>NC_142879.1:77907500-82907500 GCF_051225735.1 Oryctolagus cuniculus | reverse complement strand
TGTTTTGGAAAAAGAAATGGAACCCTTTTGCAGAGGGGAACGATAATTAATTGCCCAAAGCAGTTTGCCAGCGATTTTCAGGTGAATTGAATGAGTTTTCCAAAGCCAGTCAGCTGGGAGGGGTGGATGAATGCGGAAACAGCCTGTTTCCTTGTGACTAAATCAAGCCCACTATCAAAAAGGACTCTTCCATTTCATTAGCTCTTTTCACATTTTTCTTCTTTATCATGGTTTGTAATGAATTTTCTGATGTGAGCTTTGATTTGAGGCTGGAATATGGAGTACAAGACACGGAAGGAATGGTCTTTTTCAATCAGGGCACAGCTGTTGGCTTGCTCCGATTCTGGCTTTCTGTCATGGTTTTGGGTGCCTCAGCCGAGTTTTGGTTTCTTGAGCGGCAATTTCCTAAAGGATTTCTGGGTCTGAGTTGGTTTTGCCTTCTTCCTTCCCAAATTTTGTATTCTGACGCAATACAAACACGAGTTTAGACAGCAGCTCCATTATGAAAGAAAAGAAACAAAACCAATTAGCTTGTCATTTTTAGAATTCTAGAGGCAGCACGACCAACATGAGTTTTTGTGTTTTGGACAAAGAAATGGAACCCTTTTGCAGAGGGGAACGATAATGAATTCCCCAAATCAGTTTGCCAGCGATTTTCAGGTGAATTGAATGAGTTTTCCAAAGCCAGTCAGCTGGGAGGGGTGGATGAATGCGGAAACAGCCTGTTTCCTTGTGACTAAATCAAGCCCACTCTCAAAAAGGACTCTTCCATTTCTTTGGCTCTTTTCACATTTTTCTTCTTTATCATGGTTTGTAATGACTTTTCTGATGTGAGCTTTGATTTTGAGGCCGGAATATGGAGTTCAAGACACGGAAGGAATGGTCTTTTTCAATCAGGGCACAGCTGTTGGCTTGCTCCAATTCTGGCTTTCTGTCATGGTTTTGGGTGCCTCAGCCGAGTTTTGGTTTCTTGAGCGGCAATTTCCTAAAGGATTTCTGGGTCTGAGTTGGTTTTGCCTTCTTCCTTCCCAAATTTTGTATTCTGACGCAATACAAACACGAGTTTACACAGCAGATCCATTATGAAATAAAAAAACAAAACCAATTAGCGTGTCATGCTTAGAATTCTAGAGGCAGCACGACCAACATGAGTTTTTGTGTTTTGGACAAAGAAATGGAACCCTTTTGCAGAGGGGAACTATAATGAATTCCCCCAATCAGTTTGCCAGCGATTTTCAGGTGAATTGAATGAGTTTTCCAAAGCCAGTCAGCTGGGAGGGGTGGATGAATCCGGAAACAGCCTGTTTCCTTGTGACTAAATCAAGCCCACTATCAAAAAGGACTCTTCCATTTCTTTAGCTCTTTTCACATTTTTCTTCTTTATCATGGTTTGTAATGAATTGTCTCATGTGAGCTTTGATTTTGAGGCTGGAATATGGAGTTTAAGACACGGAAGGCATGGTCTTTTTCAATCAGGGCACAGCTGTTGGCTTGCTCCAATTCTGGCTTTCTGTCATGGTTTTGGGTGCCTCAGCCGAGTTTTGGTTTCTTGAGCGGCAATTTCCTAAATGATTTCTGGGTCTGAGTTGGTTTTGCCTTCTTCCTTCCCAAATTTTGTATTCTGACGCAATACAAACACGAGTTTACACAGCAGATCCATTATGAAATAAAAAAACAAAACCAATTAGCGTGTCATGCTTAGAATTCTAGAGGCAGCACGACCAACATGAGTTTCTGTGTTTTGGAAAAAGAAATGGAACCCTTTTGCAGAGGGGAACGATAATTAATTGCCCAAAGCAGTTTGCCAGCGATTTTCAGGTGAATTGAATGAGTTTTCCAAAGCCAGTCAGCTGGGAGGGATGGATGAATGCGGAAACAGCCTGTTTCCTTGTGACTAAATCAAGCCCACTATCAAAAAGGACTCTTCCATTTCATTAGCTCTTTTCACATTTTTCTTCTTTATCATGGTTTGTAATGAATTTTCTGATGTGAGCTTTGATTTGAGGCTGGAATATGGAGTACAAGACACGGAAGAAATGGTCTTTTTCAATCAGGGCACAGCTGTTGGCTTGCTCCAATTCTGGCTTTCTGTCATGGATTTGGGTGCCTCAGCCGACTTTTGGTTTCTTGAGCGGCAATTTCCTAAAGGATTTCTGGGTCTGAGTTGGTTTTGCCTTCTTCCTTCCCAAATTTTGTATTCTGACGCAATACAAACACGAGTTTAGACAGCAGATCCATTATGAAATAAAAAAACAAAACCAATTAGCGTGTCATGCTTAGAATTCTAGAGGCAGCACGACCAACATGAGTTTCTGTGTTTTGGAATAAGAAATGGAACCCTTTTGCAGAGGGGAACGATAATTAATTCCCCAAATCAGTTTGCCAGCGATTTTCAGGTGAATTGAATGAGTTTTCCAAAGCCAGTCAGCTGGGAGGGGTGGATGAATGCGGAAACAGCCTGTTTCCTTGTGACTAAATCAAGCCCACTATCAAAAAGGACTCTTCCATTTCTTTGGCTCTTTTCACATTTCTCTTCTTTATCATGGTTTGTAATGACTTTTCTGATGTGAGCTTTGATTTTGAGGCTGGAATATGGAGTTTAAGACACGGAAGGCATGGTCTTTTTCAATCAGGGCACAGCTGTTGGCTTGCTCCAATTCTGGCTTTCTGTCATGGTTTTGGGTGCCTCAGCCGAGTTTTGGTTTCTTGAGCGGCAATTTCCTAAAGGATTTCTGGGTCTGAGTTGGTTTTGCCTTCTTCCTAACCAAATTTTGTATTAAGACGCAACACAAACACGAGTTTAGACAGCAGATCCATTATGAAATAAAAAAACAAAACCATTTAGCGTGTCTTGCTTAGAATTCTAGAGGCAGCACGGCCAACATGAGTTTCTGTGTTTTGGGAAAAGAAATGGAACCCTTTTGCAGAGGGGCACGATAATTAATTCCCCAAATCAGTTTGCCAGCGATTTTCAGGTGAATTGAATGAGTTTTCCAAAGCCAGTCAGCTGGGAGGGGTGGATGAATCCAGAAACAGCCTGTTTCCTTGTGACTAAATCAAGCCCACTATCAAAAAGGACTCTTCCATTTCTTTGGCTCTTTTCAGATTTACTTCTATGTCATGGTTTATAATGAATTTTCTGATGTGAGCTTTGATTTTGAGGCTGGAATATGGAGTTCAAGACATTGAAGGAATGGTCTTTTTCAGTCAGGGCACAGCTGTTGGCTTGCTCCAATTCTGGCTTTCTGTCATGGTTTTGGGTGCCTCAGCTGAGTTTTGGTTTCTTGAGCGGCAATTTCCTAAAGGATTTCTGGGTCTGAGTTGGTTTTGCCTTCTTCCTTCCCAAATTTTGTATTCTGTCGCAATACAAACACGAGTTTAGACAGCAGATCCATTATGAAATAAAGAAAAAACAAAAACAATTAGCGTGTCATGCTTAGAATTCTAGAGGCAGCACGACCAACATGAGTTTTTGTGTTTTGGAAAAAGAAATGGAACCCTTTTGCAGAGGAGAACGATAATTAATTCCCCAAATCAGTTTGCCAGCGATTTTCAGGGGAATTGAATGAGTTTTCCAAACCCAGTCAGCTGCGAGGGGTGGATGAATCCGGAAACAGCCTTTTTCCTTGTGATTAAATCAAGCCCACTATCAAAAAGGACTCTTCCATTTCTTTGGCTCTTTTCACATTTTTCTTCTTTATCATGGTTTGTAATGAATTTTCTGATGTGAGCTTTGATTTTGAGGCTGAAATATGGAGTTCAAGACACGGAAGGAATGGTCTTTTTCAATCAGGTCACAGCTGTTGGCTTGCTCCAATTCTGGCTTTCTGTCATGGTTTTGGGTGCCTCAGCCGAGTTTTGGTTTCTTGAGCGGCAATTTCCTAAAGGATTTCTGGGTCTGAGTTGGTTTTGCCTTCTTCCTTCCCAAATTTTGTATTCTGACGCAATACACACACGAGTTTAGACAGCAGATCCATTATGAAAGAAAAGAAAGAAAACCAATTAGCGTGTCATGCTTAGAATTATAGAGGCAGCACGACCAACATGAGTTTTTGTGTTTTGGAAAAAGAAATGGAACCCTTTTGCAGAAGGGGACGATAATTAATTCCCCAAATCAGTTTGCCAGCTATTTTCAGGTGAATTGAATGAGTTTTCCAAAGCCAGTCAGCTGGGAGTGATGGATGAATGCGGAAACAACCTGTTTCCTTGTGACTAAATCAAGCCCACTATCAAAAAGGACTCTTGCATTTCTGTGGCTCTTTTCACATTTGCTTATTTCTCATGGTTTGTAATGAATTTTCTGATGTGAGCTTTGATTTTGAGGCTGGAATATGGAGTTCAAGACACGGAAGGAATGGTCTTTTTCAAACAGGGTACAGCTGTTGGCTTGCTCCATTTCTGGCTCTCTGTCATGGTTTTGGGTGCCTCAGCCGAGTTTTGGTTTCTTGAGCGGCAATTTTCTAAATGATTTCTGGGTCTGAGTTGGTTTTGCCTTCTTCCTTCCCAAATTTTGTATTCTGACGCAATACAAACACGAGTTTAGACAGCAGATCCATTATGAAAGAAAAAAAAAAAAACAAAACCAATTAGCGTGTCATGCTTCCAATTCTTGAGGCAGCACGACCAACATGAGTTTTTGTGTTTTGGAAAAAGAAATGGAACCCTTTTGCAGAGGGGCACGATAATGAATTGCCCAAATCAGTTTGCCAGCGATTTTCAGGTGAATTGAATGAGTTTTCCAAAGCCAGTCAGCTGGGAGGGGTGGATGAATCCGGAAACAGCCTGTTTCCTTGTGACTAAATCAAGCCCACTATCAAAAAGGACTCTTCCATTTCTTTAGCTCTTTTCACATTTTTCTTCTTTATCATGGTTTCTAATGAATTGTCTCATGTGAGCTTTGATTTTGAGGCTGGAATATGGAGTTTAAGACACGGAAGGCATGGTCTTTTTCAATCAGGGCACAGCTGTTGGCTTGCTCCAATTCTGGCTTTCTGTCATGGTTTTGGGTGCCTCAGCCGAGTTTTGGTTTCTTGAGCGGCAATTTCCTAAATGATTTCTGGGTCTGAGTTGGTTTTGCCTTCTTCCTTCCCAAATTTTGTATTCTGACGCAATACAAACACGAGTTTACACAGCAGATCCATTATGAAATAAAAAAACAAAACCAATTAGCGTGTCATGCTTAGAATTCTAGAGGCAGCACGACCAACATGAGTTTCTGTGTTTTGGAAAAAGAAATGGAACCCTTTTGCAGAGGGGAACGATAATTAATTGCCCAAAGCAGTTTGCCAGCGATTTTCAGGTGAATTGAATGAGTTTTCCAAAGCCAGGCAGCTGGGAGGGATGGATGAATGCGGAAACAGCCTGTTTCCTTGTGACTAAATCAAGCCCACTATCAAAAAGGACTCTTCCATTTCATTAGCTCTTTTCACATTTTTCTTCTTTATCATGGTTTGTAATGAATTTTCTGATGTGAGCTTTGATTTGAGGCTGGAATATGGAGTACAAGACACGGAAGGAATGGTCTTTTTCAATCAGGGCACAGCTGTTGGCTTGCTCCAATTCTGGCTTTCTGTCATGGATTTGGGTGCCTCAGCCGACTTTTGGTTTCTTGAGCGGCAATTTCCTAAAGGATTTCTGGGTCTGAGTTGGTTTTGCCTTCTTCCTTCCCAAATTTTGTATTCTGACGCAATACAAACACGAGTTTAGACAGCAGATCCATTATGAAATAAAAAAACAAAACCAATTAGCGTGTCATGCTTAGAATTCTAGAGGCAGCACGACCAACATGAGTTTCTGTGTTTTGGAATAAGAAATGGAACCCTTTTGCAGAGGGGAACGATAATTAATTCCCCCAATCAGTTTGCCAGCGATTTTCAGGTGAATTGAATGAGTTTTCCAAAGCCAGTCAGCTGGGAGGGATGGATGAATGCGGAAACAGCCTGTTTCCTTGTGACTAAATCAAGCCCACTATCAAAAAGGACTCTTCCATTTCTTTGGCTCTTTTCACATTTTTCTTCTTTATCATGGTTTGTAATGACTTTTCTGATGTGAGCTTTGATTTTGAGGCCGGAATATGGAGTTCAAGACACGGAAGGAATGGTCTTTTTCAATCAGGGCACAGCTGTTGGCTTGCTCCAATTCTGGCTTTCTGTCATGGTTTTGGGTGCCTCAGCCGAGTTTTGGTTTCTTGAGCGGCAATTTCCTAAATGATTTCTGGGTCTGAGTTGGTTTTGCCTTCTTCCTTCCCAAATTTTGTATTCTGACGCAATACAAACACGAGTTTACACAGCAGATCCATTATGAAATAAAAAAACAAAACCAATTAGCGTGTCATGCTTAGAATTCTAGAGGCAGCACGACCAACATGAGTTTTTGTGTTTTGGACAAAGAAATGGAACCCTTTTGCAGAGGGGAACGATAATGAATTCCCCCAATCAGTTTGCCAGCGATTTTCAGGTGAATTGAATGAGTTTTCCAAAGCCAGTCAGCTGGGAGGGGTGGATGAATCCGGAAACAGCCTGTTTCCTTGTGACTAAATCAAGCCCACTATCAAAAAGGACTCTTCCATTTCTTTAGCTCTTTTCACATTTTTCTTCTTTATCATGGTTTGTAATGAATTGTCTCATGTGAGCTTTGATTTTGAGGCTGGAATATGGAGTTTAAGACATGGAAGGCATGGTCTTTTTCAATCAGGGCACAGCTGTTGGCTTGCTCCAATTCTGGCTTTCTGTCATGGTTTTGGGTGCCTCAGCCGAGTTTTGGTTTCTTGAGTGGCAATTTCCTAAAGGATTTCTGGGTCTGAGTTGGTTTTGCCTTCTTCCTTCCCAAATTTTGTATTCTGACGCAATACAAACACGAGTTCAGCCAGCAGATCCATTATGAAATAAAAAAACAAAACCAATTAGCGTGTCATGCTTAGAATTCTAGAGGCAGCACGACCAACATGAGTTTCTGTGTTTTGGAATAAGAAATGGAACCCTTTTGCAAAGGGGAACGACAATTAATTCCCCCAATCAGTTTGCCAGCGATTTTCAGGTGAATTGAATGAGTTTTCCAAAGCCAGTCAGCTGGGAGGGGTGGATGAATGCGGAAACAGCCTGTTTCCTTGTGACTAAATCAAGCCCACTCTCAAAAAGGACTCTTCCATTTCTTTGGCTCTTTTCACATTTTTCTTCTTTATCATGGTTTGTAATGACTTTTCTGATGTGAGCTTTGATTTTGAGGCCGGAATATGGAGTTCAAGACACGGAAGGAATGGTCTTTTTCAATCAGGGCACAGCTGTTGGCTTGCTCCAATTCTGGCTTTCTGTCATGGTTTTGGGTGCCTCAGCCGAGTTTTGGTTTCTTGAGCGGCAATTTCCTAAAGGATTTCTGGGTCTGAGTTGGTTTTGCCTTCTTCCTTCCCAAATTTTGTATTCTGACGCAATACAAACACGAGTTTACACAGCAGATCCATTATGAAATAAAAAAACAAAACCAATTAGCGTGTCATGCTTAGAATTCTAGAGGCAGCACGACCAACATGAGTTTTTGTGTTTTGGACAAAGAAATGGAACCCTTTTGCAGAGGGGAACGATAATGAATTCCCCCAATCAGTTTGCCAGCGATTTTCAGGTGAATTGAATGAGTTTTCCAAAGCCAGTCAGCTGGGAGGGGTGGATGAATCCGGAAACAGCCTGTTTCCTTGTGACTAAATCAAGCCCACTATCAAAAAGGACTCTTCCATTTCTTTAGCTCTTTTCACATTTTTCTTCTTTATCATGGTTTGTAATGAATTGTCTCATGTGAGCTTTGATTTTGAGGCTGGAATATGGAGTTTAAGACACGGAAGGCATGGTCTTTTTCAATCAGGGCACAGTTGTTGGCTTGCTCCAATTCTGGCTTTCTGTCATGGTTTTGGGTGCCTCAGCCGAGTTTTGGTTTCTTGAGCGGCAATTTCCTAAAGGATTTCTGGGTCTGAGTTGGGTTTGCCTTCTTCCTTCCCAAATTTTGTATTCTGACGCAATACAAACACGAGTTTAGACAGCAGATCCATTATGAAAGAAAAGAAAGAAAACCAATTAGCGTGTCATGCTTAGAATTATAGAGGCAGCACGACCAACATGAGTTTTTGTGTTTTGGAAAAAGAAATGGAACCCTTTTGCAGAGGGGAACGATAATTAATTCCCCAAATCAGTTTGCCAGCGATTTTCAGGTGAATTGAATGAGTTTTCCAAAGCCAGGCAGCTGGGAGGGGTGGATGAATCCGGAAACAGCCTGTTTCCTTGGGACTAAATCAAGCCCACTATCAAAAAGGACTCTTCCATTTCTTTGGCTCTTTTCACATTTTTCTTCTTTATCATGGTTTGTAATGAATTTTCTGATGTGAGCTTTGATTTTGAGGCTGGAATATGGAGTTCAAGACCCGGAAGGAATGGTCTTTTTCAAACAGGGCACAGCTGTGGGCTTACTCAAATTCAGGCTTTCTGTCAAGGATTTGGGTGCCTCAGCTGAGTTTTGGTTTCTTGAGCGGCAATTTCCTAAATGATTTCTGGGTCTGAGTTGGTTTTGCCTTCTTCCTTCCCAAATTTTGCATTCTGACGCAATACAAACACGAGTTTAGACAGCAGATCCATTATGAAATAAAAAAAAAAAAAAACCAATGAGCGTGTCATGCTTAGAATTCTAGAGGCAGCAGGACCAACATGAGTTTCTGTGTTTTGGAAAAAGAAATGGAACCCTTTTGCAGAGGCGGACGATAATTAATTCCCCAAATCAGTTTGCCAGCGATTTTCAGGTGAATTGAATGAGTTTTCCAAAGCCAGTCAGCTGGGAGGGATGGATGAATCCGGAAACAGCCTGTTTCCTTGTGACTAAATCAAGCCCACTGTCAAAAAGGACTCTTCCATTTCTTTGGCTCTTTTCACAGTTTTCTTCTTTATCATGGTTTGTAATGAATTTTCTGATGTGAGCTTTGATTTTGAGGCTGGAATATGGAGTTCAAGACACGGAAGGAATGGTCTTTTTCAAACAGGGCACAGCTGTTGGCTTGCTCCAATTCTGGCTTTCTGTCATGGTTTTGGGTGCCTCAGCCGAGTTTTGGTTTCTTGAGCAGCAATTTCCTAAAGGATTTCTGGGTCTCAGTTGGTTTTGCCTTCTTCCTTCCCAAATTTTGTATTCTGACGCAATACAAACACGAGTTTAGACAGCAGATCCATCATGAAATAAAAAAAAAAATAAAACAAAACCAATGAGCGTGTCATGCTTAGAATTCTAGAGGCAGCACGACCAACATGAGTTTTTGTGTTTTGGAAAAAGAAATGGAACCCTTTTGCAGAGGGGAACGATAATGAATTCCCCCAATCAGTTTGCCAGCGATTTTCAGGTGAATTGAATGAGTTTTCCAAAGCCAGTCAGCTGGGAGGGATGGATGAATGCGGAAACAGCCTGTTTCCTTGTGACTAAATCAAGCCCACTATCAAAAAGGACTCTTCCATTTCTTTGGCTCTTCTCACATTATTCTTCTTTATCATGGTTTGTAATGAATTTTCTGATGTGAGCTTTGATTTTGAGGCTGGAATATGGAGTTCAAGACCCGGAAGGAATGGTCTTTTTCAATCAGGGCACAGCTGTTGGCTTGCTCCAATTCTGGCTTTCTGTCATGGTTTTGGGTGCCTCAGCTGAGTTTTGGTTTCTTGCGTGGCAATTTCCTAAAGGATTTCTGGGTCTGAGTTGGTTTTGCCTTCTTCCTTCCCAAATTTTGTATTCTGACGCAATACAAACACGAGTTCAGACAGCAGATCCATTATGAAATAAAAAAACAAAACCAATTAGCGTGTCATGCTTAGAATTCTAGAGGCAGCACGACCAACATGAGTTTCTGTGTTTTGGAATAAGAAATGGAACCCTTTTGCAAAGGGGAACGATAATTAATTGCCCAAATCAGTTTGCCAGCGATTTTCAGGTGAATTGAATGAGTTTTCCAAAGCCAGTCAGCTGGGAGGGGTGGATGAATGCGGAAACAGCCTGTTTCCTTGTGACTAAATCAAGCCCACTATCAAAAAGGACTCTTCCATTTCTTTGGCTCTTTTCACATTTTTCTTCTTTATCATGGTTTGTAATGACTTTTCTGATGTGAGCTTTGATTTTGAGGCTGGAATATGGAGTTCAAGACACGGAAGGAATGGTCTTTTTCAATCAGGGCACAGCTGTTGGCTTGCTCCAATTCTGGCTTTCTGTCATGGTTTTGGGTGCCTCAGCCGAGTTTTGGTTTCTTGAGCGGCAATTTCCTAAAGGATTTCTGGGTCTCAGTTGGTTTTGCCTTCTTCCTTCCCAAATTTTGTATTCTGTCGCAATACAAACACGAGTTTACACAGCAGATCCATTATGAAATAAAAAAACAAAACCAATTAGCGTGTCATGCTTAGAATTCTAGAGGCAGCACGACCAACATGAGTTTTTGTGTTTTGGAAAAAGAAATGGAACCCTTTTGCAGAGGGGAACGATAATGAATTCCCCCAATCAGTTTGCCAGCGATTTTCAGGTGAATTGAATGAGTTTTCCAAAGCCAGTCAGCTGGGAGGGGTGGATGAATCCGGAAACAGCCTGTTTCCTTGTGACTAAATCAAGCCCACTATCAAAAAGGACTCTTCCATTTCTTTAGCTCTTTTCACATTTTTCTTCTTTATCATGGTTTGTAATGAATTGTCTCATGTGAGCTTTGATTTTGAGGCTGGAATATGGAGTTTAAGACATGGAAGGCATGGTCTTTTTCAATCAGGGCACAGCTGTTGGCTTGCTCCAATTCTGGCTTTCTGTCATGGTTTTGGGTGCCTCAGCCGAGTTTTGGTTTCTTGAGTGGCAATTTCCTAAAGGATTTCTGGGTCTGAGTTGGTTTTGCCTTCTTCCTTCCCAAATTTTGTATTCTGACGCAATACAAACACGAGTTCAGACAGCAGATCCATTATGAAATAAAAAAACAAAACCAATTAGCGTGTCATGCTTAGAATTCTAGAGGCAGCACGACCAACATGAGTTTCTGTGTTTTGGAATAAGAAATGGAACCCTTTTGCAAAGGGGAACGATAATTAATTGCCCAAATCAGTTTGCCAGCGATTTTCAGGTGAATTGAATGAGTTTTCCAAAGCCAGTCAGCTGGGAGGGGTGGATGAATGCGGAAACAGCCTGTTTCCTTGTGACTAAATCAAGCCCACTATCAAAAAGGACTCTTCCATTTCTTTGGCTCTTTTCACATTTTTCTTCTTTATCATGGTTTGTAATGACTTTTCTGATGTGAGCTTTGATTTTGAGGCTGGAATATGGAGTTCAAGACACGGAAGGAATGGTCTTTTTCAATCAGGGCACAGCTGTTGGCTTGCTCCAATTCTGGCTTTCTGTCATGGTTTTGGGTGCCTCAGCCGAGTTTTGGTTTCTTGAGCGGCAATTTCCTAAAGGATTTCTGGGTCTGAGTTGGTTTTGCCTTCTTCCTTCCCAAATTTTGTATTCTGACGCAATACAAACACGAGTTTACACAGCAGATCCATTATGAAATAAAAAAACAAAACCAATTAGCGTGTCATGCTTAGAATTCTAGAGGCAGCACGACCAACATGAGTTTTTGTGTTTTGGAAAAAGAAATGGAACCCTTTTGCAGAGGGGAACGATAATGAATTCCCCCAATCAGTTTGCCAGCGATTTTCAGGTGAATTGAATGAGTTTTCCAAAGCCAGTCAGCTGGGAGGGGTGGATGAATCCGGAAACAGCCTGTTTCCTTGTGACTAAATCAAGCCCACTATCAAAAAGGACTCTTCCATTTCTTTAGCTCTTTTCACATTTTTCTTCTTTATCATGGTTTGTAATGAATTGTCTCATGTGAGCTTTGATTTTGAGGCTGGAATATGGAGTTTAAGACATGGAAGGCATGGTCTTTTTCAATCAGGGCACAGCTGTTGGCTTGCTCCAATTCTGGCTTTCTGTCATGGTTTTGGGTGCCTCAGCCGAGTTTTGGTTTCTTGAGTGGCAATTTCCTAAAGGATTTCTGGGTCTGAGTTGGTTTTGCCTTCTTCCTTCCCAAATTTTGTATTCTGACGCAATACAAACACGAGTTCAGACAGCAGATCCATTATGAAATAAAAAAACAAAACCAATTAGCGTGTCATGCTTAGAATTCTAGAGGCAGCACGACCAACATGAGTTTCTGTGTTTTGGAATAAGAAATGGAACCCTTTTGCAAAGGGGAACGACAATTAATTGCCCAAATCAGTTTGCCAGCGATTTTCAGGTGAATTGAATGAGTTTTCCAAAGCCAGTCAGCTGGGAGGGGTGGATGAATGCGGAAACAGCCTGTTTCCTTGTGACTAAATCAAGCCCACTCTCAAAAAGGACTCTTCCATTTCTTTGGCTCTTTTCACATTTTTCTTCTTTATCATGGTTTGTAATGACTTTTCTGATGTGAGCTTTGATTTTGAGGCCGGAATATGGAGTTCAAGATACGGAAGGAATGGTCTTTTTCAATCAGGGCACAGCTGTTGGCTTGCTCCAATTCTGGCTTTCTGTCATGGTTTTGGGTGCCTCAGCCGAGTTTTGGTTTCTTGAGCGGCAATTTCCTAAAGGATTTCTGGGTCTGAGTTGGTTTTGCCTTCTTCCTTCCCAAATTTTGTATTCTGACGCAATACAAACACGAGTTTACACAGCAGATCCATTATGAAATAAAAAAACAAAACCAATTAGCGTGTCATGCTTAGAATTCTAGAGGCAGCACGACCAACATGAGTTTCTGTGTTTTGGAATAAGAAATGGAACCCTTTTGCAAAGGGGAACGATAATTAATTGCCCAAATCAGTTTGCCAGCGATTTTCAGGTGAATTGAATGAGTTTTCCAAAGCCAGTCAGCTGGGAGGGGTGGATGAATGCGGAAACAGCCTGTTTCCTTGTGACTAAATCAAGCCCACTATCAAAAAGGACTCTTCCATTTCTTTGGCTCTTTTCACATTTTTCTTCTTTATCATGGTTTGTAATGACTTTTCTGATGTGAGCTTTGATTTTGAGGCTGGAATATGGAGTTCAAGACACGGAAGGAATGGTCTTTTTCAATCAGGGCACAGCTGTTGGCTTGCTCCAATTCTGGCTTTCTGTCATGGTTTTGGGTGCCTCAGCCGAGTTTTGGTTTCTTGAGCGGCAATTTCCTAAAGGATTTCTGGGTCTGAGTTGGTTTTGCCTTCTTCCTTCCCAAATTTTGTATTCTGACGCAATACAAACACGAGTTTACACAGCAGATCCATTATGAAATAAAAAAACAAAACCAATTAGCGTGTCATGCTTAGAATTCTAGAGGCAGCACGACCAACATGAGTTTTTGTGTTTTGGAAAAAGAAATGGAACCCTTTTGCAGAGGGGAACGATAATGAATTCCCCCAATCAGTTTGCCAGCGATTTTCAGGTGAATTGAATGAGTTTTCCAAAGCCAGTCAGCTGGGAGGGGTGGATGAATCCGGAAACAGCCTGTTTCCTTGTGACTAAATCAAGCCCACTATCAAAAAGGACTCTTCCATTTCTTTAGCTCTTTTCACATTTTTCTTCTTTATCATGGTTTGTAATGAATTGTCTCATGTGAGCTTTGATTTTGAGGCTGGAATATGGAGTTTAAGACATGGAAGGCATGGTCTTTTTCAATCAGGGCACAGCTGTTGGCTTGCTCCAATTCTGGCTTTCTGTCATGGTTTTGGGTGCCTCAGCCGAGTTTTGGTTTCTTGAGTGGCAATTTCCTAAAGGATTTCTGGGTCTGAGTTGGTTTTGCCTTCTTCCTTCCCAAATTTTGTATTCTGACGCAATACAAACACGAGTTCAGACAGCAGATCCATTATGAAATAAAAAAACAAAACCAATTAGCGTGTCATGCTTAGAATTCTAGAGGCAGCACGACCAACATGAGTTTCTGTGTTTTGGAATAAGAAATGGAACCCTTTTGCAAAGGGGAACGACAATTAATTGCCCAAATCAGTTTGCCAGCGATTTTCAGGTGAATTGAATGAGTTTTCCAAAGCCAGTCAGCTGGGAGGGGTGGATGAATGCGGAAACAGCCTGTTTCCTTGTGACTAAATCAAGCCCACTCTCAAAAAGGACTCTTCCATTTCTTTGGCTCTTTTCACATTTTTCTTCTTTATCATGGTTTGTAATGACTTTTCTGATGTGAGCTTTGATTTTGAGGCCGGAATATGGAGTTCAAGACCCGGAAGGAATGGTCTTTTTCAATCAGGGCACAGCTGTTGGCTTGCTCCAATTCTGGCTTTCTGTCATGGTTTTGGGTGCCTCAGCCGAGTTTTGGTTTCTTGAGCGGCAATTTCCTAAAGGATTTCTGGGTCTGAGTTGGTTTTGCCTTCTTCCTTCCCAAATTTTGTATTCTGACGCAATACAAACACGAGTTTACACAGCAGATCCATTATGAAATAAAAAAACAAAACCAATTAGCGTGTCATGCTTAGAATTCTAGAGGCAGCACGACCAACATGAGTTTTTGTGTTTTGGACAAAGAAATGGAACCCTTTTGCAGAGGGGAACGATAATGAATTCCCCCAATCAGTTTGCCAGCGATTTTCAGGTGAATTGAATGAGTTTTCCAAAGCCAGTCAGCTGGGAGGGGTGGATGAATCCGGAAACAGCCTGTTTCCTTGTGACTAAATCAAGCCCACTATCAAAAAGGACTCTTCCATTTCTTTAGCTCTTTTCACATTTTTCTTCTTTATCATGGTTTGTAATGAATTGTCTCATGTGAGCTTTGATTTTGAGGCTGGAATATGGAGTTTAAGACACGGAAGGCATGGTCTTTTTCAATCAGGGCACAGTTGTTGGCTTGCTCCAATTCTGGCTTTCTGTCATGGTTTTGGGTGCCTCAGCCGAGTTTTGGTTTCTTGAGCGGCAATTTCCTAAATGATTTCTGGGTCTGAGTTGGTTTTGCCTTCTTCCTTCCCAAATTTTGTATTCTGACGCAATACAAACACGAGTTTACACAGCAGATCCATTATGAAATAAAAAAACAAAACCAATTAGCGTGTCATGCTTAGAATTCTAGAGGCAGCATGACCAACATGAGTTTCTGTGTTTTGGAAAAAGAAATGGAACCCTTTTGCAGAGGGGAACGATAATTAATTGCCCAAAGCAGTTTGCCAGCGATTTTCAGGTGAATTGAATGAGTTTTCCAAAGCCAGTCAGCTGGGAGGGGTGGATGAATGCGGAAACAGCCTGTTTCCTTGTGACTAAATCAAGCCCACTATCAAAAAGGACTCTTCCATTTCATTAGCTCTTTTCACATTTTTCTTCTTTATCATGGTTTGTAATGAATTTTCTGATGTGAGCTTTGATTTGAGGCTGGAATATGGAGTACAAGACACGGAAGGAATGGTCTTTTTCAATCAGGGCACAGCTGTTGGCTTGCTCCGATTCTGGCTTTCTGTCATGGTTTTGGGTGCCTCAGCCGAGTTTTGGTTTCTTGAGCGGCAATTTCCTAAAGGATTTCTGGGTCTGAGTTGGTTTTGCCTTCTTCCTTCCCAAATTTTGTATTCTGACGCAATACAAACACGAGTTTAGACAGCAGCTCCATTATGAAAGAAAAGAAACAAAACCAATTAGCTTGTCATTTTTAGAATTCTAGAGGCAGCACGACCAACATGAGTTTTTGTGTTTTGGACAAAGAAATGGAACCCTTTTGCAGAGGGGAACGATAATGAATTCCCCAAATCAGTTTGCCAGCGATTTTCAGGTGAATTGAATGAGTTTTCCAAAGCCAGTCAGCTGGGAGGGGTGGATGAATGCGGAAACAGCCTGTTTCCTTGTGACTAAATCAAGCCCACTCTCAAAAAGGACTCTTCCATTTCTTTGGCTCTTTTCACATTTTTCTTCTTTATCATGGTTTGTAATGACTTTTCTGATGTGAGCTTTGATTTTGAGGCCGGAATATGGAGTTCAAGACACGGAAGGAATGGTCTTTTTCAATCAGGGCACAGCTGTTGGCTTGCTCCAATTCTGGCTTTCTGTCATGGTTTTGGGTGCCTCAGCCGAGTTTTGGTTTCTTGAGCGGCAATTTCCTAAAGGATTTCTGGGTCTGAGTTGGTTTTGCCTTCTTCCTTCCCAAATTTTGTATTCTGACGCAATACAAACACGAGTTTACACAGCAGATCCATTATGAAATAAAAAAACAAAACCAATTAGCGTGTCATGCTTAGAATTCTAGAGGCAGCACGACCAACATGAGTTTTTGTGTTTTGGACAAAGAAATGGAACCCTTTTGCAGAGGGGAACTATAATGAATTCCCCCAATCAGTTTGCCAGCGATTTTCAGGTGAATTGAATGAGTTTTCCAAAGCCAGTCAGCTGGGAGGGGTGGATGAATCCGGAAACAGCCTGTTTCCTTGTGACTAAATCAAGCCCACTATCAAAAAGGACTCTTCCATTTCTTTAGCTCTTTTCACATTTTTCTTCTTTATCATGGTTTGTAATGAATTGTCTCATGTGAGCTTTGATTTTGAGGCTGGAATATGGAGTTTAAGACACGGAAGGCATGGTCTTTTTCAATCAGGGCACAGCTGTTGGCTTGCTCCAATTCTGGCTTTCTGTCATGGTTTTGGGTGCCTCAGCCGAGTTTTGGTTTCTTGAGCGGCAATTTCCTAAATGATTTCTGGGTCTGAGTTGGTTTTGCCTTCTTCCTTCCCAAATTTTGTATTCTGACGCAATACAAACACGAGTTTACACAGCAGATCCATTATGAAATAAAAAAACAAAACCAATTAGCGTGTCATGCTTAGAATTCTAGAGGCAGCACGACCAACATGAGTTTCTGTGTTTTGGAAAAAGAAATGGAACCCTTTTGCAGAGGGGAACGATAATTAATTGCCCAAAGCAGTTTGCCAGCGATTTTCAGGTGAATTGAATGAGTTTTCCAAAGCCAGTCAGCTGGGAGGGATGGATGAATGCGGAAACAGCCTGTTTCCTTGTGACTAAATCAAGCCCACTATCAAAAAGGACTCTTCCATTTCTTTGGCTCTTTTCACATTTCTCTTCTTTATCATGGTTTGTAATGACTTTTCTGATGTGAGCTTTGATTTTGAGGCTGGAATATGGAGTTTAAGACACGGAAGGCATGGTCTTTTTCAATCAGGGCACAGCTGTTGGCTTGCTCCAATTCTGGCTTTCTGTCATGGTTTTGGGTGCCTCAGCCGAGTTTTGGTTTCTTGAGCGGCAATTTCCTAAAGGATTTCTGGGTCTGAGTTGGTTTTGCCTTCTTCCTAACCAAATTTTGTATTAAGACGCAACACAAACACGAGTTTAGACAGCAGATCCATTATGAAATAAAAAAACAAAACCATTTAGCGTGTCTTGCTTAGAATTCTAGAGGCAGCACGGCCAACATGAGTTTCTGTGTTTTGGGAAAAGAAATGGAACCCTTTTGCAGAGGGGCACGATAATTAATTCCCCAAATCAGTTTGCCAGCGATTTTCAGGTGAATTGAATGAGTTTTCCAAAGCCAGTCAGCTGGGAGGGGTGGATGAATCCAGAAACAGCCTGTTTCCTTGTGACTAAATCAAGCCCACTATCAAAAAGGACTCTTCCATTTCTTTGGCTCTTTTCAGATTTACTTCTATGTCATGGTTTATAATGAATTTTCTGATGTGAGCTTTGATTTTGAGGCTGGAATATGGAGTTCAAGACATTGAAGGAATGGTCTTTTTCAGTCAGGGCACAGCTGTTGGCTTGCTCCAATTCTGGCTTTCTGTCATGGTTTTGGGTGCCTCAGCTGAGTTTTGGTTTCTTGAGCGGCAATTTCCTAAAGGATTTCTGGGTCTGAGTTGGTTTTGCCTTCTTCCTTCCCAAATTTTGTATTCTGTCACAATACAAACACGAGTTTAGACAGCAGATCCATTATGAAATAAAGAAAAAACAAAAACAATTAGCGTGTCATGCTTAGAATTCTAGAGGCAGCACGACCAACATGAGTTTTTGTGTTTTGGAAAAAGAAATGGAACCCTTTTGCAGAGGAGAACGATAATTAATTCCCCAAATCAGTTTGCCAGCGATTTTCAGGGGAATTGAATGAGTTTTCCAAACCCAGTCAGCTGCGAGGGGTGG
The DNA here is from genome assembly GCF_051225735.1 of Oryctolagus cuniculus. NCBI lineage: Eukaryota > Metazoa > Chordata > Mammalia > Lagomorpha > Leporidae > Oryctolagus > Oryctolagus cuniculus. The sequence goes on along the minus strand of NC_142879.1, from coordinate 82,889,404 downwards.
ATGAATCCGGAAACAGCCTTTTTCCTTGTGATTAAATCAAGCCCACTATCAAAAAGGACTCTTCCATTTCTTTGGCTCTTTTCACATTTTTCTTCTTTATCATGGTTTGTAATGAATTTTCTGATGTGAGCTTTGATTTTGAGGCTGAAATATGGAGTTCAAGACACGGAAGGAATGGTCTTTTTCAATCAGGTCACAGCTGTTGGCTTGCTCCAATTCTGGCTTTCTGTCATGGTTTTGGGTGCCTCAGCCGAGTTTTGGTTTCTTGAGCGGCAATTTCCTAAAGGATTTCTGGGTCTGAGTTGGTTTTGCCTTCTTCCTTCCCAAATTTTGTATTCTGACGCAATACACACACGAGTTTAGACAGCAGATCCATTATGAAAGAAAAGAAAGAAAACCAATTAGCGTGTCATGCTTAGAATTATAGAGGCAGCACGACCAACATGAGTTTTTGTGTTTTGGAAAAAGAAATGGAACCCTTTTGCAGAAGGGGACGATAATTAATTCCCCAAATCAGTTTGCCAGCTATTTTCAGGTGAATTGAATGAGTTTTCCAAAGCCAGTCAGCTGGGAGTGATGGATGAATGCGGAAACAACCTGTTTCCTTGTGACTAAATCAAGCCCACTATCAAAAAGGACTCTTGCATTTCTGTGGCTCTTTTCACATTTGCTTATTTCTCATGGTTTGTAATGAATTTTCTGATGTGAGCTTTGATTTTGAGGCTGGAATATGGAGTTCAAGACACGGAAGGAATGGTCTTTTTCAAACAGGGTACAGCTGTTGGCTTGCTCCATTTCTGGCTCTCTGTCATGGTTTTGGGTGCCTCAGCCGAGTTTTGGTTTCTTGAGCGGCAATTTTCTAAATGATTTCTGGGTCTGAGTTGGTTTTGCCTTCTTCCTTCCCAAATTTTGTATTCTGACGCAATACAAACACGAGTTTAGACAGCAGATCCATTATGAAAGAAAAAAAAAAAACAAAACCAATTAGCGTGTCATGCTTCCAATTCTTGAGGCAGCACGACCAACATGAGTTTTTGTGTTTTGGAAAAAGAAATGGAACCCTTTTGCAGAGGGGCACGATAATGAATTGCCCAAATCAGTTTGCCAGCGATTTTCAGGTGAATTGAATGAGTTTTCCAAAGCCAGTCAGCTGGGAGGGGTGGATGAATCCGGAAACAGCCTGTTTCCTTGTGACTAAATCAAGCCCACTATCAAAAAGGACTCTTCCATTTCTTTAGCTCTTTTCACATTTTTCTTCTTTATCATGGTTTCTAATGAATTGTCTCATGTGAGCTTTGATTTTGAGGCTGGAATATGGAGTTTAAGACACGGAAGGCATGGTCTTTTTCAATCAGGGCACAGCTGTTGGCTTGCTCCAATTCTGGCTTTCTGTCATGGTTTTGGGTGCCTCAGCCGAGTTTTGGTTTCTTGAGCGGCAATTTCCTAAATGATTTCTGGGTCTGAGTTGGTTTTGCCTTCTTCCTTCCCAAATTTTGTATTCTGACGCAATACAAACACGAGTTTACACAGCAGATCCATTATGAAATAAAAAAACAAAACCAATTAGCGTGTCATGCTTAGAATTCTAGAGGCAGCACGACCAACATGAGTTTCTGTGTTTTGGAAAAAGAAATGGAACCCTTTTGCAGAGGGGAACGATAATTAATTGCCCAAAGCAGTTTGCCAGCGATTTTCAGGTGAATTGAATGAGTTTTCCAAAGCCAGGCAGCTGGGAGGGATGGATGAATGCGGAAACAGCCTGTTTCCTTGTGACTAAATCAAGCCCACTATCAAAAAGGACTCTTCCATTTCATTAGCTCTTTTCACATTTTTCTTCTTTATCATGGTTTGTAATGAATTTTCTGATGTGAGCTTTGATTTGAGGCTGGAATATGGAGTACAAGACACGGAAGGAATGGTCTTTTTCAATCAGGGCACAGCTGTTGGCTTGCTCCAATTCTGGCTTTCTGTCATGGATTTGGGTGCCTCAGCCGACTTTTGGTTTCTTGAGCGGCAATTTCCTAAAGGATTTCTGGGTCTGAGTTGGTTTTGCCTTCTTCCTTCCCAAATTTTGTATTCTGACGCAATACAAACACGAGTTTAGACAGCAGATCCATTATGAAATAAAAAAACAAAACCAATTAGCGTGTCATGCTTAGAATTCTAGAGGCAGCACGACCAACATGAGTTTCTGTGTTTTGGAATAAGAAATGGAACCCTTTTGCAGAGGGGAACGATAATTAATTCCCCAAATCAGTTTGCCAGCGATTTTCAGGTGAATTGAATGAGTTTTCCAAAGCCAGTCAGCTGGGAGGGGTGGATGAATGCGGAAACAGCCTGTTTCCTTGTGACTAAATCAAGCCCACTATCAAAAAGGACTCTTCCATTTCTTTGGCTCTTTTCACATTTCTCTTCTTTATCATGGTTTGTAATGACTTTTCTGATGTGAGCTTTGATTTTGAGGCTGGAATATGGAGTTTAAGACACGGAAGGCATGGTCTTTTTCAATCAGGGCACAGCTGTTGGCTTGCTCCAATTCTGGCTTTCTGTCATGGTTTTGGGTGCCTCAGCCGAGTTTTGGTTTCTTGAGCGGCAATTTCCTAAAGGATTTCTGGGTCTGAGTTGGTTTTGCCTTCTTCCTAACCAAATTTTGTATTAAGACGCAACACAAACACGAGTTTAGACAGCAGATCCATTATGAAATAAAAAAACAAAACCATTTAGCGTGTCTTGCTTAGAATTCTAGAGGCAGCACGGCCAACATGAGTTTCTGTGTTTTGGGAAAAGAAATGGAACCCTTTTGCAGAGGGGCACGATAATTAATTCCCCAAATCAGTTTGCCAGCGATTTTCAGGTGAATTGAATGAGTTTTCCAAAGCCAGTCAGCTGGGAGGGGTGGATGAATCCAGAAACAGCCTGTTTCCTTGTGACTAAATCAAGCCCACTATCAAAAAGGACTCTTCCATTTCTTTGGCTCTTTTCAGATTTACTTCTATGTCATGGTTTATAATGAATTTTCCGATGTGAGCTTTGATTTTGAGGCTGGAATATGGAGTTCAAGACATTGAAGGAATGGTCTTTTTCAGTCAGGGCACAGCTGTTGGCTTGCTCCAATTCTGGCTTTCTGTCATGGTTTTGGGTGCCTCAGCTGAGTTTTGGTTTCTTGAGCGGCAATTTCCTAAAGGATTTCTGGGTCTGAGTTGGTTTTGCCTTCTTCCTTCCCAAATTTTGTATTCTGTCGCAATACAAACACGAGTTTAGACAGCAGATCCATTATGAAATAAAGAAAAAACAAAAACAATTAGCGTGTCATGCTTAGAATTCTAGAGGCAGCACGACCAACATGAGTTTTTGTGTTTTGGAAAAAGAAATGGAACCCTTTTGCAGAGGAGAACGATAATTAATTCCCCAAATCAGTTTGCCAGCGATTTTCAGGGGAATTGAATGAGTTTTCCAAACCCAGTCAGCTGCGAGGGGTGGATGAATCCGGAAACAGCCTTTTTCCTTGTGATTAAATCAAGCCCACTATCAAAAAGGACTCTTCCATTTCTTTGGCTCTTTTCACATTTTTCTTCTTTATCATGGTTTGTAATGAATTTTCTGATGTGAGCTTTGATTTTGAGGCTGAAATATGGAGTTCAAGACACGGAAGGAATGGTCTTTTTCAATCAGGTCACAGCTGTTGGCTTGCTCCAATTCTGGCTTTCTGTCATGGTTTTGGGTGCCTCAGCCGAGTTTTGGTTTCTTGAGCGGCAATTTCCTAAAGGATTTCTGGGTCTGAGTTGGTTTTGCCTTCTTCCTTCCCAAATTTTGTATTCTGACGCAATACACACACGAGTTTAGACAGCAGATCCATTATGAAAGAAAAGAAAGAAAACCAATTAGCGTGTCATGCTTAGAATTATAGAGGCAGCACGACCAACATGAGTTTTTGTGTTTTGGAAAAAGAAATGGAACCCTTTTGCAGAAGGGGACGATAATTAATTCCCCAAATCAGTTTGCCAGCTATTTTCAGGTGAATTGAATGAGTTTTCCAAAGCCAGTCAGCTGGGAGTGATGGATGAATGCGGAAACAACCTGTTTCCTTGTGACTAAATCAAGCCCACTATCAAAAAGGACTCTTGCATTTCTGTGGCTCTTTTCACATTTGCTTATTTCTCATGGTTTGTAATGAATTTTCTGATGTGAGCTTTGATTTTGAGGCTGGAATATGGAGTTCAAGACACGGAAGGAATGGTCTTTTTCAGTCAGGGCACAGCTGTTGGCTTGCTCCAATTCTGGCTTTCTGTCATGGTTTTGGGTGCCTCAGCCGAGTTTTGGTTTCTTGAGCGGCAATTTCCTAAAGGATTTCTGGGTCTGAGTTGGTTTTGCCTTCTTCCTTCCCAAATTTTGTATTCTGTCGCAATACAAACACGAGTTTAGACAGCAGATCCATTATGAAATAAAAAAAAAAAAAAACAATTAGCGTGTCATGCTTAGAATTCTAGAGGCAGCACGACCAACATGAGTTTTTGTATTTTGGACAAAGAAATGGAACCCTTTTGCAGAGGGGAACGATAATTAATTCCCCAAATCAGTTTGCCAGCGATTTTCAGGTGAATTGAATGAGTTTTCCAAAGCCAGTCAGCTAGGAGGGGTGGATGAATCCGGAAACAGCCTTTTTCCTTGTGATTAAATCAAGCCCACTATCAAAAAGGACTCTTCCATTTCTTTGGCTCTTTTCACATTGTTCTTCTTTATCATGGTTTGTAATGAATTTTCTGATGTGAGCTTTGATTTTGAGGCTGGAATATGGAGTTCAAGACCCGGAAGGAATGGTCTTTTTCAATCAGGGCACAGCTGTTGGCTTGCTCCAATTCTGGCTTTCTGTCATGATTTTGGGTGCCTCAGCCGAGTTTTGGTTTCTTGAGCGGCAATTTCCTAAAGGATTTCTGGGTCTGAGTTGGTTTTGCCTTCTTCCTTCCCAAATTTTGTATTCTGACGCAATACAAACACGAGTTTAGACAGCAGATCCATTATGAAATAAAAAAAAAAAAAACCAAGTAGGGTGTCATGCTTAGAATTCTAGAGGCAGCACAACCAACATGAGTTTCTGTGTTTTGGAAAAAGAAATGGAACCCTTTTGCAGAGGGGGACGATAATTAATTCCCCAAATCAGTTTGCCAGCGATTTTCAGGTGAATTGAATGAGTTTTCCAAAGCCAGTCAGCTGGGAGTGATGGATGAATGCGGAAACAACCTGTTTCCTTGTGACTAAATCAAGCCCACTATCAAAAAGGACTCTTGCATTTCTGTGGCTCTTTTCACATTTTCTTATTTCTCATGGTTTGTAATGAATTTTCTGATGTGAGCTTTGATTTTGAGGCTGGAATATGGAGTTCAAGACATGGAAGGAATGGTCTTTTTCAATCAGGGCACAGCTGTTGGCTTGCTCCAATTCTGGCTTTCTGTCATGGTTTTGGGTGCCTCAGCCGAGTTTTGGTTTCTTGAGCGGCAATTTCCTAAAGGATTTCTGGGTCTGAGTTGGTTTTGCCTTCTTCCTTCCCAAATTTTGTATTCTGACGCAATACAAACACGAGTTTAGACAGCAGATCCATTATGAAATAAAAAACAAAACCAATTAGCGTGTCATGCTTAGAATTCTAGAGGCAGCACGACCAACATGAGTTTTTGTGTTTTGGAAAAAGAAATGGAACCCTTTTGCAGAGGGGGACAATAATTAATTCCCCAAATCAGTTTGCCAGCGATTTTCAGGTGAATTGAATGAGGTTTCCAAAGCCAATCAGCTGGGAGGGGTGGATGAATCCGGAAACAGCCTGTTTCCTTGTGACTAAATCAAGCCCACTATCAAAAAGGACTCTTCCATTTCTTTGGCTCTTTTCACATTTTTCTTCTTTATCATGGTTTGTAATGAATTTTCTGATGTGAGCTTTGATTTTGAGGCTGGAATATGGAGTTCAAGACCCGGAAGGCATGGTCTTTTTCAATCAGGGCACAGCTGTTGGCTTGCTCCAATTCTGGCTTTCTGTCATGGTTTTGGGTGCCTCAGCCGAGTTTTGTTTTCTTGAGTGGCAATTTCCTAAATGATTTCTGGGTCTGAGTTCGTTTTGCCTTCTTCCTTCCCAAATTTTGTATTCTGACACAATACAAAAACAAGTTTAGACAGCAGCTCCATTATGAAATAAAAAACAAAACCAATTAGCGTGTCATGCTTAGAATTCTAGAGGCAGCACGACCAACATGAGTTTTTGTGTTTTGGAAAAAGAAATGGAAGCCTTTTCCAGAGGGGAACGATCATTAATTCCCCAAATCAGTTTGCCAGCGATTTTCAGGTGAATTGAATGAGTTTTCCAAAGCCAGTCAGCTGGGAGGGGTGGCTGAATCCGGAAACAGCCTGTTTCCTTGTGACTAAATCAAGCCCACTATCAACAAGGACTCTTCCATTTCTTTGGCTCTTTTCACATTTTTCCTCTTTATCATGGTTTGTAATGAATTTTCTGATGTGAGCTTTGATTCTGAGGCTGGAATATGGAGTTCAAGACACGGAAGGCATGGTCTTTTTCAATCAGGGCACAGCTGTTGGCTTGCTCCAATTCTGGCTTTCTGTCATGGTTTTGGGTGCCTCAGCCGAGTTTTGGTTTCTTGAGCGGCAATTTCCTAAAGGATTTCTGGGTCTGAGTTGGTTTTGCCTTCTTCCTTCCCAAATTTTGTATTCTGATGCAATACAAACACGAGTTTAGACAGCAGATCCATTATGAAATAAAAAAAAAATAAAACCAATTAGCGTGTCATGCTTAGAATTCTAGAGGCAGCACGACCAACATGAGTTTTTGTGCTTTGGACAAAGAAATGGAACCCTTTTGCAGAGGGGAACGATAATTAATTGCCCAAATCAGTTTGCCAGCGATTTTCAGGGGAATTGAATGAGTTTTCCAAAGCCAGTGAGCTGGGAAGGGTGGATGAATCCGGAAACAGCCTGTTTCCTTTGACTAAATCAAGCCCACTATCAAAAAGGACTCTTCCATTTCTTTGGCTCTTTTCACATTTTTCTTCTTTCTCATGGTTTGTAATGAATTTTCTGATGTGAGCTTTGATTTTGAGGCTGGAATATGGAGTTCAAGACACGAAAGGAATGGTCTTTTTCAATCAGGGCACAGCTGTTGCCTTGCACCGATTCTGGGTTTCTGTCATGGTTTTGGGTGCCTCAGCCGAGTTTTGGTTTCTTGAGCGGCAAGTTCCTAAATGATTTCTGGGCCTGAGTTCGTTTTGCCTTCTTCCTTCCCAAATGTTGTATTCTGACGCAATACAAACACGAGTTTACACAGCAGATCCATTATGAAATAAAGAAAAAACAAAACCAATTAGCGTGTCATGCTTAGAATTCTAGAGGAAACATGACCAATATGATTTTTTGTGTTTTGGAAAAAGAAATGGAACCCTTTTGCAGAGCGGAATGATAATTATTTCCCCAAATCAGTTTGCCAGCGATTTTCATGTGAATTGAATGAGTTTTCCAAAGCCAGTCAACTGGGAGGGGTGGATGAATCCGGAAACAGCCTGTTTCCTTTGACTAAATCAAGCCCAATATCAAAAAGGACTCTTCCATTTCCTTGGCGGTTTTCACATTTTTCTTCTTTATCATGGTTTGTAATGAATTTTCTGATGTGAGCTTTGATTTTGAGGCTGGAATATGGAGTTCAAGACACGGAAGGAATGGTCTTTTTCAATCTGGGCACAGCTGTTGGCTTGCTCCAATTCTGGCTTTCTGTCATGGTTTTGGGTGCCTCAGGCGAGTGTTGGTTTCTTGAGCGGCAATTTCCTAAAGGATTTCTGGGTCTGAGTTGGTTTTTCCTTCTTCCTTCCTAAATTTTGTATTCTGACGCAATACACACACGAGTTTAGACAGCAGATCCATTATGAAATAAAGAAAAAACAAAACCAATTAGCGTGTCATGCTTAGAATTCTAGAGGCAACATGACCAACATGAGTTTTTGTGTTTTGGACAAAGAAATGGAACCCTTTTGCAGAGGGGAACGATAATTAATTCCCCAAATCAGTTTGCCAGCGATTTTCAGGGGAATTGAATGAGTTTTCCAAAGCCAGTGAGCTGGGAAGGGTGGATGAATCCGGAAACAGCCTGTTTCCTTTGACTAAATCAAGCCCACTATCAAAAAGGACTCTTCCATTTCTTTGTCTCTTTTCACATTTTTCCTCTTTATCATGGTTTGTAATGAATTTTCTGATGTGAGGTTTGATTTTGAAGCTGGAATATGGAGATCAAGACACGGAAGGAATGGTCTATTTCAATCAGGGCACAGCTGTTGGCTTGCTCCAATTCTGGCTTTCTGTCATGGTTTTGGGTGCCTCAGCCGAGTTTTGGTTTCTTGAGCGGCAATGTCCTAAAGGATTTCTGGGTCTGAGTTGGTTTTGCCTTCTTCCTTCGCAAATTTTGTATTCTTTTTTTTTTTTTTTAATGATGACGAAATCAGATCAGACCTATTGTCATGTTTAATCCCAGTGAGAGTCAAATTGGGAGTTGATAGTTTCTTTTCTTTTCTTTTTCTTTTTCTTTTTTTTTTTTTTTACAGAGGATGAGTTTAGTATGCATTAAGTAAAGATTTCAACAGTTTGCACCCCCATAGAAACACAAAGTGAAATATATTATTTGAGTACTCGTTATAGCATTAAATCTCAATGCACAGCACATTAAGGACAGAGATCCTACATGAGGAGTAAGTGCACAGTGACTCCTGTTGTTGACTTTACCAATTGACACTCCTGTCTATGGCATCAGTAATCTCCCTATGCTCCAGTCATGAGTTCCCAAGGCTATGGAAGCCCTCTGAGTTCTCCGACTCTTATCTTGTTTAGACAAGGTCATAGTCAAAGTGGAGGTTCTCTCCTCCCTTCAGAGAAAGGTACCTCCTTCTTTGAAGACCTGTTCTTTCCACTGAGATCTCACTCACAGAGATCTTTTGCCAGAGTGTCTTGGCTTTCCATGCCTGAAATACTCTCATGGGAGGCGTTGGTGGTATAGTGGTGAGCATAGCTGCCTTCCAAATTTTGTATTCTGACGCAATACAAACACGAGTTTAGACAGCAGATCCATTATGAAATAAAAAAAAAAAAACCAATTAGCGTGTCATGCTTAGAATTCTAGAGGCAGCACGACCAACATGAGTTTTTGTGTTTTGGACAAAGAAATGGAACCCTTTTGCAGAGGGGGACGATAATTAATTGCCCAAATCAGTTTGCCAGCGATTTTCAGGTGAATTGAATGAGGTTTCCAAAGCCAGTCAGCTGGGAGGGGTGGATGAATCCGGAAACAGCCTGTTTCCTTGTGACTAAATCAAGCCCACTATCAAAAAGGACTCTTCCATTTCTTTGGCTCTTTTCACATTGTTCTTCTTTATCATGGTTTGTAATGAATTTTCTGATGTGAGCTTTGATTTTGAGGCTGGAATATGGAGTTCAAGACACGGAAGGCATGGTCTTTTTCAATCAGGGCACAGCTGTTGGCTTGCTCCAATTCTGGCTTTCTGTCATGGTTTTGGGTGCCTCAGCCGAGTTTTGGTTTCTTGAGCGGCAATTTCCTAAAGGATTTCTGGGTCTGAGTTGGTTTTGCCTTCTTCCTTCCCAAATTTTGTATTCTGTCGCAATACAAACACGAGTTTAGACAGCAGATCCATTATGAAATAAAAAAAAAAATAAAACCAATTAGCGTGTCATGCTTAGAATTCTAGAGGCAGCACGACCAACATGAGTTTTTGTGCTTTGGACAAAGAAATGGAACCCTTTTGCAGAGGGGAACGATAATTAATTGCCCAAATCAGTTTGCCAGCGATTTTCAGGGGAATTGAATGAGTTTTCCAAAGCCAGTGAGCTGGGAAGGGTGGATGAATCCGGAAACAGCCTGTTTCCTTTGACTAAATCAAGCCCACTATCAAAAAGGACTCTTCCATTTCTTTGGCTCTTTTCACATTGTTCTTCTTTATCATGGTTTGTAATGAATTTTCTGATGTGAGCTTTGATTTTGAGGCTGGAATATGGAGTTCAAGACACGGAAGGCATGGTCTTTTTCAATCAGGGCACAGCTGTTGGCTTGCTCCAATTCTGGCTTTCTGTCATGGTTTTGGGTGCCTCAGCCGAGTTTTGGTTTCTTGAGCGGCAATTTCCTAAAGGATTTCTGGGTCTGAGTTGGTTTTGCCTTCTTCCTTCCCAAATTTTGTATTCTGATGCAATACAAACACGAGTTTAGACAGCAGATCCATTATGAAATAAAAAAAAAAAATAAAACCAATTAGCGTGTCATGCTTAGAATTCTAGAGGCAGCACGACCAACATGAGTTTTTGTGCTTTGGACAAAGAAATGGAACCCTTTTGCAGAGGGGAACGATAATTAATTGCCCAAATCAGTTTGCCAGCGATTTTCAGGGGAATTGAATGAGTTTTCCAAAGCCAGTGAGCTGGGAAGGGTGGATGAATCCGGAAACAGCCTGTTTCCTTTGACTAAATCAAGCCCACTATCAAAAAGGACTCTTCCATTTCTTTGGCTCTTTTCACATTTTTCTTCTTTCTCATGGTTTGTAATGAATTTTCTGATGTGAGCTTTGATTTTGAGGCTGGAATATGGAGTTCAAGACACGAAAGGAATGGTCTTTTTCAATCAGGGCACAGCTGTTGCCTTGCACCGATTCTGGGTTTCTGTCATGGTTTTGGGTGCCTCAGCCGAGTTTTGGTTTCTTGAGCGGCAAGTTCCTAAATGATTTCTGGGCCTGAGTTCGTTTTGCCTTCTTCCTTCCCAAATGTTGTATTCTGACGCAATACAAACACGAGTTTACACAGCAGATCCATTATGAAATAAAGAAAAAACAAAACCAATTAGCGTGTCATGCTTAGAATTCTAGAGGAAACATGACCAATATGAGTTTTTGTGTTTTGGAAAAAGAAATGGAACCCTTTTGCAGAGCGGAATGATAATTATTTCCCCAAATCAGTTTGCCAGCGATTTTCATGTGAATTGAATGAGTTTTCCAAAGCCAGTCAACTGGGAGGGGTGGATGAATCCGGAAACAGCCTGTTTCCTTTGACTAAATCAAGCCCAATATCAAAAAGGACTCTTCCATTTCCTTGGCGGTTTTCACATTTTTCTTCTTTATCATGGTTTGTAATGAATTTTCTGATGTGAGCTTTGATTTTGAGGCTGGAATATGGAGTTCAAGACACGGAAGGAATGGTCTTTTTCAATCAGGGCACAGCTGTTGGCTTGCTCCAATTCTGGCTTTCTGTCATGGTTTTGGGTGCCTCAGGCGAGTGTTGGTTTCTTGAGCGGCAATTTCCTAAAGGATTTCTGGGTCTGAGTTGGTTTTGCCTTCTTCCTACCCAAATTTTGTATTCTGACGCAATACACACACGAGTTTAGACAGCAGATCCATTATGAAATAAAGAAAAAACAAAACCAATTAGCGTGTCATGCTTAGAATTCTAGAGGCAACATGACCAACATGAGTTTTTGTGTTTTGGACAAAGAAATGGAACCCTTTTGCAGAGGGGAACGATAATTAATTCCCCAAATCAGTTTGCCAGCGATTTTCAGGGGAATTGAATGAGTTTTCCAAAGCCAGTCAGCTGGGAAGGGTGGATGAATCCGGAAACAGCCTGTTTCCTTTGACTAAATCAAGCCCACTATCAAAAAGGACTCTTCCATTTCTTTGGCTCTTTTCACATTTTTCCTCTTTATCATGGTTTGTAATGAATTTTCTGATGTGAGGTTTGATTTTGAAGCTGGAATATGGAGATCAAGACACGGAAGGAATGGTCTATTTCAATCAGGGCACAGCTGTTGGCTTGCTCCAATTCTGGCTTTCTGTCATGGTTTTGGGTGCTTCAGCCGAGTTTTGGTTTCTTGAGCGGCAATGTCCTAAAGGATTTCTGGGTCTGAGTTGGTTTTGCCTTCTTCCTTCGCAAATTTTGTATTCTTTTTTTTTTTTTTTTAATGATGACGAAATCAGATCAGACCTATTGTCATGTTTAATCCCAGTGAGAGTCAAGTTGGGAGTTGATAGTTTCTTTTCTTTTCTTTTTCTTTTTCTTTTTTTTTTTTTTTTACAGAGGATGAGTTTAGTATGCATTAAGTAAAGATTTCAACAGTTTGCACCCCCATAGAAACACAAAGTGAAATATATTATTTGAGTACTCGTTATAGCATTAAATCTCAATGCACAGCACATTAAGGACAGAGATCCTACATGAGGAGTAAGTGCACAGTGACTCCTGTTGTTGACTTTACCAATTGACACTCCTGTCTATGGCATCAGTAATCTCCCTATGCTCCAGTCATGAGTTCCCAAGGCTATGGAAGCCCTCTGAGTTCTCCGACTCTTATCTTGTTTAGACAAGGTCATAGTCAAAGTGGAGGTTCTCTCCTCCCTTCAGAGAAAGGTACCTCCTTCTTTGAAGACCTGTTCTTTCCACTGAGATCTCACTCACAGAGATCTTTTGCCAGAGTGTCTTGGCTTTCCATGCCTGAAATACTCTCATGGGAGGCGTTGGTGGTATAGTGGTGAGCATAGCTGCCTTCCAAATTTTGTATTCTGACGCAATACAAACACGAGTTTAGACAGCAGATCCATTATGAAAGAAAAAAAAAAAAACCAATTAGCGTGTCATGCTTAGAATTCTAGAGGCAGCACGACCAACATGAGTTTTTGTGTTTTGGACAAAGAAATGGAACCCTTTTGCAGAGGGGAACGATAATTGATTCCCCAAATCAGTTTGCCAGCGATTTTCAGGTGAATTGAATGAGTTTTCCAAAGCCAGTCAGCTGGGAGGGGTGGATGAATCCGGAAACAGCCTGTTTCCTTGTGACTAAATCAAGTCCACTATCAAAAAGCACTCTTCCAGTTCTTTGGCTCTTTTCACATTTCTCTTCTTTATCATGGTTTGTAATGAATTTTCTGATGTGAGCTTTGATTTTGAGGCTGGAATATGGAGTTCAAGACCCGGAAGGAATGGTCTTTTTCAATCAGGGCACAGCTGTTGGCTTGCTCCAATTCTGGCTTTCTGTCATGGTTTTGGGTGCCTCATCCGAGTTTTGGTTTCTTGAGCGGCAATTTCCTAAAGGATTTCTGGGTCTGAGTTGGTTTTGCCTTCTTCCTTCCCAAATTTTGTATTCTGACGCAATACAAACACGAGTTTAGACAGCTGCTCCATTATGAAATAAAAAAAAACAAAACCAATTAGCGTGTCATGCTTAGAATTCTAGAGGCAGCACGACCAACATGAGTTTTTGTGTTTTGGAAAAAGAAATGGAACCCTTTTGCAGAGGGGAACGATAATTAATTGCCCAAATCAGTTTGCCAGCGATTTTCAGGTGAATTGAATGAGTTTTCCAAAGCCAGTCAGCTGGGAGGGGTGGATGAATCCGGAAACAGCCTGTTTCCTTGTGACTAAATCAAGCCCACTATCAAAAAGGACTCTTGCACATCTTTGGCTCTTTTCACATTGTTCTTCTTTATCATGGTTTGTAATGAATTTTCTGATGTGAGCTTTGATTTTGAGGCTGGAATATGGAGTTCAAGACACGGAAGGCATGGTCTTTTTCAATCAGGGCACAGCTGTTGGCTTGCTCCAATTCTGGCTTTCTGTCATGGTTTTGGGTGCCTCAGCCGAGTTTTGGTTTCTTGAGCGGCAAGTTCCTAAAGGATTTCTGGGTCTGAGTTGGTTTTGCCTTCTTCCTTCCCAAATGTTGTATTCTGACGCAATACAAACACGAGTTTAGACAGCTGCTCCATTATGAAATAAAAAAAACAAAACCAATTAGCGTGTCATGCTTAGAATTCTAGAGGCAGCACGACCAACATGAGTTTTTGTGTTTTGGACAAAGAAATGGAACCCTTTTGCAGAGGGGAACGATAATGAATTGCCCAAATCAGTTTGCCAGCGATTTTCAGGTGAATTGAATGAGTTTTCCAAAGCCAGTCAGCTGGGAGGGGTGGATGAATCCGGAAACAGCCTGTTTCCTTGTGACTAAATCAAGCCCACTATCAAAAAGGACTCTTGCATTTCTTTGGCTCTTTTCACATTGTTCTTCTTTATCATGGTTTGTAATGAATTTTCTGATGTGAGCTTTGATTTTGAGGCTGGAATATGGAGTTCAAGACACGGAAGGCATGGTCTTTTTCAATCAGGGCACAGCTGTTGGCTTGCTCCGATTCTGGCTTTCTGTCATGGTTTTGGGTGCCTCAGCCGAGTTTTGGTTTCTTGAGCGGCAAGTTCCTAAATGATTTCTGGGCCTGAGTTGGTTTTGCCTTCTTCCTTCCCAAATTTTGTATTCTGATGCAATACAAACACGAGTTTAGACAGCAGATCCATTATGAAATAAAGAAAAAACAAAACCAATTAGCGTGTCATGCTTAGAATTCTAGAGGCAGCACGACCAACATGAGTTTTTGTGCTTTGGACAAAGAAATGGAACCCTTTTGCAGAGGGGAATGATAATTAATTCCCCAAATCAGTTTGCCAGCGATTTTCAGGTGAATTGAATGAGTTTTCCAAAGCCAGTCAACTGGGAGGGATGGATGAATCCGGAAACAGCCTGTTTCCTTTGACTAAATCAAGCCCACTATCAAAAAGGACTCTTCCATTGCTTTGTCGGTTTTCACATTTTTCTTCTTTATCATGGTTTGTAATGAATTTTCTGATGTGAGCTTTGATTTTGAGGCTGGAATATGGAGATCAAAACACGGAAGGCATGGTCTTTTTCAATCTGGGCACAGCTGTTGGCTTGCTCCAATTCTGGCTTTCTGTCATGGTTTTGGGTGCCTCAGGCGAGTGTTGGTTTCTTGAGCGGCAATTTCCTAAAGGATTTCTGGGTCTGAGTTGGTTTTGCCTTCTTCCTACCCAAATTTTGTATTCTGACGCAATACAAACACGAGTTTAGACAGCAGATCCATTATGAAATAAAAAACAAAACAAATAAGCCAGTTAGCTGAGAGGGGTGGATGATTCCGGAAACAGCCTGTTTCCTTGTGACTAAATCAAGCCCACTATCAAAAAGGACTCTTCCATTTCTTTGGCTCTTTTCACTTGTTTCTTCTTTATCATGGTTTGTAATGAATTTTCTGATGTGAACTTTGATTTTGAGGCTGGAATATGGAGTTCAAGACACGGAAGGAATGGTCTTTTTCAATCAGGGCACAGCTGTTGGCTTGCTCCAATTCTGGCTTTCTGTCATGGTTTTGGGTGCCTCAGCCGAGTTTTGGTTTCTTGAGCGGCAATTTCCTAAAGGATTTCTGGGTCTGAGTTGGTTTTGCCTTCTTCCTTCCCAAATTTTGTATTCGGACGCAATACAAACACGAGTTTAGACAGCAGATCCATTATGAAATAAAAAAAACAAAACAAATGAGCGTGTCATTCTTAGAATTCTAGAGGCAGCAGGAACAACATGAGTTTTTGTGTTTTAGACAGAGAAATGTAACCCTTTTGCAGAGGGGAACGATAATTAATTCCCCATATCAGTTTGCCAGCGATTTTCAGGTGAATTGAATGAGTTTTCCAAAGCCAGTCAGCTGGGAGGGGTGGATGAATCCGGAAACAGCCTGTTTCCTTGTGACTAAATCAATCCCACTATCAACAAGGACTCTTCCATTTCTTTGGCTCTTTTCACATTTTTCTTCGTTGTCATGGTTTGTAATGAATTTTCTGATGTGAGCTTTGATTTTGAGGCTAGAATATGGAGTTCAAGACACGGAAGGAATGGTCTTTTTCAATCAGGGCACAGCTGTTGGCTTGCTCCAATTCTGGCTTTCTGTCATGGTTTTGGGTGCCTCAGCCGAGCTTTGGTTTCGTGAGCGGCAATTTCCTAAATGATTTCTGGGTCTGAGTTGGTTTGGCCTTCTTCCTACCCAAATTTTGTATTCTGACGCAATACAAACACGAGTTTAGACAGCAGATCCATTATGAATTAAGAACCAAAACCAATTAGCGTGTCATGCTTAGAATTCTAGAGGCAGCAGGAACAACGTTTGAAGCTACAAGTAATATGACCAATGTGAGATTTTTTGTTGTGGAAAATAAAATGGAACACTTTGGCTGTGGTGACAGATAGTAATTACCTCCGTTCAGGTTATTTCAGTCAATATTCCACAGGCAGTCAGCTGAAGGGGTGGATGAATCGGGGAATAGCCGCTTTCCTTGCGACTAAATCAAGCCCAATATCATTATGGATTCTTGAATTTTTGGCTTTTTTCGCATTTTTCTTATTTATCATGGTTTGTATTGAATTTTCTGATGTGAGCTTTGGTTTTGAGGCTGGCATATTGAGTTCAGTGCACAAGAGGGATGTTCTTTTTCAATCAGTGCACAGCTGTTGGCTTGCTCCAATTCTGGCTTCCTTTCATTGCTTTGTGTGCCTCAGCTGACCTTTGGTTTCTTGAGTGGCAATTTCCTTAATGTTTTCTGGGTCTGAATTGGTTTTGCCTTGATCCTTCCCAAATTTTGTATTCTGACACAATACAAACAAGAGTTTGGACAGAGTAGCCATTATGAAATAAAAAACACAACACATAAGCGTTTGAAGCTTATACATCTACAGGTAACAAGAGCAAGGTGAGTTTTTGTGTTTTGGAAAATAAAATGGAACACTTTGGCTGAGGTGACAGATATTAATTGCCTCCAAACTCAATTTCACTGCAATTTTCAGGTTAATTCAGTCAGAATTCCACAGGCAGTCAGCTGGAGGGGTGGATGCATCTGGGAACAGCCGGTTTCCTTGCGACTAAATCCAGCCCAATATCATCATGGATTCTTGCATTTCTTTGGCTTTTTTCTCAGTTTTCTTATTTATCGTGGTTTGTAATGAATTTTCTGATGTGAGCTTTGGATTTGAGGCTGGCATATGGAGTTCAGGGCATAAGAGGAAGGTTCTTATTCAATCAGGGCACAGCTGTTGGCTTGCTCCAATTCTGGCTTGCTGTCATTGTTTTGGGTGCCTCTGCCGATTTGAGGTTTCTTGAGTGGCAATTTCCTAAACGTTTTCTTAGTCTGAGTTGGTTTTGTCCTCTTCCTTCCCAAATTTTGTATTCTGACGCAATAGAAACAAGAGTTTGGGCAGAATAGCCATTATGAAATAAAAAACACATCAAATAGGCTTTTGAAAGCTACAGGTAACACGACCAAGGTGAGATTTTGTTTTGGATAATAAAATGGAACACTTTGGCTGTGGTGACAGATATTAACTGCCTCCGTTCAGGTTAATTCAGTCAATATTCCTCAGGCAGTCAGCTGGAGGGGTGGATGAATCTGGGAATAGCCGTCTTCCTTTCGACTAAATCAATCCCAATATCATTATGGATTCTTGCATTTCTTTGGCTTTTCTCTCATTTTTCTTATTTATCGTGGTTTGTAATGAATTTTCTGATGTGAGCTTTGGTTTTGAGGCTGGAATATGGAGTTCAGGGCACAAGAGGAAGGTTCTTATTCTATCAGGGCACAGCTGCTAGCTTGCTACAAATATGGCTTGCTTTCATTGTTTTGGGTGCCTCCGCTGATTTGCGGTTTCTTGAGCATGAATTTGCTAAATATTTTATGAGTCTCAGTTGGTTTTCCTTCTTCCTTCCCAAATTTTGTAATCTGACGCAATAGAACAAGAGTTTGGGCAGAGTAGCCATTATGAAATAAAAAACACAACAAATAGGCTTTTGAAGCTACAGGTAACACGAACAGGGTGACATTTTGTGTTTTGGAAAATAAAATGGAACACGTTTTCTGTGGTGACAGATATTAACTGCCTCCGTTCAGGTTAATTCAGTCAGAATTCCACAGGCAGTCAGCTGGAGGGGTGGATGAATCCGGGAATAGCCGGTTTCCTTGCGACTAAATCAAGCCCAATATAATTATGGATTCTTGCATTTCTTTGGGTTTATTCTGATTTTTCTTATTTATCATGGTTTGTAATGAATTTTCTGATGTGAGCTTTGGTTTTGAGGCTGCAATATGGAGTTCAGGGCACCAGAGTAATGGTGTTTTTCAATCAGAGCACAGCTGTTGGCTTGCTCCAATTCTGGCTTGCTGTCATTGTTTTGGGTGCCTCCGCCGATTTGAGGTTTCTTGAGTGGCAATTTCCTAAACGTTTTCTGAGTCTCAGTTGGTTTTGCCTTCTTTCCTTTCCAAATTTTGTATTCTGACGCAATACAAACAAGAGTTTGGACAGACTAGCCATTATGAAAAAAAAAAAAAAAACATCAAATAGGCTTTTGAAGCTACAGGTAACACGAACAAGGTGACATTTTGTGTTTTGGAAAATAAAATGAACACGTTGGCTGAGGTAACATATTAACTGCCTCTATTCAGGTTAATTCAGTCAGAATTCCACAGGCAGTCAGCTGGAGGGGTGGATGAATCCGGAAACAGCCTGTTTCCTTGCGACTAAATCCAGCCCAATATCATTATGGATTCTTGCATTTCTTTGTCTTTTTTCTCTTTTTTCTTATTTATCATGGTTTGTAATGAATTTTCTGATGTGAGCTTTGGTTTTGAGGCTGGCATATTGAGTTCAGGGCACCGGAGGAATGGTCTTTTTCAAACTGGGCACAGCTGTTGGCTTGCTCCAATTCTGGCTTGCTGTCATTGTTTTGGGTGCCTCAGCTGACTTTTAGTTTCTTGAACGGCAATTTCCTAAATGTTTTCTGGGTCTGAGTTGATTTTGCCTTCTTCCTTCCCAAATGTTGTATTCTGATGCAATACAAACAAGAGTTTGGACAGAGTACCATTATGAAAGAAAAAAAACATTGCCCTTTCAGGAGTAGAAATCTACAGGTAACACGACCAAGATGAGTTTCTGTGTTTTGGAAAAAGACATGGAACACTTTGGCTGAGGTGACAGATATTAATTGCCTCCAAACCGAGTTTCACTGCGAATTTCATTTTAATTCAGTCAGAAACCACAGACACTCAGCTGGGAGGTGTGGAAGAATCTGGAAACAAACATTAAAAAGGGAGTAAATCAAGCCCAATATCACTAAGAACTCCTGCATTTCTTTGGATTTTTTCTGATTTTTCTTATTTATCATGGTTTGTAATGAATTTCCTGATGTGAGGTTTGGTTTTGAGGTTGCAATATCGAGTTCAGGGCACAAGAGGAAGGTTCTTTTTCAATCAGGGCACAGCTGTTGGCTTGCTCCAATTCTGTCTTGCTTTCCAAGTTTTGGATGCCTCCGCGGCCCTTTGTTTCTTCAGCGGCAATTTCCTAAATGTTTTCTGGGTCTGAGTTGGTTTTGCCTTCTTCCTTCCCAAAATTTGTATTCTGCCCAAATACAAACAAGAGTTTGGGCAGAGTAGCCATTATGAAAGAAAAAACACAACAAATAGGCGTTTGAAGCTTAGAAATCTACAGGTAACACGACCAAGGTGAGTTTTTGTGTTTTGGAAAATCAAATGGAACACTTTGGCTGAGGTGGCAGATATTAATTGCCTCCAAACTGAGTTTCACTGCGATTTTCAGGTTAATTCAGTCCGAATTCCACAGGAACTCAGAAGGAGGGTTGGATGAATCTGGGAACATCCGGTTTCCTTGCGTCTAAATCAAGCCCAATATCATTATGGATTCTTGCGTTTCTTTGGCTTTTTTCTCATTTTTCTTATTTATCAAGGTTTGTAATGAATTTTCTGATGTGAGCTTTGGTTTTGAGGCTGGAATATCGAGTTCAAGGCACAAGAGGAAGGTTCTTTTTCAATCAGGGCACAGCTGCTGACTTGCTCCAATTCTGGCTTGCGGTCATTGTTTTGGATGCCTCAGCCAATTTGTGGTTTCTAGTGTGGCAATTTCCTAAATGTTTTCTGAGTCTCAGTTGATTTTGCCTTCTTCCTTCCCAAATTTTGTATTCTGACCCAATACAAACAAGAGTTTGAACAGAATAGCCATTATGAAATAAAAAAAACTACAAATAGGCTTTTGAAGCTACAGGTAACATGATCAAGGTGAGATTTTTTGTTTTGGAAAATAAAATGGAACACTCTTGCTGTGGTGACAGATATTAACTGCCTCCAAACTCAGTTTCACTGCAATTTTCAGGTTAATTCAGTCAGAATTCCACAGGCAGTCAGCTGGAGGAGTGGATACATCTGGGAACAGCCGGTTTCCTTGCGACTAAATCCAGCCCAATATCATCATGGATTCTTGCATTTCTTTGGCTTTTTTCTCATTTTTCTTATTTTTCGTGGTTTATAATGAATTTTCTGATGTGAGCTTTGGATTTGAGGCTGGCATATGGAGTTCAGGGCATAAGAGGAAGGTTCTTATTCAATCAGGGCACAGCTGTTGGCTAGCTCCAATTCTGGCTTGCTGTCATTGTTTTGAGTGCCTCAGCTGACTTTTGGTTTGTTGAGCAGCAATTTCCTAAATGTTTTCTGGTTCTGAGTTGGTTTTACCTTCCTCCTTCCCAAATTTTGTATTCTGATGCAATAGAAACAAGAGTTTGGACAGAGTAGCCATTATGAAATAAAAAACACAGCAAATAGGCGTTTGCAGCTTAGAAATCTACAGGTAACATGACCAAGGTGAGTTTTTGTGTTTTGGAAAATAAAGTGGAACACTTTGGCTGAGGTGACAGATACTAATTGCCTCCAAACTGAGTTTCACTGCAATTTTCAGGTTAATTCAGTCAAAATTCCACAGGCAGTCAGCTGGAGGGGTGGATTAATCCGGGAACAGCCGGTTTCATTGCGACTAAATCAAGTCCAATATCATTATAGATTCTTGCATTTCTTTGGCTTTTTTTCCCCTTATTCTTTTTATCATGGTTTGTAATGAATTTTCTGATGTGAGCTTTGGTTTTCAGGCAGCAATATGGAGTTCAGGGCACCAGGGAAATGGTCTTTTTCAAACAGGGCACAGCTGTTGGCCTGCTCCAATTCTGGCTTGCTGTCATTGTTTTGGGTGCTTCAGCTGAATTTTGGTTTCTTCAGCAGCAATTTCCTAAATGTTTTCTGGGTCTGAGTTGGTTTTGCCTTGATCCTTCCCAAATTTTGTATTCTCACGCAATACAAACAAGAGTTTGGACAGAGTAGCCATTATGAAATAAAAAACACAACAAATAGGTGTTTGAAGCTTAGAAATCTACAGGTAACACGACCAAGGTGAGTTTTTGTGTTTTGGAAAATCAAATGGAACACTTTGGCTGAGGTGACATATAGTAATTGCCTCCAAACTGAGTTTCCCTGCGATTTTCAGGTGAATTCCGTCAGAATTCCACAGGCAGTCAGCTGGAGGGGTGGATGAATCCGGGAACAGCCGGTTTCCTTTAGACTAAATCAAGCCCAATATCATTATAGATTCTTGCATTTCTTTGGCTTTTTTCTCATCTTTCTTATTTATCATGGTTTGTAATGAATTTTCTGATGTGAGCTTTGGTTTTGAGGTTGGCATATTGAGTTCAGGTCACTTTTTCAATCAGGGCACAGCTGTTTGCTTGCTCCAATTCTGGCTTGCTGTCATTGTTTTGGATGTCTCAGCTGACTTCTGGTTCCTTGAGCGTCAATTTCCTAAATGTTTTCAGGTTCTGAGTTGGTTTTACCTTCTTCCTTCCCAAATGTTGTATTCTGACCCAATACAAACGAGAGTTTGGACACAGTAGCCATTAAGAAATAAAAAACACAACAAATAAGCATTTGAAGCTTATACATGTACAGGTAACACAACCAAGGTGAGTTTTTGTGTTTTGGAAAATCAAATGGAACACTTTGGCTGAGGTGACAGATAGTAATTCCCTCCAAACTTAGTTTCACTGTGATTTTCAGGTTAATTCAGTCAGAATTCCACAGGCAGTCAGCTGGAGGGGTGGATAAATCCGGGAACAGCCGGTTTCCTTTAGACTAAATCAAGCCCAATATCATTATAGATTCATGCATTTCTTTGGCTTTTTTCTCTTTTTTCTCATTTACCATGGTTTGTAATGAATTTTCTGATGTGAACTTTGATTTTGAGGCTGCAATATGGAGTTCAGGGCACCGGAGGAATCGTCTTTTTCAAACAGCCACAGCTGTTGGCCTGCTCCAATTCTGGCTTGCTGTCATTGTTTTGAGTGCCTCAGCCGATCTGTGTTTCCTTGAGCAGCAATTTCCTAAATGTTTTCTGGGTCTGATTTGGTTTTGCCTTCTTCCTTCCCAAATTTTGTATTCTGATGCAATAGAAACAAGAGTTTGGGCAGAGTTTCCATTATGAAATAAAAAACACAACAAATAGGCGTTTGAAGCTTATACATCTACAGGTAAAACGACCAAGGTGAGTTTTTGTGTTTTGGAAAATCAAATGGAACACTTTGGCTGAGGTGACAGATATTAATTGCCTCCAAACTGAGTTTCACTACGATTTTCAGGTTAATTCAGTCCGAATTCCACAGGCAGTCAGCTGGAGGGGTGGATGAATCCTGGAACAGCCAGTTTCCTTGCGACTAAATCAAGCCCAATATCATTATGGATTCTTGCATTTCTTTGGCTTTTTTCTCCGTTTTGTTATTTATCATGGTTTGTAATGAATTTTCTAATGTGAGTTTTGGTTTTGAGGCTGCAATATGGAGTTCAGGGCACCGGGGGAATGGTCTTTTTCAAACAGGGCACAGCTGTTTGCTTGCTCCAATTCTGGCTTGCTGTCATTGTTTTGGATGTCTCAGCTGACTTCTGGTTCCTTGAGCGTCAATTTCCTAAATGTTTTCAGGTTCTGAGTTGGTTTTACCTTCTTCCTT
Organism: Oryctolagus cuniculus; assembly: GCF_051225735.1. NCBI lineage: Eukaryota > Metazoa > Chordata > Mammalia > Lagomorpha > Leporidae > Oryctolagus > Oryctolagus cuniculus. The sequence goes on along the minus strand of NC_142879.1, from coordinate 82,866,665 downwards.
CCCAAATTTTGTATTCTGACCCAATACAAACGAGAGTTTGGACACAGTAGCCATTAAGAAATAAAAAACACAACAAATAAGCATTTGAAGCTTATACATGTACAGGTAACACAACCAAGGTGAGTTTTTGTGTTTTGGAAAATCAAATGGAACACTTTGGCTGAGGTGACAGATATTAATTGCCTCCAAACTGAGTTTCACTGCGATTTTCAGGTTAATTCAGTCAGAATTCCACAGGCAGTCAGCTGGAGGGGTGGATGAATCCGGGAACAGCAGGTTTCTTGTGACTAAATCCAGCCTAACATCATTATGGATTCTTGCATTTCTTTGGCTTTTTTCTCTTTTTTCTTATTTACCATGGTTTGTAATGAATTTTCAGATGTGAGCTTTGGTTTTGAGGCTGCAATATGTAGTTCAGGGAACAAGAGGAAGGTTCTTTTTCAAACAGGGCACAGCTGTTGGCCTGCTCCAATTCTGGCTTGCTGTCATTGTTTTGAGTGCCTCAGCCGATTATTGGTTTCTTGAGCGGCAATTTCTTAAATGTTTTCTGGGTCTGAGTTGGTTTTGCATTCTTCCTTCCCAAATTTTGTATTCTGACGCAATACAAACAAGAGTTTGGACAGAGTAGCCATTATGAAATAAAAAACACAACAAAAAGGCTTTTGAAGCTTAGAAATCTACAGGTAACATGACCAAGGTGAGTTTTTGTGTTTTGGAAAATCAAATGGAACACTTTGGCTGAGGTGACAAACTGAGTTTCACTGCGATATTCAGGTTAATTCAGTCAAAATTCCACAGGCAGTCAGCTGGAGGTGTGGATGAATCCGGGAACAGCCGGTTTCCTTGTGACTGAATCAAGCCCAATATCATTACGGATTCTTGCATTTCTTTGGCTTTTTTCTCATTTTTCTTATTTATCGTGGTTTCTAATTAATTTTCTGATGTGAGCATTGGTTTTGAGGCTGGCATATGGAGTTCAGGGCACAAGAGAAAGGTTCTTTCAATCAGGGCACAGCTGTTGGCTTGCTCTAATTCTGGCTTGCTGTCATTGTTTTGGGTGCCTCAGCTGACTTTTGGTTTATTGAGCGGCAATTTCCTAAATGTTTTCTGGGTCTGAGTTGGTTTTGCCTTCTTCCTTCCCAAATTTTGTATTCTGACGCCATACAAACAAGAGTTTGGACAGAGTAGCCATTATGAAATAAAAAACACAACAAATAGGCGTTTGAAGCTTAGAAATCTACAGGTAACACGACGAAGGTGAGTTTTTGTGTTTTGGAAAATAAAGTGGAACACTTTGGCTGAGGTTGCAGATATTAATTGCCTCCAAACTGAGTTTCACTGCGATTTTCAGGTGAATTCCGTCAGAATTCCACAGGCAGTCAGCTGGAGGGGTGGATGAATCCGGCAACAGCCGGTTTCCTTGCGACTAAATCCAGCCCAATATCATTATGGATTCTTGCATTTCTTTGGCTTTTTTCTCATATTCTTATGTATCATGGTTTGTAATGAATTTTCTGATGTGAGCTTTGGTTTTGAGGCTGGCATATTGAGTTCAGGGCACCGGAGGAATGGTCTTTTTCAAACTGGGCACAGCTGTTGGCCTGCTCCAATTCTGGCTTGCTGTCATGGTTTTGTGGGCCTCAGCTGATTATTCGTTTCTTGAGCGGCAATTTCCTAAATGTTTTCTGGGTCTGAGTTGATTTTGCCTTCTTCCTTCCCAAATGTTGTATTCTGATGCAATACAAACAAGACTTTGGACAGAGTACCATTATGAAAGAAAAAAAAATTGCCCTTTCAGGAGTAGAAATCTACAGGTAACATGACCAAGATGAGTTTCTGTGTTTTGGAAAAAGACATGGAACACTTTGGCTGAGGTGACAGATATTAATTGCCTCCAAACCGAGTTTCACTGCGAATTTCATTTTAATTCAGTCAGAAACCACAGACACTCAGCTGGGAGGTGTGGAAAAATCTGGAAACAGACATTAACAAGGGAGTAAATCAAGTCCAATATCACTAAGAACTCCTGCATTTCTTTGGATTTTTTCTGATTTTTCTTATTTATCATGGTTTGTAATGAATTTCCTGATGTGAGGTTTGGTTTTGAGGTTGCAATATCGAGTTCAGGGCAGAAGAGGAAGGTTCTTTTTCAATCAGGGCACAGCTGTTGGCTTGCTCCAATTCTGTCTTGCTTTCAAGGTTTTGGATGCCTCCGCGGCCCTTTGTTTCTTGAGCGGCAATTTCCTAAATGTTTTCTGGGTCTGAGTTGGTTTTGCCTTCTTCCTTCCCAAAATTTGTATTCTGCCCAAATACAAACAAGAGTTTGGGCAGAGTAGCCATTATGAAACAAAAAACACAACAAATAGGCGTTTGCAGCTTAGAAATCTACAGGTAACATGACCAAGGTGAGTTTTTGTGTTTTGGAAAATCAAATGGAACACTTTGGCTGAGGTGACAGATAGTAATTGCCTCCAAACTGAGTTTCACTGCGATTTTCAGGTTAATTCAGTCAGAATTCCACAGGAACTCAGCAGGAGGGTTGGATGAATCTGGGAACATCCGGTTTCCTTGCGTCTAAATCAAGCCCAATATCATTATGGATTCTTGCGTTTCTTTGGCTTTTTTCTCATTTTTCTTATTTATCATGGTTTGTAATGAATTTTCTGATGTGAGCTTTGGTTTTGAGGCTGCAATATCGAGTTCAAGGCACAAGAGGAAGGTTCTTTTTCAATCAGGGCACAGCTGCTGGCTTGCTCCAATTCTGGCTTGCGGTCATTGTTTTGGATGCCTCAGCCAATTTGTGGTTTCTAGTGTGGCAATTTCTTAAATGTTTTCTGAGTCTCAATTGATTTTGCCTTCTTCCTTCCCAAATTTTGTATTTTGACCCAATACAAACAAGAGTTTGAACAGAATAGCCATTATGAAATAAAAAAAAACTACAAATAGGCTTTTGAAGCTACAGGTAACATGACCAAGGTGAGATTTTTTGTTTTGGAAAATAAAATGGAACACTCTTGCTGTGGTGACAGATATTAACTGCCTCCAAACTCAGTTTCACTGCAATTTTCAGGTTAATTCAGTCAGAATTCCACAGGCAGTCAGCTGGAGGAGTGGATGCATATGGGAACAGCCGGTTTCCTTACGACGAAATCCAACCCAATATCATCATGGATTCTTGCATTTCTTTGGCTTTTTTCTCATTTTTCTTATTTTTTGCGGTTTGTAATGAATTTTCTGATGTGAGCTTTGGATTTGAGGCTGCCATATGGAGTTCAGGGCATAAGAGGAAGGTTCTTATTCAATCAGGGCACAGCTGTTGGCTGGCTCCAATTTTGGCTTGCTGTCATTGTTTTGGGTGCCTCAGCTGACTTTTGGGTTCTTGAACAGCAATTATCTAAACGTTTTCTGGGTCTGAGTCGGTTTTGCCTTCTTCCTTCCCAAATTTTGTATTCTCACGCAATACAAACAAGAGTTTGGACAGAGTAGCAATTATGAAATAAAAAACACAACAAATAGGCATTTGAAGCTTTGAAATCTACAGGTAACACGACCAAGTGAGTTTTAGTGTTTTGGAAAATCAAAAGGAACACTTTGGCTGAGGTGACAGATAGTAATTGCCTCCAAACTGAGTTTCACTGCGATTTTCAGGTTAATTCAGTCCGAATTCCACAGGGAGTCAGCTGGAGGGGTGGATGAATCCGGGAACAGCCGGTTTCCTTGTGACTAAATCAAGCCAAATATCATTATGGATTCTTGCATTTCTTTGGCTTTTTTCTCATATTCTTATGTATCATGGTTTGTAATGAATTTTCTGATGTGAGCTTTGGTTATGAGGCTGCAATATGGAGTTCAAGGCACTGGGGGGATGGTCTTTTTCAAACAGGGCACAGCTGTTGGCCTGCTCCAATTCTGGCTTGCTGTTATTGTTTTGAGTGCCTCAGTCGATTTGCAGTTTCTTGTGCGGCAATTTCCTACATGTTTTCTGGGTCTGAGTTGGTTTTGCCTTCTTTCTTCCCAAATTTTGTATTCTGACGCAATACAAACAAGAGTTTCTGCAGAGTAGCCATTATGAAATAAAAAACACAACAAATAGGCATTTGAAGATTATACATCTACAGGTAACACGACCAAGGTGAGTTTTTGTGTTTTGGAAAATCAAATGGAACACTTTGGCTGAGGTGACAGATATTAATTGCCTCCAAACTGAGTTTCACTGCGATTTTCAGGTTAATTCAGTCAGAATTCCACAGGCAGTCAGCTGGAGGGGTGGATGAATCCGGGAACAGCCGGTTTCCTAGCGACTAAATCAAGCCCTACATCATTATGGATTCTTGCATTTCTTTGGCTTTTTTCTCATTTTTCTTATTTTTTGCGGTTTGTAATGAATTTTCTGATGTGAGCTTTGGATTTGAGGCTGCCATATGGAGTTCAGGGCATAAGAGGAAGGTTCTTATTCAATCAGGGCACAGCTGTTGGCTGGCTCCAATTTTGGCTTGCTGTCATTGTTTTGGGTGCCTCAGCTGACTTTTGGGTTCTTGAACAGCAATTATCTAAACGTTTTCTGGGTCTGAGTCGGTTTTGCCTTCTTCCTTCCCAAATTTTGTATTCTCACGCAATACAAACAAGAGTTTGGACAGAGTAGCAATTATGAAATAAAAAACACAACAAATAGGCATTTGAAGCTTTGAAATCTACAGGTAACACGACCAAGTGAGTTTTAGTGTTTTGGAAAATCAAAAGGAACACTTTGGCTGAGGTGACAGATAGTAATTGCCTCCAAACTGAGTTTCACTGCGATTTTCAGGTTAATTCAGTCCGAATTCCACAGGGAGTCAGCTGGAGGGGTGGATGAATCCGGGAACAGCCGGTTTCCTTGTGACTAAATCAAGCCAAATATCATTATGGATTCTTGCATTTCTTTGGCTTTTTTCTCATATTCTTATGTATCATGGTTTGTAATGAATTTTCTGATGTGAGCTTTGGTTATGAGGCTGCAATATGGAGTTCAAGGCACTGGGGGGATGGTCTTTTTCAAACAGGGCACAGCTGTTGGCCTGCTCCAATTCTGGCTTGCTGTTATTGTTTTGAGTGCCTCAGTCGATTTGCAGTTTCTTGTGCGGCAATTTCCTACATGTTTTCTGGGTCTGAGTTGGTTTTGCCTTCTTTCTTCCCAAATTTTGTATTCTGACGCAATACAAACAAGAGTTTCTGCAGAGTAGCCATTATGAAATAAAAAACACAACAAATAGGCATTTGAAGATTATACATCTACAGGTAACACGACCAAGGTGAGTTTTTGTGTTTTGGAAAATCAAATGGAACACTTTGGCTGAGGTGACAGATATTAATTGCCTCCAAACTGAGTTTCACTGCGATTTTCAGGTTAATTCAGTCCGAATTCCACAGGCAGTCAGCTGGAGGGGTGGATGAATCCAGGTACAGCCGGTTTCCTTGCGACTGAATCAAGCCCAATATCATTATGGATTCTTGCATTTCTTTCTTTTTTTCTCATTTTTGTTATTTATCCTGGTTTGCAATGAATTTTCTGATGAGAGCATTGGTTTTGAGGCTGCAATATGGAGTTCAGGGCACCAGGGGAATGGTCTTTTTCAAACAGGCACAGCTGTTGGCCTGCTCCAATTCTGGCTTGCTGTCATTGTTTTGAGTGCCTCAGCCGATTTGTGGTTCCTTGAGTGGTAATTTCCTAAATGTTTTCTGGGTCTGAGTTGGTTTTGTCTTCTTCCTTCCCAAATTTTTTATTCTGACGCAATACAAACAAGAGTTTGGGCAGAGTTTCCATTATGAAATAAAAAACACAACCAATAGGCGTTTGAAGCGTAGAAATCTACACGTTACACAACCAAGGTGAGTTTTTGTGTTTTGGAAAATCAAATGGAACACTTTGGCTGAGGTGACAGATATTAATTGCCTCCAAACTGAGTTTCACGGCGATTTTCAGGTTAATTCAATCCGAATTCTATGGGCAGTCAGCTGGAGGGGTGGATGAATCCGGGAATCGCCAGTTTCCTTGCGACTAAATCAAGCCCAATATCATTATGGATTCTTGCATTTCTTTCGCTTTTTTCTCCGTTTTCTTATTTATCATGGTTTGTAATGAATTTTCTGATGTGAGCTTTGGTTTTGAGGCTGCAATATAGAGTTCAGGGCACCACAGGAATGGTCTTTTTCAAGCAGGGCACAGCTGTTGGCCTGCTCCAATTCTGGCTTGCTGTCATTGTTTTGAGTGCCTCAGCCGAGTTGTGGTTTCTTGAGTGGAAATTTTAAATGTTTTCTGGATCCAAGTTGGTTTTGATTTCTTCCTTCCCAAATTTTGTATTCTGACACCATAGAAACAAGAGTTTGGGCAGGGTAGCCATTATGAAATAAAAAACACAACAAATTGCTTTTGAAGCTTAGAAATCTACAGGTAACACGACCAAGGTGAGTTTTTGTGTTTTGGAAAATCAAATGGAACACTTTGGCTGAGGTGACAGATATTAATTGCCTCCAAACTGAGTTTCACTGTGATTTTCAGGTTAATTCAGTCAGAATTCCACAGGCAGTCAGCTGGAGGGGTGGATGAATCCGGAAACAGCCGGTTTCCTTGCGACTAAATCAAGCCCATTATCATTAAGGATTCTTGCATTTCTTTGGCTTTTTTCTCCGTTTTCTTATTTATCATGGTTTGTAATGAATTTTCTGATGTGAGCTTTGGTTTTGAGGCTGTAATATGGAGTTCAGTGCACCGCAGGAATGCTCTTTTTCAAACAGGGCACAGCTGTTGGCCTGCTCCAATTCTGGCTTGCTGTCATTGTTTTGAGTACCTCACCTGACTTTTGGTTTCTTGAGCAGCAATTTCCCAAATGTTTTCAGGGTCTGAGTTGGCTTTGCCTTCTTCCTTCCCAAATTTTGTATTCTCACGCAATACAATCAAGAGTTTCGGCAGAGTAGCCATTATGAAATAAAAAACACAACAAATATGCGTTTGAAGCTTAGAAATCTACAGGTTACACAACCAAGGTGAGTTTTTGTGTTTTGGAAAATCAAATGGAACACTTTGGCTGAGGTGACAGATATTAATTGCCTCCAAACTGAGTTTCACTGCGATTTTCAGGTTAATTCAGTCAGAATTCCACAGGCAGTCAGCTGGAGGGGTGGATGAATCCGGGAACAGCAGGTTTCTTGTGACTAAATCCAGCCTAACATCATTATGGATTCTTGCATTTCTTTGGCTTTTTTCTCTTTTTTCTTATTTACCATGGTTTGTAATGAATTTTCTGATGTGAACTTTGGTTTTGAGGCTGCAATATGGAGTTCAGGGCACCGGAGGAATGGTCTTTTTCAAACAGCCACAGCTATTGGCTTGCTCCAATTCTGGCTTGCTGTCATTGTTTTGAGTGCCTCAGCTGACTTTTGGTTTGTTGAGCAGCAATTTCCTAAATGTTTTCTGGGTCTGAGTTGGTTTTTCCTTCTTCCTTCCCAAATTTTGTATTCTGCCGCAATACAAAGAAGAGTTTGGGCAGAGTTTCCATTATGAAATAAAAAACACAACCAATAAGCGTTTGAAGCTTATACATCTACAGGTAACACGACCAAGATGAGTTTTTGTGTTTTGGAAAATCAAATGCAACACTTTGGCTGAGGTGACAGATATTAATTTCCTCCAAACTGAGTTTCACTGCGATTTTCAGGTTAATTCAGTCAGAATTCCACAGGCAGTCAGCTGGAGGGGTGGATGAATCTGGGAACAGCCAGTTACCTTGCGACTAAATCTAGCCCAATATCATTATAGATTCTTGCATTTCTTTGGCTTTTTTCTCATTTTTCTTATTTACCATGGTTTGTAATGAATTTTCTGATGTGAACTTTGATTTTGAGGCTGCAATATGGAGTTCAGGGCACCGGAGGAATCGTCTTTTTCAAACAGCCACAGCTGTTGGCCTGCTCCAATTCCGGCTTGCTGTCATTGTTTTGAGTGCCTCAGCCGATTTGTGGTTCCTTGAGTGGTAATTTCCTAAATGTTTTCTGGTTCTGAGTTGGTTTTGCCTTCTTCCTTCCCAAATTTTGTATTCTGACGCAATACAAACAAGAGTTTGGGCAGAGTTTCCATTATGAAATAAAAAACACAACCAATAAGCGTTTGAAGCTTAGAAATCTACAGTAACACAACCAAGGTGAGTTTTTGTGTTTTGGAAAATCAAATGGAGCACTTTGGCTGAGGTGACAGATAGTAATTGCCTCCAAACTGAGTTTCACTGCGATTTTCAGGTTAATTCAGTCCGAATTCCACAGGCAGTCAGCTGGAGGGGTGGATGAATCCGGGAACAGCCGGTTTCCTTTCGATTAAATCAAGCCCAATATCATTATGGATTCTTGCATTTCTTTGGCTTTTTTCCACTTATTCTTATTTATCATGGTTTGTAATGAATTTTCTGATGTGAGCTTTGGTTTTTAGGCTGCAATATGGAGTTCAGGGCACCGCAGGAATGCTCTTTTTCAATCAGGGCACAGCTGTTGGCGTGCTCCAATTCTGGCTTGCTGTCATGGTTTTGTGGGCCTCAGCTGATTATTGGTTTCTTGAGCGGCAATTTCTTACATGTTTTCTGGTTCTGAGTTGGTTTTGCCTTCTTGCTTCCCAAATTTTGTATTCTGAAAAATACAAACAAGAGTTTTGGCAGAGTAGAGATTATGAAATAAAAAACAAAACAAATAGGTGTTTGAAGCTTAGAAATCTACAGGTAACACAACCAAGGTGAGTTTTTGTGTTTTGGAAAATCAAATGGAACACTTTGGCTGAGGTGACAGATATTAATTGCCTCCAAACTGAGTTTCACTGCGATTTTCAGGTTAATTCAGTCAGAATTCAACAGGCAGTCAGCTGGAGGGGTGGATGAATCTGGGAACAGCCGGTTTCCTTGCGACTAAATGAAGCCAAATTTCATTATGGATTCTTGCATTTCTTTGGCTTTTTTCTCTTTTTTCTCATTTACCATGGTTTGTAATGAATTTTCAGATGTGAGCTTTGGTATTGAGGCTGCAATATGGAGTTCAGGGAACAAGAGGAAGGTTCTTTTTCAATCAGGGCACAGCCGTTGGCCTGCTCCAAATCTGGCTTGCTGTCATTCGTTTGAGTGCCTCAGCCAATTTGTGGTTTCTTGAGCGGCAATTTCCTAAATGTTTTCTGGGTCTGAGTTGGTTTTGCCTCCTTCCTTCCCAAATTTTGTATTCTGACGCCATAGAAACAAGAGTTTGGGCAGAGTAGCCATTATGAAATAAAAAACACAACAAATAGGCGTTTGAAGCTTAGAAATCTACAGGTAACACGACCAAGGTGAGTTTTTGTGTTTTGGAAAATAAATTGGAACACTTTGGCTGAGGTGACAGATATTGATTGCCTCCAAACTTAATTTCACTGTGATTTTCAGGTTAATTCAGTCAGAATTCCACAGGCAGTCAGCTGGAGGGGTGGATGAATCCGGGAACAGCCGGTTTCCTTGCGACTGAATCAAGCCCAATATCATTATGGTTTCTTGCATTTCTTTGGCTTTTTTCTCATTTTTCTTATTTATCATGGTTTGGAATGAATTTTCAGATGTAAGCTTTGGTTTTGAGGCTGCAATATGGAGTTCAGGGCACCAGGGGAATGGTCTTTTTCAAACAGGGCACAGCTGTTGGCCTGCTCCAATTCTGGCTTTCTGTCATTGTTTTGAGTGCCTCAGCCGATTTATGGTTTCTTGAGCAGCAATTTCCTAAATGTTCTCTGGGTCTGAGTTGGTTTTTCCTTCTTCCTTCCCAAATTTTATATTCTGATGCAATACAAATGAGAGTTTTGGCAGAGTAGCCATTATGAAATAAAAAACACAACAAATAGGCGTTTGAAGCTTAGAAATCTACAGGTAACACAACCAAGGTGAGTTTTTGTGTTTTGGAAAATCAAATGGAACACTTTGGCTGAGGTGACAGATAGTAATTGCCTCCAAACTGAGTTTCACTGCGATTTTCAGGTTAATTCAGTCAGAATTCCACAGGCAGTCAGCTGGGAGGTGTGGATGCCTCTGGGAACAGCCGGTTTCCATGCTACTAAATCCAGCCCAATATCATTATGGATTCTTGCATTTCTTTGGCTTTTTTCTCATCTTTCTTATTTATCATGGTTTGTAATGAATTTTCTGATGTGAGCTTTGGTTTTGAGGTTGGCATATTGAGTTCAGGTCACTTTTTCAATCAGGGCACAGCTGTTTGCTTGCTCCAATTCTGGCTTGCTGTCATGGTTTTGAGTGCCTTAGCTAACTTTTGGTTTCTTGAGCGGCAATTTCCTAAATGTTTTCTGGGTCTGAGTTGGTTTTACCTTTTTCCTTCCCAAATTTTGTATTCTGAGGCCACACAAACAAGAATTTGGGCAGAGTAGCCATTATGAAATAAAAAACATAACAAATAGGCGTTTGAAGCTTAGAAATCTACAGGTAACACGACCAACGTTAGTTTTGGAGTTTTGGAAAATAAAATGGAACACTTTGGATGAGGTGACAGATATTAATTGCCTCCAAACTGAGTTTCACTGCGATTTTCAGGTTAATTCAGTCAGAATTCCACAGGCAGTCAGCTGGAGGGGTGGATGAATCCGGGAACAGCCAGTTTCCTTACGACTGAATCAAGCCCAATATCTTTATGGATTCTTGCATTTCTTTGGCTTTTTTCTCCTTTTTCTTATGTATCATGGTTTGTAATGAATTTTATGATGTGAGCTTTGGTTTTGAGGCTGCAATATGGAGTTTAGGGCACTGGAGGAATTGTCTTTTTGAAACAGGTCACAGCTTTTGGCTTGCTCCAATTCTGGCTTGCTGTCATTGTTTTGGGTGCCTCAGCTGACTTTTGGTTTCTTGAGCAGCAATTTCCTACATGTTTTCTGGGTCTGAGTCGGTTTTGCATTCTTATTCTCAAATTTTGTATTCTGATTCAATACAAGCAAGATTTTGGACAGAGTAGCCATTAGGAAAGAAAAAAAAAAACACAGCAAATTGCCCTTTCGGGATTAAAAATCTACAGGCAACACGACCAAGATGAGTTTCTGTTTTTGGGAAATGACATGGAACCCTTTTCCTGAGGGGACAAATTCTAACTCCCTAAAAATTGAGTGTGAGTGTGATTTTGAGGTGAATTCACTCAGAATTCCAAAGTCAGTCTGAGGAAGGGGGCAATGAATCTGGAAACAGCCAGTTTCCTTGTGTCTAAATCCAGCAAAATATCACAAAGGACTCTTGCATTTCTTTGGCTTTTTCACATTTCCATTATTTATCATGGTTTGTAATGAATTTTCTGATGTGAGCTTTGGTTTTGAGGCTGGCATATTGAGTTCATGGCACAAGAGAAGCTTATTTTTCAATCATGGCACAGCTGTTGGCTTGCTCCAATTCTGGCTTGCTGTCACTGTTTTGGATGCCTCAGCGGATTTGTGGTGTCTTCAGTGGCAATTTCCTACATGTTTTCTGGGTCTGAGTCGGTTCTTGCCTTCTTATTCCCAAATTTTGTATTCTGATGCAATACAAACAAGAGTTTGGACAGAGTAGCCATTATGAAATAAAAAACACAACAAATAGGCGTTTGAAGCTTAGAAATCTACAGGTAACACGACCAAGGTGAGTTTTTGTGTTTTGGAAAATAAAATGGAACACTTTGGCTGAGGTGATAGATATTTATTGCCTCCAAACTGAGCTTCCCTGCGATTTTCAGGTTAATTCAGTCAGAATTCCACAGGCAATCAGCCGGAGGGGTGGATGAATCCGGGATTGGCTGGTTTCCTTGCGACTAAATCAAGTCCAATATCATTATGGATTCTTGCATTTCTATGGCTTTTTTCTCTTTTTTCTTATGTATCATGGTTTGTAATGAATTTTCTGATGTGAGCTTTGGTTTTGAGGCTGCAATATGGAGTTCAGGGCACAAGAGGAAGGTTCTTTTTCAATCAGGGCACAGCTGTTGGCTTACACCAATTCTGGGTTGCTGTCATTGTTTTGGGTGCCTCAGCCGATTTGTGGTTTCTTGAGTGGCAATTTCCTACATATTTTCTGGGTCTGAGTCGGTTTTGCCTTCTTATTCCCAAATTGTGTATTCTGATGCAATACAAGCAAGATTTTGGACAGAGTAGCCATTAGGAAAGAAGAAAAAAACACAGTAAATTGGCCTTTCAGGATTAGAAATCTACAGGCAACACGACCAAGATGAGTTTCTGTGTTTTGGAAAATGACTTGGAACCCTTCTGCTGAGGGGACAGATACTAATACCCTCCAAATTGAGTGTGAGTGCGATTTTCAGGTGAATTCAATCAGATTCCAAAATCAGTCTGTGGAAGGGGGACGAATCTGGAAACAGCCAGTTTCCTTGTGTCTAAATCCAATCAAATATTACAAAGGACTCTTGCATTTCTTTGGTTTTTTTCACATTTCCCTTATTTATCATGGTTTGTAATGAATTTTGTGATGTGAGCTTTGGTTTTGAAGCTGGAATATGGAGTTCAGGACATGGGAGGAATGGTCTTTTTCAAACAGGGCACAGCTGTTGGCTTGCTCCAATTCTGGCTTTCTGTCATGGTTTTGGGTGCCTCAGCTGATTTTGGTTTCTTGAGCGTCAATTTCCTAAATGTTTTCTGGGTCTGAGTTGGTTTTGCCATCTTCCTTCCCAAATTTTGTATTCTGACACAATACAAACAAGAGTTTGGACAGAGTAGCCATTATGAAATAAAAAACACAACAAATAGGCGTTTGAAGCTTAGGAATCTACAGGTAACACGACCAAGGTGAGCTTTTGTGTTTTGGAAAATCAAATGGAACACTTTGGCTGAGGTGACAAATATTAATTGCCTCCAAATTGAGTTTCACTGTGATTTTCAGGTTAATTCAGTCAGAATTCCACAGGCAGTCAGCTGGAGCGGTGGATGAATCCGGGAACGGTCGGTTTCCCTGCGACTAAATCAAGCCCAATAACATTATGGATTCTTGCATTTCTTTGGATTTCTTCTCTTTTTTCTTATGTATCATGGTTTGTAATGAATTTTCTGATGTGAGCTTTGGTTTTGAGGCGGCAATATTGAGTTCAGGGCACAAGAGTAATGGTCTTTTTCAATCAGGGCACAGCTGTTTGCTTGCTCCAATTCTGGCTTGCTGTCATTGTTTTGGGTGCCTCAGGTGACTTTTGGTTTCTTGAGTGTCAATTTCCTACATGTTTTCTGGGTCTGAGTCGGTTTTGCCTTCTTCTTTCCCAAATTTTGTATTCTGATGCATTCTTCTGTGTCCATTCTTCTGTCTCTGCACTAGATGAATAAAAAGACAATGTAAAATGATTTGAAAAGAACTATAAGGGGTCGGCGCTGTGGTGCTGCTGCCAATTGGGGAGTGAACCAGCAGATGGAAAACACCTCTCTCTCTCTCTCTCTCTGTGCCTCTCCTTCTCTGTAACTCTGACTTCCAAATAAATAAATGAATCTTAAAGGAAGTATAAATATCAATAAAACACAAATGAAAATTGTATTCTCAAAACTGGATATTAAACCATGCCTTCTACACCTCTGTTAAAAGTTACATTCTATCATAGTCATTTATGATTTCTAGGGCCAAAGTAGTAAATAAGATTTTTCTGGAAGAGAAAGAGTTTATGAGGGAGCCAGGATTTGGGGTCAGTTAGCAGAAGTGAGTGTCACTCTTTCAGATTTGATGCAGGAAAGGAACAGCAACTGATCCCTGAGATTTTGGTGTGGGAAGGAAAGGAAGGAGGGACTTAACAAAAGCAAATGCCCTCTGGTTGTGGGCACCCACCCCTGACTGCAGCTTTTTGGAGGAACAGCTGGTGTCTCTAGGGATGCTGCAGCCTGGACTCCATTTCCCAGAGTTCCCAGTAGCTCTGAGGTATTCTGCTTTCCAAATACCTGTGGGCATGCACCTGCCACTGCCAGTCCCTGGGGCTCAGAGTTGGACCAGGGGAGTTCATTCCTTGATCAGTGTCAGCCCTGGGGGCTGTGCTGCTCCTTCTCTGGCATTTACTGCAGCTCCTGCTCTGCATGTGCGATCCCAGGCAGTTTCCGAGTGCTCACCCTGAGCCTGCCTCCTGCTGCTTCTTCCCTCTTCATCCACCAACTGTGGGTCCCACATGTCAGGGCCTCTCTTCCCCACACTCCCAATTTCACTCCCCGTGTGTCCGGAAGAAAGGGTACCTGCTCCAGGGACTTTCTGCTGCAGGTTTGGCATGCAGGAAGGGGCGGAGACACATGTGGGAAAAGTGTGCCAGCGATCCTGGCAGCTTCTCCCGAGGTCAGGGCTGGGACCCAGGCTGCTCTGTCTCCCACCTCTATTTCCCAGGCTCAAAGTGCCCAGACTCTCTCCTGCAGAACCTCACCTAAACTGTCCCTAATGCACTTTATTTAGTGGTTACAGGAGAGAGGGGGCAGCGTTCTGGGAACCTGCACTCACAGGGAAGGAAGGCAGAAAGACTCCTGATCTCCACAGTTAAATAAGCCAGGTTCCCACTGTGGGTGGTCTCAGAATGCAGTCTGGCCTGGTCTCTTGATGTTTCCTGGGCTGGTTCCTGCAGGGTGGGGCTGGATGGCCCCCAGGAGGGAGCCTGGTGCAGCAGAGGGGTGGGCAGGAGGATCTGTCTAGGATCTGCCCCACTGCTCTCATCCTGCACCTCATCTTCCTGGTGGGGATCAGTGTGAAGCGTGAATAGCTGCTTTGTGTGTTGATCCCTCTCAAGTATTAATTATCAAATTTTTCCAATGTGGAATTTGAAGCTGTTCCAGAAACCTGGGGTGGGAAAACTCCCTTCTTTCAAACAGGCACAAAGACAGTGGAGGATCCAAGGAGTTTCTATTAATGGACCTAGGCTCAGCTGGAATGATTTCCTGAGAATTGAGCATCAAATTCAAGTTTCTTAGCTGTTACAGCATTGGTGGGTTTAAATGGCAGCCTACATGATTAGAACCACATTTCCAATGGTCAATGGGTCCAGTATGTTTGTAAAAGAGATTTGGAATCTTACCCAAAACTGTTGTCTATGCTTATGTTTTATAGTTTCTCATATGCTTACTTAGTTTCTGGTTTTATATTTAGACTTTTAATTCACCTTGAGTTGCTTTTACATAGTGTATGAGGTTTTGGGTATATTTTCAGGCTTCTACATATGGATTTATTAGGACAGATTTATGACTGGAGTTTACAAAAGCAGAACTTAGGACATCTTCCCTCCCTAGACAAGATTTCAGTGGGCAGCTGTTTCACTCATTAATTGTGAGCATCCACTTTTAAAGGTTTGTGTTGGATGGGGTCCACTTCTCTTTCTTTGATGATGTATTTGGCTGCTTTTCATTTTCTGTCTTCAGCTATCACTTCTCCTGTTAGCAAGGCTGTCAACTGTTTTGACCTGCCACTGATCCCTTTGCAAAGTGAGAAGGGAACCAAAATTAATGCAAGTCTACTGTGTTGTCAATAACTGGAGCTAATTTTTTAAAGATTTATTTATTCATTTGAAAGAGTTACACAGAGAGAGGAGAGAGAGAGGGAGAGAAAGAGAGAGAGGTCTTCCATCCGATGGTTCATTCCCCAATTGGCAGCAATAGCTGGAGGTATGCCAATTTGAAGCCAGTAGCCAGGAGCTCCTTCTGAGATGAAGCTGTTTTTTTAAATAATTATTTATTTATTTGAAAGGCAGAACTTTGTCCAGGTCTCATAGGTGGGTGCAGGAATTGAGGGATTTGGGCCAACTTCTACTGTTTTCCCAGTCCACAGCAGAGAGCTGGATGGGAAGTGCAGCAGCCAGGATCCCAACCGGCACCCATATAGGATGATGACAAGGCAGGCAGTAGCTTTACCCACTATGCAATAGTGCTGCCCACTAACGGGAGCTATTTTAATCTGCGTTTGCATAAAGAGAAGAATTACAGCATCATAAATACAGATAAGTAACAGTTTTTCTCTGCCCAGCACTTTACATTACCCAGTGCTCCACTGAGAATCTTACATTTCACACTGTGTAATGAAGAAGGCCAGTTACTTATCTTATTTTGGGTTCTGTGTTTAAACCCATGACACTTTTGACATGGGAGGATATTAGTTCTACAATTTCATAGAGACTGGTCTTTGGAAGCATCGATAGAAGTTATAACTGTGAGAGTGGTAAGAAAGAAGAGGGGAAGAAATAAGTGCCCCTTACCCCCCACAGAGATGTACACAAGTGCAGTAGAAGATATGGCCTTATGGTTGACTTTCTGGGACAAACTGTGTTTGAGTGCTTCACATGTTCTGATAGAAAGGTGTTGCCACCAGGTTATTAGTATATTTATTTTGTTAGTTTTTAAAGATTTATTTATTTATTTGAAAATCAGAGTTACACAGAGAGAGAAGGAGAGGCAGAGAGAGAGAGAGAGAGAGAGAGGTCTTCCATCAGGTTCATTTCCCCAATGGCTTCATCATTGTGAACTTTGCTCAGTTCCTGACCTATACCTTTCCTTTAACCTAGTACTTTGCCATGTAGTAGCCCATGAAAACTGCAGACTGCATAAATGAATGAATACTTGGAGGGTTGTGATTTCTTAGAGGAACATCATGAGACAGAAGGAATAAAACAAAACAAAAGTATCCTCCATATATAGAAGGTACACTGTTTTTACAAGCCACAGAGAAGAGGAAGAAGCAGGAAAGTAGTGAGACTGGAAAGTTTGTGGCAAAGGTAATAGGCACTGATCAAGAATTTAACAAGCCCATTAGGAAAACATTAAGGTTTCCTTACTTCCATGTAGACTCTGCCCTCTTATGATGAACAGGGTCCTCTAAACCCACTTGTTGCACAAATGAAAACCCAAGCATTGTCTTCTCCCACAGATGGAGTCTGCTATTGGTTTTGATTTACATTTCCCTAATAGCTAGTGATATTGGGCATGTTCATATATGTCTTGACCATTGAGATTTCTTCTTCTGAGAAACATCTGTTTTGATCCTTGCCCATTTCTTAGCTGTACATTTTGCTTCTTATTTGGAGATTTTCCCAGTTCTATATATGTATGTTCTGGCTATCAATCTTTTGTCATAATCAGAGTTTTCAATGTTTCCTGCCATTCTGTCCATTGTATGTTCACTCTGTTGATTACTTTGTAGTGAAGATGTATCTTAATATGATATGCTCAAATTTCTATATTTTATTTTTTTAACTTGTGCTTTTGGAATCTTACCCAAAACTGTTGTCTATGCTTATGTTTTATAGTTTCTCATATGTTTACTTAGTTTCTGGTTTTCTATTTAGACGTTTAATTCACCTTGAGTTGCTTTTACATAGTGTATGAGGTTTTGGGTATATTTTCAGGCTTATACATATGTATAATCACTTTCCTTTAAACCATTTGCTAAAGGGGTTCTTCTTTCTCCTGTTTGTTTTCTTTCCTTTGTTATATAGGAGTTGCCTGTAGAAAAGTCGGTTTATTTCAGCTGCCTATACTTTTACATTGAACTATGAGTCTGTTTTCCAACAGTGCTAACATTGTTTCTATATTTTTAAGATTTATTTATTTATTGGAAAGGCCAGATGCTTCTTCCAAGTCTCTCATGTGGGTGCCAGCACCGTAGAACACAATCCATCTTCCACCAATTTCCCAGGTGCATTAGTAGGGAGCTGGATTGGAAGTGGAGCACCTGGTCTCCTAGCAGCAACATATGGGACGCATGCACAGCAGATCAAGGCTTTAACCCACTACACCACAGAACCAAACCCTTCCTTATTTACTTCTGCTGTGATCTTTCATTATTCACTTTTTTCTACTGCCCTGCATCTTGACTCCTTCCTGTTTTTTTTTTCTGGGTCCTGGAGGATGGTAGTAGGTGGCTTCTGGGATATCTTTTTGTGTTAGTAGATACTTGGTAATCTAAAATCATAGTTTTTAGTTTCTATATTTCTCTGCTAATCACTAGGACCTTCTGGATGACAATAGAAAATGCTGGCAGAAATGAGGATATATTAATTTGCTAAGAAAATACCACAGAGAATATGATTTAAATCATGGAATTTTACTTCTCAGAGTTGTAGAGCTTGAAAATATCAGATCAAGGTGCTTAAATAGGCTCGATTTTTCCAGAAGCCTTTCTCCGATGTGACAGACACATCTACCATTTGATCTACTTAAAAGCACTTTCTTCAGGTAGAGTCATGTTGCTGGTTAGCACTTCCGTGTTAGAGTTTTAGGGAGGCACATTTCAGTCCATAACAGCAAAAGGGACCCTGTGGTCTACTTCAATGACAGCCATCTCTGTGGAGGACAGAAAGTTTGGAATCAGCGTTAGGAATTCTCACAGTATTACTGTCAGTGCTATCTCCATCAAATGTGCATTCATGTACACACAAATCTACCTGTACTCATAAACACATTCAACAGTGGAAATGCCTGATGGTTGTGTATAGGTAACATCAATATAATAATCCATAAGATGGCCTATTAGCAGACATTAAAAAGAGAATTAGAAAGAATGACAACAAAATCTGCAGTTACCTATATTTATGTCTATATGTATGATATTCAGTATTTATAGTTGCTAAAAGATGAATACTGATGTGTGGGAATAAAAGCTAAACCTTACCTTGCAATATTGCAGCCTAGTCTACATGAAAGCTGTCTTCCTAAAACCATTCACTGGGCCCACTCTGTGGCATAGTAGATTAAGCATCCACCTGCAGCACCAGCATCCCACATGGGCACCAGTTTGAGTCCCTGCTCCGGCACTTCCAATCCAGCTCTTTACTAATGGCCTAGGAAAGCAGTGCAATATGCCCTGAGTGCTTGGGCCCCTGCACCCATGTGAGAGACCTGCAGGAAGCTGCTGACTCCTGGCTTTTGGCACCTGGCTTCAGATCGGCCCAGCTCCAGCCATTCTGGCCATTTAGGGGTGAACCAGTCGATAGAAGACCTCTCTTTCTCTTCCTCTCTATATCTGTAACTCTGCCTCACAATAAAGAAATACATTTTTTAAAAACCTTTCACATGTTAAATTTCTTAATTGTTTTAAAGATTTATTTATTTATGTACAAGTCGAGTTACAGAGAGGAGAGCCAGAGAGAAAGAGAGAGGTCTTCCATCTGATGTTCACTCCCTAATTGATTGCAACTGCCAGAGCTGTGCTGATCCGAAGCCAGGAGCCAGGAGCTAGTTCCCAGTCTCCCAGATGGGTACAGGGGCCCAAAGACTTGGGCCATCTTGTACTACTTTGCCAGGCCATAGCAGAGAGCAGGATCAGAAGTGGAGCAGCTGAGTATTGAACCGGCCCCCATATGGGATGCTGGCGCTTCAGACCAGGGAGTTAACCTGCTCCACCACAGCACCAGTCCAACATTTTAAATTTCTGATACTCTAAAGTAGTACAGGACTGCATTACATCTAGGAAAGATGCATTTAAAAATTATAAATCTAGTGCATTTTAGCAGAAGTTTTAACAAATACTTCTGATTTTCTCAGCATTATATATAAATAAATGACATAATGAGTCATTGTCAGATTTTTAGCTTTTGACAGCCACTTATAATATTTCACAGCTTTTTGAAATGTATTGCTAGTGTGTTTTTCTCAACACATGCACTGGATTTTACCTATAAGGTTGCCTCTTATAGGATTTGCATTTTAATGGGTTTTCATGGCACATGTAATCAACATCTGCAAAGCCTCTAAAACACATAAATAATAACATGAATCAGGCTTTTTTCTTAAATATTAATTTATTTATTTGAAAGAGTTGCACAAATAGAGGAGAGGTAGAGAGAGACAGACAGACAGACAGAGACAGAGAGGTCTTCCATCTGCTGGTTTACTCCCAGTTGGCCGCAATGGGTGGTCTGTGTCAATCTTAAGCCAGGAGCTTCTTCAGGGTCTTTCACATGTGTGCAAGGCCCCAAGGACTTGGGCCACCTTCTACTGCTTTCCCAGGCCATAGCAGAGAGCTGGTTCAGAAGTGGAGCAGCCACAACTTGAACTGGCACCCATATGGCTTGCCAGCACTGCAGGCAACAACTTTATCTGCTATGCCACAGCGCCAGCCCCACATTGCATCTTTTTAAGATGATATGGATTTAAGTTCATGAGAAATTATTAGCATAGTGGGAACTGATAGATATGGATGAAGCAGGATGGACTTGTTAGGAATGGTGATGTTAATTTTTTTTATAAAATAAATAAGAAATTAAATATGGTCAGACATAAATGAAGACTAAATTTTATTAGTGGTAATCCAGAAAACACTGATCTCTGGTCTTTTTCTTCCAGTGTTAAGTTTATATTTTTAAATGCATATTAAGTGAACAAATTTCATGTAATTTATATATACAGATTGAAGAGCAAACTGATAGCATCCTATCCTATCTTCCCTTGTTCTCATATTTCCAGCTCCCTCCTTCTTGTTTTATTTTCTTTTTATTTTGACAGCTGCATGCTTTGATTTTATTTTAGAATCACAAGCTTTAACCCTCTACAAAATAAAGAATTCAGCAAGTAGTAGCAGAAATATCAATGAGTATATGTTGTGTACTCTATCAAAGAGTACAGAAAAGTGCTATGAACAATACTCAAATCTCAAAATGTCCATTTAACTCATATGCTGCTTTTTGTTGTCTATATATTAATTACCACCAGTCAGAGAAAATATATGGTGTGGGGAGCAACTTGGACTAGACTAAGTTACTGGAATTAAGACTTATTCTATGCATCTGCTCTCCCAGAATATGGCGCTGGGAGAGGAGAAAACAGCTTCTACACAGCTGCCTCCAGTTCAGCCAATAAACTGTAGGACTTGCTCCTGATTGGAGGAGAGCAGCGTACTCGGCGTGTGGGCAGCCAAGTTGGGATTGGCAGAGGAGGACTATAAAGGAGGAGAGAGACGGCATGCACCAGGAACATCTAAGGGGAACATCTAAGGGAAACACCTGTGCAGCCCCAGAGAGAGCCGGCCGGTGGTGTGCCGCTCCCCCACGGAAGTGGGGAAGGTGGCAGGGGGAACCGCCCTTCCACGGAGGTGGAAGGGACAGTAGCCAACCCGGGAAGAACCAGCAGCAAACCCGGGGAGGGCCGAGCAGACGAAAGAACAGCGCAGGGTACTGTGTCGTTCCTCCACGAAGACGGGGAGCGACATAATGGTGCCGTGACTCGGATATGAAGCCTAGGCAGGACTTAGTGTCGTTCCTCCATGAAGAGGGGGAGCGACAATATGGTATTTGTCTTTTGGGGACTGGCTTCTTTCATGAAGCATACTTGTTTCCAGTTCATCCATTTAGTTACAGAAGATGGGATTTCATTCTCAATTATGGCTGAATAGTATTTTACACTGTATATATAGCTCATATTTTTGTTCCAGTCACCAGCTGATGGACATCTGGGTTGATTCCATGTTAGCTATTGTGAATTGAGCTGTAATAAACATGAGGGTACAGATAACTCATGCCTGTGCATATTCTATTTCATTTCATGCGGATAAATTCCCAGTAGTCAGATGGCAGGATCACATGGTATGTTTGTTTTCAGATTTCTGAGGAACTTTGATACTGCCTTCCATAATGGTTGCACTAGCTTCATTCCCACCAACAGTGGGTTAGGGTACCTTTTTCTCTCCCTCTCCACCAGCCTTTATTGTTTGTTGACCTTTTCAAAAGAATTATTTATTTGAAAGATTGAGTTACAGAGATGGAGAGGCAGAGGCAGAGAGACATAAGTATTTTATCTGCTTGTTTATGCTCCATATGGCCCAACAGGTAGTGCTGGTCCAATCGGAAGCCAGAGTCAGGAGCATCTCCCTGGTCACCCATGCGGGTGCAGGGACCCAGGCACTTGGGCCATCCTCCACTGCCCTCCCAGTCCAGTGCAGAAAGCTGGACTGGAAGAGGAGCAACCGGGACCAGAACTGGCACCCATATGGGATGCCGTCTCCACGGGTAGAGGATCAACCCAGTGTGCTATGGCACTGGCCCCCATCAGGGATATTTTTCTATAGTACTCTCTCTCAACTGTATCTTTTTCTAGTTGAAGAATTAAGGTGATGCAGGATTAATCGAAGGAGTTTGAGAGGATTGTCTCTCTTTCAATTGTGTTGAATAGTTTGAGAAGCATTAGTTCTTTAAAAGTCCTGTAGAATTCAATAGTGAGGCTGTCTGATCCTGGACTTTTCCTTGTTGGGAGGGTCTTTATTACTCATCCAATCTCTGTCTTGGTTTTTGATTTGTTTAGCTTTTCTATGTGTCTTCATGACTCAATTTTGGTATATTGTGTATGTCCAGGAATCTGTTGATTTTTCCTCTAGGATTTCCAATTTGTTAGCAGTCACAACAGATGCCCACATCCTATATTGCAGTGCTAATCTGAGTTTTGGGTACTACACTTCCAAATCAGCTTCATGTTAATATCCCTGGAAAGCAATGTATAATAGCTCAAATTCTTTCATTCCTGTCGTCAAATTGGAGAACTGTAACCTATATGGGGACTTCAGAACCTGGTCTTGCACAGTTGTAGCCATATAGAAAGTGAACCAGCAGATGGGAGATCTCTCTGCTTCTCTTTCCTTCTCTCTTTGTCTCTGTGTCTCTCTGCCTTTTTTATCATATTAAAATATTTAATTACTTACTTGAAAGAGTTACAGAGAGAGGGATAGACAGAAATTTTCCACCACCTAATTCATTTTTGAGATGACTTTAATAGCCAGAGTGTGGCCAGGTTGAAGCCAGGAGCTTTCCCTCCGATGTGCATGGCAGCAAGGAGCTTTTCCTGCAATGTGCGTGGCAGCATCCCAGGCACTTGGGCCATCTTCCCCTGCTTTTTCAGTCCATTGGTAAGGAGCTGGATCAGAAATGGAATAGCTGGTACTTGAACTGGTGCACATACAGGATGCCAATGTAACAGATAGCAGCTTTGTCCACTGCACCACAACCACCAGCTCTTCTGTCTGCCTTTCCAATAAATAAATCTTTTGAAAAAGAACTGAAGATAGTAAAAGTCATCATGACTGAGCAATGGCAAATTTATTGAAGTGATCTATTTTCTTAAAGATCCTTTTATGAATTTGAAAGGCAGCACTAGAAAGAGAGAGTGGGAGAGATGGATCTTCCTCCTGGTTTGTTCACTCCTCAAATGGATGCAATGGCTGCGGCTAGGCCAGACTGATATCAGGAGCCAGGGGCTTCTTCCAGGTCTCTCACAAGGGTGCAGGAGCCCCAATATTTGAGTCACCCTGTGCTGCTTTTCCAGACACATTAGCAGAGAACTGGATCCGTTTGGAGCATTAATGTCTATGATACTCTCCTTGCAGTTGAAGGATTTAGAATCCATTTCGATTATGGGTGGGCCAAGTACAACAGCTTCCAATTGTCCAAGGTTTGGATTAGATGGGTTCTGAGAAATTTTGTTAAAATAGTTATTAATCATAACTCTCAGTTTAAGCTTTTCTTACCAAATTTTCATGTTTGCTGATGTTTATATCTATGGGAAAATTGGGTCTCTGGATTGCAACCAATGAAAGCATCCAGACTAACAGTAATAAGGTCAACAGTCAGCAGAATGATGTCCAGCTGAACTGAAATAGCTTTTCTTATTTGGTAGAGGGGTTACCTCCTGCATTATGCTGACATACTGACATAGACAGTAGATATTGGAGCCTTTCCCTTCTGCCAAATGGAAAATACCATATTTTGGTCCATCATATATATATTTATATATTATAATATATATTATATTATATATTTCTATACATAATATAGAATTACATATAATAATTATAAATATATAATTGTATATAATTATTATATATGAATTTGTTATTTATATATAAATAATTATTTCTGATCCAGCTCCTTACCAATGGATTGAAAAAGCAGTGAAAGATGCTCCAAGTACCTGGGTTCCTGGGACACACATCAGAGGAAAAGCTCCTGGTTTCAACCTGGCCACACTCTGGCTATTGAAGTCATCTCAATAATATATATATATTATATATATATAATACATATAATAAATTATATAATATTATCTGTTTATAATTATATATTATATAATATATTGTATGATAAATTATAATATATTTTATATATAAATATATTTATATACATAAATATATAAATAAATGTAAATATATATATAAAGAATTCATTTATGTAGTTGACAGGTTTACTTACAGAGAGTGAGAAGAAGAGACACAGAAAGGTCTTCCATATGCTCATTTACTCCCCTAATGACTGCAATGTCTGCAGCTGGGCCAATCTGAGCTAGGAGCTTCCAGGTCTCCCATATTTTGGCAGGGACCAAAGCACTTGGAACAGCTTCTACTGCTTTCCCAGGCTATTGCAGAGAGCTGGATGGGAAAAGGAGAAATGGGGACTAGAACTGGTGCTCATATGGGGTGCCAGCACTGCAGGTAAAGGATTACACCACTGCACCACAGTGCTGGCCCCAGTATATCCTTTATTAAGGAGATCTCAGTAATCATGTTCAGGTATTGCTGTCCTATATTCATGGCCAAAGTCCTAGCAGGCAACATGGTTTGGAGAATCATAAGCACAAGGTGTGTAGGAGACTTCATTTCTCATACAGCACAGTTAATAACAAGGTTCCAAGAGGGGAAATTACTTGTATCATAGTCTTTGAGAACTAATGGACATCACAGGTGATCTAAAGAATTTAGAAGGTTTGTGAGCCCCTAGAGTGAAAAAGTCACTGGGAGCACAAGGACAGTGCCTAGAGTTTATTTTGATGGATTTTAGCCCCTTTCATTGGAGGGAGGCCCAAAGAAGCTGGACTGATTTGTAAACCTCAGAAGTGTCTTTTCAAGGTGAAGGCAAACTTAAGACTGAGGGGTTTTTGGAAAAACTTGGAGCAAAATGCATTTGCACACTTGGTTAAGACACATCATTTATCTATTGATTTTCATCAGATCTGTTAACATTAAATATAAGGTACAGGGGACATGGTGGATTTCATATAGCAATATGATTTTAGTAACATATCATGAGGTGCTTTTTTCTTTTAATGGATTTAGCAGGTAAAATTGGGCTACCTAATGGGATATAGCTGGAATAATCACCTTTTTGTTAAATAAATCTGAGGTAATAAATGTTAGTATATGAATACATTGAGTTTTGTTTTATTGGGCCTTCTTGGCTATTTTAATCTGGGATCTGCGAATTCTCATTTTCTCTAGGCAAGTTGTAACTGAAAATCTTTATTTTATTCTTCATCATGTTGGACCAACTGTGCTGCTTCTGGGATTTTTTTAGTACACCTGACAATTGGAAATTTAGACAATAGTATAGTTAATATGAGATGTACCAAGTAAAGTACTTATTTTTATTCAGATAACATATTTTGGGAATTCTTCTAAAATTCCTATTGAGTATCCTTGTTAAATTTAGTTGCATCCCAGGTTAAGACTTATTGGAGACAGGTGCCATGGCTCAATAGGCTAATCCTCCACCTGCGGTGTAGGCACACCGAGTTCTAGTCCTGGTGGGAGCACCAGATTCTGTCCCAGTTGCTCCTCTTCCAGTCCAGCTCTCTGCTATGGCCCAGGAGTGCAGTGGAGGATGGCCCAAGTGCTTGGGCCCTGCACCTGCATGGGAGATCAGGAGGAAGCACCCCGCTCCTGCTTTTGGATCAGCGCAGTGTGCCGGCCGCAGCACACTGGCCACAGCGGCCACTGGGGGGTAAACCAACAGAAAAAGGAAGACCTTTCTCTCTGTCTCTCTCTCTCACTGTCCACTCTGCCTGTCAAACTAAAAAATAATTTTTATAAAAAAGACTTATTGGAGCCACTCTAGTGATTATACCCATGAAACTTTGTTAATTAATGCAAATAGAACCTGGGAAAATTGATGTATATCTTATGCTGTAGAGACTTAAGATTGAACATCTTTTTTATCTTTTTTAATTATATAATTTAAAAACAAATTTTAGATTTTTTTTTTCACTTTACTAAGCCACAGGTCTGGCCCCATTAATATGTCTTAACAATGTTTTTTCCTCTCAGACTTATCTCTATTGGTTCAGTTAACTGCATGCCTTTTCTTTAGATTCAGATTCTCTCAGCTGTCAAAGCTTATTCATCTTAATTCTGTTGTTCCTATTTCCCTCCCTTTTATTCTGTCCCTAGGCTAATTGAGGTCATGATTCTCCATTCCTTCTGTGTGGTGTCACAGTAGGCTTGAAGTGTTCTTTTTCTCTTCTGATTTCTAAAGAAAGAAATTATGTATTCCCCCAGTTTAGATATTTTAATAATGCACTCTAAAACAAAGGTTAAATGTTCTTAATTTGACAAGAATTTTCAGGGCCAGTGGTGTGGCATAGTGGGTAGAGCCACCACTTGCAGTGCTGGCATCTCATATGGATCCAGATCTCTGCTATAGCCTGGGAAAGCAGTAGAAGATGGCCCAAGTCCTTGGCCCCTGCACCCATGTGGGAGACCTGGAAGAAGCTCCTTGCTCCTGGCTTTGGATCGGCGCAACTCTAGCCATTGCAGCCAACTGGGGAGTGAACCAGTCGATGGAAGACCCCTCTCTCTTCTCTGCCTCTCTCTGTGTAACTCTGACTTTCAAATAAATAAATAAATCTTTAAAAAAATAAGTTTTTCTAATTTTAGATTTGTTCTAATTCATTGCCACTTCATTGTATGTGTAAAGAGTGCATATCCAGTTTTTCTATTTTAGATTTTTGGGATTTTGTATTAGCTCTGCTGTGTATTCATTTTTCTTGAGCATTGGTGATATCTTCTCCTTAGTTGTATTAAGAGAGAGAGCAATAGCCCTCATGTCTTTTTAGGTAAGTAAGACATATTAAAAACAGAGCATTCAGTATACATTCATAGTAGTTTGACTTGTTCAATTGATTTTCCTGAACTCCCTTGGATATTCTTGGTTTTTGCTGTACAAGTTTGTATACTCATTAATTCTTTGATATTCCCAAATCCAGGAAATAAATGACTCAACAGCTGTGTTCCTGTATTTGCTGGGACTCAGGGTAAGAAGCAAAGTGGAGGTGTTCAGGAATCTAAAGTTACATGCTACATAGCAAAGCACATCATTTCCTATACAAAGTGACTGGGAAATCCAGAATCTTTTGCACACATATTGGATCCTGAACTATTACTGGACATTAAGATTTTAATGTATTTATTTTCTGTGTGTGTGTTTGCATTTCTAAATAAACTCTGCTGGGCTACTTAACATTAACATGTATTGCAGAATTCTTTCATCAGTTTTTACTTTTAAAAAGTTTCTCTTTCAGTTTTATGGGAGAGGGTAGAAGTTTTCTGCTATGTAACTGAAAATTCATTCATTCATTAAACTTAAAATATTTGTTTGAAATGGGTGGAATACTATTAATTCTTGTGTGATTTACATGAAACTAAATACATTCTCTATTTTGTTTTGCTTAAAATTTCTGCATGTGTGGACTTCTTTTTTCCTTCTTGCCCCAAATCCCTTTGTGTATTGGGATGGCAAATGGGTTTTACACTGGAGAAAACATGTTATTTTGGCAAAGAAGTACTTAGCCTTTCTGCTTCAAGTATTCAAATATTGCATTAGAATTCAGTATATTTGTTTACTGTACAAATGTCCTTCATACAATTTTGTAATCTTCTGGGATGGGAGAGGGAGCAGGAAATAGGAGGGTTATGGGTGGGTGGGAAGTTATGATTGTCAGTATAAATTATTGCCCTACACTTTTTATAGACACTCTTCAAAGCATATCCTCAAACTAATTCAATTAATTTAAAGGATTTATTAAATGATAGACTACATGAAATTTATCGGTGTATTTTATCAAGCAATCATCCAATGTAAATGATTACCATATGTTTGCACTTCAGGGAATCATTCTATTGTGAATATTTTGGCATCAATATAATTTTGTTTAAAATTTCTTTATGAAAAAATATCTGGACTAGAATTCAATTGAATGCATTGCATGGTTTTGTTACCTAATGACAAATTGCCTTCACTGAGGTTTATAATTATTTATTCTTTCAACACTAATGTTATGTATTTACCAAATACAGTAATGTTAATATACATTTGGGGTTGGCACTGTGGCATAGCAGGTAAAGCTGCAGCCTGGCAGTGCTAGCATCCCAAATGGATGCCAGTTTGAGTCCCAGCTGCTCCATTTCTGGGCCACCTCTCTGCTAAGGCCTGGGAAAGCACTGGAAGATGGTCCAAGTCCATGAGCCCCAGAACTCGCATGGGGGACCCAGAAGATGCTCCTGGCTCCTGGCTTTGGGTCGGTGCAGCTCTAGTCATTGCAGCCAATTGGGGAGTGAACCAGCAGATGGAAGACCTCCCTCTCTCCTTTCTGCCTCTTCTCTCTCTGTGTAACTCTGGCTTTCAAATAAATAAGTAAATAGATAAATAATTTTTAAAAAGATACATTTGTTTGCAAACAATATGTGACATCAATACAACTACTTAAATTTTCTCATACAAGTAGTTTAATTTGGAGGCCTGAATTATGGCTGATTGGTTCTGTAGTCTAATGATATCTTTGAACCCAACTATTTTCCCCTTCTATATGAATTTCAGTGTTGTATATTACTAGAATTCTGAAAAAAATTCACAGAAACTTTAGGCATCATCTAAACATCATAATCTCCAAAGAGCAAAAATCATTGCAAACTATGATTTTCTAGAATTATTTCTTTGGATAATGCTACAATTTTATTGTAGCTTTAAATTGAGCACACACACACACACACACACACACCCATGTACCATACATACATTCACAAATGTACATACACAATCAGCAAGTCTCCAATGCATTTACCAAAGTGCATCAATGTGCTAGTTTAAGATTACTGCCAAAGAATAGTCCCTTTATTTAAATACCAATTTACTCTATTGATTTATTTTTGACCAAAAATGATGCAGTTTAGTTACTGTTTTGACAAAGAGGCAGGTATCATCACAAAGCACAAATGAGTGAATAAGTTACATTATCCAGGGAATTAGATAAGAAATGGCTCACTCATCAAATTAAAAGGAATTGAATCTAGTTTGAGTTACCATGTCAAGCAAAATATGAAGTTTTACAAAACTTGAATGTATATAATTTCAAATAAATTTTGAGTTGTATCTAAATGTGTACACTACAACATTAAGCATAAAGGCACAGATATTTAAATACCTTTATTTAGGAAAATGTGAATAGATAATAATAATAATTGCTAACATTTATTTTATACCAGGTGATGTTTCCTGAATTTTATGTTTCCAGAAAAATGGAGGTAGCTCCTGTTATTTTAACTTTAAAGAAAATGCAACTGAGGCATGAAGAGGTAAGTAACTGGTTTGCCCAAGGATATATAATCATGAAGTGGCAAAGCCTTAGACTTGGCATGATCTGAATGGCAGCCATTTTTTTTTTCACAAATTCAATGTTTGATCTATTTCATATATTCACTAAAAGGATTTACTATCAAATGATACTTTCTGATAAAACCTATGAAAACTGCAGATGAGTATTGCTCCAAAGCAAATACTTGAGGCTAGCATTACGTGTAGCAGGTAAAGCCATTGTCTGTAAATTTAGCAAAGATATGCCTTGTTAGATGAGTGTACTTTGTGTAATTCTTCTTGTCAGTGTATACACTTTAGAAATTGATTACAGGGGCCAGTGCTGTGGCACAGCATGTTAAAACCCCAACCTAGGGTGCCAGCATCCCATATGGGTGCTGGTTTGAGTTCCAGTTGCTCCACTTCTGATCTGGCTCCTTGCTAATGCACCTGGGAAAGCATCAGAGGATGGCTCAAGTCCTTGCGCTCCTGCACCCGTGTGGGAGACCTGAGAAAAGCTCCTGGCTCTGGGCTTCAGATCAGCTCAGCTCCGGCTTTTGCAGCCAATTGGGAAGTGAACCAGCAGATTGAAGACTTTTCTCTCTGTCTCTACCTCTCTATATAACTCTGTCTTTCAAATAAATAAAAATAAATCTAGAAAAAAAGAAATTGATTACATCAGGCAACACATATGAACTTTTTTATAGAAAGATTGACCTTTAGAAAAATTTTAGACCTACAGAAAAAAAAAATGTGGTACAAATGTGAACTTTTGAATAAAAATCTATTTTTCATGAAAGCATGGTGTTATAAAACAGAGCAATACCTCACTGAGAACCAAAAATAAATTGGACTATCTCATTCTGTGATTTGAAATCTAGGGACAAATGTCCTTTATTTTTCTTACAGAGAATGTAAATAGTGTTGTGATATCAAACTCATTCTAAGTTTAGGTACCCCATGGAAAGTTTGATCTAATGAAAACAAATCTGTTGGATCATTTACCTCATACATTCCACTACCATGAAAATAATATATCTGTCATGATACATCAAGAAGAAAACATATTTATGCCTAAAAATACAAATTCAACTATTACAAGCTGTTCAGCAAAATTTAAATTGTATGTTTTCAATATTCTAAAATGGAACATTTTTCTTTGCTTCTCAATAAAAATGTGATACACTTTAACATCTTCAGAATAAGAACTGAGAGTGTACAAGGCAAAATTTATTTATTTATTTATTTATTTATTTATTTATTTTTTGCCAGGCAGAGTTAGACAGTGAGAGAGACAGAGAGAAAGGTCTTCCTTCCATTGGTTCACCCACCAAATGGCCACCATGGCCTCCTGATCTCCCATGTGGGTGCAGGGCCCAAGCACTTGGGCCATCCTCCATTGCTCTCCTGGGCCACAGCAGAGAGATGGACTGGAAGAGGAGCAACCGGGACTAGAACCTGGGGTGCCAGCACTGCAGGCGGAGGATTAGCCTTGTGAGCCACGTACCCAGTGAAATATAGTTTAAGGAGAGAATTTATAACGTTCATTTTTAAAGTAACAAAAACATTTTTCACTTCTTGGTTTGCATTTTAAATTTGTACATATATATATATACATATATATATATATTAGCCATCCTTACTGGTTATTGCAAATTACCACATCCCAAAATTAATTGCTTCTCAACATTTACAATTTGTTTCTTCACTTTAAAGAAAAATATTTGTGTCTCTTGAGTAAACAAGTAAATATAATGATTTGGCATCATTTTATAAAACTCAAATCTGTAAGAACTCAAAAACCACTGCAGAAATATTCTATAAGAATGTACTCATGCATATTGTTCTTACAATAGATTCACCCATGTCACAGGAGAGCAACTCCTTGCTCAACATTCAAAATGTTCACAGTCTTCGAAATATTCCTTTTAGCATAGTGACCACAGTTGGACACAAGAGAGTCTTTAAAATTATAAGAAACAATTTGGGTATGCTGACTTTCCTAGTCTTCTTGTTTTCCTGGGACAGAGTATCTTTTTTGAATGTAGGCTGACAAGGATACAACCCCCTCCACAAAGTAAAATGCCTAAACATTAGAGCACTGCTCCTGACCCCTGCTCACTTGTTCCTCTATGTGGGATTTATGAATGACTTGCATGAATGGAGAGATGAAAGAGGCAATGAGTTACCACCCCCCTGCTGCACAAGGGCCCAGTGTGCCTCCAGCACCCTCCTACCAAACGCTTCCCCCTGTCTGCCCATGCAGACCACATAGATGCTGCATCAGTGAGCAAATTAGCACCACACACTTGGTTTTCCTGCTGAGACTCAGCCTTCATTGCTTCCCCAACTGCAGCACATGCTGCAAGCCTCAGCCAGCAGGTCTGGTGGGAGAGGTGGGCAGTTGCACTCACCAGGTCTCTCTCTTCTTCTCCTGCCCCTCCTGACTCTCGGGCCACCACCTGCATTCTAGCCACAAGGTACAAAATGGGACGGCCAAGAACCTAACACCACCCACATCACCCACACACACCACAACTACTAGCTGCCCACCAATGACCACCGCCTTTATAGCCAGCCTATCATGGGGTGGGTCTTGCAGCTCTAGTCCTGCCCCAGGGCAGCAATGATTGGCCTGATGCCCCCTGCTGGGCTGAGCCTGAGCTGCCCTGCAGCAGATTCTGGAAGCAAGAGAGCTGCTGATGGCTGTGGCCCTGGCTCAGAGCACACTTAGGGAGAACCCATGACCGGCAAGGGCGCTGGGGCTCTGGACTTTCCTAGGGTGGAGGCTGGCTCAGCCCTTCTTCCCCCAGCCCTGCCCGCAGGTGGAGCGGGGTTCCCACGGGGGCATCATCCCTCATGGGAGAACGGGTGAACCCCAAATGCCGCAACTGCGAGTGCTGGGTGCTGGCCTACACCCTTCCGGGAGGGAGTAGAAGACAGTGACTTTGTGGGGAAGTGACACTTGAGCTGGGCCTGTATTTTGGGTTAGCTCTGGACACACATTCCAGTCTGCAGGTCTGTTGCAGGCTTCCTGGAGGCTCTGGGAGCCGAATTCCTGGTGGGGAGGGCAGGAGGGCGGGAAGTCGAGGCGCTGAGCTCCCGCTGGGTGCACCAGGCACTTTGGAGCTGTTCAGAGTAAGGAGTCGAGGTCACCTCCTGAACCACTGCTGGTCCCAAACTCCTGGTTTGGGATTTGCCAGAACCCTGAAGTAGGGGTGTGGTGGGGGTGGTAGTGGTTGGCTTCAATGCACTGTATTTGTGAATTCTTCAAACACAGCTTCTCCCTACTCCTGCAGGCTTTCAGGTGATTGACGAGAACAGAGTCCCTCTGCTGCAAAGTGACTGAAGTTTGGAAACTACGTCCAGAACTTCAGTGTGTATTCAGCTGGTCATCCTTCAGGCATGCAAGTGGACAGCAAGAGCAACAGTAAGATATTTATTACTGTAGATACACTCCTTTCTTTCCGGTAGACCCACCAAAAGAGAATGGGAGATGAGTACTTGAACATTGGAACCAGTCAGTTTACTAGGGTGAGCTGCCAGTACTGGGAGCTCAGGAGTGGACATGGAGAGCAAAACATGCACTGTTACTAAAGAGGACAGTTAGGTATTTTATTGTGAAAAGGGAAATCATTTAGAAGTGAGCAAGACACCTTAAGAAAAGGTCTGTATAGTTATTTTTGTTTATTTGCAAGGCAGAGAGAGCCCTTCCATTTACTGCTCATTCCTCAAATGTCTGCACCAACCAGAGCTGGTTCAAGCTAAAGCCAGGAACTCAGTGTGGGTCTCCCACACAGGTGGCAGAGACTCAAGTACTTGAGCCATCAGCTGCTGCCTCCCAGGGTTCTGTTAGCAGGAAGCCAGAAGCAGAAGCAGGGTTAGGGCTTGAGGCCTGGGCATTCTGACTGGGATGTGGAAGGCTTTACCACTATGCCAAACACATGCTCCAGTAAGGTGTTTCAACACGTTTGCAAAATGTAAGAATGTGGTTTTAAATATATGCTCTTTATCTTAAAAATTTGCATAATCTTATATTCAGTTTCATGTGATTCAATACTTATTATTAAATACAAGTAACATTTAGACACATGTTTTCCTCACCAATACAAACCTCAGTAATTTTTTCACTTAGAACCTTGAATATTAGCATTCATTCAGACTAAAGTTCACTCACAGGCTGGGAATTCTGACAGAGACAGTAGGGAAAAAAAATCCAGATGTGTATCTGATACCTAATAAGATTCTGAACCTGACTGACAGAATCTGAGTAACTGTTCAGAGAGTGACTTCATACCTCTCCCCTCTGTAATGAGAAGACTGTGTCCTTTGGCCACTTTCACATGATGTTATGTAAATCTAACCTGAAAAGCCTTTTATAAATTCTGAAGTACCATACAGAAGCATATTATGCATTTCCATATGAGTGAAAAAAAGCAATGTCAAAGGCATAGCTTTTCCAGAGAGAAGTTAGGAGGATTAGCTCAGTTTGTAAGTGTGTAAGTACCATTAAATATCTACATATTTGAAATAGATTTATAGAGTGTGGAGTTCAAGATAGATATTGAATAAATGCACTCTGGATAATAAGCAAATATCAGAAATAATGCCACACCCATCAGTGTTTAAACTCTTCAGACAGCTCCATGCCAGGGAAGTGCAGTGATCCCTGTAAATTAACAAAAATCAATCTGTGTATACCCATGGAAGCCACTGGTTTATATGCAGCCTATACTAGAGGTTTTTGTGTTTAGTAAAATAACTTGATTTTTTAATGAATGCTTTCAGACTGATACCTGATGCTGAGTGGCAGACAATTTTTTCTGAAAAGTATGTGGTTGAGAAATATAAATATAAATCAGTTTATAATTTTTGTGTCTGAATATTTTTATGCATTGAGACAATACCTGCAATAATCAGAAGACTTTTCCTCAAAAAGTTGCTATATTGATGCATCTTCATTTATGTATGTAATGTATGCTTAGGTAAAAGGAAGAGAGAGAGAGAGAGGGAGAGAGAGAGATCTCTATCTTTCATCTGCTGGCTCACTTCCAGATGGCCACAATAACTGGGGCTAGCCAGTCTGAGGCCAGGACCCTGGAACTCTGTCCCAGTCCCCCATGTGGGTGCAGGAACCCAAACTCTTGGGCAATCTTTGCTCCTTTTCCAAGCAAAGAGCTGGATGAGAAGTGAAGGCGGTGAGTCTCAAAGCAGTGCCATAAGGCATGCTGCTGTTGCAGTTGGCAACTTACTCCTTTGTGCCACAATGCTGGCCCTGGATTGATGACATATTGAAGTGCTGCCACTGGCTTTTGGCTAAATAGGATGACTTAACATGTGTTCCACTCTGTGGAAGAGGAACAAATAAGGCAGTTGGTTGTAAAAGTTGCCCATGGAAACCACAGCCTGAGAAAGATGAATCAACTCACCTTGCATTTTCCACCTTGCATCTACACCACCCTTTTCTGGACAAACATCTGATGGTATGCCCTTGTGATGGAGGTTCTCAGGGTGCTGGAACATTTTGTAATTTTTTAAAAATATAGATTAAGAAGAAGGCAAATAAACAAAAAATTACAAACTGCTGCCAATACCAAGAAGAGATTATTGAGAGTAAAAGGTCACCTGTTGGAGCCAGCACTGTGGCACATCAGGTTAAAGCCCTGGCCTGAAATACAGGCATCCCATATGAGTGCTGGTAGAGTTCCGGCTGCTCCACTTCCAGTCCAGCCTCCTGCTAATGCACCTGGGAAAGCAGTAGAGGATGGCCCAAGTCCTTGGGCCCTTTTGCTCATGTGGGAGACCCAGAAGAAGCTCCTGGCTCCTGGCTTCAGAGCAGCTCAGCTCTGTCCATTGTAGCCATTTGGGCAGTGAACCAGCAGACAGAATATTCTCTCTCTCTTTCTCTCTCTCTCTCTCTACATCTCTATATAACATTTTCAAATAAATAAAATATTTTTTCTAATAAAAAGGTATCCTGCCATACTTCTTTCATCCCTGTGAATTCCTAGGAATTAAAAATTGTCGGGGCCAGCACTGTGGCAAAAATGGGTTATACCAACAGCTGCAGCACTAGCATCCTCTATGGGCACCAATTGCATGTTCTACTTCTGATCCAGCTCCCTGCTAACATACCTGGGAAAGCAGCAGAATATGGTACAAATCCTTGGGTCCTGCACCCAAGCGAGGGACCTGGATGAAATTTCCCTGACTCCTGGCTTTTTTTTTTAAAGATTTGTTTATTTATTTGAAAGAGTTACAGACACACACACACACACACACAGAGAGAGAGAGAGAGAGAGAGGTCTTCCATCTGATGGTTTACCCCCAACTGGTTGCAATGGCTGGAGCTGTGCTGATCTGAAGCCAGGAACCAGGAGCTTCTTCCAGGTCTCCCACTTAGGCTTGGGCCCAAGGACTTGGGCCATCTCCTACTGCTTTCCCAGACCATAAGCTGTAAGCTTGATCAGAAGTGGAGCAGCCCCGTCTTTCACCAGCACCCTTATGGGAGCCAGTGCTTCAAGCTAAGGTTGTAAATCTGCTGTGCCATAGCATTGGCCCCTACTCCTGGCTTTGCCCTGGCCCAGCCCCAGGTTTTCAGTAAGTTGGGGAGTGAAGCCACAGATGGAAGACCTTTCTCAAGTAAATAAAACAATTCTTAAAAATATATAAATATATTTATGTAATAATCATGTTCATGGTTTAGAAATTTAGGGATCAAAATATATGCTTTTGAAAACCCACTCAGTATCATTCTGTATATTGCTCTTTGCTTTGCTTTTTTCACTCATGAAGATGGTTTAGGTCCTGAATTTATCAGTGCTGTATACTTCTTTCTTGTATACCTTTGAAAGCTTAAATGGTTTTCGTTTTTATTTTTTAAAGGAAGATTGATGCATATATTTGAAAATGTAGCAGAGTGGAAGAGACAGATTATCTATCTGCTGGTGTACTCCTCAGGTGGCTGCAGTGGCCTGGGCTGGGCCAGACTGAAGACAGGAACTTCATCTGGGTGTCCCATTGGGTGGCAGGGCCCCAGTTATCTTCTGTTGCTTTTCTGGGACCATTAGCAGGAAGCCGGATTGGAAAGGGAGCTGCTGGGACTCAGCTAGCACCCATATGGGATACCCACATTGCAGGCAGTGTCTTACCTCATGCTACAGCACTGGCACCAAGTGGTCACATTTTACCTAGGGAAAAGAAAAATTAAAACCTAGGAAATTAAATGCCATGGGCAAAGGATGTGGTGAGTGGAAAAACTGAAAACTTTTAGTACCTAGTTGTTGGTCATATGAAAGAAGTGGGACACTTACCTATATTATTTCCTTTAGTCCAGTTTGAGTGTCTTTAATTTTTTTTTTACTTAATTAGGAGGCAGAGGGAGAGAGA
The DNA here is from genome assembly GCF_051225735.1 of Oryctolagus cuniculus. Classification (NCBI taxonomy): domain Eukaryota; kingdom Metazoa; phylum Chordata; class Mammalia; order Lagomorpha; family Leporidae; genus Oryctolagus; species Oryctolagus cuniculus. Next base: position 82,829,960 of record NC_142879.1, on the reverse strand, counting down.
ATGAAAATGCACTCTGATTCTCTGCTTTACTCCCCAAAATGCCTGCAACAGCCAGAACCGGGTCAGGCTGAAGCCAGGAGTGTGAACTCAATTTTTTTGATTATTTGACAGGTAGAGATAAAGACAGTGAGAGAAACAGAAAGAAAGGCCTTCCATCTGCTGGTTCATTCCCCAAATGGCCACTACAGCTGGCATTATGCCAATTCAAAGCCCGGAGCCAGGTGCTTCTTCCTGGTTTTCCATGAAGGTGCAGGAGCCCAAGCACTTGGGCCATCCTCCACTGCCCTCCCATGCCACAGCAGAGAGCTGGACTGGAAGAAGAATAACCAGGACTAGAACACGGCACACAAATGGAATGCTGGTGCTACAGGCAGAGGATTTACCAAGTGAGCCATTGCGCCAGCCCATGAACTCATTCTTAATCTCCCATGTGTGGGCAGAAACCTGAATACTTGAGCCATCAGTGCTGCCTTATAGGATCAGTATTTGCATGAAGCTGGAGTTAGGAACCAGAGCTAGGCACTGAAGCCCAGTACTCTGATGTAAGACTTGGACATCTTTTTTTTTTCCCAAAGATTGATTTATTTATTTGAAAGGCAGAGTTGCATAGAGAGAGAGAAGTCTTCCATCTGCTGGTTCACTTTCCAGTTGGCTGCAACAGCTGGAGCTGGGCTCATCCGAAGCCAAGAGCCAGGAGCTTCAAGGTCTCCCATGCATGTGCATGGGCCCAAGCACTTGGGCCATTTTCTACTGCTTTCCCAGGCCATAGCAAGGAGCTGCATTAGAAGTGGAGCAGCAAGGACTCCAACCAGTGCCCATATGGGATGCCCATAATGTTTTCTTTAATTGGAGAAATGTTCCTTTGATAGAATGAGCGTATGACCCCACAATATTCTCTACTTACTCATAATAGGGTCTGAGATGTAAAAGTCATGATTAATTTCTTAGAAGAAAATTTACATACCCAGAAGCAAAGAGTGAAAATTAACCTTTTGTTTTTCTCATGAATGAATCAGAGTTTCAAAACTAATACTTAACTTGTATTTTAGAGGAGTTAATGATTTAACCAACTCTTCTATTAGAAATACTACATTGTGGCCAGTGCTGTGGCACAGTGGGTTAAAGCACTGGCCTGAAGTGTCAGCATCCCATATGGGCTCCGGCTTTAGTCCCGGCTGCTCCTCTTCTGATCCAGCTCTCTGCTATGGCCTGGGAAAGCAGTAGAAGATGGCCCAAGTCTTTGGGCTGTTCTGAGGCTCTTAGCATAGTGAAGATATTGTAGATTCTCATTAGTGAAATCTTTAGAAATTTCATAAAGCATCAACTTTCTTTAATGATCTGAAACAGAGATGAGATCCATAAGGGCAGAACTGCTCAGCAGCCACACTGCAGGAATATGTATCTTTCTGATGATATCTTCATCTGCTTCTTGCAGTTGCAGCCAGTCTATGAGCTCTTGGTCAGTTTTCTGCCCTTGGGAGGACCTAGGGTGCTCTATATTATCTGTAAGGATTCAAAATTTGTTGTATATTAGTGTCTAATCATAAAATTTCCAAAGTGACAAGCTGGATATAATAAACTATGCCAGACTGCCAAAAAAAAAATATAAACATGGTGTACTGTCTATAAAGTATAGCGGTAAATCTCTATTATAGAGATACACATCTCTACACTATTCTCTCTTTCTTTCAATTTGAAAGTCTACATTCAGCTCTCGATGTTATGATTACTTAGGAAGAGATTTCTTATACTTACTTTCATAATCAGTGAACTCCGAAATATTAGTGTAGTATTGAGGATTGTACTGACTAAAACACTATGTTTATTCCATGTTAAATAACATCATCGTATATTTGGATTCCATTTGTGCTGCTACTGATGTATTCACAGGAGAGGGGAGGTGGGAGGAAAACCCAAGATCCATCGGGGTGGAGGAGGAATGTCAGAGGCTGTGGTTCTATTGTACTGCAGCTTGGGTTCTGGAAGAACACATTAATGGACCCAGGTGGTTTGAAGCTAACTGAGGGCCTATGTTCTGTACACTTGTCTGTGGTACTGCATTTTCATTTATGTAAAATTTATTTTCTTCAAGCAATATATTAATTTGGATGAAAATGAAGATGTTAAGGAATTTTCAGAATGGGTCTGTTTAACCCTCATTGGCTTTGTTTTTAGGCACTTAACTCAGAAAAGAAAAGATAGAAAAATACATTTTGGGTTCTCTTCATCTGTACCACGGAACTCTTTGGTTAAGATTTGTCATTTTGTCATATTTGATTCTCTAGACTCCCTGAAAAATCCCCTACTTCATTAGATGGAGTCCGTGTCTCACCATGGCAGTGAAAAGTTTAAAATGTTCCAGCTGTGCATTTAGCTAGGTCATGGACACATGCCATGGCACTTGCCAGCCAATTGTGTCAGGGGCATCATCTGAATCAGAATTACTTGCATGAAAACAAGGAGTTGCAGATTCTTGCAGTGAAAGTGGAGAGGAGCAGGAGCTGCAGAACATTGCCAGGGGTGAGTGTGCCATGGGATGCCATGTGGTGGCTGGTGTCTGGGGTGCTGGTTCTGCAGAAGATAGGGCTTATGGGGGCTGGTGCTGTGGTGTAGCAGGTAAGGCTGCCTCCTGCAGTGCCAGCATCCCATATGGTCACTGGTTCAAGTCCCAGCTGCTCCTCTTATGATCCAGCTGTGCTATGGCCTGAGAAAGCAATATAAGATGACCCACGTCTTTGCACCCCTGAACCCACATGGGAGACCTGGAAGAAACTCCTAGCTCCTGGCTTTGGATCAGCTCAGCTCTGGCCATTGCATCCAATTGGGGAGTAAACCAGCAGATGGAAGATTCTCTCTCTCTCTCTCTCTCTCTCTCTCTCTGTGCCTCTCCTCTCTCTGTGTAACTCTGACTTTCAAATAAATAAATCTTTTTTTAAAGAGCTTATGCTTATGGATAGTGGTCATGGAAAATGTATGGGACATTTTTCAGCAAGATTTTGGATGAATTTTCCAACCCCTGAACCTCCTAGAGATTAGAATAGACTTCTAATGCGTAACTTCCTCTTATGCTTAATTAGGTTTTTGTTTTGAATTGTTTTTGATGAAACAGCAAGGAATTCTGAGTTATAGACTTCCAATTTCAGAGACAGGAGAACACTGATGCCTGCATTATAATTAAATAATGCCTATCACCATTTCTTAAGCAACAAATGATCACAGATTCCCTCTTTGCTGCTAAGTAATGAGCATGGTGATTCTTCCCTCCGTAACCACCTCCCCACCTACACTCCCTCCCCTCTTCCTCCTTCCTCTCCTATTGACATGGAGTGCCATACATAGCTAGGGTGAACATTTATCCCGCTTGGCCCTAGGTGTTCATACACTTCAACTGTGTGTAATTATTCATATTCCCTTTTTATGACCAAGCTTATGTCAGAACGACAAATTATATATTCACCTAATACTGAGAATCATCAAATTGATTTCTATTTTCTTCTCTCTTAGGCAGTTCTTGAGGGGCAGAAATATTTATTTTGTATATCATGTATTTATTCAACTAAAAGACTGACTGTCAAGATGCTGAGTTTTAGTGTCAAAGCAAATATGTTTCTAGACCCCATGAAGTTTACAGTCTGGCAAGAAAGAGCCATCTACCCAAAGAATATTGTTTAACATAGTAAATGCTGGTGTGAAGTCAGTGGATAAAGATTGAAGCATTCTTAATCTAGCACCACCTCTAATCCCATGATCTCTAATTGAGAGAAGTAATCAGAAACACAGAACTCCATGTTACCCAGTTATCTCTTTGAATTTCTGCTTAAAAATAAAACATATCAAACAACACACAAATACCTAGGAGTGCATAATATTTATATACTATCTTGATATTAAAAATAAGAAAAAATAACCATGAAATAATAGCAACTTTGAATCTCCTTTGTTTTCTAGACAAGTTATAATCCTATATGGTTCTTTACAGCAAATTATTACAGTAAATTACAGTACATCATTACAGTAAATAATTACAGTAAATAATTACAGTAAATTATTTTTGTCGGTATACTTCATCTCTCTCACATTTTTTCCCTTTGAGAAATCAGATTTTAAAAACTGAGACCCAAGAGAAAAGAAAGATTTTTATGCTAGTGTTATATGTTGATTGGCTCTCTAAAAAAGATTTATTTATTTATTTGAAAGTCAGAGTTACACAGAGTAGAAAGGGAGAGAGAGAGAGAGAGAGAGAGAGACATCTTCCATCTTTTGGTTCACCCACCAATTGGTTACAATGGCTGGAGCTGTACAGCTCCAATGCCAGCAGCCAGGAGCTTCTTCTGGGTCTCTCACACAGGTGCAGCTGCCCAAGGACTTGGGCCATCTTCCACCACTTTCCCTGGCCATAGCAGAGAGTTGGATTGAAAGCAGAGTAGCCGGGCTCAACCTCCACCCATATGGAATGTCCATGCTGGCAGTAGCTTTACCTGCTATTTCACAGTGCTGGCCCCTTGATTGGCCTTTTTAATGATATTAGAAAACACCGTATTTTTCTAAGCTCTTTCCATTCAGTTTCTACTTTGTAAACTCCAGATAATACTGTCCCCAGAATTAATCTAAGGTATAAATGATATGATATGAGGCATTTAACCCCTTAACCTGTCTCCTTGAATACTCAGCTATGTTAGCTCTGTGTCCATTCTTCTGTCTCTGTACTAGATGAATAAAAAGACAGTGTAAAATGATTTGAAAAGAACTATACGGAGTCGGTGCTGTGGTGCTGCTGCCAATTGGGGAGTGAACCAGCCAATGGAAAACACCTCTCTCTCTCTCTCTCTCTCTCTCTGCCTCTCCTTCTCTGTAACTCTGACTTCCAAATAAATCAATAAATCTTAAAAGAACTATAAACATCAATAAAATACAAATGAAAATTGTATTCTCAAAACTGGATATTAAACCATGCCTTCCACACCTCTGTTAAAAGTTACATTCTATCATAGTCATTTATGATTTCTAGGGACAAAGTAGTAAATAAGATTTTTCTGGAAGAGACAGAGGTTATGAGGGAGCCAGGATTTGGGGTCAGTTAGCAGCAGTGAGTGTCACTCTTTCAGATTTGATTCAGGAAAGGAAGAACAGCAACTGATCCCTGAGATTTTGGGTTGGGAAGGAAAGGAAGGAGGGACTTAACAAAAGCAAAGGCCCTCTGGTTGTGGGCACCCACCCCCGACTGCAGCCTTTGGGGAGGGCCAGCTGGTGTCTCTATGAATGCTGCAGCCTGGACTCCATTTCCCAGAGTTCCCAGGAGCTCCAACCTATTCTGCCTTCCAAATGCCTGTGCCCATGTGCCTGCTAACAGCCAGTCCCTGGGGGTCTGAGTTGGACCAGAGGGAGTTCATTCCCTGATCAGGGTCAGCCCTAGGGGCTGTGCTGCTCCTTCTCTGGCATTTACTGCAACTCCTGCTCTGCACGTGCAATCCCAGGCAGTTTCCAAGTGTTCACCCGAGCCTGCCTCCTGCTGCTTCTTCCCTCTTCATCTTCTGCCTGTGGGTCCCATGTACCAGGGACTCTCTTCCCCACACTGCCCGCTTCACTCCCCATGTTTCTGGAAGAAAGCATACCTGCTCCAGGGACTTTCTGCTGCAGATTTGACATGCAGTAAGGGGTGGGGACATGTGTGGGAGAAGGGTGGGTGCCAGGGCACCAGTGATCCTGGCAATTTCCCCTGAGGTCAGGGCTGGGACCTGGGCTGTTCTGTCTCCCACCTCTGCTTCTCAGGCTCCCAGTGCCTGGACTCTCTCCTGCAGAACCTCATCCAAACTGTCCCTAATGTGCTTTATTTAGTAGTTACAGGAGAGAGAGGGCAGCGTTCTGGGAACCTGCATATGCAGGGAAGAAAGGCAGAAAGACTCCCACTCTCTACAGTTAAATAAGCTGGGTTCCCACTGTGGGTGTTTTCAGAATGCAGTCTGGCCTGGTCTCTTGATGTTTCCTGGGCTGGTTCCTGCAGGGTGGGGCTGGATGGTCTTCAGCAGGGAGCCTGGGGCAGCAGAGGGGTGGGAAGGAGGATCTGACAAGGATCTGCCCCACTGCTCTCATCCTGCACCTCATCTTCCTGGTGGGGAGCAGTGTGAAGCGTGAATAGCTGCTTTGTGCATTGATCCCTCTCAAGTATTAATTATCAGATTTTTCCAATGTGGAATTTGAAGCTGTTCCAGAAACCTGGGGTGGGAAAACTCCCTTCTTTCAAACAGGCACAGAGACAGGGGAGGATCCAAGGAGTTTCTATTAATGGCCCTAGGCACAGCTGGAATGATTTCCTGAGAACTCAGCATCAAATTCAAGTTTCTTAGCTGTTACAGCATTGGTGGGTTTAAATGGCAGCCTACATGACTGAGGACCACAATTTCCAATGGTCAGTGGGTCCAGTATGTTTGTAAAAGAGATGCCAGGGACAGATTTATTAGGAAAGATTTATGACTGGAGTTTACAGAAGCAGAACTTAGGATATCTTCCCTCCCTAGACAAGATTTCAGTGGGCAGCTGTTTCACTCGTTAATTGTGAGCATCCACTTTTAAAGGTTTGTGTTGGATGGGGTCCACTTCTCTTTCTTTGATGATGTATTTGGCTGCTTTTCATATTCTGTCTTCAGCTATCTCTTCTCCTGTTAGCAAGGCTGTCAACTGTTTTGACCTGCCACTGATCCCTTTGCAATGTGAGAAGGGAACTAAAATTAATGCAAGTCTACTGTGTTTTCAATAACTGGAGCTACATTTTTAAAGATTTATTTATTCATTTGAAAGAGTTACACAGAGAGAGGAGAGAGACAGAGAGAGAGAGAGAGAGACGTCTTCCGTCCGATGGTTCACTCCCCAATTGGTAGCAACAGCTGGAGCTGTGCCAGTCTGAAGCCTGTAGCCAGGAGCTTCTTCTGGGATGAAGCTGCTTTTTGAAATAATTATTTATTTAATTGAAAGGCAGAGTTACAGAGTGGTAGAAACAGAGATCAATGGCTGGAGCTGTTTGGATCCAAAACCAGAAGCCAGGAGCTTTGTCCAGGTCTCATAGGTGGGTGCAGGAGATGAGGGATTTGGGCCATCTTCTACTGTTTTCCCAGGCCACAGCAGAGAGCTGGATGGGAAGTGCAGCAGCCAGGATCCCAACCGGCACCCATATAGGATGCTGACACTGCAGGCAGTAGCTTTACCCACTAAGCAACAGTGCTGCCCACTAACGGGAGCTCATTTAATCTGAGTATGCATAAAGTGGAGAATTACAGCATCATAAATACAGATAAGTTACAGTTTTTCTCTGCCCAGTACTTTACAGTTACCCAGTGATCCACTGAGAATCTTACTTACCACACTGTGTAAATAAGAAGGCCAGTTACTTGTCTTATTTTGGGTTCTGTGTTTAAACCCATGACATTTTTGACATGGGAGGATATTAGTTCTACAATTTCATAGAGACTGGTCTGTGGAAGCATCGATAGAAGTTATAACTGTGAGAGTGGTAAGAAAGAAGAATGGAAGAAATAAGTGCCCCTTACGCCACACAGAGGTGTCCACAAATGGAGTAGAAGACGTGCCCTTGAAAACTATGGCTGACTTTCTGGGACAAACTGTGTTTGAGTGCTTCACATGTTCTGATAGAAAGGTGTTGCCACCAGGTTATTAGTATATTTATTTAGTTAGTTTTTAAAGATTTATTTATTTATTTGAAAATCAGAGCTACACAGAGAGAGAAGGAGAGGCAGAGAGAGAGAGAGAGAGAGAGAGAGAGAGAGAGGTCTTCCATCAGGTTCATTTCCCCAATGGCTTCATCATTGTGAACTTTGCTCAGTTCCTGACCTATACCTTTCTTTTAACCTAGTACTTTGCCATGTAGTAGCCCATGAAAACTGCAGACTGCATAAATGAATGAATACTTGGAGGGTTGTGATTTCCTAGAGGAACATCATGAGACAGAAGGAATAAAACAAAACAAAAGTATCCTCCGTATATAGAAGGTATACTGTTTTTGCAAGCCACAGCGAAGAGGAAGAAGCAGGGAAGTAGTGAGACTGGAAAGTTTGTGGCAAAGGTAATAGGCACTGGTCAAGAATTTAACAAGCCCATTAGGAAAACATTAAGGTTTCCTTACTTCCATGTAGACTCTGCCCTCTAATGGTGAACAGGGTCCTCTAAACCCACTTGTTGCACAAATGAAAACCCAAGCATTGTCTTCTCCCACAGATGGAGTCTGCTATTGGTTTTGATTTACATTTCCCTAAAGGCTAGTGATATTGGGCATGTTCATATATGTCTTGACCATTGAGATTTCTTCTTCTGAGAAACATCTATTCTGATCATTGCCCATTTCTTAGCTGTACATTTTGCTTCTTATTTGGAGATTTTCCAGTTCTATATATGTATGTTCTGGCTATCAATCTTTAGTCATAGTCAGAGTTTTCAATGTTTCCTGCCATTCTGTCCATTGTATCTTCACTCTGTTGAATACTTTGTTGTGAAGATGTATCTTAATTTGATATGCTCAAATTTCTATATTTTATTTTTTTTACTTGTGCTTTTGGAAAATTACGCAAACTGTTGTCTCTGCTAATGTTTTACAGTTTCTCATATGTTTACTTAGTTTTTGGTTTTATATTTAGACTTTTAATTCACCATGAGTTGCTTTTACATATTGTATGAGGTGTTGGGTATATTTTCAGGTTTTACATATGGATAATCACTTTCCTTTAAACCATTTGCTAAAGGGATTCTTCTTTTTCCTGTTTGTTTTCTTTCCTTTGTTAAATAGGAGTTGCCTGTAGAAAAGTCGGTAAATTTCAGCTGCCTATTCTTTTCCATTGAACTATGAGTCTGTTTTCCAATAGTGCTAACACTGCTTCTATTTTTTTTTAAGATTTATTTATTTATTTGCAAGGCCAGATGCTTCTTCCAAGTCTCTCATGTGGGTGCCAGCACCGTAGAACACGGTCCATCTTCCACCAATTTCCGAGGTGCATTAGTAGGGAGCTGGATTGGAAGTGGAGTACCTGGTCTTCTAGCAATAACATATGGGATGCATGCACAGCAGGTCAAGGCTTTAACCCACTACACCACAGAACCAAACCCTTCCTTATTTACTTCTGCTGTGATCTTTCATTATTCACTTTTTTCTACTGCCCTGCATCTTGACTCATTCCTTTTTTTTTTTTTTTTCTGGGTCCTGGAGGATGGTAGTAGGTTGCTTCTGGGATATCTTTTTTGTGTTAGTAGATAATTGGTAATCAAAAATCATAGTTATTAGTTTCTATATTTCTCTGCTAATCACGAGGACCTTCTAGATGACAGCAGAAAATGCTGGCAGAAATGAGGATATATTAATTTGCTAAGAAAATACCACAGAGAATATGATTTACATCATAGTTGTAGAGGTTGAAAATATCAGATCAAGGTGCTAATAGGCTCGAGTTTTCCAGAAGCCTTTCTCCGATGTGACAGACACATCTATCATTTGATCTACTTAAAAGCACTTTCTTCAGGTAAAGTCATGTTGGTGATTAGCACTTCAGTGTTTGAGTTTTAGGGAGGCACATTTCAGTTCACAACAGCAAAAGGGGCCCTGTGGTCTACTTCAATGACAGCCATCTCTGCGGAGGACAGAAAGTTTGAAATCAGCATTAGGAATTCTCACAGTATTACTGTCAGTGCTATCACCATCAAATGTGCATTCATGTACACACAAACAAAACTACCTGTACACATAAACACATTCAACAGTGGAAATGCCTGATGGTTGTGTACAGGTAACATCAATATAATAATCCATAAGATGGCCTATTAGCAGACATTAAAAAGAGAATTAGAAAGAATGACAACAAAATCTGCAGTTACCTATATTTATGTCTATATGTATGATATTCAGTATTTATAGTTGCTAAAAGATGAATACTGATGTGTGGGAATAAGAGCTAAACCTTACCTTGCAATATTGCAGCCTAGTCTACATGAAAGATGTCTTCTTAAAACCTTTCCCTGGGCCCACTCTGTGGCATAGTAGATTAAGCATCCACCTGCAGCACCAGCATCCCACATGGGCACCAGTTTGAGTCCCTGCTCCTGCACTTCCAATCCAGCTCTTTACTAATGGCCTAGGAAAGCTGTGGAATATGCCCTGAGTGCTTGGGCCCCTGCACCCATGTGAGAGACCTGGAGGAAGCTGCTGACTCCTGGCTTCTGGCACCTGGCTACCAAACGACCCAGCTCCAGCCATTCTGGCCACTTAGGGGTGAACCAGTCGATAGAAGACCTCTCCTTCTCTTCCTCTCTATATCTGTAACTCTAACTCACAATAAATAAATACATTTTTAAAAACCTTTCACATTTTAAATTTCTTAATTGTTTTAAAGATTTATTTATTTATTTATTTACAAGTCGAGTTACAGACAGAGAGGAGAGCCAGAGAGAAAGAGAGAGGTCTTCCATCTGATGTTCACTCCCTAATTGATTGCAACTGCCAGAGCTGTGCTGATCCGAAGCCAGGAGCCAGGAGCTAGTTCCAGGTCTCCCAGATCGGTACAGGGGCCCAAGAACTTGGGCCACCTTCTACTACTTTCCCAGTCCATAGCAGAGAGCAGGATCAGAAGTGGAGCAGCTGAGTATTGAACCGGCCCCCATATGGGATGCTGGTGCTTCAGGCCAGGGAGTTAACCTGCTCCACCACAGCACAAGTCCAGCATTTTAAATTTCTGATACTCTAAAATAGCACAGCACTGCATTACATCTAGGAAAGATGCATTTAAAAATTATAAATCTAGTGCATTTCAGCAGTTTTAACAAATACTTCTGATTTTCTCAGCATTATGTATAAATAAATGACATAATGAGTCATTGTCAGATTTTTAGCTTTTGACAGCCACTTATAATATTTCACAGCTTTTTGAAATGTATTGCTAGTGTGTTTTTCTCAACACACACTGGATTTTATCAGTTTAGTGCACATGGAGTTGCCTCTTATAGGATTTGCATTTTGATGGGTTTTCATGGCACATGTAATCAACATCTGCAAAGCCTCTAAAACACATAAATAATGACATGATTCAGGCTTTTTTCTTAAAGATTTATTTATTTGAAAGAGTTGCACAAATAGGGGAGAGATAGAGAGAGAGAGAGACAGACAGAAACAGAGAGGTCTTCCATCTGCTGGTTTACTCCCAGTTGGCCGCAATGGGTGGTCTGTGTCGATCCGAAGCCAGGAGCTACTTCCAGATCTCTCATGTGTGCAAGGCCCCAAGGACTTGGGCCACCTTCTACTGCTTTCCAAGGCCATAGCAGAGAGATGGTTCAGAAGTGGAGCAGCCACGTCTTGAACTGGCACCCACATGGCTTGCCAGCATTGCAGGAAGCAACTTTATCTGCTATGCCACAGCGCCTGCCCCACATTACATCACTTTAAGATGATATGGATTTAAGTTCATGAGAAATTATTAGCATAGTGGGAACTGATAGACATGGATGAAGCAGGATGGACTTGTTAGGAATGGTGATGTTAATTTTCTTATAAAATAAATAAATAAGAAATTAAATATGATCAGACATAAATGAAGACTAAATTTTTTTAATGGTGATCCAGAAAACACTGATCTCAGGTCTTTTTCTTCCAGTGTTAAGTTTATATTTTTAAATGCATATTAAGTGAACAAACTTCATGTAATTTATATATACAGTTTGAAGAGCTAACTGATAACATCCTACCCTAACTTCCCTTGGTCTCATATTTCCAACTCCCTCCTTCTCGTTTTATTTTCTTTTAATTTTGACAGCTGCATGCTTTGATTTTATTTTAGAATCACAAGCTTTAACCCTCTACAAAATAAAGAATTCAGCAAGTAGTAGCAGAAATATCAATGAGTATATGTTGTATACTCTATCAAAGAGTTCAGAAAAGTGCTATGAACAATACTCAAATCTCAAAATATCAATTTAACTCATATACTACTTTTTGTTGTCTATATCTTAATTACCACGAGTCAGAGAAAACATATGGTATTTGTCTTTTGGGGGCTGGCTTCTTTCATGAAGCATACTTGTTTCCAGTTCATCCATTTAGTTACAGAAGATGGGATTTCATTCACAATTATGGCTGAATAGTATTTTACACTGTATATATAGCTCATATTCTTTTTCCAGTCACCAGTTGATGGACTTCTGGGTTGATTCCATGTTAGCTATTATGAATTGAGCTGTAATAAACATGAGGGTACAGATAACTCATGCCTATGCATATTCTATTTCATTTCATGTGGATAAATTCCTAGGAGTCAGATGGCAGGATCATATGGTATGTTTGTTTTCAGATTTCTGAGGAACTTTGATACTGCCTTCCATAATGGCTTCATTCCCACCAACAGTGGGTTAGGGTACCTTTTTCTCTCCCTCTCCACCAGCCTTTATTGTTTGTTGACTTTTTCAAAAGAATTATTTATTTGAAAGGTGGAGTTAATTATAGGGAGAGGCAGTGGCAGAGAGACATAAGTATTTTATCTGCTTGTTTATTCTCCATATGGCACAACAGGTGGTGCTGGTCCAATCGGAAGCCAGAGTTAGGAGCATCTCCCTGGTCACCCAAGTGGGTGCAGTGACCCAGGCACTTGGGCCATCCTCCACTGCCCTCCCAGTGCAGAGCAGAAAGCTGGACTGGAAGAGGAGCAACCGGGACCAGAACTGGCACCCATATGGGATGCCGTCTCCACGGGTGGAGGATCAACCCAGTGTGCTATGGCACTGGCCCCCATCAGGGATATTTTTCTATAGTACTCTCTATCCACTGTATCTTTTTCTAGTTGAAGAATTAGGGTGATGCAGGATTAATCGAAGGAGTTTGAGAGGATTGTCTCTCTTTCAATTGTGTTGAATAGTTTGAGAAGCATTAGTTCTTTAAAAGACTTGTAGAATTCAATAGTGAGGCTGTCTGATCCTGGACTTTTCCTTGTTGGGAGGGTCTTTATTACTCATCCACTCTCTGTCTTGGTTTTTGATTTGTTTACCTTTTCTATGTGTCTTCATGACTCAATTTTGGTATATTGTGTATGTCCAGGAATCTGTTGATTTTTCCTCTAGGATTTCCAATTTGTTAGCAGTCACAACAGATGCCCACATCCTATATTGCAGTGCTAATCTGAGTTTTGGGTACTCCACTTCCAAACCAATTTCATGTTAATACCCCTAGGAAGCAATGGATAATAGCTCAAATTCTTTCCTTCTTGTCATCTAATTTGGAGAACTGTAACCTCAATGGGGACTTGAAACCTGGTCTTGCACAGTTGTAGCCATATAGAAAGTGAACCAGCAGATGGGATATCTCTCTGCTTCTCTTTCCTTCTTTCTTTATCTATGTGTCTCTCTGCCTTTTTTTTAATCATATTAAAATATTTAATTACTTATTTGAAAGAGTTACAGAGAGAGGGATAGACAGAAATCTTCCACCACCTAATTCATTTTTGAGATGACTTTAATAGCCAGAGTGTGGCCAGGTTGAAGCCAGGAGCTTTTCCTCCGATGTGTGTGGCAGCATCCCAGCCACTTGGGCCATCTTCCCCTGCTTTTTCAGTCCATTGGTAAGGAGCTGGATCAAATATGGAATAGCTGGTACTTGAACTGGTGCACGGAGAGGATGGCAATGTAACAGATAGCAGCTTTGTCCACTGCACCACAACCACCAGCTCCTCTATCTGCCTTTCCAATAAATAAATCTTTTGAAAAAGAACTGAAGGTAGTAAAAGTCATCATGACTGAGCAATGGCAAATTTATTGAAGTGATCTATTTTCTTAAAGATCTATTTATGAATTTGAAAGGCAGCACTAGAAAGAGAGAGTGGGAGAGATGGATCTTCCTCCTGGTTTGTTCACTCCTCAAATGGCTGCAATGACTGTGGCTAGGACAGACTGATATCAGGAGCCGGGGGCTTCTTCCAGGTCTCTCACATGGGTGCAGGAGCCCCAATATTTGAGTCACCCTGTGCTGCTTTTCCAGACACATTAGCAGGGAACTGGATCCATTTGGAGCATTAATGTCTATGATACTCTCCTTGCAGTTGAAGGATTTAGAATCCATTTCAATTATGGGTGGGCCAAGTACAATGTCTTCCAATTGTCCTAGGTTTGGATTAGATGGGTTCTGATAAATTTTGTTAAAATAGTTATTAAAAATATATATTATATATAATACTTATAATAAATTATATAATATTATCTGTTTTTAACTAACATATATAATATATTATATGCTAAATTATAATATATTTTATATATGAATATATTTATATACATAAATGTATATGAATAAATGTAAATATATATATAAAGAATTTATTTATGTATTTGACAGGTGTACTTACAGACAGTGAGAGGAAGAGACAGAGAGAAAGGGCTTCCATATGCTCATTTACTCCCCTAATGACTGCAATGTCTGCAGCTGGGCCAATCTGAGCTAGGAGCTTCCAGGTCTCCCACATTTTGGCAGGGACCAAAGCACTTGGAACAGCTTCTACTGCTTTCCCAGGCTATTGCAGAGAGCTGGATGGGAAAAGGAGAAATGGGGACTAGAACTGGTGCTCATATGGGGTGCCAGCACTGCAGGTAAAGGATTACACCACTGCACCACAGTGCTGGCCCCAGTCTATCCTTTATTAAGGAGATCTCAGTAATCATGTTCAGGTATTGCTGTCCTATATTCATGGCCAAAGTCCTAGCAGGCAACATGGTTTGGAGAATCGTAAGCACAAGGTGTGTAGGAGACTTCATTTCTCATACAGCACAGTTAATAACAAGGTTCCAAGAGGGGAAATTACTTGCATCATAGTCTTTGAGAACTAATGGACATCACAGGTGATCTAAAGAATTTAGAAGGTTTGTGAGCCCCTAGAGTGAAAAAGTCACTGGGAGCACAAGGACAGTGCCTAGAGTTTATTTTGATGGATTTTAGCCCCTTTCATTGGAGGGAGGCCCGAAGAAGCTAGACTGATTTGTAAACCTCAAAAGTGTCTTTTCAAGGTGAAGGCAAACTGAGACTCAGGATTTTTGGAAAACTTTGAACAAAACGCATTTGCCACACTTGGTTAAGACACATCATTTATCTATTGATTTTCATCAGATCTGTTAACATTAGGTATAAGGTTCAGTGGACATTGTGGATGGTATATAGCAGTATGATTTTAGTAATATATCATGAGGTGCTTTTTTTTTAATTGGATTTAGCAGCTAAAATTGGGTTACCTAATGGGATATAGCTGGAATAATCACCTTTTTGTTAAACACATCTGAGGTAATAAATGTTAGTGTATGAAGACATTGAGTTTTCTTTTATTGGGTCTTCTTGGTTATTTTAATCTGGGATCTGAGAATTCTCATTTTCTCTAGGTAAGTTGTAACTGAAAAACTTAATTGTATTCCTCATCATGTCGGACCAACTCTGCTGCTTCTGGGATTTTTTTAGTACATCTGACAATTGGAAATTTGGACAATAGTATAGTTAAAAAGAGATGTACCAAGTAAAGTATTTATTTTTATTCTGATACATATTTTTGAATTCTTCTAAAATTCCTATTGAGTATCCTTGTTAAATTTAGTTGCATCTCAGGTTAAGAGTTATTGGAGGCTGGCGCCATGGCTCAATAGGCTAATCCTCCACCTGCAGCACAGGCACACCGAGTTCTAGTCCTGCTGGGAGTGCCAGATTCTGTCCCAGTTGCTCCTCTTCAAGTCCAGCAAACTGGCTGCAGTAGCCACTGGGGGGTAAACCAACAGAAAAAGGAAGACCTTTCTCTCTGTCTCTCTCACTATCCATTCTGCCTGTCAAAATAAAAAATAATTTTTATAAAAAGACTTATTGGAGTCACTGTAGTGATTATACCCATGTAACTTTGTTAATAAATGCAAATAGAACCTGGGAAAATTGATGTATATCTTATGCTATAGAGACTTAAGATTGAACATCTTTTTTATCTTTTTTAATTATATAATTTAAAAACAAATTTTAGATTTTTTTTGACTTTACTAAGCCACAGCTCTGGCCCCATTAATATGTCTTAACAATGTCTTTTCCTCTCAGACTTATCTCTATTGGTTCAGTTAACTGCATGTCTTTTCTTTAGATTCAGATTCTCTCAGCTGTCAAAGCTTATTCATCTTAATTCTGTTGTTCCTATTTCCCTCCATTTTATTCTGTCCCTAGGCTAATTGAGGTCATGATTCTCCATTCCTTCTGTGTGGTGTCACAGTAGGCTTGAAGTGTTCTTTTTCTCTTCTGATTTCTAAAGAAAGAAATTATGTATTCACCCAGTTTAGATATTTTAATAATTCATTCCAAAACAAAGGTTAAATGTTCTTAATTTGACAAGAATTTTTAGGGCCAGCGGTGTGGCGTAGTGGGTAGAGCCACCACTTGCAGTGCTGGCATCTCATATGGATCCAGATCTCTGCTATAGCCTGGGAAAGCAGTAGAAGATGGCCCAAGTCCTTGGCCCCTGCACCCATGTGGGAGACCTGGAAGAAGCTCCTTGCTCCTGGCTTTGGATTGGCACAACTCTGGCCATTGCAGCCAACTGGGCAGTAAACCAGTGAATGGAAGACCCCTCTCTCTTCTCTGCCTCTCTCTGTGTAACTCTGACTTTCAAATAAATAAATAAATCTTTAAAAAAAGAAGTTTTTCTAATTTTAGATTTGTTCTACTTCATTGTCACTTCAGGGTGTGTGTAAAGAGTGTATATCCAGTTTTTCTATTTTAGATTTTTGGGATTTTGTATTAGCTCTGCTGTGTATTCATTTTTCTTGAGCATTGGTGATATCTTCTCCTTAGTTGTATTAAGAGAGAGAGAGCAATAGCCCTCATGTCTTTTTAGGTAAGTAAGACATATTAAAAACAGAGCATTCAGTATACATTCATAGTAGTTTGACTTGTTCAATTGATTTTCCTGAACTCCCTTGGATATTTGGTCTCTGCTGTACAATTTTCTATACTGATTAATTCTTTGATATTTCCAAATCCAGAAAATGAATGATTCAACAGCTGTGTTCCTGTATTTGCTAGGACTCAGGGTAAGAAGCAAAGTGGAGGTGTTCAGGAATCTACAGGTACATGCTACATAGCAAAGCACATCATTTCCTATACAAAGTGACTGGGAAATCCAGAATCTTTTGCACACTATATTGGATCCTGAACTATTACTGGAGTATTCAGTAAGATTTTAATGTATTTATTTTCTGTGTGTGTGTTTGTATTTCTAAATAAACTCTGCTGGGCTACTTAACATTAACATGTATTGCAGAATTCTTTCATCAACTTTTACTTTTAAAAAGTTTCTCTTTCAGTTTTATGGGAGAGGGTAGAAGTTTTCTGCTATGTAACTGAAAATTCATTCATTCATTAAACTTAAAAATATTTGTTGGAAATGAGTGGAATACTATTAAATCTTGTGTGATTTTCATGAAACTAAATACATTCTCTATTTTGTTTTGCTTAAAATTTCTGCATGTGTGGACTTCTTTTTTCCTTCTTGCCCCAAATCCCTTTGTGTATTGGGATGGCAAATGGGTTTTACACTGGAGGAAACATGTTATTTTGGCAAAGAAGTACTTAGCCTTCCTGCTTCAAGTATTCAAATATTACATTAGAAATCAGTAAATTTGTTTACTGTACAAATGTCTTTTATACAATTTTGTAATATTCTGGGATATGAGAGGGAGCAGGAAATAGGAGGGTTATGGGTGGGAGGGAAGTTGTGGGGTAGGGGAACCTACTGTAATCCAAAAGCTGTACTTTGGAAATTTATATTTATTAAACAATTTTATAATATTCATCTTCCTTTTTATTTCGTCCTTTTTTTAAAAAAAAGATTCATTTATTTTCCTTGAAAGTCAGTGTTACACACACAGAGAAGGAGAGAGAGAGAGAGAGCAGTCTTCCAACCACTAGTTCACTCCCCATTTGGCCACAATGGCTGGAGCTGTGCCGATCCATAGCCAGGAGCTAGCAGCATCTTTTGGGTCTCCTATGCAGGTGCAGGAGCCCAAGGGCCTGGGCCATCCTCTACTGCTGGATAGTAAGTCTTACTTGCATAAAAAGATGGATAGTAATTTGAGTAGCCAGGACTTGAACTGGCACCCATGTGGGATGTCAGCACTGCAAGCCACAGCTTTACTTGCTACACCACAGCATCGGATCCTTTATTCTTATGACTATTGCTACACTATTGGAATTTATAATTGATAATGCTGAACAATTGAAACTGTCTTATTTACAATTGTAGGACTGGATATGGCAATTTTACTTGAAGTACAGTATGTAGCCTGCTTATTGTATGATTTTTGGAAAAGCATGTATTTATATATAACAGCAGACCTGTAATCATTTAAAAGTGAATTATCATGATTACCCAGATGTAAAGAATGCAATATGTGCTAATGAGTTAGCAGTCACAGACATTTAGAATTAGAGGGATTTTGGAACCTTTTCAATACTGCAGTTTTTATGAAAAACTAATAATTTTTATTTGACAGGTAGAGTTATAGACAGTGAGAAAGACAGAAAGGTCTTCCTTCCGTTGGTTCACTCCCCAAATGGCTGCCACAGTTGGAGCTGTGCCCATCCAAAGCCAGGAGTCAGGTGCTTTCTCCTGGTCTCCCATCTGGGTGCAGGGCCCAAGCACTTGGGCCATCCTCCACTGCCTTCCTGGGCCATAGCAGAGAGCTGGACTGAAAGAGGAGCAACCAGGACTAGAACCCTTTGCCCATATGGGATACCCGCACTACAGGCGAAGAGTTAACCAAGTGAGCCATGGTGCTGGCCTCCGATAAATTTACTTTTAACAAAATATCAAAATATCTTATTCAGTATAAAGTTAGTAGTGAAAAAGAGACTACCTTGTTGAACACAGAAATTTGAGATTATATTTCTTGGTATTAATTTGCATCTTAAGGCTTATTGCCTAGTTTATTTCAACATTTTAATCTAATATTACTAATAATATCTTGTACTTAGTGGTTCACTGTGTGCCAGACAATATTCTTTTGATTTTTTAAAGGATTTATTTATTTATTTGGAAGTCAGAGTTACACAGATAGTGAACAAGAGGAAGAGAGAGAGAGAGGTCCTCCATCTGCTGGTTCACTCCCCAGATGGCCTAAAAGGTCAGAGATATGCCAATCTGAAGCCAGGAGCCAGGATCTCTTCAGGGTCTCCCATGCAGATTCAGGGGCCCAAGGACTTGGGCCAACTTCCTACTGCTCTCCCAGGCTATAGCAGACAGCTGGATGGA
This sequence comes from Oryctolagus cuniculus, assembly GCF_051225735.1. Taxonomy (NCBI): domain Eukaryota; kingdom Metazoa; phylum Chordata; class Mammalia; order Lagomorpha; family Leporidae; genus Oryctolagus; species Oryctolagus cuniculus. The sequence goes on along the minus strand of NC_142879.1, from coordinate 82,810,671 downwards.
AAGTGGAGCAGCTGGGACTTGAACCAGCCTCCATATGGGATGCCCCCACTGCATGCAGTGGCTTTACTGGCTACACCACAGCACTGGCCTCAAGACAATGCTCTAAAATGATGCATTAATTATTCCCAAATATTGAAAAGTGGCATGGTACACATTTGAATGTGTTGTTTTGTACTAGTTGTAGAAAGAGTTTAAAATATATTTAGATTTAAAAATGTAAGCTTTGATCTAAAGGTTTACTTTCCCCTAAGGTGCCTGTTCGGAAACTGAGAGATCGTTGAAGTCTCAAGATAGAGTACAACTGATGTTATCCAAGCCTTCTTTATCACATGAGGATGCTAAATGCCAAGGCCCAGAGAAGTAAAGTGAATTGTTCAAGGTCACATAGGTAAGTTGTAGCAGGGATAATTCTGTATTAGCATTAGGTATCCTAATACATAGGCCACTGTTCTGTCAATTTCATACTCCTTCTGGAGTTAAAGATTCTAAGTTGTGGAAAATTAAGTTTGGAAATTTAGTGGTTGCTATGTTGTTATGGTGAGAAATTTCTGTGTATAGCTATGAGTTGCTTAAATTTTATTCAATATATTTTTCTAGTATGTTTGCAATTTATTTGAAATGTATAACAAGTAGCTTCATCTATTTGCCAAAAGAATTTTTTAAAGATTTATTTATATTATTTGAAAATCAGAATTACACAGAGAGAGAAGGACAGGCAGAGAGAGTGGTCTTCCATTCACTGGTTCACTCCACAGTTGGCCTCCATGGCTGGAGCTGTGCTGACTGGAAGGCAGGAGCCAGGAGCCTCTTCCTGGTCTCCTATGCAGGTGCAGGGGCCCAAGGACTTGCACCATTTTATAGTGCTTTCCCAGGCCGTAGCAGAGAGCTGGATAGGAAGTGGAGCAGCCAGGTCTTGAACTGATGCCCCTATGGAATACCAGCACTGCAGGTGGCAGCCTCACCCACTATGGCACAGTGCCAGCCCTTGCCAAAAGAATTTATAGAAGCTATTCCATATATACACTTCACAATTATTTAGTTACTTGACACGAACTATCCCTGCATATTTGAAAATTTTGAATGGTATCACTTGGGTTTTAAGAATTTTATATTTTAGGTCTCTTAATATTTTTAGTGATGATGTTTTAAAGGCCCTTTCTGTTTTATGAAAAATGATAAGGATTTTGTTTTACAATGGCCATAGTATTACCACTTAAAGCAATAGATTAAATAACACTTTTAAACAAAGTCATTTAATACTGAATTCTAAAACACTGGTATATTTTAAGTGAGAAGCCGGATTTCTTTCAGATATTCTAAATAAGAATGATAATCAAAATTGAAGACATCTACAGTTTTTAATCACTTCTTTTAAATATTAGTCATAATGGTCCAATTTAGAGTTTTAATTTTCATTAGCTTTTAAAAGATTCAGCACGGTTTATAGAAAAAATTAAGAGAACATAATTATATACTCAACCTCCCTCCCTTCTTTTTCCTTCTTTGTCATTTTTTTTTAGCTTATGATATGACATTTTCCATTTACATTACATTAAAAAAGGGTGTTGAATCAAGGGACAAGTTTAACAGGCAAAAAGCAGAAAGATCGTAATTTAGAGGGAATACAGACAATGGCTCTAAACAATATTTGAATATCACATCTAAACAATATTTGAAGAAATTGATAAAATAAATATTTTAATTTCTCCTACTAAAATGCTCAGAGAAAGTCTTTCATTATTTATCAAATATTAGTGCAAATATATGGATTTAAATGATCCCAAAAAGTGGTAATTTTTGTGTAATAAAGTCCAATTATTGTCGAGGCTTTTTGACAGTCTCACAGAAAACTTGTGTTTGTGAATGGGAAGAATAATATCAAAATGTCCATACTACCAAAAGCAATTTGCAAATTCAATGCAATTCCAATCAACATACCAACGATGTTCTCAGAGCTAGAAAAAATGATGCTAAAATTCATATAGAAACATGAGAGATGTTTAACATCTAAAGAAATATTATAAAACAAAAAAAAAGCTGGAGACATCACACCATATTTTAAGACATATTACAGGGGTCAGCACTATGACAAAGCAGGTAAAGTCACCGTCTGCAGTGCCGGCATCTCATATGCGTGCCAGTATGTTTCCCAGCTGCTCCACTTCTTATACCCCTCTCTGGTATAGCCTGAGAAAAAAGTAGAAAATGGCCAAAGTCTTTGGGCCCCTGCACCTGCATAGAGACCTGGAAGAAGCTCCTGACACTTGGATTCAGATCAACAGAGCTCTGGCCATTGTGGCCATTTGGGGAGTAAACCAGTGGATGGAAGACCTCTCTCTCTCTCTGCCTCTACCTCTCTGTGACCCTGCCTTTCAAATAAATAAATAAACTGCAAAAAAAAAAAAAACACAAAAAGAAGAAGTGTTAGCACTGATATAATAACAGACACATAGTTCAATGGAAAAAACTAGGTAGCATAGAAATAAACCCAAATTTCTACCAGCAACTCATATTTAACAAAGGAACTAAAATGAACTGGAGAAAGAAGAATCTCTTTCACAAGTGGTGCAGAGGAACTTGATGATCCAAATGTAGAAGCCTGAAAATAAACTCCAACATCACTTACACTATGTGAAAGTGAACTCACAGTGAATGAAAAATCTAATCATAAGACCCAAACCCAAGTAAACATAGGGAAACTCTAAATGTTGTCAACACACAATAGCTTTTCGGTAAGATTCCAATAGCAATAGTCACAAAAATAAAAACAGAGACATCTGAGTATATCCAACTAAGATACTTCTTCACAACAAAGTAAACATCAGAGTGTAGATACAATGAACAGATGGCAGGAAAAATTAAAACTCTGAATGTTTACAGATTTCCAGAACATTTACATGAATTGGAAAAACTCCAAAAAATACAGTGAAGAAACAGGCAAGGATCTGAATAGACATTTCTCAGAAGAAATGTAAATGGTCAAAACATGTGAATATGCCCGATGTCACTAGCCATTATGTAAATATAAATCAGAACACCATATCAGTCTCCAACACCTGTGGGAGAATACAACACTCAGGTGTTTGTGTGTGCAGCAAGTGGGTTTAGAGGACCCTGTTCACCTCTGGAGAGCAGAGTCTACAGGGAGACAAAGAAACCTTACTGCTTTCCTAATGGGCTTATTAAGTTCTTGACCAGTGCCTGTTAGTCTTGCCACAAACTTTCTAGTCTCACTACTTTCCTTCTTCTTCCTCTTCTCTGTGACTTGTAAAATAGTATACATTCTGTATGCTGTGGATACTTTAGATTTATTTTATTCCTTCGGTCTCCTATGAAGTTCCTCCACAAAAACACAGCCCTCAAAATATTCATTCATTTATGCAGTCTGCAGATTTCATGAGCTACTAAATTCCAAATAGTATGTTAAAGGCAAGATCTAGGCCTAAGAGAAAAGTGGTCTGAATTCTGTGCCTAGAAGAGGATTTGGGACATAGTAGAATTTCGGTGAAGTGCTATGTGAATGACATGCACTCAGTAAATGAGTAATCTAAAGCATACACTGCATTCAAGCAACACAGCAGCCCTACTCACCTCAGGTAGAGCAATTGAGAGGAATAATGTGAACAAAAATAAGACATCAATAAGTTGAATAATAACAGAGAAAAAACAAAATGAGATAGATGCCAACATTACTGACCTATTTTTGAGGAATTAAATTGATAGAGGGGCTGGCATTGTGGCTAAGTGGGGTAAGCTGCAATCTGTGAGGCCAGCATATCATGTGAGTTCCACTTTGAGCTTAGGAATCTCCACTTCCAATTTAGCTCACTGCTAAACACCTGGGAAACCAGCAGAAGATGGACGAAGGACTTGGGTCCTTGCCACTGATGTGGGAGACTTGGATGAAGCTCCTGACTTCAGCATGCCCCAGGCTCAACTGTTGAAACTCTCTGGGGTGTGAGCCAGCAGATGAAAGCTATCTCTGTCTTTCCCCCTCTCTCTAAATCCACCTTTCAAATAAACAAAGATTTAATAAACAAATTAACTGATTTCAAAATACACAAAAACATGAACAATACTATATCATCTTTATGCCAAACTGATAAAAAATAACAAATGCTAGAGAGCACATGGGAAAAGAAAACCGTCATATATGGTGGGTGAAAACACAAGTTAGTACAGATGTTATGCAGAACAGTATGGCCATTCCTTAAAAAGGATAAAAATTGGGCCGGCGCTGTTGTGCAGCGCCTGAGGGGCCAGCATCCCATTTGGGTGCCAGTTCTAGTTCCAGCTGCTCTTCTTCCAATACAGCTCTCTGCTATCTCCTGGGATAGCAGTAGAAGATGGCCCAAGTCCTTGGGCCCATGCACCCATGTGGGAGACCCAGAGGAAGCTCCTGTCTCCAGGTTTCAGAATGGCATAACTCTGGCCTTTGTAGTCATCTGTAGAGTGAACCAGCTGATGGAGGACCTCTCTGTGTCTCTACCTCTATTGTAACTCTTTCAAATAAATAACAAAAATTTCAAATAAGATAAAAATTGACCTACCATGTGAGAGTTATCTTGCTCTTGGCTATATATAATAAGGAAATTTTATTAGAAGGAAAGGAGGAGAGCATATCAAAGATACAGCAATTTTCCCATAACACAGCCACTATAACACAGTTCACTGCAGCCAGGATTTGAAACCAATCTAGCTGTCCATCAGTGAAAAACAATGGACAGGGCAACCTCTTTTAGATACAAAAAAAGAACAAAATATTATTAAATTAATTGAAATAAGCCAGAAGCAGGAACACAAATGTCACCTGGTCCTTGTCACATGTGGAAGTGAAAGAAAATAATGGATCTGAACACAGAACTGTGATTACTAGAGGCTGAGAAGGGAAGCAGCTAGGGATAGAGGGGGATTGGATAATAGGTAACAAAATACAAAGAGGCAGAAAGAACTTCTGGTGTCCCATAATATAATGAGATGACTACATTCAACCATATTAGGTTCTGTGTAAAGAACTGAAAGAGAGGAGCTGGTAGTCTCAAATCATGGAGAAGAATTAGAAACTGTAGTTGCTTGGGGGCCAGCATTATGGCACAGTGGGTAACACCCTGGCCTGAAGCACCAGCATCCCCTGTGGGTACCAGTTCTAGTCCTGGCTGCTCCTCTTCTGATCCAACTCTCTGCTATGGCCTGGGAAAGCAGTATAAGATGGCCCAAGTCCTTGGGTCCCTGCACCCAAGTGGGAGATCTGGAAGAAGCTCCTGGTTCCTGGCATCAGATTGGCAGAGCTCCGGCCATTGCGGCCACCTGGGGAGTGAACCAGCAGAGGAAGACCTCTCTCTCTCTCTGCTGCTACTTCTCTCTGTAACTCTGTCTTTCAAATAAATAAATCTTTAAAAAATTAATAAAACTGTAGTTGCTTAGCTTGATCACTTTTTACTGCATAAATGTGTGCAAATATTGCACTACACCCTGTAATAATGCATGACTAGGACACATTCATCACAAATTATTTCAATGAAATTTTAAAAATTAGAAGCATTTCTTTATATTAACAATGAACTATTTGAAAATGAAATTAGAGAAACATTTCCATGCATAGCAGCATAAGAACCAGGAACCAATGTCTTCAATGTTATCAGTGATGAATCAGATTCACAGACCCCAGCACTCAGTTTTTGCCATAGACCTTACCATGGCAATTGTGGGCATATAGTAGTAAATCAATGGACAGGAATCCTTTGTCTCTATATCTGTTAAATAAATAAACAAGGAATTCATCAAAGAAAAAGAGATATCAATTTGGATGCCAGGTCACAAAAACACATGCACTTGAGCTATCCTCCAGTTTGTGATGCCAACAAATCTTTCAGACATGTTACATTTTCAGAGACTTTTCTGTAATCTTGCTAAGCTTTCTGGAAATCTGCCTTATAGCAAAGCGATTCCCAATTCCATTACACTCATGATTTTTCTTTTGTGTGAGTTATTAGTTTACCATCTAGAGATAATTTATGGTACAAAACTTTTCTATGCATGCATGTTTTCTCATTTGTGAGTGTATTCATGGGAATTGAAGACTGATTTATAGCAGAAATACATTTTCCAAATTCATTGCATAGACTTTTGTTCCTTATGAATTCTCTGAAGTCTGTTGATGTCTAATTTCTGGCTAAAGGTTTTATCGTATTTACAGCATGCAAAGAGTACCACCTTTTGTGAATTCTGTATCTATACAAGCCTGAAACAAAGAAAATGTTTTTATACAATCAGTATACTCCTAAGAAACCACCTGTGTCAATTCTCTGATGTACCATTGACTTCTGACAAACAACCTTTTCACACTAATAATATTTATAAGCTTTCTCCTTTACATGAGTCTCTGTTGGATAGGATGTGATTTCCAGCAAAAGGTTTTGTCACAATACTTACATGAATTTTGGAGAAAAGCTCTTCCACATTCATTATATTGTTAAGGTCTCTCCCTTGTTCAAATTCCATGATGGATTATGAGGCATTACCTATGTGAAATGACTTTCTCACATTTATTTCATTCATTAGATATATATGTTGTGCATTCTGATATAAGGAGAGATTTGGGCAGAGCTTTCCAACACTCATTACACCCATAAGGTTTCTCTCCCACATGAATTCCCTGTTGTCGTATGAGGTATGGCTTCTAATTAAAGGGATTTTACTTTCAAAGGAGTTTTTCCCTATATGAATTTGATGATGTACAATGAGGGCTGAATTATGGTAAAAGGCTCTGAGTCATTACATTCATAAAATTGCTCCCCATGAGAATTCTTTTATGTTTGATGAGGTCTGATTTGCACCACAAAGGCTTATTCACATGTATTACATTCATGCATTTCTCCCCTTGGTGAATTCTCTAATATTTCATGAGATATAACTTGCACAAAAAGGTCATGTAGAAAATTCCTTGTGTGGATTCTCTGATATCTTATGAGTTATGAAGTACAGCAAAGAGGCTTTCCACCATCCTTCCATCCATAAAACCTACCTAAATTGAGCAACAAAGATATAGAAAACGTAAACACACACATAACCGGATGGAAATGATATCAGTAATAAAGACCCTCGCCGCCAAGAAAACCCAAGGACTGGATGGCTTCACTGCTGAATTCTAACAGACATTTAAAGCACTAACTGCAATTCTTCTCAAGTTATTCAAAACAATTGAGAGAGAGGCGATTCTCCCAAATTCTTTCTATGAAGCCAGCATCACCTTCATTCCTAAACCTGAAAAAAGTGCAACAAAGAAAGTAATTATAGACCAACTTCCCTGATGAACATACATGCAAAGATCTGCAACAGAATTCTGGCCAATTGAATCCAACAATGCATCAGAAAGATCATCCACCCAGACCAAGTGGGATTTATCCTTGGTATGCAAGGATGGGACCAAAGGCATTTCCACAGTCATTTCCTTTATAAGCTTTCTCCATGGTGTGAAGGCTCTGATACTTTCTGAGGTTTGACTTCTCAGCAAAGGTTTTTCCACAGTCATTGCACTCATAAGGTTTCCCCCAGTACAAATTGTCTGATGCTTTGTGAGCTTTGACTTCTCAGCAAAGGCATTTCCACAATGATTGCATTCATAAGGTTTCTCCCCTGTGTGACTTCTCTGATGCATTTTGAGTTGTGATTTCTGGCCAAAGCTTTTTCCGCAGGCATTGCATTCATAATGCTTGTCTTCTGTGTGAATTCTCTGATGCTTTCTGAGGTTTGAATTCTGGCCTAAGGTTTTTCCACAGTCATTGCATTCATAAGCTTTCTCCCCTGTGTGAATTCTCTGATGCTTTCTGAGGTTTGCCTTCTCGCCAAAGGCTTTTCCACAGTCATTGCATTCATAAGGCATATCCCCTGTGTGAATTATCTGATGATTTATGAGGTGTGGCTTCTGGCCAAAGAGTTTTACATAGTCATTGCACTCATAAACGCTTATCCCCTGTGTGACTTCTCTGATGATTTATGAGGTTTGACTTCTGGTCCAAGGTTTTTCCACAGTCATTGCATTCATAAGGTTTCTCCCCTGTGTGACTTCTCTGATGATTTGTGAGTGTTGATTTCTGGCCAAAAGCTTTTCCACAATGGTTACACTCATAAGGTTTCTCCCCTGTGTGAATTCTCTGATGATTTAGGAGGTTTGCCTTCTGGCCAAAGGATTTTCCACAGTCATTACATTCATAAGGTTTCTCACCTGTGTGAATTCTCTGATGATTTATGAGGTGTTTCTTCTGGCCAAAGAACTTCCCACAGTCATTACATTTATAAGATTTCAACCCTGTGTGAATTCTCTGATGTCTAATGAGATCTGACTTCTGGTGAGTGGTTTCTCCACAATCATTACACACATGAGGGTTTTCCACTTATATGAGTGCTGTGATGGAGGGTATGGCAGAATTTAATACTGAATGACTTCCCACAAGGTTTACATGCATAGGATTTCTTCCCTATATTTGGTCTATGATTCAGTCTAACATGTGATTGGTAAATAACAGGTTCCACAGTCCCAATATACTTATAAACGTTCTCTCTTTTGGGACTTTGTTGATGTATACTGAGGTTAGAATTCTTATGGAAATCTTGTACTATTTGAGTTGTCTTGCCAATAGTGGCAATTGACTTATTACAGGTTTCTACCATAAAAAGCTTCTCAGATTCACAGAATATATTCTTGCTTTTGAAGACTTTCCCTTGTCCAATTTGTTCAAGTGCCTGCTCCATGGTCTGAATATTGTGCTGTTGATTAAGAGGTTCACAGAACTGGAGAGTGTTCCCAGGTACCTTAGTAGCACAAAATTTCTCTCCAGCTTGTAGTTGATCAGGCCCACAATGGGGACACATATTGTGACATATACTGCATTCTTCAGGTTTTATTCCTGAATAGTTTCTCTTTTTGATGCTCAGTTTTGGAATATGGCTTATACTTAAATTAAGTGTTTTTCTGAATTCATGTTAGTCATAACATCCTGATTCAGATTTTTCTCCAGACTGTTCCGGTTGGTCTTAATCAGTTCATCCAGTTTCATGGCAACTGAAGTGAGGAAAAAAATGATGTCACTACATCAAATATAATTGTTTCTTCTAGCATACTCGTGTAAAAGGAATGAAGTTACTTGTATTTAAGAGGGATAAGATGTTAGGAAAAGTTCTGCATTTGTGCCTCCTCACACAGGGCACCAAAATGTTAGGAAAAGAGTTGTAGAATAGAGGAGAAAGTGTATGAATTTACAGCCAGACAGAATTTATTCAGAGAAAATTAATCCACAGAGGTGGGTGACCAACTGCCTGTCTGTACAAGATGGAGCATGAAGGCCCCAATTCCCAGGGGCCAGACCTTTTTGAGGAGGGCTAAGGCTGGGCATGAGGGTAGGGGGCAGCAGTGGAGGGGAATTCCAGGAACTGGGTGGGGGCCTTAGGAACCTGGAAAATAATGCAGGGTGGGGTATGAAGGCAATAGGCTGTGAGACCCAATTGAGTTTAAAGGGCAAGGAATACATTCCAAAGTTTATCTACTTTGGGCAATGAGGGAGAATGGCTCAGGCTTATATCCTCATTCCATCATAAGATTTTCAAAAAATGATTAGAAGATACATATTTATGAATATACAAGTTTTCTCCATTATACATTAATATATTAAATTGTATCCATAGATTTTCCAATGTTCATCCATGATCCTGTTTACTACCAGAATTTTTTCCAAGTATGATTGAATGGTTTTTGTGGTAAGATGTCTTAAGTCACTGCTTGGGATGCCTGTATCTCAAAACAGTGCCAGTTTAAGCCGAGGCTACTCTGCTTCCAATACAGCTCTGAGATAATAGATACTGGAAAGCAGCAGATAATGGTTCATGTGCTTGGGACCCTGTGATAGAGATGAGTAGGTGAAATTCCAGGCTTCTGGCTTCAGATTAGTCATAACTGTTGATAGTATTTGGGGAGAGAGTTAATAGAAAATCTATTCCTCACTGTTTCTCTCTCACTTTCTACTTTCACAAAAATGAATAAGGCTTCACAGAATGGACTAATATTTGATAAATATATTCACCTGTAATCTAGAAACCAATTTTTCCCTGCCACTTCTTCAGTTCATTTTTTAATGTATTTTTATTTCTTTATTTGTGAGAGTTAGACTGTGAGAGACAGAGACAAAGATCTTCCTTCCATTGGCTCACCCCTCAAATGGCAAATACATTTGGATCTATGCCAATCCAAATCCAGGAGCCAGGTGCTTCCTCCTTATCTCCATTGTAGGTGCAGGGGCCCAAGCATTTGGGCCATCCTCCACTGCCCTCCTGGGCCACAGCAGAGAGCTGGACTGGAAGAGGAGCAACCAGGACTAGAACCCGGGGCCCATATGGGATGCTGGTGCTGCAGGGGGAGGATTAACCATGTGAGCCACGGCGCCAGCCCCTTTTTCAATTCATTTTTAAAAAATTGTGGGTTTTGTACTTCTGTGCTATTTCAACCATAAATATGGGGAAGTTTTACTAGATCATTTCCTTGAAGGTAAAGAGTGAAATGTGTCTATACTCTAAGCAGGATCACATTCATGGGACAAGATTTGAATATGTGGTTGTCTTGTGTTCTGTCTTCCCAGGCAAACAGCATTTGTGGGATTTTTCTAATGAAAATCTCTGTTTTATCTGCACTATTATAGTTTCCCCATATTTCTAAGGAAACCTGACATCCTAATCTTCTTAGAACTACAACAGTTACAGAAAGTTCCAATATACCACCTTGGCTATACATTCCCACCAGTTGAAATAATTTATTCCTGCAACCCAGAGTCTGCTCAATTATTGAAAATTGATTTCTAACTCATTGTGAAGACGTCAGCCCTGGTTACCTCCTCTTGTTTCTTTCTATAAACACTCCTCTATGATAATTTGAGTTTCTGGAGGTTTGTTGATTTTCACAGAAAACTTCATTTCCTTTGCCTTTACCAGAGATACTGATCTCCATAGATACTGTAGAATGTCTGTGTCTGAATCACAGGACCAGCTGTCTTCAGGAGTAAGACTTGGGAAAAACTCGTGGAAAGAACACCAGTCAATATCTGTTGCACTGCTTCTGCTTTGGCCTCCCTGCCCGTTATGTACACACTGATATGGAAGGCTCTGATGTAGGCATTCTTCCCCCATCCATGGCTCTGCTCCTTGCTCCAACTTGAAGATCAAGTCAGGTTTGGTCCTGCAGTGCCCTACTAATGGAAACAATATAGACTTTGTGAAATCACTATCTTGGGTTAATGAAAGGAGTACAGCTTGGTCCAGGAGCTATGCAACAAATGTTCCAATGTGAAATCCTTCCCAGGTGGTAGATATTCAGATTCTTCATGGACTCAAATTCTATACCTGTCCCTCATTCAACTTTATGAATAGTGCTCACTTAGTTGTCAAATAGCAAGAAAATGTTACCATTGGGCATGTGATGAGTGTCACTCACCCAGGGAGAACAGGCTGCTGTAGGTCTCCAGCATCACATCCCTGTACAGGATTTTCTGAGCTTGGTTCATGTTCTGCCATTCCTCCCAGGTAAAGTACACAGCCAGGTCTTCAAATGCTATCATCACCTGTGACAGAACACTCCTGGTCAACATGTCAACTCTGTCACCTAACAAACAATGGCAGTTGTATATCTTCTACATGGGTATGGATGAAGAAGCAAGAATGCCATTTCATTTCAGATTTGTGAGCATTTGGGCAGCCACACAGAAGCATTCAACAGGGGATCAAACCTATGGTATAAAGGCTGTGAAAATTGCCCAAGCTGGAGGGAAACAGGAATTTCTGTTCACAAAGGCCAGACTATGTCAAGGGCAATTGCACAGTAGGCTGAAAGGGGGACAAGAGTCACTCTGGAATGAGCAGTGTTCAGAAGAATGTAGAAGTATTCAGGAAAAAAGACAAGAAACCATCAGGGAAGTTATGAAGGGATTGAACAGCAAAGAATTTCCAGAAAAACACTGTACACAGTCAATGCAATTATGGCAGAGAAAAAAATTTTTAAAAGAGACAGTAGGCATTTAACTTAGTGTTTATGATGCCAGCTCAGATACTCTCTCTCTGCATCAAATTTCCAAAGTTGGATTTCAGTGCCAGCTCCAGTTTCCAGCTCCCAGCTAATGCAGACCAGGGGAAGCAATGGTGATGCCAACCAAGAGGGAGGCCTAGATTCCATTCCTGACTCTTGGCTTCAGTTGTGCCCCACCTCTGCTTGATATTTTTATTTAGGCAGTGAAGAAGTGCATGGGAGCTTTCTAGCTTTCTCTCACTCCATCAATTTCTTTCTCTATCAGGCTCATAAATATTTTAAGTAAGGGAGGAGATTCAAGAAAGAATAGAAAGTAGCTTTTGCTTTTTCTATAATTATTCTACTCATAAACATTTAAAGAACTGAAATAACATGATAACAAATTAAAGTAAAAGCTATGGAGTTATTTACCCAAGAACATAACCTGAGAAATTCTGTACTGTAATCTGCATTTGTGACTGAGGGAAATACAGAGAGCTTTGTTTGAGAACCTGCAGTAGGCACCAGCATTGTGGTACAGCAGGTAAGTCTCCACCTGCAATTCAGGCATCCCATGTGGACAGACAATTTGAGTCCTTAGTGCTCCACTTCCAATTGAGTTCCCTGCTAAAGTGGCTGAAAGAGCAGTGAAAGATGGCCTGAGTATTTGGGCCAATTCCACAAATATGGGAGACCCAGATAGAGTTCCAGACTCCTGGCTTTGGCCTGGCCAACCATTGTGGCCATTTGTTGAATGAACCAGCAGATGGAAGATATCTCTTTCTCACTACCCATCTCTCCCTATCTCTATTACTCTGCCTTTCAAATAAGTTAATAAATAAACCTTGGGGCTGGCACTGTGGCACAGTGGGTTAATGCCCTGGCCTAAAGCACCAGCATCCCATATGGGCACCGTTTCAAGACCCAGCTGCTCTACTTTTGATCCAGCTCTCTGCTATGACCTGGGAAAGCAGTAGAAGAAGGCCCACGGATTTGGGCCTTTGTAGCTGTGTGGGAGACCCAGAAAAACCTCCTGGCTTTAGATGGGTGCAGACCGGCCAGTGCAGCCAATTGGAGAGTGAAATGTTGAATGAAAGATCTCTCCTCTGTCTCTTTCTCTCTGCCTCTCCTCTCTCTGTGTAACTCTTTTAAATAAATAAATAAATTGTTAAATACAATCTTAAAACCTGAAAGAACATGCAGTAGATTATTTTCCCCACTGTGTTCTTACTCTAGCTGGGAATCAAGTTCATCTCCTCAAACTATTAAGGACTGCATTACTCTAACAATTAAAAAAATAAATGCAGCCAGCTCCGTGGCTCACTAGGCTAATCCTCCGCCTTGTGGCGCTGGCACACTTCATTCTAGTCCCAGTCGGGTTGCCAGATTCTGTCCCAGTTGCCCCTCTTCCAGGCCAGCTCTTTGCTGTGACCAGGGAGTGCAGTGGAGGATGGCCCAAGTCCTTGGGCCGTGCACCCCATGGGAGACCAGGATAAGTACCTGGTTCCTGCCATCAGATCAGCACAGTGGGCCGGCTGCAGTGCACCAGCCATGGTGGCCATTGGAGGGTGAACCAACGGCAAAGGAAGACCTTTCTCTCTGTCTCTCTCTCTCTCACTGTCCACTCTGCCTGTCAAAAAAAATAATAAATGTCACTGATTTGTGGTTTAGCCCTAGGTAAGTAATTCTCTTGCAGAATGCTAAGTGTTTATTTCCAGGGTGGAACTAAAACACTGCCCACTACATCATCTGTATAACACTAAAGAATGTGTTGGACATTATGACCCCAAAATTTAGAATATTGTCCTTGACTTCAATTGAAATCATATAACAAATATATATTTTGCTATGGCAACAGAAAATGAGACATGACATTGCCTTTCCTTGGATAAATGCATGATTGATAGTCATGACAAATTCATCATACATCTTGTTTCTATATATTCCCTGAGAATAAAATTTACCTTCCTACATCCATTTTCATTAATAAATTATTATAAATCTAAAAACAAAACAGACAGAAAGCTGGGAATAATTAAGAAAACCACTTACAGGGGCCAGTGCTATCGCACGGTGGGTTAAAGCCCCAGTCCGCAGAACCACCACCAGATATTAATTCCCACCAAATCAGGTGTGAGTGCGATTTTCAGGTGAATTCAATCAGAATTCCACAGCCATTCAGCTGGGAGGGGTGGATGAATCCAGAAACAGCCAGTTTACATGGGACTAAATCAAGCCTAATATCACAAAGGACTCTTGCATTTCTTTGGCTTTTTTCACATTTGTCTTATTTATCATGATTTGTAATGAATTTTCTGATGTGAGCTTTAGTTTTCAGACTGGAATATGGAGCCCAGGGCACGGGAGGAATGGTCTTTTTCATTCAGGGCACAGATGTTGGCTTGCTCCAATTCTGGCTTGCTGTCATTGTTTTGGGTGCCTCAGCCAATTTTTGGTTTTGAGCAGCAATTTTCTAAATGTTTTCTTGGTCTGAGTTTCTTTTGCCTTCTTCCATCCCAAATTTTGTATTCTGACGCAGTACAAACAAGAAGTTAGACAGAGGATCCATTATGAAATAAAAAAAAAAACACAATAAATTGGCTTTTCAGGCTTAGAAATCTACAGGCAGGATGACTAAGATGAATTTTTGTGTTTTGGAAAATGAAATGGAACCAATTTGCTGTGGGGACAGATATTAATTCCCTCCAAATCGAGTTTGACTGTGATTTTCAGGAATATTCAATCAGAATTCCACAGCAAGTCAGCTGGGAGGGGTGGATGTATCCAGAAACAGCCGGTTTCCTTGTGACTAAATCAAGCCCAATATCACTAAGGACTCTTGCATTTCTTTGGCTTTTTTCACAGTTTTCTTATTTATCATGGTTTGTAATGAATTTTCTGATGTTAGCTTTGGTTTGGAGGCTGGAATAAGGAGTTCAGGGTACAGCAGGAATCGTCTTTTTGAATCAGGGCATAGCTGTTGGCTTGCTCCAATTCTGGCTTTCTGTCACTGTTTTGTGTGCCTCTGCTAATTTTGGTACTTAAGCAGCAATTTTCTAAATGTTTTCTGGGTCTGAGTTGGTTTTGCCTTCTTCCTCCCAAAATTTTGTATTCTGATGCAATACAAACAAGAGTTCAGACAGAGTAGCTATTATGAAATAAAAAAAAAAAAATTGGTGTTTCATGCTTAGAAATTTACAGGCAACGCAACCAACATGAGTTTTTGTGGTTTGGAAAAAGAAATGGAACCCTTTTACTTAGGGGACAGATATTAATTCCCTCCAAATCGAGTGGGAGTGGGATTTTCAGGTGAATTCAATCAGAATTCCACAGCCAGTCAGCTGGGAGGGGTGGATGAATCCAGAAACAGCCGGTTTCCTTGTGACTAAATCAAGCTGCTGCTCCCTGTGGACTTGTCCTCCTCAGCCTCTGACTAGAGCACAGCCACCTCTCCAATGTTGACATCCTCTGACACATGTTTCACTCTTCTGTTCTCTCTAAACTGCAGACTCTTGGGCAACATATGTAACTCTAATGCATCAACTTGCATAGAAGCACACACCTGAGGACTCCAGAGTCTTGGATTTCAGGTTGTAATTAACTTTCCTTTTCAGAGGACTGGTGAAAAAACAAGTCTGGAAGCCAGGGTGTAGCCTTGTGGTTCAAATGCCTATGTCTCATATTGGAGTTTCTTGGTTTGATTCCTGGTTCCAGTACCTGCCTCCAAATTCCTGATAATGTAGACCCTGGGAGCTAGCAAGAAATGGCTCAGATGATTGGGTTCCCTACTCCTGGGACAGCCCTGGCCACTGGGGACATTTCAGCAGTGAACTAGAGGGTGAATACTACTTCTCTGTCTACTTGCTCATTTCTTTGCATCTCCAATTAAAAAACAAAAAAGTATGTTTGTATCATCCATTAAAATAACTTCCTCAATGGAAAAAAAGAGTTTCATTGTTAAATTGGGGAAAAATAATGCTTCTTGGTTGTGATATTAGAATAATGCATAACTGTACATCGGACATCCATTGTGGACAAGGAAGAGAAAGATGGAAGCAATAATTTTTATTTCTGGCTTTGGTACTTGTCATGTAACCTTGAAAAATTCATTTAAACTCATGGTGCCTGAGTGTCCTTAAAATTACAGGCTCATCTAGTTGAGGCAGGTGGTGTAAGGGGAGGTGGCAGGAAGCTGAGAGCTTTCCTTGTTTCTGTGCCAACAGAGCTAAGTGACATTAGCAAGTCATTTGACCCCTCTGGATCTTCCTCCCTTGTGAGATAAGATTGTCTTTATAGTTAAAGGATTTATTCTACACAGTCCTATCTTATGGTTAGGCTCACATGACTGTGAAGTGTTTTATAAACTGGCAGTGTAATAATCAAGTTGGCACTGAAGATGAAATGCTAAACAGCATAGAACTTCTAAAGCTTGTAGTTCTATGAGGAGCTACACAGAAACATTCAAGTTCATGGGCATTTTTAAATTTAAAAACAGAATCATTGAATCACTGTTCAGAATCAGTATAGTTGCTAAAATTCTTATTTATAATCACTGAGATTGTCAGTGTAATTACTGATAGCATACTCCTAGTGTTGTATATTTTAGTTTATACAATACTTAGACTATATAAAATATAGGTAGCATGGGAAGTGCGATACACAGCAGTCTTGTAGAATGGCAGATGTCCTAAACAGCACTCTGGCCTCAGAATCAGCCCTTAAGGCCCTCAGATCTAGCTGAAGAGCCCATGAGAGTATTTTAGGTATGGAAAGCCACTCTGGCAAAAAAGAAAAAAAAGGACCTAAATAAAAGATCTCTGTGAGTGAGATCCCAGTAGAAAGAACGGGCCATCAAAGAAGGAGGTACCTTTCTCTGAAGGGAGGAGAGAACTTCCACTTTGACTATGACCTTGTCTAAATAAGATTGAAGTCAGTGAACTCAAGAGGCTTCCATAGCCTTGGCAACTCATGACTAGAGCCCAGGGAGATTTCTGATGCCATAAACAAGAGTGTCAGATTGTTCAGTCAACAACAGGAATCACTGTGTGCTTACTCCTTTTGTGGGATCTCTGTCCTTAATGTGTTGTCCAATGTGAAGTAATGCTATAACTAGTACTCAAACAGTATTTTACACTTTATGTTCTGTGTGCTGCAAACTGATGAAAACTTAATATAAACTAAATCGATCTTCTTTGTATAAAGATGATTGAAAAAGAATCTTGATGTAAATGGAATGGGAGAGGGAGTGGGAGATGGGCGGGGTGCTGGTGGGAGGGGAGTTATGGGGGGAAGCCTTTGTAATCCATACACTGTACTTTGGAAAATTATATTCACTAAATAAAAGTTTAAAAATATTAAAAAATAAAAATATAGGTAGCAATATTTAATGCTTCTCTTACTGTTCCTGGATTGGATTATAGCATACATTAATAAACCTTTTTTAAAGATTTATTTATTTATTTATTTGAAAGACAGCATTATAGAGAGTGACACATAAATAGAGATGATCTGTCTGCTGTTTTAATCCCCACGTGGCTGCAAGCAGCTGCAGCTGGGCTAATCCAAAGCCAGGTGCTTCTTCCAGCTCTCTCACATGGATTCAGGCACCCAAGTATTTGGGCCACCTCCTGCTGCTTTCCCAGGCACATTAGCAGGGAGCTAGATTAGAAGCAGAGCAGCTGGGACATGAACTAGTGCCCATAGGGAATGCCAGCACTGCAGGTGGTGGCTTTACCTTATATGCCACAGCACCATCTACAGCCTATTCATTTTAAATTAATAACTAAAGATTATCTGCTGTTCAGCCTCAAGGCTTTGGCTTGGCCCAGCCTCTGCTGTTGTGGACATTTGGGGAGTGAACCAGAGGTTGAAAGATCTCTCTTCTTATGTCTCTCCCTCTCTAACCTTGCCTTTCAAATAAATAAATGAGTCTTTGAAATAAAAATACATGCATAAATACACACACACATACACACACACACACGGTACCAACACAGTGGGTAAAGCCATGGCCTGCTGTGCCAGCATCCCATATGGGTGCTGATTCAACTCCCAGCTGCTCCACTTCCAATCTAGCTCCCTGCTAATGTGCCTGGGAAAGCATCAGAAGGTGGCCCAAGTGCTCGAACCACTGCATTCATGTGGGAGGCCTGGCAGAAGCGCCTGGCTTTAGATTGGCTCAGCTGAGGCCAATTTGGGAAGTGAACCAGCAGATGGAAGATCTGTCTCTACCCCTTCTCTATAACTCTGCCTTTCAAATAAATAATAGATTTTTAAAATGGGGGAAAAGGGCAGTTTTGTTGCCTTCCCTTTACCTAGAGTAACATAATCAAAATCTGTTAGGCAAATGAATAAGGGAAATTCTGAGATCATGTATTGACCATAGAAGAGAATGGATTCCTTGTGCATTTTCTGGAAGCCCATGCTAGTTGGAACCAAGGGAAGGATAACAAAAAAGGGGAGGCCTATATCCCTCTTATTTGTCTTCTTTGTTCATTGGAGCAGTGGAGAGTTGAGTAATGTAATATTGGTGTTTGTCTCCATACAGTTCATGTCTATTTAGCTGGTTCTTTTTATTTGCATTTCTTTTTTATTTATTTTAAGAGATTTATTTGAAAGGCATAGAGACAGGGGTCTTCGATCTGCTGGTTTGATTCCCCAATGTTTGGGTGAGGCTGAAGGCCCATGAGCCCCCTCCCATCTCCATGTCGTGTGGGGTCCAAGCACCTGTCCATCACCACTGCACTCGTTGGCTGGAGTTGGAGAGGAAGTAGGGCGTCAGGGAATGGAACTGGTGCCCATGATGTGGGCCATGCAGGCTGTGGTTGCACCCCCATGCCATGAGTCCGTCCTCGATGAACCTTTCTTTAAAGTGGAATTAGGGGTAAAAATGGTCTGAGGTGAATGTGCGTTTCTGTTGTGAGAGAGGCTGAGGCCCCGTGGGTGCCTGGGGGCCAACAGAAACACCTGAAGCCTTGGCCCCCAGGTCCCGGTTTCTCCCCTCTGCTTCTGCCCTGCCTGCAGGCCTGGCCCCGGGCTCCAGTGGTGCCTCAGGGATTTCGGCACCAAACTGGTCACTTTAGGTCACTTTGTGATGCCTGACTTCTGCCCAAAGAAGGAAGCAAGAAGGGGCCCAGCAGGCTTCCCCCGACCTCTGGAGCCCCGAGCCATGGTGCCGGCCCACGACCCAGGGAACCCGTGATGATTCTGGACCAGCCATTGGGACCCACGACCCCTGACCCCAGGCTCCAACCCCTTCGAGGTCACCACCGCAGCCTCCTATTTAGCTGGTTCTTAATCCTCAAGAAGGGATTTAGGTCAATGTTCTATTCTCATCAAAGACCTTAATGTTTAATTAAAGATTCTGTTAGTAATTTTAACCCTGGGTCGTTCTAAAGATGTGCTGTGACTTAGGTTTAGAAAAGAGCATCTTCCTTGCCACCCTCATCTCAGCTCTGGGGGCTGTCAGTTCTCCCTGCACAGATTCAGTAATGCATGCTTCTTCTCTACTACAAAGATCTTATGTTGGTCATATTTCCAGTTACCAAAATCAAATCAACTCACACCTGGACTCTGAGTATTCAATGACATTAGTTATCAAAATAAATGTATTCAAATATTCGAAGACCACTTCAAAGCTTAACTGCCTTCAAGAGTGTTTGGCACTTGGAACAGCCACTGTGGTTTTCTACACATGAGCACTCACTATTTTATATACCATTTAACAATTCAAACATCACTTCAGCTTCAGCAATACACAACAATAGAATGGATGATTCTACATAATAAACATGTTACATTAGTTTGGACTTAAAACCTAGAATTAAAACCATGTGGTAATATGGATGGATTTAAGGAAAGATGTAGAGCTAGGTAGCTAAGGCTACAGAATCCCAGACCTATTGATTTTAAGTGAGTCTGGAACAACAGCATTCCATTGCATTATCTTCCATCTCAGAGTCCTGCTTTTCCAGTGAGACCCACCCCACTCAGACCACGTATTTCCTGCCTGTGTCTTCACGGTGGTGGAAGCTGTTCTCATACAGGCATCTCCTGGACAGTCACCAGCTTCCTGATTTACTACCTGAACTGGAATCCCCAGTTGTGAGGTATATTTCCCAAACACCCAGGCTGAATTGAATGTTCGTCTCTGGCAGTCAAAAACTTCTGCCTTAGGAAACAGAACATGTCCTCTACTCTGGGGCTCCTTTTTCTTCTCATGGGGTTCTGTGGTGATCTGTGGTTTTCAACACAAGTCTGGGAGCATTCTGACTCAAAAGAAAGACCAGGGATAAGAGTTCTTTCTGGGGGCTGGTGTTGTGGCATAGCAAGTTACACTGCTGCCTGCAGCACTAACAACCCACATGGATGCCGGTTTGACTCCCAGCTGCTCTACTTCTTCCACAACTCCTTGCTGGGTAAAGCAGCAGAGAATGGCCCAAGCGCTTGGTCCTCTGCCCCCACATGGGAGACCTGGAGGAAGCTGCTGGCTTCAGCCTGGCCCAGCCCTGGCCATTGTGGCCATTTAGGGAGTGAGCCAGCAGATGGACCGCTGTCTTTCCCTCTCTTTTTCTCTCTGTAACTCTGCCTTGCAAAAAAATACAACTTCAGAAAGTTATTCTCCATCAAGCAATACACCCTTTTCCAGGCAGTTGTAAAGCTGGGAGTCATAGCTTCTCTTATATTTTGGATAATAAGAGTTTTGTTTTGAAAGCATGTTCAGCTGAAACAAAGATCACTCATTATCCTTTGTTAGAGAAGGGGGCTCTGCTCTTTGAAAGTGAAAATCAGAAGCTGTAATGTGTGATGAGCTCCACCTGCCAGGTCTGGGGAGACTTATTTGAAAGACAGGGCATCAGGAGAGGAAGCTTTTCAGATTCCCTGGCCCTTGCTTTAGTCTTATGTCTTTACTTCTTTTGCTGCTTCTTGATGTCAAGAGTGTACACTTTATGCTGAAATGAGGAATTGTGTCTAATCTCTTTTGGGCCTTTTTCTAAGAAGAGTGTGTATATTTTTCTTGCATATAAGGATAGCTTCTGGGGTGGGTGGATTTTTTTGGAAGTTTTCACAAGCTAGCCAGTAGCCTATATTTTCTTCACAGAATTCAGTTTTTAAAAAAGCTTCCAATACAGCCAGACCATCTGTAGGTAGGGAAGAGCAGGCAGAAAAATAAAAAGAAACATGAGGAATATGAGGAAGCTAATGATCAAACATTCCCTTGTGCTTTTCTAGTACTAGGATTAGCTATTCTCTTCTTTTTACTCAATCCTGTAATCCTGCGGATTTAGCTCTTTAAAGACAAAGATGCCTGTAGGCAAAATACTTAAGTTGGTTCCATACTACTAAAACAGAAATACTTCAGTTTGTTTTAATGCCAAAAATGTATTTACAGGAGAGGCATAAATCCTCAGGGAACTAAGTCTCTTGCAAACACTGCATGCAATGAAAAGCATCCTCAGCCTCAACCAAGAGCATTGCCATTACAGAGCTTAAGGCTGATTTATCTTCCCCACCTGGTGTGAATATGTTGAGAAATAAGCGGAGATAAACAGACCTTCTAGGTTAAGTCAAATTCTCCTTGGTGAGCTGCTGATTTGAGGACACAGCCTTTCTGCACTCTTGTGATACTTGCAATGGATTCAATTCAAGCCTAATTCACAATTGCTGGCCAGCAGCTCCTGGAATGCTTCTGACCACAACAGTGCTTCCTTCGGGGAAGGTCTGCAAGAGCAGTTCTCTAATGAGTTGTGCTCAGAGCAGTTCCCCTCCCAGCTCAGCAGTGAGCTCTTCAGATTGCAAACACAGGAATCTCAACTTACTTGATGAAAGCTTGCTACCTGCTTTTCTTGCCAATTGTGGCCTTCCCAGGAATGGTGGAGTTTTGCCATAGGTAGCTCAACCCAGTCTTCAATACTCTTATTCTTACAAAAAAAAAAAAAGACAATTCACTAAGTGGTCATCCTTGAATACACTACTGAGCCTGAATGCATTTTTACCAAATAAAGTTGCCCAATAGCTATAAACCAAAAGCCAACAACAGGCTTGCCCACCTAATATTACACTCAGCCCTGAAGTACTGAGCAGTTTCATCAGTTCCTCAGAATGTAACTACGCTGTGAGGACTACAGATAGGGATACCCAAATTTTAATTATCAATACACTGCACAGCTAATAAAGCAGATGCTGTCTCTTGCCCACAAAAGGAGACAGTTTCTCTGCAAGGTTAACCGCAATCGGGAGACATTTTGCACCTGATGGAACCCGCAGCGGGACTGCTTTGAGCCAGCTCCTCTCCTTCCCTTTCCACCTTCGGTCCAGGATGGGACAGAGACCATGCACAGGAGGTGCCACCAGTCACCCGTTTCCCCCTGTCCACCTGCAATGCTCCTGGGAGGCAGATGCCACAAAACAGTGATTTGTCCCATGTTTGTCACTGTGTGAGATCAGCCCATCATGAGAAAATGACCATGGATTCCAATGAGATATGAACCGCAGAAGCACTGTCCCCAGCATCAGTACAGGAGGGTGGATGATGGAAGGCACAGCATGGCCAGGATCTCTAGGGACCCCACAGGACTCTGCTGCCCTGGATGCCTACAGCAGGCAGCAGCACAAAGGCCCAGTGCACCTCCAGCACCCTTCTACCAAACCCTTCCCCCTGTCTGCCCATGCAGACCACACAGATGCTGTGTCAGTGAGTAAATCAGCACCACACACTTGGTTTTCCTGATGAGACTTGGCCTTCATTGCTTCCCCAAGTGCAGCACGTGCTGCAAGCCTCAGCCAGCAGGGCTGGCAGGAGAGGTGGGCAGTCGCACTCACCAGGTCTGTCTCTTCTTCTCCTGCCCCTCCTGACTCAGGGGCCACCGCCGGCATTTTAGCCCCAAGGCACGAAACGGGACGGCCAAGAACCTAACACCACCCATGTCATGCGCACACACTGCAAATACCAGCTGCCCACCAATGTCCACCAACTTTATAGCCAGCCTAGCATGGGGCGGGTCTGGCAGCACTGGTCCTGCCTCAGGGCAGCAACGATTGTCCTGTGGCCCCCTGCTGGACTGAGCCTGAACTGCCCTGCAGCAGATTCTGGAAGCAAGAGAGCTGCTGATGGCTGAGGCCCTGGCTCAGAGTACACTTAGAGAGACCCTATGCCTGGCAAGGGCACTGGGGCCCTGGACTTTCCCAGGCTGCAGTCCTAGGGTGGAGGCTGGCTTGGCCTTTCCTCCCCCAGCCCTGCCGCAGGTGGAGCGGGGTTCTCACGGGGGCATCTTCCTTCGAGGGAGAGCGGGTGAACCCCAAATGCCATGACTCCCGGTGCCGGGTGCTGGCCTGCAGCCTTCTGGGAGGGAGTAGGTGACAGTGACTTTGTGGGGAGGTGACACTTAAGCTGGGCTGTATTTTGGGTTAGTTCTGGATGCACATCCCAGTGCACCTGGACCTGCGGGTCTGCTGCAGGCCTCCTGGAGGCTCTGGGAGCTGGGCATCCTGGTGGCAAGGGCAGGAGGGTGGGAGTTCGAGGTGCTGAGCTCCCGCTGGGTGCACCAGACACTTTGGAGCTGTTCAGAGTAAGGAGTCGAGGTCACCTCCTGAACCACTCCTGGTCCCAAACTCCTGGTTTGGGATTTGCCAGAACCCTGAAGTAGGGGTGTGGTGGGGGTGGTAGTGGTTGGCTTCAATGCACTGTATTTGTGAATTCTTCAAACACAGCTTCTCCCTACTCCTGCAGGCTTTCAAGTGATTGACGAGGACAGAGTCCCTCAGCTGCAAAGTGACTGAAGTTTGAAAACTACGTCCAGAACTTCACAGTGTGTATTCAGGTGGTCATCCTTCAGGCCTGCAGGTGGACACCAAGAGCCACAGTAAGATATTAATTACTGTAGATACTCTCCTTTCTTTCCGGTAGACCCACCAAAAGAGAATGGGAGATGAGTACTTGAACATTGGAACCAGTCAGCATGTTAGGGTGAGCTGCCAGTACTTGGAGCTCAGGAGTGAACATGGAGAGCAAAACATGCATTGTTACTAAAGAGGACAATTAGGCATTTTACTGTGAAAAGGGAAATCATTTAGATGTGAACAAGACACCTTAAGAAAAGGTCTGTATAGTTATTTTTGTTTATTTGCAAGGCAGAGAGAGCCCTTCCATTTACTGCTCATTCCTCAAATGTCTGCACCAACCAGAGCTGGGTCAGGCTGAAGCCAGGAACTCAGTGTGGGTCTCCCACACAGGTGGCAGGGACTCAAGTACTTGAGCCATCAGCTGCTGCCTCCCAGGATTCTGTTAGCAGGAAGCCAGAAGCAGAAGCAGGGCTAGGGCTTGAGGCCTGGGCATTCTGACTGGGATGTGGAAGGCTTTACCACTATGCCAAACACATGCTCCAGTAAGCTGTTTCAACACATTTGCAAAATGTAAGAATGTGGTTTTAAATATATGCTCTTTATCTTAAAAATTTGCATAATCTTATATTCAGTTTCATATGATTCAATACTTATTATTAAATACAAGTAACATTTAGACACATGCTTTCCTCACCAATACAAACCTCAGTAATTTTTTCACTTAGAACCTTGAATATTAGCATTCATTCAGACTGAAGTTCACTCATAGGCTGGGAATTCTGACAGAGACAGTAGGGAAAAAAATCTAGATGTGTATCTGATACCTAATAAGATTCTGAACCTGACTGATAGAATCTCAGTAACTGTTCAGAGAGTCACTTCATACCTCTCCCCTCTGTAATGAGAAGACTGTGTCCTTTGGCCACTTTCACATGATGTTATGTAAATCTAACCTGAAAAGCCTTTTATAAATTCTGAAGTACCATACAGAAGCATATTATGCATTTCCATATGTGTGAAAAAAGGCAATGTCAAAGGCATAGCTATTCCAGAGAGAAGTTAGGAGGATTAGCTCAGTTAGTAAGTGTGTAAGTACCATAAATATCTACATATTTGAAATAGATTTATAGAGTGTGGAGTTCAAGATAGATATTGAATAAATGCACTCTGGATAATAAGCAAATATCAGAAATAATGCCACAACCATCAGTGTTTAAACTCTTCAGACAGCTCCATGCCAGGGAAGTGCAGTGATCCCTGTAAATTAACAAAAATCAATCTGTGTATACCCATGGAAGCCACTGGTTTATATGCAGTCTATACTAGAGGTTTTTGTGCTTAGTAAAATAACTTGATTTTTTAATGAATGCTTTCAGACTGATACCTGATGCTGAGTGGCAGACAATTTTTTCTGAAAAGTATGTGGTTGAGAAATATAAATATAAATCAGTTTATAATTTTTGTGTCTGAATATTTTTCTGCATTGAAACAAAACCTGCAAAATCAGAAGACTTTTCCTCAACAAGTTGCTATATTGATGCATCTTCATTTATGTATGTAATGTATGCTTAGGTAAAAGGAATAGAGAGAGAGATCTCTATCTTCCATCTGCTGGCTCACTTCCAGATGGCCACAAAAGCTGGGGCTGAGCCAGGCTGAAGCCAGGACCCTGGAACTCTGTCCCAGTCCCCCATGTGGGTGCAGGAACCCAAACTCTTGGGCAATCTTTGCTGCTTTCCCAAGCAAAGAGCTGGATGAGACGTGAAGGTGGTGAGTCTCAAAGCAGTGCCATAAGGCATGCTGCTGTTGCAGTTGGCAACTTACCTCTTTGTACCACAATGCTGTCCCTGGATTGATGACATATTGAAGTGCTGCCACTGGCTTTTGGCTAAATAGGATGACTTAACATGTTTTCCACTCTGTGGAAGAGGAACAAATAAGGCAGTTGGTTGTAAAAGTTGCCCATGGAAACCACAGCCTGAGAAAGATGAATCAACTCACCTTGCATTTTCCACCTTGCATCTACACCACCCTTTTCTGGACAAACATCTGATTGTATGCCCTTGTGATGGAGGTTCTCAGGGTGCTGGAACCTTTTGTAATTTTTTAAAAATATAGATTAAGAAGAAGGCAAATAAACAAAAAATTACAAACTGCTGCCAATACCAAGAAGAGATTATTGAGAGTAAAAGGTCACCTGTTGGAGCCAGCACTGTGGCACATCAGGTTAAAGCCCTGGCCTGAAATACAGGCATCCCATATGAGTGCTGGTAGAGTTCCGGCTGCTCCACTTCCAGTCCAGCCTTCTGCTAATGCACCTGGGAAAGCAGTAGAGGATGGCCCAAGTCCTTGAGACCTTTTGCACATGTGGGAGACCCAGAAGAAACTCCTGGCTCCTGGCTTCAGTTCAGCTCAGCTCTGTCCATTGTAGCCATTTGGGCAGTGAACCAGCAGATAGAAGATTCTCTCTCTCTCTCTCTCTCTCTCTCTCTCTCTCTCTCCCTATCTATATAACTTTTTCAAATAAATAAAATAATTTTTCTAAAAAAAGGTATCCTGCCATACTTCTTTCTTCCCTGTTAATTACTAGGAATTATAAATTGTTATGGGGCCAGCACTGTGGCAAAATGGGTTATACCAACAACTGCAGCACTAGCATCCTCTATGGGCACCAATTGCATGTTCTACTTCTGATCCAGCTCCCTGCTAACATACCTGGGAAAGCAGCAGAATATGGTACAAATCCTTGGGTCCTGCACCCAAGCTGGGACCTGGATGAAATTTCCCTGACTCCTGGCTTTTTTTTTAAAGATTTGTTTATTTATTTGAAAGAGTTACACAGAGAGAGAGAGAGAGAGAGAGAGAAAGAGAGAGAGAGGGAGGGAAGACTTCCATCTGATGGTTTACTCCCCAACTGGTTGTAATGGCTGGAGCTGCACTGATCTGAAGCCAGGAACAAGGAACTTCTTCCACGTCTCCCACTTAGGCTTGGGCCCAAGGACTTGGGCCTTCTCCTACTGCTTTCCCAGGCCATAAGCTGAAAGCTTGATCAGAAGTTGAGCAGCCCGGTCTTGAACCAGCGCCCTTATGGGATGCCAGTTCTTCAGGCCAGGGTGTTAATCTGCTGGGCCATAGCTCTGGCCTCCCATGCATGTGCATGGGCCCAAGCACTTGGGCCATTTTCTACTGCTTTCCCAGGCCATAGCAAGCAGCTGGATCAGAAGTGGAGCAGCAAGGAGCAAGGACTCAAACCAGTTCCCAAATGGGATGCCCATAATGTTTTCTTTAATTGGAGAAATGTTCCTTTGATAGAATGAGCATATGACCCCACAATATTCTCTACTTACTCATAATAGGGTCTGAGATGTAAAAGTCATGATTAATTTCTTAGAAGAAAATTTACATACCCAGAAGCAAAGAGAGAAAATTAACCTTTTGTTTTTCTCATGATTGAATCAGAGTTTCAAAACTAATACTTAACTTGTATTTTAGAGGAGTTAATGACTTAACCATCTCTTCTATTAGAAATACTACGTTGTGGCCAGTGCTGTGGCACAGTAGGTTAAAGCACTGGCCTGAATGCCAGCATCCCATATGGGCTCTGGTTCTAGTCCCGGCTGCTACTCTTCTGATCCAGCTCTCTGCTATGGCCTGGGAAAGCAGTAGAAGATGGCCCAAGTCTTTGGGCTGTTCTGAGGCTCTTAGCATAGTGAAGATATCTTAGATTCTCATTAGTGAAATCTTTAGAAATGTCAGAAAGCATGTAACTTTCTTTAACGATCTGAAACAGAGATGAGATCCATAAGGGCAGAACTGCTCAGCAGCCACAATGCAGGAATATGTATCTTTCTGACGATATCTTCATCTGCTTCTTGCAGTTGCAGCCAATCTGTGAGCTTTGGTCTGTTTTCTGCCCTTGGGAGGACCTAGGGTGCTCTATATTATCTGTAAGGATTCAAAATTTGTTGTATATTAGTGTCTAATCATAAAATTTCCAAAGTGACAAGCTGCATGTAATAAAATATGCAGGACTACAAAAAAAATACAAACATGGTGTACTGTCTATAAATTACAGCGGTAAATCTCTATTATAGAGATACACATCTCTACACAATTCTCTCTTTCTTTCCCTCTGAAAGTCTACATTCAGCTCTCGATGGTGTGATTACTTAGTAATAGATTTCATATACTTACTTTCATAATCAGTGAACTCGGAATTATTATTGTAGTATTGAGGATTGTACTGACTAAAACACTATGTTTATTCCATGTTAAATAACATCATCCTATCTTTGGATTCCATTTGTCCTGCTACTGATGTATTCACAGGAGAGGGGAGGTGGGAGGAAAACCCAAGATCCATCAGGGTAGAGGAGGAATGTCAGAGGCTGTGGTTCTATTGTACTGCAGCTTGGGTTCTGGAAGAACACATGAATGGACCCAGATGGTTTGAAGCTAACTGAGGGCCTATGTTCTGTACACTTGTCTGTGGTACTGCATTTTCATTTATGTAAAATTTATTTTCTTCAAGCAATATATTAATTTGGATGAAAATGAAGATGTTAAGGAATTTTCAGAATGGGTCTGTTTAACCCTCATTGGCTTTGTTTTTAGGCACTTAACTCAGAAAAGAAAAGATAGAAAAATACATTTTGGGTTCTCTTCATCTATACCACGGCACTCTTTGGTTAAGATTTATCATTTTGTCATATTTGATTCTCTAGACTCCCTGAAAAATCCCCTACTTCATTAGATGGCGTCCGTGTCTCACCATGGCAGTGAAAAGTTTAAAATGTTCCAGCTGTGCATTTAGCTAGGCCATGGACACCTGCCATGGCACTTGCCAGCCAATTGTGTCAGGGGCATCATCTGAATCAGAATTACTTGCATGAAAACAAGGAGTTGCAGATTCTTGCAGTGAAAGTGGAGAGGAGCAGGAGCTGCAGAACATTGCCAGGGGTGAGTGTGCCATGGGATGCCATGTGGTGGCTGGTGTCTGGGGTGCTGGTTCTGCAGAAGATAGGGCTTATGGGGGCTGGTGCTGTGGTGTAGCAGGTAAGTCTGCCGCCTGCAGTGCCAGCATCCCATATGGTCACTGGTTCAAGTCCCGCTGCTCCATTTCTGATCCAGCTCTACTATGGCCTGAGACAGCATTAGAAGATTGCCCACATCCTTGGACTCCTGAACCCACATGGGAGACCTGGAAGAAGCTCCTAACTCCTGGGTTTGGATCAGCTCAGCTCTGGCCATTGCATCCAATTGGGGAGTAAACCAGCAGATGGAAGATTCTCTCTCTCTCTCTCTCTCTCTCTCTCTCTCTCTCTTCTCTCTGTGTAACTCTGACTTTCAAATAAATAAATCTTTCTTTTTTTTTAAAATAGCTTATGCTGATGGGTAGTGGTCATGGAAAATGTATGGGACATTTTGCAGCAAGATTTTGGATGAATTTTCCAACCCCTGAACCTCCTAGAGATTGGAATAGACTTCTAATGCGTAACTTCCTCTTATGCTTAATTAGGTTTTTGTTTTGAATTGTTTTTGATGAAACAGCAAGGAATTCTGAGTTATAGACTTCCTATTTCAGAGAGGAAAACACTGATGCCTGCATTATAATTAAATAATGCCTATCACCCTTTCTTAAGCAACAAATGATCACAGATTCTCTCTTTGCTGCTAAGTAATGAGCATGGTGATTCTTCCCTCCATAACCACCTTCCCACCTACACTCCCTCCCCTCTTCCTCCTTCCTCTCCTATTGACATGGAATGCCTTACATAGCTAGGGTGAACATTTAACCCGCTGGCCCTAGGTGTTCATACACTTCAACTGTGTGTAATTATTCATATTCCCTTTTTATGACCAAGCTTATGTCAGAACGACAAATTATATATTCACCTAATACTGAGAGTCATCAAATTGATTTCTATTTTCTTCTCTCTTAGGCAGTTCTTGAGGGGCAGAAATATTTATTTTGTATATCATGTATTTATTCAACTAAAAGACTGACTGTCAAGATGCTGAGTTTTAGTGTCAAAGCAAATATGTTTCTAGACCCCATGAAGTTTACAGTCTGACAAGAAAGAGCAATCTACCCAAAGAATATTGTTTAACATAGTAAATGCTGGTGTGAAGCCAGTGGATAAAGATTGAAGCATTCTTAATCTAGCACCAACTCTAATCCCATGATCTCTAATTGAGAGAAGTAATCAGAAACACAGAACTCCATGTTACCCAGTTATCTCTTTGAATTTCTGATTAAAAAATAAAACATATCAAACAACACACAAATACCCAGGAGTGCATAATATTTATATACTATCTTGATATTAAAAATAAGAAAAACTAACCATTAAATAATAGCAACTTTGAATCTCCTTTGTTTTCTAGACAAGTTATAATCCTATGTGGTTCTTTACAGTAAATTATTACAGTAAATTACAGTACATATTACAGTAAATTATTACAGTAAATAACTATAGTAAATTATTTTTGTAGGTACACTTCATCTCTCTCACATTTTTCCATTTGATAAATCAGATTATAAAAACTGAGACCCAAGAGAAAAGAAAGATTTTTAAGCTAGTGTTATATGTTGATTGGCTCTCTAAAAAAGATTTATTTATTTATTTGAAAGTCAGAGTTACACAGAGTAGAAGGCGAGAGAGAGATATCTTCCATCTTTTGGCTCACTCAGCAGTTGGTCACAATGGCTGGAGCTGTACTGCTGCAATGCCAGCAGCCAGGAGCTTCTTCTGGGTCTCCCACACAGGTGCAGCTTCCCAAGGACTTGGGCCATCTTCCACCACTTTCCCTGGCCATAGCAGAGAGTTGGATCAAAAGCAGAGTAGCCGGGACTCAACCTCCACCCATATGGAATGTCCATGCTGGCAGTAGCTTTACCTGCTATTTCACAGTGCTGGCCCCTTGATTAGACATTATCTTAGACTTTTTAATGATATTAAAAAACACCATGCTTTTCTAAGCTCTTTCCATTCAGTTTCTATTTTGTAAACTCCAGATAATACTGTCCCCAGAATTAATCTAAGGTATAAATGCTATGATATAAGGCATTTAACCCCTTAACCTGTCTCCTTGAATACTCAGCTATGTTAGCTCTGTGTCCATTCTTCTGTCTCTGTACTAGATGAATAAAAAGACAATGTAAAATGATTTGAAAAGAACTATAAGGGGTCAGCGCTGTGGTGCTGCTGCCAATTGGGGAGTGAACCAGCAGATGGAAAACACCTCTCTCTCTCTCTCTCTGCCTCTCCTTCTCTGTAACTCTGACTTCCAAATAAATCAATAAATCTTAAAAGAACTATAAACATCAATAAAACACAAATGAAAATTGTATTCTCAAAACTGGATATTAAACCATGCCTTCTACACCTCTGTTAAAAGTTACATTCTATCATAGTCATTTATGATTTCTAGGGCCAAAGTAGTAAATAAGATTTTTCTGGAAGAGACAGAGGTTATGAGGGAGCCAGGGTTTGGGGTCAGTTAGCAGCAGTGAGTGTCACTCTTTCAGATTTGATTCAGGAAAG
This sequence comes from Oryctolagus cuniculus, assembly GCF_051225735.1. Lineage (NCBI taxonomy): Eukaryota > Metazoa > Chordata > Mammalia > Lagomorpha > Leporidae > Oryctolagus > Oryctolagus cuniculus. The sequence continues at coordinate 82,779,240 of NC_142879.1, read as the reverse complement.
GAAGAACAGCAACTGATCCCTGAGATTTTGGGTTGGGAAGGAAAGGAAGGAGGGACTGAATAAAAGCAAAGGCCCTCTGGTTGTGGGCACCCAACCCCGACTGCAGCCTTTGGGGAGGCCCAGCTGGTGTCTCTAGGGATGCTGCGGACTGGACTCCATTTCCCAGAGTTCCCAGGAGCTCCAACATATTCTGCTTCCCGAATGCCTGTGCACATGTGTGTAAAACTGCCAGTCCCTGGGGGTCTGAGTTGGACCAGAGGGAGTTCATTCCCTGATCAGGGTCAGCCCTGGGGGCTGTGGTGCTCCTTCTCTCTCATTTACTGCATCACCTGCTCTGCACGTGCAATCCCAGGCAGTTTCCAAGTGCTCACCCGAGCCTGCCTCCTGCTGCTTCTTCCCTCTTCATTGTCCACCTGTGGGACCCAGTTACCAGGGACTCTGTTCCCCACACTCCCTGCTTGGCTCCCCGTGTTTCTGGAAGAAAGCGTACCTGCTCTGGGACTTTCTGCTGCAGGTTTGGCATGCAGGAAGGGGTGGGGACATGTGTGGGAGAAGGGTGGGTGCCAGGGCACCAGCGATCCTGGCAGTTTCCCCCGAGGTCAGGGCTGGGACCTGGGCTGTTCTGTCTCCCACCTCTGCTTCTCAGGCTCCCAGTGCCTGGACTCTCTCCTGCAGAACCTCACCCAAACTGTCCCTAATGTGCTTAATTTAGTGGTTACAGGAGAGAGAGGGCAGCGTTCTGGGAACCTGCACACGCAGAGAAGGAAGGCGGAAAGACTCCCACTCTCCACAGTTAAATAAGCTGGGTTCCCACTGTGGGTGGTCTCAGAATACAGTCGGGCTGGGCCTCTTGATGTTTCCTGGGCTCCTTTCTGCAGGGTGGGGCTGGATGGCCTTCAGCAGGGAGCCTGTGGCAGCAGAGGGGTGGGAAGAAGGATCTGACAAGGATCTGCCCCACTGCTCTCATCCTGCATCTCATCTTCCTGGTGGGGAGCAGTGTGAAGCGTGAATAGTTGCTTTGTGTGTTTATCCCTCTCATATTAATTATCAGATTTTTCCAATGTGGAATTTGAAGCTGTTCCAGAAACCTGGGGTGGGAAAACTCTCTTCTTTCAAACAGGCACAGAGACAGTGGAGGATCCAAGGAGTTTCTATTAATGGCCCTAGGCTCAGCTGGAATGATTTCCTGAGAACTGAGCATCAAATTCAAGTTTCTTAGCTGTTACAGCATTGGTGGGTTTAAATGGCAGCCTACATGACTTAGGACCACAATTTCCAATGGTCAGTGGGTCCAGTATGTTTGTAAAAGAGATGTTGGGGACAGATTTATTAGGACAGATTTATGACTGGAGTTTACAGAAGCAGAACTTAGGACATCTTCCCTCCCTAGATAAGATTTCAGTGGGCAGCTGTTTCACTCGTCAATTGTGAGCATCCACTTTTAAAGGTTTGTGTTGGATGAGGTCCACTTCTCTTTCTTTGATGATGTATTTGGCTGCTTTTCATTTTCTGTCTTCAGCTATCTCTTCTCCTGTTAGCAAGGCTGTCAACTGTTTTGACCTGCCACTGATCCCTTTGCAAAGTGAGAAGGGAACTAAAATTAATGCAAGTCTACTGTGTTGTCAATAACTGGAGCTACTATTTTAAAGATTTATTTATTCATTTGAAAGAGTTACACAGAGAGAGGAGAGAGACAGAGAGAGAGAGAGAGAGAGAGAGAGAGAGAGAGACATCTTCCATCCGATTGTTCACTCCCCAATTGGTAGCAACAGCTGGAGCTGTGCCAGTCTGAAGCCTGTAGCCAGGAACTTCTTCTGGGATGAAGCTGTTTTTTGAAATAATTATTTATTTATTTGAAAGGCAGAGTTACAGAGTGGCAGAAACAGAGATCAATGGCTGGAGCTGTTTGGATCCAAAACCAGAAGCCAGGAGCTTTGTCCAGGTCTCATAGGTGGGTGCAGGAGATGAGGGATTTGGGCCATCTTCTACTGTTTTCCCAGGCCACAGCAGAGAGCTGGATGGGAAGTGCAGCAGCCAGGATCATAACCGGCACCCATATAGGATGCTGACACTGCAGGCAGTAGCTTTACCCACTGTGCAACAGTGCTGCCCACTAACGGGAGCTCATTTAATCTGAGTATGCATAAAGTGGAGAATTACAGCATCATAAATACAGATAAGTTACAGTTTTTCTCTGCGCAGTACTTTACAGTTACCCAGTGATCCACTGAGAATCTTACTTTCCACACTGTGTAATTAAGAAGGTCAGTTACTTGTCTTATTTTGGGTTCTGTGTTTAAACCCATGACATTTTTGACATGGGAGGATATTAGTTCTACAATTTCATAGAGACTGGTCTGTGGAAGCATCGATAGAAGTTATAACTGTGAGAGTGGTAAGAAAGAAGAGGGGAAGAAATAAGTGCCCCTTACGCCACACAGAGGTGTCCACAAATGGAGTAGAAGACGTGCCCTTGAAAACTATGGCTGACTTTCTGGGACAAACTGTGTTTGAGTGCTTCACATGTTCTGATAGAAAGGTGTTGCCACCAGGTTATTAGTATATTTATTTAGTTAGTTTTTAAAGATTTATTTATTTATTTGAAAATCAGAGCTACACAGAGAGAGAAGGAGAGGCAGAGAGAGAGAGAGAGAGAGAGAGAGAGGTCTTCCATCAGGTTCATTTCCCCAATGGCTTCATCATTGTGAACTTTGCTCAGTTCCTGACCTATACCTTTCCTTTAACCTAGTACTTTGCCATGTAGTAGCCCATGAAAACTGCAGACTGCATAAATGAATGAATACTTGGAGGGTTGTGATTTCTTAGAGGAACATCATGAGACAGAAGGAATAAAACAAAACAAAAGTATCCTCCGTATATAGAAGGTATACTGTTTTTGCAAGCCACAGCGAAGAGGAAGAAGCAGGAAAGTAGTGAGACTGGAAAGTTTGTGGCAAAGGTAATAGGCACTGGTCAAGAATTTAACAAGCCCATTAGGAAAACATTAAGGTTTCCTTACTTCCATGTAGACTCTGCCCTCTTATGGTGAACAGGGTCCTCTAAACCCACTTGTTGCACAAATGAAAACCCAAGCATTGTCTTCTCCCACAGATGGAGTCTGCTATTGGTTTTGATTTACATTTCCCTAATGGCTAGTGATATTGGGCATGTTCATATATGTCTTGACCATTGAGATTTCTTCTTCTGAGAAACATCTATTCTGATCATTGCCCATTTCTTAGCTGTACATTTTGCTTCTTGTTTGGAGTTTTCCAGTTCTATATATGTATGTTCTGGCTATCAATCTTTTGTCATAGTCAGAGTTTTCAATGTTTCCTGCCATTCTGTCCATTGTATCTTCACTCTGTTTAATACTTTGTTGTGAAGATGTATCTTAATTTGATATGCTCAAATTTGTATATTTTATTTTGTTACTTGTGCTTTTGGAATCTGACCCAAAACTGTTGTCTATGCAAATATTTTACAGTTTCTCATATGTTTACTTAGTTTTTGGTTTTATATTTAGACTTTTAATTCACCTTGAGTTGCTTTTATATAGTGTATAAGGTGTTGGGGTATCTTTTCAGGCTTCTACATATGGATAATCACTTTCCTTTAAACCATTTGCTAAAAGGATTCTTCTTTCTCCTGTTTGTTTTCTTTCCATTGTTAAATAGGAGTTACCTGTAGAAAAGTCGGTTTATTTCAGCTGCCTATTCTTTTCCATTGAACTATGTGTCTGTTTTTGCAACAGGGCTAACACTGCTTCTATTTTTTTAAGATTTATTTATTTATTGGAAAGGCCAGATGCTTCTTCCAAGTCTCTCATGTGGGTGCCAGCACCGTAGAACACAGTCCATCTTCCACCAATTTCCCAGGTGCATTAGTAGGGAGCTGGATTGGAAGTGGAGCACCTGGTCTCCTAGCAGCAACATATGGGATGCATGCACAGCAGGTCAAGGCTTTAACCCACTATACCACAGCACCAAACCTTTCCTTATTTACTTCTGCTGTGATCTTTCATTATTCACTTTTTTCTACTGCCCTGCATCTTGACTCATTCCTGTTTTTTTCTGGGTTCTGGAGGATGCCAGTAGGTTGCTTCTGGGATATCTTTTTTGCGTTAGTAGATACTTGGTAATCTAAAATCACAGTTTTTAGTTTCTATATTTCTCTGCTATCACAAGGACCTTCTAGATGACAGCAGAAAATGCTGGCAGAAATGAGGATATATTAATTTGCTAAGAAAATACCACAGAGAATATGATGTAAATCATGGAATTTTACTTCTCAGAGTTGTAGAGGTTGAAAATGTGGATCAAGGGGCTTAAATAGGCTCGATTCTTCCAGAAGCCTTTCTCCGATGTGACAGACACATCTATCATTTTATCTACTTAAAAGCACTTTCTTCAGGTAGAGTCATGTTGGTGGTTAGCACTTCAGTGTTTGAGTTTTAGGGAGGCACATTTCAGTTCACAACAGCAAAAGGGTCCCTGTGGTCTACTTCAGTGACAGCCATCTCTGCGGAGGACAGAAAGTTTAAAATCAGCGTTAGGAATTCTCACAGTATTAATGTCTGCTATCTCCATCAAATGTGCATTCATGTACACACAAACAAAACTACCTGTACACATAAACACATTCAACAGTGGAAATGCCTGATAGTTATGTATAGGTAACATCAATATAATAATCCATAAGATGGCCTATTAGCAGACATTAAAAAAAGAATTAGAAAGAATGACAACAAAATCTGCAATTACCTATATTTATGGCTATATGTATGATATTCAGTATTTATAGTTGCCAAAAGATGAATACTGATGTGTGGGAATTAAAGATAAACCTTACCTTGCAATATTGCAGCCTAGTCTACATGAAAGATGTCTTCCTAAAACCTTTCCCTGGGCCCACTCTGTGGCATAGTAGATTAAGCATCCACCTGCAGCACCAGCATCCCACATGGGCACCAGTTTGAGTCCCTGCTCCTGCACTTCCAATCCAGCTCTTTGCTAATGGCCTAGGAAAACAGTGGAATATGCCCTGAGTGCTTGGGCCCCTGCACCCATGTGAGAGACCTGGAGGAAGCTGCTGACTCCTGGCTTCTGGCAGCTGGCTTCCAAACGGCCCAGCTCCAGCCATTCTGGCCATTTAGGGGTGAACCAGTCGATAGAAGACCTCTCCTTCTCTTCCTCTCTATATCTGTAACTCTAACTCACAATAAAGAAATACATTTTTTAAAAACCTTTCACATTTTAAATTTCTTAATTGTTTTAAAGATTCATTTATTTATTTATTTACAAGTTGAGTTACAGACAGAGAGGAGAGCCAGAGAGAAAGAGAGAGGTCTTCCATCTGATGTTCACTCCCTAATTGATTGCAACTGCCAGAGCTATGCTGATCTGAAGCCAGGAGCCAGGAGCTAGTTCCAGGTCTCCCAGATGGGTACAGGGGCCCAAGGCCCAAGGCCATCTTCTACTACTTTGCCAGGCAATAGCAGAGAGCAGGATCAGAAGTGGAGCAGCTGAGTATTGAACCGGCCCCCATATGGGATGCTGGCACTTCAGTCCAGGGTGTTAACCTGCTCCACCACAGCACCAGTCCAACATTTTAAATTTCTGATACTCTAAAATAGCACAGGACTGCATTATATCTAGGAAAGATGCATTTAAAAATTATAAATCTAGTGCATTTTAGCAGAAGTTTTAACAAATACTTCTGATTTTCTCAGCATTATGTATAAATAAATGACATAATGAGTCATTGTCAGATTTTTAGCTTTTGACAGCCACTTATAATATTTCACAGCTTTTTGAAATGTATTGCTAGTGTGTTTTTCTCAACACATGCACTGGATTTTACCTATAAGGTTGCCTCTTATAGGATTTGCATTTTAATGGGTTTTCATGGCACATGTAATCAACATCTGGAAAGCCTCTAAAACACATAAATAATAACATGAATCAGGCTTTTTTCTTAAAGATTTATTTATTTATTTGAAAGTGCTGCACAAATAGAGGAGAGGTAGAGAGAGAGACAGACAGACAGACAGAGACAGAGATGTCTTCCATCTGCTGGTTTACTTCCAGTTAGCCGCAATGGCTGGTCTGTGTCAATCCGAAGCCAGGAGCTACTTCCGGATCTCTCATGTGTGCAAGGCCCCAAGGACTTGGGCCACCTTCTACTGCTTTCCCAGGCCATAGCAGAGAGCTGGTTCAGAAGTGGAGCAGCCACAACTTGAACTGGCACCCATATGGCTTGCCAGCACTGCAGGCAGCAACTTTATCTGCTATGCCACAGCGCCTGCCCCACATTGCATCTCTTTAAGATGATATGGATTTAAGTTCATGAGAAATTATTAGCATCGTGGGAACTGATAGATATGGATGAAGCAGGATGGACTTGTTAGGAAGGGTGATGTTAATTTTCTTATAAAATAAATAAATAAGAAATTAAATATGGTCAGACATAAATGAAGACTAAATTTTATTAGTGGTGATCCAGAAAACACAGATCTCAGGTCTTTTTCTTCCAGTGTTAAGTTTACATTTTTAAATGCATATTAAGTGAACAAATTTCATGTAATTTATATATACAGATTGAAGAGCAAACTGATAACATCCTATCCTATCTTCCCTTGGTCTCATATTTCCAACTTGCTCCTTCTCGTTTTATTTATTTATTTTTATTTTTTTTTATTTTTGACAGGCAGAGTGGACAGTGAGAGAGAGAGAGACAGAGAGAAAGGTCTTCCTTTGCCGTTGGTTCACCCTCCAATGGCCGCCACTGCAGCCGGCGCACCGCGCTGATCCAATGGCAAGAGCCAGGATCCAGGTGCTTTTCCTGGTCTCCCATGGGGTGCAGGGCCCAAGCACCTGGGCCATCCTCCACTGCACTCCCTGGCCACAGCAGAGGGCTGGCCTGGAAGAGGGGCAACCGGGACAGAATCCGGCGCCCTGACCGGGACTAGAACCCGGTGTGCCGGCACCGCAAGGTGGAGGATTAGCCTATTGAGCCACGGCGCCGGCCGCTCCTTCTCGTTTTATTTTCTTTTAATTTTGACAGCTGCATGCTTTGATTTTATTTTAGAATCACAAGCTTTAACCCTCTACAAAATAAAGAATTCAGCAAGTAGTAGAAGAAATATCAATGAGTATATGTTGTTTACTCTATCAAAGAGTACAGAAAAGTGCTATGAACAATACTCAAATCTCAAAATGTCATATTAACTCATGCTACTTTTCGTTGTCTATATATTAATTACCACCAGTCAGAGAAAACATATGGTATTTGTCTTTTGGGGACTGGCTTCTTTCATGAAGCATACTTTTTTCCAGTTCATCCATTTAGTTACAAAAGATAGGATTTCATTCACAATTATGGCTGAATAGTATTTTACACTGTTTTTATAGCTCATATTCTTTTTCCAGTCACCAGCTGATGGACTTCTGGGTTGATTCCATGTTATCTATTGTGAATTGAGTTGTAATAAACATGAGGTACAGATAACTCATGCCTATGCATATTCTATTTCATTTCATGTGGATAAATTCCTAGGAGTCAGATGGCAGGATCATATGGTATGTTTGTTTTCAGATTTCTGAGGAACTTTGATACTGCCTTCCATAATGGCTGTACTAGCTTCATTCCCACCAACAGTGGGTTAGGGTACCTTTTTCTCTCCCTCTCCACCAGCCTTTATTGTTTGTTGACTTTTTCCAAAGAATTATTTATTTGAAAGGTAGAGTTAATTATAGGGAGAAGCAGTGGAAGAGAGACAGAAGTATTTTATCTGCCTGTTTATTCTCCATATGGCACAACAGGTGGTGCTGGTCCAATCGGAAGCCAGAGTTAGGAGCATCTCCCTGGTCACCCAAGTGGGTGCAGGGACCCAGGCACTTGGGCCATCCTCCACTGCCCTCCCAGTGCAGAGCAGAAAGCTGGACTGGAAGAGGAGCAATCGGGACCAGAACTGGCACCCATATGGAATGCCGTCTCCACGGGTGGAGGATCAACCCAGTGTGCCACGGCACTGGCCCCCATCAGGGATATTTTTCTATAGTTCCCTCTCTCCACTGTATCTTTTTCTAGTTGAAGAATTAAGGTGATGCAGGATTAATCGAAGGAGTTTGAGAGGATTGTCTCTCTTTCAATTCTTTTGAATAGTTTGAGAAGAATTGGGATTAGTTCTTTAAACATCCTGTAGAATTCAATAGTGAGGCTGTCTGATCCTGGACTTTTCCTTGTTGGGAGGGTCTTTATTACTCATCCAATCTCTGTCTTGGTTTTGGTTTGTTTAGCTTTTCTATGTGTCTTCATGACTCAATTTTGATATATTGTGTATGTCCAGGAATCTGTTGATTTTTCCTCTAGGATTTCCAATTTGTTAGCCATCACAACCGATGCCCACATCCTATATTGCAGTGCTAATCTGAGTTTTGGGTACTCCACTTCCAAACCAATTTCATGTTAATACCCCTAGGAAGCAACGGATAATAGCTCAAATTCTTTCCTTCTTGTCATCTAATTTGGAGAACTGCAACCTCAATGGGGACTTGAGAACCTGGTCTTGCACAGTTGTAGCCATATAGAAAGTGAACCAGCAGATGGGAGACCTCTCTGCTTCTCTTTCCTTCTCTCTTTGTCTCTGTGTCTCTCTGCCTTTTTATCATATTAAAATATTTAATTACTTACTTGAAAGAGTTACAGAGAGAGGGAGAGACAGAAATCTTCCACCACCTAATTCATTTTTGAGATGACTTTAATAGCCAGAGTGTGGCCAGGTTGAAGCCAAGAGCTTTTCCTCCGATGTGTGTGGCAGCATCCCAGGCACTTGGGCCATCTTTCCCTGCTTTTTCAGTCCATTGGTAAGGAGCTGGATCAGAAATGGAATAGCTGGTACTTGAACTGGTGCACATACAGGATGCCAATGTAACAGATAGCAACTTTGTCCACTGCACCACAACCACCAGCTCCTCTTTCTGCCTTTCCAATAAATAAATCTTTTGAAAAAGAACTTAAGGTAGTAAAAGTCATCATGACTGAGCAATGGCAAATTTATTGAAGTGATCTATTTTCTTAAAGATCTATTTATGAATTTGAAAGGCAGCACTAGAAAGAGAGAGTGGGAGAGATGGATCTTCCTCCTGGTTTGTTCACTCCTCAAATGGCTGCAATGACTGTGGCTAGGCAAGACTGATATCAGGAGCCGGGGGCTTCTTCCAGGTCTCTCACATGGGTGCAGGAGCCCCAATATTTGAGTCACCCTGTGCTGCTTTTCCAGACACATTAGCAGGGAACTGGATCCATTTGGAGATTAATGTCTATGATACTCTCCTTGCAGTTGAAGGATTTAGAATCCGTTTCAATTATGGGTGGGCCAAGTACAACAGCTTCCAATTGTCCAAGGTTTGGATTAGATGGGATCTGAGAAATTTTGTTAAAATAGTTATTAATCATAACTCTGAGCTTAAGCATTTCTTACCAAATTTTCGTGTTTGCTGATGTTTATATCTATGGGAAAATTGGGTCTCTGGATTGCAACCAATGAAAGCATCCAGACTAACAGTAATAAGGTCAACAGTCAGCAGAATGATGTCCAGCTGAACTGAAATAGCTTTTCTTATTTGGTAGAGGGGTTACCTCCTGCATTATGCTGACATACTGACATAGACAGTAGATGTTGGAGCCTGTCCCTTCTGCCAAATGGAGAATACTACATTTTGGTCCATCATATATATATTTATATATTATAATATATATTATATTATATATTTCTATACATAATATAGAATTACATATAATTATTATAAATATATAATTATATATGAATTTATTATTTATATATAAATCTATAATTGTTTCTGATCCAGCTCCTTACCAATGGATTGAAAAAGCCGTGAAAGATGGTTCAAGTGCCTGGGTTGCTGTGACAAAGAGCGGAGGAGAAGCTCCTGGTTTCAAACTGGCCACACGCTGGCTTTTGAAGTCATCTCAATAATATATATGTATATTATATATAATATTAATAATAAATTATATAATATCTGTTTATAATTATTATATATTATATAATATATTGTATGTTAAACTATAATATATTTTATATTGAATATATTTCTATACATAAATATATAAATAAATGTATATATATAAATTATTTATTTATGTATTTGACAGGTGTACTTACAGACAGTGAGAGGAAGAGACAGAGAAAGGTCTTCCATATGCTCATTTACTCCCCTAATGACTGCTGGGAGCACAAGGACAGTGCCTAGAGTTTATTTTGATGGATTTTAGCCCCTTTCATTGGAGGGAGGCCCAATGAAGCTGGACTGATTAGTAAACCTCAGAAGTGTCTTTTCAAGGTGAAGGCAAACTGAGACTGAGGGGTTTTTGGAAAAACTTGGAACAAAATGCATTTGCCACACTTGGTTAAGACACATCATTTATTTATTGATTTCATCAGATCTGTTAACATTGAGTATAAGGTACAGGGGACATGGTGGATGGCATATAGCAATATGATTTTAGTAATATATCATGAGGTGCTTTTTCTTTTAATGGATTTAGCAGGTAAAATTGGGCTACCTAATGGGATATAGCTGGAATAATCACCTTTTTACTAAATAAATCTGAGGTAATAAATATTAGTGTATGATGACATTGAGTTTTCTTTTATTGGGCCTTCTTGGTTATTTTAATCTGGGATTTGTGAATTCTCATTTTCTCTAGGCAAGTTTTAACTGAAAAATTTTATTTTACTCTTCATCATGTTGGACCAACTCTGCTGCTTCTGGGATTTTTTTAGTACATCTGACAATTGGAAATTTAGACAATAGTATAGTTAATATGAGATGTACCAAGTAACGTACTTATTTTTATTCAGATAACATATTTTGGGAATTCTTCTAAAATTCCTATTGAGTATCCTTGTTAAATTTAGTTGCATCCCAGGTTAAGACTTATTGGAGACAGGTGCCATGGCTCAATAGGCTAATCCTCCACCTGCGGTGTAGGCACACCGAGTTCTAGTCCTGGTGGGAGCACCAGATTCTGTCCCAGTTGCTCCTCTTCCAGTCCAGCTCTCTGCTATGGCCCAGGAGTGCAGTGGAGGATGGCCCAAGTGCTTGGGCCCTGCACCTGCATGGGAGATCAGGAGGAAGCACCCCGCTCCTGCTTTTGGATCAGCGCAGTGTGCCGGCCGCAGCACACTGGCCACAGCGGCCACTGGGGGGTAAACCAACAGAAAAAGGAAGACCTTTCTCTCTGTCTCTCTCTCTCACTGTCCACTCTGCCTGTCAAACTAAAAAATAATTTTTATAAAAAGACTTATTGGAGCCACTCTAGTGATTATACCCATGAAACTTTGTTAATTAATGCAAATAGAACCTGGGAAAATTGATGTATATCTTATGCTGTAGAGACTTAAGATTGAACATCTTTTTTATCTTTTTTAATTATATAATTTAAAAACAAATTTTAGATTTTTTTTGACTTTACTAAGCCACAGCTCTGGCCCCATTAATATGTCTTAACAATGTTTTTTCCTCTCAGACTTATCTCTATTGGTTCAGTTAACTGCATGTCTTTTCTTTAGATTCAGATTCTCTCAGCTGTCAAAGCTTATTCATCTTAATTCTGTTGTTCCTATTTTCCTCCCTTTTATTCTGTCCCTAGGCTAATTGAGGTCATGATTCTCCATTCCTTCTGTGTGGTGTCACAGTAGGCTTGAAGTGTTCTTTTTCTCTTCTGATTTCTAAAGAAAGAAATTATGTATTCCCCCAGTTTAGATATTTTAATAATTCATTCTAAAACAAAGGTTAAATGTTCTTAATTTGACAAGAATTTTCAGGACCAGTGGTGTGGCATAGTGGGTAGAGCCACCACTTGTAGTGCTGGCAGCTCATATGGATCCAGATCTCTGCTAAAGCCTGGGAAAGCAGTAGAAGATGGCCCAAGTCCTGGGCCCCTGCACCCATGTGGGAGACCTGGAAGAAGCTCCTTGCTCCTGGCTTTGGATTGGCACAACTCTGGCCATTGCAGCCAACTGGGGAGTGAACCAGTGGATGGAAGACCCCTCTCTCTTCTCTGCCTCTCTCTGTGTAACTCTGACTTTCAAATAAATAAATAAATCTTTAAAAAAAAGAAGTTTTTCTAATTTTAGATTTGTTCTCCTTCATTGTCACTTCAGGGTGTGTGTAAAGAGTGCATATCCAGTTTTTCTATTTTGGATTTTTGGGATTTTGTATTAGCTCTGCTGTGTATTCATTTTTCTCGAGCATTGGTGATATCTTCTCCTTAGTTGTATTAAGAGAGAGAGCAATAGCCCTCATGTCTTTTTAGGTAAGTAAGACATATTAAAAACTGAGCATTCAGTATACATTCATAGTAGTTTGACTTGTTCAATTGATTTACGTGACCTCCCTTGGACATTCTTGGTCTCTGCTGTACAACTTTCTATACTCATTAATTCTTTGATATTCCCAAATCCAGAAAATGAATGACTCAACAGCTGTGTTCCTGTATTTGCTGGGACTCAGGGTAAGAAGCAAAGTGGAGGTGTTCAGGAATCTAAAGGTACATGCTACATAGCAAAGCACATCATTTCCTATACAAAGTGACTGGGAAATCCAGAATCTTTTGCACACATATTGGATCCTGAACTATTACTGGACTATTCAGTAAGATTTTAATGTATTTATTTTCTGTGTGTGTGTTTGTATTTCTAAATAAACTCTGCTGGGCTACTTAACATTAACATGTATTGCAGAATTCTTTCATCAGTTTTTACTTTTAAAAAATTTCTCTTTCAGTTTTATGGGAGAGGGTAGAAGCTTTCCGCTATGTAACTGAAAATTCATTGATTCATTAAAGTTAAAAATATTTGTTGGAAATGGGTGGAATACTATTAATTCTTGTGTGATTTTCATGAAACTAAATACATTCTCTATTTTGTTTTGCTTAAAATTTCTGCATGTGTGGACTTCTTTTTTCCTTCTTGCCCCAAATCCCTTTGTGTATTGGGATGGCAAATGGGTTTTACACTGGAGAAAACATGTTATTTTGGCAAAGAAGTACTTAGCCTTCCTGCTTCAAGTATTCAAATATTGCATTAGAAATCAGTATATTTGTTTACTGTACAAATGTCCTTCATACAATTTTGTAATCTTCTGGGATGGGAGAGGGAGCAGGAAATAGGAGGGTTATGGGTGGGTGGGGGAAGTTATGATTGTCAGTATAAATTATTGCCCTACACTTTTTATAGACACTCTTCAAAGCATATCCTCAAACTAATTCAATTAATTTAAAGGATTTATTAAATGATAGACTACATGAAATTTATCGATGTATTTTATCAAGCAATCATCCAATGTAAATGATTACCATATGTTTGCACTTCAGTGAATCATTCTATTGTGAATATTTTGGCATCAATATAATTTTGTTTAAAATTTCTTTATGAAAAAATATCTGGACTAGAATTCAATTGAATGCATTGCATGGTTTTGTTACCTAATGACAAATTGCCTTCACTGAGGTTTATAATTATTTATTCTTTCAACACTAATGTTATGTGTTTACCAAATACAGTAATATTAATATACATTTGGGGTTGGCACTGTGGCATAGCGGGTAAAGCTGCAGCCTGGCAGTGCTAGCATCCCAAATGGATGCCGGTTTGAGTCCCGGCTGCTCCATATCTAAGCCACCTCTCTGCTAAGGCCTGGGAAAGCAATGGAAGATGGTCTAAGTCCATGAGCCCCAGAACTCACATGGGGGACCCAGAAGATGCTCCTGGCTCCTGGCTTTGGGTCAGTGCAGCTCTAGTCATTGCAGCCAATTGGGGAGTGAACCAGCAGATGGAAGACCTATCTCTCTTCTTTCTGCCTCTTCTTCTCTCTCTGTGTAACTCTGGCTTTCAAATAAATAAGTAAATAGATAAATAATTTTTAAAAAGATACATTTGTTTGCAAACAATATGTGACATCAATACAACTACTTAAATTTTCTCATACAAGTAGTTTAATTTGGAGGCCTGAATTATGGCTGATTGGTTCTGTAGTCTAATGATATCTTTGAACCCAACTATTTTCCCCTTCTTTATGAATTTCAGTGTTGTATATTACTAGAATTCTGAAAAAAATTCACAGAAACTTTAGGCATCATCTAAACATCATAATCTCCAAAGAGCAAAAATCATTGCAAACTATGATTTTCTAGAATTATTTCTTTGGATAATGCTACAATTTTATTGTAGCTTTAAATTGAGCACACACACACACACACACCCATGTACCATACATACATTCACAAATGTACATACACAATCAGCAAGTCTCCAATGCATTTACCAAAGTGCATCAATGTGCTAGTTTAAGATTACTGCCAAAGAATAGTCCCTTTCTTTAAATACCAATTTACTCTATTGATTTATTTTTGACCAAAAATGATGCAGTTTAGTTACTGTTTTGACAAAGAGGCAGGTATCATCGCAAAGCACAAATGAGTGAATAAGTTACATTATCCAGATAAGAAATGGCTCACTCATCAAATTAAAAGGAATTGAATCTAGTTTGAGTTACCATGTCAAGCAAAATATGAAGTTTTACAAAACTTGAATGTATATAATTTCAAATAAATTTTGAGTTGTATCTAAATGTGTACACTACAACATTAAGCATAAAGGCACAGATATTTAAATACCTTTATTTAGGAAAATGTGAATAGATAATAATAATAATTGCTAACATTTATTTTATACCAGGTGATGTTTCCTGAATTTTATGTTTCCAGAAAAATGGAGGTAGCTCCTGTTATTTTAACTTTAAAGAAAATGCAACTGAGGCATGAAGAGGTAAGTAACTGGTTTGCCCAAGGATATATAATCATGAAGTGGCAAAGCCTTAGACTTGGCATGATCTGAATGGCAGCCATTTTTTTTTTCACAAATTCAATGTTTGATCTATTTCATATATTCACTAAAAGGATTTACTATCAAATGATACTTTCTGATAAAACCTATGAAAACTGCAGATGAGTATTGCTCCAAAGCAAATACTTGAGGCTAGCATTACGTGTAGCAGGTAAAGCCATTGTCTTTAAATTTAGCAAAGATATGCCTTGTTAGATGAGTGTACTTTGTGTAATTCTTCTTGTCAGTGTATACACTTTAGAAATTGATTACAGGGCACAGCATGTTAAAACCCCAACCTAGGGTGCCAGCATCCCATATGGGTGCTGGTTTGAGTTCCAGTTGCTCCACTTCTGATCTGGCTCCTTGCTAATGCACCTGGGAAAGCATCAGAGGATGGCTCAAGTCCTTGGGCCCCTGCACCTGTGTGGGAGACCTGCGAAAAGCTCCTGGCTCCGGGCTTCAGATCAGCTCAGCTCCGGCTTTTGCAGCCAATTGGGAAGAGAACCAGCAGATTGAAGACTTTTCTCTCTGTCTCTACCTCTCTATATAACTCTGTCTTTCAAATAAATAAAAATAAATCTAGAAAAAAAGAAATTGATTACATCAGGCAACACATATGAACTTTTTTATAGAAAGATTGACCTTTAGAAAAATTTTAGACCTACAGAAAAAAAAATGTGGTACAAATGTGAACTTTTGAATAAAAATCTATTTTTCATGAAAGCATGGTGTTATAAAACAGAGCAATACCTCACTGAGAACCAAAAATAAATTGGACTATCTCATTCTGTGATTTGAAATCTAGGGACAAATGTCCTTTATTTTTCTTACAGAGAATGTAAATAGTGTTGTGATATCAAACTCATTCTAAGTTTAGGTACCCGATGGAAAGTTTGATCTAATGAAAGCAAATCTGTTGGATCATTTACCTCATACATTCCACTACCATGAAAATAATATATCTGTCATAATACATCAAGAAGAAAACATATTTATGCCTAAAAATACAAATTCAACTATTACAAGCTGTTCAGCAAAATTTAAATTGTATGTTTTTAATATTCTAAAATGGAACATTTTTCTTTGCTTCTCAATAAAAATGTGATACACTTTAACATCTTCAGAATAAGAACTGAGAGTGTACAAGGCAAAATTTATTTATTTATTTATTTTTTGCCAGGCAGAGTTAGACAGTGAGAGAGACAGAGAGAAAGGTCTTCCTTCCATTGGTTCACCCACCAAATGGCCACCATGGCCTCCTGATCTCCCATGTGGGTGCAGGGCCCAAGCACTTGGGCCATCCTCCATTGCTCTCCTGGGCCACAGCAGAGAGATGGACTGGAAGAGGAGCAACCGGGACTAGAACCTGGGGTGCCAGCACTGCAGGCGGAGGATTAGCCTTGTGAGCCACGTACCCAGTGAAATATAGTTTAAGGAGAGAATTTATAACGTTCATTTTTAAAGTAACAAAAACATTTTTCACTTCTTGGTTTGCATTTTAAATTTGTACATATATATATATATATATATATATATATATATTAGCCATCCTTACTGGTTATTGCAAATTACCACATCCCAAAATTAATTGCTTCTCAACATTTACAATTTGTTTCTTCACTTTAAAGAAAAATATTTGTGTCTCTTGAGTAAACAAGTAAATATAATGATTTGGCATCATTTTATAAAACTCAAATCTGTAAGAACTCAAAAACCACTGCAGAAATATTCTATAAGAATGTACTCATGCATATTGTTCTTACAATAGATTCACCCATGTCATAGGAGAGCAACTCCTTGCTCAACATTCAAAATGTTCACAGTCTTCGAAATATTCCTTTTAGCATAGTGACCACAGTTGGACACAAGAGAGTCTTTAAAATTAAAAGAAACAATTTGGGTATGCTGACTTTCCTAGTCTTCTTGTTTTCCTGGGACAGAGTATCTTTTTTGAATGTAGGCTGACAAGGATACAACCCCCTCCACAAAGTAAAATGCCTAAACATTAGAGCACTGCTCCTGACCCCTGCTCACTTGTTCCTCTATGTGGGATTTATGAATGACTTGCATGAATGGAGAGATGAAAGAGGCAATGAGCTACCACCCCCCTTTTTCTTTATTTAGCACTTTTCTAGGATGCCTATGAGAACATGGGTTCTTGTCTGCCCTTTTTTATACTGTAAATTTAGCAAAAAACCTGTGCTCTGTAAGTGACTAGGTAAGGATGCAATGTAATGTACTAGGGCAATGGAAAGGAATTTTTGTTGCTAAGCACCAAGACCAACAACTCTGTGGGCTAGAAAGCTTACATTTTGACTTCTTTCCATGTCCAGCTTGAACCATTCAGAATTCAGAGAAAGTAGGAATGTAAGTTATGAGCACACTTCACTGCCACAAATGTTATGATACTCATCAGTTTGTAATCAGGAATGACTTAAAATTTAACCAAAAATACTACAGTAAACTATGGCAGATTCATCAACACCTACACTTATAACTAACATCCACATTTATAATTGTATCTTTCTATGAAGGATCTGACAGGAATTATTATCTGGGATGGATAATTAACAACTCCTTATACAATTTTTATAATGTACCAAAAAAGTGAACTTTGAATCCTTTGGGAATTGGATAAGCTAAATATATTTGTATTTGATGAATTCAGGCTGAGAACTTGTAAGTATAATACCAACCATAATACCTACTAAAAAATTAAATACCTTGGAATAAATTTAACTAAGAATTTGAAAGATCTTCACAATGAAAATTACAAAACATTAAAGGAAGAAATAGAAGAACACACACAAAAATGGAAAAATATTTCATGTTTGTGCACTGGAAAAAATAATATCATCAAAATGTTCATACTACCCAAAGCGATTTATAGATTCAATGAGACCCCAATCAAAACTCCAAGAACATTCTTCTCAGATCTAGAAAAAAAGAATGCTTAAATTTGTGTAGAAACACAAGAGACCCCCAAATAACTAAAGCAACATTAAACAAGAAAAAGTTGGAAGTATCAGAAGACCAGATTTCAAGACATACTACAGGGCAGTTACAAACAAAACAGCCTGGGACTGGAACAGAAAAAGACATGTATACCAATGAAACAAAATATAAACCAAAAAAATTAATCCATGCAGCTACAACCAACTAGTCTTTGACAAATGAGCTAAAATCAATCCCTGGAGAAAGGACAGTCTCTTCAACAAATAGTGTTGGGAAAATTGGATCTCAACATGCAGACATATGAAACAAAACCTGTACTTACACCCATACAAAAATCAACTCACAACTGATCATGACTCTAAATCTATGGCCTGATATCAACAAATTACTAGAGGAAAATATTGGGAAAACTGCAAGATATTATCATAGGAAAGACTTCTTGGTAAAGACCACAGAAGCACAGGCAATGAAAGCAGAAAGAGACAAAAGGGATTACATCAAGCTTAGAAGATTTGTGCTGCAAAGGAAACACTAAGCAAAGTGAAGAGTGGTAGAAAATATTTGCAAACTATATAACTGATAAAGGGTTAATATCTTGAAGTAACACCTTGACAGTAGGGACTCCATTTTGGAGCACTTGAGACTCCATTCTGGGAAGGTGCCCCCCCCACACCATGAGACTCTGGTCTGAGACTATGATCTAAAACAGTTGAATAATAGCAGTCTACTACATCTCACTTGGCAGAGCACAGAAACCCCCTAGCATGATCGCTCAAGCTTGGAAGTGGATAGACTACACCTGGGTTAATGATAAAAAATGTAATTTGTCTAAGTCCTACGTATGATTAAAACCAATACCTGGATTAATGTCAAGATTATAATTGGAATTGTTAAGATTGTAACTGGTATTGTCAATATTATAATTGATACTAGCTTATTGATACTAGCTTATTGATAGTAGATTATAATTGATACTAGTTTCACATAGGTTTTAGGTCAGTAACCAGTAACCAGTAACCATGTATTCCCCCCTATTCCTAGCAACCATGAATTCCCCTCCCGATTTTGTGGTTTTTGCCTTTGTAAACCCTGTTGCTTTGGGCTTCAGGGTCGAGAGTTCTTTAGGGCATGAGCCCACTCTCCACCACCCGCAATAAAGGACCACCAAATTTTATCAATCTGTGGAGCTCTTTTGTTTGCACTCACTCAGGTACAACAATCTGATGTTCATAAAGATCTTAAGAGACTCAACTTCAATAAAATAATGCAGTTAAGAAATGGGCAAAGGACATGCACAGAAAATTTTCAAAGGATGCAATCAATACAAATGGCCTACAGACACATGAAAAGATACTCAACATCACTAACCATCAGGGAAATGCAAAAACACCATAAAGTTTCATCTCATCCCAGTTAGAATGTCTATCATCCAAAAATGAAAAAAATAATAAATGCTGGTAAGGATGTTGGAGAAAAGGCACACTTATACGCTGTTCATAGGAATGTAAAGTAGTACAACCATTATGGAAGACAGTAAGGATATTCCTCAGAAATCTGAAAATAGATCTACTATATGACCCAGCAATCCCACCCATGGGAATTTACCCAAACAAGATGAAATCAGGCTTTGGAAGAGTTATTTATAACCCCCATGTTTACTGCACCTCAATTGGCAATAATTAAGATAAGCAATCAAATCAGATTCCCATTAACTGATGTCTGGAAAAAGAAAATGAGTAGTATGGAATACTGCTCAGTCATAAAAAAGAATGAAACCCTGTCTTTGCAATACATGAATGCAACTGCAAACCATTATGCTTATTGAAATGAGCAATTCAAGAAAGATAAATGTCATTTCTTCCCTGATAAGTTCTGATTAATATAGGATACAAGAATAAATAAGAATGAAATGGATTTATGATTTGATTATTGTTTTAAGCCCTTGTGGATACTCTAGTCAAACTGTGGTTTTGGATTTTTTTTTATTTGTTGAATAGTATGGTTAGTGGTGCACTAAACCCAAGGTTCAAAAGAAAATTGTGAAATCATGTTTTTTTGAATTTATGTTTTTGCAAAACTTATAGAGAAAAAGGAAAGGTGAGTGGGGATTGATGGAGGGAGTGAGGGGACTATGGATATCTTCTTAGCATTGTATTTATAAAATACATGATATCTGTTCTCTTTATATTAATAAAAAATTTTGGAGAGCCTAAAGGTAAACATCTCCTACGAGCTGATCTTCAGCAGAAATGCTAAGAATATTCACTGCAGAAAGGACAGTCTTTTCAACGAATGGTGCTTTGAATATTGAATATTCACACATAGAAGATTTAAACTTTATCTCTCATCATATACAAAACTGAACTCAAAGGTGTTCATTTACCCTAGGCATTAAGATGTCAGTTAAGATGCTAGTGTCTCATATAAAAGTACCTAGTAGATACCCAGCTCTGACTCCTGACTCCAGTTTCCTGCTAATGCAGATACTGGGAGGGAGTAGGGATAACTCAAGTACATGCAGGAAAGCTGGGTTGAATTCCACACTATTGGCTTCTGTTTGGCCCAGTCCTGTCCTTTGTGGGCATTTGTGGAGTCAATCAATATGAGAGCTCTCTCTTTTTGTTTATCTGCTCTCAAATAAATAATTTTACACTCAATTCAAAATTATTTAAAGACTTAAATGTAAGATCTGAAAGTACTAGGAAAAAAATGCTTCAGGACATTGGATTGAGTAAGTATTTGAAGGATACGACAACAAAGCACTAGAAGAAAAAAGCAAAAATAGTCAAATGGACTTTTTTATTTATTTAACAGGTAGAGTTATAGACAGTGAGAGACAGAGACAAAGAGAAAGGTCTTCCTTCCATTGGTTCACTCCCCAAATGGCCACTATGGCTGGCGCCGTGCCAGGAGCAAAGCCAGGAGCAAGGTGCTTCCTTGTGGTCTCCCATATGGGTGCAGGGCCCAAGCACTTGGGCCATCCTCCACTGCCATTCTGGGATGCAGCAGAGAGCTGGACTGGAAGAGGAGCAACTGGGACTAGAACCCAGTGCCCATATGGAATGCCGGCACTGCAGCAAGTGAGCCACGGCACTGGCCCTGGAATTTTACCAAGTTAAAAAACTTCTGCAAAGCAAACAAAATAATCAACATAACAAAGAGACAATATGAAATTGGAGAAAATATTTAGAAAATATACACCTATTAAGGTGTATACACCCTTTAAGACATTTTAAAAACTCAATGAAAAATGAACAGATTTTAAAATTGGCATTAGATCTAAATGCTCATTTGTCAAAGAAAGGCATACAAATGGCCAAGAAGTACATGAAAAATGTTCAGCATCACTAATTAAGAGGGAAATACAAATACAAATCAAAACCACAATTAGACACCAAGTTACTCCAGTTAGAATGCCTATTATCAAAGGCAAAACAGTGGCTGGTATTGTCACACAGCAGGTTAAGCCATGCTCTGTGACACTGGCATCCCATATGAGCACTAGTTCAACTCCACATCCCATCCAGCTCCCTGCTAATGTGTCTGGGGAAGCAGCAGAAGGTGACCCAAGTGCTTGGGCCCCTGTCATCCACATGGGAGACCCAGATGGAGTTCCAGGCTTCTGGCTTCAGTCTGGCACAGACCAGCCATTGTGGTCATTTGTAGAGTGAACCAGTGATGAAAGATCTGTCTCTCTGTCTCACTATGTGTCTCCCTCTTTGTAACTGTTCCTTTCAAATAAATAAATTAATCGTATAAAAAAGAAAAATACACACTTGAAGGAATTGTATGCAAATTTAACAAAAACTTGGAGAACTCAGTAACAGGAAAATAAATGCCTTCAAATTTAAATACTGCCAGAATACATAGAGACACACGTAAAATGCATAATAAAATAAACATATACGGGGCTGGCACCATGGCTCACTTGGTTAATCCTCCACTTGTAGTGCTGGCATCCCATATGGGCACAGGGTTCTAGTCCCAGTTGCTCCTCTTCCAGTCCAGCTCTCTGTTGTGGCCTGGGAGTGCAGTGGAGGATGGCCCAAGTGCTTGGGCTCTGCACCCACATCAGAGACCAGGAGGAAGCACCTGGCTCCTGGCTTCGGATCAGCATAGTTCCAGCCATAGTGGCCATTGGAGGATGCACCAATGGAAGGAAGACCTTTCTCTCTGTCTCTCTCTTTCTTTCTCACTGTCTAACTCTATCTGTCAAATAAATAAAAAAGCATATAAACCAATCTGAATATTAGAGAATTCTGAGAAAAAGAAATGTACTGTACATAAAGGAAGAGCACATTTAGACAGCAACAAGATGGATACACTGTGTATCAGGATGGTTACACTTAAAAACACACATTAAAAATGCTTTCAAAGATAGAGTAGCAGGACATCTCATTCATTCCTGGTGAGAATGCATCATGGGGTAGATGCTTTATCAGACATCTTGGCATGTTATTAGGAATCCAACACCGTGTCATACACCATACATGTTCTAATATATTTACAGAGCTGGTGTGAAAACGTATGCCTTGATAAAAGCTGACATGAAAATATATATAGCAGCTTTATTCACAATGGCTAAATCTCATAGAAAACCACATTGTTCCTCAACAGTTAACCACATAACCAAACCTTCAAAGTGCATGGAGACCCTGGGAAGAGAACAGGAGATGAAGACACATGACATGTTTAGGGTGCAGGCATTTAGCATGGGGACACAAGAGAAAAGCCGAGGCTGAAGTCATAGGGGATCTAGAAGCCCAAGGAAGACAATGACTTCAAGCAAAGGGCAGAGAGGTATCTGAAGGCTGCCATGAGCTGAAGGCTCAGGCTATGAAGTCACTCCAGGGTAGCAGGATAATACTCCGGAGTAGAGATGCAGATAACTGATGGGAGATCACGGCTTCATGCAGAGGGGCTGGAGGACCTGACAGCTGGCTTGGGATGCAGGCACAGATGGACACTCAAGGAAAGATGTGATGGAGGGTCTGGCATTGTGGTGCAGTGGGTTACACCACTACCTATAATGTTGGCATTCCATATGGGTGCTGGTTTGTATGCTGGCTGTTCCCGTTCAGATCCAGCTCCCTGCCAAAGACCTGGGAAAGCAGTGGAAGATGGCCTTACTGTTTTGTCCTCTGCCACCCACGTAGGAGACCCAGAAGAAGCTCCAAAGGCCTGACTCCTGGCTTCAGATGGGCCCAACCCTGGCCATTGCAACCAATTGGGGAGTGAGCCAGAGGATGGAAGCCCTTTCTGTCTCTCTATGCCTCTGTCTCTCCCTCTATGTGATAAGGAAATAACTTGAGATATTAAATTTCATGGGGTTTTTTTGGACAGAGTTAGGCAGCGACAGAGAGATAAAGATCTTCCTTCCATTGATTCACACCCCAAATGGTTGCCACGGCCAGTGCATAGTGGCAATCCAAAGCCAGGAGCCAGGTGTTCCCTCCTGGTCTCCATGCGGGTGCAGGGTCCAAGTAAGTTGAGCCATCCTCCACTGCCTTCCCGGGCCACAGCAGAGAAATGGACTGGAAGTGGAGCAACCAGGACTAGAACCTAGAGTGCCAGTGCCACAGCCAGAGGATTAGCCTAGTGAGCCATGGCACTGGCCCTCTATGTAATTTTCAAATAAATCTTTTTTAAAAAGAGGTGCTGGAGACACAGGGGATGGAGACTTATGAAGGCACATGGAATAAGACTGTGTCTAGGGAGGCCATTCAGGCATCAGAATTCTACTTCTCCACTGTCTGTTTGTCATGATAAAGCCTCCCTTTGAGCAACCACCATTTAAAGATGCCACGTGACAGACTCCTTGTCTCTGAGGCTAATATGTGTCCGTAAAGCCTACTTTAGAAGTAAGAAGTACAGATAATCATAACAAAATCTGTGACTGCCTCTGGAAGACTGAGGGACCAGGGGGTGTGGAAAAACACAAAATTGGGGCCAGTGCCGTGGCTCACTTGGTTAATCCTCCACATGTAGTGCCAGCATCTTATATGGGCACCGGGTTCTAGTCCTGGCTGCTCCTCTTGCAGTCCAGCTCTCTGCTGTGGCCTGGGAAGGCAGTGGAAGATGGCCGAACTGCCTGGGCCCTGCACCCATATGAGAGACCATGAGGAGGTATCTGGCAGCTGGATTTGGATCAGTGCTGCACACTGGCTGTAGCAGCCATTTGGGGGGTGAACCAATGGAAGGAAGATTTTTCTGTCTCTCTCTCACTGTCTAACTTTGCCAAAAAATAAAAATAAAAAACACAAAATTTAATATCTCAATTTATTTCCTATCACTTCTTTTTTTTTTTTAATTTTCACAGCAATGTCTTGCAATCACTTGGAAACAGGTAACAACATAGGGACCTAACATATAGACTGAAAGGATTGCAGACTCAAAACACAAACCTGGTTATTCACATCGAATGCACCTTTGCTCTAGAATGACACTGACTGCTGACTGTGAGTTTCCAGCAGTTCTTAGGATGCCAAGTCTTCTGAAAACACTTTGAAACCTGTCTTCCCAGACTGAGAACCCATGGATAACAGGACTGGAGAGAGCAGTGCTCTAAGACTAGCTCAGCATCTGCTTCCACCCTTGGCAGGCACACTGAGGGGGAGTAGCTGCATTCTCTGTGCCCTCCAGCAGGCGTGTGTACTAGGGTTCACTCCCAGCCCTGGGGCCTCCAGAAACCCTGCAGCCAGCCTTCCTCCACAGCTATGTGGTGGGGTCATGGGTTGGCTCCCACAGGGTGCACGGGGCACATGGTGGCCCTCACCCCCCACCATTCCCTGACCTCTGGTCTGGTGCCCCCACCTCCGGGTTGGAAAAATCCCAGAATCAGTTGAGAGCCAGAGATAAGAAGGGAGGATTGGCACAGCACTGGCTGGGAGAGACCCTGAGGGGCCCTGTGGCACCCATGGGTTGGCCTCAAGGTCCCAGGGTGGCTGCAGCAGGGCCTGCACAGGTCACCCCTGCACTCTCCCCAGACCCAGCTATCTGGAGTTGGCAAGTACAGAGATCCTGCATCCTTCAGTGCTGGGAGCACACTTCCTCAGGGTCTCCCACAGCCAGAAGTTCACAAAGGGCCACCACTTCCTCCTGTGCATCCATTTCCTCACTCCTGAGTCAGCACCATCCATTTATGCTGAGTCATCATGAAATTTCTGCTGGGTCATCATTACCATACCTTCTGAGTCATCATGAAATTTCTGCTGACTCATCATTACCACCTACCTGGTCCCCACATGTTCTCTTTAGAGACCTGAGCCCTGTCAAGGGGTCCTGAGAGATAGGGTGGTCCCCAGCAGCTCCATCCTGGTCTCTAGCAGGTATACATTGCCCCATCTGGGTCTCCAGGCCTCCAGCCAGGTCCCCAGGTCCTCCATCCAGGCACCGGGGCCTCCATCCAGGTCTCTAGGGCTCCATCCGGGTCTCTAGCAGGTGCACAGGGATCCATACAGTCTCTAGGAGCCTCATCTGGGTTTCCATGGCTCCATCTGGTTCTCCAGTGCTCCATCTGGGTCTCCAGAGCTCAATTTGGGTCCCCAGGGGCTCCATCCTGGTTTCCAGCAGGTGCATGGGGTCCTCAGGACCTCCATCCAGTCCCAGCAGGTGCAAGGGGCCCCTCCTTCCTTCCTTGCAACCTTGGGTTAGATTTAGGGGTAGAAGCATGACTCAGCTGGCCTGGTGCCATGACTCAGCAGGTTAGGTTTGATGTCAAGGTTAGGGTGGGGATGGGATTCAGGTTAGGGTTCATGTTTGAAGCATGACTCACCAAGTTTAGAAGCACGACTCAGGAGGTCTGGAAGCATGATTCGGCAATTTTAGAAGTGCGACTCACTGGCCTAAGAGTATGACTTGGCAGGTGTAGTTGTCTACCTTTGTGGGTAAGGATGCCTGGTAGGTAATGATGACTCAGCAGGTATAAAATGGTGACTCAGCAGAAGTTTCTCAATGACTCACCAGGTCTGGGATAATGAGGATTAAGTGGGTATGTATAATGATGGCTCACGAGGTGTGTGCTAGTGATGATTCAGCAGAATTTCCTGATGACTCAGCAGGAGTCTCAGCATGACTCATCCCTTCCTTCCTTCCCTCCCCTCTTTGCATTCATTTCTGGTCCACTTTCAATTTCCTAAACCCACTTCTGGTCATTCTAGACCCACTTCCAGTCCACTTCTGCATTCCCAGAGTCAATTCCAGTCAACTTCCCGATTCCTACAGTCACTAACTTCCAGCTAATTTATGTCACTTCGGGGTTCTCAGACTCACTTTAGTCTACTTCTGGGTTCCTAAGTCACTTCCGGTCCACTTCCGGCCATTGTATACCCATTTTCAGTCACTTTGGTTCTGTTTATACCCATTTTTGGGTACTTCTGGTGTACTTCCAGGTTCTTATAGTCACTTCCCAGAGGGTCTCTGTTGGTCCCTGGGGGTCTCTGTGGGTCCCAGTTGTCTCTGGGGTTCTCTCAGTGTCTTTCAGCATCTCTGGGGGTCTCTGAGGGTCTCTGGGGGTCCCAGGGCTCTTGGCAGGGACACCTGTCCATCACCCAATCACCCTTGTCCATCACTCAGAAACCTGTCCATCACTCAGAATAGACCTGTCACTCAGGAAAAACATTTTAATTCTCATACAAGTTTCTGTCAGCAAATTGGTCCTGGGTCTGAAAGACACCTTTTCTTACAGGGACTCCCTTGAGTTTTTGTCAGAGAAAATTTGTCAGGATCCAATATGGCTATAGCTCCTGTCAAAACAATTGCCAGAATCCAAGATGGCCACCACTGACATCAGAAAACACACTGCCACACTCCAACATGGCTGCCACTCCTGTCAGAAAAATTTGCCAGCCTCCAAGATGCCTGTCATTCCTGTCATAATGAGAATTTGCCAGGATCCAACATTCTGCTGCTGATGTCAGAACGAGAATTTGCCAGACTCCAATATGGCTGTCATCAGAAAATCTAAAAATACATTTCTTAAAAATTTCATTTAAAAATTCATTAAAAATTAAAAATTAAGTAAAAATTAAAAATGTAAAAAGACATTCAAATTCCATTTAAAAATTCATTAAAATTGGCCGGCGCCGCGGCACACTAGGCTGATCCTCCGCCTTTCAGCACCAGCACACCGGGTTCTAGTCCCAGTCGGGGCACCGGATTCTGTCCCAGTTGCCCCTCTTCCAGTCCATCTCTCTGCTGTGGCCCAGGAGTGCAGTGGAGGATGTCCCAAGTGCTTGGGCCCTGCACCTCATGGGAGACCAGGAGAAGTACCTGGCGCCTGCCATCGGATCAGCGTGGTGCGCCGGCCGCAGCGCGCTGGCGGCAGCAGCCATTGGAGGGTGAACCAATGGCAAAGGAAGACCTTTCTCTCTGTCTCGCTCTCTCACTGCCCACTCTGCCTGTCAAAAAATAAAAAAAATAAATTCATTAAAATTCTTTTAAAATTAATTTAAAAAATAATTAAATAATTAGTGTGCATGAGTGGGATTGCCTAGCAACTTGCTTAAGCCAGAGGCCCTGAACGCACCTTTGAGGGATTGCCTAGCAACTGGGTTAAGCCCCGCAGCCCCGGGCAAGCCTGCACGGGGTTGCCTAGCAACGAGAGAAAGCCAGAGGCGTGGAGGATGCCTTCATGGAGTTGCCTAGCCATGTTCCCACAGTCTCTGCATTTTCCACGGTTCTGGCCCAGGGGCCTTGGGGGTCCCCAGCTTTGGGGGGAGGGTTCCAGCTGGACTGGAAATGGAGCTCCTGGGGGCCCTGGGCACCTGCTGGGGACCTGGATGAAGCCCTGGGGACCCAGATGGAGGCCCGGTGCACTTGCTAGAGACCTGGATGCAACCCCTGGAGACCCAATGGAGCCCTGGAGACCTGTATGGAGCCCCTAGATACCCAGATGGAGCCCCTGGAGACCTGGATGGAGCCCTAAAGACCTGGAAGGAGCTCCTGGGAGGCCCCGGCACCTGCTAGAGACCCAGATGGAGCCTCTAGAGACCCAGATGGAGCCCCTAGAGATATGGGTAGAGCCTTGGGGACCCAGATGGAGCCTTAGAGACCTGGATGAATCCCTGGAGACCCAGATGGAGCTCCTGCAGACTCGGATGGAGCCTTAAAGACCTGGATGGAGCTCCTGGGAGCCCCAGGCACTTGCTAGAGACCCAGATGGAGCCCTAGAGACCTGGATGGAGCTCCTTGGGGCCCAATGCACCTGTTAGAGATCTGGATGGAGCCCCTAGAGACCCAGATTGAGCCCCTAGAGATATGGGTAGAGCCTTGGGGACCCAGATGGAGCCTTAGAGACCTGGATGGATCCCTGGAGACCCAGATGGAGCCCCTAGAGACTCAGATGGAGCCCCTGTGCACTTGTTAGAGACCCAGATGCAGCCCCTGGAGACCCAGATGGAGCCCTAAAGACCCAGATGGGGCTCCTGGGAGCCCCAGGCACCTGCTAGAGACTCAGATGGAGCCTCTAGAGATATGGATGGAGCCATGGGGACCCGGATGGAGCCCTGTGCACCTGTTAGAGAACTGGTTGTAGCCCCCGAGACCCAGATGGAGCCCTAGAGACCTGGATGGAGCTCCTGGTGGGCCCATGCACCTGCTAGAGACCTGGATGGAGCCTTAGAGATCTGGATGGAGCCCCTGGAGATATGGATGGAGCCATGGGGACTTTGATAGAGCTCTGGAGACCCGGATGAAGCCCTAGAGACCCGTATGGAGCCCCTGGGGACCCATATGGAGCCTTTGAGACCCAGATGGAGACCTGTATGGAGCTTTAGAGACACCAATGCAGCCCCTGGTGCAGGCTTGGGGCCTGGAAATGGGCAGGGCTATGGTGATTGATAGTCCTGATCCCCAACCCCATGTTCCCACAAGGTGTGGGTGGTGGGGAAGATGGCTCTGGAGTAGGGGACCTAGGGGTTTCTGGGAGCCAGAAGTGAGGGCGTGGCTTCTCCCAGGGGATTCTGAGCCAGACATGGGGGCCCCAAGGGCCTCTGGGAGCCAGATGTGGGAGCATTCCAGAGAGACCACAGAATCCACAGTCGTGTGCAATCAGTTTATGACATCAATGAGAAAGAGAAACTGAGAGCAAGCTGGGGACAGAGGCTTATGGGACATTCCAGAACATTCTGGAACATTCTGAAAACATCCCAGAACATTCCAGAAGCTTCCAGCAGAGATTGCAAGTGAGGGGCAGGGAGACGTTGGCTTTTTACCTGTTGGGGATGAGAAAAAAATGTGGAGCATTCTGGAAATGTCGCAGAATGCTCTGGAATGTTCCAGAATATTCCTGTTGCCTGAACATCTAGAAAATTCTGGGATATTTCGGAAACACTCTAGAATGTTCCCCTGGGAAGGTGTGAGGACTGGCTGGCACCACACTGCTCACCTGGGCGTCAGCATCATCACTGGGGACAGGTGTCTGTCAGGGAGGAGAAATTGGCTGAGTCAGCACAGGATGGCCTGGTGGCTCCATGGAACGTTCTAGAGTTTTCTAGATTTTTCTGGAACCCCCTGGAATGTTCCACCCAGGCCACACCCACCAGTTCATTCCCCTCCACCCAGACCACACCTGATTCTCATCCATGTCAGCCATGCCCCCAGCTCACAGCCATGCCTCCACCCTGGCCACACCCCTGGCTCACTCATGACAGCCATGCCCATCCTGGCCATGAACCCTCCACACTGGCCACACCCCCAGCTCACCCATGCTGGCCACACACTCCATGTTCTCCCGGGGATCCCGTTCTCCTTCATTAACACCAAGAACTGTGCCAGGTGCTCATCGCTCAGCTCCTGGTCCTGGGCTGTGGGTGGCGCCAGCTGTATACACTTGCCCTGTCTAGTGGGCGCTGACTGTATACAGCCAGCCAGACGCACCTCAGGCAGCATGGGCTCCGTGCTGTGTACACCGAGGGTGCCTCTGTCTAGAGGGTGCCCACTAACTACCACTGGGTCTGCACCAACTGTATACAGTCACAGTCAGGATGGCTCCTTCTAGTGTGTGCTGACTGTATACAGTCAACCAAAATCACCCAGGATAGGATGGGGCTGGGATGGTTCTGTTCAGTAAGCACTGACTGTATACATTCAGCAAAACCTGCCCCAGATATCTAGTAGGTGCTGACTGTATGTGCTTGCCCCATCTAGTGGGTGCTGACTGTATACAGTCAGTCAAGCCCACCCCGGACAGGATGGGATCTACTTAGTATGCACTGACTGTATACAGCTGGCCGAGTCCCCCTCTAGGGTGTGCTGGGGTTGAGGATCTTGTATTTAGTAGGTGCTGCCTGAACACAGCCAGGGTCAGGCTCTCTCTCTAGTGTGTGCCACCAGTATACAGCTGGCCAAGCCCCTCTAGGATGCACCAGGGTCAAAGTTATTCTGCATAGTAGGCACTGACTGTATATGGTCACGGTCAGAATGTATCTCTCTCTAGTGGGTGCTAACTGTATACAGCAGGGTCAGGCTTTCAGGTTGCAATGTGTGTCTCTAGTAGGAGCCGACTGTATACACTCAGGATCCATGTATACAGTCAGGGTCAAGCTCTGGACTGGCTGCATACACTCAGGGTCTGTGTATACAGTCAGGGTCAGACTCTCTTTCTAGCAGGTGCTGGCTGTATCCACATGTGTGTGCAGGGGGCTCACCAGCAGTAAGGGTGACGCAGGTGGCAGTGCCATCGGTGCCCACATTCTGATTGAGAAAGAAGATGTGGCCATTCTCCTGCACCAGGAACTTGAAGTAGTTCTGGCCTTCAACTTCAGGGGGAGAGGTGGGCATTCAGGGTGTGCCAGGGCATGCTGGAACATGTGGAATGTTTCAGGGCATTGTGGAGCATGCTGGGACATCCTGGGGCATGCTGGGAAGTTCCAGAAGCATTTTCTAGAACATTCTGGAACATTCTAGAACATTATGGAATTTTTCTGGAACACTCTGGATGCTTCCCTAGGGCCTGCTAGAGTCTACTGGGACTGTCTGTAACATTCCGGAATGTTCTGTAATATTCTGGGGGAGAGATTTTAGAACATTCCAGAACATCCTAGAATTGTTAGAAACAAAATTGGATAGATTCTGGAACATTCTAGAACATTGTGGAATTGTCTGGATGTGTTCTAGAACATCCTGGAATATTCTGGAACATTCCAGTTGCTCCCGTAGGGCCTGCTAGAGAGTCTATTGCAATCATCTGGAACATTCTGGAACATTCTAGGACATTATGGAACGTTGCACAAATGATGCGAGTGATTGATACCTGGGCACAGGCCACGCCCACCACAAGGGCAAGAATGAGAGCCTTCATCATCGTCTTTTCGTCGTCTGGAACCGGCTGCTACCAGGCATCTCTTCATAGCCAGGGCTTGGGAGAAGTGGGCAGGGCTGAGGTTGTGCAAACATCCAGGTTGGCACTGGGATGGGATGAGGTCCCGGGGCATTCCAGAATGTTCCAGGAGCTTCCAGGAGCTTCCATTATGGATTCTCTGGGGCTAGGGATTTTCCAGAATTTTCTAGAATGTTTCAAGGACACTAGGCGAGTGTTCCTCAGGTCTTAGAATATTCTAGAATTTTATGGAGTTTTTTTAGAACTTTCTAGAATGTTCTTAGAACTTTTTCTAGAATACCTGCTGAGTGTCTTCAGGGGTCATAGAATTTACTAAAACGTTCTAGAATACACTCAGAATTTTCAAGAATGCTCTCAGAAATTTTTCCAGAATGTTTCCAGAATGTTCTTGGAATTTTTCCTGAACACCAGGTAGGCATCATTGGGGTTTTAGAAATGTTCTAGAAACAATGGTGAATATTCTCAGAATTTTCTAGAATGTTCCCAGAACATGCAGTGAAAGTCTTTGGGGGTCCTGGAATTTTTTAGAATGTTCTCAGTATTTCTAGATTTTTGTAGAATGTCCTAGAACATTCCAGATTGCCCGGTGACCATCTTGGGGGGCCGAGGACCTCTTCTGATGGGCTGGAAATTACTACGGCCCCCAGAGATCAGCACAGGATGTCCTGGAGTGGCCACACCCCCTTGACTCTCCTCCCATGTGTGCAGGTGCTTAGGCTATGTGCGCTGTGTAAATGTCAGCCGGGCTGGGCACAGCACCAGGACACCCGCTGCACCTGGCTGGGGAATTTCCACTCAGACCTGCATCCCAGAATAACCCTAGGATCACTAGGTGGCATTTTGGAACATTCTGGAACATCCTACAAAATCTCTAGGACATTCTGGGAAAATTCTAGAATATTCTAGAATGCTCCAGAAGATTCCAGAATCTGGATTTTTTTTTCCAACTTTTTCCCTGCCAGGTGTCCAGGCATGGTCTTGTGAGCTCCGGGGAGGTCATTCTGGGTCTCTGTCTCTCAGTGAAAAAACTGGCTTGGAGCAGTTTTGCAGCATGAAATCCTTTAATCCCATTTCCTACTCCAATGACCCCAGGGTTCTGGCTGGCTCCAGCCAAAACAAACTGCCCAGGGGAACCACAGGAGTTTGTGGGGGGCCCCCTGAGAACAGGCAGTGCCGAATCTGGAAGATGCTATGGTGTTCTGGCTTGTACTCTCTTGTACAAAAGTGGTTAAAAGACATCCTCATACTTAAGAATGAGGTATGCCTCCTAAGTAGTGGTTTACCCTGCTGCACCACAATGCTCATCCTTGGCATTTTATCTGATGTTTCCCTGGCATTTGGACTTGTTTACCTAAGTTCATTTGTTGGAGCCAGTGTTGTGATGCATTAGGATAATCTGTTGCCACTGATGCTGGCATCCCATATGGCCACTGTTTGTGTCTCAGCTGCTGTACTTCCCATCCAGCTCTCTGCCAATGCATCTGAGAAAGCAGCAGACAACCCAAGTTCTTGAGTCCCTGCCACCCATGAGGGAGACTTGGGTGGAGTTCCAGATCCTGGCTTTGATCTGACCCAGTCCCAGCCATTGTGAGTATTTGGTGGGTTGACCTGCAGATGGAAGATCTCTCTCTCCCCCTCCCTGTCTCTCCTTCTTTATAACTCCATCTTCCAGATAAATAAATCCTTTTCACATATTTGTTTTTCAACATTTTTTCTCCTTACTTGCTAGTATAGCATTCTCCCTTGGTGCTGCTGCTCTCTGTGGACTTGTCCTCCTCAGCATCTGACTAGAGCACAGCCACCTCTCCAATGCTGACATCCTCTGACACATGTTTCACTCTTCTGTTCTCTCTAAACTGCAGACTCTTGGGCAACCTAAGTAACTCTCATGCATAAACTTGCATAGACACACACACTTGAGGACTACTTAGTCTTGGATTTCAGGTTGTAATTAACTTTAATTTTCAGAGGACTGGTGAAAAAACAAGTCTGGAAGCCAGGGTGCAGCCTTATGGTTCAGATGTCTGTGTCCCACATTGGAGTTTTTGGGTTTGATTCCCGGTTCCAGCCCCTGACTCCAACTTTCAGATAATGTAGACCCTGGTAGCTAGCAAGTGATGGTTCAGATGATTAGGTTCCCTGCTCCTGGGCCAGCCCTGACTGCTGTGGACATTTCAGCAGTTAACTAGAGGGTGAATACCACTTCTCTGTCTACTTGTTCATTTCTTTGCATCTCAAAGTAAAAAACAAAACAAGAATGTTTGCATGATCCATTAAAATAACTTCCTCAATGGAAAAAGTAGTGTCATTGTTATTTTTGGGGAAAAATAATGCTTCTTGGTTGTAAATGATATTTGAATAATGCATAAGTGTACATCAAACTTCCATTGTGGACAAGGAAGAGAAAGATGGAAGCAATAATTTTTACTTCTGGCTTTGGTACTTGTCATGTAACCTTGAAAAATTCATTTAAACTCATGGGACCTGAGCATCCTTAAAATTACAGGCTCGTCTAGTTGAGGCAGGTGGTGTAAGGGGAGGTGGCAGGAAGCTGAGAGCTTTCCTTGTTTCTGTGCCAACAGAGCTAAGTGACCATAGCAAGTCATTTGACCCCTCTGGATCTTCCTCCCTTGTGAGATAAGATTGTCTTTGTAGTTAAAGGATTTATTCTACACAGTCCTATCTTATGGTAAGGTTCACATGACTGTGAAGTGTTTTATAAACTGGCAGTGTAAAAATCAAGTTGGCACCGAAGATGAAATGTTAAACAGCATAGAACTTCTAAGGCTTGTAGTTCTATTAGGAGCTACACAGAAACATTCAAGTTCAGGGGCATTTTTAAATTTAAAAACAGAAACATTGAATCACTGTTCAGAATCAGTATAGTTGCTAAAATTCTTATTTATAATCACTGAGATTGGTAGTGTAATTACTGATAGCATACTCCTAGTGTTGTATATTTTAGTTTATACAATACTTAGACTATATAAAATATAGGTAGCATGGGAAGTGCGATACACAGCAGTCTTGTAGAATGGCAGATGTCCTAAACAGCACTCTGGCCTCAGAATCAGCCCTTAAGGCACTCAGATCTGGCTGAAGAGCCCATGAGAGTATTTTAGGTATGGAAAGCTGTGGGGAGCAACTCGGACTATACTGTTACTGGAATTAAGACTTATTCTATGCATCTGCTCTCCCACAATGTGGCGCTAGGAGAGAAGCGTACAGCTTCTACCCAGCTGCCCCTTACCAACTTGATAAGCTGCAAGAGCCGCTCCTGATTGGAGGAGAGTGGCGCGCTCTGCGTGTGGGTAGCAGAGCATGGATTGGTGGAGAGGACTATATAGGAGGAGAGAGACGGCATGGTGGTGTGGGTTGGTTGGAGAGTGCATTGGAGAGTTCGCAGGGAAGTTCGTTACTTCATTCTTTCTCACTTCTCTCTACTCATTCTTGCTTTGGGAGTTTGCTGTTTACTTATTCTTACTTTACTATAGAAAGGACTTGTAAAAAAAGGGAACAACAAGCGTCCAGTCCGGTGTGGCTCCTCCGTGTGCGGAGGAGCAGCAAATGGTGCCGTGACTCAGATAGGAAACCTAGGAGGGAAAAAATGGGAAGAAGTGGGAAATTACCAGAGAGAGAGACTAGCAAAGAGCCTAGGGGAAGGCCGGACGGAAAGAGTGCCGGTGAAAAGCTAGTTAGAACCCAGGAAAAAAGCCGTGGGGGAAGAAAATTAGAAGCTAGGAAAGAGGTATTAACTGGGAACGTCTGGGAGACTCAGTCTTCCATTACGCCCACCGCTCCAACATGTCACAGACGGTACAGACAATGGAGTTCTTTGGCTACTCTTTGCCCACTGGCTACCTCTTCCTCCTGCTAGGCACCATTCTCTATTTCTCCCTAAAGATCATCCATTGTGGGCTGAATGTGGTTTCTCTCTCTTCCTACTCCCCACCTCGCAGCTTTTCTTCTAAGCGAGGGAAACGAGGGGGCAGGAAAATTCATGCATTCGTAAGAGCAGTCGTGGAGACGTCCCCCTGGTTTCTACAGCAGTGGAGGCAGGTGGGACGGAAATTACGTGAGGCTGGGGAATCGATAGAAGTGCTGAAGCTGTGGCAACTCGTTGATCAGGTGCTTCAGGACCCCACGGAAGGGATCGAGTTGTTGCTTAATGAGGGGAGTGAATTGCAGGAAGAATTATGGCAGGGCAGCCAGGCGAGCAGCTATTGTAACAAACAGGTGAGAAGAAAATCAAAGAAGGATTTAGAGAGCCAGGAAGCTTACGTGGGGGAGAAGGAAGCTGAAGAGGGAACCTTGCCCCCGAGAGAGATGCCAAGAATATATCCTGGCCCTACAAGGCTGGCAAATTCAACCATAAAGGATGAATCACCACCCCGGTATCGCCCATTAGTACTACCAAAGTTTCCTCCTGTAAAGAAAAGCCCCTTTTTTCCACATGAGATTGAAGAAGAGTGGGAGGAGGAAAAAGGAGTGATGGAGGGAGTAGGTATGCAGGAGGAGATAGAAAGGCCGAGAACCGAAAGCAAGCAAAGGGGAGCTGTTTATAGAAAACCTGCTTGGGAGCAGTACCAGGAACCAGGCCAGGTGTTTCCTGTAATTCAGGATCAACAGGGAAACAGGGGTTGGACGCCTCTTGACCATAAATTACTTAAAGAGTTGCAACAATCAGTACAATTGTATGGGCCCCATGCAAGTTACACTCAGGCAATCCTTGATAACATTGGGCAGCAAGGCCTAATACCCGAGGATTGGAGAAACTTAGTAAAGGCGGTGTTGGGCGGGGGTGACTTCCTCTTATGGTTAGCTGCTTATAAAGAATTCACGCGAGAATATTCAAAGCAGAACTATCAAGCAGGGAATCAAGCATGGGATGAGGAAATGTTAAATGGAGAAGGGCGATTTGCCAATCCCGATGAGCAGGCCCGATTACCAACAGCTGTCCTCTTACAAGTGAGAGAGATAGCAAGAAGAGCCTGGAAGGTGATACCCAGAAAAGGAGAAATAAGACACAGCCTAACTAAGATAGTACAGGGCCCTACTGAACCTTACGCTGACTTCGTGAACAGATTAATGGAAGCAGCAGGAAACATTTTTGAAACTGTGGAAGAAGCAATGCCCTTAGTCAGAAGATTGGCGTATGAACAGGCCAATAAAATATGTCGTGAAGCTCTTAGAAAATGGCAGCATAAAGACATCCCTACCTTTTTGAAAATCTGTAGGGATGTCATGGATGATGTAGCTTCTGGATCACATGCTGCAGTAGCTGTAACCCGACAATTTAGACAGAAAATGAGGGGACAAAAATGCTTTAGATGTGGTCGAGAAGGGCATCTAATGAGGGAATGTAGGGCGAAATTTCCAGCCCGAGATCGGCAGGGCATAGAGAACTCGAGAAGACCAGGCCTTTGCCCACGCTGTAGAAGAGGGAATCATTGGGTCAGTGAATGTTACTTTAAAATGAATAGCGCAGGCAATCCCCTGAGGATGCCAAATGAGCCGGGCCCCATAAGAAGATCAGGTGTATATGGACAACAGCAAAAAAACGGAATGTGGGCCCCTGCACCCTGGGGCCAAAACAATCGGTGGGTGCCACGGTCCCAACAATACAAAAACCAAATATTTACTGCGCAGAGTTACGAGACACCGAATATTCGGTACTAACACCTCAAATGGGGCCACAAGCCATAGAGGTGAGGGCAGAAACAATTTCAGCGGAGCATAAGGGACTTGGAATAATCATAGGAAAAGAAACAAATGCTTTAAGAGGCCTAATGGTCATTACCGGAGTCATTCAATTACCTTTTGATAAGTTAAAAGTGCTAATACAATCTACAAAGGGTATTATTCAAATCAAGCCAGAAGAACCTGTGGCTCAAATGCTGATCATGATTGGAGCACAGGATGTTCATGGACCCCAAGGGGAGAAATTTGCAGCCTTGTCCCTATCTTTAGCAGATCGACCTCTGTGGACCTTAACCATTAGAGGAAAGTCGATTCAGGGCCTGCTAGATACAGGTGCAGATGTAAGTATAATTTCAGAAAATGATTGGCCGAAGTCATGGCCCCTTCAGCCAGGAGATAATACTTTAGTAGGCCTAGGTGCGGCCATGACACCATCAAGAAGTGCTCAGGTGCTTCATTGGCAGGATCAAGAAGGGAACAAGGGAAATGTGCAACCTTATGTTAGTGCACTCCCCATCACATTATGGGGAAGAGACATTTTAGAACAATTGGGACTGACATTAACAAATGAGGACCAATTGGAGAGTTCTACAGGACGGCGTATTATGTATAAAAAGGGATATCAGTTTGGAAACGTATATTCATTAAATAAAAGTTAAAAAAAAAAAAAAGAAAAAAAAAAAAAAGGGATATCAGGAGAGAGGATTAGGCTCCAGAGAAGGCAGAAGGGACCTAGCCCAGCCCAAAGGCGATTTTAAAAGACAGGACACGGGTTTTTCGTGGGGGCCACTGAGATGCAGCCGCTGCCATTGTCATGGCTGGACAACAAGCCAAAGTGGATACCACAGTGGCCCCTTACCCAGGAAAAGTTGGCTGCGGTAAATGATATAGTGTTACAACAATTAGAGGCAGGCCATTTGCAACCATCAACCTCCCCATGGAATACGCCAATATTCGTGATAAAGAAAAAATCGGGGAAATACCGGTTGTTGCATGATTTACGGGCTGTTAATCAGCAGATGCAACCCATGGGGGCATTACAACCCGGACTCCCGGTTCCTACTATGATCCCAAAGCATTGACCATTAATAGTACTCGATCTGAAGGACTGCTTTTTTAGCATACCTCTACATGAACAAGACATTCAGAGGTTCGCTTTCACCGTACCTTCCATTAATCATCAAGGTCCCGACAAAAGATATGAATGGAAGGTGCTTCCCCAAGGAATGACTAACAGTCCTGCCATATGCCAGCTATATGTTGACCAGGCAGTAGAGCCGGTTCGACAACAGTGCCCAAAAGTACAAATTTTACACTACATGGATGATTTGTTAATAACGGCTGAAAGTGAAAGTCACCTTATGGAAGCATATAAGCTGCTGCTATTATATTTGGAAAAAGTTGGGTTACAAGTAGCGCCAGAGAAGATACAAAAAGGGGAAGTAGTACAGTACTTAGGGCTTTAAGTAACTTCTGAAAAGGTGACCCCATTAGAATTTGAAATTGCAATAGATGGGTTGCAGACCCTTAATGACTTCCAAAAATTATGTGGCAATTTAAATTGGTTGAGGCCCTATTGTAAATTAACCACCGAAGATATGATGCCATTATTCAATATTTTAGAAGGAGATGCCCAGCTTGATTCCCCTCGTAGATTGACAAAAGAAGCCCGCTTGGCGTTACAGAAAATCGAAAAACAAATTAAAGCAATGCAGATTGAAAGATGTGATCCACAACAAGCCCTAGAAATATTAATTTTTATGGAACAGCTGTATCCCTTCGCAGTCATTTGGCAAGGAGGACCCTTGTTGTTTGTATACCCACATTCACATGCACCGCGTGTACTATACACCCAAGGCATAGCGGTGGCTGATTTGATATTAACAGCAATAAAAAAGGTGACAGAAATGGTGGGGAAGACTCCAAAGCGATGTGTAGTTCCCTTTGCTCAAGAGGCAGTAGAAGCCTTTACAAGGGAATGCTGGCAATGGGCATACATAGTTCTCATTCTATAAATAGAGATTGACAATCACTACCCTCGCCATCCATTTGTTAACTTCTGCACACAGGTTTCAATAAAACGGGTGCAGAAGGTGCGAAGGGATCCAATTCAAGGGGCAGTTACCATATTTACGGATGGAGCTAAAGGCGGAACAGGAGCAGCTATATTTAACAATCAACGATATTTTGTCTTAACAGCATCCCCTTCTCCACAACATGCAGAATTAGCTATTATCGCAACAGTATTACGCAGAGAGAGCGCACCCATGAATATTTTGTCTGATAGTGCATATGTGGTGAATGCAGTTCAGATGCTTGCTACACAGTGCCTTATTCTTAAATCCTCCTCAGTCTATTCTTATTTAAGTGAAAATCAGGGGTTATTAAATCAAAGAGAGCATGCTATTTACATAGGCCACATAAGAGCTCATTCTAATTTACCTGGCCCACTTACTCGAGGAAACATGATGGCAGATCATTATTCAAGATTCTTGCTTGCATGCACCGCTTTGGAACAAGCTAAAGAATATCACTCTAAATGGCATGTTAACACCCACACTTTAAGTTTTAAATTTAATATTCCCCGCAAGCAAGCAGAAGATATTATTAGATCCTGTGAAAAGTGCGTTGTTACCATAGTTCCAAAGATTCCTGCGGGAGCCAATCCCCGTGGCCTTAAACCAGGACATATCTGGCAGATGGACGTTACACATATCCCCTCTTTTGGGCGACAAAGCTGTGTTCACGTCACTGTAGATACATATTCAGGTGTAGTTATGGCCACAGCCATGAATAAAGAAGGAGTACACAAGTAATCCAACACTGCTTGCAGGCTTTTGCAGCCTGGGGAGTTCCTCATGTGATCAAAATGGATAACGGCCCAGCATATACATCAACTCGTTTTGCTGCATTTTTGAAAGAATTCGGAATCTCCCATATTACCGGTATTCCATACAATCCACAAGGGCAAGCTGTGGTAGAACGCACTCACTTATATTTAAAAAATTTAATAATTAAACAAAAAGGGGGAATAGGGGAAATGGCCACATCCAACAAGGATGCCTTGGCCCTAGCTCTTTATACAATTAATTTTTTGAACAAGAAAAAGAACGGTAAAACACCTGCAGAAATGCATGCTCAATCAGCTGATAAGGAATCAATACAGTGGGTAATGTGGAAGGATTTACAGGACAACCAATGGAAAGGCCCATTCCCCTTACTCAGAAGAATACGAGGCGCCGTTTGTTTTTTTCCACAGGTGCGGCACAACCAATATGGACCCCTGAGAGAAGAATTCGGTTGGTAAACCTACCAGCAGAAGAGCTAGAAGAAAAAAACTCTATTTGAGGAAGAAAAACAATGAATAACCAATCCCTGGGATCTTGAATATGGGACATTTTTCAACGAACTCTGAAGTAGCACGACAAACAAGACAGTCAATAGCATGAAGATCACGCTGAACTTTACACAGGCGCGTATCAACGCCAAAAAAATAAAAAGAAAGGGGGATCTGTGGGGAGCAACTCAGACTATACTGTTACTGGAATTAAGACTTATTCTATGCATCTGCTCTCCCACAATGTGGTGCTGGGAGAGGAGCGTACAGCTTCTACCCAGCTGCCCCTTACCAACTTGATAAGCTGCAATAGCCGCTCCTGATTGGAGGAGAGCGGCGCGCTTGGCGTGTGGGTAGCAGAGCACGGATTGGTGGAGAGGACTATATAGGAGGAGAGAGACAGCATGGTGGTGTGGGTTGGTTGGAGAGTGCGTTGGAGAGTCGTGGGGAAGTTCGTTACTTTGTTCTTTCTCACTTCTCTCTACTCATTCTTGCTTTGGGAGTTTGCTGTTTACTTATTCTTACTTTACTATAGAAAGGACTTGTAAAAAAAGGGAACAACAAGCATCCCGTCTGGTGTGGCTCCTCCGCGTGCGGAGGAGCAGCAGAAAGCCACTCTGGCAATAAAGAAAAAAAAAGGACCTAAATAAAAGATCTCTGTGAGTGAGATCCCAGTAGAAAGAACAGGCCATCAAAGAAGGAGGTACCTTTCTCTGAAGGGAGGAGAGAACTTCCCCTTTGACTATGACCTTGTCTAAGTAAGATCGAACTCAGTGAACTCAAGAGGCTTCCATAGCCTTGGCAACTCATGACTAGAGCCCAGGGAGATTTCTGATGCCATAAACAAGAGTGTCAGATTGTTAAGTCAACAACAGGAATAACTGTGTGCTTACTCCTTATGTGGGATCTCTGTCCTTAATGTGTTGTCCAATGTGAAGTAATGCTATAACTAGTACTCAAACAGTATTTTACACTTTATGTTCTGTGTGCTGCAAACTGATGAAATCTTAACTTAATATAAACTAAATCGATCTTCTGTGTATAAAGATAATTGAAAATTAATCTTGATATGAATGGAATGGGAGAGGGAGTGGGAAATGGGAGGGGTGCTGGTGGGAGGGAAGTTATGGGGGGGAAGCCTTTGTAATCCATAAACTGTACTTTGGAAAATTATATTTACTAAATAAAAGTTTAAAAAATTAAAAAAATAAAAAATAAATAAAAATATAGGTAGCAATATTTAATGCTTCTCTTACTGTTCCTGGATTGGATTATAGTATATGTTAATAAACCCTTTTTAAAGATTTATTTATTAATTTGAAAGACAGAATTATAGAGAGAGACACAGAAATAGACAGAGATGTTCTGTCTGCTGTTTTACTCCCCACATGGCTGCAAGCAGCTGGAGCTGGGCTAATCCAAAGCCAGGTGCTTCTTCCAGTTCTCCCACATGGATTCAGGGGCCCAAGTATTTGGGCCATCTCCTGCTGCTTTCCCCGGCACATTAGCAGGGAGCTAGATTAGAAGCAGAGCAGCTGGGACATGAACCAGTGCCCATAGGGGATGCCAGCACTGCAGGTGGTGGCTTCACCTTATATGCAACAGCACCAGCTACAGCCTATTCATTTTAAATTAATAACTAAAGATTATCTGCTGTTCAGCCTCCAGGCTTTGGCTTGGCCCAGCCTCTGCTGTTGTGGACATTTGGGGAGTGAACCAG
The DNA here is from genome assembly GCF_051225735.1 of Oryctolagus cuniculus. Taxonomy (NCBI): domain Eukaryota; kingdom Metazoa; phylum Chordata; class Mammalia; order Lagomorpha; family Leporidae; genus Oryctolagus; species Oryctolagus cuniculus. Next base: position 82,737,272 of record NC_142879.1, on the reverse strand, counting down.
AGGTTGAAAGATCTCTTTTCTTATGTCTCTCCCTCTCTAACCTTGCCTTTCAAATAAATAAATGAGTCTTTGAAATAAAAATACATACACACACACACACACACACACACAGTACCAACACAGTGGGTAAAGCCATGGCCTGCTGTGCCAGCATCCCATATGGGTGCTGATTCAAGTCCCAGCTGCTCCACTTCCAATCTAGCTCCCTGCTAATGTGCCTGGGAAAGCATCAGAAGGTGGCCCAAGTGCTTGAACTACTGCATTCATGTGGGAGGCCTGGAAGAAGCACCTGGCTTTAGATTGGCTCAGCTGAGGCCAATTTGGGAAGTGAACCAGCAGATGGAAGATCTGTCTCTACCACTTCTCTGTAACTCTGCATTTCAAATAAATAATAGATTTTTAAAATGGGGGAAAAGGGCAGTTTTGTTGCCTTCCCTTTCCTTAGAGTAACATAATCAAAATCTGTTAGGCAAATGAATAAGGGAAATTCTGAGATCATGTATTGACCACAGAAGAGAATGGATTCCTTGTGCATTTTCTGCAAGCCCATGCTAGTTAGAACCAAGGGAAGCATAACAAAAAAGGGGAGGCCTATATCCCTCTTATTTGTCTTCTTTGTTCATTGGAGCAGTGGAGAGTTGAGTAATGTAATATTGGTGTTTGTCTCCATACAGTTCACTTCTATTTAGCTGGTTCTTTTTATTTTTGCATTTCTTTTTTATTTATTTTAAGAGATTTATTTGAAAGGCATAGAGACAGGGGTCTTCCATCTGCTGGTTTGATCCCCCAATGTTTGGGTGAGGTTGAAGGCCGATGAGCCCCCTTCCAGTTCTCCCATGTGGTGTGGGGTCCAAGCACCTGTCCATCACCACTGCACCTGTTGGCTGGAGTGGGACAGGAATTTGGGCAGCAAGGGCTTCAATCAGCAACTGTGATGCAGGCCCTGCAGTTCTGGTTGCACCCCCAAACCATGGTGCCAGCCTTGGTAAACTTTTCTTTAAAGTGGAATTAGGGGTAAAAACGATCTGAGGTGCATGTGCGGTTCCATTGTGAGAGGGGCTGAGGCCCCACGGGTGACCAGGGGCCAATAGGAACACCTGCAGCCTTGGCCCACAGGTCCCAGGCATCTCCCCTCTCCTTCTGCTCCACTGACAGCAGCCCGGCCCAGGCCCAGTCGTGCCTTAGGGATTTCCACCCCAAACTGGTCAATTCAGGTCACTTTGTGATCCCTGAACAGATTCAGTAATGCATGCTTCTTCTCTACTACAAAGATCTTATGTTGGTCATATTTCCAGTTACCAAAATCAAATCAACTCACACCTGGACTCTGAGTATTCAATGACATTAGTTATCAAAATAAATGTATTCAAATATTCAAAGACCACTTCAAAGCTTAACTGCCTTCAAGAGTTTTTGGCACTGGAACAGCCACTGTGGTTTTCTACACATGAGCACTCACTATTTTATATACCATTTAACAATTCAAACATCACTTCAGGTTCAGCAATACACAACAATAGAATGGATGATTCTACATAATAAACATGTTACATTAGTTTGGACTTAAAACCTAGAATTAAAACCATGTGGTAATGTGGATGGATTTAAGGAAAGATGTAGAGCTAGGTAGCTAAGGCTACAGAATCCCAGACCTATTGATTTTAAGTGAGTCTAGAACAACAGCATTCCATTGCATTATCTTCCATCTCAGAGTCCTGCTTTTCCAGTGAGACCCACCCCAAATAGACCACGTATTTCCTGCCTATGTCTTCACGGTGGTGGAAGCTGTTCTGATACAGGCATCTCCTGGACAGTCACCAGCTTCCTGATTTACTACCTGAACTGGAATCAACAGTTGTGAGGGATGTTTCCCAAACACCCAGGCTGAACTGAATGTTTGTCTCTGGCAGTCAAAAACTTCTGCCTTAGGAAACAGAACATGTCCTCTACTCTGGGGCTCCTTTTTCTTCTCATGGGGTTCTGTGGTGATCTCTGGTTTTCAACACAAGTCCTGGGAGCATTCTGACTCAAAAGAAAGACCAGGGATAAGAGTTCTTTCTGGGGGCTGGTGTTGTGGCATAGCAAGTTACACTGCTGCCTGCAGCACTAACATCCCACATGGATGCCAGTTTGACTCCCAGCTGCTCTACTTCTTCCCTAGCTCCTTGCTGGGTAAAGCAGCAGAGAATGGCCCAAGCACTTGGTCCTCTGCCCCCACATGGGAGACCTGGAGGAAGCTGCTGGCTTCAGCCTGGCCCAGCCCTGGCCATTGTGGCCATTTAGGGAGTGAGTCAGCAGATGGACCTCTGTCTTTCCCTCTCTTTTTCTCTCTGTAACTATGCCTTGCAAATAAATACAACTTCAGAAAGTTATTCTCCATCAAGCAATACACCCTTTTCCAGGCAGTTGTAAAGCTGGGAGTCATAGCTTCTCTTATATTTTGGATAATAAGAGTTTTGGTTTGAAAGCATGTTCATCTGAGACAAAGATCACTCATTATCCTTTGTTAGAGAAGGGGGCTCTGCTCTTTGAAAGTGAAAATTAGAAGCGGTAATGTGTGATGAGCTCCACCTGCCAGGTCTGGGGAGACTTATTTGAAAGACAGGACACCAGGAGAGGAAGCTTTTCAGATTCCCTGGCCCTTGCTTTAGTCTTATGTCTTTACTTCTTTTGCTGCATCTTGATGTCAAGAGTGTACTCTTTATGCTGAAATGAGGAATTGTGTCTTACCTCTTTTGGGCCTTTTTCTAAGAAGAGTGTATATATTTTTCTTGCATATAAGGATGGTTCTCGGGTGGGTGGATCATTTTTGGAAGTTTTCACAAGCCAGCCAGTAGCCTATATTTGCTTCACAGAATTCAGTTTTTAGAAAAGCCTCCAATACAGCCAGACCATCTGTATGTAGGGAAGAGAAGGTAGAAAAATAAAAAGAAACATGAGGAATATGAGGAAGCTAATGATCAAATAATCCCTTGTGCTTTTCTAGTACTAGGATTAGCTATTCTCTAGTTTTTACTCAACCCTGTAATCCTGCGGATTTAGCTCTTTAAAGACAAAGATGCCTGTAGGTAAAATACTTCAGTTGGTTCCATAGTACTAAAACAGAAATACTTCAGTTTGTTTTAATGCCAAAAATGTATTTACAGGAGAGGCATAAATCCTCAGGGAACTAAGTCTCTTGCAAACACTGCATGCAATGAAAAGCATCCTCAGCCTCAACCAAGAGCACTGCCATTGCAGAGCTGAAGGCTGATTTATCTTCCCCACCTGGTGTGAATATGCTGCAAAATAAATGGAGATAAACAGACCTTCTAGGTTAAGTCAAATTCTCCCTGGTGAGCTGCTGATTTGAGGACACAGCCTTTCTGCACTCTTGTGATACTTGCAATGGATTCAATTCAAGCCTAATTCACAATTGCTGGCCAGCAGCTCCTGGAATGCTTCTGACCACAACAGTGCTTCCTTAGGGGAAGGTCTGCAAGAGCAGTTCTCTAATGAGTTGTGCTCAGAGCAGTTCCCCTCCCAGCTCAGCAGTGAGCTCGTCAGATTGCAAACACAGGAATCTCAACTTACTTGATGAAAGCTTGCTACCTGCTTTTCTTGCCAATTGTGGCCTTCCCAGGAATGGTGGAGTTTTGCCATAGGTAGCTCAACCTGGTCTTCAATACTCTTATTCTTAAAAAAAAAGACAATTCACTAAGTGGTTATCCTTGAATACACTACTGAGCCTGAATGCATTTTTACCAAATAAAGTTGCCCAATAGCTATAAACCAAAAGCCAACAACAGGCTTGCCCATCTAATATTACACTCAGCCCCGAAGTACTGAGCAGTTTCTTCAGTTCCTCAGAATGTAACTACACTCTGAGGACTAAAGATAGGACTGCCCAAATTTTAATTATCAATACACTGCACAGCTAATAAAGCAGATGCTGTCTCTGGCCCACAAAAGGAGACAATTTCCCTGCAAGGTTAACCGCAATCAGGAGACATTTTGCACCTGATGGAACCCACAGCAGAACTGCCTTGAGCCGGCTCCTCTCCTTTCATTTCCACCTTCGGTCCTGGATGGGCCAGAGACCATGCACAGGAGGTGCCATTGGTCACCCGTTGCCCCCTGTCTACCTGCAATGCTCCTGGTAGGAAGATGCTGCAGAACAGTGATTTGTCCCATGATTGTCACTGTGTGAGATCATCCCATCATAAGAAAATGACCATGGATTCCAGTGAGATATGAACCGCAGAAGCACTTCCCCCAGCATCAGTGCAGGAGGGTGGATGATGGAAGGCACAGCATGGCCAGGACTCTAGGGACCCTGCAGGACTCTGCTGCCCTGGATGCCTATAGCAGGCAGCTGCATGCGGCCCAGTGTGCCAACAGCGCCCTCCTACGAAACCTTTCCCCCTGTCTGCCCATGCAGACCACACAGATGCTGTGTCAGTGAGTAAATCAGCACCGCACACTTGGTTTTCCTGATGAGACTTGGCCTTCATTACTTCCCCAAGTGCAGCACGTGCTGCAAGCCTCAGCCAGCAGGGCCGGTGGGAGAGGTGGGCGGTCGCACTCACCAGGTCTGTCTCTTCTTCTCCTGACCCTCCTGACTCTGGGGCCTCCACCTGCATTCTAGCCCCAAGGTACTAAACAGCCAAGAAGCTTAACGACCCACATCACCGGCCTACACCGCAACTACCAGCTGCCCAACAATGACCACCGCCTTTATAGCCAGCCTACATGGGGCGGGTCTGGCAGCACTGGTCCTGCCCCAGGGCAGGAAGGATTGGCCCGAGGTTCCCCCGCTGGGCGGAGCCTGAGCTGTCCTGCAGCAGATTCTAGAAGCAAGGGAGCTGCTGATGGCTGAGGCCCTGGCTCAGAGCACACTTAGTGAGACCCCATGCCCGGCAAGGGCGCTGGGGCCCTGGACTTTCCCAGGCTGCAGTCCTAGGGTGGAGGCTGACTCGGCCCTCCTTCCCCAGCCCTGCCCACAGGTGGAGCGGGGTTCCCATGGGGCATCTTCCTTCATGGGAGCATGAGTGAACCCCAAATGCCGCGACTCCCAGTTCTGAGTGCTGGCCCACAGCCTTCCGGGAGGGAGTAGGATACAGAGACTTTGTGGGGAGGTGACACTTGAGCTGGGCCTGTATTTTGGGTTTGCTCTGGATGCACAACCCAGTGCGACTGGACCTGCAGGTCTGCTGCAGGCCTCCTGGAGGCTCTGGGAGCCGGGCGTCCTGGTGGCAAGGGCAGGAGGGTGGGAGGTCGAGGCGCTGAGCTCCCACTGGGTGCACCAGGCACTTTGGAGCTGTTCAGAGTAAGGAGTTGAGGTCACCTCCTGAACCACTGCTGGTCCCAAACTCCTGGTTTGGGATTTGCCAGAACCCTGAAGTAGGGGTGTGGTGGGGGTGGTAGTGGTTGGCTTCAATGCACTGTATTTGTGAATTCTTCAAACACAGCTTCTCCCTACTCCTGCAGGCTATCAGGTGATTGACGAGGACAGAGTCCCTCCGCTGCAAAGTGACTGAAGTTTGGAAACTACGTCCAGAACATCACAGTGTGTATTCAGCTGATCATCCTTCAGGCCTGCAGGTGGACAGCAAGAGCAACAGTAAGATATTAACTACTGTAGATACTCTCCTTTCTTTCCGGTAGACCCACCAAAAGAGAATGGGAGATGAGTACTTGAACATTGGAACCAGTCAGTTTACTAGGGTGAGCTGCCAGTACTTGGAGCTCAGGAGTGGACATGGAGAGCAAAACATGCATTGTTACTAAAGAGGACAGTTAGGCATTTTACTGTGAAAAGGGAAATCATTTAGATGTGAACAAGACACCTTAAGTAAATGTCTGTATATTTATTTTTGTTTATTTGCAAGGCAGAGAGAGCCCTTCCATTTATTGCTCATTCCTCAAATGTCTGCACCAACCAGAGCTGGGTCAGGCTGAAGCCAGGAACTCAGTGTGGGTCTCCCACACAGGTGGCAGGGACTCAAGTACTTGAGCCATCAGCTGCTGCCTCCCAGGGTTCTGTTAGCAGGAAGCCAGAAGCAGAAGCAGGGCTAGGGCTTGAGGCCTGGGCATTCTGACTGGGATGTGGAAGGCTTCACCACTATGCCAAACACATGCTCCAGTAAGGTGTTTCAACACGTTTGCAAAATGTAAGAATGTGGTTTTAAATATATGCTCTTTATCTTAAAAATTTGCATAATCTTATATTCAGTTTCATGATTCAATACTTATTATTAAATACAAGTAACATTTAGATACATGCTTTACTCACCGATACAAACCTCAGTAACTTTTTCACTTAGAACCTTGAATAATAGCATTCATTCAGACTGAAGTTCACTCATAAGCTGGGAATTCTGACAAAGAGACAGTAGGGAAAAAATCTAGATGTGTATCTGATACCTAAGAAGGTTCTGAACCTGATTGACAGAATCTGAATAACTGTTCGGAGAGTCACTTCATACCTCTCCCCTCTGTAATGAGAAGACTGTGTCCTTTGGCCACTTTCACATGATGTTATGTAAATCTAACCTGAAAAGCCTTTTATAAATTCTGAAGTACCATACAGAAGCATATTATGCATTTCCATATGTGTGAAAAAAGGCAATGTCAAAGGCATAGCTATTCCAGAGAGAAGTTAGGAGGATTAGCTCAGTTTTTAAGTGTGTAAGTACCATTAAATATCAACATATTTAAAATAGATTTATATATAGAGTGTGGAGTTCATGATAGATATTGAATAAATGCACTCTGGATAATAAGCAAATATCAGAAATAATGCCACACCCATCAGTGTTTAAACTCTTCAGACAGCTCCGTGCCAGGGAAGTGCAGTGATCCCTGTAAATTAACAAAAATCAATCTGTGTATACCCATGGAAGCCACTGGTTTTTATGCAGCCTATACTAGAGGTTTTTGTGTTTAGTTAAATTACTTGATTTTTTAATGAATGCTTTCAGACTGATACCTGATGCTGAGTGGCAGACAATTTTTTCTGAAAAGTATGTGGTTGAGAAATATAAATATAAATCAGTTTATAATTTTTGTGTCTGAATATTTTTATGCATTGAGACAGTACTTGCAATAATCAGAAGACTTTTCCTCAAAAGGTTGCTACATTGATGCATCTTCATTTATGTATGTAATGTATGTTTAGGTAAAAGGAAGAGAGAGAGAGAGAGAGAGAGAGAGAGAGAGAGAGATCTATCTTTCATCTGCTGGCTCACTTCCAGATGGCCACAATAGCTGGGTTGAGCCAGGCTGAAGCCAGGACCCTGGAACTCTGTCCCAGTCCCCCATGTGGGTGCAGGAACCCAAACTCTTGGGCAATCTTTGGTGCTTTCCCAAGCAAAGAGCTGGACGAGAAGTGAAGGAGGTGAGTCTCAAAGCAGTGCCATAAGGCATCCTGCTGTTGCAGTTGGCAACTTACTCCTTTGTGCCACAATGCTGACCCTGGATTGATGACGTATTGAAGTGCTGCCACTGGCTTTTGGCTAAATAGGATGACTTAACATGTTTTCCACTCTGTGGAAGAGGAACAAATAAGGCAGTTGGTTGTAAAAGTTGCCCATGGAAACCACAGCCTGAGAAAGATGAATCAACTCACCTTGCATTTTCCACCTTGCATCTACACCACCCTTTTCTGGACAAACATCTGATTGTATGCCCTTGTGATGGAGGTTCTCAGGGTGCTGGAACTTTTTGTAATTTTTTTAAAAATATAGATTAAGAAGAAGGCAAATAAACAAAAAATTACAAACTGCTGCCAATACCAAGAAGAGATTATTGAGAGTAAAAGGTCACCTGTTGGAGCCAGCACTGTGGCACATCAGGTTAAAGCCCTGGCCTGAAATACAGGCATCCCATATGAGTGCTGGTAGAGTCCCAGCTGCTCCACTTCCAGTCCAGCCTCCTGCTAATGCACCTGGGAAAACAGTAGAGGATGGCCCAAGTCCTTGGGCCCTTTTGCTCATGTGGGTGACCCAGAAAAAGCTCCTGGCTCCTGGCTTCTGATCAGCTCACTCTCTACCTCTCCATATAACTTTTTCAAATGAATAAAATATTTTTTTAAAAAAGGTATCCTGCTATACTTCTTTCTTCCCTGTTAATTCCTAGGAATTAAAAATCGTTACGGGGCAAGCACTGTGGCAAAATGGGTTATAGCAACACCTGCAGCACTGGCATCCTCTATGGGCCCCATTGCATGTTCTACTTCTGATGCAGGTCTCTGAAAACATACTGGGAAAGCAGTAGAATATGGTAGAAATCCTTGAGTCTTGCACCCAGGTGAGAGACCTGGATGAAATTTCCCTGACCCCTGGCTTTTTTTTTAAAGATTTGTTTATTTATTTGAAAGAGTTACAAACACCCACCCACACACAGAGAGAGAGAGAGAGAGAGAGAGAGAGAGAGGTCTTCCATCTGATGGTTTACTCCCCAGCTGGTTGCAATGGCTGGAGCTGCCCTGATCTGAAGCCAGGAGCTAAGAGCTTCAAGTTCTCCCATGCATGTGCATGGGCCCAAGCACTTGGGCCATTTTCTACTGCTTTCCCAGGACATAGCCAGGAGCTAGATCAGAAGTGGAGCAGCAAGGACTCAAACCAGTGCCCATATGGGATGCCCATAATGTTTTCTTTAATTGGAGAAATGTTCCTTTGATAGAATGAGCGTATGACCCCACAATATTCTCTACTTACTCATAATAGGGTCTGAGATGTAAAAGTCATGATTAATTTCTTAGAAGAAAATTTACATACCCAGAAGCAAAGAGTGAAAATTAACCTTTTGTTTTTCTCATGAATGAATCAGAGTTTCAAAACTAATACTTAACTTGTATTTTAGAGGAGTTAATGACTTAACCATCTCTTCTATTAGAAATACTACGTTGTGGCCAGTGCTGTGGCACAGCAGGTTAAAGCACTGGCCTGAAGTGCCAGCATCCATATGGGCTCCGGCTTTAGTCCCGGCTGCTCCTCTTCTGATCCAGCTCTCTGCTATGGCCTGGGAAAGCAATAGATGGCCCACATCTTTGGGCTGTTCTGAAGCTCTTAGCATAGTGAACATATATTAGATTCTCATTATTGAAATCTTTAGAAATGTCAGAAAGCATGTAACTTTCTTTAATGATCTGAAACAGAGATGAGATCCATAAGGGCAGAACTGCTCAGCAGCCACACTGCAGGAATATGTATCTTTCTGACGATATCTTCATCTGCTTCTTGCAGTTGCAGCTAGTCTATGAGCTCTTGGTCTGTTTTCTGCCCTTGGGAGGGCCTAGGGTGCTCTATATTGTCTGTAAGGATTCAAAATTTGTTGTATATTAGTGTCTAATCATAAAATTTCCAAAGTGAAAAGCTGGATGTAATAAACTATTCCAGACTGCAAAAAAAAAAAAAAAAAAAAAAAAACAAGAAAATACAAGCATAGTGTACTGTCTATAAAGTACAGCGGTAAATCTCTATTATAGAGATACACATCTCTACACAATTCTCTCTTTCTTTCCCTCTGAAAGTCTACATTCAGCTCTCGATAGTACGATTACTTAGGAATAGATTTCATATACTTAGTTTCATAGTCAGTGAACTCGGAATTATTATTGTAGTATTGAGGATTGTACTGACTAAAACACTATGTTTATTCCATGTTAAATAACATCATCGTATCTTTGGATTCCATTTATCCTGCTACTGATGTATTCACAGGAGAGGGGAGGTGGGAGGAAAACCCAAGATCCGTCAGGGTGGAGGAGGAATGTCAGAGGCTGTGGTTCTATTGTACTGCAGCTTGGGTTCTGGAAGAACACATTAATGGACCCAGATGGTGTGAAGCTAACTGAAGGGCTATGTTCTGTACAATTGTCTGTGGTACTGCATTTTCATTTATGTAAAATTTATTTCCTTCAAGTAATATATTAATTTGGATGAAAATGAAGTTGTTAAGGAATTTTCAGAATGGGTCTGTTTAACCCTCATTGGCTTTGTTTTTAGGCACTTAACTCAGAAAAGAAAAGATAGAAAAATACATTTTGGGTTCTCTTCATCTGTACCATGGCACTCTTTGGTTAAGATTTGTCATTTTGTCATATTTGATTCTCTAGACTCCCTGAAAAATCCCCTACTTCATTAGATGGAGTCCGTGTCTCACCATGGCAGTGAAAAGTTTAAAATGTTCCAGCTTTGCATTTAGCTAGGCCGTGGACACATGCCATGGCACTTGCCAGCCAATTGTGTCAGGGGCATCATCTGAATCAGAATTACTTGCATGAAAACAAGGAGTTGCAGATTCTTCCAGTGAAAGTGGAGAGGAGCAAGAGCTGCAGAACATTGCCAGGGTTGAATGTGCCATGGGATGCCATGTGGTGGCTGGTGTCTGGGGTGCTGGTTCTGCAGAAGATAGGGCTTATGGGGGCTGGTGCTGTGATATAGCAGGTAAGGCTGCCTCCTGCAGTGCCAGCATCCCATATGGTCACCGGTTGGAGTCCAGCCTGCTCCACTTCCAATCCAGGTGTGCTGTGGCCTGAGAAAGCAGTAGAAAATGGCCCATGTCCTTGGACCCCTGAACCCACATGGGAGACCTGGAAGAAGCTCCTAGCTCCTGGCTTTGGATCAGCTCAGCTCTGGCCATTGCATCCAATTGGGGAGTAAACCAGCAGATGGAAGATTCTCTCTCTCTCTCTCTCTCTCTCTCTCTCTGCCTCTCCTCTCTCTGTAATTCTGACTTTCAAATAAATAAATCTTTTTTTTAAAAAAGCTTATGCTTAAGGGTAGTGTTCATGGAAAATGTGTGGGACATTTGGCAGCAAGATTTTAGATGAATTTTCCAACCCCTGAACCTCCTAGAGATTAGAATAGACTTCTAATGCACAACTTCCACTTATGCTTAATTAGGTTTTTGTTTTGAATTGTTTTTGATGAAACAGCAAGGAATTCTGAGTTATAGACTTCCTATTTCAGACACAGGAGAACAGTGATGCCTGCATTTTAATTAAATAATGCCTATCACCCTTTCTTAAGCAACAAATGATCACAGATTCTCTCTTTGCTGCTAAGTAATGAGCATGGTGATTCTTCCCACCGTAACCACCTTCCCACCTACACTCCCTCCCCTCTTCCTCCTTCCTCTCCTATTGACATGGAATGCCTTACATAGCTAGGCTGAACTTTTAATCCACTTGGCCCTAGGTGTTCATACACTTCAACTCTGTGTGATTATTCATATGCCCTTTTTATGACAAGGCTTATGTCAGAATGACAAATTATATATTCACCTAATACTGAGAGTCATCAAATTGATTTCTATTTTCTTCTCTCTTAGGCAGTTCTTGAGGGGCAGAAATATTTATTTTGTATATCATGTATTTATTCAACTAAAAGACTGACTGTCAAGATGCTGAGTTTTAGTGTCAAAGCAAATATGTTTCTAGACCCCATGAAGTTTACAGTCTGGCAAGAAAGAGCCATCTACCCAAAGAATATTGTTTAACATAGTAAATGCTGGTGTGAAGCCAGTGGATAAAGATTGAAGCATTCTTAATCTAGCACCAACTCTAATCCCATGATCTCTAATTGAGAGAAGTAATCAGAAACACAGAACTCCATGTTACCCAGTTATCTCTTTGAATTTCTGATTAAAAAATAAAACATATCAAACAACACACAAATACCTAGGAGTGCATAATATTTATATACTATCTTGATATTAAAAATAAGAACAAATAACCATGAAATAATAGCAACTTTGAATCTCCTTTGTTTTCTAGACAAGTTATAATCCTATGTGGTTCTTTATAGTAAAATATTACAGTAAATTACAGTACATCATTACAGTAAATTATTACAGTAAATAATTACAGTAAATTATTTTTGTAGGTACTCTTCATCTCACTCATATTTTTTCCTTTTGATAAATCAGATTTTAATAACTGAGACCCAAGAGAAAAGATTTTTAAGCTAGTGTTATATGTTGATTGGCTCTCTAAAAAAGATTTATTTATTTATTTGAAAGTCAGAGTTACACAGAGTAGAAGGCGAGAGAGAGACAGAGAGACATCTTCCATCTTTTGGTTCACCCACCAATTGGTCACAATGGCTCGAGCTGTACTGATCTGATGCCAGCAGCCAGGAGCTTCTTCTGGGTCTCCCACACAGATGCAGCTGCCCAAGGACTTGGGCCATCTTCCACCACTTTCCCTGGCCATAGCAGAGAGTTGGATCGAAAGCAGAGTAGCCGGGTTCAACCTCCACCCATATGGAATGTCAATGCTTTACATGCTATGCCACAGTGCTGGCCCCTTGATTGGCCCTTAACTTAGACTTTTTTATGATATTAAAAAACACCATGCTTTTCTAAGCTCTTTCCATTCAGTTTCTATTTTGTAAACTCCAGATAATACTGTCCCCAGAATTAATCTAAGGTATAAATGCTATGATATAAGGCATTTAACCCCTTAACCTGTCTCTGAATACGCAGCTATGTTAGCTCTGTGTCCATTCTTCTGTCTCTGTACTAGATGAATAAAAAGACAGTTTAAAATGATTTGAAAAGAACTATAAGGGGTCAGTGCTGTGCTGCTGCTGCCAATTGGGGAGTGAACCAGCAGATGGTAAACCTCTCTCTCTCTCTCTCTCTGTCTCTGCCTCTCCTTCTCTGTAACTCTGACTTCCAAATAAATAAATAAATCTTAAAAGAACTATAAACATCAATAAAACACAAATGAAAATTGTATTCTCAAAACTGGATATTAAACCATGCCTTCTACACCTCTGTTAAAAGTTACATTCTATCATAGTCATTTATGATTTCTAGGGCCAAAGTAGTAAATAAGATTTTTCTGGAAGAGACAGAGGTTATGAGGGAGCCAGGATTTGGGGTCAGTTAGCAGCAGTGAGTGTCACTCTTTCAGATTTGATTCAGGAAAGGAAGAATAGCAACTGATCCCTGAGATTTTGGGTTGGGAAGGAAAGGAAGGAGGGACTTAACAAAAGCAAAGGCCCTCTGGTTGTGGGCACCCAGCCCTGACTACAGCCTTTGGGAGGGTCAGCTGGTGTCTCTAGGGATGCTGCGGCCTGTACTCCATTTCCCAGAGTTCCCAGGAGCTCGGATGTATTATGCCTTCTGAATGCCTGTGCACATGCGCGTGCTGCTGCCATTCCCTGGGGCCTGAGTTGGAACAGAGGGAGTTCATTCCCTGATCAGGGTCAGCCCTGGGGGCTGTGCTTCTCCTTCTCTGGCATTTACTCCATTTCCTGCTCTGCACGTGCGATCCCAGGCAGTTTCCAAGTGCTCACCCTAAGCCTGCCTCCTGCTGTGTCTTCCCTCTTCATCCTCCACCTGTGGGTCCCACTTACCAGGGAGTCTCTTCCCGCCACTCCCCGAATCGCTCCCCGCGTGTCCGGAAGAAAGGGTACCTGCTCCAGGGACTTTCTGCTGCAGGTTTGGCATGCAGGAAGGGGCGGGGACATGTGTGGGAGAAGGGTGGGTGCCAGGGTGCCATCGATCATGGCAGCTTCCCCCGAGGTCAGGACTGGGACCCGGGCTGTTCTGTCTCCCACCTCCACTTCCCAGCCTCCCAGTGCCTGGAATCTCTCCTGCAGGACCTCACCCAAACTGTCCCTAATGTGCTTTATTTAGTGGTTACAGGAGAGAGGGGGCAGCATTCTGGGAACATGCACACGCAGGGAAGGAAGGCAGAAAGACTCCGGCTCTCCACAGTTAAATAAGCTGGGTTCCCACTGTGGGTGGTCTCAGAATGCAGTCTGGCCAGGCCTCTTGATGTTTCCTGGGCTGGTTCCTGCAGGGTGGGGCTGGGTGGCCTTCAGCAGGGAGCCTGTGGCAGCAGAGGGGTGGGAAGGGGGATCTGACTAGGATCTGCCCCACTGCTCTCATCTTGCACCTCATCTTCCTGGTGGGGAGCAGTGTGAAGTGTGCATTGATCCCTCTCATATTAATTATCAGATTTTTCCAATGTGGAATTTGAAGCTGTTCCAGAAACCTGGGGTGGGAAAACTCCCTTCTTTCAAACAGGCACAGAGACAGTGGAGGATCCAAGGAGTTTCTATTAATGGACCTAGGCTCAGCTGGAATGATTTCCTGAGAACTGAGCATCAAATTCAAGTTTCTTAGCTGTTACAGCATTGGTGGGTTTAAATGGCAGCCTTCATGACTTAGGTCCACATTTCCAATGGTCAGGGGGTCCAGTATGTTTGTAAAAGAGATGCCAGGGACAGATTTATTAGGATAGCTTTATGACTGGAGTTTACAGAAGCAGAACTTAGGACATCTTCCCTCCCTAGATAAGATTTCAGTGGGCAGCTGTTTCACTCGTTAATTGTGAGCATCCACTTTTAAAGGTTTGTGTTGGATGGGGTCCACTTCTCTTTCTTTGATGATGTATTTGGCTGCTTTTCATATTCTGTCTTCAGCTATTTTTCTCCTGTTAGCAAGGCTGTCAACTGTTTTGACCTGCCACTGATCCCTTTGCAAAATAAGAAGAGAACTAAAATTAATGCAAGTCTACTGTGTTGTCAATAACTGGAGCTACTTTTTTAAAGATTTATTTATTCATTTGAAAGAGTTACACAGAGAGAGGAGAGAGAGAGAAAGAGAGAGAGACGTCTTCTGTCCGATGGTTCACTCCCCAATTGGCAGCAACAGCTGGAGCTGTGCCAGTCTGAAGCCAGGAGCTTCTTCTGGGATGAAGCTGTTTTTTAAAATAATTATTTATTTATTTGAAAGGCAGAGTTACAGAGTGGTAGAAGCAGAGATGGATGGCTGGAGCTGTTTGGATCCAAAACCAGAAGCCAGGAGCTTTGTCCAGGTCTCATAGGTGGGTGCAGGAGATGAGGGATTTGGGCCATCTTCTACTGTTTTCCCAGGCCACAGCAGAGAGCTGGATGGGAAGTGCAGCAGCCAGGATCCCAACCGGCACCCATATAGGATGCTGACACTGCAGGCAGTAGCTTTACCCACTATGCAACAGTGTTGCCCACTAACTGGAGCCCTTTTAATCTGAGTTTGCATAAAGTGGAGAATTACAACATCATAAATACAGATAAGTAACATCTTTTTCTCTGCCCAGTACTTTACAGTTACCCAGTGATCCACTGAGAATCTTACATTCCACACTGTGTAATTAAGAAGGCCAGTTACTTGTCTTATTTTGGGTTCTGTGGTTAAACCCATGACATTTTTGAAATGGGAGGATATTAGTTCTACAATTTCATAAAGACTGCTCTGTGGAAGCATCAATAGAAGTTATAACTGTGAGAGTGGTAAGAAAGAAGAATGGAAGAAATAAGTACCCCTTACGCCACACAGAGATGTCCACAAATGGAGTAGAAGATGTGCCCTTGAAAACTATGGCTGACTTTCTGGGACAAACTGTGTTTGAGTGCTTCACATGTTCTGATAGAAAGGTGTTGCCACCAGGTTATTAGTATATTTATTTAGTTAGTTTTTAAAGATTTATTTATTTATTTGAAAATCAGAGCTACACAGAGAGAGAAGGAGAGACAGACAGACAGAGAGAGAGAGAGAGAGAGAGAGAGAGATGTCTTCCATCAGGTTCATTTCCCCAATGGCTACATCATTGTGAACTTTGCTCAGTTCCTGACCTATACCTTTCCTTTAACCTAGTACTTTGCCATGTAGTAGCCCATGAAAACTGCAGACTGCATAAATGAATGAATATTTGGAGGGTTGTGATTTCTTAGAGGAACATCATGAGACAGAAGGAATAAAACAAAACAAAAGTATCCTCCGTATATAGAAGATATACTGTTTTTGCAAGCTATAGAGAAGAGGAAGAAGGAAAGTAGTGAGACTGGAAAGGTTGTGGCAAAGGTAATAGGCACTAGTCAAGAATTCAACAAGCCCATTAGGAAAGTATTAAGGATTCTTTACTTCCATGTAGACTCTGCCCTCTAATGGTGAACAGGGTCCTCTAAACCCACTTGTTGCACAAATGAAAACCCAAGCATTGTCTTCTCCCACAGATGGAGTCTGCTATTGGTTTTGATTTACATTTCCCTAATGGCTAGTGATATTGGGCATGTTCATCTATGTCTTGACCATTGAGATTTCTTCTTCTGAGAAACATCTATTCTGATCATTGCCCATTTCTTACGTGTACATTTTGCTTCTTGTTTGGAGTTTTTCCAGTTCTATATATGTATGTTCTGGCTATCAATGTTTTCTCATAGTCAGAGTTTTCAATGTTTCCTGCCATTCTGTCCATTGTATCTTCACTCTGTTGATTACTTTGTTATGAAGATGTATCTTAATTTGATATGCTCAAATTTGTATATTTTATTTTGTTACTTGTGCTTTTGGAATCTGACCCAAAACTGTTGTCTATGCTAATGTTTTACAGTTTCTCATATGTTTACTTAGGTTTTGGGTTTTTTTTAACATACATAATTTTATTACAAATTTTTTTTAAAAAAAACAACACAGAATGCAACATCCTAACAAAAAATCCAAATTTACAAATGATACTAATTCCTACAACTTTGCTGTGCTACCATACACAAGTCAAGAAATTAAAGAAACCATTAAATATTTAGGAACATTCAACATCAGAAGCTTTAAAATCTAACTGTATGTAGTAGCCCCTCAAAAAGCTACAACCTGCATTTTTTAAAAAAAGTATTTTCTCTACAAAGAATCTTATCAGCTATACAAAAATCTGTACAGTTTTTTTATACTGAAGCTAATATTGAGCTGCACTTGAATTCACATTCTTAGCAAAACAACTGCCTGAGCACACACGCACACTCCACACTCATCATTACAGGATAGCCATTTATTCTTCATCTTCATCCTCTTCCTCATCATCTTCATCTTCTTCCTCTTCCTCTTCTTCCTCCTCATCTTCAGGTTCATTCTTCTTCTTTGAGCCTGTGGGCCTACCAGGGCCCTTCTTTCCCGCTTCACTTTTGCCCTTGGCACGGTATGCAGCAATATCCTTTTCATATTTCTCCTTTAGCTTAGCTGCTTTCTGTTCATATGGTTGTTTATCTTTGGCTGACTGTTCAGACCACATCTCACCCAATTTTTTTGCAGTGTCCCCAATGGACAGGCCAGGGTGTTCACTTTTGATCTCTGGGCGATGTTCAGAGCAAAAGAGAAAGAAGGCAGATGGTGGTCTTTTAGGAGCATTAGGATCCTTTTTCTTTCCCTTCTTAGCACCCTTGGGAGGAACGTAATTTTTCATCTCCCTGTCATAACGAGCTTTATCACTTTTTGCCATATTTTCAAACTTGGACTTTTCCTTTGCAGACATGGTCTTCCATCTCTCCGAGCATTTCTTAGAGAATTCTGTGAAACTGACCGAAGAGTCAGGGTGTTTCTTCTTGTGCTCTTCCCGGCACATCTGCACGAAGAAGGCATAGGAGGACATTTTGTCCCTCGGCTTGTTGGGGTCTCCTTTACCCATGACAACGGAACGGCGGCCACCTGGTGCGAGTTGTTCCTCAGACTCCCGCAGAGCAGCCAGATCCGACGGCATTGCTTCCTTCCCTCAGCTCCGGCATGAACTCAGGATGTGAGGGCGATCTGGCTGCGACATCTGTCACCCCATTGATCGCCAGGGTTGCTTCGGCTGATCTGGCTGGCTAGGCGGGTGTCCCCTTCCTCCCTCACCAATCCACGTGCGTCCCTCCCAAAGCTGTGTGCTCAGTCAAAGAGGACGACCTTCCCCGCTAGAGGAGGACCGGTCTTCGGTCAAGGGTATACGAGTAGCTGCGCTCCCCTGCTAGAACCTCAAAACAAGCTCTCAAGGTTTTGGTTTTATATTTAGACTTTTAATTTACCTTGAGTTGCTTTTACATAGTGTATGAGGTGTTGGGGTATCTTTTCAGGCTTCTACATATGGATAATCACTTTCCTTTAAACCATTTGCTAAAGGGATTCTTCTTTCTCCTGTTTGTTTTATTTCCTTTATTAAATAGGGGTTGGCTGTAGAAAAGTCAGTTTATTTCAGCTGCCTATTTTTTCCATTGAACTATGTGTCTGTTTTTCCAACAGTGCTAACACTGCTTCTATTTTTTTAAGATTTCTTTATTTGAAAGGCCAGATGCTTCTTCCAAGTCTCTCATGTGGGTGCCAGCACCCAAGAACATGGTCCATCTTCCACCAATTTCCCAGGTGCATTAGTAGGGAGCTGGATTGGAAGTGGAGAACCTGGTCTTCTAGCAACAACATATGGGATGCATGCACAGCAGGACAAGGCATTAACCTACTACACCACAGAACCAAACCCTTCCTTATTTACTTCTGCTGTGATCTTTCATTATTCACTTTTCTACTGCCCCACAACTTGACTCATTCCTGTTTTTTTTTTTTTTCTGGGTCCTGGAGGATGGTAGTAGGTTGCTTCTGGGATATCTTTTTTATGTTAGTAGATACTTGGTAATCTAAAATCATAGTTTTTACTTTCTATATTTCTCTGCTAATCACAAGGACCTTCTAGATGACAGCAGAAAATGCTAGCAGAAATGAGGATATATTAATTTGCTAAGAAAATACCACAGAGAATATGATTTAAATCATGGAATTTTACTTCTCAGAGTTGTAGAGCTTGAAAATATCAGATCAAGGTGCTAATAGGCTCGATTTTTCCAGAAGCCCTTCTCTGATGTGACAGACACATCTATCATTTGATCTGCTTAAAAGCACTTTCTTCAGGTAGAGTTATGTTGGTGGTTAGCACTTCAGTGTTTGAGTTTTAGGGAGGCACATTTCAGTCCACAACAGCAAAGGGGCCCTGTGGTCTACTTCAATGACAGCCATCTCTGCGGAGGACAGAAAGTTTGAAATCAGCATTAGGAGTTCTCACAGTATTACTGTCAGTGCTATCTCCATCAAATGTGCATTCATGTACACACAAACAAAACTACCCGTACACATAAACACATTCAACAGTGGAAATGCCTGATGGTTGTGTACAGGTAACATCAATATAATAATCCATAAGATGGCCTATTAGCAGACATTAAAAGAGAATTAGAAAGAATGACAACAAAATCTGCAGTTACCTATATTTATGTCTATATGTATGATATTCAGTATTTATAGTTGCTAAAAGATGAATACTGATGTGTGGAAATAAAAGCTAAACCTTACCTTGCAATATTGCAGCCTAGTCTACATGAAAGATGTCTTCCTAAAACCTTTCCCTGGGCCCACTCTGTGGCATAGTAGATTAAGCATCCACCTGCAGCACCAGCATCCCACATGGGCACCAGTTTGAGTCCCTGCTCCTGCACTTCCAATCCAGCTCTTTGCTAATGGCCTAGGAATGCAGTGGAATATGCCCTGAGTGCTTGGGCCCCTGCACCCATGTGAGAGACCTGGAGGAAGCTGCTGACTCCTGGCTTCTGGCACCTGGCTTCAGATCAGCCCAGCTCCAGCCATTCTGGCCATTTAGGGGTGAACCAGTGGATAGCAGACCTCTCTTTCTCTTCCTCTCTATATCTGTCACTCTGCCTCACAATAAATAAATACATCTTTTAAAAATCTTTCCCTTTTTAAATTTCTTAATTGTTTTAAAGATTTATTTATTTATTTATTTACAAGTTGAGTTACAGACAGAGAGGAGAGCCAGAGAGAAAGAGAGAGGTCTTCCATCTGATGTTCACTCCCTAATTGATTGCAACTGCCAGAGCTGTGCTGATCCGAAGCCAGGAGCCAGGAGCTAGTTCCAGGTCTCCCAGATCGGTACAGGGGCCCAAGGACTTGGGCCATCTTCTACTACTTTGCCAGGCCATAGCAGAGAGCAGGATCAGAAGTGGAGCAGCTGAGTATTGAACCGGCCCCCATATGGGATGCTGGAGCTTCAGTCCAGGGTGTTAACCTGCTCCACCACAGCACCAGTCCAACATTTTAAATTTCTGATACTCTAAAGTAGCAAAGGACTGCATTACATCTAGGAAAGATGTATTTAAAAATTATAAATCTAGTGCATTTTAGCAGAAGTCCTAACAAATACTTCTGATTTTCTCAACATTATGTATAAATAAATGATAGAATCAGTCATTGTCAGATTAATAGAAGTAGTTTGAGAGGATTGTCTCTCTTTCAATTGTGTTGAATAGTTTGAGAAGCATTAGTTCTTTAAAAGACTTGTAGAATTCAATAGTGAGGCTGTCTGATCCTGGACTTTTCTTTCTTGGGAGGGTCTTTATTACTCATCCACTCTCTGTCTTGGTTTTTGATTTGTTTAGCTTTTCTATGTGTCTTCATGACTCAATTTTGGTATATTGTGTATGTCCAGGAATCTGTTGATTTTTCCTCTAGGATTTCCAATTTGTTAACAGTCACAACAGATGCCCACATCCTATATTGCAGTGCTAATCTGAGTTTTGGGTACTCCACTTCCAAATCAGTTTCATGTTAATATCCCTGGGAAGAAATGGATAATAGCTCAAATTCTTTCCTTCTTGTCATCTAATTTGGAGAACTGTAACCTCAATGGGGACTTGAAACCTGGTCTTGCACAGTTGTAGCCATATAGAAAGTGAACCAGCAGATGGGATATCTCTCTGCTTCTCTTTCCTTCTCTCTTTGTCTCTGTGTCTCTCTGCCATTTTTTATCATATTAAAATATTTAATTACTTATTTGAAAGAGTTACAGAGAGAGGGAGAGACAGAAATCTTCCACCACCTAATTCATTTTTGAGATGACTTTAATAGCCAGAGTGTGGCCAGGTTGAAGCCAGGAGCTTTTCCTCTGATGTGCGTGGCAGCATCCCAGCACTTGGGCCAACTTTCCCTGCTTTTTCAGTCCATTGGTAAGGAGCTGGATCAGAAATGGAATAGCTGGTACTTGAACTGGTGCACATACAGGATGGCAATGTAACAGATAGCAACTTTGTCCACTGCACCACAACCACCAGCTCCTCTTTCTGGCTTTCCAATAAATAAATCTTTTGAAAAAGAACTTAAGGTAGTAAAAGTCATCATGACTGAGCAATGGCAAATTTATTGAAGTGATCTATTTTCTTAAAGATCCTTTTATGAATTTGAAAGGCAGCACTAGAAAGAGAGAGTGGGAGAGATGGATCTTCCTCCTGGTTTGTTCACTCCTCAAATGGCTGCAATGAGTGTGGCTAGGACAGACTGATACCAGGAGCCGGGGGCTTCTTTCAGGTCTCTCACAAGTGTGCAGGAGCCCCAATATTTGAGTCACCCTGTGCTGCTTTTCCAGACACATTAGCAGGGAACTGGATCCGTTTGGAGATTAATGTCTATGATACTCTCCTTGCAGTTGAAGGATTTAGAATCCATTTTGATTATGGGTGGGCTAAGTACAACAGCTCCCAATTGTCCAAGGTTTGGATTAGATGGGTTCTGAGAAATTTTGTTAAAATAGTTATTAATCATAACTCTCAGTTTAAGCTTTTCTTACCAAATTTTCATGTTTGCTGATGTTTATATCTATGGGAAAATTGGGTCTCTGGATTGCAACCAATGAAAGCATCCAGACTAACAGTAATAAGGTCAACAGTCAGCAGAATTATGTCCAGCTGAACTGAAATAGCTTTTCTTATTTGGTAGAGGGGTTACCTCCTGCATTATACTGACATACTGACATAGACAGTAGATATTGGAGCCTGTCTCTTCTGCCAAATGGAGAATGCCGCATTTTGATCCATCGTATATATATTTATATATTATAATATATATTATATATTTCTATACATAATATGGAATTACATATAATTATCATAAATATATAATATATAATTATATATAAATATTATATATGAATTTATTCATATATAAATATATAATTATTTCTGATCCAGCTCCATACCAATGGATTGAAAAAGCAGTGAAAGATGGTCCAAGTGCCTGGGTTGCTGCCACACACATTGGAGGAGGAGCTCCTGGCTTCAACCTGGCCACACTCTGGCTATTGAAGTCATCTCAATAATATATATATATATAATATATATAATAGTTATAGTAAATTATATAATATTATCTGTTTATAATTATTATATATTATATAATATATTATATGATAAAGCATAATATATTTTATATATGAATATATTTATATACATAAATATATATAAATAAATGTAAATATATATATATAGAATTTATTTACGTATTTGACAGGTGTACTTACAGAGAGTGAGAGGAAGAGACAGAGAGAAAGGTCTTCCATATGCTCATTTACTCCCCTAATGACTGCAATGTCTGCAGCTGGGCCAATCTGAGCTAGGAGCTTCCAGGTCTCCCACATTTTGGCAGGGACCAAAGCACTTGGAACAGCTTCTACTGCTTTCCCAGGCTATTGCAGAGAGCTGGATGGGAAAAGGAGAAATGGGGACTAGAACTGGTGCTCATATGGGGTGCCAGCACTGCAGGTAAAGGATTACACCACTGCACCACAGTGCTGGCCCCAGTCTATCCTTTATTAAGGAGATCTCAGTAATCATGTTCAGGTATTGCTGTCCTATATTCATGGCCAAAGTCCTAGCAGGCAACATGGTTTGGAGAATCGTAAGCACAAGGTGTGTAGGAGACTTCATTTCTCATACAGCACAGTTAATAACAAGGTTCCAAGAGGGGAAATTACTTGCATCATAGTCTTTGAGAACTAACGGACATCACAGGTGATCTAAAGAATTTAGAAGGTTTGTGAGCCCCTAGAGTGAAAAAGTCACGGGGAGCACAAGGACAGTGCCTAGAGTTTATTTTGATGGATT
Organism: Oryctolagus cuniculus; assembly: GCF_051225735.1. Lineage (NCBI taxonomy): Eukaryota > Metazoa > Chordata > Mammalia > Lagomorpha > Leporidae > Oryctolagus > Oryctolagus cuniculus. The sequence goes on along the minus strand of NC_142879.1, from coordinate 82,714,551 downwards.
TTAGCCCCTTTCATTGGAGGGAGGCCCGAAGAAGCTGGACTGATTAGTAAACCTCAGAAGTGTCTTTTCAATGTGAAGGCAAACTGAGACTGAGGGGTTTTTGGAAAAACGTTGAACAAAAGACATTTCCCACACTTGGTTAAAACACATCATTTAGTGGCCGGCACCGTGGCTCACTAGGCTAATCCTCCGCCTAGCGGCGCCGGCACACCGGGTTCTAGTCCCGGTCGGGGCGCCGGATTCTGTCCCGGTTGCCCCTCTTCCAGGCCAGCCCTCTGCTGTGGCCAGGGAGTGCAGTGGAGGATGGCCCAGGTGCTTGGGCCCTGCACCCCTGGGAGACCAGGAAAAAGCACCTGGCTCCTGGCTCCTGCCATCGGATCAGCGCAGCGCGCCGGCCACGGCGGCCATTGGAGGGTGAACCAACGGCAAAGGAAGACCTTTCTCTCTGTCTCTCTCTCACTGTCCACTCTGCCTGTCAAAAAAAAAAATCATTTATCTACTGATTTTCATCAGATCTGTTAACATTAGGCATAAGGTACAGTGGACATGGTGGATGGCATATAGCAATATGATTTTAGTAATATATCATGAGGTGCTTTTTTTAAATGGATTTAGCAGGTAAAATTGGGCTACCTAATGGGATGTAGCTGGAATAATCACCTTTTTGTTAAATAAATCTGAGGTAATAAATGTTAGTGTATGAAGACATTGAGTTTTCTGTTATTGGGCCTTCTTGGTTATTTTAATCTGGGATCTGCGAATTCTCATTTTCTTTATTTTATTCCTCATCATGTCGGACCAACTCTGCTGCTTTGGGGATTTTTTTAGTACATCTGACATTTGGAAATTTAGACAATAGTATAGTTAAAATGAGATGTACCAAGTAAAGTATTTTTATTCTGATACATATTTTGGAATTCTTCTAAAATTCCTATTGAGTATCCTTGTTAAATTTAGTTACATCCCAGGTTAAGACTTATTGGAGGCAGGCACCATGGCTCAATAAGCTAATCCTCCACCTGCGGTGCAGGCACACCAAGTTCTAGTCCTGCTGGGAGAGCCATATTCTGTCCCAGTTGCTCCTCTTCCAGTCCAGCTCTCTGCTATGGCCCAGGAGTGCAATGGAGGATGGCCAAAGTGTTTGGGCCCCGTTCCTGCATGGGAGACCAGGAGGAAGCACTTGGCTCCTGGCTTTGGATCAGCCCAGTGTGCCAGCCGCAGCACACTGGCGGCAGCGGTCACTAGGGGGTAAACCAACAGAAAAAGGAAGACCTTTCTCTCTGTCTCTCTCACTGTCCACTCTGCCTGTCAAAATAAAAAATAATTTTTATAAAAAGACTTATTGGAGCCACTTTAGTGATTATACCCATGAAACTTTGTTAATAAATGCAAATAGAACCTGGGAAAATTGATGTATATCTTATGCTGTAGAGACTTAAGATTGAACATCTTTTTTTAATCTTTTTTAATTATATAATTTAAAAACAAATTTGAGATTTTTTTTTTTACTTTACTAAGTCACAGCTCTGGCCCCATTAATATGACTTAACAATGTTTTTTCCTCTCAGACTTATCTCTATTGTTTCAGTTAACTGCATGCCTTTTCTTTACATTCAGATTCCCTCAGCTCTCAAAGCTTATTCATCTTAATTCTGTTGTTCCTATTTCCCTCCCTTTTATTCTGTCCCTAGGCTAATTGAGGTCATGATTCTCCATTCCTTCTGTGTGGTGTCACAGTAGGCTTGAAGTGTTCTTTTTCTCTTCTGATTTCTAAAGAAAGAAATTATGTATTCCCCCAGTTTAGATATTTTAATAATGCACTCTAAAACAAAGGTTAAATGTTCTTAATTTGACAAGAATTTTCAGGGCCAGTGGTGTGGCATAGTGGGTAGAGCCACCACTTGCAGTGCTGGCAGCTCATATGGATCCAGATCTCTGCTAAAGCCTGGGAAAGCAGTAGAAGATGGCCCAAGTCCTGGGCCCCTGCACCCATGTGGGAGACCTGGAAGAAGCTCCTTGCTCCTGGCTTTGGATTGGCACAACTCTGGCCATTGCAGCCAACTGGGGAGAGAACCAGTGGATGGAAGACCCCTCTCTCTTCTCTGCCTCTCTCTGTACAACTCTGACTTTAAAATAAATAAATAAATCTTTAAAAAACGAATTTTTTCTAATTTTAGATTTGTTCTACTTCATTGCCACTTCAGGGTGTGTGTAAGGAGTGCATATCCAGTTTTTCTATTTTGGAATTATGGGATTTTGTATTAGCTCTGCTGTGTATTCATTTTTCTTGAGCATTGGTGATATCTTCTCCTTAGTTGTATTAAGAGAGAGAGCAATAGCCCTCATGTCTTTTTAGGTAAGTAAGACATATTAAAAACAGAGCATTCAGTATACATTCATAGTATTTTGACTTGTTCAATTGATTTTCCTGAACTCCCTTGGATATTCTTGGTCTTTGCTGTACAACTTTCTATACTCATTAATTCTTTGATATTCCCAAATCCAGAAAATGAATGACTCAACAGCTGTGTTCCTGTATTTGCTGGGACTCAGGGTAAGAAGCAAAGTGGAGGTGTTCAGGAATCTAAAGGTACATGCTACATAGCAAAGCACATCATTTCCTATACAAAGTGACTGGGAAATCCAGAATCTTTTGCACACATATTGGATCCTGAACTATTACTGGACTATTCAGTAAGATTTTAATGTATTTATTTTCTGTGTGTGTGTTTGTATTTCTAAATAAACTCTGCTGGGCTACTTAACATTAACATGTATTGCAGAATTCTTTCATCAGTTTTTACTTTTAAAAAGTTTCTTTTTCAGTTTTAAGGGAGAGGGTAGAAGTTTTCTGCTATGTAACTGAAAATTTATTCATTCATTAAACTTAAAAATATTTGTTGGAAATGGGTGGAATACTATTAATTCTTGTGTGATTTTCATGAAACTAAATACATTCTCTATTTTGTTTTGCTTAAAATTTCTGCATGTGTGGACTTCTTTTTTCCTTCTTGCCCCAAATCCCTTTGTGTATTGGGATGGCAAATGGGTTTTACACTGGACAAAACATGTTATTTTGGCAAAGAAGTACTTAGCGTTCCTGCTTCAAGTATTCAAATATTGCATTTGAAATCAGTATATTTGTTTACTGTACAAATGTCCTTCATACAATTTTGTAATCTTCTGGGATGGGAGAGGAAGCAGAAAATAGGAGGATTATGGGTGGGAGGGATGTTTTGGGGGAGGGGAAGCCACTGTAATCCAAAAGCTGTACTTTGGAAATTTATATTTATTAAAAAAATTAAACAATTTTGTAATCTTCATCTTCCTTTTTATTTCATCCTTTTTAAAAAAAGATTCATTTATTTTACTTGAAAGTCAGAGTTACACAGAGAAGGAGAGAGAGAGAGGGAGAGCAGTCTTCCAACCACTGGTTCACTCCCCATTTGGCCACAATGGCTGGAGCTCTGCCAATACAAAGCCAGGAGCCAGCAGCTTCTTTTGGGTCTCCTATGCAGGTGCAGGAGCCCAAGGGCCTGGGCCATCCTCTACTGCTGGATAGTAAGTCTTACTTGCCTAAAAAGATGGATAGTAATTTGAGTAGCCAGGACTTGAACTGGCACCCAATTGGAATGTCAGCACTGCAAGCCACAGCTCTACTTGCTACTCCACAGCATCGGCCCCCTAAATTCTTATGAGTATTGCTACACGATTGTAATTTATAATTGATAATGCTGAACAATTGAAACTGTCTTATTTACAATTGTAGGACTGGATATGGCAGTTTTACTTGAAGTACAGTATGTAGCCTGCTTATTGTATGATTTTCGGAAAAGCATGTATTTATATATAACAGCAGATCTGTTAATCATTTAAAAGTGAATTGTCATGATTACCCAGATGTAAAGAATGCAATATGTGCTAATGAGTTAGCAGTCACAGACATTTAGAATTAGAGGGATTTTAGAACTTTTTCAATACTGCAGTTTTTATGAAAAACTAATAATTTTTTTATTTGACAGGTAGAGTTATAGACAGTGAGAAATCAGAAAGGTCTTCCTTCCATTGGTTCAGTCCCCAAATGGCTGCCACAGTTGGAGCTGTGCCCATCCAAAGCCAGGAGTCAGGTGCTTTCTCCTGGTCTCCCATCCGGGTGCAGGGCCCAAGCACTTGGGCCATCCTCCACTGCCTTCCTGGGCCATAGCAGAAAGCTGGACTGAAAGAGGAGCAACCAGGACTAGAACACTTTGCCCATAAGGGATACCAGCACCACAGGTGGAGAATTAACCAAGTGAGCCACGGCGCTGGCCCCCGATAAATTTACTCTTAACAAAATATCAAAATATCTTATTTAGTATAAAGTTAGTAGTGAAAAGAGACTACCTTGTTGAACACAGAAATTTGAGATTATATTTCTTGGTATTAATTTGCATCTTAAGGCTTATTGCCTAGTTTATTTCAACATTTCCATCTAATATTACTAATAATATCTTGTACTTAGTGGTTCACTGTGTGCCAGACAATATTCTTTTGATTTTTTAAAAGATTTATTTATTTATTTATTTGGAAGTCAGAGTTACACAGATAGTGAACAAGAGGAAGAGAGAGAGAGAGAGAGGTCCTCCATCTGCTGGTTCACTCCCCAGATGGCCTAAAAGGTCAGAGATATGCCAATCTGAAACCAGGAGCCAGGACCTCTTCAGGGTCTCCCATGCAGATTCAGGGGCCCAAGGACTTGGGCCAACTTCCTACTGCTCTCCCAGGCTATAGCAGACAGCTGAATGGAAAGTGGAGCAGCCTGGACTTGAACCGGCCTCCATATGGGATGCCCCCACTGCATGCAGTGGCTTTACTAGGTACACCACAGCACTGGCCTCAAGACAATGCTCTAAAATGATGCATTAATTATTCCCAAATATTGAAAAGTGGCATGGTACACATTTGAATGTGTTGTTTTGTACTAGTTGTAGAAACAGTTTAAAATATATTTATATTTAAAAATGTAAGCTTTGATCTAAAGGTTTACTTTCCCTTAAGGTGCCTGTTTGGAAACTGAGAGATCATTGAAGTCTCAAGATAGAGTACAACTGATCTTATCCAAGCCTCCTTTATCACATGAGGATGCTAAATGCCAAGCCCAGAGAAGTTAAGTGAACTGTTCAAGGTCACATAGGTAAGTTGTGGCAGGGATAATTCTGTATTAGCATTAGGTATCCTGATACATAGGCCACTGTTCTGTCAATTTTGTACTCCTTCTGGAGTTAAAGATTCTAAGTTGTGGAAAATTGAATTTGGAAATTTAGTGGTTGCTATGTTGTTATGGTGAGAAATTTCTGTGTATAGCTATGAGTTGCTTAAATTTTATTCAATATATTTTTCTAGTATGTTTGCTATTTATTTGAAATGTATAACAAGTAGCTTCATCTATTTGCCAAAAGAATTTTTTGAAGATTTATTTATATTATTTGAAAGTCAGAATTACACAGAGAGAGAAGGACAGGCAGAGAGAGTGGTCTTCCATTCACTGGTTCACTCCACAGTTGGCCTCCATGGCTGGAGCTGTGCTGACTGGAAGGCAGGAGCCAGGAGCCTCTTCCTGGTCTCCTATACAGGTGCAGGGGCCCAAGGACTTGGACCATTTTATAATGCTTTCCCAGGCCATAGCAGAGAGCTGGATAGGAAGTGGAGCAGCCAGGTCTTGAACTGATGCCCCTATGGAATACCAGCACTGCAGGTGGCAGCCTCACCCACTATGGCACAGTGCCAGCCCTTGCCAAAAGAATTTATAGAAGCTATTCCATATATACACTTAACAATTATTTAGTTACTTGACACGAACTATCCCTGCATATTTGAAAATTTTGAATGGTATCACTTGGGTTTTAAGAATGTTATATTTTAGGTCTCTTAATATTTTTAGTGATGATGTTTTAAAGGCCCTTTCTGTTTTATGAAAAATGATAAGGATTTTGTTTTACAATGGCCATAGTATTACTACTTAAAGCAATAGATTAAATAACACTTTTAAACAAAGTCATTTAATACTGAATTCTAACACACTGGTATATTTTAAAGTGAGAAACCGGATTTCTTTCAGATATTCTAAAGAAGAATGATAATCAAAATTGAAGACATCTACAGTTTTTAATCACTTGTTTTAAATATTGGTCATAATGGTCCAATTTTGAGTTTAATTTTAATTAGCTTTTAAATGATTCAATATGTTTTATAGAAAAAATTCGGAGAACATAATTATATACTCAACCTCCCTCCCTTCTTTTTCCTTCTTTGTCATTTTTTTTAGCTTATGAAATGACATTTTCAGTTTACATTACATTAAAAAGGGTTGTTGAGTCAAGGGACAAGTTTAACAGGCAAAAAGCAGAAAGATCCTAATTTAGAGGGAATACAGACAATGGCTCTAAACAATATTTGAATATCACATCTAAACAATATTTGAATAAATTGATAAATATTTTAATTTCTCCTACTAAAATGCTCAAAGTCTTTAATGATTTATCAAATATTAGTGCAAAATTATGGATTTAAATGATCCCAAAAAGTGATGAATTTTTGTGTAATAAAGTCCAATTTTTGTCAAGGCTTTTTGACAGTCTCACAGAAAACTTATGTTTGTGAATGGGAAGAATAATACCAAAATATCCATACTACCAAAAGCAATTTGCAAATTCAATGCAATCCAATCAACATACCAACGATGTTCTCAGAGCTAGAAAAAATGATACTAAAATTCACATAGAAACATGAGAGATGCTTAACATCTAAAGCAATATTATAAAGCAAAAAAAAGCTGGAGACATCACACCATATTTTAAGACATATTACAGGGGTCAGCACTATGACAAAGCAGGTAAAGTCACTGTCTGCAGTGCCGGCATCTCATATGGGTGCCAGTATGTTTCCCAGCTGCTCCACTTCTTATACCCCTCTCTGGTATAGCCTGAGAAAAAAGTAGAAAATGGCCAAAGTCTTTGGGCCCCTGCACCTGCATAGAGACCTGGAAGAAGCTCCTGACACTTGGATTCAGATCAACAGAGCTCCGGCCATTGTGGCCATTTGGGGAGTAAACCAGTGGATGGAAGACCTCTCTCTCTCTCTGCCTCTACCTCTCTGTAACTCTGCCTTTCAAATAAATAAACTGCAAAAAAAAAAAAGAAGAAGTGTTAGCACTGATATAATAACAGACACATAGTTCAATGGAAAAGACTTGGTAGCATAGAAATAAACCCAAATTTCTACCAGCAACTCATATTTAACAAAGGAACTAAAATGAACTGGAGAAAGAAGAATCTCTTTCACAAGTGGTGCAGAGGAACTTGATTATCCATATGTAGAAGCCTGAAAAGAGACTCCAACATCTCTTACACTATGTGAAAGTGAACTCATAGTGAATTAAAATGTAATCATAAGACCCAAACCCAAGTAAACATAGGGGAACTCTAAATATTGTCAACACACAATAGCTTTTGGGTAAGATTCCAATAGCAATAGTCACAAAAATAAAAACAGAGACATTTGAGTATATCCAACTAAGATACTTCTTCACAACAAAGTAAACATCAGAGTGTAGATACAATGAACAGATGGCAGGAAAAATTAAAACTCTGAATGTTTACAGATTTCCAGAACATTTACATGAATTGGAAAAACTCCAAAAAATACAGTGAAGAAACATCTGAATAGACATTTCTCAGAAGAAATGTAAATGGTCAAAACATGTGAATATGCCCGATGTCACTAGCCATTATGTAAATATAAATCAGAGCACCATATCAGTCTCCAACACCTGTGGGAGAATACAACACTCAGGTGTTTGTGTGTGCAGCAAGTGGGTTTAGAGGACCCTGTTCACCTCTGGAGAGCAGAGTCTACAGGGAGGTAAAGAAACCTTACTGCGCAGGGGCATGCTAATCTTCTCTGTATCGTTCCAATTTTAGTATATGTGCTGCCAAAGCGAGCACATGTGCTGCCGAAGCGAGAAAGAGATGAAAAGAATTTATCTCAGCTAGCCACTAATATTCAAGAAACAAGGTCTTCAGGAAAGCCAACTCAACTGACATTTTCATGTCATTGTTAAATAAAGGAAAAATTATCTAGGTTCAGCAATACGTAGTTTATAAGAGAAAGACTACAGAGTAATTTCCTTGGCATAGAAATAACTTTGTCTTTTTTTTTTATCTATGAGGGCTTGCTATCACCACCACACACCCACATCCCATATACAAATGACTGGCTTGAGTGGTAGCTTCTCTGCTTTGAGGCAAGTTTCTGCTAGTGTGCACCCTGGGAGGAGACGGAGGATGGCAGAAGTGCTTGGGTCCTTGCACCCAAATGGGACATCCAGAATGAATTCCCAGTTCCTGGTTTTGGCTTGGTCAAGCTTTGGCTATTGCAAGTGTCTGGGGAGTGAAACAGTGGTTCCCTCTTCCTGTCACTCTGCCTTTCAAATCAATAACTGTTGTTGGTAATGACTAATAATGATATTCACTGATTGTCAAATTTTGAATCTATTAATTATAGACAATTTCTCTTTGTAATTTTAAACTTTCATAATGTTCTGTTGCCAATTTCATCACTAGAAATAAAAACTTTTCCTCAAAAAAAAAGAAACCTTACTGCTTTCCTAATGTGCTTATTAAGTTCTTGACCAGCGCCTGTTAGTCTTGCTACAAACTTTCTAGTCTTACTACTTTCCTTCTTCTTCCTCTTCTCTGTGACTTGTAAAATAGTATACATTCTATATACTGTGGATACTTTTGATTTATTTTATTCCTTCAGTCTCCTATGAAGTACCTCCACAAAAGCACAGCCCTTAAGATATTCATTCATTTATGCAGTCTGCAGATTTCATGAGCTACTAAATTCCAAATAGTATATTAAAGGCAAGATCTAGGCCTAAGAGAAAAGTGGTCTGAATTCTGTGCCTAGAAGAGGATTTGGGACATAGTAGAACTTCAGTGAAGTGCTATGTGAATGACATGCACTCATTAAATGAGTAATCTAAAGCATACACTTCATTTAAGCAACACAGCAGCCCTACTCACCTCAGGTAGAGCAATTGAGAGGAATAATGTGAACAAAAATAAGACATCAATAAGTTGAATAATAACAGAGAAAAAACAAAATGAGATAGATGCCAACATTACTGACCTATTTTTGAGGAATTAAATTGATAGAGGGGCTGGCATTGTGGCCAAGTGGGGAAAGCTGCAATCTGTGAGGCCAGCATAACATCTGAGTTCCACTTTGAGTTTAGGAATCTCCACTTCCAATTTAGCTCACTGCTAAACACCTGGGAAACCAGCAGAAGATGGACGAAGGACTTGGGTCCTTGCCACTGATGTGGGAGACTTGGATGAAGCTCCTGACTTCAGCATGCCCCAGGCTCAACTGTTGAAACTCTCTGGGGTGTGAGCCAGCAGATGAAAGCTATCTATGTCTTTCCCTCTCTCTCTAAATCCACCTTTCAAATAATAAAGATTTAATAAAGAAATTAACTGATTTCAAAATACACAAAAACGTGAACAATACTATATCATTTTTATGCCAAACTGATAAAAAATAACAAATGCTAGAGAGCACATGGGAAAAGAAAACCGTCATATATGGTGGGTGAAAACACAAGTTAGTACAGATGTTATGCAGAACAGTATGGTCATTCCTTAAAAAGGATAAAAATTGGGCCGGCGCTGTTGTGCAGTGAGTTAAAGCCCTGGCCTGAAGGGCCAGCATCCCATTTGGGTGCCAGTTCTAGTTCCAGCTGCTCTTCTTCCAATACAGCTCTCTGCTATCTCCTGGGATAGCAGTAGAAGATGGCCCAAGTCCTTGGGCCCATGCACCCATGTGGGAGACCCAGAGGAAGCTCCTGTCTCCAGGTTTCAGAATGGCATAACTCTGGCGTTTGTAGTCATCTGTAGAGTGAACCAGCTGATGCAGGACCTCTCTGTGTCTCTACCTCTATTGTAACTCTTTCAAATAAATAACAAAAATTTCAAATAAGATAAAAATTGACCTACCATGTGAGAGTTATCTTGCTCTTGGCTATATATAATAAGGAAATTTTATTAGAAGGAAAGGAGGAGAGCATATCAAAGATACAGCAATTTTCCCATAACACAGCCACTATAACACAGTTCACTGCAGCCAGGATTTGAAACCAATCTAGCTGTCCATCAGTGAAAAACAATGGACAGGGCAACCTCTTTTAGATACAAAAAAAGAACAAAATATTATTAAATTAATTGAAATAAGCCAGAAGCAGGAACACAAATGTCACCTGGTCCTTGTCACATGTGGAAGTGAAAGAAAATAATGGATCTGAACACAGAACTGTGATTACTAGAGGCTGAGAAGGGAAGCAGCTAGGGATAGAGGGGGATTGGATAATAGGTATCAAAAATCAAAGAGGCAGAAAGAACTTCTGGTGTTCCATAATATAATGAGATGACTACATTCAACCATATTAGGTTCTGTGTAAAGAACTGAAGGAGAGGAGCTGGTAGTCTCAAATCATGGAGAAGAATTAGAAACTGTAGTTGCTTGGGGGCCAGCATTGTGGCACAGTGGGCTAACGCCCTGGCCTGAAGCACCAGCATCCCATGTGGGTACCAGTTCTAGTCCTGGCTGCTCCTCTTCTGATCCAACTCTCTGCTATGGCCTGGGAAAGCAGTAGAAGATGGCCCAAGTCCTTGGGTCCCTGCACCCAAGTGGGAGATCTGGAAGAAGCTCCTGGTTCCTGGCATCAGATTGGCAGAGCTCCGGCCATTGTGGCCATCTGGGGAGTGAACCAGCAGAGGAAGACCTCTCTCTCTCTCTGCTGCTACTTCTCTCTGTAACTCTGTCTTTCAAATAAATAACTCTTTAAAAACTTAATAAAACTGTAGTTGCTTAGCTTGATCACTTTTTACTGCATAAATGTGTGCAAATATTGCACTACACCCTGTAATAATGCATGACTAGGACACATTCATCACAAATTATTTCAATGAAATTTTAAAAATTAGAAGCATTTCTTTATATTAACAATGAACTATTTGAAAATGAAATTAGAGAAACATTTCCATGCATAGCAGCATAAGAACCAGGAACCAATGTCTTCAGTGTTATCAGTGATGAATCAGATTCACAGCCCTCAGCACTGTTTTTACCATAGACCTTACCATGGCAATTGTGGGCAAATAGTAGTAAATCAATGGACAGGAATCCTTTGTCTCTAAATCTGCTAAATAAATAAACATGGAATTCATCAAAGAAAAAGAGATATCAATTTGGATGCCAGGCACAAAAACACATGCACTTGAGCTATCCTCCAGTTTGTGATGCCAACAAATCTTTCAGACATGTTACATTTTCAGAGACTTTTCTGTAATCTTGCTAAGCTTTCTGGAAATCTGCCTTATAGCAAAGGGTTTCCCAATTCCATTACACTCATGATTTTTCTTTTGTGTGATATATTAGTTTACCATCTAGAGATAATTTATGGTACAAAACTTTTCTATGCATGCATGTTTTCTCATTTGTGAGTCTATTCATGGGAATTGAAGACTGATTTATAACAGAAATACATTTTCCAAATTCATCGCATAGACTTTTGTTCCTTATGAATTCTCTGAAGTCTGTTGATGTCTAATTTCTGGCTAAAGGTTTTATTGTATTTACAGCATGCAAAGACTATCACCTTTTGTGAATTCTGCATCTATACAAGCCTGAAATAAAGAAAATGTTTTTGCACAATCAGTATACGCCTAAGAAACCACCTGTGTCAATTCTCTGATGTACCATTGACTTCTGACTCTAATAATATTTATAAGCTTTCTCCTTTACATGAGTCTCTGTTGGATAGGATGTGATTTCCAGCAAAAGGTTTTGTCACAATACTTACATGAATTTTGGAGAAAAGCTCTTCCACATTCATTATATTGTTAAGGTCTCTCCCTTGTTCAAATTCCATGATGGATTATGAGGCATTACCTATGTGAAATGACTTTCTCACATTTATTTCATTCATTAGATATATATGTTGTGCATTCTGATATAAGGAGAGATTTGGGCAGAGCTTTCCAACACTCATTACACCCATAAGGTTTCTCTCCCACGTGAATTCCCTGTTGTCGTATGAGGTATGGCTTCTAATTAAAGGGATTTTACTTTCAAAGGAGTTTTTCCCTATATGAATTTGATGATGTACAATGAGGGCTGAATTATGGTAAAAGGCTCTGAGTCATTACATTCATAAAATTGCTCCCCATGAGAATTCTTTTGTTTGATGAGGTCTGATTTGCACCACAAAGGCTATTCACATGTATTACATTCATGCATTTCTCCCCTTGGTGAATTCTCTTATATTTCATGAGATATAACTTGCACAAAAAGGTCAAGTAGAAAATTCCCTGTGTGGATACTCTGATATCTTATGAGTTATGAAGTACAGCAAAGAGGCTTTCCACCATCCTTCCATCCATAAAACCTACCTAAATTGAGCAACAAAGATATAGAAAACCTAAACACACACATAACCAGATGGAAATGATATCAGTAATAAAGACCCTCGCCGCCAAGAAAACCCCAGGACTGGATGGCTTCACTGCTGAATTCTAACAGACATTTAAAGCACTAACTGCAATTCTTCTCAAGTTATTCAAAACAATTGAGAGAGAGGCGATTCTCCCAAATTCTTTCTATGAAGCCAACATCACCTTCATTCCTAAACTTGAAAAAAGTGCAACAAAGAAAGTAATTATAGACCAATTTCCCTGATGAACATACATGCAAAGATCTGCAACAGAATTCTGGCCAATTGAATCCAACAATGCATCAGAAAGATCATCCACCCAGACCAAGTGGGATTTATCCTTGGTATGCAAGGATGGAACCAAAGGCTTTTCCACAGTCATTTCATTTATAAGCTTTCTCCATGGTGTGAAGGCTCTGATACTTTCTGAGGTTTGACTTCTCAGCAAAGGTTTTTCCACAGTCATTGCAATCATAAGGTTTCCCCCAGTACAAATTGTCTGATGCTTTGTGAGCTTTGATTTCTCAGCAAAGGCTTTTCCACAATGATTGCATTCATAAGGTTTCTCCCCTCTGTGAATTCTCTGATGATTTATGAGGTTTGCCTTCTGGCCAAAGGATTTTCCATAGTCATTGCATTCATAAGGTTTCTCACCTGTGTGAATTCTCTGATGATTTATGAGGTGTTTCTTCTGGCCAAAGAACTTCCCACAGTCATTACATTTGTAAGATTTCAACCCTGTGTGAATTCTCTGATGTCTAATGAGATCTGACTTCTGGTGAGTGGTTTCCACACAATCATTACACACATGAGGGTTTTCCACAATATGAGTGCTGTGATGGAGGGTATGGCAGAATTTAATACTGAATGACTTCCCACAAGGTTTACATGCATAGGATTTCTTCCCTATATTTGGTCTATGATTCAGTCTAACATGTGATTGGTAAATGACAGGTTCCACAGTCCCAATATACTTATAAATGTTCTCTCTTTTCAGGTGAATACAATCAGAATTCCACAGTCAGTCAGCTGGGAGGGGTGGATGAATCCGGAAACAGCTGGTTTCCTTGTATTAAACAAGCGCCATATCACAAAGGACTCTTACATTTCTTTTTCTTTTTTGCATTTTTCACATTTTCTTATTTATCATGGTTTGTAATAAATTTTCTGATGTGGGTTGTGGTTTTGAGGCTGGCTTAAGGAGTTCAGGGAACCAGAGGAATGGTCTTTTTCAATTAGGGCACAGCTGTTGGCTCTCTCCAATTCTGGCTTTCTGTCATTGCTTTGGGTGCCTCAGCCAATTTTTCGTTTTGAGCAACTTTTTCCTAAATGTTTTGTTGGTCTGAGTTGGTTTTGCCTTTTTCCTTTTCAAATTGTGTATTCTGATGCAATACAAACAAGGGTTTAGAACGAGGATCCATTATGAAATTGAAAAACAGAACATACTGGGTTTTGATGATTAGAAATCATAGGCAACATGACCAAGATGAGTTTTTGGGTTTTCGAAAATGACATAGAACCCTTCCACTGAGGGGCAGATATTAATTTCCTCCAAATCGAGAGTGAGTGCGATTTTCAGGTGAATTCAATCAGAATTCCACAGCCAGTCAGCTAGGAGGGGTGGATGAATCCGGAAACAGCTGGTTTCCTTGTGTCTAAATCCAGCCAAATATCACAAAGGACTCTTGCATTTCTTTGACTTTTTTCTCATTTTTCTTTTTTTCATGGTTTCTAATGAATTTTCTGATGTGAGCTTTGGTTTTGAGGCTGCAATATAGAGTTCAGGGCACCGGAGGAATGGTCTTTTTGAAACACGGCACAGCTGTTGGCGTGCTCCAATTCTGGCTTTTGTCATTGTTTTGGGTGCCTCAGCTAACTTTTGGTTTCTTGAGTGGCAATTTCCTAAATGATTTCTGGGTCTCAGTCGGTTTTGCCTTCTTATTCCCAAATTTTGTATTCTGATGCAATACAAGCAAGATTTTGGACAGAGTAGCCATTATGAAAAAAAAAAAAAACACAGCAAATTGCCCTTTCAGGATTAGAAATCTATAGGCAACACGATCAAGATGAGTATCTGTGTTTTGGAAAATGGCATGGAAAGCTTCTGCTGAGGTGACAGATTCTAATTCCCTCCAAATTGAGTGTGAGAGCGATTTTGAGGTGAATTCAATCAGAATTCCAAAGTCAGTCTGTGGAAGGGGGGGATGAATCTGGTAACAGCCAGTTTCCTTGTGTCTAAATCCAGCCAAATATCAAAAAGGACTCTTGCATTTCTTTGGCTTTTTCACATTTCCCTTATTTATCATGCTTTGTAATGAATTTTATGATGTTAGGTTTGGTTTTGTGGCTGCAATATGCAGTTCAGGGCACTGGAGGAATGGTCTTTTTCAAACAGGGCACAGCTGTTGGCTTGCTCCACTTGTGGCTTGCTGTCATTGTTTTGGGTGCCTCAGCTGAAATTTGGTTTCTTGAGTTTCACTGCGATTTTCAGGTTAATTCAGTCAGATTTCCACAGGCAGTCAGCTGGAGGGGTGGATGATCTGGGAACAGCCAGTTTCCTTGTGACTAAATCAAGCCCAATATCATTATGGATTCTTGCATTTCTTTGGCTTTTTTCTCTTTTTTCTTATTTATCATGGTTTGTAATGAATTTTCTGATGTGAGCTTTGGTTTTGAGGCTGGCATATTGAGTTCAGGGCACAAGAGGAAGGTTCTTTTTCAATCAGGGCACAGCTGTTGGCTTGCTCCACTTCTGGCTTGCTGTCATTGTTTTGGGTGCCTCAGCTGATTTGTGGTTTCTTGAGCGGCAATTTCCTAAATGTTTTCTGGGTCTGAGTTGGTTTTGCATTCTTCCTTCCCAAATGTTGTATTCTGATGCAATGCATAGAAGAGTTTGGACAGAGTAGCCATTATGAAATAAAAAACAGAGCAAATAGGCATTTGAAGCTTATAAATCTATAGGTAACATGACCAAGGTGAGTTTTTGTGTTTTGGAAAATACAGTGGAACACTTTGGCTGAGGTGACAGATATTAATTGCCTCCAAACTGAGTTTCACTGCGATTTTCAGGTTAATTCAGTCAGAATTCCACAGGCAGTCAGCTGGAGGGGTGGATGAATCCGGGAACAGCTGGTTTCCTTGCGAATAAATCAAGCCCAATATCATTATGGATTCTTCTTTTTTTTTGGCTTTTTGTCTCTTTTTTCTTATTTATCATGGTTTGTAATGAATTTTCTGATGTGAGCTTTGGTTTTGAGGCTGCAATATGGAGTTCAGGGTACAAGACGAAGGTTCTTATTCAATCAGGGCACAGCTGTTGTCTTGCTCCAATTCTGGCTTGCTGTCATTGTTTTGGGTGTTTCAGCTGACTTTTGGTTTCTTGAGCAGGAATTTCCAAAATGTTTTCTGGGTCTGAGTCGGTTTTGCCTTCTTATTCCCAAATTTTGTATTCTGATGCAATACAAGCAAGATTTTGGACAGAGTAGCCTTTATGAAAGAAAAAAAAAAAAACACAGCGCATTGCCCTTTCAGGATTAGAAATCCATAGGCAACACAACCAAGATGAGATTCTGTGTTTTGGAAAATGACATGCAATGCTTCTGCTGAGGTGACAAATTCTAATTCCCTCCAAATGGAGTGTGAGAGTGATTTTGAGGTGAATTCAATCAGAATTCCAAAGTCAGTCTGTGGAAGGGGGGGGTGAATCTGGAAACAGCCAGTTTCTTTGTGTCTAAATCCTTTCAAATATCACAAAGGACTCTTGCATTTCTTTGGCTTTTTCACATTTCCCTTATTTATCATGGTTTGTAATGAATTTTCTGATGTGAGCTTTGGTTTTGAGGCTGGCATATTGAGTTCAGGGCACAAGAGGATGGTTCTTTTTCAATCAGGGCACAGCTGTTGGCTTGCTCCACTTCTGGCTTGCTGTCATTGTTTTGGGTGCCTCAGCTGATTTGTGGTTTCTTGTGTGGCAATTTCCCAAATGTTTTCTGGGTCTGAGTTGGTTTTGCCTTCTTCCTTCCCAATTTTGTATTCTGATGCAATGCATAGAAGAGTTTGGACAGAGTAGCCATTATGAAATAAAAAACAGAGCAAATAGGCATTTGAAGCTTATAAATCTATAGGTAACATGACCAAGGTGAGTTTTTGTGTTTTGGAAAATACAGTGGAACACTTTGGCTGAGGTGACAGATATTAATTGCCTCCAAACTGAGTTTCACTGCGATTTTCAGGTTAATTCAGTCAGAATTCCACAGGCAGTCAGCTGGAGGGGTGGATGAATCCGGGAACAGCTGGTTTCCTTGCGAATAAATCAAGCCCAATATCATTATGGATTCTTCTTTTTTTTTGGCTTTTTGTCTCTTTTTTCTTATTTATCATGGTTTGTAATGAATTTTCTGATGTGAGCTTTGGTTTTGAGGCTGGCATATTGAGTTCAGGGCACAAGAGGAAGGTTATTTTTCAATCAGGGCACAGCTGTTGGCATGCTCCAATTCTGGCTTGCTGTCATTGTTTTGGGTGCTTCAGCTGACTTTTGGTTTCTTGAGCAGCAATTTCTAAAATGATTTCTGAGTCTGAGTCGGTTTTGCCTTCTTATTCCCAAATTTTGTATTCTGATGCAATACAAGCAAGACTTTGGACAGAGTAGCCATTATGAAAGAAAAAAAAAAAAAAACACAGCAAATTGCCCTTTCAGGATTAGAAATCTATAGGCAACACAACCAAGATGATTTTCTGTGTTTTTAAAAACAACATGGAACGCTTCTGCTGAGGTGACAGATTCTAATTTTCTCCATATTGAGTGTGAGTGCGATTTTGAGGTGAATTCAATCAGAATTCCAAAGTCAGTCTGTGGAAGGGGGGGATGAATCTGGAAACAGCCAGTTTCCTTGTGTCTAAATCCTGCCAAATATCACAAAGGAGTCTTGCATTTCTTTGGCTTTTTCACATTTCCCTTATTTATCATGGTTTGTAATGAATTTTCTGATGTGAGCTTTGGTTTTGAGGCTGCAATATGGAGTTCAGGGCACTGGAGGAATGGTCTTTTTCAAACAGGGTACAGCTGTTGGCTTGCTCCAACAATTCTGGCTTGCTGTCATTCTTTTGGGTGCCTCAGCTGATTTGTGGTTTCTTGTGTGGCAATTTCCTAAATGTGTTCTGGGTTTGGGTTGGCTTTGCCTTCTTCCTTCCCAAATTTTGTATTCTGACGCAATACAAACAAGAGTTTGGACAAAGTAGCCGTTATGAAATAAAAAACACAACAAATAGGCTTTTGAAGCTTAGAAATCTACAGGTAACATGACCAAGGTGAGTTTTTGTGTTTTGGAAAATAAAATGGAACACTTTGGCTGAGGTGACAGATATTAATTGCCTCCAAACTGAGTTTCACTGCGATTTTCAGGTTAATTCAGTTAATTCAGTTAGGATTCCACAGGCTTGCATTTCTTTGGCTTTTTCACATTTCCCTTATTTATCATGGTTTGCAATGAATTTTCTGATGTGAGCTTTGGTTTTGAGGCTGCAATATGGAGTTCAGGGTACTGGAGGAATGGTCTTTTTCAAACAGGGCACAGCTGTTGGCTTGCTCCAATTCTGGCTTGCTGTCATTGTTTTGGGTGCCTCAGCTGAAATTTGGTTTCTTGAGTTTCACTACGATTGTCAGGTTAATTCAGTCAGAAATCCACAGGCAGTCAGCTTTAGTGGTGGATGAATCTGGGAACAGCCAGTTTCCTTGCAACTAAATCAAGCCCAATATCATTATGGATTCTTGCATTTCTTTGGCTTTTTTCTCTTTTTTCTTTTTTTCATGGTTTGTTATGAATTTTCTGATGTGAGCTTTGGTTTTGAGGCTGGCATATTGAGTTCAGGTCACAAGAGGATGGTTCTTTTTCAATCAGGGTACAGCTGTTGGCTTGCTCCAATTCTGGCTTGCTGTCATTGTTTTGGGTGCCTCAGCCGATTTGTGGTTTCTTGTGTGGCAATTTCCCAAATGTTTTCTGGGTCTGAGTTGGCTTTGCCTTCTTCCTTCCCAAATTTTGTATTCTGATGCAATGCTAAGAAGAGTTTGGACAGAGTAGCCATTATGAAATAAAAAACAGAGCAAATAGGCATTTGAAGCTTATAAATCTATAGGTAACATGACCAAGGTGAGTTTTTGTGTTTTGGAAAATACAATGGAAAACTTTGACTGAGGTGACAGATATTAATTGCCTCCAAACTGAGTTTCACTGCGATTTTCAGGTTAAGTCAGTCAGAATTCCACAGGCAGTCAGCTGGACGGGTGGATGAATCCGGGAACAGCAGGTTTCCTTGTGAATAAATCAAGCCCAATATCATTACGGATTCTTGAAATTTTTTGGCTTTTTTCACTTTTTCTTATTTATCATGGTTTGTAATGAATTTTCTGATGTGAGCTTTGGTTTTGAGGCTGCAATATGGAGTTCAGGGTACAAGACGAAGGTTCTTATTCAATCAGGGCACAGCTGTTGTCTTGCTCCAATTCTGGCTTGCTGTCATTGTTTTGGGTGTTTCAGCTGACTTTTGGTTTCTTGAGCAGGAATTTCCAAAATGTTCTCTGGGTCTGAGTCGGTTTTGCCTTCTTATTCCCAAATTTTGTATTCTGATGCAATACAAGCAAGATTTTGGACAGAGTAGCCTTTATGAAAGAAAAAAAAAAAAAACACAGCGCATTGCCCTTTCAGGATTAGAAATCCATAGGCAACACAACCAAGATGAGATTCTGTGTTTTGGAAAATGACATGCAACGCTTCTGCTGAGGTGACAAATTCTAATTCCCTCCAAATGGAGTGTGAGAGTGATTTTGAGGTGAATACAATCAGAATTCCAAAGTCAGTCTGTGGAAGGGGGGGGGTGAATCTGGAAACAGCCAGTTTCTTTGTGTCTAAATCCTTTCAAATATCACAAAGGACTCTTGCATTTCTTTGGCTTTTTCACATTTCCCTTATTTATCATGGTTTGTAATGAATTTTCTGATGTGAGCTTTGGTTTTGAGGCTGGCATATTGAGTTCAGGGCACAAGAGGATGGTTCTTTTTCAATCAGGGCACAGCTGTTGGCTTGCTCCACTTCTGGCTTGCTGTCATTGTTTTGAGTGCCTCAGCCGATTTGTGGTTTCTTGTGTGGCAATTTCCCAAATGTTTTCAGGGTCTGAGTTGGCTTTGCCTTCTTCCTTCCCAAATTTTGTATTCTGATGCAATGCAAAGAAGAGTTTGTACAGAATAGCCATTATGAAATAAAAAACACAACAAATAGGCGTTTGAAGCTTAGAAATCTACAGGTAACATGACCAAGGTGAGTTTTTGTGTTTATGAAAATAAAATGGAACACTTCGGTTGAGGTGACAGATATTAATTGCCTCCAAACTGAGTTTCACTGCGATTTTCAGGTTAATTCAGTCAGAATTCCACAGGCAGTCAGCTGGAGGGGTGGATGAATCCGGGAACAGCTGGTTTCCTTGTGAATAAATCAAGCACAATATCATTATGGATTCTTGAAATTTTTTGGCTTTTTTCACTTTTTTCTTATTTTTCATGGTTTGTAATGAATTTTCTGATGTCAGCTTTGGTTTTGAGGCTGCAATATGGAGTTCAGGGTTCTAGACGAAGGTTCTTTTCAATCAGGGCACAGCTGTTGGCTTGCTCAAATTCTCGCTTGCTGTCATTGTTTTGGGTGTTTCAGCTGACTTTTGGTTTCTTGAGCAGGAATTTCCAAAATGTTTTCTGGGTCTGAGTCGGTTTTGCCTTCTTATTTCCAAATTTTGTGTTCTGATGCAATACAAGCAAGATTTTGGACAGAGTAGCCATTATGAAAGAAAAAAAAAAACACAGCAAATTGCCCTTTCAGGATTAGAAATCCATAGGCAACACAACCAACATGAGATTCTGTGTTTTGGAAAATGACATGGAACGCTTCTGCTGAGGTGACAGATTCTAATTCCCTCCAAATGGAGTGTGAGAGCGATTTTGAGGTGAATACAATCAGAATTCCAAAGTCAGTCTGTGGAAGGGGGGTATGAATCTGGAAACAGCCAGTTTCTTTGTGTCTAAATCCTTTCAAATATCACAAAGGAGTCTTGCATTTCTTTGGCTTTTTCACATTTCCCTTATTTTTCATGGTTTGTAATGAATTTTCTGATGTGAGCTTTGGTTTTGAGGCTGGCATATTGAGTTCAGGGCACAAGTGGATGGTTCTTTTTCAATCAGGGCACAGCTGTTGGCTTGCTCCACTTCTGGCTTGCTGTCATTGTTTTGAGTGCCTCAGCCGATTTGTGGTTTCTTGTGTGGCAATTTCCTAAATGTTTTCTGGGTCTGAGTTGGCTTTGCCTTCTTCCTTCCCAAATTTTGTATTCTGATGCAATGCAAAGAAGAGTTTGTACAGAATAGCCATTATGAAATAAAAAACAAAACAAATCGGCGTTTGAAGCTTAGAAATCTATAGGTAACATGACCAAGGTGAGTTTTTGTGTTTATGAAAATAAAATGGAACACTTTGGCTGAGGTGACAGATATTAATTGCCTCCAAACTGAGTTTCACTGCGATTTTCAGGTTAATTCAGTCAGAATTCCACAGGCAGTCAGCTGGAGGGGTGGATGAATCCGGGAGCAGCAGGTTTCCTAGCGACTAAATCAAGCCCAATATCATTATGGATTCTTGCATTTTTTGGTTTTTTTCTCTTTTTTCTTATTTATCATGGTTTGTAATGAATTTTCTGATGTGAGCTTTGGTTTTGAGGCTGCAATATGGAGTTCAGGGCACAAGAGGAAGGTTCTTTTTCAATCAGGGCACAGCTGTTGTCTTGCTCCACTTCTGGCTTGCTGTCATTGTTTTGGGTGCCTCAGCTGATTTGTGGTTTCTTGTGTGGCAATTTCCTAAATGTTTTCTGGGTCTGAGTTGGTTTTGCCTTCTTCCTTCCCAAATTTTGTATTCTGATGCAATACAAGCAAGATTTTGGACAGAGTAGCCATTATGAAAGAAAAAAAAAACACAGCAAATTGCCCTTTCAGGATTAGAAATTCATAGGCAACACAACCAAGATGAGATTCTGTGTTTTGGAAAATGACATGGAACGCTTCTGCTGAGGTGACAGATTCTAATTCCCTCCAAATGGAGTGTGAGAGCGATTTTGAGGTGAATTCAATCAGAATTCCAAAGTCAGTCTGTGGAAGGGGGGTATGAATCTGGAAACAGCCAGTTTCTTTGTGTCTAAATCCTTTCAAATATCACAAAGGACTCTTGCATTTCTTTGGTTTTTTCACATTTCCCTTATTTATCATGGTTTGTAATGAATTTTCTGATGTGAGCTTTGGTTTTGTGGCTGCAGTATGGAGTTCAGGATACTGGAGGAACGGTGTTTTTCAAAGAGGGTACAGTTGTTGGCTTGCTGCAATTCTGGCTTGCTGTCATTGTTTTGGGTGCCTCAGCCGATTTGTGGTTTCTTGTGTGGCAATTTCCTAAATGTTCTCTGGTTCTGAGTCGGCTTTGCCTTCTTCCTTCCCAAATTTTGTATTCTGATGCAATACAAGCAAGATTTTGGACAGAGTAGCCATTATGAAATAAAAAACACAACAAATAGGTGTTTGAAGCTTACAAATCTACAGGTAACATGACCAAGGTGAGTTTTTGTGTTTTGGAAAATAAAATGGAACACTTTGGCTGAGGTGACAGATATTAATTGCCTCCAAACTGAGTTTCACTGCGATTTTCAGGTTAATTCAGTTAATTCAGTTAGGATTCCACAGGCTTGCATTTCTTTGGCTTTTTCACATTTCCCTTATTTATCATGGTTTGTAATGAATTTTCTGATGTGAGCTTTGGTTTTGAGGCTGGCATATTGAGTTCAGGGCACAAGAGGATGGTTCTTTTTCAATCGGGGCACAGCTGTTGGCTTGCTGCAATTCTGGCTTGCTGTCATTGTTTTGGGTGCCTCAGCTGATTTGTGGTTTCTTGAGCGGCAATTTCCTAAATGTTTTCTGGGTCTGAGTTGGTTTTGCCTTCTTCCTTCCCAAATTTTGTATTCTGATGCAATACAAGCAAGATTTTGGACAGAGTAGCCATTATGAAAGAAAAAAAAAAAAACACAGCAAATTGCCCTTTCAGGATTAGAAATCTACAGGCAACACGACCAAGATGAGTTTCTGTGTTTTGGAAAATGACATAGAACGCTTCTGCTGAGGTGACAGATTCTAATTCCCTCCAAAATGAGTGTGAGTGTGATTTTGAGGTGAATTCAATCAGAATTCCAAAGTCAGTCTGTGGAAGGGGGTGATGAATCTGGAAACAGCCAGTTTCCTTGTGTCTAAATCCAGCCAAATATCAAAAAGGACTCTTGCATTTCTTTGGCTTTTTCACATTTCCCTTATTTATCATGGTTTGTAATGAATTTTCTGATGTGAGCTTTGGTTTTGTGGCTGCAATATGGAGTTCAGGGTACTGGAGGAATGGTCTTTTTCAAACAGGGCACAGCTGTTGGCTTGCTCCAATTCTGGCTTGCTGTCATTGTTTTGGGTGCCTCAGCTGAAATTTGGTTTCTTGAGTTTCACTACGATTGTCAGGTTAATTCAGTCAGAAATCCACAGGCAGTCAGCTTTAGTGGTGGATGAATCTGGGAACAGCCAGTTTCCTTGCAACTAAATCAAGCCCAATATCATTATGGATTCTTGCATTTCTTTGGCTTTTTTCTCTTTTTTCTTTTTTTCATGGTTTGTTATGAATTTTCTGGTGTGAGCTTTGGTTTTGAGGCTGGCATATTGAGTTCAGGGCACAAGAGGATGGTTCTTTTTCAATCAGGGTACAGCTGTTGGCTTGCTCCAATTCTGGCTTGCTGTCATTGTTTTGGGTGCCTCAGCCGATTTGTGGTTTCTTGTGTGGCAATTTCCCAAATGTTTTCTGGGTCTGAGTTGGCTTTGCCTTCTTCCTTCCCAAATTTTGTATTCTGATGCAATGCAAAGAACAGTTTGGACAGAGTAGCCATTATGAAATTAAAAATAGAGCAAATAGGCATTTGAAGCTTATAAATCTATAGGTAACATGACCAAGGTGAGTTTTTGTGTTTTGGAAAATACAATGGAACACTTTGACTGAGGTGACAGATATTAATTGCCTCCAAACTGAGTTTAACTGCGATTTTCAGGTTAATTCAGTCAGAATTCCACAGGCAGTCAGCTGGAGGGGTGGATGAATCCGGGAACAGCTGGTTTCCTTGCGAATAAATCAAGCCCAATATCATTATGGATTCTTGAAATTTTTTGGCTTTTTTCTCTTTTTTCTTATTTATCATGGTTTGTAATGAATTTTCTGATGTGAGCTTTGGTTTTGTGGCTGCAATATGGAGTTCAGGGCACAAGAGGAAGGTTCTTTTTCAATCAGGGCACAGCTGTTGGCTTGCCCCGCTTCTGGCTTGCTGTCATTGTTTTGGGTGTTTCAGCTGACTTTTGGTTTCTTGACAGGAATTTCCAAAATGTTTTCCGGGTCTGAGTCGGTTTTGCCTTCTTATTCCCAAATTTTGTATTCTGATGCAATACAAGCAAGATTTTGGACAGAGTAGCCATTATGAAAGAAAAAAAAAAAAAACAGCGCATTGCCCTTTCAGGATTAGAAATCCATAGGCAACACAACCAAGATGAGATTCTGTGTTTTGGAAAATGACATGGAACGCTTCTGCTGAGGTGACAGATTCTAATTCCCTCCAAATGGAGTGTGAGAGCGATTTTGAGGTGAATACAATCAGAATTCCAAAGTCAGTCTGTGGAAGGGGGGTATGAATCTGGAAACAGGCAGTTTCTATGTGTCTAAATCCTTTCAAATATCACAAAGGACTCTTGCATTTCTTTGGCTTTTTCACATTTCCCTTATTTATCATGGTTTGTAATGAATTTTCTGATGTGAGCTTTGGTTTTGAGGCTGGCATATTGAGTTCAGGGCACAAGTGGATGGTTCTTTTTCAATCACGGCACAGCTGTTGGCTTGCTCCACTTCTGGCTTGCTGTCATTGTTTTGAGTGCCTCAGCCGATTTGTGGTTTCTTGTGTGGCAATTTCCCAAATGTTTTCAGGGTCTGAGTTGGCTTTTCCTTCTTCCTTCCCAAATTTTGTATTCTGATGCAATGCAAAGAAGAGTTTGTACAGAATAGCCATTATGAAATAAAAAACAAAACAAATCGGCGTTTGAAGCTTAGAAATCTATAGGTAACATTACCAAGGTGAGTTTTTGTGTTTATGAAAATAAAATGGAACACTTTGGCTGAGGTGACAGATATTAATTGCCTCCAAACTGAGTTTCACTGCGATTTTCAGGTTAATTCAGTCAGAATTCCACACGCAGTCAGCTGGAGGGGTGGATGAATCCGGGAACAGCCGGTTTCCTAGCGACTAAATCAAGCCCAATATCATTATGGATTCTTGCATTTTTTTGGCTTTTTTCTCTTTTTTCTTATTTATCATGGTTTGTAATGAATTTTCTGATGTGAGCTTTGGTTTTGTGGCTGAAATATGGAGTTCAGGGCACAAGAGGAAGGTTCTTTTTCAATCAGGGCACAGCTGTTGGCTTGCTCCACTTCTGGCTTGCTGTCATTGTTTTGGGTGCCTCACCTGATTTGTGGTTTCTTGTGTGGCCATTTCCTAAATGTTTTCTGGTTCTGAGTTGGTTTTGCCTTCTTCCTTCCCAAATTTTGTATTCTGATGCAATACAAGCAAGATTTTGGACAGAGTAGCCATTATGAAATAAAAAAAAAAGAAACACAGCGCATTGCTCTTTCAGGATTAGAAATCCATGGGCAACACAACCAAGATGAGATTCTGTGTTTTGGAAAATGACATGGAACGCTTCTGCTGAGGTGACAGATTCTATTTCCCTCCAAATGGAGTGTGAGAGCGATTTTGAGGTGAATTCAATCAGAATTCCAAAGTCAGTCTTTGGAAGGGGGGTATGAATCTGGAAACAGCCAGTTTCTTTGTGTCTAAATCCTTTCAAATATCACAAAGGTCTCTTGCATTTCTTTGGTTTTTTCACATTTCCCTTATTTATCATGGTTTGTAATGAATTTTCTGATGTGAGCTTTGGTTTTGTGGCTGCAATATGGAGTTCAGGGTACTGGAGGAATGGTCTTTTTCAAAGAGGGTACAGTTGTTGGCTTGCTGCAATTCTGGCTTGCTGTCATTGTTTTGGGTGCCTCAGCCAATTTGTGGTTTCTTGTGTGGCAATTTCCTAAATGTTCTCTGGTTCTGAGTCGGCTTTGCCTTCTTCCTTCCCAAATTTTGTATTCTGATGCAATACAAGCAAGATTTTGGACAGAGTAGCCATTATGAAATAAAAAACACAACAAATAGGTGTTTGAAGCTTACAAATCTACAGGTAACATGACCAAGGTGAGTTTTTGTGTTTTGGAAAATAAAATGGAACACTTTGGCTGAGGTGACAGATATTAATTGCCTCCAAACTGAGTTTCACTGCGATTTTCAGGTTAATTCAGTTAATTCAGTTAGGATTCCACAGGCTTGCATTTCTTTGGCTTTTTCACATTTCCCTTATTTATCATGGTTTGTAATGAATTTTCTGATGTGAGCTTTGGTTTTGAGGCTGCAATATGGAGTTCAGGGTACTGGAGGAATGGTCTTTTTCAAACAGGGCACAGCTGTTGGCTTGCTCCAATTCTGGCTTGCTGTCATTGTTTTGGGTGCCTCAGCTGAAATTTGGTTTCTTGAGTTTCACTACGATTGTCAGGTTAATTCAGTCAGAAATCCACAGGCAGTCAGCTTTAGTGGTGGATGAATCTGGGAACAGCCAGTTTCCTTGCAACTAAATCAAGCCCAATATCATTATGGATTCTTGCATTTCTTTGGCTTTTTTCTCTTTTTTCTTTTTTTCATGGTTTGTTCTGAATTTTCTGATGTGAGCTTTGGTTTTGAGGCTGGCATATTGAGTTCAGGGCACAAGAGGATGGTTCTTTTTCAATCAGGGTACAGCTGTTGGCTTGCTCCAATTCTGGCTTGCTGTCATTGTTTTGAGTGCCTCAGCCAATTTGTGGTTTCTTGTGTGGCAATTTCCCAAATGTTTTCTGGGTCTGAGTTGGCTTTGCCTTCTTCCTTCCCAAATTTTGTATTCTGATGCAATGCAAAGAACAGTTTGGACAGAGTAGCCATTATCAAATTAAAAATAGAGCAAATAGGCATTTGAAGCTTATAAATCTATAGGTAACATGACCAAGGTGAGTTTTTGTGTTTTGGAAAATACAATGGAACACTTTGACTGAGGTGACAGATATTAATTGCCTCCAAACTGAGTTTAACTGCGATTTTCAGGTTAATTCAGTCAGAATTCCACAGGCAGTCAGCTGGAGGGGTGGATGAATCCGGGAACAGCTGGTTTCCTTGCGAATAAATCAAGCCCAATATCATTATGGATTCTTGAAATTTTTTGGCTTTTTTCTCTTTTCTCTTATTTATCATGGTTTGTAATGAATTTTCTGATGTGAGCTTTGGTTTTGTGGCTGCAATATGGAGTTCAGGGCACAAGAGGAAGGTTCTTTTTCAATCAGGGCACAGCTGTTGGCTTGCCCCGCTTCTGGCTTGCTGTCATTGTTTTGGGTGTTTCAGCTGACTTTTGGTTTCTTGACAGGAATTTCCAAAATGTTTTCCGGGTCTGAGTCGGTTTTGCCTTCTTATTCCCAAATTTTGTATTCTGATGCAATACAAGCAAGATTTTGGACAGAGTAGCCATTATGAAAGAAAAAAAAAAAAAAACAGCGCATTGCCCTTTCAGGATTAGAAATCCATAGGCAACACAACCAAGATGAGATTCTGTGTTTTGGAAAATGACATGGAACGCTTCTGCTGAGGTGACAGATTCTAATTCCCTCCAAATGGAGTGTGAGAGCGAATTTGAGGTGAATACAATCAGAATTCCAAAGTCAGTCTGTGGAAGGGGGGTATGAATCTGGAAACAGGCAGTTTCTTTGTGTCTAAATCCTTTCAAATATCACAAAGGACTCTTGCATTTCTTTGGCTTTTTCACATTTCCCTTATTTATCATGGTTTGTAATGAATTTTCTGATGTGAGCTTTGGTTTTGAGGCTGGCATATTGAGTTCAGGGCACAAGTGGATGGTTCTTTTTCAATCACGGCACAGCTGTTGGCTTGCTCCACTTCTGGCTTGCTGTCATTGTTTTGAGTGCCTCAGCCGATTTGTGGTTTCTTGTGTGGCAATTTCCCAAATGTTTTCAGGGTCTGAGTTGGCTTTTCCTTCTTCCTTCCCAAATTTTGTATTCTGATGCAATGCAAAGAAGAGTTTGTACAGAATAGCCATTATGAAATAAAAAACAAAACAAATCGGCGTTTGAAGCTTAGAAATCTATAGGTAACATGACCAAGGTGAGTTTTTGTGTTTATGAAAATAAAATGGAACACTTTGGCTGAGGTGACAGATATTAATTGCCTCCAAACTGAGTTTCACTGCGATTTTCAGGTTAATTCAGTCAGAATTCCACACGCAGTCAGCTGGAGGGGTGGATGAATCCGGGAACAGCCGGTTTCCTAGCGACTAAATCAAGCCCAATATCATTATGGATTCTTGCATTTTTTTGGCTTTTTTCTCTTTTTTCTTATTTATCATGGTTTGTAATGAATTTTCTGATGTGAGCTTTGGTTTTGTGGCTGCAATATGGAGTTCAGGGCACAAGAGGAAGGTTCTTTTTCAATCAGGGCACAGCTGTTGGCTTGCTCCACTTCTGGCTTGCTGTCATTGTTTTGGGTGCCTCACCTGATTTGTGGTTTCTTGTGTGGCCATTTCCTAAATGTTTTCTGGTTCTGAGTTGGTTTTGCCTTCTTCCTTCCCAAATTTTGTATTCTGATGCAATACAAGCAAGATTTTGGACAGAGTAGCCATTATGAAATAAAAAAAAAAGAAACACAGCGCATTGCTCTTTCAGGATTAGAAATCCATGGGCAACACAACCAAGATGAGATTCTGTGTTTTGGAAAATGACATGGAACGCTTCTGCTGAGGTGACAGATTCTATTTCCCTCCAAATGGAGTGTGAGAGCGATTTTGAGGTGAATTCAATCAGAATTCCAAAGTCAGTCTTTGGAAGGGGGGTATGAATCTGGAAACAGCCAGTTTCTTTGTGTCTAAATCCTTTCAAATATCACAAAGGTCTCTTGCATTTCTTTGGTTTTTTCACATTTCCCTTATTTATCATGGTTTGTAATGAATTTTCTGATGTGAGCTTTGGTTTTGTGGCTGCAATATGGAGTTCAGGGTACTGGAGGAATGGTCTTTTTCAAAGAGGGTACAGTTGTTGGCTTGCTGCAATTCTGGCTTGCTGTCATTGTTTTGGGTGCCTCAGCCGATTTGTGGTTTCTTGTGTGGCAATTTCCTAAATGTTCTCTGGTTCTGAGTCGGCTTTGCCTTCTTCCTTCCCAAATTTTGTATTCTGATGCAATACAAGCAAGATTTTGGACAGAGTAGCCATTATGAAATAAAAAACACAACAAATAGGTGTTTGAAGCTTACAAATCTACAGGTAACATGACCAAGGTGAGTTTTTGTGTTTTGGAAAATAAAATGGAACACTTTGGCTGAGGTGACAGATATTAATTGCCTCCAAACTGAGTTTCACTGCGATTTTCAGGTTAATTCAGTTAATTCAGTTAGGATTCCACAGGCTTGCATTTCTTTGGCTTTTTCACATTTCCCTTATTTATCATGGTTTGTAATGAATTTTCTGATGTGAGCTTTGGTTTTGAGGCTGCAATATGGAGTTCAGGGTACTGGAGGAATGGTCTTTTTCAAACAGGGCACAGCTGTTGGCTTGCTCCAATTCTGGCTTGCTGTCATTGTTTTGGGTGCCTCAGCTGAAATTTGGTTTCTTGAGTTTCACTACGATTGTCAGGTTAATTCAGTCAGAAATCCACAGGCAGTCAGCTTTAGTGGTGGATGAATCTGGGAACAGCCAGTTTCCTTGCAACTAAATCAAGCCCAATATCATTATGGATTCTTGCATTTCTTTGGCTTTTTTCTCTTTTTTCTTTTTTTCATGGTTTGTTCTGAATTTTCTGATGTGAGCTTTGGTTTTGAGGCTGGCATATTGAGTTCAGGGCACAAGAGGATGGTTCTTTTTCAATCAGGGTACAGCTGTTGGCTTGCTCCAATTCTGGCTTGCTGTCATTGTTTTGAGTGCCTCAGCCAATTTGTGGTTTCTTGTGTGGCAATTTCCCAAATGTTTTCTGGGTCTGAGTTGGCTTTGCCTTCTTCCTTCCCAAATTTTGTATTCTGATGCAATGCAAAGAACAGTTTGGACAGAGTAGCCATTATCAAATTAAAAATAGAGCAAATAGGCATTTGAAGCTTATAAATCTATAGGTAACATGACCAAGGTGAGTTTTTGTGTTTTGGAAAATACAATGGAACACTTTGACTGAGGTGACAGATATTAATTGCCTCCAAACTGAGTTTAACTGCGATTTTCAGGTTAATTCAGTCAGAATTCCACAGGCAGTCAGCTGGAGGGGTGGATGAATCCGGGAACAGCTGGTTTCCTTGCGAATAAATCAAGCCCAATATCATTATGGATTCTTGAAATTTTTTGGCTTTTTTCTCTTTTCTCTTATTTATCATGGTTTGTAATGAATTTTCTGATGTGAGCTTTGGTTTTGTGGCTGCAATATGGAGTTCAGGGCACAAGAGGAAGGTTCTTTTTCAATCAGGGCACAGCTGTTGGCTTGCCCCGCTTCTGGCTTGCTGTCATTGTTTTGGGTGTTTCAGCTGACTTTTGGTTTCTTGACAGGAATTTCCAAAATGTTTTCCGGGTCTGAGTCGGTTTTGCCTTCTTATTCCCAAATTTTGTATTCTGATGCAATACAAGCAAGATTTTGGACAGAGTAGCCATTATGAAAGAAAAAAAAAAAAAAAACAGCGCATTGCCCTTTCAGGATTAGAAATCCATAGGCAACACAACCAAGATGAGATTCTGTGTTTTGGAAAATGACATGGAACGCTTCTGCTGAGGTGACAGATTCTAATTCCCTCCAAATGGAGTGTGAGAGCGAATTTGAGGTGAATACAATCAGAATTCCAAAGTCAGTCTGTGGAAGGGGGGTATGAATCTGGAAACAGGCAGTTTCTTTGTGTCTAAATCCTTTCAAATATCACAAAGGACTCTTGCATTTCTTTGGCTTTTTCACATTTCCCTTATTTATCATGGTTTGTAATGAATTTTCTGATGTGAGCTTTGGTTTTGAGGCTGGCATATTGAGTTCAGGGCACAAGTGGATGGTTCTTTTTCAATCACGGCACAGCTGTTGGCTTGCTCCACTTCTGGCTTGCTGTCATTGTTTTGAGTGCCTCAGCCGATTTGTGGTTTCTTGTGTGGCAATTTCCCAAATGTTTTCAGGGTCTGAGTTGGCTTTTCCTTCTTCCTTCCCAAATTTTGTATTCTGATGCAATGCAAAGAAGAGTTTGTACAGAATAGCCATTATGAAATAAAAAACAAAACAAATCGGCGTTTGAAGCTTAGAAATCTATAGGTAACATGACCAAGGTGAGTTTTTGTGTTTATGAAAATAAAATGGAACACTTTGGCTGAGGTGACAGATATTAATTGCCTCCAAACTGAGTTTCACTGCGATTTTCAGGTTAATTCAGTCAGAATTCCACACGCAGTCAGCTGGAGGGGTGGATGAATCCGGGAACAGCCGGTTTCCTAGCGACTAAATCAAGCCCAATATCATTATGGATTCTTGCATTTTTTTGGCTTTTTTCTCTTTTTTCTTATTTATCATGGTTTGTAATGAATTTTCTGATGTGAGCTTTGGTTTTGTGGCTGCAATATGGAGTTCAGGGCACAAGAGGAAGGTTCTTTTTCAATCAGGGCACAGCTGTTGGCTTGCTCCACTTCTGGCTTGCTGTCATTGTTTTGGGTGCCTCACCTGATTTGTGGTTTCTTGTGTGGCCATTTCCTAAATGTTTTCTGGTTCTGAGTTGGTTTTGCCTTCTTCCTTCCCAAATTTTGTATTCTGATGCAATACAAGCAAGATTTTGGACAGAGTAGCCATTATGAAATAAAAAAAAAAAGAAACACAGCGCATTGCTCTTTCAGGATTAGAAATCCATGGGCAACACAACCAAGATGAGATTCTGTGTTTTGGAAAATGACATGGAACGCTTCTGCTGAGGTGACAGATTCTATTTCCCTCCAAATGGAGTGTGAGAGCGATTTTGAGGTGAATTCAATCAGAATTCCAAAGTCAGTCTTTGGAAGGGGGGTATGAATCTGGAAACAGCCAGTTTCTTTGTGTCTAAATCCTTTCAAATATCACAAAGGTCTCTTGCATTTCTTTGTTTTTTTCACATTTCCCTTATTTATCATGGTTTGTAATGAATTTTCTGATGTGAGCTTTGGTTTTGTGGCTGCAATATGGAGTTCAGGGTACTGGAGGAATGGTCTTTTTCAAACAGGGTACAGTTGTTGGCTTGCTGCAATTCTGGCTTGCTGTCATTGTTTTGGGTGCCTCAGCCGATTTGTGGTTTCTTGTGTGGCAATTTCCTAAATGTTCTCTGGTTCTGAGTCGGCTTTGCCTTCTTCCTTCCCAAATTTTGTATTCTGATGCAATACAAGCAAGATTTTGGACAGAGTAGCCATTATGAAATAAAAAACACAACAAATAGGTGTTTGAAGCTTACAAATCTACAGGTAACATGACCAAGGTGAGTTTTTGTGTTTTGGAAAATAAAATGGAACACTTTGGCTGAGGTGACAGATATTAATTGCCTCCAAACTGAGTTTCACTGCGATTTTCAGGTTAATTCAGTTAATTCAGTTAGGATTCCACAGGCTTGCATTTCTTTGGCTTTTTCACATTTCCCTTATTTATCATGGTTTGTAATGAATTTTCTGATGTGAGCTTTGGTTTTGAGGCTGCAATATGGAGTTCAGGGTACTGGAGGAATGGTCTTTTTCAAACAGGGCACAGCTGTTGGCTTGCTCCAATTCTGGCTTGCTGTCATTGTTTTGGGTGCCTCAGCTGAAATTTGGTTTCTTGAGTTTCACTACGATTGTCAGGTTAATTCAGTCAGAAATCCACAGGCAGTCAGCTTTAGTGGTGGATGAATCTGGGAACAGCCAGTTTCCTTGCAACTAAATCAAGCCCAATATCATTATGGATTCTTGCATTTCTTTGGCTTTTTTCTCTTTTTTCTTTTTTTCATGGTTTGTTCTGAATTTTCTGATGTGAGCTTTGGTTTTGAGGCTGGCATATTGAGTTCAGGGCACAAGAGGATGGTTCTTTTTCAATCAGGGTACAGCTGTTGGCTTGCTCCAATTCTGGCTTGCTGTCATTGTTTTGAGTGCCTCAGCCAATTTGTGGTTTCTTGTGTGGCAATTTCCCAAATGTTTTCTGGGTCTGAGTTGGCTTTGCCTTCTTCCTTCCCAAATTTTGTATTCTGATGCAATACAAGCAAGATTTTGGACAGAGTAGCCATTATGAAAGAAAAAAACAAAAACACAGCAAATTGCCCTTTCAGGATTAGAAATCCATAGGCAACACAACCAAGATGAGATTCTGCGTTTTGGAAAATGACATGGAACGCTTCTGCTGAGGTGACAGATTCTAATTCCCTCCAAATGGAGTGTGAGAGCGATTTCCAAAGTCAGTCTGTGGAAGGGGGGTTTGAATCTGGAAACAGCCAGTTTCTTTGTGTCTAAATCCTTTCAAATATCACAAAGGACTTTCCATTTCTTTGGCTTTTTCAGATTTCCCTTATTTATCATGGTTTGTAATGAATTTTCTGATGTGAGCTTTGATTTTGAGGCTGGAATATGGAGTTCAAGACACGGAAGGAATGTTCTTTTTCAATCAGGGCACAGCTGTTGGCTTGCTCCAATTCTGGCTTTCTGTCATGGTTTTGGGTTCCTCAGCCAAGTTTTGGTTTCTTGAGCGGCAATTTCCTAAAGGATTTCTGGGTCTGAGTTGGTTTTGCCTTCTTCCTTCCCAAATTTTGTATTCTGACGCAATACAAACCAGAGTTTAGACAGCAGATCCATTATGAAATAAAAAACAAAACAAATAAGCCAGTCAGCTGGGAGGGGTGGATGAATCCGGAAACAGCCTGTTTCCTTGTGACTAAATCAAGCCCACTCTCAAAAAGGACTCTTCCATTTCTTTGGCTCTTTTCACATTTTTCTTATTTATCATGGTTTGTAATGAATTTTCTGATGTGAGCTTTGGTTTTGAGGCTGGCGTATTGAGTTCAGGGCACAAGAGGAAGGTTCTTTTTCAATCAGGGCACAGCTGTTGGCTTGCTGCACTTCTGGCTTGCTGTCATTGTTTTGGGTGCCTCAGCTGATTTGTGGTTTCTTGTGTGGCAATTTCCTAAATGTTTTCTGGGTCTGAGTTGGTTTTGCCTTCTTCCTTCCCAAATTTTGTAATCTGATGCAATACAAGCAAGATTTTGGACAGAATAGCCATTATGAAATAAAAAAAAAAAACCACAGCGCATTGCCCTTTCAGGATTAGAAATCCATAGGCAACACAACCAAGATGAGATTCTGTGTTTTGGAAAATGACATGGAATGCTTCTGCTGAGGTGAGAGATTCTAATTCCCTCCAAATGGAGTGTGAGAGCGATTTTGAGGTGAATTCAATCAGAATTCCAAAGTCAGTCTGTGGAAGGGGGGTATGAATCTGGAAACAGGCAGTTTCTTTGTGTCTAAATCCTTTCAAATATCACAAAGGACTCTTGCATTTCTTTGTTTTTTTTCACATTTCCCTTATTTATCATGGTTTGTAATGAATTTTATGATGTGAGCTTTGGTTTTGTGGCTGCAATATGGAGTTCAGGGTACTGAAGGAACGGTCTTTTTCAAAGAGGGTACAGTTGTAGGCTTGCTGCAGTTCTGGCTTGCTGTCATTGTTTTGGGTTCCTCAGCCGATTTTTGGTTTCTTGTGTGGCAATTTCCTAAGTGTTCTCTGGTTCTGAGTCGGCATTGCCTTCTTCCTTCCCAAATTTTGTATTCTGATGCAATACAAGCAAGATTTTGGACAGAGTAGCCATTATGAAAGAAAAAAAAAACACAGCAAATTGCACTTTCAGGATTAGAAACCCATAGGTAACACAACCAAGATGAGATTCTGTGTTTTGGAAAATGACATGGAATGCTTCTGCTGAGGTGACAGATTCTATTTCCCTCCAAATGGAGTGTGAGAGCGATTTTGAGGTGAATTCGATCAGAATTCCAAAGTCAGTCTGTGGAAGGGGGGTATGAATCTAGAAACAGCCAGTTTCTTTGTGTCTAAATCCTTTCAAATATCACAAAGGACTCTTGCATTTCTTTGGTTTTTTCACATTTCCCTTATTTATCATGGTTTGTAATGAATTTTCTGATGTGAACTTTGATTTTGAGGCTGGAATATGGAGTTCAAGACACGGAAGGAATGGTCTTTTTCAAAGAGGGTACAGCTGTTGGCTTGCTCCAATTCTGGCTTTCTGTCATGGCTTTGGGTGCCTCAGCCGAGTTTTGGTTTCTTGAGCGGCAATTTTCTAAATGATTTCTGGGTCTGAGTTGGTTTTGCCTTCTTCCTTCCCAAATTTTGTATTCTGACACAATACAAACCAGAGTTTAGACAGCAGATCCATTATGAAATAAAAAACAAAACAAATAAGCCAGTCAGCTGGGAGGGTTGGATGAATCCGGAAACAGCCTGTTTCCTTGTGACTAAATCAAGCCCACTATCAAAAAGGACTCTTCCATTTCTTTGGCTCTTTTCACATTTTTCTTCTTTATCATGGTTTGTAATGACTTTTCTGATGTGAGCTTTGATTTTGAGGCTGGAATTTGGAGTTCAAGACCCAGAAGGAATGGCCCTTTTCAATCAGGACACAGCTGTTGGCTTGCTCCAATTCTGGCTTTCTGTCATGGTTTTGGGTGCCTCAGCCGAGTTTTGGTTTCTTGAGCGGCAATTTCCTAAATGATTTCTGGGTCTGAGTTGGTTTTGCCTTCTTCCTTCCCAAATTTTGTATTCTGACGCAATACAAACCAGAATTTAGACAGCAGATCCATTATGAAATAAAAAACAAAACAAATAAGCCAGTAGCTGGGAGGGGTGGATGAATCCGGAAAAGCCTGTTTCCTTGTGACTAAATCAAGCCCACTATCAAAAAGGACTCTTCCATTTCTTTGGCTCTTTTCACATTTTTCTTATTTATCATGGTTTGTAATGAATTTTCTGATGTGAGCTTTGATTTTGAGGCTGGAATATGGAGTTCAGGGCACAAGAGGAAGGTTCTTTTTCAATCAGGGCACAGCTGTTGGCTTGCTCAAATTCTGGCTTGCTGTCATTGTTTTGGGTGCCTCAGCTGATTTGTGGTTTCTTGTGTGGCAATTTCCTAAATGTTTTCTGGGTCTGAGTTGGTTTTGCCTTCTTATTTCCAAATTTTGTATTCTGATGCAATACAAACACGAGTTTAGGCAGCAGGTGCATTATGAAAGAAAATAAAACAAAACACAGCGCATTGCCCTTTCAGGATTAGAAATCCATAGGCAACACAACCAAGATGACATTCTGTGTTTTGGAAAATGACATGGAACGCTCTGCTGAGGTTGACAGATTCTAATTCCCTCCAAATGGAGTGTGAGAGCGATTTTGAGGTGAATTCAATCAGAATTCAAAATTCAGTCTGTGGAAGGGGGGTATGAATCTGGAAACAGGCAGTTTCTTTGTGTCTAAATCCTTTCAAATATCACAAAGGACTCTTCCATTTCTTTGGCTTTTTCACATTTCCTTATTTATCATGGTTTGTAATGAATTTTCTGATGTGAGCTTTGGTTTTGAGGCTGCAATATGGAGTTCAGGGCACCGGAGGAATGGTCTTTTTCAAACAGGGCACAGCTGTTGGTGTGCTCCAATTCTGGCTATTGTCTTTGTTTTGGGTGCCTCAGCTGAAATTTGGTTTTTTGAGTTTCAGTGCGATTGTCAGGTTAATTCAGTCAGAATTCCACAGGCAGTCAGCTTTAGTGGTGGATGAATCTGGGAACAGCCGGTTTCCTTGCAACTAAATTAAACCCAATATCATTATGGATTCTTGCATTTCTTTGGCTTTTTCACATTTCCCTTATTTATCATGGTTTGTAATGAATTTTCTGATGTGAGCTTTGGTTTTGAGGCTGGCATATTGAGTTCAGAGCACTGGAGGAATGGTCTTTTTCAATCAGGGCACAGCTGTTGGCTTGCTCCACTTCTGGCTTGCTGTCATTGTTTTGAGTGCCTCAGCCGATTTGTGGTTTCTTGTGTGGCAATTTCCCAAATGTTTTCTGGGTCTGAGTTGGCTTTGCCTTCTTCCTTCCCAAATTTTGTATTCTGATGCAATGCAAAGAAGAGTTTGTACAGAATAGCCATTATGAAATAAAAAACACAACAAATAGGCGTTTGAAGCTTAAAAATCTACAGGTAACATGACCAAGGTGAGTTTTTGTGTTTATGAAAATAAAATGGAACACTTTGGCTGAGGTGACAGATATTAATTGCCTCCAAACTGTGTTTCACTGCGATTTTCAGGTTAATTCAGTCAGAATTCCACAGGCAGTCAGCTGGAGGGGTGGATGAATCCGGGAACAGCCGGTTTCCTAGCGACTAAATCAAGCCCTACATCATTATGGATTCTTGCATTTTTTTTTGGCTTTTTTCTCTTTTTTCTTATTTATCATGGTTTGTAATGAATTTTCTGATGTGAGCTTTGGTTTTGAGGCTGCAATATGGAGTTCAGGGCACAAGAGGATGGTTCTTTTTCAATCAGGGCACAGCTGTTGGCTTGCTCCACTTCTGGCTTGCTGTCATTGTTTTGGGTGCCTCAGCTGATTTGTGGTTTCTTGAGCGGCAATTTCCTAAAAGTTTTCTGGGTCTGAGTCGGTTTTGCCTTCTTATTCCCAAATTTTGTATTCTGATGCAATACAAGCAAGATTTTGGACAGAGTAGCCATTATGAAATAAAAAAAAAAAAAAACAGCGCATTGCCCTTTCAGGATTAGAAATCCATAGGCAACACAACCAAGATGAGATTCTGTGTTTTGGAAAATGACATGGAATGCTTCTGCTGAGGTGACAGATTCTAATTCCCTCCAAATGGAGTGTGAGAGTGATTTTGAGGTGAATTCAATCAGAATTCCAAAGTCAGTCTTTGGAAGGGGGGGATGAATCTGGAAACAGGCAGTTTCTTTGTGTCTAAATCCTTTCAAATATCACAAAGGACTCTTCCATTTCTTTGGCTTTTTCATATTTCCTTATTTATCATGGTTTGTAATGAATTTTCTCATGTGAGCTTTGGTTTTGTGGCTGCAATATGGAGTTCAGGGTACTGGAGGAACGGTCTTTTTCAAAGAGGGTACAGTTGTTGGCTTGCTGCAATTCTGGCTTGCTGTCATTGTTTTGGGTTCCTCAGCCGATTTTTGGTTTCTTGTGTGGCAATTTCCTAAGTGTTCTCTGGTTCCGAGTCGGCTTTGCCTTCTTCCTTCCCAAATTTTGTATTCTGATGCAATACAAGCAAGATTTTGGACAGAGTAGCCATTATGAAAGAAAAAAAAAAAAAACAGCGCATTGCCCTTTCAGGATTAGAAATCCATAGGCAACACAACCAAGATGAGATTCTGTGTTTTGGAAAATGACATGGAACTCTTCTGCTGAGGTGACAGATTCTAATTCCCTCCAAATGGAGTGTGAGAGCGATTTTGAGGTGAATACAATCAGAATTCCAAAGTCAGTCTGTGGAAGGGGGGGATGAATCTGGAAACAGCCAGTTTCTTTGTGTCTAAATCCAGCCAAATATCACAAAGGACTCTTGCATTTCTTTGGCTTTTTCACATTGCCCTTGTTTATCATGGTTTGTAATGAATTTTCTGATGTGAGCTTTGGTTTTGAGGCTGGCATATTGAGTTCAGGGCACAAGTGGATGGTTCTTTTTGAAACAGGGCACAGCTGTTGGCTTGCTCCACTTCTGGCTTGCTGTCATTGTTTTGAGTGCCTCAGCCGATTTGTGGTTTCTTGTGTGGCAATTTCCCAAATGTTTTCAGGGTCTGAGTTGGCTTTTCCTTCTTCCTTCCCAAATTTTGTATTCTGATGCAATGCAAAGAAGAGTTTGTACAGAATAGCCATTATGAAATAAAAAACACAACAAAAAGGCGTATGAAACTTAGAAATCTACAGGTAACATGACCAAGGTTAGTTTTTGTGTTTATGAAAATGAAATGGAACACTTTGGCTGAGGTGACAGATATTAATTGCCTCCAAACTGAGTTTCACTGCGATTTTCAGTTTAATTCAGTTAATTCGGTCAGAATTCCACAGGCAGTCAGCTGGAGGGGTGGATGAATCCGGGAACAGCCGGTTTCCTAGCGACTAAATCAAGCCCAATATCATTATGTATTCTTGCATTTTTTTGGCTTTTTTCTCTTTTTTCTTATTTATCATGGTTTGTAATGAATTTTCTGATGTGAGCTTTGGTTTTGAGGCTGGAATATGGAGTTCAAGACCCAGAAGGAATGGCCCTTTTCAATCAGGACACAGCTGTTGGCTTGCTCCAATTCTGGCTTTCTGTCATGGTTTTGGGTGCCTCAGCCGAGTTTTGGTTTCTTGAGCGGCAATTTCCTAAATGATTTCTGGGTCTGAGTTGGTTTTGCCTTCTTCCTTCCCAAATTTTGTATTCTGACGCAATACAAACCAGAATTTAGACAGC
Source organism: Oryctolagus cuniculus (assembly GCF_051225735.1). NCBI lineage: Eukaryota > Metazoa > Chordata > Mammalia > Lagomorpha > Leporidae > Oryctolagus > Oryctolagus cuniculus. Next base: position 82,675,289 of record NC_142879.1, on the reverse strand, counting down.
AGATCCATTATGAAATAAAAAACAAAACAAATAAGCCAGTAGCTGGGAGGGGTGGATGAATCCGGAAAAGCCTGTTTCCTTGTGACTAAATCAAGCCCACTATCAAAAAGGACTCTTCCATTTCTTTGGCTCTTTTCACATTTTTCTTATTGATCATGGTTTGTAATGAATTTTCTGATGTGAGCTTTGATTTTGAGGCTGGAATATGGAGTTCAGGGCACAAGAGGAAGGTTCTTTTTCAATCAGGGCACAGCTGTTGGCTTGCTCAAATTCTGGCTTGCTGTCATTGTTTTGGGTGCCTCAGCTGATTTGTGGTTTCTTGTGTGGCAATTTCCTAAATGTTTTCTGGGTCTGAGTTGGTTTTGCCTTCTTATTTCCAAATTTTGTATTCTGATGCAATACAAACACGAGTTTAGGCAGCAGGTGCATTATGAAAGAAAATAAAACAAAACACAGCGCATTGCCCTTTCAGGATTAGAAATCCATAGGCAACACAACCAAGATGACATTCTGTGTTTTGGAAAATGACATGGAACGCTCTGCTGAGGTTGACAGATTCTAATTCCCTCCAAATGGAGTGTGAGAGCGATTTTGAGGTGAATTCAATCAGAATTCAAAATTCAGTCTGTGGAAGGGGGGTATGAATCTGGAAACAGGCAGTTTCTTTGTGTCTAAATCCTTTCAAATATCACAAAGGACTCTTCCATTTCTTTGGCTTTTTCACATTTCCTTATTTATCATGGTTTGTAATGAATTTTCTGATGTGAGCTTTGGTTTTGAGGCTGCAATATGGAGTTCAGGGCACCGGAGGAATGGTCTTTTTCAAACAGGGCACAGCTGTTGGTGTGCTCCAATTCTGGCTATTGTCTTTGTTTTGGGTGCCTCAGCTGAAATTTGGTTTTTTGAGTTTCAGTGCGATTGTCAGGTTAATTCAGTCAGAATTCCACAGGCAGTCAGCTTTAGTGGTGGATGAATCTGGGAACAGCCGGTTTCCTTGCAACTAAATTAAACCCAATATCATTATGGATTCTTGCATTTCTTTGGCTTTTTCACATTTCCCTTATTTATCATGGTTTGTAATGAATTTTCTGATGTGAGCTTTGGTTTTGAGGCTGGCATATTGAGTTCAGAGCACTGGAGGAATGGTCTTTTTCAATCAGGGCACAGCTGTTGGCTTGCTCCACTTCTGGCTTGCTGTCATTGTTTTGAGTGCCTCAGCCGATTTGTGGTTTCTTGTGTGGCAATTTCCCAAATGTTTTCTGGGTCTGAGTTGGCTTTGCCTTCTTCCTTCCCAAATTTTGTATTCTGATGCAATGCAAAGAAGAGTTTGTACAGAATAGCCATTATGAAATAAAAAACACAACAAATAGGCGTTTGAAGCTTAAAAATCTACAGGTAACATGACCAAGGTGAGTTTTTGTGTTTATGAAAATAAAATGGAACACTTTGGCTGAGGTGACAGATATTAATTGCCTCCAAACTGTGTTTCACTGCGATTTTCAGGTTAATTCAGTCAGAATTCCACAGGCAGTCAGCTGGAGGGGTGGATGAATCCGGGAACAGCCGGTTTCCTAGCGACTAAATCAAGCCCTACATCATTATGGATTCTTGCATTTTTTTTTGGCTTTTTTCTCTTTTTTCTTATTTATCATGGTTTGTAATGAATTTTCTGATGTGAGCTTTGGTTTTGAGGCTGCAATATGGAGTTCAGGGCACAAGAGGATGGTTCTTTTTCAATCAGGGCACAGCTGTTGGCTTGCTCCACTTCTGGCTTGCTGTCATTGTTTTGGGTGCCTCAGCTGATTTGTGGTTTCTTGAGCGGCAATTTCCTAAAAGTTTTCTGGGTCTGAGTCGGTTTTGCCTTCTTATTCCCAAATTTTGTATTCTGATGCAATACAAGCAAGATTTTGGACAGAGTAGCCATTATGAAATAAAAAAAAAAAAACAGCGCATTGCCCTTTCAGGATTAGAAATCCATAGGCAACACAACCAAGATGAGATTCTGTGTTTTGGAAAATGACATGGAATGCTTCTGCTGAGGTGACAGATTCTAATTCCCTCCAAATGGAGTGTGAGAGCGATTTTGAGGTGAATTCAATCAGAATTCCAAAGTCAGTCTTTGGAAGGGGGGGATGAATCTGGAAACAGCCAGTTTCTTTGTGTCTAAATCCTTTCAAATATCACAAAGGACTCTTCCATTTCTTTGGCTTTTTCATATTTCCTTATTTATCATGGTTTGTAATGAATTTTCTCATGTGAGCTTTGGTTTTGTGGCTGCAATATGGAGTTCAGGGTACTGGAGGAACGGTCTTTTTCAAAGAGGGTACAGTTGTTGGCTTGCTGCAATTCTGGCTTGCTGTCATTGTTTTGGGTTCCTCAGCCGATTTTTGGTTTCTTGTGTGGCAATTTCCTAAGTGTTCTCTGGTTCCGAGTCGGCTTTGCCTTCTTCCTTCCCAAATTTTGTATTCTGATGCAATACAAGCAAGATTTTGGACAGAGTAGCCATTATGAAAGAAAAAAAAAAAAAAACAGCGCATTGCCCTTTCAGGATTAGAAATCCATAGGCAACACAACCAAGATGAGATTCTGTGTTTTGGAAAATGACATGGAACTCTTCTGCTGAGGTGACAGATTCTAATTCCCTCCAAATGGAGTGTGAGAGCGATTTTGAGGTGAATACAATCAGAATTCCAAAGTCAGTCTGTGGAAGGGGGGGATGAATCTGGAAACAGCCAGTTTCTTTGTGTCTAAATCCAGCCAAATATCACAAAGGACTCTTGCATTTCTTTGGCTTTTTCACATTGCCCTTGTTTATCATGGTTTGTAATGAATTTTCTGATGTGAGCTTTGGTTTTGAGGCTGGCATATTGAGTTCAGGGCACAAGTGGATGGTTCTTTTTGAAACAGGGCACAGCTGTTGGCTTGCTCCACTTCTGGCTTGCTGTCATTGTTTTGAGTGCCTCAGCCGATTTGTGGTTTCTTGTGTGGCAATTTCCCAAATGTTTTCAGGGTCTGAGTTGGCTTTGCCTTCTTCCTTCCCAAATTTTGTATTCTGATGCAATGCAAAGAAGAGTTTGTACAGAATAGCCATTATGAAATAAAAAACACAACAAATAGGCGTATGAAACTTAGAAATCTACAGGTAACATGACCAAGGTTAGTTTTTGTGTTTATGAAAATGAAATGGAACACTTTGGCTGAGGTGACAGATATTAATTGCCTCCAAACTGAGTTTCACTGCGATTTTCAGTTTAATTCAGTTAATTCGGTCAGAATTCCACAGGCAGTCAGCTGGAGGGGTGGATGAATCCGGGAACAGCCGGTTTCCTAGCGACTAAATCAAGCCCAATATCATTATGTATTCTTGCATTTTTTTGGCTTTTTTCTCTTTTTTCTTATTTATCATGGTTTGTAATGAATTTTCTGATGTGAGCTTTGGTTTTGAGGCTGCAATATGGAGTTCAGGGCACAAGAGGAAGGTTCTTTTTCAATCAGGGCACAGCTGTTGGCTTGCTCAAATTCTGGCTTTCTGTCATGGTTTTGGGTGCCTCAGCTGATTTGTGGTTTCTTGTGTGGCAATTTCCTAAATGTTTTCTGGGTCTGAGTTGGTTTTGCCTTCTTCCTTCCCAAATTTTGTATTCTGATGCAATACAAGCAAGATTTTGGACAGAGTAGCCATTATGAAAGAAAAAAAAAAAAACACAGCCCATTGCCCTTTCAGGATTAGAAATCCATAGGCAACACAACCAAGATGAGATTCTGTGTTTTGGAAAATGACATGGAACGCTTCTGCTGAGGTGACAGATTCTAATTCCCTCCAAATGGAGTGTGAGAGCGATTTTGAGGTGAATTCGATCAGAATTCCAAAGTCAGTCTGTGGAAGGGGGGTATGAATCTGGAAACAGCCAGTTTCTTTGTGTCTAAATCCTTTCAAATATCACAAAGGACTCTTGCATTTCTTTGGTTTTTTCACATTTCCCTTATTTATCATGGTTTGTAATGAATTTTCTGATGTGAGCTTTGATTTTGAGGCTGGAATATGGAGTTCAAGACACGGAAGGAATGGTCTTTTTCAATCAGGGCACAGCTGTTTGCTTGCTCCAATTCTGGCTTTCTGTCATAGTTTTGGGTGCCTCAGCCGAGTTTTGGTTTCTTGAGCGGGAATTTCCTAAAGGATTTCTGGGTCTGAGTTGGTTTTGCCTTCTTCCTTCCCAAATTTTGTATTCTGACGCAATACAAACCAGAGTTTAGACAGCAGATCCATTATGAAATAAAAAACAAAACAAATAAGCCAGTCAGGTGGGAGGGGTGGATGAATCCGGAAACAGCCTGTTTCCTTGTGACTAAATCAAGCCCACTATCAAAAAGGACTCTTCCATTTCTTTGGCTCTTTTCACATTTTTCTTCTTTTTTTTTAAACTTTTATTTAATGCATATAATTTTCCAAAGTACGACTTATGGATTACAATGGCTTCCCCCCTATACCGTCCCTCCCACCCACAACCCTCCCCTTTCCCACTCCCTCTCCCCTTCCATTCACATCAAGATTCATTTTCGATTATCTTAATATACAGAAGATCAGCTTAGTATACATTAAGTATGGATTTCAACAGTTTGCTCCCACACGGAAACATAAAGTGAAAAATAATAGATGATTTTTTTTAAATGATGATGAAATCAGAGCAGACCTATTGTCATGTTTAATCCCAGTGAGAGTCAAGTTGGGAATTGATAATTTCTTTTTTTTTTTTTTTACAGAGGATCAGTTTAGTATGCATTAAGTAAGGATTTCAACAATTTGCACCCCCATAGAAACACAAAGTGAAATATACTGTTTGAGTACTCGTTATAGCATTAAATCTCAATGTACAGCACATTAAGGATAGAGATCCTACATGAGGAGTAAGTGCACAGTGACTCCTGTTGTTGACTTTACCAATTGACACTCCTGTCTATGGCATCAGTAATCTCCCTATGCTCCAGTCATGAGTTTCCAAGGCTATGGAAGCCCTCTGAGTTCTCCGACTCTTATCTTGTTTAGACAAGGTCATAGTCAAAGTGGAGGTTCTCTCCTCCCTTCAGAGAAAGGTACCTCCTTCTTTGATGACCTGGTCTTTCCACTGGGATCTCACTCACAGAGATCTTTTGCCAGAGTGTCTTGGCTTTCCATGCCTGAAATACTCTCATGAGCTTTTCAGCCAGCTCCGAATGCCTTTAGGGCTGATTCTGAGGCCAGAGTGCTATTTAGGACATCTGCCATTCTATGAGTCTGCTGAGTATCTCACTTCCCATGTTGGATCACTCTCCCCTTTCTTTACTCCATCAGTTAGCATTAGCAGGTACTAGACTTGTCTATGTGCTCCCTTTGACTCCCAGTCCCTTCACCATGACCAACTGTGAACTGAAACTGATCACCTGGAACAGTGAGATGGCATTGGTACATGCCACCTCGATGACATTGAATTGGAATCCCCTGGTATGCTTCCAACTCCACCACTTGGGGCAAGTCAGCCTGAGCATGTCCCAAATTATACATCTCTTCCCTCTCCCATTCCCACCACCATGTTCAACAGAGATCACATTTCAGTTAATTTTCAACACTTAAGAATAACTGTGCATCAATACAGAACTAAACCAGTCATATTAAGTAGAACAGATAAAAAAACTACTAAGAGGGATAATGTATTAAGTTGTTCATTAACAGTCAGGGCTATGCTGATCAAGTCACCATGGTTTGTAATGAATTTTCTGATGTGAGCTTTGATTTTGAGGCTGGAATATGGAGTTCAAGACACGGAACGAATGGCCTTTTTCAATCAGGGCACAGCTGTTGGCTTGCTCCAATTCTGGCTTTCTGTCATGGTTTTGGGTGCCTCAGCCGAGTTTTGGTTTCTTGAGCGGCAATTTCCTAAAGGATTTCTGGGTCTGAGTTGGTTTTGCCTTCTTCCTTCCCAAATTTTGTATTCTGACGCAATACAAACACGAGTTTAGACAGCAGATCCATTATGAAATAAAAAAAAAAAAACAAATTAGCGTGTTATGCTTAGAATTCTAGAGGCAGCACGACCAACATGAGTTTTTGTGTTTTGGAAAAAGAAATGGAACCCTTTTGCAGAGGGGAACGATCATTAATTCCCCAAATCAGTTTGCCAGCGATTTTCAGGTGAATTGAATGAGTTTTCCAAAGCCAGTCAGCTGGGAGGGGTGGATGAATCCGGAAACAGCCTGTTTCCTTGTGACTAAATCAAGCCCACTATCAAAAAGGACTCTTCCATTTCTTTGGCTCTTTTCACATTTTTCTTCTTTATCATGGTGTGTAATGAATTTTCTGATGTGAGCTTTGATTTTGAGGCTGGAATATGGAGTTCAAGACACGGACGGAATGGTCTTTTTCAATCAGGGCACAGCTGTTGGCTTGCTCCAATTCTGGCTTTCTGTCATGGTTTTGGGTGCCTCAGCCGAGTTTTGGTTTCCTGAGCGGCAATTTCCTAAATGATTTCTGGTTCTGAGTTGGTTTTGCCTTCTTCCTTCCCAAATTTTGTATTCTGACGCAATACAAACACGAGTTTAGACAGCAGATCCATTATGAAATAAAAAAAAAAAAAACAAATTAGCGTGTTATGCTTAGAATTCTAGAGGCAGCACGACCAACATGAGTTTTTGTGTTTTGGAAAAAGAAATGGAACCCTTTTGCAGAGGGGAACGATCATTAATTCCCCAAATCAGTTTGCCAGCGATTTTCAGGTGAATTGAATGAGTTTTCCAAAGCCAGTCAGCTGGGAGGGGTGGATGAATCCGGAAACAGCCTGTTTCCTTGGGACTAAATCAAGCCCACTATCAAAAAGGACTCTTCCATTGCTTTGGCTCTTTTCACATTTTTCTTCTTTCTCATGGTTTGTAATGAATTTTCTGATGTGAGCTTTGATTTTGAGGCTGGAAGATGGAGTTCAAGACCCGGAAGGAATGGTCTTTTTCAATCAGGGCACAGCTGTTGGCTTGCTCCAATTCTGGCTTTCTGTCATGGTTTTGGGTGCCTCAGCCGAGATTTGGTTTCCTGAGCGGCAATTTCCTAAAGGATTTCTGGGTCTGAGTTGGTTTTGCCTTCTTCCTTCCCAAATTTTGTATTCTGACTCAATAAAAACACGAGTTTAGACAGCAGATCCATTATGAAAGAAAAAACAAAACCAATGAGCCTGTCATGCTTAGAATTCTAGAGGCAGCACGACCAACATGAGTTTTTGTGCTTTGGAAAAAGAAATGGAATCCTTTTGCAGAGGGGGACGATAATTAATTCCCCAAATGAGTTTGCCAGTGATTTTCAGGTGAATTGAATGAGTTTTCCAAAGCCAGTCAGCTGGGAGGGGTGGATGAATGCGGAAACAGCCTGTTTCCTTGTGACTAAATCAAGCCCATTCTCAAAAAGGACTCTTACATTTCTTTGGCTCTTTTCATATTTTTCTTCTTTATCATGGTTTGTAATGAATTTTCTGATGTGAGCTTTGATTTTGAGGCTGGAATATGGAGTTCAAGACCAGAAGGAATGGTCTTTTTCAATCAGGGCACAGCTGTTGGCTTGCTCCAATTCTGGCTTTCTGTCATGGTTTTGGGTGCCTCAGCCGAGTTTTGGTTTCCTGAGTGGCAATTTCCGAAATGATTTCTGGGTCTGAGTTGGTTTTGCCTTCTTCCTTCCCAAATTTTGTATTCTGACGCAATACAAACACGAGTTTAGACAGCAGATCCATTATGAAAGAAAAAACAAAACCAATTAGCGTGTCATGCTTAGAATTCTAGAGGCAGCACGACCAACATGAGGTTTTGTGCTTTGGAAAAAGAAATGGAACGCTTTTGCAGAAGGGAACAATAATTAATTCCCCAAATCAGTTTGCCAGCGATTTTCAGGTGAATTGAATGAGTTTTCCAAAGCCAGTCAGCTGGGAGGGGTGGATGAATCCGGAAACAGCCTGTTTCCTTGTGACTAAATCAAGCCCATTCTCAAAAAGGACTCTTCCATTTCTTTGGCTCTTCTCACATTTTTCTTCTTTATCATGGTTTGTAATGAATTGTCTGATGTGAGCTTTGATTTTGAGGCTGGAATATGGAGTTCAAGACACGGAAGGAATGGTCTTTTTCAATCAGGGCACAGCTGTTGGCTTGCTCCAATTCTGGCTTTCTGTCATGGTTTTGGGTGCCTCAGCCGAGATTTGGTTTCCTGAGCGGCAATTTCCTAAAGGATTTCTGGGTCTGAGTTGGTTTTGCCTTCTTCCTTCCCAAATTTTGTATTCTGACTCAATAAAAACACGAGTTTAGACAGCAGATCCATTATGAAAGAAAAAACAAAACCAATTAGCCTGTCATGCTTAGAATTCTAGAGGCAGCACGACCAACATGAGTTTTTGTGCTTTGGAAAAAGAAATGGAATCCTTTTGCAGAGGGGGACGATAATTAATTCCCCAAATGAGTTTGCCAGCGATTTTCAGGTGAATTGAATGAGTTTTCCAAAGCCAGTCAGCTGGGAGGGGTGGATGAATGCGGAAACAGCCTGTTTCCTTGTGACTAAATCAAGCCCATTCTCAAAAAGGACTCTTCCATTTCTTTGGCTCTTTTCATATTTTTCTTCTTTATCATGGTTTGTAATGAATTTTCTGATGTGAGCTTTGATTTTGAGGCTGGAATATGGAGTTCAAGACCAGAAGGAATGGTCTTTTTCAATCAGGGCACAGCTGTTGGCTTGCTCCAATTCTGGCTTTCTGTCATGGTTTTGGGTGCCTCAGCCGAGTTTTGGTTTCCTGAGTGGCAATTTCGGAAATGATTTCTGGGTCTGAGTTGGTTTTGCCTTCTTCCTTCCCAAATTTTGTATTCTGACGCAATACAAACACGAGTTTAGACAGCAGATCCATTATGAAAGAAAAAACAAAACCAATTAGCGTGTCATGCTTAGAATTCTAGAGGCAGCACGACCAACATGAGGTTTTGTGCTTTGGAAAAAGAAATGGAACGCTTTTGCAGAAGGGAACAATAATTAATTCCCCAAATCAGTTTGCCAGCGATTTTCAGGTGAATTGAATGAGTTTTCCAAAGCCAGTCAGCTGGGAGGGGTGGATGAATCCGGAAACAGCCTGTTTCCTTGTGACTCAATCAAGCCCATTCTCAAAAAGGACTCTTCCATTTCTTTGGCTCTTCTCACATTTTTCTTCTTTATCATGGTTTGTAATGAATTGTCTGATGTGAGCTTTGATTTTGAGGCTGGAATATGGAGTTCAAGACACGGAAGGAATGGTCTTTTTCAATCAGGGCACAGCTGTTGGCTTGCTCCAATTCTGGCTTTCTGTCATGGTTTTGGGTGCCTCAGCCGAGTTTTGGTTTCCTGAGTGGCAATTTCCTAAATGATTTCTGGGTCTGAGTTGGTTTTGCCCTCTTCCTTCCCAAATTTTGTATTCTGACGCAATACAAACACGAGTTTAGACAGCAGATCCATCATGAAATACAAAACAAAACCAATTAGCCTGTCATGCTTAGAATTCTAGAGGCAGCAGGACCAACATGAGTTTTTGTGCTTTGGAAAAAGAAATGGAACCCTTTTGCAGAGGGGAATGATAATTAATTCCCCAAATCAGTTTGCCAGCGATTTTCAGGTGAATTCAATGAGTTATCCAAAGCCAGTCAGCTGGGAGGGGTGGATGAATCCGGAAACAGCCTGTTTCCTTGTGACTAAATCAAGCCCACTATCAAAAAGGACTCTTCCATTGCTTTGGCTCTTTTCACATTTTTCTTCTTTATCATGGTTTGTTATGAATTTTCTGATGTGAGCTTTGATTTTGAGGCTGGAATATGGAGTTCAAGACACGGAAGGAATGGTCTTTTTCAATCAGGGCACAGCTGTTGGCTTGCTCCAATTCTGGCTTTCTGTCATGGTTTTGGGTGCCTCAGCCGAGTTTTGGTTTCTTGAGCGGCAATTTCGTAAATGATTTCCGGGTCTGAGTTGGTTTTGCCTTCTTTCTTCCCAATTTTTGTATTCTGAGGCAATACAAACACGAGTTTAGACAGCAGATCCATTATGAAATAAAAACAAAACCAATTAGCGTGTCATGCTTAGAATTCTAGAGGCAGCACGACCAACATGAGTTTTTGTGCTTTGGACAAAGAAATGGAATCCTTTTGCAGAGGGGAATGATAATTAATTCCCCAAATCAGTTTGCCAGCGATTTTCAGGTGAATTGAATGAGTTTTCCAAAGCCAGTCAGCTGGGAGGGGTGGATGAATCCGGAAACAGCCTGTTTCCTTGTGACTAAATCAAGCCCACTCTCAAAAAGGACTCTTCCATTTCTTTGGCTCTTTTCACATTTTTCTTCTTTATCATGGTTTGTTATGAATTTTCTGATGTGAGCTTTGATTTTGAGGCTGGAATATGGAGTTCAAGACCGGAAGGAATGGTCTTTTTCAATCAGGGCACAGCTGTTGGCTTGCTCCAATTCTGGCTTTCTGTCATGGTTTTGGGTGCCTCAGCCGAGTTTTGGTTTCCTGAGTGGCAATTTCCTAAATGATTTCCGGGTCTGAGTTGGTTTTGCCTTCTTCCTTCCCAAATTTTGTATTCTGACGCAATACATACAAAAGTTTAGACAGCAGATCCATTATGAAATAAAAAACAAAACCAATTAGCGTGTCATGCTTAGAATTCTAGAGGCAACACGACCAACATGAGTTTTTGTGCTTTGGAAAAAGAAATGGAACCCTTTTGCTGAGGGGAACGATAATTCATTCCCCAAATCAGTTTGCCAGCGATTTTCAGGTGAATAGAATGAGTTTTCCAAAGCCAGTCAGCTGGGAGGGGTGGATGAATCCGGAAACAGCCTGTTTCCTTCTGACTAAATCAAGCCCACTATCAAAAAGGACTCTTCCATTGCTTTGGCTCTTTTCACATTTTTCTTCTTTATCATGGTTTGTAATGAATTTTCTGATGTGAGCTTTGATTTTGAGGCTGGAAGATGGAGTTCAAGACCGGAAGGCATGGTCTTTTTCAATCAGGGCACAGCTGTTGGCTTGCTCCAATTCTGGCTTTCTGTCATGGTTTTGGGTACCTCAGCCGAGTTTTGGTTTCCTGAGTGGCAATTTCCTAAATGATTTCTGGGTCTGAGTTGGTTTTGCCTTCTTCCTTCCCAAATTTTCTATTCTGACGCAATACAAACACGAGTTTAGACAGCAGATCCATTATGAAAGAAAAAACAAATCCAATTAGCGTGTCATGCTTAGAATTCTAGAGGCAGCACGACCAACATGAGGTTTTGTGTTTTGGAAAAAGAAATGGAACCCTTTTGCAGAGGGGAACGATAATTAATTCCCCAAATCAGTTTGCCAGCGATTTTCAGGTGAATTGAATGAGTTTTCCAAAGCCAGTCAGCTGGGAGGGGTGGATGAATCCGGAAACAGCCTGTTTCCTTGTGACTAAATCAAGCCCACTATCAAAAAGGACTCTTCCATTTCTTTGGCTCTTTTCACATTTTTCTTCTTTATCATGGTTTGTAATGAATTTTCTGATGTGAGCTTTGATTTTGAGGCTGGAATATGGAGTTCAAGACCCGGAAGGAATGGTCTTTTTCAATCAGGGCACAGCTGTTGGCTTGCTCCAATTCTGGCTTTCTGTCATGGTTTTGGGTGCCTCAGCCGAGTTTTGGTTTCTTGAGCGGCAATTACCTGAATGATTTCTGGGTCTGAGTTGGTTTTGCCTTCTTCCTTCCCAAATTTTGTATTCTGACGCAATACAAACACGAGTTTAGACAGCAGATCCATTATGAAATAAAAAAAAAAAAAAACAAATTAGCGTGTCATGCTTAGAATTCTAGAGGCAGCACGACCAACATGAGTTTTTGTGCTTTGGAAAAAGAAATGGAACCCTTTTGCAGAGGGGAATGATAATTAATTCCCCAAATCAGTTTGCCAGCGATTTTCAGGTGAATTGAATGAGTTTTCCAAAGCCAGTCAGCTGGGAGGGGTGGATGAATCCGGAAACAGCCTGTTTCCTTGTGACTAAATCAAGCCCACTCTCAAAAAGGACTCTTCCATTTCTTTGGCTCTTTTCACATTTTTCTTCTTTATCATGTTTTGTTATGAATTTTCTGATGTGAGCTTTGATTTTGAGGCTGGAATATGGAGTTCAAGACCGGAAGGAATGGTCTTTTTCAATCAGGGCACAGCTGTTGGCTTGCTCCAATTCTGGCTTTCTGTCATGGTTTTGGGTGCCTCAGCCGAGTTTTGGTTTCCTGAGTGGCAATTTCCTAAATGATTTCCGGATCTGAGTTGGTTTTGCCTTCTTCCTTCCCAAATTTTGTATTCTGACGCAATACATACAAGAGTTTAGACAGCAGATCCATTATGAAATAAAAAACAAAACCAATTAGCGTGTCATGCTTAGAATTCTAGAGGTAGCACGACCAACATGAGTTTTTGTGCTTTGGAAAAAGAAATGGAACCCTTTTGCAGAGGGGAACGATAATTAATTCCCCAAATCAGTTTGCCAGCGATTTTCAGGTGAATTGAATGAGTTTTCCAAAGCCAGTCAGCTGGGAGGGGTGGATGAATCCGGAAACAGCCTGTTTCCTTGTGACTAAATCAAGCCCACTATCAAAAAGGACTCTTCCATTTCTTTGGCTCTTTTCACATTTTTCTTCTTTATCATGGTTTGTTATGAAATTTCTGATGTGAGCTTTGATTTTGAGGCTGGAATATGGAGTTCAAGACACGGAAGGAATGGTCTTTTTCAATCAGGGCACAGCTGTTGGCTTGCTCCAATTCTGGCTTTCTGTCATGGTTTTGGGTGCCTCAGCCGAGTTTTGGTTTCTTGAGCGGCAATTTCGTAAATGATTTCCGGGTCTGAGTTGGTTTTGCCTTCTTTCTTCCCAAATTTTGTATTCTGACAGAATACAAACACGAGTTTAGACAGCAGATCCATTATGAAATAAAAAACAAAACCAATTAGCGTGTCATGCTTAGAATTCTAGAGGTAGCACGACCAACATGAGTTTTTGTGCTTTGGAAAAAGAAATGGAACCCTTTTGCAGAGGGGAATGATAATTAATTCCCCAAATCTGTTTGCCAGCGATTTTCAGGTGAATTGAATTAGTTTTCCAAAGCCAGTCAGCTGGGAGGGGTGGATGAATCCGGAAACAGCCTGTTTCCTTGTGACTAAATCAAGCCCACTCTCAAAAAGGACTCTTCCATTTCTTTGGCTCTTTTCACATTTTTCTTCTTTATCATGGTTTGTTATGAATTTTCTGATGTGAGCTTTGATTTTGAGGCTGGAATATGGAGTTCAAGACCGGAAGGAATGGTCTTTTTCAATCAGGGCACAGCTGTTGGCTTGCTCCAATTCTGGCTTTCTGTCATGGTTTTGGGTGCCTCAGCCGAGTTTTGGTTTCCTGAGTGGCAATTTCCTAAATGATTTCCGGGTCTGAGTTGGTTTTGCCTTCTTCCTTCCCAAATTTTGTATTCTGACGCAATACATACAAGAGTTTAGACAGCAGATCCATTATGAAAGAAAAAACAAAACCAATTAGCGTGTCATGCTTAGAATTCTAGAGGCAACACGACCAACATGAGTTTTTGTGTTTTGGACAAAGAAATGGAACCCTTTTGCTGAGGGGAACGATAATTAATTCCCCAAATCAGTTTGCCAGCGATTTTCAGGTGAATAGAATGAGTTTTCCAAAGCCAGTCAGCTGGGAGGGGTGGATGAATCCGGAAACAGCCTGTTTCCTTGTGACTCAATCAAGCCCACTATCAAAAAGGACTCTTCCATTTCTTTGGCTCTTTTCACATTTTTCTTCTTTATCATGGTTTGTAATGAATTTTCTGATGTGAGCTTTGATTTTGAGGCTGGAAGATGGAGTTCAAGACCGGAAGGAATGGTCTTTTTCAATCAGGCACAGCTGTTGGCTTGCTCCAATTCTGGCTTTCTGTCATGGTTTTGGGTGCCTCAGCCGAGTTTTGGTTTCCTGAGTGGCAATTTCCTAAATGATTTCTGGGTCTGAGTTGGTTTTGCCTTCTTCCTTCCCAAACTTTGTATTCTGACGCAATACAAACACGAGTTTAGACAGCAGATCCATTATGAAAGAAAAAACAAAACCAATTAGCGTGTCATGCTTAGAATTCTAGAGGCAACACGACCAACATGAGTTTTTGTGTTTTGGACAAAGAAATGGAACCCTTTTGCTGAGGGGAACGATAATTAATTCCCCAAATCAGTTTGCCAGCGATTTTCAGGTGAATTGAATGAGTTTTCCAAAGCCAGTCAGCTGGGAGGGGTGGATGAATCCGGAAACAGCCTGTTTCCTTGTGACTAAATCAAGCCCACTATCAAAAAGGACTCTTCCATTTCTTTGGCTCTTTTCACATTTTTCTTCTTTATCATGGTTTGTTATGAATTTTCTGATGTGAGCTTTGATTTTGAGGCTGGAATATGGAGTTCAAGACCAGAAGGAATGGTCTTTTTCAATCAGGGCACAGCTGTTGGCTTGCTCCAATTCTGGCTTTCTGTCATGGTTTTGGGTGCCTCAGCCGAGTTTTGGTTTCCTGAGTGGCAATTTCCTAAATGATTTCCGGGTCTGAGTTGGTTTTGCCTTCTTCCTTCCCAAACTTTGTATTCTGACGCAATACAAACACGAGTTTAGACAGCAGATCCATTATGAAAGAAAAAACAAAACCAATTAGCGTGTCATGCTTAGAGTTCTAGAGGCAGCACGACCAACATGAGTTTTTGTGCTTTGGAAAAAGAAATGGAACGCTTTTGCAGAGGGGAACGATAATTAATTCCCCAAATCAGTTTGCCAGCGATTTTCAGGTGACTTGAATGAGTTTTCCAAAGCCAGTCAGCTGGGAGGGGTGGATGAATCCGGAAACAGCCTGTTTCCTTGTGACTAAATCAAGCCCACTATCAAAAAGGACTCTTGCAATTCTTTGGCTCTTTTCACATTTTTCTTGTTTCTCATGGTTTGTAATGAATTTTCTGATGTGAGCTTTGATTTTGAGGCTGGAATATGGAGTTCAAGACCGGAAGGAATGGTCTTTTTCAATCAGGGCAGAGCTGTTGGGTTGCTCCAATTCTGGCTTTCTGTCATGGTTTTGGGTGCCTCAGCAGAGTTTTGGTTTCCTGAGTGGCAATTTCCTAAATGATTTCCGGATCTGAGTTGGTTTTGCCTTCTTCCTTCCCAAATTTTGTATTCTGACGCAATACAAACACGAGTTTAGACAGCAGATCCATTATGAAAGAAAAAACAAAACCAATTAGCGTGTCATGCTTAGAGTTCTAGAGGCAGCACGACCAACATGAGTTTTTGTGCTTTGGAAAAAGAAATGGAACCCTTTTGCAGAGGGGAACGATAATTAATTCCCCAAATCAGTTTGCCAGCGATTTTCAGGTGAATTGAATGAGTTTTCCAAAGCCAGTCAGAAGGCAGGGGTGGATGAATCCGGAAACAGCCTGTTTCCTTGTGACTAAATCAAGCCCACTATCAAAAAGGACTCTTCCATTTCTTCGGCTCTTTTCATATTTTTCTTCTTTATCATGGTTTGTAATGAATTTTCTGATGTGAGCTTTGATTTTGAGGCTGGAATATGGAGTTCAAGACCGGAAGGAATGGTCTGTTTGAATCAGGGCACAGCTGTTGGCTTGCTCCAATTCTGGCTTTCTGTCATGGTTTTGGGTGCCTCAGCCGAGTTTTGGTTTCCTGAGCGGCAATTTCCTAAATGATTTCGGGGTCTGAGTTGGTTTTGCCTTCTTCCTTCCCAAATTTTGTATTCTGACGCAATACAAACACGAGTTTAGACAGCAGATCCACTATGAAATAAAAAAAAACCAAAACCAATGAGCGTCATGCTTAGAATTCTAGAGGCAGCCCGACCAACATGAGTTTTTGTGTTTTGGAAAAAGAAATGGAACCCTTTTGCAGAGGGGCACGATAATTAATTCCCCAAATCAGTTTGCCAGCGATTTTCAGGTGAATTGAATGAGTTTTGCAAAGCCAGTCAGCTGGGAGGGGTGGATGAATGCGCAAACAGCCTGTTTCCTTGTGACTAAATCAAGCCCACTATCAAAAAGGACTCTTCCATTTCTTTGGCTCTTCTCACTTTTCTCTTCTTTATCATGGTTTGTAATGAATTTTCTGATGTGAGCTTTGATTTTGAGGCTGGAATATGGAGTTCGAGACACAGAAGGAATGGTCTTTTTCAATCAGGGCACAGCTGTTGGCATGCTCCAATTCTGGCTTTCTGTCATGGTTTTGGGTGCCTCAGCCGAGTTTTGGTTTCTTGAGCAGCAATTTCCTAAAGGATTTATGGGTCTGAGTTGGTTTTGCCTTCTTCCTTCCCAAATGTTGTATTCTGACGCAATACAAACACGAGTTTAGACAGCAGATCCATTATGAAATGAAAAAAACCAAAACGAATTAGCCTGTCATGCTTAGAATTCTAGAGGCAGCACGACCAACATGAGTTTTTGTGTTTTGGAAAAAAAAAAATGGAACCCTTTTGCAGAGGGGAACGATAATTAATTGCCCAAATCAGTTTGCCAGTGATTTTCAGGTGAATTGAATGAGTTTTTCAAAGCCAGTCAGCTGGGAGGCGTGGATGAATCCGGAAACAGCCTGTTTCCTTGTGACTAAATCAAGCCCACTATCAAAAAGGACTCTTCCATTTCTTTGGCTCTTCTCACTTTTCTCTTCTTTATCATGGTTTGTAATGAATTTTCTGATGTGAGCTTTGATTTCGAGGCTGGAATATGGAGATCAAGACCCGGAAGGAATGGTCTTTTTCAATCAGGGCACAGCTGTTGGCTTGCTCCAATTCTGGCTTTCTGTCATGGTTTTGGGTGCCTCAGCCGAGTTTTGGTTTCTTGAGCGGCAATTTCCTGAATGATTTCTGGGTCTGAGTTGGTTTTGCCTTCTTCCTTCCCAAATTTTGTATTCTGACGCAATACAAACACGAGTTTAGACAGCAGATCCACTATGAAATAAAAAAAAAACCAAAACCAATGAGCGTCATGCTTAGAATTCTAGAGGCAGCACGACCAACATGAGTTTTTGTGTTTAGGAAAAAAGAAATGGAACGCTTTTGCAGAGGGGAACGATAATTAATTGCCCAAATCAGTTTGCCAGTGATTTTCAGGTGAATTGAATGAGTTTTTCAAAGCCAGTCAGCTGGGAGGCGTGGATGAATCCGGAAACAGCCTGTTTCCTTGTGACTAAATCAAGCCCACTATCAAAAAGGACTCTTCCATTTCTTTGGCTCTTCTCACTTTTCTCTTCTTTATCATGGTTTGTAATGAATTTTCTGATGTGAGCTTTGATTTTGAGGCTGGAATATGGAGTTCAAGACACGGAAGGAATGGTCTTTTTCAGTCAGGGCACAGCTGTTGGCTTGCTCCAATTCTGGCTTCCTGTCATGGTTTTGGGTGCCTCAGCCGAGTTTTGGTTTCTTGAGCGGCAATTTCCTGAATGATTTCTGGGTCTGAGTTGGTTTTGCCTTCTTCCTTCCCAAATTTTGTATTCTGACGCAATACAAACACGAGTTTAGACAGCAGATCCATTATGAAACAAAAACCAAAACCAATGAGCGTGTCATGCTTAGAATTCTAGAGGCAGCCCGACCAACATGATTTTTTGTGTTTTGGACAAAGAAATGGAACCCTTTTGCAGAGGGGCACGATAATTAATTCCCCAAATCAGTTTGCCAGCGATTTTCAGGTGAATTGAATGAGTTTTCCAAAGCCAGTCAGCTGGGAGGGGTGGATGAATCCGGAAACAGCCTGTTTCCTTGTGACTAAATCAAGCCCACTATCAAAAAGGACTCTTCCATTTCTTTGGCTCTTCTCACTTTTTTCTTCTTTATCATGGTTTGTAATGAATTTTCTGATGTGAGCTTTGATTTTGAGGCTGGAATATGGAGTTCAAGACACGGAAGGAATGGTCTTTTTCAATCAGGGCACAGCTGTTGGCTTGCTCCAATTCTGGCTTTCTGTCATGGTTTTGGGTGCCTCAGCCGAGTTTTGGTTTCTTGAGCGGCAATTTCCTAAAAGATTTCTGGGTCTGAGTTGGTTTTGCCTTCTTCCTTCCCAAATTTTGTATTCTGACGCAATACAAACACGAGTTTAGACAGCAGATCCACTATGAAATAAAAAAAAAACAAAACCAATTAGCGTGTCATGCTTAGAATTCTAGAGGCAGCACGACCAACATGAGTTTTTGTGTTTTGGAAAAAAAAAATGGAACCCTTTTGCAGAGGGGAATGATAATTAATTGCCCAAATCAGTTTGCCAGTGATTTTCAGGTGAATTGAATGAGTTTTTCAAAGCCAGTCAGCTGGGAGGCGTGGATGAATCCGGAAACAGCCTGTTTCCTTGTGACTAAATCAAGCCCACTATCAAAAAGCACTCTTCCAGTTCTTCGGATCTTTTCACATTTTTCTTCTTTATCATGGTTTGTAATGAATTTTCTGATGTGAGCTTTGATTTTGAGGCTGGAATATGGAGTTCGAGACACGGAAGGAATGGTCTTTTTCAATCAGGGCACAGCTGTTGGCTTGCTCCAATTCTGGCTTTCTGTCATGGTTTTGGGTGCCTCAGCCGAGTTTTGGTTTCTTGAGCGGCAATTTCCTAAAGGATTTCTGGGTCTGAGTTGGTTTTGCCTTCTTCCTTCCCAAATTTTGTATTCTGACGCAATACAAACACGAGTTTAGACAGCAGATCCATTATGAAACAAAAACCAAAGCCAATGAGCGTGTCATGCTTAGAATCTAGAGGCAGCACGACCAACATGAGTTTTTGTGTTTTGGACAAAGAAATGGAACCCTTTTGCAGAGGGGCACGATAATTAATTCCCCAAATCAGTTTGCCAGCGATTTTCAGGTGAATTGAATGAGTTTTCCAAAGCCAGTCAGCTGGGAGTGGTGGATGAATCCGGAAACAGCCTGTTTCCTTGTGACTAAATCAAGCCCACTATCAAAAAGGACTCTTGCATTTCTTTGGCTCTTCTCACTTTTCTCTTCTTTATCATGGTTTGTAATGAATTTTCTGATGTGAGCTTTGATTTTGAGGCTGGAATATGGAGTTCAAGACACGGAAGGAATGGTCTTTTTCAATCAGGGCACAGCTGTTGGCTTGCTCCAATTCTGGCTTTCTGTCATGGTTTTGGGTGCCTCAGCCGAGTTTTGGTTTCTTGAGCGGCAATTTCCTAAATGATTTCCGGGTCTGAGTTGGTTTTGCCTTCTTCCTTCCCAAATTTTGTATTCTGACGCAATACAAACACGAGTTTAGACAACAGATCCACTATGAAATAAAAAAAAAACCAAAACCAATTAGCGTGTCATGCTTAGAATTCTAGAGGCAGCACGACCAACATGAGTTTTTGTGTTTTGGAAAAAAAAAATGGAACCCTTTTGCAGAGGGGAACGATAATTAATTGCCCAAATCAGTTTGCCAGTGATTTTCAGGTGAATTGAATGAGTTTTTCAAAGCCAGTCAGCTGGGAGGCGTGGATGAATCCGGAAACAGCCTGTTTCCTTGTGACTAAATCAAGCCCTCTATCAAAAAGGACTCTTCCATTTCTTTGGCTCTTCTCACTTTTCTCTTCTTTATCATGGTTTGTAATGAATTTTCTGATGTGAGCTTTGATTTTGAGGCTGGAATATGGAGTTCGAGACACGGAAGGAATGGTCTTTTTCAATCAGGGCACAGCTGTTGGCTTGCTCCAATTCTGGCTTTCTGTCATGGTTTTGGGTGCCTCAGCCGAGTTTTGGTTTCTTGAGCGGCAGTTTCCTAAAGGATTTCTGGGTCTGAGTTGGTTTTGCCTTCTTCCTTCCCAAATTTTGTATTCTGACGCAATACAAACACGAGTTTAGACAGCAGATCCATTATGAAACAAAAACCAAAGCCAATGAGCGTGTCATGCTTAGAATCTAGAGGCAGCACGACCAACATGAGTTTTTGTGTTTTGGACAAAGAAATGGAACCCTTTTGCAGAGGGGCACGATAATTAATTCCCCAAATCAGTTTGCCAGCGATTTTCAGGTGAATTGAATGAGTTTTCCAAAGCCAGTCAGCTGGGAGTGGTGGATGAATCCGGAAACAGCCTGTTTCCTTGTGACTAAATCAAGCCCACTATCAAAAAGGACTCTTGCATTTCTTTGGCTCTTCTCACTTTTCTCTTCTTTATCATGGTTTGTAATGAATTTTCTGATGTGAGCTTTGATTTTGAGGCTGGAATATGGAGTTCAAGACCGGAAGGAATGGTCTTTTTCAATCAGGGCACAGCTGTTGGCTTGCTCCAATTCTGGCTTTCTGTCATGGTTTTGGGTGCCTCAGCCGAGTTTTGGTTTCTTGAGCGTCAATTTCCTAAATGATTTCCGGGTCTGAGTTGGTTTTGCCTTCTTCCTTCCCAAATTTTGTATTCTGACGCAATACATACAAGAGTTTAGACAGCAGATCCAGTATGAAATAAAAAAAAAACCAAAACCAATTAGCGTGTCATGCTTTGAATTCTAGAGGCAGCACGACCAACATGAGTTTTTGTGTTTTGGAAAAAAAAATGGAACCCTTTTGCAGAGGGGAATGATAATTAATTGCCCAAATCAGTTTGCCAGTGATTTTCAGGTGAATTGAATGAGTTTTTCAAAGCCAGTCAGCTGGGAGGCGTGGATGAATCCGGAAACAGCCTGTTTCCTTGTGACTAAATCAAGCCCACTATCAAAAAGGACTCTTCCATTTCTTTGGCTCTTCTCACTTTTCTCTTCTTTATCATGGTTTGTAATGAATTTTCTGATGTGAGCTTTGATTTTGAGGCTGGAATATGGAGTTCAAGACACGGAAGGAATGGTCTTTTTCAATCAGGGCACAGCTGTTGGCTTGCTCCAATTCTGGCTTTCTGTCATGGATTTGGGTGCCTCAGCCGAGTTTTGGTTTCTTGAGCGGCAATTTCCTGAATGATTTCTGGGTCTGAGTTGGTTTTGCCTTCTTCGTTCCCAAATTTTGTATTCTGACGCAATACAAACACGAGTTTAGACAGCAGATCCATTATGAAACAAAAACCAAAACCAATGAGCGTGTCATGCTTAGAATTCTAGAGGCAGCACGACCAACATGAGTTTTTGTGTTTTGGACAAAGAAATGGAACCCTTTTGCAGAGGGGAACGATAATTAATTCCCCAAATCAGTTTGCCAGCGATTTTCAGGTGAATTGAATGAGTTTTCCAAAGCCAGTCAGCTGGGAGGGGTGGATGAATCCGGAAACAGCCTGTTTCCTTGTGACTAAATCAAGCCCACTATCAAAAAGGACTCTTGCATTTCTTTGGCTCTTCTCACTTTTCTCTTCTTTATCATGGTTTGTAATGAATTTTCTGATGTGAGCTTTGATTTTGAGGCTGGAATATGGAGTTCAAGACCGGAAGGAATGGTCTTTTTCAATCAGGGCACAGCTGTTGGCTTGCTCCAATTCTGGCTTTCTGTCATGGTTTTGGGTGCCTCAGCCGAGTTTTGGTTTCTTGAGCGGCAATTTCCTAAATGATTTCCGGGTCTGAGTTGGTTTTGCCTTCTTCCTTCCCAAATTTTGTATTCTGACGCAATACATACAAGAGTTTAGACAGCAGATCCACTATGAAATAAAAAAAAACCAAAACCAATTAGCGTGTCATGCTTAGAATTCTAGAGGCAGCACGACCAACATGAGTTTTTGTGTTTTGGAAAAAAAAATGGAACCCTTTTGCAGAGGGGAATGATAATTAATTGCCCAAATCAGTTTGCCAGTGATTTTCAGGTGAATTGAATGAGTTTTTCAAAGCCAGTCAGCTGGGAGGCGTGGATGAATCCGGAAACAGCCTGTTTCCTTGTGACTAAATCAAGCCCACTATCAAAAAGGACTCTTCCATTTCTTTGGCTCTTCTCACTTTTCTCTTCCTTATCATGGTTTGTAATGAATTTTCTGATGTGAGCTTTGATTTTGAGGCTGGAATATGGAGTTCAAGACACGGAAGGAATGGTCTTTTTCAATCAGGGCACAGCTGTTGGCTTGCTCCAATTCTGGCTTTCTGTCATGGATTTGGGTGCCTCAGCCGAGTTTTGGTTTCTTGAGCGGCAATTTCCTGAATGATTTCTGGGTCTGAGTTGGTTTTGCCTTCTTCGTTCCCAAATTTTGTATTCTGACGCAATACAAACACGAGTTTAGACAGCAGATCCATTATGAAACAAAAACCAAAACCAATGAGCGTGTCATGCTTAGAATTCTAGAGGCAGCACGACCAACATGAGTTTTTGTGTTTTGGACAAAGAAATGGAACCCTTTTGCAGAGGGGAACGATAATTAATTCCCCAAATCAGTTTGCCAGCGATTTTCAGGTGAATTGAATGAGTTTTCCAAAGCCAGTCAGCTGGGAGGGGTGGATGAATCCGGAAACAGCCTGTTTCCTTGTGACTAAATCAAGCCCACTATCAAAAAGCACTCTTTCAGTTCTTCGGATCTTTTCACATTTTTCTTCTTTATCATGGTTTGTAATGAATTTTCTGATGTGAGCTTTGATTTTGAGGCTGGAATATGGAGTTCGAGACACGGAAGGAATGGTCTTTTTCAATCAGGGCACAGCTGTTGGCTTGCTCCAATTCTGGCTTTCTGTCATGGATTTGGGTGCCTCAGCCGAGTTTTGGTTTCTTGAGCGGCAATTTCCTGAATGATTTCTGGGTCTGAGTTGGTTTTGCCTTCTTCGTTCCCAAATTTTGTATTCTGACGCAATACAAACACGAGTTTAGACAGCAGATCCATTATGAAACAAAAACCAAAACCAATGAGCGTGTCATGCTTAGAATTCTAGAGGCAGCACGACCAACATGAGTTTTTGTGTTTTGGACAAAGAAATGGAACCCTTTTGCAGAGGGGAACGATAATTAATTCCCCAAATCAGTTTGCCAGCGATTTTCAGGTGAATTGAATGAGTTTTCCAAAGCCAGTCAGCTGGGAGGGGTGGATGAATCCGGAAACAGCCTGTTTCCTTGTGACTAAATCAAGCCCACTATCAAAAAGCACTCTTTCAGTTCTTCGGATCTTTTCACATTTTTCTTCTTTATCATGGTTTGTAATGAATTTTCTGATGTGAGCTTTGATTTTGAGGCTGGAATATGGAGTTCGAGACACGGAAGGAATGGTCTTTTTCAATCAGGGCACAGCTGTTGGCTTGCTCCAATTCTGGCTTTCTGTCATGGTTTTGGGTGCCTCAGCCGAGTTTTGGTTTCTTGAGCGGCAATTTCCTAAAGGATTTCTGGGTCTGAGTTGGTTTTGCCTTCTTCCTTCCCAAATTTTGTATTCTGACGCAATACAAACACGAGTTTAGACAGCAGATCCATTATGAAATGAAAAAAACCAAAACGAATTAGCCTGTCATGCTTAGAATTCTAGAGGCAGCACGACCAACATGAGTTTTTGTGTTTTGGACAAAGAAATGGAACCCTTTTGCAGAGGGGAACGATAATTAATTCCCCAAATCAGTTTGCCAGCGATTTTCAGGTGAATTGAATGAGTTTTCCAAAGCCAGTCAGCTGGGAGGGGTGGATGAATCCGGAAACAGCCTGTTTCCTTGTGACTAAATCAAGCCCACTATCAAAAAGGACTCTTCCAGTTCTTTGGCTCTTCTCACTTTTTTCTTCTTTATCATGGTTTGTAATGAGTTTTCTGATGTGAGCTTTGATTTTGAGGCTGGAATATGGAGTTCAAGACACGGAAGGGATGGTCTTTTTCAATCAGGGCACAGCTGTTGGCTTGCTCCAATTCTGGCTTTCTGTCATGGTTTTGGGTGCCTCAGCCGAGTTTTGGTTTCTTGAGCGGCAATTTCCTGAATGATTTCTGGGTCTGAGTTGGTTTTGCCTTCTTCCTTCCCAAATTTTGTATTCTGACGCAATACAAACACGAGTTTAGACAGCAGATCCATTATGAAACAAAAACCAAAACCAATGAGCGTGTCATGCTTAGAATTCTAGAGGCAGCCCGACCAACATGATTTTTTGTGTTTTGGACAAAGAAATGGAACCCTTTTGCAGAGGGGCACGATAATTAATTCCCCAAATCAGTTTGCCAGCGATTTTCAGGTGAATTGAATGAGTTTTCCAAAGCCAGTCAGCTGGGAGGGGTGGATGAATCCGGAAACAGCCTGTTTCCTTGTGACTAAATCAAGCCCACTATCAAAAAGGACTCTTGCATTTCTTTGGCTCTTCTCACTTTTCTCTTCTTTATCATGGTTTGTAATGAATTTTCTGATGTGAGCTTTGATTTTGAGGCTGGAATATGGAGTTCAAGACACGGAAGGAATGGTCTTTTTCAATCAGGGCACAGCTGTTGGCTTGCTCCAATTCTGGCTTTCTGTCATGGTTTTGGGTGCCTCAGCCGAGTTTTGGTTTCTTGAGCGGCAATTTCCTAAATGATTTCCGGGTCTGAGTTGGTTTTGCCTTCTTCCTTCCCAAATTTTGTATTCTGACGCAATACAAACACGAGTTTAGACAACAGATCCACTATGAAATAAAAAAAAACCAAAACCAATTAGCGTGTCATGCTTAGAATTCTAGAGGCAGCACGACCAACATGAGTTTTTGTGCTTTGGAAAAAGAAATGGAACCCTTTTGCAGAGGGGAACGATAATGAATTCCCCAAATCAGTTTGCCAGCGATTTTCACGTGAATTGAATGAGTTTTTCAAAACCAGTCAGCTGGGAGGCGTGGATGAATCCGGAAACAGCCTGTTTCCTTGTGACTAAATCAAGCCCACTATCAAAAAGCACTCTTCCAGTTCTTCGGATCTTTTCACATTTTTCTTCTTTATCATGGTTTGTAATGAATTTTCTGATGTGAGCTTTGATTTTGAGGCTGGAATATGGAGTTCGAGACACGGAAGGAATGGTCTTTTTCAATCAGGGCACAGCTGTTGGCTTGCTCCAATTCTGGCTTTCTGTCATGGTTTTGGGTGCCTCAGCCGAGTTTTGGTTTCTTGAGCGGCAATTTCCTAAAGGATTTCTGGGTCTGAGTTGGTTGTGCCTTCTTCCTTCCCAAATTTTGTATTCTGACGCAATACAAACACGAGTTTAGACAGCAGATCCATTATGAAACAAAAACCAAAGCCAATGAGCGTGTCATGCTTAGAATCTAGAGGCAGCACGACCAACATGAGTTTTTGTGTTTTGGACAAAGAAATGGAACCCTTTTGCAGAGGGGCACGATAATTAATTCCCCAAATCAGTTTGCCAGCGATTTTCAGGTGAATTGAATGAGTTTTCCAAAGCCAGTCAGCTGGGAGTGGTGGATGAATCCGGAAACAGCCTGTTTCCTTGTGACTAAATCAAGCCCACTATCAAAAAGGACTCTTGCATTTCTTTGGCTCTTCTCACTTTTTTCTTCTTCATAATGGTTTGTAATGAATTTTCTGATGTGAGCTTTGATTTTGAGGCTGGAATATGGAGTTCAAGACACGGAAGGAATGGTCTTTTTCAATCAGGGCACAGCTGTTGGCTTGCTCCAATTCTGGCTTTCTGTCATGGTTTTGGGTGCCTCAGCCGAGTTTTGGTTTCTTGAGCAGCAATTTCCTAAATGATTTCCGGGTCTGAGTTGGTTTTGCCTTCTTCCTTCCCAAATTTTGTATTCTGACGCAATACAAACACGAGTTTAGACAACAGATCCACTATGAAATAAAAAAAAACCAAAACCAATTAGCGTGTCATGCTTAGAATTCTAGAGGCAGCACGACCAACATGAGTTTTTGTGCTTTGGAAAAAGAATTGGAACCCTTTTGCAGAGGGGAACGATAATGAATTCCCCAAATCAGTTTGCCAGCGATTTTCACGTGAATTGAATGAGTTTTTCAAAACCAGTCAGCTGGGAGGCGTGGATGAATCCGGAAACAGCCTGTTTCCTTGTGACTAAATCAAGCCCACTATCAAAAAGCACTCTTCCAGTTCTTCGGATCTTTTCACATTTTTCTTCTTTATCATGGTTTGTAATGAATTTTCTGATGTGAGCTTTGATTTTGAGGCTGGAATATGGAGTTCGAGACACGGAAGGAATGGTCTTTTTCAATCAGGGCACAGCTGTTGGCTTGCTCCAATTCTGGCTTTCTGTCATGGTTTTGGGTGCCTCAGCCGAGTTTTGGTTTCTTGAGCGGCAATTTCCTAAAGGATTTCTGGGTCTGAGTTGGTTTTGCCTTCTTCCTTCCCAAATTTTGTATTCTGACGCAATACAAACACGAGTTTAGACAGCAGATCCATTATGAAACAAAAACCAAAGCCAATGAGCGTGTCATGCTTAGAATCTAGAGGCAGCACGACCAACATGAGTTTTTGTGTTTTGGACAAAGAAATGGAACCCTTTTGCAGAGGGGCACGATAATTAATTCCCCAAATCAGTTTGCCAGCGATTTTCAGGTGAATTGAATGAGTTTTCCAAAGCCAGTCAGCTGGGAGTGGTGGATGAATCCTGAAACAGCCTGTTTCCTTGTGACTAAATCAAGCCCACTATCAAAAAGGACTCTTGCATTTCTTTGGCTCTTCTCACTTTTCTCTTCTTTATCATGGTTTGTAATGAATTTTCTGATGTGAGCTTTGATTTTGAGGCTGGAATATGGAGTTCAAGACACGGAAGGAATGGTCTTTTTCAATCAGGGCACAGCTGTTGGCTTGCTCCAATTCTGGCTTTCTGTCATGGTTTTGGGTGCCTCAGCCGAGTTTTGGTTTCTTGAGCGGCAATTTCCTAAATGATTTCCGGGTCTGAGTTGGTTTTGCCTTCTTCCTTCCCAAATTTTGTATTCTGACGCAATACAAACACGAGTTTAGACAACAGATCCACTATGAAATAAAAAAAAAAACCAAAACCAATTAGCGTGTCATGCTTAGAATTCTAGAGGCAGCACGACCAACATGAGTTTTTGTGTTTTGGAAAAAAAAAATGGAGCCCTTTTGCAGAGGGGAACGATAATTAATTGCCCAAATCAGTTTGCCAGTGATTTTCAGGTGAATTGAATGAGTTTTTCAAAGCCAGTCAGCTGGGAGGCGTGGATGAATCCGGAAACAGCCTGTTTCCTTGTGACTAAATCAAGCCCACTATCAAAAAGGACTCTTCCATTTCTTTGGCTCTTCTCACTTTTCTCTTCTTTATCATGGTTTGTAATGAATTTTCTGATGTGAGCTTTGATTTTGAGGCTGGAATATGGAGTTCGAGACACGGAAGGAATGGTCTTTTTCAATCAGGGCACAGCTGTTGGCTTGCTCCAATTCTGGCTTTCTGTCATGGTTTTGGGTGCCTCAGCCGAGTTTTGGTTTCTTGAGCGGCAATTTCCTAAAGGATTTCTGGGTCTGAGTTGGTTTTGCCTTCTTCGTTCCCAAATTTTGTATTCTGACGCAATACAAACACGAGTTTAGACAGCAGATCCATTATGAAATGAAAAAAACCAAAACGAATTAGCCTGTCATGCTTAGAATTCTAGAGGCAGCACGACCAACATGAGTTTTTGTGTTTTGGACAAAGAAATGGAACCCTTTTGCAGAGGGGAACGATAATTAATTCCCCAAATCAGTTTGCCAGCGATTTTCAGGTGAATTGAATGAGTTTTCCAAAGCCAGTCAGCTGGGAGGGGTGGATGAATCCGGAAACAGCCTGTTTCCTTGTGACTAAATCAAGCCCACTATCAAAAAGCACTCTTCCAGTTCTTTGGCTCTTCTCACTTTTTTCTTCTTTATCATGGTTTGTAATGAGTTTTCTGATGTGAGCTTTGATTTTGAGGCTGGAATATGGAGTTCAAGACACGGAAGGGATGGTCTTTTTCAATCAGGGCACAGCTGTTGGCTTGCTCCAATTCTGGCTTTCTGTCATGGTTTTGGGTGCCTCAGCCGAGTTTTGGTTTCTTGAGCGGCAATTTCCTGAATGATTTCTGGGTCTGAGTTGGTTTTGCCTTCTTCCTTCCCAAATTTTGTATTCTGACGCAATACAAACACGAGTTTAGACAGCAGATCCATTATGAAACAAAAACCAAAACCAATGAGCGTGTCATGCTTAGAATTCTAGAGGCAGCCCGACCAACATGATTTTTTGTGTTTTGGACAAAGAAATGGAACCCTTTTGCACAGGGGCACGATAATTAATTCCCCAAATCAGTTTGCCAGCGATTTTCAGGTGAATTGAATGAGTTTTCCAAAGCCAGTCAGCTGGGAGGGGTGGATGAATCCGGAAACAGCCTGTTTCCTTGTGACTAAATCAAGCCCACTATCAAAAAGGACTCTTGCATTTCTTTGGCTCTTCTCAATTTTCTCTTCTTTATCATGGTTTGTAATGAATTTTCTGATGTGAGCTTTGATTTTGAGGCTGGAATATGGAGTTCAAGACACGGAAGGAATGGTCTTTTTCAATCAGGGCACAGCTGTTGGCTTGCTCCAATTCTGGCTTTCTGTCATGGTTTTGGGTGCCTCAGCCGAGTTTTGGTTTCTTGAGCGGCAATTTCCTAAATGATTTCCGGGTCTGAGTTGGTTTTGCCTTCTTCCTTCCCAAATTTTGTATTCTGACGCAATACAAACACGAGTTTAGACAACAGATCCACTATGAAATAAAAAAAAACCAAAACCAATTAGCGTGTCATGCTTAGAATTCTAGAGGCAGCACGACCAACATGAGTTTTTGTGTTTTGGAAAAAAAAAATGGAACCCTTTTGCAGAGGGGAACGATAATTAATTGCCCAAATCAGTTTGCCAGTGATTTTCAGGTGAATTGAATGAGTTTTTCAAAGCCAGTCAGCTGGGAGGCGTGGATGAATCCGGAAACAGCCTGTTTCCTTGTGACTAAATCAAGCCCTCTATCAAAAAGGACTCTTCCATTTCTTTGGCTCTTCTCACTTTTCTCTTCTTTATCATGGTTTGTAATGAGTTTTCTGATGTGAGCTTTGATTTTGAGGCTGGAATATGGAGTTCGAGACACGGAAGGAATGGTCTTTTTCAATCAGGGCACAGCTGTTGGCTTGCTCCAATTCTGGCTTTCTGTCATGGTTTTGGATGCCTCAGCCGAGTTTTGGTTTCTTGAGCGGCAATTTCCTAAAGGATTTCTGGGTCTGAGTTGGTTTTGCCTTCTTCCTTCCCAAATTTTGTATTCTGACGCAATACAAACACGAGTTTAGACAGCAGATCCATTATGAAACAAAAACCAAAACCAATGAGCGTGTCATGCTTAGAATTCTAGAGGCAGCACGACCAACATGAGTTTTTGTGTTTTGGAAAAAGAAATGGAACCCTTTTGCAGAGGGGAACGATAATTAATTCCCCAAATCAGTTTGCCAGCGATTTTCAGGTGAATTGAATGAGTTTTCCAAAGCCAGTCAGCTGGGAGGGGTGGATGAATCCGGAAACAGCCTGTTTCCTTGTGACTAAATCAAGCCCACTATCAAAAAGGACTCTTGCATTTCTTTGGCTCTTCTCACTTTTCTCTTCTTTATCATGGTTTGTAATGAATTTTCTGATGTGAGCTTTGATTTTGAGGCTGGAATATGGAGTTCGAGACACGGAAGGAATGGTCTTTTTCAATCAGGGCACAGCTGTTGGCTTGCTCCAATTCTGGCTTTCTGTCATGGTTTTGGGTGCCTCAGCCGAGTTTTGGTTTCTTGAGCGGCAATTTCCTAAATGATTTCCGGGTCTGAGTTGGTTTTGCCTTCTTCCTTCCCAAATTTTGTATTCTGACGCAATACATACAAGAGTTTAGACAGCAGATCCACTATGAAATAAAAAAAAACCAAAACCAATTAGCGTGTCATGCTTAGAATTCTAGAGGCAGCCCGACCAACATGAGTTTTTGTGTTTTGGAAAAAAAAATGGAACCCTTTTGCAGAGGGGAACGATAATTAATTGCCCAAATCAGTTTGCCAGTGATTTTCAGGTGAATTGAATGAGTTTTTCAAAGCCAGTCAGCTGGGAGGCGTGGATGAATCCGGAAACAGCCTGTTTCCTTGTGACTAAATCAAGCCCACTATCAAAAAGGACTCTTCCATTTCTTTGGCTCTTCTCACTTTTCTCTTCTTTATCATGGTTTGTAATGAATTTTCTGATGTGAGCTTTGATTTTGAGGCTGGAATATGGAGTTCAAGACACGGAAGGAATGGTCTTTTTCAATCAGGGCACAGCTGTTGGCTTGCTCCAATTCTGGCTTTCTGTCATGGATTTGGGTGCCTCAGCCGAGTTTTGGTTTCTTGAGCGGCAATTTCCTGAATGATTTCTGGGTCTGAGTTGGTTTTGCCTTCTTCGTTCCCAAATTTTGTATTCTGACGCAATACAAACACGAGTTTAGACAGCAGATCCACTATGAAATAAAAAAAAACCAAAACCAAATAGCGTGTCATGCTTAGAATTCTAGAGGCAGCACGACCAACATGAGTTTTTGTGTTTTGGACAAAGAAATGGAACCCTTTTGCAGAGGGGAACGATAATTAATTCCCCAAATCAGTTTGCCAGCGATTTTCAGGTGAATTGAATGAGTTTTCCAAAGCCAGTCAGCTGGGAGGGGTGGATGAATCCGGAAACAGCCTGTTTCCTTGTGACTAAATCAAGCCCACTATCAAAAAGCACTCTTCCAGTTCTTCGGATCTTTTCACATTTTTCTTCTTTATCATGGTTTGTAATGAATTTTCTGATGTGAGCTTTGATTTTGAGGCTGGAATATGGAGTTCGAGACACGGAAGGAATGGTCTTTTTCAATCAGGGCACAGCTGTTGGCTTGCTCCAATTCTGGCTTTCTGTCATGGTTTTGGGTGCCTCAGCCGAGTTTTGGTTTCTTGAGCGGCAATTTCCTAAAGGATTTCTGGGTCTGAGTTGGTTTTGCCTTCTTCCTTCCCAAATTTTGTATTCTGACGCAATACAAACACGAGTTTAGACAGCAGATCCATTATGAAATGAAAAAAACCAAAACGAATTAGCCTGTCATGCTTAGAATTCTAGAGGCAGCACGACCAACATGAGTTTTTGTGTTTTGGACAAAGAAATGGAACCCTTTTGCAGAGGGGAACGATAATTAATTCCCCAAATCAGTTTGCCAGCGATTTTCAGGTGAATTGAATGAGTTTTCCAAAGCCAGTCAGCTGGGAGGGGTGGATGAATCCGGAAACAGCCTGTTTCCTTGTGACTAAATCAAGCCCACTATCAAAAAGGACTCTTCCAGTTCTTTGGCTCTTCTCACTTTTTTCTTCTTTATCATGGTTTGTAATGAGTTTTCTGATGTGAGCTTTGATTTTGAGGCTGGAATATGGAGTTCAAGACACGGAAGGAATGGTCTTTTTCAATCAGGGCACAGCTGTTGGCTTGCTCCAATTCTGGCTTTCTGTCATGGTTTTGGGTGCCTCAGCCGAGTTTTGGTTTCTTGAGCGGCAATTTCCTGAATGATTTCTGGGTCTGAGTTGGTTTTGCCTTCTTCCTTCCCAAATTTTGTATTCTGACGCAATACAAACACGAGTTTAGACAGCAGATCCATTATGAAACAAAAACCAAAACCAATGAGTGTTTCATGCTTAGAATTCTAGAGGCAGCCCGACCAACATGATTTTTTGTGTTTTGGACAAAGAAATGGAACCCTTTTGCAGAGGGGCACGATAATTAATTCCCCAAATCAGTTTGCCAGCGATTTTCAGGTGAATTGAATGAGTTTTCCAAAGCCAGTCAGCTGGGAGGGGTGGATGAATCCGGAAACAGCCTGTTTCCTTGTGACTAAATCAAGCCCACTATCAAAAAGGACTCTTCCATTTCTTTGGCTCTTCTCACTTTTTTCTTCTTTATCATGGTTTGTAATGAATTTTCTGATGTGAGCTTTGATTTTGAGGCTGGAATATGGAGTTCAAGACACGGAAGGAATGGTCTTTTTCAATCAGGGCACAGCTGTTGGCTTGCTCCAATTCTGGCTTTCTGTCATGGTTTTGGGTGCCTCAGCCGAGTTTTGGTTTCTTGAGCGGCAATTTCCTAAATGATTTCCGGGTCTGAGTTGGTTTTGCCTTCTTCCTTCCCAAATTTTGTATTCTGACGCAATACAAACACGAGTTTAGACAGCAGATCCACTATGAAATAAAAAAAAACCAAAACCAATTAGCGTGTCATGCTTAGAATTCTAGAGGCAGCACGACCAACATGATTTTTTGTGTTTTGGAAAAAAAAAATGGAACCCTTTTGCAGAGGGGAATGATAATTAATTGCCCAAATCAGTTTGCCAGTGATTTTCAGGTGAATTGAATGAGTTTTTCAAAGCCAGTCAGCTGGGAGGGGTGGATGAATCCGGAAACAGCCTGTTTCCTTGTGACTAAATCAAGCCCACTATCAAAAAGCACTCTTCCAGTTCTTCGGATCTTTTCACATTTTTCTTCTTTATCATGGTTTGTAATGAATTTTCTGATGTGAGCTTTGATTTTGAGGCTGGAATATGGAGTTCGAGACACGGAAGGAATGGTCTTTTTCAATCAGGGCACAGCTGTTGGCTTGCTCCAATTCTGGCTTTCTGTCATGGTTTTGGGTGCCTCAGCCGAGTTTTGGTTTCTTGAGCGGCAATTTCCTAAAGGATTTCTGGGTCTGAGTTGGTTTTGCCTTCTTCCTTCCCAAATTTTGTATTCTGACGCAATACAAACACGAGTTTAGACAGCAGATCCATTATGAAATGAAAAAAACCAAAACGAATTAGCCTGTCATGCTTAGAATTCTAGAGGCAGCACGACCAACATGAGTTTTTGTGTTTTGGACAAAGAAATGGAACCCTTTTGCAGAGGGGAACGATAATTAATTCCCCAAATCAGTTTGCCAGCGATTTTCAGGTGAATTGAATGAGTTTTCCAAAGCCAGTCAGCTGGGAGGGGTGGATGAATCCGGAAACAGCCTGTTTCCTTGTGACTAAATCAAGCCCACTATCAAAAAGGACTCTTCCAGTTCTTTGGCTCTTCTCACTTTTTTCTTCTTTATCATGGTTTGTAATGAGTTTTCTGATGTGAGCTTTGATTTTGAGGCTGGAATATGGAGTTCAAGACACGGAAGGAATGGTCTTTTTCAATCAGGGCACAGCTGTTGGCTTGCTCCAATTCTGGCTTTCTGTCATGGTTTTGGGTGCCTCAGCCGAGTTTTGGTTTCTTGAGCGGCAATTTCCTGAATGATTTCTGGGTCTGAGTTGGTTTTGCCTTCTTCCTTCCCAAATTTTGTATTCTGACGCAATACAAACACGAGTTTAGACAGCAGATCCATTATGAAACAAAAACCAAAACCAATGAGTGTTTCATGCTTAGAATTCTAGAGGCAGCCCGACCAACATGATTTTTTGTGTTTTGGACAAAGAAATGGAACCCTTTTGCAGAGGGGCACGATAATTAATTCCCCAAATCAGTTTGCCAGCGATTTTCAGGTGAATTGAATGAGTTTTCCAAAGCCAGTCAGCTGGGAGGGGTGGATGAATCCGGAAACAGCCTGTTTCCTTGTGACTAAATCAAGCCCACTATCAAAAAGGACTCTTCCATTTCTTTGGCTCTTCTCACTTTTTTCTTCTTTATCATGGTTTGTAATGAATTTTCTGATGTGAGCTTTGATTTTGAGGCTGGAATATGGAGTTCAAGACACGGAAGGAATGGTCTTTTTCAATCAGGGCACAGCTGTTGGCTTGCTCCAATTCTGGCTTTCTGTCATGGTTTTGGGTGCCTCAGCCGAGTTTTGGTTTCTTGAGCGGCAATTTCCTAAATGATTTCCGGGTCTGAGTTGGTTTTGCCTTCTTCCTTCCCAAATTTTGTATTCTGACGCAATACAAACACGAGTTTAGACAGCAGATCCACTATGAAATAAAAAAAAACCAAAACCAATTAGCGTGTCATGCTTAGAATTCTAGAGGCAGCACGACCAACATGAGTTTTTGTGTTTTGGAAAAAAAAAATGGAACCCTTTTGCAGAGGGGAATGATAATTAATTGCCCAAATCAGTTTGCCAGTGATTTTCAGGTGAATTGAATGAGTTTTTCAAAGCCAGTCAGCTGGGAGGGGTGGATGAATCCGGAAACAGCCTGTTTCCTTGTGACTAAATCAAGCCCACTATCAAAAAGCACTCTTCCAGTTCTTCGGATCTTTTCACATTTTTCTTCTTTATCATGGTTTGTAATGAATTTTCTGATGTGAGCTTTGATTTTGAGGCTGGAATATGGAGTTCGAGACACGGAAGGAATGGTCTTTTTCAATCAGGGCACAGCTGTTGGCTTGCTCCAATTCTGGCTTTCTGTCATGGTTTTGGGTGCCTCAGCCGAGTTTTGGTTTCTTGAGCGGCAATTTCCTAAAGGATTTCTGGGTCTGAGTTGGTTTTGCCTTCTTCC
Organism: Oryctolagus cuniculus; assembly: GCF_051225735.1. Classification (NCBI taxonomy): domain Eukaryota; kingdom Metazoa; phylum Chordata; class Mammalia; order Lagomorpha; family Leporidae; genus Oryctolagus; species Oryctolagus cuniculus. Next base: position 82,640,947 of record NC_142879.1, on the reverse strand, counting down.
TTCCCAAATTTTGTATTCTGACGCAATACAAACACGAGTTTAGACAGCAGATCCATTATGAAATGAAAAAAACCAAAACGAATTAGCCTGTCATGCTTAGAATTCTAGAGGCAGCACGACCAACATGAGTTTTTGTGTTTTGGACAAAGAAATGGAACCCTTTTGCAGAGGGGCACGATAATTAATTCCCCAAATCAGTTTGCCAGCGATTTTCAGGTGAATTGAATGAGTTTTCCAAAGCCAGTCAGCTGGGAGGGGTGGATGAATCCGGAAACAGCCTGTTTCCTTGTGACTAAATCAAGCCCACTATCAAAAAGGACTCTTCCAGTTCTTTGGCTCTTCTCACTTTTTTCTTCTTTATCATGGTTTGTAATGAGTTTTCTGATGTGAGCTTTGATTTTGAGGCTGGAATATGGAGTTCAAGACACGGAAGGAATGGTCTTTTTCAATCAGGGCACAGCTGTTGGCTTGCTCCAATTCTGGCTTTCTGTCATGGTTTTGGGTGCCTCAGCCGAGTTTTGGTTTCTTGAGCGGCAATTTCCTGAATGATTTCTGGGTCTGAGTTGGTTTTGCCTTCTTCCTTCCCAAATTTTGTATTCTGACGCAATACAAACACGAGTTTAGACAGCAGATCCATTATGAAACAAAAACCAAAACCAATGAGTGTTTCATGCTTAGAATTCTAGAGGCAGCCCGACCAACATGATTTTTTGTGTTTTGGACAAAGAAATGGAACCCTTTTGCAGAGGGGCACGATAATTAATTCCCCAAATCAGTTTGCCAGCGATTTTCAGGTGAATTGAATGAGTTTTCCAAAGCCAGTCAGCTGGGAGGGGTGGATGAATCCGGAAACAGCCTGTTTCCTTGTGACTAAATCAAGCCCACTATCAAAAAGGACTCTTCCATTTCTTTGGCTCTTCTCACTTTTTTCTTCTTTATCATGGTTTGTAATGAATTTTCTGATGTGAGCTTTGATTTTGAGGCTGGAATATGGAGTTCAAGACACGGAAGGAATGGTCTTTTTCAATCAGGGCACAGCTGTTGGCTTGCTCCAATTCTGGCTTTCTGTCATGGTTTTGGGTGCCTCAGCCGAGTTTTGGTTTCTTGAGCGGCAATTTCCTAAATGATTTCCGGGTCTGAGTTGGTTTTGCCTTCTTCCTTCCCAAATTTTGTATTCTGACGCAATACAAACACGAGTTTAGACAGCAGATCCACTATGAAATAAAAAAAAACCAAAACCAATTAGCGTGTCATGCTTAGAATTCTAGAGGCAGCACGACCAACATGAGTTTTTGTGTTTTGGAAAAAAAAAATGGAACCCTTTTGCAGAGGGGAATGATAATTAATTGCCCAAATCAGTTTGCCAGTGATTTTCAGGTGAATTGAATGAGTTTTTCAAAGCCAGTCAGCTGGGAGGGGTGGATGAATCCGGAAACAGCCTGTTTCCTTGTGACTAAATCAAGCCCACTATCAAAAAGCACTCTTCCAGTTCTTCGGATCTTTTCACATTTTTCTTCTTTATCATGGTTTGTAATGAATTTTCTGATGTGAGCTTTGATTTTGAGGCTGGAATATGGAGTTCGAGACACGGAAGGAATGGTCTTTTTCAATCAGGGCACAGCTGTTGGCTTGCTCCAATTCTGGCTTTCTGTCATGGTTTTGGGTGCCTCAGCCGAGTTTTGGTTTCTTGAGCGGCAATTTCCTAAATGATTTCCGGGTCTGAGTTGGTTTTGCCTTCTTCCTTCCCAAATTTTGTATTCTGACGCAATACAAACACGAGTTTAGACAACAGATCCACTATGAAATAAAAAAAAACCAAAACCAATTAGCGTGTCATGCTTAGAATTCTAGAGGCAGCACGACCAACATGAGTTTTTGTGTTTTGGAAAAAAAAAATGGAACCCTTTTGCAGAGGGGAACGATAATTAATTGCCCAAATCAGTTTGCCAGTGATTTTCAGGTGAATTGAATGAGTTTTTCAAAGCCAGTCAGCTGGGAGGCGTGGATGAATCCGGAAACAGCCTGTTTCCTTGTGACTAAATCAAGCCCACTATCAAAAAGGACTCTTCCATTTCTTTGGCTCTTCTCACTTTTCTCTTCTTTATCATGGTTTGTAATGAATTTTCTGATGTGAGCTTTGATTTTGAGGCTGGAATATGGAGTTCGAGACACGGAAGGAATGGTCTTTTTCAATCAGGGCACAGCTGTTGGCTTGCTCCAATTCTGGCTTTCTGTCATGGTTTTGGGTGCCTCAGCCGAGTTTTGGTTTCTTGAGCGGCAATTTCCTAAAGGATTTCTGGGTCTGAGTTGGTTTTGCCTTCTTCCTTCCCAAATTTTGTATTCTGACGCAATACAAACACGAGTTTAGACAGCAGATCCATTATGAAACAAAAACCAAAACCAATGAGCGTGTCATGCTTAGAATTCTAGAGGCAGCACGACCAACATGAGTTTTTGTGTTTTGGACAAAGAAATGGAACCCTTTTGCAGAGGGGAACGATAATTAATTCCCCAAATCAGTTTGCCAGCGATTTTCAGGTGAATTGAATGAGTTTTCCAAAGCCAGTCAGCTGGGAGGGGTGGATGAATCCGGAAACAGCCTGTTTCCTTGTGACTAAATCAAGCCCACTATCAAAAAGGACTCTTGCATTTCTTTGGCTCTTCTCACTTTTTTCTTGTTTATCATGGTTTGTAATGAATTTTCTGATGTGAGCTTTGATTTTGAGGCTGGAATATGGAGTTCAAGACACGGAAGGAATGGTCTTTTTCAATCAGGGCACAGCTGTTGGCTTGCTCCAATTCTGGCTTTCTGTCATGGTTTTGGGTGCCTCAGCCGAGTTTTGGTTTCTTGAGCGGCAATTTCCTAAATGATTTCCGGGTCTGAGTTGGTTTTGCCTTCTTCCTTCCCAAATTTTGTATTCTGACGCAATACATACAAGAGTTTAGACAGCAGATCCACTATGAAATAAAAAAAAACCAAAACCAATTAGCGTGTCATGCTTAGAATTCTAGAGGCAGCACGACCAACATGAGTTTTTGTGTTTTGGAAAAAAAAATGGAACCCTTTTGCAGAGGGGAACGATAATTAATTGCCCAAATCAGTTTGCCAGCGATTTTCAGGTGAATTGAATGAGTTTTTCAAAGCCAGTCAGCTGGGAGGCGTGGATGAATCCGGAAACAGCCTGTTTCCTTGTGACTAAATCAAGCCCACTATCAAAAAGGACTCTTCCATTTCTTTGGCTCTTCTCACTTTTCTCTTCTTTATCATGGTTTGTAATGAATTTTCTGATGTGAGCTTTGATTTTGACCCTGGAATATGGAGTTCAAGACACGGAAGGAATGGTCTTTTTCAATCAGGGCACAGCTGTTGGCTTGCTCCAATTCTGGCTTTCAGTCATGGATTTGGGTGCCTCAGCCGAGTTTTGGTTTCTTGAGCGGCAATTTCCTGAATGATTTCTGGGTCTGAGTTGGTTTTGCCTTCTTCGTTCCCAAATTTTGTATTCTGACGCAATACAAACACGAGTTTAGACAGCAGATCCATTATGAAACAAAAACCAAAACCAATGAGCGTGTCATGCTTAGAATTCTAGAGGCAGCACGACCAACATGAGTTTTTGTGTTTTGGACAAAGAAATGGAACCCTTTTGCAGAGGGGAACGATAATTAATTCCCCAAATCAGTTTGCCAGCGATGTTCAGGTGAATTGAATGAGTTTTCCAAAGCCAGTCAGCTGGGAGGGGTGGATGAATCCGGAAACAGCCTGTTTGCTTGTGACTAAATCAAGCCCACTATCAAAAAGGACTCTTCCAGTTCTTCGGATCTTTTCACATTTTTCTTCTTTATCATGGTTTGTAATGAATTTTCTGATGTGAGCTTTGATTTTGAGGCTGGAATATGGAGTTCGAGACACGGAAGGAATGGTCTGTTTCAATCAGGGCACAGCTGTTGGCTTGCTCCAATTCTGGCTTTCTGTCATGGTTTTGGGTGCCTCAGCCGAGTTTTGGTTTCTTGAGCGGCAATTTCCTAAAGGATTTCTGGGTCTGAGTTGGTTTTGCCTTCTTCCTTCCCAAATTTTGTATTCTGACGCAATACAAACACGAGTTTAGATAGCAGATCCATTATGAAATGAAAAAAACCAAAACGAATTAGCCTGTCATGCTTAGAATTCTAGAGGCAGCACGACCAACATGAGTTTTTGTGTTTTGGACAAAGAAATGGAACCCTTTTGCAGAGGGGAACGATAATTAATTCCCCAAATCAGTTTGCCAGCGATTTTCAGGTGAATTGAATGAGTTTTCCAAAGCCAGTCAGCTGGGAGGGGTGGATGAATCCGGAAACAGCCTGTTTCCTTGTGACTAAATCAAGCCCACTATCAAAAAGGACTCTTCCAGTTCTTTGGCTCTTCTCACTTTTTTCTTCTTTATCATGGTTTGTAATGAGTTTTCTGATGTGAGCTTTGATTTTGAGGCTGGAATATGGAGTTCAAGACACGGAAGGGATGGTCTTTTTCAATCAGGGCACAGCTGTTGGCTTGCTCCAATTCTGGCTTTCTGTCATGGTTTTGGGTGCCTCAGCCGAGTTTTGGTTTCTTGAGCGGCAATTTCCTGAATGATTTCTGGGTCTGAGTTGGTTTTGCCTTCTTCCTTCCCAAATTTTGTATTCTGACGCAATACAAACACGAGTTTAGACAGCAGATCCACTATGAAATAAAAAAAAAACAAAACCAATGAGCGTCATGCTTAGAATTCTAGAGGCAGCCCGACCAACATGAGTTTTTGTGTTTTGGAAAAAGAAATGGAACCCTTTTGCAGAGGGGAACGATAATTAATTCCCCAAATCAGTTTGCCAGCGATTTTCAGGTGAATTGAATGAGTTTTCCAAAGCCAGTCAGCTGGGAGGGGTGGATGAATCCGGAAACAGCCTGTTTCCTTGGGACTAAATCAAGCCCACAATCAAAAAGGACTCTTCCAGTTCTTTGGCTCTTCTCACTTTTCTCTTCTTTATCATGGTTTGTAATGAATTTTCTGATGTGAGCTTTGATTTTGAGGCTGGAATATGGAGTTCAAGACACGGAAGGAATGGTCTTTTTCAATCAGGGCACAGCTGTTGGCTTGCTCCAATTCTGGCTTTCTGTCATGGTTTTGGGTGCCTCAGCCGAGTTTTGGTTTCTTGAGCAGCAATTTCCTAAATGATTTCCGGGTCTGAGTTGGTTTTGCCTTCTTCCTTCCCAAATTTTGTATTCTGACGCAATACAAACACGAGTTTAGACAGCAGATCCATTATGAAATAAAAAAAAACCAAAACCAATTAGCGTGTCATGCTTAGAATTCTAGAGGCAGCACGACCAACATGAGTTTTTGTGTTTTGGACAAAGAAATGGAACCCTTTTGCAGAGGGGAACGATAATTAATTCCCCAAATCAGTTTGCCAGCGATTTTCAGGTGAATTGAATGAGTTTTCCAAAGAAAGTCAGCTGAGAGGGGTGGATGAATCCGGAAACAGCCTGTTTCCTTGTGACTAAATCAAGCCCACTATCAAAAAGGACTCTTCCATTTCTTTGACTCTTTTCACATTTTTCTTCTTTATCATGGTTTGTAATGAATTTTCTGATGTGAGCTTTGATTTTGAGGCTGGAATATGGAGATCAAGACACGGAAGGAATGGTCTTTTTCTATCAGGGCACAGCTGTTGGCTTGCTCCAATTCTGGCTTTCTGTCATGGATTTGGGTGCCTCAGCCGAGTTTTGGTTTCTTGAGCGGCAATTTCCTGAATGATTTCTGGGTCTGAGTTGGTTTTGCCTTCTTCCTTCCCAAATTTTGTATTCTGACGCAATACAAACACGAGTTTAGACAGCAGATCCATTATGAAATGAAAAAACCAATACGAATTAGCGTGTCATGCTTAGAATTCTAGAGGCAGCACGACCAACATGAGTTTTTGTGTTTTGGAAAAAGAAATGCAACCCTTTTGCAGAGGGGAACGATAATGAATTCCCCAAATCAGTTTGCCAGCGATTTTCAGGTGAATTGAATGAGTTTTCCAAAGCCAGTCAGCTGGGAGGGGTGGATGAATCCGGAAACAGCCTGTTTCCTTGTGATTAAATCAAGCCCACTATCAAAAAGGACTCTTCCATCTCTTTGGCTCTTCTCACTTTTTTCTTCTTCATAATGGTTTGTAATGAATTTTCTGATGTGAGCTTTGATTTTGAGGCTGGAATATGGAGTTCAAGACACGGAAGGAATGGTCTTTTTCAATCAGGGCACAGCTGTTGGCTTGCTCCAATTCTGGCTTTCTGTCATGGTTTTGGGTGCCTCAGCCGAGTTTCGGTTTCTTGAGCGGCAATTTCCTAAATGATTTCTGGGTCTGAGTTGCTTTTGCCTTCTTCCTTCCCAAATTTTGTATTCTGACGCAATACAAACACGAGTTTAGACAGCAGATCCATTATGAAATGAAAAAACCAAAACGAATTAGCCTGTCATGCTTAGAATTCTAGAGGCAGCACGACCAACATGAGTTTTTGTGTTTTGGACAAAGAAATGGAACCCTTTTGCAGAGGGGAACGATAATTAATTCCCCAAATCAGTTTGCCAGCGATTTTCAGGTGAATTGAATGAGTTTTCCAAAGCCAGTCAGCTGGGAGGGGTGGATGAATCCGGAAACAGCCTGTTTCCTTGTGACGAAGTCAAGCCCACTATCAAAAAGGACTCTTCCATTGCTTTGGCTCTTTTCACATTTTTCTTCTTTATCATGGTTTGTAATGAATTTTCTGATGTGAGCTTTGATTTTGAGGCTGGAATATGGAGTTCAAGACACGGAAGGAATGGTCTTTTTCAATCAGGGCACAGCTGTTGGCTTGCTCCAATTTTGGCTTTCTGTCATGGATTTGGGTGCCTCAGCCGAGTTTTGGTTTCTTGAGCGGCAATTTCCTGAATGATTTCTGGGTCTGAGTTGGTTTTGCCTTCTTCGTTCCCAAATTTTGTATTCTGACGCAATACAAACACGAGTTTAGACAGCAGATCCATTATGAAAGAAAAAACAAAACCAATTAGCGTGTCATGCTTAGAATTATAGAGGCAGCACGACCAACATGAGTTTTTGTGTTTTGGAAAAAGAAATGGAACCCTTTTGCAGAGGGAACGATAATTAATTCCCCAAATCAGTTTGCCAGCGATTTTCAGGTGAATTGAATGAGTTTTCCAAAGCCAGTCAGCTGGGAGGGGTGGAGGAATCCGGAAACAGCCTGTTTCCTTGTGACTAAATCAAGCCCACTATCAAAAAGGACTCTTCCAGTTCTTTGGCTCTTCTCACTTTTTTCTTCTTTATCATGGTTTGTAATGAATTTTCTGATGTGAGCTTTGATTTTGAGGCTGGAATATGGAGTTCAAGACACGGAAGGAATGGTCTTTTCAATCAGGGCACAGCTGTTGGCTTGCTCCAATTCTGGCTTTCTGTCATGGATTTGGGTGCCTCAGCCGAGTTTTGGTTTCTTGAGCGGCAATTTCCTGAATGATTTCTGGGTCTGAGTTGGTTTTGCCTTCTTCCTTCCCAAATTTTGTATTCTGACGCAATACAAACACGAGTTTAGACAGCAGATCCATTATGAAATGAAAAAACTAAAACGAATTAGCATGTCATGCTTAGAATTCTAGAGGCAGCACGACCAACATGAGATTTTGTGTTTTGGAAAAAGAAATGGAACCCTTTTGCAGAGGGGCACGATAATGAATTCCCCAAATCAGTTTGCCAGCGATTTTCAGGTGAATTGAATGAGTTTTCCAAAGCCAGTCAGCTGGGAGGGGTGGATGAATCCGGAAACAGCCTGTTTCCTTGTGATTAAATCAAGCCCACTATCAAAAAGGACTCTTCCATCTCTTTGGCTCTTCTCACTTTTTTCTTCTTCATCATGGTTTGTAATGAATTTTCTGATCTGAGCTTTGATTTTGAGGCTGGAATATGGAGTTCAAGACACGGAAGGAATGGTCTTTTTCAATCAGGGCACAGCTGTTGGCTTGCTCCAATTCTGGCTTTCTGTCATGGTTTTGGGTGCCTCAGCCGAGTTTTGGTTTCTTGAGCGGCAATTTCCTAAATGATTTCTGGGTCTGAGTTGGTTTTGCCTTCTTCGTTCCCAAATTTTGTATTCTGACGCAATACAAACACGAGTTTAGACAGCAGATCCATTATGAAATGAAAAAACCAAAACGAATTAGCGTGTCTTGCTTAGAATTCTAGAGGCAGCACGACCAACATGAGTTTTTGTGTTTTGGACAAAGAAATGGAACCCTTTTGCAGAGGGGAACGATAATGAATTCCCCAAATCAGTTTGCCAGCGATTTTCAGGTGAATTGAATGAGATTTCCAAAGCCAGTCAGCTGGGATGGGTGGAGGAATCCGGAAACAGCCTGTTTCCTTCTGACGAAATCAAGCCCACTATCAAAAAGGACTCTTCCATTTCTTTGGCTCTTTTCACATTTTTCTTCTTTATCATGGTTTGTAATGAATTTTCTCTTGTGAGCTTTGATTTTGAGGCTGGAATATGGAGTTCAAGACACGGAAGGAATGGTCTTTTTCAATCAGGGCACAGCTGTTGGCTTGCTCCAATTCTGGCTTTCTGTCATGGTTTTGGGTGCCTCAGCCGAGTTTTGGTTTCTTGAGCGGCAATTTCCTAAAGGATTTCTGGGTCTGAGTTGGTTTTGCCTTCTTCGTTCCCAAATTTTGTATTCTGACGCAATACAAACACGAGTTTAGACAGCAGATCCATTATGAAATAAAAAAAAACTAAAACGAATTATCGTGTCATGCTTAGAATTCTAGAGGCAGCACGACCAACATGAGTTTTTGTGTTTTGGAAAAAGTAATGGAACCATTTTGCAGAGGGGCACGATAATTAATTCCCCAAATCAGTTTGCCAGCGATTTTCAGGTGAATTGAATGAGTTTTCCAAAGCCAGTCAGCTGGGAGAGGTGGATGAATCCGGAAACAGCCTGTTTCCTTGTGAATAAATCAAGCACACTATCAAAAAGGACTCTTCCACCTCTTTGGCTCTTCTCACTTTTTTCTTCTTCATCATGGTTTGTAATGAATTTTCTGATGTGAGCTTTGATTTTGAGGCTGGAATATGGAGTTCAAGACCCGGAAGGAATGGTCTTTTTCAATCAGGGCACAGCTGTTGGCTTCCTCCAATTCTGGCTTCCTGTCATGGTTTTTGGTGCCTCAGCCGAGTTTTGGTTTCTTGAACGGCAATTTCCTAAATGATTTCTGGGTCTGAGTTGGTTTTGCCTTCTTCCTTCCCAAATTTTGTATTCTGACGCAATACAAACACGAGTTTAGACAGCAGATCCATTATGAAATGAAAAAAAAACAAAACGAATTAGCGTGTCTTGCTTAGAATTCTAGAGGCAGCACGACCAACATGAGTTTTTGTGTTTTGGAAAAAGAAATGGAACCCTTTTGCAGAGGGGAAAGATCATTAATTCTCCAAATCAGTGTGCCAGCGATGTTCAGGTGAATTGAATGAGTTTTCCAAAGCCAGTCAGCTGGGAGGGGTGGATGAATGCGGAAACAGCCTGTTTCCTTGTGACTAAATCAAGCCCACTATCAAAAAGGACTCTTCCATTGCTTTGACTCTTTTCACATTTTTCTTCTTTATCATGGTTTGTAATGAATTTTCTGATGTGAGCTTTGATTTTGAGGCTGGAATATGGAGTTCAAGACACGGAAGGAATGGTCTTTTTCAATCAGGGCACAGCTGTTGGCTTGCTCCAATTTTGGCTTTCTGTCATGGATTTGGGTGCCTCAGCCGAGTTTTGGTTTCTTGAGCGGCAATTTCCTGAATGATTTCTGGGTCTGAGTTGGTTTTGCCTTCTTCGTTCCCAAATTTTGTATTCTGACGCAATACAAACACGAGTTTAGACAGCAGATCCATTATGAAAGAAAAAACAAAACCAATTAGCGTGTCATGCTTAGAATTCTAGAGGCAGCACGACCAACATGAGTTTTTGTGTTTTGGAAAAAGAAATGGAACCCTTTTGCAGAGGGGAACGATAATTAATTCTCCAAATCAGTTTGCCAGCGATTTTCAGGTGAATTGAATGAGTTTTTCAAAGCCAGTCAGCTGGGAGGGGTGGAGGAATCCGGAAACAGCCTGTTTCCTTGTGACTAAATCAAGCCCACTATCAAAAAGGACTCTTGCATTTCTTTGGCTCTTTTCACATTTTTCTTCTTTATCATGGTTTGTAATGAATTTTCTGATGTGAGCTTTGATTTTGAGGCTGGAATATGGAGTTCAAGACACGGAAGGAATGGTCTTTTTCAATCAGGGCACAGCTATTGGCTTGCTCCAATTCTGGCTTTCTGTCATGGTTTTGGGTGCCTCAGCCGAGTTTTGGTTTCTTGAGCGGCAATTTCCTAAATGATTTCTGGGTCTGAGTTATTTTTGCCTTGTTCCTTCCTAAATTTTGTATTCTGACGCAATACAAACACGAGGTTAGACAGCAGATCCATTATGAAATAAAAACCAAAACGAATTAGCGTGTCATGCTTAGAATTCTAGAGGCAGCACGACCAACATGAGTTTTTGTGTTTTGGAAAAAGAAATGGAACCCTTTTGCAGAGGGGAACGATAATTAATTCCCCAAATCAGTGTGCCAGCGATGTTCAGGTGAATTGAATGAGTTTTCCAAAGCCAGTCAGCTGGGAGGGGTGGATGAATCCGGAAACAGCCTGTTTCCTTGTGACTAAATCAAGCCCACTATCAAAAAGGACTTTTGCATTTCTTTGGCTCTTTTCACATTTTTCTTCTTTATCATGGTTTGTAATGAATTTTCTGATGTGAGCTTTGATTTTGAGGCTGGAATATGGAGTTCAAGACCCGGAAGGCATGGTCTTTTTCAATCAGGGCACAGCTGTTGGCTTGCTCCAATTCTGGCTTTCTGTCATGGATTTGGGTGCCTCAGCCGAGTTTTGGTTTCTGGAGCGGAAATTTCCTGAATGATATCTGGGTCTGAGTTGGTTTTGCCTTCTTCCTTCCCAAATTTTGTATTCTGACGCAATACAAACACGAGTTTAGACAGCAGATCCACTATGAAATAAAAACCAAAACGAATTATCGTGTCATGCTTAGAATTCTAGAGGCAGCACGACCAACATGAGTTTTTGTGTTTTGGAAAAAGAAATGGAACCCTTTTGCAGAGGGGAAAGATAATTAATTCCCCAAATCAGTTTGCCAGCGATTTTCAGGTGAATTGAATGAGTTTTCCAAAGCCAGTCAGCTGGGAGAGGTGGATGAATCCGGAAACAGCCTGTTTCCTTGTGACTAAATCAAGCCCACTATCAAAAAGGACTCTTCCTTCTCTTTGGCTCTTCTCACTTTTTTCTTCTTCATCATGGTTTGTAATGAATTTTCTGATGTGAGCTTTGATTTTGAGGCTGGAATATGGAGTTCAAGACCGGAAGGAATGGTCTGTTTCAATCAGGGCACAGCTGTTGGCTTCCTCCATTTCTGGCTTCCTGTCATGGTTTTTGGTGCCTCAGCCGAGTTTTGGTTTCTTGAACGGCAATTTCCTAAATGATTTCTGGGTCTGAGTTGGTTTTGCCTTCTTCCTTCCCAAATTTTGTATTCTGACGCAATACAAACACGAGTTTAGACAGCAGATCCATTATGAAATGAAAAAAACAAAACGAATTAGCGTGTCATGCTTAGAATTCTAGAGGCAGCACGACCAACATGAGTTTTTGTGTTTTGGAAAAAGAAATGGAACCCTTTTGCAGAGGGGAACGATCATTAATTCTCCAAATCAGTGTGCCAGCGATGTTCAGGTGAATTGAATGAGTTTTCCAAAGCCAGTCAGCTGGGAGGGGTGGATGAATCCGGAAACAGCCTGTTTCCTTGTGACTAAATCAAGCCCACTATCAAAAAGGACTCTTGCATTTCTTTGGCTCTTTTCACATTTTTCTTCTTTATCATGGTTTGTAATGAATTTTCTGATGTGAGCTTTGATTTTGAGGCTGGAATATGGAGTTCAAGACACGGAAGGAATGGTCTTTTTCAATCAGGGCACAGCTGTTGGCTTGCTCCAATTCTGGCTTTCTGTCATGGATTTGGGTGCCTCAGCCGAGTTTTGGTTTCTGGAGCGGAAATTTCCTGAATGATATCTGGGTCTGAGTTGGTTTTGCCTTCTTCCTTCCCAAATTTTGTATTCTGACGCAATACAAACACGAGTTTAGACAGCAGATCCACTATGAAATAAAAACCAAAACGAATTATCGTGTCATGCTTAGAATTCTAGAGGCAGCACGACCAACATGAGTTTTTGTGTTTTGGAAAAAGAAATGGAACCCTTTTGCAGAGGGGAACGATAATTAATTCCCCAAATCAGTTTGCCAGCGATTTTCAGGTGAATTGAATGAGTTTTCCAAAGCCAGTCAGCTGGGAGGGGTGGATGAATCCGGAAACAGCCTGTTTCCTTGTGACTAAATCAAGCCCACTATCAAAAAGGACTCTTCCATTTCTTTGACTCTTTTCACATTTTTCTTCTTTATCATGGTTTGTAATGAATTTTCTGATGTGAGCTTTGATTTTGAGGCTGGAATATGGAGTTCAAGACACGGAAGGAATGGTCTTTTTCAATCAGGGCACAGCTGTTGGCTTGCTCCAATTCTGGCTTTCTGTCATGGTTTTGGGTGCCTCAGCCGAGTTTTGGTTTCTTGAGCGGCAATTTCCTAAATGATTTATGGGTCTGAGTTGGTTTTGCCTTCTTCCCTCCCAAATTTTGTATTCTGACGCAACACAAACACGCGTTTAGACTGCAGATACATTATGAAATAAAAAAAAAAAAACAAAACCAATATGCGTGTCATGCTTAGAATTCTAGAGGCAGCACGACCAACATGAGGTTTTGTGTTTTGGACAAAGAAATGGAACCCTTTTGCAGAGGGAAATGATAACTAATTCCCCAAATCAGTGTGCCAGCGATTTTCAGGTGAATTGAATGAGTTTTCCAAAGCCAGTCATCTGGGAGGCATGGATGAATCCGGAAACAGCCTGTTTCCTTGTGACTAAATCAAGCCCACTATCAAAAAGGACTCTTCCATTTCTTTGGCTCTTTTCACATTTTTCTTCTTTATCATGGTTTGTAATGAATTTTCTGATGTGAGCTTTGATTTTGAGGCTGGAATATGGAGTTCAAGACACGGAAGGAATGGTCTTTTTCAGTCAGGGCACAGCTGTTGGCTTGCTCCAATTCAGGCTTTCTGTCATGGTTTTGGGTGCCTCAGCCGAGTTTTGGTTTCTTGAGCGGCAATTTCCTAAAGGATTTCTGGGTCTGAGTTGGTTTTGCCTTCTTCATTCCCAAATTTTGTATTCTGACGCAATACAAACACGAGTTTAGACAGCAGATCCATTATGAACTAAAAAACAAAACCAATTAGCGTGTCATGCTTAGAATTCTAGAGGCAGCACGACCAACATGAGGATTTGTGTTTTGGACAAAGAAATGGAACCCTTTTGCAGAGGGGAAGGATAATTAATTCCCCAAATCAGTTTGCCAGCGATTTTCAGGTGAATGGAATGAGTTTTCCAAAGCCAGTCAGCTGGGAGGGGTGGATGAATCCGGAAACAGCCTGTTTCCTTGTGACTAAATCAAGCCCACTATCAAAAAGGACTCTTCCATTTCTTTGACTCTTTTCACATTTTTCTTCTTTATCATGGTTTGTAATGAATTTTCTGATGTGAGCTTTGATTTTGAGGCTGGAATATGGAGTTCAAGACACGGAAGGAATGGTCTTTTTCAATCAGGGCACAGCTGTTGGCTTGCTCCAATTCTGGCTTTCTGTCATGGTTTTGGGTGCCTCAGCCAAGTTTTGGTTTCTTGAGCGGCAATTACCTGAATGATTTCTGGGTCTGAGTTGGTTTTGCCTTCTTCCTTCCCAAATTTTGTATTCTGACGCAATACAAACACGAGTTTAGACAGCAGATCCATTATGAAAGAAAAAAAAACCAAAACCAATTAGCGTGTCATGCTTAGAATTCTAGAGGCAGCACGACCAACATGAGTTTTTGTGTTTTGGAAAAAGAAATGGAACCCTTTTGCAGAGGGGAATGATCATTAATTCCCCAAATCAGTTTGCCAGCGATTTTCAGGTGAATTGAATGAGTTTTCCAAAGCCAGTCAGCTGGGAGGGGTGGATGAATCCGGAAACAGCCTGTTTCCTTGTGACTAAATCAAGCCCACTATCAAAAAGGACTCTTCCATCTCTTTGGCTCTTTTCACATTTTTCTTCTTTATCATGGTTTGTAATGAATTTTCTGATGTGAGCTTTGATTTTGAGGCTGGAATATGGAGTTCAAGACACGGAAGGAATGGTCTTTTTCAATCAGGGCACAGCTGTTGGCTTGCTCCAATTCTGGCTTTCTGTCATGGTTTTGGGTGCCTCAGCCGAGTTTTGGTTTCTTGAGCGGCAATTTCCTAAAGGATTTCTGGGTCTGAGTTGGTTTTGCCTTCTTCATTCCCAAATTTTGTATTCTGACGCAATACAAACACGAGTTTAGACAGCAGATACATTATGAACTAAAAAACAAAACGAATTTGCGTGTCATGCTTAGAATTCTAGAGGCAGCACGACCAACATGAGGTTTTGTGTTTTGGACAAAGAAATGGAACCCTTTTGCAGAGGGGAACGATAATTAATTCCCCAAATCAGTTTGCCAGCGATTTTCAGGTGAATTGAATGAGTTTTCCAAAGCCAGTCAGCTGGGAGGGGTGGATGAATCCGGAAACAGCCTGTTTCCTTGTGACTAAATCAAGCCCACTCTCAAAAAGGACTCTTCCATTTCTTTGACTCTTTTCACATTTTTCTTCTTTATCATGGTTTGTAATGTATTTTCTGATGTGAGCTTTGATTTTGAGGCTGGAATATGGAGTTCAAGACATGGAAGGAATGGTCTTTTTCAATCAGGGCACAGCTGTTGGCTTGCTCCAATTCTGGCTTTCTGTCATGGATTTGGGTGCCTCAGCAGAGTTTTGGTTTCTTGAGCGGCAATTTCCTAAAGGATTTCTGGGTCTGAGTTGGTTTTGCCTTCTTCCCTCCCAAATTTTGTATTCTGACGCAATACAAACACGAGTTTAGACAGCAGATCCATTATGAAAGAAAAAAAAAACAAAACCAATTAGCGTGTCATGCTTAGAATTCTAGAGGCAACACGACCAACATGAGTTTTTGTGTTTTGGAAAAAGAAATGGAACCCTTTTGCAGAGGGGAATGATCATTAATTCCCCAAATCAGTTTGCCAGCGATTTTCAGGTGAATTGAATGAGTTTTCCAAAGCCAGTCAGCTGGGAGGGGTGGATGAATCCGGAAACAGCCTGTTTCCTTGTGACTAAATCAAGCCCACTATCAAAAAGGACTCTTCCATCTCTTTGGCTCTTTTCACATTTTTCTTCTTTATCATGGTTTGTAATGAATTTTCTGATGTGAGCTTTGATTTTGAGGCTGGAATATGGAGTTCAAGACACGGAAGGAATGGTCTTTTTCAATCAGGGCACAGCTGTTGGCTTGCTCCAATTCTGGCTTTCTGTCATGGTTTTGGGTGCCTCAGCCGAGTTTTGGTTTCTTGAGCGGCAATTTCCTAAAGGATTTCTGGGTCTGAGTTGGTTTTGCCTTCTTCCTTCCCAAATTTTGTATTCTGACGCAATACAAACACGAGTTTAGACAGCAGATACATTATGAACTAAAAAACAAAACGAATTTGCGTGTCATGCTTAGAATTCTAGAGGCAGCACGACCAACATGAGGTTTTGTGTTTTGGAAACAGAAATGGAACCCTTTTGCAGAGGGGAATGATAACTAATTCCCCAAATCAGTTTGCCAGCGATTTTCAGGTGAATTGAATGAGTTTTCCAAAGCCAGTCAGCTGGGAGGGGTGGATGAATCCGGAAACAGCCTGTTTCCTTGTGACTAAATCAAGCCCACTCTCAAAAAGGACTCTTCCATTTCTTTGACTCTTTTCACATTTTTCTTCTTTATCATGGTTTGTAATGTATTTTCTGATGTGAGCTTTGATTTTGAGGCTGGAATATGGAGTTCAAGACATGGAAGGAATGGTCTTTTTCAATCAGGGCACAGCTGTTGGCTTGCTCCAATTCTGGCTTTCTGTCATGGATTTGGGTGCCTCAGCAGAGTTTTGGTTTCTTGAGCGGCAATTTCCTAAAGGATTTCTGGGTCTGAGTTGGTTTTGCCTTCTTCCCTCCCAAATTTTGTATTCTGACGCAATACAAACACGAGTTTAGACAGCAGATACATTATGAAATAAAAAAAAAAAAACAAAACCAATATGCGTGTCATGCTTAGAATTCTAGA
The DNA here is from genome assembly GCF_051225735.1 of Oryctolagus cuniculus. Lineage (NCBI taxonomy): Eukaryota > Metazoa > Chordata > Mammalia > Lagomorpha > Leporidae > Oryctolagus > Oryctolagus cuniculus. Next base: position 82,624,594 of record NC_142879.1, on the reverse strand, counting down.
GGCAGCACGACCAACATGAGTTTTTGTGTTTTGGAAAAAGAAATGGAACGCTTTTGCAGAGGGGAATGATAACTAATTCCCCAAATCAGTTTGCCAGCGATTTTCAGGTGAATTGAATGAGTTTTCCAAAGCCAGTCAGCTGGGAGGGGTGGATGAATCCGGAAACAGCCTGTTTCCTTGTGACTAAATCAAGCCCACTCTCAAAAAGGACTCTTCCATCTCTTTGGCTCTTTTCACATTTTTCTTCTTTATCATGGTTTGTAATGAATTTTCTGATGTGAGCTTTGATTTTGAGGCTGGAATATGGAGTTCAAGACACGGAAGGAATGGTCTTTTTCAATCAGGGCACAGCTGTTGGCTTGCTCCAATTCTGGCTTTCTGTCATGGTTTTGGGTGCCTCAGCCGAGTTTTGGTTTCTTGAGCGGCAATTTCCTGAATGATTTCTGGGTCTGAGTTGGTTTTGCCTTCTTCCTTCCCAAATTTTGTATTCTGACGCAATACAAACACAAGTTTAGACAGCAGATCCATTATGAAAAAAAAAAACAAAATCAATTAGCGTTTCATGCTTAGAATTCTAGAGGCAGCACGACCAACATGAGTTTTTGTGTTTTGGAAAAAGAAATGGAACCCTTTTGCAGGGGGAACGATAATTAATTCCCCAAATCAGTTTGCCAGCGATTTCCAGGTGAATTGAATGAGTTTTCCAAAGCCAGTCAGCTGGGAGGGGTGGATGAATGCGGAAACAGCCTGTTTCCTTGTGACTAAATCAAGCCCACTATCAAAAAGGACTCTTCCATTTCTTTGGCTCTTTTCACATTTCTCTTCTTTATCATGGTTTGTAATGAATTTTCTGATGTGAGCTTTGATTTTGAGGCTGGAATATGGAGTTCAAGACATGGAAGGAATGGTCTTTTTCAATCAGGGCACAGCTGTTGGCTTGCTCCAATTCTGGCTTTCTGTCATGGTTTTGGGTGCCTCAGCCGAGTTTTGGTTTCTTGAGCGGCAATTTCCTAAAGGATTTCTGGGTCTGAGTTGGTTTTGCCTTCTTCCTTCCCAAATTTTGTATTCTGACGCAATACAAACACGAGTTTAGACAGCAGATCCATTATGAAATAAAAAACAAAACCAATTAGCGTGTCATGCTTAGAATTCTAGAGGCAGCACGACCAACATGAGTTTTTGTGTTTTGGACAAAGAAATGGAACCCTTTTGCAGAGGGGAACGATAATTAATTCCCCAAATCAGTTTGCCAGCGATTTTCAGGTGAATTGAATGAGTTTTCCAAAGCCAGTCAGCTGGGAGGGGTGGATGAATCCGGAAACAGCCTGTTTCCTTGTGACTAAATCAAGCCCACTATCAAAAAGGACTCTTCCATTTCTTTGACTCTTTTCACATTTTTCTTCTTTATCATGGTTTGTAATGAATTTTCTGATGTGAGCTTTGATTTTGAGGCTGGAATATGGAGTTCAAGACACGGAAGGAATGGTCTTTTTCAATCAGGGCACAGCTGTTGGCTTGCTCCAATTCTGGCTTTCTGTCATGGTTTTGGGTGCCTCAGCCGAGTTTTGGTTTCTTGAGCGGCAATTTCCTAAAGGATTTCTGGGTCTGAGTTGGTTTTGCCTTCTTCCCTCCCAAATTTTGTATTCTGACGCAATACAAACACGAGTTTAGACAGCAGATACATTATGAAATAAAAAAAAAAAAAACAAAACCAATATGCGTGTCATGCTTAGAATTCTAGAGGCAGCACGACCAACATGAGTTTTTGTGTTTTGGAAAAAGAAATGGAACCCTTTTGCAGAGGGGAATGATCATTAATTCCCCAAATCAGTTTGCCAGCGATTTTCAGGTGAATTGAATGAGTTTTCCAAAGCCAGTCAGCTGGGAGGGGTGGATGAATCCGGAAACAGCCTGTTTCCTTGTGACTAAATCAAGCCCACTATCAAAAAGGACTCTTCCATCTCTTTGGCTCTTTTCACATTTTTCTTCTTTATCATGGTTTGTAATGAATTTTCTGATGTGAGCTTTGATTTTGAGGCTGGAATATGGAGTTCAAGACACGGAAGGAATGGTCTTTTTCAATCAGGGCACAGCTGTTGGCTTGCTCCAATTCTGGCTTTCTGTCATGGTTTTGGGTGCCTCAGCCAAGTTTTGGTTTCTTGAGCGGCAATTTCCTGAATGATTTCTGGGTCTGAGTTGGTTTTGCCTTCCTCCTTCCCAAATTTTGTATTCTGACGCAATACAAACACAAGTTTAGACAGCAGATCCATTATGAAAAAAAAAAAACAAAACCAATTAGCGTGTCATGCTTAGAATTCTGTAGGCAGCACGACCAACATGAGTTTTTGTGTTTTGGAAAAAGAAATGGAACCCTTTTGCAGGGGGAACGATAATTAATTCCCCAAATCAGTTTGCCAGCGATTTCCAGGTGAATTGAATGAGTTTTCCAAAGCCAGTCAGCTGGGAGGGGTGGATGAATGCGGAAACAGCCTGTTTCCTTGTGACTAAATCAAGCCCACTATCAAAAAGGACTCTTCCATTTCTTTGGCTCTTTTCACATTTCTCTTCTTTATCATGGTTTGTAATGAATTTTCTGATGTGAGCTTTGATTTTGAGGCTGGAATATGGAGTTCAAGACACGGAAGGAATGGTCTTTTTCAATCAGGGCACAGCTGTTGGCTTGCTCCAATTCTGGCTTTCTGTCATGGTTTTGGGTGCCTCAGCCGAGTTTTGGTTTCTTGAGCGGCAATTTCCTAAAGGATTTCTGGGTCTGAGTTGGTTTTGCCTTCTTCCTTCCCAAATTTTGTATTCTGACGCAATACAAACACGAGTTTAGACAGCAGATCCATTATGAAATAAAAAACAAAACCAATTAGCGTGTCATGCTTAGAATTCTAGAGGCAGCACGACCAACATGAGTTTTTGTGTTTTGGACAAAGAAATGGAACCCTTTTGCAGAGGGGAACGATAATTAATTCCCCAAATCAGTTTGCCAGCGATTTTCAGGTGAATTGAATGAGTTTTCCAAAGCCAGTCAGCTGGGAGGGGTGGATGAATCCGGAAACAGCCTGTTTCCTTGTGACTAAATCAAGCCCACTATCAAAAAGGACTCTTCCATTTCTTTGACTCTTTTCACATTTTTCTTCTTTATCATGGTTTGTAATGAATTTTCTGATGTGAGCTTTGATTTTGAGGCTGGAATATGGAGTTCAAGACACGGAAGGAATGGTCTTTTTCAATCAGGGCACAGCTGTTGGCTTGCTCCAATTCTGGCTTTCTGTCATGGTTTTGGGTGCCTCAGCCGAGTTTTGGTTTCTTGAGCGGCAATTTCCTAAAGGATTTTTGGGTCTGAGTTGGTTTTGCCTTCTTCCTTCCCAAATTTTGTATTCTGACGCAATACAAACACGAGTTTAGACAGCAGATCCATTATGAAATTAAAGAAAACAAAACCAATTAGCGTGTCATGCTTAGAATTCTAGAGGCAGCACGACCAACATGAGTTTTTGTGTTTTGGACAAAGAAATGGAACCCTTTTGCACAGGGGCACGATAATTAATTCCCCAAATCAGTTTGCCAGCGATTTTCAGGTGAATTGAATGAGTTTTCCAAAGCCAGTCAGCTGGGAGGGGTGGATGAATCTGGAAACAGCCTGTTTCCTTGTGACTAAATCAAGCCCACTATCAAAAAGGACTCTTCCATTTCTTTGGCTCTTTTCACATTTTTCTTCTTTATCATGGTTTGTAATGACTTTTCTGATGTGAGCTTTGATTCTGAGGCTGGAATATGGAGTTCAAGACACGGAAGGAATGGTCTTTTTCAATCAGGGCACAGCTGTTGGCTTGCTCCAATTCTGGCTTTCTGTCATGGTTTTGGGTGCCTCAGCCGAGTTTTGGTTTCTTGAGTGGCAATTTCCTAAAGGATTTCTGGGTCTGAGTTGGTTTTGCCTTCTTCCTTCCCAAATTTTGTATTCTGACGCAATACAAACACGAGTTTAGACAGCAGATCCATTATGAACTAAAAAACAAAACGAATTTGCGTGTCATGCTTAGAATTCTAGAGGCAGCACGACCAACATGAGGTTTTGTGTTTTGGACAAAGAAATGGAACCCTTTTGCAGAGGGGAACGATAATTAATTCCCCAAATCAGTTTGCCAGCGATTTTCAGGTGAATTGAATGAGTTTTCCAAAGCCAGTCAGCTGGGAGGGGTGGATGAATCCGGAAACAGCCTGTTTCCTTGTGACTAAATCAAGCCCACTATCAAAAAGGACTCTTCCATTTCTTTGACTCTTTTCACATTTTTCTTCTTTATCATGGTTTGTAATGAATTTTCTGATGTGAGCTTTGATTTTGAGGCTGGAATATGGAGTTCAAGACACGGAAGGAATGGTCTTTTTCAATCAGGGCACAGCTGTTGGCTTGCTCCAATTCTGGCTTTCTGTCATGGTTTTGGGTGCCTCAGCCGAGTTTTGGTTTCTTGAGCGGCAATTTCCTAAATGATTTATGGGTCTGAGTTGGTTTTGCCTTCTTCCCTCCCAAATTTTGTATTCTGACGCAATACAAACACGCGTTTAGACAGCAGATACATTATGAAATAAAAAAAAAAAAAAACAAAACCAATATGCGTGTCATGCTTAGAATTCTAGAGGCAGCACGACCAACATGAGGTTTTGTGTTTTGGACAAAGAAATGGAACCCTTTTGCAGAGGGGAATGATAACTAATTCCCCAAATCAGTGTGCCAGCGATTTTCAGGTGAATTGAATGAGTTTTCCAAAGCCAGTCATCTGGGAGGGGTGGATGAATCCGGAAACAGCCTGTTTCCTTGTGACTAAATCAAGCCCACTATCAAAAAGGACTCTTCCATTTCTTTGGCTCTTTTCACATTTTTCTTCTTTATCATGGTTTGTAATGAATTTTCTGATGTGAGCTTTGATTTTGAGGCTGGAATATGGAGTTCAAGACACGGAAGGAATGGTCTTTTTCAGTCAGGGCACAGCTGTTGGCTTGCTCCAATTCAGGCTTTCTGTCATGGTTTTGGGTGCCTCAGCCGAGTTTTGGTTTCTTGAGCGGCAATTTCCTAAAGGATTTCTGGGTCTGAGTTGGTTTTGCCTTCTTCATTCCCAAATTTTGTATTCTGACGCAATACAAACACGAGTTTAGACAGCAGATCCATTATGAACTAAAAAACAAAACCAATTAGCGTGTCATGCTTAGAATTCTAGAGGCAGCACGACCAACATGAGGTTTTGTGTTTTGGACAAAGAAATGGAACCCTTTTGCAGAGGGGCACGATAATTAATTCCCCAAATCAGTTTGCCAGCGATTTTCAGGTGAATGGAATGAGTTTTCCAAAGCCAGTCAGCTGGGAGGGGTGGATGAATCCGGAAACAGCCTGTTTCCTTGTGACTAAATCAAGCCCACTATCAAAAAGGACTCTTCCATTTCTTTGACTCTTTTCACATTTTTCTTCTTTATCATGGTTTGTAATGAATTTTCTGATGTGAGCTTTGATTTTGAGGCTGGAATATGGAGTTCAAGACACGGAAGGAATGGTCTTTTTCAATCAGGGCACAGCTGTTGGCTTGCTCCAATTCTGGCTTTCTGTCATGGTTTTGGGTGCCTCAGCCAAGTTTTGGTTTCTTGAGCGGCAATTACCTGAATGATTTCTGGGTCTGAGTTGGTTTTGCCTTCTTCCTTCCCAAATTTTGTATTCTGACGCAATACAAACACGAGTTTAGACAGCAGATCCATTATGAAAGAAAAAAAAACCAAAACCAATTAGCGTGTCATGCTTAGAATTCTAGAGGCAGCGCGACCAACATGAGTTTTTGTGTTTTGGACAAAGAAATGGAACCCTTTTGCAGAGGGGAACGATAATTCATTCCCCAAATCAGTTTGCCAGCGATTTTCAGGTGAATTGAATGAGTTTTCCAAAGCCAGTCAGCTGGGAGGGGTGGATGAATCCGGAAACAGCCTCTTTCTTTGTGATTAAATCAAGCCCACTATCAAAAAGGACTCTTCCATTTCTTTAGCTCTTCTCATATTTTTCTTCTTTATCATGGTTTGTAATAATTTTCTGATGTGAGCTTGAATTTGAGGCTGCAATATGGAGTTCAAGACACAGAATGAGGTCTTTTTCAATCAGGGCACAGCTGTTGGCTTGCTCCAATTCTGGCTTTCTGTCATGGTTTTGGGTGCCTCAGCCGAGTTTTGGTTTCTTGAGCGGCAATTTCCTAAAGGATTTCTGGGTCTGAGTTGGTTTTGCCTTCTTCCTTCCCAAATTTTGTATTCTGACGCAATACAAACACGAGTTTAGACAGCAGATCCATTATGAAATAAAAAAAAAAAACAATTAGCGTGTCATGCTTAGAATTCTAGAGGCAGCACGACCAACATGAGTTTTTGTGTTTTGGACAAAGAAATGGAACCCTTTTGCAGAGGGGAACGATAATTCATTCCCCAAATCAGTTTGCCAGCGATTTTCAGGTGAATTGAATGAGTTTTCCAAAGCCAGTCAGCTGGGAGGGGTGGATGAATGCGGAAACAGCCTGTTTCCTTGTGACTAAATCAAGCCCACGATCAAAAAGGACTCTTCCATTTCTTTGGCTCTTCTCACATTTTTCTTCTTTATCATGGTTTGTAATGAATTTTCTGAGGTGAGCTTTGATTTTGAGGCTGGAATATGGAGTTCAAGACACGGAAGGAAAGGTCTTTTTCAATCAGGGCACAGCTGCTGGCTTGCTCCAATTCTGGCTTTCTGTCATGGTTTTGGGTGCCTCAGCCGAGTTTTGGTTTCTTGAGCGGCAATTTCCTAAAGGATTTCTGGGTCTGAGTTGGTTTTGCCTTCTTCCTTTCCAAATTTTGTATTCTGACGCAATACAAACACGAGTTTAGACAGCAGATCCATTATGAAAGAAAAAAAAAAGAAAACCAATTAGCGTGTCATGCTTAGAATTCTAGAGGCAGCCCGACCAACATGAGTTTTTGTGTTTTGGACAAAGAAATGGAACCCTTTTGCAGAGGGGAACGATAATTAATTCCCCAAATCAGTTTGCCAGCGATTTTCAGGTGAATTGAATGAGTTTTCCAAAGCCAGTCAGCTGGGAGGTGTGGATGAATCCGGAAACAGCCTGTTTCCTTGTGACTAAATCAAGCCCACTATCAAAAAGGACTCTTCCATTTCTTTGGCTCTTGTCACATTTTCCTTCTTTATCATGGTTTGTAATGAGTTTTCTGATGTGAGCTTTGATTTTGAGGCTGGAATATGGAGTTCAAGACACGGAAGGAATGGTCTTTTTCAATCAGGGCACAGCTGTTGGCTTGCTCCAATTCTGGCTTTCTGTCATGGTTTTGGGTGCCTCAGCCGAGTTTTGGTTTCTTGAATGGCAATTTCCTAAAGGATTTCTGGGTCTGAGTTGGTTTTGCCTTCTTCCTTCCCAAATTTTGTATTCTGACGCAATACAAACACGAGTTTAGACAGCAGATCCATTAAGAAATAAAAAAAAAAAAAACCTATGAGCGTGTCATGCTTAGAATTCTATAGGCAGCACGACCAACATGAGTTTTTGTGTTTTGGACAAAAAATGGAACCCTTTTGCAGAGGGGAACGATAATTAATTCCCCAAATCAGTTTGCCAGCGATTTTCAGGTGAATTGAATGAGTTTTCCAAAGCCAGTCAGCTGGGAGGGGTGGATGAATCCGGAAACAGCCTGTTTCCTTGTGACTAAATCAAGCCCACTATCAAAAAGGACTCTTCCATTTCTTTGGCTCTTTTCACATTTTTCTTCTTTATCATGGTTTGTAATGAATTTTCTGATGTGAGCTTTGATTTTGAGGCTGGAATATGGAGTTCAAGACACGGAAGGAATGGTCTTTTTCAATCAGGGCACAGCTGTTGGCTTGCTCCAATTCTGGCTTTCTGTCATGGTTTTGGGTGCCTCAGCCGAGTTTTGGTTTCTTGAGCGGCAATTTCCTAAAGGATTTCTGCGTCTGAGTTGGTTTTGCCTTCTTCCTTCCCAAATTTTGCATTCTGACGCAATACACACACGAGTTTAGACAGCAGATCCATTATGAAATAAAAAAAAAAAAAAAACCAATTAGCGTGTCATGCTTAGAATTCTAGAGGCAGCACGACCAACATGAGGTTTTGTGTTTTGGACAAAAAATGGAACCCTTTTGCAGAGGGGAACGATAATTAATTCCCCAAATCAGTTTGCCAGCGATTTTCAGGTGAATTGAATGAGTTTTCCAAAGCCAGTCAGCTGGGAGGGGTGGACGAATCTGGAAACAGCCTGTTTCCTTGTGACTAAATCAAGCCCACTATCAAAAAGGACTCTTCCATTTCTTTGGCTCTTCTCACATTTTTCTTCTTTATCATGGTTTGTAATGACTTTTCTGATGTGAGCTTTGATTTTGAGGCTGGAATATGGAGTTCAAGTCCCGGAAGGAATGGTCTTTTTCAATCAGGGCACAGATGTTGGCTTGCTCCGATTCTGGCTTTCTGTCATGGTTTTGGGTGCCTCAGCCGAGTTTTGGTTTTTTGAGCGGCAATTTCCTAAAGGATTTCTGGGTCTGAGTTCGTTTTGCCTTCTTCCTTCCCAAATTTTGTATTCTGACGCAATACAAACACGAGTTTAGACAGCAGATCCATTATGAAATAAAAAAAACAAAACCAATTGGCGTGTCATGCTTAGAATTCTAGAGGCAGCACGACAAACATGAGCTTTTGTGTTTTGGAAAAAAAATGGAACCCTTTTGCAGAGGGGAACGATAATTAATTCCCCAAATCAGTTTGCCAGCGCTTTTCAGGTGAATTGAATGAGTTTTCCAAAGCCAGTCAGCTGGGAGGGGTGGATGAATCCGGAAACAGCCTGTTTCCTTGTGACGAAATCAAGCCCACTATCAAAAAGGACTCTTCCATTTCTTTGGCTCTTCTCAAATTTTTCTTCTTTATCATGGTTTGTAATGAATTTTCTGATGTGAGCTTTGATTTTGAGGCAGGAATATGGAGTTCAAGACATGGAAGGAAAGGTCTTTTTCAATCAGGGCACAGCTGTTGGCTTGCTCCAATTCTGGCTTTCTGTCATGGTTTTGGGTGCCTCAGCCGAGTTTTGGTTTCTTGAGCGGCAATTTCCTAAAGGATTTCTGGGTCTGAGTTGGTTTTGCCTTCTTCCTTCCCAAATTTTGTATTCTGACGCAATACAAACACGAGTTTAGACAGCAGATCCATTAAGAAATAAAAAAAAAAACCTATGAGCGTGTCATGCTTAGAATTCTATAGGCAGCACGACCAACATGAGTTTTTGTGTTTTGGACAAAAAATGGAACCCTTTTGCAGAGGGGAACGATAATTAATTCCCCAAATCAGTTTGCCAGCGATTTTCAGGTGAATTGAATGAGTTTTCCAAAGCCAGTCAGCTGGGAGGGGTGGACGAATCTGGAAACAGCCTGTTTCCTTGTGACTAAATCAAGCCCACTATCAAAAAGGACTCTTCCATTTCTTTGGCTCTTCTCACATTTTTCTTCTTTATCATCGTTTGTAATGAATTTTCTGATGTGAGCTTTGATTTTGAGGCTGGAATATGGAGTTCAAGACCCGGAAGGAATGGTCTTTTTCAATCAGGGCACAGATGTTGGCTTGCTCCGATTCTGGATTTCTGTCATGGTTTTGGGTGCCTCAGCCGAGTTTTGGTTTCTTGAGCGGCAATTTCCTAAAGGATTTCTGGGTCTGAGTTCGTTTTGCCTTCTTCCTTCCCAAATTTTGTATTCTGACGCAATACAAACACGAGTTTAGACAGCAGATCCATTATGAAATAAAAAAAACAAAACCAATTGGCGTGTCATGCTTAGAATTCTAGAGGCAGCACGACAAACATGAGCTTTTGTGTTTTGGAAAAAAAATGGAACCCTTTTGCAGAGGGGAACGATAATTAATTCCCCAAATCAGTTTGCCAGCGCTTTTCAGGTGAATTGAATGAGTTTTCCAAAGCCAGTCAGCTGGGAGGGGTGGATGAATCCGGAAACAGCCTGTTTCCTTGTGACGAAATCAAGCCCACTATCAAAAAGGACTCTTCCATTTCTTTGGCTCTTCTCAAATTTTTCTTCTTTATCATGGTTTGTAATGAATTTTCTGATGTGAGCTTTGATTTTGAGGCAGGAATATGGAGTTCAAGACATGGAAGGAAAGGTGTTTTTCAATCAGGGCACAGCTGTTGGCTTGCTCCAATTCTGGCTTTCTGTCATGGTTTTGGGTGCCTCAGCCGAGTTTTGGTTTCTTGAGCGGCAATTTCCTAAAGGATTTCTGCGTCTGAGTTGGTTTTGCCTTCTTCCTTCCCAAATTTTGTATTCTGATGCAATACAAACAGGAGTTTAGACAGCAGATCCATTATGAAAGAAAAAAAAAAAAAAACCAATTAGCGTCTCATGCTTAGAATTCTAGAGGCAGCACGACCAACATGAGTTTTTGTGTTTTGGACAAAAAATGGAACCCTTTTGCAGAGGGGAACGATAATTAATTCCCCAAATCAGTTTGCCAGCGATTTTCAGGTGAATTGAATGAGTTTTCCAAAGCCAGTCAGCTGGGAGGGGTGGATGAATCCGGAAACAGCCTGTTTCCTTGTGACTAAATCAAGCCCACTATCAAAAAGGACTCTTCCATTTCTTTGGCTCTTCTCACTTTTTTCTTCTTTATCATGGTTTGTAATGAATTTTCTGATGTGAGCTTTGATTTTGAGGCTGGAATATGGAGTTCAAGACCCGGAAGGAATGGTCTTTTTCAATCAGGGCACAGCTGTTGGCTTGCTCCAATTCTGGCTTTCTGTCATGGTTTTGGGTGCCTCAGCCGAGTTTTGGTTTCTTGAGCGGCAATTTCCTAAAGGATTTCTGGGTCTGAGTTCGTTTTGCCTTCTTCCTTCCCAAATTTTGTATTCTGACGCAATACAAACACGAGTTTAGACAGCAGATCCATTATGAAACAAAAAACAAAACCAATGAGCATGTCATGCTTAGAATTCTAGAGGCAGCACGACCAACATGAGTTTTTGTGTTTTGGACAAAGAAATGGAACCCTTTTGCAGAGGGGAACGATAATTAATTCCCCAAATCAGTTTGCCAGCGATTTTCAGGTGAATTGAATGAGTTTTCCAAAGCCAGTCAGCAGGGAGGGGTGGATGAATCCGGAAACAGCCTGTTTCCTTGTGACGAAATCAAGCCCACTATGAAAAAGGACTCTTCCATTTCTTTGGCTCTTCTCACTTTTTTCTTCTTTATCATGGTTTGTAATGAATTTTCCGATGTGAGCTTTGATTTTGAGGCTGGAATATGGAGTTCCAGACACGGAAGGAATGGTCTTTTTCAATCAGGGCACAGCTGTTGGCTTGCTCCAATTCTGGCTTTCTGTCATGGTTTTGGGTGCCTCAGCCGAGTTTTGGTTTCTTGAGCGGCAATTTCCTAAAGGATTTCTGGGTCTGAGTTGGTTTTGCCTTCTTCCTTCCCAAATTTTGTATTCTGACGCAATACAAACACGAGTTTAGACAGCAGATCCACTATGAAATAAAAAAAAAACAAAACCAATTAGCGTGTCATGCTTAGAATTCTAGAGGCAGCACGACCAACATGAGTTTTTGTGTTTTGGAAACAGAAATGGAACCCTTTTGCAGAGGGGAGCGATAATTAATTGCCCAAATCAGTTTGCCAGCGATTTTCAGGTGAATTGGATGAGTTTTTCAAAGCCAGTCAGCTGGGAGGCGTGGATGAATCCGGAAACAGCCTGTTTCCTTGTGACTAAATCAAGCCCATTATCAAAAAGGACTCTTCCATTTCTTTGGCTCTTCTCACTTTTTTCTTCTTTATCATGGTTTGTAATGAATTTTCTGATGTGAGCTTTGATTTTGAGGCTGGAATATGGAGATCAAGACACGGAAGGAATGGTCTTTTTCAATCAGGGCACAGCTGTTGGCTTGCTCCAATTCTGGCTTTCTGTCATGGTTATGGGTGCCTCAGCCGAGTTTTGGTTTCTTCAGCGGCAATTTCCTAAAGGATTTCTGGGTCTGAGTTCGTTTTGCCTTCTTCCTTCCCAAATTTTGTATTCTGACGCAATACAAACACGAGTTTAGACAGCAGATCCATTATGAAATAAAAAAAACAAAACCAATTGGCGTGTCATGCTTAGAATTCTAGAGGCAGCACGACAAACATGAGCTTTTGTGTTTTGGAAAAAAAATGGAACCCTTTTGCAGAGGGGAACGATAATTAATTCCCCAAATCAGTTTGCCAGCGCTTTTCAGGTGAATTGAATGAGTTTTCCAAAGCCAGTCAGCTGGGAGGGGTGGATGAATCCGGAAACAGCCTGTTTCCTTGTGACGAAATCAAGCCGACTATCCAAAAGGACTCTTCCATTTCTTTGGCTCTTCTCACATTTTTCTTCTTTATCATGGTTTGTAATGAATTTTCTGATGTGAGCTTTGATTTTGAGGCAGGAATATGGAGTTCAAGACATGGAAGGAAAGGTCTTTTTCAATCAGGGCACAGCTGTTGGCTTGCTCCAATTCTGGCTTTTTGTCATGGTTTTGGGTGCCTCAGCCGAGTTTTGGTTTCTTGAGCGGCAATTTCCTAAAGGATTTCTGGGTCTGAGTTCGTTTTGCCTTCTTCCTTCCCAAATTTTGTATTCTGACGCAATACAAACACGAGTTTAGACAGCAGATCCATTATGAAACAAAAAACAAAACCAATGAGCATGTCATGCTTAGAATTCTAGAGGCAGCACGACCAACATGAGTTTTTGTGTTTTGGACAAAGAAATGGAACCCTTTTGCAGAGGGGAACGATAATTAATTCCCCAAATCAGTTTGCCAGCGATTTTCAGGTGAATTGAATGAGTTTTCCAAAGCCAGTCAGCTGGGAGGGGTGGATGAATCCGGAAACAGCCTGTTTCCTTGTGACGAAATCAAGCCCACTATCAAAAAGGACTCTTCCATTTCTTTGGCTCTTCTCACTTTTTTCTTCTTTATCATGGTTTGTAATGAATTTTCTGATGTGAGCTTTGATTTTGAGGCTGGAATATGGAGTTCAAGACACGGAAGGAATGGTCTTTTTCAATCAGGGCACAGCTGTTGGCTTGCTCCAATTCTGGCTTTCTGTCATGGTTTTGGGTGCCTGAGCCGAGTTTTGGTTTCTTGGGTGGCAATTTCCTAAAGGATTTCTGGGTCTGAGTTGGAAATGCCTTCTTCCTTCCCAAATTTTGTATTCTGATGCAATACAAACACGAGTTTAGACAGCAGATCCACTATGAAATAAAAAAAAAACAAAACCAATTAGCGTGTCATGCTTAGAATTCTAGAGGCAGCACGACCAACATGAGTTTTTGTGTTTTGGAAACAGAAATGGAACCCTTTTGCAGAGGGGAGCGATAATTAATTGCCCAAATCAGTTTGCCAGCGATTTTCAGGTGAATTGGATGAGTTTTTCAAAGCCAGTCAGCTGGGAGGCGTGGATGAATCCGGAAACAGCCTGTTTCCTTGTGACTAAATCAAGCCCATTATCAAAAAGGACTCTTCCATTTCTTTGGCTCTTCTCACTTTTTTCTTCTTTATCATGGTTTGTAATGAATTTTCTGATGTGAGCTTTGATTTTGAGGCTGGAATATGGAGATCAAGACACGGAAGGAATGGTCTTTTTCAATCAGGGCACAGCTGTTGGCTTGCTCCAATTCTGGCTTTCTGTCATGGTTATGGGTGCCTCAGCCGAGTTTTGGTTTCTTCAGCGGCAATTTCCTAAAGGATTTCTGGGTCTGAGTTGGTTTTGCCTTCTTCCTTCCCAAATTTTGTATTCTGACGCAATACAAACACGAGTTTAGACAGCAGATCCATTATGAAACAAAAACCAAAACCAATGAGCCTGTCATGCTTAGAATTCTAGAGGCAGCACGACCAACATGAGTTTTTGTGTTTTGGAAAAAGAAATGGAACCCTTTTGCAGAGGGACACGATAATGAATTACCCAAATCAGTTTGCCAGCGATTTTCAGGTGAATTGAATGAGATTTCCAAAGCCAGTCAGCTGGGAGGGGTGGATGAATCCGGAAACAGCCTGTTTCCTTGTGACTAAATCAAGCCGACTATCCAAAAGGACTCTTCCATTTCTTTGGCTCTTCTCACATTTTTCTTCTTTATCATGGTTTGTAATGAATTTTCTGATGTGAGCTTTGATTTTGAGGCTGGAATATGGAGTTCAAGACACGGAAGGAATGGTCTTTTTCAATCAGGGCACAGCTGTTGGCTTGCTCCAATTCTGGCTTTCTGTCATGCTTTTGGGTGCCTCAGCCGAGTTTTGGTTTCTTGAGCGGCAATTTCCTAAATGATTTCTGGGTCTGTGTTGGTTTTGCCTTCTTCCTTCCCAAATTTTGTATTCTGACGCAATACAAACACGAGTTTAGACAGCAGATCCATTATGAAATGAAAAAAACCAAAACGAATTAGCGTGTCATGCTTAGAATTCTAGAGGCAGCACGACCAACATGAGTTTTTGTGTTTTGGACAAAGAAATGGAACCCTTTTGCAGAGGGGAACGATAATTAATTCCCCAAATCAGTTTGCCAGCGATTTTCAGGTGAATTGAATGAGTTTTCCAAAGCCAGTCAGCTGGGAGGGGTGGATGAATCCGGAAACAGCCTGTTTCCTTGTGACTAAATCAAGCCCACTATCAAAAAGGACTCTTCCATTTCTTTCGCTCCTTTCACACTTTTCTTCTTTATCATGGTTTGTAATGAATTTTCTGATGTGAGCTTTGATTTTGAGGCTGGAATATGGAGTTCAAGACACGGAAGGGATGGTCTTTTTCAATCAGGGCACAGCTGTTGGCTTGCTCTGATTCTGGCTTTCTGTCATGGTTTTGGGTGCCTCAGCCGAGTTTTGGTTTCTTGAGCGGCAATTTCCTAAAGGATTTCTGGGTCTGAGTTCGTTTTGCCTTCTTCCTTCCCAAATTTTGTATTCTGACGCAATACAAACACGAGTTTAGACAGCAGATCCATTATGAAATAAAAAAAACAAAACCAATTGGCGTGTCATGCTTAGAATTCTAGTGGCAGCACGACAAACATGAGCTTTTGTGTTTTGGAAAAAAAATGGAACCCTTTTGCAGAGGGGAACGATAATTAATTCCCCAAATCAGTTTGCCAGCGCTTTTCAGGTGAATTGAATGAGTTTTCCAAACCAGTCAGTTGGGAGGGGTGGATGAATCCGGAAACAGCCTGTTTCCTTGTGACTAAATCAAGCCCACTATCAAAAAGGACTCTTCCATTTCTTTGGCTCTTCTCACATTTTTCTTCTTTATCATGGTTTGTAATGAATTTTCTGATGTGAGCTTTGATTTTGAGGCTGGAATATGGAGTTCAAGACCCGGAAGGAATGGTCTTTTTCAATCAGGGCACAGATGTTGGCTTGCTCCGATTCTGGCTTTCTGTCATGGTTTTGGGTGCCTCAGCCGAGTTTTGGTTTCTTGAGCGGCAATTTCCTAAAGGATTTCTGGGTCTGAGTTCGTTTTGCCTTCTTCCTTCCCAAATTTTGTATTCTGACGCAATACAAACACGAGTTTAGACAGCAGATCCATTATGAAATAAAAAAAACAAAACCAATTGGCGTGTCATGCTTAGAATTCTAGAGGCAGCACGACAAACATGAGCTTTTGTGTTTTGGAAAAAGAAATGGAACCCTTTTGCAGAGGGACACGATAATGAATTACCCAAATCAGTTTGCCAGCGATTTTCAGGTGAATTGAATGAGATTTCCAAAGCCAGTCAGCTGGGAGGGGTGGATGAATCCGGAAACAGCCTGTTTCCTTGTGACTAAATCAAGCCGACTATCCAAAAGGACTCTTCCATTTCTTTGGCTCTTCTCACATTTTTCTTCTTTATCATGGTTTGTAATGAATTTTCTGATGTGAGCTTTGATTTTGAGGCTGGAATATGGAGTTCAAGACACGGAAGGAATGGTCTTTTTCAATCAGGGCACAGCTGTTGGCTTGCTCCAATTCTGGCTTTCTGTCATGCTTTTGGGTGCCTCAGCCGAGTTTTGGTTTCTTGAGCGGCAATTTCCTAAATGATTTCTGGGTCTGAGTTGGTTTTGCCTTCTTCCTTCCCAAATTTTGTATTCTGACGCAATACAAACACGAGTTTAGACAGCAGATCCATTATGAAATGAAAAAAACCAAAACGAATTAGCGTGTCATGCTTAGAATTCTAGAGGCAGCACAACCAACATGAGTTTTTGTGTTTTGGACAAAGAAATGGAACCCTTTTGCAGAGGGGAACGATAATTAATTCCCCAAATCAGTTTGCCAGCGATTTTCAGGTGAATTGAATGAGTTTTCCAAAGCCAGTCAGCTGGGAGGGGTGGATGAATCCGGAAACAGCCTGTTTCCTTGTGACTAAATCAAGCCCACTATCAAAAAGGACTCTTCCATTTCTTTCGCTCCTTTCACACTTTTCTTCTTTATCATGGTTTGTAATGAATTTTCTGATGTGAGCTTTGATTTTGAGGCTGGAATATGGAGTTCAAGACACGGAAGGGATGGTCTTTTTCAATCAGGGCACAGCTGTTGGCTTGCTCTGATTCTGGCTTTCTGTCATGGTTTTGGGTGCCTCAGCCGAGTTTTGGTTTCTTGAGGGGCAATTTCCTAAAGGATTTCTGGGTCTGAGTTCGTTTTGCATTCTTCCTTCCCAAATTTTGTATTCTGACGCAATACAAACACGAGGTTAGACAGCAGATCCATTATGAAATAAAAAAAACAAAACCAATTGGCGTGTCATGCTTAGAATTCTAGAGGCAGCACGACAAACATGAGCTTTTGTGTTTTGGAAAAAAAATGGAACCCTTTTGCAGAGGGGAACGATAATTAATTCCCCAAATCAGTTTGCCAGCGCTTTTCAGGTGAATTGAATGAGTTTTCCAAAGCCAGTCAGCTGGGAGGGGTGGATGAATCCGGAAACAGCCTGTTTCCTTGTGACGAAATCAAGCCGACTATCCAAAAGGACTCTTCCATTTCTTTGGCTCTTCTCACATTTTTCTTCTTTATCATGGTTTGTAATGAATTTTCTGATGTGAGCTTTGATTTTGAGGCAGGAATATGGAGTTCAAGACATGGAAGGAAAGGTCTTTTTCAATCAGGGCACAGCTGTTGGCTTGCTCCAATTCTGGCTTTTTGTCATGGTTTTGGGTGCCTCAGCCGAGTTTTGGTTTCTTGAGCGGCAATTTCCTAAAGGATTTCTGGGTCTGAGTTCGTTTTGCCTTCTTCCTTCCCAAATTTTGTATTCTGACGCAATACAAACACGAGTTTAGACAGCAGATCCATTATGAAACAAAAAACAAAACCAATGAGCATGTCATGCTTAGAATTCTAGAGGCAGCACGACCAACATGAGTTTTTGTGTTTTGGACAAAGAAATGGAACCCTTTTGCAGAGGGGAACGATAATTAATTCCCCAAATCAGTTTGCCAGCGATTTTCAGGTGAATTGAATGAGTTTTCCAAAGCCAGTCAGCTGGGAGGGGTGGATGAATCCGGAAACAGCCTGTTTCCTTGTGACGAAATCAAGCCCACTATCAAAAAGGACTCTTCCATTTCTTTGGCTCTTCTCACTTTTTTCTTCTTTATCATGGTTTGTAATGAATTTTCTGATGTGAGCTTTGATTTTGAGGCTGGAATATGGAGTTCAAGACACGGAAGGAATGGTCTTTTTCAATCAGGGCACAGCTGTTGGCTTGCTCCAATTCTGGCTTTCTGTCATGGTTTTGGGTGCCTGAGCCGAGTTTTGGTTTCTTGGGTGGCAATTTCCTAAAGGATTTCTGGGTCTGAGTTGGAAATGCCTTCTTCCTTCCCAAATTTTGTATTCTGATGCAATACAAACACGAGTTTAGACAGCAGATCCACTATGAAATAAAAAAAAAACAAAACCAATTAGCGTGTCATGCTTAGAATTCTAGAGGCAGCACGACCAACATGAGTTTTTGTGTTTTGGAAACAGAAATGGAACCCTTTTGCAGAGGGGAGCGATAATTAATTGCCCAAATCAGTTTGCCAGCGATTTTCAGGTGAATTGGATGAGTTTTTCAAAGCCAGTCAGCTGGGAGGCGTGGATGAATCCGGAAACAGCCTGTTTCCTTGTGACTAAATCAAGCCCATTATCAAAAAGGACTCTTCCATTTCTTTGGCTCTTCTCACTTTTTTCTTCTTTATCATGGTTTGTAATGAATTTTCTGATGTGAGCTTTGATTTTGAGGCTGGAATATGGAGATCAAGACACGGAAGGAATGGTCTTTTTCAATCAGGGCACAGCTGTTGGCTTGCTCCAATTCTGGCTTTCTGTCATGGTTATGGGTGCCTCAGCCGAGTTTTGGTTTCTTCAGCGGCAATTTCCTAAAGGATTTCTGGGTCTGAGTTGGTTTTGCCTTCTTCCTTCCCAAATTTTGTATTCTGACGCAATACAAACACGAGTTTAGACAGCAGATCCATTATGAAACAAAAACCAAAACCAATGAGCCTGTCATGCTTAGAATTCTAGAGGCAGCACGACCAACATGAGTTTTTGTGTTTTGGAAAAAGAAATGGAACCCTTTTGCAGAGGGACACGATAATGAATTACCCAAATCAGTTTGCCAGCGATTTTCAGGTGAATTGAATGAGATTTCCAAAGCCAGTCAGCTGGGAGGGGTGGATGAATCCGGAAACAGCCTGTTTCCTTGTGACTAAATCAAGCCGACTATCCAAAAGGACTCTTCCATTTCTTTGGCTCTTCTCACATTTTTCTTCTTTATCATGGTTTGTAATGAATTTTCTGATGTGAGCTTTGATTTTGAGGCTGGAATATGGAGTTCAAGACACGGAAGGAATGGTCTTTTTCAATCAGGGCACAGCTGTTGGCTTGCTCCAATTCTGGCTTTCTGTCATGCTTTTGGGTGCCTCAGCCGAGTTTTGGTTTCTTGAGCGGCAATTTCCTAAATGATTTCTGGGTCTGAGTTGGTTTTGCCTTCTTCCTTCCCAAATTTTGTATTCTGACGCAATACAAACACGAGTTTAGACAGCAGATCCATTATGAAATGAAAAAAAACAAAACGAATTAGCGTGTCATGCTTAGAATTCTAGAGGCAGCACGACCAACATGAGTTTTTGTGTTTTGGACAAAGAAATGGAACCCTTTTGCAGAGGGGAACGATAATTAATTCCCCAAATCAGTTTGCCAGCGATTTTCAGGTGAATTGAATGAGTTTTCCAAAGCCAGTCAGCTGGGAGGGGTGGATGAATCCGGAAACAGCCTGTTTCCTTGTGACTAAATCAAGCCCACTATCAAAAAGGACTCTTCCATTTCTTTCGCTCCTTTCACACTTTTCTTCTTTATCATGGTTTGTAATGAATTTTCTGATGTGAGCTTTGATTTTGAGGCTGGAATATGGAGTTCAAGACACGGAAGGGATGGTCTTTTTCAATCAGGGCACAGCTGTTGGCTTGCTCTGATTCTGGCTTTCTGTCATGGTTTTGGGTGCCTCAGCCGAGTTTTGGTTTCTTGAGCGGCAATTTCCTAAAGGATTTCTGGGTCTGAGTTCGTTTTGCCTTCTTCCTTCCCAAATTTTGTATTCTGACGCAATACAAACACGAGTTTAGACAGCAGATCCATTATGAAATAAAAAAAACAAAACCAATTGGCGTGTCATGCTTAGAATTCTAGAGGCAGCACGACAAACATGAGCTTTTGTGTTTTGGAAAAAAAATGGAACCCTTTTGCAGAGGGGAACGATAATTAATTCCCCAAATCAGTTTGCCAGCGCTTTTCAGGTGAATTGAATGAGTTTTCCAAACCAGTCAGTTGGGAGGGGTGGATGAATCCGGAAACAGCCTGTTTCCTTGTGACTAAATCAAGCCCACTATCAAAAAGGACTCTTCCATTTCTTTGGCTCTTCTCACATTTTTCTTCTTTATCATGGTTTGTAATGAATTTTCTGATGTGAGCTTTGATTTTGAGGCTGGAATATGGAGTTCAAGACCCGGAAGGAATGGTCTTTTTCAATCAGGGCACAGATGTTGGCTTGCTCCGATTCTGGCTTTCTGTCATGGTTTTGGGTGCCTCAGCCGAGTTTTGGTTTCTTGAGCGGCAATTTCCTAAAGGATTTCTGGGTCTGAGTTCGTTTTGCCTTCTTCCTTCCCAAATTTTGTATTCTGACGCAATACAAACACGAGTTTAGACAGCAGATCCATTATGAAATAAAAAAAACAAAACCAATTGGCGTGTCATGCTTAGAATTCTAGAGGCAGCACGACAAACATGAGCTTTTGTGTTTTGGAAAAAGAAATGGAACCCTTTTGCAGAGGGACACGATAATGAATTACCCAAATCAGTTTGCCAGCGATTTTCAGGTGAATTGAATGAGATTTCCAAAGCCAGTCAGCTGGGAGGGGTGGATGAATCCGGAAACAGCCTGTTTCCTTGTGACTAAATCAAGCCGACTATCCAAAAGGACTCTTCCATTTCTTTGGCTCTTCTCACATTTTTCTTCTTTATCATGGTTTGTAATGAATTTTCTGATGTGAGCTTTGATTTTGAGGCTGGAATATGGAGTTCAAGACACGGAAGGAATGGTCTTTTTCAATCAGGGCACAGCTGTTGGCTTGCTCCAATTCTGGCTTTCTGTCATGCTTTTGGGTGCCTCAGCCGAGTTTTGGTTTCTTGAGCGGCAATTTCCTAAATGATTTCTGGGTCTGAGTTGGTTTTGCCTTCTTCCTTCCCAAATTTTGTATTCTGACGCAATACAAACACGAGTTTAGACAGCAGATCCATTATGAAATGAAAAAAACCAAAACGAATTAGCGTGTCATGCTTAGAATTCTAGAGGCAGCACAACCAACATGAGTTTTTGTGTTTTGGACAAAGAAATGGAACCCTTTTGCAGAGGGGAA
Source organism: Oryctolagus cuniculus (assembly GCF_051225735.1). Classification (NCBI taxonomy): domain Eukaryota; kingdom Metazoa; phylum Chordata; class Mammalia; order Lagomorpha; family Leporidae; genus Oryctolagus; species Oryctolagus cuniculus. Next base: position 82,603,655 of record NC_142879.1, on the reverse strand, counting down.
CGATAATTAATTCCCCAAATCAGTTTGCCAGCGATTTTCAGGTGAATTGAATGAGTTTTCCAAAGCCAGTCAGCTGGGAGGGGTGGATGAATCCGGAAACAGCCTGTTTCCTTGTGACTAAATCAAGCCCACTATCAAAAAGGACTCTTCCATTTCTTTCGCTCCTTTCACACTTTTCTTCTTTATCATGGTTTGTAATGAATTTTCTGATGTGAGCTTTGATTTTGAGGCTGGAATATGGAGTTCAAGACACGGAAGGGATGGTCTTTTTCAATCAGGGCACAGCTGTTGGCTTGCTCTGATTCTGGCTTTCTGTCATGGTTTTGGGTGCCTCAGCCGAGTTTTGGTTTCTTGAGGGGCAATTTCCTAAAGGATTTCTGGGTCTGAGTTCGTTTTGCATTCTTCCTTCCCAAATTTTGTATTCTGACGCAATACAAACACGAGGTTAGACAGCAGATCCATTATGAAATAAAAAAAACAAAACCAATTGGCGTGTCATGCTTAGAATTCTAGAGGCAGCACGACAAACATGAGCTTTTGTGTTTTGGAAAAAAAATGGAACCCTTTTGCAGAGGGGAACGATAATTAATTCCCCAAATCAGTTTGCCAGCGCTTTTCAGGTGAATTGAATGAGTTTTCCAAACCAGTCAGTTGGGAGGGGTGGATGAATCCGGAAACAGCCTGTTTCCTTGTGACTAAATCAAGCCCACTATCAAAAAGGACTCTTCCATTTCTTTGGCTCTTCTCACATTTTTCTTCTTTATCATGGTTTGTAATGAATTTTCTGATGTGAGCTTTGATTTTGAGGCTGGAATATGGAGTTCAAGACCCGGAAGGAATGGTCTTTTTCAATCAGGGCACAGATGTTGGCTTGCTCCGATTCTGGCTTTCTGTCATGGTTTTGGGTGCCTCAGCCGAGTTTTGGTTTCTTGAGCGGCAATTTCCTAAAGGATTTCTGGGTCTGAGTTCGTTTTGCCTTCTTCCTTCCCAAATTTTGTATTCTGACGCAATACAAACACGAGTTTAGACAGCAGATCCATTATGAAATAAAAAAAACAAAACCAATTGGCGTGTCATGCTTAGAATTCTAGAGGCAGCACGACAAACATGAGCTTTTGTGTTTTGGAAAAAAAATGGAACCCTTTTGCAGAGGGGAACGATAATTAATTCCCCAAATCAGTTTGCCAGCGCTTTTCAGGTGAATTGAATGAGTTTTCCAAAGCCAGTCAGCTGGGAGGGGTGGATGAATCTGGAAACAGCCTGTTTCCTTGTGACGAAATCAAGCCCACTATCAAAAAGGACTCTTCCATTTCTTTGGCTCTTCTCAAATTTTTCTTCTTTATCATGGTTTGTAATGAATTTTCTGATGTGAGCTTTGATTTTGAGGCTGGAATATGGAGTTCAAGACATGGAAGGAAAGGTGTTTTTCAATCAGGGCACAGCTGTTGGCTTGCTCCAATTCTGGCTTTCTGTCATGGTTTTGGGTGCCTCAGCCGAGTTTTGGTTTCTTGAGCGGCAATTTCCTAAAGGATTTCTGGGTCTGAGTTGGTTTTGCCTTCTTCCTTCCCAAATTTTGTATTCTGATGCAATACAAACACGAGTTTAGACAGCAGATCCATTATGAAAGAAAAAAAAAAAAACAAAACCAATTAGCGTCTCATGCTTAGAATTCTAGAGGCAGCACGACCAACATGAGTTTTTGTGTTTTGGACAAAAAATGGAACCCTTTTGCAGAGGGGAACGATAATTAATTCCCCAAATCAGTTTGCCAGCGATTTTCAGGTGAATTGAATGAGTTTTCCAAAGCCAGTCAGCTGGGATGGGTGCATGAATCCGGAAACAGCCTGTTTCCTTGTGACTAAATCAAGCCCACTATCAAAAAGGACTCTTCCATTTCTTTGGCTCTTCTCACTTTTTTCTTCTTTATCATGGTTTGTAATGAATTTTCTGATGTGAGCTTTGATTTTGAGGCTGGAATATGGAGTTCAAGACCCGGAAGGAATGGTCTTTTTCAATCAGGGCACAGCTGTTGGCTTGCTCCAATTCTGGCTTTCTGTCATGGTTTTGGGTGCCTCAGCCGAGTTTTGGTTTCTTGAGCGGCAATTTCCTAAAGGATTTCTGGGTCTGAGTTCGTTTTGCCTTCTTCCTTCCCAAATTTTGTATTCTGACGCAATACAAACACGAGTTTAGACAGCAGATCCATTATGAAACAAAAAACAAAACCAATGAGCATGTCATGCTTAGAATTCTAGAGGCAGCACGACCAACATGAGTTTTTGTGTTTTGGACAAAGAAATGGAACCCTTTTGCAGAGGGGAACGATAATTAATTCCCCAAATCAGTTTGCCAGCGATTTTCAGGTGAATTGAATGAGTTTTCCAAAGCCAGTCAGCTGGGAGGGGTGGATGAATCCGGAAACAGCCTGTTTCCTTGTGACTAAATCAAGCCCACTATCAAAAAGGACTCTTCCATTTCTTTGGCTCTTCTCACATTTTTCTTCTTTATCATGGTTTGTAATGAATTTTCCGATGTGAGCTTTGATTTTGAGGCTGGAATATGGAGTTCAAGACCCGGAAGGAATGGTCTTTTTCAATCAGGGCACAGATGTTGGCTTGCTCCGATTCTGGCTTTCTGTCATGGTTTTGGGTGCCTCAGCCGAGTTTTGGTTTCTTGAGCGGCAATTTCCTAAAGGATTTCTGGGTCTGAGTTCGTTTTGCCTTCTTCCTTCCCAAATTTTGTATTCTGACGCAATACAAACACGAGTTTAGACAGCAGATCCATTATGAAATAAAAAAAACAAAACCAATTAGCGTGTCATGCTTAGAATTCTAGAGGCAGCACGACAAACATGAGTTTTTGTGTTTTGGAAAAAGAAATGGAACCCTTTTGCAGAGGGGAATGATAATTAATTCCCCAAATCAGTTTGCCAGCGATTTTCAGGTGAATTGAATGAGTTTTCCAAAGCCAGTCAGCTGGGAGTGGTGGATGAATCCGGAAACAGCCTGTTTCCTTGTGACTAAATCAAGCCCACTATCAAAAAGCACTCTTGCATTTCTTTGGCTCTTCTCACTTTTTTCTTCTTTATCATGGTTTGTAATGAATTTTCTGATGTGAGCTTTGATTTTGAGGCTGGAATATGGAGTTCAAGACACGGAAGGAATGGTCTTTTTCAATCAGGGCACAGCTGTTGGCTTGCTCCGATTCTGGCTTTCTGTCATGGTTTTGGGTGCCTGAGCCGAGTTTTGGTTTCTTGGGTGGCAATTTCCTAAAGGATTTCTGGGTCTGAGTTGGTTTTGCCTTCTTCCTTCCCAAATTTTGTATTCTGACACAATACAAACACGAGTTTAGACAGCAGATCCACTATGAAATAAAAAAAAACCAAAACCAATTAGCGTGTCATGCTTAGAATTCTAGAGGCAGCACGACCAACATGAGTTTTTGTGTTTTGGAAACAGAAATGGAACCCTTTTGCAGAGGGGAGCGATAATTAATTGCCCAAATCAGTTTGCCAGCGATTTTCAGGTGAATTGGATGAGTTTTTCAAAGCCAGTCAGCTGGGAGGCGTGGATGAATCCGGAAACAGCCTGTTTCCTTGTGACTAAATCAAGCCCATTATCAAAAAGGACTCTTCCATTTCTTTGGCTCTTCTCACTTTTTTCTTCTTTATCATGGTTTGTAATGAATTTTCTGATGTGAGCTTTGATTTTGAGGCTGGAATATGGAGTTCAAGACACGGAAGGAATGGTCTTTTTCAATCAGGGCACAGCTGTTGGCTTGCTCCAATTCTGGCTTTCTGTCATGGTTATGGGTGCCTCAGCCGAGTTTTGGTTTCTTCAGCGGCAATTTCCTAAAGGATTTCTGGGTCTGAGTTGGTTTTGCCTTCTTCCTTCCCAAATTTTGTATTCTGACGCAATACAAACACGAGTTTAGACAGCAGATCCATTATGAAACAAAAACCAAAACCAATGAGCCTGTCATGCTTAGAATTCTAGAGGCAGCACGACCAACATGAGTTTTTGTGTTTTGGACAAAGAAATGGAACCCTTTTGCAGAGGGGAACGATAATTAATTCCCCAAATCAGTTTGCCAGCGATTTTCAGGTGAATTGAATGAGTTTTCCAAAGCCAGTCAGCTGGGAGGGGTGGATGAATCCGGAAACAGCCTGTTTCCTTGTGACTAAATCAAGCCCACTATCCAAAAGGACTCTTCCATTTCTTTGGCTCTTCTCACTTTTTTCTTCTTTATCATGGTTTGTAATGAATTTTCTGATGTGAGCTTTGATTTTGAGGCTGGAATATGGAGTTCAAGACACGGAAGGAATGGTCTTTTTCAATCAGGGCACAGCTGTTGGCTTGCTCCAATTCTGGCTTTCTGTCATGCTTTTGGGTGCCTCAGCCGAGTTTTGGTTTCTTGAGCGGCAATTTCCTAAATGATTTCTGGGTCTGAGTTGGTTTTGCCTTCTTCCTTCCCAAATTTTGTATTCTGACGCAATACAAACACGAGTTTAGACAGCAGATCCATTATGAAATGAAAAAAACCAAAACGAATTAGCGTGTCATGCTTAGAATTCTAGAGGCAGCACGACCAACATGAGTTTTTGTGTTTTGGACAAAGAAATGGAACCCTTTTGCAGAGGGGCACGATAATTAATTCCCCAAATCAGTTTGCCAGCGATTTTCAGGTGAATTGAATGAGTTTTCCAAAGCCAGTCAGCTGGGAGGGGTGGATGAATCCGGAAACAGCCTGTTTCCTTGTGACTAAATCAAGCCCACTATCAAAAAGGACTCTTCCATTTCTTTCGCTCCTTTCACACTTTTCTTCTTTATCATGGTTTGTAATGAATTTTCTGATGTGAGCTTTGATTTTGAGGCTGGAATATGGAGTTCAAGACACGGAAGGGATGGTCTTTTTCAATCAGGGCACAGCTGATGGCTTGCTCAAATTCTGGCTTTCTGTCATGGTTTTGGGTGCCTCAGCCGAGTTTTGGTTTCTTGAGCGGCAATTTCCTAAAGGATTTCTGGGTCTGAGTTCGTTTTGCCTTCTTCCTTCCCAAATTTTGTATTCTGACGCAATACAAACACGAGTTTAGACAGCAGATCCATTATGAAATGAAAAAAACCAAAAGGAATTAGCGTGTCATGCTTAGAATTCTAGAGGCAGCACGACCAACATGAGTTTTTGTGTTTGGGAAAAAGAAATGGAACCCTTTTGCAGAGGGGAACGATAATTCATTCCCCAAATCAGTTTGCCAGCGATTTTCAGGTGAATTGAATGAGTTTTCCAAAGCCAGTCAGCTGGGAGGGGTGGATGAATCCGGAAACAGCCTGTTTCCTTGTGACTAAATCAAGACAACTATCAAAAAGGACTCTTCCATTTCTTTGGCTCTTCTCACTTTTTTCTTCTTTATCATGGTTTGTAATGAATTTTCTGATGTGAGCTTTGATTTTGAGGCTGGAATATGGAGTTCAAGACACGGAAGGAATGGTCTTTTTCAATCAGGGCACAGCTGTTGGCTTGCTCCAATTCTGGCTTTCTGTCATGGTTTTGGGTGCCTCAGCCGAGTTTTGGTTTCTTGAGCGGCAATTTCCTAAAGGATTTCTGGGTCTGAGTTGGTTTTGCCTTCTTCCTTCCCAAATTTTGTATTCTGACGCAATACAAACACGAGTTTAGACAGCAGATCCATTATGAAACAAAAACCAAAACCAATGAGCCTGTCATGCTTAGAATTCTAGAGGCAGCACGACCAACATGAGTTTTTGTGTTTTGGACAAAGAAATGGAACCCTTTTGCAGAGGGGAACGATAATTAATTCCCCAAATCAGTTTGCCAGCGATTTTCAGGTGAATTGAATGAGTTTTCCAAAGCCAGTCAGCTGGGAGGGGTGGACGAATCTGGAAACAGCCTGTTTCCTTGTGACTAAATCAAGCCCACTATCAAAAAGGACTCTTCCATTTCTTTGGCTCTTCTCACATTTTTCTTATTTCTCATGGTTTGTAATGAATTTTCTGATGTGAGCTTTGATTTTGAGGCTGGAATATGGAGTTCAAGACACGGAGGGAAAGGTCTTTTTCAATCAGGGCACAGCTGTTGGCTTGCTCCAATTCTGGCTTTCTGTCATGGTTTTGGGTGCCTCAGCCGAGTTTTGGTTTCTTGAGCGGCAATTTCCTAAAGGATTTCTGCGTCTGAGTTGGTTTTGCCTTCTTCCTTCCCAAATTTTGTATTCTGATGCAATACAAACACGAGTTTAGACAGCAGATCCATTATGAAAGAAAAAAAAAAAAACAAAACCAATTAGCGTGTCATGCTTAGAATTCTAGAGGCAGCACGACCAACATGAGTTTTTGTGTTTTGGAAAAAGAAATGGAACCCTTTTGCAGAGGGGAATGATAATTAATTCCCCAAATCAGTTTGCCAGCGATTTTCAGGTGAATTGAATGAGTTTTCCAAAGCCAGTCAGCTGGGAGGGGTGGATGAATCCGGAAACAGCCTGTTTCCTTGTGACTAAATCAAGCCCACTATCAAAAAGGACTCTTCCATTTCTTTGGCTCTTCTCACTTTTTTCTTCTTTATCATGGTTTGTAATGAATTTTCTAATGTGAGCTTTGATTTTGAGGCTGGAATATGGAGTTCAAGACACGGAAGGAATGGTCTTTTTCAATCAGGGCACAGCTGTTGGCTTGCTCCAATTCTGGCTTTCTGTCATGGTTATGGGTGCCTCAGCCGAGTTTTGGTTTCTTCAGCGGCAATTTCCTAAAGGATTTCTGGGTCTGAGTTGGTTTTGCCTTCTTCCTTCCCAAATTTTGTATTCTGACGCAATACAAACACGAGTTTAGACAGCAGATCCATTATGAAACAAAAACCAAAACCAATGAGCCTGTCATGCTTAGAATTCTAGAGGCAGCACGACCAACATGAGTTTTTGTGTTTTGGAAAAAGAAATGGAACCCTTTTGCAGAGGGACACGATAATGAATTACCCAAATCAGTTTGCCAGCTATTTTCAGGTGAATTGAATGAGATTTCCAAAGCCAGTCAGCTGGGAGGGGTGGATGAATCCGGAAACAGCCTGTTTCCTTGTGACTAAATCAAGCCCACTATCCAAAAGGACTCTTCCATTTCTTTGGCTCTTCTCACATTTTTCTTCTTTATCATGGTTTGTAATGAATTTTCTGATGTGAGCTTTGATTTTGAGGCTGGAATATGGAGTTCAAGACACGGAAGGAATGGTCTTTTTCAATCAGGGCACAGCTGTTGGCTTGCTCCAATTCTGGCTTTCTGTCATGCTTTTGGGTGCCTCAGCCGAGTTTTGGTTTCTTGAGCGGCAATTTCCTAAATGATTTCTGGGTCTGAGTTGGTTTTGCCTTCTTCCTTCCCAAATTTTGTATTCTGACGCAATACAAACACGAGTTTAGACAGCAGATCCATTATGAAAGAAAAAAAAAAAAACAAAACCAATTAGCGTGTCATGCTTAGAATTCTAGAGGCAGCACGACCAACATGAGTTTTTGTGTTTTGGACAAAGAAATGGAACCCTTTTGCAGAGGGGCACGATAATTAATTCCCCAAATCAGTTTGCCAGCGATTTTCAGGTGAATTGAATGAGTTTTCCAAAGCCAGTCAGCTGGGAGGGGTGGATGAATGCGGAAACAGCCTGTTTCCTTGTGACTAAATCAAGCCCACTATCAAAAAGGACTCTTCCATTTCTTTCGCTCCTTTCACACTTTTCTTCTTTATCATGGTTTGTAATGAATTTTCTGATGTGAGCTTTGATTTTGAGGCTGGAATATGGAGTTCAAGACACGGAAGGGATGGTCTTTTTCAATCAGGGCACAGCTGATGGCTTGCTCCAATTCTGGCTTTCTGTCATGGTTTTGGGTGCCTCAGCCGAGTTTTGGTTTCTTGAGCGGCAATTTCCTAAAGGATTTCTGGGTCTGAGTTCGTTTTGCCTTCTTCCTTCCCAAATTTTGTATTCTGACGCAATACAAACACGAGTTTAGACAGCAGATCCATTATGAAATGAAAAAAACCAAAAGGAATTAGCGTGTCATGCTTAGAATTCTAGAGGCAGCACGACCAACATGAGTTTTTGTGTTTGGGAAAAAGAAATGGAACCCTTTTGCAGAGGGGCACGATAATTCATTCCCCAAATCAGTTTGCCAGCGATTTTCAGGTGAATTGAATGAGTTTTCCAAAGCCAGTCAGCTGGGAGGGGTGGATGAATCCGGAAACAGCCTGTTTCCTTGTGACTAAATCAAGACAACTATCAAAAAGGACTCTTCCATTTCTTTGGCTCTTCTCACCTTTTTCTTCTTTATCATGGTTTGTAATGAATTTTCTGATGTGAGCTTTGATTTTGAGGCTGGAATATGGAGTTCAAGACACGGAAGGGATGGTCTTTTTCAATCAGGGCACAGCTGTTGGCTTGCTCCAATTCTGGCTTTCTGTCATGGTTTTGGGTGCCTCAGCCGAGTTTTGGTTTCTTGAGCGGCAATTTCCTAAAGGATTTCTGGGTCTGAGTTGGTTTTGCCTTCTTCCTTCCCAAATTTTGTATTCTGACGCAATACAAACACGAGTTTAGACAGCAGATCCATTATGAAACAAAAACCAAAACCAATGAGCCTGTCATGCTTAGAATTCTAGAGGCAGCACGACCAACATGAGTTTTTGTGTTTTGGACAAAGAAATGGAACCCTTTTGCAGAGGGGAACGATAATTAATTCCCCAAATCAGTTTGCCAGCGATTTTCAGGTGAATTGAATGAGTTTTCCAAAGCCAGTCAGCTGGGAGGGGTGGACGAATCTGGAAACAGCCTGTTTCCTTGTGACTAAATCAAGCCCACTATCAAAAAGGACTCTTCCATTTCTTTGGCTCTTCTCACATTTTTCTTATTTCTCATGGTTTGTAATGAATTTTCTGATGTGAGCTTTGATTTTGAGGCTGGAATATGGAGTTCAAGACACGGAAGGAAAGGTCTTTTTCAATCAGGGCACAGCTGTTGGCTTGCTCCAATTCTGGCTTTCTGTCATGGTTTTGGGTGCCTCAGCCGAGTTTTGGTTTCTTGAGCGGCAATTTCCTAAAGGATTTCTGCGTCTGAGTTGGTTTTGCCTTCTTCCTTCCCAAATTTTGTATTCTGATGCAATACCAACACGAGTTTAGACAGCAGATCCATTATGAAAGAAAAAAAAAAAACAAAACCAATTAGCGTCTCATGCTTAGAATTCTAGAGGCAGCACGACCAACATGAGTTTTTGTGTTTTGGAAAAAGAAATGGAACCCTTTTGCAGAGGGGAACGATAATTAATTCCCCAAATCAGTTTGCCAGCGATTTTCAGGTGAATTGAAAGAGTTTTCCAAAGCCAGTCAGCTGGGAGGGGTGGATGAATCCGGAAACAGCCTGTTTCCTTGTGACTAAATCAAGCCCACTATCAAAAAGGACTCTTGCATTTCTTTGGCTCTTTTCACAGTTTTCTTCTTTATCATGGTTTGTAATGAATTTTCTGATGTGAGCTTTGATTTTGAGGCTATAATATGGAGTTCAAGACACGGAAGCGATGGTCTTTTTCAATCAGGGCACAGCTGTTGGCTTGCTCCAATTCTGGCTTTCTGTCATGGTTTTGGGTGCCTCAGCCGAGTTTTGGTTTCTTGAGTGGCAATTTCCTAAAGGATTTCTGGGTCTGAGTTGGTTTTGCCTTCTTCCTTCCCAAATTTTGTATTCTGACGCAATACAAACACGAGTTTAGACAGCAGATCCATTATGAAATGAAAAAAAGCAAAATGAATTAGCGTGTCATGCTAAGAATTGTACAGGCAGCACGACCAACATGAATTTTTGTGTTTTGGAAAAAGAAATGGAACCCTTTTGCAGAGGGGAACGATAATTAATTCCCCAAATCAGTTTGCCAGCGATTTTCAGGTGAATTGAATGAGTTTTCCAAAGCCAGTCAGCTGGGAGGGGTGGATGAATCCGGAAACAGCCTGTTTCCTTGTGACTAAATCAAGCCCACTATCCAAAAGGACTCTTCCATTTCTTTGGCTCTTTTCACAGTTTTTTATTTCTCATGGTTTGTAATGAATTTTCTGATGTGAGGTTTTATTCTGAGGCTGGAATATGGAGTTCAAGACCGGAAGGAATGGTCTGTTTCAATCAGGACACAGCTGTTGGCTTGCTCCAATTCTGGCTTTCTGTCATGGTTTTGGGTGCCTCAGCCGAGTTTTGGTTTCTTGAGCGGCAATTTCCTAAAGGATTTCTGGATCTGAGTTGGTTTTGCCTTCTTCCTTCCCAAATTTTGTATTCTGACGCAATACAAACACGAGTTTAGACAGCAGATCCATTATGAGAGAAAAAACCAAAACGAATTAGCGTGTCATGCTTAGAATTCTAGAGGCAGCACGACCAACATGAATTTTTGTGTTTTGGACAAAGAAATGGAACCCTTTTGCAGAGGGGAACGATAATTAATTCCCCAAATCAGTTTGCCAGCGATTTTCAGGTGAATTGAATGAGTTTTCAAAAGCCAGTCAGCTGGGAGGGGTGGATGAATCCGGAAACAGCCTGTTTCCTTGTGACTAAATCAAGCCCACTATCAAAAAGGACTCTTCCATTTCTTTGGCTCTTCTCACTTTTTTCTTCTTTATCATGGTTTGTAATAAATTTTCTGATGTGAGCTTTGATTTTGAGGCTGGAATATGGAGTTCAAGACACGGAAGGAATGGTCTTTTTCAATCAGGGCACAGCTGTTGGCTTGCTCCAATTCTGGCTTTCTGTCATGGATTTGGGAGCCTCAGCCGAGTTTTGGTTTCTTGAGCGGCATTTTCCTAAATGATTTCTGGGTCTGAGTTGGTTTTGCCTTCTTCCTTCGCAAATTTTGTATTATGACGCAATACAAACACGAGTTTAGACAGCAGATCCATTATGAAATAAAAAAAAAAAAAACAATTAGCGTGTCATGATTAGAATTCTAGAGGCAGCACGACCAACATGAGTTTTTGTGTTTTGGACAAAGAAATGGAACCCTTTTGCAGAGGGGAACGATAATTACTTCCCAAATCAGTTTGCCAGCGACTTTCAGGTGTATTGAATGAGTTTTCCAAAGCCAGTCAGTTGGGAGGGGTGGATGAATCCGGAAACAGCCTGTTTCCTTGTGACTAAATCAAGCCCACTATCAAAAAGGACTCTTCCATTTCTTTCGCTCTTTTCACACTTTTCTTCTTTATCATGGTTTGTAATGAATTTTCTGATGTGAGCTTTGATTTTGAGGCTGGAATATGGAGTTCAAGACACGGAAGGAATGGTCTTTTTCAATCAGGGCACAGCTGTTGGCTTGCTCCAATTCTGGCTTTCTGTCATGGATTTGGGTGCCTCAGCCGAGTTTTGGTTTCTTGAGCGGCAATTTCCTGAATGATTTCTGGGTCTGAGTTGGTTTTGCCTTCTTCCTTCCCAAATTTTGTATTCTGACGCAACACAAACACGAGTTTAGACAGCAGATCCATTATGAAATGAAAAAAACCAAAACGAATTAGCGTGTCATGCTTAGAATTTTAGAGGCAGCACGACCAACATGAGTTTTTCTGTTTTGGACAAAGAAATGGAACCATTTTGCAGAGGGGAATGATAATTAATTCCCCAAATCAGTTTGCCAGCGCTTTTCAGGTGAATTGAATGAGTTTTATAAAGACAGTCAGCTGGCAGGGGTGGATGTATCCAGAAACAGCCTGTTTCCTTGTGACTAAATCAAGCCCACTATCAAAAAGGACTCTTCCATTTCTTTGGCTCTTCTCACATTTTTCTTCTTTATCATGGTTTGTAATGAATTTTCTGATGTGAGCTTTGATTTTGAGGCTGGAATATGGAGTTTAAGACACGGAAGGAATGGTCTTTTTCAATCAGGGCACAGCTGTTGGCTTGCTCCAATTCTGGCTTTCTGTCATGGTTTTGGGTGCCTCAGCTGAGTTTTGGTTTCTTGAGCGGCAATTTCCTAAATGATTTCTGGGTCTGAGTTGGTTTTGCCTTCTTCCTTCCCAAATTTTGTATTCTGACGCAACACAAACACGAGTTTAGACAGCAGATCCATTATGAAATGAAAAAAACCAAAACCAATTAGCGTGTCATGCTTAGAATTCTAGAGGCAGCACGACCAACATGAGGTTTTGTGTTTTGGACAAAGAAATGGAACCCTTTTGCAGAGGGGCACGATAATGAATTCCTCAAATCAGTTTGCCAGCGATTTTCAGGTGAATTGAATGAGTTTTCCAAAGCCAGTCAGCTGGGAGGGGTGGATGAATCCGGAAACAGCCTGTTTCCTTGTGACTAAATCAAGCCCACTATCAAAAAGGACTCTTCCATTTCTTTAGCTCTTTTCACATTTTTCTTCATTATCATGGTTTGTAATGAATTTTCTGATGTGAGCTTTGATTTTGAGGCTGGAATATGGAGTTCAAGACACAGAAGGAATGGTCTTTTTCAATCAGGGCACAGCTGTTGGCTTGCTCCAATTCTGGCTTTCTGTCATGGTTTTGGGTGACTCAGCTGAGTTTTGGTTTCTTGAGCGGCAATTTCCTAAAGGATTTCTGGGTCTGAGTTGGCTTTGCCCTCTTCCTTCCCAAATTTTGTATTCTGACGCAACACAAACACGAGTTTAGACAGCAGATCCATTATGAAATGAAAAAAACAAAACCAATGAGCGTGTCAAGCTTAGAATTCTAGAGGCAGCACGACCAACATGAGTTTTTGTGCTTTGGATAAAGAAATGGAACCATTTTGCAGAGGGGAATGATAATTAATTCCCCAAATCAGTTTGCCAGTGATTTTCAGGTGAATTGAATGAGTTTTATAAAGCCAGTCAGCTGGCAGGGGTGGATGAATCCAGAAACAGCCTGTTTCCTTGTGACTAAATCAAGCCCACTATCCAAAAGGACTCTTCCATTTCTTTGGCTCTTCTCACATTTTTCTTCTTTATCATGGTTTGTAATGAATTTTCTGATGTGTTCTTTAATTTTGAGGCTGGAATATGGAGTTCAAGACACGGAAGGAATGGTCTTTTTCATTCAGGGCACAGCTGTTGGCTTGCTCCATTTCTGGCTTTCTGTCATGGTTTTGGGTGCCTCAGCCAAGTTTTGGTTTCTTGAGCGGCAATTTCCTAAAGGATTTCTGGGTCTGAGTTGGTTTTGCCTTCTTCCTTCCCAAATTTTGTATTCTGACACAATACAAACACGAGTTTAGACAGCAGATCCATTATGAAATAAAAAAAACAAAACCAATGAGCGTGTCATGCTTAGAATTCTAGAGGCAGCACGACCAACATGAGTTTTTGTGCTTTGGATAAAGAAATGGAACCCTTTTGCAGAGGGGAACGATAATTAATTCCCCAAATCAGTTTGCCAGCGATTTTCAGGTGAATTGAATGAGTTTTCCAAAGCCAGTTAGCTGGGAGGGGTGGATGAATCTGGAAACAGCCTGTTTCCTTGTGACTAAATCAAGCCCACTATCAAAAAGGACTCTTCCATTTCTTTGGCTCTTTACACATTTTTCTTATTTCTCCTGGTTTGTAATGAATTTTCTGATGTGAGCTTTGATTTTGAGGCTGGAATATGGAGTTCAAGACACGGAAGGAATGGTCTTTTTCAATCAGGGCACAGTGTTGGCTTGCTCCAATTCTGCCTTTCTGCCATGGTTTTGGGTGCCTCAGCCGAGTTTTGGTTTCTTGAGCGGCAATTTCCTAAAGGATTTCTGGGTCTGAGTTGGTTTTGCCTTCTTCCTTCCCAAATTTTGTATTCTGACGCAATACAAACACGAGTTTAGACAGCAGATCCATTATGAAAGAAAAAAAAACCAAAACCAATTAGCGTGTCATGCTTAGAATTCTAGAGGCAGCACGACCAACATGAGTTTTTGTGTTTTGGAAAAAGAAATGGAACGCTTTTGCAGAGGGGAACGATCAATAATTCCCCAAATCAGTTTGCCAGCGATTTTCAGGTGAATTGAATGAGTTTTCCAAAGCCAGTCAGCTGGGAGGGGTGGATGAATCCGGAAACAGCCTGTTTCCTTGTGACTAAATCAAGCCCACTATCAAAAAGGACTCTTCCAGTTCTTTGGCTCTTCTCACTTTTCTCTTCTTTATCATGGTTTGTAATGAATTTTCTGATGTGAGCTTTGATTTTGAGGCTGGAATATGGAGTTCGAGACACGGAAGGAATGGTCTTTTTCAATCAGGGCACAGCTGTTGGCTTGCTCCAATTCTGGCTTTCTGTCATGGTTTTGGGTGCCTCAGCCGAGTTTTCGTTTCTTGAGCGGCAATTTCCTAAAGGATTTCTGGGTCTGAGTTGGTTTTGCCTTCTTCCTTCCCAAATTTTGTATTCTGACGCAATACAAACACGAGTTTAGACAGCAGATCCATTATGAAATGAAAAAAACCAAAACGAATTAGCCTGTCATGCTTAGAATTCTAGAGGCAGCACGACCAACATGAGTTTTTGTGTTTTGGAAAAAAAAAAATGGAACCCTTTTGCAGAGGGGAACGATAATTAATGGCCCAAATCAGTTTGCCAGTGATTTTCAGGTGAATTGAATGAGTTTTTCAAAGCCAGTAAGCTGGGAGGCGTGGATGAATCCGGAAACAGCCTGTTTCCTTGTGACTAAATCAAGCCCACTATCAAAAAGGACTCTTCCATTTCTTTGGCTCTTCTCACTTTTCTCTTCTTTATCATGGTTTGTAATGAATTTTCTGATGTGAGCTTTGATTTTGAGGCTGGAATATGGAGTTCAAGACACGGAAGGAATGGTCTTTTTCAATCAGGGCACAGCTGTTGGCTTGCTCCAATTCTGGCTTTCTGTCATGGTTTTGGGTGCCTCAGCCGAGTTTTGGTTTCTTGAGCGGCAATTTCCTAAAGGATTTCTGGGTCTGAGTTGGTTTTGCCTTCTTCCTTCCCAAATTTTGTATTCTGACGCAATACAAACACGAGTTTAGACAGCAGATCCATTATGAAACAAAAAGCAAAACCAATGAGCGTGTCATGCTTAGAATTCCAGAGGCAGCACGACCAACATGAGTTTTTGTGTTTCGGACAAAGAAATGGAACCCTTTTGCAGAGGGGAACGATAATTAATTCCCCAAATCAGTTTGCCAGCGATTTTCAGGTGAATTGAATGAGTTTTCCAAAGCCAGTCAGCTGGGAGGGGTGGATGAATCCGGAAACAGCCTGTTTCCTTGTGACTAAATCAAGCCCACTATCAAAAAGGACTCTTCCAGTTCTTCGGATCTTTTCACATTTTTCTTCTTTATCATGGTTTGTAATGAATTTTCTGATGTGAGCTTTGATTTTGAGGCTGGAATATGGAGTTCAAGACACGGAAGGAATGGTCTTTTTCAATCAGGGCACAGCTGTTGGCTTGCTCCAATTCTGGCTTTCTGTCATGGTTTTGGGTGCCTCAGCCAAGTTTTCGTTTCTTGAGCGGCAATTTCCTAAATGATTTCTGGGTCTGAGTTGGTTTTGCCTTCTTCCTTCGCAAATTTTGTATTATGACGCAATACAAACACGAGTTTAGACAGCAGATCCATTATGAAATGAAAAAAACCAAAACGAATTAGCCTGTCATGCTTAGAATTCTAGAGGCAGCACGACCAACATGAGTTTTTGTGTTTTGGACAAAGAAATGGAACCCTTTTGCAGAGGGGAACGATAATTAATTCCCCAAATCAGTTTGCCAGCGATTTTCAGGTGAATTGAATGAGTTTTCCAAAGCCAGTCAGCTGGGAGGGGTGGAGGAATCCGGAAACAGCCTGTTTCCTAGTGACGAAATCAAGCCCACTATCAAAAAGGACTCTTCCATTTCTTTGGATCTTCTCACTTTTTTCTTCTTTATCATGGTTTGTAATGAATTTTCTGATGTGAGCTTTGACTTTCAGGCTGGAATATGGAGTTCAAGACACGGAAGGAATGGTCTTGTTCAATCAGGGCACAGCTGTTGGCTTGCTCCAATTCTGGCTTTCTGTCATGGTTTTGGTTGCCTCAGCCGAGTTTTAGTTTCTTGAGCGGCAATTTCCTAAATGATTTCTGGGTCTGAGTTGGTTTTGCCTTCTTCCTTCCCAAATTTTGTATTCTGATGCAATACAAACACGAGTTTAGACAGCAGGTCCACTATGAAATAAAAAAAAACCAAAACCAATTAGCGTGTCATGCTTAGAATTCTAGAGGCAGCACGACCAACATGAGTTTTTGTGTTTTGGAAAAAGAAATGGAACCCTTTTGCAGAGGGGAATGATAATTAATTCCCCAAATCAGTTTGCCAGCGATTTTCAGGTGAATTGGATGAGTTTTTCAAAGCCAGTCAGCTGGGAGGGGTGGATGAATCCGGAAACAGCCTGTTTCCTTGTGACTAAATCAAGCCCACTATCAAAAAGCACTCTTCCATTACTTTGGCTCTTCTCACTTTTTTCTTCTTTATCATGGTTTGTAATGAATTTTCTGATGTGAGCTTTGATTTTGAGGCTGGAATATGGAGTTGAAGACCGGAAGGAATGGACTTTTTCAATCAGGGCACAGCTGTTGGCTTGCTCCAATTCTGGCTTTCTGTCATGGTTTTGGGTGCCTCAGCCGAGTTTTGGTTTCTTGAGCGGCAATTTCCTGAATGATTTCTGGGTCTGAGTTGGTTTTGCATTCTTCCTTCCCAAATTTTGTATTCTGACGCAATACAAACACGAGTTTAGACAGCAGATCCATTATGAAATGAAAAAACCAAAACGAATTAGCGTGTCATGCTTAGAATTCTGGAGGCAGCACGACCAACATGAGTTTTTGTGTTTTGGAAAAAGAAATGGAACCCTTTTGCAGAGGGGAACGATAATGAATTCCCCAAATCAGTTTGCCAGCGATTTTCAGGTGAATTGAATGAGTTTTCCAAAGCCAGTCAGCTGGGAGGGGTGGATGAATCCGGAAACAGCCTGTTTCCTTGTGATTAAATCAAGCCCACTATCAAAAAGGACTCTTCCATCTCTTTGGCTCTTCTCACTTTTTTCTTCTTCATCATGGTTTGTAATGAATTTTCTGATGTGAGCTTTGATTTTGAGGCTGGAATATGGAGTTCAAGACACGGAAGGAATGGTCTTTTTCAATCAGAGCACAGCTGTTGGCTTGCTCCAATTCTGGCTTTCTGTCATGGTTTTGGGTGCCTCAGCCGAGTTTTGGTTTCTTGAGCGGCAATTTCCTAAATGATTTCTGGGTCTGAGTTGCTTTTGCCTTCTTCCTTCCCAAATTTTGTATTCTGACGCAATACAAACACGAGTTTAGACAGCAGATCCACTATGAAATAAAAAAAAACCAAAACGAATTAGCGTGTCATGCTTAGAATTCTAGAGGCAGCACGACCAACATGAGTTTTTGTGTTTTGGATAAAGAAATGGAACCCTTTTGCAGAGGGGCACTATAATTAATTCCCCAAATCAGTTTGCCAGCGATTTTCAGGTGAATTGGATGAGTTTTTCAAAACCAGTCAGCTGGGAGGCATGGATGAATCCGGAAACAGCCTGTTTCCTTGTGACTAAATCAAGCCCACTATCAAAAAGCACTCTTCCAGTTCTTTGGCTCTTTTCACATTTTTCTTCTTTATCATGGTTTGTAATGAATTTTCTGATGTGAGCTTTGATTTTGAGGCTGGAATATGGAGTTCAAGACACGGAAGGGATGGTCTTTTTCAATCAGGGCACAGCTGTTGGCTTGCTCCAATTCTGGCTTTCTGTCATGGTTTTGGGTGCCTCAGCCGAGTTTTGGTTTCTTGAGCGGCAATTTCCTAAATGATTTCTGGGTCTGAGTTGGTTTTGCCTTCTTTCTTCCCAAATTTTGTATTCTGACGCAATACAAACACGAGTTTAGACAGCAGATCCAATATGAAATAAAAAAAAACCAAAACCAAAGAGCGTCATGCTTAGAATTCTAGAGGCAGCCCGACCAACATGAGTTTTTGTGTTTTGGACAAAGAAATGGAACCCTTTTGCAGAGGGGAATGATAATTAATTCCCCAAATCAGTTTGCCAGCGATTTTCAGGTGAATTGAATGAGTTTTCCAAAGCCAGTCAGCTGGGAGGGGTGGATGAATCCGGAAACAGCCTGTTTCCTTGTGACTAAATCAAGCCCACTATCAAAAAGGACTCTTCCATCTCTTTGGCTCTTCTCACTTTTTTCTTCTTCATCATGGTTTGTAATGAATTTTCTGATGTGAGCTTTGATTTTGAGGCTGGAATATGGAGTTCATGACACGGAAGGAATGGTCTTTTTCAATCAGGGCACAGCTGTTGGCTTGCTCCAATTCTGGCTTTCTGTCATGGTTTTGGGTGCCTCAGCCGAGTTTTGGTTTCTTGAGCGGCAATTTCCTAAATGATTTCTGGGTCTGAGTTGCTTTTGCCTTCTTCCTTCCCAAATTTTGTATTCTGACGCAATACAAACACGAGTTTAGACAGCAGATCCACTATGAAATAAAAAAAAACCAAAACGAATTAGCGTGTCATGCTTAGAATTCTAGAGGCAGCACGACCAACATGAGTTTTTGTGCTTTGGAAAAAGAAATGGAACCCTTTTGCAGAGGGGAACGATAATGAATTCCCCAAATCAGTTTGCCAGCGATTTTCACGTGAATTGAATGAGTTTTCCAAAGCCAGTCAGCTGGGAGGGGTGGATGAATCCGGAAACAGCCTGTTTCCTTGTGATTAAATCAAGCCCACTATCAAAAAGGACTCTTCCATCTCTTTGGCTCTTCTCACTTTTTTCTTCTTCATCATGGTTTGTAATGAATTTTCTGATGTGAGCTTTGATTTTGAGGCTGGAATATGGAGTTCAAGACACGGAAGGAATGGTCTTTTTCAATCAGGGCACAGCTGTTGGCTTGCTCCAATTCTGGCTTTCTGTCATGGTTTTGGGTGCCTCAGCCGAGTTTTGGTTTCTTGAGCGGCAATTTCCTGAATGATTTCTGGGTCTGAGTTGGTTTTGCCTTCTTCCTTCCCAAATTTTGTATTCTGACGCAATACAAACACGAGTTTAGACAGCAGATCCATTATGAAATAAAAAACAAAACGAATTAGCGTGTCATGCTTAGAATTCTAGAGGCAGCACGACCAACATGAGTTTTTGTGTTTTGGAAAAAGAAATGGAACCCTTTTGCAGAGGGGAACGATAATTAATTCCCCAAATCAGTTTGCCAGCGATTTTCAGGTGAATTGAATGAGTTTTCCAAAGCCAGTCAGCTGGGAGGGGTGGAGGAATCCGGAAACAGCCTGTTTCCTTGTGACTAAATCAAGCCCACTATCAAAAAGGACTCTTCCATTTCTTTGGCTCTTTTCACATTTTTCTTCTTTATCATGGTTTGTAATGAATTTTCTGATGTGAGCTTTGATTTTGAGGCTGGAATATGGAGTTCAAGACACGGAAGGAATGGTCTTTTTCAATCAGGGCACAGCTGTTGGCTTGCTCCAATTCTGGCTTTCTGTCATGGTTTTGGGTGCCTCAGCCGAGTTTTGGTTTCTTGAGCGGCAATTTCCTAAATGATTTCCGGGTCTGAGTTGGTTTTGCCTTCTTCCTTCCCAAATTTTGTATTCTGACGCAATACAAACACAAGTTTAGACAGCAGATCCATTATGAAAAAAAAAAAAACAAAAGCAATTAGAATGTCATGCTTAGAATTCTAGAGGCAGCACGACCAACATGAGGTTTTGTGTTTTGGACAAAGAAATGGAACCCTTTTGCAGAGGGGCACGATAATTAATTCCCCAAATCAGTTTGCCAGTGATTTTCAGGTGAATTGAATGAGTTTTCCAAAGCCAGTCAGCTGGGAGGGGTGGATGAATCCGGAAACAGCCTGTTTCCTTGTGACTAAATCAAGCCCACTATCAAAAAGCACTCTTGCATTTCTTTGGCTCTTTTCACATTTTTCTTCTTCATCATGGTTTGTAATAATTTTCTGATGTGAGCTTTGATTTTGAGGCTGGAATATGGAGTTCAAGACACGGAAGGAATGGTCTTTTTCAATCAGGGCACAGCTGTTGGCTTGCTCCAATTCTGGCTTTCTGTCATGGTTTTGGGTGACTCAGCTGAGTTTTGGTTTCTTGAGCGGCAATTTCCTAAAGGATTTCTGGGTCTGAGTTGGTTTTGCCTTCTTCCCTCCCAAATTTTGTATTCTGACACAATACACACACGAGTTTAGACAGCAGATCCATTATGAAATGAAAAAAACCAAAACGAATTAGCGTGTCATGCTTAGAATTCTAGAGGCAGCACGACCAACATGAGTTTTTGTGTTTTGGAAAAAGAAATGGAACCCTTTTGCAGAGGGGAACGATAATTCATTCCCCAAATCAGTTTGCCAGCGATTTTCAGGTGAATTGAATGAGTTTTCCAAAGCCAGTCAGCTTGGAGGGGTGGATGAATCCGGAAACAGCCTGTTTCCTTGTGACTAAATCAAGCCCACTATCAAAAAGGACTCTTCCATTTCTTTGGCTCTTTTCACTTTTTTCTTCTTTATCATGGTTTGTAATGAATTTTCTGATGTGAGCTTTGATTCTGAGGCTGGAATATGGAATTCAAGACCCGGAAGGAATGGTCTTTTTCAATCAGGGCACAGCTGTTGGCTTGCTCCAATTCTGGCTTTCTGTCATGGTTTTGGGTGCCTCAGCCGAGTTTTGGTTTCTTGAGCGGCAATTTCCTAAAGGATTTCTGGGTCTGAGTTGGGTTTGCCTTCTTCCTTCCCAAATTTTGTATTGTGACGCAATAGAAACACGAGTTTAGACAGCAGATCCATTATGAAAGAAAAAAAACCAAAACCAATTAGCGTGTCATGCTTAGAATTCTAGAGGCAGCACGACCAACATGAGTTTTTGTGTTTTGGACAAAGAAATGGAACCCTTTTGCAGAGGGGCACGATAATGAATTCCCCAAATCAGTTTGCCAGCGATTTTCAGGTGAATTGAATGAGTTTTCCAAAGCCAGTCAGCTGGGAGGGGTGGATGAATCCGGAAACAGCCTGTTTCCTTGTGACTAAATCAAGCCCACTATCAAAAAGGACTCTTCCATTTCTTTGGCTCTTTTCACATTTTTCTTCTTTCTCATGGTTTGTAATGAATTTTCTGATGTGAGCTTTGATTTTGAGGCTGGAATATGGAGTTCAAGACACGGAAGGAATGGTCTTTTTCAATCAGGGCACAGCTGTTGGCTTGCTCCAATTCTGGCTTTCTGTCATGGTTTTGGGTGCCTCAGCTGAGTTTTGGTTTCTTGAGCAGCAATTTCCTAAATGATTTCTGGGTCTGAGTTGGTTTTGCCTTCTTCCTTCCCAAATTTTGTATTCTGACGCAATACAAACACGAGTTTAGACAGCAGATCCATTATGAAAGAAAAAAAAAACACCAATTAGCGTGTCATGCTTAGAATTCTAGAGGCAGCACGACCAACATGAGTTTTTGTGTTTTGGAAAAAGAAATGGAACCCTTTTGCAGAGGGGAACGATCATTAATTCCCCAAATCAGTTTGCCAGCGATTTTCAGGTGAATTGAATGAGTTTCCAAAGCCAGTCAGCTCGGAGGGGTGGATGAATCCGGAAACAGCCTGTTTCCTTGTGACTAAATCAAGCCCACTATCAAAAAGGACTCTTCCATTTCTTTGGCTCTTTTCACATTTTTCTTCTTTATCATGGTTTGTAATGAATTGTCTGATGTGAGCTTTGATTTTGAGGCTGGAATATGGAGTTCAAGACACGGAAGGAATGGTCTTTTTCAATCAGGGCACAGCTGTTGGCTTGCTCCAATTCTGGCTTTCTGTCATGGTTTTGGGTGCCTCAGCTGAGTTTTGGTTTCTTGAGTGGCAATTTCCTAAAGGATTTCTGGGTCTGAGTTGGTTTCGCCTTCTTCCCTCCCAAATTTTGTATTCTGACACAATACAAACACGAGTTTAGACAGCAGATCCATTATGAAATAAAAAAAAAAAACAAAACCAATTAGCGTGTCATGCTTAGAATTCTAGAGGCAGCACGACCAACATGAGTTTTTGTGTTTTGGAAAAAGAAATGGAACCCTTTTGCAGAGGGGAACGATAATTAATTCCCCAAATCAGTTTGCCAGCGATTTTCAGGTGAATTGAATGAGTTTTCCAAAGCCAGTCAGCTGGGAGGGGTGGATGAATCCGGAAACAGCCTGTTTCCTTGTGACTAAATCAAGCCCACTATCAAAAAGGACTCTTCCATTTCTTTGGCTCTTTGCACATTTTTTTCTTTATCATGGTTTGTAATGAATTTTCTGATGTGAGCTTTGATTTTGAGGCTGGAATATGGAGTTCAAGCCACTTTAGGAATGATCTTTTTCAATCAGGGCACAGCTGTTGGCTTGCTCCAATTCTGGCTTTCTGTCATGGTTTTGGGTGCCTCAGCTGAGTTTTGGTTTCTTGAGCGGCAATTTCCTAAAGGATTTCTGGGTCTGAGTTGGTTTTGCCTTCTTCCTTCCAAATTTTGTATTCTGACGCAATACAAACACGAGTTTAGACAGCAGATCCATTATGAAAGAAAAAAAACCAAAACCAATTAGCGTGTCATGCTTAGAATTCTAAGGGCAGCCCGACCAACATGAGTTTTTGTGTTTTGGACAAAGAAATGGAACCCTTTTGCAGAGGGGCACGATAATTAATTCCCCAAATCAGTTTGCCAGCGATTTTCAGGTGAATTGAATGAGTTTTCCAAAGCCAGTCAGCTGGGAGGGGTGGATGAATCCGGAAACAGCCTGTTTCCTTGTGACTAAATCAAGCCCACTATCAACAAGGACTCTTCCATTTCTTTGGCTCTTCTCACATTTTTCTTCTTTATCATGGTTTGTAATGAGTTTTCTGATGTGAGCTTTGATTTTGAGGCTGGAATATGGAGTTCAAGACACGGAAGGAATGGTCTTTTTCAATCAGGGCACAGCTGTTGGCTTGCTCCAATTCTGGCTTTCTGTAATGGTTTTGGGTGCCTCAGCCGAGTTTTGGTTTCTTGAGCGGCAATTTCCTAAAGGATTTCTGGGTCTGAGTTGGTTTTGCCTTCTTCCTTCCCAAATTTTGTATTCTGACGCAATACACAAACGAGTTTAGACAGCAGATCCATTATGAAATAAAAAAAACAAAACCAATGAGCGTGTCATGCTTAGAATTCTAGAGGCAGCACGACCAACATGAGTTTTTGTGTTTTGGAAAAAGAAATGGAACCCTTTTGCAGAGGGGAACGATAATTAATTCCCCAAATCAGTTTGCCAGCGATTTTCAGGTGAATTGAATGAGTTTTCCAAAGCCAGTCAGCTGGGAGGGGTGGATGAATCCGGAAACAGCCTGTTTCCTTGTGATTAAATCAAGCCCACTATCAAAAAGGACTCTTCCATTTCTTTAGCTCTTCTCATATTTTTCTTCTTTATCATGGTTTGTAATAATTTTCTGATGTGAGCTTTGATTTTGAGGCTGGAATATGGAGTTCAAGACACGGAAGGAATGGTCTTTTTCAATCAGGGCACAGCTGTTGGCTTGCTCCAATTCTGGCTTTCTGTCATGGTTTTGGGTGCCTCAGCCGAGTTTTGGTTTCTTGAGTGGCAATTTCCTAAAGGATTTCTGGGTCTGAGTTGGTTTTGCCTTCTTCCTTCCCAAATTTTGTATTCTGACGCAATACAAACACGAGTTTAGACAGCAGATCCATTATGAAATAAAAAAAAAAAAACAATTAGCGTGTCATGCTTAGAATTCTAGAGGCAGCACGACCAACATGAGTTTTTGTGTTTTGGACAAAAAATGGAACCCTTTTGCAGAGGGGAACGATAATTAATTCCCCAAATCAGTTTGCCAGCGATTTTCAGGTGAATTGAATGAGTTTTCCAAAGCCAGTCATCTGGGAGGGGTGGATGAATGCGGAAACAGCCTGTTTCCTTGTGACTAAATCAAGCACACTATCAAAAAGGACTCTTCCATTTCTTTGGCTCTTCTCACATTTTTCTTCTTTATCATGGTTTGTAATGAATTTTCTGATGTGAGCTTTGATTTTGAGGCTGGAATATGGAGTTCAAGACACGGAAGGAAAGGTCTTTTTCAATCAGGGCACAGCTGTTGGCTTGCTCCAATTCTGGCTTTCTGTCATGGTTTTGGGTGCCTCAGCCGAGTTTTGGTTTCTTGAGCGGCAATTTCCTAAAGGATTTCTGGGTCTGAGTTGGTTTTGCCTTCTTCCTTCCCAAATTTTGTATTCTGACGCAATACACAAACGAGTTTAGACAGCAGATCCATTATGAAATAAAAAAAACAAAACCAATTAGCGTGTCATGCTTAGAATTCTAGAGGCAGCACGACCAACATGAGTTTTTGTGTTTTGGAAAAAGAAATGGAACCCTTTTGCAGAGGGGAACGATAATTAATTCCCCAAATCAGTTTGCCAGCGATTTTCAGGTGAATTGAATGAGTTTTCCAAAGCCAGTCAGCTGGGAGGGGTGGATGAATCCGGAAACAGCCTGTTTCCTTGTGATTAAATCAAGCCCACTATCAAAAAGGACTCTTCCATTTCTTTAGCTCTTCTCATATTTTTCTTCTTTATCATGGTTTGTAATAATTTTCTGATGTGAGCTTTGATTTTGAGGCTGGAATATGGAGTTCAAGACACGGAAGGAATGGTCTTTTTCAATCAGGGCACAGCTGTTGGCTTGCTCCAATTCTGGCTTTCTGTCATGGTTTTGGGTGCCTCAGCCGAGTTTTGGTTTCTTGAGCGGCAATTTCCTAAAGGATTTCTGGGTCTGAGTTGGTTTTGCCTTCTTCCTTCCCAAATTTTGTATTCTGACGCAATACACAAACGAGTTTAGACAGCAGATCCATTATGAAATAAAAAAAACAAAACCAATTAGCGTGTCATGCTTAGAATTCTAGAGGCAGCACGACCAACATGAGTTTTTGTGTTTTGGAAAAAGAAATGGAACCCTTTTGCAGAGGGGAACGATAATTAATTCCCCAAATCAGTTTGCCAGCGATTTTCAGGTGAATTGAATGAGTTTTCCAAAGCCAGTCAGCTGGGAGGGGTGGATGAATCCGGAAACAGCCTGTTTCCTTGTGATTAAATCAAGCCCACTATCAAAAAGGACTCTTCCATTTCTTTAGCTCTTCTCATATTTTTCTTCTTTATCATGGTTTGTAATAATTTTCTGATGTGAGCTTTGATTTTGAGGCTGGAATATGGAGTTCAAGACACGGAAGGAATGGTCTTTTTCAATCAGGGCACAGCTGTTGGCTTGCTCCAATTCTGGCTTTCTGTCATGGTTTTGGGTGCCTCAGCCGAGTTTTGGTTTCTTGAGCGGCAATTTCCTAAAGGATTTCTGGGTCTGAGTTGGTTTTGCCTTCTTCCTTCCCAAATTTTGTATTCTGACGCAATACAAACACGAGTTTAGACAGCAGATCCATTATGAAATAAAAAAAAAAAAACAATTAGCGTGTCATGCTTAGAATTCTAGAGGCAGCACGACCAACATGAGTTTTTGTGTTTTGGACAAAAAATGGAACCCTTTTGCAGAGGGGAACGATAATTAATTCCCCAAATCAGTTTGCCAGCGATTTTCAGGTGAATTGAATGAGTTTTCCAAAGCCAGTCAGCTGGGAGGGGTGGATGAATGCGGAAACAGCCTGTTTCCTTGTGACTAAATCAAGCCCACTATCAAAAAGGACTCTTCCATTTCTTTGGCTCTTCTCACTTTTTTCTTCTTTATCATGGTTTGTAATGAATTTTCTGATGTGAGCTTTGATTTTGAGGCTGGAATATGGAGTTCAAGACACGGAAGGCATGGTCTTTTTCAATCAGGGCACAGCTGTTGGCTTGCTCCAATTCTGGCTTTCTGTCATGGTTTTGGGTGCCTCAGCCGAGTTTTGGTTTCTTGAGTGGCAATTTCCTAAAGGATTTCTGGGTCTGAGTTGGTTTTGCCTTCTTTCTTCCCAAATTTTGTATTCTGACGCAATACAAACACAAGTTTAGACAGCAGATCCATTATGAAATAAAAAACAAAACCAATTAGCGTGTCATGCTTAGAATTCTAGAGGCAGCACGACCAACATGAGTTTTTGTGTTTTGGACAAAGAAATGGAACCCTTTTGCAGAGGGGAACGATCATTAATTCCCCAAATCAGTTTGCCAGCGATTTTCAGGTGAATTGAATGAGTTTTCCAAAGCCAGTCAGCTGGGAGGGGTGGATGAATCCGGAAACAGCCTGTTTCCTTGTGACTAAATCAAGCCCACTATCAAAAAGGACTCTTCCATTTCTTTGGCTCTTCTCACATTTTTCTTCTTTATCATGGTTTGTAATGAATTTTCAGATGTGAGCTTTGATTTTGAGGCTGGAATATGGAGTTCAAGACACGGAAGGCATGGTCTTTTTCAATCAGGGCACAGCTGTTGGCTTGCTCCGATTCTGGCTTTCTGTAATGGTTTTGGGTGCCTCCGCAGAGTTGTGGTTTCTTGAGCGGCAATTTCCTAAAGGATTTCTGGGTCTGAGTTGGTTTTGCCTTCTTCCTTCCCAAATGTTGTATTCTGACGCAATACAAACACGAGTTTAGACTGCAGATCCATTATGAAAGAAAAAAAAGAAAACCAATTAGCATGTCATGCTTAGAATTCTAGAGGCAGCACGACCAACATGAGTTTTTGTGTTTTGGACAAAGAAATGGAACCCTTTTGCAGAGGGGAACGATAATTAATTCCGCAAATCCGTTTGCCAGCGATTTTCAGGTGAATTGAATGAGTTTTCCAAAGCCAGTCAGCTGGGAGGGGTGGATGAATCCGGAAACAGCCTGTTTCCTTGTGACTAAATCAAGCCCACTATCAACAAGGACTCTTCCATTTCTTTGGCTCTTCTCACATTTTTCTTCTTTATCATGGTTTGTAATGAGTTTTCTGATGTGAGCTTTGATTTTGAGGCTGGAATATGGAGTTCAAGACACGGAAGGGATGGTCTTTTTCAATCAGGGCACAGCTGTTGGCTTCCTCCAATTCTGGCTTTCTGTCATGGTTTTGGGTGCCTCAGCCGAGTTTTGGTTTCTTGAGCGGCAATTTCCTGAAGGATTTCTGGGTCTGAGTTGGTTTTGCCTTCTTCCTTCCCAAATTTTGTATTCTGACGCAATACACAAACGAGTTTAGACAGCAGATCCATTATGAAATAAAAAAAACAAAACCAATTAGCGTGTCATGCTTAGAATTCTAGAGGCAGCACGACCAACATGAGTTTTTGTGTTTTGGACAAAGAAATGGAACCCTTTTGCAGAGGGGAACGATCATTAATTCCCCAAATCAGTTTGCCAGCGATTTTCAGGTGAATTGAATGAGTTTTCCAAAGCCAGTCAGCTGGGAGGGGTGGATGAATCCGGAAACAGCCTGTTTCCTTGTGACCCAATCAAGCCCACTATCAACAAGGACTCTTCCATTTCTTTGGCTCTTCTCACATTTTTCTTCTTTATCATGGTTTGTAATGAGTTTTCTGATGTGAGCTTTGATTTTGAGGCTGGAATATGTAGTTCAAGACACGGAAGGCATGGTCTTTTTCAATCAGGGCACAGCTGTTGGCTTGCTCCAATTCTGGCTTTCTGTCATGGTTTTGGGTGCCTCAGCCGAGTTTTGGTTTCTTGAGCGGCAATTTCCTAAAGGATTTCTGGGTCTGAGTTGGTTTTGCCTTCTTCCTTCCCAAATTTTGTATCCTGATGCAATACAAACACGAGTTTAGACAGCAGATCCATTATGAAATAAAAAAAAAAAAACAAAACCAATTAGCGTGTCATGCTTAGAATTCTAGAGGCAGCACGACCAACATGAGTTTTTGTGTTTTGGACAAAAAATGGAAGCCTTTTGCAGAGGGGAACGATAATTAATACCCAAATCAGTTTGCCAGCGATTTTCAGGTGAATTGAATGAGTTTTCCAAAGCCAGTCAGCTGGGAGGGGTGGATGAATCCGGAAACAGCCTGTTTCCTTGTGATTAAATCAAGCCCACTATCAAAAAGGACTCTTCCATTTCTTTAGCTCTTCTCATATTTTTCTTCTTTATCATGGTTTGTAATAATTTTCTGATGTGAGCTTTGATTTTGAGGCTGGAATATGGAGTTCAAGACCCGGAAGGAATGATCTTTTTCATTCAGGGCACAGCTGTTGGCTTGCTCCATTTCTGGCTTTCTGTCATGGTTTTGGGTGCCTCAGCCGAGTTTTGGTTTCTTGAGCGGCAATTTCCTAAAGGATTTCTGGGTCTGAGTTGGTTTTGCCTTCTTCCTTCCCAAATTTTGTATTCTGACGCAATACAAACACGAGTTTAGACAGCAGATCCATTATGAAATAAAAAAAAAAAAACCAATGAGCGTGTCATGCTTAGAATTCTAGAGGCAGCACGACCAACATGAGTTTTTGTGTTTTGGAAAAAGAAATGGAACCATTTTGCAGAGGGGAACGATAATTAATTCCCCAAATCAGTTTGCCAGCGATTTTCAGGTGAATTGAATGAGTTTTCCAAAGCCAGTCAGCTGGGAGGGGTGGATGAATCCGGAAACAGCCTGTTTCCTTGTGACTAAATCAAGCCCACTATCAAAAAGGACTCTTGCATTTCTTTGGCTCTTCTCACTTTTCTCTTCTTTATCATGGTTTGTAATGAATTTTCTGATGTGAGCTTTGATTTTGAGGCTGGAATATGGAGTTCAAGACACGGAAGGAATGGTCTTTTTCAATCAGGGCACAGCTGTTGGCTTGCTCCAATTCTGGCTTTCTGTCATGGTTTTGGGTGCCTCAGCTGAGTTTTGGTTTCTTGAGCGGCAATTTCCTAAAGGATTTCTGGGTCTGAGTTGGTTTTGCCTTCTTCCTTCCCAAATTTTGTATTCTGACGCAATACAAACACGAGTTTAGACAGCAGATCCATTATGAAAGAAAAAACAAAACCAATTAGCGTGTCATGCTTAGAATTCTAGAGGCAGCACGACCAACATGAGTTTTTGTGTTTTGGACAAAAAATGGAACCCTTTTGCAGAGGGGAACGAGAATTAATTCCCCAAATCAGTTTGCCAGCGATTTTCAGGTGAATTGAATGAGTTTTCCAAAGCCAGTCAGCTGGGAGGGGTGGATCAATGCGGAAACAGCCTGTTTCCTTGTGACTAAATCAAGCCCACTATCAAAAAGGACTCTTCCATTTCTTTGGCTCTTCTCACATTTTTCTTCTTTATCATGGTTTGTAATGAACTTTCTGATGTCAGCTTTGATTTTGAGGCTGGAATATGGAGTTCAAGACACGGAAGGAATGGTCTTTTTCAATCAGGGCACAGCTGTTGGCTTGCTCCAATTCTGGCTTTCTGTCATGGTTTTGGGTGCCTCAGCCGAGTTTTGGTTTCTTGAGCGGCAATTTCCTAAAGGATTTCTGGGTCTGAGTTGGTTTTGCCTTCTTCCTTCCCAAATTTTGTATTCTGACGCAATACACAAACGAGTTTAGACAGCAGATCCATTATGAAATAAAAAAAAAGAAAATCAATGAGCGTGTCATGCTTAGAATTCTAGAGGCAGCACGACCAACATGAGTTTTTGTGTTTTGGAAAAAAAATGGAACCATTTTGCAGAGGGGCACGATAATTAATTCCACAAATCAGTTTGCCAGCGATTTTCAGGTGAATTGAATGAGTTTTCCAAAGCCAGTCAGCTGGGAGGGGTGGATGAATCCGGCAACAGCCTGTTTCCTTGTGACTAAATAAAGCACACTATCAAAAAGGACTCTTCCATTTCTTTGGCACTTCTCACATTTTTCTTCTTTATCATGCTTTGTAATGAATTTTCTGATGTGAGCTTTGATTTTGAGGCTGGAATATGGAGTTCAAGACACGGAAGGCATGGTCATTTTCAATCAGGGCACAGCTGTTGGCTTGCTCCAATTCTGGCTTTCTGTCATGGTTTTGGGTGACTCAGCCGAGTTTTGGTTTCTTGAGCGGCAATTTCCTAAAGGATTTCTGGGTCTGAGTTGGTTTTGCCTTCTTCCTTCCCAAATTTTGTATTCTGACGCAATACAAACACGAGTTTAGACAGCAGATCCATTATGAAAGAAAAAACAAAACCAATTAGCGTGTCATGCTTAGAATTCTAGAGGCAGCACGACCAACATGAGTTTTTGTGTTTTGGACAAAGAAATGGAACCCTTTTGCAGAGGGGAACGATAATTCATTCCCCAAATCAGTTTGCCAGCGATTTTCAGGTGAATTGAATGAGTTTTCCAAAGCCAGTCAGCTGGGAGGGGTGGATCAATGCGGAAACAGCCTGTTTCCTTGTGACTAAATCAAGCCCACTATCAAAAAGGACTCTTCCATTTCTTTGGCTCTTCTCACATTTTTCTTCTTTATCATGGTTTGTAATGAACTTTCTGATGTCAGCTTTGATTTTGAGGCTGGAATATGGAGTTCAAGACCCGGAAGGCATGGTCTTTTTCAATCAGGGCACAACTGTTGGCTTGCTCCAATTCTGGCTTTCTGTCATGGTTTTGGGTGCCTCAGCCGAGTTTTGGTTTCTTGAGCGGCAATTTCCTAAAGGATTTCTGGGTCTGAGTTGGTTTTGCCTTCTTCCTTCCCAAATTTTGTATTCTGATGCAATACAAACACGAGTTTAGACAGCAGATCCATTATGAAATAAAAAAAAAAAAAAACCAGTTAGCGTGTCATGCTTAGAATTCTAGAGGCAGCACGACCAACATGAGTTTTTGTGTTTTGGAAAAAGAAATGGAAGCCTTTTGCAGAGGGGAACGATAATTAATTCCCCAAATCAGTTTGCCAGCGATTTTCAGGTGAATTGAATGAGTTTTCCAAAGCCAGTCAGCTGGGAGTGGTGGATGAATCCGGAAACAATCTGTTTCCTTGTGACTAAATCAAGCCCACTATCAAAAAGGACTCTTCCATTTCTTTGGCTCTTTTCACATTTTTCTTCTTTATCATGGTTTGTAATGAATTTTCTGATGTGAGCTTTGATTTTGAGGCTGGAATATGGAGTTCAAGACACGGAAGGAAAGGTCTTTTTCAATCAGGGCACAGCTGTTGGCTTGCTCCAATTCTGGCTTTCTGTCATGGTTTTGGGTGCCTCAGCCGAGTTTTGGTTTCTTGAGCGGCAATTTCCTAAAGGATTTCTGGGTCTGAGTTGGTTTTGCCTTCTTCCTTCCCAAATTTTGTATTCTGACGCAATACAAACACGAGTTTAGACAGCAGATCCATTATGAAATAAAAAAAAAAAAAACCAATGAGCGTGTCATGCTTAGAATTCTAGAGGCAGCACGACCAACATGAGTTTTTGTGTTTTGGAAAAAGAAATGGAACCCTTTTGCAGAGGGGAACGAGAATTAATTCCCCAAATCAGTTTGCCAGCGATTTTCAGGTGAATTGAATGAGTTTTCCAAAGCCAGTCAGCTGGGAGGGGTGGATGAATCCGGAAACAGCCTGTTTCCTTGTGACTAAATCAAGCCCACTATCAAAAAGGACTCTTCCATTTCTTTGGCTCTTCTCACATTTTTCTTCTTTATCATGGTTTGTAATGAATTTTCTGATGTGAGCTTTGATTTTGAGGCTGGAATATGGAGTTCAAGACACGGAAGGAATGGTCTTTTTCAATCAGGGCACAGCTGTTGGCTTGCTCCAATTCTGGCTTTCTGTCATGGTTTTGGGTGCCTCAGCTGAGTTTTGGTTTCTTGAGCGGCAATTTCCTAAAGGATTTCTGGGTCTGAGTTGGTTTTGCCTTCTTCCTTCCCAAATTTTGTATTCTGACGCAATACAAACACGAGTTTAGACAGCAGATCCATTATGAAAGAAAAAACAAAACCAATTAGCGTGTCATGCTTAGAATTCTAGAGGCAGCACGACCAACATGAGTTTTTGTGTTTTGGACAAAAAATGGAACCCTTTTGCAGAGGGGAACGAGAATTAATTCCCCAAATCAGTTTGCCAGCGATTTTCAGGTGAATTGAATGAGTTTTCCAAAGCCAGTCAGCTGGGAGGGGTGGATCAATGCGGAAACAGCCTGTTTCCTTGTGACTAAATCAAGCCCACTATCAAAAAGGACTCTTCCATTTCTTTGGCTCTTCTCACATTTTTCTTCTTTATCATGGTTTGTAATGAACTTTCTGATGTCAGCTTTGATTTTGAGGCTGGAATATGGAGTTCAAGACACGGAAGGAATGGTCTTTTTCAATCAGGGCACAGCTGTTGGCTTCCTCCAATTCTGGCTTTCTGTCATGGTTTTGGGTGCCTCAGCCGAGTTTTGGTTTCTTGAGCGGCAATTTCCTAAAGGATTTCTGGGTCTGAGTTGGTTTTGCCTTCTTCCTTCCCAAATTTTGTATTCTGACGCAATACAAACACGAGTTTAGACAGCAGCTCCATTATGAAATAAAAAAAAAGAAAATCAATGAGCGTGTCATGCTTAGAATTCTAGAGGCAGCACGACCAACATGAGTTTTTGTGTTTTGGACAAAGAAATGGAACCCTTTTGCAGAGGGGAACGATCATTAATTCCCCAAATCAGTTTGCCAGCGATTTTCAGGTGAATTGAATGAGTTTTCCAAAGCCAGTCAGCTGGGAGGGGTGGATGAATCCGGCAACAGCCTGTTTCCTTGTGACTAAATAAAGCACACTATCAAAAAGGACTCTTCCATTTCTTTGGCACTTCTCACATTTTTCTTCTTTATCATGCTTTGTAATGAATTTTCTGATGTGAGCTTTGATTTTGAGGCTGGAATATGGAGTTCAAGACACGGAAGGCATGGTCATTTTCAATCAGGGCACAGCTGTTGGCTTGCTCCAATTCTGGCTTTCTGTCATGGTTTTGGGTGACTCAGCCGAGTTTTGGTTTCTTGAGCGGCAATTTCCTAAAGGATTTCTGGGTCTGAGTTGGTTTTGCCTTCTTCCTTCCCAAATTTTGTATTCTGACGCAATACAAACACGAGTTTAGACAGCAGATCCATTATGAAAGAAAAAACAAAACCAATTAGCGTGTCATGCTTAGAATTCTAGAGGCAGCACGACCAACATGAGTTTTTGTGTTTTGGACAAAGAAATGGAACCCTTTTGCAGAGGGGAACGATAATTCATTCCCCAAATCAGTTTGCCAGCGATTTTCAGGTGAATTGAATGAGTTTTCCAAAGCCAGTCAGCTGGGAGGGGTGGATCAATGCGGAAACAGCCTGTTTCCTTGTGACTAAATCAAGCCCACTATCAAAAAGGACTCTTCCATTTCTTTGGCTCTTCTCACATTTTTCTTCTTTATCATGGTTTGTAATGAACTTTCTGATGTCAGCTTTGATTTTGAGGCTGGAATATGGAGTTCAAGACCCGGAAGGCATGGTCTTTTTCAATCAGGGCACAACTGTTGGCTTGCTCCAATTCTGGCTTTCTGTCATGGTTTTGGGTGCCTCAGCCGAGTTTTGGTTTCTTGAGCGGCAATTTCCTAAAGGATTTCTGGGTCTGAGTTGGTTTTGCCTTCTTCCTTCCCAAATTTTGTATTCTGATGCAATACAAACACGAGTTTAGACAGCAGATCCATTATGAAATAAAAAAAAAAAAAAACCAGTTAGCGTGTCATGCTTAGAATTCTAGAGGCAGCACGACCAACATGAGTTTTTGTGTTTTGGAAAAAGAAATGGAAGCCTTTTGCAGAGGGGAACGATAATTAATTCCCCAAATCAGTTTGCCAGCGATTTTCAGGTGAATTGAATGAGTTTTCCAAAGCCAGTCAGCTGGGAGTGGTGGATGAATCCGGAAACAACCTGTTTCCTTGTGACTAAATCAAGCCCACTATCAAAAAGGACTCTTCCATTTCTTTGGCTCTTTTCACATTTTTCTTCTTTATCATGGTTTGTAATGAATTTTCTGATGTGAGCTTTGATTTTGAGGCTGGAATATGGAGTTCAAGACACGGAAGGAAAGGTCTTTTTCAATCAGGGCACAGCTGTTGGCTTGCTCCAATTCTGGCTTTCTGTCATGGTTTTGGGTGCCTCAGCCGAGTTTTGGTTTCTTGAGCGGCAATTTCCTAAAGGATTTCTGGGTCTGAGTTGGTTTTGCCTTCTTCCTTCCCAAATTTTGTATTCTGACGCAATACAAACACGAGTTTAGACAGCAGATCCATTATGAAATTAAAAAAAAAAAACAAAACCTATGAGCGTGTCATGCTTAGAATTCTAGAGGCAGCAGGACCAACATGAGTTTTTGTGTTTTGGAAAAAGAAATGGAACCCTTTTGCAGAGGGGAACGATAATTAATTCCCCAAATCAGTTTGCCAGCGATTTTCAGGTGAATTGAATGAGTTTTCCAAAGCCAGTCAGCTGGGAGGGGTGGATGAATCCAGAAACAACCTGTTTCCTTGTGACTAAATCAAGCCCACTCTCAAAAAGGACTCTTCCATTTCTTTGGCTCTTTTCACATTTTTCTTCTTTATCATGGTTTGTAATGAATTTTCTGATGTGAGCTTTGATTTTGAGGCTGGAATATGGAGTTCAAGACACGGAAGGAATGGTCTTTTTCAATCAGGGCACAGCTGTTGGCTTGCTCCAATTCTGGCTTTCTGTCATGGTTTTGGGTGCCTCAGCCGAGTTTTGGTTTCTTGAGCGGCAATTTCCTAAAGGATTTCTGGGTCTGAGTTGGTTTTGCCTTCTTCCTTCCCAAATTTTGTATTCTGACGCAATACAAACACGAGTTTAGACAGCAGATCCATTATGAAATTAAAAAAAAAAAACAAAACCTATGAGCGTGTCATGCTTAGAATTCTAGAGGCAGCAGGACCAACATGAGTTTTTGTGTTTTGGAAAAAGAAATGGAACCCTTTTGCAGAGGGGAACGATAATTAATTCCCCAAATCAGTTTGCCAGCGATTTTCAGGTGAATTGAATGAGTTTTCCAAAGCCAGTCAGCTGGGAGGGGTGGATGAATCCGGCAACAGCCTGTTTCCTTGTGACTAAATCAAGCACACTATCAAAAAGGACTCTTCCATTTCTTTGGCACTTCTCACATTTTTCTTCTTTATCATGCTTTGTAATGAATTTTCTGATGTGAGCTTTGATTTTGAGGCTAGAATATGGAGTTCAAGACACGGAAGGCATGGTCATTTTCAATCAGGGCACAGCTGTTGGCTTGCTCCAATTCTGGCTTTCTGTCATGGTTTTGGGTGACTCAGCCGAGTTTTGGTTTCTTGAGCGGCAATTTCCTAAAGGATTTCTGGGTCTGAGTTGGTTTTGCCTTCTTCCTTCCCAAATTTTGTATTCTGACGCAATACAAACACGAGTTTAGACAGCAGATCCATTATGAAAGAAAAAACAAAACCAATTAGCGTGTCATGCTTAGAATTCTAGAGGCAGCACGACCAACATGAGTTTTTGTGTTTTGGACAAAGAAATGGAACCCTTTTGCAGAGGGGAACGATAATTCATTCCCCAAATCAGTTTGCCAGCGATTTTCAGGTGAATTGAATGAGTTTTCCAAAGCCAGTCAGCTGGGAGGGGTGGATCAATGCGGAAACAGCCTGTTTCCTTGTGACTAAATCAAGCCCACTATCAAAAAGGACTCTTCCATTTCTTTGGCTCTTCTCACATTTTTCTTCTTTATCATGGTTTGTAATGAACTTTCTGATGTCAGCTTTGATTTTGAGGCTGGAATATGGAGTTCAAGACACGGAAGGAATGGTCTTTTTCAATCAGGGCACAACTGTTGGCTTGCTCCAATTCTGGCTTTCTGTCATGGTTTTGGGTGCCTCAGCTGAGTTTTGGTTTCTTGAGTGGCAATTTCCTAAAGGATTTCTGGGTCTGAGTTGGTTTTGCCTTCTTCCTTCCCAAATTTTGTATTCTGATGCAATACAAACACGAGTTTAGACAGCAGATCCATTATGAAATAAAAAAAAAAAAAAACCAGTTAGCGTGTCATGCTTAGAATTCTAGAGGCAGCACGACCAACATGAGTTTTTGTGTTTTGGAAAAAGAAATGGAAGCCTTTTGCAGAGGGGAACGATAATTAATTCCCCAAATCAGTTTGCCAGCGATTTTCAGGTGAATTGAATGAGTTTTCCAAAGCCAGTCAGCTGGGAGTGGTGGATGAATCCGGAAACAACCTGTTTCCTTGTGACTAAATCAAGCCCATTATCAAAAAGGACTCTTCCATTTCTTTGGCTCTTTTCACATTTTTCTTCTTTATCATGGTTTGTAATGAATTTTCTGATGTGAGCTTTGATTTTGAGGCTGGAATATGGAGTTCAAGACACGGAAGGAAAGGTCTTTTTCAATCAGGGCACAGCTGTTGGCTTGCTCCAATTCTGGCTTTCTGTCATGGTTTTGGGTGCCTCAGCCGAGTTTTGGTTTCTTGAGCGGCAATTTCCTAAAGGATTTCTGGGTCTGAGTTGGTTTTGCCTTCTTCCTTCCCAAATTTTGTATTCTGACGCAATACAAACACGAGTTTAGACAGCAGATCCATTATGAAATTAAAAAAAAAAAAAAACAAAACCTATGAGCGTGTCATGCTTAGAATTCTAGAGGCAGCAGGACCAACATGAGTTTTTCTGTTTTGGAAAAAGAAATGGAACCCTTTTGCAGAGGGGAACGATAATTAATTCCCCAAATCAGTTTGCCAGCGATTTTCAGGTGAATTGAATGAGTTTTCCAAAGCCAGTCAGCTGGGAGGGGTGGATGAATCCGGAAACAACCTGTTTCCTTGTGACTAAATCAAGCCCACTCTCAAAAAGGACTCTTCCATTTCTTTGGCTCTTTTCACATTTTTCTTCTTTATCATGGTTTGTAATGAATTTTCTGATGTGAGCTTTGATTTTGAGGCTGGAATATGGAGTTCAAGACACGGAAGGAATGGTCTTTTTCAATCAGGGCACAGCTGTTGGCTTGCTCCAATTCTGGCTTTCTGTCATGGTTTTGGGTGCCTCAGCCGAGTTTTGGTTTCTTGAGCGGCAATTTCCTAAAGGATTTCTGGGTCTGAGTTGGTTTTGCCTTCTTCCTTCCCAAATTTTGTATTCTGACGCAATACAAACACGAGTTTAGACAGCAGATCCATTATGAAATTAAAAAAAAAAAACAAAACCTATGAGCGTGTCATGCTTAGAATTCTAGAGGCAGCACGACCAACATGAGTTTTTGTGCTTTGGAAAAAGAAATGGAACCCTTTTGCAGAGGGGAACGATAATGAATTCCCCAAATCAGTTTGCCAGCGATTTTCAGGTGAATTGAATGAGTTTTCCAAAGCCAGTCAGCTGGGAGGGGTGGATGAATCCGGCAACAGCCTGTTTCCTTGTGACTAAATCAAGCACACTATCAAAAAGGACTCTTCCATTTCTTTGGCACTTCTCACATTTTTCTTCTTTATCATGCTTTGTAATGAATTTTCTGATGTGAGCTTTGATTTTGAGGCTAGAATATGGAGTTCAAGACACGGAAGGCATGGTCATTTTCAATCAGGGCACAGCTGTTGGCTTGCTCCAATTCTGGCTTTCTGTCATGGTTTTGGGTGACTCAGCCGAGTTTTGGTTTCTTGAGCGGCAATTTCCTAAAGGATTTCTGGGTCTGAGTTGGTTTTGCCTTCTTCCTTCCCAAATTTTGTATTCTGACGCAATACAAACACGAGTTTAGACAGCAGATCCATTATGAAAGAAAAAACAAAACCAATTAGCGTGTCATGCTTAGAATTCTAGAGGCAGCACGACCAACATGAGTTTTTGTGTTTTGGACAAAGAAATGGAACCCTTTTGCAGAGGGGAACGATAATTCATTCCCCAAATCAGTTTGCCAGCGATTTTCAGGTGAATTGAATGAGTTTTCCAAAGCCAGTCAGCTGGGAGGGGTGGATCAATGCGGAAACAGCCTGTTTCCTTGTGACTAAATCAAGCCCACTATCAAAAAGGACTCTTCCATTTCTTTGGCTCTTCTCACATTTTTCTTCTTTATCATGGTTTGTAATGAACTTTCTGATGTCAGCTTTGATTTTGAGGCTGGAATATGGAGTTCAAGACACGGAAGGAATGGTCTTTTTCAATCAGGGCACAACTGTTGGCTTGCTCCAATTCTGGCTTTCTGTCATGGTTTTGGGTGCCTCAGCTGAGTTTTGGTTTCTTGAGTGGCAATTTCCTAAAGGATTTCTGGGTCTGAGTTGGTTTTGCCTTCTTCCTTCCCAAATTTTGTATTCTGATGCAATACAAACACGAGTTTAGACAGCAGATCCATTATGAAATAAAAAAAAAAAAAAACCAGTTAGCGTGTCATGCTTAGAATTCTAGAGGCAGCACGACCAACATGAGTTTTTGTGTTTTGGAAAAAGAAATGGAAGCCTTTTGCAGAGGGGAACGATAATTAATTCCCCAAATCAGTTTGCCAGCGATTTTCAGGTGAATTGAATGAGTTTTCCAAAGCCAGTCAGCTGGGAGTGGTGGATGAATCCGGAAACAACCTGTTTCCTTGTGACTAAATCAAGCCCATTATCAAAAAGGACTCTTCCATTTCTTTGGCTCTTTTCACATTTTTCTTCTTTATCATGGTTTGTAATGAATTTTCTGATGTGAGCTTTGATTTTGAGGCTGGAATATGGAGTTCAAGACACGGAAGGAAAGGTCTTTTTCAATCAGGGCACAGCTGTTGGCTTGCTCCAATTCTGGCTTTCTGTCATGGTTTTGGGTGCCTCAGCCGAGTTTTGGTTTCTTGAGCGGCAATTTCCTAAAGGATTTCTGGGTCTGAGTTGGTTTTGCCTTCTTCCTTCCCAAATTTTGTATTCTGACGCAATACAAACACGAGTTTAGACAGCAGATCCATTATGAAATTAAAAAAAAAAAAAAACAAAACCTATGAGCGTGTCATGCTTAGAATTCTAGAGGCAGCAGGACCAACATGAGTTTTTCTGTTTTGGAAAAAGAAATGGAACCCTTTTGCAGAGGGGAACGATAATTAATTCCCCAAATCAGTTTGCCAGCGATTTTCAGGTGAATTGAATGAGTTTTCCAAAGCCAGTCAGCTGGGAGGGGTGGATGAATCCGGAAACAACCTGTTTCCTTGTGACTAAATCAAGCCCACTCTCAAAAAGGACTCTTCCATTTCTTTGGCTCTTTTCACATTTTTCTTCTTTATCATGGTTTGTAATGAATTTTCTGATGTGAGCTTTGATTTTGAGGCTGGAATATGGAGTTCAAGACACGGAAGGAATGGTCTTTTTCAATCAGGGCACAGCTGTTGGCTTGCTCCAATTCTGGCTTTCTGTCATGGTTTTGGGTGCCTCAGCCGAGTTTTGGTTTCTTGAGCGGCAATTTCCTAAAGGATTTCTGGGTCTGAGTTGGTTTTGCCTTCTTCCTTCCCAAATTTTGTATTCTGACGCAATACAAACACGAGTTTAGACAGCAGATCCATTATGAAAGAAAAAACAAAACCAATTAGCGTGTCATGCTTAGAATTCTAGAGGCAGCACGACCAACATGAGTTTTTGTGCTTTGGAAAAAGAAATGGAACCCTTTTGCAGAGGGGAACGATAATGAATTCCCCAAATCAGTTTGCCAGCGATTTTCAGGTGAATTGAATGAGTTTTCCAAAGCCAGTCAGCTGGGAGGGGTGGATGAATCCGGAAACAGCCTGTTTCCTTGTGACTAAATCAAGCCCACTATCAAAAAGGACTCTTCCATTTCTTTGGCTCTTTTCACATTTTTCTTCTTTATCATGGTTTGTAATGAATTTTCTGATGTGAGCTTTGATTTTGAGGCTGGAATATGGAGTTCAAGACACGGAAGGAAAGGTCTTTTTCAATCAGTGCACAGCTGTTGGCTTGCTCCAATTCTGGCTTTCTGTCATGGTTTTGGGTGCCTCAGCCGAGTTTTGGTTTCTTGAGCGGCAATTTCCTAAAGGATTTCTGGGTCTGAGTTGGTTTTGCCTTCTTCCTTCCCAAATTTTGTATTCTGATGCAATACAAACACGAGTTTAGACAGCAGATCCATTATGAAATAAAAAAAAAAAAAACCAATTAGCGTGTCATGCTTAGAATTCTAGAGGCAGCACGACCAACATGAGTTTTTGTGTTTTGGAAAAAGAAATGGAACCCTTTTGCAGAGGGGCACGATCATGAATTCCCCAAATCAGTTTGCCAGCGATTTTCAGGTGAATTGAATGAGTTTTCCAAAGCCAGTCAGCTGGGAGGGGTGGATGAATCCGGAAACAGCCTGTTTCCTTGTGACTAAATCAAGCCCACTATCAAAAAGGACTCTTCCATTTCTTTGGCTCTTTTCACATTTTTCTTCTTTATCATGGTTTGTAATGAATTTTCCGATGTGAGCTTTGATTTTGAGGCTGGAATATGGAGTTCAAGACACGGAAGGAAAGGTCTTTTTCAATCAGTGCACAGCTGTTGGCTTGCTCCAATTCTGGCTTTCTGTCATGGTTTTGGGTGCCTCAGCCGAGTTTTGGTTTCTTGAGCGGCAATTTCCTAAAGGATTTCTGGGTCTGAGTTGGTTTTGCCTTCTTCCTTCCCAAATTTTGTATTCTGACGCAATACAAACACGAGTTTAGACAGCAGCTCCATTATGAAATAAAAAAAACAAAACAAAACCAGTTAGCATGTCATGCTTAGAATTCTAGAGGCAGCACGACCAACATGAGTTTTTGTGTTTTGGAAAAAGAAATGGAACCCTTTTGCAGAGGGGAACGATCATGAATTCCCCAAATCAGTTTGCGAGCGATTTTCAGGTGAATTGAATGAGTTTTCCAAAGCCAGTCAGCTGGGAGGGGTGGATCAATGCGGAAACAGCCTGTTTCCTTGTGACTAAATCAAGCCCACTATCAAAAAGGACTCTTCCATTTCTTTGGCTCTTCTCACATTTTTCTTCTTTATCATGGTTTGTAATGAACTTTCTGATGTGAGCTTTGATTTTGAGGCTGGAATATGGAGTTCAAGACACGGAAGGAAAGGTCTTTTTCAATCAGGGCACAGCTGTTGGCTTGCTCCAATTCTGGCTTTCTGTCATGGTTTTGGGTGCCTCAGCCGAGTTTTGGTTTCTTGAGTGGCAATTTCCTAAAGGATTTCTGGGTCTGAGTTGGTTTTGCCTTCTTCCTTCCCAAATTTTGTATTCTGATGCAATACAAACACGAGTTTAGACAGCAGATCCATTATGAAATAAAAAAAAAAAAAAACCAATTAGCGTGTCATGCTTAGAATTCTAGAGGCAGCACGACCAACATGAGTTTTTGTGTTTTGGAAAAAGAAATGGAACCCTTTTGCAGAGGGGAACGATAATTAATTCCCCAAATCAGTTTGCCAGCGATTTTCAGGTGAATTGAATGAGTTTTCCAAAACAGTCAGCTGGGAGGGGTGGATGAATCCGGAAACAGCCTGTTTCCTTGGGAATAAATCAAGCCCACTCTCAAAAAGGACTCTTCCATTTCTTTGGCTCTTTTCACATTTTTCTTCTTTATCATGGTTTGTAATGAATTTTCTGATGTGAGCTTTGATTTTGAGGCTGGAATATGGAGTTCAAGACACGGAAGGAATGGTCTTTTTCAATCAGGGCACAGCTGTTGGCTTGCTCCAATTCTGGCTTTCTGTCATGGTTTTGGGTGCCTCAGCCGAATTTTGGTTTCCTGAGTGGCAATTTCCTAAATGATTTCTCGGTCTGAGTTGGTTTTGCCTTCTTCCTTTCCAAATTTTGTATTCTGACATAATAGAAACACGAGTTTAGACAGCAGATCCATTATGAAATAAGAACCAAAACCAATTAGTGTGTCATGCTTAGAATTCTAGAGGCAGCACGAACAACATTTGAAGCTACAAGTAACATGACCAAGGTGAGATTTTTTGTTTTGGAAAATAAAATGGACACTTTGGCTGAGCTGACAGATATTAATTGCCTCCAAACTCAATTTCACTGCAATTTTTGGGTTAATTCAGTCCGAATTCCACAGGCAGTCAGCTGGAGGGGTGTATGCATCTGGGAACAGCCGGTTTCCTTGTGACTAAATCCAGCCCAATATCATCATGGATTCTTGCATTTCTTTGGCTTTTTTCTCATTTTTCTTATTTATCGTGGTTTGTAATGAATTTTCTGATGTGAGCTTTGGATTTGAGGCTGCCATATGGACTTCAGGGCATAAGAGGAAGGTTGTTATTCAATCAGGGCACAGCTGTAGGCTTGCTCCAATTCTGGCTTGCTGTCATGGTTTTGGGTGCCTCAGCTGACTTTTGGTTTCTTGAACGGCAATTTCCTAAATGTTTTCTGGGTCTAAGTCGGTTTTGCCTTCTTCCTTCCCAAATTTTGTATTCTGACGCAATAGAAACAACAGTTTGGACAGAGTAGCAAATATGAAATAAAAAAAACAACAAATAGGCGTTTGAAGCTTAGAAATCTACAGGTAACACGACCAAGGGTAGTTTTTGTGTTTTGTAAAATAAAGTGGAACACATTGTCTTAGGTGACAGAGATTAATTGCTTCCAAACTGAGTTTCACTGTGATTTTCAGGTTAATTCAGTCAGAATTCCACAGGCTGTCAGCTGGAGGGGTGGATGAATCCGGGAATAGCCGGGTTCCTTGCAACTAAATCCAGCCCAAT
Source organism: Oryctolagus cuniculus (assembly GCF_051225735.1). Lineage (NCBI taxonomy): Eukaryota > Metazoa > Chordata > Mammalia > Lagomorpha > Leporidae > Oryctolagus > Oryctolagus cuniculus. Next base: position 82,561,114 of record NC_142879.1, on the reverse strand, counting down.
ATCATTCTGGATTCTTGCGTTTGTTTGGCTATTTTCTCATTTTTCTTATTTATCATGGTTTGTAATGAATTTTCTGATGTGAGCTTTGGTTTTGAGGCTGCAATATAGAGTTCAGGGCACCGGAGGAATGTTCTTTTTCAATCAGGGCACAGCTGCTGGCTTGCTCCATTTCTGGCTTGCTGTCATTGTTTTGGGTGCCTCTGCCGATTTTAGGTTTCTTGAGTGGCAATTTCCTAAACGTTTTCTTAGTCTGAGTTGGTTTTGTCCTCTTCCTTCCCAAATTTTGTATTCTGACGCAATAGAAACAAGAGTTTGGGCAGAATAGCCATTATGAAATAAAAAAACACATCAAATAGGCTTTTGAAAGCTACAGGTAACACGACCAAGGTGAGATTTTGCTTTGGATAATAAAATGGAACACTTTGGCTGTGATGACAGATATTAACTGCCTCCTTTCAGGTTAATTCACTCAATATTCCTCAGGCAGTCAGCTGGAGGATTGGATGAATCTGGGAATAGCCATCTTCCTTTCGACTAAATCCAGCTCAATATCATTATGGATTCTTGCATTTCTTTGGCTTTTTTCTCATTTTTCTTATTTATCGGGGTTTGTAATGAATTTTCTGATGTGAGCTTTGGTTTTGAGGCTGGAATATGGAGTTCAGGGCACAAGAGGAAGGTTCTTATTCAATCAGGGCACAGCTGCTAGCTTGCTACAATTCTGGCTTGCTGTCATTGTTTTGGGTGCCTCCGCTGATTTGAGGTTTCTTGAGCATGAATTTGCTAAATATTTTATGAGTCTCAGTTGGTTTTCCTTCTTCCTTCCCAAATTTTGTAATCTAACGCAATAGAAAGAAGAATTTGGACAGAGTAGCCATTATGAAAAAAAAAAAAAAAAACATCAAATAGGCTTTTGAAGCTACAGGTAACACGAACAAGGTGACATTTTGTATTTTGGAAAATAAAATGAACACGTTGGCTGAGGTAACAGATATTAACTGCTTCTATTCAGGTTAATTCAGTCCGAATTCCACAGGCAGTCAGCTGGAGGGGTGGATGAATCCGGGAACAGCCGGTTTCCTTGCGACTAAATCCAGCCCAATATCATTATGGATTCTTGCATTTCTTTGTCTTTTTTCTCTTTTTTCTTATTTATCATGGTTTGTAATGAATTTTCTGATGTGAGCTTTGGTTTTGAGGCTGCAATATGGAGTTCAGGGCACCGGAGGAATGGTCTTTTTCAAACTGGGCACAGCTGTTGGCTTGCTCCAATTCTGGCTTGCTGTCATTGGTTTCGGTGCCTCAGCTGACTTTTAGTTTCTTGAACGGCAATTTCCTAAATGTTTTCTAGGTCTGAGTGGGTTTTGCCTTCTTCCTTCCCAAATGTTGTATTCTGATGCAATACAAACAAGACTTTGGACAGAGTACCATTATGAAAGAAAAAAAAAAAATTGCCCTTTCAGGAGTAGAAATCTACAGGTAACATGACCAAGATGAGTTTCTGTGTTTTGGAAAAAGACATGGAACACTTTGGCTGAGGTGACAGATATTAATTGCCTCCAAACCGAGTTTCACTGCGAATTTCATTTTAATTCAGTCAGAAACCACAGACACTCAGCTGGGAGGTGTGGAAGAATCTGGAAACAGACATTAACAAGGGAGTAAATCAAGCCCAATATCACTAAGAACTCCTGCATTTCTTTGGATTTTTTCTGATTTTTCTTATTTATCATGGTTTGTAATGAATTTCCTGATGTGAGGTTTGGATTTGAGGTTGCAATATCGAGTTCAGGGCACAAGAGGAAGGTTCTTTTTCAATCAGGGCACAGCTGTTGGCTTGCTCCAATTCTATCTTGCTTTCAAGGTTTTGGATGCCTCCGCAGCCCTTTGTTTCTTGAGCGGCAATTTCCTAAATGTTTTCTGGGTCTGAGTTGGTTTTGCCTTCTTCCTTCCCAAAATTTGTATTCTGCCCAAATACAAACAAGAGTTTGGGCAGAGTAGCCATTATGAAACAGAAAACACAACAAATAGGCATTTGAAGCTTAGAAATCTACAGGGAACACGACCAAGGTGAGTTTTTGTGTTTTGGAAAATCAAATGGTACACTTTGGCTGAGGTGGCAGATATTAATTGCCTCCAAACTGAGTTTCACTGCGATTTTCAGGTTAATTCAGTCAGAATTCCACAGGAACTCAGCAGGAGGGTTGGATGAATCTGGGAACATCCGGTTTCCTTGCGTCTAAATCAAGCCCAATATCATTATGGATTCTTGCATTTCTTTGGATTTTTTCTCTTTTTTCTTATGTATCATGGTTTGTAATGAATTTTCTGATGTGAGCTTTGGTTTTGAGGCTGCAATATTGAGTTCAGGGCACAAGAGGAAGGTTCTTTTTCAATCAGGGCACAGCTGCTGGCTTGCTCCAATTCTGGCTTGCGGTCATTGTTTTGGATGCCTCAGCCAATTTGTGGTTTCTAGTGTGGCAATTTCCTAAATGTTTGCTGAGTCTCAGTTCATTTTGCCTTCTTCCTTCCCAAATTTTGTATTCTGACCCAATACAAACAAGAGTTTGAACAGAATAGCCATTATGAAATAAAAAAAACAACAAATCGGCTTTTGAAGCTACAGGTAAAATGACCAAGGTGAGATTTTTTGTTTTGGAAAATAAAATGGAACACTCTTGCTGTGGTGACAGATATTAACTGCCTCCAAACTCAGTTTCACTGCAATTTTCAGGTTAATTCAGTCAGAATTCCACAGGCAGTCAGCTGGAGGAGTGGATGCATCTGGGAACAGCCGGTTTCCTTGCGACTAAATCCAGCCCAATATCATCATGGATTCTTGCATTTCTTTGGCTTTTTTCTCATTTTTCTTATTTTTCGTGGTTTGTAATGAATTTTCTGATGTGAGCTTTGGATTTGAGGCTGCCATATGGACTTCAGGGCATAAGAGGAAGGTTCTTATTCAATCAGGGCACAGCTGTTGGCTAGCTCCAATTCTGGCTTGCTGTCATTGTTTTGAGTGCCTCAGCTGATCTGTGTTTCCTTGAGCAGCAATTTCCTAAATGTTTTCTGGGTCTGAGTTGGTTTTGCCTTCTTCCTTCCCAAATTTTGTATTCTGATGCAATACAAACAAGAGTTTGGGCAGAGTTTCCATTATGAAATAAAAAACACAACAAATAGGCGTTTGAAGCTTAGAAATCTACAGGTAACACGACCAAGGGTAGTTTTTGTGTTTTGGAAAATCAAATGGAACACTTTGGCTGAGGTGACAGATATTAATTGCCTCCAAACTGAGTTTCACTGCGATTTTCAGGTTAATTCAGTCAGAATTCCACAGGCAGTCAGCTGGGAGGTGTGGATGCATCTGGGAACAGCCGGTTTCCATGCTACTAAATCCAGCTCAATATCATTATGGATTCTTGCATTTCTTTGGCTTTTTTCTCATCTTTCTTATTTATCATGGTTTGTAATGAATTTTCTGATGTGAGCTTTGGTTTTGAGGCTGGCATATTGAGTTCAGGTCACTTTTTCAATGAGGCACAGCTGTTGGCCTGCTCCAATTCTGGCTTGCTGTCATTGTTTTGGGTGTCTCAGCTGACTTCTGGTTCCTTGAGCGTCAATTTCCTAAATATTTTCTGGTTCTGAGTTGGTTTTACCTTCTTCCTTCCCAAATTTTGTATTCCGACCCAATACAAACAAGAGTTTGGACACAGTAGCCATTATGAATTAACAAACACAACAAATACACATTTGAAGCTTATACGTCTACAGGTAACACAACCAAGGTGAATTTTTGTGTTTTGGAAAATCAAATGGAACACTTTGGCTGAGGTGACAGATATTAATTGCCTCCAAATTGAGTTTCACTGCGATTTTCAGGTTAATTCATTCAGAATTCCACAGGCAGTCAGCTGGAGGGGTGGATGAATCTGGGAACAGCAGGTTTCTTGTGACTAAATCCAGCCTAACATCATTATGGATTCTTGCAGTTCTTTGGCTTTTTTCTCTTTTTTCTTATGTATCATGGTTTGTAATGAATTTTCTGATGTGAGCTTTGCTTTTGAGGCTGGCATATGGAGTTCAGGGAACAAGAGGAAGGTTCTTTTTCAATCAGGGCACATCCGTTGGCCTGCTCCAATTCTGGCTTGGTGTCATTGTTTTGAGTGCCTCAGCCGATTTGTGGTTTCTTGAGCGGCAATTTCCTAAATGTTTTCTGGATCTGAGTTGGTTTTGCCTTCTTTCTTCCCAAATTTTGTATTCTCACACCATACAAACAAGAGTTTGGACAGAGTAGCCTTTATGAAATAAAAAACACAACAAATAGGCATTTGAAGCTTTGAAATCTACAGGTAACACGACCAAGTGAGTTTTTGTGTTTTGGAAAATAAAATGGAACACGTTGGCTGAGGTGACAGATATTAACTGCCTCCGTTCAGGTTAATTCAGTCAATATTCCAGAGGCAGTCAGCTGGATGGGTGGATGAATCCGGGAATAGCCGGTTTCCTTGCCACTAAATCAAGCCCAATAACATTATGGATTCTTGCATTTCTTTGGCTTTTTTCTCATCTTTCTTATTTATCATGGTTTGTAATGAATTTTCTGATGTGAGCTTTGGTTTTGAGGCTGGCATATTGAGTTCAGGGCACAAGAGGAATGTTCTTTTTCAATCAGGGCACAGCTGTTGGTTTGCTCCAATTCTGGCTTGCTGTCATTGTTTTAGGTGCCTCAGCTGACTTTTGGTTTGTTGAGCAGCAATTTCCTAAATGTTTTCTGGGTCTGAGTTTGTTTTGCCTTCCTCCTTCCCAAATTTTGTATTCTGATGCAATGCAAACAAGAGTTTGGACAGAGTAGCGATTATGAAATAAAAAACACAGCAAATAGGCGTTTGAAGCTTAGAAATCTACAGGTAACATGACCAAGGTGAGGTTTTGTGTTTTGGAAAATCAAATGGAACACTTTGGCTGAGGTGACAGATAGTAATTGCCTCCAAACTGAGTTTCACTGCGATTTTCAGGTTAATTCAGTCAGAATTCCACAGGCAGTCAGCTGGAGGGGTGGATGAATCCGGGAACAGCCTGTTTCCTTGCGACTGAATCAAGCCCAAAATCATTATGGATTCTTGCATTTCTTTGGCTTTTTTTCCACTTATTCATTTTTATCATGGTTTGTAATGAATTTTCTGATGTGAGCTTTGCTTTTGAGGCTGGCATATGGAGTTCAGGGAACAAGAGGAAGGTTCTTTTTCAATCAGGGCACATCCGTTGGCCTGCTCCAATTCTGGCTTGGTGTCATTGTTTTGAGTGCCTCAGCCGATTTGTGGTTTCTTGAGCGGCAATTTCCTAAATGTTTTCTGGATCTGAGTTGGTTTTGCCTTCTTTCTTCCCAAATTTTGTATTCTCACACCATACAAACAAGAGTTTGGACAGAGTAGCCTTTATGAAATAAAAAACACAACAAATAGGCGTTTGAAGCTTAGAAATCTACAGGTAACACGACCAAGGTGAGTTTTTGTGTTTTGGAAAATAAGGTGGAACACTTTGGCTGAGGTTGCAGATATTAATTGCCTCCAAAATGAGTTTCACTGCGATTTTCAGGTGAATTCCGTCAGTATTCCACAGGCAGTCAGCTGGAGGGGTGGATGAATCTGGGAACAGCCGGTTCCCTTGCAACTAAATGAAGCCGAATATCATTATGGATTCTTGCATTTCTTTGGCTTTTTTCTCATATTCTTATGTATCATGGTTTGTAATGAATTTTCTGATGTGAGCTTTGGTTTTGAGGCTGGCATATTGAGTTCAGGGCACCGGAAATGGTCTTTTTCGAACTGGGCACAGCTGTTGGCCTGCTCTAATTCTGGCTTGCTGTCATGGTTTTGTGGGCCTCAGCCGATTATTGGTTTCTTTAGCGGCAATTTCCTAAATGTTTTCTGGGTCTGTGTTGGTTTTGCCTCCTTCCTTCCCAAATTTTGTATTCTGATGCAATACAAACAAGAGTTTTGGCAGAGTAGCCATTATGAAATAAAAAACAAAACAAATAGGCGTTTGAAGCTTAGAAATCTACAGGTAACACAACCAAGGTGAGTTTTTGTGTTTTGGAAAATCAAATGGAACACTTTGGCTGAGGTGACAGATATTAATTGCCTCCAAACTGAGTTTTACTGCGATTTTCAGGTTAATTCCGTCAGAATTCCACAGGCAGTCAGCTGGGAGGTGTGGATGCATCTGGGAACAGCCGGTTTCCATGCTACTAAATCCAGCCCAATATCATTATGGATTCTTGCATTTCTTTGGCTTTTTTCTCATCTTTCTTATTTATCATGGTTTGTAATGAATTTACTGATGTGAGCTTTGCTTTTGAGGTTGGCATATTGAGTTCAGGTCACTTTTTCTATCAGGGCACAGCTGTTTGCTTGCTCCAATTATGGCTTGCTGTCATGGTTTTGAGTGCCTTAGCTGACTTTGGTTTCTTGAGCGACAATTTTCTAAATGTTTTCCGGGTCAGAGTTGGTTTTGCCTTCTTCCTTCACAAATTTTGTATTCTGAGGCCACACAAACAAGAATTTGGGCAGAGTAGCCATTATGAAATAAAAAAACACAACAAATAGGCGTTTGAAGCTTAGAAATCTACAGGTAACACGACCAAGGTTAGTTTTGGAGTTTTGGAAAATAAAATGGAACACTTTGGATGAGGTGACAGATATTAATTGCCTCCAAACTGAGTTTCACTGTGATTTTCAGGCGAATTCAGTCAGAATTCCACAGGCAGTCAGCTGGAGGGGTGGATGAATCCGGGAACAGCCTGTTTCCTTGCGACTAAATCAAGCCCAATATCTTTATGGATTCTTGCATTTCTTTGGCTTTTTTCTCCTTTTTCTTATGTATCATGGTTTGTAATGAATTTTCTGATGTGAGCTTTGGTTTTGAGGCTGCAATATGGAGTTTAGGGCACTGGAGGAATTGTCTTTTTGAAACAGGTCACAGTTTTGGCTTGCTCCAATTCTGGGTTGCTGTCATTGTTTTGGGTGCCTCAGCTGACTTTTGGTTTCTTGAGTGGCAATTTCCTAACTGGTTTCTGGATCTGAGTTGGTTTTGCCTTCTTCCTTCACAAATTTTGTATTCTGACGCAATACTAACAAGAGTTTGGGCAGAGTAGCCATTATGGAATAAAAAACACAACAAATAGGCATTTGAAGCTTAGAAATCTACAGGTAACACAACCAAGGTGAGTTTTTGTGTTTTGGAAAATCAAATGGAACACTTTGGCTGAGGTGACAGATATTAATATCCTCCAAACTGAGTTTCACTGCGATTTTCAGGTGAATTCAGTCAGAATTCCACAGGCAGTCAGCTGGAGGGGTGGATGAATCCGGGAACAGCTGGTTTCCTTGCGACTAAAACAAGCCCAATATCATTATGAATCCTGGCATTTCTTTGGCATTTTTTTTCATTTTTTTTATTTATCATGGTTTGTAATGAATTTTCTGATGTGAGCTTTTGTTTTCATGCTGGCATATTGAGTTCAGGGCACAAGAGGAAGGTTCTTTTTCAATCAGGGCACAGCTATTGGCTTGCTACAATTCTGGCTTCCTGTCATTGGTTTGGGTGCCTCAGCCGATTTGTGGTTTCTTGAGCGGCAATTTTCTAAATGTTTTCTGGGGCTGAGTTGGTTTTGCCTTCTTCCTTCCCAAATTTTGTATTCTGACACAATACAAACAAAAGTTTGGACAGAGTAAACATTATGAAATAAAAAAAACACAACAAATAGACTTTTGAAGCTTAGACATCTATAGGTAACATGACCAAGGTGAGAGTTTGTGTTTTGGAAAATCAAATGGAACACTTTGGCTGAGGTGACAGATATTTATTGCTTCCAAGCTGAGCTTCCCTGAGATTTTCAGGTTAATTCAGTCAGAATTCCACAGGCAGTCAGCTGGAGGGGTGGATGAATCCGGGAACGCCCGGTTTCCTTGCGACTAAATCAAGCCCAATATCATTATGGATTCTTGCATTTCTTTGCCTTTTTTCTCATTTTTCTTATGTATCATGGTTTCTAATGAATTTTCTGATGTGAGATTTGGTTTTGAGCCTCCAATTTGAGTTCAGGGCACAAGAGAATTGGTCTTTTTCAAACAGGGCACAGCTGTTGGCTTGCTCCAATTCTGTCTTGCTGTCATGGTTTTGGGTGCCTCAGCCAATTTGTGGTTTCTTGAGTGCAAATTTCCTAAATATTTTCTGGGTCTGAGTCGTTTTTGCCTTCTTATTCTCAAATTTTGTATTCTGATGCAATACAAGCAAGATTTTGGACAGAGTAGCCATTAGGAAAGAAAAAAAAAAAACACAGCAAATTGCCCTTTCGGGATTAGAAATCTACAGGCAACACGACCAAGATGAGTTTCTGTTTTTGGGAAATGACATGGAACCCTTTTCCTGAGGGGACAAATTCTAACTCTCTAAAAATTGAGTGTGAGTGTGATTTTGAGGTGAATTCACTCAGAATTCCAAAGTCAGTCTGAGGAAGGGGCAATGAATCTGGAAACAGCCAGTTTCCTTGTGTCTAAATCCAGCCAAATATCACAAAGGACTCTTGCAATTCTTTGGCTTTTTCACATTTCCCTTATTTATCATGGTTTGTAATGAATTTTCTGATGTGAGCTTTGGTTTTGAGGCTGGCATATTGAGTTCAGGGCACAAGAGGAAGCTTATTTTTCAATCATGGCACAGCTGTTGGCTTGCTCCAATTCTGGCTTGCTGTCATTGTTTTGGATGCCTCAGCAGATTTGTGGTGTCTTCAGTGGCAATTTCCTACATGTTTTCTGGGTCTGAGTCGGTTCTTGCCTTCTTATTCCCAAATTTTGTATTCTGATGCAATACAAACAAGAGTTTGGACAGAGTAGCCATTATGAAATAAAAAACATAACAAATAGGCGTTTGAAGCTTAGAAATCTACAGGTAACACGACCAAGGTGAGTTTTTGTGTTTTGGAAAATCAAATGGAACACTTTGGCTGAGGTGATAGATATTTATTGCCTCCAAACTGAGTTTCACTGTGATTTTCAGGTTAATTCCGTCAGAATTCCACAGGCAATCAGCCGGAGGGGTGGATGAATCCGGGAACAGCCTGTTTCCTTGCGACTAAATCAAGTCCAATATCATTATGGATTCTTGCATTTCTATTGCTTTTTTCTCTTTTTTCTTATGTATCATGGTTTGTAATGAATTTTCTGATGTGAGCTTTGGTTTTGAGGCTGCAATATGGAGTTCAGGGCACAAGAGGAAGGTTCTTTTTCAATCAGGGCACAGCTGTTGGCTTACACCAATTCTGGGTTGCTGTCATTGTTTTGGGTGCCTCAGCCGATTTGTGGTTTCTTGAGTGGCAATTTCCTACATGTTTTCTGGGTCTGAGTCGGTTTTGCCTTCTTATTCCCAAATTTTGTATTCCGATGCAATACAAGCAAGATTTTGGACAGAGTAGCCATTAGGAAAGAAGAAAAAAACATAGCAAATTGGCCTTTCAGGATTAGAAATCTACAGGCAACACGACCAAGATGAGTTTCTGTGTTTTGGAAAATGACTTGGAACCCTTCTGCTGAGGGGACAGATGCTAATACCCTCCAAATTGAGTGTGAGTGCGATTTTCAGGTGAATTCAATCAGATTCCAAAATCAGTCTGTGGAAGGGGAACGAATCTGGAAACAGCCAGTTTCCTTGTGTCTAAATCCAATCAAATATTACAAAGGACTCTTGCATTTCTTTGTTTTTTTTCACATTTACCTTATTTATCATGGTTTGTAATGAATTTTGTGATGTGAGCTTTGGTTTTGAAGCTGGAATATGGAGTTCAGGGCACGGGAGGAATGGTCTTTTTCAAACAGGGCACAGCTGTTGGCTTGCTCCAATTCTGGCTTGCTGTCATTGTTTTGGGTACCTCAGCTGATTTTGGTTTCTTGAGCGGCAGTTTCCTAAATGTTTTCTGGGTCTGAGTTGGTTTTGCCATCTTCCTTCCCAAATTTTGTATTCTGACACAATACAAACAAGAGTTTGGACAGAGTAGCCATTATGAAATAAAAAACACAACAAATAGGCGTTTGAAGCTTAGGAATCTACAGGTAACACGACCAAGGTTAGTTTTGTGTTTTGGAAAATCAAATGGAACACTTTGGCTGAGGTGACAGATATTAATTGCCTCCAAATTGAGTTTCACTGTGATTTTCAGGTGAATTCAGTCAGAATTCCACAGGCAGTCAGCTGGAGCGGTGGATGAATCCGGGAACGGTCGGTTTCCCTGCGACTAAATCCAGCCCAATAACATTATGGATTCTTGCATTTCTTTGGATTTTTTCTCTTTTTTCTTATGTATCATGGTTTGTAATGAATTTTCTGATGTGAGCTTTGGTTTTGAGGCGGCAATATTGAGTTCAGGGCACAAGAGGAAGGTTCTTTTTCAATCAGGGCACAGCTGTTGGCTTGCTCCAATTCTGGCTTGCTGTCATTGTTTTGGGTGCCTCAGCTGACTTTTGGTTTCTTGAGCGGCAATTTCCTACATGTTTTCTGGGTCTGAGTCGGTTTTGCCTTCTTATTCCCAAATTTTGTATTCTGATGCAATACAAGCAAGATTTTGGACAGAGTTAGCTCTGTGTCCATTCTTCTGACTCTGCACTAGATGAATAAAAAGACAATGTAAAATGATTTGAAAAGAACTATAAGGGGTCAGTGCTGTGCTGCTGCTGCCGATTGGGGAGTGAACCAGCAGATGGTAAACCTCTCTCTCTCTCTCTCTCTGTCTCTGCCTCAGTATTGAGAGGCAAATTTATAGCAATAGGTGCCTATATCAAGAAATTGGAAAGGTACCAAATAAATGAGCTTTCAGCGCACCTCAAGGACCTAGAAAAACTGCAGCAAACCAAACCCAAATCTAGTAGGAGAAGAGAAATAATTAAAACCAGAGAAGAAATTAACAGGATTGAATCCAAAAAAACATTACAAAAAATCAGCCAAGCGAGAAGCTGGTTTTTTGAAAAAATAAACAAAATTGACACCCCATTGGCCCAACTAACTAAAAAAAGAAGAGAAAAGACCCAAATCAATAAAATCAGAGATGAAAAAGGAAACGTAACAACAGACACCACAGAAATAAAAAGAATCATCAGAAATTACTACAAGGACCTGTATGCCAGCAAACAGGAAAACCTATCAGAAATGGATAGATTCCTGGACACATGCAATCTACCAAAATTGAACCATGAAGACATCGAAAACCTAAATAGACCCATAACTGAAACAGAAATTGAAACAGTAATAAAGGCCCTCCCAACAAAGAAAAGCCCAGGACCAGATGGATTCACTGCTGAATTCTACCAGACATTTAAAGAAGAACTAATCCCATTTCTTCTCAAACTATTCAGAACAATCGAAGAAGAGGGAATCCTCCCAAATTCTTTCTATGAAGCCAGCATCACCTTAATCCCTAAGCCAGAGAAAGATGCAGCACTGAAAGAAAATTACAGACCAATATCCCTGATGAACATAGATGCAAAAATCCTCAATAAAATTCTGGCCAACAGAATACAACAACACATCAGGAAAATCATCCACCCAGACCAAGTGGGATTCATCCCTGGTATGCAGGGATGGTTCAACATTCGCAAATCAATCAATGTGATTCACCACATTAACAGACTGCAGAAGAAAAACCATATGATTATCTCAATTGATGCAGAGAAAGCATTTGATAAAATTCAACACCCTTTCATGATGAAAACTCTAAGCAAATTGGGTATAGAAGGAACATTCCTCAATATAATCAAAGCAATTTATAAAAAACCCACAGCCAGCATCCTATTGAATGGGGAAAAGTTGGAAGCATTTCCACTGAAATCTGGCACCAGGCAGGGATGCCCACTCTCACCACTGCTATTTAACATAGTTCTGGAAGTTTTAGCCACAGCCATCAGACAAGAAAAAGAAATCAAAGGAATACAAATCAAGAAGGAAGAAGTCAAACTATCCCTCTTTGCAGACGATATGATTCTGTACTTAGAGGATCCAAAGAACTCTACTAAGAGACTATTGGAACTCATAGAGGAGTTTGGCAAAGTGGCAGGATATAAAATCAATGCACAAAAATCAACAGCCTTTGTATACACAAGTAATGCCATCACTGAGAAAGAACTGCTAAGATCAATCCCATTCACAATAGCTACAAAAACAATCAAATACCTTGGAATAAACTTAACCAAGGACGTTAAAGATCTCTACGATGAAAATTACAAAACCTTAAAGAAAGAAATAGAAGAGGATACCAAAAAATGGAAAAATCTTCCATGCTCATGGATTGGAAGAATCAACATCATCAAAATGTCCATTCTCCCAAAAGCAATTTATAGATTCAATGCAATCCCAATCAAGATACCAAAGACATTCTTCGCAGATCTAGAAAAAATGATGCTGAAATTCATATGGAGGCACAAGAGACCTCGAATAGCTAAAGCAATCTTGTACAACAAAAACAAAGCCGGAGGCATCACAATACCAGACTTCAGGACATACTACAGGGCAGTTGTAATCAAAACAGCATGGTACTGGTACAGAAACAGATGGATAGACCAATGGAACAGAATTGAAACACCAGAAATCAACCCAAACATCTACAGCCAACTTATATTTGATCAAGGATCTAAAACTAATTCCTGGAGCAAGGACAGTCTATTCAATAAATGGTGCTGGGAAAACTGGATTTCCACGTGCAGAAGCATGAAGCAAGACCCCTACCTTACACCTTACACAAAAATCCACTCAACGTGGATTAAAGACCTAAATCTACGTCCTGACACCATTAAGTTATTAGAGAACATTGGAGAAACCCTTCAAGATATTGGCACAGGCAAAGAATTTCTGGAAAAGACCCGGGAGGCACAGACAGTCAAAGCCAAAATCAACTATTGGGATTGCATCAAATTGAGAAGTTTCTTTACTGCAAAAGAAACAGTCAGGAGAGTGAAGAGACAACCGACAGAATGGGAAAAAATATTTGCAAACTATGCAACAGATAAAGGGTTAATAACCAGAATCTACAAAGAGATCAAGAAACTCCACAAAAACAAAACCAACAACCCACTTAAGAGATGGGCCAAGGACTTCAATAGACATTTTTCAAAAGAGGAAATCCAAATGGCCAACAGGCACATGAAAAAATGTTCAAGGTCACTAGCAATCAGGGAAATGCAAATCAAAAGCACAATGAGGTTTCACCTCACCCCGGTTAGAATGGCTCACATACAGAAATCTACCAACAACAGATGCTGGCGAGAATGTGGGGAAAAAGGGACACTAACCCACTGTTGGTGGGAATGCAAACTGGTTAAGCCACTATGGAAATCAGTCTGGAGATTCCTCAGAAACCTGAATATAACCCTACCGTTCGACCCAGCCATCCCACTCCTTGGAATTTACCCAAAGGAGTTTAAATTGATAAAGAAAAAAGCGGTCTGCACCCTAATGTTTATTGCAGCACAATTCACAATAGCCAAGACCTGGAACCAACCTAAATGCCCATCAATGGTAGACTGGATAAAGAAATTATGGGATATGTATTCTTTAGAATACTATACCGCAGTAAGAAACAACGAAATCCAGTCATTTGCAACAAAATGGAGGAATCTGGAACACATCATGCTGAGTGAAGTAAGCCAGTCCCAAAGGGACAAATACCATATGTTCTCCCTGATCGGTGACAACTGACTCAACACCAAAAAGGAAACCTCCTGAAGTGAAATGGACACTATGAGAAATGGTGACTTGATCAGCATAGCCCTGACTGCTAATGGACAACTTAATACATTATCCCTCATAGTATTTTTTTTTGTCTGTTCTACTTAATATGACTGGTTTAATTCTGTAATTATCACACAGTTATTCTTAAGTGTTGAAAATTAACTGAAATGTGATCCCTGTTAAACATAAAAGTGGGAATAAGAGAGGGAAGAGATGTATAATTTGGGGCATGCTCGGGCTGACTTGCCCCAATTGGTAGAGTTGGAAACATACCAGGGGATTCCAATTCAATCCCATCAAGGTGGCATGTGCCAATGCCATCTCACTACTGCAAGTGATCAATTTCAGTTCACAATTGATCATAATGAAAGGACTAAGAGTCAAAGGGAGCACATAAACAAGTCTAGTATCTGCTAACACCAACCGATAGAATAAATAAAGGGGAGAGTGACCCAACATGGGAAGTGAGATACTCAGCAGACTCATAGAATGGCGGATGTCCTAAATAGCACTCTGGCCTCAGAATCAGCCCTAAAGGCACTCGGATCTGGCTGAAAAGCCCATGAGAGTATTTCAGGCATGGAAAGCCAAGACACTCTGGCAAAAAGATCTCTGTGAGTGAGATCCCAGTGGAAAGAACAGGTCTTCAAAGAGGGAGGTGCCTTTCTCTGAAGGGAGGAGAGAACCTCCACTTTGACTATGACCTTGTCTAAACAAGATAAGAGTCGGAGAACTCAAGGGGCTTCCATAGCCTTGGAAACTCATGACTGGTGCATAGGGAGATTACTGATGCCATAAACAGGAGTGTCAATTTGTAAAGTCAACAACAGGAGTCACTGTGCACTTACTCCTCATGTAGGATCTCTGTCCTTAATGTGCTGTACACTGAGGCTTAATGCTATAACGAGTACTCAAACAGTATATTTCACTTTGTGTTTCTATGGGGGTGCAAACTGTTGAAATCTTTACTTAATGTACACTAAACTGATCTTCTGTTAAAAAAAAAAAAAAAGAAAAGAAACTATCAATTCCCAACTTGACTCTCACTGGGATTAAACATGACAATAGGTCTGATCTGATTTCATCATCATTTAAAAAAAAAAATCATCTATTATTTTTCACCTTATGTTTCTGTGTGGGAACAAACTGTTGAAATCCTTACTTAAGGTATACTAAGCTGATCTTCTGTATACTAAGATAATCGAAAATGAATCTTGATGTGAATGGAAGGGGAGAGGGAGTGGGAAAGGGGAGGGTGGTGGGTGGGAGGGACGGTATGGGGGGGAAAGCCATTGTAACCCATGAGACGTACTTTGGAAATTTATATTCATTAGATAAAAGATAAAAAAAAATGTAAAAAAAAAAAATGATAAAAAAAAAAAAAAAGAACTATAAGGGGTCAGCGCTGTGGTTCTGCTGCCAATTGGGGAGTGAACCAGCAGATGGAAAACACCTCTCTCTCTCTCTCTCTCTCTCTGTGCCTCTCCTTCTCTGTAACTCTGACTTCCAAATAAATAAATGAATCTTAAAAGAAGTATAAACATCAATAAAACACAAATGAAAATTGTATTCTCAAAACTGGATATTAAACCATGCCTTCTACACCTCTGTTAAAAGTTACATTCTATCATAGTCATTTATGATTTCTAGGGCCAAAGTAGTAAGTAAGATTTTTCTGGAAGAGACAGAGGTTATGAGGGAGCCAGGATTTGGGGTCAGTTAGCAGAAGTGAGTGTCACTCTTTCAGATTTGATGCAGGAAAGGAACAGCAACTGATCCCTTAGATTTTGGTGTGGGAAGGAAAGGAAGGAGGGACTTAACAAAAGCAAATGCCCTCTTGTTGTGGGCACCCACCCCTGACTGCAGCTTTTTGGAGGAACAGCTGGTGTCTCTAGGGATGCTGCAGCCTGGACTCCATTTCCCAGAGTTCCCAGTAGCTCCGAGGTATTCTGCTTTCCAAATACCTGTGGGCATGCACCTGCCACTGCCAGTCCCTGGGGCTCAGAGTTGGACCAGGGGAGTTCATTCCTTGATCAGTGTCAGCCCTGGGGGCTGTGCTGCTCCTTCTCTGGCATTTACTGCAACTCCTGCTCTGCATGTGCGATCCCAGGCAGTTTCTGAGTGCTCACCCTGAGCCTGCCTCCTGCTGCTTCTTCCCTCTTCATCCACCAACTGTGGGTCCCACATGTCAGGGCCTCTTTTCCCCACACTCCCAATTTCACTCCCCGTGTGTCCGGAAGAAAGGGTACCTGCTCCAGGGACTTTCTGCTGCAGGTTTGGCATGCAGGAAGGGGCGAGGACATGTGTGGGAGAAGTGTGCCAGCGATCCTGGCAGCTTCTCCCGAGGTCAGGGCTGGGACCCGGGCTGCTCTGTCTCCCACCTCTATTTCCCAGGCTCAAAGTGCCCAGATTCTCTCCTGCAGAACCTCACCTAAACTGTCCCTAATGCACTTTATTTAGTGGTTACAGGAGAGAGGGGGCAGCGTTCTGGGAACCTGCACTCACAGGGAAGGAAGGCAGAAAGACTCCTGATCTCCACAGTTAAATAAGCCAGGTTCCCACTGTGGGTGTTTTCAGAATGCAGTCTGGCCTGGTCTCTTGATGTTTCCTGGGCTGGTTCCTGCAGGGTGGGGCTGGATGGCCCTCAGGAGGGAGCCTGGGGCAGCAGAGTGGTGGGCAGGAGGATCTGTCTAGGATCTGCCCCACTGCTCTCATCCTGCACCTCATCTTCCTGGTGGGGATCAGTGTGAAGCGTGAATAGCTGCTTTGTGTGTTGATCCCTCTCAAGTATTAATTATCAAATTTTTCCAATGTGGAATTTGAAGCTATTCCAGAAACCTGGGGTGGGAAAACTCCCTTCTTTCAAACAGGCACAGAGACAGTGGCGGATCCAAGGAGTTTCTATTAATGGACCTAGGCTCAGCTGGAATGATTTCCTGAGAATTGAGCATCAAATTCAAGTTTCTTAGCTGTTACATCATTGGTGGGTTTAAATGGCAGCCTACATGATTAGAACCACATTTCCAATGGTCAATGGGTCCAGTATATTTGTAAAAGAGATTTGGAACCTTACCCAAAACTGTTGTCTAAGCTTATGTTTTATAGTTTCTCATATGTTTACTTAGTTTCTGGTTTTATATTTAGACTTTTAATTCACCTTGAGTTGCTTTTACATAGTGTATGAGGTTTTGGGTATATTTTCAGGCTTCTACATATGTATAATAACTTTCCTTTAAACCATTTGCTAAAGGGGTTCTTCTTTCTCCTGTTTGTTTTCTTTCCTTTGTTATATAGGAGTTGCCTGTAGAAAAATCGGTTTATTTCAGCTGCCTATACTTTTACTTTGAACTATGAGTCTGTTTTCCAACAGTGCTAACACTGTTTCTATATTTTTAAGATTTATTTATTTATTGGAAAGGCCAGATGCTTCTTCCAAGTCTCTCATGTGGGTGCCAGCACCCTAGAACACAGTCCATCTTCCACCAATTTCCCAGGTGCATTAGTAGGGAGCTGGATTGGAAGTGGAGCACCTGGTCTCCTAGCAGCAACATATGGGACACATGCACAGCAGATCAAGGCTTTAACCCACTACACCACAGAACCAAACCCTTCCTTATTTACTTCTGCTGTGATCTTTCATTATTCACTTTTTTCTACTGCCCTGCAACTTGACTCCTTCCTGTTTTTTTTCTGGGTCCTGGAGGATGGTAGTAGGTGGCTTCTGGGATATCTTTTTGTGTTAGTAGATACTTGGTAATCTAAAATCACAGTTTTTAGTTTCTATATTTCTCTGCTAATCACTAGGGCCTTCTGGATGACAATAGAAAATGCTGGCAGAAATGAGGATATATTAATTTGCTAAGAAAATACCACAGAGAATATGATTTAAATCATGGAATTTTACTTCTCAGAGTTGTAGAGCTTGAAAATATCAGATCAAGGTGCTTAAATAGGCTCGATTTTTCCAGAAGCCTTTCTCCGATGTGACAGACACATCTACCATTTGATCTGCTTAAAAGCACTTTCTTCAGGTAGAGTCATGTTGCTGGTTAGCACTTCCGTGTTAGAGTTTTAGGGAGGCACATTTCAGTCCATAACAGCAAAAGGGACCCTGTGGTCTACTTCAATGACAGCCATCTCTGTGGAGGACAGAAAGTTTGGAATCAGTGTTAGGATTTCTCACAGTATTAGTGTCAGTGCTATCTCCATCAAATGTGCATTCATGTACACACAAATCTACCTGTACTCATAAACACATTCAACAGTGGAAATGCCTGATGGTTGTGTACGGGTAACATCAATATAATAATCCATAAGATGGCCTATTAGCAGACATTAAAAAGAGAATTAGAAAGAATGACAACAAAATCTGCAGTTACCTATATTTATGTCTATATGTATGATATTCAGTATTTATAGTTGCTAAAAGATGAATACTGATGTGTGGGAATAAAAGCTAAACCTTACCTTGCAATGTTGCAGCCTAGTCTACATGAAAGCTGTCTTCCTAAAACCATTCACTGGGCCCACTCTGTGGCATAGTAGATTAAACATCCACCTGCAGCACCAGCATCCCACATGGGCACCAGTTTGAGTCCCTGCTCCTGCACTTCCAATCCCGCTCTTTGCTAATGGCCTAGGAAAGCAGTGCAATATGCCCTGAGTGCTTGGGCCCCTGCACCCATGTGAGAGACCTGGAGGAAGCTGCTGACTCCTGACTTTTGGCACCTGGCTTCAGATCGGCCCAGCTCCAGCCATTCTGGCCATTTAGGGGTGAACCAGTCGATAGAAGACCTCTCTTTCTCTTCCTCTCTATATCTGTAACTCTGCCTCACAATAAAGAAATACATTTTTTAAAAACCTTTCACATGTTAAATTTCTTAATTGTTTTAAAGATTTATTTATTTATGTACAAGTCGAGTTACAGAGAGGAGAGCCAGAGAGAAAGAGAGAGGTCTTCCATCTGATGTTCACTCCCTAATTGATTGCAACTGCCAGAGCTGTGCTGATCCGAAGCCAGGAGCCAGGAGCTAGTTCCAGGTCTCCCAGATGGGTACAGGGGCCCAAAGACTTGGGCCATCTTGTACTACTTTGCCAGGCCATAGCAGAGAGCAGGATCAGAAGTGGAGCAGCTGAGTATTGAACCGGCCCCCATATGGGATGCTGGCGCTTCAGACCAGGGAGTTCACCTGCTCCACCACAGCACCAGTCCAACATTTTAAATTTCTGATACTCTAAAGTAGTACAGGACTGCATTACATCTAGGAAAGATGCATTTAAAAATTATAAATCTAGTGCATTTTAGCAGAAGTTTTAACAAATACTTCTGATTTTCTCAGCATTATATATAAATAAATGACATAATGAGTCATTGTCAGATTTTTAGCTTTTGACAGCCACTTATAATATTTCACAGCTTTTTGAAATGTATTGCTAGTGTGTTTTTCTCAACACATGCACTGGATTTTACCTATAAGGTTGCCTCTTATAGGATTTGCATTTTAATGGGTTTTCATGGCACATGTAATCAACATCTGCAAAGCCTCTAAAACACATAAATAATAACATGAATCAGGCTTTTTTCTTAAATATTAATTTATTTATTTGAAAGAGTTGCACAAATAGAGGAGAGGTAGAGAGAGAGAGACAGACAGACAGAGACAGAGAGGTCTTCCATCTGCTGGTTTACTCCCAGTTGGCCGCAATGGGTGGTCTGTGTCAATCTGAAGCCAGGAGCTTCTTCAGGGTCTTTCACATGTGTGCAAGGCCCCAAGGACTTGGGCCACCTTCTACTGCTTTCCCAGGCCATAGCAGAGAGCTGGTTCAGAAGTGGAGCAGCCACAACTTGAACTGGCACCCATATGGCTTGCCAGCACCACAGGCAACAACTTTATCTGCTATGCCACAGCGCCAGCCCCACATTGCATCTTTTTAAGATGATATGGATTTAAGTTCATGAGAAATTATTAGCATCGTGGGAACTGATAGATATGGATGAAGCAGGATGGACTTGTTAGGAATGGTGATGTTAATTTTCTTATAAAATAAATAAGAAATTAAATATGGTCAGACATAAATGAAGACTAAATTTTATTAGTGGTAATCCAGAAAACACTGATCTCAGGTCTTTTTCTTCCAGTGTTAAGTTTACATTTTTAAATGCATATTAAGTGAACAAATTTCATGTAATTTATATATACAGATTGAAGAGCAAACTGATAACATCCTATCCTATCTTCCCTTGTTCTCATATTTCCAGCTCCCTCCTTCTTGTTTTATTTTCTTTTAATTTTGACAGCTGCATGCTTTGATTTTATTTTAGAATCACAAGCTTTAACCCTCTACAAAATAAAGAATTCAGCAAGTAGTAGAAGAAATATCAATGAGTATATGTTGTGTACTCTATCAAAGAGTACAGAAAAGTGCTATGAACAATACTCAAATCTCAAAATGTCAGTTTAACTCATATGCTGCTTTTTGTTGTCGATATATTAATTACCACCAGTCAG
Organism: Oryctolagus cuniculus; assembly: GCF_051225735.1. NCBI lineage: Eukaryota > Metazoa > Chordata > Mammalia > Lagomorpha > Leporidae > Oryctolagus > Oryctolagus cuniculus. The sequence goes on along the minus strand of NC_142879.1, from coordinate 82,540,835 downwards.
AGAAAACATATGGTGTGGGGAGCAACTCGGACTAGACTAAGTTACTGGAATTAAGACTTATTCTATGCATCTGCTCTCCCACAATATGGCGCTGGGAGAGGAGAAAACAGCTTCTACACAGCTGCCTCCAGTTCAGCCAATAAACTGTAGGACTTGCTCCTGATTGGAGGAGAGCAGCGTACTCGGAATTTGGGCAGCCGAGTTGGGATTGGCAGAGGAGGACTATAAAGGAGGAGAGAGACGGCATGCACCAGGAACATCTAAGGGGAACATCTAAGGGGAACACCTGTGCAGCCCCCGAGAGAGCCGGCCGGTGGTGTGCCGCTCCCCCACGGAAGTGGGGAAGGTGGCAGGGGGAACCGCCCTTCCACGGAGGTGGAAGGGACAGTAGCCAACCCGGGAAGAACCAGCAGCAAACCCGGGGAGGGCCGAGCAGACGAAAGAACAGCACAGGGTACTGTGTCGTTCCTCCACGAAGATGGGGAGCGACATAATGGTGCCGTGACTCGGATATGAAGCCTAGGCAGGGTTCAGTGTCGTTCCTCCATGAAGAGGGGGAGCGACAATATGGTATTTGTCTTTTGGGGACTGGCTTATTTCATGAAGCATACTTGTTTCCAGTTCATCCATTTAGTTACAGAAGATGGGATTTCATTCTCAATTATGGCTGAATAGTATTTTACACTGTATATATAGCTCATATTTTTGTTCCAGTCACCAGCTGATGGACATCTGGGTTGATTCCATGTTAGCTATTGTGAATTGAGCTGTAACAAACATGAGGGTACAGATAACTCATGCCTGTGCATATTCTATTTCATTTCATGCGGATAAATTCCCAGTAGTCAGATGGCAGGATCACATGGTATGTTTGTTTTCAGATTTCTGAGGAACTTTGATACTGCCTTCCATAATGGTTGTACTAGCTTCATTCCCACCAACAGTGGGTTAGGGTACCATTTCTCTCCCTCTCCACCAGCCTTTATTGTTTGTTGACCTTTTCAAAAGAATTATTTATTTGAAAGATTGAGTTACAGAGATGGAGAGGCAGAGGCAGAGAGACATAAGTATTTTATCTGCTTGTTTATGCTCCATATGGCCCAACAGGTAGTGCTGGTCCAATCGGAAGCCAGAGTCAGGAGCATCTCCCTGGTCACCCATGCGGGTGCAGGGACCCAGGCACTTGGGCCATCCTCCACTGCCCTCCCAGTCCAGTGCAGAAAGCTGGACTGGAAGAGGAGCAACCGGGACCAGAACTGGCACCCATATGGAATGCCGTCTCCACGGGTGGAGGATCAACCCAGTGTGCTATGGCACTGGCCCCCATCAGGGATATTTTTCTATAGTACTCTCTCTCAACTGTATCTTTTTCTAGTTGAAGAATTAAGGTGATGCAGGATTAATCGAAGGAGTTTGAGAGGATTGTCTCTCTTTCAATTGTGTTGAATAGTTTGAGAAGCATTAGTTCTTTAAAAGTCCTGTAGAATTCAATAGTGAGGCTGTCTGATCCTGGACTTTTCCTTGTTGGGAGGGTCTTTATTACTCATCCAATCTCTGTCTTGGTTTTTGATTTGTTTAGCTTTTCTATGTGTCTTCATGACTCAATTTTGGTATATTGTGTATGTCCAGGAATCTGTTGATTTTTCCTCTAGGATTTCCAATTTGTAGCAGTCACAACAGATGCCCACATCCTATATTGCAGTGCTAATCTGAGTTTTGGGTACTACACTTCCAAATCAGCTTCATGTTAATATCCCTGGAAAGCAATGTATAATAGCTCAAATTCTTTCATTCCTGTCGTCAAATTGGAGAACTGTAACCTATATGGGGACTTGAGAACCTGGTCTTGCACAGTGGTAGCCATATAGAAAGTGAACCAGCAGATGGGAGATCTCTCTGCTTCTCTTTCCTTCTCTCTTTGTCTCTGTGTCTCTCTGCCTTTTTTCATATTAAAATATTTAATTACTTACTTGAAAGAGTTACAGAGAGAGGGAGAGACAGAAATCTTCCACCACCTAATTCATTTTTGAGATGACTTTAATAGCCAGAGTGTGGCCAGGTTGAAGCCAGGAGCTTTCCCTCCGATGTGCATGGCAGCAAGGAGCTTTTCCTGCAATGTGCGTGGCAGCATCCCAGGCACTTGGGCCATCTTTCCCTGCTTTTTCAGTCCATTGGTAAGGAGCTGGATCAGAAATGGAATAGCTGGTACTTGAACTGGTGCACATACAGGATGCCAATGTAACAGATAGCAGCTTTGTCCACTGCACCACAACCACCAGCTCTTCTATCTGCCTTTCCAATAAATAAATCTTTTGAAAAAGAACTGAAGGTAGTAAAAGTCATCATGACTGAGCAATGGCAAATTTATTGAAGTGATTGACTTTCTTAAAGATCTATTTATGAATTTGAAAGGCAGCACTAGAAAGAGAGAGTGGGAGAGATGGATCTTCCTCCTGGTTTGTTCACTCCTCAAATGGCTGCAATGGCTGCGGCTAGGCCAGACTGATATCAGGAGCCAGGGACTTCTTCCAGGTCTCTCACAAGGGTGCAGGAGCCCCAATATTTGAGTCACCCTGTGCTGCTTTTCCAGACACATTAGCAGAGAACTGGATCCGTTTGGAGCATTAATGTCTATGATACTCTCCTTGCAGTTGAAGGATTTAGAATCCATTTTGATTATGGGTGGGCCAAGTACAATGTCTTCCAATTGTCCAAGGGTTAGATTAGATGGGTTCTTAGAAATTTTGTTAAAATAGTTATTAATCATAACTCTCAGTTTAAGCTTTTCTTACCAAATTTTCATGTTTGCTGATGTTTATATCTATGGGAAAATTGGGTCTCTGGATTGCAACCAATGAAAGCATCCAGACTAACAGTAATAAGGTCAACAGTCAGCAGAATGATGTCCAGCTGAACTGAAATAGCTTTTCTTATTTGGTAGAGGGGTTACCTCCTGCATTATGCTGACATACTGACATAGACAGTAGATATTGGAGCCTGTCCCTTCTGCCAAATGGAGAATACCATATTTTGGTCCATCATATATATAGTCATATATTATAATATATATTATATTATATATTTCTATACATAATATAGAATTACATATAATAATTATAAATATATAATTGTATATAATTATTATATATGAATTTGTTATTTATATATAAATAATTATTTCTGATCCAGCTCCTTACCAATGGATTGAAAAAGCAGTGAAAGATGCTCCAAGTACCTGGGTTCCTGGGACACACATCAGAGGAAAAGCTCCTGGTTTCAACCTGGCCACACTCTGGCTATTGAAGTCATCTCAATAATATATATATATTATATATATATAATACATATAATAAATTATATAATATTATCTGTTTATAATTATATATTATATAATATATTGTATGATAAATTATAATATATTTTACATATGAATATATTTATATACATAAATATATAAATAAATGTAAATATATATATAAAGAATTTTTTTATGTAGTTGACAGGTTTACTTACAGAGAGTGAGAAGAAGAGACACAGAAAGGTCTTCCATATGCTCATTTACTCCCCTAATGACTGCAATGTCTGCAGCTGGGCCAATCTGAGCTAGGAGCTTCCAGGTCTCCCATATTTTGGCAGGGACCAAAGCACTTGGAACAGCTTCTACTGCTTTCCCAGGCTATTGCAGAGAGCTGGATGGCAAAAGGAGAAATGGGGACTAGAACTGGTGCTCATATGGGGTGCCAGCACTGCAGGTAAAGGATTACACCACTGCACCACAGTGCTGGCCCCAGTCTATTCTTTATTAAGGAGATCTCAGTAATCATGTTCAGGTATCGCTGTCCTATATTCATGGCCAAAGTCCTAGCAGGCAACATGGTTTGGAGAATCATAAGCACAAGGTGTGTTGGAGACTTCATTTCTCATACAGCACAGTTAATAACAAGGTTCCAAGAGGGGAAATTACTTGCATCATAGTCTTTGAGAACTAATGGACATCACAGGTGATCTAAAGAATGTAGAAGGTTTGTGAGCCCCTAGAGTGAAAAAGTCACTGGGAGCACAAGGACAGTGCCTAGAGTTTATTTTGATGGATTTTAGCCCCTTGCATTGGAGGGAGGCCTGAAGAAGCTGGACTGATTTGTAAACCTCAGAAGTGTCTTTTCAAGGTGAAGGCAAACTTAAGACTGAGGGGTTTTTGGAAAAACTTGGAGCAAAATGCATTTGCACACTTGGTTAAGACACATCATTTATCTATTGATTTTCATCAGATCTGTTAACATTAAATATAAGGTACAGGGGACATGGTGGATTTCATATAGCAATATGATTTTAGTAACATATCATGAGGTGCTTTTTTCTTTTAATGGATTTAGCAGGTAAAATTGGGCTACCTAATGGGATATAGCTGGAATAATCACCTTTTTGTTAAATAAATCTGAGGTAATAAATGTTAGTATATGAATACATTGAGTTTTCTTTTATTGGGCCTTCTTGGCTATTTTAATCTGGGATCTGCGAATTCTCATTTTCTCTAGGCAAGTTGTAACTGAAAATCTTTATTTTATTCTTCATCATGTTGGACCAACTGTGCTGCTTCTGGGATTTTTTTAGTACACCTGACAATTGGAAATTTAGACAATAGTATAGTTAATATGAGATGTACCAAGTAAAGTACTTATTTTTATTCAGATAATATATTTTGGGAATTCTTCTAAAATTCCTATTGAGTATCCTTGTTAAATTTAGTTGCATCCCAGGTTAAGACTTATTGGAGACAGGTGCCATGGCTCAATAGGCTAATCCTCCACCTGCGGTGTAGGCACACCGAGTTCTAGTCCTGGTGGGAGAGCCAGATTCTGTCCCAGTTGCTCCTCTTCCAGTCCAGCTCTCTGCTATGGCCCAGGAGTGCAGTGGAGGATGGCCCAAGTGCTTGGGCCCTGCACCTGCATGGGAGATCAGGAGGAAGCACCCCGCTCCTGCTTTTGGATCAGCGCAGTGTGCCGGCCGCAGCACACTGGCCGCAGCGGCCACTGGGGGGTAAACCAACAGAAAAAGGAAGACCTTTCTCTCTGTCTCTCTCTCTCACTGTCCACTCTGCCTGTCAAACTAAAAAATAATTTTTATAAAAAGACTTATTGGAGCCACTCTAGTGATTATACCCATGAAACTTTGTTAATTAATGCAAATAGAACCTGGGAAAATTCATGTATATCTTATGCTGTAGAGACTTAAGATTGAACATCTTTTTTATCTTTTTTAATTATATAATTTAAAAACAAATTTTAGATTTTTTTTGACTTTACTAAGCCACAGCTCTGGCCCCATTAATATGTCTTAACAATGCTTTTTCCTCTCAGACTTATCTCTATTGGTTCAGTTAACTGCATGTCTTTTCTTTAGATTCAGATTCTCTCAGCTGTCAAAGCTTATTCATCTTAATTCTGTTGTTCCTATTTCCCTCCATTTTATTCTGTCCCTAGGCTAATTGAGGTCATGATTCTCCATTCCTTCTGTGTGGTGTCACAGTAGCCTTGAAGTGTTCTTTTTCTCTTCTGATTTCTAAAGAAAGAAATTATGTATTCCCCCAGTTTAGATATTTTAATAATTCATTCTAAAACAAAGGTTAAATGTTCTTAATTTGACAAGAATTTTTGGGGCCAGTGGTGTGGCATAGTGGGTAGAGCCACCACTTGTAGTGCTGGCATCTCATATGGATCCAGATCTCTGCTATAGCCTGGGAAAGCAGTAGAAGATGGCCCAAGTCCTGGGCCCCTGCACCCATGTGGGAGACCTGGAAGAAGCTCCTTGCTCCTGGCTTTGGATTCGCACAACTCTGGCCATTGCAGCCAACTGGGGAGTGAACCAGTCGATGGAAGACCCCTCTCTCTTCTCTGCCTCTCTCTGTGTAACTCTGACTTTCAAATAAATAAATCTTTAAAAAAAGAAGTTTTTCTAATTTTAGATTTGTTCTAATTCATTGCCACTTCATTGTATGTGTAAAGAGTGCATATCCAGTTTTTCTATTTTGGATTTTTGGGATTTTGTATTAGCTCTGCTGTGTATTCATTTTTCTTGAGCATTGGTGATATCTTCTCCTTAGTTGTATTAAGAGAGAGAGCAATAGCCCTCATGTCTTTTTAGGTAAGTAAGACATATTAAAAACAGAGCATTCAGTATACATTCATAGTAGTTTGACTTGTTCAATTGATTTTCCTGAACTCCCTTGGATATTCTTGGTTTTTGCTGTACAAGTTTGTATACTCATTAATTCTTTGATATTCCCAAATCCAGGAAATAAATGACTCAACAGCTGTGTTCCTGTATTTGCTGGGACTCAGGGTAAGAAGCAAAGTGGAGGTGTTCAGGAATCTAAAGGTACATGCTACATAGCAAAGCACATCATTTCCTATACAAAGTGACTGGGAAATCCAGAATCTTTTGCACACTATATTGGATCCTGAACTATTACTGACCTATTCAGTAAGATTTTAATGTATTTATTTTCTGTGTGTGTGTTTGTATTTCTAAATAAACTCTGCTGGGCTACTTAACATTAACATGTATTGCAGAATTCTTTCATCAGCTTTTACTTTTAAAAAGTTTCTCTTTCAGTTTTATGGGAGAGGGTAGAAGTTTTCTGCTATGTAACTGAAAATTCATTCATTCATTAAACTTAAAAATATTTGTTGGAAATGAGGGGAATACTATTAATTCTCGTGTGATTTTCATGAAACTAAATACATTCTCCATTTTGTTTTGCTTAAAATTTCTGCATGTGTGGACTTCTTTTTTCCTTCTTGCCCCAAATCCCTTTGTGTATTGGGATGGTAAATGGGTTTTACACTGGAGAAAACATGTTATTTTGGCAAAGAAGTACTTAGCCTTGCTGCTTCAAGTATTCAAATATTACATTAGAAATCAGTAAATTTGTTTACTGTACAAATGTCTTTTATACAATTTTGTAATATTCTGGGATATGAGAGGGAGCAGGAAATAGGAGGGTTATGGGTGGGAGGGATGTTTTGGGGAGGGGAACCTACTGTAATCCAAAAGCTGTACTTTGGAAATTTGTATTTATTAAATAAAAGTTAATCAATTTTATAATATTCATCTTCCTTTTTATTTCGTCCTTTTTTTAAAAAAAGATTCATTTATTTTCCTTGAAAGTCAGCGTTACACACACAGAGAAGGAGAGAGAGAGAGAGAGCAGTCTTCCAACCACTAGTTCACTCCCCATTTGGCCACAATGGCTGGAGCTGTGCCGATCCATAGCCAGGAGCTAGCAGCATCTTTTGGGTCTCCTATGCAGGTGCAGGAGCCCAAGGGCCTGGGTCATCCTCTACTGCTGGATAGTAAGTCTTACTTGCCTAAAAAGTTGGATAGTAATTTGAGTAGCCAGGACTTGAACTGGCACCCATGTGGGATGTCAGCACTGCAAGCCACAGCTTTACTTGCTACACCACAGCATCGGATCCTTTATTCTTATGACTATTGCTACACTATTGGAATTTATAATTGATAATGCTGAACAATTGAAACTGTCTTATTTACAATTGTAGGACTGGATATGGCAATTTTACTTGAAGTAAATTATTTAGCCTGCTTATTGTATGATTTTTGGAAAAGCATGTATTTATATATAACAGCAGATCTGTTAATCATTTAAAAGTGAATTATCATGATTACCCAGATGTAAAGAATGCAATATGTGCTAATGAGTTAGCAGTCACAGACATTTAGAATTAGAGGGATTTTGGAACCTTTTCAATACTGCAGTTTTTATGAAAAACTAATAATTTTTTATTTGACAGGTAGAGTTATAGACAGTGAGAAAGACAGAAAGGTCTTCCTTCCGTTGGTTCACTCCCCAAATGGCTGCCACAGTTGGAGCTGTGCCCATCCAAAGCCAGGAGTCAGGTGCTTTCTCCTGGTCTCCCATCTGTGTGCAGGGCCCAAGCACTTGGGCCATCCTCCACTGCCTTCCTGGGCCATAGCAGAGAGCTGGACTGAAAGAGGAGCAACCAGGACTAGAACCCTTTGCCCATATGGGATACCCACACTACAGGCAGAGAATTAACCAAGTGAGCCATGGCGCTGGCCCCCAATAAATTTACTCTTAACAAAATATCAAAATATCTTATTCAGTATAAAGTTAGTAGTGAAAAAGAGACTACCTTGTTGAACACAGAAATTTGAGATTATATTTCTTGATATTAATTTGCATCTTAAGGCTTATTGCCTAGTTTATTTCAACATTTCAATCTAATATTACTAATAATATCTTGTACTTAGTGGTTCACTGTGTGCCAGACAATATTCTTTTGATTTTTAAAAAGATTTATTTATTTATTTATTTGGAAGTCAGAGTTACACAGATAGTGAACAAGAGGAAGAGAGAGAGAGAGAGAGGTCCTCCATCTGCTGGTTCACTCCCCAGATGGCCTAAAAGGTCAGAGATATGCCAATCTGAAGCTAGGAGCCAGGATCTCTTCAGGGTCTCCAATGCAGATTCAGGGTCCCAAGGACTTGGGCCAACTTCCTACTGCTCTCCCAGGCTATAGCAGACAGCTGGATGGAAAGTGGAGCAGCTGGGACTTGAACCAGCCTCCATATGGGATGCCCACACTGCATGCAGTGGCTTTACTGGCTACACCACAGCACTGGCCTCAAGACAATGCTCTAAAATGATGCATTAATTATTCTCAAATATTGAAAAGTGGCATGGTACACATTTGAATGTGTTGTTTTGTACTAGTTGTAGAAAGAGTTTAAAATATATTTAGATTTAAAAATGTAAGCTTTGATCTAAAGGTTTGCTTTCCCCTAAGGTGCCTGTTCAGAAACTGAGAGATCATTGAAGTCTCAAGATAGAGTACAACTGATCTTATCCAAGCCTCCTTTATCACATGAGGATGCTAAATGCCAAGGCCCAGAGAAGTAAAGTGAATTGTTCAAGGTCACATAGGTAAGTTGTAGCAGGGATAATTCTGTATTAGCATTAGGTACCCTGATACATAGGCCACTATTCTGTCAATTTCATACTCCTTCTGGAGTTAAAGATTCTAAGTTGTGGAAAATTAAGTTTGGAAATTTAGTGGTTGCTATGTTGTTATGGTGAGAAATTTCTGTGTATAGCTATGAGTTGCTTAAATTTTATTCAATATATTTTTCTAGTATGTTTGCTATTTATTTGAAATGTATAACAAATAGCTTCATCTATTTGCCAAAAGAATTTTTTAAAGATTTATTTATATTATTTGAAAATCAGAATTACACAGAGAGAGAAGGAGAGGCAGAGAGAGTGGTCTTCCATTCACTGGTTCACTCCACAGTTGGCCTCCATGGCTGGAGCTGTGCTGACTGGAAGGCAGGAGCCAGGAGCCTCTTCCTGGTCTCCTATGCAGGTGCAGGGGCCCAAGGATTTGGACCATTTTATAGTGCTTTCCCAGGCCGTAGCAGAGAGCTGGATAGGAAGTGGAGCAGCCAGGTCTTGAACTGATGCCCCTATGGAATACCAGCACTGCAGGTGGCAGCCTCACCCACTATGGCACAGTGCCAGCCCTTGCCAAAAGAATTTATAGAAGCTATTCCATATATACACTTCACAATTATTTAGTTACTTGACATGAACTATCCCTGCATATTTGAAAATTTTGAATGGTATCACTTGGGTTTTAAGAATGTTATATTTTAGGTCTCTTAATATTTTTAGTGATGATGTTTTAAAGGCCCTTTCTGTTTAATGGAAAATGATAAGGATTTTGCTTTACAATGGCCATAGTATTACCACTTAAAGCAATAGATTAAATAAGACTTTTAAACAAAGTCATTTAATACTGAATTCTAAAACACTGGTATATTTTAAGTGAGAAGCCGGATTTCTTTCAGATATTCTAAATAAGAATGATAATCAAAATTGAAAACATCTACAGTTTTTAATCACTTGTTTTAAATATTAGTCATAATGGTCCAATTTAGAGTTTTAATTTTCATTAGCTTTTAAAAGATTCAGTACGGTTTATAGAAAAAATTCAGAGAACATAATTATATACTCAACCTCCCTCCCTTCTTTTTCCTCCTTTGTCATTTTTTTTAGCTTATGATATGACATTTTCCATTTACATTACATTAAAAAAGGGTGTTGAATCAAGGGACAAGTTTAACAGGCAAAAAGCAGAAAGATCGTAATTTAGAGGGAATACAGACAATGGCTCTAAACAATATTTGAATATCACATCTAAACAATATTTGAAGAAATTGATAAAATAAATATTTTAATTTCTCCTACTAAAATGCTCAGAGAAAGTCTTTCATTATTTATCAAATATTAGTGCAAATATATGGATTTAAATGATCCCAAAAAGTGATAATTTTTGTGTAATAAAGTCCAATTTTTGTCAAGGCTTTTTGACAGTCTCACAGAAAACTTATGTTTGTGAATGGGAAGAATAATATCAAAATGTCCATACTACCAAAAGCAATTTGCAAATTCAATGCAATTCCAATCAACATACCAACGATGTTCTCAGAGCTAGAAAAAATGATGCTAAAATTCATATAGAAACATGAGAGATGCTTAACATCTAAAGAAATATTATAAAACAAAAAAAAAGCTGGAGACATCACACCATGTTTTAAGACATATTACAGGGGTCAGCACTATGACAAAGCAGGTAAAGTCACCGTCTGCAGTGCCGGCATCTCATATGGGTGCCAGTATGTTTCCCAGTTGCTCCACTTCTTATACCCCTCTCTGGTATAGCCTGAGAAAAAAGTAGAAAATGGCCAAAGTCTTTGGGCCCCTGCACCTGCATAGAGACCTGGAAGAAGCTCCTGACACTTGGATTCAGATCAACAGAGCTTCGGCCATTTTGGCCATTTGGGGAGTAAACCAGTGGATGGAAGACCTCTCTCTCTCTCTGCCTCTACCTCTCTGTGACCCTTCCTTTCAAATAAATAAATAAACTGCAAAAAAAAAAACACAAAAAGAAGAAGTGTTAGCACTGATATAATAATAGACACATAGTTCAATGGAAAAAACTAGGTAGCATAGAAATAAACCCAAATTTCTACCAGCAACTCATATTTAACAAAGGAACTAAAATGAACTGGAGAAAGAAGAATCTTTTTCACAAGTGGTGCAGAGGAACTTGATGATCCAAATGTAGAAGCCTGAAAATAGACTCCAACATCACTTACACTATGTGAAAGTGAACTCACAGTGAATGAAAAATCTAATCATAAGACCCAAACCCAAGTAAACATAGGGAAACTCTAAATATTGTCAACACACAATAGCTTTTCGGTAAGATTCCAATAGCAATAGTCACAAAAATAAAAACAGAGACATTTGAGTATATCCAACTAAGATACTTCTTCACAACAAAGTAAACATCAAAGTGTAGATACAATGAACAGATGGCAGGAAAAATTAAAACTCTGAATGTTTACAGATTTCCAGAACATTTACATGAATTGGAAAAACTCCAAAAAATACAGTGAAGAAACAGGCAAGGATCTGAATAGACATTTCTCAGAAGAAATGTAAATGGTCAAAACATGTGAATATGCCTGATGTCACTAGCCATTATGTAAATATAAATCAGAACACCATATCAGTCTCCAACACCTGTGGGAGAATACAACACTCAGGTGTTTGTGTGTGCAACAAGTGGGTTTAGAGGACCCTGTTCACCTCTGGAGAGCAGAGTCTACAGGGAGACAAAGAAACCTTACTGCTTTCCTAATGGGCTTATTAAGTTCTTGACCAGTGCCTGTTAGTCTTGCCACAAACTTTCTAGTCTCACAACTTTCCTTCTTCTTCCTCTTCTCTGTGACTTGTAAAATAGTATACATTCTGTATACTGTGGATACTTTAGATTTATTTTATTCCTTCAGTCTCCTATGAAGTTCCTCCACAAAAACACAGCCCTCAAAATATTCATTCATTTATGCAGTCTGCAGATTTCATGAACTACTAAATTCCAAATAGTATATTAAAGGCAAGATCTAGGCCTAAGAGAAAAGTGGTCTGAATTCTGTGCCTAGAAGAGGATTTGGGACATAGTAGAATTTCGGTGAAGTGCTATGTGAATGACATGCACTCAGTAAATGAGTAATCTAAAGCATACACTGCATTCAAGCAACACAGCAGCCCTACTCACCTCAGGTAGAGCAATTGAGAGGAATAATGTGAACAAAAATAAGACATCAATAAGTTGAGTAATAACAGAGAAAAAACAAAATGAGATAGATGCCAACATTACTGACCTATTTTTGAGGAATTAAATTGATAGAGGGGCTGGCATTGTGGCTAAGTGGGGTAAGCTGCAATCTGTGAGGCCAGCATATCATGTGAGTTCCACTTTGAGCTTAGGAATCTCCACTTCCAATTTAGCTCACTGCTAAACACCTGGGAAACCAGCAGAAGATGGACGAAGGACTTGGGTCCTTGCCACTGATGTGGGAGATTGGATGAAGCTCCTGACTTCAGCATGCCCCAGGCTCAACTGTTGAAACTCTCTGGGGTGTGAGCCAGCAGATGAAAGCTATCTATGTCTTTCCCCCTCTCTCTAAATCCACTTTTCAAATAAACAAAGATTTAATAAACAAATTAACTGATTTCAAAATACACAAAAACATGAACAATACTATATCATCTTGATGCCAAACTGATAAAAAATAACAAATGCTAGAGAGCACATGGGAAAAGAAAAGTGTCATATATGGTGGGTGAAAACACAAGTTAGTACAGATGTTATGCAGAACAGTATGGCCATTCCTTAAAAAGGATAAAAATTGGGCCGGCGCTGTTGTGCAGCGCCTGAGGGGCCAGCATCCCATTTGGGTGCCAGTTCTAGTTCCAGCTGCTCTTCTTCCAATACAGCTCTCTGCTATCTCCTGGGATAGCAGTAGAAGATGGCCCAAGTCCTTGGGCCCATGCACCCATGTGGGAGACCCAGAGGAAGCTCCTGTCTCCAGGTTTCAGAATGGCATAACTCTGGCCTTTGTAGTCATCTGTAGAGCGAACCAGCTAATGGAGGACCTCTCTGTGTCCCTATCTCTATTGTAACTCTTTCAAATAAATAACAAAAATTTCAAATAAGATAAAAATTGACCTACCATTTGAGAGTTATCTTGCTCTTGGCTATATATAATAAGGAACTTTTATTAGAAGGAAAGGAGAAGAGCATATCAAAGATACAGCAATTTTCCCATAACACAGCCACTATAACACAGTTCACTGCAGCCAGGATTTGAAACCAATCTAGCTATCCATCAATGAAAAAAATGGACAGGGGAACTTCATTTAGATACAAAAAAGAACAAAATATTATTAAATTAATTGAAATAAGCCAGAAGCAGGAACACAAATGTCACCTGGTCCTTGTCACATGTGGAAGTGAGAGAAAATAATGGATCTGAACACAGAACTGTGATTACTAGAGGCTGAGAAGGGAAGCAGCTAGGGATAGAGGGGGATTGGATAATAGGTAACAAAATACAAAGAGGCAGAAAGAACTTCTGGTGTCCCATAATATAATGAGATGACTACATTCAACCATATTAGGTTCTGTGTAAAGAACTGAAAGAGAGGAGCTGGTAGTCTCAAATCATGGAGAAGAATTAGAAACTGTAGTTGCTTGGGGGCCAGCATTATGGCACAGTGGGCTAACACCCTGGCCTGAAGCACCAGCATCCCCTGTGGGTACCAGTTCTAGTCCTGGCTGCTCCTCTTCTGATCCAACTCTCTGCTATGGCCTGGGAAAGCAGTAGAAGATGGCCCAAGTCCTTGGGTCCCTGCACCCAAGTGGGAGATCTGGAAGAAGCTCCTGGTTCCTGGCATCAGATTGGCAGAGCTCCGGCCATTGTGGCCACCTGGGGAGTGAACCAGCAGAGGAAGACCTCTCTCTCTCTCTGCTGCTACTTCTCTCTGTAACTCTGTCTTTCAAATAAATAACTCTTTAAAAACTTAATAAAACTGTAGTTGCTTAGCTTGATCACTTTTTACTGCATAAATGTGTGCAAATATTGCACTACACCCTGTAATAATGCATGACTAGGACACATTAATCACAAATTATTTCAATGAAATTTTAAAAATTAGAAGCATTTCTTTATATTAACAATGAACTATTTGAAAATGAAATTAGAGAAACATTTCCATGCATAGCAGCATAAGAACCAGGAACCAATGTCTTCAATGTTATCAGTGATGAATCAGATTCACAGACCCCAGCACTCAGTTTTTGCCATAGACCTTACCATGGCAATTGTGGGCATATAGTAGTAAATCAATGGACAGGAATCCTTTGTCTCTATATCTGTTAAATAAATAAACAAGGAATTCATCAAAGAAAAAGAGATATCAATTTGGATGCCAGGTCACAAAAACACATGCACTTGAGCTATCCTCCAGTTTGTGATGCCAACAAATCTTTCAGACATGTTACATTTTCAGAGACTTTTCTGTAATCTTGCTAAGCTTTCTGGAAATCTGCCTTATAGCAAAGCGATTCCCAATTCCATTACACTCATGATTTTTCTTTTGTGTGAGTTATTAGTTTACCATCTAGAGATAATTTATGGTACAAAACTTTTCTATGCATGCATGTTTTCTCATTTGTGAGTCTATTCATGGGAATTGAAGACTGATTTATAGCAGAAATACATTTTCCAAATTCATTGCATAGACTTTTGTTCCTTATGAATTCTCTGAAGTCTGTTGACGTCTAATTTCTGGCTAAAGGTTTTATCGTATTTACAGCATGCAAAGAGTACCACCTTTTGTGAATTCTGTATCTATACAAGCCTGAAACAAAGAAAATGTTTTTATACAATCAGTATACTCCTAAGAAACCACCTGTGTCAATTCTCTGATGTACCATTGACTTCTGACAAACAACCTTTTCACACTAATAATATTTATAAGCTTTCTCCTTTACATGAGTCTCTGTTGGATAGGATGTGATTTCCAGCAAAAGGTTTTGTCACAATACTTACATGAATTTTGGAGAAAAGCTCTTCCACATTCATTATATTGTTAAGGTCTCTCCCTTGTTCAAATTCCATGATGGATTATGAGGCATTAGCTATGTGAAATGACTTTCTCACATTTATTTCATTCATTAGATATATATGTTGTGCATTCTGATATAAGGAGAGATTTGGGCAGAGCTTTCCAACACTCATTACACCCATAAGGTTTCTCTCCCACGTGAATTCCCTGTTGTCGTATGAGGTATGGCTTCTAATTAAAGGGATTTTACTTTCAAAGGAGTTTTTCCCTATATGAATTTGATGATGTACAATGAGGGCTGAATTATGGTAAAAGGCTCTGAGTCATTACATTCATAAAATTGCTCCCCATGAGAATTCTTTTATGTTTGATGAGGTCTGATTTGCACCACAAAGGCTTATTCACATGTATTACATTCATGCATTTCTCCCCTTGGTGAATTCTCTAATATTTCATGAGATATAACTTGCACAAAAAGGTCATGTAGAAAATTCCTTGTGTGGATTCTCTGATATCTTATGAGTTATGAAGTACAGCAAAGAGGCTTTCCACCATCCTTCCATCCATAAAACCTACCTAAATTGAGCAACAAAGATATAGAAAACCTAAATACACACATAACTGGATGGAAATGATACCAGTAATAAAGACCCTCGCCGCCAAGAAAACCCCAGGACTGGATGGCTTCACTGCTGAATTCTAACAGACATTTAAAGCACTAACTGCAATTCTTCTCAAGTTATTCAAAACAATTGAGAGAGAGGCGATTCTCCCAAATTCTTTCTATGAAGCCAGCATCACCTTCATTCCTAAACCTGAAAAAAGTGCAACAAAGAAAGTAATTATAGACCAACTTCCCTGATGAACATACATGCAAAGATCTGCAACAGAATTCTGGCCAATTGAATCCAACAATGCATCAGAAAGATCATCCACCCAGACCAAGTGGGATTTATCCTTGGTATGCAAGGATGGGACCAAAGGCTTTTCCACAGTCATTTCATTTATAAGCTTTCTCCATGGTGTGAAGGCTCTGATACTTTCTGAGGTTTGACTTCTCAGCAAAGGTTTTTCCACAGTCATTGCACTCATAAGGTTTCCCCCAGTACAAATTGTCTGATGCTTTGTGAGCTTTGACTTCTCAGCAAAGGCATTTCCACAATGATTGCATTCATAAGGTTTCTCCCCTGTGTGACTTCTCTGATGCATTTTGAGTTGTGATTTCTGGCCAAAGCTTTTTCCGCAGGCATTGCATTCATAATGCTTGTCTTCTGTGTGAATTCTCTGATGCTTTCTGAGGTTTGAATTATGGCCTAAGGTTTTTCCACAGTCATTGCATTCATAAGGTTTCTCCCCTGTGTGAATTCTCTGATGCTTTCTGAGGTTTGCCTTCTGGCCAAAGGCTTTTCTGCAGTCATTGCATTCATAAGCCGTATCCCCTGTGTGAATTATCTGATGATTTATGAGGTCTGGCTTCTGGCCAAATAGTTTTACATAGTCATTGCACTCATAAACGCTTATCCCCTGTGTGACTTCTCTGATGATTTATGAGGTTTGACTTCTGGCCCAAGGTTTTTCCACAGTCATTGCATTCATAAGGTTTCTCCCCTGTGTGACTTCTCTGATGATTTGTGAGTGTTGATTTCTGGCCAAAGCTTTTTCCGCAGGCATTGCATTCATAATGCTTGTCTTCTGTGTGAATTCTCTGATGCTTTCTGAGGTTTGAATTATGGCCTAAGGTTTTTCCACAGTCATTGCATTCATAAGGTTTCTCCCCTGTGTGAATTCTCTGATGCTTTCTGAGGTTTGCCTTCTGGCCAAAGGCTTTTCTGCAGTCATTGCATTCATAAGCCGTATCCCCTGTGTGAATTATCTGATGATTTATGAGGTCTGGCTTCTGGCCAAATAGTTTTACATAGTCATTGCACTCATAAACGCTTATCCCCTGTGTGACTTCTCTGATGATTTATGAGGTTTGACTTCTGGCCCAAGGTTTTTCCACAGTCATTGCATTCATAAGGTTTCTCCCCTGTGTGACTTCTCTGATGATTTGTGAGTGTTGATTTCTGGCCAAAAGCTTTTCCACAATGATTACACTCATAAGGTTTCTCCCCTGTGTGAATTCTCTGATGATTTAGGAGGTTTGCCTTCTGGCCAAAGGATTTTCCACAGTCATTACATTCATAAGGTTTCTCACCTGTGTGAATTCTCTGATGATTTATGAGGTGTTTCTTCTGGCCAAAGAACTTCCCACAGTCATTACATTTATAAGATTTCAACCCTGTGTGAATTCTCTGATGTCTAATGAGATCTGACTTCTGGTGAGTGGTTTCTCCACAATCATTACACACATGAGGGTTTTCCACTTATATGAGTGCTGTGATGGAGGGTATGGCAGAATTTAATACTGAATGACTTCCCACAAGGTTTACATGCATAGGATTTCTTCCTTATATTTGGTCTATGATTCAGTCTAACATGTGATTGGTAAATAACAGGTTCCACAGGCCCAATATACTTATAAACGTTCTCTCTTTTGGGACTTTGTTGATGTATACTGAGGTTAGAATTCTTATGGAAATCTTGTACTATTTGAGTTGTCTTGCCAATAGTGGCAATTGACTTATTACAGGTTTCTACCATAAAAAGCTTCTCAGATTCACAGAATATATTCTTGCTTTTGAAGACTTTCCCTTGTCCAATTTGTTCAAGTGCCTGCTCCATGGTCTGAATATTGTGCTGTTGATTAAGAGGTTCACAGAACTGGAGAGTGTTCCCAGGTACCTTAGTAGCACAAAATTTCTCTCCAGCTTGTAGTTGATCAGGCCCACAATGGGGACACATATTGTGACATATACTGCATTCTTCAGGTTTTATTCCTGAATAGATTCTCTTTTTGATACTCAGTTTTGGAATATGGCTTATACTTAAATTAAGTGTTTTTCTGAATTCATATTAGTCATAACATCCTGATTCAGATTTTTCTCCAGATTTTTCTCATTGGTCTTAATCAGTTCATCCAGTTTCATGGCAACTGAAGTGAGAAAAAAAATGATGTCACTACATCAAATATAATTGTTTCTTCTAGCATACTCGTGTAAAAGGAATGAAGTTATTTGTATTTAAGAGGGATAAGATGTTAGGAAAAGTTCTGCATTTGTGCCTCCTCACACAGGGCACCAAAATGTTAGGAAAAGAGTTGTAGAATAGAGGAGAAAGTGTATGAATTTACAGCCAGACAGAATTTATTCAGAGAAAATTAATCCACAGAGGTGGGTGACCAACTGCCTGTCTGTACAAGATGGAGCATGAAGGCCCCAATTCCCAGGGACCAGACCTTTTTGAGGAGGGCTAAGGCTGGGCATAAGGGTAGGGGGCAGCAGTGGAGGGGAATTCCAGGAACTGGGTGGGGCCCTTAGGAATCTGGAAAATAATGCAGGGTGGGGTATGAAGGCAATAGGCTGTGAGACCCAATTGAGTTTCAAGGGCAAGGAATGCATTCCAAAGTTTATCTACTTTGGGCAATGAGGGAGAATGGCTCAGGCTTATATCCTCGTTCCATCATAAGATTTTCAAAAAATGATTAGAAGATACATATTTATGAATATACAGGTTTTCTCCATTATACATTAATATATTAAATTGTATCCATAGATTTTCCAATGTTCATCCATGATCCTGTTTACTACCAGAATTTTTTCCAAGTATGATTGAATGGTTTTTGTGGTAAGATGTCTTAAGTCACTGCTTGGGATGCCTGTATCTCAAAACAGTGCCAGTTTAAGCCGAGGCTACTCTGCTTCCAATACAGCTCTGAGATAATAGATACTGGAAAGCAGCAGATAATGGTTCATGTGCTTGGGACCCTGTGATAGAGATGAGTAGGTGAAATTCCAGGCTTCTGGCTTCAGATTAGTCATAACTGTTGATAGTATTTGGGGAGAGAGTTAATAGAAGATCTATTCCTCACTGTTTCTCTCTCACTTTCTACTTTCACAAAAATGAATAAGGCTTCACAGAATGGACTAATATTTAATAAATATATTCACCTGTAATCTAGAAACCAATTTTTCCCTGTTCACTTCTTCAGTTCATTTTTTAATGTATTTTTATTTCTTTATTTGTGAGAGTTAGACTGTGAGAGACAGAGACAAAGATCTTCCTTCCATTGGCTCACCCCTCAAATGGCAAATACATTTGGATCTATGCCAATCCAAATCCAGGAGCCAGGTGCTTCCTCCTTATCTCCATTGTAGGTGCAGGGGCCCAAGCATTTGGGCCATCCTCCACTGCCCTCCCGGGCCACAGCAGAGAGCTGAACTGGAAGAGGAGCAACCAGGACTAGAACCCGGGGCCCATATGGGATGCTGGTGCTGCAGGGGGAGGATTAACCATGTGAGCCACGGCACCAGCCCCTTTTTCAATTCATTTTTTAAAAATTGTGGGTTTTGTACTTCTGTGATATTTCAACCATAAATATGGGGAAGTTTTACTAGATCATTTCCTTGAAGGTAAAGAGTGAAATGTGTCTATACTCTAAGCAGGATCACATTCATGGGACAAGATTTGAATATGTGGTTGTCTTGTGTTCTGTCTTCCCAGGCAAACAGCATTTGTGGGATTTTTCTAATGAAAATCTCTGTTTTATCTGCACTATTATGGTTTCCCCATATTTCTAAGGAAACCTGACATCCTAATCTTCTTAGAACTACAACAGTTACAGAAAGTTCCAATATACCACCTTGGCTATACATTCCCACCAGTTGAAATAATTTATTCCTGCAACCCAGAGTCTGCTCAATTATTGAAAATTGATTTCTAACTCATTGTGAAGACGTCAGCCCTGGTTACCTCCTCTTGTTTCTTTCTATAAACACTCCTCTATGATAATTTGAGTTTCTGGAGGTTTGTTGATTTTCACAGAAAACTTCATTTCCTTTGCCTTTACCAGAGATACTGATCTCCATAGATACTGTAGAATGTCTGTGTCTGAATCACAGGACCAGCTGTCTTCAGGAGTAAGACTTGGGAAAAACTCGTGGAAAGAACACCAGTCAATATCTGTTGCACTGCTTCTGCTTTGGCCTCCCTGCCCGTTATGTACACACTGATATGGAAGGCTCTGATGTAGGCATTCTTCCCCCATCCATGGCTCTGCTCCTTGCTCCAACTTGAAGATCAAGTCAGGTTTGGTCCTGCAGTGCCCTACTAATGGAAACAATATAGACTTTGTGAAATCACTATCTTGGGTTAATGAAAGGAGTACAGCTTGGTCCAGGAGCTATGCAACAAATGTTCCAATGTGAAATCCTTCCCAGGTGGTAGATATTCAGATTCTTCATGGACTCAAATTCTATACCTGTCCCTCATTCAACTTTATGAATAGTGCTCACTTAGTTGTCAAATAGCAAGAAAATGTTACCATTGGGCATGTGATGAGTGTCACTCACCCAGGGAGAACAGGCTGCTGTAGGTCTCCAGCATCACATCCCTGTACAGGATTTTCTGAGCTTGGTTCATGTTCTGCCATTCCTCCCAGGTAAAGTACACAGCCAGGTCTTCAAATGCTATCATCCCCTGTGACAGAACACTCCTGGTCAACATGTCAACTCTGTCACCTAACAAACAATGGCAGTTGTATATCTTCTACATGGGTATGGATGAAGAAGCAAGAATGCCATTTCATTTCAGATTTGTGAGCATTTGGGCAGCCACACAGAAGCATTCAACAGGGGATCAAACCTATGGTATAAAGGCTGTGAAAATTGCCCAAGCTGGAGGGAAACAGGAATTTCTGTTCACAAAGGCCAGACTATGTCAAGGGCAATTGCACAGTAGGCTGAAAGGGGGACAAGAGTCACTCTGGAATGAGCAGTGTTCAGAAGAATGTAGAAGTATTCAGGAAAAAAGACAAGAAACCATCAGGGAAGTTATGAAGGGATTGAACAGCGAAGAATTTCCAGAAAAACACTATACACAGTCAATGCAATTATGGCAGAGAAAAAAAAATTTTAAAAGAGACAGTAGGCATTTAACTTAGTGTTTATGATGCCAGCTCAGATACTCTCTCTCTGCATCAAATTTCCAAAGTTGGATTTCAGTGCCAGCTCCAGTTTCCAGCTCCCAGCTAATGCAGACCAGGGGAAGCAATGGTGATGCCAACCAAGAGGGAGGCCTAGATTCCATTCCTGACTCTTGGCTTCAGTTGTGCCCCACCTCTGCTTGATATTTTTATTTAGGCAGTGAAGAAGTGCATGGGAGCTTTCTAGCTTTCTCTCACTCCATCAATTTCTTTCTCTATCAGGCTCATAAATATTTTAAGTAAGGGAGGAGATTCAAGAAAGAATAGAAAGTAGCTTTTGCTTTTTCTATAATTATTCTACTCATAAACATTTAAAGAACTGAAATAACATGATAACAAATTAAAGTAAAAGCTATGGAGTTATTTACCCAAGAACAGAACCTGAGAAATTCTGTACTATAATCTGCATTTGTGACTGAGGGAAATACAGAGAGCTTTCAGAACCTGCAGTAGGCACCAGCATTGTGGTACAGCAGGTAAATCTCCACCTGCAATTCAGGCATCCCATGTGGACAGACAATTTGAGTGCTTGGTGCTCCACTTCCAATTGAGTTCCCTGCTAAAGTGGCTGAAAGAGCAGTGAAAGATGGCCTGAGTATTTGGGCCAATTCCACAAATATGGGAGACCCAGATAGAGTTCCAGACTCCTGGCTTTGGCCTGGCCAACCATTGTGGCCATTTGTTGAATGAACCAGCAGATGGAAGATATCTCTTTCTCACTACCCATCTCTCCCTATCTCTATTACTCTGCCTTTCAAATAAGTTAATAAATAAACCTTGGGGCTGGCACTGTGGCACAGTGGGTTAATGCCCTGGCCTAAAGCACCAGCATCCCATATGGGCACCGTTTCAAGACCCAGCTGCTCTACTTTTGATCCAGCTCTCTGCTATGACCTGGGAAAGCAGTAGAAGAAGGCCCATGGATTTGGGCCTTTGTAGCTGTGTGGGAGACCCAGAAAAACCTCCTGGCTCCTGGCTTTAGATGGGTGCAGCCCGGCCAGTGCAGCCAATTGGAGAGTGAAATGTTGAATGAAAGATCTCTCCTCTCTCTCTTTCTCTCTGCCTCTCCTCTCTCTGTGTAACTCTTTCAAATAAATAAATAAATTGTTAAATACAATCTTAAAACCTGAAAGAACATGCAGTAGATTATTTTCCCCACTGTGTTCTTACTCTAGCTGGGAATCAAGTTCATCTCCTCAAACTATTAAGGACTGCATTACTCTAACAATTAAAAAAATAAATGCAGCCAGCTCCGCGGCTCACTAGGCTAATCCTCCTTCTTGTGGCACTGGCACACTTCATTCTAGTCCCAGTCGGGTTGCCAGATTGTGTCCCAGTTGCCCCTCTTCCAGGCCAGCTCTCTGCTGTGACCAGGGAGTGCAGTGGAGGATGGCCCAAGTCCTTGGGCCCTGCACCCCATGGGAGACCAGGATAAGTACCTGGTTCCTGCCATCAGATCAGCACAGTGGGCCGGCTGCAGTGCACCAGCCATGGTGGCCATTGGAGGGTGAACCAACGGCAAAGGAAGACCTTTCTCTCTGTCTCTCTCTCTCTCACTGTCCACTCTGCCTGTCAAAAAAAATAATAAATATCACTGATTTGTGGTTTAGCCCTAGGTAAGTAATTCTCTTGCAGAATGCTAAGTGTTTATTTCCAGGGTGGAACTAAAACACTGCCCACTACATCATCTGTATAACACTAAAGAATGTGTTGGACATTATGACCCCAAAATTTAGAATATTGTCCTTGACTTCAATTGAAATCATATAACAAATATATATTTTGCTATGGCAACAGAAAATGAGACATGACATTGCCTTTTCTTGGATAAATGCAATGATTGATAGTCATGACAAATTCATCATACATCTTGTTTCTATATATTCCCTGAGAATAAAATTTACCTTCCTACATCCATTTTCATTAATAAATTCTTATAAATCTAAAAACAAAACAGACAGAAAGCTGGGAATAATTAAGAAAACCACTTACAGGGGCCAGTGCTATCGCACGGTGGGTTAAAGCCCCAGTCCGCAGAACCAGCACCAGATATTAATTCCCACCAAATCAGGTGTGAGTGCGATTTTCAGGTGAATTCAATCAGAATTCCACAGCCATTCAGCTGGGAGGGGTGGATGAATCCAGAAACAGCCAGTTTACATGGGACTAAATCAAGCCTAATATCACAAAGGACTCTTGCATTTCTTTGGTTTTTCACATTTCTCTTATTTATCATGATTTGTAATGAATTTTCTGATGTGAGCTTTAGTTTTCAGACTGGAATATGGAGCCCAGGGCACGGGAGGAATGGTCTTTTTCATTCAGGGCACAGATGTTGGCTTGCTCCAATTCTGGCTTGCTGTCATTGTTTTGGGTGCCTCAGCCAATTTTTGGTTTTGAGCAGCAATTTTCTAAATGTTTTCTTGGTCTGAGTTTCTTTTGCCTTCTTCCATCCCAAATTTTGTATTCTGACGCAGTACAAACAAGAAGTTAGACAGAGGATCCATTATGAAATAAAAAAAAAACACAATAAATTGGCTTTTCAGGCTTAGAAATCTACAGGCAGGATGACTAAGATGAATTTTTGTGTTTTGGAAAATGAAATGGAACCAATTTGCTGTGGAGACAGATATTAATTCCCTCCAAATCGAGTTTCACTGTGATTTTCAGGAATATTCAATCAGAATTCCACAGCAAGTCAGCTGGGAGGGGTGGATGTATCCAGAAACAGCCGGGTTCCTTGTGACTAAATCAAGCCCAATATCACTAAGGACTCTTGCTTTTCTTTGGCTTTTTTCACAGTTTTCTTATTTATCATGGTTTGTAATGAATTTTCTGATGTTAGCTTTGGTTTGGAGGCTGGAATAAGGAGTTCAGGGTACAGCAGGAATCGTCTTTTTGAATCAGGGCATAGCTGTTGGCTTGCTCCAATTCTGGCTTTCTGTCACTGTTTTGTGTGCCTCTGCTAATTTTGGTACTTAAGCAGCAATTTTCTAAATGTTTTCTGGGTCTGAGTTGGTTTTGCCTTCTTCCTCCCAAAATTTTGTATTCTGATGCAATACAAACAAGAGTTCAGACAGAGTAGCTATTATGAAATAAAAAAAAAAAAAACCAAAGTGGTGTTTCATGCTTAGAAATTTACAGGCAACGCAACCAACATGAGTTTTTGTGGTTTGGAAAAAGAAATGGAACCCTTTTACTTAGGGGACAGATATTAATTCCCTCCAAATCAAGTGGGAGTGGGATTTTCAGGTGAATTCAATCAGAATTCCACAGCCAGTCAGCTGGGAGGGGTGGATGAATCCAGAAACAGCCGGTTTCCTTGTGACTAAATCAAGCTGCTGCTCCCTGTGGACTTGTCCTCCTCAGCCTCTGACTAGAGCACAGCCACCTCTCCAATGCTGACATCCTCTGACACATGTTTCACTCTTATGTTCTCTCTAAACTGCAGACTCTTGGGCAACATATGTAACTCTAATGCATCAGCTTGCATAGAAGCACACACCTGAGGACTCCAGAGTCTTGGATTTCAGGTTGTAATTAACTTTCCTTTTCAGAGGACTTGTGAAAAAACAAGTCTGGAAGCCAGGGTGTAGCCTTGTGGTTCAAATGCCTATGTCTCATATTGGAGTTTCTTGGTTTGATTCCTGGTTCCAGTACCTGCCTCCAAATTCCTGATAATGTAGACCCTGGGAGCTAGCAAGAAATGGCTCAGATGATTGGGTTCCCTACTCCTGGGACAGCCCTGGCCACTGGGGACATTTCAGCAGTGAACTAGAGGGTGAATACTACTTCTCTGTCTACTTGTTCATTTCTTTGCATCTCCAATTAAAAAACAAAAAAGTATGTTTGTATCATCCATTAAAATAACTTCCTCAATGGAAAAAAAGAGTTTCATTGTTAAATTGGGGAAAATAATGCTTCTTGGTTGTGACATTAGAATAATGCATAACTGTACATCGGACATCCATTGTAGACAAGGAAGAGAAAGATGGAAGCAATAATTTTTATTTCTGGCTTTGGTACTTGTCATGTAACCTTGAAAAATTCATTTAAACTCATGGTGCCTGAGTGTCCTTAAAATTACAGGCTCATCTAGTTGAGGCAGGTGGTGTAAGGGGAGGTGGCAGGAAGCTGAGAGCTTTCCTTGTTTCTGTGCCAACAGAGCTAAGTGACATTAGCAAGTCATTTGACCCCTCTGGATCTTCCTCCCTTGTGAGATAAGATTGTCTTTATAGTTAAAGGATTTATTCTACACAGTCCTATCTTATGGTTAGGCTCACATGACTGTGAAGTGTTTTATAAACTGGCAGTTCAATAATCAAGTTGGCACTGAAGATGAAATGCTAAACAGCATAGAAATTCTAAAGCTTGTAGTTCTATGAGGAGCTACACAGAAACATTCAAGTTCATGGGCATTTTTAAATTTAAAAACAGAATCATTGAATCACTGTTCAGAATCAGTATAGTTGCTAAAATTCTTATTTATAATCACTGAGATTGGCAGTGTAATTACTGATAGCATACTCCTAGTGTTCTATATTTTAGTTTATACAATACTTAGACTATATAAAATATAGGTAGCATGGGAAGTGCGATACACAGCAGTCTTGTAGAATGGCAGATGTCCTAAACAGCACTCTGGCCTCAGAATCAGCCCTTAAGGCCCTCAGATCTAGCTGAAGAGCCCATGAGAGTATTTTAGGTATGGAAAGCCACTCTGGCAAAAAAGAAAAAAAAGGACCTAAATAAAAGATCTCTGTGAGTGAGATCCCAGTAGAAAGAACGGGCCATCAAAGAAGGAGGTGCCCTTCTCTGAAGGGAGGAGAGAACTTCCACTTTGACTATGACCTTGTCTAAATAAGATCGAAGTCAGTGAACTCAAGAGGCTTCCATAGCCTTGGCAACTCATGACTAGAGCCCAGGGAGATTTCTGATGCCATAAACAAGAGTGTCAGATTGTTCAGTCAACAACAGGAATCACTGTGTGCTTACTCCTTTTGTGGGATCTCTGTCCTTAATGTGTTGTCCAATGTGAATTAATGCTATAACTAGTACTCAAACAGTATTTTACACTTTATGTTCTGTGTGCTGCAAACTGATGAAAACTTAATATAAACTAAATCGATCTTCTTTGTATAAAGATGATTGAAAAAGAATCTTGATGTAAATGGAATGGGAGAGGGAGTGGGAGATGGGCGGGGTGCTGGTGGGAGGGGAGTTATGGGGGGAAGCCTTTGTAATCCATACACTGTACTTTGGAAAATTATATTCACTAAATAAAAGTTTAAAAATATTAAAAAATAAAAATATAGGTAGCAATATTTAATGCTTCTCTTACTGTTCCTGGATTGGATTATAGCATACATTAATAAACCTTTTTTAAAGATTTATTTATTTATTTATTTGAAAGACAGCATTATAGAGAGTGACACATAAATAGAGATGATCTGTCTGCTCTTTTAATCCCCACGTGGCTGCAAGCAGCTGGAGCTGGGCTAATCCAGAGCCAGGTGCTTCTTCCATCTCTCTCACATGGATTCAGGCACCCAAGTATTTGGGCCATCTCCTGCTGATTTCCCCAGCACATTAGCAGGGAGCTAGATTAGAAGCAGAGCAGCTGGGACATGAACCAGTGCCCATAGGGAATGCCAGCACTGCAGGTGGTGGCTTTACCTTATATGCCACAGCACCAGCTACAGCCTATTCATTTTAAATTAATAACTAAAGATTATCTGCTTTTCAGCCTCAAGGCTTTGGCTTGGCCCAGCCTCTGCTGTTGTGGACATTTGGGGAGTGAACCAGAGGTTGAAAGATCTCTCTTCTTATGTCTCTCCCTCTCTAACCTTGCCTTTCAAATAAATAAATGAGTCTTTGAAATAAAAATACATGCATACATACACACACACACATACACACACACACACGGTACCAACACAGTGGGTAAAGCCATGGCCTGCTGTGCCAGCATCCCATATGGGTGCTGATTCAAGTCCCAGCTGCTCCACTTCCAATCTAGCTCCCTGCTAATGTGCCTGGGAAAGCATCAGAAGGTGGCCCAAGTGCTCGAACCACTGCATTCATGTGGGAGGCCTGGCAGAAGTGCCTGGCTTTAGATTGGCTCAGCTGAGGCCAATTTGGGAAGTGAACCAGCAGATGGAAGATCTGTCCCTACCCCTTCTCTATAACTCTGCCTTTCAAATAAATAATAGATTTTAAAAATGGGGGAAAAGGGCA
This sequence comes from Oryctolagus cuniculus, assembly GCF_051225735.1. Taxonomy (NCBI): domain Eukaryota; kingdom Metazoa; phylum Chordata; class Mammalia; order Lagomorpha; family Leporidae; genus Oryctolagus; species Oryctolagus cuniculus. Next base: position 82,513,497 of record NC_142879.1, on the reverse strand, counting down.
GTTTTGTTGCCTTCCCTTTACCTAGAGTAACATAATCAAAATCTGTTAGGCAAAGAATAAGGGAAATTCTGAGATCATGTATTGACCATAGAAGAGAATGGATTCCTTGCGCATTTTCTGGAAGCCCATGCTAGTTGGAACCAAGGGAAGGATAACAAAAAAGGGGAGGCCTATATCCCTCTTATTGGTCTTCTTTGTTCATTGGAGCAGTGGAGAGTTGAGTAATGTAATATTGGTGTTTGTCTCCATACAGTTCATGTCTATTTAGCTGGTTCTTTTTATTTGCATTTCTTTTTTATTTATTTTAAGAGATTTATTTGAAAGGCATACAGACAGGGGTCTTCGATCTGCTGGTTTGATTCCCCAATGTTTGGGTGAGGCTGAAGGCCCATGAGCCCCCTCCCATCTCCATGTTGTGTGGGGTCCAAGCACCTGTCCATCACCACTGCACTCGTTGGCTGGAGTTGGAAAGGAAGTAGGGCGTCAGGGAATGGAACTGGTGCCCATGATGTGGGCCATGCAGGCTGTGGTTGCACCCCCATGCCATGAGTCCGTCCTCGATGAACCTTTCTTTAAAGTGGAATTAGGGGTAAAAATTGTCTGAGGTGCATGCACGTTTCTGTTGTGAGAGAGGCTGAGGCCCTGTGGGTGCCTGGGGGCCAACAGAAACACCTGAAGCCTTGGCCCCCAGGTCCCGGTGTCTCCCCTCTGCTTCTGCCCTGCCTGCAGGCCTGGCCCCGGGCTCCAGTGGTGCCTCAGGGATTTCGGCACCAAACTGGTCACTTTAGGTCATTTTGTGATGCCTGACTTCTGCCCAAAGAAGGAAGCAAGAAGGGGCCCAGCAGGCTTCCCCCGACCTCTGGAGCCCCGAGCCATGGTGCCGGCCCACGACCCAGGGAGCCCGTGATGATTCTGGACCAGCCATTGGGACCCACGACCCCTGACCCCAGGCTCCAACCCCTTCGAGGTCACCACCGCAGCCTCCTATTTAGCTGGTTCTTAATCCTCAAGAAGGGATTTAGGTCAATGTTCTAGTCTCATTAAAGACCTTTATGTTTAATTAAAGATTCTGTTAGTAATTTTAACCCTGGGTCATTCTAAAGATGTGCTGTGACTTAGGTTTAGAAAAGAGCATCTTCCTTGCCACCCTCATCTCAGCTCTGGGGGCTGTCAGTTCTCCCTGCACAGATTCAATAATGCATGCTTCTTCTCTACTACAAAGATCTTATGTTGGTCATATTTCCAGTTACCAAAATCAAATCAACTCACACCTGGACTCTGAGTATTCAATGACATTAGTTATCAAAATAAATGTATTCAAATATTCGAAGACCACTTCAAAGCTTAACTGCCTTCAAGAGTGTTTGGCACTTGGAACAGCCACTGTGGTTTTCTACACATGAGCACTCACTATTTTATATACCATTTAACAATTCAAACATCACTTCAGCTTCAGCAATACACAACAATAGAATGGATGATTCTACATAATAAACATGTTACATTAGTTTGGACTTAAAACCTAGAATTAAACCATGTGGTAATATGGATGGATTTAAGGAAAGATGTATAGCTAGGTAGCTAAGGCTACAGAATCCCAGACCTATTGATTTTAAGTGAGTCTGGAACAACAGCATTCCATTGCATTATCTTCCATCTCAGAGTCCTGCTTTTCCAGTGAGACCCACCCCACTCAGACCACGTATTTCCTGCCTGTGTCTTCACGGTGGTGGAAGCTGTTCTCATACAGGCATCTCCTGGACAGTCACCAGCTTCCTGATTTACTACCTGAACTGGAATCCCCAGTTGCGACGTATATTTCCCAAACACCCAGGCTGAATTGAATGTTCGTCTCTGGCAGTCAAAAACTTCTGCCTCAGGAAACAGAACATGTCCTCTACTCTGGGGCTCCTTTTTCTTCTCATGGGGTTCTGTGGTGATCTGTGGTTTTCAACACAAGTCTGGGAGCATTCTGACTCAAAAGAAAGACCAGGGATAAGAGTTCTTTCTGGGGGCTGGTGTTGTGGCATAGCAAGTTACACTGCTGCCTGCAGCACTAACAACCCACATGGATGCCGGTTTGACTCCCAGCTGCTCTACTTCTTCCACAACTCCTTGCTGGGTTAAGCAGCAGAGAATGGCCCAAGCGCTTGGTCCTCTGCCCCCACATGGGAGACCTGGAGGAAGCTGCTGGCTTCAGCCTGGCCCAGCCCTGGCCATTGTGGCCATTTAGGGAGTGAGCCAGCAGATGGACCGCTGTCTTTCCCTCTCTTTTTCTCTCTGTAACTCTGCCTTGCAAAAAAATACAACTTCAGAAAGTTATTCTCCATCAAGCAATAAACACTTTTCGAGGCAGTTGTAAAGCTGGGAGTCATAGCTTCTCTTATATTTTGGATAATAAGAGTTTTGTTTTGAAAGCATGTTCACCTGAAACAAAGATCACTCATTATCCTTTGTTAGAGAAGGGGGCTCTGCTCTTTGAAAGTGAAAATCAGAAGCTGTAATGTGTGATGAGCTCCACCTGCCAGGTCTGGGGAGACTTATTTGAAAGACAGGGCATCAGGAGAGGAAGCTTTTCAGATTCCCTGGCCCTTGCTTTAGTCTTATGTCTTTACTTCTTTTGTTGCTTCTTGATGTCAAGAGTGTACACTTTATGCTGAAATGAGGAATTGTGTCTAACCTCTTTTGGGCCTTTTTCTAAGAAGAGTGTATATATTTTTCTTGCATATAAGGAAAGCTTCTGGGGTGGGTGGATTTTTTTGGAAGTTTTCACAAGCTAGCCAGTAGCCTATATTTTCTTCACAGAATTCAGTTTTTAAAAAAGCTTCCAATACAGCCAGACCATCTGTAGGTAGGGAAGAGCAGGCAGAAAAATAAAAAGAAACATGAGGAATATGAGGAAGCTAATGATCAAACATTCCCTTGTGCTTTTCTAGTACTAGGATTAGCTATTCTCTTGTTTTTACTCAATCCTGTAATCCTGTGGATTTAGCTCTTTAAAGACAAAGATGCCAGGAGGCAAAATACTTAAGTTGATTCCATACTACTAAAACAGAAATACTTCAGTTTGTTTTAGTGCCAAAAATGTATTTACAGGAGAGGCATAAATCCTCAGGGAACTAAGTCTCTTGCAAACACTGCATGCAATGAAAAGCATCCTCAGCCTCAACCAAGAGCACTGCCATTACAGAGCTTAAGGCTGATTTATCTTCCCCACCTGGTGTGAATATGTTGAGAAATAAGCGGAGATAAACAGACCTTCTAGGTTAAGTCAAATTCTCCTTGGTGAGCTGCTGATTTGAGGACACAGCCTTTCTGCACTCTTGTGATATTTGCAATGGATTCAATTCAAGCCTAATTCACAATTGCTGGCCAGCAGCTCCTGGAATGCTTCTGACCACAACAGTGCTTTCTTCGGGGAAGGTCTGCAAGAGCAGTTCTCTAATGAGTTGTGCTCAGAGCAGTTCCCCTCCCAGCTCAGCACTGAGCTCTTCAGATTGCAAACACAGGAATCTCAACTTACTTGATGAAAGCTTGCTACCTGCTTTTCTTGCCAATTGTGGCCTTCCCAGGAATGGTGGAGTTTTGCCATAGGTAGCTCAACCCAGTCTTCAATACTCTTATTCTTACAAAAAAAAAAAAAAAGACAATTCACTAAGTGGTCATCCTTGAATACACTACTGAGCCTGAATGCATTTTTACCAAATAAAGTTGCCCAATAGCTATAAACCAAAAGCCAACAACAGGCTTGCCCACCTAATATTACACTCAGCCCCGAAGTACTGAGCAGTTTCATCAATTCCTCAGAATGTAACTATGCTGTGAGGACTATAGAGAGGGATGCCCAAATTTTAATTATCAATACACTGCACAGCTAATAAAGCAGATGCTGTCTCTTGCCCACAAAAGGAGACAGTTTCTCTGCAAGGTTAACCACAATCGGGAGACATTTTGCACCTGATGGAACCCACAGCGGGACTGCTTTGAGCCAGCTCCTCTCCTTCCCTTTCCACCTTCGGTCCAGGATGGGACAGAGACCATGCACAGGAGGTGCCACCAGTCACCCGTTTCCCCCTGTCCACCTGCAATGCTCCTGGGAGGCAGATGCCACAAAACAGTGATTTGTTCCATGATTGTCACTGTGTGAGATCAGCCCATCATGAGAAAATGACCATGGATTCCAATGAGATATGAACCGCAGAAGCACTGTCCCCAGCATCAGTGCAGGAGGGTGGATGATGGAAGGAACAGCATGGCCAGGATCTCTAGGGATCCCGCAGGACTCTGCTGCCCTGGATGCCTACAGCAGGCAGCAGCACAAAGGCCCAGTGCACCTCCAGCACCCTTCTACCAAACCCTTCCCCCTGTCTGCCCATGCAGACCACACAGATGCTGTGTCAGTGAGTAAATCAGCACCACACACTTGGTTTTCCTGATGAGACTTGGCCTTCATTGCTTCCCCAAGTGCAGCACGTGCTGCAAGCCTCAGCCAGCAGGGCTGGCAGGAGAGGTGGGCAGTCGCACTCACCAGGTCTGTCTCTTCTTCTCCTGCCCCTCCTGACTCAGGGGCCACTGCCGGCATTTTAGCCCCAAGGCACGAAACGGGATGGCCAAGAACCTAACACCACCCATGTCACGCGCACACACTGCAACTACCAGCTGCCCACCAATGTCCACCAACTTTATAGCCAGCCTAGCATGGGGTGGGTCTTGCAGCACTGGTCCTGCCTCAGGGCAGCAATGATTGTCCTGTGGCCCCCTGCTGGACTGAGCCTGAACTGCCCTGCAGCAGATTCTGGAAGCAAGAGAGCTGCTGATGGCTGAGGCCCTGGCTCAGAGTACACTTAGAGAGACCCTATGCCTGGCAAGGGCACTGGGGCCCTGGACTTTCCCAGGCTGCAGTCCTAGGGTGGAGGCTGGCTTGGCCTTTCCTCCCCCAGCCCTGCCGCAGGTGGAGCGGGGTTCCCACGGGGGCATCTTCCTTCGAGGGAGAGCGGGTGAACCCCAAATGCCATGACTCCCGGTGCCGGGTGCTGGCCTGCAGCCTTCCGGGAGGGAGTAGGTGACAGTGACTTTGTGGGGAGGTGACACTTAAGCTGGTCCTGTATTTTGGGTTAGTTCTGGATGCACATCCCAGTGCACCTGGACCTGCGGGTCTGCTGCAGGCCTCCTGGAGGCTCTGGGAGCTGGGCATCCTGGTGGCAAGGGCAGTGGGAGTTCGAGGTGCTGAGCTCCCGCTGGGTGCACCAGACACTTTGGAGCTGTTCAGAGTAAGGAGTCGAGGTCACCTCCTGAACCACTCCTGGTCCCAAATTCCTGGTTTGGGATTTGCCAGAACCCTGAAGTAGGGGTGTGGTGGGGGTGGTAGTGGTTGGCTTCAATGCACTGTATTTGTGAATTCTTCAAACACAGCTTCTCCCTACTCCTGCAGGCTTTCAAGTGATTGACGAGGACAGAGTCCCTCAGCTGCAAAGTGACTGAAGTTTGAAAACTACGTCCAGAACTTCACAGTGTGTATTCAGGTGATCATCCTTCAGGCCTGCAGGTGGACACCAAGAGCCACAGTAAGATATTAATTACTGTAGATACTCTCCTTTCTTTCCGGTAGACCCACCAAAAGAGAATGGGAGATGAGTACTTGAACATTGGAAGCAGTCAGCATGCTAGGGTGAGCTGCCAGTACTTGGAGCTCAGGAGTGGACATGGAGAGCAAAACATGCACTGTTACTAAAGAGGACAGTTAGGTATTTTACTGTGAAAAGGGAAATCATTTAGATGTGAACAAGACACCTTAAGAAAAGGTCTGTATAGTTATTTTTGTTTATTTGCAAGGCAGAGAGAGCCCTTCCATTTACTGCTCATTCCTCAAATGTCTGCACCAACCAGAGCTGGGTCAGGCTGAAGCCAGGAACTCAGTGTGGGTCTCCCACACAGGTGGCAGAGACTCAAGTACTTGAGCCATCAGCTGCTGCCTCCCAGGGTTCTGTTAGCAGGAAGCCAGAAGCAGAAGCAGGGCTAGGGCTTGAGCCCTGAGCATTCTGACTGGGATGTGGAAGGCTTTACCACTATGCCAAACACATGCTCCAGTAAGGTGTTTCAACACGTTTGCAAAATGTAAGAATGTGGTTTTAAATATATGCTCTTCATCTTAAAAATTTGCATAATCTTATATTCAGTTTCATATGATTCAATACTTATTATTAAATACAAGTAACATTTAGACACATGCTTTCCTCACCAATACAAACCTCAGTAATTTTTTCACTTAGAACCTTGAATATTAGCATTCATTCAGACTGAAGTTCACTCATAGGCTGGGAATTCTGACAGAGACAGTAGGGAAAAAAATCTAGATGTGTATCTGATACCTAGTAAGATTCTGAACCTGACTGATAGAATCTCAGTAACTGTTCAGAGAGTCACTTCATACCTCTCCCCTCTGTAATGAGAAGACTGTGTCCTTTGGCCACTTTCACATGATGTTATGTAAATCTTACCTGAAAAGCCTTTTATAAATTCTGAAGTACCATACAGAAGCATATTATGCATTTCCATATGTGTGAAAAAAGGCAATGTCAAAGGCATAGCTATTCCAGAGAGAAGTTAGGAGGATTAGCTCAGTTTGTAAATGTGTAAGTACCATTAAATATCTACATATTTGAAATAGATTTATAGAGTGTGGAGTTCATGATAGATATTGAATAAATGCACTCTGGATAATAAGCAAATATCAGAAGTGATGCCACACCCATCAGTGTTTAAACTCTTCAGACAGCTCCATGCCAGGGAAGTGCAGTGATCCCCATAAATTAACAAAAATCAATCTGTGTATACCCATGGAAGCCACTGGTTTATATGCAGTCTATACTAGAGGATTTTGTGCTTAGTAAAATTACTTGATTTTTTAATGAATGCTTTCAGACTGATACCTGATACTGAGTGGCAGACAATTTTTTCTGAAAAGTATGTGGTTGAGAAATATAAATATAAATCAGTTTATAATTTTTGTGTCTGAATATTTTTCTGCATTGAAACAAAACCTGCAATAATCAGAAGACTTTTCCTCAACAAGTTGCTATATTGATGCATCTTCATTTATGTATGTAATGTATGCTTAGGTAAAAGGAATAGAGAGAGAGATCTCTATCTTCCATCTGCTGGCTCAGTTCCAGATGGCCACAAAAGCTGGGGCTGAGCCAGGCTGAAGCCAGGACCCTGGAACTCTGTCCCAGTCCCCAATGTGGGTGCAGGAACCCAAACACTTGGGCAATCTTTGCTGCTTTCCCAAGCAAAGAGCTGGATGAGAAGTGAAGGTGGTGAGTCTCAAAGCAGTGCCATAAGGCATGCTGCTGTTGCAGTTGGCAACTTACCTCTTTGTACCACAATGCTGTCCCTGGATTGATGACATATTGAAGTGCTGCCACTGGCTTTTGGCTAAATAGGATGACTTAACGTGTTTTCCACTCTGTGGAAGAGGAACAAATAAGGCAGTTGGTTGTAAAAGTTGCCCATGGAAACCACAGCCTGAGAAAGATGAATCAACTCACCTTGCATTTTCCACCTTGCATCTACACCACCCTTTTCTGGACAAACATCTGATGGTATGCCCTTGTGATGGAGGTTCTCAGGGTGCTGGAACCTTTTGTAATTTTTTAAAAATATAGATTAAGAAGAAGGCAAATAAACAAAGTTTACAAACTGCTGCCAATACCAAGAAGAGATTATTGAGAGTAAAAGGTCACCTGTTGGAGCCAGCACTGTGGCACATCAGGTTAAAGCCCTGGCCTGAAATACAGGCATCCCATATGAGTGCTGGTAGAGTTCCGGCTGCTCCACCTCCAGTCCAGCCTTCTGCTAATGCACCTGGGAAAGCAGTAGAGGATGGCCCAAGTCCTTGAGACCTTTTGCACATGTGGGAGACCCAGAAGAAACTCCTGGCTCCTGGCTTCAGTTCAGCTCAGCTCTGTCCATTGTAGCCATTTGGGCAGTGAACCAGCAGATAGAAGATTCTCTCTCTCTCTCTCTCTCTCTCTCTCTCTGTCTCCCTATCTATATAACTTTTTCAAATAAATAAAATAATTTTTCTAAAAAAAGGTATCCTGCCATACTTCTTTCTTCCCTGTTAATTACTAGGAATTATAAATTGTTATGGAGCCAGCACTGTGGTAAAATGGGTTATACCAACAACTGCAGCACTAGCATCCTCTATGGGCACCAATTGCATGTTCTACTTCTGATCCAGCTCCCTGCTAACATACCTGGGAAAGCAGCAGAATATGGTACAAATCCTTAGGTCCTGCACCCAAGCTGGGACCTGGATGAAATTTCCCTGACTCCTGGCTTTTTTTTTTAAAGATTTGTTTATTTATTTGAAAGAGTTACACACACACAGAGAGAGTGAGAGAGAGAAAGAGAGAGAGAGGGAGGGAAGTCTTCCATCTGATGGTTTACTCCCCAACTGGTTGTAATGGCTGGAGCTGCACTGATCTGAAGCCAGGAACGAGGAGCTTCTTCCACGTCTCCCACTTAGGCTTGGGCCCAAGGACTTGGGCCTTCTCCTACTGCTTTCCCAGGCCATAAGCTGAAAGCTTGATCAGAAGTTGAGCAGCCCGGTCTTGAACCAGGGTGTTAATCTGCTGGGCCATAGCTCTGGCCTCCCATGCATGTGCATGGGCCCAAGCACTTGGGACATTTTCTACTGCTTTCCCAGGCCATAGCAAGTAGCTGGATCAGAAGTGGAGCAGCAAGGAGCAAGGACTCAAACCAGTTCCCAAATGGGATGCCCATAATGTTTTCTTTAATTGGAGAAATGTTCCTTTGATAGAATGAGCATATGACCTCACAATATTCTCTACTTACTCATAATAGGGTCTGAGATGTAAAAGTCATGATTAATTTCTTAGAAGAAAATTTACATACCCAGAAGCAAAGAGTGAAAATTAACCTTTTGTTTTTCTCATGAATAAATCAGAGTTTCAAAACTAATACTTAACTTGTATTTTAGAGGAGTTAATGACTTAACCATCTCTTCTATTAGAAATACTACGTTGTGGCCAGTGCTGTGGCACAGCAGGTTAAAGCACTGGCCTGAAGTGCCAGCATCCCATATGGGTTCCGGTTCTAGTCCCAGCTGCTCCTCTTCTGATCCAGCTCTCTGCTATGGCCTGGGAAAGCAATAGATGGCCCACATCTTTGGGCTGTTCTGAGGCTCTTAGCATAGTGAACATATATTAGATTCTCATTAGTGAAATCTTTAGAAATGTCAGAAAGCATGTAACTTTCTTTAACGATCTGAAACAGAGATGAGATCCATAAGGGCAGAACTGCTCAGCAGCCACACTGCAGGAATATGTATCTTTCTGACGATCTATCTTCATCTGCTTCTTGCAGTTGCAGCCAATCTGTGAGCTCTTGGTCTGTTTTCTGCCCTTGGGAGGGCCTAGGGTGCTCTATATTATCTGTAAGGATTCAAAATTTGTTGTATGTTAGTGTCTAATCATAAAATTTCCAAAGTGACAAGCTGCATGTAATAAAATATGCAGGACTACAAAAAAAATACAAACAAGGTGTACTGTCTATAAATTACAGCGGTAAATCTCTATTATAGAGATACACATCTCTACACAATTCTCTCTTTCTTTCCCTCTGAAAGTCTACATTCAGCTCTCGATGGTGTGATTACTTAGGAATAGATTTCATATACTTACTTTCATAATCAGTGAACTCGGAATTATTATTGTAGTATTGAGGATTGTACTGACTAAAACACTATGTTTATTCCATGTTAAATAACATCATCCCATCTTTGGATTCCATTTGTCCTGCTACTGATGTATTCACAGGAGAGGGGAGGTGGGAGGAAAACCCAAGATCCATCAGGGTAGAGGAGGAATGTCAGAGGCTGTGGTTCTATTGTACTGCAGCTTGGGTTCTGGAAGAACACATTAATGGACCCAGATGGTTTGAAGCTAACTGAGGGCCTATGTTCTGTACACTTGTCTGTGGTACTGCATTTTCATTTATGTAAAATTTATTTTCTTCAAGCAATATATTAATTTGGATGAAAATGAAGATGTTAAGGAATTTTCAGAATGGGTCTGTTTAACCCTCATTGGCTTTGTTTTTAGGCACTTAACTCAGAAAAGAAAAGATAGAAAAATACATTTTGGGTTCTCTTCATCTATACCACGGCACTCTTTGGTTAAGATTTATCATTTTGTCATATTTGATTCTCTAGACTCCCTGAAAAATCCCCTACTTCATTAGATGGAGTCCGTGTCTCACCATGGCAGTGAAAAGTTTAAAATGTTCCAGCTGTGCATTTAGCTAGGCCATGGACACCTGCCATGGCACTTGCCAGCCAATTGTGTCAGGGGCATCATCTGAATCAGAATTACTTGCATGAAAACAAGGAGTTGCAGATTCTTCCAGTGAAAGTTGAGAGGAGCAGGAGCTGCAGAACATTGCCAGGGTTGAGTGTGCCATGGGATGCCATGTGGTGGCTGGTGTCTGGGGTGCTGGTTCTGCAGAAGATAGGGCTTATGGGGGCTGGTGCTGTGATATAGCAGGTAAGGCTGCCGCCTGCAGTGCCAGCATCCCATATGGTCACTGGTTCAAGTCCCGCTGCTCCATTTCTGATCCAGCTCTACTATGGCCTGAGACAGCATTAGAAGATTGCCCACATCCTTGGACTCCTGAACCCACATGGGAGACCTGGAAGAAGCTCCTAACTCCTGGCTTTGGATCAGCTCAGCTCTGGCCATTGCATCCAATTGGGGAGTAAACCAGCAGATGGAAGATTCTCTCTCTCTCTCTCTCTCTCTCTCTCTCTCTGCCTCTCTTCTCTCTGTGTAACTCTGACTTTCAAATAAATAAATCTTTCTTTTTTTTAAAATAGGTTATGCTGATGGGTAGTGGTCATGGAAAATGTATGGGACATTTTGCAGCAAGATTTTGAATGAATTTTCCAACCCCTGAACCTCCTAGAGATTGGAATAGACTTCTAATGCGTAACTTCCTCTTATGCTTAATTAGGTTTTTGTTTTGAATTGTTTTTGATGAAACAGCAAGGAATTCTGAGTTATAGACTTCCTATTTTAGAGACAGGAGAACAGTGATGCCTGCATTTTAATTAAATAATGCCTATCACCCTTTCTTAAGCAACAAATGATCACAGATTCTCTCTTTGCTGCTAAGTAATGAGCATGGTGATTCTTCCCTCCATAACCACCTTCCCACCTACACTCCCTCCCCTCTTCCTCCTTCCTCTCCTATTGACATGGAATGCCTTACATAGCTAGGGTGAACATTTAACCCGCTGGCCCTAGGTGTTCATACACTTCAACTCTGTGTTATTATTCATATGCCCTTTTTATGACCAAGCTTATGTCAGAACGACAAATTATATATTCACCTAATACTGAGAGTCATCAAATTGATTTCTATTTTCTTCTCTCTTAGGCAGTTCTTGAGGGGCAGAAATATTTATTTTGTATATCATGTATTTATTCAACTAAAAGACTGACTGTCAAGATGCTGAGTTTTAGTGTCAAAGCAAATATGTTTCTAGACCCCATGAAGTTTACAGTCTGACAAGAAAGAGCAATCTACCCAAAGAATATTGTTTAACATAGTAAATGCTGGTGTGAAGCCAGTGGATAAAGATTGAAGCATTCTTAATCTAGCACCAACTCTAATCCCATGATCTCTAATTGAGAGAAGTAATCAGAAACACAGAACTCCATGTTACCCAGTTATCTCTTTGAATTTCTGATTAAAAAATAAAACATATCAAACAACACACAAATACCCAGGAGTGCATAATATTTATATACTATCTTGATATTAAAAATAAGAAAAACTAACCATTAAATAATAGCAACTTTGAATCTCCTTTGTTTTCTAGACAAGTTATAATCCTATGTGGTTCTTTACAGTAAATTATTACAGTAAATTACAGTACATCATTACAGTAAATTATTACAGTAAATAACTATAGTAAATTATTTTTGTAGGTACACTTCATCTCTCTCACATTTTTCCATTTGATAAATCAGATTATAAAAACTGAGACCCAAGAGAAAAGAAAGATTTTTAAGCTAGTGTTATATGTTGATTGGCTCTCTAAAAAAAGATTTATTTATTTATTTGAAAGAGTTACACAGAGTAGAAGGCGAGAGAGACATCTTCCATCTTTTGGCTCACTCAGCAGTTGGTCACAATGGCTGGAGCTGTACTGCTGTAATGCCAGCAGCCAGGAGCTTCTTCTGGGTCTCCCACACAGGTGCAGCTTCCCAAGGACTTCGGCCATCTTCCACCACTTTCCCTGGCCATAGCAGAGAGTTGGATCAAAAGCAGAGTAGCCGGGACTCAACCTCCACCCATATGGAATGTCCATGCTGGCAGTAGCTTTACCTGCTATTTCACAGTGCTGGCCCCTTGATTAGACTTTATCTTAGACTTTTTAATGATATTAAAAAACACGATGCTTTTCTAAGCTCTTTCCATTCAGTTTCTACTTTGTAAACTCCAGATAATACTGTCCCCAGAATTAATCTAAGGTATAAATGCTATGATATAAGGCATTTAACCCCTTAACCTGTCTCCTTGAATACTCAGCTATGTTAGCTCTGTGTCCATTCTTCTGTCTCTGTACTAGATGAATAAAAAGAAAGCGTAAAATGATTTGAAAAGAACTATAAGGAGTCGGTGCCGTGGTGCTGCTGCCAATTGGGGACTGAACCAACAAATGGAAAACCTCTCTCTCTCTCTCTCTGTATCTGCCTCTCCTTCTCTGTAACTCTGACTTCCAAATAAATCAATAAATCTTAAAAGAACTATAAACATCAATAAAACACAAATGAAAATTGTATTCTCAAAACTGGATATTAAACCATGCCTTCTACACCTCTGTTAAAAGCTACATTCTATCATAGTCATTTATGATTTCTAGGGCCAAAGTAGTAAATAAGATTTTTCTGGAAGAGACTGAGGTTATGAGGGAGCCAGGATTTGGGGTCAGTTAGCAGCAGTGAGTGTCACTCTTTCAGATTTGATGCAGGAAAGGAACAGCAACTGATCCCTGAGATTTTGGTGTGAGAAGGAAAGGAAGGAGGGACTTAACAAAAGCAAAGGCCCTCTGGTTGTGGGCACCCACCCCTGACTGCAGCCTTTGCGAGGGCCAGCTGGTGTCTCTAGGATTGCTGCGGCCTGGACTCCATTTCCCAAAGTTCCCAGGAGCTCTGACATATTCTGCCTTCCAAATGCCTGTGAGCATGCTCATGCCACTGCCAGTCCCTGGGGGTCTGAGTTGGACCAGAGGGAGTTCATTCCCTGATCAGGGTCAGCCTTTGGGGCTGTGGTGCTCCTTCTCTCTCATTTACTGCATCACCTGCTCTGCACGTGCAATCCCAGGCAGTTTCCAAGTGCTCACCCTAAGCCTGCCTCCTGCTGCTTCTTCCCTCTTCATTGTCCACCTGTGGGACCCAGTTACCAGGGACTCTGTTCCCCACACTCCCTGCTTTGCTCCCCGTGTTTCTGGAAGAAAGCGTACCTGCTCTGGGACTTATTGCTGCAGGTTTGGCATGCAGGAAGGGGTGGGGACATGTGTGGGAGAAGGGTGGGTGCCAGGGCACCAGGGATCCTGGCAGTTTCCCCCGAGGTCAGGGCTGGGACCTGGGCTGTTCTGTCTCCCACCTCTGCTTCTCAGGCTCCCAGTGCCTGGACTCTCTCCTGCAGAACCTCACCCAAACTGTCCCTAATGTGCTTAATTTAGTGGTTACAGGAGAGAGAGGGCAGCGTTCTGGGAACCTGCACACGCAGAGAAGGAAGGCGGAAAGACTCCCACTCTCCACAGTTAAATAAGCTGGGTTCCCACTGTGGGTGGTCTCAGAATACAGTCGGGCTGGGCCTCTTGATGTTCCCTGGGCTGGTTTCTGCAGGGTGGGGCTGGATGGCCTTCAGCAGGGAGCCTGTGGCAGCAGAGGGGTGGGAAGAAGAATCTGACTAGGATCTGCCCCACTGCTCTCATCCTGCACCTCATCTTCCTGGTGGGGAGCAGTGTGAAGCGTGAATAGCTGCTTTGTGCATTGATCCCTCTCAAGTATTAATTATCAGACTTTTCCAATGTGGAATTTGAAGCTGTTCCAGAAACCTGGGGTGGGAAAACTCCCTTCTTTCAAACAGGCACAGAGACAGTGGAGGATCCAAGGAGTTTCTATTAATGGCCCTAGGCTCAGCTGGAATGATTTCCTGAGAACTCAGCATCAAATTCAAGTTTCTTAGCTGTTACAGCATTGGTGGGTTTAAATGGCAGCCTACATGACTTAGGACCACAATTTCCAATGGTCAGTGGGTCCAGTATATTTGTAAAAGAGATGCCAGGGACAGATTTATTAGGACAGATTTATGACTGGAGTTTACAGAAGCAGAACTTAGGACATCTTCCCTCCCTAGATAAGATTTCAGTGGGCAGCTGTTTCACTCGTTAATTGTGAGCATCCACTTTTAAAGGTTTGGTTGGATGAGGTCCACTTCTCTTTCTTTGATGATGTATTTGGCTGCTTTTCATTTTCTGTCTTCAGCTATCTCTTCTCCTGTTAGCAAGGCTCTCAAATGTTTTTAACTGCCACTGATCCCTTTGCAAAGTGAGAAGGGAACTAAAATTAATGCAAGTCTACTGTGTTGTCAATAACTGGAGCTACTATTTTAAAGATTTATTTATTCATTTGAAAGAATTACACAGAGAGAGGAGAGAGAGAGAGAGAGAAAGAGAGAGACATCTTCCATCCGATTGTTCCCTCCCCAATTGGTAGCAACAGCTGGAGCTGTGCCAGTCTGAAGCCAGTAGCCAGGAACTTCTTCTGGGATGAAGCTGTTTTTTGAAATAATTATTTATTTATTTGAAAGGCAGAGTTACAGAGTGGCAGAAACAGAGATCAATGGCTGGAGCTGTTTGGATCCAAAACCAGAAGCCAGGAGCTTTGTCCAGGTCTCATAGGTGGGTGCAGGAGATGAGGGATTTGGGCCATCTTCTGCTGTTTTCCCAGGCCACAGCAGAGAGCTGGATGGGAAGTGCAGCAGCCAGGATCATAACCGGCACCCATATAGGATGCTGACACTGCAGGCAGTAGCTTTACCCACTATGCAACAGTGCTGCCCACTAATGGGAGCTCATTTAATCTGAGTATGCATAAAGTGGAGAATTACAGCATCATAAATACAGATAAGTTACAGTTTTTCTCTGCGCAGTACTTTACAGTTACCCAGTGATCCATTGAGAATCTTACTTTCCACACTGTATAAATAAGAAGGTCAGTTACTTGTCTTATTTTGGGTTCTGTGTTTAAACCCATGAGATTTTTGACATGGGAGGATATTAGTTCTACAATTTGATAGAGACTGGTCTGTGGAAGCATCGATAGAAGTTATAACTGTGAGAGTGGTAAGAAAGAAGAAGGGAAGAAATAAGTGCCCCTTACGCCACACAGAGGTGTCCACAAATGGAGTAGAAGACGTGCCCTTGAAAACTATGGCTGACTTTCTGGGACAAACTGTGTTTGAGTGCTTCACATGTTCTGATAGAAAGGTGTTGCCACCAGGTTTTTAGTATATTTATTTAGTTAGTTCTTAAAGATTTATTTATTTATTTGAAAATCAGAGCTACACAGAGAGAGAAGGAGAGGCAGAGAGAGAGAGAGAGAGAGAGGTCTTCCATCAGGTTCATTTCCCCAATGGCTTCATCATTGTGAACTTTGCTCAGTTCCTGACCTATACCTTTCCTTTAACCTAGTACTTTGCCATGTAGTAGCCCATGAAAACTGCAGACTGCATAAATGAATGAATACTTGGAGGGTTGTGATTTCTTAGAGGAACATCATGAGACAGAAGGAATAAAACAAAACAAAAGTATCCTCCGTGTATAGAAGGTATACTGTTTTTGCAAGCCACAGCGAAGAGGAAGAAGCAGGAAAGTAGTGAGACTGGAAAGGTTGTGGCAAAGGTAATATGCACTGGTCAAGAATTTAACAAGCCCATTAGGAAAACATTAAGGTTTCCTTACTTCCATGTAGACTCTGCCCTCTAATGGTGAACAGGGTCCTCTAAACCCACTTGTTGCACAAATGAAAACCCAAGCATTGTCTTCTCCCACAGATGGAGTCTGCTATTGGTTTTGATTTACATTTCCCTAATGGCTAGTGATATTGGGCATGTTCATATATGTCTTGACCATTGAGATTTCTTCTTCTGAGAAACATCTATTCAGATCATTCTCCATTTCTGAACTGTACATTTTGCTTCTTGTTTGGAGTTTTTCCAGTTCTATATAAATATGTTTTGGCTATCAATCTTTTGTCATAGTCAGAGTTTTCAATGTTTCCTGCCATTCTGTCCATTGTATCTTCACTCTGTTGAATACTTTGTTGTGAAGATGTATCTTAATTTGATATGCTCAAATTTCTATATTTTATTTTGTTACTTGTGCTTTTGGAATCTGACCCAAAACTGTTGTCTATGCTAATATTTTACAGTTTCTCATATGTTTACTTAGTTTTTGGTTTTATATTTAGACTTTTAATTCAACTTGAGTTGCTTTTATATAGTGTATAAGGTGTTGGGGTATCTTTTCAGGCTTCTACATATGGATAATCACTTTCCTTTAAACCATTTGCTAAAGGGATTCTTCTTTCTCCTGTTTGTTTTCTTTCCATTGTTAAATAGGAGTTACCTGTAGAAAAGTTGGTTTATTTCAGCTGCCTATTCTTTTCCATTGAACTATGTGTCTGTTTTTGCAACAGTGCTAACACTGCTTCTATTTTTTTAAGATTTATTTATTTTTTGGAAAGGCCAGATGCTTCTTCCAAGTCTCTCATGTGGGTGCCAGCACCGTAGAACACCAATTTCCCAGGTGCATTAGTAGGGAGCTAGATTGGAAGTGGAGCACCTGGTCTCCTAGCAGCAACATATGGGATGCATGCACAGCAGGTCAAGGCTTTAACCCACTACACCACAGAACCAAACCCTTCCTTATTTACTTCTGCTGTGATCTTTCATTATTCACTTTTTTCTACTGCCCTGCATCTTGACTCATTCCTGTTTCTTTCTGGGTCCTGGAGGATGGTAGTAGGTAGCTTCTGGGATATCTTTTTTGTGTTAGTAGATACTTGGTAATCTAAAATCACAGTTTTTAGTTTCTATATTTCTCTGCTATCACAAGGACCTTCTAGATGACAGCAGAAAATGCTGGCAGAAATGAGGATATATTAATTTGCTAAGAAAATACCACAGAGAATATGATGTAAATCATGGAATTTTACTTCTCAGAGTTGTAGAGGTTGAAAATGTAGATCAAGGGGCTTAAATAGGCTCAATTCTTCCAGAAGCGTTTCTCCGATGTGACAGACACATCTATCATTTTATCTACTTAAAAGCACTTTCTTCAGGTAGAGTCATGTTGGTGGTTAGCACTTCAGTGTTTGAGTTTTAGGGAGGCACATTTCAGTTCACAACAGCAAAAGGGTCCCTGTGGTCTACTTCAGTGACAGCCATCTCTGCAGAGGACAGAAAGTTTAAAATCAGCATTAGGAGTTCTCACAGTATTACTGTCAGTGCTATCTCCATCAAATGTGCATTCATGTACACACAAACAAAACTACCTGTACACATAAACACATTCAACAGTGGAAATGCCTGATGGTTGTGTACAGGTAACATCAATATAATAATCCATAAGATGGCCTATTAGCAGACATTAAAAAGAGAATTAGAAAGAATGACAACAAAATCTGCAGTTACCTATATTTATGTCTATATGTATGATATTCAGTATTTATAGTTGCTAAAAGATGAATACTGATGTGTGGAAATAAAAGCTAAACCTTACCTTGCAATATTGCAGCCTAGTCTACATGAAAGATGTCTTCCTAAAACCTTTCCCTGGGCCCACTCTGTGGCATAGTAGATTAAGCATCCACCTGCAGCACCAGCATCCCACATGGGCACCAGTTTGAGTCCCTGCTCCTGCACTTCCAATCCAGCTCTTTGCTAATGGCCTAGGAAAACAGTGGAATATGCCCTGAGTGCTTGGGCCCCTGCACCCATGTGAGAGACCTGGAGGAAGCTGCTGACTCCTGGCTTCTGGCACCTGGCTTCAGATCAGCCCAGCTCCAGCCATTCTGGCCATTTAGGGGTGAACCAGTTGATAGAAGACCTCTCTTTCTCTTCCTCTCTATATCTGTAACTCTGCCTCACAATAAATAAATGCATTTTTTAAAAACCTTTCACATTTTAAATTTCTTAATTGTTTTAAAGATTCATTTATTTATTTATTTACAAGTCGAGTTACAGACAGAGAGGAGAGCCAGAGAGAAAGAGAGAGGTCTTCCATCTGATGTTCACTCCCTAATTGATTGCAACTGCCAGAGCTGTGCTGATCTGAAGCCAGGAGCCAGGAGCTAGTTCCAGGTCTCCCAGATGGGTACAGGGGCCCAAGGCCCAAGGCCATCTTCTACTACTTTGCCAGGCAATAGCAGAGAGCAGGATCAGAAGTGGAGCAGCTGAGTATTGAACCGGCCCCCATATGGGATGCTGGCACTTCAGTCCAGGGTGTTAACCTGCTCCACCACAGCACCAGTCCAACATTTTAAATTTCTGATACTCTAAAGTAGCACAGGACTGCATTATATCTAGGAAAGATGCATATAAAAATTATAAATCTAGTGCATTTTAGCAGAAGATTTAACAAATACTTTTGATTTTCTCAGCATTATGTACTAAATAAATGACTTAATGAGTCATTGTCAGATTTTTAGCTTTTGACAGCCACTTATAATATTTCACAGCTTTTTGAAATGTATTGCTAGTGTGTTTTTCTCAACACATGCACTGGATTTTACCTATAAGGTTGCCTCTTATAGGATTTGCATTTTAATGGGTTTCCATGGCACATGTAATCAACATCTGGAAAGCCTCTAAAACACATAAATAATAACATGAATCAGGCTTTTTTCTTAAAGATTTATTTATTTATTTGAAAGAGTTGCACAAATACAGGAGAGGTAGAGCTAGAGACAGACAGACAGACAGAGACAGAGAGGTCTTCCATCTGCTGGTTTACTTCCAGTTAGCCGCAATGGCTGGTCTGTGTCAATCCGAAGCCAGGAGCTACTTCCGGATCTCTCATGTGTGCAAGGCCCCAAGGACTTGGGCCACCTTCTACTGCTTTCCCAGGCCATAGCAGAGAGCTGGTTCAGAAGTGGAGCAGCCACAACTTGAACTGGCACCCATATGGCTTGCCAGCACTGCAGGCAGCAACTTTATCTGCTATGCCACAGCGCCTGCCCCACATTGCATCTCTTTAAGATGATATGGATTTAAGTTCATGAGAAATTATTAGCATCATGGGAACTGATAGATATGGATGAAGCAGGATGGACTTGTTAGGAAGGGTGATGTTAATTTTCTTATAAAATAAATAAATAAGAAATTAAATATGGTCAGACATAAATGAAGACTAAATTTTATTAGTGGTGATCCAGAAAACACAGATCTCAGGTCTTTTTCTTCCAGTGTTAAGTTTACATTTTTAAATGCATATTAAGTGAACAAATTTCATGTAATTTATATATACAGTTTGAAGAGCAAACTGATAACATCCTATCCTATCTTCCCTTGGTCTCATATTTCCAACTCGCTCCTTCTCATTTTATTTTCTTTTAATTTTGACAGCTGCATGCTTTGATTTTATTTTAGAATCACAAGCTTTAACCCTCTACAAAATAAAGAATTCAGCAAGTAGTAGAAGAAATATCAATGAGTATATGTTGTGTACTCTATCAAAGAGTACAGAAAAGTGCTATGAACAATACTCAAATCTCAAAATGTCATATTAACTCATGCTACTTTTTGTTGTCTATATATTAATAGCCACCAGTCAGAGAAAACATATGGTATTTGTCTTTTGGGGACTGGCTTCTTTCATGAAGCATACTTTTTTTCAGTTCATCCATTTAGTTACAAAAGATAGGATTTCATTCACAATTATGGCTGAATAGTGTTTTACACTGTATTTATAGCTCATATTCTTTTTCCAGTCACCAGTTGATGGACTTCTGGGTTGATTCCATGTTAGCTATTGTGAATTGAGTTGTAATAAACATGAGGTACAGATAACTCATGCCTATGCATATTCTATTTCATTTAATGTGGATAAATTCTCAGGAGTCAGATGGCAGGATCATATGGTATGTTTGTTTTCAGATTTCTGAGGAACTTTGATACTGCCTTCCATAATGGCTGTACTAGCTTCATTCCCACCAACAGTGGGTTAGGGTACCTTTTTCTCTCCCTCTCCACCAGCCTTTATTGTTTGTTGACTTTTTCAAAAGAATTATTTATTTGAAAGGTGGAGTTAATTATAGGGAGAGGCAGTGGCAGAGAGACAGAAGTATTTTATCTGCCTGTTTATTCTCCATATGGCACAACAGGTGGTGCTGGTCCAATCAGAAGCCAGAGTTAGGAGCATCTCCCTGGTCACCCAAGTGGGTGCAGGGACCCAGGCACTTGGGCCATCCTCCACTGCCTTCCCAGTGCAGAGCAGAAAGCTGGACTGGAAGAGGAGCAACCGGGACCAGAACTGGCACCCATAGGGGATGCCAGCTCCACGGGTGGAGGATCAAGCCAGTGTGCCACGGCACTGGCTCCCATCAGGGATATTTTTCTATAGTACTCTCTATCCACTGTATCTTTTTCTAGTTGAAGAATTAAGGTGATGCAGGATTAATCGAATGAGTTTGAGAGGATTGTCTCTCTTTCAATTCTTTTGAATAGTTTGAGAAGTATTGGAATTAGTTCTTTAAACATCCTGTAGAATTCAATAGTGAGGCTGTCTGATCCTGGACTTTTCCTTGTTGGGAGGGTCTTTATTACTCATCCAATCTCTGTCTTGGTTTTTGATTTGTTTAGCTTTTCTATGTGTCTTCATGACTCAATTTTGATATATTGTGTATGTCCAGGAATCTGTTGATTTTTCCTCTAGGGTTTCCAATTTGTTAGCCATCACAACCGATGCCCACATCCTATATTGCAGTGCTAATCTGAGTTTTGGGTACTCCACTTCCAAACCAATTTCATGTTAATACCCCTAGGAAGCAACGGATAATAGCTCAAATTCTTTCCTTCCTGTCATCTAATTTGGAGAACTGTAACCTCAATGGGGACTTGAGAACCTGGTCTTGCACAGTTGTAGCCATATAGAAAGTGAACCAGCAGATGGGAGACTTCTCTGCTTCTCTTTCCTTCTCTCTTTGTCTCTGTGTCTCTCTGCCTTTTTTATCATATTAAAATATTTAATTACTTACTTGAAAGAGTTACAGAGAGAGGGAGAGACAGAAATCTTCCACCACCTAATTCATTTTTGAGATGACTTTAATAGCCAGAGTGTGGCCAGGTTGAAGCCAGGAGCTTTTCCTCCAATGTGTGTGGCAGCATCCCAGGCACTTGGGCCATCTTTCCCTGCTTTTTCAGTCCATTGGTAAGGAGCTGGATCAGAAATGAAATAGCTGGTACTTGAACTGGTGCACATACAGGATGCCAATGTAACAGACAGCAGCTTTGTCCACTGCACCACAACCACCAGCTCCTCTTTCTGCCTTTCTAATAAATAAATCTTTTGAAAAAGAACTTAAGGTAGTAAAAGTCATCATGACTGAGCAATGGCAAATTTATTGAAGTGATTGACTTTCTTAAAGATCTATTTATGAATTTGAAAGGCAGCACTAGAAAGAGAGAGTGGGAGAGATGTATCTTCCTCCTGGTTTGTTCACTCCTCAAATGGCTGCAATGAGTGTGGCTAGGCCAGACTGATACCAGGAGCCGGGGGCTTCTTCCAGGTCTCTCACATGGGTGCAGGAGCCCCAATATTTGAGTCACCCTGTGCTGCTTTTCCAGACACATTAGCAGGGAACTGGATCCGTTTGGAGCATTAATGTCTATGATACTCTCCTTGCAGTTGAAGGATTTAGAATCCATTTCGATTATGGGTGGGCCAAGTACAACAGCTCCCAATTGTCCAAGGTTTGGATTAGATGGGTTCTGAGAAATTTTGTTAAAATAGTTATTAATCATAACTCTCAGTTTAAGCTTTTCTTACCAAATTTTCGTGTTTGCTGATGTTTATATCTATGGGAAAATTGGGTCTCTGGATTGCAACCAATGAAAGCATCCAGACTAACAGTAATAAGGTCAACAGTCAGCAGAATGATGTCCAGCTGAACTGAAATAGCTTTTCTTATTTGGTAGAGGGGTTACCTCCTGCATTATACTGACATACTGACATAGACAGTAGATATTGGAGCCTGTCCCTTCTGCCAAATGGAGAATACCATATTTTGGTTCATCATATATATATTTATATATTATAATATATTATATTATATTATATATTTCTATACATAATATAGAATTACATATAATTATTATAAATATATAATTATATAATTATTATATATGAATTTATTATTTATATAAAATATATAATTATTTCTGATCCAGCTCCTTACCAATGGATTGAAAAAGCAGTGAAAGATGCTCCAAGTACCTGGGTTGCTGGGACACACATCGGAGGAGAAGCTCCTGGCTTCAACCTGGACACACTCTGGCTATTGAAGTCATCTCAATAATATATATATAATATATAATACAATAAATTATATAATATTATCTGTTTGTAATTATTATATTTATATACATAAATATATAAATAAATGTAAATATATATATAAAGAATTTATTTATGTAGTTGACAGGTTTACTTACAGAGAGTGAGAAGAAGAGACACAGAAAGGTCTTCACTGTTACAGCATTGGTGGGTTTAAATGGCAGCCTACATGACTTAGGGCCACTTTTCCAATGGTCAGTGGGTCCAGTATGTTTGTAAAAGAGATGCCAGGGACAGATTTATTAGGACAGATTTATGACTGGAGTTTACAGAAGCAGAACTTAGGACATCTTCCCTCCCTAGATAAGATTTCAGTGGGCAGTTGTTTCACTCGTTAATTGTGAGCATCCACTTTTAAAGGTTTGTGTTGGATGAGGTCCACTTCTCTTTCTTTGATGATGTATTTGGCTGCTTTTCATTTTCTGTCTTCAGCTATTTCTTCTCCTGTTAGCAAGGCTCTCAAATGTTTTTAACTGCCACTGATCCCTTTGCAAAGTGAGAAGGGAACTAAAATTAATGCAAGTCTACTGTGTTGTCAATAACTGGAACTACTTTTTTAAAGATTTATTTATTCATTTGAAAGAGTTACACAGAGAGAGGAGAGAGAGAGAAAGAGAGAGAGACGTCTTCCATCGGATGGTTCACTCCCCAAATGGTAGCAACAGGTGTAGCTGTGCCAGTCTGAAGCAAGTAGCCAGGAGCTTCTTCTGGGATGAAGCTGTTTTTTAAAATAATTATTTATTTATTTTAAAGGCAGAGTTACAGAGTGGCAGAAACAGAGATAGATGGCTGGAGATGTTTGGATCCAAAACCAGAAGCCAGGAGCTTTGTCCAGGTCTCATAGGTGGGTGCAGGAGATGAGGGATTTGGGCCATCTTCTGCTGTTTTCCTAGGCCACAGCAGAGAGCTGGATGGGAAGTGCAGCAGCCAGGATCCCAACCGGCACCCATATAGGATGCTGACACTGCAGGCAGTAGATTTACCCACTATGCAACAGTGCTGCCCACTAACTGGAGCTCTTTTAATCTGAGTTTGCATAAAGTGGAGAATTACAGCATCATAAATACAGATAAGTAACATCTTTTTCTCTGCCCAGTACTTTACAGTTACCCAGTGATCCACTGAGAATCTAACATTCCACACTGTGAAATTAAGAAGGCCAGTTACTTGTCTTATTTTGGGTTCTATGTTTAAACCCATGACATTTTTGATATGGGAGGATATTAGCTCTACAATTTGATAGAGACTGGTCTGTGGAAGCATCGATAGAAGTTATAACTGTGAGAGTGGTAAGAAAGAAGAGGGGAAGAAATAAGTGCCCCTTACCCCACACAGAGATGTCCACAAATGGAGTAGATGTGCATTTGAAAACTATGGCTGACTTTCTGGGACAAACTGTGTTTGAGTGCTTCACATGTTCTGATAGAAAGGTGTTGCCACCAGGTTATTAGTATATTTATTTAGTTAGTTTTTAAAGATTTATTTATTTGAAAATCAGAGCTACACAGAGAGAGAAGGAGAGGCAGAGAGAGAGAGAGAGAGAGAGAGAGAGAGAGAGAGGTCTTCCATCAGGTTCATTTCCCCAATGGCTTCATCATTGTGAACTTTGCTCAGTTCCTGACCTATACTTTTCCTTTAACCTAGTACTTTGCCATGTAGTAGCCCATGAAAACTGCAGACTGCATAAATGAATGAATACTTGGAGGGTTGTGACTCCTTAGAGGAACATCATGAGACAGGAGGAATAAAACAAAACAAAAATATCCTCCGTGTATAGAAGGTACACTGTTTTTGAAAGCCACAGAGAAGAGGAAGAAGAAGGAAAGTAGTGAGACTGGAAAGGTTGTGGCAAAGGTAATAGGCACTAGTCAAGAATTCAACAAGCCCATTAGGAAAGTATTAAGGATTCTTTACTTCCATGTAGACTCTGCCCTCTTATGGTGAACAGGGTCCTCTAAACCCACTTGTTGCACAAATGAAAACCCAATCATTGTCTTCTCCCACAGATGGAGTGTGCTATTGGTTTTGATTTACATTTCCCTAATGGCTAGTGATATTGGGCATGTTCATTTATGTCTTGACCACTGAGATTTCCTCTTCTGAGAAACCTCTATTCTGATCATTGCCCATTTCTTACGTGTACATTTTGCTTCTTGTTTGGAGTTTTTCCAGATCTATATATGTATGTTCTGGCTATCAATCTTTAGTCATAGTCGGAGTTTTCAATGTTTCCTGCCATTCTGTCCATTGTATCTTCACTCTGTTGAATACTTTGTTGTGAAGATGTATCTTAATTTGATATGCTCAAATTTCTATATTTTATTTTTGTTACTTGTGCTTTTGTAATCTTACGCAAACTGTTGTCTCTGCTAATGTTTTACAGTTTCTCATATGTTTACTTAGTTTCTGGTTTTATATTTAGACTTTTAATTCACCTTGAGTTGCTTTTACATAGAGTATGAGGTGTTGGGTATATTTTTAGGCTTATACATATGGATAATCACTTTCCTTTAAACCATTTGCGAAAGGGATTCTTCTTTTTCCTGTTTGTTTTTTTTCCTTTGTTAAATATGAGTTGCCTGTAGAAAAGTCGGTAAATTTCAGCTGCCTATTCTTTTCCATTGAACTATGTGTCTGTTTTCCTACAGTGCTAACACTGCTTCTATTTTTTTAAGATTTATTTATTTATTTGCAAGGCCAGATGCTTCTTCCAAGTCTCTCATGTGGGTGCCAGCACCCTAGCAAATGGTCCATCTTTCACCAATTTCCCAGGTGCATTAGTAGGGAGCTGGATTGGAAGTGGAGTACCTGGTCTTCTAGCAATAACATATGGGATGCATGCACAGCAGGTCAAGGCTTTAACCCACTACACCACAGAACCAAACCTTTCCTTATTTACTTCTGCTGTGATCTTTCATTATTCACTTTTTTCTACTGCCCTGTAACTTGAATCATTCCTGTTTTTTTCTGGGTTCTGGAGGATGCCAGTAGGTTGCTTCTGGGATATCTTTTTTGTGTTAGTAGATACTTGGTAATCTAAAATCACAGATTTGGTTTCTATATTTCTCTGCTAATCATGAGGACCTTCTAGATGACAGCAGAAAATGCTGGCAGAAATGAGGATATATTAATTTGCTAAGAAAATACCACAAAGAATATGATGTAAATCATGGAATTTTACTTCTCAGAGTTGTAGAGGTTGAAAATATCAGATCAAGGTCCTAATAGGCTTGATTTTTCCAGAAGCCCTTCTCTGATGTGACAGAAACATCTATCATTTGATCTGCTTAAAACTACTTTCTTCAGGTAGAGTCATGTTGGTGGTTAGCACTTCAGTGTTTGAGTTTTAGGGAGGCACATTTCAGTCCACAACAGCAAAGGGGCCCTGTGGTCTACTTCAATGACAGCCATCTCTGCGGAGGACAGAAAGTTTGAAATCAGCATTAGGAGTTCTCACAGTATTACTGTCAGTGCTATCTCCATCAAATGCGCATTCATGTACACACAAACAAAACTACCTGTACACATAAACACATTCAACAGTGGAAATGCCTGATGGTTGTGTACAGGTAACATCAATATAATAATCCATAAGATGGCCTATTAGCAGACATTAAAAAGAGAATTAGAAAGAATGACAACAAAATCTGCAGTTACCTATATTTATGTCTATATGTATGATATTCAGTATTTATAGTTGCTAAAAGATGAATATTGATGTGTGGAAATAAAAGCTAAACCTTACCTTGCAATATTGCAGCCTAGTCTATATGAAAGATGTCTTCCTAAAACCATTCACTGGGCCCACTTTGTGGCATAGTAGATTAAGCATCCACCTGCAGCACCAGCATCCCACATGGGCACCAGTTTGAGTCCCTGCTCCTGCACTTCCAATCCCGCTCTTTGCTAATGGCCTAGGAAAACAGTGGAATATGCCCTGAGTGCTTGGGCCCCTGCACCCATGTGAGAGACCTGGAGGAAGCTGCTGACTCCTGGCTTCTGGCACCTGGCTTCAGATCAGCCCAGCTCCAGCCATTCTGGCCATTTAGGGGTGAACCAGCTGATAGAAGACCTCTCTTTCTCTTCCTCTCTATATCTGTCACTCTGCCTCACAATAAATAAATGCATTTAAAAAACCTTTCACATTTTAAATTTCTTAATTGTTTTAAAGATTTATTTATTTATTTATTTACAAGTCGAGTTACAGACAGAGAGTAGAGACAGAGAGAAAGAAAGAGGTCTTCCATCTGATGTTCACTCCCTAATTGCAACTGCTAGAGCTGTGCTGATCTGAAGCCATGAGCCAGGAGCCAGTTCCAGGTCTCCCAGATGGGTACAGGGGCCCAAGGGCTTGGGCCATCTTTAACTACTTTCCCAGGTCATAGTGGAGAGCAGGATCAGAAGTGGAGCAGCTGAGTATTGAACCGGCCCCCATATGGGATGCTGGCACTTCAGGCCAGGGTGTTAACCTGCTCCACCACAGCACCAGTCCAACATTTTAAATTTCTGATACTCTAAGGTAGCACAGGACTACATTACATCTAGGAAAGATGCATTTAAAAATTATAAATCTAGTGCATTTCAGCAGTTTTAACAAATACTTCTGATTTTCTCAGCATTATGTATAAATAAATGACATAATGAGTCATTGTCAGATTTTTAGCTTTTGACAGCCACTTATAATATTTCACAGCTTTTTGAAATGTATTGCTAGTGTGTTTTTCTCAACACATGCACTGGATTTTACCAGTTTAGTGCACAGTGTGTTGCCTCTTATAGGATTTGTATTTTGATGGGTTTTCATGGCACATGTAATCAACATCTGCAAAGCCTCAAAAACACATAAATAATAACATGAATCAGGCTTTTTTCTTAAAGATTCATTTATTTATTTGAAAGAGTTGCACAAATAGAGGAGAGGTAGATAAAGAGAGACAGACAGACAGAGAGGTCTTCCATCTGCTGGTTTACTCCCAGTTGGCTGCAATGGCTGGTCTGTGTTGATCAGAAGCTAGGAGCTTCTTCCGGTCTCTCACATGTGTGCAAGGCCCCAAGGACTTGGGCCACCTTCTACTGCTTTCTCAGGCCATAGCAGAGAGCTGGTTCAGAAGTGGAGCAGCCACGACTTGAACTGGCACCCATATGGCTTGCCAGCACTGCAGGCAGCAACTTTATCTGCTATGCCACAGCGCCTGCCCCACATTGCATCTCTTTAAGATGATATGGATTTAAGTTCATGAGAAATTATTAGCATCGTGGGAACTGATAGATATGGATGAAGCAGGATGAACTTGTTAGGAATGGTGATGTTAATTTTCTTATAAAATAAATAAATAAGAAATTAAATATGGTCAGACATAAATGAAGACTAAATTTTATTAGTGGTGATCCAGAAAACACTGATCTCAGGTCTTTTTCTTCCAGTGTTAAGTTTATATTTTTAAAGCATATAAAGTGAACAAATTTCATGTAATTTATATATACAGTTTGAAGAGCAAACTGATAACATCCTATCCTATCTTCCCTTGGTCTCATATTTCCAACTCGCTCCTTCTCATTTTATTTTCTTTTAATTTTGACAGCTGCATGCTTTGATTTTATTTTAGAATCACAAGCTTTAACCCTCTACAAAATAAAGAATTCAGCAAGTAGTAGAAGAAATATCAATGAGTATATGTTGTGTACTCTATCAAAGAGTACAGAAAAGTGCTATGAACAATACTCAAATCTCAAAATGTCCATTTAACTCATATGCTACTTTTCGTTGTCTATATATTAATTACCACCAGTCAGAGAAAACATATGGTATTTGTCTTTTGGGGGCTAGCTTTTTTCATGAAGCATACTTGTTTCCAGTTCATCCATTTAGTTACAGAAGATGGGATTTCATTCTCAATTATGGCTGAATAGTATTTTACACTGTATATATAGCTCATATTTTTTTTCTAGTCACCAGTTGATGGACATCTGGGTTGATTCCATGTTAGCTATTGTGAATTGAGCTGTAATAAACATGAGGTACAGATAACTCATGCCTATGCATATTCTATTTCATTTAATGTGGATAAATTCTCAGGAGTCAGATGACAGGATCATATGGTATGTTTGTTTTCAGATTCCTGAGGAACTTTGATACTGCCTTCCATAATGGTTGTACTAGCTTCATTCCCACCAATAGTGGGTTAGGGTACCTTTTTCTCTCCCTCTCCACCAGCCTTTATTGTTTGTTGACATTTTCAAAAGAATTATTTTTTTGAAAGGTGGAGTTACAGAGAGGGAGAGACAGAGGCAGAGGCAGAGAGACATAAGTATTTTATCTGCTTGTTTATTCTCCATATGGCACAACAGGTAGTGCTGGTCCAATCGGAAGCCAGAGTTAGGAGCATCTCCCTGGTCACCCAAGTGGGTACAGGGACCCAGGCACTTGGGCCATCCTCCACTGCCCTCCCAGTCCAGTGCATAAAGCTGGACTGGAAGAGGAGCAACCGGGACCAGAACTGGCACCCATATGGGATGCCGGCTCCACGGGTGGAGGATCAAGCCAGTGTGCCACGGCACTGGCCCCCATCAGGGATATTTTTCTATAGTTCCCTCTCTCCACTGTATCTTTTTCTAGTTGAAGAATTAAGGTGATGCAGGATTAATCGAAGGAGTTTGAGAGGATTGTCTCTCTTTCAATTCTTTTGAATAGTTTGAGAAGAATTGGGATTAGTTCTTTAAACATCCTGTAGAATTCAATAGTGAGGCTGTCTGATCCTGGACTGTTCTTTGTTGGGAGGGTCTTTATTACTCATCCAATCTCTGTCTTGGTTTTTGGTTTGTTTAGCTTTTCTATGTGTCTTCATGACTCAATTTTGATATATTGTGTATGTCCAGGAATCTGTTGATTTTTCCTCTAGGATTTCCAATTTGTTAACAGTCACAACCGATGCCCACATCCTATATTGCAGTGCTAATCTGAGTTTTGGGTACTCCACTTCCAAATCAATTTCATGTTAATATCCCTGGGAAGCAATAGATAATAGCTCAAATTCTTTCATTCCTGTCATCTAATTTGGAGAACTGCAACCTCAATGGGGACTTGAGAACCTGGTCTTGCACAGTTGTAGCCATATAGAAAGTGAACCAGCAGATGGGAGATCTCTCTGCTTCTCTTTCCTTCTCTCTTTGTCTCTGTGTCTCTCTGCCTTTTTTATCATATTAAAATATTTAATTACTTACTTGAAAGAGTTACAGAGAGAGGGAGAGACAGAAATCTTCCACCACCTAATTCATTTTTGAGATGACTTTAATAGCCAGAGTGTGGCCAGGTTGAAGCCAGGAACTTTTCCTCCAATGTGCGTGGCAGCATCCCAGGCATTTGGGCCATCTTTCCCTGCTTTTTCAGTCCATTGGTAAGGAGCTGGATCAGAAATGGAATAGCTGGTACTTGAACTGGTGCACATACAGGATGCCAATGTAACAGACAGCAGCTTTGTCCACTGCACCACAACCACCAGCTCCTCTTTCTGCCTTTCTAATAAATAAATCTTTTGAAAAAGAACTTAAGGTAGTAAAAGTCATCATGACTGAGCAATGGCAAATTTATTGAAGTGATTGACTTTCTTAAAGATCTATTTATGAATTTGAAAGGCAGCACTAGAAAGAGAGAGTGGGAGAGATGTATCTTCCTCCTGGTTTGTTCACTCCTCAAATGGCTGCAATGAGTGTGGCTAGGCCAGACTGATACCAGGAGCCGGGGGCTTCTTCCAGGTCTCTCACAAGTGTGCAGGAGCCCCAATATTTGAGTCACCCTGTGCTGCTTTTCCAGACACATTAGCAGGGAACTGGATCCGTTTGGAGCATTAATGTCTATGATACTCTCCTTGCAGTTGAAGAATTTAGAATCCATTTCGATTATGGGTGGGCCAAGTACAACAGCTCCCAATTGTCCAAGGTTTGGATTAGATGGGTTCTGAGAAATTTTGTTAAAATAGTTATTAATCATAACTCTCAGTTTAAGCTTTTCTTACCAAATTTTCGTGTTTGCTGATGTTTATATCTATGGGAAAATTGGGTCTCTGGATTGCAACCAATGAAAGCATCCAGACTAACAGTAATAAGGTCAACAGTCAGCAGAATGATGTCCAGCTGAACTGAAATAGCTTTTCTTATTTGGTAGAGGGGTTACCTCCTGCATTATACTGACATACTGACATAGACAGTAGATATTGGAGCCTGTCCCTTCTGCCAAATGGAGAATACCATATTTTGGTTCATCATATATATATTTATATATTATAATATATTATATTATATTATATTATATTATATTATATTATATATTTCTATACATAATATAGAATTACATATAATTATTATAAATATATAATTATATAATTATTATATATGAATTTATTATTTATATAAAATATATAATTATTTCTGATCCAGCTCCTTACCAATGGATTGAAAAAGCAGGGAAAGATGCTCCAAGTACCTGGGTTGCTGGGACACACATCGGAGGAGAAGCTCCTGGCTTCAACCTGGACACACTCTGGCTATTGAAGTCATCTCAATAATATATATATAATATATAATACAATAAATTATATAATATTATCTGTTTGTAATTATTATATTTATATACATAAATATATAAATAAATGTAAATATATATATAAAGAATTTATTTATGTAGTTGACAGGTTTACTTACAGAGAGTGAGAAGAAGAGACACAGAAAGGTCTTCCATATGCTCATTTACTCCCCTAATGACTGCAATGTCTGCAGCTGGGCCAATCTGAGCTAGGAGCTTCCAGGTCTCCCACATTTTGGCAGGGACCAAAGCACTTGGAACAGCTTCTACTGCTTTCCCAGGATGGGAAAAGGAGAAATGGGTACTAGAACTGGTACTCATATGGGGTGCCAGCACTGCAGGTAAAGGATTACACCACTGCACCACAGTGCTGGCCCCAGTCTATCCTTTATTAAGGAGATCTCAGTAATCATGTTCAGGTATTGCTGTCCTATATTCATGGCCAAAGTCCTAGCAGACAACATGGTTTGGAGAATCGTAAGCACAAGGTGTGTAGGAGACTTCATTTCTCATACAGCACAGTTAATAACAAGGTTCCAAGAGGGGAAATTACTTGCATCTTAGTCTTTGAGAACTATTGGACATCACAGGTGATCTAAAGAATTTAGAAGGTTTGTGAGCCCCTAGAGTGAAAAAGTCACTGGGAGCACAAGGACAGTGCCTAGAGTTTATTTTGATGGATTTTAGCCCCTTGCATTGGAGGGAGGCCTGAAGAAGCTGGACTGATTTGTAAACCTCAGAAGTGTCTTTTCAATGTGAAGGCAAACTTTTTGGAAAAACTGAACAAAATGCATTAGCCACACTTGGTTAAGATACATCATTTATCTATTGATTTTCATCAGATCTGTTAACATTAGGTATAAGGTACAGTGGACATGGTGGTCGGCATATAACAATATGATTTTAGTAATATATCATGAGGTGCTTTTATTTTTAGTGGATTTAGCAGGTAAAATTGGGCTACCTAATGGGATATAGCTGGAATAATCACCTATTTGTTAAATAAATCTGAGGTAACAAATGTTAGTTAATGAAGACATTGAGTTTTCTTTTATTGGTCCTTCTTGGTTATTTTAATCTGGGATCTGCGAATTCTCATTTTCTCTAGGCAATTTGCAACTGAAAAATTTTATTTTATTCCTCATCATTTCAGACCAACTCTGCTGCTTCTGGGATTTTTTAGTACATCTGACAATTGGAAATTTAGACAATAGTATAGTTAAAAAGAGATGTACCAATAAAGTATTTATTTTTATTCTGATACATATTTTGGAATTCTTCTAAAATTCCTATTGAGTATCCTTGTTAAATTTAGTTGCATCCCAGGTTAAGACTTATTGGAGGCAGGCGCCATGGCTCAATAGGCTAATCCTCCAGCTGCAGTGCAGGTACACCGAGTTCTAGTCCTGCTGGAAGCACCAGATTCTGTCCCAGTTGCTCCTCTTCCAGTCCAGCTCTCTGCTATGGCCCAGGAGTGCAGTGGAGGATGGCCCAAGTGCTTGGGCCCTGCACCTCCATGGGAGACCTGGAGGAAGAACCTGGCTCCTGCTTTGGATCAGCGCAGTGTACCGGCTGAAGCACACTGGCCACAGCAGCCACTGGGGGGTAAACCAATAGAAAAAGGAAGACTTTTCTGTCTGTCTCTCTCTCTCACTGTCCACTCTGCCTGTCAAAATAAAAAATAATTTTTATAAAAAGACTTATTGGAGCCACTCTAGTGATTATAGACATGAAACTTTGTTAATTAATGCAAATAGAACCTGGGAAAATTGATGTATATCTTATGCTGTAGAGACTTAAGATTGAACATCTTTTTTTTTTAATCTTTTTTAATTATATAATTTAAAAACAAATTTTAGATTTTTTTTGACTTTACTAAGCCACAGCTCTGGCCCCATTAATATGTCTTAACAATGTTTTTTCCTCTCAGACTTATCTCTATTGGTTCAGTTAACTGCATGCCTTTTCTTTACATTCAGATTCTCTCAGCTGTCAAAGCTTATTCATCTTAATTCTGTTGTTCCTATTTCCCTCCCTTTTATTCTGTCCCTAGGCTAATTGAGGTCATGATTCTCCATTCCTTCTGTGTGGTGTCACAGTAGCCTTGAAGTGTTCTTTTTCTCTTCTGATTTCTAAAGAAAGAAATTATGTATTCCCCCAGTTTAGATATTTTAATAATTCATTCTAAAACAAAGGTTAAATGTTCTTAATTTGACAAGAATTTTCAGGGCCAGTGGTGTGGCATAGTGGGTAGAACCACCACTTGCAGTGCTGGCAGCTCATATGGATCCAGATCTCTGCTAAAGCCTGAGAAAGCAGTAGAAGATGGCCCAAGTCCTTGGCCCCTGCACCCATGTGGGAGACCTGGAAGAAGCTCCTTGCTCCTGGCTTTGGATTGGCACAACTCTGGCCATTGCAGCCAACTGGGGAGTGAACCAGTCGATGGAAGACCCCTCTCTCTTCTCTGCCTCTCTGTGTAATTCTGACTTTCAAATAAATAAATAAATCTTTAAAAAAAGAAGTTTTTCTAATTTTAGATTTGTTCTCCTTCATTGTCACTTCAGGGTGTGTGTAAGGAGTGCATATCCAGTTTTTCTATTTTGGATTTTTGGGATTTTGTATTAGCTCTGCTGTGTATTCATTTTTCTCGAGCATTGGTGATATCTTCTCCTTAGTTGTATTAAGAGAGAGAGCAATAGCCCTCATGTCTTTTTAGGTAAGTAAGACATATTAAAAACAGAGCATTCAGTATACATTCATAGTAGTTTGACTTGTTCAATTGATTTACCTGACCTCCCTTGGATATTCTTGGTCTCTGCTGTACAACTTTCTATACTCATTAATTCTTTGATATTCCCAAATCCAGAAAATGAATGACTCAACAGCTGTGTTCCTGTATTTGCTGGGACTCAGGGTAAGAAGCAAAGTGGAGGTGTTCAGGAATCTAAAGGTACATGCTACATAGCAAAGCACATCATTTCCTATACAAAGTGACTGGGAAATCCAGAATCTTTTGCACACATATTGGATCCTGAACTATTACTGGACTATTCAGTAAGATTTTAATGTATTTATTTTCTGTGTGTGTGTTTGTATTTCTAAATAAACTCTGCTGGGCTACTTAACATTAACATGTATTGCAGAATTCTTTCATCAGTTTTTACTTTTAAAAAGTTTCTCTTTCAGTTTTATGGGAGAGGGTAGAAGTCTTCTGCTATATAACTGAAAATTCATTCATTCATTAAACTTAAAATATTTGTTTGAAATTGGTAGAATACTATTAATTCTTGTGTGATTTTCATGAAACTAAATACATTCTCTATTTTGTTTTGCTTAAAATTTCTGCATGTGTGGACTTCTTTTTTCCTTCTTGCCCCAAATCCCTTTGTGTATTGGGATGGCAAATGGGTTTTACACTGGACAAAACATGTTATTTTGGCTAAGAAGTACTTAGCCTTCTGGCTTCAAGTATTCAAATATTACATTAGAAATCAGTAAATTTGTTTACTGTACAAATGTCCTTCATACAATTTTGTAATATTCTGGAATGTGAGAGGAAGCAGGAAATAGGAGTTTTATGGGTGGGAAGGAAGTTTGGGGGGAGGGGAAACCACTGTAATCCAAAAGCTGTACTTTGGAAATTTATATTTATTAAATAAAAGTTAAACAATTTTGTAATCTCCATCTTCCTTTTTATTTTGTCCTTTTTTAAAAAAGATTCATTTATTTTACTTTAAAGTCAGAGTTACATGCACAGAGAAGGAGAGAGAGATAGAAAGAGCAGTCTTCCAACTGCTGGTTCACTCTCCATTTGGCCACAATGGCTGGATTTGTGCCGATTCAAAGCCAGGAGCCAGCAGCTTCTTTTGGGTCTCCTATGCAGGTGCAGGAGCCCAAGGGCTGGGCCATCCTCTACTGCTGGATACTTGCCTAAAAAGCTGGATAATAATTTGAGTAGCCAGGACTTGAACTGGCACCCTTGTGGAAAGTCAGCACTGCAAGCCACAGCTTTACTTGCTACTCCACAGCATCAGCCCCCTAAATACTTATGACTATTGCTACGCTATTGGAATTTATAATTGATAATGCTGAACAATTGAAACTGTCTTATTTACAATTGTAGGACTGGATATGGCAGTTTTACTTGAAGTACAGTATGTAGCCTGCTTATTGTATGATTTTTGGAAAAGCATGTATTTATATACAACAGCAGACCTGTAATCATTTAAAAGTGAATTATCATGATTACCCAGATGTAAAGAATGCAATATGTGCTAATGAGTTAGCAGTCACAGACATTTAGAATTAGAGGGATTTTGGAACCTTTTCAATACTGCAGTTTTTATGAAAAACTAATAATTTTTTTTATTTGACAGGTAGAGTTATAGACAGTGAGAAAGACAAAAAGGTCTTCCTTCCGTTGGTTCACTCCCCAAATGGCTGCCACAGTTGGAGCTGTGCCCATCCAAAGCCAGGAGTCAGGTGCTTTCTCCTGGTCTCCCATCCGGGTGCAGGGCCCAAGCATTTGGGCCATCCTCAACTGCCTTCCCGGGCCATTGCAGAGAGCTGGACTGAAAGAGGTGTAACCAGGACTAGAACCCTTTGACCTTATGGGATACCAGCACCACAGGTGGAGAATTAACCAAGTGAGCCATGGCGCTGGCCCCCAATAAATTTACTCTTAACAAAATATCAAAATATCTTATTCAGTATAAAGTTAGTAGTGAAAAAGAGACTACCTTGTTGAACACAGAAATTTGAGATTATATTTCTTGGTATTAATTTGCATCTTAAGGCTTATTGCCTAGTTTATTTCAACATTTCAATCTAATATTACTAATAATATCTTGTACTTAGTGGTTCACTGTGTGCCAGACAATATTCTTTTGATTTTTAAAAAGATTTATTTATTTATTTATTTGGAAGTCAGAGTTACACAGATAGTGAACAAGAGGAAGAGAGAGAGAGAGAGAGGTCCTCCATCTGCTGGTTCACTCCCCAGATGGCCTAAAAGGTCAGAGATATGCCAATCTGAAGCCAGGAGCCAGGACCTCTTCAGGATCTCCCATGCAGATTCAGGGGCCCAAGGACTTGGGCCAACTTCCTACTGCTCTCCCAGGCTATAGCAGAGAGCTGGATGGAAAGTGGAGAAGCCGGGACTTGAACTGGTCTCCATATGGGATGCCCACACTGCATGCAGTGGCTTTACTGGCTACACCACAGCACTGGCCTCAAGACAATGCTCTAAAATGATGCATTAATTATTCCCAAATATTGAAAAGTGGCATGGTACACATTTGAATGTGTTGTTTTGTACTAGTTGTAGAAACAGTTTAAAATATATTTGTATTTAAAAATGTAAGCTATGATCTAAAGTTTTACTTTCCCCTAAGGTGCCTGTTTGGTAACTGAGAGATCGTTGAAGTCTCAAGTTAGAGTACAACTGATATTATCCAAGCCTCCTTTATCACATGAGGATGCTAAATGCCAAGGCCCAGAGAAGTAAAGTGAATTGTTCGAGGTCACATAGGTAAGTTGTAGCAGGGATAATTCTGTATTAGCATTAGGTACCCTGATACATAGGCCACTATTCTGTCAATTTTGTACTCCTTCTGGAGTTAAAGATTCTAAGTTGTGGAAAATTAAGTTTGGAAATTTAGTGGTTGCTATGTTGTTATGGTGAGAAATTTCTGTGTATAGCTATGAGTTGCTTAAATTTTATTCAATATATTTTTCTAGTATGTTTGCAATTTATTTGAAATGTATAACAAACAGCTTCATCTATTTGCCAAAAGAATTTTTTAAAGATTTATTTATATTATTTGAAAGTCAGAATTACACAGAGAGAGAAGGAGAGGCAGAGAGAGTGGTCTTCCATTCACTGGTTCACTCCACAGTTGGCCTCCATGGCTGGAACTGTGCTGACTGGAAGGCAGGAGCCAGGAGCCTCTTCCTGGTCTCCTATGCAGGTGCAGGGGTCCAAGGACTTGGACCATTTTATAGTGCTTTCCCAGGCCGTAGCAGAGAGCTGGATAGGAAGTGGAGCAGCCAGGTCTTGAACTGATGCCCCTATGAAGAAGAAGTGTTAGCACTGACATAATAACAGACACATAGTTCAATGGAAAAGACTAGGTAGCATAGAAATAAACCCAAATTTCTACCAGCAACTCATATTTAACAAAGGAACTAAAATGAACTGGAGAAAGAAGAATCTATTTCACAAGTGGTGCAGAGGAACTTGATTATCCATATGTAGAAGCCTGAAAAGAGATTCCAACATCTCTTACACTATCTGAAACTGAACTCACAGTGAATTAAACATCTAATCATAAGACCCAAACCCAAGTAAACATAGGGAAACTCTAAATATTGTCAACACACAATAGCTTTTGGGTAAGATTCCAATAGCAGTAGTCACAAAAATAAAAACAGAGACATTTGAGTATATCCAACTAAGATACTTCTTCACAACAAAGTAAACATCAGAGTGTAGATACAATGAACAGATGGCAGGAAAAATTAAAACACTGAATGTTTACAGATTTCCAGAACATTTACATGAATTGGAAAAACTCCAAAAAATACAGTGAAGAAACAGGCAAGGATCTGAATAGACATTTCTCAGAAGAAATGTAAATGGTCAAAACATGTGAATATGCCCGATGTCACTAGCCATTATGTAAATATAAATCAGAACACCATATCAGTCTCCAACACCTGTGGGAGAATACAACACTCAGGTGTTTGTGTGTGCAGCAAGTGGGTTTAGAGGACCCTGTTCACCTCTGGAGAGCAGAGTCTACAGGGAGACAAAGAAACCTTACTGCTTTCCTAATGGGCTTATTAAGTTCTTGACCAGTGCCTGTTAGTCTTCCCACAAACTTTCCAGTCTCACTACTTTCCTTCTTCTTCCTCTTCTCTGTGACTTGTAAAATAGTATACATTCTATATACTGTGGATACTTTTGATTTATTTTATTCCTTCAGTCTCCTATGAAGTTCCTCCACAAAAGCACAGCCCTTAGATATTCATTCATTTATGCAGTCTGCAGATTTCATGAGCTACTAAATCCCAAATAGTATGTTAAAGGCAAGATCTAGGCCTAAGAGAAAAGTGGTCTAAATTCTGTGCCTAGAAGAGGATTTGGGACATAGTAGAACTTCAGTGAAGTGCTATGTGAATGACATGCACTCATTAAATGAGTAATCTAAAGCATACACTGCATTTAAGCAACACAGCAGCCCTACTCACCTCAGGTAGAGCAACTGAGAGGAATAATGTGAAGAAAAATAAGACATCAATAAGTTGAATAATAACAGAGAAAAAAACAAAATGAGATAGATGCCAACATTACTGACCTATTTTTGAGGAATTAAATTGATAGAGGGGCTGGCATTGTGGCTAAGTGGGGTAAGCTGCAATCTGTGAGGCCAGCATATCATGTGAGTTCCACTTTGAGCTTAGGAATCTCCACTTCCAATTTAGCTCACTGCTAAACACCTGGGAAACCAGCAGAAGATGGACGAAGGACTTGGGTCCTTGCCACTGATGTGGGAGACTTGGATGAAGCTCCTGACTTCAGCATGCCCCAGGCTCAACTGTTGAAACTCTCTGGGGTGTGAGCCAGCAGATGAAAGCTATCTCTGTCTTTCCCTCTCTCTCTAAATCCACCTTTCAAATAAAGATTTAATAAAGAAATTAACTGATTTCAAAATACACAAAAACATGAACAATACTATATCATCTTTATGCCAAAATGATCAAAAATAACAAATGCTAGAGAGCACATGGGAAAAGAAAACCGTCATATATGGTGGGTGAAAACACAAATTAGTACAGATGTTATGCAGAACAGTATAGTCATTCCTTAAAAAGGATAAAAATTGGGGCCGGCGCTGTTGTGCAATGAGTTAAAGCCCTGGCCTGAAGGGCCAGCATCCCATTTGGGTGCCAGTTCTAGTTCCAGCTGCTCTTCTTCCAATACAGCTCTCTGCTATCTCCTGGGATAGCAGTAGATGGCCCAAGTCCTTGGGCCCATGCACCCATGTGGGAGACCCAGAGGAAGCTCCTGTCTCCAGGTTTCAGAATGGCATAACTCTGGCCTTTGTAGTTATCTGTAGAGTGAACCAGCTAATGGAGGACCTCTCTGTGTCTCTACCTCTATTGTAACTCTTTCAAATAAATAACAAAAATTTCAAATAAGATAAAAATTGACCTACCATGTGAGAGTTATCTTGCTCTTGGCTATATATAATAAGGAACTTTTATTAGAAGGAAAGGAGAAGAGCATATCAAAGATACAGCAATTTTACCATAACATAGTTCACTGCAGCCAGGATTTGAAACCAATCTAGCTATCCATCAATGAAAAAAATGGACAGGGGAACTTCATTTAGATACAAAAAAGAACAAAATATTATTAAATTAATTGAAATAAGCCAGAAGCAGGAACACAAATGTCACCTGGTCCTTGTCACATGTGGAAGTGAAAGAAAATAATGGATCTGAACACAGAACTGTGATTACTAGAGGCTGAGAAAGGAAGCAGCTAGGGATAGAGGGGGATTGGATAATAGGTAACAAAATACAAAGAGGCAGAAAGAACTTCTGGTGTCCCATAATATAATGAGATGACTACATTCAACCATATTAGGTTCTGTGTAAAGAACTGAAAGAGAGGAGCTGGTAGTCTCAAATCATGGAGAAGAATTAGAAACTGTAGTTGCTTGGGGGCCAGCATTATGGCACAGTGGGCTAACGCCCTGGCCTGAAGCACCAGCATCCCATGTGGGTACCAGTTCTAGTCCTGGCTGCTCCTCTTCTGATCCAACTCTCTGCCATGGCCTGGGAAAGCAGTAGAAGATGGCTCAAGTTTGGGTCCCTGCACCCAAGTGGGAGATCTGGAAGAAGCTCCTGGTTCCTGGCATCAGATTGGCAGAGCTCCAGCCATTGCGGCCATCTGGGGAGTGAACCAGCAGAGGAAGACCTCTCTCTCTCTCTGCTGCTACTTCTCTCTGTAACTCTGTCTTTCAAATAAATAACTCTTTAAAAAATTAATAAAACTGTAGTTGCTTAGCTTGATCACTTTTTACTGCATAAATGTGTGCAAATATTGCACTACACCTTGTAATAATGCATGACTAGGACACATTAATCACAAATTATTTCAATGAAATTTTAAAAATTAGAAGCATTTCTTTATATTAACAATGAACTATTTGAAAATGAAATTAGAAAAACATTTCCATGCATAGCAGCATAAGAACCAGGAACCAATGTCTTCAGTGTTATCAGTGATGAATCAGATTCACAGCCCTCAGCACTGTTTTTACCATAGACCTTACCATGGCAATTGTGGGCATATAGTAGTAATCAATGGACAGGAATCCTTTGTCTCTATATCTGTTAAATAAATAAACAAGGAATTCATCAAAGAAAAAGAGATATCAATTTGGATGCCAGGTCACAAAAACACATGCACTTGAGCTATCCTCCAGTTTGTGATGCCAACAAATCTTTCAGACATGTTACATTTTCAGAGACTTTTCTGTAATCTTGCTAAGCTATCTGGAAATCTGCCTTATAGCAAAGCGATTCCCAATTCCATTACACTCATGATTTTTCTTTTGTGTGAGTTATTAGTTTACCATCTAGAGATAATTTATGGTACAAAACTTTTCTATGCATGCATGTTTTCTCATTTGTGAGTCTATTCATGGGAATTGAAGACTGATTTATAGCAGAAATACATTTTCCAAATTCATTGCATAGACTTTTGTTCCTTATGAATTCTCTGAAGTCTGTTGATGTCTAATTTCTGGCTAAAGGTTTTATCGTATTTACAGCATGCAAAGAGTACCACCTTTTGTGAATTCTGTATCTATACAAGCCTGAAACAAAGAAAATGTTTTTATACAATCAGTATACTCCTAAGAAACCACCTGTGTCAATTCTCTGATGTACCATTGACTTCTGACAAACAACCTTTTCACACTAATAATATTTATAAGCTTTCTCCTTTACATGAGTCTCTGTTGGATAGGATGTGATTTCCAGCAAAAGGTTTTGTCACAATACTTACATGAATTTTGGAGAAAAGCTCTTCCACATTCATTATATTGTTAAGGTCTCTCCCTTGTTCAAATTCCATGATGGATTATGAGGCATTACCTATGTGAAATGACTTTCTCACATTTATTTCATTCATTAGATATATATGTTGTGCATTCTGATATAAGGAGAGATTTGGGCAGAGCTTTCCAACACTCATTACACCCATAAGGTTTCTCTCCCACGTGAATTCCCTGTTGTCGTATGAGGTATGGCTTCTAATTAAAGGGATTTTACTTTCAAAGGAGTTTTTCCCTATATGAATTTGATGATGTACAATGAGGGCTGAATTATGGTAAAAGGCTCTGAGTCATTACATTCATAAAATTGCTCCCCATGAGAATTCTTTTATGTTTGATGAGGTCTGATTTGCACCACAAAGGCTATTCACATGTATTACATTCATGCATTTCTCCCCTTGGTGAATTCTCTAATATTTCATGAGATATAACTTGCACAAAAAGGTCAAGTAGAAAATTCCCTGTGTGGATTCTCTGATATCTTATGAGTTATGAAGTACAGCAAAGAGGCTTTCCACCATCCTTCCATCCATAAAACCTACCTAAATTGAGCAACAAAGATATAGAAAACCTAAACACACACATAACCAGATGGAAATGATACCAGTAATAAAGACCCTCACCGCCAAGAAAACCCCAAAACTGGAAGGCTTCACTGCTGAATTCTAACAGACATTTAAAGCACTAACTGCAATTCTTCTCAAGTTATTCAAAACAATTGAGAGAGAGGCGATTCTCCCAAATTCTTTCTATGAAGCCAACATCACCTTCATTCCTAAACTTGAAAAAAGTGCAACAAAGAAAGTAATTATAGACCAATTTCCCTGATGAACATACATGCAAAGATCTGCAACAGAATTCTGGCCAATTGAATCCAACAATGCATCAGAAAGATCATCCACCCAGACCAAGTGGGATTTATCCTTGGTATGCAAGGATGGGACCAAAGGCTTTTCCACAGTCATTTCATTTATAAGCTTTCTCCATGGTGTGAAGGCTCTGATACTTTCTGAGGTTTGACTTCTCAGCAAAGGTTTTTCCACAGTCATTGCACTCATAAGGTTTCCCCCCAGTACAAATTGTCTGGTGCTTTGTGAGTTTTGACTTCTCAGCAAAGGCTTTTCCACAATGATTGCATTCATATGGTTTCTCCCCTGTGTGACTTCTCTGATGCATTTTGAGTTGTGATTTCTGGCCAAAGCTTTTTCCGCAGGCATTGCATTCATAATGCTTGTCTTCTGTGTGAATTCTTTGATGCTTTCTGAGGTTTGAATTCTGGCCTAAGGTTTTTCCACAGTCATTGCATTCATAAGGTTTCTCCCCTGTGTGAATTCTCTGATGATTTATGAGGTTTGCTTCTGGCCAAAGGCTTTTCCACAGTCATTGCATTCATAAGGCATAGCCCCTGTGTGAATTATCTGATGATTTATGAGGTGTGGCTTCTGGCCAAAGAGTTTTACATAGTCATTGCACTCATAAACACTTATCCCCTGTGTGACTTCTCTGATGATTTATGAGGTTTGACTTCTGGCCCAAGGTTTTTCCACAGTCATTGCATTCATAAGGTTTCTCCCCTGTGTGACTTCTCTGATGATTTGTGAGTGTTGATATCTGGCCAAAAGCTTTTCCACAATGATTACACTCATAAGGTTTCTCCCCTGTGTGAATTCTCTGATGATTTAGGAGGTTTGCCTTCTGGCCAAAGGATTTTCCACAGTCATTACATTCATAAGGTTTCTCACCTGTGTGAATTCTCTGATGATTTATGAGGTGTTTCTTCTGGCCAAAGAACTTCCCACAGTCATTACATTTATAAGATTTCAACCCTGTGTGAATTCTCTGATGTCTAATGAGATCTGACTTCTGGTGAGTGGTTTCTCCACAATCATTACACACATGAGGGTTTTCCACTTATATGAGTGCTGTGATGGAGGGTATGGCAGAATTTAATACTGAATGACTTCCCACAAGGTTTACATGCATAGGATTTCTTCCTTATATTTGGTCTATGATTCAGTCTAACATGTGATTGGTAAATAACAGGTTCCACAGGCCCAATATACTTATAAACGTTCTCTCTTTTGGGACTTTGTTGATGTATACTGAGGTTAGAATTCTTATGGAAATCTTGTACTATTTGAGTTGTCTTGCCAATAGTGGCAATTGACTTATTACAGGTTTCTACCATAAAAAGCTTCTCAGATTCACAGAATATATTCTTGCTTTTGAAGACTTTCCCTTGTCCAATTTGTTCAAGTGCCTGCTCCATGGTCTGAATATTGTGCTGTTGATTAAGAGGTTCACAGAACTGGAGAGTGTTCCCAGGTACCTTAGTAGCACAAAATTTCTCTCCAGCTTGTAGTTGATCAGGCCCACAATGGGGACACATATTGTGACATATACTGCATTCTTCAGGTTTTATTCCTGAATAGTTTCTCTTTTTGATACTCAGTTTTGGAATATGGCTTATACTT
Organism: Oryctolagus cuniculus; assembly: GCF_051225735.1. Taxonomy (NCBI): domain Eukaryota; kingdom Metazoa; phylum Chordata; class Mammalia; order Lagomorpha; family Leporidae; genus Oryctolagus; species Oryctolagus cuniculus. The sequence goes on along the minus strand of NC_142879.1, from coordinate 82,469,601 downwards.
CAATTAAGTGTTTTTCTGAATTCAACTCCCTTGGGAGTTAATGTCTTATTATTTGTCATAACATCCTGATTCAGATTTTTCTCCAGACTGTTCTGGTTGGTCTTAATCAGTTCATCCAGTTTCATGGCAACTGAAGTGAGGAAAAAATGATGTCACTACATCAAATATAATTGTTTCTTCTAGCATACTCGTGTAAAAGGAATGAAGTTACTTGTATTTAAGAGGGATAAGATGTTAGGAAAAGTTCTGCATTTGTGCCTCCTCACACAGGGCACCAAAATGTTAGGAAAAGAGTTGTAGAATAGAGGAGAAAGTGTATGAATTTACAGCCAGACAGAATTTATTCAGAGAAAATTAATCTACAGAGGTGGGTGACCAACTGCCTGTCTGTACAAGATGGAGCATGAAGGCCCCAATTCCCAGGGGCCAGACCTTTTTGAGGAGGGCTAAGGCTGGGCATGACGGTAGGGGGCAGCAGTGGAGGGGAATTCCAGGAACTGGGTGGGGGCCTTAGGAACCTGGAAAATAATGCAGGGTGGGGTATGAAGGCAATAGGCTGTGAGACCCAATTGAGTTTCAAGGGCAAGGAATGCATTCCAAAGTTTATCTACTTTGGGCAATGAGGGAGAATGGCTCAGGCTTATATCCTCGTTCCATCATAAGATTTTCAAAAAATGATTAGAAGATACATATTTATGAATATACAGGTTTTCTCCATTATACATTAATATATTAAATTGTATCCATAGATTTTCCAATGTTCATCCATGATCCTGTTTACTACCAGAATTTTTTCCAAGTATGATTGAATGGTTTTTGTGGTAAGATGTCTTAAGTCACTGCTTGGGATGCCTGTATCTCAAAACAGTGCCAGTTTAAGCCGAGGCTACTCTGCTTCCAATACAGCTCTGAGATAATAGATACTGGAAAGCAGCAGATAATGGTTCATGTGCTTGGGACCCTGTGATAGAGATGAGTAGGTGAAATTCCAGGCTTCTGGCTTCAGATTAGTCATAACTGTTGATAGTATTTGGGGAGAGAGTTAATAGAAGATCTATTCCTCACTGTTTCTCTCTCACTTTCTACTTTCACTAAAATGAATAAGACTTCACAGAATGGACTAATATTTGATAAATATATTCACCTGTAATCTAGAAACCAATTTTTCCCTGTCCATTTTTTCAGTTCATTTTTAATGTATTTTTATTTCTTTATTTATTTGTGAGAATTAGACTGTGAGAGACAGAGACAAAGATCTTCCTTCCATTGGCTCACCCCTCAAATGGCAAATATGCTTGGAACTATGCCAATCCAAATCCAGGAGCCAGGTGCTTCCTCCTTATCTCCATTGTAGGTGCAGGGGCCCAAGCATTTGGGCCATCCTCCACTGCCCTCCTGGGCCACAGCAGAGAGCTAGACTGGAAGAGGAGCAACCAGGACTAGAACCCGGGGCCCATATGGGATGCTGGCGCTGCAGGGGAAGGATTAACCAAGTGAGCCATGGCGCCAGCCCCTTTTTCAATTCATTTTTAGAAAAATTGTGGGTTTTGTACTTCTGTGATATTTCAACCATAAATATGGGGAAGTTTTACTAGATCATTTCCTTGAAGGTAAAGAGTGAAATGTGTCTATACTCTAAGCAGGATCACATTCATGGGACAAGATTTGAATATGTGGTTGTCTTGTGTTCTGTCTTCCCAGGCAAACAGCATTTGTGGGATTTTTCTAATGAAAATCTCTGTTTTATCTGCACTCTTATAGTTTCCCCATATTTCTAAGGAAACCTGACATCCTAATCTTCTTAGAACTACAACAGTTACAGAAAGTCCCAATATACCACCTTGGCTATACATTCCCACCAGTTGAAATAATTTGTTTCTGCAACCCAGAGTCTGCTCAATTATTGAAAATTGATTCCTAACTCATTGTGAAGACGTCAGCCCTGGTTACCTCCTCTTGTTTCTTTCTATAAACACTCCTCTGTGATAATTTGAGTTTCTGGAGGTTTTTGATCAGTTGTTGATTTTCACAGAAAACTTCATTTCCTTTGCCTTTACCAGAGATACTGATCTCCATAGATACTGTAGAATGTCTGTGTCTGAATCACAGGACCAGGTGTCTTCAGGAGTAAGACTTGGGAAAAACTCATGGAAAGAACACCAGTCAATATCTGTTGCACTGCTTCTACTTTGGCCTCCCTGCCCGTTATGTACACACTGACCTGGTAGGCATTATTTCCCCATCCAGGGCTCTGCTCCTTGCTCCAACTTGAAGATCAAGTCAGGTTTGGTCCTGCAGTGCCCTACTAATGGAAACAATATAGACTTTGTGAAATCACTATCTTGGGTTAATGAAAGGAGTACAGCTTGGTCCAGGAGCTATGCAACAAATGTTCCAATGTGAAATCCTTCCCAGGTGGTAGATATTCAGATTCTTCATGGACTCAAATTCTATACCTGTCCCTCATTCAACTTTATGAATAGTGCTCACTTAGTTGTCAAATAGCAAGAAAATGTTACCATTGGGCATGTGATGAGTGTCACTCACCCAGGGAGAACAGGCTGCTGTAGGTCTCCAGCATCACATCCCTGTACAGGATTTTCTGAGCTTGGTTCATGTTCTGCCATTCCTCCCAGGTAAAGTACACAGCCAGGTCTTCAAATGCTATCATCCCCTGTGACAGAACACTCCTGGTCAACATGTCAACTCTGTCACCTAACAAACAATGGCAGTTGTATATCTTCTACATGGGTATGGATGAAGAAGCAAGAATGCCATTTCATTTCAGATTTGTGAGCATTTGGGCAGCCACACAGAAGCATTCAACAGGGGATCAAACCTATGGTATAAAGGCTGTGAAAATTGCCCAAGCTGGAGGGAAACAGGAATTTCTGTTCACAAAGGCCAGACTATATCAAGGGCAATTGCACAGTAGGCTGAAAGGGGGACAAGAGTCACTCTGGAATGAGCAGTGTTCAGAAGAATGTAGAAGTATTCAGGGAAAAAGACAAGAAACCATCTGGGAAGTTATGCAGGGATTTGCAATTATGGCAGAAAAAAATTTTTTTAAAAGAGACAGTAGGCATTTAACTTAGTGTTTATGATGCCAGCTCAGATACTCTCTCTCTGCATCAAATTTCCAAAGTTGGATTTCAGTGCCAGCTCCAGTTTCCAGCTCCCAGCTAATGCAGACCAGGGGAAGCAATGGTGATGCCAACCAAGAGGGAGGCCTAGATTCCATTCCTGACTCTTGGCTTCAGTTGTGCCCCACCTCTACTTGATATTTTTATTTAGGCAGTGAAGAAGTGCATGGGAGCTCTCTAGATTTCTCTCACTGCATCAATTTCTTTCTCTATCAGGCTCATAAATATTTTAAGTAAGGGAGGAGATTCAAGAAAGAATAGAAAGTAGCTTTTGCTTTTTCTATAATTATTCTACTCATAAACATTTAAAGAACTGAAATAACATGATAACAAATTAAAGTAAAAGCTATGGAGTTATTTACCCAAGAACAGAACCTGAGAAATTCTGTACTGTAATCTGCATTTGTGACTGAGGGAAATACAGAGAGCTTTGTTTGAGAACCTGCAGTAGGCACCAGCATTGTGGTACAGCAGGTAAATCTCCACCTGCAATTCAGGCATCCCATGTGGACAGACAATTTGAGTCCTTAGTGCTCCACTTCCAATTGAGTTCCCTGCTAAAGTGGCTGAAAGAGCAGTGAAAGATGGCCTGAGTATTTGGGCCAATTCCACAAATATGGGAGACCCAGATAGAGTTCCAGACTCCTGGCTTTGGCCTGGCCAACCATTGTGGCCATTTGTTGAATGAACCAGCAGATGGAAGATATCTCTTTCTCACTACCCATCTCTCCCTATCTCTATTACTCTGCCTTTCAAATAAGTTAATAAATAAACCTTGGGGCTGGCACTGTGGCACAGCAGGCTAATGCCCTGGCCTAAAGCACCAGCATCCCATATGGGCACCGTTTCAAGACCCAGCTGCTCTACTTTTGATCCAGCTCTCTGCTATGACCTGGGAAAGCAGTAGAAGAAGGCCCATGGATTTGGGCCTTTGTAGCTGTGTGGGAGACCCAGAAAAACCTCCTGGCTCCTGGCTTTAGATGGGTGCAGCCCAGCCAGTGCAGCCAATTGGAGAGTGAAATGTTGAATGAAAGATCTCTCCTCTCTCTCTTTCTCTCTGCCTCTCCTCTCTCTGTGTAACTCTTTCAAATAAATAAATTGTTAAATACAATCTTAAAACGTGAAAGAACATGCAGTAGATTATTTTCCCCACAGTGTTCTTACTCTAGCTGGGAATCAAGTTCATCTCCTCAAACTATTAAGGACTGCATTACTCTAACAATTAAAAAAATAAATGCGGCTGGCCCCGCGGCTCACTAGGCTAATCCTCCGCCTGTGGCGCTGGCACACTTGGTTCTAGTCCCAGTCAGGGTGCCAGATTCTGTCCCAATTGCCCCTCTTCCAGGCCAGCTCTCTGCTGTGACCAGGGAGTGCAGTGGAGGATGGCCCAAGTCCTTGGGCCGTGCACCCCATGGGAGACCAGGATAAGTACCTGGTTCCTGCCATCCGATCAGCACAGTCTGCCAGCTGCAGTGCACCGGCCATGGTGGCCATTGGAGGGTGAACCAACGGCAAAGGAAGACCTTTCTCTCTGTCTCTCTCTCTCTCACTGTCCACTCTGCCTGTCAAAAAAATAATAAATGTCACTGATTTGTGGTTTAGCCCTAGGTAAGTAATTCTCTTGCAGAATGCTAAGTGTTTATTTCCAGGGTGGAACTAAAACACTGCCCACTACATCATCTGTATAACAGTAAAGAATGTGTTGGACATTATGACCCCAAAATTTAGAATATTGTCCTTGACTTCAATTGAAATCATATAACAAATATATATTTTGCTATGGCAACAGAAAATGAGAGATGACATTGCCTTTCCTTGGATAAATGCAATGATTGATAGTCATGACAAATTCATCATACATCTTGTTTCTATATATTCCCTGAGAATAAAATTTACCTTCCTACATCCATTTTCATTAATAAATTCTTATAAATCTAAAAACAAAACAGACAGAAAGCTGGGAATAATTAAGAAAACCACTTACAGGGGCCAGTGCTATCGCACAGTGGGTTAAAGCCCCAGCCCGCAGAACCAGCACCAGATATTAATTCCCACCAAATCAGGTGTGAGTGCGATTTTCAGGTGAATTCAATCAGAATTCCACAGCCATTCAGCTGGGAGGGGTGGATGAATCCAGAAACAGCCAGTTTACATGGGACTAAATCAAGCCTAATATCACAAAGGACTTTTGCATTTCTTTGGCTTTTTTCACATTTGTCTTATTTATCATGATTTGTAATAAATTTTCTGATGTGAGCTTTAGTTTTGAGACTGGAATATGGAGTTCAGGGCCCCGGAGGAATGGTCTCTTTCAATCAGGGCACAGATGTTGGCTTGCTCCAATTCTGGCTTGCTGTCATTGTTTTGGGTGCCTCAGCCGCTTTGTGGTTTTGAGCAGCAATTTTCTAAATATTTTCTTGGTCTGAGTTTCTTTTGCCTTCTTCCAACCCAAATTTTGTATTCTGACGCAGTACAAACAAGAAGTTAGACAGACGATCCATTATGAAATAATGTAGTAAGAAATAAAAAAAAAAAAACCAAATTGGTGTTTCATGCTTAGAAATTTACAGGCAATGCAACCAACATGAGTTTTTGTGGTTTGGAAAAAGAAATGGAACCCTTTTACTGAGGGGACAGATATTAATTCCCTCCAAATCAAGTGGGAGTGGGATTTTCAGGTGAATTCAATCAGAATTCCACAGCCAGTCAGCTGGGAGGGGTGGATGAATCCAGAAACAGCCGGTTTCCTTGTGACTAAATCAAGCTGCTGCTCCCTGTGGACTTGTCCTCCTCAGCCTCTGACTAGAGCACAGCCACCTCTCCAATGCTGACATCCACTGACACATGTTTCACTCTTATGTTCTCTCTAAACTGCAGACTCTTGGGCAACATAAGTAAATCTAATGCATCAACTTGCATAGACACACACACCGGAGGACTCCAGAGTCTTGGATTTCAGGTTGTAATTAACTTTCCTTTTCAGAGGACTTGTGAAAAAACAAGTCTGGAAGCCAGGGTGTATCCTTGTGGTTCAAATTCCTATGTCCCACTTTGGAGTTTCTTGGTTTGATTCCTAGTTCCAGTACTTGCCTCCAAATTCCTGATAATATAGACCCTAGGAGCTAGCAAGTAATGGCTCAGATGATTGGGTTCTCTACTCCTTGGACAGCCCTGGCCACTGGGGACATTTCAGCAGTGAACTAGAGGGTGAATACCACTTCTCTATCTACTTGTTCATTTCTTTGCATCTCAAATTAAAAAACAAATCAAGTATGTTTGTATCATCCATTAAAATAACTTCCTCAATGGAAAAAAAGAGTTTCATTGTTAAATTTGGGGAAAAATAATGCTTCTTGGTTGTGATATTAGAATAATGTATAACTGTACATCGGACTTCCATTGTGGACAAGGAAGAGAAAGATGGAAGCAATAATTTTTGCTTCTGGTTTTGGTACTTGTCATGTAACCTTGAAAAATTCATTTAAACTCATGGGGCCTGAGTGTCCTTAAAATTACAGGCTCATCTAGTTGAGGCAGGTGGTGTAAGGGGAGGTGGCAGGAAGCTGAGAGCTTTCCTTGTTTCTGTGCTCACAGAGCTAAGTGACCATAGCAAGTCATTTGACCCCTCTGGATCTTCCTCCCTTGTGAGATAAGATTGTCTTTATAGTTAAAGGATTTATTCTACACAGTCCTATCTTATGTTAAGGTTCACATGACTGTGAAGTGTTTTATAAACTGGCAGTGCAATAATCAAGTTGGCACTGAAGATGAAATGCTAAACAGCATAGAACTTCTAAGGCTTGTAGTTCTATGAGGAGCTACACAGAAACATTCAAGTTCATGGGCATTTTTAAATTTAAAAACAGAATCATTGAATCACTGTTCAGAATCAGTATAGTTGCTAAAATTCTTATTTATAATCACTGAGATTGGTAGTGTAATTACTGATAGCATACTCCTAGTGTTGTATATTTTAGTTTATACAATACTTAGACTATATAAAATATAGGTAGCATGGGAAGTGTGATACACAGCAGTCTTGTAGAATGGCAGATGTCCTAAACAGCACTCTGGCCTCAGAATCAGCCCTTAAGGCACTCAGATCTAGCTGAAGAGCCCATGAGAGTATTTTAGGTATGGAAAGCCACTCTGGCAAAAAAGAAAAAAAGGACCTAAATAAAAGATCTCTGTGAGTGAGATCCCAGTAGAAAGAACGGGCCATCAAAGAAGGAGGTGCCTTTCTCTGAAGGGAGGAGAGAACTTCCCCTTTGACTATGACCTTGTCTAAGTAAGATCGAACTCAGTGAACTCAAGAGGCTTCCATAGCCTTGGCAACTCATGACTAGAGCCCAGGGAGATTTCTGATGCCATAAACAAGAGTGTCAGATTGTTCAGTCAACAACAGGAATCACTGTGTGCTTACTCCTTTTGTGGGATCTCTGTCCTTAATGTGTTGTCCAATGTGAATTAATGCTATAACTAGTACTCAAACAGTATTTTACACTTTATGTTCTGTGTGCTGCAAACTGATGAAAACTTAATATAAACTAAATCGATCTTCTATGTATCAAGATAATTGAAAATGAATCTTGATGTGAATGGAATGGGAGAGGCAGTGGGAGATGGGCAGGGTGCTGGTGGGAGGGGAGTTATGGGGGGAAGCCTTTGTAATCCATACACTGTACTTTGGAAAATTATATTCACTAAATAAAAGTTTAAAAAATTAAAAACTAAAAATAAATAAAAATATAGGTAGCAATATTTAATGCTTCTCTTACTGTTCCTGGATTGGATTATAGCATACATTAATAAACCTTTTTTAAAGATTTATTTAATTGAAAGACAGCATTATAGAGAGAGACACATAAATAGAGATGATCTGTCTGCTGTTTTGCTCCCCAAGTGGCTGCAAGCAGCTGGAGCTGGGCTAATCCAAAGCCCGGTGCTTCTTCCAGGTCTCCCACATGGATTCAGGGGCCCAAGTATTTGGGCTACCTCCTGCTGCTTTCCCAGGCACATTAGCAGGGAGCTAGATTAGAAGCAGAGCAGCTGGGATATGAACCAGTGCCCATAGGGGATGCCAGCACTGCAGGTGGTGGCTTTACCTTATATGCCACAGCACCAGCTACAGCCTATTCATTTTAAATTAATAACTAAAGATTATCTGCTGTTCAGCCTCCAGGCTTTGGCTTGGCCGAGCCTCTGCTGTTGTGGACATTTGGGGAGTGAACCAGAGGTTGAAAGATCTCTTTTCTTATGTCTCTCCCTCTCTAACCTTGCCTTTCAAATAAATAAATGAGTCTTTGAAATAAAAATGCATACACACACACACACACACACACACAGTACCAACACAGTGGGTAAAGCCATGGCCTGCTGTGCCAGCATCCCATATGGGTGCTGATTCAAGTCCCAGCTGCTCCACTTCCAATCTAGCTCCCTGCTAATGTGCCTGGGAAAGCATCAGAAGGTGGCCCAAGTGCTTGAACCACTGTATTCATGTGGGAGGCCTGGCAGAAGCACCTGGCTTTAGATTGGCTCAGCTGAGGCCAATTTGGGAAGTGAACCAGCAGATGCAAGATCTGTCTCTACCCCTTCTCTATAACTCTGCCTTTCAAATAAATAATAGATTTTTAAAATGGGGGAAAAGGGCAGTTTTGTTGCCTTCCCTTTACCTAGAGTAACATAATCAAAATCTGTTAGGCAAATGAATAAGGGAAATTCTGAGATCATGTATTGACCACAGAAGAGAATGGATTCCTTGTGCATTTTCTGCAAGCCCATGCTAGTTGGAACCAAGGGAAGCATAACAAAAAAGGGGAGGCCTATATCCCTCTTATTTGTCTTCTTTGTTCATTGGAGCAGTGGAGAGTTGAGTAATGTAATATTGGTGTTTGTCTCCATACAGTTCATGTCTATTTAGCTGGTTCTTTTTATTTGCATTTCTTTTTTATTTATTTTAAGAGATTTATTTGAAAGGCATAGAGACAGGGGTCTTCGATCTGCTGGTTTGATTCCCCAATGTTTGGGTGAGGCTGAAGGCCCATGAGCCCCCTCCCATCTCCCATGTCCTGTGGGGTCCAACCACCTGTCCATCACCACTGCACTCGTTGGCTGGAGTGGGAGAGGAAGTAGGGCATCATGGAATGGAACTGGTGCCCATGATGCGGGCCATGCAGGCTGTGGTTGCACCCCCATGCCACGGTGCCGTCCTCGATAAACCTTTCTTTAAAGTGGAATTAGGGGTAAAAATGGTCTGAGGTGAATGTGCGTTTCTGTTGTGAGAGAGGCTGAGGCCCCGCGGGTGCCTGGGGGCCAACAGGAACACCTGCAGCCTTGGCCCCCAGGTCCCGGTGTCTCCCCTCTGCTTCTGCCCTGCCTGCAGGCCCGGCCCAGGCTCCAGTGGTGCCTCAGGGATTTCGGCACCAAACTGGTCACTTTAGGTCACTTTGTGATGCCTGACTTCTGCCCAAAGAAGGAAGCAAGAAGGGGCCCAGCAGGCTTCCCCCGACCTCTGGAGCCCCGAGCCATGGTGCCGGCCCACGACCCAGGGAGCCCATGATGATTCTGGACCAGCCATTGGGACCCACGACCCCTGACCCCAGGCTCCAACCCCTTCGAGGTCACCACCGCAGCCTCCTATTTAGCTGGTTCTTAATCCTCAAGAAGGGATTTAGGTCAATGTTCTATTCTCATCAAAGACCTTTATGTTTAATTAAAGATTCTGTTAGTAATTTTAACCCTGGGTCATTCTAAAGTTGTGCTGTGACTTAGGTTTAGAAAAGAGCATCTTCCTTGCCACCCTCATCTCAGCTCTGGGGGCTGTCAGTTCTCCCTGCACAGATTCAGTAATGCATGCTTCTTCTCTACTACAAAGATCTTATGTTGGTCATATTTCCAGTTACCAAAATCAAATCAACTCACACCTGGACTCTGAGTATTCAATGACATTAGTTATCAAAACAAATGTATTCAAATATTCAAAGACCACTTCAAAGCTTAACTGCCTTCAAGAGTGTTTGGCACTTGGAACAGCCACTGTGGTTTTCTACACATGAGCACTCACTATTTTATATACCACTTAACAATTCAAACATCACTTCAGCTTCAGCAATACACAACAATAGAATGGATGATTCTACATAATAAACATGTTACATTAGTTTGGACTTAAAAACTAGAACTAAAACCATGCGGCAACATGGATGGTTTTAAGGAAAGATGTATAGCTAGGTAGCTAAGGCTACAGAATCCCAGACCTATTGATTTTAAGTGAGTCTGGAACAACAGCATTCCATTGCATTATCTTCCATCTCAGAGTCCTGCTTTTCCAGTGAGACCCACCCCACTCAGACCACGTATTTCCTGCCTGTGTCTTCACGGTGGTGGAAGCTGTTCTGATACAGGCATCTCCTGGACAGTCACCAGCTTCCTGATTTACTACCTGAACTGGAATCCCCAGTTGCGAGGTATATTTCCCAAACACCCAGGCTGAACTGAATGTTCGTCTCTGGCAGTCAAAAACTTCTGCCTTAGGAAACAGAACATGTCCTCTACTCTGGAGCTCCTTTTTCTTCTCATGGGGTTCTGTGGTGATCTGTGGTTTTCAACACAAGTCTGGGAGCATTCTGACTCAAAAGAAAGACCAGGGATAAGAGTTCTTTCTGGGGGCTGGTGTTGTGGCATAGCAAGTTACACTGCTGCCTGCAGCACTAACAACCCACATGAATGCTGGTTTGACTCCCAGCTGCTCTTCTTCTTCCACAACTCCTTGCTGGGTAAAGCAGCAGAGAATGGCCCAAGCGCTTGGTCCTCTGCCCCCACATGGGAGACCTGGAGGAAACTGCTGGCTTCAGCCTGGCCCAGCCCTGGCCATTGTGGCCATTTAGGGAGTGAGCCAGCAGATGGACCGCTGTCTTTCCCTCTCTTTTTCTCTCTGTAACTCTGCCTTGCAAAAAAATACAACTTCAGAAAGTTATTCTCCATCAAGCAATACACCCTTTTCCAGGCAGTTGTAAAGCTGGGAGTCATAGCTTCTCTTATATTTTGGATAATAAGAGTTTTGGTTTGAAAGCATGTTCATCTGAGACAAAGATCACTCATTATCCTTTGTTAGAGAAGGGGGCTCTGCTCTTTGAAAGTGAAAATCAGAAGCTGTAATGTGTGATGAACTCCACCTGCCAGGTCTGGGGAGACTTATTTGAAAGACAGGACACCAGGAGAGGAAGCTTTTCAGATTCCCTGGCCCTTGCTTTAGTCTTATGTCTTTACTTCTTTTGTTGCTTCTTGATGTCAAAAGTGTACACTTTATGCTGAAATGAGGAATTGTGTCTAACCTCTTTTGGGCCTTTTTCTAAGCAGAATGTATATATTTTTCTTGCATATAAGGATAGCTTCTGGGGTGGGTGGATTTTTTTGGAAGTTTTCACAAGCTAGCCAGTAGCCTATATTTGCTTCACAGAATTCAGTTTTTAGAAAAGCCTCCAATACAGCCAGAACATCTGTAGGTAGGGAAGAGCAGGCAGAAAAATAAAAAGAAACATGAGGAATATGAGGAAGCTAATGATCAAATAATCCCTTGTGCTTTTCTAGTACTAGGATTAGCTATTCTCTTGTTTTTACTCAATCCTGTAATCCTGCGGATTTAGCTCTTTAAAGACAAAGATGCCTGTAGGCAAAATACTTCATTGGTTCCATACTACTAAAATAGAAATACTTCAGTTTGTTTTAGTGCCAAAAATGTATTTACAGGAGAGGCATAAATCCTCAGGGAACTAAGTCTCTTGCAAACACTGCATGCAATGAAAAGCATCCTCAGCCTCAACCAAGAGCACTGCCATTGCAGAGCTGAAGGCTGATTTATCTTCCCCACCTGGTATGAATATGCTGCGAAATAAGCGGAGATAAACAGACCTTCTAGGTTAAGTCGAATTCTCCTTGGTGAGCTGCTGATTTGAGGACACAGCCTTTCTGCACTCTTGTGATACTTGCAATGGATTCAATTCAAGCCTAATTCTCAATTGCTGGCCAGCAGCTCCTGGAATGCTTCTGACCACAACAGTGCCTCCTTCAGGGAAGGTCTGCAAGAGCAGTTCTCTAATGAGTTGTGCTCAGAGCAGTTCCCCTCCCAGCTCAGCAGTGAGCTCTTCAGATTGCAAACACAGGAATCTCAACTTACTTGATGAAAGCTTGCTACCTGCTTTTCTTGCCAATTGTGGCCTTCCCAGGAATGGTGGAGTTTTGCCATAGGTAGCTCAACCCAGTCTTCAATACTCTTATTCTTACAAAAAAAAAAAAAAAGACAATTCACTAAGTGGTCATCCTTGAATACACTACTGAGCCTGAATGCATTTTTACCAAATAAAGTTGCCCAATAGCTATAAACCAAAAGCCAACAACAGGCTTGCCCACCTAATATTACACTCAGCCCCGAAGTACTGAGCAGTTTCATCAGTTCCTCAGAATGTAACTACGCTGTGAGGACTACAGATAGGGATACCCAAATTTCAATTATCAATACACTGCAAAGCTAATAAAGCAGATGCTGTCTCTGGCCCACAAAAGGAGACAATTTCCCTGCAAGGTTAACCGCAATCGGGAGACATTTTGCACCTGATGGAACCCACAGCAGGACTGCTTTGAGCCAGCTCCTCTCCTTCCCTTTCCACTTTCGGTCCAGGATGGGACAGAGACCATGCACAGGAGGTGCCACCAGTCACCCATTTCCCCCTGTCCACCTGCAATGCTCCTGGGAGGCAGATGCCGCAGAACAGTGATTTGTTCCATGATTGTCACGGTGTGAGATCAGCCCACCATGAGAAAATGACCATGGACTCCAATGAGATATCAACCACAGAAGCACTGCCACCAACAGCAGTGCAGGAGGGTGGATGATGGAAGGCACAGCATGGCCAGGATCCCTAGGGACCCCGCAGGACTATGCTGCCCTGGATGCCTACAGCAGGCAGCTGCACGAGGGCCCAGTGCACCTCCAGCACCCTTCTACCAAACCCTTCCCCCTGTCTGCTCATGTAGACCACACAGATGCTGTGTCAGTGAGTAAATCAGCACTGTGCACTAGGTTGTCCTGCTGAGACTTGCCCTTCATTACTTCCCCAAGTGCAGCACGTGCTGCAAGCCTCAGCCAGCAGGGCTGGCGGGAGAGGTGAGCAGTCGCACTCACCAGGTCTGTCTCTTCTTCTCCTGACCCTCCTGACTCAGGGGCCACCGATGGCATTTTAGCCCCAAGGCACGAAATGGGACGGCCAAGAACCTAACACCACCCATGTCACGCGCACACACTGCAACTACCAGCTGCCCACCAATGACCACCGACTTTGTAGCCAGCCTGGCATGGGGCGGGTCTTGCAGCACTGGTCCTGCCTCAGGGCAGCAAAGATTGTCTTGAGGCCCCCTGCTGGACTGAGCCTGAACTGCCCTGCAGCAGATTCTGGAAGCAAGAGAGCTGCTGATGGCTGAGGCCCTGGCTCAGAGTACACTTAGAGAGACCCTATGCCTGGCAAGGGCACCGGGGCCCTGGACTTTCCCAGGCTGCAGTCCTAGGGTGGAGGCTGGCTCGGCCCTTCCTTCCTCAGCCCTGCCCGCAGGTGGAGCAGGGTTCCCACGGGGGCATCTTCCTTCGAGGGAGAGTGGGTCAACCCCAAATGCCATGACTCCCGGTGCCGGGTGCTGGCCTGCAGCCTTCCTGGAGGGAGTAAGAGACAGTGACTTTGTGGGGAGGTGACACTTGAGCTGGGCCTGTATTTTGGGTTAGTTCTAGATGCACATCCCAGTCACCTGGACCTGCAGGTCTGCTGCAGGCCTCCTGGAGGCTCTGGGAGCTGGGCATCCTGGAAGCAAGGGCAGGAGGGTGGGAGGTCGAGGCGCTGAGCTCCCACTGGGTGCACCAGGCACTTTGGAGCTGTTCAGAGTAAGGAGTCGAGGTCACCTCCTGAACTACTCCTGGTTCCAAACTCCTGATTTGGGATTTGCCAGAACCCTGAATTAGGGGTGTGGTGGGGGTGGTAGTGGTTGGCTTCAATGCACTGTATTTGTGAATTCTTCAAACAGAGCTTCTCCCTACTCCTGCAGGCTTTCAGGTGATTGACGAGGACAGAGTCCCTCCACTGCAAAGTGACTGAAGTTTGGAAACTACGTCCAGAACTTCACAATGTGTATTCAGGTGGTCATCCTTGAGGCCTGCAGGTGGACAGCAAGAGCAACAGTAAGATATTAATTACTGTAGATACTCTCCTTTCTTTTCGGTAGACCCACCAAAAGAGAATGGGAGATGAGTACTTGAACATTGGAACCAGTCAGCATGCTAGGGTGAGCTGCCAGTACTTGGAGCTCAGGAGTGGACATGGAGAGCAAAACACGCATTGTTACTAAAGAGGACAGTTAGGCATTTTACTGTGAAAAGGGAAATCATTTAGATGTGAGCAAGACACCTTAAGTAAATGTCTGTATATTTATTTTTGTTTATTTGCAAGGCAGAGAGAGCCCTTCCATTTACTGCTCATTCCTCAAATGTCTGCACCAACCAGAGCTGGGTCAGGCTGAAGCCAGGAACTCAGTGTGAGTCCCCCACACAGGTACCAGGGACTCAAGTACTTGAGCCATCAGCTGCTGCCTCCCAGGGTTCTGTTAGCAGGAAGCCAGAAGCAGAAGCAGGGCTAGGGCTTGAGCCCTGAGAATTCTGACTGGGATGTGGAAGGCTTTACCACTATGCCAAACACATGCTCCAGTAAGGTGTTTCAACACGTTTGCAAAATGTAAGAATGTGGTTTTAAATATATGCTCTTTATCTTAAAAATTTGCATAATCTTATATTCAGTTTCATGTGATTCAATACTTATTATTAAATACAAGTAACATTTAGACACATGCTTTCCTCACCAATACAAACCTCAGTAATTTTTTTCACTTAGAACCTTGAACATTAGCATTCATTCAGACTGAAGTTCACTCATAGGCTGGGAATTCTGACAAAGAGACAGTAGGGAAAAAAATCTAGATGTGTAGCTGATACCCAGTAAGATTCTGAACCTGACTGATAGAATCTGAGTAACTGTTCAGAGTCACTTCATACCTCTCCCCTCTGTAATGAGAAGACTGTGTCCTTTGGCCACTTTCACATGATGTTATGTAAATCTTACCTGAAAAGCCTTTTATAAATTCTGAAGTACCATACAGAAGCATATTATGCATTTCCATATATGTGAAAAAAGGCAATGTCAAAGGCATAGCTATTCCAGAGAGAAGTTAGGAGGATTAGCTCAGTTTGTAAATGTGTAAGTACCATTACATATCTAAATATTTGAAATAGATTTATATATAGAGTGTGGAGTTCATGATAGATATTGAATAAATGCACTCTGGATAATAAGCAAATATCAGAAATAATGCCACACCCATCATTGTTTAAACTCTTCAGACAGCTCCATGCCAGGGAAGTGCAGTGATCCCCGTAAATTAACAAAAATCAATCTGTGTATACCCATGGAAGCCACTGGTTTATATGCAGTCTATACTAGAGGATTTTGTGCTTAGTAAAATTACTTGATTTTTTAATGAATGCTTTCAGACTGATACCTGATACTGAGTGGCAGACAATTTTTTCTGAAAAGTATGTGGTTGAGAAATATAAATATAAACCAGTTTATAATTTTTGTGTCTGAATATTTTTCTGCATTGAGACAATACCTGCAATAATCAGAAGACTTTTCCTCAACAAGTTGCTACATTGATGCATCTTCATTTATGTATGTAACGTATGTTTAGGTAAAAGGAAGAGAGAGAGAGAGATCTCTATCTTTCATCTGCTGGCTCAGTTCCAGATGGCCACAAAAGCTGGGGCTGAGCCAGGCTGAAGCCAGGACCCTGGAACTCTGTCCCAGTCCCCCATGTGGGTGCAGGAACCCAAACACTTGGGCAATCTTTGCTGCTTTCCCAAGCAAAGAGCTGGACGAGAAGTGAAGCAGGTGAGTCTCAAACAGTGCCATAAGGCATGCTGCTGTTGCAGTTGGCAACTTACCTCTTTGTACCGCAATGCTGGCCCTAGATTGATGACATGTTTAAGTGCTGCCACTGGCTTTTGGCTAAATAGGATGACTTAACATGTTTTCCACTCTGTGGAAGAGGAACGAATAAGGCAGTTGGTTGTAAAAGTTGCCCATGGAAACCACAGCCTGAGAAAGATGAATCAACTCACCTTGCATTTTCCACCTTGCATCTACACCACCCTTTTCTGGACAAACATCTGATGGTATGCCCTTGTGATGGAGGTTCTCAGGGTGCTGGAACCTTTTGTAATTTTTTAAAAATATAGATTAAGAAGAAGGCAAATAAACAAAAAATTACAAACTGCTGCCAATACCAAGAAGAGATTATTGAGAGTAAAAGGTCACCTGTTGGAGCCAGCACTGTGGCACATCAGGTTAAAGCCCTGGCCTGAAATACAGGCATCCCATATGAGTGCTGGTAGAGTTCCGGCTGCTCCACCTCCAGTCCAGCCTCTTGCTAATGCACCTGGGAAAACAGTAGAGGATGGCCCAAGGACCATTTTGCTCATGTGGGAGACCCAGAAGAAGCTCCTGGCTCCTGGCTTCAGATCAGCTCAGCTCTGTCCATTGTAGCCATTTGGGCAGTGAACCAGCAGACAGAAGATTCTCTCTCTCTCTCTCTCTCTCTCTCTCTCTCTCTCTCTCTTTCTCTCTCTCTCCCTATCTATATAACTTTTTCAAATAAATAAAATATTTTTTTCTAAAAAAAGGTATCCTGCCATACTTCTTTCTTCCCTGTTAATTACTAGGAATTATAAATTGTTATGGGGCCAGCACTGTGGCAAAATGGGTTATACCAACAGCTGCAGCACTAGCATCCTCTATGGGCACCAATTGCATGTTCTACTTCTGATCCAGCTCCCTGCTAACATACCTGGGAAAGCAGCAGAATATGGTACAAATCCTTGGGTCCTGCACCCAAGCTGGGACCTGGATGAAATTTCCCTGACTCCTGGCTTTTTTTTTAAAGATTTGCTTATTTCTTTGAAAGAGTTACACACACACACACACAGAGAGAGAGAGAGAGAGAGAGAGGGAGAAAGGGAAGTCTTCCATCTGATGGTTTACTCCCCAACTGGTTGTAATGGCTGGAGCTGCACTGATCTGAAGCCAGGAACGAGGAGCTTCTTCCACGTCTCCCACTTAGGCAGGGGCCCAAGGACTTGGGCCATCTCCTACTGTTTTCCCAGGCCATAAGCTGAAAGCTTGATCACAAGTGGAGCAGCCCGGTCTTGAACCAGCACCCTTATGGGATGCCAGTGCTTCAGGCCAGGTTGTAAATCTGCTGGGCCATAGCTCTGGCCCTCCATGCATGTGCATGGGCCCAAGCACTTGGGACATTTTCTACTGCTTTCCCAGGCCATAGCAAGGAGCTGGATCAGAAGTGGAGCAGTAAGGACTCAAACAAGTGCCCATATGGGATGCCCATAATGTTTTCTTTAATTGGAGAAATGTTCCTTTGAGAAAATGAGTGTATGACCCCACAATATTCTCTACTTACTCATAATAGGGTCTGAGATGTAAAAGTCATGATTAATTTCTTAGAAGAAAATTTACATACCCAGAAGCAAAGAGAGAAAATTAACCTTTTGTTTTTCTCATGATTGAATCAGAGTTTCAAAACTAATACTTAACTTGTATTTTAGAGGAGTTAATGACTTAACCATCTCTTCTATTAGAAATACTATGTTGTGGCCAGTGCTGTGGCACAGTAGGTTAAAGCACTGGCCTGAAGTGCCAGCATCCCATATGGGTTCCGGTTCTAGTCCCAGCTGCTCCTCTTCTGATCCAGCTCTCTGCTATGGCCTGGGAAAGCAGTAGAAGATGGCCCAAGTCTTTGGGCTGTTCTGAGGCTCTTAACGTAGTGAACATATATTAGATTCTCATTAGTGAAATCTTTAGAAATGTCAGAAAGCATGTAACTTTCTTTAATGATCTGAAACAGAGATGAGATCCATAAGGGCAGAACTGCTCAGCAGCCACACTGCAGGAATATGTATCTTTCTGACGATATCTTCATCTGCTTCTTGCAGTTGCAGCCAATCTGTGAGCTCTTGGTCTGTTTTCTGCCCTTGGGAGGGCCTAGGGTGCTCTATATTGTCTGTAAGGATTCAAAATTTGTTGTATATTAGTGTCTAATCATAAAATTTCCAAAGTGACAAGCTGGATGTAATAAACTATGCCAGAATGCAAAAAAAAAAAAAATACAAACATGGTGTACTGTCTATAAAGTACAGCGGTAAATCTGTATTATAGAGATACACATCTCTACACAATTCTCTCTTTCTTTCCCTCTGAAAGTCTACATTCAGCTCTCGATGTTATGATTACTTAGGAATAGATTTCTTATACTTACTTTCATAATCAGTGAACTCGGAATTATTATTGTAGTATTGAGGATTGTACTGACTAAAACACTATGTTTATTCCATGTTAAATAACATCATCGTATCTTTGGATTCCATTTGTCCTGCTACTGATGTATTCACAGGAGAGGGGAGGTGGGAGGAAAACCCAAGATCCATCAGGGTGGAGGAGGAATGTCAGAGGCTGTGGTTCTATTGTACTGCAGCTTGGGTTCTGGAAGAACACATGAATGGACCCAGATGGTTTGAAGCTAACTGAGGGCCTATGTTCTGTACACTTGTCTGTGGTACTGCATTTTCATTTATGTAAAATTTATTTTCTTCAAGTAATATATTAATTTGGATGAAAATGAAGATGTTAAGGAATTTTCAGAATGGGTCTGTTTAACCCTCATTGGCTTTGTTTTTAGGCACTTAACTCAGAAAAGAAAAGATAGAAAAATACATTTTGGGTTCTCTTCATCTGTACCACGGGACTCTTTGGTTAAGATTTGTCATTTTGTCATATTTGATTCTCTAGACTCCCTGAAAAATCCCCTACTTCATTAGATGGAGTCCGTGTCTCACCATGGCAGTGAAAAGTTTAAAATGTTCCAGCTTTGCATTTAGCTAGGCCGTGGACACATGCCATGGAACTTGCCAGCCAATTGTGTCAGGGGCATCATCTGAATCAGAATTACTTGCATGAAAAAAAGGAGTTGCAGATTCTTCCAGTGAAAGTGGAGAGGAGCAAGAGCTGCAGAACATTGCCAGGGTTGAGTGTGCCATGGGATGCCATGTGGTGGCTGGTGTCTGGGGTGCTGGTTCTGCAGAAGATAGGGCTTATGGGGGCTGGTGCTGTGGTGTAGCAGGTAAGTCTGCCGCCTGCAGTGCCAGCATCCCATATGGTCACTGGTTCAAGTCCTGCTGCTCCATTTCCGATCCAGCTGTACTATGGCCTGAGACAGCATTAGAAGATTGCCCACATCCTTGGACTCCTGAACCCACATGGGAGACCTGGAAGAAGCTCCTAACTCCTGGGTTTGGATCAGCTCAGCTCTGGCCATTGCATCCAATTGGGGAGTAAACCAGCAGATGGAAGATTCTCTCTCTCTCTCTCTCTCTCTCTCTCTCTCTCTCTGCCTCTCCTCTCTCTGTGTAACTCTGACTTTCAAATAAATAAATCTTTCTTTTTTTTAAAATAGCTTATGCTGATGGATAGTGATCATGGAAAATGTATGGGACATTTTTCAGCAAGATTTTGAATGAATTTTCCAACCCCTGAACCTCCTAGAGATTGGAATAGACTTCTAATGCGTAACTTCCTCTTATGCTTAATTAGGTTTTTGTTTTGAATTGTTTTTGATGAAACAGCAAGGAATTCTGAGTTATAGACTTCCTATTTCAGAGACAGAAGAACACTGATGCCTGCATTATAATTAAATAATGCCTATCACCCTTTCTTAAGCAACAAATGATCACGGATTCTCTCTTTGCTGCTAAGTAATGAGCATGGTGATTCTTCCCACCATAACCATCTTCCCACCTACACTCCCTCCCCTCTTCCTCCTTCCTCTCCTATTGACATGGAATGCCTTACATAGCTAGGGTGAACATTTAACCCGCTGGCCCTAGGTGTTCATACACTTCAACTCTGTGTTATTATTCATATGCCCTTTTTATGACCAAGCTTATGTCAGAACGACAAATTATATATTCACCTAATACTGAGAGTCATCAAATTGATTTCTATTTTCTTCTCTCTTAGGCAGTTCTTGAGGGGCAGAAATATTTATTTTGTATATCATGTATTTATTCAACTAAAAGACTGACTGTCAAGATGCTGAGTTTTAGTGTCAAAGCAAATATGTTTCTAGACCCCATGAAGTTTACAGTCTGACAAGAAAGAGCAATCTACCCAAAGAATATTGTTTAACGTAGTAAATTCTGGTGTGAAGCCAGTGGATAAAGATTGAAGCATTCTTAATCTAGCACCAACTCTAATCCCATGATCTCTAATTGAGAGAAGTAATCAGAAACACAGAACTCCATGTTACCCAGTTATCTCTTTGAATTTCTGATTAAAAAATAAAACATATCAAACAACACACAAATACCTAGGAGTGCATAATATTTATATACTATCTTGATATTAAAAATAAGAACAAATAACCATGAAAAATAGCAACTTTGAATCTCCTTTGTTTTCTAGACAAGTTATAATCCTATGTGGTTCTTTACAGTAAATTATTACAGTAAATTACAGTACATCATTACAGTAAATTATTACAGTAAATAACTATAGTAAATTACCTTTGTAGGTAAACTTCATCTCTCTCACATTTTTCCATTTGATTTTAAAAACTGAGACCCAAGAGAAAAGAAAGATTTTTAAGCTAGTGTTATATGTTGATTGGCTCTCTAAAAATGATTTATTTATTTATTTGAAAGTCAGAGTTACACAGAGTAGAAGGCGAGAGAGAGAGAGAGACATCTTCCATCTTTTGGTTCACTCACCAATTGGTCACAATGGCTGGAGCTGTACTGCTCCAATGCCAGCAGCCAGGAGCTTCTTCTGGGTCTCCCACACAGATGCAGCTGCCCAAGGACTTGGGCCATCTTCCACCACTTTCCCTGGCCATAGCAGAGAGTTGGGTCAAATGAAGAGTAGCCGGGACTCAACCTCCACCCATATGGAATGTCCATGCTGGCAGTAGCTTTACCTGCTATGCCACAGTGCTGGCCCCTTGATTAGCCTTTATCTTAGACTTTTTAATGATATTAAAAAACACCGTATTTTTCTAAGCTCTTTCCATTCAGTTTCTACTTTGTAAATTCCAGATAATACTGTCCCCAGAATTAATCTAAGGTATAAATGATATGATATAAGGCATTTAACCCCTTAACCTGTCTCCTTGAATACTCAGCTATGTTAGCTCTGTGTCCATTCTTCTGTCTCTGTACTAGATGAATAAAAAGAAAGTGTAAAATGATTTGAAAAGAACTATAATGGGTCAGTACTGTGGTGCTGCTGCCAATTGGGGAGTGAACCAGCAGATGGAAAACACCTCTCTCTCTCTCTCTCTCTGTCTCTGCCTCTCCTTCTCTGTAACTCTGACTTCCAAATAAATCAATAAATCTTAAAAGAACTATAAACATCAATAAAACACAAATGAAAATTGTATTCTCAAAACTGGATATTAAACCATGCCTTCTACACCTCTGTTAAAAGTTACATTCTATCATAGTCATTTATGATTTCTAGGGCCAAAGTAGTAAATAAGATTTTTCTGGAAGAGACAGAGGTTATGAGGGAGCCAGGATTTGGGGTCAGTTAGCAGCAGTGAGTGTCACTCTTTCAGATTTGATTCAGGAAAGGAAGAACAGCAACTGATCCCTGAGATTTTGGGTTGGGAAGGAAAGGAAGGAGGGACTGAATAAAAGCAAAGGCCCTCTGGTTGTGGGCACCCACCCCTGACTGCAGCCTTTGGGGAGGGCCAGCTGGTGTCTCTATGGATGTTGTGGCCTGGACTCAGTTTCCCTGAGTTCCCAGGAGCTCCAACATATTCTGCCTTCTGAATGGCTGTGCCCATTCGCCTGCTATAGCCAGTCCCTGGGGGTCTGAGTTGGACCAGAGGGAGTTCATTCCCTGATCAGGGTCAGCCCTGGGGGCTGTGCTGCTCCTTCTCTGGCATTTACTGCATAACCTGCTCTGCAAGTGCAATCCCAGGCAGTTTCTGAGTGCTCACCCCGAGCCTGCCTCCTACTGCTTCTTCCCTCTTCATCCTCCACCTGTGGGTCCCAGTTACCAGGGACTCTGTTCCCCACACTCCCTGCTTTGCTCCCCGTGTTTCTGGAAGAAAGTGTACCTGCTCTGGGACTTTCTGCTGCAGGTTTGGAATGCAGGAAGGGGCGGCAACATGTGTGGGAGAAGGGTGGGTGCCAGGGCACCAGAGATCTTGGCAGTTTCCCCCGAGGTCAGGGCTGGGACCTGGGCTGTTCTGTCTCCCACCTCTGCTTCCCAGGCTCCCAGTGCCTGGACTCTCTCCTGCAGAACCTTACCCAAACTGTCCCTAATGTGCTTTATTTAGTGGTTACAGGAGAGAGAGGGCAGCGTTCTGGGAACCTGCACATGCAGAGAAGGAAGGCGGAAAGACTCCCACTCTCCACAGTTAAATAAGCTGGGTTCCCACTGTGGGTGGTCTCAGAATGCAGTCGGGCTGGGCCTCTTGATGTTTTCTGGGCTGTTGGTTCCTGCAGGGTGGGGCTGTATGGCCTTCAGCAGGGAGCCTGTGGCAGCAGAGGGGTGGGAAGAAGGATCTGACTAGGATCTGCCCCACTGCTCTCATCCTGCACCTCATCTTCCTGGTGGGGAGCAGTGTGAAGCGTGAATAGCTGCTTTGTGCATTGATCCCTCTCAAGTATTAATTATCAGACTTTTCCAATGTGGAATTTGAAGCTGTTCCAGAAACCTGGGGTGGGAAAACTCCCTTCTTTCAAACAGGCACAGAGACAGGGGAGGATCCAAGGAGTCTCTATTAATGGCCCTAGGCTCAGCTGGAATGATTTCCTGAGAACTGAGCATCAAATTCAAGTTTCTTAGCTGTTACAGCATTGGTGGGTTTAAATGGCAGCCTACATGACTTAGGACTGTTAGAGTTGGATTGCTCTTGCCACCCCCAAAACGCTCCAAGAGACCTTCTCTCATGCAATTAACAAAGGGTAAGGTTTATTGATGATCTGACATGTCGGGGCCCCCGTCCCAGTACAGGCGAGCGGCCCCAAATAGTCTTGGGTTAGGGTTTTTATACATGTTTAAACAAAGAAAATCAATCATTGCATAGATCAGACAGAGGTATAGAGTAAACAATTGATACAAGTTAAGTGATTTTACAACCAGTTGATTTATGAATACAGGGAGTACAGGATATCGAGTAAGGGCCTGATTAGACCTCAGAGAACCATATGGCCTATACAGGGAGTATCAAAAAGCCTCCTATTGCCAAAAGGGAGGGCCACACAACAAACATAACAAGGTTGCAGGAACTGCCTTGATGATACCTAGGAATGCAG
This sequence comes from Oryctolagus cuniculus, assembly GCF_051225735.1. Taxonomy (NCBI): domain Eukaryota; kingdom Metazoa; phylum Chordata; class Mammalia; order Lagomorpha; family Leporidae; genus Oryctolagus; species Oryctolagus cuniculus. Next base: position 82,445,976 of record NC_142879.1, on the reverse strand, counting down.
CTGAATGGCGATAAGGGACACATGGTGGGGTCAGGGGTCCAGGAGGCAAAGAGATATATGGTGACTTCTTCTATCTTACTTAGGTGAAACTAAGGTTACGCTCACATTGGGGTAATTTACTGACTAATTAACTTTATAGAGAATGGCGATGCAGAGCAAGTCTAAGGAGGTCAGGAAAGTTCACCAGAGGAGGTTGGTGGGGGGAGCGGCTTTTAACTTTTTAACCCTTCAGGACCACATTTCCAATGGTCAGTGGGTCCAGTATGTTTGTAGAAGAGATGCCAGGGACAGATTTATTAGGACAGATTTATGACTGGAGTTTACAGAAGCAGAACTTAGGACATCTTCCCTCCCTAGATAAGATTTCAGTGGGCAGCTGTTTCACTCATTAATTGTGAGCATGCACTTTTAAAGGTTTGTGTTGGATGAGGTCCACTTCTCTTTCTTTGATGATGTATTTGGCTGCTTTTCATTTTCTGTCTTCAGCTATTTCTTCTCCTGTTAGCAAGGCTCTCAACTGTTTTTACCTGACGCTGATCCCTTTGCAAAGTGAGAAGGGAACTAAAATTAATGCAAGTCTACTGTGTTGTCAATAACTGGAGCTACTTTTTTAAAGATTTATTTATTCATTTGAAAGAGTTACACAGAGAGAGGAGAGAGAGAGAGAGAGAAAGAGAGAGACACCTTCCATCCGATTGTTCCCTCCCCAATTGGTAGCAACAGTTGGAGCTGTGCCAGTCTGAAGCCAGTAGCCAGGAGCTTCTTCTGGGATGAAGCTGTTTTTTAAAATAATTATTTATTTATTTTAAAGGCAGAGTTACAGAGTGGCAGAAACAGAGATGGATGGCTGGAGCTGTTTGGATCCACAACCAGAAGCCAGGAGCTTTGTCCAGGTCTCATAGGTGGGTGCAGGAGATGAGGGATTTGGGCCATCTTCTGCTGTTTTCCCAGGCCACAGCAGAGAGCTGGATGGGAAGTGCAGCAGCCAGGATCCCAACCGGCACCCATATAGGATGCTGACACTGCAGGCAGTAGCTTTACCCACTATGCAACAGTGCTGCCCACTAACGGGAGCTCTTTTAATCTGAGTATGCATAAAGTGGAGAATTACAGCATCATAAATACATATAAGTTACAGTTTTTCTCTGCCCAGTACTTTACAGTTACCCAGTGATCCACTGAGAATCTTACTTTCCACACTGTGTAATTAAGAAGGTCAGTTAATTGTCTTATTTTGGGTTCTGTGTTTAAACCCATGACATTTTTGAAATGGGAGGATATTAGTTCTACAATTTCATAGAGACTGGTCTGTGGAAGCATCGATGGAAGTTATAACTGTGAGAGTGGTAAGAAAGAAGAATGGAAGTAATAAGTACCCCTTACGCCACACAGAGGTGTCCACAAATGGAATAGAAGATGTGCCCTTGAAAACTATGGCTGACTTTCTGGGACAAACTGTGTTTGAGTGCTTCACATGTTCTTATAGAAAGGTGTTGCCACCAGGTTTTTAGTATATTTTGTTAGTTTTTAAAGATTTATTTATGTATTTGAAAATCAAAGTTTCACAGAGAGAGAAGGAGAGGCAGAGAGAGAGAGAGAGAGAGAGAGAGGTCTTCCATCAGGTTCATTTCCCCAATGGCTTCATCATTGTGAACTTTGCTCAGTTCCTGACCTATACCTTTCCTTTAACCTAGTACTTTGCCATGTAGTAGCCCATGAAAACTGCAGACTGCATAAATGAATGAATACTTGGAGGGTTGTGATTTCTTAGAGGAACATCATGAGACAGAAGGAATAAAACAAAACAAAAGTATCCTCCGTGTATAGAAGGTATACTGTTTTTACAAGCCACAGAGAAGAGGAAGAAGAAGGAAAGTAGTGAGACTGGGAAGTTTGCGGCAAAGGAAATAGGCACTGGTCAAGAATTTAACAAGCCCATTAGGAAATATTAAGGTTTCCTTACTTCCATGTAGACTCTGCACTATAATGTTAAACGGCGTCCTCTAAACCCACTTGTTGCACAAATGAAAACCCAAGCATTGTCTTCTCCCACAGATGGAGTCTGCTATTGGTTTTGATTTACATTTCCCTAATGGCTAGTGATATTGGGCATGTTCATCTATGTCTTGACCATTGAGATTTCCTCTTCTGAGAAACATCTATTCAGATCATTCTCCATTTCTGAACTGTACATTTTGCTTCTTGTTTGGAGTTTTTCCAGTTCTATATAAGTATGTTTTGGCTATCAATCTTTTGTCATAGTCAGAGTTTTCAATGTTTCCTGCCATTGCGTCCATTGTATGTTCACTCTGTTGATTACTTTGTTGTGAAGGTGTATCTTAATTTGATATGCTCAAATTTGTATATTTTATTTTGTTACTTGTGCTTTTGGAATCTGACCCAAAACTGTTGTCTATGCTAATGTTTTGCAGTTTCTCATATGTTTACTTAGTTTTTGGTTTTATATTTAGACTTTTAATTCACCTTGAGTTGCTTTGACATAGTGTATGAGGTGTTGGGGTATCTTTTCAGGCTTCTACATATGGATAATCACTTTCCTTTAAACCATTTGCTAAAGGGATTCTTCTTTCTCCTGTTTGTTTTCTTTCCATTGTTAAATAGGAGTTACCTGTAGAAAAGTCGGTAAATTTCAGCTGCCTATTCTTTTCCATTGAACTATGTGTCTGTTTTTGCAACAGTGCTAACACTGCTTCTATTTTTTTAAGATTTATTTATTTATTGGAAAGGCCAGATGCTTCTTCCAAGTCTCTCATGTGGGTGCCAGCACCGTAGAACACCAATTTCCCAGGTGCATTAGTAGGGAGCTGGATTGGAAGTGGAGCACCTGGTCTCCTAGCAGCAACATATGGGATGCATGCACAGCAGGTCAAGGCTTTAACCCACTACACCACAGCACCAAACCTTTCCTTATTTACTTCTGCTGTGATCTTTCATTATTCACTTTTTTCTACTGCCCTGCATCTTGACTCATTCCTGTTTTTTTCTGGGTCCTGGAGGATGGTAGTAGGTAGCTTCCGGGATATCTTTTTTGTGTTAGTAGATACTTGGTAATCTAAAATCACAGTTTTTAGTTTCTATATTTCTCTGCTATCACAAGGACCTTCTAGATGACAGCAGAAAATGCTGGCAGAAATGAGGATATATTAATTTGCTAAGAAAATACCACAGAGAATATGATGTAAATCATGGAATTTTACTTCTCAGAGTTGTAGAGCTTGAAAATATCAGATCAAGGTGCTTAAATAGGCTCTATTTTTCCAGAAGCGTTTCTCCGATGTGACAGACACATCTATCATTTGATCTACTTAAAAGCACTTTCTTCAGGTAGAGTCATGTTGGTGGTTAGCACTTCAGTGTTTGAGTTTTAGGGAGGCACATTTCAGTCCACAACAGCAAAGGGGCCCTGTGGTCTACTTCAATGACAGCCATCTCTGTGGAGGACAGAAAGTTTAAAATCAGCATTAGGAGTTCTCACAGTATTACTGTCTGCTATCTCCATCAAATGTGCATTCATGTACACACAAACAAAACTACCTGTACACATAAACACATTCAACAGTGGAAATGCCTGATGGTTGTGTACAGGTAACATCAATATAATAATCCATAAGATGGCCTATTAGCAGACATTAAAAAGAGAATTAGAAAGAATGACAACAAAATCTGCAGTTACCTATATTTATGTCTATATGTATGATATTCAGTATTTATAGTTGCTAAAAGATGAATACTGATGTGTGGAAATAAGAGCTAAACCTTACCTTGCAATATTGCAGCCTAGTCTACATGAAAGATGTTTTCCTAAAACCTTTCCCTGGGCCCACTCTGTGGCATAGTAGATTAAGCATCCACCTGCAGCACCAGCATCCCACATGGGCACCAGTTTGAGTCCCTGCTCCTGCATTTCCAATTCAGCTCTTTGCTAATGGCCTAGGAAAGCTGTGGAATATGCCCTGAGTGCTTGGGCCCCTGCACCCATGTGAGAGACCTGGAGGAAGCTGCTGATTCCTGGCTTCTGGCACCTGGCTTCAGATCAGCCCAGCTCCAGCCATTCTGGCCAGTTAGGGGTGAACCAGTCGATAGAAGACCTCTCTTTCTCTTCCTCTCTATATCTGTAACTCTGCCTCACAATAAATAAATGCATTTTTTAAAAAACCTTTCACATTTTAAATTTCTTAATTGTTTTAAAGATTCATTTATTTATTTATTTACAAGTCGAGTTACAGACAGAGAGGAGAGCCAGAGAGAAAGAGGGAGGTCTTCCATCTGATGTTCACTCCCTAATTGATTGCAACTGCCAGAGCTGTGCTGATCCGAAGCCAGGAGCCAGGAGCTAGTTCCAGGTCTCCCAGATGGGTACAGGGGCCCAAGGCCCAAGGCCATCTTCTACTACTTTGCCAGGCAATAGCAGAGAGCAGGATCAGAAGTGGAGCAGCTGAGTATTGAACCGGCCCCCATATGGGATGCTGGCACTTCAGTCCAGGGTGTTAACCTGCTCCACCACAGCACCAGTCCAACATTTTAAATTTCTGATACTCTAAAGTAGCACAGGACTGCATTATATCTAGGAAAGATGCATTTAAAAATTATAAATCTAGTGCATTTTAGCAGAAGTTTTAACAAATACTTCTGATTTTCTCAGCATTATGTATAAATAAATGACATAATGAGTCATTGTCAGATTTTTAGCTTTTGACAGCCACTTATAATATTTCACAGCTTTTTGAAATGTATTGCTAGTGTGTTTTTCTCAACACATGCACTGGATTTTACCAGTTTAGTGCACAGTGTGTTGCCTCTTATAGGATTTGCATTTTAATGGGTTTTCATGGCACATGTAATCAACATCTGCAAAGCCTCAAAAACACATAAATAATAACATGAATCAGGCTTTTTTCTTAAAGATTCATTTATTTATTTGAAAGAGTTGCACAAATAGAGGAGAGGTAGAGAAAGAGAGACAGACAGACAGAGACAGAGAGGTCTTCCATCTGCTGGTTTACTCCCAGTTGGCCGCAATGGGTGGTCTGTGTCAATCCGAAGCCAGGAGCTACTTCCGGATCTCTCATGTGTGCAAGGCCCCAAGGACTTGGGCCACCTTCTACTGCTTTCCCAGGCCATAGCAGAGAGCTGGTTCAGAAGTGGAGCAGCCACAACTTGAACTGGCACCCATATGGCTTGCCAGCACTGCAGGCAGCAACTTTATCTGCTATGCCACAGCACCAGCTCCACATTGCATCTCTTTAAGATGATTTGGATTTAAGTTCATGAGAAATTATTAGCATCGTGGGAACTGATAGATATGGATGAAGCAGGATGGGCTTGTTAGGGATGGTGATGTTAATTTTCTTATAAAATAAATAAATAAGAAATTAAATATGGTCAGACATAAATGAAGACTAAATTTTATTAGTGGTGATCCAGAAAACACTGATCTCAGGTCTTTTTCTTCCAGTGTTAAGTTTATATTTTTAAATGCATATAAGGTGAACAAATTTCATGTAATTTATATATATACAGTTTGAAGAGCAAACTGATAACATCCTATCCTGTCTTCCCTTGGTCTCATATTTCCAACTCGCTCCTTCTCATTTTATTTTCTTTTAATTTTGACAGCTGCATGCTTTGATTTTATTTTAGAATCACAAGCTTTAACCCTCTACAAAATAAAGAATTCAGCAAGTAGTAGAAGAAATATCAATGAGTATATGTTGTTTACTCTATCAAAGAGTACAGAAAAGTGCTATGAACAATACTCAAATCTCAAAATGTCATATTAACTCATATGCTACTTTTCGTTATCTATATATTAATTACCACCAGTCAGAGAAAACATATAGTATTTGTCTTTTGGGGACTGGCTTCTTTCATGAAGCATACTTCTTTCCAGTTCATCCATTTAGTTACAAAAGATAGGATTTCATTCTCAATTATGGCTGAATAGTATTTTACACTGTATTTATAGCTCATATTCTTTTTCCAGTCACCAGTTGATGGACTTCTGGGTTGATTCCATGTTAGCTATTGTGAATTAAGTTGTAATAAACATGAGGTACAGATAACTCATGCCTATGCATATTCTATTTCATTTCATGTGGATAAATTCCTAGGAGTCAGATGGCAGGATCATATGGTATGTTTGTTTTCAGATTTCTGAGGAACTTTGATACTGCCTTCCATAATGGTTGTACTAGCTTCATTCCCACCAACAGTGGGTTAGGGTACCTTTTTCTCTCCCTCTCCACCAGCCTTTATTGTTTGTTGACTTTTTCCAAAGAATTATTTATTTGAAAGGTAGAGTTACTTATAGGGAGAGGCAGAGGCAGAGGCAGAGAGACATAAGTATTTTATCTGCTTGTTTATTCTCCATATGGCACAACAGGTGGTGCTGGTCCAATCGGAAGCCAGAGTTAGGAGCATCTCCCTGGTCACCCAAGTGGGTGCAGGGACCCAGGCACTTGGGCCATCCTCCACTGCCCTCCCAGTCCAGAGCAGAAAGCTGGACTGGAAGAGGAGCAACCGGGACCAGAACTGGCACCCATAGGGGATGCCAGCTCAATGGGTGGAGGATCAACCCAGTGTGCCACAGCACTGGCCCCCATCAGGGATATTTTTCTATAGTACTCTCTCTCCACTGTATCTTTTTCTAGTTGAAGAACTAAGGTGATGCAGGATTAATCGAAGGAGTTTGAGAGGATTGTCTCTCTTTCAATTGAGTTGAATAGTTTCAGAAATACTGGAATTAGTTCTTTAAAAGTCCTGTAGAATTCAATAGTGAGGCTGTCTGATCCTGGACTTTTCCTTGTTGGGAGGGTCTTTATTGCTCATCCAATCTCTGTCTTGGTTTTTGATTTGTTTAGCTTTTCTATGTGTCTTCATGACTTAATTTTGGTATATTGTGTATGTCCAGGAATCTGTTGATTTTTCCTCTAGGATTTCCAATTTGTTAGCCATCACAACAGATGCCCACATCATATATTGCAGTGCTAATCTGAGTTTTGGGTACTCCACTTCCAAATCAATTTCATGTTAATACCCCTAGGAAGCAATGGATAATAGCTCAAATTCTTTCATTCCTGTCATCTAATTTGGAGAACTGTAACCTCAATGGGGACTTGAGAACCTGGTCTTGCACAGTTGTAGCCATATAGAAAGTGAACCAGCAGATGGGAGACCTCTCTGCTTCTCTTTCCTTCTCTCTTTGTCTCTGTGTCTCTCTGCCTTTTTTATCATATTAAAATATTTAATTACTTATTTGAAAGAGTTACAGAGAGAGGGAGAGACAGAAATCTTCCACCACCTAATTCATTTTTGAGATGACTTTAATAGCCAGAGTGTGGCCAGGTTGAAGCCAGGAGCTTTTCCTCCGACGTGCGTGGCAGCATCCCAGCCACTTGGGCCATCTTTCCCTGCTTTTTCAGTCCATTGGTAAGGAGCTGGATCAGAAATGGAATAGCTGGTACTTGAACTGGTGCACATACAGGATGCCAATGTAACAGATAGCAACTTTGTCCACTGCACCACAACCACCAGCTCCTCTTTCTGCCTTTCCAATAAATAAATCTTTTGAAAAAGAACTTAAGGTAGTAAAAGTCATCATGACTGAGCAATGGCAAATTTATTGAAGTGATCGACTTTCTTAAAGATCTATTTATGAATTTGAAAGGCAGCACTAGAAAGAGAGAGTGGGAGAGATGGATCTTCCTCCTGGTTTGTTCACTCCTCAAATGGCTGCAATGACTGTGGCTAGGACAGACTGATATCAGGAGCCAGGGGCTTCTTCCAGGTCTCTCACATGGGTGCAGGAGCCCCAATATTTGAGTCACCCTGTGCTGCTTTTCCAGACACATTAGCAGGGAACTGGATCCATTTGGAGCATTAATATCTATGATATTCTCCTTGCAGTTGAAGGATTTAGAATCCATTTCGATTATGCGTGGGCCAAGTACAACAGCTTCCAATTGTCCAAGATGTGGATTAGATGGGTTCTGAGAAATTTTGTTAAAATAGTTATTAATCATAACTCTGAGCTTAAGCTTTTCTTACCAAATTTTCGTGTTTGCTGATGTTTATATCTATGGGAAAATTGGGTCTCTGGATTGCAACCAATGAAAGCATCCAGACTAACAGTAATAAGGTCAACAGTCAGCAGAATGATGTCCAGCTGAACTGAAATAGCTTTTCTTATTTGGTAGAGGGGTTACCTCCTGCATTATGCTGACATACTGACATAGACAGTAGATGTTGGAGCCTGTCCCTTCTGCCAAATGGAGAATACTACATTTTGGTCCATCATATATATATTTATATATTATAATATATATTATATTATATATTTCTATACATAATATAGAATTACATATAATTATTATAAATATATAATTATATATGAATTTATTATTTATATAAAATATATAATTTTTTCTGATCCAGCTCCTTACCAATGGATTAAAAAAGCCATGAAAGATGGTCCAAGTGCCTGGGTTACTGTGACACAGAGCGGAGGAGAAGCTCCTGGTTTCAAACTGGCCACACGCTGGCTTTTGAAGTCTTCTCAATAATATATATGTATATTATATATAATATTAATAATAAATTATATAATATCTGTTTATAATTATTATATATTATATAATATATTGTATGTTAAATTATAATATATTATATATTGAATGTATTTATATACATAAATATATAAATTAATGTATATGTATATAAATTATTTATTTATGTATTTGACAGGTGTACTTACAGACAGTGAGAGGAAGAGACAGAGAAAGGTCTTCCATATGCTTATTTACTCCCCTAATGACTGCTGGGAGCACAAGGAAAGTGCCTAGAGTTTATTTTGATGGATTTTAGCCCCTTTCATTGGAGGGAAGCCCAATGAAGCTGGACTGATTTGTAAACCTCAGAAGTGTCTTTTCAAGGTGAAGGCAAACTGAGACTGAGGGGTTTCTGGAAAAACTTGGAACAAAATGCATTTGCCACACTTGCTTAAGACACATCATTTATCTATTGATTTCATCAGATCTGTTAACATTAAGATAAGGTACAGGGGACATGGTGGATGGCATATAGCAATATGATTTTAGTAATATATCATGAGGTGCTTTTATTTTTAGTGGATTTAGCAGGTAAAATTGGGCTACCTAATGGGATGTAGCTGGAATAATCACCTTTTTGTTAAATAAATCTGAGGTAATAAATGTTAGTGTATGAAGACATTGAGTTTTCTGTTATTGGGCCTTCTTGGTTATTTTAATCTGGGATCTGCAAATTCTCATTTTCTTTATTTTATTCCTCATCATGTCGGACCAACTCTGCTGCTTTGGGGATTTTTTTAGTACATCTGACATTTGGAAATTTAGACAATAGTATAGTTAAAAAGAGATCTACCAAGTAAAGTATTTATTTTTATTCTGATACATATTTTGGAATTCTTCTAAAATTCCTATTGAGTATCCTTGTTAAATTTAGTTGCATCCCAGGTTAAGACTTATTGGAGACAGGTGCCATGGCTCAATAGGCTAATCCTCCACCAGCAGTGCAGGCACACCGAGTTCTAGTCCTGCTGGGAGAGCCAGATTCTGTCCCAGTTGCTCCTCTTCCAGTCCAGCTCTCTGCTATGGCCCAGGAGTGCAGTGGAGGATGGCCCAAGTGCTTGCGCCCTGCACCTGTATAGGAGATCAGGAGGAAGCACCTGGCTCCTGCTTTTGTATCAGCACAGTGTGCCGGCCGCAGCACACTGGCCACAGCGGCCACTGGGGGGTAAACCAACAGAAAAAGGAAGACCTTTCTCTCTGTCTCTCTCTCTCACTGTCCACTCTGCCTGTCAAAATAAAAAATAATTTTTATAAAAAAGACTTATTGGAGCCACTCTAGTGATTATACCCATGAAACTTTGTTAATTAATGCAAATAGAACCTGGGAAAATTGATGTATATCTTATGCTGTAGAGACTTAAGATTGAACATCTTTTTTATCTTTTTTAATTATATAATTTAAAAACAAATTTTAGACTTTTTTTGACTTTCCTAAGCCACAGCTCTGGCCCCATTAATATGTCTTAACAATGTCTTTTCCTCTCAGACTTATCTCTATTGTTTCAGTTAACTGCATGTCTTTTCTTTAGATTCAGATTCTCTCAGCTGTCAAAGCTTATTCATCTTAATTCTGTTGTTCCTATTTCCCTCCATTTTATTCTGTCCCTAGGCTAATTGAGGTCATGATTCTCCATTCCTTCTGTGTGGTGTCACAGTAGGCTTGAAGTGTTCTTTTTCTCTTCTGATTTCTAAAGAAAGAAATTATGTATTCCCCCAGTTTAGATATTTTAATAATTCATTCTAAAACAAAGGTTAAATGTTCTTAATTTGACAAGAATTTTCAGGGCCAGTGGTGTGGCATAGTGTTTAGAGCCATCACTTGCAGTGCTGGCAGCTCATATGGATCCAGATCTCTGCTAAAGCCTGAGAAAGCAGTAGAAGATGGCCCAAGTCCTTGGCCCCTGCACCCATGTGGGAGACCTGGAAGAAGCTCCTTGCTCCTGGCTTTGGATTCGCACAACTCTGGCCATTGCAGCCAACTGGGGAGTGAACCAGTGGATGGAAGACCCCTCTCTCTTCTCTGCCTCTCTCTGTGTAATTCTGACTTTCAAATAAATAAATAAATCTTTAAAAAAAGAATTTTTTCTAATTTTAGATTTGTTCTCCTTCATTGTCACTTCAGGGTGTGTGTAAGGAGTGCATATCCAGTTTTTCTATTTTGGATTTTTGGGATTTTGTATTAGCTCTGCTGTGTATTCATTTTTCTCGAGCATTGGTGATATCTTCTCCTTAGTTGTATTAAGAGAGAGAGCAATAGCCCTCATGTCTTTTTAGGTAAGTAAGACATATTAAAAACAGAGCATTCAGTATACATTCATAGTAGTTTGACTCGTTCAATTGATTTTCCTGAACTCCCTTGGACATTCTTGGTCTCTGCTGTACAACTTTCTATACTCATTAATTCTTTGATATTCCCAAATCCAGAAAATGAATGATTCAACAGCGGTGTTCCTGTATTTGCTGGGACTCAGGGTAAGAAGCAAAGTGGAGGTGTTCAGGAATCTAAAGGTACATGCTACATAGCAAAGCACATCATTTCCTATACAAAGTGACTGGGAAATCCAGAATCTTTTGCATACTATATTGGATCCTGAACTATTACTGACCTATTCAGTAAGATTTTATTGTATTTATTTTCTGTGTGTGTGTTTGTATTTCTAAATAAACTCTGCTGGGCTACTTAACATTAACATGTATTGCAGAATTCTTTCATCAGTTTTCACTTTTAAAAAATTTCTCTTTCAGTTTTATGGGAGAGGGTAGAAGCTTTCTGCTATGTAACTGAAAATTCATTCATTCATTAAAGTAAAAATATTTGTTGGAAATGGGTGGAATACTATTAATTCTTGTGTGATTTTCATGAAACTAAATACATTCTCTATTTTGTTTTGCTTAAAATTTCTGCATGTGTGGACTTCTTTTTTCCTTCTTGCCCCAGATCCCTTTGTGTATTGGGATGGCAAATGGGTTTTACACTGGAGAAAACATGTTATTTTGGCAAAGAAGTACTTAGCCTTCCTGCTTCAAGTATTCAAATATTGCATTAGAAATCAGTATATTTGTTTACTGTACAAATGTCCTTCATACAATTTTGTAATATTCCGGGATGTGAGAGGGAGCAGGAAATAGGAGGGTTATGGGTGGGGGGGAAGTTATGATTGTCAGCATAAATTATTGCCCTACACTTTTTATAGACACTCTTCAAAGCATATCCTCAAACTAATTCAATTAATTTAAAGGATTTATTAAATGATAGACTACATGAAATTTATCGATGTATTTTATCAAGCAATCATCCAATGCAAATGATTACCATATGTTTGCACTTCAGGGAATCATTCTATTGTGAATATTTTGGCATCAATATAATTTTGTTTAAAATTTCTTTATGAAAAAATATCTAGACTAGAAATCAATTGAATGCGTTGTATGGTTTTGTTACCTAATGACAAATTGCCTTCACTGAGGTTTATAATTATTTATTCTTCCAACACTAATGTTATGTGCTTACCAAATACAGTAATGTTAATATACATTTGGGGTTGGCACTGTGGCATAGCGGGTAAAGCTGCAGCCTGGCAGTGCTAGCATCCCAAATGGATGCCAGTTTGAGTCCCAGCTGCTCCATTTCTGGGCCACCTCTCTGCTAAGGCCTGGGAAAGCACTGGAAGATGGTCCAAGTCCATGAGCCCCAGAACTCGCATGGGGGACCCAGACGATGCTCCTGGCTCCTGGCTTTGGGTCGGTGCAGCTCTAGTCATTGCAGCCAATTGGGGAGTGAACCAGCAGATGGAAGACCTCCCTCTCTCCTTTCTGCCTCTTCTCTCTCTGTGTAACTCTGGCTTTCAAATAAATAAGTAAATAGATAAATAATTTTTAAAAAGATACATTTGTTTGCAAACAATATGTGACATCAATACAACTACTTAAATTTTCTCATACAAGTAGTTTAATTTGGAGGCCTGAATTATGGCTGATTGGTTCTGTAGTCTAATGATATCTTTGAACCCAACTATTTTCCCCTTCTTTATGAATTTCAGTGTTGTATATTACTAGAATTCTGAAAAAAATTCACAGAAACTTTAGGCATCATCTAAACATCATAATCTCCAAAGAGCAAAAATCATTGCAAACTATGATTTTCTAGAATTATTTCTTTGGATAATGCTACAATTTTATTGTAGCTTTAAATTGAGCACATACACACACACACACACACACACACCCATGTACCATACATACATTCACAAATGTACATACACAATCAGCAAGTCTCCAATGCATTTACCAAAGTGCATCAATGTGCTAGTTTAAGATTACTGCCAAAGAATAGTCCCTTTCTTTAAATACCAATTTACTCTATTGATTTATTTTTGACCAAAAATGATGCAGTTTAGTTACTGTTTTGACAAAGAGGCAGGTATCATCACAAAGCACAAATGAGTGAATAAGTTACATTATCCAGGGAATTAGATAAGAAATGGCTCACTCATCAAATTAAAAGGAATTGAATCTAGTTTGAGTTACCATGTCAAGCAAAATATGAAGTTTTACAAAACTTGAATGTATATAATTTCAAATAAATTTTGAGTTGTATCTAAATGTGTACACTACAACATTAAGCATAAAGGCACAGATATTTAAATACCTTTATTTAGGAAAATGTGAATAGATAATAATAATAATTGCTAACATTTATTTTATACCAGGTGATGTTTCCTGAATTTTATGTTTCCAGAAAAATGGAGGTAGCTCCTGTTATTTTAACTTTAAAGAAAATGCAACTGAGGCATGAAGAGGTAAGTAACTGGTTTGCCCAAGGATATATAATCATGAAGTGGCAAAGCCTTAGACTTGGCATGATCTGAATGGCAGCCATTTTTTTTCACAAATTTAATGTTTGATCTATTTCATATATTCACTAAAAGGATTTACTATCAAATGATACTTTCTGATAAAACCTATGAAAGCTGCAGAGGAGTATTGCTCCAAAGCAAATACTTGAGGCTAGCATTACGTGTAGCAGGTAAAGCCATTGTCTTTAAATTTAGCTAAGATATGCCTTGTTAGATGAGTGTACTTTGTGTAATTCTTCTTGTCAGTGTATACACTTTAGAAATTGATTACAGGGCACAGCATGTTAAAACCCCAACCTAGGGTGCCAGCATCCCATATGGGTGCTGGTTTGAGTTCCAGTTGCTCCACTTCTGATCTGGCTCCTTGCTAATGCACCTGGGAAAGCATCAGAGGATGGCTCAAGTCCTTGGGCCCCTGCACCCGTGTGGGAGACCTGAGAAAAGCTCCTGGCTCCGGGCTTCAGATCAGCTCAGCTCAGGCTTTTGCAGCCAACTGGGAAGAGAACCAGCAGATTGAAGATTTTCTCTCTGTCTCTACCTCTCTATATAACTCTGTCTTTCAAATAAATAAAAATAAATCTAGAAAAAAAGAAATTGATTACATCAGGCAACACATATGAACTTTTTTATAGAAAGATTGACCTTTAGAAAAATTTTAGACCTACAGAAAAAAAAATGTGGTACAAATGTGAACTTTTGAATAAGAATCTATTTTTCCTGAAAGCATGGTGTTATAAAACAGAGCAATACCTCACTGAGAACCAAAAATAAATTGGACTATCTCATTCTGTGATTTGAAATCTAGGGACAAATGTCCTTTATTTTTCTTACAGAGAATGTAAATAGTGTTGTGATATCAAACTCATTCTAAGTTTAGGTACCCCATGGAAAGTTTGATCTAATGAAAACAAATCTGTTGGATCATTTACCTCATACATTCCACTACCATGAAAATAATATATCTGTCATAATACATCAAGAAGAAAACATATTTATGCCTAAAAATACAAATTCAACTATTAGAAACTGTCCAGCAAAATTTAAATTGTATGTTTTTAATATTCTAAAATGGAACATTTTTCTTTGCTTCTCAATAAAAATGTGAAACACTTTAACATCTTCAGAATAAGAACTGAGAGTGTACAAGGCAAAATTTATTTATTTATTTATTTATTTTTTGCCAGGCAGAGTTAGACAGTGAGAGAGACAGAGAGAAAGGTCTTCCTTCCATTGGTTCACCCACCAAATGGCCACCATGGCCTCCTGATCTCCCATGTGGGTGCAGGGCCCAAGCACTTGGGCCATCCTCCATTGCTCTCCTGGGCCACAGCAGAGAGATGGACTGGAAGAGGAGCAACCGGGACTAGAACCTGGGGTGCCAGCACTGCAGGCGGAGGATTAGCCTTGTGAGCCACGTACCCGGTGAAATATAGTTTAAAGAGAGAATTTATAACGTTCATTTTTAAAGTAACAAAAACATTTTTCACTTCTTGGTTTGCATTTTAAATTTGTACATATATATATATATATATATATATATTAGCCATCCTTACTGGTTATTGCAAATTACCACATCCCAAAATTAATTGCTTCTCAACATTTACAATTTGTTTCTTCACTTTAAAGAAAAATATTTGTGTCTCTTGAGTAAACAAGTAAATATAATGATTTGGCATCATTTTATAAAACTCAAATCTGTAAGAACTCAAAAACCACTGCAGAAATATTCTATAAGAATGTACTCATGCATATTGTTCTTACAATAGATTCACCCATGTCATAGGAGAGCAACTCCTTGCTCAACATTCAAAATGTTCACAGTCTTCGAAATATTCCTTTTAGCATAGTGACCACAGTTGGACACAAGAGAGTCTTTAAAATTAAAAGAAACAATTTGGGTATGCTGACTTTCCTAGTCTTCTTGTTTTCCTGGGACAGAGTATCTTTTTTGAATGTAGGCTGACAAGGATACAACCCCCTCCACAAAGTAAAATGCCTAAACATTAGAGCACTGCTCCTGACCCCTGCTCACTTGTTCCTCTATGTGGGATTTATGAATGACTTGCATGAATGGAGAGATGAAAGAGGCAATGAGCTACCACCCCCCTTTTTCTTTATTTAGCACTTTTCTAGGATGCCTATGAGAACATGGGTTCTTGTCTGCCCTTTTTTATACTGTAAATTTAGCAAAAAACCTGTGCTCTGTAAGTGACTAGGTAAGGATGCAATGTAATGTACTAGGGCAATGGAAAGGAATTTTTGTTGCTAAGCACCAAGACCAACAACTCTGTGGGCTAGAACGCTTACATTTTGACTTCTTTCCATGTCCAGCTTGAACCATTCAGAATTCAGAGAAAGTAGGAATGTAAGTTATGAGCACACTTCACTGCCACAAATGTTGATACTCATCAGTTTGTAATCAGGAATGACTTAAAATTTAACCAAAAATACCACAGTAAACTATGGCAGATTCATCAACACCTACACTTATAACTAACATCCACATTTATAATTGTATCTTTCTATGAAGGATCTGAAGGAATTATTATCTGGGATGGATAATTAACAACTCCTTATACAATTTTTATAATGTACCAAAAAAGTGAACTTTGAATCCTTTGGGAATTGGATAAGCTAAATATATTTGTATTTGATGAATTCAGGCTGAGAACTTGTAAGTATAATACCAACCATAATACCTACTAAAAAATTAAATACCTTGGAATAAATTTAACTAAGAATTTGAAAGATCTTCACAATGAAAATTACAAAATATTAAAGGAAGAAATAGAAGAACACACACAAAAATGGAAAAATATTTCATGTTTGTGCACTGGAAAAAATAATATCATCAAAATGTTCATACTACCCAAAGCGATTTATAGATTCAATGAGACCCCAATCAAAACTCCAAGAACATTCTTCTCAGATCTAGAAAAAAAGAATGCTTAAATTTGTGTAGAAACACAAGAGACCCCCAAATAACTAAAGCAACATTAAACAAGAAAAAGTTGGAAGTATCAGAAGACCAGATTTCAAGACATACTACAGGGCAGTTACAAACAAAACAGCCTGGGACTGGAACAGAAAAAGACATGTATACCAATGAAACAAAATATAAACCAAAAAAATTAATCCATGCAGCTACAACCAACTAGTCTTTGACAAATGAGCTAAAATCAATCCCTGGAGAAAGGACAGTCTCTTCAACAAATAGTGTTGGGAAAATTGGATCTCAACATGCAGACATATGAAACAAAACCTGTACTTACACCCATACAAAAATCAACTCACAACTGATCATGACTCTAAATCTATGGCCTGATATCAACAAATTACTAGAGGAAAATATTGGGAAAACTGCAAGACATTAGCATAGGAAAGACTTCTTGGAAAAGACCCCAGAAGCACAGGCAATGAAAGCAGAAAGAGACAAAAGGGATTACATCAAGCTTAGAAGATTTGTGCTGCAAAGGAAACACTAAGCAAAGTGAAGAGTGGTAGAAAATATTTGCAAACTATATAACTGATAAAGGGTTAATATCTTGAAGTAACACCTTGACAGTAGGGACTCCATTTTGGAGCACTTGAGACTCCATTCTGGGAAGGTACCCCCCCCACACCATGACACTCTGGTCTGAGACTATGATCTAAAACAGTTGAATAATAGCAGTCCACTACATCTCACTTGGCAGAGCACAGAAACCCCCTAGCATGATCGCTCAAGCTTGGAAGTGGATAGACTACACCTGGGTTAATGATAAAAAATGTAATTTGTCTAAGTCCTACGTATGATTAAAACCAATACCTGGATTAATGTCAAGATTATAATTGGAATTGTTAAGATTGTAACTGGTATTGTCAATATTATAATTGATACTAGCTTATTGATACTAGCTTATTGATAGTAGATTATAATTGATACTAGTTTCACATAGGTTTTAGGTCAGTAACCAGTAACCAGTAACCATGTATTCCCCCCTATTCCTAGCAACCATGAATTCCCCTCCCGATTTTGTGGTTTTTGCCTTTGTAAACCCTGTTGCTTTGGGCTTCAGGGTCGAGAGTTCTTTAGGGCATGAGCCCACTCTCCACCACCTGCAATAAAGGACCACCAAATTTTATCAATCTGTGGAGCTCTTTTGTTTGCACTCACTCAGGTACAACAATCTGATGTTCATAAAGATCTTAAGAGACTCAACTTCAATAAAATAATGCAGTTAAGAAATGGGCAAAGGACATGCACAGAAAATTTTCAAAGGATGCAATCAATACAAATGGCCTACAGACACATGAAAAGATACTCAACATCACTAACCATCAGGGAAATGCAAAAACACCATAAAGTTTCATCTCATCCCAGTTAGAATGTCTATCATCCAAAAATGAAAAAAATAATAAATGCTGGTAAGGATGTTGGAGAAAAGGCACACTTATACGCTGTTCATAGGAATGTAAAGTAGTACAACCATTATGGAAGACAGTAAGGATATTCCTCAGAAATCTGAAAATAGATCTACTATATGACCCAACAATCCCACCCATGGGAATTTACCCAAACAAGATGAAATCAGGCTTTGGAAGAGTTATTTATAACCCCCATGTTTACTGCACCTCAATTGGCAATAATTAAGATAAGCAATCAAATCAGATTCCCATTAACTGATGTCTGGAAAAAGAAAATGAGTAGTATGGAATACTGCTCAGTCATAAAAAAGAATGAAACCCTGTCTTTGCAATACATGAATGCAACTGCAAACCATTATGCTTATTGAAATGAGCAATTCAAGAAAGATAAATGTCATTTCTTCCCTGATAAGTTCTGATTAATATAGGATACAAGAATAAATAAGAATGAAATGGATTTATGATTTGATTATTGTTTTTAGCCCTTGTGAATACTCTAGTCAAACTGTGGTTTTGGATTTTTTTTATTTGTTGAATAGTATGGTTAGTGGTGCACTAAACCCAAGGTTCAAAAGAAAATTGTGAAATCATGTTTTTTTGAATTTATGTTTTTGCAAAACTTATAGAGAAAAAGGAAAGGTGAGTGGGGATTGATGGAGGGAGTGAGGGGACTATGGATATCTTCTTAGCATTGTATTTATAAAATACATGATATCTGTTCTCTTTATATTAATAAAAAATTTTGGAGAGCCTAAAGGTAAACATCTCCTACGAGCTGATCTTCAGCAGAAATGCTAAGAATATTCACTGCAGAAAGGACAGTCTTTTCAATGAATGGTGCTTTGAATATTGAATATTCACACATAGAAGATTTAAACTTTATCTCTCATCATATACAAAACTGAACTCAAAGGTGTTCATTTACCCTAGGCATTAAGATGTCAGTTAAGATGCTAGTGTCTCATATCAAAGTACCTAGTAGATACCCAGCTCTGACTCCTGACTCCAGTTTCCTGCTAATGCAGATACTGGGAGGGAGTAGGGATAACTCAAGTACTGGGTTCCTTCCACCATGCAGGAAAGCTGGGTTGAATTCCACACTATTGGCTTCTGTTTGGCCCAGTCCTGTCCTTTGTGGGCATTTGTGGAGTCAATCAACATGAGAGCTCTCTCTTTTTGTTTATCTGCTCTCAAATAAATAATTTTACACTCAATTCAAAATTATTTAAAGACTTAAATGTAAGATCTGAAAGTACTAGGAAAAAAATGCTTCAGGACATTGGATTGAGTAAGTATTTGAAGGATACGACAACAAAGCACTAGAAGAAAAAAGCAAAAATAGTCAAATGGACTTTTTTATTTATTTAACAGGTAGAGTTATAGACAGTGAGAGACAGAGACAAAGAGAAAGGTCTTCCTTCCATTGGTTCACTCCCAAATGGCCACTATGGTGGCGCCATGCCAGGAGCAAAGCCAGGAGCAAGGTGCTTCCTTGTGGTCTCCCATATGGGTGCAGGGCCCAAGCACTTGGGCCATCCTCCACTGCCATTCTGGGATGCAGCAGAGAGCTGGACTGGAAGAGGAGCAACTGGGACTAGAACCCAGTGCCCATATGGAATGCCGGCACTGCAGCAAGTGAGCCACGGCACTGGCCCTGGAATTTTACCAAGTTAAAAAACTTCTGCAAAGCAAACAAAATAATCAACATAACAAAGAGACAATATGAAATTGGAGAAAATATTTAGAAAATATACACCTATTAAGGTGTATACACCCTTTAAGACATTTTAAAAACTCAATGAAAAATGAACAGATTTTAAAATTGGCATTAGATCTAAATGCTCATTTGTCAAAGAAAGGCATACAAATGGCCAAGAAGTACATGAAAAATGTTCAGCATCACTAATTAACAGGGAAATACAAATACAAATCAAAACCACAATTAGACACCAAGTTACTCCAGTTAGAATGCCTATTATCAAAGGCAAAACAGTGGCTGGTATTGTCACACAGCAGGTTAAGCCATGCTCTGTGACACTGGCATCCCATATGAGCACTAGTTCAACTCCACATCCCATCCAGCTCCCTGCTAATGTGTCTGGGGAAGCAGCAGAAGGTGACCCAAGTGGTTGGGACCCTGTCATCCACATGGGAGACCCAGATGGAGTTCCAGGCTTCTGGCTTCAGTCTGGCACAGAACCAGCCATTGTGGTCATTTTTAGAGTGAACCAGTGATGAAAGATCTGTCTCTCTGTCTCACTATGTGTCTCCCTCTTTGTAACTGTTCCTTTCAAATAAATAAATTAATCGTATAAAAAAGAAAAATACACACTTGAAGGAATTGTATGCAAATTTAACAAAAACTTGGAGAACTCAGTAACAGGAAAATAAATGCCTTCAAATTTAACTACTGCCAGAATACATAGAGACACACGTAAAATGCATAATAAAATAAACATATACGGGGCTGGCACCATGGCTCACTTGGTTAATCCTCCACTTGTAGTGCTGGCATCCCATATGGGCACAGGGTTCTAGTCCCAGTTGCTCCTCTTCCAGTCCAGCTCTCTGTTGTGGCCTGGGAGTGCAGTGGAGGATGGCCCAAGTGCTTGGGCTCTGCACCCACATCAGAGACCAGGAGGAAGCACCTGGCTCCTGGCTTCGGATCAGCATAGTTCCAGCCATAGTGGCCATTGGGGGATGCACCAATGGAAGGAAGACCTTTCTCTCTGTCTCTCTCTTTCTTTCTCACTGTCTAACTCTATCTGTCAAATAAATAAAAAAGCATATAAACCAATCTGAATATTAGAGAATTCTGAGAAAAAGAAATGTACTGTACATAAAGGAAGAGCACATTTAGACAGCAACAAGATGGATACACTGTGTATCAGGATGGTTACACTTAAAAACACACATTACAAATGCTTTCAAGGATAGAGTAGCAGGACATCTCATTCATTCCTGGTGAGAATGCATCATGGGGTAGATGCTTTATCAGACATCTTGGCATGTTATTAGGAATCCAACACCGTGTCATACACCATACATGTTCTAATATATTTACAGAGCTGGTGTGAAAACGTATGCCTTGATAAAAGCTGACATGAAAATATATATAGCAGCTTTATTCACAATGGCTAAATCTCATAGAAAACCACATTGTTCCTCAACAGTTAACCACATAACCAAACCTTCAAAGTGCATGGAGACCCTGGGAAGAGAACAGGAGATGAAGACACATGAGATGTTTAGGGTGCAGGCATTTAGCATGGGGACACAAGAAAAAAGCCGAGGCTGAAGTCATAGGGGATCTAGAAGCCCAAGGAAGACAATGACTTCAAGCAAAGGGCAGAGAGGTATCTGAAGGCTGCCATGAGCTGAAGGCTCAGGCTATGAAGTCACTCCAGGGTAGCAGGATAATACTCCGGAGTAGAGATGCAGATAACTGATGGGAGATCACGGCTTCATGCAGAGGGGCTGGAGGACCTGACAGCTGGCTTGGGATGCAGGCACAGATGGACACTCAAGGAAAGATGTGATGGAGGGTCTGGCATTGTGGTGCAGTGGGTTACACCACTACCTATAATGTTGGCATTCCATATGGGTGCTGGTTTGTATGCTGGCTGTTCCCGTTCAGATCCAGCTCCCTGCCAAAGACCTGGGAAAGCAGTGGAAGATGGCCTTACTGTTTTGTCCTCTGCCACCCACGTAGGAGACCCAGAAGAAGCTCCAAAGGCCTGACTCCTGGCTTCAGATGGGCCCAACCCTGGCCATTGCAACCAATTGGGGAGTGAGCCAGAGGATGGAAGCCCTTTCTGTCTCTCTATGCCTCTGTCTCTCCCTCTATGTGATAAGGAAATAACTTGAGATATTAAATTTCATGGGGTTTTTTTGGACAGAGTTAGGCAGCGAGAGAGAGATAAAGATCTTCCTTCCATTGATTCACACCCCAAATGGTTGCCACGGCCAGTGCATAGTGGCAATCCAAAGCCAGGAGCCAGGTGTTCCCTCCTGGTCTCCATGCGGGTGCAGGGTCCAAGTAAGTTGAGCCATCCTCCACTGCCTTCCCGGGCCACAGCAGAGAAATGGACTGGAAGTGGAGCAACCAGGACTAGAACCTAGAGTGCCAGTGCCACAGCCAGAGGATTAGCCTAGTGAGCCATGGCACTGGCCCTCTATGTAATTTTCAAATAAATCTTTTTTAAAAAGAGGTGCTGGAGACACAGGGGATGGAGACTTATGAAGGCACATGGAATAAGACTGTGTCTAGGGAGGCCATTCAGGCATCAGAATTCTACTTCTCCACTGTCTGTTTGTCATGATAAAGCCTCCATTGAGCAACCACCATTTAAAGATGCCACGTGATAGACTCCTTGTCTCTGAGGCTAATATGTGTCCGTAAAGCCTACTTTAGAAGTAAGAAGTACAGATAATCATAACAAAATCTGTGACTGCCTCTGGAAGACTGAGGGACCAGGGGGTGTGGAAAAACACAAAATTGGGGCCAGTGCCGTGGCTCACTTGGTTAATCCTCCACATGTAGTGCCAGCATCTTATATGGGCACCGGGTTCTAGTCCTGGCTGCTCCTCTTGCAGTCCAGCTCTCTGCTGTGGCCTGGGAAGGCAGTGGAAGATGGCCAAACTGCCTGGGCCCTGCACCCATATGAGAGACCATGAGGAGGTATCTGGCAGCTGGATTTGGATCAGTGCTGCACACTGGCTGTAGCAGCCATTTGGGGGGTGAACCAATGGAAGGAAGATTTTTCTGTCTCTCTCTCACTGTCTAACTTTGCCAAAAAATAAAAATAAAAAACACAAAATTTAATATCTCAATTTATTTCCTATCACTTCTTTTTTTTCTTTTAATTTTCACAGCAATGTCTTGCAATCACTTGGAAACAGGTAACAACATAGGGACCTAACATATAGACTGAAAGGATTGCAGACTCAAAACACAAACCTGGTTATTCACATCGAATGCACCTTTGCTTTAGAATGACACTGACTGCTGACTGTGAGTTTCCAGCAGTTCTTAGGATGCCAAGTCTTCTGAAAACACTTTGAAACCTGTCTTCCCAGACTGAGAACCCATGGATAACAGGACTGGAGAGAGCAGTGCTCTAAGACTAGCTCAGCATCTGCTTCCACCCTTGGCAGGCACACTGAGGGGGAGTACCTGCATTCTCTGTGCCCTCCAGCAGGCATGTGTACCAGGGTTCACTCCCAGCCCTGGGGCCTCCAGAAACCCTGCAGCCAGCCTTCCTCCACAGCCATGTGGTGGGGTCATGGGTTGGCTCCCACAGGGTGTACGGGGCACCTGGTGGCCCTCACCCCCCACCATTCCCTGACCTCTGGTCTGGTGCCCCCACCTCCGGGTTGGAAAAATCCCAGAATCAGTTGAGAGCCAGAGATAAGAAGGGAGGATTGGCACAGCACTGGCTAGGAGAGACCCTGAGGGGCCCTGTGGCACCCATGGGTTGGCCTCAAGGTCCCAGGGTGGCTGCAGCAGGGCCTGCGCAGGTCACCCCTGCACTCTCCCCAGACCCAGCTATCTGGAGTTCGCAAGTACAGAGATCCTGCATCCTTCAGTGCTGGGAGCACACTTCCTCAGGGTCTCCCACAGCCAGAAGTTCACAAAGGGCCACCACTTCCTCCTGTGCATCCATTTCCTCACTCCTGAGTCAGCACCATCCATTTATGCTGAGTCATCATGAAATTTCTGCTGGGTCATCATTACCATACCTTCTGAGTCATCATGAAATTTCTGCTGACTCATCATTAACACCTACCTGGTCCCCACATGTTCTCTTTAGAGACCTGAGCCCTGTCAAGGGGTCCTGAGAGATAGGGTGGTCCCCAGCAGCTCCATCCTAGTCTCTAGCAGGTATACATTGCCCCATCTGGGTCCCCAGGGCTCCATTCAGTCTCTAGGGCCTTCATACAGATCTCCTGGTCTCCATCCGGGTCTCCAGGCCACCAGCCAGGTCCCCAGGTCCTCCATCCAAGTGCCGGGGCCTCCATCCAGGTCTCTAGGGCTCCATCTGGGTCTCTAGCAGGTGCACAGGGATCCATACAGTCTCTAGGAGCCTCATCTGGGTTTCCATGGCTCCATCTGGTTCTTCAGTGCTCCATCTGGGTCTCCAGAGCTCAATTTGGGTCCCCAGGGGCTCCATCCTGGTTTCCAGCAGGTGCATGGGGTCCTCAGGACCTCCATCCAGTCCCAGCAGGTGCAAGGGGCCCCTCCTTCCTTCCTTGCAACCTTGGGTTAGATTTAGGGGTAGAAGCATGACTCAGCTGGCCTGGTGCCATGACTCAGCAGGTTAGGTTTGATGTCAAGGTTAGGGTGGGGATGGGATTCGGGTTAGGGTTCATGTTTGAAGCATGACTCACCAAGTTTAGAAGCACAACTCAGGAGGTCTGGAAGCATGATTCGGCAATTTTAGAAGTGCGACTCACTGGCCTAAGAGTATGACTTGGCAGGTGTAGTTGTCTACCTTTGTGGGTAAGGATGCCTGGTAGGTAATGATGACTCAGCAGGTATAAAATGGTGACTCAGCAGAAGTTTCTCAATGACTCACCAGGTCTGGGATAATGAGGATTAAGTGGGTATGTATAATGATGGCTCACGAGGTGTGTGCTAGTGATGATTCAGCAGAATTTCCTGATGACTCAGCAGGAGTCTCAGCATGACTCATCCCTTCCTTCCTTCCCTCCCCTCTTTGCATTCATTTCTGGTCCACTTTCAATTTCCTAAACCCACTTCTGGTCATTTTAGACCCACTTCCAGTCCACTTCTGCATTCCCAGAGTCAATTCCAGTCAACTTCCCGATTCCTACAGTCACTAACTTCCAGCTAATTTATGTCACTTCGGGGTTCTCAGACTCACTTTAGTCTACTTCTGGGTTCCTAAGTCACTTCCGGTCCACTTCCGGCCATTGTATACCCATTTTCAGTCACTTTGGTTCTGTTTATACCCATTTTTGGGTACTTCTGGTGTACTTCCAGGTTCTTATAGTCACTTCCCAGAGGGTCTCTGTTGGTCCCTGGGGGTCTCTGTGGGTCCCAGTTGTCTCTGGGGTTCTCTCAGGGTCTTTCAGCATCTCTGGGGGTCTCTGAGGGTCTCTGGGGGTCCCAGGGCTCTTGGCGGGGACACCTGTCCATCACCCAGTCACCCTTGTCCATCACTCAGAAACCTGTCCATCACTCAGAATAGACCTGTCACTCAGGAAAAACATTTTAATTCTCATACAAGTTTCTGTCAGCAAATTGGTCCTGGGTCTGAAAGACACCTTTTCTTACAGGGACTCCCTTGAGTTTTTGTCAGAGAAAATTTGTCAGGATCCAATATGGTTATAGCTCCTGTCAAAACAATTGCCAGAATCCAAGATGGCCACCACTGACATCAGAAAACACACTGCCACACTCCAACATGGCTGCCACTCCTGTCAGAAAAATTTGCCAGCCTCCAAGATGCCTGTCATTCCTGTCATAATGAGAATTTGCCAGGATCCAACATTCTGCTGCTGATGTCAGAATGAGAATTTGCCAGATTCCAATATGGCTGTCATCAGAAAATCTAAAAATACATTTCTTAAAAATTTCATTTAAAAATTCATTAAAAATTAAAAATTAAGTAAAAATTAAAAATGTAAAAAGACATTCAAATTCCATTTAAAAATTCATTAAAATTGGCCGGCGCCGCGGCACACTAGGCTGATCCTCCGCCTTTCAGCACCAGCACACCGGGTTCTAGTCCCAGTCGGGGCACCGGATTCTGTCCCAGTTGCCCCTCTTCCAGTCCATCTCTCTGCTGTGGCCCAGGAGTGCAGTGGAGGATGTCCCAAGTGCTTGGGCCCTGCACCCCATGGGAGACCAGGAGAAGTACCTGGCGCCTGCCATCGGATCAGCGTGGTGCGCCGGCCGCAGCGCGCTGGCGGCAGCAGCCATTGGAGGGTGAACCAATGGCAAAGGAAGACCTTTCTCTCTGTCTCGCTCTCTCACTGCCCACTCTGCCTGTCAAAAAATAAAAAATAAATTCATTAAAATTCTTTTAAAATTAATTTAAAAAATAATTAAATAATTAGTGTGCATGAGTGGGATTGCCTAGCAACTTGCTTAAGCCAGAGGCCCTGAACGCACCTTTGAGGGATTGCCTAGCAACTGGGTTAAGCCCCACAGCCCCGGGCAAGCCTGCACGGGGTTGCCTAGCAACGAGAGAAAGCCAGAGGCGTGGAGGATGCCTTCATGGAGTTGCCTAGCCATGTTCCCACAGTCTCTGCATTTTCCACGGTTCTGGCCCAGGGGCCTTGGGGGTCCCCAGCTTTGGGGGGAGGGTTCCAGCTGGACTGGAAATGGAGCTCCTGGGGGCCCTGGGCACCTGCTGGGGACCTGGATGAAGCCCTGGGGACCCAGATGGAGGCCCGGTGCACTTGCTAGAGACCTGGATGCAACCCCTGGAGACCCAATGGAGCCCTGGAGACCTGTATGGAGCCCCTAGATACCCAGATGGAGCCCCTGGAGACCTGGATGGAGCCCTAAAGACCTGGAAGGAGCTCCTGGGAGGCCCCGGCACCTGCTAGAGACCCAGATGGAGCCTCTAGAGACCCAGATGGAGCCCCTAGAGATATGGGTAGAGCCTTGGGGACCCAGATGGAGCCTTAGAGACCTGGATGAATCCCTGGAGACCCAGATGGAGCTCCTGCAGACTCGGATGGAGCCTTAAAGACCTGGATGGAGCTCCTGGGAGCCCCAGGCACTTGCTAGAGACCCAGATGGAGCCCTAGAGACCTGGATGGAGCTCCTTGGGGCCCAATGCACCTGTTAGAGATCTGGATGGAGCCCCTAGAGACCCAGATCAAGCCCCTAGAGATATGGGTAGAGCCTTGGGGACCCAGATGGAGCCTTAGAGACCTGGATGGATCCCTGGAGACCCAGATGCAGCCCCTGGAGACCCAGATGGAGCCCTAAAGACCCAGATGGGGCTCCTGGGAGCCCCAGGCACCTGCTAGAGACTCAGATGGAGCCTCTAGAGATATGGATGGAGCCATGGGGACCCGGATGGAGCCCTGTGCACCTGTTAGAGAACTGGTCGTAGCCCCCGAGACCCAGATGGAGCCCTAGAGACCTGGATGGAGCTCCTGGTGGGCCCATGCACCTGCTAGAGACCTGGATGGAGCCTTAGAGATCTGGATGGAGCCCCTGGAGATATGGATGGAGCCATGGGGACTTGGATAGAGCTCTGGAGACCCGGATGAAGCCCTAGAGACCCGTATGGAGCCCCTGGGGACCCATATGGAGCCTTTGAGACCCAGATGGAGACCTGTATGGAGCTTTAGAGACACCAATGCAGCCCCTGGTGCAGGCTTGGGGCCTGGAAATGGGCAGGGCTATGGTGATTGATAGTCCTGATCCCCAACCCCATGTTCCCACAAGGTGTGGGTGGTGGGGAAGATGGCTCTGGAGTAGGGGACCTAGGGGTTTCTGGGAGCCAGAAGTGAGGGCGTGGCTTCTCCCAGGGGATTCTGAGCCAGACATGGGGGCCCCAAGGGCCTCTGAGAGCCAGATGTGGGAGCATTCCAGAGAGACCACAGAATCCACAGTCGTGTGCAATCAGTTTATGACATCAATGAGAAAGAGAAACTGAGAGCGAGCTGGGGACAGAGGCTTATGGGACATTCCAGAACATTCTGGAACATTCTGAAAACATCCCAGAACATTCCAGAAGCTTCCAGCAGAGATTGCAAGTGAGGGGCAGGGAGACGTTGGCTTTTTACCTGTTGGGGATGAGAAAAAAATGTGGAGCATTCTGGAAATGTCGCAGAATGCTCTGGAATGTTCCAGAATATTCCTGTTGCCTGAACATCTAGAACATTCTGGGATATTTCGGAAACACTCTAGAATGTTCCCCTGGGAAGGTGTGAGGACTGGCTGGCACCACACTGCTCACCTGGGCGTCAGCATCATCACTGGGGACAGGTGTCTGTCAGGGAGGAGAAATTGGCTGAGTCAGCACAGGATGGCCTGGTGGCTCCCTGGAACGTTCTAGAGTTTTCTAGATTTTTCTGGAACCCCCTGGAATGTTCCACCCAGGCCACACCCACCAGTTCATTCCCATCCACCCAGACCACACCTGATTCTCATCCATGTCAGCCATGCCCTCAGCTCACAGCCATGCCTCCACCCTGACCACACCCCTGGCTCACTCATGACAGCCATGCCCATCCTGGCCATGAACCCTCCACACTGGCCACACCCCCAGCTCACCCATGCTGGCCACACACTCCATGTTCTCCCGGGGATCCCGTTCTCCTTCATTAACACCAAGAACTGTGCCAGGTGCTCATCGCTCAGCTCCTGGTCCTGGGCTGTGGGTGGCGCCAGCTGTATACACTTGCCCTGTCTAGTGGGCGCTGACGGTATACAGCCAGCCAGACGCACCTCAGGCAGCATGGGCTCCGTGCTGTGTACACCGAGGGTGCCTCTGTCTAGAGGGTGCCCACTAACTACCACTGGGTCTGCACCAACTGTATACAGTCACAGTCAGGATGGCTCCTTCTAGTGTGTGCTGACTGTATACAGTCAACCAAAATCACCCAGGATAGGATGGGGCTGGGATGGTTCTGTTCAGTAAGCACTGACTGTATACATTCAGCAAAACCTGCCCCAGATATCTAGTAGGTGCTGACTGTATGTGCTTGCCCCATCTAGTGGGTGCTGACTGTATACAGTCAGCCAAGCCCACCCTGGACAGGATGGGATCTACTTAGTATGCACTGACTGTATACAGCTGGCCGAGCCCCCCTCTAGGGTGTGCTGGGGTTGAGGATCTTGTATTTAGTAGGTGCTGCCTGAACACAGCCAGGGTCAGGCTCTCTCTCTAGTGTGTGCCACCAGTATACAGCTGGCCAAGCCCCTCTAGGATGCACCAGGGTCAAAGTTATTCTGCATAGTAGGCACTGACTGTATACGGTCACAGTCAGAATGTATCTCCCTCTAGTGGGTGCTAACTGTATACAGCAGGGTCAGGCTTTCAGGTTGCAATGTGTGTCTCTAGTAGGAGCCGACTGTATACACTCAGGATCCATGTATACAGTCAGGGTCAAGCTCTGGACTGGCTGCATACACTCAGGGTCTGTGTATACAGTCAGGGTCAGACTCTCTTTCTAGCAGGTGCTGGCTGTATCCACATGTGTGTGCAGGGGGCTCACCAGCAGTAAGGGTGACGCAGGTGGCAGTGCCATCGGTGCCCACATTCTGATTGAGAAAGAAGATGTGGCCATTCTCCTGCACCAGGAACTTGAAGTAGTTCTGGCCTTCAACTTCAGGGGGAGAGGTGGGCATTCAGGGTGTGCCAGGGCATGCTGGAACATGGTGGAATGTTTCAGGGCATTGTGGAGCATGCTGGGACATCCTGGGGCATGCTGGGACGGTCCAGAAGCATTTTCTAGAACATTCTGGAACATTCTAGAACATTATGGAATTTTTCTGGAACACTCTGGATGCTTCCCTAGGGCCTGCTAGAGTCTACTGGGACTGTCTGTAACATTCCGGAATGTTCTGTTATATTCTGGGGGAGAGATTCTAGAACATTCCAGAACATCCTAGAATTGTTAGAAACAAAATTGGATAGATTCTGGAACATTCTAGAACATTGTGGAATTGTCTGGATGTGTTCTAGAACATCCTGGAATATTCTGGAACATTCCAGTTGCTCCCGTAGGGCCTGCTAGAGAGTCTATTGCAATCATCTGGAACATTCTGGAACATTCTAGGACATTATGGAACATTGCACAAATGATGCGAGTGATTGATACCTGGGCACAGGCCACGCCCACCACAAGGGCAAGAATGAGAGCCTTCATCATCGTCTTTTCGTCGTCTGGAACCGGCTGCTACCAGGCATCTCTTTATAGCCAGGGCTTGGGAGAAGTGGGCAGGGCTGAGGTTGTGCAAACATCCAGGTTGGCACTGGGATGGGATGAGGTCCCGGGGCATTCCAGAATGTTCCAGGAGCTTCCAGGAGCTTCCATTATGGATTCTCTGGGGCTAGGGATTTTCCAGAATTTTCTAGAATGTTTCAAGGACACTAGGCGAGTGTTTCTCAGGTCTTAGAATATTCTAGAATTTTATGGAGTTTTTTTTAGAACTTTCTAGAATGTTCTTAGAACTTTTTCTAGAATACCTGCTGAGTGTCTTCGGGGATCATAGAATTTACTAAAACGTTCTAGAATACACTCAGAATTTTCAAGAATGCTCTCAGAAATTTTTCCAGAATGTTTCCAGAATGTTCTTGGAATTTTTCCTGAACACCAGGTAGGCATCATTGGGGTTTTAGAAATGTTCTAGAAACAATGGTGAATATTCTCAGAATTTTCTAGAATGTTCCCAGAACATGCAGTGAAAGTCTTTGGGGGTCCTGGAATTTTTTAGAATGTTCTCAGTATTTCTAGATTTTTGTAGAATGTCCTAGAACATTCCAGATTGCCCGGTGACCATCTTGGGGGGCCGAGGACCTCTTCTGATGGGCTGGAAATTACTACAGCCCCTAGAGATCAGCACAGGATGTCCTGGAGTGGCCACACCCCCTTGACTCTCCTCCCATGTGTGCAGGTGCTTAGGCTATGTGCGCTGTGTAAATGTCAGCCGGGCTGGGCACAGCACCAGGACACCCGCCGCACCTGGCTGGGGAATTTCCACTCAGACCTGCATCCCAGAATAACCCTAGGATCACTAGGTGGCATTTTGGAACATTCTGGAACATCCTACAAAATCTCTAGGACATTCTGGGAAAATTCTAGAATATTCTAGAATGCTCCAGAAGATTCCAGAATCTGGATTTTTTTTTTCCAACTTTTTCCCTGCCAGGTGTCCAGGCATGGTCTTGTGAGCTCCGGGGAGGTCATTCTGGGTCTCTGTCTCTCAGTGAAAAAACTGGCTTGGAGCAGTTTTGCAGCATGAAATCCTTTAATCCCATTTCCTACTCCAATGACCCCAGGGTTCTGGCTGGCTCCAGCCAAAACAAACTGCCCAGGGGAACCACAGGAGTTTGTGGGGGGCCCCCTGAGAACAGGCAGTGCCGAATCTGGAAGATGCTATGGTGTTCTGGCTTGTACTCTCTTGTACAAAAGTGGTTAAAAGACATCCTCATACTTAAGAATGAGGTATGCCTCCTAAGTAGTGGTTTACCCTGCTGCACCACAATGCTCATCCTTGGCATTTTATCTGATGTTTCCCTGGCATTTGGACTTGTTTACCTAAGTTCATTTGTTGGAGCCAGTGTTGTGATGCATTAGGACAATCTGTTGCCACTGATGCTGGCATCCCATATGGCCACTGTTTGTGTCTCAGCTGCTGTACTTCCCATCCAGCTCTCTGCCAATGCATCTGAGAAAGCAGCAGACAACCCAAGTTCTTGAGTCCCTGCCACCCATGAGGGAGACTTGGGTGGAGTTCCAGATCCTGGCTTTGATCTGACCCAGTCCCAGCCATTGTGAGTATTTGGTGGGTTGACCTGCAGATGGAAGATCTCTCTCTCCCCCTCCCTGTCTCTCCTTCTTTATAACTCCATCTTCCAGATAAATAAATCCTTTTCACATATTTGTTTTTCAACATTTTTTCTCCTTACTTGCTAGTATAGCATTCTCCCTTGGTGCTGCTGCTCTCTGTGGACTTGTCCTCCTCAGCCTCTGACTAGAGCACAGCCACCTCTCCAATGCTGACATCCTCTGACACATGTTTCACTCTTCTGTTCTCTCTAAACTGCAGACTCTTGGGCAACCTAAGTAACTCTCATGCATAAACTTGCATAGACACACACACTTGAGGACTACTTAGTCTTGGATTTCAGGTTGTAATTAACTTTAATTTTCAGAGGACTGGTGAAAAAACAAGTCTGGAAGCCAGGGTGCAGCCTTATGGTTCAGATGTCTGTGTCCCACATTGGAGTTTTTGGGTTTGATTCCCGGTTCCAGCCCCTGACTCCAACTTTCAGATAATGTAGACCCTGGTAGCTAGCAAGTGATGGTTCAGATGATTAGGTTCCCTGCTCCTGGGCCAGCCCTGACTGCTGTGGACATTTCAGCAGTTAACTAGAGGGTGAATACCACTTCTCTGTCTACTTGTTCATTTCTTTGCATCTCAAAGTAAAAAACAAAACAAGTATGTTTGCATGATCCATTAAAATAACTTCCTCAATGGAAAAAGTAGTGTCATTGTTATTTTTGGGGAAAAATAATGCTTCTTGGTTGTAAATGATATTTGAATAATGCATAAGTGTACATCAAACTTCCATTGTGGACAAGGAAGAGAAAGATGGAAGCAATAATTTTTACTTCTGGCTTTGGTACTTGTCATGTAACCTTGAAAAATTCATTTAAACTCATGGGACCTGAGCATCCTTAAAATTACAGGCTCATCTAGTTGAGGCAGGTGGTGTAAGGGGAGGTGGCAGGAAGGTGAGAGCTTTCCTTGTTTCTGTGCCAACAGAGCTAAGTGACATTAGCAAGTCATTTGACCCCTCTGGATCTTCCTCCCTTGTGAAATAAGATTGTCTTTGTAGTTAAAGGATTTATTCTACACAGTCCTATCTTATGGTAAGGTTCACATGACTGTGAAGTGTTTTATAAACTGGCAGTGTAAAAATCAAGTTGGCACCGAAGATGAAATGTTAAACAGCATAGAACTTCTAAGGCTTGTAGTTCTATGAGGAGCTACACAGAAACATTCAAGTTCAGGGGCATTTTTAAATTTAAAAACAGAAACATTGAATCACTGTTCAGAATCAGTATAGTTGCTAAAATTCTTATTTATAATCACTGAGATTGGTAGTGTAATTACTGATAGCATACTCCTAGTGTTGTATATTTTAGTTTATACAATACTTAGACTATATAAAATATAGGTAGCATGGGAAGTGCGATACACAGCAGTCTTGTAGAATGGCAGATGTCCTAAACAGCACTCTGGCCTCAGAATCAGCCCTTAAGGCACTCAGATCTGGCTGAAGAGCCCATGAGAGTATTTTAGGTATGGAAAGCTGTGGGGAGCAACTCGGACTATACTGTTACTGGAATTAAGACTTATTCTATGCATCTGCTCTCCCACAATGTGGCGCTGGGAGAGAAGCGTACAGCTTCTACCCAGCTTCCCCTTACCAACTTGATAAGCTGCAAGAGCCACTCCTGATTGGAGGAGAGCGGCGCGCTCGGCGTGTGGGTAGCAGAGCACAGATTGGTGGAGAGGACTATATAGGAGGAGAGAGACGGCATGGTGGTGTGGGTTGGTTGGAGAGTGCGTTGGAGAGTTCGCAGGGAAGTTCGTTACTTCATTCTTTCTCACTTCTCTCTACTCATTCTTGCTTTGGGAGTTTGCTGTTTACTTATTCTTACTTTACTATAGAAAGGACTTGTAAAAAAAGGGAACAACAAGCGTCCAGTCCGGTGTGGCTCCTCCGTGTGCGGAGGAGCAGCAAATGGTGCCGTGACTCAGATAGGAAACCTAGGAGGGAAAAAATGGGAAGAAGTGGGAAATTACCGGAGAGAGAGACTAGCAAAGAGCCTAGGGGAAGGCCGGACGGAAAGAGTGCCGGTGAAAAGCTAGTTAGAACCCAGGAAAAAAGCCGTGGGGGAAGAAAATTAGAAGCTAGGAAAGAGGTATTAACTGGAAACGTCTGGGAGACTCAGTCTTCCATTACGCCCACCGCTCCAACATGTCACAGACGGTACAGACAATGGAGTTCTTTGGCTACTCTTTGCCCACTGGCTACCTCTTCCTCCTGCTAGGCACCATTCTCTATTTCTCCCTAAAGATCATCCATTGTGGGCTGAATGTGGTTTCTCTCTCTTCCTACTCCCCACCTCCTCGCAGCTTTTCTTCTAAGCGAGGGAAACGAGGGGGCAGGAAAATTCATGCATTCGTAAGAGCAGTCGTGGAGATGTCCCCCTGGTTTCTACAGCAGTGGAGGCAGGTGGGACGGAAATTACGTGAGGCTGGGGAATCGATAGAAGTGCTGAAGCTGTGGCAACTCGTTGATCAGGTGCTTCAGGACCCCACGGAAGGGATCGAGTTGTTGCTTAATGAGGGGAGTGAATTGCAGGAAGAATTATGGCAGGGCAGCCAGGCGAGCAGCTATTGTAACAAACAGGTGAGAAGAAAATCAAAGAAGGATTTAGAGAGCCAGGAAGCTTATGTGGGGGAGAAGGAAGCTGAAGAGGGAACCTTGCCCCCGAGAGAGATGCCAAGAATATATCCTGGCCCTACAAGGCTGGCAAATTCAACCATAAAGGATGAATCACCACCTCGGTATCGCCCATTAGTACTACCAAAGTTTCCTCCTGTAAAGAAAAGCCCCTTTTTTCCACATGAGATTGAAGAAGAGTGGGAGGAGGAAAAAGGAGTGATGGAGGGAGTAGGTATGCAGGAGGAGATAGAAAGGCCGAGAACCGAAAGCAAGCAAAGGGGAGCTGTTTATAGAAAACCTGCTTGGGAGCAGTACCAGGAACCAGGCCAGGTGTTTCCTGTAATTCAGGATCAACAGGGAAACAGGGGTTGGACGCCTCTTGACCATAAATTACTTAAAGAGTTGCAACAATCAGTACAATTGTATGGGCCCCATGCAAGTTACACTCAGGCAATCCTTGATAACATTGGGCAGCAAGGCCTAATACCCGAGGATTGGAGAAACTTAGTAAAGGCGGTGTTGGGCGGGGGTGACTTCCTCTTATGGTTAGCTGCTTATAAAGAATTCACGCGAGAATATTCAAAGCAGAACTATCAAGCAGGGAATCAAGCATGGGATGAGGAAATGTTAAATGGAGAAGGGCGATTTGCCAATCCCGATGAGCAGGCCCGATTACCAACAGCTGTCCTCTTACAAGTGAGAGAGATAGCAAGAAGAGCCTGGAAGGTGATACCCAGAAAAGGAGAAATAAGACACAGCCTAACTAAGATAGTACAGGGCCCTACTGAACCTTACGCTGACTTCGTGAACAGATTAATGGAAGCAGCAGGAAACATTTTTGAAACTGTGGAAGAAGCAATGCCCTTAGTCAGAAGATTGGCGTATGAACAGGCCAATAAAACATGTCGTGAAGCTCTTAGAAAATGGCAGCATAAAGACATCCCTACCTTTTTGAAAATCTGTAGGGATGTCATGGATGATGTAGCTTCTGGATCACATGCTGCAGTAGCTGTAACCCGACAATTTAGACAGAAAATGAGGGGACGAAAATGCTTTAGATGTGGTCGAGAAGGGCATCTAATGAGGGAATGTAGGGCGAAATTTCCAGCCCGAGATCGGCAGGGCATAGAGAACTCAAGAAGACCAGGCCTTTGCCCACGCTGTAGAAGAGGGAATCATTGGGTCAGTGAATGTTACTTTAAAATGAAAAGCGCAGGCAATCCCCTGAGGATGCCAAATGAGCCGGGCCCCATAAGAAGATCAGGTGTATATGGACAACAGCAAAAAAACGGAATGTGGGCCCCTGCACCCTGGGGCCAAAACAATCGGTGGGTGCCACGGTCCCAACAATACAAAAACCAAATATTTACTGCGCAGAGTTACGAGACACCGAATATTCGGTACTAACACCTCAAATGGGGCCACAAGCCATAGAGGTGAGGGCAGAAACAATTTCAGTGGAGCATAAGGGACTTGGAATAATCATAGGAAAAGAAACAAATGCTTTAAGAGGCCTAATGGTCATTACCGGAGTCATTCAATTACCTTTTGATAAGTTAAAAGTGCTAATACAATCTACAAAGGGTATTATTCAAATCAAGCCAGAAGAACCTGTGGCTCAAATGCTGATCATGATTGGAGCACAGGATGTTCACGGACCCCAAGGGGAGAAATTTGCAGCCTTGTCCCTATCTTTAGCAGATCGACCTCTGTGGACCTTAACCATTAGAGGAAAGTCGATTCAGGGCCTGCTAGATACAGGTGCAGATGTAAGTATAATTTCAGAAAATGATTGGCCGAAGTCATGGCCCCTTCAGCCAGGAGATAATACTTTAGTAGGCCTAGGTGCGGCCATGACACCATCAAGAAGTGCTCAGGTGCTTCATTGGCAGGATCAAGAAGGGAACAAGGGAAATGTGCAACCTTATGTTAGTGCACTCCCTATCACATTATGGGGAAGAGACATTTTAGAACAATTGGGACTGACATTAACAAATGAGGACCAATTGGAGAGTTCTACAGGACGGCGTATTATGTATAAAAAGGGATATCAGGAGAGAGGATTAGGCTCCAGAGAAGGCAGAAGGGACCTAGCCCAGCCCAAAGGCGATTTTAAAAGACAGGACACGGGTTTTTCGTGGGGGCCACTGAGATGCAGCCGCTGCCATTGTCATGGCTGGACAACAAGCCAAAGTGGATACCACAGTGGCCCCTTACCCAGGAAAAGCTGGCTGCGGTAAATGATATAGTGTTACAACAATTAGAGGCAGGCCATTTGCAACCATCAACCTCCCCATGGAATACGCCAATATTCGTGATAAAGAAAAAATCGGGGAAATACCGGTTGTTGCATGATTTACGGGCTGTTAATCAGCAGATGCAACCCATGGGGGCATTACAACCCGGACTCCCGGTTCCTACTATGATCCCAAAGCATTGGCCATTAATAGTACTCGATCTGAAGGACTGCTTTTTTAGCATACCTCTACATGAACAAGACATTCAGAGGTTTGCTTTCACCGTACCTTCCATTAATCATCAAGGTCCCGACAAAAGATATGAATGGAAGGTACTTCCCCAAGGAATGACTAACAGTCCTGCCATATGCCAGCTATATGTTGACCAGGCAGTAGAGCCGGTTCGACAACAGTGCCCAAAAGTACAAATTTTACACTACATGGATGATTTGTTAATAACGGCTGAAAGTGAAAGTCACCTTATGGAAGCATATAAGCTGCTGCTATTATATTTGGAAAAAGTTGGGTTACAAGTAGCGCCAGAGAAGATACAAAAAGGGGAAGTAGTACAGTACTTAGGGCTTTAAGTAACTTCTGAAAAGGTGACCCCATTAGAATTTGAAATTGCAATAGATGGGTTGCAGACCCTTAATGACTTCCAAAAATTATGTGGCAATTTAAATTGGTTGAGGCCCTATTGTAAATTAACCACCGAAGATATGATGCCATTATTCAATATTTTAGAAGGAGATGCCCAGCTTGATTCCCCTCGTAGATTGACAAAAGAAGCCCGCTTGGCGTTACAGAAAATCGAAAAACAAATTAAAGCAATGCAGATGGAAAGATGTGATCCACAACAAGCCCTAGAAATATTAATTTTTATGGAACAGCTGTATCCCTTCGCAGTCATTTGGCAAGGAGGACCCTTGTTGTTTGTATACCCACATTCACATGCACCGCGTGTACTATACACCCAAGGCATAGCGGTGGCTGATTTGATATTAACAGCAATAAAAAAAGGTGACAGAAATGGCGGGGAAGACTCCAAAGCGATGTGTAGTTCCCTTTGCTCAAGAGGCAGTAGAAGCCTTTACAAGGGAATGCTGGCAATGGGCATACATAGTTCTCATTCTACAAATAGAGATTGACAATCACTACCCTCGCCATCCATTTGTTAACTTCTGCACACAGGTTTCAATAAAACGGGTGCAGAAGGTGCGAAGGGATCCAATTCAAGGGGCAGTTACCATATTTACGGATGGAGCTAAAGGCGGAACAGGAGCAGCTATATTTAACAATCAACGATATTTTGTCTTAACAGCATCCCCTTCTCCACAACATGCAGAATTAGCTATTATCGCAACAGTATTACGCAGAGAGAGCGCACCCATGAATATTTTGTCTGATAGTGCATATGTGGTGAATGCAGTTCAGATGCTTGCTACACAGTGCCTTATTCTTAAATCCTCCTCAGTCTATTCTTATTTAAGTGAAAATCAGGGGTTATTAAATCAAAGAGAGCATGCTATTTACATAGGCCACATAAGAGCTCATTCTAATTTACCTGGCCCACTTACTCGAGGAAACATGATGGCAGATCATTATTCAAGATTCTTGCTTGCATGCACCGCTTTGGAACAAGCTAAAGAATATCACTCTAAATGGCATGTTAACACCCACACTTTAAGTTTTAAATTTAATATTCCCCGCAAGCAAGCAGAAGATATTATTAGATCCTGTGAAAAGTGCGTTGTTACCATAGTTCCAAAGATTCCTGTGGGAGCCAATCCCCGTGGCCTTAAACCAGGACATATCTGGCAGATGGACGTTACACATATCCCCTCTTTTGGGCGACAAAGCTGTGTTCACGTCACTGTAGATACATATTCAGGTGTAGTTATGGCCACAGCCATGAATAAAGACGGAGTACAACAAGTAATCCAACACTGCTTGCAGGCTTTTGCAGCCTGGGGAGTTCCTCATGTGATCAAAACGGATAACGGCCCAGCGTATACATCAACTCGTTTTGCTGCATTTTTGAAAGAATTCGGAATCTCCCATATTACCGGTATTCCATACAATCCACAAGGGCAAGCTGTGGTAGAACGCACTCACTTATATTTAAAAAATTTAATAATTAAACAAAAAGGGGGAATAGGGGAAATGGCCACATCCAACAAGGATGCCTTGGCCCTAGCTCTTTATACAATTAATTTTTTGAACAAGAAAAAGAACGGTAAAACACCTGCAGAAATGCATGCTCAATCAGCTGATAAGGAATCAATACAGTGGGTAATGTGGAAGGATTTACAGGACAACCAATGGAAAGGCCCATTCCCCTTACTCAGAAGAATACGAGGCGCCGTTTGTTTTTTTCCACAGGGTGCGGCACAAATAATATGGACCCCTGAGAGAAGAATTCGGTTGGTAAACCTACCAGCAGAAGAGCTAGAAGAAAAAAACTCTATTTGAGGAAGAAAAACAATGAATAACCAATCCCTGGGATCTTGAATATGGGACATTTTTCAACGAACTCTGAAGTAGCACGACAAACAAGACAGTCAGAAGCATGAAGATCACGCTGAACTTTACACAGGTGCGTATCAACGCCAAAAAAATAAAAAGAAAGGGGGATCTGTGGGGAGCAACTCGGACTATACTGTTACTGGAATTAAGACTTATTCTATGCATCTGCTCTCCCACAATGTGGCGCTGGGAGAGGAGCGTACAGCTTCTACCCAGCTGCCCCTTACCAACTTGATAAGCTGCAAGAGCTGCTCCTGATTGGAGGAGAGCGGCACGCTCGGCATGTGGGTAGCGGAGCACGGATTGGTGGAGAGGACTATATAGGAGGAGAGAGACAGCATGGTGGTGTGGGTTGGTTGGAGAGTGCGTTGGAGAGTTCGCGGGGAAGTTCGTTACTTCGTTCTTTCTCACTTCTCTCTACTCATTCTTGCTTTGGGAGTTTGCTGTTTACTTATTCTTACTTTACTATAGAAAGGACTTGTAAAAAAAGGGAACAACAAGCATCCGGTCCGGTGTGGCTCCTCCGCGTGCAGAGGAGCAGCAGAAAGCCACTCTGGCAAAAAAGAAAAAAAAAAGGACCTAAATAAAAGATCTCTGGGAGTGAGATCCCAGTAGAAAGAACAGGCCATCAAAGAAGGAGGTACCATTCTCTGAAGGGAGGAGAGAACTTCCACTTTGACTATGACCTTGTCTAAGTAAGATCGAACTCAGTGAACTCAAGAGGCTTCCATAGCCTTGGCAACTCATGACTAGAGCCCAGGGAGATTTCTGATGCCATAAACAAGAGTGTCAAATTGTTAAGTCAACAACAGGAATAACTGTGTGCTTACTCCTTATGTGGGATCTCTGTCCTTAATGTGTTGTCCAATGTGAAGTAATGCTATAACAAGTACTCAAACAGTATTTTACACTTTATGTTCTGTGTGCTGCAAACTGATGAAATCTTAACTTAATATAAACTAAATCGATCTTCTGTGTATAAAGATAATTGAAAATTAATCTTGATATGAATGGAATGGGAGAGGGAGTGGGAAATGGGAGGGGTGCTGGTGGGAGGGAAGTTATGGGGGGGAAGCCTTTGTAATCCATAAACTGTGCTTTGGAAAATTATATTTACTAAATAAAAGTTTAAAAAATTAAAAAATAAAAAATAAATAAAAATATAGGTAGCAATATTTAATGCTTCTCTTACTGTTCCTGGATTGGATTATAGTATATGTTAATAAACCCTTTTTAAAGATTTATTTATTAATTTGAAAGACAGAATTATAGAGAGAGACACAGAAATAGACAGAGATGTTCTGTATGCTGTTTTACTCCCCACATGGCTGCAAGCAGCTGGAGCTGGGCTAATCCAAAGCCAGGTGCTTCTTCCAGGTCTCCCACATGGATTCAGGGGCCCAAGTATTTGAGCCATCTCCTGCTGCTTTCCCTGGCACATTAGCAGGGAGCTAGATTAGAAGCAGAGCAGCTGGGATATGAACCAGTGCCCATAGGGGATGCCAGCACTGCAGGTGGTGGCTTCACCTTATATGCCACAGCACCAGCTACAGCCTATTCATTTTAAATTAATAACTAAAGATTATCTGCTGTTCAGCCTCCAGGCTTTGGCTTGGCCGAGCCTCTGCTGTTGTGGACATTTGGGGAGTGAACCAGAGGTTGAAAGATCTCTTTTCTTATGTCTCTCCCTCTCTAACCTTGCCTTTCAAATAAATAAATGAGTCTTTGAAATAAAAATGCATACACACACACACACACACACACACAGTACCAACACAGTGGGTAAAGCCATGGCCTGCTGTGCCAGCATCCCATATGGGTGCTGATTCAACTCCCAGCTGCTCCACTTCCAATCTAGCTCCCTGCTAATGTGCCTGGGAAAGCATCAGAAGGTGGCCCAAGTGCTTGAACTACTGCATTCATGTGGGAGGCCTGGCAGAAGCACCTGGCTTTAGATTGGCTCAGCTGAGGCCAATTTGGGAAGTGAACCAGCAGATGGAAGATCTGTCTCTACCACTTCTCTGTAACTCTGCCTTTCAAATAAATAATAGATTTTTAAAATGGGGGAAAAGGGCAGTTTTGTTGCCTTCCCTTTCCTTAGAGTAACATAATCAAAATCTGTTAGGCAAATGAATAAGGGAAATTCTGAGATCATGTATTGACCACAGAAGAGAATGGATTCCTTGTGCATTTTCTGCAAGCCCATGCTAGTTAGAACCAAGGGAAGCATAACAAAAAAGGGGAGGCCTATATCCCTCTTATTTGTCTTCTTTGTTCATTGGAGCAGTGGAGAGTTGAGTAATGTAATATTGGTGTTTGTCTCCATACAGTTCACTTCTATTTAGCTGGTTCTTTTTATTTTTGCATTTCTTTTTTATTTATTTTAAGAGATTTATTTGAAAGGCATAGAGACAGGGGTCTTCGATCTGCTGGTTTGATTCCCCAATGTTTGGGTGAGGTTGAAGGCCGATGAGCCCCCTTCCAGTTCTCCCATGTGGTGTGGGGTCCAAGCACCTGTCCATCACCACTGCACCTGTTGGCTGGAGTGGGACAGGAATTTGGGTGGCAAGGACTTCAATCAGCAACTGTGATGCAGGCCCTGCAGTTCTGGTTGCACCCCCAAACCATGGTGCCAGCCTTGATAAACTTTTCTTTAAAGTGGAATTAGGGGTAAAAACGATCTGAGGTGCATGTGCGGTTCCATTGTGAGAGGGGCTGAGGCCCCACGGGTGACCAGGGGCCAATAGGAACACCTGCAGCCTTGGCCCGCATGTCCCAGGCATCTCCCCTCTCCTTCTGCCCCACCGACAGCAGCCCGGCCCAGGCCCAGTCGCGCCTTAGGGATTTCCACCCCAAACTGGTCAATTCAGGTCACTTTGTGATCCCTGAACAGATTCAGTAATGCATGCTTCTTCTCTACTACAAAGATCTTATGTTGGTCATATTTCCAGTTACCAAAATCAAATCAACTCACACCTGGACTCTGAGTATTCAATGACATTAGTTATCAAAATAAATGTATTCAAATATTCAAAGACCACTTCAAAGCTTAACTGCCTTCAAGAGTTTTTGGCACTGGAACAGCCACTGTGGTTTTCTACACATGAGCACTCACTATTTTATATACCATTTAACAATTCAAACATCACTTCAGCTTCAGCAATACACAACAATAGAATGGATGATTCTACATAATAAACATGTTACATTAGTTTGGACTTAAAACCTAGAATTAAAACCATGTGGTAATATGGATGGATTTAAGGAAAGATGTAGAGCTATGTAGCTAAGGCCACAGAATCCCAGACCTATTGATTTTAAGTGAGTCTAGAACAACAGCATTCCATTGCATTATCTTCCATCTCAGAGTCCTGCTTTTCCAGTGAGACCCACCCCAAATAGACCACGTATTTCCTGCCTATGTCTTCACGGTGGTGGAAGCTGTTCTGATACAGGCATCTCCTGGACAGTCACCAGCTTCCTGATTTACTACCTGAACTGGAATCAACAGTTGTGAGGGATGTTTCCCAAACACCCAGGCTGAACTGAATGTTTGTCTCTGGCAGTCAAAAACTTCTGCCTTAGGAAACAGAACATGTCCTCTACTCTGGGCCTCCTTTTTCTTCTCATGGGGTTCTGTGGTGATCTCTGGTT
This sequence comes from Oryctolagus cuniculus, assembly GCF_051225735.1. NCBI lineage: Eukaryota > Metazoa > Chordata > Mammalia > Lagomorpha > Leporidae > Oryctolagus > Oryctolagus cuniculus. The sequence goes on along the minus strand of NC_142879.1, from coordinate 82,403,491 downwards.
TTCAACACAAATCCTGGTAGCATTCTGACTCAAAAGAAAGACCAGGGATAAGAGTTCTTTCTGGGGGCTGGTGTTGTGGCATAGCAAGTTACACTGCTGCCTGCAGCACTAACATCCCACATGGATGCCAGTTTGACTCCCAGCTGCTCTTCTTCTTCCCTAGCTCCTTGCTGGGTAAAGCAACAGAGAATGGCCCAAGCACTTGGTCCTCTGCCCCCACATGGGAGACCTGGAGGAAGCTGCTGGCTTCAGCCTGGCCCAGCCCTGGCCATTGTGGCCATTTAGGGAGTGAGTCAGCAGATGGACCTCTGTCTTTCCCTCTCTTTTTCTCTCTGTAACTCTGCCTTGCAAAAAAATACAACTTCAGAAAGTTATTCTCCATCAAGCAATAAACACTTTTCGAGGCAGTTGTAAAGCTGGGAGTCATAGCTTCTCTTATATTTTGGATAATAAGAGTTTTGGTTTGAAAGCATGTTCATCTGAGACAAAGATCACTCATTATCCTTTGTTAGAGAAGGGGGCTCTGCTCTTTGAAAGTGAAAATTAGAAGCGGTAATGTGTGATGAGCTCCACCTGCCAGGTCTGGGGAGACTTATTTGAAAGACAGGACACCAGGAGAGGAAGCTTTTCAGATTCCCTGGCCCTTGCTTTAGTCTTATGTCTTTACTTCTTTTGTTGCTTCTTGATGTCAAGAGTGTACTCTTTATGATGAAATGAGGAATTGTGTCTTACCTCTTTTGGGCCTTTTTCTAAGAAGAGTGTATATATTTTTCTTGCATATAAGGATGGCTTCTGGGGTGGGTGGATCTTTTTTGGAAGTTTTCACAAGCCAGCCAGTAGCCTATATTTTCTTCACAGAATTCAGTTTTTAGAAAAGCCTCCAATACAGCCAGACCATCTGTATGTAGGGAAGAGAAGGTAGAAAAATAAAAAGAAACATGAGGAATATGAGGAAGCTAATGATCAAATAATCCCTTGTACTTTTCTAGTACGAGGATTAGCTATTCTCTAGTTTTTACTCAACCCTGTAATCCTGCGGATTTAGCTCTTTAAAGACAAAGATGCCTGTAGGCAAAATACTTAAGTTGGTTCCATACTACTAAAACAGAAATATTTCAGTTTGTTTTAATGCCAAAAATGTATTTACAGGAGAGGCATAAATCCTCAGGGAACTAAGTCTCTTGCAAACACTGCATGCAATGAAAAGCATCCTCAGCCTCAACCAAGAGCACTGCCATTGCAGAGCTGAAGGCTGATTTATCTCCCCCACCTGGTATGAATATGCTGCGAAATAAGCGGAGATAAACAGACCTTCTAGGTTAAGTCAAATTCTCCCTGGTGAGCTGCTGATTTGAGGACACAGCCTTTCTGCACTCTTGTGATACTTGCAATGGATTCAATTCAAGCCTAATTCACAGTTGCTGGCCAGCAGCTCCTGGAATGCTTCTGACCACAACAGTGCTTCCTTAGGGGAAGGTCTGCAAGAGCAGTTCTCTAATGAGTTGTGCTCAGAGCAGTTCCCCTCCCAGCTCAGCAGTGAGCTCTTCAGATTGCAAACACAGGAATCTCAACTTACTTGATGAAAGCTTGCTACCTGCTTTTCTTGCCAATTGTGGCCTTCCCAGGAATGGTGGAGTTTTGCCATAGGTAGCTCAACCTGGTCTTCAATACTCTTATTCTTAAAAAAAAAGACAATTCACTAAGTGGTTATCCTTGAATACACTACTGAGCCTGAATGCATTTTTACCAAATAAAGTTGCCCAATAGCTATAAACCAAAAGCCAACAACAGGCTTGCCCATCTAATATTACACTCAGCCCCGAAGTACTGAGCAGTTTCATCAATTCCTCAGAATGTAACTACGCTCTGAGGACTAAAGATAGGACTGCCCAAATTTTAATTATCAATACACTGCACAGCTAATAAAGCAGATGCTGTCTCTGGCCCACAAAAGGAGACAATTTCCCTGCAAGGTTAACTGCAATCAGGAGACATTTTGCACCTGATGGAACCCACAGCAGAACTGCCTTGAGCCGGCTCCTCTCCTTTCCTTTCCACCTTCGGTCCTGGATGGGCCAGAGACCATGCACAGGAGGTGCCATTGGTCACCCGTTGCCCCCTGTCTACCTGCAATGCTCCTGGTAGGAAAATGCTGCAGAACAGTGATTTGTCCCATGATTGTCACTGTGTGAGATCATCCCATCATGAGAAAATGACCATGGATTCAAATGAGATATCAACCACAGAAGCACTTCCCCCAGCATCAGTGCAGGAGGGTGGATGATGGAAGGCACAGCATGGCCAGGACTCTAGGGACCCTGCAGGACTCTGCTGCCCTGGATGCCTATAGCAGGCAGCTGCATGCAGCCCAGTGTGCCAACAGCACCCTCCTACGAAACCTTTCCCCCTGTCTGCCCATGCAGACCACACAGATGCTGTGTCAGTGAGTAAATCAGCACCGCACACTTGGTTTTCCTGATGAGACTTGGCCTTCATTACTTCCCCAAGTTCAGCACGTGCTGCAAGCCTCAGCCAGCAGGGCCGGTGGGAGAGGTGGGCGGTCGCACTCACCAGGTCTGTCTCTTCTTCTCCTGACCCTCCTGACTCTGGGGCCTCCACCTGCATTCTAGCCCCAAGGTACAAAACAGCCAAGAAGCTAAACGACCCACATCACCAGCCTACACCGCAACTACCAGCTGCTCACCAATGACCACCGCCTTTATAGCCAGCCTACATGGGGCGGGTCTGGCAGCACTGGTCCTGCCCCAGGGCAGGAAGGATTGGCCCGAGGTTCCCCCACTGGGCGGAGCCTGAGCTGTCCTGCAGCAGATTCTGGAACCAAGAGAGCTGCTGATGGCTGAGGCCCTGGCTCAGAGCACACTTAGTGAGACCCCATGCCCGGCAAGGGCGCTGGGGCCCTGGACTTTCCCAGGCTGCAGTCCTAGGGTGGAGGCTGACTCGGCCCTCCTTCCCTAGCCCTGCCCACAGGTGGAGCGGGGTTCCCATGGGGCATCTTCCTTCATGGGAGCATGGGTGAACCCCAAATGCCGCGACTCCCAGTTCTGAGTGCTGGCCCGCAGCCTTCCGGGAGGGAGTAGGATACAGAGACTTTGTGGGGAGGTGACACTTGAGCTGGGCCTGTATTTTGGGTTTGCTCTGGATGCACAACCCAGTGCGCCTGGACCTGCGGGTCTGCTGCAGGCCTCCTGGAGGCTCTGGAAGCCGGGCGTCCTGGTGGCAAGGGCAGGAGGGCGGGAGGTCGAGGCACTGAGCTCCCGCTGGGTGCACCAGGCACTTTGGAGCTGTTCAGAGTAAGGAGTTGAGGTCACCTCCTGAACCACTGCTGGTCCCAAACTCCTGGTTTGGGATTTGCCAGAACCCTGAAGTAGGGGTGTGGTGGGGGTGGTAGTGGTTGGCTTCAATGCACTGTATTTGTGAATTCTTCAAACACAGCTTCTCCCTACTCCTGCAGGCTTTCAGGTGATTGACGAGGACAGAGTCCCTCCACTGCAAAGTGACTGAAGTTTGGAAACTACGTCCAGAACTTCACAGTGTGTATTCAGGTGGTCATCCTTGAGGCCTGCAGGTGGACAGCAAGAGCAACAGTAAGATATTAACTACTGTAGATACTCTCCTTTCTTTCCGGTAGACCCACCAAAAGAGAATGGGAGATGAGTACTTGAACATTGGAACCAGTCAGCATGCTAGGGTGAGCTGCCAGTACTTGGAGCTCAGGAGTGGACATGGAGAGCAAAACATGCATTGTTACTAAAGAGGACAGTTAGGCATTTTACTGTGAAAAGGGAAATCATTTAGATGTGAACAAGACACCTTAAGAAAAGGTCTGTATAGTTATTTTTGTTTATTTGCCAGGCAGAGAGAGCCCTTCCATTTACTGCTCATTCCTCAAATGTCTGCACCAACCAGAGCTGGGTCAGGCTGAAGCCAGGAACTCAGTGTGGGTCTCCCACACAGGTGGCAGAGACTCAAGTACTTGAGCCATCAGCTGCTGCCTCCCAGGGTTCTGTTAGCAGGAAGCCAGAAGCAGAAGCAGGGCTAGGGCTTGAGCCCTGAGCATTCTGACTGGGATGTGGAAGGCTTTACCACTATGCCAAACACATGCTCCAGTAAGGTGTTTCAACACGTTTGCAAAATGTAAGAATGTGGTTTTAAATATATGCTCTTCATCTTAAAAATTTGCATAATCTTATATTCAGTTTCATGATTCAATACTTATTATTAAATACAAGTAACATTTAGATACATGCTTTACTTACCAATACAAACCTCAGTAACTTTTTCACTTTGAACCTTGAATATTAGCATTCATTCAGACTGAAGTTCACTCATAAGCTGGGAATTCTGACAAAGAGACAGTAGGGAAAAAATCTAGATGTGTATCTGATACCTAAGAAGGTTCTGAACCTGATTGACAGAATCTGAGTAACTGTTCGGAGAGTCACTTCATAGCTCTCCCCTCTGTAATGAGAAGACTGTGTCCTTTGGCCACCTTCACATGATGTTATGTAAATTTTACCTGAAAAGCCTTTTATAAATTCTGAAGTACCATACAGAAGCATATTATGCATTTCCATATGTGTGAAAAAAGGCAATGTCAAAGGCACAGCTATTCCAGAGAGAAGTTAGGAGGATTAGCTCAGTTTTTAAGTGTGTAAGTACCATTAAATATCAACATATTTAAAATAGATTTATATATAGAGTGTGGAGTTCATGATAGATATTGAATAAATGCACTCTGGATAATAAGCAAATATCAGAAATAATGCCACACCCATCAGTGTTTAAACTCTTCAGACAGCTCCGTGCCAGGGAAGTGCAGTGATCCCTGTAAATTAACAAAAATCAATCTGTGTATACCCATGGAAGCCACTGGTTTATATGCAGCCTATACTAGAGGTTTTTGTGTTTAGTAAAATTACTTGATTTTTAATGAATGCTTTCAGACTGATACCTGATGCTGAGTGGCAGACAATTTTTTCTGAAAAGTATGTGGTTGAGAAATATAAATATAAATCAGTTTATAATTTTTGTGTCTGAATATTTTTATGCATTGAGACAGTACCTGCAATAATCAGAAGACTTTTCCTCAAAAAGTTGCTACATTGATGCATCTTCATTTATGTATGTAATGTATGTTTAGGTAAAAGGAAGAGAGAGAGAGAGAGAGAGAGATCTATCTTTCATCTGCTGGCTCATTTCCAGATGGCCACAATAGCTGGGTTGAGCCAGGCTGAAGCCAGGACCCTGGAACTCTGTCCCAGTCCCCCATGTGGGTGTAGGAACCCAAACTCTTGGGCAATCTTTGCTGCTTTCCCAAGCAAAGAGCTGGACGAGAAGTGAAGGAGGTGAGTCTCAAAGCAGTGCCATAAGGCATGCTGCTGTTGCAGTTGGTAACTTACTCCTTTGTGCCACAATGCTGGCCCTGGATTGATGACATATTGAAGTGCTGCAACCGGCTTTTGGCTAAATAGGATGACTTAACATGTTTTCCACTCTGTGGAAGAGGAACGAATAAGGCAGTTGGTTGTAAAAGTTGCCCATGGAAACCACAGCCTGAGAAAGATGAATCAACTCACCTTGCATTTTCCACCTTGCATCTACACCACCCTTTTCTGGACAAACATCTGATTGTATGCCCTTGTGATGGAGGTTCTCAGGGTGCTGGAACTTTTTGTAATTTTTTTAAAAATATAGATTAAGAAGAAGGCAAATAAACAAAAAATTACAAACTGCTGCCAATACCAAGAAGAGATTATTGAGAGTAAAAGGTCACCTGTTGGAGCCAGCACTGTGGCACATCAGGTTAAAGCCCTGGCCTGAAATACAGGCATCCCATATGAGTGCTGGTAGAGTCCCAGCTGCTCCACTTCCAGTCCAGCCTCCTGCTAATGCACCTGGGAAAACAGTAGAGGATGGCCCAAGTCCTTGGGCCCTTTTGCTCATGTTGGTGACCCAGAAAAAGCTCCTGGCTCCTGGCTTCTGATCAGCTCACTCTCTACCTCTCCATATATCTTTTTCAAATGAATAAAATATTTTTTTTAAAAAAGGTATCCTGCCATACTTCTTTCTTCCCTGTTAATTACTAGGAATTAAAAATTGTTACGGGGCCAGCACTGTGGCAAAATGGGTTATAGCCACACCTGCAGCACTAGCATCCTCTATTGACACCATTGCATGTTCTACTTCTGATGCAGGTCTCTGAAAACATACTGGGAAAGCAGTAGAATATGGTAGAAATCCTTGAGTCTTGCACCCAAGCGAGAGACCTGGATGAAATTTCCCTGACCCCTGGCTTTTTTTTTTAAAGATTTGTTTATTTATTTGAAAGAGTTACAAACACCCACCCACACACACACAGAGAGAGAGAGAGAGAGAGAGGTCTTCCATCTGATGGTTTACTCCCCAGCTGGTTGCAATGGCTGGAGCTGCGCTGATCTGAAGCCAGGAGCTAAGAGCTTCAAGTTCTCCCATGCATGTGCATGGGCCCAAGCACTTGGGCCATTTTCTACTGCTTTCCCAGGCCATAGCCAGGAGCTAGATCAGAAGTGGAGCAGCAAGGACTCAAACCAGTGCCCATATGGGATGCCCATAATGTTTTCTTTAATTGGAGAAATGTTCCTTTGATAGAATGAGCGTATGACCCCACAATATTTTCTACTTACTCATAATAGGGTCTGAGATGTAAAAGTCATGATTAATTTCTTAGAAGAAAATTTACATACCCAGAAGCAAAGAGTGAAAATTAACCTTTTGTTTTTCTCATGAATGAATCAGAGTTTCAAAACTAATACTTAACTTGTATTTTAGAGGAGTTAATGACTTAACCATATCTTCTATTAGAAATACTACGTTGTGGCCAGTGCTGTGGCACAGCAGGTTAAAGCACTGGCCTGAAGTGCCAGCATCCCATATGGGCTCCGGTTCTAGTCCCAGCTGCTCCTCTTCTGATCCAGCTCTCTGCTATGGCCTGGGAAAGCAATAGATGGCCCACATCTTTGGGCTGTTCTGAAGCTCTTAGCATAGTGAACATATATTAGATTCTCATTATTGAAATCTTTAGAAATGTCAGAAAGCATGTAACTTTCTTTAACGATCTGAAACAGAGATGAGATCCATAAGGGCAGAACTGCTCAGCAGCCAAACTGCAGGAATATGTATCTTTCTGACGATATCTTCATCTGCTTCTTGCAGTTGCAGCTAGTCTATGAGCTCTTGGTCTGTTTTCTGCCCTTGGGAGGGCCTAGGGTGCTCTATATTGTCTGTAAGGATTCAAAATTTGTTGTATATTAGTGTCTAATCATAAAATTTCCAAAGTGACAAGCTGGATGTAATAAACTATTCCAGACTGCAAAAAAAAAAAAAAAAAAAAAAAAAAAAAAAAAAAAAAAAACAAGAAAATACAAACATAGTGTACTCTCTATAAAGTACAGCGGTAAATCTCTATTATAGAGATACACATGTCTACACAATTCTCTGTTTCTTTCCCTCTGAAAGTCTACATTCAGCTCTCGATGTTATGATTACTTAGGAATAGATTTCTTATACTTACTTTCATAATCAGTGAACTCGGAATTATTATTGTAGTATTGAGGATTGTACTGACTAAAACACTATGTTTATTCCATGTTAAATAACATCATCGTATCTTTGGATTCCATTTATCCTGCTACTGATGTATTCACAGGAGAGGGGAGGTGGGAGGAAAACCCAAGATCCATCGGGGTGGAGGAGGAATGTCAGAGGCTGTGGTTCTATTGTACTGCAGCTTGGGTTCTGGAAGAACACATTAATGGACCCAGATGGTGTGAAGCTAACTGAAGGGCTATGTTCTGTACACTTGTCTGTGGTACTGCATTTTCATTTATGTAAAATTTATTTCCTTCAAGTAATATATTAATTTGGATGAAAATGAAGATGTTAAGGAATTTTCAGAATGGGTCTGTTTAACCCTCATTGGCTTTGTTTTTAGGCACTTAACTCAGAAAAGAAAAGATAGAAAAATACATTTTGGGTTCTCTTCATCTGTACCATGGCACTCTTTGGTTAAGATTTATCATTTTGTCATATTTGATTCTCTAGACTCCCTGAAAAATCCCCTACTTCATTAGATGGAGTCCGTGTCTCACCATGGCAGTGAAAAGTTTAAAATGTTCCAGCTTTGCATTTAGCTAGGCCGTGGACACCTGCCATGGAACTTGCCAGCCAATTGTGTCAGGGGCATCATCTGAATCAGAATTACTTGCATGAAAACAAGGAGTTGCAGATTCTTCCAGTGAAAGTGGAGAGGAGCAAGAGCTGCAGAACATTGCCAGGGTTGAATGTGCCATGGGATGCTATGTGGTGGCTGGTGTCTGGGGTGCTGGTTCTGCAGAAGATAGGGCTTATGGGGGCTTGTGCTGTGATATAGCAGGTAAGGCTGCCTCCTGCAGTGCCAGCATCCCATATGGTCACCGGTTGGAGTCCAGCCTGCTCCACTTCCAATCCAGGTGTGCTGTGGCCTGAGAAAGCAGTAGAAAATGGCCCATGTCCTTGGACCCCTGAACCCACATGGGAGACCTGGAAGAAGCTCCTAGCTCCTGGCTTTGGATCAGCTCAGCTCTGGCCATTGCATCCAATTGGGGAGTAAACCAGCAGATGGAAGATTCTCTCTCTCTCTCTCTCTCTCTCTCTCTCTCTCTGCCTCTCCTCTCTCTGTAATTCTGACTTTCAAATAAATAAATCTTTTTTTTAAAAAACTTATGCTTAAGGGTAGTGTTCATGGAAAATGTGTGGGACATTTGGCAGCAAGATTTTAGATGAATTTTCCAACCCCTGAACCTCCTAGAGATTAGAATAGACTTCTAATGCACAACTTCCACTTATGCTTAATTAGGTTTTTGTTTTGAATTGTTTTTGATGAAACAGCAAGGAATTCTGAGTTATAGACTTCCTATTTCAGAGACAGGAGAACAGTGATGCCTGCATTTTAATTAAATAATGCCTATCACCCTTTCGTAAGCAACAAATGATCACAGATTCTCTCTTTGCTGCTAAGTAATGAGCATGGTGATTCTTCCCTCCGTAACCACCTTCCCACCTACACTCCCTCCCCTCTTCCTCCTTCCTCTCCTATTGACATGGAATGCCTTACATAGCTAGGCTGAACTTTTAATCCACTTGGCCCTAGGTGTTCATACACTTCAACTCTGTGTGATTATTCATATGCCCTTTTTATGACAAGGCTTATGTCAGAATGACAAATTATATATTCACCTAATACTGAGAGTCATCAAATTGATTTCTATTTTCTTCTCTCTTAGGCAGTTCTTGAGGGGCAGAAATATTTATTTTGTATATCATGTATTTATTCAACTAAAAGACTGACTGTCAAGATGCTGAGTTTTAGTGTCAAAGCAAATATGTTTCTAGACCCCATGAAGGTTACAGTCTGGCAAGAAAGAGCCATCTACCCAAAGAATATTGTTTAACATAGTAAATGCTGGTGTGAAGTCAGTGGATAAAGATTGAAGCATTCTTAATCTAGCACCAACTCTAATCCCATGATCTCTAATTGAGAGAAGTAATCAGAAACACAGAACTCCATGTTACCCAGTTATCTCTTTGAATTTCTGATTAAAAAATAAAACATATCAAACAACACACAAATACCTAGGAGTGCATAATATTTATATACTATCTTGATATTAAAAATAAGAACAAATAACCATGAAATAATAGCAACTTTGAATCTCCTTTGTTTTCTAGACAAGTTATAATCCTATGTGGTTCTTTATAGTAAAATATTACAGTAAATTACAGTACATCATTACAGTAAATTATTACAGTAAATAATTACAGTAAATTATTTTTGTAGGTACTCTTCATCTCACTCACATTTTTTCCTTTTGATAAATCAGATTTTAAAAACTGAGACCCAAGAGAAAAGAAAGATTTTTAAGCTAGTGTTATATGTTGATTGGCTCTCTAAAAATGATTTATTTATTTATTTGAAAGTCAGAGTTACACAGAGTAGAAGGGGAGAGAGAGACAGAGAGACATCTTCCATCTTTTGGTTCACCCACCAATTGGTCACAATGGCTCGAGCTGTACTGATCTGATGCCAGCAGCCAGGAGCTTCTTCTGGGTCTCCCACACTGATGCAGCTGCCCAAGGACTTGGGCCATCTTCCACCGCTTTCCCTGGCCATAGCAGAGAGTTGGATCGAGAGCAGAGTAGCCGGGACTCAACCTCCACCCATATGGAATGTCAATGCTTTACATGCTATGCCACAGTGCTGGCCCCTTGATTGGCCTTTAACTTAGACTTTTTTATGATATTAAAAAACACCATGCTTTTCTAAGCTCTTTCCATTCAGTTTCTAGTTTGTAAACTCCAGATAATACTGTCCCCAGAATTAATCTAAGGTATAAATGCTATGATATAAGGCATTTAACCCCTTAACCTGTCTCTTTGAATACGCAGCTATGTTAGCTCTGTGTCCATTCTTCTGTCTCTGTACTAGATGAATAAAAAGACAGTTTAAAATGATTTGAAAAGAACTATAAGGGGTCGGTGCTGTGCTGCTGCTGCCAATTGGGGAGTGAACCAGCAGATGGTAAACCTCTCTCTCTCTCTCTGTCTCTGCCTCTCCTTCTCTGTAACTCTGACTTCCAAATAAATCAATAAATCTTAAAAGAACTATAAACATCAATAAAACACAAATGAAAATTGTATTCTCAAAACTGGATATTAAACCATGCCTTCTACACCTCTGTTAAAAGCTACATTCTATCATAGTCATTTATGATTTCTAGGGCCAAAGTAGTAAATAAGATTTTTCTGGAAGAGACAGAGGTTATGAGGGAGCCAGGATTTGGGGTCAGTTAGCAGCAGTGAGTGTCACTCTTTCAGATTTGATTCAGGAAAGGAAGAAAGCAACTGATCCCTGAGATTTTGGTGGGGGGAAGGAAAGGAAGGAGGGACTGAATAAAAGCAAAGGCCCTCTGGTTGTGGGCACCCAGCCCTGACTACAGCCTTTGGGAGGGTCAGCTGGTGTCTCTACTGATGCTGCGGCCTGTACTCCATTTCCCAGAGTTCCCAGGAGCTTGGATGTATTATGCCTTCTGAATGCTTGTGCACATGCGTGTGCTGCTGCCATTCCCTGGGGCCTGAGTTGGAACAGAGGGAGTTCATTCCCTGATCAGGGTCAGCCCTGGGGGCTGTGCTTCTCCTTCTCTGGCATTTACTCCATTTCCTGCTCTGCACGTGCGATCCCAGGCAGTTTCCAAGTGCTCACCCTAAGCCTGCCTCCTGCTGCGTCTTCCCTCTTCATCCTCCACCTGTGGGTCCCACTTACCAGGGAGTCTCTTCCCGCCACTCCCGAATTGCTCCCCGCATGTCCGGAAGAAAGGGTACCTGCTCCAGGGACTTTCTGCTGCAGGTTTGGCATGCAGGAAGGGGCGGGGCATGTGTGGGAGAAGGGTGGGTGCCAGGGTGCCATCGATCATGGCAGCTTCCCCCGAGGTCAGGACTGGGACCCGGGCTGTTCTGTCTCCCACCTCCACTTCCCAGGCTCCCAGTGCCTGGAATCTCTCCTGCAGGACCTCACCCAAACTGTCCCTAATGTGCTTTATTTAGTGGTTACAGGAGAGAGGGGGCAGCATTCTGGGAACATGCACACGCAGGGAAGGAAGGCAGAAAGACTCCGGCTCTCCACAGTTAAATAAGCTGGGTTCCCACTGTGGGTGGTCTCAGAATGCAGTCTGGCCAGGTCTCTTGATGTTTCCTGGGCTGGTTCCTGCAGGGTGGGGCTGGGTGGCCTTCAGCAGGGAGCCTGGGGCAGCAGAGGGGTGGGAAGGAGGATTTGACTAGGATCTGCCCCACTGCTCTCATCTTGCACCTCATCTTCCTGGTGGGGAGCAGTGTGAAGTGTGCATTGATCCCTCTCATATTAATTATCAGATTTTTCCAATGTGGAATTTGAAGCTGTTCCAGAAACCTGGGGTGGGAAAACTCCCTTCTTTCAAACAGGCACAGAGACAGTGGAGGATCCAAGGAGTTTCTATTAATGGCCCTAGGCTCAGCTGGAATGATTTCCTGAGAACTGAGCATCAAATTCAAGTTTCTTAGCTGTTACAGCATTGGTGGGTTTAAATGGCAGCCTTCATGACTTAGGTCCACATTTCCAATGGTCAGGGGGTCCAGTATGTTTGTAAAAGAGATGCCAGGGACAGATTTATTAGGATAGCTTTATGACTGGAGTTTACAGAAGCAGAACTTAGGACATCTTCCCTCCCTAGATAAGATTTCAGTGGGCAGCTGTTTCACTCATTAATTGTGAGCATCCACTTTTAAAGGTTTGTGTTGGATGGGGTCCACTTCTCTTTCTTTGATGATGTATTTGGCTGCTTTTCATATTCTGTCTTCAGCTATTTCTTCTCCTGTTAGCAAGGCTGTCAACTCTTTTTACCTGCCACTGATCCCTTTGCAAAATAAGAAGAGAACTAAAATTAATGCAAGTCTACTGTGTTGTCAATAACTGGAGCTACTTTTTTAAAGATTTATTTATTCATTTGAAAGAGTTACACAGAGTGAGGAGAGAGAGAGAAAGAGAGAGAGACGTCTTCTGTCCGATGGTTCACTCCCCAATTGGCAGCAGCAGCTGGAGCTGTGCCAGTCTGAAGCCAGGAGCTTCTTCTGGGATGAAGCTGTTTTTTAAAATAATTATTTATTTATTTGAAAGGCAGAGTTACAGAGTGGTAGAAGCAGAGATGGATGGCTGGAGCTGTTTGGATCCAAAACCAGAAGCCAGGAGCTTTGTCCAGGTCTCATAGGTGGGTGCAGGAGATGAGGGATTTGGGCCATCTTCTACTGTTTTCCCAGGCCACAGCAGAGAGCTGGATGGGAAGTGCAGCAGCCAGGATCCCAACCGGCACCCATATAGGATGCTGACACTGCAGGCAGTAGCTTTACCCACTATGCAACAGTGTTGCCCACTAACTGGAGCCCTTTTAATCTGAGTTTGCATAAAGTGGAGAATTACAACATCATAAATACAGATAAGTAACATCTTTTTCTCTGCCCAGTACTTTACAGTTACCCAGTGCTCCACTGAGAATCTTACATTCCACACTGTGTAATTATGAAGGCCAGTTACTTGTCTTATTTTGGGTTCTGTGGTTAAACCCATGACATTTTTGAAATGGGAGGATATTAGTTCTACAATTTCATAAAGACTGCTCTGTGGAAGCATCAATAGAAGTTATAACTGTGAGAGTGGTAAGAAAGAAGAATGGAAGAAATAAGTACCCCTTACGCCACACAGAGGTGTCCACAAATGGAGTAGAAGATGTGCCCTTGAAAACTATGGCTGACTTTCTGGGACAAACTGTGTTTGAGTGCTTCACATGTTCTGATAGAAAGGTGTTGCCACCAGGTTATTAGTATATTTATTTAGTTAGTTTTTAAAGATTTATTTATTTATTTGAAAATCAGAGCTACACAGAGAGAGAAGGAGAGACAGAGAGAGAGAGAGAGAGAGAGAGAGAGAGAGAGATGTCTTCCATCAGGTTCATTTCCCCAATGGCTACATCATTGTGAACTTTGCTCAGTTCCTGACCTATACCTTTCCTTTAACCTAGTACTTTGCCATGTAGTAGCCCATGAAAACTGCAGACTGCATAAATGAATGAATATTTGGAGGGTTGTGATTTCTTAGAGGAACATCATGAGACAGAAGGAATAAAACAAAACAAAAGTATCCTCCGTATATAGAAGATATACTGTTTTTGCAAGCTATAGAGAAGAGGAAGAAGAAGGAAAGTAGTGAGACTGGAAAGGGTGTGGCAAAGGTAATAGGCACTAGTCAAGAATTCAACAAGCCCATTAGGAAAGTATTAAGGATTCTTTACTTCCATGTAGACTCTGCCCTCTAATGGTGAACAGGGTCCTCTAAACCCACTTGTTGCACAAATGAAAACCCAAGCATTGTCTTCTCCCACAGATGGAGTCTGCTATTGGTTTTGATTTACATTTCCCTAATGGCTAGTGATATTGGGCATGTTCATCTATGTCTTGACCATTGAGATTTCCTCTTCTGAGAAACATCTATTCAGATCATTCTCCATTTCTGAACTGTACATTTTGCTTCTTGTTTGGAGTTTTTCCAGTTCTATATAAGTATGTTTTGGCTATCAATCTTTTGTCATAGTCAGAGTTTTCAATGTTTCCTGCCATTCCGTCCATTGTATCTTCACTCTGTTGATTACTTTGTTGTGAAGATGTATCTTAATTTGATATGCTCAAATTTGTATATTTTATTTTGTTACTTGTGCTTTTGGAATCTGACCCAAAACTGTTGTCTATGCTAATGTTTTACAGTTTCTCATATGTTTACTTAGGTTTTGGGTTTTTTTAACATACATAATTTTATTACAAATTTTTTTAAAAAAACAACACAGAATGCAACATCCTAACAAAAAATCCAAATTTACAAATGATACTAATTCCTACAACTTTGCTGTGCTACCATACACAAGTCAAGAAATTAAAGAAACCATTAAATATTTAGGAACATTCAACATCAGAAGCTTTAAAATCTAACTGTATGTAGTAGCCCCTCAAAAAGCTACAACCTGCATTTTTTAAAAAAAAGTATTTTCTCTACAAAGAATCTTATCAGCTATACAAAAATCTGTACAGTTTTTTTATACTGAAGCTAATATTGAGCTGCACTTGAATTCACATTCTTAGCAAAACAACTGCCTGAGCACACACGCACACTCCACACTCATCATTACAGGATAGCCATTTATTCTTCATCTTCATCCTCTTCCTCATCATCTTCATCTTCTTACTCTTCCTCTTCTTCCTCCTCATCTTCAGGTTCATTCTTCTTCTTTGAGCCTGTGGGCCTACCAGGGCCCTTCTTTCCCGCTTCACTTTTGCCCTTGGCACGGTATGCAGCAATATCCTTTTCATATTTCTCCTTTAGCTTAGCTGCTTTCTGTTCATATGGTTGTTTATCTTTGGCTGACTGTTCAGACCACATCTCACCCAATTTTTTTGCAGTGTCCCCAATGGACAGGCCAGGGTGTTCACTTTTGATCTCTGGGCAATGTTCAGAGCAAAAGAGAAAGAAGGCAGATGGTGGTCTTTTAGGAGCATTAGGATCCTTTTTCTTTCCCTTCTTAGCACCCTTGGGAGGAACGTAATTTTTCATCTCCCTGACATAAAGAGCTTTATCACTTTTTGCCATATCTTCAAACTTGGACTTTTCCTTTGCAGACATGGTCTTCCATCTCTCCGAGCATTTCTTAGAGAATTCTGCGAAATTGATCGAAGAGTCAGGGTGTTTCTTCTTGTGCTCTTCCCGGCACGTCTGCACAAAGAAGGCATAGGAGGACATTTTGCCCCTCGGCTTGTTGGGGTCTCCTTTACCCATGACAACAGAACGGCGGCCACCTGGTGCGAGTTGTTCCTCAGACTCCCGCAGAGCGGCCAGATCCGACGGCATTGCTTCCTTCCCTCAGTTCCGGCGTGAACTCAGGATGTGAGGGCGATCTGGCTGCGACATCTGTCACCCCATTGATCGCCAGGGTTGCTTCGGCTGATCTGGCTGGCTAGGCGGGTGTCCCCTTCCTCCCTCACCAATCCACGTGCGTCCCTCCCGAAGCTGCATGCTCGGTCGAAGAGGACGACCTTCCCCGCTAGAGGAGGACCGGTCTTCGGTCAAGGGTATATGAGTAGCTGCGCTCCCCTGCTAGAACCTCAAAACAAGCTCTCAAGGTTTTGGTTTTATATTTAGACTTTTAATTTACCTTGAGTTGCTTTTACATAGTGTATGAGGTGTTGGGGTATCTTTTCAGGCTTCTACATATGGATAATCACTTTCCTTTAAACCATTTGCTAAAGGGATTCTTCTTTCTCCTGTTTGTTTTATTTCCTTTATTAAATAGGGGTTGGCTGTAGAAAAGTCAGTTTATTTCAGCTGCCTATTTTTTCCATTGAACTATGTGTCTGTTTTTCCAACAGTGCTAACACTGCTTCTATTTTTTTAAGATTTCTTTATTTGAAAGGCCAGATGCTTCTTCCAAGTCTCTCATGTGGGTGCCAGCACCCAAGAACATGGTCCATCTTCCACCAATTTCCCAGGTGCATTAGTAGGGAGCTGGATTGGAAGTGGAGAACCTGGTCTTCTAGCAACAACATATGGGATGCATGCACAGCAGGACAAGGCATTAACCTACTACACCACAGCATCAAACCCTTCCTTATTTACTTCTGCTGTGATCTTTCATTATTCACTTTTCTACTGCCCCACAACTTGACTCATTCCTGTTTTTTTTTTTTTCTGGGTCCTGGAGGATGGTAGTAGGTTGCTTCTGGGATATCTTTTTTATGTTAGTAGATACTTGGTAATCTAAAATCATAGTTTTTACTTTCTATATTTCTCTGCTAATCACAAGGACCTTCTAGATGACAGCAGAAAATGCTAGCAGAAATGAGGATATATTAATTTGCTAAGAAAATACCACAGAGAATATGATTTAAATCATGGAATTTTACTTCTCAGAGTTGTAGAGCTTGAAAATATCAGATCAAGGTGCTAATAGGCTCGATTTTTCCAGAAGCCCTTCTCTGATGTGACAGACACATCTATCATTTGATCTGCTTAAAAGCACTTTATTCAGGTAGAGTTATGTTGGTGGTTAGCACTTCAGTGTTTGAGTTTTAGGGAGGCACATTTCAGTCCACAACAGCAAAGGGGCCCTGTGGTCTACTTCAATGACAGCCATCTCTGCGGAGGATAGAAAGTTTGAAATCAGCATTAGGAGTTCTCACAGTATTACTGTCAGTGCTATCTCCATCAAATGTGCATTCATGTACACACAAACAAAACTACCTGTACACATAAACACATTCAACAGTGGAAATGCCTGATGGTTGTGTACAGGTAACATCAATATAATAATCCATAAGATGGCCTATTAGCAGACATTAAAAGAGAATTAGAAAGAATGACAACAAAATCTGCAGTTACCTATATTTATGTCTATATGTATGATATTCAGTATTTATAGTTGCTAAAAGATGAATACTGATGTGTGGAAATAAAAGCTAAACCTTACCTTGCAATATTGCAGCCTAGTCTACATGAAAGATGTCTTCCTAAAACCTTTCCCTGGGCCCACTCTGTGGCATAGTAGATTAAGCATCCACCTGCAGCACCAGCATCCCACATGGGCACCAGTTTGAGTCCCTGCTCCTGCACTTCCAATCCAGCTCTTTGCTAATGGCCTAGGAATGCAGTGGAATATGCCCTGAGTGCTTGGGCCCCTGCACCCATGTGAGAGACCTGGAGGAAGCTGCTGACTCCTGGCTTCTGGCACCTGGCTTCAGATCGGCCCAGCTCCAGTCATTATGGCCATTTAGGGGTGAACCAGTGGATAGCAGACCTCTCTTTCTCTTCCTCTCTATATCTGTCACTCTGCCTCACAATAAATACATCTTTTAAAAATCTTTCCCTTTTTAAATTTCTTAATTGTTTTAAAGATTTATTTATTTATTTATTTACAAGTCGAGTTACAGACAGAGAGGAGAGCCAGAGAGAAAGAGGGAGGTCTTCCATCTGATGTTCACTCCCTAATTGATTGCAACTGCCAGAGCTCTGCTGATCCGAAGCCAGGAGCCAGGAGCTAGTTCCAGATCTCCCAGATCGGTACAGGGGCCCAAGGACTTGGGCCATCTTCTACTACTTTGCCAGGCAATAGCAGAGAGCAGGATCAGAAGTGGAGCAGCTGAGTATTGAACCAGCCCCCATATGGGATGCTGGCACTTCAGTCCAGGGTGTTAACCTGCTCCACCACAGCACCAGTCCAACATTTTAAATTTCTGATACTCTAAAGTAGCACAGGACTGCATTACATCTAGGAAAGATGTATTTAAAAATTATAAATCTAGTGCATTTTAGCAGAAGTCCTAATAAATACTTCTGATTTTCTCAACATTATGTATAAATAAATGATAGAATGAGTCATTGTCAGATTAATAGAAGGAGTTTGAGAGGATTGTCTCTCTTTCAATTGTGTTGAATAGTTTGAGAAGCATTAGTTCTTTAAAAGACTTGTAGAATTCAATAGTGAGGCTGTCTGATCCTGGACTTTTCTTTCTTGTTAGGGTCTTTATTACTCATCCAATCTCTTTCTTGGTTTTTGATTTGTTTAGCTTTTCTATGTGTCTTCATGACTCAATTTTGGTATATTGTGTATGTCCAGGAATCTGTTGATTTTTCCTCTAGGATTTCCAATTTGTTAACCATCACAACAGATGCCCGCATCATATATTGCAGTGCTAATCTGAGTTTTGGGTACTCCACTTCCAAATCAGTTTCATGTTAATATCCCTGGGAAGAAATGGATAATAGCTCAAATTCTTTCCTTCTTGTCATCTAATTTGGAGAACTGTAACCTCAATGGGGACTTGAAACCTGGTCTTGCACAGTTGTAGCCATATAGAAAGTGAACCAGCAGATGGGATATCTCTCTGCTTCTCTTTCCTTCTCTCTTTGTCTCTGTGTCTCTCTGCCTTTTTTTATCATATTAAAATATTTAATTACTTATTTGAAAGAGTTACAGAGAGAGGGAGAGACAGAAATCTTCCACCACCTAATTCATTTTTGAGATGTCTTTAATAGCCAGAGTGTGGCCAGGTTGAAGCCAGGAGCTTTTCCTCCGATGTGCGTGGCAGCATCCCAGCACTTGGGCCATCTTTCCCTGCTTTTTCAGTCCATTGGTAAGGAGCTGGATCAGAAATGGAATAGCTGGTACTTGAACTGGTGCACATACAGGATGCCAATGTAACAGATAGCAACTTTGTCCACTGCACCACAACCACCAGCTCCTCTTTCTGGCTTTCCAATAAATAAATCTTTTGAAAAAGAATTTAAGGTAGTAAAAGTCATCATGACTGAGCAATGGCAAATTTATTGAAGTGATCGACTTTCTTAAAGGTCTATTTATGAATTTGAAAGGCAGCACTAGAAAGAGAGAGTGGGAGAGATGGATCTTCCTCCTGGTTTGTTCACTCCTCAAATGGCTGCAATGACTGTGGCTAGGACAGACTGATATCAGGAGCCGGGGGCTTCTTCCAGGTCTCTCACATGGGTGCAGGAGCCCCAATATTTGAGTCACCCTGTGCTGCTTTTCCAGACACATTAGCAGGGAACTGGATCCGTTTGGAGCATTAATGTCTATGATACTCTCCTTGCAGTTGAAGGATTTAGAATCCATTTTGATTATGGGTGGGCTAAGTACAACAGCTCCCAATTGTCCAAGGTTTGGATTAGATGGGTTCTGAGAAATTTTGTTAAAATAGTTATTAATCATAACTCTGAGCTTAAGCTTTTCTTACCAAATTTTCATGTTTGCTGATGTTTATATCTATGGGAAAATTGGGTCTCTGGATTGCAACCAATGAAAGCATCCAGACTAACAGTAATAAGGTCAACAGTCAGCAGAATGATGTCCAGCTGAACTGAAATAGCTTTTCTTATTTGGTAGAGGGGTTACCTCCTGCATTATACTGACATACTGACATAGACAGTAGATATTGGAGCCTGTCTCTTCTGCCAAATGGAGAATGCCACATTTTGATCCATCATATATATATTTATATATTATAATATATATTATATATTTCTATACATAATATAGAATTACATATAATTATCATAAATATATAATATGTAATTATATATAAATATTATATATGAATTTATTTATATATAAATATATAATTATTTCTGATCCAGCTCCTTCCCATGGATTGAAAAAGCAGTGAAAGATGGTCCAAGTGCCTGGGTTGCTGCCACACACATTGGAGGAGGAGCTCCTGGCTTCAACCTGGCCACACTCTGGCTATTGAAGTCATCTCAATAATATATATATATATATATATATATATATAATATATAATATATATAATAGTTATAGTAAATTATATAATATTATCTGTTTATAATTATTCTGTATTATATAATATATTATATGATAAAGCATAATATATTTTATATATGAATATATTTATATACATAAATATATATATATAAATAATTGTAAATATATATATATATAGAATTTATTTACGTATTTGACAGGTGTACTTACAGACAGTGAGAGGAAGAGACAGAGAGAAAGGTCTTCCATATGCTCATTTACTCCCCTAATGACTGCAATGTCTGCAGCTGGGCCAATCTGAGCTAGGAGCTTCCAGGTCTCCCACATTTTGGCAGGGACCAAAGCACTTGGAACAGCTTCTACTGCTTTCCCAGGCTATTGCAGAGAGCTGGATGGGAAAAGGAGAAATGGGGACTAGAACTGGTGCTCATATGGGGTGCCAGCACTGCAGGTAAAGGATTACACCACTGCACCACAGTGCTGGCCCCAGTCTATCCTTTATTAAGGAGATCTCAGTAATCATGTTCAGGTATTGCTGTCCTATATTCATGGCCAAAGTCCTAGCAGGCAACATGGTTTGGAGAATCGTAAGCACAAGGTGTGTAGGAGACTTCATTTCTCATACAGCACAGTTAATAACAAGGTTCCAAGAGGGGAAATTACTTGCATCATAGTCTTTGAGAACTAATGGACATCACAGGTGATCTAAAGAATGTAGAAGGTTTGTGAGCCCCTAGAGTGAAAAAGTCACTGGGAGCACAAGGACAGTGCCTAGAGTTTATTTTGATGGATTTTAGCCCCTTTCATTGGAGGGAGGCCCGAAGAAGCTGGACTGATTAGTAAACCTCAGAAGTGTCTTTTCAATGTGAAGGCAAACTGAGACTGAGGGGTTTTTGGAAAAACGTTGAACAAAAGACATTTCCCACACTTGGTTAAAACACATCATTTATCTACTGATTTTCATCAAATCTGTTAACATTAGGTATAAGGTACAGTGGACATGGTGGATGGCATATAGCAATATGATTTTAGTAATATATCATGAGGTGCTTTTTTTAAATGGATTTAGCAGGTAAAATTGGGCTACCTAATGGGATGTAGCTGGAATAATCACCTTTTTGTTAAATAAATCTGAGGTAATAAATGTTAGTGTATGAAGACATTGAGTTTTCTGTTATTGGGCCTTCTTGGTTATTTTAATCTGGGATCTGCAAATTCTCATTTTCTTTATTTTATTCCTCATCATGTCGGACCAACTCTGCTGCTTTGGGGATTTTTTTAGTACATCTGACATTTGGAAATTTAGACAATAGTATAGTTAAAAAGAGATCTACCAAGTAAAGTATTTTTATTCTGATACATATTTTGGAATTCTTCTAAAATTCCTATTGAGTATCCTTGTTAAATTTAGTTGCATCCCAGGTTAAGACTTATTGGAGGCAGGCGCCATGGCTCAATAAGCTAATCCTCCACCTGCGGTGCAGGCACACCAAGTTCTAGTCCTGCTGGGAGAGCCAGATTCTGTCCCAGTTGCTCCTCTTCCAGTCCAGCTCTCTGCTATGGCCCAGGAGTGCAATGGAGGATGGCCAAAGTGCTTGAGCCCTGTACCTGCATGGGAGACCAGGAGGAAGTACTTGGCTCCTGGCTTTGGATCAGCACCATGTGCCAGCCGCAGCACACTGGCGGCAGCGGTCACTAGGGGGTAAACCAACAGAAAAAGGAAGACCTTTCTCTCTGTCTCTCTCACTGTCCACTCTGCCTGTCAAAATAAAAAATAATTTTTATAAAAAGACTTATTGGAACCACTTCAGTGATTATACCCATGAAACTTTGTTAATAAATGCAAATAGAACCTGGGAAAATTGATGTATATCTTATGCTGTAGAGACTTAAGATTGAACATCTTTTTTTAATCTTTTTAATTATATAATTTAAAAACAAATTTTAGATTTTTTTTTTTACTTTACTAAGTCACAGCTCTGGCCCCATTAATATGACTTAACAATGTTTTTTCCTCTCAGACTTATCTCTATTGTTTCAGTTAACTGCATGCCTTTTCTTTACATTCAGATTCCCTCAGCTCTCAAAGCTTATTCATCTTAATTCTGTTGTTCCTATTTCCCTCCCTTTTATTCTGTCCCTAGGCTAATTGAGGTCATGATTCTCCATTCCTTCTGTGTGATGTCACAGTAGGCTTGAAGTGTTCTTTTTCTCTTCTGATTTCTAAAGAAAGAAATTATGTATTCCCCCAGTTTAGATATTTTAATAATGCACTCTAAAACAAAGGTTAAATGTTCTTAATTTGACAAGAATTTTCAGGGCCAGTGGTGTGGCATAGTGGGTAGAGCCACCACTTGCAGTGCTGGCAGCTCATATGGATCCAGATCTCTGCTAAAGCCTGGGAAAGCAGTAGAAGATGGCCCAAGTCCTTGGCCCCTGCACCCATGTAGGAGACCTGGAAGAAGCTCCTTGCTCCTGGCTTTGGATTGGCACAACTCTGGCCATTGCAGCCAACTGGGGAGTGAACCAGTGGATGAAAGACCCCTCTCTCTTCTCTGCCTCTCTCTGTGCAACTCTGACTTTCAAATAAATAAATAAATCTTTTAAAAAAAGAATTTTTTCTAATTTTAGATTTGTTCTCCTTCATTGTCACTTCAGGGTGTGTGTAAGGAGTGCATATCCAGTTTTTCTATTTTGGAATTTTGGGATTTTGTATTAGCTCTGCTGTGTATTCATTTTTCTTGAGCATTGGTGATATCTTCTCCTTAGTTGTATTAAGAGAGAGAGCAATAGCCCTCATGTCTTTTTAGTTAAGTAAGACATATTAAAAACAGAGCATTCAGTATACATTCATAGTAGTTTGACTCGTTCAATTGATTTTCCTGAACTCCCTTGGACATTCTTGGTCTTTGCTGTACAACTTTCTATACTCATTAATTGAAGCAAAGTGGAGGTGTTCAGGAATCTACAGGTACATGCTACATAGCAAAGCACATCATTTCCTATACAAAGTGACTGGGAAATCCAGAATCTTTTGCACACATATTGGATCCTGAACTATTACTGGACTATTCAGTAAGATTTTAATGTATTTATTTTCTGTGTGTGTGTTTGTATTTCTAAATAAACTCTGCTGGGCTACTTAACATTAACATATATTGCAGAATTCTTTCATCAGTTTTTACTTTTAAAAAATTTCTTTTTCAGTTTTATGGGAGAGGGTAGAAGTTTTCTGCTATGTAACTGAAAATTCATTCATTCATTAAAGTAAAAATATTTGTTGCAAATTGGTAGAATACTATTAATTCTTGTGTGATTTTCATGAAACTAAATACATTCTCTATTTTGTTTTGCTTAAAATTTCTGCATGTGTGGACTTCTTTTTTCCTTCTTGCCCCAAATCCCTTTGTGTATTGGGATGGCAAATGGGTTTTACACTGGACAAAACATGTTATTTTGGCAAAGAAGTACTTAGCCTTCCTGCTTCAAGTATTCAAATATTGCATTGGAAATCAGTATATTTGTTTACTGTACAAATGTCCTTCATACAATTTTGTAATCTTCTGGGATGGGAGAGGAAGCAGGAAATAGGAGGGTTATGGGTGGGAGGGATGTTTTGGGGAGGGGAAGCCACTGTAATCCAAAAGCTGTACTTTGGAAATTTATATTTATTAAAAATATTAAACAATTTTGTAGTCTTCATCTTCCTTTTTATTTCATCCTTTTTAAAAAAAAGATTCATTTATTTTACTTGAAAGTCAGAGTTACACAGAGAAGGAGAGAGAGAGAGGGAGAGCAGTCTTCCAACCACTGGTTCACTCCCCATTTGGCCACAATGGCTGGAGCTCTGCCAATCCAAAGCCAGGAGCCAGCAGCTTCTTTTGGGTCTCCTATGCAGGTGCAGGAGCCCAAGGGCCTGGGTCATCCTCTACTGCTGGATAGTAAGTCTTACTTGCCTAAAAAGATGGATAGTAATTTGAGTAGCCAGGACTTGAACTGGCACCCAATTGGAATGTCAGCACTGCAAGCCACAGCTCTACTTGCTACTCCACAGCATCGGCCCCCTAAATTTTTATGAGTATTGCTACACGATTGGAATTTATAATTGATAATGCTGAACAATTGAAACTGTCTTATTTACAATTGTAGGACTGGATATGGCAGTTTTACTTGAAGTAAAGTATGTAGCCTGCTTATTGTATGATTTTCGGAAAAGCATGTATTTATATATAACAGCAGATCTGTTAATCATTTAAAAGTGAATTGTCATGATTACCCAGATGTAAAGAATGCAATATGTGCTAATGAGTTAGCAGTCACAGACATTTAGAAGTAGAGGGATTTTAGAACTTTTTCAATACTGCAGTTTTTATGAAAAACTAATAATTTTTTTATTTGACAGGTAGAGTTATATACAGTGAGAAATCAAAAAGGTCTTCCTTCCATTGGTTCAGTCCCCAAATGGCTGCCACAGTTGGAGCTGTGCCCATCCGAAGCCAGGAGTCAGGTGCTTTCTCCTGGTCTCCCATCCGGGTGCAGGGCCCAAGCACTTGGGCCATCCTCCACTGCCTTCCCGGGCCATAGCAGAAAGCTGGACTGAAAGAGGAGCAACCAGGACTAGAACACTTTGCCCATAAGGGATACCAGCACCACAGGTGGAGAATTAACCAAGTGAGCCACGGCGCTGGCCCCCGATAAATTTACTCTTAACAAAATATCAAAATATCTTATTTAGTATAAAGTTAGTAGTGAAAAGAGACTACCTTGTTGAACACAGAAATTTGAGATTATATTTCTTGGTATTAATTTGCATCTTAAGGCTTATTGCCTAGTTTATTTCAATATTTCAATCTAATATTACTAATAATATCTTGTACTTAGTGGTTCACTGTGTGCCAGACAATATTCTTTTGATTTTTTAAAAGATTTATTTATTTATTTATTTGGAAGTCAGAGTTACACAGATATTGAACAAGAGGAAGAGAGAGAGAGAGAGAGGTCCTCCATCTGCTGGTTCACTCCCCAGATGGCCTAAAAGGTCAGAGATATGCCAATCTGAAACCAGGAGCCAGGACCTCTTCAGGGTCTCCCATGCAGATTCAGGGGCCCAAGGACTTGGGCCAACTTCCTACTGCTCTCCCAGGCTATAGCAGACAGCTGAATGGAAAGTGGAGCAGCCTGGACTTGAACCGGCCTCCATATGGGATGCCCCCACTGCATGCAGTGGCTTTACTAGGTACACCACAGCACTGGCCTCAAGACAATGCTCTAAAATGATGCATTAATTATTCCCAAATATTGAAAAGTGGCATGGTACACATTTGAATGTGTTGTTTTGTACTAGTTGTAGAAACAGTTTAAAATATATTTAGATTTAAAAATGTAAGCTTTGATCTAAAGGTTTACTTTCCCTTAAGGTGCCTGTTTGGAAACTGAGAGATCATTGAAGTCTCAAGATAGAGTACAACTGATCTTATCCAAGCCTCCTTTATCACATGAGGATGCTAAATGCCAACCCCAGAGAAGTTAAGTGAACTGTTCAAGGTCACATAGGTAAGTTGTGGCAGGGATAATTCTGTATTAGCATTAGGTATCCTGATACATAGGCCACTGTTCTGTCAATTTTGTACTCCTTCTGGAGTTAAAGATTCTAAGTTGTGGAAAATTGAATTTGGAAATTTAGTGGTTGCTATGTTGTTATGGTGAGAAATTTCTGTGTATAGCTATGAGTTGCTTAAATTTTATTCAATATATTTTTCTAGTATGTTTGCTATTTATTTGAAATGTATAACAAGTAGCTTCATCTATTTGCCAAAAGAATTTTTTGAAGATTTATTTATATTATTTGAAAGTCAGAATTACACAGAGAGAGAAGGACAGGCAGAGAGAGTGGTCTTCCATTCACTGGTTCACTCCACAGTTGGCCTCCATGGCTGGAGCTGTGCTGACTGGAAGGCAGGAGCCAGGAGCCTCTTCCTGGTCTCCTATGCAGGTGCAGGGGCCCAAGGACTTGGACCATTTTATAATGCTTTCCCAGGCCATAGCAGAGAGCTGGATAGGAAGTGGAGCAGCCAGGTCTTGAACTGATGCCCCTATGGAATACCAGCACTGCAGGTGGCAGCCTCACCCACTATGGCACAGTGCCAGCCCTTGCCAAAAGAATTTATAGAAGCTATTCCATATATACACTTCACAATTATTTAGTTACTTGACACGAACTATCCCTGCATATTTGAAAATTTTGAATGGTATCACTTGGGTTTTAAGAATGTTATATTTTAGGTCTCTTAATATTTTTAGTGATGATGTTTTAAAGGCCCTTTCTGTTTTATGAAAAATGATAAGGATTTTGTTTTACAATGGCCATAGTATTACTACTTAAAGCAATAGATTAAATAACACTTTTAAACAAAGTCATTTAATACTGAATTCTAACACACTGGTATATTTTAAAGTGAGACACCGGATTTCTTTCAGATATTCTAAAGAAGAATGATAATCAAAATTGAAGACATCTACAGTTTTTAATCACTTGTTTTAAATATTGGTCATAATGGTCCAATTTTGAATTTAATTTTAATTAGCTTTTAAATGATTCAATATATTTTATAGAAAAAATTCGGAGAACATAATTATATACTCAACCTCCCTCCCTTCTTTTTCCTTCTTTGTCATTTTTTTTAGCTTATGAAATGACATTTTCAGTTTACATTACATTAAAAAGGGTTGTTGAGTCAAGGGACAAGTTTAACAGGCAAAAAGCAAAAAGATCCTAATTTAGAGGGAATACAGACAATGGCTCTAAACAATATTTGAATATCACATCTAAACAATATTTGAATAAATTGATAAATATTTTAATTTCTCCTACTAAAATGCTCAAAGTCTTTAATTATTTATCAAATATTAGTGCAAAATTATGGATTTAAATGATCCCAAAAAGTGATGAATTTTTGTGTAATAAATTCCAATTTTTGTCAAGGCTTTTTGACAGTCTCACAGAAAACTTATGTTTGTGAATGGGAAGAATAATACCAAAATATCCATATTACCAAAAGCAATTTGCAAATTCAATGCAATCCCAATCAACATACCAACGATGTTCTCAGAGCTAGAAAAAATGATGCTAAAATTCACATAGAAACATGAGAGATGCTTAACATCTAAAGCAATATTATAAAGCAAAAAAAAGCTGGAGACATCACACCATATTTTAAGACATATTACAGGGGTCAGCACTATGACAAAGCAGGTAAAGTCACCGTCTGCAGTGCCGGCATCTCATATGGGTGCCAGTATGTTTCCCAGCTGCTCCACTTCTTATACCCCTCTCTGGTATAGCCTGAGAAAAAAGTAGAAAATGGCCAAAGTCTTTGGGCCCCTGCACCTGCATAGAGACCTGGAAGAAGCTCCTGACACTTGGATTCAGATCAACAGAGCTCCGGCCATTGTGGCCATTTGGGGAGTAAACCAGTGGATGGAAGACCTCTCTCTCTCTCTGCCTCTACCTCTCTGTAACTCTGCCTTTCAAATAAATAAACTGCAAAAAAAAAAAGAAGAAGTGTTAGCACTGATATAATAACAGACACATAGTTCAATGGAAAAGACTTGGTAGCATAGAAATAAACTCAAATTTCTACCAGCAACTCATATTTAACAAAGGAACTAAAATGAACTGGAGAAAGAAGAATCTCTTTCACAAGTGGTGCAGAGGAACTTGATTATCCATATGTAGAAGCCTGAAAAGAGACTCCAACATCTCTTACACTATGTGAAAGTGAACTCACAGTGAATTAAAATGTAATCATAAGACCCAAACCCAAGTAAACATAGGGGAACTCTAAATATTGTCAACACACAATAGCTTTTGGGTAAGATTCCAATAGCAATAGTCACAAAAATAAAAACAGAGACATTTGAGTATATCCAACTAAGATACTTCTTCACAACAAAGTAAACATCAGAGTGTAGATACAATGAACAGATGGCAGGAAAAATTAAAACTCTGAATGTTTACAGATTTCCAGAACATTTACATGAATTGGAAAAACTCCAAAAAATACAGTGAAGAAACATCTGAATAGACATTTCTCAGAAGAAATGTAAATGGTCAAAACATGTGAATATGCCCGATGTCACTAGCCATTATGTAAATATAAATCAGAACACCATATCAGTCTCCAACACCTGTGGGAGAATACAACACTCAGGTGTTTGTGTGTGCAGCAAGTGGGTTTAGATGACCCTGTTCACCTCTGGAGAGCAGAGTCTACAGGGAGGTAAAGAAACCTTACTGCGCAGGGGCATGCTAATCTTCTCTGTATCGTTCCAATTTTAGTATATGTGCTGCCGAAGCGAGCACATGTGCTGCCGAAGCGAGAAAGAGATGAAAAGAATTTATCTCAGCTAGCCACTAATATTCAAGAAACAAGGTCTTCAGGAAAGCCAACTCAACTGACATTTTCATGTCATTGTTAAATAAAGGAAAAGTTATCTAGGTTCAGCAATACGTAGTTTATAAGAGAAAGACTACAGAGTAATTTCCTTGGCATAGAAATAACTTTGTCTTCTTTTTTTTTTATCTATGAGGGCTTGCTATCACCACCACACACCCACATCCCATATACAAATGCCTGGCTTGAGTGGTAGCTTCTCTGCTTTGAGGCAAGTTTCTGCTAGTGTGCACCCTGGGAGGAGACAGAGGATGGCAGAAGTGCTTGGGCCCCTGCACCCAAATGGGACATCCAGAATGAATTCCCAGTTCCTGGTTTTGGCTTGGTCAAGCTTTGGCTATTGCAAGTGTCTGGGGAGTGAAACAGTGGTTCCCTCTTCCTGTCACTCTGCCTTTCAAATCAATAACTGTTGTTGGTAATGACTAATAATGATATTCACTGATTGTCAAATTTTGAATCTATTAATTATAGACAATTTCTCTTTGTAATTTTAAACTTTCATAATGTTCTGTAGCCAATTTCATCACTAGAAATAAAAACTTTTCCTCAAAAAAAAAAAGAAACCTTACTGCTTTCCTAATGTGCTTATTAAGTTCTTGACCAGCGCCTGTTAGTCTTGCTACAAACTTTCTAGTCTTACTACTTTCCTTCTTCTTCCTCTTCTCTGTGACTTGTAAAATAGTATACATTCTATATACTGTGGATACTTTTGATTTATTTTATTCCTTCAGTCTCCTATGAAGTTCCTCCACAAAAGCACAGCCCTTAAGATATTCATTCATTTATGCAGTCTGCAGATTTCATGAGCTACTAAATTCCAAGTAGTATGTTAAAGGCAAGATCTGGGCCTAAGAGAAAAATGGTCTAAATTCTGTGCCTAGAAGAGGATTTGGGACATAGTAGAACTTCAGTGAAGTGCTATGTGAATGACATGCACTCATTAAATGAGTAATCTAAAGCATACACTTCATTTAAGCAACACAGCAGCCCTACTCACCTCAGGTAGAGCAATTGAGAGGAATAATGTGAACAAAAATAAGACATCAATAAGTTGAATAATAACAGAGAAAAACAAAATGAGATAGATGCCAACATTACTGAGCTATTTTTGAGGAATTAAATTGATAGAGGGGCTGGCATTGTGGCCAAGTGGGGAAAGCTGCAATCTGTGAGGCCAGCATAACATCTGAGTTCCACTTTGAGTTTAGGAATCTCCACTTCCAATTTAGCTCACTGCTAAACACCTGGGAAACCAGCAGAAGATGGACGAAGGACTTGGGTCCTTGTCACTCATGTGGGAGACTTGGATGAAGCTCCTGACTCCAGCATGCCCCAGGCTCAACTGTTGAAACTCTCTGGGGTGTGAGCCAGCAGATGAAAGCTATCTATGTCTTTCCCTCTCTCTCTAAATCCACCTTTCAAATAATAAAGATTTAATAAACAAATTAACTGATTTCAAAATACACAAAAACATGAACAATACTATATCATTTTTATGCCAAACTGATAAAAAATAACAAATGCTAGAGAGCACATGGGAAAAGAAAAGCGTCATATACGGTGGGTGAAAACACAAGTTAGTACAGATGTTATGCAGAACAGTATGGTCATTCCTTAAAAAGGATAAAAATTGGGGCCGGCACTATTGTGCAGTGAGTTAAAGCCCTGGCCTGAAGGGCCAGCATCCCATTTGGGTGCCAGTTCTAGTTCCAGCTGCTCTTCTTCCAATACAGCTCTCTGCTATCTCCTGGGATAGCAGTAGAAGATGGCCCAAGTCCTTGGGCCCATGCACCCATGTGGGAGACCCAGAGGAAGCTCCTGTCTCCAGGTTTCAGAATGGCATAACTCTGGCCTTTGTAGTCATCTGTAGAGTGAACCAGCTAATGGAGGACCTCTCTGTGTCTCTACCTCTATTGTAACTCTTTCAAATAAATAACAAAAATTAAACTAAGATAAAAATTGACCTACCATGTGAGAGTTATCTTGCTCTTGGCTATATAGAATAAGGAAATTTTATTAGAAGGAAAGGAGGAGAGCATATCAAAGATACAGCAATTTTCCCATAACACAGCCACTATAACACAGTTCACTGCAGCCAGGATTTGAAACCAATCTAGCTGTCCATCAGTGAAAAACAATGGACAGGGCAACTATTAAATTAATTGAAATAAGCCAGAAGCAGGAACACAAATGTCACCTGGTCCTTGTAACATGTGGAAGTGAGAGAAAATAATGGATCTGAACACAGAACTGTGATTACTAGAGGCTGAGAAGGGAAGCAGCTAGGGATAGAGGGGGATTGGATAATAGGTATCAAAAATCAAAGAGGCAGAAAGAACTTCTGGTGTTCCATAATATAATGAGATGACTACATTCAACCATATTAGGTTCTGTGTAAAGAACTGAAGGAGAGGAGCTGGTAGTCTCAAATCATGGAGAAGAATTAGAAACTGTAGTTGCTTGGGGGCCAGCATTGTGGCACAGTGGGCTAACACCCTGGCCTGAAGCACCAGCATCCCATGTGGGTACCAGTTCTAGTCCTGGCTGCTCCTCTTCTGATCCAACTCTCTGCTATGGCCTGGGAAAGCAGTAGAAGATGGCCCAAGTCCTTGGGTCCCTGCACCCAAGTGGGAGATCTGGAAGAAGCTCCTGGTTCCTGGCATCAGATTGGCAGAGCTCCGGCCATTGTGGCCATCTGGGGAGTGAACCAGCAGAGGAAGACCTCTCTCTCTCTCTGCTGCTACTTCTCTCTGTAACTCTGTCTTTCAAATAAATAACTCTTTAAAAACTTAATAAAACTGTAGTTGCTTAGCTTGATCACTTTTTACTGCATAAATGTGTGCAAATATTGCACTACACCCTGTAATAATGCATGACTAGGACACATTAAGCACAAATTATTTCAATGAAATTTTAAAAATTAGAAGCATTTCTTTATATTAACAATGAACTATTTGAAAATGAAATTAGAGAAACATTTCCATGCATAGCAGCATAAGAACCAGGAACCAATGTCTTCAATGTTATCAGTGATGAATCAGATTCACAGCCCCCAGCACTCAGTTTTTGCCATAGACCTTACCATGGCAATTGTGGGCATATAGTAGTAAATCAATGGACAGGAATCCTTTGTCTCTAAATCTGCTAAGTAAATAAACATGGAATTCATCAAAGAAAAAGAGATATCAATTTGGATGCCAGGCACAAAAACACATGCACTTGAGCTATCCTCCAGTTTGTGATGCCAACAAATCTTTCAGACATGTTACATTTTCAGAGACTTTTCTGTAATCTTGCTAAGCTTTCTGGAAATCTGCCTTATAGCAAAGTGATTCCCAATTCCATTACACTCATGATTTTTCTTTTGTGTGATATATTAGTTTACCATCTAGAGATAATTTATGGTACAAAACTTTTCTATGCATGCATGTTTTCTCATTTGTGAGTCTATTCATGGGAATTGAAGACTGATTTATAGCAGAAATACATTTTCCAAATTCATTGCATAGACTTTTGTTCCTTATGAATTCTCTGAAGTCTGTTGACGTCTAATTTCTGGCTAAAGGTTTTATCGTATTTACAGCATGCAAAGAGTACCACCTTTTGTGAATTCTGTATCTATACAAGCCTGAAATAAAGAAAATGTTTTTGCACAATCAGTATACGCCTAAGAAACCACCTGTGTCAATTCTCTGATGTACCATTGACTTCTGACTCTAATAATATTTATAAGCTTTCTCCTTTACATGAGTCTCTGTTGGATAGGATGTGATTTCCAGCAAAAGGTTTTGTCACAATACTTACATGAATTTTGGAGAAAAGCTCTTCCACATTCATTATATTGTTAAGGTCTCTCCCTTGTTCAAATTCCATGATGGATTATGAGGCATTACCTATGTGAAATGACTTTCTCACATTTATTTCATTCATTAGATATATATGTTGTGCATTCTGATATAAGGAGAGATTTGGGCAGAGCTTTCCAACACTCATTACACCCATAAGGTTTCTCTCCCACGTGAATTCCCTGTTGTCGTATGAGGTATGGCTTCTAATTAAAGGGATTTTACTTTCAAAGGAGTTTTTCCCTATATGAATTTGATGATGTACAATGAGGGCTGAATTATGGTAAAAGGCTCTGAGTCATTACATTCATAAAATTGCTCCCCATGAGAATTCTTTTATGTTTGATGAGGTCTGATTTGCACCACAAAGGCTATTCACATGTATTATATTCATGCATTTCTCCCCTTGGTGAATTCTCTAATATTTCATGAGATATAACTTGCACAAAAAGGTCAAGTAGAAAATTCCCTGTGTGGATACTCTGATATCTTATGAGTTATGAAGTACAGCAAAGAGGCTTTCCACCATCCTTCCATCCATAAAACCTACCTAAATTGAGCAACAAAGATATAGAAAACGTAAACACACACATAACCAGATGGAAATGATACCAGTAATAAAGACCATCACTAGCAAGAAAACCCCAAAACTGGAAGGCTTCACTGCTGAATTCTAACAGACATTTAAAGCACTAACTGCAATTCTTCTCAAGTTATTCAAAACAATTGAGAGAGAGGCGATTCTCCCAAATTCTTTCTATGAAGCCAACATCACCTTCATTCCTAAACCTGAAAAAAGTGCAACAAAGAAAGTAATTATAGACCAACTTCCCTGATGAACATACATGCAAAGATCTGCAACAGAATTCTGGCCAATTGAATCCAACAATGCATCAGAAAGATCATCCACCCAGACCAAGTGGGATTTATCCTTGGTATGCAAGGATGGGACCAAAGGCTTTTCCACAGTCATTTCATTTATAAGCTTTCTCCATGGTGTGAAGGCCCTGATACTTTCTGAGGTTTGACTTCTCAGCAAAGGTTTTTCCACAGTCATTGCACTCATAAGGTTTCCCCCAGTACAAATTGTCTGATGCTTTGTGAGCTTTGATTTCTCAGCAAAGGCTTTTCCACAATGATTGCATTCATAAGGTTTCTCCCCTCTGTGAATTCTCTGATGATTTATGAGGTTTGCCTTCTGGCCAAAGGATTTTCCACAGTCATTGCATTCATAAGGTTTCTCACCTGTGTGAATTCTCTGATGATTTATGAGGTGTTTCTTCTGGCCAAAGAACTTCCCACAGTCATTACATTTGTAAGATTTCAACCCTGTGTGAATTCTCTGATATCTAATGAGATCTGACTTCTGGTGAGTGGTTTCCACACAATAATTACACACATGAGGGTTTTCCACAATATGAGTGCTGTGATGGAGGGTATGGCAGAATTTAATACTGAATGACTTCCCACAAAGTTTACATGCATAGGATTTCTTCCCTATATTTGGTCTATGATTCAGTCTAACATGTGATTTGTAAATGACAGTTTCCATAGTCCCAATATACTTATAAATGTTCTCTCTTTTCAGGTGAATACAATCAGAATTCCAGAGTCAGTCAGCTGGGAGGGGTGGATGAATCCAGAAACAGCTGGTTTCCTTGTACTAAAACAAGCGCCATATCACAAAGGACTCTTACATTTCTTTTTCTTTTTTGCATTTTTCACATTTTCTTATTTATCATGGTTTGTAATAAATTTTCTGATGTGGGTTGTGGTTTTGAGGCTGGCTTAAGGAGTTCAGCGAACCAGAGGAATGGTCTTTTTCAATTAGGGCACAGCTGTTGGCTCTCTCCAATTCTGGCTTTCTATCATTGCTTTGGGTGCCTCAGCCAATTTTTCGTTTTGAGCAACTTTTTCCTAAATGTTTTGTTGGTCTGAGTTGGTTTTGCCTTTTTCCTTTTCAAATTGTGTATTCTGATGCAATACAAACAAGGGTTTAGAACGAGGATCCATTATGAAATTGAAAAACAGAACATACTGGGTTTTGATGATTAGAAATCATAGGCAACATGACCAAGATGAGTTTTTGGGTTTTGGAAAATGACATAGAACCCTTCCACTGAGGGGCAGATATTAATTTCCTCCAAATCGAGAGTGAGTGCGATTTTCAGGTGAATTCAATCAGAATTCCACAGCCAGTCAGCTAGCAGGGGTGGATGAATCCGGAAACAGCTGGTTTCCTTGTGTCTAAATCCAGCCAAATATCACAAAGGACTCTTGCATTTCTTTGGCTTTTTTCTCATTTTTCTTTTTTTCATGGTTTGTAATGAATTTTCTGATGTGAGCTTTGGTTTAGAGGCTGCAATATAGAGTTCAGGGCACCGGAGGAATGGTCTTTTTGAAACATGGCACAGCTGTTGGCGTGCTCCAATTCTGGCTTTGGTCATTGCTTTGGGTGCCTCAGTAACTTTTGGTTTCTTGAGTGGCAATTTCCTAAATGATTTCTGGGTCTCAGTCGGTTTTGCCTTCTTATTCCCAAATTTTGTATTCTGATGCAATACAAGCAAGATTTTGGACAGAGTAGCCATTATGAAAGAAAAAAAAAAAACACAGCAAATTGCCCTTTCAGGATTAGAAATCTATAGGCAACACGACCAAGATGAGTTTCTGTGTTTTGGAAAATGGCATGGAAAGCTTCTGCTGAGGGGACAGATTCTAATTCCCTCCAAATTGAGTGTGAGAGCGATTTTGAGGTGAATTCAATCAGAATTCCAAAGTCAGTCTGTGGAAGGGGGGGGGATGAATCTGGTACCAGCCAGTTTCCTTGTGTCTAAATCCAGCCAAATATCAAAAAGGACTCTTGCATTTCTTTGGCTTTTTCACATTTCCCTTATTTATCATGGTTTGTAATGAATTTTCTGATTTGAGCTTTGGTTTTGTGGCTGCAATATGCAGTTCAGGGCACCGGAGGAATGGTCTTTTTCAAACAGGGCACAGCTGTTGGCTTGCTCCAATTCTGGCTTGCTGTCATTGTTTTGGGTGCCTCAGCTGAAATTTGGTTTCTTGAGTTTCACTGCGATTTTCAGGTTAATTCAGTCAGATTTCCACAGGCAGTCACATGGAGGGGTGGATGAATCTCGGAACAGCCAGTTTCCTTGCAACTAAATCAAGCCCAATATCATTATGGATTCTTGCATTTCTTTGGCTTTTTTCTCTTTTTTCTTATTTATCATGGTTTGTAATGAATTTTCTGATGTGAGCTTTGGTTTTGAGGCTGGCATATTGAGTTCAGGGCACAAGAGGAAGGTTCTTTTTCAATCAGGGCACAGCTGTTGGCTTGCTCAAATTCTGGCTTGCTGTCATGGTTTTGGGTGCCTCAGCTGATTTGTGGTTTCTTGTGTGGCAATTTCCTAAATGTTTTCTGGGTCTGAGTTGGTTTTTCCTTCTTACTTCCCAATTTTGTATTCTGATGCAATGCAAAGAAGAGTTTGGACAGAGTAGCCATTATGAAATAAAAAACAGAGCAAATAGGCATTTGAAGCTTATAAATCTGTCGGTAACATGACTGAGGTGAGTTTTTGTGTTTTGGAAAATACAGTGGAACACTTTGGCAGAGGTGACAGATATTAATTGCCTCCAAACTGAGTTTCACTGTGATTTTCAGGTTAATTCAGTCAGAATTCCACAGGCAGTCAGCTGGAGGGGTGGATGAATCCGGGAACAGCCGGTTTCCTAGCGACTAAATCAAGCCCTATATCATTATGGATTCTTGTATTTTTTTTGGCTTTTTTCTCTTTTTTCTTATTTATCATGGTTTGTAATGAATTTTCTGATGTGAGCTTTGGTTTTGAGGCTGGCATATTGAGTTCAGGGCACAAGAGAAAGCTTCTTTTTCAATCAGGGCACAGCTGTTGGCGTGCTCCAATTCTGGCTTGCTGTCATTGTTTTGGGTGCCTCAGCTGATTTGTGGTTTCTTGAGCAGCAATTTCCTAAATGTTTTCTGGGTCTGAGTCGGTTTTGCCTTCTTATTCCCAAATTTTGTATTCTGATGCAATACAAGCAAGATTTTGGACAGAGTAGCCATTATGAAAGGAAAAAAAAAAAACACAGCAAATTGCCCTTTCAGGATTAGAAATCTATAGGCAACACGACCAAGATGAGTTTCTGTGTTTTGGAAAATGGCATGGAAAGCTTCTGCTGAGGGGACAGATTCTAATTCCCTCCAAATTGAGTGTGAGAGCGATTTTGAGGTGAATTCAATCAGAATTCCAAAGTCAGTCTGTGGAAGGGGGGGGGGATGAATCTGGAAACAGCCAGTTTCCTTGTGTCTAAATCCAGCCAAATATCACAAAGGACTCTTGCATTTCTTTGGCTTTTTCACATTTCCCTTATTTATCAGGGTTTGTAATGAATTTTCTGATGTGAGCTTTGGTTTTGAGGCTGCAATATACAGTTCAGGGCACCGGAGGAATGGTCTTTTTCAAACAGGGCACAGCTGTTGGCTTGCTCCAAATCTGGCTTGCTGTCATTGTTTTGGGTGCCTCAGCTGAAATTTGGTTTCTTGAGTTTCACTGCGATTTTCAGGTTAATTCAGTCAGATTTCCACAGGCAGTCAGCTGGAGGGGTGGATGAATCTGGGAACAGCTGGTTTCCTTGCAAGTAAATCAAGCCCAGTATCATTATGGATTCTTGTATTTTTTTGGCTTTTTTCTCTTTTTTTCTTATTCATCATGGTTTGTAATGAATTTTCTGATGTGAGCTTTGGTTTTGAGGCTGGCATATTGAGTTCAGGGCACAAGAGGAAGGTTCTTTTTCAATCAGGGCACAGCTGTTGGCATGCTCCAATTCTGGCTTACTGTCATTTTTTTGGGTGCCTCAGCTGATTTGTGGTTTCTTGTGTGGCAATTTCCTAAATGTTTTCTAGGTCTGAGTTGGCTTTGCCTTCTTCCTTCCCAATTTTGTATTCTGATGCAATGCAAAGAAGAGTTTGGACAGAGTAGCCATTATGAAATAAAAAACACAACAAATAGGCGTTTGAAGCTTAGAAATCTATAGGTAACATGACCAAGGTGAGTTTTTGTGTTTTGGAAAATACAGTGGAACACTTTGGCAGAGGTGACAGATATTAATTGCCTCCAAACTGAGTTTCACTGCGATTGTCAGGTTAATTCAGTCAGAATTCCACAGGCAGTCAGCTGGAGGGGTGGATGAATCCGGGAACAGCTGGTTTCCTTGCAAGTACATCAAGCCCAATATCATTATGGATTCTTGTATTTTTTTGGCTTTTTTCTCTTTTTTCTTATTTATCATGGTTTGTAATGAATTTTCTGATGTGAGCTTTGGTTTTGAGGCTGGCATATTGAGTTCAGGGCACAAGAGGATGGTTCTTTTTCAATCAGGGCACAGCTGTTGGCATGCTCCAATTCTGGCTTGCTCTCATTGTTTTGGGTGCTTCAGCTGACTTTTGGTTTCTTGAGCAGCAATTTCTAAAATGATTTCTGGGTCTGAGTTGGTTTTGCTCCTTATTCCCAAATTTTGTATTCTGATGCAATACAAGCAAGACTTTGGACAGAGTAGCCATTATGAAAGAAAAAAAAAAAACACAGCAAATTGCCGTTTCAGGATTAGAAATCTATAGGCAACATAACCAAGATGATTTTCTGTGTTTTTAAAAAAAACATGGAACGCTTCTGCTGAGGTGACAGATTCTAATTCTCTCCATATTGAGTGTGAGTGCGATTTTGAGGTGAATTCAATCAGAATTCCAAAGTCAGTCTGTGGAAGGGGGGGATGAATCTGGAAAGAGCCAGTTTCCTTGTGTCTAAATCCTGCCAAATATCACAAAGGAGTCTTGCATTTCCTTGGCTTTTTCACATTTCCTTTATTTATCATGGTTTGTAATGAATTTTCTGATTTGAGCTTTGGTTTTGAGGCTGCAATATGGAGTTCAGGGCACTGGAGGAATGGTCTTTTTCAAACAGGGTACAGCTGTTGGCTTGCTCCAATTCTGGCTTGCTGTCATGGTTTTGGGTGCCTCGGCTGATTTGTGGTTTCTTGTGTGGCAATTTCCTAAATGTTTTCTGAGTCTGTGTTGGCGTTGCCTTCTTCCTTCCCAAATTTTGTATTCTGACGCAATACAAACAAGAGTTTGGACAGAGTAGCCATTATGAAATAAAAAACACAACAAATACGCGTTTGAAGCTTAGAAATCTACAGGTAACATGACCAAGGTGATTTCTTGTGTTTTGGAAAATAAAATGGAACAATTTGGCTGAGGTGACAGATATTAATTGCCTCCAAACTGAGTTTCACTGCGATTTTCAGGTTAATTCAGTCAGAATTCCACAGGCAGTCAGATGGAGGGGTGGATGAATCTCAGAACAGCCTGTTTCCTTGCCACTAAATCAAGCCCAATATCACTAAGAACTCCTGCATTTCTTGGCTTTTTTCCCATTTTTCTTTTTTTCATGGTTTGTTATGAATTTTCTGATGTGAGCTTTGGTTTTGAGGCTGGCATATTGAGTTCAGGGCACAAGAGGATGGTTCTTTTTCAATCAGGGCACAGCTGTTGGCTTGCTCCACTTCTGGCTTGCTGTCATTGTTTTGAGTGCCTCAGCCGATTTGTGGTTTCTTGTGTGGCAATTTCCCAAATGTTTTCAGGGTCTGAGTTGGCTTTGCCATCTACCTTCCCAAATTTTGTATTCTGATGCACCACAAACAAGACTTTGGGCAGAGTAGCCATTATGAAATAAAAAACACAACAAATAGGCGTTTGAAGCTTAGAAATCTACAGGTAACATGACCAAGGTGAGTTTTTGTGTTTATGAAAATAAAATGGAACCCTTTGGCTGAGGTGACAGATATTAATTGCCTCCAAACTGAGTTTCACTGCGATTTTCAGGTTAATTCAGTCAGAATTCCACAGGCAGTCAGCTGGAGGGGTGGATGAATCCGGGAACAGCCGGTTTCCTAGCGACTAAATCAAGCCCTATATCATTATGGATTCTTGCATTTTTTTGGCTTTTTTCTCTTTTTTCTTATTTATCATGGTTTGTAATGAATTTTCTGATGTCAGCTTTGGTTTTGAGGCTGGCATATTGAGTTCAGGGCACAAGAGGAAGTTTCTTTTTCAATCAGGGCACAGCTGTTGGCTTGCTCCAATTCTGGCTTGCTGTCATTGTTTTGGGTGCCTCAGCCGATTTGTGGTTTCTTGAGTAGCAATTTCCTAAATGTTTTCTGGGTCTGAGTCGGTTTTGCCTTCTTATTCCCAAATTTTGTATTCTGATGCAATACAAGCAAGATTTTGGAGAGTAGCCATTATGAAAGAAAAAAAAAAAAAAAAACACAGCGCATTGCCCTTTCAGGATTAGAAATCTACAGGCAACACGACCAAGATGAGTTTCTGTGTTTTGGAAAATGACATAGAACGCTTCTTCTGAGGGGACAGATTCTAATTCCCTCCAAAATGAGTGTGAGTGCGATTTTGAGGTGAATTCAATCAGACTTCCAAAGTCAGTCTGTGGAAGGGGGGGATGAATCTGGAAACAGCCAGTTTCTTTGTGTCTAAATCCAGCCAAATATCACAAAGGACTCTTGCATTTCTTTGGCTTTTTCACATTTCCCTTATTTATCAGGGTTTGTAATGAATTTTCTGATGTGAGCTTTGGTTTTGAGGCTGCAATATAGAGTTCAGGGCACCGGAGGAATGGTCTTTTTCAAACAGGGCACAGCTGTTGGCTTGCTCCAATTCTGGCTATTGTCTTTGTTTTGGGTGCCTCAGCTGAAATTTGGTTTCTTGAGTTTCACTGCGATTGTCAGGTTAATTCAGTCAGAATTCCACAGGCAGTCAGCTTTAGTGGTGGATGAATCTGGGAACAGCCGGTTTCCTTGCAGCTAAATCAAACCCAATATCATTATGGATTCTTGCATTTCTTTGGCTTTTTTCTCTTTTTTCTTATTTATCATGGTTTGTAATGAATTTTCTGATGTGAGCTTTGGTTTTGAGGCTGGCATATTGAGTTCAGGGCACAAGAGGATGGTTCTTTTTCAATCAGGGCACAGCTGTTGGCTTGCTCCACTTCTGGCTTGCTGTCATTGTTTTGAGTGCCTCAGCCGATTTGTGGTTTCTTGTGTGGCAATTTCCCAAATGTTTTCAGGGTCTGAGTTGGCTTTGCCATCTACCTTCCCAAATTTTGTATTCTGATGCACCACAAACAAGACTTTGGGCAGAGTAGCCATTATGAAATAAAAAACACAACAAATAGGCGTTTGAAGCTTAGAAATCTACAGGTAACATGACCAAGGTGAGTTTTTGTGTTTATGAAAATAAAATGGAACCCTTTGGCTGAGGTGACAGATATTAATTGCCTCCAAACTGAGTTTCACTGCGATTTTCAGGTTAATTCAGTCAGAATTCCACAGGCAGTCAGCTGGAGGGGTGGATGAATCCGGGAACAGCCGGTTTCCTAGCGACTAAATCAAGCCCTATATCATTATGGATTCTTGCATTTTTTTGGCTTTTTTCTCTTTTTTCTTATTTATCATGGTTTGTAATGAATTTTCTGATGTCA
The DNA here is from genome assembly GCF_051225735.1 of Oryctolagus cuniculus. Lineage (NCBI taxonomy): Eukaryota > Metazoa > Chordata > Mammalia > Lagomorpha > Leporidae > Oryctolagus > Oryctolagus cuniculus. The sequence goes on along the minus strand of NC_142879.1, from coordinate 82,362,668 downwards.
GCTTTGGTTTTGAGGCTGGCATATTGAGTTCAGGGCACAAGAGGAAGTTTCTTTTTCAATCAGGGCACAGCTGTTGGCTTGCTCCAATTCTGGCTTGCTGTCATTGTTTTGGGTGCCTCAGCCGATTTGTGGTTTCTTGAGTAGCAATTTCCTAAATGTTTTCTGGGTCTGAGTCGGTTTTGCCTTCTTATTCCCAAATTTTGTATTCTGATGCAATACAAGCAAGATTTTGGAGAGTAGCCATTATGAAAGAAAAAAAAAAAAAAAAACACAGCGCATTGCCCTTTCAGGATTAGAAATCTACAGGCAACACGACCAAGATGAGTTTCTGTGTTTTGGAAAATGACATAGAACGCTTCTTCTGAGGGGACAGATTCTAATTCCCTCCAAAATGAGTGTGAGTGCGATTTTGAGGTGAATTCAATCAGACTTCCAAAGTCAGTCTGTGGAAGGGGGGGATGAATCTGGAAACAGCCAGTTTCTTTGTGTCTAAATCCAGCCAAATATCACAAAGGACTCTTGCATTTCTTTGGCTTTTTCACATTTCCCTTATTTATCAGGGTTTGTAATGAATTTTCTGATGTGAGCTTTGGTTTTGAGGCTGCAATATAGAGTTCAGGGCACCGGAGGAATGGTCTTTTTCAAACAGGGCACAGCTGTTGGCTTGCTCCAATTCTGGCTATTGTCTTTGTTTTGGGTGCCTCAGCTGAAATTTGGTTTCTTGAGTTTCACTGCGATTGTCAGGTTAATTCAGTCAGAATTCCACAGGCAGTCAGCTTTAGTGGTGGATGAATCTGGGAACAGCCGGTTTCCTTGCAGCTAAATCAAACCCAATATCATTATGGACTCTTGCATTTCTTTGGCTTTTTTCTCTTTTTTCTTATTTATCATGGTTTGTAATGAATTTTCTGATGTGAGCTTTGGTTTTGAGGCTGGCATATTGAGTTCAGGGCACAAGAGGATGGTTCTTTTTCAATCAGGGCACAGCTGTTGGCTTGCTCCACTTCTGGCTTGCTGTCATTGTTTTGAGTGCCTCAGCCGATTTGTGGTTTCTTGTGTGGCAATTTCCCAAATGTTTTCAGGGTCTGAGTTGGCTTTGCCTTCTTCCTTCCCAAATTTTGTATTCTGATGCAATGCAAAGAAGAGTTTGTACAGAATAGCCATTATGAAATAAAAAACACAACAAATAGGCGTTTGAAGCTTAGAAATCTACAGGTAACATGACCAAGGTGAGTTTTTGTGTTTATGAAAATAAAATGGAACACTTTGGCTGAGGTGACAGATATTAATTGCCTCCAAACTGAGTTTCACTGCGATTTTCAGGTTAATTCAGTCAGAATTCCACAGGCAGTCAGCTGGAGGGGTGGATGAATCCGGGAACAGCCGGTTTCCTAGCGACTAAATCAAGCCCTATATCATTATGGATTCTTGCATTTTTTTGGCTTTTTTCTCTTTTTTCTTATTTATCATGGTTTGTAATGAATTTTTTGATGTCAGCTTTGGTTTTGAGGCTGCAATATGGAGTTCAGGGCACAAGAGGAAGGTTCTTTTTCAATCAGGGCACAGCTGTTGGCTTGCTCCAATTCTGGCTTGCTGTCATTGTTTTGGGTGCCTCAGCTGATTTGTGGTTTCTTGTGTGGCAATTTCCTAAATGTTTTCTGGGTCTGAGTTGGTTTTGCCTTCTTCCTTCCTAAATTTTGTATTCTGATGCAATACAAGCAAGATTTTGGACAGAGTAGCCATTATGATAGAAAAAAAGAAAACACAGCAAATTGCCCTTTCAGGATTAGAAATCCATAGGCAACACGACCAAGATGAGATTCTGCGATTTGGAAAATGACATGGAACGCTTCTGCTGAGGTGACAGATTCTAATTCCCTCCAAATGGAGTGTGAGAGCGATTTTGAGGTGAATTCAATCAGAATTCCAAAGTCAGTCTGTGGAAGGGGGGGATGAATCTGGAAACAGCCAGTTTCTTTGTGTCTAAATCCTTTCAAATATCACAAAGGACTCTTGCATTTCTTTGGCTTTTTCACATTTCCCTTATTTATCATGGTTTGTAATGAATTTTCTGATGTGAGCTTTGGTTTTGAGGCTGGCATATTGAGTTCAGGGCACAAGAGGATGGTTCTTTTTCAATCAGGGCACAGCTGTTGGCTTGCTTCACTTCTGGCTTGCTGTCATTGTTTTGAGTGCCTCAGCCGATTTGTGGTTTCTTGTGTGGCAATTTCCCAAATGTTTTCAGGGTCTGAGTTGGCTTTGCCTTCTTCCTTCCCAAATTTTGTATTCTGATGCAATGCAAAGAAGAGTTTGTACAGAATAGCCATTATGAAATAAAAAACACAACAAATACGCGTTTGAAGCTTAGAAATCTACAGGTAACATGACCTAGGTGAGTTTTTGTGTTTATGAAAATAAAATGGAACACTTTGGCTGAGGTGACAGATATTAATTGCCTCCAAACTGAGTTTCACTGCGATTTTCAGGTTAATTCAGTCAGAATTCCACAGGCAGTCAGCTGGAGGGGTGGATGAATCCGGGAACAGCCGGTTTCCTAGCGACTAAATCAAGCCCTATATCATTATGGATTCTTGCATTTTTTTGGCTTTTTTCTCTTTTTTCTTATTTATCAGGGTTTGTAATGAACTTTCTGATGTGAGCTTTGGTTTTGAGGCTGCAATATAGAGTTCAGGGCACCGGAGGAATGGTCTTTTTCAAACAGGGCACAGCTGTTGGCTTGCTCCAATTCTGGCTATTGTCTTTGTTTTGGGTGCCTCAGCTGAAATTTGGTTTCTTGAGTTTCACTGCGATTGTCAGGTTAATTCAGTCAGAATTCCACAGGCAGTCAGCTTTAGTGGTGGATGAATCTGGGAACAGCCGATTTCCTTGCAGCTAAATCAAACCCAATATCATTATGGATTCTTGCATTTCTTTGGCTTTTTTCTCTTTTTTCTTATTTATCATGGTTTGTAATGAATTTTCTGATGTCAGCTTTGGTTTTGAGGCTGCAATATGGAGTTCAGGGCACAAGAGGATGGTTCTTTTTCAATCAGGGCACAGCTGTTGGCTTGCTCCACTTCTGGCTTGCTGTCATTGTTTTGAGTGCCTCAGCCGATTTGTGGTTTCTTGTGTGGCAATTTCCCAAATGTTTTCAGGGTCTGAGTTGGCTTTGCCTTCTTCCTTCCCAAATTTTGTATTCTGATGCAATGCAAAGAAGAGTTTGTACAGAATAGCCATTATGAAATAAAAAACACAACAAATACGCGTTTGAAGCTTAGAAATCTACAGGTAACATGACCAAGGTGAGTTTTTGTGTTTATGAAAATAAAATGGAACACTTTGGCTGAGGTGACAGATATTAATTGCCTCCAAACTGAGTTTCACTGCGATTTTCAGGTTAATTCAGTCAGAATTCCACAGGCAGTCAGCTGGAGGGGTGGATGAATCCGGGAACAGCCGGTTTCCTAGCGACTAAATCAAGCCCTATATCATTATGGATTCTTGCATTTTTTTGGCTTTTTTCTCTTTTTTCTTATTTATCATGGTTTGTAATGAATTTTCTGATGTCAGCTTTGGTTTTGAGGCTGCAATATGGAGTTCAGGGCACAAGAGGAAGGTTCTTTTTCAATCAGGGCACAGCTGTTGGCTTGCTCCAATTCTGGCTTGCTGTCATTGTTTTGGGTGCCTCAGCCGATTTGTGGTTTCTTGTGTGGCAATTTCCTAAATGTTTTCTGGGTCTGAGTTGGTTTTGCCTTCTTCCTTCCCAAATTTTGTATTCTGATGCAATACAAGCAAGATTTTGGACAGAGTAGCCATTATGAAAGAAAAAAAGAAAACACAGCAAATTGCCCTTTCAGGATTAGAAATCCATAGGCAACACAACCAAGATGAGATTCTGTGATTTGGAAAATGACATGGAACGCTTCTGCTGAGGTGACAGATTCTAATTCCCTCCAAATGGAGTGTGAGAGCGATTTTGAGGTGAATTCAATCAGAATTCCAAAGTCAGTCTGTGGAAGGGGGGGATGAATCTGGAAACAGCCAGTTTCTTTGTGTCTAAATCCTTTCAAATATCACAAAGGACTCTTGCATTTCTTTGGCTTTTTCACATTTCCCTTATTTATCATGGTTTGTAATGAATTTTCTGATGTGAGCTTTGGTTTTGAGGCTGGCATATTGAGTTCAGGGCACAAGAGGATGGTTCTTTTTCAATCAGGGCACAGCTGTTGGCTTGCTTCACTTCTGGCTTGCTGTCATTGTTTTGAGTGCCTCAGCCGATTTGTGGTTTCTTGTGTGGCAATTTCCCAAATGTTTTCAGGGTCTGAGTTGGCTTTGCCTTCTTCCTTCCCAAATTTTGTATTCTGATGCAATGCAAAGAAGAGTTTGTACAGAATAGCCATTATGAAATAAAAAACACAACAAATAGGCGTTTGAAGCTTAGAAATCTACAGGTAACATGACCTAGGTGAGTTTTTGTGTTTATGAAAATAAAATGGAACACTTTGGCTGAGGTGACAGATATTAATTGCCTCCAAACTGAGTTTCACTGCGATTTTCAGGTTAATTCAGTCAGAATTCCACAGGCAGTCAGCTGGAGGGGTGGATGAATCCGGGAACAGCCGGTTTCCTAGCGACTAAATCAAGCCCTATATCATTATGGATTCTTGCATTTTTTTGGCTTTTTTCTCTTTTTTCTTATTTATCATGGTTTGTAATGAATTTTCTGATGTGAGCTTTGGTTTTGAGGCTGCAATATGGAGTTCAGGGCACAAGAGGAAGTTTCTTTTTCAATCAGGGCACAGCTGTTGGCTTGCTCCAATTCTGGCTTGCTGTCATTGTTTTGGGTGCCTCAGCCAATTTGTGGTTTCTTGAGTAGCAATTTCCTAAATGTTTTCTGGGTCTGAGTCGGTTTTGCCTTCTTATTCCCAAATTTTGTATTCTGATGCAATACAAGCAAGATTTTGGAGAGTAGCCATTATGAAAGAAAAAAAAAAAAAAAACACAGCGCATTGCCCTTTCAGGATTTGAAATCTACAGGCAACACGACCAAGATGAGTTTCTGTGTTTTGGAAAATGACATAGAACGCTTCTTCTGAGGGGACAGATTCTAATTCCCTCCAAAATGAGTGTGAGTGCGATTTTGAGGTGAATTCAATCAGACTTCCAAAGTCAGTCTGTGGAAGGGGGGGATGAATCTGGAAACAGCCAGTTTCTTTGTGTCTAAATCCAGCCAAATATCACAAAGGACTCTTGCATTTCTTTGGCTTTTTCACATTTCCCTTATTTATCAGGGTTTGTAATGAATTTTCTGATGTGAGCTTTGGTTTTGAGGCTGCAATATAGAGTTCAGGGCACCGGAGGAATGGTCTTTTTCAAACAGGGCACAGCTGTTGGCTTGCTCCAATTCTGGCTATTGTCTTTGTTTTGGGTGCCTCAGCTGAAATTTGGTTTCTTGAGTTTCACTGCGATTGTCAGGTTAATTCAGTCAGAATTCCACAGGCAGTCAGCTTTAGTGGTGGATGAATCTGGGAACAGCCGGTTTCCTTGCAGCTAAATCAAACCCAATATCATTATGTACTCTTGCATTTCTTTGGCTTTTTTCTCTTTTTTCTTATTTATCATGGTTTGTAATGAATTTTCTGATGTGAGCTTTGGTTTTGAGGCTGGCATATTGAGTTCAGGGCACAAGAGGATGGTTCTTTTTCAATCAGGGCACAGCTGTTGGCTTGCTCCACTTCTGGCTTGCTGTCATTGTTTTGAGTGCCTCAGCCGATTTGTGGTTTCTTGTGTGGCAATTTCCCAAATGTTTTCAGGGTCTGAGTTGGCTTTGCCTTCTTCCTTCCCAAATTTTGTATTCTGATGCAATGCAAAGAAGAGTTTGTACAGAATAGCCATTATGAAATAAAAAACACAACAAATACGCGTTTGAAGCTTAGAAATCTACAGGTAACAAGACCTAGGTGAGTTTTTGTGTTTATGAAAATAAAATGGAACACTTTGGCTGAGGTGACAGATATTAATTGCCTCCAAACTGAGTTTCACTGCGATTTTCAGGTTAATTCAGTCAGAATTCCACAGGCAGTCAGCTGGAGGGGTGGATGAATCCGGGAACAGCCGGTTTCCTAGCGACTAAATCAAGCCCTATATCATTATGGATTCTTGCATTTTTTTGGCTTTTTTCTCTTTTTTCTTATTTATCATGGTTTGTAATGAATTTTCTGATGTCAGCTTTGGTTTTGAGGCTGCAATATGGAGTTCAGGGCACAAAAGGAAGGTTCTTTTTCAATCAGGGCACAGCTGTTGGCTTGCTCCAATTCTGGCTTGCTGTCATTGTTTTGGGTGCCTCAGCTGATTTGTGGTTTCTTGTGTGGCAATTTCCTAAATGTTTTCTGGGTCTGAGTTGGTTTTGCCTTCTTCCTTCCCAAATTTTGTATTCTGATGCAATACAAGCAAGATTTTGGACAGAGTAGCCATTATGAAAGAAAAAAAGAAAACACAGCAAATTGCCCTTTCAGGATTAGAAATCCATAGGCAACACAACCAAGATGAGATTCTGTGATTTGGAAAATGACATGGAACGCTTCTGCTGAGGTGACAGATTCTAATTCCCTCCAAATGGAGTGTGAGAGCGATTTTGAGGTGAATTCAATCAGAATTCCAAAGTCAGTCTGTGGAAGGGGGGGATGAATCTGGAAACAGCCAGTTTCTTTGTGTCTAAATCCTTTCAAATATCACAAAGGACTCTTGCATTTCTTTGGCTTTTTCACATTTCCCTTATTTATCATGGTTTGTAATGAATTTTCTGATGTGAGCTTTGGTTTTGAGGCTGGCATATTGAGTTCAGGGCACAAGAGGATGGTTCTTTTTCAATCAGGGCACAGCTGTTGGCTTGCTCCAATTCTGGCTTGCTGTCATTGTTTTGGGTGCCTTAGCCGATTTGTGGTTTCTTGAGTAGCAATTTCCTAAATGTTTTCTGGGTCTGAGTCGGTTTTGCCTTCTTATTCCCAAATTTTGTATTCTGATGCAATACAAGCAAGATTTTGGAGAGTAGCCATTATGAAAGAAAAAAAAAAAAAAAACACAGCGCATTGCCCTTTCAGGATTAGAAATCTACAGGCAACACGACCAAGATGAGTTTCTGTGTTTTGGAAAATGACATAGAACGCTTCTTCTGAGGGGACAGATTCTAATTCCCTCCAAAATGAGTGTGAGTGCGATTTTGAGGTGAATTCAATCAGACTTCCAAAGTCAGTCTGTGGAAGGGGGGGATGAATCTGGAAACAGCCAGTTTCTTTGTGTCTAAATCCAGCCAAATATCACAAAGGACTCTTGCATTTCTTTGGCTTTTTCACATTTCCCTTATTTATCAGGGTTTGTAATGAATTTTCTGATGTGAGCTTTGGTTTTGAGGCTGCAATATAGAGTTCAGGGCACCGGAGGAATGGTCTTTTTCAAACAGGGCACAGCTGTTGGCTTGCTCCAATTCTGGCTATTGTCTTTGTTTTGGGTGCCTCAGCTGAAATTTGGTTTCTTGAGTTTCACTGCGATTGTCAGGTTAATTCAGTCAGAATTCCACAGGCAGTCAGCTTTAGTGCTGGATGAATCTGGGAACAGCCGGTTTCCTTGCAGCTAAATCAAACCCAATATCATTATGGATTCTTGCATTTCTTTGGCTTTTTTCTCTTTTTTTCTCATTTATCATGGTTTGTAATGAATTTTCTGATGTGAGCTTTGGTTTTGAGGCTGGCATATTGAGTTCAGGGCACAAGAGGATGGTTCTTTTTCAATCAGGGCACAGCTGTTGGCTTGCTTCACTTCTGGCTTGCTGTCATTGTTTTGAGTGCCTCAGCCGATTTGTGGTTTCTTGTGTGGCAATTTCCCAAATGTTTTCAGGGTCTGAGTTGGCTTTGCCTTCTTCCTTCCCAAATTTTGTATTCTGATGCAATGCAAAGAAGAGTTTGTACAGAATAGCCATTATGAAATAAAAAACACAACAAATAGGCGTTTGAAGCTTAGAAATCTACAGGTAACATGACCTAGGTGAGTTTTTGTGTTTATGAAAATAAAATGGAACACTTTGGCTGAGGTGACAGATATTAATTGCCTCCAAACTGAGTTTCACTGCGATTTTCAGGTTAATTCAGTCAGAATTCCACAGGCAGTCAGCTGGAGGGGTGGATGAATCCGGGAACAGCCGGTTTCCTAGCGACTAAATCAAGCCCTATATCATTATGGATTCTTGCATTTTTTTGGCTTTTTTCTCTTTTTTCTTATTTATCATGGTTTGTAATGAATTTTCTGATGTCAGCTTTGGTTTTGAGGCTGCAATATGGAGTTCAGGGCACAAGAGGAAGGTTCTTTTTCAATCAGGTCACAGCAGTTGGCTTGCTCCAATTCTGGCTTGCTGTCATTGTTTTGGGTGCCTCAGCTGATTTGTGGTTTCTTGTGTGGCAATTTCCTAAATGTTTTCTGGGTCTGAGTTGGTTTTGCCTTCTTCCTTCCCAAATTTTGTATTCTGATGCAATACAAGCAAGATTTTGGACAGAGTAGCCATTATGAAAGAAAAAAAGAAAACACAGCTCATTGCCCTTTCAGGATTAGAAATCCATAGGCAACACAACAAAGATGAGATTCTGTGTTTTGGAAAATGACATGGAACACTTCTGATGAGGTGACAGATTCTAATTCCCTTCAAATGGAGTGTGAGAGCGATTTTGATGTGAATTCAATCAGAATTCCAAAGTCAGTCTGTGGAAGGGGGGGATGAATCTGGAAACAGCAAGTTTCTTTGTGTCTAAATCCTTTCAAATATCACAAAGGACTCTTGCATTTCTTTGGCTTTTTCACATTTCCCTTATTTATCATGGTTTGTAATGAATTTTCTGATGTCAGCTTTGGTTTTGAGGCTGGCATATTGAGTTCAGGGCACAAGAGGATGGTTCTTTTTCAATAAGGGCACAGCTGTTGGCTTGCTCCAATTCTGGCTTGCTGTCATTGTTTTGGGTGCCTCAGCCGATTTGTGGTTTCTTGAGTAGCAATTTCCTAAATGTTTTCTGGGTCTGAGTCGGTTTTGCCTTCTTATTCCCAAATTTTGTATTCTGATGCAATACAAGCAAGATTTTGGAGAGTAGCCATTATGAAAGAAAAAAAAAAAAAACACAGCGCATTGCCCTTTCAGGATTTGAAATCTACAGGCAACACGACCAAGATGAGTTTCTGTGTTTTGGAAAATGACATAGAACGCTTCTTCTGAGGGGACAGATTCTAATTCCCTCCAAAATGAGTGTGAGTGCGATTTTGAGGTGAATTCAATCAGACTTCCAAAGTCAGTCTGTGGAAGGGGGGGATGAATCTGGAAACAGCCAGTTTCTTTGTGTCTAAATCCAGCCAAATATCACAAAGGACTCTTGCATTTCTTTGGCTTTTTCACATTTCCCTTATTTATCAGGGTTTGTAATGAATTTTCTGATGTGAGCTTTGGTTTTGAGGCTGCAATATAGAGTTCAGGGCACCGGAGGAATGTTCTTTTCAAACATGGCACAGCTGTTGGCTTGCTCCAATTCTGGCTATTGTCTTTGTTTTGGGTGCCTCAGCTGAAATTTGGTTTCTTGAGTTTCACTGCGATTTTCAGGTTAATTCAGTCAGAATTCCACAGGCAGTCAGCTTTAGTGCTGGATGAATCCGGGAACAGCCGGTTTCCTAGCGACTAAATCAAGCCCTATATCATTATGGATTCTTGCATTTTTTGGCTTTTTTCTCTTTTTTCTTATTTATCATGGTTTGTAATGAATTTTCTGATGTGAGATTTGGTTTTGAGGCTGGCATATTGAGTTCAGGGCACAAGAGGATGGTTCTTTTTCAATCAGGGCACAGCTGTTGGCTTGCTCCACTTCTGGCTTGCTGTCATTGTTTTGAGTGCCTCAGCCGATTTGTGGTTTCTTGTGTGGCAATTTCCCAAATGTTTTCAGGGTCTGAGTTGGCTTTGCCTTCTTCCTTCCCAAATTTTGTATTCTGATGCAATGCAAAGAAGAGTTTGTACAGAATAGCCATTATGAAATAAAAAACACAACAAATAGGTGTTTGAAGCTTAGAAATCTACAGGTAACATGACCAAGGTGAGTTTTTGTGTTTATGAAAATAAAATGGAACCCTTTGGCTGAGGTGACAGATATTAATTGCCTCCAAACTGAGTTTCACTGCGATTTTCAGGTTAATTCAGTCAGAATTCCACAGGCAGTCAGCTGGAGGGGTGGATGAATCCGGGAACAGCCGGTTTCCTAGCGACTAAATCAAGCCCTATATCATTATGGATTCTTGCATTTTTTGGCTTTTTTCTCTTTTTTCTTATTTATCATGGTTTGTAATGAATTTTCTGATGTGAGATTTGGTTTTGAGGCTGGCATATTGAGTTCAGGGCACAAGAGGAAGTTTCTTTTTCAATCAGGGCACAGCTGTTGGCTTGCTCCAATTCTGGCTTGCTGTCATTGTTTTGGGTGCCTCAGCCGATTTGTGGTTTCTTGAGTAGCAATTTCCTAAATGTTTTCTGGGTCTGAGTCGGTTTTGCCTTCTTATTCCCAAATTTTGTATTCTGATGCAATACAAGCAAGATTTTGGAGAGTAGCCATTATGATAGAAAAAAAAAAAAAAACACAGCGCATTGCCCTTTCAGGATTAGAAATCTACAGGCAACACGACCAAGATGAGTTTCTGTGTTTTGGAAAATGACATAGAACGCTTCTTCTGAGGGGACAGATTCTAATTCCCTCCAAAATGAGTGTGAGTGCGATTTTGAGGTGAATTCAATCAGACTTCCAAAGTCAGTCTGTGGAAGGGGGGGATGAATCTGGAAACAGCCAGTTTCTTTGTGTCTAAATCCAGCCAAATATCACAAAGGACTCTTGCATTTCTTTGGCTTTTTCACATTTCCCTTATTTATCAGGGTTTGTAATGAATTTTCTGATGTGAGCTTTGGTTTTGAGGCTGCAATATAGAGTTCAGGGCACCGGCGGAATGGTCTTTTTCAAACAGGGCACAGCTGTTGGCTTGCTCCAATTCTGGCTATTGTCTTTGTTTTGGGTGCCTCAGCTGAAATTTGGTTTCTTGAGTTTCACTGCGATTGTCAGGTTAATTCAGTCAGAATTCCACAGGCAGTCAGCTTTAGTGGTGGATGAATCTGGGAACAGCCGATTTCCTTGCAGCTAAATCAAACCCAATATCATTATGGATTCTTGCATTTCTTTGGCTTTTTTCTCTTTTTTCTTATTTAGCATGGTTTGTAATGAATTTTCTGATGTGAGCTTTGGTTTTGAGGCTGGCATATTGAGTTCAGGGCACAAGAGGATGGTTCTTTTTCAATCAGGGCACAGCTGTTGGCTTGCTCCACTTCTGGCTTGCTGTCATTGTTTTGAGTGCCTCAGCCGATTTGTGGTTTCTTGTGTGGCAATTTCCCAAATGTTTTCAGGGTCTGAGTTGGCTTTGCCTTCTTCCTTCCCAAATTTTGTATTCTGATGCAATGCAAAGAAGAGTTTGTACAGAATAGCCATTATGAAATAAAAAACACAACAAATAGGCGTTTGAAGCTTAGAAATCTACAGGTAACATGACCAAGGTGAGTTTTTGTGTTTATGAAAATAAAATGGAACACTTTGGCTGAGGTGACAGATATTAATTGCCTCCAAACTGAGTTTCACTGCGATTTTCAGGTTAATTCAGTCAGAATTCCACAGGCAGTCAGCTGGAGGGGTGGATGAATCCGGGAACAGCCGGTTTCCTAGCGACTAAATCAAGCCCTATATCATTATGGATTCTTGCATTTTTTGGCTTTTTTCTCTTTTTTCTTATTTATCATGGTTTGTAATGAATTTTTTGATGTCAGCTTTGGTTTTGAGGCTGCAATATGGAGTTCAGGGCACAAGAGGAAGGTTCTTTTTCAATCAGGGCACAGCTGCTGGCTTGCTCCAATTCTGGCTTGCTGTCATTGTTTTGGGTGCCTCAGCTGATTTGTGGTTTCTTGTGTGGCAATTTCCTAAATGTTTTCTGGGTCTGAGTTGGTTTTGCCTTCTTCCTTCCTAAATTTTGTATTCTGATGCAATACAAGCAAGATTTTGGACAGAGTAGCCATTATGAAAGAAAAAAAGAAAACACAGCAAATTGCCCTTTCAGGATTAGAAATCCATAGGCAACACGACCAAGATGAGATTCTGTGATTTGGAAAATCACATGGAACGCTTCTGCTGAGGTGACAGATTCTAATTCCCTCCAAATGGAGTGTGAGAGCGATTTTGAGGTGAATTCAATCAGAATTCCAAAGTCAGTCTGTGGAAGGGGGGGATGAATCTGGAAACAGCCAGTTTCTTTGTGTCTAAATCCTTTCAAATATCACAAAGGACTCTTGCATTTCTTTGGCTTTTTCACATTTCCCTTATTTATCATGGTTTGTAATGAATTTTCTGATGTGAGCTTTGGTTTTGAGGCTGGCATATTGAGTTCAGGGCACAAGAGGATGGTTCTTTTTCAATCAGGGCACAGCTGTTGGCTTGCTTCACTTCTGGCTTGCTGTCATTGTTTTGAGTGCCTCAGCCGATTTGTGGTTTCTTGTGTGGCAATTTCCCAAATGTTTTCAGGGTCTGAGTTGGCTTTGCCTTCTTCCTTCCCAAATTTTGTATTCTGATGCAATGCAAAGAAGAGTTTGTACAGAATAGCCATTATGAAATAAAAAACACAACAAATAGGCGTTTGAAGCTTAGAAATCTACAGGTAACATGACCTAGGTGAGTTTTTGTGTTTATGAAAATAAAATGGAACACTTTGGCTGAGGTGACAGATATTAATTGCCTCCAAACTGAGTTTCACTGCGATTTTCAGGTTAATTCAGTCAGAATTCCACAGGCAGTCAGCTGGAGGGGTGGATGAATCCGGGAACAGCCGGTTTCCTAGCGACTAAATCAAGCCCTATATCATTATGGATTCTTGCATTTTTTTGGCTTTTTTCTCTTTTTTCTTATTTATCAGGGTTTGTAATGAACTTTCTGATGTGAGCTTTGGTTTTGAGGCTGCAATATGGAGTTCAGGGCACAAGAGGAAGGTTCTTTTTCAATCAGGGCACAGCTGTTGGCTTGCTCCAATTCTGGCTTGCTGTCATTGTTTTGGGTGCCTCAGCTGAAATTTGGTTTCTTGAGTTTCACTGCGATTGTCAGGTTAATTCAGTCAGAATTCCACAGGCAGTCAGCTTTAGTGGTGGATGAATCTGGGAACAGCCGATTTCCTTGCAGCTAAATCAAACCCAATATCATTATGGATTCTTGCATTTCTTTGGCTTTTTTCTCTTTTTTCTTATTTAGCATGGTTTGTAATGAATTTTCTGATGTGAGCTTTGGTTTTGAGGCTGGCATATTGAGTTCAGGGCACAAGAGGATGGTTCTTTTTCAATCAGGGCACAGCTGTTGGCTTGCTCCACTTCTGGCTTGCTGTCATTGTTTTGAGTGCCTCAGCCGATTTGTGGTTTCTTGTGTGGCAATTTCCCAAATGTTTTCAGGGTCTGAGTTGGCTTTGCCTTCTTCCTTCCCAAATTTTGTATTCTGATGCAATGCAAAGAAGAGTTTGTACAGAATAGCCATTATGAAATAAAAAACACAACAAATACGCGTTTGAAGCTTAGAAATCTACAGGTAACATGACCAAGGTGAGTTTTTGTGTTTATGAAAATAAAATGGAACACTTTGGCTGAGGTGACAGATATTAATTGCCTCCAAACTGAGTTTCACTGCGATTTTCAGGTTAATTCAGTCAGAATTCCACAGGCAGTCAGCTGGAGGGGTGGATGAATCCGGGAACAGCCGGTTTCCTAGCGACTAAATCAAGCCCTATATCATTATGGATTCTTGCATTTTTTTGGCTTTTTTCTCTTTTTTCTTATTTATCATGGTTTGTAATGAATTTTCTGATGTCAGCTTTGGTTTTGAGGCTGCAATATGGAGTTCAGGGCACAAGAGGAAGGTTCTTTTTCAATCAGGGCACAGCTGTTGGCTTGCTCCAATTCTGGCTTGCTGTCATTGTTTTGGGTGCCTCAGCCGATTTGTGGTTTCTTGTGTGGCAATTTCCTAAATGTTTTCTGGGTCTGAGTTGGTTTTGCCTTCTTCCTTCCCAAATTTTGTATTCTGATGCAATACAAGCAAGATTTTGGACAGAGTAGCCATTATGAAAGAAAAAAAGAAAACACAGCAAATTGCCCTTTCAGGATTAGAAATCCATAGGCAACACAACCAAGATGAGATTCTGTGATTTGGAAAATGACATGGAACGCTTCTGCTGAGGTGACAGATTCTAATTCCCTCCAAATGGAGTGTGAGAGCGATTTTGAGGTGAATTCAATCAGAATTCCAAAGTCAGTCTGTGGAAGGGGGGGATGAATCTGGAAACAGCCAGTTTCTTTGTGTCTAAATCCTTTCAAATATCACAAAGGACTCTTGCATTTCTTTGGCTTTTTCACATTTCCCTTATTTATCAGGGTTTGTAATGAATTTTCTGATGTGAGCTTTGGTTTTGAGGCTGGCATATTGAGTTCAGGGCACAAGAGGATGGTTCTTTTTCAATCAGGGCACAGCTGTTGGCTTGCTTCACTTCTGGCTTGCTGTCATTGTTTTGAGTGCCTCAGCCGATTTGTGGTTTCTTGTGTGGCAATTTCCCAAATGTTTTCAGGGTCTGAGTTGGCTTTGCCTTCTTCCTTCCCAAATTTTGTATTCTGATGCAATGCAAAGAAGAGTTTGTACAGAATAGCCATTATGAAATAAAAAACACAACAAATACGCGTTTGAAGCTTAGAAATCTACAGGTAACATGACCTAGGTGAGTTTTTGTGTTTATGAAAATAAAATGGAACACTTTGGCTGAGGTGACAGATATTAATTGCCTCCAAACTGAGTTTCACTGCGATTTTCAGGTTAATTCAGTCAGAATTCCACAGGCAGTCAGCTGGAGGGGTGGATGAATCCGGGAACAGCCGGTTTCCTAGCGACTAAATCAAGCCCTATATCATTATGGATTCTTGCATTTTTTTGGCTTTTTTCTCTTTTTTCTTATTTATCATGGTTTGTAATGAATTTTCTGATGTGAGCTTTGGTTTTGAGGCTGCAATATGGAGTTCAGGGCACAAGAGGAAGTTTCTTTTTCAATCAGGGCACAGCTGTTGGCTTGCTCCAATTCTGGCTTGCTGTCATTGTTTTGGGTGCCTCAGCCAATTTGTGGTTTCTTGAGTAGCAATTTCCTAAATGTTTTCTGGGTCTGAGTCGGTTTTGCCTTCTTATTCCCAAATTTTGTATTCTGATGCAATACAAGCAAGATTTTGGAGAGTAGCCATTATGAAAGAAAAAAAAAAAAAACACAGCGCATTGCCCTTTCAGGATTAGAAATCTACAGGCAACACGACCAAGATGAGTTTCTGTGTTTTGGAAAATGACATAGAACGCTTCTTCTGAGGGGACAGATTCTAATTCCCTCCAAAATGAGTGTGAGTGCGATTTTGAGGTGAATTCAATCAGACTTCCAAAGTCAGTCTGTGGAAGGGGGGGATGAATCTGGAAACAGCCAGTTTCTTTGTGTCTAAATCCAGCCAAATATCACAAAGGACTCTTGCATTTCTTTGGCTTTTTCACATTTCCCTTATTTATCAGGGTTTGTAATGAATTTTCTGATGTGAGCTTTGGTTTTGAGGCTGCAATATAGAGTTCAGGGCACCGGCGGAATGGTCTTTTTCAAACAGGGCACAGCTGTTGGCTTGCTCCAATTCTGGCTATTGTCTTTGTTTTGGGTGCCTCAGCTGAAATTTGGTTTCTTGAGTTTCACTGCGATTGTCAGGTTAATTCAATCAGAATTCCACAGGCAGTCAGCTTTAGTGCTGGATGAATCTGGGAACAGCCGGTTTCCTTGCAGCTAAATCAAACCCAATATCATTATGGACTCTTGCATTTCTTTGGCTTTTTTCTCTTTTTTCTTATTTAGCATGGTTTGTAATGAATTTTCTGATGTGAGCTTTGGTTTTGAGGCTGGCATATTGAGTTCAGGGCACAAGAGGATGGTTCTTTTTCAATCAGGGCACAGCTGTTGGCTTGCTCCACTTCTGGCTTGCTGTCATTGTTTTGAGTGCCTCAGCCGATTTGTGGTTTCTTGTGTGGCAATTTCCCAAATGTTTTCAGGGTCTGAGTTGGCTTTGCCTTCTTCCTTCCCAAATTTTGTATTCTGATGCAATGCAAAGAAGAGTTTGTACAGAATAGCCATTATGAAATAAAAAACACAACAAATAGGCGTTTGAAGCTTAGAAATCTACAGGTAACATGACCAAGGTGAGTTTTTGTGTTTATGAAAATAAAATGGAACACTTTGGCTGAGGTGACAGATATTAATTGCCTCCAAACTGAGTTTCACTGCGATTTTCAGGTTAATTCAGTCAGAATTCCACAGGCAGTCAGCTGGAGGGGTGGATGAATCCGGGAACAGCCGGTTTCCTAGCGACTAAATCAAGCCCTATATCATTATGGATTCTTGCATTTTTTTGGCTTTTTTCTCTTTTTTCTTATTTATCATGGTTTGTAATGAATTTTTTGATGTCAGCTTTGGTTTTGAGGCTGCAATATGGAGTTCAGGGCACAAGAGGAAGGTTCTTTTTCAATCAGGGCACAGCTGTTGGCTTGCTCCAATTCTGGCTTGCTGTCATTGTTTTGGGTGCCTCAGCTGATTTGTGGTTTCTTGTGTGGCAATTTCCTAAATGTTTTCTGGGTCTGAGTTGGTTTTGCCTTCTTCCTTCCTAAATTTTGTATTCTGATGCAATACAAGCAAGATTTTGGACAGAGTAGCCATTATGATAGAAAAAAAGAAAACACAGCAAATTGCCCTTTCAGGATTAGAAATCCATAGGCAACACGACCAAGATGAGATTCTGTGATTTGGAAAATGACATGGAACGCTTCTGCTGAGGTGACAGATTCTAATTCCCTCCAAATGGAGTGTGAGAGCGATTTTGAGGTGAATTCAATCAGAATTCCAAAGTCAGTCTGTGGAAGGGGGGGATGAATCTGGAAACAGCCAGTTTCTTTGTGTCTAAATCCTTTCAAATATCACAAAGGACTCTTGCATTTCTTTGGCTTTTTCACATTTCCCTTATTTATCATGGTTTGTAATGAATTTTCTGATGTGAGCTTTGGTTTTGAGGCTGGCATATTGAGTTCAGGGCACAAGAGGATGGTTCTTTTTCAATCAGGGCACAGCTGTTGGCTTGCTTCACTTCTGGCTTGCTGTCATTGTTTTGAGTGCCTCAGCCGATTTGTGGTTTCTTGTGTGGCAATTTCCCAAATGTTTTCAGGGTCTGAGTTGGCTTTGCCTTCTTCCTTCCCAAATTTTGTATTCTGATGCAATGCAAAGAAGAGTTTGTACAGAATAGCCATTATGAAATAAAAAACACAACAAATACGCGTTTGAAGCTTAGAAATCTACAGGTAACATGACCTAGGTGAGTTTTTGTGTTTATGAAAATAAAATGGAACACTTTGGCTGAGGTGACAGATATTAATTGCCTCCAAACTGAGTTTCACTGCGATTTTCAGGTTAATTCAGTCAGAATTCCACAGGCAGTCAGCTGGAGGGGTGGATGAATCCGGGAACAGCCGGTTTCCTAGCGACTAAATCAAGCCCTATATCATTATGGATTCTTGCATTTTTTTGGCTTTTTTCTCTTTTTTCTTATTTATCAGGGTTTGTAATGAACTTTCTGATGTGAGCTTTGGTTTTGAGGCTGCAATATAGAGTTCAGGGCACCGGAGGAATGGTCTTTTTCAAACAGGGCACAGCTGTTGGCTTGCTCCAATTCTGGCTATTGTCTTTGTTTTGGGTGCCTCAGCTGAAATTTGGTTTCTTGAGTTTCACTGCGATTGTCAGGTTAATTCAGTCAGAATTCCACAGGCAGTCAGCTTTAGTGGTGGATGAATCTGGGAACAGCCGATTTCCTTGCAGCTAAATCAAACCCAATATCATTATGGATTCTTGCATTTCTTTGGCTTTTTTCTCTTTTTTCTTATTTATCATGGTTTGTAATGAATTTTCTGATGTGAGCTTTGGTTTTGAGGCTGGCATATTGAGTTCAGGGCACAAGAGGATGGTTCTTTTTCAATCAGGGCACAGCTGTTGGCTTGCTCCACTTCTGGCTTGCTGTCATTGTTTTGAGTGCCTCAGCCGATTTGTGGTTTCTTGTGTGGCAATTTCCCAAATGTTTTCAGGGTCTGAGTTGGCTTTGCCTTCTTCCTTCCCAAATTTTGTATTCTGATGCAATGCAAAGAAGAGTTTGTACAGAATAGCCATTATGAAATAAAAAACACAACAAATACGCGTTTGAAGCTTAGAAATCTACAGGTAACATGACCAAGGTGAGTTTTTGTGTTTATGAAAATAAAATGGAACACTTTGGCTGAGGTGACAGATATTAATTGCCTCCAAACTGAGTTTCACTGCGATTTTCAGGTTAATTCAGTCAGAATTCCACAGGCAGTCAGCTTTAGTGGTGGATGAATCCGGGAACAGCCGGTTTCCTAGCGACTAAATCAAGCCCTATATCATTATGGATTCTTGCATTTTTTTGGCTTTTTTCTCTTTTTTCTTATTTATCATGGTTTGTAATGAATTTTCTGATGTCAGCTTTGGTTTTGAGGCTGCAATATGGAGTTCAGGGCACAAGAGGAAGGTTCTTTTTCAATCAGGGCACAGCTGTTGGCTTGCTCCAATTCTGGCTTGCTGTCATTGTTTTGGGTGCCTCAGCCGATTTGTGGTTTCTTGTGTGGCAATTTCCTAAATGTTTTCTGGGTCTGAGTTGGTTTTGCCTTCTTCCTTCCCAAATTTTGTATTCTGATGCAATACAAGCAAGATTTTGGACAGAGTAGCCATTATGAAAGAAAAAAAGAAAACACAGCAAATTGCCCTTTCAGGATTAGAAATCCATAGGCAACACGACCAAGATGAGATTCTGTGATTTGGAAAATGACATGGAACGCTTCTGCTGAGGTGACAGATTCTAATTCCCTCCAAATGGAGTGTGAGAGCGATTTTGAGGTGAATTCAATCAGAATTCCAAAGTCAGTCTGTGGAAGGGGGGGATGAATCTGGAAACAGCCAGTTTCTTTGTGTCTAAATCCTTTCAAATATCACAAAGGACTCTTGCATTTCTTTGGCTTTTTCACATTTCCCTTATTTATCATGGTTTGTAATGAATTTTCTGATGTGAGCTTTGGTTTTGAGGCTGGCATATTGAGTTCAGGGCACAAGAGGATGGTTCTTTTTCAATCAGGGCACAGCTGTTGGCTTGCTTCACTTCTGGCTTGCTGTCATTGTTTTGAGTGCCTCAGCCGATTTGTGGTTTCTTGTGTGGCAATTTCCCAAATGTTTTCAGGGTCTGAGTTGGCTTTGCCTTCTTCCTTCCCAAATTTTGTATTCTGATGCAATGCAAAGAAGAGTTTGTACAGAATAGCCATTATGAAATAAAAAACACAACAAATAGGTGTTTGAAGCTTACAAATCTACAGGTAACATGACCAAGGTGAGTTTTTGTGTTTATGAAAATAAAATGGAACACTTTGGCTGAGGTGACAGATATTAATTGCCTCCAAACTGAGTTTCACTGCGATTTTCAGGTTAATTCAGTTAATTCAGTTAGGATTCCACAGGCTTGCATTTCTCTGGCTTTTTCACATTTCCCTTATTTATCATGGTTTGTAATGAATTTTCTGATGTGAGCTTTGATTTTGAGGCTGCAATATGGAGTTCAGGGTACTGGAGGAATGGTCTTTTTCAATCAGCGCACAGCTGTTCGCTTGTTCCAGTTCTGGCTTGCTGTCATTGTTTTGGGTGCCTCAGCTGAAATTTGGTTTCTTGAGTTTCACTACGATTGTCAGGTTAATTCAGTCAGAAATCCACAGGGAGTCAGCTTTAGTGGTGGATGAATCTGGGAACAGCCAGTTTCCTTGCAACTAAATCAAGCCCAATATCATTATGGATTCTTGCATTTCTTTGGCTTTTTTCTCTTTTTTTCTTTTTTTCATGGTTTGTTATGAATTTTCTGATGTGAGCTTTGTTTTTGAGGCTGGCATATTGAGTTCAGGGCACAGGAGGATGGTTCTTTTTCAATCAGGGCACAGCTGTTGGCTTGCTCCAATTCTGGCTTTCTGTCATGGTTTTGGGTGCCTCAGCCGAGTTTTGGTTTTTTGAGCGCCAATTTCCTAAATGATTTCTGTGTCTGAGTTGGTTTTCCCTTCTTCCTTCCCAAATTTTGTATTCTGACCCAATACAAACCAGAGTTTAGACAGCAGATCCATTATGAAATAAAAAACAAAACAAATAAGCCAGTCAGCTGAGAGGGGTGGATGAATCCGGAAACAGCCTGTTTCCTTGTGACTAAATCAAGCCCACTATCAAAAAGGACTCTTCCATTTCTTTGGCTCTTTTCCCATTTTTCTTTGTTATCATGGTTTGTAATGAATTTTCTGATGTGAGCTTTGATTTTGAGGCTGGAATATGGAGTTCAAGACACGGAAGGAATGGTCTTTTTCAATCAGGGCAGAGCTGTTGGCTTGCTCCAATTCTGGATTTCTGTCATGGTTTTGGGTGCCTCAGCCGAGTTTTGGTTTCTTGAGTGGCAATTTCCTAAAGGATTTCTGGGTCTGAGTTGGTTTTGCCTTCTTCCTTCCCAAATTTTGTATTCTGACGCAATACAAACACGAGTTTAGACAGCAGATCCATTAGGAAAGAACAAACAAAACCAATCAGCGTGTCATGCTTAGAATTCTAGAGGCAGCACGACCAACATGAGTTTTTGTGTTTTGGACAAAGAAATGGAACCCTTTTGCACAGGGGAACGATCATTAATTCCCCAAATCAGTTTGCCAGCGATTTTCAGGTGAATTGAATGAGTTTTCCAAAGCCAGTCAGCTGGGAGGGGTGGATGAATCCGGAAACAGCCTGTTTCCTTGTGACTCAATCAAGCCCACTATCAAAAAGGACTCTTCCATTTCTTTGGCTCTTTTCACATTTTTCTTCTTTATCATGGTTTGTAATGAATTTTCTGATGTGAGCTTTGATTTTGAGCCTGGAATATGGAGTTCAAGACACGGAAGGCATGGTCTTTTTCAATGAGGGCACAGCTGTTGGCTTGCTCCAATTCTGGCTTTCTGTCATGGTTTTGGGTGCCTCAGCCGAGTTTTGGTTTCTTGAGGAGCAATTCCCTAAAGGATTTCTGGGTCTGAGTTGGTTTTGCCTTCTTCCTTCCCAAATTTTGTATTCTGATGCAATACAAACACGAGTTTAGACAGCAGATCCATTATGAAAGAAAAAACAAAACCAATGAGTGTGTCATGCTTAGAATTCTAGAGGCAGCACGACCAACATGAGTTTTTGTGTTTTGGAAAAAGAAATGGAACCCTTTTGCAGAGGGGGACGATAATTAATTCCCCAAATCAGTTTGCCAGCGATTTTCAGGTGAATTGAATGAGTTTTCCAAAGCCAGTCAGCTGGGAGGGGTGGATGAATCCGGAAACAGCCTGTTTCCTTGTGACTAAATCAAGCCCACTATCAAAAAGGACTCTTCCATTTCTTTGGCTCTTTTCACATTTTTCTTCTTTATCATGGTTTGTAATGAATTTTCTGATGTGAGCTTTGATTTTGAGGCTGGAATATGGAGTTCAAGACATGGAAGGAAAGGTCTTTTTCAATCAGGGCACAGCTGTTGGCTTGCTCCAATTCTGGCTTTCTGTCATGGTTTTGGGTGCCTCAGCCGAGTTTTGGTTTCTTGAGTGGCAATTTCCTAAAGGATTTCTGGGTCTGAGTAGGTTTTTCCTTCTTCCTTCCCAAATTTGGTATTCTGACGCAATACAAACACGAGTTTAGACAGCAGATCCATTATGAAATAAAAAAAAAACAAAACCAATTAACGTGTCATGCTTAGAATTCTGGAGGCCGCACGACCAACATGAGTTTTTGTGTTTTGGACAAAGAAATGGAACCCTTTTGCACAGGGGAACGATAATTCATTCCCCAAATCAGTTTGCCAGCGATTTTCAGGTGAATTGAATGAGTTTTCCAAAGCCAGTCAGCTGGGAGGGGTGGATGAATGCGGAAACAGCCTGTTTCCTTGTGACGAAATCAAGCCCACTATCAACAAGGACTCTTCCATTTCTTTGGCTCTTTTCACATTGTTCTTCTTTATCATGGTTTGTAATGAATTTTCTGATGTGAGCTTTGATTTTGAGGCTGGAATATGGAGTTCAAGACACGGAAGGAATGGTCTTTTTCAATCAGGGCACAGCTGTTGGCTTGCTCCAATTCTGCTTTCTGTCATGGTTTTGGGTGCCTCAGCCGAGTTTTGGTTTCTTGAGTGGCAATTTCCTAAATGATTTCTGGGTCTGAGTAGGTTTTTCCTTCTTCCTTCCCAAATTTGGTATTCTGACGCAATACAAACACGAGTTTAGACAGCAGATCCATTATGAAATAAAAAAAAAACAAAACCAATTAACGTGTCATGCTTAGAATTCTGGAGGCCGCACGACCAACATGAGTTTTTGTGTTTTGGACAAAGAAATGGAACCCTTTTGCAGAGGGGAACGATAATTCATTCCCCAAATCAGTTTGCCAGCGATTTTCAGGTGAATTGAATGAGTTTTCCAAAGCCAGTCAGCTGGGAGGGGTGGATGAATGCGGAAACAGCCTGTTTCCTTGTGACGAAATCAAGCCCACTATCAACAAGGACTCTTCCATTTCTTTGGCTCTTTTCACATTGTTCTTCTTTATCATGGTTTGTAATGAATTTTCTGATGTGAGCTTTGATTTTGAGGCTGGAATATGGAGTTCAAGACACGGAAGGCATGGTCTTTTTCAATCAGGGCACAGCTGTTGGCTTGCTCCAATTCTGGCTTTCTGTCATGGTTTTGGGTGCCTCAGCCGAGTTTTGGTTTCTTGAGCGGCAATTTCCTAAAGGATTTCTGGGTCTGAGTTGGTTTTGCCTTCTTCCTTCCCAAATTTTGTATTCTGACGCAATACAAACACGAGTTTAGACAGCAGATCCATTAGGAAAGAACAAACAAAACGAATTAGCGTGTCATGCTTAGAATTCTAGAGGCAGCACGACCAACATGAGTTTTTGTGTTTTGGACAAAGAAATGGAACCCTTTTGCAGAGGGGAACGATATTTAATTCCCCAACTCAGTTTGCCAGCGATTTTCAGGTGAATTGAATGAGTTTTCCAAAGCCAGTCAGCTGGGAGGGGTTGATGAATCCGGAAACAGCCTGTTTCCTTGTGACGAAATCAAGCCCACTATCAACAAGGACTCTTCCATTTCTTTGGCTCTTTTCACATTGTTCTTCTTTATCATGGTTTGTAATGAATTTTCTGATGCGAGCTTTGATTTTGAGGCTGGAATATGGAGTTCAAGACACGGAAGGCATGGTCTTTTTCAATCAGGGTACAGCTGTTGGCTTCCTCCAATTCTGGCTTTCTGTCATGGTTTTGGGTGCCTCAGCCGAGTTTTGGTTTCTTGAGCGGCAATTTCCTAAAGGATTTCTGGGTCTGAGTAGGTTTTTCCTTCTTCCTTCCCAAATTTTGTATTCTGACGCAATACAAACACGAGTTTAGACAGCAGATCCATTAGGAAAGAACAAACAAAACCAATTAGCGTGTCATGCTTAGAATTCTAGAGGCAGCACGACCAACATGAGTTTTTGTGTTTTGGACAAAGAAATGGAACCCTTTTGCACAGGGGAACGATAATTCATTCCCCAAATCAGTTTGCCAGCGATTTTCAGGTGAATTGAATGAGTTTTCCAAAGCCAGTCAGCTGGGAGGGGTGGATGAATGCGGAAACAGCCTGTTTCCTTGTGACGAAATCAAGCCCACTATCAACAAGGACTCTTCCATTTCTTTGGCTCTTTTCACATTGTTCTTCTTTATCATGGTTTGTAATGAATTTTCTGATGTGAGCTTTGATTTTGAGGCTGGAATATGGAGTTCAAGACACGGAAGGAATGGTCTTTTTCAATCAGGGCACAGCTGTTGGCTTGCTCCAATTCTGCTTTCTGTCATGGTTTTGGGTGCCTCAGCCGAGTTTTGGTTTCTTGAGCGGCAATTTCCTAAATGATTTCTGGGTCTGAGTAGGTTTTTCCTTCTTCCTTCCCAAATTTGGTATTCTGACGCAATACAAACACGAGTTTAGACAGCAGATCCATTAGGAAATAAAAAAAAAACAAAACCAATTAACGTGTCATGCTTAGAATTCTGGAGGCCGCACGACCAACATGAGTTTTTGTGTTTTGGACAAAGAAATGGAACCCTTTTGCAGAGGGGAACGATAATTCATTCCCCAAATCAGTTTGCCAGCGATTTTCAGGTGAATTGAATGAGTTTTCCAAAGCCAGTCAGCTGGGAGGGGTGGATGAATGCGGAAACAGCCTGTTTCCTTGTGACGAAATCAAGCCCACTATCAACAAGGACTCTTCCATTTCTTTGGCTCTTTTCACATTGTTCTTCTTTATCATGGTTTGTAATGAATTTTCTGATGTGAGCTTTGATTTTGAGGCTGGAATATGGAGTTCAAGACACGGAAGGCATGGTCTTTTTCAATCAGGGCACAGCTGTTGGCTTGCTCCAATTCTGGCTTTCTGTCATGGTTTTGGGTGCCTCAGCCGAGTTTTGGTTTCTTGAGCGGCAATTTCCTAAAGGATTTCTGGGTCTGAGTTGGTTTTGCCTTCTTCCTTCCCAAATTTTGTATTCTGACGCAATACAAACACGAGTTTAGACAGCAGATCCATTAGGAAAGAACAAACAAAACGAATTAGCGTGTCATGCTTAGAATTCTAGAGGCAGCACGACCAACATGAGTTTTTGTGTTTTGGACAAAGAAATGGAACCCTTTTGCAGAGGGGAACGATATTTAATTCCCCAACTCAGTTTGCCAGCGATTTTCAGGTGAATTGAATGAGTTTTCCAAAGCCAGTCAGCTGGGAGGGGTTGATGAATCCGGAAACAGCCTGTTTCCTTGTGACGAAATCAAGCCCACTATCAACAAGGACTCTTCCATTTCTTTGGCTCTTTTCACATTGTTCTTCTTTATCATGGTTTGTAATGAATTTTCTGATGCGAGCTTTGATTTTGAGGCTGGAATATGGAGTTCAAGACACGGAAGGCATGGTCTTTTTCAATCAGGGTACAGCTGTTGGCTTGCTCCAATTCTGGCTTTCTGTCATGGTTTTGGGTGCCTCAGCCGAGTTTTGGTTTCTTGAGCGGCAATTTCCTAAAGGATTTCTGGGTCTGAGTAGGTTTTGCCTTCTTCCTTCCCAAATTTTGTATTCTGACGCAATACAAACACGAGTTTAGACAGCAGATCCATTAGGAAAGAACAAACAAAACCAATTAGCGTGTCATGCTTAGAATTCTAGAGGCAGCACGACCAACATGAGTTTTTGTGTTTTGGACAAAGAAATGGAACCCTTTTGCACAGGGGAACGATCATTAATTCCCCAAATCAGTTTGCCAGCGATTTTCAGGTGAATTGAATGAGTTTTCCAAAGCCAGTCAGCTGGGAGGGGTGGATGAATCCGGAAACAGCCTGTTTCCTTGTGACTAAATCAAGCCCACTATCAACAAGGACTCTTCCATTTCTTTGGCTCTTTTCACATTGTTCTTCTTTATCATGGTTTGTAATGAATTTTCTGATGTGAGCTTTGATTTTGAGGCTGGAATATGGAGTTCAAGACCCGGAAGGCATCGTCTTTTTCAATCAGGGCACAGCTGTTGGCTTGCTCCAATTCTGGCTTTCTGTCATGGTTTTGGGTGCCTCAGCCGAGTTTTGGTTTCTTGAGCGGCAATTTCCTAAAGGATTTCTGGGTCTGAGTTGCTTTTGCCTTCTTCCTTCCCAAATTTTGTATTCTGACGCAATACAAACACGAGTTTAGACAGCAGATCCATTATGAAAGAAAAAAAAACAAAACCAATTAGCGTGTCATGCTTAGAATTCTAGAGGCAGCACGACCAACATGAGTTTTTGTGTTTTGCATAAAGAAATGGAACCCTTTTGCAGAGGGGAACGATAATTAATTCCCTAAATCAGTTTGCCAGCGATTTTCAGGTGAATTGAATGAGTTTTCCAAAGCCAGTCAGCTGGGAGGGGTGGACGAATCCGGAAACAGCCTGTTTCCTTGTGACTAAATCAAGCCCACTATCAACAAGGACTCTTCCATTTCTTTGGCTCTTTTCACATTTTTCTTCTTTATCATGCTTTGTAATGAATTTTCTGATGTGAGCTTTGATTTTGAGGCTGGAATATGGAGTTCAAGACATGGAAGGCATGGTCTTTTTCAATCAGGGCACAGCTGTTGGCTTGCTCCAATTCTGGCTTTCTGTCATGGTTTTGGGTGCCTCAGCCGAGTTTTGGTTTCTTGAGCGGCAATTCCCTAAAGGATTTCTGGGTCTGAGTTGGTTTTGCCTTCTTCCTTCCCAAATTTTGTATTCTGACGCAATACAAACACGAGTTTAGACAGCAGATCCATTATGAAAGAACAAACAAAACCAATTAGCGTGTCATGCTTAGAATTCTAGAGGCAGCACGACCAACATGAGTTTTTGTGTTTTGGACAAAGAAATGGAACCCTTTTGCAGAGGGGAACGATAATTCATTCCCCAAATAAGTTTGCCAGTGATTTTCAGGTAAATTGAATGAGTTTTCCAAAGCCAGTCAGCTGGGAGGGGTGGACGAATCCGGAAACAGCCTGTTTCCTTGTGACTAAATCAAGCCCACTATCAAAAAGGACTCTTCCATTTCTTTGGCTCTTTTCACATTTTTCTTCTTTATCATGGTTTGTAATGAATTTTCTGATGTGAGCTTTGATTTTGAGGCTGGAATATGGAGTTCAAGACCCGGAAGGCATGGTGTTTCTCAATGAGGGTACAGCTGTTGGCTTGCTCCAATTCTGGCTTTCTGTCATGGTTTTGGGTGCCTCAGCCGAGTTTTGGTTTCTTGAGTGGCAATTTCCTAAAGGATTTCTGGGTCTGAGTTGGTTTTGCCTTCTTCCTTCCCAAATTTTGTATTCTGACGCAATACAAACACGAGTTTAGACAGCAGCTCCATTATGAAATAAAAAACAAAACCAATTAGCGTGTCATGCTTAGAATTCTAGAGGCAGCACGACCAACATGAGTTTTTGTGTTTTGGACAAAGAAATGGAACCCTTTTGCAGAGGGGAACGATAATTAATTCCCCAAATCAGTTTGCCAGCGATTTTCAGGTGAATTGAATGAGTTTTCCAAAGCCAGTCAGCTGGGATGGGTGGATGAATCCGGAAACAGCCTGTTTCCTTGTGATTAAATCAAGCCCACTATCAAAAAGGACTCTTCCATTTCTTTGGCTCTTTTCACATTTTTCTTCTTTATCATGGTTTGTAATGAATTTTCTGATGTGAGCTTTGATTTTGAGGCTGGAATATGGAGTTCAAGACACGGAAGGAATGGTCTTTTTCAATCAGGGCACAGCTGTTGGCTTTCTCCAATTCTGGCTTTCTGTCATGGTTTTGGGTGCCTCAGCTGAGATTTGGTTTCTTGAGCGGCAATTTCCTAAATGATTTCTGGGTCTGAGTTGGTTTTGCCTTCTTCCTTCCCAAATTTTGTATTCTGACGCAATACAAACACGAGTTTAGACAGCAGCTCCATTATGAAATAAAAAACAAAACCAATTAGCGTGTCATGCTTAGAATTCTAGAGGCAGCACGACCAACATGAGTTTTTGTGTTTTGGACAAAGAAATGGAACCCTTTTGCAGAGGGTAACGATAATTCATTCCCCAAATCAGTTTGCCAGCGATTTTCAGGTGAATTGAATGAGTTTTCCAAAGCCAGTCAGCTGGGAGGGGTGGATGAATCCGGAAACAGCCTGTTTCCTTGTGACTAAATCAAGCCCACTATCAACAAGGACTCTTCCATTTCTTTGGCTCTTCTCACATTTTTCTTCTTTATCATGGTTTGTAATGAATTTTCTGATGTGAGCTTTGATTTTGAGGCTGGAATATGGAGGTCAAGACACGGAAGGAAAGGTCTTTTTCAATCAGGGCACAGCTGTTGGCTTGCTCCAATTCTGGCTTTCTGTCATGGTTTTGGGTGCCTCAGCCGAGTTTTGGTTTCCTGAGCGGCAATTTCCTAAAGGATTTCTGGGTCTGAGTTGGTTTTGCCTTCTTCCTTCCCAAATTTTGTATTCTGATGCAATACAAACACGAGTTTAGACAGCAGATCCATTATGAAATAAAAAAAAAAAAAAACAATTAGAGTGTCATGCTTAGAATTCTAGAGGCAGCACGACCAACATGAGTTTTTGTGTTTTGGACAAAGAAATGGAACC
This sequence comes from Oryctolagus cuniculus, assembly GCF_051225735.1. NCBI lineage: Eukaryota > Metazoa > Chordata > Mammalia > Lagomorpha > Leporidae > Oryctolagus > Oryctolagus cuniculus. The sequence continues at coordinate 82,334,266 of NC_142879.1, read as the reverse complement.
CTTTTGCAGAGGGTAACGATAATTCATTCCCCAAATCAGTTTGCCAGCGATTTTCAGGTGAATTGAATGAGTTTTCCAAAGCCAGTCAGCTGGGAGGGGTGGATGAATCGGGAAACAGCCTGTTTCCTTGTGACTAAATCAAGCCCACTATCAAAATGGACTCTTCCATTTCTTTGGCTCTTCTCACATTTTTCTTCTTTATCATGGTTTGTAATGAGTTTTCTGATGTGAGCTTTGATTTTGAGTCTGGAATATGGAGTTCAAGACCCGGAAGGAATGGTCTTTTTCAATCAGGACACAGCTGTTGGCTTGCTCCAATTCTGGCTTTCTGTCATGGTTTTGGGTGCCTCAGCCGAGTTTTGGTTTCTTGAGCGGCAATTTTCTAAAGGATTTCTGGGTCTGAGTTGGTTTTGCCTTCTTCCTTCCCAAATTTCGTATTCTGATGCAATACAAACACGAGTTTAGACAGCAGATCCATTATGAAATAAAAAAAAATACAAAACCAATTAGCGTGTCATGCTTAGAATTCTAGAGGCAGCACGACCAACATGAGTTTTTGTGTTTTGGACAAAAAATGTAACCCTTTTGCAGAGGGGAACGATAATTAATTCCCCAAATCAGTTTGGCAGCGATTTTCAGGTGAATTGAATGAGTTTTCCAAAGCCAGTCAGCTGGGAGGGGTGGATGAATGCGGAAACAGCCTGTTTCCTTCTGACTAAATCAAGCCCACTATCAAAAAGGACTCTTCCATTTCTTTGGCTCTTTTCACATTTTTCTTCTTTATCATGGTTTGTAATGAATTTTCTGATGTGAGCTTTGATTTTGAGGCTGGAATATGGAGTTCAAGACACGGAAGGAAACGTCTTTTTCAATCTGGGCACAGCTGTTGGCTTGCTCCAATTCTGGCTTTCTGTCATGGTTTTGGGTGCCTCAGCCGAGTTTTGGTTTCTTGAGCGGCAATTTCCTAAAGGATTTCTGGGTCTGAGTTGGTTTTGCCTTCTTCCTTCCCAAATTTTGTATTCTGACGCAATACAAACACGAGTTTAGACAGCAGATCCATTATGAAATAAAAAAAAAAAAAACAATTAGCGTGTCATGCTTAGAATTCTAGAGGCAGCACGACCAACATGAGTTTTTGTGTTTTGGACAAAGAAATGGAACCCTTTTGCAGAGGGGAACGATAATTAATTCCCCAAATCAGTTTGCCAGCGATTTTCAGGTGAATTGAATGAGCTTTCCAAAGCCAGTCAGCTGGGAGGGGTGGATGAATGCGGAAACAGCCTGTTTCCTTGTGACTAAATCAAGCCCACTATCAACAAGGACTCTTACATTTCTTTGGCTCTTCTCACATTTTTCTTCTTTATCATGGTTTGTAATGAATTTTCTGATGTGAGCTTTGATTTTGAGGCTGGACTATGGAGTTCAAGTCCCGGAAGGCATGGTCTTTTTCAATCAGGGCACAGCTGTTGGCTTGCTCCAATTCTGGCTTTCTGTCATGGTTTTGGGTGCCTCAGCTGAGATTTGGTTTCTTGAGCGGCAATTTCCTAAATGATTTCTGGGTCTGAGTTGGTTTTGCCTTCTTCCTTCCCAAATTTTGTATTCTGACGCAATACAAACACGAGTTTAGACAGCAGCTCCATTATGAAATAAAAAACAAAACCAATTAGCGTGTCATGCTTAGAATTCTAGAGGCAGCACGACCAACATGAGTTTTTGTGTTTTGGACAAAGAAATGGAACCCTTTTGCAGAGGGGAACGATAATTAATTCCCCAAATCAGTTTGCCAGCGATTTTCAGGTGAATTGAATGAGTTTTCCAAAGCCAGTCAGCTGGGATGGGTGGATGAATCCGGAAACAGCCTGTTTCCTTGTGATTAAATCAAGCCCACTATCAAAAAGGACTCTTCCATTTCTTTGGCTCTTTTCACATTTTTCTTCTTTATCATGGTTTGTAATGAATTTTCTGATGTGAGCTTTGATTTTGAGGCTGGAATATGGAGTTCAAGACACGGAAGGAATGGTCTTTTTCAATCAGGGCACAGCTGTTGGCTTTCTCCAATTCTGGCTTTCTGTCATGGTTTTGGGTGCCTCAGCTGAGATTTGGTTTCTTGAGCGGCAATTTCCTAAATGATTTCTGGGTCTGAGTTGGTTTTGCCTTCTTCCTTCCCAAATTTTGTATTCTGACGCAATACAAACACGAGTTTAGACAGCAGCTCCATTATGAAATAAAAAACAAAACCAATTAGCGTGTCATGCTTAGAATTCTAGAGGCAGCACGACCAACATGAGTTTTTGTGTTTTGGACAAAGAAATGGAACCCTTTTGCAGAGGGTAACGATAATTCATTCCCCAAATCAGTTTGCCAGCGATTTTCAGGTGAATTGAATGAGTTTTCCAAAGCCAGTCAGCTGGGAGGGGTGGATGAATCCGGAAACAGCCTGTTTCCTTGTGACTAAATCAAGCCCACTATCAACAAGGACTCTTCCATTTCTTTGGCTCTTCTCACATTTTTCTTCTTTATCATGGTTTGTAATGAATTTTCTGATGTGAGCTTTGATTTTGAGGCTGGAATATGGAGGTCAAGACACGGAAGGAAAGGTCTTTTTCAATCAGGGCACAGCTGTTGGCTTGCTCCAATTCTGGCTTTCTGTCATGGTTTTGGGTGCCTCAGCCGAGTTTTGGTTTCCTGAGCGGCAATTTCCTAAAGGATTTCTGGGTCTGAGTTGGTTTTGCCTTCTTCCTTCCCAAATTTTGTATTCTGATGCAATACAAACACGAGTTTAGACAGCAGATCCATTAGGAAATAAAAAAAAAAAAAAACAATTAGAGTGTCATGCTTAGAATTCTAGAGGCAGCACGACCAACATGAGTTTTTGTGTTTTGGACAAAGAAATGGAACCCTTTTGCAGAGGGTAACGATAATTCATTCCCCAAATCAGTTTGCCAGCGATTTTCAGGTGAATTGAATGAGTTTTCCAAAGCCAGTCAGCTGGGAGGGGTGGATGAATCGGGAAACAGCCTGTTTCCTTGTGACTAAATCAAGCCCACTATCAAAATGGACTCTTCCATTTCTTTGGCTCTTCTCACATTTTTCTTCTTTATCATGGTTTGTAATGAGTTTTCTGATGTGAGCTTTGATTTTGAGGCTGGAATATGGAGTTCAAGACCCGGAAGGAATGGTCTTTTTCAATCAGGACACAGCTGTTGGCTTGCTCCAATTCTGGCTTTCTGTCATGGTTTTGGGTGCCTCAGCCGAGTTTTGGTTTCTTGAGCGGCAATTTCCTAAAGGATTTCTGGGTCTGAGTTGGTTTTGCCTTCTTCCTTCCCAAATTTTGTATTCTGACGCAATACAAACACGAGTTTAGACAGCAGATCCATTATGAAAGAAAGAAAAAACAAAACCAATTTGCGTGTCATGCTTAGAATTCTAGAGGCAGCACGACCAACATGAGGTTTTGTGTTTTGGACAAAGAAATGGAACCCTTTTGCAGAGGGGAACGATAATTCATTCCCCAAATCAGTTTGCCAGCGATTTTCAGGTGAATTGAATGAGTTTTCCAAAGCCAGTCAGCTGGGAGGGGTGGATGAATGCGGAAACAGCCTGTTTCCTTGTGACTAAATCAAGCCCACTATCAACAAGGACTCTTCCAGTTCTTTGGCTCTTTTCACATTTTTCTTCTTTATCATGGTTTGTAATGAATTTTCTGATGTGAGCTTTGATTTTGAGGCTGGAATATGGAGTTCAAGACACGGAAGGAATGGTCTTTTTCAATCAGGGCACAGCTGTTGGCTTGCTCCAATTCTGGCTTTCTGTCATGGTTTTGGGTGCCTCAGCCGAGTTTTGGTTTCTTGAGCGGCAATTTCCTAAAGGATTTCTGGGTCTGAGTTGGTTTTGCCTTCTTCCTTCCCAAATTTTGTATTCTGACACAATACAAACACGAGTTTAGACAGCAGATCCATTATGAAATAAAAAAAAAAAACAAAACCAATGAGCGTGTCATGCTTAGAATTCTAGAGGCAGCACGACCAACATGAGTTTTTGTGTTTTGGAGAAAGAAATGGAAGACTTTTGCAGAGGGGAACGATAATTAATTCCCCAAATCAGTTTGCCAGCGATTTTCAGGTGAATTGAATGAATTTTCAAAGCCAGTCAGCTGGGAGGGGTGGATGAATGCGGAAACAGCCTGTTTCCTTGTGACTAAATCAAGCCCACTATCAACAAGGACTCTTCCATTTCTTTGGCTCTTTTCACATTTCTCTTCTTTATCATGCTTTGTAATGAATTTTCTGATGTGAGCTTTGATTTTGAGGCTGGAATATGCAGTTCAAGACACGGAAGGAATGGTCTTTTTCAATCAGGGCACAGCTGTTGGCTTGCTCCAATTCTGGCTTTCTGTCATGGTTTTGGGTGCCTCAGCCGAGTTTTGGTTTCTTGAGCGGCAATTTCCTAAAGGATTTCTGGGTCTGAGTTGGTTTTGCCTTCTTCCTTCCCCAATTTTGTATTCTGACGCAATACACACATGAGTTTAGGCAGCAGATCCATTATGAAAGAAAAAAAAACAAAACGAATTAGCGTGTCATGCTTAGAATTCTAGAGGCAGCACGACCAACATGAGTTTTTGTGTTTTGGACAAAGAAATGGAACCCTTTTGCAGAGGGGAACGATAATTAATTCCCCAAATCAGTTTGCCAGCGATTTTCAGGTGAATTGAATGAGTTTTCCAAAGCCAGTCAGCTGGGAGGGGTGGATGAATGCGGAAACAGCCTGTTTCCTTGGGACTAAATCAAGCCCACTCTCAAAAAGGACTCTTCCATTTCTTTGGCTCTTTTCACATTTTTCTTCTTTATCATGGTTTGTAATGAATTTTCTGATGTGAGCATTGATTTTGAGGCTGGAATATGGAGTTCAAGACACGGAAGGCATGGTCTTTTTCAATCATGGCAAAGCTGTTGGGTTGCTCTAATTCTGGCTTTCTGTCATGGTTTTGGGTGCCTCAGCCGAGTTTTGGTTTCTTGAGCGGCAATTTCCTAAAGGATTTCTGGGTCTGAGTTGGTTTTGCCTTCTTCCTTCCCAAATTTTGTATTCTGACGCAATACAAACACGAGTTTAGACAGCAGATCCATTTTGAATTAAAAAAAAAAACAAAACCAATTAGCGTGTCATGCTTAGAATTCTAGAGGCAGCACGACCAACATGAGTTTTTGTGTTTTGGACAAAGAAATGGAACCCTTTTGCAGAGGGGCACTATAATTAATTCCCCAAATCAGTTTGCCAGCGATTTTCAGGTGAATTGAATGAGTTTTCCAAAGCCAGTCAGCTGGGAGGGGTGGATGAATCCGGAAACAGCCTGTTTCCTTGTGACTAAATCAAGCCCACTCTCAAAATGGACTCTTCCATTTCTTTGGCTCTTTTCACATTTTTCTTCTTTATCATGGTTTGTAATGAATTTTCTGATGTGAGCATTGATTTTGAGGCTGGAATATGGAGTTCAAGACACGGAAGGAATGGTCTTTTTCAATCAGGGCACAACTGTTGGCTTGCTCCAATTCTGGCTTTCTGTCATGGTTTTGGGTGCCTCAGCCGAGTTTTGGTTTCTTGAGCGGCAATTTCCTAAAGGATTTCTGGGTCTGAGTTGGTTTTGCCTTCTTCCTTCCCAAATTTTGTATTCTGACGCAATACAAACACGAGTTTAGACAGCAGATCCATTATGAAATAAAAAAAAAAAAACCAATTAGCGTGTCATGCTTAGAATTCTAGAGGCAGCACGACCAACATGAGTTTTTGTGTTTTGGACAAAGAAATGGAACCCTTTTGCAGAGGGGAACGATAATTCATTCCCCAAATCAGTTTGCCAGCGATTTTCAGGTGAATTGAATGAGTTTTCCAAAGCCAGTCAGCTGGGAGGGGTGGATGAATCCGGAAACAGCCTGTTTGCTTGGGACTAAATCAGGCCCACTATCAAAAACGACTCTTCCATTTCTTTGGCTCTTTTCACATTTTTCTTCTTTATCATGGTTTGTAATGAGTTTTCTGATGTGAGCTTTGATTTGAGGCTGGAATATGGAGTTCAAGACCCGGAAGGCATGGTCTTTTTCACTCAGGGCACAGCTGTTGGCTTGCTCCAATTCTGGCTTTCTGTCATGGTTTTGGGTGCCTCAGCCGAGTTTTGGTTTCTTGAGCGGCAATTTCCTAAAGGATTTCTGGGTCTGAGTTGGTTTTGCCTTCTTCCTTCGCAAATTTTGTATTCTGACACAATACAAACATGAGTTTAGACAGCAGATCCATTATGAAATAAAAAAAAAAACAAAACCAATTAGCGTGTCATGCTTAGAATTCTAGAGGCAGCACGACCAACATGAGTTTTTGTGTTTCGGAAAAAGAAATGGAACCCTTTTGCAGAGGGGAACGATAATTAATTCCCCAAATCAGTTTGCCAGCGATTTTCAGGTGAAATGAATGAGTTTTCCACAGCCAGTCAGCTGGGAGGGGTGGATGAATCCGGAAACAGCCTGTTTCCTTGTGACTAAATCAAGCCCACTATCAACAAGGACTCTTCCATTTCTTTGGCTCTTTTCACATTTTTCTTCTTTATCAGGGTTTGTAATGAATTTTCTGATGTGAGCTTTGATTTTGAGGCTGGAATATGGAGTTCAAGACACGGAAGGAATGGTCTTTTTCAATCAGGGCACAGCTGTTGGCTTGCTCCGATTCTGGCTTTCTGTCATGGTTTTGGGTGCCTCAGCCAAGTTTTGGTTTCTTGAGCGGCAATTTCCTTAAGGATTTCTGGGTCTGAGTTGGTTTTGCCTTCTTCCTTCCCAAATTTTGTATTCTGACGCAATACAAACACGAGTTTAGACAGCAGATCCATTTTGAAATAAAAAAAAAAACAAAACCAATTAGCGTGTCATGCTTAGAATTCTAGAGGCAGCACGACCAACATGAGTTTTTGTGTTTTGGACAAAGAAATGGAACCCTTTTGCAGAGGGGAACGATAATTAATTCCCCAAATCAGTTTGCCAGCGATTTTCAGGTGAATTGAATGAGTTTTCAAAGCCAGTCAGCTGGGAGGGGTGGATGAATGCGGAAACAGCCTGTTTCCTTGTGACTAAATCAAGCCCACTATCAACAAGGACTCTTCCATTTCTTTGGCTCTTTTCACATTTCTCTTCTTTATCATGCTTTGTAATGAATTTTCTGATGTGAGCTTTGATTTTGAGGCTGGAATATGCAGTTCAAGACACGGAAGGAATGGTCTTTTTCAATCAGGGCACAGCTGTTGGCTTGCTCCAATTCTGGCTTTCTGTCATGGTTTTGGGTGCCTCAGCCGAGTTTTGGTTTCTTGAGCGGCAATTTCCTAAAGGATTTCTGGGTCTGAGTTGGTTTTGCCTTCTTCCTTCCCAAATTTTGTATTCTGACGCAATACACACATGAGTTTAGGCAGCAGATCCATTATGAAAGAAAAAAAAACAAAACCAATTAGCGTGTCATGCTTAGAATTCTAGAGGCAGCACGACCAACATGAGTTTTTGTGTTTTGGACAAAGAAATGGAACCCTTTTGCAGAGGGGAACGATAATTAATTCCCCAAATCAGTTTGCCAGCGATTTTCAGGTGAATTGAATGAGTTTTCCAAAGCCAGTCAGCTGGGAGGGGTGGATGAATGCGGAAACAGCCTGTTTCCTTGGGACTAAATCAAGCCCACTCTCAAAAAGGACTCTTGCATTTCTTTGGCTCTTTTCACATTTTTCTTCTTTATCATGGTTTGTAATGAATTTTCTGATGTGAGCTTTGATTTTGAGGCTGGAATATGGAGTTCAAGACACGGAAGGCATGGTCTTTTTCAATCATGGCAAAGCTGTTGGGTTGCTCTAATTCTGGCTTTCTGTCATGGTTTTGGGTGCCTCAGCCGAGTTTTGGTTTCTTGAGCGGCAATTTCCTAAAGGATTTCTGGGTCTGAGTTGGTTTTGCCTTCTTCCTTCCCAAATTTTGTATTCTGACGCAATACAAACACGAGTTTAGACAGCAGATCCATTTTGAAATAAAAAAAAAAAAAAAACCAATTAGCGTGTCATGCTTAGAATTCTAGAGGCAGCACGACCAACATGAGTTTTTGTGTTTTGGACAAAGAAATGGAACCCTTTTGCAGAGGGGCACTATAATTAATTCCCCAAATCAGTTTGCCAGCGATTTTCAGGTGAATTGAATGAGTTTTCCAAAGCCAGTCAGCTGGGAGGGGTGGATGAATCCGGAAACAGCCTGTTTCCTTGTGACTAAATCAAGCCCACTCTCAAAAAGGACTCTTCCATTTCTTTGGCTCTTTTCACATTTTTCTTCTTTATCATGGTTTGTCATGAATTTTCTGATGTGAGCTTTGATTTTGAGGCTGGAATATGGAGTTCAAGACACGGAAGGAATGGTCTTTTTCAATCAGGGCACAACTGTTGGCTTGCTCCAATTCTGGCTTTCTGTCATGGTTTTGGGTGCCTCAGCCGAGTTTTGGTTTCTTGAGCGGCAATTTCCTAAAGGATTTCTGGGTCTGAGTTGGTTTTGCCTTCTTCCTTCCCAAATTTTGTATTCTGACGCAATACAAACACGAGTTTAGACAGCAGATCCATTATGAAATAAAAAAAAAAAAAAAAACCAATGAGCGTGTCATGCTTAGAATTCTAGAGGCAGCACGACCAACATGAGTTTTTGTGTTTTGGACAAAGAAATGGAACCCTTTTGCAGAGGGGAACGATAATTAATTCCCCAAATCAGTTTTCCAGCGATTTTCAGGTGAATTGAATGAGTTTTCCAAAGCCAGTCAGCTGGGAGGGGTGGATGAATCCGGAAACAGCCTGTTTGCTTGGGACTAAATCAGGCCCACTATCAAAAACGACTCTTCCATTTCTTTGGCTCTTTTCACATTTTTCTTCTTTATCATGGTTTGTAATGAATTTTCTGATGTGAGCTTTGATTTTGAGGCTGGAATATGGAGTTCAAGACACGGAAGGAATGGTCTTTTTCAATCAGGGCACAGCTGTTGGCTTGCTCCAATTCTGGCTTTCTGTCATGGTTTTGGGTGCCTCAGCCGATTTTGGTTTCTTGAGCGGCAATTTCCTAAAGGATTTCTGGGTCTGAGTTGGTTTTGCCTTCTTCCTTCGCAAATTTTGTATTCTGACGCAATACAAACACGAGTTTAGACAGCAGATCCATTATGAAAGAAATAAAAAACAAAACCAATTTGCGTGTCATGCTTAGAATTCTAGAGGCAGCACGACCAACATGAGTTTTTGTGTTTTGGACAAAGAAATGGAACCCTTTTGCAGAGGGGAACGATAATTAATTCCCCCAAATCAGTTTGCCAGCGATTTTCAGGTGAATTGAATGAGTTTTCCAAAGCCAGTCAGCTGGGAGGGGTGGATGAATGCGGAAACAGCCTGTTTCCTTGTGACTAAATCAAGCCCACTCTCAAAAGGGACTCTTCCATTTCTTTGGCTCTTTTCACATTTTTCTTCTTTATCATGGTTTGTAATGAGTTTTCTGATGTGAGCTTTGATTTGAGGCTGGAATATGGAGTTCAAGACCCGGAAGGCATGGTCTTTTTCAATCAGGGCACAGCTGTTGGCTTGCTCCAATTCTGGCTTTCTGTCATGGTTTTGGGTGCCTCAGCCGAGTTTTGGTTTCTTGAGTGGCAATTTCCTAAAGGATTTCTGGGTCTGAGTTGGTTTTGCCTTCTTCCTTCGCAAATTTTGTATTCTGACACAATACAAACATGAGTTTAGACAGCAGATCCATTATGAAATAAAAAAAAAAAACAAAACCAATTAGCGTGTCATGCTTAGAATTCTAGAGGCAGCACGACCAACATGAGTTTTTGTGTTTTGGAAAAAGAAATGGAACCCTTTTGCAGAGGGGAACGATAATTAATTCCCCAAATCAGTTTGCCAGCGATTTTCAGGTGAATTGAATGAGTTTTCCACAGCCAGTCAGCTGGGAGGGGTGGATGAATCCGGAAACAGCCTGTTTCCTTGTGACTAAATCAAGCCCACTATCAACAAGGACTCTTCCATTTCTTTGGCTCTTTTCACATTTTTCTTCTTTATCATGGTTTGTAATGAATTTTCTGATGTGAGCTTTGATTTTGAGGCTGGAATATGGAGTTCAAGACACGGAAGGGATGGTCTTTTTCAATCAGGGCACAGCTGTTGGCTTGCTCCGATTCTGGCTTTCTGTCATGGTTTTGGGTGCCTCAGCCGAGTTTTGGTTTCTTGAGCGGCAATTTCCTAAAGGATTTCTGGGTCTGAGTTGGTTGTGCCTTCTTCCTTCGCAAATTTTGTATTCTGACGCAATACAAACACGAGTTTAGACAGCAGATCCATTTTGAAATAAAAATAACAAAACCAATTAGCGTGTCATGCTTAGAATTCTAGAGGCAGCACGACCAACATGAGTTTTTGTGTTTTGGACAAAGAAATGGAACCCTTTTGCAGAGGGGAACGATAATTAATTCCCCCAAATCAGTTTGCCAGCGATTTTCAGGTGAATTGAATGAGTTTTCCAAAGCCAGTCAGCTGGGAGGGGTGGATGAATGCGGAAACAGCCTGTTTCCTTGTGACTGAATCAAGCCCACTCTCAAAAAGGACTCTTCCATTTCTTTGGCTCTTTTCACATTTTTCTTCTTTATCATGGTTTGTAATGAATTATCTGATGTGAGCTTTGATTTTGAGGCTGGAATATGGAGTTCAAGACACGGAAGGAATGGTCTTTTTCAATCAGGGCACAGCTGTTGGCTTGCTCCGATTCTGGCTTTCTGTCATGGTTTTGGGTGCCTCAGCCGAGTTTTGGTTTCTTGAGCGGCAATTTGCTAAAGGATTTCTGGGTCTGAGTTGGTTTTGCCTTCTTCCTTCCCAAATTTTGTATTCTGACGCAATACAAACACGAGTTTAGACAGCAGATCCATTATGAAATAAAAAAAAAAAAACAAAACCAATTAGCGTGTCATGCTTAGAATTCTAGAGGCAGCACGACCAACATGAGTTTTTGTGTTTTGGACAAAGAAATGGAACCCTTTTGCAGAGGGGAACGATCATTAATTCCCCCAAATCAGTTTGCCAGCGATTTTCAGGTGAATTGAATGAGTTTTCCAAAGCCAGTCAGCTGGGAGGGGTGGATGAATCCGGAAACAGCCTGTTTCCTTGTGACTAAATCAAGCCCACTATCAAAAAGGACTCTTCCATTTCTTTGGCTCTTTTCACATTTTTCTTCTTTATCATGGTTTGTAATGAATTTTCTGATGTGAGCTTTGATTTTGAGGCTGGAATATGGAGTTCAAGACACGGAAGGAATGGTCTTTTTCAATCAGGGCACAGCTGTTGGCTTGCTCCGATTCTGGCTTTCTGTCATGGTTTTGGGTGCCTCAGCCGAGTTTTGGTTTCTTGAGCGGCAATTTCCTAAAAGATTTCTGGGTCTGAGTTGGTTTTGCCTTCTTCCTTCCCAAATTTTGTATTCTGACGCAATACAAACACGAGTTTAGACAGCAGATCCATTATGAAACAAAAAACAAAACCAATGAGCATGTCATGCTTAGAATTCTAGAGGCAGCACGACCAACATGAGTTTTTGTGTTTTGGACAAAGAAATGGAACCCTTTTGCAGAGCGGAACGATAATTCATTCCCCAAATCAGTTTGCCAGCGATTTTCAGGTGAATTGAATGAGTTTTCCAAAGCCAGTCAGCTGGGAGGGGTGGATGAATCCGGAAACAGCCTGTTTCCTTGTGACTAAATCAAGCCCACTCTCAAAAAGGACTCTTCCATTTCTTTGGCTCTTTTCACATTTCTCTTCTTTATCATGGTTTGTAATGAACTTTCTGATGTGAGCTTTGATTTTGAGGCTGGAATATGGAGTTCAAGACACGGAAGGAATGGTCTTTTTCAATCAGGGCACAGCTGTTGGCTTGCTCTGATTCTGGCTTTCTGTCATGGTTTTGGGTGCCTCAGCCGAGGTTTGGTTTCTTGAGCGGCAATTTCCTAAATGATTTCTGGGTCTGAGTTGGTTTTGCCTTCTTCCTTCCCAAATTTTGTATTCTGACGCAATACAAACACGAGTTTAGACAGCAGATCCATTTTGAAATAAAAAAAAAAATACAAAACCAATTAGCGTGTCATGCTTAGAATTCTAGAGGCAGCACGACCAACATGAGTTTTTGTGTTTTGGACAAAGAAATGGAACCCTTTTGCAGAGGGGAACGATAATTCATTCCCCAAATCAGTTTGCCAGCGATTTTCAGGTGAATTGAATGAGTTTTCCAAAGCCAGTCAGCTGGGAGGGGTGGATGAATCCGGAAACAGCCTGTTTCCTTGTGACTAAATCAAGCCCACTATCAACAAGGACTCTTCCATTTCTTTGGCTCTTTTCACATTTTTCTTCTTTATCATGGTTTGTAATGAATTTTCTGATGTGAGCTTTGATTTTGAGGCTGGAATATGGAGTTCAAGACACGGAAGGCATGGTCTTTTTCAATCAGGGCACAGCTGTTGGCTTGCTCCGATTCTGGCTTTCTGTCATGGTTTTGGGTGCCTCAGCCGAGTTTTGGTTTCTTGAGCGGCAATTTCCTAAAGGATTTCTGGGTCTGAGTTGGTTTTGCCTTTTTCCTTCCCCAATTTTGTATTCTGACGCAATACAAACACGAGTTTAGACAGCAGCTCCATTATGAAATAAAAAAATAAAAACAAACCCAATTAGCGTGTCTTGCTTAGAATTCTAGTGGCAGCACGACCAACATGAGTTTTTGTGTTTTGGACAAAGAAATGGAACCCTTTTGCAGAGGGGAACGATAATTCATTCCCCAAATCAGTTTGCCAGCGATTTTCAGGTGAATTGAATGAGTTTTCCAAAGCCAGTCAGCTGGGAGGGGTGGATGAATCCGGAAACAGCCTGTTTCCATGGGACTAAATCAAGCCCACTATCAAAAGGGACTCTTCCATTTCTTTGGCTCTTTTCACATTTTTCTTCTTTATCATGGTTTGTAATGAATTTTCTGATGTGAGCTTTGATTTTGAGGCTGGAATATGGAGTTCAAGACACGGAAGGCATGGTCTTTTTCAATCAGGGCACAGCTGTTGGCTTGCTCCGATTCTGGCTTTCTGTCATGGTTTTGGGTGCCTCAGCCGAGTTTTGGTTTCTTGAGCGGCAATTTCCTAAAGGATTTCTGGGTCTGAGTTGGTTTTGCCTTTTTCCTTCCCAAATTTTGTATTCTGACGCAATACAAACACGAGTTTAGACAGCAGCTCCATTATGAAATAAAAAAAAAAAAAAACCAATGAGCGTGTCATGCTTAGAATTCTAGAGGCAGCACGACCAACATGAGTTTTTGTGTTTTGGACAAAGAAATGGAACCCTTTTGCAGAGGGGAACGATAATTCATTCCCCAAATCAGTTTGCCAGCGATTTTCAGGTGAATTGAATGAGTTTTCCAAAGCCAGTCAGCTGGGAGGGGTGGATGAATCCGGAAACAGCCTGTTTCCTTGTGACTAAATCAAGCCCACTCTCAACAAGGACTCTTCCATTTCTTTGGCTCTTTTCACATTTTTCTTCTTTATCATGGTTTGTAATGAATTTTCTGATGTGAGCTTTGATTTTGAGGCTGGAATATGGAGTTCAAGACACGGAAGGAATGGTCTTTTTCAATCAGGGCACAGCTGTTGGCTTGCTCCGATTCTGGCTTTCTGTCATGGTTTTGGGTGCCTCAGCCGAGTTTTGGTTTCTTGAGCGGCAATTTCCTAAAGGATTTCTGGGTCTGAGTTGGTTTTGCCTTCTTCCTTCCCAAATTTTGTATTCTGACGCAATACAAACACGAGTTTAGACAGCAGATCCATTTTGAAACAAAAAACAAAACCAATTAGCGTGTCATGCTTAGAATTCTAGAGGCAGCACGACCAACATGAGTTTTTGTGTTTTGGACAAAGAAATGGAACCCTTTTGCAGAGGGGAATGATAATTCATTCCCCAAATCAGTTTGCCAGCGATTTTCAGGTGAATTGAATGAGTTTTCCAAAGCCAGTCAGCTGGGAGTGGTGGATGAATCCGGAAACAGCCTGTTTCCTTGTGACTAAATCAAGCCCACTATCAACAAGGACTCTTCCATTTCTTTGGCTCTTTTCACATTTTTCTTCTTTATCATGGTTTGTAATGAATTTTCTGATGTGAGCTTTGATTTTGAGGCTGGAATATGGAGTTCAAGACACGGAAGGCATGGTCTTTTTCAATCAGGGCACAGCTGTTGGCTTGCTCCGATTCTGGCTTTCTGTCATGGTTTTGGGTGCCTCAGCCGAGTTTTGGTTTCTTGAGCGGCAATTTCCTAAAGGATTTCTGGGTCTGAGTTGGTTTTGCCTTCTTCCTTCCCAAATTTTGTATTCTGACGCAATACAAACACGAGTTTAGACAGCAGATCCATTTTGAAATAAAAAACAAAACCAATTAGCGTGTCATGCTTAGAATTCTAGAGGCAGCACGACCAACATGAGTTTTTGTGTTTTGGACAAAGAAATGGATCCCTTTTGCAGAGGGGAATGATAATTCATTCCCCAAATCAGTTTGCCAGCGATTTTCAGGTGAATTGAATGAGTTTTCCAAAGCCAGTCAGCTGGGAAGGGTGGATGAATCCGGAAACAGCCTGTTTCCTTGTGACTAAATCAAGCCCACTATCAACAAGGACTCTTCCATTTCTTTGGCTCTTTTCACATTTTTCTTCTTTATCATGGTTTGTAATGAATTTTCTGATGTGAGCTTTGATTTTGAGGCTGGAATATGGAGTTCAAGACCCGGAAGGAATGGTCTTTTTCAATCAGGGCACAGCTGTTGGCTTGCTCCGATTCTGGCTTTCTGTCATGGTTTTGGGTGCCTCAGCCGAGTTTTGGTTTCTTGAGCGGCAATTTCCTAAAGGATTTCTGGGTCTGAGTTGGTTTTGCCTTCTTCCTTCCCCAATTTTGTATTCTGACGCAATACAAACACGAGTTTAGACAGCAGCTCCATTATGAAATAAAAAAAAAAAAAAAAACCAATGAGCGTGTCATGCTTAGAATTCTAGAGGCAGCACGACCAACATGAGTTTTTGTGTTTTGGACAAAGAAATGGAACCCTTTTGCAGAGGGGAACGATAATTCATTCCCCAAATCAGTTTGCCAGCGATTTTCAGGTGAATTGAATGAGTTTTCCAAAGCCAGTCAGCTGGGAGGGGTTGATGAATCCGGAAACAGCCTGTTTCCTTGGGACTAAATCAAGCCCACTCTCAAAAGGGACTCTTCCATTTCTTTGGCTCTTTTCACATTTTTCTTCTTTATCATGGTTTGTAATGAATTTTCTGATGTGAGCTTTGATTTTGAGGCTGGAATATGGAGTTCAAGACCCGGAAGGAATGGTCTTTTTCAATCAGGGCACAGCTGTTGGCTTGCTCCAATTCTGGCTTTCTGTCATGGTTTTGGGTGCCTCAGCCGAGGTTTGGTTTCTTGAGCGGCAATTTCCTAAAGGATTTCTGGGTCTGAGTTGGTTTTGCCTTCTTCCTTCCCAAATTTTGTATTCTGACGCAATACAAACACGAGTTTAGACAGCAGATCCATTATGAAATAAAAAAAAAAACAAAACCAATTAGCGTGTCATGCTTAGAATTCTAGAGGCAGCACGACCAACATGAGTTTTTGTGTTTTGGACAAAGAAATGGAACCCTTTTGCAGAGGGGAACGATAATTAATTCCCCCAAATCAGTTTTCCAGCGATTTTCAGGTGAATTGAATGAGTTTTCCAAAGCCAGTCAGCTGGGAGGGGTGGATGAATCCGGAAACAGCCTGTTTCCTTGTGACTAAATCAAGCCCACTATCAAAAAGGACTCTTCCATTTCTTTGGCTCTTCTCACATTTTTCTTCTTTATCATGGTTTGTAATGAATTTTCTGATGTGAGCTTTGATTTTGAGGCTGGAATATGGAGTTCAAGACACGGAAGGAATGGTCTTTTTCAATCAGGGCACAGCTGTTGGCTTGCTCCGATTCTGGCTTTCTGTCATGGTTTTGGGTGCCTCAGCCAAGTTTTGGTTTCTTGAGCGGCAATTTCCTAAAGGATTTCTGGGTCTGAGTTGGTTTTGCCTTCTTCCTTCCCCAATTTTGTATTCTGACGCAATACAAACACGAGTTTAGACAGCAGCTCCATTTTGAAATAAAAAAAAAAAACAAAACCAATTAGCGTGTCATGCTTAGAATTCTAGAGGCAGCACGACCAACATGAGTTTTTGTGTTTTGGACAAAGAAATGGAACCCTTTTGCCGAGGGGCACGATAATTAATTCCCCAAATCAGTTTTCCAGCGATTTTCAGGTGAATTGAATGAGTTTTCCAAAGCCAGTCAGCTGGGAGGGGTGGATGAATCCGGAAACAGCCTGTTTCCTTGTGACTAAATCAAGCCCACTCTCAAAAAGGACTCTTCCATTTCTTTGGCTCTTTTCACATTTCTCTTCTTTATCATGGTTTGTAATGAACTTTCTGATGTGAGCTTTGATTTTGAGGCTGGAATATGGAGTTCAAGACACGGAAGGAATGGTCTTTTTCAATCAGGGCACAGCTGTTGGCTTGCTCCGATTCTGGCTTTCTGTCATGGTTTTGGGTGCCTCAGCCGAGGTTTGGTTTCTTGAGCGGCAATTTCCTAAAGGATTTCTGGGTCTGAGTTGGTTTTGCCTTTTTCCTTCCCAAATTTTGTATTCTGACGCAATACAAACACGAGTTTAGACAGCAGCTCCATTATGAAATAAAAAAAAAAACAAAACCATTTAGCGTGTCATGCTTAGAATTCTAGAGGCAGCACGACCAACATGAGTTTTTGTGTTTTGGACAAAGAAATGGAACCCTTTTGCAGAGGGGAACGATAATTCATTCCCCAAATCAGTTTGCCAGCGATTTTCAGGTGAATTGAATGAGTTTTCCAAAGCCAGTCAGCTGGGAGGGGTGGATGAATCCGGAAACAGCCTGTTTCCATGGGACTAAATCAAGCCCACTCTCAAAAGGGACTCTTCCATTTCTTTGGCTCTTTTCACATTTTTCTTCTTTATCATGGTTTGTAATGAATTTTCTGATGTGAGCTTTGATTTTGAGGCTGGAATATGGAGTTCAAGACACGGAAGGAATGGTCTTTTTCAATCAGGGCACAGCTGTTGGCTTGCTCCAATTCAGGATTTCTGTCATGGTTTTGGGTGCCTCAGCCGAGGTTTGGTTTCTTGAGCGGCAATTTCCTAAAGGATTTCTCGTTCTGAGTTGGTTTTGCCTTCTTCCTTCCCAAATTTTGTATTCTGACGCAATACAAACACGAGTTTAGACAGCAGATCCATTATGAAATAAAAAACAAAACGAATTAGTGTGTCATGCTTAGAATTCTAGAGGCAGCACGACCAACATGAGTTTTTGTGTTTTGGACAAAGAAATGGAACCCTTTTGCAGAGGGGAACGATAATTAATTCCCCCAAATCAGTTTGCCAGCGATTTTCAGGTGAATTGAATGAGTTTTCCAAAGCCAGTCAGCTGGGAGGGGTGGATGAATCCGGAAACAGCCTGTTTCCTTGTGACTAAATCAAGCCCACTATCAAAAAGGACTCTTCCATTTCTTTGGCTCTTTTCACATTTTTCTTCTTTATCATGGTTTGTAATGAATTTTCTGATGTGAGCTTTGATTTTGAAGCTGGAATATGGAGTTCAAGACACGGAAGGAATGGTCTTTTTCAATCAGGGCACAGCTGTTGGCTTGCTCCGATTCTGGCTTTCTGTCATGGTTTTGGGTGCCTCAGCCGAGTTTTGGTTTCTTGAGCGGCAATTTCCTAAAGGATTTCTGGGTCTGAGTTGGTTTTGCCTTCTTCCTTCCCAAATTTTGTATTCTGACGCAATACAAACACGAGTTTAGACAGCAGATCCATTTTGAAATAAAAAACAAAACCAATTAGCGTGTCATGCTTAGAATTCTAGAGGCAGCACGATCAACATGAGTTTTTGTGTTTTGGACAAAGAAATGGAACCCTTTTGCAGAGGGGAACGATAATTCATTCCCCAAATCAGTTTGCCAGCGATTTTCAGGTGAATTGAATGAGTTTTCCAAAGCCAGTCAGCTGGGAGGGGTGGATGAATCCGGAAACAGCCTGTTTCCATGGGACTAAATCAAGCCCACTATCAAAAACGACTCTTCCATTTCTTTGGGTCTTTTCACATTTTTCTTCTTTATCATGGTTTGTAATGAATTTTCTGATGTGAGCTTTGATTTTGAGGCTGGAATATGGAGTTCAAGACACGGAAGGAATGGTCTTTTTCAATCAGGGCACAGCTGTTGGCTTGCTCCAATTCTGGATTTCTGTCATGGTTTTGGGTGCCTCAGCCGAGTTTTGGTTTCTTGAGCGGCAATTTCCTAAAGGATTTCTGGGTCTGAGTTGGTTTTGCCTTCTTCCTTCCCAAATTTTGTATTCTGACGCAATACACACACGAGTTTAGACAGCAGATCCATTTTGAAATAAAAAACAAAACCAATTAGCGTGTCATGCTTAGAATTCTAGAGGCAGCACGACCAACATGAGTTTTTGTGTTTTGGACAAAGAAATGGAACCCTTTTGCAGAGGGGAATGATAATTCATTCCCCAAATCAGTTTGCCAGCGATTTTCAGGTGAATTGAATGAGTTTTCCAAAGCCAGTCAGCTGGGAGGGGTGGATGAATCCGGAAACAGCCTGTTTCCTTGTGACTAAATCAAGCCCACTATCAACAAGGACTCTTCCATTTCTTTGGCTCTTTTCACATTTTTCTTCTTTATCATGGTTTGTAATGAATTTTCTGATGTGAGCTTTGATTTTGAGGCTGGAATATGGAGTTCAAGACACGGAAGGCATGGTCTTTTTCAATCAGGGCACAGCTGTTGGCTTGCTCCGATTCTGGCTTTCTGTCATGGTTTTGGGTGCCTCAGCCGAGGTTTGGTTTCTTGAGCGGCAATTTCCTAAAGGATTTCTGGGTCTGAGTTGGTTTTGCCTTCTTCCTTCCCAAATTTTGTATTCTGACGCAATACAAACACGAGTTTAGACAGCAGATCCATTTTGAAATAAAAAACAAAACCAATTAGCGTGTCATGCTTAGAATTCTAGAGGCAGCACGACCAACATGAGTTTTTGTGTTTTGGACAAAGAAATGGAACCCTTTTGCCGAGGGGCACGATAATTAATTCCCCAAATCAGTTTGCCAGCGATTTTCAGGTGAATTGAATGAGTTTTCCAAAGCCAGTCAGCTGGGAGGGGTGGATGAATCCGGAAACAGCCTGTTTCCTTGTGACTAAATCAAGCCCACTCTCAAAAAGGACTCTTCCATTTCTTTGGCTCTTTTCACATTTCTCTTCTTTATCATGGTTTGTAATGAACTTTCTGATGTGAGCTTTGATTTTGAGGCTGGAATATGGAGTTCAAGACACGGAAGGAATGGTCTTTTTCAATCAGGGCACAGCTGTTGGCTTGCTCCGATTCTGGCTTTCTGTCATGGTTTTGGGTGCCTCAGCCGAGGTTTGGTTTCTTGAGCGGCAATTTCCTAAAGGATTTCTGGGTCTGAGTTGGTTTTGCCTTTTTCCTTCCCAAATTTTGTATTCTGACGCAATACAAACACGAGTTTAGACAGCAGCTCCATTATGAAATAAAAAAAAAAACAAAACCATTTAGCGTGTCATGCTTAGAATTCTAGAGGCAGCACGACCAACATGAGTTTTTGTGTTTTGGACAAAGAAATGGAACCCTTTTGCAGAGGGGAACGATAATTCATTCCCCAAATCAGTTTGCCAGCGATTTTCAGGTGAATTGAATGAGTTTTCCAAAGCCAGTCAGCTGGGAGGGGTGGATGAATCCGGAAACAGCCTGTTTCCATGGGACTAAATCAAGCCCACTCTCAAAAGGGACTCTTCCATTTCTTTGGCTCTTTTCACATTTTTCTTCTTTATCATGGTTTGTAATGAATTTTCTGATGTGAGCTTTGATTTTGAGGCTGGAATATGGAGTTCAAGACACGGAAGGAATGGTCTTTTTCAATCAGGGCACAGCTGTTGGCTTGCTCCAATTCAGGATTTCTGTCATGGTTTTGGGTGCCTCAGCCGAGGTTTGGTTTCTTGAGCGGCAATTTCCTAAAGGATTTCTCGTTCTGAGTTGGTTTTGCCTTCTTCCTTCCCAAATTTTGTATTCTGACGCAATACAAACACGAGTTTAGACAGCAGATCCATTATGAAATAAAAAACAAAACGAATTAGTGTGTCATGCTTAGAATTCTAGAGGCAGCACGACCAACATGAGTTTTTGTGTTTTGGACAAAGAAATGGAACCCTTTTGCAGAGGGGAACGATAATTAATTCCCCCAAATCAGTTTGCCAGCGATTTTCAGGTGAATTGAATGAGTTTTCCAAAGCCAGTCAGCTGGGAGGGGTGGATGAATCCGGAAACAGCCTGTTTCCTTGTGACTAAATCAAGCCCACTATCAAAAAGGACTCTTCCATTTCTTTGGCTCTTTTCACATTTTTCTTCTTTATCATGGTTTGTAATGAATTTTCTGATGTGAGCTTTGATTTTGAAGCTGGAATATGGAGTTCAAACACGGAAGGAATGGTCTTTTTCAATCAGGGCACAGCTGTTGGCTTGCTCCGATTCTGGCTTTCTGTCATGGTTTTGGGTGCCTCAGCCGAGTTTTGGTTTCTTGAGCGGCAATTTCCTAAAGGATTTCTGGGTCTGAGTTGGTTTTGCCTTCTTCCTTCCCAAATTTTGTATTCTGACGCAATACAAACACGAGTTTAGACAGCAGATCCATTTTGAAATAAAAAACAAAACCAATTAGCGTGTCATGCTTAGAATTCTAGAGGCAGCACGATCAACATGAGTTTTTGTGTTTTGGACAAAGAAATGGAACCCTTTTGCAGAGGGGAACGATAATTCATTCCCCAAATCAGTTTGCCAGCGATTTTCAGGTGAATTGAATGAGTTTTCCAAAGCCAGTCAGCTGGGAGGGGTGGATGAATCCGGAAACAGCCTGTTTCCATGGGACTAAATCAAGCCCACTATCAAAAACGACTCTTCCATTTCTTTGGGTCTTTTCACATTTTTCTTCTTTATCATGGTTTGTAATGAATTTTCTGATGTGAGCTTTGATTTTGAGGCTGGAATATGGAGTTCAAGACACGGAAGGAATGGTCTTTTTCAATCAGGGCACAGCTGTTGGCTTGCTCCAATTCTGGATTTCTGTCATGGTTTTGGGTGCCTCAGCCGAGTTTTGGTTTCTTGAGCGGCAATTTCCTAAAGGATTTCTGGGTCTGAGTTGGTTTTGCCTTCTTCCTTCCCAAATTTTGTATTCTGACGCAATACAAACACGAGTTTAGACAGCAGATCCATTATGAAATAAAAAACAAAACGAATTAGTGTGTCATGCTTAGAATTCTAGAGGCAGCACGACCAACATGAGTTTTTGTGTTTTGGACAAAGAAATGGAACCCTTTTGCAGAGGGGAACGATAATTCATTCCCCCAAATCAGTTTGCCAGCGATTTTCAGGTGAATTGAATGAGTTTTCCAAAGCCAGTCAGCTGGGAGGGGTGGATGAATCCGGAAACAGCCTGTTTCCTTGTGACTAAATCAAGCCCACTATCAACAAGGACTCTTCCATTTCTTTGGCTCTTTTCACATTTTTCTTCTTTATCATGGTTTGTAATGAATTTTCTGATGTGAGCTTTGATTTTGAGGCTGGAATATGGAGTTCAAGACACGGAAGGCATGGTCTTTTTCAATCAGGGCACAGCTGTTGGCTTGCTCCGATTCTGGCTTTCTGTCATGGTTTTGGGTGCCTCAGCCGAGTTTTGGTTTCTTGAGCGGCAATTTCCTAAAGGATTTCTGGGTCTGAGTTGGTTTTGCCTTCTTCCTTCCCAAATTTTGTATTCTGACGCAATACAAACACGAGTTTAGACAGCAGATCCATTTTGAAATAAAAAACAAAACCAATTAGCGTGTCATGCTTAGAATTCTAGAGGCAGCACGACCAACATGAGTTTTTGTGTTTTGGACAAAGAAATGGAACCCTTTTGCAGAGGGGAATGATAATTCATTCCCCAAATCAGTTTGCCAGCGATTTTCAGGTGAATTGAATGAGTTTTCCAAAGCCAGTCAGCTGGGAGGGGTGGATGAATCCGGAAACAGCCTGTTTCCTTGTGACTAAATCAAGCCCACTATCAACAAGGACTCTTCCATTTCTTTGGCTCTTTTCACATTTTTCTTCTTTATCATGGTTTGTAATGAATTTTCTGATGTGAGCTTTGATTTTGAGGCTGGAATATGGAGTTCAAGACCCGGAAGGAATGGTCTTTTTCAATCAGGGCACAGCTGTTGGCTTGCTCCGATTCTGGCTTTCTGTCATGGTTTTGGGTGCCTCAGCCGAGTTTTGGTTTCTTGAGCGGCAATTTCCTAAAGGATTTCTGGGTCTGAGTTGGTTTTGCCTTTTTCCTTCCCCAATTTTGTATTCTGACGCAATACAAACACGAGTTTAGACAGCAGCTCCATTATGAAATAAAAAAAAAAAAAAACAATTAGCGTGTCATGCTTAGAATTCTAGAGGCAGCACGACCAACACAAGTTTTTGTGTTTTGGACAAAGAAATGGAACCCTTTTGCAGAGGGGAACGATAATTCATTCCCCAAATCAGTTTGCCAGCGATTTTCAGGTGAATTGAATGAGTTTTCCAAAGCCAGTCAGCTGGGAGGGGTGGATGAATCCGGAAACAGCCTGTTTCCTTGGGACTAAATCAAGCCCACTCTCAAAAGGGACTCTTCCATTTCTTTGGCTCTTTTCACATTTTTCTTCTTTATCATGGTTTGTAATGAATTTTCTGATGTGAGCTTTGATTTTGAGGCTGGAATATGGAGTTCAAGACCCGGAAGGAATGGTCTTTTTCAATCAGGGCACAGCTGTTGGCTTGCTCCAATTCTGGCTTTCTGTCATGGTTTTGGGTGCCTCAGCCGAGGTTTGGTTTCTTGAGCGGCAATTTCCTAAAGGATTTCTGGGTCTGAGTTGGTTTTGCCTTCTTCCTTCCCAAATTTTGTATTCTGACACAATACAAACACGAGTTTAGACAGCAGATCCATTATGAAAGAAAAAACAAAACGAATTAGCGTGTCATGCTTAGAATTCTAGAGGCAGCATGACCAACATGAGTTTTTGTGTTTTGGACAAAGAAATGGAACCCTTTTGCAGAGGGGAACGATAATTAATTCCCCCAAATCAGTTTGCCAGCGATTTTCAGGTGAATTGAATGAGTTTTCCAAAGCCAGTCAGCTGGGAGGGGTGGATGAATCCGGAAACAGCCTGTTTCCTTGTGACTAAATCAAGCCCACTATCAAAAAGGACTCTTCCATTTCTTTGGCTCTTTTCACATTTTTCTTCTTTATCATGGTTTGTAATGAATTTTCTGATGTGAGCTTTGATTTTGAGGCTGGAATATGGAGTTCAAGACACGGAAGGCATGGTCTTTTTCAATCAGGGCACAGCTGTTGGCTTGCTCCGATTCTGGCTTTCTGTCATGGTTTTGGCTGCCTCAGCCGAGTTTTGGTTTCTTGAGCGGCAATTTCCTAAATGATTTCTGGGTCTGAGTTGGGTTTGCCTTCTTCCTTCCCAAATTTTGTATTCTGACGCAATACAAACACGAGTTTAGACAGCAGATCCATTTTGAAATAAAAAACAAAACCAATTAGCGTGTCATGCTTAGAATTCTAGAGGCAGCACGACCAACATGAGTTTTTGTGTTTTGGACAAAGAAATGGAACCCTTTTGCAGAGGGGAATGATAATTCATTCCCCAAATCAGTTTGCCAGCGATTTTCAGGTGAATTGAATGAGTTTTCCAAAGCCAATCAGCTGGGAGGGGTGGATGAATCCGGAAACAGCCTGTTTCCTTGTGACTAAATCAAGCCCACTATCAACAAGGACTCTTCCATTTCTTTGGCTCTTTTCACATTTTTCTTCTTTATCATGGTTTGTAATGAATTTTCTGATGTGAGCTTTGATTTTGAGGCTGGAATATGGAGTTCAAGACACGGAAGGCATGGTCTTTTTCAATCAGGGCACAGCTGTTGGCTTGCTCCGATTCTGGCTTTCTGTCATGGTTTTGGGTGCCTCAGCCGAGGTTTGGTTTCTTGAGCGGCAATTTCCTAAATGATTTCTGGGTCTGAGTTGGGTTTGCATTCTTCCTTCCCAAATTTTGTATTCTGACGCAATACAAACACGAGTTTAGAGAGCAGATCCATTTTGAAATAAAAAACAAAACCAATTAGCGTGTCATGCTTAGAATTCTAGAGGCAGCACGACCAACATGAGTTTTTGTGTTTTGGACAAAGAAATGGAACCCTTTTGCAGAGGGGAATGATAATTCATTCCCCAAATCAGTTTGCCAGCGATTTTCAGGTGAATTGAATGAGTTTTCCAAAGCCAGTCAGCTGGGAGGGGTGGATGAATCCGGAAACAGCCTGTTTCCTTGGGACTAAATCAAGCCCACTATCAAAAAGGACTCTTCCATTTCTTTGGCTCTTTTCACATTTTTCTTCTTTATCATGGTTTGTAATGAATTTTCTGATGTGAGCTTTGATTTTGAGGCTGGAATATGGAGTTCAAGACACGGAAGGCATGGTCTTTTTCAATCAGGGCACAGCTGTTGGCTTGCTCCGATTCTGGCTTTCTGTCATGGTTTTGGGTGCCTCAGCCGAGTTTTGGTTTCTTGAGCGGCAATTTCCTAAAGGATTTCTGGGTCTGAGTTGGTTTTGCCTTCTTCCTTCCCAAATTTTGTATTCTGACGCAATACAAACACGAGTTTAGACAGCAGATCCATTTTGAAATAAAAAACAAAACCAATTAGCGTGTCATGCTTAGAATTCTAGAGGCAGCACGACCAACATGAGTTTTTGTGTTTTGGACAAAGAAATGGAACCCTTTTGCAGAGGGGAATGATAATTCATTCCCCAAATCAGTTTGCCAGCGATTTTCAGGTGAATTGAATGAGTTTTCCAAAGCCAGTCAGCTGGGAGGGGTGGATGAATCCGGAAACAGCCTGTTTCCTTGTGACTAAATCAAGCCCACTATCAAAAAGGACTCTTGCATTTCTTTGGCTCTTTTCACATTTTTCTTCTTTATCATGGTTTGTAATGAATTTTCTGATGTGAGCTTTGATTTTGAGGCTGGAATATGGAGTTCAAGACACGGAAGGCATGGTCTTTTTCAATCAGGGCACAGCTGTTGGCTTGCTCCGATTCTGGCTTTCTGTCATGGTTTTGGGTGCCTCAGCCGACTTTTGGTTTCTTGAGCGGCAATTTCCTAAAGGATTTCTGGGTCTGAGTTGGTTTTGCCTTCTTCCTTCCCAAATTTTGTATTCTGACGCAATACAAACACGAGTATAGACAGCAGCTCCATTATGAAATAAAAAACAAAACCAATTAGCGTGTCATGCTTAGAATTCTAGAGGCAGCACGACCAACATGAGTTTTTGTGTTTTGGACAAAGAAATGGAACCCTTTTGCAGAGGGGAACGATAATTCATTCCCCAAATCAGTTTGCCAGCGATTTTCAGGTGAATTGAATGAGTTTTCCAAAGCCAGTCAGCTGGGAGGGGTGGATGAATCCGGAAACAGCCTGTTTCCTTGTGACTAAATCAAGCCCACTCTCAAAAAGGACTCTTCCATTTCTTTGGCTCTTTTCACATTTTTCTTCTTTATCATGGTTTGTAATGAATTTTCTGATGTGAGCTTTGATTTTGAGGCTGGAATATGGAGTTCAAGACACGGAAGGCATGGTCTTTTTCAATCAGGGCACAGCTGTTGGCTTGCTCCGATTCTGGCTTTCTGTCATGGTTTTGGCTGCCTCAGCCGAGTTTTGGTTTCTTGAGCGGCAATTTCCTAAATGATTTCTGGGTCTGAGTTGGGTTTGCCTTCTTCCTTCCCAAATTTTGTATTCTGACGCAATACAAACACGAGTTTAGACAGCAGATCCATTTTGAAAGAAAAAACAAAACGAATTAGCGTGTCATGCTTAGAATTCTAGAGGCAGCACGACCAACATGAGTTTTTGTGTTTTGGACAAAGAAATGGAACCCTTTTGCAGAGGGGAACGATAATTAATTCCCCCAAATCAGTTTGCCAGCGATTTTCAGGTGAATTGAATGAGTTTTCCAAAGCCAGTCAGCTGGGAGGGGTGGATGAATCCGGAAACAGCCTGTTTCCTTGGGACTAAATCAAGCCCACTATCAAAAAGGACTCTTCCATTTCTTTGGCTCTTTTCACATTTTTCTTCTTTATCATGGTTTGTAATGAATTTTCTGATGTGAGCTTTGATTTTGAGGCTGGAATATGGAGTTCAAGACACGGAAGGCATGGTCTTTTTCAATCAGGGCACAGCTGTTGGCTTGCTCCGATTCTGGCTTTCTGTCATGGTTTTGGGTGCCTCAGCCGAGTTTTGGTTTCTTGAGCGGCAATTTACTAAAGGATTTCTGGGTCTGAGTTGGTTTTGCCTTCTTCCTTCCCAAATTTTGTATTCTGACGCAATACAAACACGAGTTTAGACAGCAGCTCCATTATGCAATAAAAAAAAAAAAAAAACAAAACCAATTAGCGTGTCATGCTTAGAATTCTAGAGGCAGCACGACCAACATGAGTTATTGTGTTTTGGACAAAGAAATGGAACCCTTTTGCAGAGGGGAACGATAATTCATTCCCCAAATCAGTTTGCCAGCGATTTTCAGGTGAATTGAATGAGTTTTCCAAAGCCAGTCAGCTGGGAGGGGTTGATGAATCCGGAAACAGCCTGTTTCCTTGGGACTAAATCAAGCCCACTCTCAAAAGGGACTCTTCCATTTCTTTGGCTCTTTTCACATTTTTCTTCTTTATCATGGTTTGTAATGAATTTTCTGATGTGAGCTTTGATTTTGAGGCTGGAATATGGAGTTCAAGACACGGAAGGAATGGTCTTTTTCAATCAGGGCACAGCTGTTGGCTTGCTCCAATTCTGGCTTTCTGTCATGGTTTTGGGTGCCTCAGCCGAGTTTTGGTTTCTTGAGCGGCAATTTCCTAAAGGATTTCTGGGTCTGAGTTGGTTTTGCCTTTTTCCTTCCCCAATTGTGTATTCTGACGCAATACAAACACGAGTTTAGACAGCAGATCCATTATGAAAGAAAAAACAAAACGAATTAGCGTGTCATGCTTAGAATTCTAGAGGCAGCACGACCAACATGAGTTTTTGTGTTTTGGACAAAGAAATGGAACCCTTTTGCAGAGGGGAACGATAATTAATTCCCCCAAATCAGTTTGCCAGCGATTTTCAGGTGAATTGAATGAGTTTTCCAAAGCCAGTCAGCTGGGAGGGGTGGATGAATCCGGAAACAGCCTGTTTCCTTGTGACTAAATCAAGCCCACTATCAAAAAGGACTCTTGCATTTCTTTGGCTCTTTTCACATTTTTCTTCTTTATCATGGTTTGTAATGAATTTTCTGATGTGAGCTTTGATTTTGAGGCTGGAATATGGAGTTCAAGACACGGAAGGCATGGTCTTTTTCAATCAGGGCACAGCTGTTGGCTTGCTCCAATTCTGGCTTTCTGTCATGGTTTTGGGTGCCTCAGCCGACTTTTGGTTTCTTGAGCGGCAATTTCCTAAAGGATTTCTGGGTCTGAGTTGGTTTTGCCTTCTTCCTTCCCAAATTTTGTATTCTGACGCAATACAAACACGAGTATAGACAGCAGCTCCATTATGAAATAAAAAACAAAACCAATTAGCGTGTCATGCTTAGAATTCTAGAGGCAGCACGACCAACATGAGTTTTTGTGTTTTGGACAAAGAAATGGAACCCTTTTGCAGAGGGGAACGATAAT
Organism: Oryctolagus cuniculus; assembly: GCF_051225735.1. Taxonomy (NCBI): domain Eukaryota; kingdom Metazoa; phylum Chordata; class Mammalia; order Lagomorpha; family Leporidae; genus Oryctolagus; species Oryctolagus cuniculus. The sequence goes on along the minus strand of NC_142879.1, from coordinate 82,306,365 downwards.
TCATTCCCCAAATCAGTTTGCCAGCGATTTTCAGGTGAATTGAATGAGTTTTCCAAAGCCAGTCAGCTGGGAGGGGTGGATGAATCCGGAAACAGCCTGTTTCCTTGTGACTAAATCAAGCCCACTCTCAAAAAGGACTCTTCCATTTCTTTGGCTCTTTTCACATTTTTCTTCTTTATCATGGTTTGTAATGAATTTTCTGATGTGAGCTTTGATTTTGAGGCTGGAATATGGAGTTCAAGACACGGAAGGCATGGTCTTTTTCAATCAGGGCACAGCTGTTGGCTTGCTCCGATTCTGGCTTTCTGTCATGGTTTTGGGTGCCTCAGCCGACTTTTGGTTTCTTGAGCGGCAATTTCCTAAAGGATTTCTGGGTCTGAGTTGGTTTTGCCTTCTTCCTTCCCAAATTTTGTATTCTGACGCAATACAAACACGAGTTTAGACAGCAGCTCCATTATGAAATAAAAAAAAAAAACAAAACCAATTAGCGTGTCATGCTTAGAATTCTAGAGGCAGCACGACCAACATGAGTTTCTGTGTTTTGGACAAAGAAATGGAACCCTTTTGCAGAGGGGAACGATAATTCATTCCCCAAATCAGTTTGCCAGCGATTTTCAGGTGAATTGAATGAGTTTTCCAAAGCCAGTCAGCTGGGAGAGGTTGATGAATCCGGAAACAGCCTGTTTCCTTGTGACTAAATCAAGCCCACTATCAAAAAGGACTCTTCCATTTCTTTGGCTCTTTTCCCATTTTTCTTCTTTATCATGGTTTGTAATGAATTTTCTGATGTGAGCTTTGATTTTGAGGCTGGAATATGGAGTTCAAGACACGGAAGGAATGGTCTTTTTCAATCAGGGCACAGCTGTTGGCTTGCTCCGATTCTGGCTTTCTGTCATGGTTTTGGGTGCCTCAGCCGAGTTTTGGTTTCTTGAGCGGCAATTTCCTAAAGGATTTCTGGGTCTGAGTTGGTTTTGCCTTCTTCCTTCCCAAATTTTGTATTCTGACGCAATACAAACACGAGTTTAGACAGCAGATCCATTTTGAAATAAAAAACAAAACCAATTAGCGTGTCATGCTTAGAATTCTAGAGGCAGCACGACCAACATGAGTTTTTGTGTTTTGGACAAAGAAATGGAACCCTTTTGCAGAGGGCAACGATAATTCATTCCCCAAATCAGTTTGCCAGCGATTTTCAGGTGAATTGAATGAGTTTTCCAAAGCCAGTCAGCTGGGAGGGGTGGATGAATCCGGAAACAGCCTGTTTCCTTGTGACTAAATCAAGCCCACTATCAAAAAGGACTCTTCCATTTCTTTGGCTCTTTTCACATTTTTCTTCTTTATCATGGTTTGTAATGAATTTTCTGATGTGAGCTTTGATTTTGAGGCTGGAATATGGAGTTCAAGACACGGAAGGCATGGTCTTTTTCAATCAGGGCACAGCTGTTGGCTTGCTCCGATTCTGGCTTTCTGTCATGGTTTTGGGTGCCTCAGCCGAGTTTTGGTTTCTTGAGCGGCAATTTCCTAAAGGATTTCTGGGTCTGAGTTGGTTTTGCCTTCCTCCTTCCCAAATTTTGTATTCTGACGCAATACACACACGAGTTTAGACAGCAGATCCATTTTGAAATAAAAAACAAAACCAATTAGCGTGTCATGCTTAGAATTCTAGAGGCAGCACGACCAACATGAGTTTTTGTGTTTTGGACAAAGAAATGGAACCCTTTTGCAGAGGGGAACGATAATTCATTCCCCAAATCAGTTTGCCAGCGATTTTCAGGTGAATTGAATGAGTTTTCCAAAGCCAGTCAGCTGGGAGGGGTGGATGAATCCGGAAACAGCCTGTTTCCTTGTGACTAAATCAAGCCCACTCTCAAAAAGGACTCTTCCATTTCTTTGGCTCTTTTCACATTTTTCTTCTTTATCATGGTTTGTAATGAATTTTCTGATGTGAGCTTTGATTTTGAGGCTGGAATATGGAGTTCAAGACACGGAAGGCATGGTCTTTTTCAATCAGGGCACAGCTGTTGGCTTGCTCCGATTCTGGCTTTCTGTCATGGTTTTGGCTGCCTCAGCCGAGTTTTGGTTTCTTGAGCGGCAATTTCCTAAATGATTTCTGGGTCTGAGTTGGGTTTGCCTTCTTCCTTCCCAAATTTTGTATTCTGACGCAATACAAACACGAGTTTAGACAGCAGATCCATTATGAAAGAAAAAACAAAACGAATTAGCGTGTCATGCTTAGAATTCTAGAGGCAGCACGACCAACATGAGTTTTTGTGTTTTGGACAAAGAAATGGAACCCTTTTGCAGAGGGGAACGATAATTAATTCCCCCAAATCAGTTTGCCAGCGATTTTCAGGTGAATTGAATGAGTTTTCCAAAGCCAGTCAGCTGGGAGGGGTGGATGAATCCGGAAACAGCCTGTTTCCTTGGGACTAAATCAAGCCCACTATCAAAAAGGACTCTTCCATTTCTTTGGCTCTTTTCACATTTTTCTTCTTTATCATGGTTTGTAATGAATTTTCTGATGTGAGCTTTGATTTTGAGGCTGGAATATGGAGTTCAAGACACGGAAGGCATGGTCTTTTTCAATCAGGGCACAGCTGTTGGCTTGCTCCGATTCTGGCTTTCTGTCATGGTTTTGGGTGCCTCAGCCGAGTTTTGGTTTCTTGAGCGGCAATTTCCTAAAGGATTTCTGGGTCTGAGTTGGTTTTGCCTTCTTCCTTCCCAAATTTTGTATTCTGACGCAATACAAACACGAGTTTAGACAGCAGCTCCATTATGCAATAAAAAAAAAAAAAACAAAACCAATTAGCGTGTCATGCTTAGAATTCTAGAGGCAGCACGACCAACATGAGTTATTGTGTTTTGGACAAAGAAATGGAACCCTTTTGCAGAGGGGAACGATAATTCATTCCCCAAATCAGTTTGCCAGCGATTTTCAGGTGAATTGAATGAGTTTTCCAAAGCCAGTCAGCTGGGAGGGGTTGATGAATCCGGAAACAGCCTGTTTCCTTGGGACTAAATCAAGCCCACTCTCAAAAGGGACTCTTCCATTTCTTTGGCTCTTTTCACATTTTTCTTCTTTATCATGGTTTGTAATGAATTTTCTGATGTGAGCTTTGATTTTGAGGCTGGAATATGGAGTTCAAGACACGGAAGGAATGGTCTTTTTCAATCAGGGCACAGCTGTTGGCTTGCTCCAATTCTGGCTTTCTGTCATGGTTTTGGGTGCCTCAGCCGAGTTTTGGTTTCTTGAGCGGCAATTTCCTAAAGGATTTCTGGGTCTGAGTTGGTTTTGCCTTTTTCCTTCCCCAATTGTGTATTCTGACGCAATACAAACACGAGTTTAGACAGCAGATCCATTTTGAAAGAAAAAACAAAACGAATTAGCGTGTCATGCTTAGAATTCTAGAGGCAGCACGACCAACATGAGTTTTTGTGTTTTGGACAAAGAAATGGAACCCTTTTGCAGAGGGGAACGATAATTAATTCCCCCAAATCAGTTTGCCAGCGATTTTCAGGTGAATTGAATGAGTTTTCCAAAGCCAGTCAGCTGGGAGGGGTGGATGAATCCGGAAACAGCCTGTTTCCTTGTGACTAAATCAAGCCCACTATCAAAAAGGACTCTTGCATTTCTTTGGCTCTTTTCACATTTTTCTTCTTTATCATGGTTTGTAATGAATTTTCTGATGTGAGCTTTGATTTTGAGGCTGGAATATGGAGTTCAAGACACGGAAGGCATGGTCTTTTTCAATCAGGGCACAGCTGTTGGCTTGCTCCAATTCTGGCTTTCTGTCATGGTTTTGGGTGCCTCAGCCGACTTTTGGTTTCTTGAGCGGCAATTTCCTAAAGGATTTCTGGGTCTGAGTTGGTTTTGCCTTCTTCCTTCCCAAATTTTGTATTCTGACGCAATACAAACACGAGTATAGACAGCAGCTCCATTATGAAATAAAAAACAAAACCAATTAGCGTGTCATGCTTAGAATTCTAGAGGCAGCACGACCAACATGAGTTTTTGTGTTTTGGACAAAGAAATGGAACCCTTTTGCAGAGGGGAACGATAATTCATTCCCCAAATCAGTTTGCCAGCGATTTTCAGGTGAATTGAATGAGTTTTCCAAAGCCAGTCAGCTGGGAGGGGTGGATGAATCCGGAAACAGCCTGTTTCCTTGTGACTAAATCAAGCCCACTATCAAAAAGGACTCTTGCATTTCTTTGGCTCTTTTCACATTTTTCTTCTTTATCATGGTTTGTAATGAATTTTCTGATGTGAGCTTTGATTTTGAGGCTGGAATATGGAGTTCAAGACACGGAAGGCATGGTCTTTTTCAATCAGGGCACAGCTGTTGGCTTGCTCCGATTCTGGCTTTCTGTCATGGTTTTGGGTGCCTCAGCCGACTTTTGGTTTCTTGAGCGGCAATTTCCTAAAGGATTTCTGGGTCTGAGTTGGTTTTGCCTTCTTCCTTCCCAAATTTTGTATTCTGACGCAATACAAACACGAGTATAGACAGCAGCTCCATTATGAAATAAAAAACAAAACCAATTAGCGTGTCATGCTTAGAATTCTAGAGGCAGCACGACCAACATGAGTTTTTGTGTTTTGGACAAAGAAATGGAACCCTTTTGCAGAGGGGAACGATAATTCATTCCCCAAATCAGTTTGCCAGCGATTTTCAGGTGAATTGAATGAGTTTTCCAAAGCCAGTCAGCTGGGAGGGGTGGATGAATCCGGAAACAGCCTGTTTCCTTGTGACTAAATCAAGCCCACTATCAAAAAGGACTCTTCCATTTCTTTGGCTCTTTTCACATTTTTCTTCTTTATCATGGTTTGTAATGAATTTTCTGATGTGAGCTTTGATTTTGAGGCTGGAATATGGAGTTCAAGACACGGAAGGCATGGTCTTTTTCAATCAGGGCACAGCTGTTGGCTTGCTCCGATTCTGGCTTTCTGTCATGGTTTTGGGTGCCTCAGCCGACTTTTGGTTTCTTGAGCGGCAATTTCCTAAAGGATTTCTGGGTCTGAGTTGGTTTTGCCTTCTTCCTTCCCAAATTTTGTATTCTGACGCAATACAAACACGAGTTTAGACAGCAGCTCCATTATGAAATAAAAAAAAAAAAAACAAAACCAATTAGCGTGTCATGCTTAGAATTCTAGAGGCAGCACGACCAACATGAGTTTCTGTGTTTTGGACAAAGAAATGGAACCCTTTTGCAGAGGGGAACGATAATTCATTCCCCAAATCAGTTTGCCAGCGATTTTCAGGTGAATTGAATGAGTTTTCCAAAGCCAGTCAGCTGGGAGAGGTTGATGAATCCGGAAACAGCCTGTTTCCTTGTGACTAAATCAAGCCCACTATCAAAAAGGACTCTTCCATTTCTTTGGCTCTTTTCCCATTTTTCTTCTTTATCATGGTTTGTAATGAATTTTCTGATGTGAGCTTTGATTTTGAGGCTGGAATATGGAGTTCAAGACACGGAAGGAATGGTCTTTTTCAATCAGGGCACAGCTGTTGGCTTGCTCCGATTCTGGCTTTCTGTCATGGTTTTGGGTGCCTCAGCCGAGTTTTGGTTTCTTGAGCGGCAATTTCCTAAAGGATTTCTGGGTCTGAGTTGGTTTTGCCTTCTTCCTTCCCAAATTTTGTATTCTGACGCAATACAAACACGAGTTTAGACAGCAGATCCATTTTGAAATAAAAAACAAAACCAATTAGCGTGTCATGCTTAGAATTCTAGAGGCAGCACGACCAACATGAGTTTTTGTGTTTTGGACAAAGAAATGGAACCCTTTTGCAGAGGGCAACGATAATTCATTCCCCAAATCAGTTTGCCAGCGATTTTCAGGTGAATTGAATGAGTTTTCCAAAGCCAGTCAGCTGGGAGGGGTGGATGAATCCGGAAACAGCCTGTTTCCTTGTGACTAAATCAAGCCCACTATCAAAAAGGACTCTTCCATTTCTTTGGCTCTTTTCACATTTTTCTTCTTTATCATGGTTTGTAATGAATTTTCTGATGTGAGCTTTGATTTTGAGGCTGGAATATGGAGTTCAAGACACGGAAGGCATGGTCTTTTTCAATCAGGGCACAGCTGTTGGCTTGCTCCGATTCTGGCTTTCTGTCATGGTTTTGGGTGCCTCAGCCGAGTTTTGGTTTCTTGAGCGGCAATTTCCTAAAGGATTTCTGGGTCTGAGTTGGTTTTGCCTTCTTCCTTCCCAAATTTTGTATTCTGACGCAATACACACACGAGTTTAGACAGCAGATCCATTTTGAAATAAAAAACAAAACCAATTAGCGTGTCATGCTTAGAATTCTAGAGGCAGCACGACCAACATGAGTTTTTGTGTTTTGGACAAAGAAATGGAACCCTTTTGCAGAGGGGAACGATAATTCATTCCCCAAATCAGTTTGCCAGCGATTTTCAGGTGAATTGAATGAGTTTTCCAAAGCCAGTCAGCTGGGAGGGGTGGATGAATCCGGAAACAGCCTGTTTCCTTGTGACTAAATCAAGCCCACTATCAACAAGGACTCTTCCATTTCTTTGGCTCTTTTCACATTTTTCTTCTTTATCATGGTTTGTAATGAATTTTCTGATGTGAGCTTTGATTTTGAGGCTGGAATATGGAGTTCAAGACCCGGAAGGAATGGTCTTTTTCAATCAGTGCACAGCTGTTGGCTTGCTCCAATTCTGGCTTTCTGTCATGGTTTTGGGTGCCTCAGCCGAGTTTTGGTTTCTTGAGCGGCAATTTCCTAAAGGATTTCTGGGTCTGAGTTGGTTTTGCCTTTTTCCTTCCCAAATTTTGTATTCTGACGCAATACACACACGAGTTTAGACAGCAGATCCATTATGAAAGAATAAACAAAACCAATCACCGTGTCATGCTTAGAATTCCAGAGGCAGCACGACCAACATGAGTTTTTGTGTTTTGGACAAAGAAATGGAACTATTTTGCGGAGGGGAATGATAATTCATTCCCCAAATCAGTTTGCCAGCGATTTTCAGGTGAATTGAATGAGTTTTCCAAAGCCAGTCAGCTGGGAGGGGTGGATGAATCCGGAAACAGCCTGTTTCCTTGTGACTAAATCAAGCCCACTATCAAAAAAGACTCTCCCATTGCCTTGGCTCTTTTCACATTTTTCTTCTTTATCATGGTTTGTAATGAATTTTCTGATGTGAGCTTTGATTTTGAGGCTGGAATATGGAGTTCAAGACCCAGAAGGAATGGTCTTTTTCAATCAGGGCACAGCTGTTGGCTTGCTCCAATTCTGGCTTTCTGTCATGGTTTTGGGTGCCTCAGCCGACTTTTGGTTTCTTGAGCGGCAATTTCCTAAAGGATTTCTGGGTCTGAGTTGGTTTTGCCTTCTTCCTTCCCAAATTTTGTATTCTGACGCAATACAAACACGAGTTTAGACAGCAGATCCATTATGAAAGAAAAAAAAAAAAGAAAACAAAACAAATGAGCGTGTCATGCTTAGAATTCTAGAGGCAGCACGACCAACATGAGTTTTTGTGTTTTGGACAAAGAAATGGAACCCTTTTGCAGAGGGGTCTTTGGGTTTATTCTGATTTTTCTTATTTATTATGGTTTGTAATGAATTTTCTGATGTGAGCTTTGGTTTTGAGGCTGCAATATGGAGTTCAGGGCACCGGAGTAATGGTCTTTTTCAATCAGAGCACAGCTGTAGGCTTGCTCCAATTCTGGCTTGCTGTCATTGTTTTGGGTGCCTCCGCCGATTTGAGGTTTCTTGAGTGGCAATTTCCTAAACGTTTTCTGAGTCTCAGTTGGTTTTGCCTTCTTTCCTTTCCAAATTTTGTATTCTGACGCAATACAAACAAGAGTTTGGACAGACTAGCCATTATGAAAAAAAAAAAAAATCAAATAGGCTTTTGAAGCTACAGGTAACACGAACAAGGTGACATTTTGTGTTTTGGAAAATAAAATGAACACGTTGGCTGAGGTAACAGATATTAACTGCCTCTATTCAGGTTAATTCAGTCAGAATTCCACAGGCAGTCAGCTGGAGGGGTGGATGAATCCAGGAACAGCCGGTTTCCTTGCGACTAAATCCAGCCCAATATCATTATGGATTCTTGCATTTCTTTGTCTTTTTTCTCTTTTTTCTTATTTATCATGGTTTGTAATGAATTTTCTGATGTGAGCTTTGGTTTTGAGGCTGCAATATGGAGTTCAGGGCACCGGAGGAATGGTCTTTTTCAAACTGGGCACAGCTGTTGGCTTGCTCCAATTCTGGCTTGCTGTCATTGGTTTGGGTGCCTCAGCTGACTTTTAGTTTCTTGAACGGCAATTTCCTAAATGTTTTCTGGGTCTGAGTTGGTTTTGCCTTCTTCCTTCCCAAATTTTGTATTCTGATGCAATACAAACAAGACTTTGGACAGAGTACCATTATGAAAGAAAAAAAAAATTGCCCTTTCAGGAGTAGAAATCTACAGGTAACATGACCAAGATGAGTTTCTGTGTTTTGGAAAAAGACATGGAACTCTTTGGCTGAGGTGACAGATATTAATTGCCTCCAAACCGAGTTTCACTGCGAATTTCATTTTAATTCAGTCAGAAACCACAGACACTCAGCTGGGAGGTGTGGAAGAATCTGGAAACAAACATTAACAAGGGAGTAAATCAAGCCCAATATCACTAAGAACTCCTGCATTTCTTTGGATTTTTTCTGATTTTTCTTATTTATCATGGTTTCTAATGAATTTCCTGATGTGAGGTTTGGTTTTGAGGTTGCAATATCGAGTTCAGGGCACAAGAGGAAGGTTCTTTTTCAATCAGGGCACAGCTGTTGGCTTTCTCCAATTCTGTCTTGCTTTCAAGGTTTTGGATGCCTCCGCGGCCCTTTCTTTCTTGAGCGGCAATTTCCTAAATGTTTTCTGGTTCTGAGTTGGTTTTACCTTCTTCCTTCCCAAATTTTGTATTCTGACCCAATACAAACAAGAGTTTGGACACAGTAGCCATTAAGAAATAAAAAACACAACAAATAAGCATTTGAAGCTTATACATGTACAGGTAACACAACCAAGGTGAGTTTTTGTGTTTTGGAAAATAAAATGGAACACTTTGGCTGAGGTAACAGATAGTAATTGCCTCCAAACTGAGTTTCACTGAGATTTTCAGGTTAATTCAGTCAGAATTCCACAGGCAGTCAGCTGGAGGGGTGGATGAATCCGGGAACAGCCGGTTTCCTTGCGACTAAATCAAGCCCAATATCATTATAGATTCTTGCATTTCTTTGGCTTTTTTCTCATTTTTCTTCTTTATCATGGTTTGTAATGAATTTTCTGATGTGAGCTTTGATTTTGACGCTGGAATATGGAGTTCAAGACCCAGAAGGAATGGTCTTTTTCAATCAGGGCACAGCTGTTGGCTTGCTCCGATTCTGGCTTTCTGTCATGGTTTTGGGTGCCTCAGCCGAGTTTTGGTTTCTTGAGCGGCAATTTCCTAAATGTTTTCTGGGTCTGAGTCGGTTTTGCCTTCTTCCTTCCCAAATTTTGTATTCTCACGCAATACAAACAAGAGTTTGGACAGAGTAGCAATTATGAAATAAAAAACACAACAAATAGGCATTTGAAGCTTTGAAATCTACAGGCAACACGACCAAGTGAGTTTTTGTGTTTTGGAAAATCAAATGGAACACGTTGGCTGAGGTGACAGATATTAACTGCCTCCGTTCAGGTTAATTCAGTCAATATTCCAGAGGCAGTCAGCTGGATGGGTGGATGAATCCGGGAATAGCCGGTTTCCTTGCGACTAAATGAAGCCAAATATCATTATGGATTCTTGCATTTCTTTCTCTTTTTTCTCATATTCTTATGTATCATGGTTTGTAATGGATTTTCTGATGTGAGCTTTGGTTTTGAGGCTGCAATATGGAGTTCAAGGCACCGGGGGAATGGTCTTTTTCAAACAGGGCACAGCTGTTGGCTTGCTCCAATTCTGGCTTGCTTTCAAGGTTTTGGATGCCTCCGCTGACTTTTAGTTTCTTGAACGGCAATTTCCTAAATGTTTTCTGTGTCTGAGTTGGTTTTGCCTTCTTCCTTCCCAAATTTTGTATTCTGTCGCAATACAAACAAGAGTTTGGGCAGAATTTCCATTATGAAATAAAAAACACAACCAATAAGCGTTTGAAGCTTATACATCTACAGGTAACACGACCAAGGTGAGTTTTTGTGTTTTGGAAAATCAAATGGAACACATTAGCTGAGGTGACAGATATTGATTTCCTCCAAACTGAGTTTCACTGCGATTTTCAGGTTAATTCAGTCGGAATTCTATGGGCAGTCAGCTGGAGGGGTGGATGAATCTGGGAACAGCCAGTTACCTTGCGACTAAATCAAGACCAATATCATTATAGATTCTTGCATTTCTTTGGCTTTTTTCTCATTTTTCTTATTTACCATGGTTTGTAATGAATTTTCTGATGTGAACTATGATTTTGAGGCTGCAATATGGAGTTCAGGGCACCGGAGGAATCGTCTTTTTCAAACAGCCACAGCTGTTGGCCTGCTCCAATTCTGGCTTGCTGTCATTGTTTTGAGTGCCTTAGCCGATCTTGGTTTCCTTGAGTGGTAATTTCCTAAATGTTTTCTGGGTCTGAGTTGGTTTTGCCTTCTTCCTTCCCAAATTTTGTATTCTGCCGCAATAGAAACAAGAGTTTGGGCAGAGTTTCCATTATGAAATAAAAAACACAACCAATAAGCGTTTGAAGCTTATACATCTACAGGTAACACGACCAAGGTGAGTTTTTGTGTTTTGGAAAATCAAAGGGAACACTTTGGCTGAGGTGACAGATATTAATTTCCTCCAAACTGAGTTTCACTGCGATTTTCAGGTTAATTCAGTCGGAATTCTACGGGCAGTCAGCTGGAGGGGTGGATGAATCTGGGAACAGCCAGTTACCTTGCGACTAAATCAAGCCCAATATCATTATGGATTCTAGAATTTATTTGGCTTTTTTCTCTGTTTTGTTATTTATCATGGTTTGTAATGGATTTTTCTAATGTGAGTTTTGGTTTTGAGGCTGCAATATGGAGTTCAGGGCACCGGGGGAATGGTCTTTTTCAAACAGGGCACAGCTGTTGGCCTGCTCCAATTCTGGCTTGCTGTCATTGTTTTGGGTGCTTCAGCTGACTTTTGGTTTCTTGAGCAGAAATTTTAAATGTTTTCTGGGTCCGAGTTGGTTTTGCCTTCTTCCTTTCCAAATTTTGTATTCTGACGCAATACAAACAAGAGTTTCTGCAGAGTAGCCATTATGAAATAAAAAACACAACAAATAGGCATTTGAAGCTTTGATATCTACAGGTAACACGACCTAGGTGAGTTTTTGTGTTTTGGAAAATCAAATGTAACAATTTGGCTGAGGTGACAGATAGTAATTGCCTCCAAACTGAGTTTCACTGCGATTATCAGGTTAATTCAGTCAGAATTACACAGGCAGTCAGCTGGAGGGGTGGATGAATCCGGGAACAGCTGGTTTCCTTTCTACTAAATCTAGCCCAATATCATTATAGATTCTTGCATTTCTTTGTAATGAATTTTCAGATGTGAGCTTTGGTATTGAGGCTGCAATATGGAGTTCAGGGCACCGCAGGTATGCTCTTTTTCAAACAGGGCACAGCTGTTGGCGTGCTCCAATTCTGGCTTGTTGTCATGGTTTTGTGGGCCTCAGCCGATTATTGGTTTCTTGAGCGGCAATTTCTTACATGTTTTCTGGGTCCGAGTTGGTTTTGCCTTCTTCCTTCCCAAATTTTATATTCTGAAAAATACAAACAAGAGTTTTGGCAGAGTAGACATTATGAAATAAAAAACACAACAAATAGGTGTTTGAAGCTTAGAAATCTACAGGTAACAAAACCAAGGTGAGTTTTTGTGTTTTGGAAAATCAAATGGAACACTTTGGCTGAGGTGACAGATATTAATTGCCTCCAAACTGAGTTTCACTGCGATTTTCAGGTTAATTCTGTCCGAATTCCACAGGCAGTCAGCTGGGAGGTGTGGATGCATCTGGGAACAGCCGGTTTCCATGCTACTAAATCCAGCCCAATATCATTATGGATTCTTGCGTTTCTTTGGCTTTTTTCTCATCTTTCTTATTTATCATGGTTTGTAATGAATTTTCTGATGTGAGCTTTGGTTTTGAGGTTGGCATATTGAGTTCAGGTCACTTTTTCCATCAGGGCACAGCTGTTTGCTTGCTCCAATTCTGGCTTGCTGTCATTGTTTTGGGTGTCTCAGCTGACTTCTGCTTCCTTGAGTGTCACTTTCCTGAATGTTTTCTGGTTCTGAGTTGGTTTTACCTTCTTCCTTCCCAAATTTTGTATTCTGACCCAATACAAACAAGAGTTTGGACGCAGTAGCCATTATGAATTACAAAACACAAAAAATATGCAGTTGAAGCTTATACAACTACAGGTAACACAACCAAGGTGAGTTTTTGTGTTTTGGAAAATAAAATGGAACACTTTGGCTGAGGTGACAGATATTAATATCCTCCAAACTGAGTTTCACTGCGATTTTCAGGTTAATTCAGTCAGAATTCAACAGGCAGTCAGCTGGAGGGGTGGATGAATCTGGGAACAGCAGGTTTCTTGTGACTAAATCCAGCCAAACATCATTATGGATTCTTGCATTCTTTGGCTTTTTTCTCTTTTTTCTTATTTACCATGGTTCGTAATGAATTTTCAGATGTGAGCTTTGGTTTTGAGGCTGCAATATGGAGTTCAGGGAACAAGAGGAAGGTTCTTTTTCAATCAGGGCACAGCCGTTGGCCTGGTCCAATTCTGGCTTGCTGTCATTGTTTTGAGTGCCTCAGCCAATTTGTGGTTTCTTGAGCGGCAATTTCCTAAATGTTTTCTGGGTCTGAGTTGGTTTTGCCTCCTTCCTTCCCAAATTTTGTATTCTGACGGCATACAAACAAGAGTTTGGGCAGAGTAGCCATTATGAAATAAAAAACACAACAAATAGGCGTTTGAAGCTTAGAAATCTACAGGTAACACGACCAAGGTGAGTTTTAGTGTTTTGGAAAATAAAGTGGAACACTTTGGCTCAGGTTGCAGATATTAATTGCCTCCAAAATGAGTTTCACTGCGATTTTCAGGTCAATTCCGTCAAAATTCCACAGGCAGTCAGCTGGAGGGGTGGATGAATCCGGGAACAGCCGGTTTCCTTGCGACTAAATGAAGCCGAATATCATTATGGATTCTTGCATTTCTTTGGCTTTTTTCTCATATTCTTATGTATCATGGTTTGTAATGAATTTTTTGATGTAGGCTTTGGTTTTGAGGCTGGCATATTGAGTTCAGGGCACCGGAGGAATGGTCTTTTTCAAACTGGGCACAGCTGTTGGCCTGCTCCAATTCTGGCTTGCTGTCATGGTTTTGTGGGCCACAGCCGATTATTCGTTTCTTGAGTGGCAATTTCCTAAATGTTTTCTGGGTCTGAGTTGGTTTTGCCTCCTTCCTTCCCAAATTTTGTATTCTGATGCAATACAAACAAGAGTTTTGGCAGAGTTTCCATTATGAAATAAAAAACACAACCAATAGGCGTTTGAAGCGTAGAAATCTACAGGATACACAACCAAGGTGAGTTTTTGTGTCTTGGAAAATCAAATGGAACACTTTGGCTTAGGTGACAGATATTAATTGCCTCCAAACTGAGTTTCACTGCGATTTTCAGGTTAATTCAATCGGAATTCTATGGGCAGTCAGCTGGAGGGGTGGATGAATCCAGGAACAGCCAGTTTCCTTGCGACTAAATCAAGCCCAATATCATTATGGATTCTTGCATTTCTTTCGCTTTTTTCTCCGTTTTGTTATTTATCATTGTTTTTAATGAATTTTCTGATGTGAGCTTTGGTTTTGAGGCTGCAATATGGAGTTCAGGGCACCGGAGGAATGGTCTTTTTCAAACAGGGCACAGCTGTTGGCGTGCTCCAATTCTGGCTTGCTGTCATTGTTTTGAGTGCCTCAGCCGATTTGTGGTTTCTTGAGTGGAAATTTTAAATGTTTTCTGGATCCAAGTTGGTTTTGCCTTCTTCCTTCCCAAATTTTGTATTCTGACAGCATACAAACAAGAGTTTCGGCAGAGTAGCCATTATGAAATAAAAAACACAACAAATAGGCATTTGAAGCTTTGAAATCTACAGGTAACACGACCTAGGTGAGTTTTTGTGTTTTGGAAAATCAAATGGAACACTTTGGCTGAGGTGACAGATATTAATTACCTGCAAACTTAATTTCACTGTGATTTTCAGGTTAATTCTGTCCAAATTCCACAGGCAGTCAGCTGGAGGGGTGGATGAATCCGGGAACAGCCGGTTTCCTTGCGACTGAATCAAGGCCAATATTATTATGATTTCTTGCATTTCTTTCTCTTTTTTCTCATTTTTCTTATTTATCATGGTTTGGAATGAATTTTCAGATGTAAGCTTTGGTTTTGAGGCTGCAATATGGAGTTCAGGGCACCACGGGAATGGTCTTTTTCAAACAGGGCACAGCTGTTGGCCTGCTCCAATTCTGGCTTGCTGTCTTTGTTTTGAGTGCCTCAGCCGATTTGTGGTTTCTTGAGCAGCAATTTCCTAAATGTTTTCTGGGTCTGAGTTGGTTTTGCCTTCTTCCTTCCCAAATTTTATATTCTGACGCCATAGAAACAAGAGTTTGAGCAGAGTAGCCATTATGAAATAAAAAACACAACAAATAGGCTTTTGAAGCTTATACATCTACAGGTAACACGACCAAGGTGAGTTTTTGTGTTTTGGAAAATAAAATGGAACACTTTGGCTGAGGTGACAGATATTAATTGCCTCCAAACTGAGTTTCACTACGATTTTCAGGTTAATTCAGTCCGAATTCCACAGGCAGTCAGCTGGAGGGGTGGATGAATCCTGGAACAGCCGGTTTCCTTGCGACTAAATCCAGCCCAATATCATTATGGATTCTTGCATTTCTTTGGCTTTTTTCTCCGTTTTGTTATTTATCATTGTTTTTAATGAATTTTCTGATGTGAGCTTTGGTTTTGAGGCTGCAATATGGAGTTCAGGGCACCGGAGGAATGGTCTTTTTCAAACAGGGCACAGCTGTTGGCGTGCTCCAATTCTGGCTTGCTGTCATTGTTTTGAGTGCCTCAGCCGATTTGTGGTTTCTTGAGTGGAAATTTTAAATGTTTTCTGGATCCAAGTTGGTTTTGCCTTCTTCCTTCCCAAATTTTGTATTCTGACAGCATACAAACAAGAGTTTCGGCAGAGTAGCCATTATGAAATAAAAAACACAACAAATAGGCATTTGAAGCTTTGAAATCTACAGGTAACACGACCTAGGTGAGTTTTTGTGTTTTGGAAAATCAAATGGAACACTTTGGCTGAGGTGACAGATATTAATTGCCTCCAAACTTAGTTTCACTGTGATTTTCAGGTTAATTCTGTCCAAATTCCACAGGCAGTCAGCTGGAGGGGTGGATGAATCCGGGAACAGCCGGTTTCCTTGCGACTGAATCAAGGCCAATATCATTATGGTTTCTTGCATTTCTTTCTCTTTTTTCTCATTTTTCTTATTTATCATGGTTTGGAATGAATTTTCAGATGTAAGCTTTGGTTTTGAGGCTGCAATATGGAGTTCAGGGCACCACGGGAATGGTCTTTTTCAAACAGGGCACAGCTGTTGGCCTGCTCCAATTCTGGCTTGCTGTCTTTGTTTTGAGTGCCTCAGCCGATTTGTGGTTTCTTGAGCAGCAATTTCCTAAATGTTTTCTGGGTCTGAGTTGGTTTTGCCTTCTTCCTTCCCAAATTTTATATTCTGACGCCATAGAAACAAGAGTTTGGGCAGAGTAGCCATTATGAAATAAAAAACACAACAAATAGGCTTTTGAAGCTTATACATCTACAGGTAACACGACCAAGGTGAGTTTTTGTGTTTTGGAAAATAAAATGGAACACTTTGGCTGAGGTGACAGATATTAATTGCCTCCAAACTGAGTTTCACTACGATTTTCAGGTTAATTCAGTCCGAATTCCACAGGCAGTCAGCTGGAGGGGTGGATGAATCCGGGAACAGCCGGTTTCCTTGCGACTAAATCCAGCCCAATATCATTATGGATTCTTGCATTTCTTTGGCTTTTTTCTCCGTTTTGTTATTTATCATTGTTTTTAATGAATTTTCTGATGTGAGCTTTGGTTTTGAGGCTGCAATATGGAGTTCAGGGCACCGGAGGAATGGTCTTTTTCAAACAGGGCACAGCTGTTGGCGTGCTCCAATTCTGGCTTGCTGTCATTGTTTTGAGTGCCTCAGCCGATTTGTGGTTTCTTGAGTGGAAATTTTAAATGTTTTATGGATCCAAGTTGGTTTTGCCTTCTTCCTTCCCAAATTTTGTATTCTGACAGCATACAAACAAGAGTTTCGGCAGAGTAGCCATTATGAAATAAAAAACACAACAAATAGGCATTTGAAGCTTTGAAATCTACAGGTAACACGACCTAGGTGAGTTTTTGTGTTTTGGAAAATCAAATGGAACACTTTGGCTGAGGTGACAGATATTAATTGCCTCCAAACTTAGTTTCACTGTGATTTTCAGGTTAATTCTGTCCAAATTCCACAGGCAGTCAGCTGGAGGGGTGGATGAATCCGGGAACAGCCGGTTTCCTTGCGACTGAATCAAGGCCAATATCATTATGGTTTCTTGCATTTCTTTCTCTTTTTTCTCATTTTTCTTATTTATCATGGTTTGGAATGAATTTTCAGATGTAAGCTTTGGTTTTGAGGCTGCAATATGGAGTTCAGGGCACCACGGGAATGGTCTTTTTCAAACAGGGCACAGCTGTTGGCCTGCTCCAATTCTGGCTTGCTGTCTTTGTTTTGAGTGCCTCAGCCGATTTGTGGTTTCTTGAGCAGCAATTTCCTAAATGTTTTCTGGGTCTGAGTTGGTTTTGCCTTCTTCCTTCCCAAATTTTATATTCTGACGCCATAGAAACAAGAGTTTGGGCAGAGTAGCCATTATGAAATAAAAAACACAACAAATAGGCTTTTGAAGCTCATACATCTACAGGTAACACGACCAAGGTGAGTTTTTGTGTTTTGGAAAATAAAATGGAACACTTTGGCTGAGGTGACAGATATTAATTGCCTCCAAACTGAGTTTCACTACGATTTTCAGGTTAATTCAGTCCGAATTCCACAGGCAGTCAGCTGGAGGGGTGGATGAATCCGGGAACAGCCGGTTTCCTTGCGACTAAATCCAGCCCAATATCATTATGGATTCTTGCATTTCTTTGGCTTTTTTCTCCGTTTTGTTATTTATCATTGTTTTTAATGAATTTTCTGATGTGAGCTTTGGTTTTAAGGTTGGCATATTGAGTTCAGGTCACTTTTTCCATCAGGGCACAGCTGTTTGCTTGCTCCAATTCTGGCTTGCTGTCATGGTTTTGAGTGCCTCAGCTAACTTTGGTTTCTTGAGCGGCAATTTCCTAAATGTTTTCTGGGTCTGAGTTGGTTTTGCTTTCTTCCTTCCCAAAATTTATATTCTGCCCAAATACAAACAAGAGTTTGGGCAGAGTAGCCATTATGAAACAAAAAACACAACAAATAGGCGTTTGAAGCTTAGAAATCTACAGGTAACACGACCAACGTTAGTTTTGGAGTTTTGGAAAATCAAATGGAACACTTTGGCTGAGGTGGCAGATATTAATTGCCTCCAAACTGAGTTTCACTGCGATTATCAGGTTAATTCAGTCAGAATTCCACAGGCAGTCAGCTGGAGGGGTGGATGAATCCGGGAACAGCCGGTTTCCTTGCAACTAAATGAAGCCGAATATCATTATGGATTCTTGCATTTCTTTGGCTTTTTTCTCATATTCTTATGTATCATGGTTTGTAATGAATTTTCTGATGTGAGCTTTGGTTTTGAGGCTGGCATATTGAGTTCAGGGCACCGGAGGAATGGTCTTTTTCAAGCTGGGCACAGCTGTTGGCCTGCTCCAATTCTGGCTTGCTGTCATGGTTTTGTGGGCCTCAGCCGATTATTGGTTTCTTGAGCGGCAATTTCCTAAATGTTTTCTGGGTCTGAGTTGGTTTTGCCTCCTTCCTTCCCAAATTTTGTATTCTGATGCAATACAAACAAGAGTTTGGGCAGAGTAGCCATTATGAAATAAAAAACAAAACAAATAGGCGTTTGAAGTTTAGAAATCTACAGGTAACACAACCAAGGTGAGTTTTTGTGTTTTGGAAAATCAAATGGAACACTTTGGCTGAGGTGACAGATATTAATTTCCTCCAAACTGAGTTTCACTGCGATTTTCAGGTTAATTCAATCGGAATTCTACGGGCAGTCAGCTGGAGGGGTGGATGAATCCGGGAACAGCTGGTTTCCTTGCGACTGAATCAAGCCCAATATCATTATGGATTCTTGCATTTCTTTGGCTTTTTTCTCCTTTTTCTTATTTATCATGGTTTGTAATGAATTTTCTGATTTGAGCTTTGGTTTTCAGGTTGGCATATTGAGTTCAGGTCACTTTTTCCATCAGGGCACAGCTGTTTGCTTGCTCCAATTCTGGCTTGCTGTCATGGTTTTGAGTGCCTCAGCTAACTTTGGTTTCTTGAGCGGCAATTTCCTAAATGTTTTCTGGGTCTGAGTTGGTTTTGCTTTCTTCCTTCCCAAAATTTATATTCTGCCCAAATACAAACAAGAGTTTGGGCAGAGTAGCCATTATGAAACAAAAAACACAACAAATAGGCGTTTGAAGCTTAGAAATCTACAGGTAACACGACCAACGTTAGTTTTGGAGTTTTGGAAAATTAAATGGAACACTTTGGCTGAGGTGGCAGATATTAATTGCCTCCAAACTGAGTTTCACTGCAATTTTCAGGCTAATTCAGTCAGAATTCCACAGGCAGTTAGCTGGAGCGGTGGATGAATCTGGGAACAGCCGGTTTCCTTGCGAGTGAATCAAGCCCAATATCATTATGGATTCTTGCATTTCTTTGGCTTTTTTCTCCTTTTTCTTATTTATCATGGTTTCTAATGAATTTTCTGATGTGAGCTTTGGTTTTGAGGCTGCAATATGGAGTTTAGGGCACCGGAGGAATGGTCTTTTTCAAACAGGGCACAGCTGTGGCCTGCTCCAATTCTGGCTTGCTGTCATTGTTTTGAGTGCCTCAGCTGAGTTCTAGTTCCTTGAGCGTCAATTTCCTAAATGTTTTCTGGTTCTGAGTTCGTTTTACCTTCTTCCTTCCCTAATTTTGTATTCTGACCCAATACAAACAAGCGTTTGGACACAGTAGCCATTATGAAATAAAAAACACAACAAATAGGCGTTTGAAGCTTAGAAATCTACAGGTAACACAACCAAGGTGAGTTTTTGTGTTTTGGAAAATAAAATGGAACACTTTGGCTGAGGTGAAAGATATTAATTACCTCCAAACTGAGTTTCACTGCGATTATCAGGTTAATTCAGTCAGAATTCCACAGGCAGTCAGCTGGAGGGGTGGATGAATCCGGGAACAGCCGGTTTCCTTTCGACTAAATCAAGCCCAATATCATTATAGATTCTTGCATTTCTTTGGCTTTTTTCTCATTTTTCTTATTTACCATGGTTTGTAATGAATTTTCTGATGTGAGCTTTGGTTTTGAGGCTGCAATATGGAGTTCAGGGCACCGGAGGAATCGTCTTTTTCAAACAGCCAAAGCTGTTGGCCTGCTCCAATTCTGGCTTGCTGTCATGGTTTTGAGTGCCTCAGCCGATCTGTGTTTCCTTGAGTGGTAATTTCCTAAATGTTTTCTGGGTCTGAGTTGGTTTTGCCTTCTTCCTTCGCAAATTTTGTATTCTGCCGCAATACAAACAAGAGTTTGGGCAGAGTTTCCATTATGAAATAAAAAACACAACCAATAAGCGTTTGAAGCTTATACATCTACAGGTAACACGACCAAGGTGAGTTTTTGTGTTTTGGAAAATCAAATGGAACTCTTTGGTTGAGGTGACAGATATTAATTGCCTCCAAACTGAGTTTCACTGCGATTTTCAGGTTAATTCAGTCGGAATTCTACGGGCAGTCAGCTGGAGGGGTGGATGAATCTGGGAACAGCCAGTTACCTTGCGACTAAATCAAGCCCAATATCATTATGGATTCTAGAATTTATTTGGCATTTTTCTCCGTTTTGTTATTTATCATGGTTTGTAATGAATTTTCTAATGTGAGTTTTGGTTTTGAGGCTGCAATATGGAGTTCAGGGCACCGGGGGAATGGTCTTTTTCAAACAGGGCACAGCTGTTGGCCTGCTCCAATTCTGGCTTGCTGTCATTGTTTTGGGTGCTTCAGCTGACTTTTAGTTTCTTGAGCGGAAATTTTAAATGTTTTCTGGGTCCGAGTTGGTTTTGCCTTCTTCCTTCCCAAATTTTGTATTCTGACGGCATACAAACAAAGTTTCTGCAGAGTAGCCATTATGAAATAAAAAACACAACAAATAGGCATTTGAAGCTTTGATATCTACAGGTAACACGACCTAGGTGAGTTTTTGTGTTTTGGAAAATAAAATGTAACACTTTGGCTGAGGTGACAGATATTAATTGCCTCCAATTAATATTTTCAGGTTAATTCTGTCCGAATTCCACAGGCAGTCAGCAGGAGGGGTGGATGAATCCGGGAACAGCCGGTTTCCTTGCGACTGAATCAAGCCCAATATCATTATGGATTCTTGCATTTCTTTGGCTTTTTTCTCCTTTTTCTTATTTATCATGGTTTGTAATGAATTTTCTGATGTGAGCTTTGGTTTTCAGGCTGCAATATGGAGTTCAGGGTACCGGGGGATTGGTCTTTTTCAAACAGGGCACAGCTGTTGGCCAGCTCCAATTCTGGCTTGCTGTCATTATTTTGGGTGCTTCAGCTGACTTTTGGTTTCTTGAGCAGCAAATTCCTAAATGTTTTCTGGGTCTGAGTTGGTTTTGCCTTCTTTCTTCCCAAATTTTGTATTCTCACACCATACAAACAAGAGTTTGGACAGAGTAGCCTTTATGAAATAAAAAACACAACAAATAGGCATTTGAAGCTTAGAAATCTACAGGTAACACGACCAAGGTGAGGTTTTGTGGTTTGGAAAATAAGGTGGAGCACTTTGGCTGAGGTGACAGATATTAATTGCCTCCAAACTGAGTTTCACTGCGATTATCAGGTTAATTCAGTCAGAATTCCACAGGCAGTCAGCTGGAGGGGTGGATGAATCCGGGAACAGCCGGTTTCCTTGCAACTAAATGAAGCCGAATATCATTATGGATTCTTGCATTTCTTTGGCTTTTTTCTCATATTCTTATGTATCATGGTTTGTAATGAATTTTCTGATGTGAGCTTTGGTTTTGAGGCTGGCATATTGAGTTCAGGGCACCGGAGGAATGGTCTTTTTCAAACTGGGCACAGCTGTTGGCCTGCTCCAATTCTGGCTTGCTGTCATGGTTTTGTGGGCCTCAGCCGATTATTGGTTTCTTGAGCGGCAATTTTCTAAATGTTTTCTGGGTCTGAGTTGGTTTTGCCTCCTTCCTTCCCAAATTTTGTATTCTGATGCAATACAAACAAGAGTTTGGGCAGAGTAGCCATTATGAAATAAAAAACAAAAGAAATAGGCGTTTGAAGCTTAGAAATCTACAGGTAACACAACCAAGGTGAGTTTTTGTGTTTTGGAAAATCAAATGGAACACTTTGGCTGAGGTGACAGATATTAATTGCCTCCAAACTGAGTTTCACTGCGATTTTCAGGTTAATTCAATCGGAATTCTACGGGCAGTCAGCTGGAGGGGTGGATGAATCTGGGAACAGCCAGTTTCCTTGCGACTAAATCAAGCCCAATATCATTATGGATTCTTGAATTTCTTTCGCTTTTTTCTCCGTTTTGGTATTTATCATGGTTTGTAATGAATTTTCTGATGTGAGCTTTGGTTTTGAGGCTGGCATATTGAGTTCAGGTCACTTTTTCCATCAGGGCACAGCTGTTGCCTGCTCCAATTCTGGCTTGCTGTCATTGTTTTGGGTGTCTCAGCTGACTTCTGGTTCCTTGAGCGTCAATTTCCTAAATGTTTTCTGGTTCTGAGATGGTTTTACCTTCTTCCTCCCCAAATTTTGCATTCTGACCCAATACAAACAAGAGTTTGGACACAGTAGCCATTATGAATTAAAAAACACAACAAATATGCATTTGAAGCTTATACATCTACAGGTAACACAACCAAGGTGAGTTTTTGTGTTTTGGAAAATCAAATGGAACACTTTGGCTGAGGTGACAGATAGTAATTGACTCCAAACTGAATTTCACTGTGATTTTCAGGTTAATTCAGTCAGAATTCCACAGGCAGTCAGCTGGAGGGGTGGATGAATCTGGGAACAGCAGGTTTCTTGTGACTAAATCCAGCCTAACATCATTATGGATTCTTGCATTTCTTTGGTTTTTTCTCTTTTTTCTTATTTATCATGGTTTGTAATGAATTTTCTGATGTGAGCTTTGGTTTTCAGGCTGCAATATGGAGTTCAGGGAACAAGAGGAAGGTTCTTTTTCAATCAGGGCGCAGCCGTTGGCCTGCTCCAATTCTGGCTTGCTGTCATTGTTTTCAGTGCCTCAGCCGATTTGTGGTTTCTTGAGCGGCAATTTCCTAAATGTTTTCTGGGTCTGAGTTGGTTTTGCCTTCTTTCTTCCCAAATTTTGTATTCTCACACCATACAAACAAGAGTTTGGACAGAGTAGCCTTTATGAAATAAAAAACACAACAAATAGGCATTTGAAGCTTAGAAATCTACAGGTAACACGACCAAGGTGAGGTTTTGTGGTTTGGAAAATAAGGTGGAGCACTTTGGCTGAGGTGACAGATATTAATTGCCTCCAAACTGAGTTTCACTGCGATTATCAGGTTAATTCAGTCAGAATTCCACAGGCAGTCAGCTGGAGGGGTGGATGAATCCGGGAACAGCCGGTTTCCTTGCAACTAAATGAAGCCGAATATCATTATGGATTCTTGCATTTCTTTGGCTTTTTTCTCATATTCTTATGTATCATGGTTTGTAATGAATTTTCTGATGTGAGCTTTGGTTTTGAGGCTGGCATATTGAGTTCAGGGCACCGGAGGAATGGTCTTTTTCAAACTGGGCACAGCTGTTGGCCTGCTCCAATTCTGGCTTGCTGTCATGGTTTTGTGGGCCTCAGCCGATTATTGGTTTCTTGAGCGGCAATTTCCTAAATGTTTTCTGGGTCTGAGTTGGTTTTGCCTCCTTCCTTCCCAAATTTTGTATTCTGATGCAATACAAACAAGAGTTTGGGCAGAGTAGCCATTATGAAATAAAAAACAAAACAAATAGGCGTTTGAAGTTTAGAAATCTACAGGTAACACAACCAAGGTGAGTTTTTGTGTTTTGGAAAATCAAATGGAACACTTTGGCTGAGGTGACAGATATTAATTTCCTCCAAACTGAGTTTCACTGCGATTTTCAGGTTAATTCAATCGGAATTCTACGGGCAGTCAGCTGGAGGGGTGGATGAATCCGGGAACAGCTGGTTTCCTTGCGACTGAATCAAGCCCAATATCATTATGGATTCTTGCATTTCTTTGGCTTTTTTCTCCTTTTTCTTATTTATCATGGTTTGTAATGAATTTTCTGATTTGAGCTTTGGTTTTCAGGTTGGCATATTGAGTTCAGGTCACTTTTTCCATCAGGGCACAGCTGTTTGCTTGCTCCAATTCTGGCTTGCTGTCATGGTTTTGAGTGCCTCAGCTAACTTTGGTTTCTTGAGCGGCAATTTCCTAAATGTTTTCTGGGTCTGAGTTGGTTTTGCTTTCTTCCTTCCCAAAATTTATATTCTGCCCAAATACAAACAAGAGTTTGGGCAGAGTAGCCATTATGAAACAAAAAACACAACAAATAGGCGTTTGAAGCTTAGAAATCTACAGGTAACACGACCAACGTTAGTTTTGGAGTTTTGGAAAATCAAATGGAACACTTTGGCTGAGGTGGCAGATATTAATTGCCTCCAAACTGAGTTTCACTGCAATTTTCAGGCTAATTCAGTCAGAATTCCACAGGCAGTTAGCTGGAGCGGTGGATGAATCTGGGAACAGCCGGTTTCCTTGCGAGTGAATCAAGCCCAATATCATTATGGATTCTTGCATTTCTTTGGCTTTTTTCTCCTTTTTCTTATTTATCATGGTTTCTAATGAATTTTCTGATGTGAGCTTTGGTTTTGAGGCTGCAATATGGAGTTTAGGGCACCGGAGGAATGGTCTTTTTCAAACAGGGCACAGCTGTGGCCTGCTCCAATTCTGGCTTGCTGTCATTGTTTTGAGTGCCTCAGCTGAGTTCTAGTTCCTTGAGCGTCAATTTCCTAAATGTTTTCTGGTTCTGAGTTCGTTTTACCTTCTTCCTTCCCTAATTTTGTATTCTGACCCAATACAAACAAGCGTTTGGACACAGTAGCCATTATGAAATAAAAAACACAACAAATAGGCGTTTGAAGCTTAGAAATCTACAGGTAACACAACCAAGGTGAGTTTTTGTGTTTTGGAAAATAAAATGGAACACTTTGGCTGAGGTGAAAGATATTAATTACCTCCAAACTGAGTTTCACTGCGATTATCAGGTTAATTCAGTCAGAATTCCACAGGCAGTCAGCTGGAGGGGTGGATGAATCCGGGAACAGCCGGTTTCCTTTCGACTAAATCAAGCCCAATATCATTATAGATTCTTGCATTTCTTTGGCTTTTTTCTCATTTTTCTTATTTACCATGGTTTGTAATGAATTTTCTGATGTGAGCTTTGGTTTTGAGGCTGCAATATGGAGTTCAGGGCACCGGAGGAATCGTCTTTTTCAAATAGCCAAAGCTGTTGGCCTGCTCCAATTCTGGCTTGCTGTCATGGTTTTGAGTGCCTCAGCCGATCTGTGTTTCCTTGAGTGGTAATTTCCTAAATGTTTTCTGGGTCTGAGTTGGTTTTGCCTTCTTCCTTCGCAAATTTTGTATTCTGCCGCAATACAAACAAGAGTTTGGGCAGAGTTTCCATTATGAAATAAAAAACACAACCAATAAGCGTTTGAAGCTTATACATCTACAGGTAACACGACCAAGGTGAGTTTTTGTGTTTTGGAAAATCAAATGGAACTCTTTGGTTGAGGTGACAGATATTAATTGCCTCCAAACTGAGTTTCACTGCGATTTTCAGGTTAATTCAGTCGGAATTCTACGGGCAGTCAGCTGGAGGGGTGGATGAATCTGGGAACAGCCAGTTACCTTGCGACTAAATCAAGCCCAATATCATTATGGATTCTAGAATTTATTTGGCATTTTTCTCCGTTTTGTTATTTATCATGGTTTGTAATGAATTTTCTAATGTGAGTTTTGGTTTTGAGGCTGCAATATGGAGTTCAGGGCACCGGGGGAATGGTCTTTTTCAAACAGGGCACAGCTGTTGGCCTGCTCCAATTCTGGCTTGCTGTCATTGTTTTGGGTGCTTCAGCTGACTTTTAGTTTCTTGAGCGGAAATTTTAAATGTTTTCTGGGTCCGAGTTGGTTTTGCCTTCTTCCTTCCCAAATTTTGTATTCTGACGGCATACAAACAAAGTTTCTGCAGAGTAGCCATTATGAAATAAAAAACACAACAAATAGGCATTTGAAGCTTTGATATCTACAGGTAACACGACCTAGGTGAGTTTTTGTGTTTTGGAAAATCAAATGTAACACTTTGGCTGAGGTGACAGATATTAATTGCCTCCAATTAATATTTTCAGGTTAATTCTGTCCGAATTCCACAGGCAGTCAGCAGGAGGGGTGGATGAATCCGGGAACAGCCGGTTTCCTTGCGACTGAATCAAGCCCAATATCATTATGGATTCTTGCATTTCTTTGGCTTTTTTCTCCTTTTTCTTATTTATCATGGTTTGTAATGAATTTTCTGATGTGAGCTTTGGTTTTCAGGCTGCAATATGGAGTTCAGGGTACCGGGGGATTGGTCTTTTTCAAACAGGGCACAGCTGTTGGCCAGCTCCAATTCTGGCTTGCTGTCATTATTTTGGGTGCTTCAGCTGACTTTTGGTTTCTTGAGCAGCAAATTCCTAAATGTTTTCTGGGTCTGAGTTGGTTTTGCCTTCTTTCTTCCCAAATTTTGTATTCTCACACCATACAAACAAGAGTTTGGACAGAGTAGCCTTTATGAAATAAAAAACACAACAAATAGGCATTTGAAGCTTAGAAATCTACAGGTAACACGACCAAGGTGAGGTTTTGTGGTTTGGAAAATAAGGTGGAGCACTTTGGCTGAGGTGACAGATATTAATTGCCTCCAAACTGAGTTTCACTGCGATTATCAGGTTAATTCAGTCAGAATTCCACAGGCAGTCAGCTGGAGGGGTGGATGAATCCGGGAACAGCCGGTTTCCTTGCAACTAAATGAAGCCGAATATCATTATGGATTCTTGCATTTCTTTGGCTTTTTTCTCATATTCTTATGTATCATGGTTTGTAATGAATTTTCTGATGTGAGCTTTGGTTTTGAGGCTGGCATATTGAGTTCAGGGCACCGGAGGAATGGTCTTTTTCAAACTGGGCACAGCTGTTGGCCTGCTCCAATTCTGGCTTGCTGTCATGGTTTTGTGGGCCTCAGCCGATTATTGGTTTCTTGAGCGGCGATTTCCTAAATGTTTTCTGGGTCTGAGTTGGTTTTGCCTCCTTCCTTCCCAAATTTTGTATTCTGATGCAATACAAACAAGAGTTTGGGCAGAGTAGCCATTATGAAATAAAAAACAAAACAAATAGGCGTTTGAAGCTTATACATCTACAGGTAACACGACCAAGGTGAGTTTTTGTGTTTTGGAAAGTCAAATGGAACACTTTGGCTGAGGTGACAGATATTAATTGCCTCCAAACTGAGTTTCACTGCGATTTTCAGGTTAATTCAATCGGAATTCTACGGGCAGTCAGCTGGAGGGGTGGATGAATCTGGGAACAGCCAGTTTCCTTGCGACTAAATCAAGCCCAATATCATTATGGATTCTTGAATTTCTTTCGCTTTTTTCTCCGTTTTGGTATTTATCATGGTTTGTAATGAATTTTCTGATGTGAGCTTTGGTTTTGAGGCTGGCATATTGAGTTCAGGTCACTTTTTCCATCAGGGCACAGCTGTTGCCTGCTCCAATTCTGGCTTGCTGTCATTGTTTTGGGTGTCTCAGCTGACTTCTGGTTCCTTGAGCGTCAATTTCCTAAATGTTTTCTGGTTCTGAGATGGTTTTACCTTCTTCCTCCCCAAATTTTGCATTCTGACCCAATACAAACAAGAGTTTGGACACAGTAGCCATTATGAATTAAAAAACACAACAAATATGCATTTGAAGCTTATACATCTACAGGTAACACAACCAAGGTGAGTTTTTGTGTTTTGGAAAATCAAATGGAACACTTTGGCTGAGGTGACAGATAGTAATTGACTCCAAACTGAATTTCACTGTGATTTTCAGGTTAATTCAGTCAGAATTCCACAGGCAGTCAGCTGGAGGGGTGGATGAATCTGGGAACAGCAGGTTTCTTGTGACTAAATCCAGCCTAACATCATTATGGATTCTTGCATTTCTTTGGCTTTTTTCTCTTTTTTCTTATTTATCATGGTTTGTAATGAATTTTTTGATGTGAGCTTTGGTTTTGAGGCTGGCATATGGAGTTCAGGGAACAAGAGGAAGGTTCTTTTTCAATCAGGGCGCAGCCGTTGGCCTGCTCCAATTCTGGCTTGCTGTCATTGTTTTCAGTGCCTCAGCCGATTTGTGGTTTCTTGAGCGGCAATTTCCTAAATGTTTTCTGGGTCTGAGTTGGTTTTGCCTTCTTTCTTCCCAAATTTTGTATTCTCACACCATACAAACAAGAGTTTGGACAGAGTAGCCTTTATGAAATAAAAAACACAACAAATAGGCATTTGAAGCTTAGAAATCTACAGGTAACACGACCAAGGTGAGGTTTTGTGGTTTGGAAAATAAGGTGGAGCACTTTGGCTGAGGTGACAGATATTAATTGCCTCCAAACTGAGTTTCACTGCGATTATCAGGTTAATTCAGTCAGAATTCCACAGGCAGTCAGCTGGAGGGGTGGATGAATCCGGGAACAGCCGGTTTCCTTGCAACTAAATGAAGCCGAATATCATTATGGATTCTTGCATTTCTTTGGCTTTTTTCTCATATTCTTATGTATCATGGTTTGTAATGAATTTTCTGATGTGAGCTTTGGTTTTGAGGCTGGCATATTGAGTTCAGGGCACCGGAGGAATGGTCTTTTTCAAACTGGGCACAGCTGTTGGCCTGCTCCAATTCTGGCTTGCTGTCATGGTTTTGTGGGCCTCAGCCGATTATTGGTTTCTTGAGCGGCAATTTCCTAAATGTTTTCTGGGTCTGAGTTGGTTTTGCCTCCTTCCTTCCCAAATTTTGTATTCTGATGCAATACAAACAAGAGTTTTGGCAGAGTAGCCATTATGAAATAAAAAACAAAACAAATAGGCGTTTGAAGTTTAGAAATCTACAGGTAACACGACCAAGGTGAGTTTTTGTGTTTTGGAAAATAAAATGGAACACTTTGGCTGAGGTGACAGATATTAATTTCCTCCAAACTGAGTTTCACTGCGATTTTCAGGTTAATTCTGTCCAAATTCCACAGGCAGTCAGCTGGAGGGGTGGATGAATCCGGGAACAGCCGGTTTCCTTGCGACTGAATCAAGCCCAATATCATTATGGATTCTTGCATTTCTTTGGCTTTTTTCTCCTTTTTCTTATTTATCATGGTTTGTAATGAATTTTCTGATTTGAGCTTTGGTTTTCAGGTTGGCATATTGAGTTCAGGTCACTTTTTCCATCAGGGCACAGCTGTTTGCTTGCTCCAATTCTGGCTTGCTGTCATGGTTTTGAGTGCCTCAGCTAACTTTGGTTTCTCGAGCGGCAATTTCCTAAATGTTTTCTGGGTCTGAGTTGGTTTTGCTTTCTTCCTTCCCAAAATTTATATTCTGCCCAAATACAAACAAGAGTTTGGGCAGAGTAGCCATTATGAAACAAAAAACACAACAAATAGGCGTTTGAAGCTTAGAAATCTACAGGTAACACGACCAACGTTAGTTTTGGAGTTTTGGAAAATCAAATGGAACACTTTGGCTGAGGTGGCAGATATTAATTGCCTCCAAACTGAGTTTCACTGCAATTTTCAGGCTAATTCAGTCAGAATTCCACAGGCAGTTAGCTGGAGCGGTGGATGAATCTGGGAACAGCCGGTTTCCTTGCGAGTGAATCAAGCCCAATATCATTATGGATTCTTGCATTTCTTTGGCTTTTTTCTCCTTTTTCTTATTTATCATGGTTTCTAATGAATTTTCTGATGTGAGCTTTGGTTTTGAGGCTGCAATATGGAGTTTAGGGCACCGGAGGAATGGTCTTTTTCAAACAGGGCACAGCTGTGGCCTGCTCCAATTCTGGCTTGCTGTCATTGTTTTGAGTGCCTCAGCTGACTTTTGGTTTCTTGAGAGGCAATTTCCTAAATGTTTTCTGGGTCTGAGTTTGTTTTGCCTCCTTCCTTCCCAAATTTTCTTTTCTGATGCCATACAAACAAGAGTTTTGGCAGAGTAGCCATTATGAAATAAAAAACACAACAAATAGGCATTTGAAGCTTAGAAATCTACAGGTAACACGACCAAGGTGAGGTTTTGTGGTTTGGAAAATAAAATGGAACACTTTGGCTGAGGTGACAGATATTAATTGCCTCCAAACTGAGTTTCACTGTGATTTTCAGGTTAATTAGGTCAGAATTCCACAGGCAGTCAGCTGGAGGAGTGGATGAATCCGGGAACAGCCGGTTTCCTTGCGACTAAATCAAGCCCAATATCTTTATGGATTCTTGCATTTCTTTCTCTTTTTTCTCCTTTTTCTTATGTATCATGGTTTGTAATGAATTTTCTGATGTGAGCTTTGGTTTTGAGGCTGCAATATGGAGTTTAGGGCACTGGAGGAATTGTCTTTTTGAAACAGGTCACAGCTTTTGGCTTGCTCCAATTCTGGCTTGCTGTATTGTTTTGGGTGCCTCAGCTGACTTTTGGTTTCTTGAGCAGCAATTTCCTAAATGTTTTCTGGGTCTGAGTCGGTTTTGCATTCTTATTCTCAAATTTTGTATTCTGATTCAATACAAGCAAGATTTTGGACAGAGTAGCCATTAGGAAAAAAAAAAAAAACACAGCAAATAGCCCTTTCGGGATTAAAAATCTACAGGCAACACGACCAAGATGAGTTTCTGTTTTTGGGAAATGACATGGAACCCTTTTCCTGAGGGGACAAATTCTAACTCCCTAAAAATTGAGTGTGAGTGTGATTTTGAGGTGAATTCACTCAGAATTCCTAAGTCAGTCTGAGGAAGGGGGCAATGAATCTGGAAACAGCCAGTTTCCTTGTGTCTAAATCCAGCCAAATATCACAAAGGACTCTTGCATTTCTTTGGCTTTTTCACATTTCCCTTATTTATCATGGTTTGTAATGAATTTTGTGATGTGAGCTTTGGTTTTGAGGCTGGCATATTGAGTTCATGGCACAAGAGGAAGCTTATTTTTCAATCATGGCACAGCTGTTGGCTTGCTCCAATTCTGGCTTGCTGTCATTGTTTTGGATGCCTCAGCGGATTTGTGGTGTCTTCAGTGGCAATTTCCTACATGTTTTCTGGGCCTGAGTCGGTTTTGCCTTCTTATTCCCAAATTTTGTATTCTGATGCAATACAAACAAGAGTTTGGACAGAGTAGCCATTATGAAATAAAAAACACAACAAATAGGTGTTTGAAGCTTAGAAATCTACAGGTAACACGACCAAGGTGAGTTTTTGTGTTTTGGAAAATAAAATGGAACACTTTGGCTGAGGTGATAGATATTTATTGCCTCTAAACTGAGCTTCCCTGCGATTTTCATGTTAATTCAGTCAGAATTCCACAGGCAATCAGTTGGAGGGGTGGATGAATCCGGGAATGGCTGGTTTCCTTGCGACTAAATCAAGTCCAATATCATTATGGATTCTTGCATTTCTTTGGCTTTTTTCTCTTTTTTCTTATGTATCATGGTTTGTAATGAATTTTCTGATGTGAGCTTTGGTTTTGAGGCTGCAATATGGAGTTCAGGGCACAAGAGGAAGGTTCCTTTTCAATCAGGGCACAGCTGTTGGCTTACACCAATTCTGGGTTGCTGTCATTGTTTTGGGTGCCTCAGCCGATTTGTGGTTTCTTGAGTGGCAATTTCCTACATATTTTCTGGGCCTGAGTCGGTTTTGCCTTCTTATTCCCAAATTGTGTATTCTGATGCAATACAAGCAAGATTTTGGACAGAGTAGCCATTAGGAAAGAAGAAAAAAACACAGTAAATTGGCCTTTCAGGATTAGAAATCTACAGGCAACACGACCAATATTAGTTTCTGTGTTTTGGAAAATGACT
Organism: Oryctolagus cuniculus; assembly: GCF_051225735.1. Classification (NCBI taxonomy): domain Eukaryota; kingdom Metazoa; phylum Chordata; class Mammalia; order Lagomorpha; family Leporidae; genus Oryctolagus; species Oryctolagus cuniculus. The sequence continues at coordinate 82,274,926 of NC_142879.1, read as the reverse complement.
TGGAACCCTTCTGCTGAGGGGACAGATACTAATACCCTCCAAATTGAGTCTGAGTGCGATTTTCAGGTGAATTCAATCAGATTCCAAAATCAGTCTTTGGAAGGGGGACGAATCTGAAAACAGCCAGTTTCCTTGTGTCTAAATCCAATCAAATATTACAAAGGACTCTTGCATTTCTTTGGTTTTTTTCACATTTCCCTTATTTATCATGGTTTGTAATGAATTTTGTGATGTGAGCTTTGGTTTTGAAGCTGGAATATGGAGTTCAGGGCATGGGAGGAATGGTCTTTTTCAAACAGGGCACAGCTGTTGGCTTGCTCCAATTCTGGCTTGCTGTCATGGTTTTGGGTGCCTCAGCTGATTTTGGTTTCTTGAGCGTCAATTTCCTAAATGTTTTCTGGGTCTGCGTTGGTTTTGCCATCTTCCTTCCCAAATTTTGTATTCTGACACAATACAAACAAGAGTTTGGACAGAGTAGCCATTATGAAATAAAAAACACAACAAATAGGCGTTTGAAGCTTAGGAATCTACAGGTAACACGACCAAGGGGAGCTTTTGTGTTTTGGAAAATCAAATGGAACACTTTGGCTGAGGTGACAGATATTAATTGCCTCCAAATTGAGTTTCACTGTGATTTTCAGGTTAATTCAGTCAGAATTCCACAGGCAGTCAGCTGGAGCGGTGGATGATTCCGGGAACGGTCGGTTTCCCTGCGACTAAATCAAGCCCAATAACATTATGGATTCTTGCATTTCTTTGGATTTTTTCTCTTTTTTCTTATGTATCATGGTTTGTAATGAATTTTCTGATGTGAGCTTTGGTTTTGAGGCGGCAATATTGAGTTCAGGGCACAAGAGTAATGGTCTTTTTCAATCAGGGCACAGCTGTTTGCTTGCTCCAATTCTGGCTTGCTGTCATTGTTTTGGGTGCCTCAGGTGACTTTTGGTTTCTTGAGCGTCAATTTCCTACATGTTTTCTGGGTCTGAGTCGGTTTTGCCTTCTTCTTTCCCAAATTTTGTATTCTGATGCAATACAAGCAAGATTTTGGATAGAGTTAGCTCTGTGTCCATTCTTCTGTCTCTGCACTAGATGAATAAAAAGACAATGTAAAATGATTTGAAAAGAACTATAAGGGGTCGGCGCTGTGGTGCTGCTGCCAATTGGGGAGTGAACCAGCAGATGGAAAACACCTCTCTCTCTCTCTCTCTCTCTCTGTGCCTCTCATTCCCTGTAACTATGACTTCCAAATAAATAAATGAATCTTAAAGGAAGTATAAACATCAATAAAACACAAATGAAAATTGTATTCTCAAAACTGGATATTAAACCATGCCTTCTACACCTCTGTTAAAAGTTACATTCTATCATAGTCATTTATGATTTCTAGGGCCAAAGTAGTAAATAAGATTTTTCTGGAAGAGAAAGAGGTTATGAGGGAGCCAGGATTTGGGGTCAGTTAGCAGAAGTGAGTGTCACTCTTTCAGATTTGATGCAGGAAAGGAACAGCAACTGATCCCTGAGATTTTGGTGTGGGAAGGAAAGGAAGGAGGGACTTAACAAAAGCAAATGCCCTCTGGTTGTGGGCACCCACCCCTGACTGCAGCTTTTCGGAGGAACAGCTGGTGTCTCTATGAATGCTGCAGCCTGGACTCCATTTCCCAGAGTTCCCAGTAGCTCCGAGGTATTCTGCTTTCCAAATACCTGTGGGCATGCACCTGCCACTGCCAGTCCCTGGGGCTCAGAGTTGGACCAGGGGAGTTCATTCCTTGATCAGTGTCAGCCCTGGGGGCTGTGCTGCTCCTTCTCTGGCATTTACTGCAACTCCTGCTCTGCATGTGCGATCCCAGGCAGTTTCCAAGTGCTCACCCTGAGCCTGCCTCCTGCTGCTTCTTCCCTCTTCATCCACCAACTGTGGGTCCCACATGTCAGGGCCTCTCTTCCCCACACTCCCAATTTCACTCCCCGTGTGTCCGGAAGAAAGGGTACCTGCTCCAGGGACTTTCTGCTGCAGGTTTGGCATGCAGGAAGGGGCGGAGACACATGTGGGAGAAGTGTGCCAGCGATCCTGGCAGCTTCTCCCGAGGTCAGGGCTGGGACCCAGGCTGCTCTGTCTCCCACCTCTATTTCCCAGGCTCAAAGTGCCCAGACTCTCTCCTGCAGAACCTCACCTAAACTGTCCCTAATGCACTTTATTTAGTGGTTACAGGAGAGAGGGGGCAGCGTTCTGGGAACCTGCACTCACAGGGAAGGAAGGCAGAAAGACTCCTGATCTCCACAGTTAAATAAGCCAGGTTCCCACTGTGGGTGTTTTCAGAATGCAGTCTGGCCTGGTCTCTTGATGTTTCCTGGGCTGGTTCCTGCAGGGTGGGGCTGGATGGCCCTCAGGAGGGAGCCTGGGGCAGCAGAGGGGTGGGCAGGAGGATCTGTCTAGGATCTGCCCCACTGCTCTCATCCTGCACCTCATCTTCCTGGTGGGGATCAGTGTGAAGCGTGAATAGCTGCTTTGTGCATTGATCCCTCTCAAGTATTAATTATCAAATTTTTCCAATGTGGAATTTGAAGCTGTTCCAGAAACCTGGGGTGGGAAAACTCCCTTCTTTCAAACAGGCACAAAGACAGTGGAGGATCCAAGGAGTTTCTATTAATGGACCTAGGCTCAGCTGGAATGATTTCCTGAGAATTGAGCATCAAATTCAAGTTTCTTAGCTGTTACAGCATTGGTGGGTTTAAATGGCAGCCTACATGATTAGAACCACATTTCCAATGGTCAATGGGTCCAGTATGTTTGTAAAAGAGATTTGGAATCTTACCCAAAACTGTTGTCTATGCTTATGTTTTATAGTTTCTCATATGTTTACTTAGTTTCTGGTTTTATATTTAGACTTTTAATTCACCTTGAGTTGCTTTTACATAGTGTATGAGGTTTTGGGTATATTTTCAGGCTTCTACATATGGATTTATTAGGACAGATTTATGACTGCAGTTTACAAAAGCAGAACTTAGGACATCTTCCCTCCCTAGACAAGATTTCAGTGGGCAGCTGTTTCACTCATTAATTGTGAGCATCCACTTTTAAAGGTTTGTGTTGGATGGGGTCCACTTCTCTTTCTTTGATGATGTATTTGGCTGCTTTTCATTTTCTGTCTTCAGCTATCACTTCTCCTGTTAGCAAGGCTGTCAACTGTTTTGACCTGCCACTGATCCCTTTGCAAAGTGAGAAGGGAACCAAAATTAATGCAAGTCTACTGTGTTGTCAATAACTGGAGCTACTTTTTTAAAGATTTATTTATTCATTTGAAAGAGTTACACAGAGAGAGGAGAGAGAGAGAGAGAGAGAGAAAGAGAGAGAGGTCTTCCATCCGATGGTTCATTCCCCAATTGGCAGTAATAGCTGGAGGTATGCCAATTTGAAGCCAGTAGCCAGGAGCTCCTTCTGAGATGAAGCTGTTTTTTTAAATAATTATTTATTTATTTGAAAGGCAGAACTTTGTCCAGGTCTCATAGGTGGGTGCAGGAATTGAGGGATTTGGGCCAACTTCTACTGTTTTCCCAGTCCACAGCAGAGAGCTGGATGGGAAGTGCAGCAGCCAGGATCCCAACCGGCACCCATATAGGATGATGACAAGGCAGGCAGTAGCTTTACCCACTATGCAATAGTGCTGCCCACTAACGGGAGCTCTTTTAATCTGAGTTTGCATAAAGAGAAGAATTACAGCATCATAAATACAGATAAGTTACAGTTTTTCTCTGCCCAGCACTTTACATTACCCAGTGCTCCACTGAGAATCTTACATTTCACACTGTGTAATGAAGAAGGCCAGTTACTTATCTTATTTTGGGTTCTGTGTTTAAACCCATGACACTTTTGACATGGGAGGATATTAGTTCTACAATTTCATAGAGACTGGTCTTTGGAAGCATCGATAGAAGTTATAACTGTGAGAGTGGTAAGAAAGAAGAGGGGAAGAAATAAGTGCCCCTTACCCCCCACAGAGATGTCCACAAGTGCAGTAGAAGATATGGCCTTATGGTTGACTTTCTGGGACAAACTGTGTTTGAGTGCTTCACATGTTCTGATAGAAAGGTGTTGCCACCAGGTTTTTAGTATATTTATTTAGTTAGTTTTTAAAGATTTATTTATTTATTTGAAAATCAGAGTTACACAGAGAGAGAAGGAGAGGCAGAGAGAGAGAGAGAGAGAGAGAGAGGTCTTCCATCAGGTTCATTTCCCCAATGGCTTCATCATTGTGAACTTTGCTCAGTTCCTGACCTATACCTTTCCTTTAACCTAGTACTTTGCCATGTGCCCATGAAAACTGCAGACTGCATAAATGAATGAATACTTGGAGGGTTGTGATTTCTTAGAGGAACATCATGAGACAGAAGGAATAAAACAAAACAAAAGTATCCTCCGTATATAGAAGGTACACTGTTTTTACAAGCCACAGCGAAGAGGAAGAAGCAGGAAAGTAGTGAGACTGGAAAGTTTGTGGCAAAGGTAATAGGCACTGGTCAAGAATTTAACAAGCCCATTAGGAAAACATTAAGGTTTCCTTACTTCAATGTAGCCTCTGCCCTCTTATGGTGAACAGGGTCCTCTAAACCCACTTGTTGCACAAATGAAAACCCAAGCATTGTCTTCTCCCACAGATGGAGTCTGCTATTGGTTTTGATTTACATTTCCCTAATAGCTAGTGATATTGGGCATGTTCATATATGTCTTGACCATTGAGATTTCTTCTTCTGAGAAACATCTGTTCTGATCATTGCCCATTTCTTAGCTGTACATTTTGCTTCTTATTTGGAGATTTTCCCAGTTCTATATATGTATGTTCTGGCTATCAATCTTTTGTCATAGTCAGAGTTTTCAATGTTTCCTGCCATTCTGTCCATTGTATCTTCACTCTGTTGAATACTTTGTTGTGAAGATGTATCTTAATTTGATATGCTCAAATTTCTATATTTTATTTTTTTTACTTGTGATTTGGAATCTTATCCAAAACTGTTGTCTATGCTTATGTTTTATAGTTTCTCATATGTTTACTTAGTTTCTGGTTTTCTATTTAGACTTTTAATTCACCTTGAGTTGCTTTTACATAGTGTATGAGGTTTTGGGTATATTTTCAGGCTTATACATATATATAATCACTTTCCTTTAAACCATTTGCTAAAGGGGTTCTTCTTTCTCCTGTTTGTTTTCTTTCCTTTGTTATATAGGAGTTGCCTGTAGAAAAGTCGGTTTATTTCAGCTGCCTATACTTTTACATTGAACTATGAGTCTGTTTTCCAACAGTGCTAACATTGTTTCTATATTTTTAAGATTTATTTATTTATTGGAAAGGCCAGATGCTTCTTCCAAGTCTCTCATGTGGGTGCCAGCACCGTAGAACACAATCCATCTTCCACCAATTTCCCAGGTGCATTAGTAGGGAGCTGGATTGGAAGTGGAGCACCTGGTCTCCTAGCAGCAACATATGGGACGCATGCACAGCAGATCAAGGCTTTAACCCACTACACCACAGAACCAAACCCTTCCTTATTTACTTCTGCTGTGATCTTTCATTATTCACTTTTTTCTACTGCCCTGCATCTTGACTCCTTCCTGTTTTTTTTCTGGGTCCTGGAGGATGGTAGTAGGTGGCTTCTGGGATATCTTTTTGTGTTAGTAGATAATTGGTAATCTAAAATCACAGTTTTTAGTTTCTATATTTCTCTGCTAATCACTAGGACCTTCTGGATGACAATAGAAAATGCTGGCAGAAATGAGGATATATTAATTTGCTAAGAAAATACCACAGAGAATATGATTTAAATCATGGAATTTTACTTCTCAGAGTTGTAGAGCTTGAAAATATCAGATCAAGGTGCTTAAATAGGCTCGATTTTTCCAGAAGCCTTTCTCCGATGTGACAGACACATCTACCATTTGATCTACTTAAAAGCACTTTCTTCAGGTAGAGTCATGTTGCTGGTTAGCACTTCCATGTTAGAGTTTTAGGGAGGCACATTTCAGTCCATAACAGCAAAAGGGACCCTGTGGTCTACTTCAATGATAGCCATCTCTGTGGAGGACACAAAGTTTGGAATCAGCGTTAGGATTTCTCACAGTATTAGTGTCAGTGCTATCTCCATCAAATGTGCATTCATGTACACACAAATCTACCTGTACTCATAAACACATTCAACAGTGGAAATGCCTGATGGTTGTGTACGGGTAACATCAATATAATAATCCATAAGATGGCCTATTAGCAGACATTAAAAAGAGAATTAGAAAGAATGACAACAAAATCTGCAGTTACCTATATTTATGTCTATATGTATGATATTCAGTATTTATAGTTGCTAAAAGATGAATACTGATGTGTGGGAATAAAAGCTAAACCTTACCTTGCAATATTGCAGCCTAGTCTACATGAAAGCTGTCTTCCTAAAACCTTTCCCTGGGCCCACTCTGTGGCATAGTAGATTAAGCATCCACCTGCAGCACCAGCATCCCACATGGGCACCAGTTTGAGTCCCTGCTCCTGCACTTCCAATCCAGCTCTTTACTAATGGCCTAGGAAAGCAGTGCAATATGCCCTGAGTGCTTGGGCCCCTGCACCCATGTGAGAGACCTGCAGGAAGCTGCTGACTCCTGGCTTTTGGCACCTGGCTTCAGATCGGCCCAGCTCCAGCCATTCTGGCCATTTAGGGGTGAACCAGTCGATAGAAGACCTCTCTTTCTCTTCCTCTCTATATCTGTAACTCTGCCTCACAATAAAGAAATACATTTTTTAAAAACCTTTCACATGTTAAATTTCTTAATTGTTTTAAAGATTTATTTATTTATGTACAAGTCGAGTTACAGAGAGGAGAGCCAGAGAGAAAGAGAGAGGTCTTCCATCTGATGTTCACTCCCTAATTGATTGCAACTGCCAGAGCTGTGCTGATCCGAAGCCAGGAGCCAGGAGCTAGTTCCCAGTCTCCCAGATGGGTACAGGGGCCCAAAGACTTGGGCCATCTTGTACTACTTTGCCAGGCCATAGCAGAGAGCAGGATCAGAAGTGGAGCAGCTGAGTATTGAACCGGCCCCCATATGGGATGCTGGCGCTTCAGACCAGGGAGTTAACCTGCTCCACCACAGCACCAGTCCAACATTTTAAATTTCTGATACTCTAAAGTAGTACAGGACTGCATTACATCTAGGAAAGATGCATTTAAAAATTATAAATCTAGTGCATTTTAGCAGAAGTTTTAACAAATACTTCTGATTTTCTCAGCATTATATATAAATAAATGACATAATGAGTCATTGTCAGATTTTTAGCTTTTGACAGCCACTTATAATATTTCACAGCTTTTTGAAATGTATTGCTAGTGTGTTTTTCTCAACACATGCACTGGATTTTACCTATAAGGTTGCCTCTTATAGGATTTGCATTTTAATGGGTTTTCATGGCACATGTAATCAACATCTGCAAAGCCTCTAAAACACATAAATAATAACATGAATCAGGCTTTTTTCTTAAATATTAATTTATTTATTTGAAAGAGTTGCACAAATAGAGGAGAGGTAGAGAGAGACAGACAGACAGACAGAGACAGAGAGGTCTTCCATCTGCTGGTTTACTCCCAGTTGGCCGCAATGGGTGGTCTGTGTCAATCTGAAGCCAGGAGCTTCTTCAGGGTCTTTCACATGTGTGCAAGGCCCCAAGGACTTGGGCCACCTTCTACTGCTTTCCCAGGCCATAGCAGAGAGCTGGTTCAGAAGTGGAGCAGCCACAACTTGAACTGGCACCCATATGGCTTGCCAGCACTGCGGGCAACAACTTTATCTGCTATGCCACAGTGCCAGCCCCACATTGCATCTTTTTAAGATGATATGGATTTAAGTTCATGAGAAATTATTAGCATAGTGGGAACTGATAGATATGGATGAAGCAGGATGGACTTGTTAGGAATGGTGATGTTAATTTTTTTATAAAATAAATAAGAAATTAAATATGGTCAGACATAAATGAAGACTAAATTTTATTAGTGGTGATCCAGAAAACACTGATCTCTGGTCTTTTTCTTCCAGTGTTAAGTTTATATTTTTAAATGCATATTAAGTGAACAAATTTCGTGTAATTTATATATACAGATTGAAGAGCAAACTGATAACATCCTATCCTATCTTCCCTTGTTCTCATATTTCCAGCTCCCTCCTTCTTGTTTTATTTTCTTTTAATTTTGACAGCTGCATGCTTTGATTTTATTTTAGAATCACAAGCTTTAACCCTCTACAAAATAAAGAATTCAGCAAGTAGTAGCAGAAATATCAATGAGTATATGTTGTGTACTCTATCAAAGAGTACAGAAAAGTGCTATGAACAATACTCAAATCTCAAAATGTCAATTTAACTCATATGCTGCTTTTTGTTGTCTATATATTAATTACCACCAGTCAGAGAAAACATATGGTGTGGGGAGCAACTTGGACTAGACTAAGTTACTGGAATTAAGACTTATTCTATGCATCTGCTCTCCCACAATATGGTGCTGGGAGAGGAGAAAACAGCTTCTACACAGCTGCCTCCAGTTCAGCCAATAAACTGTAGGACTTGCTCCTGATTGGAGGAGAGCAGCGTACTCGGCGTGTGGGCAGCCAAGTTGGGATTGGCAGAGGAGGACTATAAAGGAGGAGAGAGACGGCATGCACCAGGAACATCTAAGGGGAACATCTAAGGGGAACACCTGTGCAGCCCCAGAGAGAGCCGGCCGGTGGTGTGCCGCTCCCCCACGGAAGTGGGGAAGGTGGCAGGGGGAACCGCCCTTCCACGGAGGTGGAAGGGACAGTAGCCAACCCGGGAAGAACCAGCAGCAAACCCGGGGAGGGCCGAGCAGACGAAAGAACAGCGCAGGGTCCTGTGTCGTTCCTCCACGAAGACGGGGAGCGACATAATGGTGCCGTGACTCGGATATGAAGCCTAGGCAGGACTTAGTGTCGTTCCTCCATGAAGAGGGGGAGCGACAATATGGTATTTGTCTTTTGGGGACTGGCTTCTTTCATGAAGCATACTTGTTTCCAGTTCATCCATTTAGTTACAGAAGATGGGATTTCATTCTCAATTATGGCTGAATAGTATTTTACACTGTATATATAGCTCATATTTTTGTTCCAGTCACCAGCTGATGGACATCTGGGTTGATTCCATGTTAGCTATTGTGAATTGAGCTGTAATAAACATGAGGGTACAGATAACTCATGCCTGTGCATATTCTATTTCATTTCATGCGGATAAATTCCCAGTAGTCAGATGGCAGGATCACATGGTATGTTTGTTTTCAGATTTCTGAGGAACTTTGATACTGCCTTCCATAATGGTTGCACTAGCTTCATTCCCACCAACAGTGGGTTAGGGTACCTTTTTCTCTCCCTCTCCACCAGCCTTTATTGTTTGTTGACCTTTTCAAAAGAATTATTTTTGAAAGATTGAGTTACAGAGATGGAGAGGCAGAGGCAGAGAGACATAAGTATTTTATCTGCTTGTTTATGCTCCATATGGCCCAACAGGTAGTGCTGGTCCAATCGGAAGCCAGAGTCAGGAGCATCTCCCTGGTCACCCATGTGGGTGCAGGGACCCAGGCACTTTGGCCATCCTCCACTGCCCTCCCAGTGCAGAGCAGAAAGCTGGACTGGAAGAGGAGCAACCGGGACCAGAACTGGCACCCATATGGGATGCCGTCTCCACGGGTGGAGGATCAACCCAGTGTGCTATGGCACTGGCCCCCATCAGGGATATTTTTCTATAGTACTCTCTCTCAACTGTATCTTTTTCTAGTTGAAGAATTAAGGTGATGCAGGATTAATCGAAGGAGTTTGAGAGGATTGTCTCTCTTTCAATTGTGTTGAATAGTTTGAGAAGCATTAGTTCTTTAAAAGTCCTGTAGAATTCAATAGTGAGGCTGTCTGATCCTGGACTTTTCCTTGTTGGGAGGGTCTTTATTACTCATCCAATCTCTGTCTTGGTTTTTGATTTGTTTAGCTTTTCTATGTGTCTTCATGACTCAATTTTGGTATATTGTGTATGTCCAGGAATCTGTTGATTTTTCCTCTAGGATTTCCAATTTGTTAGCAGTCACAACAGATGCCCACATCCTATATTGCAGTGCTAATCTGAGTTTTGGGTACTACACTTCCAAATCAGCTTCATGTTAATATCCCTGGAAAGCAATGTATAATAGCTCAAATTCTTTCATTCCTGTCGTCAAATTGGAGAACTGTAACCTATATGGGGACTTGAGAACCTGGTCTTGCACAGTGGTAGCCATATAGAAAGTGAACCAGCAGATGGGATATCTCTCTGCTTCTCTTTCCTTCTCTCTTTGTCTCTGTGTCTCTCTGCCTTTTTTATCATATTAAAATATTTAATTACTTACTTGAAAGAGTTACAGAGAGAGGGAGAGACAGAAATTTTCCACCACCTAATTCATTTTTGAGATGACTTTAATAGCCAGAGTGTGGCCAGGTTGAAGCCAGGAGCTTTCCCTCCGATGTGCATGGCAGCAAGGAGCTTTTCCTGCAATGTGCGTGGCAGCATCCCAGGCACTTGGGCCATCTTCCCCTGCTTTTTCAGTCCATTGGTAAGGAGCTGGATCAGAAATGGAATAGCTGGTACTTGAACTGGTGCACATACAGGATGCCAATGTAACAGATAGCAGCTTTGTCCACTGCACCACAACCACCAGCTCTTCTATCTGCCTTTCCAATAAATAAATCTTTTGAAAAAGAACTGAAGGTAGTAAAAGTCATCATTTATTGAAGTGATCTATTTTCTTAAAGATCCTTTTATGAATTTGAAAGGCAGCACTAGAAAGAGAGAGTGGGAGAGATGGATCTTCCTCCTGGTTTGTTCACTCCTCAAATGGATGCAATGGCTGCGGCTAGGCCAGACTGATATCAGGAGCCAGGGGCTTCTTCCAGGTCTCTCACAAGGGTGCAGGAGCCCCAATATTTGAGTCACCCTGTGCTGCTTTTCCAGACACATTAGCAGAGAACTGGATCCGTTTGGAGCATTAATGTCTATGATACTCTCCTTGCAGTTGAAGGATTTAGAATCCATTTCGATTATGGGTGGGCCAAGTACAACAGCTTCCAATTGTCCAAGGTTTGGATTAGATGGGTTCTGAGAAATTTTGTTAAAATAGTTATTAATCATAACTCTCAGTTTAAGCTTTTCTTACCAAATTTTCATGTTTGCTGATGTTTATATCTATGGGAAAATTGGGTCTCTGGATTGCAACCAATGAAAGCATCCAGACTAACAGTAATAAGGTCAACAGTCAGCAGAATGATGTCCAGCTGAACTGAAATAGCTTTTCTTATTTGGTAGAGGGGTTACCTCCTGCATTATGCTGACATACTGACATAGACAGTAGATATTGGAGCCTTTCCCTTCTGCCAAATGGAGAATACCATATTTTGTTCCATCATATATATATTTATATATTATAATATATATTATATTATATATTTCTATACATAATATAGAATTACATATAATAATTATAAATATATAATTGTATATAATTATTATATATGAATTTGTTATTTATATATAAATAATTATTTCTGATCCAGCTCCTTACCAATGGATTGAAAAAGCAGTGAAAGATGCTCCAAGTACCTGGGTTCCTGGGACACACATCAGAGGAAAAGCTCCTGGTTTCAACCTGGCCACACTCTGGCTATTGAAGTCATCTCAATAATATATATATATTATATATATATAATACATATAATAAATTATATAATATTATCTGTTTATAATTATATATTATATAATATATTGTATGATAAATTATAATATATTTTATATATGAATATATTTATATACATAAATATATAAATAAATGTAAATATATATATAAAGAATTTATTTATGTAGTTGACAGGTTTACTTACAGAGAGTGAGAAGAAGAGACACAGAAAGGTCTTCCATATGCTCATTTACTCCCCTAATGACTGCAATGTCTGCAGCTGGGCCAATCTGAGCTAGGAGCTTCCAGGTCTCCCATATTTTGGCAGGGACCAAAGCACTTGGAACAGCTTCTACTGCTTTCCCAGGCTATTGCAGAGAGCTGGATGGGAAAAGGAGAAATGGGGACTAGAACTGGTGCTCATATGGGGTGCCAGCACTGCAGGTAAAGGATTACACCACTGCACCACAGTGCTGGCCCCAGTCTATCCTTTATTAAGGAGATCTCAGTAATCATGTTCAGGTATTGCTGTCCTATATTCATGGCCAAAGTCCTAGCAGGCAACATGGTTTGGAGAATCGTAAGCACAAGGTGTGTAGGAGACTTCATTTCTCATACAGCACAGTTAATAACAAGGTTCCAAGAGGGGAAATTACTTGCATCATAGTCTTTGAGAACTAATGGACATCACAGGTGATCTAAAGAATGTAGAAGGTTTGTGAGCCCCTAGAGTGAAAAAGTCACTGGGAGCACAAGGACAGTGCCTAGAGTTTATTTTGATGGATTTTAGCCCCTTTCATTGGAGGGAGGCCCAAAGAAGCTGGACTGATTTGTAAACCTCAGAAGTGTCTTTTCAAGGTGAAGGCAAACTTAAGACTGAGGGGTTTTTGGAAAAACTTGGAGCAAAATGCATTTGCACACTTGGTTAAGACACATCATTTATCTATTGATTTTCATCAGATCTGTTAACATTAAATATAAGGTACAGGGGACATGGTGGATTTCATATAGCAATATGATTTTAGTAACATATCATGAGGTGCTTTTTTCTTTTAATGGATTTAGCAGGTAAAATTGGGCTACCTAATGGGATATAGCTGGAATAATCACCTTTTTGTTAAATAAATCTGAGGTAATAAATGTTAGTATATGAAGACATTGAGTTTTCTTTTATTGGGCCTTCTTGGCTATTTTAATCTGGGATCTGCGAATTCTCATTTTCTCTAGGCAAGTTGTAACTGAAAATCTTTATTTTATTCTTCATCATGTTGGACCAACTGTGCTGCTTCTGGGATTTTTTTAGTACACCTGACAATTGGAAATTTAGACAATAGTATAGTTAATATGAGATGTACCAAGTAAAGTACTTATTTTTATTCAGATAACATATTTTTGAATTCTTCTAAAATTCCTATTGAGTATCCTTGTTAAATTTAGTTGCATCCCAGGTTAAGACTTATTGGAGACAGGTGCCATGGCTCAATAGGCTAATCCTCCACCTGCGGTGTAGGCACACCGAGTTCTAGTCCTGGTGGGAGCACCAGATTCTGTCCCAGTTGCTCCTCTTCCAGTCCAGCTCTCTGCTATGGCCCAGGAGTGCAGTGGAGGATGGCCCAAGTGCTTGGGCCCTGCACCTGCATGGGAGATCAGGAGGAAGCACCCCGCTCCTGCTTTTGGATCAGCGCAGTGTGCCGGCCGCAGCACACTGGCCGCAGCGGCCACTGGGGGGTAAACCAACAGAAAAAGGAAGACCTTTCTCTCTGTCTCTCTCTCTCACTGTCCACTCTGCCTGTCAAACTAAAAAATAATTTTTATAAAAAGACTTATTGGAGCCACTCTAGTGATTATACCCATGAAACTTTGTTAATTAATGCAAATAGAACCTGGGAAAATTGATGTATATCTTATGCTGTAGAGACTTAAGATTGAACATCTTTTTTTATCTTTTTTAATTATATAATTTAAAAACAAATTTGAGATTTTTTTTTTTCACTTTACTAAGCCACAGCTCTGGCCCCATTAATATGTCTTAACAATGTTTTTTCCTCTCAGACTTATCTCTATTGGTTCAGTTAACTGCATGCCTTTTCTTTAGATTCAGATTCTCTCAGCTGTCAAAGCTTATTCATCTTAATTCTGTTGTTCCTATTTCCCTCCATTTTATTCTGTCCCTAGGCTAATTGAGGTCATGATTCTCCATTCCTTCTGTGTGGTGTCACAGTAGCCGTGAAGTGTTCTTTTTCTCTTCTGATTTCTAAAGAAAGAAATTATGTATTCCCCCAGTTTAGATATTTTAATAATTCATTCCAAAACAAAGGTTAAATGTTCTTAATTTGACAAGAATTTTTGGGGCCAGTGGTGTGGCATAGTGGGTAGAGCCACCACTTGTAGTGCTGGCAGCTCATATGCATCCCGTTCTCTGCTAAAGTCTGGGAAAGCAGTAGAAGATGGCCCAAGTCCTGGGCCCCTGCACCCATGTGGGAGACCTGGAAGAAGCTCCTTGCTCCTGGCTTTGGATCGGCGCAACTCTAGCCATTGCAGCCAACTGGGGAGTGAACCAGTGGATGGAAGACCCCTCTCTCTTCTCTGCCTCTCTCTGTGTAACTCTGACTTTCAAATAAATAAATAAATCTTTAAAAAAAGAAGTTTTTCTAATTTTAGATTTGTTCTAATTCATTGCCACTTCATTGTATGTGTAAAGAGTGCATATCCAGTTTTTCTATTTTAGATTTTTGGGATTTTGGATTAGCTCTGCTGTGTATTCATTTTTCTTGAGCATTGGTGATATCTTCTCCTTAGTTGTATTAAGAGAGAGAGCAATAGCCCTCATGTCTTTTTAGGTAAGTAAGACATATTAAAAACAGAGCATTCAGTATACATTCATAGTAGTTTGACTTGTTCAATTGATTTTCCTGAACTCCCTTGGATATTCTTGGTTTTTGCTGTACAAGTTTGTATACTCATTAATTCTTTGATATTCCCAAATCCAGGAAATAAATGACTCAACAGCTGTGTTCCTGTATTTGCTGGGACTCAGGGTAAGAAGCAAAGTGGAGGTGTTCAGGAATCTAAAGGTACATGCTACATAGCAAAGCACATCATTTCCTATACAAAGTGACTGGGAAATCCAGAATCTTTTGCACACATATTGGATCCTGAACTATTACTGGACATTAAGATTTTAATGTATTTATTTTCAGTGTGTGTGTTTGTATTTCTAAATAAACTCTGCTGGGCTACTTAACATTAACATGTATTGCAGAATTCTTTCATCAGTTTTTACTTTTAAAAAGTTTCTCTTTCAGTTTTATGGGAGAGGGTAGAAGTTTTCTGCTATGTAACTGAAAATTCATTCATTCATTAAACTTAAAATATTTGTTTGAAATGGGTGGAATACTATTAATTCTTGTGTGATTTACATGAAACTAAATACATTCTCTATTTTGTTTTGCTTAAAATTTCTGCATGTGTGGACTTCTTTTTTCCTTCTTGCCCCAAATCCCTTTGTGTATTGGGATGGCAAATGGGTTTTACACTGGAGAAAACATGTTATTTTGGCAAAGAAGTACTTAGCCTTTCTGCTTCAAGTATTCAAATATTGCATTAGAATTCAGTATATTTGTTTACTGTACAAATGTCCTTCATACAATTTTGTAATCTTCTGGGATGGGAGAGGGAGCAGGAAATAGGAGGGTTACGGGTGGGGGGAAGTTATGATTGTCAGTATAAATTATTGCCCTACACTTTTTATAGACACTCTTCAAAGCATATCCTCAAACTAATTCAATTAATTTAAAGGATTTATTAAATGATAGACTACATGAAATTTATCGATGTATGTTATCAAGCAATCATCCAATGTAAATGATTACCATATGTTTGCACTTCAGGGAATCATTCTATTGTGAATATTTTGGCATCAATATAATTTTGTTTAAAATTTCTTTATGAAAAAATATCTGGACTAGAATTCAATTGAATGCATTGCATGGTTTTGTTACCTAATGACAAATTGCCTTCACTGAGGTTTATAATTATTTATTCTTTCAACACTAATGTTATGTATTTACCAAATACAGTAATGTTAATATACATTTGGGGTTGGCACTGTGGCATAGCAGGTAAAGCTGCAGCCTGGCAGTGCTAGCATCCCAAATGGATGCCAGTTTGAGTCCCAGCTGCTCCATTTCTAAGCCACCTCTCTGCTAAGGCCTGGGAAAGCACTGGAAGATGGTGTAAGTCCATGAGCCGCAGAACTCGCATGGGGGACCCAGAAGATGCTCCTGGCTCCTGGCTTTGGGTCGGTGCAGCTCTAGTCATTGCAGCCAATTGGGGAGTGAACCAGCAGATGGAAGACCTCCCTCTCTCCTTTCTGCCTCTTCTCTCTCTGTGTAACTCTGGCTTTCAAATAAATAAGTAAATAGATAAATAATTTTTAAAAAGATACATTTGTTTGCAAACAATATGTGACATCAATACAACTACTTAAATTTTCTCATACAAGTAGTTTAATTTGGAGGCCTGAATTATGGCTGATTGGTTCTGTAGTCTAATGATATCTTTGAACCCAACTATTTTCCCCTTCTTTATGAATTTCAGTGTTGTATATTACTAGAATTCTGAAAAAAATTCACAGAAACTTTAGGCATCATCTAAACATCATAATCTCCAAAGAGCAAAAATCATTGCAAACTATGATTTTCTAGAATTATTTCTTTGGATAATGCTACAATTTTATTGTAGCTTTAAATTGAGCACACACACACACACACACACACCCATGTACCATACATACATTCACAAATGTACATACACAATCAGCAAGTCTCCAATGCATTTACCAAAGTGCATCAATGTGCTAGTTTAAGATTACTGCCAAAGAATAGTCCCTTTCTTTAAATACCAATTTACTCTATTGATTTATTTTTGACCAAAAATGATGCAGTTTAGTTACTGTTTTGACAAAGAGGCAGGTATCATCACAAAGCACAAATGAGTGAATAAGTTACATTATCCAGGGAATTAGATAAGAAATGGCTCACTCATCAAATTAAAAGGAATTGAATCTAGTTTGAGTTACCATGTCAAGCAAAATATGAAGTTTTACAAAACTTGAATGTATATAATTTCAAATAAATTTTGAGTTGTATCTAAATGTGTACACTACAACATTAAGCATAAAGGCACAGATATTTAAATACCTTTATTTAGGAAAATGTGAATAGATAATAATAATAATTGCTAACATTTATTTTATACCAGGTGATGTTTCCTGAATTTTATGTTTCCAGAAAAATGGAGGTAGCTCCTGTTATTTTAACTTTAAAGAAAATGCAACTGAGGCATGAAGAGGTAAGTAACCGGTTTGCCCAAGGATATATAATCATGAAGTGGCAAAGCCTTAGACTTGGCATGATCTGAATGGCAGCCATTTTTTTTTCACAAATTCAATGTTTGATCTATTTCATATATTCACTAAAAGGATTTACTATCAAATGATACTTTCTGATAAAACCTATGAAAACTGCAGATGAGTATTGCTCCAAAGCAAATACTTGAGGCTAGCATTACGTGTAGCAGGTAAAGCCATTGTCTTTAAATTTAGCAAAGATATGCCTTGTTAGATGAGTGTACTTTGTGTAATTCTTCTTGTCAGTGTATACACTTTAGAAATTGATTACAGGGGCCAGTGCTGTGGCACAGCATGTTAAAACCCCAACCTAGGGTGCCAGCATCCCATATGGGTGCTGGTTTGAGTTCCAGTTGCTCCACTTCTGATCTGGCTCCTTGCTAATGCACCTGGGAAAGCATCAGAGGATGGCTCAAGTCCTTGGGCCCCTGCACCTGTGTGGGAGACCTGAGAAAAGCTCCTGGCTCTGGGCTTCAGATCAGCTCAGCTCCGGCTTTTGCAGTCAATTGGGAAGTGAACCAGCAGATTGAAGACTTTTCTCTCTGTCTCTACCTCTCTATATAACTCTGTCTTTCAAATAAATAAAAATAAATCTAGAAAAAAAGAAATTGATTACATCAGGCAACACATATGAACTTTTTTATAGAAAGATTGACCTTTAGAAAAATTTTAGACCTACAGAAAAAAAATGTGGTACAAATGTGAACTTTTGAATAAAAATCTATTTTTCATGAAAGCATGGTGTTATAAAACAGAGCAATACCTCACTGAGAACCAAAAATAAATTGGACTATCTCATTCTGTGATTTGAAATCTAGGGACAAATGTCCTTTATTTTTCTTACAGAGAATGTAAATAGTGTTGTGATATCAAACTCATTCTAAGTTTAGGTACCCCATGGAAAGTTTGATCTAATGAAAACAAATCTGTTGGATCATTTACCTCATACATTCCACTACCATGAAAATAATATATCTGTCATGATACATCAAGAAGAAAACATATTTATGCCTAAAAATACAAATTCAACTATTACAAGCTGTTCAGCAAAATTTAAATTGTATGTTTTCAATATTCTAAAATGGAACATTTTTCTTTGCTTCTCAATAAAAATGTGATACACTTTAACATCTTCAGAATAAGAACTGAGAGTGTACAAGGCAAAATTTATTTATTTATTTATTTATTTATTTATTTTTTGCCAGGCAGAGTTAGTGAGAGAGACAGAGAGAAAGGTCTTCCTTCCATTGGTTCACCCACCAAATGGCCACCATGGCCTCCTGATCTCCCATGTGGGTGCAGGGCCCAAGCACTTGGGCCATCCTCCATTGCTCTCCTGGGCCACAGCAGAGAGATGGACTGGAAGAGGAGCAACCGGGACTAGAACCTGGGGTGCCAGCACTGCAGGCGGAGGATTAGCCTTGTGAGCCACGTACCCAGTGAAATATAGTTTAAGGAGAGAATTTATAACGTTCATTTTTAAAGTAACAAAAACATTTTTCACTTCTTGGTTTGCATTTTAAATTTGTACATACATATATATATATATATATATATATATATATATATTAGCCATCCTTACTGGTTATTGCAAATTACCACATCCCAAAATTAATTGCTTCTCAACATTTACAATTTGTTTCTTCACTTTAAAGAAAAATATTTGTGTCTCTTGAGTAAACAAGTAAATATAATGATTTGGCATCATTTTATAAAACTCAAATCTGTAAGAACTCAAAAACCACTGCAGAAATATTCTATAAGAATGTACTCATGCATATTGTTCTTACAATAGATTCACCCATGTCATAGGAGAGCAACTCCTTGCTCAACATTCAAAATGTTCACAGTCTTCGAAATATTCCTTTTAGCATAGTGACCACAGTTGGACACAAGAGAGTCTTTAAAATTAAAAGAAACAATTTGGGTATGCTGACTTTCCTAGTCTTCTTGTTTTCCTGGGACAGAGTATCTTTTTTGAATGTAGGCTGACAAGGATACAACCCCCTCCACAAAGTAAAATGCCTAAACATTAGAGCACTGCTCCTGACCCCTGCTCACTTGTTCCTCTATGTGGGATTTATGAATGACATGCATGAATGGAGAGATGAAAGAGGCAATGAGCTACCACCCCCCTGCTGCACAAGGGCCCAGTGTGCCTCCAGCACCCTCCTACCAAACGCTTCCCCCTGTCTGCCCATGCAGACCACATAGATGCTGCGTCAGTGAGCAAATTAGCACCACACACTTGGTTTTCCTGCTGAGACTCAGCCTTCATTGTTTCCCCAACTGCAGCACATGCTGCAAGCCTCAGCCAGCAGGGCTGGTGGGAGAGGTGGGCAGTTGCACTCACCAGGTCTCTCTCTTCTTCTCCTGCCCCTCCTGACTCTCAGGCCACCACCTGCATTCTAGCCACAAGGTACAAAATGGGACGGCCAAGAACCTAACACCACCCACATCACCCACACACACCACAACTACTAGCTGCCCACCAATGACCACCGCCTTTATAGCCAGCCTATCATGGGGTGGGTCTTGCAGCTCTAGTCCTGCCCCAGGGCAGCAATGATTGGCCTGATGCCCCCTGCTGGGCTGAGCCTGAGCTGCCCTGCAGCAGATTCTGGAAGCAAGAGAGCTGCTGATGGCTGTGGCCCTGGCTCAGAGCACACTTAGGGAGAACCCATGACCGGCAAGGGCGCTGGGGCTCTGGACTTTCCTAGGGTGGAGGCTGGCTCAGCCCTTCTTCCCCCAGCCCTGCCCGCAGGTGGAGCGGGGTTCCCATGGGGGCATCATCCCTCATGGGAGAACGGGTGAACCCCAAATGCCGCAACTGCGAGTGCTGGGTGCTGGCCTACACCCTTCCGGGAGGGAGTAGAAGACAGTGACTTTGTGGGGAAGTGACACTTGAGCTGGGCCTGTATTTTGGGTTAGCTCTGGACACACATTCCAGTCTGCAGGTCTGTTGCAGGCTTCCTGGAGGCTCTGGGAGCCGAATTCCTGGTGGGGAGGGCAGGAGGGCGGGAAGTCGAGGCGCTGAGCTCCCGCTGGGTGCACCAGGCACTTTGGAGCGGTTCAGAGTAAGGAGTCGAGGTCACCTCCTGAACCACTCCTGGTCCCAAACTCCTGGTTTGGGATTTGCCAGAACCCTGAAGTAGGGGTGTGGTGGGGGTGGTAGTGGTTGGCTTCAATGCACTGTATTTGTGAATTCTTCAAACACAGCTTCTCCCTACTCCTGCAGGCTTTCAGGTGATTGACGAGGACAGAGTCCCTCCACTGCAAAGTGACTGAAGTTTGGAAACTACGTCCAGAACTTCAGTGTGTATTCAGGTGGTCATCCTTCAGGCATGCAAGTGGACAGCAAGAGCAACAGTAAGATATTTATTACTGTAGATACACTCCTTTCTTTCCGGTAGACCCACCAAAAGAGAATGGGAGATGAGTACTTGAACATTGGAACCAGTCAGTTTACTAGGGTGAGCTGCCAGTACTTGGAGCTCAGGAGTGGACATGGAGAGCAAAACATGCATTGTTACTAAAGAGGACAGTTAGGCATTTTACTGTGAAAAGGGAAATCATTTAGAAGTGAGCAAGACACCTTAAGAAAAGGTCTGTATAGTTATTTTTGTTTATTTGCAAGGCAGAGAGAGCCCTTCCATTTACTGCTCATTCCTCAAATGTCTGCACCAACCAGAGCTGGTTCAAGCTAAAGCCAGGAACTCAGTGTGGGTCTCCCACACAGGTGGCAGAGACTCAAGTACTTGAGCCATCAGCTGCTGCCTCCCAGGGTTCTGTTAGCAGGAAGCCAGAAGCAGAAGCAGGGCTAGGGCTTGAGGCCTGGGCATTCTGACTGGGATGTGGAAGGCTTTACCACTATGCCAAACACATGCTCCAGTAAGGTGTTTCAACACGTTTGCAAAATGTAAGAATGTGGTTTTAAATATATGCTCTTTATCTTAAAAATTTGCATAATCTTATATTCAGTTTCATGTGATTCAATACTTATTATT
This sequence comes from Oryctolagus cuniculus, assembly GCF_051225735.1. Lineage (NCBI taxonomy): Eukaryota > Metazoa > Chordata > Mammalia > Lagomorpha > Leporidae > Oryctolagus > Oryctolagus cuniculus. Next base: position 82,253,785 of record NC_142879.1, on the reverse strand, counting down.
AAATACAAGTAACATTTAGACACATGTTTTCCTCACCAATACAAACCTCAGTAATTTTTTCACTTAGAACCTTGAATATTAGCATTCATTCAGACTAAAGTTCACTCACAGGCTGGGAATTCTGACAGAGACAGTAGGGAAAAAAATCTAGATGTGTATCTGATACCTAATAAGATTCTGAACCTGACTGACAGAATCTGAGTAACTGTTCAGAGAGTGACTTCATACCTCTCCCCTCTGTAATGAGAAGACTGTGTCCTTTGGCCACTTTCACACGATGTTATGTAAATCTTACCTGAAAAGCCTTTTATAAATTCTGAAGTACCATACAGAAGCATAGTATGCATTTCCATATGAGTGAAAAAAAGCAATGTCAAAGGCATAGCTTTTCCAGAGAGAAGTTAGGAGGATTAGCTCAGTTTGTAAGTGTGTAAGTACCATTAAATATCTACATATTTGAAATAGATTTATAGAGTGTGGAGTTCATGATAGATATTGAATAAATGCACTCTGGATAATAAGCAAATATCAGAAATAATGCCACACCCATCAGTGTTTAAACTCTTCAGACAGCTCCATGCCAGGGAAGTGCAGTGATCCCTGTAAATTAACAAAAATCAATCTGTGTATATCCATGGAAGCCACTGGTTTATATGCAGCCTATACTAGAGGTTTTTGTGTTTAGTAAAATAACTTGATTTTTTAATGAATGCTTTCAGACTGATACCTGATGCTGAGTGGCAGACAATTTTTTCTGAAAAGTATGTGGTTGAGAAATATAAATATAAATCAGTTTATAATTTTTGTGTCTGAATATTTTTATGCATTGAGACAATACCTGCAATAATCAGAAGACTTTTCCTCAAAAAGTTGCTATATTGATGCATCTTCATTTATGTATGTAATGTATGCTTAGGTAAAAGGAAGAGAGAGAGAGAGAGGGAGAGAGAGAGATCTCTATCTTTCATCTGCTGGCTCACTTCCAGATGGCCACAATAGCTGGGGCTAGCCAGTCTGAGGCCAGGACCCTGGAACTCTGTCCCAGTCCCCCATGTGGGTGCAGGAACCCAAACTCTTGGGCAATCTTTGCTCCTTTTCCAAGCAAAGAGCTGGATGAGAAGTGAAGGCGGTGAGTCTCAAAGCAGTGCCATAAGGCATGCTGCTGTTGCAGTTGGCAACTTACTCCTTTGTGCCACAATGCTGGCCCTGGATTGATGACATATTGAAGTGCTGCCACTGGCTTTTGGCTAAATAGGATGACTTAACATGTGTTCCACTCTGTGGAAGAGGAACAAATAAGGCAGTTGGTTGTAAAAGTTGCCCATGGAAACCACAGCCTGAGAAAGATGAATCAACTCACCTTGCATTTTCCACCTTGCATCTACACCACCCTTTTCTGGACAAACATCTGATTGTATGCCCTTGTGATGGAGGTTCTCAGGCTGCTGGAACCTTTTGTAATTTTTTAAAAATATAGATTAAGAAGAAGGCAAATAAACAAAAAATTACAAACTGCTGCCAATACCAAGAAGATATTATTGAGAGTAAAAGGTCACCTGTTGGAGCCAGCACTGTGGCACATCAGGTTAAAGCCCTGGCCTGAAATACAGGCATCCCATATGAGTGCTGGTAGAGTTCCGGCTGCTCCACTTCCAGTCCAGCCTCCTGCTAATGCACCTGGGAAAGCAGTAGAGGATGGCCCAAGTCCTTGAGACCTTTTGCTCATGTGGGAGACCCAGACGAAGCTCCTGGCTCCTGGCTTCAGAGCAGCTCAGCTCTGTCCATTGTAGCCATTTGGGCAGTGAACCAGCAGACAGAATATTCTCTCTTTCTCTCTCTCTCTCTCTCTACATCTCTATATAACATTTTCAAATAAATAAAATATTTTTCTAATAAAAAGGTATCCTGCCATACTTCTTTCATCCCTGTGAATTCCTAGGAATTAAAAATTGTCGGGGCCAGCACTGTGGCAAAAATGGGTTATACCAACAGCTGCAGCACTAGTATCCTCTATGGGCACCAATTGCATGTTCTACTTCTGATCCAGCTCCCTGCTAACATACCTGGGAAAGCAGCAGAATATGGTACAAATCCTTGGGTCCTGCACCCAAGCGAGGGACCTGGATGAAATTTCCCTGACTCCTGGCTTTTTTTTTTTAAAGATTTGTTTATTTATTTGAAAGAGTTACAGACACACACACACACACATACAGAGAGAGAGAGAGAGAGAGAGAGAGAGAGGTCTTCCATCTGATGGTTTACCCCCAACTGGTTGCAATGGCTGGAGCTGTGCTGATCTGAAGCCAGGAAGCAGGAGCTTCTTCCAGGTCTCCCACTTAGGTGCAGGGGCCCAAGGACTTGGGCCATCTCCTACTGCTTTCCCAGACCATAAGCTGTAAGCTTGATCAGAAGTGGAGCAGCCCCGTCTTTCACCAGCACCCTTATGGGAGCCAGTGCTTCAAGCTAAGGTTGTAAATCTGCTGTGCCATAGCATTGGCCCCTACTCCTGGCTTTGCCCTGGCCCAGCCCCAGGTTTTCAGTAAGTTGGGGAGTGAAGCCACAGATGGAAGACCTTTCTCAAGTAAATAAAACAATTCTTAAAAATATATAAATATATTTATGTAATAATCATGTTCATGGTTTAGAAATTTAGGGATCAAAATATATGCTTTTGAAAACCCACTCAGTATCATTCTGTATATTGCTCTTTGCTTTGCTTTTTTCACTCATGAAGATGGTTTAGGTCCTGAATTTATCAGTGCTGTATACTTCTTTCTTGTATACCTTTGAAAGCTTAAATGGTTTTCGTTTTTATTTTTTAAAGGAAGATTGATGCATATATTTGAAAATGTAGCAGAGTGGAAGAGACAGATTATCTATCTGCTGGTGTACTCCTCAGGTGGCTGCAGTGGCCTGGGCTGGGCCAGACTGAAGACAGGAACTTCATCTGGGTGTCCCATTGGGTGGCAGGGCCCCAGTTATCTTCTGTTGCTTTTCTGGGACCATTAGCAGGAAGCCGGATTGGAAGGGGAGCTGCTGGGACTCAGCTAGCACCCATATGGGATACCCACATTGCAGGCAGTGTCTTACCTCATGCTACAGCACTGGCACCAAGTGGTCACATTTTACCTAGGGAAAAGAAAAATTAAAACCTAGGAAATTAAATCCCATGGGCAAAGGATGTGGTGAGTGGAAAAACTGAAAACTTTTAGTACCTAGTTGTTGGTCATATGAAAGAAGTGGGACACTTACCTATATTATTTCCTTTAGTCCAGTTTGAGTGTCTTTAATTTTTTTTTTACTTAATTAGGAGGCAGAGGGAGAGAGAATGAAAATGCACTCTGATTCTCTGCTTTACTCCCCAAAATGCCTGCAACAGCCAGAACTGGGTCAGGCTGAAACCAGGAGTGTGAACTCAATTTTTTTGATTATTTGACAGGTAGAGATAAAGACAGTGAGAGAAACAGAAAGAAAGGCCTTCCATCTGCTGGTTCATTCCCCAAATGGCCACTACAGCTGGCACTATGCCAATTCAAAGCCCGGAGCCAGGTGCTTCTTCCTGGTTTTCCATGAAGGTGCAGGAGCCCAAGCACTTGGGCCATCCTCCACTGCCCTCCCATGCCACAGCAGAGAGCTGGACTGGAAGAAGAATAACCAGGACTAGAACACGGCACACAAATGGAATGCTGGTGCTGCAGGCAGAGGATTTACCAAGTGAGCCATTGCGCCAGCCCATGAACTCATTCTTAATCTCCCATGTGTGGGCAGAAACCTGAATACTTGAGCCATCAGTGCTGCCTTATAGGATCAGTATTTGCATGAAGCTGGAGTTAGGAACCAGAGCTAGGCACTGAAGCCCAGTACTCTGATGTAAGACTTGGACATCTTTTTTTTTCCCAAAGATTGATTTATTTATTTGAAAGGCAGAGTTGCATAGAGAGAGAGAAGTCTTCCATCTGCTGGTTCACTTTCCAGTTGGCTGCAACAGCTGGAGCTGGGCTCATCTGAAGCCAAGAGCCAGGAGCTTCAAGGTCTCCCATGCATGTGCATGGGCCCAAGCACTTGGGCCATTTTCTACTGCTTTCCCAGGCCATAGCAAGGAGCTGCATTAGAAGTGGAGCAGCAAGGACTCCAACCAGTGCCCATATGGGATGCCCATAATGTTTTCTTTAATTGGAGAAATGTTCCTTTGATAGAATGAGCGTATGACCCCACAATATTCTCTACTTACTCATAATAGGGTCTGAGATGTAAAAGTCATGATTAATTTCTTAGAAGAAAATTTACATATCCAGAAGCAAAGAGTGAAAATTAACCTTTTGTTTTTCTCATGAATGAATCAGAGTTTCAAAACTAATACTTAACTTGTATTTTAGAGGAGTTAATGACTTAACCATCTCTTCTATTAGAAATACTACATTGTGGCCAGTGCTGTGGCACAGTGGGTTAAAGCACTGGCCTGAAGTGTCAGCATCCCATATGGGCTCCGGCTCTAGTCCCGGCTGCTCCTCTTCTGATCCAGCTCTCTGCTATGGCCTGGGAAAGCAGTAGAAGATGGCCCAAGTCTTTGGGCTGTTCTGAGGCTCTTAGCATAGTGAAGATATTTTAGATTCTCATTAGTGAAATCTTTAGAAATTTCATAAAGCATCAACTTTCTTTAATGATCTGAAACAGAGATGAGATCCATAAGGGCAGAACTGCTCAGCAGCCACAATGCAGGAATATGTATCTTTCTGATGATATCTTCATCTGCTTCTTGCAGTTGCAGCCAGTCTATGAGCTCTTGGTCAGTTTTCTGCCCTTGGGAGGACCTAGGGTGCTCTATATTATCTGTAAGGATTCAAAATTTGTTGTATATTAGTGTCTAATCATAAAATTTCCAAAGTGACAAGCTGGATATAATAAACTATGCCAGACTGCCAAAAAAAAATACAAACATGGTGTACTGTCTATAAAGTACAGCGGTAAATCTCTATTATAGAGATACACATCTCTACACTATTCTCCCTTTCTTTCAATTTGAAAGTCTACATTCAGCTCTCGATGTTATGATTACTTAGGGAGAGATTTCTTATACTTACTTTCATAATCAGTGAACTCCGAAATATTAGTGTAGTATTGAGGATTGTACTGACTAAAACACTATGTTTATTCCATGTTAAATAACATCATCGTATCTTTGGATTCCATTTGTTCTGCTACTGATGTATTCACAGGAGAGGGGAGGTGGGAGGAAAACCCAAGATCCATCGGGGTGGAGGAGGAATGTCAGAGGCTGTGGTTCTATTGTACTGCAGCTTGGGTTCTGGAAGAACACATTAATGGACCCAGATGGTTTGAAGCTAACTGAGGGCCTATGTTCTGTACACTTGTCTGTGGTACTGCATTTTCATTTATGTAAAATTTATTTTCTTCAAGCAATATATTAATTTGGATGAAAATGAAGATGTTAAGGAATTTTCAGAATGGGTCTGTTTAACCCTCATTGGCTTTGTTTTTAGGCACTTAACTCAGAAAAGAAAAGATAGAAAAATACATTTTGGGTTCTCTTCATCTGTACCACGGAACTCTTTGGTTAAGATTTGTCATTTTGTCATATTTGATTATCTAGACTCCCTGAAAAATCCCCTACTTCATTAGATGGAGTCCGTGTCTCACCATGGCAGTGAAAAGTTTAAAATGTTCCAGCTGTGCATTTAGCTAGGTCATGGACACATGCCATGGCACTTGCCAGCCAATTGTGTCAGGGGCATCATCTGAATCAGAATTACTTGCATGAAAACAAGGAGTTGCAGATTCTTGCAGTGAAAGTGGAGAGGAGCAGGAGCTGCAGAACATTGCCAGGGGTGAGTGTGCCATGGGATGCCATGTGGTGGCTGGTGTCTGGGGTGCTGGTTCTGCAGAAGATAGGGCTTATGGGGGCTGGTGCTGTGGTGTAGCAGGTAAGGCTGCCTCCTGCAGTGCCAGCATCCCATATGGTCACTGGTTCAAGTCCCAGCTGCTCCTCTTATGATCCAGCTGTGCTATGGCCTGAGAAAGCAATATAAGATGACCCACGTCTTTGCACCCCTGAACCCACATGGGAGACCTGGAAGAAACTCCTAGCTCCTGGCTTTGGATCAGCTCAGCTCTGGCCATTGCATCCAATTGGGGAGTAAACCAGCAGATGGAAGATTCTCTCTCTCTCTCTCTCTCTCTCTCTGTGCCTCTCCTCTCTCTGTGTAACTCTGACTTTCAAATAAATAAATCTTTTTTTAAAGAGCTTATGCTTATGGATAGTGGTCATGGAAAATGTATGGGACATTTTTCAGCAAGATTTTGGATGAATTTTCCAACCCCTGAACCTCCTAGAGATTAGAATAGACTTGTAATGCGTAACTTCCTCTTATGCTTAATTAGGTTTTTGTTTTGAATTGTTTTTGATGAAACAGCAAGGAATTCTGAGTTATAGACTTCCAATTTCAGAGACAGGAGAACACTGATGCCTGCATTATAATTAAATAATGCCTATCACCGTTTCTTAAGCAACAAATGATCACAGATTCCCTCTTTGCTGCTAAGTAATGAGCATGGTGATTCTTCCCTCCGTAACCACCTCCCCACCTACACTCCCTCCCCTCTTCCTCCTTCCTCTCCTATTGACATGGAATGCCTTACATAGCTAGGGTGAACATTTAACCCGCTGGCCCTAGGTGTTCATACACTTCAACTGTGTGTAATTATTCATATTCCCTTTTTATGACCAAGCTTATGTCAGAACGACAAATTATATATTCACCTAATACTGAGAGTCATCAAATTGATTTCTATTTTCTTCTCTCTTAGGCAGTTCTTGAGGGGCAGAAATATTTATTTTGTATATCATGTATTTATTCAACTAAAAGACTGACTGTCAAGATGCTGAGTTTTAGTGTCAAAGCAAATATGTTTCTAGACCCCATGAAGTTTACAGTCTGGCAAGAAAGAGCCATCTACCCAAAGAATATTGTTTAACATAGTAAATGCTGGTGTGAAGTCAGTGGATAAAGATTGAAGCATTCTTAATCTAGCACCACCTCTAATCCCATGATCTCTAATTGAGAAAAGTAATCAGAAACACAGAACTCCATGTTACCCAGTTATCTCTTTGAATTTCTGCTTAAAAATAAAACATATCAAACAACACACAAATACCTAGGAGTGCATAATATTTATATACTATTTTGATATTAAAAATAAGAAAAAATAACCATGAAATAATAGCAACTTTGAATCTCCTTTGTTTTCTAGACAAGTTATAATCCTATATGGTTCTTTACAGCAAATTATTACAGTAAATTACAGTACATCATTACAGTAAATAATTACAGTAAATAATTACAGTAAATTATTTTTGTCGGTATACTTCATCTCTCTCACATTTTTTCCCTTTGAGAAATCAGATTTTAAAAACTGAGTCCCAAGACAAAAGAAAGATTTTTATGCTAGTGTTATATGTTGATTGGCTCTCTAAAAAAGATTTATTTATTTATTTGAAAGTCAGAGTTACACAGAGTAGAAAGGGAGAGAGAGAGAGAGAGAGAGACATCTTCCATCTTTTGGTTCACCCACCAATTGGTTACAATGGCTGGAGCTGTACAGCTCCAATGCCAGCAGCCAGGAGCTTCTTCTGGGTCTCTCACACAGGTGCAGCTGCCCAAGGACTTGGGCCATCTTCCACTGCTTTCCCTGGCCATAGCAGAGAGTTGGATTGAAAGCAGAGTAGCCGGGCTCAACCTCCACCCATATGGAATGTCCATGCTGGCAGTAGCTTTACCTGCTATTTCACAGTGCTGGCCCCTTGATTGGCCTTTTTAATGATATTAAAAAACACCGTATTTTTCTAAGCTCTTTCCATTCAGTTTCTACTTTGTAAACTCCAGATAATACTGTCCCCAGAATTAATCTAAGGTATAAATGATATGATATGAGGCATTTAACCCCTTAACCTGTCTCCTTGAATACTCAGCTATGTTAGCTCTGTGTCCATTCTTCTGTCTCTGTACTAGATGAATAAAAAGACAGGGTAAAATGATTTGAAAAGAACTATAAGGAGTCGGTGCTGTGGTGCTGCTGCCAATTGGGGAGTGAACCAGCCAATGGAAAACACCTCTCTCTCTCTCTCTCTCTCTGCCTCTCCTTCTCTGTAACTCTGACTTCCAAATAAATCAATAAATCTTAAAAGAACTATAAACATCAATAAAATACAAATGAAAATTGTATTCTAAAAACTGGATATTAACCCATGCCTTCCACACCTCTGTTAAAAGTTACATTCTATCATAGTCATTTATGATTTCTAGGGCCAAAGTAGTAAATAAGATTTTTCTGGAAGAGACAGAGGTTATGAGGGAGCCAGGATTTGGGGTCAGTTAGCAGCAGTGAGTGTCACTCTTTCAGATTTGATTCAGGAAAGGAAGAATAGCAACTGATCCCTGAGATTTTGGGTTGGGAAGGAAAGGAAGGAGGGACTTAACAAAAGCAAAGGCCCTCTGGTTGTGGGCACCCACCCCCGACTGCAGCCTTTGGGGAGGGCCAGCTGGTGTCTCTATGAATGCTGCAGCCTGGACTCCATTTCCCAGAGTTCCCAGGAGCTCCAACCTATTCTGCCTTCCAAATGCCTGTGCCCATGTGCCTGCTAACAGCCAGTCCCTGGGGGTCTGAGTTGGACCAGAGGGAGTTCATTCCCTGATCAGGGTCAGCCCTAGGGGCTGTGCTGCTCCTTCTCTGGCATTTACTGCAACTCCTGCTCTGCACGTGCAATCCCAGGCAGTTTCCAAGTGTTCACCCGAGCCTGCCTCCTGCTGCTTCTTCCCTCTTCATCTTCTGCCTGTGGGTCCCATGTACCAGGGACTCTCTTCCCCACACTGCCCGCTTCACTCCCCATGTTTCTGGAAGAAAGTGTACCTACTCCAGGGACTTTCTGCTGCAGATTTGACATGCAGTAAGGGGTGGGGACATGTGTGGGAGAAGGGTGGGTGCCAGGGCACCAGTGATCCTGGCAATTTCCCCTGAGGTCAGGGCTGGGACCTGGGCTGTTCTGTCTCCCACCTCTGCTTCACAGGCTCCCAGTGCCTGGACTCTCTCCTGCAGAACCTCATCCAAACTGTCCCTAATGTGCTTTATTTAGTGGTTACAGGAGAGAGAGGGCAGCGTTCTGGGAACCTGCATATGCAGGGAAGAAAGGCAGAAAGACTCCCACTCTCTACAGTTAAATAAGCTGGGTTCCCACTGTGGGTGTTTTCAGAATGCAGTCTGGCCTGGTCTCTTGATGTTTCCTGGGCTGGTTCCTGCAGGGTGGGGCTGGATGGTCTTCAGCAGGGAGCCTGTGGCAGCAGAGGGGTGGGAAGGAGGATCTGACAAGGATCTGCCCCACTGCTCTCATCCTGCACCTCATCTTCCTGGTGGGGAGCAGTGTGAAGCGTGAATAGTTGCTTTGTGCATTGATCCCTCTCAAGTATTAATTATCAGATTTTTCCAATGTGGAATTTGAAGCTGTTCCAGAAACCTGGGGTGGGAAAACTCCCTTCTTTCAAACAGGCACAGAGACAGTGGAGGATCCAAGGAGTTTCTATTAATGGCCCTAGGCACAGCTGGAATGATTTCCTGAGAACTCAGCATCAAATTCAAGTTTCTTAGCTGTTACAGCATTGGTGGGTTTAAATGGCAGCCTACATGACTTAGGACCACAATTTCCAATGGTCAGTGGGTCCAGTATGTTTGTAAAAGAGATGCCAGGGACAGATTTATTAGGACAGATTTATGACTGGAGTTTACAGAAGCAGAACTTAGGATATCTTCCCTCCCTAGACAAGATTTCAGTGGGCAGCTGTTTCACTCGTTAATTGTGAGCATCCACTTTTAAAGGTTTGTGTTGGATGGGGTCCACTTCTCTTTCTTTGATGATGTATTTGGCTGCTTTTCATATTCTGTCTTCAGCTATCTCTTCTCCTGTTAGCAAGGCTGTCAACTGTTTTGACCTGCCACTGATCCCTTTGCAAAATGAGAAGGGAACTAAAATTAATGCAAGTCTACTGTGTTGTCAATAACTGGAGCTACATTTTTAAAGATTTATTTATTCATTTGAAAGAGTTACACAGAGAGAGGAGAGAGACAGAGAGAGAGAGAGAGAGACGTCTTCCGTCCGATGGTTCACTCCCCAATTGGCAGCAACAGCTGGAGCTGTGCCAGTCTGAAGCCTGTAGCCAGGAGCTTCTTCTGGGATGAAGATGCTTTTTGAAATAATTATTTATTTAATTGAAAGGCAGAGTTACAGAGTGGCAGAAACAGAGATCAATGGCTGGAGCTGTTTGGATCCAAAACCAGAAACCAGGAGCTTTGTCCAGGTCTCATAGGTGGGTGCAGGAGATGAGGGATTTGGGCCATCTTCTACTGTTTTCCCAGGCCACAGCAGAGAGCTGGATGGGAAGTGCAGCAGCCAGGATCCCAACCGGCACCCATATAGGATGCTGACACTGCAGGCAGTAGCTTTACCCACTAAGCAACAGTGCTGCCCACTAACGGGAGCTCATTTAATCTGAGTATGCATAAAGTGGAGAATTACAGCATCATAAATACAGATAAGTTACAGTTTTTCTCTGCGCAGTACTTTACAGTTACCCAGTGATCCACTGAGAATCTTACTTTCCACACTGTGTAAATAAGAAGGTCAGTTACTTGTCTTATTTTGGGTTCTGTGTTTAAACCCATGACATTTTTGACATGGGAGGATATTAGTTCTACAATTTCATAGAGACTGGTCTGTGGAAGCATCGATAGAAGTTATAACTGTGAGAGTGGTAAGAAAGAAGAAGGGAAGAAATAAGTGCCCCTTACGCCACACAGAGGTGTCCACAAATGGAGTAGAAGACGTGCCCTTGAAAACTATGGCTGACTTTCTGGGACAAACTGTGTTTGAGTGCTTCACATGTTCTGATAGAAAGGTGTTGCCACCAGGTTATTAGTATATTTATTTAGTTAGTTTTTAAAGATTTATTTATTTATTTGAAAATCAGAGTTACACAGAGAGAGAAGGAGAGGCAGAGAGAGAGAGAGAGAGAGAGAGAGAGAGAGAGGTCTTCCATCAGGTTCATTTCCCCAATGGCTTCATCATTGTGAACTTTGCTCAGTTCCTGACCTATACCTTTCTTTTAACCTAGTACTTTGCCATGTAGTAGCCCATGAAAACTGCAGACTGCATAAATGAATGAATACTTGGAGGGTTGTGATTTCTTAGAGGAACATCATGAGACAGAAGGAATAAAACAAAACAAAAGTATCCTCCGTATATAGAAGGTATACTGTTTTTGCAAGCCACAGCGAAGAGGAAGAAGCAGGAAAGTAGTGAGACTGGAAAGTTTGTGGCAAAGGTAATAGGCACTAGTCAAGAATTTAACAAGCCCATTAGGAAAACATTAAGGTTTCCTTACTTCAATGTAGCCTCTGCCCTCTTATGGTGAACAGGGTCCTCTAAACCCACTTGTTGCACAAATGAAAACCCAAGCATTGTCTTCTCCCACAGATGGAGTCTGCTATTGGTTTTGATTTGCATTTCCCTAATGGCTAGTGATATTGGGCATTTTCATATATGTCTTGACCATTGAGATTTCTTCTTCTGAGAAACATCTATTCTGATCATTGCCCATTTCTTAGCTGTACATTTTGCTTCTTATTTGGAGATTTTCCAGTTCTATATATGTATGTTCTGGCTATCAATCTTTTGTCATAGTCAGAGTTTTCAATGTTTCCTGCCATTCTGTCCATTGTATCTTCACTCTGTTGAATACTTTGTTGTGAAGATGTATCTTAATTTGATATGCTCAAATTTCTATATTTTATTTTTTTACTTGTGCTTTTGGAAAATTACGCAAACTGTTGTCTCTGCTTATGTTTTACAGTTTCTCATATGTTTACTTAGTTTTTGGTTTTATATTTAGACTTTTAATTCACCATGACTTGCTTTTACATATTGTATGAGGTGTTGGGTATATTTTCAGGCTTATACATATGGATAATCACTTTCCTTTAAACCATTTGCTAAAGGGATTCTTCTTTTTCCTGTTTGTTTTCTTTCCTTTGTTATATAGGAGTTGCCTGTAGAAAAGTCGGTAAATTTCAGCTGCCTATTCTTTTCCATTGAACTATGTGTCTGTTTTCCAATAGTGCTAACACTGCTTCTATTTTTTTTAAGATTTATTTATTTATTTGCAAGGCCAGATGCTTCTTCCAAGTCTCTCATGTGGGTGCCAGCACCGTAGAACACGGTCCATCTTCCACCAATTTCCGAGGTGCATTAGTAGGGAGCTGGATTGGAAGTGGAGCACCTGGTCTCCTAGCAGCAACATATGGGATGCATGCACAGCAGGTCAAGGCTTTAACCCACTACACCACAGAACCAAACCCTTCCTTATTTACTTCTGCTGTGATCTTTCATTATTCACTTTTTTCTACTGCCCTGCATCTTGACTCATTCCTTTTTTTTTTTTTTTCCTGGGTCCTGGAGGATGGTAGTAGGTTGCTTCTGGGATATCTTTTTTGTGTCAGTAGATAATTGGTAATCAAAAATCATAGTTATTAGTTTCTATATTTCTCTGCTAATCACGAGGACCTTCTAGATGACAGCAGAAAATGCTGGCAGAAATGAGGATATATTAATTTGCTAAGAAAATACCACAGAGAATATGATTTACATCATAGTTGTAGAGGTTGAAAATATCAGATCAAGGTGCTAATAGGCTCGAGTTTTCCAGAAGCCTTTCTCCGATGTGACAGACACATCTATCATTTCATCTGCTTAAAACTACTTTCTTCAGGTAAAGTCATGTTGGTGATTAGCACTTCAGTGTTTGAGTTTTAGGGAGGCACATTTCAGTTCACAACAGCAAAAGGGGCCCTGTGGTCTACTTCAATGACAGCCATCTCTGCGGAGGACAGAAAGTTTGAAATCAGCGTTAGGAATTCTCACAGTATTACTGTCAGTGCTATCGCCATCAAATGTGCATTCATGTACACACAAACAAAACTACCTGTACACATAAACACATTCAACAGTGGAAATGCCTGATGGTTGTGTACGGGTAACATCAATATAATAATCCATAAGATGGCCTATTAGCAGACATTAAAAAGAGAATTAGAAAGAATGACAACAAAATCTGCAGTTACCTATATTTATGTCTATATGTATGATATTCAGTATTTATAGTTGCTAAAAGATGAATACTGATGTGTGGGAATAAAAGCTAAACCTTACCTTGCAATATTGCAGCCTAGTCTACATGAAAGCTGTCTTCTTAAAACCTTTCCCTGGGCCCACTCTGTGGCATAGTAGATTAAGCATCCACCTGCAGCACCAGCATCCCACATGGGCACCAGTTTGAGTCCCTGCTCCTGCACTTCCAATCCAGCTCTTTACTAATGGCCTAGGAAAACAGTGGAATATGCCCTGAGTGCTTGGCCCCTGCACCCATGTGAGAGACCTGGAGGAAGCTGCTGACTCCTGGCTTCTGGCACCTGGCTTCCAAACGGCCCAGCTCCAGCCATTCTGGCCACTTAGGGGTGAACCAGTCGATAGAAGACCTCTCCTTCTCTTCCTCTCTATATCTGTAACTCTAACTCACAATAAATAAATACATTTTTAAAAACCTTTCACATTTTAAATTTCTTAATTGTTTTAAAGATTTATTTATTTATTTATTTACAAGTCGAGTTACAGACAGAGAGGAGAGCCAGAGAGAAAGAGAGAGGTCTTCCATCTGATGTTCACTCCCTAATTGATTGCAACTGCCAGAGCTGTGCTGATCCGAAGCCAGGAGCCAGGAGCTAGTTCCAGGTCTCCCAGATCGGTACAGGGGCCCAAGAACTTGGGCCACCTTCTACTACTTTCCCAGTCCATAGCAGAGAGCAGGATCAGAAGTGGAGCAGCTGAGTATTGAACCGGCCCCCATATGGGATGCTGGTGCTTCAGGCCAGGGAGTTAACCTGCTCCACCCCAGCACAAGTCCAGCATTTTAAATTTCTGATACTCTAAAATAGCACAGCACTGCATTACATCTAGGAAAGATGCATTTAAAAATTATAAATCTAGTGCATTTCAGCAGTTTTAACAAATACTTCTGATTTTCTCAGCATTATGTATAAATAAATGACATAATGAGTCATTGTCAGATTTTTAGCTTTTGACAGCCACTTATAATATTTCACAGCTTTTTGAAATGTATTGCTAGTGTGTTTTTCTCAACACACACTGGATTTTATCAGTTTAGTGCACATGGAGTTGCCTCTTATAGGATTTGCATTTTGATGGGTTTTCATGGCACATGTAATCAACATCTGCAAAGCCTCTAAAACACATAAATAATGACATGATTCAGGCTTTTTTCTTAAAGATTTATTTATTTGAAAGAGTTGCACAAATAGGGGAGAGGTAGAGAGAGAGAGAGACAGACAGAAACAGAGAGGTCTTCCATCTGCTGGTTTACTCCCAGTTGGCCGCAATGGGTGGTCTGTGTCGATCCGAAGCCAGGAGCTACTTCCAGATCTCTCATGTGTGCAAGGCCCCAAGGACTTGGGCCACCTTCTACTGCTTTCCAAGGCCATAGCAGAGAGATGGTTCAGAAGTGGAGCAGCCACGTCTTGAACTGGCACCCACATGGCTTGCCAGCATTGCAGGAAGCAACTTTATCTGCTATGCCACAGCGCCTGCCCCACATTACATCACTTTAAGATGATATGGATTTAAGTTCATGAGAAATTATTAGCATAGTGGGAACTGATAGACATGGATGAAGCAGGATGGACTTGTTAGGAATGGTGATGTTAATTTTCTTATAAAATAAATAAATAAGAAATTAAATATGATCAGACATAAATGAAGACTAAATTTTTTTAATGGTGATCCAGAAAACACTGATCTCAGGTCTTTTTCTTCCAGTGTTAAGTTTATATTTTTAAATGCATATTAAGTGAACAAACTTCATGTAATTTATATATACAGATTGAAGAGCTAACTGATAACATCCTACCCTAACTTCCCTTGGTCTCATATTTCCAACTCCCTCCTTCTCGTTTTATTTTCTTTTAATTTTGACAGCTGCATGCTTTGATTTTATTTTAGAATCACAAGCTTTAACCCTCTACAAAATAAAGAATTCAGCAAGTAGTAGCAGAAATATCAATGAGTATATGTTGTATACTCTATCAAAGAGTTCAGAAAAGTGCTATGAACAATACTCAAATCTCAAAATATCAATTTAACTCATATACTACTTTTTGTTGTCTATATCTTAACTACCACGAGTCAGAGAAAACATATGGTATTTGTCTTTTGGGGGCTGGCTTCTTTCATGAAGCATACTTGTTTCCAGTTCATCCATTTAGTTACAGAAGATGGGATTTCATTCACAATTATGGCTGAATAGTATTTTACACTGTATATATAGCTCATATTCTTTTTCCAGTCACCAGTTGATGGACTTCTGGGTTGATTCCATGTTAGCTATTATGAATTGAGCTGTAATAAACATGAGGGTACAGATAACTCATGCCTATGCATATTCTATTTCATTTCATGTGGATAAATTCCCAGTAGTCAGATGGCAGGATCATATGGTATGTTTGTTTTCAGATTTCTGAGGAACTTTGATACTGCCTTCCATAATGGCTTCATTCCCACCAACAGTGGGTTAGGGTACCTTTTTCTCTCCCTCTCCACCAGCCTTTATTGTTTGTTGACTTTTTCAAAAGAATTATTTATTTGAAAGGTGGAGTTAATTATAGGGAGAGGCAGTGGCAGAAAGACATAAGTATTTTATCTGCTTGTTTATTCTCCATATGGCACAACAGGTGGTGCTGGTCCAATCGGAAGCCAGAGTTAGGAGCATCTCCCTGGTCACCCAAGTGGGTGCAGGGACCCAGGCACTTTGGCCATCCTCCACTGCCCTCCCAGTGCAGAGCAGAAAGCTGGACTGGAAGAGGAGCAACCGGGACCAGAACTGGCACCCATATGGGATGCCGTCTCCATGGGTGGAGGATCAACCCAGTGTGCTATGGCACTGGCCCCCATCAGGGATATTTTTCTATAGTACTCTCTATCCACTGTATCTTTTTCTAGTTTAAGAATTAGGGTGATGCAGGATTAATCGAAGGAGTTTGAGAGGATTGTCTCTCTTTCAATTCTTTTGAATAGTTTGAGAAGCATTAGTTCTTTAAAAGTCCTGTAGAATTCAATAGTGAGGCTGTCTGATCCTGGACTTTTCCTTGTTGGGAGGGTCTTTATTACTCATCCAATCTCTGTCTTGGTTTTTGATTTGTTTAGCTTTTCTATGTGTCTTCATGACTCAATTTTGGTATATTGTGTATGTCCAGGAATCTGTTGATTTTTCCTCTAGGATTTCCAATTTGTTAGCAGTCACAACAGATGCCCACATCCTATATTGCAGTGCTAATCTGAGTTTTGGGTACTCCACTTCCAAACCAATTTCATGTTAATACCCCTAGGAAGCAATGGATAATAGCTCAAATTCTTTCCTTCTTGTCATCTAATTTGGAGAACTGTAACCTCAATGGGGACTTGAAACCTGGTCTTGCACAGTTGTAGCCATATAGAAAGTGAACCAGCAGATGGGATATCTCTCTGCTTCTCTTTCCTTCTTTCTTTATCTATGTGTCTCTCTGCCTTTTTTTTAATCATATTAAAATATTTAATTACTTATTTGAAAGAGTTACAGAGAGAGGGATAGACAGAAATCTTCCACCACCTAATTCATTTTTGAGATGACTTTAATAGCCAGAGTGTGGCCAGGTTGAAGCCAGGAGCTTTTCCTCTGATGTGTGTGGCAGCATCCCAGGCACTTGGGCCATCTTCCCCTGCTTTTTCAGTTCATTGGTAAGGAGCTGGATCAAATATGGAATAGCTGGTACTTCAACTGGTGCACGGAGAGGATGGCAATGTAACAGATAGCAGCTTTGTCCACTGCACCACAACCACTAGCTCCTCTATCTGCCTTTCCAATAAATAAATCTTTTGAAAAAGAACTGAAGGTAGTAAAAGTCATCATGACTGAGCAATGGCAAATTTATTGAAGTGATCGACTTTCTTAAAGATCTATTTATGAATTTGAAAGGCAGCACTAGAAAGAGAGAGTGGGAGAGATGGATCTTCCTCCTGGTTTGTTCACTCCTCAAATGGCTGCAATGACTGTGGCTAGGACAGACTGATATCAGGAGCCAGGGGCTTCTTCCAGGTCTCTCACATGGGTGCAGGAGCCCCAATATTTGAGTCACCCTGTGCTGCTTTTCCAGACACATTAGCAGGGAACTGGATCCATTTGGAGCATTAATGTCTATGATACTCTCCTTGCAGTTGAAGGATTTAGAATCCATTTCAATTATGGGTGGGCCAAGTACAATGTCTTCCAATTGTCCTAGGTTTGGATTAGATGGGTTCTGATAAATTTTGTTAAAATAGTTATTAAAAAATATATATTATATATAATACTTATAATAAATTATATAATATTATCTGTTTTTAACTAACATATATAATATATTATATGCTAAATTATAATATATTTTATATATGAATATATTTATATACATAAATATATATGAATAAATGTAAATATATATATAAAGAATTTATTTATGTATTTGACAGGTGTACTTACAGACAGTGAGAGGAAGAGACAGAGAGAAAGGTCTTCCATATGCTCATTTACTCCCCTAATGACTGCAATGTCTGCAGCTGGGCCAATCTGAGCTAGGAGCTTCCAGGTCTCCCATATTTCGGCAGGGACCAAAGCACTTGGAACAGCTTCTACTGTTTTCCCAGGCTATTGCAGAGAGCTGGATGGAAAAAGGAGAAATGGGGACTAGAACTGGTGCTCATATGGGGTGCCAGCACTGCAGGTAAAGGATTACACCACTGCACCACAGTGCTGGCCCCAGTCTATCCTTTATTAAGGAGATCTCAGTAATCATGTTCAGGTATTGATGTCCTATATTCATGGCCAAAGTCCTAGCAGACAACATGGTTTGGAGAATCGTAAGCACAAGGTGTGTAGGAGACTTCATTTCTCATACAGCACAGTTAATAACAAGGTTCCAAGAGGGGAAATTACTTGCATCATAGTCTTTGAGAACTAATGGACATCACAGGTGATCTAAAGAATTTAGAAGGTTTGTGAGCCCCTAGAGTGAAAAAGTCACTGGGAGCACAAGGACAGTGCCTAGAGTTTATTTTGATGGATTTTAGCCCCTTGCATTGGAGGGAGGCCCGAAGAAGCTAGACTGATTTGTAAACCTCAAAAGTGTCTTTTCAAGGTGAAGGCAAACTGAGACTCAGGATTTTTGGAAAAACTTTGAACAAAACGCATTTGCCACACTTGGTTAAGACACATCATTTATCTATTGATTTTCATCAGATCTGTTAACATTAGGTATAAGGTTCAGTGGACATTGTGGATGGTATATAGCAGTATGATTTTAGTAATATATCATGAGGTGCTTTTTTTTTAATTGGATTTAGCAGCTAAAATTGGGTTACCTAATGGGATATAGCTGGAATAATCACCTTTTTGTTAAACACATCTGAGGTAATAAATGTTAGTGTATGAAGACATTGAGTTTTCTTTTATTGGGTCTTCTTGGTTATTTTAATCTGGGATCTGAGAATTCTCATTTTCTCTAGGTAAGTTGTAACTGAAAAACTTAATTGTATTCCTCATCATGTCGGACCAACTCTGCTGCTTCTGGGATTTTTTTAGTACATCTGACAATTGGAAATTTGGACAATAGTATAGTTAAAAAGAGATGTACCAAGTAAAGTATTTATTTTTATTCTGATACATATTTTTGAATTCTTCTAAAATTCCTATTGAGTATCCTTGTTAAATTTAGTTGCATCTCAGGTTAAGAGTTATTGGAGGCTGGCGCCATGGCTCAATAGGCTAATCCTCCACCTGCAGCACAGGCACACCGAGTTCCAGTCCTGCTGGGAGTGCCAGATTCTGTCCCAGTTGCTCCTCTTCAAGTCCAGCAAACTGGCTGCAGCAGCCACTGGGGGGTAAACCAACAGAAAAAGGAAGACCTTTCTCTCTGTCTCTCTCACTATCCATTCTGCCTGTCAAAATAAAAAATAATTTTTATAAAAAGACTTATTGGAGTCACTGTAGTGATTATACCCATGTAACTTTGTTAATAAATGCAAATAGAACCTGGGAAAATTGATGTATATCTTATGCTGTAGAGACTTAAGATTGAACATCTTTTTTTATCTTTTTTAATTATATAATTTAAAAACAAATTTTTGATTTTTTTTGACTTTACTAAGTCACAGCTCTGGCCCCATTAATATGTCTTAACAATGTTTTTTTCCTCTCAGACTTATCTCTATTGGTTCAGTTAACTGCATGTCTTTTCTTTAGATTCAGATTCTCTCAGCTGTCAAAGCTTATTCATCTTAATTCTGTTGTTCCTATTTCCCTCCATTTTATTCTGTCCCTAGGCTAATTGAGGTCATGATTCTCCATTCCTTCTGTGTGGTGTCACAGTAGGCTTGAAGTGTTCTTTTTCTCTTCTGATTTCTAAAGAAAGAAATTATGTATTCACCCAGTTTAGATATTTTAATAATTCATTCCAAAACAAAGGTTAAATGTTCTTAATTTGACAAGAATTTTTAGGGCCAGCGGTGTGGCGTAGTGGGTAGAGCCACCACTTGCAGTGCTGGCATCTCATATGGATCCAGATCTCTGCTATAGCCTGGGAAAGCAGTAGAAGATGGCCCAAGTCCTTGGCCCCTGCACCCATGTGGGAGACCTGGAAGAAGCTCCTTGCTCCTGGCTTTGGATTGGCACAACTCTGGCCATTGCAGCCAACTGGGCAGTAAACCAGTGAATGGAAGACCCCTCTCTCTTCTGTGCCTCTCTCTGTGTAACTCTGACTTTCAAATAAATAAATAAATCTTTAAAAAAAGAAGTTTTTCTAATTTTAGATTTGTTCTACTTCATTGTCACTTCAGGGTGTGTATAAAGAGTGTATATCCAGTTTTTCTATTTTAGATTTTTGGGATTTTGGATTAGCTCTGCTGTCTATTAATTTTTCTTGAGCATTGGTGATATCTTCTCCTTAGTTGTATTAAGAGAGAGAGAGCAATAGCCCTCATGTCTTTTTAGGTAAGTAAGACATATTAAAAACAGAGCATTCAGTATACATTCATAGTAGTTTGACTTGTTCAATTGATTTTCCTGAACTCCCTTGGATATTTGGTCTCTGCTGTACAATTTTCTATACTGATTAATTCTTTGATATTTCCAAATCCAGAAAATGAATGATTCAACAGCTGTGTTCCTGTATTTGCTAGGACTCAGGGTAAGAAGCAAAGTGGAGGTGTTCAGGAATCTACAGGTACATGCTACATAGCAAAGCACATCATTTCCTATACAAAGTGACTGGGAAATCCAGAATCTTTTGCACACTATATTGGATCCTGAACTATTACTGGAGTATTCAGTAAGATTTTAATGTATTTATTTTCTGTGTGTGTGTTTGTATTTCTAAATAAACTCTGCTGGGCTACTTAACATTAACATGTATTGCAGAATTCTTTCATCAGCTTTTACTTTTAAAAAGTTTCTCTTTCAGTTTTATGGGAGAGGGTAGAACTTTTCTGCTATGTAACTGAAAATTCATTCATTCATTAAACTTAAAAATATTTGTTGGAAATGAGTGGAATACTATTAATTCTTGTGTGATTTTCATGAAACTAAATACATTCTCTATTTTGTTTTGCTTAAAATTTCTGCATGTGTGGACTTCTTTTTTCCTTCTTGCCCCAAATCCCTTTGTGTATTGGGATGGCAAATGGGTTTTAAACTGGAGGAAACATGTTATTTTGGCAAAGAAGTACTTAGCCTTCCTGCTTCAAGTATTCAAATATTACATTAGAAATCAGTAAATTTGTTTACTGTACAAATGTCTTTTATACAATTTTGTAATATTCTGGGATATGAGAGGGAGCAGGAAATAGGAGGGTTATGGGTGGGAGGGAAGTTGTGGGGTAGGGGAACCTACTGTAATCCAAAAGCTGTACTTTGGAAATTTATATTTATTAAACAATTTTATAATATTCATCTTCCTTTTTATTTCGTCCTTTTTTAAAAAAAAGATTCATTTATTTTCCTTGAAAGTCAGTGTTACACACACAGAGAAGGAGAGAGAGAGAGAGAGCAGTCTTCCAACCACTAGTTCACTCCCCATTTGGCCACAATGGCTGGAGCTGTGCCGAACCATAGCCAGGAGCTAGCAGCATCTTTTGGGTCTCCTATGCAGGTGCAGGAGCCCAAGGGCCTGGGCCATCCTCTACTGCTGGATAGTAAGTCTTACTTGCATAAAAAGATGGATAGTAATTTGAGTAGCCAGGACTTGAACTGGCACCCATGTGGGATGTCAGCACTGCAAGCCACAGCTTTACTTGCTACACCACAGCATCGGATCCTTTATTCTTATGACTATTGCTACACTATTGGAATTTATAATTGATAATGCTGAACAATTGAAACTGTCTTATTTACAATTGTAGGACTGGATATGGCAATTTTACTTGAAGTACAGTATGTAGCCTGCTTATTGTATGATTTTTGGAAAAGCATGTATTTATATATAACAGCAGATCTGTTAATCATTTAAAAGTGAATTATCATGATTACCCAGATGTAAAGAATGCAATATGTGCTAATGAGTTAGCAGTCACAGACATTTAGAATTAGAGGGATTTTGGAACCTTTTCAATACTGCAGTTTTTATGAAAAACTAATAATTTTTTATTTGACAGGTAGAGTTATAGACAGTGAGAAAGACAGAAAGGTCTTCCTTCCGTTGGTTCACTCCCCAAATGGCTGCCACAGTTGGAGCTGTGCCCATCCAAAGCCAGGAGTCAGGTGCTTTCTCCTGGTCTCCCATCTGGGTGCAGGGCCCAAGCACTTGGGCCATCCTCCACTGCCTTCCTGGGCCATAGCAGAGAGCTGGACTGAAAGAGGAGCAACCAGGACTAGAACCCTTTGCCCATATGGGATACCCGCACTACAGGCGGAGAATTAACCAAGTGAGCCATGGCGCTGGCCTCCGATAAATTTACTTTTAACAAAATATCAAAATATCTTATTCAGTATAAAGTTAGTAGTGAAAAAGAGACTACCTTGTTGAACACAGAAATTTGAGATTATATTTCTTGGTATTAATTTGCATCTTAAGGCTTATTGCCTAGTTTATTTCAACATTTTAATCTAATATTACTAATAATATCTTGTACTTAGTGGTTCACTGTGTGCCAGACAATATTCTTTTGATTTTTTAAAGGATTTATTTATTTATTTGGAAGTCAGAGTTACACAGATAGTGAACAAGAGGAAGAGAGAGAGAGAGGTCCTCCATCTGCTGGTTCACTCCCCAGATGGCCTAAAAGGTCAGAGATATGCCAATCTGAAGCCAGGAGCCAGGATCTCTTCAGGGTCTCCCATGCAGATTCAGGGGCCCAAGGACTTGGGCCAACTTCCTACTGCTCTCCCAGGCTATAGCAGACAGCTGGATGGAAAGTGGAGCAGCTGGGACTTGAACCAGCCTCCATATGGGATGCCCCCACTGCATGCAGTGGCTTTACTGGCTACACCACAGCACTGGCCTCAAGACAATGCTCTAAAATGATGCATTAATTATTCCCAAATATTGAAAAGTGGCATGGTACACATTTGAATGTGTTGTTTTGTACTAGTTGTAGAAAGAGTTTAAAATATATTTAGATTTAAAAATGTAAGCTTTGATCTAAAGGTTTACTTTCCCCTAAGGTGCCTGTTCAGAAACTGAGAGATCGTTGAAGTCTCAAGATAGAGTACAACTGATCTTATCCAAGCCTTCTTTATCACATGAGGATGCTAAATGCCAAGGCCCAGAGAAGTAAAGTGAATTGTTCAAGGTCACATAGGTAAGTTGTAGCAGGGATAATTCTGTATTAGCATTAGGTATCCTAATACATAGGCCACTGTTCTGTCAATTTCATACTCCTTCTGGAGTTAAAGATTCTAAGTTGTGGAAAATTAAGTTTGGAAATTTAGTGGTTGCTATGTTGTTATGGTGAGAAATTTCTGTGTATAGCTATGAGTTGCTTAAATTTTATTCAATATATTTTTCTAGTATGTTTGCTATTTATTTGAAATGTATAACAAGTAGCTTCATCTATTTGCCAAAAGAATTTTTTAAAGATTTATTTATATTATTTGAAAATCAGAATTACACAGAGAGAGAAGGAGAGGCAGAGAGAGTGGTCTTCCATTCACTGGTTCACTCCACAGTTGGCCTCCATGGCTGGAGCTGTGCCGACTGGAAGGCAGGAGCCAGGAGCCTCTTCCTGGTCTCCTATGCAGGTGCAGGGGCCCAAGGATTTGGACCATTTTATAGTGCTTTCCCAGGCCGTAGCAGAGAGCTGGATAGGAAGTGGAGCAGCCAGGTCTTGAACTGATGCCCCTATGGAATACCAGCACTGCAGGTGGCAGCCTCACCCACTATGGCACAGTGCCAGCCCTTGCCAAAAGAATTTATAGAAGCTATTCCATATATACACTTCACAATTATTTAGTTACTTGACACGAACTATCCCTGCATATTTGAAAATTTTGAATGGTATCACTTGGGTTTTAAGAATGTTATATTTTAGGTCTCTTAATATTTTTAGTGATGATGTTTTAAAGGCCCTTTCTGTTTTATGAAAAATGATAAGGATTTTGTTTTACAATGGCCATAGTATTACCACTTAAAGCAATAGATTAAATAACACTTTTAAACAAAGTCATTTAATACTGAATTCTAAAACATTGGTATATTTTAAGTGAGAAGCCGGATTTCTTTCAGATATTCTAAATAAGAATGATAATCAAAATTGAAGACATCTACAGTTTTTAATCACTTCTTTTAAATATTAGTCATAATGGTCCAATTTAGAGTTTTAATTTTCATTAGCTTTTAAAAGATTCAGCACGGTTTATAGAAAAAATTAAGAGAACATAATTATATACTCAACCTCCCTCCCTTCTTTTTCCTTCTTTGTCATTTTTTTTAGCTTATGATATGACATTTTCCATTTACATTACATTAAAAAAGGGTGTTGAATCAAGGGACAAGTTTAACAGGCAAAAAGCAGAAAGATCGTAATTTAGAGGGAATACAGACAATGGCTCTAAACAATATTTGAATATCACATCTAAACAATATTTGAAGAAATTGATAAAATAAATATTTTAATTTCTCCTACTAAAATGCTCAGAGAAACTCTTTCATTATTTATCAAATATTAGTGCAAATATATGGATTTAAATGATCCCAAAAAGTGGTAATTTTTGTGTAATAAAGTCCAATTATTGTCAAGGCTTTTTGACAGTCTCACAGAAAACTTGTGTTTGTGAATGGGAAGAATAATATCAAAATGTCCATACTACCAAAAGCAATTTGCAAATTCAATGCAATTCCAATCAACATACCAACGATGTTCTCAGAGCTAGAAAAAATGATGCTAAAATTCATATAGAAACATGAGAGATGCTTAACATCTAAAGAAATATTATAAAACAAAAAAAAGCTGGAGACATCACACCATATTTTAAGACATATTACAGGGGTCAGCACTATGACAAAGCAGGTAAAGTCACCGTCTGCAGTGCCGGCATCTCATATGGGTGCCAGTATGTTTCCCAGCTGCTCCACTTCTTATACCCCTCTCTGGTATAGCCTGAGAAAAAAGTAGAAAATGGCCAAAGTCTTTGGGCCCCTGCACCTGCATAGAGACCTGGAAGAAGCTCCTGACACTTGGATTCAGATCAACAGAGCTCTGGCCATTGTGGCCATTTGGGGAGTAAACCAGTGGATGGAAGACCTCTCTCTCTCTCTGCCTCTACCTCTCTGTGACCCTGCCTTTCAAATAAATAAATAAACTGCAAAAAAAAAAAAAACACACAGAAGAAGTGTTAGCACTGATATAATAACAGACACATAGTTCAATGGAAAAAACTAGGTAGCATAGAAATAAACCCAAATTTCTACCAGCAACTCATATTTAACAAAGGAACTAAAATGAACTGGAGAAAGAAGAATCTCTTTCACAAGTGGTGCAGAGGAACTTGATGATCCAAATGTAGAAGCCTGAAAATAAACTCCAACATCACTTACACTATGTGAAAGTGAACTCACAGTGAATGAAAAATCTAATCATAAGACCCAAACCCAAGTAAACATAGGGAAACTCTAAATATTGTCAACACACAATAGCTTTTCGGTAAGATTCCAATAGCAATAGTCACAAAAATAAAAACAGAGACATCTGAGTATATCCAACTAAGATACTTCTTCACAACAAAGTAAACATCAAAGTGTAGATACAATGAACAGATGGCAGGAAAAATTAAAACTCTGAATGTTTACAGATTTCCAGAACATTTACATGAATTGGAAAAACTCCAAAAAATACAGTGAAGAAACAGGCAAGGATCTGAATAGACATTTCTCAGAAGAAATGTAAATGGTCAAAACATGTGAATATGCCCGATGTCACTAGCCATTATGTAAATATAAATCAGAACACCATATCAGTCTCCAACACCTGTGGGAGAATACAACACTCAGGTGTTTGTGTGTGCAGCAAGTGGGTTTAGAGGACCCTGTTCACCTCTGGAGAGCAGAGTCTACGGGGAGACAAAGAAACCTTACTGCTTTCCTAATGGGCTTATTAAGTTCTTGACCAGTGCCTGTTAGTCTTGCCACAAACTTTCTAGTCTCACTACTTTCCTTCTTCTTCCTCTTCTCTGTGACTTGTAAAATAGTATACATTCTGTATGCTGTGGATACTTTAGATTTATTTTATTCCTTCGGTCTCCTATGAAGTTCCTCCACAAAAACACAGCCCTCAAAATATTCATTCATTTATGCAGTCTGCAGATTTCATGAGCTACTAAATTCCAAATAGTATATTAAAGGCAAGATCTAGGCCTAAGAGAAAAGTGGTCTGAATTCTGTGCCTAGAAGAGGATTTGGGACATAGTAGAATTTCGGTGAAGTGCTATGTGAATGACATGCACTCAGTAAATGAGTAATCTAAAGCATACACTGCATTCAAGCAACACAGCAGCCCTACTCACCTCAGGTAGAGCAATTGAGAGGAATAATGTGAACAAAAATAAGACATCAATAAGTTGAATAATAACAGAGAAAAAACAAAATGAGATAGATGCCAACATTACTGACCTATTTTTGA
Source organism: Oryctolagus cuniculus (assembly GCF_051225735.1). NCBI lineage: Eukaryota > Metazoa > Chordata > Mammalia > Lagomorpha > Leporidae > Oryctolagus > Oryctolagus cuniculus. Next base: position 82,227,477 of record NC_142879.1, on the reverse strand, counting down.
GGAATTAAATTGATAGAGGGGCTGGCATTGTGGCTAAGTGGGGTAAGCTGCAATCTGTGAGGCCAGCATATCATGTGAGTTCCACTTTGAGCTTAGGAATCTCCACTTCCAATTTAGCTCACTGCTAAACACCTGGGAAACCAGCAGAAGATGGACGAAGGACTTGGGTCCTTGCCACTGATGTGGGAGACTTGGATGAAGCTCCTGACTTCAGCATGCCCCAGGCTCAACTGTTGAAACTCTCTGGGGTGTGAGCCAGCAGATGAAAGCTATCTCTGTCTTTCCCCCTCTCTCTAAATCCACTTTTCAAATAAACAAAGATTTAATAAACAAATTAACTGATTTCAAAATACACAAAAACATGAACAATACTATATCATCTTTATGCCAAACTGATAAAAAATAACAAATGCTAGAGAGCACATGGGAAAAGAAAAGTGTCATATATGGTGGGTGAAAACACAAGTTAGTACAGATGTTATGCAGAACAGTATGGCCATTCCTTAAAAAGGATAAAAATTGGGCCGGCGCTGTTGTGCAGCGCCTGAGGGGCCAGCATCCCATTTGGGTGCCAGTTCTAGTTCCAGCTGCTCTTCTTCCAATACAGCTCTCTGCTATCTCCTGGGATAGCAGTAGAAGATGGCCCAAGTCCTTGGGCCCATGCACCCATGTGGGAGACCCAGAGGAAGCTCCTGTCTCCAGGTTTCAGAATGGCATAACTCTGGCCTTTGTAGTCATCTGTAGAGCGAACCAGCTAATGGAGGACCTCTCTGTGTCCCTATCTCTATTGTAACTCTTTCAAATAAATAACAAAAATTTAAAATAAGATAAAAATTGACCTACCATTTGAGAGTTATCTTGCTCTTGGCTATATATAATAAGGAACTTTTATTAGCAGGAAAGGAGAAGAGCATATCAAAGATACAGCAATTTTCCCATAACACAGCCACTATAACACAGTTCACTGCAGCCAGGATTTGAAACCAATCTAGCTATCCATCAATGAAAAAAATGGACAGGGGAACTTCATTTAGATACAAAAAAGAACAAAATATTATTAAATTAATTGAAATAAGCCAGAAGCAGGAACACAAATGTCACCTGGTCCTTGTCACATGTGGAAGTGAAAGAAAATAATGGATCTGAACACAGAACTGTGATTACTAGAGGCTGAGAAGGGAAGCAGCTAGGGATAGAGGGGGATTGGATAATAGGTAACAAAATACAAAGAGGCAGAAAGAACTTCTGGTGTCCCATAATATAATGAGATGACTACATTCAACCATATTAGGTTCTGTGTAAAGAACTGAAAGAGAGGAGCTGGTAGTCTCAAATCATGGAGAAGAATTAGAAACTGTAGTTGCTTGGGGGCCAGCATTATGGCACAGTGGGCTAACACCCTGGCCTGAAGCACCAGCATCCCCTGTGGGTACCAGTTCTAGTCCTGGCTGCTCCTCTTCTGATCCAACTCTCTGCTATGGCCTGGGAAAGCAGTAGAAGATGGCCCAAGTCCTTGGGTCCCTGCACCCAAGTGGGAGATCTGGAAGAAGCTCCTGGTTCCTGGCATCAGATTGGCAGAGCTCCGGCCATTGTGGCCATCTGGGGAGTGAACCAGCAGAGGAAGACCTCTCTCTCTCTCTGCTGCTACTTCTCTCTGTAACTCTGTCTTTCAAATAAATAACTCTTTAAAAACTTAATAAAACTGTAGTTGCTTAGCTTGATCACTTTTTACTGCATAAATGTGTGCAAATATTGCACTACACCCTGTAATAATGCATGACTAGGACACATTCATCACAAATTATTTCAATGAAATTTTAAAAATTAGAAGCATTTCTTTATATTAACAATGAACTATTTGAAAATGAAATTAGAGAAACATTTCCATGCATAGCAGCATAAGAACCAGGAACCAATGTCTTCAATGTTATCAGTGATGAATCAGATTCACAGACCCCAGCACTCAGTTTTTGCCATAGACCTTACCATGGCAATTGTGGGCATATAGTAGTAAATCAATGGACAGGAATCCTTTGTCTCTATATCTGTTAAATAAATAAACAAGGAATTCATCAAAGAAAAAGAGATATCAATTTGGATGCCAGGTCACAAAAACACATGCACTTGAGCTATCCTCCAGTTTGTGATGCCAACAAATTTTTCAGACATGTTACATTTTCAGAGACTTTTCTGTAATCTTGCTAAGCTTTCTGGAAATCTGCCTTATAGCAAAGCGATTCCCAATTCCATTACACTCATGATTTTTCTTTTGTGTGAGTTATTAGTTTACCATCTAGAGATGATTTATGGTACAAAACTTTTCTATGCATGCATGTTTTCTCATTTGTGAGTCTATTCATGGGAATTGAAGACTGATTTATAGCAGAAATACATTTTCCAAATTCATTGCATAGACTTTTGTTCCTTATGAATTCTCTGAAGTCTGTTGATGTCTAATTTCTGGCTAAAGGTTTTATCGTATTTACAGCATGCAAAGAGTACCACCTTTTGTGAATTCTGTATCTATACAAGCCTGAAACAAAGAAAATGTTTTTATACAATCAGTATACTCCTAAGAAACCACCTGTGTCAATTCTCTGATGTACCATTGACTTCTGACAAACAACCTTTTCACACTAATAATATTTATAAGCTTTCTCCTTTACATGAGTCTCTGTTGGATAGGATGTGATTTCCAGCAAAAGGTTTTGTCACAATACTTACATGAATTTTGGAGAAAAGCTCTTCCACATTCATTATATTGTTAAGGTCTCTCCCTTGTTCAAATTCCATGATGGATTATGAGGCATTACCTATGTGAAATGACTTTCTCACATTTATTTCATTCATTAGATATATATGTTGTGCATTCTGATATAAGGAGAGATTTGGGCAGAGCTTTCCAACACTCATTACACCCATAAGGTTTCTCTCCCACGTGAATTCCCTGTTGTCGTATGAGGTATGGCTTCTAATTAAAGGGATTTTACTTTCAAAGGAGTTTTTCCCTATATGAATTTGATGATGTACAATGAGGGCTGAATTATGGTAAAAGGCTCTGAGTCATTACATTCATAAAATTGCTCCCCATGAGAATTCTTTTATGTTTGATGAGGTCTGATTTGCACCACAAAGGCTTATTCACATGTATTACATTCATGCATTTCTCCCCTTGGTGAATTCTCTAATATTTCATGAGATATAACTTGCATAAAAAGGTCATGTAGAAAATTCCTTGTGTGGATTCTCTGATATCTTATGAGTTATGAAGTACAGCAAAGAGGCTTTCCACCATCCTTCCATCCATAAAACCTACCTAAATTGAGCAACAAAGATATAGAAAACGTAAACACACACATAACCGGATGGAAATGATATCAGTAATAAAGACCCTCGCCGCCAAGAAAACCCCAGGACTGGATGGCTTCACTGCTGAATTCTAACAGACATTTAAAGCACTAACTGCAATTCTTCTCAAGTTATTCAAAACAATTGAGAGAGAGGCGATTCTCCCAAATTCTTTCTATGAAGCCAGCATCACCTTCATTCCTAAACCTGAAAAAAGTGCAACAAAGAAAGTAATTATAGACCAACTTCCCTGATGAACATACATGCAAAGATCTGCAACAGAATTCTGGCCAATTGAATCCAACAATGCATCAGAAAGATCATCCACCCAGACCAAGTGGGATTTATCCTTGGTATGCAAGGATGGGACCAAAGGCATTTCCACAGTCATTTCCTTTATAAGCTTTCTCCATGGTGTGAAGGCTCTGATACTTTCTGAGGTTTGACTTCTCAGCATAGGTTTTTCCACAGTCATTGCACTCATAAGGTTTCCCCCAGTACAAATTGTCTGATGCTTTGTGAGCTTTGACTTCTCAGCAAAGGCATTTCCACAATGATTGCATTCATAAGGTTTCTCCCCTGTGTGACTTCTCTGATGCATTTTGAGTTGTGATTTCTGGCCAAAGCTTTTTCCGCAGGCATTGCATTCATAATGCTTGTCTTCTGTGTGAATTCTCTGATGCTTTCTGAGGTTTGAATTCTGGCCTAAGGTTTTTCCACAGTCATTGCATTCATAAGCTTTCTCCCCTGTGTGAATTCTCTGATGCTTTCTGAGGTTTGCCTTCTGGCCAAAGGCTTTTCCACAGTCATTGCATTCATAAGGCATATCCCCTGTGTGAATTATCTGATGATTTATGAGGTGTGGCTTCTGGCCAAAGAGTTTTACATAGTCATTGCACTCATAAACGCTTATCCCCTGTGTGACTTCTCTGATGATTTATGAGGTTTGACTTCTGGCCCAAGGTTTTTCCACAGTCATTGCATTCATAAGGTTTCTCCCCTGTGTGACTTCTCTGATGATTTGTGAGTGTTGATTTCTGGCCAAAAGCTTTTCCACAATGATTACACTCATAAGGTTTCTCCCCTGTGTGAATTCTCTGATGATTTAGGAGGTTTGCCTTCTGGCCAAAGGATTTTCCACAGTCATTACATTCATAAGGTTTCTCACCTGTGTGAATTCTCTGATGATTTATGAGGTGTTTCTTCTGGCCAAAGAACTTCCCACAGTCATTACATTTATAAGATTTCAACCCTGTGTGAATTCTCTGATGTCTAATGAGATCTGACTTCTGGTGAGTGGTTTCTCCACAATCATTACACACATGAGGGTTTTCCACTTATATGAGTGCTGTGATGGAGGGTATGGCAGAATTTAATACTGAATGACTTCCCACAAGGTTTACATGCATAGGATTTCTTCCCTATATTTGGTCTATGATTCAGTCTAACATGTGATTGGTAAATAACAGGTTCCACAGGCCCAATATACTTATAAACGTTCTCTCTTTTGGGACTTTGTTGATGTATACTGAGGTTAGAATTCTTATGGAAATCTTGTACTATTTGAGTTGTCTTGCCAATAGTGGCAATTGACTTATTACAGGTTTCTACCATAAAAAGCTTCTCAGATTCACAGAATATATTCTTGCTTTTGAAGACTTTCCCTTGTCCAATTTGTTCAAGTGCCTGCTCCATGGTCTGAATATTGTGCTGTTGATTAAGAGGTTCACAGAACTGGAGAGTGTTCCCAGGTACCTTAGTAGCACAAAATTTCTCTCCAGCTTGTAGTTGATCAGGCCCACAATGGGGACACATATTGTGACATATACTGCATTCTTCAGGTTTTATTCCTGAATAGTTTCTCTTTTTGATACTCAGTTTTGGAATATGGCTTATACTTAAATTAAGTGTTTTTCTGAATTCATGTTAGTCATAACATCCTGATTCAGATTTTTCTCCAGACTGTTCTGGTTGGTCTTAATCAGTTCATCCAGTTTCATGGCAACTGAAGTGAGGAAAAAAATGATGTCACTACATCAAATATAATTGTTTCTTCTAGCATACTCGTGTAAAAGGAATGAAGTTACTTGTATTTAAGAGGGATAAGATGTTAGGAAAAGTTCTGCATTTGTGCCTCCTCACACAGGGCACCAAAATGTTAGGAAAAGAGTTGTAGAATAGAGGAGAAAGTGTATGAATTTACAGCCAGACAGAATTTATTCAGAGAAAATTAATCCACAGAGGTGGGTGACCGACTGCCTGTCTGTACAAGATGGAGCATGAAGGCCCCAATTCCCAGGGGCCAGACCTTTTTGAGGAGGGCTAAGGCTGGGCATGAGGGTAGGGGGCAGCAGTGGAGGGGAATTCCAGGAACTGGGTGGGGGCCTTAGGAACCTGGAAAATAATGCAGGGTGGGGTATGAAGGCAATAGGCTGTGAGACCCAATTGAGTTTCAAGGGCAAGGAATACATTCCAAAGTTTATCTACTTTGGGCAATGAGGGAGAATGGCTCAGGCTTATATCCTCATTCCATCATAAGATTTTCAAAAAATGATTAGAAGATACATATTTATGAATATACAGGTTTTCTCCATTATACATTAATATATTAAATTGTATCCATAGATTTTCCAATGTTCATCCATGATCCTGTTTACTACCAGAATTTTTTCCAAGTATGATTGAATGGTTTTTGTGGTAAGATGTCTTAAGTCACTGCTTGGGATGCCTGTATCTCAAAACAGTGCCAGTTTAAGCCGAGGCTACTCTGCTTCCAATACAGCTCTGAGATAATAGATACTGGAAAGCAGCAGATAATGGTTCATGTGCTTGGGACCCTGTGATAGAGATGAGTAGGTGAAATTCCAGGCTTCTGGCTTCAGATTAGTCATAACTGTTGATAGTATTTGGGGAGAGAGTTAATAGAAAATCTATTCCTCACTGTTTCTCTCTCACTTTCTACTTTCACAAAAATGAATAAGGCTTCACAGAATGGACTAATATTTGATAAATATATTCACCTGTAATCTAGAAACCAATTTTTCCCTGCCACTTCTTCAGTTCATTTTTTAATGTATTTTTATTTCTTTATTTGTGAGAGTTAGACTGTGAGAGACAGAGACAAAGATCTTCCTTCCATTGGCTCACCCCTCAAATGGCAAATACATTTGGATCTATGCCAATCCAAATCCAGGAGCCAGGTGCTTCCTCCTTATCTCCATTGTAGGTGCAGGGGCCCAAGCATTTGGGCCATCCTCCACTGCCCTCCCGGGCCACAGCAGAGAGCTGGACTGGAAGAGGAGCAACCAGGACTAGAACCCGGGGCCCATATGGGATGCTGGTGCTGCAGGGGGAGGATTAACCATGTGAGCCACGGCGCCAGCCCCTTTTTCAATTCATTTTTAAAAAATTGTGGGTTTTGTACTTCTGTGCTATTTCAACCATAAATATGGGGAAGTTTTACTAGATCATTTCCTTGAAGGTAAAGAGTGAAATGTGTCTATACTCTAAGCAGGATCACATTCATGGGACAAGATTTGAATATGTGGTTGTCTTGTGTTCTGTCTTCCCAGGCAAACAGCATTTGTGGGATTTTTCTAATGAAAATCTCTGTTTTATCTGCACTATTATAGTTTCCCCATATTTCTAAGGAAACCTGACATCCTAATCTTCTTAGAACTACAACAGTTACAGAAAGTTCCAATATACCACCTTGGCTATACATTCCCACCAGTTGAAATAATTTATTCCTGCAACCCAGAGTCTGCTCAATTATTGAAAATTGATTTCTAACTCATTGTGAAGACGTCAGCCCTGGTTACCTCCTCTTGTTTCTTTCTATAAACACTCCTCTATGATAATTTGAGTTTCTGGAGGTTTGTTGATTTTCACAGAAAACTTCATTTCCTTTGCCTTTACCAGAGATACTGATCTCCATAGATACTGTAGAATGTCTGTGTCTGAATCACAGGACCAGCTGTCTTCAGGAGTAAGACTTGGGAAAAACTCGTGGAAAGAACACCAGTCAATATCTGTTGCACTGCTTCTGCTTTGGCCTCCCTGCCCGTTATGTACACACTGATATGGAAGGCTCTGATGTAGGCATTCTTCCCCCATCCATGGCTCTGCTCCTTGCTCCAACTTGAAGATCAAGTCAGGTTTGGTCCTGCAGTGCCCTACTAATGGAAACAATATAGACTTTGTGAAATCACTATCTTGGGTTAATGAAAGGAGTACAGCTTGGTCCAGGAGCTATGCAACAAATGTTCCAATGTGAAATCCTTCCCAGGTGGTAGATATTCAGATTCTTCATGGACTCAAATTCTATACCTGTCCCTCATTCAACTTTATGAATAGTGCTCACTTAGTTGTCAAATAGCAAGAAAATGTTACCATTGGGCATGTGATGAGTGTCACTCACCCAGGGAGAACAGGCTGCTGTAGGTCTCCAGCATCACATCCCTGTACAGGATTTTCTGAGCTTGGTTCATGTTCTGCCATTCCTCCCAGGTAAAGTACACAGCCAGGTCTTCAAATGCTATCATCCCCTGTGACAGAACACTCCTGGTCAACATGTCAACTCTGTCACCTAACAAACAATGGCAGTTGTATATCTTCTACATGGGTATGGATGAAGAAGCAAGAATGCCATTTCATTTCAGATTTGTGAGCATTTGGGCAGCCACACAGAAGCATTTAACAGGGGATCAAACCTATGGTATAAAGGCTGTGAAAATTGCCCAAGCTGGAGGGAAACAGGAATTTCTGTTCACAAAGGCCAGACTATGTCAAGGGCAATTGCACAGTAGGCTGAAAGGGGGACAAGAGTCACTCTGGAATGAGCAGTGTTCAGAAGAATGTAGAAGTATTCAGGAAAAAAGACAAGAAACCATCAGGGAAGTTATGAAGGGATTGAACAGCGAAGAATTTCCAGAAAAACACTGTACACAGTCAATGCAATTATGGCAGAGAAAAAAATTTTTAAAAGAGACAGTAGGCATTTAACTTAGTGTTTATGATGCCAGCTCAGATACTCTCTCTCTGCATCAAATTTCCAAAGTTGGATTTCAGTGCCAGCTCCAGTTTCCAGCTCCCAGCTAATGCAGACCAGGGGAAGCAATGGTGATGCCAACCAAGAGGGAGGCCTAGATTCCATTCCTGACTCTTGGCTTCAGTTGTGCCCCACCTCTGCTTGATATTTTTATTTAGGCAGTGAAGAAGTGCATGGGAGCTTTCTAGCTTTCTCTCACTCCATCAATTTCTTTCTCTATCAGGCTCATAAATATTTTAAGTAAGGGAGGAGATTCAAGAAAGAATAGAAAGTAGCTTTTGCTTTTTCTATAATTATTCTACTCATAAACATTTAAAGAACTGAAATAACATGATAACAAATTAAAGTAAAAGCTATGGAGTTATTTACCCAAGAACAGAACCTGAGAAATTCTGTACTGTAATCTGCATTTGTGACTGAGGGAAATACAGAGAGCTTTGAGAACCTGCAGTAGGCACCAGCATTGTGGTACAGCAGGTAAGTCTCCACCTGCAATTCAGGCATCCCATGTGGACAGACAATTTGAGTCCTTAGTGCTCCACTTCCAATTGAGTTCCCTGCTAAAGTGGCTGAAAGAGCAGTGAAAGATGGCCTGAGTATTTGGGCCAATTCCACAAATATGGGAGACCCAGATAGAGTTCCAGACTCCTGGCTTTGGCCTGGCCAACCATTGTGGCCATTTGTTGAATGAACCAGCAGATGGAAGATATCTCTTTCTCACTACCCATCTCTCCCTATCTCTATTACTCTGCCTTTCAAATAAGTTAATAAATAAACCTTGGGGCTGGCACTGTGGCACAGTGGGTTAATGCCCTGGCCTAAAGCACCAGCATCCCATATGGGCACCGTTTCAAGACCCAGCTGCTCTAATTTTGATCCAGCTCTCTGCTATGACCTGGGAAAGCAGTAGAAGAAGGCCCACGGATTTGGGCCTTTGTAGCTGTGTGGGAGACCCAGAAAAACCTCCTGGCTCCTGGCTTTAGATGGGTGCAGCCCGGCCAGTGCAGCCAATTGGAGAGTGAAATGTTGAATGAAAGATCTCTCCTCTCTCTCTTTCTCTCTGCCTCTCCTCTCTCTGTGTAACTCTTTTAAATAAATAAATAAATTATTAAATACAATCTTAAAACCTGAAAGAACATGCAGTAGATTATTTTCCCCACAGTGTTCTTACTCTAGCTGGGAATCAAGTTCATCTCCTCAAACTATTAAGGACTGCATTACTCTAACAATTAAAAAAATAAATGCAGCCAGCTCCGTGGCTCACTAGGCTAATCCTCCGCCTTGTGGCGCTGGCACACTTCATTCTAGTCCCAGTCGGGTTGCCAGATTCTGTCCCAGTTGCCCCTCTTCCAGGCCAGCTCTCTGCTGTGACCAGGGAGTGCAGTGGAGGATGGCCCAAGTCCTTGGGCCCTGCACCCCATGGGAGACCAGGATAAGTACCTGGTTCCTGCCATCAGATCAGCACAGTGGGCCGGCTGCAGTGCACCAGCCATGGTGGCCATTGGAGGGTGAACCAACGGCAAAGGAAGACCTTTCTCTCTGTCTCTCTCTCTCTCTCACTGTCCACTCTGCCTGTCAAAAAAAATAATAAATGTCACTGATTTGTGGTTTAGCCCTAGGTAAGTAATTCTCTTGCAGAATGCTAAGTGTTTATTTCCAGGGTGGAACTAAAACACTGCCCACTACATCATCTGTATAACACTAAAGAATGTGTTGGACATTATGACCCCAAAATTTAGAATATTGTCCTTGACTTCAATTGAAATCATATAACAAATATATATTTTGCTATGGCAACAGAAAATGAGAGATGACATTGCCTTTTCTTGGATAAATGCAATGATTGATAGTCATGACAAATTCATCATACATCTTGTTTCTATATATTCCCTGAGAATAAAATTTACCTTCCTACATCCATTTTCATTAATAAATTATTATAAATCTAAAAACAAAACAGACAGAAAGCTGGGAATAATTAAGAAAACCACTTACAGGGGCCAGTGCTATCGCACGGTGGGTTAAAGCCCCAGTCCGCAGAACCACCACCAGATATTAATTCCCACCAAATCAGGTGTGAGTGCGATTTTCAGGTGAATTCAATCAGAATTCCACAGCCATTCAGCTGGGAGGGGTGGATGAATCCAGAAACAGCCAGTTTACATGGGACTAAATCAAGCCTAATATCACAAAGGACTCTTGCATTTCTTTGGCTTTTTTCACATTTGTCTTATTTATCATGATTTGTAATGAATTTTCTGATGTGATCTTTAGTTTTCAGACTGGAATATGGAGCCCAGGGCACGGGAGGAATGGTCTTTTTCATTCAGGGCACAGATGTTGGCTTGCTCCAATTCTGGCTTGCTGTCATTGTTTTGGGTGCCTCAGCCAATTTTTGGTTTTGAGCAGCAATTTTCTAAATGTTTTCTTGGTCTGAGTTTCTTTTGCCTTCTTCCATCCCAAATTTTGTATTCTGACACAGTACAAACAAGAAGTTAGACAGAGGATCCATTATGAAATAAAAAAAAAACACAATAAATTGGCTTTTCAGGCTTAGAAATCTACAGGCAGGATGACTAAGATGAATTTTTGTGTTTTGGAAAATGAAATGGAACCAATTTGCTGTGGGGACAGATATTAATTCCCTCCAAATCGAGTTTGACTGTGATTTTCAGGAATATTCAATCAGAATTCCACAGCAAGTCAGCTGGGAGGGGTGGATGTATCCAGAAACAGCCGGGTTCCTTGTGACTAAATCAAGCCCAATATCACTAAGGACTCTTGCATTTCTTTGGCTTTTTTCACAGTTTTCTTATTTATCATGGTTTGTAATGAATTTTCTGATGTTGCCTTTGGTTTGGAGGCTGGAATAAGGAGTTCAGGGTACAGCAGGAATCGTCTTTTTGAATCAGGGCATAGCTGTTGGCTTGCTCCAATTCTGGCTTTCTGTCACTGTTTTGTGTGCCTCTGCTAATTTTGGTACTTAAGCAGCAATTTTCTAAATGTTTTCTGGGTCTGAGTTGGTTTTGCCTTCTTCCTCCCAAAATCTTGTATTCTGATGCAATACAAACAAGAGTTCAGACAGAGTAGCTATTATGAAATAAAAAAAAAAAAACAAAGTGGTGTTTCATGCTTAGAAATTTACAGGCAACGCAACCAACATGAGTTTTTGTGGTTTGGAAAAAGAAATGGAACCCTTTTACTTAGGGGACAGATATTAATTCACTCCAAATCGAGTGGGAGTGGGATTTTCAGGTGAATTCAATCAGAATTCCACAGCCAGTCAGCTGGGAGGGGTGGATGAATCCAGAAACAGCCGGTTTCCTTGTGACTAAATCAAGCTGCTGCTCCCTGTGGACTTGTCCTCCTCAGCCTCTGACTAGAGCACAGCCACCTCTCCAATGTTGACATCCTCTGACACATGTTTCACTCTTCTGTTCTCTCTAAACTGCAGACTCTTGGGAAACATATGTAACTCTAATGCATCAACTTGCATAGAAGCACATACCTGAGGACTCCAGAGTCTTGGATTTCAGGTTGTAATTAACTTTCCTTTTCAGAGGACTTGTGAAAAAACAAGTCTGGAAGCCAGGGTGTAGCCTTGTGGTTCAAATGCCTATGTCTCATATTGGAGTTTCTTGGTTTGATTCCTGGTTCCAGTACCTGCCTCCAAATTCCTGATAATGTAGACCCTGGGAGCTAGCAAGAAATGGCTCAGATGATTGGGTTCCCTACTCCTGGGACAGCCCTGGCCACTGGGGACATTTCAGCAGTGAACTAGAGGGTGAATACTACTTCTCTGTCTACTTGTTCATTTCTTTGCATCTCCAATTAAAAAACAAAAAAGTATGTTTGTATCATCCATTAAAATAACTTCCTCGATGGAAAAAAAGAGTTTCATTGTTAAATTGGGGAAAAATAATGCTTCTTGGTTGTGATATTAGAATAATGCATAACTGTACATCGGACATCCATTGTGGACAAGGAAGAGAAAGATGGAAGCAATAATTTTTATTTCTGGCTTTGGTACTTGTCATGTAACCTTGAAAAATTCATTTAAACTCATGGTGCCTGAGTGTCCTTAAAATTACAGGCTCATCTAGTTGAGGCAGGTGGTGTAAGGGGAGGTGGCAGGAAGCTGAGAGCTTTCCTTGTTTCTGTGCCAACAGAGCTAAGTGACATTAGCAAGTCATTTGACCCCTCTGGATCTTCCTCCCTTGTGAGATAAGATTGTCTTTATAGTTAAAGGATTTATTCTACACAGTCCTATCTTATGGTTAGGCTCACATGACTGTGAAGTGTTTTATAAACTGGCAGTGTAATAATCAAGTTGGCACTGAAGATGAAATGCTAAACAGCATAGAAATTCTAAAGCTTGTAGTTCTATGAGGAGCTACACAGAAACATTCAAGTTCATGGGCATTTTTAAATTTAAAAACAGAATCATTGAATCACTGTTCAGAATCAGTATAGTTGCTAAAATTCTTATTTATAATCACTGAGATTGGCAGTGTAATTACTGATAGCATACTCCTAGTGTTGTATATTTTAGTTTATACAATACTTAGACTATATAAAATATAGGTAGCATGGGAAGTGCGATACACAGCAGTCTTGTAGAATGGCAGATGTCCTAAACAGCACTCTGGCCTCAGAATCAGCCCTTAAGGCACTCAGATCTAGCTAAAGAGCCCATGAGAGTATTTTCGGTATGGAAAGCCACTCTGGCAAAAAAGAAAAAAAAGGACCTAAATAAAAGATCTCTGTGAGTGAGATCCCAGTAGAAAGAACGGGCCATCAAAGAAGGAGGTACCTTTCTCTGAAGGGAGGAGAGAACTTCCACTTTGACTATGACCTTGTCTAAATAAGATTGAAGTCAGTGAACTCAAGAGGCTTCCATAGCCTTGGCAACTCATGACTAGAGCCCAGGGAGATTTCTGATGCCATAAACAAGAGTGTCAGATTGTTAAGTCAACAACAGGAATCACTGTGTGCTTACTCCTTTTGTGGGATCTCTGTCCTTAATGTGTTGTCCAATGTGAAGTAATGCTATAACTAGTACTCAAACAGTATTTTACACTTTATGTTCTGTGTGCTGCAAACTGATGAAAACTTAATATAAACTAAATCGATCTTCTTTGTATAAAGATGATTGAAAAAGAATCTTGATGTAAATGGAATGGGAGAGGGAGTGGGAGATGGGCGGGGTGCTGGTGGGAGGGGAGTTATGGGGGGAAGCCTTTGTAATCCATACACTGTACTTTGGAAAATTATATTCACTAAATAAAAGTTTAAAAATATTAAAAAATAAAAATATAGGTAGCAATATTTAATGCTTCTCTTACTGTTCCTGGATTGGATTATAGCATACATTAATAAACCTTTTTTAAAGATTTATTTATTTATTTATTTGAAAGACAGCATTATAGAGAGTGACACATAAATAGAGATGATCTGTCTGCTGTTTTAATCCCCACGTGGCTGCAAGCAGCTGGAGCTGGGCTAATCCAAAGCCAGGTGCTTCTTCCAGCTCTCTCACATGGATTCAGGCACCCAAGTATTTGGGCCACCTCCTGCTGCTTTCCCAGGCACATTAGCAGGGAGCTAGATTAGAAGCAGAGCAGCTGGGACATGAACTAGTGCCCATAGGGAATGCCAGCACTGCAGGTGGTGGCTTTACCTTATATGCCACAGCACCATCTACAGCCTATTCATTTTAAATTAATAACTAAAGATTATCTGCTGTTCAGCCTCCAGGCTTTGGCTTGGCCCAGCCTCTGCTGTTGTGGACATTTGGGGAGTGAGCCAGAGGTTGAAAGATCTCTCTTCTTATGTCTCTCCCTCTCTAACCTTGCCTTTCAAATAAATAAATGAGTCTTTGAAATAAAAATACATGCATAAATACACACACACACATACACACACACACACGGTACCAACACAGTGGGTAAAGCCATGGCCTGCTGTGCCAGCATCCCATATGGGTGCTGATTCAACTCCCAGCTGCTCCACTTCCAATCTAGCTCCCTGCTAATGTGCCTGGGAAAGCATCAGAAGGTGGCCCAAGTGCTCGAACCACTGCATTCATGTGGGAGGCCTGGCAGAAGCGCCTGGCTTTAGATTGGCTCAGCTGAGGCCAATTTGGGAAGCGAATCAGCAGATGGAAGATCTGTCTCTACCCCTTCTCTATAACTCTGCCTTTCAAATAAATAATAGATTTTTAAAATGGGGGAAAAGGGCAGTTTTGTTACCTTCCCTTTACCTAGAGTAATATAATCAAAATCTGTTAGGCAAAGAATAAGGGAAATTCTGAGATCATGTATTGACCATAGAAGAGAATGGATTCCTTGTGCATTTTCTGGAAGCCCATGCTAGTTGGAACCAAGGGAAGGATAACAAAAAAGGGGAGGCCTATATCCCTCTTATTTGTCTTCTTTGTTCATTGGAGCAGTGGAGAGTTGAGTAATGTAATATTGGTGTTTGTCTCCATACAGTTCATGTCTATTTAGCTGGTTCTTTTTATTTGCATTTCTTTTTTATTTATTTTAAGAGATTTATTTGAAAGGCATAGAGACAGGGGTCTTCGATCTGCTGGTTTGATTCCCCAATGTTTGGGTGAGGCTGAAGGCCCATGAGCCCCCTCCCATCTCCATGTCGTGTGGGGTCCAAGCACCTGTCCATCACCACTGCACTCGTTGGCTGGAGTTGGAGAGGAAGTAGGGCGTCAGGGAATGGAACTGGTGCCCATGATGTGGGCCATGCAGGCTGTGGTTGCACCCCCATGCCATGAGTCCGTCCTCGATGAACCTTTCTTTAAAGTGGAATTAGGGGTAAAAATTGTCTGAGGTGCATGCACGTTTCTGTTGTGAGAGAGGCTGAGGCCCCGTGGGTGCCTGGGGGCCAACAGAAACACCTGAAGCCTTGGCCCCCAGGTCCCGGTTTCTCCCCTCTGCTTCTGCCCTGCCTGCAGGCCTGGCCCCGGGCTCCAGTGGTACCTCAGGGATTTCAGCACCAAACTGGTCACTTTAGGTCACTTTGTGATGCCTGACTTCTGCCCAAAGAAGGAAGCAAGAAGGGGCCCAGCAGGCTTCCCCCGACCTCTGGAGCCCCGAGCCATGGTGCCGGCCCACGACCCAGGGAGCCCGTGATGATTCTGGACCAGCCATTGGGACCCACGACCCCTGACCCCAGGCTCCAACCCCTTCGAGGTCACCACCGCAGCCTCCTTTTTAGCTGGTTCTTAATCCTCAAGAAGGGTTTTAGGTCAATGTTCTATTCTCATTAAAGACCTTTATGTTTAATTAAAGATTCTGTTAGTAATTTTAACCCTGGGTCATTCTAAAGATGTGCTGTGACTTAGGTTTAGAAAAGAGCATCTTCCTTGCCACCCTCATCTCAGCTCTGGGGGCTGTCAGTTCTCCCTGCACAGATTCAGTAATGCATGCTTCTTCTCTACTACAAAGATCTTATGTTGGTCATATTTCCAGTTACCAAAATCAAATCAACTCACACCTGGACTCTGAGTATTCAATGACATTAGTTATCAAAATAAATGTATTCAAATATTCGAAGACCACTTCAAAGCTTAACTGCCTTCAAGAGTGTTTGGCACTTGGAACAGCCACTGTGGTTTTCTACACATGAGCACTCACTATTTTATATACCATTTAACAATTCAAACATCACTTCAGCTTCAGCAATACACAACAATAGAATGGATGATTCTACATAATAAACATGTTACATTAGTTTGGACTTAAAACCTAGAATTAAAACCATGTGGTAATATGGATGGATTTAAGGAAAGATGTATAGCTAGGTAGCTAAGGCTACAGAATCCCAGACCTATTGATTTTAAGTGAGTCTGGAACAACAGCATTCCATTGCATTATCTTCCATCTCAGAGTCCTGCTTTTCCAGTGAGACCCACCCCACTCAGACCACGTATTTCCTGCCTGTGTCTTCACGGTGGTGGAAGCTGTTCTCATACAGGCATCTCCTGGACAGTCACCAGCTTCCTGATTTACTACCTGAACTGGAATCCCCAGTTGCGAGGTATATTTCCCAAACACCCAGGCTGAATTGAATGTTCGTCTCTGGCAGTCAAAAAGTTCTGCCTTAGGAAACAGAACATGTACTCTACTCTGGGGCTCCTTTTTCTTCTCATGGGGTTCTGTGGTGATCTGTGGTTTTCAACACAAGTCTGGGAGCATTCTGACTCAAAAGAAAGACCAGGGATAAGAGTTCTTTCTGGGGGCTGGTGTTGTGGCATAGCAAGTTACACTGCTGCCTGCAGCACTAACAACCCACATGGATGCCGGTTTGACTCCCAGCTGCTCTACTTCTTCCACAACTCCTTGCTGGGTAAAGCAGCAGAGAATGGCCCAAGCGCTTGGTCCTCTGCCCCCACATAGGAGACCTGGAGGAAGCTGCTGGCTTCAGCCTGGCCCAGCCCTGGCCATTGTGGCCATTTAGGGAGTGAGCCAGCAGATGGACCGCTGTCTTTCCCTCTCTTTTTCTCTCTGTAACTCTGCCTTGCAAAAAAATACAACTTCAGAAAGTTATTCTCCATCAAGCAATACACCATTTTCCAGGCAGTTGTAAAGCTGGGAGTCATAGCTTCTCTTATATTTTGGATAATAAGAGTTTTGTTTTGAAAGCATGTTCATCTGAAACAAAGATCACTCATTATCCTTTGTTAGAGAAGGGGACTCTGCTCTTTGAAAGTGAAAATCAGAAGCTGTAATGTGTGATGAGCTCCACCTGCCAGGTCTGGGGAGACTTATTTGAAAGACAGGGCATCAGGAGAGGAAGCTTTTCAGATTCCCTGGCCCTTGCTTTAGTCTTATGTCTTTACTTCTTTTGTTGCTTCTTGATGTCAAGAGTGTACACTTTATGCTGAAATGAGGAATTGTGTCTAACCTCTTTTGGGCCTTTTTCTAAGAAGAGTGTATATATTTTTCTTGCATATAAGGATAGCTTCTGGGGTGGGTGGATTTTTTGGAAGTTTTCACAAGCTAGCCAGTAGCCTATATTTTCTTCACAGAATTCAGTTTTTAAAAAAGCTTCCAATTGACACTCCTGTCTATGGCATCAGTAATCTCCCTATGCTCCAGTCATGAGTTTCCAAGGCTATGGAAGCCCTCTGAGTTCTCCGATTCTTATCTTGTTTAGACAAGCTCATAGTCAAAGTGGAGGTTCTCTCCTCCCTTCAGAAAAAGGTACCTCCTTCTTTGATGGCCTGTTCTTTCCACTGGGATCTCACTCGCAGAGATCTTTTGCCAGAGTGTCTTGGCTTTCCATGCCTGAAATACTCTCATGGGCTTTTCAGCCAGCTCCGAATGCCTTTAGGGCTGATTCTGAGGCCAGAGTGCTATTTAGGACATCTGCCATTCTATGAGTCTGCTGAGATTCTCACTTCCCATGTTGGATCACTCTCCCCTTTATTTACTCCATCAGTTAGCGTTAGCAGGTACTAGACTTGTCTATGTGCTCCCTTTGACTCCCAGTCCCTTCACCATGACCAACTGTGAACTGAAACTGATCACCTGGAACAGTGAGATGGCATTGGTACATGCCACCTCGATGGGATTGAATTGGAATCCCCTGGTATGCTTCCAACTCCACCACTTGGGGCAAGTCAGCCTGAGCATGTCCCAAATTATGCATCTCTTCCCTCTCCCATTCCCACCACCATGTTCAACAGGGATCACATTTCAGTTAATTTTCAACACTTAAGAATAACTGTGCATCAATTACAGATCTAAACCAGTCATATTAAGTAGAACAGATAAAAAAAACTACTAAGAGGGATAATGTATTAAGTTGTTCATTAACAGTCAGGGCTATGCTGATCAAGCCACCATTTCCCATAGTGTCCACCTCACTCCAACAGGTTTCCCTCTTGGTGTTCAGTCAGTCGTCACCGATCAGGGAGAACATATGGTATTTGTCCCTTTGGGACTGGCTTATTTCACTCAGCATGATGTGTTCCAGATTCACTTACTCCTCATGTAGGATCTCTATCCTTAATGTGCTGTACATTGAGATTTAATGCTATAACGAGTACTCAAACAATATATTTCACTTTGTGTTTCTATGGGGGTGCAAACTGTTGAAATCCTTACTTAATGCATACTAAACTGATCCTCTGTAAAAAAAAAAAAAAAAGAAAAAGAAATTATCAATTCCCAACTTGACTCTCACTGGGATTAAACATGACAATAGGTCTGCTCTGATTTCATCATCATTTTAAAAAATCATCTATTATTTTTCACTTTATGTTTCTGTGTGGGAGCAAACTGTTGAAATCCATACTTAATGTATACTAAACTGATCTTCTGTATATTAAGATAATCGAAAATGAATCTTGATGTGAAGGGAAGGGGAGAGGGAGTGGGAAAGGGGAGGGTTGTGGGTGGGAGGGACGGTATGGGGGGAAAACCATTGTAATCCATAAGTCGTACTTTGGAAATTTATATGCATTAAATAAAAGTTTAAAAAAAAAAAAAAAAAAAAAAAAAAAGCTTCCAATACAGCCAGACCATCTGTAGGTAGGGAAGAGCAGGCAGAAAAATAAAAAGAAACATGAGGAATATGAGGAAGCTAATGATCAAACATTCCCTTGTGCTTTTCTAGTACTAGGATTAGCTATTCTCTTCTTTTTACTCAATCCTGTAATCCTGCGGATTTAGCTCTTTAAAGACAAAGATGCCAGTAGGCAAAATACTTAAGTTGGTTCCATACTACTAAAACAGAAATACTTCAGTTTGTTTTAGTGCCAAAAATGTATTTACAGGAGAGGCATAAATCCTCAGGGAACTAAGTCTCTTGCAAACACTGCATGCAATGAAAAGCATCCTCAGCCTCAACCAAGAGCACTGCCATTACAGAGCTTAAGGCTGATTTATCTTCCCCACCTGGTGTGAATATGTTGAGAAATAAGCGGAGATAAACAGACCTTCTAGGTTAAGTCAAATTCTCCTTGGTGAGCTGCTCATTTGAGGACACAGCCTTTCTGCACTCTTGTGATATTTGCAATGGATTCAATTCAAGCCTAATTCACAATTGCTGGCCAGCAGCTCCTGGAATGCTTCTGACCACAACAGTGCTTCCTTCGGGGAAGGTCTGCAAGAGCAGTTCTCTAATGAGTTGTGCTCAGAGCAGTTCCCCTCCCAGCTCAGCAGTGAGCTCTTCAGATTGCAAACACAGGAATCTCAACTTACTTGATGAAAGCTTGCTACCTGCTTTTCTTGCCAATTGTGGCCTTCCCAGGAATGGTGGAGTTTTGCCATAGGTAGCTCAACCCAGTCTTCAATACTCTTATTCTTACAAAAAAAAAAAAAGACAATTCACTAAGTGGTCATCCTTGAATACACTACTGAGCCTGAATGCATTTTTACCAAATAAAGTTGCCCAATAGCTATAAACCAAAAGCCAACAACAGGCTTGCCCACCTAATATTACACTCAGCCCCGAAGTACTGAGCAGTTTCATCAGTTCCTCAGAATGTAACTATGCTGTGAGGACTACAGATAGGGATACCCAAATTTTAATTATCAATACACTGCACAGCTAATAAAGCAGATGCTGTCTCTTGCCCACAAAAGGAGACAGTTTCTCTGCAAGGTTAACCGCAATCGGGAGACATTTTGCACCTGATGGAACCCGCAGCGGGACTGCTTTGAGCCAGCTCCTCTCCTTCCCTTTCCACCTTCGGTCCAGGATGGGACAGAGACCATGCACAGGAGGTGCCACCAGTCACCCGTTTCCCCCTGTCCACCTGCAATGCTCCTGGGAGGCAGATGCCACAAAACAGTGATTTGTTCCATGATTGTCACTGTGTGAGATCAGCCCATCATGAGAAAATGACCATGGATTCCAATGAGATATGAACCGCAGAAGCACTGTCCCCAGCATCAGTACAGGAGGGTGGATGATGGAAGGCACAGCATGGCCAGGATCTCTAGGGACCCCGCAGGACTCTGCTGCCCTGGATGCCTACAGCAGGCAGCAGCACAAAGGCCCAGTGCACCTCCAGCACCCTTCTACCAAACCCTTCCCCCTGTCTGCCCATGCAGACCACACAGATGCTGTGTCAGTGAGTAAATCAGCACCACACACTTGGTTTTCCTGATGAGACTTGGCCTTCATTGCTTCCCCAAGTGCAGCACATGCTGCAAGCCTCAGCCAGCAGGGCTGGCAGGAGAGGTGGGCAGTCGCACTCACCAGGTCTGTCTCTTCTTCTCCTGCCCCTCCTGACTCAGGGGCCACCGCCGGCATTTTAGCCCCAAGGCACGAAACGGGACGGCCAAGAACCTAACACCACCCATGTCATGCGCACACACTGCAAATACCAGCTGCCCACCAATGTCCACCAACTTTATAGCCAGCCTAGCATGGGGCGGGTCTGGCAGCACTGGTCCTGCCTCAGGGCAGCAACGATTGTCCTGTGGCCCCCTGCTGGACTGAGCCTGAACTGCCCTGCAGCAGATTCTGGAAGCAAGAGAGCTGCTGATGGCTGAGGCCCTGGCTCAGAGTACACTTAGAGAGACCCTATGCCTGGCAAGGGCACTGGGGCCCTGGACTTTCCCAGGCTGCAGTCCTAGGGTGGAGGCTGGCTTGGCCTTTCCTCCCCCAGCCCTGCCGCAGGTGGAGCGGGGTTCTCACGGGGGCATCTTCCTTCGAGGGAGAGCGGGTGAACCCCAAATGCCATGACTCCCGGTGCCGGGTGCTGGCCTGCAGCCTTCCGGGAGGGAGTAGGTGACAGTGACTTTGTGGGGAGGTGACACTTAAGCTGGTCCTGTATTTTGGGTTAGTTCTGGATGCACATCCCAGTGCACCTGGACCTGCGGGTCTGCTGCAGGCCTCCTGGAGGCTCTGGGAGCTGGGCATCCTGGTGGCAAGGGCAGGAGGGTGGGAGTTCGAGGTGCTGAGCTCCCGCTGGGTGCACCAGACACTTTGGAGCTGTTCAGAGTAAGGAGTCGAGGTCACCTCCTGAACCACTCCTGGTCCCAAACTCCTGGTTTGGGATTTGCCAGAACCCTGAAGTAGGGGTGTGGTGGGGGTGGTAGTGGTTGGCTTCAATGCACTGTATTTGTGAATTCTTCAAACACAGCTTCTCCCTACTCCTGCAGGCTTTCAAGTGATTGACGAGGACAGAGTCCCTCAGCTGCAAAGTGACTGAAGTTTGAAAACTACGTCCAGAACTTCACAGTGTGTATTCAGGTGGTCATCCTTCAGGCCTGCAGGTGGACACCAAGAGCCACAGTAAGATATTAATTACTGTAGATACTCTCCTTTCTTTCCGGTAGACCCACCAAAAGAGAATGGGAGATGAGTACTTGAACATTGGAACCAGTCAGGATGCTAGGGTGAGCTGCCAGTACTTGGAGCTCAGGAGTGGACATGGAGAGCAAAACATGCATTGTTACTAAAGAGGACAGTTAGGCATTTTACTGTGAAAAGGGAAATCATTTAGATGTGAACAAGACACCTTAAGAAAAGGTCTGTATAGTTATTTTTGTTTATTTGCAAGGCAGAGAGAGCCCTTCCATTTACTGCTCATTCCTCAAATGTCTGCACCAACCAGAGCTGGGTCAGGCTGAAGCCAGGAACTCAGTGTGGGTCTCCCACACAGGTGGCAGGGACTCAAGTACTTGAGCCATCAGCTGCTGCCTCCCAGGGTTCTGTTAGCAGGAAGCCAGAAGCAGAAGCAGGGCTAGGGCTTGAGGCCTGGGCATTCTGACTGGGATGTGGAAGGCTTTACCACTATGCCAAACACATGCTCCAGTAAGCTGTTTCAACACATTTGCAAAATGTAAGAATGTGGTTTTAAATATATGCTCTTCATCTTAAAAATTTGCGTAATCTTATATTCAGTTTCATATGATTCAATACTTATTATTAAATACAAGTAACATTTAGACACATGCTTTCCTCACCAATACAAACCTCAGTAATTTTTTCACTTAGAACCTTGAATATTAGCATTCATTCAGACTGAAGTTCACTCATAGGCTGGGAATTCTGACAGAGACAGTAGGGAAACAAATCTAGATGTGTATCTGATACCTAATAAGATTCTGAACCTGACTGATAGAATCTGAGTAACTGTTCAGAGAGTCACTTCATACCTCTCCCCTCTGTAATGAGAAGACTGTGTCCTTTGGCCACTTTCACATGATGTTATGTAAATCTAACCTGAAAAGCCTTTTATAAATTCTGAAGTACCATACAGAAGCATATTATGCATTTCCATATGTGTGAAAAAAGGCAATGTCAAAGGCATAGCTATTCCAGAGAGAAGTTAGGAGGATTAGCTCAGTTTGTAAATGTGTAAGTACCATTAAATATCTACATATTTGAAATAGATTTATAGAGTGTGGAGTTCAAGATAGATATTGAATAAATGCACTCTGGATAATAAGCAAATATCAGAAATAATGCCACACCCATCAGTGTTTAAACTCTTCAGACAGCTCCATGCCAGGGAAGTGCAGTGATCCCTGTAAATTAACAAAAATCAATCTGTGTATACCCATGGAAGCCACTGGTTTATGTGCAGTCTATACTAGAGGTTTTTGTGCTTAGTAAAATTACTTGATTTTTTAATGAATGCTTTCATACTCATACCTGATGCTGAGTGGCAGACAATTTTTTCTGAAAAGTATGTGGTTGAGAAATATAAATATAAATCAGTTTATAATTTTTGTGTCTGAATATTTTTCTGCATTGAAACAAAACCTGCAATAATCAGAAGACTTTTCCTCAACAAGTTGCTATATTGATGCATCTTCATTTATGTATGTAATGTATGCTTAGGTAAAAGGAATAGAGAGAGAGATCTCTATCTTCCATCTACTGGCTCACTTCCAGATGGCCACAAAAGCTGGGGCTGAGCCAGGCTGAAGCCAGGACCCTGGAACTCTGTCCCAGTCCCCCATGTGGGGGCAGGAACCCAAACTCTTGGGCAATCTTTGCTGCTTTCCCAAGCAAAGAGCTGGATGAGAAGTGAAGGTGGTGAGTCTCAAAGCAGTGCCATAAGGCATGCTGCTGTTGCAGTTGGCAACTTACCTCTTTGTACCACAATGCTGTCCCTGGATTGATGACATATTGAAGTGCTGCCACTGGCTTTTGGCTAAATAGGATGACTTAACGTGTTTTCCACTCTGTGGAAGAGGAACAAATAAGGCAGTTGGTTGTAAAAGTTGCCCATGGAAACCACAGCCTGAGAAAGATGAATCAACTCACCTTGCATTTTCCACCTTGCATCTACACCACCCTTTTCTGGACAAACATCTGATGGTATGCCCTTGTGATGGAGGTTCTCAGGGTGCTGGAACATTTTGTAATTTTTTAAAAATATAGATTAAGAAGAAGGCAAATAAACAAAAAATTACAAACTGCTGCCAATACCAAGAAGAGATTATTGAGAGTAAAAGGTCACCTGTTGGAGCCAGCACTGTGGCACATCAGGTTAAAGCCCTGGCCTGAAATACAGGCATCCCATATGAGTGCTGGTAGAGTTCCGGCTGCACCACTTCCAGTCCAGCCTTCTGCTAATGCACCTGGGAAAGCAGTAGAGGATGGCCCAAGTCCTTGAGACCTTTTGCACATGTGGGAGACCCAGAAGAAACTCCTGGCTCCTGGCTTCAGTTCAGCTCAGCTCTGTCCATTGTAGCCATTTGGGCAGTGAACCAGCAGATAGAAGATTCTCTCTCTCTCTCTCTCTCTCTCTCTCTCTCTCTCTCTCTCTCTTTCCCTATCTATATAACTTTTTCAAATAAATAAAATAATTTTTCTAAAAAAAGGTATCCTGCCATACTTCTTTCTTCCCTGTTAATTACTAGGAATTATAAATTGTTATGGGGCCAGCACTGTGGCAAAATGGGTTATACCAACATCTGCAGCACTAGCATCCTCTATGGGCACCAATTGCATGTTCTACTTCTGATCCAGCTCCCTGCTAACATACCTGGGAAAGCAGCAGAATATGGTACAAATCCTTGGGTCCTGCACCCAAGCTGGGACCTGGATGAAATTTCCCTGACTCCTGGCTTTTTTTAAAAGATTTGTTTATTTATTTGAAAGAGTTACACACACAGAGAGAGAGAGAGAGAGAAAGAGAGAGAGAGGGAGGGAAGACTTCCATCTGATGGTTTACTCCCCAACTGGTTGTAATGGCTGGAGCTGCACTGATCTGAAGCCAGGAACGAGGAACTTCTTCCACGTCTCCCACTTAGGCTTGGGCCAAAGGACTTGGGCCTTCTCCTACTGCTTTCCCAGGCCATAAGCTGAAAGCTTGATCAGAAGTTGAGCAGCCCGGTCTTGAACCAGCGCCCTTATGGGATGCCAGTGCTTCAGGCCAGGGTGTTAATCTGCTGGGCCATAGCTCTGGCCTCCCATGCATGTGCATGGGCCCAAGCACTTGGGCCATTTTCTACTGCTTTCCCAGGCCATAGCAAGTAGCTGGATCAGAAGTGGAGCAGCAAGGAGCAAGGACTCAAACCAGTTCCCAAATGGGATGCCCATAATGTTTTCTTTAATTGGAGAAATGTTCCTTTGATAGAATGAGCGTATGACCCCACAATATTCTCTACTTACTCATAATAGGGTCTGAGATGTAAAAGTCATGATTAATTTCTTAGAAGAAAATTTACATACCCAGAAGCAAAGAGAGAAAATTAACCTTTTGTTTTTCTCATGATTGAATCAGAGTTTCAAAACTAATACTTAACTTGTATTTTAGAGGAGTTAATGACTTAACCATCTCTTCTATTAGAAATACTATGTTGTGGCCAGTGCTGTGGCACAGTAGGTTAAAGCACTGGCCTGAATGCCAGCATCCCATATGGGCTCCGGTTCTAGTCCCGGCTGCTACTCTTCTGATCCAGCTCTCTGCTATGGCCTGGGAAAGCAGTAGAAGATGGCCCAAGTCTTTGGGCTGTTCTGAGGCTCTTAGCGTAGTGAAGATATCTTAGATTCTCATTAGTGAAATCTTTAGAAATGTCAGAAAGCATGTAACTTTCTTTAACGATCTGAAACAGAGATGAGATCCATAAGGGCAGAACTGCTCAGCAGCCACAATGCAGGAATATGTTTCTTTCTGACGATATCTTCATCTGCTTCTTGCAGTTGCAGCCAATCTGTGAGCTTTGGTCTGTTTTCTGCCCTTGGGAGGACCTAGGGTGCTCTATATTATCTGTAAGGATTCAAAATTTGTTGTATATTAGTGTCTAATCATAAAATTTCCAAAGTGACAAGCTGCATGTAATAAAATATGCAGGACTACAAAAAAAAATACAAACATGGTGTACTGTCTATAAATTACAGCGGTAAATCTCTATTATAGAGATACACATCTCTACACAATTCTCTCTTTCTTTCCCTCTGAAAGTCTACATTCAGCTCTCGATGGTGTGATTACTTAGGAATAGATTTCATATACTTACTTTCATAATCAGTGAACTCGGAATTATTATTGTAGTATTGAGGATTGTACTGACTAAAACACTATGTTTATTCCATGTTAAATAACATCATCCTATCTTTGGATTCCATTTGTCCTGCTACTGATGTATTCACAGGAGAGGGGAGGTGGGAGGAAAACCCAAGATCCATCAGGGTAGAGGAGGAATGTCAGAGGCTGTGGTTCTATTGTACTGCAGCTTGGGTTCTGGAAGAACACATGAATGGACCCAGATGGTTTGAAGCTAACTGAGGGCCTATGTTCTGTACACTTGTCTGTGGTACTGCATTTTCATTTATGTAAAATTTATTTTCTTCAAGCAATATATTAATTTGGATGAAAATGAAGATGTTAAGGAATTTTCAGAATGGGTCTGTTTAACCCTCATTGGCTTTGTTTTTAGGCACTTAACTCAGAAAAGAAAAGATAGAAAAATGCATTTTGGGTTCTCTTCATCTATACCACGGCACTCTTTGGTTAAGATTTATCATTTTGTCATATTTGATTATCTAGACTCCCTGAAAAATCCCCTACTTCATTAGATGGCGTCCGTGTCTCACCATGGCAGTGAAAAGTTTAAAATGTTCCAGCTGTGCATTTAGCTAGGCCATGGACACCTGCCATGGCACTTGCCAGCCAATTGTGTCAGGGGCATCATCTGAATCAGAATTACTTGCATGAAAACAAGGAGTTGCAGATTCTTGCAGTGAAAGTGGAGAGGAGCAGGAGCTGCAGAACATTGCCAGGGGTGAGTGTGCCATGGGATGCCATGTGGTGGCTGGTGTCTGGGGTGCTGGTTCTGCAGAAGATAGGGCTTATGGGGGCTGGTGCTGTGGTGTAGCAGGTAAGTCTGCCGCCTGCAGTGCCAGCATCCCATATGGTCACTGGTTCAAGTCCCGCTGCTCCATTTCTGATCCAGCTCTACTATGGCCTGAGACAGCATTAGAAGATTGCCCACATCCTTGGACTCCTGAACCCACATGGGAGACCTGGAAGAAGCTCCTAACTCCTGGGTTTGGATCAGCTCAGCTCTGGCCATTGCATCCAATTGGGGAGTAAACCAGCAGATGGAAGATTCTCTCTCTCTCTCTCTCTCTCTCTCTCTCTCTGCCTCTCTTCTCTCTGTGTAACTCTGACTTTCAAATAAATAAATCTTTCTTTTTTTTAAAATAGCTTATGCTGATGGGTAGTGGTCATGGAAAATGTATGGGACATTTTGCAGCAAGATTTTGGATGAATTTTCCAACCCCTGAACCTCCTAGAGATTGGAATAGACTTCTAATGCGTAACTTCCTCTTATGCTTAATTAGGTTTTTGTTTTGAATTGTTTTTGATGAAACAGCAAGGAATTCTGAGTTATAGACTTCCTATTTCAGAGAGGAAAACACTGATGCCTGCATTATAATTAAATAATGCCTATCACCCTTTCTTAAGCAACAAATGATCACAGATTCTCTCTTTGCTGCTAAGTAATGAGCATGGTGATTCTTCCCTCCATAACCACCTTCCCACCTACACTCCCTCCCCTCTTCCTCCTTCCTCTCCTATTGACATGGAATGCCTTACATAGCTAGGGTGAACATTTAACCCGCTGGCCCTAGGTGTTCATACACTTCAACTGTGTGTAATTATTCATATTCCCTTTTTATGACCAAGCTTATGTCAGAACGACAAATTATATATTCACCTAATACTGAGAGTCATCAAATTGATTTCTATTTTCTTCTCTCTTAGGCAGTTCTTGAGGGGCAGAAATATTTATTTTGTATATCATGCATTTATTCAACTAAAAGACTGACTGTCAAGATGCTGAGTTTTAGTGTCAAAGCAAATATGTTTCTAGACCCCATGAAGTTTACAGTCTGACAAGAAAGAGCAATCTACCCAAAGAATATTGTTTAACATAGTAAATGCTGGTGTGAAGCCAGTGGATAAAGATTGAAGCATTCTTAATCTAGCACCAACTCTAATCCCATGATCTCTAATTGAGAGAAGTAATCAGAAACACAGAACTCCATGTTACCCAGTTATCTCTTTGAATTTCTGATTAAAGAATAAAACATATCAAACAACACACAAATACCCAGGAGTGCATAATATTTATATACTATCTTGATATTAAAAATAAGAAAAACTAACCATTAAATAATAGCAACTTTAATCTCCTTTGTTTTCTAGACAAGTTATAATCCTATGTGGTTCTTTACAGTAAATTATTACAGTAAATTACAGTACATCATTACAGTAAATTATTACAGTAAATAACTATAGTAAATTATTTTTGTAGGTACACTTCATCTCTCTCACATTTTTCCATTTGATAAATCAGATTATAAAAACTGAGACCCAAGAGAAAAGAAAGATTTTTAAGCTAGTGTTATATGTTGATTGGCTCTCTAAAAAAGATTTATTTATTTATTTGAAAGTCAGAGTTACACAGAGTAGAAGGCGAGAGAGAGATATCTTCCATCTTTTGGCTCACTCAGCAGTTGGTCACAATGGCTGGAGCTGTACTGCTGCAATGCCAGCATCCAGGAGCTTCTTCTGGGTCTCCCACACAGGTGCAGCTTCCCAAGGACTTCGGCCATCTTCCACCACTTTCCCTGGCCATAGCAGAGAGTTGGATCAAAAGCAGAGTAGCCGGGACTCAACCTCCACCCATATGGAATGTCCATGCTGGCAGTAGCTTTACCTGCTATTTCACAGTGCTGGCCCCTTGATTAGACTTTATCTTAGACTTTTTAATGATATTAAAAAACCCCATGCTTTTCTAAGCTCTTTCCATTCAGTTTCTACTTTGTAAATTCCAGATAATACTGTCCCCAGAATTAATCTAAGGTATAAATGCTATGATATAAGGCATTTAACCCCTTAACCTGTCTCCTTGAATACTCAGCTATGTTAGCTCTGTGTCCATTCTTCTGTCTCTGTACTAGATGAATAAAAAGACAGTGTAAAATGATTTGAAAAGAACTATAAGGGGTCAGCGCTGTGGTGCTGCTGCCAATTGGGGAGTGAACCAGCAGATGGAAAACACCTCTCTCTCTCTCTCTCTGTCTCTGCCTCTCCTTCTCTGTAACTCTGACTTCCAAATAAATCAATAAATCTTAAAAGAACTATAAACATCAATAAAACACAAATGAAAATTGTATTCTCAAAACTGGATATTAAACCATGCCTTCTACACCTCTGTTAAAAGTTACATTCTATCATAGTCATTTATGATTTCTAGGGCCAAAGTAGTAAATAAGATTTTTCTGGAAGAGACAGAGGTTATGAGGGAGCCAGGATTTGGGGTCAGTTAGCAGCAGTGAGTGTCACTCTTTCAGATTTGATTCAGGAAAGGAAGAACAGCAACTGATCCCTGAGATTTTGGGTTGGGAAGGAAAGGAAGGAGGGACTGAATAAAACCAAAGGCCCTCTGGTTGTGGGCACCCACCCCCGACTGCAGCCTTTGGGGAGGCCCAGCTGGTGTCTCTAGGGATGCTGCGGACTGGACTCCATTTCCCAGAGTTCCCAGGAGCTCCAACATATTCTGCTTCCCGAATGCCTGTGCACTTGTATGTAAAACTGCCAGTCCCTGGGGCTCTGAGTTGGACCAGAGGGAGTTCATTCCCTGATCAGGGTCAGCCCTGGGGGCTGTGGTGCTCCTTCTCTCTCATTTACTGCATCACCTGCTCTGCACGTGCAATCCCAGGCAGTTTCCAAGTGCTCACCCGAGCCTGCCTCCTGCTGCTTCTTCCCTCTTCATTGTCCACCTGTGGGACCCAGTTACCAGGGACTCTGTTCCCCACACTCCCTGCTTGGCTCCCTGTGTTTCTGGAAGAAAGCGTACCTGCTCTGGGACTTTCTGCTGCAGGTTTGGCATGCAGGAAGGGGTGGGGACATGTGTGGGAGAAGGGTGGGTGCCAGGGCACCAGCGATCCTGGCAGTTTCCCCCGAGGTCAGGGCTGGGACCTGGGCTGTTCTGTCTCCCACCTCTGCTTCTCAGGCTCCCAGTGCCTGGACTCTCTCCTGCAGAACCTCACCCAAACTGTCCCTAATGTGCTTAATTTAGTGGTTACAGGAGAGAGAGGGCAGCGTTCTGGGAACCTGCCCACGCAGAGAAGGAAGGCGGAAAGACTCCCACTCTCCACAGTTAAATAAGCTGGGTTCCCACTGTGGGTGGTCTCAGAATACAGTCGGGCTGGGCCTCTTGATGTTTCCTGGGCTCGTTTCTGCAGGGTGGGGCTGGATGGCCTTCAGCAGGGAGCCTGTGGCAGCAGAGGGGTGGGAAGAAGGATCTGACAAGGATCTGCCCCACTGCTCTCATCCTGCATCTCATCTTCCTGGTGGGGAGCAGTGTGAAGCGTGAATAGTTGCTTTGTGTGTTTATCCCTCTCATATTAATTATCAGATTTTTCCAATGTGGAATTTGAAGCTGTTCCAGAAACCTGGGGTGGGAAAACTCTCTTCTTTCAAACAGGCACAGAGACAGTGGAGGATCCAAGGAGTTTCTATTAATGGCCCTAGGCTCAGCTGGAATGATTTCCTGAGAACTGAGCATCAAATTCAAGTTTCTTAGCTGTTACAGCATTGGTGGGTTTAAATGGCAGCCTACATGACTTAGGACCACAATTTCCAATGGTCAGTGGGTCCAGTATGTTTGTAAAAGAGATGCTGGGGACAGATTTATTAGGACAGATTTATGACTGGAGTTTACAGAAGCAGAACTTAGGACATCTTCCCTCCCTAGATAAGATTTCAGTGGGCAGCTGTTTCACTCGTCAATTGTGAGCATCCACTTTTAAAGGTTTGTGTTGGATGAGGTCCACTTCTCTTTCTTTGATGATGTATTTGGCTGCTTTTCATTTTCTGTCTTCAGCTATCTCTTCTCCTGTTAGCAAGGCTGTCAACTGTTTTGACCTGCCACTGATCCCTTTGCAAAATGAGAAGGGAACTAAAATTAATGCAAGTCTACTGTGTTGTCAATAACTGGAGCTACTATTTTAAAGATTTATTTATTCATTTGAAAGAGTTACACAGAGAGAGGAGAGAGACAGAGAGAGAGAGAGAGAGAGAGACATCTTCCATCCGATTGTTCCCTCCCCAATTGGTAGCAACAGCTGGAGCTGTGCCAGTCTGAAGCCTGTAGCCAGGAACTTCTTCTGGGATGAAGCTGTTTTTTGAAATAATTATTTATTTATTTGAAAGGCAGAGTTACAGAGTGGCAGAAACAGAGATCAATGGCTGGAGCTGTTTGGATCCAAAACCAGAAGCCAGGAGCTTTGTCCAGGTCTCATAGGTGGGTGCAGGAGATGAGGGATTTGGGCCATCTTCTACTGTTTTCCCAGGCCACAGCAGAGAGCTGGATGGGAAGTGCAGCAGCCAGGATCATAACCGGCACCCATATAGGATGCTGACACTGCAGGCAGTAGCTTTACCCACTATGCAACAGTGCTGCCCACTAACGGGAGCTCATTTAATCTGAGTATGCATAAAGTGGAGAATTACAGCATCATAAATACAGATAAGTTACAGTTTTTCTCTGCGCAGTACTTTACAGTTACCCAGTGATCCACTGAGAATCTTACTTTCCACACTGTGTAAATAAGAAGGTCAGTTACTTGTCTTATTTTGGGTTCTGTGTTTAAACCCATGACATTTTTGACATGGGAGGATATTAGTTCTACAATTTCATAGAGACTGGTCTGTGGAAGCATCGATAGAAGTTATAACTGTGAGAGTGGTAAGAAAGAAGAAGGGAAGAAATAAGTGCCCCTTACGCCACACAGAGGTGTCCACAAATGGAGTAGAAGACGTGCCCTTGAAAACTATGGCTGACTTTCTGGGACAAACTGTGTTTGAGTGCTTCACATGTTCTGATAGAAAGGTGTTGCCACCAGGTTATTAGTATATTTATTTAGTTAGTTTTTAAAGATTTATTTATTTATTTGAAAATCAGAGCTACACAGAGAGAGAAGGAGAGGCAGAGAGAGAGAGAGAGAGAGAGAGAGGTCTTCCATCAGGTTCATTTCCCCAATGGCTTCATCATTGTGAACTTTGCTCAGTTCCTGACCTATACCTTTCCTTTAACCTAGTACTTTGCCATGTAGTAGCCCATGAAAACTGCAGACTGCATAAATGAATGAATACTTGGAGGGTTGTGATTTCTTAGAGGAACATCATGAGACAGAAGGAATAAAACAAAACAAAAGTATCCTCCGTGTATAGAAGGTATACTGTTTTTGCAAGCCACAGCGAAGAGGAAGAAGCAGGAAAGTAGTGAGACTGGAAAGTTTGTGGCAAACGTAATAGGCACTGGTCAAGAATTTAACAAGCCCATTAGGAAAACATTAAGGTTTCCTTACTTCCATGTAGACTCTGCCCTCTTATGGTGAACAGGGTCCTCTAAACCCACTTGTTGCACAAATGAAAACCCAAGCATTATCTTCTCCCACAGATGGAGTCTGCTATTGGTTTTGATTTGCATTTCCCTAATGGCTAGTGATATTGGGCATGTTCATTTATGTCTTGACCATTGAGATTTCTTCTTCTGAGAAACATCTATTCTGATCATTGCCCATTTCTTAGCTGTACATTTTGCTTCTTATTTGGAGATTTTCCAGTTCTATATATGTATGTTCTGGCTATCAATCTTTTGTCATAGTCAGAGTTTTCAATGTTTCCTGCCATTCTGTCCATTGTATCTTCACTCTGTTGAATACTTTGTTGTGAAGATGTATCTTAATTTGATATGCTCAAATTTGTATATTTTATTTTGTTACTTGTGCTTTTGGAATCTGACCCAAAACTGTTGTCTATGCTAATATTTTACAGTTTCTCATATGTTTACTTAGTTTTTGGTTTTATATTTAGACTTTTAATTCACCTTGAGTTGCTTTTATATAGTGTATAAGGTGTTGGGGTATCTTTTCAGGCTTCTACATATGGATAATCACTTTCCTTTAAACCATTTGCTAAAGGGATTCTTCTTTCTCCTGTTTGTTTTCTTTCCATTGTTAAATAGGAGTTACCTGTAGAAAAGTCGGTTTATTTCAGCTGCCTATTCTTTTCCATTGAACTATGTGTCTGTTTTTGCAACAGGGCTAACACTGCTTCTATTTTTTTAAGATTTATTTATTTATTTGCAAGGCCAGATGCTTCTTCCAAGTCTCTCATGTGGGTGCCAGCACCGTAGAACACCAATTTCCCAGGTGCATTAGTAGGGAGCTGGATTGGAAGTGGAGCACCTGGTCTCCTAGCAGCAACATATGGGATGCATGCACAGCAGGTCAAGGCTTTAACCCACTACACCACAGCACCAAACCCTTCCTTATTTACTTCTGCTGTGATCTTTCATTATTCACTTTTTTCTACTGCCCTGCATCTTGACTCATTCCTGTTTCTTTCTGGGTCCTGGAGGATGGTAGTAGGTTGCTTCTGGGATATCTTTTTTGTGTTAGTAGATACTTGGTAATCTAAAATCACAGTTTTTAGTTTCTATATTTCTCTGCTATCACAAGGACCTTCTAGATGACAGCAGAAAATGCTGGCAGAAATGAGGATATATTAATTTGCTAAGAAAATACCACAGAGAATATGATGTAAATCATGGAATTTTACTTCTCAGAGTTGTAGAGGTTGAAAATGTGGATCAAGGGGCTTAAATAGGCTCGATTCTTCCAGAAGCCTTTCTCCGATGTGACAGACACATCTATCATTTTATCTACTTAAAAGCACTTTCTTCAGGTAGAGTCATGTTGGTGGTTAGCACTTCAGTGTTTGAGTTTTAGGGAGGCACATTTCAGTTCACAACAGCAAAAGGGTCCCTGTGGTTTACTTCAGTGACAGCCATCTCTGCGGAGGACAGAAAGTTTAAAATCAGCGTTAGGAATTCTCACAGTATTAATGTCTGCTATCTCCATCAAATGTGCATTCATGTACACACAAACAAAACTACCTGTACACATAAACACATTCAACAGTGGAAATGCCTGATGGTTATGTATAGGTAACATCAATATAATAATCCATAAGATGGCCTATTAGCAGACATTAAAAAAAGAATTAGAAAGAATGACAACAAAATCTGCAATTACCTATATTTATGGCTATATGTATGATATTCAGTATTTATAGTTGCTAAAAGATGAATACTGATGTGTGGGAATTAAAGATAAACCTTACCTTGCAATATTGCAGCCTAGTCTACATGAAAGCTGTCTTCCTAAAACCTTTCCCTGGGCCCACTCTGTGGCATAGTAGATTAAGCATCCACCTGCAGCACCAGCATCCCACATGGGCACCAGTTTGAGTCCCTGCTCCTGCACTTACAATCCAGCTCTTTGCTAATGGCCTAGGAAAACAGTGGAATATGCCCTGAGTGCTTGGCCCCTGCACCCATGTGAGAGACCTGGAGGAAGCTGCTGACTCCTGGCTTCTGGCACCTGGCTTCCAAACGGCCCAGCTCCAGCCATTCTGGCCATTTAGGGGTGAACCAGTCGATAGAAGACCTCTCCTTCTCTTCCTCTCTATATCTGTAACTCTAACTCACAATAAAGAAATACATTTTTTAAAAACCTTTCACATTTTAAATTTCTTAATTGTTTTAAAGATTCATTTATTTATTTATTTACAAGTCGAGTTACAGACAGAGAGGAGAGCCAGAGAGAAAGAGAGAGGTCTTCCATCTGATGTTCACTCCCTAATTGATTGCAACTGCCAGAGCTGTGCTGATCTGAAGCCAGGAGCCAGGAGCTAGTTCCAGGTCTCCCAGATGGGTACAGGGGCCCAAGGCCCAAGGCCATCTTCTACTACTTTGCCAGGCAATAGCAGAGAGCAGGATCAGAAGTGGAGCAGCTGAGTATTGAACCGGCCCCCATATGGGATGCTGGCACTTCAGTCCAGGGTGTTAACCTGCTCCACCACAGCACCAGTCCAACATTTTAAATTTCTGATACTCTAAAATAGCACAGGACTGCATTATATCTAGGAAAGATGCATTTAAAAATTATAAATCTAGTGCATTTTAGCAGAAGTTTTAACAAATACTTCTGATTTTCTCAGCATTATATATAAATAAATGACATAATGAGTCATTGTCAGATTTTTAGCTTTTGACAGCCACTTATAATATTTCACAGCTTTTTGAAATGTATTGCTAGTGTGTTTTTCTCAACACATGCACTGGATTTTACCTATAAGGTTGCCTCTTATAGGATTTGTATTTTAATGGGTTTTCATGGCACATGTAATCAACATCTGGAAAGCCTCTAATACACATAAATAATAACATGAATCAGGCTTTTTTCTTAAAGATTTATTTATTTATTTGAAAGTGCTGCACAAATAGAGGAGAGGTAGAGAGAGAGACAGACAGACAGACAGAGACAGAGAGGTCTTCCATCTGCTGGTTTACTTCCAGTTAGCCGCAATGGCTGGTCTGTGTCAATCCGAATCCAGGAGCTACTTCCGGATCTCTCATGTGTGCAAGGCCCCCAGGACTTGGGCCACCTTCTACTGCTTTCCCAGGTCATAGCAGAGAGCTGGTTCAGAAGTGGAGCAGCCACAACTTGAACTGGCACCCATATGGCTTGCCAGCACTGCAGGCAGCAACTTTATCTGCTATGCCACAGCGCCTGCCCCACATTGCATCTCTTTAAGATGATATGGATTTAAGTTCATGAGAAATTATTAGCATCGTGGGAACTGATAGATATGGATGAAGCAGGATGGACTTGTTAGGAAGGGTGATGTTAATTTTCTTATAAAATAAATAAATAAGAAATTAAATATGGTCAGACATAAATGAAGACTAAATTTTATTAGTGGTGATCCAGAAAACACAGATCTCAGGTCTTTTTCTTCCAGTGTTAAATTTACATTTTTAAATGCATATTAAGTGAACAAATTTCATGTAATTTATATATACAGTTTGAAGAGCAAACTGATAACATCCTATCCTATCTTCCCTTGGTCTCATATTTCCAACTTGCTCCTTCTCGTTTTATTTTCTTTTAATTTTGACAGCTGCATGCTTTGATTTTATTTTAGAATCACAAGCTTTAACCCTCTACAAAATAAAGAATTCAGCAAGTAGTATAAGAAATATCAATGAGTATATGTTGTTTACTCTATCAAAGAGTACAGAAAAGTGCTATGAACAATACTCAAATCTCAAAATGTCATATTAACTCATGCTACTTTTCGTTGTCTATATATTAATTACCACCAGTCAGAGAAAACATATGGTATTTGTCTTTTGGGGGCTAGCTTTTTTCATGAAGCATACTTTTTTCCAGTTCATCCATTTAGTTACAAAAGATAGGATTTCATTCACAATTATGGCTGAATAGTATTTTACACTGTATTTATAGCTCATATTCTTTTTCCAGTCACCAGTTGATGGACTTCTGGGTTGATTCCATGTTAGCTATTGTGAATTGAGTTGTAATAAACATGAGGTACAGATAACTCATGCCTATGCATATTCTATTTCATTTCATGTGGGTAAATTCCTAGGAGTCAGATGGCAGGATCATATGGTATGTTTGTTTTCAGATTTCTGAGGAACTTTGATACTGCCTTCCATAATGGCTGTACTAGCTTCATTCCCACCAACAGTGGGTTAGGGTACCTTTTTCTCTCTCTCTCCACCAGCCTTTATTGTTTGTTGACTTTTTCAAAAGAATTATTTATTTGAAAGGTGGAGTTAATTATAGGGAGAGGCAGTGGCAGAGAGACATAAGTATTTTATCTGCTTGTTTATTCTCCATATGGCACAACAGGTGATGCTGGTCCAATCGGAAGCCAGAGTTAGGAGAATCTCCCTGGTCACCCAAGTGGGTGCAGGGACCCAGGCACTTGGGCCATCCTCCACTGCCCTCCCAGTGCAGAGCAGAAAGCTGGACTGGAAGAGGAGCAACCGGGACCAGAACTGGCACCCATATGGAATGCCGTCTCCATGGGTGGAGGATCAACCCAGTGTGCCACGACACTGGCCCCCATCAGGGATATTTTTCTATAGTACTCTCTATCCACTGTATCTTTTTCTAGTTGAAGAATTAAGGTGATGCAGGATTAATCGAATGAGTTTGAGAGGATTGTCTCTCTTTCAATTCTTTTGAATAGTTTGAGAAGTATTGGAATTAGTTCTTTAAAAGTCCTGTAGAATTCAATAGTGAGGCTGTCTGATCCTGGACTTTTCCTTGTTGGGAGGGTCTTTATTACTCATCCAATCTCTGTCTTGGTTTTGGTTTGTTTAGCTTTTCTATGTGTCTTCATGACTCAATTTTGATATATTGTGTATGTCCAGGAATCTGTTGATTTTTCCTCTAGGATTGCCAATTTGTTAGCCATCACAACCGATGCCCACATCCTATATTGCAGTGCTAATCTGAGTTTTGGGTAATCCACTTCCAAACCAATTTCATGTTAATACCCCTAGGAAGCAATGGATAATACCTCAAATTCTTTCCTTCTTGTCATCTAATTTGGAGAACTGTAACCTCAATGGGGACTTGAGAACCTGGTCTTGCACAGTTGTAGCCATATAGAAAGTGAACCAGCAGATGGGAGACCTCTCTGCTTCTCTTTCCTTCTCTCTTTGTCTCTGTGTCTCTCTGCCTTTTTTATCATATTAAAATATTTAATTACTTACTTGAAAGAGTTACAGAGAGAGGGAGAGACAGAAATCTTCCACCACCTAATTCATTTTTGAGATGACTTTAATAGCCAGAGTGTGGCCAGGTTGAAGCCAGGAGCTTTTCCTCCGATGTGTGTGGCAGCATCCCAGGCACTTGGGCCATCTTTCCCTGCTTTTTCAGTCCATTGGTAAGGAGCTGGATCAGAAATGGAATAGCTGGTACTTGAACTGGTGCACATACAGGATGCCAATGTAACAGATAGCAACTTTGTCCACTGCACCACAACCACCAGCTCCTCTTTCTGCCTTTCCAATAAATAAATCTTTTGAAAAAGAACTTAAGGTAGTAAAAGTCATCATGACTGAGCAATGGCAAATTTATTGAAGTGATCTATTTTCTTAAAGATCTATTTATGAATTTGAAAGGCAGCACTAGAAAGAGAGAGTGGGAGAGATGGATCTTCCTCCTGGTTTGTTCACTCCTCAAATGGCTGCAATGACTGTGGCTAGGCAAGACTGATATCAGGAGCCGGGGGCTTCTTCCAGGTCTCTCACATGGGTGCAGGAGCCCCAATATTTGAGTCACCCTGTGCTGCTTTTCCAGACACATTAGCAGGGAACTGGATCCATTTGGAGATTAATGTCTATGATACTCTCCTTGCAGTTGAAGGATTTAGAATCCGTTTCAATTATGGGTGGGCCAAGTACAACAGCTTCCAATTGTCCAAGGTTTGGATTAGATGGGATCTGAGAAATTTTGTTAAAATAGTTATTAATCATAACTCTGAGCTTAAGCATTTCTTACCAAATTTTCGTGTTTGCTGATGTTTATATCTATGGGAAAATTGGGTCTCTGGATTGCAACCAATGAAAGCATCCAGACTAACAGTAATAAGGTCAACAGTCAGCAGAATGATGTCCAGCTGAACTGAAATAGCTTTTCTTATTTGGTAGAGGGGTTACCTCCTGCATTATGCTGACATACTGACATAGACAGTAGATGTTGGAGCCTGTCCCTTCTGCCAAATGGAGAATACTACATTTTGGTCCATCATATATATATTTATATATTATAATATATATTTCTATACATAATATAGAATTACATATAATTATTATAAATATATAATTATATATGAATTTATTATTTATATATAAATCTATAATTATTTCTGATCCAGCTCCTTACCAATGGATTGAAAAAGCCGTGAAAGATGGTTCAAGTGCCTGGGTTGCTGTGACAAAGAGCGGAGGAGAAGCTCCTGGTTTCAAACTGGCCACACGCTGGCTTTTGAAGTCATCTCAATAATATATATGTATATTATATATAATATTAATAATAAATTATATAATATCTGTTTATAATTATTATATATTATATAATATATTGTATGTTAAACTATAATATATTTTATATTGAATATATTTATATACATAAATATATAAATAAATGTATATATATAAATTATTTATTTATGTATTTGACAGGTGTACTTACAGACAGTGAGAGGAAGAGACAGAGAAAGGTCTTCCATATGCTCATTTACTCCCCTAATGACTGCTGGGAGCACAAGGACAGTGCCTAGAGTTTATTTTGATGGATTTTAGCCCCTTTCATTGGAGGGAGGCCCAATGAAGCTGGACTGATTTGTAAACCTCAGAAGTGTCTTTTCAAGGTGAAGGCAAACTGAGACTGAGGGGTTTTTGGAAAAACTTGGAACAAAATGTATTTGCCACACTTGGTTAAGACACATCATTTATTTATTGATTTCATCAGATCTGTTAACATTGAGTATAAGGTACAGGGGACATGGTGGATGGCATATAGCAATATGATTTTAGTAATATATCATGAGGTGCTTTTTCTTTTAATGGATTTAGCAGGTAAAATTGGGCTACCTAATGGGATATAGCTGGAATAATTACCTTTTTACTAAATAAATCTGAGGTAATAAATATTAGTGTATGATGACATTGAGTTTTCTTTTATTGGGCCTTCTTGGTTATTTTAATCTGGGATTTGTGAATTCTCATTTTCTCTAGGCAAGTTTTAACTGAAAAATTTTATTTTATTCTTCATCATGTTGGACCAACTCTGCTGCTTCTGGGATTTTTTTAGTACATCTGACAATTGGAAATTTAGACAATAGTATAGTTAAAAAGAGATGTACCAAGTAAAGTACTTATTTTTATTCAGATACATATTTTCTAAAATTCCTATTGAGTATCCTTGTTAAATTTAGTTGCATCCCAGGTTAAGACTTATTGGAGACAGGTGCCATGGCTCAATAGGCTAATCCTCCACCTGCGGCGCAGGCACACTGAGTTCTAGTCCTGCTGGGAGAGCCAGATTCTGTCCCAGTTGCTCCTCTTCCAGTCCAGCTCTCTGCTATGGCCCAGGAGTGCAGTGGAGGATGCACAAGTGCTTGGGCCCTGCACCTGCATGGGAGATCAGGAGGAAGCACCTGGCTCCTGCTTTTGGATCAGCGCAGTGTGCCAGCCGCAGCACACTGGCCGCAGCGGCCACTGGGGGTAAACCAACAGAAAAAGGAAGACCTTTCTCTCTGTCTCTCTCTCTCACTGTCCACTCTGCCTGTCAAACTAAAAAATAATTTTTATAAAAAAGACTTATTGGAGCTACTCTAGTGATTATACCCATGAAACTTTGTTAATTAATGCAAATAGAACCTGGGAAAATTGATGTATATCTTATGCTGTAGAGACTTAAGATTGAACATCTTTTTTATCTTTTTTAATTATATAATTTAAAAACAAATTTTAGATTTTTTTTGACTTTACTAAGCCACAGCTCTGGCCCCATTAATATGTCTTAACAATGTTTTTTCCTCTCAGACTTATCTCTATTGGTTCAGTTAACTGCATGTCTTTTCTTTAGATTCAGATTCTCTCAGCTGTCAAAGCTTATTCATCTTAATTCTGTTGTTCCTATTTCCCTCCCTTTTATTCTGTCCCTAGGCTAATTGAGGTCATGATTCTCCATTCCTTCTGTGTGGTGTCACAGTAGGCTTGAAGTGTTCTTTTTCTCTTCTGATTTCTAAAGAAAGAAATTATGTATTCCCCCAGTTTAGATATTTTAATAATTCATTCTGAAACAAAGGTTAAATGTTCTTAATTTGACAAGAATTTTCAGGGCCAGTGGTGTGGCATAGTGGGTAGAGCCACCACTTGTAGTGCTGGCAGCTCATATGGATCCAGATCTCTGCTAAAGCCTGGGAAAGCAGTAGAAGATGGCCCAAGTCCTGGGCCCCTGCACCCATGTGGGAGACCTGGAAGAAGCTCCTTGCTCCTGGCTTTGGATTGGCACAACTCTGGCCATTGCAGCCAACTGGGGAGTGAACCAGTGGATGGAAGACCCCTCTCTCTTCTCTGCCTCTCTCTGTGTAACTCTGACTTTCAAATAAATAAATAAATCTTTAAAAAAAGAAGTTTTTCTAATTTTAGATTTGTTCTCCTTCATTGTCACTTCAGGGTGTGTGTAAAGTGTGCATATCCAGTTTTTCTATTTTGGATTTTTGGGATTTTGTATTAGCTCTGCTGTGTATTCATTTTTCTCGAGCATTGGTGATATCTTCTCCTTAGTTGTATTAAGAGAGAGAGCAATAGCCCTCATGTCTTTTTAGGTAAGTAAGACATATTAAAAACAGAGCATTCAGTATACATTCATAGTAGTTTGACTTGTTCAATTGATTTACGTGACCTCCCTTGGACATTCTTGGTCTCTGCTGTACAACTTTCTATACTCATTAATTCTTTGATATTCCCAAATCCAGAAAATGAATGACTCAACAGCTGTGTTCCTGTATTTGCTGGGACTCAGGGTAAGAATCAAAGTGGAGGTGTTCAGGAATCTAAAGGTACATGCTACATAGCAAAGCACATCATTTCCTATACAAAGTGACTGGGAAATCCAGAATCTTTTGCACACATATTGGATCCTGGACTATTACTGGACTATTCAGTAAGATTTTAATGTATTTATTTTCAGTGTGTGTGTTTGTATTTCTAAATAAACTCTGCTGGGCTACTTAACATTAACATGTATTGCAGAATTCTTTCATCAGTTTTTACTTTTAAAAAAATTTCTCTTTCAGTTTTATGGGAGAGGGTAGAAGCTTTCCGCTATGTAACTGAAAATTCATTGATTCATTAAAGTTAAAAATATTTGTTGGAAATGGGTGGAATACTATTAATTCTTGTGTGATTTTCATGAAACTAAATACATTCTCTATTTTGTTTTGCTTAAAATTTCTGCATGTGTGGACTTCTTTTTTCCTTCTTGCCCCAAATCCCTTTGTGTATTGGGATGGCAAATGGGTTTTACACTGGAGAAAACATGTTATTTTGGCAAAGAAGTACTTAGCCTTTCTGCTTCAAGTATTCAAATATTGCATTAGAAATCATTATATTTGTTTACTGTACAAATGTCCTTCATACAATTTTGTAATCTTCTGGGATGGGAGAGGGAGCAGGAAATAGGAGGGTTATGGGTGGGTGGGGGAAGTTATGATTGTCAGTATAAATTATTGCCCTACACTTTTTATAGACACTCTTCAAAGCATATCCTCAAACTAATTCAATTAATTTAAAGGATTTATTAAATGATAGACTACATGAAATTTATCGATGTATTTTATCAAGCAATCATCCAATGTAAATGATTACCATATGTTTGCACTTCAGGGAATCATTCTATTGTGACTATTTTGGCATCAATATAATTTTGTTTAAAATTTCTTTATGAAAAAATATCTGGACTAGAATTCAATTGAATGCATTGCATGGTTTTGTTACCTAATGACAAATTGCCTTCACTGAGGTTTATAATTATTTATTCTTTCAACACTAATGTTATGTGTTTACCAAATACAGTAATATTAATATACATTAGGGGTTGGCACTGTGGCATAGCGGGTAAAGCTGCAGCCTGGCAGTGCTAGCATCCCAAATGGATGCCGGTTTGAGTCCCGGCTGCTCCATTTCTAAGCCACCTCTCTGCTAAGGCCTGGGAAAGCAATGGAAGATGGTCTAAGTCCATGAGCCCCAGAACTCACATGGGGGACCCAGAAGATGCTCCTGGCTCCTGGCTTTGGGTCAGTGCAGCTCTAGTCATTGCAGCCAATTGGGGAGTGAAACTGCAGATGGAAGACCTATCTCTCTTCTTTCTGCCTCTTCTTCTCTCTCTGTGTAACTCTGGCTTTCAAATAAATAAGTAAATAGATAAATAATTTTTAAAAAGATACATTTGTTTGCAAACAATATGTGACATCAATACAACTACTTAAATTTTCTCATACAAGTAGTTTAATTTGGAGGCCTGAATTATGGCTGATTGGTTCTGTAGTCTAATGATATCTTTGAACCCAACTATTTTCCCCTTCTTTATGAATTTCAGTGTTGTATATTACTAGAATTCTGAAAAAAATTCACAGAAACTTTAGGCATCATCTAAACATCATAATCTCCAAAGAGCAAAAATCATTGCAAACTATGATTTTCTAGAATTATTTCTTTGGATAATGCTACAATTTTATTGTAGCTTTAAATTGAGCACACACACACACACACACACACACCCATGTACCATACATACATTCACAAATGTACATACACAATCAGCAAGTCTCCAATGCATTTACCAAAGTGCATCAATGTGCTAGTTTAAGATTACTGCCAAAGAATAGTCCCTTTCTTTAAATACCAATTTACTCTATTGATTTATTTTTGACCAAAAATGATGCAGTTTAGTTACTGTTTTGACAAAGAGGCAGGTATCATCGCAAAGCACAAATGAGTGAATAAGTTACATTATCCAGGGAATTAGATAAGAAATGGCTCACTCATCAAATTAAAAGGAATTGAATCTAGTTTGAGTTACCATGTCAAGCAAAATATGAAGTTTTACAAAACTTGAATGTATATAATTTCAAATAAATTTTGAGTTGTATCTAAATGTGTACACTACAACATTAAGCATAAAGGCACAGATATTTAAACACCTTTATTTAGGAAAATGTGAATAGATAATAATAATAATTGCTAACATTTATTTTATACCAGGTGATGTTTCCTGAATTTTATGTTTCCAGAAAAATGGAGGTAGCTCCTGTTATTTTAACTTTAAAGAAAATGCAACTGAGGCATGAAGAGGTAAGTAACTGGTTTGCCCAAGGATATATAATCATGAAGTGGCAAAGCCTTAGACTTGGCATGATCTGAATGGCAGCCATTTTTTTTTCACAAATTCAATGTTTGATCTATTTCATATATTCACTAAAAGGATTTACTATCAAATGATACTTTCTGATAAAACCTATGAAAACTGCAGATGAGTATTGCTCCAAAGCAAATACTTGAGGCTAGCATTACGTGTAGCAGGTAAAGCCATTGTCTTTAAATTTAGCAAAGATATGCCTTGTTAGATGAGTGTACTTTGTGTAATTCTTCTTGTCAGTGTATACACTTTAGAAATTGATTACAGGGGCCAGTGCTGTGGCACAGCATGTTAAAACCCCAACCTAGGGTGCCAGCATCCCATATGGGTGCTGGTTTGAGTTCCAGTTGCTCCACTTCTGATCTGGCTCCTTGCTAATGCACCTGGGAAAGCATCAGAGGATGGCTCAAGTCCTTGGGCCCCTGCACCCGTGTGGGAGACCTGAGAAAAGCTCCTGGCTCCGGGCTTCAGATCAGCTCAGCTCCGGCTTTTGCAGCCAATTGGGAAGTGAACCAGCAGATTGAAGACTTTTCTCTCTGTCTCTACCTCTCTATATAACTCTGTCTTTCAAATAAATAAAAATAAATCTAGAAAAAAAGAAATTGATTACATCAGGCAACACATATGAACTTTTTTATAGAAAGATTGACCTTTAGAAAAATTTTAGACCTACAGAAAAAAAAAATGTGGTACAAATGTGAACTTTTGAATAAAAATCTATTTTTCATGAAAGCATGGTGTTATAAAACAGAGCAATACCTCACTGAGAACCAAAAATAAATTGGACTATCTCATTCTGTGATTTGAAATCTAGGGACAAATGTCCTTTATTTTTCTTACAGAGAATGTAAATAGTGTTGTGATATCAAACTCATTCTAAGTTTAGGTACCCCATGGAAAGATTG
Organism: Oryctolagus cuniculus; assembly: GCF_051225735.1. Classification (NCBI taxonomy): domain Eukaryota; kingdom Metazoa; phylum Chordata; class Mammalia; order Lagomorpha; family Leporidae; genus Oryctolagus; species Oryctolagus cuniculus. The sequence goes on along the minus strand of NC_142879.1, from coordinate 82,182,846 downwards.
ATCTAATGAAAACAAATCTGTTGGATCATTTACCTCATACATTCCACTACCATGAAAATAATATATCTGTCATGATACATCAAGAAGAAAACATATTTATGCCTAAAAATACAAATTCAACTATTACAAGCTGTTCAGCAAAATTTAAATTGTATGTTTTTAATATTCTAAAATGGAACATTTTTCTTTGCTTCTCAATAAAAATGTGATACACTTTAACATCTTCAGAATAAGAACTGAGAGTGTACAAGGCAAAATTTATTTATTTACTTATTTATTTTTTGCCAGACAGAGTTAGACAGTGAGAGAGACAGAGAGAAAGGTCTTCCTTCCATTGGTTCACCCACCAAATGGCCACCATGGCCTCCCGATCTCCCATGTGGGTGCAGGGCCCAAGCACTTGGGCCATCCTCCATTGCTCTCCTGGGCCACAGCAGAGAGATGGACTGGAAGAGGAGCAACCGGGACTAGAACCTGGGGTGCCAGCACTGCAGGCGGAGGATTAGCCTTGTGAGCCACGTACCCGGTGAAATATAGTTTAAAGAGAGAATTTATAACGTTCATTTTTAAAGTAACAAAAACATTTTTCACTTCTTGGTTTGCATTTTAAATTTGTACATATATATATATATATATATATATATATATATATATTAGCCATCCTTACTGGTTATTGCAAATTACCACATCCCAAAATTAATTGCTTCTCAACATTTACAATTTGTTTCTTCACTTTAAAGAAAAATATTTGTGTCTCTTGAGTAAACAAGTAAATATAATGATTTGGCATCATTTTATAAAACTCAAATCTGTAAGAACTCAAAAACCACTGCAGAAATATTCTATAAGAATGTACTCATGCATATTGTTCTTACAATAGATTCACCCATGTCATAGGAGAGCAACTCCTTGCTCAACATTCAAAATGTTCACAGTCTTCGAAATATTCCTTTTAGCATAGTGACCACAGTTGGACACAAGAGAGTCTTTAAAATTAAAAGAAACAATTTGGGTATGCTGACTTTCCTAGTCTTCTTGTTTTCCTGGGACAGAGTATCTTTTTTGAATGTAGGCTGACAAGGATACAACCCCCACCACAAAGTAAAATGCCTAAACATTAGAGCACTGCTCCTGACCCCTGCTCACTTGTTCCTCTATGTGGGATTTATGAATGACTTGCATGAATGGAGAGATGAAAGAGGCAATGAGCTACCAACCCCCCTTTTCTTTATTTAGCACTTTTCTAGGATGCCTATGAGAACATGGGTTCTTGTCTGCCCTTTTTTATACTGTAAATTTAGCAAAAAACCTGTGCTCTGTAAGTGACTAGGTAAGGATGCAATGTAATGTACTAGGGCAATGGAAAGGAATTTTTGTTGCTAAGCACCAAGACCAACAACTCTGTGGGCTAGAAAGCTTACATTTTGACTTCTTTCCATGTCCAGCTTGAACCATTCAGAATTCAGAGAAAGTAGGAATGTAAGTTATGAACACACTTCACTGCCACAAATGTTATGATACTCATCAGTTTGTAATCAGGAATGACTTAAAATTTAACCAAAAATACCACAGTAAACTATGGCAGATTCATCAACACCTACACTTATAACTAACATCCACATTTATAATTGTATCTTTCTATGAAGGATCTGACAGGAATTATTATCTGGGATGGATAATTAACAACTCCTTAAACAATTTTTATAATGTACCAAAAAAGTGAACTTTGAATCCTTTGGGAATTGGATAAGCTAAATATATTTGTATTTGATGAATTCAGGCTGAGAACTTGTAAGTATAATACCAACCATAATACCTACGAAAAATTAAATACCTTGGAATAAATTTAAGAATTTGAAAGATCTTCACAATGAAAATTACAAAACATTAAAGGAAGAAATAGAAGAACACACACAAAAATGGAAAAATATTTCATGTTTGTGCACTGGAAAAAATAATATCATCAAAATGTTCATACTACCCAAAGCGATTTATAGATTCAATGAGACCCCAATCAAAACTCCAAGAACATTCTTCTCAGATGTAGAAAAAAAGAATGCTTAAATTTGTGTAGAAACACAAGAGACCCCCAAATAACTAAAGCAACATTAAACAAGAAAAAGTTGGAAGTATCAGAAGACCAGATTTCAAGACATACTACAGGGCAGTTACAAACAAAACAGCCTGGGACTGGAACAGAAAAAGACATGTATACCAATGAAACAAAATATAAACCAAAAAAATTAATCCATGTAGCTACAACCAACTAGTCTTTGACAAATGAGCTAAAATCAATCCCTGGAGAAAGGACAGTCTCTTCAACAAATAGTGTTGGGAAAATTGGATCTCAACATGCAGACATATGAAACAAAACCTGTACTTACACCCATACAAAAATCAACTCACAACTGATCATGACTCTAAATCTATGGCCTGATATCAACAAATTACTAGAGGAAAATATTGGGAAAACTGCAAGATATTAGCATAGGAAAGACTTCTTGGAAAAGACCCCAGAAGCACAGGCAATGAAAGCAGAAAGAGACAAAAGGGATTACATCAAGCTTAGAAGATTTGTGCTGCAAAGGAAACACTAAGCAAAGTGAAGAGTGGTAGAAAATATTTGCAAACTATATAACTGATAAAGGGTTAATATCTTGAAGTAACACCTTGACAGTAGGGACTCCACACCATGAGACTCTGGTCTGAGACTATGATCTAAAACAGTTGAATAATAGCAGTCCACTACATCACACTTGGCAGAGCACAGAAACCCCATAGTATGATCGCTCAAGCTTGGAAGTGAATAGACTACACCTGGGTTAATGATAAAAATGTAATTTGTCTATGTCCTATGTATGATTAAAACCAATACCTGGATTAATGTCAACATTATAATTGGAATTGTTAAGATTGTAACTGGTATTGTCAATATTATAATTGATACTAGCTTATTGATACTAGATTATAATTGATACTAGTTTCACATAGGTTTTAGGTCAGTAACCAGTAACCAGTAACCATGTATTCCCCCCTATTCCTAGCAACCATGAATTCCCCTCCCAATTTTGTGGTTTTTGCCTTTATAAACCCTGTTGCTTTCGGCTTCAGGGTCGAGAGTTCTTTAGGGCATGAGCACACTCTCCACCACCTGCAATAAAGGACCACCAAATTTTATCAATCTGTGGAGCTCTTTTGTTCGCACTCACTCAGGTACAAACAGCAATCTGATGTTTATAAAGATCTTAAGAGACTCAACTTCAACAAAATAATGCAGTTAAGAAATGGGCAAAGGACATGCACAGAAAATTTTCAAAGGATGCAATCAATACAAATGGCCTACAGACAAATGAAAACATACTCAGCATCACTAACCATCAGGGAAATGCAAAAACACCATAAAGTTTCATCTCATCCCAGTTAGAATGTCTATCATCCAAAAATGAAAAAATAATAAATGCTGGTAAGGATGTTGGAGAAAAGGCACACTTATACGCTGTTCATAGGAATGTAAAGTAGTACAACCATTATGGAAGACAGTAAGGATATTCCTCAGAAATCTGAAAATAGATCTACTATATGACCCAGCAATCCCACCCATGGGAATTTACCCAAACAAGATGAAATCAGGCTTTGAAAGAGTTACTTATAACCCCCATGTTTACTGCACCTCAATTGGCAATAATTAAGATAAGCAATCAAATCAGATTCCCATTAACTGATGTCTGGAAAAAGAAAATGAGTAGTATGGAATACTGCTCAGTCATAAAAAAGAATGAAACCCTGTCTTTGCAATACATGAATGCAACTGCAAACCATTATGCTTATTGAAATGAGCAATTCAAGAAAGATAAATGTCATTTCTTCCCTGATAAGTTCTGATTAATATAGGATACAAGAGTAGATAAGAATGAAATGGACTTATGATTTGATTATTGTTTTAAGCCCTTGTGGATACTCTAGTCAAACTGTGGTTTTGGATTTTTTTTATTTGTTGAATAGTATGGTTAGTGGTGCACTAAACCCAAGGTTCAAAAGAAAATTGTGAAATTATGTTTTTTTGAATTTATGTTTTTTGCAAAAATTATAGAGAAAAAGGAAAGGTGAATGGGGATTGATGGAGGGAGTGAGGGGACTATGGATATCTTCTTAGCATTGTATTTATAAAATACATGATATCTGTTCTCTTTATATTAATAAAAAAATTTTGGAGAGCCTAAAGGTAAACATCTCCTACGAGCTGATCTTCAACAGAAATGCTAAGAATATTCACTGCAGAAAGGACAGTCTTTTCAATGAATGGTGCTTTGAATATTGAATATTCACACATAGAAGATTTAAACTTTATCTCTCATCATATACAAAACTGAACTCAAAGGTGTTCATTTACCCTAGGCATTAAGATGTCAGTTAAGATGCTAGTGTCTCATATCAAAGTACCTAGTAGATACCCAGCTCTGACTCCTGACTCCAGTTTCCTGCTAATGCAGATACTGGGAGGGAGTAGGGATAACTCAAGTACTGGGTTCCTTCCACCATGCAGGAAAGCTGGGTTGAATTCCACACTATTGGCTTCTGTTTGGCCCAGTCCTGTCGTTTGTGGGCATTTGTGGAGTCAATCAACATGAGAGCTCTCTCTTTTTGTTTATCTGCTCTCAAATAAATAATTTTACACTCAATTCAAAATTATTTAAAGACTTAAATGTAAGACCTGAAACTACTGGAAAAAAAATGCTTCAGGACATTGGATTGAGTAAGTATTTGAAGGATACGACAACAAAGCACTAGAAGAAAAAAAGCAAAAATAGTCAAATGGACTTTTTTATTTATTTAACAGGTAGAGTTATAGACAGTGAGAGACAGAGACAAAGAGAAAGGTCTCCCTTCCATTGGTTCACTCCAGAAATGGCCACTATGGCTGGCGCTGTGCCGATGCAAAGCCAGGAGCAAGGTGCTTCCTTGTGGTCTCCCATATGGGTGCAGGGCCCAAGCACTTGGGCCATCCTCCACTGCCATTCTGGGATGCAGCAGAGAGCTGGACTGGAAGAGGAGCCACTGGGACTAGAACCCAGCGCCCATATGGAATGCTGGCACTGCAGCAAGTGAGCCATGGCACTGGCCCTGGAATTTTACCAAATTAAAAAACTTCTGCAAAGAAACAAAATAATCAACATAACAAAGAGACAATATGAAATTGGAGAAAATACTTAGAAAATATACACCTACTAGGTGTATACACCCTTTAAGACATTTTAAAAACTCAATGAAAAATGAACAGATTTTAAAATTGGCATTAGATCTAAATGCTCATTTTTTAAAGAAAGGCATACAAATGGCCAAGAAGTACATGAAAAATGTTCAGCATCACTAATTAACAGGGAAATACAAATACAAATCAAAACCACAATTAGACACCAAGTTACTCCAGTTAGAATGCTTATTATCAAAGACAAAACAGTGGCTGGCATTGTCACACAGCAGGTTAAGCCATGCTCTGTGACACTGGCATCCCATATGAGCACTAGTTCAACTCCACATCCCATCCAGCTCCCTGCTAATGTGTCTGGGGAAGCAGCAGAAGGTGACCCAAGTGCTTGGGCCCCTGTCATCCACATGGGAGACCCAGATGGAGTTCCAGGCTTCTGGCTTCAGTCTGGCACAGACCAGCCATTGTGGTCATTTGTAGAGTGAACCAGTGATGAAAGATCTGTCTCTGTCTCACTATGTGTCTCTCTCTTTGTAACTGTTCCTTTCAAATAAATAAATTAATCTTATAAAAAAGAAAAATACACACTTGAAGGAATTGTATGCAAATTTAACAAAAACTTGGAGAACTCAGTAACAGGAAAATAAATGCCTTCAAATTTAAATACTGCCAGAATACATAGAGACACACGTAAAATGCATAATAAAATAAACATATACGGGGCTGGCACCATGGCTCACTTGGTTAATCCTCCACTTGTAGTGCTGGCATCCCATATGGGCACAGGGTTCTAGTCCCAGTTGCTCCTCTTCCAGTCCAGCTCTCTGTTGTGGCCTGGGAGTGCAGTGGAGGATGGCCCAAGTGCTTGTGCTCTGCACCCACGTCAGAGACCAGGAGGAAGCACCTGGCTCCTGGCTTCGGATCAGCATAGTTCCAGCCATAGTGGCCATTGGGGGGTGCACCAATGGAAGGAAGACCTTTCTCTCTGTCCCTCTCTTTCTTTCTCATTGTCTAACTCTATCTGTCAAATAAATAAAAAAGCATATAAACCAATCTGAATATTAGAGAATTCTGAGAAAAAGAAATGTACTGTACATAAAGGAAGAGCACATTTAGACAGCAACAAGATGGATACACTGTGTATCAGGATGGTTACACTTAAAAACACACATTACAAATGCTTTCAGGATAGAGTAGCAGAACATCTCATTCATTCCTGGTGAGAATGCATCATGGGGCAGATGCTTTATCAGACATCTTGGCATGTTATTAGGAATCCAACACCGTGTCATACACCATACATGTTCTAATATATTTACAGAGCTGGTGTGAAAATGTATGGCTTGATAAAAACTGACATGAAAATATATATAGCAGCTTTATTCACAATGGCTAAAGCTCATAGAAAACCACATTGTTCCTCAACAGTTAACCACATAACCAAACCTTCAAAGTGCGTGGAGACCCTGGGAAGAGAACAGGAGATGAAGACATATGTGATGCTTAGGGTATAGGCATTTAGCATGGGGACACAAGAGAAAATCCGAGGCTGAAGTCATAGGGGATCTAGAAGCCTAAGGAAGACAACAACTTCAAGCAAAGGGCAGAGAGGTATCTGAAGACTGCCATGAGCTGAAGTCACAGGCAATGAAGTCACTCTAGGGTAGCAGGATAATACTCCAGAGTAGAGATGCAGATAACTGATGGGAGATCACGGCTTCATGCAGTGGGGCTGGAGGACCTGACAGCTGGCTTGGGATGCAGGCACAGATGGACACTCAAGGAAAGATGTGATGGAGGGTCTGGCATTGTGGTGCAGTGGGTTACACCACTGCCTATAATGTTGGCATTCCATATGGGTGCTGGTTTGTATGCTGGCTGTTCCCGTTCAGATCCAGCTCCCTGCCAAAGACCTGGGAAAGCAGTGGAAGATGGCCTTACTGTTTTGTCCTCTGCCACCCACGTAGGAGACCCAGAAGAAGCTCCAAAGGCCTGGCTCCTGGCTTCAGATGGGCCCAACCCTGGCCATTGCAACCAATTGGGGAGTGAGCCAGAGGATGGAAGCTCTTTCTGTCTCTCTATGCCTCTGTCTCTCCCTCTATGTGATAAGGAAATAACTTGAGATATTAAATTTCATGGGTTTTTTTTGGACAGAGTTAGGCAATGAGAGAGAGATAAAGATCTTCCTTCCATTGATTCACACCCCAAATGGTTACCATGGCCAGTGCATAGTGGCAATCCAAAGCCAGGAGCCAGGTGTTCCCTCCTGGTCTCCATGCGGGTGCAGGGTCCAAGTAGTTGAACCATCCTCCACTGCCTTCCCGGGCCACAGCAGAGAACTGGACTGGAAGAGGAGCAACCAGGACTAGAACCTAGTGTGCCAGTGCCACAGCCAGAGGATTAGCCTAGTGAGCCATGGCACTGGCCCTCTATATAATTTTCAAATAAATCTTTTTTAAAAAGAGGTGCTGGAGACACAGGGGATGGAGACTTATGAAGGCACATGGAATAAGACTGTGTCTAGGGAGGCCGTTCATGCATCAGAATTCTGCTTCTCCACTGTCTGTCATGATAAAGCCTCCATTGAGCAACCACCATTTAAAGATGCCACGTGACAGACTCCTTGTCTCTGAGGCTAATATGTGTCTGTAAAGCCTACTTTAGAAGTAAGAAGTACAGATAATCATAACAAAAATTTGTGACTGCCTCTGGAAGACTGAGGGACAAGGGGGTGTGGAAAAACACAAAATTGGGGCCAGTGCCGTGGCTCACTTGGTTAATCCTCCACATGTAGTGCCAGCATCCTATACGGGTACTGGGTTCTAGTCCTGGCTACTCCTCTTGCAGTCCAGCTCTCCGCTGTGGCCCAGGAAGGCAGTGGAAGATGGCCCAACTGCTTGGGCCCTGCACCCACATGGGAGGCCATGAGGAGGTACCTGGCAGCTGGATTTGGATCAGTGCTGCACACCGGCTGTAGCAGCCATTTGGGTGGTGAACCAATGGAAGGAAGACTTTTCTCTATATCTCTCTCTCACCGTCTAACTTTGCCAAAAAATAAAAATAAAAAACACAAAATTTAATATCTCAATTTATTTCCTATGAATTCTTTTTTTTAAAAATTTTCACAGCAATGTCTTGCAATCACTTGGAAACAGGTAACAACATAGGGACCTAACATATAGACTGAAAGGATTGCAGACTCAAAACGCAAACCTGGTTATTCACATCGAATGCACCTTTGCTCTAGAGTGAAACTGACTGCTGACTGTGAGTTTCCAGCAGTTCTTAGGATGCCAAGTCTTCTGAAAACACTTTGAAACCTGTCTTCCCAGACTGAGAACCCATGGATAACAGGACTGGAGAGAGCAGTGCTCTAAGACTAGCTCAGTATCTGCTTCCACCCTTGGCAGTGAAGTGTCAGGGTCACCCCACACTGAGGGGGAGTAGCTGCATTCTCTGTGCCCTCCAGCAGGCATGTGTACCAGGGTTCACTCCCAGCCCTGGGGCCTCCAGAAACCCTGCAGCCAGCCTTCCTCCACAGCCATGTGGTGGGGTCGTGGGTGGGCTCCCACAGGGTGTACGGGGCACCTGGTGGCCCTTACCCCCCACCATTCCCTGACCTCTGGTCTGGTGCCCCCACCTCCGGGTTGGAAAAATCCCAGAATCAGTTGAGAGCCAGAGATAAGAAGGGAGGATTGGCACAGCACTGGCTGGGAGAGACCCAGAGGGGCCCAGTGGCACCCACGGGGTTGGCCTCAAGGTCCCAGGGTGGCTGCAGCAGGGCCTGCACAGGTCACCCCTGCACTCTCCCCAGACCCAGCTATCTGGAGTTCACAAGTACAGAGATCCTGCATCCTTCAGTGCTGGGAGCACACTTCCTCAGGGTCTCCCACAGCCAGAAGTTCACAAAGGGCCACCACTTCCTCCTGTGCATCCATTTCCTCACTCCTGAGTCAGCACCATCCATTTATGCTGAGTCATCATGAAATTTCTGCTGACTCATCATTACCACCTACCTGGTCCCCACATGTTCTCTTTAGAGACCTGAGCCCTGTCAAGGGGTCCTGAGAGATAGGGTGGTCCCCAGCAACTCCATCCTGGTCTCTAGCAGGTATACATTGCCCCATCTGGGTCCCCAGGGCTCCATTCAGTCTCTAGGGCCTTCATACAGATCTGGTCTCCATCTGGGTCTCCAGGCCTCCAGCCAGGTCCCCAGGTCCTCCATCCAGGCACCGGGGCCTCCATCCAGGTCTCTAGGGCTCCATCCGGGTCTCTAGCAGGTGCACAGGGATCCATACAGTCTCTAGGAGCCTCATCTGGGTTTCCATGGCTCCATCTGGTTCTCCAGTGCTCCATCTGGGTCTCCAGAGCTCAATTTGGGTCCCCAGGGGCTCCATCCTGGTTTCCAGCAGGTGCATGGGGTCCTCAGGACCTCCATCCAGTCCCAGCAGGTGCAAGGGGCCCCTCCTTCCTTCCTTGCAACCTTGGGTTAGATTTAGGGGTAGAAGCATGACTCAGCTGGCCTGGTGCCATGACTCAGCAGGTTAGGTTTGATGTCAAGGTTAGGGTGGGGATGGGATTCAGGTTAGGGTTCATGTTTGAAGCATGACTCACCAAGTTTAGAAGCACGACTCAGGAGGTCTGGAAGCATGATTCGGCAATTTTAGAAGTGCGACTCACTGGCCTAAGAGTATGACTTGGCAGGTGTAGTTGTCTACCTTTGTGGGTAAGGATGCCTGGTAGGTAATGATGACTCAGCAGGTATAAAATGGTGACTCAGCAGAAGTTTCTCAATGACTCACCAGGTCTGGGATAATGAGGATTAAGTGGGTATGTATAATGATGGCTCACGAGGTGTGTGCTAGTGATGATTCAGCAGAATTTCCTGATGACTCAGCAGGAGTCTCAGCATGACTCATCCCTTCCTTCCTTCCCTCCCCTCTTTGCATTCATTTCTGGTCCACTTTCAATTTCCTAAACCCACTTCTGGTCATTCTAGACCCACTTCCAGTCCACTTCTGCATTCCCAGAGTCAATTCCAGTCAACTTCCCGATTCCTACAGTCACTAACTTCCAGCTAATTTATGTCACTTCGGGGTTCTCAGACTCACTTTAGTCTACTTCTGGGTTCCTAAGTCACTTCCGGTCCACTTCCGGCCATTGTATACCCATTTTCAGTCACTTTGGTTCTGTTTATACCCATTTTTGGGTACTTCTGGTGTACTTCCAGGTTCTTATAGTCACTTCCCAGAGGGTCTCTGTTGGTCCCTGGGGGTCTCTGTGGGTCCCAGTTGTCTCTCGGGTTCTCTCAGTGTCTTTCAGCATCTCTGGGGGTCTCTGAGGGTCTCTGGGGTCTCAGGTTTTCTGGGGGTTCTGGGGTTCTCTGAGAATCTCTGGGGGTCCCAGGGCTCTTGGTGGGGACACCTGTCCATCACCCATCACCCTTGTCCTTCACTAAGATACCTGTCCATCACTCAGAATAGACTTGTCACTCAGGAAAACATTTTAATTCTCATACAAGTTTCTGTCAGGAAATTGGTCCTGGGTCCAAAAGACACCTTTTCTTACAGGGACTCCCTTGAGGTTTTGTCAGAGAAATTTTGTCAGGATCCAATATGGCTATAGCTCCTGTCAAAACAATTGCCAGAATCCAAGATGGCCACCACTGACATCAGAAAACACACTGCCAGACTCCAACATGGCTGCCACTCCTGTCAGAAAAATTTACCAGCCTCCAAGATGCCTGTCATTCCTGTCATAATGAGAATTTGCCAGGATCCAACATTCTGCTGCTGACATCAGAACGAGAATTTGCCAGACTCCAATATGGCTGCCATCAGAAAATCTAAAAATACATTTCTTAAAAATTTCATTTAAAAATTTATTAAAAATTCATTAAAATTAAAAATTAATCCCATCCCATATGGCCACTGTTTGTGTCTCAGCTGCTGTACTTCCCATCTAGCTCTCTGCCGATACATCTGAGAAAGCAGCAGACAACACAAGTTCTTGAGTCCTTGCTGTCGCTCCCCCTCTTCATGGAGGAACGACACTGAACCCTGCCTAGGCTTCATATCCGAGTCACAGCACCATTATGTCGCTCCCCCTCTTCGTGGAGGAACGACACTGAACCCTGCCTAGGCTTCATATCCGAGTCACGGCACCATTATGTCGCTCCCCCTCTTCGTGGAGGAAGGACACAGGACCCTGCGCTGTTCTTTGGTCTGCTCGGCCCTCCCCGGGTTTGCTGCTGGTTCTTCCCGGGTTGGCTACTGTCCCTTCCACCTCCGTGGAAGGGCAGTTCCCCCTGCCACCTTCCCCACTTCCGTGGGGGAGCGGCACACCGCCGGCTGGCTCTCTCGGGGGCTGCACAGGTGTTCCCCTTAGATGTTCCCCTTAGATGTTCCTGGTGCATGCCGTCTCTCTCCTCCTTTATAGTCCTCCTCTGCCAATCCCAACTCGGCTGCCCACACGCCGAGTATGCTGCTCTCCTCCAATCAGGAGCAAGTCCTGCTGTTTATTGGTTGAACTGGAGGCAGCTGGGTAGAAGCTGTTTTCTCCTCTCCCAGCGCCTTATTGTGGGAGAGCAGATGCATAGAATAAGTCTTAATTCCAGTAACTTAGTCTAGTCCGAGCTGCTCCCCACACTTGCCACCCATGAGGGAGACTTGGGTGGAGTTCCAGATCCTGGCTTTGATCTGACGCAGACCCAGCCATTGTGAGCATTTGGTGGGTTGACCTGCAGATGGAAGATCTCTCCCTCCCCCTCCCTGTCTCTCCTTCTTTATAACTCTGCCTTCTAGATAAATAAATCCTTTTCCCATATTTATTTTTCAACAATTTTTCTACTTACTTGCTAGTATAGCTTTCTCCCTTGGTGCTGCTGCTCCCTGTGGACTTGTCCTCCTCAGCCTCTGACTAGAGCACAGCCACCTCTCCAATGCTGACATCCTCTGACACATATTTCACTCTTCTGTTCTCTCTAAACTGCAGACTCTTGGGCAACATAAGTAACTATCATGGATAAACGTGCATATATACACACACCTGAGGACTCCAGAGTCTTGGATTTCAGGTTGTAATTAACTTTCCTTTTCAGAGGACTGGTGAAAAAACAAGTCTGGAAGCCAGGGTGTAGCCTTGTGGTTCAGATGCCTGTGTCCCACATGGGAGATTTTGGGTTTGGTTCCAGTCCCTGCCTCCAACTTCCTGATAATGCAGACCATGGAGCTAGTAACTGATGGCTCAGATGATTGGGTTCCCTACTCCTGGGACAGCCCTGACCACTGTGGATATTTCAGCAGTGAACTAGAGGGTGAATACCACTTCTCTGTCTCCTTGTTCATTTCTTTGCATCTCCAATTAAAAAACAAAACAAGTATGTTTGTATCATCCATTAAAATAACTTCCTCAGTGGAAAAAAGTAGTTTCATTGTTAAATTTGGGGAAAAATAATGCTTCTTGGTTGTAAATGATATATGAATAATGCATAACTGTACATCAGACTTCCATTGTGGACAAGGAAGAGAAAGATGGAAGCAATAATTTTTAATTCTGGCTTTGGTACTTGTCATGTAACCTTGAAAAATTCATTTAAACTCATGGGGCCTGAGTGTCCTTAAAATTACAGGCTCATCTAGTTGAGGCAGGTGGTGTAAGGGGAGGTGGCAGGAAGCTGAGAGCTTTCCTTGTTTCTGTGCCAACAGAGCTAAGTGACATTAGCAAGTCATTTGACCCCTCTGGATCTTCCTCCCTTGTGAGATAAGATTGTCTTTATAGTTAAAGGATTTATTCTACACAGTCCTATCTTATGGTAAGGTTCACATGACTGTGAAGTGTTTTATAAACTGGCAGTGCAATAATCAAGTTGGCACTGAAGATGAAATGCTAAACAGCATAGAACTTCTAAGGCTTGTAGTTCTATGAGGAGCTACACAGAAACATTCAAGTTCAGGGGCATTTTTAAATTTAAAAACAGAAACATTGAATCACTGTTCAGAATCAGTATAGTTGCTAAAATTCTTATTTATAATCACTGAGATTGGTAGTATAATTACTGATAGTATACTCCTAGTGTTGTATATTTTAGTTTATACAATACTTAGACTATATAAAATATAGGTAGCATGGGAAGTGCGATACACAGTCTTGTAGAATGGCAGATGTCCTAAACAGCACTCTGGCCTCAGAATCAGCCCTTAAGGCCCTCAGATCTGGCTGAAGAGCCCATGAGAGTATTTTCGGTATGGAAAGCCACTCTGGCAAAAAAAAAAAGGACCTAAATAAAAGATCTCTGTGAGTGAGATCCCAGTAGAAAGAACGGGCCATCAAAGAAGGAGGTACCTTTCTCTGAAGGGAGGAGAGAACTTCCCCTTTGACTATGACCTTGTCTAAGTAAGATCGAACTCAGTGAACTCAAGAGGCTTCCATAGCCTTGGCAACTCATGACTAGAACCCAGGGATATTTCTGATGCCATAAACAAGAGTGTCAGATTGTTAAGTCAACAACAGGAATCACTGTGTGCTTACTCCTTATGTGGGATCTCTGTCCTTAATATGTTTTCCAATGTGAAGTAATGCTATAACTAGTACTCAAACAGTATTTTACACTTTATGTTCTGTGTGCTGCAAACTGATGAAATCTTTACTTAATATATACTAAATCGATCTTCTGTGTATAAAGATAATTGAAAATTAATCTTGATGTGAATGGAGTGGGAGAGGGAGTGGGAGATGGGAGGGGTGCTGGTGGGAGGGAAGTTAAGGGGGGAAGCCTTTGTAATCCATAAACTGTACTTTGGAAAATTATATTTACTAAATAAAAGTTTAAAAAAATTAAAACATAAAAAATAAATAATAATATAGGTAGTAATATTTAGTACTTCTCTTACTTTTACTGGATTGGATTATAGTATACGTTAATAAACCCTTTTTAAAGATTTATTTATTTATTCGAAAGACAGAATTATAGAGAGAGACACATAAATAAACAGAGATGTTCTGTCTGCTGTTTTACTCCCCACGTGGCTGCAAGCAGCTGGAGCTGGGCTAATCCAAAGCCAGGTGCTTCTTCCAGGTCTCCCACATGGATTCAGGCACCCAAGTATTTGGGCCATCTCCTGCTGCTTTCCCAGGCACATTAGCAGGGAGTTAGATTAGAAGCAGTGCAGCTGGGACATGAACCAGTGCCCATAATGTTTGCCAGCACTGCATGTGGTGGCTTTACCTTATATGCAACAGCACCAGCTACAGCCTATTCACTTTAAATTAATAACTAAAGATTATCTGCTGTTCAGCCTCAAGGCTTTGGCTTGGCGCAGCCTCTGCTGTTGTGGACATTTGGGGAGTGAACCAGAGGTTGAAAGATCTCTCTTCTTATGTCTCTCCCTCTCTAACCTTGCCTTTCAAATAAATAAATGTGTCTTTGCAATAAAAATACATACATACACAGACAAACACAAAAACACGGTACCAACACAGTGGGTAAAGCCATGGCCTGCTGTGCCAGCATTCCATATGGGTGCTGATTCAAGTCCCAGCTGCTCCACTTCCAATCTAGCTCCCTGCTAATGTGCCTGGGAAAGCATCAGAAGGTGGCCCAAGTGCTTGAACCACTGCATTCATGTGGGAGGCCTGGCAGAAGCGCCTGGCTTTAGATTGGCTCAGCTGAGGCCAATTTGGGAAGTGAACCAGCAGATGCAAGATCTGTCTCTACCCCTTCTCTATAACTCTGCCTTTCAAATAAATAATATATTTTAAAAATGGGGGAAAAGGGCAGTTTTGTTGCCTTCCCTTTACCTAGAGCAACATAATCAAAATCTGTTAGGCAAATGAATAAGGGAAATTCTGAGATCATGTATTGACCACAGCAGAGATTGTATTCCCTGTACATTTTCTGGAAGCCCATGCTAGTTGGAACCAAGGGTAGGATAACAAAAAAGGGGAGGCCTATATCCCTCTTATTTGTCTTCTTTGTTAATTGGAGCAGTGGAGAGTTGAGTAATGTAATATTGGTGTTTGTCTCCATACAGTTCATGTCTATTTAGCTGGTTCTTTTTATTTGCATTTCTTTTTTATTTATTTTAAGAGATTTATTTGAAAGGCATAGAGTCCTCCATCTGCTGGTTTGATCCCCCAATGTTTGGTGCATGTGTGGTTCCATTATGAGAGCAGCTGAGGCCCTGCGGGTGCCTGGGGGCCAACAGAAACACCTGCAGCCTTGGCCCACAGGTCCTGGGCATCTCCCATCTGCTTGTGCCCCGCCCGCAACCCAGCCCAGGCCCCAGTGACACCTCTGGGATTTCTGCCTCGAACTGGTCACTTTAGGTCACTTTGTGATCCCTGACCTCTGCCCAAGGAAGGAAGCAGGAAGCGGTCTTTCCCTCTCTTTTTCTCTCTGTAACTCTGCCTTGCAAATAAATACAACTTCAAAAAGTTATTCTCCATCAAGCAATACACCATTTTCCAGGCAAGTGTAAAGCTGGGAGTCATAGCTTCTCTTATATTTTGGATAATAAGAGTTTTGGTTTGAAAGCATGTTCATCTGAAACAAAGATCACTCATTATCCTTTGTTAGAGAAGGGGGCTCTGCTCTTGGAAAGTGAAAATCAGAAGCTGTAATGTGTGATGAGCTCCACCTGCCAGGTCTGGGGAGACTTATTTGAAAGACAGGACACCAGGAGAGGAAGCTTTTCAGATTCCCTGGCCCTTGCTTTAGTCTTATGTCTTTACTTCTTTTGCTGCATCTTGATGTCAAGAGTGTACACTTTATGCTGAAATGAGGAATTGTGTCTAACCTCTTTTGGGCCTTTTTCTAAGAAGAGTGCATATATTTATCTTGGATATAAGGATAGCTTCTGGGGTGGGTGGATTTTTTTTTTTGGAAGTTTTCACAAGCCATCCAGTAGCCTATATTTTCTTCACAGAATTCAGTTTCTAGAAAAGCCTCCAATACAGCCAGACCATCTGTAGGTAGGGAAGAGAAGGTAGAAAACTAAAAAGAAACATGAGGAATATGAGGAAGCTAATGATCAAATAATCCCTTGTGCTTTTCTAGTACGAGGATTAGCTATTCTCGTTTTTACTCAATCCTGTAATCCTGCGGATTTAGCTCTTTAAAGACAAAGATGCCTGTAGGCAAAATACTTAAGTTGGTTCCATACTACTAAAACAGAAACACTTCAGTTTGTTTTAATGCCAAAAATGTATTTACAGGAGAGGCATAAATCCTCAGGGAACTAAGTCTCTTGCAAACACTGCATGCAATGAAAAGCATCCTCAGCCTCAACCAAGAGCACTGCCATTACAGAGCTTAAGGCTGATTTATCTTCCCCACCTGGTGTGAATATGCTGAGAAATAAACAGAGATAAACAGCCCTTCTAGGTTAAGTCAAATTCTCCTTGGTGAGCTGCTCATTTGAGGACACAGCCTTTCTGCACTCTTGTGATACTTGCAATGGATTCAATTCAAGCCTAATTCACAATTGCTGGCCAGCAGCTCCTGGAATGCTTCTGACCACAACAGTGCTTCCTTCAGGGAAGGTCTGCAAGAGCAGTTCTCTAATGAGTTGTGCTCAGAGCAGTTCCCCTCCCAGCTCAGCAGTGAGCTCTTCAGATTGCAAACACAGGAATCTCAACTTACTTGATGAAAGCTTGCTACCTGCTTTTCTTGCCAATTGTGGCCTTCCCAGGAATGGTGGAGTTTTGCCATAGGTAGCTCAACCCAGTCTTCAATACTCTTATTCTTACAAAAAAAAAAAAAAGACAATTCACTAAGTGGTCATCCTTGAATACACTACTGAGCCTGAATGCATTTTTACCAAATAAAGTTGCCCAATAGCTATAAACCAAAAGCCAACAACAGGCTTGCCCACCTAATATTACACTCAGCCCCGAAGTACTGAGCAGTTTCATCAGTTCCTCAGAATGTAACTATGCTGTGAGGACTATAGAGAGGGATGCCCAAATTTTAATTATCAATA
Source organism: Oryctolagus cuniculus (assembly GCF_051225735.1). Lineage (NCBI taxonomy): Eukaryota > Metazoa > Chordata > Mammalia > Lagomorpha > Leporidae > Oryctolagus > Oryctolagus cuniculus. The sequence goes on along the minus strand of NC_142879.1, from coordinate 82,165,659 downwards.
CACTGCACAGCTAATAAAGCAGATGCTGTCTCTTGCCCACAAAAGGAGACAGTTTCTCTGCAAGGTTAACCGCAATCGGGAGACATTTTGCACCTGATGGAACCCGCAGCGGGACTGCTTTGAGCCAGCTCCTCTCCTTCCCTTTCCACTTTCGGTCCAGGATGGGACAGAGACCATGCACAGGAGGTGCCACCAGTCACCCGTTTCCCCCTGTCCACCTGCAATGCTCCTGGGAGGCAGATGCCACAGAACAGTGATTTGTTCCATGATTGTCACTGTGTGAGATCAGCCCATCATGAGAAAATGACCATGGATTCCAATGAGATATGAACCGCAGAAGCACTGTCCCCAGCATCAGTGCAGGAGGGTGGATGATGGAGGCACAGCATGGCCAGGATCCCTAGGGACCCCGCAGGACTCTGCTGCCCTGGATGCCTACAGCAGGCAGCTGCATGAGGGCCCAGTGCATCTCCAGCACCCTCCTACCAAACCCTTCCTTCTGACTGCCAATGCAGTCCACATAGATGCTGCATCAGTGAGCAAATAAGCACTGTGCACTAGGTTGTCCTGCTGAGACTCGGCCTTCATTGCTTCCCCAATTGCAGAACGTGCTGCAAGCCTCAGCTGGCGGGAGAGGTGGAAGGTCGCACTCACCAGGTCTGTCTCTTCTTCTCCTGCCCCTCCTGACTCTCGGGCCATCACCTGCATTCTAGCCCCAAGGTACAAAATGGACAAGAACCTAACAGCACACACGTCAACTGCACACACTGCAACTACAAGCTGCCCACCAATGACCACCACCTTTATAATCAGCCCAGCGTTTGGTGTTCTGGCAGCGCTGGTCCTGCCCCAGGGAAGCGAGGATTGGCCCGAAGCCCTCCAATTGGCTGAGCCTGAGCTGCCCTGCAGCAGATTCTGGAAGCAAGGGAGCTGCTGACGGCTGAGGCCCTGGCTCAGAGCACACTTAGGGAGACTCCATGCTCGGCAAGGGTGCTGGGGCCCTGGACTTTCCCAGGCTGCAGTCCTAGGGTGGAGGCTGGCTTAGCCTTCTTCCCCAGCCCTGCTCACAGGTGGAGTGGGGTTCCCACAGGGGCACCTTCCTTCATGGGAGAGCAGGTTTACCGCAAATGCGGTGATTCCCAGTGCCAGGTGCTGGCCTGCGCCCTTCTGGGAGGGAGTAGGAGACAGAGACTTTGTGGGGAGGTGACACTTGAGCTGGGCCTGTATTTTGGGTTAGCTCTGGATGCACAACCCAGTGCGCCTGAACCTGCGGGTCTGCTGCAGGCCTCCTGGAGGCTCTGGGAGCTGGGCATCCTGGTGGCAAGGGCAGGAGGATGGGAGGTCAAGGCGCTGAGCTCCCGCTGGGTGCACCAGGCACTTTGGAGCTGTTCAGAGTAAGGAGTCGAGGTCACCTCCTGAACCACTCCTGGTCCCAAACTCCTGGTTTGGGATTTGCCAGAACCCTGAAGTAGGGGTGTGGTGGGGGTGGTAGTGGTTGGCTTCAATGCACTGTATTTGTGAATTCTTCAAACACAGCTTCTCCCTACTCCTGCAGGCTTTCAGGTGATTGACGAGGACAGAGTCCCTCCACTGCAAAGTGACTGAAGTTTGGAAACTACGTCCAGAACATCACAGTGTGTATTCAGGTGGTCATCCTTCAGGCCTGCAGGTGGACAGCAAGAGCAACAGTAAGATATTAATTACTGTAGATACTCTCCTTTCTTTCCAGTAGACCCACCAAAAGAATATGGGAGATGAGTACTTGAACTTGGAACCAGTCAGCATGCTAGGGTGAGCTGCCAGTACTTGGAGCTCAGGAGTGAACATGGAGAGCAAAACAAGCACTGTTACTAAAGAGGACAGTTAGGTATTTTACTGTGAAAAGGGAAATTATTTAGAAGTGAGCAAAACACCTTAAGAAAAGGTCTGTATAGATATTTTTGTTTATTTGCAAGGCAGAGAGAGCCCTTCCATTTATTGCTCATTCCTCAAATGTCTGCACCAACCAGAGCTGGGTAAGGCTGAAGCCAGGAACTCAGCATGGGTCTAACCATAGCCCTAAACCTAACCCTAACACTAGACCTAGCACTAACCCTAACCTTAGCACTAAACCTAAACGAAACCCTATCCCTAGACCTTTCCCTAACCCTAAACTTAACCCTAAAACTCTCCTTTGACCTAATCTTAAACCTAACAGTCACCCTAGCCCTAAACCTAACACTAACCCTAACCCTAGCCCTAGCCCTAACCCTAACCCTAGCCCTAACCCTCAACCAACCTAACCCAAACCCTAACCCTAGACCTAGCCCTAGCCCTAACCCTAACACTAGGCCTAAACCTTACACTAGCCCTAACCTTAGTCCAAAACCTAGCCCTAGAACAAACCCTAGCCTTAACTCTAACCCTAACCCTAACCCTAAAACTAACCCTTGCCCTAGCCCTAACCCTAAACATAACTGTCTCCCTCGACCTAACCTGAACCCTAGCCCTAGCCCTAACCCTAACCCTAACGTTAGTCATAGCAGTAACGTTAACCCAAACCTTATTCCTAGCCCTAGCCCTAACCCTAACCCTAACCTTAACCCTAACTCTAGCCCTAGCCCTAGTTATAACCCTAACCCTAAAACTAGCCCTAGCCCTAACCCTAACCGAAACCCTAAACCTAACGCCTCACCCTAACCCTAACCCCAACCTTAGTGTTAGCCCTACTCCTGACCCTAACCCTAGCCCTAGCCCTAGCCCTAACCCTAACCCCAACCCTAACCCTTACACTAACCCTAAGCCTAGCCCTAAATCTAACCGAACACTGGTCTTAACCATAACCCTACCCCTAGCCCAAACCTAAACCTTACCCAAACCCTAACCCTCACCCTTGTCCTAGCCCTAACCCTAGCACTAACCCTAACCCTAACCCTAGCCCTAGACCTAGCCCTAGCCCTAACCACACTCCTAAACCTAACCCTAGTCCTAAAAATAACCTTAGCCATAGCCCTAGCCCTAGCCCTAAACCTAACCCTAACCCAAATCCGAGCCCTAACCGCACACCAAACCCTAACCCTAGAACTAACACTAACCCTAACCCCAACCTTAGTGTTAGCCCTACTCCTCACCCTAATCCTAGCCCTTGCCCTAAATCTAACCCTTACCCTAGCCCTAACCCTAACACCAACCCTAACCCTTACACTAACCCTAACCCTAGCCCTAAATCTAACCTGAACACTGGCCCTAACCATAACCCTAACCATAGCCCAAACCTAAACCTTACCCAAACCCTAACTCTCACCCTTGTCCTAGCCCTAAGCCTAGCACTAACCCTAACCCTAACCCTAGCCCTAGACCTAGCCCTAGCCCTAAAAACACTCCTAAACCTAACCCTAGTCCTAAAAATAACCTTAGCCATAGCCCTAGCCCTAGCGCTAAACCTAACACTAACCCAAATCCGAGCCCTAACCGCACACCAAACCCTAACCCTAGCACTAACACCAACCCTAACACCAAACCTAAACATAGCCGTAGTCCTAACCCTAACCCTAACACTAGACCTAGCCCCAGCTGTAACCCTAAATCTAACCATAATCATAACAGTAGCCCTAACCCTAACCTTAACGATAACCATACTCTAGCCATAACCCTAACCCTAACCCAAGACCTAGCCCTAACCCTAACCCAAATACTAGACCTAAACCTTACCCTACCCATTGCCCTAGCCTTACCCTAACCCTAACTCTAGCCCTAGCCCTAACTTTAACCCTAACACTAAACCTAGCACTACCCCTAACCCTAAAACTAACCCTAAGCCTAAACTAACCTAAACCTAACCCTACACTTACCCTAACCCTAACCCTTGCCCTTGCCTTAACCCTAACACTAAACATTGCCCCAGCCCTAACCCTAACCCTAACACTAGCCCCAGAACTAAACCTAATCCTAACCCTAACCCTAAGCCTAGCACTAGCCCTAAACCTAACCCTAAGCCTAACCATAAACCTAAACCTAAACCTAAACCTAACCCTAAACATAAACCTAACCCTAACCCTAACACTAGACCTAGAGCTAACCATAACCCTAACATTAACCCTGACTATCCCTAGCTCTAAACCTAACCCTAGCCCTAAACCTAACCCTCAACACAGACCTAGACCTAAAACGAAACCGAACCCTAACCCTAGCCCTAGACCTAAACCTAACCCTATCCCTAGCCCTAACCCTAACACTAACCATAGACCTGGCCTAACCCTAACCCTAACCATATACCTAGTCCTAACCATAACCCTAGCACTGGCCCTAACCCTAACCCTAAAACAAACTCTAGCCCTAACCGTACCATAACCATAGACCTAGCCCTATCCCTAACCCTAACCATAACATTAGCTCTAGCCCACACCCAACCATAACACCATAACACTAAACCTGGCCCTAACCCTAACCCTAACACTTACCCTAGACCTAACCCTAACCCTAACCCTAACCCTAACCCTAGCCCTAGCACTAGACCTAGCCCTAACCCTAACCCTAGCCCTAGCCCTAGCCCTAGCCCTAACCCTAAGTGTAACCCTAACCCTATCCCTAGTCCTAGCCCTAACCCTAACCCTAACCCTAACCCTAATCTTAGCTCTAGCCCTAACCCTAACCATAGCACTACCCTAATCCTAAACCTAACCCTAAACCTAACCCTAATCATAACACTATTCCTAGCCCTAGCCCTAGCCCTAACCTTACCGAAATGTAAGCTTAACCCTAACCCCTAACAATAACCCTATCCCTAACATCACCCTTGTCCGCGCCCTAAATCTTGCACTAAAACTAACCCTAAACATAGACCTAACCGTAACCCTAGCCCTAAATCTAACCTGAACACTGGCCCTAACCATAACCCTAACCCTAGCCCAAACCTAAACCTTACCCAAACCCTAACCCTCACCCTCGTCCTCGCCCTAACCCTAGCACTAACCCCAACACTAACCCTAGACCTAGACCTAGCCCTAGCCCTAGCCCTAATCATAGCCCTAACCCTAACCCTTGCCCTTGCCTTAACCCTAACACTAACCATTGCACCAGTCCTAACCCTAACCCTAACACTAGCCACAGAACTAAACCTAATCCTAACCCTAACCCTAAGCCTAGCACTAGCCCTAAACCTAACCCTAACCCTAGTCATAGAAGTAACATTAACCCTAACTTTATTCCTAGCCTGAAACCTAACCCTAAACCTAACCCTAGCCCTTACCCTAACCCTAATCCTAACCCTAACACCAGCCCTAGCCCTAAGCCAAACCCAAAACCCGACACTAAACCTAACCCTAAACCTTACCCTAGCTATAACCCTAACCCTAACCCTAGCTCTAGCACAAGACCTAGCACAAAGATAACTCTAACCCTAGCCCTAGCACAAGCCCTAGCCCTAACCCTAACCCTAACCTTAACCCTAACTCTAGCCCTAGCCCTAGTTATAACCCTAACCCTAAAACTAGCCCTAACTGAAACCCTAACCCTAACGCCTAACCCTAACCCTAACCCCAACCTTAGTGTTAGCCCTACTTCTCACCCTAACCCTAGCCCTTGCCCAAACCCTTACCCTTACCCTAGCCCTAAGCCTAACCCCAACCCTAACCCTTACACTAACCCTAACCCTAGCCCTAAATCTAACCTGAACACTGGCCCTAACCATAACCCTAACCATAGCAAAACATAAACCTTACCCAAACACTAACCCTCACCCTCATCAATGCCCTAACCCTAGCACTAACCCTAACCCGACCCCTAACCCTAACCCTAGCCCTAGACCTAGCCCTTACCCTAACCACACTCCTAAACCTAACCCTAGTCCTAACCCTAACATTAACCATAGCCCTAGCCCTAGCCCTAAACCTAACCCTAACCCAATTCCGAGCCCTAACCACACCCCAAACCCTAACCTTAGCACTAACACTAACCCTAACACCAAACCTAAACATAGCCATAGCCCTAACCCTAAACCTAACCCTAGACCTAGCCCCAGCCGTAACCCTAACTCTAACCATAATCACAACACTAGCCCTAATCCTAACCCTAACCATAACCATACTCTAGCTATAACCTTAACGTAACCCTAAACCAAGACCTAGCCCTAACCCTAACCCAAATCCTAGACCTAAACCTAACCCTACCCATTGCCGTAGCCTTACCCTAACACTAACACTAGCCCTAGCCCTAACAATAACCCTAACCCTAAACCTAGCACTACCCCTAACACTAAAGCTAACCCTAAGCCTAAACCTAACCTAAACCTAACCCTACACTTACCCTAACCCTAACCCTTGCCCTTGCCTTTACACTAACACTAACCATTGCCCCAGCCCTAACCCTAACCCTAACACTAGCCACAGAACTAAACCTAATCCTAACCCTAACCCTAAGCCTAGCACTAGCCCTAAACCTAACCTTATCCTAACCCTAAACCTAAACCTAACCCTAAACATAAACCCAACCCTAACCCTAACACTAGCCCTAGAGCTAACCCTAACCCTAACACTAACCCTAAGAATATCGTAGCTCTAAACCTAACCCTAGACCTAACCCTAACCATAGACCTAGTCCTAACCCCAGCCCTAAACCCAAACCTAACCCTAACGCTAGTCCTAGACCTAAACCTTACCCTATCCCTAGCCCTAGCCCTAACCCTAACCCTATCCACAGACCTAGTCCGAACCATAACCCTAGCACTGGCCCTAACCCTAACCCTAAAACAAACTCTAGCCCTAACCGTAACCATAACCATGGACCTAGCCCTATCCCTAACCCTAACCATAACACTAGCTCCAGCCCTCACCCAACCATGACACTAACACTGGCCCTAACCCTAACCCTAACACTTACCCTAGCCCTAACCCTAACCCAAACCCTAGCCCTAGCACTAGACCTAGCCCTAGCCCTAACCCTAACCCTACCCCTAATCCTAGCCCTAACCCTAACCCTAACCTTAACTCTAACCTTAGCCTCTAGCCCTAACCCTAACCATAGCACTAGCCCTAACCCTAATCCTAACTCTAAACCTAACCCTAATCATAACACTATCCCTAGCCCTAGCCCTAGCCCTAACCCTACCCAAATGTAAGCTTAACCCTAACCCCTAACAATAACCCTATCCCTAACATCACCCTCATCCGTGCCCTAAATCTTGCACTAAAACTAACCCTAAACATAGACCTAACCACAACTCTAACCGTAACCCTAGCCCTAGCCCTAGCCCTAATCATAACCCTAACCCTAACCCTAGTTCTAGCCCTAACCATAGCCCTAACCCTAACCCTAATCCTAGTCCTAGCACTAACCCTAACTCTAACTCTAACCCTAGCTCTAGCCGTAACCACAACCCTAGCCCTAACCCTACCCCTAGCCATAGCCCTACCCCTAGCCATAGCACTAACCCTAACCCTAACCATGACCCTAACACTAACCCTAACCCTTACTCTAGCCCTAACCCTAACCCAAACCCAAGCCATAGCACAAGACCTAGCCCTAACCCTAAACCTAACCCTAGCCCTAGCCCTAGAACTAAACCTATCCCTAACTGTAACACTAACTCTAAACCATAACCCTAACCTTAACCTCAACCCTAACACTAACCAAAGCCCTAACACTAACCATAACCCTAGCTCTACAGCTAACCATAACCCTAAACCTAACACTAGCTCTAACACTAACCCTAGCCCTACACCTAACACTAACACTAACCCAAACCCTAACCCTAACACTAGCTCTAGATCTAACCCTAAGCCTAACCCGAGCCCTAGCCCTAACCCTAATCCTAAACCTAACACTAACCCTAAACATAGCCCTAACCCTAACCCTAACCCTAAGCATAGCACTAGCCCTATCCCCAACCCCAACCCTAACACTAACAATAACCCTAGCCCTAGCACTAACCCTAACCATAACCCTAACCCTAGCCATAATATTAACCATAGACCTAGCCCTAAACCTAACCCTAAGCCAAGCCCTAGCCGAACCCAAAACCTAACCCTAAGCCTAACCCTAGCCCTAGCCCAAACCCTAACCCAGGCCTAACCCTAAACTAAGCCCTAACCCTAACATAACCCTAACCATAACCCTAACCCCAACCTTAACCCTAAACATAGCCATAGCCCTAACCCAAACCCTAATCATAATCCTAGCCCTAGCCATAGCCCAAATCTAGCCCTAGCCCTAACCCTAACCCTAACCCTAACCTAGACATAACCCCAATCCTAAACATAGCCATAGCCTTAACTCTAACCATATCCATAGCCCTAGCCCTAGCCCTAGCCCTAACCCTAATGATAACCCTGGCCCCAACACTAACCCTAACCCTAAACCTAGCCCTAGCCCAAGCCCTAACCCTAACTCTAAACCTGGAGCCAACACTAACCCTAACCCTAACCCTAACCCTAGCCCTTACTCTAACTCTAACCCTAGCCCTAACCCTACCCTAACCCTGGCCCTAAACCTAACCCTAACCCTAGACCAAATCTAAACATAACCCAAACCATAACCCTAGCCCTAACCCTAACCCTAGCCTTAACCGTAAACATAGCCCTAACCCAAACCCTAACCCTAGCCGTAAACCTAACTGTAAACCTATCCCTAGCCCTGATACTAACTCTAACAATAACCTATCACTTACCCTAGCCCTTACACTAACCCTATCCCTGGCCATAACCCTAACCCTAACACTCACCGTAGCCCTAACCCTAACCATACCTTTGCCCTAACCCAAACCCTAACCATAATCCTAGAACTAGCCCTAGCCTAAATCTAGCACTAGCCCTAAACGAAACCCTAACCCTAGCCCTAGCCATAACTCTAACCCTAAATATGGCCATTGCCCTAACCCTAACCCTAAACATAGCCCTAGCACTAGCCCTAAACTAACACTAGCCATATTCCTAGCCCAAACCCCAACCCTAAGCCTACCCTAGCTCTAACCCTAACCCTAAACCTAGCCCTAGCCATAAAAATAAACCTAACCCTAGCACTAACCCTAATCCTAAACCTAACCCTAAACATAGCCATAGCCCTAACCCTAACCCTAACCCTAACACTAGCCCTAGCTCTAACCCTAACCCTAGACCTAACCAAGCCCTAGCCATAACAGTAACCCTAAACCTAAACCTAACCATAACCCTAACCCTAGCCCTAACCCTAACCATAACCCTATCTCTAACCCTAACCCTAACCCTATTCCTAGCCCTGACCCTAACCCTAACCGTAAACCTAACCCTAACCCTAACCCTATCCCTAACCTTAACCCTGTCCCTAACTTGAACACTAACCTTGTCAGTAACCCTAACCCTAACCCTTACCCTAGGCCTAACCATAACCCTAACCCTAGCCCTAGCACCAGCCCTAAACCTAACCCTAAACCTATCCCTAGCCCTGATACTAACACTACCAGTAACCCTAACGCTAATCCTAGCCCTTACACTAACCCTATCCCTGGCCATAACCCTAACCCTAACACATACCCTAGCCCTAACCCTAACCATACCCTTGCCCAAACCCTAACCATAACCATAGCCCTAGCCATAGCCCTAACCTTAACCCTAACCCTAGTACTAGCCCTAAGCCAAACCCTAACCATAATCCTAGCCCTAGACATAGCCCATATCTAACGCTCGCCCTAACCCTAACCCTAACCCTAACCCTATCCCTAGAAATAACCCTAATCCTAAACATAGCCATAGCCTTAACCTAACCATAACCATAGCCTGAGCCCTAACCCTAACTATAACCCTGGCCCCAACACTAACCCTAACCCAAAACCTAGCCCTAGCCCTAGCCCTAACCCTAACCCTAAACCTGGCCCCAAAACTAACCCTAACCCTAACCCTAGCCCTTACCCTAACTCTAACCCTAGCCCTAAACCTACCCTAACCCTGGCCCTAACCCTAACCCTAAACATAGACCAAACCTAAACATAACCCGAACCATACCCTAGCCCTAACCCTAACCCTAGCTGTAAACCTAACAGTAAACCTATCCCTAGCCCTGATACTAACATACCAGTAACCCTAACGCTAATCCTAGCCCTTACACTAAATCTATCCCTTGGCCATAACCCTAACCCTAACACTTACCCTAGCCCTAACCCTAACCATACCATTGCCCTAACCCTAAACCTAACCCTAACCATAGCACTATCCGTAGCCCTAACCTTAACCCTAACCCTAGTACTAACCCTAAGCCAAACCCTAACCATAATCCTAGCCCTAGAAATAGCCCATATCTAACCCTAGCCCTAACCCTAACCCTAACCCTAACCCTAACCCTAACCCTAACCCTAACCCTATCCCTAGATAATAACCCTAATCCTAAACATAACCATAGCTTTAACTCTAACCATAACCATTGGCCAAGCCCTAGCCCTAACCCTAACTATAACCCTGGCCCCAACACTAACCCTAACCCTAAACCTAGCCCTAGCCCTAGCCCTAACCCTAACCATAAACCTGGCCCCAACACTAACCCTAACCCTAACCCCAGCCATTACCCTACTCTAACCCTAACCCTAACCCTACCCTAACCCTGGCCCTAAACCTAACCCTAAACCTAGCCTAAACCTAAACTTAACCAGAACCATACCCTAGCCCTAACCCCAACCCTAGCCGTAAACCTAACAGTAAACCTATCCCTAGCCCTGATACTAACAATAACAATAACCCTAACACTAATCCTAGCCCTTACACTAACCCTATCCCTGGCCATAACCCTAACCTAACACTTACCCTAGCCCTAACCCTAAACATACCCCTGCCCAAACCCTAACCCTAACCATAGTCCTACTCGTAGCCCTAAACTTAACCCTAACCATAGTACTAGCCCTAACCCAAACCCTAACCATAATCCTAGCTCTGGCCCTTACCTAAATCTAGCACTAGCCCTAAACGAAACCCTAACCCTAGCCCTAGCCATAACCCTAACTCTAAATATGGCCATTGCCCTAACCCTAACCCTAAACATAGCCCTAGCACTAGCCCTAAACTAACACTAACCCTATTCCTAGCCCAAACCCAACCCTAAGCCTACCCTAGCTCTAACCCTATCCCTAAACCTAGCCCTAGCCATAAAAATAAACCTAACCCTAGCACTAACCCCAATCCTAAACCTAATCCTAAACATAGCCATAGCCCTAACCCTAACCCTAGCTCTAACCCTAACCCTAGACATAACCCCAGCCCTAGCACTAACAGTAACCCTAAACCTAAACCTAACCGTAACCATAACCCTAGCCCTAACCATAACCATAACCCTAGCCCTAACCCTAACCCTAACCTTAGCCCTAACTTTGACCCGAGCCCTAACCCTAACCCTAAACCTATCCCTAGCCCTGACCCTAACCCTAACTGTAAACCTAACCCTAACCCTAACCCTCTTCCTAACCTTGTCAGTAACCCTAACCCTAACCCTTACCCTAGGCCTAACCGTAACCATAACCCTAGCCCTAGCACTACCCTAACCCAAACCCTAGCCGTTGCCTAGCCCTAACCCTAACACTAAACCCAGCCCTAGCTATATGCCTAACCCTAACCTAGACGTAAACCTAACCCTAACTCTAGCCCTAGAACTTGCCCTAGCCCTAAAACTAACCCTAACCCTAGCCATAACACTAACCCTACCCCTTACCCGGGGACTAACACCTAACCCTAACCCGAACCCTAACCTTAACCTCAACGCTAACCTTAGCCCTAACCCTAACCCTAACACTACACCTAGCACTAACCCTAACCTTAGCCCTAAATCTAAACTTAAACCTAACCCTAGCCATTTTCCCTAACCCTAAACCTCTCCCTTGACCTAATCCAAAACCTAACAGTAACCCTACCCCTAAACCTAACACTAACCCTAAACCTAGACCTAGCCATAATCCTAACCAAAACCCTAGCCCTAACCCTAACCCTAGCCCTAGTATAACCCTAACCCTAACCCTAGCCCTAGATCTAGCCCTAGCACTAACCCTAACCTAACACTAACCCTAACCCTAACCCTAACCCAAACCATGGCCCTAACCCTAACCCTAACCTTGGTCCTAGCTCTAAACCTAATCCTACCCGTAGTCCTAGCCCTAACGCTAACCCTAAATCTAGCCCTAACCCTAACCAGAACCCTAACACAAACTCTAACCCTATAATTAGGGCTAACTCTAACCCTAACCTTAACACTAACCCTAACACTAACACAAACCCTAGCCGTAGCCCTAACCCTAAACCTAACCCTAAACCAAACACTAGCCCTAGCTCTAAACCTAACCCTAGCCCTAGACCTAGCCATAGCCCTAGCCCTAAACCTAACGGTAACCCATGCCCTAAAATAAACCCTAATCCTAGCCCTAGCCCTAGCACTAGCCCTAACCCCAACCCTAACCCTAACGGTAGCCCTAACCCCAACACTAACCCTATCCCTCTCCCTAACCCTAACCCTAACCCTAACCCTAACCCTAACCCTAACCCTAACCCTAAACCTAGCTGTAGCCCTAACCCTAACCCTAGTCCTAGTACTAGCCCTAGCACTAAACAACCTAACCTTATACCAAGCCCTAGCCCAAACCCTAACCCTAACACTAGCCCTAACCATAACCCAAACCTTAAACCTGACAAAAACCTAACCCAAAACCTTACGCTAGCAATAACCCTAACCCTAACACTAGCCCTAGCACAAGCCCTAACACTAACACTAACGCTAACCATACCTCTAGCACTAGCCCTAGCCCTAACCCTAACCCTAACCTTAATCCTAACTGTAGCCCTAGCCTTAGTTATAACCCTAACCCTAAAAGAAGCCATAACCATAACACTAACCGAAACCCTAAACCTAACGCCTAACCCTAACCCTAACCCCAACCCTAGTGTTAGCCCTAATCCTAGCCCTAACCCTAGACCTAGCCCTAACCAAAACCTAACCCTAACCCTAACCCTAGACCTAGCCCTAACCCTAACACTTACCCTAGCCCTAACCCTAACTGCAACCCTAACACTAACCTTAGCCCTAACCGTAAACCTAACATTAGACCTAGCCCTAACCCTAAACCTAACCGTAAGCCTCAACCTAGCACTAGCCCTAGCCGTAACTCTAACCATACCTAGCCCTAGACCTAACCCAAACCCTTACCCTAGCACTAAACCTAACCCTAACCCTAGTCCTAGAGCTAACCCCACCCTTAACCCTAGCCCTAAACCAAAACCTAACCCAAACCCTAAACCTAACATGAACCATAGCCCTAGCCCTAAGCCTAACCCTAATCCTAGTCATAGCCCTAACGGTAACCCTAACCCTATCCCTATCCCTAGCACTAACCCTAACCCTAACCCTACACCTAGCCCTAGACCTAGCACTAGCACTAGCCTTAGCCATAACCCTAACACTAACCCTAGCCCTAACACTAAACCGAATCATAACCCTCACCATAGCACTAGCCCTAGCCGTAACTCTAACCTTACCTAGCGCTAGCCCTAACCCTAACCCTTACCCTAGGCTAACCCTAAGCCTATCCCTATCCCTACAGCTAACCCTAACTGTAACCCTAGCCCATAACCAAAACCTAACCCTAACCTAAACCTAACCCGAACACTTGCCCTAGCCCTAAACCTAACACTAACCCTCTCCCTCGAAAAAACCCAAAACCTAGCCCTAGCCCTAACCCTAAACCTAACCCTAGTCATGGCCCTAATGGTAACCCTAACTCTATCCCTAGCCCTAGCCCTAACCCTAACCCTAGCCCTAGACCTACCCCTAGCACTAACCTAGCCCTAAACATAGCCCTAAACCTAACACTAACCCTAACCCTAGCTCTGGCCCTAACCTGACCCAAACCCTATCCTAACTCTAACCTTAACGCTAACCCTAACCCTAGCCCTAGCACTAGCCCTAACCCTAACACTACACCTAAACCTAAGCCTAACCTAATCCTAACCCTAGCACTGGCCCTAACCCTAAACCTAACCCTAGACCTAACCGTAACCCTAAACCAGGCCTAACCCTAGCCCTACACCTAAACTTAACCCGAACACTATCCCTAGCCCTAACACTAATGCTAACCATAACGTTAGCCCTAGCCCTAATCCTAAAAATAGCCCTAGCCCTAGCCCTAGCCATAACTCTAACCCTAACCTATTCCTAATCTGAGCCCTAGCTCTAACCCTAAAACTAACCCTAAAGCAAAATCTAAACCTAGCCCTAACCCTAACCCTAACCCTAACACTAGTCCTAGCCCTTAGCCAAACCCAAAACCCGACACTAAACCTAACCCTAAACCTTACCCTAGCTGTAACCATAACTCTAACCCTAGCTCTAGAACAAGCCCTAGCCCTAACCCTAACCCTAACCTTAACCCTAACTCTAGCCCTAGCCCTAGTTATAACTCTAAACTAAAAATAGCCCTAAACCTAACCCTAACCGAAACCCTAAACCTAACGTCTAACACTAAGCCTAACCCTAACCCCAACCCTAGTGTTAGCCCTACTCCTGACCCTAACCCTAGCCCTAGCCCTAACCCTAACCTTTACCCTAGCCCAACCCTAACACCAACCCTAAACCTTACACTAACCCTAACCCTACCCTTAAATCTAACCCGAACCCTGGGACTAACTATAACCCTAACCCTAGCACAAACCTAAACCTTACCAAAATCCTAAACCTTGCCCTCGTCCTCGCCCTAACCCTAGCACTAACCCTAACCCTAGCCCTAACATTAGCCCTAGCCCTAACCCTAACCTGAACCCTTGACCTAGCCATAACCTTAACCCTAACCCGAACCCGAACCCTATTTCTAGCACTAACCTTAACCCTAATCCTAAACCTAACCATATCCCTAACCCTAACTCTAACAGTAGCCCTATCTCTAGCCCTAACCCTCACATTAGAACTAGCCCTAGACCTAACCCTAACCCTTATCCTAAACCTAACCCTAAACTTAGCCCTAGCCCTAACCCTAACCCTAACCCTAACACTAACCCTAGGCCTAGCCCTAGCCCTAGCCCTAACCACAACCCTAACCCTAACGCTAGCCCTAGAACAAGCCCTAGCACTAAGCCTAATGCTATCCCTAGCCCTAACCCTAATGCTAACCCTTGCCCTAGCCCTAACCCTAACCATAACACTACCCTAGCCCTAGCACTAGACCTAGCCTTAACAATAAACTTAAGCCTAACCCTAGTCCTATCCCTAGCCCTAACGCTAACCCTAACCATACCCTTATCCCTAACCCTAAGTGTAACCCTAAACTAACCCCTAGCCCTAACCGTAACCATAACCCAAACCCTAACACTAAACTTAGCCCTAACCCTAAACCTAACCCTAGACCTAACCATAACACTAAACCTAGCCCTAACCCTAGCCCTACACCTAAACCTAAACCGAACACTTGACCTAGCCCTAACACTAATGCTAACCCTAAGCTAACCATAACCTTATCCCTAGCCCTAATCCTAAAACTAGCCCTAGCCTTAGCCCTAACCCTAACCCTAGCCATAACTCTAACCCTAACCTATTCCTAATCCTAGCCCTAGCTCTAACGCTAAACCTAACCCTAAACCAAAGCCTAACCCTAACCCTAGCCCTAAACCTAACCCTAAACCTAACCCTAGCCCTAACTCTAACCCTAACCCTAACCCTAACCATCGCCCTAGCCCTAGCCCTAACCCTAACCCTAACCCTAACCATCGCCCTAGCCCTAGCCCTAACCCTAACCCTAACACTAACACTAACTTAACCCTAACCCTGGCACTAGCCCTAACACTAAACCTAACCAAACCCTAACCCTAGCTCTATCACTAACAATAACAATAAGCCTAACCCTAAACCTAACCCTAACCCTAACACTAACCCTAGCCCTAGCCCTAACACTAACCCTAACCCCAACCCTAACACTAGCCCTAGCTCTAACCATAACCGTAGCCCTAAACCTAACCCTAGCTCTTGCCCTAGCCCTAGACCTAACTTAACCCTAAATCTAACCCTCGCACTAGCACAAGCCCTAAACCTAAACCTAACCCAAACCCCAACCCTAACCCTAACCCTAATCCTAACCCAAACACATTCCGTCGCCCTAATCCGAACCCTAACCCTAACTCTAGTCATAAACCTAAACCTAACCTGAACCTTAGCCCTAGCCCTACCCTAACCCTAAACCCCTCCCTCACCCCAATTGGTACCCTAACACTAAACCTAGACCTAAGCCTAACCCTAACACTAAACCTAACCCTAACCCTAGCCCTAACCCTAACACTAACCAAAATCTAACCCTAAACCTAAAACTAGCCCAAGCATTAACCCTAATCCTAACCCTAGCCCTAACCCTATCCCTAACACTCTCTCGCTCGACCTAATCTGAACACTAAACCTAACAATAGCACTAACCCTAAACCTAACACTAAGCCTAGTCTAGCCCTAACCACAACCCTAAACCTAGCCCTAACAATAAGCCTACCCATGCCCTAGCCCTAACCCTAGCACTAGCCCTAACCCTAACCCTACCCTAAGCCTAACCCTAACCATAACCTAACCTAACCTTAGCCCTAGCCCTAATCCTAACCAAATTCTAGCCCTAGCCATAACTCCAACCCTAGCCCTAATGGTAACCCTACGCTAATACTAACACAAGCCCTAGCTCTAACCCTAAAACCATAACCCTAAACCTAAGCCTAGCCCTAAACCTAACCCTAACCCTAACCCAAACCCTAAACCTAACCCAAACCCTAAACCAAACCCTATTCCTAGCACTAACCATAACCCTAACGCTAACCCTAACCCCAACCCTAACCCTAGCCCTAGACTTAACCATAACCCTAGCCCTAACACTAACCCTAACCCTAACCCTAAACATTGCCATAGCCATAACCCTAATACTAACTCTAGCCCTAGCACTAGTCCCAGCCGTAACCCTTACTGTAACCCTATTCCAAACCCTAGCCATAACCCAAACCCTAACCTTAGCCATAGCCCTAAACCTAACCCTAACTGTAGCCCTAACCCTAACCCTAACCATAGCCCTAGCCCTAACCCTAACCCTAAGCCTAAACCTAACCCTGGCCCTAGCACTAACCCTAAACCTAATGCTAACCCTAACCCTAGCTCTAGTCCTAACCTTACCCAAACACTAACCCTAACCCTAACTCTAACCCTAAAAATAACACTAACACTAACACTAAACTTAGCCCAAGCCCTAACCCTAAACCTAACCCCAACAAAAACACTAGACTTAACTCTAACCCTAACCCTAACCTTAGCACTGATTGTAACCCTAGCCGTAGCCCTAGCCCTAGTCCTAAACGTAACCCTAACACTAAACCTGGCCTTAGATCTTGCCCTAGCCCTAATCCTAGCCCTAAACCTAACCCTAGACCTAACCCTAACCCGAGCCCTAACCCTAGTCCTAACACTAACCATAACCCTAGCCCTAGCCCTAACCCTAACCATGGACCTAGCCCTAACCCTAACTCTAGCCCTAGCCCTAACCCTGACCCTAACCCTAACCCTAGCCCTAACCTTAACCCTAACCGTAACCCTAAATCTAGCAATAGCCCAAGCCCTAAACCTAACCCTAATCCAAGCCTAGCCCTAACCCTAACCCTTGTTCTAGCCCTAACCCAAACCCTAACCCTAGCCCTAGCACTATCCCTAACCCTAACCCTAACCCTAGCCCCAGACCTAACCTTAGCCCTAACTGCAAACCGAACCCTAACCCAAGACCTAACCCTAACCCTAGCCCTAGCACTAACCCTTACCCTAACCCTAGCCATAACCCGAACACTAGCCCTAGCACAAACACTATCCAAACCCTAGACTTAAACCTAAATCTAACCCGAAACCTAGCCATAGCCCTAACCCTACCCCGAACCCTCTGCCTCGCCCTAATCCGAACCCTAACCCTAACCCTAGCCCTAAATCTAACCCTAACACTAACCCTAGCCCTAGGCTTGACCCTAACCCTAACCCTAACCTTAACCCTAACCTGAAGCCTAACTATAGCCCTAGACCTAACCCTATCCCTATCCCTATCCCTAAACCTAACCCTAAACCTAACCCTAGTCCTAGCCCTAATGGTAACCCTAAACCTATCCCTATCCCTAACCCTAGCCCTAACCCTAACCCTAACGCTAACCCTAGCTCTAGCCCTAACACTAACCCTTTTTTTTTTTTTTTGCAATTTAAAACCTTTTTATTTGGTGATATATTGTGAGTCTCTTTCCTTTTATTTATAGGTATCCAGATATATTTAAATGGGCTTACATATGGTTTAGGAACCATCTGAGTAAGTGTTGAAAGTTCTGAGTATCTCAGCTCTTTTTTTTAACTTTTATTTAATGAATATAAATTTCCAAAGTACGACTTATGGATTACAATGGCTTCCCCCCCGATACCGTCCCTCCCACCCGCAACCTTCCCCTTTCCCACTCCCTCTCCCCTTCCATTCACATGAAGATTCATTTTCGATTCTCTTAATATACAGAAGATCAGCTTAGTATACATTAAGTAAGGATTTCAACAGTTTGCTCCCACACAGAAACATAAAGTGAAAAATAATAGCTGATTTTTAAAATGATGATGAAATCAGATCAGACCTATTGTCATGTTTAATCCCAGTGAGAGTCATGTTGGGAATTGATAATTTCTTCTTCTTCTTTTTTTTTTTTTACAGAAGGTCAGTTTAGTATACATTAAGTAAAGATTTCAACAGTTTGCACCCACATAGAAACACAAAGTGAAATATATTGTTTGAGTACTCATTATAGCATTAAGTCTCAATGTACAGCACATTAAGGACAGAGACCTACATGAGGAGTAAGTGCACAGTGACTCCTGTTGTTGACTTTACAAATTGACACTCCTGTTTATGGCATCAGTAATCTCCCTATGCGCCAGTCATGAGTTTCCAAGGCTATGGAAGCCTTTTGAGTTCTCCAACCCTTATCTTGTTTAGACAAAGTCATAGTCAAAGTGGAGGTTCCCTCCTCCCTTCAGAGAAAGGTACCTCCTTCTTTGAAGACCTGTTCTTTCCTTTTTTTTTGCCAGAGTGTCTTGGCTTTCCATGCCTGAAATACTCTCATGGGCTTTTCAGCCAGATCTGAATGCCTTTAGGGCTTATTCTGAGGCCAGAGTGCTATTTAGGACATCTGCCATTCTACGAGTCTGCTGAGTATCTTGCTTCCCATGTTGGATCACTCTCCCCTTTATTTATTCTATCGGTTAGTATTAGCAGGTACTAGACTTGTTTATGTGCTGCCTTTGACTCTTAGTCCTTTCATTATGATCGATTGTGAACTGAGATTGATCACTTGGAATAGTGAGATGGCATTGGTACATGCCACCTTGATGGGATTGAATTGGAGTCCCCTGGTATGTTTCTAACTCTACCATTTGGGGCAAGTCAGCTTGAGCATGTCCCAAATTGTACATCTCTTCCCTCTCTTATTCCCACTCTTATGTTTAACAGGGATCACATTTCAGTTAAATTTCAACACTTAAGAATAACTGTGGATTAATTACAGAATTAAACCAGTCATATTAAGTAGAACAGACAAAAAAAAAACACTACTAAGAGGGATAATGAATTAAGTTTTTCATTAACAGTCAGGGCTATGCTGATCAAGTCACCGTTTCTCATAGTGTCCATTTCACTTCAACAGGTTTTCTTTTTGGTGTTCAGTCAGTTGTCGCTGATCAGGGAGAACATATGGTATTTGTCCCTTTGGGACTGGCTTATTTCACTCAGCATGACGTGTTCCAGATTCCTCCATTTTGTTGCAAATGACTGGATTTCATTGTTTCTTACTGCGGTATAGTATTCTAAAGAGTACATATCCCATAATTTCTTTATCCAGTCTACCGTTGATGGGCATTTAGGTTGGTTCCAGGTCTTGGCTATTGTGAATTGTGCTGCGATAAACATTAGGGTGCAGACCGCTTTTTTGTTTGCCAATTTAAATTCCTTTGGGTAAATTCCAAGGAGTGGGATGGCTGGGTCGAACGGTAGGGTTATATTCAGGTTTCTGAGGAATCTCCAGACTGACTTCCACAGTGGCTTGACCAGTTTGCATTCCCACCAACAGTGGGTTAGTGTCCCTTTTTCCCCACATCCTCGCCAGCATCTGTTGTTGGTAGATTTCTGTATGTGAGCCATTCTAACCGGGGTGAGGTGAAACCTCGTTGTGGTTTCGATTTACATTTCCCTGATTGCTGATGACCTTGAACATTTTTTCATGTGCCTGTTGGCCATTTGGATTTCCTCTTTTGAAAAATGTCTATTGAGGTCCTTGGCCCATCTCTTAAGTGGGTTGTTGGTTTTGTTTTTGTGGAGTTTCTTGATCTCTTTGTAGATTCTGGTTATCAACCCTTTATCTGTTGCATAGTTTGCAAATATTTTTTCCCATTCTGTCGGTTGTCTCTTCACTCTCCTGACTGTTTCTTTTGCAGTACAGAAACTTCTCAATTTGATGCAATCCCAATAGTTGATTTTGGCTTTGACTGCCTATGCCTCCCGGGTCTTTTCCAGAAACTCTTTGCCTGTGCCAATATCTTGAAGGGAACATTCTCCAATGTTCTCTAATAACTTGATGGTGTCAGGTCGTAGATTTAGGTCTTTAATCCATGTTGAGTGGATTTTTGTGTAAGGTGTAAGGTAGGGCTCTTGCTTGATGCTTCTGCATGTGGAAATCCAGTTTTCCCAGCACCATTTATTGAATAGACTGTCCTTGCTCCAGGAATTGGTTTTAGATCCTTGATCAAATATAAGTTGGCTGTAGATGTTTGGGTTGATTTCTGGTGTTTTAATTCTGTTCCGTTGGTCTATCCATCTGTTTCTGTACCAGTACCATGCTGTTTTGATTACAACTGCCCTGTAGTATGTCCTGAAATCTGGTATTGTGATGCCTCCAGCTTTGTTTTTGTTGTACAAGATTGCTTTAGCTATTCGAGGTCTCTTGTGCTTCCATATGAATTTCAGCATCATTTTTTCTAGATCTGAGAAGAATGTCTTTGGTATCCTGATTGGAATTGCATTGAATCTATAAATTGCTTAACTCAAACATACCCCTAACCCTAACACTAACCCTTACTCTAGCCCTAGCACCAGCCCTAACTCTAACCCTACACCTAAAACTAACCCTACCTAATCCTTCAGCTAGCCCTGGCCCTAAGGCTAACACTAATCCAAGCCCTAACCCTAACCCTAAACCTAGCCCTAGCCTTAGGCCTAACCATAACCCTAATCCTAAATCTAACCCTAACCCTAAAACTACCCCTAACACTAACCCTAATCCTAACGCTAGTCCTAAACCTAAACCTAACATGAACCCTAGCCTTAGCCCTAATCCTAACCCTAACCCTAACAATCTCCCTGGCCCTAATCCGAACCATAAACCCAACCCTAGCCCTAACCCTAAACCTAACACTAACCCTGGCACTAGCCCTGACCCTAAACCTAACCCTAAACCTAGACATAAACGTAACCCTAACCGTAACACTAGTCCTAGTCCTAATGGTAAACCTAACCCTTTCCCTAATCCTAGAACTAACCCTAAACCTAAACCTAGACCTAGAACTAGCCCTAACACTAACCCCAACGTTAACACTAACCCCATATTAACCCTAACCCTAACCCAAAACCTAGCCCCAAACCTAACCCTAACCCTAACCCTGGCACTAGCCCTGACCCTAAACCTAACCCTAAACCTTGACATAAACGTAACCCTAACCGTAACACTAGTCCTAGTCCTAATGGTAAACCTAACCCTTACCCTAATCCTAGAACTAACCCTAAACCTAAACCAAGACCTAGAACTAGCCCTAGCACTAACCCCAACGTTAACACTAACCCCATATTAACCCTAACCCTAACCCAAAACCTAGCCCCAAACCTAACCCTAACCCTAACCCTAGCCCTAGCCCTAACCCTAACACTATCCTTGGCCTTAGACCTAACCCTGAACGTATCCATAACCGTAACCCTAACCATACCATAACACTAGCTCTAGCCCAAACCCTAACCCAAGCCCTAACCCTCACCCTTACCCTTTCCCTAGCCATAATGGAAGTCCTAGCCCAGGCATAGCCCTAACTCTAGCCCTAACCCTATCCCTATCCCTAACCCTAGCCCTAATGTTAAAACTTAACCTAACCCTAACCATAACCCTAGCAATAGCCCTAGCCCAAACCATAAGCCTAACAATAGCCCTAGCCCTAGCACTAACACTAACCCTAACCCTAGTTGTAGCCCTAACCCTAACTGTAGCCCTAACTCTAACCCTAACCTAATCCTAACCCTATCCCTAGCTCTAATTCTAACCCTAACCTTAAGACTAGCCCTAAACCTAACCCTAACACTAACCCTAGCCCTAACCTTAACCTAGCCCTAGCCCTAACCCTAACCCTAGCCTCGACCTAGCCCTAGCTCTGACGCTAACCCTAACCCTAGCCCTAAGACTAACCCTAACCATCACCTAAACCCAAGCACAGCCCTAGCCCTATTCCTAACCCAATCCTAGCCCTAGCCATAACCTTAACCCTAGCCCTAATGCTAACACTACCCTAATCCTAACCCCAGCCCAAGCTCTAACCCTAATCCTAACACTAACCATATCCCTAAACCCAAGTCTAGCCCTAACCCTAACCATAGCCTGAACCCTAACCCTAGCCCTAGCCCTAACCATAACTCTAACACTAGCCCTAACCCTAACCCTGACCCTATCCCTAAACCTAACCATAGCCTGAACCCTAACCCTAACCCTATCCGTAGCCCTAACCAAAACTCTAACACTAGCCCTAAACCCAACCCTAAAACTGAGCTAGACCTAACCCTAACCCTAACCCTAGCCCTAACCCTAACCCTGACCCTGACCCTAACCCTAAACATGGTCATAGCCCTAACCCTAACACTAACTGTATCCCTAGCACTAGCCCTAGCCGTAACCCCTACCGTAACCCTATCTGAATTCTAGCCCTAACCCTAACACTAAACTTAGCCCAAGCCATAAACCTAACCCTAACTGTAGCCCTAACACTAACACTAACCATAGCCCTATCCCTAACCCTAACCCTAACCCTAACCCTAACCCTAACCCTAACCCTAACTCTGGTCCTAATCCTAACCCTAATCCTAACCCTAACCCTAACCCTAACCCTAACCCTAACCCTAACCTAACCCTAAATCTAACCCTAATACTAAAACTAGCCCTAGCACTAACCCTAATCCTAACCCTAGCCCTAAACCTAAACCTAACCTGAACCCTAGCCCTAGCCCTAACCCTAACCCTACCCGAAACCTGTTCCTCGCCTTAATCTGAACACTAAACCAACCCTAGCTGTAACCCTAAACCTAACACTAACGCTAGCCCTAGCCCTAACCCTAAACATGGACATAGCCCTAACCCTAACACTAACTCTAACCATAGCACTAGCCCTAGCCGTAAGTCGAATTGTAACCCTAACCAGAAACCTAGCCCTAACCTTAACCCTAACACTAGGCCTAGTCATAGCAATGACCCTAACCCTAACCCTAACCATAACCTTAACCCTAACCCTAACCCTCGCTGTCGCCATCATCCGAACCCTAGTACTAACCCTAACCTTAACACTAGCCCTAACCCTAACCCTAACGCTAACCCTAATCGAACTCTAACCCTCGCCCTTGACCTCACCCTAAACCTAAACCCAACCCTAGCCCTAACTTTTACCTAACCCTAACCCTAGCCCTAGTCCTAGCCCTAATCCGAACCATAACCCTAACCTAACCCTAGTTCTACCACTAATCCTAACCCTAACCCTAAAATTAACCCTAACCCTAAAACTAACCATAGAACTAATCGTAACCCTAGCCCTAGCCCTAGGCCTAGCCCTAACCCTAACCCTGACCTTTGCCCTAACCGTAACCATAGCTGTAAACCTAGCCCTAACCCAAACCCTAACCTTCGCCCTCGGCTTCGCCCTAACCTAGCACTAAACTAAGCTTAAACGTAGCCATAACCCTAACCCTAAATCTAACCCTCGCCCTCGCCCTCACATTAAACCTTACCTTAACCCTAACTCTAGCCCTAGTACTAGCCCTTACC
Source organism: Oryctolagus cuniculus (assembly GCF_051225735.1). Lineage (NCBI taxonomy): Eukaryota > Metazoa > Chordata > Mammalia > Lagomorpha > Leporidae > Oryctolagus > Oryctolagus cuniculus. Next base: position 82,141,603 of record NC_142879.1, on the reverse strand, counting down.
CTACCCTAACCATAACCCTACTCTAACCCTAGCCCTAGCCCTAGCCCTAACCCTAACCCTAATCCTAGCTCAAGCCCTACCCTAACCATAACCCTAACATGAAACATAACCCTAACCCTAACACTAACCCTAGCCATAGCCCTAAAACTAAACTTAACCCTAACCCTAACACTAGCCCCCTAGCTCTAACCCTAACCATAGACCTAGACCTAGCTCTAACCCTAAACCTAACCCAAACCCTAAACTTAGCCTTATTCCTAACCCTAACCCTAAACCTAACCCTAACCCTAGTCCTAGACCTAGCCTTGGCATACTCCAACCCTAACCCTAATCGTAGCCCTAAACCTAACAGTAACCCTAACCCTAACACCCTAGCCCTAACCCTAACCCTAACCCTTATCAAAGACCTAGCCCTAGCCCTAGCCCTAACCCTAACCCTGAACCTATCCCTAGCCCTAATCAAACCCTAATTCTAATCCTAAACCTAGCTCTAGCCGTAGCCCTAACCCTAACCCTTGCCCTAACACTAACCCTTGCCCTAGCCCAAACCCTAACCCTAACCCTAACCTTTAACCTAGTCCTAACCCTAACACTAATGCTAGCCCTAGAACTATCCGTTGCCCTAGCCCTTACTCTAACCCTAACACTAAACAGAGCCCCAGCCCTAAACCTAACCCTAAACCTAGACCTACACCTAGCCCTAGACCTAACCCCATCCCTAACCCTAACCCTATCCCTAACCCTAGCCCTATCCCTAGCCCTGATCCTAACAGTTGTAATCAAAACAGCATGGTACTGGTACAGAAACAGATGGATAGACCAACGGAACAGAATTAAAACACCAGAAATCAACCCAAACATCTACAGCCAACTTATATTTGATCAAGGATCTAAAACCAATTCCTGGAGCAAGGACAGTCTATTCAATAAATGGTGCTGGGAAAACTGGATTTCCACATGCAGAAGCATCAAGCAAGAGCCCTACCTTACACCTTACACAAAAATCCACTCAACATGGATTAAAGACCTAAATCTACGACCTGACACCATCAAGTTATTAGAGAACATTGGAGAATGTTCCCTTCAAGATATTGGCACAGGCAAAGAGTTTCTGGAAAAGACCCGGGAGGCATAGGCAGTCAAAGCCAAAATCAACTATTGGGATTGCATCAAATTGAGAAGTTTCTGTACTGCAAAAGAAACAGTCAGGAGAGTGAAGAGACAACTGACAGAATGGGAAAAAATATTTGCAAACTATGCAACAGATAAAGGGTTGATAACTAGAATCTACAAAGAGATCCAGAAACTCCACAAAAACAAAACCAACAACCCACTTAAGAGATGGGCCAAGGACCTCAATAGACATTTTTCAAAAGAGGAAATCCAAATGGCCAATAGGCACATGAAAAAATGTTCAAGGTCATCAGCAATCAGGGAAATGTAAATCAAAACCACAACGAGGTTTCACCTCACCCCGGTTAGAATGGCTCACATACAGAAATCTACCAACAACAGATGCTGGCGAGGATGTGGGGAAAAGGGACACTAACCCACTGTTGGTGGGAATGCAAACTGGTCAAGCCACTGTGGAAGTCAGTCTGGAGATTCCTCAGAAACCTGAATATAACCCTACCGTTCGACCCAGCCATCCCACTCCTTGGAATTTACCCAAAGGAATTTAAATTGGCAAACAAAAAAGCGGTCTGCACCCTAATGTTTATTGCAGCACAATTCACAACAGCCAAGACCTGGAACCAACCTAAATGCCCATCAACAGTAGCCTGGATAAAGAAATTATGGGATATGTACTCTTTAGAATACTATACCGCAGTAAGAAACAATGAAATCCAGTCATTTGCAACAAAATGGAGGAATCTGGAACACGTCATGCTGAGTGAAATAAGCCAGTCCCAAAGGGACAAATACCATGTGTTCTCCCTGATCGGCGACAACTGACTGAACACCAAAAAGAAAACCTGTTGAAGTGAAATGGACACTATGAGAAACGGTGACTTGATCAGCATAGCCCTGACTGTTAATGAAAAACTTAATTCATTATCCCTCTTAGTAGTGTTTTTTTTTGTCTGTTCTACTTAATATGACTGGTTTAATTCTGTAATTAATCCACAGTTATTCTTAAGTGTTGAAATTTAACTGAAATGTGATCCCTGTTAAACATAAGAGTGGGAATAAGAGAGGGAAGAGATGTACAATTTGGGACATGCTCAAGCTGACTTGCCCCAAATGGTAGAGTTAGAAACATACCAGGGGACTCCAATTCAATCCCATCAAGGTGGCATGTACCAATGCCATCTCACTATTCCAAGTGATCAATCTCAGTTCACAATCGATCATAATGAAAGGACTAAGAGTCAAAGGCAGCACATAAACAAGTCTAGTACCTGCTAATACTAACCGATAGAATAAATAAAGGGGAGAGTGATCCAACATGGGAAGCAAGATACTCAGCAGACTCATAGAATGGCAGATGTCCTAAACAGCACTCTGGCCTCAGAATCAGCCCTAAAGGCATTCGGATCTGGCTGAAAAGCCCATGAGAGTATTTCAGGCATGGAAAGCCAAGACACTCTGGCAAAAAAAAAAAAAAACAAAAACAAAAACAAAAACAAAAACAAAACAACAACAACTAAGGAAAGATCTCTGTGAGTGAGATCCCAGTGGAAAGAACAGGTCTTCAAAGAAGGAGGTACCTTTCTCTGAAGGGAGGAGAGAACCTCCACTTTGACTATGACCTTGTCTAAATAAGATAAGAGTCGGAGAACTCAAGGGGCTTCCATAGCCTTGGAAACTCATGACTGGAGTATAGGGAGATTACTGATGCCATAGACAGGAGTGTCAATTGGTAAAGCCAACAACAGGAGTCACTGTGCACTTACTCCTCATGTAGGATCTCTGTCCTTAATGTGCTGTACTTTGAGACTTAATGCTATAATGAGTACTCAAACAGTATATTTCACTTTGTGTTTCTATGTGGGTGCAAACTGTTGAAATCTTTACTTAATGTATATTAAACTGACCTTATGTAAAAAAAAGAAGAAGAAATTATCAATTCCCAACATGACTCTCACTGGGATTAAACATGACAAGAGGTCTGATCTGATTTCATCATCATTTAAAAAATCATCTATTATTTTTCACTTTGTTTTTCTGTGTGGGAGCAAACTGTTGAAATTTTTACTTAATGTATTCTAAACTGATCTTCTGTATATAAAGAGAATCAAAAATGCATCTTGATGTGATAGGAAGGGGAGAGGGAGTGGGAAAGGGGAGGGTTGCAGGTGGGAGGGACGGTATGGGGGTGGAAGCCATTGTAATCCATAAGACGCACTTTGGAAATTTATATTCATTAAGTAAAATTTTAAAAAAAGGCTTTCAAAACCGTAAAGGCCAAAGATAATGTCCAGAAAAACAAAAACAAACACAGAAGCTGTAGCAAGATCTGGGATTGAGATTGCCACAACACACCAGATATTTTTCCTTTCATCCAGGCATATCCAGAAAAATTGTTGTGGAATTGGTGCAATTTAACCAAAAAATCACTGTCAAAATCGTTTTGGAGAAAACTACAATCTTTCTGTTCAGCAAGTGCATCCAATGTCATGTTTACAAACACAAATATCATGTTTTCTCAGGTTTCTGAAGCTTTTTGCCTAGAAAACTGGAATGTGTGGAGGATTTGACTCCATGTGTATCCAGTTAGTGTTTTCCAGCAGAAAACAAAAACTTACATGCTGAAATGCATTCAAAACCGTAAAGTATGTAGGAAATGTCCAGAAAACACAAACAAACACAGAGGCTGTAGCAAGATCTGGGATTGAGATAGCCACAACACACCACATAATTCTGCTTTCATCCACACATATCTGGAAAAACTGCTGTGGTATTCCGGTGTAATTTAACCAAAAAATCACCGTCAAATTGGTTTTGGAGAAAAGCACAATCTTTCTCTTAGGCAAGTGCATCCAATGCCATGTTTACAAACAAAATATCGTGTTTTCTCTGGTTTCTGAAGCTTTCTGCCTAGAAAACTCGAATGTGTGGAGGATTTGACTCCATGTGGAACCAATTAGTATTTGCCACCATAAAATAAAAAGCTGCATGCTAAATGCATTCAAAACCATAAAGTCCGTAGATAATGTCCAGAAAACACAAACAAACACAGGGGCTGTAGCAAGATCTCGGATTGAGATAGCCACAACACACCAGATTTTTCTGCATTCATCCATGCATATCTGGAAAAACTGTTGTGGAATTCCGGTGAAATTTAACCAAAAAATCACCTTCAAAATAGTTTTGGAGAAAAGCACAATCTTTCTCTTTGGCAAGTGGATCCAATGTCATGTTTACAAACACAAATATCATGGTTTCTCAGGTTTCTGAAGCTTTCTGCCTAGAACACTCGAATGTGTGGAGGATTTGACTCCATGCGGAACCAATTAGTGTTTGCGGGCAAAAAATAAAAAGTTACATACTGAAATGCATTCAAAACTGTAAAGTCCATAGATAATATCCAGAAAACAGAAACAAACACAGATGTGGTAGCAAGATCTGAGATTGAGATAGCCATAGCATACCAGAGATTTTTGTTTTCATCCAGGCATATCAGGACAATTATTGTGGAATTGGGGTGAAATTTAACCAAAAAATCACCGTCAACGTGGTTTTGGAGAAAAGTATAATCATTATGACTGGCAAGTGCATTCAATGTTATGTTTACAAACACAAATATCATGTTTTCTCAGATTTCTGAAGCTTTCTGCATAGAAAACTCGAATGTGTGGAGGATGTGACTCTATGTGGAACCAATTAGTGTTTGTTGGAAGAAAACAAAAATCTACATGCTAAAATGCATAAAAAACCATAAAGTCCATAGATAATGTCCAGAACACACAAACAAACACAGGGGCTGTAGCAAGATCTAGGATTGAGATATCCACAACACTCCAGATTTTTCTGCGTTCATGCACGCATATCTGGAAAACCTGTGGTGGAATTCAGGTGAAATTTAACCAAAAAATCACCTTCAAAGTGGTTTCGCAGAAAACCACTTTCTGTTCGGCAAGAGCTTCCCTTGCCATGTTTACAAACACTAATATCATGTTTTCTCGGGTTTAATGCTTTCGGCTTAGAAAACACGAATGTGTGGAGGATTTGACTCCATGTGGAACCAATTAGCGTTTGCCAGCAGGAAACAAAAACTTACATGCTGAAATGCATTCAAAACCGTAAAGTCTGTAGGTAATGTCCAGAAAACACAAACAAACATGGAGGCTGTAGCAAGATCTGGGATTGAGATAGCCACAACACACCAGATATTTCTGCTTTCATCCAGATATATCAGGGAAAATTGTTATGGAATTCGAGAGAAATTTAACCAAAATATCACTGTCAAAGTGGTTTTGGAGAATAGCACCTAAATCTAACCAGAAACCTATCCCTAGATCTAGCACTAAGCTCAACCCTAAACCTAGCCCTACCCCTAACCCAACACTAAACCTAAACCCTACACCTATACCTAACCCCAATCCTGGACCTAGCCCTAACCCTCACCCTAACCCTAAACAGAGCCATAGACCTAAACACAACCCTAATCCTAAACCTAGCCATAGCACTAGACCTAACCCTAACCCTAACACTGGCCCTAGACCTAGCCCTAACCCTAAAAATAATCCTGGCCCTAACCCTAAACCTAACCCTTGCCCTAGTCCCAACCCTAACCCTAGCCCTAGCACTAGCCATAGCCCTAACCCTAACCGTAGCTGAGGTACTATCCCTAATCCTTATCCTAACTGTAACCCTAACACTGACCCCTAACCCTAACCCTAAACCTAACCGCAACACTAAATCTAACCATAGTCCTAACCCTAACCCTAACCCAAGCTCTAGACCTAACACTAACGCTAACCCTAAGCCTAGCCATAGCCCTAAACCAAACCCTAACTCTAACCCTTAACCTAACCCTAACCCTAACCCTAGCCCTAACCCTAACCCTAGCCCTAACACTAGCCCTAGCCCTAGCCCTAACCCTAACCCTAACTCTAACCCTAACCGTAAGGTTAACCCCAACCCTGAAACCTAATGCTAAACACAACCCTAACAATAAACTTAGCCCTACCCTAACACTAAGCCTAACCATAGAACTAACCCTAACCCTAGCCATAACAATAGCCCTAGGCCTAGCCCTAGCCCTAACCCTAACCCTAACTCTAGCCCTGGCCCTCACCCTAACACTTACCCTAGACCTAATCCTCACCCTAACCCTTACCCTAGACCTAACCCTACCCCTAGCTCTATCACTAGTCCTAGCCCTAACCTAACCCTAACCCTAACCCTAGAACTAACCCTAATTCTAACCCCAGCCATAACCCTAACCCTAGCCCTAACCCTAACCCTAACCCGAGAACTAACACTAACCCTAACCCCAGCCATAACCCCAACCTAGCCCTAACCCTAAACCTAGCCCTAACCCTAACCCTAACCATAGCCCTAGCCCTAACACTAAACACAACTCTAACCCTAGCCCTGACACTAACCTAACCCTAACCTTAACCCTTACCCTACTCCTAACCCTAACCCTAACACTAGCCCTAGAAGTAGCTGCAGCCCTAGCCCTAACCCTAACCCTAACCATAGCCCTAGCCCTAACACTAAACACAACTCTAACCCTAGCCCTGACACTAACCTAACCCTAACCTTAACCCTTACCCTACTCCTAACCCTAACCCTAACACTAGCCCTAGAAGTAGCTGCAGCCCTAGCCCTAACCCTAACCCTAACACTAAACAAAGCCCCAGCCCAAAGCCAACACTAACCCTATCCCTAGATATAGCCCTAGCCCTAACCCTAACCTTAACCCTAGCCCTAAACCTAACCCTATCCCTAGCCCTAACCCTGACCCTAAACCTACCTCTAGAACTAATACTAAGCCTAACCCTAACCCTGACTCTAACCCTAACAGTAAGCCTAGCCTTAGCCCTAAGCCTAACACTAACCCTAACCCTAGCCCTAGCTCTAACCCTAACCATAGCCCTACCCCTAGCCCTAACCGTAACCCTAACCCTAACTCTAATTATAGCCCGAACCCTAACCCTAACCCTAAACCTAGCCCTTGCACTAAACCCAAACCTAACCCTAAACCTAGCCATATCCTAAACATAGCCATAGACCTAAACAAAATTCTAACCCTAGCACTAGCCCTAGCCCTAACCTATCCCTAACACTAACCCTAACCCTAGCTCTAGCCCTAACCCTAACCCTAGCCCTAACATAACCCTAGCCCTAGCCCTAGCCCTAACCCTAACCCTAACACTAGCCATAGGTCTAACACTAAAAATAGCCATATCCCTAGCCCTAGCCCTAACCATAACCCCAAACCTAAACCTAACCAGAAATATAGCTCGTGCTCTAACACTAACCCAAAACCTAGCCCTAGACCTAGCCCTAGCCCTAAGCCCAAACCTAACCCTAACCCTAGCGCTAGACCTAACCCTAACCCTAGCCCTAGCCCTAGCCCTAATCCAAACCCTAACCCTAGCCATAACCCTAAACCTAACCATAGACCTAGACTTAACTCTAAGCTTAACCTTAGCCCTAGCCCTGACCATAACCCTTACCCTAACCTTAGCTGTAGACCTAACCACAGCACTAAACAATACCATAGCACTAACACTAACCATAACCCTAACCCTAGCACTAACCCTAACCCTAACCCTAACTGTAACCCTAACCCTAACTCTAGCCCTAACCCTAACCCTAACCCTGGCCTAATCCTAACCCTAACCCATATCCTAGCCCTAACCCTAACTCTAACCTTCAACCTAAGCCTAGCAGAAAACTAACACTAAGCCTAACCGTAATCCTAGTCCTAACCCAAACAGTAGCACTAGCCCTAGCATTAACGCTAACCCTAACATTAACCCTAACCATAGCCCTAGCACTGACCATAAACCTAAACCTAGCTCTAACCATTACACTAACCCTAACAGTAAACATAGCCATAGCCCTAACCCTAACCCTAAGCCTAGCCCTAGCCCAAGCCCTAACCCTGACCCTAATCCTAGCCCTAACCAAAACCCTAGCCCTAGCCCTAGCCGTAATCCTAATGGTAACCCAAACCCCAACCCTGGTTCTAGCCCTAACCTTAACCCTAACCCTACTTAACCCTAACCTTAAAACTACCCCTAGACCTAACCCTAGCCCTAGCCCTAGCACTAGTCCTAACCTAAACCTAACCCTATGCCTAGACCTAAACTTAATACTAACCCTAACCCTATACCTAAAGCTAACCCTAACCCTAGCCTTAGCCCTAGCCATAACCCTAACCCTAACTCTAGCCCTAGATTTCACCCTAACCCTTACCCTATCCCTAACCCAAACCAACCCTAACCCTAGCACTAGTCCTAGCCCTAACCCTAACCCTAGCCCTAACGCTAACCTTAACCGTAACGTTAACCCTAAGCCCTAAACCTAACACTAACCACAACCCTAACCCTAACCTTAGCCCTAAACCTAACCCTAACCCTAGAACTAACCCTAACCATTACCCTAGCCCTAACAATAGCCCTAGCCCTAGCCCTAACACTAAACCTAACCCAAACTCTAACCCTAGCCCTCACCCTAACCCTTACCTTAGCCCTAACCCTCACCCTAACACTTACCCTAGCCCTAACCATAACCCGATTCCTAGCCCTAGCACTACTCCTAGCCCTAACCCTAACCCTAACCTTAGTACTAACCCTAACCATAGCCCTAACCCTAAACCTGATCTTGGCCCTATCCCTAACCCTAGCCCTAAACATAACCCTAACCCAATCCCTAACCTTCACCCTCGCCCTCGTCCTAAACCTAGCACTAACACTAACCCTAACCCTAGCCCTAACCCTAACCCTAACCATAACTCTAACCCTCACCTTCACTCTCACCCTAACCCTAATCCTAGCCCTAGCCCTAACACTAAACCTAATACAAACCCTAACCCTAACATAGCCCGAGCACTAACACTAACCCTAAACCTAGCCCTAGACTTAGACCTAGCCCTAACCCCAAACCGAATCCTAACCCTAGCCCTAACCCTAAACCAACCCTAGCCCAAGCCCTAACACTAACCCTAACCTTAGCCCTAACCCAAACATTAACAATAGACCTAGACCTAATTCTAACACTAACCCTAGTCCTAGCTCTGACCTTAAGTCTAACCCTAACCCTAACCCTAGCTCTAGCCCTAACCCTACCATAGAACTACCCTAAACTAGCCCAAACCCTAACCATAACCCTAACCCTAGCCCTAACCCTAACCCTAACCCTGGCCCTAACCCTAACCCTAACCCTAGCCCTAACCCTAACCCTAACACTGGCAATAACACCAACCCTAACCCTATCCCTAACCCTAAAACTAACCCTAAACCTAAACCTCGCCCTCGCCTTAAGCCCAACCCCAACCCAAACCCTAACCAAGGCTCTAACCCTAAAACTAATACTAAACCTAAACCTCGCCCAAGCCCTAAGCCCAACCCCAACCCAAACCCTAGCCCTAGCCCTAACACTAACCCTAGCACTAACGCTAACCCTAACCATAGACCTAGCCCTAACCCTAACACTACCCCGAGCCATAGTCCTAACCCAACCCTAACCCTAACCCTAGCTCTAGCCTAAACCTAATCCAAGCCCTAGCCCTTGCCCTAGCCTCAACCCTAACCCTGTGCCTAACACTAACCGTAACTCTAACCCTTACCCTAGCCCTAACCCTAACCTTATACCCAAACCTAAACCTAGCTCTACCCTTAACCCCAACACTAACTCTAACCCTAATCTTAGCCCTCAACATAACCCTAAGGCTAGCTTTAAACCTAACACCAGCACTAACCCTAAGCCTAACCCTAACCATAGACCTAGACCTAACCCTAACCCTAACCCTAACCATAGCTCTAACCCTTAATCTAACCCTAACCCTAGATCTAGCACTAACCCTAACTCAATCTAACTCTAACCCTACCCTAGCCCTAACCCTACCCCTAACCGTGGCCCTAACCCTAACCCTAACCCTTACCCTTACCCTAGCACTAACCCTAACCCTAACACTAGCCATAGCCCTAGCCCAAGACCTAGCTCTAAGCCTAACCCTAATGCTAACCCTAACCCTAAACTTACCCTAGACCTAACCCAAAACCTAACCCTAACCCTTGAATAGCATTAACCCTAACCCTAACCTAACCCTTACCCTAAACCTGGCCCTAACCCTAACAATAACCTTAACCCTAGCTGTAGCCTTAACCCTAACCCAAAACTTAAACCTAACCCTAAATCCAACCCTAGCCCTAGCCCTAACCCTAACCCTAACCCTAGCCCTAGACATAGCCCTAGCCCTAACCCCAAATCTATCCCTAGCCCTACCCCTAACCCCAACACTAATCCTAACCCTACATAACCCTAACCATAACCCTAGCCATAGCCCTAACCCTATCCCAAAACATAATAATAGAGTTAAACACAACTCTAATCTTAGCCCTAGCCCTAGCCCTAGCCCTAACCTAAACCTAACCCTATCCCTAACCCTAACCCTAGCTCTAGCCCTAACCCTAACCCTAGCCCTAACATTAATCCTAGCCCTAGCCCTAACCCTAAGCCTCACACTAGCCATAGCTCTAAAACTAAACCTAGCCCTATCCCTAGTCCTAGCCCTAGACCTAACCCTAACCCTAAACCTAACCAGAAATATAGCTCGTGCCCTAACCCGAACACTAACCCTAACCCTAGCCCTAGCCCTAGCCCTAACCCCAAACCTAACCCTAACCCTAAACCTAACTTAACCCTAACCTTAACCCTACCCCTAACCCTAATCTTAACCATAGACCTAGACCTAACTCTAAACCTAACCTTAGCCCTAGCCCTGACCCTAACCCTTACCCTAACCTTAGCTGTAGCCTAACCCCAGCATTAACCAATACCCTAGCTCTAATCTAACCATAACTCTAAACCTAACCCTAACCCTAACCCTAACCCTAACCCTAACCCTAACCCTAATCTTAGCTGTAGCCTTAACCCCAGCATTAACCAATACCCTAGCTCTAACCCTAACCATAACCCTAAACCTAACCCTAACCCTAGCCCTAGCCCTAGCCCTAACCCCAAACCTAACCCTAACCCTAAACCTAACTTAACCCTAACCTTAACCCTACCCCTAACCCTAATCTTAACCATAGACCTAAACCTAACTCTAAACCTAACCTTAGCCCTAGCCCTGACCCTAACCCTTACCCTAACCTTAGCTGTAGCCTTAACCCCAGCATTAACCAATACCCTAGCTCTAATCTAACCATAACTCTAAACCTAACCCTAACCCTAACCCTAACCCTAACCCTAATCTTAGCTGTAGCCTTAACCCCAGCATTAACCAATACCCTAGCTCTAACCCTAACCATAACCCTAAACCTAACCCTAACCATAACACTAACCCTAACCCTAGCCCTAACCCTAACCCTAACCCTGGCCTAACCCTAACCCTAACCCATATCCTAGCCCTAACCCTAACTCTAACCTTGAACCTAAGCCTAGCATTAAACCTAACCCTAACAATAACCCTAACCCTAGTACTAAGCCTAACAATAGCCCATGACATAGCCATGCACTAACACTAACCCTAACCCTAGTCCTAAAAATAAACCTAACCCTAACCCTAACCCTAGCACTAGCCCTAATCCTAACCCTAAAACTAACCCTAAACCTAGCCCTAACCCTAAACCTAATCCTGGAACTAACACTAACCCTAACACTTACCCTAGCCCTAACCCTAACACTAACCCTAGCCCAAGCACTAGCCCTAGCCCTAACCCTAAACCAAACCCTAGCCTTAGCCCTAAACCTAACCCATACACTAGCTCTAACCTTAAGCCTAACCCTAGCCCAAACACTAGTCCTCGCCCTAACACTAAACCTAAACAGAGCCCTAGCCCTAACCCTAACCCGACTCTAGCCCAAACACTAGTCCTAGCCCTAACACTAACCCTAAACAGATCCCTAGCCCTAACCCTAAACACAACCCTAACCCTAAAATTATCCCTAACCCTAACCGTTACCTAGAACTAAACCTAACCCTAACACTAGCCCTAACCCTAACCCTCACGCTCGGCCTCACCCTAACACTAAACCTAACTCTAGCCCTACCCTTAGCCCTAGACCTTACCCTAACACTAACCCTAACCCTAACCCTAACCCTAAGCCTAACCCTAGTCCTAACCCTAACCCTAACCCTAGCCCTAGACCTAACCCTAACCCTAACCCTAACCCTAGCCCTAACCCTAACCCTAGCCCTAACATTATTCATAGCCCTAACCCTAACCCTAACAATAGCCGTAGACCTAACCCTAAACTATCCATAACCCTGGCCATAATCCTAACCCATAACATAGACCTAGCCTTAACTCTACCCCTAAACCTAACTATAACCCTAACCCGAGCCTTAGCACTAACACTATACCTAACCCTAAGCCTAACACTACCCTAGATCTAACCCTAACCCTAGCCCCAGCCCTAGCCCTAACCCTAGCCATAGTCCTTGCCCTAGCCCTAGCCCTAAACCTAAACCTAACTCTAATGCTAGCCCTAGACCTAGCCATAGCCTTAACCCTAACCCTAAACCTAGCCCTAGACCTAGCCCTAGCCGTAAACCCAACCCTAGACTTAAGCCTAACCCTAACCCTAGCCCTAGCTCTAACCATAACCTAACCCTAGCCCTGACCCTAACCCTAAACATAGACCTAGCCTTAACCCTAACCATAACCCTATCCCTATCCCTAACCCTAACCCTAACCCTAGCTCTAGCCCTAACCCTAGCACTAGCCCTAACCCTAACCCTAACCCTAGCTCTAACCTTAACCCTTACTCTAGCCCTAATCCTAACCCTAACCCTAGCCTTAGCACTAGTCCTAGCCCCAAAACTAACCCTAACACTAACCATAACCCTAATCCTAGTCATAGCCCTAGCCCTAACCCAAACTCTAACCCTAACCATAACTGTAACCCAACCCCCTAACCCTAACCCTAAATACAACTCGAATCCTAACCTTAGCCCTATCTCTAACCTTAACTCTAACCTTAGAACTAACCCTAACCCTAACATTAGCCATAACCCTAACCCTAGCCCTGGCCCTAACAAAAACCTTAACCCTAACCCTATCCCTAATGCTAACCCTAACCTTTGCCCTCACCCTCGCCTTAAACCTAGCACTAACCCTAATTATAACCCTAACTCTAAATCTAGCCCTAACCCTAACCCTAGGACTACCCTATCCGTAACCCTAATGGTAATCCTAAACCTAACCCTAAACCTAACACTAACCCTAGCAGTAACCCTAACCCTAATCCTAACACTTGCCCTAGCTCTAACCCTAACCCTAGCCCTAGGCTAGCACAAGCCCTAACCCTAAACTTAACCCTAACCCTAAACCTAAACCCTAACCCTAAAACCTAGCCATAACCCTAGCCCTAACCCTAGCCCTATCCCTATCCCTATCCCTATGCCTAGACCTAGCCTTGCCCTAACCCCAACCCTAACCCTAGCCCTTAACCTAACCCTAACCCTTACCCTAGCCCTAACCCTAACCCTAACCCAAACTCTAATCTTAGCCCGAACCCTAACCATAACCCTAGACTTAGCCCCAACACTAACCCTAACCCTAGCCCTAGCAGTAGCCCTAGTACTAACCCTAACCCGAACCCTACCCCTAACGAAACCCTAACCCTAACATTAGCCCAAACCCTCACCCTAAGCGTAATGCTAACCCTAACACCTAACCCTAACCTAACCCTAACCTGTACAGTAACCCTAATCTTAGCCCTAACCCTAACCCAAGAACTAACTCTAACACTAACCCTAGTCTTAAACCTAACCCTAGCCCTAACCCTAACCCTAACCCTAATCCTAACCCAAACCCTAGCCCTAAACCTAAACCTAAACCTAACCCTGCCCCTGCCCCTAACCCTAACCCTAACCCTAGATCTTAGCCTATCCCTAACCCTAACACTAAAACTAACCCTCGCCCTAACCCTCACAATAACCCTAACGCTAACCCTGGCCCTAACCCTAACCCTAAACATAACCCTAATCGTAGCCCTAATCCTAGCCCTAGCCCTAGCCCTAACCCTAACTCTAATCTTAAACCTAACTGTAGTCCTAGCCCTAGCCCTAACCCTAACCCTAACCCTAACCCTAGCCCTAACCCTAACCCTTACCCTGATCCTAACCCTAAATCTTTTTTTAAACTTTTATTTAATGAATATAAATTTCCAAAGTACGATTTATGGATTACAATGGCTTCCCCCCCCATACCATCCCTCCCACCCGCAACCCTCCCCTCTCCCACTCCCTCTCCCCTTTCATGAACATCAAGATTCATTTTCGATTCTCTTAATATACAGAAGATCAGCTTAGTATACATTAAGTAAAGATTTCAACAGTTTGCTCCCACACAGAAACATAAAGTGAAAAATAATAGCTGATTTTTAAAATGATGATGAAATCAGATCAGACCTATTGTCATGTTTAATCCCAGTGAGAGTCACGTTGGGAATTGATAATTTCTTTTTTCTTTTTTTTTTTTTACAGAAGATCAGTTTAGTATACATTAAGTAAAGATTTCAACAGTTTGCACGCCCATAGAAAAACAAAGTGAAATATACTGTTTGAGTACTCATTATATCATTAAATCTCAATGTACAGCACATTAAGGACAGAGATCCTACATGAGGAGTAAGAGCACAGTGACTCCTGTTGTTGACTTTACAAATTGACACTCCTGTCTATGGCATCAGTAATCTCCCTATACGCCAGTCATGAGTTTCCAAGGCTATGGAAGCCCCTTGAGTTCTCTGACTCTTATCTTGTTTAGACAAGGTCATAGTCAAAGTGGAGGTTCTCTCCTCCCTTCAGAGAAAGGTACCTCCTTCTTTGAAGACCTGTTCTTTCCACTGGGATCTCACTCACAGAGATCTTTCCTTAGGTTTTTTTTTTTTTTTTTTGCCAGAGTGTCTTGGCTTTCCATGCCTGAAATACTCTCATGGGCTTTTCAGCCAGATCCGAATGCCTTTAGGGCTGATTCTGAGGCCAGAGTGCTGTTTAGGACATCTGCCATTCTATGAGTCTGCTGAGTATCTTGCTTCCCATGTTGGATCACTCTCCCCTTTATTTATTCTATTGGTTAGTATTAGCAGGTACTAGACTTGTTTATGTGCTGCCTTTGACTCTTAGTCCTTTCATTATGATCAATTGTGAACTGAGATTGATCACTTGGACTAGTGAGATGGCATTGGTACATGCCACCTTGATGGGATTGAATTGGAGCCCCCTGGTATGTTTCTAACTCTACCATTTGGGGCAAGTCAGCTTGAGCATGTCCCAAATTGTACATATCCCATAATTTCTTTATCCAGTCTACTGTTGATGGGAATTTAGGTTGGTTCCAGGTCTTGGCCATTGTGAATTGTACTGCGATAAACATTAGGGTGCAGACCGCTTTTTTGTTTGCCAATTTAAATTCCTTTGGGTAAATTCGAAGAAGTGGGATGGCTGGGTCGAATGGTAGGGTTATATTCAGCTAACCCTAAATCTAAACACGACCCTGAGTTTGTTTCACCTCCTGCCTTCCCAAATTTTGTACTCTGATGCAATACAAACAAGAGTCTAGACAGAGTAGCCATTATGAAATAAAAAACTCTACAAATTTGCATTTCATGCTTAGAAATCTACAGGCAACACGACCAAGAGGAGTTTTTGTGTTTTGGAAAATGAAATGGAACACTTTTTCTGGGGGTACATATATCAATTCCCTCCAAATCTAGTGTGAGTGTGATTTTCAGTTTAATTCAATCAGAATTCCACAGCCAGTCAGCTAGCAGCGTTGGATGAATCCAGAAGCAGCCGGTTTCCTTGGGAATAAATCAAGCCTGATATCCCTAAATCTCTTGGATTTCTTTGGATTTTTTCACATTTTTCTTCTTTATCATGGTTTGTAATGAATTTTCTGATGTGAGCTCTGGATTTGAGGCTTTAATATGGAGTTCAGGGCACAGGAGGAATGATCATTTTCTTTTTTCTTTTTTTTTTTTTTTTTTGCTCGTTCAAATTTTTATTTATTTAACCAATATAACAAAGGCCAGGAATGGGGGAGGAACTGTTTTTTTTTTTTAACTTTTATTTAATGAATATAAATTTCCAAAGTACGACTTATGGATTACAATGGCTTCCCCCCCCACAACATCCCTCCCACCCACAACCCTCCCCCCTCCCACTCCCTCTCCCCTTCCATTCACATCAAGATTCATTTTCGACTATCTTAATACACAGAAGATCAGCTTAGTATACATTAAGTAAAGATTTCAACAGTTTGCTCCCACACAGAAACACAAAGTGAAAAATAATAGATGATTTTTTTTAAATGATGATGAAATCAGATCAGACCTATTGTCATGTTTAATCCCAGTGAGAGTCAAGTTGGGAATTGATAATTTCTTTTTTTTTTTTTTTTACAGAGGATCAGTTTAGTATGCATTAAGTAAGGATTTCAACAGTTTGCACCCCCATAGAAACACAAAGTGAAATATATTGTTTGAGTACTCGTTATAGCATTAAATCCCAATGTACAGCACATTAAGGATAGAGATCCTACATGAGGAGCAAGCGCACAGCAACTCCCGTTGTTGACTTTACCAATTGACACTCCTGTCTATGGCATCAGCAATCCCCCTATGCTCCAGTCATGAGTCTCCAAGGCCATGGAAGCCCTCTGAGTTCTCCGACTCCTATCTTGTTTAGACAAGGTCATAGTCAAAGTGGAGGTTCTCTCCTCCCTTCAGAGAAAGGCACCTCCTTCTTTGATGACCTGTTCTTTCCACTGGGATCTCACTCACAGAGATCTTTTGCCAGAGTGTCTTGGCTTTCCATGCCTGAAATACTCTCATGAGCTTTTCAGCCAGCTCCGAATGCCTTTAGGGCTGATTCTGAGGCCAGAGTGCTATTTAGGACATCTGCCATTCTATGAGTCTGCTGAGTATCTCACTTCCCATGTTGGATCACTCTCCCCTTTATTTACTCCATCGGTTAGCATTAGCAGGTACTAGACTTGTCTATGTGCTCCCTTTGACTCCCATTTCCTCCACCATGACCAACTGTGAACTGAAATTGATCACCTGGAACAGTGAGATGGCATTGGTACATGCCACCTCGATGGGATTAAATTGGAATCCCCAGGAATGATCATTTTCAATCAGGGCTCAACTGTTGGCTTGCTCCAATTCTGGCTTTCTGTCATGGTGTTGGGTTTCTCAGGTGATTTTTGGTTTCTTGAGTGGCAATTTCCTAAATTGTTTCTGGGTCTGAGTTTGTTTTGCCTTCTTGCTTCCCAAATTTTGTATTCTGACACAATAGAAACAAGAGTTTAGACAGAGTATCCATTATGGAATAAAAAACACAACATATTTTGTTTCATGCTTAGAAATCTACAGGCAACACGACCAAGAGGATTTTATGTGTTTTGGAAAATGAAATGGAACCCTTTTGCTGAGGGGACAGATATTAATTCCCTCTGAATAGAGTGTGAGTGTGATTTTCAGGTTACTTCAATCAGAATTCCACAGCCAGTCAGCTGGGAGGGGTGCATTCAATCCCGGAACAGCCGGTTTCCATGTGAATAAATCAAGCCCAGTATCACTAAGGACTCTTGGATTTCTTTGGCTTTTTTCACATTTTTCTTCTTTATCATGGTTTGTAATGAATTTTCTGATGTGAGCTTTGGATTTGAGGCTTTAATATGAAGTTCTGGGCACAGGAGGAATGGTCATTTTCAATCAGTGCTCAACTGTTGGCTTGTTCCAATTCTGGCTTTCTGTCATGGTTTTGGGTGGCTCAGGTTATTTTTGGTTTCTTGAGCGGCAATTTCCTAAATTGTTTCTGGGTCTGGGTTTGTTTAGCCTTCTTGCTTCCCAAATTTTGTACTCTGACGCAATAGAAACAAGAGTTTAGACAGAGTATCCATTAAGAAATAAAAAACACAACATATTGCATTTCATGCTTAGAAATCTACATGCAACACCACCAAGAGGAGTTTTCGTGTTTTGGAAAATGAAATGGAACCCTTTTGTTAAGCGGAGAGATATTAATTCCCTCCAAATCGAGAGTGAGTGTGATTTTCAGGTTACTTCAATCAGATTTCCACAGCCAGTCAGCTGGAGGGTTGGATGAATCTGGAAGCAGCCAATTTCCTTGTGACTAAAAAAAGCCCAATATCACTAAGGACTCTTGGATTCCGTTGTCTTTTTTCACTTTTGTTTTGTGCCTGCAAACACTAATCGGTTCCACATGGAGTCAAATCCTCCACACATTTGAGTTTTCTAGGCAGAAAGCTTCAGAAACAAGAGAAAACATGTTATTTCTGTTTATAAACATGACATTGGATGCACTTGCCAAACAGAAAGATTGTGCGTTTCTCCAAAACCACTTTGACAGTGAATTTTTGGTTAAATTTCACCCGATTCCAGAACAATTTGTCCGGATACACCTGGATGAAAGCAGAAATATCTGGTGTGTTGTGGCTATCTCAATCCCAGATCTTGCTACAGCCTCTGTGTTTGTGTTTTCTGGACATCATCTACGGACTTTATGGTTTTGAATGCATTTCAACATATAACATTTATTTTATGCTGGCAAACACTAATTGTTTCAACATGGAGTCAAAACCTCCACACATTCCAGTTTTCTAGGCAGAAAGCTTCAGAAAACCGAGAAAATGTGATATTTGTGTTTGTAAACATGGCATTGGATTCACTTGCCAAAGAGCAAGCTTGTGCTTTTCTCCAAAACCACTTTGACGGTGATTTTTTGGTTAAATTTGACTGAATTCCACAAGAATTTGCCTGGATATGCTGGAACAAAATATCTGCTGTGTTGTGACTATCTCAATCCCAGATCTTGCTACAGCCTTTGTGTTTGTTTGTGTTTTCTGGACTTTACCTATGGACTTTACGGTTTTGAATGCATTTTCGCATGTAGATTTTTGTTTTCTGCCGGCAAACACTAATTGGTTGCACATGGATTCAAATCCTCCACACATTCCAGTTTTCTAGGCAGAAACTTCAGAAACCCGAGAAAACATGATATTTGTGTTTGTAAACATGACATTGGATGCACTTGTGGAACAGAAAGTTTGTACTTTTCTCCAAAACTCGTTTGACAGGGATTTTTTGGTTAAATTTCACCTAATTCCACAATAATTTTTCTGGATGCACCTGGATGAAAGGAAAAATATCTGGTGTGTTGTGGCTATCTCAATCCCAGATCTTGCTACAGCCTCTATTTTTGTTTGTGTATTCTGGACATTATCTACAGACTTTACAGTCTTGTGTTTTTTTTTTTTTTTGCTTTCAAACTTTTATTTAATGAATATAAATTTCCAAAGTACAGCGTATGGATTACAATGGCTTCCCTGCAATAACGTTCCTGCCACCTGCAACCCTCCCCTTTCCCAGTCCCTCTCCCCTTCCATTCACATCAAGATTCATTTTGAATTCTCTTTATATGTAGAAGATCAGTTTAGTTTACATTAAGTAAATATTTCAACAGTTTGCTCCCACACAGAAACATAAAGTGAAAAATACTGTTTGAGTACTAGTTCTAGCATTAAATCTCAATGAAATAGCACACTAAGCACAAAGATCCTACATGAGGAGTAAGTGCACAGTGACTCCTGTTGTTGACTTAACAAATTGACACTCTTGTGTATGGCCTCAGTAAACACCCTAGGCTCTTGTCATGAGCTGCCAAGTCTATGGAAGCCCCCTGAGTTCACTGACTCTGATCATATTTAGACAAAGCCATGGTCAAAGTGGAAGTTCTCTCCTCCCTTCAGAGAAATGTACCTCCTTCTTTGATGACCCATTCTTTCCACTGGGATCTCACTCGCAGAGATCTTCCATTTAGCTTTTTTTTTTTTCCCAGAGTGTCTTGGCTTTCCATGCTTGAAATACTCTCATGGGATTTTCAGCTGGATCCGCATGCCCTAAGGGCTGATTCTGAGGCCAGAGTGCTGTTTAGGACATCTGCCATTCTATGGGTCTGCTGAGTATCTCGCTTCGCATGTTGGACCATTCTCTCCCTTTTTTATTCTATCAGCTAGTATTTGCAGACACTATTCTTGTTTATGTGATCCCTTTGGTTCTTAGTCCTATCATTCTGATAAATTGTGAACAGAAATTGATCACTGGGACTAGTGAGATGGCATTGGTACATGCCACCTTGATGGGATTGAATTGGAATCCCCTGGTATGTTTCTAACTCTACCGTTTGAGGTGAGTCAGCTTGAGCATGTCCCGAATTGCACATCTCTTCCCTCTCTTATTCCCACTCTTACATTTAACAGTGATCACTTTTCAGTTAAGTTTCAGCACTTAAGAAGAATTGTGTATTGATTACAGTATTCAACCAAAGGTATTAAGAAGAACAGACAAAAAAATACTAAGAGGGATAACATATCAAGTTTTTCATCAACAGTCAGGGTGAGGGTTGATCAAGTCACCGTTTCTCATAGTGTTCATTTCACTTTAACAGGTTTCCTTTTTGGTGCTCAGTTAGTTGTCACCTATCAAGGAGAACAAGTGGTATTTGCGGTTTTTTATGAATTTTTACATGTACCTTCTCTTTTCTGCTGGCAAATGCTAATAGGTTCCACATGGAGTCAAATCATTCACACATTCGAGTTTTCTAGGCAGAAAGCTTCAGAAACCGGAGAGAACATGATATTTGTGTTTCTAAATATGACTTTGGATGCCTTTGCCGAAAAGAAAGATTGGGTTTTTCTCCAAAACTAGTTTGAAAGCTTCAGAAACCCGAACAGACATATTGGAGTTTGCAAACAGGACATTGGATCCACTTGCCAAAAAAAAAAAAATTGGGCTTTTCTCCAAAACCACTTTCACGGTGATTTTTTTGATTAAATTTTTCCTGAATTCCACAGCAAATTTCCAGATATGCTGGGAAGAAAGCAGAATATCTGGTGTTTTGTGGCTATATCAACCCCAGATCGTGCTACAGCTTCTGTGTTTGTGTTTTGTTGACATTATCTTTGGACTTTACGGTTTTGAATGCATTGTAGCATGTAACATTTTGTTTTCTGCGGTTAAGCTAATTGGTTCCACATGGAGTCAAATCCTCCACACATTCGAGTTTTCTAGGCAGAAAGTTTCAGAAACCCAAGAAAACATGATATTTGTGCTTGTAAACAGGACATGGGATGCACTTGCTGAAAAGAAAGATTGTGCTTTTCTTCAAAATCACTTTGACAGTGATTTTTTGGTTAAATTTCACCCGAATTATGCAACAATTTTTCCGGATATTTCTGGATGAAAGCAAAAACATCTGGTGTGTTGTGGCTATTTCAACCCAAGTACTTGCTACAGCCTCTGTGTTTGAGTTTTCTGGACATTATCTACGGACTTTACGGTTTTGAATGCATTTTAGCATGTAAGTTTTTGTTTTCTGCTGGCAAATGCTAATTGGTTCCACATGGAGTCAAATCCTCCACACATTCGTGTTTTCTAGGCAGAAAGCTTTAGAAACCCGAGAAAACATCATATTTGTGTTTGTCAACATGACGTTTTATCCACGTGCCGAACAAAAAGATTGCGCTTTTCTCCAAAACCACTTTGACGGTGATTTTTCGGTTAAATTTCACATGAATTCCACAGCAGCTTTTCCAGATATGCCTGGATGAAGCAAAAAATATATGATGTGTTCTCAGTCACTGAACTTGTTACAGACTCAGGGTTTGTTTGTGATTTCTGGACATTATCTACCGACTTTACGATTTTGAATGCATTTTAGCATGTAAGTTTTTGTTTTCTGCTGGCAAAAGCTAATTGGTTCCACATGGAGTCAAATCCCCCACACATTCGAGTTTTCTAGGCAGAAAGCTTCAGAAACCCAAGAAAACATGATATTTGTGTTTGTATACATGACATTCAATGTATTTGTTGAACAGAAAAATTGTGCTTTTCTCCAAAACCACTTTGAAGGTGATTTTTTGGTTAAATTTCACACGAATTCCACAACAATTTTCCAGATACTCCTGGATGAAAGCCAAAATATCTGGTGAGTTGTGGCTATCTCAATCCCAGATCTTGCTACAGCCTCTGTGTTTGTTTGTGTTTTCTGGACATTCTCTACGGACTTTAAGGTTTTGAATGCATTTTAGCATGTAAGTATTTGTTTTCTTTCGGCAAACGCCAATTGGTTCCACATGGAGTCAAATCCTCCACACATTCAAGTTTTCAAGGCGGAAGACTTCAGATACTCGATTAAACATGATATTTGCATTTGTAAACATGACATGGGATGCATTTGCTGAACAGAAAGATTGTGCTTTTCTCCAAAACCACTTTCAAGGTGGTTTTTTGGTTACATTTCACCCGAATTGCAAAACAATTTGTCAAGATACTCCTGGATGAAAACAAAAATATCTGGTGTGTTGTGGCTATCATAGTCCCAGATCTTTCTACAGCCTCTGTGTTTGTTTGTGGTTTCTGGACATTTTCTACGGAATTTATGGTTTTGAATGCATTTTAGCATGTAAGGTTTTGTTTTCTGCTGGCAAACGATAATTGGTTCCACATGGAATCAAATCCTCCACACATTCGCGTTTTCTAGGCAGAAAGCTTAAGAAACCTGAGAAAACATGATATTTGTGTTTGTAAACATGACATGGAATGCATTTGCTGAACAGAAAGATTGTGCTTTTCTCCAAAACCACTTTCACGGTGGTTTTTTGGTTAATTTCACCCGAATTCCACAACAATTTGTCCGGATATGCTGGGATGAACTCAGAGATATCTGGTGTTTATGGCTATCTCAATCCCAGATCTTGCTATAGCCTCTGTGTTTGCTTGTGTTTTCTGGACATTTTCTACGGACTTTACAGTTCTGAATGCATTTTAGCATGTAAGCTTTTGTCTTCTCTGGCAAACTATAATTTTTACCACATGGATTCAAATCCTCCACACATTCAAGTTTTCTAGGTAGAAAGCTTCAAAAACCTGAGAAAAAATGATATTTGTGTTTGTAAACATGACATTGGATGCAGTTGCTGAACAGAAAGATTGTGCTTATCTCCAAAACCACTTTCACGGTGATTTTTTGGTTAAATTTCACCCCAAAACCACAACAATTGGTCTGGATATGCCTGGATGAAAACAAAAATATCTGGTGTGTTGTGGCTATCTCAATCCCAGATCTTGCTACAGCCTCTGTGGTTGTTTGTGTTGTTTGCCGGCAAATGCTAATTGGTTCCACCTGGAGTCATATTCACCATACCTTCGCGTTTTCTATGCAGAAGGCTTCAGAAGCCTGATTAAACATGATATTTGTGTTTTCAAACATGACATGGGATGCATTTGCCTAACAGGAAGACTGTTCTTTTCTCCAAAACCACTTTGACGGTGATTTTTTGGTTAAATTTCACCTGAAAACCACAACAACTTGGCCAGATACTCCTGGATGAAAACAAAAATATCTGGTGTGTTGTGGCTATCTCAATTCCAGATCATGCTACAGTCTCTCTGTTTGTTTTTGTTTTCTGGACATTTTCTATGGACTTTACGGTTTTGAATGCATTTTACATGTAAGCTTTTGTTTTCTGCTGGCAAATGCCAATTGGTTCCACCTGGAGTCAAATTCTCCACACATTCGAGTTTTCTAGGCAAAAGGCTTCAGAAACCAGATTAAACATGATATTTGTGTTTGTAAACATGAAATGGGATGCATTTGCTGAAAAGAAAGATTGTCCTTTTCTACAAAACCACTTTCGCGGTGATTTTTTGGTTAAATTCCACCCGAAATCCACAACAAATTTTCAGGATTTATCGGGATGAAAGCAGAAATATCTGGTGTATTGTGGGTATCTCATTCCAAGATGTTGCTACAGCCTCTGTGTTTGTTTGTTTTTTCTGGACATTATCTATGGACTTTGCGGTTCTGAATGCATTTTACATGTAAGTTTTTGTTTTCTGCTGGCAAATGCCAATTGGTTCCACTTGGAGTCAAATTCTCCACACATTCAAGTTTTTAGGCAGAAGCCTTCAGAAACATGAGAAAACATGATATTTGTGTTTGTAAACATGACATGGGATGCATTTGCCGAAAGGAAAGATTGTGCTTTTGTCCAAAACCACTTTCACGGTGATTTTTTGGTTAAATTTCACCCGAAAACCACAACAACTTGGCCAGATACTCCTGGATGAAAAAAAAATATCTGGTGTGTTGTGGCTATCTCAATCCCAGATCATGCTACAGCCTCTCTGTTTGTTTGTGTTTTCTGGACATTCTCTATGGACTTTACGGTTTTGAATGCATTTTACATATAAGTTTTTGTTTTCTGCCGGCAAATGCCAATTGGTTCCACCTGGAGTCAAATTCTCCACACATTCGAGTTTTCCAGGTAGAAGGCTTCAGAAACATGAGAAAACATGATATTTGTGTTTGTAAACATGACATGGGACGCATTTGCCGAACAGAAAGATTGTGCTTTCCTCCAAAACCACTTTGACGGTGATTTTTTGGTTAAATTCCACCTGAAAACCACAACAAATTTTCAGGATTTCCCGGGATGAAAGCAGAAATATCTGGTGTGTTGTGGCTATCTCATTCCAAGATGTTGCTGCAGCCTCTGTGTTTGTTTGTGTTTTCTGGACATTCTCTATGGACTTTACGGTTTTGAATGCATTTTAGCATGACACTTTTGTTTTCTGCCAGCAAATGCTAATTGGTTCCCCTTGGTGTCAAATCCTCCACACATTTGAGTTTTCTAGGCAGAAAGCTTCAGAAACCTGAGAAACATAATTGTGTTTGTAAACATGACATGGGATGCATTTGATGAACAGAAAGATTGTGCTTTTCTCCAAAACCAGTTTAACAGTGGTTTTTTAGTTACATTTCACCCAAATTCCACAACAATTTGTCCAGATACTCCTGGATGAAAACAAAAATATCTGGTGTGTTGTGGCTATCTCAGTCCCAGATCTTGCTACAGCCTCTGTGTTTGTTTGTGTTTTCTGGAATTCTCTAAGGACTTTGCGGCTTTAAATGCAGTTTAGAATGTAAGTTTTATTTTTTGGTGACAAACGCTAACTGGTTCCCCTTGGTGTCAAATCCTCCACACATTCGAGTTTTCTAGGTAGAAAGCTTCAAAAACCCAAGAAAACATGATATTTGTGTTTGTAAACATGACATTGGATGATTTGCCGATCAGAAAGATTGTGCTTTTCTCCAAAACCAATTTCAAGGAGGTTTTTTGGTTAAATTACACCGGAATTCCAAAACAATTTGTCCAGATACTCTTGGATGAAAAAAAAAAATCTGGTGTGTTGTGGCTATCTCAATCCCAGATCTTGCTACAGCCTCTGTGTTTGTTTGTGTTTTCTGGACATTCTCTAAGGACTTTACAGTTTTCAATGAATTTTAGCATGTAAATTTTTGTTTTCTGCTGGCAAACGCTAATTGGTTCCACATGGAGTCAAATCCTCTGCACATTCGAGTTTTCTAGGCATAAAGCTTCAGAAACCTGAGAAAACATAATTGTGTTTGTAAACATGATATTGGATCCACTTGCCAAAAAGAAAGATTGTGCTTTTCTCCAAAACCACTTTGATGGTGTTTTTTTTTTTTTAATTTCACCTGAATTCCACAACAAATTTCAGGATTTTCTGGGATGAAAGCAGATATATCTGGCGTATTGTGGCTATCTGAGTCTCAGATCTTGCTACAGCCTCTGTGTTTGTTTGTGTTTTCTGGACATTCTCTAAGGACTTTACGGTTTTGAATGCAGTTTAGAATGTAAGTTTTTGTTTTTTTGCTGACAAACGCTAACTGGTTCCCCTTGGTGTCAAATCCTCCACACTTTTGAATTTTCTAGGCAGAATTCTTCAAAAACCCGATTAAACATGATATTTGTGATTGTAAACATGACATTGGATGCACTTGCTGAACAGAAGGTTTGTGCTTTCCTTCAAAACTACTTTCACGGTGAATTTTTGGTTAAATTTCCCCTGAAAACCACAACAATTTTTCAGGATTTCCCGGGATGAAAGCAGAAATATCTGGTGTGTTGTGGCTATCTCAATCCCAGATATTGCTACAGCCTCTGTGTTTGTTTGTGTTTTCTGGACATTCTCTATGGACTTTACGGTTTTGAATGCATTTTAGCATGACGCTTTTTGTTTTCTGCTCACAGACGCTAATTGGTTCCACCTGGAGTCAAATCCTGCACACATTCGGTGTACTAGGCAGAAAGCTTCAGAAACCTGCGAAAACATGATATTTGTTTTTGTAAACATGACATCCGATGCATTAGCCGAACAGAAAGATTGTGCTTTTCTCCAAAACCACTTTCATGGTGAATTTTTAGTTAAATTTCCCTGGAAAACCACAACAATTTTTCAGGATTTACCGGGATGTAAACACAAATATCTGGTGTGTTGTGGCTATCTGAAACCCAGATCGTGCTATAGCCTCTGTGTTTGTGTTTTCTGGACATTCTCTACAGAGTTTACGGTTTTGAATGCATTTTATCATGCAAGTTTTTGTTTTCTGCCAGCAAACGCTAATTGGTTCCACATGGAGTCAAATCCTCCACACATTCGATTTTTCTAGGCAGAAAGCTTCAGAAACCTGAGAAAACTTAATTGTGTTTGTAAACATGACATTGGATGCATTTGTCGAACAGAAAGATTGTGCTTTTCTCCAAAACCACTTTGACAGTGATTTTTTGGTTAAATTTCACCTGAAAACCACAATTTTTCAGGATTTGCTGGGATGAAAAGCAAAATGTCTGGTGTGTTGTGGCTATCTCAATCCCAGATCGTGCTACAGCCTGTGTGTTTGTTTGTGTTTTCTGGACATTCTCTATGGACTTTACGGTTTTGAATGCATTTTAGCATGACACTTTTTGTTTTCTGCCGGCAAACGCTAATTGGTTCCACATGGATCAAATCCTCCACACATTCGAGTTTCTAGGCAGAAAGCTTCAGAAACCTGAGAAAACATGATATTTGTTTTTGTAAACATGACATTGGATGCATTTGATGAACAGAAAGATTGTGCTTTTCTCCAAAACCACTTTGATTTTGATTTTTTGGTTAAATTTCGCCCAAAACCAAACAATTTGTCCAGATACTCCTGGATGAAAACAAAAATATCTGGTGTGTTGTGGCTATCTCAATCCCA
Organism: Oryctolagus cuniculus; assembly: GCF_051225735.1. Classification (NCBI taxonomy): domain Eukaryota; kingdom Metazoa; phylum Chordata; class Mammalia; order Lagomorpha; family Leporidae; genus Oryctolagus; species Oryctolagus cuniculus. The sequence goes on along the minus strand of NC_142879.1, from coordinate 82,114,329 downwards.
GGTCTTCCTACATCCTCTGTGTTTGTTGGTGTTTTCTTTTTTTTTTTCTTTTTTTTTTGTTCTAAAACTGAGTGGCAGTTTATTCAATGGTGTCAATAATAATGAAAACTGAGTAATTTTTCCAAAAGCTTCCATATTTTATGCCTTAATAGTTTAAAAATATTACCCAACATAATTATTATAAATGGGAATTGGGCTACATTAATAAAATAGTGTTTGTTTTGTATTTGGAGTAGGAGGTAAGCCACATGAGTGTCCTGGAAAACACAGTTTATGCTAAAATGATTATTGCCCCAACTTTAATTTTGTCTATATTATAAAGCAGATGCAGTTAGTATTTGCTGATGAATTTATACCACTGAGAAGGTATTTGAAACCATACTAAAATACATATAATGACAATTTCAAGGAACTACATCCAGTACTTATGACAAAGATAAAACAACTTAAGAAATACCACCCACGGAAGGATTTTCAGAAAATATTTGCTGTAAATACCTCATGAGAACTAAGAAAATTTCTTCCTACCTTTGCATTTGCTTGAGACATTCCTTATTAAAACAGTGCTAACATTGTCAAAAGATTGTTACCAGGATCCAAGCTAATATCATCTTAAAAAAGGGGTAGGGGAACCCAAATTGTTGACCAAAGTTTCTTTTTATCAAAGTAGCCATTACTTTACAGGAAAGATTTATACTAATTTATGATCAGCTATATGCTTTCATATGGTAGCATCACAAGTTTGAATTAGGATTAAATAACTTGATGATATACTAATACGTTTTTACATGATTGGAACAAAGCTGTTTGAAGGAAATAATTTTTATTAAATATTTGGTGAAATAAGGCAAATACTTTAATAGTCATGTGGCAACCACAAAAGAGTTGTTTTATAAAATAATCAGCATTTGCACAGCTTTATCAAAAACATATAAGAACTACATTTCATTTCCCAATTGCACTACGGTTGCTCTATTTGACTTACTGAAAAAGGAAATAAAAAGCAAGCTTATCTTTAAGATAGATCCTATTTTTTGTTATGAATTATTTAGATGTAATACTGTAAGTGCTGCTGGTTTATGAAAAGGGAGGGGAAAAAGTCTACTATGCAGATATGTTATTTCTGAGATACAGAATGTATTTAGAAAGTTAAAAAGAAGAAAAAAAAAAAGCTTGAGTTTTAGTATCAACACTTATAGGAGCAGAAGTACCTAATACAGAATTTGCTAACACATGTGCTTACTAATACATCAATTTTGAAGATGTAAATATAGTATTTTTATTATAAGAAGAGTCATATGTGTTTCTCTATTGTTTAATTAAGGTAAAGCTAGATCCTGAAATATGTATATTACATGTTTGTAAAATCAATACAGTCAGCTACGGATTTTTATCAGTCTGAGGTACTTGAGGCCTTATCAAATTTGGATGATTCAAGGATACTACACATTCCAAAATATTTTACAGTTTTTTTTTTTATTTGACAGGTAGAGTTAGACAGTGAGGGAGATAAGAGAGAAAGGTCTTCCTTCTATTGGTTCACCCCCCAAATGGCCACCACAGCCGGAGCTACGCTGATCCAAAGCCAGGAGCCAGGTACTTCTTCCAGATCTCCCACATGGGTGCAGGCGCCCAAGCACTTGGGCCATCCCCCACTGCCTTCCCGGGCCACAGCAGAGAGCTGGACTGGAACAGGAGCAAATGGACAAGAACCCAGTGCCCATATGGGATGCCGGTGCTGCAGGTAGAGGATTAACCAAGTGAGCCACGGCTCTGGCCCAAACCCCAACAGTTTTAAGATCACTATTTAATGTTGGTTAGCTACTACTTAGCATCTTATTTAGAATTTAATTTTCCAACTTTGGAACTGGACAAGGATTCTTTTTCTAATATAAATTACACATATTATGTGTTACCTGCTGTTCTTTAACAGTAGCTTAAATAAATACAAAACATCTCACAAACATAATAATTTCCTAGCAAAAAATTTTCAGAATGTAATTCTAACGTAAGGCACTTCCAATAATTTTCAAATAAAAGCCTCATAAAATTTTTTTTGTAATCAAGTCTTTATAAGTTATACAGTAATGGTACTTCAAGTAAAGCTTTATTAATAATCAACTTCAGCATAATTACCATAAATATCTTTGCCTCCAAAAAGAATGAAGATTGGACATCAAGTTCTGTGCAAGCTAAACTTCAGTGAAGGTGCCCTTCATCTGTGTTAGATTTAGATAACTGCCAGTGTTTTATCTTGTTGCTTTCCTTCAAGAATCTTAAAATCCTCCAAAGGAAGACTACTTAAGGCAGTTGGTAAAATGTGTTCTGATGTGCCCTTAGGTAATATGTTATTTGCTTCTAAATTCTTCACCAAGCACGTGGCTTGGATCCATCTACGAGTTGCTCTACGTTCTTTCTGTAGGCAGGTCTTCATTTTTCTTTTCAAGCTTGCAATTTCTTTTTCCAGCTTAATTATCCTCCTCTTTGCCTCCATTGGATTCCTAAAGGCATAACTGTGTTCAAGTAGTACTTGTTGAGTATTTAGGTTTGGTTTTAAATAAGACGGTCCAGATGGAGCACAACTGTTTTTTTTTTTTTTCAAAAGATTCTTTGACTTGAGTTTCTGCTGGCCGCCCTCGGGGGCAACTCCTTGCCCAGTGCCAAAGACATCAAGAAGATCCTGGACAGCATGGGCATGGAGGCGGATGATGACCGGCTGAACAAGGTCATCAGTGAGCTGAACGGGAAGAAGATTGAGGACGTGATTGCGCAGGGTATTGGCAAGCTGGCCAGTGTGCCCGCCAGCACGGCTGTGGCCGTCTCTGCCACCCCGGGCTCCGTGGCCCCTGCTGCCAGATCAGCGCCCACCACCTGACCAGTCCCAAGCGGTCGGTAGGTGTGAGCCACAGGCCAGATGGACAAAGCTGCTGAGACTCACGCACCAACCTCTGAAATTGCATCACTTGCTTTTCTGTTTGTGTTTTCTGGACATTATCTATGGACTTTGAATGCATTTTAGCATGACACTTTTTATTTTCGGCTCACAGAGGGTAATTGGTTCCACCTGGAATCAAATCCTTCACACATTCGAGTGTTCTGGGCAGAAAGCTTCAGAAACCCTAGAAAACATGATATTTGTGTTTGTGAACAAGACATGGGATGCATTTGCCGAACAGAAAGACTGTGTTTTTCTCCAAAACCACTTTCAGGTCGATTTTCTGGTTAAATTTCACCCGAATTCCACAACAATTTATCCGGATATACTGGGATGAACACAGAAATATCTGGTGAGTTATGGCGATCACAATAGCAGATCTTGTTAAAGCCTCTGTGTTTGTTTGTGTTTTCTGGATGTTCTCTACGAACCTTAAGGTTTTGAATGCATTTTAGCATGACACTTTTTGTTTTCTGCCGGCAAACACTAATGGGTTCCACATGGAGTCAAATCCTCCACACATTCGAGTTTTTTAGGCAGAAAGCTTCAGAAACCTAGAAAAAATGATTTTTGTTTTTGTAAACATGACATGGGATGCATTTACTGAACAGAAAGATTGCGCTTTTCTCCAAAACCAGTTTCACGGTGATTCTTTGGTTAAATTTCACCTGAAAACCACAACAACTTGGCCAGATACTCCTGGATGAAAAAAAAAAATAGCTGGTGTGTTGTGGCTATCGCAATCCCAGATCATGCTACAGCCTCTCTGTTTGTTTGTGTTTTCTGGACATTCTCTATGGACTTTACGGTTTTGAATGCATTTTAGCATGTAAGTTTTTGTTTTCTGCTGGTAAATGCTAATTGTTGCCACATGGAATCATATCCTCAACACATTTGAGTTTTTTTGGCAGAAAGCTTCAGAAACCTGAGAAAACATGATATTTCTGTTTGTAAACATGGCAGTGGATGCATGTGCAGAACAGAAAGATTGTGCTTATATCCAAAACCACTTTGATGGTGATTTTTTAGTTAAATTTCACATGAATTCCACAAGAATTTATCCAGATACTCCTGGATGAAAGCAGAAATATCTGGTGTGTTGTGGATATCACAATCCCAGATATTGGTACAGCCTCTATGTTTGTTTGTGTTTTCTGGATATTAGCAATGGACTTTTGTTTTGAATGCATTTTAGCATGACACTTTTTGTTTTCTGCTCACAGAGAGTAATTGGTTCCACATGGAGGCAAATCCTTCACACATAAAATGTGTCTATGCAGAAAGCTACAGAAACCAGAAAACATAATATTTGTGCTTGTAAACATAACATTGGATTCACTTGCCGAAAAGGAAGATTTTGCTTTTCTCCAAAACAACTTTCGTGGTGATTTTTTGGTTAAATTTCACCTGAAAACCACAACCATTTGTCTGGATATGCTGGGATGAACGCAGTAATATCTGGTGTGTTATGGCTATCTCAATCCCAGATCTTGCTACAGCCTCTGTGTTTGTTTGTGTTTACTGGACATTCTCTACAGACTTTATGATTTTGAATGCATTTTAGCATGACACTTTTTGATTTCTGCCAGCAAACGCTAATTGGTTCCACCTGGAGTAAAATCCTCCACACATTCGAGTGTTCTAGGCAGAAAGCTTCAGAAACCCTAGAAAACATGATATTTGTGTTTGTGAACAAGACATGTGATGCATTTGCCGAACAGAAAGATTGTGTTTTTCTCCAAAACCACTTTCAGGTCGATTTTCTGGTTAAATTTCACCCGAATTCCACAACAATTTATCCGGATACACTGGGATGAATGCAGATATATCTGGTGTGTTATGGCGATCTCAATCCCAGATCTTGCTACAGCCTCTGTGTTTGTTTGTGTTTTCTGGATGTTCTCTACGAACTTTAAGGTTTTGAATGCATTTTAGCATGACACTTTTTGTTATCTGCTGGCAAACACTAATGGGTTCCACATGGAGTCAAATCCTCCACACATTCGAGTTTTTATGAAGAAAGCTTCAGAAAGCAAGGAAACATGATATTTGTGTTTGTAAACATGACATGGGATGTATTTACTGAACAGAAAAATTGTGCTTTTCTCCAAAACCACTTTCACGGTGATTTTTTGGTTAAATTTCACCCGAAAACCACAACTTGGCCAGATACTCCTGGATGAAAAAAAAATAGCTGGTGTGTTGTGGCTATCGCAATCCCAGATCATGCTACAACCTCTGTGTTTGTGTTTTCTGGACATTCTCTATGGACTTTACGGTATTGAATGCATTTTAGCATGTAAGTTTTTGTTTTCTGCTGGCAAAGGCTAATTGCTACCACATTGAGTCAAATCTTCCACACATTTGAGTTTACCAGGCAGAAAGCTTCAGAAACCTGAGAAAACATGATATATGTGTTTGTAAACATGACATTGGATGCAGTTGCCGAACAGAAAGATTGTGCTTTTCTCCAAAACCACTTTGACAGTGATTTTTTGGTTAAATTTCACCAGAAGACCACAACAAATTTTCAGGATTTCCCGGGATGAAAGCAGAAATATCTGGTGTGTTGTGGCTATCTTATTCCAAGATGTTGCTACAGCCTGTGTGTTTGTTTGTGTTTTCTGGACATTCTCTATGGACTTTACGGTTTTGAATGCATTTTAGAATAACACTTTTTTTTTCTGCCAGCAAACGCTAATTGGTTCCACCTGGAATCAAATCCTCCACACATTCAAGTTTTCTAGGCAGAAAGCTTCAGAAACCTGAGAAAACATGATATTTGTGTTTGTAAACATGAAATGGGATGTATTTACTGAACAGAAAATTGTGCTTTTCTCCAAAACCACTTTGATGGTGATTTTTTGGTTAAATTTTTCCCAAAACCAAACAATTTGTCCAGATACTCCTGGATGAAAACAAAAATATCTGGTGTGTTGTGGTTATCTCAATCCCAGATCTTGCTACAGCCTCTGTGTTTGTTTGTGTTTTCTGGACATTATCTATGGACTTTGGTTTTGAATGCATTTTAGTATGACACTTTTTATTTTCGGCTCACAGAGGGTAATTGGTTCCACCTGGAATCAAATCCTTCACACATTCGAGTGTTCTAGGCAGAAAGCTTCAGAAACCCTAGAAAACATGATATTTGTGTTTGTGAACCAGACATGTGATGCATTTGCTGAACAGAAAGATTGTGTTTTTCTCCAAAACCACTTTCAGGTCTATTTTCTGGTTAAATTTCACCCGAATTCCACAATAATTTATCCGGATACACTGGGATGAATGCAGAAATATCTGGTGAGTTATGCTGATCTCAATCCCAGATCTTGCTACAGCCTCTGTGTTTGTTTGTGTTTTCTGGACATTCTCTATGGACTTTACGGTATTGAATGCATTTTAGCATGTAAGTTTTTGTTTTCTGCTGGCAAAGGCTAATTGCTACCACATTGAGTCAAATCTTCCACACATTTGAGTTTACCAGGCAGAAAGCTTCAGAAACCTGAGAAAACATGATATATGTGTTTGTAAACATGACATTGGATGCAGTTGCCGAACAGAAAGATTGTGCTTTTCTCCAAAACCACTTTGACAGTGATTTTTTGGTTAAATTTCACCAGAAGACCACAACAAATTTTCAGGATTTCCCGGGATGAAAGCAGAAATATCTGGTGTGTTGTGGCTATCTTATTCCAAGATGTTGCTACAGCCTGTGTGTTTGTTTGTGTTTTCTGGACATTCTCTATGGACTTTACGGTTTTGAATGCATTTTAGAATAACACTTTTTTTTTCTGCCAGCAAACGCTAATTGGTTCCACCTGGAATCAAATCCTCCACACATTCAAGTTTTCTAGGCAGAAAGCTTCAGAAACCTGAGAAAACATGATATTTGTGTTTGTAAACATGAAATGGGATGTATTTACTGAACAGAAAATTGTGCTTTTCTCCAAAACCACTTTGATGGTGATTTTTTGGTTAAATTTTTCCCAAAACCAAACAATTTGTCCAGATACTCCTGGATGAAAACAAAAATATCTGGTGTGTTGTGGTTATCTCAATCCCAGATCTTGCTACAGCCTCTGTGTTTGTTTGTGTTTTCTGGACATTATCTATGGACTTTGGTTTTGAATGCATTTTAGTATGACACTTTTTATTTTCGGCTCACAGAGGGTAATTGGTTCCACCTGGAATCAAATCCTTCACACATTCGAGTGTTCTAGGCAGAAAGCTTCAGAAACCCTAGAAAACATGATATTTGTGTTTGTGAACCAGACATGTGATGCATTTGCTGAACAGAAAGATTGTGTTTTTCTCCAAAACCACTTTCAGGTCTATTTTCTGGTTAAATTTCACCCGAATTCCACAATAATTTATCCGGATACACTGGGATGAATGCAGAAATATCTGGTGAGTTATGCTGATCTCAATCCCAGATCTTGCTACAGCCTCTGTGTTTGTTTGTGTTTTCTGGACGTTCTCTATGAACTTTAAGGTTTTGAATGCATTTTAGCATGACACTTTTTGTTTTCTGCCGGCAAACACTAATGGGTTCCACATGGAATCAAATCCTCCACACATTCGAGTTTTTTATGCAGAAAGCTTCAGAAAGCAAGAAAACATGATATTTGTGTTTGTAAACATGACATGGGATGTATTTACTGAACAGAAAAATTGTGCTTTTTTCCAAAACCACTTTCACGGTGATTTTTTGGTTAAATTTCACCCGAAAACCACAACAACTTGGCCAGATACTCCTGGATGAAAAAAAAAATAATAGCTGGTGTGTTGTGGCTATCGCAATCCCAGATCGTGCTACAACCTCTGTGTTTGTTTGTATTTTCTGGACATTCCCTATGGACTTTACGGTTTTGAATGCATTTTAGCATATAAGTGTTTGTTTTCTGCTGGCAAAGGCTAATTGCTACCACATTGAGTCAAATCTTCCACACATTCGAGTTTTCCAGGCAGAAAGCTTCAGAAACCTGAGAAAACATGATATTTGTGTTTGTAAACATGACATTGGATGCAGTTGCAGAACAGAAAGATTGTGCTTTTCTCCAAAACCACTTTGACAGTGATTTTTTGGTTAAATTTCACCAGAAGACCACAACAAATTTTCAGGATTTCCCGGGATGAAAGCAGAAATATCTGGTGTGTTGTGGCTATCTTATTCCAAGATGTTGCTACAGCCTGTGTGTTTGTTTGTGTTTTCTGGACATTCTCTATGGACTTTGGTTTTGAATGCATTTTAGGATGACACTTTTTATTTTTGGCTCACAGAGGGTAATTGGTTCCACCTGGAATCAAATCCTTCACACATTCGAGTGTTCTAGGCAGAAAGCTTCAGAAACCCTAGAAAACATGATATTTGTGTTTGTGAACCAGACATGTGATGCATTTGCCGAACAGAAAGATTGTGGTTTTCTCCAAAACCACTTTCAGGTCGATTTTCTGGTTAAATTTCACCCAAATTCCACAACAATTTATCCGGATACACTGGGATGAACGCAGAAATATCTGGTGAGTGATGGCGATCTCAATCCCAGATCTTGCTACAGCCTCTGTGTTTGTGTTTTCTGGACGTTCTCTATGAACTTTAAGGTTTTGAATGCATTTTAGCATGACACTTTTTGTTTTCTGCCGGCAAACACTAATGGGTTCCACATGGAGTCAAATCCTCCACACATTCGAGTTTTTATGAAGAAAGCTTCAGAAAGCAAGGAAACATGATAATTGTGTTTGTAAACCTGACATGGGATGTATTTACTGAACAGAAAAATTGTGCTTTTCTCCAAAACCACTTTGGCAGTGATTTTTTGGTTAAATTCCACCTGAAAGCCACAACTTGGCCAGATACTCCTGGATGAAAAAAAAATAGCTGGTGTGTTGTGGCTATCGCAATCCCAGATCGTGCTACAACCTCTGTGTTTGTTTGTGTTTTCTGGACATTCTCTATGGGCTTTATGGTATTGAATGCATTTTAGCATGTAAGTGTTTGTTTTCTGCTGGCAAAGGCTAATTGGTTCCACCTGGAGTCAAACCTTCCACACATTCGAGTTTTCCAGGCAGAAAGCTTCAGAAACCAGATTAAACATGATATTTGTGTTTGTAAACATGACATTGGATGCAGTTGCCGAACAGAAAGATTGTGCTTTTCTCCAAAACCACTTTGACAGTGATTTTTTGGTTAAATTTCACCAGAAGACCACAACAAATTTTCAGGATTTCCCGGGATGAAAGCAGAAATATCTGGTGTGTTGTGGCTGTCTTATTCCAAGATGTTGCTCCAGCCTGTGTGTTTGTTTGTGTTTTCTGGACATTCTCTATGGACTTTGGTTTTGAATGCATTTTAGTATGACACTTTTTATTTTCGGCTCACAGAGGGTAATTGGTTCCACCTGGAATCAAATCCTTCACACATTCGAGTGTTTCAGGCAGAAAGCTTCAGAAACCCTAGAAAACATGATATTTGTGTTTGTGAACCAGACATGTGATGCATTTGCCGAACAGAAAGATTGTGGTTTTCTCCAAAACCACTTTCAGGTCTATTTTCTGGTTAAATTTCACCCGAATTCCACAACAATTTATCCGGATACACTGGGATGAACGCAGAAATATCTGGTGAGTGATGGCGATCTCAATCCCAGATCTTGCTACAGCCTCTGTGTTTGTGTTTTCTGGACGTTCTCTATGAACTTTAAGGTTTTGAATGCATTTTAGCATGACACTTTTTGTTTTCTGCCGGCAAACACTAATGGGTTCCACATGGAGTCAAATCCTCCACACATTCGAGTTTTTATGCAGAAAGCTTTAGAAAGCAAGGAAACATGATATTTGTGTTTGTAAACATGACATGGGATGTATTTACTGAACAGAAAAATTGTGCTTTTCTCCAAAACCACTTTCACGGTGATTTTTTGGTTAAATTTCACCCAAAAACCACAACAACTTGGCCAGATACTCCTGGATAAAAAAAAAAAAGCTGGTGTGTTGTGGCTATCGCAATCCCAGATAGTGCTACAACCTCTGTGTTTGTTTGTGTTTTCTGGACATTCTCTATGGACTTTATGGTATTGAATGCATTTTAGCATGTAAGTTTTTGTTTTCTCCTGGCAAAGGCTAACTGCTACCACATTGAGTCAAATCTTCCACACATTCGAGTTTTCTAGGCAGAAGGCTTCAGAAACCAGATTAAACATGATATTTGTGTTTGTAAACATGACATGGGATGCATTTGCCGAACAGAAAGATTGCGCTTTTCTCCAAAACCACTTTGACGGTGATTTTTTGGTTAAATTTCACCCGAAAACCACAACAATTTGTCGAGATACTCCTGGTGAAAACAAAAATATCTGGTGGGTTGTGGCTATCTCAATCCCAGATCTTGCTACAGCCTCTGTGTTTGCTTGTGTTTGCTGGACATTCTCTACAGACTTTACGGTTTTGAATGCATTTTAGCATGTAAGTTTTTGTTTTCTGCTGGTAAATGCTAATTGTTACCACATGGAATCATATCCTCCACACATTCGATTGTTCTAGGAAGAAAGCTTCAGAAACCTGAGAAAACATGATATTTGTATTTGAAAACATGACATTGGATCCACTGGCCGAAAAGAAAGATTTTCCTTATCTACAAAACCACTTTGATGGTGTTTTATTTTTTTTTATTTCACCTGAATTCCACAACAATTTGTCAGGATTTTCCGGGATGAAAGCAGATATATCTGGCATGTTGTGGCTATCTCATTCCAAGATGTTGCTACAGCCTCTGTGCTTGTTTGTGTTTTCTGGACATTATCTATGGACATAGGTTTTGAAGGCATTTTAGGATGACACTTTTTATTTTTGGCTCACAGAGGGTAATTGGTTCCACCTGGAATCAAATCCTTCACACATTCGAGTGTTCTAGGCAGAAAGCTTCAGAAACCCTAGAAAACATGATATTTGTGTTTGTGAACCAGACATGTGATGCATTTGCCGAACAGAAAGATTGTGGTTTTCTCCAAAACCACTTTCAGGTCGATTTTCTGGTTAAATTTCACCCGAATTCCACAACAATTTATCCGGATACACTGAGATGAACGCAGAAATATCTGGTGAGTGATGGCGATCTCAATCCCAGATCTTGCTACAGCCTCTGTGTTTGTGTTTTCTGGACGTTCTCTATGAACTTTAAGGTTTTGAATGCATTTTAGCATGACACATTTTGTTTTCTGCCAGCAAACACTAATGGGTTCCACATGGAGTCAAATCCTCCACACATTCGAGTTTTTATGAAGAAAGCTTCAGAAAGCAAGGAAACATGATATTTGTGTTTGTAAACATGACATGGGATGTATTTACTGAACAAAAAAATTGTGCTTTTCTCCAAAACCACTTTGACAGTGATTTTTTGGTTAAATTCCACCTGAAAGCCACAACTTGGCCAGATACTCCTGGATGAAAAAAAAAAATAGCTGCTGTGTTGTGGCTATCGCAATCCCAGATCGTGCTACAACCTCTGTGTTTGTTTGTATTTTCTGGACATTCCCTATGGACTTTACGGTTTTGAATGCATTTTAGCATGTAAGTGTTTGTTTTCTGCTGGCAAAGGCTAATTGCTACCACATTGAGTCAAATCTTCCACACATTCGAGTTTTCCAGGCAGAAAGCTTCAGAAACCTGAGAAAACATGATATTTGTGTTTGTAAACATGACATTGGATGCAGTTGCAGAACAGAAAGATTGTGCTTTTCTCCAAAACACTTTGACAGTGATTTATTGGTTAAATTTCACCAGAAGACCACAACAAATTTTCAGGATTTCCCGGGATGAAAGCAGAAATATCTGGTGTGTTGTGGCTATCTTATTCCAAGATGTTGCTACAGCCTGTGTGTTTGTTTGTGTTTTCTGGACATTCTCTATGGACTTTGGTTTTGAAGGCATTTTAGGATGACACTTTTTATTTTTGGCTCACAGAGGGTAATTGGTTCCACCTGGAATCAAATCCTTCACACATTCGAGTGTTCTAGGCAGAAAGCTTCAGAAACCCTAGAAAACATGATATTTGTGTTTGTGAACCAGACATGTGATGCATTTGCCGAACAGAAAGATTGTGGTTTTCTCCAAAACCACTTTCAGGTCGATTTTCTGGTTAAATTTCACCCGAATTCCACAACAATTTATCCGGATACACTGGGATGAACGCAGAAATATCTGGTGAGTGATGGCGATCTCAATCCCAGATCTTGCTACAGCCTCTGTGTTTGTGTTTTCTGGACGTTCTCTATGAACTTTAAGGTTTTGAATGCATTTTAGCATGACACTTTTTGTTTTCTGCCGGCAAACACTAATGGGTTCCACATGGAGTCAAATCCTCCACACATTCGAGTTTTTATGCAGAAAGCTTCAGAAAGCAAGGAAACATGATAATTGTGTTTGTAAACATGACATGGGATGTATTTACTGAACAGAAAAATTGTGCTTTTCTCCAAAACCACTTTGACAGTGATTTTTTGGTTAAATTTCACCCAAAAACCACAACAACTTGGCCAGATACTCCTGGATGAAAAAAAAAATAGCTGGTGTGTTGTGGCTATTGCAATCACAGATCGTGCTACAACCTCTGTGTTTGTTTGTATTTTCTGGACATTCTCTATGGACTTTACGGTATTGAATGCATTTTAGCATGTAAGTTTTTGTTTTCTCCTGGCAAAGGGTAACTGCTACCACATTGAGTCAAATCTTCCACACATTCGAGTTTTCTAGGCAGAAGGCTTCAGAAACCAGATTAAACATGATATTTGTGTTTGTAAACATGACATGGGATGCATTTGCCGAACAGAAAGATTGTGCTTTTCTCCAAAACCACTTTGACGGTGATTTTTTGGTTAAATTTCACCCGAAAACCACAACAATTTGTCGAGATACTCCTGGTGAAAACAAAAATATCTGGTGGGTTGTGGCTATCTCAATCCCAGATCTTGCTACAGCCTCTGTGTTTGCTTGTGTTTGCTGGACATTCTCTACAGACTTTACGGTTTTGAATGCATTTTAGCATGTAAGTTTTTGTTTTCTGCTGGTAAATGCTAATTGTTACCACATGGAATCATATCCTCCACACATTCGATTGTTCTAGGAAGAAAGCTTCAGAAACCTGAGAAAACATGATATTTGTATTTGAAAACATGACATTGGATCCACTGGCCGAAAAGAAAGATTTTCCTTATCTACAAAACCACTTTGATGGTGTTTTATTTTTTTTTATTTCACCTGAATTCCACAACAATTTGTCAGGATTTTCCGGGATGAAAGCAGATATATCTGGCATGTTGTGGCTATCTCATTCCAAGATGTTGCTACAGCCTCTGTGCTTGTTTGTGTTTTCTGGACATTCTCTATGGACTTTGGTTTTGAAGGCATTTTAGGATGACACTTTTTATTTTTGGCTCACAGAGGGTAATTGGTTCCACCTGGAATCAAATCCTTCACACATTCGAGTGTTCTAGGCAGAAAGCTTCAGAAACCTGAGAAAACATGATATTTGTGTTTGTAAACATGACATTGGATGCAGTTGCAGAACAGAAAGATTGTGCTTTTCTCCAAAACACTTTGACAGTGATTTTTTGGTTAAATTTCACCAGAAGACCACAACAAATTTTCAGGATTTCCCGGGATGAAAGCAGAAATATCTGGTGTGTTGTGGCTATCTTATTCCAAGATGTTGCTACAGCCTGTGTGTTTGTTTGTGTTTTCTGGACATTCTCTATGGACTTTGGTTTTGAAGGCATTTTAGGATGACACTTTTTATTTTTGGCTCACAGAGGGTAATTGGTTCCACCTGGAATCAAATCCTTCACACATTCGAGTGTTCTAGGCAGAAAGCTTCAGAAACCCTAGAAAACATGATATTTGTGTTTGTGAACCAGACATGTGATGCATTTGCCGAACAGAAAGATTGTGGTTTTCTCCAAAACCACTTTCAGGTCGATTTTCTGGTTAAATTTCACCCGAATTCCACAACAATTTATCCGGATACACTGGGATGAACGCAGAAATATCTGGTGAGTGATGGCGATCTCAATCCCAGATCTTGCTACAGCCTCTGTGTTTGTGTTTTCTGGACGTTCTCTATGAACTTTAAGGTTTTGAATGCATTTTAGCATGACACTTTTTGTTTTCTGCCGGCAAACACTAATGGGTTCCACATGGAGTCAAATCCTCCACACATTCGAGTTTTTATGCAGAAAGCTTCAGAAAGCAAGGAAACATGATAATTGTGTTTGTAAACATGACATGGGATGTATTTACTGAACAGAAAAATTGTGCTTTTCTCCAAAACCACTTTGACAGTGATTTTTTGGTTAAATTTCACCCAAAAACCACAACAACTTGGCCAGATACTCCTGGATGAAAAAAAAAATAGCTGGTGTGTTGTGGCTATTGCAATCACAGATCGTGCTACAACCTCTGTGTTTGTTTGTATTTTCTGGACATTCTCTATGGACTTTACGGTATTGAATGCATTTTAGCATGTAAGTTTTTGTTTTCTCCTGGCAAAGGGTAACTGCTACCACATTGAGTCAAATCTTCCACACATTCGAGTTTTCTAGGCAGAAGGCTTCAGAAACCAGATTAAACATGATATTTGTGTTTGTAAACATGACATGGGATGCATTTGCCGAACAGAAAGATTGTGCTTTTCTCCAAAACCACTTTGACGGTGATTTTTTGGTTAAATTTCACCCGAAAACCACAACAATTTGTCCAGATACTCCTGGTGAAAACAAAAATATCTGGTGGGTTGTGGCTATCTCAATCCCAGATCTTGCTACAGCCTCTGTGTTTGCTTGTGTTTGCTGGACATTCTCTACAGACTTTACGGTTTTGAATGCATTTTAGCATGTAAGTTTTTGTTTTCTGCTGGTAAATGCTAATTGTTACCACATGGAATCATATCCTCCACACATTCGATTGTTCTAGGAAGAAAGCTTCAGAAACCTGAGAAAACATGATATTTGTATTTGAAAACATGACATTGGATCCACTGGCCGAAAAGAAAGATTTTCCTTATCTACAAAACCACTTTGATGGTGTTTTATTTTTTTTTTATTTCACCTGAATTCCACAACAATTTGTCAGGATTTTCCGGGATGAAAGCAGATATATCTGGCATGTTGTGGCTATCTCATTCCAAGATGTTGCTACAGCCTCTGTGCTTGTTTGTGTTTTCTGGACATTCTCTATGGACTTTGGTTTTGAAGGCATTTTAGGATGACACTTTTTATTTTTGGCTCACAGAGGGTAATTGGTTCCACCTGGAATCAAATCCTTCACACATTCGAGTGTTCTAGGCAGAAAGCTTCAGAAACCCTAGAAAACATGATATTTGTGTTTGTGAACCAGACATGTGATGCATTTGCCGAACAGAAAGATTGTGGTTTTCTCCAAAACCACTTTCAGGTCGATTTTCTGGTTAAATTTCACCCGAATTCCACAACAATTTATCTGGATACACTGGGATGAACGCAGAAATATCTGGTGAGTGATGGCGATCTCAATCCAGATCTTGCTACAGCCTCTGTGTTTGTGTTTTCTGGACGTTCTCTATGAACTTTAAGGTTTTGAATGCATTTTAGCATGACACTTTTTGTTTTCTGCCGGCAAACACTAATGGGTTCCACATGGAGTCAAATCCTCCACACATTCGAGTTTTTATGCAGAAAGCTTCAGAAAGCAAGGAAACATGATATTTGTGTTTGTAAACATGACATGGGATGTATTTACTGAACAGAAAAATTGAGCTTTTCTCCAAAACCACTTTCACGGTGATTTTTTGGTTAAATTTCACCCAAAAACCACAACAACTTGGCCAGATACTCCTGGATAAAAAAAAAAAAAAGCTGGTGTGTTGTGGCTATCGCAATCCCAGATCGTGCTACAACCTCTGTGTTTGTTTGTGTTTTCTGGACATTCTCTATGGACTTTACGGTATTGAATGCATTTTAGCATGTAAGTTTTTGTTTTCTCCTGGCAAAGGCTAACTGCTACCACATTGAGTCAAATCTTCCACACATTCGAGTTTTCTAGGCAGAAGGCTTCAGAAACCAGATTAAACATGATATTTGTGTTTGTAAACATGACATGGGATGCATTTGCCGAACAGAAAGATTGCGCTTTTCTCCAAAACCACTTTGACGGTGATTTTTTGGTTAAATTTCACCCGAAAACCACAACAATTTGTCGAGATACTCCTGGTGAAAACAAAAATATCTGGTGGGTTGTGGCTATCTCAATCCCAGATCTTGCTACAGCCTCTGTGTTTGCTTGTGTTTGCTGGACATTCTCTACAGACTTTACGGTTTTGAATGCATTTTAGCATGTAAGTTTTTGTTTTCTGCTGGTAAATGCTAATTGTTACCACATGGAATCATATCCTCCACACATTCGATTGTTCTAGGAAGAAAGCTTCAGAAACCTGAGAAAACATGATATTTGTATTTGAAAACATGACATTGGATCCACTGGCCGAAAAGAAAGATTTTCCTTATCTACAAAACCACTTTGATGGTGTTTTATTTTTTTTTATTTCACCTGAATTCCACAACAATTTGTCAGGATTTTCCGGGATGAAAGCAGATATATCTGGCATGTTGTGGCTATCTCATTCCAAGATGTTGCTACAGCCTCTGTGCTTGTTTGTGTTTTCTGGACATTCTCTATGGACTTTGGTTTTGAAGGCATTTTAGGATGACACTTTTTATTTTTGGCTCACAGAGGGTAATTGGTTCCACCTGGAATCAAATCCTTCACACATTCGAGTGTTCTAGGCAGAAAGCTTCAGAAACCCTAGAAAACATGATATTTGTGTTTGTGAACCAGACATGTGATGCATTTGCCGAACAGAAAGATTGTGGTTTTCTCCAAAACCACTTTCAGGTCGATTTTCTGGTTAAATTTCACCCGAATTCCACAACAATTTATCCGGATACACTGGGATGAACGCAGAAATATCTGGTGAGTGATGGCGATCTCAATCCCAGATCTTGCTACAGCCTCTGTGTTTGTGTTTTCTGGACGTTCTCTATGAACTTTAAGGTTTTGAATGCATTTTAGCATGACACTTTTTGTTTTCTGCCGGCAAACACTAATGGGTTCCACATGGAGTCAAATCCTCCACACATTCGAGTTTTTATGCAGAAAGCTTCAGAAAGCAAGGAAACATGATATTTGTGTTTGTAAACATGACATGGGATGTATTTACTGAACAGAAAAATTGAGCTTTTCTCCAAAACCACTTTCACGGTGATTTTTTGGTTAAATTTCACCCAAAAACCACAACAACTTGGCCAGATACTCCTGGATAAAAAAAAAAAAAAGCTGGTGTGTTGTGGCTATCGCAATCCCAGATCGTGCTACAACCTCTGTGTTTGTTTGTGTTTTCTGGACATTCTCTATGGACTTTACGGTATTGAATGCATTTTAGCATGTAAGTTTTTGTTTTCTCCTGGCAAAGGCTAACTGCTACCACATTGAGTCAAATCTTCCACACATTCGAGTTTTCTAGGCAGAAGGCTTCAGAAACCAGATTAAACATGATATTTGTGTTTGTAAACATGACATGGGATGCATTTGCCGAACAGAAAGATTGCGCTTTTCTCCAAAACCACTTTGACGGTGATTTTTTGGTTAAATTTCACCCGAAAACCACAACAATTTGTCGAGATACTCCTGGTGAAAACAAAAATATCTGGTGGGTTGTGGCTATCTCAATCCCAGATCTTGCTACAGCCTCTGTGTTTGCTTGTGTTTGCTGGACATTCTCTACAGACTTTACGGTTTTGAATGCATTTTAGCATGTAAGTTTTTGTTTTCTGCTGGTAAATGCTAATTGTTACCACATGGAATCATATCCTCCACACATTCGATTGTTCTAGGAAGAAAGCTTCAGAAACCTGAGAAAACATGATATTTGTATTTGAAAACATGACATTGGATCCACTGGCCGAAAAGAAAGATTTTCCTTATCTACAAAACCACTTTGATGGTGTTTTATTTTTTTTTTATTTCACCTGAATTCCACAACAATTTGTCAGGATTTTCCGGGATGAAAGCAGATATATCTGGCATGTTGTGGCTATCTCATTCCAAGATGTTGCTACAGCCTGTGTGTTTGTTTGTGTTTTCTGGACATTCTCTATGGACTTTGGTTTTGAAGGCATTTTAGGATGACACTTTTTATTTTTGGCTCACAGAGGGTAATTGGTTCCACCTGGAATCAAATCCTTCACACATTCGAGTGTTCTAGGCAGAAAGCTTCAGAAACCCTAGAAAACATGATATTTGTGTTTGTGAACCAGACATGTGATGCATTTGCCGAACAGAAAGATTGTGGTTTTCTCCAAAACCACTTTCAGGTCGATTTTCTGGTTAAATTTCACCCGAATTCCACAACAATTTATCCGGATACACTGGGATGAACGCAGAAATATCTGGTGAGTGATGGCGATCTCAATCCCAGATCTTGCTACAGCCTCTGTGTTTGTGTTTTCTGGACGTTCTCTATGAACTTTAAGGTTTTGAATGCATTTTAGCATGACACTTTTTGTTTTCTGCCGGCAAACACTAATGGGTTCCACATGGAGTCAAATCCTCCACACATTCGAGTTTTTATGCAGAAAGCTTCAGAAAGCAAGGAAACATGATAATTGTGTTTGTAAACATGACATGGGATGTATTTACTGAACAGAAAAATTGTGCTTTTCTCCAAAACCACTTTGACAGTGATTTTTTGGTTAAATTTCACCCGAAAACCACAACAACTTGGCCAGATACTCCTGGATGAAAAAAAAAATAGCTGGTGTGTTGTGGCTATTGCAATCACAGATCGTGCTACAACCTCTGTGTTTGTTTGTATTTTCTGGACATTCTCTATGGACTTTACGGTATTGAATGCATTTTAGCATGTAAGTTTTTGTTTTCTCCTGGCAAAGGGTAACTGCTACCACATTGAGTCAAATCTTCCACACATTCGAGTTTTCTAGGCAGAAGGCTTCAGAAACCAGATTAAACATGATATTTGTGTTTGTAAACATGACATGGGATGCATTTGCCGAACAGAAAGATTGTGCTTTTCTCCAAAACCACTTTGACGGTGATTTTTTGGTTAAATTTCACCCGAAAACCACAACAATTTGTCCAGATACTCCTGGTGAAAACAAAAATATCTGGTGGGTTGTGGCTATCTCAATCCCAGATCTTGCTACAGCCTCTGTGTTTGCTTGTGTTTGCTGGACATTCTCTACAGACTTTACGGTTTTGAATGCATTTTAGCATGTAAGTTTTTGTTTTCTGCTGGTAAATGCTAATTGTTACCACATGGAATCATATCCTCCACACATTCGATTGTTCTAGGAAGAAAGCTTCAGAAACCTGAGAAAACATGATATTTGTATTTGAAAACATGACATTGGATCCACTGGCCGAAAAGAAAGATTTTCCTTATCTACAAAACCACTTTGATGGTGTTTTATTTTTTTTTATTTCACCTGAATTCCACAACAATTTGTCAGGATTTTCCGGGATGAAAGCAGATATATCTGGCATGTTGTGGCTATCTCATTCCAAGATGTTGCTACAGCCTCTGTGCTTGTTTGTGTTTTCTGGACATTCTCTATGGACTTTGGTTTTGAAGGCATTTTAGGATGACACTTTTTATTTTTGGCTCACAGAGGGTAATTGGTTCCACCTGGAATCAAATCCTTCACACATTCGAGTGTTCTAGGCAGAAAGCTTCAGAAACCTGAGAAAACATGATATTTGTGTTTGTAAACATGACATTGGATGCAGTTGCAGAACAGAAAGATTGTGCTTTTCTCCAAAACACTTTGACAGTGATTTTTTGGTTAAATTTCACCAGAAGACCACAACAAATTTTCAGGATTTCCCGGGATGAAAGCAGAAATATCTGGTGTGTTGTGGCTATCTTATTCCAAGATGTTGCTACAGCCTGTGTGTTTGTTTGTGTTTTCTGGACATTCTCTATGGACTTTGGTTTTGAAGGCATTTTAGGATGACACTTTTTATTTTTGGCTCACAGAGGGTAATTGGTTCCACCTGGAATCAAATCCTTCACACATTCGAGTGTTCTAGGCAGAAAGCTTCAGAAACCCTAGAAAACATGATATTTGTGTTTGTGAACCAGACATGTGATGCATTTGCCGAACAGAAAGATTGTGGTTTTCTCCAAAACCACTTTCAGGTCGATTTTCTGGTTAAATTTCACCCGAATTCCACAACAATTTATCCGGATACACTGGGATGAACGCAGAAATATCTGGTGAGTGATGGCGATCTCAATCCCAGATCTTGCTACAGCCTCTGTGTTTGTGTTTTCTGGACGTTCTCTATGAACTTTAAGGTTTTGAATGCATTTTAGCATGACACTTTTTGTTTTCTGCCGGCAAACACTAATGGGTTCCACATGGAGTCAAATCCTCCACACATTCGAGTTTTTATGCAGAAAGCTTCAGAAAGCAAGGAAACATGATAATTGTGTTTGTAAACATGACATGGGATGTATTTACTGAACAGAAAAATTGTGCTTTTCTCCAAAACCACTTTGACAGTGATTTTTTGGTTAAATTTCACCCAAAAACCACAACAACTTGGCCAGATACTCCTGGATGAAAAAAAAAATAGCTGGTGTGTTGTGGCTATTGCAATCACAGATCGTGCTACAACCTCTGTGTTTGTTTGTATTTTCTGGACATTCTCTATGGACTTTACGGTATTGAATGCATTTTAGCATGTAAGTTTTTGTTTTCTCCTGGCAAAGGGTAACTGCTACCACATTGAGTCAAATCTTCCACACATTCGAGTTTTCTAGGCAGAAGGCTTCAGAAACCAGATTAAACATGATATTTGTGTTTGTAAACATGACATGGGATGCATTTGCCGAACAGAAAGATTGTGCTTTTCTCCAAAACCACTTTGACGGTGATTTTTTGGTTAAATTTCACCCGAAAACCACAACAATTTGTCCAGATACTCCTGGTGAAAACAAAAATATCTGGTGGGTTGTGGCTATCTCAATCCCAGATCTTGCTACAGCCTCTGTGTTTGCTTGTGTTTGCTGGACATTCTCTACAGACTTTACGGTTTTGAATGCATTTTAGCATGTAAGTTTTTGTTTTCTGCTGGTAAATGCTAATTGTTACCACATGGAATCATATCCTCCACACATTCGATTGTTCTAGGAAGAAAGCTTCAGAAACCTGAGAAAACATGATATTTGTATTTGAAAACATGACATTGGATCCACTGGCCGAAAAGAAAGATTTTCCTTATCTACAAAACCACTTTGATGGTGTTTTATTTTTTTTTATTTCACCTGAATTCCACAACAATTTGTCAGGATTTTCCGGGATGAAAGCAGATATATCTGGCATGTTGTGGCTATCTCATTCCAAGATGTTGCTACAGCCTCTGTGCTTGTTTGTGTTTTCTGGACATTCTCTATGGACTTTGGTTTTGAAGGCATTTTAGGATGACACTTTTTATTTTTGGCTCACAGAGGGTAATTGGTTCCACCTGGAATCAAATCCTTCACACATTCGAGTGTTCTAGGCAGAAAGCTTCAGAAACCCTAGAAAACATGATATTTGTGTTTGTGAACCAGACATGTGATGCATTTGCCGAACAGAAAGATTGTGGTTTTCTCCAAAACCACTTTCAGGTCGATTTTCTGGTTAAATTTCACCCGAATTCCACAACAATTTATCTGGATACACTGGGATGAACGCAGAAATATCTGGTGAGTGATGGCGATCTCAATCCAGATCTTGCTACAGCCTCTGTGTTTGTGTTTTCTGGACGTTCTCTATGAACTTTAAGGTTTTGAATGCATTTTAGCATGACACTTTTTGTTTTCTGCCGGCAAACACTAATGGGTTCCACATGGAGTCAAATCCTCCACACATTCGAGTTTTTATGCAGAAAGCTTCAGAAAGCAAGGAAACATGATATTTGTGTTTGTAAACATGACATGGGATGTATTTACTGAACAGAAAAATTGAGCTTTTCTCCAAAACCACTTTCACGGTGATTTTTTGGTTAAATTTCACCCAAAAACCACAACAACTTGGCCAGATACTCCTGGATAAAAAAAAAAAAAAGCTGGTGTGTTGTGGCTATCGCAATCCCAGATCGTGCTACAACCTCTGTGTTTGTTTGTGTTTTCTGGACATTCTCTATGGACTTTACGGTATTGAATGCATTTTAGCATGTAAGTTTTTGTTTTCTCCTGGCAAAGGCTAACTGCTACCACATTGAGTCAAATCTTCCACACATTCGAGTTTTCTAGGCAGAAGGCTTCAGAAACCAGATTAAACATGATATTTGTGTTTGTAAACATGACATGGGATGCATTTGCCGAACAGAAAGATTGCGCTTTTCTCCAAAACCACTTTGACGGTGATTTTTTGGTTAAATTTCACCCGAAAACCACAACAATTTGTCCAGATACTCCTGGTGAAAACAAAAATATCTGGTGGGTTGTGGCTATCTCAATCCCAGATCTTGCTACAGCCTCTGTGTTTGCTTGTGTTTGCTGGACATTCTCTACAGACTTTACGGTTTTGAATGCATTTTAGCATGTAAGTTTTTGTTTTCTGCTGGTAAATGCTAATTGTTACCACATGGAATCATATCCTCCACACATTCGATTGTTCTAGGAAGAAAGCTTCAGAAACCTGAGAAAACATGATATTTGTATTTGAAAACATGACATTGGATCCACTGGCCGAAAAGAAAGATTTTCCTTATCTACAAAACCACTTTGATGGTGTTTTATTTTTTTTTATTTCACCTGAATTCCACAACAATTTGTCAGGATTTTCCGGGATGAAAGCAGATATATCTGGCATGTTGTGGCTATCTCATTCCAAGATGTTGCTACAGCCTCTGTGCTTGTTTGTGTTTTCTGGACATTCTCTATGGACTTTGGTTTTGAAGGCATTTTAGGATGACACTTTTTATTTTTGGCTCACAGAGGGTAATTGGTTCCACCTGGAATCAAATCCTTCACACATTCGAGTGTTCTAGGCAGAAAGCTTCAGAAACCCTAGAAAACATGATATTTGTGTTTGTGAACCAGACATGTGATGCATTTGCCGAACAGAAAGATTGTGGTTTTCTCCAAAACCACTTTCAGGTCGATTTTCTGGTTAAATTTCACCCGAATTCCACAACAATTTATCCGGATACACTGGGATGAACGCAGAAATATCTGGTGAGTGATGGCGATCTCAATCCCAGATCTTGCTACAGCCTCTGTGTTTGTGTTTTCTGGACGTTCTCTATGAACTTTAAGGTTTTGAATGCATTTTAGCATGACACTTTTTGTTTTCTGCCGGCAAACACTAATGGGTTCCACATGGAGTCAAATCCTCCACACATTCGAGTTTTTATGCAGAAAGCTTCAGAAAGCAAGGAAACATGATATTTGTGTTTGTAAACATGACATGGGATGTATTTACTGAACAGAAAAATTGAGCTTTTCTCCAAAACCACTTTCACGGTGATTTTTTGGTTAAATTTCACCCAAAAACCACAACAACTTGGCCAGATACTCCTGGATAAAAAAAAAAAAAAGCTGGTGTGTTGTGGCTATCGCAATCCCAGATCGTGCTACAACCTCTGTGTTTGTTTGTGTTTTCTGGACATTCTCTATGGACTTTACGGTATTGAATGCATTTTAGCATGTAAGTTTTTGTTTTCTCCTGGCAAAGGCTAACTGCTACCACATTGAGTCAAATCTTCCACACATTCGAGTTTTCTAGGCAGAAGGCTTCAGAAACCAGATTAAACATGATATTTGTGTTTGTAAACATGACATGGGATGCATTTGCCGAACAGAAAGATTGCGCTTTTCTCCAAAACCACTTTGACGGTGATTTTTTGGTTAAATTTCACCCGAAAACCACAACAATTTGTCGAGATACTCCTGGTGAAAACAAAAATATCTGGTGGGTTGTGGCTATCTCAATCCCAGATCTTGCTACAGCCTCTGTGTTTGCTTGTGTTTGCTGGACATTCTCTACAGACTTTACAGTTTTGAATGCATTTTAGCATGTAAGTTTTTGTTTTCTGCTGGTAAATGCTAATTGTTACCACATGGAATCATATCCTCCACACATTCGATTGTTCTAGGAAGAAAGCTTCAGAAACCTGAGAAAACATGATATTTGTATTTGAAAACATGACATTGGATCCACTGGCCGAAAAGAAAGATTTTCCTTATCTACAAAACCACTTTGATGGTGTTTTATTTTTTTTTTATTTCACCTGAATTCCACAACAATTTGTCAGGATTTTCCGGGATGAAAGCAGATATATCTGGCATGTTGTGGCTATCTCATTCCAAGATGTTGCTACAGCCTGTGTGTTTGTTTGTGTTTTCTGGACATTCTCTATGGACTTTGGTTTTGAAGGCATTTTAGGATGACACTTTTTATTTTTGGCTCACAGAGGGTAATTGGTTCCACCTGGAATCAAATCCTTCACACATTCGAGTGTTCTAGGCAGAAAGCTTCAGAAACCCTAGAAAACATGATATTTGTGTTTGTGAACCAGACATGTGATGCATTTGCCGAACAGAAAGATTGTGGTTTTCTCCAAAACCACTTTCAGGTCGATTTTCTGGTTAAATTTCACCCGAATTCCACAACAATTTATCCGGATACACTGGGATGAACGCAGAAATATCTGGTGAGTGATGGCGATCTCAATCCCAGATCTTGCTACAGCCTCTGTGTTTGTGTTTTCTGGACGTTCTCTATGAACTTTAAGGTTTTGAATGCATTTTAGCATGACACTTTTTGTTTTCTGCCGGCAAACACTAATGGGTTCCACATGGAGTCAAATCCTCCACACATTCGAGTTTTTATGCAGAAAGCTTCAGAAAGCAAGGAAACATGATAATTGTGTTTGTAAACATGACATGGGATGTATTTACTGAACAGAAAAATTGTGCTTTTCTCCAAAACCACTTTGACAGTGATTTTTTGGTTAAATTTCACCCGAAAACCACAACAACTTGGCCAGATACTCCTGGATGAAAAAAAAAATAGCTGGTGTGTTGTGGCTATTGCAATCACAGATCGTGCTACAACCTCTGTGTTTGTTTGTATTTTCTGGACATTCTCTATGGACTTTACGGTATTGAATGCATTTTAGCATGTAAGTTTTTGTTTTCTCCTGGCAAAGGGTAACTGCTACCACATTGAGTCAAATCTTCCACACATTCGAGTTTTCTAGGCAGAAGGCTTCAGAAACCAGATTAAACATGATATTTGTGTTTGTAAACATGACATGGGATGCATTTGCCGAACAGAAAGATTGTGCTTTTCTCCAAAACCACTTTGACGGTGATTTTTTGGTTAAATTTCACCCGAAAACCACAACAATTTGTCCAGATACTCCTGGTGAAAACAAAAATATCTGGTGGGTTGTGGCTATCTCAATCCCAGATCTTGCTACAGCCTCTGTGTTTGCTTGTGTTTGCTGGACATTCTCTACAGACTTTACGGTTTTGAATGCATTTTAGCATGTAAGTTTTTGTTTTCTGCTGGTAAATGCTAATTGTTACCACATGGAATCATATCCTCCACACATTCGATTGTTCTAGGAAGAAAGCTTCAGAAACCTGAGAAAACATGATATTTGTATTTGAAAACATGACATTGGATCCACTGGCCGAAAAGAAAGATTTTCCTTATCTACAAAACCACTTTGATGGTGTTTTATTTTTTTTTATTTCACCTGAATTCCACAACAATTTGTCAGGATTTTCCGGGATGAAAGCAGATATATCTGGCATGTTGTGGCTATCTCATTCCAAGATGTTGCTACAGCCTCTGTGCTTGTTTGTGTTTTCTGGACATTCTCTATGGACTTTGGTTTTGAAGGCATTTTAGGATGACACTTTTTATTTTTGGCTCACAGAGGGTAATTGGTTCCACCTGGAATCAAATCCTTCACACATTCGAGTGTTCTAGGCAGAAAGCTTCAGAAACCCTAGAAAACATGATATTTGTGTTTGTGAACCAGACATGTGATGCATTTGCCGAACAGAAAGATTGTGGTTTTCTCCAAAACCACTTTCAGGTCGATTTTCTGGTTAAATTTCACCCGAATTCCACAACAATTTATCCGGATACACTGGGATGAACGCAGAAATATCTGGTGAGTGATGGCGATCTCAATCCCAGATCTTGCTACAGCCTCTGTGTTTGTGTTTTCTGGACGTTCTCTATGAACTTTAAGGTTTTGAATGCATTTTAGCATGACACTTTTTGTTTTCTGCCGGCAAACACTAATGGGTTCCACATGGAGTCAAATCCTCCACACATTCGAGTTTTTATGCAGAAAGCTTCAGAAAGCAAGGAAACATGATATTTGTGTTTGTAAACATGACATGGGATGTATTTACTGAACAGAAAAATTGAGCTTTTCTCCAAAACCACTTTCACGGTGATTTTTTGGTTAAATTTCACCCAAAAACCACAACAACTTGGCCAGATACTCCTGGATAAAAAAAAAAAAAAGCTGGTGTGTTGTGGCTATCGCAATCCCAGATCGTGCTACAACCTCTGTGTTTGTTTGTGTTTTCTGGACATTCTCTATGGACTTTACGGTATTGAATGCATTTTAGCATGTAAGTTTTTGTTTTCTCCTGGCAAAGGCTAACTGCTACCACATTGAGTCAAATCTTCCACACATTCGAGTTTTCTAGGCAGAAGGCTTCAGAAACCAGATTAAACATGATATTTGTGTTTGTAAACATGACATGGGATGCATTTGCCGAACAGAAAGATTGCGCTTTTCTCCAAAACCACTTTGACGGTGATTTTTTGGTTAAATTTCACCCGAAAACCACAACAATTTGTCGAGATACTCCTGGTGAAAACAAAAATATCTGGTGGGTTGTGGCTATCTCAATCCCAGATCTTGCTACAGCCTCTGTGTTTGCTTGTGTTTGCTGGACATTCTCTACAGACTTTACGGTTTTGAATGCATTTTAGCATGTAAGTTTTTGTTTTCTGCTGGTAAATGCTAATTGTTACCACATGGAATCATATCCTCCACACATTCGATTGTTCTAGGAAGAAAGCTTCAGAAACCTGAGAAAACATGATATTTGTATTTGAAAACATGACATTGGATCCACTGGCCGAAAAGAAAGATTTTCCTTATCTACAAAACCACTTTGATGGTGTTTTATTTTTTTTTTATTTCACCTGAATTCCACAACAATTTGTCAGGATTTTCCGGGATGAAAGCAGATATATCTGGCATGTTGTGGCTATCTCATTCCAAGATGTTGCTACAGCCTGTGTGTTTGTTTGTGTTTTCTGGACATTCTCTATGGACTTTGGTTTTGAAGGCATTTTAGGATGACACTTTTTATTTTTGGCTCACAGAGGGTAATTGGTTCCACCTGGAATCAAATCCTTCACACATTCGAGTGTTCTAGGCAGAAAGCTTCAGAAACCCTAGAAAACATGATATTTGTGTTTGTGAACCAGACATGTGATGCATTTGCCGAACAGAAAGATTGTGGTTTTCTCCAAAACCACTTTCAGGTCGATTTTCTGGTTAAATTTCACCCGAATTCCACAACAATTTATCCGGATACACTGGGATGAACGCAGAAATATCTGGTGAGTGATGGCGATCTCAATCCCAGATCTTGCTACAGCCTCTGTGTTTGTGTTTTCTGGACGTTCTCTATGAACTTTAAGGTTTTGAATGCATTTTAGCATGACACTTTTTGTTTTCTGCCGGCAAACACTAATGGGTTCCACATGGAGTCAAATCCTCCACACATTCGAGTTTTTATGCAGAAAGCTTCAGAAAGCAAGGAAACATGATATTTGTGTTTGTAAACATGACATGGGATGTATTTACTGAACAGAAAAATTGTGCTTTTCTCCAAAACCACTTTCACGGTGATTTTTTGGTTAAATTTCACCCAAAAACCACAACAACTTGGCCAGATACTCCTGGATAAAAAAAAAAAAAAGCTGGTGTGTTGTGGCTATCGCAATCCCAGATCGTGCTACAACCTCTGTGTTTGTTTGTGTTTTCTGGACATTCTCTATGGACTTTATGGTATTGAATGCATTTTAGCATGTAAGTTTTTGTTTTCTCCTGGCAAAGGCTAACTGCTACCACATTGAGTCAAATCTTCCACACATTCGAGTTTTCTAGGCAGAAGGCTTCAGAAACCAGATTAAACATGATATTTGTGTTTGTAAACATGACATGGGATGCATTTGCCGAACAGAAAGATTGCGCTTTTCTCCAAAACCACTTTGACGGTGATTTTTTGGTTAAATTTCACCCGAAAACCACAACAATTTGTCGAGATACTCCTGGTGAAAACAAAAATATCTGGTGGGTTGTGGCTATCTCAATCCCAGATCTTGCTACAGCCTCTGTGTTTGCTTGTGTTTGCTGGACATTCTCTACAGACTTTACAGTTTTG
Organism: Oryctolagus cuniculus; assembly: GCF_051225735.1. Classification (NCBI taxonomy): domain Eukaryota; kingdom Metazoa; phylum Chordata; class Mammalia; order Lagomorpha; family Leporidae; genus Oryctolagus; species Oryctolagus cuniculus. The sequence continues at coordinate 82,085,866 of NC_142879.1, read as the reverse complement.
AATGCATTTTAGCATGTAAGTTTTTGTTTTCTGCTGGTAAATGCTAATTGTTACCACATGGAATCATATCCTCCACACATTCGATTGTTCTAGGAAGAAAGCTTCAGAAACCTGAGAAAACATGATATTTGTATTTGAAAACATGACATTGGATCCACTGGCCGAAAAGAAAGATTTTCCTTATCTACAAAACCACTTTGATGGTGTTTTATTTTTTTTTATTTCACCTGAATTCCACAACAATTTGTCAGGATTTTCCGGGATGAAAGCAGATATATCTGGCATGTTGTGGCTATCTCATTCCAAGATGTTGCTACAGCCTGTGTGTTTGTTTGTGTTTTCTGGACATTCTCTATGGACTTTGGTTTTGAAGGCATTTTAGGATGACACTTTTTATTTTTGGCTCACAGAGGGTAATTGGTTCCACCTGGAATCAAATCCTTCACACATTCGAGTGTTCTAGGCAGAAAGCTTCAGAAACCCTAGAAAACATGATATTTGTGTTTGTGAACCAGACATGTGATGCATTTGCCGAACAGAAAGATTGTGTTTTTCTCCAAAACCACTTTCAGGTCGATTTTCTGGTTAAATTTCACCCGAATTCCACAACAATTTATCCGGATACACTGGGATGAACGCAGAAATATCTGGTGAGTGATGGCGATCTCAATCCCAGATCTTGCTACAGCCTCTGTGTTTGTGTTTTCTGGACGTTCTCTATGAACTTTAAGGTTTTGAATGCATTTTAGCATGACACTTTTTGTTTTCTGCCGGCAAACACTAATGGGTTCCACATGGAGTCAAATCCTCCACACATTCGAGTTTTTATGCAGAAAGCTTCAGAAAGCAAGGAAACATGATATTTGTGTTTGTAAACATGACATGGGATGTATTTACTGAACAGAAAAATTGTGCTTTTCTCCAAAACCACTTTCACGGTGATTTTTTGGTTAAATTTCACCCAAAAACCACAACAACTTGGCCAGATACTCCTGGATAAAAAAAAAAAAAGCTGGTGTGTTGTGGCTATCGCAATCCCAGATAGTGCTACAACCTCTGTGTAGATAGCTTTCAGTGTTCTATGACAATTATGCTTTATATTATAGGTGCATTGCAGCCCATCTTAGTTATAGTAAGTAGTAACTATTTTTACTGCTTTACTTACAGTTTATGTTTGTGATTAGATGCTTAATTTTATTCAAAACGTTTCATCTTTTAATTGCAGTTACCGTGTGATTTTTTTGTGTTTCTCTTCCACATGAATTATTTACATGATTTATTTTGAAATGTTAAACACCTTGGCATCTTTGACTCTATCTTGCTTTTTTATCGATCTCTTGTGATTTCATAGTTTGCTCTATATTAACATGTTGCTTAAAATATTTGTACCTCATTTTATAAAGATATGTTTATAAAGATATGTTCTTTAAGTTCCTTTTTAGTTCATGTCTTGATCTGACAGTGGCATCAATGTAATACTGCATTCAGAAAAGAAATTAAATCATATCTTTATTTATAATTGTCATAGAACACTGAAAGCTATCTCCCTCAGAACACAGCTGTATAAGCTGCTCTCCTTTTATTTTCTGTCTTCAACAATGTCCAGATGTGCAGTTAGGAAATTTAAAAAACAGAAAATTTTATGTATAAGGATATGCTTCTAAGCAGCAAAACCATCAATAAATGTTAATTAAACTATTATATACGGAGATACTCCCATAAAATTCAAAACAAATAAAAACTGACCAGAGAATTATGCAGGATTACTGTGTATAAGATCAATATATAAACCCAATGCATGCCAGTAAGAATGAAACAGGCAACAATATTAAATTACAGAATACAGAACTACAAGTGAATATCTGTAATAGATACAAGAGAAAGCGAGGTCAATCTATGTAATGTATGTTTTAGTATCTTAAAATAGTCCTGGAGTCAATTTTTTTAAAAAAAAGTCAAATGACCTTAAAAAGGAGCCAAGAATATAAATAATATAAAGACCCAGAATACCGGAAAGATTCAGCATTCTGTTACACGCGAGACCATTATTGAAAGTCCAAGGGTCACAAGATTTTAATAGGGTCCTGGAAAAAGGAGGGAGGGACAGTGCTCTGATGTCATGATCATCAGGGAGGTGAGAGTGGCCCCTGCTGTTGGGAGGATCAAGCTGCAAAGATGAGGCAGTTTCAGACCTGAGACCAAGCAGAGTTCCTCTCTGCCCCCACCTGCCACAACCCCAAGCTATGGCCCTCATGCTAGGAGCATTTGGATGGGCTGTGTGTTCTCTGATGTTATGCATTGTTAGGGCAGACTTTAAAATCAGGTGTTCAAAGGCAACACTGCTGAACCACACAGCGTCTTCTTTTCTGGCATCCCAATGTTAGGCATTCTGGGTTAGTTCCTGAGAGAGGTCTCGGGTGTTTCACCCATTGCTGCTCTGTGAACTTCCCTCACCACACTCAGGAGCCCTCAGGAGGATGCTGGGACTCATTGGAAGCTGGAAAGTGGTGAGTGTCAGAGACCAGTATTCTATGGGCACAGGAGGGGAGCTGGGCCAGTAGCCAGGACCCTGATGTCCTGTCCTGTGTCTAAAGGAAAAGGGTTTGTGTGAACCCTGGGGCCTCACAGCTTTCCAAATTGATGGTGATTACAGAATCCACATGGGGAAATGAACTTCCACATGGGATCTGATATCCTTTGGTTGAGAAACGAGGTCACTAGTTTACAATTCAGTGCTGTCAGCACAGCTCTTCCTAGGTTCTGAGTCAGGTTTTGTTTGATGCTAATAACAGAATGGTACAGACTCAGTCATTTAGAAAGAAATGGTATTTGTCTCTTGGTTTGGTCCAAAGGTCGGAGGGCAGTATCTGTTGAGGGTCATCTTGTTGGCAGAGGTTTGGGTGGCACAGAGACCAAATGAAAAATAATGAAATTGCAGGAGCTTCAAATATGAAGTAGTTTCTATAGCACACACCTGGGAATAAGCAGTCACTCAATAATCACATGAATTGATTTAGCCTAATCACTTCATTAGGGTCCCACCTGTTCCCAATGATTAATCTCTCCTAATTGGGATTAAATGCCTTCACACCCTTGTGTGGAGAGTAAAATCTTTGTCAAAGCCAATCATTCACTCCCCAACCCCAAGCTAACTGGTGTGAGAACTGAGAATCAAATAAACTGTTGAACACACAGTAGTTGCATTATGCATCCAAATGTGGTTTAGTCAAATGATAACTTGTAGCATTTGAGAATATCTCAGAAGATCAGATTCTGCTGGCTATAAAATGGTTTATAAATTTGAGAGTTCATTTGTGAGTGTCAAATTGTTAAGTCAACAACAGGAGTCACTGTGTACTTACTTCTCATGTGGGATCTGTCCTTAGTGTGTTGTCCAATGTGAAGTAATGCTATAACTAGTATTGAAACTGTATTTTTACACTTTGTGTTTCTGTGTGGGTGTAAACTGATGAAACCTTTACTTAATATATACTGAATTGATCTTCTTATGTAAAGATAATTAAAAATGAATCTTGATGTGAATGGAATGGGAGAGGGAGTGGGGGATGGGAGGTGTGCATATGGGAGGGAAGTTAAGGGGTGAGCACATGTAATCCAAAATCTGTACTTTGGTAATTTATATTTACTAAATAAAAAAATAAAAAAAGGATTTTAATTTCATGAGAGATTTTCTTTCATGTTCTCCATGGATTTTAGTAGTCCATGCTTTTGCTTTTGATTACTTCTGTATAATCTTATCATTAATTTTTGGAATTCTATTTCTTGCATTTCTTCTATCTCATCATCTTCATAATCTTGTAATGAAGTGTTCTGTTCTTTTGGGAGCATGATGTTGTCTTCCTTATTCTTGTCCTTTGGGTTGTTGCATTTGTTGTTCAGCATTTGTGGAGGTACTCGTTGGTTTCTTCTTTTTTTTCCCCCCACTTTGGCGTCTTTTATCCTTGTACTATGACTCTATAGATAAGTGGAATGTCTGCTTTCAGTGAATGTCTAGAGGCTTGCAGTGGATGTAGCCAGAGAGCTCTGTTCAGTTCTCTAGAGTTAAGGGCATGCCTAAGTTGATACTCTCAGGTTTGACATGGTAAATCGTCACTCTCTTTTTTTAATCAGAATGGAATTATTTCTGCTCAGCTGAGCTCTTCTTCTTGATGGAGTCCAGTGCCTGAGCACCAGCCAAAGTGGATATAATATTCCTCTGCTCTGTCCCAAGGATCGCACAAAGGATCTGTGCAATCCTCAGTATAAGTTAAGATTTTCCAGCAATGTCTCTAACCAGGTGCCCAGGACTTCTGGAGCTTGTGGTGTCCCACTGAGACTGCTCAAAGTCTCATGCACACCATGAGTTCTTCCACACACACTCATTTTTTTCCACAGTCACAGTTCTGAAGCTTCACACATTCACAAGCTCCTAACCTTCTGTTATTTCTCCCCACTGGAGTCAGTAATCTCCAGTCGGCTGATTGCTGGGCACAGAAATGAGTTGGTGCAGCTTTTATGTATGTCCAAATTGGTGCCTGCTCTATTGGCTTGTATGGCTTTGTAAGGTGATCAGAGAGAAATGTGTTCATACCCTCTTTTTTTTTCTCTCTCCTCCAGTTAGGCTGGTGCACTTTCCCTCATATAGCTTCAAACCTCACTTCCTCTAGGGTCTTCCTTCTGCTTTTTCACCAGAGTCTCAGGCTACTGCCGTCTTGTCTCACCTCACTTTGCAGCAATGGTGCATAGGCTCTTGGATATTGGAGTCCTGAGCCATGCGAGCCCATGCCCTCCATGTAATAGAGTTTCCTCTGCCTTTTTTTCATAACTCTTCCCCAAGACTACCACTTTTTTAAAACCATTTTCCCCTGGGCTAGAGAAATACGCTCCCTCCCTATTCTGCTATCTTGTAACCACCACTGGCTGCCAATAGGCTTCTTCTAAAGGGCATTTATAGATTGGCAGCGACAGCAAGCAGAAAGTAAGGTCACTGTGTACTTCCTACCTCTTGCTAGCAGGTGGCTTCCTCTATGACCAACATCCTGCATCGAGAGCATGTTGGCTGTAGCTAAAGAACAACATTCACAATGATCATCACCCAAAGCCGCAGCCCCATGGGAGACCTGGATTCTCAGATATGTTATATCTACTTGGCTCAGTTTTGGTAGGTTATATGTATCCACAAATAAACAATTTTTTTAAAATTTTTCATTTATCCTTTTTAATATAAATTAGTGATGCCTATTATATCTGTGATATGCATTATAGTTTCCCCTTCTTTGATTTTATTTACTTGAACCTAGTTTTTATAACCTAGCGAAAGGATTGTTTCTTCTATTAAAAATAAAATTTTATTTTGCTTATCTTTAATGTTAACATTCCATTTATGACCTATGCTATTCATTTCATCTTGTATTTGGCTTATTCTTGTTTTCTAGGACTCTTGAGATGGATACTTAGGTTGTTTATTGGAAATCTTTCTGTTTAGATGTTTGGCCATGGCAATGTCTGGGTATAGAAAGGCTATTGACTTTTACGTGTTACTATTATATTATGCTACTTTAACAAAGTTTTTTATGAATTCTAATCATTTACAAGTGGACTCTTTTGGCTTCCCTATATTGAGAACCATGTCATTTTCAAATAGAAATAATCTGAATTCCCACTTTTTAATTTGTATCCCTTTGATTTCCTCTTCTTATCAAATGGTTATGTCTAAAACTTCAAGGTGTATATTGTTTGTCTTTTTAAACAATAAAATTATGAACTAAATTAATAGAAAAATACATGATGAGGCAACAGAGGTATATGACTAAATATTTTAATGATGGATCTGAAATGACTAGTGTTTGTGGCACACATTAGTTTGCAATGGGATTGGCCACTGCTTGCAATGCTGGCCTCCTATATTGTAGTGTTACTTTGTGTATATTCTATTAATGAACCTGGGAAGGCAATGGAACATGACCCAAATGCTTTGGAATGTGCCCATATAGCAGATGTAAATAAAATTACTTGCTCCTGGCTCTGTCCTCGCCAAAACCTGTTTATTTTAGCATCTTGGGAAGTGAGCCAGGAAAAAAGATGCTTCATGTGTCAGTGTCTCTGTTTTTGTCTTTCATTTCTCTGCCTTGCAAATAATTAAATATTTAAAAAGAAAAGGCTAAATTCAGTTAATAATCCTTGAGGTTATTTTAATTCGCTAGACTCACTCTTTGCTCATCACTCCCTTTATTTGTACCACTTGGACTATATAATCTTCTGTATTCAGGACAAATTAATCACTATAGCTTCCTTATTGACTCAGAAGAGTCAGACAAAGGAGTGGCTTGTGATTAGCCAATTTTTGGTGAGTATGATGTTCACAATTTTTCTCATATTGGAGTTTCCCTTGGAAACTATATCTCCATTCCCAGAAGGAACAACTCCTGTTGGCAGAGGTGTGTGATGAACAAAGAGAGCAAATTCCTGGAAAGGACATATAAACTCACAAAGCCCATGGTGCTGAGCTAGCTCATTAATCCCTGAAATTTCATTTTTATCTCAAGTAATATGAAATTGAGACCTATTTTTTCTTTTTTAAATTTTTTTGACAGGCAGAGTGGACAGTGAGAGGGAGAGAGACAGAGAGAAAGGTCTTCCTTTTCCCATTTGTTCACCTTCCAATGGCCGCCATGGCCGGCACACTGTGGCTGGAGCACCTCGCTGATCTGAAGGCAGGAGACAGGTACTTATCCTGGTCTCCCATGGGGTGCAGGGCCCAAGCACTTGGGCCATCCTCCACTGCACTCCCTGGCCACCGCAGAGAGCTGGCCTGGAAGAGGGGCAACCGGGACGGAATCTGGTGCCCAGACCGGGAATAGAACCCAGTGTGCCAGCACTGCAAGGCAGAGGATTAGCCTAGTGAGCGGCGGTGCCAGCCAAGACCTATTTTTTTCATCATGTACTAGTTTCTGAGCTCTGAGATGAGGGAACTTAGGCTTGGAAGCTCAAGTTTAAGGTTCCCACATTTGTACAATATCACTTAGGACAATGGTAGTATAGAGAAAACACAGGAATTTGAACAGGGAAAATCATATCTGTGCAATAAAGGAAACCAGGGAGAGGTTGTGGGCCTAAAACCAGTACACTGTCTTACTCCCACTGAAGTTCATATTAGCCATAGCCATTCCCTGTTAGAGAAGAACAACGTGGCAGTAGAGGCTCTATGTAATTCTTGTGTTGACATCTTGCATGATTTATAGAAGAAACTAGCGAACAGAGAAAGTTAAGATCTGACTCTCAGAGCTATAAATAAAGATTTGATAGATCATCAGATGAATGTATAGAGAAATGGATTTCAAGAGTTTTGAATTAATTCCCAGAGACTGGAACTTTTGTTTTGTGCAATGAATTTAAATGCACCCACAGTAAAGCTCATTATTTTATTCTAGTAAATGTACTATAGTAGTTTTCTGAATTCTGGAATATTACCCATGAATAACACACTAATTATTTGATTAGGTCACAGCAAATATCTTTTGATGGATTAGATATAAGTTGCCATAGGAATATTGGCTTCTTGTTTAAGTATCTTGAAGTAGAATAGCATCATGTTTTCCATATTTTATACATGTATCTGTAATAAGCAGATGTGTGTTTAGAAATACAGTATAATTATCAGAATTGAAAACAAAGGGAAAACAAATAATAAGCATCATAAAACCTGTTCCCACATTTGAATTTATCCATTTTTAACTTTTATTTAGTAAATATAAATTTCTAAAGTACAGTTTATGCATTACAATGGCTTCCCCCATAAATTCCCGCCCACCCACAACCCTCCCATCTCCTGCTGCCTCTCCCATTCCATTCACATCAAGATTCATTTTCAATTATCTTTATGTACAGATCACTTTAGTGTATATTAAGTAAAGATTTCAACAGTTTGCACCCATACAGAACGATTAAGTGTAAAATACTGTTTGAGTACTAATTATAGCATTAGTTCACATTGAACAACACATAAAGGTCAGAGATCCTACATGAGGAGTAAGTGCACAGTGACTCCTGTTGTTAACTTAAAAAATTGGCACTCTTGTTTAAGGCATCAGTAATCTCCCTAGGCTCTAGTCATGAGTTGCCAAGGCTATGGAAGCATTTTGAGTTCACTGACATTGATCTTATGTCAACAAGGTCATAGTCAAAGTGGAAGTTTTCTCCTCCCTTCAGAGAAAGGTACCTCCTTCTTTGATGGCCCCATTCTTTCCACTGGGATCTCACTCGCAGAGATCTTTCCTTTAGGGTTTTTTTTTTTTTTTTTGCCAGAGTGTCTTGGCTTTCCATGCCTAAAATACTCTCATGGGCTCTTCAGCCAGGTCCGAATGCCTTAAGGGCTGATTCTGAGGCCAGGGTGCTGTTTAGGACATCTGCCTTTCTATGAGTCTGCTGTGTATCCCGCTTCTCATGTTGGATCGTTCTCTCCCTTTTTGATTCTGTCAGCTAGTATTAGCAGACACTCGTCTTGTTTATGTGATCCCTTTGACTCGTAGGTCTATCAGTATGATCAATTGTAAACTGAAGTTGATCACTTGGACTAGTGAGATGGCATGGGTACATGTCACCTTGATGGGATTGAATTGGAATCCCGTGGCATGTTTCTAACTCCACCATTTGGGGCAAGTCCAATTGAGCATGTCCCAAATTGTACGTCTCCTCCCTCTCTTATTCCCACTCTTACATTTAACAGAGATCACTTTTCAGTTGAATTTAAATACCTAAGAATAATTGTGTGTTAATTAAAGAGTTCAACCAACAGTTTTAAGTAGAACAAAAAATACTAAAAGTGATAAAGTTTTAACTTGTAGATCAACAGTCAGGACAAGGGCTGATCAAGTCACTGTTTCTTATAGTATCCATTTCACTTCACCATGTTTCCTTTTTGGTGCTCGGTTAGTTGTCACCAATCAGGTAGAACATATGATATTTGTCCCTTTGGGACTGGCTTAATTCACTCAGCATGATGTTTTCCAGATTGCTCCATTTTGTTGCAAATGACAGGATTTCGTTGTTTTTTTTTTTTTTCTGCTGTATCGTATTCTATGGAGTACATGACCCATAATTTCTTTATCCAGTCTACTGTTGATGGGCATTTGGGTTGATTCCAGGTTCTAGCTATTGTGAATTGAGCTGAAATAAGAATTCATCTATTTTTGACACATGCCTTTCAAATATGAGTTTGAAACCCTAAAATTTAACCACTGGAGTTCCACTTCATTAGTGTGTGGTTGAAGATGAATTCTTTTGCATCATGCATTTTGTGTTGAGAGTGAAGCGATTACTCAGGAAACATACAAATCATTCTTCTTGTTTCTTTTTATATTTCAAAGAAACATTTTATTTATTGAGTACAGATCTCATCAGTACAACTTTAGGAATATAGTGATTCTTCTCACTATGCTGCCCTCCCTCCTCCACTCTCACCCCACTCCTCCTTCCTTGCTCATTCCAAGTCCCATTATCCTTTAAGATACATTTTTATTTAACTTTATACATAGAAGACCAACTTTTACAAAGTAGATTTCAACAATTTACACATACGAACAAACACACACAGACAAACACACACACAAACCGAGAACTAGTTTTACAGTTAATTCTCATAATACAATTCATTGCAGACAGAAGTCCTTTATGGAGAGTATGCGCACAGTGACTCCTGTTGTTAATGTAACAAATAACAGTCTTATGTATGATATCAGTGATCACCCAAAACTCTTATCATGAGCTGCCTAGGTTATGGAAGCTACAAAGGCTATAGTAGCCTTTGTATCCAAAATCTGCATCAGTATCTAGACAAGTCCACAAGCAAAGTTGAAGTACTCTCCACCTGTCAGACCAAAGTACATCCTTCTTTTATGGCCACTTCTTTCCACTGGGGTCTCTCTCACAGAGATCCTTTATGTAGAACATTTTGTACCACATTGTCTTGGCTTTTGATGCTTGACTTGCTCTCATGTGACTTTAACCTGACCAGAATGCCTTATGGGCTGATTCTGAGGACAGAGTGTTTTTTAATGTGATTCTCATTCTATGTGTCTGCTCTGTGTACTGCTTCCCATGTTGGAATATTCTCTCCTTTTTAATTCTGTTTATTTTTACCAGACATTTCATATTATTTATATGATCCATTTAACATGTAATCCTATCTATATTATCAATTTAACACTTAATATGTTCACTCTAACAATTAAGATGGCATTTTTTACTATCCAGTTTGATGGGATTTGAGGTCCCATACCAAGATTTTAAATTGTACCTTTAGAAGTAATCTGTAGGAAAGTATGCAGGACAATAGAGCTTCACAGTTACAAAATCCCTCCTTCCTGTGTTATTCCAAACATTATGCTTAATGAGATTTATTTTCAATTGACTTTATAAACCTCCACTGTGATACAGCCTTGACTAAACAAGTTCAGAGTTGGTGAACTCAAGGGGCTCCCTCGGGTGATTGCTGACATCATAAATAAGAGTGCCAATTGTTAAATCAACAACAGGAGTCACTGGGTACATGCTCCCCATGTAGGATCTCTGTCCTTAATGTGCTTTACTATGAAACTTAAAGACAACATTACTAGTTGAACAATACCCTATACCTTGTGCGGTTGTGTGAAGGCAGCCTGTTGAAATCATTGCTTAGTATATACTAAGTTGCTTTCTGTATATGAAGGTAATTGAAAATGAAACTCGATGAAGAGCAGGATGGGAGAGGGAGTGGGAGAGGGAAGGGTCACAGGAGGGAGGGAGTTTGGGGGGGAGCCACAATACAAAAGTTGCGCTTTGTAAATTCACATTTATTAAATAAAAAGATAAACACATGATTAACTCAATGTTAAGAAAGAGTTCTACAAATAGTATGACGTACAGAAAAAAAAAAAACTGTTTCTCAACAGTCAAGACCAAAGCTGTTCAAGTCATTGCTTCTCAAAATGACAATCTTAGTTTTATGGATTTTCTTTTAGGTGCTCTCTTAGTTGTCACTAACTATTATGGTATTAGTATATTGGGACTGTCTTATTTCACTCAGTATGTTTTCCAGATTCATTCATTTTGTTGCAAATGAATGGATTTCATTGTTTTTATCCATTGTGTAGTATACAATAGAGTATATATCCCATAATTTCCTTATCCAGTCTTTAGTTGAAGGGCATTTAGGTCAATTCCATGTCTTAGCTATTGTGAATGCAGCTTTCATAAACATCGAGGTACAGATAACATTTTTCATTTGCTGATTTCATTTCCATTGGGTAAATTCCCAGGAGTGAAATGGCTGGGTCCTATGGTAGGTCTATATTCAGATTTCTGAGGTATTTCCAAATGGTCTTTCATAGTGGCTTTACAAGTTTACATTCCCACCAGCAATGGGTTGGGGTACCTTTTGCCTCACATTCTCATCAGCATTTGCTGCTTGTTGATTTCTGTATGAAAGCAATTCTAACTGGAATGAGGTGAAACCTCACTGTGTTCTTTTTAAAGATTTATTGAATTTATTTGAAAGACAGAGTTACAGAGAGAGGTAGAGACAGAGATAGAGGTCTTCCACCTGATGGTTCACTCCCCAGATGGCTGCAATGCCTACAGCAGTGCTGATCCAAAGCCAGGAACTTCTCCAGGGTCTCCCACATGGGTGCAGGTTCCCAAGGACTTAGGACATATTCTATTTTTTCCCAGGCCATAGCAGAGAGCTGTATAGGAAGAGGAGCAGCTGGGACTAGAACTGGCACCCATATGGGATGCCTGCACTTCAGGCCAGGGATTTAACCCACTGCACCACAGTGCCAACCACATCACTGTGGTTTTAAATTGCATTTCCTTGATGGCTAGTGATTCTAGACATTTTTTATTTGTCTCTTTGCCATCTGGATTTCCTATTTTGAAAAACATCTATTTAAATGCTTGGCCCATTTCTTCACTGGGTTGTTTGTTTCATGGTTCTGGAGTTTCTTGATCTCTTTATATATCCTGGTTATAAATCTTTCATCAGCTGCATAGTTTACAAATAATTTCTCCCATTCTATCAGTAGCCTCTTCACTTTCTGAGTGTAATCCCATTTCTTAATTATGGCTTTGATTGCCAGTGCCTCTGGTTTCTTTTCGAAGAACTCTTTGCCTGAGCCAATTATCTTCCTGGCTTTCCCCAATGTTTTTTAATAATATGGTGTTATCAGCTCATAGATTTATGTCTTTGATCATTTTGAATGGATTTTTGTGTATGGTGTAAAGCAGGGGTTTTGCTTCATATTTTTGCATGTGGGAATCCAGTTTTCCCAGCACCACTTGCTGAAGAGACTGTCCTTACTCCAGGGGTGTGTTTATGCTCTTTGGTTGAATATAAGTTGGTTGAAGATGCTTGGATTGACTTCTGGTGGTTTGTTTGTTTGTTTGTTTGTTCATTTTGTCCATCCATCTTTTTTTTTCACAATTACTAGGCTGCTTTTATTATAACTGCCTTGAAGCATGTCTTGAGACCTTGTATTGTGATGCCTCTGGCTTTGTTTTTGTTCTATAATATTGCTTTAGCTATGCAAGGTCTCCTGTGTTTCTTCATCATTTTTCTAGATCTTAGAAGAATGTCTTTGCTATTTTGATTGGTATCACATTGAATTCGTAAATTGCTTTTAGAATAACGGGCATTTTGATGATATTGCTTCTTATAATTCATGAACATGGATTTTTTTTTCATTTTTATCTTCTGTTTCTTTTTTAATATTTTATAATTCACATCATAAAGATCTTTGGCATTGTTGGTTAAATTTACTCCATGCTATTGTGAATGGGAATGATCTGAGAAATTCTTTCTGAAACATGCCATTGTGTATACAATCTGTGTATACAAAGGCTGTTTTAATGTCTGTGTATTGGTTGTATATCCTCCTACATTACCAAACTCTTCCATGAGTTCACATAATCTCTTGGAGGAGTCTTTTGGATCCATCTGCAAATAGAGATGTCATCTGCACATAGAGATAGTTTGACTTTCTCTTTACCAATTTGTGTCCCTTGATTTCTTTTTCTGGCTAATGGCTCTGGTTAAATCTTCCAGGATTATACTGAATAGCAATGTTGAGCGTGGGCATCCTTGTCTAGTTCCAGATCTCAGTGAGAATGCTTCTAACTTTTCCTCATTCAATGGGATGCTGACTATATTTGTCATAAATTTCCTTGATTGTGTCAAGAGATTTTCCTCTATACTCAATTTGCTCAGTTTTCATCATGAAAGGGTGTTGTATTTTATCAAATGCTTTCTCTGCATATAGAGATAATCATTTGGTTTCGTTCTTAAATTTGTTAATGTGATGTATCACATTGATTGATTTGCAAGTATTGAACCATCCATGCATTCCAAGGATAAATTCCACTTGGTCTGCGTGAATGATCTTTAGATGTGTTGTTGGATTCCATTGACTAGAATTTTATTAAGGAATTTTGCCGCTACTTGATTTAGGGAAATTGGTGTGTAGTTCTCTTTCTCTATTGTGTCTTTTTCCGTGTTTAGAAATTAAGGTGATGCTGGCTTCAGGGAAAGATTTGTGAAAATTCCCTCTCTTTCAATTGTTTTGAATAACTTGAGAAGAATTGATATTAGTTCTCTTTTAAATTTCTGTTAAAATTCAGCAGTGAAGACATCGGGACCTCAGCTTTTGTTTGTCGAGAGGGTCTTTATTACTGATTCAATTTTCATCTTGGAAATTTGTCTGTTTAGGTTTTCTATGTATTCATTGCTCCATGTAGCTAGGTTGTTTGTTTCCAGGAACCTGTCCATTTCATTTATGTTTCCAGCTTGTTGACATGCAGCTCTTTGTATTAATTTCTTGTAATTCACTTCATGGTGTCTGTTGTTACATTTTCTTTTTCATCTCTAGTTTTATTCATTTGCATCTTTTTTTGGGTTAGTTGCCCAATTATGTGTCAATTTTATTTAAAAAAAATCTCTTTTTTTACAGGCAGAGTGGACAGTGAGAGAGAGAGAGACAGAGAGAAAGGTCTTCCTTTGCCATTGGTTCGCCCTCCAATGGCTGCCATGGCCGGCACGCTGCAGCTGGCGCACCATGCTGATCTGAAGGCAGGAGCCAGGTGCTTATCCTGGTCTCCCATGGGGTGCAGGACCCAAGCACTTGGTCCATCCTCCACTGCACTCCCTGGCCACAGCAGAGAGCTGGCCTGGAAGAGGGGTAACCAGGACAGAATCCGGCACCCCGCCCGAGACTAGAACCCGGTGTGCTGGCGCCACCAGGCAGAGGATTAGCCTATTGAGCCGCGGCGCCGGCCACAGCTCTTTATTTTGCTGATCTTTTATATTGTTTTTTGGATTCATTTTTTAAATTTCCTCTCTAATTTTGATATTTCTTTTCTCCTATTAGTTTTGGTTTGGTTTGCTCATTTTCTAGATCCTTGAGATGCATTGATAGCTCATTTATTTGGTGTATTTCCAGTTTCTTGATATAGGCACCAATTGTTACAAACTTTCCTCTTAACATTGCTTTTGCTGTACACCGTAAGTTTGATATTTTGTTGTTGCTTCATTTGTTTCCCAAAATTTTTTATTTCAACTTTTATTTCTTCTATGACCCACTCTTTATTCTGAAGCATATTGTTCAGTCTCCATATGTTTGCATATGTTTCAGAGATTGTTAAGTTGCTGATTTCCAGCATCATTCCATTGTGGTGTGAGAAGAAGCGTAGTATGATTCTGATTTTTTTTTTTTTGGTTTTGGAATTTGCTGATGTTTGCTTTATGGTCTAGTATGTGGTCAATCCTAGAAAAAGTTCCATACACTCCTGAGAATAATATGTATTCTGGAACTGTAAGGTGAAAATTTCTGTGGATATTTATTAGATCCATTTGGTCTATAGTGTTGATTACCTCTGCTGTTTCCTTGCTGAATTTCTGTCTTGTGGATCTGTCCATTCCTGAATGTGGGGTATTGAAGCCCTCCATTACTATTATGTTTGAATTTATGTCTCCCTTTGCTTCCTTTAATGTTTGTTTTAAATAGTCAGGTGCCCTGTAATTAGGTGCATATGCATTTATAATAGTGATATACCCTCCTAGCGTGTAGGATTTCTGATGAGAAGTCCACTCTGAGTCTAACTGGAGATCCCTGAAATAAATCTAGTGTTTCTCTTGTGAAGATTTTAGAATCTTTTCTTTATTTATTTACTGTGGAAAGTTTGCTTATAATCTATCATGGTGAATATATTTTCTGGTCATTTCTTTTAGGAGTTCTATATGCTCCTCGGACTTAAATGTCCCTTTATTTCTCCAAATTAGGGAAGTTTTCTGGAATTATTTCACTAAAAAGGCCTTCTCATCCATCCCATCTTTCCAAAACTTCATAAATTCCTAGAACTTTTATTTTGGGTCATTTGATAGTATCTATAATTTACCAACAGTGTATTTTAACTTTCTAATTTCTTCTTATGTTTGATCTCTCTGAATGATTTCCTTTTTTTTGTCTTCTAAGTCAGATATTCTTTCTTTTGATTCACAGATTATTTTGTTAAGGCTTTCCACTGCATTTTCTAATTTGCTCTATTGACTTCTTCATTTCCAAGATTTCATTTTGATTTCTCCTTAAGTTCTCAATTTCATGGGAGAAAATTTCTTTCATGTCATGTATAGATTTTATTAGTTCATGCATTTTCTTCTGATTACTTTTAAGCAATCCTGTGATCAATATTTTGAATTCTACTTCTGGATATTTTTAATCTCATCATCTTCACAATCTATTATTGTAGTGTTGTGTTCTTCGGGGGGCATCATTTTGTCTTCCGTATTCTTGTTTGGTGCATTTGTTATTTAGTATTTGTGGACATAGTCATTTTATTTTTGCTGTTGCAGCTTTTATCTGTGGACTATGTCTGTGTTCATTATCAGATTGTCTGCTTTCAGGAAATACCTAAAGGCATGTGGTGATTGTAGCCAGGGAGCTCTGTTCATTGCTTCAGAGTGAAGGGTGTGTCTGAAGTGACACACCAATTTTGGCATCTTAAATCTCTTTTTTTTATTAGAGGGGAGGTTTCTTCTTGTCTGTTGGTGTAGATTCATCTGAGCTCCTCTCCTCAAATGAGACCAGTGCCTGGGTGCTAGCCCCAGAGGGTATATTATTTATTGGCACTGCCACAAGGACCACACAAAGGATCTGTGCAGTTTTCAGTATAAGTTTGGATTCTCCAGCAATGACCCTTGCCTGGTAACCAGGGAATGCTGATTGTGTGGAGCCTCCCACACTGACTGCTCAAAGTCCCGGTGACTCCCTTTTTGCTCCCACACAACCTCAGTATTTACACAGTCCTAGCACAGAAGCCTCACACAGTCTCAAGCAGCATACCCCCCTGCCAGATCTCCCCACCAGATCAGGATTCTCTGCTTGGCTGCTTTCAAGATGCTTACACAAGCTAGCGCAGCTGTCATATGTGTCAAAATGGCACTTGTTCTATATCACTTGCTTACATGTTGCAGTTGCAGGGTGCTATGGACAGAGAAAATGTGCCCCCTCTTTTTTTTCTCCTCTAGTTTGGCAGGTACATTATCCCCCAATTGGCTCCAAGTCAGATTCTCTCTAGGCTCTTCCTGCAGCTTTTTCACCCATGGAGTTGGCTTATGCAGTCTGGTCTCACCACACTCTCCTCTCTGATGTGGAGGCTCTTGGCTGCTGGAGTTCTGAGTTGTGAATCCCTCCATGTAGGTCCACTTTGTCCCTCCAATATGTAGAGCTTCCTCTGCTTTTTAACCCAAAACTCTTGCCTGAATCTGCACTCTTTCCATTTTTTAAAAACTATCTTCCCCAAGAATAGAGCAGCAAGCTCCTTCCCTACTCTGCAATCTTGCCCCTGATCCCTATTATTGTTTTCTAATGGAGGAGAGCTTACACGTATCTGGATTTGTTCAACATCAAATATTAATAACCTTGATGAGAAGGGAAGAATTTAATTCCATGCAAAGTTAAATCAGAAGAAATTAACATATGTGTTCAGGTACAGGACTCCATCCTTTAATAATGTGTGGGTGGTAGGAATCCAAGTGCTTATGCGCCAACTACTGCCTCATAGACATCTTAGCAGGGTGCTGCCTTGAATATGCAGAATATCAATCACGCATCTGGGCATGTTGGTATTAGATATAGTATTTCCCAAGCAGCAGACTAACTTGCATCACAACATTTAACATTCCCAAGTCTGATGGTTTGCTATGAAATTTTGCCTGGGTCCTGTATCTCCAACAGGAAGTTCTGAGGCTTCTTCATAATATAACTTTTCAAATCATGTTGGTGTTATATTCACTGAATGCCAAGAAGCATTTTAGGGAAGAACTACATGAATATTTGGAAACTGGGAGGTGTCTTTTGCAATAATTACTATAAAGATATAGCATAATAAATGTGTATTATATTCATTTTTCTACACAGCTGTGGACAAAAATATCGTGGTTACAAGCAGAATATATTCTATAGAATTTTCAGTGTGTAACATCAAAATATGTTCTAGTGAAACTAACAATATGAAGTACCATGAAGTGTATTTGTAGCAACAAAACAATAGTTAACATCACCCAAGTATTTTTCTATAGGGTAGATTTTAGTGGCAGCATTTGTTTCTTTCTGTGGTATTTTGCCACTTGACTCACAAGCATTCTTAAAATAAAAAATTGCTTCTTGGCAGTAACATTTTAAACAAATTAAGTAGCAAGTACATGTTTCTTTTGACATAAAGATTACGTGTGCCTTATCACTGCCAATCAGTATAATTGTTGGTGATCTTTCTTTATTTTAACTTTTATTTAATGAATATAAATTTCCAAAGTAGAGCTGATGGAGTACAATGGCTTTCCCCCATAACTTCCCTCCCACCTGCAACCCTCCCCTTTCCTACTCCCTCTCCCCTTCCATTCACATCAAGATTCATTTTCAATTCTCTTTTTATACAGAAGATCAGTTTAGCATATATTAAGTAAAGATTTCAACAATTTGCACCCACACAGAAACACAAAGTGAAAAGCACTGTTTGAGTACTAGTTATAGCATTAAATTACAATGTACAGCACATTAAGGACAGAGATCCTACATGAAGGTAAGTGCACAGTGACTCCTGTTGTTCACTTAACAAATTAACACTCTTGTGTATGGCATCAGTAATCACCCTAGGCTCTTGTCATGAGCTGCCAAGGCTATGGAATTCCTTTGAGTTCACCGGCTCTGATCATATTTAGACAAGGTCATATTCAAAGTGGAACTTCTCTCCTCCCTTCAGAGAAAGGTACTTCCTTCTTTAATGACCTGTTCTTTCCACTGGGATCTCAATCACGGAGATCTTTCATTTATGTATTTTTTTTTTTTTTTGCCAGAGTGTCTTGGCTTTCCATGCCTGAAATATTCTCATGGGCTTTAAAGCCAGATTCATGTGTTTTAAAGGATGATTCTGAGGCCAGAGTGCTGTTTAGGACATCTGCCATTCTATGGGTCTGCTGTGTATCTCGCTTCCCATGTTGGACCATTCTCTCCCTTTTAATTCTATCAGCTACTATTCGCAGACACTAGTCTTGTTTATGCGATCCCTTTGGCTCTTAGTCCCATCATTATGAACAATTGTGAACAGAAATTGATCACTGGGACTAGTGAGATGGCATTGGCACATGCCGCCTCGATGGGATTGAATTGGAATCCCCTGGTATGTTTCTAACTCGACCGTTTGAGGTATGTCAGCTTGAGCATGTCCCGAATTGCACATCACTTCCCTCTCTTATTCACACTCTTATATTTAACAACGATCACTTTTCAGTTAAGTTTCAACACTTAAGAATATCTGTGTATTGATTACAGTATTCAACCAAAAGTATTAAGTAACACAAACAAAACAATTACTAAGAGGGATAACGTATTAAGTTGTTCACCAACAGTCAGGGCAAGGGCTGATCAAGTCACGGTTTCTCGTAGTGTTCATTTCTCTTTAACAGGTTTCCTTTTTGGTGCTCAGTTAGTTGTCACCGATCAGGGAGAACATATGATATTTGTCCCTTTGGGACTGGCTTATTTCAGTCAGCATAATGTTTTCCAAATTCCTAACAGGGATCACTTTTCAGTTGAAATTTAAACACCAGGAATAATTGTGTTAATTACAGAGTTCAACCAATAGTACTAGAACAAAAAAATACTAACATGGATAAAGTATTACATTGTACATCAACAGTCAGGACAAGAGCTAATCAAGTCACTGTTGGTGCTCTTTCAAGGACATCTTCTTTGGTCCTTGTCATGTGTAAAGCACTGTTACTACTGAGGGAAGCTGATTGGTGTTCTTTTCTACAGCTAATGTATTTGGTATTTTGTATTCACTTCTATCATGATATTGCTCTGAGTCTAGGAGCAAATAACACCAGTTCTCTCACATTTCCATTTATCTTCTCATCCAGGTACAGTCCTAATTCCCACTACATGTTTCCAAGGCCAAAGAAAATGAACACACCACCAGTAAGTTGTTTATTTTTGTTTGCATTATATTGTGATATAACAGCTTTATGAGTATATTTCATTAAAATCGTGAAATAAATATTTGACAACATAAAATTGTCATGATTATAAAGCATTAGAAATATCAAACCTAATATCAAATTTGTTTCTAGTCTCTGTGATGCTATAATGGTAACATGTTTATCATGTTATTCAAATTGGAACACAGAATCTCCTAAATTATTGTAAAATATAAAGCCTGAATTTGTATTTATCGGTCTTATCAATGATATAGTAGAGGTAGTTACACTGAACTAGTAAAAAGTTGTGGCCAGCACTGTGGCACAGTGGGTTAATTCCCTGGCCTGAAGTGCTGGCATCAAATGGGTACCGGTTTGAGACCCGGCTGTTCCACTTTTTGTTTGTTTGTTTGTTTAAACTTTTATTTAGTAAAAAAGTACAGCTTATGGGTTAAAAGGGCTTTTCCCCCCCATAATTTCCCTCCCACCCACTACCCTCCCATCTCCCGCTCCCTCTCCCCTTCCATTCACATCAAGATTCATTTTCAATTCTCTTTATATACAGGAGATCAATTTAGTATATATTAAGTAAAGATTTCAACAGTTTGCACCCACATAGAAACACAAAGTGAAAAATACTTTTGGAGTACTAGTTATAGCATTAAGTCACAACGTACAGCCCATTAAGGACAGAGATCCTACATGGGGAGTAAGTGCACAGTGATTCCTGTTGTTGACTTAAAAAATTGACACTCTTGTTTATGGCGTCAGTAATCTCCCTAGGCTCTTGTCATGAGTTGCCAAGGCTATGGATGCCTTTTGAGTTCGTCAACTCCTATCTTATTTAGACAAGGTCATAGTCAAAGTGGAAGTTCACTCCTCCCTTAAGAGAAAGGCACCTCTTCTTTGATGGCCTGTTCTCTCTACTGGGATCTCACTCACAGAGATCTCTCATTTAGGTCCTTTTTTTTTTTTTTTGCTAGAGTGTCTTGGCATTCCATGCCTAAAATACTCTCAAGTGATCTTCAGCCAGATCCAAATGCCTTACGGGCTGATTCTGAGGCCAGAGTGTTGTTTAGGACATCTGCCATTCTATGAGTCTGCTCTGTATCCAGTTTCCCATCTTGGATCGTTCTTCCCTTTTTTTATTCTGTCAGTTTGTATTAGCCAACATTAGTCTTTTTTTAAACTTTTATTTAATAAATATAAATTTCCAAACTACAGCTTATGGAGTACAATGGCTTCCCCTCATAACTTCCCTCCCACCCGTAACCCTCCCATCTCCCGCTCCCTCTCCCCTTCCATTCACAAGATTCACTTTCAATTCTCTTTATATACAGAATGTCAGTTTAGCATATATTAAGTAAATGTTTCAACAGTTTGCACCCACATAGAAACACAAAGTGAAAAATACTGTTTGAGTACTAGTTATAGCATTAAGTCACACTGTACAGCACATTAAGGACAGAGATCCTACATGAGGAGTAAGTGCACAGTGACTCCTGTTATTGACTTAACAAATTGACACTCTTATTTATGACATCAGTAATCAGGTTAGGCTCTTGTCATGAGTTCCCAAGGCTATGGCAGCCTTTTGAGATCACTGACTTTGATCATATTTGGCAAAGTCATATTCAGAAAGGAAGTTCTTTCTCTCTTCCCTTCAGAGAAAGGTACCTCCTTCTTTGATGACCTGTTCTTTCCACTGGGATCTCACGGAGATCTTTCATTTATGTCTTTTTTTTTGCCAGAGTGTCTTGGCTTTCCATGCTTGAAATACTCTCATGGGCTTTTCAGCCAGATTCATGTGCTTTAAGGGCTGATTCTGAGGTCATAGTGCTGTTTAGGACATCTGCCATTCTATGGGTCTGCTGTGTATCTCGCTTCCCATGTTGGATGATTCTGTCCCTTTTTTATTCTATCAGCTAGTATCTGCAGACACCAGTCTTGTTTATGTGATCCCTTTGGCTCTTAGTCCCATCATTATGATCAATTGTGAACAGAAATTGATCACTGGGACTAGTGAGATGGCATTGGCACATGCCACCTTGATGGGATTGAATTGGAATCCCCTGGTATGTTTCTAACTCGACCGTTTGAGGTATGTCAGCTTGAGCATGTCCCGAATTGCACATCTATTCCCTCTCTTATTCCCACTCTTATATTTAACAGCAATCACTTTTCAGTTAAGTTTCAACACTTAAGAATAACTGTGAACAACTTAATATATTATCCCTCTTAGTAGTTTTTTTGTCTGTTCTACTTAATATGACTGGTTTAATTCTGTAATTAATACACAGTTATTCTTAAGTGTTGAAATTTAACTGAAATGTGATCCCTGTTAAACATAAGAGTGGGAATAAGAGAGGGAAGAGATGTATAATTTGGGACATGCTCAAGCTGACTTGCCCCAAATGGTAGAGTTAAAAACATACCAGGGGATTCCAATTCAATCCCATCAAGGTGGCATATACCAATGCCATCTCACTATTCCAAGTGATCAATTTCAGTTCACAATTGATCATAATGAAAGGACTAAGAGTCAAAGGCAGCACATAAACAAGTCTAGTACCTGCTAACACTAACTGATAGAATAAATAAAGGGGAGAGTGATCCAACATGGGAAGTGCGATACTCAGCAGACTCATAGAATGGCAGATGTCCTAAACAGCACTCTGGCCTCAGAATCAGCCCTAAAGGCTTTCGGATCTGGCTGAAAAGCCCATGAGAGTATTTCAGGCATGGAAAGCCAAGACACTCTGGCAAAAGTTCTCTGTGAGTGAGATCCCAGTGGAAAGAACAGGTCTTCAAAGAAGGAGGTACCTTTCTCTGAAGGGAGGAGAGAACCTCCACTTTGACTATGACCTTGTCTAAACAAGATAAGAGTCGGAGAACTCAGAGGGCTTCCATAGCCTTGGAAACTCATGACTGGAGCATAGGGAGATTACTGATGCCATAGACAGGAGTGTCAATTTGTAAAGTCAACAACAGGAGTCACTGTGCACTTACTCCTCATGTAGGATCTCTGTCCTTAATGTGCTGTACATTGAGATTTAATGATATAATGAGTACTCAAACAATATATTTCACTTTGTGTTTCTATGTGGGTGCAAACTGTTAAAATCTTTACTTAATGTATATTAAACTGACCTTATGTAAAAAAAAAAAAAGAAAAGAAATTATCAATTCCCAACTTGACTCTTACTGGGATTAAACATGACAATAGTTCTGATCTGATTTCATCATCATTTAAAAAAAATCATCTATTATTTTTCACTTTATGTTTCTGTGTGGGAGCAAACTGTTGAAATCCTTACTTAATGTATACTAAGCTGATCTTCTGTATATTAAGATAATCAAAAATGAATCTTGATGTGAATGGAAGGGGAGAGGGAGTGGGAAGGGGAGGGTTGTGGGTGGGAGGGACGGTATGGGGGGGAAGCCATTGTAATCCATAAATCGTACTTTGGAAATTTATATTCATTAAATAAAAGTTAAAAAAAAGAAAATAATAAAAGAAAGAATAACTGTGTATTGATTACAGTATTCAACCAAAAGTATTAAGTAACACAAACAAAACAATTACTAAGAGGGATAACGTATTAAGTTGTTGATCAACAGTCATGGCAAGGGCTGATCAAGTCACCGTTTCTCATAGTGTTCATTTCTCTTTAACAGATTTCATTTTTGGTGCTCGGTTAGTTGTCACTGATCAGGGAGAATATATGATATTTGTCCCATTGGGACTGGCTTATTTCAGTCAGCATAATGTTTTCCAAATTCCTAACAGGGGTCACTTTTCAGCTGAAATTTAAACACCTAAGAATAATTGTGTGTTAATTACAGAGTTCAACCAATTGTACTAGAACAAAAAAAACTACTAACATGGATAAAGTATTACATTGTATATCAACAGTCAGGACAAGAGCTGATCAAGTCACTGTTTCTCATAGTGTCCATTTTACTTCAACAGATTTCCCATTTGGTGTTCAGTTATTTGTCGCCAATCAGGGATACCATATAATATTAGTCCCTTTGGGACTGGCTTATTTCACTCAGCATGACTTGTTCGAGATTCCTCCATTTTGTTGCAAATGACTGGATTTCATTGTTTTTGACTGCAGTATAGTATTCTAAAGAGTACATATCCCATAATTTCTTTATCCAGCCTACCACTGATGGGCATTTACGTTGGTTCCAGGTCTTGGGTATTGTGATTTGAGCTGCAATAAACATTAGGGTGCAGACCGCTTGTTTGTTTCCCAATTTCATTTCCTTTGGGTAAATTCCAAGGAGTGGGATGGCTAGGTCGAACGTTAGGGTTATCTTCAGGTTTCTGAGGAATCTCCAGACTGACTTCCATAGTGGCTTCACCAGTTTGCATTCCCACCAACAGTGGGTTAGTGTCCCTTTTTCCCTACCTCCTCTCCAGCATCTATTGTTGGTAGATTTCTGAATGTGAGCCATTCTAACCGGGGTGAGGTGAAACCTCATTGTGGTTTTGATTTGCATTTCCCTGATTGCTAGTGATCTTGAACATATTTTCATGTGCCTGTTGGCCATTTGGATTTCCTCTTTTGAAAATATCTTTGAGGTCCTTAGCCAATCTGGTTTTTGTTTTCTTTTGTGTGAAGTGTCTTGATTTCTTTGTAGATTCTGGCTATTAACCCTTTATCTGTTGCATAGTTTGCAAATATTTTTCCCATTCTGTTGGTTGTCTCTTCACTCTCCTGTTTCTTTTGCAGTACAGAAACTTCTCAATTTGATGAAATCCCAATAGCTGATTTTGGCTTTGACTGCCTGTGCCTCCTGGGTCTTTTCCTGAAACTCTTTGCCTGTGCCAATATCTTGAAGGGTTTCTCCAATGTTCTGTAATAACTTGATGGTGTCAGGTCATGGATTTAGGTTTTTAATCCATATTGAGTGGATTTTTGTGTAAGGTGTAAGATATGGGTCTTGCTTCATGATTCTGCATGTGGAAATTCAGTTTTCCAGCACCATTTATTGAATAGACTGTCCTTGCTCCAGGAATTAGTTTTAGATCCTTGGTCAAATATAAGTTGGCTGTAGTTGTTTGGGTTGATTTCTGGCATTTCTATTCTGTTCCATTGCTCTATCCATCTGTTTCTGTACCAGTACCATGCTGTTTTGATTACAACTGCCCTGTAGTATGTCCTGAAATCTGGTATTGTGATGCCTCCAGCTTTGTTTTTGTTGTAGAAGATTGCTTTAGCCATTCAAGGTCTCTTGTGCCTCCATATGAATTTCAGCATAGTTTTTTCTAGATCTGAGAAGAATGTCTTTGGTATTTTGATTTGAATTGCATTGAATCTATAAATTGCTTTTAGGTGAAGGGACATTTTGATGATGTTGATTCTTCCAATCCATGAGCATGGAAGATTTTTCTATTTTTTGGTAGCCTCTTCTATATCTTTCTTTAAGGTTTTTTAATTTTCATCGTAGAGACCTTAGTGTCCTTGGTTATGTTATTCCAATGTATTTGTTTTTGTAGCTATTGTGAATGGGATTGATCTTAGAAGTTCTTCCTCAGCCATGGCATATCCTGTGTATACAAAGGCTGTTGATTTTTGTGCATTGATTTTATATCCTGAAACTTTGCCAAACTCTTCTATGAGTTGCAATAGTCTCTTAGTAGAGTTCTTTGGGTCCCCTAAATAAAGAATCATATCATCTGCAAAGAGGGATAATTTGACTTCTTCCTTCCCAATTTGTATCCCTTTAATTTCTTTTTCTTGCCCAATAGCTCTGGCTAAAACTTCCAGAACTCTATTGAATATCAGTGGTGAGAGTGGGCATCCATGTCTGGTACCAGATCTCAGTGGAAATGCTTACAACTTTTCCCCATTCAATAGGATGTTGGCCATGGGTTTTTCATAAATTGTTTTGATTGTATTAAGGAATGTTCCTTCCATACCCAGTTTGCTTAAATTTTTCATCATGAAAGGCTGTTGTATTTTATCAAATGCTTTCTCGGCATCGATTGAAATAATCATATTGTTTTCTTCTTCAGTCTGTTAATGTGGTGTATCACATTGATTGTTTCATGCACATTGAACCATCCTTGCATACCAGGGATAAATCCCACTTGGTTGGGTGGATGATCTTTCTGATGTGTTTCTATTGGCCAGAATTTTATTGAGGATTTTTGCATCTATGTTCATCAGGGATATTGGTCTGTAATTCTCTGTCAATGCTGCATCTTTCCTTGGCTTAGGAATTAAGGAGATGCTGGCTTCATAGAGGGAATTTGGGAGGATTCCCTCTTTTTTGATTGTTCTGAATAGTTTGGGAAGAATTGGAGTCAGTTCTTCTTTAAATGTCTGGTAGAATTCAGCAGTGAATCCATTTGGTCCTGAGCTTTTCTTTTTTGCGAGGGCCTTTATGATCATTTCAATTTATGTCTCAGTTATGGGTCTGTTTAGGTTTTCTATGTCTTCCTGCTTCAATGTAGATAGGTTGCATGTGTCCAGGAATCTATCCATTTCTGATAGGTTTCCATATTTGCTGGCATACAAGTCCTTGTAGTAATTTTGATGATTCTCTTTATTTCCGTGGTGTCTGTTTTATGTTTCCTTATGAGCTCTGATTTTATTGATCTGGGTATTTCTCTTCTTTTTTTAGTTAGTTGGGCCAATGGGGTGTCAATTTTTTAATTTTTTGAAAAAAACAGCTTCTCGTTTGGCTGATTTTTTAAAATTTTTTTTTTATTAATCCTGTTGATTTCTTCTCTGAATTTATTTATTTCTCTTCTCCTACTAGATTTGGGTCTGCTTTGCTGAAGATTTTCTAGATGCTTGAGATGAATTGAAAGCTCATCTATTTAGTGCATTTCCAATTTCTTGATGTAGGCACCTATTGATATAAACATTTCTCTTAACACTGCTTTTGCTGTATCCCATAAGTTTTGGTATGTTGTGCTGTTATCCTCATTTACTTCCAGAAAATTTTTGATTTCTCTTTTAATTTCTTCTATGACCCATTGTTCATTCAGGAGCATGTTGTTCAATCTCCATGTGTTTGCATATGCTCTAGGGATTCCTGAGTTGCTAATTTCCAACTTCATTCCTTTATGGTCTGAGCAGCTGCATGGTATGATTCTAATTCCAAATGGTATGATTCTAATTCTTTTGAATTTGCTGAGACTTGCTTTATGGCCTAGTATTTGGTCAATCCTAGAGAAGTTTCCATGTACTGCTGAGAAGAAAGTAAATGCTTTCTGTGTAGGATGAAAAGTTCTGTATATATCTGTTAGCTCCATTTGGGCTATAGTGTCATTTAAATCTACTGTCTCCTTGTTTATTTTCTGTCCTGTTGATCTGTCTATTTCTGAGAGTGGAGTATTGAAGTCCCCCAGAACTATTGTATTGTGGTCTAAGTCTCCCTTTAAGTACATTAACAAATCTTTTAAATAAACTGGTGCCCTGTAATTAGGTGTATATACATTGATAATCGTCATATCTTCCTGTTGAATTGATCCCTTGATCATTATATAGTGCCCCTCTTTTTCTCTCTAAACAGTTTTTGTGGTAAAGTTTATGTTGTCTGATATTAATATGGCTATGCCCGCCCATTTTTCATTTCTGCTGGTGTGGTATATCTTTTTCCAGCCTTTCACCTTCAGTCTGTATGCATCTTTGCTGGAAAGATGTGTTTCTTGTAAGCAGCAAATAGATGGGTTTTGTTTCTTTACCCAGTCAGCCAATCGGTGTCTTTTAACTGGACAGTTCAGGCCATTAACATTCAATGTGACGATTGCTGCATAGTAACTTTGCCCTGCCATTTGCCAAAGATATTTTCTAATATAGGTTTTGAACTTCCTGTGATCTTTTGCTGTGAGGTTTCCTTCATTTACCTTCTTTCATATTGATGACCATATTTCTGTGTTTCTGTGTGTAACACATCTTTAAGCATCTTTTGCAGGGCTGGACAAGTGGCAACAAATTCTTTCAACTTCTGTTTGCTGTGAAAGGTCTTTATTTCACCTTCATTCACGAATGAGAGCTTTGCAGGGTATAATATTCTGGGCTGGAAGTTTTTCTCTCTTAGTACCTGGGCTATATGTCACCATTCCCTCCCAGCTTGTAGGATTTCTCATGAGAAGTCAGCTGTGAATCTGATTGGAGATCCTCTGAGAGTAATCTGACGTTTCTCTCTTGCACATTTTAGGATCTTTTCTTTATGTTTCACTGCAGTGAGTTTAATTACAATGTGACGTGGTGAGGATCTCTTTTGGTCATGTATATTAGGGGTTCTATGAGCTTCCTGTACAGGATGTCTCTGTTCTTCTTTAAACCTGGGAAATTTTCTGCTAGTATCTCACTAAAAAAGGCCTTCTAATCCTTTCTCCCTCTCCATGCCTTCAGGAACTCCTAGAGTTCTAATGTTGGGTTTTTTAATAGTATCTTGAAGATTCCTGACAATATTTTTTAGATCTCTAATTTCCTCTTCTTTTCTTTAGTTTGACTGTATATTTTCCTGTGCTCGGTCTTCTAAGTCCAATATTCTCTCTTCTGCATCACCCATTCTGTTTTTAAGGCTCTCTAATGTGTTTGTCATTTGATCAATTGAATTCTTCATTTCCTTATGATTTCTCATCACTATCGCTGTTTCATGTTCTACTGGTTCTTTAATTTCATTTTGATTCCTCCTTAATATTTCATTTTCGTGAGAGAGATTTTCTATCTTGTCCATTAAAGATTTCTGTAGTTCAAGAATTTTTTTGAGAACTTCTTAGTGTTCTTATCAATTTTTTGAGATCCACTTCTTGCATTTCTTCTATCTCATCATCTTCATAATCTTGATTTGGGATGTGTATTTCATTTGGGGGTGTCATACTGTCTTCCTTGTTCTTGTTACCTCATTTTCTGCGTTTGTTGTTTGGCATATTGGAGATATTTGATTTCTCCTCATTATACTGTGACTCTATATTAAGTGGACTGTCTGCTTTTCATGGATCCTTAAAGGCTGTGATGGGTGTGGACAGAGAGCTCTGTTTGGTTCTTTGGGGATAAGGGTGTGCCAAAGGTGACTCACCCAGATTGTTCTCCCACTTGCTTGCTCTCTCTCTCACTCTCTCTTTTTTTTCTGACTCAGTTGGGAAGTAATTCCACACAACTGAGTGGAATTGAGGGTAGTTGAGGTATGAAATCTGGCCCCTGTGGGTATTTGTCTGGTTACCCCTGGGACCACACAAAGAGTCCATGCAGCCCTCAGTGTGGTCTCAAATTTCTCAATAGTCTCTCCCCAGTTTCCCCAAGTTACCGAGTTTGTGTACTCGGTGAGTTCTCTCGCCCTCCCCTCAGATTTTCACAGTGTCAGTTCGTTAGCTCCTCACTTTCACTAACTAGGTCTTAACATTCTATTATTTCTCCCCACCAGAGTCAGGTTTTTCTGCTTGGCTAATGGCCGGCACCTCTTTACATACATAAAATGGCACTGGCTCATTGTCTTGCTTGGCTTTGTAAGGTGAGTGGAGAGAGACATTAATGTCTGTGCCAGTTCCCCTTATTTGTTCATTTTTTCTCTCCACCAGTCTGCCTGGTGAGCTTTCCCCAGTGAGGCTTTCATTCCCTGTAGGCTCTTTCTGCCTTTCCCCACCAATGTCTTGGGTTACCGAGGTTTTTATTTCACCTCCCCTTCCAGCGCTGGTGCACAAACTCTGCAGCACGGCTTCTGCAGCGGCGCAGCTTGTGGGGCTCGGCTTCTGCTTCTGTGGTGGCGTGGCTCCCATGGCTCGGCTTCCACATGGTGGGCAACATTGCTCTCTTCGTAGGTCCTCCGTGTCACCTCCAATAGATCCAGGAGACTTTCCTCTGCAATTTTTTCCTGAGCCTTTTCCTGTGGCTACGGTAGCTCCACTTTTATTAAACTATCTTTTCCCAGACTATCGGTGCGCACCTTCACTATTCCACCATCTTGGCTCTGCTTGTTTGTTTTTTTTTGACAGGCAGAGTTAGACATTGAGAATGGCTGCTCCAAAGCTAGGAGCCAAGTGCCTCTCCTGGTCTCCCATGTGGGTACAGGGCCCAGGGGCATGGGCCATCCTCCACTGAACTCCCGAGCCACAGAAGAGAGCTGAACAAAATCCAGCACCCTGACCGGGACTAGCACCCAGGGTGCCAGCGCTGCAGGCAGAGGATTAGCCTATTGAGTTGTGGCACCAGCCTTGGCTGTTCCACTTCTGATCCAGTTCTCTACTTTGTGCTGGGAAATCAGTAGAGTATGGCCCAAGTTCTAGGGCCCCTGCACCTGTGTGGGAGACCTGGAAAAATCTCCTGGCTCTTGGCTTGGTATTGGCACAGCTCCAGCCACTGTGGCCAATTGGGAAGTGAACCATCAGATGGAAGACCTTTCTCTCTCTCTCTCTACCTCTCCTCACTCTGTATAACTCTGACTTTCAAATAAATAAATATTTAAAAAAAAACTAGGAAAAAGTTACCTAGTGTTAAGAAAACAAATTACTGAATATTATTTTTTGTGGTTGAATTTTTTGCATAGTGTGGTTCCTAATAGTTTCTTGGAGGCTGAATGGAATTCATGGGCAGGAATAGGAATGTGTAGGGAACAGAATCTGCAGCATTTAGCTTTTTTTTTTTAGGATTTATTGCTTTATTTTCAAGGGGGCAGAGTTACAAAAATAAAAGAAGGGGAGAATGAATCTGAGAATCTTAGAATCTTACATCTGGTGGTTCACTCCCCTAAGAGTCACAATGGTGAAGGTTAAGCAATATTAAAGCCAGGAAGCAAGAGATTCATCTGGGTCTCCCACCCAATGCAATGGCCCATCTCCCAATGCTTTCCCTGGCACATTTTCAAAGGCTTGGATTGTAAGTTGAGTTGCTAGGACTGAAAGCTCCATCGATATGAGATGCCAGCCCTTGCAGGTGGTAGCTAAACCTGTTATTTCTCAATGCCAGCTCCCATGGCAAGTCCTTAAAGAGCTCTCCATACAATTCTCCCAGCCTGTCTATAGATTCATGTTGCATTGCTGCCTTTCCAAAATAATATCTTAAGGCAAATCATTCCTTTCTTCATTATTACTTTATGCTACTGAAAGTGTTTTCTGTAGTTGAATTTGTTTTGTTTTGTTTTATTATTTATTTGACAGATAGAGTTAGACAGTGAGAGAGAGAGAGACAGAGAGAAAGGTCTTCCTTCCCTTGGTTCACTCCCCACATGGCTGCCACGGCCAACACTGCACCCATCTGCAGCCAGGTGCCAGGTACTTCCTCCTGGTCTCCCATGCAGGTGCAGGGGCCAAAGCATTTGGTCAACCCTCCACTGCCCTCCTGGGCCAGAGCAGGGAGCTGAATTGGAAGAGGAGCAACTGGGATTAGAACCCAGTGCCCATATGGGATGCCAGTGCTGCAGGTGGAGGATTAACCAAGTGAGCCTCATTGCTGGCCCCTGTACTTGAATTTTTTATGCAATAAAGTAAATTATGTATTTGGCAGGTAGAAAGACACAAAGTGAGTGAAGTAAGCTAAGAAAGACAATAGTGGGGACAAAACTGTGGTATAATGTGTTCTACCACTGCCTACAATGTGGACACTCCATATTTAGGCTGGTTCAAGTTCTTTCTGCTTTGCTTCCAAACCAGTTCCTTGCTAATATAATTCTACTTTCTTCTCAGTATTACACATCCAAGTATTCCATACACTCTCCCATTCACAACACCTTGTAGTTCTTTACAGATTTGACCCTCTTGGATATGACATTCCTGCTTCCTTCCCAGGGTAGCCTCTCCCACAGGTTTCAGAACATAGTTGCTATTCCCCATTGAATACTTATTTGTAGCTATCCAATGTGAATTTATGCTGAACATATCTAAAATGAAAGCCTCGTTATTCATTTCTCCATTTACTTGTATAAGGTATTACTATGAGCTAGCCTTGGCCAAAACATCAAAATGTTTTTTTTTTTTTCTAAACTCCTCCCACTTTCTCATTTTTAAAGTCATCTGGTTTAAAATCCTAGTACTTTTGCTTTTTTGTTTTGAAATATTTATTTTATATCTAAATATACTCTCTAAAAATGGAAGTAATCATATATATATCCTTATATGCTTAGAATTGTTTTTGAATTACAGTAAATCTATTCTCTTGATATTTGTAAAATAGAATATAAATAATAACTACTGCTTTCAGTTTAAAAATTGAGAATTATTAATTTGGCAAACATCTTGAAGAATGTATTAGCTCAGTGCTGAGCTTTTATCTCTCCTCAGATGGGATGACAGGCTTAGGAGTCAGTAGGGGAATGCAATCAGTAGTTAGGACATGCAAGTGAACCAGACTCAAAATCAAGAATGTAAATAAAGGAGACATAGAACATGAACAATTTCCTGGTTACTAAGATGGTGAGTGTTTGTCACTAGCTTAAGTTGCCATTTTGAATACCCACATACTCTATCAGATTGCTTCATTTTGAGTCTCACTACTCTCCTCTTTCTCCATTTCCTGTGAATATGTGTCCTCGGAGGCAGTAGTTGATGGCTAAAATATTTGACTCCCTACCTCCCAAATGGGTGACCAAATTAAATTTCAGTATCCTGGTATATTTTTGGATGAAGTGATTTTGGGTGGAATTAATTGGAAAATGAAATATTCCCACTCTCCCTCATCTCTCTCTCCATTTGAATCAAAATGAAAACAAATCAATAAAATTTTAGAAAATATACCTCTGTCATCACCTGAATTCCATATAGATTGTGTGTGTTTATGTCCTGAATCTGCTCCTAATTCCAGCTTCCTGCTAATACAGAGTTAGGAGACTGCAGGTGAGTCTCTGTCATCACCCGAAGATACCCAGCCTGACACAGCCTTCATTATTTAGGCATTTGTGGAGTAAAGAAGATTATGGGATTTCTATGCTTCTGTGTCTATTTCTCTCTCTCTCTCTCTCTCTCTCTCTCTCTCTCTCTCTCCTCTCTTTCTCTTTCTTTATCTCTCCCTTCCTCTTTCTCTTTCTCTCTCTCTCTCTCTATCTATCTCTCTCTGTGCATGTGTGTGTTTCAAATAAAAGTAAATGAATAAGGATACACTTTCAGATATGTCTTGTACATTTTGCATACACACATGTATATATATGATTCTTTCTGTAATTTGATATAATACAAAATTGTATATTTCTACCCTCTCCTGATAAAATAGCTTGTCATGTTTTCAAGTACTGTTAAATGTTATATCATCATATTTCATTGGTTACACCTAAATTTACATCTAAATTAGCATTAAAATAGATGTATGTATGTATAATTGCAAATGATTATGGAAGAGGACTTGGTTATTAATTTGTTAAAATCCAGTATTATATATGATAAAAGTATAACCTATCATTTGGCATTTTAAATTGTGAATGTCTATGTCAGTAAGCCTATACACATTCTTCTGCAATAATCAACACCATCCATCTATCTTTCTTTAATCTCCCCAGGTAAAACTTTGTGCCTCAGAAACCAAATCCCTATGCCCCTCCACCACAGACCATGGAAGTCAATTCTCTACGTTATATATCTATTAATTTGTCTCCTCTAGTTACCTCATAGAAGGTGAATCACAAAATAATTATCATTTTGTAATGGCTTATTTCATGTACCGGTATGCCTTTACAGTCAGTCCATATTGTACTATATTGTACCATATTATACTTTACTGTATGCTGAAATGGTTTGAATATGATTTACTGTGAATAAATCCAACTTGAGACATGAAGAAGGTGGAATTTTAATCTTACAATAGTGTTAAGAGTTAGAGCCTTACCTAGATGAGTAAGGATTAATTGGGGGTAATCCTGTTAGGTCTCAGAATTGCTTGGATACGGACATTTTTAAAAGAAGATGGAGGCCATCAAAACAATCCCACACTCTTTCTTTCTGATGTACTGCACTGCTTCTGAACTTTCTGAGTGAGAAAGTGAACAGCATCAGCAGGTCTTCAGTACTGTGGGCCATATCATCTGCATCACTTTACATTTGCATCAGTACTGCATGATAATTTCATTTCTCTGATATTATGGGCACTTGTTATTTTAAATTTATTTTTATTTAGTAAATATAGAAATCCATAGTACAGTTAATGGATTACAATGGCTTCCTCCCCCCATAATTTCCCTCCCACTGATACCCCTCCCATCTCCTCCTCCCTCTCACATTGCATTCACATCAAGATTCATCTTCAATTATCTTTATATACAGAAGATCGATTCAATATATATTAAGTAAAGATTTCATCAGTTTGCACCCACACAGAAACAGAAAGTGTAAAATACTGTTTCAGTACTAGTTATAGCATTACTTCACATTGGAAAACACACTAAGCACAGATCCCACATGAGAAGTAAGTACACAGTGACTCCTGTTGTTGACTTAACAATTTGACACTTTTGTTTATGGCGTCAGTAATCTCGCTAGGCTCTAGTCATGAGTTGCCAAGGCTATGGAAGCCTTTTGAGTTCGCCAATTTCGATCTTATTCTGACAGGGTCATAGTCAAAGTGGAAGTTCTCTCCTCCCTTCAGAGAAAGGTACCTCCTTCTTTGATGGCCCCGTTCTTTCCACTGGGATCTCACTCGCAGAGATCTTCCATTTAGGTCTTTTTTTTCCAGGGTGTCTTGGCTTTCCATGCCTAAAATACTCTCATAGGCTCTTCAGCCAGGTCCGATTGCCTTAAGGGCTGATTCTGAGGCCAGAGTACTATTTACGACATCTGCCATTCTATGAGTCTGCTGTGTATCCCGCTTCCCATGATGGATCGTTCTGTCCCTTTTTGATTCTATCAGCTAGTATTAGCAGACACTAGTCTTGTTTGTGTGGTCCCTTTGACTCTTAGACCTATCAGTGTGATCAATTGTGAACTGAATTTGACCACTTGGACTAGTGAGATGGCATTGTACATGCCACCTTGATGGGATTGTATTGGGATCCCCTGGCATGATTCTAACTCCACCATTTGGGACAAGTCCAATTGAGCATGTCCCAAATTGTACATCTCCTCCCTCTCTTATTCCCACTCTTATATTTAACAGGTATCACTTTTCAGTTAAAATTTAAACACCTAAGAATAGTTGTGTGTTAATCACAGAGTTCAACCAATAGTACTAGAACAAAACAATGAGAAAATACTAGAATGGATAAAGTATTACATTGTACATCAACAGTCAGGACACGAGCTTATCAAGTCACTGTTTCTCATAGTGTCCATTTTACTTCAACAGGTTTCCCCTTTGGTGCTCAGATAGTTGTCGCTGATCAGGGAGAACATATGAAATTTTTCCCTTTTGGCCTGGCTTAATTCACTCAGCATAATTTTTCCAGATTGCTCATTCTTGTTGCAAATGACTGGATTTCGTTGTTTTTCACCTCTGGATAGTATTTGATAGAGTGCACGTCCCATAATTTCTTTATCCAGTCTACTGTTGATGGGCATTTGGGTTGGTTCCAGCTCTTAGCTATTGTGAATTGAGCTGCAATAAACATTAATATGCAGACAGCTTGTTTGTTTCCCAATTTCATTTCCTTTGGGTAAATTCCAAGGAGTGGGATGGCTGGGTTGAATGGTAGGGTTATCTTCAGGTTTCTGAGGAATCTCCAGACTGACTTCCACAGTGGCTTCACCAGTTTGCATTCCCACCAACAGTGCGTTAGTGTCCCTTTTTCCCTACCTCCTCTCCAGCATCTATTGTTGGTAGATTTCTGAATGTGAGCCATTCTAACCGGGGTGAGGTGAAACCTCATTGTGGTTTTGATTTGCATCTCCCTGATTGCTAGTGATCTTGAACATTTTTTCATGTGCCTGTTGGCCATTTGGATTTCCTCTTTTGAAAAATGTCTGTTGAGGTCCTTGGCCCATCTCTTAAGTGGGTTGTTTGTTTTGATGTTGTGGAGTTTCTTGATTTCTTTGTAGATTCTTGTTATCAACCCTTTATCTGTTGCATAGTTTGCAAATATTTTTCCCATTCTGTCAGTTGCCTCTTCACTTTCCTGACTGTTTCTTTTGCAGTACAGAAACTTCTCAATTTGATGCAATCCCAAATGTTAATTTTGACTTTGACTGCTTGTGCTTCTGGGGTATTTTCCAAGAAGTCTTTGGCAGTACCTTTATCTTGCAGGGTTTCTCCAATGCTCTCTAATAATTTGATGGTGTCGGATCTTAGATTTAAGTCTTTAATCCTTGTTGAGTGAATGTTTGTGTAAGGTGAAAGGTCGGCATCTTGCTTCATGCTTTTGCATGTGGAAATCCAATTTTCCCAGCACAATTTATTGACTAGACTGTCCTTACTCCAGGGATTGGTTTTGGATTCTTGATAAATATAAGGTGACTGTAGAAGTTTGGATTGATTTCTGGTGTTTCTATTGTGTTCCATTGGTCTATCCATCTGTTCTGTACCAGTACAATGCTGTTTTGATAACAACTGCCCTGTAGTATGTCCTGAAATCTGCTATTGTGATGCCTCTGGCTTTGTTTTTGTTGTAGAAGATTGCTTTAGCTATTCGAGGTCTCTTGTGCCTCCATATGAATTTCAGCATCATTTTTCCAGATCTAGAAGCAGGTCTTTGGTATCTTGATTGGAATTGCATTGAATGTATAAATTGCTTTTGGGAGAATGGACATTTTGATGATATTGATTCTTCCAATCCATGAGCATGGAAGATTTTTCCATTTTTTGGTAGCCTTTTCTATATCTTTCTTTAAGGTTTTTTAATTTTCATTGTAGAGATCCTAACGTCCTTGGTTAAGTTTATTCCAAGGTATTTGATTGTTTTTGTAGCTATTGTGAATGGGATTGATCTTAGAAGTTCTTTCTCAGCTGTGGCATTGCCTGGGTATACAAAGGCTGTTGATTTTTGTGCATTGATTTTATATCCTGAAACTTTGCCAAACTATTCTATGAGTTGCACTACTCTCTTAGTAGAGTTCTTTGGGTCCCCTAAATAAAGAATCATATCATCTGCAAAGAGGGATAGTTTGACTTCTTCCTTCCCAATTTGTATCCCTTTAATTTCTTTTTCTTGCCTAATAGCTCTGGCTAAAACTTCCAGAACTCTATTGAATAGCAGTGGTGAGAGTGGGCATCCATGTCTGGTACCAGATCTCAGTGGAAATGCTTACAACTTTTCCCCATTCAATAGGATGGTGACCGTGTTTTTTTCATAAATTGCTTTGATTGTATTAAGGAATGTTCCTTCCATACCCAGTTTGCTTAAAGTTTTCATCATGAAAGTGTGTTATATTTTATCAAATGCTTTCTCAGCATCTATTGAGGTAATCATATGGTTTTTCTTCTTCAGTCTGTTAATGTGGTGTATCACGTTGATTGTTTTGCACACATTGAACCATCCCTGTATGCCAGGGATAAATCCCACTTGGTCTGGGTGGATGATCTTTCTGATGTGTTGTTGCATTCTATTGGCCAGAATTTTATTGAGGATTTTTGCATCTATGTTCATCAGGGATATTGGTCTGTAATTCTCTTTCTTCTTTTTCTTTTTTTTTTTTTTGACAGGCATAGTGGACAGTGAGATAGACAGAGAGACATAGAGAAAGGTCTTCCTTTTGCTGTTGGTTCACCTTCCAAAGGCCGCCACAGCCAGCACACTGCAGCCAGTGCACCGCACTGATCTGAAGGCAGGAGCCAGGTCTTATCCTGGTCTCCCATGGGTTGCAGGGTGCAAGCACTTGGGCCAACCTCCACTGCACTCCCTGGCCACAGCAGAGAGCTGGCCTGGAAGAGGGGCAACCGGGACAGAATCTGGAGCCCCGACCGGGACTAGAATCTGGTGTGCTGGCGCAGCAAGGCGGAGGATTAGCCTAGTGAGCTGAAGCGCCGACCTGTAATACTCTTTCAATGCTGCATGCTGCATCTTTTCCTGGCTTAGGAATTAAGGAGATGCTGGCTTCATAGAAAGAATTTGGGAGGATTCCCTCTTTTTTGATTGTTCTGAATAGTTTGGGAAGAATTGGAGTCAGTTCTTCTTTAAATGTCTGGTAGAATTCAGCAGTGAATCCATCTGGTCCTGAGCTTTTTTTTTTGTTTTTTTTTTTGGAGGGCCTTTATGATCATTTCAATTTCTGTCTCAGTTATGGGTCTGTTTAGGTTTTCTATGTCTTCCTGCTTCAATGTAGATAGGTTGCATGTGTCCAGGAATCTATCCATTTCTGATAGGTTTCCATATTTGCTGGCATACAATTCCTTGTAGTAATTTTGATGATTCTCTTTATTTCCATGGTGTCTGTTTTATGTTTCCTTATGATCTCTGATTTTATTGATCTGGGTATTTCTCTTCTTTTTTTAGTGAGTTGGGCCAGTGGGGTGTCAATTTTGTTTATTTTTTCAAAAAAAAACAGCTTCTCGTTTGGCTGATTTTTTGTAATTTTGTTTTGGATTCAATCCTGTTGATTTCTTCTCTGATTTTAATTTTTTCATTTCTCCTACTAGATTTGGGTCTGGTTTGCTGCAGTTTTTCTAGATGCTTGAGATGAATTGAAAACTCATCTATTTAGTGGATTTCCAATTTCTTGATGTAGGCACCTATTGATATAAATGTTCCTCTTAACACTGCTTTTGCTTATCCCGTAAATTTTTCTGATTGAATTAACCTGAAAATCACACTCACACTCGATTTGGAGGGAATTAATATCTGTCCCCTCAGTATAAGGGTTCCATTTCTTATTCCAAAACATAAAAATTC
This sequence comes from Oryctolagus cuniculus, assembly GCF_051225735.1. NCBI lineage: Eukaryota > Metazoa > Chordata > Mammalia > Lagomorpha > Leporidae > Oryctolagus > Oryctolagus cuniculus. The sequence goes on along the minus strand of NC_142879.1, from coordinate 82,047,657 downwards.
ATGTTGGTCGTGTTGCCTGTATATTTCTAAGCATGAAACGCCAATTTGTTTTTTTTTTTATTTCCTAATGGCTACTCTGTCTAAACTCTTGTTTGTATTGTGTCAGAACACAAAATTTGGGAAGGAAGAAGGCAAAACAAACCCAGACCCAGAAAAAGTATAGGAAATTGCCGCTCCAGAAATGAAAAATCAGCTGAGGCAACCAAAATCATGACAGAAAGCCAGAATTGGAGCAAGCCAACATCTATGCCCTGATTGAAAAAGACCATTCCTCCTGTGCCCTGAACTCCATATTTTAGCCTCAAATCCAAAGTACACATCAGAAAATTCATTACAAACCATGATAAATGAGAAAAAATGTGAAAAAAGACCAAGAAATCGAAGAGTCCTTAGTGATATTGGGCTTGATTTAGTCAATGGAAACCGGATACTTCCAGATTCATCCACACCTCCCACCTGACTGGCTGTGGAATTCTGATAGAATTAACCTGAGCATCAAACTCACACTCGATTGGGAGGGAATTAACATCTGTCCCCTCATTAGAAGGGTTCCATTTCTTTTTCCAAAACACAAAAATTCATGTTGATTGTGTTGCCTGTAGATTTCAAGCATGAAACATCAAAGTGTTGTGTTTTTTTATTTCATAATGGCTACTCTGTCTAAACTCTTGTTTGTATTGTGTCAGAATATCAAATTTGGGAAGGAAGAAGGCAAAACAAACTCAGACCCAGAAAACATTTAGGAAATTTCCACTCAAGAAAGCAAAAATCAGCTGAGGAACCCAAAACCATGACAGAAAGCCAGAATTGGAGCGAACAAACAGCTGCTCCCTGATTGAAAAAGACCATATCTGCCGTGTCCTGAACTCCATATTGCAGCCTCAAAACCAAAGCTCACATCAGAAAGTTCATTACAAACCATGAGAAATAAGAAAAATGTGGAAAAAGCCAAATAAATCCATGAGTCCTTGGTGATATTTGGCTTGATTTAGTCACAAGGAAACCAGGTGTTTATGATTCATCCACACGCCCTGCTGACTGGCTGTGGAATTCTGATTTAATTAACCTGAAAACCACACTTATAAAAATCGGCTGAGGCACCCAAAACCACAACAGAAAGCAAGACTTGGAGCAAGCCAACAGCTGTGCCCTGATTGCAAAACACCATTCCTACCGTGCCCTGAACTCCATACTCCTGCCACAAAACTAAAGGTAACATGAGAAAATACATTACAAAGCATAATACATAAGAAAAATGTGAAAAAAAAACAAAGAAATCCAAGAGTCCTTAGTCATATTGGGCTTGAATTACTCACAAGGAAACCAACTGTTTCTGGATTCATCCACCCCTCTCACCTGACTGGCTGTGGAATTCAGATTGAATTTACACTCGATTTGGAGGGAATTAATACCTGTCCCCTCAGCAAAAGGGTAACATTTCATTTTTCAAAACACAAAAACTCCTCTTGGTCGTGTTGCCTGTAGATTTCTAAGCATGAAATATGAATTGGTTGTGTTATGTATTTCAAAATGGATACTCTGTGTAAACTCTTGTTTGTATTGTGTCAGAATACATAATTTGGGAAGGAAGAAGGCAAACTCAGACCCAGAATACATTTAGGAAATTGACGCTCAAGAAACCAAAAATCAGCTGAGGTCCCCAAAACAATGACAGAAATCCAGAATTGGAGCAAGCCAACAGCTGTGCCTGATTGAAAAAGAACCTTCCTCCCATGCCCTGAACTCAATATGCCAGCCTCAATACCAAAGCTTACATCAGAAAATGCATTACAAACAATGATAAATAAGAAAAATGTGGGAAAAGCCAAAGAAATCCAAGAGTCCTTAGTGATCTTGGGCTTGATTCAGTCACAAGGAAACTGGCTGCTTCCAGATTCATCTACACCTCCCAGCTAACTGGCTGTTGAATTCTGATTGATTTAACATGAAAATTGCACTCACACTCAATTAAGAGGGAATAAATATCTGTCCACTAATTGGAAGCGTTCCATTTTATTTTCCAAAACACAAAACCCATGTTGTTCGTGTTACCTGTAAATGTCTAAGCGTGAAATGCCAGTTTGTTGTGTTTTTATTTCATAATGGATACTCTGTCTTAACTCTTGTTTGTATTGCATCAGAATACAAAATTTGGGATGGAAGAAGGCAAAACAAACTCAGAGCCAGAAACAATTTAGGAAATTGTCACTCATGAACCCAAAACTCAGCTGAGGCACCCAAAACCATGACAGAAAGCCAGAATTAGAGCAAACCAACAGCTGTGCCCTGATTGAAAAAGACCATTCCTCCCATGCCCTGAACTCCATATTCCAGTCTCAAATACAAAGCTCACATCAGAAAATGCATTACAAACCATGATAAATAAGAAAAATGTGGAAAAAGCCAAATAAATCCAAGAGTCCTTAGTGATACTGGGGTTGATATAGTCACAAGGAATCTGGCTGTTTAAGATTCATCCACCCCTCCCAGCTGACTGGCTGTGGAATTCTGATTGAATTATCCTGAATATCGCACTCACACTTGAATGGAGGGAATTAATATCTGTCCCCAAGCAAAAGGATTCCATTTCAATTTCCAAAACACATAAAATCCTTCTGGTCATCTTGCCTGTAGATTATTAAGCATGAGACGCCAACTTGTTGTTTTTTTTTCTTTCCTAATGCATATTCTGTTAAACAATTTTCTGTAATGTGTCAGAATACAAAATTTGGGAAGGAAGAAGGCAAAACAAACTCAGAGCCAGAAACAATTTAGGAAATTGATGCTCAGGAAACCAAATATTGGCTGAGGGACTCAAAACCATGACAGAAAGCCAGAATTGGAGCAAACCAACAGTTGTGCCCTGATTGAAAAAGACCATATCTCCTGTGTCCTGAACTGCATATTCCAGCGTCGAAACCAAAGCTCACATCAGAAAGTTCATTACAAACCATGAGAAATAAGAAAAATGTTGAGAAAGCCAAATAAATCCAGGAGTTGGTGATATTGGGCTTGATTTACTCACAAGGAATCCGGCTGTTTAAGATTCATCCACCCCTCCCAGCTGACTGGCTGTGGAATTCTGATTGAATTCACCAGAAAATTGCACTCACACTCAATTTGGAGGGAATTAATACCTGTCCCCTCATAAAAAGGGTTCCATTTCATTTTCCAAAACAGAAAACTCCTCTTGGTCGTGTTGCCCACAGATTTCTAAGCATGAAAGGCCAATTTGTTGGGATTTCTTTATTTCATAAGGGAAACTCTTTCTAAACTCTTGTTTGTATTGCGTCAGACTACCAAATTTGGGAAGGAAGAAGGCAAAACAAACTCAGACCCACAAAAAATTAGGAAATTGCAATCAAGAAAGCAAAAATCAGCTGAGACAACCAAAACAATGAAAGAAAGCCAGAATTAGAGCAAGCCAACATCTATGCCCTGATTGAAAAAGACCACTCCTCCCCTGCCCTGAACTCCACAATCCAGCCTCAAATCCAAAGCTCGCATCAGAAAATTTATTACACACCATGATAAATAAGAAAAATATGAAAAAAGCCAAAGAAATCCAAGAGTCCTTGGTGATATTGGACTTAATTTAGTCACATGGAAACTGACTACTTCTGGATTCATCCACCCCTCCCAGCTGACTGGCTGTGGAATTCTGATTGAATTAACCTGAAAATTGAATTCACACTCGATTTGGAGGGAATTAATATCTGTCCCCTCAGCCACAGGGTTCCATTTCATTTTCCAAAGCACAAAAACTCACCTTGGTTGTGTTGCCTGTAGATTATTGAGCATGAGACGCCAATTCCTTTTTTTTTATTTCCTAATGGATACTCTGTGTAAACTCTTGTTTGTATTGTATCAGAATAGAAAATATGGGAAAGAAGAAGGCAAAACCAACTCAGACCCAGAAAATTTAGGAAATTGCTGCTCAAGAAAACAAAAACCGGCTGAGGCACCCAAAAACAATGACAGAGAGCGAGAATTGGATGAAGCCAACAGCTGTGCCCTGATTGAAAAAGACCATTCTTCCTGTGACCTGAAATCCATATTCCAGCCTCAAATCCAAAGTACACATCAGAAAATTCATTACAAACCTTGATAAATAAGAAAAACATGAAAAAAGCCAAATAAATCCAAGAGTCCTTAGTGATATTGGGCTTGATTTATTCACATGGAAACTGGCTGTTCCTGGATTCATCCACCCCTCCCAGCTGACAGGCTGTGGAATTCTGATTGAATTAACCTGAAAATTGCACTCACATTCCAATTGGAGGTAATTAATATCTGTCCACTAATTTGAAGCGTTCTATTTCTTTTTCCAAAATACAAAAACTTATGTTGGTCGTGTTGCCTGTAATTTTCTAAGCATGAAACGCCAATTTGAGGTGCTTTTTATTTTGTATTGGCTAGTCTGTCTAAACTCTTGTTTGTATTGCTTCAGAATACAAATTATGGGAAGGAAGAAGGCAAAACAAACTCAGACCCAGAAACAGTTGAGGAAATTGTCGCTCAAGAAACCAAAAATTGGCTGAGGCAACCAAAACCATGACAGAAAGTCAGAATTGGAGGAAGCCAAGAGTTGTGCCCTGACTGAAATAGACCATACTTGCCATGCCCTGAATTCCATATTCCAGCCTCAAATCCAAAGCTCACATCAGAAAATACATTACAAACCATAATAAATAAGTAAAATGCAAAAAAAGCCAAAGAAATCCCAGAGTCCTTAGTCATATTGGGCTTGATTTAGTTACAATGAAACCGGCAGGTGCCAGATTCAGCCACACCTCCCAGCTGACCTGCTGTGGAATTCTGATTGAATAAACCTGAATATTGCACTCATACTCGATTTGGAGGGAATTAATATGTGTCCCCCCAGCAAAAGTGTTGCATTTCATTTTCCAAAACACAAAACTCATGTTGGTCTTGTTGTCTGTAGATTATTAGGCATGAGACACCAATTTGGTGTTTTTCTTTTTATTACCAAATGGATACTCTGTCTTAACTCTTGTTTGTATTGTATCAGAATACAAAATTTGGGAAGGAAGAAGGCAAAACAAACTCAGATCCAGAAAATTTAGGAAATCGCTGCTCAAGAAACCAAAAACCAGCTGAGGCACCCACAACAATGACAGAAAGCCAGAATTGGAGCAAGCCAACAGCTGTTCCCTGGTTGGAAATGACCATTCCTCCCATGCCCTGAACTCCATATTCCAGCCTCAAAACCAAAGCTTACATCAGAAAGTTCATTACAAACCCTGAGAAATAAGAAAAATGTGAAAAAAGCCAAAGAAATCCAAGAGTCCTCAGTGATACTGGGCTTGATTTAGTCACAAGGAAACTGGCTGTTTCTGGATTCATCCACCCCTCCCAGCTGACTGGCTGTGGAATTCTGATTGAATTAACCTGAAAACTGCACTCACACTCGATTTGGAGGGAATTAATAGCAGTCCCCTCAGCCAAAGGGTTCCATTTCATTTTCCATATCACAAAAACTCCTCTTGGTCATGTTGCCTGTAGATTTGAAATGCCAACTTGTTGTGTTTTTTTTTTTTTTCTCATAATGGATACTCAGTATAAACTCTTGTTTGTATTGCATCAGAATACCAAATTTGGGAAGGAAGAAGGCAAAGCAAACTCAGACCCAGAAACAATTTATGAAATTGCCACTGAAGAAACCAAAAATTGGCTGAGGTTACCAAAACTATGACATAAATCCAGAATTGAAGCAAGCCAACAGTTGTGCCCTATTTGAGAAAGACCATTCCTCCCTTGACCTGAACTCCATATTCCAGCCTCAAAATCAAAGCTCACATCAGAAAATTCATTACTAACTATGAGAAATAAGAAAAACATGAAAAAAGCCAAAGAAATCCAAGAGTCCTTTGTGATATTGGGCTTGATTTAGTCACAAGGAAACCGGCTGCTTCCGGATTCATCCACCTTTCCCAGCTGACTGGCTGTGGATTTCTGATTGAATTTACTTGAAAATCACATACACACTCGATTTGGGGGAATTAATATCTGTCCCCTCAGCAAAAGGGTTCCATTTCTTTTTTCAAAACACAAAAACTCCTCTTGGTTTGTTGCCTGTAGATTTCTAAGCATGAAATGCCAACTTGTTTTGTTTTTATTTCATAATGGATACTCCGTCTAAACTCTTGTTGTGTTGCATCAGAATAAAAATTTGGAAAGCAAGAATTTAAAAGAAACTCAGACTGAGAATACATTTAGGAAATTTCCACTCAAGAAACCAAAAATCGGCTGAGGCACCCAAAACCATGAGAGAAAACCAGAATTGGAAGAAGCCAAGAGCTGTGCCCTGATTGAAAAAGACCATACCTCCTGTGCCCTGAACTCCATACTCCAGCCTCAAAACCAAAGCTCACATCAGAAAGTTCATTACAAACTATGGGAAATGAGATAAATGTGAAAAACAAAACAAAACAAAACAAAAAGAAATCCAAGAGCCTTAGTGATATTGGGCTTCATTTAGTCACAAGGAAACAGGCTATTCCTGCATTCATTCACCCCTCCCAGGTGACTGGCTGTGAAATTCTGATAAAATTAACCTGAAAATCGAATTCACACTCAATTTGGAGGGAATTGATACATGTCCCCTCAGCCTAAGGGTTCCATTTCATTTTCCAAAACACAAAAACTCCTCATGGTCGTGCTGCCTGTAGATTTCTAAGCATGAAATGCGAATTGGTTGTGTTTTCTCTTTCCTCATGGATACTCTGTCTAAACTCTTGTTTATATTGCATCAGAATACAAAAGTTGGGAAGGAAAAAGGCAAAACCAACTCAGACCCAGAATACCTTTAGGAAATAGCCGCTCAAGAAACGAAAAATCAGCTGAGGTACCCAAAACCACGACAGAAAGCCAGAATTGGAGCAAGCCAACAGTAGTGCCCTGATTGAAAAAGACCATTCCTCCCATGCCCTGAACTCAATATGCCAGCCTCAAAACCAAAGCTCACATCAGAAAATTAATTACTAACCATGATAAATAAGAAAAATGTGAAAACAGCCAAAGAAACGCAAGAGTCCTTAGTGATCTTGAGCTTGATTTAGTAACAAGGAAACCGGCTGTTTCCAGATTCATCCACCCCTCCCACCTGACTGACTGTGGAATTTTGATTGAATTTACCTGAAAACTGCACTCACACTCTATTTGGAGGGAATTAATATATGTCCCCTCAGTAAAAGGGTTCCATTTATTTTCCAAAACACGAAAACTGCTCTGGGTCGTGTTGCCTCTAGATTTCAAAGCATGAAATGCCAATTTGTTGTGTTTATTAATTTCCTAATAGGTACTCTGTCTAAACTCCTGTTTGTATTGCGTCAGAACACAAAATTTGGGAGGGAAGATGGCAAAACAAACTCAGACCCCCAAAAAATTTAGGAAATTGCTGCTCAAGAAACCAAAAATTGGCTGAGGCACCCAAAACAATGACAGCAAGCCAGAATTGGAGGAAGCAAACAGCTGTGCCCTGATTGAAAAAGACCATTCCTCCTTACATTGAAATCCATATTCCGGCCTCAAAACCAAAGCTCACGTGAGAAGGTTCATTGCAAACAATGAGAAAGAAGAAAAATTTGAAAAAAAAAAAAAACAAGGAAATCCAAGAGTCCTTAGTGATATTGGGTTTGATTTAGTCACAAGTAAACCGACTGCTTCTGTATTCAATCACCCCTGCCAGCTGACTGGCTGTGGAATTCTGATCAATTAACATGAAAACTTAATTCAAACTTGATTTGGTGGGAATTACTATCTGTCCCCTCAGCAACAGGGTTCCATTTCATTTTCCACAACACCAAAACTCCTCTAAGTCATGCTGCTTATACATTTCTAATCATTAAATGCCAATTTGTTGTGGTTTTATTTCAAAATGGATACTCTGTCTAAACTCTTGTTTGTATTGCATCAGAATACAAAATTTGGGAAGGAAGAAGGCAAAACAAACTCAGACCCAGAATACATTTAGGAAATTGCCGCTCAAGAAACCAAAAATCGGCTGAGGCACCCAAAACCATGACAGAAATCCAGAATTTGAGGAAGCCAACAGTTGTGTTCTGATTGAAAATGGCCATTTCTCCCGTGCCCTGAACTCCATTTTCCAGTCTCAAATTCAAAGCTCATTAGAAAATTCATAACAAATCATGATAAATAAGAAAAATATGAAAAATGCCCTAGATATCCATGAGTCCTCAGTGATATTGGGCTTGATTTAGTCACAAGAAAACTGGCTGTTCCTGATTTATCCACCCCTCCCAGATGACTGGCTGTGGAATTCTGATTGAATTAACCTGAAAACCGCACTCACACTCGATTTGGAGGCAATTAATATCTGTCCCCTCAGCAAATGGCTTCCATTCTGGTGGAATAAGAAAACAATATGCCCTGGGAATGAGAAACCCACAAGCAGAGTCCTACACTTGGAACAGAAGAAAATTTTCTAGTCCTTGTCCCATGTTCCCATGTAAAAAAGGAAGAGGTTCGTTAATTGCCATAGTTTCTCCCAGCTCATATACACTATTGTTTGATAGTCTGTCTCTCTTTCATGTTCCATGAATCCTATATGAGAAAGGCAGCACTAAATTAGGATAATTTCCACTTCCAAATAAGAGCTCAAGTAATGAAATTCTTTTCTTTTTTGATAAAACATGAGCCCACATTGTTTTATTGTTTCCCAAACTTATCATCTGCTGGCACCAGGAAGAACATAGCCACAATCTCTTTACTGTCAAGGGAGAACTTCTGCTGGAAGCCTGGGACATTATGACAAGAGACAGAATTTTAAACCATCTTACTCACAGAATACATTGGCCCTCCTGAAGTTCAACTAAGGGAATAAGGACAGAATTGCCACCCAGCACTAGAGATGATTAGAACTCCAAATGTCACATTTGGCAACCTGCACCAAGATCTTTGTGTCATGCAAGGAATTTCTATCCCTGAGCCAATTGGAATGACAGAGAGGGGGCACTAGAATTTTCTACACTATTCAGCTACAGAACTTTCTTTTTTTAAAAGGTTTGTTTATTTGAAAGGCAGAGTTTCAAAAGGCAGAGGCAGAGGAAGAGAACTTCCATCCATTGGTTCACTCCCCAAATGGCCACAACAGCTCAAGCTGGGCTGATCTCCCACATGGGTACATGTTTGCAAGCACTTGGGCCATCTTCTACTGCTTTCCCAGGCCATAGAAATAGCTGGGTCAGAAGTAGAGCACCTGGGTCTCAAATGGGCACTCATAATGTATACCAGCACTGCAGGCATTGGCATTAACTACTACACCACAGCACTATCCCTAGAACTTTCTTTAAAATAATGAATGTAAGCAAAGGAAAAGCCATTTTTGGTCCATATACTACACTGAGGCTTCAAAAAGTTCATAGAAAAAACTAGATGGACTTATTTTCATGCAAAAATGTTGAAATCCATACATAGCTTGTGCTTCATTCTATTTGAGCACTACTGCTAGGTAAAATGATGCTGTTTCTGGTCAAAAGCCAAGAGATGCTTCCAGGTATCCCATGTGGGTGCAGTGACCCAAGCACTTGGGCAATGCTCTGCAACTTTCCCAGGCACATTAGCAGGGGGACAAATCAGAAATGGAATAACTGGGACTCAAATGGGGCACCCATATGAAATGTCAGCAATACAGGAGATGTCTTTACCCGCTACACCAAAATGTCAGCCCCCACTCTTTATATGTTTTATATTTCATCTCTAAATTGTTCATTATAAGTTTAAACATGGGGTGGCACTGTGGTGTAGCAGGTAAAGCTTTTGCCTGCAGTGCTGGCATCCCATATGGGCACCAGTTTGAGTCCTAGCTGCTCCACTTACAATCCAGTTCACAGCTATAGCCTGGAAAATCAGTAGAGGATAGCCCAAATTCTTGGGCCCCTGTATCTATGTGAGAGACCTGGAAGAAGCTCCTGGCTCCTGGCCTTGGATAAGCACAGCTCCAGCTGTTGCAGCCAATTGGGAAGTGAACCAGCAGATGGAAGATCCCCCACCTCTGCCTCTGCTTCTCTCTCTGTGTAACTCTGACTTCCATATAAATGAATAAATCTTTTTAAAAAAACTAAGTTTAACCAAATGCAAAGTTCATAATTTCTAGTAAAGTAAGATTTAAATTATAAAAGTGGCTTACTACTCATAAATGCATCCTGCATGATAGAAGTACCCTTGTGATTTGGTGCTTACTAATGTAAGAGGAATTTTTTTTCCCACTTTGATTAGAAGTTTTTGAACTGGCTATATTGTCTATTGAGTTGAATTATTAAACACTTTATGTCATTAATTGAAGACTTGCACATCTATCAATGCTCTTATTGTCCACAACATGTTCCACCACCAGGGATCCACTGAGATACATCCATAGCTTGATGCTTCATTACTCTTTAACAGAGCATTGAGTTCTCCATTCTAGTGATGTTTATGATTGGAACATGTTAATTACAGCTTGTTTTATCATCTTAAGATTATTTGTGTTTTAAGCAGAAGCACTTTGCCACCAGCTATCAATTAAAAATAGTGTATTTGGGGGAAAAAGTAATAAGTTTAGAGTGGAGGTTTCTTAGGAAGTTTAACACTGTTAGCACAAGTCCAGCAGAGTATGTAAGCAGCCTAGGACTTGTTCTCTTCTGAATGAGATGAATTGCTAGAATTATATAGCATAACCCAGAATCTTGAAATTCAGATAGACATCTACACCAATGAATACTGACTTATAGTTTAAGGTATATGTTAAGCACTTTCAGCTATAATTTATATATATATATATATATAGAGAGAGAGAGAGAGAGAGAGAGAGAGAGAGCACATTTTTATGATCATCCCGATTCTAGGACATAAAACACTTGATACACATTGCTATATGCAATAAAGACAAAACTGTATATTAAACTTTAATTTTTGGTTTTAAAAATTTGTTCTAAAAGTGCAGAAAGCTTCCAAGTGATTCAACTAGCTACAATTATGATAATTTACACCCATGAAAATTAGTTTCCATCTCTGATTAATCTAAAATTAATAACTGTGGCTATAAAGCATTTTAACATACCTATCATTTTAATGCTGATAATATTAACCGAACAGGTGGTTATGGGGGTAAAACAAGAAAGGCTATAAAAAAAGTCTAAATTATGATAGTACTCCAATGAAGCCTTATAATATACTTACATAATTTTGATGATAGTATAATCTGCTATGTCCCTTTCTCTTGAGAAAAATGATCTTTGGCTAGTAGGTTTATCTATACTCTCTTGCCAAACTAGTCCCCAGACAATGGACTTTCTAAAATCACTCAAATTGTGGCCACTCTGACTTCATCAACTTATGTCAATTTAATATTATTATATCACATATGCCTTAGAGAAAGAAAGGAGTTTGCCACCCAGAAATAGATTTCACTTTGGGATTTCACTGCATCTACTCTTCCTAACAGTAGCTTTCAAGGCTAAATAACCTTTTCATGCTAATGGCCCTAGCTACAGAAGTATAATCTTTTAAGTGAGAAAAATTGCTGTGTCTAAAAAGAAACAGTTGCAAGGCCTAGCCAATATGTATTATCAGGAGTGGCAGAGTGTGCATGAGACTGAGTCCTGAGGGTGGAGGAAAAATTTAGAAAAGGGAGGGTTTCTCAATGTGAGAACACTCATCAACAACAAAGGTTTTAACCCATTGTCAAAGATCCCAAAGGATGATGGTAATACTATGATGACATTTGAAAACTTAAACCAAAAACAGTCCATGCTAAGGGAGGTAGAAATAGCTGAATTTCTGTGATAGAGAAAGAAACAATCAAAATCTCACAGGAATTATGCTACAGTTACTAAAATGATACAGCTGAAAAAGTTATAAAATGACTATGTTCTACAAGAGGCCCAAAGACATTCCATTTACAAAAGCAATAAAATTGGTGTTGGTGCGAAGGGCACTGTTACTGCTGAGAACCACAGAGGTGGATCTTTTCTGTGGGTCATTCCTCATGGTAGGGAATGTCATAATCACTGGGAACTCAGATAGCAACTTGAATGTTAAGATTCCAAAATAATAGTGACTATGGTAGAAAACAGTGCTCTAGTCCAAGGTAAGTTTTCAAAGAGTCTATTGTTTCCTCTAGCCCAACATGGTTAACCTCTCTGCTCTCAAATTGTAAAATGGGGGGAAAATACTTGGTAATGGGAAGGACACAACATTGGTTCCGTGACCTACAATGCAAGAGCAGATACAAATGATACCCTCTAACCATCCTTCCAACTATACCTAAGTCAGAATCTATGTTACATTTCAGAAACAATGGATATTAGATAATATTAAATTATCAATTTTGAAAGTTGGTATACTGATACTGGATTTACGTGTTAAAGAGCATTATCTGTTTAAGTTCTTTCCTTAAAAATAAATAAGGCAAGAATCAGAGATTGTGAACACCAACATATCCAGATTTAATTCAACAGTTTAGATAGTTAAAATCAGACAGATACTGGAGGTTGATATTAGACTATCACAAATTCAAGGCATGCCAAGGATCAGAAATGGTAAATGAGAGGTGGGGAGGAACAATGCCAGATTTCATGAGAAAACATGTGTCCTGCATTAATAATGTTAACCATGAAATTATCCTAAGTCTGTCAGTGACCCAGCAGGGCTGATGCACTGCAATAATAAATTGAAGAGAGCATGCCCTGTAATTCAGTCTCCAATCAGGCCACAATTATCTATGTCATGAGCCAGTAAAAGGTGACTGTCATCCAGAGGAGTGCCTGTGGGGTTTCAGACCCAGTATGCCAGTGGGCCTATCACTGGTGACTATCTTTTTTTGTGTACTATATGGGTGGATGAGCCTCATCAATGTCAAGGAAGGTCCAGAGGAACCCATGAGATTTCCCTGAAATCCATCAACTTAGGAGCCCCTTCAGGACAGCATCAAGTAGAGAGTATTCTGCTTTTGTTGTGGATGGCCAGATTGGGTACCAGCCGGTGGATAATGAATAAAGGGAAGTCAGGGAGAACATCACATGGTGGTACACTCAGTAGTGTGGCAGGAAGCTGCTGCTGTGAACGCTTCTTGGATGCTTGTGCTTGGGGATTTTCCAGGGCAGTTTGATAGTGAGAGCCTAATTTCAGGGGCTATTAGACATCAGAGCCAGGAGATTTGGTTTGACCTGAGGGTCAAATATATACTTATATTCAAAATCCAGTATTTCAATAGGTTATATTTTGAATATCTATTCTGCACAGTTGTCTCATTCAATAATAAGTGGTTTCTGGTTCCTTGTTGCAGGGCAGGCATTGTTCATGGTTATGCCATTTGTGTGTAACATTAGCATTTTGTTTTGAAAAATCGGAAAGGACACTGCAGCTGTACTGATAGCAAATATCTGTGTGATTTCTCAACTGATTGTCCACCAACCAACTTTCAGGCCAGGCAGTAATTCTCAATATATTTGCAACAGTGAGACAAATATTGCAAACCAATTGGGAATTTTAGCCTTCTTTAGAGGAATGCAGCAATAACCAGGAATTAGGACTGAAGTCATTGTGTATAAAGGAATGGAGACACAGGTATCCTGACATGGGCTGTATGAATCAGAGAGGTCAGCATGTGAGGGGAAGATAATGGCTACATGTAGAGGAGCTGGAGACTCATGAGGATTGGCATAAGATACAAGCACAGTAGGAGCCACTTGAGGAAAGACGTGGTGTAAATAGAAGGGATGGAGACTCTGAAGCCAGCCCTTGCTGCAGGCACAAGGATAGGCTACTAAGAGCAGGCTTGGATGTCAAAGATTTTTAAATGCAAGATTACAAGGATGAACATCAGACCCAGCCAAATAAAATGGTAAAATTGCTGATAATATATGGTTTCAGGAGCAAGATCAGAGATACATAAAGTCTGGCATACCTGGAAGGCACATAGGGCTTGAGACATCACGAGGCAAATAGTTGGCAGAGTGATGGAGGATTGGAAAACACAGAAAGAAATAGAGGAGATGTCATATAAATCAGTGCACAGATAAATTTATAGGCTCAAGATATTATGTGAGAAGACAGAGACCTAATCATTGTGACATCCTTCTTAAGATCTAAGATGAACTATACAGCAATATAGGATAGTGAAAATGAAGAATATCATCAATATAATGTGTTTAGAAAGACTGTACAACAGAAATGAATTACAAAGGAAAAGTGTTTTTAAAACATATGAGCAGATGGTTGGAACTGTGGCGTATTAGGTTAAACTGCCATCTGCAGTGTTGGCATCCAATATGCATGCCAGTTCAAGTCCCAACTGCTCCACTTCCAATACAGCTCTCTTCTATGGCCTGGAAAAGCAGTAGAAGATGGCCCACATCCTTGGGCCCCTGCACCCACATGTCAGTGCCAGAAGAGTCTCCTGACTCCTGGTTTTAGGTTTGCCCAGCTCTGGTCATTTCAGGCATTTGGGGAGTAAATCTTTGATGGAATACATCTCTCTAACTCTCTGCCTCTGCTTCTCTGTAACACTTCCTTTCAAATAAATTAATATTTTTATAAAATGAGTAGAATTAATAAAGACTAGTATAATCTTAAGATAAAGTAAAAATATGCAACACAGATAACCAGTGACAGAAATTCAAACAGCATTGTTCTTGACCAAATTAATAAAGTTTAGCAACACAGTTAAAGAATATTCTGAAATGCATAGAAATAAGTTTTTTTAAAAAAAACCTTAAACCCAGAGCCACCACGTTATGAAATAAATTTATCAAAAATCTTCAATAACATAGGAATCTGCTATATAAACAAAATAAGTTGACTCTGTTTGAAAAATCAAAATAACCGATGAACAAATTCAAAAGCAAAATTTCTGGCCTAGATTTGTAGAATTTCCCTCATATTCAAGGCAGTAAAACACTCCTCAATTTCCCAGATTCATAAAAAGTGGTAATAAATATGGAATATGATTTAATTTTTTTTCTGAATGCAGTATTACATTGATGCCACTGTCAGATCAAGACATGAACTAAAAAGGAACTTAAAGAACATATCTTTATAAAATGAGGTACAAATATTTTAAGCAACATGTTAATATAGAGCAAACTATGAAATCACAAGAGATCAATTAAAAAGCAAGATAGAGTCAAAGATGCCAAGGTGTTTAACATTTCAAAATAAATCATGTAAATAATTCATGTGGAAGAGAAACACAAAAAAATCACAGGGTAATTGCAATTAAAAGATGAAACATTTTGAATAAAATTAAGCATCTAATCACAAACATAAACTGTAAGTAAAGCAGTAAAAATAGTTATTACTTATTATAACTAAGATGGGCTGCAATGCACCTATAATATAAAGCATAATTGTCATAGAACACTGAAAGCTATTTCCCTTGGAACACAGCTGTATAAGCCGCTCTCCTTTTATTTTCTGTCTTCAACAATGTCCTAGATATGTAGTTAGGAAATTTAAAAAACAGAAAATTTTATGTATAAGGATATGCTTCTAAGCAGCAAAACCATCAATAAATGTTAATTAAACTATTATATACGGAGATACTCCCATAAAATTCAAAACAAATAAAAACTGACCAGAGAATTATGCAGGATTACTGTGTATAAGATAAATATATAAACCCAATGCATGCCAGTAAGAATGAAACAGACAACAATATTAAATTACAGAATACAGAACTACAAGTGAATATCTGTAATAGATACAAGAGAAAGCGAGGTCAATCTATGCAATGTATTTTTTAGTATCTTAAAATAGTCCTGGAGTCAATTTTTTTAAAAAAAAGTCAAATGACCTTAAAAAGGAGCCAAGAATATAAATAATATAAAGACCCAGAATACCGGAAAGATTCAGCATTCTCTTACATGTGAGACCATTATTGAAAGTCCAAATGTCACAAGATTTTAATAGGGTCCTGGAAAAAGGAGGGAGGGACAGTGCTCTGATGTCATGATCATTAGGGAGGTGAGAGCAGCCCCTGCTGTTGGGAGGATCAAGCTGCAAAGATGAGGCAGTTTCAGACCTGAGACCAAGCAGAGTTCCTCTCTGCCCCCACCTGCCACAACCCCAAGCTATGGCCCTCATGCTAGGAGCATTTGGATGGGCTGTGTGTTCTCTGATGTTATGCATGCTCATTGTTAGGGCAGACTTTAAAATCAGGTGTTCAAAGGCAACACTGCTGAACCACACAGCGTCTTCTTTTCTGGCATCCCAATGTTAGGCTCAGGTGTTTCACCCATCGCTGCTCTGTGAACTTCCCTCACCACACTCAGGAGCCCTCAGGAGGATGTTGGGACTCATTGGAAGCTGGAAAGTGGTGAGTGTCAGAGACCAGTATTCTATGGGCACAGGAGGGGAGCTGGGCCAGTAGCCAGGACCCTGGTGTCCTGTCCTGTGTCTAAAGGAAAAGGGTTTGTGTGAACCCTGGGGCCTCACAGCTTTCCAAATTGATGGTGATTACAGAATCCACATGGGGAAATGAACTTCCACATGGGATCTGATATCCTTTGGTTGAGAAACGAGGTCACTAGTTTACAATTCAGTGCTGTCAGCACAGCTCTTCCTAGGTTCTGAGTCAGGTTTTGTTTGATGCTAATAACAGAATGGTACAGACTCAGTCATTTAGAAAGAAATGGTATTTGTCTCTTGGTTTGGGCCAAAGGTCGGAGGGCAGTATCTGTTGAGGGTCATCTTGTTGGCAGAGGTTTGGGTGGCACAGAGACCAAATGACCAAATAATGAAATTGCAGGAGGTTCAAATATGAAGTAGTTTCTATAGCACACACCTGGGAATAAGCAGTCACTCAATAATCACATGAATTGATTTAGCCTAATCACTTCATTAGGGTCCCACCTGTTCCCAATGATTAATCTCTCCTAATTGGGATTAAATGCCTTCACACCCTTGTGTGGAGAGTAAAATCTTCGTAAAGGCTAATCATTCTTCACTCCCCAACCCCAAGCTAACTGGTGTGAGAACTGAGAATCAAATAAACTGTTGAACACACAGTAGTTGCATTATGCATTGAAATTTGGTTTAGTCAAATGATAACTTGTAGCATTTGAGAATATCTCAGAAGATCAGATTCTGCTGGCTATAAAATGGTTTATAAATTTGAGAGTTCATTTGTGACTGGTAGAAGAAAAAAATTCTTTTCTCCTCAATTCCTATACCTTGGATTTTAACACTCAATATTCCATGGGCAATATGAGTGGCTATGATTCTGTCTAATACAGAAATTTCAGGCCATAGCTAACTCATGCAAATAAGATAACTTAGAGGGGACCTCTGGGTGACTTAATAATTTTGACTGGAGCCAAAAATCAAATACATGTTTTGCATTGGATTATGCCTGGGATGTGTTTACGCAAAATCTTAATCCATTATGGCTACTAACTCTATATAATGTCAGAATTGATCTATTGTAAAGTCATATGTGTGAAATTTAACCCAAAAATCACCCTCAAGGTAGTTTTGGAGAAAACAACAATCTTTCTCTTCGGCAAGAAAGTTACATGCTCAAATTCACTCCAAACCACAAAGTCAGGAGATAATGTCCAGAAAACAGAAACAAAAACATAGGCTGTAGCAAGATCTGGGATTGAGATAGCCACAACACACCAGATATTTCTGCTTTCCTCCAGGCAAATCCAGAAAAAGTGGTGTGGAATTCAGGTGAAATTAACCAAAAAATCACCTTCAACGTGGTTCTGGAGAAATGCACAATCTTACTCTTCGGCAAGTGTATCCAATATGATATTTGCAAGAAAAAATATCATGTTTTCTCAGGTTTCTGAAGCTTTCTGCCAGGAAAATTTGAATGTGTCGAGGATTTGACTCCATGTGGAACCAATTAGCGTTTGCCAGGTGTAAACAAAAAGCTACATGCTCAAATTCAATTAAAACGGTGAATCCCGTAGATAATGTCCAGAAAACCCAAATAAAACCAGAGGCTGTAGCAAGATCTGGGATTGAGATAAGCACAACACACCTGATATTTGATTTTTCTCCAGGCATATCCGGACAAAGTGGTGTGGAATTCAGGTGAATTTAACCAAAAAATCACCATCAAAGTGTTTTTGGAGAAAAGCACTATCTTTCCTTTAGCAAGTGGATCCAATGTCATGTTTACAAGCACAAATATCATGTTTTCTCGGGTTTCTGAAGCTTTCTGCCAGGAAAACTCGAATGTGTGGAGGATTTGACTCCATGTGGAACCAATTAGCGCTTGCCAGCAGTTAAATGTAACAAAATGTTACATCCTCAAGTTCACTATAAACCGCAAAGTCAGGAGATAATGTCCAGGAAACTAAAATACAGAGGGTGTAGCAAGACCGGAGATTGCGATAGCCACAACACACCAGATATTTCTGCTTACATCCAGGCATATTCGGACAAAGCAGTGTGGAATTTGGGTGAAATTTATCCAAAAAAAAAACAGTCAAAGTGGTTTTGGAGAAAAGCACAATCTTTCTCTTTGACAAGCGGTTCTAATGTCATGTTTCCAAACACAACTATCATGTTTGCTTGGGTTTCTGAAGTTTTCTGCCTAGAAAACTTGAATGTGTGGAGGATTTGACTCCATGTGAAAACAATTTGTGCTTGCCAGCAGAAAACAATAAGTTACATGTCAAAATGCATTCAAAACCATAAATGCCTTACATAATGTCCAGAAAAATCAAAAAAACAAACCTAGAGGCTGTAGCAAGAACTGGGATTGAGATAGCCACAACACACCAGATATTTCTACTTTCCTCCAGGCATATCCAGACAAATTGGTGTGGAATTCGGTTGAAATTTAACCAAAAAAATAACCGTCAAAGTGGTTTTGGAGAAAAGCACAATCATTCTGTTTGGCAAATGCATCCAACGTCATGTTTACAAACACAAATATCATGTTTTCTCTGGTTTCTGAAGTTTTCTGCAGGAAAACTCGGATGTGTGGAGGATTTGACTCCATGTGGAACCAATTAGCGTTTCCCAGCAGAAAACAAAACATTACTTCCTAAAATGCATTCAAAAGCATAAAGTCATTAGATACTGTCCAGAAAACACAAACAAACCCAGAGGCTGTTCCAAGATCTGTGATTGAGATAGTCACAACACACTATATATTTCTGCTTTCATCCCAGGAAATCCTGATTTGTTGTGGTTTTCAGGTGAAATTTATCCAAATACAGAGGCTGCAGCAAGATCTGGGACTGACATAACCACAACACACCAGATATTACTGCGGTCATCCCAGTATATCCAGACAAATTGTTGTGGAATTCGGGTGAAATCTAACCAAAAAACCACATTGAAAGTGGTTTTGGAGAAAAGTACAATCTTTCTGTTGAGCAAATGCATCCCATGTCATGTTTACAAACACAAATATCATGTTTAATCGGGTTTCTGAAGCTTTCTGCCTAGAACACCGAATGTGTGGGGGATTTGACCCCATGTGGAACCAATTATCGTTTGCCAGCAGAAAACAAAAACTTACATGCTAAAATGCATTCAAAACTGTAAAGTCCCTAGAAAATGTCCAGAAAACACAAACAAACATAGAGGCTGTAGCAAGATCTGGGATTGAGATAGCCACAACACACCAGATATTTTTGTTTTCATCCAGGAGTATCTGGACAAATTGTTGTGGTTTTCGGGTGAAATTTAACCAAAAAACCACCAAGAAAGTGGTTTTGGAGAAAAGCACAATCTTCCTGTTCGGCTAATGCATCGGATGTCATGTTTACAAAAACAAATATCATTTTTTCTCAGGTTTCTGAAGCTTTCTGCCTAGAGAACTCGAATGTATGGAGGTTTTGACACCAAGGGGAACCAATTAGCGTTTGCCGGGAGAAAACAAAAAGTGTCATGCTAAAATGCATTCAAAACTGTAAAGTCCATAGAGAATGTCCAGAAAACACAAACAAACACAGAGACTGTAGCAAGATTTGGGATTGTGATAACCACAACACACCAGATATTTTTGTTTTCATCCAGGAGTATCCGGAAATATTGTTGTGGTTTTCGGGTGAAATTTAACCAAAAAACCACCAAGAAAGTTGTTTTGGAGAAAAGCACAATCTTTCTGTTCGGCAAATGCATCAGATGTCATGTTTACAAAAACAAATAGCATTTTTTCTCAAGTTTCTGATGTTTTCTGCCTAGAAACCTTGAATGTGTGCAGGATTTGACACCAAGGGGTACCAATTAGCGTTTGCCAGCAGAAACCAAAAACTTGCATGCTAAAATGCATTGAAAACCTTAAAGTCCTTAGAGAATGTCCAAAAAAACACAAACACAGAGGCTGTAGCAAGATCTGGGATTGAGATAGCCACAACACACCAGATATTTTTGTTTTCATCCAGGAGTATCCGGAAATATTGTTGTGGTTTTCGGGTGAAATTTAACCAAAAAATCACAGTCAAAGTGGTTTTGGAGAAAAGCACAATCTTTCTGTTCAGCAAATGCATCCCAAGTCATGTTTGCAAACAGAAATATCATGTTTTCTCATGTTTCTGATGCTTTCTGCCTAGAATACTCGAATGTGTGAAGGATTTGACTCCAGATGGAACCAATTACTGTCTGTGAGCAGAAAACAAAAGTGTCATGGTAAAATGCAATCAAAACAGTAAAGTCCATAGAGAATTTCCAGAAAACACAAACAAACACAGAAGCTGTAGCAAGATCTGTGATTGAGATAGCCAGAACTCACCAGATATTTTTGTTTTCATCCAGGAGTATCTGGACAAATTGTTGTGGAATTTGGGTGAAATGTAACCAAAAGCCACCGTGAAAGTGCTTTTGGAGAAAAGCACAATCTTTCTGTTTCGCAAATGCATCCCATGTCATGTTTACAAATGCAAATATCATGTTTTCTCAGGTTTCTTCTGCCTAGAAAACAAGAATGTGTGTGGGATTTGACTCCATGTGGAACCAATTATCGTTTGCCGGCAGAAAACAAAAACTTCCATGCTAAAATGCACTCAAAA
Organism: Oryctolagus cuniculus; assembly: GCF_051225735.1. NCBI lineage: Eukaryota > Metazoa > Chordata > Mammalia > Lagomorpha > Leporidae > Oryctolagus > Oryctolagus cuniculus. The sequence goes on along the minus strand of NC_142879.1, from coordinate 82,026,658 downwards.
CCTTAAAGTCTGTAGAGAATGTCCAGAAAACACAAACACACACAGAGGCTGTACAAGACCTGGGATTGAGTTAGCGATAACACACCAGATATTTCTGCGTTCATCCCAGCATATCCGGAAAAACTGTTGTGGAATTTGGGTGAAATTTAACCAAAAAACCACATTGAAAGTGGTTTTGGAGAAAAGCACAATCTTTCTTTTTCGCAAATGCATCCCATGTCATGTTTACAAACACAAATATCATGTTTAATCGGGTTTCTGAAGCCTTCCACCAAGAAAATGCAAATGTGTGGAGGATTTGACTCCACGTGGAACCAATTACTGTCTGTGAGTAGAAAACAAAAAGTGTCATGGTAAAATGCATTCAAAACAGTAAAGTCCGTAGAGAATGTCCAGAAAACACAAACAAAGACAGAGGCTGCAGCAAGATCTGGGATTGAGACAGCCACAACACACCAGATATTTTTGTTTTCATCCAGGAGTATCTGGACAAATTGTTGTGGAATTTGGGTGAAATGTAACCAAAAACCACCATGAAAGTGGTTTTGGAGAAAAACACAATCTTCCTGTTTGGCAAATGCATCCCATGTCATGTTTACAAATGCAAATATCATGTTTAATCCGGTTTCTGAAGCCTTCCACCAAGAAAATGCAAATGTGTGGAGGATTTGACTCCAGGTGGAACCAATTACTGTCTGTGAGCAGAAAACAAAAAGTGTCATGGTAAAATGCATTCAAAACAGTAAAGTCCGTAGAGAATGTCCAGAAAACACAAACAAAGACAGAGGCTGTAGCAAGATCTGGGATTGAGATAGCCACAACACACCAGATATTTTTGTTTTCATCCAGGAGTATCTGGACAAATTGTTGTGGAATTTGGGTGAAATGTAACCAAAAACCACCAAGAAAGTGGTTTTGGAGAAAAACACAATCTTCCTGTTTGGCAAATGCATCCCATGTCATGTTTACAAATGCAAATATCATGTTTAATCCTGTTTCTGATGCCTTCCACCTAGAAAACTCGAATGTGTGGAGGATTTGACCCCAGGTGGAACCAATTATCGTTTGCCGGTAGAAAACAAAAACTTACATGCTAAAATGCATTCAAAACTGTAAAGTCCATAGAGAATGTCTAGAAAACACAAACAAACATAGAGGCTGTAGCAAGACCTGGGATTGAGATAGCCACAACACACCAGATATTTTTGTTTTCATCCAGGAGTATCTGGACAAATTGTTGTGGTTTTCGGGTGAAATTTAACCAAAAAACCACCAAGAAAGTGGTTTTGGAGAAAAGCACAAACTTCCTGTTCGGCTAATGCATTGGATGTCATGTTCACAAACACAAATATGTATTCTCAGGTTTCTGAAGCTTTCTGCCTAGAGAATTCGAATGTCTGGAGGTTTTGACACCAAGGGGAACCAATTATCGTTTGCCGGGAGAAAACAAAAAGTGTCATGCTAAAATGCATTCAAAACTGTAAAGTCCATAGAGAATGTCCAGAAAACACAAACAAACACAGAGACTGTAGCAAGATCTGGGATTGAGATAGCCACAACACACCAGATATTTTTGTTTTCATCCAGGAGTATGCGGAAATATTGTTGTGGTTTTCGGGTGAAATTTAACCAAAAAATCACAGTCAAAGTGCTTTTGGAGAAAAGCACAATCTTCCTGTTCGGCAGATGCATCCCATGTCATGTTTACAAACACAAATATCATGTTTAATTGGGTTTCTGAAGCTTTCTGCCTAGAAAACTCGAATGTGTGTGGGATTTGACCCCATGTGGAAGCAATTATCCTTTGCCGGCAGGAAACAAAAACTTACATGTTAAAATGCATTCAAAACTGTAAAGTCCCGAGAAAATGTCCAGAAAACACAAGCAAACAGAGAGGCTGTAGCACGATCTGGGATTGAGATAGCCACAACACACCAGAAATTTTGTTTTCATGCAGGAGTACCTGGACAAATTGTCGTGCTTTTCGGGTGAAATTTAACCAAAAAATAACCGTGAAACTGGTTTTGGAGAAAAGCACAATCTTTCTGTTTGGCAAATGCATCCAACGTCGTGTTTACATACACAAATATCATGTTTAATCGGGTTTCTGACGCTTTCTGCCTAGAGAACTCGAATGTGTTTAAGATTTGACTCCATGTGGTAGCAATTAGCGTTTGCCGGCAGAAAACAAAAAATTACATGCTAAAATGCATTCAAAACCAAAGTCTGTAAGGAATGTCCAGAAAACACAAACAAACAGAGAGGCTGTAGCACAATCTGGGATAGAGATAGCCACAACACACCAGATATTTTTGTTTTCATCCAGGAGTATCTGGACAAATTGTTGTGGGTTTTGCGTGAAATTTAACCAAAAAATAACCGTGAAACTGGTTTTGGAGAAAAGCACAATCATTCTGTTGAGCAAATGCATCCCATGTCATGTTTACAAAAACAAATATCATGTTTCCTCAGGATACTGAAGCTTTCTGCCTAGAAACCTCGATTGTGTGGAGGATTTGACACCAAGGGGAACTAATTAGCGTTTGCCAGAAGAAAACAAAAAGTGTCATGCTAAAATGCATTCAACAGTGTAAAGTCCATAGAGAATGTCCAGAAAACACAAACAAACAGAGAAGCTGTAGCAAGATCTTGGAATGAGATAGCCACAACACACCAGATATTTCTGCTTTCACCCCGGGAAATCCTCAAAATTTGTTGTGGTTTTCGGGCTATATTTAACAAAAAATCATGGTCAAAGTGGTTTTGGAGAAAAGCACAATCTTTCTGTTCGGCAAATGCATCCCATGTCATGTTTACAAACACAAATAGCATGTTTAACGGGTTTCTGAAGACTTCTGCCTAGAAAACACTCTTGTGTGGAGGATTTGAATGCCAATTTGAGGTTTCTTGAGCAGCCGGTTTCCTTGCAAGTAAATCAAGCCCAATATCATTATGGATTCTTGCATTTCATTGGATTTTTTCTCATTTTTTTTATTTATCATGGTTTGTTATGAATTTTCTGATGTGAGCTTTGGTTTTGTGGCTGGCATATGGAGTTCAGGGAACAAGAGGCAGGTCCTTTTTCAATCAGGGCACAGCTGTTGGCTTGCTCCAATTCAGGTGTGCTGTCATTATTTTGGGTGCCTCAGCCGATTTGTGGTTTGTTGAGAGGCAATTTCCTAAATGTTTTCTGGGTCTGAGTTGGTTTTGCCTTCTTCCTTCCCAAATTTTGTATTCTGAGGCAATACAAACAACAGTTTGGACAGAGTAGCCATTATGAAATAAAAAACACAGCAAATGGGCATTTGAAGCTTAGAAATCTACAGATAACACGACCAAGGTGAGTTTTTGTGTTTTGGAAAATCAAATGGAACACTTTGGCTGAGGTGACAGATATTAATTGCCTCCAAACTGAGTTTCACTGCGATTTTCAGGTTAATTCAGTCAGAATTCCACAGGCAGTCAGCTGCAGGGGTGGATGAATCTGGGAACAGGCGGTCTCCTTGCGACTAAATCAAGCCCAATACCATTATGGATTCTTGCATTTCTTTGGATTTTTCTCTTTTTTCTTATTTATCATGGTTTGTAATGAATTTTCAGATGGGAGCTTTGGTTTTGAGGCTGGCATATTGAGTTCAGGGCACAAGAGGAATGTCCTTTTTCAATCAGGGCACAGCTGTTGGCTTGCTCCAATTCTGGCTTGCTGTCATTGTTTGGGTGCCTCAGCTTACTTTTGGTTTCTTGAGCGGCATTTGCCTAAATGTTTTCTGGGTCTGAGTTGGTTTTGCCTTCTTCTTTCCCAAATTTTGTATTCTGACGCAATACAAACATGAGTTTGGACTGAGTAGCCATTATGAAATAAAAAACACAACACATAGGCATTTGAAGCTTAGAAATCTACAGGTAACATGACCAAGGTGAGTTTTTGTGTTTTGGAAAATCAAATGGAACACTTTGGCTTAGGTGACAGATATTAATTGCCTCCAAACTGAGTTTCACTGCGATTTTCAGGTTAATTCAGTCAGAATTCTACAGGCAGTCAGCTGGAGGGGTGGATGAATCCGGGAACAGCCAGTCTCATTGCGACTAAATCAAGCCCAATATCATTATGGATTCTTGCATTTCCTTGGCTTTTTTCTCATATTTCTTATTTATCATGGTTTGTAATGAATCTTCTGATGTGAGCATCGGTTTTGAGGCTGCAATATGGAGTTCAGGGTACAAGAGGAAGGTTCTTTTTCAAACAGGGCACAGCTGTTGTCTTGCTCCAATTCTGGCTTGCCGTCATTGTTTTGGGTGCCTCAGCCGATTTGTGGTTTCTTGTGTGGCAATTTCCCAAATGTTTTCTGCGTCTCAGTTGGTTTTGCCTTCTTCTTTCCAAATTTTGTATTCTGATGTAATGCAAGCAAGATTTTGGACAGAGTAGCCATTATGAAAGAAAAAAAAACACAGCAAATTGGCCTTTCAGGATTAGAAATCTACAGGTAACACGACCAAGATGAGTTTCTGTATTTTGTAAAATGACATGGAAGCCCGCTGGTGAGGGGACAGATTCTAATTCCCTCCAAAATGAGTGTAGTCCGATTTTGAGGTGAATTCAATCTGAATTCCAAAGTCAGTCTGTGGAAGGGGTGGATGAATCTGGAAACATTCAGTTTCCTTGTGTCTAAATCCAGCGAAATATCACAAAGGAGTCTTGCATTTCTTTGGCTTTTTCACATTTCCCTTATTTTTCATGGTTTGTAATGAATTTTCTGATGTGAGCTTTGGTTTTGAGGCTGCAATATGGAGTTCAGGGCACCGGAGGAATGGTCTTTTTCAAACAGGGCACAGCTGTTGGCGTGTTCCAATTCTGGCCTGCTGTCATTGTTTTGGGTGCCTCAGCTGACTTTTGGTTTCTTGAGTGGCAATTTCCTAAATGTTTTCTGGGTCTGAGTTGTTTTTGCCTTCTTCCTTCCCAAATTGTGTATTCTGACACAATACAAACACGAGTTTGGGCATAGTAGCCATTATGAAATAAAAAACACAACAAATAGGTGTTTGAAGCTTAGAAACTACAGGCAACACGACCAAGGTGAGTTTTTGTGTTTTGGAAAATAAAATGGAACACTTCGGCTGAGGTGACAGATATTAATTGCCTCCAAACTGAGTTTCACTGCGATTTTCAGGTTAATTCAGTCAGAATTCCACAGGCAGTCAGCTGCAGGGGTGGATGAATCCGGGAATAGCCGGTCTCCTTGCGACTAAATCAAGCCCAATATCATTATGGATTCTTGCATTTCCTTGGCTTTTTTCTCAATTTTCTTATTTAGCATGGTTTGTAATGAATTTTCTGATGTGAGCTTTGGTTTTGAGGCTGACATATTGAGTTCAGGGCACAAGAGGCAGGTCCTTTTTCAATCAGGGCACAGCTGTTGGCTTGCTCCAATTCTGGCTTGCTGTCATTGTTTGGGTGCCTCAGCTGAATTTTGGTTTCTTGAACGGCAATTTTCTAAATGTTTTCTGGGTCTGAGTTGGTTGTGCCTTCTTCCTTCCCAAATTGTGTATTCTGAGGCAATACAAACAACAGTTTGGACAGAGTAGCCATTATGAAATAAAAAACACAGCAAATGGGCATTTGAAGCTTAGAAATCTACAGATAACACGACCAAGGTGAGTTTTTGTGTTTTGGAAAATCAAATGGAACACTTTGGCTGAGGTGACAGATATTAATTGCCTCCAAACTGAGTTTCACTGCGATTTTCAGGTTAATTCAGTCAGAATTCCACAGGCAGTCAGCTGCAGGGGTGGATGAATCTGGGAACAGGCGGTCTCCTTGCGACTAAATCAAGCCCAATACCATTATGGATTCTTGCATTTCTTTGGATTTTTCTCTTTTTTCTTATTTATCATGGTTTGTAATGAATTTTCAGATGGGAGCTTTGGTTTTGAGGCTGGCATATTGAGTTCAGGGCACAAGAGGAATGTCCTTTTTCAATCAGGGCACAGCTGTTGGCTTGCTCCAATTCTGGCTTGCTGTCATTGTTTGGGTGCCTCAGCTTACTTTTGGTTTCTTGAGCGGCATTTGCCTAAATGTTTTCTGGGTCTGAGTTGGTTTTGCCTTCTTCTTTCCCAAATTTTGTATTCTGACGCAATACAAACATGAGTTTGGACTGAGTAGCCATTATGAAATAAAAAACACAACACATAGGCGTTTGAAGCTTAGAAATCTACAGGTAACATGACCAAGGTGAGTTTTTGTGTTTTGGAAAATCAAATGGAACACTTTGGCTTAGGTGACAGATATTAATTGCCTCCAAACTGAGTTTCACTGCGATTTTCAGGTTAATTCAGTCAGAATTCTACAGGCAGTCAGCTGGAGGGGTGGATGAATCCGGGAACAGCCAGTCTCATTGCGACTAAATCAAGCCCAATATCATTATGGATTCTTGCATTTCCTTGGCTTTTTTCTCATATTTCTTATTTATCATGGTTTGTAATGAATCTTCTGATGTGAGCATCGGTTTTGAGGCTGCAATATGGAGTTCAGGGTACAAGAGGAAGGTTCTTTTTCAAACAGGGCACAGCTGTTGTCTTGCTCCAATTCTGGCTTGCCGTCATTGTTTTGGGTGCCTCAGCCGATTTGTGGTTTCTTGTGTGGCAATTTCCCAAATGTTTTCTGCGTCTCAGTTGGTTTTGCCTTCTTCTTTCCAAATTTTGTATTCTGATGTAATGCAAGCAAGATTTTGGACAGAGTAGCCATTATGAAAGAAAAAAAAACACAGCAAATTGGCCTTTCAGGATTAGAAATCTACAGGTAACACGACCAAGATGAGTTTCTGTATTTTGTAAAATGACATGGAAGCCCGCTGGTGAGGGGACAGATTCTAATTCCCTCCAAAATGAGTGTAGTCCGATTTTGAGGTGAATTCAATCTGAATTCCAAAGTCAGTCTGTGGAAGGGGTGGATGAATCTGGAAACATTCAGTTTCCTTGTGTCTAAATCCAGCGAAATATCACAAAGGAGTCTTGCATTTCTTTGGCTTTTTCACATTTCCCTTATTTTTCATGGTTTGTAATGAATTTTCTGATGTGAGCTTTGGTTTTGAGGCTGCAATATGGAGTTCAGGGCACCGGAGGAATGGTCTTTTTCAAACAGGGCACAGCTGTTGGCGTGCTCCAATTCTGGCCTGCTGTCATTGTTTTGGGTGCCTCAGCTGACTTTTGGTTTCTTGAGTGGCAATTTCCTAAATGTTTTCTGGGTCTGAGTTGTTTTTGCCTTCTTCCTTCCCAAATTGTGTATTCTGACGCAATACAAACACGAGTTTGGGCATAGTAGCCATTATGAAATAAAAAACACAACAAATAGGTGTTTGAAGCTTAGAAACTACAGGCAACACGACCAAGGTGAGTTTTTGTGTTTTGGAAAATAAAATGGAACACTTCGGCTGAGGTGACAGATATTAATTGCCTCCAAACTGAGTTTCACTGCGATTTTCAGGTTAATTCAGTCAGAATTCCACAGGCAGTCAGCTGCAGGGGTGGATGAATCCGGGAATAGCCGGTCTCCTTGCGACTAAATCAAGCCCAATATCATTATGGATTCTTGCATTTCCTTGGCTTTTTTCTCAATTTTCTTATTTAGCATGGTTTGTAATGAATTTTCTGATGTGAGCTTTGGTTTTGAGGCTGACATATTGAGTTCAGGGCACAAGAGGCAGGTCCTTTTTCAATCAGGGCACAGCTGTTGGCTTGCTCCAATTCTGGCTTGCTGTCATTGTTTGGGTGCCTCAGCTGAATTTTGGTTTCTTGAACGGCAATTTTCTAAATGTTTTCTGGGTCTGAGTTGGTTGTGCCTTCTTCCTTCCCAAATTGTGTATTCTGACGCAATACAAACAACAGTTTGGGCAGAGTAGCCATTATGAAATAAAAAGCACAACAAACAGGCGTTTGAAGCTTAGAAATCTACAGATAACACGACCAAGGTGAGTTTTTGTGTTTTGGAAAATAAAATGGAACACTTTGGCTGAGGTGACAGATATTAATTGCCTCCAAACTGAGTTTCACTGCGATTTTCAGGTTAATTCAGTCAGAATTCCACAGGCAGTCAGCTGCAGGGGTGGATGAATCCGGGAACAGCCGGTTTCCTTGCGACAAATTCAAGCCCAATATCATTATGGATTCTTGCATTTTTTGGATTTTTTCTCATTTTTCTTATTTATCATTGTTTGTAATGAATTTTCTGATGTGAGCTTTGGTTTTGATGCTGGCATATGGAGTTCAGGGCACAAGAGGAAGGTTCTTTTTCAATAAGGGCACAGCTGTTGGCTTGCTCCAATTCTGGCTTTCTGTCATGGTTTTGGGTGCCTCAGCTGACTTTTGGTTTCTTGAGCACCAATTTCCTAAATGTTTTCTGGGTCTGAGTTGGTTTTGCCTTCTTCCTTCCCAAATTTGGTATTCTGACGTAATACAAACAAGAGTTTGGGCAGAGTTGCCATTATGAAATAAAAACACAACAAATAGGCGCTTGAAGCTTATAAATCTACAGGTAACACGACCAAGGTGAGTTTTTGTGTTTTGGAAAATCAAATGGAACACTTTGGCTTAGGTGACAGATATTAATTGCCTCCAAACTGAGTTTCACTGCGATTTTCAGGTTAATTCAGTCAGAATTCCACAGGGGTGGAATTCCATGGTTTGTAATGAATATTCTGATGTGAGCTTTGGTTTTGAGGCTGGCATATTGAGTTCAGGGCACAAGAGGAAGGTTCTTTTTCAATAAGGGCACAGCTGTTGGCTTGCTCCAATTCTGGCTTGCTGTCATTGTTTTGGGTGCCTCAGCCAATTTGTGGTTTCTTGAGCGGCAATTTCCTAAATGTTTTCTGGGTCTGAGTTGGTTTTGCCTTCTTATTCCCAAATTTTGTATTCTGATGCAATACAAGCAAGATTTTTGACGGAGTAGCCATTAGGAAAGAAAAAAAAAACACAGCAAATTGCCCTTTCAGGATTAGAAATCTACAGGCAACACAACCCAGATGAGTTTCTGTGATTTGGAAAATCACATGGAACCCTTCTGCTGAGGGGACAGATTCTAATTCCTTCCAAATTGAGTGTGAGTGCGATTTTGAGGTGATTTCAATCAGAATTCCAAAGTGAGTCTGTGGAAGTGGGGGATGAATCTGGAAACAGCCAGTTTCCTTGTGTCTAAATCCAGCCAAATATCACAAAGGACTTTTGCATTTCTTTGGCTTTTTCACATTTCCCTTCTTTATCATGCTTTTTAATGAATTTTCTGATGTGAGCTTTGGTTTTCAGGTTGGCATAGTTAGTTCAGGGCACAAGAGGAAGGTTCTTTTCCAATCAGGGCTCAGCTGTTGGGTTGCTCCAAATCTGGCTTGCTGTCATTGTTTTGGGTGCCTCAGCCGATTTGTGGTTTCTTGAGCGGCAATTTCCTAACTGTTTCTGGGTCTGAGTTGGTTTTGCCTTCTTCCTTCCCAAATTTGGTATTCTGACGCAATACAAACAAGAGTTTGGGCAGAGTTGCCATTATGAAATAAAAAACACAACAAATAGGCGCTTGAAGCTTATAAATCTACATGTAACATAACCAAGGTGAGTTTTTGTGTTTTGGAAAATCAAATGGAACACTTTGGCTTAGGTGACAGATATTAATTGCCTCCAAACTGAGTTTCACTGCGATTTTCAGGTTAATTCAGTCAGAATTCCACAGGGGTGGAATTCCATGGTTTGTAATGAATATTCTGATGTGAGCTTTGGTTTTGAGGCTGCAATATGGAGTTCAGGGCACCGGAGGAATGGTCTTTTTCAAACAGGGCACAGCTGTTGGCGTGCTCCAATTCTGGCCTGCTGTCATTGTTTTGGGTGCCTCAGCTGACTTTTGGTTTCTTGAGTGGCAATTTCCTAAATGTTTTCTGGGTCTGAGTTGGTTTTGCCTTCTTCCTTCGCAAATTGTGTATTCTGACGCAATACAAACAAGAGTTTGGACAGAGTAGCCATTATGAAATAAAAAACACAACAAATGGGCATTTGAAGCTTAGAAATCTACAGGTAACACGACCAAGGTGAGTTTTTGTATTTTGTGAAATGAAATGGAACACTTTTGCTGAGGGGACAGATATTAACACCCACCAATCGAGTTTGACTGTGATTTTCTGGTGAATTCAATCAGAATTGCACAGCAGTCAGCTGGGAGGGGTGGATGAATCCAGAAACAGGTGGTTTCTATGTGACTGACAAAGCCAAATTCACTAGGGATTCTTGCATCTCTTCGTTTTTTTGACTTTTCTCAATTATCATGGTTTGTAATGAAGTTTCTGATGTGAGCTCTTGTTTTGAGGCTGCAATATGGAGTTCAGGGCACCGGAGGAATGGTCTTTTTCAAACAGGGCACAGCTGTTGGCGTGCTCCAATTCTGGCTTGCTGTCATTGTTTGGGTGCCTCAGCTGAATTTTGGTTTATTGAGCGGCAATTTCCTAAATGTTTTCTGGGTCTGAGTTGGTTTTGCCTTCTTCCTTTCCAAATTCTGTAATCCTACACAATACAAACAAGCATTCAGATAGAGTCGCCATTATGAAATAAAAAAAAATCATATGGGCGTTTCATGCTTAGAAATCTAGAGGCAACATGACCAAGATGAGCCTTTGGTTTTGGAAAATAAAATGCTACACTTTTGCTGAGGGGACAGTAATTAATTCCCTCCAAATCAATTGTGAGTGTGTGTCCAGGCATGGCCTTGTGAGCTCCAGGCATGTCATTCTGGTTCTCTGTCTCTCAGTGAAAAAAACTGGCTTGGAGCAATTCTGCAGCATGAAATCCTTTAATCCCATTTCCTACTCCAATGACCCCAGGGTTCTGGCTGGCTCCAGCCAAAACAAACTGCCCAGCGGAAGCACAGGAGTTTGTAGGGGGCCCCCTGAGAACAGGCAGTGCCGAATCTGGAAGATGCTATGGTGTTCTGGCTTGTACTCTCTTGTACAAAAGTGGTTAAAAGACATCCTCATACTTAAGAATGAGGTATGCCTCCTAAGTAGTGGTTTACCCTGCTGCACCACAATGCTCATCCTTGGCATTTTATGTGATGTTTCCCTGGCATTTGGACTTGTTTACCTAAGTTCATTTGTTGGAGCCAGTGTTGTGATGCATTAGGATAATCTGTTGCCACTGATGCTGGCATCCCATATGGCCACTGTTTGTGCCTCAGCTGCTGTACTTCCCATCCAGCTCTCTGCCAATGCATCTGAGAAAGCAGCAGACAACCCAAGTTCTTGAGTCCCTGCCACCCATGAGGGAGACTTGGGTGGAGTTCCAGATCCTGGCTTTGATCTGACCCAGTCCCAGACATTGTGAGTATTTGGTGGGTTGACCTGCAGATGGAAGATCTCTCTCTCCCCCTCCCTGTCTCTCCTTCTTTATAACTCCGTCTTCCAGATAAATAAATCCTTTTCACATATTTATTTTTCAACATTTTTTCCCTACTTTTTCGCACACTCCCTAGGTGCTGCTGCCCTCTGTGGACTTGTCCTCCTCGGCCTCTGAGTAGAGCACAGCCACCTCTCCAATGCTGACATCCTCTGACACATGTTTCACTCTTCTGTTCTCTCTAAACTGCAGACTCTTGATCTACCCAACTAACTCTCATGCATAGACACACACACCTGAGGACTCCGGAGTCTTGGATTTCAGGTTGTAATTAACTTTCCTTTTCAGAGGACTGGTGAAAAAACAAGTCTGGAAGCCAGTGTGCAGCCTTGTGGTTCAGATGCCTGTGTCCCACATTGGAGTTTCTGTGTTTGATTCCCGGATCCAGCCCCTGCCTCCAACTTCCTGATAATGCAGACCCTGGGAGCTAGCAAGTGATGGCTCAGATGATTGGGTTCCCTGCTCCTGGGCCAGTCCTGACCGCTGTGGACATTTCAGCAGTTAACTAGAGGGTGAATACCACTTCTCTGTCTACTTGTTCATTTCTTTGCATCTCAAAGTAAAAAACAAAACAAGTATGATTGTATCATCCATTAAAATAACTTCCTCAATGGAAAAAGGTAGTTTCATTGTTAAATTTGGGGAAAAATAATGCTTCTTGGTTGTAAATGATATTAGAATAATGCATAACTGTACATCAGACTTCCATTGTGGACAAGGAAGAGAAAGATGGAAGCAATAATTTTTGCTTCTGGCTTTGGTACTTGTCATGTAACCTTGAAAAATTCATTTAAACTCATGGGGCCTGAGTGTCCTTAAAATTACAGGCTCATCTAGTTGAGGCAGGTGGTGTAAGGGGAGGTGGCAGGAAGCTGAGAGATTGCCTTGTTTCTGTGCCAACAGAGCTAAGTGACATTAGCAAGTCATTTGACCCCTCTGGATCTTCCTCCCTTGTGAGATAAGATTGTCTTTATAGTTAAAGGATTTATTCTACACAGTCCTATCTTATGGTAAGGTTCACATGACTGAAGTGCTGTATAAACTGGCAGTGTAATCATCAAGTTGGCACTGAAGATGAAATGTTAAACAGCATAGAACTTCTAAGGCTTGTAGTTCTATGAGGAGCTACACAGAAACATTGAAGTTCATGGGCATTTTAAATTTAAAAGCAGAATCATTGAATCACTGTTCAGAATCAGTATAGTTGCTAAAATTCTTATTTATAATCATTGAGATTGGTAGTGTAATTACTGATAGCATACTCCTAGTGTTGTATATTTTAGTTTATACAATACTTAGACTATATAAAGTATAGGTAGCATGGGAAGTGCGATACACAGCAGTCTCATAGAATGGCAGATGTCGTAAACAGCACTCTGGCCTCAGAATCAGCCCTTAAGGCACTCAGATCTGGCTGAAGAGCCCATGAGAGTATTTTAGGTATGGAAAGCCACTCTGGCAAAAAAGAAAAAAAAATGACCTAAATAAAAGATCTCTGTGAGTGAGATCCCAGTAGAACAATGGGCCATTAAAGAATGAGGTACCTTTCTCTGAAGAGAGGAGAGAACTTCCCATTTGACTATGACCTTGTCTAAATGAGATTGAAGTCAGTGAACTCAATAGGCTTCCATAGCCTTGGCAATTCATGACTAGAGCCCAGGGAGATTTCTGATGCCATAAACAAGAGTGTCAGATTGTTCAGTCAACAACAGGAATCACTGTGTGCTTACTCCTTATGTGGGATCTCTGTCCTTAAGGTGTTGTCCAATGTGAAGTAATGCTATAACTAGTACTCAAGCAGTATTTTACACTTTATGTTCTGTGTGCTGCAAACTGATGAAATCTTTACTTAATATATACTAAAACAATCTTCTGTATATAAAGATAATTGAAAATGAATCTTGATGTGAATGGAATGGGAAAGGGAGTGGGAGATGGGAGGGGTGCTGGTGGGAGGGAAATTAGAGGGGGAAGCCTTTGTAATCCATACACTGTACTTTGGAAAATTATATTCACTAAATAAAAGTTTAAAAAATTAAAAAATAAAAATAAATAAAAATATAGGTAGCAATATTTAATGCTTCTCTTTCACTGGATTGGAATATAGCATACATTAATAAACCTTTTTTAAAGATTTATTTATTTATTTATTTGAAAGGCAGAATGATAGGGAGAGACACATAGACAGAGATGTTCTCTCTGCTGTTTTACTCCCCAAGTGGCTGCAAGCAGCTGGAGCTGGGCTAATCCAAAGCCAGGTGCTTCTTCCAGGTCTCCCACATGGATTCAGGCACCCAAGTATTTGGGCCACCTTCTGCTGCTTTCCCAGACACATTAGCAGGGAGCTAGATTAGAAGCTGAGCATCTGGGACATGAACCAGTGCCCATAAGGGATGCCAGCACTGCAGGTGGTGGCTTTACCTTATATGCCACAGCACCAGCTACAGCCTATTCATTTTAAATTAATAACTAAAGATTATCTGCTGTTCAGCCTCCAGGCTTTGGCTTGGCCCAGCCTCTGCTGTTGTGGACATTTGGGGAGTGAGCCAGAGGTTGAAAGATCTCTCTTCTTATGTCTCTCCCTCTCTAACCTTGCCTTTCAAATAAATAAATGAGTCTTTGAAATAAAAATACATACACACACACACACACACACACACGGTACCAACTCAGTGGGTAAAGCCATGGCCTGCTGTGCCAGCATCCCATATGGGTGCTGATTCAAGTCCCAGCTGCTCCAGTTCCAATCTAGCTCCCTGCTAATGTGCCTGAGAAAGCCTCAGAAGGTGGCCCAAGTGCTTGAACCACTGCATTCATGTGGGAGGCCTGGCACAAGCGCCTGGCTTTAGATTGGCTCAGCTGAGGCCAATTTGGGAAGCGAACCAGCAGATGGAAGATCTGTCTCTACCCCTTCTCTGTAACTCCGCCTTTCAAATAAATAATAGATTTTAAAAATGGGGTAAAAGGGCAGTTTTGTTGCCTTCCCTTTCCCTAGAGTATCATAATCAAAATCTGTTAGGCAAATGAATAAGGGAAATTCTGAGATCATGTATTGACCACAGAAGAGAATGGATTCACTGTACATTTTCTGGAAGCCCATGCTAGTTGGAACCAAGGGAAGGATAACAAAAAAGGGGAGGCCTATATCCCTCTTATTTGTCTTAGTTCATTGGAGCAGTGGAGAGTTGAGTAATGTAACATTGGTGTTTGTCTCCATACAGTTCACTTCTATTTAGCTGGTTCTTTTTTTTTTTTTTGCGTTTCCTTTTTATTTATTTTAAGAGATTTATTTGAAAGGCATAGAGACAGGGGTCTTCGATCTGCTGGTTTGATTCCTGAATGTTTGGGTGAGGCTGAAGGCCCACGAGTCCCAACCCATCTCCCACGTGGTGTGGAGTCCAAGCACCTGTCCATCACCACTGCACTCGTTGGCTGGAGTGAGACAGGAAGTAGGACGGTAGGGAATGGAACCGGTGCCCGTGATGTGGGCCCTGCAGGCTGTGGTTGCACCCCCACGCCATGGCGCAGGCCTCAATAAACCTTTCTTTAAAGTGGAATTAGGGGTAAAAATGGTCTGAGGTGCATGTGCGGTTCCGTTGTGAGAGAGGCTGAGGCCCTGTGGGTGCCCGGGGGCCAACAGGAACACCTGCAGCCTTGGCCTGCAGGTCCTGGGTGTCTCCCCTCTGCTTGTGCCCCGCCCACGGGCCCGGCCCAGGCCCCAGTGGCACCTCAGGAATATCTGCCTCAAACTGGTCACTTTAAGTCACTTTGTGATCCCTGACCTCTACCCAAGTAAGGAAGCAGGAAGCAGCCCAGCAGGCTTCCCCCGACCTCTGGAGCCCTGAGCCGTGGTGCCAGCCCATGCCCCGGGGAGCCCACAGCCATTCTGGGCCAGCCATTGGGACCCACGAACCCTGAGCCTCGTCCCCAACCCCTTCGAGGTCACCACTGCAGCCTCCTATTTAGCTGGTTCTTAATCCTCAAGAAGGGATTTAGGTCAATGTTCTATTCTCATCAAAGACTTTGATGTTTAATAAAAGATTCTGTCAGTAATTGTAACGCTGGGTCATTCTAAAGATGTGCTGTGACTTAGGTTTAGAAAAGAGCATCTTGCTTGCCACCCTCATCTCAGCTCTGGGGGCTGTCTGTTCTCCCTGCACAGATTCAGTAATGCATGCTTCTTCTCTACTACAAAGATCTTATGTTGGTCATATTTCCAGTTACCAAAATCAAATCAACTCACACCTGGACTCTGAGTATTCAATGGCATTATTTATCAAATTAAATGTATTCAAATATTCAAAGACCACTTCAAAGCTTAACTGCCTTCAAGAGTGTTTGGCACTTGGAACAGCCACTGTGGTTTTCTACACATGAGCACTCACTATTTTATATACCATTTAACAATTCAAACATCACTTCAGCTTCAGCAATACACAGCAATAGAATGGATGATTCTACATAATAAACACGTTACATTAGTTTGGACTTAAAACCTAGAACTAAAACCATGTGGTAACCTGGATGGATTTAAGGAAAGGTGTAGAGCTAGGTAGCTAAGGCCACAGAATCCCAGACCTATTGATTTTAAGTGAGTCTGGAACAACAGCATTCCATTGCATTATCTTCCATCTCAGAGTCCTGCTTTTCCAGTGAGACCCACCCCACTCAGACCACGTATTTCCTGCCTGTGTCTTCACGGTGGTGGAAGCTGTTCTCATACAGGCATCTCCTGGACAGTCACCAGCTTCCTGATTTACTACCTGAACTGGAATCCCCAGTTGCGAGGTATATTTCCCAAACACCCAGGCTGAATTGAATGTTCATCTCTGGCAGTCAAAAACTTCTGCCTTAGGAAACAGAACATGTCCTCTACTCTGCGGCTCCTTTTTCTTCTCATGGGGTTCTGTGGTGATCTGTGGTTTTCAACACAAATCCTGGTAGCATTCTGACTCAAAAGAAAGACCAGGGATAAGAGTTCCTACTGGGGGCTGCTGTTGTGGCATAGCAAGTTACACTGCTGCCTGCAGCACTAACATCCCACATGGATGCCAGTTTGACTCCCAGCTGTGCTACTTCTTCCCCAGCTCCTTGCTGGGTAAAGCAGCAGAGAATGGCCCAAGCACTTGGTCCTCTGCCCCCACATGGGAGACCTGGAGGAAGCTGCTGGCTTCAGCATGGCCCAGCCCTGGCCATTGTGCCCATTTAGGGAGTGAGCCAGCAGATGGACCTCTGTGTTTCCCTCTATTTTTCTCTCTGTAACTATGCCTCACAAAGAAATAGAACTTCAGAAAGTTATTCTCCATCAAGTAATACACCCTTTTCCAGGCAGTTGTAAAGCTGGGAGTCATAGCTTCTTGTATATTTTGGATAATAAGAGTTTTGGTTTGAAAGCACGTTCATCTGAAACAATGATCACTCATTATCCTTTGTTAGAGAAGGGGGCTCTGCTCTTTGAAAGTGAAAATCAGAAGCTGTAATGTGTGATGAGCTCCACCTGTCAGGTCTGGGGATACTTATTTGAAAGACAGGGCACCAGGAGAGGAAGCTTTTCAGATTCCCTGGCCCTTGCTTTAGTCTTATGTCTTTACTTCTTTTGCTGCATCTTGATGTCAAGAGTGTACTCTTTATGCTGAAATGAGGAATTGTGTCTTACCACTTTTAGGCCTTTTTCTAAGTGTCGCTCCCCGTCTTCGTGGGGGAACGACACAAGACCCTGCGCTGTTCTTTTGTCTGCTCGGCCCTCCCCAGGTTTGCTGCTGGTTCTTCCCGGGTTGGCTGCCGTCCCTCCACCTCCGTGAAAGGGCGGTTCCCCCTGCCACATTCCCCACTTCCACGGGGGAGCGGCACACCACTGGCCGGCTCTCTCAGGGGCTGCATGGGTGTTCCTTCAGATAGATGTTCCCGTTAGATGTTCCTGGTGCATGTTGTCTCTCTCCTCCTTTATAGTCCTCTTCCGCCAATCCCAACTCGGCTGCCCACACGCTGAGTACGCTGCTCTCCTCCAATCAGGAGCAGGATCAGCTCCTGGAGGTCATCACTCAAGTTAGCAAGAGGCAGCTGCGTAGAAGCTGTTTTCTCCTCTCCCAGCGCCATATTGTGGGAGAGCAGATGCATAGAATAAGTCTTAATTCCAGTAACTCAGTCCAGTCCGAGTTGCTCCCCACAGATCCCCCTTTCTTTTTATTTTTTGGCGTTGATACGCACCTGTCTTCGGTGCCCCGTGGCACACACTCTGCTCTGCTTGCTAGAGTTGCCCACAGGTGCTTACAAGTCCTATCAATCAGGCAAACCAAATCCGGGTCCTCTCTTCGCCATGTTGTGAGGAGGTTTTTAGGTGCTGATGCGTGCCTGTGTTCGGTGCCCTGCAGCGCATGCTCTTCTCTGCTAGAACTGCCTGCAGGTGTTACAAGCCCTACCAATCAGGCAAACTGAATCCAAGCCTTCTCATTGCGGTATTGTGGGGAGACTTATTGATGTTAATTCGTGCCTGTCTTCGGTGACCTGCGGCGCATAAGCTGCTAGCTGCCCGCAGGTGCTCACCACCTCCCTAATCAGGCAGACCGAATCCAAGCTCTCTCATTGCCATGTTGAGGGGAGGCCTTATTTTTTTTTTCTATTTCTCTATCTCCGGGCATTCCTATCTCTCCTATTTTACTTCTATCTGCCAGCATTCCTATTTCTCTCATTTTACTTCTAAACTTCCCGCGGCTTCTCTTATCCCCGCGGTTTCCCGGCGCCCGCCCCGAGGCTGCTTCTCAGCACCTCGCCCCGTGGCAGCTTCATGGCTCTGCGCGGCTTCCTGGCTTCCCGCCCGCACCACGGCCTCGCACTAGCCCAGCGTTCCCTATCTACTTGTGCCCCGCACGCTCTCTCTGAGCGCAGCAGCCTCCACGAGTCACACAGCCCCAGCTCACGTTTCTGCCAGTAGCATTCAATCCAAGTTCCCCGGGCTAACCTAGCGAATTCAACCCAGCTCACGTTTCTGCCCCACGATTTGGCTTCTCGTCCTTTGCTCCCTGGGCTAACCTGACGGATTCCAACCTGGCTTACGTTTCCGCTTCTGGTTTTAACTTTTCACCCCTTATTCCCAAGCTGACTCGACGAATCCCAAGGTAGCTTTCGTCTCTGCCTCAGCCTGCCCCTGCGGCTACATCCTCCCTAACATTTTTCTCTACCTGGTATGTTTCCCTAAGTTTTCTTCCAACAATATTCCTCCCTCATTTCTCCTGGCCTCTCCCCACAGTCTGCATCCGAGTCCAAGCCTCCTCCAGGTTTCACTTTTGCTTTCAATCTCCTAGCTTCCCCACCATAATCCGCATCCGAGTCTATGAAAGCTTTCACTTTTGCTTTCAATCCTAACTTCTTTCCCACAGTCCATATCCGAGTCTATGCCTAGGCTTTCAATAGCTTCTTCTGGCACATTTTCCGTCCGGCTTTCCCTAGGCTCTTTGCTAGTCTCTCTCTCCGGTATTTTCCACTTCTTCCCGTTTCTTCCCTCCTAAGTTTCCTATCCGAGTCACGGCACCATTATGTCGCTCCCCCTCTTCGTGGAGGAACGACACAGGACCCTGTGTTGTTCTTTTGTCTTCTCGGCCCTCCCAGGGTTTGCTGCTGGTTCTTCCCGGGTTGGCTACCATCCCTTCCACCTCTGTGGAAGGGTGGTTCCCCCTGCCACATTCCCCACTTCTGCGGGGGAGCGGCACACCCCCAGCCGGCTCTCTCGGGGGCTGCACAGGTGTTCCCTTAGATGTTCCCCTTAGATGTTCCTGGTGCATGCCATCTCTCTCCTCCTTTATAGTCCTCCTCCGCCAATCCTAACTCGGCTGCCCACACGCCGAGTACGCTGCTCTCCTCCAATCAGGAGTAAGTCCTACAGTTTATTGGTTGAACTGGAGGCAGCTGTGTAGAAGCTGTTTCTCCCTTCTCAGTGCCATATTGTGGGAGAGCAGATGCATAGAATAAGTCTTAATTCCAGTAACTTAGTCTAGTCTGAGTTGCTCCCCACACTAAGAAGAGTGTATATATTTATCTTGGATATAAGGATAGCTTCTGGGGTGGGTTGATTTTTTTTTGGAAGTTTTCTCAAGCCAGCCAGTAGCCTATATTTTCTTCACAGAATTCAGTTTTTAGAAAAGCCTCCAATACAGCCAGACCATCTGTAGGTAGGGAAGAGAAGGTAGAAAAATAAAAAGAAACATGAGGAATATGAGGAAGCTAATGATCAAATAATCCCTTGTGCTTTTCTAGTACTAGGATTAGCTATTCTCTTGTTTTTATTGAATCCTGTAATCCTGCAGATTTAGCTTTTAACACAAAGATGCCTGTAGGCAAAATACTTCATTGGTTCCATACTACTAAAACAGAAATACTTCAGTTTGTTTTAATGCCAAAAATGTATTTACAGGAGAGCATAAATCCTCAGGGAACTAAGTCTCTTGCAAACACTGCATGCAATGAAAAGCATCCTCAGCCTCAACCAAGAGCACTGCCATTGCAGAGCTGAAGGCTGATTTATCTTCCCCACCTGGTGTGAATATGCTGAGAAATAAGCGGAGATAAACAGACCTTCTACTAGGTTAAGTCGAATTCTCCTTGGTGAGCTGCTGATTTGAGGACACAGCCTTTCTGCACTCTTGTGATACTTGCAATGGATTCAATTCAAGCCTAATTCACAATTGCTGGCCAGCAGCTCCTGGAATGCTTCTGACCACAACAGTGCCTCCTTCAGGAAAGGTCTGCAAGAGCAGTTCTCTAATGAGTTGTGCTCAGAGCAGTTCCCCTCCCAGCTCAGCAGTGAGCTCTTCAGATTGCAAACACAGGAATCTCAACTTACTTGATGAAAGCTTGCTACCTGCTTTTCTTGCCAATTGTGGCCTTCCCAGGAATGGTGGAGTTTTGCCATAGGTAGCTCAACCCAGTCTTCAGTACTCTTATTCTTACAAAAAAAAAAAAAGACAATTCAGTAAGTGGTCATCCTTGAATACACTACTGAGCCTGAATGCATTTTTACCAAATAAAGTTGCCCAATAGCTATAAACCAAAAGCCAACAACAGGCTTACCCACCTAATATTACACTCAGCCCCAAAGTACTGAGCAGTTTCATCAGTTCCTCAGAATGTAACTATGCTGTGAGCACTAAAGATAGGACTGCCCAAATTTTAATTATCAATACACTGCACAGCTAATAAGGCAGATGCTGTCTCTGGCCCACAAAAGGAGACAGATTCCCTGAAAGGTTAATCACAATTGGGAGACATTTTGCACCTGATGGAACCTGCAGTGGTACTGCCTTGAGCCTACTCCTCTCCTTCCCTTTCCACCTTTAGTCCTGGATGGGCCAGAGACCATGCACAGGAGGTGCCACCAGTCACCCATTTCCCCCTGTCCACCTGCAATGCTCCAGGGAGGCAGATGCTGCAGAACAGTGATTTGTTCCATGATTGTCACTCTGTGAGATCAGCCCAGTATGAGAAAATGACCATGGACTCCTATGAGATATCAACCGCAGAAGCACTGCCCCCAGCAGCAGTGCAGGAGGGTGGATGACAGAAGGCACAGCATGGCCAGGATCTCTAGGGATCCTGCAGGACTCTGCTGCCCTGGATGCCTACTGCAGGCAGCTGCTCGAAGGCCCAGTGCGCCTCCAGCACCCTCCTGCCAAACTCTTCCCCCTGTCTGCCCATGCAGACCACATAGATGCTGTGTCAGTGAGCAAATCAGCACCTCACACTTGGTTTTCCTGCTGAGACTCGGCCTTCATTGCTTCCCCAAGTGCAGCACGTGCTGCAAGCCTCAGCTAGCAGGGCTGGCAGGAGAGGTGGGCAGTCGCACTCACCAGGTCTGTCTCTTCTTCTCCTGCCCCTCCTGACTCTCGGGCCACCACCTGCACTCTAGCCCCAAGGTATGAAATGGGAAGACCAAGAATCTAACACCACCCACATCACCTGCACACACTGCAACTACCAGCTGCCCACCAATGACCATCTCCTTTATAGCCAGCCTGGCATGGGGTGGGTCTGGCAGCGCTGGTCCTTCCCCAGGGCAGCAAGGATTGGCCTGAGGCCCCCTGCTGGGCTGAGCCTGAACTGCCCTGCAGCAGATTCTGGAAGCAAGAAAGATGCTGATGGCTGAGGCCCTGGCTCAGAGCACACTTAGGGAGACCCCATGCCCAGCAAGGGTGCTGGGGCCCTGGACTTTCCCAGGCTGCAATCCTAGTGTGGAGTCTGGCTTGGCTCTTCTTCCCAGAGCCCTGACTGCAGATGGAGCGGGGTTCCCACGGGGGCATCTTCCTTTGTGGGAGAGTGGGTGAACCCCAAATGTCGTGACTCCCAGTGCCGGGTGCTGGCCTGCAGCCTTCCGGGAGGGAGTAGGAGACAGTGACTTTGTGGGGAGGTGACACTTGAGCTGGGCCTATATTTTGGGTTAGCTCTGGATGCACATCCCAGTGCCCCTGGACCTGTGGGTCTGCTGCAGGCCTCCTGGAGGCTCTGAGTGCCAGGCGTCCTGGTGGGGAGGTCGAGGTGCTGAGCTCCCGCTGGGTGCACCAGGCACTTTGGAGCTGTTCAGAGTAAGGAGTTGAGGTCACCTCCTGAACCACTGCTGGTCCCAAACTCCTGGTTTGGGATTTGCCAGAACCCTGAAGTAGGGGTGTGGTGGGGGTGGTAGTGGTTGGCTTCAATGCACTGTATTTGTGAGTTCTTCAAACACAGCTTCTCCCTACTCCTGCAGGTTTTCAGGTCATTGACGAAGACAGAGTCCCTCAGCTGTAAAGTGACTGAAGTTTGGAAACTACGTACAGAACATCACAGTGTGTATTCAGCTGGTCATCCTTCAGGCCTGCAGGTGGACAGCAAGAGCAACAGTAAGATATTAATTACTGTAGATACTCTCCTTTCGTTCCGGTAGACCCACCAAAAGAGAATGGGAGATGAGTACTTGAACATTGGAACCAGTCAGTTTGCTAGGGTGAGCATCAGTACTTGGAGCTCAGGAGTGGACATGGAGAGCAAAACATGCATTGTTACTAAAGAGGACAGTTAGGCATTTTACTGTGAAAAGGTAAATCATTTAGAAGTGTGCAAGACACCTTAAGAAAAGTCTGTATATTTATTTTTGTTTATTTGCAAGGCAGAGAGAGCCCTTCTATTTACTGCTCATTCCTCAAATGTCTGCACCAACCAGAGCTGGTTCAGGCTGAAGCCAGGAACTCAGTGTGGGTCTCCCACACAGGTGGCAGGGACTCAAGTACTTGAGCCATCAGCTGCTGCTTCCCAGGGTTCTGTTAGCAGGAAGCCAGAAGCAGAAGCAGGGCTAGGGCTTGAGCCCTGGGCATGCTGACTGGGATGTGGAAGGCTTTACCACTATGCCAAACACATGCTCCAGTAAGCTGTTTCAACACGTTTGCAAAATGTAAGAATGTGGTTTTAAATATATGCTCTTCATCTTAAAAATTTGCATAATCTTATATTCAGTTTCATATGATTCAATACTTATTATTAAATACAAGTAACATTTAGACACATGCTTTCCTCACCAATACAAACCTCAGTAATTTTTTCACTTAGAACCTTGAACATTAGCATTCATTCAGACTGAAGTTCACTCATAGGCTGGGAATTCTGACAAAGAGACAGTAGGGAAAAAAATCTGGATGTGTATCTGATACCTAGTAAGATTCTGAACCTGACTGATAGAATCTGAGTAACTCTTCAGAGAGTCACTTCATACCTCTCCCCTCTGTAATGAGAAGACTGTGTCTTTCGGCCACTTTCACATGATGTTATGTAAATCTTACCTGAAAAGCCTTCTATAAATTCTGAAGTACCATACAGAAGCATATTATGCATTTCCATATGTGTGAAAAAAGGCAATGTCAAAGGCATAGCTATTCCAGAGAGAAGTTAGGAGGATTAGCTCAGTTGTAAGTGTGTAAATACCATTAAATATCAACATATTTGAAATAGATTTATAAAGTGTGGAGTTCATGATAGATATTTAAAAAATGCACTCTGGATAATAAGCAAATATCAGAAATAATGCCACACCCATCAGTGTTTAAACTCTTCAGACAGCTCCATGCCAGGGAAGTGCAGTGATCCCTGTAAATTAACAAAAATAAATCTGTGTATAGCCATGGAAGCAACTGGTTTATGCAGCCTATACTAGAGGTTTTTGTGCTTAGTAAAATTACTTGATTTTTTAATGAATGCTTTCAGACTGATACCTGATGCTGAGTGGCAGACAATTTTTTCTGAAAGGTATGTGGTTGAGAAATATAAATATAAACCAGTTTATAATTTTTGTGTCTGAATATTTTCATGCATTGAGACAATACCTGCAATAATCAGAAGACTTTTCCTTAAAAAGTTGCTATATTGATGCATTTTCATTTATGTATGTAATGTATGTTTAGGTAAAAGAAAGAGAGAGAGAGAGAGAGAGAGAGAGAGAGAGAGAGATCTTTCATCTGCTGGCTCACTTCCAGATGGCCACAATAGCTGGGGCTGAGCCAGGCTGAAGCCAGGACCCTGGAACTCTGTCCCAGTCCCCCATGTGGGTGCAGGAACCCAAACTCTTGGGCAATCTTTGCTGCTTTCTCAAGCAAAGAGCTGGATGTGAAGTGAAGGATGTGAGTCTCAAAGCAGTGCCATAAGGCATGCTGCTGTTGCAGTTGGCAACTTCCCCATTTGTGCAAAAATGCTGCCCTGGATTGATGACATATTTAAGTGCTGCCACTGGCTTTTGGCTAAATAGGGTGACTTAACATGTTTTCCACTCTGTGGAAGAGGAACAAATAAGGCAGTTGGTTGTAAAAGTTGCCCATGGAAACCACAGCCTGAGAAAGATGAATCAACTCACCTTGCATTTTCCACCTTGCATCTACACCACCCTTTTCTGGACAAACATCTGATTGTATGCCCTTGTGATGGAGGTTCTCAGGGTGCTGGAACTTTTTGTAATTTTTTTAAAAATATAGATTAAGAAGAAGGCAAATAAACAAAAAATTACAAACTGCTGCCAATACCAAGAAGAGATTATTGAGAGTAAAAGGTCACCTGTTGGAGCCAGCACTGTGGCACATCAGGTTAAAGCCCTGGCCTGAAATACAGGCATCCCATATGAGTGCTGGTAGAGTTCCGGCTGCTCCACTTCCAGTCCAGCCTCCTGCTAATGCACCTGGGAAAGCAGTAGAGGATGGCCCAAGTCCTTGGGCCCTTTTGCTCATGTGGGAGACCCAGAAGAAGCTCCTAACTCCTGGCTTCAGATCAGCTCAGCTCTGTCCATTGTAGCCATTTGGGGAGTGAACCAGCAGACAGAAGATTCTCTCTCTCTCTCTCTCTCTCTCTCTCTCTCTCCCTATCTATATAACTTTTTCAAATAAATAAAATAATTTTTCTAAAAAAAGGTATCCTGCCATACTTCTTTCTTCCCTGTTAATTCCTAGGAATTAAAAATTGTTACAGGGCCAACACTGTGGCAAAATGGATTATACCAACACCTGCAGCACTAGCATCCTCTATGGGCACCAATTGCATGTTCTACTTCTGATCCAGCTCCCTGCTAACATACCTGTGAAAGCAGCAGGATATGGTACAAATCCTGTGGTCCTGCACCCAAGCGAGAGACCTGGATGAAATTTCCCTGACTCCTGGCTTTTTTTTTTAAAGATTTGTTTATTTATTTGAAAGGGTTACACACACACACACACAGACACACACACACACAGAGAGAGAGAGAGAGAGAGAGAGAGAGAGGGAGGGAGATCTTCCATCCGATGGTTTACTCCCCAAAGGTTGAAATGGCTGGAGCTGCGCTTATCTGAAGCCAAGAACCAGGAGCTTCTTCGAGGTCTCCCACTCAGGTGCAGGGGCACAAGGACTTGGGCCATCTCTTACTGCTTTCCCAGGCCATAAGCTGAAAGCTTGATCAGCAGTGGAGCAGCCAGGTCTTGAACCAGCACCCTTAAGGGATGCCAGTGCTTCAGGCCAGGGTGTTAATCTGCTGTGTCATAGCACTGGCCCCTACTCCTGGCTTTGCCCTGGCCAAGCCCCAGGTTTTCAGTAATTTGGGGAATGAAGCGGCAGATGGAAGACCTTTCTGAAGTAAATAAAACAATTCTTAAAAATATATAAATATATTTATGTAACAATCATATTCATGGTTTAGAAATTTAGGGACCAAAATATATGCTTTTAAAAACCCACTCAGTGGCCGGCGCCGCGGCTCACTAGGCTAATCCTCCGCCTAGTGGCGCCAGCACACCGGGTTCTAGTCCCGGTCGGGGCGCCGGATTCTGTCCCGGTTGCCCCTCTTCCAGGCCAGCCCTCTGCTGTGGCCAGGGAGTGCAGTGGAGGATGGCCCAAGTGCTTGGGCCCTGCACCCCATGGGAGACCAGGAAAAGCACCTGGCTCCTGGCTCCTGCCATCGGATCAGCGCGGTGCGCCGGCCACAGTGCGCCAGCCACGGCGGCCATTGGAGGGTGAACCAACGGCAAAGGAAGACCTTTCTCTCTGTCTCTCTCTCTCACTGTCCACTCTGCCTGTCAAAAAAAAAGATAAAAAAAAACACTCAGTATCATTCTGCAAGGCAAAGAGCAAATCATGAAGATGTTTTAGGTCCTGAATTTATCAGTGCTGTAAGCTTCTTTCTTGTATACTTTGAAAGCTTAAGTGGTTTCTATTTTTATTTTTTAAAGGAAGATTGATGCATGTATTTGAAAATGTAGCAGAGTGGAAGAGACAGATTATCTATCTGCTGGTTTACTACTCAGCTGGCTGCAGTGGCCTGGGCTGGGCCAGACTGAAGACAGGAACTTCATCTGGGTGTCCCATGTGGGTGGCAGGGCCCCAGTTATCTTCTGTTGCTTTTCTGGGACCATTAGCAGGAAGCCAGATTGGAAGGGGAGCTGCTGGGACTCAGCTAGCACCCATATGGGATACCGGCAATGCAGCAGCATCTTACCTCATGCTACAGCACTGGCACCAAATGGTCATGTTTTACCTAGGGAAAAGAAAAATTAAAACCTAGGAAATTAAATGCCATGGGAAAGGATGTGGTGAGTGGAAAAACTGAAAACTTTTAGTACCTAGTTGTTGGTCATATGAAAGAAGTGGGACACTTACCTATATTATTACCTTTAGTCCAATTTGACTTTCTTTAAGTTTTTTTTTTTTTTTTTACTTAATTGGGAGGCAGAGGGTGAGAGAATGAAAATGCACTCTGATTCTCTGCTTTACTCCCCCAAATGCCTGCAACAGGCAGAACTGGGTCAGGCTGAAGCCAGGAGTGTGAACTCAATTTTTTTTTTTTATTTGACAGGTAGAGATAAAGATAGTGAGAGAAACAGAAAGAAAGGTCTTCCATCTGCTGGTTCATTCCCCAAATGGCTACTACAGCTGGCACTATGCCAATTCAAAGCCCAGAGCCAGGTGCTTCTTCCTGGTCTCCCATGAAGGTGCATGGGCCCAAGCACTTGGGCCATCCTCCACTCCCCTCCCGGGCCACAGCAGACAGCTGGACTGGAAGAAGAATAACCAGGACTAGAACCAGCACCCCAATGGGATGCTGGTGCTGCAGGCAGAGGATTAAGCAAGTGAGCCATGGCGCCAGCCCATGAACTCAATCTTAATCTCCCATGTGTGGGCAGAAACCTGAATACTTGAGCCATCAGTGCTGCCTTATAGGATCAGTATTTGCAGGAAGCTGGAGTTAGGAACCAGAACTAGGCACTAAACCCCAGTACTCTGATGTAAGACTTGGACATCTTTTTTTTTCAAAGATTTATTCATTTATTTATTTGAAAGGCAGAGTTCCATACAGAGAGAGAAGTCTTCCATCTGCTGGTTCACTTTCCAGTTGGCTGCAACGGCTGGATCTGGGCTCATCCAAAGCCAGGAGCCAGGAGCTTCAAGGTCTCCCATGCTTGTGCATGGGCCCAAGAACTTGGGCCATTTTCTACTGCTTTCCCAGGCCATAGCAAGGAGCTGCATTAGAAGTGGAGCAGCAAGGACTCAAACCAATGCCCATATGGGATGCCCATAATGTTTTCTTTAATTGGAGAAATGTTCCTTTGATAGAATGAGCATATGACCCCACAATATTCTCTACTTACTCATAATATGGTCTGAGATGTAAAAGTCATGATTAATTTCTTAGAAGAAAATTTTCATACCCAGAAGCAAAAAGAGAAAATTAACCTTTTGTTTCTCTCATGAATGAATCAGAGTTTCAAAACTAATACTTAACTTGTATTTTAGAGGAGTTAATGACTTAACCAACTCTTCTATTAGAAACACTACGTTGTGGCCAGTGCTGTGGCACAATGGATTAAAGCACTGGCCTGAAGTGCCAGCAACCCAAGATCCATCAGGGTGGAGGAGGAATGTCAGAGGCTGTGGTTCTATTGTACTAAAGCTTTGGTTCTGGAAGAACACATTAATGCACCCAGATGGTTTGAAGCTAACTGAAGGGCTATGTTCTGTACAATTGTCTGTGGTACTGCATTTTCATTTATGTAAAATTTATTTTCTTCAAGTAATATATTAATTTGGATGAAAATGAAGATGTTAAGGAATTTTCAGAATGGGTCTGTTTAACCCTCATTGGCTTTGTTTTTAGGCACTTAACTCAGAAAGGAAAAGATAGAAAAATACATTTTGGGTTCTCTTCATCTGTACCACGGCACCCTTTGGTTAAGATTTGTCATTTTGTCATATTTGATTCTCTAGACTCCCTGAAAAATCCCCTACTTCATTAGAAGGAGTCCGTGTCTCATCATGGCAGTGAGAAGTTTAAAATGTTCCAGCTGTGCATTTAGCTAGGTCATGGACACATGCCATGGCACTTGCCAGCCAATTCTGTCAGGGGCATCATCTGAATCAGAATTACTTGTATGAAAAAAGGAGTTGCAGATTCTTCCAGTGAAAGTGGAGAGGAGCAAGAGCTGCAGAACATTGCCAGGGGTGAGTGTGCCATGGGATGTCATGTGGTGGTTGGTGTCTGGGGTGCTGGTTCTGCAGAATATAGGGCTTATGGGGGCTGGTGCTATGGTGTAGCAGATAAGGCTACGACCTGCAGTGCCAGCATCCCATATGGTCACCAGTTCAAGTCCCGGCTGCTCCATTTCCGATCCACCTGTGATATGCCCTGCGAAAGCAGTAGAAGATGGCCCACGTCCTTTGACCCCTGAACCCACATGGAAGACCTGGAAGAAGCTCCTAGCTCCTGGCTTTGGATCAGCTCAGCTCTGGCCATTGCATCCAATTGGGGAGTAAACCAGCAGATGGAAGATTCTCTCTCTCTCTCTCTCTCTCTCTCTCTCTCTCTCTGCCTCTCCTCTCTCTGTGTAACTCTGACTTTCAAATAAATAAATCTTTTTTTAAAGAGCTTATGCTTCTGGGTAGTGGTCATGGAAAATATATGAGACATTTTTCAGGAAGATTTTGGATGAATTTTCCAACCCCTGAACCTCCTAGAGATTAGAATAGACTTCTAAGGCATAACTTCCACTTATGCTTAATTAGGTTCTGTTTTGAATTGTTTTTGATGAAACAGCAAGGAATTCTGAGTTATAGACTTCCTATTTCAGAGACAGGAAAACACTGATGCCTGCATTTTAATTAAATAATGCCTATCACCCTTTCTTAAGCAACAAATGATCACAGATTCTCTCTTTGCTGCTAAGTAATGAGCATGGTGATTCTTCCCACCGTAACCACCTTCCCACCTACACTCCCTCCCCTCTTCCTCCTTCCTCTCCTATTGACATGGAATGCCTTACATAGCTAGGGTGAACATTTAACCCGCTGGCCCTAGGTGTTCATACACTTCAACTGTGTGTAATTATTCATATGCGCTTTTTATGACCAAGCTTATGTCAGAACGACAAATTATATATTCACCTAATACTGAGAGTCATCAAATTGATTTCTATTTTCTTCTCTCTTATGCAGTTCTTGAGGGGCAGAAATATTTATTTTGTGTATCATGTGTTTATTCAACTAAAAGACTGACTGTCAAGATGCTGAGTTTTAGTGTCAAAACAAATATGTTTCTAGACCCCATGAAGTTTACAGTCTGGCAAGAAAGAGCCATCTACCCAAAGAATATTGTTTAACATAGTAAATGCTGGTGTGAAGTCAGTGGATAAAGATTGAAGCATTCTTAATCTAGCACCAACTCTAATCCCATGATCTCTAATTGAGAGAAGTAATCAGAAACACAGAACTCCATGTTATCTAGTTATCTCTTTGAATTTGTGCTTGAAAAATAAAACATACCAAACAACACACAAATACCTAGGAGTGCATAATATTTATATACCATCTTGATATTAAAAATAACAAGAAATAACCATGAAATAATAGCAACTTTGAATCTCCTTTGTTTTCTAGACAAGTTACAATCCTATGTGGTTCTTTACAGTACATTATTACAGTAAATTACAGTACATCATACAGTAAATTATTAAAGTAAAAAATTACAGTAAATTATTTTTGTAGGTACTCTTCATCTCTCTCACATTTTTTCTCTTTGAGAAATCAGATTTTAAAAACTGAGACCCAAGACAAAAGAAACATCTTTAAGCTAGTATTATATGATGATTGGTTCTCTAAAAAATATTTATTTATTTATTTGAAAGTCAGAGTTACACAGAGTAGAAGGGGAGAGAGAGAGAGAGTGAGGGACATCTTCCATCTTTTGGTTCACTCACCAATTGGTCACAATGGCTGGAGCTGTACTGATCCGATGCTAGAGCCAGGAGCTTCTTCTGGGTCTCCCACACAGATGCAGCTGCCCAAGGATTTGGGCCATCTTCCACCTCTGTCCCTGGCCATAGCAGAGAGTTGGATCCAAGGCAGAGTAGCTGGGACTCAACCTCCACCCATATGGAATGTCCATGCTGGCAGTAGCTTTACCTGCTATGCCACAGTGCTGGCCCCTTGATTGGCCTATAACATAGACTTTTAAATGATATTAAAAACACCATGTTTTTCTAAGCTCTTTCCATTCAGTTTCTACTTTGTAAACTCCAGATAATACTATCCCCAGAATTAATCTAAGGTATAAATGACATGATATAAGGCATTTAACCCCTTAACCTGTCTCCTTGAATACTCAGCTATGTTAGCTCTGTGTCCATTCTTCTGTCTCTGTACTAGATGAATAAAAAGACAGTGTAAAATGATTTGAAAAGAACTTTAAGGGGTCTGCGCTGTGGTACTGCTGCCAATTGGGGAGTGAACCAGCAGATGGAAAACACCTCTCTCTCTCCCTCTCTGCCTCTCCTTCTCTGTAACTCTGACTTCCAAATAAATCAATAAATCTTAAAAGAACTATAAACATCCCCTGGTATGCTTCCAACTCCACCACTTGGGGCAAGTCAGCCTGAGCATTTCCCAAATTATACCTCTCTTCGCTCTCCCATTCCCACTCCCATGTTCAACAGGGATCACATTTCATTTAATTTTCAACACTTAAGAATAACTGTGCATCAATTACAGAACTAAACCAGTCATATTAAGTAGATACCAGGGGATTCCAATTCAATCCCATCGAGGTGGCATGTACCAATGCCATCTCACTATTCCAGGTGATCAATTTCAGTTCACAGTTGGTCATGGTGGAGGGACTGGGAGTCAAAGGGAGCACATAGACAAGTCTAGTACCTGCTAACGCTAACTGATGGAGTAAATAAAGGGGAGAGTGATCCAACATGGGAAGTGCGATACTCAGCAGACTCATAGAATGGCAGATGTCCTAAATAGCACTCTGGCCTCAGAATCAGCCCTAAAGGCATTTGGAGCTGGCTGAAAAGCCCATGAGAGTATTTCAGGCATGGAAAGCCAAGACACTCTGGCAAAAGATCTCTGTGAGTGAGATCCCAGTGGAAAGAACAGGTCTTCAAAGAAGGAGGTACCTTTCTCTGAAGGGAGGAGAGAACCTCCACTTTGACTATGACCTTGTCTAAACAAGATAAGAGTCGGAGAACTCAGAGGGCTTCCATAGCCTTGGAAACTCATGACTGGAGCATAGGGAGATTACTGATGCCATAGACAGGAGTGTCAATTTGTAAAGTCAACAACAGGAGTCACTGTGCACTTACTCCTCATGTAGGATCTCTGTCCTTAATGTGCTGTACATTGAGATTTAATGCTATAACGAGTACTCAAACAATATATTTCACTTTGTGTTTCTATGGGGGTGCAAACTGTGGAAATCCTTACTTAATGCATACTAAACTGATCCTCTGTGAAAAAAAAAAAGAAATTATCAATTCCCAACTTGACTCTCACTGGGATTAAACATGACAATAGGTCTGATCTGATTTCATCATCATTTAAAAAAAATCATCTATTATTTTTCACTTTATGTTTCTGTGTGGGAGCAAACTGTTGAAATCCATACTTAATGTATACTAAGCTGATCTTCTGTATATTAAGATAATCGAAAATGAATCTTGATGTGAATGGAAGGGGAGAGGGAGTGGGAAAGGGGAGGGTTGTGGGTGGGAAGGACGGTATGGGGGGAAAGCCATTGTAATCCATAAGTCGTACTTTGGAAATTTATATTCATTAAATAAAAGTTAAAAAAACTATAAACATCAATAAAACACAAATGAAAATTGTATTCTCAAAACTGGATATTAAACCATGCCTTCTACACCTCTGTTAAAAGTTACATTCTATCATAGTCATTTATGATTTCTAGGGCCAAACTAGTAAATAAGATTTTTCTGGAAGAGACAGAGGTTATGAGGGAGCCAGGATTTGGGGTCAGTTAGCAGCAGTCAGTGTCACTCTTTCAGATTTGATTCAGGAAAGGAAGAACAGCAACTGATCCCTGAGATTTTGGGTTGGGAAGGAAAGGAAGGAGGGACTGAATAAAAGCAAAGGCCCTCTGGTTGTGGGCACCCACCCCTGACTGCAGCCTTTGGGGAGGGCCAGCTGGTGTCTCTATGGATGTTGCGGCCTGGACTCAGTTTCCCTGAGTTCCCAGGAGCTCCAACATATTCTGCCTTCTGAATGGCTGTGCCCATTTGCCTGCTACAGCCAGTCCCTGGGGCTCTGAGTTGGACCAGAGGGAGTTCATTCCCTGATCAGGGTTAGCCCTGGGGGCTGTGCTGCTCCTTCTCTGGCATTTACTGCATCTCCTGCTCTGCACGTGCAATCCCAGGCAGTTTCTGAGTGCTCACCCCGAGCCTGCCTCCTGCTGCTTCTTCCCTCTTCACTGTCCACCTGTGGGTCCCAGTTACCAGGGACTCTGTTCCCCACAGTCCCTGCTTTGCTCCCCGTGTTTCTGGAAGAAAGTGTACCTGCTCTGGGACTTTCTGCTGCAGGTTTGGAATGCAGGAAGGGCGGCAACACGTGTGGGAGAAGGGTGGGTGCCAGGGCACCAGAGATCTTGACAGTTTCCCCCGAGGTCAGGGCTGGGACCTGGGCTGTTCTGTCTCCCACCTCTGCTTCCCAGGCTCCCAGTGCCTGGACTCTCTCCTGCAGAACCTCATCCAAACTGTCCCTAATGTGCTTTATTTAGTGGTTACAGGAGAGAGAGGGCAGCATTCTGGGAACCTGCACATGCAGAGAAGGAAGGCGGAAAGACTCCCACTCTCCACAGTTAAATAAGCTGGGTTCCCACTCTGGGTGGTCTCAGAATGCAGTTGGGCTGGGCCTCTTGATGTTTCCTGGGCTGTTGGTTCCTGCAGGGTGGGGCTGGGTGGCCTTCAGCAGGGAGCCTGGGGCAGCAGAGGGGTGGGAAGGAGGATCTGACTAGGATCTGCCCCACTGCTCTCATCCTGCACCTCATCTTCCTGGTGGGGAGCAGTGTGAAGCGTGAATAGCTGCTTTGTGCATTGATCCCTCTCAAGTATTAATTATCAGACTTTTCCAATGTGGAATTTGAAGCTGTTCCAGAAACCTGGGGTGGGAAAACTCCCTTCTTTCAAACAGGCACAGAGACAGTGGAGGATCCAAGGAGTCTCTATTAATGGCCCTAGGCTCAGCTGGAATGATTTCCTGAGAACTGAGCATCAAATTCAAGTTTCTTAGCTGTTACAGCATTGGTGGGTTTAAATGGCAGTCTACATGACTTAGGACTGTTAGAGTTGGATTGCTCTTGCCACCCCCAAAACGCTCCAAGAGACCTTCTCTCATGCAATTAACAAAGGGTAAGGTTTATTGATGATCTGACATGTCGGGGCCCCCGTCCCAGTACAGGCGAGCGGCCCCAAATAGTCTTGGGTTAGGGTTTTTATACATGTTTAAACAAAGAAAATCAATCATTGCATAGATCAGACAGAGGTATAGAGTAAACAATTGATACAAGTTAAGTGATTTTACAACCAGTTGATTTATGAATACAGGGAGTACAGGATATCAAGTAAGGGCCCGATTAGACCTCAGAGAACCATATGGCCTATACAGGGAGTATCAAAAAGCCTCCTATTGCCAAAAGGGAGGGCCACACAACAAACATAACAAGGTTGCAGGAACTGCCTTGATGATACCTAGGAATGCAGCTGAATGGCGATAAGGGACACATGGTGGGGTCAGGGGTCCAGGAGGCAAAGAGATATATGGTGACTTCTTCTATCTTACTTAGGTGAAACTAAGGTTACGCTCACATTGGGGTAATTTACTGACTAATTAACTTTATAGAGAATGGCTATGCAGAGCAAGTCTAACGAGGTCAGGAAAGTTCACCAGAGGAGGTTGGTGGGGGGAGCGGCTTTTAACTTTTTAACCCTTCAGGACCACATTTCCAATGGTCAGTGGGTCCAGTATGTTTGTAGAAGAGATGCCGGGGACAGATTTATTAGGATAGATTTATGACTGGAGTTTACAGAAGCAGAACTTAGGACATCTTCCCTCCCTAGATAAGATTTCAGTGGGCAGCTGTTTCACTCATTAATTGTGAGCATCCACTTTTAAAGGTTTGTGTTGGATGAGGTCCACTTCTCTTTCTTTGATGATGTATTTGGGTGCTTTTCATTTTCTGTCTTCAGCTATTTCTTCTCCTGTTGGCAAGGCTCTCAACTGTTTTTACCTGACGCTGATCCCTTTGCAAAGTGAGAAGGGAACTAAAATTAATGCAAGTCTACTGTGTTGTCAATAACTGGAGCTACTTTTTTAAAGATTTATTTATTCATTTGAAAGAGTTACACAGAGAGAGGAGAGAGAGAGAGAGAGAAAGTGAGAGACATCTTCCATCCGATTGTTCCCTCCCCAATTGGTAGCAACAGTTGGAGCTGTGCCAGTCTGAAGCCATTAGCCAGGAGCTTCTTCTGGGATGAAGCTGTTTTTTTAAATAATTATTTATTTATTTGAAAGGCAGAGTTACAGAGTGGCAGAAACAGAAATCAATGGCTGGAGCTGTTTGGATCCAAAACCAGAAGCCAGGAGCTTTGTCCAGGTCTCATAGGTGGATGCAGGAGATGAGGGATTTGGGCCATCTTCTACTGTTTTCCCAAGCCACAGCAGAGACCTGGATGGGAAGTGCAGCAGCCAGGATCCCAACCGGCACCCATATAGGATGCTGACACTGCAGGCAGTAGCTTTACTCACTATGCAACAGTGCTGCCCACTAACGGGAGCTCTTTTAATATGAGTATGCATAAAGTGGAGAATTACAGCATCATAAATACATATAAGTTACAGTTTTTCTCTGCCCAGTACTTTACAGTTACCCAGTGATCCACTGAGAATCTTACTTTCCACACTGTGTAATTAAGAAGGTCAGTTAATTGTCTTATTTTGGGTTCTGTGTTTAAACCCATGACATTTTTGAAATGGGAGGATATTAGTTCTACAATTTCATAGAGACTGGTCTGTGGAAGCATCAATAGAAGTTATAACTGTGAGAGTGGTAAGAAAGAAGAATGGAAGAAATAAGTACCCCTTACGCCACACAGAGGTGTCCACAAATGGAATAGAAGATGTGCCCTTGAAAACTATGGCTGACTTTCTGGGACAAACTGTGTTTGAGTGCTTCACATGTTCTGATAGAAAGGTGTTGCCACCAGGTTATTAGTATATTTAGTTTTTAAAGATTTATTTATGTATTTGAAAATCAAAGTTTCACAGAGAGAGAAGGAGAGACAGAGAGAGAGAGAGAGAGAGAGAGAGAGAGAGGTCTTCCATCAGGTTCATTTCCCCAATGGCTTCATCATTGTGAACTTTGCTCAGTTCCTGACCTATACCTTTCCTTTAACCTAGTACTTTGCCATGTAGTAGCCCATGAAAACTGCAGACTGCATAAATGAATGAATACTTGGAGGGTTGTGATTTCTTAGAGGAACATCATGAGACAGAAGGAATAAAACAAAACAAAAGTATCCTCCGTGTATAGAAGGTATACTGTTTTTACAAGCCACAGAGAATAGGAAGAAGCAGGAAAGTAGTGAGACTGGGAAGTTTGCGGCAAAGGAAATAGGCACTGGTCAAGAATTTAACAAGCCCATTAGGAAATATTAAGGTTTCCTTACTTCCATGTAGACTCTGCACTATAATGTTAAACGGCGTCCTCTAAACCCACTTGTTGCACAAATGAAAACCCAAGCATTGTCTTCTCCCACAGATGGAGTCTGCTATTGGTTTTGATTTACATTTCCCTAATGGCTAGTGATATTGGGCATGTTCTTCTATGTCTTGACCATTGAGATTTCCTCTTCTGAGAAACATCTATTCAGATCATTCTCCATTTCTGAACTGTACATTTTGCTTCTTGTTTGGAGTTTTTCCAGTTCTATATAAGTATGTTTTGGCTATCAATCTTTTGTCATAATCAGAGTTTTCAATGTTTCCTGCCATTCCATCCATTGTATCTTCACTCTGTTGATTACTTTGTTGTGAAGTTGTATCTTAATTTGATATGCTCAAATTTGTATATTTTATTTTGTTACTTATGCTTTTGGAATCTGACCCAAAACTGTTGTCTATGCTAATGTTTTACAGTTTCTCATATGTTTACTTAGTTTTTGGTTTTATATTTAGACTTTTAATTCACCTTGAGTTGCTTTTACACAGTGTATGAGGTGTTGGGGTATCTTTTCAGGCTTCTACATATGGATAATCACTTTCCTTTAAACCATTTGCTAAAGGGGTTCTTCTTTTTCCTGTTTGTTTTCTTTCCTTTGTTAAATAGGAGTTGCCTGTAGAAAAGTCAGTTTATTTCAGATGCCTATTCTTTTCCATTGAACTATGTGTCTTTTTTTCCAACAGTGCTAACACTGCTTCTATTTTTTTTAAGATTTATTTATTTATTTGCAAGGCCAGATGCTTCTTCCAAGTCTCTCATGTGGGTGCCAAAACCGTAGAACACAGTCCATCTACCATCAATTTCCCAGGTGCATTAGTAGGGAGCTGGATTGGAAGTGGAGCACCTGGTCTCCTAGCAGCAACATATGGGATGCATGCACAGCAGGTCAAGGCTTTAACCCACTACACCACAGCACCAACCCTTTCCTTATTTACTTCTGCTGTGATCTTTCATTATTCACTTTTTTCTACTGCCCTGCATCTTGACTCATTCCTGTTTTTTTCTGGGTCCTGGAGGATGGTAGTAGGTTGCTTCTGGGATATCTTTTTTGTGTTAGTAGATACTTGGTAATCTAAAATCACAGTTTTTAGTTTCTATATTTCTCTGCTATCACAAGGACCTTCTAGATGACAGCAAAAAATGCTGGCAGAAATGAGGATATATTAATTTTCTAAGAAAATACCACAGAGAATATGATGTAAATCATGGAATTTTAGTTCTCAGAGTTGTAGAGCTTGAAAATATCAGATCAAGGTGCTTAAATAGGCTCGATTTTTCCAGAAGCGTTTCTCTGATGTGACAGACACATCTATCATTTGATCTACTTAAAAGTACTTTCTTCAGGTAGAGTCATGTTGGTGGTTAGCACTTCAGTGTTTGAGTTTTAGGGAGGCACATTTCAGTCCACAACAGCAAAAGGGGCCCTGTGGTCTACTTCAATGACAGCCATCTCTGCGGAGGACAGAAAGTTTAAAATCAGCAGTAGGAGTTCTCACAGTATTACTGTCAGTGCTATCTCCATCAAATGTGCATTCATGTACACACAAACAAAACTACCTGTACACATAAACACATTCAACAGTGGAAATGCCTGATGGTTGTGTACAGGTAACATCAATATAGTAATCCATAAGATGGCCTATTAGCAGACATTAAAAAGAGAATTAGAAAGAATGACAACAAAATCTGCAGTTACCTATATTTATGTCTATATGTATGATATTCAGTATTTATAGTTGCTAAAAGATGAATACTGATGTGTGGAAATAAGAGCTAAACCTTACCTTGCAATATTGCAGCCTAGTCTACATGAAAGATGTTTTCCTAAAACCTTTCCCTGGGCCCACTCTGTGGCATAGTAGATTAAGCATCCACCTGCAGCACCAGCATCCCACATGGGCACCAGTTTGAGTCCCTGCTCCTGCATTTCCAATTCAGCTCTTTGCTAATGGCCTAGGAAAGCTGTGGAATATGCCCTGAGTGCTTGGCCCCTGCACCCATGTGAGAGACCTGGAGGAAGCTGCTGACTCCTGGCTTCTGGCACCTGGCTTCAGATCAGCCCAGCTCCAGCCATTCTGGCCATTTAGGGGTGAACCAGTGGATAGAAGACCTCTCTTTCTCTTCCTCTCTATATCTGTCACTCTGCCTCACAATAAATAAATGCATTTTTTAAAAACCTTTCACATTTTAAATTTCTTAATTGTTTTAAAGATTCATTTATTTATTTATTTACAAGTCGAGTTACAGAGAGGAGAGCCAGAGAGAAAGAGAGAGGTCTTCCATCTGATGTTCACTCCCTAATTGATTGCAACTGCCAGAGCTGTGCTGATCTGAAACCAGGAGCCAGGAGCTAGTTCCAGGTCTCCCAGATGGGTACAGGGGCCCAAGGCCCAAGGCCATCTTCTACTACTTTGCCAGGCCATAGCAGAGAGCAGGATCAGAAGTGGAGCAGCTGAGTATTGAACCGGCCCCCATATGGGATGCTGGCACTTCAGTCCAGGGTGTTAACCTGCTCCACCACAGCACCAGTCCAACATTTTAAATTTCTGATACTCTAAAGTAGCACAGGACTGCATTATATCTAGGAAAGATGTATTTAAAAATTATAAATCTAGTGCATTTTAGCAGAAGTTTTAACAAATACTTCTGATTTTCTCAGCATTATGTATAAATAAATGACATAATGAGTCATTGTCAGATTTTTAGCTTTTGACAGCCACTTATAATATTTCACAGCTTTTTGAAATGTATTGCTAGTGTGTTTTTCTCAACACATGCACTGGATTTTACCAGTTTAGTGCACAGTGTGTTGCCTCTTATAGGATTTGCATTTTAATGGGTTTTCATGGCACATGTAATCAACATCTGCAAAGCCTCTAAAACACATAAATAATAACATGAATCAGGCTTTTTCCTTAAATATTAATTTATTTATTTGAAAGAGTTGCACAAATAGAGGAGAGGTAGAGAGAGAGAGACAGACAGACAGAGACAGAGAGGTCTTCCATCTGCTGGTTTACTCCCAGTTGGCCGCAATGGCTGGTCTGTGTCAATCCGAAGCCAGGAGCTACTTCCGGATCTCTCATGTGTGCAAGGCCCCAAGGACTTGGGCCACCTTCTACTGCTTTCCCAGGCCATAGCAGAGAGCTGCTTCAGAAGTGGAGCAGCCACGACTTGAACTGGCACCCATATGGCTTGCCAGCACTGCAGGCAGCAACTTTATCTGCTATGCCACAGCACCAGACCCACATTGCATCTCTTTAAGATGATTTGGATTTAAGTTCATGAGAAATTATTAGCATAGTGGGAACTGATAGATATGGATGAAGCAGGATGGACTTGTTAGGAATGGTGATGTTAATTTTCTTATAAAATAAATAAATAAGAAATTAAATATGGTCAGACATAAATGAAGACTAAATTTTATTAGTGGTGATCCAGAAAACACTGATCTCAGGTCTTTTTCTTCCAGTGTTAAGTTTATATTTTTAAATGCATATAAAGTGAACAAATTTCATGTAATTTATATATACAGTTTGAAGAGCAAACTGATAACATCCTATCCTATCTTCCCTTGGTCTCATATTTCCAACTCCCTCCTTCTCGTTTTATTTTCTTTTAATTTTGACAGCTGCATGCTTTGATTTTATTTTAGAATCACAAGCTTTAACCCTCTACAAAATAAAGAATTCAGCAAGTAGTATAAGAAATATCAATGAGTATATGTTGTTTACTCTATCAAAGAGTACAGAAAAGTGCTATGAACAATACTCAAATCTCAAAATGCCATATTAACTCATATGCTACATTTCGTTGTCTATATATTAATTACCACCAGTCAGAGAAAACATATGGTATTTGTCTTTTGGGGACTGGCTTCTTTCATGAAGCATACTTATTTCTAGTTCATCCATTTAGTTACAAAAGATAGGATTCCATTCTCAATTATGGCTGAATAGTATTTTACACTGTATTTATAGCTCATATTCTTTTTCCAGTCACCAGTTCATGGACTTCTGGGTTGATTCCATGTTAGCTATTGTGAATTGAGTTGTAATAAACATGAGGTACAGATAACTCATGCCTATGCATATTCTATTTCATTTCATGTGGATAAATTCCTAGGAGTCAGATGGCAGGATCATGTGGTATGTTTGTTTTCAGATTTCTGAGGAACTTTGATACTGCCTTCCATAATGGTTGCACTAGCTTCATTCCCACCAACAGTGGGTTAGGGTACCTTTTTCTCTCCCTCTCCACCAGCCTTTATTGTTTGTTGACTTTTTTCAAAGAATTATTTATTTGAAAGGTAGAGTTACTTATAGGGAGAGGCAGAGGCAGTGGCGGAGAGACATAAGTATTTTATCTGCTTGTTTATTCTCCATATGGCACAACAGGTGGTGCTGGTCCAATCGGAAGCCAGAGTTAGGAGCATCTCCCTGGTCACCCAAGTGGGTGCAGGGACCCAGGCACTTGGGCCATCCTCCACTGCCCTCCCAGTCCAGAGCAGAAAGCTGGACTGGAAGAGGAGCAACCGGGACCAGAACTGGCACCCATAGGGGATGCCAGCTCAATGGGTGGAGGATCAACCCAGTGTGCCACAGCACTGGCCCCCATCAGGGATATTTTTCTATAGTACTCTCTCTCCACTGTATCTTTTTCTAGTTGAAGAATTAAGGTGATGCAGGATTAATCGAAGGAGTTTGAGAGGATTGTCTCTCTTTCAATTGAGTTGAATAGTTTGAGAAATACTGGAATTAGTTCTTTAAAAGTCCTGTAGAATTCAATAGTGAGGCTGTCTGATCCTGGACTGTTCTTTGTTGGGAGGGTCTTTATTACTCATCCAAT
The DNA here is from genome assembly GCF_051225735.1 of Oryctolagus cuniculus. Taxonomy (NCBI): domain Eukaryota; kingdom Metazoa; phylum Chordata; class Mammalia; order Lagomorpha; family Leporidae; genus Oryctolagus; species Oryctolagus cuniculus. The sequence continues at coordinate 81,985,854 of NC_142879.1, read as the reverse complement.
CTCTGTCTTGGTTTTTGATTTGTTTAGCTTTTCTATGTGTCTTCATGACTTAATTTTGGTATATTGTGTATGTCCAGGAATCTGTTGATTTTTCCTCTAGGATTTCCAATTTGTTAGCCATCACAACAGATACCCACATCCTATATTGCAGTGCTAATCTGAGTTTTGGGTACTCCACTTCCAAACCAATTTCATGTTAATACCCCTAGGAAGCAATGGATAATAGCTCAAATTCTTTCCTTCTTGTCTTCTAATTTGGAGAACTGTAACCTCAATGGGGACTTGAGAACCTGGTCTTGAACAGTTGTAGCCATATAGAAAGTGAACCAGCAGATGGGAGACCTCTCTGCTTCTCTTTCCTTCTCTCTTTGTCTCTGTGTCTCTCTGCCTTTTTTATCATATTAAAATATTTAATTACTTACTTGAAAGAGTTACAGAGAGAGGGAGAGACAGAAATCTTCCACCACCTAATTCATTTTTGAGATGACTTTAATAGCCAGAGTGTGGCCAGGTTGAAGCCAGGAGCTTTTCCTCCGATGTGCGTGGCAGCATCCCAGCCACTTGGGCCATCTTTCCCTGCTTTTTCAGTCCATTGGTAAGGAGCTGGATCAGAAATGGAATAGCTGGTACTTGAACTGGTGCACATACAGGATGCCAATGTAACAGATAGCAACTTTGTCCACTGCACCACAACCACCAGCTCCTCTTTCTGCCTTTCCAATAAATAAATCTTTTGAAAAAGAATTTAAGGTAGTAAAAGTCATCATGACTGAGCAATGACAAATTTATTGAAGTGATCTATTTTCTTAAAGATCTATTTATGAATTTGAAAGGCAGCACTAGAAAGAGAGAGTGGGAGAGATGGATCTTCCTCCTGGTTTGTTCACTCCTGAAATGGCTGCAATGACTGTGGCTAGGACAGACTGATATCAGGAGCCAGGGGCTTCTTCCAGGTCTCTCACATGGGTGCAGGAGCCCCAATATTTGAGTCACCCTGTGCTGCTTTTCCAGACACATTAGTAGGGAACTGGATCCATTTGGAGCATTAATGTCTATGATACTCTCCTTGCAGTTGAAGGATTTAGAATCCATTTTGATTATGGGTGGGCCAAGTACAACAGCTTCCAATTGTCCAAGATGTGGATTAGATGGGTTCTGAGAAATTTTGTTAAAATAGTTATTAATCATAACTCTGAGCTTAAGCTTTTCTTACCAAATTTTCATATTTGCTGATGTTTATATCTATGGGAAAATTGGGTCTCTGGATTGCAACCAATGAAAGTATCCAGACTAACAGTAATAAGGTCAACAGTCAGCAGAATGATGTCCAGCTGAACTGAAATAGCTTTTCTTATTTGGTAGAGGGGTTACCTCCTGCATTATGCTGACATAATGACATAGACAGTAGATGTTGGAGTCTGTCCCTTCTGCCAAATGGAGAATACTACATTTTGGTCCATCCTATATATATTTATATATTATAATATATATTATATTATATTATATTATATTATATATTTCTATACATAATATAGAATTACATATAATTATTATAAATATATAATTATATATGAATTTATTCTTTATATATAAATATATAATTATTTCTGATCCAGCTCCTTACCAATGGATTGAAAAAGCCATGAAAGATGGTCCAAGTGCCTGGGTTACTGTGACACAGAGCGGAGGAGAAGCTCCTGGTTTCAAACTGGCCACATGCTGGCTTTTGAAGTCTTCTCAATAATATATATGTATATTATATATAATATTAATAATAATTTATATATCTGTTTATAATTATTATATATTATATAATATATTGTATGTTAAATTATAATATATTATATATTGAATATATTTATATACATAAATATATAAATTAATGTATATATAAATTATTTATTTATGTATTTGACAGGTGTACTTACAGACAGTGAGAGGAAGAGACAGAGAAAGGTCTTCCATATGCTTATTTACTCCCCTAATGACTGCTGGGAGCACAAGGACAGTGCCTAGAGTTTATTTTGATGGATTTTAGCCCCTTTCATTGGAGGGAAGCCCAATGAAGCTGGACTGATTTGTAAACCTCAGAAGTGTCTTTTCAAGGTGAAGGCAAACTGAGACTGAGGGGTTTCTGGAAAAACTTGGAACAAAATGCATTTGCCACACTTGCTTAAGACACATCATTTATCTATTGATTTCATCAGATCTGTTAACATTAAGTATAAGGTACAGGGGACATGGTGGATGGCATATAGCAATATGATTTTAGTAATATATCATGAGGTGCTTTTATTTTTAGTGGATTTAGCAGGTAAAATTGGGCTACCTAATGGGATGTAGCTGGAATAATCACCTTTTTGTTAAATAAATCTGAGGTAATAAATGTTAGTGTATGAAGACATTGAGTTTTCTGTTATTGAGCCTTCTTGGTTATTTTAATCTGGGATCTGCGAATTCTCATTTTCTTTATTTTATTCCTCATCATGTCGGACCAACTCTGCTGCTTTGGGGATTTTTTTAGTACATCTGACATTTGGAAATTTAGACAATAGTATAGTTAATATGAGATGTACCAAGTAAAGTATTTATTTTTATTTGATACATATTTTGGAATTCTTCTAAAATTCCTATTGAGTATCCTTGTTAAATTTAGTTGCATCCCAGGTTAAGACTTATTGGAGACAGGTGCCATGGCTCAATAGGCTAATCCTCCACCAGCGGTGCAGGCACACTGAGTTCTAGTCCTGCTGGGAGAGCCAGATTCTGTCCCAGTTGCTCCTCTTCCAGTCCAGCTCTCTGCTATGGCCCAGGAGTGCAGTGGAGGATGGCCCAAGTGCTTGGGCCCTGCACCTGTATAGGAGATCAGGAGGAAGCACCTGACTCCTGCTTTTGTATCAGCACAGTGTGCCAGCCGCAGCACACTGGCCGCAGTGGCCACTGGGGGGTAAACCAACAGAAAAAGGAAAACCTTTCTCTCTGTCTCTCTCTCTCACTGTCCACTCTGCCTGTCAAACTAAAAAATAATTTTTATAAAAAAGACTTATTGGAGCCACTCTAGTGATTATACCCATGAAACTTTGTTAATTAATGCAAATAGAACCTGGGAAAATTGATGTATATCTTATGCTGTAGAGACTTAAGATTGAACATCTTTTTTATCTTTTTTAATTATATAATTTAAAAACAAATTTTAGATTTTTTTTGACTTTACTAAGTCACAGCTCTGGCCCCATTAATATGTCTTAACAATGTCTTTTCCTCTCAGACTTATCTCTATTGTTTCAGTTAACTGCATGTCTTTTCTTTAGATTCAGATTCTCTCAGCTGTCAAAGCTTATTCATCTTAATTCTGTTGTTCCTATTTCCCTCCCTTTTATTCTGTCCCTAGGCTAATTGAGGTCATGATTCTCCATTCCTTCTGTGTGGTGTCATAGTAGGCTTGAAGTGTTCTTTTTCTCTTCTGATTTCTAAAGAAAGAAATTATGTATTCCCCCAGTTTAGATATTTTAATAATTCATTCTAAAACAAAGGTTAAATGTTCTTAATTTGACAAGAATTTTCAGGGCCAGTGGTGTGGCATAGTGGGTAGAGCCACCACTTGCAGTGCTGGCAGCTCATATGGATCCAGATCTCTGCTAAAGCCTGGGAAAGCAGTAGAAGATGGCCCAAGTCCTGGGCCCCTGCACCCATGTGGGAGACCTGGAAGAAGCTCCTTGCTCCTGGCTTTGGATTGGCACAACTCTGGCCATTGCAGCCAACTGGGGAGAGAACCAGTGGATGGAAGACCCCTCTCTCTTCTCTGCCTCTCTCTGTGCAACTCTGACTTTCAAATAAATAAATAAATCTTTTAAAAAAAGAATTTTTTCTAATTTTAGATTTGTTCTCCTTCATTGTCACTTCAGGGTGTGTGTAAAGAGTGCATATCCAGTTTTTCTATTTTGGAATTTTGGGATTTTGTATTAGCTCTGCTGTGTATTCATTTTTCTCGAGCATTGGTGATATCTTCTCCTTAGTTGTATTAAGAGAGAGAGCAATAGCCCTCATGTCTTTTTAGGTAAGTAAGACATATTAAAAACAGAGCATTCAGTATACATTCATAGTAGTTTGACTTGTTCAATTGATTTACGTGACCTCCCTTGGACATTCTTGGTCTCTGCTGTACAACTTTCTATACTCATTAATTCTTTGATATTCCCAAATCCAGAAAATGAATGATTCAACAGCGGTGTTCCTGTATTTGCTGGGACTCAGGGTAAGAAGCAAAGTGGAGGTGTTCAGGAATCTAAAGGTACATGCTACATAGCAAAGCACATCATTTCCTATACGAAGTGACTGGGAAATCCAGAATCTTTTGCATACTATATTGGATCCTGAACTATTACTGACCTATTCAGTAAGATTTTATTGTATTTATTTTCTGTGTGTGTGTTTGTATTTCTAAATAAACTCTGCTGGGCTACTTAACATTAACATGTATTGCAGAATTCTTTCATCAGTTTTTACTTTTAAAAAATTTCTCTTTCAGTTTTATGGGAGAGGGTAGAAGCTTTCTGCTATGTAACTGAAAATTCATTCATTCATTAAAGTAAAAATATTTGTTGGAAATGGGTGGAATACTATTAATTCTTGTGTGATTTTCATGAAACTAAATACATTCTCTATTTTGTTTTGCTTAAAATTTCTGCATGTGTGGACTTCTTTTTTCCTTCTTGCCCCAAATCCCTTTGTGTATTGGGATGGCAAATGGGTTTTACACTGGAGAAAACATGTTATTTTGGCAAAGAAGTACTTAGCCTTCCTGCTTCAAGTATTCAAATATTGCATTAGAAATCAGTATATTTGTTTACTGTACAAATGTCCTTCATACAATTTTGTAATATTCTGGGATGTGAGAGGGAGCAGGAAATAGGAGGGTTATGGGTGGGGGGGAAGTTATGATTGTCAGCATAAATTATTGCCCTACACTTTTTATAGACACTCTTCAAAGCATATCCTCAAACTAATTCAATTAATTTAAAGGATTTATTAAATGATAGACTACATGAAATTTATCGATGTATTTTATCAAGCAATCATCCAATGTAAATGATTACCATATGTTTGCACTTCAGGGAATCATTCTATTGTGACTATTTTGGCATCAATATAATTTTGTTTAAAATTTCTTTATGAAAAATTATCTAGACTAGAAATCAATTGAATGCGTTGCATGGTTTTGTTACCTAATGACAAATTGCCTTCACTGAGGTTTATAATTATTTATTCTTTCAACACTAATGTTATGTGTTTACCAAATACAGTAATATTAATATACATTTGGGGTTGGTACTGTGGCATAGCGGGTAAAGCTGCAGCCTGGCAGTGCTAGCATCCCAAATGGATGCCGGTTTGAGTCCCGGCTGCTCCATTTCTGAGCCACCTCTCTGCTAAGGCCTGGGAAAGCAATGGAAGATGGTCTAAGTCCATGAGCCCCAGAACTCGCATGGGGGACCCAGAAGATGCTCCTGGCTCCTGGCTTTGGGTCAGTGCAGCTCTAGTCATTGCAGCCAATTGGGGAGTGAACCAGCAGATGGAAGACCTCTCTCTCTTCTTTCTGCCTCTTCTTCTCTCTGTGTAACTCTGGCTTTCAAATAAATAAGTAAATAGATAAATAATTTTAAAAAAAATACGTTTGTTTGCAAACAATATGTGACATCAATACAACTACTTAAATTTTCTCATACAAGTAGTTTAATTTGGAGGCCTGAATTATGGCTGATTGGTTCTGTAGTCTAATGATATCTTTGAACCCAACTATTTTCCCCTTCTTTATGAATTTCAGTGTTGTATATTACTAGAATTCTGAAAAAAATTCACAGAAACTTTAGGCATCATCTAAACATCATAATCTCCAAAGAGCAAAAATCATTGCAAACTATGATTTTCTAGAATTATTTCTTTGGATAATGCTACAATTTTATTGTAGCTTTAAATTGAGCACACACACACACACACACACACACACCCATGTACCATACATACATTCACAAATGTACATACACAATCAGCAAGTCTCCAATGCATTTACCAAAGTGCATCAATGTGCTAGTTTAAGATTACTGCCAAAGAATAGTCCCTTTCTTTAAATACCAATTTACTCTATTGATTTATTTTTGACCAAAAATGATGCAGTTTAGTTACTGTTTTGACAAAGAGGCAGGTATCATCACAAAGCACAAATGAGTGAATAAGTTACATTATCCAGGGAATTAGATAAGAAATGGCTCACTCATCAAATTAAAAGGAATTGAATCTAGTTTGAGTTACCATGTCAAGCAAAATATGAAGTTTTACAAAACTTGAATGTATATAATTTCAAATAAATTTTGAGTTGTATCTAAATGTGTACACTACAACATTAAGCATAAAGGCACAGATATTTAAATACCTTTATTTAGGAAAATGTGAATATATAATAATAATAATTGCTAACATTTATTTTATACCAGGTGATGTTTCCTGAATTTTATGTTTCCAGAAAAATGGAGGTAGCTCCTGTTATTTTAACTTTAAAGAAAATGCAACTGAGGCATGAAGAGGTAAGTAACTGGTTTGCCCAAGGATATATAATCATGAAGTGGCAAAGCCTTAGACTTGGCATGATCTGAATGGCAGCCATTTTTTTTTTCACAAATTCAATGTTTGATCTATTTCATATATTCACTAAAAGGATTTACTATCAAATGATACTTTCTGATAAAACCTATGAAAACTGCAGATGAGTATTGCTCCAAAGCAAATACTTGAGGCTAGCATTACGTGTAGCAGGTAAAGCCATTGTCTTTAAATTTAGCAAAGATATGCCTTGTTAGATGAGTGTACTTTGTGCAATTCTTCTTGTCAGTGTATACACTTTAGAAATTGATTACAGGGGCCAGTGCTGTGGCACAGCATGTTAAAACCCCAACCTAGGGTGCCAGCATCCCATATGGGTGCTGGTTTGAGTTCCAGTTGCTCCACTTCTGATCTGGCTCCTTGCTAATGCACCTGGGAAAGCATCAGAGGATGGCTCAAGTCCTTGGGCCCCTGCACCCGTGTGGGAGACCTGAGAAAAGCTCCTGGCTCCGGGCTTCAGATCAGCTCAGCTCCGGCTTTTGCAGCCAATTGGGAAGAGAACCAGCAGATTGAAGACTTTTCTCTCTGTCTCTACCTCTCTATATAACTCTGTCTTTCAAGTAAATAAAAATAAATCTAGAAAAAAAGAAATTGATTACATCAGGCAACACATATGAACTTTTTTATAGAAAGATTGACCTTTAGAAAAATTTTAGACCTACAGAAAAAAAAATGTGGTACAAATGTGAACTTTTGAATAAAAATCTATTTTTCATGAAAGCATGGTGTTATAAAACAGAGCAATACCTCACTGAGAACCAAAAATAAATTGGACTATCTCATTCTGTGATTTGAAATCTAGGGACAAATGTCCTTTATTTTTCTTACAGAGAATGTAAATAGTGTTGTGATATCAAACTCATTCTAAGTTTAGGTACCCCATGGAAAGTTTGGTCTAATGAAAACAAATCTGTTGGATCATTTACCTCATACATTCCACTACCATGAAAATAATATATCTGTCATGATACATCAAGAAGAAAACATATTTATGCCTAAAAATACAAATTCAACTATTACAAGCTGTTCAGCAAAATTTAAATTGTATGTTTTTAATATTCTAAAATGGAACATTTTTCTTTGCTTCTCAATAAAAATGTGATACACTTTAACATCTTCAGAATAAGAACTGAGAGTGTACAAGGCAAAATTTATTTATTTACTTATTTATTTTTTGCCAGGCAGAGTTAGACAGTGAGAGAGACAGAGAGAAAGGTCTTCCTTCCATTGGTTCACCCACCAAATGGCCACCATGGCCTCCCGATCTCCCATGTGGGTGCAGGGCCCAAGCACTTGGGCCATCCTCCATTGCTCTCCTGGGCCACAGCAGAGAGATGGACTGGAAGAGGAGCAACCGGGACTAGAACCTGGGGTGCCAGCACTGCAGGCGGAGGATTAGCCTTGTGAGCCACGTACCCGGTGAAATATAGTTTAAGGAGAGAATTTATAACGTTCATTTTTAAAGTAACAAAAACATTTTTCACTTCTTGGTTTGCATTTTAAATTTGTACATATATATATATATATATATATATATTAGCCATCCTTACTGGTTATTGCAAATTACCACATCCCAAAATTAATTGCTTCTCAACATTTACAATTTGTTTCTTCACTTTAAAGAAAAATATTTGTGTCTCTTGAGTAAACAAGTAAATATAATGATTTGGCATCATTTTATAAAACTCAAATCTGTAAGAACTCAAAAACCACTGCAGAAATATTCTATAAGAAGCCGGCGCCGCGGCTCACTAGGCTAATCCTCCGCCTAGCGGCGCCGGCACACCGGGTTCTAGTCCCGGTCGGGGCGCCGGAGTCTGTCCCGGTTGCCCCTCTTCCAGGCCAGCCCTCTGCTGTGGCCCGGGAGTGCAGTGGAGGATGGCCCAGGTGCTTGGGCCCTGCACCCCATGGGAGACCAGGAAAAGCACCTGGCTCCTGGCTCCTGCCATCGGATCAGCGTGGTGCGCCGGCCGCGGCGCGCCGGCCGCGGCGGCCATTGGAGGGTGAACCAACGGCAAAAGGAAGACCTTTCTCTCTGTCTCTCTCTCTCACTGTCCACTCTGCCTGTCAAAAAAAAAAAAAAGAAATATTCTATAAGAATGTACTCATGCATATTGTTCTTACAATAGATTCACCCATGTCATAGGAGAGCAACTCCTTGCTCAACATTCAAAATGTTCACAGTCTTCGAAATATTCCTTTTAGCATAGTGACCACAGTTGGACACAAGAGAGTCTTTAAAATTAAAAGAAACAATTTGGGTATGCTGCCTTTCCTAGTCTTCTTGTTTTCCTGGGACAGAGTATCTTTTTTGAATGTAGGCTGACAAGGATACAACCCCCTCCACAAAGTAAAATGCCTAAACATTAGAGCACTGCTCCTGACCCCTGCTCACTTGTTCCTCTATGTGGGATTTATGAATGACTTGCATGAATGGAGAGATGAAAGAGGCAATGAGCTACCACCCCCCTTTTTCTTTATTTAGCACTTTTCTAGGATGCCTATGAGAACATGGGTTCTTGTCTGCCCTTTTTTATACTGTAAATTTAGCAAAAAACCTGTGCTCTGTAAGTGACTAGGTAAGGATGCAATGTAATGTACTAGGGCAATGGAAAGGAATCTTTGTTGCTAAGCACCAAGACCAACAACTCTGTGGGCTAGAAAGCTTACATTTTGACTTCTTTCCATGTCCAGCTTGAACCATTCAGAATTCAGAGAAAGTAGGAATGTAAGTTATGAGCACACTTCACTGCCACAAATGTTATGATACTCATCAGTTTGTAATCAGGAATGACTTAAAATTTAACCAAAAATACCACAGTAAACTATGGCAGATTCATCAACACCTACACTTATAACTAACATCCACATTTATAATTGTATCTTTCTATGAAGGATCTGACAGGAATTATTATCTGGGATGGATAATTAACAACTCCTTATACAATTTTTATAATGTACCAAAAAAGTGAACTTTGAATCCTTTGGGAATTGGATAAGCTAAATATATTTGTATTTGATGAATTCAGGCTGAGAACTTGTAAGTATAATACCAACCATAATACCTACTAAAAAATTAAATACCTTGGAATAAATTTAACTAAGAATTTGAAAGATCTTCACAATGAAAATTACAAAATATTAAAGGAAGAAATAGAAGAACACACACAAAAATGGAAAAATATTTCATGTTTGTGCACTGGAAAAAATAATATCATCAAAATGTTCATACTACCCAAAGCGATTTATAGATTCAATGAGACCCCAATCAAAACTCCAAGAACATTCTTCTCAGATCTAGAAAAAAAGAATGCTTAAATTTGTGTAGAAACACAAGAGACCCCCAAATAACTAAAGCAACATTAAACAAGAAAAAGTTGGAAGTATCAGAAGACCAGATTTCAAGACATACTACAGGGCAGTTACAAACAAAACAGCCTGGGACTGGAACAGAAAAAGACATGTATACCAATGAAACAAAATATAAACCAAAAAAATTAATCCATGCAGCTACAACCAACTAGTCTTTGACAAATGAGCTAAAATCAATCCCTGGAGAAAGGACAGTCTCTTCAACAAATAGTGTTGGGAAAATTGGATCTCAACATGCAGACATATGAAACAAAACCTGTACTTACACCCATACAAAAATCAACTCACAACTGATCATGACTCTAAATCTATGGCCTGATATCAACAAATTACTAGAGGAAAATATTGGGAAAACTGCAAGATATTAGCATAGGAAAGACTTCTTGGTAAAGACCACAGAAGCACAGGCAATGAAAGCAGAAAGAGACAAAAGGGATTACATCAAGCTTAGAAGATTTGTGCTGCAAAGGAAACACTAAGCAAAGTGAAGAGTGGTAGAAAATATTTGCAAACTATATAACTGATAAAGGGTTAATATCTTGAAGTAACACCTTGACAGTAGGGGCTCCATTTTGGAGCACTTGAGACTCCATTCTGGGAAGGTGCCCCCCACACACCATGAGACTCTGGTCTGAGACTATGATCTAAAACAGTTGAATAATAGCAGTCCACTACATCTCACTTGGCAGAGCACAGAAACCCCCTAGCATGATCGCTCAAGCTTGGAAGTGGATAGACTACACCTGGGTTAATGATAAAAAATGTAATTTGTCTAAGTCCTACGTATGATTAAAACCAATACCTGGATTAATGTCAAGATTATAATTGGAATTGTTAAGATTGTAACTGGTATTGTCAATATTATAATTGATACTAGCTTATTGATACTAGCTTATTGATAGTAGATTATAATTGATACTAGTTTCACATAGGTTTTAGGTCAGTAACCAGTAACCAGTAACCATGTATTCCCCCCTATTCCTAGCAACCATGAATTCCCCTCCCGATTTTGTGGTTTTTGCCTTTGTAAACCCTGTTGCTTTGGGCTTCAGGGTCGAGAGTTCTTTAGGGCATGAGCCCACTCTCCACCACCCGCAATAAAGGACCACCAAATTTTATCAATCTGTGGAGCTCTTTTGTTTGCACTCACTCAGGTACAACAATCTGATGTTCATAAAGATCTTAAGAGACTCAACTTCAATAAAATAATGCAGTTAAGAAATGGGCAAAGGACATGCACAGAAAATTTTCAAAGGATGCAATCAATACAAATGGCCTACAGACACATGAAAAGATACTCAACATCACTAACCATCAGGGAAATGCAAAAACACCATAAAGTTTCATCTCATCCCAGTTAGAATGTCTATCATCCAAAAATGAAAAAAATAATAAATGCTGGTAAGGATGTTGGAGAAAAGGCACACTTATACGCTGTTCATAGGAATGTAAAGTAGTACAACCATTATGGAAGACAGTAAGGATATTCCTCAGAAATCTGAAAATAGATCTACTATATGACCCAGCAATCCAACCCATGGGAATTTACCCAAACAAGATGAAATCAGGCTTTGGAAGAGTTATTTACAACCCCCATGTTTACTGCACCTCAATTGGCAATAATTAAGATAAGCAATCAAATCAGATTCCCATTAACTGATGTCTGGAAAAAGAAAATGAGTAGTATGGAATACTGCTCAGTCATAAAAAAGAATGAAACCCTGTCTTTGCAATACATGAATGCAACTGCAAACCATTATGCTTATTGAAATGAGCAATTCAAGAAAGATAAATGTCATTTCTTCCCTGATAAGTTCTGATTAATATAGGATACAAGAATAAATAAGAATGAAATGGATTTATGATTTGATTATTGTTTTTAGCCCTTGTGAATACTCTAGTCAAACTGTGGTTTTGGATTTTTTTTTATTTGTTGAATAGTATGGTTAGTGGTGCACTAAACCCAAGGTTCAAAAGAAAATTGTGAAATCATGTTTTTTTGAATTTATGTTTTTGCAAAACTTATAGAGAAAAAGGAAAGGTGAGTGGGGATTGATGGAGGGAGTGAGGGGACTATGGATATCTTCTTAGCATTGTATTTATAAAATACATGATATCTGTTCTCTTTATATTAATAAAAAATTTTGGAGAGCCTAAAGGTAAACATCTCCTACGAGCTGATCTTCAGCAGAAATGCTAAGAATATTCACTGCAGAAAGGACAGTCTTTTCAATGAATGGTGCTTTGAATATTGAATATTCACACATAGAAGATTTAAACTTTATCTCTCATCATATACAAAACTGAACTCAAAGGTGTTCATTTACCCTAGGCATTAAGATGTCAGTTAAGATGCTAGTGTCTCATATCAAAGTACCTAGTAGATACCCAGCTCTGACTCCTGACTCCAGTTTCCTGCTAATGCAGATACTGGGAGGGAGTAGGGATAACTCAAGTACTGGGTTCCTTCCACCATGCAGGAAAGCTGGGTTGAATTCCACACTATTGGCTTCTGTTTGGCCCAGTCCTGTCCTTTGTGGGCATTTGTGGAGTCAATCAACATGAGAGCTCTCTCTTTTTGTTTATCTGCTCTCAAATAAATAATTTTACACTCAATTCAAAATTATTTAAAGACTTAAATGTAAGATCTGAAAGTACTAGGAAAAAAATGCTTCAGGACATTGGATTGAGTAAGTATTTGAAGGATACGACAACAAAGCACTAGAAGAAAAAAGCAAAAATAGTCAAATGGAATTTTTTATTTATTTAACAGGTAGAGTTATAGACAGTGAGAGACAGAGACGAAGAGAAAGGTCTTACTTCCATTGGTTCACTCCCCAAATGGCCACTATGACTGGTGCTGTGCCAATGCAAAGCCAGGAGCAAGGTGCTTCCTTGTGGTCTCCCATATGGGTGCAGGGCCCAAGCACTTGGGCCATCCTCCACTGCCATTCTGGGATGCAGCAGAGAGCTGGACTGGAAGAGGAGCAACTGGGACTAGAACCCAGTGCCCATATGGAATGCCGGCACTGCAGCAAGTGAGCCACGGCACTGGCCCTGGAATTTTACCAAGTTAAAAAACTTCTGCAAAGCAAACAAAATAATCAACATAACAAAGAGACAATATGAAATTGGAGAAAATATTTAGAAAATATACACCTATTAAGGTGTATACACCCTTTAAGACATTTTAAAAACTCAATGAAAAATGAACAGATTTTAAAATTGGCATTAGATCTAAATGCTCATTTGTCAAAGAAAGGCATACAAATGGCCAAGAAGTACATGAAAAATGTTCAGCATCACTAATTAACAGGGAAATACAAATACAAATCAAAACCACAATTAGACACCAAGTTACTCCAGTTAGAATGCCTATTATCAAAGGCAAAACAGTGGCTGGTATTGTCACACAGCAGGTTAAGCCATGCTCTGTGACACTGGCATCCCATATGAGCACTAGTTCAACTCCACATCCCATCCAGCTCCCTGCTAATGTGTCTGGGGAAGCAGCAGAAGGTGACCCAAGTGCTTGGGCCCCTGTCATCCACATGGGAGACCCAGATGGAGTTCCAGGCTTCTGGCTTCAGTCTGGCACAGACCAGCCATTGTGGTCATTTGTAGAGTGAACCAGTGATGAAAGATCTGTCTCTCTGTCTCACTATGTGTCTCCCTCTTTGTAACTGTTCCTTTCAAATAAATAAATTAATCGTATAAAAAAGAAAAATACACACTTGAAGGAATTGTATGCAAATTTAACAAAAACTTGGAGAACTCAGTAACAGGAAAATAAATGCCTTCAAATTTAAATACTGCCAGAATACATAGAGACACACGTAAAATGCATAATAAAATAAACATATACGGGGCTGGCACCATGGCTCACTTGGTTAATCCTCCACTTGTAGTGCTGGCATCCCATATGGGCACAGGGTTCTAGTCCCAGTTGCTCCTCTTCCAGTCCAGCTCTCTGTTGTGGCCTGGGAGTGCAGTGGAGGATGGCCCAAGTGCTTGGGCTCTGCACCCACATCAGAGACCAGGAGGAAGCACCTGGCTCCTGGCTTCGGATCAGCATAGTTCCAGCCATAGTGGCCATTGGGGGATGCACCAATGGAAGGAAGACCTTTCTCTCTGTCTCTCTCTTTCTTTCTCACTGTCTAACTCTATCTGTCAAATAAATAAAAAAGCATGTAAACCAATCTGAATATTAGAGAATTCTGAGAAAAAGAAATGTACTGTACATAAAGGAAGAGCACATTTAGACAGCAACAAGATGGATACACTGTGTATCAGGATGGTTACACTTAAAAACACACATTACAAATGCTTTCAAGGATAGAGTAGCAGGACATCTCATTCATTCCTGGTGAGAATGCATCATGGGGTAGATGCTTTATCAGACATCTTGGCATGTTATTAGGAATCCAACACTGTGTCATACACCATACATGTTCTAATATATTTACAGAGCTGGTGTGAAAACGTATGCCTTGATAAAAGCTGACATGAAAATATATATAGCAGCTTTATTCACAATGGCTAAATCTCATAGAAAACCACATTGTTCCTCAACAGTTAACCACATAACCAAACCTTCAAAGTGCATGGAGACCCTGGGAAGAGAACAGGAGATGAAGACACATGAGATATTTAGGGTGCAGGCATTTAGCATGGGGACACAAGAAAAAAGCCAAGGCTGAAGTCATAGGGGATCTAGAAGCCCAAGGAAGATAATGATTTCAAGCAAAGGGCAGAGAGGTATCTGAAGGCTGCCATGAGCTGAAGGCTCAGGCTATGAAGTCACTCCAGGGTAGCAGGATAATACTCCGGAGTAGAGATGCAGATAACTGATGGGAGATCACGGCTTCATGCAGAGGGGCTGGAGGACCTGACAGCTGGCTTGGGATGCAGGCACAGATGGACACTCAAGGAAAGATGTGATGGAGGGTCTGGCATTGTGGTGCAGTGGGTTACACCACTACCTATAATGTTGGCATTCCATATGGGTGCTGGTTTGTATGCTGGCTGTTCCCGTTCAGATCCAGCTCCCTGCCAAAGACCTGGGAAAGCAGTGGAAGATGGCCTTACTGTTTTGTCCTCTGCCACCCACGTAGGAGACCCAGAAGAAGCTCCAAAGGCCTGACTCCTGGCTTCAGATGGGCCCAACCCTGGCCATTGCAACCAATTGGGGAGTGAGCCAGAGGATGGAAGCTCTTTCTGTCTCTCTATGCCTCTGTCTCTCCCTCTATGTGATAAGGAAATAACTTGAGATATTAAATTTCATGGGGTTTTTTTGGACAGAGTTAGGCAGCGAGAGAGAGATAAAGATCTTCCTTCCATTGATTCACACCCCAAATGGTTGCCACGGCCAGTGCATAGTGGCAATCCAAAGCCAGGAGCCAGGTGTTCCCTCCTGGTCTCCATGCGGGTGCAGGGTCCAAGTAAGTTGAGCCATCCTCCACTGCCTTCCCGGGCCACAGCAGAGAACTGGACTGGAAGTGGAGCAACCAGGACTAGAACCTAGAGTGCCAGTGCCACAGCCAGAGGATTAGCCTAGTGAGCCATGGCACTGGCCCTCTATGTAATTTTCAAATAAATCTTTTTTAAAAAGAGGTGCTGGAGACACAGGGGATGGAGACTTATGAAGGCACATGGAATAAGACTGTGTCTAGGGAGGCCATTCATGCATCAGAATTCTACTTCTCCACTGTCTGTTTGTCATGATAAAGCCTCCCTTTGAGCAACAACCATTTAAAGATGCCACGTGACAGACTCCTTGTCTCTGAGGCTAATATGTGTCCGTAAAGCCTACTTTAGAAGTAAGAAGCACAGATAATCATAACAAAATCTGTGACTGCCTCTGGAAGACTGAGGGACCAGGGGGTGTGGAAAAACACAAAATTGGGGCCAGTGCCATGGCTCACTTGGTTAATCCTCCACATGTAGTGCCAGCATCTTATATGGGCACCGGGTTCTAGTCCTGGCTGCTCCTCTTGCAGTCCAGCTCTCTGCTGTGGCCTGGGAAGGCAGTGGAAGATGGCCGAACTGCCTGGGCCCTGCACCCATATGAGAGACCATGAGGAGGTATCTGGCAGCTGGATTTGGATCAGTGCTGCACACTGGCTGTAGCAGCCATTTGGGGGGTGAACCAATGGAAGGAAGATCTTTCTGTCTCTCTCTCACTGTCTAACTTTGCCAAAAAATAAAAATAAAAAACACAAAATTTAATATCTCAATTTATTTCCTATCACTTCTTTTTTTTTTTAATTTTCACAGCAATGTCTTGCAATCACTTGGAAACAGGTAACAACATAGGGACCTAACATATAGACTGAAAGGATTGCAGACTCAAAACACAAACCTGGTTATTCACATCGAATGCACCTTTGCTCTAGAATGACACTGACTGCTGACTGTGAGTTTCCAGCAGTTCTTAGGATGCCAAGTCTTCTGAAAACACTTTGAAACCTGTCTTCCCAGACTGAGAACCCATGGATAACAGGACTGGAGAGAGCAGTGCTCTAAGACTAGCTCAGCATCTGCTTCCACCCTTGGCAGGGAAGTGCCAGGGTCACCCCACACTGAGGGGGAGTAGCTGCATTCTCTGTGCCCTCCAGGAGGCGTGTGTACTAGGGTTCACTCCCAGCCCTGGGGCCTCCAGAAACCCTGCAGCCAGCCTTCCTCCACAGCCATGTGGTGGGGTCATGGGTTGGCTCCCACAGGGTGCACAGGGCACCTGGTGGCCCTCACCCCCCACCATTCCCTGACCTCTGGTCTGGTGCCCCCACCTCCGGGTTGGAAAAATCCCAGAATCAGTTGAGAGCCAGAGATAAGAAGGGAGGATTGGCACAGCACTGGCTGGGAGAGACCCTGAGGGGCCCTGTGGCACCCATGGGTTGGCCTCAAGGTCCCAGGGTGGCTGCAGCAGGGCCTGCGCAGGTCACCCCTGCACTCTCCCCAGACCCAGCTATCTGGAGTTCGCAAGTACAGAGATCCTGCATCCTTCAGTGCTGGGAGCACACTTCCTCAGGGTCTCCCACAGCCAGAAGTTCACAAAGGGCCACCACTTCCTCCTGTCCATCCATTTCCTCGCTCCTGAGTCAGCACCATCCATTTATGCTGAGTCATCATGAAATTTCTGCTGGGTCATCATTACCATACCTTCTGAGTCATCATGAAATTTCTGCTGACTCATCATTACCACCTACCTGGTCCCCACATGTTCTCTTTAGAGACCTGAGCCCTGTCAAGGGGTCCTGAGAGATAGGGTGGTCCCCAGCAGCTCCATCCTAGTCTCTAGCAGGTATACATTGCCCCATCTGGGTCCCCAGGGCTCCATTCAGTCTCTAGGGCCTTCATACAGATCTCCTGGTCTCCATCCGGGTCTCCAGGCCACCAGCCAGGTCCCCAGGTCCTCCATCCAAGTGCCGGGGCCTCCATCCAGGTCTCTAGGGCTCCATCTGGGTCTCTAGCAGGTGCACAGGGATCCATACAGTCTCTAGGAGCCTCATCTGGGTTTCCATGGCTCCATCTGGTTCTTCAGTGCTCCATCTGGGTCTCCAGAGCTCAATTTGGGTCCCCAGGGGCTCCATCCTGGTTTCCAGCAGGTGCATGGGGTCCTCAGGACCTCCATCCAGTCCCAGCAGGTGCAAGGGGCCCCTCCTTCCTTCCTTGCAACCTTGGGTTAGATTTAGGGGTAGAAGCATGACTCAGCTGGCCTGGTGCCATGACTCAGCAGGTTAGGTTTGATGTCAAGGTTAGGGTGGGGATGGGATTCGGGTTAGGGTTCATGTTTGAAGCATGACTCACCAAGTTTAGAAGCACGACTCAGGAGGTCTGGAAGCATGATTCGGCAATTTTAGAAGTGCGACTCACTGGCCTAAGAGTATGACTTGGCAGGTGTAGTTGTCTACCTTTGTGGGTAAGGATGCCTGGTAGGTAATGATGACTCAGCAGGTATAAAATGGTGACTCAGCAGAAGTTTCTCAATGACTCACCAGGTCTGGGATAATGAGGATTAAGTGGGTATGTATAATGATGGCTCACGAGGTGTGTGCTAGTGATGATTCAGCAGAATTTCCTGATGACTCAGCAGGAGTCTCAGCATGACTCATCCCTTCCTTCCTTCCCTCCCCTCTTTGCATTCATTTCTGGTCCACTTTCAATTTCCTAAACCCACTTCTGGTCATTCTAGACCCACTTCCAGTCCACTTCTGCATTCCCAGAGTCAATTCCAGTCAACTTCCCGATTCCTACAGTCACTAACTTCCAGCTAATTTATGTCACTTCGGGGTTCTCAGACTCACTTTAGTCTACTTCTGGGTTCCTAAGTCACTTCCGGTCCACTTCCGGCCATTGTATACCCATTTTCAGTCACTTTGGTTCTGTTTATACCCATTTTTGGGTACTTCTGGTGTACTTCCAGGTTCTTATAGTCACTTCCCAGAGGGTCTCTGTTGGTCCCTGGGGGTCTCTGTGGGTCCCAGTTGTCTCTGGGGTTCTCTCAGGGTCTTTCAGCATCTCTGGGGGTCTCTGAGGGTCTCTGGGGGTCCCAGGGCTCTTGGCGGGGACACCTGTCCATCACCCAGTCACCCTTGTCCATCACTCAGAAACCTGTCCATCACTCAGAATAGACCTGTCACTCAGGAAAAACATTTTAATTCTCATACAAGTTTCTGTCAGCAAATTGGTCCTGGGTCTGAAAGACACCTTTTCTTACAGGGACTCCCTTGAGTTTTTGTCAGAGAAATTTTGTCAGGATCCAATATGGCTATAGCTCCTGTCAAAACAATTGCCAGAATCCAAGATGGCCACCACTGACATCAGAAAACACACTGCCACACTCCAACATGGCTGCCACTCCTGTCAGAAAAATTTGCCAGCCTCCAAGATCCCTGTCATTCCTGTCATAGTGAGAATTTGCCAGGATCCAACATTCTGCCGCTGGTGTCAGAACGAGAATTTGCCAGACTCCAATATGGCTGTCATCAGAAAATCTAAAAATACATTTCTTAAAAATTTCATTTAAAAATTCATTAAAAATTAAAAATTAAGTAAAAATTAAAAATGTAAAAAGACATTCAAATTCCATTTAAAAATTCATTAAAATTGTCCGGCGCCGCGGCACACTAGGCTGATCCTCCGCCTTTCAGCACCAGCACACCGGGTTCTAGTCCCAGTCGGGGCACCGGATTCTGTCCCAGTTGCCCCTCTTCCAGTCCATCTCTCTGCTGTGGCCCAGGAGTGCAGTGGAGGATGGCCCAAGTGCTTGGGCCCTGCACCCCATGGGAGACCAGGAGAAGTACCTGGCGCCTGCCATCGGATCAGCGTGGTGCGCCGGCCGCAGCGCGCTGGCGGCAGCAGCCATTGGAGGGTGAACCAATGGCAAAGGAAGACCTTTCTCTCTGTCTCGCTCTCTCACTGCCCACTCTGCCTGTCAAAAAATAAAAAAAAAAAAATTCATTAAAATTCTTTTAAAATTAATTTAAAAATAATTAAATAATTAGTGTGCATGAGTGGGATTGCCTAGCAACTTGCTTAAGCCAGAGGCCCTGAACGCACCTTTGAGGGATTGCCTAGCAACTGGGTTAAGCCCTGCAGCCCCAGGCAAGCCTGCACGGGGTTGCCTAGCAACGAGAGAAAGCCAGAGGCGTGGAGGATGCCTTCATGGAGTTGCCTAGCCATGTTCCCACAGTCTCTGCATTTTCCACGGTTCTGGCCCAGGGGCCTTGGGGGTCTCCAGCTTTGGGGGGAGGGTTCCAGCTGGACTGGAAATGGAGCTCCTGGGGGCCCTGGGCACCTGCTGGGGACCTGGATGAAGCCCTGGGGACCCAGATGGAGGCCCGGTGCACTTGCTAGAGACCTGGATGCAACCCCTGGAGACCCAATGGAGCCCTGGAGACCTGTATGGAGCCCCTAGATACCCAGATGGAGCCCCTGGAGA
This sequence comes from Oryctolagus cuniculus, assembly GCF_051225735.1. Classification (NCBI taxonomy): domain Eukaryota; kingdom Metazoa; phylum Chordata; class Mammalia; order Lagomorpha; family Leporidae; genus Oryctolagus; species Oryctolagus cuniculus. The sequence continues at coordinate 81,965,882 of NC_142879.1, read as the reverse complement.
CCTGGATGGAGCCCTAAAGACCTGGAAGGAGCTCCTGGGAGCCCCTGGCACCTGCTAGAGACCCAGATGGAGCCTCTAGAGACCCAGATGGAGCCCCTAGAGATATGGGTAGAGCCTTGCGACCCAGATGGAGCCTTAGAGACCTGGATGAATCCCTGGAGACCCAGATGGAGTGCCTGCAGACTCAGATGGAGCCTTAAAGACCTGGATGGAGCTCCTGGGAGCCCCAGGCACTTGCTAGAGACCCAGATGGAGCCCTAGAGACCTGGATGGAGCTCCTTGGGGCCCAATGCACCTGTTAGAGATCTGGATGGAGCCCCTAGAGACCCAGATCGAGCCCCTAGAGATATGGGTAGAGCCTTGGGGACCCAGATGGAGCCTTAGAGACCTGGATGGATCCCTGGAGACCCAGATGGAGCCCCTAGAGACTCAGATGGAGCCCCTGTGCACTTGTTAGAGACCCAGATGCAGCCCCTGGAGACCCAGATGGAGCCCTAAAGACCCAGATGGGGCTCCTGGGAGCCCCAGGCACCTGCTAGAGACTCAGATGGAGCCTCTAGAGATATGGATGGAGCCATGGGGACCTGGATGGAGCCCTGTGCACCTGTTAGAGAACTGGTTGTAGCCCCCGAGACCCAGATGGAGCCCTAGAGACCTGGATGGAGCTCCTGGTGGGCCCATGCACCTGCTAGAGACCTGGATGGAGCCTTAGAGATCTGGATGGAGCCCCTGGAGATATGGATGGAGCCATGGGGACTTGGATAGAGCTCTGGAGACCCGGATGAAGCCCTAGAGACCCGTATGGAGCCCCTGGGGACCCATATGGAGCCTTTGAGACCCAGATGGAGACCTGTATGGAGCTTTAGAGACACCAATGCAGCCCCTGGTGCAGGCTTGGGGCCTGGAAATGGGCAGGGCTATGGTGATTGATAGTCCTGATCCCCAACCCCATGTTCCCACAAGGTGTGGGTGGTGGGGAAGATGGCTCTGGAGTAGGGGACCTAGGGGTTTCTGGGAGCCAGAAGTGAGGGCGTGGCTTCTCCCAGGGGATTCTGAGCCAGACATGGGGGCCCCAAGGGCCTCTGGGAGCCAGATGTGGGAGCATTCCAGAGAGACCACAGAATCCACAGTCGTGTGCAATCAGTTTATGACATCAATGAGAAAGAGAAACTGAGAGCGAGCTGGGGACAGAGGCTTATGGGACATTCCAGAACATTCTGGAACATTCTGAAAACATCCCAGAACATTCCAGAAGCTTCCAGCAGAGATTGCAAGTGAGGGGCAGGGAGACGTTGGCTTTTTACCTGTTGGGGATGAGAAAAAAAAATGTGGAGCATTCTGGAAATGTCGCAGAATGCTCTGGAATGTTCCAGAATATTCCTGTTGCCTGAACATCTAGAACATTCTGGGATATTTCGGAAACACTCTAGAATGTTCCCCTGGGAAGGTGTGAGGACTGGCTGGCACCACACTGCTCACCTGGGCGTCAGCATCATCACTGGGGACAGGTGTCTGTCAGGGAGGAGAAATTGGCTGAGTCAGCACAGGATGGCCTGGTGGCTCCATGGAACGTTCTAGAGTTTTCTAGATTTTTCTGGAACCCCCTGGAATGTTCCACCCAGGCCACACCCACCAGTTCATTCCCCTCCACCCAGACCACACCTGATTCTCATCCATATCAGCCATGCCCCCAGCTCACAGCCATGCCTCCACCCTGGCCACACCCCTGGCTCACTCGTGACAGCCATGCCCATCCTGGCCATGAACCCTCCACACTGGCCACACCCCCAGCTCACCCATGCTGGCCACACACTCCATGTTCTCCCGGGGATCCCGTTCTCCTTCATTAGCACCAAGAACTGTGCCAGGTGCTCATCACTCAGCTCCTGGTGCTGGGCTGTGGGTGGCGCCAGCTGTATACACTTGCCCTGTCTAGTGGGCGCTGACTGTATACAGCCAGCCAGATGCACCTCAGGCAGCATGGGCTCCGTGCTGTGTACACTGAGGGTGCCTCTGTCTAGAGGGTGCCCACTAACTACCACTGGGTCTGCACCAACTGTATACAGTCACAGTCAGGATGGCTCCTTCTAGTGTGTGCTGACTGTATACAGTCAACCAAAATCACCCAGGATAGGATGGGGCTGGGATGGTTCTGTTCAGTAAGCACTGACTGTATGCATTCAGCAAAACCTGCCCCAGATATCTAGTAGGTGCTGACTGTATGTGCTTGCCCCATCTAGTGGGTGCTGACTGTATACAGTCAGCCAAGCACCCCGGACAGGATGGGATCTACTTAGTATGCACTGACTGTATACAGCTGGCCGAGCCCCCCTCTAGGGTGTGCTGGGGTTGAGGATCTTGTATTTAGTAGGTGCTGCCTGAACACAGCCAGGGTCAGGCTCTCTCTCTAGTGTGTGCCACCAGTATACAGCTGGCCAAGCCCCTCTAGGATGCACCAGGGTCAAAGTTATTCTGCATAGTAGGCACTGACTGTATATGGTCACGGTCAGAATGTATCTCTCTCTAGTGGGTGCTAACTGTATACAGCAGGGTCAGGCTTTCAGGTTGCAATGTGTGTCCCTAGTAGGAGCCGACTGTATACACTCAGGATCCATGTATACAGTCAGGGTCAAGCTCTGGACTGGCTGCATACACTCAGGGTCTGTGTATACAGTCAGGGTCAGACTCTCTTTCTAGCAGGTGCTGGCTGTATCCACATGTGTGTGCAGGGGGCTCACCAGCAGTAAGGGTGACGCAGGTGGCAGTGCCATCGGTGCCCACATTCTGATTGAGAAAGAAGATGTGGCCATTCTCCTGCACCAGGAACTTGAAGTAGTTCTGGCCTTCAACTTCAGGGGGAGAGGTGGGCATTCAGGGTGTGCCAGGGCATGCTGGAACATGGTGGAATGTTTCAGGGCATTGTGGAGCATGCTGGGACATCCTGGGGCATGCTGGGACGTTCCAGAAGCATTTTCTAGAACATTCTGGAACATTCTAGAACATTATGGAATTTTTCTGGAACACTCTGGATGCTTCCCTAGGGCCTGCTAGAGTCTACTGGGACTGTCTGTAACATTCCGGAATGTTCTGTAATATTCTGGGGGAGAGATTCTAGAACATTCCAGAACATCCTAGAATTGTTAGAAACAAAATTGGAAAGATTCTGGAACATTCTAGAACATTGTGGAATTGTCTGGATGTGTTCTAGAACATCCTGGAATATTCTGGAACATTCCAGTTGCTCCCGTAGGGCCTGCTAGAGAGTCTATTGCAATCATCTGGAACATTCTGGAACATTCTAGGACATTATGGAACATTGCACAAATGATGCGAGTGATTGATACCTGGGCACAGGCCACACCCACCACAAGGGCAAGAATGAGAGCCTTCATCATCATCTTCGTCTTTTCGTCGTCTGGAACCGGCTGCTACCAGGCATCTCTTTATAGCCAGGGCTTGGGAGAAGTGGGCAGGGCTGAGGTTGTGCAAACATCCAGGTTGGCACAGGGATGGGATGAGGTCCCGGGGCACTCCAGAATGTTCCAGGAGCTTCCATGAGCTTCCATTATGGATTCTCTGGGGCGAGGGATTTTCCAGAATTTTCTAGAATGTTTCAAGAACACTAGGCGAGTGTTTCTCAGGTCTTAGAATATTCTAGAATTTTATGGAGTTTTTTTTAGAACTTTCTAGAATGTTCTTAGAACTTTTTCTAGAATACCTGCTGAGTGTCTTCGGGGGTCATAGAATTTACTAAAACGTTCTAGAATACACTCAGAATTTTCAAGAATGCTCTCAGAAATTTTTCCAGAATGCTTCCAGAATGTTCTTGGAATTTTTCCTGAACACCAGGTAGGCATCATTGGGGTTTTAGAAATGTTCTAGAAACAATGGTGAATATTCTCAGAATTTTCTAGAATGTTCCCAGAACATGCAGTGAAAGTCTTTGTGGGTCCTGGAATTTTTTAGAATGTTCTCAGTATTTCGAGATTTTTGTAGAATGTCCTAGAACATTCTAGATTGCCCGGTGACCATTTTGGGGGGCCGAGAACCTCTTCTGATGGGCTGGAAATTACTACGGCCCCCAGAGATCAGCACAGGATGTCCTGGAGTGGCCACACCCCCTTGACTCTCCTCCCATGTGTGCAGGTGCTTAGGCTATGTGCCCTGTGTAAATGTCAGCCGGGCTGGGCACAGCACCAGGACACCCGCCGCACCTGGCTGGGGAATTTCCACTCAGACCTGCATCCCAGAATCCCCCTAGGATCACTAGGTGGCATTTTGGAACATTCTGGAACATCCTACAAAATCTCTAGGACATTCTGGGAAAATTCTAGAATATTCTAGAATGTTTCAGAAGATTCCAGAATCTGGATTTTTTTTTTCCAACTTTTTCCCTGCCAGGTGTCCAGGCATGGTCTTGTGAGCTCCGGGGAGGTCATTCTGGGTCTCTGTCTCTCAGTGAAAAAACTGGCTTGGAGCAGTTTTGCAGCATGAAATCCTTTAATCCCATTTCCTACTCCAATGACCCCAGGGTTCTGGCTGGCTCCAGCCAAAACAAACTGCCCAGGGGAACCACAGGAGTTTGTAGGGGGCCCCCTGAGAACAGGCAGTGCCGAATCTGGAAGATGCTATGGTGTTCTGGCTTGTACTCTCTTGTACAAAAGTGGTTAAAAGACATCCTCATACTTAAGAATGAGGTATGCCTCCTAAGTAGTGGTTTACCCTGCTGCACCACAATGCTCATCCTTGGCATTTTATGTGATGTTTCCCTGGCATTTGGACTTGTTTACCTAAGTTCATTTGTTGGAGCCAGTGTTGTGATGCATTAGGATAATCTGTTGCCACTGATGCTGGCATCCCATATGGCCACTGTTTGTGTCTCAGCTGCTGTACTTCCCATCCAGCTCTCTGCCAATGCATCTGAGAAAGCAGCAGACAACCCAAGTTCTTGAGTCCCTGCCACCCATGAGGGAGACTTGGGTGGAGTTCCAGATCCTGGCTTTGATCTGACCCAGTCCCAGACATTGTGAGTATTTGGTGGGTTGACCTGCAGATGGAAGATCTCTCTCTCCCCCTCCCTGTCTCTCCTTCTTTATAACTCCGTCTTCCAGATAAATAAATCCTTTTCACATATTTATTTTTCAACATTTTTCCCTACTTTTTCGCACACTCCCTAGGTGCTGCTGCCCTCTGTGGACTTGTCCTCCTCAGCCTCTGACTAGAGCACAGCCACCTCTCCAATGCTGACATCCTCTGACACATGTTTCACTCTTCTGTTCTCTCTAAACTGCAGACTCTTGGGCAACCTAAGTAACTCTCATGCATAAACTTGCATAGACACACACACTTGAGGACTACTTAGTCTTGGATTTCAGGTTGTAATTAACTTTAATTTTCAGAGGACTGGTGACAAAACAAGTCTGGAAGCCAGGGTGCAGCCTTATGGTTCAGATGTCTGTGTCCCACATTGGAGTTTTTGGGTTTGATTCCCGGTTCCAGCCCCTGACTCCAACTTTCAGATAATGTAGACCCTGGTAGCTAGCAAGTGATGGTTCAGATGATTAGGTTCCCTGCTCCTGGGCCAGCCCTGACCGCTGTGGACATTTCAGCAGTTAACTAGAGGGTGAATACCACTTCTCTGTCTACTTGTTCATTTCTTTGCATCTCAAAGTAAAAAACAAAACAAGTATGTGTGCATCATCCATTAAAATAACTTCCTCAATGGAAAAAGCAGTGTCATTGTTATTTTTGGGGAAAAATAATGCTTCTTGGTTGTAAATGATATTTGAATAATGCATAAATGTACATCAAACTTCCATTGTGGACAAGGAAGAGAAAGATGGAAGCAATAATTTTTACTTCTGGCTTTGGTACTTGTCATGTAACCTTGAAAAATTCATTTAAACTCATGGGACCTGAGCATCCTTAAAATTACAGGCTCGTCTAGTTGAGGCAGGTGGTGTAAGGGGAGGTGGCAGGAAGCTGAGAGCTTTCCTTGTTTCTGTGCCAACAGAGCTAAGTGACATTAGCAAGTCATTTGACCCCTCTGGATCTTCCTCCCTTGTGAGATAAGATTGTCTTTGTAGTTAAAGGATTTATTCTACACAGTCCTATCTTATGGTAAGGTTCACATGACTGTGAAGTGTTTTATAAACTGGCAGTGTAATCATCAAGTTGGCACTGAAGATGAAATGTTAAACAGCATAGAACTTCTAAGGCTTGTAGTTCTATGAGGAGCTACACAGAAACATTCAAGTTCATGGGCATTTTTAAATTTAAAAACAGAAACATTGAATCACTGTTCAGAATCAGTATAGTTGCTAAAATTCTTATTTATAATCACTGAGATTGGTAGTATAATTACTGATAGCATACTCCTAGTGTTGTATATTTTAGTTTATACAATACTTAGACTATATAAAATATAGGTAGCATGGGAAGTGCGATACACAGCAGTCTCGTAGAATGGCAGATGTCCTAAACAGCACTCTGGCCTCAGAATCAGCCCTTAAGGCACTCAGATCTGGCTGAAGAGCCCATGAGAGTATTTTAGGTATGGAAAGCTGTGGGGAGCAACTCGGACTATACTGTTACTGGAATTAAGACTTATTCTATGCATCTGCTCTCCCACAATGTGGCGCTGGGAGAGAAGCGTACAGCTTCTACCCAGCTGCCCCTTACCAACTTGATAAGCTGCAAGAGCCGCTCCTGATTGGAGGAGAGCGGCGCTCTTGGCATGTGAGTAGCAGAGCACGGATTGGTGGAGAGGACTATATAGGAGGAGAGACATGGCATGGTGGTGTGTGTTGGTTGGAGAGTGCGTTGGAGAGTTCACGGGGAAGTTGGTTACTTCATTCTTTCTCACTTCTCTCTACTCATTCTTGCTTTGGGAGTTTGCTGTTTACTTATTCTTACTTTACTATAGAAAGGACTTGTAAAAAAAGGGAACAACAAGCGTCCGGTCCGGTGTGGCTCCTCCGCATGCGGAGGAGCAGCAAATGGTGCCGTGACTCAGATAGGAAACCTAGGAGGGAAAAAACGGGAAGAAGTGGGAAATTACCGGAGAGAGAGACTAGCAAAGAGCCTAGGGGAAGGCCGGACGGAAAGAGTGCCGGTGAAAAGCTAGTTAGAACCCAGGAAAAAAGCCGTGGGGGAAGAAAATTAGAAGCTAGGAAAGAGGTATTAACTGGGAACGTCTGGGAGACTCAGTCTTCCATTACGCCCACCGCTCCCACATGTCACAGACAGTACAGACAATGGAGTTCTTTGGCTACTCTTTGCCCACTGGCTACCTCTTCCTCCTGCTAGGCACCATTCTCTATTTCTCCCTAAAGATCATCCATTGTGGGCTGAATGTGGTTTCTCTCTCTTCCTACTCCCCACCTCCTCGCAGCTTTTCTTCTAAGTGAGGGAAACGAGGGGGCAGGAAAATTGATGCATTCGTAAGAGCAGTCGTGGAGACGTCCCCCTGGTTTCTACAGCAGTGGAGGCAGGTGGGACAGAAATTACGTGAGGCTGGGGAATCAATAGAAGTGCTGAAGCTGTGGCAACTCGTTGATCAGGTGCTTCAGGACCCCACGGAAGGGATCGAGTTGCTTAATGAGGGGAGTGAATTGCAGGAAGAATTATGGCAGGGCAGCCAGGCGAGCAGCTATTGTAACGAACAGGTGAGAAGAAAATCAAAGAAGGATTTAGAGAGCCAGGAAGCTTACGTGGGGGAGAAGGAAGCTGAAGAGGGAACCTCGCCCCCGAGAGAGATGCCAAGAATATATCCTGGCCCTACAAGGCTGGCAAATTCAACCATAAAGGATGAATCACCACCCCGGTATCGCCCATTAGTACTACCAAAGTTTCCTCCTGTAAAGAAAAGCCCCTTTTTTCCACATGAGATTGAAGAAGAGTGGGAGGAGGAAAAAGGAGTGATGGAGGGAGTAGGTATGCAGGAGGAGATAGAAAGGCCGAGAACCGAAAGCAAGCAAAGGGGAGCTGTTTATAGAAAACCTGCTTGGGAGCAGTACCAGGAACCAGGCCAGGTGTTTCCTATAATTCAGGATCAACAGGGAAACAGGGGTTGGACGCCTCTTGACCATAAATTACTTAAAGAGTTGCAACAATCAGTACAATTGTATGGGCCCCATGCAAGTTACACTCAGGCAATCCTTGATAACATTGGGCAGCAAGGCCTAATACCCGAGGATTGGAGAAACTTAGTAAAGGCGGTGTTGGGCGGGGGTGACTTCCTCTTATGGTTAGCTGCTTATAAAGAATTCACGCGAGAATATTCAAAGCAGAACTATCAAGCAGGGAATCAAGCATGGGATGAGGAAATGTTAAATGGAGAAGGGCGATTTGCCAATCCCGATGAGCAGGCCTGATTACCAACAGCTGTCCTCTTACAAGTGAGAGAGATAGCAAGAAGAGCCTGGAAGGTGATACCCAGAAAAGGAGAAATAAGAACAGCCTAACTAAGATAGTACAGGGCCCTACTGAACCTTACGCTGACTTCGTGAACAGATTAATGGAAGCAGCAGGAAACATTTTTGAAACTGTGGAAGAAGCAATGCCCTTAGTCAGAAGATTGGCGTATGAACAGGCCAATAAAACATGTCGTGAAGCTCTTAGACCATGGCAGCATAAAGACATCCCTACCTTTTTGAAAATCTGTAGGGATGTCATGGATGATGTAGCTTCTGGATCACATGCTGCAGTAGCTGTAACCCGACAATTTAGACAGAACATGAGGGGACGAATATGCTTTAGATGTGGTCGAGAAGGGCATCTAATGAGGGAATGTAGGGCAAAATTTCCAGCCCGAGATCGGCAGGGCATAGAGAACTTGAGAAGACCAGGCCTTTGCCCACGCTGTAGAAGAGGGAATCATTGGGTCAGTGAATGTTACTTTAAAATGAATAGCGCAGGCAATCCCCTGAGGATGCCAAATGAGCCGGGCCCCATAAGAAGATCAGGTGTATGTGGACAACAGCAAAAAAATGGAATGTGGGCCCCTGCACCCTGGGGCCAAAACAATCGGTGGGTGCCACGGTCCCAACAATACAAAAACCAAATATTTACTGCGCAGAGTTACGAGCCACCGAATATTCGGTAGTAACACCTCAAATGGGGCCACAAGCCATAGAGGTGAGGGCAGAAACAATTTCAGCGGAGCATAAGGGACTTGGAATAATCATAGGAAAAGAAACAAATGCTTTAAGAGGCCTAATGGTCATTACCGGAGTCATTCAATTACCTTTTGATAAGTTAAAAGTGCTAATACAATCTACAAAGGGTATTATTCAAATCAAGCCAGAAGAACCTGTGGCTCAAATGCTGATCATGATTGGAGCGCAGGATGTTCATGGACCCCAAGGGGAGAAATTTGCAGCCTTGTCCCTATCTTTAGCAGATCGACCTCTGTGGACCTTAACCATTAGAGGAAAGTCGATTCAGGGCCTGCTAGATACAGGTGCAGATGTAAGTACAATTTCAGAAAATGATTGGCCGAAGTCATGGCCCCTTCAGCCAGGAGATAATACTTTAGTAGGCCTAGGTGCGGCCATGACACCATCAAGAAGTGCTCAGGTGCTTCATTGGCAGGATCAAGAAGGGAACAAGGGAAATGTGCAGCCTTATGTTAGTGCACTCCCCATCACATTATGGGGAAGAGACATTTTAGAACAATTGGGACTGACATTAACAAATGAGGACCAATTGGAGAGTTCTACAGGACGGCGTATTATGTATAAAAAGGGATATCAGGAGAGAGGATTAGGCTCCAGAGAAGGCAGAAGGGACCTAGCCCAGCCCAAAGGCGATTTTAAAAGACAGGACACGGGTTTTTCGTGGGGGCCACTGAGATGCAGCCGCTGCCATTGTCATGGCTGGACAACAAGCCAAAGTGGATACCACAGTGGCCCCTTACCCATGAAAAGTTGGCTGCGGTAAATGATATAGTGTTACAACAATTAGAGGCAGGCCATTTGCAACCATCAACCTCCCCATGGAATACGCCAATATTCGTGATAAAGAAAAAATCGGGGAAATACCGGTTGTTGCATGATTTACGGGCTGTTAATCAGCAGATGCAACCCATGGGGGCATTACAACCCGGACTCCCGGTTCCTACTATGATCCCAAAGCATTGGCCATTAATAGTACTCGATCTGAAGGACTGCTTTTTTAGCATACCTCTACATGAACAAGACATTCAGAGGTTTGCTTTCACCGTACCTTCCATTAATCATCAAGGTCCCGACAAAAGATATGAATGGAAGGTGCTTCCCCAAGGAATGACTAACAGTCCTGCCATATGCCAGCTATATGTTGACCAGGCAGTAGAGCCGGTTCGACAACAGTGCCCAAAAGTACAAATTTTACACTACATGGATGATTTGTTAATAATGGCTGAAAGTGAAAGTCACCTTATGGAAGCATATAAGCTGCTGTTATTATATTTGGAAAAAGTTGGGTTACAAGTAGCGCCAGAGAAGATACAAAAAGGGGAAGTAGTACAGTACTTAGGGCTTAAAGTAACTTCTGAAAAGGTGACCCCATTAGAATTTGAAATTGCAATAGATGGGTTGCAGACCCTTAATGACTTCCAAAAATTATGTGGCAATTTAAATTGGTTGAGGCCCTATTGTAAATTAACCACCGAAGATATGATGCCATTATTCAATATTTTAGAAGGAGATGCCCAGCTTGATTCCCCTCGTAGATTGACAAAAGAAGCCCACTTGGCGTTACAGAAAATCGAAAAACAAATTAAAGCAATGCAGATGGAAAGATGTGATCCACAACAAGCCCTAGAAATATTAATTTTTATGGAACAGCTGTATCCCTTCGCAGTCATTTGGCAAGGAGGACCCTTGTTGTTTGTATACCCACATTCACATGCACCGCGTGTACTATACACCCAAGGCATAGCGGTGGCTGATTTGATATTAACAGCAATAAAAAAGGTGACAGAAATGGCGGGGAAGACTCCAAAGCGATGTGTAGTTCCCTTTGCTCAAGAGGCAGTAGAAGCCTTTACAAGGGAATGCTGGCAATGGGCATACATAGTTCTCATTCTACAAATAGAGATTGACAATCACTACCCTCGCCATCCATTTGTTAACTTCTGCACACAGGTTTCAATAAAACGGGTGCAGAAGGTGTGAAGGGATCCAATTCAAGGGGCAGTTACCATATTTACGGATGGAGCTAAAGGCGGAACAGGAGCAGCTATATTTAACAATCAGCGATATTTTGTCTTAACAGCATCCCCTTCTCCACAACATGCAGAATTAGCTATTATCACAACAGTATTACGCAGAGAGAGCGCACCCATGAATATTTTGTCTGATAGTGCATATGTGGTGAATGCAGTTCAGATGCTTGCTACACAGTGCCTTATTCTTAAATCCTCCTCAGTCTATTCTTATTTAAGTGAAATTCAGGGGTTATTAAATCAAAGAGAGCATGCTATTTACATAGGCCACATAAGAGCTCATTCTAATTTACCTGGCCCACTTACTCGAGGAAACATGATGGCAGATCATTATTCAAGATTCTTGCTTGCATGCACCGCTTTGGAACAAGCTAAAGAATATCACTCTAAATGGCATGTTAACACCCACACTTTAAGTTTTAAATTTAATATTCCCCGCAAGCAAGCAGAAGATATTATTAGATCCTGTGAAAAGTGCGTTGTTACCATAGTTCCAAAGATTCCTGCGGGAGCCAATCCCCGTGGCCTTAAACCAGGACATATCTGGCAGATGGACGTTACACATATCCCCTCTTTTGGGCGACAAAGCTGTGTTCACGTCACTGTAGATACATATTCAGGTGTAGTTATGGCCACAGCCATGAATAAAGAAGGAGTACAACAAGTAATCCAACACTGCTTGCAGGCTTTTGCAGCCTGGGGAGTTCCTCATGTGATCAAAACGGATAACGGCCCAGCGTATACATCAACTCGTTTTGCTGCATTTTTGAAAGAATTCAGAATCTCCCATATTACCGGTATTCCATACAATCCACAAGGGCAAGCTGTGGTAGAACGCACTCACTTATATTTTAAAAATTTAATAATTAAACAAAAAGGGGGAATAGGGGAAATGGCCACATCCAACAAGGATGCCTTGGCCCTAGCTCTTTATACAATTAATTTTTTGAACAAGAAAAAGAATGGTAAAACACCTGCAGAAATGCATGCTCAATCAGCTGATAAGGAATCAATACAGTGGGTAATGTGGAAGGATTTACAGGACAACCAATGGAAAGGCCCATTCCCCTTACTCAGAAGAATACGAGGCGCCGTTTGTTTTTTTCCACAGGGTGTGGCACAACCAATATGGACCCCTGAGAGAAGAATTCGGTTGGTAAACCTACCAGCAGAAGAGCTAGAAGAAAAAAACTCTATTTGAGGAAGAAAAACAATGAATAACCAATCCCTGGGATCTTGAATATGGGACATTTTTCAACGAACTCTGAAGTAGCACGACAAACAAGACAGTCAATAGCATGAAGATCACGCTGAACTTTACACAGGTGCGTATCAACGCCAAAAAATTAAAAAGAAAGGGGGATCTGTGGGGAGCAACTCGGACTATACTGTTACTGGAATTAAGACTTATTCTATGCATCTGCTCTCCCACAATGTGGCGCTGGGAGAGGAGCGTACAACTTCTACCCAGCTGCCCCTTACCAACTTGATAAGCTGCAAGAGCCGCTCCTGATTGGAGGAGAGCGGCACGCTCGGCGTGTGGGTAGCAGAGCACGGATTGGTGGAGAGGACTATATAGGAGGAGAGAGATGGCATGGTGGTGTGGGTTGGTTGGAGCGTGCGTTGGAGAGTTCACGGGGAAGTTCGTTACTTCGTTCTTTCTCACTTCTCTCTACTCATTCTTGCTTTGGGAGTTTGCTGTTTACTTATTCTTACTTTACTATAGAAAGGACTTGTAAAAAAAGGGAACAACAAGCGTCCGGTCCGGTGTGGCTCCTCCGCGTGCGGAGGAGCAGCAGAAAGCCACTCTGGCAAAAAAGAAAAAAAAAGGACCTAAATAAAAGATCTCTGTGAGTGAGATCCCAGTAGAAAGAACAGGCCATCAAAGAAGGAGGTACCTTTCTCTGAAGGGAGGAGAGAACTTCCACTTTGACTATGACCTTGTCTAAGTAAGATCGAACTCAGTGAACTCAAGAGGCTTCCATAGCCTTGGCAACTCATGACTAGAGCCCAGGGAGATTTCTGATGCCATAAACAAGAGTGTCAGATTGTTCAGTCAACAACAGGAATCACTGTGTGCTTACTCCTTATGTGGGATCTCTGTCCTTAATGTGTTGTCCAATGTGAAGTAATGCTATAACTAGTACTCAAACAGTATTTTACACTTTATGTTCTGTGTGCTGCAAACTGATGAAATCTTAACTTAATATAAACTAAATCGATCTTCTGTGTATAAAGATAATTGAAAATTAATCTTGATATGAATGGAATGGGAGAGGGAGTGGGAGATGGGAGGGGTGCTGTTGGGAGGGAAGTTATGGGGGGGAAGCCTTTGTAATCCATAAACTGTACTTTGGAAAATTATATTTACTAAATAAAAGTTTAAACAATTAAAAAATAAAAAATAAATAAAAATATAGGTAGCAATATTTAATGCTTCTCTTACTGTTCCTGGATTGGATTATAGTATATGTTAATAAACCCTTTTTAAAGATTTATTTATTAATTTGAAAGACAGAATTATAGAGAGAGACACAGAAATAAAAAGATATTCTGTCTGCTGTTTTACTCCCCACATGGCTGCAAGCAGCTGGAGCTGGGCTAATCCAAAGCCAGGTGCTTCTTCCAGTTCTCCCACATGGATTCAGGGGCCCAAGTATTTGGGCCATCTCCTGCTGCTTTCCCAGACACATTAGCAGGGAGCTAGATTAGAAGCAGAGCAGCTGGGATATGAACCAGTGCCCATAGGGGATGCCAGCACTGCAGGTGGTGGCTTCACCTTATATGCCACAGCACCAGCTACAGCCTATTCATTTTAAATTAATAACTGAAGATTATCTGCTGTTCAGCCTCCAGGTTTTGGCTTGGCCCAGCCTCTGCTGTTGTGGACATTTGGGGAGTGAACCAGAGGTTGAAAGATCTCTTTTCTTATGTCTCTCCCTCTCTAACCTTGCCTTTCAAATAAATAAATGAGTCTTTGAAATAAAAATACATACACACACACAGACACACACACAGTACCAACACAATGGGTAAAGCCATGGCCTGCTGTGCCAGCATCCCATATGGGTGCTGATTCAACTCCCAGCTGCTCCACTTCCAATCTAGCTCCCTGCTAATGTGCCTGGGAAAGCATCAGAAGGTGGCCCAAGTGCTTGAACTACTGCATTCATGTGGGAGGCCTGGAAGAAGCACCTGGCTTTAGATTGGCTCAGCTGAGGTCAATTTGGGAAGTGAACCAGCAGATGGAAGATCTGTCTCTACGACTTCTCTGTAACTCTGCCTTTCAAATAAATAATAGATTTTTAAAATGGGGGAAAAGGGCAGTTTTGTTGCCTTCCCTTTCCTTAGAGTAACATAATCAAAATCTGTTAGGCAAATGAATAAAGGAAATTCTGAGATCATGTATTGACCACAGAAGAGAATGGATTCCTTGTGCATTTTCTGCAAGCCCATGCTAGTTAGAACCAAGGGAAGCATAACAAAAAAGGGGAGGCCTATATCCCTCTTATTTGTCTTCTTTGTTCATTGGAGCAGTGGAGAGTTGAGTAATGTAATATTGGTGTTTGTCTCCATACAGTTCACTTCTATTTAGCTGGTTCTTTTTTATTTTTGCATTTCTTTTTTATTTATTTTAAGAGATTTATTTGAAAGGCATAGAGACAGGGGTCTTCCATCTGCTGGTTTGATCCCCCAATGTTTGGGTGAGGCTGAAGGCTGATGAGCCCCCTTCCAGTTCTCCCATGTGGTGTGGGGTCCAAGCACCTGTCCATCACCACTGCACCTGTTGGCTGGAGTGGGACAGGAATTTGGGCGGCAGGGACTTGAATCAGCAACTGTGATGCAGGCCCTGCAGTTCTGGTTGCACCCCAAACCATGGTGCCAGCCTTGATAAACTTTTCTTTAAAGTGGAATTAGGGGTAAAAACGATCTGAGGTGCATGTGTGGTTCCATTGTGAGAGGGGCTGAGGCCCCACGGGTGACCAGGGGCCAATAGGAACACCTGCAGCCTTGGCCAGCAGGTCCCAGGCACCTCCCCTCTCCTTCTGCCCCACCCACAGCAGCCCAGCCCAGGCCCAGTCATGCCTTAGGGATTTCCACCCCAAACTGGTCAATTCAGGTCACTTTGTGATCCCTGAACAGATTCAGTAATGCATGCTTCTTCTCTACTACAAAGATCTTATGTTGGTCATATTTCCAGTTACCAAAATCAAATCAACTCACACCTGGACTCTGAGTATTCAATGACATTAGTTATCAAAATAAATGTATTCAAATATTCAAAGACCACTTCAAAGCTTAACGGCCTTCAAGAGTGTTTGGCACTTGGAACAGCCACTGTGGTTTTCTACACATGAGCACTCACTATTTTATATACCATTTAACAATTCAAACATCACTTCAGCTTCAGTAATACACAGCAATAGAATGGATGATTCTACATAATAAACATGTTACATTAGTTTGGACTTAAAACCTAGAACTAAAACCATGTGGTAACCTGGATGCATTTAAGGAAAGATGTAGAGCTAGGTAGCTAAGGCCACAGAATCCCAGACCTATTGATTTTAAGTGAGTCTGGAACAACAGCATTCCATTGCATTATCTTCCATCTCAGAGTCCTGCTTTTCCAGTGAGACCCACCCCACTCAGACCACGTATTTCCTGCCTGTGTCTTCACGGTGGTGGAAGCTGTTCTCATACAGGCATCTCCTGGACAGTCACCAGCTTCCTGATTTACTACCTGAACTGGAATCCCCAGTTGCGAGGTATATTTCCCAAACACCCAGGCTGAATTGAATGTTCGTCTCTGGCAGTCAAAAACTTCTGCCTTAGGAAACAGAACATGTCCTCTACTCTGGGGCTCCTTTTTCTTCTCATGGGGTTCTGTGGTGATCTGTGGTTTTCAACACAAATCCTGGTAGCATTCTGACTCAAAAGAAAGACCAGGGATAAGAGTTCTTTCTGAGGGCTGGTGTTGTGGCATAGCAAGTTACACTGCTGCCTGCAGCAATAACATCCCACATGGATGCCAGTTTGACTCCCAGCTGCTCTACTTCTTCCCTAGCTCCTTGCTGGGTAAAGCAGCAGAGAATGGCCCAAGCACTTGGTCCTCTGCCCCCACATGGGAGACCTGGAGGAAGCTGCTGGCTTCAGCCTGGCCCAGCCCTGGCCATTGTGTCCATTTAGGGAGTGAGTCAGCAGATGGACCTCTGTCTTTCCCTCTCTTTTTCTCTCTGTAACTATGCCTTGCAAATAAATACAACTTCAAAAAGTTATTCTCCATCAAGTAATACACCCTTTTCCAGGCAGTTGTAAAGCTGGGAGTCATAGCTTCTTTTATATTTTGGATAATAAGAGTTTTGGTTTGAAAGCATGTTCATCTGAGACAAACATCACTCATAATCCTTTATTAGAGAAGGGGGCTCTGCTCTTTGAAAGTGAAAATTAGAAGCGGTAATGTGTGATGACCTCCACCTGCCAGGTCTGGGGAGACTTATTTGAAAGACAGGACACCAGGAGAGGAAGCTTTTCAGATTCCCTGGCCCTTGCTTTAGTCTTATGTCTTTACTTCTTTTGCTGCATCTTGATGTCAAGAGTGTACTCTTTATGCTGAAATGAGGAATTGTGTCTTACCTCTTTTGGGCCTTTTTCTAAGCAGAGTGTATATATTTATCTTGGATATAAGGATGGCTTCTGGGGTGGGTGGATCTTTTTTGGAAGTTTTCACAAGCCAGCCAGTAGCCTATATTTTCTTCACAGAATTCAGTTTTTAGAAAAGCCTCCAATACAGCCAGACCATCTGTATGTAGGGAAGAGCAGGCAGAAAAATAAAAAGAAACATGAGGAATATGAGGAAGCTAATGATCAAATAATCCCTTGTGCTTTTCTAGTACTAGGATTAGCTATTCTCGTTTTTACTCAATCCTGTAATCCTGCAGATTTAGCTCTTTAAAGACATAGATGCCTGTAGGCAAAATACTTCATTGGTTCCATACTACTAAAACAGAAATACTTCAGTTTGTTTTAGTGCCAAAAATGTATTTACAGGAGAGGCATAAATCCTCAGGGAACTAAGTCTCTTGCAAACACTGCATGCAATGAAAAGCATCCTCAGCCTCAACCAAGAGCACTGCCATTGCAGAGCTGAAGGCTGATTTATCTTCCCCACCTGGTGTGAATATGCTGCGAAATAAGCGGAGATAAACAGACCTTCTAGGTTAAGTCAAATTCTCCCTGGTGAGCTGCTCATTTGAGGACACAGCCTTTCTGCACTCTTGTGATACTTGCAATGGATTCAATTCAAGCCTAATTCACAATTGCTGGCCAGCAGCTCCTGGAATGCTTCTGACCACAACAGTGCTTCCTTCAGGGAAGGTCTGCAAGAGCAGTTCTCTAATGAGTTGTGCTCAGAGCAGTTCCCCTCCCAGCTCAGCAGTGAGCTCTTCAGATTGCAAACACAGGAATCTCAACTTACTTGATGAAAGCTTGCTACCTGCTTTTCTTGCCAATTGTGGCCTTCCCAGGAATGGTGGAGTTTTGCCATAGGTAGCTCAACCCGGTCTTCAATACTCTTATTCTTAAAAAAAAGACAATTCACTAAGTGGTCATCCTTGAATACACTACTGAGCCTGAATGCATTTTTACCAAATAAAGTTGCCCAATAGCTATAAACCAAAAGCCAACAACAGGCTTACCCACCTAATATTACACTCAGCCCCGAAGTACTGAGCAGTTTCATCAGTTCCTCAGAATGTAACTACACTGTGAGGACTAAAGATAGGACTGCCCAAATTTTAATTATCAATACACTGCACAGCTAATAAAGCAGATGGGGTCTCTGGCCCACAAAAGGAAACAATTTCCCTGCAAGGTTAACCGCAATCGGGAGACATTTTGCACCTGATGGAACCCACAGCAGAACTCCCTTGAGCCGGCTCCTCTCCTTTCCTTTCCACCTTCGGTCCTGGATGGGCCAGAGACCATGCACAGGAGGTGCCATTGGTCACCCGTGGCCCCCTGTCTACCTGCAATGCTCCTGGTAGGAAGATGCTGCAGAACAGTGATTTGTCCCATGATTGTCACTGTGTGAGATCATCCCATCATGAGAAAATGACCATGGATTCAAATGAGATATCAACCGCAGAAGCACTTCCCCCAGCATCAGTGCAGGAGGGTGGATGATGGAAGGCACAGCATGTCCAGGACTCTAGGGACCCTGCAGGACTCTGCTGCCCTGGATGCCTATAGCAGGCAGCTGCATGCGGCCCAGTGTGCCAACAGCGCCCTCCTACGAAACCCTTCCCCCTGTCTGCCCATGCAGACCACACAGATGCTGTGTCAGTGAGTAAATCAGCACCGCGCACTTGGTTTTCCTGATGAGACTTGGCCTTCATTACTTCCCCAAGCGCAGCACGTGCTGCAAGCCTCAGCCAGCAGGGCTGGCAGGAGAGGTGGGCGGTCACACTACCAGGTCTGTCTCTTCTTCTCCTGACCCTCCTGACTCAGGGGCCACCACCTGCATTCTAGCCCCAAGGTACAAAACAGCCAAGAAGCTAAACGACCCACATCACCAGCCTACACCACAACTACCAGCTGCCCACCAATGACCACCGCCTTTATAGCCAGCCTACATGGGGCGGGTCTGGCAGCGCTGGTCCTGCCCCAGTGCAGGAAGGATTGGCCCAAGGTTCCCCGCTGGGCGGAGCCTGAGCTGTCCTGCAGCAGATTCTGGAACCAAGAGAGCTGCTGATGGCTGAGGCCCTGGCTCAGAGCACACTTAGTGAGACCCCATGTCCGGCAAGGGCGCTGGGGCCCTGGACTTTCCCAGGCTGCAGTCCTAGGGTGGAGGCTTACTTGGCACTCCTTCCCCAGCCCTGCCCACAGGTGGAGTGGGGTTCCCACGGGGGCATCTTTCTTCATGGGAGCATGGGTGAACCCCAAATGCCGCGACTCCCAGTTCTGAGTGCTGGCCCGCAGCCTTCCGGGAGGGAGTAGGATACAGAGACTTTGTGGGGAGGTGACACTTGAGCTGGGCCTGTATTTTGGGTTTTCTCTGGATGCACAACCCAGTGCACCTGGACCTGCGGGTCTGCTGCAGGCCTCCTGGAGGCTCTGGGAGCTGGGTGTCCTGGTGGCAAGGGCAGGAGGGAGGGAGGTCGAGGCGCTGAGCTCCCGCTGGGTGCACCAGGCACTTTGGAGCTGTTCAGAGTAAGGAGTTGAGGTCACCTCCTGAACCACTGCTGGTCCCAAACTCCTGGTTTGGGATTTGCCAGAACCCTGAAGTAGGGGTGTGGTGGGGGTGGTAGTGGTTGGCTTCAATGCACTGTATTTGTGAATTCTTCAAACACAGCTTCTCCCTACTCCTGCAGGCTTTCAGGTGATTGACGAGGACAGAGTCCCTCCACTGCAAAGTGACTGAAGTTTGGAAACTACGTCCAGAACATCACAGTGTGTATTCAGCTGATCATCCTTCAGGCCTGCAGGTGGACAGCAAGAGCAACAGTAAGATATTAACTACTGTAGATACTCTCCTTTCTTTCCAGTAGACCCACCAAAAGAGAATGGGCGATGAGTACTTGAACATTGGAACCAGTCAGCATGCTAGGGTGAGCTGCCAGTACTTGGAGCTCAGGAGTGGACATGGAGAGCAAAACATGCATTGTAACTAAAGAGGACAGTTAGGCATTTTACTGTGAAAAGGGAAATCATTTAAAAGTGAGCAAGACACCTTAAGTAAATGTCTGTATATTTATTTTTGTTTATTTGCAAGGCAGAGAGAGCCCTTCCATTTATTGCTCATTCCTCAAATGTCTGCACCAACCAGAGCTGGGTCAGGCTGAAGCCAGGAACTCAGTGTGGGTCTCCCACACAGGTGGCAGGGACTCAAGTACTTGAGCCATCAGCTGCTGCCTCCCAGGGTTCTGTTAGCAGGAAGCCAGAAGCAGAAGCAGGGCTAGGGCTTGAGCCCTGAGAATTCTGACTGGGATGTGGAAGGCTTTACCACTATGCCAAACACATGCTCCAGTAAGCTGTTTCAACACATTTGCAAAATGTAAGAATGTGGTTTTAAATATATGCTCTTCATCTTAAAAATTTGCATAATCTTATATTCAGTTTCATGTGATTCAATACTTATTATTAAATACAAGTAACATTTAGATACATGCTTTACTCACCAATACAAACCTCAGTAATTTTTTCACTTTGAACCTTGAATATTAGCATTCATTCAGACTGAAGTTCACTCATAAGCTGGGAATTCTGAAAAAGAGACAGTAGGGAAAAAATCTAGATGTGTATCTGATACCTAATAAGGTTTTGAACCTGATTGACAGAATCTGAGTAACTGTTCAGAGAGTGACTTCATACCTCTCCCCTCTGTAATGAGAAGACTGTGTCCTTTGGCCCCTTTCACATGATGTTATGTAAATTTTACCTGAAAAGCCTTTTATAAATTCTGAAGTACCATACAGAAGCATATTATGCATTTCCATATGTGTGAAAAAAGGCAATGTCAAAGGCATAGCTATTCCAGAGAGAAGTTAGGAGGATCAGCTCAGTTTGTAAGTGTGTAAGTACCATTAAATATCAACATATTTGAAATAGATTTATATATAGAGTGTGGAGTTCATGATAGATATTGAATAAATGCACTCTGGATAATAAGCAAATATCAGAAATAATGCCACACCCATCAGTGTTTAAACTCTTCAGACAGCTCCGTGCCAGGGAAGTGCAGTGATCCCTGTAAATTAACAAAAATCAATCTGTGTATACCCATGGAAGCCACTGGTTTATATGCGGTCTATACTAGAGGTTTTTGTGCTTAGTAAAATTACTTGATTTTTTAATGAATGCTTTCAGACTCATACCTGATGCTGAGTGGCAGACAATTTTTTCTGAAAAGTATGTGGTTGAGAAATATAAATATAAACCAGTTTATAATTTTTGTGTCTGAATATTTTTATGCATTGAGACAGTACCTGCAATAATCAGAAGACTTTTCCTCAAAAAGTTGCTACATTGATGCATCTTCATTTATGTATGTAATGTATGTTTAGGTAAAAGGAAGAGAGAGAGAGAGAGAGAGAGATCTATCTTTCATCTGGCTCACTTCCAGATGGCCACAATAGCTGGGGTGAGCCAGGCCGAAGCCAGGACCCTGGAAGTCTGCCCCAGTCCCCCATGGGGGTGCAGGAACCCAAACTCTTGGGCAATCTTTGCTGCTTTCCCAAGCAAAGAGCTGGACAAGAAGTGAAGGTGGTGAGTCTCAAAGCAGTGCCATAAGGCATGCTGCTGTTGCAGTTGGCAACTTACTCCTTTGTGCCACAATGCTGGCCCTGGATTGATGACATATTGAAGTGCTGCCACTGGCTTTTGGCTAAATAGGATGACTTAACATGTTTTCCACTCTGTGGAAGAGGAACAAATCAGGCAGTTGGTTGTAAAAGTTGCCCATGGAAACCACAGCCTGAGAAAGATGAATCAACTCACCTTGCATTTTCCACCTTGCATCTACACCACCCTTTTCTGGACAAACATCTGATTGTATGCCCTTGTGATGGAGGTTCTCAGGGTGCTGGAACTTTTTGTAATTTTTTTAAAAATATAGATTAAGAAGAAGGAAAATAAACAAAAAATTACAAACTGCTGCCAATACCAAGAAGAGATTATTGAGCGTAAAAGGTCACCTGTTGGAGCTAGCACTGTGGCACATCAGGTTAAAGCCCTGGCCTGAAATACAGGCATCCCATATGAGTGCTGGTAGAGTCCCAGCTGCTCCACTTGCAGTCCAGCCTCCTGTTAATGCACCTGGGAAAACAGTAGAGGATGGCCCAAGTCCTTGGGCCCTTTTGCTCATGTGGGTGACCCAGAAAAAGCTCCTGGCTCCTGGCTTCTGATCAGCTCACTCTCTACCTCTCCATATAACTTTTTCAAATGAATAAAATATTTTTTTTAAAAAAGGTATCCTGCCATACTTCTTTCTTCCCTGTTAATTCCTAGGAATTAAAAATTGTTACCGGGCCAGCACTGTGGCAAAATGGGTTATAGCAACACCTGCAGCACTAGCATCCTCTATGGGCACCATTGCATGTTCTACTTCTGATGCAGGTCTCTGAAAACATACTGGGAAAGCAGTAGAATATGGTAGAAATCCTTGAGTCTTGCACCCAAGCGAGAGACCTGGATGAAATTTCCCTGACTCATGGCTTTTTTTTTTAAAGATTTGTTTATTTATTTGAAAGAGTTACAAACACCCACACACACACACAGAGAGAGAGAGAGAGAGAGAGAGAGAGGTCTTCCATCTGATGGTTTACTCCCCAGCTGGTTGCAATGGCTGGAGCTGCGCTGATCTGAAGCCAGGAGCTAAGAGCTTCAAGTTCTCCCATGCATGTGCATGGGCCCAAGCACTTGGGCCATTTTCTACTGCTTTCCCAGGACATAGCCAGGAGCTAGATCAGAAGTGGAGCCGCAAGGACTCAAACCAGTGCCCATATGGGATGCCCATAATGTTTTCTTTAATTGGAGAAATGTTCCTTTGATAGAATGAGCGTATGACCCCACAATATTCTCTACTTACTCATAATAGGGTCTGAGATGTAAAAGTCATGATTAATTTCTTAGAAGAAAATTTACATACCCAGAAGCAAAGAGTGAAAATTAACCTTTTGTTTTTCTCATGAATGAATCAGAGTTTCAAAACTAATACTTAACTTGTATTTTAGAGGAGTTAATGACTTAACCATCTCTTCTATTAGAAATACTACGTTGTGGCCAGTGCTGTGGCACAGCAGGTTAAAGCACTGGCCTGAAGTGCCAGCATCCCATATGGGCTCCGGTTCTAGTCCCAGCTGCTCCTCTTCTGATCCAGCTCTCTGCTATGGCCTGGGAAAGCAATAGATGGCCCACATCTTTGGGCTGTTCTGAAGCTCTTAGCATAGTGAACATATATTAGATTCTCATTATTGAAATCTTTAGAAATGTCAGAAAGCATGTAACTTTCTTTAATGATCTGAAACAGAGATGAGATCCATAAGGGCAGAACTGCTCAGCAGCCACACTGCAGGAATATGTATCTTTCTGACGATATTTTCATCTGCTTCTTGCAGTTGCAGCCAATCTGTGAGCTCTTGGTCTGTTTTCTGCCCTTGGGAGGGCCTAGGGTGCTCTATATTGTCTGTAAGGATTCAAAATTTGTTGTATATTAGTGTCTAATCATAAAATTTCCAAAGTGACAAGCTGGATATAATAAACTATTCCAGACTGCAAAAAATAAAAAAATAAAAAAACAAGAAAATACAAACATGGTATACTGTCTATAAAGTACAGCGGTAAATCTCTATTATAGAGATACACATCTCTACACAATTCTCTCTTTCTTTCCCTCTGAAAGTCTACATTCAGCTCTCGATGGTACGATTACTTAGGAATAGATTTCATATACTTAGTTTCATAGTCAGTGAACTCGGAATTATTATTGTAGTATTGAGGATTGTACTGACTAAAACACTATGTTTATTCCATGTTAAATAACATCATCGTATCTTTGGATTCCATTTATCCTGCTACTGATGTATTCACAGGAGAGGGGAGGTGGGAGGAAAACCCAAGATCCATCAGGGTGGAGGAGGAATGTCAGAGGCTGTGGTTCTATTGTACTGCAGCTTGGGTTCTGGAAGAACACATTAATGCACCCAGATGGTTTGAAGCTAACTGAAGGGCTATGTTCTGTACACTTGTCTGTGGTACTGCATTTTCATTTATGTAAAATTTATTTCCTTCAAGTAATATATTAATTTGGATGAAAATGAAGATGTTAAGGAATTTTCAGAATGGGTCTGTTTAACCCTCATTGGCTTTGTTTTTAGGCACTTAACTCAGAAAAGAAAAGATAGAAAAATACATTTTGGGTTCTCTTCATCTGTACCATGGCACTCTTTGGTTAAGATTTGTCATTTTGTCATATTTGATTCTCTAGACTCCCTGAAAAATCCCCTACTTCATCAGATGGAGTCCGTGTCTCACCATGGCAGTGAAAAGTTTAAAATGTTCCAGCTTTGCATTTAGCTAGGCCGTGGACACATGCCATGGCACTTGCCAGCCAATTGTGTCAGGGGCATCATCTGAATCAGAATTACTTGCATGAAAACAAGGAGTTGCAGATTCTTCCAGTGAAAGTGGAGAGGAGCAAGAGCTGCAGAACATTGCCAGGGTTGAATGTGCCATGGAATGCCATGTGGTGGCTGGTGTCTGGGGTGCTGGTTCTGCAGAAGATAGGGCTTATGGGGGCTGGTGCTGTGGTATAGCAGGTAAGGCTGCCTCCTGCAGTGCCAGCATCCCATATGGTCACCGGTTGGAGTCCAGCCTGCTCCACTTCCAATCCAGGTGTGCTGTGGCCTGAGAAAGCAGTAGAAAATGGCCCATGTCTTTGGACACCTGAACCCACACGGGAGACCTGGAAGAAGCTCCTAACTCCTGGCTTTGGATCAGCTCAGCTCTGGCCATTGCATCCAATTGGGGAGTAAACCAGCAGATGGACGATTCTCTCTCTCTCTCTCTCTGCCTCTCCTCTCTCTGTAATTCTGACTTTCAAATAAATAAATCTTTTTTTTAAAAAAAGCTTATGCTTAAGGGTAGTGTTCATGGAAAATGTGTGGGACATTTTTCAGCAAGATTTTAGATGAATTTTCCAACCCCTGAACCTCCTAGAGATTAGAATAGACTTCTAATGCACAACTTCCACTTATGCTTAATTAGGTTTTTGTTTTGAATTGTTTTTGATGAAACAGCAAGGAATTCTGAGTTATAGACTTCCTATTTCAGAGACAGGTGAACACTGATGCCTGCATTATAATTAAATAATGCCTATCACCCTTTCTTAAGCAACAAATGATCACAGATTCTCTCTTTGCTGCTAAGTAATGAGCATGGTGATTCTTCCCACCGTAACCACCTTCCCACCTACACTCCCTCCCCTCTTCCTCCTTCCTCTCCTATTGACATGGAATGCCTTACATAGCTAGGCTGAACTTTTAATCCACTTGGCCCTAGG
Source organism: Oryctolagus cuniculus (assembly GCF_051225735.1). NCBI lineage: Eukaryota > Metazoa > Chordata > Mammalia > Lagomorpha > Leporidae > Oryctolagus > Oryctolagus cuniculus. Next base: position 81,940,614 of record NC_142879.1, on the reverse strand, counting down.
TGTTCATACACTTCAACTCTGTGTGATTATTCATATGCCCTTTTTATGACAAGGCTTATGTCAGAATGACAAATTATATATTCACCTAATACTGAGAGTCATCAAATTGATTTCTATTTTCTTCTCTCTTAGGCAGTTCTTGAGGGGCAGAAATATTTATTTTGTATATCATGTATTTATTCAACTAAAAGACTGACTGTCAAGATGCTGAGTTTTAGTGTCAAAGCAAATATGTTTCTAGACCCCATGAAGTTTACAGTCTGGCAAGAAAGAGCCATCTACCCCAAGAATATTGTTTAACATAGTAAATGCTGGTGTGAAGTCAGTGGATAAAGATTGAAGCATTCTTAATCTAGCACCACCTCTAATCCCATGATCTCTAATTGAGAGAAGTAATCAGAAACACAGAACTTCATGTTACCCAGTTATCTCTTTGAATTTCTGATTAAAAATAAAACATATCAAACAACACACAAATACCTAGGAGTGCATAATATTTATATACTATCTTGATATTAAAAATAATAAAAAATAACCATGAAAAATAGCAACTTTGAATCTCCTTTGTTTTCTAGACAAGTTTTAATCCTATGTGGTTCTTCACAGTACATTATTACCGTAAATTACAGTACATCATTACAGTAAATTATTACAGTAAATAATTACAGTAAATTATTTTTGTAGTTATTCTTCATCTCTCTCACATTTTTCCATTTGATAAATCAGATTTTAAAAACTGAGACACAAGACAAAAGAAATATCTTTAAGCTAGTATTATATATTGATTGACATTCTAAAAACAGTTATTTATTTATTTGAAAGTCACAGTTACACAGAGAGGAAGGGGAGAGAGAGAGAGAGAGAGAAACATCTTCCATCTTTTGGTTCACTCACCAATTGGTCACAATTGCTGGAGCTGTACAGCTCCAATGCCAGCAGGCAGGAGCTTCTTCTGGGTCTCCCACACAGATGCAGCTGCCCAAGGACTTGGGCCATCTTCCACCGCTTTCCCTGGCCATAGCAGAGAGTTGGATCGAAAGCAGAGTAGCCGGGTTCAACCTCCACCCATATGGAATGTCAATGCTTTACATGCTATGCCACAGTGCTGGCCCCTTGATTGGCCTTTAACTTAGACTTTTTTATGATATTAAAAAACACCATGCTTTTCTAAGCTCTTTCCATTCAGTTTCTATTTTGTAAACTCCAGATAATACTGTCCCCAGAGTTAATCTAAGGTATAAATGCTATGATATAAGGCATTTAACCCCTTAACCTGTCTCTTTGAATACGCAGCTATGTTAGCTCTGTGTCCATTCTTCTGTCTCTGTACTAGATGAATAAAAAGACAGTTTAAAATGATTTGAAAAGAACTATAAGGGGTCGGTGCTGTGCTGCTGCTGCCAATTGGGGAGTGAACCAGCAGATGGTAAACCTCTCTCTCTCTCTCTGTCTCTGGCTCTCCTTCTCTGTAACTCTGACTTCCAAATACATAAATAAATCTTAAAAGAACTATAAACATCAATAAAACACAAATGAAAATTGTATTCTCAAAACTGGATATTAACCCATGCCTTCTACACCTCTGTTAAAAGCTACATTCTATCATAGTCATTTATGATTTCTAGGGCCAAAGTAGTAAATAAGATTTTTCTGGAAGAGACAGAGGTTATGAGGGAGCCAGAATTTGGGGTCAGTTAGCAGCAGTGAGTGTCACTCTTTCAGATTTGATTCAGGAAAGGAAGAAAGCAACTGATCCCTGAGATTTTGGTGGGGGGAAGGAAAGGAAGGAGGGACTGAATAAAAGCAAAGGCCCTCTGGTTGTGGGCACCCAGCCCTGACTACAGCCTTTGGGAGGGTCAGCTGGTGTCTCTAGGGATGCTGCGGCCTGTACTCCATTTCCCAGAGTTCCCAGGAGCTCGGATGTATTATGCCTTCTGAATGCCTGTGCACATGCGCATGCTGCTGCCATTCCCTGGGGCCTGAGTTGGACCAGAGGGAGTTCATTCCCTGATCAGGGTCAGCCCTGGGGGCTGTGCTTCTCCTTCTCTGGCATTTACCGCATCTCCTGCTCTGCACGTGCTATCCCAGGGAGTTTCCAAGTGCTCACCCCGAGCCTGCCTCCTGCTGCATCTTCCCTCTTCATCCTCCACCTGTGGGTCCCACTTACCAGGGAGTCTCTTCCCGCCACTCCCCGAATCGATCCCCGTGTGTCCAGAAGAAAGGGTACCTGCTCCAGGGACTTTCTGCTGCAGGTTTGGCATGCAGGAAGGGGCTGGGATACGTGTGGGAGAAGGGTGGGTGCCAGGGAGCCATAGATCATGGCAGCTTCCCCCGAGGTCAGGACTGGGACCCGGGCTGTTCTGTCTCCCACCTCCACTTCCCAGGCTCCCAGTGCCTGGAATCTCTCCTGCAGGACCTCACCCAAACTGTCCCTAATGCGCTTTATTTAGTGGTTATAGGAGAGAGGGGGCAGCATTCTGGGAACATGCACACGCAGGGAAGGAAGGCAGAAAGACTCCAGCTCTCCACAGTTAAATAAGCTGGGTTCCCACTGTGGGTGGTCTCAGAATGCAGTCTGGCCACGTCTCTTGATGTTTCCTGGGCTGGTTCCTGCAGGGTGGGGCTGGGTGGCCTTCAGCAGGGAGCCTGGGGCAGCAGAGGGGTGGGAAGGAGGATCTGACTGGGATCTGCCCCACTGCTCTCATCCTGCACCTCATCTTCCTGGTGGGGAGCAGTGTGAAGTGTGCATTGATCCCTCTCATATTAATTATCAGATATTTCCAATGTGGAATTTGAAGCTGTTCCAGAAACCTGGGGTGGGAAAACTCCCTTCTTTCAAACAGGCACAGAGACAGTGGAGGATCCAAGGAGTTTCTATTAATGGCCCTAGGCTCAGCTGGAATGATTTCCTGAGAACTGAGCATCAAATTCAAGTTTCTTAGCTGTTACAGCATTGGTGGGTTTAAATGGCAGCCTTCATGACTTAGGTCCACATTTCCAATGGTCAGTGGGTCCAGTATGTTTGTAAAAGTGATGCCGGGGACAGATTTATTAGGATAGATTTATGACTGGAGTTTACAGAAGCAGAACTTAGGACATCTTCCCTCCCTAGATAAGATTTCAGTGGGCAGCTGTTTCACTCGTTAATTGTGAGCATCCACTTTTAAAGGTTTGTGTTGGATGGGGTCCACTTCTCTTTCTTTGATGATGTATTTGGCTGCTTTTCATTTTCTGTCTTCAGCTATTTCTTCTCCTGTTAGCAAGGCTGTCAACTGTTTTGACCTGCCACTGATCCCTTTGCAAAATAAGAAGGGAACTAAAATTAATGCAAGTCTACTGTGTTGTCAATAACTGGAGCTACTTTTTTAAAGATTTATGTATTCATTTGAAAGAGTTACACAGAGAGAGGAGAGAGAGAGAAAGAGAGAGAGACGTCTTCTCTCCGATGGTTCACTCCCCAATTGGCAGCAACAGCTGGAGCTGTGCCAGTCTGAAGCCAGGAGCTTCTTTTGGGATGAAGCTGTTTTTTAAAATAATTATTTATTTATTTGAAAGGCAGAGTTACAGAGTGGTAGAAGCAGAGATGGATGGCTGGAGCTGTTTGGATCCACAACCAGAAGCCAGGAGCTTTGTCCAGGTCTCATAGGTGGGTGCAGGAGATGAGGGATTTGTGCCATCTTCTACTGTTTTCCCAGGCCACAGCAGAGAGCTGGATGGGAAGTGCAGCAGCCAGGATCCCAACCGGCACCCATATAGGATGCTGACACTGCAGGCAGTAGCTTTACCCACTATGCAACAGTGTTGCCCACTATCTGGAGCCCTTTTAATCTGAGTTTGCATAAATTGGAGAATTACAACATCATAAATACAGATAAGTAACATCTTTTTCTCTGCGCAGTACTTTACAGTTACCCAGTGATCCACTGAGAATCTTACATTCCACACTGTGTAATTTAAGAAGGCCAGTTACTTGTCTTATTTTGGGTTCTGTGGTTAAACCCATGACATTTTTGAAATGGGAGGATATTAGTTCTACAATTTCATAAAGACTGCTCTGTGGAAGAAGTTATAACTGTGAGAGTGGTAAGAAAGAAGAGGGGAAGAAATAAGTGCCCCTTACTCCACACAGAGATGTCCACAAATGGAGTAGAAGGTGTGCCCTTGAAAACTATGGCTGACTTTCTGGGACAAACTGTGTTTGAGTGCTTCACATGTTCTGATAGAAAGGTGTTGCCACCAGGTTATTAGTATATTTATTTAGTTAGTTTTTAAAGATTTATTTATTTATTTGAAAATCAGAGCTACACAGAGAGAGAAGGAGAGAGAGAGAGAGAGAGAGAGAGAGAGAGAGAGAGAGAGAGATGTCTTCCATCAGGTTCATTTCCCCAGATAATACTACATCATTGTGAACTTTGCTCAGTTCCTGACCTATACCTTTCCTTTAACCTAGTACTTTGCCATGTAGTAGCCCATGAAAACTGCAGACTGCATAAATGAATGAATATTTGGAGGGTTGTGATTTCTTAGAGGAACATCATGAGACAGAAGGAATAAAACAAAACAAAAGTATCCTCCGTATATAGAAGATATACTGTTTTTGCAAGCTATAGAGAAGAGGAAGAAGAAGGAAAGTAGTGAGACTGGAAAGGTTGTGGCAATGGTAATAGGCACTAGTCAAGAATTCAACAAGCCCATTAGGAAAGTATTAAGGATTCTTTACTTCCATGTAGACTCTGCCCTCTAATGGTGAACAGGGTCCTCTAAACCCACTTGTTGCACAAATGAAAACCCAAGCATTGTCTTCTCCCACAGATGGAGTCTGCTATTGGTTTTGATTTACATTTCCCTAATGGCTAGTGATATTGGGCATGTTCATCTATGTCTTGACCATTGAGATTTCTTCTTCTGAGAAACATCTATTCTGATCATTGCCCATTTCTTACGTGTACATTTTGCTTCTTGTTTGGAGTTTTTCCAGTTCTATATATGTATGTTCTGGCTATCAATCTTTTGTCATAGTCAGAGTTTTCAATGTATCCTGCCATTCCATCCATTGTATCTTCACTCTGTTGATTACTTTGTTGTGAAGATGTATCTTAATTTGATATGCTCAAATTTGTATATTTTATTTTTGTTACTTGTGCTTTTGGAATCTTACACAAACTGTTGTCTCTGCTTATGTTTTACAGTTTCTCATATGTTTACTTAGGTTTTGGGTTATTTTTTAACATACATAATTTTATTACAAAATGTTTTTTTAAAAAAACAACACAGAATGCAACATCCTAACAAAAAATCCAAATTTACAAATGATACTAATTCCTACAACTTTGCTGTGCTACCATACACAAGTCAAGAAATTAAAGAAACCATTAAATATTTAGGAACATTCAACATCAGAAGCTTTAAAATCTAACTGTATGTAGTAGCCCCTCAAAAAGCTACAACCTGCATTTTTTAAAAAAAGTATTTTCTCTACAAAGAATCTTATCAGCTATACAAAAATCTGTACAGTTTTTTTATACTGAAGCTAATATTGAGCTGCACTTGAATTCACATTCTTAGCAAAACAACTGCCTGAGCACACACGCACACTCCACACTCATCATTACAGGATAGCCATTTATTCTTCATCTTCATCCTCTTCCTCATCATCTTCATCTTCTTCCTCTTCCTCTTCTTCCTCCTCATCTTCAGGTTCATTCTTCTTCTTTGAGCCTGTGGGCCTACCAGGGCCCTTCTTTCCCGCTTCACTTTTGCCCTTGGCACGGTATGCAGCAATATCCTTTTCATATTTCTCCTTTAGCTTAGCTGCTTTCTGTTCATATGGTTGTTTATCTTTGGCTGACTGTTCAGACCACATCTCACCCAATTTTTTTGCAGTGTCCCCAATGGACAGGCCAGGGTGTTCACTTTTGATCTTTGGGCAATGTTCAGAGCAAAAGAGAAAGAAGGCAGATGATGGTCTTTTAGGAGCATTGGGATCCTTTTTCTTTCCCTTCTTATCACCCTTGGGAGGAACGTAATTTTTCATCTCCCTGTCATAACGAGCTTTATCACTTTTTGCCATTTCTTCAAACTTGGAATTTTCCTTTGCAGACATGGTCTTCCATCTCTCCGAGCATTTCTTAGAGAATTCTGCGAAATTGACCGAAGTCAGGGTGTTTCTTCTTGTGCTCTTCCCGGCACGTCTGCACGAAGAAGGCATAGGAGGACATTTTGCACCTCGGCTTGTTGGGGTCTCCTTTACCCATGACGACGGAATGGCGGCCACCTGGTGCGAGTTGTTCCTCAGACTCCCGCAGAGCAGCCAGATCCGACGGCATTGCTTCCTTCCCTCAGCTCCGGCGTGAACTCAGAATGTGAGGGTGATCTGGCTGCGACATCTGTCACCCCATTGATCGCCAGGGTTGCTTCGGCTGATCTGGCTGGCTAGGCGGGTGTCCCCTTCCTCCCTCACCACTCCATGTGCGTCCCTCCCAAAGCTGCGTGCTCGGTCGAAGAGGATGACCTTCCCCACTAGAGGAGGACCGGTCTTCAGTCAAGGGTATACGAGTAGCTGCGCTCCCCTGCTAGAACCTCAAAACAAGCTCTCAAGGTTTTGGTTTTATATTTAGACTTTTAATTAACCTTGAGTTGCTTTTACATAGTGTATGAGGTGTTGGGGTATCTTTTCAGGCTTCAACATATGGATAATCACTTTCCTTTAAACCATTTGCTAAAGGGATTCTTCTTTCTCCTGTTTATTTCCTTTATTAAATAGGGGTTGGCTGTAGAAAAGTCAGTTTATTTCAGCTGCCTATTTTTTCCATTGAACTATGTGTCTGTTTTTCCAACAGTGCTAACACTGCTTCTATTTTTTTAAGATTTCTTTATTTGCAAGGCCAGATGCTTCTTCCAAGTCTCTCATGTGGGTGCCAGCACCCAAGAACATGGTCCATCTTCCACCAATTTCCCAGGTGCATTAGTAGGGAGCTGGATTGGAAGTGGAGAACCTGGTCTTCTAGCAACAATATATGGGATGCATGCACAGCAGGACAAGGCATTAACCTACTACACCACAGCATCAAACCCTTCCTTATTTACTTCTGCTGTGATCTTTCATTATTCACTTTTCTACTGCCCCACAACTTGACTCATTCCTGTTTTTTTTTTTTTTTTTTTTTTTTTTTTTTTTTTTTTTTTTTTCTGGGTCCTGGAGGATGGTAGTAGGTGGCTTCTGGGATATCTTTTTTATGTTAGTAGATACTTGGTAATCTAAAATCATAGTTTTTACTTTCTATATTTCTCTGCTAATCACGAGGACCTTCTAGATGACAGCAGAAAATGCTAGCAGAAATGAGGATATATTAATTTGCTAAGAAAATACCACAGAGAATATGATTTAAATCATGGAATTTTACTTCTCAGAGTTGTAGAGCTTGAAAATATCAGATCAAGGTGCTAATAGGCTCGATTTTTCCAGAAGCCCTTCTCTGATGTGACAGACACATCTATCATTTGAACTGCTTAAAAGCACTTTCTTCAGGTAGAGTTATGTTGGTGGTTAGCACTTCAGTGTTTGAGTTTTAGGGAGGCACATTTCAGTCCACAACAGCAAAGGGGCCCTGTGGTCTACTTCAATGACAGCCATCTCTGCGGAGGATAGAAAGTTTGAAATCAGCATTAGGAGTTCTCACAGTATTACTGTCAGTGCTATCTCCATCAAATGTGCATTCATGTACACACAAACAAAACTACCTGTACACATAAACACATTCAACAGTGGAAATGCCTGATGGTTGTGTACAGGTAACATCAATATAATAATCCATAAGATGGCCTATTAGCAGACATTAAAAGAGAATTAGAAAGAATGACCACAAAATCTGCAGTTACCTATATTTATGTCTATATGTATGATATTCAGTATTTATAGTTGCTAAAAGATGAATACTGATGTGTGGAAATAAAAGCTAAACCTTACCTTGCAATATTGCAGCCTAGTCTACATGAAAGATGTCTTCCTAAAACCTTTCCCTGGGCCCACTCTGTGGCATAGTAGATTAAGCATCCACCAGCAGCACCAGCATCCCACATGGGCACCAGTTTGAGTCCCTGCTCCTGCACTTCCAATCCATCTCTTTGCTAATGGCCTAGGAATGCAGTGGAATATGCCCTGAGTGCTTGGGCCCCTGCACCCATGTGAGAGACCTGGAGGAAGCTGCTGACTCCTGGCTTCTGGCACCTGGCTTCAGATCAGCCCAGCTCCAGCCATTCTGGCCATTTAGGGGTGAACCAGTGGATAGCAGACCTCTCTTTCTCTTCCTCTCTATATCTGTCACTCTGCCTCACAATAAATAAATACATCTTTTAAAAACCTTTCCCTTTTTAAATTTCTTAATTGTTTTAAAAATTTATTTATTTATTTATTTACAAGTCGAGTTACAGACAGAGAGGAGAGCCAGAGAGAAAGAGGGAGGTCTTCCATCTGATGTTCACTCCCTAATTGATCGCAACTGCCAGAGCTGTGCTGATCCGAAGCCAGGAGCCAGGAGCTAGTTCCAGGTCTCCCAGATCGGTACAGGGGCCCAAGGACTTGGGCCATCTTCTACTACTTTGCCAGGCCATAGCAGAGAGCAGGATCAGAAGTGGAGCAGCTGAGTATTGAACCGGCCCCCATATGGGATGCTGGAGCTTCAGGCCAGGGTGTTAACCTGCTCCACCACAGCACCAGTCCAACATTTTAAATTTCTGATACTCTAAAGTAGCAAAGGACTGCATTACATCTAGGAAAGATGTATTTAAAAATTATAAATCTAGTGCATTTTAGCAGAAGTCCTAACAAATACTTTTGATTTTCTCAACATTATGTATAAATAAATGATAGAATGAGTCATTGTCAGATTAATAGAAGGAGTTTGAGAGGATTGTCTCTCTTTCAATTGTGTTGAATAGTTTGAGAAGCATTAGTTCTTTAAAAGACTTGTAGAATTCAATAGTGAGGCTGTCTGATCCTGGACTTTTCTTTCTTGGGAGGGTCTTTATTACTCATCCAACCTCTGTCTTGGTTTTTGATTTGTTTAGCTTTTCTATGTGTCTTCATGACTTAATTTTGGTATATTGTGTATGTCCAGGAATCTGTTGATTTTTCCTCTAGGTTTTCCAATTTGTTAACCATCACAACAGATGCCCGCATCATATATTGCAGTGCTAATCTGAGTTTTGGGTACTCCACTTCCAAATCAGTTTCATGTTAATATCCCTGGGAAGAAATGGATAATAACTCAAATTCTTTCCTTCTTGTCATCTAATTTGGAGAACTGTAACCTCAATGGGGACTTGAAACCTGGTCTTGCACAGTTGTAGCCATATAGAAAGTGAACCAGCAGATGGGATATCTCTCTGCTTCTCTTTCCTTCTCTCTTTGTCTCTGTGTCTCTCTGCCATTTTTATCATATTAAAATATTTAATTACTTATTTGAAAGAGTTACAGAGAGAGGGAGAGACAGAAATCTTCCACCACCTAATTCATTTTTTTTTTATCTTTTATTTAATGAATATAAATTTCCAAAGTACGTCTCATGGGTTACAATGGCTTTCCCCCCCATACTGTCCCTCCCACCCACCACCCTCCCCTTTCCCACTCCCTCTCCCCTTCCATTCACATCAAGATTCATTTTCGATTATCTTAGTATACAGAAGATCAGCTTAGTATATCTTAAGTAAGGATTTCAACAGTTTGCTCCCACACAGAAACATAAAGTGAAAAATAATAGATGATTTTTTTTAAATGATGATGAAATCAGATCAGACCTATTGTCATGTTTAATCCCAGTGAGAGTCAAGTTGGGAATTGATAGTTTCTTTTTTTTTTTTTAACAGAAGATCCGTTTAGTGTACATTAAGTAAAGATTTCAATCGTTTGCACCCCCATAGAAACTCAAAGTGAAATATACTGTTTGAGTACTCGTTATAGCATTAAGCCTCAGTGTACAGCACATTAAGGACAGAGATCCTACATGAGGAGTAAGTGCACAGTGACTCCTGTTGTTGACTTTACCAATTGACACTCCTGTTTATGGCATCAATAATCTCCCTATGCACCAGTCATGAGTTTCCAAGGCTATGGAAGCCCCTTGAGTTCTCCGACTCTTATCTTGTTTAGACAAGGTCATAGTCAAAGTGGAGGTTCTCTCCTCCCTTCAGAGAAAGGCACCTCCCTCTTTGAAGACCTGTTCTTTCCACTGGGATCTCACTCACAGAGATCTTTTTGCCAGAGTGTCTTGGCTTTCCATGCCTGAAATACTCTCATGGGCTTTTCAGCCAGATCCGAGTGCCTTTAGGGCTGATTCTGAGGCCAGAGTGCTATTTAGGACATCCGCCATTCTATGAGTCTGCTGAGTATCTCACTTCCCATGTTGGATCACTCTCCCCTTTATTTATTCTATCGGTTAGTATTAGCAGATACTAGACTTGTTTATGTGTTCCCTTTGACTCTTAGTCCTTTCATTATGATCAATTGTGAACTGAAATTGATCACTTGGAATAGTGAGATGGCATTGGCACATGCCACCTTGATGGGATTGAATTGCAATCCCCTAGTATGATTCCAACTCTACCAATTGGGGCAAGTCAGCCCGAGCATGCCCCAAATTATACATCTCTTCCCTCTCTTATTCCCACTTTTATGTTTAACAGGGATCACATTTCAGTTAATTTTCAACACTTAAGAATAACTGTGTGATAATTACAGAATTAAACCAGTCATATTAAGTAGAACAGACAAAAAAAAAATACTATGAGGGATAATGTATTAAGTTGTCCATTAGCAGTCAGGGCTATGCTGATCAAGTCACCATTTCTCATAGTGTCCATTTCACATCAGGAGGTTTCCTTTTTGGTGCTGAGTTAGTTGTCACCAATCAGGGAGAACATATGATATTTGTCCCTTTGGGACTGGCTTACTTCACTCAGCATGATGTGTTCCAGATTCCTCCATTTTGTTGCAAATGACTGGATTTCGTTGTTTCTTACTGCGGTATAGTATTCTAAAGAATACATATCCCATAATTTCTTTATCCAGTCTACCATTGATGGGCATTTAGGTTGGTTCCAGGTCTTGGCTATTGTGAATTGTGCTGCAATAAACATTAGGGTGCAGACCGCTTTTTTCTTTATCAATTTAAACTCCTTTGGGTAAATTCCAAGGAGTGGGATGGCTGGGTCGAACGGTAGGGTTATATTCAGGTTTCTGAGGAATCTCCAGACTGATTTCCATAGTGGCTTGACCAGTTTGCATTCCCACCAACAGTGGGTTAGTGTCCCTTTTTCCCCACGTCCTCGCCAGCATCTGTTGTTGGTAGATTTCTGTATGTGAGCCATTCTAACCGGGGTGAGGTGAAACCTCATTGTGCTTTTGATTTGCATTTCCCTGATTGCTAGTGACCTTGAACATTTTTTCATGTGCCTGTTGGCCATTTGGATTTCCTCTTTTGAAAAATGTCTATTGAAGTCCTTGGCCCATCTCTTAAGTGGGTTGTTGGTTTTGTTTTTGTGGAGTGTCTTGATCTCTTTGTAGATTCTGGCTATTAACCCTTTATCTGTTGCATAGTTTGCAAATATTTTTTCCCATTCTGTTGGTTGTCTCTTCACTCTCCTGACTGTTTCTTTTGCAGTACAGAAACTTCTCAATTTGATGCAATCCCAATAGTTGATTTTGGCTTTGACTGTCTGTGCCTCCCGGGTCTTTTCCAGAAATTCTTTGCCTGTGCCAATATCTTGAAGGGTTTCTCCAATGTTCTCTAATAACTTCATGGTGTCAGGACGTAGATTTAGGTCTTTAATCCACGTTGAGTGGATTTTTGTGTAAGGTGTAAGGTAGGGGTCTTGCTTCATGCTTCTGCACGTGGAAATCCAGTTTTCCCAGCACCATTTATTGAATAGACTGTCCTTGCTCCGGGAATTAGTTTTAGATCCTTGATCAAATATAAGTTGGCTGTAGATGTTTGTATTGATTTCTGGTGTTTCAATTCTGTTCCATTGGTCTATCCATCTGTTTCTGTACCAGTACCATGCTGTTTTGATTACAACTGCCCTGTAGTATGTCCTGAAATCTGGTATTGTGATGCCTCCGGCTTTGTTTTTGTTGTACAAGATTGCTTTAGCTATTCGAGGTCTCTTGTGCCTCCATATGAATTTCAGCATCATTTTTTCTAGATCTGCGAAGAATAATCAAAGCAATTTATAAAAAACCCACAGCCAGCATCCTATTGAATGGGGAAAAGTTGGAAGCATTTCCACTGAAATCTGGCACCAGGCAGGGATGCCCACTCTCACCACTGCTATTTAACATAGTTCTGGAAGTTTTAGCCAGAGCCATCAGACAAGAAAAAGAAATCAAAGGAATACAAATCAAGAAGGAAGAAGTCAAACTATCCCTCTTTGCAGACGATATGATTCTGTACTTAGAGGATCCAAAGAACTCTACTAAGAGACTATTGGAACTCATAGAGGAGTTTGGCAAAGTGGCAGGATATAAAATCAATGCACAAAAATCAACAGCCTTTGTATACACAAGTAATGCCATGACTGAGAAAGAACTGCTAAGATCAATCCCATTCACAATAGCTACAAAAACAATCAAATACCTTGGAATAAACTTAACCAAGGATGTTAAAGATCTCTACGATGAGAATTACAAAACCTTAAAGAAAGAAATAGAAGAGGATACCAAAAAATGGAAAAATCTTCCATGCTCATGGATTGGAAGAATCAACATCATCAAAATGTCCATTCTCCCAAAAGCAATTTATAGATTCAATGCAATCCCAATCAAGATACCAAAGACATTCTTCGCAGATCTAATTCATTTTTGAGATGATTTTAATAGCCAGAGTGTGGCCAGGTTGAAGCCAGGAGCTTTTCCTCCGATGTGCGTGGCAGCATCCCAGCACTTGGGCCAACTTTCCCTGCTTTTTCAGTCCATTGGTAAGGAGCTGGATCAGAAATGGAATAGCTGGTACTTGAACTGGCGCACGTAGAGGATGCCAATGTAACAGATTGCGGATTTGTCCACTGCACCACAACCACCAGCTCCTCTTTCTGCCTTTCCAATAAATAAATCTTTTGAAAAAGAATTTAAGGTAGTAAAAGTCATCATGACTGAGCAATGACAAATTTATTGAAGTGATCGACTTTCTTAAAGGTCTATTTATGAATTTGAAAGGCAGCACTAGAAAGAGAGAGTGGGAGAGATGGATCTTCCTCCTGGTTTGTTCACTCCTCAAATGGCTGCAGTGACTGTGGCTAGGACAGACTGATATCAGGAGCCAGGGGCTTCTTCCAGGTCTCTCACATGGGTGCAGGAGCCCCAAAATTTGAGTCACCCTGTGCTGCTTTTCCAGACACATTAGCAGGGAACTGGATCCGTTTGGAGCATTAATGTCTATGATACTCTCCTTGCAGTTGAAGGATTTAGAATCCATTTCGATTATGGGTGGGCCAAGTACAACAGCTCCCAATTGTCCAAGGTTTGGATTAGATGGGTTCTGAGAAATTTTGTTAAAATAGTTATTAATCATAACTCTCAGTTTAAGCTTTTCTTACCAAATTTTCATGTTTGCTGACGTTTATATCTATGGGAAAATTGGGTCTCTGGATTGCAACCAATGAAAGCATCCAGACTAACAGTAATAAGGTCAACAGTCAGCAGAATGATGTCCAGCTGAACTGAAATAGCTTTTCTTATTTGGTAGAGGGGTTACCTCCTGCATTATACTGACATACTGACATAGACAGTAGATATTGGAGCCTGTCTCTTCTGCCAAATGGAGAATGCCGCATTTTGATCCATCATATATATATTTATATATTATAATATATATTATATATTTCTATACATAATATAGAATTACATATAATTATCATAAATATATAATATATAATTATATATAAATATTATATATGAATTTATTTATATATAAATATATAATTATTTCTGATCCAGCTCCATAGCAATGGATTGAAAAAGCAGTGAAAGATGGTCCAAGTGCCTGGGTTGCTGCCACACACATTGGAGGAGGAGCTCCTGGCTTTAACCTGGCCACACTCTGGCTATTGAAGTCATCTCAATAATATATATATAATATATATAATAGTTATAATGAATTATATAATATTATCTGTTTATAATTATTATATATTATATAATATATTATATGATAAAGCATAATATATTTTATATATGAATATATTTATATACATAAATATATATAAATAAATGTAAATATATATATATATATATAGAATTTATTTACGTATTTGACAGGTGTACTTACAGACAGTGAGAGGAAGAGACAGAGAGAAAGGTCTTCCATATGCTCATTTACTCCCCTAATGACTGCAATGTCTGCAGCTGGGCCAATCTGAGCTAGGAGCTTCCAGGTCTCCCACATTTTGGCAGGGACCAAAGCACTTGGAACAGCTTCTACTGCTTTCCCAGGCTATTGCAGAGAGCTGGATGGGAAAAGGAGAAATGGGGACTAGAACTGGTGCTCATATGGGGTGCCAGCACTGCAGGTAAAGGATTACACCACTGCACCACAGTGCTGGCCCCAGTCTATCCTTTATTAAGGAGATCTCAGTAATCATGTTCAGGTATTGCTGTCCTATATTCATGGCCAAAGTCCTAGCAGGCAACATGGTTTGGAGAATCGTAAGCACAAGGTGTGTAGGAGACTTCATTTCTCATACAGCACAGTTAATAACAAGGTTCCAAGAGGGGAAATTACTTGCATCATAGTCTTTGAGAACTAATGGACATCACAGGTGATCTAAAGAATTTAGAAGGTTTGTGAGCCCCTAGAGTGAAAAAGTCACTGGGAGCACAAGGACAGTGCCTAGAGTTTATTTTGATGGATTTTAGCCCCTTTCATTGGAGGGAGGCCCGAAGAAGCTGAACTGATTAGTAAACCTCAGAAGTGTCTTTTCAATGTGAAGGCAAACTGAGACTGAGGGGTTTTTGGAAAAACGTTGAACAAAAGACATTTCCCACACTTGGTTAAGACACATCATTTATCTACTGATTTTCATCAAATCTGTTAACATTAGGTATAAGGTACAGTGGACATGGTGGATGGCATATAGCAATATGATTTTAGTAATATATCATGAGGTGCTTTTATTTTTAGTGGATTTAGCAGGTAAAATTGGGCTACCTAATGGGATGTAGCTGGAATAATCACCTTTTTGTTAAATAAATCTGAGGTAATAAATGTTAGTGTATGAAGACATTGAGTTTTCTTTTATTGGGCCTTCTTGGTTATTTTAATCTGGGATCTGCGAATTCTCATTTTCTTTATTTTATTCCTCATCATGTCGGACCAACTCTGCTGCTTTGGGGATTTTTTTAGTACATCTGACATTTGGAAATTTAGACAATAGTATAGTTAAAATGAGATGTACCAAGTAAAGTATTTATTTTTATTCTGATACATATTTTGGAATTCTTCTAAAATTCCTATTGAGTATCCTTGTTAAATTTAGTTGCATCCCAGGTTAAGACTTATTGGAGGCAGGCGCCATGGCTCAATAAGCTAATCCTCCACCAGCGGTGCAGGCACACTGAGTTCTAGTCCTGCTGGGAGAGCCAGATTCTGTCCCAGTTGCTCCTCTTCCAGTCCAGCTCTCTGCTATGGCCCAGGAGTGCAATGGAGGATGGCCAAAGTGCTTGGGCCCCGTACCTGCATGGGAGACCAGGAGGAAGCACTTGGCTCCTGGCTTTGGATCAGCGCCATGTGCCAGCCGCAGCACACTGGCGGCAGCGGTCACTAGGGGGTAAACCAACAGAAAAAGGAAGACCTTTCTCTCTGTCTCTCTCACTGTCCACTCTGCCTGTCAAAATAAAAAATAATTTTTATAAAAAGACTTATTGGAGCCACTTTAGTGATTATACCCATGAAACTTTGTTAATAAATGCAAATAGAACCTGGGAAAATTGATGTATACCTTATGCTGTAGAGACTTAAGATTGAACATCTTTTTTTAAACTTTTTTAATTATATAATCTAAAAACAAATTTTAGATTTTTTTTTTTTTACTTTACTAAGTCACAGCTCTGGCCCCATTAATATGACTTAACAATGTTTTTTCCTCTCAGACTTATCTCTATTGTTTCAGTTAACTGCATGCCTTTTCTTTACATTCAGATTCCCTCAGCTGTCAAAGCTTATTCATCTTAATTCTGTTGTTCCTATTTCCCTCCCTTTTATTCTGTCCCTAGGCTAATTGAGGTCATGATTCTCCATTCCTTCTGTGTGGTGTCACAGTAGGCTTGAAGTGTTCTTTTTCTCTTCTGATTTCTAAAGAAAGAAATTATGTATTCCCCCAGTTTAGATATTTTAATAATTCATTCTAAAACAAAGGTTAAATGTTCTTAATTTGACAAGAATTTTCAGGGCCAGTGGTGTGGCATAGTGGGTAGAGCCACCACTTGCAGTGCTGGCAGCTCATATGGATCCAGATCTCTGCTAAAGCCTGGGAAAGCAGTAGAAGATGGCCCAAGTCCTGGGCCCCTGCACCCATGTGGGAGACCTGGAAGAAGCTCCTTGCTCCTGGCTTTGGATTGGCACAACTCTGGCCATTGCAGCCAACTGGGGAGAGAACCAGTGGATGGAAGACCCCTCTCTCTTCTCTGCCTCTCTCTGTGCAACTCTGACTTTCAAATAAATAAATAAATCTTTTAAAAAAAGAATTTTTTCTAATTTTAGATTTGTTCTACTTCATTGCCACTTCAGGGTGTGTGTAAAGAGTGCATATCCAGTTTTTCTATATTGGAATTTTGGGATTTTGTATTAGCTCTGCTGTGTATTCATTTTTCTTGAGCATTGGTGATATCTTCTCCTTAGTTGTATTAAGAGAGAGAGCAATAGCCCTCATGTCTTTTTAGGTAAGTAAGACATATTAAAAACAGAACATTCAGTATACATTCATAGTATTTTGACTTGTTCAATTGATTTACGTGACCTCCCTTGGACATTCTTGGTCTCTGCTGTACAACTTTCTATACTCATTAATTCTTTGATATTCCCAAATCCAGAAAATGAATGATTCAACAGCGGTGTTCCTGTATTTGCTGGGACTCAGGGTAAGAAGCAAAGTGGAGGTGTTCAGGAATCTAAAGGTACATGCTACATAGCAAAGCACATCATTTCCTATACAAAGTGACTGGGAAATCCAGAATCTTTTGCACACATATTGGATCCTGAACTATTACTGGACTATTCAGTAAGATTTTAATGTATTTATTTTCTGTGTGTGTGTTTGTATTTCTAAATAAACTCTGCTGGGCTACTTAACATTAACATGTATTGCAGAATTCTTTCATCAGTTTTTACTTTTAAAAAGTTTCTTTTTCAGTTTTATGGGAGAGGGTAGAAGTTTTCTGCTATGTAACTGAAAATTCATTCATTCATTAAAGTTAAAAATATTTGTTGGAAATGGGTGGAATACTATTAATTCTTGTGTGATTTTCATGAAACTAAATACATTCTCTATTTTGTTTTGCTTAAAATTTCTGCATGTGTGGACTTCTTTTTTCCTTATTGCCCCAAATCCCTTTGTGTATTGGGATGGCAAATGGGTTTTACACTGGACAAAACATGCTATTTTGGCAAAGAAGTACTTAGGGTTCCTGCTTCAAGTATTCAAATATTGCATTGGAAATCAGTATATTTGTTTACTGTACAAATGTCCTTCATACAATTTTGTAATCTTCTGGGATGGGAGAGGAAGCAGGAAATAGGGGGATTATGGGTGGGAGGGATGTTTTGGGGGAGGGGAAGGCACTGTAATCCAAAAGCTGTACTTTATATTTATTAAAAAAATTTTTTTTATCTTTTATTTAATGCATATAAATTTCCAAAGTACGACTCATGGGTTACAATGGCTTCCCCCCCATACCATCCCTCCCACCCACAACCCTCCCCTTTCCCACTCCCTCTCCCCTTCCATTCACATCAAGATTCATTTTCAATTATCTTAATATACAGAAGATCAGCTTAGTATACCTTAAGTAAGGATTTCAACAGTTTGCTCCTACACAGAAACATAAAGTGAAAAATAATAGATGATTTTTTAAATGATGATGAAATCAGATCAGACCTATTGTCATGTTTAATCCCAGTGAGAGTCAAGTTGGGAATTGATAATTTCTTTTTTTTTTTTTTACAGAAGATCAGTTGAGTGTACATTAAGTAAAGATTTCAATCGTTTGCACCCCCATAGAAACACAAAGTGAAATATACTGTTTGAGTACTCGTTATAGCATTAAGCCTCAGTGTACAGCACATTAAGGACAGAGATCCTACATGAGGAGTAAGTGCACAGTGACTCCTGTTGTTGACTTTACAAATTGACACTCCTATAAAAAAATTAAACAATTTTGTAATCTTCATCTTCCTTTTTATTTCATCCTTTTTTAAAAAAGATTCATTTATTTTACTTGAAAGTCAGAGTTACACAGAGAAGGAGAGAGAGAGAGAGAGAGCAGTCTTCCAACCGCTGGTTCACTCCCCATTTGGCCACAATGGCTGGAGCTCTGCCAATCCAAAGCCAGGAGCCAGCAGCTTCTTTTGGGTCTCCTATGCAGGTGCAGGAGCCCAAGGGCCTGGGCCATCCTCTACTGCTGGATAGTAAGTCTTACTTGCCTAAAATGCTGGATAGTAATTTGAGTAGCCAGGACTTGAACTGGCACCCAATTGGAATGTCAGCACTGCAAGCCACAGCTCTACTTGCTACTCCACAGCATCGGCCCCCTAAATTCTTATGAGTATTGCTACACGATTGGAATTTATAATTGATAATGCTGAACAATTGAAACTGTCTTATTTACAATTGTAGGACTGGATATGGCAGTTTTACTTGAAGTAAAGTATGTAGCCTGCTTATTGTATGATTTTCGGAAAAGCATGTATTTATATATAACAGCAGATCTGTTAATCATTTAAAAGTGAATTGTCATGATTACCCAGATGTAAAGAATGCAATATGTGCTAATGAGTTAGCAGTCACAGACATTTAGAATTAGAGGGATTTTAGAACTTTTTCAATACTGCAGTTTTAATGAAAAACTAATAATTTTTTTATTTGACAGGTAGAGTTATATACAGTGAGAAATCAGAAAGGTCTTCCTTCCATTGGTTCAGTCCCCAAATGGCTGCCACAGTTGGAGCTGTGCCCATCCAAAGCCAGGAGTCAGGTGCTTTCTCCTGGTCTCCCATCCGGGTGCAGGGCCCAAGCACTTGGGCCATCCTCTACTGCCTTCCCGGGCCATAGCAGAAAGCTGGACTGAAAGAGGAGCAACCAGGACTAGAACATTTTGCCCATAAGGGATACCAGCACCACAGGTGGATAATTAACCAAGTGAGCCACGGCGCTGGCCCCCGATAAATTTACTCTTAACAAAATATCAAAATATCTTATTTAGTATAAAGTTAGTAGTGAAAAGAGACTACCTTGTTGAACACAGAAATTTGAGATTATATTTCTTGGTATTAATTTGCATCTTAAGGCTTATTGCCTAGTTTATTTCAACATTTCAATCTAATATTACTAATAATATCTTGTACTTAGTGGTTCACTGTGTGCCAGACAATATTCTTTTGATTTTTTAAAAGATTTATTTATTTATTTATTTGGAAGTCAGAGTTACACAGATATTGAACAAGAGGAAGAGAGAGAGAGAGAGAGGTCCTCCATCTGCTGGTTCACTCCCCAGATGGCCTAAAAGGTCAGAGATATGTCAATCTGAAACCAGGAGCCAGGACCTCTTCAGGGTCTCCCATGCAGATTCAGGGGCCCAAGGACTTGGGCCAACTTCCTACTGCTCTCCCAGGCTATAGCAGACAGCTGAATGGAAAGTGGAGCAGCCTGGACTTGAACCGGCCTCCATATGGGATGCCCCCACTGCATGCAGTGGCTTTACTAGGTACACCACAGCACTGGCCTCAAGACAATGCTCTAAAATGATGCATTAATTATTCCCAAATATTGAAAAGTGGCATGGTACACATTTGAATGTGTTGTTTTGTACTAGTTGTAGAAACAGTTTAAAATATATTTATATTTAAAAATGTAAGCTTTGATCTAAAGGTTTACTTTCCCTTAAGGTGTCTGTTTGGAAACTGAGAGATCATTGAAGTCTCAAGATAGAGTACAACTGATCTTATCCAAGCCTCCTTTATCATATGAGGATGCTAAATGCCAAGCCCAGAGAAATAAAGTGAACTGTTCAAGGTCACATAGGTAAGTTGTGGCAGGGATAATTCTGTATTAGCATTAGGTATCCTGATACATAGGCCACTGTTCTGTCAATTTTGTACTCCTTCTGGAGTTAAAGATTCTAAGTTGTGGAAAATTGAATTTGGAAATTTAGTGGTTGCTATGTTGTTATGGTGAGAATTTTCTGTGTATAGCTATGAGTTGCTTAAATTTTATTCAATATATTTTTCTAGTATGTTTGCTATTTATTTGAAATGTATAGCAAGTAGCTTCATCTATTTGCCAAAAGAATTTTTTGAAGATTTATTTATATTATTTGAAAGTCAGAATTACACAGAGAGAGAAGGACAGGCAGAGAGAGTGGTCTTCCATTCACTGGTTCACTCCACAGTTGGCCTCCATGACTGGAGCTGTGCCAACTGGAAGGCAGGAGCCAGGAGCCTCTTCCTGGTCTCCTATGCAGGTGCAGGGGCCCAAGGACTTGGACCATTTTATAATGCTTTCCCAGGCCATAGCAGAGAGCTGGATAGGAAGTGGAGCAGCCAGGTCTTGAACTGATGCCCCTATGGAATACCAGCACTGCAGGTGGCAGCCTCACCCACTATGCCACAGTGCCAGCCCTTGCCAAAAGAATTTATAGAAGCTATTCCATATATACACTTCACAATTATTTAGTTACTTGACACGAACTATCCCTGCATATTTGAAAATTTTGAATGGTATCACTTGGGTTTTAAGAATGTTATATTTTAGGTCTCTTAATATTTTTAGTGATGATGTTTTAAAGGCCCTTTCTGTTTTATGAAAAATGATAAGGATTTTGTTTTACAATGGCCATAGTATTACTACTTAAAGCAATAGATTAAATAACACTTTTAAACAAAGTCATTTAATACTGAATTCTAACACACTGGTATATTTTAAAGTGAGAAACCGGATTTCTTTCAGATATTCTAAAGAATGATAATCAAAATTGAAGACATCTACAGTTTTTAATCACTTGTTTTAAATATTGGTCATAATGGTCCAATTTTGAGTTTAATTTTAATTAGCTTTTAAATGATTCAATATGTTTTATAGAAAAAATTCGGAGAACATAATTATATACTCAACCTCCCTCCCTTCTTTTTCCTTCTTTGTCATTTTTTTTAGCTTATTAAATGACATTTTCAGTTTACATTACATTAAAAAGGGTTGTTGAATCAAGGGACAAGTTTAACAGGCAAAAAGCAAAAATATCCTAATTTAGAGGGAATACAGACAATGGCTCTAAACAATATTTGAATATCACATCTAAACAATATTTGAATAAATTGATAAATATTTTAATTTCTCCTACTAAAATGCTCAAAGTCTTTAATTATTTATCAAATATTAGTGCAAAATTATGGATTTAAATGATCCCAAAAAGTGATGAATTTTTGTGTAATAAAGTCCAATTTTTGTCAAGGCTTTTTGACAGTCTCTCAGAAAACTTATGTTTGTGAATGGGAAGAATAATACCAAAATATCCATACTACCAAAAGCAATTTGCAAATTCAATGCAATCCCAATCAACATACCAACGATGTTCTCAGAGCTAGAAAAAATGATGCTAAAATTCACATAGAAACATGAGAGATGCTTAACATCTAAAGCAATATTATAAAGCAAAAAAAAGCTGGAGACATCACACCATATTTTAAGACATATTACAGGGGTCAGCACTATGACAAAGCAGGTAAAGTCACCGTCTGCAGTGCCGGCATCTCATATGGGTGCCAGTATGTTTCCCAGCTGCTCCACTTCTTATACCCCTCTCTGGTATAGCCTGAGAAAAAAGTAGAAAATGGCCAAAGTCTTTGGGCCCCTGCACCTGCATAGAGACCTGGAAGAAGCTCCTGACACTTGGATTCAGATCAACAGAGCTCCGGCCATTGTGGCCATTTGGGGAGTAAACCAGTGGATGGAAGACCTCTCTCTCTCTCTGCCTCTACCTCTCTGTAACTCTGCCTTTCAAATAAATAAACTGCAAAAAAAAAAAAGGAAGAAGTGTTAGCACTGATATAATAACAGACACATAGTTCAATGGAAAAGACTTGGTAGCATAGAAATAAACCCAAATTTCTACCAGCAACTCATATTTAACAAAGGAACTAAAATGAACTGGAGAAAGAAGAATCTCTTTCACAAGTGGTGCAGAGGAACTTGATTATCCATATGTAGAAGCCTGAAAAGAGACTCCAACATCTCTTACACTATGTGAAAGTGAACTCACAGTGAATTAAAATGTAATCATAAGACCCAAACCCAAGTAAACATAGGGAAACTCTAAATATTGTCAACAGACAATAGCTTTTGGGTAAGATTCCAATAGCAATAGTCACAAAAATAAAAACAGAGACATTTGAGTATATCCAACTAAGATACTTCTTCACAACAAAATAAACATCAGAGTGTAGATACAATGAACAGATGGCAGGAAAAATTAAAACTCTGAATGTTTACAGATTTCCAGAACATTTACATGAATTGGAAAAACTCAAAAAAATACAGTGAAGAAACATCTGAATAGACATTTCTCAGAAGAAATGTAAATGGTCAAAACATGTGAATATGCCCGATGTCACTAGCCATTATGTAAATATAAATCAGAACACCATATCAGTCTCCAACACCTGTGGGAGAATACAACACTCAGGTGTTTGTGTGTGCAGCAAGTGGGTTTAGAGGACCCTGTTCACCTCTGTGGAGAGCAGAGTCTACAGGGAGGTAAAGAAACCTTACTGCGCAGGGGCATGCTAGTCTTCTCTGTATCGTTCCAATTTTAGTATATGTGCTGCCGAAGCGAGCACATGTGCTGCCGAAGCGAGAAAGAGATGAAAAGAATTTATCTCAGCTAGCCACTAATATTCAAGAAACAAGGTCTTCAGGAAAGCCAACTCAACTGACATTTTCATGTCATTGTTAAATAAAGGAAAAATTATCTAGGTTCAGCAATACGTAGTTTATAAGAGAAAGACTACAGAGTAATTTCCTTGGCATAGAAATAACTTTGTCTTTTTTTTTTTATCTATGAGGGCTTGCTATCACCACCACACACCCACAACCCATATACAAATGCCTGGCTTGAGTGGTAGCTTCTCTGCTTTGAGGCAAGTTTCTGCTAGTGTGCACCCTGGGAGGAGATGGAGGATGGCAGAAGTGCTTGGGTCCCTGCACCCAAATGGGACATCCAGAATGAATTCCCACTTCCTGGTTTTGGCTTGGTCAAGCTTTGGCTATTGCAAGTGTCTGGGGAGTGAAACAGTGGTTCCCTCTTCCTGTCACTCTGCCTTTCAAATCAATAACTGTTGTTGGTAATGACTAATGATGATATTCACTGATTGTCAAATTTTGAATCTTTGTTGGTAATGACTAATGATGATATTCACTGATTGTCAAATTTTGAATCTATTAATTATAGACAATTTCTCTTTGTATTTTTAAACTTTCATAATGTTCTGTAGCCAATTTCATCACTAGAAATAAAAACTTTTCCTCAAAAAAAAAAAAAAAGAAACCTTACTGCTTTCCTAATGTGCTTATTAAGTTCTTGACCAGCGCCTGTTAGTCTTGCCACAAACTTTCTAGTCTTACTACTTTCCTTCTTCTTCCTCTTCTCTGTGACTTGTAAAATAGTATACATTCTATATACTGTGGATGCTTTTGATTTATTTTATTCCTTCGGTCTCCTATGAAGTTCCTCCACAAAAACACAGCCCTCAAAATATTCATTCATGTATGCAGTCTGCAGATTTCATGAGCTACTAAATTCCTAGTAGTATGTTAAAGGCAAGATCTGGGCCTAAGAGAAAAGTGGTCTAAATTCTGTGCCTAGAAGAGGATTTGGGACATAGTAGAACTTCAGTGAAGTGCTATGTGAATGACATGCACTCAGTAAATGAGTAATCTAAAGCATACACTTCATTTAAGCAACACAGCAGCCCTACTCACCTCAGGTAGAGCAATTGAGAGGAATAATGTGAACAAAAATAAGACATCAATAAGTTGAATAATAACAGAGAAAAAACAAAATGAGATAGATGCCAACATTACTGAGCTATTTTTGAGGAATTAAATTGATAGAGGGGCTGGCATTGTGGCCAAGTGGGGAAAGCTGCAATCTGTGAGGCCAGCATAACATCTGAGTTCCACTTTGAGTTTAGGAATCTCCACTTCCAATTTAGCTCACTGCTAAACACCTGGGAAACCAGCAGAAGATGGACGAAGGACTTGGGTCCTTGCCACTCATGTGGGAGACTTGGATGAAGCTCCTGACTCCAGCATGCCCCAGGCTCAACTGTTGAAACTCTCTGGGGTGTGAGCCAGCAGATGAAAGCTATCTCTGTCTTTCCCTCTCTCTCTAAATCCACCTTTCAAATAATAAAGATTTAATAAAGAAATTAACTGATTTCAAAATACACAAAAACATGAACAATACTATATCATTTTTATGCCAAACTGATAAAAAATAACAAATGCTAGAGAGCACATGGGAAAAGAAAACCGTCATATATGGTGGGTGAAAACACAAGTTAGTACAGATGTTATGCAGAACAGTATGGTCATTCCTTAAAAAGGATAAAAATTGGGGCCGGCGCTGTTGTGCAGTGAGTTAAAGCCCTGGCCTGAAGGGCCAGCATCCCATTTGGGTGCCAGTTCTAGTTCCAGCTGCTCTTCTTCCAATCCAGCTCTCTGCTATCTTCTGGGATAGCAGTAGAAGATGGCCCAAGTCCTTGGGCCCATGCACCCATGTGGGAGACCCAGAGGAAGCTCCTGTCTCCAGGTTTCAGAATGGCATAACTCTGGCCTTTGTAGTCATCTGTAGAGTGAACCAGATAATGGAGGACCTCTCTGTGTCTCTACCTCTATTGTAACTCTTTCAAATAAATAACAAAAATTAAACTAAGATAAAAATTAACCTACCATGTGAGAGTTATCTTACTCTTGGCTATATAGAATAAGGAAATTTTATTAGAAGGAAAGGAGGAGAGCATATCAAAGATACAGCAATTTTCCCATAACACAGCCACTATAACACAGTTCACTGCAGCCAGGATTTGAAACCAATCTAGCTGTCCATCAGTGAAAAACAATGGACAGGGCAACCTCTTTTAGATACAAAAAAAGAACAAAATATTATTAAATTAATTGAAATAAGCCAGAAGCAGGAACACAAATGTCACCTGGTCCTTGTCACATGTGGAAGTGAAAGAAAATAATGGATCTGAACACAGAACTGTGATTACTAGAGGCTGAGAAGGGAAGCAGCTAGGGATAGAGGGGGATTGGATAATAGGTATCAAAAATCAAAGAGGCAGAAAGAACTTCTGGTGTTCCATAATATAATGAGATGACTACATTCAACCATATTAGGTTCTGTGTAAAGAACTGAAGGAGAGGAGCTGGTAGTCTCAAATCATGGAGAAGAATTAGAAACTGTAGTTGCTTGGGGGTCAGCATTGTGGCACAGTGGGCTAACACCCTGGCCTGAAGCACCAGCATCCCATGTGGGTACCAGTTCTAGTCCTGGCTGCTCCTCTTCTGATCCAACTCTCTGCTATGGCCTGGGAAAGCAGTAGAAGATGGCCCAAGTCCTTGGGTCCCTGCACCCAAGTGGGAGATCTGGAAGAAGCTTCTGGTTCCTGGAATCAGATTGGCAGAGCTCCGGCCATTGTGGCCATCTGGGGAGTGAACCAGCAGAGGAAGACCTCTCTCTCTCTCTGCTGCTACTTCTCTCTGTAACTCTGTCTTTCAAATAAATAACTCTTTAAAAACTTAATAAAACTGTAGTTGCTTAGCTTGATCACTTTTTACTGCATAAATGTGTGCAAATATTGCACTACACCCTGTAATAATGCATGACTAGGACACATTCATCACAAATTATTTCAATGAAATTTTAAAAATTAGAAGCATTTCTTTATATTAACAATGAACTATTTGAAAATGAAATTAGAGAAACATTTCCATGCATAGCAGCATAAGAACCAGGAACCAATGTCTTCAATGTTATCAGTGATGAATCAGATTCACAGCCCCCAGCACTCAGTTTTTGCCATAGACCTTACCATGGCAATTGTGGGCATATAGTAGTAAATCAATGGACAGGAATCCTTTGTCTCTAAATCTGCTAAATAAATAAACAAGGAATTCATCAAAGAAAAAGAGATATCAATTTGGATGCCAGGCACAAAAACACATGCACTTGAGCTATCCTCCAGTTTGTGATGCCAACAAATCTTTCAGACATGTTACATTTTCAGAGACTTTTCTGTAATCTTGCTAAGCTTTCTGGAAATCTGCCTTATAGCAAAGGGTTTCCCAATTCCATTACACTCATGATTTTTCTTTTGTGTGATATATTAGTTTACCATCTAGAGATAATTTATGGTACAAAACTTTTCTATGCATGCATGTTTTCTCATTTGTGAGTCTATTCATGGGAATTGAAGACTGATTTATAACAGAAATACATTTTCCAAATTCATTGCATAGACTTTTGTTCCTTATGAATTCTCTGAAGTCTGTTGATGTCTAATTTCTGGCTAAAGGTTTTATTGTATTTACAGCATGCAAAGACTATCACCTTTTGTGAATTCTGTATCTATACAAGCCTGAAATAAAGAAAATGTTTTTGCACAATCAGTATACGCCTAAGAAACCACCTGTGTCAATTCTCTGATGTACCATTGACTTCTGACTCTAATAATATTTATAAGCTTTCTCCTTTACATGAGTCTCTGTTGGATAGGATGTGATTTCCAGCAAAAGGTTTTGTCACAATACTTACATGAATTTTGGAGAAAAGCTCTTCCACATTCATTATATTGTTAAGGTCTCTCCCTTGTTCAAATTCCATGATGGATTATGAGGCATTACCTATGTGAAATGACTTTCTCACATTTATTTCATTCATTAGATATATATGTTGTGCATTCTGATATAAGGAGAGATTTGGGCAGAGCTTTCCAACACTCATTACACCCATAAGGTTTCTCTCCCACGTGAATTCCCTGTTGTCGTATGAGGTATGGCTTCTAATTAAAGGGATTTTACTTTCAAAGGAGTTTTTCCCTATATGAATTTGATGATGTACAATGAGGGCTGAATTATGGTAAAAGGCTCTGAGTCATTACATTCATAAAATTGCTCCCCATGAGAATTCTTTTATGTTTGATGAGGTCTGATTTGCACCACAAAGGCTATTCACATGTATTATATTCATGCATTTCTCCCCTTGGTGAATTCTCTAATATTTCATGAGATATAACTTGCACAAAAAGGTCAAGTAGAAAATTCCCTGTGTGGATAATCTGATATCTTATGAGTTATGAAGTACAGCAAAGAGGCTTTCCACCATCCTTCCATCCATAAAACCTACCTAAATTGAGCAACAAAGATATAGAAAACGTAAACACACACATAACCGGATGGAAATGATATCAGTAATAAAGACCCTCGCCGCCAAGAAAACCCCAGGACTGGATGGCTTCACTGCTGAATTCTAACAGACATTTAAAGCACTAACTGCAATTCTTCTCAAGTTATTCAAAACAATTGAGAGAGAGGCGATTCTCCCAAATTCTTTCTATGAAGCCAACATCACCTTCATTCCTAAACTTGAAAAAAGTGCAACAAAGAAAGTAATTATAGACCAATTTCCCTGATGAACATACATGCAAAGATCTGCAACAGAATTCTGGCCAATTGAATCCAACAATGCATCAGAAAGATCATCCACCCAGACCAAGTGGGATTTATCCTTGGTATGCAAGGATGGAACCAAAGGCTTTTCCACAGTCATTTCATTTATAAGCTTTCTCCATGGTGTGAAGGCTCTGATACTTTCTGAGGTTTGACTTCTCAGCAAAGGTTTTTCCACAGTCGTTGCAATC
The DNA here is from genome assembly GCF_051225735.1 of Oryctolagus cuniculus. Classification (NCBI taxonomy): domain Eukaryota; kingdom Metazoa; phylum Chordata; class Mammalia; order Lagomorpha; family Leporidae; genus Oryctolagus; species Oryctolagus cuniculus. Next base: position 81,912,436 of record NC_142879.1, on the reverse strand, counting down.
ATAAGGTTTCCCCCAGTACAAATTGTCTGATGCTTTGTGAGCTTTGATTTCTCAGCAAAGGCTTTTCCACAATGATTGCATTCATAAGGTTTCTCCCCTCTGTGAATTCTCTGATGATTTATGAGGTTTGCCTTCTGGCCAAAGGATTTTCCACAGTCATTGCATTCATAAGGTTTCTCACCTGTGTGAATTCTCTGATGATTTATGAGGTGTTTCTTCTGGCCAAAGAACTTCCCACAGTCATTACATTTGTAAGATTTCAACCCTGTGTGAATTCTCTGATGTCTAATGAGATCTGACTTCTGGTGAGTGGTTTCCACACAATCATTACACACATGAGGGTTTTCCACAATATGAGTGCTGTGATGGAGGGTATGGCAGAATTTAATACTGAATGTCTTCCCACAAGGTTTACATGCAAAGGATTTTTTCCCTATATTTGGTCTATGATTCAGTCTAACATGTGATTGGTAAATGACAGGTTCCACAGTCCCAATATACTTATAAATGTTCTCTCTTTTCAGGTGAATACAATCAGAATTCCACAGTCACTCAGCTGGGAGGGGTGGATGAATCCGGAAACAGCTGGTTTCCTTGTACTAAAACAAGCACCATATCACAAAGGACTCTTGCATTTCTTTTTCTTTTTTGCATTTTTCACATTTTCTTATTTATCATGGTTTGTAATAAATTTTCTGATGTGGGTTGTGGTTTTCAGGCTGGCTTAAGGAGTTCAGGGAACCAGAGGAATGGTCTTTTTCAATTAGGGCACAGCTGTTGGCTCTCTCCAATTCTGGCTTTCTGTCATTGCTTTAGGTGCCTCAGCCAATTTTTCGTTTTGAGCGACTTTTTCCTAAATGTTTTGTTGGTCTAAGTTGGTTTTGCCCTTTTCCTTTTCAAATTGTGTATTCTGATGCAATACAAACAAGGGTTTAGAACGAGGATCCATTATGAAATTGAAAAACAGAACATATTGGGTTTTGATGATTAGAAATCATAGGCAACATGACCAAGATGAGTTTTTGGGTTTTGGAAAATGACATAGAACCCTTCCACTGAGGGGCAGATATTAATTTCCTCCAAATCGAGAGTGAGTGCGATTTTCAGGTGAATTCAATCAGAATTCCACAGCCAGTCAGCTAGGAGGGGTGGATGAATCCGGAAACAGCTGGTTTCCTTGTGTCTAAATCCAGCCAAATATCACAAAGGACTCTTGCATTTCTTGGGCTTTTTTCTCATTTTTCTTTTTTTCATGGTTTGTAATGAATTTTCTGATGTGAGCTTTGGTTTTGAGGCTGCAATATAGAGTTCAGGGCACCGGAGGAATGGTCTTTTTCAAACAGGGCACAGCTGTTGGCTTGCTCCAATTCTGGCTTTTGTCATTGTTTTGGGTGCCTCAGCTGACTTTTGGTTTCTTGTGTGGCAATTTCCTAAATGTTTACTGGGTCTGAGTCGGTTTTGCCTTCTTATTCCCAAATTTTGTATTCTGATGCAATACAAGCAAGATTTTGGACAGAGTAGCCATTATGAAAGAAAAAAAAAACACAGCAAATTGCCCTTTCAGGATTAGAAATCTACAGGCAACACGACCAAGATGAGATTCTGTGTTTTGGAAAATGACATGGAACGCTTCTGCTGAGGTGACAGATTCTAATTCCCTCCAAATTGAGTGTGAGTGCGATTTTGAGGTGAATTCCATCAGAATTCCAAAGTCAGTCTCTGGAAGGGGGGGATGAATCTGGTAACAACCAGTTTCCTTGTGTCTAAATCCAGCCAAATATCACAAAGGACTTTTGCATTTCTTTGGCTTTTTCACATTTCCCTTATTTATCATGGTTTGTAATGAATTTTATGATGTTAGGTTTGGTTTTGTGGCTGCAATATGCAGTTCAGGGCACCGGAGGAATGGTCTTTTTCAAACAGGGCACAGCTGTTGGTGTGCTCCAATTCTGGCTTGCTGTCATTCTTTTGGGTGCCTCAGTTGAAATTTGGTTTTTTGAATTTCACTGCGATTTTCAGGTTAATTCAGTCAGATTTCCACAGGCAGTCAGCTGGAGGGTTGGATGAATCTGGGAACAGCCAGTTTCCTTGCAACTAAATCAAGCCCAATATCATTATGGATTCTTGCATTTCTTTGGCTTTTTTCTCTTTTTTCTTATTTATCATGGTTTGTAATGAATTTTCTGATGTGAGCCTTGATTTGAGGCTGGAATATGGAGTTCAAGACACGGAAGGAATGGTCTTTTTCAATCAGGGCACAGCTGTTGGCTTGCTCAAATTCTGGCTTGCTGTCATTGTTTTGGGTGCCTCAGCCGATTTGTGGTTTCTTGTGTGGCAATTTCCAAAATGTTTACTGGGTCTGAGTTGGCTTTGCCTTCTTCCTTCCCAAATTTTGTATTCTGACGCAATACAAACAAGAGTTTGGGCAGAGTAGCCATTATGAAATAAAAAACACAACAAATAGGCGTTTGGAGCTTAGAAATCTACAGGTAACATGACCAAGGTGAGTTTTTGTGTTTTGGAAAATAAAATGGAACAATTTGGCTGAGGTGACAGATATTAATTGCCTCCAAACTGAGTTTCACTGCGATTTTCAGGTTAATTCAGTCAGAACTCCACAGGCAGTCAGATGGAGGGGTGGATGAATCTGGGAGCAGCCTGTTTCCTTGCCACTAAATCAAGCCCAATATCACTAAGAACTCCTGCATTTCTTTGGCTTTTTTCTCATTTTTCTTTTTTTCATGGTTTGTTATGAATTTTCTGATGTGAGCTTGGTTTTGAGGCTGGCATATTGAGTTCAGGGCACAAGAGGAAGGTTCTTTTTCAATCATGGCACATCTGTTGGCTTGCTCTAATTCTGGCTTGCTGTCATTGTTTTGGGTGCCTCAGCCGATTTGTGGTTTCTTGTGTGGCAATTTCCTAAATGTTTTCTTGGTATGAGTTGGTTTTGCCTTCTTCCTTCCCAAATTTTGTATTCTGACGCAACAGAAACAAGAGTTTGTACAGATTAGCCATTATGAAATAAAAAACACAACAAATAGGCATTTGAAGCTTAGAAATCTACAGGTAACATGACCAAGGTGAGTTTTTGTGTTTATGAAAATAAAATGGAACACTTTGGCTGAGGTGACAGATATTAATTGCCTCCAAACTGAGTTTCACTGCGATTTTCAGGTTAATTAGGTCAGAATTCCACAGGCAGTCAGCTGGAGGGGTGGAAGAATCCGGGAACAGCTGGTTTCCTAGCGACTAAATCAAGCCCTATATCATTTTGGATTCTTGCATTTTTTTTGGCTTTTTTCTCTTTTTTCTTATTTATCATGGTTTGTAATGAATTTTCTGATGTGAGCTTTGGTTTTGAGGCTGTCATATTGAGTTCAGGACACAAGAGGAAGGTTCTTTTTCAATCAGGGCACAGCTGTTGGCTTGCTCCAATTCTGGCTTGCTGTCATTGTTTTGGGTGCCTCAGCCGATTTGTGGTTTCTTGAGCGGCAGTTTCCTACATGTTTTTTGGGTCTGAGTTGGCTTTGCCTTCTTCCTTCCCAAATTTTGTATTCTGATGCAATGCAAAGAAGAGTTTGTACAGAATAGCCATTATGAAATAAAAAACAGAGCAAATAGGCATTTGAAGCTTAGAAATCTACAGGTAACATGACCAAGGTGAGTTTTTGTGTTTATGAAAATAAAATGGAACACTTTGGCTGAGGTGACAGATATTAATTGCCTCCAAACTGAGTTTCACTGCGATTTTCAGGTTAATTCAGTCAGAATTCCACAGTCAGTCAGCTGGAGGGGTGGATGAATCCGGGAACAGCTGGTTTCCTAGTGACTAAATCAAGCCCTATATCATTATGGATTCTTGCATTTTTTTTGGCTTTTTTCTCTTTTTTCTTATTTATCATGGTTTGTAATGAATTTTCTGATGTGAGCTTTGATTTTGAGGCTGGCATATGGAGTTCAGGGCACATGAGGAAGGTTCTTTTTCAATCAGGGCACAGCTGTTGGCTTGCTCCAATTCTGGCTTGCCGTCATTGTTTTGGGTGCCTCAGCTGATTTGTGGTTTTTTGTGTGGCAATTTCCTAAATGTTTTCAGGGTCTGAGTTGGTTTTGCCTTCTTCCTTCCCAAATTTTGTATTCTGATGCAATACAAGCAAGATTATGGACAGAGTAGCCATTATGAAAGAAAAAAAAAAAAAACACAGCAAATTGCCCTTTCAGGATTAGCAATCTATAGGCAACACAACCAAGATGAGATTCTGTGTTTTGGAAAATGACATGGAACGCTTCTGCTGAGGTGACAGATTCTAATTCCCTCCAAATGGAGTGTGAGAGCGATTTTGAGGTGAATTCAATCAGAATTCCAAAGTCAGTCTGTGGACTGGGGGGGGATGAATCTGGAAACAGCCAGTTTCTTTGTGTCTAAATCCTGCCAAATATCACAAAGGACTCTTGCATTTCTTTGGCTTTTTCACATTTCCCTTATTTATCATGGTTTGTAATGAATTTTCTGATGTGAGCTTTGGTTTTGAGGCTGCAATATGGAGTTCAGGGTACTGGAGGAACGGTCTTTTTCAAAGAGGGTACACTTGTTGGCTTGCTGCAATTCTGGCTTTCTGTCATGGTTTTGGGTTCCTCAGCCGATTTTTGGTTTCTTCTGTGGCAATATCCTAAATGTTCTCTGGGTCTGAGTCGGCTTTGCCTTCTTCCTTCCCAAATTTTGTATTCTGATGCAATACCAGCAAGATTTTGGACAGAGTAGCCATTATGAAATAAAAAACACAACAAATAGGTGTTTGAAGCTTACAAATCTACAGGTAACATGACCAAGGTGAATTTTTGTGTTTTGGAAAATAAAATGGAAGACTTTGGCTGAGGTGACAGATATTAATTGCCTCCAAACTGAGTTTCACTGTGATTTTCAGGTTAATTCAGTTAATTCAGTTAGGATACCACAGGCTTGCATTTATTTGGCTTTTTCACATTTCCCTTATTTATCATGGTTTGTGATGAATTTTCTGATGTGAGCTTTGGTTTTGAGGCTGCAATATGGAGTTCAGGGTACTGGAGGAATGGTCTTTTTCAAACAGGGCACAGCTGTTGGCTTGCTTCAATTCTGGCTTGCTGTCATTGTTTTGGGTGCCTCAGCTGAAATTTGGTTTCTTGAGTTTCACTACGATTGTCAGGTTAATTCAGTCAGAATTCCACAGGCAGTCAGCTGGAGGGTTGGATGAATTTGGGAACAGCCAGTTTCCTTGCAACTAAATCAAGCCCAATATCATTATGGATTCTTGCATTTCTTTGGCTTTTTTCTCTTTTTTCTTTTTTTCATGGTTTGTTATGAATTTTCTGATGTGAGCTTTGGTTTTGAGGCTGGCATATTGAGTTCAGGGCACAAGAGGATGGTTCTTTATCAATCAGGGTACAGCTGTTGGCTTGCTCCAATTCTGGCTTGCTGTCATTGTTTTGGGTGCCTCAGCCAAGTTTTGGTTTCTTGTGTGGCAATTTCCAAAGGTTTTCAGGGTCTGAGTTGGCTTTGCCTTCTTCCTTCCCAAATTTTGTATTCTGATGCAATGCTAAGAAGAGTTTGGACAGAGTAGCCATTATGAAATAAAAAACAGAGCAAATAGTCGGTTGAAGCTTATAAATCTATAGGTAACATGACCAAGGTGAGTTTTTGTGTTTTGGAAAATACAATGGAACACTTTGGCTGAGGAGACAGATATTAATTGCCTCCAAACTGAGTTTCACTGCGATTTTCAGGTTAATTCAGTCAGAATTCCACAGTCAGTCAGCTGGAGGGTTGGATGAATCAGGAAACAGCTGGTTTCCTTGTGAATAAATCAAGCCCAATATCATTATGGATTCTTGAATTTTTTTGGCTTTTTTCTCTTTTTTCTTATTTATCATGGTTTGTAATGAATTTTCTGATGTGAGCTTTGGTTTTGAGGCTGCAATATGGAGTTCAGGGCACAAGAGGAAGGTTCTTTTTCAATCAGGGCACAGCTGTTGGCGTGCTGCAATTCTGGCTTGCTTTCATTGTTTTGGGTGTTTCAGCTGACTTTTGGTTTCTTGAGCAGCAATTTCCAAAATGTTTTCTGTGTCTGAGTCGGTTTTGCTTCTTATTTCCTAATTATGTATTCTGATGCAATACAAGCAAGATTTTGGACAGAGTAGGCATTATGAAAGAAAAAAAAAAACACAGCAAATTGCCCTTTGAGGATTAGAAATCTATAGGCTACACAACCAAGATGATTTTCTGTGTTTTGAAAAACGACATGGAACGCTTCTGCTGAGGTGACAGATTCTAATTCCCTCCACATTGAGTGTGAGTGCGATTTTGAGGTGAATTCCATCAGAATTGCAAAGTCAGTGTGTGGACTGGGGGGATGAATGTGGAAACAGCCAGTTTCCTTGTGTCTAAATCCAGCCAAATATCACAAAGGACTCTTGCATTTCTTGGGCTTTTTCACATTTCCCTTATTTATCATGGTTTGTAATGAATTTTCTGATGTGAGCATTGATTTTGAGGCTGGCATATTGAGTTCAAGACACGGAAGGAATGGTCTTTTTCAATCAGGGCACAGCTGTTGGCTTGCTCCAATTCTGGCTTTCTGTCATGGTTTTGGGTGCCTCAGCCGAGTTTTGGTTTCTTGAGCGGCAATGTCCTAAAGGATTTCTGGGTCTGAGTTGGTTTTGCCTTCTTCCTTCCCAAATTTTGTATTCTGACGCCATACAAACACGAGTTTAGACAGCAGATCCATTATGAAATAAAAAACAAAACCAATGAGCGTGTCATGCTTAGCATTCCAGAGGCAGCACGACCAACATGAGTTTTTGTGTTTTGGAAAAAGACATGGAACCCTTTTGCAGAGGGGAACGATCATTAATTCCCCAAATCAGTTTGCCAGCGATTTTCAGGTGAACTGAATGAGTTTTCCAAAGCCAGTCAGCTGGGAGGGGTGGATGAATGCGGAAACAGCCTGTTTCCTTGTGACTAAATCAAGCCCACTATCAAAAAGGACTCTTCCATTTCTTTGGCTGTTTTGTCATTTTTCTTCTTTATCATGGTTTGTAATGAATTTTCTGATGTGAGCTTTGATTTTGAGGCTGGAATATGGAGTTCAAGACCCGGAAGGAATAGTCTTTTTCCATCAGGGCACAGCTGTTGGCTTGCTCCAATTCTGGCTTTCTGTCATGGTTTTGGGTGCCTCAGCCGAGTTTTGGTTTCTTGAGCGGCAATTTCCTAAGTGATTTCTGGGTCTGAGTTGGTTTTGCCTTCTTCCTTCCCAAATTTTGTATTCTGACGCCATACAAACACGAGTTTAGACAGCAGATCCATTATGAAATAAAAAAAAAAAACCAAAACCAATGAGCGTGTCATGCTTAGAATTCTAGAGGCAGCACGACCAACATGAGTTTTTGTGTTTTGGAAAAAGAAATGGAACCCTTTTGCAGAGGGGCACGATCATTAATTCCCCAAATCAGTTTGCCAGCGATTTTCAGGTGAATTGAATGAGTTTTCCAAAGCCAGTCAGCTGGGAGGGGTGGATGAATGCGGAAACAGCCTGTTTCCTTGTGACTAAATCAAGCCCACTATGAAAAAGGACTCTTGCATTTCTTTGGCTCTTTTCACATTTTTCTTCTTTATCATGGTTTGTAATGAATTTTCTGATGTGAGCTTTGATTTTGAGGCTGGAATATGGAGTTCAAGACCCGGAAGGAATGGTCTTTTTCCATCAGGGCACAGCTGTTGGCTTGCTCCAATTCTGGCTTTCTGTCATGGTTTTGGGTGCCTCAGCCGAGTTTTGGTTTCTTGAGCGGAATTTCCTAAAGGATTTCTGGGTCTGAGTTGGTTTTGCCTTCTTCCTTCCCAAATTTTGTATTCTGACGCCATACAAACACGAGTTTAGACAGCAGATCCATTATGAAATAAAAAAAAAAATACAAAACCAATGAGCGTGTCATGCTTAGAATTCTAGAGGCAGCACGACCAACATGAGTTTTTGTGTTTTGGACAAAGACATGGAACCCTTTTGCAGAGGGGAACGATAATTAATTCCCCCAAATCAGTTTGCCAGCGATTTTCAGGTGAATTGAATGAGTTTTCCAAAGCCAGTCAGCTGGGAGGGGTGGATGAATCCGGAAACAGCCTGTTTCCTTGGGACTAAATCAAGCCCACTATCAACAAGGACTCTTCCATTTCTTTGGCTCTTTTCACATTTTTCTTCTTTATCATGGTTTGTAATGAATTTTCTGATGTGAGCTTTGATTTTGAGGCTGGAATATGGAGTTCAAGACCCGGGAAGAATGGTCTTTTTCAATCAGGGCACAGCTGTTGGCTTGCTCCAATTCTGGCTTTCTGTCATGGTTTTGGGTGCCTCAGCCGAGTTTTGGTTTCTTGAGCGGCAATGTCCTAAAGGATTTCTGGGTCTGAGTTGGTTTTGCCTTCTTCCTTCCCAAATTTTGTATTCTGACGCCATACAAACACGAGTTTAGACAGCAGATCCATTATGAAATAAAAAAAACAAAACCAATGAGCGTGTCATGCTTAGAATTCTAGAGGCAGCACGACCAACATGAGTTTTTGTGTTTTGGACAAAGACATGGAACCCTTTTGCAGAGGGGAACGATAATTAATTCCCCCAAATCAGTTTGCCAGCGATTTTCAGGTGAATTGAATGAGTTTTCCAAAGCCAGTCAGCTGGGAGGGGTGGATGAATCCGGAAACAGCCTGTTTCCTTGGGACTAAATCAAGCCCACTATCAAAAAGGACTCTTCCATTTCTTTGGCTCTTTTCACATTTTTCTTCTTTATCATGGTTTGTAATGAATTTTCTGATGTGAGCTTTGATTTTGAGGCTGGAATATGGAGTTCAAGACCCGGGAAGAATGGTCTTTTTCAATCAGGGCACAGCTGTTGGCTTGCTCCAATTCTGGCTTTCTGTCATGGTTTTGGGTGCCTCAGCCGAGTTTTGGTTTCTTGAGCGGCAATGTCCTAAAGGATTTCTGGGTCTGAGTTGGTTTTGCCTTCTTCCTTCCCAAATTTTGTATTCTGACGCCATACAAACACGAGTTTAGACAGCAGATCCATTATGAAATAAAAAAAACAAAACCAATGAGCGTGTCATGCTTAGAATTCTAGAGGCAGCACGACCAACATGAGTTTTTGTGTTTTGGAAAATGAAATGGAACCCTTTTGCAGAGGGGAATGATCATTAATTCCCCAAATCAGTTTGCCAGCGATTTTCAGGTGAATTGAATGAGTTTTCCAAAGCCAGTCAGCTGGGAGGGGTGGGTGAATCCGGAAACAGCCTTTTTCCTTGGGACCAAATCAAGCCCACTATCAAAAAGGACTCTTGCATTTCTTTGGCTCTTTTCACATTTTTCTCCTTTATCATGGTTTGTAATGTATTTTCTGATGTGAGCTTTGATTTTGAGGCTGGAATATGGAGTTCAAGACCCGGAAGGAATGGTCTTTTTCAATCAGGGCACAGCTGTTGGCTTGCTCCAATTCTGGCTTTCTGTCATGGTTTTGGGTGCCTCAGCCGGGTTTTGGTTTCTTGAGCGGCAATTTCCTAAATGATTTCTGGGTCTGAGTTGGCTTTGCCTTCTTCCTTCAGAAATTTTGTATTCTGACGCCATACTAACACAAGTTTAGACAGCAGATCCATTATGAAATAAAAAAAAACAAAACCAATGAGCGTGTCATGCTTAGAATTCTAGAGGCAGCACGACCAATATGAGGTTTTGTGTTTTGGAAAAAGACATGGAACCCTTTTGCAGAGGGGAACGATCATTAATTCCCCAAATCAGTTTGCCAGTGATTTTCAGGTGAATTGAATGAGTTTTCCAAAGCCAGTCAGCTGGGAGGGGTGGATGAATCCGGAAACAGCCTGTTTCCTTGTGACGAAATCAAGCCCACTATCAAAAAGGACTCTTGCATTTCTTTGGCTCTTTTCTCATTTTTCTTCTTTATCATGGTTTGTAATGTATTTTCTAATGTGAGCTTTGATTTTGAGGCTGGAATATGGAGTTCAAGACCCGGAAGGAATGGTCTTTTTCAATCAGGGCACAGCTGTTGGCTTGCTCCAATTCTGGCTTTCTGTCATGGTTTTGGGTGCCTCAGCCGAGTTTTGGTTTCTTGAGCGGCAATTTCCTAAATGATTTCTGGGTCTGAGTTGGTTTTGCCTTCTTCCTTCCCAAATTTTGTATTCTGACGCCATACAAACACGAGTTTAGACAGCAAATCCATTATGAAATAAAAAAAAACAAAACCAATGAGTGTGTCATGCTTAGAATTCTAGAGGCAGCACGACCAACCTGAGTTTTTGTGTTTTGGAAAAAGACATGGAACCGTTTTGCAGAGGGGAACGATAACTAATTCCCCATATCAGTTTGCAGCGATTTTCAGGTGAATTGAATGAGTTTTCCAAAGCCAGTCAGCTGGGAGGGGTGGATGAATCCGGAAACAGCCTGTTTCCTTGGGACTAAATCAAGCCCACTATCAACAAGGACTCTTCCATTTCTTTGGCTCTTTTCACATTTTTCTTCTTTATCATGGTTTGTAATGAATTTTCTGATGTGAGCTTTGATTTTGAGGCTGGAATATGGAGTTCAAGACCCGGAAGGAATGGTCTTTTTCAATCAGGGCACAGCTGTTGGCTTGCTCCAATTCTGGCTTTCTGTCATGGTTTTGGGTGCCTCAGCCGAGTTTTGGTTTCTTGAGTGGCAATTTCCTAAATGATTTCTGGGTCTGAGTTGGTTTTGCCTTCTTCCTTCCCAAATTTTGTATTCTGACGCCATACAAACACGAGTTTAGACAGCAGATCCATTAGGAAATAAAAAACAAAACCAATGAGCGTGTCATGCTTAGAATTCCAGAGGCAGCACGACCAACATGAGTTTTTGTGTTTTGGAAAAAGAAATGGAACCCTTTTGCAGAGGGGAACGATCATTAATTCCCCAAATCAGTTTGCCAGCGATTTTCAGGTGAATTGAATGAGTGTTCGAAAGCCAGTCAGCTGGGAGGGGTGGATGAATCCGGAAACAGCCTGTTTCCTTGTGACTAAATCAAGCCCACTATCAAAAAGGACTCTTCCATTTCTTTGGCTGTTTTGTCATTTTTCTTCTTTATCATGGTTTGTAATGAATTTTCTGATGTGAGCTTTGATTTTGAGGCTGGAATATGGAGTTCTAGACACGGAAGGAATGGTCTTTTTCAATCAGGGCACAGCTGTTGGCTTGCTCTGATTCTGGCTTTCTGTCATGGTTTTGGGTGCCTCAGCCGAGTTTTGGTTTCTTGAGCGGCAATTTCCTAAATGACTTCTGGGTCGGAGTTGGTTTTGCCTTCTTCCTTCCCAAATTTTGTATTCTGACGCCATACAAACACGAGTTTAGACAGCAGATCCATTAGGAAATAAAAAACAAAACCAATGAGCGTGTCATGCTTAGAATTCTAGAGGCAGCACGACCAACATGAGTTTTTGTGTTTTGGAAAAAGAAATGGAACCCTTTTGCAGAGGGGAACGATCATTAATTCCCCAAATCAGTTTGCCAGCGATTTTCAGGTGAATTGAATGAGTTTTCCAAAGCCAGTCAGCTGGGAGGGGTGGATGAATCCGGAAACAGCCTGTTTCCTTGTGACGAAATCAAGCCCACTATCAAAAAGGACTCTTCCATTTCTTTGGCTCTTTTCACATTTTTCTTCTTTATCATGGTTTGTAATGAATTTTCTGATGTGAGCTTTGATTTTGAGGCTGGAATATGGAGTTCAAGACACGGAAGGAATGGTCTTTTTCAATCAGGGCACAGCTGTTGGCTTGCTCCAATTCTGGCTTTCTGTCATGGTTTTGGGTGCCTCAGCCCAGTTTTGGTTTCTTGAGCGGCAATTTCCTTAATGACTTCAGGGTCTGAGTTGGTTTTGCCTTCTTCCTTCCCAAATTTTGTATTCTGACGCCATACAAACACGAGTTTACACAGCAGATCCATTATGAAAGAAAAAACAAAACCAATGAGCGTGTCATGCTTAAAATTCTAGAGGCAGCACGACCAACATGAGTTTTTGTGTTTTGGAAAAAGAAATGGAACCTTTTGCAGAGGGGAATGATCATTAATTCCCCAAATCAGTTTGCCTGCGATTTTCAGGTGAATTGAATGAGTTTTCCAAAGCCAGTCAGCTGGGAGGGGTGGATGAATCCGGAAACAGCCTGTTTCCTTGGGATTAAATCAAGCCCACTATCAACAAGGACTCTTCCATTTCTTTGGCTCTTTTCACATTTTTCTTCTTTATCATGGTTTGTAATGAATTTTCTGATGTGAGCTTTGATTTTGAGGCTGGAATATGGAATTCAAGACACGGAAGGAATGGTCTTTTTCAATCAGGGCACAGCTGTTGGCTTGCTCCAATTCTGGCTTTCTGTCATGGTTTTGGGTGCCTCAGCCGAGTTTTGGTTTCTTGAGTGGCAATTTCCTAAATGATTTCTGGGTCTGAGTTGGTTTTGCCTTCTTCCTTCCCAAATTTTGTATTCTGACGCCATACAAACACGAGTTTAGACAGCAGATCCATTAGGAAATAAAAAACAAAACCAATGAGCGTGTCATGCTTAGAATTCCAGAGGCAGCACGACCAACATGAGTTTTTGTGTTTTGGAAAAAGAAATGGAACCCTTTTGCAGAGGGGAACGATCATTAATTCCCCAAATCAGTTTGCCAGCGATTTTCAGGTGAATTGAATGAGTGTTCGAAAGCCAGTCAGCTGGGAGGGGTGGATGAATCCGGAAACAGCCTGTTTCCTTGTGACTAAATCAAGCCCACTATCAAAAAGCACTCTTGCATTTCTTCAGCTCTTTTCACATTTTTCTTCTTTATCATGGTTTGTAATGAATTTTCTGATGTGAGCTTTGATTTTGAGGCTGGAATATGGAGTTCTAGACACGGAAGGAATGGTCTTTTTCAATCAGGGCACAGCTGTTGGCTTGCTCCGATTCTGGTTTTCTGTCATAGTTTTGGGTGCCTCAGCCCAGTTTTGGTTTCTTGAGCGGCAATTTCCTAAATGACTTCTGGGTCGGAGTTGGTTTTGCCTTCTTCCTTCCCAAATTTTGTATTCTGACGCCATACAAACACGAGTTTAGACAGCAGATCCATTAGGAAATAAAAAACAAAACCAATGAGCGTGTCATGCTTAGAATTCTAGAGGCAGCACGACCAACATGAGTTTTTGTGTTTTGGAAAAAGAAATGGAACCCTTTTGCAGAGGGGAACGATCATTAATTCCCCAAATCAGTTTGCCAGCGATTTTCAGGTGAATTGAATGAGTTTTCCAAAGCCAGTCAGCTGGGAGGGGTGGATGAATCCGGAAACAGCCTGTTTCCTTGTGACGAAATCAAGCCCACTCTCAAAAAGGACTCTTCCATTTCTTTGGCTCTTTTCACATTTTTCTTCTTTATCATGGTTTGTAATGAATTTTCTGATGTGAGCTTTGATTTTGAGGCTGGAATATGGAGTTCAAGACACGGAAGGAATGGTCTTTTTCAATCAGGGCACAGCTGTTAGCTTGCTCCGATTCTGGCTTTCTGTCATGGTTTTGGGTGCCTCAGCCGAGTTTTGGTTTCTTGAGCGGCAATTTCCTAAAGGATTTCTGGGTCGGAGTTGGTTTTGCCTTATTCCTTCCCAAATTTTGTATTCTGACGCCATACAAACACGAGTTTAGACAGCAGATCCATTAGGAAATAAAAAACAAAACCAATGAGCGTGTCATGCTTAGAATTCTAGAGGCAGCACGACCAACATGAGTTTTTGTGTTTTGGAAAAAAAAATGGAACCCTTTTGCAGAGGGGAATGATCATTAATTCCCCAAATCAGTTTGCCAGCGATTTTCAGGTGAATTGAATGAGTTTTCCAAAGCCAGTCAGCTGGGAGGGGTGGATGAATCCGGAAACAGCCTGTTTCCTTGGGACTAAATCAAGCCCACTATCAACAAGGACTCTTCCATTTCTTTGGGTCTTTTCACATTTTTCTTCTTTATCATGGTTTGTAATGAATTTTCTGATGTGAGCTTTGATTTTGAGGCTGGAATATGGAGTTCTAGACCCGGAAGGAATGGTCTTTTTCAATCAGGGCACAGCTGTTGGCTTGCTCCGATTCTGGCTTTCTGTCATGGTTTTGGGTGCCTCAGCCGAGTTTTGGTTTCTTGAACGGCAATTTCCTAAAGGATTTCTGGGTCTGAGTTGGTTTTGCCTTCTTCCTTCCAAAATTTTGTATTCTGACGCCATACAAACACGAGTTTAGACAGCAGATCCATTATGAAATAAAAAACAAAACCAATAAGCGTGTCATGCTTAGAATTCTAGAGGCAGCACGACCAACATGAGTTTTTGTGTTTTGGACAAAGAAATGGAACCCTTTTGCAGAGGGGAACGATCATTAATTCCCCAAATCAGTTTGCCAGCGATTTTCAGGTGAATTGAATGAGTTTTCCAAAGCCAGTCAGCTGGGAGGGGTGGGTGAATCCGGAAACAGCCTGTTTCCTTGTGACTAAATCAAGCCCACTATCAAAAAGGACTCTTCCATTTCTTTGGCTGTTTTGTCATTTTTCTTCTTTATCATGGTTTGTAATGAATTTTCTGATGTGAGCTTTGATTTTGAGGCTGGAATATGGAATTCAAGACACGGAAGGAATGGTCTTTTTCCATCAGGGCACAGCTGTTGGCTTGCTCCAATTCTGGCTTTCTGTCATGGTTTTGGGTGCCTCAGCCGAGTTTTGGTTTCTTGAGTGGCAATTTCCTAAATGATTTCTGGGTCTGAGTTGGTTTTGCCTTCTTCCTTCCCAAATTTTGTATTCTGACGCCATACAAACACGAGTTTACACAGCAGATCCATTATGAAATAAAAAACAAAACCAATGAGCGTGTCATGCTTAGAATTCTAGAGGCAGCACGACCAACATGAGTTTTTGTGTTTTGGAAAAAGAAATGGAACCCTTTTGCAGAGGGGAATGATCATTAATTCCCCAAATCAGTTTGCCTGCGATTTTCAGGTGAATTGAATGAGTTTTCCAAAGCCAGTCAGCTGGGAGGGGTGGATGAATCCGGAAACAGCCTGTTTCCTTGGGACTAAATCAAGCCCACTATCAACAAGGACTCTTCCATTTCTTTGGCTCTTTTCACATTTTTCTTCTTTATCATGGTTTGTAATGAATTTTCTGATGTGAGCTTTGATTTTGAGCCTGGAATATGGAGTTCAAGACCCGGAAGGAATGGTCTTTTTCAATCAGGGCACAGCTGTTGGCTTGCTCCAATTCTGGCTTTCTGTCATGGTTTTGGGTGCCTCAGCCGAGTTTTGGTTTCTTGAGCGGCAATTTCCTAAATGATTTCTGGGTCTGTGTTGGTTTTGCCTTCTTCCTTCCCAAATTTTGTATTCTGACGCCATACAAACACGAGTTTAGACTGCAGATCCATTATGAAATAAAAAACAAAACGAAGTAGCGTGTCATGCTTAGAATTCTAGAGGCAGCACGACCAACATGAGTTTTTGTGTTTTGGAAAAAGAACTGGAACCCTTTTGCAGAGGGGAATGATAATTAATTCCCCAAATCAGTTTGCCTGCAATTTTCAGGTGAATTGAATGAGTTTTCCAAAATCAGTCAGCTGGGAGGGGTGGATGAATCCGGAAACAGCCTGTTTCCTGGTGACTAAATCAAGCCCACTCTCAAAAAGGACTCTTCCATTTCTTTGGCTGTTTTGTCATTTTTCTTCTTTATCATGGTTTGTAATGAATTTTCTGATGTGAGCTTTGATTTTGAGGCTGGAATATGGAATTCAAGACACGGAAGGAATGGTCTTTTTCCATCAGGGCACAGCTGTTGGCTTGCTCCAATTCTGGCTTTCTGTCATGGTTTTGGGTGCCTCTGCCGAGTTTTGGTTTCTTGAGCGGCAATTTCCTAAATGACTTCTGGGTCTGAGTTGGTTTTGCCTTCTTCCTTCCCAAATTTTGTATTCTGACGCCATACAAACACGAGTTTAGACAGCAGATCCATTAGGAAATAAAAAACAAAACCAATGAGCGTGTCATGCTTAGAATTCTAGAGGCAGCCCGACCAACATGAGTTTTTGTGTTTTGGAAAAAGAAATGGAACCCTTTTGCAGAGGGGAACGATCATTAATTCCCCAAATCAGTTTGCCAGCGATTTTCAGGTGAATTGAATGAGTTTTCCAAAGCCAGTCAGCTGGGAGGGGTGGATGAATCCGGAAACAGCCTGTTTCCTTGTGACGAAATCAAGCCCACTCTCAAAAAGGACTCTTCCATTTCTTTGGCTCTTTTCACATTTTTCTTCTTTATCATGGTTTGTAATGAATTTTCTGATGTGAGCTTTGATTTTGAGGCTGGAATATGGAGTTCAAGACCCGGAAGGAATGGTCTTTTTCAATCAGGGCACAGCTGTTGGCTTGCTCCAATTCTGGCTTTCTGTCATGGTTTTGGGTGCCTCAGCCCAGTTTTGGTTTCTTGAGCGGCAATTTCCTTAATGATTTCAGGGTCTGAGTTGGTTTTGCCTTCTTCCTTCCCAAATTTTGTATTCTGACGCCATACAAACACGAGTTTACACAGCAGATCCATTATGAAAGAAAAAACAAAACCAATGAGCGTGTCATGCTTAGAATTCTAGAGGCAGCACGACCAACATGAGTTTTTGTGTTTTGGAAAAAGAAATGGAACCGTTTTGCAGAGGGGAATGATCATTAATTCCCCAAATCAGTTTGCCTGCGATTTTCAGGTGAATTGAATGAGTTTTCCAAAGCCAGTCAGCTGGGAGGGGTGGATGAATCCGGAAACAGCCTGTTTCCTTGGGACTAAATCAAGCCCACTATCAACAAGGACTCTTCCATTTCTTTGGCTCTTTTCACATTTTTCTTCTTTATCATGGTTTGTAATGAATTTTCTGATGTGAGCTTTGATTTTGAGCCTGGAATATGGAGTTCAAGACCCGGAAGGAATGGTCTTTTTCAATCAGGGCACAGCTGTTGGCTTGCTCCAATTCTGGCTTTCTGTCATGGTTTTGGGTGCCTCAGCCGAGTTTTGGTTTCTTGAGCGGCAATTTCCTAAATGATTTCTGGGTCTGTGTTGGTTTTGCCTTCTTCCTTCCCAAATTTTGTATTCTGACGCCATACAAACACGAGTTTAGACTGCAGATCCATTATGAAATAAAAAACAAAACGAAGTAGCGTGTCATGCTTAGAATTCTAGAGGCAGCACGACCAACATGAGTTTTTGTGTTTTGGAAAAAGAACTGGAACCCTTTTGCAGAGGGGAATGATAATTAATTCCCCAAATCAGTTTACCTGCAATTTTCAGGTGAATTGAATGAGTTTTCCAAAATCAGTCAGCTGGGAGGGGTGGATGAATCCGGAAACAGCCTGTTTCCTGGTGACTAAATCAAGCCCACTCTCAAAAAGGACTCTTCCATTTCTTTGGCTGTTTTGTCATTTTTCTTCTTTATCATGGTTTGTAATGAATTTTCTGATGTGAGCTTTGATTTTGAGGCTGGAATATGGAATTCAAGACACGGAAGGAATGGTCTTTTTCCATCAGGGCACAGCTGTTGGCTTGCTCCAATTCTGGCTTTCTGTCATGGTTTTGGGTGCCTCAGCCGAGTTTTGGTTTCTTGAGCGGCAATGTCCTAAAGGATTTCTGGGTCTGAGTTGGTTTTGCCTTCTTCCTTCCCAAATTTTGTATTCTGACGCCATACAAACACGAGTTTAGACAGCAGATCCATTATGAAATAAAAAACAAAACCAATGAGCGTGTCATGCTTAGAATTCCAGAGGCAGCACGACCAACATGAGTTTTTGTGTTTTAGAAAAAGAAATGGAACCCTTTTGCAGAGTGGAACGATAATTAATTCCCCAAATCAGTTTGCCAGCGATTTTCAGGTAAATAGAATGAGTTTTCCAAAGCCAGTCAGCTGGGAGGGGTGGATGAATCCGGAAACAGCCTGTTTCCTTGTGACTAAATCAAGCCCACTATCAAAAAGGACTCTTCCATTTCTTTGGCTCTTTTCACATTTTTCTTCTTTATCATGGTTTGTAATGAATTTTCTGATGTGAGCTTTGATTTTGAGGCTGGAATATGGAGTTCAAGACACGGAAGGAATGGTCTTTTTCAATCAGGGCACAGCTGTTGGCTTGCTCCAATTCTGGCTTTCTGTCATGGTTTTGGGTGCCTCAGCCGAGTTTTGGTTTCTTGAGCGGCAATTTCCTAAATGCATTCCGGGTCTGAGTTGGTTTTGCCTTCTTCCTTCCCAAATTTTGTATTCTGACGCAATACAAACACGAGTTTAGACAGCAGATCCATTATGAAAGAAAAAAAAAAAAACAAAACGAATTAGCGTGTCATGCTTAGAATTCTAGAGGCAGCACGACCAACATGAGTTTTTGTGTTTTGGAAAAAGAAATGGAACCCTTTTGCAGAGGGGAACGATCATTAATTCCCCAAATCAGTTTGCCAGCGATTTTCAGGTGAATTGAATGAGTTTTCCAAAGCCAGTCAGCTGGGAGGGGTGGATGAATCCGGAAACAGCCTGTTTCCTTGTGACTAAATCAAGCCCACTATCAAAAAGGACTCTTCCATTTCTTTGGCTCTTTTCACATTTTTTTCTTTATCATGGTTTGTAATGAATTTTCTGATGTGAGCTTTGATTTTGAGGCTGGAATATGGAGTTCAAGACCCGGAAGGAATGGTCTTTTTCAATCAGGGCACAGCTGTTGGCTTGCTCCAATTCTGGCTTTCTGTCATGGTTTTGGGTGCCTCAGCCGAGTTTTGGTTTCTTGAGCGGCAATTTCCTAAATGATTTCTGGGTCTGAGTTGGTTTTGCCTTCTTCCTTCCCAAATTTTGTATTCTGACGCAATACAAACACGAGTTTAGACAGCAGATCCATTATGAAATAAAAAAAAAAAAAAACGAATTAGCGTGTCATGCTTAGAATTCTAGAGGCAGCACGACCAACATGAGTTTTTGTGTTTTGGACAAAGAAATGGAACCCTTTTGCAGAGGGGAACGATAATTAATTCCCCAAATCAGTTTGCCAGCGATTTTCAGGTGAATTGAATGAGTTTTCCAAAGCCAGTCAGCTGGGAGGGGTGGATGAATGCGGAAACAGCCTGTTTCCTTGTGACTAAATCAAGCCCACTATCAAAAAGGATTCTTGCATTTCTTCAGCTCTTTTCACATTTTTCTTCTTTATCATGGTTTGTAATGAATTTTCTGATGTGAGCTTTGATTTTGAGGCTGGAATATGGAGTTCAAGACACGGAAGGAATGGTCTTTTTCAATCAGGGCACAGCTGTTGGCTTGCTCCAATTCTGGCTTTCTGTCATGGTTTTGGGTGCCTCAGCCGAGTTTTGGTTTCTTGAGTGGCAATTTCCTAAAGGATTTCTGGGTCTGAGTTGGTTTTGCCTTCTTCCTTCCCAAATTTTGTATTCTGACGCCATACAAACACGAGTTTAGACAGCAGATCCATTATGAAATAAAAAACAAAACCAATAAGCGTGTCATGCTTAAAATTCTAGAGGCAGCACGACCAACATGAGTTTTTGTGTTTTGGACAAAGAAATGGAACCCTTTTGCAGAGGGGAACGATCATTAATTCCCCAAATCAGTTTGCCAGCGATTTTCAGGTGAATTGAATGAGTTTTCCAAAGCCAGTCAGCTGGGAGGGGTGGATGAATCCGGAAACAGCCTGTTTCCTTGTGACTAAATCAAGCCCACTATCAAAAAGGACTCTTCCATTTCTTTGGCTGTTCTCACTTTTTTCTTCTTTATCATGGTTTGTAATGAATTTTCTGATGTGAGCTTTGATTTTGAGGCTGGAATATGGAGTTCAAGACCCGGAAGGAATAGTCTTTTTCCATCAGGGCACAGCTGTTGGCTTGCTCCAATTCTGACTTTCTGTCATGGATTTGGATGCCTCAGCCGAGTTTTGGTTTCTTGAGCGGCAATTTCCTAAATGATTTCTGGGTCTGAGTTGGTTTTGCCTTCTTCCTTCCCAAATTTTGTATTCTGATGCAATACAAACACGAGTTTAGACAGCAGATCCAGTATGAAATGAAAAAAAAAAAAAACAATTAGCGTGTCATGCTTAGAATTCTAGAGGCAGCACGACCAACATGAGTTTTTGTGTTTTAGAAAAAGAAATGGAACCCTTTTGCAGAGTGGAACGATAATTAATTCCCCAAATCAGTTTGCCAGCGATTTTCAGGTAAATAGAATGAGTTTTCCAAAGCCAGTCAGCTGGGAGGGGTGGATGAATCCGGAAACAGCCTGTTTCCTTGTGACTAAATCAAGCCCACTATCAAAAAGGACTCTTCCATTTCTTTGGCTGTTTTGTCATTTTTCTTCTTTATCATGGTTTGTAATGAATTTTCTGATGTGAGCTTTGATTTTGAGGCTGGAATATGGAGTTCAAGACCCGGAAGGAATGGTCTTTTTCAATCAGGGCACAGCTGTTGGCTTGCTCCAATTCTGGCTTTCTGTCATGGTTTTGGGTGCCTCAGCCGAGTTTTGGTTTCTTGAGCGGCAATTTCCTAAATGCATTCCGGGTCTGAGTTGGTTTTGCCTTCTTCCTTCCCAAATTTTGTATTCTGACGCAATACAAACACGAGTTTAGACAGCAGATCCATTATGAAAGAAAAAAAAAAAAACAAAACGAATTAGCGTGTCATGCTTAGAATTCTAGAGGCAGCACGACCAACATGAGTTTTTGTGTTTTGGAAAAAGAAATGGAACCCTTTTGCAGAGGGGAACGATCATTAATTCCCCAAATCAGTTTGCCAGCGATTTTCAGGTGAATTGAATGAGTTTTCCAAAGCCAGTCAGCTGGGAGGGGTGGATGAATGCGGAAACAGCCTGTTTCCTTGTGACTAAATCAAGCCCACTATCAAAAAGGACTCTTCCATTTCTTTGGCTCTTTTCACATTTTTTTCTTTATCATGGTTTGTAATGAATTTTCTGATGTGAGCTTTGATTTTGAGGCTGGAATATGGAGTTCAAGACACGGAAGGAATGGTCTTTTTCAATCAGGGCACAGCTGTTGGCTTGCTCCAATTCTGACTTTCTGTCATGGATTTGGATGCCTCAGCCGAGTTTTGGTTTCTTGAGCGGCAATTTCCTAAATGATTTCTGGGTCTGAGTTGGTTTTGCCTTCTTCCTTCCCAAATTTTGTATTCTGACGCAATACAAACACGAGTTTAGACAGCAGATCCATTATGAAAGAAAAAAAAAAAAACAAAACGAATTAGCGTGTCATACTTAGAATTCTAGAGGCAGCACGACCAACATGAGTTTTTGTGTTTTGGACAAAGAAATGGAACCCTTTTGCAGAGGGGAACGATAATTAATTCCCCAAATCAGTTTGCCAGCGATTTTCAGGTGAATTGAATGAGTTTTCCAAAGCCAGTCAGCTGGGAGGGGTGGATGAATGCGGAAACAGCCTGTTTCCTTGTGACTAAATCAAGCCCACTATCAAAAAGGATTCTTGCATTTCTTCAGCTCTTTTCACATTTTTCTTCTTTATCATGGTTTGTAATGAATTTTCTGATGTGAGCTTTGATTTTGAGGCTGGAATATGGAGTTCAAGACACGGAAGGAATGGTCTTTTTCAATCAGGGCACAGCTGTTGGCTTGCTCCAATTCTGGCTTTCTGTCATGGTTTTGGGTGCCTCAGCCTAGATTTGGTTTCTTGAGCGGCAATTTCCTAAATGATTTCTGGGTCTGAGTTGGTTTTGCCTTCTTCCTTCCCAAATTTTGTATTCTGACGCAATACAAACACGAGATTAGACAGCAGATCCATTATGAAATGAAAAAAACCAAAACGAATTAGCGTGTCATGCTTAGAATTCTAGAGGCAGCACGACCAACATGAGTTTTTGTGTTTTGGACAAAGAAATGGAACCCTTTTGCAGAGGGGAACGATCATTAATTCCCCAAATCAGTTTGCCAGCGATTTTCAGGTGAATTGAATGAGTTTTCCAAAGCCAGTCAGCTGGGAGGGGTGGATGAATCCGGAAACAGCCTGTTTCCTTGTGACTAAATCAAGCCCACTATCAAAAAGGACTCTTGCATTTCTTTAGCTCTTTTCACATTTTTCTTCTTTATCATGGTTTGTAATGAATTTTCTGATGTGAGCTTTGATTTTGAGGCTGGAATATGGAGTTCAAGACACGGAAGGAATGGTCTTTTTCAATCAGGGCACAGCTGTTGGCTTGCTCCAATTCTGGCTTTCTGTCATGGTTTTGGGTGCCTCAGCCGAGTTTTGGTTTCCTGAGTGGCAATTTCCTAAATGATTTCCGGGTCTGAGTTGGTTTTGCCTTCTTCCTTCCCAAATTTTGTATTCTGACGCAATACAAACACGAGTTTAGACAGCAGATCCATTATGAAAGAAAAAAAAACCAAAACCAATTAGCGTGTCATGCTTAGAATTCTAGAGGCAGCACGACCAACATGAGTTTTTGTGTTTTGGACAAAGAAATGGAACCCTTTTGCAGAGGGGAACGATAATTAATTCCCCAAATCAGTTTGCCAGCGATTTTCAGGTGAATTGAATGAGTTTTCCACAGCCAGTCAGCTGGGAGGGGTGGATGAATCCGGAAACAGCCTGTTTCCTTGTGACGAAATCAAGCCCACTCTCAAAAAGGACTCTTCCATTTCTTTGGCTCTTCTCACTTTTTTCTTCTTTATCATGGTTTGTAATGAATTTTCTGATGTGAGCTTTGATTTTGAGGCTGGAATATGGAGTTCAAGACACGGAATGAGGTCTTTTTCAATCAGGGCACAGCTGTTGGCTTGCTCCAATTCAGGCGTTCTGTCATGGTTTTGGGTGCCTCAGCCGAGTTTTGGTTTCTTGAGCGGCAATTTCCTAAAGGATTTCTGGGTCTGAGTTGGTTTTGCCTTCTTCCTTCCCAAATTTTGTATTCTGACGCAACACAAACACGAGTTTAGACAGCAGATCCATTATGAAATGAAAAAAACCAAAACCAATTAGCGTGTCATGCTTAGAATTCTAGAGGCAGCACGACCAACATGAGTTTTTGTGTTTTGGACAAAGAAATGGAACCCTTTTGCAGAAGGGAACGATCATTAATTCCCCAAATCAGTTTGCCAGCGATTTTCAGGTGAATTGAATGAGTTTTCCAAAGCCAGTCAGCTGGGAGGGGTGGATGAATGCGGAAACAGCCTGTTTCCTTGTGACTAAATCAAGCCCACTATCAAAAAGGACTCTTCCATTTCTTTGGCTCTTTTCACATTTTTCTTCTTTATCATGGTTTGTAATGAATTTTCTTATCTGAGCTTTGATTTTGAGGCTGGAATATGGAGTTCAAGACACGGAAGGAATGGTCTTTTTCAATCAGGGCACAGCTGTTGGCTTGCTCCAATTCAGGCTTTCTGTCATGGTTTTGGGTGCCTCAGCCGAGTTTTGGTTCTTGAGCGGAAATTTCCTAAAGGATTTCTGGGTCTGAGTTGGTTTTGCCTTCTTCCTTCCCAAATGTTGTATTCTGACGCAATACAAACACGAGTTTAGACAGCAGATCCATTATGAAATAAAAAAAAAACAAAACCAATTAGCGTGTCATGCTTAGAATTCTAGAGGCAGCACGACCAACATGAGGTTTTGTGTTTTGGACAAAGAAATGGAACCCTTTTGCAGAGGGGAATGATAATTAATTCCCCAAATCTGTTTGCCAGCGATTTTCAGGTGAATTGAATGAGTTTTCCAAAGCCAGTCAGCTGGGAGGGGTGGATGAATCCGGAAACAGCCTGTTTCCTTGTGACTAAATCAAGCCCACTATCAAAAAGGACTCCTGCATTTCTTTGGCTCTTTTTACATTTTTCTTCTTTATCATGGTTTGTAATGAATTTTCTGATGTGAGCTTTGATTTTGAGGCTGGAATATGGAGTTCAAAACCCGGAAGTAATGGTCTTTTTCAATCAGGGCACAGCTGTTGGCTTGCTCCAATTCCGGCTTTCTGTCATGGTTTTGGGTGCCTCAGCCGAGTTGGTTTCCTGAGCGGCAATTTCCTAAATGATTTCCGGTTCTGAGTTGGTTTTGCCTTCTTCTTTCCCAAACTTTTATTCTGACACAATACAAACACGAGTTTAGACAGCAGATCCATTATGAAATAAAAAACAATACCAATGAGGGTGTCATGCTTAAAATTCTAGAGGATGGCATTTGGAGGGTGAACCAACGGCAAAGGAAGACCTTTCTCTCTGTCTCTCTCTCTCACTGTCCACTCTGCCTGTCAAAAAATAAAAAAATAAAAAAAAAAGAATTCTAGAGGCAGCACGACCAACATGAGTTTTTGTGTTTTGGAAAAAGAAATGGAACCCTTTTGCAGAGGGGAACGATAATTAATTCCCCAAATCAGTTTGCCAGCGATTTTCAGGTGAATTGAATGAGTTTTCCAAAGCCAGTCAGCTGGGAGGGGTGGATGAATCCGGAAACAGCCTGTTTCCTGGTGACTAAATCAAGCCCACTATCAAAAAGGACTCTTGCATTTCTTTGGCTCTTTTCACATTTTTCTTCTTTATCATGGTTTGTAATGAATTTTCTGATGTGAGCTTTGATTTTGAGGCTGGAATATGGAGTTCAAGACACGGAAGGAATGGTCTTTTTCAATCAGGGCACAGCTGTTGGCTTGCTCCAATTCAGGCTTTCTGTCATGGTTTTGGGTGCCTCAGCCGAGTTTTGGTTTCTTGAGCGGCAATTTCCTAAAGGATTTCTGGGTCTGAGTTGGTTTTGCCTTCTTCCTTCCCAAATGTTGTATTCTGACGCAATACAAACACGAGTTTAGACAGCAGATCCATTATGAAAGAAAAAAAAAAAAAAAAAAACAATTAGCGTGTCATGCTTAGAATTCTAGAGGCAGCACGACCAACATGAGGTTTTGTGTTTTGGACAAAGAAATGGAACCCTTTTGCAGAGGGGAATGATAATTAATTCCCCAAATCAGTTTGCCAGCGATTTTCAGGTGAATTGAATGAGTTTTCCAAAGCCAGTCAGCTGGGAGGGGTGGATGAATCCGGAAACAGCCTGTTTCCTTGTGACTAAATCAAGCCCACTATCAAAAAGGACTCCTGCATTTCTTTGGCTCTTTTTACATTTTTCTTCTTTATCATGGTTTGTAATGAATTTTCTGATGTGAGCTTTGATTTTGAGGCTGGAATATGGAGTTCAAAACCCGGAAGGAATGGTCTTTTTCAATCAGGGCACAGCTGTTGGCTTGCTCCAATTGCGGCTTTCTGTCATGGTTTTGGGTGCCTCAGCCGAGTTGGTTTCCTGAGCGGCAATTTCCTAAATGATTTCCGGTTCTGAGTTGGTTTTGCCTTCTTCCTTCCCAAACTTTTATTCTGACACAATACAAACACGAGTTTAGACAGCAGATCCATTATGAAATAAAAAACAATACCAATGAGGGTGTCATGCTTAAAATTCTAGAGGATGGCATTTGGAGGGTGAACCAACGGCAAAGGAAGACCTTTCTCTCTGTCTCTCTCTCTCACTGTCCACTCTGCCTGTCAAAAAATAAAAAAATAAAAAAAAAAGAATTCTAGAGGCAGCACGACCAACATGAGTTTTTGTGTTTTGGAAAAAGAAATGGAACCCTTTTGCAGAGGGGCACGATCATTAATTCCCCAAATCAGTTTGCCAGCGATTTTCAGGTGAATTGAATGAGTTTTCCAAAGCCAGTCAGCTGGGAGGGGTGGATGAATCCGGAAACAGCCTGTTTCCTGGTGACTAAATCAAGCCCACTATCAAAAAGGACTCTTCCATTTCTTTGGGTCTTTTCACATTTTTCTTCTTTATCATGGTTTGTAATGAATTTTCTGATGTGAGCTTTGATTTTGAGGCTGGAATATGGAGTTCAAGACCGGAAGGAATGGTCTTTTTCAATCAGGGCACAGCTGTTGGCTTGCTCCAATTCTGGCTTTCTGTCATGGTTTTGGGTGCCTCAGCCAAGTTTTGGTTTCCTGAGCGGCAATTTCCTAAATGATTTCCGGGTCTGAGTTGGTTTTGCCTTCTTCCTTCCCAAATTTTGTATTCTGACGCAATACAAACACGAGTTTAGACAGCAGATCCATTATGAAAGAAAAAACAAAACCAATTAGCTTCTCATGCTTAGAATTCCAGAGGCAGCACGACCAACATGAGGTTTTGTGTTTTGGAAAAAGAAATGGGACCCTTTTGCAGAGGGGAACGATAATTAATTCCCCAAATCAGTTTGCCAGCGATTTTCAGGTGAATTGAATGAGTTTTCCAAAGCCAGTCAGCTGGGAGGGGTGGATGAATCCGGAAACAGCCTGTTTCCTTGTGACTAAATCAAGCCCACTATCAAAAAGGACTCTTCCATTTCTTTGGCTCTTTTCACATTTTTCTTCTTTATCATGGTTTGTAATGAATTTTCTGATGTGAGCTTTGATTTTGAGGCTGGAATATGGAGTTCAAGACACGGAAGGAATGGTCTTTTTCAATCAGGGCACAGCTGTTGGATTGCTCCAATTCAGGCTTTCTGTCATGGTTTTGGGTGTGCCGCAGCCGAGTTTTGGTTTCTTGAGCGGCAATTTCCTAAAGGATTTCTGGGTCTGAGTTGGTTTTGCCTTCTTCCTTCCCAAATGTTGTATTCTGACGCAATACAAACATGAGTTTAGACAGCAGATGCATTATGAAATAAAAAAAAAAAACAATTAGCGTGTCATGCTTAGAATTCTAGAGGCAGCACGACCAACATGAGGTTTTGTGTTTTGGACAAAGAAATGGAACCCTTTTGCAGAGGGGAATGATAATTAATTCCCCAAATCAGTTTGCCAGCGATTTTCAGGTGAATTGAATGAGTTTTCAAAAGCCAGTCAGCTGGGAGGGGTGGATGAATCCGGAAACAGACTGTTTCCTTGTGACTAAATCAAGCCCACTATCAAAAAGGACTCTTCCATTTCTTTGGCTCTTTTCGCATTTTTCTTCTTTATCATGGTTTGTAATGAATTTTCTGATGTGAGCTTTGATTTTGAGGCTGGAATATGGAGTTCAAGACACGGAAGGAATGGTCTTTTTCAATCAGGGCACAGCTGTTGGCTTGCTCCAATTCAGGCTTTCTGTCATGGTTTTGGGTGCCTCAGCCGAGTTTTGGTTTCTTGAGCGGCAATTTCCTAAAGGATTTCTGGGTCTGAGTTGGTTTTGCCTTCTTCCTTCCCAAATTTTGTATTCTGACGCAATACAAACACGAGTTTAGACAGCAGATCCATTATGAAATAAAAACCAAAACCAATTAGCGTGTCATGCTCAGAATTCTAGAGGCAGCACGACCAACATGAGGTTTTGTGTTTTGGACAAAGAAATGGAACCCTTTTGCAGAGGGGAACGATAATTCATTCCCCAAATCAGTTTGCCAGCGATTTTCAGGTGAATTGAATGAGTTTTCCAAAGCCAGTCAGCTGGGAGGGGTGGATGAATCCGGAAACAGCCTGTTTCCTTGTGACTAAATCAAGCCCACTATCAAAAAGGACTCTTGCATTTCTTTGGCTCTTCTCACTTTTTTCTTCTTTATCATGGTTTGTTATGAATTTTCTGATGTGAGCTTTGATTTTGAGGCTGGAATATGGAGTTCAAGACATGGAAGGAATGGTCTTTTTCAATCAGGGCACAGCTGTTGGCTTGCTCCAATTCTGGCTTTCTGTCATGGTTTTGGGTGCCTCAGCCGAGTTTTGGTTTCTTGAGCGGCAATTTCCTAAATGCTTTCTGGGTCTGAGTTGGTTTTGCCTTCTTCCTTCCCAAATGTTGTATTCTGACGCAATACAAACACGAGTTTAGACAGCAGATCCATTATGAAATAAAAACCAAAACCAATTAGCGTGTCATGCTCAGAATTCTAGAGGCAGCACGACCAACATGAGTTTTTGTGTTTTGGAAAAAGAAATGGAACCCTTTTGCAGAGGGGAACGATAATTAATTCCCCAAATCAGTTTCCCAGCGATTTTCAGGTGAATTGAATGAGTTTTCCAAAGCCAGTCAGCTGGGAGGGGTGGATGAATCCGGAAACAGCCTGTTTCCTTGTGACTAAATCAAGCCCACTATCAAAAAGGACTCTTCCATTTCTTTGGCTCTTTTCACATTTTTCTTCTTTATCATGGTTTGTAATGAATTTTCTGATGTGAGCTTTGATTTTGAGGCTGGAATATGGAGTTCAAGACACGGAAGGAATGGTCTTTTTCAATCAGGGCACAGCTGTTGGATTGCTCCAATTCAGGCTTTCTGTCATGGTTTTGGGTGTGCCGCAGCCGAGTTTTGGTTTCTTGAGCGGCAAATTCCTAAAGGATTTCTGGGTCTGAGTTGGTTTTGCCTTCTTCCTTCCCAAATGTTGTATTCTGACGCAATACAAACATGAGTTTAGACAGCAGATGCATTATGAAATAAAAAAAAAAAAAACAATTAGCGTGTCATGCTTAGAATTTTAGTGGCAGCACGACCAACATGAGTTTTTGTGTTTTGGAAAAACAAATGGAACGCTTTTGCAGAGGGGAATGATAATTAATTCCCCAAATCAGTTTGCCAGCGATTTTCAGGTGAATTGAATGAGTTTTCAAAAGCCAGTCTGCTGGGAGGGGTGGATGAATCCGGAAACAGACTGTTTCCTTGTGACTAAATCAAGCCCACTATCAAAAAGGACTCTTCCATTTCTTTGGCTCTTTTCGCATTTTTCTTCTTTATCATGGTTTGTAATGAATTTTTTCATGTGAGCTTTGATTTTGAGGCTGGAATATGGAGTTCAAGACACGGAAGGAATGGTCTTTTTCAATCAGGGCACAGCTGTTGGCTTGCTCCAATTCAGGCTTTCTGTCATGGTTTTGGGTGCCTCAGCCGAGTTTTGGTTTCTTGAGCGGCAATTTCCTAAATGATTTCTGGGTCTGAGTTGGTTTTGCCTTCTTCCTTCCCAAATTTTGTATTCTGACACAATACAAACATGAGTTTAGACAGCAGATCCATTATGAAATAAAAAACAATACCAATGAGGGTGTCATGCTTAAAATTCTAGAGGATGGCATTTGGAGGGTGAACCAATGGCAAAGGAAGACCTTTTTCTCTGTCTCTCTCTCTCACTGTCCACTCTGCCTGTCAAAAAATAAAAAATAAAAAAAAAAGAATTCTAGAGGCAGCACGACCAACATGAGTTTTTGTGTTTTGGAAAAAGAAATGGAACCCTTTTGCAGAGGGGAACGATAATTCATTCCCCAAATCAGTTTGCCAGCGATTTTCAGGTGAAATGAATGAGTTTTCCAAAGCCAGTCAGCTGGGAGGGGTGGATGAATGCGGAAACAGCCTGTTTCCTTGTGACTAAATCAAGCACACTATCAAAAAGGACTCTTCCATTTCTTTGGCTCTTTTCACATTTTTCTTCTTTATCATGGTTTGTAATGAATTTTCTGATGTGAGCTTTGATTTTGAGGCTGGAATATGGAGTTTAAGACACGGAATGAGGTCTTTTTCAATCAGGGCACAGCTATTGGCTTGCTCCAATTCTGGCTTTCTGTCATGGTTTTGGGTGCCTCAGCCGAGTTTTGATTTCTTGAGCGACAATTTCCTAAATGATTTCTGGGTCTGAGTTGGTTTTGCCTTCTTCCTTCCCAAATTTTGTATTCTGACGCAATACAAACACGAGTTTAGACAGCAGATTCATGATGAAATAAGAAACAAAACCAATTAGCGTGTCATGCTTAGAATTCTAGAGGCGGCAGGACCAACATGAGGTTTTGTGTTTTGGAAAAAGAAATGGAACCCTTTTGCAGAGGGGCACGATAATTAATTCCCCAAATCAGTTTGCCAGCGATTTTCAGGTGAATTGAATGAGTTTTCCAAAGCCAGTCAGCTGGGAGGGGTGGATGAATCCGGAAACAGCCTGTTTCCTTGTGACTAAATCAAGCCCACTATCAACAAGGACTCTTCCAT
Organism: Oryctolagus cuniculus; assembly: GCF_051225735.1. NCBI lineage: Eukaryota > Metazoa > Chordata > Mammalia > Lagomorpha > Leporidae > Oryctolagus > Oryctolagus cuniculus. The sequence goes on along the minus strand of NC_142879.1, from coordinate 81,882,453 downwards.
TTCTTGGCTATTCTCACTTTTTTCTTCTTTATCATTGTTTGTAATGAATTTTCTGATGTGAGCTTTGATTTTGAGGCTGGAATATGGAGTGCAAGACACGGAAGGAATGGTCTTTTTCAATCAGGGCAGAGCTGTTGGCTTGCTCCAATTCTGGCTTTCTGTCATGGTTTTGGGTGCCTCAGCTGAGTTTTGGTTTCCTGAGTAGAAATTTCCTAAATGATTTCCGGGTCTGAGTTGGTTTTGCCTTCTTCCTTCCCAAATTTTGTATTCTGACGCAATACAAACACGAGTTTAGACAGCAGATCCATTACGAAATGAAAAAACCAATACGAATCAGCGTGTCATGCATAGAATTCTAGAGGCAGCAAAACCAACATGAGGTTTTGTGTTTTGGAAAAAGAAATGGAACCCTTTTGCAGAGGGGCACGATAATTAATTCCCCAAATCAGTTTGCCAGCGATTTTCAGGTGAATTGAATGAGTTTTCCAAAGCCAGTCAGCTGGGAGGGGTGGATGAATCCGGAAACAGCCTGTTTCCTTGTGACTAAATCAAGCCCACTATCAAAAAGGACTCTTGCATTTCTTTGGCTCTTCTCACTTTTCTCATCTTTATCATGGTTTGTAATGAATTTTCTGATGTGAGCTTTGATTTTGAGGCTGGAATATGGAGTTCAAGACACGGAAGGAATGGTCTTTTTCAATCAGGGCACAGCTGTTGGCTTGCTCCAATTCTGGATTTCTGTTATGGTTTTGGGTGCCTCAGCCGAGTTTTGGTTTCTTGAGCGGCAATTTCCTAAATGATTTCTGAGTCTGAGTTGGTTTTGCCTTCTTCCTTCCCAAATTTTGTATTCTGACGCAATACAAACATGAGTTTAGACAGCAGATCCATTATGAAAGAAAAAAAAAACCAAAACCAATTAGCGTGTCATGCTTAGAATTCTAGAGGCAGCAGGACCAACATGAGGTTTTGTGTTTTGGAAACAGAAATGGAACCCTTTTGCAGAGGGGAACGATCATTAATTCCCCAAATCAGTTTGCCAGCGATTTTTAGGTGAATTGAATTAGTTTTCCAAAGCCAGTCAGCTGGGAGGGGTGGATGAATCCGGAAACAGCCTGTTTCCTTGTGACTAAATCAAGCCCACTATCAACAAGGACTCTTCCATTTCTTGGCTATTCTCACTTTTTTCTTCTTTATCATTGTTTGTAATGAATTTTCTGATGTGAGCTTTGATTTTGAGGCTGGAATATGGAGTTCAAGACACGGAAGGAATGGTCTTTTTCAATCAGGGCAGAGCTGTTGGCTTGCTCCAATTCTGGCTTTCTGTCATGGTTTTGGGTGCCTCAGCCGAGTTTTGGTTTCCTGGGCGGCAATTTCCTAAATGATTTCTGGGTCTGAGTTGGTTTTGCCCTCTTCCTTCCCAAATTTTGTATTCTGATGCAATACAAACACGAGTTTAGACAGCAGATCCATTATGAAATGAAAACCAAAACCAATTAGCGTGTCATGCTCAGAATTCTAGAGGCAGCACGACCAACATGAGTTTTTGTGTTTTGGAAAAAGAAATGGAACCCTTTTGCAGAGGGGCACGATAATTAATTCCCCAAATCAGTTTGCCAGCGATTTTCAGGTGAATTGAATGAGTTTTCCAAAGCCAGTCAGCTGGGAGGGGTGGATGAATGCGGAAACAGCCTGTTTCCTTGTGACTAAATCAAGCCCACTATCAAAAAGGACTCTTCCATTTCATTGGCTCTTCTCACTTTTTTCATCTTTATCATGGTTTGTAATGAATTTTCTGATGTGAGCTTTGATTTTGAGGCTGGAATATGGAGTTCAAGACACGGAAGGAATGGTCTTTTTCAATCAGGGCACAGCTGTTGGCTTGCTCCAATTCTGGCTTTCTGTCATGGTTTTGGGTGCCTCAGCCGAGTTTTGGTTTCCTGGGCGGCAATTTCCTAAATGATTTCTGGGTCTGAGTTGGTTTTGCCTTCTTTCTTCCCAAATTTTGTATTCTGACGCAATACAAACATGAGTTTAGACAGCAGATCCATTATGAAAGAAAAAAAAACCAAAACCAATTAGGGTGTCATGCTTAGAATTCTAGAGGCAGCACGACCAACATGAGGTTTTGTGTTTTGGAAAAAGAAATGGAACCCTTTTGCAGAGGGGAACGATCATTAATTCCCCAAATCAGTTTGCCAGCGATTTTCAGGTGAATTGAATGAGTTTTCCAAAGCCAGTCAGCTGGGAGGGGTGGATGAATGCGGAAACAGCCTGTTTCCTTGTGACTAAATCAAGCCCACTATCAACAAGGACTCTTCCATTTCTTGGCTATTCTCACTTTTTTCTTCTTTATCATTGTTTGTAATGAATTTTCTGATGTGAACTTTGATTTTGAGGCTGGAATATGGAGTTCAAGACACGGAAGGAATGGTCTTTTTCAATCAGGGCAGAGCTGTTGGCTTGCTAGAATTCTGGCTTTCTGTCATGGTTTTGGGTGCCTCTGCCGAGTTTTGGTTTCTTGAGCGGCAATTTCCTAAATGACTTCTGGGTCTGAGTTGGTTTTGCCTTCTTCCTTCCCAAATTTTGTATTCTGACGCAATACAAACACGAGTTTAGACAGCAGATCCATTATGAAATAAAAAAAAAAAAAAAACAATTAGCGTGTCATGCTTAGAATTCTAGAGGCAGCACGGCCAACATGAGTTTTTGTGTTTTGGAAAAAGAAATGGAACCCTTTTGCAGAGGGGAACGATCATGAATTCCCCAAATCAGTTTGCCAGCGATTTTCAGGTGAATTGAATGAGTTTTCCAAAGCCAGTCAGCTGGGAGGGGTGGATGAATGCGGAAACAGCCTGTTTCCTTGTGACTAAATCAAACCCACTATCAAAAAGGACTCTTGCATTTCTTTGGCTCTTTTCACATTTTTCTTCTTTATCATGGTTTGTAATGAATTTTCTGATGTGAGCTTTGATTTTGAGGCTGGAATATGGAGTTCAAGACACGGAAGGAATGGTCTTTTTCAATCAGGGCACAGCTGTTGGCTTGCTCCAATTCTGGCTTTCTGTCATGGTTTTGGGTGCCTCAGCCGAGTTTTGGTTTCCTGGGCGGCAATTTCCTAAATGCTTTCTGGGTCTGAGTTGGTTTTGCCTTCTTCCTTCCCAAATGTTGTATTCTGACGCAATACAAACACGAGTTTAGACAGCAGATCCATTATGAAATAAAAAAAAAAAAAAAGAATTAGCGTGTCATGCTTAGAATTCTAGAGGCAGCACGACCAACATGAGGTTTTGTGTTTTGGAAAAAGAAATGGAACCCTTTTGCAGAGGGGAACGATCATTAATTCCCCAAATCAGTTTCCCAGCGATTTTCAGGTGAATTGAATGAGTTTTCCAAAGCCAGTCAGCTGGGAGGGGTGGATGAATCCGGAAACAGCCTGTTTCCTTGTGACTCAATCAAGCCCACTATCAAAAAGGACTCTTCCATTTCTTTGGCTCTTTTCACATTTTTCTTCTTTATCATGGTTTGTAATGAATTTTCTGATGTGAGCTTTGATTTTGAGGCTGGAATATGGAGTTCAAGACCCGGAAGGAATGGTCTTTTTCAATCAGGGCACAGCTGTTGGCTTGCTCCAATTCTGGCTTTCTGTCATGGTTTTGGGTGCCTCTGCCGAGTTTTGGTTTCTTGAGCGGCAATTTCCTAAATGACTTCTGGGTCTGAGTTGGTTTTGCCTTCTTCCTTCCCAAATTTTGTATTCTGACGCAATACAAACACGAGTTTAGACAGCAGATCCATTATGAAATAAAAAAAAAAAAAACAATTAGCGTGTCATGCTTAGAATTCTAGAGGCAGCACGGCCAACATGAGTTTTTGTGTTTTGGAAAAAGAAATGGAACCCTTTTGCAGAGGGGAACGATCATGAATTCCCCAAATCAGTTTGCCAGCGATTTTCAGGTGAATTGAATGAGTTTTCCAAAGCCAGTCAGCTGGGAGGGGTGGATGAATGCGGAAACAGCCTGTTTCCTTGTGACTAAATCAAACCCACTATCAAAAAGGACTCTTGCATTTCTTTGGCTCTTTTCACATTTTTCTTCTTTATCATGGTTTGTAATGAATTTTCTGATGTGAGCTTTGATTTTGAGGCTGGAATATGGAGTTCAAGACACGGAAGGAATGGTCTTTTTCAATCAGGGCACAGCTGTTGGCTTGCTCCAATTCTGGCTTTCTGTCATGGTTTTGGGTGCCTCAGCCGAGTTTTGGTTTCCTGGGCGGCAATTTCCTAAATGCTTTCTGGGTCTGAGTTGGTTTTGCCTTCTTCCTTCCCAAATGTTGTATTCTGACGCAATACAAACACGAGTTTAGACAGCAGATCCATTATGAAATAAAAAAAAAAAAAGAATTAGCGTGTCATGCTTAGAATTCTAGAGGCAGCACGACCAACATGAGGTTTTGTGTTTTGGAAAAAGAAATGGAACCCTTTTGCAGAGGGGAACGATCATTAATTCCCCAAATCAGTTTCCCAGCGATTTTCAGGTGAATTGAATGAGTTTTCCAAAGCCAGTCAGCTGGGAGGGGTGGATGAATCCGGAAACAGCCTGTTTCCTTGTGACTCAATCAAGCCCACTATCAAAAAGGACTCTTCCATTTCTTTGGCTCTTTTCACATTTTTCTTCTTTATCATGGTTTGTAATGAATTTTCTGATGTGAGCTTTGATTTTGAGGCTGGAATATGGAGTTCAAGACCCGGAAGAAATGGTCTTTTTCAATCAGGGCACAGCTGTTGGCTTGCTCCAATTCTGGCTTTCTGTCATGGTTTTGGGTGCCTCAGCCGAGTTTTGGTTTCTTGAGCGGCAATTTCCTAAATGCTTTCTGGGTCTGAGTTGGTTTTGCCTTCTTCCTTCCCAAATTTTGTATTCTGACGCAATACAAACACGAGTTTAGACAGCAGATCCATTATGAAATAAAAACCAAAACCAATTAGCGTGTCATGCTCAGAATTCTAGAGGCAGCACGACCAACATGAGTTTTTGTGTTTTGGAAAAAGAAATGGAACCCTTTTGCAGAGGGGAACGATAATTAATTCCCCAAATCAGTTTGCCAGCGATTTTCAGGTGAATTGAATGAGTTTTCCAAAGCCAGTCAGCTGGGAGGGGTGGATGAATCCGGAAACAGCCTGTTTCCTTGTGACTAAATCAAACCCACTATCAAAAAGGACTCTTGCATTTCTTTGGCTCTTTTCACATTTTTCTTCTTTATCATGGTTTGTAATGAATTTTCTGATGTGAGCTTTGATTTTGAGGCTGGAATATGGAGTTCAAGACACGGAAGGAATGGTCTTTTTCAATCAGGGCACAGCTGTTGGCTTGCTCCAATTCTGGCTTTCTGTCATGGTTTTGGGTGCCTCAGCCGAGTTTTGGTTTCCTGGGCGGCAATTTCCTAAAGGATTTCTGGGTCTGAGTTGGTTTTGCCTTCTTCCTTCCCAAATTTTGTATTCTGACGCAATACAAACACGAGTTTAGACAGCACATCCATTATGAAATAAAAAACAAAACGAATTAGCGTGTCATGCTTAGAATTCTAGAGGCAGCACGACCAACATGAATTTTTGTGTTTTGGAAAAAGAAATGGAACCCTTTTGCAGAGGGCAACGATAATTAATTCCCCAAATCAGTTTGCCAGCGATTTTCAGGTGAATTGAATGAGTTTTCCAAAGCCAGTCAGCTGGGAGGGGTGGATGAATCCGGAAACAGCCTGTTTCCTTGTGACTAAATCAAGCCCACTATCAAAAAGGACTCTTGCATTTCTTTGGCTCTTTTCACATTTTTCTTCTTTATCATGGTTTGTAATGAATTTTCTGATGTGAGCTTTGATTTTGAGGCTGGAATATGGAGTTCAAGACTGGAAGGAATGGTCTTTTTCAATCAGGGCACTGCTGTTGGCTTGCTCCAATTCTGGCTTTCTGTCATGGTTTTGGGTGCCTCAGCCGAGTTTTGGTTTCTTGAGCGGCAATTTCCTAAATGATTTCTGGGTCTGAGTTGGTTTTGCCTTCTTCCTTCCCAAATTTTGTATTCTGACGCAATACAAACACGAGTTTAGACAGCAGATCCATTATGAAATAAAAAAAAAAAAAAACAATTAGCGTGTCATGCTTAGAATTCTAGAGGCAGCACGACCAACATGAGTTTTTGTGTTTTGGAAAAAGAAATGGAACCCTTTTGCAGAGGGGAACGATCATTAATTCCCCAAATCAGTTTGCCAGCGATTTTCAGGTGAATTGAATGAGTTTTCCAAAGCCAGTCAGCTGGGAGGGGTGGATGAATGCGGAAACAGCCTGTTTTCTTGTGACTAAATCAAACCCACTATCAAAAAGGACTCTTGCATTTCTTTGGCTCTTTTCACATTTTTCTTCTTTATCATGGTTTGTAATGAATTTTCTGATGTGAGCTTTGATTTTGAGGCTGGAATATGGAGTTCAAGACACGGAAGGAATGGTCTTTTTCAATCAGGGCACAGCTGTTGGCTTGCTCCAATGCTGGCTTTCTGTCATGGTTTTGGGTGCCTCAGCCGAGTTTTGGTTTCTTGAGCGGCAATTTCCTAAAGGATTTCTGGGTCTGAGTTGGTTTTGCCTTCTTCCTTCCCAAATTTTGTATTCTGACGCAATACAAACACGAGTTTAGACAGCAGATCCATTATGAAAGAAATAAAAAACAAAACGAATTAGCGTGTCATGCTTAGAATTCTAGAGGCAGCACGACCAACATGAGTTTTTGTGTTTTCGAAAAAGAAATGGAACCCTTTTGCAGAGGGGAACGATCATTAATTCCACAAATCAGTTTGCCAGCGATTTTCAGGTGAATTGAATGAATTTTCCAAAGCCAGTCAGCTGGGAGGGGTGGATGAATCCGGAAACAGCCTGTTTCCATGTGACTAAATCAAGCCCACTATCAAAAAGGACTCTTGCATTTCTTTGGCTCTTTTCACATTTTTCTTCTTTATCATGGTTTGTAATGAATTTTCTGATGTGAGCTTTGATTTTGAGGCTGGAATATGGAGTTCAAGACTGGAAGGAATGGTCTTTTTCAATCAGGGCACTGCTGTTGGCTTGCTCCAATTCTGGCTTTCTGTCATGGTTTTGGGTGCCTCAGCCGAGTTTTGGTTTCTTGAGCGGCAATTTCCTAAATGCTTTCTGGGTCTGAGTTGGTTTTGCCTTCTTCCTTCCCAAATTTTGTATTCTGACGCAATACAAACACGAGTTTAGACAGCAGATCCATTATGAACTAAAAACCAAAACCAATTAGCGTGTCATGCTTAGAATTCTAGAGGCAGCACGACCAACATGAGGTTTTGTGTTTTGGAAAAAGAAATGGAACCCTTTTGCAGAGGGGCACGATAATTAATTCCCCAAATCAGTTTGCCAGCGATTTTCAGGTGAATTGAATGAGTTTTCCAAAGCCAGTCAGCTGGGAGGGGTGGATGAATCTGGAAACAGCCTGTTTCCTTGTGACTAAATCAAGCCCACTATCAAAAAGGACTCTTCCATTGCTTTGGCTCTTCTCACTTTTTTCATCTTTATCATGGTTTGTAATGAATTTTCTGATGTGAGCTTTGATTTTGAGGCTGGAATATGGAGTTCAAGACCCGGAAGGAATGGTCTTTTTCAATCAGGGCAGAGCTGTTGACTTGCTCCAATTCTGGCTTTCTGTCATGGTTTTGGGTGCCTCAGCCGAGTTTTGGTTTCCTGGGCGGCAATTTCCTAAATGATTTCTGGGTCTGAGTTGGTTTTGCCTTCTTTCTTCCCAAATTTTGTATTCTGACACAATACAAACATGAGTTTAGACAGCAGATCCATTATGAAAGAAAAAAAAACCAAAATCAATTAGCGTGTCATGCTTAGAATTCTAGAGGCAGCACGACCAACATGAGGTTTTGTGTTTTGGAAACAGAAATGGAACCCTTTTGCAGAGGGGAACGATCATTAATTCCCCAAATCAGTTTGCCAGCGATTTTCAGGTGAATTGAATGAGTTTTCCAAAGCCAGTCAGCTGGGAGGGGTGGATGAATCCGGAAACAGCCTGTTTCCTTGTGACTTAATCAAGCCCACTATCAAAAAGGACTCTTGCATTTCTTTGGCTCTTCTCACTTTTCTCTTCTTTATCATGGTTTGTAATGAATTTTCTGATGTGAGCTTTGATTTTGAGGCTGGAATATGGAGTTCAAGACACGGAAGGAATGGTCTTTTTCAATCAGGGCACAGCTGTTGGCTTGCTCCAATTCTGGCTTTCTGTCATGGTTTTGGGTGCCTCAGCCGAGTTTTGGTTCCTTGAGCGGCAATTTCCTAAAGGATTTCTGGGTCTGAGTTGGTTTTGCCTTCTTTCTTCCCAAATTTTGTCTTCTGACGCAATACAAACACGAGTTTAGACAGCAGATCCATTATGAAAGAAATAAAAAACAAAACGAATTAGCGTGTCATGCTTAGAATTCTAGAGGCAGCACGACCAACATGAGTTTTTGTGTTTTCGAAAAAGAAATGGAACCCTTTTGCAGAGGGGAACGATCATTAATTCCACAAATCAGTTTGCCAGCGATTTTCAGGTGAATTGAATGAATTTTCCAAAGCCAGTCAGCTGGGAGGGGTGGATGAATCCGGAAACAGCCTGTTTCCATGTGACTAAATCAAGCCCACTATCAAAAAGGACTCTTGCATTTCTTTGGCTCTTTTCACATTTTTCTTCTTTATCATGGTTTGTAATGAATTTTCTGATGTGAGCTTTGATTTTGAGGCTGGAATATGGAGTTCAAGACTGGAAGGAATGGTCTTTTTCAATCAGGGCACTGCTGTTGGCTTGCTCCAATTCTGGCTTTCTGTCATGGTTTTGGGTGCCTCAGCCGAGTTTTGGTTTCTTGAGCGGCAATTTCCTAAAGGATTTCTGGGTCTGAGTTGGTTTTGCCTTCTTCCTTCCCAAATTTTGTATTCTGACGCAATACAAACACGAGTTTAGACAGCAGATCCATTATGAACTAAAAACCAAAACGAATTAGCGTGTCATGCTTAGAATTCTAGAGGCAGCACGACCAACATGAGGTTTTGTGTTTTGGAAAAAGAAATGGAACCCTTTTGCAGAGGGGCACGATAATTAATTCCCCAAATCAGTTTGCCAGCGATTTTCAGGTGAATTGAATGAGTTTTCCAAAGCCAGTCAGCTGGGAGGGGTGGATGAATCTGGAAACAGCCTGTTTCCTTGTGACTAAATCAAGCCCACTATCAAAAAGGACTCTTCCATTGCTTTGGCTCTTCTCACTTTTTTCATCTTTATCATGGTTTGTAATGAATTTTCTGATGTGAGCTTTGATTTTGAGGCTGGAATATGGAGTTCAAGACCCGGAAGGAATGGTCTTTTTCAATCAGGGCAGAGCTGTTGACTTGCTCCAATTCTGGCTTTCTGTCATGGTTTTGGGTGCCTCAGCCGAGTTTTGGTTTCCTGGGCGGCAATTTCCTAAATGATTTCTGGGTCTGAGTTGGTTTTGCCTTCTTTCTTCCCAAATTTTGTATTCTGACACAATACAAACATGAGTTTAGACAGCAGATCCATTATGAAAGAAAAAAAAACCAAAATCAATTAGCGTGTCATGCTTAGAATTCTAGAGGCAGCACGACCAACATGAGGTTTTGTGTTTTGGAAACAGAAATGGAACCCTTTTGCAGAGGGGAACGATCATTAATTCCCCAAATCAGTTTGCCAGCGATTTTCAGGTGAATTGAATGAGTTTTCCAAAGCCAGTCAGCTGGGAGGGGTGGATGAATCCGGAAACAGCCTGTTTCCTTGTGACTTAATCAAGCCCACTATCAAAAAGGACTCTTGCATTTCTTTGGCTCTTCTCACTTTTCTCTTCTTTATCATGGTTTGTAATGAATTTTCTGATGTGAGCTTTGATTTTGAGGCTGGAATATGGAGTTCAAGACACGGAAGGAATGGTCTTTTTCAATCAGGGCACAGCTGTTGGCTTGCTCCAATTCTGGCTTTCTGTCATGGTTTTGGGTGCCTCAGCCGAGTTTTGGTTCCTTGAGCGGCAATTTCCTAAAGGATTTCTGGGTCTGAGTTGGTTTTGCCTTCTTTCTTCCCAAATTTTGTCTTCTGACGCAATACAAACACGAGTTTAGACAGCAGATCCATTATGAAATAAAAAAAAAAAAAAACAATTAGCGTGTCATGCTTAGAATTGTAGAGGCAGCACGACCAACATGAGTTTTTGTGTTTTGGAAAAAGAAATGGAACCCTTTTGCAGAGGGGAATGATAATTAATTCCCCAAATCAGTTTGCCAGCGATTTTCAGGTGAATTGAATGAGTTTTCCAAAGCCAGTCAGCTGGGAGGGGTGGATGAATGCGGAAACAGCCTGTTTCCTTGTGACTAAATCAAGCCCACTATCAAAAAGGACTCTTGCATTTCTTTGGCTCTTTTCACATTTTTCTTCTTTATCATGGTTTGTAATGAATTTTCTGATGTGAGCTTTGATTTTGAGGCTGGAATATGGAGTTCAAGACACGGAAGGAATGGTCTTTTTCAATCAGGGCACAGCTGTTGGCTTGCTCCAATGCTGGCTTTCTGTCATGGTTTTGGGTGCCTCAGCCGAGTTTTGGTTTCTTGAGCGGCAATTTCCTGAATGATTTCTGGGTCTGAGTTGGTTTTGCCTTCTTCCTTCCCAAATTTTGTATTCTGATGCAATACAAACACGAGTTTAGACAGCAGATCCATTATGAAATAAAAAACAAAACGAATTAGCGTGTCATGCTTAGAATTCTAGAGGCAGCATGACCAACATGAGCTTTTGTGTTTTGGAAAAAAAATGGAACCCTTTTGCAGAGGGGAACAATAATTAATTCCCCAAATCAGTTTGCCAGCGATTTTCAGGTGAATTGAATGAGTTTTCCAAAGCCAGTCAGCTGGGAGGGGTGGATGAATGCGGAAACAGCCTGTTTCCTTGTGACTAAATCAAGCCCACTATCAAAAAGGACTCTTGCATTTCTTTGGCTCTTTTCACATTTTTCTTCTTTATCATGGTTTGTAATGAATTTTCTGATGTGAGCTTTGATTTTGAGGCTGGAATATGGAGTTCAAGACTGGAAGGAATGGTCTTTTTCAATCAGGGCACTGCTGTTGGCTTGCTCCAATTCTGGCTTTCTGTCATGGTTTTGGGTGCCTCAGCCGAGTTTTGGTTTCTTGAGCGGCAATTTCCTAAAGGATTTCTGGGTCTGAGTTGGTTTTGCCTTCTTCCTTCCCAAATGTTGTATTCTGACGCAATACAAACACGAGTTTAGACAGCAGATCCATTATGAAAGAAATAAAAAACAAAACGAATTAGCGTGTCATGCTTAGAATTCTAGAGGCAGCACGACCAACATGAGTTTTTGTGTTTTCGAAAAAGAAATGGAACCCTTTTGCAGAGGGGAACGATCATTAATTCCCCAAATCAGTTTGCCAGCGATTTTCAGGTGAATTGAATGAGTTTTCCAAAGCCAGTCAGCTGGGAGGGGGGGATGAATCCGGAAACAGCCTGTTTCCTTGTGACTAAATCAAGCCCACTATCAAAAAGGACTCTTGCATTTCTTTGGCTCTTTTCACATTTTTCTTCTTTATCATGGTTTGTAATGAATTTTCTGATGTGAGCTTTGATTTTGAGGCTGGAATATGGAGTTCAAGACACGGAAGGAATGGTCTTTTTCAATCAGGGCACAGCTGTTGGCTTGCTCCAATGCTGGCTTTCTGTCATGGTTTTGGGTGCCTCAGCCGAGTTTTGGTTTCTTGAGCGGCAATTTCCTGAATGATTTCTGGGTCTGAGTTGGTTTTGCCTTCTTCCTTCCCAAATTTTGTATTCTGATGCAATACAAACACGAGTTTAGACAGCAGATCCATTATGAAAGAAAAAACAAAACGAATTAGCGTGTCATGCTTAGAATTCTAGAGGCAGCATGACCAACATGAGCTTTTGTGTTTTGGAAAAAAAATGGAACCCTTTTGCAGAGGGGAACAATAATTAATTCCCCAAATCAGTTTGCCAGCGATTTTCAGGTGAATTGAATGAGTTTTCCAAAGCCAGTCAGCTGGGAGGGGTGGATGAATCCGGAAACAGCCTGTTTCCTTGTGACTAAATCAAGCCCACTATCAAAAAGGACTCTTGCATTTCTTTGGCTCTTTTCACATTTTTCTTCTTTATCATGGTTTGTAATGAATTTTCTGATGTGAGCTTTGATTTTGAGGCTGGAATATGGAGTTCAAGACTGGAAGGAATGGTCTTTTTCAATCAGGGCACTGCTGTTGGCTTGCTCCAATTCTGGCTTTCTGTCATGGTTTTGGGTGCCTCAGCCGAGTTTTGGTTTCTTGAGCGGCAATTTCCTAAAGGATTTCTGGGTCTGAGTTGGTTTTGCCTTCTTCCTTCCCAAATTTTGTATTCTGACGCAATACAAACACGAGTTTAGACAGCAGATCCATTATGAAAGAAATAAAAAACAAAACGAATTAGCGTGTCATGCTTAGAATTCTAGAGGCAGCACGACCAACATGAGTTTTTGTGTTTTCGAAAAAGAAATGGAACCCTTTTGCAGAGGGGAACGATCATTAATTCCCCAAATCAGTTTGCCAGCAATTTTCAGGTGAATTGAATGAGTTTTCCAAAGCCAGTCAGCTGGGAGGGGTGGATGAATCCGGAAACAGCCTGTTTCCTTGTGACTAAATCAAGCCCACTATCAAAAAGGACTCTTGCATTTCTTTGGCTCTTTTCACATTTTTCTTCTTTATCATGGTTTGTAATGAATTTTCTGATGTGAGCTTTGATTTTGAGGCTGGAATATGGAGTTCAAGACTGGAAGGAATGGTCTTTTTCAATCAGGGCAGAGCTGTTGGCTTGCTCCAATTCTGGCTTTCTGTCATGGTTTTGGGTGCCTCAGCCGAGTTTTGGTTTCTTGAGCGGCAATTTCCTAAAGGATTTCTAGGTCTGAGTTGGTTTTGCCTTCTTCCTTCCCAAATTTTGTATTCTGACGCAATACAAACACGAGTTTAGACAGCAGATCCATTATGAACTAAAAACCAAAACCAATTAGCGTGTCATGCTTAGAATTCTAGAGGCAGCACGACCAACATGAGGTTTTGTGTTTTGGAAAAAGAAATGGAACCCTTTTGCAGAGGGGAATGATAATTAATTCCCCAAATCAGTTTGCCAGCGATTTTCAGGTGAATTGAATGAGTTTTCCAAAGCCAGTCAGCTGGGAGGGGTGGATGAATCCGGAAACAGCCTGTTTCCTTGTGACTTAATCAAGCCCACTATCAAAAAGGACTCTTGCATTTCTTTGGCTCTTTTCACATTTTTCTTCTTTATCATGGTTTGTAATGAATTTTCTGATGTGAGCTTTGATTTTGAGGCTGGAATATGGAGTTCAAGACACGGAAGGAATGGTCTTTTTCAATCAGGGCACAGCTGTTGGCTTGCTCCAATTCTGGCTTTCTGTCATGGTTTTGGGTGCCTCAGCCGAGTTTTGATTTCTTGAGCTGCATTTTCCTAAATGATTTCTGGGTCTGAGTTGGTTTTGCCTTCTTCCTTCCCAAATTTTGTATTCTGACGCAATACAAACACGAGTTTAGACAGCAGATCCACTATGAAATTAAAAAAAAAAAAACAAAACCAATTCGCGTGTCATGCTTATAATTCTAGAGGCAGCACGACCAACATGAGTTTTTGTGTTTTGGAAAAAGAAATGGAACCCTTTTGCAGAGGGGAACGATCATTAATTCCCCAAATCAGTGTGCCAGCGATTTTCAGGTGAATTGAATGAGTTTTCCAAAGCCAGTCAGCTGGGAGGGGTGGATGAATCCGGAAACAGCCTGTTTCCTTGTGACTAAATCAAGCCCACTCTCAAAAAGGACTCTTGCATTTCTTTGGCTCTTTTCACATTTTTCTTCTTTATCATGGTTTGTAATGAATTTTCTGATGTGAGCTTTGATTTTGAGGCTGGAATATGGAGTTCAAGACACGGAAGGAATGGTCTTTTTCAATCAGGGCAGAGCTGTTGGCTTGCTCCAATTCTGGTTTCTGTCATGGTTTTGGGTGCCTCAGCTGAGTTTTGGTTTCTTGAGCGGCAATTCCCTAAATGATTTCTGGGTCTGAGTTGGTTTTGCCTTCTTCCTTCCCAAATTTTGTATTCTGACGCAATACAAACACGAGTTTAGACAGCAGATCCATTATGAAAGAAAAAAACAAAACCAATTAGCGTTTCATGCTTAGAATTCTAGAGGCAGCACGACCAACATGAGTTTTTGTGTTTTGGAAAAAGAAATGGAACCCTTTTGCAGAGGGGTTCGATAATAAATTCCCCCAAATCAGTTTGCCAGTGATTTTCACTTGAATTGAAAGAGTTTTCCAAAGCCAGTCAGCTGGGAGGGCTGGACGAATCCGGAAACAGCCTGTTTCCTTGTGACTAAATCAAGCCCACAATCAAAAAGGACTCTTGCATTTCTTTGGCTCTTTTCACATTTTTCTTGTTTCTCATGGTTTGTAATGAATTTTCTGATGTGAGCTTTGATTTTGAGGCTGGAATATGGAGTTCAAGACACGGAAGGAATGGTCTTTTTCAATCAGGGCACAGCTGTTGGCTTGCTCCAATTCTGGCTTTCTGTCATGGTTTTGGGTGCCTCAGCCGAGTTTTGGTTTCTTGAGCGGCAATTTCCTAAAGGATTTCTGGGTCTGAGTTGGTTTTGCCTTCTTCCTTCCCAAATTTTGTATTCTGATGCAATACAAACACGAGTTTAGACAGCAGATCCATTATGAAAGAAAAAAAACAAAACCAATTAGCGTGTCATGCTTAGAATTCTTGAGGCAGCGCGACCAACATGAGTTTTTGTGTTTTGGAAAAAGAAATGGAACCCTTTTGCAGAGTGGAATGATAATTAATTCCCCAAATCAGTTTGCCAGCGATGTTCAGGGGAATTGAATGAGTTTTCCAAAGCCAGTCAGCTGGGAGGGGTGGATGAATCCGGAAACAGCCTGTTTCCTTGTGACTAAATCAAGCCCACTATCAAAAAGGACTCTTGCATTTCTTTGGCTCTTTTCACATTTTTCTTCTTTATCATGGTTTGTAATGAATTTTCTGATGTGAGCTTTGATTTTGAGGCTGGAATATGGAGTTCAAGACACGGAAGGAATGGTGTTTTCAGTCAGGGCACAGCTGTTGGCTTGCTCCAATTCTGGCTTTCTGTCATGGTTTTGGGTGCCTCAGCCGAGTTTTGGTTTCTTGAGCGGCAATTTCCTAAAGGATTTCTGGGTCTGAGTTGGGTTTGCCTTCTTCCTTCCCAAATTTTGTATTCTGACGCACTACAAACACGAGTTTAGACAGCAGATCCATTATGAAATAAAAAAAACAAAACAAAACCAATTAGCGTGTTATTCTTAGAATTCTGTAGGCAGCACGACCAACATGATGTTTTGTGTTTTGGAAAAAGAAATGGAACCCTTTTGCAGAGGGGCACGATAATGAATTCCCCAAATCAGTTTGCCAGCTATTTTCAGGTGAATTGAATGAGTTTTCCAAAGCCAGTCAGCTGGGAGGGGTGGATGAATCCGGAAACAGCCTGTTTCCTTGTGACTAAATCAAGCCCACTATCAAAAAGGACTCTTGCATTTCTTTGGCTCTTTTCACATTTTTCTTCTTTATCATGGTTTGTAATGAATTTTCTGATGTGAGCTTTGATTCTGAGGCTAGAATATGGAGTTCAAGACACGGAAGGAATGGTCTTTTTCAATCAGGGCACTGCTGTTGGCTTGCTCCAATTCTGGCTTTCTGTCATGGTTTTGGGTGCCTCAGCCGAGTTTTGGTTTCCTGAGCGGCAATTTCCTAAAGGATTTCTGGGTCTGAGTTGGTTTTGCCTTCTTCCTTCCCAAATTTTGTATTCTGATGCAATACAAACACGAGTTTAGACAGCAGATCCATTATGAAATAAAAAAAACAAAACCAATTAGCTTCTCATGCTTAGAATTCTAGAGGCAGCACAACCAACATGAGTTTTTGTGTTTTGGAAAAAGAAATGGAGCCCTTTTGCAGAGGGGCACGATTATGAATTCCCCAAATCAGTTTGCCAGCGATTTTCAGGTGAATTGAATGAGTTTTCCAAAGCCAGTCAGCTGGGAGGGGTGGATGAATCCGGAAACAGCCTGTTTCCTTGTGACTAAATCAAGCCCACTATCAAAAAGGACTCTTGCATTTCTTTGGCTCTTTTCACATTTTTCTTCTTTATCATGGTTTGTAATGAATTTTCTGATGTGAGCTTTGATTTTGAGGCTGGAATATGGAGTTCAAGACACGGAAGGAATGGTGTTTTCAGTCAGGGCACAGCTGTTGGCTTGCTCCAATTCTGGCTTTCTGTCATGGTTTTGGGTGCCTCAGCCGAGTTTTGGTTTCTTGAGCGGCAATTTCCTAAAGGATTTCTGGGTCTGAGTTGGGTTTGCCTTCTTCCTTCCCAAATTTTGTATTCTGACGCCATACAAACACGAGTTTAGACAGCAGATCCATTATGAAATAAAAAAAACAAAACAAAACCAATTAGCGTGTTATTCTTAGAATTCTGTAGGCAGCACGACCAACATGATGTTTTGTGTTTTGGAAAAAGAAATGGAACCCTTTTGCAGAGGGGCACGATAATTAATTCCCCAAATCAGTTTGCCAGCGATTTTCAGGTGAATTGAATGAGTTTTCCAAAGCCAGTCAGCTGGGAGGGGTGGATGAATCCGGAAACAGCCTGTTTCCTTGTGACTAAATCAAGCCCACTATCAAAAAGGACTCTTCCATTTCTTTGGCTCTTTTCACATTTTTCTTCTTTATCATGGTTTGTAATGAATTTTCTGATGTGAGCTTTGATTTTGAGGCTGGAATATGGAGTTCAAGACACGGAAGGAATGGTCTTTTTCAATCAGGGCACAGCTGTTGGCTTGCTCCAATTCTGGCTTTCTGTCATGGTTTTGGGTGCCTCAGCCGAGTTTTGGTTTCTTGAGCGGCAATTTCCTAAAGGATTTCTGGGTCTGAGTTGGCTTTGCCTTCTTCCTTCCCAAATTTTGTATTCTGACACAATACACACACGAGTTTAGACAGCAGATCCATTATGAAAGAAAAAAAAAAAAAGCAAAACAAATGAGCGTGTCATGCTTAGAATTCTAGAGGCAGCACAACCAACATGAGTTTTTGTGTTTTGGACAAAGAAATGGAAGCCTTTTGCAGAGGGGAACGATCATTAATTCCCCCAAATCAGTTTGCCAGCGATTTTCAGGTGAATTGAATGAGTTTTCCAAAGCCAGTCAGCTGGGAGGGGTGGATGAATCCGGAAACAGCCTGTTTCCTTGTGACTAAATCAAGCCCACTATCAAAAAGGACTCTTGCATTTCTTTGGCTCTTTTCACATTTTTCTTCTTTATCATGGTTTGTAATGAATTTTCTGATGGGAGCTTTGATTTTGAGGCTGGAATATGGAGTTCAAGACACGGAAGGAATGGTCTTTTTCAATCAGGGCACAGCTGTTGGCTTGCTCCAATTCTGGCTTTCTGTCATGGTTTTGGGTGCCTCAGCCGAGTTTTGGTTTCTTGAGCGGCAATTTCCTAAAGGATTTCTGGGTCTGAGTTGGCTTTGCCTTCTTCCTTCCCAAATTTTGTATTCTGACACAATACACACACGAGTTTAGACAGCAGATCCATTATGAAAGAAAAAAAAAAAAGCAAAACAAATGAGCGTGTCATGCTTAGAATTCTAGAGGCAGCACGACCAACATGAGTTTTTGTGTTTTGGACAAAGAAATGGAACCCTTTTGCAGAGGGGAACGATAATTCATTCCCCAAATCAGTTTGCCAGCGATTTTCAGGTGAATTGAATGAGTTTTCCAAAGCCAGTCAGCTGGGAGGGGTGGATGAATCCGGAAACAGCCTGTTTCCTTGTGACTAAATCAAGCCCACTATCAAAAAGGACTCTTCCATTTCTTTGGCTCTTTTCACATTTTTCTTCTTTATCATGGTTTGTAATGAATTTTCTGATGTGAGCTTTGATTTTGAGGCTGGAATATGGAGTTCAAGACACGGAAGGAATGGTCTTTTTCAATCAGGGCACAGCTGTTGGCTTGTTCCAATTCTGGCTTTCTGTCATAGTTTTGGGTGCCTCAGCCGAGTTTTGGTTTCTTGAGCGGCAATTTCCTAAAGGATTTCTGGGTCTGAGTTGGTTTTGCCTTCTTCCTTCTCAAATTTTGTATTCTGACGCAATACACACACAAGTTTAGGCAGCAGATCCATTAGGAAATAAAAAACAAAACCAATTAGTGTGTCATGCTTAGAATTCTAGAGGCAGCACGACCGACATGAGTTTTTGTGTTTTGGAAAAAGAAATGGAATCCTTTTGCAGAGGGGAACGATCATTAATTCCCCAAATCAGTTTGCCAGCGATTTTCAGGTGAATTGAATGAGTTTTCCAAAGCCAGTCAGCTGGGAGGGGTGGATGAATCCGGAAACAGCCTGTTTCCTTGTGACTAAATCAAGCCCACTATCAAAAAGGACTCTTCCATTTCTTTGGCTCTTTTCACATTTTTCTTCTTTATCATGGTTTGTAATGACTTTTCTGATGTGAGCTTTGATTTTGAGGCTGGAATATGGAGTTCAAGACACAGAAGGCATGGTCTTTTTCAATCAGGGCACAGCTGTTGGCTTGCTCCAATTCTGGCTTTCTGTCATGGTTTTGGGTGCCTCAGCCGAGTTTTGGTTTCTTGAGCGGCAATTTCCTAAAGGATTTCTGGGTCTGAGTTGGTTTTGCCTTCTTCCTTCCCAAATTTTGTATTCTGACGCAATACAAACACGAGGTTAGACAGCAGATCCATTATGAAAGAAAAAACAAAACGAATTAGCGTGTCATGCTTAGAATTCTAGAGGCAGCACGAACAACGTTTGAAGCTACAAGTAACATGACCAATGTGAGATTTTTTTGTTTTGGAGAATAAAATGGAACACTTTGGCTGTGGTGACAGATAGTAATTGCCTCCGTTCAGGTTATTTCAGTCAATATTCCACAGGCAGTCAGCTGGAGGGGTGGATGAATCGGGGAATAGCCGAATAGCCGCTTTCCTTGCGACTAAATCAAGCCCAATATCATTATGGATTCTTGAATTTTTGGCTTTTTTCTCATTTTTCTTATTTATCATGGTTTGTAATGAATTTTCTGATGTGAGCTTTGGTTTTGAGGCTGGCATATTGAGTTCAGTGCACAAGAGGGATGTTCTTTTTCAATCAGGGCACAGCTGTTGGCTTGCTCCAATTCTGGCTTCCTTTCATTGCTTTGGGTGCCTCAGCTGAACTTTGGTTTCTTGAGTGGCAATTTCCTTAATGTTTTCTGGGTCTGAATTGGTTTTGCCTTGATCCTTCCCAAATTTTGTATTCTGACACAATACAAACAAGAGTTTGGACAGAGTAGCCATTATGAAATAAAAAACACAACACATAAGCGTTTGAAGCTTATACATCTACAGGTAACACGAGCAAGGTGAGTTTTTGTGTTTTGGAAAATAAAATGGAACACTTTGGCTGAGGTGACAGATATTAATTGCCTCCAAGCTCAATTTCTCTGCAATTTTCAGGTTAATTCAGTCAGAATTCCACAGGCAGTCAGCTGGAGGGGTGGATGCATCTGGGAACAGCCGGTTTCCTTGCGACTGAATCCAGCCCAATATCATCATGGATTCTTGCATTTCTTTGGCTTTTTTCTCATTTTTCTTATTTATCGTGGTTTGTAATGAATTTTCTGATGTGAGCTTTGGATTTGAGGCTGGCATATGGAGTTCAGGGCATAAGAGGAAGGTTCTTATTCAATCAGGGCACAGATGTTGGCTTGCTCCAATTCTGGCTTTCTGTCATGGTTTTGGGTGCCTCTGCCGATTTGAGGTTTCTTGAGTGGCAATTTCCTAAACGTTTTCTTAGTCTGAGTTGGTTTTGTCCTCTTCCTTCCCAAATTTTGTATTCTGACGCAATAGAAACAAGAGTTTGGGCAGAATAGCCATTATGAAATAAAAAACACATCAAATAGGCTTTTGAAAGCTACAGATAACACGACCAAGGTTAGATTTTGTTTTGGATAATAAAATGGAACACTTTGGCTGTGGTGACAGATATTAACTGCCTCCGTTCAGGTTAATTCAGTCAATATTCCTCAGGCAGTCAGCTGGAGGGGTGGATGAATCTGGGAATAGCCGTCTTCCTTTCGACTAAATCAATCCCAATATCATTATGGATTCTTGCATTTCTTTGGCTTTTCTCTCATTTTTCTTATTTATCGTGGTTTTTAATGAATTTTCTGATGTGAGCTTTGGTTTTGAGGCTGGAATATGGAGTTCAGGGCACAAGAGGAAGGTTCTTATTCAATCAGGGCACAGCTGCTAGCTTGCTACAAATACGGCTTGCTGTCATTGTTTTGGGTGCCTCCGCTGATTTGCGGTTTCTTGAGCATGAATTTGCTAAATATTTTATGAGTCTCAGTTGGTTTTCCTTCTTCCTTCCCAAATTTTGTAATCTGACGCAATAGAAAGAAGAATTTGGACAGAGTAGCCATTATGAAATAAAAAACACAACAAATAGGCTTTTGAAGCTACAGGTAACACGAACAGGGTGACATTTTGTGTTTTGGAAAATAAAATGGAACACGTTTTCTGTGGTGACAGATATTAACTGCCTCCGTTCAGGTTAATTCAGTCAGAATTCCACAGGCAGTCAGCTGGAGGGGTGGATGAATCCGGGAATAGCCGGTTTCCTTGCGACTAAATCAAGCCCAATATAATTATGGATTCTTGCATTTCTTTGGGTTTATTCTGATTTTTCTTATTTATCATGGTTTGTAATGAATTTTCTGATGTGAGCTTTGGTTTTGAGGCTGCAATATGGAGTTCAGGGCACCGGAGTAATGGCCTTTTTCAATCAGAGCACAGCTGTAGGCTTGCTCCAATTCTGGCTTGCTGTCATTGTTTTGGGTGCCTCCGCCGATTTGAGGTTTCTTGAGTGGCAATTTCCTAAACGTTTTCTGAGTCTCAGTTGGTTTTGCCTTCTTTCCTTTCCAAATTTTGTATTCTGACGCAATACAAACAAGAGTTTGGACAGACTAGCCATTATGAAAAAAAAAAAAAAAAACATCAAATGGGCTTTTGAAGCTACAGGTAACACGAACAAGGTGACATTTTGTGTTTTGGAAAATAAAATGAACACGTTGGCTGAGGTAACAGATATTAACTGCCTCTATTCAGGTTAATTCAGTCAGAATTCCACAGGCAGTCAGCTGGAGGGGTGGATGAATCCGGGAACAGCCGGTTTCCTTGCGACTAAATCCAGCCCAATATCATTATGGATTCTTGCATTTCTTTGTCTTTTTTCTCTTTTTTCTTATTTATCATGGTTTGCAATGAATTTTCTGATGTGAGCTTTGGTTTTGAGGCTGGCATATGGAGTTCAGTGCACAAGAGGAAGGTTCTTTTTCAATCAGGGCACAGCTGTTGGCTTGCTCCAATTCTGGCTTGCTGTCATTGTTTTGGATGCCTCAGCTGACTTCTGGTTCCTTGAGCGTCAATTTCCTAAATGTTTTCTGGTTCTGAGTTGGTTTTACCTTCTTCCTTCCCAAATTTTGTATTCTGACCCAATACAAACAAGAGTTTGGACACAGGAGCCATTAAGAAATAAAAAACACAACAAATAAGCATTTGAAGCTTATACATCTACAGGTAACACAACCAAGGTGAGTTTTTGTGTTTTGGAAAATCTAATGGAACACTTTGGCTGAGGTAACAGATAGTAATTGCCTCCAAACTGAGTTTCACTGAGATTTTCAGGTTAATTCGGTCAGAATTCCACAGGCAGTCAGCTGGAGGGGTGGATGAATCCGGGAACAGCCGGTTTCCTTGCGACTAAATCAAGCCCAATATCATTATGGATTCTTGCATTTCTTTGCCTTTTTTCTCATTTTTCTTATTTACCATGGTTTGTAATGAATTTTCTGATGTGAGCTTTGGTTTTGAGGCTGCAATATGGAGTTCAGGGCACCGGAGGAATGGTCTCTTTCAAACAGCCACAGCTGTTGGCCTGCTCCAATTCTGGCTTGCTGTCATGGTTTTGAGTGCCTCAGCCGATCTGTGTTTCCTTGAGCAGCAATTTCCTAAATGTTTTCTGGGTCTGATTTGGTTTTGCCTTCTTCCTTCCCAAATTTTGTATTCTGATGCAATAGAAACAAGAGTTTGGGCAGAGTTTCCATTATGAAATTAAAACACAACAAATAGGCGTTTGAAGCTTATACATCTACAGGTAACACAACCAAGGTGAGTTTTTGTGTTTTCGAAAATCAAATGGAACACTTTGGCTGAGGTGACAGATATTAATTGCCTCCAAACTGAGTTTCACTGCGATTTTCAGGTTAATTCAGTCGGAATTCTACGGGCAGTCAGCTGGAGGGGTGGATTAATCCTGGAACAGCCAGTTTCCTAAATCAAGCCCAATATCATTATGGATTCTTGAATTTCTTTGGCTTTTTTCTCCGTTTTGTTATTTATCATGGTTTGTAATGAATTTTCTAATCTGAGTTTTGGTTTTGAGGCTGCAATATGGAGTTCAGGGCACCGGGGGAATGGTCTTTTTCAATCAGGGCACAGCTGTTGGCTTGCTCCAATTCTGGCTTTCTGTCATGGTTTTGGGTGCCTCAGCCGAGTTTTGGTTTCCTGAGCGGCAATTTCCTAAATGATTTCTGAGTCTCAGTTGGTTTTGCCTTCTTCCTTCCCAAATTTTGTATTCTGACGGCATACAAACAAAGTTTCTGCAGAGTAGCCATTATGAAATAAAAAACACAACAAATAGGCATTTGAAGCTTTGAAATCTACAGGTCACACGACCTAGGTGAGTTTTTGTGTTTTGGAAAATAAATTGGAACACTTTGGCTGAGGTGACAGATAGTAATTTCCTCCAAACTGAGTTTCACTGCGATTTTCAGGTTAATTCTGTCCGAATTCCACAGGCAGTCAGCTGGGAGGTGTGGATGCATCTGGGAACAGCCGGTTTCCATGCTACTAAATCCAGCCCAATATCATTATGGATTCTTGCATTTCTTTGGCTTTTTTCTCATCTTTCTTATTTATCATGGTTTGTAATGAATTTTCTGATGTGAGCTTTGGTTTTCATGTTGGCATATTGAGTTCAGGTCACTTTTTCCATCAGGGCACAGCTGTTTGCTTGCTCCAATTCTGGCTTGCTGTCATTGTTTTGGATGTCTCAGCTGACTTCTGGTTCCTTGAGCGTCAATTTCCTAAATGTTTTCTGGTTCTGAGTTGGTTTTACCTTCTTCCTTCCCAAATTTTGTATTCTGACCCAATACAAACAAGAGTTTGGACACAGGAGCCATTAAGAAATAAAAAACACAACAAATAAGCATTTGAAGCTTATACATCTACAGGTAACACAACCAAGGTGAGTTTTTGTGTTTTGGAAAATCAAATGAACACTTTGGCTGAGGTGACAGATATTAATTGCCTCCAAACTGAGTTTCACTGCGATTTTCAGGTTAATTCAGTCAGAATTCCACAGGCAGTCAGCTGGAGGGGTGGATGAATCCGGGAACAGCAGGTTTCTTGTGACTAAATCCAACCTAACATCATTATGGATTCTTGCATTTCTTTGGCTTTTTTCTCCTTTTTCTTATTTATCATGGTTTGGAATGAATTTTCTGATGTGAGCTTTGGTTTTCAGGCTGCAATATGGAGTTCAGGGTACCGGGGGATTGGTCTTTTTCAAACAGGGCACAGCTGTTGGCCAGCTCCAATTCTGGCTTGCTCTCATTATTTTGGGTGCTTCAGCTGACTTTTGGTTTCTTGAGCAGCAATTTCCTAAATGTTTTCTGGGTCTGAGTTGGTTTTGCCTTCTTGCTTCCCAAATTTTGTATTCTGATGCAATACAAACAAGAGTTTCGGCAGAGTAGCCATTATGAAATAAAAAACACAACAAATAGGCGTTTGAAGCTTAGAAATCAACAGGTAACACGACCAAGGTGAGTTTTTGTGTTTTGGAAAATAAAGTGGAACACTTTGGCTGAGGTTGCAGATATTAATTGCCTCCAAAATGAGTTTAACTGCGATTTTCAGGTCAATTCCGTCAGAATTCCACAGGCAGTCAGCTGGAGGGGTGGATGAATCCGGGAACAGCTGGTTTCCTTGTAACTAAATCAAGCCAAATATCATTATGGATTCTTGCATTTCTTTGGCTTTTTTCTCCTTTTTCTTATTTATCATGGTTTGGAATGAATTTTCTGATGTGAGCTTTGGTTTTGAGGCTGCAATATCGAGTTCAGGGCACCGGAGGAATGGTCTTTTTCAAACAGCCACAGCTATTGGCCTGCTCCAATTCTGGCTTGCTGTCATTGTTTTGAGTGCCTCAGCCGATTTGTGGTTCCTTGAGTGGCAATTTCCTAAATGTTTTCTGGGTCTGAGTTGGTTTTGCCTTCTTCCTTCCCAAATTTTGTATTCTGACGCAATACAAACAAAATTTTGGGCAGAGTTTCCATTATGAAATAAAAAACACAATCAATAGGCGTTTGAAGTGTAGAAATCTACAGGATACACAACCAAGGTGAGTTTTTGTGTCTTGAAAAATCAAATGGAAAACTTTGGCTGAGGTGACAGATATTAATTGCCTCCAAACTGAGTTTCACTGCGATTTTCAGGTTAATTCAGTCAGAATTCTATGGGCAGTCAGCTGGAGGGGTGGATGAATCCAGGAACAGCCAGTTTCCTTGTGACTAAATCAAGCCCAATATCATTATGGATTCTTGCATTTCTTTCGCTTTTTTCTCCGTTTTCTTATTTATCATGGTTTTTAATGAATTTTCTGATGTGAGCTTTGGTTTTGAGGCTGCAATATGGAGTTCAGGGCACCGGAGGAATGGTCTTTTTCAAACAGGGCACAGCTGTTGGCCTGCTCCAATTCTGGCTTGCTGTCATTGTTTTGAGTGCCTCAGCCGATTTGTGGTTTCTTGAGTGGAAATTTTAAATGTTTTCAGGATCCAAGTTGGTTTTGCCTTCTTCCTTCCCAAATTTTGTATTCTGACAGCATACAAACAAGAGTTTCGGCAGAGTAGCCATTATGAAATAAAAAACACAACAAATAGGCATTTGAAGCTTTGAAATCTACAGGTAACACGACCTAGGTGAGTTTTTGTGTTTTGGAAAATAAAGTGGAACACTTTGGCTGAGGTTACAGATATTGATTGCCTCCAAACTTAGTTTCACTGTGATTTTCAGGTTAATTCTGTCCGAATTCCACAGGCAGTTAGCTGGAGGGGTGGATGAATCCGGGAACAGCCGGTTTCCTTGCGACTGAATCAAGGCCAATATCATTATGGTTTCTTGCATTTCTTTCTCTTTTTTCTCCGTTTTCTTATTTATCATGGTTTGGAATGAATTTTCAGATGTAAGCTTTGGTTTTGAGGCTGCAATATGGAGTTCAGGGCACCAGGGGAATGGTCTTTTTCAAACAGGGCACAGCTGTTGGCCTGCTCCAATTCTGGCTTGCTGTCATTGTTTTGAGTGCCTCCGCCGATTTGTGGTTTCTTGAGCAGCAATTTCCTAAATGTTTTCTGGGTCTGATTTGGTTTTGCCTTCTTCCTTCCGAAATTTTATATTCTGACGCCATAGAAACAAGAGTTTGGGCAGAGTAGCCATTATGAAATAAAAAACACAACAAATAGGCTTTTGAAGCTTAGAATTCTACAGGTAACACGACCTAGGTGAGTTTTTGTGTTTTGGAAAATCAAATGGAACACGTTGGCTGAGGTGACAGATATTAATTGCCTCCAAACTGAGTTTCACTGCGATTTTCAGGTTAATTCAGTCCGAATTCCACAGGCAGTCAGCTGGAGGGGTGGATGAATCCGGGAACAGCCGGTTTCCTTGCGACTAAATCCAGCCCAATATCATTATGGATTCTTGCATTTCTTTGGCTTTTTTCTCCGTTTTCTTATTTATCATGGTTTGTAATGAATTTTCTGATGTGAGCTTTGGTTTTAAGGTAGGCATATTGAGTTCAGGTCACTTTTTCCATCAGGGCACAGCTGTTTGCTTGCTCCAATTCTGGCTTGCTGTCATTGTTTTGGGTGTCTCAGCTGACTTCTGGTTCCTTGAGCATCAATTTCCTAAATGTTTTCTGGTTCTGAGTTCGTTTTACCTTCTTCCTTCCCTAATTTTGTATTCTGACCCAATACAAACAAGCGTTTGCACACAGTAGCCATTATGAAATAAAAAACACAACAAATATGCATTTGAAGCTTATACATGTACAGGTAACACAACCAAGGTGAGTTTTTGTGTTTTGGAAAATCAAATGGAACACTTTGGCTGAGGTGACAGATAGTAATTGACTCCAAACTGAGTTTCACTGCGATTATCAGGTTAATTCAGTCAGAATTCCACAGGCAGTCAGCTGGAGGGGTGGATGAATCCGGGAACAGCCGGTTTCCTTTCGAGTAAATCAAGCCCAATATCATTATAGATTCTTGCATTTCTTTGGCTTTTTTCTCATTTTTCTTATTTACCATGGTTTGTAATGAATTTTCTGATGTGAACTTTGGTTTTGAGGCTGCAATATGGAGTTCAGGGCACCGGAGGAATGGTCTTTTTCAAACAGCCACAGCTGTTGGCCTGCTCCAATTCTGGCTTGCTGTCATGGTTTTGAGTGCCTCAGCCGATCTGTGTTTCCTTGAGTGGTAATTTCCTAAATGTTTTCTGGGTCTGAGTTGGTTTTGCCTTCTTCCTTCCCAAATTTTGTATTCTGCCGCAATACAAACAAGAGTTTGGGCAGAGTTTCCATTATGAAATAAAAAACACAACCAATAAGCGTTTGAAGCTTATACATCTACAGGTAACACGACCAAGGTGAGTTTTTGTGTTTTGGAAAATCAAATGGAACACTTTGACTGAGGTGACAGATATTAATTTCCTCTAAACTGAGTTTCACTGCGATTTTCAGGTTAATTCAGACGGAATTCTATGGGCAGTCAGCTGGAGGGGTGGATGAATCTGGGAACAGCCAGTTACCTTGCGACTAAATCAAGCCCAATATCATTATGGATTCTTGGATTTCTATGGCTTTTTTCTCCGTTTTGTTATTTATCATGGTTTGTAATGAATTTTCTAATGTGAGTTTTGGTTTTGAGGCTGCAATATGGAGTTCAGGGCACCGGAGGAATGGTCTCTTTCAAACAGGGCACAGCTGTTGGCCTGCTCCAATTCTGGCTTGCTGTCATTGTTTTCAGTGCCTCAGCCGATTTGTGGTTTCTTGAGCGGCAATTTCCTAAATGTTTTCTGGGTCTGAGTTGGTTTTGCCTTCTTTCTTCCCAAATTTTGCATTCTCACACCATACAAACAAGAGTTTGGACAGAGTAGCCTTTATGAAATAAAAAACACAACAAATAGGCGTTTGAAGCTTAGAAATCTACAGGTAACACGACCAAGGTGAGTTTTTGTGTTTTGGAAAATCAAATGGAACACTTTGGCTGAGGTGACAGATAGTAATTGACTCCAAACTGAGTTTCACTGCGATTATCAGGTTAATTCAGTCAGAATTCCACAGGCAGTCAGCTGGAGGGGTGGATGAATCCGGGAACAGCCGGTTTCCTTGCGACTAAATCCAGCCCAATATCATTATGGATTCTTGCATTTCTTTGGCTTTTTTCTCATATTCTTATGTATCATGGTTTGTAATGAATTTTCTGATGTGAGCTTTGGTTTTGAGGCTGGCATATTGAGTTCAGGGCACCGGAGGAATGGTCTTTTTCAAACTGGGCACAGCTGTTGGCCTGCTCCAATTCTGGCTTGCTGTCATGGTTTTGTGGGCCTCAGCTGATTATTGGTTTCTTGAGCGGCAATTTCCTAAATGTTTTCTGGGTCTGAGTTGGTTTTGCCTCCTTCCTTCCCAAATTTTGTATTCTGATGCAATACAAACAAGAGTTTTGGCAGAGTAGCCATTATGAAATAAAAAACAAAACAAATAGGCGTTTGAAGCTTAGAAATCTACAGGTAACACAACCAAGGTGAGTTTTTGTGTTTTGGAAAATCAAATGGAACACTTTGGCTGAGGTGACAGATATTAATTGCCTCCAAACTGAGTTTCACTGCGATTTTCAGGTTAATTCAGTCAGAATTCCACAGGCAATCAGCCGGAGGGGTGGATGAATCCGGGAATGGCTGGTTTCCTTGCGACTAAATCAAGTCCAATATCATTATGGATTCTTGGATTTCTATGGCTTTTTTCTCTTTTTTCTTATGTATCATGGTTTGTAATGAATTTTCTGATGTGAGCTTTGGTTTTGAGGCTGCAATATGGAGTTCAGTGCACAAGAGGAAGGTTCTTTTTCAATCAGGGCACAGCTGTTGGCTTACACCAATTCTGGGTTGCTGTCATTGTTTTGGGTGCCTCAGCCGATTTGTGGTTTCTTGAGTGGCAATTTCCTACATATTTTCTGGGCCTGAGTCGGTTTTGCCTTCTTATTCCCAAATTTTGTATTCTGATGCAATACAAGCAAGATTTTGGACTGAGTAGCCATTAGGAAAGAAGAAAAAAACACAGTAAATTGGCCTTTCAGGATTAGAAATCTACAGGCAACACGACCAAGATGAGTTTCTGTGTTTTGGAAAATGACTTGGAACTCTTCTGCTGAGGGGACAGATACTAATACCCTCCAAATTGAGTGTGAGTGCGATTTTCAGGTGAATTCAATCAGATTCCAAAATCAGTCTGTGGAAGGGGGACGAATCTGAAAACAGCCAGTTTCCTTGTGTCTAAATCCAATCAAATATTACAAAGGACTCTTGCATTTCTTTGGTTTTTTTCACATTTCCCTTATTTATCATGGTTTGTAATGAATTTTGTGATGTGAGCTTTGGTTTTGAAGCTGGAATATGGAGTTCAGGGCATGGGAGGAATGGTCTTTTTCAAACAGGGCACAGCTGTTGGCTTGCTCCAATTCTGGCTTGCTGTCATGGTTTTGGGTGCCTCAGCTGAATTTGGTTTCTTGAGCATCAATTTCCTAAATGTTTTCTGGGTCTGAGTTGGTTTTGCCATCTTCCTTCCCAAATTTTGTATTCTCACACCATACAAACAAGAGTTTGGACAGAGTAGCCATTATGAAATAAAAAACACAACAAATAGGCGTTTGAAGCTTAGGAATCTACAGGTAACACGACCAAGGTGAGCTTTTGTGTTTTGGAAAATCAAATGGAACACTTTGGCTGAGGTGACAGATATTAATTGCCTCCAAATTGAGTTTCACTGTGATTTTCAGGTTAATTCAGTCAGAATTCCACAGGCAGTCAGCTGGAGCGGTGGATGAATCCGGGAACGGTCGGTTTCCCTGCGACTAAATCAAGCCCAATAACATTATGGATTCTTGCATTTCTTTGGATTTTTTCTCTTTTTTCTTATGTATCTTGGTTTGTAATGAATTTTCTGATGTGAGCTTTGGTTTTGAGGCGGCAATATTGAGTTCAGGGCACAAGAGTAATGGTCTTTTTCAATCAGGGCACAGCTGTTGTCTTGCTCCAATTCTGCTTGCTGTCATTGTTTTGGGTGCCTCAGGTGACTTTTGGTTTCTTGAGCGTCAATTTCCTACATGTTTTCTGGGTCTGAGTCGGTTTTGCCTTCTTCTTTCCCAAATTTTGTATTCTGATGCAATACAAGCAAGATTTTGGATAGAGTTAGCTCTGTGTCCATTCTTCTGTTTCTGCACTAGATGAATAAAAAGACAATGTAAAATGATTTGAAAAGAACTATAAGGGGTCGGCGCTGTGGTGCTGCTGCCAATTTGGGAGTGAACCAGCAGATGGAAAACACCTCTCTCTCTCTCTCTCTCTCTCTCTCTCTGTGCCTCTCCTTCCCTGTAACTCTGACTTCCAAATAAATAAATGAATCTTAAAGGAAGTATAAACATCAATAAAACACAAATGAAAATTGTATTCTCAAAAGTGGATATTAAACCATGCCTTCTACACCTCTGTTAAAAGTTACATTCTATCATAGTCATTTATGATTTCTAGGGCCAAAGTAGTAAATAAGATTTTTCTGGAAGAGAAAGAGGTTATGAGGGAGCCAGGATTTGGGGTCAGTTAGCAGAA
The DNA here is from genome assembly GCF_051225735.1 of Oryctolagus cuniculus. Classification (NCBI taxonomy): domain Eukaryota; kingdom Metazoa; phylum Chordata; class Mammalia; order Lagomorpha; family Leporidae; genus Oryctolagus; species Oryctolagus cuniculus. Next base: position 81,852,269 of record NC_142879.1, on the reverse strand, counting down.
GTGAGTGTCACTCTTTCAGATTTGATGCAGGAAAGGAACAGCAACTGATCCCTGAGATTTTGGTGTGGGAAGGAAAGGAAGGAGGGACTTAACAAAAGCAAATGCCCTCTGGTTGTGGGCACCCACCCCTGACTGCAGCTTTTCGGAGGAACAGCTGGTGTCTCTATGAATGCTGCAGCCTGGACTCCATTTCCCAGAGTTCCCAGTAGCTCCGAGGTATTCTGCTTTCCAAATACCTGTGGGCATGCACCTGCCACTGCCAGTCCCTGGGGCTCAGAGTTGGACCTGGGGAGTTCATTCCTTGATCAGTGTCAGCCCTGGGGGCTGTGCTGCTCCTTCTCTGGCATTTACTGCAACTCCTGCTCTGCATGTGCGATCCCAGGCAGTTTCCGAGTGCTCACCCTGAGCCTGCCTCCTGCTGCTTCTTCCCTCTTCATCCACCAACTGTGGGTCCCACATGTCAGGGCCTCTTTTCCCCACACTCCCAATTTCACTCCCCGTGTGTCCGGAAGAAAGGGTACCTGCTCCAGGGACTTTCTGCTGCAGGTTTGGCATGCAGGAAGGGGCGGAGACACATGTGGGAGAAGTGTGCCAGCGATCCTGGCAGCTTCTCCCAAGGTCAGGGCTGGGACCCAGGCTGCTCTGTCTCCCACCTCCGCTTCCCAGGCTCAAAGTGCCCAGACTCTCTCCTGCAGAACCTCACCTAAACTGTCCCTAATGCACTTTATTTAGTGGTTACAGGAGAGAGGGGGCAGCGTTCTGGGAACCTGCACTCACAGGGAAGGAAGGCAGAAAGACTCCTGATCTCCACAGTTAAATAAGCCAGGTTCCCACTGTGGGTGGTCTCAGAATGCAGTCTGGCCTGGTCTCTTGATGTTTCCTGGGCTGGTTCCTGCAGGGTGGGGCTGGATGGCCCTCAGGAGGGAGCCTGGGGCAGCAGAGGGGTGGGCAGGAGGATCTGTCTAGGATCTGCCCCACTGCTCTCATCCTGCACCTCATCTTCCTGGTGGGGATCAGTGTGAAGCGTGAATAGCTGCTTTGTGTGTTGATCCCTCTCAAGTATTAATTATCAAATTTTTCCAATGTGGAATTTGAAGCTGTTCCAGAAACCTGGGGTGGGAAAACTCCCTTCTTTCAAAGAGGCACAAAGACAGTGGAGGATCCAAGGAGTTCCTATTAATGGCCCTAGGCTCAGCTGGAATGATTTCCTGAGAACTGAGCATCAAATTCAAGTTTCTTAGCTGTTACAGCATTGGTGGGTTTAAATGGCAGCCTACATGATTAGAACCACATTTCCAATGGTCAATGGGTCCAGTATGTTTGTAAAAGAGATTTGGAATCTTACCCAAAACTGTTGTCTATGCTTATGTTTTATAGTTTCTCATATGTTTACTTAGTTTCTGGTTTTATATTTAGACTTTTAATTCACCTTGAGTTGCTTTTACATAGTGTATGAGGTTTTGGGTATATTTTCAGGCTTCTACATATGGATTTATTAGGACAGATTTATGACTGGAGTTTACAAAAGCAGAACTTAGGACATCTTCCCTCCCTAGACAAGATTTCAGTGGGCAGCTGTTTCACTCATTAATTGTGAGCATCCACTTTTAAAGGTTTGTGTTGGATGGGGTCCACTTCTCTTTCTTTGATGATGTATTTGGCTGCTTTTCATTTTCTGTCTTCAGCTATCACTTCTCCTGTTAGCAAGGCTGTCAACTGTTTTGACCTGCCACTGATCCCTTTGCAAAGTGAGAAGGGAACCAAAATTAATGCAAGTCTACTGTGTTGTCAATAACTGGAGCTACTTTTTTAAAGATTTATTTATTCATTTGAAAGAGTTACACAGAGAGAGGAGAGAGAGAGAGAGAGAAAGAGAGAGAGGTCTTCCATCCGATGGTTCATTCCCCAATTGGCAGCAATAGCTGGAGGTATGCCAATTTGAAGCCAGTAGCCAGGAGCTCCTTCTGAGATGAAGCTGTTTTTTTAAATAATTATTTATTTATTTGAAAGGCAGAACTTTGTCCAGGTCTCATAGGTGGGTGCAGGAATTGAGGGATTTGGGCCAACTTCTACTGTTTTCCCAGTCCACAGCAGAGAGCTGGATGGGAAGTGCAACAGCCAGGATCCCAACCGGCACCCATATAGGATGATGACAAGGCAGGCAGTAGCTTTACCCACTATGCAATAGTGCTGCCACTAACGGGAGCTCTTTTAATCTGAGTTTGCATAAAGAGAAGAATTACAGCATCATAAATACAGATAAGTAACAGTTTTTCTCTGCCCAGCACTTTACATTACCCAGTGCTCCACTGAGAATCTTACATTTCACACTGTGTAATGAAGAAGGCCAGTTACTTATCTTATTTTGGGTTCTGTGTTTAAACCCATGACACTTTTGACATGGGAGGATATTAGTTCTACAATTTCATAGAGACTGGTCTGTGGAAGCATCGATAGAAGTTATAACTGTGAGAGTGGTAAGAAAGAAGAGGGGAAGAAATAAGTGCCCCTTACCCCCCACAGAGATGTCCACAAGTGCAGTAGAAGATATGGCCTTATGGTTGACTTTCTGGGACAAACTGTGTTTGAGTGCTTCACATGTTCTGATAGAAAGGTGTTGCCACCAGGTTTTTAGTATATTTATTTATTTAGCTTTTAAAGATTTATTTATTTATTTGAAAATCAGAGTTACACAGAGAGAGAAGGAGAGGCAGAGAGAGAGAGAGAGAGAGAGAGAGAGAGAGAGGTCTTCCATCAGGTTCATTTCCCCAATGGCTTCATCATTGTGAACTTTGCTCAGTTCCTGACCTATACCTTTCCTTTAACCTAGTACTTTGCCATGTAGTAGCCCATGAAAACTGCAGACTGCATAAATTAATGAATACTTGGAGGGTTGTGATTTCTTAGAGGAACATCATGAGACAGAAGGAATAAAACAAAACAAAAGTATCCTCCGTATATAGAAGGTATACTGTTTTTGCAAGCCACAGCGAAGAGGAAGAAGCAGGAAAGTAGTGAGACTGGAAAGTTTGTGGCAAAGGTAATAGGCACTGGTCAAGAATTTAACAAGCCCATTAGGAAAACATTAAGGTTTCCTTACTTCAATGTAGACTCTGCCCTCTTATGGTGAACAGGGTCCTCTAAACCCACTTGTTGCACAAATGAAAACCCAAGCATTGTCTTCTCCCACAGATGGAGTCTGCTATTGGTTTTGATTTACATTTCCCTAATGGCTAGTGATATTGGGCATGTTCATATATGTCTTGACCATTGAGATTTCTTCTTCTGAGAAACATCTGTTTTGATCCTTGCCCATTTCTTAGCTGTACATTTTGCTTCTTATTTGGAGATTTTCCCAGTTCTATATATGTATGTTCTGGCTATCAATCTTTTGTCATAATCAGAGTTTTCAATGTTTCCTGCCATTCTGTCCATTGTATGTTCACTCTGTTGATTACTTTGTAGTGAAGATGTATCTTAATATGATATGCTCAAATTTCTATATTTTATTTTTTTTTACTTGTGATTTGGAATCTTATCCAAAACTGTTGTCTCTGCTAATGTTTTACAGTTTCTCATATGTTTACTTAGTTTCTGGTTTTCTATTTAGACTTTTAATTCACCTTGAGTTGCTTTTACATAGTGTATGAGGTTTTAGGTATATTTTCAGGCTTATACATATGTATAATCACTTTCCTTTAAACCATTTGCAAAAGGGGTTCTTCTTTCTCCTGTTTGTTTTCTTTCCTTTGTTATATAGGAGTTGCCTGTAGAAAAGTCGGTTTATTTCAGCTGCCTATACTTTTACATTGAACTATGAGTCTGTTTTCCAACAGTGCTAACATTGTTTCTATATTTTTAAGATTTATTTATTTATTGGAAAGGCCAGATGCTTCTTCCAAGTCTCTCATGTGGGTGCCAGCACCGTAGAACACAATCCATCTTCCACCAATTTCCCAGGTGCATTAGTAGGGAGCTGGATTGGAAGTGGAGCACCTGGTCTCCTAGCAGCAACATATGGGACGCATGCACAGCAGATCAAGGCTTTAACCCACTACACCACAGAACCAAACCCTTCCTTATTTACTTCTGCTGTGATCTTTCATTATTCACTTTTTTCTACTGCCCTGCATCTTGACTCCTTCCTGTTTTTTTTCTGGGTCCTGGAGGATGGTAGTAGGTGGCTTCTGGGATATCTTTTTGTGTTAGTAGATACTTGGTAATCTAAAATCACAGTTTTTAGTTTCTATATTTCTCTGCTAATCACTAGGACCTTCTGGATGACAATAGAAAATGCTGGCAGAAATGAGGATATATTAATTTGCTAAGAAAATACCACAGAGAATATGATTTAAATCATGGAATTTTACTTCTCAGAGTTGTAGAGCTTGAAAATATCAGATCAAGGTGCTTAAATAGGCTCGATTTTTCCAGAAGCCTTTCTCCGATGTGACAGACACATCTACCATTTGATCTACTTAAAAGCACTTTCTTCAGGTAGAGTCATGTTGCTGGTTAGCACTTCCGTGTTAGAGTTTTAGGGAGGCACATTTCAGTCCATAACAGCAAAAGGGACCCTGTGGTCTACTTCAATGACAGCCATCTCTGTGGAGGACACAAAGTTTGGAATCAGCGTTAGGATTTCTCACAGTATTAGTGTCAGTGCTATCTCCATCAAATGTGCATTCATGTACACACAAATCTACCTGTACTCATAAACACATTCAACAGTGGAAATGCCTGATGGTTGTGTACGGGTAACATCAATATAATAATCCATAAGATGGCCTATTAGCAGACATTAAAAAGAGAATTAGAAAGAATGACAACAAAATCTGCAGTTACCTATATTTATGTCTATATGTATGATATTCAGTATTTATAGTTGCTAAAAGATGAATACTGATGTGTGGGAATAAAAGCTAAACCTTACCTTGCAATATTGCAGCCTAGTCTACATGAAAGCTGTCTTCCTAAAACCATTCACTGGGCCCACTCTGTGGCATAGTAGATTAAGCATCCACCTGCAGCACCAGCATCCCACATGGGCACCAGTTTGAGTCCCTGCTCCTGCACTTCCAATCCAGCTCTTTACTAATGGCCTAGGAAAGCAGTGCAATATGCCCTGAGTGCTTGGGCCCCTGCACCCATGTGAGAGACCTGGAGGAAGCTGCTGACTCCTGGCTTTTGGCACCTGGCTTCAGATCGGCCCAGCTCCAGCCATTCTGGCCATTTAGGGTTGAACCAGTCGATAGAAGACCTCTCTTTCTCTTCCTCTCTATATCTGTAACTCTGCCTCACAATAAAGAAATACATTTTTTAAAAACCTTTCACATGTTAAATTTCTTAATTGTTTTAAAGTTTCATTTATTTATTTATGTACAAGTCGAGTTACAGAGAGGAGAGCCAGAGAGAAAGAGAGAGGTCTTCCATCTGATGTTCACTCCCTAATTGATTGCAACTGCCAGAGCTGTGCTGATCCGAAGCCAGGAGCCAGGAGCTAGTTCCCAGTCTCCCAGATGGGTACAGGGGCCCAAAGACTTGGGCCATCTTGTACTACTTTGCCAGGCCATAGCAGAGAGCAGGATCAGAAGTGGAGCAGCTGAGTATTGAACCGGCCCCCATATGGGATGCTGGCGCTTCAGACCAGGGAGTTAACCTGCTCCACCACAGCACCAGTCCAACATTTTAAATTTCTGATACTCTAAAGTAGTACAGGACTGCATTACATCTAGGAAAGATGCATTTAAAAATTATAAATCTAGTGCATTTTAGCAGAAGTTTTAACAAATACTTCTGATTTTCTCAGCATTATATATAAATAAATGAGATAATGAGTCATTGTCAGATTTTTAGCTTTTGACAGCCACTTATAATATTTCACAGCTTTTTGAAATGTATTGCTAGTGTGTTTTTCTCAACACATGCACTGGATTTTACCTATAAGGTTGCCTCTTATAGGATTTGCATTTTAATGGGTTTTCATGGCACATGTAATCAACATCTGCAAAGCCTCTAAAACACATAAATAATAACATGAATCAGGCTTTTTTCTTAAATATTAATTTATTTATTTGAAAGAGTTGCACAAATAGAGGAGAGGTAGTGAGAGAGAGACAGACAGACAGAGACAGAGAGGTCTTCCATCTGCTGGTTTACTCCCAGTTGGCCGCAATGGGTGGTCTGTGTCAATCTGAAGCCAGGAGCTTCTTCAGGGTCTTTCACATGTGTGCAAGGCCCCAAGGACTTGGGCCACCTTCTACTGCTTTCCCAGGCCATAGCAGAGAGCTGGTTCAGAAGTGGAGCAGCCACAACTTGAACTGGCACCCATATGGCTTGCCAGCACTGCAGGCAACAACTTTATCTGCTATGCCACAGCGCCTGCCCCACATTGCATCTTTTTAAGATGATATGGATTTAAGTTCATGAGAAATTATTAGCATAGTGGGAACTGATAGATATGGATGAAGCAGGATGGACTTGTTAGGAATGGTGATGTTAATTTTCTTATAAAATAAATAAGAAATTAAATATGGTCAGACATAAATGAAGACTAAATTTTTTTAATGGTGATCCAGAAAACACTGATCTCTGGTCTTTTTCTTCCAGTGTTAAGTTTATATTTTTAAATGCATATTAAGTGAACAAATTTCATGTAATTTATATATACAGATTTAAGAGCAAACTGATAACATCCTATCCTATCTTCCCTTGTTCTCATATTTCCAGCTCCCTCCTTCTTGTTTTATTTTCTTTTAATTTTGATAGCTGCATGCTTTGATTTTATTTTAGAATCACAAGCTTTAACCCTCTACAAAATAAAGAATTCAGCAAGTAGTAGCAGAAATATCAATGAGTGTATGTTGTGTACTCTATCAAAGAGTACAGAAAAGTGCTATGAACAATACTCAAATCTCAAAATGTCAATTTAACTCATATGCTGCTTTTTGTTGTCTATATATTAATTACCACCAGTCAGAGAAAACATATGGTGTGGGGAGCAACTTGGACTAGACTAAGTTACTGGAATTAAGACTTATTCTATGCATCTGCTCTCCCACAATATGGCGCTGGGAGAGGAGAAAACAGCTTCTACACAGCTGCCTCCAGTTCAGCCAATAAACTGTAGGACTTGCTCCTGATTGGAGGAGAGCAGCGTACTCGGCGTCTGGGCAGCCAAGTTGGGATTGGCAGAGGAGGACTATAAAGGAGGAGAGAGACGGCATGCACCAGGAACATCTAAGGGGAACATCTAAGGGGAACACCTGTGCAGCCCCCGAGAGATCCGGCCGGTGGTGTGCCGCTCCCCCACGGAAGTGGGGAAGGTGGCAGGGGGAACCGCCCTTCCACGGAGGTGGAAGGGACAGTAGCCAACCCGGGAAGAACCAGCAGCAAACCCGGGGAGGGCCGAGCAGACGAAAGAACAGCGCAGGGTACTGTGTCATTCCTCCACGAAGACGGGGAGCGACATAATGGTGCCGTGACTCGGATATGAAGCCTAGGCAGGACTTAGTGTCGTTCCTCCATGAAGAGGGGGAGCGACAATATGGTATTTGGCTTTTGGGGACTGGCTTCTTTCATGAAGCATACTTGTTTCCAGTTCATCCATTTAGTTACAGAAGATGGGATTTCATTCTCAATTATGGCTGAATAGTATTTTACACTGTATTTATAGCTCATATTTTTGTTCCAGTCACCAGCTGATGGACATCTGGGTTGATTCCATGTTAGCTATTGTGAATTGAGCTGTAATAAATATGAGGGTACAGATAACTCATGCCTGTGCATATTCTATTTCATTTCATGCGGATAAATTCCCAGTAGTCAGATGGCAGGATCACATGGTATGTTTGTTTTCAGATTTCTGAGGAACTTTGATACTGCCTTCCATAATGGTTGCACTAGCTTCATTCCCACCAACAGTGGGTTAGGGTACCTTTTTCTCTCCCTCTCCACCAGCCTTTATTGTTTGTTGACTTTTTCAAAAGAATTATTTATTTGAAAGGTGGAGTTAATTATAGGGAGAGGCAGTGGCAGAGAGACATAAGTATTTTATCTGCTTGTTTATTCTCCATATGGCACAACAGGTGGTGCTGGTCCAATCGGAAGCCAGAGTTAGGAGCATCTCCCTGGTCACCCAAGTGGGTGCAGGGACCCAGGCACTTGGGCCATCCTCCACTGCCCTCCCAGTGCAGAGCAGAAAGCTGGACTGGAAGAGGAGCAACCGGGACCAGAACTGGCACCCATATGGGATGCCGTCTCCATGGGTGGAGGATCAACCCAGTGTGCTATGGCACTGGCCCCCATCAGGGATATTTTTCTATAGTACTCTCTCTCAACTGTATCTTTTTCTAGTTGAAGAATTAAGGTGATGCAGGATTAATCGAAGGAGTTTGAGAGGATTGTCTCTCTTTCAATTGTGTTGAATAGTTTGAGAAGCATTAGTTCTTTAAAAGTCCTGTAGAATTCAATAGTGAGGCTGTCTGATCCTGGACTTTTCCTTGTTGGGAGGGTCTTTATTACTCATCCAATCTCTGTCTTGGTTTTTGATTTGTTTAGCTTTTCTATGTGTCTTCATGACTCAATTTTGGTATATTGTGTATGTCCAGGAATCTGTTGATTTTTCCTCTAGGATTTCCAATTTGTTAGCAGTCACAACAGATGCCCACATCCTATATTGCAGTGCTAATCTGAGTTTTGGGTACTACACTTCCAAATCAGCTTCATGTTAATATCCCTGGAAAGCAATGTATAATAGCTCAAATTTTTTCATTCCTGTCGTCAAATTGAGAACTGTAACCTATATGGGGACTTGAGAACCTGGTCTTGCACAGTGGTAGCCATATAGAAAATGAACCAGCAGATGGGAGATCTCTCTGCTTCTCGTTCCTTCTCTCTTTGTCTCTGTGTCTCTCTGCCTTTTTTATCATATTAAAATATTTAATTACTTACTTGAAAGAGTTACAGAGAGAGGGAGAGACAGAAATTTTCCACCACCTAATTCATTTTTGAGATGACTTTAATAGCCAGAGTGTGGCCAGGTTGAAGCCAGGAGCTTTCCCTCCGATGTGCATGGCAGCAAGGAGCTTTTCCTGCAATGTGCGTGGCAGCATCCCAGGCACTTGGGCCATCTTCCCCTGCTTTTTCAGTCCATTGGTAAGGAGCTGGATCAGAAATGGAATAGCTGGTACTTGAACTGGTGCACATACAGGATGCCAATGTAACAGATAGCAGCTTTGTCCACTGCACCACAACCACCAGCTCTTCTATCTGCCTTTCCAATAAATAAATCTTTTGAAAAAGAACTGAAGGTAGTAAAAGTCATCATGACTGAGCAATGGCAAATTTATTGAAGTGATCTATTTTCTTAAAGATCCTTTTATGAATTTGAAAGGCAGCACTAGATAGAGAGAGTGGGAGAGATGGATCTTCCTCCTGGTTTGTTCACTCCTCAAATGGCTGCAATGGCTGCGGCTAGGCCAGACTGATATCAGGAGCCGGGGGCTTCTTCCAGGTCTCTCACAAGGGTGCAGGAGCCCCAATATTTGAGTCACCCTGTGCTGCTTTTCCAGACACATTAGCAGAGAACTGGATCCGTTTGGAGCATTAATGTCTATGATACTCTCCTTGCAGTTGAAGGATTTAGAATCCATTTTGATTATGGGTGAGCCAAGTACAATGTCTTCCAATTGTCCAAGGTTTGGATTAGATGGGTTCTGAGAAATTTTGTTAAAATAGTTATTAATCATAACTCTCAGTTTAAGCTTTTCTTACCAAATTTTCATGTTTGCTGATGTTTATATCTATGGGAAAATTGGGTCTCTGGATTGCAACCAATGAAAGCATCCAGACTAACAGTAATAAGGTCAACAGTCAGCAGAATGATGTCCAGCTGAACTGAAATAGCTTTTCTTATTTGGTAGAGGGGTTACCTCCTGCATTATGCTGACATACTGACATAGACAGTAGATATTGGAGCCTTTCCCTTCTGCCAAATGGAGAATACCATATTTTGGTCCATCATATATATATTTATATATTATAATATATATTATATTATATATTTCTATACATAATATAGAATTACATATAATAATTATAAATATATAATTGTATATAATTATTATATATGAATTTGTTATTTATATATAAATAATTATTTCTGATCCAGCTCCTTACCAATGGATTGAAAAAGCAGTGAAAGATGCTCCAAGTACCTGGGTTCCTGGGACACACATCAGAGGAAAAGCTCCTGGTTTCAACCTGGCCACACTCTGGCTATTGAAGTCATCTCAATAATATATATATATTATATATATATAATACATATAATAAATTATATAATATTATCTGTTTATAATTATATATTATATAATATATTGTATGATAAATTATAATATATTTTATATATAAATATATTTATATACATAAATATATAAATAAATGTAAATATATATATAAAGAATTCATTTATGTAGTTGACAGGTTTACTTACAGAGAGTGAGAAGAAGAGACACAGAAAGGTCTTCCATATGCTCATTTACTCCCCTAATGACTGCAATGTCTGCAGCTGGGCCAATCTGAGCTAGGAGCTTCCAGGTCTCCCATATTTTGGCAGGGACCAAAGCACTTGGAACAGCTTCTACTGCTTTCCCAGGCTATTGCAGAGAGCTGGATGGGAAAAGGAGAAATGGGGACTAGAACTGGTGCTCATATGGGGTGCCAGCACTGCAGGTAAAGGATTACACCACTGCACCACAGTGCTGGTCCCAGTCTATCCTTTATTAAGGAGATCTCAGTAATCATGTTCAGGTATTGCTGTCCTATATTCATGGCCAAAGTCCTAGCAGGCAACATGGTTTGGAGAATCGTAAGCACAAGGTGTGTAGGAGACTTCATTTCTCATACAGCACAGTTAATAACAAGGTTCCAAGAGGGGAAATTACTTGCATCATAGTCTTTGAGAACTAATGGACATCACAGGTGATCTAAAGAATTTAGAAGGTTTGTGAGCCCCTAGAGTGAAAAAGTCACTGGGAGCACAAGGACAGTGCCTAGAGTTTATTTTGATGGATTTTAGCCCCTTTCATTGGAGGGAGGCCCAAAGAAGCTGGACTGATTTGTAAACCTCAGAAGTGTCTTTTCAAGGTGAAGGCAAACTTAAGACTGAGGGGTTTTTGGAAAAACTTGGAGCAAAATGCATTTGCACACTTGGTTAAGACACATCATTTATCTATTGATTTTCATCAGATCTGTTAACATTAAATATAAGGTACAGGGGACATGGTGGATTTCATATAGCAATATGATTTTAGTAACATATCATGAGGTGCTTTTTTCTTTTAATGGATTTAGCAGGTAAAATTGGGCTACCTAATGGGATATAGCTGGAATAATCACCTTTTTGTTAAATAAATCTGAGGTAATAAATGTTAGTATATGAAGACATTGAGTTTTCTTTTATTGGGCCTTCTTGGCTATTTTAATCTGGGATCTGCGAATTCTCATTTTCTCTAGGCAAGTTGTAACTGAAAATCTTTATTTTATTCTTCATCATGTTGGACCAACTGTGCTGCTTCTGGGATTTTTTTAGTACACCTGACAATTGGAAATTTAGACAATAGTATAGTTAATATGAGATGTACCAAGTAAAGTACTTATTTTTATTCAGATAACATATTTTTGAATTCTTCTAAAATTCCTATTGAGTATCCTTGTTAAATTTAGTTGCATCCCAGGTTAAGACTTATTGGAGACAGGTGCCATGGCTCAATAGGCTAATCCTCCACCTGCGGTGTAGGCACACCGAGTTCTAGTCCTGCTGGGAGTGCCAGATTCTGTCCCAGTTGCTCCTCTTCCAGTCCAGCTCTCTGCTATGGCCCAGGAGTGCAGTGGAGGATGGCCCAAGTGCTTGGGCCCTGCACCTGCATGGGAGATCAGGAGGAAGCACCCCGCTCCTGCTTTTGGATCAGCGCAGTGTGCCGGCTGCAGCACACTGGCCGCAGCGGCCACTGGGGGGTAAACCAACAGAAAAAGGAAGACCTTTCTCTCTGTCTCTCTCTCTCACTGTCCACTCTGCCTGTCAAACTAAAAAATAATTTTTATAAAAAGACTTATTGGAGCCACTCTAGTGATTATACACATGAAACTTTGTTAATTAATGCAAATAGAACCTGGGAAAATTCATGTATATCTTATGCTGTAGAGACTTAAGATTGAACATCTTTTTTTTATCTTTTTTAATTATATAATTTAAAAACAAATTTGAGATTTTTTTTTTCACTTTACTAAGCCACAGCTCTGGCCCCATTAATATGTCTTAACAATGTTTTTTCCTCTCAGACTTATCTCTATTGGTTCAGTTAACTGCATGCCTTTTCTTTAGATTCAGATTCTCTCAGCTGTCAAAGCTTATTCATCTTAATTCTGTTGTTCCTATTTCCCTCCCTTTTATTCTGTCCCTAGGCTAATTGAGGTCATGATTCTCCATTCCTTCTGTGTGGTGTCACAGTAGGCTTGAAGTGTTCTTTTTCTCTTCTGATTTCTAAAGAAAGAAATTATGTATTCACCCAGTTTAGATATTTTAATAATTCATTCCAAAACAAAGGTTAAATGTTCTTAATTTGACAAGAATTTTCAGGGCCAGTGGTGTGGCATAGTGGGTAGAGCCACCACTTGTAGTGCTGGCAGCTCATATGCATCCCGTTCTCTGCTATAGTCTGGGAAAGCAGTAGAAGATGGCCCAAGTCTTGGGCCCTGCACCCATGTGGGAGACCTGGAATAAGCTCCTTGCTCCTGGCTTTGGATCGGCGCAACTCTAGCCATTGCAGCCAACTGGGGAGTGAACCAGTGGATGGAAGACCCCTCTCTCTTCTCTGCCTCTCTCTGCGTAACTCTGACATTCAAATAAATAAATAAATCTTTAAAAAAAGAATTTTTTCTAATTTTAGATTTGTTCTAATTCATTGCCACTTCATTGTATGTGTAAAGAGTGCATATCCAGTTTTTCTATTTTAGATTTTTGGGATTTTGTATTAGCTCTGCTGTGTATTCATTTTTCTTGAGCATTGGTGATATCTTCTCCTTAGTTGTATTAAGAGAGAGAGCAATAGCCCTCATGTCTTTTTAGGTAAGTAAGACATATTAAAAACAGAGCATTCAGTATACATTCATAGTAGTTTGACTTGTTCAATTGATTTTCCTGAACTCCCTTGGATATTCTTGGTTTTTGCTGTACAAGTTTGTATACTCATTAATTCTTTGATATTCCCAAATCCAGGAAATAAATGACTCAACAGCTGTGTTCCTGTATTTGCTGGGACTCAGGGTAAGAAGCAAAGTGGAGGTGTTCAGGAATCTAAAGGTACATGCTACATAGCAAAGCACATCATTTCCTATACAAAGTGACTGGGAAATCCAGAATCTTTTGCACACATATTGGATCCTGAACTATTACTGGACATTAAGATTTTAATGTATTTATTTTCTGTGTGTGTGTTTGTATTTCTAAATAAACTCTGCTGCGCTACTTAACATTAACATGTATTGCAGAATTCTTTCATCAGTTTTTACTTTTAAAAAGTTTCTCTTTCAGTTTTATGGGAGAGGGTAGAAGTTTTCTGCTATGTAACTGAAAATTCATTCATTCATTAAACTTAAAATATTTGTTTGAAATGGGTGGAATACTATTAATTCTTGTGTGATTTACATGAAACTAAATACATTCTCTATTTTGTTTTGCTTAAAATTTCTGCATGTGTGGACTTCTTTTTTCCTTATTGCCCCAAATCCCTTTGTGTATTGGGATGGCAAATGGGTTTTACACTGGAGAAAACATGTTATTTTGGCAAAGAAGTACTTAGCCTTTCTGCTTCAAGTATTCAAATATTACATGAGAAATCAGTATATTTGTTTACTGTACAAATGTCCTTCATACAATTTTGTAATCTTCTGGGATGGGAGAGGGAGCAGGAAATAGGAGGGTTATGGGTGGGGGGGAAGTTATGATTGTCAGTATAAATTATTGCCCTACACTTTTTATAGACACTCTTCAAAGCATATCCTCAAACTAATTCAATTAATTTAAAGGATTTATTAAATGATAGACTACATGAAATTTATCGATGTATTTTATCAAGCAATCATCCAATGTAAATGATTACCATATGTTTGCACTTCAGGGAATCATTCTATTGTGAATATTTTGGCATCAATATAATTTTGTTTAAAATTTCTTTATGAAAAAATATCTGGACTAGAATTCAATTGAATGCATTGCATGGTTTTGTTACCTAATGACAAATTGCCTTCACTGAGGTTTATAATTATTTATTCTTTCAACACTAATGTTATGTATTTACCAAATACAGTAATGTTAATATACATTTGGGGTTGGCACTGTGGCATAGCAGGTAAAGCTGCAGCCTGGCAGTGCTAGCATCCCAAATGGATGCCAGTTTGAGTCCCAGCTGCTCCATTTCTAAGCCACCTCTCTGCTAAGGCCTGGGAAAGCACTGGAAGATGGTCCAAGTCCATGAGCCCCAGAACTCGCATGGGGGACCCAGAAGATGCTCCTGGCTCCTGGCTTTGGGTCGGTGCAGCTCTAGTCATTGCAGCCAATTGGGGAGTGAACCAGCAGATGGAAGACCTCCCTCTCTCCTTTCTGCCTCTTCTCTCTCTGTGTAACTCTGGCTTTCAAATAAATAAGTAAATAGATAAATAATTTTTAAAAAGATACATTTGTTTGCAAACAATATGTGACTTCAATACAACTACTTAAATTTTCTCATACAAGTAGTTTAATTTGGAGGCCTGAATTATGGCTGATTGGTTCTGTAGTCTAATGATATCTTTGAACCCAACTATTTTTCCCTTCTTTATGAATTTCAGTGTTGTATATTACTAGAATTCTGAAAAAAATTCACAGAAACTTTAGGCATCATCTAAACATCATAATCTCCAAAGAGCAAAAATCATTGCAAACTATGATTTTCTAGAATTATTTCTTTGGATAATGCTACAATTTTATTGTAGCTTTAAATTGAGCACACACACACACACACACACACCCATGTACCATACATACATTCACAAATGTACATACACAATCAGCAAGTCTCCAATGCATTTACCAAAGTGCATCAATGTGCTAGTTTAAGATTACTGCCAAAGAATAGTCCCTTTCTTTAAATACCAATTTACTCTATTGATTTATTTTTGACCAAAAATGATGCAGTTTAGTTACTGTTTTGACAAAGAGGCAGGTATCATCACAAAGCACAAATGAGTGAATAAGTTACATTATCCAGGGAATTAGATAAGAAATGGCTCACTCATCAAATTAAAAGGAATTGAATCTAGTTTGAGTTACCATGTCAAGCAAAATATGAAGTTTTACGAAACTTGAATGTATATAATTTCAAATAAATTTTGAGTTGTATCTAAATGTGTACACTACAACATTAAGCATAAAGGCACAGATATTTAAATACCTTTATTTAGGAAAATGTGAATAGATAATAATAATAATTGCTAACATTTATTTTATACCAGGTGATGTTTCCTGAATTTTATGTTTCCAGAAAAATGGAGGTAGCTCCTGTTATTTTAACTTTAAAGAAAATGCAACTGAGGCATGAAGAGGTAAGTAACTGGTTTGCCCAAGGATATATAATCATGAAGTGGCAAAGCCTTAGACTTGGCATGATCTGAATGGCAGCCATTTTTTTTTCACAAATTCAATGTTTGATCTATTTCATATATTCACTAAAAGGATTTACTATCAAATGATACTTTCTGATAAAACCTATGAAAACTGCAGAGGAGTATTGCTCCAAAGCAAATACTTGAGGCTAGCATTATGTGTAGCAGGTAAAGCCATTGTCTTTAAATTTAGCAAAGATATGCCTTGTTAGATGAGTGTACTTTGTGTAATTCTTCTTGTCAGTGTATACACTTTAGAAATTGATTACAGGGGCCAGTGCTGTGGCACAGCATGTTAAAACCCCAACCTAGGGTGCCAGCATCCCATATGGGTGCTGGTTTGAGTTCCAGTTGCTCCACTTCTGATCTGGCTCCTTGCTAATGCACCTGGGAAAGCATCAGAGGATGGCTCAAGTCCTTGGGCCCCTGCACCTGTGTGGGAGACCTGAGAAAAGCTCCTGGCTCCGGGCTTCAGATCAGCTCAGCTCCGGCTTTTGCAGTCAATTGGGAAGTGAACCAGCAGATTGAAGACTTTTCTCTCTGTCTCTACCTCTCTATATAACTCTGTCTTTCAAATAAATAAAAATAAATCTAGAAAAAAAGAAATTGATTACATCAGGCAACACATATGAACTTTTTTATAGAAAGATTGACCTTTAGAAAAATTTTAGACCTACAGAAAAAAAAATGTGGTACAAATGTGAACTTTTGAATAAAAATCTATTTTTCATGAAAGCATGGTGTTATAAAACAGAGCAATACCTCACTGAGAACCAAAAATAAATTGGACTATCTCATTCTGTGATTTGAAATCTAGGGACAAATGTCCTTTATTTTTCTTACAGAGAATGTAAATAGTGTTGTGATATCAAACTCATTCTAAGTTTAGGTACCCCATGGAAAGTTTGATCTAATGAAAACAAATCTGTTGGATCATTTACCTCATACATTCCACTACCATGAAAATAATATATCTGTCATGATACATCAAGAAGAAAACATATTTATGCCTAAAAATACAAATTCAACTATTACAAGCTGTTCAGCAAAATTTAAATTGTATGTTTTCAATATTCTAAAATGGAACATTTTTCTTTGCTTCTCAATAAAAATGTGATACACTTTAACATCTTCAGAATAAGAACTGAGAGTGTACAAGGCAAAATTTATTTATTTATTTATTTATTTATTTATTTATTTTTTGCCAGGCAGAGTTAGACAGTGAGAGAGACAGAGAGAAAGGTCTTCCTTCCATTGGTTCACCCACCAAATGGCCACCATGGCCTCCTGATCTCCCATGTGGGTGCAGGGCCCAAGCACTTGGGCCATCCTCCATTGCTCTCCTGGGCCACAGCAGAGAGATGGACTGGAAGAGGAGCAACCGGGACTAGAACCTGGGGTGCCAGCACTGCAGGCGGAGGATTAGCCTTGTGAGCCACGTACCCGGTGAAATATAGTTTAAGGAGAGAATTTATAACGTTCATTTTTAAAGTAACAAAAACATTTTTCACTTCTTGGTTTGCATTTTAAATTTGTACATATATATATATATATATATATATATATATATATATATATTAGCCATCCTTACTGGTTATTGCAAATTACCACATCCCAAAATTAATTGCTTCTCAACATTTACAATTTGTTTCTTCACTTTAAAGAAAAATATTTGTGTCTCTTGAGTAAACAAGTAAATATAATGATTTGGCATCATTTTATAAAACTCAAATCTGTAAGAACTCAAAAACCACTGCAGAAATATTCTATAAGAATGTACTCATGCATATTGTTCTTACAATAGATTCACCCATGTCATAGGAGAGCAACTCCTTGCTCAACATTCAAAATGTTCACAGTCTTCGAAATATTCCTTTTAGCATAGTGACCACAGTTGGACACAAGAGAGTCTTTAAAATTAAAAGAAACAATTTGGGTATGCTGACTTTCCTAGTCTTCTTGTTTTCCTGGGACAGAGTATCTTTTTTGAATGTAGGCTGACAAGGATACAACCCCCTCCACAAAGTAAAATGCCTAAACATTAGAGCACTGCTCCTGACCCCTGCTCACTTGTTCCTCTATGTGGGATTTATGAATGACTTGCATGAATGGAGAGATGAAAGAGGCAATGAGCTACCACCCCCCTGCTGCACAAGGGCCCAATGTGCCTCCAGCACCCTCCTACCAAACGCTTCCCCCTGTCTGCCCATGCAGACCACATAGATGCTGCGTCAGTGAGCAAATTAGCACCACACACTTGGTTTTCCTGCTGAGACTCAGCCTTCATTGCTTCCCCAACTGCAGCACATGCTGCAAGCCTCAGCCAGCAGGGCTGGTGGGAGAGGTGGGCAGTTGCACTCACCAGGTTTCTCTCTTCTTCTCCTGCCCCTCCTGAATCTCGGGCCACCACCTGCATTCTAGCCACAAGGTACAAAATGGGACGGCCAAGAACCTAACACCACCCACATCACCCACACACACCACAACTACTAGCTGCCCACCAATGACCACCGCCTTTATAGCCAGCCTATCATGGGGTGGGTCTTGCAGCTCTAGTCCTGCCCCAGGGCAGCAATGATTGGCCTGATGCCCCCTGCTGGGCTGAGCCTGAGCTGCCCTGCAGCAGATTCTGGAAGCAAGAGAGCTGCTGATGGCTGTGGCCCTGGCTCAGAGCACACTTAGGGAGAACCCATGACCGGCAAGGGCGCTGGGGCTCTGGACTTTCCTAGGGTGGAGGCTGGCTCAGCCCTTCTTCCCCCAGCCCTGCCCGCAGGTGGAGCGGGGTTCCCATGGGGGCATCATCCCTCATGGGAGAACGGGTGAACCCCAAATGCCGCAACTGCGAGTGCTGGGTGCTGGCCTACACCCTTCCGGGAGGGAGTAGAAGACAGTGACTTTGTGGGGAAGTGACACTTGAGCTGGGCCTGTATTTTGGGTTAGCTCTGGACACACATTCCAGTCTGCAGGTCTGTTGCAGGCTTCCTGGAGGCTCTGGGAGCCGAATTCCTGGTGGGGAGGGCAGGAGGGCGGGAAGTCGAGGCGCTGAGCTCCCGCTGGGTGCACCAGGCACTTTGGAGCGGTTCAGAGTAAGGAGTCGAGGTCACCTCCTGAACCACTGCTGGTCCCAAACTCCTGGTTTGGGATTTGCCAGAACCCTGAAGTAGGGGTGTGGTGGGGGTGGTAGTGGTTGGCTTCAATGCACTGTATTTGTGAATTCTTCAAACACAGCTTCTCCCTACTCCTGCAGGCTTTCAGGTGATTGACGAGAACAGAGTCCCTCTGCTGCAAAGTGACTGAAGTTTGGAAACTACGTCCAGAACTTCAGTGTGTATTCAGCTGGTCATCCTTCAGGCATGCAGGTGGACAGCAAGAGCAACAGTAAGATATTTATTACTGTAGATACACTCCTTTCTTTCCGGTAGACCCACCAAAAGAGAATGGGAGATGAGTACTTGAACATTGGAACCAGTCAGTTTACTAGGGTGAGCTGCCAGTACTGGGAGCTCAGGAGTGGACATGGAGAGCAAAACATGCACTGTTACTAAAGAGGACAGTTAGGTATTTTATTGTGAAAAGGGAAATCATTTAGAAGTGAGCAAGACACCTTAAGAAAAGGTCTGTATAGTTATTTTTGTTTATTTGCAAGGCAGAGAGAGCCCTTCCATTTACTGCTCATTCCTCAAATGTCTGCACCAACCAGAGCTGGTTCAAGCTAAAGCCAGGAACTCAGTGTGGGTCTCCCACACAGGTGGCAGAGACTCAAGTACTTGAGCCATCAGCTGCTGCCTCCCAGGGTTCTGTTAGCAGGAAGCCAGAAGCAGAAGCAGGGCTAGGGCTTGAGGCCTGGGCATTCTGACTGGGATGTGGAAGGCTTTACCACTATGCCAAACACATGCTCCAGTAAGGTGTTTCAACACGTTTGCAAAATGTAAGAATGTGGTTTTAAATATATGCTCTTTATCTTAAAAATTTGCATAATCTTATATTCAGTTTCATGTGATTCAATACTTATTATTAAATACAAGTAACATTTAGACACATGCTTTCCTCACCAATACAAACCTCAGTAATTTTTTCACTTAGAACCTTGAATATTAGCATTCATTCAGACTAAAGTTCACTCACAGGCTGGGAATTCTGACAGAGACAGTAGGGAAAAAAAATCTAGATGTGTATCTGATACCTAATAAGATTCTGAACCTGACTGACAGAATCTGAGTAACTGTTCAGAGAGTGACTTCATACCTCTCCCCTCTGTAATGAGAAGACTGTGTCCTTTGGCCACTTTCACACGATGTTATGTAAATCTTACCTGAAAAGCCTTTTATAAATTCTGAAGTACCATACAGAAGCATATTATGCATTTCCATATGAGTGAAAAAAAGCAATGTCAAAGGCATAGCTTTTCCAGAGAGAAGTTAGGAGGATTAGCTCAGTTTGTAAGTGTGTAAGTACCATTAAATATCTACATATTTGAAATAGATTTATAGAGTGTGGAGTTCATGATAGATATTGAATAAATGCACTCTGGATAATAAGCAAATATCAGAAATAATGCCACACCCATCAGTGTTTAAACTCTTCAGACAGCTCCATGCCAGGGAAGTGCAGTGATCCCTGTAAATTAACAAAAATCAATCTGTGTATATCCATGGAAGCCACTGGTTTATATGCAGCCTATACTAGAGGTTTTTGTGTTTAGTAAAATAACTTGATTTTTTAATGAATGCTTTCAGACTGATACCTGATGCTGAGTGGCAGACAATTTTTTCTGAAAAGTATGTGGTTGAGAAATATAAATATAAATCAGTTTATAATTTTTGTGTCTGAATATTTTTATGCATTGAGACAATACCTGCAATAATCAGAAGACTTTTCCTCAAAAAGTTGCTATATTGATGCATCTTCATTTATGTATGTAATGTATGCTTAGGTAAAAGGAAGAGAGAGAGAGAGAGGGAGAGAGAGAGATCTCTATCTTTCATCTGCTGGCTCACTTCCAGATGGCCACAATAGCTGGGGCTGAGCCAGGCTGAAGCCAGGACCCTGGAACTCTGTCCCAGTCCCCCATGTGGGGGCAGGAACCCAAACTCTTGGGCAATCTTTGCTGCTTTCCCAAGCAAAGAGCTGGATGAGAAGTGAAGGTGGTGAGTCTCAAAGCAGTGCCATAAGGCATGCTGCTGTTGCAGTTGGCAACTTACCTCTTTGTACCACAATGCTGGCCCTGGATTGATGACATATTGAAGTGCTGCCACTGGCTTTTGGCTAAATAGGATGACTTAACATGTGTTCCACTCTGTGGAAGAGGAACAAATAAGGCAGTTGGTTGTAAAAGTTGCCCATGGAAACCACAGCCTGAGAAAGATGAATCAACTCACCTTGCATTTTCCACCTTGCATCTACACCACCCTTTTCTGGACAAACATCTGATGGTATGCCCTTGTGATGGAGGTTCTCAGGGTGCTGGAACATTTTGTAATTTTTTAAAAATATAGATTAAGAAGAAGGCAAATAAACAAAAAATTACAAACTGCTGCCAATACCAAGAAGAGATTATTGAGAGTAAAAGGTCACCTGTTGGAGCCAGCACTGTGGCACATCAGGTTAAAGCCCTGGCCTGAAATACAGGCATCCCATATGAGTGCTGGTAGAGTTCCGGCTGCTCCACTTCCAGTCCAGCCTCCTGCTAATGCACCTGGGAAAGCAGTAGAGGATGGCCCAAGTCCTTGGGCCCTTTTGCTCATGTGGGAGACCCAGAAGAAGCTCCTGGCTCCTGGCTTCAGAGCAGCTCAGCTCTGTCCATTGTAGCCATTTGGGCAGTGAACCAGCAGACAGAAGATTCTCTCTCTCTTTCTCTCTCTCTCTCTCTACATCTCTATATAACATTTTCAAATAAATAAAATATTTTTTCTAATAAAAAGGTATCCTGCCATACTTCTTTCATCCCTGTGAATTCCTAGGAATTAAAAATTGTCGGGGCCAGCACTGTGGCAAAAATGGGTTATACCAACAGCTGCAGCACTAGCATCCTCTATGGGCACCAATTGCATGTTCTACTTCTGATCCAGCTCCCTGCTAACATACCTGGGAAAGCAGCAGAATATGGTACAAATCCTTGGGTCCTGCACCCAAGTGAGGGACCTGGATGAAATTTCCCTGACTCCTGGCTTTTTTTTTAAAGATTTGTTTATTTATTTGAAAGAGTTACAGACACACACACACACACACACACACACAGAGAGAGAGAGAGAGAGAGAGAGAGGTCTTCCATCTGATGGTTTACCCCCAACTGGTTGCAATGGCTGGAGCTGTGCTGTTCTGAAGCCAGGAACCAGGAGCTTCTTCCAGGTCTCCCACTTAGGTGCAGGGGCCCAAGGACTTGGGCCATCTCCTACTGCTTTCCCAGACCATAAGCTGTAAGCTTGATCAGAAGTGGAGCAGCTCCGTCTTTCACCAGCACCCTTATGGGAGCCAGTGCTTCAAGCTAAGGTTGTAAATCTGCTGTGCCATAGCATTGGCCCCTACTACTGGCTTTGCCCTGGCCCAGCCCCAGGTTTTCAGTAAGTTGGGGAGTGAAGCCACAGATGGAAGACCTTTCTCAAGTAAATAAAACAATTCTTAAAAATATATAAATATATTTATGTAATAATCATGTTCATGGTTTAGAAATTTAGGGATCAAAATATATGCTTTTGAAAACCCACTCAGTATCATTCTGTATATTGCTCTTTGCTTTGCTTTTTTCACTCATGAAGATGGTTTAGGTCCTGAATTTATCAGTGCTGTATACTTCTTTCTTGTATACCTTTGAAAGCTTAAATGGTTTTCGTTTTTATTTTTTAAAGGAAGATTGATGCATATATTTGAAAATGTAGCAGAGTGGAAGAGACAGATTATCTATCTGCTGGTGTACTCCTCAGGTGGCTGCAGTGGCCTGGGCTGGGCCAGACTGAAGACAGGAACTTCATCTGGGTGTCCCATTGGGTGGCAGGGCCCCAGTTATCTTCTGTTGCTTTTCTGGGACCATTAGCAGGAAGCCGGATTGGAAGGGGAGCTGCTGGGACTCAGCTAGCACCCATATGGGATACCCACATTGCAGGCAGTGTCTTACCTCATGCTACAGCACTGGCACCAAGTGGTCACATTTTACCTAGGGAAAAGAAAAATTAAAACCTAGGAAATTAAATGCCATGGGCAAAGGATGTGGTGAGTGGAAAAACTGAAAACTTTTAGTACCTAGTTGTTGGTCATATGAAAGAAGTGGGACACTTACCTATATTATTTCCTTTAGTCCAGTTGGTGTTTCTTTAATTTTTTTTTACTTAATTTGGAGGCAGAGGGAGAGAGAATGAAAATGCACTCTGATTTACTTTATTCCCCAAAATGCCTGCAACAGCCAGAACTGGGTCAGGCTGAAGCCAGGAGTGTGAACTTAATTTTTTTTTAATTATTTGACAGGTAGAGATAAAGATAGTGAGAAAAACAGAAAGAAAGGTCTTCCATCTGCTGGTTCATTCCCCAAATGGCCACTACAGCTGGCACTATGCCAATTCAAAGCCCGGAGCCAGGTGCTTCTTCCTGGTCTCCCATGAAGTTGCAGGAGCCCAAGCACTTGGGCCATCCTCCACTGCCCTTCCGGGCCACAGCAGTGAGCTGGACTGGAAGAAGAATAACCAGGACTAGAACACGGCACCCAAATGGGATGCTGGTGCTACAGGCAGAGGATTAACCAAGTGAGCCATGGCACCAGCCCATGAACTCAATCTTAATCTTCCATGTGTGGGCAGAAACCTGAATACTTGAGCCATCAGTGCTGCCTTATAGGATCGGTATTTGCAGGAAGCTGGAGTTAGGAACCAGAGCTAGGCACTGAACCCCAGTACTCTGATGTAAGACTTGGACATCTTTTTTTTTTTTTTTTCAAAGATTTATTTATTTATTTGAAAGGCAGAGTTGCATAGAGAGAGAGAAGTCTTCCATCTGCTAGTTCACTTTCCAGTTGGCTGCAACAGCTGGAGCTGGGCTCATCCGAAGCCAAGAGCCAGGAGCTTCAAGGTCTCCCATGCATGTGCATGGGCCCAAGCACTTCGGCCATTTTCTACTGCTTTCCCAGGCCATAGCCAGGACCTAGATAAGAAGTGGAGCAGCAAGACTCAAACCAGTGCCCATATGGGATGCCCATAATGTTTTCTTTAATTGGAGAAATGTTCCTTTGATAGAATGAGCGTATGACCCCACAATATTCTCTACTTACTCATAATAGGGTCTGAGATGTAAAAGTCATGATTAATTTCTTAGAAGAAAATTTACATACCCACAAGCAAAGAGAGAAAATTTTGTTGTTCTAATGAATGAATCAGAGTTTCAAAACTAATACTTAACTTGTATTTTAGAGGAGTTAATGACTTAACCAACTCTTCTATTGGAAATACTATGTTGTGGCCAGTGCTGTGGCACAGTGGGTTAAAGCACTGGCCTGAAGTGCCAGCATCCCATATGGGTTCCGGTTCTAGTCCCAGCTGCTCCTCTTCTGATCCAGCTCTCTGCTATGGCCTGGGAAAGCAGTAGAAGATGGCCCAAGTCTTTGGGCTGCTCTGAGGCTCTTAGCATAGTGAAGATATCTTAGATACTCATTAGTGAAATCTTTAGAAGTGTCAGAAAGCATGTAACTTTCTTTAACGATCTGAAACAGAGATGAGATCCATAAGGGCAGAACTGCTCAGCAGCCACAATGCAGGAATATGTATCTTTCTGACGATATCTTCATCTGCTTCTTGCAGTTGCAACAATCTGTGAGCTCTTGGTCTGTTTTCTGCCCTTGGGAGGGCCTAGGGTGCTCTATATTGTCTGTAAGGATTCAAAATTTGTTGTATATTAGTGTCTAATCATAAAATTTCCAAAGTGAAAAGCTGGATGTAATAAACTATGCCAGACTGCAAAAAAAAAAAATACAAACATGGTGTACTGTCTATAAAGTACAGCGGTAAATCTGTATTATAGAGATACACATCTCTACACAATTCTCTCTTTCTTTCCCTCTGAAAGTCTACATTCAGCTCTCGATGGTGTGATTACTTAGGAATAGATTTTATATACTTACTTTCATAATCAGTGAACTCGGAATTATTATTGTAGTATTGAGGATTGTACTGACTAAAACACTATGTTTATTCCATG
This sequence comes from Oryctolagus cuniculus, assembly GCF_051225735.1. Classification (NCBI taxonomy): domain Eukaryota; kingdom Metazoa; phylum Chordata; class Mammalia; order Lagomorpha; family Leporidae; genus Oryctolagus; species Oryctolagus cuniculus. The sequence goes on along the minus strand of NC_142879.1, from coordinate 81,827,390 downwards.
TTAAATAACATCATCCTATCTTTGGATTCCATTTGTCCTGCTACTGATGTATTCACAGGAGAGGGGAGGTGGGAGGAAAACCCAAGATCCATCAGGGTGGAGGAGGAATGTCAGAGGCTGTGGTTCTATTGTACTGCAGCTTGGGTTCTGGAAGAACACATTAATGGACCCAGATGGTTTGAAGCTAACTGATGGCCTATGTTCTGTACATTTGTCTGTGGTACTGCATTTTCATTTATGTAAAATTTATTTTCTTCAAGCAATATATTAATTTGGATGAAAATGAAGATGTTAAGGAATTTTCAGAATGGGTCTGTTTAACCCTCATTGGCTTTGTTTTTAGGCACTTAACTCAGAAAAGAAAAGATAGAAAAATACGAGCCGGCGCCGTGGCTCACTAGGCTAATCCTCCACCTTGCGGCGCCGGCACACCGGGTTCTAGTCCCGGTTGGGGCGCCGGATTCTGTCCCGGTTGCCCCTCTTCCAGGCCAGCTCTCTGCTATGGCCAGGGAGTGCAGTGGAGGATGGCCCAGGTGCTTGGGCCCTGCACCCCATGGGAGACCAGGAAAAGCACCTGGCTCCTGGCTCCTGCCAGGATCAGTGCGGTGCGCCGGCTGCAGCGGCGGCCATTGGAGGGTGAACCAACGGCAAAGGAAGACCTTTCTCTCTCTGTCTCTCTCTCTCACTGTCCACTCTGCCTGTCAAAAAAAAAAAAAAAATACATTTTGGGTTCTCTTCATCTGTACCACGGCACTCTTTGGTTAAGATTTGTCATTTTGTCATATTTGATTCTCTGGACTCCCTGAAAAATCCCCTACTTTATTAGATGGAGTCCGTGTCTCACCATGGCAGTGAAAAGTTTAAAATGTCCCAGCTGTGCATTTAGCTAGGTCATGGACACATGCCATGGCACTTGCCAGCCAATTGTGTCAGGGGCATCATCTGAATCAGAATTACTTGCATGAAAACAAGGAGTTGCAGATTCTTGCAGTGAAAGTGGAGAGGAGCAGGAGCTGCAGAACATTGCCAGGGGTGAGTGTGCCATGGGATGCCATGTGGTGGCTGGTGTCTGGGGTGCTGGTTCTGCAGAAGATAGGGCTTATGGGGGCTGGTGCTGTGGTGTAGCAGGTAAGCTGCCTCCTGCAGTGCCAGCATCCCATATGGTCACCGGTTCGATTCCCGGCTGCTCCATTTCCGATCCAGCTGTGCTATGGCCTGAGAAAGCAGTAGAAGATGGCCCATATCCTTGAACCCCTGAAACCACATGGGAGACCTGGAAGAAGCTCCTAGCTCCTGGCTTTGGATCAGCTCACTCTGCCCATTGCATCCAATTGGGGAGTAAACCAGCAGATGGAAGATTCTCTCTCTCTCTCTCTCTCTCTCTGTGCCTCTCCTCTCTCTCTGTAACTCTGACTTTCAAATAAATAAATCTTTTTTTAAAGAGCTTATGCTTATGGATAGTGGTCATGGAAAATGTATGGGACATTTTGCAGCAAGATTTTGGATGAATTTTCCAACCCCTGAACCTCCTAGAGATTAGAATAGACTTCTAATGCGTAACTTCCTCTTATGCTTAATTAGGTTTTTGTTTTGAATTGTTTTTGATGAAACAGCAAGGAATTCTGAGTTATAGACTTCCTATTTCAGAGATAGGAGAACACTGATGCCTGCATTATAATTAAATAATGCCTATCACCCTTTCTTAAACAACAAATGATCACAGATTCTCTCTTTGCTGCTAAGTAATGAGCATGGTGATTCTTCCCACCGTAACCACCTTCCCACCTACACTCCCTCCCCTCTTTCTCCTTCCTCTCCTATTGACATGGAATGCCTTACATAGCTAGGGTGAACATTTATCCCGCTTGGGCCTAGGTGTTCATACACTTCAACTCTGTGTAATTATTCATATGCCCTTTTTATGACCAAGCTTATGTCAGAATGACAAATTATATATTCACCTAATACTGAGAGTCATCAAATTGATTTCTATTTTCTTCTCTCTTAGGCAGTTCTTGAGGGGCAGAAATATTTATTTTGTGTATCATGTATTTATTCAACTAAAAGACTGACTGTCAAGATGCTGAGTTTTAGTGTCAAAGCAAATATGTTTCTAGACCCCATGAAGTTTACAGTCTGGCAAGAAAGAGCCATCTACCCCAAGAATATTGTTTAACATAGTAAATGCTGGTGTGAAGCCAGTGGATAAAGATTGAAGCATTCTTAATCTAGCACCACCTCTAATCCCATGATCTCTAATTGAGAGAAGTAATCAGAAACACAGAACTCCATGTTACTCAGTTATCTCTTTGAATTTCTGATTAAAAATAAAACATATCAAACAACACACAAATACCTAGGAGTGCATAATATTTATATACTATCTTGATATTAAAAATAAGAACAAATAACCATGAAAAATAAAAACTTTGAATCTCCTTTGTTTTCTAGACAAGTTATAATCCTATGTGGTTCTTTACAGTACATTATTACCGTAAATTACAGTACATCATTACAGTAAATTATTACAGTAAATAATTACAGTAAATTATTTTTGTAGGTACTCTTCATCTCTCTCACATTTTTCCATTTGATAAATCAGATTTTAAAAACTGAGACACAAGACAAAAGAAATATCTTTAAGCAGGTATTATATATTGATTGACATTCTAAAAAACAGTTATTTATTTATTTGAAAGTCACAGTTACACAGAGAGGAAGGGGAGAGAGAGAGAGAGAGAGAAACATCTTCCATCTTTTGGTTCACCCACCAATTGGTCACAATTGCTGGAGCTGTACAGCTCCAATGCCAGCAGCCAGGAGCTTCTTCTGGGTCTCCCACACAGATGCAGCTGCCCAAGGACTTGGGCCATCTTCCACCACTTTCCCTGGCCATAGCAGAGAGTTGAATTGAAAGCAGAGTAGCCAGGACTCAACCTCCACCCATATGGAATGTCAAAGCTGGTGGTACCTTTACCTGCTATGCCACAGTGCTGGCCCCTTTATTGGCCTTTAACTTAGACTTTTTAATGATATTAAAAAACACCATGCTTTTCTATGCTCTTTCCATTCTGTTTCTACTTTGTAAACTCCAGATAATACTGTCCCCAGAATTAATCTAAGGTATAAATGCTATGATATAAGGCATTTAACCCCTTAACCTGTCTCCTTGAATACTCAGCTATGTTAGCTCTGTGTCCATTCTTCTGTCTCTGTACTAGATGAATAAAAAGACAGTGTAAAATGATTTGAAAAGAACTATAAGGAGTCGGTGCCGTGGTGCTGCTGCCAATTGGGGACTGAACCATCAAATGGAAAACCTCTCTCTCTCTCTCTGTCTCTGCCTCTCCTTCTCTGTAACTCTGACTTCCAAATAAATCAATAAATCTTAAAAGAACTATAAACATCAATAAAACACAAATGAAAATTGTATTCTCAAAACTGGATATTAAACCATGCCTTCTACACCTCTGTTAAAAGTTACATTCTATCATAGTCATTTATGATTTCTAGGGCCAAAGTAGTAAATAAGATTTTTCTGGAAGAGACCGAGGTTATGAGGGAGCCAGGATTTGGGGTCAGTTAGCAGGAGTGAGTGTCACTCATTCAGATTTGATGCAGGAAAGGAACAGCAACTGATCCCTGAGATTTTGGTGTGAGAAGGAAAGGAAGGAGGGACTTAACAAAAGCAAATGCCCTCTGGTTGTGGGCACCCACCCCTGACTGCAGCCTTTGCGAGGGCCAGCTGGTGTCTCTAGGATTGCTGCGGCCTGGACTCCATTTCCCAAAGTTCCCAGGAGCTCTGACATATTCTGCCTTCCAAATGCCTGTGAGCATGCTCATGCCACTGCCAGTCCCTGGGGGTCTGAGTTGGACCAGAGGGAGTTCATTCCCTGATCAGGGTCAGCCCTGAGGGCTGTCCTGCTCCTACTCTGGCATTTACTGCATCTCCTGCTCTGCACGTGCAATCCCAGGCTCACCCTGAGCCTGCCTCCTGCTGCTTCTTCCCTCTTCATTGTCCTCCTGTGGGTCCCATGTGCCAGGGACTCTCTTCCCCGCACTCCCCGCTTCACTCACTGTGTGTCCGGAAGAATGGGTACCTATTCCAGGGACTTTCTGCTACAGGTTTGGCATGCAGGAAGGGGCAGGGACATGTGTGGGAGAAGGGTGAGTGCCAGGGCACCAGTGATCATGGCAGCTTCCCCTGAAGTCAGGACTGGGACCCGGTCTGTTCTGTCTCCCACCTCCGCTTCCCAGGCTCCCAGTGCCTGGACTCTCTCCTGCAGAACCTCACCCAAACTGTCCCTAATGTGCTTTATTTAGTGGTTACAGGAGAGAGGGGGCAGCGTTCTGGGAACATGCACACACAGGGAAAGAAGGCAGAAAGACCCCTGCTCTCCACAGTTAAATAAGCTGGGTTCCCACTGTGGGTGGTTTCAGAATGCAGTCTGGCCTGGTCTCTTGATGTTTTCTGGGCTGTTGGTTCCTGCAGGGTGGGGCTGTATGGCCTTCAGCAGGGAGCCTGTGGCAGCAGAGGGGTGGGAAGAAGGATCTGACAAGGATCTGCCCCACTGCTCTCATCCTGCACCTCATCTTCCTGGTGGGGAGCAGTGTGAAGCGTGAATAGCTGCTTTGCGCATTGATCCCTCTCAAGTATTAATTATCAGACTTTTACAATGCGGAATTTGAAGCTGTTCCAGAAACCTGGGGTGGGAAAACTCCCTTCTTTCAAACAGGCACAGAGACAGTGGAGGATCCAAGGAGTTTCTATTAATGGCCCTAGGCTCAGCTGGAATGATTTCCTGAGAACTGAGCATCAAATTCAAGTTTCTTAGCTGTTACAGCATTGGTGGGTTTAAATGGCAGCCTACATGACTTAGGGCCACTTTTCCAATGGTCAGTGGGTCCAGTATGTTTGTAAAAGAGATGCTGGGGACAGATTTATTAGGACAGATTTATGACAGGAGTTTACAGAAACAGAACTTAGGACATCTTCCCTCCCTAGATAAGATTTCAGTGGGCAGCTGTTTCACTCGTCAATTGTGAGCATCCACTTTTAAAGGTTTGTGTTGGATGAGGTCCACTTCTCTTTCTTTGATGATGTATTTGGCTGCTTTTCATTTTCTGTCTTCAGCTATTTCTTCTCCTGTTAGCAAGGCTCTCTAATGTTTTTAACTGCCACTGATCCCTTTGCAAAGTGAGAAGGGAACTAAAATTAATGCAAGTCTACTGTGTTGTCAATAACTGGAACTACTTTTTTAAAGATTTATTTATTCATTTGAAAGAGTTACACAGAGAGAGGAGAGAGAGAGAAAGAGAGAGACACCTTCCATCAGATGGTTCACTCCCCAAATGGTAGCAACAGGTGTAGCTGTGCCAGTCTGAAGCAAGTAGCCAGGAGCTTCTTCTGGGATGAAGCTGTTTTTTTAAATAATTATTTATTTATTTTAAAGGCAGAGTTACAGAGTGGCAGAAACAGAGATAGATGGCTGGAGCTGTTTGGATCCACAACCAGAAGCCAGGAGCTTTGTCCAGGTCTCATAGGTGGGTGCAGGAGATGAGGGATTTGGGCCATCTTCTACTGTTTTCCCAGGCCACAGCAGAGAGCTGGATGGGAAGTGCAGCAGCCAGGATCCCAACCGGCACCCATATAGGATGCTGACACTGCAGGCAGTAGCTTTACCCACTATGCAACAGTGCTGCCCACTAACTGGAGCTCTTTTAATCTGAGTTTGCATAAAGTGGAGAATTACAGCATCATAAATACAGATAAGTAACATCTTTTTCTCTGCCCAGTACTTTACAGTTACCCAGTGATCCACTGAGAATCTAACATTCCACACTGTGAAATTAAGAAGGCCAGTTACTTGTCTTATTTTGGGTTCTATGTTTAAACCCATGACATTTTTGAAATGGGAGGATATTAGCTCTACAATTTGATAGAGACTGGTCTGTGGAAGCATCGATAGAAGTTATAACTGTGAGAGTGGTAAGAAAGAAGAGGGGAAGAAATAAGTGCCCCTTACCCCACACAGAGATGTCCACAAATGGAGTAGATGTGCATTTGAAAACTATGGCTGACTTTCTGGGACAAACTGTGTTTGAGTGCTTCACATGTTCTGATAGAAAGGTGTTGCCACCAGGTTATTAGTATATTTATTTAGTTAGTTTTTAAAGATTTATTTATTTATTTGAAAATCAGAGCTACACAGAGAGAGAAGGAGAGGCAGAGAGAGAGAGAGAGAGAGAGAGAGAGAGAGAGAGAGAGAGAGAGGGAGGTCTTCCATCAGGTTCATTTCCCCAATGGCTTCATCATTGTGAACTTTGCTCAGTTCCTGACCTATACCTTTCCTTTAACCTAGTACTTTGCCATGTAGTAGCCCATGAAAACTGCAGACTGCATAAATAAATGAATACTTGGAGGGTTGTGACTCCTTAGAGGAACATCAGGAGACAGGAGGAATAAAACAAAACAAAAATATCCTCCGTGTATAGAAGGTACACTGTTTTTGAAAGCCACAGAGAAGAGGAAGAAGAAGGAAAGTAGTGAGACTGGAAAGTTTGTGGCAAAGGTAATAGGCACTAGTCAAGAATTCAACAAGCCCATTAGGAAAGTATTAAGGATTCTTTACTTCCATGTAGACTCTCCCCTCTTATGGTGAACAGGGTCCTCTAAACCCACTTGTTGCACAAATGAAAACCCAATCATTGTCTTCTCCCACAGATGGAGTCTGCTATTGGTTTTGATTTGCATTTCCCTAATGGCTAGTGATATTGGGCATGTTCATTTATGTCTTGACCATTGAGATTTCCTCTTCTGAGAAACCTCTATTCTGATCATTGCCCATTTCTTACGTGTACATTTTGCTTCTTGTTTGGAGTTTTTCCAGTTCTATATATGTATGTTCTGGCTATCAATCTTTAGTCATAGTCGGAGTTTTCAATGTTTCCTGCCATTCTGTCCATTGTATCTTCACTCTGTTGATTACTTTGTTGTGAAGATGTATCTTAATTTGATATGCTCAAATTTCTATATTTTATTTTTGTTACTTGTGCTTTTGTAATCTTACGCAAACTGTTGTCTCTGCTAATGTTTTACAGTTTCTCATATGTTTACTTAGTTTTTGGTTTTATATTTAGACTTTTAATTCACCTTGAGTTGCTTTTACATATTGTATGAGGTGTTGGGTATATTTTCAGGCTTATACATATGGATAATCACTTTCCTTTAAAACATTTGCGAAAGGGATTCTTCTTTCTCCTGTTTGTTTTCTTTCCTTTGTTAAATAGGAGTTGCCTGTAGAAAAGTCGGTAAATTTCAGCTGCCTATTCTTTTCCATTGAACTATGTGTCTGTTTTCCTACAGTGCTAACACTGCTTCTATTTTTTTAAGATTTATTTATTTATTTGCAAGGCCAGATGCTTCTTCCAAGTTTCTCATGTGGGTGCCAGCACCCTAGAACACGGTCCATCTTTCACCAATTTCCCAGGTGCATTAGTAGGGAGCTGGATTGGAAGTGGAGTACCTGGTCTTCTAGCAATAACATATGGGATGCATGCACAGCAGGTCAAGGCTTTAACCCACTACACCACAGAACCAAACCCTTCCTTATTTACTTCTGCTGTGATCTTTCATTATTCACTTTTTTCTACTGCCCTGTAACTTGAATCATTCCTGTTTTTTTCTGGGTTCTGGAGGATGCCAGTAGGTTGTTTCTGGGATATCTTTTTTGTGTTAGTAGATACTTGGTAATCTAAAATCACAGATTTGGTTTCTATATTTCTCTGCTAATCCTGAGGACCTTCTAGATGACAGCAGAAAATGCTGGCAGAAATGAGGATATATTAATTTGCTAAGAAAATACCACAGAGAATATGATGTAAATCATGGAATTTTACTTCTCATAGTTGTAGAGGTTGAAAATATCAGATCAAGGTCCTAATAGGCTTGATTTTTCCAGAAGCCCTTCTCTGATGTGACAGAATAATCTATCATTTGATCTACTTAAAACTACTTTCTTCAGGTAGAGTCATGTTGGTGGTTAGCACTTCAGTGTTTGAGTTTTAGGGAGGCACATTTCAGTCCACAACAGCAAAGGGGACCTGTGGTCTACTTCAAATACAGCCATCTCTGCGGAGGACAGAAAGTTTGAAATCAGCATTAGGAGTTCTCACAGTATTACTGTCAGTGCTATCTCCATCAAATGTGCATTCATGTACACACAAACAAAACTACCTGTACACATAAACACATTCAACAGTGGAAATGCCTGATGGTTGTGTACAGGTAACATCAATATAATAATCCATAAGATGGCCTATTAGCAGACATTAAAAAGAGAATTAGAAAGAATGACAACAAAATCTGCAGTTACCTATATTTATGTCTATATGTATGATATTCAGTATTTATAGTTGCTAAAAGATGAATACTGATGTGTGGGAATAAAAGCTAAACCTTACCTTGCAATATTGCAGCCTAGTCTATATGAAAGATGTCTTCCTAAAACCTTTCACTGGGCCCACTTTGTGGCATAGTAGATTAAGCATCCACCTGCAGCACCAGCATCCCACATGGGCACCAGTTTGAGTCCCTGCTCCTGCACTTCCAATCCAGCTCTTTGCTAATGGCCTAGGAAAACAGTGGAATATGCCCTGAGTGCTTGGGCCCCTGCACCCATGTGAGAGACCTGGAGGAAGCTGCTGACTCCTGGCTTCTGGCACCTGGCTTCAGATCAGCCCAGCTCCAGCCATTCTGGCCATTTAGGGGTGAACCAGTCGATAGAAGACCTCTCTTTCTCTTCCTCTCTATATCTGTAACTCTGCCTCACAATAAAGAAATACATTTTTAAAAACCTTTCACATTTTAAATTTCTTAATTGTTTTAAAGATTTATTTATTTATTTATTTACAAGTCGAGTTACAGACAGAGAGGAGAGCCAGAGAGAAAGAGAGAGGTCTTCCATCTGATGTTCACTCCCTAATTGCAACTGCTAGAGCTGTGCTGATCTGAAGCCAGGAGCCAGGAGCCAGTTCCAGGTCTCCCAGATGGGTACAGGGGCCCAAGGGCTTGGGCCATCTTTTACTACTTTACCAGGTCATAGTGGAGAGCAGGATCAGAAGTGGAGCAGCTGAGTATTGAACTGGCCCCCATATGGGATGCTGGAGCTTCAGGCCAGGGTGTTAACCTGCTCCACCACAGCACCAGTCCAACATTTTAAATTTCTGATACTCTAAGGTAGCACAGGACTACATTACATCTAGGAAAGATGCATTTAAAAGTTATAAATCTAGTGCATTTCAGCAGTTTTAACAAATACTTCTGATTTTCTCAGCATTATGTATAAATAAATGAGATAATGAGTCATTGTCAGATTTTTAGCTTTTGACAGCCACTTATAATATTTCACAGCTTTTTGAAATTTATTGCTAGTGTGTTTTTCTCAACACATGCACTGGATTTTACCAGTTTAGGGCACAGTGTGTTGCCTCTTATAGGATTTGTATTTTGATGGGTTTTCATGGCACATGTAATCAACATCTGCAAAGCCTCAAAAACACATAAATAATAACATGAATCAGGCTTTTTTCTTAAAGATTCATTTATTTATTTGAAAGAGTTGCACAAATAGAGGAGAGGTAGAGAAAGAGAGACAGACAGACAGAGAGGTCTTCCATCTGCTGGTTTACTCCCAGTTGGCTGCAATGGGTGGTCTGTGTTGATCAGAAGCTAGGAGCTTCTTCCGGTCTCTCACATGTGTGCAAGGCCCCAAGGACTTGGGCCACCTTCTACTGCTTTCTCAGGCCACAGCAGAGAGCTGGTTCAGAAGTGGAGCAGCCACGACTTGAACTGGCACCCATATGGCTTGCCAGCACTGCAGGCAGCAACTTTATCTGCTATGCCACAGCGCCTGCCCCACATTGCATCTCTTTAAGATGATATGGATTTAAGTTCATGAGAAATTATTAGCATCGTGGGAACTGATAGATATGGATGAAGCAGGATGGACTTGTTAGGAAGGGTGATGTTAATTTTCTTATAAAATAAATAAATAAGAAATTAAATATGGTCAGACATAAATGAAGACTAAATTTTATTAGTGGTGATCCAGAAAACACTGATCTCAGGTCTTTTTCTTCCAGTGTTAAGTTTATATTTTTAAAGGCATATAAAGTGAACAAATTTCATGTAATTTATATATACAGTTTGAAGAGCAAACTGATAACATCCTATCCTATCTTCCCTTGGTCTCATATTTCCAACTCGCTCCTTCTCATTTTATTTTCTTTTAATTTTGACAGCTGCATGCTTTGATTTTATTTTAGAATCACGAGCTTTAACCCTCTACAAAATAAAGAATTCAGCAAGTAGTAGTAGAAATATCAATGAGTATATGTTGTATACTCTATCAAAGAGTACAGAAAAGTGCTATGAACAATACTCAAATCTCAAAATGTCCATTTAACTCATATGCTGCTTTTCGTTGTCTATATATTAATTACCACCAGTCAGAGAAAACATATGGTATTTGTCTTTTGGGGGCTAGCTTTTTTCATGAAGCATACTTGTTTCCAGTTCATCCATTTAGTTACAGAAGATGGGATTTCATTCTTAAGTATGGCTGAATAGTATTTTACACTGTATATATAGCTCATATTTTTTTTCTAGTCACCAGTTGATGGATATCTGGGTTGATTCCATGTTATCTATTGTGAATTGAGCTGTAATAAACATAAGGGTACAGATAACTCATGCCTATGCATATTCTATTTCATTTAATGTGGATAAATTCTCAGGAGTCAGATGACAGGATCATATGGTATGTTTGTTTTCAGATTTCTGAGGAACTTTGATACTGCCTTCCATAATGGTTGTACTAGCTTCATTCCCACCAACAGTGGGTTAGGGTACCTTTTTCTCTCCCTCTCCACCAGCCTTTATTGTTTGTTGACATTTTCAAAAGAATTATTTTTTTGAAAGGTGGAGTTACAGAGAGGGAGAGACAGAGGCAGAGGCAGAGAGACATAAGTATTTTATCTGCTTGTTTATTCTCCATATGGCACAACAGGTGGTGCTGGTCCAATCGGAAGCCAGAGTTAGGAGCATCTCCCTTGTCACCCAAGTGGGTGCAGGGACCCAGGCACTTGGGCCATCCTCTACTGCCCTCCCAGTCCAGTGCATAAAGCTGGACTGGAAGAGGAGCAACTGGGACTGGAACTGGCACCCATATGGGATGCCGGCTCCATGGGTGGAGGATCAACCCAGTGTGCCACGGCACTGGCCCCCATCAGGGATATTTTTCTATAGTACTCTCTATCCACTGTATCTTTTTCTAGTTGAAGAATTAAGGTGATGCAGGATTAATCGAAGGAGTTTGAGAGGATTGTCTCTCTTTCAATTCTTTTGAATAGTTTGAGAAGTATTGGAATTAGTTCTTTAAAAGTCCTGTAGAATTCAATAGTGAGGCTGTCTGATCCTGGACTTTTCCTTGTTGGGAGGGTCTTTATTACTCATCCAATCTCTGTCTTGGTTTTGGTTTGTTTAGCTTTTCTATGTGTCTTCATGACTCAATTTTGGTATATTGTGTATGTCCAGGAATCTGTTGATTTTTCCTCTAGGATTTCCAATTTGTTAGCCATCACAACCGATGCCCACATCCTATATTGCAGTGCTAATCTGAGTTTTGGGTACTCCACTTCCAAACCAATTTCATGTTAATACCCCTAGGAAGCAACGGATAATACCTCAAATTCTTTCCTTCTTGTCATCTAATTTGGAGAACTGTAACCTCAATGGGGACTTGAGAACCTGGTCTTGCACATTTGTAGCCATATAGAAAGTGAACCAGCAGATGGGAGACCTCTCTGCTTCTCTTTCCTTCTCTCTTTGTCTCTGTGTCTCTCTGCCTTTTTTATCATATTAAAATATTTAATTACTTACTTGAAAGAGTTACAGAGAGAGGGAGAGACAGAAATCTTCCACCACCTAATTCATTTTTGAGATGACTTTAATAGCCAGAGTGTGGCCAGGTTGAAGCCAGGAGCTTTTCCTCCGATGTGCGTGGCAGCATCCCAGCCACTTGGGCCATCTTTCCCTGCTTTTTCAGTCCATTGGTAAGGAGCTGGATCAGAAATGGAATAGCTGGTACTTGAACTGGTGCACATACAGGATGCCAATGTAACAGATAGCAGCTTTGTCCACTGCACTACAACCACCAGCTCTTCCATCTGCCTTTCCAATAAATAAATCTTTTGAAAAAGAACTGAAGGTAGTAAAAGTCATCATGACTGAGCAATGGCAAATTTATTGAAGTGATCTATTTTCTTAAAGATCTATTTATGAATTTGAAAGGCAGCACTAGAAAGAGAGAGTGGGAGAGATGGATCTTCCTCCTGGTTTGTTCACTCCTCAAATGGCTGCAATGACTGTGGCTAGGCCAGACTGATACCAGGAGCCAGGGGCTTCTTCCAGGTCTCTCACATGGGTGCAGGAGCCCCAATATTTGAGTCACCCTGTGCTGCTTTTCCAGACACATTAGCAGAGAACTGGATCCGTTTGGAGCATTAATGTCTATGATACTCTCCTTGCAGTTGAAGGATTTAGAATCCATTTCGATTATGGGTGGGCCAAGTACAACAGCTTCCAATTGTCCAAGGTTTGGATTAGATGGGTTCTGAGAAATTTTGTTAAAATAGTTATTAATCATAACTCTCAGTTTAAGCTTTTCTTACCAAATTTTCGTGTTTGCTGATGTTTATATCTATGGGAAAATTGGGTCTCTGGATTGCAACCAATGAAAGCATCCAGACTAACAGTAATAAGGTCAACAGTCAGCAGAATGATGTCCAGCTGAACTGAAATAGCTTTTCTTATTTGGTAGAGGGGTTACCTCCTGCATTATACTGACATACTGACATAGACAGTAGATATTGGAGCCTGTCCCTTCTGCCAAATTGAGAATACCATATTTTGGTTCATCATATATATATTTATATATTATAATATATTATATTATATATTTCTATACATAATATAGAATTACATATAATTATTATAAATATATAATTATATAATTATTATATATGAATTTATTATTTATATAAAATATATAATTATTTCTGATCCAGCTCCTTACCAATGGATTGAAAAAGCAGTGAAAGATGCACCAAGTACCTGGGTTGCTGGGACACACATCAGAGGAGAAGCTCCTGGCTTCAACCTGGACACACTCTGGCTATTGAAGTCATCTCAATAATATATATATATATATATAATATATAATACAATAAATTACATAATATTATCTGTTTATAATTATTATATTTATATACATAAATATATAAATAAATGTAAATATATATATAAAGAATTTATTTATGTAGTTGACAGGTTTACTTACAGAGAGTGAGAAGAAGAGACACAGAAAGGTCTTCCATATGCTCATTTACTCCCCTAATGACTGCAATGTCTGCAGCTGGGCCAATCTGAGCTAGGAGCTTCCAGGTCTCCCACATTTTGGCAGGGACAGAAGCACTTGGAACAGCTTCTACTGCTTTCCCAGGCTATTGCAGAGAGCTGGATGGGAAAAGGAGAAATGGGGACCAGAACTGGTACTCATATGGGGTGCCAGCACTGCAGGTAAAGGATTACACCACTGCACCACAGTGCTGGCCCCAGTCTATCCTTTATTAAGGAGATCTCAGTAATCATGTTCAGGTATTGCTGTCCTATATTCATGGCCAAAGTCCTAGCAGACAACATGGTTTGGAGAATCGTAAGCACAAGGTGTGTAGCAGAATTCATTTCTCATACAGCACAGTTAATAACAAGGTTCCAAGAGGGGAAATTACTTGCATCTTAGTCTTTGAGAACTATTGGACATCACAGGTGATCTAAAGAATTTAGAAGGTTTGTGAGCCCCTAGAGTGAAAAAGTCACTGGGAGCACAAGGACAGTGCCTAGAGTTTATTTTGATGGATTTTAGCCCCTTTCATTGGAGGGAGGCCTGAAGAAGCTGGACTGATTTGTAAACCTCAGAAGTGTCTTTTCAAGGTGAAGGCAAACTTATACTGAGGGGTTTTTGGAAAAACTGAACAAAATGCATTAGCCACACTTGGTTAAGATACATCATTTATCTATTGATTTTCATCAGATCAGTTAGCATTAGGTATAAGGTACAGTGGACATGGTGGTTGGCATATAACAATATGATTTTAGTAATATATCATGAGGTGCTTTTATTTTTAGTGGATTTAGCAGGTAAAATTGGGCTACCTAATGGGATATAGCTGGAATAATCACCTTTTTGTTAAATAAATCTGAGGTAACAAATGTTAGTTAATTAAGACATTGAGTTTTCTTTTATTGGGCCTTCTTGGTTATTTTAATCTGGGATCTGCGAATTCTCATTTTCTCTAGGCAATTTGCAACTGAAAAATTTTATTTTATTCCTCATCATTTCAGACCAACTCTGCTGCTTCTGGGATTTTTAGTACATCTGACAATTGGAAATTTAGACAATAGTATAGTTAAAAAGAGATGTACCAATTAAGTATTTATATTTATTCTGATACATATTTTGGAATTCTTCTAAAATTCCTATTGAGTATCCTTGTTAAATTTAGTTGCATCCCAGGTTAAGACTTATTGGAGGCAGGCGCCATGGCTCAATAGGCTAATCCTCCACCAGCGGTGCAGGCACACCGAGTTCTAGTCCTGCTGAGAGAGCCAGATTCTGTCCCAGTTGCTCCTCTTCCAGTCCAGCTCTCTGCTATGGTCCAGGAGTGCAGTGGAGGATGGCCCAAGTGCTTGGGCCCTGCACCTCCATGGGAGACCTGGAGGAAGAACCTGGCTCCTGCTTTGGATCAGCGCAGTGTACCGGCCGAAGCACACTGGCCACAGCAGCCACTGGGGGGTAAACCAATAGAAAAAGGAAGACTTTTCTGTCTGTCTCTCTCTCTCACTGTCCACTCTGCCTGTCAAAATAAAAAATAATTTTTATAAAAAGACTTATTGGAGCCACTCTAGTGATTATACCCATGAAACTTTGTTAATAAATGCAAATAGCACCTGGGAAAATTGATGTATATCTTATGCTGTAGAGACTTAAGATTGAACATCTTTTTTTTAATCTTTTTTAATTATATAATTTAAAAACAAATTTTAGATTTTTTTTCACTTTACTAAGCCACAGCTCTGGCCCCATTAATATGTCTTAACAATGTTTTTTCCTCTCAGACTCATCTCTATTGGTTCAGTTAACTGCATGTCTTTTCTTTACATTCAGATTCTCTCAGCTGTCAAAGCTTATTCATCTTAATTCTGTTGTTCCTATTTCCCTCCATTTTATTCTGTCCCTAGGCTAATTGAGGTCATGATTCTCCATTCCTTCTGTGTGGTGTCACAGTAGGCTTGAAGTGTTCTTTTTCTCTTCTGATTTCTAAAGAAAGAAATTATGTATTCCCCCAGTTTAGATATTTTAATAATTCATTCTAAAACAAAGGTTAAATGTTCTTAATTTGACAAGAATTTTCAGGGCCAGTGGTGTAGCATAGTGGGTAGAGCCACCACTTGCAGTGCTGGCAGCTCATATGGATCCAGATCTCTGCTAAAGCCTGAGAAAGCAGTAGAAGATGGCCCAAGTCCTGGGCCCCTGCACCCATGTGGGAGACCTGGAAGAAGCTCCTTGCTCCTGGCTTTGGATTGGCACAACTCTGGCCATTGCAGCCAACTGGGGAGTGAACCAGTGGATGGAAGACCCCTCTCTCTTCTCTGCCTCTCTCTGTGTAACTCTGACTTTCAAATAAATAAATCTTTAAAAAAAGAATTTTTTCTAATTTTAGAATTGTTCTCCTTCATTGTCACTTCAGGGTGTGTGTAAAGAGTGCATATCCAGTTTTTCTATTTTGGAATTTTGGGATTTTGTATTAGCTCTGCTGTGTATTCATTTTTCTCGAGCATTGGTGATATCTTCTCCTTAGTTGTATTAAGAGAGAGAGCAATAGCCCTCATGTCTTTTTAGGTAAGTAAGACATATTAAAAACAGAGCATTCAGTATACATTCATAGTAGTTTGACTTGTTCAATTGATTTTCCTGAACTCCCTTGGACATTCTTGGTCTCTGCTGTACAACTTTCTATACTCATTAATTCTTTGATATTCCCAAATCCAGAAAATGAATGACTCAACAGCTGTGTTCCTGTATTTGCTGGGACTCAGGGTAAGAAGCAAAGTGGAGGTGTTCAGGAATCTAAAGGTACATGCTACATAGCAAAGCACATCATTTCCTATACAAAGTGACTGGGAAATCCAGAATCTTTTGCACACATATTGGATCCTGAACTATTACTGGACTATTCAGTAAGATTTTAATGTATTTATTTTCTGTGTGTGTGTTTGTATTTCTAAATAAACTCTGCTGCGCTACTTAACATTAACATGTATTGCAGAATTCTTTCATCAGTTTTTACTTTTAAAAAATTTCTCTTTCAGTTTTATGGGAGAGGGTAGAAGTTTTCTGCTATGTAACTGAAAATTCATTCATTCATTAAACTTAAAATATTTGTTTGAAATGGGTGGAATACTATTAATTCTTGTGTGATTTACATGAAACTAAATACATTCTCTATTTTGTTTTGCTTAAAATTTCTGCATGTGTGGACTTCTTTTTTCCTTCTTGCCCCAAATCCCTTTGTGTATTGGGATGGCAAATGGGTTTTACACTGGAGAAAACATGTTATTTTGGCTAAGAAGTACTTAGCCTTCTGGCTTCAAGTATTCAAATATTACATGAGAAATCAGTAAATTTGTTTACTGTACAAATGTCCTTCATACAATTTTGTAATATTCTGGAATGTGAGAGGAAGCAGGAAATAGGAGTTTTATGGGTGGGAAG
The DNA here is from genome assembly GCF_051225735.1 of Oryctolagus cuniculus. Taxonomy (NCBI): domain Eukaryota; kingdom Metazoa; phylum Chordata; class Mammalia; order Lagomorpha; family Leporidae; genus Oryctolagus; species Oryctolagus cuniculus. The sequence continues at coordinate 81,810,495 of NC_142879.1, read as the reverse complement.
GAAGTTTGGGGGGAGAGGAAACCACTGTAATCCAAAAGCTGTACTTTGGAAATTTATAGTTATTAAATAAAAGTTAAACAATTTTGTAATCTCCATCTTCCTTTTTATTTTTTCCTTTTTTAAAAAAGATTCATTTATTTTTCTTTAAAGTCAGAGTTACATGCACAGAGAAGGAGAGAGAGAGAGGGAGAGCAGTCTTCCAACCACTGGTTCACTCCCCATTTGGCCACAATGGCTGGAGCTCTGCCAATACAAAGCCAGGAGCCAGCAGCTTCTTTTGGGTCTCCTATGCAGGTGCAGGAGCCCAAGGGCTGGGCCATCCTCTACTGCTGGATACTTGCCTAAAAAGCTGGATAATAATTTGAGTAGCCAGGACTTGAACTGGCACCCTTGTGGAAAGTCAGCACTGCAAGCCACAGCTCTACTTGCTACTCCACAGCATCAGCCCCCTAAATACTTATGACTATTGCTACGCTATTGGAATTTATAATTGATAATGCTGAACAATTGAAACTGTCTTATTTACAATTGTAGGACTGGATATGGCAGTTTTACTTGAAGTACAGTATGTAGCCTGCTTATTGTATGATTTTTGGAAAAGCATGTATTTATATACAACAGCAGACCTGTAATCATTTAAAAGTGAATTATCATGATTACCCAGATGTAAAGAATGCAATATGTGCTAATGAGTTAGCAGTCACAGACATTTAGAATTAGAGGGATTTTGGAACCTTTTCAATACTGCAGTTTTTATGAAAAACTAATAATTTTTTTATTTGACAGGCAGAGTTATAGACAGTGAGAAAGACAGAAAGGTCTTCCTTCCATTGGTTCACTCCCCAAATGGCTGCCACAGTTGGAGCTGTGCCCATCCAAAGCCAGGAGTCAGGTGCTTTCTCCTGGTCTCCCATCCGGGTGCAGGGCCCAAGCATTTGGGCCATCCTCAACTGCCTTCCCGGGCCATTGCAGAGAGCTGGACTGAAAGAGGTGTAACCAGGACTAGAACCCTTTGACCTTATGGGATACCAGCACCACAGGTGGAGAATTAACCAAGTGAGCCATGGCGCTGGCCCCCAATAAATTTACTCTTAACAAAATATCAAAATATCTTATTCAGTATAAAGTTAGTAGTGAAAAAGAGACTACCTTGTTGAACACAGAAATTTGAGATTATATTTCTTGGTATTAATTTGCATCTTAAGGCTTATTGCCTAGTTTATTTCAACATTTCAATCTAATATTACTAATAATATCTTGTACTTAGTGGTTCACTGTGTGCCAGACAATATTCTTTTGATTTTTAAAAAGATTTATTTATTTATTTATTTATTTGGAAGTCAGAGTTACACAGATAGTGAACAAGAGGAAGAGAGAGAGAGAGAGAGAGGTCCTCCATCTGCTGGTTCACTCCCCAGATGGCCTAAAAGGTCAGAGATATGCCAATCTGAAGCCAGGAGCCAGGACCTCTTCAGGGTCTCCCATGCAGATTCAGGGGCCCAAGGACTTGGGCCAACTTCCTACTGCTCTCCCAGGCTATAGCAGAGAGCTGGATGGAAAGTGGAGAAGCCGGGACTTGAACTGGTCTCCATATGGGATGCCCACACTGCATGCAGTGGCTTTACTGGCTACACCACAGCACTGGCCTCAAGACAATGCTCTAAAATGATGCATTAATTATTCCCAAATATTGAAAAGTGGCATGGTACATATTTGAATGTGTTGTTTTGTACTAGTTGTAGAAACAGTTTAAAATATATTTGTATTTAAAAATGTAAGCTATGATCTAAAGGTTTACTTTCCCCTAAGGTGCCTGTTTGGTAACTGAGAGATCGTTGAAGTCTCAAGTTAGAGTACAACTGATATTATCCAAGCCTCCTTTATCACATGAGGATGCTAAATGCCAAGGCCCAGAGAAGTAAAGTGAATTGTTCGAGGTCACATAGGTAAGTTGTAGCAGGGATAATTCTGTATTAGCATTAGGTATCCTGATACATAGGCCACTATTCTGTCAATTTTGTACTCCTTCTGGAGTTAAAGATTCTAAGTTGTGGAAAATTAAGTTTGGAAATTTAGTGGTTGCTATGTTGTTATGGTGAGAAATTTCTGTGTATAGCTATGAGTTGCTTAAATTTTATTCAATATATTTTTCTAGTATGTTTGCAATTTATTTGAAATGTATAACAAATAGCTTCATCTATTTGCCAAAAGAAATTTTTGAAGATTTATTTATATTATTTGAAAGTCAGAATTACACAGAGAGAGAAGGAGAGGCAGAGAGAGTGGTCTTCCATTCACTGGTTCACTCCACAGTTGGCCTCCATGGCTGGAGCTGTGCCGACTGGAAGGCAGGAGCCAGGAGCCTCTTCCTGGTCTCCTATGCAGGTGCAGGGGCCCAAGGATTTGGACCATTTTATAGTGCTTACCCAGGCCGTAGCAGAGAGCTGGATAGGAAGTGGAGCAGCCAGGTCTTGAACTGATGCCCCTATGAAGAAGAAGTGTTAGCACTGACATAATAACAGACACATAGTTCAATGGAAAAGACTAGGTAGCATAGAAATAAACCCAAATTTCTACCAGCAACTCATATTTAACAAAGGAACTAAAATGAACTGGAGAAAGAAGAATCTCTTTCACAAGTGGTGCAGAGGAACTTGATTATCCATATGTAGAAGCCTGAAAAGAGATTCCAACATCTCTTACACTATCTGAAACTGAACTCACAGTGAATTAAACATCTAATCATAAGACCCAAACCCAAGTAAACATAGGGAAACTCTAAATATTGTCAACACACAATAGCTTTTGGGTAAGATTCCAATAGCAATAGTCACAAAAATAAAAACAGAGACATTTGAGTATATCCAACTAAGATACTTCTTCACAACAAAGTAAACATCAGAGTGTAGATACAATGAACAGATGGCAGGAAAAATTAAAACACTGAATGTTTACAGATTTCCAGAACATTTACATGAATTGGAAAAACTCCAAAAAATACAGCGAAGAAACAGGCAAGGATCTGAATAGACATTTCTCAGAAGAAATGTAAATGGTCAAAACATGTGAATATGCCCGATGTCACTAGCCATTATGTAAATATAAATCAGAACACCATATCAGTCTCCAACACCTGTGGGAGAATACAACACTCAGGTGTGTGTTTGTGCAGCAAGTGGGTTTAGAGGACCCTGTTCACCTCTGGAGAGCAGAGTCTACAGGGAGACAAAGAAACCTTACTGCTTTCCTAATGGGCTTATTAAGTTCTTGACCAGTGCCTGTTAGTCTTGCCACAAACTTTCTAGTCTCACTACTTTCCTTCTTCTTCCTCTTCTCTGTGACTTGTAAAATAGTATACATTCTGTATGCTGTGGATACTTTAGATTTATTTTATTCCTTCAGTCTCCTATGAAGTTCCTCCACAAAAGCACAGCCCTTAAGATATTCATTCATTTATGCAGTCTGCAGATTTCATGAGCTACTAAATTCCAAATAGTATGTTAAAGGCAAGATCTAGGCCTAAGAGAAAAGTGGTCTGAATTCTGTGCCTAGAAGAGGATTTGGGACATAGTAGAACTTCAGTGAAGTGCTATGTGAATGACATGCACTCATTAAATGAGTAATCTAAAGCATACACTGCATTTAAGCAACACAGCAGCCCTACTCACCTCAGGTAGAGCAACTGAGAGGAATAATGTGAAGAAAAATAAGACATCAATAAGTTGAATAATAACAGAGAAAAAACAAAATGAGATAGATGCCAACATTACTGACCTATTTTTGAGGAATTAAATTGATAGAGGGGCTGGCATTGTGGCTAAGTGGGGTAAGCTGCAATCTGTGAGGCCAGCATATCATGTGAGTTCCACTTTGAGCTTAGGAATCTCCACTTCCAATTTAGCTCACTGCTAAACACCTGGGAAACCAGCAGAAGATGGACGAAGGACTTGGGTCCTTGCCACTGATGTGGGAGACTTGGATGAAGCTCCTGACTTCAGCATGTCCCAGGCTCAACTGTTGAAACTCTCTGGGGTGTGAGCCAGCAGATGAAAGCTATCTCTGTCTTTCCCTCTCTCTCTAAATCCACCTTTCAAATAAAGATTTAATAAAGAAATTAACTGATTTCAAAATACACAAAAACATGAACAATACTATATCATCTTTATGCCAAAATGATCAAAAATAACAAATGCTAGAGAGCATATGGGAAAAGAAAACCGTCATATATGGTGGGTGAAAACACAAATTAGTACAGATGTTATGCAGAACAGTATGGTCATTCCTTAAAAAGGATAAAAATTGGGGCCGGCGCTGTTGTGCAATGAGTTAAAGCCCTGGCCTGAAGGGCCAGCATCCCATTTGGGTGCCAGTTCTAGTTCCAGCTGCTCTTCTTCCAATACAGCTCTCTGCTATCTCCTGGGATAGCAGTAGATGGCCCAAGTCCTTGGGCCCATGCACCCATGTGGGAGACCCAGAGGAAGCTCCTGTCTCCAGGTTTCAGAATGGCATAACTCTGGCCTTTGTAGTTATCTGTAGAGTGAACCAGCTAATGGAGGACCTCTCTGTGTCTCTACCTCTATTGTAACTCTTTCAAATAAATAACAAAAATTTCAAATAAGATAAAAATTGACCTACCATGTGAGAGTTATCTTGCTCTTGGCTATATATAATAAGGAAATTTTATTAGAAGGAAAGGAGAAGAGCATATCAAAGATACATCAATTTTACCATAGCATAGTTCACTGCAGCCAGGATTTGAAACCAATCTAGCTGTCCATCAATGAAAAAAATAGACAGGGGAACTTCATTTAGATACAAAAAAGAACAAAATATTATTAAATTAATTGAAATAAGCCAGAAGCAGGAACACAAATGTCACCTGGTCCTTGTCACATGTGGAAGTGAGAGAAAATAATGGATCTGAACACAGAACTGTGATTACTAGAGGCTGAGAAGGGAAGCAGCTAGGGATAGAGGGGGATTGGATAATAGGTAACAAAATACAAAGAGGCAGAAAGAACTTCTGGTGTCCCATAATATAATGAGATGACTACATTCAACCATATTAGGTTCTGTGTAAAGAACTGAAAGAGAGGAGCTGGTAGTCTCAAATCATGGAGAAGAATTAGAAACTGTACTTGCTTGGGGGCCAGCATTATGGCACAGTGGGCTAACGCCCTGGCCTGAAGCACCAGCATCCCATGTGGGTACCAGTTCTAGTCCTGGCTGCCCCTCTTCTGATCCAACTCTCTGCCATGGCCTGGGAAAGCAGTAGAAGATGGCCCAAGTTTGGGTCCTGGCACCCAAGTGGGAGATCTGGAAGAAGCTCCTGGTTCCTGGCATCAGATTGGGAGAGCTCCGGCCATTGCGGCCATCTGGGGAGTGAACCAGCAGAGGAAGACCTCTCTCTCTCTCTGCTGCTACTTCTCTCTGTAACTCTGTCTTTCAAATAAATAACTCTTTAAAAATTTAATAAAACTGTAGTTGCTTAGCTTGATCACTTTTTACTGCATAAATGTGTGCAAATATTGCACTACACCCTGTAATAATGCATGACTAGGACACATTAATCACAAATTATTTCAATGAAATTTTAAAAATTAGAAGCATTTCTTTATATTAACAATGAACTATTTGAAAATGAAATTAGAGAAACATTTCCATGCATAGCAGCATAAGAACCAGGAACCAATGTCTTCAGTGTTATCAGTGATGAATCAGATTCACAGCCCTCAGCACTGTTTTTACCATAGACCTTACCATGGCAATTGTGGGCATATAGTAGTAAATCAATGGACAGGAATCCTTTGTCTCTATATCTGTTAAATAAATAAACAAGGAATTCATTAAAGAAAAAGAGATATCAATTTGGATGCCAGGTCACAAAAACACATGCACTTGAGCTATCCTCCAGTTTGTGATGCCAACAAATCTTTCCGACATGTTACATTTTCAGAGACTTTTCTGTAATCTTGCTAAGCTTTCTGGAAATCTGCCTTATAGCAAAGCGATTCCCAATTCCATTACACTCATGATTTTTCTTTTGTGTGAGTTATTAGTTTACCATCTAGAGATAATTCATGGTACAAAACTTTTCTATGCATGCATGTTTTCTCATTTGTGAGTCTATTCATGGGAATTGAAGACTGATTTATAGCAGAAATACATTTTCCAAATTCATTGCATAGACTTTTGTTCCTTATGAATTCTCTGAAGTCTGTTGATGTCTAATTTCTGGCTAAAGGTTTTATCGTATTTACAGCATGCAAAGAGTACCACCTTTTGTGAATTCTGTATCTATACAAGCCTGAAACAAAGAAAATGTTTTTATACAATCAGTATACTCCTAAGAAACCACCTGTGTCAATTCTCTGATGTACCATTGACTTCTGACAAACAACCTTTTCACACTAATAATATTTATAAGCTTTCTCCTTTACATGAGTCTCTGTTGGATAGGATGTGATTTCCAGCAAAAGGTTTTGTCACAATACTTACATGAATTTTGGAGAAAAGCTCTTCCACATTCATTATATTGTTAAGGTCTCTCCCTTGTTCAAATTCCATGATGGATTATGAGGCATTACCTATGTGAAATGACTTTCTCACATTTATTTCATTCATTAGATATATATGTTGTGCATTCTGATATAAGGAGAGATTTGGGCAGAGCTTTCCAACACTCATTACACCCATAAGGTTTCTCTCCCACATGAATTCCCTGTTGTCGTATGAGGTATGGCTTCTAATTAAAGGGATTTTACTTTCAAAGGAGTTTTTCCCTATATGAATTTGATGATGTACAATGAGGGCTGAATTATGGTAAAAGGCTCTGAGTCATTACATTCATAAAATTGCTCCCCATGAGAATTCTTTTATGTTTGATGAGGTCTGATTTGCACCACAAAGGCTATTCACATGTATTACATTCATGCATTTCTCCCCTTGGTGAATTCTCTAATATTTCATGAGATATAACTTGCACAAAAAGGTCAAGTAGAAAATTCCCTGTGTGGATTCTCTGATATCTTATGAGTTATGAAGTACAGCAAAGAGGCTTTCCACCATCCTTCCATCCATAAAACCTACCTAAATTGAGCAACAAAGATATAGAAAACCTAAACACACACATAACCAGATGGAAATGATACCAGTAATAAAGACCATCACTAGCAAGAAAACCCCAAAACTGGAAGGCTTCACTGCTGAATTCTAACAGACATTTAAAGCACTAACTGCAATTCTTCTCAAGTTATTCAAAACAATTGAGAGAGAAGCGATTCTCCCAAATTCTTTCTATGAAGCCAACATCACCTTCATTCCTAAACCTGAAAAAAGTGCAACAAAGAAAGTAATTATAGACCAATTTCCCTGATGAACATACATGCAAAGATCTGCAACAGAATTCTGGCCAATTGAATCCAACAATGCATCAGAAAGATCATCCACCCAGACCAAGTGGGATTTATCCTTGGTATGCAAGGATGGGACCAAAGGCTTTTCCACAGTCATTTCATTTATAAGCTTTCTCCATGGTGTGAAGGCTCTGATACTTTCTGAGGTTTGACTTCTCAGCAAAGGTTTTTCCACAGTCATTGCACTCATAAGGTTTCCCCCCAGTACAAATTGTCTGATGCTTTGTGAGTTTTGACTTCTCAGCAAAGGCTTTTCCACAATGATTGCATTCATAAGGTTTCTCCCCTGTGTGACTTCTCTGATGCATTTTGAGTTGTGATTTCTGGCCAAAGCTTTTTCCGCAGGCATTGCATTCATAATGCTTGTCTTCTGTGTGAATTCTCTGATGCTTTCTGAGGTTTGAATTCTGGCCTAAGGTTTTTCCACAGTCATTGCATTCATAAGCTTTCTCCCCTGTGTGAATTCTCTGATTATTTATGAGGTTTGCTTCTGGCCAAAGGCTTTTCCACAGTCATTGCATTCATAAGGCATATCCCCTGTGTGAATTATCTGATGATTTATGAGGTGTGGCTTCTGGCCAAAGAGTTTTACATAGTCATTGCACTCATAAACGCTTATCCCCTGTGTGACTTCTCTGATGATTTATGAGGTTTGACTTCTGGCCCAAGGTTTTTCCACAGTCATTGCATTCATAAGGTTTCTCCCCTGTGTGACTTCTCTGATGATTTGTGAGTGTTGATTTCTGGCCAAAAGCTTTTCCACAATGATTACACTCATAAGGTTTCTCCCCTGTGTGAATTCTCTGATGATTTAGGAGGTTTGCCTTCTGGCCAAAGGATTTTCCACAGTCATTACATTCATAAGGTTTCTCACCTGTGTGAATTCTCTGATGATTTATGAGGTGTTTCTTCTGGCCAAAGAACTTCCCACAGTCATTACATTTATAAGATTTCAACCCTGTGTGAATTCTCTGATGTCTAATGAGATCTGACTTCTGGTGAGTGGTTTCTCCACAATCATTACACACATGAGGGTTTTCCACTTATATGAGTGCTGTGATGGAGGGTATGGCAGAATTTAATACTGAATGACTTCCCACAAGGTTTACATGCATAGGATTTCTTCCTTATATTTGGTCTATGATTCAGTCTAACATGTGATTGGTAAATAACAGGTTCCACAGGCCCAATATACTTATAAACGTTCTCTCTTTTGGGACTTTGTTGATGTATACTGAGGTTAGAATTCTTATGGAAATCTTGTACTATTTGAGTTGTCTTGCCAATAGTGGCAATTGACTTATTACAGGTTTCTACCATAAAAAGCTTCTCAGATTCACAGAATATATTCTTGCTTTTGAAGACTTTCCCTTGTCCAATTTGTTCAAGTGCCTGCTCCATGGTCTGAATATTGTGCTGTTGATTAAGAGGTTCACAGAACTGGAGAGTGTTCCCAGGTACCTTAGTAGCACAAAATTTCTCTCCAGCTTGTAGTTGATCAGGCCCACAATGGGGACACATATTGTGACATATACTGCATTCTTCAGGTTTTATTCCTGAATAGTTTCTCTTTTTGATGCTCAGTTTTGGAATATGGCTTATACTTAAATTAAGTGTTTTTCTGAATTCAACTCCCTTGGGAGATAATGTCTTATTATTTGTCATAACATCCTGATTCAGATTTTTCTCCAGACTGTTCTGGTTGGTCTTAATCAGTTCATCCAGTTTCATGGCAACTGAAGTGAGGAAAAAAATGATGTCACTACATCAAATATAATTGTTTCTTCTAGCATACTCGTGTAAAAGGAATGAAGTTACTTGTATTTAAGAGGGATAAGATGTTAGGAAAAGTTCTGCATTTGTGCCTCCTCACACAGGGCACCAAAATGTTAGGAAAAGAGTTGTAGAATAGAGGAGAAAGTGTATGAATTTACAGCCAGACAGAATTTATTCAGAGAAAATTAATCTACAGAGGTGGGTGACCAACTGCCTGTCTGTACAAGATGGAGCATGAAGGCCCCAATTCCCAGGGGCCAGACCTTTTTAAGGAGGGCTAAGGCTGGGCACGAGGGTAGGGGGCAGCAGTGGAGGGGAATTCCAGGAACTGGGTGGGGGCCTTAGGAACCTGGAAAATAATGCAGGGTGGGGTATGAAGGCAATAGGCTGTGAGACCCAATTGAGTTTCAAGGGCAAGGAATACATTCCAAAGTTTATCTACTTTGGGCAATGAGGGAGAATGGCTCAGGCTTATATCCTCATTCCATCATAAGATTTTCAAAAAATGATTAGAAGATACATATTTATGAATATACAGGTTTTCTCCATTATACATTAATATATTAAATTGTATCCATAGATTTTCCAATGTTCATCCATGATCCTGTTTACTACCAGAATTTTTTCCAAGTATGATTGAATGGTTTTTGTGGTAAGATGTCTTAAGTCACTGCTTGGGATGCCTGTATCTCAAAACAGTGCCAGTTTAAGCCGAGGCTACTCTGCTTCCAATACAGCTCTGAGATAATAGATACTGGAAAGCAGCAGATAATGGTTCATGTGCTTGGGACCCTGTGATAGAGATGAGTAGGTGAAATTCCAGGCTTCTGGCTTCAGATTAGTCATAACTGTTGATAGTATTTGGGGAGAGAGTTAATAGAAAATCTATTCCTCACTGTTTCTCTCTCACTTTCTACTTTCACTAAAATGAATAAGACTTCACAGAATGGACTAATATTTGATAAATATATTCACCTGTAATCTAGAAACCAATTTTTCCCTGTCCATTTTTTCAGTTCATTTTTAATGTATTTTTATTTCTTTATTTATTTGTGAGAGTTAGACTGTGAGAGACAGAGACAAAGATCTTCCTTCCATTGGCTCACCCCTCAAATGGCAAATATGCTTGGAACTATGCCAATCCAAATCCAGGAGCCAGGTGCTTCCTCCTTATCTCCATTGTAGGTGCAGGGGCCCAAGCATTTGGGCCATCCTCCACTGCCCTCCTGGGCCACAGCAGAGAGCTAGACTGGAAGAGGAGCAACCAGGACTAGAACCCGGGGCCCATATGGGATGCTGGCGCTGCAGGGGAAGGATTAACCAAGTGAGCCATGGCGCCAGCCCCTTTTTCAATTCATTTTTAGAAAAATTGTGGGTTTTGTACTTCTGTGATATTTCAACCATAAATATGGGGAAGTTTTACTAGATCATTTCCTTGAAGGTAAAGAGTGAAATGTGTCTATACTCTAAGCAGGATCACATTCATGGGACAAGATTTGAATATGTGGTTGTCTTGTGTTCTGTCTTCCCAGGCAAACAGCATTTGTGGGATTTTTTGATGAAAATCTCTGTTTTATCTGCACTCTTACAGTTTCCCCATATTTCTAAGGAAACCTGACATCCTAATCTTCTTAGAACTACAACAGTTACAGAAAGTCCCAATATACCACCTTGGCTATGCATTCTCACCAGTTGAAATAATTTGTTTCTGCAACCCAGAGTCTGCTCAATTATTGAAAATTGATTCCTAACTCATTGTGAAGACGTCATCCCTGGTTACCTCCTCTTGTTTCTTTCTATAAACACTCCTCTGTGATAATTTGAGTTTCTGGAGGTTTTTGATCAGTTGTTGATTTTCACAGAAAACTTCATTTCCTTTGCCTTTACCAGAGATACTGATCTCCATAGATACTGTAGAATGTCTGTGTCTGAATCACAGGACCAGCTGTCTTCAGGAGTAAGACTTGGGAAAAACTCATGGAAAGAACACCAGTCAATATCTGTTGCACTGCTTCTACTTTGGCCTCCCTGCCCGTTATGTACACACTGACCTGGTAGGCATTATTTCCCCATCCAGGGCTCTGCTCCTTGCTCCAACTTGAAGATCAAGTCAGGTTTGGTCCTGCAGTGCCCTACTAATGGAAACAATATAGACTTTGTGAAATCACTATCTTGGGTTAATGAAAGGAGTACAGCTTGGTCCAGGAGCTATGCAACAAATGTTCCAATGTGAAATCCTTCCCAGGTGGTAGATATTCAGATTCTTCATGGACTCAAATTCTATACCTGTCCCTCATTCAACTTTATGAATAGTGCTCACTTAGTTGTCAAATAGCAAGAAAATGTTACCATTGGGCATGCGATGAGTGTCACTCACCCAGGGAGAACAGGCTGCTGTAGGTCTCCAGCATCACATCCCTGTACAGGATTTTCTGAGCTTGGTTCATGTTCTGCCATTCCTCCCAGGTAAAGTACACAGCCAGGTCTTCAAATGCTATCATCACCTGTGACAGAACACTCCTGGTCAACATGTCAACTCTGTCACCTAACAAACAATGGCAGTTGTATATCTTCTACATGGGTATGGATGAAGAAGCAAGAATGCCATTTCATTTCAGATTTGTGAGCATTTGGGCAGCCACACAGAAGCATTCAACAGGGGATCAAACCTGTGGTATAAAGGCTGTGAAAATTGCCCAAGCTGGAGGGAAACAGGAATTTCTGTTCACAAAGGCCAGACTATATCAAGGGCAATTGCACAGTAGGCTGAAAGGGGGACAAGAGTCACTCTGGAATGAGCAATGTTCAGAAGAATGTAGAAGTATTCAGGGAAAAAGACAAGAAACCATCTGGGAAGTTATGCAGGGATTTGCAATTATGGCAGAAAAAAAAATTTTTTAAAAGAGACAGTAGGCATTTAACTTAGTGTTTATGATGCCAGCTCAGATACTCTCTCTCTGCATCAAATTTCCAAAGTTGGATTTCAGTGCCAGCTCCAGTTTCCAGCTCCCAGCTAATGCAGACCAGAGGAAGCAATGGTGATGCCAACCAAGAGGGAGGCCTAGATTCCATTCCTGACTCTTGGCTTCAGTTGTGCCCCACCTCTGCTTGATATTTTTATTTAGGCAGTGAAGAAGTGCATGGGAGCTTTCTAGCTTTCTCTCACTCCATCAATTTCTTTCTCTATCAGGCTCATAAATATTTTAAGTAAGGGAGGAGATTCAAGAAAGAATAGAAAGTAGCTTTTGCTTTTTCTATAATTATTCTACTCATAAACATTTAAAGAACTGAAATAACATGATAACAAATTAAAGTAAAAGCTATGGAGTTATTTACCCAAGAACAGAACCTGAGAAATTCTGTACTGTAATCTGCATTTGTGACTGAGGGAAATACAGAGAGCTTTGTTTGAGAACCTGCAGTAGGCACCAGCATTGTGGTACAGCAGGTAAGTCTCCACCTGCAATTCAGGCATCCCATGTGGACAGACAATTTGAGTCCTTAGTGCTCCACTTCCAATTGAGTTCCCTGCTAAAGTGGCTGAAAGAGCAGTGAAAGATGGCCTGAGTATTTGGGCCAATTCCACAAATATGGGAGACCCAGATAGAGTTCCAGACTCCTGGCTTTGGCCTGGCCAACCATTGTGGCCATTTGTTGAATGAACCAGCAGATGGAAGATATCTCTTTCTCACTACCCATCTCTCCCTATCTCTATTACTCTGCCTTTCAAATAAGTTAATAAATAAACCTTGGGGCTGGCACTGTGGCACAGCAGGCTAATGCCCTGGCCTAAAGCACCAGCATCCCATATGGGCACCGTTTCAAGACCCAGCTGCTCTACTTTTGATCCAGCTCTCTGCTATGACCTGGGAAAGCAGTAGAAGAAGGCCCATGGATTTGGGCCTTTGTAGCTGTGTGGGAGACCCAGAAAAACCTCCTGGCTCCTGGCTTTAGATGGGTGCAGCCCGGCCAGTGCAGCCAATTGGAGAGTGAAATGTTGAATGAAAGATCTCTCCTCTCTCTCTTTCTCTCTGCCTCTCCTCTCTCTGTGTAACTCTTTCAAATAAATAAATTGTTAAATACAATCGTAAAACGTGAAAGAACATGCAGTAGATTATTTTCCCCACAGTGTTCTTACTCTAGCTGGGAATCAAGTTCATCTCCTCAAACTATTAAGGACTGCATTACTCTAACAATTAAAAAAATAAATGCGGCTGGCCCCACGGCTCACTAGGCTAATCCTCCGCCTTGTGGTGCTGGCACACTTGGTTCTAGTCCCAGTCAGGGTGCCAGATTCTGTCCCAGTTGCCCCTCTTCCAGGCCAGCTCTCTGCTGTGACCAGGGAGTGCAGTGGAGGATGGCCCAAGTCCTTGGGCCCTGCACCCCATGGGAGACCAGGATAAGTACCTGGTTCCTGCCATCAGATCAGCACAGTGGGCCGGCTGCAGTGCACCAGCCATGGTGGCCATTGGAGGGTGAACCAACGGCAAAGGAAGACCTTTCTCTCTGTCTCTCTCTCTCTCACTGTCCACTCTGCCTGTCAAAAAAAATAATAAATGTCACTGATTTGTGGTTTAGCCCTAGGTAAGTAATTCTCTTGCAGAATGCTAAGTGTTTATTTCCAGGGTGGAACTAAAACACTGCCCACTACATCATCTGTATAACACTAAAGAATGTGTTGGACATTATGACCCCAAAATTTAGAATATTGTCCTTGACTTCAATTGAAATCATATAACAAATATATATTTTGCTATGGCAACAGAAAATGAGAGATGACATTGCCTTTTCTTGGATAAATGCAATGATTGATAGTCATGACAAATTCATCATACATCTTGTTTCTATATATTCCCTGAGAATAAAATTTACCTTCCTACATCCATTTTCATTAATAAATTATTATAAATCTAAAAACAAAACAGACAGAAAGCTGGGAATAATTAAGAAAACCACTTACAGGGGCCAGTGCTATCGCACAGTGGGTTAAAGCCCCAGCCCGCAGAACCAGCACCAGATATTAATTCCCACCAAATCAGGTGTGAGTGCGATTTTCAGGTGAATTCAATCAGAATTCCACAGCCATTCAGCTGGGAGGGGTGGATGAATCCAGAAACAGCCAGTTTACATGGAACTAAATCAAGCCTAATATCACAAAGGACTTTTGCATTTCTTTGGCTTTTTTCACATTTGTCTTATTTATCATGATTTGTAATAAATTTTCTGATGTGAGTTTTAGTTTTGAGACTGGAATATGGAGTTCAGGGCCCCGGAGGAATGGTCTCTTTCAATCAGGGCACAGATGTTGGCTTGCTCCAATTCTGGCTTGCTGTCATTGTTTTGGGTGCCTCAGCCGATTTGTGGTTTTGAGCAGCAATTTTCTAAATATTTTCTTGGTCTGAGTTTCTTTTGCCTTCTTCCATCCCAAATTTTGTATTCTGACGCAGTACAAACAAGAAGTTAGACAGAGGATCCATTATGAAATAAAAAAACACAATAAATTGGCCTTTCAGGCTTAGAAATCTACAGGCAGGATGACCAAGATGAATTTTTGTGTTTTGGAAAATGAAATGGAACCAATTTGCTGTGGGGACAGATATTAATTCCCTCCAAATCGACTTTGACTGCGATTTTCAGGTTAATTCCATCAGAATTCCACAGCCAGTCAGCTGGGAGGGGTGGATGTATCCAGAAACAGCTGGTTTCCTTGTGACTAAATCAAGCCCAATATCACCAAGGACTCTTGGATTTCTTTGGCTTTTTTCACAGTTTTCTTATTTATCATGATTTGTAATGAATTTTCTGATGTGAGCTTTGGTTTGGAGGCTGGAATAAGGAGTTCAGGGTACAGCAGGAATCGTCTTTTTGAATCAGGGCACAGCTGTTGGCTTGCTCCAATTCTGGCTTTCTGTCACTGTTTTGTGTGCCTCTGCTAATTTTGGTTTCTTATGCAGCAATTTTCTAAATGTTTTCTGGGTCTGATTTGGTTTTGCCTTCTTCCTCCCCAGATTTTGTATTCTGATGCAATACAAACAAAAGTTCAGACAGAGTAGCTAGTAAGAAATAAAAAAAAAAAAAAAAACCAAATTGGTGTTTCATGCTTAGAAATTTACAGGCAACACAACCAACATGAGTTTTTGTGGTTTGGAAAAAGAAATGGAACCCTTTTACTGAGGGGACAGATATTAATTCCCTCCAAATCAAGTGGGAGTGGGATTTTCAGGTGAATTCAATCAGAATTCCACAGCCAGTCAGCTGGGAGGGGTGGATGAATCCAGAAACAGCCGGTTTCCTTGTGACTAAATCAAGCTGCTGCTCCCTGTGGACTTGTCCTCCTCAGCCTCTGACTAGAGCACACCCACCTCTCCAATGCTGACATCCTCTGACACATGTTTCACTCTTATGTTCTCTCTAAACTGCAGACTCTTGGGCAACATAAGTAAATCTAATGCATCAACTTGCATAGACACACACACCGGAGGACTCCAGAGTCTTGGATTTCAGGTTGTAATTAACTTTCCTTTTCAGAGGACTTGTGAAAAAACAAGTCTGGAAGCCAGGGTGTAGCCTTGTGGTTCAAATTCCTATGTCCCACTTTGGAGTTTCTTGGTTTGATTCCTGGTTCCAGTACTTGCCTCCAAATTCCTGATAATATAGACCCTGGGAGCTAGCAAGTAATGGCTCAGATGATTGGGTTCCCTACTCCTGGGACAGCCCTGGCCACTGGGGACATTTCAGCAGTGAACTAGAGGTGAATACCACTTCTCTATCTACTTGTTCATTTCTTTGCATCTCAAATTAAAAAACAAATCAAGTATGTTTGTATCATCCATTAAAATAACTTCCTCAATGGAAAAAAAAGAGTTTCATTGTTAAATTTGGGGAAAATAATGCTTCTTGGTTGTGATATTAGAATAATGCATAACTGTACATCGGACTTCCATTGTGGACAAGGAAGAGAAAGATGGAAGCAATAATTTTTGCTTCTGGTTTTGGTACTTGTCATGTAACCTTGAAAAATTCATTTAAACTCATGGGGCCTGAGCGTCCTTAAAATTACAGGCTCATCTAGTTGAGGCAGGTGGTGTAAGGGGAGGTGGCAGGAAGCTGAGAGCTTTCCTTGTTTCTGTGCTCACAGAGCTAAGTGACCATAGCAAGTCATTTGACCCCTCTGGATCTTCCTCCCTTGTGAGATAAGATTGTCTTTATAGTTAAAGGATTTATTCTACACAGTCCTATCTTATGGTAAGGTTCACATGACTGTGAAGTGTTTTATAAACTGGCAGTGCAATAATCAAGTTGGCACTGAAGATGAAATGCTAAACAGCATAGAACTTCTAAGGCTTGTAGTTCTATGAGGAGCTACACAGAAACATTCAAGTTCATGGGCATTTTTAAATTTAAAAACAGAATCATTGAATCACTGTTCAGAATCAGTATAGTTGCTAAAATTCTTATTTATAATCACTGAGATTGGCAGTGTAATTACTGATAGCATACTCCTAGTGTTGTATATTTTAGTTTATACAATACTTAGACTATATAAAATATAGGTAGCATGGGAAGTGCGATACACAGCAGTCTTGTAGAATGGCAGATGTCCTAAACAGCACTCTGGCCTCAGAATCAGCCCTTAAGGCACTCAGATCTAGCTGAAGAGCCCATGAGAGTATTTTAGGTATGGAAAGCCACTCTGGCAAAAAAGAAAAAAAAGGACCTAAATAAAAGATCTCTGTGAGTGAGATCCCAGTAGAAAGAACGGGCCATCAAAGAAGGAGGTACCTTTCTCTGAAGGGAGGAGAGAACTTCCACTTTGACTATGACCTTGTCTAAATAAGATGGAAGTCAGTGAACTCAAGAGGCTTCCATAGCCTTGGCAACTCATGACTAGAGCCCAGGGAGATTTCTGATGCCATAAACAAGAGTGTCAGATTGTTCAGTCAACAACAGGAATCACTGTGTGCTTACTCCTTTTGTGGGATCTCTGTCCTTAATGTGTTGTCCAATGTGAAGTAATGCTATAACTAGTACTCAAACAGTATTTTACACTTAATGTTCTGTGTGCTGCAAACTGATGAAAACTTAATATAAACTAAATCGATCTTCTTTGTATAAAGATGATTGAAAAAGAATCTTGATGTAAATGGAATGGGAGAGGGAGTGGGAGATGGGCGGGGTGCTGGTGGGAGGGGAGTTATGGGGGGAAGCCTTTGTAATCCATACACTGTACTTTGGAAAATTATATTCACTAAATAAAAGTTTAAAAATATTAAAAAATAAAAATATAGGTAGCAATATTTAATGCTTCTCTTACTGTTCCTGGATTGGATTATAGCATACATTAATAAACCTTTTTTAAAGATTTATTTATTTATTTATTTGAAAGACAGCATTATTGAGAGTGACACATAAATAGAGATGATCTGTCTGCTGTTTTAATCCCCACGTGGCTGCAAGCAGCTGCAGCTGGGCTAATCCAAAGCCCGGTGCTTCTTCCAGGTCTCCCACATGGATTCAGGGGCCCAACTATTTGGGCCACCTCCTGCTGCTTTCCCAGGCACATTAGCAGGGAGCTAGATTAGAAGCAGAGCAGCTGGGACATGAACCAGTGCCCATAGGGGATGCCAGCACTGCAGGTGGTGGCTTTACCTTATATGCAACAGCACCAGCTACAGCCTATTCATTTTAAATTAACAACTAAAGATTATCTGCTGTTCAGCCTCCAGGCTTTGGCTTGGCCCAGCCTCTGCTGTTGTGGACATTTGGGGAGTGAACCAGAGGTTGAAAGATCTCTCTTCTTATGTCTCTCCCTCTCTAACCTTGCCTTTCAAATAAATAAATGAGTCTTTGAAATAAAAATACATGCATACATACACAGACACAGACACACACACACACACACAGTACCAACATGGTGGGTAAAGCCATGGCCTGCTGTGCCAGCATCCCATATGGGTGCTGATTCAAGTCCCAGCTGCTCCACTTCCAATCTAGCTCCCTGCTAATGTGCCTGGGAAAGCATCAGAAGGTGGCCCAAGTGCTTGAACCACTGCATTCATGTGGGAGGCCTGGCAGAAGCACCTGGCTTTAGATTGGCTCAGCTGAGGCCAATTTGGGAAGTGAACCAGCAGATGCAAGATCTGTCTCTACCCCTTCTCTATAACTCTGCCTTTCAAATAAATAATAGATTTTTAAAATGGGGGAAAAGGGCAGTTTTGTTGCCTTCCCTTTACCTAGAGTAACATAATCAAAATCTGTTAGGCAAATGAATAAGGGAAATTCTGAGATCATGTATTGACCACAGAAGAGAATGGATTCCTTGTGCATTTTCTGCAAGACCATGCTAGTTGGAACCAAGGGAAGCATAACAAAAAAGGGGAGGCCTATATCCCTCTTATTTGTCTTCTTTGTTCATTGGAGCAGTGGAGAGTTGAGTAATGTAATATTGGTGTTTGTCTCCATACAGTTCATGTCTATTTAGCTGGTTCTTTTTATTTGCATTTCTTTTTTATTTATTTTAAGAGATTTATTTGAAAGGCATAGAGACAGGGGTCTTCCATCTGCTGGTTTGATTCCCCAATGTTTGGGTGAGGCTGAAGGCCCATGAGCCCCCTCCCATCTCCCATGTCCTGTGGGGTCCAACCACCTGTCCATCACCACTGCACTCGTTGGCTGGAGTGGGAGAGGAAGTAGGGCATCATGGAATGGAACTGGTGCCCATGATGCGGGCCCTGCAGGCTGTGGTTGCACCTCCATGCCACGGTGCCGTCCTCGATAAACCTTTCTTTAAAGTGGAATTAGGGGTAAAAATGGTCTGAGGTGAATGTGCGTTTCTGTTGTGAGAGAGGCTGAGGCCCCGTGGGTGCCTGGGGGCCAACAGGAACACCTGAAGCCTTGGCCCCCAGGTCCCGGTGTCTCCCCTCTGCTTCTGCCCTGCCTGCAGGCCCGGCCCAGGCTCCAGTGGTGCCTCAGGGATTTCAGTACCAAACTGGTCACTTTAGGTCACTTTGTGATGCCTGACTTCTGCCCAAAGAAGGAAGCAAGAAGGGGCCCAGCAGGCTTCCCCCGACCTCTGGAGCCCCGAGCTATGGTGCCGGCCCACGACCCAGGGAGCCCGTGATGATTCTGGACCAGCCATTGGGACCCACGACCCCTGACCCCAGGCTCCAACCCCTTCGAGGTCACCACCGCAGCCTCCTATTTAGCTGGTTCTTAATCCTCAAGAAGGGTTTTAGGTCAATGTTCTATTCTCATTAAAGACCTTTATGTTTAATTAAAGATTCTGTTAGTAATTTTAACCCTGGGTCATTCTAAAGATGTTCTGTGACTTAGGTTTAGAAAAGAGCATCTTCCTTGCCACCCTCATCTCAGCTCTGGGGGCTGTCAGTTCTCCCTGCACAGATTCAGTAATGCATGCTTCTTCTCTACTACAAAGATCTTATGTTGGTCATATTTCCAGTTACCAAAATCAAATCAACTCACACCTGGACTCTGAGTATTCAATGACATTAGTTATCAAAATAAATGTATTCAAATATTCAAAGACCACTTCAAAGCTTAACTGCCTTCAAGAGTGTTTGGCACTTGGAACAGCCACTGTGGTTTTCTACACATGAGTACTCACTATTTTATATACCACTTAACAATTCAAACATCACTTCAGCTTCAGCAATACACAACAATAGAATGGATGATTCTACATAATAAACATGTTACATTAGTTTGGACTTAAAAACTAGAACTAAAACCATGCGGCAACATGGATGGATTTAAGGAAAGATGTAGAGCTAGGTAGCTAAGGCTACAGAATCCCAGACCTATTGATTTTAAGTGAGTCTGGAACAACAGCATTCCATTGCATTATCTTCCATCTCAGAGTCCTGCTTTTCCAGTGAGACCCACCCCACTCAGACCACGTATTTCCTGCCTGTGTCTTCACCGTGGTGGAAGCTGTTCTCATACAGGCATCTCCTGGACAGTCACCAGCTTCCTGATTTACTACCTGAACTGGAATCCCCAGTTGCGACGTATATTTCCCAAACACCCAGGCTGAACTGAATGTTCGTCTCTGGCAGTCAAAAACTTCTGCCTTAGGAAACAGAACATGTCCTCTACTCTGGGGCTCCTTTTTCTTCTCATGGGGTTCTGTGGTGATCTCTGGTTTTCAACACAAGTCCTGGGAGCATTCTGACTCAAAAGAAAGACCAGGGATAAGAGTTCTTTCTGGGGGCTGGTGTTGTGGCATAGCAAGTTACACTGCTGCCTGCAGCACTAACATCCCACATGAATGCTGGTTTGACTCCCAGCTGCTCTTCTTCTTCCACAACTCCTTGCTGGGTGAAGCAGCAGAGAATGGCCCAAGCACTTGGTCCTCTGCCCCCACATGGGAGACCTGGAGGAAGCTGCTGGCTTCAGCCTGGCCCAGCCCTGGCCATTGTGGCCATTTAGGGAGTGAGCCAGCAGATGGACCGCTGTCTTTCCCTCTCTTTTTCTCTCTGTAACTCTGCCTTGCAAAAAAATACAACTTCAGAAAGTTATTCTCCATCAAGCAATACACCCTTTTCCAGGCAGTTGTAAAGCTGGGAGTCATAGCTTCTTGTATATTTTGGATAATAAGAGTTTTGGTTTGAAAGCATGTTCATCTGAAACAAAGATCACTCATTATCCTTTGTTAGAGAAGGGGGCTCTGCTCTTTGAAAGTGAAAATCAGAAGCTGTAATGTGTGATGAGCTCCACCTGCCAGGTCTGGGGAGACTTATTTGAAAGACAGGACACCAGGAGAGGAAGCTTTTCAGATTCCCTGGCCCTTGCTTTAGTCTTATGTCTTTACTTCTTTTGTTGCTTCTTGATGTCAAAAGTGTACACTTTATGCTGAAATGCGGAATTGTGTCTAACCTCTTTTGGGCCTTTTTCTAAGCAGAATGTATATATTTTTCTTGAATATAAGGATAGCTTCTGGGGTGGGTGGATTTTTTTGGAAGTTTTCACAAGCTAGCCAGTAGCCTATATTTGCTTCACAGAATTCAGTTTTTAGAAAAGCCTCCAATACAGCCAGACCATCTGTAGGTAGGGAAGAGCAGGCAGAAAAATAAAAAGAAACATGAGGAATATGAGGAAGCTAATGATCAAATAATCCCTTGTGCTTTTCTAGTACTAGGATTAGCTATTCTCGTTTTTACTCAATCCTGTAATCCTGCGGATTTAGCTCTTTAAAGACAAAGATGCCTGTAGGCAAAATACTTCATTGGTTCCATACTACTAAAACAGAAATACTTCAGTTTGTTTTAGTGCCAAAAATGTATTTACAGGAGAGGCATAAATCCTCAGGGAACTAAGTCTCTTGCAAACACTGCATGCAATGAAAAGCATCCTCAGCCTCAACCAAGAGCACTGCCATTGCAGAGCTGAAGGCTGATTTATCTTCCCCACCTGGTATGAATATGCTGCGAAATAAGCGGAGATAAACAGACCTTCTAGGTTAAGTCGAATTCTCCTTGGTGAGCTGCTGATTTGAGGACACAGCCTTTCTGCACTCTTGTGATACTTGCAATGGATTCAATTCAAGCCTAATTCACAATTGCTGGCCAGCAGCTCCTGGAATGCTTCTGACCACAACAGTGCCTCCTTCAGGGAAGGTCTGCAAGAGCAGTTCTCTAATGAGTTGTGCTCAGAGCAGTTCCCCTCCCAGCTCAGCAGTGAGCTCTTCAGATTGCAAACACAGGAATCTCAACTTACTTGATGAAAGCTTGCTACCTGCTTTTCTTGCCAATTGTGGCCTTCCCAGGAATGGTGGAGTTTTGCCATAGGTAGCTCAACCCAGTCTTCAATACTCTTATTCTTACAAAAAAAAAAAAAAAGACAATTCACTAAGTGGTCATCCTTGAATACACTACTGAGCCTGAATGCATTTTTACCAAATAAAGTTGCCCAATAGCTATAAACCAAAAGCCAACAACAGGCTTGCCCACCTAATATTACACTCAGCCCCGAAGTACTGAGCAGTTTCATCAGTTCCTCAGAATGTAACTACGCTGTGAGGACTACAGATAGGGATACCCAAATTTTAATTATCAATACACTGCACAGCTAATAAAGCAGATGCTGTCTCTGGCCCACAAAAGGAGACAGTTTCCCTGCAAGGTTAACCGCAATCGGGAGACATTTTGCACCTGATGGAACCCACAGCGGGACTGCTTTGAGCCAGCTCCTCTCCTTCCCTTTCCACTTTCGGTCCAGGATGGGACAGAGACCATGCACAGGAGGTGCCACCAGTCACCCATTTCCCCCTGTCCACCTGCAATGCTCCTGGGAGGCAGATGCCACAGAACAGTGATTTGTTCCATGATTGTCACGGTGTGAGATCAGCCCACCATGAGAAAATGACCATGGACTCCAATGAGATATCAACCACAGAAGCACTGCCTCCAACAGCAGTGCAGGAGGGTGGATGATGGAAGGCACAGCATGGCCAGGATCTCTAGGGACCCCGCAGGACTCTGCTGCCCTGGATGCCTACAGCAGGCAGCTGCATGAGGGCCCAGTGCACCTCCAGCACCCTTCTACCAAACCCTTCCCCCGTCTGCCCATGCAGACCACACAGATGCTGTGTCAGTGAGTAAATTAGCGCTGTGCACTAGGTTGTCCTGCTGAGACTTGGCCTTCATTACTTCCCCATGTGCAGCACGTGCTGCAAGCCTCAACCAGCAGGGCTGGCGGGAGAGGTGAGCAGTCGCACTCACCAGGTCTGTCTCTTCTTCTCCTGCCCCTCCTGACTCAGGGGCCACCGATGGCATTTAAGCCCCAAGGCACGAAACGGGACGGCCAAGAACCTAACACCACCCATGTCACGCGCACACACTGCAACTACCAGCTGCCCACCAATGACCACCGACTTTATAGCCAGCCTGGCATGGGGCGGGTCTTGCAGCACTGGTCCTGCCTCAGGGCAGAAAAGATTGTCCTGAGGCCCCCTGCTGGACTGAGCCTGAACTGCCCTGCAGCAGATTCTGGAAGCAAGAGAGCTGCTGATGGCTGAGGCCCTGGCTCAGAGTACACTTAGAGAGACCCTATGCCTGGCAAGGGCACCGGGGCCCTGGACTTTCCCAGGCTGCAGTCCTAGGGTGGAGGATGGCTCGGCCTTTCCTTCCTCAGCCCTGCCTGCAGGTGGAGCAGGGTTCCCACGGGGGCATCTTCCTTCGTGGGAGAGCGGGTAAACCCCAAATGCCATGACTCCCGGTGCCGGGTGCTGGCCTGCAGCCTTCCGGGAGGGAGTAGGTGACAGTGACTTTGTGGGGAGGTGACACTTGAGCTGGGCCTGTATTTTTGGGTTAGTTCTAGATGCATATCCCAGTCACCTGGACCTGCGGGTCTGCTGCAGGCCTCCTGGAGGCTCTGGGAGCTGGGCATCCTGGTGGCAAGGGCAGGAGGGTGGGAGGTTGAGGCGCTGAGCTCCCACTGGGTGCACCAGGCACTTTGGAGCTGTTCAGAGTAAGGAGTCGAGGTCACCTCCTGAACCACTCCTGGTTCCAAACTCCTGATTTGGGATTTGCCAGAACCCTGAAGTAGGGGTGTGGTGGGGGTGGTAGTGGTTGGCTTCAATGCACTGTATTTGTGAATTCTTCAAACACAGCTTCTCCCTACTCCTGCAGGCTTTCAAGTGATTGACGAGGACAGAGTCCCTCCACTGCAAAGTGACTGAAGTTTGGAAACTACGTCCAGAACTTCACAATGTGTATTCAGGTGGTCATCCTTGAGGCCTGTAGGTGGACAGCAAGAGCAACAGTAAGATATTAACTACTGTAGATACTCTCCTTTCTTTCCGGTAGACCCACCAAAAGAGAATGGGCGATGAGTACTTGAACATTGGAACCAGTCAGCATGTTAGGGTGAGCTGCCAGTACTTGGAGCTCAGGAGTGGACATGGAGAGCAAAACATGCATTGTTACTAAAGAGGACAGTTAGGCATTTTACTGTGAAAAGGGAAATCATTTAGATGTGAGCAAGACACCTTAAGTAAATGTCTGTATATTTATTTTTGTTTATTTGCAAGGCAGAGAGAGCCCTTCCATTTACTGCTCATTCCTCAAATGTCTGCACCAACCAGAGCTGGGTCAGGCTGAAGCCAGGAACTCAGTGTGGGTCCCCTACACAGGTGGCAGGGACTCAAGTACTTGAGCCATCAGCTGCTGCCTCCCAGGGTTCTGTTAGCAGGAAGCCAGAAGCAGAAGCAGGGCTAGGGCTTGAGGCCTGGGCATTCTGACTGGGATGTGGAAGGCTTTACCACTATGCCAAACACATGCTCCAGTAAGCTGTTTCAACACGTTTGCAAAATGTAAGACTGTGGTTTTAAATATATGCTCTTCATCTTAAAAATTTGCATAATCTTATATTCAGTTTCATATGATTCAATACTTATTATTAAATACAAGTAACATTTAGACACATGCTTTCCTCACCAATACAAACCTCAGTAATTTTTTCACTTAGAACCTTGAATATTAGCATTCATTCAGACTGAAGTTCACTCATAGGCTGGGAATTCTGACAAAGAGACAGTAGGGAAACAAATCTAGATGTGTATCTGATACCTAATAAGATTCTGAACCTGACTGACAGAATCTCAGTAACTGTTCAGAGAGTGACTTCATACCTCTCCCCTCTGTAATGAGAAGACTGTGTCCTTTGGCCACTTTCACATGATGTTATGTAAATCTAACCTGAAAAGCCTTTTATAAATTCTGAAGTATCATACAGAAGCATATTATGCATTTCCATATGTGTGAAAAAAGGCAATGTCAAAGGCATAGCTATTCCAGAGAGAAGTTAGGAGGATTAGCTCAGTTTGTAAATGTGTAAGTACCATTAAATATCTACATATTTGAAATAGACTTATAGAGTGTGGAGTTCATGATAGATATTGAATAAATGCACTCTGGATAATAAGCAAATATCAGAAATAATGCCACACCCATCAGTGTTTAAACTCTTCAGACAGCTCCGTGCCAGGGAAGTGCAGTGATCCCTGTAAATTAACAAAAATCAATCTGTGTATACCCATGGAAGCCACTGGTTTATATGCAGTCTATACTAGAGGTTTTTGTGCTTAGTAAAATTACTTGATTTTTTAATGAATGCTTTCAGACTGATACCTGATGCTGAGTGGCAGACAATTTTTTCTGAAAAGTATGTGGTTGAGAAATATAAATATAAATCAGTTTATAATTTTTGTGTCTGAATATTTTTATGCATTGAGACAATACCTGCAATAATCAGAAGACTTTTCCTCAAAAAGTTGCTACATTGATGCATCTTCATTTATGTATGTAATGTATGTTTAGGTAAAAGGAAGAGAGAGAGAGAGATCTTTATCTTTCATCTGCTGGCTCAGTTCCAGATGGCCACAAAAGCTGGGGCTGAGCCAGGCTTAAGCCAGGACCCTGGAACTCTGTCCCAGTCCCCCATGTGGGTGCAGGAACCCAAACACTTGGGTAATCTTTGCTGCTTTCCCAAGCAAAGAGCTGGACGAGAAGTGAAGCAGGTGAGTCTCAAACAGTGCCATAAGGCATGCTGCTGTTGCAGTTGGCAACTTACCTCTTTGTACCGCAATGCTGGCCCTGGATTGATGACATGTTTAAGTGCTGCCACTGGCTTTTGGCTAAATAGGATGACTTAACATGTTTTCCACTCTGTGGAAGAGGAACAAATAAGGCAGTTGGTTGTAAAAGTTGCCCATGGAAACCACAGCCTGAGAAAGATGAATCAACTCACCTTGCATTTTCCACCTTGCATCTACACCACCCTTTTCTGGACAAACATCTGATTGTATGCCCTTGTGATGGAGGTTCTCAGGGTGCTGGAACATTTTGTAATTTTTTAAAAATATAGATTAAGAAGAAGGCAAATAAACAAAAAATTACAAACTGCTGCCAATACCAAGAAGAGATTATTGAGAGTAAAAGGTCACCTGTTGGAGCCAGCACTGTGGCACATCAGGTTAAAGCCCTGGCCTGAAATACAGGCATCCCATATGAGTGCTGGTAGAGTTCCAGCTGCTCCACCTCCAGTCCAGCCTCTTGCTAATGCACCTGGGAAAACAGTAGAGGATGGCCCAAGGACCATTTTGCTCATGTGGGAGACCCAGAAGAAGCTCCTGGCTCCTGGCTTCAGATCAGCTCAGCTCTGTCCATTGTAGCCATTTGGGCAGTGAACCAGCAGACAGAAGATTCTCTCTCTCTCTCTCTCTCTCTCTCTCTCTCTCTCTCTCTCCCTACCTCACTCTCTACCTCTCTATATAACTTTTTCAAATAAATAAAATAAATTTTTTTAAAAAAAAGGTATCCTGCCATACTTCTTTCTTTGCTGTTAATTCCTAGGAATTAAAAATTGTCAGGGCCAGCACTGTGGCAAAATGGGTTATACCAACATCTGCAGTACTAGCATTCTCTATGGGCACCAATTACATGTTCTACTTCTGATCCAGCTCCCTGCTAACATACCTGGGAAAGCAGCAGAATATGGTACAAATCCTTGGGTCCTGCACCCAAGCTGGGACCTGGATGAAATTTCCCTGACTCCTGGCTTTTTTTTAAATATTTGCTTATTTCTTTGAAAGAGTTACACACACACACACACACACACACACACAGAGAGAGAGAGAGAGAGAGAGAGAGAGAGGGAGAAAGGGAAGTCTTCCATCTGATGGTTTACTCCCCAACTGGTTGTAATGGCTGGAGCTGCACTGATCTGAAGCCAGGAACGAGGAGCTTCTTCCACGTCTCCCACTTAGGCAGGGGCCCGAGGACTTGGGCCATCTCCTACTGCTTTCCCAGGCCATAAGCTGAAAGCTTGATCACAAGTGGAGCAGCCCGGTCTTGAACCAGCACCCTTATGGGATGCCAGTGCTTCAGGCTAGGTTGTAAATCTGCTGGGCCATAGCTCTGGCCTCCCATGCATGTGCATGGGCCCAAGCACTTGGGACATTTTCTACTGCTTTCCCAGGCCATAGCAAGTAGCTGGATCAGAAGTGGAGCAGTAAGGACTCAAACCAGTGCCCATATGGGATGCCCATAATGTTTTCTTTAATTGGAGAAATGTTCCTTTGATAAAATGAGTGTATAACCCCACAATATTCTCTACTTACTCATAATAGGGTCTGAGATGTAAAAGTCATGATTAATTTCTTAGAAGAAAATTTACATACCCAGAAGCAAAGAGAAAAAATTAACCTTTTGTTTTTCTCATGATTGAATCAGAGTTTCAAAACTAATACTTAACTTGTATTTTAGAGGAGTTAATGACTTAACCATCTCTTCTATTAGAAATACTATGTTGTGGCCAGTGCTGTGGCACAGTAGGTTAAAGAACTGGCCTGAAGTGCCAGCATCCCATATGGGCTCCGGTTCTAGTCCCAGCTGCTCCTCTTCTGATCCAGC
The DNA here is from genome assembly GCF_051225735.1 of Oryctolagus cuniculus. Taxonomy (NCBI): domain Eukaryota; kingdom Metazoa; phylum Chordata; class Mammalia; order Lagomorpha; family Leporidae; genus Oryctolagus; species Oryctolagus cuniculus. The sequence goes on along the minus strand of NC_142879.1, from coordinate 81,782,873 downwards.
TCTCTGCTATGGCCTGGGAAAGCAGTAGAAGATGGCCCAAGTCTTTGGGCTGTTCTGAGGCTCTTAAGGTAGTGAAGATATCTTAGATTCTCATTAGTGAAATCTTTAGAAATGTCAGAAAGCATATAACTTTCTTTAACGATCTGAAACAGAGATGAGATAAATAAGGGCAGAACTGCTCAGCAGCCACAATGCAGGAATATGTATCTTTCTGACGATATCTTCATCTGCTTCTTGCAGTTGCAGCCAATCTGTGAGCTCTTGGTCTGTTTTCTGCCCTTGGGAGGGCCTAGGGTGCTCTATATTGTCTGTAAGGATTCAAAATTTGTTGTATATTAGTGTCTAATCATAAAATTTCCAAAGTGAAAAGCTGGATGTAATAAACTATGCCAGACTGCAAAAAAAAAAAAAATACAAACATGGTGTACTGTCTATAAAGTACAGCGGTAAATCTGTATTATAGAGATACACATCTCTACACAATTCTCTCTTTCTTTCCCTCTGAAAGTCTACATTCAGCTCTCGATGGTGTGATTACTTAGGAATAGATTTCATATACTTACTTTCATAATCAGTGAACTCGGAATTATTATTGTAGTATTGAGGATTGTACTGACTAAAACACTATGTTTATTCCATGTTAAATAACATCATCCTATCTTTGGATTCCATTTGTCCTGCTACTGATGTATTCACAGGAGAGGGGAGGTGGGAGGAAAACCCAAGATCCATCAGGGTGGAGGAGGAATGTCAGAGGCTGTGGTTCTATTGTACTGCAGCTTGGGTTCTGGAAGAACACATTAATGGACCCAGATGGTTTGAAGCTAACTGATGGCCTATGTTCTGTACATTTGTCTGTGGTACTGCATTTTCATTTATGTAAAATTTATTTTCTTCAAGCAATATATTAATTTGGATGAAAATGAAGATGTTAAGGAATTTTCAGAATGGGTCTGTTTAACCCTCATTGGCTTTGTTTTTAAGCACTTAACTCAGAAAAGAAAAGATAGAAAAATACATTTTGGGTTCTCTTCATCTGTACCACGGCACTCTTTGGTTAAGATTTGTCATTTTGTCATATTTGATTCTCTAGACTCCCTGAAAAATCCCCTACTTCATTAGATGGAGTCCGTGTCTCACCATGGCAGTGAAAAGTTTAAAATGTTCCAGCTTTGCATTTAGCTAGGCCGTGGACACATGCCATGACACTTGCCAGCCAATTGTGTCAGGGGCATCATCTGAATCAGAATTACTTGCATGAAAACAAGGAGTTGCAGATTCTTCCAGTGAAAGTGGAGAGGAGCAGGAGCTGCAGAACATTGCCAGGGTTGAGTGTGCCATGGGATGCCATGTGGTGGCTGGTGTCTGGGGTGCTGGTTCTGCAGAAGATAGGGCTTATGGGGGCTGGTGCTGTGGTGTAGAAGGTAAGTCTGCCGCCTGCAGTGCCAGCATCCCATATGGTCACTGGTTCAAGTCCTGCTGCTCCATTTCTGATCCAGCTGTACTATGGCCTGAGACAGCATTAGAAGATTGCCCACATCCTTGGACTCCTGAACCCACATGGGAGACCTGGAAGAAGCTCCTAACTCCTGGCTTTGGATCAGCTCAGCTCTGGCCATTGCATCCAATTGGGGAGTAAACCAGCAGATGGAAGATCCTCTCTCTCTCTCTCTCTCTCTCTCTCTCTCTCTGCCTCTCCTCTCTCTCTGTAACTCTGACTTTCAAATAAATAAATCTTTCTTTTTTTTAAAAGAGCTTATGCTGATGGATAGTGGTCATGGAAAATGTATGGGACATTTTTCAGCAAGATTTTGAATGAATTTTCCAACCCCTGTACCTCCTAGAGATTGGAATAGACTTCTAATGCGTAACTTCCTCTTATGCTTAATTAGGTTTTTGTTTTGAATTGTTTTTGATGAAACAGCAAGGAATTCTGAGTTATAGACTTCCTATTTCAGAGACAGAAGAACACTGATGCCTGCATTATAATTAAATAATGCCTATCACCCTTTCTTAAGCAACAAATGATCACAGATTCTCTCTTTGCTGCTAAGTAATGAGCATGGTGATTCTTCCCACCATAACCATCTTCCCACCTACACTCCCTCCCCTCTTCCTCCTTCCTCTCCTATTGACATGGAATGCCTTACATAGCTAGGGTGAACATTTAACCCGCTGGCCCTAGGTGTTCATACACTTCAACTCTGTGTGATTATTCATATGCCCTTTTTATGACCAAGCTTATGTCAGAACGACAAATTATATATTCACCTAATACTGAGAGTCATCAAATTGATTTCTATTTTCTTCTCTCTTAGGCAGTTCTTGAGGGGCAGAAATATTTATTTTGTATATCATGTATTTATTCAACTAAAAGACTGACTGTCAAGATGCTGAGTTTTAGTGTCAAAGCAAATATGTTTCTAGACCCCATGAAGTTTACAGTCTGACAAGAAAGAGCAATCTACCCAAAGAATATTGTTTAACGTAGTAAATTCTGGTGTGAAGCCAGTGGATAAAGATTGAAGCATTCTTAATCTAGCACCAACTCTAATCCCATGATCTCTAATTGAGAGAAGTAATCAGAAACACAGAACTCCATGTTACCCAGTTATCTCTTTGAATTTCTGATTAAAAAATAAAACATATCAAACAACACACAAATACCTAGGAGTGCATAATATTTATATACTATCTTTTTTTTTATTTTTTTATTTTTTTTTATTTTTTTTTTTTATTTTTGACAGGCAGAGTGGACAGTGAGAGAGACAGAGAGAGAAAGGTCTTCCTTTGCCGTTGGTTCACCCTCCAATGGCCGCCGCTGCAGCCGGCGCACCGTGCTGATCCGATGGCAGGAGCCAGGATCCAAGTGCTTTTCCTGGTCTCCCATGGGGTGCAGGGCCCAAGCACATGGGCCATCCTCCACTGCACTCCCTGGCCATAGCAGAGAGCTGGCCTGGAAGAGGGGCAACCGGGACAGAATCCGGCGCCCCGACCGGGACTAGAACCCGGAGTGCCGGCGCCGCAAGGTGGAGGATTAGCCTATTGAGCTACGGCGCCGGCTATATACTATCTTGATATTAAAAATAAGAACAAATAACCATGAAAAATAGCAACTTTGAATCTCCTTTGTTTTCTAGACAAGTTATAATCCTATGTGGTTCTATACAGTAAATTATTACAGTAAATTACAGTACATCATTACAGTAAATTATTACAGTAAGTAACTATAGTAAATTACCTTTGTAGGTAAACTTCATCTCTCTCACATTTTTCCATTTGATAAATCAGATTTTAAAAACTGAGACCCAAGAGAAAAGAAAGATTTTTAAGCTAGTGTTATATGTTGATTGGCTCTCTAAAAATGATTTATTTATTTATTTGAAAGTCAGAGTTACACAGAGTAGAAGGCGAGAGAGAGAGAGAGACATCTTCCATCTTTTGGTTCACTCACCAATTGGTCACAATGGCTGGAGCTGTACTGCTCCAATGCCAGCATCCAGGAACTTCTTCTGGGTCTCCCACACAGGTGCAGCTGCCCAAGGACTTGGGCCATCTTCCACCACTTTCCCTGGCCATAGCAGAGAGTTGGGTCAAATGAAGAGTAGCCGGGACTCAACCTCCACCCATATGGAATGTCCATGCTGGCAGTAGCTTTACCTGCTATGCCACAGTGCTGGACCCTTGATTAGCCTTTATCTTAGACTTTTTAATGATATTATAAAACACCGTATTTTTCTAAGCTCTTTCCATTCAGTTTCTACTTTGTAAATTCCAGATAATACTGTCCCCAGAATTAATCTAAGGTATAAATGATATGATATAAGGCATTTAACCCCTTAACCTGTCTCCTTGAATACTCAGCTATGTTAGCTCTGTGTCCATTCTTCTGTCTCTGTACTAGATAAATAAAAAGAAAGTGTAAAATGATTTGAAAAGAACTATAAGGGGTCAGTACTGTGGTACTGCTGCCAATTGGGGAGTGAACCAGCAGATGGAAAACACCTCTCTCTCTCTCTCTCTCTGCCTCTCCTTCTCTGTAACTCTGACTTCCAAATAAATCAATAAATCTTAAAAGAACTATAAACATCAATAAAACACAAATGAAAATTGTATTCTCAAAACTGGATATTAAACCATGCCTTCTACACCTCTGTTAAAAGTTACATTCTATCATAGTCATTTATGATTTCTAGGGCCAAAGTAGTAAATAAGATTTTTCTGGAAGAGACAGAGGTTATGAGGGAGCCAGGATTTGGGGTCAGTTAGCAGCAGTCAGTGTCACTCTTTCAGATTTGATTCAGGAAAGGAAGAACAGCAACTGATCCCTGAGATTTTGGGTTGGGAAGGAAAGGAAGGAGGGACTGAATAAAAGCAAAGGCCCTCTGGTTGTGGGCACCCACCCCTGACTGCAGCCTTTGGGGAGGGCCAGCTGGTGTCTCTATGGATGTTGCGGCCTGGACTCAGTTTCCCTGAGTTCCCAGGAGCTCCAACATATTCTGCCTTCTGAATGGCTGTGCCCATTCGCCTGCTACAGCCAGTCGCTGGGGCTCTAAGTTGGACCAGAGGGAGTTCATTCCCTGATCAGGGTCAGCCCTGGGGGCTGTGCTGTCCTTCTCTGGCATTTACTGCATCTCCTGCTCTGCACGTGCAATCCCAGGCAGTTTCTGAGTGCTCACCCCGAGCCTGCCTCCTGCTGCTTCTTCCCTCTTCATTGTCCACCTGTGGGTCCCAGTTACCAGGGACTCTGTTCCCCACACTCCCTGCTTTGCTCCCCGTGTTTCTGGAAGAAAGTGTACCTGCTCTGGGACTTTCTGCTGCAGGTTTGGAATGCAGGAAGGGGCGGCAACATGTGTGGGAGAAGGGTGGGTGCCAGGGCACCAGAGATCTTGGCAGTTTCCCCCGAGGTCAGGGCTGGGACCTGGGCTGTTCTGTCTCCCACCTCTGCTTCCCAGGCTCCCAGTGCCTGGACTCTCTCCTGCAGAACCTTACCCAAACTGTCCCTAATGTGCTTTATTTAGTGGTTACAGGAGAGAGAGGGCAGCGTTCTGGGAACCTGCACATGCAGAGAAGGAAGGCGGAAAGACTCCCACTCTCCACAGTTAAATAAGCTGGGTTCCCACTGTGGGTGGTCTCAGAATGCAGTTGGGCTGGGCCTCTTGATGTTTTCTGGGCTGTTGGTTCCTGCAGGATGGGGCTGTATGGCCTTCAGCAGGGAGCCTGTGGCAGCAGAGGGGTGGGAAGAAGGATCTGACAAGGATCTGCCCCACTGCTCTCATCCTGCACCTCATCTTCCTGGTGGGGAGCAGTGTGAAGCGTGGATTGCTGCTTTGTGCATTGATCCCTCTCAAGTATTAATTATCAGACTTTTCCAATGTGGAATTTGAAGCTGTTCCAGAAACCTGGGGTGGGAAAACTCCCTTCTTTCAAACAGGCACAGAGACAGGGGAGGATCCAAGGAGTCTCTATTAATGGCCCTAGGCTCAGCTGGAATGATTTCCTGAGAACTGAGCATCAAATTCAAGTTTCTTAGCTGTTACAGCATTGGTGGGTTTAGATGGCAGCCTACATGACTTAGGACTGTTAGAGTTGGATTGCTCTTGCCACCCCCAAAATGCTCCAAGAGACCTTCTCTCGTGCAATTAACAAAGGGTAAGGTTTATTGATGAGCTGACATGTCGGGACCCCCGTCCCAGTACAGGCGAGCGGCCCCAAATAGTCTTGGGTTAGGGTTTTTATACATGTTTAAACAAAGAAAATCAATCATTGCATAGATCAGACAGAGGTATAGAGTAAACAATTGATACAAGTTAAGTGATTTTACAACCAGTTGATTTATGAATACAGGGAGTACAGGATATCGAGTAAGGGCCCGATTAGACCTCAGAGAACCATATGGCCTATACAGGGAGTATCAAAAAGCCTCCTATTGCCAAAAGGGAGGGCCACACAACAAACATAACAAGGTTGCAGGAACTGCCTTGATGATACCTAGGAATGCAGCTGAATGGCGATAAGGGACACATGGTGGGGTCAGGGGTCCAGGAGGCAAAGAGATATATGGTGACTTCTTCTATCTTACTTAGGTGAAACTAAGGTTACGCTCACATTGGGGTAATTTACTGACTAATTAACTTTATAGAGAATGGCTATGCAGAGCAAGTCTAAGGAGGTCAGGAAAGTTCACCAGAGGAGGTTGGTGGGGGGAGCGGCTTTTAACTTTTTAACCCTTCAGGACCACATTTCCAATGGTCAGTGGGTCCAGTATGTTTGTAGAAGAGATGCCGGGGACAGATTTATTAGGACAGATTTATGACTGGAGTTTACAGAAGCAGAACTTAGGACATCTTCCCTCCCTAGATAAGATTTCAGTGGGCAGCTGTTTCACTCATTAATTGTGAGCATCCACTTTTGAAGGTTTGTGTTGGATGAGGTCCACTTCTCTTTCTTTGATGATGTATTTGGCTGCTTTTCATTTTCTGTCTTCAGCTATTTCTTCTCCTGTTAGCAAGGCTCTCAACTGTTTTTACCTGACGCTGATCCCTTTGCAAAGTGAGAAGGGAACTAAAATTAATGCAAGTCTACTGTGTTGTCAATAACTGGAGCTACTTTTTTAAAGATTTATTTATTCATTTGAAAGAGTTACACAGAGAGAGGAGAGAGAGAGAGAGAGAGAGAGAGAGAGAGAGAGAGAGAGAGAAAGAGAGAGACACCTTCCATCCGATTGTTCCCTCCCCAATTGGTAGCAACAGTTGGAGCTGTGTCAGTCTGAAGCCAGTAGCCAGGAGCTTCTTCTGGGATGAAGCTGTTTTTTTAAATAATTATTTATTTATTTGAAAGGCATAGTTACAGAGTGGCAGAAACAGAGATCAATGGCTGGAGCTGTTTGGATCCAAAACCAGAAGCCAGGAGCTTTGTCCAGGTCTCATAGGTGGGTGCAGGAGATGAGGGATTTGGGCCATCTTCTACTGTTTTCCCAGGCCACAGCAGAGAGCTGGATGGGAAGTGCAGCAGCCAGGATCCCAACCGGCACCCATATAGGATGCTGACACTGCAGGCAGTAGCTTTACCCACTATGCAACAGTGCTGCCCACTAACGGGAGCTCTTTTAATCTGAGTATGCATAAAGTGGAGAATTACAGCATCATAAATACATATAAGTAACAGTTTTTCTCTGCGCAGTACTTTACAGTTCCCAGTGATCCACTGAGAATCTCACTTTCCACACTGTGTAATTAAGAAGGTCAGTTAATTGTCTTATTTTGGGTTCTGTGTTTAAACCCATGACATTTTTGAAATGGGAGGATATTAGTTCTACAATTTCATAGAGACTGGTCTGTGGAAGCATCGATGGAAGTTATAACTGTGAGAGTGGTAAGAAAGAAGAATGGAAGAAATAAGTACCCCTTACGCCACACAGAGGTGTCCACAAATGGAATAGAAGATGTGCCCTTGAAAACTATGGCTGACTTTCTGGGACAAACTGTGTTTGAGTGCTTCACATGTTCTTATAGAAAGGTGTTGCCACCAGGTTATTAGTATATTTAGTTTTTAAAGATTTATTTATGTATTTGAAAATCAAAGTTTCACAGAGAGAGAAGGAGAGACAGAGAGAGAGAGAGAGAGAGGTCTTCCATCAGGTTCATTTCCCCAATGGCTTCATCATTGTGAACTTTGCTCAGTTCCTGACCTATACCTTTCCTTTAACCTAGTACTTTGCCATGTAGTAGCCCATGAAAACTGCAGACTGCACAAATGAATGAATACTTGGAGGGTTGTGATTTCTTAGAGGAACATCATGAGACAGAAGGAATAAAACAAAACAAAAGTATCCTCCGTGTATAGAAGGTATACTGTTTTTACAAGCCACAGAGAAGAGGAAGAAGAAGGAAAGTAGTGAGACTGGGAAGTTTGCGGCAAAGGAAATAGGCACTGGTCAAGAATTTAACAAGCCCATTAGGAAATATTAAGGTTTCCTTACTTCCATGTAGACTCTGCACTATAATGTTAAAAGGCGTCCTCTAAACCCACTTGTTGCACAAATGAAAACCCAAGCATTGTCTTCTCCCACAGATGGAGTCTGCTATTGGTTTTGATTTACATTTCCCTAATGGCTAGTGATATTGGGCATGTTCATCTATGTCTTGACCATTGAGATTTCCTCTTCTGAGAAACATCTATTCAGATCATTCTCCATTTCTGAACTGTACATTTTGCTTCTTGTTTGGAGTTTTTCCAGTTCTATATAAGTATGTTTTGGCTATCAATCTTTTGTCATAGTCAGAGTTTTCAATGTTTCCTGCCATTGCGTCCATTGTATGTTCACTCTGTTGATTACTTTGTTGTGAAGGTGTATCTTAATTTGATATGCTCAAATTTGTATATTTTATTTTGTTACTTGTGCTTTTGGAATCTGACCCAAAATTGTTGTCTATGTTAATGTTTTACAGTTTCTCATATGTTTACTTAGTTTTTGGTTTTATATTTAGACTTTTAATTCACCTTGAGTTGCTTTTACATAGTGTATGAGGTGTTGGGGTATCTTTTCAGGCTTCTACATATGGATAATCACTTTCCTTTAAACCATTTGCTAAAGGGATTTTTCTTTTTCCTGTTTGTTTTCTTTCCTTTGTTAAATAGGAGTTGCCTGTAGAAAAGTCGGTTTATTTCAGATGCCTATTCTTTTCCATTGAACTATGTGTCTTTTTTTCCAACAGTGCTAACACTGCTTCTATTCTTTTTAAGATTTATTTATTTATTTGCAAGGCCAGATGCTTCTTCCAAGTCTCTCATGTGGGTGCCAAAACCGTAGAACACAGTCCATCTACCACCAATTTCCCAGGTGCATTAGTAGGGAGCTGGATTGGAAGTGGAGCACCTGGTCTCCTAGCAGCAACATATGGGATGCATGCACAGCAGGTCAAGGCTTTAACCCACTACACCACAGCACCAAACCTTTCCTTATTTACTTCTGCTGTGATCTTTCATTATTCACTTTTTTCTACTGCCCTGCATCTTGACTCATTCCTGTTTTTTTCTGGGTTCTGGAGGATGCCAGTAGGTTGCTTCTGGGATATCTTTTTTGTGTTAGTAGATACTTGGTAATCTAAAATCACACTTTTTAGTTTCTATATTTCTCTGCTATCACAAGGACCTTCTAGATGACAGCAGAAAATGCTGGCAGAAATGAGGATATATTAATTTGCTAAGAAAATACCACAGAGAATATGATGTAAATCATGGAATTTTACTTCTCAGAGTTGTAGAGCTTGAAAATATCAGATCAAGGTGCTTAAATAGGCTCGATTTTTCCAGAAGTGTTTCTCCGATGTGACAGACACATCTATCATTTGATCTACTTAAAAGTACTTTCTTCAGGTAGAGTCATGTTGGTGGTTAGCACTTCAGTGTTTGAGTTTTAGGGAGGCACATTTCAGTCCACAACAGCAAAAGGGTCCCTGTGGTCTACTTCAAATACAGCCATCTCTGCGGAGGACAGAAAGTTTGAAATCAGCATTAGGAGTTCTCACAGTATTACTGTCTGCTATCTCCATCAAATGTGCATTCATGTACACACAAACAAAACTACCTGTACACATAAACACATTCAACAGTGGAAATGCCTGATGGTTGTGTACAGGTAACATCAATATAATAATCCATAAGATGGCCTATTAGCAGACATTAAAAAGAGAATTAGAAAGAATGACAACAAAATCTGCAGTTACCTATATTTATGTCTATATGTATGATATTCAGTATTTATAGTTGCTAAAAGATGAATACTGATGTGTGGAAATAAGAGCTAAACCTTACCTTGCAATATTGCAGCCTAGTCTACATGAAAGATGTTTTCCTAAAACCTTTCCCTGGGCCCACTCTGTGGCATAGTAGATTAAGCATCCACCTGCAGCACCAGCATCCCACATGGGCACCAGTTTGAGTCCCTGCTCCTGCATTTCCAATTCAGCTCTTTGCTAATGGCCTAGGAAAGCTGTGGAATATGCCCTGAGTGCTTGGGCCCCTGCACCCATGTGAGAGACCTGGAGGAAGCTGCTGACTCCTGGCCTCTGGCACCTGGCTTCAGATCAGCCCAGCTCCAGCCATTCTGGCCAGTTAGGGGTGAACCAGTCGATAGAAGACCTCTCTTTCTCTTCCTCTCTATATCTGTCACTCTGCCTCACAATAAATAAATGCATTTTTTAAAAACCTTTCACATTTTAAATTTCTTAATTGTTTTAAAGATTCATTTATTTATTTATTTACAAGTCGAGTTACAGACAGAGAGGAGAGCCAGAGAGAAAGAGAGAGGTCTTCCATCTGATGTTCACTCCCTAATTGATTGCAACTGCCAGAGCTGTGCTGATCTGAAGCCAGGAGCCAGGAGCTAGTTCCAGGTCTCCCAGATGGGTACAGGGACCCAAAGACTTGGGCCATCTTGTACTACTTTGCCAGGCCATAGCAGAGAGCAGGATCAGAAGTGGAGCAGCTGAGTATTGAACCGGCCCTATATGGGATGCTGGCACTTCAGTCCAGGGTGTTAACCTGCTCCACCACAGCACCAGTCCAACATTTTAAATTTCTGATACTCTAAAGTAGCACAGGACTGCATTATATCTAGGAAAGATGCATTTAAAAATTATAAATCTAGTGCATTTTAGCAGAAGTGTTAACAAATACTTCTGATTTTCTCAGCATTATGTATAAATAAATGACATAATGAGTCATTGTCAGATTTTTAGCTTTTGACAGCCACTTATAATATTTCACAGCTTTTTGAAATGTATTGCTAGTGTGTTTTTCTCAACACATGCACTGGATTTTACCAGTTTAGTGCACAGTGTGTTGCCTCTTATAGGATTTGCATTTTAATTGGTTTTCATGGCACATGTAATCAACATCTGCAAACCCTCTAAAACACATAAATAATAACATGAATCAGGCTTTTTTCTTAAATATTAATTTATTTATTTGAAAGAGTTGCACAAATAGAGGAGAGGTAGAGAGAGAGAGACAGACAGACAGAGACAGAGAGGTCTTCCATCTGCTGGTTTACTCCCAGTTGGCCGCAATGGGTGGTCTGTGTCAATCCGAAGTCAGGAGCTACTTCTGGATCTCTCATGTGTGCAAGGCCCCAAGGACTTGGGCCACCTTCTACTGCTTTCCCAGGCCATAGCAGAGAGCTGGTTCAGAAGTGGAGCAGCCACAACTTGAACTGGCACCCATATGGCTTGCCAGCACTGCAGGCAGCAACTTTATCTGCTATGCCACAGCACCAGCTCCACATTGCATCTCTTTAAGATGATTTGGATTTAAGTTCATGAGAAATTATTAGCATTGTGGGAACTGATAGATATGGATGAAGCAGGATGGACTTGTTAGGAATGGTGATGTTAATTTTCTTATAAAATAAATAAATAAGAAATTAAATATGGTCAGACATAAATGAAGACTAAATTTTATTAGTGGTAATCCAGAAAACACTGATCTCAGGTCTTTTTCTTCCAGTGTTAAGTTTATATTTTTAAATGCATATAAAGTGAACAAATTTCATGTAATTTACATATACAGTTTGAAGAGCAAACTGATAACATCCTATCCTGTCTTCCCTTGGTCTCATATTTCCAACTCGCTCCTTCTCATTTTATTTTCTTTTAATTTTGACAGCTGCATGCTTTGATTTTATTTTAGAATCACAAGCTTTAACCCTCTACAAAATAAAGAATTCAGCAAGTAGTAGAAGAAATATCAATGAGTATATGTTGTTTACTCTATCAAAGAGTACAGAAAAGTGCTATGAACAATACTCAAATCTCAAAATGTCATATTAACTCATATGCTACTTTTCGTTATCTATATATTAATTACCACCAGTCAGAGAAAACATATGGTATTTGTCTTTTGGGGACTGGCTTCTTTCATGAAGCATACTTCTTTCCAGTTCATCCATTTAGTTACAAAAGATAGGATTTCATTCTCAATTATGGCTGAATAGTATTTTACACTGTATTTATAGCTCATATTCTTTTTCCAGTCACCAGTTGATGGACTTCTGGGTTGATTCCATGTTAGCTATTGTGAATTGAGTTGTAATAAACATGAGGTACAGATAACTCATGCCTATGCATATTCTATTTCATTTCATGTGGATAAATTCCTAGGAGTCAGATGGCAGGATCATATGGTATGTTTGTTTTCAGATTTCTGAGGAACTTTGATACTGCCTTCCATAATGGCTGTACTAGCTTCATTCCCACCAACAGTGGGTTAGGGTACCTTTTTCTCTCCCTCTCCACCAGCCTTTATTGTTTGTTGACTTTTTCCAAAGAATTATTTATTTGAAAGGTAGAGTTACTTATAGGGAGAGGCAGAGGCAGAGGCAGAGGCAGAGAGACATAAGTATTTTATCTGCTTGTTTATTCTCCATATGGCACAACAGGTGGTGCTGGTCCAATCGGAAGCCAGAGTTAGGAGCATCTCCCTGGTCACCCAAGTGGGTGCAGGGACCCAGGCACTTGGGCCATCCTCCACTGCCCTCCCAGTCCAGTGCATAAAGCTGGACTGGAAGAGGAACAACCGGGACCAGAACTGGCACCCATAGGGGATGCCAGCTCAATGGGTGGAGGATCAACCCAGTGTGCCACAGCACTGGCCCCCATCAGGGATATTTTTCTATAGTACTCTCTCTCCACTGTATCTTTTTCTAGTTGAAGAATTAAGGTGATGCAGGATTAATCGAAGGAGTTTGAGAGGATTGTCTCTCTTTCAATTGAGTTGAATAGTTTCAGAAATACTGGAATTAGTTCTTTAAAAGTCCTGTAGAATTCAATAGTGAGGCTGTCTGATCCTGGACTTTTCCTTGTTGGGAGGGTCTTTATTACTCATCCAATCTCTGTCTTGGTTTTTGATTTGTTTAGCTTTTCTATGTGTCTTCATGACTTAATTTTGGTATATTGTGTATGTCCAGGAATCTGTTGATTTTTCCTCTAGGATTTCCAATTTGTTAGCCATCACAACAAATACCCACATCCTATATTGCAGTGCTAATCTGAGTTTTGGGTACTCCACTTCCAAACCAATTTCATGTTAATACCCCTAGGAAGCAATGGATAATAGCTCAAATTCTTTCCTTCTTGTCATCTAATTTGGAGAACTGTAACCTCAATGGGGACTTGAGAACCTGGTCTTGCACAGTTGTAGCCATATAGAAAGTGAACCAGCAGATGGGAGACCTCTCTGCTTCTCTTTCCTTCTCTCTTTGTCTCTGTGTCTCTCTGCCTTTTTTATCATATTAAAATATTTAATTACTTATTTGAAAGAGTTACAGAGAGAGGGAGAGACAGAAATCTTCCACCACCTAATTCATTTTTGAGATGACTTTAATAGCCAGAGTGTGGCCAGGTTGAAGCCAGGAGCTTTTCCTCCGATGTGCGTGGCAGCATCCCAGCACTTGGGCCATCTTTCCCTGCTTTTTCAGTCCATTGGTAAGGAGCTGGATCAGAAATGGAATAGCTGGTACTTGAACTGGTGCACATACAGGATGCCAATGTAACAGATAGCAACTTTGTCCACTGCACCACAACCACCAGCTCCTCTTTCTGCCTTTCCAATAAATAAATCTTTTGAAAAAGAACTTAAGGTAGTAAAAGTCATCATGACTGAGCAATGGCAAATTTATTGAAGTGATCGACTTTCTTAAAGATCTATTTATGAATTTGAAAGGCAGCACTAGAAAGAGAGAGTGGGAGAGATGGATCTTCCTCCTGGTTTGTTCACTCCTCAAATGGCTGCAATGGCTGCGGCTAGGCCAGACTGATACCAGGAGCCAGGGGCTTCTTCCAGGTCTCTCACATGGGTGCAGGAGCCCCAATATTTGAGTCACCCTGTGCTGCTTTTCCAGACACATTAGCAGGGAACTGGATCCATTTGGAGCATTAATGTCTATGATACTCTCCTTGCAGTTGAAGGATTTAGAATCCATTTCGATTATGGGTGGGCCAAGTACAACAGCTTCCAATTGTCCAAGGTGTGGATTAGATGGGTTCTGAGAAATTTTGTTAAAATAGTTATTAATCATAACTCTGAGCTTAAGCTTTTCTTACCAAATTTTCATATTTGCTGATGTTTATATCTATGGGAAAATTGGGTCTCTGGATTGCAACCAATGAAAGCATCCAGACTAACAGTAATAAGGTCAACAGTCAGCAGAATGATGTCCAGCTGAACTGAAATAGCTTTTCTTATTTGGTAGAGGGGTTACCTCTTGCATTATGCTGACATACTGACATAGACAGTAGATGTTGGAGCCTGTCCCTTCTGCCAAATGGAGAATACTACATTTTGGTCCATCATATATATATTTATATATTATAATATATATTATATTATATATTTCTATACATAATATAGAATTACATATAATTATTATAAATATATAATTATATATGAATTTATTATTTATATAAAATATATAATTATTTCTGATCCAGCTCCTTACCAATGGATTGAAAAAGCCATGAAAGATGGTCCAAGTGCCTGGGTTACTGTGACACAGAGCGGAGGAGAAGCTCCTGGTTTCAAACTGGCCACACGCTGGCTTTTGAAGTCTTCTCAATAATATATATGTATATTATATATAATATTAATAATAAATTATATAATATCTGTTTATAATTATTATATATTATATAATATATTGTATGTTAAATTATAATATATTTTATATTGAATATATTTATATACATAAATATATAAATAAATGTATATATATATATAAATTATTTATTTATGTATTTGACAGGTGTACTTACAGACAGTGAGAGGAAGAGACAGAGAAAGGTCTTCCATATGCTTATTTACTCCCCTAATGACTGCTGGGAGCACAAGGACAGTGCCTAGAGTTTATTTTGATGGATTTTAGCCCCTTTCATTGGAGGGAAGCCCAATGAAGCTGGACTGATTTGTAAACCTCACAAGTGTCTTTTCAAGGTGAAGGCAAACTGAGACTGAGGGGTTTCTGGAAAAACTTGGAACAAAATGCATTTGCCACACTTGCTTAAGACACATCATTTATCTATTGATTTCATCAGATCTGTTAACATTAAGTATAAGGTACAGGGGACATGGTGGATGGCATATAGCAATATGATTTTAGTAATATATCATGAGGTGCTTTTATTTTTGGTGGATTTAGCAGGTAAAATTGGGCTACCTAATGGGATGTAGCTGGAATAATCACCTTTTTGTTAAATAAATCTGAGGTAATAAATGTTAGTGTATGAAGACATTGAGTTTTCTGTTATTGGGCCTTCTTGGTTATTTTAATCTGGGATCTGCGAATTCTCATTTTCTTTATTTTATTCCTCATCATGTCGGACCAACTCTGCTGCTTTGGGGATTTTTTTAGTACATCTGACATTTGGAAATTTAGACAATAGTATAGTTAAAATGAGATGTACCAAGTAAAGTATTTATTTTTATTCTGATACATATTTTGGAATTCTTCTAAAATTCCTATTGAGTATCCTTGTTAAATTTAGTTGCATCCCAGGTTAAGACTTATTGGAGACAGGTGCCATGGCTCAATAGGCTAATCCTCCACCAGCGGTGCAGGCACACCGAGTTCTAGTCCTGCTGAGAGAGCCAGATTCTGTCCCAGTTGCTCCTCTTCCAGTCCAGCTCTCTGCTATGGCCCAGGAGTGCAGTGGAGGATGGCCCAAGTGCTTGGGCCCTGCACCTGCATGGGAGATCAGGAGGAAGCACCTGGCTCCTGCTTTTGTATCAGCACAGTGTGCCGGCCGCAGCACACTGGCCACAGCGGCCACTGGGGGGTAAACCAACAGAAAAAGGAAGACCTTTCTCTCTTTCTCTCTCTCTCACTGTCCACTCTGCCTGTCAAAATAAAAAATAATTTTTATAAAAAAGACTTATTGGAGCCACTCTAGTGATTATACCCATGAAACTTTGTTAATTAATGCAAATAGAACCTGGGAAAATTGATGTATATCTTATGCTGTAGAGACTTAAGATTGAACATCTTTTTTATCTTTTTTAATTATATAATTTAAAAACAAATTTTAGATTTTTTTTGACTTTACTAAGCCACAGCTCTGGCCCCATTAATATGTCTTAACAATGTCTTTTCCTCTCAGACTTATCTCTATTGGTTCAGTTAACTGCATGTCTTTTCTTTAGATTCAGATTCTCTCAGCTGTCAAAGCTTATTCATCTTAATTCTGTTGTTCCTATTTCCCTCCGTTTTATTCTGTCCCTAGGCTAATTGAGGTCATGATTCTCCATTCCTTCTGTGTGGTGTCACAGTAGGCTTGAAGTGTTCTTTTTCTCTTCTGATTTCTAAAGAAAGAAATTATGTATTCCCCCAGTTTAGATATTTTAATAATGCACTCTAAAACAAAGGTTAAATGTTCTTAATTTGACAAGAATTTTCAGGGCCAGTGGTGTGGCATAGTGGGTAGAGCCACCACTTGCAGTGCTGGCAGCTCATATGGATCCAGATCTCTGCTAAAGCCTGAGAAAGCAGTAGAAGATGGCACAAGTCCTGGGCCCCTGCACCCATGTGGGAGACCTGGAAGAAGCTCCTTGCTCCTGGCTTTGGATTGGCACAACTCTGGCCATTGCAGCCAACTGGGGAGTGAACCAGTGGATGGAAGACCCCTCTCTCTTCTCTGCCTCTCTCTGTGTAATTCTGACTTTAAAATAAATAAATCTTTAAAAAAAGATTTTTTTCTAATTTTAGAATTGTTCTCCTTCATTGTCACTTCAGGGTGTGTGTAAAGAGTGCATATCCAGTTTTTCTATTTTGGAATTTTGGGATTTTGTATTAGCTCTGCTGTGTATTCATTTTTCTCGAGCATTGGTGATATCTTCTCCTTAGTTGTATTAAGAGAGAGAGCAATAGCCCTCATGTCTTTTTAGGTAAGTAAGACATATTAAACACAGAGCATTCAGTATACATTCATAGTAGTTTGACTTGTTCAATTGATTTACGTGACCTCCCTTGGACATTCTTGGTCTCTGCTGTACAACTTTCTGTACTCATTAATTCTTTGATATTCCCAAATCCAGAAAATGAATGATTCAACAGCGGTGTTCCTGTATTTGCTGGGACTCAGGGTAAGAAGCAAAGTGGAGGTGTTCAGGAATCTAAAGGTACATGCTACATAGCAAAGCACATCATTTCCTATACAAAGTGACTGGGAAATCCAGAATCTTTTGCATACTATATTGGATCCTGAACTATTACTGACCTATTCAGTAAGATTTTATTGTATTTATTTTCTGTGTTTGTGTTTGTATTTCTAAATAAACTCTGCTGGGCTACTTAACATTAACATGTATTGCAGAATTCTTTCATCAGTTTTCACTTTTAAAAAATTTCTCTTTCAGTTTTATGGGAGAGGGTAGAAGCTTTCTGCTATGTAACTGAAAATTCATTCATTCATTAAAGTAAAAATATTTGTTGGAAATGGGTGGAATACTATTAATTCTTGTGTGATTTTCATGAAACTAAATACATTCTCTATTTTGTTTTGCTTAAAATTTCTGCATGTGTGGACTTCTTTTTTCCTTCTTGCCCCAGATCTCTTTGTGTATTGGGATGGTAAATGGGTTTTACACTGGAGAAAACATGTTATTTTGGCAAAGAAGTACTTAGCCTTCCTGCTTCAAGTATTCAAATATTGCATTAGAAATCAGTATATTTGTTTACTGTACAAATGTCCTTCATACAATTTTGTAATATTCCGGGATGTGAGAGGGAGCAGGAAATAGGAGGGTTATGGGTGGGGGGGAAGTTATGATTGTCAGCATAAATTATTGCCCTACACTTTTTATAGACACTCTTCAAAGCATATCCTCAAACTAATTCAATTAATTTAAAGGATTTATTAAATGATAGACTACATGAAATTTATCGATGTATTTTATCAAGCAATCATCCAATGTAAATGATTACCATATGTTTGCACTTCAGGGAATCATTCTATTGTGAATATTTTGGCATCAATATAATTTTGTTTAAAATTTCTTTATGAAAAAATATCTAGACTAGAAATCAATTGAATGCGTTGCATGGTTTTGTTACCTAATGACAAATTGCCTTCACTGAGGTTTATAATTATTTATTCTTTCAACACTAATGTTATGTATTTACCAAATACAGTAATGTTAATATACATTTGGGGTTGGCACTGTGGCATAGCGGGTAAAGCTGCAGCCTGGCAGTGCTAGCATCCCAAATGGATGCCAGTTTGAGTCCCAGCTGCTCCATTTCTGGGCCACCTCTCTGCTAAGGCCTGGGAAAGCACTGGAAGATGGTCCAAGTCCATGAGCCCCAGAACTCGCATGGGGGACCCAGAAGATGCTTCTGGCTTCTGGCTTTGGGTCGGTGCAGCTCTAGTCATTGCAGCCAATTGGGGAGTGAACCAGCAGATGGAAGACCTCCCTCTCTCCTTTCTGCCTCTTCTCTCTCTGAGTAACTCTGGCTTTCAAATAAATAAGTAAATAGATAAGTAATTTTTAAAAAGATACATTTGTTTGCAAACAATATGTGACATCAATACAACTACTTAAATTTTCTCATACAAGTAGTTTAATTTGGAGGCCTGAATTATGGCTGATTGGTTCTGTAGTCTAATGATATCTTTGAACCCAACTATTTTCCCCTTCTTTATGAATTTCAGTGTTGTATATTACTAGAATTCTGAAAAAAATTCACAGAAACTTTAGGCATCATCTAAACATCATAATCTCCAAAGAGCAAAAATCATTGCAAACTATGATTTTCTAGAATTATTTCTTTGGATAATGCTACAATTTTATTGTAGCTTTAAATTGAGCACACACACACACACACACACACCCATGTACCATACATACATTCACAAATGTACATACACAATCAGCAAGTCTCCAATGCATTTACCAAAGTGCATCAATGTGCTAGTTTAAGATTACTGCCAAAGAATGGTCCCTTTCTTTAAATACCAATTTACTCTATTGATTTATTTTTGACCAAAAATGATGCAGTTTAGTTATTGTTTTGACAAAGAGGCAGGTATCATCACAAAGCACAAATGAGTGAATAAGTTACATTATCCAGGGAATTAGATAAGAAATGGCTCACTCATCAAATTAAAAGGAATTGAATCTAGTTTGAGTTACCATGTCAAGCAAAATATGAAGTTTTACAAAACTTGAATGTATATAATTTCAAATAAATTTTGAGTTGTATCTAAATGTGTACACTACAACATTAAGCATAAAGGCACAGATATTTAAATACCTTTATTTAGGAAAATGTGAATAGATAATAATAATAATTGCTAACATTTATTTTATACCAGGTGATGTTTCCTGAATTTTATGTTTCCAGAAAAATGGAGGTAGCTCCTGTTATTTTAACTTTAAAGAAAATGCAACTGAGGCATGAAGAGGTAAGTAACTGGTTTGCCCAAGGATATATAATCATGAAGTGGCAAAGCCTTAGACTTGGCATGATCTGAATGGCAGCCATTTTTTTTTTCACAAATTCAATGTTTGATCTATTTCATATATTCACTAAAAGGATTTACTATCAAATGATACTTTCTGATAAAACCTATGAAAACTGCAGAGGAGTATTGCTCCAAAGCAAATACTTGAGGCTAGCATTATGTGTAGCAGGTAAAGCCATTGTCTTTAAATTTAGCAAAGATATGCCTTGTTAGATGAGTGTACTTTGTGTAATTCTTCTTGTCAGTGTATACACTTTAGAAATTGATTACAGGGCACAGCATGTTAAAACCCCAACCTAGGGTGCCAGCATCCCATATGGGTGCTGGTTTGAGTTCCAGTTGCTCCACTTCTGATCTGGCTCCTTGCTAATGCACCTGGGAAAGCATCAGAGGATGGCTCAAGTCCTTGGGCCCCTGCACCTGTGTGGGAGACCTGAGAAAAGCTCCTGGCTCCGGGCTTCAGATCAGCTCAGCTCCGGCTTTTGCAGCCAATTGGGAAGAGAACCAGCAGATTGAAGACTTTTCTCTCTGTCTCTACCTCTCTATATAACTCTGTCTTTCAAATAAATAAAAATAAATCTAGAAAAAAAGAAATTGATTACATCAGGCAACACATATGAACTTTTTTATAGAAAGATTGACCTTTAGAAAAATTTTAGACCTACAGAAAAAAAATGTGGTACAAATGTGAACTTTTGAATAAAAATCTATTTTTCATGAAAGCATGGTGTTATAAAACAGAGCAATACCTCACTGAGAACCAAAAATAAATTGGACTATCTCATTCTGTGATTTGAAATCTAGGGACAAATGTCCTTTATTTTTCTTACAGAGAATGTAAATAGTGTTGTGATATCAAACTCATTCTAAGTTTAGGTACCCGATGGAAAGTTTGATCTAATGAAAGCAAATCTGTTGGATCATTTACCTCATACATTCCACTACCATGAAAATAATATATCTGTCATGATACATCAAGAAGAAAACATATTTATGCCTAAAAATACAAATTCAACTATTACAAGCTGTTCAGCAAAATTTAAATTGTATGTTTTTAATATTCTAAAATGGAACATTTTTCTTTGCTTCTCAATAAAAATGTGATACACTTTAACATCTTCAGAATAAGAACTGAGAGTGTACAAGGCAAAATTTATTTATTTATTTATTTATTTTTTGCCAGGCAGAGTTAGACAGTGAGAGAGACAGAGAGAAAGGTCTTCCTTCCATTGGTTCACCCACCAAATGGCCACCATGGCCTCCCGATCTCCCATGTGGGTGCAGGGCCCAAGCACTTGGGCCATCCTCCATTGCTCTCCTGGGCCACAGCAGAGAGATGGACTGGAAGAGGAGCAACCGGGACTAGAACCTGGGGTGCCAGCACTGCAGGCGGAGGATTAGCCTTGTGAGCCACGTACCCGGTGAAATATAGTTTAAAGAGAGAATTTATAACGTTCATTTTTAAAGTAACAAAAACATTTTTCACTTCTTGGTTTGCATTTTAAATTTGTACATATATATATATATATATATATATATATATTAGCCATCCTTACTGGTTATTGCAAATTACCACATCCCAAAATTAATTGCTTCTCAACATTTACAATTTGTTTCTTCACTTTAAAGAAAAATATTTGTGTCTCTTGAGTAAACAAGTAAATATAATGATTTGGCATCATTTTATAAAACTCAAATCTGTAAGAACTCAAAAACCACTGCAGAAATATTCTATAAGAATGTACTCATGCATATTGTTCTTACAATAGATTCACCCATGTCATAGGAGAGCAACTCCTTGCTCAACATTCAAAATGTTCACAGTCTTCGAAATATTCCTTTTAGCATAGTGACCACAGTTGGACACAAGAGAGTCTTTAAAATTAAAAGAAACAATTTGGGTATGCTGACTTTCCTAGTCTTCTTGTTTTCCTGGGACAGAGTATCTTTTTTGAATGCAGGCTGACAAGGATACAACCCCCACCACAAAGTAAAATGCCTAAACATTAGAGCACTGCTCCTGACCCCTGCTCACTTGTTCCTCTATGTGGGATTTATGAATGACTTGCATGAATGGAGAGATGAAAGAGGCAATGAGCTACCACCCCCCTTTTTCTTTATTTAGCACTTTTCTAGGATGCCTATGAGAACATGGGTTCTTGTCTGCCCTTTTTTATACTGTAAATTTAGCAAAAAACCTGTGCTCTGTAAGTGACTAGGTAAGGATGCAATGTAATGTACTAGGGCAATGGAAAGGAATTTTTGTTGCTAAGCACCAAGACCAACAACTCTGTGGGCTAGAAAGCTTACATTTTGACTTCTTTCCATGTCCAGCTTGAACCATTCAGAATTCAGAGAAAGTAGGAATGTAAGTTATGAGCACACTTCACTGCCACAAATGTTATGATACTCATCAGTTTGTAATCAGGAATGACTTAAAATTTAACCAAAAATACCACAGTAAACTATGGCAGATTCATCAACACCTACACTTATAACTAACATCCACATTTATAATTGTATCTTTCTATGAAGGATCTGACAGGAATTATTATCTGGGATGGATAATTAACAACTCCTTATACAATTTTTATAATGTACCAAAAAAGTGAACTTTGAATCCTTTGGGAATTGGATAAGCTAAATATATTTGTATTTGATGAATTCAGGCTGAGAACTTGTAAGTATAATACCAACCATAATACCTACTAAAAAATTAAATACCTTGGAATAAATTTAACTAAGAATTTGAAAGATCTTCACAATGAAAATTACAAAATATTAAAGGAAGAAATAGAAGAACACACACAAAAATGGAAAAATATTTCATGTTTGTGCACTGGAAAAAATAATATCATCAAAATGTTCATACTACCCAAAGCGATTTATAGATTCAATGAGACCCCAATCAAAACTCCAAGAACATTCTTCTAAGATCTAGAAAAAAAGAATGCTTAAATTTGTGTAGAAACACAAGAGACCCCCAAATAACTAAAGCAACATTAAACAAGAAAAAGTTGGAAGTATCAGAAGACCAGATTTCAAGACATACTACAGGGCAGTTACAAACAAAACAGCCTGGGACTGGAACAGAAAAAGACATGTATACCAATGAAACAAAATATAAACCAAAAAAATTAATCCATGCAGCTACAACCAACTAGTCTTTGACAAATGAGCTAAAATCAATCCCTGGAGAAAGGACAGTCTCTTCAACAAATAGTGTTGGGAAAATTGGATCTCAACATGCAGACATATGAAACAAAACCTATACTTACACCCATACAAAAATCAACTCACAACTGATCATGACTCTAAATCTATGGCCTGATATCAACAAATTACTAGAGGAAAATATTGGGAAAACTGCAAGATATTATCATAGGAAAGACTTCTTGGTAAAGACCCCAGAAGCACAGGCAATGAAAGCAGAAAGAGACAAAAGGGATTACATCAAGCTTAGAAGATTTGTGCTGCAAAGGAAACACTAAGCAAAGTGAAGAGTGGTAGAAAATATTTGCAAACTATATAACTGATAAAGGGTTAATATCTTGAAGTAACACCTTGACAGTAGGGACTCCATTTTGGAGCACTTGAGACTCCATTCTGGGAAGGTGCCCCCCCACACCATGAGACTCTGGTCTGAGACTATGATCTAAAACAGTTGAATAATAGCAGTCTACTACATCTCACTTGGCAGAGCACAGAAACCCCCTAGCATGATCGCTCAAGCTTGGAAGTGGATAGACTACACCTGGGTTAATGATAAAAAATGTAATTTGTCTAAGTCCTACGTATGATTAAAACCAATACCTGGATTAATGTCAAGATTATAATTGGAATTGTTAAGATTGTAACTGGTATTGTCAATATTATAATTGATACTAGCTTATTGATACTAGCTTATTGATAGTAGATTATAATTGATACTAGTTTCACATAGGTTTTAGGTCAGTAACCAGTAACCAGTAACCATGTATTCCCCCCTATTCCTAGCAACCATGAATTCCCCTCCCGATTTTGTGGTTTTTGCCTTTGTAAACCCTGTTGCTTTGGGCTTCAGGGTCGAGAGTTCTTTAGGGCATGAGCCCACTCTCCACCACCCGCAATAAAGGACCACCAAATTTTATCAATCTGTGGAGCTCTTTTGTTTGCACTCACTCAGGTACAACAATCTGATGTTCATAAAGATCTTAAGAGACTCAACTTCAATAAAATAATGCAGTTAAGAAATGGGCAAAGGACATGCACAGAAAATTTTCAAAGGATGCAATCAATACAAATGGCCTACAGACACATGAAAAGATACTCAACATCACTAACCATCAGGGAAATGCAAAAACACCATAAAGTTTCATCTCATCCCAGGTAGAATGTCTATCATCCAAAAATGAAAAAAATAATAAATGCTGGTAAGGATGTTGGAGAAAAGGCACACTTATACGCTGTTCATAGGAATGTAAAGTAGTACAACCATTATGGAAGACAGTAAGGATATTCCTCAGAAATCTGAAAATAGATCTACTATATGACCCAGCAATCCCACCCATGGGAATTTACCCAAACAAGATGAAATCAGGCTTTGGAAGAGTTATTTATAACCCCCATGTTTACTGCACCTCAATTGGCAATAATTAAGATAAGCAATCAAATCAGATTCCCATTAACTGATGTCTGGAAAAAGAAAATGAGTAGTATGGAATACTGCTCAGTCATAAAAAAGAATGAAACCCTGTCTTTGCAATACATGAATGCAACTGCAAACCATTATGCTTATTGAAATGAGCAATTCAAGAAAGATAAATGTCATTTCTTCCCTGATAAGTTCTGATTAATATAGGATACAAGAATAAATAAGAATGAAATGGATTTATGATTTGATTATTGTTTTAAGCCCTTGTGGATACTCTAGTCAAACTGTGGTTTTGGATTTTTTTTTATATGTTGAATAGTATGGTTAGTGGTGCACTAAACCCAAGGTTCAAAAGAAAATTGTGAAATCATGTTTTTTTGAATTTATGTTTTTGCAAAACTTATAGAGAAAAAGGAAAGGTGAGTGGGGATTGATGGAGGGAGTGAGGGGACTATGGATATCTTCTTAGCATTGTATTTATAAAATACATGATATCTGTTCTCTTTATATTAATAAAAAATTTTGGAGAGCCTAAAGGTAAACATCTCCTACGAGCTGATCTTCAGCAGAAATGCTAAGAATATTCACTGCAGAAAGGACAGTCTTTTCAACGAATGGTGCTTTGAATATTGAATATTCACACATAGAAGATTTAAACTTTATCTCTCATCATATACAAAACTGAACTCAAAGGTGTTCATTTACCCTAGGCATTAAGATGTCAGTTAAGATGCTAGTGTCTCATATCAAAGTACCTAGTAGATACCCAGCTCTGACTCCTGACTCCAGTTTCCTGCTAATGCAGATACTGGGAGGGAGTAGGGATAACTCAAGTACATGCAGGAAAGCTGGGTTGAATTCCACACTATTGGCTTCTGTTTGGCCCAGTCCTGTCCTTTGTGGGCATTTGTGGAGTCAATCAATATGAGAGCTCTCTCTTTTTGTTTATCTGCTCTCAAATAAATAATTTTACACTCAATTCAAAATTATTTAAAGACTTAAATGTAAGATCTGAAAGTACTAGGAAAAAAATGCTTCAGGACATTGGATTGAGTAAGTATTTGAAGGATACGACAACAAAGCACTAGAAGAAAAAAGCAAAAATAGTCAAATGGACTTTTTTATTTATTTAACAGGTAGAGTTATAGACAGTGAGAGACAGAGACAAAGAGAAAGGTCTTCCTTCCATTGGTTCACTCCCCAAATGGCCACTATGGCTGGCGCCGTGCCAGGAGCAAAGCCAGGAGCAAGGTGCTTCCTTGTGGTCTCCCATATGGGTGCAGGGCCCAAACACTTGGGCCATCCTCCACTGCCATTCTGGGATGCAGCAGAGAGCTGGACTGGAAGAGGAGCAACTGGGACTAGAACCCAGTGCCCATATGGAATGCCGGCACTGCAGCAAGTGAGCCACGGCACTGGCCCTGGAATTTTACCAAATTAAAAAACTTCCGCAAAGCAAACAAAATAATCAACATAACAAAGAGAGAATATGAAATTGGAGAAAATATTTAGAAAATATACACCTATTAAGGTGTATACACCCTTTAAGACATTTTAAAAACTCAATGAAAAATGAACAGATTTTAAAATTGGCATTAGATCTAAATGCTCATTTGTCAAAGAAAGGCATACAAATGGCCAAGAAGTACATGAAAAATGTTCAGCATCACTAATTAACAGGGAAATACAAATACAAATCAAAACCTCAATTAGACACCAAGTTACTCCAGTTAGAATGCCTATTATCAAAGGCAAAACAGTGGCTGGTATTGTCACACAGCAGGTTAAGCCATGCTCTGTGACACTGGCATCCCATATGAGCACTAGTTCAACTCCACATCCCATCCAGCTCCCTGCTAATGTGTCTGGGGAAGCAGCAGAAGGTGACCCAAGTGCTTGGGCCCCTGTCATCCACATGGGAGACCCAGATGGAGTTCCAGGCTTCTGGCTTCAGTCTGGCACAGACCAGCCATTGTGGTCATTTGTAGAGTGAACCAGTGATGAAAGATCTGTCTCTCTGTCTCACTATGTGTCTCCCTCTTTGTAACTGTTCCTTTCAAATAAATAAATTAATCGTATAAAAAAGAAAAATACACACTTGAAGGAATTGTATGCAAATTTAACAAAAACTTGGAGAACTCAGTAACAGGAAAATAAATGCCTTCAAATTTAACTACTGCCAGAATACATAGAGACACACGTAAAATGCATAATAAAATAAACATATACGGGGCTGGCACCATGGCTCATTTGGTTAATCCTCCACTTGTAGTGCTGGCATCCCATATGGGCACAGGGTTCTAGTCCCAGTTGCTCCTCTTCCAGTCCAGCTCTCTGTTGTGGCCTGGGAGTGCAGTGGAGGATGCCCCAAGTGCTTGGGCTCTGCACCCACATCAGAGACCAGGAGGAAGCACCTGGCTCCTGGCTTCGGATCAGCATAGTTCCAGCCATATTGGCCATTGGAGGATGCACCAATGGAAGGAAGACCTTTCTCACTGTCTCTCTCTTTCTTTCTCACTGTCTAACTCTATCTGTCAAATAAATAAAAAAGCATATAAACCAATCTGAATATTAGAGAATTCTGAGAAAAAGAAGTGTACTGTACATAAAGGAAGAGCACATTTAGACAGCAACAAGATGGATACACTGTGTATCAGGATGGTTACACTTAAAAACACACATTAAAAATGCTTTCAAAGATAGAGTAGCAGGACATCTCATTCATTCCTGGTGAGAATGCATCATGGGCTAGATGCTTTATCAGACATCTTGGCATGTTATTAGGAATCCAACACCGTGTCATACACCATACATGTTCTAATATATTTACAGAGCTGGTGTGAAAACGTATGCCTTGATAAAAGCTGACATGAAAATATATATAGCAGCTTTATTCACAATGGCTAAAGCTCATAGAAAACCACATTGTTCCTCAACAGTTAACCACATAACCAAACCTTCAAAGTGCATGGAGACCCTGGGAAGAGAACAGGAGATGAAGACACATGAGATGTTTAGGGTGCAGGCATTTAGCATGGGGACACAAGAAAAAAGCCGAGGCTGAAGTCATAGGGGATCTAGAAGCCCAAGGAAGACAATGACTTCAAGCAAAGGGCAGAGAGGTATCTGAAGGCTGCCATGAGCTGAAGGCTCAGGCTATGAAGTCACTCCAGGGTAGCAGGATAATACTCCGGAGTAGAGATGCAGATAACTGATGGGCGATCACGGCTTCATGCAGAGGGGCTGGAGGACCTGACAGCTGGCTTGGGATGCAGGCACAGATGGACACTCAAGGAAAGATGTGATGGAGGGTCTGGCATTGTGGTGCAGTGGGTTACACCACTACCTATAATGTTGGCATTCCATATGGGTGCTGGTTTGTATGCTGGCTGTTCCCGTTCAGATCCAGCTCCCTGCCAAAGACCTGGGAAAGCAGTGGAAGATGGCCTTACTGTTTTGTCCTCTGCCACCCACGTAGGAGACCCAGAAGAAGCTCCAAAGGCCTGACTCCTGGCTTCAGATGGGCCCAACCCTGGCCATTGCAACCAATTGGGGAGTGAGCCAGAGGATGGAAGCCCTTTCTGTCTCTCTATGTCTCTGTCTCTCCCTCTATGTGATAAGGAAATAACTTGAGATATTAAATTTCATGGGGTTTTTTTGGACAGAGTTAGGCAGCGACAGAGAGATAAAGATCTTCCTTCCATTGATTCACACCCCAAATGGTTGCCACGGCCAGTGCATAGTGGCAATCCAAAGCCAGGAGCCAGGTGTTCCCTCCTGGTCTCCATGCGGGTGCAGGGTCCAAGTAAGTTGAGCCATCCTCCACTGCCTTCCCGGGCCACAGCAGAGAAATGGACTGGAAGTGGAGCAACCAGGACTAGAACCTAGAGTGCCAGTGCCACAGCCAGAGGATTAGCCTAGTGAGCCATGGCACTGGCCCTCTATGTAATTTTCAAATAAATCTTTTTTTAAAAAGAGGTGCTGGAGACACAGGGGATGGAGACTTATGAAGGCACATGGAATAAGACTGTGTCTAGGGAGGCCGTTCAGGCATCAGAATTCTACTTCTCCACTGTCTGTTTGTCATGATAAAGCCTCCCTTTGAGCAACCACCATTTAAAGATGCCACGTGACAGACTCCTTGTCTCTGAGGCTAATATGTGTCCGTAAAGCCTACTTTAGAAGTAAGAAGTACAGATAATCATAACAAAATCTGTGACTGCCTCTGGAAGACTGAGGGACCAGGGGGTGTGGAAAAACACAAAATTGGGGCCAGTGCCGTGGCTCACTTGGTTAATCCTCCACATGTAGTGCCAGCATCTTATATGGGCACCGGGTTCTAGTCCTGGCTGCTCCTCTTGCAGTCCAGCTCTCTGCTGTGGCCTGGGAAGGCAGTGGAAGATGGCCGAACTGCCTGGGCCCTGCACCCATATGAGAGACCATGAGGAGGTATCTGGCAGCTGGATTTGGATCAGTGCTGCACACTGGCTGTAGCAGCCATTTGGGGGGTGAACCAATGGAAGGAAGATTTTTCTGTCTCTCTCTCACTGTCTAACTTTGCCAAAAAATAAAAATAAAAAACACAAAATTTAATATCTCAATTTATTTCCTATCACTTCTTTTTTTTTTTAATTTTCACAGCAATGTCTTGCAATCACTTGGAAACAGGTAACAACATAGGGACCTAACATATAGACTGAAAGGATTGCAGACTCAAAACACAAACCTGGTTATTCACATCGAATGCACCTTTGCTCGAGAATGACACTGACTGCTGACTGTGAGTTTCCAGCAGTTCTTAGGATGCCAAGTCTTCTGAAAACACTTTGAAACCTGTCTTCCCAGACTGAGAACCCATGGATAACAGGACTGGAGAGAGCAGTGCTCTAAGACTAGCTCAGCATCTGCTTCCACCCTTGGTAGGCACACTGAGGGGGAGTAGCTGCATTCTCTGTGCCCTCCAGCAGGCGTGTGTACTAGGGTTCACTCCCAGCCCTGGGGCCTCCAGAAACCCTGCAGCCAGCCTTCCTCCACAGCCATGTGGTGGGGTCATGGGTTGGCTCCCACAGGGTGCACGGGGCACCTGGTGGCCCTCACCCCCCACCATTCCCTGACCTCTGGTCTGGTGCCCCCACCTCCGGGTTGGAAAAATCCCAGAATCAGTTGAGAGCCACAGATAAGAAGGGAGGATTGGCACAGCACTGGCTGGGAGAGACCCTGAGGGGCCCTGTGGCACCCATGGGTTGGCCTCAAGGTCCCAGGGTGGCTGCAGCAGGGCCTGCACAGGTCACCCCTGCACTCTCCCCAGACCCAGCTATCTGGAGTTCGCAAGTACAGAGATCCTGCATCCTTCAGTGCTGGGAGCACACTTCCTCAGGGTCTCCCACAGCCAGAAGTTCACAAAGGGCCACCACTTCCTCCTGTGCATCCATTTCCTCACTCCTGAGTCAGCACCATCCATTTATGCTGAGTCATCATGAAATTTCTGCTGGGTCATCATTACCATACCTTCTGAGTCATCATGAAATTTCTGCTGACTCATCATTACCACCTACCTGGTCCCCACATGTTCTCTTTAGAGACCTGAGCCCTGTCAAGGGGTCCTGAGAGATAGGGTGGTCCCCAGCAACTCCATCCTGGTCTCTAGCAGGTATACATTGCCCCATCTGGGTCTCCAGGCCTCCAGCCAGGTCCCCAGGTCCTCCATCCAGGCACCGGTGCCTCCATCCAGGTCTCTAGGGCTCCATCTGGTTCTCTAGCAGGTGCACAGGGATCCATACAGTCTCTAGGAGCCTCATCTGGGTTTCCATGGCTCCATCTGGTTCTCCAGTGCTCCATCTGGGTCTCCAGAGCTCAATTTGGGTCCCCAGGGGCTCCATCCTGGTTTCCAGCAGGTGCATGGGGTCCTCAGGACCTCCATCCAGTCCCAGCAGGTGCAAGGGGCCCCTCCTTCCTTCCTTGCAACCTTGGGTTAGATTTAGGGGTAGAAGCATGACTCAGCTGGCCTGGTGCCATGACTCAGCAGGTTAGGTTTGATGTCAAGGTTAGGGTGGGGATGGGATTCAGGTTAGGGTTCATGTTTGAAGCATGACTCACCAAGTTTAGAAGCACGACTCAGGAGGTCTGGAAGCATGATTCGGCAATTTTAGAAGTGCGACTCACTGGCCTAAGAGTATGACTTGGCAGGTGTAGTTGTCTACCTTTGTGGGTAAGGATGCCTGGTAGGTAATGATGACTCAGCAGGTATAAAATGGTGACTCAGCAGAAGTTTCTCAATGACTCACCAGGTCTGGGATAATGAGGATTAAGTGGGTATGTATAATGATGGCTCACGAGGTGTGTGCTAGTGATGATTCAGCAGAATTTCCTGATGACTCAGCAGGAGTCTCAGCATGACTCATCCCTTCCTTCCTTCCCTCCCCTCTTTGCATTCATTTCTGGTCCACTTTCAATTTCCTAAACCCACTTCTGGTCATTCTAGACCCACTTCCAGTCCACTTCTGCATTCCCAGAGTCAATTCCAGTCAACTTCCCGATTCCTACAGTCACTAACTTCCAGCTAATTTATGTCACTTCGGGGTTCTCAGACTCACTTTAGTCTACTTCTGGGTTCCTAAGTCACTTCCGGTCCACTTCCGGCCATTGTATACCCATTTTCAGTCACTTTGGTTCTGTTTATACCCATTTTTGGGTACTTCTGGTGTACTTCCAGGTTCTTATAGTCACTTCCCAGAGGGTCTCTGTTGGTCCCTGGGGGTCTCTGTGGGTCCCAGTTGTCTCTCGGGTTCTCTCAGTGTCTTTCAGCATCTCTGGGGGTCTCTGAGGGTCTCTGGGGGTCCCAGGGCTCTTGGCGGGGACACCTGTCCATCACCCAATCACCCTTGTCCATCACTCAGAAACCTGTCCATCACTCAGAATAGACCTGTCACTCAGGAAAAACATTTTAATTCTCATACAAGTTTCTGTCAGGAAATTGGTCCTGGGTCTGAAAGACACCTTTTCTTACAGGGACTCCCTTGAGTTTTTGTCAGAGAAAATTTGTCAGGATCCAATATGGCTATAGCTCCTGTCAAAACAATTGCCAGAATCCAAGATGGCCACCACTGACATCAGAAAACACACTGCCACACTCCAACATGGCTGCCACTCCTGTCAGAAAAATTTGCCAGCCTCCAAGATGCCTGTCATTCCTGTCATAATGAGAATTTGCCAGGATCCAACATTCTGCCGCTGATGTCAGAACGAGAATTTGCCAGACTCCAATATGGCTGTCATCAGAAAATCTAAAAATACATTTCTTAAAAATTTCATTTAAAAATTCATTAAAAATTAAAAATTAAGTAAAAATTAAAAATGTAAAAAGACATTCAAATTCCATTTAAAAATTCATTAAAATTGGCCGGCGCCGCGGCACACTAGGCTGATCCTCCGCCTTTCAGCACCAGCACACCGGGTTCTAGTCCCAGTCGGGGCACCGGATTCTGTCCCAGTTGCCCCTCTTCCAGTCCATCTCTCTGCTGTGGCCCAGGAGTGCAGTGGAGGATGGCCCAAGTGCTTGGGCCCTGCACCCCATGGGAGACCAGGAGAAGTACCTGGCACCTGCCATCGGATCAGCGTGGTGCGCCGGCCGCAGCGCGCTGGCGGCAGCAGCCATTGGAGGGTGAACCAATGGCAAAGGAAGACCTTTCTCTCTGTCTCGCTCTCTCACTGCCCACTCTGCCTGTCAAAAAATTAAAAAAAAAATTCATTAAAATTCTTTTAAAATTAATTTAAAAAATAATTAAATAATTAGTGTGCATGAGTGGGATTGCCTAGCAACTTGCTTAAGCCAGAGGCCCTGAACGCACCTTTGAGGGATTGCCTAGCAACTGGGTTAAGCCCCGCAGCCCCGGGCAAGCCTGCACGGGGTTGCCTAGCAACGAGAGAAAGCCAGAGGCGTGGAGGATGCCTTCATGGAGTTGCCTAGCCATGTTCCCACAGTCTCTGCATTTTCCACGGTTCTGGCCCAGGGGCCTTGGGGGTCCCCAGCTTTGGGGGAAGGGTTCCAGCTGGACTGGAAATGGAGCTCCTGGGGGCCCTGGGCACCTGCTGGGGACCTGGATGAAGCCCTGGGGACCCAGATGGAGGCCCGGTGCACTTGCTAGAGACCTGGATGCAACCCCTGGAGACCCAATGGAGCCCTGGAGACCTGTATGGAGCCCCTAGATACCCAGATGGAGCCCCTGGAGACCTGGATGGAGCCCTAAAGACCTGGAAGGAGCTCCTGGGAGGCCCCGGCACCTGCTAGAGACCCAGATGGAGCCTCTAGAGACCCAGATGGAGCCCCTAGAGATATGGGTAGAGCCTTGGGGACCCAGATGGAGCCTTAGAGACCTGGATGAATCCCTGGAGACCCAGATGGAGCTCCTGCAGACTCGGATGGAGCCTTAAAGACCTGGATGGAGCTCCTGGGAGCCCCAGGCACTTGCTAGAGACCCAGATGGAGCCCTAGAGACCTGGATGGAGCTCCTTGGGGCCCAATGCACCTGTTAGAGATCTGGATGGAGCCCCTAGAGACCCAGATTGAGCCCCTAGAGATATGGGTAGAGCCTTGGGGACCCAGATGGAGCCTTAGAGACCTGGATGGATCCCTGGAGACCCAGATGGAGCCCCTAGAGACTCAGATGGAGCCCCTGTGCACTTGTTAGAGACCCAGATGCAGCCCCTGGAGACCCAGATGGAGCCCTAAAGACCCAGATGGGGCTCCTGGGAGCCCCAGGCACCTGCTAGAGACTCAGATGGAGCCTCTAGAGATATGGATGGAGCCATGGGGACCCGGATGGAACCCTGTGCACCTGTTAGAGAACTGGTTGTAGCCCCCGAGACCCAGATGGAGCCCTAGAGACCTGGATGGAGCTCCTGGTGGGCCCATGCACCTGCTAGAGACCTGGATGGAGCCTTAGAGATCTGGATGGAGCCCCTGGAGATATGGATGGAGCCATGGGGACTTGGATAGAGCTCTGGAGACCCGGATGAAGCCCTAGAGACCCGTATGGAGCCCCTGGGGACCCATATGGAGCCTTTGAGACCCAGATGGAGACCTTATGGAGCTTTAGAGACACCAATGCAGCCCCTGGTGCAGGCTTGGGGCCTGGAAATGGGCAGGGCTATGGTGATTGATAGTCCTGATCCCCAACCCCATGTTCCCACAAGGTGTGGGTGGTGGGGAAGATGGCTCTGGAGTAGGGGACCTAGGGGTTTCTGGGAGCCAGAAGTGAGGGCGTGGCTTCTCCCAGGGGATTCTGAGCCAGACATGGGGGCCCCAAGGGCCTCTGGGAGCCAGATGTGGGAGCATTCCAGAGAGACCACAGAATCCACAGTCGTGTGCAATCAGTTTATGACATCAATGAGAAAGAGAAACTGAGAGCGAGCTGGGGACAGAGGCTTATGGGACATTCCAGAACATTCTGGAACATTCTGAAAACATCCCAGAACATTCCAGAAGCTTCCAGCAGAGATTGCAAGTGAGGGGCAGGGAGACGTTGGCTTTTTACCTGTTGGGGATGAGAAAAAAAAATGTGGAGCATTCTGGAAATGTCGCAGAATGCTCTGGAATGTTCCAGAATATTCCTGTTGCCTGAACATCTAGAACATTCTGGGATATTTCGGAAACACTCTAGAATGTTCCCCTGGGAAGGTGTGAGGACTGGCTGGCACCACACTGCTCACCTGGGCGTCAGCATCATCACTGGGGACAGGTGTCTGTCAGGGAGGAGAAATTGGCTGAGTCAGCACAGGATGGCCTGGTGGCTCCATGGAACGTTCTAGAGTTTTCTAGATTTTTCTGGAACCCCCTGGAATGTTCCACCCAGGCCACACCCACCAGTTCATTCCCCTCCACCCAGACCACACCTGATTCTCATCCATGTCAGCCATGCCCCCAGCTCACAGCCATGCCTCCACCCTGGCCACACCCCTGGCTCACTCATGACAGCCATGCCCATCCTGGCCATGAACCCTCCACACTGGCCACACCCCCAGCTCACCCATGCTGGCCACACACTCCATGTTCTCCCGGGGATCCCGTTCTCCTTCATTAACACCAAGAACTGTGCCAGGTGCTCATCGCTCAGCTCCTGGTCCTGGGCTGTGGGTGGCGCCAGCTGTATACACTTGCCCTGTCTAGTGGGCGCTGACTGTATACAGCCAGCCAGATGCACCTCAGGCAGCATGGGCTCCGTGCTGTGTACACCGAGGGTGCCTCTGTCTAGAGGGTGCCCACTAACTACCACTGGGTCTGCACCAACTGTATACAGTCACAGTCAGGATGGCTCCTTCTAGTGTGTGCTGACTGTATACAGTCAACCAAAATCACCCAGGATAGGATGGGGCTGGGATGGTTCTGTTCAGTAAGCACTGACTGTATACATTCAGCAAAACCTGCCCCAGATATCTAGTAGGTGCTGACTGTATGTGCTTGCCCCATCTAGTGGGTGCTGACTGTATACAGTCAGCCAAGCCCACCCCGGACAGGATGGGATCTACTTAGTATGCACTGACTGTATACAGCTGGCCGAGTCCCCCTCTAGGGTGTGCTGGGGTTGAGGATCTTGTATTTAGTAGGTGCTGCCTGAACACAGCCAGGGTCAGGCTCTCTCTCTAGTGTGTGCCACCAGTATACAGCTGGCCAAGCCCCTCTAGGATGCACCAGGGTCAAAGTTATTCTGCATAGTAGGCACTGACTGTATATGGTCACGGTCAGAATGTATCTCTCTCTAGTGGGTGCTAACTGTATACAGCAGGGTCAGGCTTTCAGGTTGCAATGTGTGTCTCTAGTAGGAGCCGACTGTATACACTCAGGATCCATGTATACAGTCAGGGTCAAGCTCTGGACTGGCTGCATACACTCAGGGTCTATGTATACAGTCAGGGTCAGACTCTCTTTCTAGCAGGTGCTGGCTGTATCCACATGTGTGTGCAGGGGGCTCACCAGCAGTAAGGGTGACGCAGGTGGCAGTGCCATCGGTGCCCACATTCTGATTGAGAAAGAAGATGTGGCCATTCTCTTGCACCAGGAACTTGAAGTAGTTCTGGCCTTCAACTTCAGGGGGAGAGGTGGGCATTCAGGGTGTGCCAGGGCATGCTGGAACATGTGGAATGTTTCAGGGCATTGTGGAGCATGCTGGGACATCCTGGGGCATGCTGGGAAGTTCCAGAAGCATTTTCTAGAACATTCTGGAACATTCTAGAACATTATGGAATTTTTCTGGAACACTCTGGATGCTTCCCTAGGGCCTGCTAGAGTCTACTGGGACTGTCTGTAACATTCCGGAATGTTCTGTAATATTCTGGGGGAGAGATTCTAGAACATTCCAGAACATCCTAGAATTGTTAGAAACAAAATTGGATAGATTCTGGAACATTCTAGAACATTGTGGAATTGTCTGGATGTGTTCTAGAACATCCTGGAATATTCTGGAACATTCCAGTTGCTCCCGTAGGGCCTGCTAGAGAGTCTATTGCAATCATCTGGAACATTCTGGAACATTCTAGGACATTATGGAACATTGCACAAATGATGCGAGTGATTGATACCTGGGCACAGGCCACGCCCACCACAAGGGCAAGAATGAGAGCCTTCATCATCGTCTTTTCGTCGTCTGGAACCGGCTGCTACCAGGCATCTCTTTATAGCCAGGCCTTGGGAGAAGTGGGCAGGGCTGAGGTTGTGCAAACATCCAGGTTGGCACTGGGATGGGATGAGGTCCCGGGGCATTCCAGAATGTTCCAGGAGCTTCCAGGAGCTTCCATTATGGATTCTCTGGGGCTAGGGATTTTCCAGAATTTTCTAGAATGTTTCAAGGACACTAGGCGAGTGTTTCTCAGGTCTTAGAATATTCTAGAATTTTATGGAGTTTTTTTAGAACTTTCTAGAATGTTCTTAGAACTTTTTCTAGAATACCTGCTGAGTGTCTTCAGGGGTCATAGAATTTACTAAAACGTTCTAGAATACACTCAGAATTTTCAAGAATGCTCTCAGAAATTTTTCCAGAATGTTTCCAGAATGTTCTTGGAATTTTTCCTGAACACCAGGTAGGCATCATTGGGGTTTTAGAAATGTTCTAGAAACAATGGTGAATATTCTCAGAATTTTCTAGAATGTTCCCAGAACATGCAGTGAAAGTCTTTGGGGGTCCTGGAATTTTTTAGAATGTTCTCAGTATTTCTAGATTTTTGTAGAATGTCCTAGAACATTCCAGATTGCCCGGTGACCATCTTGGGGGGCCGAGGACCTCTTCTGATGGGCTGGAAATTACTACGGCCCCCAGAGATCAGCACAGGATGTCCTGGAGTGGCCACACCCCATTGACTCTCCTCCCATGTGTGCAGGTGCTTAGGCTATGTGTGCTGTGTAAATGTCAGCTGGGCTGGGCACAGCACCAGGACACCCGCCGCACCTGGCTGGGGAATTTCCACTCAGACCTGCATCCCAGAATAACCCTAGGATCACTAGGTGGCATTTTGGAACATTCTGGAACATCCTACAAAATCTCTAGGACATTCTGGGAAAATTCTAGAATATTCTAGAATGCTCCAGAAGATTCCAGAATCTGGATTTTTTTTTTCCAACTTTTTCCCTGCCAGGTGTCCAGGCATGGTCTTGTGAGCTCCGGGGAGGTCATTCTGGGTCTCTGTCTCTCAGTGAAAAAACTGGCTTGGAGCAGTTTTTCAGCATGAAATCCTTTAATCCCATTTCCTACTCCAATGACCCCAGGGTTCTGGCTGGCTCCAGCCAAAACAAACTGCCCAGGGGAACCACAGGAGTTTGTGGGGGCCCCCCTGAGAACAGGCAGTGCCGAATCTGGAAGATGCTATGGTGTTCTGGCTTGTACTCTCTTGTACAAAAGTGGTTAAAAGACATCCTCATACTTAAGAATGAGGTATGCCTCCTAAGTAGTGGTTTACCCTGCTGCACCACAATGCTCATCCTTGGCATTTTATCTGATGTTTCCCTGGCATTTGGACTTGATTACCTAAGTTCATTTGTTGGAGCCAGTGTTGTGATGCATTAGGATAATCTGTTGCCACTGATGCTGGCATCCCATATGGCCACTGTTTGTGTCTCAGCTGCTGTACTTCCCATCCAGCTCTCTGCCAATGCATCTGAGAAAGCAGCAGACAACCCAAGTTCTTGAGTCCCTGCCACCCATGAGGGAGACTTGGGTGGAGTTCCAGATCCTGGCTTTGATCTGACCCAGTCCCAGCCATTGTGAGTATTTGGTGGGTTGACCTGCAGATGGAAGATCTCTCTCTCCCCCTCCCTGTCTCTCCTTCTTTATAACTCCGTCTTCCAGATAAATAAATCCTTTTCACATATTTGTTTTTCAACATTTTTTCTCCTTACTTGCTAGTATAGCATTCTCCCTTGGTGCTGCTGCTCTCTGTGGACTTGTCCTCCTCAGCCTCTGACTAGAGCACAGCCACCTCTCCAATGCTGACATCCTCTGACACATGTTTCACTCTTCTGTTCTCTCTAAACTGCAGACTCTTGGGCAACCTAAGTAACTCTCATGCATAAACTTGCATAGACACACACACTTGAGGACTACTTAGTCTTGGATTTCAGGTTGTAATTAACTTTAATTTTCAGAGGACTGGTGAAAAAACAAGTCTGGAAGCCAGGGTGCAGCCTTATGGTTCAGATGTCTGTGTCCCACATTGGAGTTTTTGGGTTTGATTCCCTGACTCCAACTTTCAGATAATGTAGACCCTGGTAGCTAGCAAGTGATGGTTCAGATTATTAGGTTCCCTGCTCCTGGGCCAGCCCTGACTGCTGTGGACATTTCAGCAGTTAACTAGAGGGTGAATACCACTTCTCTGTCTCCTTGTTCATTTCTTTGCATCTCCAATTAAAAAACAAAACAAGTATGTTTGCATGATCCATTAAAATAACTTCCTCAATGGAAAAAGTAGTGTCATTGTTATTTTTGGGGAAAAATAATGCTTCTTGGTTGTAAATGATATTTGAATAATGCATAAGTGTACATCAAACTTCCATTGTGGACAAGGAAGAGAAAGATGGAAGCAATAATTTTTACTTCTGGCTTTGGTACTTGTCATGTAACCTTGAAAAATTCATTTAAACTCATGGGGCCTGAGCGTCCTTAAAATTACAGGCTCATCTAGTTGAGGCAGGTGGTGTAAGGGGAGGTGGCAGGAAGCTGAGATCTTTCCTTGTTTCTGTGCCAACAGAGCTAAGTGACATTAGCAAGTCATTTGACCCCTCTGGATCTTCCTCCCTTGTGAGATAAGATTGTCTTTGTAGTTAAAGGATTTATTCTACACAGTCCTATCTTATGGTAAGGTTCACATGACTGTGAAGTGTTTTATAAACTGGCAGTGTAAAAATCAAGTTGGCACCGAAGATGAAATGTTAAACAGCATAGAACTTCTAAGGCTTGTAGTTCTATGAGGAGCTACACAGAAACATTCAAGTTCAGGGGCATTTTTAAATTTAAAAACAGAAACATTGAATCACTGTTCAGAATCAGTATAGTTGCTAAAATTCTTATTTATAATCACTGAGATTGGTAGTGTAATTACTGATAGCATACTCCTAGTGTTGTATATTTTAGTTTATACAATACTTAGACTATATAAAATATAGGTAGCATGGGAAGTGCGATACACAGCAGTCTTGTAGAATGGCAGATGTCCTAAACAGCACTCTGGCCTCAGAATCAGCCCTTAAGGCCCTCAGATCTGGCTGAAGAGCACATGAGAGTATTTTAGGTATGGAAAGCTGTGGGGAGCAACTCGGACTATACTGTTACTGGAATTAAGACTTATTCTATGCATCTGCTCTCCCACAATGTGGTGCTGGGAGAGGAGCGTACAGCTTCTACCCAGCTGCCCCTTACCAACTTGATAAGCTGCAATAGCCGCTCCTGATTGGAGGAGAGCGGCGCGCTCGGCGTGTGAGTAGCAGAGCACGGATTGGTGGAGAGGACTATATAGGAGGAGAGAGACGGCATGGTGGTGTGGGTTGGTTGGAGAGTGCGTTGGAGAGTTCACAGGGAAGTTCGTTACTTCATTCTTTCTCACTTCTCTCTACTCATTCTTGCTTTGGGAGTTTGCTGTTTACTTATTCTTACTTTACTATAGAAAGGACTTGTAAAAAAAGGGAACAACAAGCGTCCAGTCCGGTGCGGCTCCTCCGTGTGCGGAGGAGCAGCAAATGGTGCCGTGACTCAGATAGGAAACCTAGGAGGGAAAAAACGGGAAGAAGTGGGAAATTACCAGAGAGAGAGACTAGCAAAGAGCCTAGGGGAAGGCCGGACGGAAAGAGTGCCGGTGAAAAGCTAGTTAGAACCCAGGAAAAAAGCCATGGGGGAAGAAAATTAGAAGCTAGGAAAGAGGTATTAACTGGGAACGTCTGGGAGACTCAGTCTTCCATTACGCC
This sequence comes from Oryctolagus cuniculus, assembly GCF_051225735.1. Taxonomy (NCBI): domain Eukaryota; kingdom Metazoa; phylum Chordata; class Mammalia; order Lagomorpha; family Leporidae; genus Oryctolagus; species Oryctolagus cuniculus. The sequence goes on along the minus strand of NC_142879.1, from coordinate 81,743,284 downwards.
CACCGCTCCAACATGTCACAGACGGTACAGACAATGGAGTTCTTTGGCTACTCTTTGCCCACTGGCTACCTCTTCCTCCTGCTAGGCACCATTCTCTATTTCTCCCTAAAGATCATCCATTGTGGGCTGAATGTGGTTTCTCTCTCTTCCTACTCCCCACCTCCTCGCAGCTTTTCTTCTAAGCGAGGGAAACGAGGGGGCAGGAAAATTCATGCATTCGTAAGGGCAGTCGTGGAGACGTCCCCCTGGTTTCTACAGCAGTGGAGGCAGGTGGGACGGAAATTACGTGAGGCTGGGGAATCGATAGAAGTGCTGAAGCTGTGGCAACTCGTTGATCAGGTGCTTCAGGACCCCACGGAAGGGATCGAGTTGTTGCTTAATGAGGGGAGTGAATTGCAGGAAGAATTATGGCAGGGCAGCCAGGCGAGTAGCTATTGTAACAAACAGGTGAGAAGAAAATCAAAGAAGGATTTAGAGAGCCAGGAAGCTTACGTGGGGGAGAAGGAAGCTGAAGAGGGAACCTTGCCCCCGAGAGAGATGCCAAGAATATATCCTGGCCCTACAAGGCTGGCAAATTCAACCATAAAGGATGAATCACCACCCCGGTATCGCCCATTAGTACTACCAAAGTTTCCTCCTGTAAAGAAAAGCCCCTTTTTTCCACATGAGATTGAAGAAGAGTGGGAGGAGGAAAAAGGAGTGATGGAGGGAGTAGGTATGCAGGAGGAGATAGAAAGGCCGAGAACCGAAAGCAAGCAAAGGGGAGCTGTTTATAGAAAACCTGCTTGGGAGCAGTACCAGGAACCAGGCCAGGTGTTTCCTGTAATTCAGGATCAACAGGGAAACAGGGGTTGGACGCCTCTTGACCATAAATTACTTAAAGAGTTGCAACAATCAGTACAATTGTATGGGCCCCATGCAAGTTACACTCAGGCAATCCCTGATAACATTGGGCAGCAAGGCCTAATACCCGAGGATTGGAGAAACTTAGTAAAGGCGGTGTTGGGCGGGGGTGACTTCCTCTTATGGTTAGCTGCTTATAAAGAATTCACGCGAGAATATTCAAAGCAGAACTATCAAGCAGGGAATCAAGCATGGGATGAGGAAATGTTAAATGGAGAAGGGCGATTTGCCAATCCCGATGAGCAGGCCCGATTACCAACAGCTGTCCTCTTACAAGTGAGAGAGATAGCAAGAAGAGCCTGGAAGGTGATACCCAGAAAAGGAGAAATAAGACACAGCCTAACTAAGATAGTACAGGGCCCTACTGAACCTTATGCGACTTCGTGAACAGATTAATGGAAGCAGCAGGAAACATTTTTGAAACTGTGGAAGAAGCAATGCCCTTAGTCAGAAGATTGGCGTATGAACAGGCCAATAAAACATGTCGTGAAGCTCTTAGAAAATGGCAGCATAAAGACATCCCTACCTTTTTGAAAATCTGTAGGGATGTCATGGATGATGTAGCTTCTGGATCACATGCTGCAGTAGCTGTAACCCGACAATTTAGACAGAAAATGAGGGGACGAAAATGCTTTAGATGTGGTCGAGAAGGGCATCTAATGAGGGAATGTAGGGCGAAATTTCCAGCCCGAGATCGGCAGGGCATAGAGAACTCGAGAAGACCAGGCCTTTGCCCACGCTGTAGAAGAGGGAATCATTGGGTCAGTGAATGTTACTTTAAAATGAATAGCGCAGGCAATCCCCTGAAGATGCCAAATGAGCCGGGCCCCATAAGAAGATCAGGTGTATATGGACAACAGCAAAAAAACGGAATGTGGGCCCCTGCACCCTGGGGCCAAAACAATCGGTGGGTGCCACGGTCCCAACAATACAAAAACCAAATATTTACTGCGCAGAGTTACGAGCCACCGAATATTCAGTACTAACACCTCAAATGGGGCCACAAGCCATAGAGGTGAGGGCAGAAACAATTTCAGCGGAGCATAAGGGACTTGGAATAATCATAGGAAAAGAAACAAATGCTTTAAGAGGCCTAATGGTCATTACCGGAGTCATTCAATTACCTTTTGATAAGTTAAAAGTGCTAATACAATCTACAAAGGGTATTATTCAAATCAAGCCAGAAGAACCTGTGGCTCAAATGCTGATCATGATTGGAGCACAGGATGTTCATGGACCCCAAGGGGAGAAATTTGCAGCCTTGTCCCTATCTTTAGCAGATCGACCTCTGTGGACCTTAACCATTAGAGGAAAGTCGATTCAGGGCCTGCTAGATACAGGTGCAGATGTAAGTATAATTTCAGAAAATGATTGGCCGAAGTCATGGCCCCTTCAGCCAGGAGATAATACTTTAGTAGGCCTAGGTGCGGCCATGACACCATCAAGAAGTGCTCAGGTGCTTCATTGGCAGGATCAAGAAGGGAACAAGGGAAATGTGCAACCTTATGTTAGTGCACTCCCCATCACATTATGGGGAAGAGACATTTTAGAACAATTGGGACTGACATTAACAAATGAGGACCAATTGGAGAGTTCTACAGGACGGCGTATTATGTATAAAAAGGGATATCAGGAGAGAGGATTAGGCTCCAGAGAAGGCAGAAGGGACCTAGCCCAGCCCAAAGGCGATTTTAAAAGACAGGACACGGGTTTTTCGTGGGGGCCACTGAGATGCAGCCGCTGCCATTGTCATGGCTGGACAACAAGCCAAAGTGGATACCACAGTGGCCTCTTACCCAGGAAAAGTTGGCTGCGGTAAATGATATAGTGTTACAACAATTAGAGGCAGGCCATTTGCAACCATCAACCTCCCCATGGAATACGCCAATATTCGTGATAAAGAAAAAATCGGGGAAATACCGGTTGTTGCATGATTTACAGGCTGTTAATCAGCAGATGCAACCCATGGGGGCATTACAACCCGGACTCCCGGTTCCTACTATGATCCCAAAGCATTGGCCATTAATAGTACTCGATCTGAAGGACTGCTTTTTTAGCATACCTCTACATGAACAAGACATTCAGAGGTTTGCTTTCACCGTACCTTCCATTAATCATCAAGGTCCCGACAAAAGATATGAATGGAAGGTGCTTCCCCAAGGAATGACTAACAGTCCTGCCATATGCCAGCTATATGTTGACCAGGCAGTAGAGCCGGTTCGACAACAGTGCCCAAAAGTACAAATTTTACACTACATGGATGATTTGTTAATAACGGCTGAAAGTGAAAGTCACCTTATGGAAGCATATAAGCTGCTGCTATTATATTTGGAAAAAGTTGGGTTACAAGTAGCGCCAGAGAAGATACAAAAAGGGGAAGTAGTACAGTACTTAGGGCTTTAAGTAACTTCTGAAAAGGTGACCCCATTAGAATTTGAAATTGCAATAGATGGGTTGCAGACCCTTAATGACTTCCAAAAATTATGTGGCAATTTAAATTGGTTGAGGCCCTATTGTAAATTAACCACCGAAGATATGATGCCATTATTCAATATTTTAGAAGGAGATGCCCAGCTTGATTCCCCTCGTAGATTGACAAAAGAAGCCCGCTTGGCGTTACAGAAAATCGAAAAACAAATTAAAGCAATGCAGATTGAAAGATGTGATCCACAACAAGCCCTAGAAATATTAATTTTTATGGAACAGCTGTATCCCTTCGCAGTCATTTGGCAAGGAGGACCCTTGTTGTTTGTATACCCACATTCACATGCACCGCGTGTACTATACACCCAAGGCATAGCGGTGGCTGATTTGATATTAACAGCAATAAAAAAGGTGACAGAAATGGTGGGGAAGACTCCAAAGCGATGTGTAGTTCCCTTTGCTCAAGAGGCAGTAGAAGCCTTTACAAGGGAATGCTGGCAATGGGCATACATAGTTCTCATTCTACAAATAGAGATTGACAATCACTACCCTCGCCATCCATTTGTTAACTTCTGCACACAGGTTTCAATAAAACGGGCGCAGAAGGTGCGAAGGGATCCAATTCAAGGGGCAGTTACCATATTTACGGATGGAGCTAAAGGCGGAACAGGAGCAGCTATATTTAACAATCAACGATATTTTGTCTTAACAGCATCCCCTTCTCCACAACATGCAGAATTAGCTATTATCGCAACAGTATTACGCAGAGAGAGCGCACCCATGAATATTTTGTCTGATAGTGCATATGTGGTGAATGCAGTTCAGATGCTTGCTACACAGTGCCTTATTCTTAAATCCTCCTCAGTCTATTCTTATTTAAGTGAAAATCAGGGGTTATTAAATCAAAGAGAGCATGCTATTTACATAGGCCACATAAGAGCTCATTCTAATTTACCTGGCCCACTTACTCAAGGAAACATGATGGCAGATCATTATTCAAGATTCTTGCTTGCATGCACCGCTTTGGAACAAGCTAAAGAATATCACTCTAAATGGCATGTTAACACCCACACTTTAAGTTTTAAATTTAATATTCCCCGCAAGCAAGCAGAAGATATTATTAGATCCTGTGAAAAGTGCGTTGTTACCATAGTTCCAAAGATTCCTGCGGGAGTCAATCCCCGTGGCCTTAAACCAGGACATATCTGGCAGATGGACGTTACACATATCCCCTCTTTTGGGCGACAAAGCTGTGTTCACGTCACTGTAGATACATATTCAGGTGTAGTTATGGCCACAGCCATGAATAAAGAAGGAGTACACAAGTAATCCAACACTGCTTGCAGGCTTTTGCAGCCTGGGGAGTTCCTCATGTGATCAAAATGGATAACGGACCAGCATATACATCAACTCGTTTTGCTGCATTTTTGAAAGAATTCGGAATCTCCCATATTACCGGTATTCCATACAATCCACAAGGGCAAGCTGTGGTAGAACGCACTCACTTATATTTAAAAAATTTAATAATTAAACAAAAAGGGGGAATAGGGGAAATGGCCACATCCAACAAGGATGCCTTGGCCCTAGCTCTTTATACAATTAATTTTTTGAACAAGAAAAAGAACGGTAAAACACCTGCAGAAATGCATGCTCAATCAGCTGATAAGGAATCAATACAGTGGGTAATGTGGAAGGATTTACAGGACAACCAATGGAAAGGCCCATTCCCCTTACTCAGAAGAATACGAGGCGCCGTTTGTTTTTTTCCACAGGTGCGGCACAACCAATATGGACCCCTGAGAGAAGAATTCGGTTGGTAAACCTACCAGCAGAAGAGCTAGAAGAAAAAAACTCTATTTGAGGAAGAAAAACAATGAATAACCAATCCCTGGGATCTTGAATATGGGACATTTTTCAACGAACTCTGAAGTAGCACGACAAACAAGACAGTCAATAGCATGAAGATCACGCTGAACTTTACACAGGCGCGTATCAACGCCAAAAAAATAAAAAGAAAGGGGGATCTGTGGGGAGCAACTCAGACTATACTGTTACTGGAATTAAGACTTATTCTATGCATCTGCTCTCCCACAATGTGGTGCTGGGAGAGGAGCGTACAGCTTCTACCCAGCTGCCCCTTACCAACTTGATAAGCTGCAATAGTCGCTCCTGATTGGAGGAGAGCGGCGCGCTTGGCGTGTGGGTAGCAGAGCACGGATTGGTGGAGAGGACTATATAGGAGGAGAGAGACAGCATGGTGGTGTGGGTTGGTTGGAGAGTGCGTTGGAGAGTCGTGGGGAAGTTCGTTACTTTGTTCTTTCTCACTTCTCTCTACTCATTCTTGCTTTGGGAGTTTGCTGTTTACTTATTCTTACTTTACTATAGAAAGGACTTGTAAAAAAAGGGAACAACAAGCATCCGGTCCAGTGTGGCTCCTCCGCGTGCGGAGGAGCAGCAGAAAGCCACTCTGGCAAAAAAGAAAAAAAAAGGACCTAAATAAAAGATCTCTGTGAGTGAGATCCCAGTAGAAAGAACAGGCCATCAAAGAAGGAGGTACCTTTCTCTGAAGGGAGGAGAGAACTTCCACTTTGACTATGACCTTGTCTAAGTAAGATCGAACTCAGTGAACTCAAGAGGCTTCCATAGCCTTGGCAACTCATGACTAGAGCCCAGGGAGATTTCTGATGCCATAAACAAGAGTGTCAGATTGTTAAGTCAACAACAGGAATAACTGTGTGCTTACTCCTTATGTGGGATCTCTGTCCTTAATGTGTTGTCCAATGTGAAGTAATGCTATAACTAGTACTCAAACAGTATTTTACACTTTATGTTCTGTGTGCTGCAAACTGATGAAATCTTAACTTAATATAAACTAAATCGATCTTCTGTGTATAAAGATAATTGAAAATTAATCTTGATATGAATGGAATGGGAGAGGGAGTGGGAAATGGGAGGGGTGCTGGTGGGAGGGAAGTTATGGGGGGGAAGCCTTTGTAATCCATAAACTGTACTTTGGAAAATTATATTTACTAAATAAAAGTTTAAAAAATTAAAAAAATAAAAAATAAATAAAAATATAGGTAGCAATATTTAATGCTTCTCTTACTGTTCCTGGATTGGATTATAGTATATGTTAATAAACCCTTTTTAAAGATTTATTTATTAATTTGAAAGACAGAATTATAGAGAGAGACACAGAAATAGACAGAGATGTTCTGTCTGCTGTTTTACTCCCCACATGGCTGCAAGCAGCTGGAGCTGGGCTAATCCAAAGCCAGGTGCTTCTTCCAGTTCTCCCACATGGATTCAGGGGCCCAAGTATTTGGGCCATCTCCTGCTGCTTTCCCCGGCACATTAGCAGGGAGCTAGATTAGAAGCAGAGCAGCTGGGACATGAACCAGTGCCCATAGGGGATGCCAGCACTGCAGGTGGTGGCTTCACCTTATATGCCACAGCACCAGCTACAGCCTATTCATTTTAAATTAATAACTAAAGATTATCTGCTGTTCAGCCTCAAGGCTTTGGCTTGGCCCAGCCTCTGCTGTTGTGGACATTTGGGGAGTGAACCAGAGGTTGAAAGATCTCACTTCTTATGTCTCTCCCTCTCTAACCTTGCCTTTCAAATAAATAAATGAGTCTTTGAAATAAAAATACATACACACACACACACACACACACACAGTACCAACACAGTGGGTAAAGCCATGGCCTGCTGTGCCAGCATCCCATATGGGTGCTGATTCAAGTCCCAGCTGCTCCACTTCCAATCTAGCTCCCTGCTAATGTGCCTGGGAAAGCATCAGAAGGTGGCCCAAGTGCTTGAACTACTGCATTCATGTGGGAGGCCTGGAAGAAGCACCTGGCTTTAGATTGGCTCAGCTGAGGCCAATTTGGGAAGTGAACCAGCAGATGGAAGATCTGTCTCTACCACTTCTCTGTAACTCTGCATTTCAAATAAATAATAGATTTTTAAAATGGGGGAAAAGGGCAGTTTTGTTGCCTTCCCTTTCCTTAGAGTAACATAATCAAAATCTGTTAGGCAAATGAATAAGGGAAATTCTGAGATCATGTATTGACCACAGAAGAGAATGGATTCCTTGTGCATTTTCTGGAAGCCCATGCTAGTTAGAACCAAGGGAAGCATAACAAAAAAGGGGAGGCCTATATCCCTCTTATTTGTCTTCTTTGTTCATTGGAGCAGTGGAGAGTTGAGTAATGTAATATTGGTGTTTGTCTCCATACAGTTCACTTCTATTTAGCTGGTTCTTTTTATTTTTGCATTTCTTTTTTATTTATTTTAAGAGATTTATTTGAAAGGCATAGAGACAGGGGTCTTCCATCTGCTGGTTTGATCCCCCAATGTTTGGGTGAGGTTGAAGGCCGATGAGCCCCCTCCCATCTCCCATGTGGTGTGGGGTCCAAGCACCTGTCCATCACCACTGCACCTGTTGGCTGGAGTGGGACAGGAATTTGGGCGGCAAGGACTTCAATCAGCAACTGTGATGCAGGCCCTGCAGTTCTGGTTGCACCCCCAAACCATGGTGCCAGCCTTGATAAACTTTTCTTTAAAGTGGAATTAGGGGTAAAAACGATCTGAGGTGCATGTGCGGTTCCATTGTGAGAGGGGCTGAGGCCCCACGGGTGACCAGGGGCCAATAGGAACACCTGCAGCCTTGGCCCACAGGTCCCAGGCATCTCCCCTCTCCTTCTGCCCCACTGACAGCAGAGCGGCCCAGGCCCAGTCGTGCCTTAGGGATTTCCACCCCAAACTGGTCAATTCAGGTCACTTTGTGATCCCTGAACAGATTCAGTAATGCATGCTTCTTCTCTACTACAAAGATCTTATGTTGGTCATATTTCCAGTTACCAAAATCAAATCAACTCACACCTGGACTCTGAGTATTCAATGACATTAGTTATCAAAATAAATGTATTCAAATATTCAAAGACCACTTCAAAGCTTAACTGCCTTCAAGAGTTTTTGGCACTGGAACAGCCACTGTGGTTTTCTACACATGAGCACTCACTATTTTATATACCATTTAACAATTCAAACATCACTTCAGCTTCAGCAATACACAACAATAGAATGGATGATTCTACATAATAAACATGTTACATTAGTTTGGACTTAAAACCTAGAATTAAAACCATGTGGTAATGTGGATGGATTTAAGGAAAGATGTAGAGCTAGGTAGCTAAGGCCACAGAATCCCAGACCTATTGATTTTAAGTGAGTCTAGAACAACAGCATTCCATTGCATTATCTTCCATCTCAGAGTCCTGCTTTTCCAGTGAGACCCACCCCAAATAGACCACGTATTTCCTGCCTATGTCTTCACGGTGGTGGAAGCTGTTCTGATACAGGCATCTCCTGGACAGTCACCAGCTTCCTGATTTACTACCTGAACTGGAATCAACAGTTGTGAGGGATGTTTCCCAAACACCCAGGCTGAACTGAATGTTTGTCTCTGGCAGTCAAAAACTTCTGCCTTAGGAAACAGAACATGTCCTCTACTCTGGGGCTCCTTTTTCTTCTCATGGGGTTCTGTGGTGATCTCTGGTTTTCAACACAAGTCCTGGGAGCATTCTGACTCAAAAGAAAGACCAGGGATAAGAGTTCTTTCTGGGGGCTGGTGTTGTGGCATAGCAAGTTACACTGCTGCCTGCAGCACTAACATCCCACATGAATGCTGGTTTGACTCCCAGCTGCTCTTCTTCTTCCACAACTCCTTGCTGGGTGAAGCAGCAGAGAATGGCCCAAGCACTTGGTCCTCTGCCCCCACATGGGAGACCTGGAGGAAGCTGCTGGCTTCAGCCTGGCCCAGCCCTGGCCATTGTGGCCATTTAGGGAGTGAGTCAGCAGATGGACCTCTGTCTTTCCCTCTCTTTTTCTCTCTGTAACTATGCCTTGCAAATAAATACAACTTCAGAAAGTTATTCTCCATCAAGCAATACACCCTTTTCCAGGCAGTTGTAAAGCTGGGAGTCATAGCTTCTCTTATATTTTGGATAATAAGAGTTTTGGTTTGAAAGCATGTTCATCTGAGACAAAGATCACTCATTATCCTTTGTTAGAGAAGGGGGCTCTGCTCTTTGAAAGTGAAAATTAGAAGCGGTAATGTGTGATGAGCTCCACCTGCCAGGTCTGGGGAGACTTATTTGAAAGACAGGACACCAGGAGAGGAAGCTTTTCAGATTCCCTGGCCCTTGCTTTAGTCTTATGTCTTTACTTCTTTTGCTGCATGTTGATGTCAAGAGTGTACTCTTTATGCTGAAATGAGGAATTGTGTCTTACCTCTTTTGGGCCTTTTTCTAAGCAGAATGTATATATTTTTCTTGAATATAAGGATAGCTTCTGGGGTGGGTGGATCATTTTTGGAAGTTTTCACAAGCCAGCCAATAGCCTATATTTTCTTCACAGAATTCAGTTTTTAGAAAAGCCTCCAATACAGCCAGACCATCTGTAGGTAGGGAAGAGAAGGTAGAAAAATAAAAAGAAACATGAGGAATATGAGGAAGCTAATGATCAAATAATCCCTTGTGCTTTTCTAGTACTAGGATTAGCTATTCTCTAGTTTTTACTCAACCCTGTAATCCTGCGGATTTAGCTCTTTAAAGACAAAGATGCCTGTAGGTAAAATACTACAGTTGGTTCCATAGTACTAAAACAGAAATACTTCAGTTTGTTTTAATGCCAAAAATGTATTTACAGGAGAGGCATAAATCCTCAGGGAACTAAGTCTCTTGCAAACACTGCATGCAATGAAAAGCATCCTCAGCCTCAACCAAGAGCACTGCCATTGCAGAGCTGAAGGCTGATTTATCTTCCCCACCTGGTGTGAATATGCTGCAAAATAAATGGAGATAAACAGACCTTCTAGGTTAAGTCAAATTCTCCCTGGTGAGCTGCTGATTTGAGGACACAGCCTTTCTGCACTCTTGTGATACTTGCAATGGATTCAATTCAAGCCTAATTCACAATTGCTGGCCAGCAGCTCCTGGAATGCTTCTGACCACAACAGTGCTTCCTTCGGGGAAGGTCTGCAAGAGCAGTTCTCTAATGAGTTGTGCTCAGAGCAGTTCCCCTCCCAGCTCAGCAGTGAGCTCTTCAGATTGCAAACACAGGAATCTCAACTTACTTGATGAAAGCTTGCTACCTGCTTTTCTTGCCAATTGTGGCCTTCCCAGGAATGGTGGAGTTTTGCCATAGGTAGCTCAACCTGGTCTTCAATACTCTTATTCTTAAAAAAAAGACAATTCACTAAGTGGTTATCCTTGAATACACTACTGAGCCTGAATGTATTTTTACCAAATAAAGTTGCCCAGTAGCTATAAACCAAAAGCCAACAACAGGCTTGCCCATCTAATATTACACTCAGCCCCGAAGTACTGAGCAGTTTCTTCAGTTCCTCAGAATGTAACTACGCTCTGAGGACTAAAGATAGGACTGCCCAAATTTTAATTATCAATACACTGCACAGCTAATAAAGCAGATGCTGTCTCTGGCCCACAAAAGGAGACAATTTCCCTGCAAGGTTAACCGCAATCGGGAGACAATTTGCACCTGATGGAACCCACAGCAGAACTGCCTTGAGCCGGCTCCTCTCCTTTCCTTTCCACCTTCGGTCCTGGATGGGCCAGAGACCATGCACAGGAGGTGCCATTGGTCACCCGTTGCCCCCTGTCTACCTGCAATGCTCCTGGTAGGAAGATGCTGCAGAACAGTGATTTGTCCCATGATTGTCACTGTGTGAGATCAGCCCATCATGAGAAAATGACCATGGATTCCAATGAGATATGAACCGCAGAAGCACTTCCCCCAGCATCAGTGCAGGAGGGTGGATGATGGAAGGCACAGCATGGCCAGGACTCTAGGGACCCTGCAGGACTCTGCTGCCCTGGATGCCTATAGCAGGCAGCTGCATGCGGCCCAGTGTGCCAACAGCGCCCTCCTACGAAACCTTTTCCCCTGTCTGCCCATGCAGACCACACAGATGCTGTGTCAGTGAGTAAATCAGCACCGCACACTTGGTTTTCCTGATGAGACTTGGCCTTCATTACTTCCCCAAGTGCAGCACGTGCTGCAAGCCTCAGCCAGCAGGGCCGGTGGGAGAGGTGGGCGGTCGCACTCACCAGGTCTGTCTCTTCTTCTTCTGACCCTCCTGACTCTGGGGCCTCCACCTGCATTCTAGCCCCAAGGTACAAAACAGCCAAGAAGTTAAACGACCCACATCACCGGCCTACACCGCAACTACCAGCTGCCCAACAATGACCACCGCCTTTATAGCCAGCCTACATGGGGCGGGTCTGGCAGCACTGGTCCTGCCCCAGGGCAGGAAGGATTGGCCTGAGGTTCCCCCGCTGGGCAGAGCCTGAGCTGTCCTGCAGCAGATTCTGGAAGCAAGAGAGCTGCTGATGGCTGAGGCCCTGGCTCAGAGCACACTTAGTGAGACCCCATGCCCGGCAAGGGCACTGGGGCCCTGGACTTTCCCAGGCTGCAGTCCTAGGGTGGAGGCTGACTCGGCCTTTCCTTCCTCAGCCCTGCCCACAGGTGGAGCGGGGTTCCCATGGGGCATCTTCCTTCATGGGAGCATGAGTGAACCCCAAATGCCGCGACTCCCAGTTCTGAGTGCTGGCCCGCAGCCTTCCGGAAGGGAGTAGGATACAGAGACTTTGTGGGGAGGTGACACTTGAGCTGGGCCTGTATTTTGGGTTTGCTCTGGATGCACAACCCAGTGCGCCTGGACCTGCAGGTCTGCTGCAGGCCTCCTGGAGGCTCTGGGAGCCGGGCGTCCTGGTGGCAAGGGCAGGAGGGCGGGAGGTCGAGGTGCTGAGCTCCCGCTGGGTGCACCAGGCACTTTGGAGCTGTTCAGAGTAAGGAGTTGAGGTCACCTCCTGAACCACTGCTGGTCCCAAACTCCTGGTTTGGGATTTGCCAGAACCCTGAAGTAGGGGTGTGGTGGGGGTGGTAGTGGTTGGCTTCAATGCACTGTATTTGTGAATTCTTCAAACACAGCTTCTCCCTACTCCTGCAGGCTATCAGGTGATTGACGAGGACAGAGTCCCTCCGCTGCAAAGTGACTGAAGTTTGGAAACTACGTCCAGAACATCACAGTGTGTATTCAGCTGATCATCCTTCAGGCCTGCAGGTGGACAGCAAGAGCAACAGTAAGATATTAACTACTGTAGATACTCTCCTTTCTTTCCGGTAGACCCACCAAAAGAGAATGGGAGATGAGTACTTGAACATTGGAACCAGTCAGCATGCTAGGGCGAGCTGCCAGTACTTGGAGCTCAGGAGTGGACATGGAGAGCAAAACATGCATTGTTACTAAAGAGGACAGTTAGGCATTTTACTGTGAAAAGGGAAATCATTTAGATGTGAACAAGACACCTTAAGTAAATGTCTGTATATTTATTTTTGTTTATTTGCAAGGCAGAGAGAGCCCTTCCATTTACTGCTCATTCCTCAAATGTCTGCACCAACCAGAGCTGGGTCAGGCTGAAGCCAGGAACTCAGTGTGGGTCTCCCACACAGGTGGCAGGGACTCAAGTACTTGAGCCATCAGCTGCTGCCTCCCAGGGTTCTGTTAGCAGGAAGCCAGAAGCAGAAGCAGGGCTAGGGCTTGAGGCCTGGGCATTCTGACTGGGATGTGGAAGGCTTTACCACTATGCCAAACACATGCTCCAGTAAGGTGATTCAACATGTTTGCAAAATGTAAGAATGTGGTTTTAAATATATGCTCTTCATCTTAAAAATTTGCATAATCTTATATTCAGTTTCATGATTCAATACTTATTATTAAATCAAGTAACATTTAGATACATGCTTTACTCACCAATACAAACCTCAGTAACTTTTTCACTTAGAACTTTGAATAATAGCATTCATTCAGACTGAAGTTCACTCATAAGCTGGGAATTCTGACAAAGAGACAGTAGGGAAAAAAATCTAGATGTGTATCTGATACCTAAGAAGGTTCTGAACCTGATTGACAGAATCTGAATAACTGTTCGGAGAGTCACTTCATACCTCTCCCCTCTGTAATGAGAAGACTGTGTCCTTTGGCCACTTTCACATGATGTTATGTAAATCTAACCTGAAAAGCCTTTTATAAATTCTGAAGTACCATACAGAAGCATATTATGCATTTCCATATGTGTGAAAAAAGGCAATGTCAAAGGCATAGCTATTCCAGAGAGAAGTTAGGAGGATTAGCTCAGTTTTTAAGTGTGTAAGTACCATTAAATATCAACATATTTAAAATAGATTTATATATAGAGTGTGGAGTTCATGATAGATATTGAATAAATGCACTCTGGATAATAAGCAAATATCAGAAATAATGCCACACCCATCAGTGTTTAAACTCTTCAGACAGCTCCATGCCAGGGAAGTGCAGTGATCCCTGTAAATTAACAAAAATCAATCTGTGTATACCCATGGAAGCCACTGGTTTATATGCAGCCTATACTAGAGGTTTTTGTGTTTAGTTAAATTACTTGATTTTTTAATGAATGCTTTCAGACTGATACCTGATGCTGAGTGGCAGACAATTTTTTCTGAAAAGTATGTGGTTGAGAAATATAAATATAAATCAGTTTATAATTTTTGTGTCTGAATATTTTTATGCATTGAGACAGTACCTGCAATAATCAGAAGACTTTTCCTCAAAAGGTTGCTACATTTATGCATCTTCATTTATGTATGTAATGTATGTTTAGGTAAAAGGAAGAGAGAGAGAGAGAGAGAGAGAGAGAGAGATCTATCTTTCATCTGATGGCTCACTTCCAGATGGCCACAATAGCTGGGGTGAGCCAGGCCAAAGCCAGGACCCTGGAACTCTGTCCCAGTCCCCCATGTGGGTGCAGGAACCCAAACTCTTGGGCAATCTTTGCTGCTTTCCCAAGCAAAGAGCTGGATGAGAAGTGAAGGAGGTGAGTCTCAAAGCAGTGCCATAAGGCATCCTGCTGTTGCAGTTGGCAACTTACTCCTTTGTGCCACAATGCTGGCCCTGGATTGATGACGTATTGAAGTGCTGCCACTGGCTTTTGGCTAAATAGGATGACTTAACATGTTTTCCACTCTGTGGAAGAGGAACAAATAAGGCAGTTGGTTGTAAAAGTTGCCCATGGAAACCACAGCCTGAGAAAGATGAATCAACTCACCTTGCATTTTCCACCTTGCATCTACACCACCCTTTTCTGGACAAACATCTGATTGTATGCCCTTGTGATGGAGGTTCTCAGGGTGCTGGAACATTTTGTAATTTTTTTAAAAATATAGATTAAGAAGAAGGCAAATAAACAAAAAATTACAAACTGCTGCCAATACCAAGAAGAGATTATTGAGAGTAAAAGGTCACCTGTTGGAGCCAGCACTGTGGCACATCAGGTTAAAGCCCTGGCCTGAAATACAGGCATCCCATATGAGTGCTGGTAGAGTCCCAGCTGCTCCACTTCCAGTCCAGCCTCCTGCTAATGCACCTGGGAAAACAGTAGAGGATGGCCCAAGTCCTTGGGCCCTTTTGCTCATGTGGGTGACCCAGAAAAAGCTCCTGGCTCCTGGCTTCTGATCAGCTCACTCTCTACCTCTCCATATAACTTTTTCAAATGAATAAAATATTTTTTTAAAAAAGGTATCCTGCCATACTTCTTTCTTCCCTGTTAATTCCTAGGAATTAAAAATTGTTACGGGGCAAGCACTGTGGCAAAATGGGTTATAGCAACACCTGCAGCACTGGCATCCTCTATGGGCCCCATTGCATGTTCTACTTCTGATGCAGGTCTCTGAAAACATACTGAGAAAGCAGTAGAATATGGTAGAAATCCTTGAGTCTTGCACCCAAGTGAGAGAACTGGATGAAATTTCCCTGACCCCTGGCTTTTTTTTTAAAGATTTGTTTATTTATTTGAAAGAGTTACAAACACCCACCCACAGAGAGAGAGAGAGAGAGAGAGAGAGAGAGAGGTCTTCCATCTGATGGTTTACTCCCCAGCTGGTTGCAATGGCTGGAGCTGCCCTGATCTGAAGCCAGGAGCTAAGAGCTTCAAGTTCTCCCATGCATGTGCATGGGCCCAAGCACTTGGGCCATTTTCTACTGCTTTCCCAGGACATAGCCAGGAGCTAGATCAGAAGTGGAGCAGCAAGGACTCCAACCAGTGCCCATATGGGATGCCCATAATGTTTTCTTTAATTGGAGAAATGTTCCTTTGATAGAATGAGCGTATGACCCCACAATATTCTCTACTTACTCATAATAGGGTCTGAGATGTAAAAGTCATGATTAATTTCTTAGAAGAAAATTTACATACCCAGAAGCAAAGAGTGAAAATTAACCTTTTGTTTTTCTCATGAATGAATCAGAGTTTCAAAACTAATACTTAACTTGTATTTTAGAGGAGTTAATGACTTAACCATCTCTTCTATTAGAAATACTACGTTGTGGCCAGTGCTGTGGCACAGCAGGTTAAAGCACTGGCCTGAAGTGCCAGCATCCCATATGGGCTCCGGTTCTAGTCCCAGCTGCTCCTCTTCTGATCCAGCTCTCTGCTATGGCCTGGGAAAGCAATAGATGGCCCACATCTTTGGGCTGTTCTGAAGCTCTTAGCATAGTGAACATATATTAGATTCTCATTATTGAAATCTTTAGAAATGTCAGAAAGCATGTAACTTTCTTTAATGATCTGAAACAGAGATGAGATCCATAAGGGCAGAACTGCTCAGCAGCCACACTGCAGGAATATGTATCTTTCTGACGATATCTTCATCTGCTTCTTGCAGTTGCAGATAGTCTATGAGCTCTTGGTCTGTTTTCTGCCCTTGGGAGGGCCTAGGGTGCTCTATATTGTCTGTAAGGATTCAAAATTTGTTGTATATTAGTGTCTAATCATAAAATTTCCAAAGTGAAAAGCTGGATGTAATAAACTATTCCAGACTGCAAAAACAAAAAAAACAACAAAAAAAAAACAAGAAAATACAAACATAGTGTACTGTCTATAAAGTACAGCGGTAAATCTCTATTATAGAGATACACATGTCTACACAATTCTCTCTTTCTTTCACTCTGAAAGTCTACATTCAGCTCTCGATAGTACGATTACTTAGGAATAGATTTCATATACTTACTTTCATAATCAGTGAACTCGGAATTATTATTGTAGTATTGAGGATTGTACTGACTAAAACACTATGTTTATTCCATGTTAAATAACATCATCGTATCTTTGGATTCCATTTATCCTGCTACTGATGTATTCACAGGAGAGGGGAGGTGGGAGGAAAACCCAAGATCCATCAGGGTGGAGGAGGAATGTCAGAGGCTGTGGTTCTATTGTACTGCAGCTTGGGTTCTGGAAGAACACATTAATGGACCCAGATGGTGTGAAGCTAACTGAAGGGCTATGTTCTGTACAATTGTCTGTGGTACTGCATTTTCATTTATGTAAAATTTATTTCCTTCAAGTAATATATTAATTTGGATGAAAATGAAGTTGTTAAGGAATTTTCAGAATGGGTCTGTTTAACCCTCATTGGCTTTGTTTTTAGGCACTTAACTCAGAAAAGAAAAGATAGAAAAATACATTTTGGGTTCTCTTCATCTGTACCATGGCACTCTTTGGTTAAGATTTGTCATTTTGTCATATTTGATTCTCTAGACTCCCTGAAAAATCCCCTACTTCATTAGATGGAGTCCGTGTCTCACCATGGCAGTGAAAAGTTTAAAATGTTCCAGCTTTGCATTTAGCTAGGCCGTGGACACATGCCATGGCACTTGCCAGCCAATTGTGTCAGGGGCATCATCTGAATCAGAATTACTTGCATGAAAACAAGGAGTTGCAGATTCTTCCAGTGAAAGTGGAGAGGAGCAAGAGCTGCAGAACATTGCCAGGGTTGAATGTGCCATGGGATGCTATGTGGTGGCTGGTGTCTGGGGTGCTGGTTCTGCAGAAGATAGGGCTTATGGGGGCTGGTGCTGTGGTGTAGCAGGTAAGTCTGCCGCCTGCAGTGCCAGCATCCCATATGGTCACTGGTTCAAGTCCCGCTGCTCCATTTCTGATCCAGCTCTACTATGGCCTGAGACAGCATTAGAAGATTGCCCACATCCTTGGACTCCTGAACCCACATGGGAGACCTGGAAGAAGCTCCTAGCTCCTGGCTTTGGATCAGCTCAGCTCTGGCCATTGCATCCAATTGGGGAGTAAACCAGCAGATGGAAGATTCTCTCTCTCTCTCTCTCTCTCTCTCTCTCTCTCTCTGCCTCTCCTCTCTCTGTAATTCTGACTTTCAAATAAATAAATCTTTTTTTTAAAAAAGCTTATGCTTAAGGGTAGTGTTCATGGAAAATGTGTGGGACATTTGGCAGCAAGATTTTAGATGAATTTTCCAACCCCTGAACCTCCTAGAGATTAGAATAGACTTCTAATGCACAACTTCCACTTATGCTTAATTAGGTTTTTGTTTTGAATTGTTTTTGATGAAACAGCAAGGAATTCTGAGTTATAGACTTCCTATTTCAGAGACAGGAGAACAGTGATGCCTGCATTTTAATTAAATAATGCCTATCACCCTTTCTTAAGCAACAAATGATCACAGATTCTCTCTTTGCTGCTAAGTAATGAGCATGGTGATTCTTCCCACCATAACCACCTTCCCACCTACACTCTCTCCCCTCTTCCTCCTTCCTCTCCTATTGACATGGAATGCCTTACATAGCTAGGCTGAACTTTTAATCCACTTGGCCCTAGGTGTTCATACACTTCAACTCTGTGTGATTATTCATATGCCCTTTTTATGACAAGGCTTATGTCAGAATGACAAATTATATATTCACCTAATACTGAGAGTCATCAAATTGATTTCTATTTTCTTCTCTCTTAGGCAGTTCTTGAGGGGCAGAAATATTTATTTTGTATATCATGTATTTATTCAACTAAAAGACTGACTGTCAAGATGCTGAGTTTTAGTGTCAAAGCAAATATGTTTCTAGACCCCATGAAGTTTACAGTCTGGCAAGAAAGAGCCATCTACCCAAAGAATATTGTTTAACATAGTAAATGCTGGTGTGAAGTCAGTGGATAAAGATTGAAGCATTGTTAATCTAGCACTAACTCTAATCCCATGATCTCTAATTGAGAGAAGTAATCAGAAACACAGAACTCCATGTTACCCAGTTATCTCTTTGAATTTCTGATTAAAAAATAAAACATATCAAACAACACACAAAAACCTAGGAGTGCATAATATTTATATACTATCTTGATATTAAAAATAAGAAAAAATAACCATGAAATAATAGCAACTTTGAATCTCCTTTGTTTTCTAGACAAGTTATAATCCTATGTGGTTCTTTATAGTAAAATATTACAGTAAATTACAGTACATCATTACAGTAAATTATTACAGTAAATAATTACAGTAAATTATTTTTGTAGGTACTCTTCATCTCACTCACATTTTTTCCTTTTGATAAATCAGATTTTAAAAACTGAGACCCAAGAGAAAAGATTTTTAAGCTAGTGTTATATGTTGATTGGCTCTCTAAAAAAGATTTATTTATTTATTTTAAAGTCAGAGTTACACAGAGTAGAAGGCGAGAGAGAGACAGAGAGACATCTTCCATCTTTTGGTTCACCCACCAATTGGTCACAATGGCTCGAGCTGTACTGATCTGATGCCAGCAGCCAGGAGCTTCTTCTGGGTCTCCCACACAGATGCAGCTGCCCAAGGAATTGGGCCATCTTCCACCACTTTCCCTGGCCATAGCAGAGAGTTGGATCGAAAGCAGAGTAGCCGGGTTCAACCTCCACCCATATGGAATGTCAATGCTTTACATGCTATGCCACAGTGCTGGCCCCTTGATTGGCCCTTAACTTAGACTTTTTTATGATATTAAAAAACACCATGCTTTTCTAAGCTCTTTCCATTCAGTTTCTATTTTGTAAACTCCAGATAATACTGTCCCCAGAATTAATCTAAGGTATAAATGCTATGATATAAGGCATTTAACCCCTTAACCTGTCTCCTTGAATACTCAGCTATGTTAGCTCTGTGTCCATTCTTCTGTCTCTGTACTAGATGAATAAAAAGACAGTTTAAAATGATTTGAAAAGAACTATAAGGGGTCGGTGCTGTGCTGCTGCTGCCAATTGGGGAGTGAACCAGCAGATGGTAAACCTCTCTCTCTCTCTCTCTGTCTCTGCCTCTCCTTCTCTGTAACTCTGACTTCCAAATAAATAAATAAATCTTAAAAGAACTATAAACATCAATAAAACACAAATGAAAATTGTATTCTCAAAACTGGATATTAAACCATGCCTTCTACACCTCTGTTAAAAGCTACATTCTATCATAGTCATTTATGATTTCTAGGGCCAAAGTAGTAAATAAGATTTTTCTGGAAGAGACAGAGGTTATGAGGGAGCCAGGATTTGGGGTCAGTTAGCAGCAGTGAGTGTCACTCTTTCAGATTTGATTCAGGAAAGGAAGAAAGCAACTGATCCCTGAGATTTTGGTGGGGGGAAGGAAAGGAAGGAGGGACTGAATAAAAGCAAAGGCCCTCTGGTTGTGGGCACCCAGCCCTGACTACAGCCTTTGGGAGGGTCAGCTGGTGTCTCTAGGGATGCTGCGGCCTGTACTCCATTTCCCAGAGTTCCCAGGAGCTCGGATGTATTATGCCTTCTGAATGCCTGTGCACATGCGCGTGCTGCTGCCATTCCCTGGGGCCTGAGTTGGAACAGAGGGAGTTCATTCCCTGATCAGGGTCAGCCCTGGGGGCTGTGCTTCTCCTTCTCTGGCATTTACTCCATTTCCTGCTTCCATGTTCAGAGCAAAAGAGAAAGAAGGCAGATGGTGGTCTTTTAGGAGCATTAGGATCCTTTTTCTTTCCCTTCTTATCACCCTTGGGAGGAACGTAATTTTTCATCTCCCTGTCATAACGAGCTTTATCACTTTTTGCCATATTTTCAAACTTGGACTTTTCCTTTGCAGACATGGTCTTCCATCTCTCCGAGCATTTCTTAGAGAATTCTGTGAAACTGACCGAATAGTCAGGGTGTTTCTTCTTGTGCTCTTCCCGGCACGTCTGCACAAAGAAGGCATAGGAGGACATTTTGTCCCTCGGCTTGTTGGGGTCTCCTTTACCCATGACAACGGAACGGCGGCCACCTGGTGCGAGTTGTTCCTCAGACTCCCGCAGAGCGGCCAGATCTGACAGCATTGCTTCCTTCCCTCAGCTCCGGCATGAACTCAGGATGTGAGGGCGATCTGGCTGCGACATCTGTCACCCCATTGATCGCCAGGGTTGCTTCGGCTGATCTGGCTGGCTAGGCGGGTGTCCCCTTCCTCCCTCACCAATCCACGTGCGTCCCTCCCAAAGCTGTGTGCTCGGTCGAAGAGGACGACCTTCCCCGCTAGAGGAGGACCGGTCTTCGGTCAAGGGTATACGAGTAGCTGCGCTCCCCTGCTAGAACCTCAAAACAAGCTCTCAAGGTTTTGGTTTTATATTTAGACTTTTAATTTACCTTGAGTTGCTTTTACATAGTGTATGAGGTGTTGGGGTATCTTTTCAGGCTTCTACATATGGATAATCACTTTCCTTTAAACCATTTGCTAAAGGGATTCTTCTTTCTCCTGTTTGTTTTATTTCCTTTATTAAATAGGGGTTGGCTGTAGAAAAGTCAGTTTATTTCAGCTGCCTATTTTTTCCATTGAACTATGTGTCTGTTTTTCCAACAGTGCTAACACTGCTTCTATTTTTTTAAGATTTCTTTATTTGAAAGGCCAGATGCTTCTTCCAAGTCTCTCATGTGGGTGCCAGCACCCAAGAACATGGTCCATCTTCCACCAATTTCCCAGGTGCATTAGTAGGGAGCTGGATTGGAAGTGGAGAACCTGGTCTTCTAGCAACAACATATGGGATGCATGCACAGCAGGACAAGGCATTAACCTACTACACCACAGCATCAAACCCTTCCTTATTTACTTCTGCTGTGATCTTTCATTATTCACTTTTCTACTGCCCCACAACTTGACTCATTCCTGTTTTTTTTTTTTTTTTTTTTTTTTTTTTTTCCTGGGTCCTGGAGGATGGTAGTAGGTTGCTTCTGGGATATCTTTTTTATGTTAGTAGATACTTGGTAATCTAAAATCATAGTTTTTACTTTCTATATTTCTCTGCTGATCACAAGGACCTTCTAGATGACAGCAGAAAATGCTAGCAGAAATGAGGATATATTAATTTGCTAAGAAAATACCACAGAGAATATGATTTAAATCATGGAATTTTACTTCTCAGAGTTGTAGAGTTTGAAAATATCAGATCAAGATGCTAATAGGCTCTATTTTTCCAGAAGCCCTTCTCTGATGTGACAGACACATCTATCATTTGATCTGCTTAAAAGCACTTTCTTCAGGTAGAGTTATGTTGGTGGTTAGCACTTCAGTGTTTGAGTTTTAGGGAGGCACATTTCAGTCCACAACAGCAAAGGGGCCCTGTGGTCTACTTCAATGACAGCCATCTCTGCGGAGGACAGAAAGTTTGAAATCAGCATTAGGAGTTCTCACAGTATTACTGTCAGTGCTATCTCCATCAAATGTGCATTCATGTACACACAAACAAAACTACCTGTACACATAAACACATTCAACAGTGGAAATGCCTGATGGTTGTGTACAGGTAACATCAATATAATAATCCATAAGATGGCCTATTAGCAGACATTAAAAAGAGAATTAGAAAGAATGACAACAAAATCTGCAGTTACCTATATTTATGTTTATATGTATGATATTCAGTATTTATAGTTGCTAAAAGATGAATACTGATGTGTGGAAATAAAAGCTAAACCTTACCTTGCAATATTGCAGCCTAGTCTACATGAAAGATGTCTTCCTAAAACCTTTCCCTGGGCCCACTCTGTGGCATAGTAGATTAAGCATCCACCTGCAGCACCAGCATCCCACATGGGCACCAGTTTGAGTCCCTGCTCCTGCATTTCCAATTCAGCTCTTTGCTAATGGCCTAGGAATGCAGTGGAATATGCCCTGAGTGCTTGGGCCCCTGCACCCATGTGAGAGACCTGGAGGAAGCTGCTGACTCCTGGCTTCTGGCACCTGGCTTCAGATCGGCCCAGCTCCAGCCATTCTGGCCATTTAGGGGTGAACCAGTGGATAGCAGACCTCTCTTTCTCTTCCTCTCTATATCTGTCACTCTGCCTCACAATAAAGAAATACATTTTTTAAAAACCTTTCACATTTTAAATTTCTTAATTGTTTTAAAGATTTATTTATTTATTTATTTACAAGTCGAGTTACAGACAGAGAGGAGAGCCAGAGAGAAAGAGAGAGGTCTTCCATCTGATGTTCACTCCCTAATTGATTGCAACTGCCAGAGCTGTGCTGATCCGAAGCCAGGAGCCAGGAGCTAGTTCCAGGTCTCCCAGATCGGTACAGGGGCCCAAGGACTTGGGCCATCTTCTACTACTTTGCCAGGCCATAGCAGAGAGCAGGATCAGAAGTGGAGCAGCTGAGTATTGAACTGGACCCCATATGGGATGCTGGAGCTTCAGGCCAGGGTGTTAACCTGCTCCACCACAGCACCAGTCCAACATTTTAAATTTCTGATACTCTAAAGTAGCAAAGGACTGCATTACATCTAGGAAAGATGTATTTAAAAATTATAAATCTAGTGCATTTTAGCAGAAGTCCTAACAAATACTTCTGATTTTCTCAACATTATGTATAAATAAATGATAGAATCAGTCATTGTCAGATTAATAGAAGGAGTTTGAGAGGATTGTCTCTCTTTCAATTGTGTTGAATAGTTTGAGAAGCATTAGTTCTTTAAAAGACTTGTAGAATTCAATAGTGAGGCTGTCTGATCCTGGACTTTTCTTTCTTGGGAGGGTCTTTATTACTCATCCAATCTCTGTCTTGGTTTTTGATTTGTTTAGCTTTTCTATGTGTCTTCATGACTCAATTTTGGTATATTGTGTATGTCCAGGAATCTGTTGATTTTTCCTCTAGGTTTTCCAATTTGTTAGCCATCACAACAGGTGCCCGCATCATATATTGCAGTGCTAATCTGAGTTTTGGGTACTCCACTTCCAAATCAGTTTCATGTTAATATCCCTGGGAAGAAATGGATAATAGCTCAAATTCTTTCCTTCTTGTCATCTAATTTGGAGAACTGTAACCTCAATGGGGACTTGAAACCTGGTCTTGCACAGTTGTAGCCATATAGAAAGTGAACCAGCAGATGGGAGATCTCTCTGCTTCTCTTTCCTTCTCTCTTTGTCTCTGTGTCTCTCTGCCATTTTTTATCATATTAAAATATTTAATTACTTATTTGAAAGAGTTACAGAGAGAGGGAGAGACAGAAATCTTCCACCACCTAATTCATTTTTGAGATGACTTTAATAGCCAGAGTGTGGCCAGGTTGAAGCCAGGAGCTTTTCCTCCGATGTGCGTGGCAGCATCCCAGCACTTGGGCCATCTTTCCCTGCTTTTTCAGTCCATTGGTAAGGAGCTGGATCAGAAATGGAATAGCTGGTACTTGAACTGGTGCACATACAGGATGCCAATGTAACAGATAGCAACTTTGTCCACTGCACCACAACCACCAGCTCCTCTTTCTGGCTTTCCAATAAATAAATCTTTTGAAAAAGAATTTAAGGTAGTAAAAGTCATCATGACTGAGCAATGGCAAATTTATTGAAGTGATCGACTTTCTTAAAGGTCTATTTATGAATTTGAAAGGCAGCACTAGAAAGAGAGAGTGGGAGAGATGGATCTTCCTCCTGGTTTGTTCACTCCTCAAATGGCTGCAATGACTGTGGCTAGGACAGACTGATATCAGGAGCCAGGGGCTTCTTCCAGGTCTCTCACATGGGTGCAGGAGCCCCAATATTTGAGTCACCCTGTGCTGCTTTTCCAGACACATTAGCAGGGAACTGGATCCGTTTGGAGCATTAATGTCTATGATACTCTCCTTGCAGTTGAAGGATTTAGAATCCATTTTGATTATGGGTGGGCTAAGTACAACAGCTCCCAATTGTCCAAGGTTTGGATTAGATGGGTTCTGAGAAATTTTGTTAAAATAGTTATTAATCATAACTCTCAGTTTAAGCTTTTCTTACCAAATTTTCATGTTTGCTGATGTTTATATCTATGGGAAAATTGGGTCTCTGGATTGCAACCAATGAAAGCATCCAGACTAACAGTAATAAGGTCAACAGTCAGCAGAATGATGTCCAGCCGAACTGAAATAGCTTTTCTTATTTGGTATAGGGGTTACCTCCTGCATTATACTGACATACTGACATAGACAGTAGATATTGGAGCCTGTCTCTTCTGCCAAATGGAGAATGCCGCATTTTGATCCATCGTATATATATTTATATATTATAATATATATTATATATTTCTATACATAATATGGAATTACATATAATTATCATAAATATATAATATATAATTATATATAAATATTATATATGAATTTATTTATATATAAAGATATAATTATTTCTGATCCAGCTCCATACCAATGGATTGAAAAAGCAGTGAAAGATGGTCCAAGTGCCTGGGTTGCTGCCACACACATTGGAGGAGGAGCTCCTGGCTTCAACCTGGCCACACTCTGGCTATTGAAGTCATCTCAATAATATATATATATATATAATATATATAATAGTTATAGTAAATTATATAATATTATCTGTTTATAATTATTATATATTATATAATATATTATATGATAAAGCATAATATATTTTATATATGAATATATTTATATACATAAATATATATAAATAAATGTAAATATATATATATAGAATTTATTTACGTATTTGACAGGTGTACTTACAGACAGTGAGAGGAAGAGACAGAGAGAAAGGTCTTCCATATGCTCATTTACTCCCCTAATGACTGCAATGTCTGCAGCTGGGCCAATCTGAGCTAGGAGCTTCCAGGTCTCCCACATTTTGGCAGGGACCAAAGCACTTGGAACAGCTTCTACTGCTTTCCCAGGCTATTGCAGAGAGCTGGATGGGAAAAGGAGAAATGGGGACTAGAACTGGTGCTCATATGGGGTGCCAGCACTGCAGGTAAAGGATTACACCACTGCACCACAGTGCTGGTCCCAGTCTATCCTTTATTAAGGAGATCTCAGTAATCATGTTCATGTATTGCTGTCCTATATTCATGGACAAAGTCCTAGCAGGCAACATGGTTTGGAGAATCGTAAGCACAAGGTGTGTAGGAGACTTCATTTCTCATACAGCACAGTTAATAACAAGGTTCCAAGAGGGGAAATTACTTGCATCATAGTCTTTGAGAACTAATGGACATCACAGGTGATCTAAAGAATTTAGAAGGTTTGTGAGCCCCTAGAGTGAAAAAGTCACTGGGAGCACAAGGACAGTGCCTAGAGTTTATTTTGATGGATTTTAGCCCCTTTCATTGGAGGGAGGCCCGAAGAAGCTGGACTGATTAGTAAACCTCAGAAGTGTCTTTTCAATGTGAAGGCAAACTGAGACTGAGGGGTTTTTGGAAAAACGTTGAACAAAAGACATTTCCCACACTTGGTTAAAACACATCATTTATCTACTGATTTTCATCAAATCTGTTAACATTAGGTATAAGGTACAGTGGACATGGTGGATGGCATATAGCAATATGATTTTAGTAATATATCATGAGGTGCTTTTTTTAAATGGATTTAGCAGGTAAAATTGGGCTACCTAATGGGATGTAGCTGGAATAATCACCTTTTTGTTAAATAAATCTGAGGTAATAAATGTTAGTGTATGAAGACATTGAGTTTTCTGTTATTGGGCCTTCTTGGTTATTTTAATCTGGGATCTGCGAATTCTCATTTTCTTTATTTTATTCCTCATCATGTCGGACCAACTCTGCTGCTTTGGGGATTTTTTTAGTACATCTGACATTTGGAAATTTAGACAATAGTATAGTTAAAATGAGATGTACCAAGTAAAGTATTTTTATTCTGATACATATTTTGGAATTCTTCTAAAATTCCTATTGAGTATCCTTGTTAAATTTAGTTGCATCCCAGGTTAAGACTTATTGGAGGCAGGCGCCATGGCTCAATAAGCTAATCCTCCACCTGCGGTGCAGGCACACCAAGTTCTAGTCCTGCTGGGAGAGCCAGATTCTGTCCCAGTTGCTCCTCTTCCAGTCCAGCTCTCTGCTATGGCCCAGGAGTGCAATGGAGGATGGCCAAAGTGCTTGGGCCCCGTACCTGCATGGGAGACCAGGAGGAAGCACTTGGCTCCTGGCTTTGGATCAGCGCCATGTGCCAGCCGCAGCACACTGGCGGCAGCGGTCACTAGGGGGTAAACCAACAGAAAAAGGAAGACCTTTCTCTCTGTCTCTCTCACTGTCCACTCTGCCTGTCAAAATAAAAAATAATTTTTATAAAAAGACTTATTGGAGCCACTTTAGTGATTATACCCATGAAACTTTGTTAATAAATGCAAATAGAACCTGGGAAAATTGATGTATATCTTATGCTGTAGAGACTTAAGATTGAACATCTTTTTTAATCTTTTTTAATTATATAATTTAAAAACAAATTTGAGATTTTTTTTTACTTTACTAAGTCACAGCTCTGGCCCCATTAATATGACTTAACAATGTTTTTTCCTCTCAGACTTATCTCTATTGTTTCAGTTAACTGCATGCCTTTTCTTTACATTCAGATTCCCTCAGCTCTGAAAGCTTATTCATCTTAATTCTGTTGTTCCTATTTCCCTCCGTTTTATTCTGTCCCTAGGCTAATTGAGGTCATGATTCTCCATTCCTTCTGTGTGGTGTCACAGTAGGCTTGAAGTGTTCTTTTTCTCTTCTGATTTCTAAAGAAAGAAATTATGTATTCCCCCAGTTTAGATATTTTAATAATGCACTCTAAAACAAAGGTTAAATGTTCTTAATTTGACAAGAATTTTCAGGGCCAGTGGTGTGGCATAGTGGGTAGAGCCACCACTTGCAGTGCTGGCAGCTCATATGGATCCAGATCTCTGCTAAAGCCTGGGAAAGCAGTAGAAGATGGCCCAAGTCCTGGGCCCCTGCACCCATGTGGGAGACCTGGAAGAAGCTCCTTGCTCCTGGCTTTGGATTGGCACAACTCTGGCCATTGCAGCCAACTGGGGAGAGAACCAGTGGATGGAAGACCCCTCTCTCTTCTCTGCCTCTCTCTGTGCAACTCTGACTTTAAAATAAATAAATAAATCTTTAAAAAAAGAATTTTTTCTAATTTTAGATTTGTTCTACTTCATTGTCACTTCAGGGTGTGTGTAAGGAGTGCATATCCAGTTTTTCTATTTTGGAATTTTGGGATTTTGTATTAGCTCTGCTGTGTATTCATTTTTCTTGAGCATTGGTGATATCTTCTCCTTAGTTGTATTAAGAGAGAGAGCAATAGCCCTCATGTCTTTTTAGGTAAGTAAGACATATTAAAAACAGAGCATTCAGTATACATTCATAGTAGTTTGACTTGTTCAATTGATTTTCCTGAACTCCCTTGGACATTCTTGGTCTCTGCTGTACAACTTTCTATACTCATTAATTCTTTGATATTCCCAAATCCAGAAAATGAATGACTCAACAGCTGTGTTCCTGTATTTGCTGGGACTCAGGGTAAGAAGCAAAGTGGAGGTGTTCAGGAATCTAAAGGTACATGCTACATAGCAAAGCACATCATTTCCTATACAAAGTGACTGGGAAATCCAGAATCTTTTGCACACATATTGGATCCTGAACTATTACTGGACTATTCAGTAAGATTTTAATGTATTTATTTTCTGTGTGTGTGTTTGTATTTCTAAATAAACTCTGCTGGGCTACTTAACATTAACATGTATTGCAGAATTCTTTCATCAGTTTTCACTTTTAAAAAGTTTCTTTTTCAGTTTTATGGGAGAGGGTAGAAGTTTTCTGCTATGTAACTGAAAATTTATTCATTCATTAAAGTTAAAAATATTTGTTGCAAATGGGTGGAATACTATTAATTCTTGTGTGATTTTCATGAAACTAAATACATTCTCTATTTTGTTTTGCTTAAAATTTCTGCATGTGTGGACTTCTTTTTTCCTTATTGCCCCAAATCCCTTTGTGTATTGGGATGGCAAATGGGTTTTACACTGGACAAAACATGTTATTTTGGCAAAGAAGTACTTAGCGTTCCTGCTTCAAGTATTCAAATATTGCATTTGAAATCAGTATATTTGTTTACTGTACAAATGTCCTTCATACAATTTTGTAATCTTCTGGGATGGGAGAGGAAGCAGAAAATAGGAGGATTATGGGTGGGAGGGATGTTTTGGGGAGGGGAAGCCACTGTAATCCAAAAGCTGTACTTTGGAAATTTATATTTATTAAAAAAATTAAACAATTTTGTAATCTTCATCTTCCTTTTTATTTCATCCTTTTTAAAAAAAGATTCCTTTATTTTACTTGAAAGTCAGAGTTACACAGAGAAGGAGAGAGAGAG
Source organism: Oryctolagus cuniculus (assembly GCF_051225735.1). Taxonomy (NCBI): domain Eukaryota; kingdom Metazoa; phylum Chordata; class Mammalia; order Lagomorpha; family Leporidae; genus Oryctolagus; species Oryctolagus cuniculus. The sequence goes on along the minus strand of NC_142879.1, from coordinate 81,714,437 downwards.
AGGGAGAGCAGTCTTCCAACCACTGGTTCACTCCCCATTTGGCCACAATGGCTGGAGCTCTGCCAATACAAAGCCAGGAGCCAGCAGCTTCTTTTGGGTCTCCTATGCAGGTGCAGGAGCCCAAGGGCCTGGGCCATCCTCTACTGCTGGATAGTAAGTCTTACTTGCCTAAAAAGATGGATAGTAATTTGAGTAGCCAGGACTTGAACTGGCACCCAATTGGAATGTCAGCACTGCAAGCCACAGCTCTACTTGCTACTCCACAGCATCGGCCCCCTAAATTCTTATGAGTATTGCTACACGATTGGAATTTATAATTGATAATGCTGAACAATTGAAACTGTCTTATTTACAATTGTAGGACTGGATATGGCAGTTTTACTTGAAGTACAGTATGTAGCCTGCTTATTGTATGATTTTCGGAAAAGCATGTATTTATATATAACAGCAGATCTGTTAATCATTTAAAAGTGAATTGTCATGATTACCCAGATGTAAAGAATGCAATATGTGCTAATGAGTTAGCAGTCACAGACATTTAGAATTAGAGGGATTTTAGAACTTTTTCAATACTGCAGTTTTTATGAAAAACTAATAATTTTTTTATTTGACAGGTAGAGTTATATACAGTGAGAAATCAGAAAGGTCTTCCTTCCATTGGTTCAGTCCCCAAATGGCTGCCACAGTTGGAGCTGTGCCCATCCAAAGCCAGGAGTCAGGTGCTTTCTCCTGGTCTCCCATCCGGGTGCAGGGCCCAAGCACTTGGGCCATCCTCCACTGCCTTCCTGGGCCATAGCAGAAAGCTGGACTGAAAGAGGAGCAACCAGGACTAGAACACTTTGCCCATAAGGGATACCAGCACCACAGGTGGAGAACTAACCAAGTGAGCCACGGCGCTGGCCCCTGATAAATTTACTCTTAACAAAATATCAAAATATCTTATTTAGTATAAAGTTAGTAGTGAAAAGAGACTACCTTGTTGAACACAGAAATTTGAGATTATATTTCTTGGTATTAATTTGCATCTTAAGGCTTATTGCCTACTTTATTTCAACATTTCAATCTAATATTACTAATAATATCTTGTACTTAGTGGTTCACTGTGTGCCAGACAATATTCTTTTGATTTTTTAAAAGATTTATTTATTTATTTATTTGGAAGTCAGAGTTACACAGATATTGAACAAGAGGAAGAGAGAGAGAGAGAGAGGTCCTCCATCTGCTGGTTCACTCCCCAGATGGCCTAAAAGGTCAGAGATATGCCAATCTGAAGCCAGGAGCCAGGACCTCTTCAGGGTCTCCCATGCAGATTCAGGGGCCCAAGGACTTGGGCCAACTTCCTACTGCTCTCCCAGGCTATAGCAGACAGCTGAATGGAAAGTGGAGCAGCCTGGACTTGAACCGGCCTCCATATGGGATGCCCCCACTGCATGCAGTGGCTTTACTAGGTACACCACAGCACTGGCCTCAAGACAATGCTCTAAAATGATGCATTAATTATTCCCAAATATTGAAAAGTGGCATGGTACACATTTGAATGTGTTGTTTTGTACTAGTTGTAGAGACAGTTTAAAATATATTTATATTTAAAAATGTAAGCTTTGATCTAAAGGTTTACTTTCCCTTAAGGTGCCTGTTTGGAAACTGAGAGATCATTGAAGTCTCAAGATAGAGTACAACTGATCTTATCCAAGCCTCCTTTATCACATGAGGATGCTAAATGCCAAGCCCAGAGAAGTTAAGTGAACTATTCAAGGTCACATAGGTAAGTTGTGGCAGGGATAATTCTGTATTAGCATTAGGTATCCTGATACATAGGCCACTGTTCTGTCAATTTTGTAGTCCATCTGGAGTTAAAGATTCTAAGTTGTGGAAAATTGAATTTGGAAATTTAGTGGTTGCTATGTTGTTATGGTGAGAAATTTCTGTGTATAGCTATGAGTTGCTTAAATTTTATTCAATATATTTTTCTAGTATGTTTGCTATTTATTTGAAATGTATAACAAGTAGCTTCATCTATTTGCCAAAAGAATTTTTTGAAGATTTATTCATATTATTTGAAAGTCAGAATTACACAGAGAGAGAAGGACAGGCAGAGAGAGTGGTCTTCCATTCACTGGTTCACTCCACAGTTGGCCTCCATGGCTGGAGCTGTGCTGACTGGAAGGCAGGAGCCAGGAGCCTCTTCCTGGTCTCCTATGCAGGTGCAGGGGCCCAAGCACTTGGACCATTTTATAATGCTTTCCCAGGCCATAGGAGAGAGCTGGATAGGAAGTGGAGCATCCAGGTCTTGAACTGATGCCCCTATGGAATACCAGCACTGCAGGTGGCAGCCTCACCCACTATGCCACAGTGCCAGCCCTTGCCAAAAGAATTTATAGAAGCTATTCCATATATACACTTAACAATTATTTAGTTACTTGACACTAACTATCCCTGCATATTTGAAAATTTTGAATGGTATCACTTGGGTTTTAAGAATGTTATATTTTAGGTCTCTTAATATTTTTAGTGATGATGTTTTAAAGGCCCTTTCTGTTTTATGAAAAATGATAAGGATTTTGTTTTACAATGGCCATAGTATTACTACTTAAAGCAATAGATTAAATAACACTTTTAAACAAAGTCATTTAATACTGAATTCTAACACACTGGTATATTTTAAAGTGAGAAACTGGATTTCTTTCAGATATTCTAAAGAAGAATGATAATCAAAATTGAAGACATCTACAGTTTTTAATCACTTGTTTTAAATATTGGTCATAATGGTCCAATTTTGAGTTTAATTTTAATTAGCTTTTAAATGATTCAATATGTTTTATAGAAAAAATTCGGAGAACATAATTATATACTCAACCTCCCTCCCTTCTTTTTCCTTCTTTGTCATTTTTTTTAGCTTATGAAATGACATTTTCAGTTTACATTACATTAAAAAGGGTTGTTGAGTCAAGGGACAAGTTTAACAGGCAAAAAGCAAAAAGATCCTAATTTAGAGGGAATACAGACAATGGCTCTAAACAATATTTGAATATCACATCTAAACAATATTTGAATAAATTGATAAATATTTTAATTTCTCCTACTAAAATGCTCAAAGTCTTTAATGATTTATCAAATATTAGTGCAAAATTATGGATTTAAATGATCCCAAAAAGTGATGAATTTTTGTGTAATAAAGTCCAATTTTTGTCAAGGCTTTTTGACAGTCTCACAGAAAACTTATGTTTGTGAATGGGAAGAATAATACCAAAATATCCATACTACCAAAAGCAATTTGCAAATTCAATGCAATCCCAATCAACATACCAACGATGTTCTCAGAGCTAGAAAAAATGATGCTAAAATTCACATAGAAACATGAGAGATGCTTAACATCTAAAGCAATATTATAAAGCAAAAAAAAAAGCTGGAGACATCACACCATATTTTAAGACATATTACAGGGGTCAGCACTATGACAAAGCAGGTAAAGTCACTGTCTGCAGTGCCGGCATCTCATATGGGTGCCAGTATGTTTCCCAGCTGCTCCACTTCTTATACCCCTCTCTGGTATAGCCTGAGAAAAAAGTAGAAAATGGCCAAAGTCTTTGGGCCCCTGCACCTGCATAGAGACCTGGAAGAAGCTCCTGACACTTGGATTCAGATCAACAGAGCTCCGGCCATTGTGGCCATTTGGGGAGTAAACCAGTGGATGGAAGACCTCTCTCTCTCTCTGCCTCTACCTCTCTGTAACTCTGCCTTTCAAATAAATAAACTGCAAAAAAAAAAAAAGAAGAAGTGTTAGCACTGATATAATAACAGACACATAGTTCAATGGAAAAGACTTGGTAGCATAGAAATAAACCCAAATTTCTACCAGCAACTCATATTTAACAAAGGAACTAAAATGAACTGGAGAAAGAAGAATCTCTTTCACAAGTGGTGCAGAGGAACTTGATTATCCATATGTAGAAGCCTGAAAAGAGACTCCAACATCTCTTACACTATGTGAAAGTGAACTCATAGTGAATTAAAATGTAATCATAAGACCCAAACCCAAGTAAACATAGGGGAACTCTAAATATTGTCAACACACAATAGCTTTTGGGTAAGATTCCAATAGCAATAGTCACAAAAATAAAAACAGAGACATTTGAGTATATCCAACTAAGATACTTCTTCACAACAAAGTAAACATCAGAGTGTAGATACAATGAACAGATGGCAGGAAAAATTAAAACTCTGAATGTTTACAGATTTCCAGAACATTTACATGAATTGGAAAAACTCCAAAAAATACAGTGAAGAAACATCTGAATAGACATTTCTCAGAAGAAATGTAAATGGTCAAAACATGTGAATATGCCCGATGTCACTAGCCATTATGTAAATATAAATCAGAGCACCATATCAGTCTCCAACACCTGTGGGAGAATACAACACTCAGGTGTGTGTTTGTGCAGCAAGTGGGTTTAGAGGACCCTGTTCACCTCTGGAGAGCAGAGTCTACAGGGAGGTAAAGAAACCTTACTGCGCAGGGGCATGCTAATCTTCTCTGTATCGTTCCAATTTTAGTATATGTGCTGCCGAAGCAAGCACATGTGCTGCCGAAGCGAGAAAGAGATGAAAAGAATTTATCTCAGCTAGCCAGTAATATTCAAGAAACAAGGTCTTCAGGAAAGCCAACTCAACTGACATTTTCATGTCATTGTTAAATAAAGGAAAAATTATCTAGGTTCAGCAATACGTAGTTTATAAGAGAAAGACTACAGAGTAATTTCCTTGGCATAGAAATAACTTTGTCTTTTTTTTTTTTTATCTATGAGGGCTTGCTATCACCACCACACACCCACATCCCATATACAAATGCCTGGCTTGAGTGGTAGCTTCTCTGCTTTGAGGCAAGTTTCTGCTAGTGTGCACCCTGGGAGGAGACAGAGGATGGCAGAAGTGCTTGGGCCCCTGCACCCAAATGGGACATCCAGAATGAATTCCCAGTTCCTGGTTTTGGCTTGGTCAAGCTTTGGCTATTGCAAGTGTCTGGGGAGTGAAACAGTGGTTCCCTCTTCCTGTCACTCTGCCTTTCAAATCAATAACTGTTGTTGGTAATGACTAATAATGATATTCACTGATTGTCAAATTTTGAATCTATTAATTATAGACAATTTCTCTTTGTAATTTTAAACTTTCATAATGTTCTGTTGCCAATTTCATCACTAGAAATAAAAACTTTTCCTCAAAAAAAAGAAACCTTACTGCTTTCCTAATGTGCTTATTAAGTTCTTGACCAGCGCCTGTTAGTCTTGCTACAAACTTTCTAGTCTTACTACTTTCCTTCTTCTTCCTCTTCTCTGTGACTTGTAAAATAGTATACATTCTATATACTGTGGATACTTTTGATTTATTTTATTCCTTCAGTCTCCTATGAAGTTCCTCCACAAAAGCACAGCCCTTAAGATATTCATTCATTTATGCAGTCTGCAGATTTCATGAGCTACTAAATTCCAAGTAGTATGTTAAAGGCAAGATCTGGGCCTAAGAGAAAAGTGGTCTAAATTCTGTGCCTAGAAGAGGATTTGGGACATAGTAGAACTTCAGTGAAGTGCTATGTGAATGACATGCACTCATTAAATGAGTAATCTAAAGCATACACTTCATTTAAGCAACACAGCAGCCCTACTCACCTCAGGTAGAGCAATTGAGAGGAATAATGTGAACAAAAATAAGACATCAATAAGTTGAATAATAACAGAGAAAAAACAAAATGAGATAGATGCCAACATTACTGAGCTATTTTTGAGGAATTAAATTGATAGAGGGGCTGGCATTGTGGCCAAGTGGGGAAAGCTGCAATCTGTGAGGCCAGCATATCATGTGAGTTCCACTTTGAGTTTAGGAATCTCCACTTCCAATTTAGCTCACTGCTAAACACCTGGGAAACCAGCAGAAGATGGACGAAGGACTTGGGTCCTTGCCACTGATGTGGGAGACTTGGATGAAGCTCCTGACTCCAGCATGCCCCAGGCTCAACTGTTGAAACTCTCTGGGGTGTGAGCCAGCAGATGAAAGCTATCTATGTCTTTCCCTCTCTCTCTAAATCCACCTTTCAAATAATAAAGATTTAATAAAGAAATTAACTGATTTCAAAATACACAAAAACGTGAACAATACTATATCATTTTTATGCCAAACTGATAAAAAATAACAAATGCTAGAGAGCACATGGGAAAAGAAAACCGTCATATATGGTGGGTGAAAACACAAGTTAGTACAGATGTTATGCAGAACAGTATGGTCATTCCTTAAAAAGGATAAAAATTGGGCCGGCGCTGTTGTGCAGTGAGTTAAAGCCCTGGCCTGAAGGGCCAGCATCCCATTTGGGTGCCAGTTCTAGTTCCAGCTGCTCTTCTTCCAATACAGCTCTCTGCTATCTCCTGGGATAGCAGTAGAAGATGGCCCAAGTCCTTGGGCCCATGCACCCATGTGGGAGACCCAGAGGAAGCTCCTGTCTCCAGGTTTCAGAATGGCATAACTCTGGCCTTTGTAGTCATCTGTAGAGTGAACCAGCTGATGGAGGACCTCTCTGTGTCTCTACCTCTATTGTAACTCTTTCAAATAAATAACAAAAATTTCAAATAAGATAAAAATTGACCTACCATGTGAGAGTTATCTTGCTCTTGGCTATATATAATAAGGAAATTTTATTAGAAGGAAAGGAGGAGAGCATATAAAAGATACAGCAATTTTCCCATAACACAGCCACTATAACACAGTTCACTGCAGCCAGGATTTGAAACCAATCTAGCTGTCCATCAGTGAAAAACAATGGACAGGGCAACCTCTTTTAGATACAAAAAAAGAACAAAATATTATTAAATTAATTGAAATAAGCCAGAAGCAGGAACACAAATGTCACCTGGTCCTTGTCACATGTGGAAGTGAAAGAAAATAATGGATCTGAACACAGAACTGTGATTACTAGAGGCTGAGAAGGGAAGCAGCTAGGGATAGAGGGGGATTGGATAATAGGTATCAAAAATCAAAGAGGCAGAAAGAACTTCTGGTGTCCCATAATATAATGAGATGACTACATTCAACCATATTAGGTTCTGTGTAAAGAACTGAAGGAGAGGAGCTGGTAGTCTCAAATCATGGAGAAGAATTAGAAACTGTAGTTGCTTGGGGGCCAGCATTGTGGCACAGTGGGCTAACACCCTGGCCTGAAGCACCAGCATCCCATGTGGGTACCAGTTCTAGTCCTGGCTGCTCCTCTTCTGATCCAACTCTCTGCTATGGCCTGGGAAAGCAGTAGAAGATGGCCCAAGTCCTTGGGTCCCTGCACCCAAGTGGGAGATCTGGAAGAAGCTCCTGGTTCCTGGCATCAGATTGGCAGAGCTCCGGCCATTGCGGCCATCTGGGGAGTGAACCAGCAGAGGAAGACCTCTCTCTCTCTCTGCTGCTACTTCTCTCTGTAACTCTGTCTTTCAAATAAATAACTCTTTAAAAACTTAATAAAACTGTAGTTGCTTAGCTTGATCACTTTTTACTGCATAAATGTGTGCAAATATTGCACTACACCCTGTAATAATGCATGACTAGGACACATTAATCACAAATTATTTCAATGAAATTTTAAAAATTAGAAGCATTTCTTTATATTAACAATGAACTATTTGAAAATGAAATTAGAGAAACATTTCCATGCATAGCAGCATAAGAACCAGGAACCAATGTCTTCAATGTTATCAGTGATGAATCAGATTCACAGACCCCAGCACTCAGTTTTTGCCATAGACCTTACCATGGCAATTGTGGGCATATAGTAGTAAATCAATGGACAGGAATCCTTTGTCTCTAAATCTGCTAAATAAATAAACATGGAATTCATCAAAGAAAAAGAGATATCAATTTGGATGCCAGGCACAAAAACACATGCACTTGAGCTATCCTCCAGTTTGTGATGCCAACAAATCTTTCAGACATGTTACATTTTCAGAGACTTTTCTGTAATCTTGCTAAGCTTTCTGGAAATCTGCCTTATAGCAAAGGGTTTCCCAATTCCATTACACTCATGATTTTTCTTTTGTGTGATATATTAGTTTACCATCTAGAGATAATTTATGGTACAAAACTTTTCTATGCATGCATGTTTTCTCATTTGTGAGTCTATTCATGGGAATTGAAGACTGATATATAACAGAAATACATTTTCCAAATTCATTGCATAGACTTTTGTTCCTTATGAATTCTCTGAAGTCTGTTGATGTCTAATTTCTGGCTAAAGGTTTTATTGTATTTACAGCATGCAAAGACTATCACCTTTTGTGAATTCTGTATCTATACAAGCCTGAAATAAAGAAAATGTTTTTGCACAATCAGTATACGCCTAAGAAACCACCTGTGTCAATTCTCTGATGTACCATTGACTTCTGACTCTAATAATATTTATAAGCTTTCTCCTTTACATGAGTCTCTGTTGGATAGGATGTGATTTCCAGCAAAAGGTTTTGTCACAATACTTACATGAATTTTGGAGAAAAGCTCTTCCACATTCATTATATTGTTAAGGTCTCTCCCTTGTTCAAATTCCATGATGGATTATGAGGCATTACCTATGTGAAATGACTTTCTCACATTTATTTCATTCATTAGATATATATGTTGTGCATTCTGATATAAGGAGAGATTTGGGCAGAGCTTTCCAACACTCATTACACCCATAAGGTTTCTCTCCCACGTGAATTCCCTGTTGTCGTATGAGGTATGGCTTCTAATTAAAGGGATTTTACTTTCAAAGGAGTTTTTCCCTATATGAATTTGATGATGTACAATGAGGGCTGAATTATGGTAAAAGGCTCTGAGTCATTACATTCATAAAATTGCTCCCCATGAGAATTCTTTTATGTTTGATGAGGTCTGATTTGCACCACAAAGGCTATTCACATGTATTACATTCATGCATTTCTCCCCTTGGTGAATTCTCTAATATTTCATGAGATATAACTTGCACAAAAAGGTCAAGTAGAAAATTCCCTGTGTGGATTCTCTGATATCTTATGAGTTATGAAGTACAGCAAAGAGGCTTTCCACCATCCTTCCATCCATAAAACCTACCTAAATTGAGCAACAAAGATATAGAAAACGTAAACACACACATAACCGGATGGAAATGATATCAGTAATAAAGACCCTCGCCGCCAAGAAAACCCCAGGACTGGATGGCTTCACTGCTGAATTCTAACAGACATTTAAAGCACTAACTGCAATTCTTCTCAAGTTATTCAAAACAATTGAGAGAGAGGCGATTCTCCCAAATTCTTTCTATGAAGCCAGCATCACCTTCATTCCTAAACTTGAAAAAAGTGCAACAAAGAAAGTAATTATAGACCAATTTCCCTGATGAACATACATGCAAAGATCTGCAACAGAATTCTGGCCAATTGAATCCAACAATGCATCAGAAAGATCATCCACCCAGACCAAGTGGGATTTATCCTTGGTATGCAAGGATGGAACCAAAGGCTTTTCCACAGTCATTTCATTTATAAGCTTTCTCCATGGTGTGAAGGCTCTGATACTTTCTGAGGTTTGACTTCTCAGCAAAGGTTTTTCCACAGTCATTGCAATCATAAGGTTTCCCCCAGTACAAATTGTCTGATGCTTTGTGAGCTTTGATTTCTCAGCAAAGGCTTTTCCACAATGATTGCATTCATAAGGTTTCTCCCCTCTGTGAATTCTCTGATGATTTATGAGGTTTGCCTTCTGGCCAAAGGATTTTCCATAGTCATTGCATTCATAAGGTTTCTCACCTGTGTGAATTCTCTGATGATTTATGAGGTGTTTCTTCTGGCCAAAGAACTTCCCACAGTCATTACATTTGTAAGATTTCAACCCTGTGTCAATTCTCTGATGTCTAATGAGATCTGACTTCTGGTGAGTGGTTTCCACACAATCATTACACACATGATGGTTTTCCACAATATGAGTGCTGTGATGGAGGGTATGGCAGAATTTAATACTGAATGACTTCCCACAAGGTTTACATGCATAGGATTTCTTCCCTATATTTGGTCTATGATTCAGTCTAACATGTGATTGGTAAATGACAGGTTCCACAGTCCCAATATACTTATAAATGTTCTCTCTTTTCAGGTGAATACAATCAGAATTCCACAGTCAGTCAGCTGGGAGGGGTGGATGAATCCGGAAACAGCTGGTTTCCTTGTACTAAAACAAGCGCCATATCACAAAGGACTCTTACATTTCTTTTTCTTTTTTGCATTTTTCACATTTTCTTATTTATCATGGTTTGTAATAAATTTTCTGATGTGGGTTGTGGTTTTGAGGCTGGCTTAAGGAGTTCAGGGAACCAGAGGAATGGTCTTTTTCAATTAGGGCACAGCTGTTGGCTCTCTCCAATTCTGGCTTTCTGTCATTGCTTTGGGTGCCTCAGCCAATTTTTCGTTTTGAGCAACTTTTTCCTAAATGTTTTGTTGGTGTGAGTTGGTTTTGCCTTTTTGCTTTTCAAATTGTGTATTCTGATGCAATACAAACAAGGGTTTAGAACGAGGATCCATTATGAAATTGAAAAACAGAACATACTGGGTTTTGATGATTAGAAACCATAGGCAACATGACCAAGATGAGTTTTTGGGTTTTGGAAAATGACATAGAACCCTTCCACTGAGGGGCAGATATTAATTTCCTCCAAATCAAGAGTGAGTGCGATTTTCAGGTGAATTCAATCAGAATTCCACAGCCAGTCAGCTAGGAGGGGTGGATGAATCCGGAAACAGCTGGTTTCCTTGTGTCTAAATCCAGCCAAATATCACAAAGGACTCTTGCATTTCTTTGGCTTTTTTCTCATTTTTCTTTTTTTCATGGTTTGTAATGAATTTTCTGATGTGAGCTTTGGTTTTGAGGCTGCAATATAGAGTTCAGGGCACCGGAGGAATGGTCTTTTTGAAACACGGCACAGCTGTTGGCGTACTCCAATTCTGGCTTTTGTCATTGTTTTGGGTGCCTCAGCTAACTTTTGGTTTCTTGAGTGGCAATTTCCTAAATGATTTCTGGGTCTCAGTCGGTTTTGCCTTCTTATTCCCAAATTTTGTATTCTGATGCAATACAAGCAAGATTTTGGACAGAGTAGCCATTATGAAAGAAAAAAAAAAAACACAGCAAATTGCCCTTTCAGGATTAGAAATCTATAGGCAACACGATCAAGATGAGTATCTGTGTTTTGGAAAATGGCATGGAAAGCTTCTGCTGAGGGGACAGATTCTAATTCCCTCCAAATTGAGTGTGAGAGCGATTTTGAGGTGAATTCAATCAGAATTCCAAAGTCAGTCTGTGGAAGGGGGGGGATGAATCTGGTAACAGCCAGTTTCCTTGTGTCTAAATCCAGCCAAATATCAAAAAGGACTCTTGCATTTTTTTGGCTTTTTCACATTTCCCTTATTTATCATGCTTTGTAATGAATTTTATGATGTTAGGTTTGGTTTTGTGGCTGCAATATGCAGTTCAGGGCACTGGAGGAATGGTCTTTTTCAAACAGGGCACAGCTGTTGGCTTGCTCCACTTGTGGCTTGCTGTCATTGTTTTGGGTGCCTCAGCTGAAATTTGGTTTCTTGAGTTTCACTGCGATTTTCAGGTTAATTCAGTCAGATTTCCACAAGCAGTCAGCTGGAGGGGTGGATGAATCTGGGAACAGCCAGTTTCCTTGTGACTAAATCAAGCCCAATATCATTATGGATTCTTGCATTTCTTTGGCTTTTTCTCTTTTTTCTTATTTATCATGGTTTGTAATGAATTTTCTGATGTGAGCTTTGGTTTTGAGGCTGCAATATGGAGTTCAGGGTACAAGAGGAAGGTTCTTTTTCAATCAGGGCACAGCTGTTGGCTTGCTCCAATTCTGGCTTGCTGTCATTGTTTTGGGTGCCTCAGCTGATTTGTGGTTTCTTGTGTGGCAATTTCCCAAATGTTTTCTGGGTCTGAGTTGGTTTTGCCTTCTTCCTTCCCAATTTTGTATTCTGATGCAATGCTAAGAATAGTTTGGACAGAGTAGCCATTATGAAATAAAAAACAGAGCAAATAGGCATTTGAAGCTTATAAATCTATAGGTAACATGACCAAGGTGAGTTTTTGTGTTTTGGAAAATACAGTGGAACACTTTGACTGAGGTGACAGATATTAATTGCCTCCAAACTGAGTTTCACTGCGATTTTCAGGTTAATTCAGTCAGAATTCCACAGGCAGTCAGCTGGAGGGGTGGATGAATCCGGGAATGGCTGGTTTCCTTGCGAATAAATGAATCCCAATATCATTATGGATTCTTCTTTTTTTTGGCTTTTTTCACTTTTTTCTTATTTATCATGCTTTGTAATGAATTTTCTGATGTGAGCTTTGGTTTTGAGGCTGGCATATTGAGTTCAGGGCACAAGAGGAAGGTTCTTTTTCAATCAGGGCACAGCTGTTGGCGTGCTCAAATTCTGGCTTGCTGTCATTGTTTTGGGTGCCTCATCTGATTTGTAGTTTCTTGAGCGTCAATTTCCTAAATGTTTTCTGAGTCTGAGTCGGTTTTGCTTCTTATTCCCAAATTTTGTATTCTGATGCAATACAAGCAAGACTTTGGACAGAGTAGCCATTATGAAAGAAAAAAAAAAAACACAGCAAATTGCCCTTTCAGGATTAGAAATCTATAGGCAACACAACCAAGATGATTTTCTGTGTTTTTAAAAACAACATGGAACGCTTCTGCTGAGGTGACAGATTCTAATTCTCTCCATATTGAGTGTGAGTGCGATTTTGAGGTGAATTCAATCAGAATTCCAAAGTCAGTCTGTGGAAGGGGGGGATGAATCTGGAAACAGCCAGTTTCCTTGTGTCTAAATCCTGCCAAATATCACAAAGGAGTCTTGCATTTCTTTGGCTTTTTCACATTTCCCTTATTTATCATGGTTTGTAATGAATTTTCTGATGTGAGCTTTGGTTTTGAGGCTGCAATATGGAGTTCAGGGCACTGGAGGAATGGTCTTTTTCAAACAGGGTACAGCTGTTGGCTTGCTCCAACAATTCTGGCTTGCTGTCATTCTTTTGGGTGCCTCAGCTGATTTGTGGTTTCTTGTGTGGCAATTTCCTAAATGTGTTCTGGGCTGGGTTGGCTTTGCCTTCTTCCTTCCCAAATTTTGTATTCTGACGCAATACAAACAAGAGTTTTGACTGAGTAGCCATTATGAAATAAAAAACACAACAAATAAGCGTTTGAAGCTTACAAATCTACAGGTAACATGACCAAGGTGAGATTTTGTGTTTTGGAAAATAAAATGCAATACTTTGGCTGAGGTGACAGATATTAATTGCCTCCAAACTGAGTTTCACTGCGATTTTCAGGTTAATTCAGTTAATTCAGTTAGGATTCCACAGGCTTGCATTTCTTTGGCTTTTTCACATTTCCCTTATTTATCATGGTTTGTAATGAATTTTCTGATGTGAGCTTTGGTTTTGAGGCTGCAATATGGAGTTCAGGGCACCGGAGGAATGGTGTTTTTCAAACAGGGCACAGCTGTTGGCTTGCTCCAATTCTGGCTTGCTGTCATTGTTTTGGGTGCCTCAGCTGAAATTTGGTTTCTTGAGTTTCACTGCGATTGTCAGGTTAATTCAGTCAGAAATCCACAGGCAGTCAGCTTTAGTGGTGGATGAATCTGGGAACAGCCAGTTACCTTGCAACTAAATGAAGCCCAATATCATTATGGATTCTTGCATTTCTTTGGCTTTTTTCTCTTTTTTCTTTTTTTCATGCTTTGTTATGAATTTTCTGATGTCAGCTTTGGTTTTGAGGCTGGCATATTGGGTTCAGGGCACAAGGGGATGGTTCTTTTTCAATCAGGGTACAGCTGTTGGCTTGCTCCACTTCTGGCTTGCTGTCATTGTTTTGGGTGCCTCAGCTGATTTGTGGTTTCTTGTGTGGCAATTTCCCAAATGTTTTCTGGGTCTGAGTTGGTTTTGCCTTCTTCCTTCCCAATTTTGTATTCTGATGCAATGCTAAGAATAGTTTGGACAGAGTAGCCATTATGAAATAAAAAACAGAGCAAATAGGCATTTGAAGCTTATAAATCTATAGGTAACATGACCAAGGTGAGTTTTTGTGTTTTGGAAAATGCAATGGAACACTTTGGCTGAGGTGACAGATATTAATTGCCTCCAAACTGAGTTTCACTGCGATTTTCAGGTTAATTCAGTCAGAATTCCACAGGCAGTCAGCTGGAGGGGTGGATGAATCCGGGAACAGCTGGTTTCCTTGTGAATAAATCAAGCCCAATATCATTATGGATTCTTGAAATTTTTTGGCTTTTTTCACTTTTTCTTATTTATCATGTTTTGTAATGAATTTTCTGATGTGAGCTTTGGTTTTGAGGCTGCAATATGGAGTTCAGGGTACAAGACGAAGGTTCTTTTTCAATCAGGGCACAGCTGTTGGCTTGCTCCAATTCTGGCTTGCTGTCATTGTTTTGGGTGTTTCAGCTGACTTTTGGTTTCTTGAGCAGGAATTTCCAAAATGTTTTCTGGGTCTGAGTCGGTTTTGCCTTCTTATTTCCAAATTTTGTATTCTGATGCAATACAAGCAAGATTTTGGACAGAGTAGCCATTATGAAAGAAAAAAAAAATAAGACAGCGCATTGCCCTTTCAGGATTAGAAATCCATAGGCAACACAACCAAGATGAGATTCTGTGTTTTGGAAAATGACATGGAACGCTTCTGCTGAGGTGACAGATTCTAATTCCCTCCAAATGGAGTGTGAGAGTGATTTTGAGGTGAATACAATCAGAATTCCAAAGTCAGTCTGTGGAAGGGGGGGGATGAATCTGGAAACAGCCAGTTTCTTTGTGTCTAAATCCTTTCAAATATCACAAAGGACTCTTGCATTTCTTTGGCTTTTTCACATTTCCCTTATTTATCATGGTTTGTAATGAATTTTCTGATGTGAGCTTTGGTTTTGAGGCTGGCATATTGAGTTCAGGGCACAAGAGGATGGTTCTTTCTCAATCAGGGCACAGCTGTTGGCTTGCTCCACTTCTGGCTTGCTGTCATTGTTTTGAGTGCCTCAGCTGATTTGTGGTTTCTTGTGTGGCAATTTCCCAAATGTTTTCTGGGTCTGAGTTGGCTTTGCCTTCTTCCTTCCCAAATTTTGTATTCTGATGCAATGCAAAGAAGAGTTTGTACAGAATAGCCATTATGAAATAAAAAACACAACAAATAGGCGTTTGAAGCTTAGAAATCTACAGGTAACATGACCAAGGTGAGTTTTTGTGTTTTGGAAAATACAGTGGAACACTTTGACTGAGGTGACAGATATTAATTGCCTCCAAACTGAGTTTCACTGCGATTTTCAGGTTAATTCAGTCAGAATTCCACAGGCAGTCAGCTGGAGGGGTGGATAATCCGGGAACAGCTGGTTTCCTAGCGACTAAATCAAGCCCTACATCATTATGGATTCTTGCATTTTTTTGGCTTTTTTTCTCTTTTTTCTTATTTATCATGGTTTGTAATGAATTTTCTGATGTGAGCTTTGGTTTTGTGGCTGCAATATGGAGTTCAGTGCACAAGAGGAAGGTTCTTTTTCAATCAGGGTACAGCTGTTGGCGTGCTCAAATTCTGGCTTGCTGTCATTGTTTTGGGTGCCTCACCTGATTTGTGGTTTCTTGTGTGGCCATTTCCTAAATGTTTTCTGGTTCTGAGTTGGTTTTGCCTTCTTCCTTCCCAAATTTTGTATTCTGATGCAATACAAGCAAGATTTTGGACAGAGTAGCCATTATGAAAGAAAAAAAAAAGAAACACAGCGCATTGCCCTTTCAGGATTAGAAATCCATGGGCAACACAACCAAGATGAGATTCTGTGTTTTGGAAAATGACATGGAACGCTTCTGCTGAGGTGACAGATTCTATTTCCCAACAAATGGAGTGTGAGAGCGATTTTGAGGTGAATTCAATCAGAATTCCAAAGTCAGTCTTTGGAAGGGGGGTATGAATCTGGAAACAGCCAGTTTCTTCGTGTCTAAATCCTTTCAAATATCAGAAAGGTCTCTTGCATTTCTTTGGTTTTTTCACATTTCCCTTATTTATCATGGTTTGTAATGAATTTTCTGATGTGAGCTTTGGTTTTTTGGCTGCAATATGGAGTTCAGGGTACTGGAGGAATGGTCTTTTTCAAAGAGGGTACAGTTGTTGGCTTGCTGCAATTCTGGCTTGCTGTCATTGTTTTGGGTGCCTCAGCCGATTTTTGGTTTCTTGTGTGGCAATTTCCTAAATGTTCTCTGGTTCTGAGTCGGCTTTGCCTTCTTTCTTCCCAAATTTTGTATTCTGATGCAATACAAGCAAGATTTTGGACAGAGTAGCCATTATGAAATAAAAAACACAACAAATAGGCGTTTGAAGCTTAGAAATCTACAGGTAACATGACCAAGGTGAGTTTTTGTGTTTTGGAAAATAAAATGGAACACTTTGGCTGAGGTGACAGATATTAATTGCCTCCAAACTGAGTTTCACTGCGATTTTCAGGTTAATTCAGTTAATTCAGTTAGGATTCCACAGGCTTGCATTTCTTTGGCTTTTTCACATTTCCCTTATTTATCATGGTTTGTAATGAATTTTCTGATGTGAGCTTTGGTTTTGAGGCTGGAATATGGAGTTCAAGACACGGAAGGAATGGTCTTTTTCAATCAGGGCACAGCTGTTGGCTTGCTCCTATTCTGGCTTTCTGTCATGGTTTTGGGTGCCTCAGCCGAGTTTTGGTTTCTTGACCGGCAATTTCCTAAATGATTTCGGGGTCTGAGTTGGTTTTGCATTCTTCCTTCCCAAATTTTGTATTCTCATGCAATACAAACCAGAGTTTAGACAGCAGATCCATTATGAAATAAAAAACAAAACAAATAAGCCAGTCAGCTGGGAGGGGTGGATGAATCCGGAAACAGCCTGTTTCCTTGTGACTAAATCAAGCCCACTA
This sequence comes from Oryctolagus cuniculus, assembly GCF_051225735.1. NCBI lineage: Eukaryota > Metazoa > Chordata > Mammalia > Lagomorpha > Leporidae > Oryctolagus > Oryctolagus cuniculus. The sequence continues at coordinate 81,697,458 of NC_142879.1, read as the reverse complement.
TCAAAAAGGACTCTTCCATTTATTGGCTCTTTTCACATTTTTCTTCTTTATCATGGTTTGTAATGAATTTTCTGATGTGAGCTTTGATTTTGAGGCTGGAATATGGAGTTCAAGACACGGAAGGAATGGCCCTTTTCAATCAGGGCACAGCTGTTGGCTTGCTCCACTTGTGGCTTTCTGTCATTGTTTTGGGTGCCTCAGCCAAGTTTTGGTTTCTTGAGCGGCAATTTCCTAAAGGATTTCTGGGTCTGAGTTGGTTTTGCCTTCTTCCTTCCCAAATTTTGTATTCTCACGCAATACAAACCAGAGTTTAGACAGCAGATCCATTATGAAATAAAAAACAAAACAAATAAGCCAGTCAGGTGGGAGGGGTGGATGAATCCGGAAACAGCCTGTTTCCTTGTGACTAAATCAAGCCCACTATCAAAAAGGACTCTTCCATTTCTTTGGCTCTTTTCACATTTTTCTTCTTTATCATGGTTTGTAATGAATTTTCTGATGTGAGCTTTGATTTTGAGGCTGGAATATGGAGTTCAAGACACGGAAAGAATGGCCCTTTTCTATCAGGGCACAGCTGTTGGCTTGCTCCAATTCTGGCTTTCTGTCATGGTTTTGGGTGCCTCAGCTGATTTGTGGTTTCTTGTGTGGCAATTTCCTAAATGTTTTCTGGTTCTGAGTTGGTTTTGCCTTCTTCCTTCCCAAATTTTGTATTGTGATGCAATACAAGCAAGATTTTGGACAGAGTAGCCATTATGAAAGAAAAAAAAAAGAAACACAGCGCATTGCCCTTTCAGGATTAGAAATCCATGGGCAACACAACCAAGATGAGATTCTGTGTTTTGGAAAATGACATGGAACGCTTCTGCTGAGGTGACAGATTCTATTTCCCAACAAATGGAGTGTGAGAGCGATTTTGAGGTGAATTCAATCAGAATTCCAAAGTCAGTCTTTGGAAGGGGGGTATGAATCTGGAAACAGCCAGTTTCTTCGTGTCTAAATCCTTTCAAATATCACAAAGGTCTCTTGCATTTCTTTGGTTTTTTCACATTTCCCTTATTTATCATGGTTTGTAATGAATTTTCTGATGTGAGCTTTGGTTTTTTGGCTGCAATATGGAGTTCAGGGTACTGGAGGAATGGTCTTTTTCAAAGAGGGTACAGTTGTTGGCTTGCTGCAATTCTGGCTTGCTGTCATTGTTTTGGGTGCCTCAGCCGATTTTTGGTTTCTTGTGTGGCAATTTCCTAAATGTTCTCTGGTTCTGAGTCGGCTTTGCCTTCTTTCTTCCCAAATTTTGTATTCTGATGCAATACAAGCAAGATTTTGGACAGAGTAGCCATTATGAAATAAAAAACACAACAAATAGGCGTTTGAAGCTTAGAAATCTACAGGTAACATGACCAAGGTGAGTTTTTGTGTTTTGGAAAATAAAATGGAACACTTTGGCTGAGGTGACAGATATTAATTGCCTCCAAACTGAGTTTCACTGCGATTTTCAGGTTAATTCAGTTAATTCAGTTAGGATTCCACAGGCTTGCATTTCTTTGGCTTTTTCACATTTCCCTTATTTATCATGGTTTGTAATGAATTTTCTGATGTGAGCTTTGGTTTTGAGGCTGGAATATGGAGTTCAAGACACGGAAGGAATGGTCTTTTTCAATCAGGGCACAGCTGTTGGCTTGCTCCTATTCTGGCTTTCTGTCATGGTTTTGGGTGCCTCAGCCGAGTTTTGGTTTCTTGACCGGCAATTTCCTAAATGATTTCGGGGTCTGAGTTGGTTTTGCATTCTTCCTTCCCAAATTTTGTATTCTCACGCAATACAAACCAGAGTTTAGACAGCAGATCCATTATGAAATAAAAAACAAAACAAATAAGCCAGTCAGCTGGGAGGGGTGGATGAATCCGGAAACAGCCTGTTTCCTTGTGACTAAATCAAGCCCACTATCAAAAAGGACTCTTCCATTTATTGGCTCTTTTCACATTTTTCTTCTTTATCATGGTTTGTAATGAATTTTCTGATGTGAGCTTTGATTTTGAGGCTGGAATATGGAGTTCAAGACACGGAAGGAATGGCCCTTTTCAATCAGGGCACAGCTGTTGGCTTGCTCCACTTGTGGCTTTCTGTCATTGTTTTGGGTGCCTCAGCCAAGTTTTGGTTTCTTGAGCGGCAATTTCCTAAAGGATTTCTGGGTCTGAGTTGGTTTTGCCTTCTTCCTTCCCAAATTTTGTATTCTCACGCAATACAAACCAGAGTTTAGACAGCAGATCCATTATGAAATAAAAAACAAAACAAATAAGCCAGTCAGCTGGGAGGGTTGGATGAATCCGGAAACAGCCTGTTTCCTTGTGACTAAATCAAGCCCACTATCAAAAAGGACTCTTCCATTTCTTTGGCTCTTTTCACATTTTTCTTCTTTATCATGGTTTGTAATGAATTTTCTGATGTGAGCTTTGATTTTGAGGCTGGAATATGGAGTTCAAGACACGGAAAGAATGGCCCTTTTCTATCAGGGCACAGCTGTTGGCTTGCTCCAATTCTGGCTTTCTGTCATGGTTTTGAGTGCCTCAGCTGATTTGTGGTTTCTTGTGTGGCAATTTCCTAAATGATTTCTGTGTCTGAGCTGGTTTTGCCTTCTTCCTTCCCAAATTTTGTATTCTGATGCAATACAAGCAAGATTTTGGACAGAGTAGCCATTATGAAAGAAAAAAAAAACACAGCAAATTGCCCTTTCAGGATTAGAAACCCATAGGTAACACAACCAAGATGGGATTCTGTGTTTTGGAAAATGACATGGAACGCTTCTGCTGAGGTGACAGATTCTAATTCCCTCCAAATGGAGTGTGAGAGTGATTTTGAGGTGAATTCAATCAGAATTCCAAAGTCATTCTGTGGAACGGGAGTATGAATGTGGAAACAGCCAATTTCTTTGTGTCTAAATCCTTTCAAATATCACAAAGGACTCTTCCATTTCTTTGGCTGTTTCACATTTCCCTTATTTATCATGGTTTGTAATGAATTTTCTGATGTGAGCTTTGATTTTGAGGCTGGAATACGGAGTTCAAGACACGGAAGGAATGGTCTTTTTCAATCAGGGCACAGCTGTTGGCTTGCTCCAATTCTGGCTTGCTATCATTGTTTTGGGTGCCTCAGCTGAAATTTGGTTTCTTGATTTTCACTGCGATTGTCAGGTTAATTCAGTCAGAATTCCACAGGCAGTCAGCTTTAGTGGTGGATGAATCTGGCAACAGCTGGTTTCCTTGCAGCTAAATCAAACACAATATCATTATGGATTCTTGCATTTCTTTGGCTTTTTTCTCTTTTTTCTTATTTATCATGGTTTGTAATGAATTTTCTGATGTGAGCTTTGGTTTTGAGGCTGCAATATGGAGTTCAGGGCACAAGAGGAAGGTTCTTTTTCAATCAGGGCACAGCTGTTGGCTTGCTCCAATTCTGGCTTGCTGTCATTGTTTTGGGTGCCTCAGCTGATTTGTGGTTTCTTGTGTGGCAATTTCCTAAATATTTTCTGGGTCTGAGTTGGTTTTGCCTTCTTATTCCCAAATTTTGTATTCTGATGCAATACAAGCAAGATTTTGGACAGAGTAGCCATTATGAAAGAAAAGAAAAAAAAAAACACAGCGCATTGCCCATTTTGGATTAGAAATCCATAGGCAACACAACCAGGATGACATTCTGTGTTTTGGAAAATGACATGGAACGCTTCTGCTGAGGTTGACAGATTCTAATTCCCTCCAAATGGAGTGTGAGAGCGATTTTGAGGTGAATTCAATCAGAATTCCAAAGTCAGTCTGTGGAAGGGGGGTATGAATCTGGAAACAGCCAGTTTCTTTGTGTCTAAATCCTTTCAAATATCACAAAGGACTCTTGCATTTCTTTGGCTTTTTCAAATTTCCCTTATTTATCATGGTTTGTAATGAATTTTCTGATGTGAGCTTTGGTTTTGTGGCTGCAATATGGAGTTCAGGGTACTGGAGGAACGGTCTTTTTCAAAGAGGGTACAGTTGTTGGCTTGCTGCAATTCTGGCTTGCTGTCATGGTTTTGGGTGCCTCAGCCGATTTGTGGTTTCTTGTGTGGCAATTTCCTAAATGTTCTCTGGTTCTGAGTCGGCATTGCCTTCTTCCTTCCCAAATTTTGTATTCTGATGCAATACAAGCAAGATTTTGGACAGAGTAGCCATTATGAAAAAAAAAAAAACACAGCAAATTGCCCTTTCAGGATTAGAAACCCATAGGTACCACAACCAAGATGGGATTCTGTGTTTTGGAAAATGACATGGAACGCTTCTGCTGAGGTGACAGATTCTAATTCCCTCCAAATGCAGTGTGAGAGCGATTTTGAGGTGAATTCAATCAGAATTCCAAAGTCAGTCTGTGGAAGGGGTTATGAATCTAGAAACAGCCAGTTTCTTTGTGTCTAAATCCTTTCAAATATCACAAAGGACTCTTGCATTTCTCTGTTTTTTTTCACATTTCCCTTATTTATCATGGTTTGTAATGAATTTTCTGATGTGAACTTTGATTTTGAGGCTGGAATATGGAGTTCAAGACATGGAAGGAATGGTCTTTTACAAACAGGGTACAGCTGTAGGCTTGCTCCAATTCTGGCTTTCTGTCATGGTTTTGGGTGCCTCAGCCGAGTTTTGGTTTCTTGAGCGGCAATTTTCTAAATGATTTCTGGGTCTGAGTTGGTTTTGCCTTCTTCCTTCCCAAATTTTGTATTCTCACGCAATACAAACCAGAGTTTAGACAGCAGATCCATTATGAAATAAAAAACAAAACAAATAAGCCAGTCAGCTGGGAGGGTTGGATGAATCCGGAAACAGCCTGTTTCCTTGTGACTAAATCAAGCCCACTCTCAAAAAGGACTCTTCCATTTCTTTGGCTCTTTTCACATTTTTCTTCTTTATCATGGTTTGTAATGACTTTTCTGATGTGAGCTTTGATATTGAGCCTGGAATATGGAGTTCAAGACCCAGAAGGAATGGCCCTTTTCAATCAGGACACAGCTGTTGGCTTGCTCTACTTGTGGCTTGCTGTCATTGTTTTGGGTGCCTCAGCTGATTTGTGGTTTCTTGTGTGGCCATTTCCTAAATGTTTTCTGGGTCTGAGTTGGTTTTGCCTTCTTCCTTCCCAAATTTTGTATTCTGATGCAATACAAGCAAGATTTTGGACAGAGTAGCCATTATGAAAGAAAAAAAAAAAAACACAGCGCATTGCCCTTTCAGGATTAGAAATCCATAGGCAACACAACCAAGATGAGATTCTGTGTTTTGGAAAATGACATGGAACGCTCTGCTGAGGTTGACAGATTCTAATTCCCTCCAAATGGAGTGTGAGAGCGATTTTGAGGTGAATTCAATCAGAATTCCAAAGTCAGTCTGTGGAAGGGTGGTATGAATCTGGAAACAGCCAGTTTCTTTGTGTCTAAATCCTTTCAAATATCACAAAGGACTCTTGCATTTCTTTGGCTTTTTCACATTTCCTTATTTATCATGGTTTGTAATGAATTTTCTGATGTGAGCTTTGGTTTTGAGGCTGCAATATGGAGTTCAGGGCACCGGAGGAATGGTCTTTTTCAAACAGGGCACAGCTGTTGGCTTGCTCCAATTCTGGCTATTGTCTTTGTTTTGGGTGCCTCAGCTGAAATTTGGTTTTTTCAGTTTCAGTGCGATTGTCAGGTTAATTCAGTCAGAATTCCACAGGCAGTCAGCTTTAGTGGTGGATGAATCTGGGAACAGCCGGTTTCCTTGCAACTAAATCAAACCCAATATCATTATGGATTCTTGCATTTCTTTGGCTTTTTTCTCATTTTTCTTATTTATCATGGTTTGTAATGAATTTTCTGATGTGAGCTTTGGTTTTGAGGCTGGCATATTGAGTTCAGGGCACTGGAGGAATGGTCTTTTTCAATCAGGGCACAGCTGTTGGCTTGCTCCACTTCTGGCTTGCTGTCATTGTTTTGAGTGCCTCAGCCGATTTGTGGTTTCTTGTGTGGCAATTTCCCAAATGTTTTCTGGGTCTGAGTTGGCTTTGCCTTCTTCCTTCCCAAATTTTGTATTCTGATGCAATGCAAAGAAGAGTTTGTACAGAATAGCCATTATGAAATAAAAAACACAACAAATAGGGATATGAAGCTTAGAAATCTACAGGTAACGTGACCAAGGTGAGTTTTTTTGTTTATGAAAATAAAATGGAACACTTTGGCTGAGGTGACAGATATTAATTGCCTCCAAACTGAGTTTCACTGCGATTTTCAGGTTAATTCAGTCAGAATTCCACAGGCAGTCAGCTGGAGGGGTGGATGAATCCGGGAACAGCCGGTTTCCTAGCGACTAAATCAAGCCCTACATCATTATGGATTCTTGCATTTTTTTGGCTTTTTTCTCTTTTTTCTTATTTATCATGGTTTGTAATGAATTTTCTGATATGAGCTTTGGTTTTGAGGCTGCAATATGGAGTTCAGGGCACAAGAGGAAGGTTCTTTTTCAATCAGGGCACAGCTGTTGGCTTGCTCAAATTCTGGCTTGCTGTCATTGTTTTGGGTGCCTCACCTGATTTGTGGTTTCTTGAGCGGCAATTTCCTAAATGTTTTCTGGGTCTGAGTTGGTGTTGCCTTCTTATTCCCAAATTTTGTATTCTGATGCAATACAAGCAAGATTTTGGACAGAGTAGCCATTATGAAAGAAAAAAAAAAAAAAAACATAGCGCATTGCCCTTTCAGGATTAGAAATCCATAGGCAACACAACCAAGATGAGATTCTGTGTTTTGGAAAATGACATGGAACGCTTCTGCTGAGGTGACAGATTCTAATTCCCTCCAAATGCAGTGTGAGAGCAATTTTGAGGTGAATTCAATCAGAATTCCAAAGTCAGTCTATGGAAGGGGGGGATGAATCTGGAAACAGCCAGTTTCTTTGTGTCTAAATCCTTTCAAATATCACAAAGGACTCTTGCATTTCTTTGGCTTTTTCACATTTCCTAATTTATCATGGTTTGTAATGAATTTTCTGATGTGAGCTTTGGTTTTGTGGCTGCAATATGGAGTTCAGGGTACTGGAGGAACGGTCTTTTTCAAAGAGGGTACAGTTGTTGGCTTGCTGCAATTCTGGCTTGCTGTCATTGTTTTGGGTTCCTCAGCCGATTTTTGGTTTCTTGTGTGGCAATTTCCTAAGTGTTCTCTGGTTCTGAGTCGGCTTTGCCTTCTTCCTTCCCAAATTTTGATTTCTGATGCAATACAAGCAAGATTTTGGACAGAGTAGCCATTATGAAATAAAAAACACAACAAATAGGTGTTTGAAGCTTACAAATCTACAGGTAACATGACCAAGGTGAGTTTTGTGTTTATGAAAATAAAATGGAACACTTTGGCTGAGGTGACAGATATTAATTGCCTCCAAACTGAGTTTCACTGCGATTTTCAGGTTAATTCAGTTAATTCAGTTAGGATTCCACAGGCTTGCATTTCTTTGGCTTTTTCACATTTCCCTTATTTATCATGGTTTGTAATGAATTTTCTGATGTGAGCTTTGGTTTTGAGGCTGCAATATGGAGTTCAGGGTACTGGAGGAATGGTCTTTTTCAAACAGGGCACAGCTGTTGGCTTGCTCCAATTCTGGCTTGCTGTCATTGTTTTGGGTGCCTCAGCTGAAATTTGGTTTCTTGAGTTTCACTACGATTGTCAGGTTAATTCAGTCAGAAGTCCACAGGCAGTCAGCTTTAGTGGTGGATGAATCTGGGAACAGCCAGTTTCCTTGCAACTAAATCAAGCCCAATATCATTATGGATTCTTGCATTTCTTTGGCTTTTTTCTCTTTTTTTCTTTTTTTCATGGTTTGTTATGAATTTTCTGATGTGAGCTTTGGTTTTGAGGCTGGCATATTGAGTTCAGGGCACAAGAGGATGGTTCTTTTTCAATCAGGGTACAGCTGTTGGCTTGCTCCAACAATTCTGGCTTGCTGTCATTGTTTTGGGTGCCTCAGCCGATTTGTGGTTTCCTGTGTGGCAATTTCCTAAATGTTTTCTGGGTCTGAGTTGGCTTTGCATTCTTCCTTCCCAAATTTTGTATTCTGATGCAATGCTAAGAAGAGTTTGGACAGAGTAGCCATTATGAAATAAAAAACAGAGCAAATAGGCATTTGAAGCTTATAAATCTATAGGTAACATGACCAAGGTGAGTTTTTGTGTTTTGGAAAATACAGTGGAACACTTTGACTGAGGTGACAGATATTAATTGCCTCCAAGCTGAGTTTCACTGCGATTTTCAGGTTAATTCAGTCAGAATTCCACAGGCAGTCAGCTGGAGGGGTGGATGAATCCGGGAACAGCTGGTTTCCTTGCGAATAAATCAAGCCCAATATCATTATGGATTCTTGAAATTTTTTGGCTTTTTTCTCTTTTTTCTTATTTATCATGGTTTGTAATGAATTTTCTGATGTGAGCTTTGGTTTTGAGGCTGCAATATGGAGTTCAGGGCACAAGAGGAAGGTTCTTTTTCAATCAGGGCACAGCTGTTGGCGTTCTCAAATTCTGGCTTGCTGTCATTGTTTTGGGTGCCTCAGCTGATTTGTGGTTTCTTGAGCTGCAATTTCCAAAATGTTTTCTGGGTCTGAGTCGGTTTTGCCTTCTTATTCCCAAATTTTGTATTCTGATGCAATACAAGCAAGATTTTGGACAGAGTAGCCATTATGAAAGAAAAAAAAAAAACAGTGCATTGCCCATTTTGGATTAGAAATCCATAGGCAACACAACCAAGATGAGATTCTGTGTTTTGGAAAATGACATGGAACGCTTCTGCTGAGGTTGACAGATTCTAATTCCCTCCAAATGGAGTGTGAGAGCGATTTTGAGGTGAATACAATCAGAATTCCAAAGTCAGTCTGTGGAAGGGGGGTATGAATCTGGAAACAGCCAGTTTCTTTGTGTCTAAATCCTTTCAAATATCACAAAGGACTCTTGCATTTCTTTGGCTTTTTCACATTTCCCTTATTTATCATGGTTTGTAATGAATTTTCTGATGTGAGCTTTGGTTTTGAGGCTGGCATATTGAGTTCAGGGCACAAGAGGATGGTTCTTTTTCAATCAGGGCACAGCTGTTGGCTTGCTCCACTTCTGGCTTGCTGTCATTGTTTTGAGTGCCTCAGCCGATTTGTGGTTTCTTGTGTGGCAATTTCCCAAATGTTTTCAGGGTCTGAGTTGGCTTTTCCTTCTTCCTTCCCAAATTTTGTATTCTGATGCAATGCAAAGAAGAGTTTGTACAGAATAGCCATTATGAAATAAAAAACACAACAAATAGGCGTATGAAACTTAGAAATCTACAGGTAACATGACCAAGGTGAGTTTTTGTGTTTATGAAAATGAAATGGAACACTTTGGCTGAGGTGACAGATATTAATTGCCTCCAAACTGAGTTTCACTGCGATTTTCAGTTTAATTCCGTTAATTCAGTCAGAATTCCACAGGCAGTCAGCTGGAGGGGTGGATGAATCCGGGAACAGCCGGTTTCCTAGCGACTAAATCAAGCCCAATATCATTATGGATTCTTGCATTTTTTTGGCTTTTTTCTCTTTTTTCTTATTTATCATGGTTTGTAATGAATTTTCTGATGTGAGCTTTGGTTTTGAGGTTGGCATATTGAGTTCAGGGCACAAGAGGAAGGTTCTTTTTCAATCAGGGCACAGCTGTTGGCTTGCTCAAATTCTGGCTTTCTGTCATGGTTTTGGGTGCCTCAGCTGATTTGTGGTTTCTTGAGCTGCAATTTCCAAAATGTTTTCTGGGTCTGAGTTGGTTTTGCCTTCTTCCTTCCCAAATTTTGTATTCTGATGCAATACAAGCAAGATTTTGGACAGAGTAGCCATTATGAAAGAAAAAAAAAAACACAGCTCATTGCCCTTTCAGTATTAGAAATCCATAGGCAACACAACCAAGATGAGATTCTGTGTTTTGGAAAATGACATGGAATGCTTCTGCTGAGGTGACAGATTCTAATTCCCTCCAAATGGAGTGTGAGAGCGATTTTGAGGTGAATTCAATCAGAATTCCAAAGTCAGTCTGTGGAAGGGGGTATGAATCTGGAAACAGCCGGTTTCTTTGTGTCTAAATCCTTTCAAATATCACAAAGGTCTCTTGCATTTCTTTGGCTTTTTTACATTTCCCTTATTTAACATGGTCTGTAATGAATTTTCTGATGTGAGCTTTGATTTTGAGGCTGGAATACGGAGTTCAAGACACGGAAGGAATGGTCTTTTTCAATCAGGGCACAGCTGTTGGCTTGCTCCAATTCTGGCTTTCTGTCATGGTTTTGGGTGCCTCAGCAGAGTTTTGGTTTCTTGAGCAGCAATTTCCTAAATGATTTCTGGGTCTGAGTTGGTTTTGCCTTCTTCCTTCCCAAATTTTGTATTCTGACGCAATACAAACACGAGTTTAGACAGCAGATCCATTATGAAAGAAAAAAAAAACAAAACCAATTAGCGTGTCATGCTTAGAATTCTAGAGGCAGCACAACCAACATGAGGTTTTGTGTTTGGGAAAAAGGAATGGAAGCCTTTTGCAGAGGGGAACGATAATTAATTCCCCAAATCAGTTTGCCAGCGTTTTTCAGGTGAATTGAATGAGTTTTCCAAAGCCAGTCAGCTGGCAGGGGTGGATGAATCCGGAAACAGCCTGTTTCCTTGTGACTAAATCAAGCCCACTATCAAAAAGGACTCTTCCATTTCTTTGGCTCTTTTCACATTTTTCTTTTTTTTTTAAAACTTTTATTTAATGCATATAATTTTCCAAAGTACGACTTATGGATTACAATGGCTTCCCCCCGATACCGTCCCTCCCACCCACAATCCTCCCCTTTCCCACTCCCTCTCCCCTTCCATTCACATCAAGATTCATTTTCAATTATCTTAATATACAGAAGATCAGTTTAGTATACATTAAGTATGGATTTCAACAGTTTGCTCCCACACGGAAACATAAAGTGAAAAATAATAGATGATTTTTTTTAAATGATGATGAAATCAGATCAGACCTATTGTCATGTTTAATCCCAGTGAGAGTCAAGTTGGGAATTGATAATTTCTTTTTATTTTTTTTTACAGAGGATCAGTTTAGTATGCATTAAGTAAGGATTTCAACAATTTGCACCCCCATAGAAACACAAAGTGAAATATATTGTTTGAGTACTCATTATAGCATTAAATCTCAATGTACAGCACATTAAGGATAGAGATCCTACATGAGGAGTAAGTGCACAGTGACTCCTGTTGTTGACTTTACCAATTGACACTCCTGTCTATGGCATCAGTAATCTCCCTATGCTCCAGTCATGAGTTTCCAAGGCTATGGAAGCCCTCTGAGTTCTCCGACTCTTATCTTGTTTAGACAAGGTCATAGTCAAAGTGGAGGTTCTCTCCTCCCTTCAGAGAAAGGTACCGCCTTCTTTGATGACCTGGTCTTTCCACTGGGATCTCACTCACAGAGATCTTTTGCCAGAGTGTCTTGGCTTTCCATGCCTGAAATACTCTCATGAGCTTTTCAGACAGCTCCGAATGCCTTTAGGGCTGATTCTGAGGCCAGAGTGCTATTTAGGACATCTGCCATTCTATGAGTCTGCTGAGTATCTCACTTCCCATGTTGGATCACTCTCCCCTTTCTTTACTCCATCAGTTAGCGTTAGCAGGTACTAGACTTGTCTATGTGCTCCCTTTGACTCCCAGTCCCTTCACCATGACCAACTGTGAACTGAAACTGATCACCTGGAACAGTGAGATGGCATTGGTACATGCCACCTCGATGACATTGAATTGGAATCCCCTGGTATGCTTCCAAATCCACCACTTGGGGCAAGTCAGCCTGAGCATGTCCCAAATTATACATCTCTTCCCTCTCCCATTCCCACCACCATGTTCAACAGGGATCATATTTCAGTTAATTTTCAACACTTAAGAATAACTGTGCATCAATTACAGATCTAAACCAGTCATATTAAGTAGAACAGATAAAAAAACTACTAAGAGGAAGCCGGCGCCGTGGCTCAATAGGCTAATCCTCCACCTTGCGGCGCCGGCACACCGGGTTCTAGTCCCGGTTGGGGCGCCGGATTCTGTCCCGGTTGCCCCTCTTCCAGGCCAGCTCTCTGCTATGGCCAGGGAGTGCAGTGGAGGATGGCCCAGGTGCTTGGGCCCTGCACCCCATGGGAGACCAGGAAAAGCACCTGGCTCCTGGCTCCTGCCAGGATCAGCGGGGTGCGCCGGCTGCAGCGGCGGCCATTGGAGGGTGAACCAACGGCAAAGGAAGACCTTTCTCTCTCTGTCTCTCTCTCTCACTGTCCACTCTGCCTGTAAAAAAAAAAAAAAAAAAAAACTACTAAGAGGGATAATGTATTAAGTTGTTCATTAACAGTCAGGGCTATGCTGATCAAGTCACCATGGTTTGTAATGAATTTTCTGATGTGAGCTTTGATTTTGAGGCTGGAATATGGAGTTCAAGACACGGAAGGAATGGCCTTTTTCAATCAGGGCACAGCTGTTGGCTTGCTCCAATTCTGGCTTTCTGTCATGGTTTTGGGTGCCTCAGCCGAGTTTTGGTTTCTTGAGCGGCAATTTCCTAAAGGATTTCTGGGTCTGAGTTGCTTTTGCCTTCTTCCTTCCCAAATTTTGTATTCTGACGCAATGCAAACACGAGTTTAGACAGCAGATCCATTATGAAATAAAAAAACAAAACCAATTAGCGTGTCATGCTTAGAATTCTAGAGGCAGCACGACCAACATGAGTTTTTGTGTTTTGGACAAAGAAATGGAACCCTTTTGCAGAGGGGAATGATAATAAATTCCCCAAATCAGTTTGCCAGCGATTTTCAGGTGAATTGAATGAGTTTTCCAAAGCCAGTCAGCTGGGAGGGGTGGATGAATCCGGAAACAGCCTGTTTCCTTGGGACTAAATCAAGCCCACTATCAAAAAGGACTCTTATATTTCTTTAGCTCTTTTCACATTTTTCTTCTTTATCATGGTTTGCTATGAATTTTCTGATGTGAGCTTTGATTTTGAGGCTGGAATATGGAGTTCAAGACACGGAAGGAATGGTCTTTTTCAATCAGGGCACAGCTGTTGGCTTGCTCCAATTCTGGCTTTCTGTCATGGTTTTGGGTGCCTCAGCCGAGTTTTGGTTTCCGAGCGGAAATTTCCTAAATGATTTCTGGGTCTGAGTTGGTTTTGCCTTCTTCCTTCCCAAATTTTGTATTCTGACGCAATACACACACGAGTTTAGACAGCAGATCCATTATGAAAGAAAAAACAAAACCAATTAGCGTGTCATGCTTAGAATCCTAGAGGCAGCACGACCAACATGAGTTTTTGTGTTTTGGACAAAGAAATGGAACCCTTTTGCAGAGGGGAACGATAATTCATTCCCCAAATCAGTTTGCCAGCGATTTTCAGGTGAATTGAATGAGTTTTCCAAAGCCAGTCAGCTGGGAGGGGTGGATGAATCCGGAAACAGCCTGTTTCCTTGGGACTAAATCAAGCCCACTATCAAAAAGGACTCTTCCATTTCTTTGGCTCTTTTCACATTTTTCTTCTTTATCATGGTTTGTAATGAATTTTCTGATGTGAGCTTTGATTTTGAGGCTGGAATATGGAGTTCAAGACACGGAAGGAATGGTCTTTTTCAATCAGGGCACAGCTGTTGGCTTGCTCCAATTCTGGCTTTCTGTCATGGTTTTGGGTGCCTCAGCCGAGTTTTGGTTTCCTGAGCGGCAATTTCCTAAATGATTTCTGAGTCTGAGTTGGTTTTGCCTTCTTCCTTCCCAAATTTTGTATTCTGACGCAATACAAACACGAGTTTAGGCAGCAGATCCATTATGAAATAAAAACCAAAACCAATGAGCGTGTCATGCTTAGAATTCTAGAGGCAGCACGACCAACATGAGTTTTTGTGTTTTGGACAAAGTAATGGAACCCTTTTGCAGAGGGGAACGATAATAAATTCCCCAAATCAGTTTGCCAGCGATTTTCAGGTGAATTGAATGAGTTTTCCAAAGCCAGTCAGCTGGGAGGGGTGGATGAATCCGGAAACAGCCTGTTTCCTTGGGACTAAATCAAGCCCACTATCAAAAAGGACTCTTCCATTTCTTTGGCTCTTTTCACATTTTTCTTCTTTATCATGGTTTGTTATGAATTTTCTGATGTGAGCTTTGATTTTGAGGCTGGAATATGGAGTTCAAGACACGGAAGGAATGGTCTTTTTCAATCAGGGCACAGCTGTTGGCTTGCTCCAATTCTGGCTTTCTGTCATGGTTTTGGGTGCCTCAGCCGAGTTTTGGTTTCCGAGCGGAAATTTCCTAAATGATTTCTGGGTCTGAGTTGGTTTTGCCTTCTTCCTTCCCAAATTTTGTATTCTGACGCAATACACACACGAGTTTAGACAGCAGATCCATTATGAAAGAAAAAACATAACCAATTAGCGTGTCATGCTTAGAATCCTAGAGGCAGCACGACCAACATGAGTTTTTGTGTTTTGGAAAAAGAAATGGAACGCTTTTGCAGAGGGGAATGATAATTAATTCCCCAAATCAGTTTGCCAGCGTTTTTCAGGTGAATTGAATGAGTTTTCCAAAGCCAGTCATCTGGCAGGGGTGGATGAATCCGGAAACAGCCTGTTTCCTTGTGACTAAATCAAGCCCACTATCAAAAAGGACTCTTCCATTTCTTTGGCTCTTTTCACATTTTTCTTCTTTATCATGGTTTGTAATGAATTTTCTGATGTGAGCTTTGATTTTGAGGCTGGAATATGGAGTTCAAGACACGGAAGGAATGGTCTTTTTCCATCAGGGCACAGCTGTTGGCTTGCTCCAATTCTGGCTTTCTGTCATGGTTTTGGGTGCCTCAGCCGAGTTTTGGTTTCCTGAGCGGCAATTTCCTAAATGATTTCTGAGTCTGAGTTGGTTTTGCCTTCTTCCTTCCCAAATTTTGTATTCTGACGCAATACAAACACGAGTTTAGACAGCAGATCCATTATGAAATAAAAACCAAAACCAATGAGCGTGTCATGCTTAGAATTCTAGAGGCAGCACGACGAACATGAGTTTTTGTGCTTTGGAAAAAGAAATGGATCCCTTTTGCAGAGGGGAACGAAAATTAATTCCCCAAATCAGTGTGCCAGCGATTTTCAGGTGAATTGAATGAGTTTTCCAAAGCCAGTCAGCTGGGAGGGGTGGATGAATCTGGAAACAGCCTGTTTCATTGTGACTAAATCAAGCACACTATCAAAAAGGACTCATCCAAATCTTTGGCTCTTTTCACATTTTTCTTCTTTATCATGGTTTGTTATGAATTTTCTGATGTGAGCTTTGATTTTGAGGCTGGAATATGGAGTTCAAGACACGGAAGGAATGGTCTTTTTCAATCAGGGCACAGCTGTTGGCTTGCTCCAATTCTGGCTTTCTGTCATGGTTTTGGGTGCCTCAGCCGAGTTTTGGTTTCCTGAGAGGCAATTTCCTAAATGATTTCAGGGTCTGAGTTGCTTTTGCCTTCTTCCTTCCCAAATTTTGTATTCTGACGCAATACACACACGAGTTTAGACAGCAGATCCATTATGAAAGAAAAAATAAAACCAATTAGCGTGTCATGCTTAGAATCCTAGAGGCAGCACGACCAACATGAGTTTTTGTGTTTTGGAAAAAGAAATGGAACGCTTTTGCAGAGGGGAACGATAATTAATTCCCCAAATCAGTTTGCCAGCGATTTTCAGGTGAATTGAATGAGTTTTCCAAAGCCAGTCAGCTGGGAGGGGTGGATGAATCCGGAAACAGCCTGTTTCCTTGTGACTAAATCAAGCCCACTATCAAAAAGGACTCTTGCATTTCTTTGGCTCTTTTCATATTTTTCTTCTTTATCATGGTTTGTAATGAATTTTCTGATGTGAGCTTTGATTTTGAGGCTGGAATATGGAGTTCAAGACTGGAAGGAATGGTCTTTTTCAATCAGGGCACAGCTGTTGGCTTGCTCCAATTCTGGCTTTCTGTCATGGTTTTGGGTTCCTCAGCAGAGTTTTGGTTTCCTGAGTGGCAATTTCCTAAAGGATTTCTGGGTGTGAGTTGGTTTTGCCTTCTTCCTTCCCAAATTTTGTATTCTGACGCAATACAAACACGAGTTTAGACAGCAGATCCATTATGAAATAAAACCAAAACCAATGAACGTGTCATGCTTAGAATTCTAGAGGCAGCACGGCCAACATGAGTTTTTGTGCTTTGGAAAAAGAAATGGAACCCTTTTGCAGAGGGGAACGATAATTAATTCCCCAAATCAGTGTGCCAGCGATTTTCAGGTGAATTGAATGAGTTTTCCAAAGCCAGTCAGCTGGGAGGGGTGGATGAATCTAGAAACAGCCTGTTTCCTGGTGACTAAATCAAGCCCACTATCAAAAAGGACTCTTCCATTTCTTTGGCTCTTTTCATATTTTTCTTCTTTATCATGGTTTGTAATGAATTTTCTGATGTGAGCTTTGATTTTGAGGCTGGAATATGGAGTTCAAGACCGGAAGGAATGGTCTTTTTCAATCAGGGCACAGCTGTTGGCTTGCTCCAATTCTGGCTTTCTGTCATGGTTTTGGGTGCCTCAGCCGAGTTTTGGTTTCCTGAGCGGCAATTTCCTAAATGATTTCTGAGTCTGAGTTGCTTTTGCCTTCTTCCTTCCCAAATGATGTATTCTGACGCAATACAAACACGAGTTTAGGCAGCAGATCCATTATGAAATAAAAACCAAAACCAATGAGCGTGTCATGCTTAGAATTCTAGAGGCAGCACGACCAACATGAGTTTTTGTGTTTTGGAGAAAGTAATGGAACCCTTTTGCAGAGGGGAACGATAATAAATTCCCCAAATCAGTGTGCCAGCGATTTTCAGGTGAATTGAATGAGTTTTCCAAAGCCAGTCAGCTGGGAGGGGTGGATGAATCCGGAAACAGCCTGTTTCCTTGGGACTAAATCAAGCCCACTATCAAAAAGGACTCTTGCATTTCTTTGGCTCTTTTCACATTTTTCTTCTTTATCATGGTTTGTAATGAATTTTCTGATGTGAGCTTTGATTTTGAGGCTGGAATATGGAGTTCAAGACACGGAAGGCATGGTCTTTTTCAATCAGGACACAGCTGTTGGCTTGCTCCAATTCTGGCTTTCTGTCATGGTTTTGGGTGCCTCAGCCGAGTTTTGGTTTCCTCAGCGGCAATTTCCTAAAGGATTTCTGGGTCTGAGTTGCTTTTGCCTTCTTCCTTCCCAAATTTTGTATTCTGACGCAATACAAACACGAGTTTAGACAGCAGATGCATTATGAAATAAAAAACAAAACCAATTAGCGTGTCATGCTTAGAATTCTAGAGGCAGCACGACCAACATGAGTTTTTGTGTTTTGGACAAAGAAATGGAACCCTTTTGCAGAGGGTAAAGATAATTAATTCCCCCAAATCAGTTTGCCAGCGATTTTCAGGTGAATTGAATGAGTTTTCCAAAGCCAGTCAGCTGGGAGGGGTGGATGAATCCGGAAACAGCCTGTTTCCTTGGGACTAAATCAAGCCCACTATCAAAAAGGACTCTTCCATTTCTTTGGCTCTTTTCACATTTTTCTTCTTTATCATGGTTTGTAATGAATTTTCTGATGTGAGCTTTGATTTTGAGGCTGGAATATGGAGTTCAAGACACGGAAGGAATGGTCTTTTTCAATCAGGGCACAGCTGTTGGCTTGCTCCAATTCTGGCTTTCTGTCATGGTTTTGGGTGCCTCAGCTGAGTTTTGGTTTCCTGAGCGGCAATTTCCTAAAGGATTTCTGGGTCTGAGTTGGTTTTGCCTTCTTCCTTCCCAAATTTTGTATTCTGACGCAATACAAACACGAGTTTAGACAGCAGATCCATTATGAAAGAAAAAACAAAACCAATGAGAGTGTCATGCTTAGAATTCTAGAGGCAGCACGACCAACATGAGTTTTTGTGTTTTGGAAAAAGAAATGGAAGCCTTTTGCAGAGGGGAACGATAATTAATTCCCCAAATCAGTGTGCCAGCGATTTTCAGGTGAATTGAATGAGTTTTCCAAAGCCAGTCAGCTGGGAGGGGTGGATGAATCCAGAAACAGCCTGTTTCCTTGTGACTAAATCAAGCCCACTCTCAAAAAGGACTCTTGCATTTTTTTGGCTCTTTTCACATTTTTCTTCTTTATCATGGTGTGTAATGAATTTTTTGATGTGAGCTTTGATTTTGAGGCTGGAATATGGAGTTCAAGACACGGAAGGAATGGTCTTTTTCAATCAGGGCACAGCTGTTGGCTTGCTCCAATTCTGGCTTTCTGTCATGGTTTTGGGTGCCTCAGCCGAGTTTTGGTTTCTTGAGCGGCAATTTCCTAAATGATTTCTGGGTCTGAGTTGGTTTTGCCTTCTTCCTTCCCAAATTTTGTATTCTGACGCAATACAAACACGAGTTTAGGCAGCAGAACCATTATGAAATAAAAACCAAAACCAATGAGCGTGTCATGCTTAGAATTCTAGAGCCAGGACGACCAACATGCGTTTTTGTGCTTTGGAAAAACAAATGGAACCCTTTTGCAGAGGGGAACGATAATTCCCCAAATCAGTTTGCCAGCGATTTTCAGGTGAATTGAATGAGTTTTCCAAAGCCCGTCAGCTGGCAGGGGTGGATGAATCCGGAAACAGCCTGTTTCCTTGGGACTAAATCAAGCCCACTATCAAAAAGGACTCTTGCATTTCTTTGGCTCTTTTCACATTTTTCTTCTTTATCATGGTTTGTAATGAATTTTCTGATGTGAGCTTTGATTTTGAGGCTGGAATATGGAGTTCAAGACCGGAAGGAATGGTCTTTTTCAATCAGGGCACAGCTGTTGGCTTGCTCCAATTCTGGCTTTCTGTCATGGTTTTGGGTGCCTCAGCCGAGTTTTGGTTTCCTGAGCGGCAATTTCCTAAATGATTTCTGGGTCTGAGTTGCTTTTGCCTTCTTCCTTCCCAAATTTTGTATTCTGACGCAATACACACACGAGTTTAGACAGCAGATCCATTATGAAAGAAAAAACAAAACCAATTAGCATGTCATGCTTAGAATCCTAGAGGCAGCACGACCAACATGAGTTTTTGTACTTTGAAAAAATAAATGGAACCCTTTTGCAGAGGGGAATGATAATTAATTCCCCAAATCAGTTTGCCAGCGATTTTCAGGTGAATTGAATGAGTTTTCCAAAGCCAGTCAGCTGGGAGGGGTGGATGAATCCAGAAACAGCCTGTTTCCTTGTGACTCAATCAAGCCCACTCTCAAAAAGGACTCTTCCATTTCTTTGGCTCTTTTCACATTTTTCTTCTTTATCATGGTTTGTAATGAATTTTCTGATGTGAGCTTTGATTTTGAGGCTGGAATATGGAGTTCAAGACACGGAAGGAATGGTCTTTTTCAATCAGGGCACAGCTGTTGGCTTGCTCCAATTCTGGCTTTCTGTCATGGTTTTGGGTGCCTCAGCCGAGTTTTGGTTTCCTCAGTGGCAATTTCCTAAAGGATTTCTGGGTCTGAGTTGGTTTTGCCTTCTTCCTTCCCAAATTTTGTATTCTGACGCAATACAAACACGAGTTTAGACAGCAGATCCATTATGAAATAAAAAACAAAACCAATGAGCGTGTCATGCTTAGAATTCTAGAGGCAGCACGACCAACATGAGTTTTTGTGTTTTGGAAAAAGAAATGGAACCCTTTTGCAGAGGGTAAAGATAATTAATTCCCCCAAATCAGTTTGCCAGCGATTTTCAGGTGAATTGAATGAGTTTTCCAAAGCCAGTCAGCTGGGAGGGGTGGATGAATCCGGAAACAGCCTGTTTCCTTGTGACTAAATCAAGCCCACTATCAAAAAGGACTCTTGCATTTCTTTGGCTCTTTTCACATTTTTCTTATTTCTCATGGTTTGTAATGAATTTTCTGATGTGAGCTTTGATTTTGAGGCTGGAATATGGAGTTCAAGACACGGAAGGAATGGTCTTTTTCAATCAGGGCACAGCTGTTGGCTTGCTCCAATTCTGGCTTTCTGTCATGGTTTTGGGTGCCTCAGCCGAGTTTTGGTTTCCTGAGCGGCAATTTCCTAAATGATTTCTGGGTCTGAGTTGCTTTTGCCTTCTTCCTTCCCAAATTTTGTATTCTGACGCAATACAAACACGAGTTTAGACAGCAGATCCATCATGAAAGAAAAAACAAAACCAATGAGCGTGTCATGCTTAGAATTCTGGAGGCAGCACGACCAACATGAGTTTTTGTGTTTTGGAAAAAGAAATGGAACCCTTTTGCAGAGGGGAACGATAATTAATTCCCCAAATCAGTTTGCCAGCGATTTTCAGGTGAATTGAATGAGTTTTCCAAAGCCAGTCAGCTGGGAGGGGTGGATGAATCCAGAAACAGCCTGTTTCCTTGTGACTAAATCAAGCCCACTATCAAAAAGGACTCTTGCATTTTTTTGGCTCTTTTCACATTTTTCTTCTTTATCATGGTGTGTAATGAATTTTTTTTTAAACTTTTATTTAATGAATATAAATTTCCAAAGTACAGCTTATGGATTACAATGGCTTGCCCTCCATAACGTCCCTCCCACCCGCAACCCTCCCCTTTCCCACTCCCTTTCCCCTTCCATTCACATCAAGATTCATTTTCGATTCTCTTTATATACAGAAGATCAGTTTAGCATACATTAAGTAAAGATTTCAACAGTTTGCTCCTACACAGAAACATAAAGTGAAAAATACTATTTGAGTACTAGTTATAGCATTAAATCTCAATGTACAGCCCACTAAGGACAAAGATCCTACATGAGGAGTAAGTACACAGTGACTCCTGTTGTTGACTTAACAAATTGACACTCTTGTTTATGGCATCAGTAATCACCCTAGGCTCTTGTCATGAGTTTCCAAGGCTATGGAAGCCCCCTGAGTTCACTGACTCTGATAATATTTAGACAAGGCCATGGTCAAAGTGGAAGTTCTCTCCTCCCTTCAGAGAAAGGTACCTCCTTCTTTGATGACCCGTTCTTTCCACTGGGATCTCACTCGTGGAGATCTTTCATTTTTTTTTTTCCCCAGAGTGTCTTGGCTTTCCATGCCTGAAATACTCTCATGGGCTTTTCAGCTGGATCTGCATGCCTTAAGGGCTGATTCTGAGGCCAGAGTGCTGTTTAGGACATCTGCCATTCTA
Organism: Oryctolagus cuniculus; assembly: GCF_051225735.1. Lineage (NCBI taxonomy): Eukaryota > Metazoa > Chordata > Mammalia > Lagomorpha > Leporidae > Oryctolagus > Oryctolagus cuniculus. The sequence goes on along the minus strand of NC_142879.1, from coordinate 81,676,241 downwards.
TGGGTCTGCTGTGTATCTCACTTCCCATGTTGGATCATTCTCTCCCTTTTTGATTCTATCAGCTAGTATTTGCAGACACTATTCTTGTTTATGTGATCCCTTTGGTTCTTAGTCCTATCATTATGATCAATTGTGCACAGAAATTGATCACTGGGACTAGTGAGATGGCATTGGTACATGCCACCTTGATGGGATTGAATTGGAATCCCCTGGTATGTTTCTAACTCTACCGTTTGAGGTAAGTCAGCTTGAGCATGTCCCGAATTGCACATCTCTTCTAATGAAGAACTGGATTAAGGATTCCTCTGGGTTGCCTTTAGAAATCTCTCTTTTTTTTAAATAATAGGTAAAATCCAACAATTTTATGTAGTACAAGCAAGTGGTATTTATCCCACGTAAGCAAGGCTGTCAGCATTTTAAAAAATCAATAAATTGGACATACTACACAAACTGCAAAAATGTTAAATGGTTACATCAACTTTTGTAAAAGATATTTGGCATAAAAAAACTGAGCAAACAAGAAACAGAAGAGAAATTCCTCATCTAGATAAAGAATATCTACCAAAACCAACTTTAATAGTGAAATTGGACAGTTTTCCCTTAAGTTGGGGAAAGGGGGAAGTGTCTTTTTCTCACCACTACTTTTCAATATTATGGTGGAATTACTAGACAGTGCAGTAACACAAAGAAAGGATACAAAATGCATACATATTGGGAAGGAAGACATAAAACTGCTAGCAAATGTCATTATTGCATGTATAGAAAATTCAAAAGTACATCATAAGTACCCCTGGAACAATGTTAGTGTAGCAAAGTGGCGAATTACATGTACAATTTAATTGTTGTTCCATGTATGGGTAAGAGCTAGGATTTGAAATTTAAAAACAAAATTAAGCATCATTTAAAATTGCATCAGGTTAAAAAGCAAATCCCAATCGGTGTCTTTTAACTGGACAGTTCAGGCCATTCACGTTCAATGTGACTAATGAAAAGTGGTAACTTTGCCCTGCCATTTGCCAAAGATAAGTTCTAATATATGCTTTGAATTCCCTGTGATCTTTTGCTGTGAGGTTTCCTTCCTTTATCTTCTTTCATACTGATGACCGTGTTTCTGTGTTTCTGTGTGTTACACATCTTTAAGCATCTGTTGCAGGGCTGGACGAGTGGCGACAAATTCTTTCAATTTCTGTTTGTTATGAAACGTCTTTATTTCACCTTCATTCACAAATGATAGCTTTGCAGGATATAATATTCTGGGCTGGCAGTTTTTCTCTCTTAGTACCTGGGCTATATCTCGCCATTCCCTTCTAGCTTGTAGAGTTTCTGATGAGAAGTCAGCAGTGAGTCTGATTGGCGATCCTCTGAAAGTAATCTGACGTTTCTCTCTTGCACATTTTAGGATCTTTTCTTTATGTTTCACTGTGGAGAGTTTAATTACAACGTGTCGTGGTGAGGATCTCTTTTGGTCGTGTTTATTAGGGGTTCTGTGAGCTTCCTGTACTAGGATTTCTCTGTCCTTCTCCAAACCTGGGAAATTTTCTGCTAATATCTCACTAAAAAGGCCTTCTAATCCTTTCTCCCTCTCCATGCCTTCAGGAACTCCTAGAACCCGAATGTTGGTTTTTTTAATAGTATCCTGAAGATTCCTGACAATATGTTTTAGATTTCTAATTTCCTCTTCTTTTCTTTGATCTGACTGTATCCTTTCCTGTTCTCTCTCTTCTAAGTCCGATATTCTCTCTTCTGCTTCACCCATTCTGTTTGTAAGGCTCTCTATTGTGTTTTTCATTTGGTCTATTGAATTCTTCACTTCAGTCACTATCACAGTTTCCTGTTGTACTAATTGTTTCGTTTCATTTTGATTCCTCCTTAATATTTCATTTTCACGAGAGAGATTTTCTATCTTGTCCATTAAGGCTTTATGTAGTTCAAGAATTTGTTTTTGAGAACTTCTTAATGTTCTTATCAATTTTTTGAGATCTGCTTCTTGCATTTCTTCTATGTCATCATCTTCATAATCTTGAATTGGGGTGTCTTTTTCATTTGAGGGCGTCATGGTGACTTCCTTGTTTTTATTACCTCGGTTTTTGCATTTGTTATTTGGCATATTGGAGATATTTGGTTTCTTCACTGTGGTGCTTTTTCTTGTTATACTATGACTCTAGATTAAGTGGACTATCTGTTTTTGATGGAGCCTTAGGGCTTGAGATGGGTGTGGCCTGGGAGCTCTGTTTGGTGTCCCAAAGGTGACACTCCCAGGTTAGGAGTGGTAAATCTCTCTTTCTCTCTCTTTCTTTTTTTGATTCAAAAGGGAAGTAATTCCGCACAGCTGAACGAAGTTGGAGGTAGTTAGCAGGCAAATGATATACCCACAGGAGCCAGAGATCGGAAGCTCTTTCCCAAGGACCACACAGGGAATCTGTTTGGCCCTCAGAGTGGGTTCAAATTCTCCTTCAGTCTCCCACTGGGTTGCCAAAGTTACGGAATTGTAGCGTCTCTGGAGAGTACTCAGGTGCATTCCGTGAGTTCTCTCCCCCACTGTCTCTTTTTTCACAGTCTCAGTTCAGTAGCACCACAAATTTACTAGGTCCTAATCTCCTGTTAATTCGCCCCGCCCAGAGTCAGGGTTTTCTGCTAGGCTCAGGGCCGGTGCAGACCTGAGGTCGCTCTGCTTATGACGTATGTCCAAGATGGCGCCTGCTCTTTGTCTTGCTCGCCCTTGAGAGGTGAGCAGAGAGAGAGAAACCCGTGTCCGTACCAGTCACCTTTTTTTTTTTTTCTCTCTCTCTCTCTCTTCCAGTTAGCCTGGTGAACTTTTCCCCGCCGGGGGTCGTTCCCTCTAGTCTCCTCTCTCTGCTTGCCTGCCGGTGTCTCGGGCTATTGAGGTTCGGCTCACCTTGCGTTCCAGCGCTGGTGTGTTGAGTCTGCCGCTGGTGTCCCGAACTGTGGGCTCCCACGCTCTCCACACAGGTCCGCTGTGAATCACGCGTTCTGGAAGAGTTTCTTCTGCTGTTTCCTCCCCTACTCTTCCTTGAACCTGCAGTATCTCCACTTTTATTAAACTATCTCTCCCCGGACTATCAGTGTGCTCCCTTCCTATTCCGCCATCTTGCCTCTCCTCCCCTGTAATGAATTTTTTGATGTGAGCTTTGATTTTGAGGCTGGAATATGGAGTTCAAGACCGGAAGGAATGCTCTTTTTCAATCAGGGCAAAGCTGTTGGCTTGCTCCAATTCTGGCTTTCTGTCATGGTTTTGGGTGCCTCAGCCGAGTTTTGGTTTCCTGAGTGGCAATTTCCTAAATGATTTCCGGGTCTGAGTTGGTTTTGCCTTCTTCCTTCCCAAATTTTGTATTCTGACGCAATACAAACACGAGTTTAGACAGCAGATCCATTATGAAATAAAAACCAAAACCAATTAGCGTGTCATGCTTAGAATTCTAGAGGCAGCACGACCAACATGAGTTTTTGTGCTTTGGAAAAAGAAATGGAACCCTTTTGCAGAGGGGAATGATAATTAATTCCCCAAATCAGTGTGCCAGCGATTTTCAGGTGAATTGAATGAGTTTTCCAAAGCCAGTCAGCTGGCAGGGGTGGATGAATCCGGAAACAGCCTGTTTCCTTGTGACTAAATCAGGCCCACTATCAAAAAGGACTCTTCCATTTCTTCGGCTCTTTTCATATTTTTCTTCTTTATCATGGTTTGTAATGAATTTTCTGATGTTAGCTTTGATTTTGAGGCTGGAATATGGAGTTCAAGACCGGAAGATATGGTCTTTTTCAATCAGGGCAGAGCTGTTGGCTTGCTCCAATTCTGGCTTTCTGTCATGCTTTTGGGTGCCTCAGCCGAGTTTTGGTTTCCTGAGCGGCAATTTCCTAAATGATTTCTGAGTCTGAGTTGGTTTTGCCTTCTTCCTTCCCAAATGATGTATTCTGACGCAATACAAACACGAGTTTAGGCAGCAGATCCATTATGAAATAAAAACCAAAACCAATGAGCGTGTCATGCTTAGAATTCTAGAGGCAGCACGACCAACATGAGTTTTTGTGTTTTGGAAAAAGAAATGGAACCCTTTTGCAGAGGGTAAAGATAATTAATTCCCCCAAATCAGTTTGCCAGCGATTTTCAGGTGAATTGAATGAGTTTTCCAAAGCCAGTCAGCTGGGAGGGGTGGATGAATCCGGAAACAGCCTGTTTCCTTGTGACTAAATCAAGCCCACTATCAAAAAGGACTCTTGCATTTCTTTGGCTCTTTTCACATTTTTCTTATTTCTCATGGTTTGTAATGAATTTTCTGATGTGAGCTTTGATTTTGAGGCTGGAATATGGAGTTCAAGACACGGAAGGAATGGTCTTTTTCAATCAGGGCACAGCTGTTGGCTTGCTCCAATTCTGGCTTTCTGTCATGGTTTTGGGTGCCTCAGCCGAGTTTTGGTTTCCTGAGCGGCAATTTCCTAAATGATTTCAGGGTCTGAGTTGCTTTTGCCTTCTTCCTTCCCAAATTTTGTATTCTGACGCAATACAAACACGAGTTTAGACAGCAGATCCATTATGAAAGAAAAAACAAAACCAATGAGCGTGTCATGCTTAGAATTCTAGAGGCAGCACGACCAACATGAGTTTTTGTGCTTTGGAAAAAGAAATGGAACCCTTTTGCAGAGGGCAACGATAATTAATTCCCCAAATCAGTTTTCCAGCGATTTTCAGGTGAATTGAATGAGTTTTCCAAAGCCAGTCATCTGGGAGGGGTGGATGAATCCGGAAACAGCATGTTTCCTTGTGACTAAATCAAGCCCACTATCAAAAAGGACTCTTCCATTTCTTCAGCTCTTTTCATATTTTTCTTCTTTATCATGGTTTGTAATGAAATTTCTGATGTGAGCTTTGATTTTGAGGCTGGAATATGGAGTTCAAGACACGGAAGGAATGGTCTTTTTCAATCAGGGCAGAGCTGTTGGCTTGCTCCAATTCTGGCTTTCTGTCATGGTTTTGGGTTCCTCAGCCGAGTTTTGGTTTCCTGAGTGGCAATTTCCTAAATGATTTCCGGGTCTGAGTTGGTTTTGCCTTCTTCCTTCCCAAATTTTGTATTCTGACGCAATACAAACACGAGTTTAGACAGCAGATCCATTATGAATGAAAAAACAAAACCAATTAGCGTGTCATGCTTAGAATTCTAGAGGCAGCACGACCAACATGAGTTTTTGTGTTTTGGAAAAAGAAATGGAACCCTTTTGCAGAGGGGAACGATAATTAATTCCCCAAATCAGTGTGCCAGCGATTTTCAGGTGAATTGAATGAGTTTTCCAAAGCCAGTCAGCTGGGAGGGGTGGATGAATCCGGAAACAGCCTGTATCCTTGTGACTAAATCAAGCCCACTATCAAAAAGGACTCTTCCATTTCTTCGGCTCTTTTCATATTTTTCTTCTTTATCATGGTTTGTAATGAATTTTCTGATGTGAGCTTTGATTTTGAGGCTGGAATATGGAGTTCAAGACCGGAAGGAATGGTCTTTTTCAATCAGGGCACAGCTGTTGGCTTGCTCCAATTCTGGCTTTCTGTCATGGTTTTGGGTTCCTCAGCAGAGTTTTGGTTTCCTGAGTGGCAATTTCCTAAATGATTTCCGGGTCTGAGTTGGTTTTGCCTTCTTCCTTCCCAAATTTTGTATTCTGACGCAATACAAACACGAGTTTAGACAGCAGATCCATTAGGAAAGAAAAAACAAAACCAATTAGCGTGTCATGCTTAGAATTCTAGAGGCAGCACGACCAACATGAGTTTTTGTGCTTTGGAAAAATAAATGGAACGCTTTTGCAGAGGGGAACGATAATTAATTCCCCAAATCAGTGTGCCAGCGATTTTCAGGTGAATTGAATGAGTTTTCCAAAGCCAGTCAGCTGGGAGGGGTGGATGAATCCGGAAACAGCCTGTTTCCTTGTGACTAAATCAAGCCCACTATCAAAAAGGACTCTTGCATTTCTTTGGCTCTTTTCACATTTTTCTTCTTTATCATGGTTTGTAATGAATTTTCTGATGTGAGCTTTGATTTTGAGGCTGGAATATGGATTTCAAGACCGGAAGGAATGGTCTTTTTCAATCAGGGCACCGCTGTTGGCTTGCTCCAATTCTGGCTTTCTGTCATGGTTTTGGGTTCCTCAGCCGAGTTTTGGTTTCCTGAGTGGCAATTTCCTAAATGATTTCCGGGTAGAAGTTGGTTTTGCCTTCTTCCTTCCCAAATTTTGTATTCTGACGCAATACAAACACGAGTTTAGACAGCAGATCCATTAGGAAAGAAAAACCAAAACCAATTAGCGTGTCATGCTTAGAATTCTAGAGGCACCATGAGCAATATGAGTTTTTGTACTTTGGAAAAAGAAATGGAACCCTTTTGCAGAGGGGAACGATAATTAATTCCCCAAATCAGTGTGCCAGCGATTTTCAGGTGAATTGAATGAGTTTTCCAAAGCCAGTCAGCTGGGAGGGGTGGATGAATCCGGAAACAGCCTGTTTCCTTGTGACTAAATCAAGCCCACTATCAAAAAGGACTCTTGCATTTCTTTGGCTCTTTTCACATTTTTCTTCTTTATCATGGTTTGTAATGAATTTTCTGATGTGAGCTTTGATTTTGAGGCTGGAATATGGATTTCAAGACCGGAAGGAATGGTCTTTTTCAATCAGGGCACCGCTGTTGGCTTGCTCCAATTCTGGCTTTCTGTCATGGTTTTGGGTGACTCAACCGAGTTTTGGTTTCCTGAGTGGCAATTTCCTAAATGATTTCTGGGTCTGAGTTGGTTTTGCCTTCTTCCTTCCCAAATTTTGTATTCTGACGCAATACAAACACGAGTTTAGACAGCAGATCCATTATGAAAGAAAAAACAAAAGCAATTAGCGTGTCATGCTTAGAATTCTAGAGGCAGCACGACCAACATGAGTTTTTGTGCTTTGGAAAAAGAAATGGAACCCTTTTGCAGAGGGGAACGATAATTAATTCCCCAAATCAGTGTGCCAGCGATTTTCAGGTGAATTGAATGAGTTTTCCAAAGCCAGTCAGCTGGGAGGGGTGGATGAATCCGGAAACAGCCTGTATCCTTGTGACTAAATCAAGCCCACTATCAAAAAGGACTCTTCCATTTCTTCGGCTCTTTTCATATTTTTCTTCTTTATCATGGTTTGTAATGAATTTTCTGATGTGAGCTTTGATTTTGAGGCTGGAATATGGAGTTCAAGACCGGAAGGAATGGTCTTTTTCAATCAGGGCACAGCTGTTGGCTTGCTCCAATTCTGGCTTTCTGTCATGGTTTTGGGTTCCTCAGCAGAGTTTTGGTTTCCTGAGTGGCAATTTCCTAAATGATTTCCGGGTCTGAGTTGGTTTTGCCTTCTTCCTTCCCAAATTTTGTATTCTGACGCAATACAAACACGAGTTTAGACAGCAGATCCATTAGGAAAGAAAAAACAAAACCAATTAGCGTGTCATGCTTAGAATTCTAGAGGCAGCACGACCAACATGAGTTTTTGTGCTTTGGAAAAATAAATGGAACGCTTTTGCAGAGGGGAACGATAATTAATTCCCCAAATCAGTGTGCCAGCGATTTTCAGGTGAATTGAATGAGTTTTCCAAAGCCAGTCAGCTGGGAGGGGTGGATGAATCCGGAAACAGCCTGTTTCCTTGTGACTAAATCAAGCCCACTATCAAAAAGGACTCTTCCATTTCTTTGGCTCTTTTCACATTTTTCTTCTTTATCATGGTTTGTAATGAATTTTCTGATGTGAGCTTTGATTTTGAGGCTGGAATATGGATTTCAAGACCGGAAGGAATGGTCTTTTTCAATCAGGGCACCGCTGTTGGCTTGCTCCAATTCTGGCTTTCTGTCATGGTTTTGGGTTCCTCAGCCGAGTTTTGGTTTCCTGAGTGGCAATTTCCTAAATGATTTCCGGGTCTGAGTTGGTTTTGCCTTCTTCCTTCCCAAATTTTGTATTCTGACGCAATACAAACACGAGTTTAGACAGCAGATCCATTAGGAAAGAAAAAACAAAACCAATTAGCGTGTCATGCTTAGAATTCTGGAGGCACCATGAGCAATATGAGTTTTTGTACTTTGGATAAAGAAATGGAACCCTTTTGCAGAGGTGAATGATGATTAATTCCCCAAATCAGTGTGCCAGCGATTTCAGGTGAATTGAATGAGTTTTCCAAAGCCAGTCAGCTGGGAGGGGTGGATGAATCCGGAAACAGCCTGTTTCATTGTGACTACATCAAGCACACTATCAAAAAGGACTCATCCATTTCTTTGGCTCTTTTCACATTTTTCTTCTTTATCATGGTTTGTTATGAATTTTCTGATGTAAGCTTTGATTTTGAGTCTGGAATATGGAGTTCAAGACACAGAAGGAATGGTCTTTTTCAATCAGGGCACAGCTGTTGGCTTGCTCCAATTCTGGCTTGCTGTCATGGTTTTGGGTGCCTCAGCCAAGATTTGGTTTCCTGAGTGGCAATTTCCTAAATGATTTCTGGGTCTGAGTTGGTTTTGCCTTCTTCCTTCCCAAATTTTGTATTCTGACGCAATACAAACACGAGTTTAGACAGCAGATCCATTATGAAAGAAAAAACAAAACCAATTAGCGTGTCATGCTTAGAATTCTAGAGGCAGCACGACCAAAATGAGTTTTTGTGTTTTGGAAAAAGAAATGGAACCCTTTTGCAGAGGGGAACGATAATTAATTCCCCAAATCAGTTTGCCAGCGATTTTCAGGTGAATTGAATGAGTTTTCCAAAGCCAGTCAGCTGGGAGGGGTGGATGAATGCGGAAACAGCCTGTTTCCTGGAGACTAAATCAAGCCCACTATCAAAAAGGACTCTTCCATTTCTTCGGCTCTTTTCACATTTTTCTTCTTTATCATGGTTTGTAATGAATTTTCTGATGTGAGCTTTGATTTTGAGGCTGGAATATGGAGTTAAAGACCGGAAGGAATGGTCTTTTTCATTCAGGGCACAGCTGTTGGCTTGCTCCAATTCTGGCTTTCTGTCATGGTTTTGGGTTCCTCAGCCGAGTTTTGGTTTCTTGAGCGCCAATTTCCTAAAGGATTTCTCGGTCTGAGTTGGTTTTGCCTTCTTCCTTCCCAAATTTTGTATTCTGACGCAATACAAACACGAGTTTAGACAGCAGATCCATTATGAAAGAAAAAACAAAACCAAGTAGCGTGTCATGCTTAGAATTCTAGAGGCAGCACGACCAACATGAATTTTTGTGCTTTGGAAAAAGAAATGGAACCCTTTTGCAGAGGGGAACGATAATTAATTCCCCAAATCAGTTTGCCAGCGATTTTCAGGTGAATTGAATGAGTTTTCCAAAGCCAGTCAGCTGGGAGGGGTGGATGAATCCGGAAACAGCCTGTTTCCTTGGGACTAAATCAAGCCCACTATCAAAAAGGACTCTTCCATTGCTTTGGCTCTTTTCACATTTTTCTCCTTTATCATGGTTTGTAATGAATTTTCTGATGTGAGCTTTGATTTTGAGGCTGGAATATGGAGTTCAAGACCGGAAGGAATGGTCTTTTTCAATCAGGGCACAGCTGTTGGCTTCCTCCAATTCTGGCTTTCTGTCATGGTTTTGGGTGCCTCAGCCGAGTTTTGGTTTCTTGAGCGGCAATTTCCTAAAAGATTTCTGGGTCTGAGTTGGTTTTGCCTTCTTCCTTCCCAAATTTTGTATTCTGACGCAATACAAACACGAGTTTAGACAGCAGATCCATTATGAAAGAAAAAACAAAACCAATTAGCGTGTCATGCTTAGAATTCTAGCGGCAGCACGACCAACATGAGTTTTTGTGCTTTGGAAAAAGAAATGGAACCCTTTTGCAGAGGGCAACGATAATTAATTCCCCAAATCAGTTTGCCAGCGATTTTCAGGTGAATTGAATGAGTTTCCAAAGCCAGTCAGCTGGGAGGGGTGGATGAATCCGGAAACAGCCTGTTTCCTTGTGACTAAATCAAGCCCACTATCAAAAAGGACTCTTCCATTTCTTTGGCTCTTCTCACTTTTTTCTTCTTTATCATGGTTTGTAATGAAATTTCTGATGTGAGCTTTGATTTTGAGGCTGGAATATGGAGTTCAAGACTGGAAGGAATGGTCTTTTTCAATCAGGGCACAGCTGTTGGCTTGCTCCAATTCTGGCTTTCTGTCATGGTTTTGGGTTCCTCAGCAGAGTTTTGGTTTCCTGAGTGGCAATTTCCTAAATGATTTCCGGGTCTGAGTTGGTTTTGCCTTCTTCCTTCCCAAATTTTGTATTCTGACGCAATACAAACACGAGTTTAGACAGCAGATCCATTTAGAAAGAAAAAACAAAACCAATTAGCGTGTCATGCTTAGAATTCTAGAGGCAGCACGACCAACATGAGTTTTTGTGTTTTGGAAAAAGAAATGGAACCCTTTTGCAGAGGGGAACGATAATTAATTCCCCAAATCAGTGTGCCAGCGATTTTCAGGTGAATTGAATGAGTTTTCCAAAGCCAGTCAGCTGGGAGGGGTGGATGAATCTGGAAACAGCCTGTTTCCTGGTGACTAAATCAAGCCAACTATCAAAAAGGACTCTTCCATTTCTTTGGCTCTTTTCACATTTTTCTCCTTTATCATGGTTTGTAATGAATTTTCTGATGTGAGCTTTGATTTTGAGGCTGGAATATGGATTTCAAGACCGGAAGGAATGGTCTTTTTCAATCAGGGCACAGCTGTTGGCTTGCTCCAATTCTGGCTTTCTGTCATGGTTTTGGGTGCCTCAGCCGAGTTTTGGTTTCATGAGTGGAAATTTCCTAAATGATTTCCGGGTCTGAGTTGGTTTTGCCTTCTTCCTTCCCAAATTTGTATTCTGACGCAATACAAACACGAGTTTAGACAGCAGATCCATTATGAAAGAAAAAACAAAACCAAGTAGCGTGTCATGCTTAGAATTCTAGAGGCAGCATGACCAATATGAGTTTTTCTGCTTTGGAAAAAGAAATGGAACCCTTTTGCAGAGGGGAACGATAATTAATTCCCCAAATCAGTTTGCCAGCGATTTTCAGGTGAATTGAATGAGTTTTCCAAAGCCAGTCAGCTGGGAGGGGTGGATGAATCTGGAAACAGCCTGTTTCCTTGTGACTAAATCAAGCCCACTATGAAAAAGGACTCATCCATTGCTTTGGCTCTTTTCACATTTTTCTCCTTTATCATGGTTTGTAATGAATTTTCTGATGTGAGCTTTGATTTTGAGGCTGGAATATGGAGTTCAAGACACGGAAGGAATGGTCTTTTTCAATCAGGGCACAGCTGTTGGCTTGCTCCAATTCTGGCTTTCTGTCATGGTTTTGGGTGCCTCAGCCGAGTTTTGGTTTCATGAGTGGAAATTTCCTAAATGATTTCCGGGTCTGAGTTGGTTTTGCCTTCTTCCTTCCCAAATTTGTATTCTGACGCAATACAAACACGAGTTTAGACAGCAGATCCATTATGAAAGAAAAAACAAAACCAAGTAGCGTGTCATGCTTAGAATTCTAGAGGCAGCATGACCAATATGAGTTTTTCTGCTTTGGAAAAAGAAATGGAACCCTTTTGCAGAGGGGAACGATAATTAATTCCCCAAATCAGTTTGCCAGCGATTTTCAGGTGAATTGAATGAGTTTTCCAAAGCCAGTCAGCTGGGAGGGGTGGATGAATCTGGAAACAGCCTGTTTCCTTGTGACTAAATCAAGCCCACTATCAAAAAGGACTCATCCATTGCTTTGGCTCTTTTCACATTTTTCTCCTTTATCATGGTTTGTAATGAATTTTCTGATGTGAGCTTTGATTTTGAGGCTGGAATATGGAGTTCAAGACACGGAAGGAATGGTCTTTTTCAATCAGGGCACAGCTGTTGGCTTGCTCCAATTCTGGCTTTCTGTCATGGTTTTGGGTGCCTCAGCTGAGTTTTGGTTTCTTGAGCGGCAATTTCCTAAAAGATTTCTGGGTCTGAGTTGGTTTTGCCTTCTTCCTTCCCAAATTTTGTATTCTGACGCAATACAAACACGAGTTTAGACAGCAGATCCATTAGGAAAGAAAAAACAAAACCAATTAGCGTGTCATGCTTAGAATTCTAGAGGCAGCACGACCAACATGAGTTTTTGTGCTTTGGAAAAATAAATGGAACGCTTTTGCAGAGGGGAACGATAATTAATTCCCCAAATCAGTGTGCCAGCGATTTTCAGGTGAATTGAATGAGTTTTCCAAAGCCAGTCAGCTGGGAGGGGTGGATGAATCTGGAAACAGCCTGTTTCCTTGTGACTAAATCAAGCCCACTATCAAAAAGGACTCTTCCATTGCTTTGGCTCTTTTCACATTTTTCTCCTTTATCATGGTTTGTAATGAATTTTCTGATGTGAGCTTTGATTTTGAGGCTGGAATATGGAGTTCAAGACACGGAAGGAATGGTCTTTTTCAATCAGGGCACAGCTGTTGGCTTGCTCCAATTCTGGCTTTCTGTCATGGTTTTGGGTGCCTCAGCTGAGTTTTGGTTTCTTGAGCGGCAATTTCCTAAAAGATTTCTGGGTCTGAGTTGGTTTTGCCTTCTTCCTTCCCAAATTTTGTATTCTGACGCAATACAAACACGAGTTTAGACAGCAGATCCATTAGGAAAGAAAAAACAAAACCAATTAGCGTGTCATGCTTAGAATTCTAGAGGCAGCACGACCAACATGAGTTTTTGTGCTTTGGAAAAATAAATGGAACGCTTTTGCAGAGGGGAACGATAATTAATTCCCCAAATCAGTGTGCCAGCGATTTTCAGGTGAATTGAATGAGTTTTCCAAAGCCAGTCAGCTGGGAGGGGTGGATGAATCCGGAAACAGCCTGTTTCCTTGTGACTAAATCAAGCCCACTATCAAAAAGGACTCTTCCATTTCTTTGGCTCTTTTCACATTTTTCTTCTTTATCATGGTTTGTAATGAATTTTCTGATGTGAGCTTTGATTTTGAGGCTGGAATATGGATTTCAAGACCGGAAGGAATGGTCTTTTTCAATCAGGGCACCGCTGTTGGCTTGCTCCAATTCTGGCTTTCTGTCATGGTTTTGGGTTCCTCAGCCGAGTTTTGGTTTCCTGAGTGGCAATTTCCTAAATGATTTCCGGGTCTGAGTTGGTTTTGCCTTCTTCCTTCCCAAATTTTGTATTCTGACGCAATACAAACACGAGTTTAGACAGCAGATCCATTAGGAAAGAAAAAACAAAACCAATTAGCGTGTCATGCTTAGAATTCTGGAGGCACCATGAGCAATATGAGTTTTTGTACTTTGGATAAAGAAATGGAACCCTTTTGCAGAGGTGAATGATGATTAATTCCCCAAATCAGTGTGCCAGCGATTTTCAGGTGAATTGAATGAGTTTTCCAAAGCCAGTCAGCTGGGAGGGGTGGATGAATCCGGAAACAGCCTGTTTCATTGTGACTAAATCAAGCACACTATCAAAAAGGACTCATCCATTTCTTTGGCTCTTTTCACATTTTTCTTCTTTATCATGGTTTGTTATGAATTTTCTGATGTAAGCTTTGATTTTGAGGCTGGAATATGGAGTTCAAGACACAGAAGGAATGGTCTTTTTCAATCAGGGCACAGCTGTTGGCTTGCTCCAATTCTGGCTTGCTGTCATGGTTTTGGGTGCCTCAGCCAAGATTTGGTTTCCTGAGTGGCAATTTCCTAAATGATTTCTGGGTCTGAGTTGGTTTTGCCTTCTTCCTTCCCAAATTTTGTATTCTGACGCAATACAAACACGAGTTTAGACAGCAGATCCATTATGAAAGAAAAAACAAAACCAATTAGCGTGTCATGCTTAGAATTCTAGAGGCAGCACGACCAAAATGAGTTTTTGTGTTTTGGAAAAAGAAATGGAACCCTTTTGCAGAGGGGAACGATAATTAATTCCCCAAATCAGTTTGCCAGCGATTTTCAGGTGAATTGAATGAGTTTTCCAAAGCCAGTCAGCTGGGAGGGGTGGATGAATGCGGAAACAGCCTGTTTCCTTGGGACTAAATCAAGCCCACTATCAAAAAGGACTCTTCCATTTCTTCGGCTCTTTTCACATTTTTCTTCTTTATCATGGTTTGTAATGAATTTTCTGATGTGAGCTTTGATTTTGAGGCTGGAATATGGAGTTAAAGACCGGAAGGAATGGTCTTTTTCATTCAGGGCACAGCTGTTGGCTTGCTCCAATTCTGGCTTTCTGTCATGGTTTTGGGTTCCTCAGCCGAGTTTTGGTTTCTTGAGCGCCAATTTCCTAAAGGATTTCTCGGTCTGAGTTGGTTTTGCCTTCTTCCTTCCCAAATTTTGTATTCTGACGCAATACAAACACGAGTTTAGACAGCAGATCCATTATGAAAGAAAAAACAAAACCAAGTAGCGTGTCATGCTTAGAATTCTAGAGGCAGCACGACCAACATGAATTTTTGTGCTTTGGAAAAAGAAATGGAACCCTTTTGCAGAGGGGAACGATAATTAATTCCCCAAATCAGTTTGCCAGCGATTTTCAGGTGAATTGAATGAGTTTTCCAAAGCCAGTCAGCTGGGAGGGGTGGATGAATCCGGAAACAGCCTGTTTCCTTGGGACTAAATCAAGCCCACTATCAAAAAGGACTCTTCCATTGCTTTGGCTCTTTTCACATTTTTCTCCTTTATCATGGTTTGTAATGAATTTTCTGATGTGAGCTTTGATTTTGAGGCTGGAATATGGAGTTCAAGACCGGAAGGAATGGTCTTTTTCAATCAGGGCACAGCTGTTGGCTTCCTCCAATTCTGGCTTTCTGTCATGGTTTTGGGTGCCTCAGCCGAGTTTTGGTTTCTTGAGCGGCAATTTCCTAAAAGATTTCTGGGTCTGAGTTGGTTTTGCCTTCTTCCTTCCCAAATTTTGTATTCTGACGCAATACAAACACGAGTTTAGACAGCAGATCCATTATGAAAGAAAAAACAAAACCAATTAGCGTGTCATGCTTAGAATTCTAGCGGCAGCACGACCAACATGAGTTTTTGTGCTTTGGAAAAAGAAATGGAACCCTTTTGCAGAGGGCAACGATAATTAATTCCCCAAATCAGTTTGCCAGCGATTTTCAGGTGAATTGAATGAGTTTCCAAAGCCAGTCAGCTGGGAGGGGTGGATGAATCCGGAAACAGCCTGTTTCCTTGTGACTAAATCAAGCCCACTATCAAAAAGGACTCTTCCATTTCTTTGGCTCTTCTCACTTTTTTCTTCTTTATCATGGTTTGTAATGAAATTTCTGATGTGAGCTTTGATTTTGAGGCTGGAATATGGAGTTAAAGACACAGAAGGAATGGTCTTTTTCAATCAGGGCACAGCTGTTGGCTTGCTCCAATTCTGGCTTTCTGTCATGGTTTTGGGTTCCTCAGCAGAGTTTTGGTTTCCTGAGTGGCAATTTCCTAAATGATTTCCGGGTCTGAGTTGGTTTTGCCTTCTTCCTTCCCAAATTTTGTATTCTGACGCAATACAAACACGAGTTTAGACAGCAGATCCATTTAGAAAGAAAAAACAAAACCAATTAGCGTGTCATGCTTAGAATTCTAGAGGCAGCACGACCAACATGAGTTTTTGTGTTTTGGAAAAAGAAATGGAACCCTTTTGCAGAGGGACACGATAATTAATTCCCCAAATCAGTGTGCCAGCGATTTTCAGGTGAATTGAATGAGTTTTCCAAAGCCAGTCAGCTGGGAGGGGTGGATGAATCTGGAAACAGCCTGTTTCCTGGTGACTAAATCAAGCCAACTATCAAAAAGGACTCTTCCATTTCTTTGGCTCTTTTCACATTTTTCTCCTTTATCATGGTTTGTAATGAATTTTCTGATGTGAGCTTTGATTTTGAGGCTGGAATATGGATTTCAAGACCGGAAGGAATGGTCTTTTTCAATCAGGGCACAGCTGTTGGCTTGCTCCAATTCTGGCTTTCTGTCATGGTTTTGGGTGCCTCAGCCGAGTTTTGGTTTCATGAGTGGAAATTTCCTAAATGATTTCCGGGTCTGAGTTGGTTTTGCCTTCTTCCTTCCCAAATTTGTATTCTGACGCAATACAAACACGAGTTTAGACAGCAGATCCATTATGAAAGAAAAAACAAAACCAAGTAGCGTGTCATGCTTAGAATTCTAGAGGCAGCATGACCAATATGAGTTTTTCTGCTTTGGAAAAAGAAATGGAACCCTTTTGCAGAGGGGAACGATAATTAATTCCCCAAATCAGTTTGCCAGCGATTTTCAGGTGAATTGAATGAGTTTTCCAAAGCCAGTCAGCTGGGAGGGGTGGATGAATCTGGAAACAGCCTGTTTCCTTGTGACTAAATCAAGCCCACTATCAAAAAGGACTCATCCATTGCTTTGGCTCTTTTCACATTTTTCTCCTTTATCATGGTTTGTAATGAATTTTCTGATGTGAGCTTTGATTTTGAGGCTGGAATATGGAGTTCAAGACACGGAAGGAATGGTCTTTTTCAATCAGGGCACAGCTGTTGGCTTGCTCCAATTCTGGCTTTCTGTCATGGTTTTGGGTGCCTCAGCCGAGTTTTGGTTTCATGAGTGGAAATTTCCTAAATGATTTCCGGGTCTGAGTTGGTTTTGCCTTCTTCCTTCCCAAATTTGTATTCTGACGCAATACAAACACGAGTTTAGACAGCAGATCCACTATGAAAGAAAAAACAAAACCAAGTAGCGTGTCATGCTTAGAATTCTAGAGGCAGCATGACCAATATGAGTTTTTCTGCTTTGGAAAAAGAAATGGAACCCTTTTGCAGAGGGGAACGATAATTAATTCCCCAAATCAGTTTGCCAGCGATTTTCAGGTGAATTGAATGAGTTTTCCAAAGCCAGTCAGCTGGGAGGGGTGGATGAATCTGGAAACAGCCTGTTTCCTTGTGACTAAATCAAGCCCACTATCAAAAAGGACTCTTCCATTGCTTTGGCTCTTTTCACATTTTTCTCCTTTATCATGGTTTGTAATGAATTTTCTGATGTGAGCTTTGATTTTGAGGCTGGAATATGGAGTTCAAGACACGGAAGGAATGGTCTTTTTCAATCAGGGCACAGCTGTTGGCTTGCTCCAATTCTGGCTTTCTGTCATGGTTTTGGGTGCCTCAGCTGAGTTTTGGTTTCTTGAGCGGCAATTTCCTAAAAGATTTCTGGGTCTGAGTTGGTTTTGCCTTCTTCCTTCCCAAATTTTGTATTCTGACGCAATACAAACACGAGTTTAGACAGCAGATCCATTATGAAAGAAAAAACAAAACCAATTAGCGTGTCATGCTTAGAATTCTAGCGGCAGCACGACCAACATGAGTTTTTGTGTTTTGGAAAAAGAAATGGAAGCCTTTTGCAGAGGGCAACGATAATTAATTCCCCAAATCAGTTTGCCAGCGATTTTCAGGTGAATTGAATGAGTTTTCCAAAGCCAGTCAGCTGGGAGGGGTGGATGAATCTGGAAACAGCCTGTTTCCTTGTGACTAAATCAAGCCCACTATCAAAAAGAACTCTTCCATTTCTTTGGCTCTTTTCACATTTTTCTTCTTTATCATGGTTTGTAATGAATTTTCTGATGTGAGCTTTGATTTTGAGGCTGGAATATGGAGTTCAAGACACGGAAGGAATGGTCTTTTTCAATCAGGGCACAGCTGTTGGCTTGCTCCAATTCTGGCTTTCTGTCATGGTTTTGGGTGCCTCAGCAGAGTTTTGGTTTACTGAGTAGAAATTTCCTAAATGATTTCCGGGTCTGAGTTGGTTTTGCCTTCTTCCTTCCCAAATTTTGTATTCTGACGCAATACAAACACGAGTTTAGACAGCAGATCCATTATGAAATAAAATACAAAACCAATTAGCGTGTCATTCTTAGAATTCTAGAGGCAGCACGACCAACATGAGTTTTTGTGCTTTAGACAAAGAAATGGAAGCCTTTTGCAGAGGGGAACGATAATTCATTCCCCAAATCAGTTTTCCAGCGATTTTCAGGTGAATTGAATGAGTTTTCCAAAGCCAGTCAGCTGGGAGGGGTGGATGAATCTGGAAACAGCCTGTTTCCTGGAGACTAAATCAAGCCCACTATCAAAAAGGACTCTTCCATTTCTTTGGCTCTTTTCACATTTTTCTTCTTTATCATGGTTTGTAATGAATTTTCTGATGTGAGCTTTGATTTTGTGGCTGGAATATGGAGTTCAAGACACGGAAGGAATGGTCTTTTTCAATCAGGGCACAGCTGTTGGCTTGCTCCAATTCTGGCTTTCTGTCATGGTTTTGGGTTCCTCAGCAGAGTTTTGGTTTCCTGAGTGGCAATTTCCTAAAGGATTTCCGGGTCTGAGTTGGTTTTGCCTTCTTCCTTCCCAAATTTTGTATTCTGACGCAATACAAACACGAGTTTAGACAGCAGATCCATTAGGATAGAAAAAACAAAACCAATTAGCGTGTCATGCTTAGAATTCTAGAGGCAGCACGACCAACATGAGTTTTTGTGTTTTGGAAAAAGAAATGGAACCCTTTTGCAGAGGGGAACGATAATTAATTCCCCAAATCAGTTTTCCAGCGATTTTCAGGTGAATTGAATGAGTTTTCCAAAGCCAGTCAGCTGGGAGGGGTGGATGAATCCGGAAACAGCCTGTTTCATTGTGACTAAATCAAGCACACTATCAAAAAGGACTCATCCATTTCTTTGCCTCTTTTCACATTTTTCTTCTTTATCATGGTTTGTTATGAATTTTCTGATGTGAGCTTTGATTTTGAGGCTGGAATATGGAGTTAAAGACACAGAAGGAATGGTCTTTTTCAATCAGGGCACAGCTGTTGGCTTGCTCCAATTCTGGCTTTCTGTCATGGTTTTGGGTGCCTCAGCCGAGTTTTGGTTTCCTGAGCGGCAATTTCCTAAATGATTTCTGGGTCTGAGTTGGTTTTGCCTTCCTCCTTCCCAAATGTTGTATTCTGACGCAATACAAACACGAGTTTAGACAGCAGATCCATTAGGAAAGAAAAAACAAAACCAATTAGCGTGTCATGCTTAGAATTCTAGAGGCAGCACGACCAACATGAGTTTTTGTGTTTTGGAAAAAGAAATGGAACCCTTTTGCAGAGGGGAATGATAATTAATTCCCCAAATCAGTTTGCCAGCGATTTTCAGGTGAATTGAATGAGTTTTCCAAAGCCAGTCAGCTGGGAGGGGTGGATGAATGCGGAAACAGCCTGTTTCCTTGTGACTAAATCAAGCCCACTATCAAAAAGGACTCTTCCATTTCTTTGGCTCTTTTCACATTTTTCTTCTTTATCATGGTTTGTAATGAATTTTCTGATGTGAGCTTTGATTTTGAGGCTGGAATATGGAGTTCCAGACACGGAAGGAATGGTCTTTTTCAATCAGGGCACAGCTGTTGGCTTGCTCCAATTCTGGCTTTCTGTCATGCTTTTGGGTGCCTCAGCCGAGTTTTGGTTTCCTCAGCGGCAATTTCCTAAAGGATTTCTGGGTCTGAGTTGCTTTTGCCTTCTTCCTTCCCAAATTTTGTATTCTGACGCAATACAAACACGAGTTTAGACAGCAGATCCACTATGAAATAAAAAAAAAAACCAAAACCAATTAGCGTGTCATGCTTAGAATTCTAGAGGCAGCACGACCAACATGAGTTTTTGTGCTTTGGAAAAAGAAATGGAACCCTTTTGCACAGGGGTTCGATAATTAATTCCCCCAAATCAGTTTGCCAGTGATTTTCACTTGAATTGAAAGAGTTTTCCAAAGCCAGTCAGCTGGGAGGGGTGGATGAATCCGGAAACAGCCTGTTTCCTTGTGACTAAATCAAGCCCACTATCAAAAAGGACTCTTCCATTTCTTTGGCTCTTTTCACATTTTTCTTCTTTATCATGGTTTGTAATGAATTTTCTGATGTGAGCTTTGATTTTGAGGCTGGAATATGGAGTTCAAGACACGGAAGGAATGGTCTTTTTCAATCAGGACACAGCTGTTGTCTTGCTCCAATTCTGGCTTTCTGTCATGGTTTTGGGTGCCTCAGCCGAGTTTTGGTTTCTTGAGCGCCAATTTCCTAAAAGATTTCTGGGTCTGAGTTGCTTTTGCCTTCTTCCTTCCCAAATTTTGTATTCTGACGCAATACAAACACGAGTTTAGACAGCAGATCCATTATGAAATAAAAAAAAACCAAAACCAATTAGCGTGTCATGCTTAGAATTCTAGAGGCAGCACGACCAACATGAGTTTTTGTGTTTTGGAAAAAGAAATGGAACCCTTTTGCAGAGGGGAACAATAATTAATTCCCCAAATCAGTTTGCCAGCGATTTTCAGGTGAATTGAATGAGTTTTCCAAAGCCAGTCAGCTGGGAGGGGTGGATGAATCCGGAAACAGCCTGTTTCCTTGTGACTAAATCAAGCCCACTCTCAAAAAGGACTCTTGCATTTCTTTGGCTCTTTTCACATTTTTCTTCTTTATCATGGTTTGTAATGAATTTTCTGATGTGAGCTTTGATTTTGAGGCTGGAATATGGAGTTCAAGACCGGAAGGAATGGTCTTTTTCAATCAGGGCACAGCTGTTGCATTGCTCCAATTCTGGCTTTCTGTCATGCTTTTGGGTGCCTCAGCCGAATTTTGGTTTCTTGAGCGGCAATTTCCTAAAGGATTTCTGGGTCTGAGTTGGTTTTGCCTTCTTCCTTCCCAAATTTTGTATTCTGACGCAATACAAACATGAGTTTAGACAGCAGATCCACTATGAAATGAAAAAAAAAACATGCCTGAAATACTCTCATGAGCTTTTCAGCCAGCTCCGAATGCCTTTAGGGCTGATTCTGAGGCCAGAGTGCTATTTAGGACATCTGCCATTCTATGAGTCTGCTGAGTATCTCACTTCCCATGTTGGATCACTCTCCCCTTTCTTTACTCCATCAGTTAGCGTTAGCAGGTACTAGACTTGTCTATGTGCTCCCTTTGACTCCCAGTCCCTTCACCATGACCAACTGTGAACTGAAACTGATCACCTGGAACAGTGAGATGGCATTGGTACATGCCACCTCGATGACATTGAATTGGAATCCCCTGGTATGCTTCCAACTCCACCACTTGGGGAAAGTCAGCCTGAGCATGTCCCAAATTATACATCTCTTCCCTCTCCCATTCCCACCACCATGTTCAACAGGGATCACATTTCAGTTAATTTTCAACACTTAAGAATAACTGTGCATCAATTACAGATCTAAACCAGTCATATTAAGTAGAACAGATAAAAAAAAAACTACTAAGAGGGATAATGTATTTAGTTGTTCATTAACAGTCAGGGCTATGCTGATCAAGCCACCATTTCCCACACTCTGGCAAAAGATCTCTGTGAGTGAGATCCCAGTGGAAAGAACAGGCCATCAAAGAAGGAGGTACCTTTCTCTGAAGGGAGGAGAGAACCTCCACTTTGACTATGATCTTGTCTAAACAAGATAAGAGTCGGAGAACTCAGAGGGCTTCCATAGCCTTGGAAACTCATGACTGCAGCATAGGGAGATTACTGATGCCATAGACAGGAGTGTCAATTGGTAAAGTCAACAACAGGAGTCACTGTGCACTTACTCCTCATGTAGGATCTCTGTCCTTAATGTGCTGTACATTGAGATTTAATGCTATAACGAGTACTCAAACAATATATTTCACTTTGTGTTTCTATGGGGGTGCAAACTGTTGAAATCCTTACTTAATGCATACTAAACTGATCCTCTGTAAAAAAAAATAAAAAAATAAAAAGAAAGAAATTATCAATTCCAAACTTGACTCTCACTGGGATTAAACATGACAATAGGTCTGCTCTGATTTCATCATCATTTAAAAAAATCATTTATTATTTTTCACTTTATGTTTCTGAGTGGGAGCAAAGTGTTGAAATCCATACTTAATGTATACTAAGCTGATCTTCTGTATATTAAGATAATCGAAAATGAATCTTGATGTGAATGGAAGGGGAGAGGGAGTGGGAAAGGGGAGGGTTGTGGGTGGGAAGGACGGTATGGGGGGAAAGCCATTGTAATCCATAAGTCGTACTTTGGAAATTTATATGCATTAAATAAAAGTTAAAAAAAAAAACAAAACCAATTAGCGTGTCATGCTTAGAATTCTAGAGGCAGCACGACCAACATGAGTTTTTGTGTTTTGGACAAAGAAATGGAACCCTTTTGCAGAGGGGAACGATAATTCATTCCCCAAATCAGTTTGCCAGCGATTTTCAGGTGAATTGAATGAGTTTTCCAAAGCCAGTCAGCTGGCAGGGGTGGATGAATCCGGAAACAGCCTGTTTCCTTGTGACTAAATCAAGCCCACTATCAAAAAGGACTCTTCCATTTCTTTGGCTCTTTTCACATTTTTCTTCTTTATCATGGTTTGTAATGAATTTTCTGATGTGAGCTTTGATTTTGAGGCTGGAATATGGAGTTCAAGACACGGAAGGAATGGTCTTTTTCAATCAGGGCACAGCTGTTGGCTTGCTCCAATTCTGGCTTTCTGTCATGCTTTTGGGTGCCTCAGCCGAGTTTTGGTTTCTTGAGCGGCAATTTCCTAAATGATTTCTGGGTCTGAGTTGGTTTTGCCTTCTTCCTTCCCAAATTTTGTATTCTGACGCAATACAAACACGAGTTTAGACAGCAGATACATTATGAAAGAAAAAACAAAACCAATTAGCGTGTCATGCTTAGAATTCTAGAGGCAGCACGACCAACATGAGTTTTTGTGTTTTGGAAAAAGAAATGGAACCCTTTTGCAGAGGGGAACGATAATTAATTCCCCAAATCAGTTTGCCAGCGATTTTCAGGTGAATTGAATGAGTTTTCCAAAGCCAGTCAGCTGGGAGGGGTGGATGAATCCGGAAACAGCCATTTCCTTGTGACTAAATCAAGCCCACTATCAAAAAGGACTCTTGCATTTCTTTGGCTCTTTTCACATTTTTCTTCTTTATCATGGTTTGTAATGAATTTTCTGATGTGAGCTTTGATTTTGAGGCTGGAATATGGAGTTCCAGACACGGAAGGAATGGTCTTTTTCAATTAGGGCACAGCTGTTGGCTTGCTCCAATTCTGGCTTTCTGTCATGGTTTTGGGTGCCTCAGCCGAGTTTTGGTTTCTTGAGCGGCAATTTCCTAAAGGATTTCTGGGTCTGAGTTGGTTTTGCCTTCTTCCTTTCCCAAATTTTGTATTCTGACGCAATACAAACACGAGTTTAGACAGCAGATCCATTATGAAAGAAAAAACAAAACCAATTAGCGTGTCATGCTTAGAATTCTAGAGGCAGCACAACCAACATGAGTTTTTGTGTTTTGGAAAAAGAAATGGAACCCTTTTGCAGAGGGGAATGATAATTAATTCCCCAAATCAGTTTGCCAGCGATTTTCAGGTGAATTGAATGAGTTTTCCAAAGCCAGTCAGCTGGGAGGGGTGGATGAATCCGGAAACAGCCTGTTTCCTTGTGACTAAATCAAGCCCACTATCAAAAAGGACTCTTCCATTTCTTTGGCTCTTCTCACTTTTTTCTTCTTTATCATGGTTTGTAATGAATTTTCTGATGTGAGCTTTGATTTTGAGGCTGGAATATGGAGTTCAAGACACGGAAGGAATGGTCGTTTTCAATCAGGGCACAGCTGTTGGCTTGCTCCAATTCTGGCTTTCTGTCATGGTTTTGGGTGCCTCAGCCGAGTTTTGGTTTCTTGAGCGGCAATTTCCTAAATGATTTCTGGGTCTGAGTTGGTTTTGCCTTCTTCCTTTCCCAAATTTTGTATTCTGACGCAATGCAAACATGAGTTTAGACAGCAGATCCATTATGAAAAAAAAAAAAACAAAAACAAAAGCAATTCGCGTGTCATGCTTAGAATTCTAGAGGCAGCACGACCAACATGAGTTTTTGTGTTTTGGAAAAAGAAATGGAACCCTTTTGCAGAGAGGAACGATAATTCATTCCCCAAATCAGTTTGCCAGCGATTTTCAGGGGAATTGAATGAGTTTTCCAAAGCCAGTCAGCTGGGAGGGGTGGATGAATGCGGAAACAGCCTGTTTCCTTGTGACTAAATCAAGCCCACTATCAAAAAGGACTCTTCCATTTCTTTGGCTCTTTTCACATTTTTCTTCTTTATCATGGTTTGTAATGAATTTTCTGATGTGAGCTTTGATTTTGAGGCTGGAATATGGAGTTCAAGACCCGGAAGGAATGGTCTTTTTCAATCAGGGCACAGCTGTTGGCTTGCTCCAATTCTGGCTTTCTGTCATGGTTTTGGGTGCCTCAGCCGAGTTTTGGTTTCTTGAGCGGCAATTTCCTAAATGCATTCCGGGTCTGAGTTGGTTTTGCCTTCTTCCTTCCCAAATTTTGTATTCTGACACAATACAAACACGAGTTTAGACAGCAGATCCACTATGAAATGAAAAAAACCAAAACCAATTGGCGTGTCATGCTTAGAATTCTAGAGGCAGCACGACCAACATGAGTTTTTGTGTTTTGGAAAAAGAAATGGAACCCTTTTGCAGAGGGGAACGATAATTAATTCCCCAAATCAGTTTGCCAGCGATTTTCAGGTGAATTGAATGAGTTTTCCAAAGCCAGTCAGCTGGGAGGGGTGGATGAATCTGGAAACAGCCTGTCTCCTTGTGACTAAATCAAGCCCACTATCAAAAAGGACTCTTGCATTTCTTTGGCTCTTTTCACATTTTTCTTCTTTATCATGGTTTGTAATGAATTTTCTGATGTGAGCTTTGATTTTGAGGCTGGAATATGGAGTTCAAGACACGGAAGGAATGGTCTTTTTCAATCAGGGCACAGCTGTTGGCTTGCTCCAATTCTGGCTTTCTGTCATGGTTTTGGGTGCCTCAGCCGAGTTTTGGTTTCTTGAGCGCCAATTTCCTAAAGGATTTCTCGGTCTGAGTTGGTTTTGCCTTCTTCCTTCCCAAATTTTGTATTCTGACGCAATACAAACACGAGTTTAGACAGCAGATCCATTATGAAATAAAAATAAAACCAATTAGCGTGTCATGCTTAGAATTCTAAAGGCAGCACGACCAACATGAGTTTTTGTGTTTTGGACAAAGAAATGGAACCCTTTTGCAGAGGGGAACGATAATTAATTCCCCAAATCAGTTTGCCAGCGATTTTCAGGTGAATTGAATGAGTTTTCCAAAGCCAGTCAGCTGGGAGGGGTGGATGAATCCGGAAACAGCCTGTTTCCTTGGGACTCAATCAAGCCCACTATCAACAAGGACTCTTCCATTTCTTTGGCTCTTTTCACATTTTTCTTCTTTATCATGGTTTGTAATGAATTTTCTGATGTGAGCTTTGATTTTGAGGCTGGAATATGGAGTTCAAGACACGGAAGGAATGGTCTTTTTCAATCAGGGCACAGCTGTTGGCTTGCTCCGATTCTGGCTTTCTGTCATGGTTTTGGGTGCCTCAGCCGAGTTTTGGTTTCTTGAGCGGCAATTTCCTAAAGGATTTCTGGGTCTGAGTTGATTTTGCCTTCTTCCTTCCCAAATTTTATATTCTGACACAATACAAACACGAGTTTAGACAGCAGATCCATTATGAAATAAAAAAAATAATGAAAACCAATTAGCGTGTCATGGTTAGAATTCTAGAGGCAGCACGACCAACATGAGTTTTTGTGTTTTGGACAAAGAAATGGAACCCTTTTGCAGAGGGCAACGATAATTAATTCCCCAAATGAGTTTGCCAGGGATTTTCAGGTGAATTGAATGAGTTTTCCAAAGCCAGTCAGCTGGGAGGGGTGGATGAATCCGGAAACAGCCTGTTTCCTTGGGACTAAATCAAGCACACTCTCAAAAGGGACTCTTCCATTTCTTTGGCTCTTTTCACATTTTTCTTCTTTATCATGGTTTGTAATGAATTTTCTGATGTGAGCTTTGATTTTGAGGCTGGAATATGGAGTTCAAGACACGGAAGGAATGGTCTTTTTCAATCAGGGCACAGCTGTTGGCTTGCTCCAATTCTGGCTTTCTGTCATGGTTTTGGGTGCCTCAGCCGAGTTTTGGTTTCTTGAGCGCCAATTTCCTAAAGGATTTCTCGGTCTGAGTTGGTTTTGCCTTCTTCCTTCCCAAATTTTGTATTCTGACGCAATACAAACACGAGTTTAGACAGCAGATCCATTATGAAATAAAAAAAATAATGAAAACCAATTAGCGTGTCATGCTTAGAATTCTAGAGGCAGCACGACCAACATGAGTTTTTGTGTTTTGGACAAAGAAATGGAACCCTTTTGCAGAGGGGAACGATAATTCATTCCCCAAATCAGTTTGCCAGCGATTTTCAGGGGAATTGAATGAGTTTTCCAAAGCCAGTCAGCTGGGAGGGGTGGATGAATCCGGAAACAGCCTGTTTCCTTGTGACTAAATCAAGCACACTCTCAAAAGGGACTCTTCCATTTCTTTGGCTCTTTTCACATTTTTCTTCTTTATCATGGTTTGTAATGAATTTTCTGATGTGAGCTTTGATTTTGAGGCTGGAATACGGAGTTCAAGACACGGAAGGAATGGTCTTTTTCAATCAGGGCACAGCTGTTGGCTTGCTCCAATTCTGGCTTTCTGTCATGGTTTTGGGTGCCTCAGCCGAGTTTTGGTTTCTTGAGCGCCAATTTCCTAAAGGATTTCTCGGTCTGAGTTGGTTTTGCCTTCTTCGTTCCCAAATTTTGTATTCTGACACAATACAAACACGAGTTTAGACAGCAGATCCACTATGAAATGAAAAAAACCAAAACCAATTGGCGTGTCATGCTTAGAATTCTAGAGGCAGCACGACCAACATGAGTTTTTGTGTTTTGGAAAAAGAAATGGAACCCTTTTGCAGAGGGGAACGATAATTAATTCCCCAAATCAGTTTGCCAGCGATTTTCAGGTGAATTGAATGAGTTTTCCAAAGCCAGTCAGCTGGGAGGGGTGGATGAATCTGGAAACAGCCTGTCTCCTTGTGACTAAATCAAGCCCACTATCAAAAAGGACTCTTGCATTTCTTTGGCTCTTTTCACATTTTTCTTCTTTATCATGGTTTGTAATGAATTTTCTGATGTGAGCTTTGATTTTGAGGCTGGAATATGGAGTTCAAGACACGGAAGGAATGGTCTTTTTCAATCAGGGCACAGCTGTTGGCTTGCTCCAATTCTGGCTTTCTGTCATGGTTTTGGGTGCCTCAGCCGAGTTTTGGTTTCTTGATCGCCAATTTCCTAAAGGATTTCTCGGTCTGAGTTGGTTTTGCCTTCTTCCTTCCCAAATTTTGTATTCTGACGCAATACAAACACGAGTTTAGACAGCAGATCCATTATGAAATAAAAATAAAACCAATTAGCGTGTCATGCTTAGAATTCTAAAGGCAGCACGACCAACATGAGTTTTTGTGTTTTGGACAAAGAAATGGAACCCTTTTGCAGAGGGGAACGATAATTAATTCCCCAAATCAGTTTGCCAGCGATTTTCAGGTGAATTGAATGAGTTTTCCAAAGCCAGTCAGCTGGGAGGGGTGGATGAATCCGGAAACAGCCTGTTTCCTTGGGACTCAATCAAGCCCACTATCAACAAGGACTCTTCCATTTCTTTGGCTCTTTTCACATTTTTCTTCTTTATCATGGTTTGTAATGAATTTTCTGATGTGAGCTTTGATTTTGAGGCTGGAATATGGAGTTCAAGACACGGAAGGAATGGTCTTTTTCAATCAGGGCACAGCTGTTGGCTTGCTCCGATTCTGGCTTTCTGTCATGGTTTTGGGTGCCTCAGCCGAGTTTTGGTTTCTTGAGCGGCAATTTCCTAAAGGATTTCTGGGTCTGAGTTGATTTTGCCTTCTTCCTTCCCAAATTTTATATTCTGACACAATACAAACACGAGTTTAGACAGCAGATCCATTATGAAATAAAAAAAATAATGAAAACCAATTAGCGTGTCATGGTTAGAATTCTAGAGGCAGCACGACCAACATGAGTTTTTGTGTTTTGGACAAAGAAATGGAACCCTTTTGCAGAGGGCAACGATAATTAATTCCCCAAATGAGTTTGCCAGGGATTTTCAGGTGAATTGAATGAGTTTTCCAAAGCCAGTCAGCTGGGAGGGGTGGATGAATCCGGAAACAGCCTGTTTCCTTGGGACTAAATCAAGCACACTCTCAAAAGGGACTCTTCCATTTCTTTGGCTCTTTTCACATTTTTCTTCTTTATCATGGTTTGTAATGAATTTTCTGATGTGAGCTTTGATTTTGAGGCTGGAATATGGAGTTCAAGACACGGAAGGAATGGTCTTTTTCAATCAGGGCACAGCTGTTGGCTTGCTCCAATTCTGGCTTTCTGTCATGGTTTTGGGTGCCTCAGCCGAGTTTTGGTTTCTTGAGCGCCAATTTCCTAAAGGATTTCTCGGTCTGAGTTGGTTTTGCCTTCTTCCTTCCCAAATTTTGTATTCTGACGCAATACAAACACGAGTTTAGACAGCAGATCCATTATGAAATAAAAAAAATAATGAAAACCAATTAGCGTGTCATGCTTAGAATTCTAGAGGCAGCACGACCAACATGAGTTTTTGTGTTTTGGACAAAGAAATGGAACCCTTTTGCAGAGGGGAACGATAATTCATTCCCCAAATCAGTTTGCCAGCGATTTTCAGGGGAATTGAATGAGTTTTCCAAAGCCAGTCAGCTGGGAGGGGTGGATGAATCCGGAAACAGCCTGTTTCCTTGTGACTAAATCAAGCACACTCTCAAAAGGGACTCTTCCATTTCTTTGGCTCTTTTCACATTTTTCTTCTTTATCATGGTTTGTAATGAATTTTCTGATGTGAGCTTTGATTTTGAGGCTGGAATACGGAGTTCAAGACACGGAAGGAATGGTCTTTTTCAATCAGGGCACAGCTGTTGGCTTGCTCCAATTCTGGCTTTCTGTCATGGTTTTGGGTGCCTCAGCCGAGTTTTGGTTTCTTGAGCGCCAATTTCCTAAAGGATTTCTCGGTCTGAGTTGGTTTTGCCTTCTTCGTTCCCAAATTTTGTATTCTGACACAATACAAACACGAGTTTAGACAGCAGATCCACTATGAAATGAAAAAAACCAAAACCAATTGGCGTGTCATGCTTAGAATTCTAGAGGCAGCACGACCAACATGAGTTTTTGTGTTTTGGACAAAGAAATGGAACCCTTTTGCAGAGGGGAACGATAATTCATTCCCCAAATCAGTTTGCCAGCGATTTTCAGGTGAATTGAATGAGTTTTCCAAAGCCAGTCAGCTGGCAGGGGTGGATGAATCCGGAAACAGCCTGTTTCCTTGTGACTAAATCAAGCCCACTCTCAAAAGGGACTCTTCCATTTCTTTGGCTCTTTTCACATTTTTCTTCTTTATCATGGTTTGTAATGAATTTTCTGATGTGAGCTTTGATTTTGAGGCTGGAATATGGAGTTCAAGACACGGAAGGAATGGTCTTTTTCAATCAGGGCACAGCTGTTGGCTTGCTCCAATTCTGGCTTTCTGTCATGGTTTTGGGTGCCTCAGCCGAGTTTTGGTTTCTTGATCGCCAATTTCCTAAAGGATTTCTCGGTCTGAGTTGGTTTTGCCTTCTTCCTTCCCAAATTTTGTATTCTGACGCAATACAAACACGAGTTTAGACAGCAGATCCATTATGAAATAAAAATAAAACCAATTAGCGTGTCATGCTTAGAATTCTAAAGGCAGCACGACCAACATGAGTTTTTGTGTTTTGGACAAAGAAATGGAACCCTTTTGCAGAGGGGAACGATAATTAATTCCCCAAATCAGTTTGCCAGCGATTTTCAGGTGAATTGAATGAGTTTTCCAAAGCCAGTCAGCTGGGAGGGGTGGATGAATCCGGAAACAGCCTGTTTCCTTGGGACTCAATCAAGCCCACTATCAACAAGGACTCTTCCATTTCTTTGGCTCTTTTCACATTTTTCTTCTTTATCATGGTTTGTAATGAATTTTCTGATGTGAGCTTTGATTTTGAGGCTGGAATATGGAGTTCAAGACACGGAAGGAATGGTCTTTTTCAATCAGGGCACAGCTGTTGGCTTGCTCCGATTCTGGCTTTCTGTCATGGTTTTGGGTGCCTCAGCCGAGTTTTGGTTTCTTGAGCGGCAATTTCCTAAAGGATTTCTGGGTCTGAGTTGATTTTGCCTTCTTCCTTCCCAAATTTTATGTTCTGACACAATACAAACACGAGTTTAGACAGCAGATCCATTATGAAATAAAAAAAATAATGAAAACCAATTAGCGTGTCATGGTTAGAATTCTAGAGGCAGCACGACCAACATGAGTTTTTGTGTTTTGGACAAAGAAATGGAACCCTTTTGCAGAGGGCAACGATAATTAATTCCCCAAATGAGTTTGCCAGGGATTTTCAGGTGAATTGAATGAGTTTTCCAAAGCCAGTCAGCTGGGAGGGGTGGATGAATCCGGAAACAGCCTGTTTCCTTGGGACTAAATCAAGCACACTCTCAAAAGGGACTCTTCCATTTCTTTGGCTCTTTTCACATTTTTCTTCTTTATCATGGTTTGTAATGAATTTTCTGATGTGAGCTTTGATTTTGAGGCTGGAATATGGAGTTCAAGACACGGAAGGAATGGTCTTTTTCAATCAGGGCACAGCTGTTGGCTTGCTCCAATTCTGGCTTTCTGTCATGGTTTTGGGTGCCTCAGCCGAGTTTTGGTTTCTTGAGCGGCAATTTCCTAAAGGATTTCTCGGTCTGAGTTGGTTTTGCCTTCTTCCTTCCCAAATTTTGTATTCTGACGCAATACAAACACGAGTTTAGACAGCAGATCCATTATGAAATAAAAAAAATAATGAAAACCAATTAGCGTGTCATGCTTAGAATTCTAGAGGCAGCACGACCAACATGAGTTTTTGTGTTTTGGACAAAGAAATGGAACCCTTTTGCAGA
This sequence comes from Oryctolagus cuniculus, assembly GCF_051225735.1. Lineage (NCBI taxonomy): Eukaryota > Metazoa > Chordata > Mammalia > Lagomorpha > Leporidae > Oryctolagus > Oryctolagus cuniculus. The sequence continues at coordinate 81,645,347 of NC_142879.1, read as the reverse complement.
GGGGAACGATAATTCATTCCCCAAATCAGTTTGCCAGCGATTTTCAGGGGAATTGAATGAGTTTTCCAAAGCCAGTCAGCTGGGAGGGGTGGATGAATCCGGAAACAGCCTGTTTCCTTGTGACTAAATCAAGCACACTCTCAAAAGGGACTCTTCCATTTCTTTGGCTCTTTTCACATTTTTCTTCTTTATCATGGTTTGTAATGAATTTTCTGATGTGAGCTTTGATTTTGAGGCTGGAATACGGAGTTCAAGACACGGAAGGAATGGTCTTTTTCAATCAGGGCACAGCTGTTGGCTTGCTCCAATTCTGGCTTTCTGTCATGGTTTTGGGTGCCTCAGCCGAGTTTTGGTTTCTTGAGCGCCAATTTCCTAAAGGATTTCTCGGTCTGAGTTGGTTTTGCCTTCTTCCTTCCCAAATTTTGTATTCTGACGCAATACAAACACGAGTTTAGACAGCAGATCCATTATGAAATAAAAAAAAAAAACAAAACCAATTATCGTGTCATGCTTAGAATTCTAGAGGCAGCACGACCAACATGAGTTTTTGTGTTTTGGACAAAGAAATGGACCCTTTTGCAGAGGGGAACGATAATTAATTCCCCAAATCAGTTTGCCAGCGATTTTCAGGGGAATTGAATGAGTTTTCCAAAGCCAGTCAGCTGGCAGGGGTGGATGAATCCGGAAACAGCCTGTTTCCTTGTGACTAAATCAAGCCCACTCTCAAAAAGGACTCTTCCATTTCTTTGGCTCTTTTCACATTTTTCTTCTTTATCATGGTTTGTAATGAATTTTCTGATGTGAGCTTTGATTTTGAGGCTGGAATATGGAGTTCAAGACACGGAAGGAATGGTCTTTTTCAATCAGGGCACAGCTGTGGCATTGCTCCAATTCTGGCTTTCTGTCATGGTTTTGGGTGCCTCAGCCGAGTTTTGGTTTCTTGAGCGCCAATTTCCTAAAGGATTTCTGGGTCTGAGTTGGTTTTGCCTTCTTCCTTCCCAAATTTTGTATTCTGACGCAATGCAAACACGAGTTTAGACAGCAGCTCCATTATGAAATAAAAAAAAAAAAATCAAAACCAATTAGCGTGTCATGCTTAGAATTCTAGAGGCAGCACGACCAACATGAGTTTTTGTGTTTTGGACAAAGAAATGGAACCCTTTTGCAGAGGGGAACGATAATTCATTCCCCAAATCAGTTTGCCAGCGATTTTCAGGTGAATTGAATGAGTTTTCCAAAGCCAGTCAGCTGGCAGGGGTGGATGAATCCGGAAACAGCCTGTTTCCTTGGGACTAAATCAAGCCCACTCTCAAAAGGGACTCTTCCATTTCTTTGGCTCTTTTCACATTTTTCTTCTTTATCATGGTTTGTAATGAATTTTCTGATGTGAGCTTTGATTTTGAGGCTGGAATATGGAGTTCAAGACACGGAAGGAATGGTCTTTTTCAATCAGGGCACAGCTGTTGGCTTGCTCCAATTCTGGCTTTCTGTCATGGTTTTGGGTGCCTCAGCTGAGTTTTGGTTTCTTGAGCGCCAATTTCCTAAAGGATTTCTGGGTCTGAGTTGGTTTTGCCTTCTTCCTTCCCAAATTTTGTATTCTGACGCAATGCAAACACGAGTTTAGACAGCAGCTCCATTATGAAATAAAAAAAAAAAACCAATTAGCGTGTCATGCTTAGAATTCTAGAGGCAGCACGACCAACATGAGTTTTTGTGTTTTGGACAAAGAAATGGAACCCTTTTGCAGAGGGGAACGATAATTCATTCCCCAAATCAGTTTGCCAGCGATTTTCAGGTGAATTGAATGAGTTTTCCAAAGCCAGTCAGCTGGCAGGGGTGGATGAATCTGGAAACAGCCTGTTTCCTTGGGACTAAATCAAGCCCACTCTCAAAAGGGACTCTTCCATTTCTTTGGCTCTTTTCACATTTTTCTTCTTTATCATGGTTTGTAATGAATTTTCTGACGTGAGCTTTGATTTTGAGGCTGGAATATGGAGTTCAAGACACGGAAGGAATGGTCTTTTTCAATCAGGGCACAGCTGTTGGCTTGCTCCAATTCTGGCTTTCTGTCATGGTTTTGGGTGCCTCAGCCGAGTTTTGGTTTCTTGAGCGGCAATTTCCTAAAGGATTTCTGGGTCTGAGTTGGTTTTGCCTTCTTCCTTCCCAAATTTTGTATTCTGACGCAATACAAACACGAGTTTAGACAGCAGATCCATTATGAAATAAAAAAAAAAACCAATTAGCGTGTCATGCTTAGAATTCTAGAGGCAGCACGACCAACATGAGTTTTTGTGTTTTGGAAAAAGTAATGGAACCCTTTTGCATAGGGGAACGATAATTCATTCCCCAAATCAGTTTGCCAGCGATTTCCAGGTGAATTGAATGAGTTTTCCAAAGCCAGTCAGCTGGGAGGGGTGGATGAATCCGGAAACAGCCTGTTTCCTTGGGACTAAATCAAGCACACTCTCAAAAGGGACTCTTCCATTTCTTTGGCTCTTTTCACATTTTTCTTCTTTATCATGGTTTGTAATGAATTTTCTGATGTGAGCTTTGATTTTGAAGCTGGAATATGGAGATCAAGAGACGGAAGGAATGGTCTTTTTCAATCAGGGCACAGCTGTTGGCTTGCTCCAATTCTGGCTTTCTGTCATGGTTTTGGGTGCCTCAGCCGAGTTTTGGTTTCTTGATCGCCAATTTCCTAAAGGATTTCTCGGTCTGAGTTGGTTTTGCCTTCTTCCTTCCCAAATTTTGTATTCTGACGCAATACAAACACGAGTTTAGACAGCAGATCCATTATGAAATAAAAAAAATAATGAAAACCAATTAGCGTGTCATGCTTAGAATTCTAGAGGCAGCACGACCAACATGAGTTTTTGTGTTTTGGACAAAGAAATGGAACCCTTTTGCAGAGGGGAACGATAATTCATTCCCCAAATCAGTTTGCCAGCGATGTTCAGGGGAATTGAATGAGTTTTCCAAAGCCAGTCAGCTGGGAGGGGTGGATGAATCCGGAAACAGCCTGTTTCCTTGGGACTAAATCAAGCCGACTCTCAAAAGGGACTCTTCCATTTCTTTGGCTCTTTTCACATTTTTCTTCTTTATCATGGTTTGTAATGAATTTTCTGATGTGAGCTTTGATTTTGAGGCTGGAATATGGAGTTCAAGACACGGAAGGAATGGTCTTTTTCAATCAGGGCACAGCTGTTGGCTTGCTCCAATTCTGGCTTTCTGTCATGGTTTTGGGTGCCTCAGCCGAGTTTTGGTTTCTTGAGCGCCAATTTCCTAAAGGATTTCTCGGTCTGAGTTGGTTTTGCCTTCTTCCTTCCCAAATTTTGTATTCTGACGCAATACAAACACGAGTTTAGACAGCAGATCCATTATGAAAGAAAAAAGCAATACCAATAAGCGTGTCATGCTTAGAATTCTAGAGGCAGCACGACCAACATGAGTTTTTGTGTTTTGGAAAAAGAAATGGAACCCTTTTGTAGAGGGGAACGATAATTCATTCCCCAAATCAGTTTGCCAGCGATTTTCAGGGGAATTGAATGAGTTTTCCAAAGCCAGTCAGCTGGGATGGGTGGAAGAATCCGGAAACAGCCTGTTTCCTTGGGACTAAATCAAGCCCACTCTCAAAAAGGACTCTTCCAGTTCTTTGGCTCTTTTCACATTTTTCTTCTTTATCATGGTTTGTAATGAATTTTCTGATGTGAGCTTTGATTTTGAGGCTGGAATATGGAGTTCAAGACACGGAAGGAATGGTCTTTTTCAATCAGGGCACAGCTGTTGCATTGCTCCAATTCTGGCTTTCTGTCATGGTTTTGGGTGCCTCAGCCGAGTTTTGGTTTCTTGAGCGCCAATTTCCTAAAGGATTTCTGGGTCTGAGTTGGTTTTGCCTTCTTCCTTCCCAAATTTTGTATTCTGACGCAATGCAAACACGAGTTTAGACAGCAGCTCCATTATGAAATAAAAAAAAAAAAAAAACAATTAGCGCGTCATGCTTAGAATTCTAGAGGCAGCACGACCAACATGAGTTTTTGTGTTTTGGACAAAGAAATGGAACCCTTTTGCAGAGGGAAACGATAATTCATTCCCCAAATCAGTTTGCCAGCGATTTTCAGGGGAATTGAATGAGTTTTCCAAAGCCAGTCAGCTGGCAGGGGTGGATGAATCCGGAAACAGCCTGTTTCCTTGGGACTAAATCAAGCCCACTATCAAAAGGGACTCTTCCATTTCTTTGGCTCTTTTCACGTTTTTCTTCTTTATCATGGTTTGTAATGAATTTTCTGATGTGAGCTTTGATTTTGAGGCTGGAATATGGAGTTCAAGACACGGAAGGAATGGTCTTTTTCAATCAGGGCACAGCTGTTGGCTTGCTCCAATTCTGGCTTTCTGTCATGCTTTTGGGTGCCTCAGCCGAGTTTTGGTTTCTTGAGCGGCAATTTCCTAAAGGATTTCTCGGTCTGAGTTGGTTTTGCCTTCTTCCTTCCCAAATTTTGTATTCTGACGCAATACAAACACGAGTTTAGACAGCAGATCCATTATGAAATACAAAAAACAAAACCAATTATCGTGTCATGCTTAGAATTCTAGAGGCAGCACGACCAACATGAGTTTTTGTGTTTTGGACAAAGAAATGGAACCCTTTTGCAGAGGGACACGATAATTAATTCCCCAAATCAGTTTGCCAGCGATTTTCAGGTGAATTGAATGAGTTTTCCAAAGCCAGTCAGCTGGGAGGGGTGGATGAATCCGGAAACAGCCTGTTTCCTTGTGACTAAATCAAGCCCACTCTCAAAAAGGACTCTTGCATTTCTTTGGCTCTTTTCACATTTTTCTTCTTTATCATGGTTTGTAATGAATTTTCTGATGTGAGCTTTGATTTTGAGCCTGGAATATGGAGTTCAAGACACGGAAGGAATGGTCTTTTTCAATCAGGGCACAGCTGTTGCATTGCTCCAATTCTGGCTTTCTGTCATGGTTTTGGGTGCCTCAGCCGAGTTTTCGTTTCTTGAGCGGCAATTTCCTAAAGGATTTCTGGGTCTGAGTTGGTTTTGCCTTCTTCCTTTCCCAAATTTTGTATTCTGACGCAATACAAACACGCGTTTAGACAGCAGATCCATTATGAAATAAAAAAAAAAAATCAAAACCAATTAGCGTGTCATGCTTAGAATTCTAGAGGCAGCACGACCAACATGAGTTTTTGTGTTTTGGAAAAAGAAATGGAACCCTTTTGCAGAGGGGAACGATAATTCATTCCCCAAATCAGTTTGCCAGCGATTTTCAGGGGAATTGAATGAGTTTTCCAAAGCCAGTCAGCTGGGAGGGGTGGATGAATCCGGAAACAGCCTGTTTCCTGGTGACTAAATCAAGCCCACTATCAACAAGGACTCTTCCATTTCTTTGGCTCTTTTCATATTTTTCTTCTTTATCATGGTTTGTAATGAATTTTCTGACGTGAGCTTTGATTTTGAGGCTGGAATATGGAGTTCAAGACACGGAAGGAATGGTCTTTTTCAATCAGGGCACAGCTGTTGGCTTGCTCCAATTCTGGCTTTCTGTCATGGTTTTGGGTGCCTCAGCCGAGTTTTGGTTTCTTGAGCGGCAATTTCCTAAAGGATTTCTGGGTCTGAGTTGGTTTTGCCTTCTTCCTTCCCAAATTTTGTATTCTGACACAATGCAAACACGAGTTTAGACAGCACCTCCATTATGAAATAAAAAAAAAAAAAACCAATTAGCGTGTCATGCTTAGAATTCTAGAGGCAGCACGACCAACATGAGTTTTTGTGTTTTGGACAAAGAAATGGAACCCTTTTGCAGAGGGGAACGATAATTCATTCCCCAAATCAGTTTGCCAGCGATTTTCAGGTGAATTGAATGAGTTTTCCAAAGCCAGTCAGCTGGCAGGGGTGGATGAATCCGGAAACAGCCTGTTTCCTTGTGACTAAATCAAGCCCACTCTCAAAAGGGACTCTTCCATTTCTTTGGCTCTTTTCACATTTTTCTTCTTTATCATGGTTTGTAATGAATTTTCTGATGTGAGCTTTGATTTTGAGGCTGGAATATGGAGTTCAAGACCCGGAAGGAATGGTCTTTTTCAATCAGGGCACAGCTGTTGGCTTGCTCCGATTCTGGCTTTCTGTCATGGTTTTGGGTGCCTCAGCCGAGTTTTGGTTTCTTGAGCGCCAATTTCCTAAAGGATTTCTGGGTCTGAGTTGGTTTTGCCTTCTTCCTTCCCAAATTTTGTATTCTGACGCAATACAAACATGAGTTTAGACAGCAGATCCATTATGAAATAAAAAAAATAATGAAAACCAATTAGCGTGTCATGGTTAGAATTCTAGAGGCAGCACGACCAACATGAGTTTTTGTGTTTTGGACAAAGAAATGGAACCCTTTTGCAGAGGGCAACGATAATTAATTCCCCAAATGAGTTTGCCAGGGATTTTCAGGTGAATTGAATGAGTTTTCCAAAGCCAGTCAGCTGGGAGGGGTGGATGAATCCGGAAACAGCCTGTTTCCTTGTGACTCAATCAAGCCCACTATCAACAAGGACTCTTCCATTTCTTTGGCTCTTTTCACATTTTTCTTCTTTATCATGGTTTGTAATGAATTTTCTGATGTGAGCTTTGATTTTGAGGCTGGAATATGGAGTTCAAGACACGGAAGGAATGGTCTTTTTCAATCAGGGCACAGCTGTTGGCTTGCTCCAATTCTGGCTTTCTGTCATGGTTTTGGGTGCCTCAGCCGAGTTTTGGTTTCTTGAGCGGCAATTTCCTAAAGGATTTCTGGGTCTGAGTTGGTTTTGCCTTCTTCCTTCCCAAATTTTGTATTCTGACGCAATGCAAACACGAGTTTAGACAGCACCTCCATTATGAAATAAAAAAAAAAAAACCAATTAGCGTGTCATGCTTAGAATTCTAGAGGCAGCACGACCAACATGAGTTTTTGTGTTTTGGACAAAGAAATGGAACCCTTTTGCAGAGGGGAACGATAATTCATTCCCCAAATCAGTTTGCCAGCGATTTTCAGGTGAATTGAATGAGTTTTCCAAAGCCAGTCAGCTGGGAGGGGTGGATGAATCCGGAAACAGCCTGTTTCCTTGGGACTAAATCAAGCCCACTCTCAAAAGGGACTCTTCCATTTCTTTGGCTCTTTTCACATTTTTCTTCTTTATCATGGTTTGTAATGAATTTTCTGATGTGAGCTTTGATTTTGAGGCTGGAATATGGAGTTCAAGACACGGAAGGAATGGTCTTTTTCAATCAGGGCACAGCTGTTGGCTTGCTCCAATTCTGGCTTTCTGTCATGCTTTTGGGTGCCTCAGCCGAGTTTTGGTTTCTTGAGGGCCAAATTCCTAAAGGATTTCTGGGTCTGAGTTGGTTTTGCCTTCTTCCTTCCCAAATTTTGTATTCTGACGCAATGCAAACACGAGTTTAGACAGCACCTCCATTATGAAATAAAAAAAAAAAAAACCAATTAGCGTGTCATGCTTAGAATTCTAGAGGCAGCACGACCAACATGAGTTTTTGTGTTTTGGACAAAGAAATGGAACCCTTTTGCAGAGGGGAACGATAATTCATTCCCCAAATCAGTTTGCCAGCGATTTTCAGGTGAATTGAATGAGTTTTCCAAAGCCAGTCAGCTGGGAGGGGTGGATGAATCCGGAAACAGCCTGTTTCCTTGGGACTAAATCAAGCCCACTCTCAAAAGGGACTCTTCCATTTCTTTGGCTCTTTTCATATTTTTCTTCTTTATCATGGTTTGTAATGAATTTTCTGATGTGAGCTTTGATTTTGAGGCTGGAATATGGAGTTCAAGACACGGAAGGAATGGTCTTTTTCAATCAGGGCACAGCTGTTGGCTTGCTCCAATTCTGGCTTTCTGTCATGGTTTTGGGTGCCTCAGCCGTGTTTTGGTTTCTTGAGCGGCAATTTCCTAAAGGATTTCTCGGTCTGAGTTGGTTTTGCCTTCTTCCTTCCCAAATTTTGTATTCTGACGCAATACAAACACGAGTTTAGACAGCAGATCCATTATGAAATAAAAAAAACAAAACCAATTAGCGTGTCATGCTTAGAATTCTAGAGGCAGCACGACCAACATGAGTTTTTGTGTTTTGGACAAAGAAATGGAACCCTTTTGCAGAGGGGAACGATAATTAATTCCCCAAATCAGTTTGCCAGCGATTTTCAGGTGAATTGAATGAGTTTTCCAAAGCCAGTCAGCTGGGAGGGGTGGATGAATCCGGAAACAGCCTGTTTCCTTGTGACTCAATCAAGCCCACTCTCAAAAAGGACTCTTCCATTTCTTTGGCTCTTTTCACATTTTTCTTCTTTATCATGGTTTGTAATGAATTTTCTGATGTGAGCTTTGATTTTGAGGCTGGAATATGGAGTTCAAGACACGGAAGGAATGGTCTTTTTCAATCAGGGCACAGCTGTTGGCTTGCTCCAATACTGGCTTTCTGTCATGGTTTTGGGTGCCTCAGCCGAGTTTTGGTTTCTTGAGCGCCAATTTCCTAAAGGATTTCTCGGTCTGAGTTGGTTTTGCCTTCTTCCTTCCCAAATTTTGTATTCTGACACAATACAAACACGAGTTTAGACAGCAGATCCATTATGAAATAAAAAAAAAAAACAATTAGCGTGTCATGCTTAGAATTCTAGAGGCAGCACGACCAACATGAGTTTTTGTGTTTTGGAAAAAGAAATGGAACCCGTTTGCAGAGGGGAACGATAATTCATTCCCCAAATCAGTTTGCCAGCGATTTTCAGGTGAATTGAATGAGTTTTCCAAAGCCAGTCAGCTGGGAGGGGTGGATGAATCCGGAAACAGCCTGTTTCCTTGGGACTAAATCAAGCCCACTCTCAAAAGGGACTCTTCCATTTCTTTGGCTCTTTTCACATTTTTCTTCTTTATCATGGTTTGTAATGAATTTTCTGATGTGAGCTTTGATTTTGAGGCTGGAATATGGAGTTCAAGACACGGAAGGAATGGTCTTTTTCAATCAGGGCACAGCTGTTGGCTTGCTCCAATTCTGGCTTTCTGTCATGGTTTTGGGTGCCTCAGCCGAGTTTTGGTTTCTTGAGGGCCAAATTCCTAAAGGATTTCTCGGTCTGAGTTGCTTTTGCCTTCTTCCTTCCCAAATTTTGTATTCTGACGCAATACAAACACGAGTTTAGACAGCAGATCCATTATGAAAGAAAAAACAAAACCAATTAGCGTGTCATGCTTAGAATTCTAGAGGCAGCACGACCAACATGAGTTTTTGTGTTTTGGAAAAAGAAATGGAACCCTTTTGCAGAGGGGAACGATAATTAATTCCCCAAATCAGTTTGCCAGCGATTTTCAGGTGAATTGAATGAGTTTTCCAAAGCCAGTCAGCTGGGAGGGGTGGATGAATCCGGAAACAGCCATTTCCTTGTGACTAAATCAAGCCCACTATCAAAAAGGACTCTTCCATTTCTTTGGCTCTTTTCACATTTTTCTTCTTTATCATGGTTTGTAATGAATTTTCTGATGTGAGCTTTGATTTTGAGGCTGGAATATGGAGTTCAAGACACGGAAGGAATGGTCTTTTTCAATCAGGGCACAGCTGTTGGCTTGCTCCAATTCTGGCTTTCTGTCATGGTTTTGGGTGCCTCAGCCGAGTTTTGATTTCTTGAGCGGCAATTTCCTAAATGATTTCTGGGTCTGAGTTGGTTTTGCCTTCTTTCTTCCCAAATTTTGTATTCTGACGCAATACAAACACGAGTTTAGACAGCAGATCCATTATGAAATAAAAAACAAAACGAATTAGCGTGTCATGCTTAGAATTCTAGAGGCAGCACGACCAACATGAGTTTTTGTGTTTTGGACAAAGAAATGGAACCCTTTTGCAGAGGGGAACGATCATTAATTCCCCAAATCAGTGTGCCAGCGATTTTCAGGTGAATTGAATGAGTTTTCCAAAGCCAGTCAGCTGGCAGGGGTGGATGAATCCGGAAACAGCCATTTCCTTGTGACTAAATCAAGCCCACTATCAAAAAGGACTCTTGCATTTCTTTGGCTCTTTTCACATTTTTCTTCTTTATCATGGTTTGTAATGAATTTTCTGATGTGAGCTTTGATTTTGAGGCTGGAATATGGAGTTCCAGACACGGAAGGAATGGTCTTTTTCAATCAGGGCACAGCTGTTGGCTTGCTCCAATTCTGGCTTTCTGTCATGCTTTTGGGTGCCTCAGCCGAGTTTTGGTTTCTTGAGCGCCAATTTCCTAAAGGATTTCTGGGTCTGAGTTGGTTTTGCCTTCTTCCTTCCCAAATTTTGTATTCTGACGCAATACAAACACGAGTTTAGACAGCAGATCCATTATGAAAGAAAAAACAAAACCAATTAGCGTGTCATGCTTAGAAATCTAGAGGCAGCACAACCAACATGAGTTTTTGTGTTTTGGAAAAAGAAATGGAACCCTTTTGCAGAGGGGAATGATAATTAATTCCCCAAATCAGTTTGCCAGCGATTTTCAGGTGAATTGAATGAGTTTTCCAAAGCCAGTCAGCTGGGAGGGGTGGATGAATCCGGAAACAGCCTGTTTCCTTGTGACTAAATCAAGCCCACTATCAAAAAGGACTCTTCCATTTCTTTGGCTCTTCTCACTTTTTTCTTCTTTATCATGGTTTGTAATGAATTTTCTGATGTGAGCTTTGATTTTGAGGCTGGAATATGGAGTTCAAGACACGGAAGGAATGGTCTTTTTCAATCAGGGCACAGCTGTTGGCTTGCTCCAATTCTGGCTTTCTGTCATGGTTTTGGGTGCCTCAGCCGAGTTTTGGTTTCTTGAGCGGCAATTTCCTAAATGATTTCTGGGTCTGAGTAGGTTTTGCCTTCTTCCTTTCCCAAATTTTGTATTCTGACGCAATGCAAACACGAGTTTAGACAGCAGATCCATTATGAAAAAAAAAAAAAAACAAAAACAAAAGCAATTCGCGTGTCATGCTTAGAATTCTAGAGGCAGCACGACCAACATGAGTTTTTGTGTTTTGGAAAAAGAAATCGAACCCTTTTGCAGAGGGGAACGATAATTCATTCCCCAAATCAGTTTGCCAGCGATTTTCAGGTGAATTGAATGAGTTTTCCAAAGCCAGTCAGCTGGGAGGGGTGGATGAATCTGGAAACAGCCTGTCTCCTTGTGACTAAATCAAGCCCACTATCAAAAAGGACTCTTGCATTTCTTTGGCTCTTTTCACATTTTTCTTCTTTATCATGGTTTGTAATGAATTTTCTGATGTGAGCTTTGATTTTGAGGCTGGAATATGGAGTTCAAGACACGGAAGGAATGGTCTTTTTCAATCAGGGCACAGCTGTTGGCTTGCTCCAATTCTGGCTTTCTGTCATGGTTTTGGGTGCCTCAGCCGAGTTTTGGTTTCTTGATCGCCAATTTCCTAAAGGATTTCTCGGTCTGAGTTGGTTTTGCCTTCTTCCTTTCCCAAATTTTGTATTCTGACGCAATACAAACACGAGTTTAGACAGCAGATCCATTATGAAATAAAAATAAAACCAATTAGCGTGTCATGCTTAGAATTCTAGAGGCAGCACGACCAACATGAGTTTTTGTGTTTTGGAAAAAGACATGGAACCCTTTTGCAGAGGGGCACGATAATGAATTCCCCAAATCAGTTTGCCAGCGATTTTCAGGTGAATTGAATGAGTTTTCCAAAGCCAGTCAGCTGGCAGGGGTGGATGAATCCGGAAACAGCCTGTTTCCTTGTGACTAAATCAAGCCCACTCTCAAAAAGGACTCTTCCATTTCTTTGGCTCTTTTCACATTTTTCTTCTTTATCATGGTTTGTAATGAATTTTCTGATGTGAGCTTTGATTTTGAGGCTGGAATATGGAGTTCAAGACACGGAAGGAATGGTCTTTTTCAATCAGGGCACAGCTGTGGCATTGCTCCAATTCTGGCTTTCTGTCATGGTTTTGGGTGCCTCAGCCGAGTTTTGGTTTCTTGAGCGCCAATTTCCTAAAGGATTTCTGGGTCTGAGTTGGTTTTGCCTTCTTCCTTCCCAAATTTTGTATTCTGACGCAATACAAACACGAGTTTAGACAGCAGCTCCATTATGAAATAAAAAAAAAAAATCAAAACCAATTAGCGTGTCATGCTTAGAATTCTAGAGGCAGCACGACCAACATGAGTTTTTGTGTTTTGGAAAAAGAAATGGAACCCTTTTGCATAGGGGAACGATAATTCATTCCCCAAATCAGTTTGCCAGCGATTTTCAGGTGAATTGAATGAGTTTTCCAAAGCCAGTCAGCTGGCAGGGGTGGATGAATCCGGAAACAGCCTGTTTCCTTGGGACTAAATCAAGCCCACTCTCAAAAGGGACTCTTCCATTTCTTTGGCTCTTTTCACATTTTTCTTCTTTATCATGGTTTGTAATGAATTTTCTGATGTGAGCTTTGATTTTGAGGCTGGAATATGGAGTTCAAGACACGGAAGGAATGGTCTTTTTCAATCAGGGCACAGCTGTTGGCTTGCTCCAATTCTGGCTTTCTGTCATGGTTTTGGGTGCCTCAGCCGAGTTTTGGTTTCTTGAGCGGCAATTTCCTAAAGGATTTCTGGGTCTGAGTTGGTTTTGCCTTCTTCCTTCCCAAATTTTGTATTCTGACGCAATGCAAACACGAGTTTAGACAGCAGCTCCATTATGAAATAAAAAAAAAAACCAATTAGCGTGTCATGCTTAGAATTCTAGAGGCAGCACGACCAACATGAGTTTTTGTGTTTTGGACAAAGAAATGGAACCCTTTTGCAGAGGGGAACGATAATTCATTCCCCAAATCAGTTTGCCAGCGATTTTCAGGTGAATTGAATGAGTTTTCCAAAGCCAGTCAGCTGGCAGGGGTGGATGAATCCGGAAACAGCCTGTTTCCTTGGGACTAAATCAAGCCCACTCTCAAAAGGGACTCTTCCATTTCTTTGGCTCTTTTCACATTTTTCTTCTTTATCATGGTTTGTAATGAATTTTCTGATGTGAGCTTTGATTTTGAGGCTGGAATATGGAGTTCAAGACACGGAAGGAATGGTCTTTTTCAATCAGGGCACAGCTGTTGGCTTGCTCCAATTCTGGCTTTCTGTCATGGTTTTGGGTGCCTCAGCCGAGTTTTGGTTTCTTGAGCGCCAATTTCCTAAAGGATTTCTCGGTCTGAGTTGGTTTTGCCTTCTTCCTTCCCAAATTTTGTATTCTGACGCAATACAAACACGAGTTTAGACAGCAGATCCATTATGAAATAAAAAAAAAAAAACAATTAGCGTGTCATGCTTAGAATTCTAGAGGCAGCACGACCAACATGAGTTTTTGTGTTTTGGAAAAAGTAATGGAACCCTTTTGCATAGGGGAACGATAATTCATTCCCCAAATCAGTTTGCCAGCGATTTCCAGGTGAATTGAATGAGTTTTCCAAAGCCAGTCAGCTGGGAGGGGTGGATGAATCCGGAAACAGCCTGTTTCCTTGGGACTAAATCAAGCACACTCTCAAAAGGGACTCTTCCATTTCTTTGGCTCTTTTCACATTTTTCTTCTTTATCATGGTTTGTAATGAATTTTCTGATGTGAGGTTTGATTTTGAGGCTGGAATATGGAGTTCAAGACACGGAAGGAATGGTCTTTTTCAATCAGGGCACAGCTGTTGGCTTGCTCCAATTCTGGCTTTCTGTCATGGTTTTGGGTGCCTCAGCCGAGTTTTGGTTTCTTGAGCGCCAATTTCCTAAAGGATTTCTCGGTCTGAGTTGGTTTTGCCTTCTTCCTTCCCAAATTTTGTATTCTGACGCAATACAAACACGAGTTTAGACAGCAGATCCATTATGAAATAAAAAAAATAATGAAAACCAATTAGCGTGTCATGCTTAGAATTCTAGAGGCAGCACGACCAACATGAGTTTTTGTGTTTTGGACAAAGAAATGGAACCCTTTTGCAGAGGGGAACGATAATTCATTCCCCAAATCAGTTTGCCAGCGATTTTCAGGTGAATTGAATGAGTTTTCCAAAGCCAGTCAGCTGGCAGGGGTGGATGAATCCGGAAACAGCCTGTTTCCTTGGGACTAAATCAAGCCCACTCTCAAAAGGGACTCTTCCATTTCTTTGGCTCTTTTCACATTTTTCTTCTTTATCATGGTTTGTAATGAATTTTCTGATGTGAGCTTTGATTTTGAGGCTGGAATATGGAGTTCAAGACACGGAAGGAATGGTCTTTTTCAATCAGGGCACAGCTGTTGGCTTGCTCCAATTCTGGCTTTCTGTCATGGTTTTGGGTGCCTCAGCCGAGTTTTGGTTTCTTGAGCGCCAATTTCCTAAAGGATTTCTCGGTCTGAGTTGGTTTTGCCTTCTTCCTTCCCAAATTTTGTATTCTGACGCAATACAAACACGAGTTTAGACAGCAGATCCATTATGAAATAAAAAAAAAAAAACAATTAGCGTGTCATGCTTAGAATTCTAGAGGCAGCACGACCAACATGAGTTTTTGTGTTTTGGAAAAAGTAATGGAACCCTTTTGCATAGGGGAACGATAATTCATTCCCCAAATCAGTTTGCCAGCGATTTCCAGGTGAATTGAATGAGTTTTCCAAAGCCAGTCAGCTGGGAGGGGTGGATGAATCCGGAAACAGCCTGTTTCCTTGGGACTAAATCAAGCACACTCTCAAAAGGGACTCTTCCATTTCTTTGGCTCTTTTCACATTTTTCTTCTTTATCATGGTTTGTAATGAATTTTCTGATGTGAGGTTTGATTTTGAGGCTGGAATATGGAGTTCAAGACACGGAAGGAATGGTCTTTTTCAATCAGGGCACAGCTGTTGGCTTGCTCCAATTCTGGCTTTCTGTCATGGTTTTGGGTGCCTCAGCCGAGTTTTGGTTTCTTGAGCGGCAATTTCCTAAAGGATTTCTCGGTCTGAGTTGGTTTTGCCTTCTTCCTTCCCAAATTTTGTATTCTGACGCAATACAAACACGAGTTTAGACAGCAGATCCATTATGAAATAAAAAAAATAATGAAAACCAATTAGCGTGTCATGCTTAGAATTCTAGAGGCAGCACGACCAACATGAGTTTTTGTGTTTTGGACAAAGAAATGGAACCCTTTTGCAGAGGGGAACGATAATTCATTCCCCAAATCAGTTTGCCAGCGATTTTCAGGGGAATTGAATGAGTTTTCCAAAGCCAGTCAGCTGGGATGGGTGGAAGAATCCGGAAACAGCCTGTTTCCTTGGGACTAAATCAAGCCCACTATCAAAAAGGACTCTTCCAGTTCTTTGGCTCTTTTCACATTTTTCTTCTTTATCATGGTTTGTAATGAATTTTCTGATGTGAGCTTTGATTTTGAGGCTGGAATATGGAGTTCAAGACACGGAAGGAATGGTCTTTTTCAATCAGGGCACAGCTGTTGCATTGCTCCAATTCTGGCTTTCTGTCATGGTTTTGGGTGCCTCAGCCGAGTTTTGGTTTCTTGAGCGCCAATTTCCTAAAGGATTTCTGGGTCTGAGTTGGTTTTGCCTTCTTCCTTCCCAAATTTTGTATTCTGACGCAATGCAAACACGAGTTTAGACAGCAGTTCCATTATGAAATAAAAAAAAAAAAACAATTAGCGCGTCATGCTTAGAATTCTAGAGGCAGCACGACCAACATGAGTTTTTGTGTTTTGGACAAAGAAATGGAACCCTTTTGCAGAGGGAAACGATAATTCATTCCCCAAATCAGTTTGCCAGCGATTTTCAGGTGAATTGAATGAGTTTTCCAAAGCCAGTCAGCTGGCAGGGGTGGATGAATCCGGAAACAGCCTGTTTCCTTGGGACTAAATCAAGCCCACTCTCAAAAGGGACTCTTCCATTTCTTTGGCTCTTTTCACATTTTTCTTCTTTATCATGGTTTGTAATGAATTTTCTGATGTGAGCTTTGATTTTGAGGCTGGAATATGGAGTTCAAGACACGGAAGGAATGGTCTTTTTCAATCAGGGCACAGCTGTTGGCTTGCTCCAATTCTGGCTTTCTGTCATGGTTTTGGGTGCCTCAGCCGAGTTTTGGTTTCTTGAGCGCCAATTTCCTAAAGGATTTCTCGGTCTGAGTTGGTTTTGCCTTCTTCCTTCCCAAATTTTGTATTCTGACGCAATACAAACACGAGTTTAGACAGCAGATCCATTATGAAATACAAAAAACAAAACCAATTAGCGTGTCATGCTTAGAATTCTAGAGGCAGCACGACCAACATGAGTTTTTGTGTTTTGGACAAAGAAATGGAACCCTTTTGCAGAGGGACACGATAATTAATTCCCCAAATCAGTTTGCCAGCGATTTCCAGGTGAATTGAATGAGTTTTCCAAAGCCAGTCAGCTGGCAGGGGTGGATGAATCCGGAAACAGCCTGTTTCCTTGGGACTAAATCAAGCCGACTCTCAAAAGGGACTCTTCCATTTCTTTGGCTCTTTTCACATTTTTCTTCTTTATCATGGTTTGTAATGAATTTTCTGATGTGAGCTTTGATTTTGAGGCTGGAATATGGAGTTCAAGACACGGAAGGAATGGTCTTTTTCAATCAGGGCACAGCTGTTGGCTTGCTCCAATTCTGGCTTTCTGTCATGGTTTTGGGTGCCTCAGCCGAGTTTTGGTTTCTTGAGCGGCAATTTCCTAAAGGATTTCTGGGTCTGAGTTGGTTTTGCCTTCTTCCTTCCCAAATTTTGTATTCTGACGCAATGCAAACACGAGTTTAGACAGCAGCTCCATTATGAAATAAAAAAAAAAACCAATTAGCGTGTCATGCTTAGAATTCTAGAGGCAGCACGACCAACATGAGTTTTTGTGTTTTGGACAAAGAAATGGAACCCTTTTGCAGAGGGGAACGATAATTCATTCCCCAAATCAGTTTGCCAGCGATTTTCAGGTGAATTGAATGAGTTTTCCAAAGCCAGTCAGCTGGCAGGGGTGGATGAATCCGGAAACAGCCTGTTTCCTTGGGACTAAATCAAGCCCACTCTCAAAAGGGACTCTTCCATTTCTTTGGCTCTTTTCACATTTTTCTTCTTTATCATGGTTTGTAATGACTTTTCTGATGTGAGCTTTGATTTTGAGGCTGGAATATGGAGTTCAAGACACGGAAGGAATGGTCTTTTTCAATCAGGGCACAGCTGTTGGCTTGCTCCAATTCTGGCTTTCTGTCATGGTTTTGGGTGCCTCAGCCGAGTTTTGGTTTCTTGAGCGCCAATTTCCTAAAGGATTTCTCGGTCTGAGTTGGTTTTGCCTTCTTCCTTCCCAAATTTTGTATTCTGACGCAATACAAACACGAGTTTAGACAGCAGATCCATTATGAAATAAAAAAAAAAAAACAATTAGCGTGTCATGCTTAGAATTCTAGAGGCAGCACGACCAACATGAGTTTTTGTGTTTTGGAAAAAGTAATGGAACCCTTTTGCATAGGGGAACGATAATTCATTCCCCAAATCAGTTTGCCAGCGATTTCCAGGTGAATTGAATGAGTTTTCCAAAGCCAGTCAGCTGGGAGGGGTGGATGAATCCGGAAACAGCCTGTTTCCTTGGGACTAAATCAAGCACACTCTCAAAAGGGACTCTTCCATTTCTTTGGCTCTTTTCACATTTTTCTTCTTTATCATGGTTTGTAATGAATTTTCTGATGTGAGGTTTGATTTTGAGGCTGGAATATGGAGTTCAAGACACGGAAGGAATGGTCTTTTTCAATCAGGGCACAGCTGTTGGCTTGCTCCAATTCTGGCTTTCTGTCATGGTTTTGGGTGCCTCAGCCGAGTTTTGGTTTCTTGAGCGGCAATTTCCTAAAGGATTTCTCGGTCTGAGTTGGTTTTGCCTTCTTCCTTCCCAAATTTTGTATTCTGACGCAATACAAACACGAGTTTAGACAGCAGATCCATTATGAAATAAAAAAAATAATGAAAACCAATTAGCGTGTCATGCTTAGAATTCTAGAGGCAGCACGACCAACATGAGTTTTTGTGTTTTGGACAAAGAAATGGAACCCTTTTGCAGAGGGGAACGATAATTCATTCCCCAAATCAGTTTGCCAGCGATTTTCAGGGGAATTGAATGAGTTTTCCAAAGCCAGTCAGCTGGGATGGGTGGAAGAATCCGGAAACAGCCTGTTTCCTTGGGACTAAATCAAGCCCACTATCAAAAAGGACTCTTCCAGTTCTTTGGCTCTTTTCACATTTTTCTTCTTTATCATGGTTTGTAATGAATTTTCTGATGTGAGCTTTGATTTTGAGGCTGGAATATGGAGTTCAAGACACGGAAGGAATGGTCTTTTTCAATCAGGGCACAGCTGTTGCATTGCTCCAATTCTGGCTTTCTGTCATGGTTTTGGGTGCCTCAGCCGAGTTTTGGTTTCTTGAGTGCCAATTTCCTAAAGGATTTCTGGGTCTGAGTTGGTTTTGCCTTCTTCCTTCCCAAATTTTGTATTCTGACGCAATGCAAACACGAGTTTAGACAGCAGTTCCATTATGAAATAAAAAAAAAAAAAAACAATTAGCGCGTCATGCTTAGAATTCTAGAGGCAGCACGACCAACATGAGTTTTTGTGTTTTGGACAAAGAAATGGAACCCTTTTGCAGAGGGAAACGATAATTCATTCCCCAAATCAGTTTGCCAGCGATTTTCAGGTGAATTGAATGAGTTTTCCAAAGCCAGTCAGCTGGCAGGGGTGGATGAATCCGGAAACAGCCTGTTTCCTTGGGACTAAATCAAGCCCACTCTCAAAAGGGACTCTTCCATTTCTTTGGCTCTTTTCACATTTTTCTTCTTTATCATGGTTTGTAATGAATTTTCTGATGTGAGCTTTGATTTTGAGGCTGGAATATGGAGTTCAAGACACGGAAGGAATGGTCTTTTTCAATCAGGGCACAGCTGTTGGCTTGCTCCAATTCTGGCTTTCTGTCATGGTTTTGGGTGCCTCAGCCGAGTTTTGGTTTCTTGAGCGCCAATTTCCTAAAGGATTTCTCGGTCTGAGTTGGTTTTGCCTTCTTCCTTCCCAAATTTTGTATTCTGACGCAATACAAACACGAGTTTAGACAGCAGATCCATTATGAAATACAAAAAACAAAACCAATTAGCGTGTCATGCTTAGAATTCTAGAGGCAGCACGACCAACATGAGTTTTTGTGTTTTGGACAAAGAAATGGAACCCTTTTGCAGAGGGACACGATAATTAATTCCCCAAATCAGTTTGCCAGCGATTTTCAGGTGAATTGAATGAGTTTTCCAAAGCCAGTCAGCTGGGAGGGGTGGATGAATCCGGAAACAGCCTGTTTCCTTGTGACTAAATCAAGCCCACTCTCAAAAAGGACTCTTGCATTTCTTTGGCTCTTTTCACATTTTTCTTCTTTATCATGGTTTGTAATGAATTTTCTGATGTGAGCTTTGATTTTGAGGCTGGAATATGGAGTTCAAGACACGGAAGGAATGGTCTTTTTCAATCAGGGCACAGCTGTTGCATTGCTCCGATTCTGGCTTTCTGTCATGGTTTTGGGTGCCTCAGCCGAGTTTTCGTTTCTTGAGCGGCAATTTCCTAAAGGATTTCTGGGTCTGAGTTGGTTTTGCCTTCTTCCTTTCCCAAATTTTGTATTCTGACGCAATACAAACACGAGTTTAGACAGCAGATCCATTATGAAATAAAAAAAAAAAAATCAAAACCAATTAGCGTGTCATGCTTAGAATTCTAGAGGCAGCACGACCAACATGAGTTTTTGTGTTTTGGAAAAAGAAATGGAACCCTTTTGCAGAGGGGAACGATAATTCATTCCCCAAATCAGTTTGCCAGCGATTTTCAGGGGAATTGAATGAGTTTTCCAAAGCCAGTCAGCTGGGAGGGGTGGATGAATCCGGAAACAGCCTGTTTCCTGGTGACTAAATCAAGCCCACTATCAACAAGGACTCTTCCATTTCTTTGGCTCTTTTCATATTTTTCTTCTTTATCATGGTTTGTAATGAATTTTCTGACGTGAGCTTTGATTTTGAGGCTGGAATATGGAGTTCAAGACACGGAAGGAATGGTCTTTTTCAATCAGGGCACAGCTGTTGGCTTGCTCCAATTCTGGCTTTCTGTCATGGTTTTGGGTGCCTCAGCCGAGTTTTGGTTTCTTGAGCGGCAATTTCCTAAAGGATTTCTCGGTCTGAGTTGGTTTTGCCTTCTTCCTTCCCAAATTTTGTATTCTGACGCAATGCAAACACGAGTTTAGACAGCACCTCCATTATGAAATAAAAAAAAAAAACCAATTAGCGTGTCATGCTTAGAATTCTAGAGGCAGCACGACCAACATGAGTTTTTGTGTTTTGGACAAAGAAATGGAACCCTTTTGCAGAGGGGAACGATAATTCATTCCCCAAATCAGTTTGCCAGCGATTTTCAGGTGAATTGAATGAGTTTTCCAAAGCCAGTCAGCTGGCAGGGGTGGATGAATCCGGAAACAGCCTGTTTCCTTGGGACTAAATCAAGCCCACTCTCAAAAGGGACTCTTCCATTTCTTTGGCTCTTTTCACATTTTTCTTCTTTATCATGGTTTGTAATGAATTTTCTGATGTGAGCTTTGATTTTGAGGCTGGAATATGGAGTTCAAGACACGGAAGGAATGGTCTTTTTCAATCAGGGCACAGCTGTTGGCTTGCTCCAATTCTGGCTTTCTGTCATGGTTTTGGGTGCCTCAGCCGAGTTTTGGTTTCTTGAGCGCCAATTTCCTAAAGGATTTCTGGGTCTGAGTTGGTTTTGCCTTCTTCCTTCCCAAATTTTGTATTCTGACGCAATACAAACACGAGTTTAGACAGCAGATCCATTATGAAAGAAAAAAAACAATACCAATTAGCGTGTCATGGTTAGAATTCTAGAGGCAGCACGACCAACATGAGTTTTTGTGTTTTGGACAAAGAAATGGAACCCTTTTGCAGAGGGGAACGATAATTCATTCCCCAAATCAGTTTGCCAGCGATTTTCAGGGGAATTGAATGAGTTTTCCAAAGCCAGTCAGCTGGGATGGGTGGAAGAATCCGGAAACAGCCTGTTTCCTTGGGACTAAATCAAGCCCACTATCAAAAAGGACTCTTCCAGTTCTTTGGCTCTTTTCACATTTTTCTTCTTTATCATGGTTTGTAATGAATTTTCTGATGTGAGCTTTGATTTTGAGGCTGGAATATGGAGTTCAAGACCCGGAAGGAATGGTCTTTTTCAATCAGGGCACAGCTGTTGGCTTGCTCCAATTCTGGCTTTCTGTCATGCTTTTGGGTGCCTCAGCCGAGTTTTGGTTTCTTGAGCGCCAATTTCCCAAAGGATTTCTGGGTCTGAGTTGGTTTTGCCTTCTTCCTTCCCAAATTTTGTATTCTGACGCAATACAAACACGAGTTTAGACAGCAGATCCATTATGAAATAAAAAACAAAACCAATTAGCGTGTCATGCTTAGAATTCTAGAGGCAGCATGACCAACATGAGATTTTGTGTTTTGGACAAAGAAATGGAACCCTTTTGCAGAAGGGAACGATAATTAATTCCCCCAAATCAGTTTCCCAGCGATTTTCAGGTGAATTGAATGAGTTTTCCAAAGCCAGTCAGCTGGGAGGGGTGGATGAATGCGGAAACAGCCTGTTTCCTTGTGACTAAATCAAGCCCACTATCAAAAAGGACTCTTCCATTACTTTGGCTCTTTTCACATTTTTCTTCTTTATCATGGTTTGTAATGAATTTTCTGATGTGAGCTTTGATTGTGAGGCTGGAATATGGAGTTCAAGACACGGAAGGAATGGTCTTTTTCAATCAGGGCACAGCTGTTGGCTTGCTCCGATTCTGGATTTCTGTCATGGTTTTGGGTGCCTCAGCCGAGTTTTGGTTTCTTGAGCGGCAATTTCCTAAAGGATTTCTGGGTCTGAGTTGGTTTTGCCTTCTTCCTTCCCAAATTTTGTATTCTGACGCAATACAAACACGAGTTTAGACAGCAGATCCATTATAAAATAAAAATAAAACCAATTAGCGTGTCATGCTTAGAATTCTAGAGGCAGCACGACCAACATGAGTTTTTGTGTTTTGGACAAAGAAATGGAACCCTTTTGCAGAGGGGAACGATAATTAATTCCCCAAATCAGTTTGCCAGCGATTTTCAGGTGAATTGAATGAGTTTTCCAAAGCCAGTCAGCTGGGAGGGGTGGATGAATCCGGAAACAGCCTGTTTCCTTGTGACTAAATCAAGCCCACTCTCAAAAAGGACTCTTCCATTTCTTTGGCTCTTTTCACATTTTTCTTCTTTATCATGGTTTGTAATGAATTTTCTGATGTGAGCTTTGATTTTGAGGCTGGAATATGGAGTTCAAGACCCGGAAGGAATGGTCTTTTTCAATCAGGGCACAGCTGTTGGCTTGCTCCGATTCTGGATTTCTGTCATGGTTTTGGGTGCCTCAGCCGAGTTTTGGTTTCTTGAGCGGCAATTTCCTAAAGGATTTCTGGGTCTGAGTTGGTTTTGCCTTCTTCCTTCCCAAATTTTGTATTCTGACGCAATACAAACACGAGTTTAGACAGCAGATCCATTATGAAATAAAAAAAATAATGAAAACCAATTAGCGTGTCATGGTTAGAATTCTAGAGGCAGCACGACCAACATGAGTTTTTGTGTTTTGGACAAAGAAATGGAACCCTTTTGCAGAGGGCAACGATAATTAATTCCCCAAATGAGTTTGCCAGGGATTTTCAGGTGAATTGAATGAGTTTTCCAAAGCCAGTCAGCTGGGAGGGGTGGATGAATCCGGAAACAGCCTGTTTCCTTGTGACTCAATCAAGCCCACTATCAACAAGGACTCTTCCATTTCTTTGGCTCTTTTCACATTTTTCTTCTTTATCATGGTTTGTAATGAATTTTCTGATGTGAGGTTTGATTTTGAGGCTGGAATATGGAGTTCAAGACACGGAAGGAATGGTCTTTTTCAATCAGGGCACAGCTGTTGGCTTGCTCCAATTCTGGCTTTCTGTCATGGTTTTGGGTGCCTCAGCCGAGTTTTGGTTTCTTGAGCGGCAATTTCCTAAAGGATTTCTGGGTCTGAGTTGGTTTTGCCTTCTTCCTTCCCAAATTTTGTATTCTGACGCAATGCAAACACGAGTTTAGACAGCACCTCCATTATGAAATAAAAAAAAAAAAAAACAATTAGCGTGTCATGCTTAGAATTCTAGAGGCAGCACGACCAACATGAGTTTTTGTGTTTTGGAAAAAGAAATGGAACCCTTTTGCAGAGGGGAACGATAATTCATTCCCCAAATCAGTTTGCCAGCGATTTTCAGGGGAATTGAATGAGTTTTCCAAAGCCAGTCAGCTGGGAGGGGTGGATGAATCCGGAAACAGCCTGTTTCCTGGTGACTAAATCAAGCCCACTATCAACAAGGACTCTTCCATTTCTTTGGCTCTTTTCATATTTTTCTTCTTTATCATGGTTTGTAATGAATTTTCTGACGTGAGCTTTGATTTTGAGGCTGGAATATGGAGTTCAAGACACGGAAGGAATGGTCTTTTTCAATCAGGGCACAGCTGTTGGCTTGCTCCAATTCTGGCTTTCTGTCATGGTTTTGGGTGCCTCAGCCGAGTTTTGGTTTCTTGAGCGGCAATTTCCTAAAGGATTTCTGGGTCTGAGTTGGTTTTGCCTTCTTCCTTCCCAAATTTTGTATTCTGACGCAATGCAAACACGAGTTTAGACAGCACCTCCATTATGAAATAAAAAAAAAAAAAACCAATTAGCGTGTCATGCTTAGAATTCTAGAGGCAGCACGACCAACATGAGTTTTTGTGTTTTGGAAAAAGAAATGGAACCCTTTTGCAGAGGGGAACGATAATTCATTCCCCAAATCAGTTTGCCAGCGATTTTCAGGTGAATTGAATGAGTTTTCCAAAGCCAGTCAGCTGGCAGGGGTGGATGAATCCGGAAACAGCCTGTTTCCTTGGGACTAAATCAAGCCCACTCTCAAAAGGGACTCTTCCATTTCTTTGGCTCTTTTCACATTTTTCTTCTTTATCATGGTTTGTAATGAATTTTCTGATGTGAGCTTTGATTTTGAGGCTGGAATATGGAGTTCAAGACACGGAAGGAATGGTCTTTTTCAATCAGGGCACAGCTGTTGGCTTGCTCCAATTCTGGCTTTCTGTCATGGTTTTGGGTGCCTCAGCCGAGTTTTGGTTTCTTGAGCGCCAATTTCCTAAAGGATTTCTGGGTCTGAGTTGGTTTTGCCTTCTTCCTTCCCAAATTTTGTATTCTGACGCAATACAAACACGAGTTTAGACAGCAGATCCATTATGAAAGAAAAAAAACAATACCAATTAGCGTGTCATGCTTAGAATTCTAGAGGCAGCACGACCAACATGAGTTTTTGTGTTTTGGACAAAGAAATGGAACCCTTTTGCAGAAGGGAACGATAATTAATTCCCCCAAATCAGTTTCCCAGCGATTTTCAGGTGAATTGAATGAGTTTTCCAAAGCCAGTCAGCTGGGAGGGGTGGATGAATGCGGAAACAGCCTGTTTCCTTGTGACTAAATCAAGCCCACTATCAAAAAGGACTCTTCCATTACTTTGGCTCTTTTCACATTTTTCTTCTTTATCATGGTTTGTAATGAATTTTCTGATGTGAGCTTTGATTGTGAGGCTGGAATATGGAGTTCAAGACACGGAAGGAATGGTCTTTTTCAATCAGGGCACAGCTGTTGGCTTGCTCCGATTCTGGCTTTCAGTCATGGTTTTGGGTGCCTCAGCCGAGTTTTGGTTTCTTGAGCGGCAATTTCCTAAAGGATTTCTGGGTCTGAGTTGGTTTTGCCTTCTTCCTTCCCAAATTTTGTATTCTGACGCAATACAAACACGAGTTTAGACAGCAGATCCATTATGAAATAAAAAAAATAATGAAAACCAATTAGCGTGTCATGCTTAGAATTCTAGAGGCAGCACGACCAACATGAGTTTTTGTGTTTTGGACAAAGAAATGGAACCCTTTTGCAGAGGGCAACGATAATTAATTCCCCAAATGAGTTTGCCAGGGATTTTCAGGTGAATTGAATGAGTTTTCCAAAGCCAGTCAGCTGGGAGGGGTGGATGAATCCGGAAACAGCCTGTTTCCTTGTGACTCAATCAAGCCCACTATCAACAAGGACTCTTCCATTTCTTTGGCTCTTTTCACATTTTTCTTCTTTATCATGGTTTGTAATGAATTTTCTGATGTGAGGTTTGATTTTGAGGCTGGAATATGGAGTTCAAGACACGGAAGGAATGGTCTTTTTCAATCAGGGCACAGCTGTTGGCTTGCTCCAATTCTGGCTTTCTGTCATGGTTTTGGGTGCCTCAGCCGAGTTTTGGTTTCTTGAGCGGCAATTTCCTAAAGGATTTCTGGGTCTGAGTTGGTTTTGCCTTCTTCCTTCCCAAATTTTGTATTCTGACGCAATGCAAACACGAGTTTAGACAGCACCTCCATTATGAAATAAAAAAAAAAACAAACCAATTAGCGTGTCATGCTTAGAATTCTAGAGGCAGCACGACCAACATGAGTTTTTGTGTTTTGGACAAAGAAATGGAACCCTTTTGCAGAGGGGAACGATAATTCATTCCCCAAATCAGTTTGCCAGCGATTTTCAGGTGAATTGAATGAGTTTTCCAAAGCCAGTCAGCTGGGAGGGGTGGATGAATCCGGAAACAGCCTGTTTCCTTGGGACTAAATCAAGCCCACTCTCAAAAGGGACTCTTCCATTTCTTTGGCTCTTTTCATATTTTTCTTCTTTATCATGGTTTGTAATGAATTTTCTGATGTGAGCTTTGATTTTGAGGCTGGAATATGGAGTTCAAGACACGGAAGGAATGGTCTTTTTCAATCAGGGCACAGCTGTTGGCTTGCTCCAATTCTGGCTTTCTGTCATGGTTTTGGGTGCCTCAGCCGAGTTTTGGTTTCTTGAGGGTCAATTTCCTATAGGATTTCTCGGTCTGAGTTGGTTTTGCCTTCTTCCTTCCCAAATTTTGTATTCTGACGCAATACAAACACGAGTTTAGACAGCAGATCCATTATGAAATAAAAAAAACAAAACCAATTAGCGTGTCATGCTTAGAATTCTAGAGGCAGCACGACCAACATGAGTTTTTGTGTTTTGGACAAAGAAATGGAACCCTTTTGCAGAGGGGAACGATAATTCATTCCCCAAATCAGTTTGCCAGCGATTTTCAGGTGAATTGAATGAGTTTTCCAAAGCCAGTCAGCTGGCAGGGGTGGATGAATCTGGAAACAGCCTGTTTCCTTGTGACTCAATCAAGCCCACTCTCAAAAAGGACTCTTCCATTTCTTTGGCTCTTTTCACATTTTTCTTCTTTATCATGGTTTGTAATGAATTTTCTGATGTGAGGTTTGATTTTGAGGCTGGAATATGGAGTTCAAGACACGGAAGGAATGGTCTTTTTCAATCAGGGCACAGCTGTTGGCTTGCTCCAATACTGGCTTTCTGTCATGGTTTTGGGTGCCTCAGCCGAGTTTTGGTTTCTTGAGCGCCAATTTCCTAAAGGATTTCTCGGTCTGAGTTGGTTTTGCCTTCTTCCTTCCCAAATTTTGTATTCTGACACAATACAAACACGAGTTTAGACAGCAGATCCATTATGAAATAAAAAAAAAAAAACAATTAGCGTGTCATGCTTAGAATTCTAGAGGCAGCACGACCAACATGAGTTTTTGTGTTTTGGAAAAAGAAATGGAACCCGTTTGCATAGGGGAACGATAATTCATTCCCCAAATCAGTTTGCCAGCGATTTTCAGGTGAATTGAATGAGTTTTCCAAAGCCAGTCAGCTGGGAGGGGTGGATGAATCCGGAAACAGCCTGTTTCCTTGGGACTAAATCAAGCCCACTCTCAAAAGGGACTCTTCCATTTCTTTGGCTCTTTTCACATTTTTCTTCTTTATCATGGTTTGTAATGAATTTTCTGATGTGAGCTTTGATTTTGAGGCTGGAATATGGAGTTCAAGACACGGAAGGAATGGTCTTTTTCAATCAGGGCACAGCTGTTGGCTTGCTCCAATTCTGGCTTTCTGTCATGGTTTTGGGTGCCTCAGCCGAGTTTTGGTTTCTTGAGGGCCAAATTCCTAAAGGATTTCTGGGTCTGAGTTGGTTTTGCCTTCTTCCTTCCCAAATTTTGTATTCTGACGCAATGCAAACACGAGTTTAGACAGCACCTCCATTATGAAATAAAAAAAAAAAAACCAATTAGCGTGTCATGCTTAGAATTCTAGAGGCAGCACGACCAACATGAGTTTTTGTGTTTTGGACAAAGAAATGGAACCCTTTTGCAGAGGGGAACGATAATTCATTCCCCAAATCAGTTTGCCAGCGATTTTCAGGGGAATTGAATGAGTTTTCCAAAGCCAGTCAGCTGGGAGGGGTGGATGAATCCGGAAACAGCCTGTTTCCTTGGGACTAAATCAAGCCCACTCTCAAAAGGGACTCTTCCATTTCTTTGGCTCTTTTCATATTTTTCTTCTTTATCATGGTTTGTAATGAATTTTCTGATGTGAGCTTTGATTTTGAGGCTGGAATATGGAGTTCAAGACACGGAAGGAATGGTCTTTTTCAATCAGGGCACAGCTGTTGGCTTGCTCCAATTCTGGCTTTCTGTCATGGTTTTGGGTGCCTCAGCCGAGTTTTGGTTTCTTGAGCGCCAATTTCCTAAAGGATTTCTGGGTCTGAGTTGGTTTTGCCTTCTTCCTTCCCAAATTTTGTATTCTGACGCAATACAAACACGAGTTTAGACAGCAGATCCATTATGAAATAAAAAAAACAAAACCAATTAGCGTGTCATGCTTAGAATTCTAGAGGCAGCACGACCAACATGAGTTTTTGTGTTTTGGACAAAGAAATGGAACCCTTTTGCAGAGGGGAACGATAATTAATTCCCCAAATCAGTTTGCCAGCGATTTTCAGGTGAATTGAATGAGTTTTCCAAAGCCAGTCAGCTGGGAGGGGTGGATGAATCCGGAAACAGCCTGTTTCCTTGTGACTCAATCAAGCCCACTCTCAAAAAGGACTCTTCCATTTCTTTGGCTCTTTTCACATTTTTCTTCTTTATCATGGTTTGTAATGAATTTTCTGATGTGAGCTTTGATTTTGAGGCTGGAATATGGAGTTCAAGACACGGAAGGAATGGTCTTTTTCAATCAGGGCACAGCTGTTGGCTTGCTCCAATACTGGCTTTCTGTCATGGTTTTGGGTGCCTCAGCCGAGTTTTGGTTTCTTGAGCGGCAATTTCCTAAAGGATTTCTCGGTCTGAGTTGGTTTTGCCTTCTTCCTTCCCAAATTTTGTATTCTGACACAATACAAACACGAGTTTAGACAGCAGATCCATTATGAAATAAAAAAAAAAAAAACAATTAGCGTGTCATGCTTAGAATTCTAGAGGCAGCACGACCAACATGAGTTTTTGTGTTTTGGAAAAAGAAATGGAACCCGTTTGCATAGGGGAACGATAATTCATTCCCCAAATCAGTTTGCCAGCGATTTCCAGGGGAATTGAATGAGTTTTCCAAAGCCAGTCAGCTGGGAGGGGTGGATGAATCCGGAAACAGCCTGTTTCCTTGTGACTAAATCAAGCCCACTCTCAAAAAGGACTCTTGCATTTCTTTGGCTCTTTTCACATTTTTCTTCTTTATCATGGTTTGTAATGAATTTTCTGATGTGAGGTTTGATTTTGAGCCTGGAATATGGAGTTCAAGACACGGAAGGAATGGTCTTTTTCAATCAGGGCACAGCTGTTGCATTGCTCCGATTCTGGCTTTCTGTCATGGTTTTGGGTGCCTCAGCCGAGTTTTCGTTTCTTGAGCGGCAATTTCCTAAAGGATTTCTGGGTCTGAGTTGGTTTTGCCTTCTTCCTTTCCCAAATTTTGTATTCTGACGCAATACAAACACGAGTTTAGACAGCAGATCCATTATGAAATAAAAAAAAAAATCAAAACCAATTAGCGTGTCATGCTTAGAATTCTAGAGGCAGCACGACCAACATGAGTTTTTGTGTTTTGGACAAAGAAATGGAACCCTTTTGCAGAGGGGAACGATAATTCATTCCCCAAATCAGTTTGCCAGCGATTTTCAGGGGAATTGAATGAGTTTTCCAAAGCCAGTCAGCTGGGAGGGGTGGATGAATCCGGAAACAGCCTGTTTCCTTGGGACTAAATCAAGCCCACTCTCAAAAGGGACTCTTCCATTTCTTTGGCTCTTTTCATATTTTTCTTCTTTATCATGGTTTGTAATGAATTTTCTGATGTGAGCTTTGATTTTGAGGCTGGAATATGGAGTTCAAGACACGGAAGGAATGGTCTTTTTCAATCAGGGCACAGCTGTTGGCTTGCTCCAATTCTGGCTTTCTGTCATGGTTTTGGGTGCCTCAGCCGAGTTTTGGTTTCTTGAGCGCCAATTTCCTAAAGGATTTCTGGGTCTGAGTTGGTTTTGCCTTCTTCCTTCCCAAATTTTGTATTCTGACGCAATACAAACACGAGTTTAGACAGCAGATCCATTATGAAATAAAAAAAACAAAACCAATTAGCGTGTCATGCTTAGAATTCTAGAGGCAGCACGACCAACATGAGTTTTTGTGTTTTGGACAAAGAAATGGAACCCTTTTGCAGAGGGGAACGATAATTAATTCCCCAAATCAGTTTGCCAGCGATTTTCAGGTGAATTGAATGAGTTTTCCAAAGCCAGTCAGCTGGGAGGGGTGGATGAATCCGGAAACAGCCTGTTTCCTTGTGACTCAATCAAGCCCACTCTCAAAAAGGACTCTTCCATTTCTTTGGCTCTTTTCACATTTTTCTTCTTTATCATGGTTTGTAATGAATTTTCTGATGTGAGCTTTGATTTTGAGGCTGGAATATGGAGTTCAAGACACGGAAGGAATGGTCTTTTTCAATCAGGGCACAGCTGTTGGCTTGCTCCAATACTGGCTTTCTGTCATGGTTTTGGGTGCCTCAGCCGAGTTTTGGTTTCTTGAGCGGCAATTTCCTAAAGGATTTCTCGGTCTGAGTTGGTTTTGCCTTCTTCCTTCCCAAATTTTGTATTCTGACACAATACAAACACGAGTTTAGACAGCAGATCCATTATGAAATAAAAAAAAAAAAACAATTAGCGTGTCATGCTTAGAATTCTAGAGGCAGCACGACCAACATGAGTTTTTGTGTTTTGGAAAAAGAAATGGAACCCGTTTGCATAGGGGAACGATAATTCATTCCCCAAATCAGTTTGCCAGCGATTTCCAGGGGAATTGAATGAGTTTTCCAAAGCCAGTCAGCTGGGAGGGGTGGATGAATCCGGAAACAGCCTGTTTCCTTGTGACTAAATCAAGCCCACTCTCAAAAAGGACTCTTGCATTTCTTTGGCTCTTTTCACATTTTTCTTCTTTATCATGGTTTGTAATGAATTTTCTGATGTGAGGTTTGATTTTGAGCCTGGAATATGGAGTTCAAGACACGGAAGGAATGGTCTTTTTCAATCAGGGCACAGCTGTTGCATTGCTCCGATTCTGGCTTTCTGTCATGGTTTTGGGTGCCTCAGCCGAGTTTTCGTTTCTTGAGCGGCAATTTCCTAAAGGATTTCTGGGTCTGAGTTGGTTTTGCCTTCTTCCTTTCCCAAATTTTGTATTCTGACGCAATACAAACACGAGTTTAGACAGCAGATCCATTATGAAATAAAAAAAAAAATCAAAACCAATTAGCGTGTCATGCTTAGAATTCTAGAGGCAGCACGACCAACATGAGTTTTTGTGTTTTGGACAAAGAAATGGAACCCTTTTGCAGAGGGGAACGATAATTCATTCCCCAAATCAGTTTGCCAGCGATTTTCAGGGGAATTGAATGAGTTTTCCAAAGCCAGTCAGCTGGGAGGGGTGGATGAATCTGGCAACATCCTGTTTCCTGGTGACTAAATCAAGCCCACTATCAAAAAGGATTCTTCCATTTCTTTGGCTCTTTTCATATTTTTCTTCTTTATCATGGTTTGTAATGAATTTTCTGACGTGAGCTTTGATTTTGAGGCTGGAATATGGAGTTCAAGACACGGAAGGAATGGTCTTTTTCAATGAGGGCACAGCTGTTGGCTTGCTCCGATTCTGGCTTTCTGTCATGGTTTTGGGTGCCTCAGCCGAGTTTTGGTTTCTTGAGCGGCAATTTCCTAAAGGATTTCTGGGTCTGAGTTGGTTTTGCCTTCTTCATTCCCAAATTTTGTATTCTGACGCAATGCAAACACGAGTTTAGACAGCAGCTCCATTATGAAATAAAAAAAAAAAAAACCAATTAGCGTGTCATGCTTAGAATTCTAGAGGCAGCACGACCAACATGAGTTTTTGTGTTTTGGACAAAGAAATGGAACCCTTTGCAGAGGGGAACGATAATTCATTCCCCAAATCAGTTTGCCAGCGATTTTCAGGGGAATTGAATGAGTTTTCCAAAGCCAGTCAGCTGGCAGGGGTGGATGAATCCGGAAACAGCCTGTTTCCTTGGGACTAAATCAAGCCCACTCTCAAAAGGGACTCTTCCATTTCTTTGGCTCTTTTCACATTTTTCTTCTTTATCATGGTTTGTAATGAATTTTCTGATGTGAGCTTTGATTTTGAGGCTGGAATATGGAGTTCAAGACACGGAAGGAATGGTCTTTTTCAATCAGGGCACAGCTGTTGGCTTGCTCCAATTCTGGCTTTCTGTCATGGTTTTGGGTGCCTCAGCCGAGTTTTGGTTTCTTGAGCGGCAATTTCCTAAAGGATTTCTGGGTCTGAGTTGGTTTTGCCTTCTTCCTTCCCAAATTTTGTATTCTGACACAATGCAAACACGAGTTTAGAGAGCAGCTCCATTATGAAATAAAAAAAAAAAAAACAAAACCAATTAGCGTGTCATGCTTAGAATTCTAGAGGCAGCACGACCAACATGAGTTTTTGTGTTTTGGACAAAGAAATGGAACCCTTTTGCAGAGGGGAACGATAATTAATTCCCCAAATCAGTTTGCCAGCGATTTTCAGGTGAATTGAATGAGTTTTCCAAAGCCAGTCAGCTGGGAGGGGTGGATGAATCCGGAAACAGCCTGTTTCCTTGGGACTAAATCAAGCCCACTATCAAAAAGGACTCTTGCATTTCTTTGGCTCTTTTCACATTTTTCTTCTTTATCATGGTTTGTAATGAATTTTCTGACGTGAGCTTTGATTTTGAGGCTGGAATATGGAGTTCAAGACACGGAAGGAATGGTCTTTTTCAATCAGGGCACAGCTGTTGGCTTGCTCCAATTCTGGCTTTCTGTCATGGTTTTGGGTGCCTCAGCTGAGTTTTGGTTTCTTGAGCGGCAATTTCCTAAAGGATTTCTGGGTCTGAGTTGGTTTTGCCTTCTTCCTTCCCAAATTTTGTATTCTGACGCAATGCAAACACCAGTTTACACAGAAGCTCCATTATGAAATAAAAAACAAAACCAATTAGCGTGTCATGCTTAGAATTCTAGAGGCAGCACGACCAACATGAGTTTTTGTGTTTTGGACAAAGAAATGGAACCCTTTTGCAGAGGGGAACGATAATTAATTCCCCAAATCAGTTTGCCAGCGATTTTCAGGTGAATTGAATGAGTTTTCCAAAGCCAGTCAGCTGGCAGGGGTGGATGAATCCGGAAACAGCCTGTTTCCTTGTGACTCAATCAAGCCCACTATCAACAAGGACTCTTCCATTTCTTTGGCTCTTTTCAAATTTTTCTTCTTTATCATGGTTTGCAATATATTTTCTGATGTGAGCTTTGATTTTGAGGCTGGAATATGGAGTTCAAGACACGGAAGGAATGGTCTTTTTCAATCAGGGCACAGCTGTTGGCTTGCTCCGATTCTGGCTTTCTGTCATGGTTTTGGGTGCCTCAGCCGAGTTTTGGTTTCTTGAGCGGCAATTTCCTAAAGGATTTCTGGGTCTGAGTTGGTTTTGCCTTCTTCCTTCCCAAATTTTGTATTCTGACGCAATACAAACACGAGTTTAGACAGCAGATCCATTTTGAAATAAAAAAAAAAAACAAAACCAATTAGCGTGTCATGCTTAGAATTCTAGAGGCAGCATGACCAACATGAGTTTTTGTGTTTTGGAAAAAGAAATGGAACCCTTTTGCAGAGGGGAACGATAATTCATTCCCCAAATCAGTTTGCCAGCGATTTTCAGGGGAATTGAATGAGTTTTCCAAAGCCAGTCAGCTGGGAGGGGTGGAAGAATGCGGAAACAGCCTGTCTCCTGGTGACTAAATCAAGCCCACTATCAACAAGGACTCTTCCATTTCTTTGGCTCTTTTCACATTTTTCTTCTTTATCATGGTTTGTAATGAATTTTCTGATGTGAGCTTTGATTTTGAGGCTGGAATATGGAGTTCAAGACACGGAAGGAATGGTCTTTTTCAATCAGGGCACAGCTGTTGGCTTGCTCCAATTCTGGCTTTCTGTCATGGTTTTGGGTGCCTCAGCTGAGTTTTGGTTTCTTGAGCGGCAATTTCCTAAAGGATTTCTGGGTCTGAGTTGGTTTTGCCTTCTTCCTTCCCAAATTTTGTATTCTGACGCAATACAAACACGAGTTTAGACAGCAGATCCATTATGAAATAAAAAAAATAACGAAAACCAATTAGCGTGTCATGCTTAGAATTCTAGAGGCAGCACGACCAACATGAGTTTTTGTGTTTTGGACAAAGAAATGGAACCCTTTTGCAGAGGGGAACGATAATTCATTCCCCAAATCAGTTTGCCAGCGATTTTCAGGGGAATTGAATGAGTTTTCCAAAGCCAGTCAGCTGGGAGGGGTGGATGAATCCGGAAACAGCCTGTTTCCTTGGGACTAAATCAAGCCCACTATCAAAAAGGACTCTTGCATTTCTTTGGCTCTTTTCACATTTTTCTTCTTTATCATGGTTTGTAATGAATTTTCTGATGTGAGCTTTGATTTTGAGGCTGGAATATGGAGTTCAAGACACGGAAGGAATGGTCTTTTTCAATCAGGGCACAGCTGTTGGCTTGCTCCGATTCTGGCTTTCTGTCATGGTTTTGGGTGCCTCAGCCGAGTTTTGGTTTCTTGAGGGCCAATTTCCTAAAGGATTTCTCGGTCTGAGTTGGTTTTGCCTTCTTCCTTCCCAAATTTTGTATTCTGACGCAATACAAACACGAGTTTAGACAGCAGATCCATTATGAAATAAAAAAAAACAAAACCAATTAGCGTGTCATGCTTAGAATTCTAGAGGCAGCACGACCAACATGAGTTTTTGTGTTTTGGACAAAGAAATGGAACGCTTTTGCAGAGGGAACGATAATTCATTCCCCAAATCAGTTTGCCAGCGATTTTCAGGTGAATTGAATGAGTTTTCCACAGCCAGTCAGCTGGGAGGGGTGGATGAATCCGGAAACAGCCTGTTTCCTTGTGACTAAATCAAGCCCACTCTCAAAAAGGACTCTTCCATTGCTTTGGCTCTTTTCACATTTTTCTTCTTTATCATGGTTTGTAATGAATTTTCTGATGTGAGCTTTGATTTTGAGGCTGGAATATGGAGTTCAAGACACGGAAGGAATGGTCTTTTTCAATCAGGGCACAGCTGTTGGCTTGCTCCAATTCTGGCTTTCTGTCATGGTTTTAGGTGCCTCAGCCGAGTTTTGGTTTCTTGAGCGGCAATTTCCTAAAGGATTTCTGGGTCTGAGTTGGTTTTGCCTTCTTCCTTCCCAAATTTTGTATTCTGACGCAATGCAAACACCAGTTTACACAGAAGCTCCATTATGAAATAAAAAAAAACAAAACCAATTAGCGTGTCATGCTTAGAATTCTAGAGGCAGCACGACCAACATGAGTTTTTGTGTTTTGGACAAAGAAATGGAACCCTTTTGCAGAGGGGAACGATAATTCATTCCCCAAATCAGTTTGCCAGCGATTTTCAGGGGAATTGAATGAGTTTTCCAAAGCCAGTCAGCTGGCAGGGGTGGATGAATCCGGAAACAGCCTGTTTCCTTGGGACTAAATCAAGCCCACTCTCAAAAGGGACTCTTCCATTTCTTTGGCTCTTTTCACATTTTTCTTCTTTATCATGGTTTGTAATGAATTTTCTGATGTGAGCTTTGATTTTGAGGCTGGAATATGGAGTTCAAGACACGGAAGGAATGGTCTTTTTCAATCAGGGCACAGCTGTTGGCTTGCTCCAATTCTGGCTTTCTGTCATGGTTTTGGGTGCCTCAGCCGAGTTTTGGTTTCTTGAGCGGCAATTTCCTAAAGGATTTCTGGGTCTGAGTTGGTTTTGCCTTCTTCCTTCCCAAATTTTGTATTCTGACGCAATACAAACACGAGTTTAGACAGCAGATCCATTATGAAATACAAAAAACAAAACCAATTCGCGTGTCATGCTTAGAATTCTAGAGGCAGCACGACCAACATGAGTTTTTGTGTTTTGGACAAAGAAATGGAACCCTTTTGCAGAGGGACACGATAATTAATTCCCCAAATCAGTTTGCCAGCGATTTTCAGGTGAATTGAATGAGTTTTCCAAAGCCAGTCAGCTGGGAGGGGTGGATGAATCCGGAAACAGCCTGTTTCCTTGTGACTAAATCAAGCCCACTCTCAAAAAGGACTCTTGCATTTCTTTGGCTCTTTTCACATTTTTCTTCTTTATCATGGTTTGTAATGAATTTTCTGATGTGAGCTTTGATTTTGAGGCTGGAATATGGAGTTCAAGACACGGAAGGAATGGTCTTTTTCAATCAGGGCACAGCTGTTGCATTGCTCCGATTCTGGCTTTCTGTCATGGTTTTGGGTGCCTCAGCCGAGTTTTGGTTTCTTGAGCGGCAATTTCCTAAAGGATTTCTGGCTCTGAGTTGGTTTTGCCTTCTTCCTTTCCCAAATTTTGTATTCTGACGCAATACAAACACGAGTTTAGACAGCAGCTCCATTATGAAATAAAAAAAAAAAATCAAAACCAATTAGCGTGTCATGCTTAGAATTCTAGAGGCAGCACGACCAACATGAGTTTTTGTGTTTTGGACAAAGAAATGGAACCCTTTTGCAGAGGGGAACGATAATTCATTCCCCAAATCAGTTTGCCAGCGATTTTCAGGGGAATTGAATGAGTTTTCCAAAGCCAGTCAGCTGGGAGGGGTGGATGAATCTGGCAACATCCTGTTTCCTGGTGACTAAATCAAGCCCACTATCAAAAAGGACTCTTCCATTTCTTTGGCTCTTTTCATATTTTTCTTCTTTATCATGGTTTGTAATGAATTTTCTGACGTGAGCTTTGATTTTGAGGCTGGAATATGGAGTTCAAGACACGGAAGGAATGGTCTTTTTCAATCAGGGCACAGCTGTTGGCTTGCTCCAATTCTGGCTTTCTGTCATGGTTTTGGGTGCCTCAGCCGAGTTTTGGTTTCTTGAGCGGCAATTTCCTAAAGGATTTCTGGGTCTGAGTTGGTTTTGCCTTCTTCATTCCCAAATTTTGTATTCTGACGAATGCAAACACCAGTTTAGACAGCAGCTCCATTATGAAATAGAAAAAAAAACCAATTAGCGTGTCATGCTTAGAATTCTAGAGGCAGCACGACCAACATGAGTTTTTGTGTTTTGGACAAAGAAATGGAACCCTTTGCAGAGGGGAACGATAATTCATTCCCCAAATCAGTTTGCCAGCGATTTTCAGGTGAATTGAATGAGTTTTCCAAAGCCAGTCAGCTGGCAGGGGTGGATGAATCCGGAAACAGCCTGTTTCCTTGGGACTAAATCAAGCCCACTCTCAAAAGGGACTCTTCCATTTCTTTGGCTCTTTTCACATTTTTCTTCTTTATCATGGTTTGTAATGAATTTTCTGATGTGAGCTTTGATTTTGAGGCTGGAATATGGAGTTCAAGACACGGAAGGAATGGTCTTTTTCAATCAGGGCACAGCTGTTGGCTTGCTCCAATTCTGGCTTTCTGTCATGGTTTTGGGTGCCTCAGCCGAGTTTTGGTTTCTTGAGCGGCAATTTCCTAAAGGATTTCTGGGTCTGAGTTGGTTTTGCCTTCTTCCTTCCCAAATTTTGTATTCTGACACAATGCAAACACGAGTTTAGACAGCAGCTCCATTATGAAATAAAAAAAAAAAAAAACAAAACCAATTAGCGTGTCATGCTTAGAATTCTAGAGGCAGCACGACCAACATGAGTTTTTGTGTTTTGGACAAAGAAATGGAACCCTTTTGCAGAGGGGAACGATAATTCATTCCCCAAATCAGTTTGCCAGCGATTTTCAGGGGAATTGAATGAGTTTTCCAAAGCCAGTCAGCTGGGAGGGGTGGAAGAATGCGGAAACAGCCTGTCTCCTGGTGACTAAATCAAGCCCACTATCAACAAGGACTCTTCCATTTCTTTGGCTCTTTTCACATTTTTCTTCTTTATCATGGTTTGTAATGAATTTTCTGATGTGAGCTTTGATTTTGAGGCTGGAATATGGAGTTCAAGACACGGAAGGAATGGTCTTTTTCAATCAGGGCACAGCTGTTGGCTTGCTCTGATTCTGGCTTTCAGTCATGGTTTTGGGTGCCTCAGCCGAGTTTTGGTTTCTTGAGCGGCAATTTCCTAAAGGATTTCTGGGTCTGAGTTGGTTTTGCCTTCTTCCTTCCCAAATTTTGTATTCTGACGCAATACAAACACGAGTTTAGACAGCAGATCCATTATGAAATAAAAAACAAAACCAATGAGCGTGTCATGCTTAGAACTCTAGAGGCAGCATGACCAACATGAGTTTTTGTGTTTTGGAAAAAGAAATGGAACCCTTTTGCAGAGGGCAACGATAATTAATTCCCCCAAATCAGTTTGCCAGCGATTTTCAGGTGAATTGAATGAGTTTTCCAAAGCCAGTCATCTGGGAGGGGTGGATGAATCCGGAAACAGCCTGTTTCCTTGTGACTAAATCAAGCCCACTCTCAAAAAGGACTCTTCCATTTCTTTGGCTCTTTTCACATTTTTCTTCTTTATCATGGTTTGTAATGAATTTTCTGATGTGAGCTTTGATTTTGAGGCTGGAATATGGAGTTCAAGACACGGAAGGAATGGTCTTTTTCAATCAGGGCACAGCTGTTGCATTGCTCCGATTCTGGCTTTCTGTCATGGTTTTGGGTGCCTCAGCCGAGTTTTCGTTTCTTGAGCGGCAATTTCCTAAAGGATTTCTGGGTCTGAGTTGGTTTTGCCTTCTTCCTTTCCCAAATTTTGTATTCTGACGCAATACAAACACGAGTTTAGACAGCAGATCCATTATGAAATAAAAAAAAAAAAAATCAAAACCAATTAGCGTGTCATGCTTAGAATTCTAGAGGCAGCACGACCAACATGAGTTTTTGTGTTTTGGACAAAGAAATGGAACCCTTTTGCAGAGGGGAACGATAATTCATTCCCCAAATCAGTTTGCCAGCGATTTTCAGGGGAATTGAATGAGTTTTCCAAAGCCAGTCAGCTGGGAGGGGTGGATGAATCTGGCAACATCCTGTTTACTGGTGACTAAATCAAGCCCACTATCAAAAAGGACTCTTGCATTTCTTTGGCTCTTTTCATATTTTTCTTCTTTATCATGGTTTGTAATGAATTTTCTGACGTGAGCTTTGATTTTGAGGCTGGAATATGGAGTTCAAGACACGGAAGGAATGGTCTTTTTCAATCAGGGCACAGCTGTTGGCTTGCTCCAATTCTGGCTTTCTGTCATGGTTTTGGGTGCCTCAGCCGAGTTTTGGTTTCTTGAGCGGCAATTTCCTAAAGGATTTCTGGGTCTGAGTTGGTTTTGCCTTCTTCATTCCCAAATTTTGTATTCTGACGCAATGCAAACACCAGTTTAGACAGCAGATCCATTATGAAATAGAAAAAAAAACCAATTAGCGTGTCATGCTTAGAATTCTAGAGGCAGCACGACCAACATGAGTTTTTGTGTTTTGGACAAAGAAATGGAACCCTTTGCAGAGGGGAACGATAATTAATTCCCCAAATCAGTTTGCCAGCGATTTTCAGGTGAATTGAATGAGTTTTCCAAAGCCAGTCAGCTGGCAGGGGTGGATGAATCCGGAAACAGCCTGTTTCCTTGGGACTAAATCAAGCCCACTCTCAAAAAGGACTCTTCCATTTCTTTGGCTCTTTTCACATTTTTCTTCTTTATCATGGTTTGTAATGAATTTTCTGATGTGAGCTTTGATTTTGAGGCTGGAATATGGAGTTCAAGACACGGAAGGAATGGTCTTTTTCAATCAGGGCACAGCTGTTGCATTGCTCCGATTCTGGCTTTCTGTCATGGTTTTGGGTGCCTCAGCCGAGTTTTCGTTTCTTGAGCGGCAATTTCCTAAAGGATTTCTGGGTCTGAGTTGGTTTTGCCTTCTTCCTTTCCCAAATTTTGTATTCTGACGCAATACAAACACGAGTTTAGACAGCAGATCCATTATGAAATAAAAAAAAAAAAAAATCAAAACCAATTAGCGTGTCATGCTTAGAATTCTAGAGGCAGCACGACCAACATGAGTTTTTGTGTTTTGGACAAAGAAATGGAACCCTTTTGCAGAGGGGAACGATAATTCATTCCCCAAATCAGTTTGCCAGCGATTTTCAGGGGAATTGAATGAGTTTTCCAAAGCCAGTCAGCTGGGAGGGGTGGATGAATCTGGCAACATCCTGTTTCCTGGTGACTAAATCAAGCCCACTATCAAAAAGGACTCTTGCATTTCTTTGGCTCTTTTCATATTTTTCTTCTTTATCATGGTTTGTAATGAATTTTCTGACGTGAGCTTTGATTTTGAGGCTGGAATATGGAGTTCAAGACACGGAAGGAATGGTCTTTTTCAATCAGGGCACAGCTGTTGGCTTGCTCCAATTCTGGCTTTCTGTCATGGTTTTGGGTGCCTCAGCCGAGTTTTGGTTTCTTGAGCGGCAATTTCCTAAAGGATTTCTGGGTCTGAGTTGGTTTTGCCTTCTTCATTCCCAAATTTTGTATTCTGACGCAATGCAAACACCAGTTTAGACAGCAGCTCCATTATGAAATAGAAAAAAAAACCAATTAGCGTGTCATGCTTAGAATTCTAGAGGCAGCACGACCAACATGAGTTTTTGTGTTTTGGACAAAGAAATGGAACCCTTTGCAGAGGGGAACGATAATTAATTCCCCAAATCAGTTTGCCAGCGATTTTCAGGTGAATTGAATGAGTTTTCCAAAGCCAGTCAGCTGGCAGGGGTGGATGAATCCGGAAACAGCCTGTTTCCTTGGGACTAAATCAAGCCCACTATCAACAAGGACTCTTGCATTTCTTTGGCTCTTTTCACATTTTTCTTCTTTATCATGGTTTGTAATGAATTTTCTGATGTGAGCTTTGATATTGAGGCTGGAATATGGAGTTCAAGACACGGAAGGAATGGTCTTTTTCAATCAGGGCACAGCTGTTGCATTGCTCCGATTCTGGCTTTCTGTCATGGTTTTGGGTGCCTCAGCCGAGTTTTGGTTTCTTGAGCGGCAATTTCCTAAAGGATTTCTGGGTCTGAGTTGGTTTTGCCTTCTTCCTTCCCAAATTTTGTATTCTGACGCAATACAAACACGAGTTTAGACAGCAGTTCCATTTTGAATTAAAAAAAAAATCAAAACCAATTAGCGTGTCATGCTTAGAATTCTAGAGGCAGCATGACCAACATGAGTTTTTGTGTTTTGGACAAAGAAATGGAACCCTTTTGCAGAGGGGAACGATAATTAATTCCCCAAATCAGTTTGCCAGCGATTTTCAGGTGAATTGAATGAGTTTTCCAAATCCAGTCAGCTGGGAGGGGTGGATGAATCCAGAAATAGCCTGTTTCCTTGTGACTCAATCAAGCCCACTCTCAAAAAGG
This sequence comes from Oryctolagus cuniculus, assembly GCF_051225735.1. Classification (NCBI taxonomy): domain Eukaryota; kingdom Metazoa; phylum Chordata; class Mammalia; order Lagomorpha; family Leporidae; genus Oryctolagus; species Oryctolagus cuniculus. Next base: position 81,604,509 of record NC_142879.1, on the reverse strand, counting down.
ACTCTTCCATTTCTTTGGCTCTTTTCACATTTTTCTTCTTTATCATGGTTTGTAATGAATTTTCTGATGTGAGCTTTGATTTTGAGGCTGGAATATGGAGTTCAAGACACGGACGGAATGGTCTTTTTCAATCAGGGCACAGCTGTTGGCTTGCTCCGATTCTGGCTTTCTGTCATGGTTTTGGGTGCCTCAGCCGAGTTTTGGTTTCTTGAGCGGCAATTTCCTAAAGGATTTCTGGGTCTGAGTTGGTTTTGCCTTCTTCCTTCCCAAATTTTGTATTCTGACGCAATACAAACACGAGTTTAGACAGCAGATCCATTATGAAAGAAAAAACAAAACCAATTAGCGTGTCATGCTTAGAACTCTAGAGGCAGCACGACCAACATGAGTTTTTCTGTTTTGGACAAAGAAATGGAACCCTTTTGCAGAGGGCAACGATAATTAATTCCCCCAAATCAGTTTGCCAGCGATTTTCAGGTGAATTGAATGAGGTTTCCAAAGCCAGTCAGCTGGGAGGGGTGGATGAATCCGGAAACAGCCGGTTTCCTTGTGATTAAATCAAGCCCACCCTCAAAAAGGACTCTTCCATTTCTTTGGCTCTTTTCACATTTTTCTTCTTTATCATGGTTTGTAATGAATTTTCTGATGTGAGCTTTGATTTTGAGGCTGGAATATGGAGTTCAAGACACGGAAGGAATGGTCTTTTTCAATCAGGGCACAGCTGTTGGCTTGCTCCAATTCTGGCTTTCTGTCATGGTTTTGGGTGCCTCAGCCGAGTTTTGGTTTCTTGAGCGGCAATTTCCTAAAGGATTTCTGGGTCTGAGTTGGTTTTGCCTTCTTCCTTCCCAAATTTTGTATTCTGACGCAATACAAACACGAGTTTAGACAGCAGATCCATTTTGAAATAAAAAAAAAAAAAACAATTAGCGTGTCATGCTTAGAATTCTAGAGGCAGCATGACCAACATGAGTTTTTGTGCTTTGGACAAAGAAATGGAACCCTTTTGCTGAGGGGAACGATAATTCATTCCCCAAATCAGTTTGCCAGCGATTTTCAGGTGAATTGAATGAGTTTTCCAAAGCCAGTCAGCTGGGAGGGGTGGATGAATCCGGAAACAGCCTGTTTCCTTGTGATTAAATCAAGCCCACTCTCAAAAAGGACTCTTCCATTTCTTTGGCTCTTTTCACATTTTTCTTATTTATCATAGTTTGTAATGAATTTTCTGACGTGAGCTTTGATTTTGAGGCTGGAATATGGAGTTCAAGACACGGACGGAATGGTCTTTTTCAATCAGGGCACAGCTGTTGGCTTGCTCCGATTCTGGCTTTCTGTCATGGTTTTGGGTGCCTCAGCCGAGTTTTGGTTTCTTGAGCGGCAATTTCCTAAAGGATTTCTGGGTCTGAGTTGGTTTTGCCTTCTTCCTTCCCAAATTTTGTATTCTGACGCAATACAAACACGAGTTTAGACAGCAGATCCATTATGAAATAAAAAAAAAAAACAATTAGCGTGTCATGCTTAGAATTCTAGAGGCAGCACGACCAACATGAGTTTTTGTGTTTTGGAAAAAGAAATGGAACCCTTTTGCAGAGGGGAACGATAATTAATTCCCCCAAATCAGTTTGCCAGCGATTTTCAGGGGAATTGAATGAGTTTTCCAAAGCCAGTCAGCTGGGAGGGGTGGATGAATCCGGAAACAGCCTGTTTCCTTGTGACTCAATCAAGCCCACTCTCAAAAAGGACTCTTCCATTTCTTTGGCTCTTTTCACATTTTTCTTCTTTATCATGGTTTGTAATGAATTTTCTGATGTGAGCTTTGATTTTGAGGCTGGAATATGGAGTTCAAGACACGGACGGAATGGTCTTTTTCAATCAGGGCACAGCTCTTGGCTTGCTCCGATTCTGGCTTTCTGTCATGGTTTTGGGTGCCTCAGCCGAGTTTTGGTTTCTTGAGCGCCAATTTCCTAAAGGATTTCTCGGTCTGAGTTGGTTTTGCCTTCTTCCTTCCCAAATTTTGTATTCTGACGCAATACAAACACGAGTTTAGACAGCAGATCCATTATGAAATAAAAAACAAAACCAATGAGCGTGTCATGCTTAGACCTCTAGAGGCAGCACGACCAACATGAGTTTTTGTGTTTTGGACAAAGAAATGGAACCCTTTTGCAGAGGGGAACGATAATTCATTCCCCAAATCAGTTTGCCAGCGATTTTCAGGTGAATTGAATGAGTTTTCCAAAGCCAGTCAGCTGGGAGGGGTGGATGAATCCGGAAACAGCCTGTTTCCTTGTGACTCAATCAAGCCAATATCAAAAAGGACTCTTCCATTTCTTTGGCTCTTTTCACATTTTTCTTCTTTATCATGGTTTGTAATGAATTTTCTGATGTGAGCTTTGATTTTGAGGCTGGAATATGGAGTTCAAGACACGGACGGAATGGTCTTTTTCAATCAGGGCACAGCTGTTGGCTTGCTCCGATTCTGGCTTTCTGTCATGGTTTTGGGTGCCTCAGCCGAGTTTTGGTTTCTTGAGCGGCAATTTCCTAAAGGATTTCTGGGTCTGAGTTGGTTTTGCCTTCTTCCTTCCCAAATTTTGTATTCTGACGCAATACAAACACGAGTTTAGACAGCAAATCCATTATGAAAGAAAAAACAAAACCAATTAGCGTGTCATGCTTAGAACTCTAGAGGCAGCACGACCAACATGAGTTTTTGTGTTTTGGACAAAGAAATGGAACCCTTTTGCAGAGGGCAACGATAATTAATTCCCCCAAATCAGTTTGCCAGCGATTTTCAGGTGAATTGAATGAGTTTTCCAAAGCCAGTCATCTGGGAGGGGTGGATGAATCCGGAAACAGCCGGTTTCCTTGTGATTAAATCAAGCCCACCCTCAAAAAGGACTCTTCCATTTCTTTGGCTCTTTTCACATTTTTCTTCTTTATCATGGTTTGTAATGAATTTTCTGATGTGAGCTTTGATTTTGAGGCTGGAATATGGAGTTCAAGACACGGAAGGAATGGTCTTTTTCAATCAGGGCACAGCTGTTGGCTTGCTCCAATTCTGGCTTTCTGTCATGGTTTTGGGTGCCTCAGCCGAGTTTTGGTTTCTTGAGCGGCAATTTACTAAAGGATTTCTGGGTCTGAGTTGGTTTTGCCTTCTTCCTTCCCAAATTTTGTATTCTGACGCAATACAAACACAAGTTTAGACAGCAGATCCATTATGAAATAAAAAACAAAACCAATTAGCGTGTCATGCTTAGAATTCTAGAGGCAGCACGACCAACATGAGTTTTTGTGTTTTGGAAAAAGAAATGGAACCCTTTTGCAGAGGGGAACGAATATTCATTCCCCAAATCAGTTTGCCAGCGATTTTCAGGTGAATTGAATGAGTTTTCCAAAGCCAGTCAGCTGGGAGGGGTGGATGAATCCGGAAACAGCCTGTTTCCTTGGGACTAAATCAAGCCCACTATCAAAAAGGAATCTTCCATTTCTTTGGCTCTTTTCACATTTTTCTTCTTAATCATGGTTTGTAATGAATTTTCTGATGTGAGCTTTGATTTTGAGGCTCTAATATGGAGTTCAAGACACGGAAGGCATGGTCTTTTTCTTTTTTTTTTTTATTTATTTTTATTTATTTATTTATTTTTTTTTGACAGGCAGAGTGGACAGTGAGAGAGAGAGACAGAGAGAAAGGTCTTCCTTTGCCGTTGGTTCACCCTCCAATGGCCGCCGCGCCCAGCGCGCTGCGGCCGGCGCACCGCGCTGATCCGATGGCAGGAGCCAGGAGCCAGGTGCTTTTCCTGGTCTCCCATGGGGTGCAGGGCCCAAGCACCTGGGCCATCCTCCACTGCACTCCCTGGCCACAGCAGAGGGCTGGCCTGGAAGAGGGGCAACCAGGACAGAATCCGGTGCCCCAACCGGGACTAGAACCCGGTGTGCCGGCGCCGCTAGGCGGAGGATTAGCCTAGTGAGCCGCGGCGCCGGCATGGCATGGTCTTTTTCAATCAGGGCACAGCTGTTGGCTTGCTCCAATTCTGGCTTTCTGTCATGGTTTTGGGTGCCTCAGCCGAGTTTTGGTTTCTTGAGCGGCAATTTCCTAAAGGATTTCAGGGTCTGAGTTGGTTTTGCCTTCTTCCTTCCCAAATTTTGAATTCTGACGCAATACAAACACGAGTTTAGACAGCAGCTCCATTATGAAATAAAAAAAAACAAAACCAATTCGCGTGTCATGCTTAGAATTCTAGAGGCAGCACGTCCAACATGAGTTTTTGTGTTTTGGAAAAAGAAATGGAAGCCTTTTGCAGAGGGGAACGATAATTCATTCCCCAAATCAGTTTGCCAGTGATTTTCAGGTGAATTGAATGAGTTTTCCAAAGCCAGTCAGCTGGCAGGGGTGGATGAATCCGGAAACAGCCTGTTTCCTTGTGATTAAATCAAGCCCACTCTCAAAAAGGACTCTTCCATTTCTTTGGCTCTTTTCACATTTTTCTTCTTTATCATGGTTTGTAATGAATTTTCTGATGGGAGCTTTGATTCTGAGGCTGGAATATGGAGTTCAAGACACGGAAGGAATGGTCTTTTTCAATCAGGGCACAGCTGTTGGCTTGCTCCAATTCTGGCTTTCTGTCATGGTTTTGGGTGCCTCAGCCGAGTTTTGGTTTCTTGAGCGGCAATTTCCTAAAGGATTTCTGGGTCTGAGTTGGTTTTGCCTTCTTCCTTCCCAAATTTTGTATTCTGACGCAATACAAACACGAGTTTAGACAGCAGATCCATTATGAAATAAAAAAAACAAAACCGATTAGCGAGTCATGCTTAGAATTCTAGAGGCAGCACGACCAACATGAGTTTTTGTGTTTTGGAAAAAGAAATGGAAGCCTTTTGCAGATTGGAACGATAATTCATTCCCCAAATCAGTTTGCCAGCGATTTTCAGGTGAATTGAATGAGTTTTCCAAAGCCAGTCAGCTGGGAGGGGTGGATGAATCCGGAAACAGCCTGTTTCCTTGTGACTAAATCAAGCCCACTATCAAAAAGGACTCTTCCATTTCTTTGGCGCTTTTCACATTTTTCTTCTTTATCATGGTTTGTAATGAATTTTCTGATGGGAGCTTTGATTTTGAGGCTGGAATATGGAGTTCAAGACCCGGAAGGCATGGTCTTTTTCAATCAGGGCACAGCTGTTGGCTTGCTCCAATTCTGGCTTTCTGTCATGGTTTTGGGTGCCTCAGCCGAGTTTTGGTTTCTTGAGCGGCAATTTCCTAAAGGATTTCTGGGTCTGAGTTGGTTTTGCCTTCTTCCTTCCCAAATTTTGTATTCTGACGCAATACAAACACGAGTTTAGACAGCAGATCCATTATGAAATAAAAAAAAAAAAAACAAAACCAATTAGCGTGTCATGCTTAGAATTCTAGAGGCAGCACGACCAACATGAGTTTTTGTGTTTTGGAAAATGAAATGGAAGCCTTTTGCAGAGGGGAACGATAATTCATTCCCCCAAATCAGTTTGCCAGCGATTTTCAGGGGAATTGAATGAGTTTTCCAAAGCCAGTCAGCTGGGAGGGGTGGATGAATCCGGAAACAGCCTGTTTCCTTGTGACTAAATCAAGCCCACTATCAAAAAGGACTCTTCCATTTCTTTGGCTCTTTTCACATTTTTCCTCTTTATCATGGTTTGTAATGAATTTTCTGATGTGAGCTTTGATTTTGAGGCTGGAATATGGAGTTCAAGACACGGAAGGCATGGTCCTTTTCAATCAGGGCACAGCTGTTGGCTTGCTCCAATTCTGGCTTTCTGTCATGCTTTTGGGTGCCTCAGCCGAGTTTTGGTTTCTTGAGCGGCAATTTCCTAAATAATTTCTGGGTCTGAGTTGGTTTTGCCTTCTTCCTTCCCAAATGTTGTATTCTGACGCAATACAAACACGAGTTTAGACAGCAGATCCATTATGAAATAAAGAAAAAACAAAACCAATTAGCGTGTCATGCTCAGAATTCTAGAGGCAACATGACCAACATGAGTTTTTGTGTTTTGGAAAAAGAAATGGAACCCTTTTGCAGAGGGGAATGATAATTAATTCCCCAAATCAGTTTGATAGCAATTTTCAGGTGAATTGAATGAGTTTTCCAAAGCCAGTCAGCTGGGAGGGGTGGATGAATCCGGAAACAGCCTGTCTCCTTGTGATTAAATCAAGCCCACTCTCAAAAAGGACTCTTCCATTTCTTTGGCTCTTTTCACATTTTTCCTCTTTATCATGGTTTGTAATGAATTTTCTGATGTGAGCTTTGATTTTGAGGCTGGAATATGGAATTCAAGACACGGAAGGCATGGTCCTTTTCAATCAGGGCACAGCTGTTGGCTTGCTCCAATTCTGGCTTTCTGTCATGGTTTTGGGTGCCTCAGCCGAGTTTTGGTTTCTTGAGCGGCAATTTCCTAAAGGATTTCTGGGTCTGAGTTGGTTTTGCCTTCTTCCTTCCCAAATTTTGTATTCTGACGCAATACAAACACGAGTTTAGACAGCAGATCCATTATGAAATTAAAAAAACAAAACCAATTAGCGAGTCATGCTTAGAATTCTAGAGGCAGCACGACCAACATGAGTTTTTGTGTTTTGGAAAAAGAAATGGAAGCCTTTTGCAGAGGGGAACGATAATTCATTCCCCAAATCAGTTTGCCAGCGATTTTCAGGTGAATTGAATGAGTTTTCCAAAGCCAGTCAGCTGGGAGGGGTGGATGAATCCGGAAACAGCCTGTTTCCTTGGGACTAAATCAAGCCCACTCTCAAAAAGGACTCTTCCATTTCTTTGGCTCTTTTCACATTTTTCTCGTTTATCATGGTTTGTAATGAATTTTCTGATGTGAGCTTTGATTTTGAGGCTGGAATATGGAGTTCAAGACCCGGAAGGCATGGTCTTTTTCAATCAGGGCACAGCTGTTGGCTTGCTCCAATTCTGGCTTTCTGTCATGGTTTTGGGTGCCTCAGCCGAGTTTTGGTTTCTTGAGCGCCAATTTCCTAAAGGATTTCTGGGTCTGAGTTGGTTTTGCCTTCTTCCTTCCCAAATTTTGTATTCTGACGCAATACAAACACGAGTTTAGACAGCAGATCCATTACTAAATAAAAAAAAAAAAAAAAAAACAAAACCAATTCGCGTGTCATGCTTAGAATTCTAGAGGCAGCACGACCAACATGAGTTTTTGTGTTTTGGAAAAAGAAATGGAAGCCTTTTGCAGAGGGGAACGATAATTCATTCCCCAAATCAGTTTGCCAGCGATTTTCAGGTGAATTGAATGAGTTTTCCAAAGCCAGTCAGCTGGCAGGGGTGGATGAATCCGGAAACAGCCTGTTTCCTTGGGACTAAATCAAGCCCACTATCAAAAAGGACTCTTCCATTTCTTTGGCTCTTTTCACATTTTTCTTCTTTATCATGGTTTGTACTGAATTTAATGATGGGAGCTTTGATTTTGAGGCTGGAATATGGAGTTCAAGACCCGGAAGGCATGGTCTTTTTCAATCAGGGCACAGCTGTTGGTTTGCTCCAATTCTGGCTTTCTGTCATGGTTTTGGGTGCCTCAGCCGAGTTTTGGTTTCTTGAGCGGCAATTTCCTAAAGGATTTCTGGGTCTGAGTTGGTTTTGCCTTCTTCCTTCCCAAATTTTGTATTCTGACGCAATACAAACACGAGTTTAGACAGCAGATCAATTATGAAAGAAAAAACAATACCAAAGAGCGTGTCATGCTTAGAATTCTAGAGGCAGCACGACCAACATGAGATTTTGTGTTTTGGAAAAAGAAATGGAAGCCTTTTGCAGAGGGGAACGATAATTCATTCCCCAAATCAGTTTGCCAGCAATTTTCAGGGGAATTGAATGAGTTTTCCAAAGCCAGTCAGCTGGGAGGGGTGGATGAATCCGGAAACAGCCTGTTTCCTTGGGACTAAATCAAGCCCACTCTCAAAAAGGACTCTTCCATTTCTTTGGCTCTTTTCACATTTTTCTTCTTTATCATGGTTTGTAATGAATTTTCTGATGGGAGCTTTGATTTTGAGGCTGGAATATGGAGTTCAAGACCCGGAAGGAATGGTCTTTTTCAATCAGGGCACAGCTGTTGGCTTGCTCCAATTCTGGCTTTCTGTCATGGTTTTGGGTGCCTCAGCCGAGTTTTGGTTTCTTGAGCGCCAATTTCCTAAAGGATTTCTGGGTCTGAGTTGGTTTTGCCTTCTTCCTTCCCAAATTTTGTATTAAGACGCAATACAAACACGAGTTTAGACAGCACCTCCATTATGAAATAAAAAAAAACAAAACCAATTAGCGTGTCATGCTTAGAATTCTAGAGGCAGCACGACCAACATGAGTTTTTGTGTTTTGGAAAAAGAAATGGAAGCCTTTTGCAGAGGGGAACGATAATTCATTCCCCCAAATCAGTTTGCCAGCGATTTTCAGGGGAATTGAATGAGTTTTCCAAAGCCAGTCAGCTGGGAGGGGTGGATGAATGCGGAAACAGCCTGTTTCCTTGGGACTCAATCAAGCCCACTATCAAAAAGGACTCTTGCATTTCTTTGGCTCTTTTCACATTTTTCTCGTTTATCATGGCTTGTAATGAATTTTCTGATGTGAGCTTTGATTTTGAGGCTGGAATATGGAGTTCAAGACCCGGAAGGCATGGTCTTTTTCAATCAGGGCACAGCTGTTGGCTTGCTCCAATTCTGGCTTTCTGTCATGGTTTTGGGTGCCTCAGCCGAGTTTTGGTTTCTTGAGCGGCAATTTCCTAAAGGATTTCTGGGTCTGAGTTGGTTTTGCCTTCTTCCTTCCCAAATTTTGTATTCTGACGCAATACAAACACGAGTTTAGACAGTAGATCCATTATGAAATAAAAAAAAAAAAAACAAACCAATGAGCGTGTCATGCTTAGAATTCTAGAGGCAGCACGACCAACATGAGTTTTTGTGTTTTGGAAAAAGAAATGGAAGCCTTTTGCAGAGGGGAACGATAATTCATTCCCCCAAATCAGTTTGCCAGCGATTTTCAGGGGAATTGAATGAGTTTTCCAAAGCCAGTCAGCTGGGAGGGGTGGATGAATCCGGAAACAGCCTGTTTCCTTGGGACTAAATCAAGCCCACTCTCAAAAGGGACTCTTCCATTTCTTTGGCTCTTTTCACATTTTTCCTCTTTATCATGGTTTGTAATGAATTTTCTGATGTGAGCTTTGATTTTGAGGCTGGAATATGGAGTTCAAGACACGGAAGGCATGGTCCTTTTCAATCAGGGCACAGCTGTTGGCTTGCTCCAATTCTGGCTTTCTGTCATGGTTTTGGGTGCCTCAGCCGAGTTTTGGTTTCTTGAGCGGCAATTTCCTAAATAATTTCTGGGTCTGAGTTGGTTTTGCCTTCTTCCTTCCCAAATGTTGTATTCTGACGCAATACAAACACGAGTTTAGACAGCAGATCCATTATGAAATAAAGAAAAAACAAAACCAATTAGCGTGTCATGCTCAGAATTCTCGAGGCAACATGACCAACATGAGTTTTTGTGTTTTGGACAAAGAAATGGAACCCTTTTGCAGAGGGGAATGATAATTAATTCCCCAAATCAGTTTGATAGCAATTTTCAGGTGAATTGAATGAGTTTTCCAAAGCCAGTCAGCTGGGAGGGGTGGATGAATGCGGAAACAGCCTGTTTCCTTGTGACTAAATCAAGCCCACTCTCAAAAAGGACTCTTCCATTTCTTTGGCTCTTTTCACATTTTTCTCCTTTATCATGGTTTGTAATGAATTTTCTGATGTGAGCTTTGATTCTGAGGCTGGAATATGGAGTTCAAGACACGGAAGGAATGGTCTTTTTCAATCAGGGCACAGCTGTTGGCTTGCTCCAATTCTGGCTTTCTGTCATGCTTTTGGGTGCCTCAGCCGAGTTTTGGTTTCTTGAGCGGCAATTTCCTAAAGGATTTCTGGGTCTGAGTTGGTTTTGCCTTCTTCCTTCCCAAATGTTGTATTCTGACGCAATACAAACACGAGTTTAGACAGCAGCTCCATTATGAAATAAAAAAAACAAAACCAATTACCGTGTCATGCTTAGAATTCTAGAGGCAGCACGACCAACATGAGTTTTTGTGTTTTGGACAAAGAAATGGAAGCCTTTTGCAGAGGGGAACGATAATTCATTCCCCAAATCAGTTTGCCAGCGATTTTCAGGTGAATTGAATGAGTTTTCCAAAGCCAGTCAGCTGGGAGGGGTGGATGAATCCGGAAACAGCCTGTCTCCTTGTGATTAAATCAAGCCCACTATCAAAAAGGACTCTTCCATTTCTTTGGCGCTTTTCACATTTTTCTTCTTTATCATGGTTTGTAATGAATTTTCTGATGTGAGCTTTGATTCTGAGGCTGGAATATGGAGTTCAAGACACGGAAGGAATGGTCTTTTTCAATCAGGGCACAGCTGTTGGGTTGCTCCAATTCTGGCTTTCTGTCATGGTTTTGGGTGCCTCAGCCGAGTTTTGGTTTCTTGAGCGGCAATTTCCTAAAGGATTTCTGGGTCTGAGTTGGTTTTGCCTTCTTCCTTCCCAAATTTTGTATTCTGACGCAATACAAACACGAGTTTAGACAGCAGATCCATTATGAAATTAAAAAAACAAAACCAATTAGCGAGTCATGCTTAGAATTCTAGAGGCAGCACGACCAACATGAGTTTTTGTGTTTTGGAAAAAGAAATGGAAGCCTTTTGCAGAGGGGAACGATAATTCATTCCCCAAATCAGTTTGCCAGCGATTTTCAGGTGAATTGAATGAGTTTTCCAAAGCCAGTCAGCTGGGAGGGGTGGATGAATGCGGAAACAGCCTGTTTCCTTGTGACTAAATCAAGCCCACTATCAAAAAGGACTCTTCCATTTCTTTGGCTCTTTTCACATTTTTCTTCTTTATCATGGTTTGTAATGAATTTTCTGATGTGAGCTTTGATTTTGAGGCTGGAATATGGAGTTCAAGACCCGGAAGGCATGGTCTTTTTCAATCAGGGCACAGCTGTTGGCTTGCTCCAATTCTGGCTTTCTGTCATGGTTTTGGGTGCCTCAGCCGAGTTTTGGTTTCTTGAGAGGCAATTTCCTAAAGGATTTCTGGGTCTGAGTTGGTTTTGCCTTCTTCCTTCCCAAATTTTGTATTCTGACGCAATACAAACACGAGTTTAGACAGCAGCTCCATTATGAAATAAAAAAAACAAAACCAATTACCGTGTCATGCTTAGAATTCTAGAGGCAGCACGACCAACATGAGTTTTTGTGTTTTGGAAAAAGAAATGGAAGCCTTTTGCAGAGGGGAACGATAATTCATTCCCCAAATCAGTTTGCCAGCGATTTTCAGGTGAATTGAATGAGTTTTCCAAAGCCAGTCAGCTGGGAGGGGTGGATGAATCCGGAAACAGCCTGTTTCCTGGTGATTAAATCAAGCCCACTCTCAAAAAGGACTCTTCCATTGCTTTGGCTCTTTTCACATTTTTCTTCTTTATCATGGTTTGTAATGAATTTTCTGATGTGAGCTTTGATTCTGAGGCTGGAATATGGAGTTCAAGACACGGAAGGAATGGTCTTTTTCAATCAGGGCACAGCTGTTGACTTGCTCCAATTCTGGCTTTCTGTCATGGTTTTGGGTGCCTCAGCCGAGTTTTGGTTTCTTGAGCGGCAATTTCCTAAAGGATTTCTGGGTCTGAGTTGGTTTTGCCTTCTTCCTTCCCAAATTTTGTATTCTGACGCAATACAAACACGAGTTTAGACAGCAGATCCATTATGAAATTAAAAAAACAAAACCAATTAGCGAGTCATGCTTAGAATTCTAGATGCAGCACGACCAACATGAGTTTTTGTGTTTTGGACAAAGAAATGGAAGCCTTTTGCAGAGGGGAACGATAATTCAATCCCCAAATCAGTTTGCCAGCGATTTTCAGGTGAATTGAATGAGTTTTCCAAAGCCAGTCAGCTGGGAGGGGTGGATGAATGCGGAAACAGCCTGTTTCCTGGTGACTAAATCAAGCCCACTATCAAAAAGGACTCTTCCATTGCTTTGGCTCTTTTCACATTTTTCTTCTTTATCATGGTTTGTAATGAATTTTCTGATGTGAGCTTTGATTTTGAGGCTGGAATATGGAGTTCAAGACCCGGAAGGCATGGTCTTTTTCAATCAGGGCACAGCTGTTGGCTTGCTCCAATTCTGGCTTTCTGTCATGGTTTTGGGTGCCTCAGCCGAGTTTTGGTTTCTTGAGCGGCAATTTCCTAAAGGATTTCTGGGTCTGAGTTGGTTTTGCCTTCTTCCTTCCCAAATTTTGTATTCTGACGCAATACAAACACGAGTTTAGACAGCAGCTCCATTATGAAATAAAAAAAACAAAACCAATTACCGTGTCATGCTTAGAATTCTAGAGGCAGCACGACCAACATGAGTTTTTGTGTTTTGGAAAAAGAAATGGAAGCCTTTTGCAGAGGGGAACGATAATTCATTCCCCAAATCAGTTTGCCAGCGATTTTCAGGTGAATTGAATGAGTTTTCCAAAGCCAGTCAGCTGGGAGGGGTGGATGAATCCGGAAACAGCCTGTTTCCTGGTGATTAAATCAAGCCCACTCTCAAAAAGGACTCTTCCATTGCTTTGGCTCTTTTCACATTTTTCTTCTTTATCATGGTTTGTAATGAATTTTCTGATGTGAGCTTTGATTCTGAGGCTGGAATATGGAGTTCAAGACACGGAAGGAATGGTCTTTTTCAATCAGGGCACAGCTGTTGACTTGCTCCAATTCTGGCTTTCTGTCATGGTTTTGGGTGCCTCAGCCGAGTTTTGGTTTCTTGAGCGGCAATTTCCTAAAGGATTTCTGGGTCTGAGTTGGTTTTGCCTTCTTCCTTCCCAAATTTTGTATTCTGACGCAATACAAACACGAGTTTAGACAGCAGATCCATTATGAAATTAAAAAAACAAAACCAATTAGCGAGTCATGCTTAGAATTCTAGATGCAGCACGACCAACATGAGTTTTTGTGTTTTGGACAAAGAAATGGAAGCCTTTTGCAGAGGGGAACGATAATTCAATCCCCAAATCAGTTTGCCAGCGATTTTCAGGTGAATTGAATGAGTTTTCCAAAGCCAGTCAGCTGGGAGGGGTGGATGAATGCGGAAACAGCCTGTTTCCTGGTGACTAAATCAAGCCCACTATCAAAAAGGACTCTTCCATTTCTTTGGCTCTTTTCACATTTTTCTCCTTTATCATGGTTTGTAATGAATTTTCTGATGTGAGCTTTGATTCTGAGGCTGGAATATGGAGTTCAAGACACGGAAGGCATGCTCTTTTTCAATCAGGGCACAGCTGTTGGCTTGCTCCAATTCTGGCTTTCTGTCATGGTTTTGGGTGCCTCAGCCGAGTTTTGGTTTCTTGAGCGGCAATTTCCTAAAGGATTTCTGGGTCTGAGTTGGTTTTGCCTTCTTCCTTCCCAAATTTTGTATTAAGACGCAATACACACACGAGTTTAGACAGCAGCTCCATTATGAAATAAAAAAAACAAAACCAATTAGCGTGTCATGCTTAGAATTCTAGAGGCAGCACGACCAACATGAGATTTTCTGTTTTGGAAAAAGAAATGGAAGCCTTTTGCAGAGGGGAACGATAATTCATTCCCCAAATCAGTTTGCCAGCGATTTTCAGGTGAATTGAATGAGTTTTCCAAAGCCAGTCAGCTGGGAGGGGTGGATGAATCCGGAAACAGCCTGTTTCCTTGTGACTAAATCAAGCCCACTATCAAAAAGGACTCTTCCATTGCTTTGGCTCTTTTCACATTTTTCTTCTTTATCATGGTTTGTAATGAATTTTCTGATGTGAGCTTTGATTTTGAGGCTGGAATATGGAGTTCAAGACCCGGAAGGCATGGTCTTTTTCAATCAGGGCACAGCTGTTGGCTTGCTCCAATTCTGGCTTTCTGTCATGGTTTTGGGTGCCTCAGCCGAGTTTTGGTTTCTTGAGCGGCAATTTCCTAAAGGATTTCTGGGTCTGAGTTGGTTTTGCCTTCTTCCTTCCCAAATTTTGTATTCTGACGCAATACAAACACAAGTTTAGACAGCAGCTCCATTATGAAATAAAAAAAACAAAACCAATTAGCGTGTCATGCTTAGAATTCTAGAGGCAGCACGACCAACATGAGTTTTTGTGTTTTGGAAAAAGAAATGGAAACCTTTTGCAGAGGGGAACGATAATTCATTCCCCAAATCAGTTTGCCAGCGATTTTCAGGTGAATTGAATGAGTTTTCCAAAGCCAGTCAGCTGGGAGGGGTGGATGAATCCGGAAACAGCCTGTTTCCTGGTGATTAAATCAAGCCCACTCTCAAAAAGGACTCTTCCATTGCTTTGGCTCTTTTCACATTTTTCTTCTTTATCATGGTTTGTAATGAATTTTCTGATGTGAGCTTTGATTCTGAGGCTGGAATATGGAGTTCAAGACACGGAAGGAATGGTCTTTTTCAATCAGGGCACAGCTGTTGGCTTGCTCCAATTCTGGCTTTCTGTCATGGTTTTGGGTGCCTCAGCCGAGTTTTGGTTTCTTGAGCGGCAATTTCCTAAAGGATTTCTGGGTCTGAGTTGGCTTTGCCTTCTTCCTTCCCAAATTTTGTATTCTGACGCAATACAAACACGAGTTTAGACAGCAGATCCATTACTAAATAAAAAAAAAAAAAAAAAAAAAAACCAATTAGCGTGTCATGCTTAGAATTCTAGAGGCAGCACGACCAACATGAGTTTTTGTGTTTGGGAAAAAGAAATGGAAGCATTTGCAGAGAGGAACGATAATTCATTCCCCAAATCAGTTTGCCAGCGATTTTCAGGTGAATTGAATGAGTTTTCCAAAGCCAGTCAGCTGGGAGGGGTGGATGAATCCGGAAACAGCCTGTTTCCTGGTGATTAAATCAAGCCCACTCTCAAAAAGGACTCTTCCATTGCTTTGGCTCTTTTCACATTTTTCCTCTTTATCATGGTTTGTAATGAATTTTCTGATGTGAGCTTTGATTTTGAGGCTGGAATATGGAGTTCAAGACATGGAAGGCATGGTCCTTTTCAATCAGGGCACAGCTGTTGGCTTGCTCCAATTCTGGCTTTCTGTCATGCTTTTGGGTGCCTCAGCCGAGTTTTGGTTTCTTGAGCGGCAATTTCCTAAATAATTTCTGGGTCTGAGTTGGTTTTGCCTTCTTCCTTCCCAAATGTTGTATTCTGACGCAATACAAACACGAGTTTAGACAGCAGATCCATTATGAAATAAAGAAAAAACAAAACCAATTAGCGTGTCATGCTCAGAATTCTAGAGGCAACATGACCAACATGAGTTTTTGTGTTTTGGAAAAAGAAATGGAACCCTTTTGCAGAGGGGAATGATAATTAATTCCCCAAATCAGTTTGATAGCAATTTTCAGGTGAATTGAATGAGTTTTCCAAAGCCAGTCAGCTGGGAGGGGTGGATGAATCCGGAAACAGCCTGTTCCCGTTGACTAAATCAAGCCCACTATCAAAAAGGACTCTTCCATTTCCTTGGCAGTTTTCACATTTTTCTTCTTTATCATGGTTTGTAATGAATTTTCTGATGTGAGCTTTGATTTTGAGGCTGGAATATGGAGTTCAAGACATGGAAGGCATGGTCTTTTTCAATCAGGGCACAGCTGTTGGCTTGCTCCAATTCTGGCTTTCTGTCATGCTTTTGGGTGCCTCAGCCAAGTTTTGGTTTCTTGAGCGGCAATTTCCTACATGATTTCTGGGTCTGAGTTGGTTTTGCCTTCTTCCTTCCCAAATGTTGTATTCTGACGCAATACAAACACGAGTTTAGACAGCAGATCCATTATGAAAGAAAAAAAAACAAAACCAATGAGCGTGTCATGCCTAGCATTCTAGAGGCAGCACGACCAACATGAGTTTTTGTGTTTTGGACAAAGAAATGGAACCCTTTTGCAGAGGGGAACGATAATTAATTCCCCAAATCAGTTTGCCAGCGATGTTCAGGGGAATTGAATGAGTTTTCCAAAGCCAGTCAGCTGGGAAGGTTGGATGAATCCGGAAACAGCCTGTTTCCTTTGACTAAATCAAGCCCACTATCAAAAAGGACTCTTGCATTTCTTTGGCTCTTTTCACATTTTTCTTCTTTATCATGGTTTGTAATGAATTTTCTGATGTGAGGTTTGATTTTGAAGCTGGAATATGGAGATCAAGAGACGGAAGGAATGGTCTTTTTCAATCAGGGCACAGCTGTTGGCTTGCTCCAATTCTGGCTTTCTGTCATGGTTTTGGGTGCCTCAGCCGAGTTTTGGTTTCTTGAGCGGCAATTTCCTAAAGGATTTCTGGGTCTGAGTTGGTTTTGCCTTCTTCCTTCCCAAATTTTGTATTCTTTTTTCTTTTTTTTTTTAATGATGATGAAATCAGATCAGACCTATTGTCATGTTTAATCCCAGTGTGAGTCAAGTTGGGAGATGATAGTTTCTTTTCTTTTCTTTTCTTTTTTTTTTTTTTTTTTTTTTTTTTTTTTTTTTTTTTTTACAGAGGATCAGTTTAGTATGCATTAAGTAAAGATTTCAACAGTTTGCACCCCCATAGAAACACAAAGTGAAATATATTATTTAAGTACTCGTTATAGCATTAAATCTCAATGCACAGCACATTAAGGACAGAGATCCTACATGAGGAGTAAGTGCACAGTGACTCCTGTTGTTGACTTTACCAATTGACACTCCTGTCTATGGCATCAGTAATCTCCCTATGCTCCAGTCATGAGTTTCCAAGGCTATGGAAGCCCTCTGAGTTCTCCGACTCTTATCTTGTTTAGACAAGGTCATAGTCAAAGTGGAGGTTCTCTCCTCCCTTCAGAGAAAGGTACCTCCTTCTTTGAAGACCTGTTCTTTCCACTGAGATCTCACTCACAGATATCCTTTGCCAGAGTGTCTTGGCTTTCCATGCCAGGAATACACTCATGGGAGGCGTTGGTGGTATAGTGGTGAGCATAGCTGCCTTCCAAATTTTGTATTCTGACGCAATACAAACACGAGTTTAGACAGCAGATCCATTATGGAAAAAAAAAAAAAAAACAATTGGCGTGTCATGCTTAGAATTCTAGAGGCAGCACGACCAACATGAGTTTTTGTGTTTTGGAAAAAGAAATGGAAGCCTTTTGCAGAGGGGAACGATAATTAATTCCCCAAATCAGTTTGCCAGCGATGTTCAGGGGAATTGAATGAGTTTTCCAAAGCCAGTCAGCTGGGAGGGGTGGATGAATCCGGAAACAGCCTGTTTCCTTGGGACTAAATCAAGCACACTATCAAAAAGGACTCTTGCATTTCTTTGGCTCTTTTCACATTTTTCTTCTTTATCATGGTTTTTAATGAATTTTCTGATGTGAGCTTTGATTTTGAGGCTGGAATATGGAGTTCAAGACCCGGAAGGCATGGTCTTTTTCAATCAGGGCACAGCTGTTGGCTTGCTCCAATTCTGGCTTTCTGTCATGGTTTTGGGTGCCTCAGCCGAGTTTTGGTTTCTTGAGCGGCAATTTCCTAAAGGATTTCTCGGTCTGAGTTGGTTTTGCCTTCTTCCTTCCCAAATTTTGTATTCTGACGCAATACACACACGAGTTTAGACAGCAGATCCATTATGAAATTAAAAAAAACAAAACCAATGAGCGTGTCATGCTTAGAATTCTAGAGGCAGCACGACCAACATGAGTTTTTGTGTTTTGGACAAAGAAATGGAACCCTTTTGCAGAGGGGAACGATAATTCATTCCCCAAATCAGTTTGCCAGCGATTTTCAGGTGAATTGAATGAGTTTTCCAAAGCCAGTCAGCTGGGAGGGGTGGATGAATCCGGAAACAGCCTGTTTCCTTGTGACTAAATCAAGCCCACTATCAAAAAGGACTCTTGCATTTCTTTGGCTCTTTTCACATTTTTCTTCTTTATCATGGTTTGTAATGAATTTTCTGATGTGAGCTTTGATTGTGAGGCTGGAATATGGAGTTCAAGACACGGAAGGAATGGTCTTTTTCAATCAGGGCACAGCTGTTGGCTTGCTCCAATTCTGGCTTTCTGTCATGGTTTTGGGTGCCTCAGCCGAGTTTTGGTTTCTTGAGCGGCAATTTCCTAAAGGATTTCTGGGTCTGAGTTGGTTTTGCCTTCTTCCTTCGCAAATTTTGTATTCTGACGCAATACACACACGAGTTTAGACAGCAGATCCATTATGAAATAAAAAAAAAACAAAACCAATGAGCGTGTCATGCTTAGAATTCTAGAGGCAGCACGACCAACATGAGTTTTTGTGTTTTGGACAAAGAAATGGAAGCCTTTTGCAGAGGAGAACGATAATTCATTCCCCAAATCAGTTTGCCAGCGATTTTCAGGTGAATTGAATGAGTTTTCCAAAGCCAGTCAGCTGGCAGGGGTGGATGAATCCGGAAACAGCCTGTTTCCTTGGGACTAAATCAAGCCCACTATCAACAAGGACTCTTCCATTTCTTTGGCTCTTTTCACATTTTTCCTCTTTATCGTGGTTTCTATTGAATTTTCTGATGTGAGGTTTGATTTTGAAGCTGGAATATGGAGTTCAAGACCCAGAAGGAATGGTCTTTTTCAATCAGGGCACAGCTGTTGGCTTGTTCCAATTCTGGCTTTCTGTCATGGTTTTGGGTGCCTCAGCCGAGTTTTGGTATCCTGAGCGGCAATTTCCTAAAGGATTTCAGGGTCTGAGTTCGTTTTGCCTTCTTCCTTCCCAAATTTTGTATTCTGACGCAATACACACACGAGTTAAGACAGCAGCTCCATTATGAAATAAATAAAACAAAACCAATTCGCGTGTCATGCTTAGAATTCTAGAGGCAGCACGACCAACATGAGTTTTTGTGTTTGGGAAAAAGAAATGGAAGCATTTGCAGAGGGGAACGATAATTCATTCCCCAAATCAGTTTGCCAGCGATTTTCAGGTGAATTGAATGAGTTTTCCAAAGCCAGTCAGCTGGGAGGGGTGGATGAATGCGGAAACAGCCTGTTTCCTGGTGACTCAATCAAGCCCACTATCAAAAAGGACTCTTCCATTTCTTTGGCTCTTTTCACATTTTTCTCCTTTATCATGGTTTGTAATGAATTTTCTGATGTGAGCTTTGATTCTGAGGCTGGAATATGGAGTTCAAGACACGGAAGGCATGCTCTTTTTCAATCAGGGCACAGCTGTTGCATTGCTCCAATTCTGGCTTTCTGTCATGGTTTTGGGTGCCTCAGCCGAGATTTGGTTTCTTGAGCGGCAATTTCCTAAAGGATTTCTGGGTCTGAGTTGGTTTTGCCTTCTTCCTTCCCAAATTTTGTATTAAGACGCAATACACACACGAGTTTAGACAGCAGCTCCATTATGAAATAAAAAAAACAAAACCAATTAGCGTGTCATGCTTAGAATTCTAGAGGCAGCACGACCAACATGAGATTTTCTGTTTTGGAAAAAGAAATGGAAGCCTTTTGCAGAGGGGAACGATAATTCATTCCCCAAATCAGTTTGCCAGCGATTTTCAGGTGAATTGAATGAGTTTTCCAAAGCCAGTCAGCTGGGAGGGGTGGATGAATGCAGAAACAGCCTGTTTCCTTGTGACTAAATCAAGCCCACTATCAAAAAGGACTCTTCCATTTCTTTGGCTCTTTTCACATTTTTCTTCTTTATCATGGTTTGTAATGAATTTTCTGATGTGAGCTTTGATTTTGAGGCTGGAATATGGAGTTCAAGACCCGGAAGGCATGGTCTTTTTCAATCAGGGCACAGCTGTTGGCTTGCTCCAATTCTGGCTTTCTGTCATGGTTTTGGGTGCCTCAGCCGAGTTTTGGTTTCTTGAGCGGCAATTTCCTAAAGGATTTCTGGGTCTGAGTTGGTTTTGCCTTCTTCCTTCCCAAATTTTGTATTCTGACGCAATACAAACACAAGTTTAGACAGCAGCTCCATTATGAAATAAAAAAAACAAAACCAATTACCGTGTCATGCTTAGAATTCTAGAGGCAGCACGACCAACATGAGTTTTTGTGTTTTGGAAAAAGAAATGGAAGCCTTTTGCAGAGGGGAACGATAATTCATTCCCCAAATCAGTTTGCCAGCGATTTTCAGGTGAATTGAATGAGTTTTCCAAAGCCAGTCAGCTGGGAGGGGTGGATGAATCCGGAAACAGCCTGTTTCCTGGTGATTAAATCAAGCCCACTCTCAAAAAGGACTCTTCCATTGCTTTGGCTCTTTTCACATTTTTCTTCTTTATCATGGTTTGTAATGAATTTTCTGATGTGAGCTTTGATTCTGAGGCTGGAATATGGAGTTCAAGACACGGAAGGAATGGTCTTTTTCAATCAGGGCACAGCTGTTGGCTTGCTCCAATTCTGGCTTTCTGTCATGGTTTTGGGTGCCTCAGCCGAGTTTTGGTTTCTTGAGCGGCAATTTCCTAAAGGATTTCTGGGTCTGAGTTGGCTTTGCCTTCTTCCTTCCCAAATTTTGTATTCTGACGCAATACAAACACGAGTTTAGACAGCAGATCCATTACTAAATAAAAAAAAAAAAAAAAAAAAAAAAACAATTAGCGTGTCATGCTTAGAATTCTAGAGGCAGCACGACCAACATGAGTTTTTGTGTTTGGGAAAAAGAAATGGAAGCATTTGCAGAGGGGAACGATAATTCATTCCCCAAATCAGTTTGCCAGCGATTTTCAGGTGAATTGAATGAGTTTTCCAAAGCCAGTCAGCTGGGAGGGGTGGATGAATCCGGAAACAGCCTGTTTCCTGGTGATTAAATCAAGCCCACTCTCAAAAAGGACTCTTCCATTGCTTTGGCTCTTTTCACATTTTTCCTCTTTATCATGGTTTGTAATGAATTTTCTGATGTGAGCTTTGATTTTGAGGCTGGAATATGGAGTTCAAGACATGGAAGGCATGGTCCTTTTCAATCAGGGCACAGCTGTTGGCTTGCTCCAATTCTGGCTTTCTGTCATGCTTTTGGGTGCCTCAGCCGAGTTTTGGTTTCTTGAGCGGCAATTTCCTAAATAATTTCTGGGTCTGAGTTGGTTTTGCCTTCTTCCTTCCCAAATGTTGTATTCTGACGCAATACAAACACGAGTTTAGACAGCAGATCCATTATGAAATAAAGAAAAAACAAAACCAATTAGCGTGTCATGCTCAGAATTCTAGAGGCAACATGACCAACATGAGTTTTTGTGTTTTGGAAAAAGAAATGGAACCCTTTTGCAGAGGGGAATGATAATTAATTCCCCAAATCAGTTTGATAGCAATTTTCAGGTGAATTGAATGAGTTTTCCAAAGCCAGTCAGCTGGGAGGGGTGGATGAATCCGGAAACAGCCTGTTCCCGTTGACTAAATCAAGCCCACTATCAAAAAGGACTCTTCCATTTCCTTGGCAGTTTTCACAGTTTTCTTCTTTATCATGGTTTGTAATGAATTTTCTGATGTGAGCTTTGATTTTGAGGCTGGAATATGGAGTTCAAGACCCGGAAGGCATGGTCTTTTTCAATCAGGGCACAGCTGTTGGCTTGCTCCAATTCTGGCTTTCTGTCATGCTTTTGGGTGCCTCAGCCAAGTTTTGGTTTCTTGAGCGGCAATTTCCTACATGATTTCTGGGTCTGAGTTGGTTTTGCCTTCTTCCTTCCCAAATGTTGTATTCTGACGCAATACAAACACGAGTTTAGACAGCAGATCCATTATGAAAGAAAAAAAAACAAAACCAATGAGCGTGTCATGCCTAGCATTCTAGAGGCAGCACGACCAACATGAGTTTTTGTGTTTTGGACAAAGAAATGGAACCCTTTTGCAGAGGGGAACGATAATTAATTCCCCAAATCAGTTTGCCAGCGATTTTCAGGTGAATTGAATGAGTTTTCCAAAGCCAGTCAGCTGGGAAGGTTGGATGAATCCGGAAACAGCCTGTTTCCTTTGACTAAATCAAGCCCACTATCAAAAAGGACTCTTGCATTTCTTTGGCTCTTTTCACATTTTTCTTCTTTATCATGGTTTGTAATGAATTTTCTGATGTGAGGTTTGATTTTGAAGCTGGAATATGGAGATCAAGAGACGGAAGGAATGGTCTTTTTCAATCAGGGCACAGCTGTTGGCTTGCTCCAATTCTGGCTTTCTGTCATAGTTTTGGGTGCCTCAGCCGAGTTTTGGTTTCTTGAGCGGCAATTTCCTAAAGGATTTCTGGGTCTGAGTTGGTTTTGCCTTCTTCCTTCCCAAATTTTGTATTCTTTTTTCTTTTTTTTTTTTAATGATGATGAAATCAGATCAGACCTATTGTCATGTTTAATCCCAGTGTGAGTCAAGTTGGGAGATGATAGTTTCTTTTCTTTTCTTTTCTTTTTTTTTTTTTTTTTTTTTTTTTTTTTTTTACAGAGGATCAGTTTAGTATGCATTAAGTAAAGATTTCAACAGTTTGCACCCCCATAGAAACACAAAGTGAAATATATTATTTAAGTACTCGTTATAGCATTAAATCTCAATGCACAGCACATTAAGGACAGAGATCCTACATGAGGAGTAAGTGCACAGTGACTCCTGTTGTTGACTTTACCAATTGACACTCCTGTCTATGGCATCAGTAATCTCCCTATGCTCCAGTCATGAGTTTCCAAGGCTATGGAAGCCCTCTGAGTTCTCCGACTCTTATCTTGTTTAGACAAGGTCATAGTCAAAGTGGAGGTTCTCTCCTCCCTTCAGAGAAAGGTACCTCCTGCTTTGAAGACCTGTTCTTTCCACTGAGATCTCACTCACAGATATCCTTTGCCAGAGTGTCTTGGCTTTCCATGCCAGGAATACACTCATGGGAGGCGTTGGTGGTATAGTGGTGAGCATAGCTGCCTTCCAAATTTTGTATTCTGACGCAATACAAACACGAGTTTAGACAGCAGATCCATTATGGAAAAAAAAAAAAAAAAAACAATTGGCGTGTCATGCTTAGAATTCTAGAGGCAGCACGACCAACATGAGTTTTTGTGTTTTGGAAAAAGAAATGGAAGCCTTTTGCAGAGGGGAACGATAATTAATTCCCCAAATCAGTTTGCCAGCGATGTTCAGGGGAATTGAATGAGTTTTCCAAAGCCAGTCAGCTGGGAGGGGTGGATGAATCCGGAAACAGCCTGTTTCCTTGGGACTAAATCAAGCCCACTCTCAAAAAGGACTCTTGCATTTCTTTGGCTCTTTTCACATTTTTCTTCTTTATCATGGTTTTTAATGAATTTTCTGATGTGAGCTTTGATTTTGAGGCTGGAATATGGAGTTCAAGACCCGGAAGGCATGGTCTTTTTCAATCAGGGCACAGCTGTTGGCTTGCTCCAATTCTGGCTTTCTGTCATGGTTTTGGGTGCCTCAGCCGAGTTTTGGTTTCTTGAGCGGCAATTTCCTAAAGGATTTCTCGGTCTGAGTTGGTTTTGCCTTCTTCCTTCCCAAATTTTGTATTCTGACGCAATACACACACGAGTTTAGACAGCAGATCCATTATGAAATTAAAAAAAACAAAACCAATGAGCGTGTCATGCTTAGAATTCTAGAGGCAGCACGACCAACATGAGTTTTTGTGTTTTGGACAAAGAAATGGAACCCTTTTGCAGAGGGGAACGATAATTCATTCCCCAAATCAGTTTGCCAGCGATTTTCAGGTGAATTGAATGAGTTTTCCAAAGCCAGTCAGCTGGGAGGGGTGGATGAATCCGGAAACAGCCTGTTTCCTTGTGACTAAATCAAGCCCACTATCAAAAAGGACTCTTGCATTTCTTTGGCTCTTTTCACATTTTTCTTCTTTATCATGGTTTGTAATGAATTTTCTGATGTGAGCTTTGATTCTGAGGCTGGAATATGGAGTTCAAGACACGGAAGGAATGGTCTTTTTCAATCAGGGCACAGCTGTTGGCTTGCTCCAATTCTGGCTTTCTGTCATGGTTTTGGGTGCCTCAGCCGAGTTTTGGTTTCTTGAGCGGCAATTTCCTAAAGGATTTCTGGGTCTGAGTTGGTTTTGCCTTCTTCCTTCGCAAATTTTGTATTCTGACGCAATACACACACGAGTTTAGACAGCAGATCCATTATGAAATAAAAAAAAAACAAAACCAATGAGCGTGTCATGCTTAGAATTCTAGAGGCAGCACGACCAACATGAGTTTTTGTGTTTTGGACAAAGAAATGGAAGCCTTTTGCAGAGGAGAACGATAATTCATTCCCCAAATCAGTTTGCCAGCGATTTTCAGGTGAATTGAATGAGTTTTCCAAAGCCAGTCAGCTGGGAGGGGTGGATGAATCCGGAAACAGCCTGTTTCCTTGTGACTAAATCAAGCCCACTATCAACAAGGACTCTTCCATTTCTTTGGCTCTTTTCACATTTTTCCTCTTTATCGTGGTTTCTATTGAATTTTCTGATGTGAGGTTTGATTTTGAAGCTGGAATATGGAGTTCAAGACCCAGAAGGAATGGTCTTTTTCAATCAGGGCACAGCTGTTGGCTTGTTCCAATTCTGGCTTTCTGTCATGGTTTTGGGTGCCTCAGCCGAGTTTTGGTATCCTGAGCGGCAATTTCCTAAAGGATTTCAGGGTCTGAGTTCGTTTTGCCTTCTTCCTTCCCAAATTTTGTATTCTGACGCAATACACACACGAGTTAAGACAGCAGCTCCATTATGAAATAAATAAAACAAAACCAATTCGCGTGTCATGCTTAGAATTCTAGAGGCAGCACGACCAACATGAGTTTTTGTGTTTTGGACAAAGAAATGGAACCCTTTTGCAGAGGGGCACGATCATTAATTCCCCAAATCAGTTTGCCAGCGATTTTCAGGTGAATTGAATGAGTTTTCCAAAGCCAGTCAGCTGGGAGGGGTGGATGAATCCGGAAACAGCCTGTTTCCTTGGGACTAAATCAAGCCCACTATCAAAAAGGACTCTTCCATTTCTTTGGCTCTTTTCACATTTTTCTTCTTTATCATGGTTTGTAATGAATTTTCTGATGTGAGCTTTGATTTTGAGGCTGGAATATGGAGATCAAGAGACGGAAGGAATGGTCTTTTTCAATCAGGTCACAGCTGTTAGCTTGCTCCAATTCTGGCTTTCTGTCATGGTTTTGGGTGCCTCAGCCGAGTTTTGGTTTCTTGAGCGGCAATTTCCTAAAGGATTTCTGGGTCTGAGTTGGTTTTGCCTTCTTCCTTCCCAAATTTTGTATTCTGACGCAATACAAACATGAGTTTAGACAGCAGCTCCATTATGAAATAAAAAAAAACAAAACCAATGAGCGTGTCATGCCTAGCATTCTAGAGGCAGCACGACCAACATGAGTTTTTGTGTTTTGGACAAAGAAATGGAACCCTTTTGCAGAGGGGAATGATAATTAATTCCCCAAATCAGTTTGCCAGCGATTTTCAGGTGAATTGAATGAGTTTTCCAAAGCCAGTCAGCTGGGAGGGGTGGATGAATCCGGAAACAGCATGTTTCCTTGTGACTAAATCAAGCCCACTATCAAAAATTACTCTTCCATTGCTTTGGCTCTTTTCACATTTTTCTTCTTTATCATGGTTTTTAATGAATTTTCTGATGTGAGCTTTGATTTTGAGGCTGGAATATGGAGTTCAAGACCCGGAAGGCATGGTCTTTTTCAATCAGGGCACAGCTGTTGGCTTGCTCCAATTCTGGCTTTCTGTCATGGTTTTGGGTGCCTCAGCCGAGTTTTGGTTTCTTGAGCGGCAATTTCCTAAAGGATTTCTGGGTCTGAGTTGGTTTTGCCTTCTTCCTTCCCAAATTTTGTATTCTGACGCAATACAAACACGAGTTTAGACAGCAGATCCATTATGAAAGAAAAAAAAAAACCAATTAGCGTTTCATGCTTAGAATTCTAGAGGCAGCACGACCAACATGAGTTTTTGTGTTTTGGACAAAGAAATGGAACCCTTTTGCAGAGGGGAACGATAATTAATTCCCCAAATCAGTGTGCCAGCGATTTTCAGGTGAATTGAATGAGTTTTCCAAAGCCAGTCAGCTGGGAGGGGTGGATGAATCCGGAAACAGCCTGTTTCCTTCTGACTAAATCAAGCCCACTATCAAAAAGGACTCTTCCATTGCTTTGGCTCTTTTCATATTTTTCTTCTTTATCATGGTTTGTAATGAATTTTCTGATGTGAGCTTTGATTTTGAGGCTGGAATATGGAATTCAAGACACGGAAGGAATGGTCTTTTTCAATCAGGGCACAGCTGTTGGCTTGCTCCAATTCTGGCTTTCTGTCATGGTTTTGGGTGCCTCAGCCGAGTTTTGGTTTCTTGAGCGGCAATTTCCTAAAGGATTTCTGGGTCTGAGTTGGTTTTGCCTTCTTCCTTCCCAAATTTTATATTCTGACACAATACAAACACGAGTTAAGCAGCAGATCCATTATGAAAGAAAAAACAAAACCAATTAGCGTGTCATGCTTAGAATTCTAGAGGCAGCACGAACAACGTTTGAAGCTACAAGTAACATGACCAATGTGAGATTTTTTGTTTTGGAAAATAAAATTGAACACTTTGGCTGTGGTGACAGATAGTAATTGCCTCCGTTCAGGTTATTTCAGTCAATATTCCACAGGCAGTCAGCTGGAGGGGTGGATGAATCGGGGAATAGCCGCTTTCCTTGCGACTAAATCAAGCCCAATATCATTATGGATTCTTGAATTTTTGGCTTTTTTCTCATTTTTCTTATTTATCATGGTTTGTAATGAATTTTCTGATGTGAGCTTTGGTTTTGAGGCTGGCATATTGAGTTCAGTGCACAAGAGGGATGTTCTTTTTCAATCAGGGCACAGCTGTTGGCTTGCTCCAATTCTGGCTTCCTTTCATTGCTTTGGGTGCCTCATCTGACCTTTGGTTTCTTGAGTGGCAATTTCCTTAATGTTTTCTGGGTCTGAATTGGTTTTGCCTTGATCCTTCCCAAATTTTGTATTCTGACACAATACAAACAAGAGTTTGGACAGAGTAGCCATTATGAAATAAAAAACACAACACATAAGCGTTTGACGCTTATACATCTACACTTAACACGAGCAAGGTGAGTTTTTGTGTTTTGGAAAATAAAATGGAACACTTTGGCTGAGGTGACAGATATTAATTGCCTCCAAACTCAATTTCACTGCAATTTTCAGGTTAATTCAGTCAGAATTCCACAGGCAGTCAGCTGGAGGGGTGGATGAATCCGGGAACAGCCGGTTTCCTTGCCACTAAATCCAGCCCAATATCATTATGGATTCTTGCATTTCTTTGGCTTTTTTCTCTTTTTTCTTATTTTTCATGGTTTGCAATGAATTTTCTGATGTGAGCTTTGGTTTTGAGGCTGCAATATGGAGTTCAGGGCACCGGAGGAACGGTCTTTTTCAAACTGGGCACAGCTGTTGGCTTGCTCCAATTCTGGCTTGCTGTCATTGGTTTGGGTGCCTCAGCTGACTTTTAGTTTCTTGAACGGCAATTTCCTAAATGTTTTCTGGGTCTGAGTTGGTTTTGCCTTCTTCCTTCCCAAATGTTGTATTCTGATGCAATACAAACAAGACTTTGGACAGAGTACCGTTATGAAAGAAAAAAAAAATTGCCCTTTCAGGAGTAGAAATCTACAGGATACACAACCAAGGTGAGTTTTTGTGTCTTGGAAAATCAAATGGAACACTTTGGCTGAGGTGACAGATATTAATTGTCTCCAAACCGACTTTCACTGCGAATTTCATTTTAATTCAGTCAGAAACCACAGACACTCAGCTGGGAGGTGTGGAAGAATCTGGAAACAAACATTAACAAGGGAGTAAATCAAGCCCAATATCACTAAGAACTCCTGCATTTCTTTGGATTTTCTCTGATTTTTCTTATTTATCATGGTTTGTAATGAATTTCCTGATGTGAGGTTTGGTTTTGAGGTTGCAATATCGAGTTCAGGGCACAAGAGGAAGGTTCTTTTTCAATCAGGGCACAGCTGTTGGCTTGCTCCAATTCTGGCTTGCTTTCAAGGTTTTGCATGCCTCCGCGGCCCTTTGTTTCTTGAGCGGCAATTTCCTAAATGTTTTCTGGGTCTGAGTTGGTTTTGACTTCTTCCTTCCCAAAATTTGTATTCTGCCCAAATACAAACATGAGTTTGGGCAGAGTAGCCATTATGAAACAAAAAACACAACAAATAGGCGTTTGAAGCTTAGAAATCTACAGGTAACACGACCAAGGTGAGTTTTTGTGTTTTGGAAAATCAAATGGAACACTTTGGCTGAGGTTGCAGATATTAATTACCTCCAAAATGAGTTTCACTGCGATTTTCAGGTCAATTCAGTCCGAATTCCACAGGCAGTCAGCTGGAGGGGTGGATGAATCCGGGAACAGCCGGTTTCCTTGCGAGTAAATCAAGCCCAATATCATTATGGATTCTTGCATTTCTTTGGCTTTTTTCTCATATTCTTATGTATCATGGTTTGTAATGAATTTTTTGATGTAAGCCTTGGTTTTGAGGCTGGCATATTGAGTTCAGGGCACCGGAGGAATGGTCTTTTTCAAACTGGGCACAGCTGTTGGCCTGCTCCAATTCTGGCTTGCTGTCATGGTTTTGTGGGCCACAGCCGATTATTCGTTTCTTGAGTGGCAATTTCCTAAATGTTTTCTGGGTCTGAGTTGGTTTTGCCTTCTTCCTTCCCAAATTTTGTATTCTGACGCCATAGAAACAAGAGTTTTGGCAGAGTAGCCATTATGAAATAATAATAAAAAAAAATAGGCATTTGAAGCTTAGAAATCTACAGGTAACACGACCAAGGTGAGTTTTTGTGTTTTGGAAAATCAAATGGAACACTTTGGCTGAGGTGACAGATATTAATTGCCTCCAAACTGAGTTTCACTGCGATTTTCAGGTTAATTCTGTCCAAATTCCACAGGCAGTCAGCTGGAGGGGTGGATGAATCCGGGAACAGCCGGTTTCCTTGCGACTGAATCAAGCCCAATATCATTATGGATTCTTGCATTTCTTTGGCTTTTTTCTCCTTTTTCTTATTTATCATGGTTTGTAATGAATTTTCTGATGTGAGCTTTGGTTTTGAGGTTGGCATATTGAGTTCAGGTCACTTTTTCAATCAGGGCACAGCTGTTTGCTTGCTCCAATTCTGGCTTGCTGTCATGGTTTTGAGTGCCTTAGCTAACTTTGGTTTCTTGAGGGCAATTTCCTAAATGTTTTCTGGGTCTGAGTTGGTTTTACCTTCTTTCTTCCCAAATTTTCTATTCTGAGGCCACACAAACAAGAATTTGGGCAGAGTAGCCATTATGAAATAAAAAACACAACAAATAGGCGTTTGAAGCTTAGAAATCTACAGGTAACACGACCAACGTTAGTTTTGGAGTGTTGGAAAATCAAATGGAACACTTTGGATGAGGTGACAGATATTAATTGCCTCCAAACTGAGTTTCACTGCGATTTTCAGGTTAATTAGGTCAGAATTTCACAGGCAGTCAGCTGGAGGGGTGGATGAATCCGGGAACAGCCGGTTTCCTTGCGACTAAATCAAGCCCAATATCATTATGGATTCTTGCATTTCTTTGGCTTTTTTCTCCTTTTTCTTATTTATCATTGTTTTTAATGAATTTTCTGATGTGAGCTTTGGTTTTGAGGCTGCAATATGGAGTTCAGGGCACCGGGGGAATGGTCTTTTTCAAACAGGGCACAGCTGTTGGCCTGCTCCAATTCTGGCTTGCTGTCATGGTTTTGAGTGCCTCAGCTGACTTTTGGTTTCTTGAGAGGCAATTTCCTAAATGTTTTCTGGGTCTGAGTTGGTTTTGCCTTCTTCCTTCCCAAATTTTGTATTCTGACGCCATACAAACAAGAGTTTGGACTGAGTAGCCATTATGAAATAAAAAACACAATAAATAGGCATTTGAAGCTTAGAAATCTACAGGTAACACAACCAAGGTGAGCTTTTGTGTTTTGGAAAATAAAATGGAACACTTTGGCTGAGGTGACAGATATTAATTGCCTCCAAACTGAGTTTCACTGCGATTTTCAGGTTAATTCAGTCAGAATTCCACAGGCAGTCAGCTGGAGGGGTGGATGAATCCGGGAACAGCCAGTTTCCTTGCGACTAAATGAAGCCCAATATCTTTATGGATTCTTGCATTTCTTTGGCTTTTTTCTCCTTTTTCTTATGTATCATGGTTTGTAATGAATTTTATGATGTGAGCTTTGGTTTTGAGGCTGCAATATGGAGTTTAGGGCACTGGAGGAATTGTCTTTTTGAAACAGGTCACAGCTTGTGGCTTGCTCCAATTCTGGCTTGCTGTATTGTTTTGGGTGCCTCAGCTGACTTTTGGTTTCTTGAGCAGCAATTTCCTACATGTTTTCTGGGTCTGAGTCGGTTTTGCATTCTTATTCTCAAATTTTGTATTCTGATTCAATACAAGCAAGATTTTGGACAGAGTAGCCATTAGGAAAGAAAAAAAAAACACAGCAAATTGCCCTTTCGGGATTAAAAATCTACAGGCAACACGACCAAGATGAGTTTCTGTTTTTGGGAAATGACATGGAACCCTTTTCCTGAGGGGACAAATTCTAACTCCCTAAAAATTGAGTGTGAGTGTGATTTTGAGGTGAATTCACTCAGAATTCCAAAGTCAGTCTGAGGAAGGGGGCAATGAATCTGGAAACAGCCAGTTTCCTTGTGTCTAAATCCAGCCAAATATCACGAAGGACTCTTGCATTTCTTTGGCTTTTTCACATTTCCCTTATTTATCATGGTTTGTAATGAATTTTGTGATGTGAGCTTTGGTTTTGAGGCTGGCATATTGAGTTCAGGGCACCGGAGGAATGGTCTTTTTCAAACTGGGCACAGCTGTTGGCCTGCTCCAATTCTGGCTTGCTGTCATGGTTTTGTGGGCCACAGCCGATTATTCGTTTTTTGAGCGGCAATTTCCTAAATGTTTTCTGGGTCTGAGTCGGTTCTTGCCTTCTTATTCCCAAATTTTGTATTCTGATGCAATACAAACAAGAGTTTGGACAGAGTAGCCATTATGAAATAAAAAACACAACAAATAGGCGTTTGAAGCTTAGAAATCTACAGGTAACACGACCAAGGTGAGTTTTTGTGTTTTGGAAAATCAAATGGAACACTTTGGCTGAGGTGATAGATATTTATTGCCTCTAAACTGAGCTTCCCTGCGATTTTCATGTTAATTCAGTCAGAATTCCA
This sequence comes from Oryctolagus cuniculus, assembly GCF_051225735.1. Lineage (NCBI taxonomy): Eukaryota > Metazoa > Chordata > Mammalia > Lagomorpha > Leporidae > Oryctolagus > Oryctolagus cuniculus. Next base: position 81,573,333 of record NC_142879.1, on the reverse strand, counting down.
CAGGCAATCAGCCGGAGGGGTGGATGAATCCGGGAATGGCTGGTTTCCTTGCGACTAAATGAAGTCCAATATCATTATGGATTCTTGCATTTTTTTGGCTTTTTTCTCTTTTTTCTTATGTATCATGGTTTGTAATGAATTTTCTGATGTGAGCTTTGGTTTTGAGGCTGCAATATGGAGTTCAGGGCACAAGAGGAAGGTTCTTTTTCAATCAGGGCACAGCTGTTGGCTTACACCAATTCTGGGTTGCTGTCATTGTTTTGGGTGCCTCAGACGATTTGTGGTTTCTTGAGTGGCAATTTCCTACATATTTTCTGGGCCTGAGTCGGTTTTGCCTTCTTATTCCCAAATTTTGTATTCTGATGCAATACAAGCAAGATTTTGGACAGAGTAGCCATTAGGAAAGAAGAAAAAAACACAGTAAATTGGCCTTTCAGGATTAGAAATCTACAGGCAACACGACCAAGATGAGTTTCCGTGTTTTGGAAAATGACTTGGAACCCTTCTGCTGAGGGGACAGATACTAATACCCTCCAAATTGAGTGTGAGTGCGATTTTCAGGTGAATTCAATCAGATTCCAAAATCAGTCTGTGGAAGGGGGACGAATCTGAAAACAGCCAGTTTCCTTGTGTCTAAATCCAATCAAATATTACAAAGGACTCTTGCATTTCTTTGGTTTTTTTCACATTTCCCTTATTTATCATGGTTTGTAATGAATTTTGTGATGTGAGCTTTGGTTTTGAAGCTGGAATATGGAGTTCAGGGCATGGGAGGAATGGTCTTTTTCAAACAGGGCACAGCTGTTGGCTTGCTCCAATTCTGGCTTGCTGTCATGGTTTTGGGTGCCTCAGCTGATTTTGGTTTCTTGAGCGTCAATTTCCTAAATGTTTTCTGGGTCTGAGTTGGTTTTGCCATCTTCCTTCCCAAATTTTGTATTCTGACACAATACAAACAAGAGTTTGGACAGAGTAGCCATTATGAAATAAAAAACACAACAAATAGGCGTTTGAAGCTTAGGAATCTACAGGTAACACGACCAAGGTGAGCTTTTGTGTTTTGGAAAATCAAATGGAACACTTTGGCTGAGGTGACAGATATTAATTGCCTCCAAATTGAGTTTCACTGTGATTTTCAGGTTAATTCAGTCAGAATTCCACAGGCAGTCAGCTGGAGCGGTGGATGAATCCGGGAACGGTCGGTTTCCCTGCGACTAAATCAAGCCCAATAACATTATGGATTCTTGCATTTCTTTGGATTTTTTCTCGTTTTTCTTATGTATCATGGTTTGTAATGAATTTTCTGATGTGAGCTTTGGTTTTGAGGCGGCAATATTGAGTTCAGGGCACAAGAGTAATGGTCTTTTTCAATCAGGGCACAGCTGTTTGCTTGCTCCAATTCTGGCTTGCTGTCATTGTTTTGGGTGCCTCAGGTGACTTTTGGTTTCTTGAGCGTCAATTTCCTACATGTTTTCTGGGTCTGAGTCGGTTTTGCCTTCTTCTTTCCCAAATTTTGTATTCTGATGCAATACAAGCAAGATTTTGGATAGTGTTAGCTCTGTGTCCATTCTTCTGTTTCTGCACTAGATGAATAAAAAGACAATGTAAAATGATTTGAAAAGAACTATAAGGGGTCGGCGCTGTGGTGCTGCTGCCAATTGGGGAGTGAACCAGCAGATGGAAAACACCTCTCTCTCTCTCTCTCTCTCTGTGCCTCTCCTTCCCTGTAACTCTGACTTCCAAATAAATAAATGAATCTTAAAGGAAGTATAAACATCAATAAAACACAAATGAAAATTGTATTCTCAAAAGTGGATATTAAACCATGCCTTCTACACCTCTGTTAAAAGTTACATTCTATCATAGTCATTTATGATTTCTAGGGCCAAAGTAGTAAATAAGATTTTTCTGGAAGAGAAAGAGGTTATGAGGGAGCCAGGATTTGGGGTCAGTTAGCAGAAGTGAGTGTCACTCTTTCAGATTTGATGCAGGAAAGGAACAGCAACTGATCCCTGAGATTTTGGTGTGGGAAGGAAAGGAAGGAGGGACTTAACAAAAGCAAATGCCCTCTGGTTGTGGGCACCCACCCCTGACTGCAGCTTTTCGGAGGAACAGCTGGTGTCTCTATGAATGCTGCAGCCTGGACTCCATTTCCCAGAGTTCCCAGTAGCTCTGAGGTATTCTGCTTTCCAAATACCTGTGGGCATGCACCTGCCACTGCCAGTCCCTGGGGCTCAGAGTTGGACCAGGGGAGTTCATTCCTTGATCAGTGTCAGCCCTGGGGGCTGTGCTGCTCCTTCTCTGGCATTTACTGCAACTCCTGCTCTGCATGTGCGATCCCAGGCAGTTTCCGAGTGCTCACCCTGAGCCTGCCTCCTGCTGCTTCTTCCCTCTTCATCCACCAACTGTGGGTCCCACATGTCAGGGCCTCTCTTCCCCACACTCCCAATTTCACTCCCCGTGTGTCCGGAAGAAAGGGTACCTGCTCCAGGGACTTTCTGCTGCAGGTTTGGCATGCAGGAAGGGGCGGAGACACATGTGGGAGAAGTGTGCCAGCGATCCTGGCAGCTTCTCCCGAGGTCAGGGCTGGGACCCAGGCTGCTCTGTCTCCCACCTCTATTTCCCAGGCTCAAAGTGCCCAGACTCTCTCCTGCAGAACCTCACCTAAACTGTCCCTAATGCACTTTATTTAGTGGTTACAGGAGAGAGGGGGCAGCGTTCTGGGAACCTGCACTCACAGGGAAGGAAGGCAGAAAGACTCCTGATCTCCACAGTTAAATAAGCCAGGTTCCCACTGTGGGTGTTTTCAGAATGCAGTCTGGCCTGGTCTCTTGATGTTTCCTGGGCTGGTTCCTGCAGGTTGGGGCTGGATGGCCCTCAGGAGGGAGCCTGGGGCAGCAGAGGGGTGGGCAGGAGGATCTGTCTAGGATCTGCCCCACTGCTCTCATCCTGCACCTCATCTTCCTGGTGGGGATCAGTGTGAAGCGTGAATAGCTGCTTTGTGTGTTGATCCCTCTCAAGTATTAATTATCAAATTTTTCCAATGTGGAATTTGAAGCTGTTCCAGAAACCTGGGGTGGGAAAACTCCCTTCTTTCAAACAGGCACAAAGACAGTGGAGGATCCAAGGAGTTTCTATTAATGGACCTAGGCTCAGCTGGAATGATTTCCTGAGAATTGAGCATCAAATTCAAGTTTCTTAGCTGTTACAGCATTGGTGGGTTTAAATGGCAGCCTCCATGATTAGAACCACATTTCCAATGGTCAATGGGTCCAGTATGTTTGTAAAAGAGATTTGGAATCTTACCCAAAACTGTTGTCTATGCTTATGTTTTATAGTTTCTCATATGTTTACTTAGTTTCTGGTTTTATATTTAGACTTTTAATTCACCTTGAGTTGCTTTTACATAGTGTATGAGGTTTTGGGTATATTTTCAGGCTTCTACATATGGATTTATTAGGACAGATTTATGACTGGAGTTTACAAAAGCAGAACTTAGGACATCTTCCCTCCCTAGACAAGATTTCAGTGGGCAGCTGTTTCACTCATTAATTGTGAGCATCCACTTTTAAAGGTTTGTGTTGGATGGGGTCCACTTCTCTTTCTTTGATGATGTATTTGGCTGCTTTTCATTTTCTGTCTTCAGCTATCACTTCTCCTGTTAGCAAGGCTGTCAACTGTTTTGACCTGCCACTGATCCCTTTGCAAAGTGAGAAGGGAACCAAAATTAATGCAAGTCTACTGTGTTGTCAATAACTGGAGCTACTTTTTTAAAGATTTATTTATTCATTTGAAAGAGTTACACAGAGAGAGGAGAGAGAGAGAGAGAGAAAGAGAGAGAGGTCTTCCATCCGATGGTTCATTCCCCAATTGGCAGCAATAGCTGGAGGTATGCCAATTTGAAGCCAGTAGCCAGGAGCTCCTTCTGAGATGAAGCTGTTTTTTTAAATAATTATTTATTTATTTGAAAGGCAGAACTTTGTCCAGGTCTCATAGGTGGGTGCAGGAATTGAGGGATTTGGGCCAACTTCTACTGTTTTCCCAGTCCACAGCAGAGAGCTGGATGGGAAGTGCAGCAGCCAGGATCCCAACCGGCACCCATATAGGATGATGACAAGGCAGGCAGTAGCTTTACCCACTATGCAATAGTGCTGCCCACTAACGGGAGCTCTTTTAATCTGAGTTTGCATAAAGAGAAGAATTACAGCATCATAAATACAGATAAGTAACAGTTTTTCTCTGCCCAGCACTTTACATTACCCAGTGCTCCACTGAGAATCTTACATTTCACACTGTGTAATGAAGAAGGCCAGTTACTTATCTTATTTTGGGTTCTGTGTTTAAACCATGACACTTTTGACATGGGAGGATATTAGTTCTACAATTTCATAGAGACTGGTCTTTGGAAGCATCGATAGAAGTTATAACTGTGAGAGTGGTAAGAAAGAAGAGGGGAAGAAATAAGTGCCCCTTACCCCCCACAGAGATGTCCACAAGTGCAGTAGAAGATATGGCCTTATGGTTGACTTTCTGGGACAAACTGTGTTTGAGTGCTTCACATGTTCTGATAGAAAGGTGTTGCCACCAGGTTATTAGTATATTTATTTAGTTAGTTTTTAAAGATTTATTTATTTATTTGAAAATCAGAGTTACACAGAGAGAGAAGGAGAGGCAGAGAGAGAGAGAGAGAGAGAGAGAGAGAGAGAGGTCTTCCATCAGGTTCATTTCCCCAATGGCTTCATCATTGTGAACTTTGCTCAGTTCCTGACCTATACCTTTCCTTTAACCTAGTACTTTGCCATGTAGTAGCCCATGAAAACTGCAGACTGCATAAATGAATGAATACTTGGAGGGTTGTGATTTCTTAGAGGAACATCATGAGACAGAAGGAATAAAACAAAACAAAAGTATCCTCCATATATAGAAGGTACACTGTTTTTACAAGCCACAGAGAAGAGGAAGAAGCAGGGAAGTAGTGAGACTGGAAAGTTTGTGGCAAAGGTAATAGGCACTGGTCAAGAATTTAACAAGCCCATTAGGAAAACATTAAGGTTTCCTTACTTCCATGTAGACTCTGCCCTCTAATGGTGAACAGGGTCCTCTAAACCCACTTGTTGCACAAATGAAAACCCAAGCATTGTCTTCTCCTACAGATGGAGTCTGCTATTGGTTTTGATTTACATTTCCCTAATAGCTAGTGATATTGGGCATGTTCATATATGTCTTGACCATTGAGATTTCTTCTTCTGAGAAACATCTGTTTTGATCCTTGCCCATTTCTTAGCTGTACATTTTGCTTCTTATTTGGAGATTTTCCCAGTTCTATATATGTATGTTCTGGCTATCAATCTTTTGTCATAATCAGAGTTTTCAATGTTTCCTGCCATTCTGTCCATTGTATGTTCACTCTGTTGATTACTTTGTAGTGAAGATGTATCTTAATATGATATGCTCAAATTTCTATATTTTATTTTTTTTACTTGTGATTTGGAATCTTATCCAAAACTGTTGTCTATGCTTATGTTTTATAGTTTCTCATATGTTTACTTAGTTTTTGGTTTTATATTTAGACTTTTAATTCACCTTGAGTTGCTTTTACATAGTGTATGAGGTTTTGGGTATATTTTAAGGCTTATACATATGTATAATCACTTTCCTTTAAACCATTTGCTAAAGGGGTTCTTCTTTCTCCTGTTTGTTTTCTTTCCTTTGTTATATAGGAGTTGCCTGTAGAAAAGTCGGTTTATTTCAGCTGCCTATACTTTTACATTGAACTATGAGTCTGTTTTCCAACAGTGCTAACATTGTTTCTATATTTTTAAGATTTATTTATTTATTGGAAAGGCCAGATGCTTCTTCCAAGTCTCTCATGTGGGTGCCAGCACCGTAGAACACAATCCATCTTCCACCAATTTCCCAGGTGCATTAGTAGGGAGCTGGATTGGAAGTGGAGCACCTGGTCTCCTAGCAGCAACATATGGGACGCATGCACAGCAGATCAAGGCTTTAACCCACTACACCACAGAACCAAACCCTTCCTTATTTACTTCTGCTGTGATCTTTCATTATTCACTTTTTTCTACTGCCCTGCATCTTGACTCCTTCCTGTTTTTTTTCTGGGTCCTGGAGGATGGTAGTAGGTGGCTTCTGGGATATCTTTTTGTGTTAGTAGATACTTGGTAATCTAAAATCACAGTTTTTAGTTTCTATATTTCTCTGCTAATCACTAGGACCTTCTGGATGACAATAGAAAATGCTGGCAGAAATGAGGATATATTAATTTGCTAAGAAAATACCACAGAGAATATGATTTAAATCATGGAATTTTACTTCTCAGAGTTGTAGAGCTTGAAAATCAGATCAAGGTGCTTAAATAGGCTCGATTTTTCCAGAAGCCTTTCTCCGATGTGACAGACACATCTACCATTTGATCTACTTAAAAGCACTTTCTTCAGGTAGAGTCATGTTGCTGGTTAGCACTTCCGTGTTAGAGTTTTAGGGAGGCACATTTCAGTCCATAACAGCAAAAGGGACCCTGTGGTCTACTTCAATGACAGCCATCTCTGTGGAGGACACAAAGTTTGGAATCAGCGTTAGGATTTCTCACAGTATTAGTGTCAGTGCTATCTCCATCAAATGTGCATTCATGTACACACAAATCTACCTGTACTCATAAACACATTCAACAGTGGAAATGCCTGATGGTTGTGTACGGGTAACATCAATATAATAATCCATAAGATGGCCTATTAGCAGACATTAAAAAGAGAATTAGAAAGAATGACAACAAAATCTGCAGTTACCTATATTTATGTCTATATGTATGATATTCAGTATTTATAGTTGCTAAAAGATGAATACTGATGTGTGGGAATAAAAGCTAAACCTTACCTTGCAATATTGCAGCCTAGTCTACATGAAAGCTGTCTTCCTAAAACCATTCTCTGGGCCCACTCTGTGGCATAGTAGATTAAGCATCCACCTGCAGCACCAGCATCCCACATGGGCACCAGTTTGAGTCCCTGCTCCTGCACTTCCAATCCAGCTCTTTACTAATGGCCTAGGAAAGCAGTGCAATATGCCCTGAGTGCTTGGGCCCCTGCACCCATGTGAGAGACCTGCAGGAAGCTGCTGACTCCTGGATTCTGGCACCTGGCTTCAGATCGGCCCAGCTCCAGCCATTCTGGCCATTTAGGGGTGAACCAGTCGATAGAAGACCTCTCTTTCTCTTCCTCTCTATATCTGTAACTCTGCCTCACAATAAAGAAATACATTTTTTAAAAACCTTTCACATGTTAAATTTCTTAATTGTTTTAAAGATTTATTTATTTATGTACAAGTCGAGTTACAGAGAGGAGAGCCAGAGAGAAAGAGAGAGGTCTTCCATCTGATGTTCACTCCCTAATTGATTGCAACTGCCAGAGCTGTGCTGATCCGAAGCCAGGAGCCAGGAGCTAGTTCCCAGTCTCCCAGATGGGTACAGGGGCCCAAAGACTTGGGCCATCTTGTACTACTTTGCCAGGCCATAGCAGAGAGCAGGATCAGAAGTGGAGCAGCTGAGTATTGAACCGGCCCCCATATGGGATGCTGGCGCTTCAGACCAGGGAGTTAACCTGCTCCACCACAGCACCAGTCCAACATTTTAAATTTCTGATACTCTAAAGTAGTACAGGACTGCATTACATCTAGGAAAGATGCATTTAAAAATTATAAATCTAGTGCATTTTAGCAGAAGTTTTAACAAATACTTCTGATTTTCTCAGCATTATATATAAATAAATGACATAATGAGTCATTGTCAGATTTTTAGCTTTTGTCAGCCACTTATAATATTTCACAGCTTTTTGAAATGTATTGCTAGTGTGTTTTTCTCAACACATGCACTGGATTTTACCTATAAGGTTGCCTCTTATAGGATTTGCATTTTAATGGGTTTTCATGGCACATGTAATCAACATCTGCAAAGCCTCTAAAACACATAAATAATAACATGAATCAGGCTTTTTTCTTAAATATTAATTTATTTATTTGAAAGAGTTGCACAAATAGAGGAGAGGTAGAGAGAGAGAGACAGACAGACAGAGACAGAGAGGTCTTCCATCTGCTGGTTTACTCCCAGTTGGCCGCAATGGCTGGTCTGTGTCAATCTGAAGCCAGGAGCTTCTTCAGGGTCTTTCACATGTGTGCAAGGCCCCAAGGACTTGGGCCACCTTCTACTGCTTTCCCAGGCCATAGCAGAGAGCTGGTTCAGAAGTGGAGCAGCCACAACTTGAACTGGCACCCATATGGCTTGCCAGCACTGCAGGCAACAACTTTATCTGCTATGCCACAGCGCCAGCCCCACATTGCATCTTTTTAAGATGATATGGATTTAAGTTCATGAGAAATTATTAGCATAGTGGGAACTGATAGATATGGATGAAGCAGGATGGACTTGTTAGGAATGGTGATGTTAATTTTTTTATAAAATAAATAAGAAATTAAATATGGTCAGACATAAATGAAGATTAAATTTTATTAGTGGTAATCCAGAAAACACTGATCTCTGGTCTTTTTCTTCCAGTGTTAAGTTTATATTTTTAAATGCATATTAAGTGAACAAATTTCATGTAATTTATATATACAGATTGAAGAGCAAACTGATAACATCCTATCCTATCTTCCCTTGTTCTCATATTTCCAGCTCCCTCCTTCTTGTTTTATTTTCTTTTAATTTTGACAGCTGCATGCTTTGATTTTATTTTAGAATCACAAGCTTTAACCCTCTACAAAATAAAGAATTCAGCAAGTAGTAGCAGAAATATCAATGAGTATATGTTGTATACTCTATCAAAGAGTACAGAAAAGTGCTATGAACAATACTCAAATCTCAAAATGTCAATTTAACTCATATGCTGCTTTTTGTTATCTATATATTAATTACCACCAGTCAGAGAAAACATATGGTGTGGGGAGCAACTTGGACTAGACTAAGTTACTGGAATTAAGACTTATTCTATGCATCTGCTCTCCCACAATATGGCGCTGGGAGAGGAGAAAACAGCTTCTACACAGCTGCCTCCAGTTCAGCCAATAAACTGTAGGACTTGCTCCTGATTGGAGGAGAGCAGCGTACTCGGTGTGTGGGCAGCCAAGTTGGGATTGGCAGAGGAGGACTATAAAGGAGGAGAGAGATGGCATGCACCAGGAACATCTAAGGGGAACATCTAAGGGGAACACCTGTGCAGCCCCCGAGAGAGCCGGCCGGTGGTGTGCCGCTCCCCCACGGAAGTGGGGAAGGTGGCAGGGGGAACCGCCCTTCCACGGAGGTGGAAGGGACAGTAGCCAACCCGGGAAGAACCAGCAGCAAACCCGGGGAGGGCCGAGCAGACGAAAGAACAGCGCAGGGTACTGTGTCGTTCCTCCACGAAGACGGGGAGCGACATAATGGTGCCGTGACTCGGATATGAAGCCTAGGCAGGACTTAGTGTCGTTCCTCCATGAAGAGGGGGAGCGACAATATGGTATTTGTCTTTTGGGGACTGGCTTCTTTCATGGAGCATACTTGTTTCCAGTTCATCCATTTAGTTACAGAAGATGGGATTTCATTCTCAATTATGGCTGAATAGTATTTTACACTGTATATATAGCTCATATTTTTGTTCCAGTCACCAGCTGATGGACATCTGGGTTGATTCCATGTTAGCTATTGTGAATTGAGCTGTAATAAACATGAGGGTACAGATAACTCATGCCTGTGCATATTCTATTTCATTTCATGCGGATAAATTCCCAGTAGTCAGATGGCAGGATCACATGGTATGTTTGTTTTCAGATTTCTGAGGAACTTTGATACTGCCTTCCATAATGGTTGCACTAGCTTCATTCCCACCAACAGTGGGTTAGGGTACCTTTTTCTCTCCCTCTCCACCAGCCTTTATTGTTTGTTGACCTTTTCAAAAGAATTATTTATTTGAAAGATTGAGTTACAGAGATGGAGAGGCAGAGGCAGAGAGACATAAGTATTTTATCTGCTTGTTTATGCTCCATATGGCCCAAGAGGTAGTGCTGGTCCAATCGGAAGCCAGAGTCAGGAGCATCTCCCTGGTCACCCATGCGGGTGCAGGGACCCAGGCACTTGGGCCATCCTCCACTGCCCTCCCAGTCCAGTGCAGAAAGCTGGACTGGAAGAGGAGCAACCGGGACCAGAACTGGCACCCATATGGGATGCCGTCTCCACGGGTGGAGGATCAACCCAGTGTGCTATGGCACTGGCCCCCATCAGGGATATTTTTCTATAGTTCCCTCTCTCCACTGTATCTTTTTCTAGTTGAAGAATTAAGGTGATGCAGGATTAATCGAAGGAGTTTGAGAGGATTGTCTCTCTTTCAATTGTGTTGAATAGTTTGAGAAGCATTAGTTCTTTAAAAGTCCTGTAGAATTCAATAGTGAGGCTGTCTGATCCTGGACTTTTCCTTGTTGGGAGGGTCTTTATTACTCATCCAATCTCTGTCTTGGTTTTTGATTTGTTTAGCTTTTCTATGTGTCTTCATGACTCAATTTTGGTATATTGTGTATGTCCAGGAATCTGTTGACTTTTCCTCTAGGATTTCCAATTTGTTAGCAGTCACAACAGATGCCCACATCCTATATTGCAGTGCTAATCTGAGTTTTGGGTACTACACTTCCAAATCAGCTTCATGTTAATATCCCTGGAAAGCAATGTATAATAGCTCAAATTCTTTCATTCCTGTCGTCAAATTGGAGAACTGTAACCTATATGGGGACTTGAGAACCTGGTCTTGCACAGTGGTAGCCATATAGAAAGTGAACCAGCAGATGGGCGATCTCTCTGCTTCTCTTCCCTTCTCTCTTTGTCTCTGTGTCTCTCTGCCTTTTTTATCATATTAAAATATTTAATTACTTACTTGAAAGAGTTACAGAGAGAGGGAGAGACAGAAATTTTCCACCACCTAATTCATTTATGAGATGACTTTAATAGCCAGAGTGTGGCCAGGTTGAAGCCAGGAGCTTTCCCTCCGATGTGCATGGCAGCAAGGAGCTTTTCCTGCAATGTGCGTGGCAGCATCCCAGGCACTTGGGCCATCTTCCCCTGCTTTTTCAGTCCATTGGTAAGGAGCTGGATCAGAAATGGAATAGCTGGTACTTGAACTGGTGCACATACAGGATGCCAATGTAACAGATAGCAACTTTGTCCACTGCACCACAACCACCAGCTCTTCTATCTGCCTTTCCAATAAATAAATCTTTTGAAAAAGAACTGAAGGTAGTAAAAGTCATCATGACTGAGCAATGGCAAATTTATTGAAGTGATCTATTTTCTTAAAGATCCTTTTATGAATTTGAAAGGCAGCACTAGAAAGAGAGAGTGGGAGAGATGGATCTTCCTCCTGGTTTGTTCACTCCTCAAATGGCTGCAATGGCTGCGGCTAGGCCAGACTGATATCAGGAGCCAGGGGCTTCTTCCAGGTCTCTCACAAGGGTGCAGGAGCCCCAATATTTGAGTCACCCTGTGCTGCTTTTCCAGACACATTAGCAGAGAACTGGATCCGTTTGGAGCATTAATGTCTATGATACTCTCCTTGCAGTTGAAGGATTTAGAATCCATTTTGATTATAGGTGGGCCAAGTACAATGTCTTCCAATTGTCCAAGGTTTGGATTAGATGGGTTCTGAGAAATTTTGTTAAAATAGTTATTAATCATAACTCTCAGTTTAAGCTTTTCTTACCAAATTTTCATGTTTGCTGATGTTTATATCTATGGGAAAATTGGGTCTCTGGATTGCAACCAATGAAAGCATCCAGACTAACAGTAATAAGGTCAACAGTCAGCAGAATGATGTCCAGCTGAACTGAAATAGCTTTTCTTATTTGGTAGAGGGGTTACCTCCTGCATTATGCTGACATACTGACATAGACAGTAGATATTGGAGCCTTTCCCTTCTGCCAAATGGAGAATACCATATTTTGGTCCATCATATATATATTTATATATTATAATATATATTATATTATATATTTCTATACATAATATAGAATTACATATAATAATTATAAATATATAATTGTATATAATTATTATATATAAATTTGTTATTTATATATAAATAATTATTTCTGATCCAGCTCCTTACCAATGGATTGAAAAAGCAGTGAAAGATGCTCCAAGTACCTGGGTTCCTGGGACACACATCAGAGGAAAAGCTCCTGGTTTCAACCTGGCCACACTCAATAATATATATATATATATATTATATATATATATATTTTATATATATATAATACATATAATAAATTATATAATATTATCTGTTTATAATTACATATTATATAATATATTGTATGATAAATTATAATATATTTATATATTTTATATATGAATATATTTATATACATAAATATATAAATAAATGTAAATATATATATAAAGAATTTATTTATGTAGTTGACAGGTTTACTTACAGAGAGTGAGAAGAAGAGACACAGAAAGGTCTTCCATATGCTCATTTACTCCCCTAATGACTGCAATGTCTGCAGCTGGGCCAATCTGAGCTAGGAGCTTCCAGGTCTCCCATATTTCGGCAGGGACCAAAGCACTTGGAACAGCTTCTACTGCTTTCCCAGGCTATTGCAGAGAGCTGGATGGGAAAAGGAGAAATGGGGACTAGAACTGGTGCTCATATGGGGTGCCAGCACTGCAGGTAAAGGATTACACCACTGCACCACAGTGCTGGCCCCAGTCTATCCTTTATTAAGGAGATCTCAGTAATCATGTTCAGGTATTGCTGTCCTATATTCATGGCCAAAGTCCTAGCAGGCAACATGGTTTGGAGAATCATAAGCACAAGGTGTGTAGGAGACTTCATTTCTCATACAGCACAGTTAATAACAAGGTTCCAAGAGGGGAAATTACTTGCATCATAGTCTTTGAGAACTAATGGACATCACAGGTGATCTAAAGAATTTAGAAGGTTTGTGAGCCCCTAGAGTGAAAAAGTCACTGGGAGCACAAGGACAGTGCCTAGAGTTTATTTTGATGGATTTTAGCCCCTTTCATTGGAGGGAGGCCCAAAGAAGCTGGACTGATTTGTAAACCTCAGAAGTGTCTTTTCAAGGTGAAGGCAAACTTAAGACTGAGGGGTTTTTGGAAAAACTTGGAGCAAAATGCATTTGCACACTTGGTTAAGACACATCATTTATCTATTGATTTTCATCAGATCTGTTAACATTAAATATAAGGTACAGGGGACATGGTGGATTTCATATAGCAATATGATTTTAGTAACATATCATGAGGTGCTTTTTTCTTTTAATGGATTTAGCAGGTAAAATTGGGCTACCTAATGGGATATAGCTGGAATAATCACCTTTTTGTTAAATAAATCTGAGGTAATAAATGTTAGTATATGAATACATTGAGTTTTCTTTTATTGGGCCTTCTTGGCTATTTTAATCTGGGATCTGCGAATTCTCATTTTCTCTAGGCAAGTTGTAACTGAAAATCTTTATTTTATTCTTCATCATGTTGGACCAACTGTGCTGCTTCTGGGATTTTTTTAGTACACCTGACAATTGGAAATTTAGACAATAGTATAGTTAATATGAGATGTACCAAGTAAAGTACTTATTTTTATTCAGATAACATATTTTTGAACTCTTCTAAAATTCCTATTGAGTATCCTTGTTAAATTTAGTTGCATCCCAGGTTAAGACTTATTGGAGACAGGTGCCATGGCTCAATAGGCTAATCCTCCACCTGCGGTGTAGGCACACCGAGTTCTAGTCCTGGTGGGAGCACCAGATTCTGTCCCAGTTGCTCCTCTTCCAGTCCAGCTCTCTGCTATGGCCCAGGAGTGCAGTGGAGGATGGCCCAAGTGCTTGGGCGCTGCACCTGCATGGGAGATCAGGAGGAAGCACCCCGCTCCTGCTTTTGGATCAGCACATTGTGCCGGCCGCAGCACACTGGCCGCAGCGGCCACTGGGGGGTAAACCAACAGAAAAAGGAAGACCTTTCTCTCTGTCTCTCTCTCTCACTGTCTCTCTGCCTGTCAAACTAAAAAATAATTTTTATAAAAAGACTTATTGGAGCCACTCTAGTGATTATACCCATGAAACTTTGTTAATTAATGCAAATAGAACCTGGGAAAATTCATGTATATCTTATGCTGTAGAGACTTAAGATTGAACATCTTTTTTTATCTTTTTTAATTATATAATTTAAAAACAAATTTGAGATTTTTTTTTTCACTTTACTAAGCCACAGCTCTGGCCCCATTAATATGTCTTAACAATGTTTTTTCCTCTCAGACTTATCTCTATTGGTTCAGTTAACTGCATGCCTTTTCTTTAGATTCAGATTCTCTCAGCTGTCAAAGCTTATTCATCTTAATTCTGTTGTTCCTATTTCCCTCCATTTTATTCTGTCCCTAGGCTAATTGAGGTCATGATTCTCCATTCCTTCTGTGTGGTGTCACAGTAGGCTTGAAGTGTTCTTTTTCTCTTCTGATTTCTAAAGAAAGAAATTATGTATTCACCCAGTTTAGATATTTTAATAATTCATTCCAAAACAAAGGTTAAATGTTCTTAATTTGACAAGAATTTTCAGGGCCAGTGGTGTGGCATAGTGGGTAGAGCCACCACTTGTAGTGCTGGCAGCTCATATGCATCCCGTTCTCTGCTAAAGTCTGGGAAAGCAGTAGAAGATGGCCCAAGTCCTTGGCCCCTGCACCCATGTGGGAGACCTGGAAGAAGCTCCTTGCTCCTGGCTTTGGATCGGCGCAACTCTAGCCATTGCAGCCAACTGGGGAGTGAACCAGTGGATGGAAGACCCCTCTCTCTTCTCTGCCTCTCTCTGTGTAACTCTGACTTTCAAATAAATAAATAAATCTTTAAAAAAAGAAGTTTTTCTAATTTTAGATTTGTTCTAATTCATTGCCACTTCATTGTATGTGTAAAGAGTGCATATCCAGTTTTTCTATTTTAGATTTTGGGAATTTTGTATTAGCTCTGCTGTGTATTCATTTTTCTTGAGCATTGGTGATATCTTCTCCTTAGTTGTATTAAGAGAGAGAGCAATAGCCCTCATGTCTTTTTAGGTAAGTAAGACATATTAAAAACAGAGCATTCAGTATACATTCATAGTAGTTTGACTTGTTCAATTGATTTTCCTGAACTCCCTTGGATATTCTTGGTTTTTGCTGTACAAGTTTGTATACTCATTAATTCTTTGATATTCCCAAATCCAGGAAATAAATGACTCAACAGCTGTGTTCCTGTATTTGCTGGGACTCAGGGTAAGAAGCAAAGTGGAGGTGTTCAGGAATCTAAAGTTACATGCTACATAGCAAAGCACATCATTTCCTATACAAAGTGACTGGGAAATCCAGAATCTTTTGCACACATATTGGATCCTGAACTATTACTGGACATTAAGATTTTAATGTATTTATTTTCTGTGTGTGTGTTTGTATTTCTAAATAAACTCTGCTGCGCTACTTAACATTAACATGTATTGCAGAATTCTTTCATCAGTTTTTACTTTTAAAAAGTTTCTCTTTCAGTTTTATGGGAGAGGGTAGAAGTTTTCTGCTATGTAACTGAAAATTCATTCATTCATTAAACTTAAAATATTTGTTTGAAATGGGTGGAATACTATTAATTCTTGTGTGATTTACATGAAACTAAATACATTCTCTATTTTGTTTTGCTTAAAATTTCTGCATGTGTGGACTTCTTTTTTCCTTCTTGCCCCAAATCCCTTTGTGTATTGGGATGGCAAATGGGTTTTACACTGGAGAAAACATGTTATTTTGGCAAAGAAGTACTTAGCCTTTCTGCTTCAAGTATTCAAATATTACATGAGAAATCAGTATATTTGTTTACTGTACAAATGTCCTTCATACAATTTTGTAATCTTCTGGGATGGGAGAGGGAGCAGGAAATAGGAGGGTTATGGGTGGGGGGGAAGTTATGATTGTCAGTATAAATTATTGCCCTACACTATTTATAGACACTCTTCAAAGCATATCCTCAAACTAATTCAATTAATTTAAAGGATTTATTAAATGATAGACTACATGAAATTTATCGATGTATTTTATCAAGCAATCATCCAATGTAAATGATTACCATATGTTTGCACTTCAGGGAATCATTCTATTGTGAATATTTTGGCATCAATATAATTTTGTTTAAAATTTCTTTATGAAAAAATATCTGGACTAGAATTCAATTGAATGCATTGCATGGTTTTGTTACCTAATGACAAATTGCCTTCACTGAGGTTTATAATTATTTATTCTTTCAACACTAATGTTATGTGTTTACCAAATACAGTAATGTTAATATACATTTGGGGTTGGCACTGTGGCATAGCAGGTAAAGCTGCAGCCTGGCAGTGCTAGCATCCCAAATGGATGCCAGTTTGAGTCCCAGCTGCTCCATTTCTAAGCCACCTCTCTGCTAAGGCCTGGGAAAGCACTGGAAGATGGTCCAAGTCCATGAGCCCCAGAACTCGCATGGGGGACCCAGAAGATGCTCCTGGCTCCTGGCTTTGGGTCGGTGCAGCTCTAGTCATTGCAGCCAATTGGGGAGTGAACCAGCAGATGGAAGACCTCCCTCTCTCCTTTCTGCCTCTTCTCTCTCTGTGTAACTCTGGCTTTCAAATAAATAAGTAAATAGATAAATAATTTTTAAAAAGATACATTTGTTTGCAAACAATATGTGACATCAATACAACTACTTAAATTTTCTCATACAAGTAGTTTAATTTGGAGGCCTGAATTATGGCTGATTGGTTCTGTAGTCTAATGATATCTTTGAACCCAACTATTTTCCCCTTCTTTATGAATTTCAGTGTTGTATATTACTAGAATTCTGAAAAAAATTCACAGAAACTTTAGGCATCATCTAAACATCATAATCTCCAAAGAGCAAAAATCATTGCAAACTATGATTTTCTAGAATTATTTCTTTGGATAATGCTACAATTTTATTGTAGCTTTAAATTGAGCACACACACACACACACACACACACACCCATGTACCATACATACATTCACAAATGTACATACACAATCAGCAAGTCTCCAATGCATTTACCAAAGTGCATCAATGTGCTAGTTTCAGATTACTGCCAAAGAATAGTCCCTTTCTTTAAATACCAATTTACTCTATTGATTTATTTTTGACCAAAAATGATGCAGTTTAGTTACTGTTTTGACAAAGAGGCAGGTATCATCGCAAAGCACAAATGAGTGAATAAGTTACATTATCCAGGGAATTAGATAAGAAATGGCTCACTCATCAAATTAAAAGGAATTGAATCTAGTTTGAGTTACCATGTCAAGCAAAATATGAAGTTTTACAAAACTTGAATGTATATAATTTCAAATAAATTTTGAGTTGTATCTAAATGTGTACACTACAACATTAAGCATAAAGGCACAGATATTTAAATACCTTTATTTAGGAAAATGTGAATAGATAATAATAATAATTGCTAACATTTATTTTATACCAGGTGATGTTTCCTGAATTTTATGTTTCCAGAAAAATGGAGGTAGCTCCTGTTATTTTAACTTTAAAGAAAATGCAACTGAGGCATGAAGAGGTAAGTAACTGGTTTGCCCAAGGATATATAATCATGAAGTGGCAAAGCCTTAGACTTGGCATGATCTGAATGGCAGCCATTTTTTTTTCACAAATTCAATGTTTGATCTATTTCATATATTCACTAAAAGGATTTACTATCAAATGATACTTTCTGATAAAACCTATGAAAACTGCAGATGAGTATTGCTCCAAAGCAAATACTTGAGGCTAGCATTACGTGTAGCAGGTAAAGCCATTGTCTTTAAATTTAGCAAAGATATGCCTTGTTAGATGAGTGTACTTTGTGTAATTCTTCTTGTCAGTGTATACACTTTAGAAATTGATTACAGGGGCCAGTGCTGTGGCACAGCATGTTAAAACCCCAACCTAGGGTGCCAGCATCCCATATGGGTGCTGGTTTGAGTTCCAGTTGCTCCACTTCTGATCTGGCTCCTTGCTAATGCACCTGGGAAAGCATCAGAGGATGGCTCAATTCCTTGGGCTCCTGCACCTGTGTGGGAGACCTGAGAAAAGCTCCTGGCTCCGGGCTTCAGATCAGCTCAGCTCCGGCTTTTGCAGCCAATTGAGAAGTGAACCAGCAGATTGAAGACTTTTCTCTCTGTCTCTACCTCTCTATATAACTCTGTCTTTCAAATAAATAAAAATAAATCTAGAAAAAAAGAAATTGATTACATCAGGCAACACATATGAACTTTTTTATAGAAAGATTGACCTTTAGAAAAATTTTAGACCTACAGAAAAAAAAAATGTGGTACAAATGTGAACTTTTGAATAAAAATCTATTTTTCATGAAAGCATGGTGTTATAAAACAGAGCAATACCTCACTGAGAACCAAAAATAAATTGGACTATCTCATTCTGTGATTTGAAATCTAGGGAAAAATGTCCTTTATTTTTCTTACAGAGAATGTAAATAGTGTTGTGATATCAAACTCATTCTAAGTTTAGGTACCCCATGGAAAGTTTGATCTAATGAAAACAAATCTGTTGGATCATTTACCTCATACATTCCACTACCATGAAAATAATATATCTGTCATGATACATCAAGAAGAAAACATATTTATGCCTAAAAATACAAATTCAACTATTACAAGCTGTTCAGCAAAATTTAAATTGTATGTTTTCAATATTCTAAAATGGAACATTTTTCTTTGCTTCTCAATAAAAATGTGATACACTTTAACATCTTCAGAATAAGAACTGAGAGTGTACAAGGCAAAATTTATTTATTTATTTATTTATTTATTTATTTATTTTTTGCCAGGCAGAGTTAGACAGTGAGAGAGACAGAGAGAAAGGTCTTCCTTCCATTGGTTCACCCACCAAATGGCCACCATGGCCTCCTGATCTCCCATGTGGGTGCAGGGCCCAAGCACTTGGGCCATCCTCCATTGCTCTCCTGGGCCACAGCAGAGAGATGGACTGGAAGAGGAGCAACCGGGACTAGAACCTGGGGTGCCAGCACTGCAGGCGGAGGATTAGCCTTGTGAGCCACGTACCCAGTGAAATATAGTTTAAGGAGAGAATTTATAACATTCATTTTTAAAGTAACAAAAACATTTTTCACTTCTTGGTTTGCATTTTAAATTTGTACATATATATATATATATATATATATATATATATTAGCCATCCTTACTGGTTATTGCAAATTACCACATCCCAAAATTAATTGCTTCTCAACATTTACAATTTGTTTCTTCACTTTAAAGAAAAATATTTGTGTCTCTTGAGTAAACAAGTAAATATAATGATTTGGCATCATTTTATAAAACTCAAATCTGTAAGAACTCAAAAACCACTGCAGAAATATTCTATAAGAATGTACTCATGCATATTGTTCTTACAATAGATTCACCCATGTCATAGGAGAGCAACTCCTTGCTCAACATTCAAAATGTTCACAGTCTTCGAAATATTCCTTTTAGCATAGTGACCACAGTTGGACACAAGAGAGTCTTTAAAATTAAAAGAAACAATTTGGGTATGCTGACTTTCCTAGTCTTCTTGTTTTCCTGGGACAGAGTATCTTTTTTGAATGTAGGCTGACAAGGATACAACCCCCTCCACAAAGTAAAATGCCTAAACATTAGAGCACTGCTCCTGACCCCTGCTCACTTGTTCCTCTATGTGGGATTTATGAATGACTTGCATGAATGGAGAGATGAAAGAGGCAATGAGCTACCACCCCCCTGCTGCACAAGGGCCCAGTGTGCCTCCAGCACCCTCCTACCAAACGCTTCCCCCTGTCTGCCCATGCAGACCACATAGATGCTGCGTCAGTGAGCAAATTAGCACCACACACTTGGTTTTCCTGCTGAGACTCAGCCTTCATTGCTTCCCCAACTGCAGCACATGCTGCAAGCCTCAGCCAGCAGGGCTGGTGGGAGAGGTGGGCAGTTGCACTCACCAGGTCTCTCTCTTCTTCTCTTGCCCCTCCTGACTCTCGGGCCACCACCTGCATTCTAGCCACAAGGTACAAAATGGGACGGCCAAGAACCTAACACCACCCACATCACCCACACACACCACAACTACTAGCTGCCCACCAATGACCACCGCCTTTATAGCCAGCCTATCATGGGGTGGGTCTTGCAGCTCTAGTCCTGCCCCAGGGCAGCAATGATTGGCCTGATGCCCCCTGCTGGGCTGAGCCTGAGCTGCCCTGCAGCAGATTCTGGAAGCAAGAGAGCTGCTGATGGCTGTGGCCCTGGCTCAGAGCACACTTAGGGAGAACCCATGACCGGCAAGGGCGCTGGGGCTCTGGACTTTCCTAGGGTGGAGGCTGGCTCAGCCCTTCTTCCCCCAGCCCTGCCCGCAGGTGGAGCGGGGTTCCCACGGGGGCATCATCCCTCGTGGGAGAACGGGTGAACCCCAAATGCCGCAACTGCGAGTGCTGGGTGCTGGCCTACACCCTTCCGGGAGGGAGTAGAAGACAGTGACTTTGTGGGGAAGTGACACTTGAGCTGGGCCTGTATTTTGGGTTAGCTCTGGACACACATTCCAGTCTGCAGGTCTGTTGCAGGCTTCCTGGAGGCTCTGGGAGCCGAATTCCTGGTGGGGAGGGCAGGAGGGCAGGAAGTCGAGGCGCTGAGCTCCCGCTGGGTGCACCAGGCACTTTGGAGCTGTTCAGAGTAAGGAGTCAAGGTCACCTCCTGAACCACTGCGGGTCCCAAACTGCTGGTTTGGGATTTGCCAGAACCCTGAAGTAGGGGTGTGGTGGGGGTGGTAGTGGTTGGCTTCAATGCACTGTATTTGTGAATTCTTCAAACACAGCTTCTCCCTACTCCTGCAGGCTTTCAGGTGATTGACGAGAACAGAGTCCCTCTGCTGCAAAGTGACTGAAGTTTGGAAACTACGTCCAGAACTTCAGTGTGTATTCAGCTGGTCATCCTTCAGGCATGCAAGTGGACAGCAAGAGCAACAGTAAGATATTTATTACTGTAGATACACTCCTTTCTTTCCGGTAGGCCCACCAAAAGAGAATGGGAGATGAGTACTTGAACATTGGAACCAGTCAGTTTACTAGGGTGAGCTGCCAGTACTGGGAGCTCAGGAGTGGACATGGAGAGCAAAACATGCACTGTTACTAAAGAGGACAGTTAGGTATTTTATTGTGAAAAGGGAACTCATTTAGATGTGAACAAGACACCTTAAGAAAAGGTCTGTATAGTTATTTTTGTTTATTTGCAAGGCAGAGAGAGCCCTTCCATTTACTGCTCATTCCTCAAATGTCTGCACCAACCAGAGCTGGTTCAAGCTAAAGCCAGGAACTCAGTGTGGGTCTCCCACACAGGTGGCAGAGACTCAAGTACTTGAGCCATCAGCTGCTGCCTCCCAGGGTTCTGTTAGCAGGAAGCCAGAAGCAGAAGCAGGGCTAGGGCTTGAGGCCTGGGCATTCTGACTGGGATGTGGAAGGCTTTACCACTATGCCAAACACATGCTCCAGTAAG
This sequence comes from Oryctolagus cuniculus, assembly GCF_051225735.1. Taxonomy (NCBI): domain Eukaryota; kingdom Metazoa; phylum Chordata; class Mammalia; order Lagomorpha; family Leporidae; genus Oryctolagus; species Oryctolagus cuniculus. The sequence continues at coordinate 81,551,766 of NC_142879.1, read as the reverse complement.
GTGTTTCAACACGTTTGCAAAATGTAAGAATGTGGTTTTAAATATATGCTCTTTATCTTAAAAATTTGCATAATCTTATATTCAGTTTCATGTGATTCAATACTTATTATTAAATACAAGTAACATTTAGACACATGCTTTCCTCACCAATACAAACCTCAGTAATTTTTTCACTTAGAACCTTGAATATTAGCATTCATTCAGACTAAAGTTCACTCACAGGCTGGGAATTCTGACAGAGACAGTAGGGAAAAAAAATCTAGATGTGTATCTGATACCTAATAAGATTCTGAACCTGACTGACAGAATCTGAGTAACTGTTCAGAGAGTGACTTCATACCTCTCCCCTCTGTAATGAGAAGACTGTGTCCTTTGGCCACTTTCACACGATGTTATGTAAATCTTACCTGAAAAGCCTTTTATAAATTCTGAAGTACCATACAGAAGCATATTATGCATTTCCATATGAGTGAAAAAAAGCAATGTCAAAGGCATAGCTTTTCCAGAGAGAAGTTAGGAGGATTAGCTCAGTTTGTAAGTGTGTAAGTACCATTAAATATCTACATATTTGAAATAGATTTATAGAGTGTGGAGTTCATGATAGATATTGAATAAATGCACTCTGGATAATAAGCAAATATCAGAAATAATGCCACACCCATCAGTGTTTAAACTCTTCAGACAGCTCCATGCCAGGGAAGTGCAGTGATCCCTGTAAATTAACAAAAATCAATCTGTGTATATCCATGGAAGCCACTGGTTTATATGCAGCCTATATTAGAGGTTTTTGTGTTTAGTAAAATAACTTGATTTTTTAATGAATGCTTTCAGACTGATACCTGATGCTGAGTGGCAGACAATTTTTTCTGAAAAGTATGTGGTTGAGAAATATAAATATAAATCAGTTTATAATTTTTGTGTCTGAATATTTTTCTGCATTGAAACAAAACCTGCAATAATCAGAAGACTTTTCCTCAACAAGTTGCTATATTGATGCATCTTCATTTATGTATGTAATGTATGCTTAGGTAAAAGGAATAGAGAGAGAGATCTCTATCTTCCATCTGCTGGCTCACTTCCAGATGGCCACAAAAGCTGGGGCTGAGCCAGGCTGAAGCCAGGACCCTGGAACTCTGTCCCAGTCCCCCATGTGGGTGCAGGAACCCAAACTCTTGGGCAATCTTTGCTGCTTTCCCAAGCAAAGAGCTGGATGAGAAGTGAAGGTGGTGAGTCTCAAAGCAGTGCCATAAGGCATGCTGCTGTTGCAGTTGGCAACTTACCTCTTTGTACCACAATGCTGTCCCTGGATTGATGACATATTGAAGTGCTGCCACTGGCTTTTGGCTAAATAGGATGACTTAACATGTTTTCCACTCTGTGGAAGAGGAACAAATAAGGCAGTTGGTTGTAAAAGTTGCCCATGGAAACCACAGCCTGAGAAAGATGAATCAACTCACCTTGCATTTTCCACCTTGCATCTACACCACCCTTTTCTGGACAAACATCTGATTGTATGCCCTTGTGATGGAGGTTCTCAGGGTGCTGGAACATTTTGTAATTTTTTAAAAATATAGATTAAGAAGAAGGCAAATAAACAAAAAATTACAAACTGCTGCCAATACCAAGAAGAGATTATTGAGAGTAAAAGGTCACCTGTTGGAGCCAGCACTGTGGCACATCAGGTTAAAGCCCTGGCCTGAAATACAGGCATCCCATATGAGTGCTGGTAGAGTTCCGGCTGCACCACTTCCAGTCCAGCCTTCTGCTAATGCACCTGGGAAAGCAGTAGAGGATGGCCCAAGTCCTTGAGACCTTTTGCTCATGTGGGAGACCCAGAAGAAGCTCCTGGCTCCTGGCTTCAGAGCAGCTCAGCTCTGTCCATTGTAGCCATTTGGGCAGTGAACCAGCAGACAGAATATTCTCTCTCTCTTTCTCTCTCTCTCTCTCTACATCTCTATATAACATTTTCAAATAAATAAAATATTTTTTCTAATAAAAAGGTATCCTGCCATACTTCTTTCATCCCTGTGAATTCCTAGGAATTAAAAATTGTCGGGGCCAGCACTGTGGCAAAAATGGGTTATACCAACAGCTGCAGCACTAGCATCCTCTATGGGCACCAATTGCATGTTCTACTTCTGATCCAGCTCCCTGCTAACATACCTGGGAAAGCAGCAGAATATGGTACAAATCCTTGGGTCCTGCACCCAAGCGAGGGACCTGGATGAAATTTCCCTGACTCCTGGCTTTTTTTTTTAAAGATTTGTTTATTTATTTGAAAGAGTTACAGACACACACACACACACACAGAGAGAGAGAGAGAGAGAGAGAGAGAGAGAGGTCTTCCATCTGATGGTTTACCCCCAACTGGTTGCAATGGCTGGAGCTGTGCTGTTCTGAAGCCAGGAACCAGGAGCTTCTTCCAGGTCTCCCACTTAGGTGCAGGGGCCCAAGGACTTGGGCCATCTCCTACTGCTTTCCCAGACCATAAGCTGTAAGCTTGATCAGAAGTGGAGCAGCCCCGTTTTTCACCAGCACCCTTATGGGAGCCAGTGCTTCAAGCTAAGGTTGTAAATCTGCTGTGCCATAGCATTGGCCCCTACTCCTGGCTTTGCCCTGGCCCAGCCCCAGGTTTTCAGTAAGTTGGGGAGTGAAGCCACAGATGGAAGACCTTTCTCAAGTAAATAAAACAATTCTTAAAAATATATAAATATATTTATGTAATAATCATGTTCATGGTTTAGAAATTTAGGGATCAAAATATATGCTTTTGAAAACCCACTCAGTATCATTCTGTATATTGCTCTTTGCTTTGCTTTTTTCACTCATGAAGATGGTTTAGGTCCTGAATTTATCAGTGCTGTATACTTCTTTCTTGTATACCTTTGAAAGCTTAAATGGTTTTCGTTTTTATTTTTTAAAGGAAGATTGATGCATATATTTGAAAATGTAGCAGAGTGGAAGAGACAGATTATCTATCTGCTGGTGTACTCCTCAGGTGGCTGCAGTGGCCTGGGCTGGGCCAGACTGAAGACAGGAACTTCATCTGGGTGTCCCATTGGGTGGCAGGGCCCCAGTTATCTTCTGTTGCTTTTCTGGGACCATTAGCAGGAAGCCGGATTGGAAGGGGAGCTGCTGGGACTCAGCTAGCACCCATATGGGATACCCACATTGCAGGCAGTGTCTTACCTCATGCTACAGCACTGGCACCAAGTGGTCACATTTTACCTAGGGAAAAGAAAAATTAAAACCTAGGAAATTAAATGCCATGGGCAAAGGATGTGGTGAGTGGAAAAACTGAAAACTTTTAGTACCTAGTTGTTGGTCATATGAAAGAAGTGGGACACTTACCTATATTATTTCCTTTAGTCCAGTTTGAGTGTCTTTAATTTTTTTTTTACTTAATTAGGAGGCAGAGGGAGAGAGAATGAAAATGCACTCTGATTCTCTGCTTTACTCCCCAAAATGCCTGCAACAGCCAGAACTGGGTCAGGCTGAAGCCAGGAGTGTGAACTCAATTTTTTTGATTATTTGACAGGTAGAGATAAAGACAGTGAGAGAAACAGAAAGAAAGGCCTTCCATCTGCTGGTTCATTCCCCAAATGGCCACTACAGCTGGCATTATGCCAATTCAAAGCCCGGAGCCAGGTGCTTCTTCCTGGTTTTCCATGAAGGTGCAGGAGCCCAAGCACTTGGGCCATCCTCCACTGCCCTCCCATGCCACAGCAGAGAGCTGGACTGGAAGAAGAATAACCAGGACTAGAACACGGCACACAAATGGAATGCTGGTGCTGCAGGCAGAGGATTTACCAAGTGAGCCATTGCGCCAGCCCATGAACTCATTCTTAATCTCCCATGTGTGGGCAGAAACCTGAATACTTGAGCCATCAGTGCTGCCTTATAGGATCAGTATTTGCATGAAGCTGGAGTTAGGAACCAGAGCTAGGCACTGAAGCCCAGTACTCTGATGTAAGACTTGGACATCTTTTTTTTTCCCAAAGATTGATTTATTTATTTGAAAGGCAGAGTTGCATAGAGAGAGAGAAGTCTTCCATCTGCTGGTTCACTTTCCAGTTGGCTGCAACAGCTGGAGCTGGGCTCATCCGAAGCCAAGAGCCAGGAGCTTCAAGGTCTCCCATGCATGTGCATGGGCCCAAGCACTTGGGCCATTTTCTACTGCTTTCCCAGGCCATAGCAAGGAGCTGCATTAGAAGTGCAGCAGCAAGGACTCCAACCAGTGCCCATATGGGATGCCCATAATGTTTTCTTTAATTGGAGAAATGTTCCTTTGATAGAATGAGCGTATGACCCCACAATATTCTCTACTTACTCATAATAGGGTCTGAGATGTAAAAGTCATGATTAATTTCTTAGAAGAAAATTTACATACCCAGAAGCAAAGAGTGAAAATTAACCTTTTGTTTTTCTCATGAATGAATCAGAGTTTCAAAACTAATACTTAACTTGTATTTTAGAGGAGTTAATGACTTAACCAACTCTTCTATTAGAAATACTACATTGTGGCCAGTGCTGTGGCACAGTGGGTTAAAGCACTGGCCTGAAGTTTCAGCATCCCATATGGGCTCTGGCTCTAGTCCCGGCTGCTCCTCTTCTGATCCAGCTCTCTGCTATGGCCTGGGAAAGCAGTAGAAGATGGCCCAAGTCTTTGGGCTGTTCTGAGGCTCTTAGCATAGTGAAGATATTTTAGATTCTCATTAGTGAAATCTTTAGAAATTTCATAAAGCATCAACTTTCTTTAATGATCTGAAACAGAGATGAGATCCATAAGGGCAGAACTGCTCAGCAGCCACAATGCAGGAATATGTATCTTTCTGATGATATCTTCATCTGCTTCTTGCAGTTGCAGCCAGTCTATGAGCTCTTGGTCAGTTTTCTGCCCTTGGGAGGACCTAGGGTGCTCTATATTATCTGTAAGGATTCAAAATTTGTTGTATATTAGTGTCTAATCATAAAATTTCCAAAGTGACAAGCTGGATATAATAAACTATGCCAGACTGCCAAAAAAAAAAATACAAACATGGTGTACTGTCTATAAAGTACAGCGGTAAATCTCTATTATAGAGATACACATCTCTACACTATTCTCTCTTTCTTTCAATTTGAAAGTCTACATTCAGCTCTCGATGTTATGATTACTTAGGAAGAGATTTCTTATACTTACTTTCATAATCAGTGAACTCCGAAATATTAGTGTAGTATTGAGGATTGTACTGACTAAAACACTATGTTTATTCCATGTTAAATAACATCATCCTATCTTTGGATTCCATTTGTTCTGCTACTGATGTATTCACAGGAGAGGGGAGGTGGGAGGAAAACCCAAGATCCATCAGGGTGGAGGAGGAATGTCAGAGGCTGTGGTTCTATTGTACTGCAGCTTGGGTTCTGGAAGAACACATTAATGGACCCAGATGGTTTGAAGCTAACTGAGGGCCTATGTTCTGTACACTTGTCTGTGGTACTGCATTTTCATTTATGTAAAATTTATTTTCTTCAAGCAATATATTAATTTGGATGAAAATGAAGATGTTAAGGAATTTTCAGAATGGGTCTGTTTAACCCTCATTGGCTTTGTTTTTAGGCACTTAACTCAGAAAAGAAAAGATAGAAAAATACATTTTGGGTTCTCTTCATCTGTACCACGGGACTCTCTGGTTAAGATTTGTCATTTTGTCATATTTGATTCTCTAGACTCCCTGAAAAATCCCCTACTTCATTAGATGGAGTCCGTGTCTCACCATGGCAGTGAAAAGTTTAAAATGTCCCAGCTGTGCATTTAGCTAGGTCATGGACACATGCCATGGCACTTGCCAGCCAATTGTGTCAGGGGCATCATCTGAATCAGAATTACTTGCATGAAAACAAGGAGTTGCAGATTCTTGCAGTGAAAGTGGAGAGGAGCAGGAGCTGCAGAACATTGCCAGGGGTGAGTGTGCCATGGGATGCCATGTGGTGGCTGGTGTCTGGGGTGCTGGTTCTGCAGAAGATAGGGCTTATGGGGGCTGGTGCTGTGGTGTAGCAGGTAAGGCTGCCTCCTGCAGTGCCAGCATCCCATATGGTCACTGGTTCAAGTCCCAGCTGCTCCTCTTATGATCCAGCTGTGCTATGGCCTGAGAAAGCAAAATAAGATGACCCACGTCTTTGCACCCCTGAACCCACATGGGAGACCTGGAAGAAACTCCTAGCTCCTGGCTTTGGATCAGCTCAGCTCTGGCCATTGCATCCAATTGGGGAGTAAACCAGCAGATGGAAGATTCTCTCTCTCTCTTTCTCTCTCTCTCTCTGTGCCTCTCCTCTCTCTGTGTAACTCTGACTTTCAAATAAATAAATCTTTTTTTAAAAGAGCTTATGCTGATGGATAGTGGTCATGGAAAATGTATGGGACATTTTTCAGCAAGATTTTGGATGAATTTTCCAACCCCTGAACCTCCTAGAGATTAGAATAGACTTCTAATGCGTAACTTCCTCTTATGCTTAATTAGGTTTTTGTTTTGAATTGTTTTTGATGAAACAGCAAGGAATTCTGAGTTATAGACTTCCTATTTCAGAGACAGGAGAACACTGATGCCTGCATTATAATTAAATAATGCCTATCACCCTTTCTTAAGCAACAAATGATCACAGATTCCCTCTTTGCTGCTAAGTAATGAGCATGGTGATTCTTCCCTCCGTAACCACCTCCCCACCTACACTCCCTCCCCTCTTCCTCCTTCCTCTCCTATTGACATGGAGTGCCATACATAGCTAGGGTGAACATTTATCCCGCTTGGCCCTAGGTGTTCATACACTTCAACTGTGTGTAATTATTCATATTCCCTTTTTATGACCAAGCTTATGTCAGAACGACAAATCATATATTCACCTAATACTGAGAGTCATCAAATTGATTTCTATTTTCTTCTCTCTTAGGCAGTTCTTGAGGGGCAGAAATATTTATTTTGTATATCATGTATTTATTCAACTAAAAGACTGACTGTCAAGATGCTGAGTTTTAGTGTCAAAGCAAATATGTTTCTAGACCCCATGAAGTTTACAGTCTGGCAAGAAAGAGCCATCTACCCCAAGAATATTGTTTAACATAGTAAATACTGGTGTGAAGTCAGTGGATAAAGATTGAAGCATTCTTAATCTAGCACCACCTCTAATCCCATGATCTCTAATTGAGAGAAGTAATCAGAAACACAGAACTCCATGTTACCCAGTTATCTCTTTGAATTTCTGCTTAAAAATAAAACATATCAAACAACACACAAATACCTAGGAGTGCATAATATTTATATACTATCTTGATATTAAAAATAAGAAAAAATAACCATGAAATAATAACAACTTTGAATCTCCTTTGTTTTCTAGACAAGTTATAATCCTATATGGTTCTTTACAGCAAATTATTACAGTAAATTACAGTACATCATTACAGTAAATAATTACAGTAAATAATTACAGTAAATTATTTTTGTCGGTATACTTCATCTCTCTCACATTTTTTCCCTTTGAGAAATCAGATTTTAAAAACTGAGACACAAGACAAAAGAAAGATTTTTATGCTAGTGTTATATGTTGATTGGTTCTCTAAAAAAGATTTATTTATTTATTTGAAAGTCAGAGTTACACGGAGTAGAAAGGGAGAGAGAGAGAGAGAGAGACATCTTCCATCTTTTGGTTCACCCACCAATTGGTTACAATGGCTGGAGCTGTACAGCTCCAATGCCAGCAGCCAGGAGCTTCTTCTGGGTCTCTCACACAGGTGCAGCTGCCCAAGGACTTGGGCCATCTTCCACTGCTTTCCCTGGCCATAGCAGAGAGTTGGATTGAAAGCAGAGTAGCCGGGCTCAACCTCCACCCATATGGAATGTCCATGCTGGCAGTAGCTTTACCTGCTATTTCACAGTGCTGGCCCCTTGATTGGCCTTTTTAATGATATTAAAAAACACCGTATTTTTCTAAGCTCTTTCCATTCAGTTTCTACTTTGTAAACTCCAGATAATACTGTCCCCAGAATTAATCTAAGGTATAAATGATATGATATGAGGCATTTAACCCCTTAACCTGTCTCCTTGAATACTCAGCTATGTTAGCTCTGTGTCCATTCTTCTGTCTCTGTACTAGATGAATAAAAAGACAGTGTAAAATGATTTGAAAAGAACTATAAGGAGTCGGTGCTGTGGTGCTGCTGCCAATTGGGGAGTGAACCAGCCAATGGAAAACACCCCTCTCTCTCTCTCTCTCTCTCTCTGCCTCTCCTTCTCTGTAACTCTGACTTCCAAATAAATCAATAAATCTTAAAAGAACTATAAACATCAATAAAATACAAATGAAAATTGTATTCTCAAAACTGGATATTAACTCATGCCTTCCACACCTCTGTTAAAAGTTACATTCTATCATAGTCATTTATGATTTCTAGGGCCAAAGTAGTAAATAAGATTTTTCTGGAAGAGACAGAGGTTATGAGGGAGCCAGGATTTGGGGTCAGTTAGCAGCAGTGAGTGTCACTCTTTCAGATTTGATTCAGGAAAGGAAGAATAGCAACTGATCCCTGAGATTTTGGGTTGGGAAGGAAAGGAAGGAGGGACTTAACAAAAGCAAAGGCCCTCTGGTTGTGGGCACCCACCCCCGACTGCAGCCTTTGGGGAGGCCCAGCTGGTGTCTCTAGGGATGCTGCAGCCTGGACTCCATTTCCCAGAGTTCCCAGGAGCTCCAATCTATTCTGCCTTCCAAATGCCTGTGCCCATGTGCCTGCTAACAGCCAGTCCCTGGGGGTCTGAGTTGGACCAGAGGGAGTTCATTCCCTGATCAGGGTCAGCCCTAGGGGCTGTGCTGCTCCTTCTCTGGCATTTACTGCAACTCCTGCTCTGCACGTGCAATCCCAGGCAGTTTCCAAGTGTTCATCCGAGCCTGCCTCCTGCTGCTTCTTCCCTCTTCATCTTCTGCCTGTGGGTCCCATGTACCAGGGACTCTCTTCCCCACACTGCCCGCTTCACTCCCCATGTTTCTGGAAGAAAGCGTACCTGCTCCAGGGACTTTCTGCTGCAGATTTGACATGCAGTAAGGGGTGGGGACATGTGTGGGAGAAGGGTGGGTGCCAGGGCACCAGTGATCCTGGCAATTTCCCCTGAGGTCAGGGCTGGGACCTGGGCTGTTCTGTCTCCCACCTCTGCTTCTCAGGCTCCCAGTGCCTGGACTCTCTCCTGCAGAACCTCATCCAAACTGTCCCTAATGTGCTTTATTTAGTGGTTACAGGAGAGAGAGGGCAGCGTTCTGGGAACCTGCATATGCAGGGAAGAAAGGCAGAAAGACTCCCACTCTCTACAGTTAAATAAGCTGGGTTCCCACTGTGGGTGTTTTCAGAATGCAGTCTGGCCTGGTCTCTTGATGTTTCCTGGGCTGGTTCCTGCAGGGTGGGGCTGGATGGTCTTCAGCAGGGAGCCTGGGGCAGCAGAGGGGTGGGAAGGAGGATCTGACAAGGATCTGCCCCACTGCTCTCATCCTGCACCTCATCTTCCTGGTGGGGAGCAGTGTGAAGCGTGAATAGCTGCTTTGTGCATTGATCCCTCTCAAGTATTAATTATCAGATTTTTCCAATGTGGAATTTGAAGCTGTTCCAGAAACCTGGGGTGGGAAAACTCTCTTCTTTCAAACAGGCACAGAGACAGTGGAGGATCCAAGGAGTTTCTATTAATGGCCCTAGGCTCAGCTGGAATGATTTCCTGAGAACTGAGCATCAAATTCAAGTTTCTTAGCTGTTACAGCATTGGTGGGTTTAAATGGCAGCCTACATGACTTAGGACCACAATTTCCAATGGTCAGTGGGTCCAGTATGTTTGTAAAAGAGATGCCAGGGACAGATTTATTAGGACAGATTTATGACTGGAGTTTACAGAAGCAGAACTTAGGATATCTTCCCTCCCTAGACAAGATTTCAGTGGGCAGCTGTTTCACTCGTTAATTGTGAGCATCCACTTTTAAAGGTTTGTGTTGGATGGGGTCCACTTCTCTTTCTTTGATGATGTATTTGGCTGCTTTTCATATTCTGTCTTCAGCTATCTCTTCTCCTGTTAGCAAGGCTGTCAACTGTTTTGACCTGCCACTGATCCCTTTGCAAAGTGAGAAGGGAACTAAAATTAATGCAAGTCTACTGTGTTGTCAATAACTGGAGCTACATTTTTAAAGATTTATTTATTCATTTGAAAGAGTTACACAGAGAGAGGAGAGAGACAGAGAGAGAGAGAGAGAGACGTCTTCCGTCCGATGGTTCACTCCCCAATTGGCAGCAACAGCTGGAGCTGTGCCAGTCTGAAGCCTGTAGCCAGGAGCTTCTTCTGGGATGAAGCTGCTTTTTGAAATAATTATTTATTTAATTGAAAGGCAGAGTTACAGAGTGGCAGAAACAGAGATCAATGGCTGGAGCTGTTTGGATCCAAAACCAGAAGCCAGGAGCTTTGTCCAGGTCTCATAGGTGGGTGCAGGAGATGAGGGATTTGGGCCATCTTCTACTGTTTTCCCAGGCCACAGCAGAGAGCTGGATGGGAAGTGCAGCAGCCAGGATCCCAACCGGCACCCATATAGGATGCTGACACTGCAGGCAGTAGCTTTACCCACTAAGCAACAGTGCTGCCCACTAACGGGAGCTCATTTAATCTGAGTATGCATAAAGTGGAGAATTACAGCATCATAAATACAGATAAGTTACAGTTTTTCTCTGCGCAGTACTTTACAGTTACCCAGTGATCCACTGAGAATCTTACTTTCCACACTGTGTAAATAAGAAGGTCAGTTACTTGTCTTATTTTGGGTTCTGTGTTTAAACCCATGACACTTTTGACATGGGAGGATATTAGTTCTACAATTTCATAGAGACTGGTCTGTGGAAGCATCGATAGAAGTTATAACTGTGAGAGTGGTAAGAAAGAAGAAGGGAAGAAATAAGTGCCCCTTACGCCACACAGAGGTGTCCACAAATGGAGTAGAAGACGTGCCCTTGAAAACTATGGCTGACTTTCTGGGACAAACTGTGTTTGAGTGCTTCACATGTTCTGATAGAAAGGTGTTGCCACCAGGTTATTAGTATATTTATTTAGTTAGTTTTTAAAGATTTATTTATTTATTTGAAAATCAGAGCTACACAGAGAGAGAAGGAGAGGCAGAGAGAGAGAGAGAGAGAGAGAGGTCTTCCATCAGGTTCATTTCCCCAATGGCTTCATCATTGTGAACTTTGCTCAGTTCCTGACCTATACCTTTCCTTTAACCTAGTACTTTGCCATGTAGTAGCCCATGAATACTTGGAGGGTTGTGATTTCTTAGAGGAACATCATGAGACAGAAGGAATAAAACAAAACAAAAGTATCCTCCGTATATAGAAGGTATACTGTTTTTGCAAGCCACAGCGAAGAGGAAGAAGCAGGAAAGTAGTGAGACTGGAAAGTTTGTGGCAAAGGTAATAGGCACTGGTCAAGAATTTAACAAGCCCATTAGGAAAACATTAAGGTTTCCTTACTTCCATGTAGACTCTGCCCTCTTATGGTGAACAGGGTCCTCTAAACCCACTTGTTGCACAAATGAAAACCCAAGCATTGTCTTCTCCCACAGATGGAGTCTGCTATTGGTTTTGATTTACATTTCCCTAATGGCTAGTGATATTGGGCATGTTCATATATGTCTTGACCATTGAGATTTCTTCTTCTGAGAAACATCTATTCTGATCATTGCCCATTTCTTAGCTGTACATTTTGCTTCTTATTTGGAGATTTTCCAGTTCTATATATGTATGTTCTGGCTATCAATCTTTTGTCATAGTCAGAGTTTTCAATGTTTCCTGCCATTCTGTCCATTGTATCTTCACTCTGTTGAATACTTTGTTGTGAAGATGTATCTTAATTTGATATGCTCAAATTTCTATATTTTATTTTTGTTACTTGTGCTTTTGTAATCTTACGCAAACTGTTGTCTCTGCTAATGTTTTACAGTTTCTCATATGTTCACTTAGTTTTTGGTTTTATATTTAGACTTTTAATTCACCATGAGTTGCTTTTACATATTGTATGAGGTGTTGGGTATATTTTCAGGCTTATACATATGGATAATCACTTTCCTTTAAACCATTTGCTAAAGGGATTCTTCTTTTTCCTGTTTGTTTTCTTTCCTTTGTTAAATAGGAGTTGCCTGTAGAAAAGTCGGTAAATTTCAGCTGCCTATTCTTTTCCATTGAACTATGTGTCTGTTTTCCAATAGTGCTAACACTACTTCTATTTTTTTTAAGATTTATTTATTTATTTGCAAGGCCAGATGCTTCTTCCAAGTCTCTCATGTGGGTGCCAGCACCGTAGAACACGGTCCATCTTCCACCAATTTCCGAGGTGCATTAGTAGGGAGCTGGATTGGAAGTGGAGCACCTGGTCTCCTAGCAGCAACATATGGGATGCATGCACAGCAGGTCAAGGCTTTAACCCACTACACCACAGCACCAAACCCTTCCTTATTTACTTCTGCTGTGATCTTTCATTATTCACTTTTTTTCTACTGCCCTGCATCTTGACTCATTCCTTTTTTTTTTTTTTTTCTGGGTCCTGGAGGATGGTAGTAGGTTGCTTCTGGGATATCTTTTTTGTGTTAGTAGATAATTGGTAATCAAAAATCATAGTTATTAGTTTCTATATTTCTCTGCTAATCACGAGGACCTTCTAGATGACAGCAGAAAATGCTGGCAGAAATGAGGATATATTAATTTGCTAAGAAAATACCACAGAGAATATGATTTACATCATAGTTGTAGAGGTTGAAAATATCAGATCAAGGTGCTAATAGGCTCGAGTTTTCCAGAAGCCTTTCTCCGATGTGACAGACACATCTATCATTTGATCTGATTAAAACTACTTTCTTCAGGTAAAGTCATGTTGGTGATTAGCACTTCAGTGTTTGAGTTTTAGGGAGGCACATTTCAGTTCACAACAGCAAAAGGGGCCCTGTGGTCTACTTCAATGACAGCCATCTCTGCGGAGGACAGAAAGTTTGAAATCAGCGTTAGGAATTCTCACAGTATTACTGTCAGTGCTATCGCCATCAAATGTGCATTCATGTACACACAAACAAAACTACCTGTACACATAAACACATTCAACAGCGGAAATGCCTGATGGTTGTGTACGGGTAACATCAATATAATAATCCATAAGATGGCCTATTAGCAGACATTAAAAAGAGAATTAGAAAGAATGACAACAAAATCTGCAGTTACCTATATTTATGTCTATATGTATGATATTCAGTATTTATAGTTGCTAAAAGATGAATACTGATGTGTGGGAATAAAAGCTAAACCTTACCTTGCAATATTGCAGCCTAGTCTACATGAAAGATGTCTTCCTAAAACCTTTCCCTGGGCCCACTCTGTGGCATAGTAGATTAAGCATCCACCTGCAGCACCAGCATCCCACATGGGCACCAGTTGGAGTCCCTGCTCCTGCACTTCCAATCCAGCTCTTTACTAATGGCCTAGGAAAGCAGTGCAATATGCCCTGAGTGCTTGGGCCCCTGCACCCATGTGAGAGACCTGGAGGAAGCTGCTGACTCCTGGCTTTTGGCACCTGGCTTCAGATCGGCCCAGCTCCAGCCATTCTGGCCAGTTAGGGGTGAACCAGTCGATAGAAGACCTCTCTTTCTCTTCCTCTCTATATCTGTAACTCTGCCTCACAATAAATAAATACATTTTTAAAAACCTTTCACATTTTAAATTTCTTAATTGTTTTAAAGATTTATTTATTTATTTATTTACAAGTCGAGTTACAGACAGAGAGGAGAGCCAGAGAGAAAGAGAGAGGTCTTCCATCTGATGTTCACTCCCTAATTGATTGCAACTGCCAGAGCTGTGCTGATCCGAAGCCAGGAGCCAGGAGCTAGTTCCAGGTCTCCCAGATCGGTACAGGGGCCCAAGAACTTGGGCCACCTTCTACTACTTTCCCAGTCCATAGCAGAGAGCAGGATCAGAAGTGGAGCAGCTGAGTATTGAACCGGCCCCCATATGGGATGCTGGTGCTTCAGGCCAGGGAGTTAACCTGCTCCACCCCAGCACAAGTCCAGCATTTTAAATTTCTGATACTCTAAAGTAGTACAGGACTGCATTACATCTAGGAAAGATGCATTTAAAAATTATAAATCTAGTGCATTTCAGCAGTTTTAACAAATACTTCTGATTTTCTCAGCATTATGTATAAATAAATGACATAATGAGTCATTGTCAGATTTTTAGCTTTTGACAGCCACTTATAATATTTCACAGCTTTTTGAAATTTATTGCTAGTGTGTTTTTCTCAACACACACTGGATTTTATCAGTTTAGTGCACATGGAGTTGCCTCTTATAGGATTTGCATTTTGATGGGTTTTCATGGCACATGTAATCAACATCTGCAAAGCCTCTAAAACACATAAATAATGACATGATTCAGGCTTTTTTCTTAAAGATTTATTTATTTGAAAGAGTTGCACAAATAGGGGAGAGGTAGAGAGAGAGAGAGACAGACAGAAACAGAGAGGTCTTCCATCTGCTGGTTTACTCCCAGTTGGCCGCAATGGGTGGTCTGTGTCGATCCGAAGCCAGGAGCTACTTCCAGATCTCTCATGTGTGCAAGGCCCCAAGGACTTGGGCCACCTTCTACTGCTTTCCAAGGCCATAGCAGAGAGATGGTTCAGAAGTGGAGCAGCCACGTCTTGAACTGGCACCCACATGGCTTGCCAGCATTGCAGGAAGCAACTTTATCTGCTATGCCACAGCGCCTGCCCCACATTACATCACTTTAAGATGATATGGATTTAAGTTCATGAGAAATTATTAACATAGTGGGAACTGATAGACATGGATGAAGCAGGATGGACTTGTTAGGAATGGTGATGTTAATTTTCTTATAAAATAAATAAATAAGAAATTAAATATGATCAGACATAAATGAAGACTAAATTTTTTTAATGGTGATCCAGAAAACACTGATCTCAGGTCTTTTTCTTCCAGTCTTAAGTTTATATTTTTAAATGCATATTAAGTGAACAAACTTCATGTAATTTATATATACAGATTGAAGAGCTAACTGATAACATCCTACCCTAACTTCCCTTGGTCTCATATTTCCAACTCCCTCCTTCTCGTTTTATTTTCTTTTAATTTTGACAGCTGCATGCTTTGATTTTATTTTAGAATCACAAGCTTTAACCCTCTACAAAATAAAGAATTCAGCAAGTAGTAGCAGAAATATCAATGAGTATATGTTGTATACTCTATCAAAGAGTTCAGAAAAGTGCTATGAACAATACTCAAATCTCAAAATATCAATTTAACTCATATACTACTTTTTGTTGTCTATATCTTAATTACCACGAGTCAGAGAAAACATATGGTATTTGTCTTTTGGGGGCTGGCTTCTTTCATGAAGCATACTTGTTTCCAGTTCATCCATTTAGTTACAGAAGATGGGATTTCATTCACAATTATGGCTGAATAGTATTTTACACTGTATATATAGCTCATATTCTTTTTCCAGTCACCAGTTGATGGACTTCTGGGTTGATTCCATGTTAGCTATTATGAATTGAGCTGTAATAAACATGAGGGTACAGATAACTCATGCCTATGCATATTCTATTTCATTTCATGTGGATAAATTCCTAGGAGTCAGATGGCAGGATCATATGGTATGTTTGTTTTCAGATTTCTGAGGAACTTTGATACTGCCTTCCATAATGGCTTCATTCCCACCAACAGTGGGTTAGGGTACCTTTTTCTCTCCCTCTCCACCAGCCTTTATTGTTTGTTGACTTTTTCCAAAGAATTATTTATTTTAAAGGTGGAGTTAATTATAGGGAGAGGCAGTGGCAGAGAGACATAAGTATTTTATCTGCTTGTTTATTCTCCATATGGCACAACAGGTGGTGCTGGTCCAATCGGAAGCCAGAGTTAGGAGCATCTCCCTGGTCACCCAAGTGGGTGCAGGGACCCAGGCACTTGGGCCATCCTCCACTGCCCTCCCAGTGCAGAGCAGAAAGCTGGACTGGAAGAGGAGCAACCGGGACCAGAACTGGCACCCATATGGGATGCCGTCTCCATGGGTGGAGGATCAACCCAGTGTGCCACAGCACTGGCCCCCATCAGGGATATTTTTCTATAGTACTCTCTATCCACTGTATCTTTTTCTAGTTGAAGAATTAGGGTGATGCAGGATTAATCGAAGGAGTTTGAGAGGATTGTCTCTCTTTCAATTGTGTTGAATAGTTTGAGAAGCATTAGTTCTTTAAAAGTCCTGTAGAATTCAATAGTGAGGCTGTCTGATCCTGGACTTTTCCTTGTTGGGAGGGTCTTTATTACTCATCCAATCTCTGTCTTGGTTTTTGATTTGTTTAGCTTTTCTATGTGTCTTCATGACTCAATTTTGGTATATTGTGTATGTCCAGGAATCTGTTGATTTTTCCTCTAGGATTTCCAATTTGTTAGCCATCACAACCGATGCCCACATCCTATATTGCAGTGCTAATCTGAGTTTTGGGTACTCCACTTCCAAACCAATTTCATGTTAATACCCCTAGGAAGCAATGGATAATACCTCAAATTCTTTCCTTCTTGTCATCTAATTTGGAGAACTGTAACTTCAATGGGGACTTGAAACCTGGTCTTGCACAGTTGTAGCCATATAGAAAGTGAACCAGCAGATGGGATATCTCTCTGCTTCTCTTTCCTTCTTTCTTTATCTATGTGTCTCTCTGCCTTTTTTTTAATCATATTAAAATATTTAATTACTTATTTGAAAGAGTTGCAGAGAGAGGGATAGACAGAAATCTTCCACCACCTAATTCATTTTTGAGATGACTTTAATAGCCAGAGTGTGGCCAGGTTGAAGCCAGGAGCTTTTCCTCTGATGTGTGTGGCAGCATCCCAGGCACTTGGGCCATCTTCCCCTGCTTTTTCAGTTCATTGGTAAGGAGCTGGATCAAATATGGAATAGCTGGTACTTCAACTGGTGCACGGAGAGGATGGCAATGTAACAGATAGCAGCTTTGTCCACTGCACCACAACCACTAGCTCCTCTATCTGCCTTTCCAATAAATAAATCTTTTGAAAAAGAACTGAAGGTAGTAAAAGTCATCATGACTGAGCAATGGCAAATTTATTGAAGTGATCGACTTTCTTAAAGATCTATTTATGAATTTGAAAGGCAGCACTAGAAAGAGAGAGTGGGAGAGATGGATCTTCCTCCTGGTTTGTTCACTCCTCAAATGGCTGCAATGACTGTGGCTAGGACAGACTGATATCAGGAGCCAGGGGCTTCTTCCAGGTCTCTCACATGGGTGCAGGAGCCCCAATATTTGAGTCACCCTGTGCTGCTTTTCCAGACACATTAGCAGGGAACTGGATCCATTTGGAGCATTAATGTCTATGATACTCTCCTTGCAGTTGAAGGATTTAGAATCCATTTCAATTATGGGTGGGCCAAGTACAATGTCTTCCAATTGTCCTAGGTTTGGATTAGATGGGTTCTGATAAATTTTGTTAAAATAGTTATTAAAAAATATATATTATATATAATACTTATAATAAATTATATAATATTATCTGTTTTTAACTAACATATATAATATATTATATGCTAAATTATAATATATTTTATATATGAATATATTTATATACATAAATATATATGAATAAATGTAAATATATATATAAAGAATATATTTATGTATTTGACAGGTGTACTTACAGACAGTGAGAGGAAGAGACAGAGAGAAAGGTCTTCCATATGCTCATTTACTCCCCTAATGACTGCAATGTCTGCAGTTGGGCCAATCTGAGCTAGGAGCTTCCAGGTCTTCCATATTTCGGCAGGGACCAAAGCACTTGGAACAGCTTCTACTGCTTTCCCAGGCTATTGCAGAGAGCTGGATGGGAAAAGGAGAAATGGGGACTAGAACTGGTGCTCATATGGGGTGCCAGCACTGCAGGTAAAGGATTACACCACTGCACCACAGTGCTGGCCCCAGTCTATCCTTTATTAAGGAGATCTCAGTAATCATGTTCAGGTATTGCTGTCCTATATTCATGGCCAAAGTCCTAGCAGGCAACATGGTTTGGAGAATCATAAGCACAAGGTGTGTAGGAGACTTCATTTCTCATACAGCACAGTTAATAACAAGGTTCCAAGAGGGGAAATTACTTGCATCATAGTCTTTGAGAACTAATGGACATCACAGGTGATCTAAAGAATTTAGAAGGTTTGTGAGCCCCTAGAGTGAAAAAGTCACTGGGAGCACAAGGACAGTGCCTAGAGTTTATTTTGATGGATTTTAGCCCCTTGCATTGGAGGGAGGCCCGAAGAAGCTAGACTGATTTGTAAACCTCAAAAGTGTCTTTTCAAGGTGAAGGCAAACTGAGACTGAGGGGTTTTTGGAAAAACTTTGAACAAAACGCATTTGCCACACTTGGTTAAGACACATCATTTATCTATTGATTTTCATCAGATCTGTTAACATTAGGTATAAGGTTCAGTGGACATTGTGGATGGTATATAGCAGTATGATTTTAGTAATATATCATGAGGTGCTTTTTTTTTAATTGGATTTAGCAGCTAAAATTGGGTTACCTAATGGGATATAGCTGGAATAATCACCTTTTTGTTAAACACATCTGAGGTAATAAATGTTAGTGTATGAAGACATTGAGTTTTCTTTTATTGGGTCTTCTTGGTTATTTTAATCTGGGATCTGAGAATTCTCATTTTCTCTAGGTAAGTTGTAACTGAAAAACTTAATTGTATTCCTCATCATGTCGGACCAACTCTGCTGCTTCTGGGATTTTTTTAGTACATCTGACAATTGGAAATTTGGACAATAGTATAGTTAAAAAGAGATGTACCAAGTAAAGTATTTATTTTTATTCTGATACATATTTTTGAATTCTTCTAAAATTCCTATTGAGTATCTTTGTTAAATTTAGTTGCATCTCAGGTTAAGAGTTATTGGAGGCTGGCGCCATGGCTCAATAGGCTAATCCTCCACCTGCAGCACAGGCACACCGAGTTCTAGTCCTGCTGGGAGTGCCAGATTCTGTCCCAGTTGCTCCTCTTCAAGTCCAGCAAACTGGCTGCAGCAGCCACTGGGGGGTAAACCAACAGAAAAAGGAAGACCTTTCTCTCTGTCTCTGTCACTATCCATTCTGCCTGTCAAAATAAAAAATAATTTTTATAAAAAAGACTTATTGGAGCCACTCTAGTGATTATACCCATGTAACTTTGTTAATAAATGCAAATAGAACCTGGGAAAATTGATGTATATCTTATGCTATAGAGACTTAAGATTGAACATCTTTTTTTATCTTTTTTAATTATATAATTTAAAAACAAATTTTTGATTTTTTTTGACTTTACTAAGTCACAGCTCTGGCCCCATTAATATGTCTTAACAATGTTTTTTCCTCTCAGACTTATCTCTATTGGTTCAGTTAACTGCATGTCTTTTCTTTAGATTCAGATTCTCTCAGCTGTCAAAGCTTATTCATCTTAATTCTGTTGTTCCTATTTCCCTCCATTTTATTCTGTCCCTAGGCTAATTGAGGTCATGATTCTCCATTCCTTCTGTGTGGTGTCACAGTAGGCTTGAAGTGTTCTTTTTCTCTTCTGATTTCTAAAGAAAGAAATTATGTATTCACCCAGTTTAGATATTTTAATAATTCATTCCAAAACAAAGGTTAAATGTTCTTAATTTGACAAGAATTTTTAGGGCCAGTGGTGTGGCGTAGTGGGTAGAGCCACCACTTGCAGTGCTGGCATCTCATATGGATCCAGATCTCTGCTATAGCCTGGGAAAGCAGTAGAAGATGGCCCAAGTCCTGGGCCCCTGCACCCATGTGGGAGACCTGGAAGAAGCTCCTTGCTCCTGGCTTTGGATTGGCACAACTCTGGCCATTGCAGCCAACTGGGCAGTAAACCAGTGAATGGAAGACCCCTCTCTCTTCTCTGCCTCTCTCTGTGTAACTCTGAGTTTCAAATAAATAAATAAATCTTTAAAAAAAGAAGTTTTTCTAATTTTAGATTTGTTCTACTTCATTGTCACTTCAGGGTGTGTGTAAAGAGTGTATATCCAGTTTTTCTATTTTAGATTTTTGGGATTTTGTATTAGCTCTGCTGTCTATTAATTTTTCTGGAGCATTGGTGATATCTTCTCCTTAGTTGTATTAAGAGAGAGAGAGCAATAGCCCTCATGTCTTTTTAGGTAAGTAAGACATATTAAAAACAGAGCATTCAGTATACATTCATAGTAGTTTGACTTGTTCAATTGATTTTCCTGAACTCCCTTGGATATTTGGTCTCTGCTGTACAATTTTCTATACTGATTAATTCTTTGATATTTCCAAATCCAGAAAATGAATGATTCAACAGCTGTGTTCCTGTATTTGCTAGGACTCAGGGTAAGAAGCAAAGTGGAGGTGTTCAGGAATCTACAGGTATATGCTACATAGCAAAGCACATCATTTCCTATACAAAGTGACTGGGAAATCCAGAATCTTTTGCACACTATATTGGATCCTGAACTATTACTGGAGTATTCAGTAAGATTTTAATGTATTTATTTTCTGTGTGTGTGTTTGTATTTCTAAATAAACTCTGCTGGGCTACTTAACATTAACATGTATTGCAGAATTCTTTCATCAGCTTTTACTTTTAAAAAGTTTCTCTTTCAGTTTTATGGGAGAGGGTAGAAGTTTTCTGCTATGTAACTGAAAATTCATTCATTCATTAAACTTAAAAATATTTGTTGGAAATGAGTGGAATACTATTAATTCTTGTGTGATTTTCATGAAACTAAATACATTCTCTATTTTGTTTTGCTTAAAATTTCTGCATGTGTGGACTTCTTTTTTCCTTCTTGCCCCAAATCCCTTTGTGTATTGGGATGGCAAATGGGTTTTACACTGGAGGAAACATGTTATTTTGGCAAAGAAGTACTTAGCCTTCCTGCTTCAAGTATTCAAATATTACATTAGAAATCAGTAAATTTGTTTACTGTACAAATGTCTTTTATACAATTTTGTAATATTCTGGGATATGAGAGGGAGCAGGAAATAGGAGGGTTATGGGTGGGAGGGAAGTTATGGGGTAGGGGAACCTACTGTAATCCAAAAGCTGTACTTTGGAAATTTATATTTATTAAACAATTTTATAATATTCATCTTCCTTTTTATTTCGTCCTTTTTTTAAAAAAAAGATTCATTTATTTTCCTTGAAAGTCAGTGTTACACACACAGAGAAGGAGAGAGAGAGAGAGAGCAGTCTTCCAACCACTAGTTCACTCCCCATTTGGCCACAATGGCTGGAGCTGTGCCGATCCATAGCCAGGAGCTAGCAGCATCTTTTGGGTCTCCTATGCAGATGCAGGAGCCCAAGGGCCTGGGCCATCCTCTACTGCTGGATAGTAAGTCTTACTTGCATAAAAAGATGGATAGTAATTTGAGTAGCCAGGACTTGAACTGGCACCCATGTGGGATGTCAGCACTGCAAGCCACAGCTTTACTTGCTACACCACAGCATCGGATCCTTTATTCTTATGACTATTGCTACACTATTGGAATTTATAATTGATAATGCTGAACAATTGAAACTGTCTTATTTACAATTGTAGGACTGGATATGGCAATTTTACTTGAAGTACAGTATGTAGCCTGCTTATTGTATGATTTTTGGAAAAGCATGTATTTATATATAACAGCAGATCTGTTAATCATTTAAAAGTGAATTATCATGATTACCCAGATGTAAAGAATGCAATATGTGCTAATGAGTTAGCAGTCACAGACATTTAGAATTAGAGGGATTTTGGAACCTTTTCAATACTGCAGTTTTTATGAAAAACTAATAATTTTTTTATTTGACAGGTAGAGTTATAGACAGTGAGAAAGACAGAAAGGTCTTCCTTCCGTTGGTTCACTCCCCAAATGGCTGCCACAGTTGGAGCTGTGCCCATCCAAAGCCAGGAGTCAGGTGCTTTCTCCTGGTCTCCCATCTGGGTGCAGGGCCCAAGCACTTGGGCCATCCTCCACTGCCTTCCTGGGCCATAGCAGAGAGCTGGACTGAAAGAGGAGCAACCAGGACTAGAACCCTTTGCCCATATGGGATACCCGCACTACAGGCGGAGAATTAACCAAGTGAGCCATGGCGCTGGCCTCCGATAAATTTACTTTTAACAAAATATCAAAATATCTTATTCAGTATAAAGTTAGTAGTGAAAAAGAGACTACCTTGTTGAACACAGAAATTTGAGATTATATTTCTTGGTATTAATTTGCATCTTAAGGCTTATTGCCTAGTTTATTTCAACATTTTAATCTAATATTACTAATAATATCTTGTACTTAGTGGTTCACTGTGTGCCAGACAATATTCTTTTGATTTTTTAAAGGATTTATTTATTTATTTATTTATTTGGAAGTCAGAGTTACACAGATAGTGAACAAGAGGAAGAGAGAGAGAGAGGTCCTCCATCTGCTGGTTCACTCCCCAGATGGCCTAAAAGGTCAGAGATATGCCAATCTGAAGCCAGGAGCCAGGATCTCTTCAGGGTCTCCCATGCAGATTCAGGGGCCCAAGGACTTGGGCCAACTTCCTACTGCTCTCCCAGGCTATAGCAGAGAGCTGGATGGAAAGTGGAGCAGCTGGGACTTGAACCAGCCTCCATATGGGATGCCCCCACTGCATGCAGTGGCTTTACTGGCTACACCACAGCACTGGCCTCAAGACAATGCTCTAAAATGATGCATTAATTATTCCCAAATATTGAAAAGTGGCATGGTACACATTTGAATGTGTTGTTTTGTACTAGTTGTAGAAACAGTTTAAAATATATTTAGATTTAAAAATGTAAGCTTTGATCTAAAGGTTTACTTTCCCCTAAGGTGCCTGTTCGGAAACTGAGAGATCGTTGAAGTCTCAAGATAGAGTACAACTGATCTTATCCAAGCCTTCTTTATCACATGAGGATGCTAAATGCCAAGGCCCAGAGAAGTAAAGTGAATTGTTCAAGGTCACATAGGTAAGTTGTAGCAGGGATAATTCTGTATTAGCATTAGGTATCCTAATACATAGGCCACTGTTCTGTCAATTTCATACTCCTTCTGGAGTTAAAGATTCTAAGTTGTGGAAAATTAAGTTTGGAAATTTAGTGGTTGCTATGTTGTTATGGTGAGAAATTTCTGTGTATAGCTATGAGTTGCTTAAATTTTATTCAATATATTTTTCTAGTATGTTTGCTATTTATTTGAAATGTATAACAAGTAGCTTCATCTATTTGCCAAAAGAATTTTTTAAAGATTTATTTATATTATTTGAAAATCAGAATTACACAGAGAGAGAAGGAGAGGCAGAGAGAGTGGTCTTCCATTCACTGGTTCACTCCACAGTTGGCCTCCATGGCTGGAGCTGTGCCGACTGGAAGGCAGGAGCCAGGAGCCTCTTCCTGGTCTCCTATGCAGGTGCAGGGGCCCAAGGATTTGGACCATTTTATAGTGCTTTCCCAGGCCGTAGCAGAGAGCTGGATAGGAAGTGGAGCAGCCAGGTCTTGAACTGATGCCCCTATGGAATACCAGCACTGCAGGTGGCAGCCTCACCCACTATGGCACAGTGCCAGCCCTTGCCAAAAGAATTTATAGAAGCTATTCCATATATACACTTCACAATTATTTAGTTACTTGACACGAACTATCCCTGCATATTTGAAAATTTTGAATGGTATCACTTGGGTTTTAAGAATTTTATATTTTAGGTCTCTTAATATTTTTAGTGATGATGTTTTAAAGGTCCTTTCTGTTTTATGAAAAATGATAAGGATTTTGTTTTACAATGGCCATAGTATTACCACTTAAAGCAATAGATTAAATAACACTTTTAAACAAAGTCATTTAATACTGAATTCTAAAACACTGGTATATTTTAAGTGAGAAGCCGGATTTCTTTCAGATATTCTAAAGAAGAATGATAATCAAAATTGAAGACATCTACAGTTTTTAATCACTTCTTTTAAATATTAGTCATAATGGTCCAATTTAGAGTTTTAATTTTCATTAGCTTTTAAAAGATTCAGCACGGTTTATAGAAAAAATTAAGAGAACATAATTATATACTCAACCTCCCTCCCTTCTTTTTCCTTCTTTGTCATTTTTTTTTTAGCTTATGATATGACATTTTCCATTTACATTACATTAAAAAAGGGTGTTGAATCAAGGGACAAGTTTAACAGGCAAAAAGCAGAAAGATCGTAATTTAGAGGGAATACAGACAATGGCTCTAAACAATATTTGAATATCACATCTAAACAATATTTGAAGAAATTGATAAAATAAATATTTTAATTTCTCCTACTAAAATGCTCAGAGAAAGTCTTTCATTATTTATCAAATATTAGTGCAAATATATGGATTTAAATGATCCCAAAAAGTGGTAATTTTTGTGTAATAAAGTCCAATTATTGTCAAGGCTTTTTGACAGTCTCACAGAAAACTTGTGTTTGTGAATGGGAAGAATAATATCAAAATGTCCATACTACCAAAAGCAATTTGCAAATTCAATGCAATTCCAATCAACATACCAACGATGTTCTCAGAGCTAGAAAAAATGATGCTAAAATTCATATAGAAACATGAGAGATGCTTAACATCTAAAGAAATGTTATAAAACAAAAAGAAAGCTGGAGACATCACACCATATTTTAAGACATATTACAGGGGTCAGCACTATGACAAAGCAGGTAAAGTCACCGTCTGCAGTGCCGGCATCTCATATGGGTGCCAGTATGTTTCCCAGCTGCTCCACTTCTTATACCCCTCTCTGGTATAGCCTGAGAAAAAAGTAGAAAATGGCCAAAGTCTTTGGGCCCCTGCACCTGCATAGAGACCTGGAAGAAGCTCCTGACACTTGGATTCAGATCAACGGAGCTCTGGCCATTGTGGCCATTTGGGGAGTAAACCAGTGGATGGAAGACCTCTCTCTCTCTCTGCCTCTACCTCTCTGTGACCCTGCCTTTCAAATAAATAAATAAACTGCAAAAAAAAAAAAAAAACACAAAAAGAAGAAGTGTTAGCACTGATATAATAACAGACACATAGTTCAATGGAAAAAACTAGGTAGCATAGAAATAAACCCAAATTTCTACCAGCAACTCATATTTAACAAAGGAACTAAAATGAACTGGAGAAAGAAGAATCTCTTTCACAAGTGGTGCAGAGGAACTTGATGATCCAAATGTAGAAGCCTGAAAATAAACTCCAACATCACTTACACTATGTGAAAGTGAACTCACAGTGAATGAAAAATCTAATCATAAGACCCAAACCCAAGTAAGCATAGGGAAACTCTAAATATTGTCAACACACAATAGCTTTTCGGTAAGATTCCAATAGCAATAGTCACAAAAATAAAAACAGAGACATCTGAGTATATCCAACTAAGATACTTCTACACAACAAAGTAAACATCAAAGTGTAGATACAATGAACAGATGGCAGGAAAAATTAAAACTCTGAATGTTTACAGATTTCCAGAACATTTACATGAATTGGAAAAACTCCAAAAAATACAGTGAAGAAACAGGCAAGGATCTGAATAGACATTTCTCAGAAGAAATGTAAATGGTCAAAACATGTGAATATGCCCGATGTCACTAGCCATTATGTAAATATAAATCAGAACACCATATCAGTCTCCAACACCTGTGGGAGAATACAACACTCAGGTGTTTGTGTGTGCAGCAAGTGGGTTTAGAGGACCCTGTTCACCTCTGGAGAGCAGAGTCTACGGGGAGACAAAGAAACCTTACTGCTTTCCTAATGGGCTTATTAAGTTCTTGACCAGTGCCTGTTAGTCTTGCCACAAACTTTCTAGTCTCACTACTTTCCTTCTTCTTCCTCTTCTCTGTGACTTGTAAAATAGTATACATTCTGTATGCTGTGGATACTTTAGATTTATTTTATTCCTTCGGTCTCCTATGAAGTTCCTCCACAAAAACACAGCCCTCAAAATATTCATTCATTTATGCAGTCTGCAGATTTCATGAGCTACTAAATTCCAAATAGTATATTAAAGGCAAGATCTAGGCCTAAGAGAAAAGTGGTCTGAATTCTGTGCCTAGAAGAGGATTTGGGACATAGTAGAATTTCGGTGAAGTGCTATGTGAATGACATGCACTCAGTAAATGAGTAATCTAAAGCATACACTGCATTCAAGCAACACAGCAGCCCTACTCACCTCAGGTAGAGCAATTGAGAGGAATAATGTGAACAAAAATAAGACATCAATAAGTTGAATAATAACAGAGAAAAAACAAAATGAGATAGATGCCAACATTACTGACCTATTTTTGAGGAATTAAATTGATAGAGGGGCTGGCATTGTGGCTAAGTGGGGTAAGCTGCAATCTGTGAGGCCAGCATATCATGTGAGTTCCACTTTGAGCTTAGGAATCTCCACTTCCAATTTAGCTCACTGCTAAACACCTGGGGAACCAGCAGAAGATGGACGAAGGACTTGGGTCCTTGCCACTGATGTGGGAGACTTGGATGAAGCTCCTGACTTCAGCATGCCCCAGGCTCAACTGTTGAAACTCTCTGGGGTGTGAGCCAGCAGATGAAAGCTATCTCTGTCTTTCCCCCTCTCTCTAAATCCACTTTTCAAATAAACAAAGATTTAATAAACAAATTAACTGATTTCAAAATACACAAAAACATGAACAATACTATATCATCTTGATGCCAAACTGATAAAAAATAACAAATGCTAGAGAGCACATGGGAAAAGAAAACCGTCTTATATGGTGGGTGAAAACACAAGTTAGTACAGATGTTATGCAGAACAGTATGGCCATTCCTTAAAAAGGATAAAAATTGGGCCGGCGCTGTTGTGCAGTGCCTGAGGGGCCAGCATCCCATTTGGGTGCCAGTTCTAGTTCCAGCTGCTCTTCTTCCAATACAGCTCTCTGCTATCTCCTGGGATAGCAGTAGAAGATGGCCCAAGTCCTTGGGCCCATGCACCCATGTGGGAGACCCAGAGGAAGCTCCTGTCTCCAGGTTTCAGAATGGCATAACTCTGGCCTTTGTAGTCATCTGTAGAGCGAACCAGCTAATGGAGGACCTCTCTGTGTCCCTATCTCTATTGTAACTCTTTCAAATAAATAACAAAAATTTCAAATAAGATAAAAATTGACCTACCATGTGAGAGTTATCTTGCTCTTGGCTATATATAATAAGGAAATTTTATTAGCAGGAAAGGAGAAGAGCATATCAAAGATACAGCAATTTTCCCATAACACAGCCACTATAACACAGTTCACTGCAGCCAGGATTTGAAACCAATCTAGCTATCCATCAATGAAAAAAATGGACAGGGGAACTTCATTTAGATACAAAAAAGAACAAAATATTATTAAATTAATTGAAATAAGCCAGAAGCAGGAACACAAATGTCACCTGGTCCTTGTCACATGTGGAAGTGAAAGAAAATAATGGATCTGAACACAGAACTGTGATTACTAGAGGCTGAGAAGGGAAGCAGCTAGGGATAGAGGGGGATTGGATAATAGGTAACAAAATACAAAGAGGCAGAAAGAACTTCTGGTGTCCCATAATATAATGAGATGACTACATTCAACCATATTAGGTTCTGTGTAAAGAACTGAAAGAGAGGAGCTGGTAGTCTCAAATCATGGAGAAGAATTAGAAACTGTACTTGCTTGGGGGCCAGCATTATGGCACAGTGGGCTAACGCCCTGGCCTGAAGCACCAGCATCCCCTGTGGGTACCAGTTCTAGTCCTGGCTGCTCCTCTTCTGATCCAACTCTCTGCTATGGCCTGGGAAAGCAGTAGAAGATGGCCCAAGTCCTTGGGTCCCTGCACCCAAGTGGGAGATCTGGAAGAAGCTCCTGGTTCCTGGCATCAGATTGGCAGAGCTCCGGCCATTGCGGCCACCTGGGGAGTGAACCAGCAGAGGAAGACCTCTCTCTCTCTCTGCTGCTACTTCTCTCTGTAACTCTGTCTTTCAAATAAATAACTCTTTAAAAACTTAATAAAACTGTAGTTGCTTAGCTTGATCACTTTTTACTGCATAAATGTGTGCAAATATTGCACTACACCCTGTAATAATGCATGACTAGGACACATTCATCACAAATTATTTCAATGAAATTTTAAAAATTAGAAGCATTTCTTTATATTAACAATGAACTATTTGAAAATGAAATTAGAGAAACATTTCCATGCATAGCAGCATAAGAACCAGGAACCTGTTCTTTCCACTGAGATCTCACTCACAGAGATCTTTTGCCAGAGTGTCTTGGCTTTCCATGCCTGAAATACTCTCATGGGCTTTTCAGCCAGATCCGAGTGCCTTTAGGGCTGATTCTGAGGCCAGAGTGCTATTTAGGGCATCTGCCATTCTATGAGTCTGCTGAGTATCTCACTTCCCATGTTGGATCACTCTCCCCTTTATTTATTCTATCGGTTAGTGTTAGCAGGTACTAGACTTGCTTATGTGCTCCCTTTGACTCTTAGTCCTTTCATTATGATCAATTGCGAACTGAAATTGATCACTTGGACTAGTGAGATGGCATTGGTACATGCCACCTTGATGGGATTAAATTGGAATCCCCTGGTATGTTTCTAACTCTACCATTTGGGGCAAGTCAGCTTGAGCATGTCCCAAATTATATATCTCTTCCCTCTCTTATTCCTACTCTTATGTTTAACAGGGATCACAATTCAGTTAAATTTCAACACTTAAGAATAACTGTGTATTAATTACAGAATTAAATCAGTCATATTAAGTAGAACAGACAAAAAAACTACTAAGAGGGATAATGTATTAAGTTGTTCATTAACAGTCAGGGCTATGCTGATCAAGTCACCGTTTCCCATAGTGTCCCTTTCACTTCAACAAGTTTCCTTTTTGGTGCTCAGTCAGTTGTCACCGATCAGGGAGAACATATGGTATTTGTCCCTTTGGGACTGGCTTATTTCACTCAGCATGATGTGTTCCAGATTCCTCCATTTTGTTGCAAATGACTGGATTTCGTTGTTTCTTACTGCAGTATAGTATTCTAAAGAGTACATATCCCATAATTTCTTTATCCAGTCTACCGTTGATGGGCATTTAGGTTGGTTCCAGGTCTTAGCTATTGTGAATTGTGCTGCAATAAACATTAGGGTGCAGACCGCTTTTTTGTTTGCCAATTTAAATTCCTTTGGGTAAATTCCAAGGAGTGGGATGGCTGGGTCGAACGGTAGGGTTATCTTCAGGTTTCTGAGGAATCTCCAGACTGATTTCCATAGTGGCTTGACCAGTTTGCATTCCCACCAACAGTGGGTTAGTGTCCCTTTTTCCCCACATCCTCGCCAGCATCTGTTGTTGGTAGATTTCTGAATGTGAGCCATTCTAACCGGGGTGAGGTGGAACCTCATTGTGGTTTGGAGGTACCTTTCTCTGAAGGGAGGAGAGAACCTCCACTTTGACTATGACCTTGTCTAAACAAGATAAGAGTCGGAGAACTCAAGGGGCTTCCATAGCCTTGGAAACTCATGACTGGTGCATAGGGAGATTACTGATGCCATAGACAGGAGTGTCAATTGGTAAAGTCAACAACAGGAGTCACTGTGCACTTACTCCTCATGTAGGATCTCTGTCCTTAATGTGCTGTGCATTGAGATTTAATGCTATAATGAGTACTCAAATAATATATTTCACTTTGTGTTTCTATGGGGGTGCAAACTGTTGAAATCTTTACTTAATGCATACTAAACTGATCCTCTGTAAAAAAAAAAAAAAAAAGAAAAAAAAAAAAAGAAAAAAAAAAGAAACTATCAACTCCCAACTTGACTCTCACTGGGATTAAACATGACAATAGGTCTGATCTGATTTCATCATCATTAAAAAAAATCATCTATTATTTTTCACTTTATGTTTCTGTGTGGGAGCAAACTGTTGAAAGCCTTACTTAATGTATACTAAGCTGATCTTCTGTATATTAAGATAATCGAAAATGAATCTTGATGTGAATGGAAGGGGAGAGGGAGTGGGAAAGGGGAGGGTTGTGGGTGGGAGGGACGGTATGGGGGGGAAGCCACTGTAATCCATAAATCGTACTTTGGAAATTTATATTCATTATATAAAAGTTAAAAAAAAATAAAAAAATAAATAAAAAATTAAAAAAAAAAAAGAACCAGGAACCAATGTCTTCAATGTTATCAGTGATGAATCAGATTCACAGACCCCAGCACTCAGTTTTTGCCATAGACCTTACCATGGCAATTGTGGGCATATAGTAGTAAATCAATGGACAGGAATCCTTTGTCTCTATATCTGTTAAATAAATAAACAAGGAATTCATCAAAGAAAAAGAGATATCAATTTGGATGCCAGGTCACAAAAACACATGCACTTGAGCTATCCTCCAGTTTGTGATGCCAACAAATCTTTCAGACATGTTACATTTTCAGAGACTTTTCTGTAATCTTGCTAAGCTTTCTGGAAATCTGCCTTATAGCAAAGCGATTCCCAATTCCATTACACTCATGATTTTTCTTTTGTGTGAGTTATTAGTTTACCATCTAGAGATAATTTATGGTACAAAACTTTTCTATGCATGCATGTTTTCTCATTTGTGAGTCTATTCATGGGAATTGAAGACTGATTTATAGCAGAAATACATTTTCCAAATTCATTGCATAGACTTTTGTTCCTTATGAATTCTCTGAAGTCTGTTGATGTCTAATTTCTGGCTAAAGGTTTTATCGTATTTACAGCATGCAAAGAGTACCACCTTTTGTGAATTCTGTATCTATACAAGCCTGAAACAAAGAAAATGTTTTTATACAATCAGTATACTCCTAAGAAACCACCTGTGTCAATTCTCTGATGTACCATTGACTTCTGACAAACAACCTTTTCACACTAATAATATTTATAAGCTTTCTCCTTTACATGAGTCTCTGTTGGATAGGATGTGATTTCCAGCAAAAGGTTTTGTCACAATACTTACATGAATTTTGGAGAAAAGCTCTTCCACATTCATTATATTGTTAAGGTCTCTCCCTTGTTCAAATTCCATGATGGATTATGAGGCATTACCTATGTGAAATGACTTTCTCACATTTATTTCATTCATTAGATATATATGTTGTGCATTCTGATATAAGGAGAGATTTGGGCAGAGCTTTCCAACACTCATTACACCCATAAGGTTTCTCTCCCACGTGAATTCCCTGTTGTCATATGAGGTATGGCTTCTAATTAAAGGGATTTTACTTTCAAAGGAGTTTTTCCCTATATGAATTTGATGATGTACAATGAGGGCTGAATTATGGTAAAAGGCTCTGAGTCATTACATTCATAAAATTGCTCCCCATGAGAATTCTTTTATGTTTGATGAGGTCTGATTTGCACCACAAAGGCTTATTCACATGTATTACATTCATGCATTTCTCCCCTTGGTGAATTCTCTAATATTTCATGAGATATAACTTGCACAAAAAGGTCATGTAGAAAATTCCTTGTGTGGATTCTCTGATATCTTATGAGTTATGAAGTAGAGCAAAGAGGCTTTCCACCATCCTTCCATCCATAAAACCTACCTAAATTGAGCAACAAAGATATAGAAAACGTAAACACACACATAACCGGATGGAAATGATATCAGTAATAAAGACCCTCGCCGCCAAGAAAACCCCAGGACTGGATGGCTTCACTGCTGAATTCTAACAGACATTTAAAGCACTAACTGCAATTCTTCTCAAGTTATTCAAAACAATTGAGAGAGAGGCGATTCTCCCAAATTCTTTCTATGAAGCCAGCATCACCTTCATTCCTAAACCTGAAAAAAGTGCAACAAAGAAAGTAATTATAGACCAACTTCCCTGATGAACATACATGCAAAGATCTGCAACAGAATTCTGGCCAATTGAATCCAACAATGCATCAGAAAGATCATCCACCCAGACCAAGTGGGATTTATCCTTGGTATGCAAGGATGGGACCAAAGGCATTTCCACAGTCATTTCCTTTATAAGCTTTCTCCATGGTGTGAAGGCTCTGATACTTTCTGAGGTTTGACTTCTCAGCAAAGGTTTTTCCACAGTCATTGCACTCATAAGGTTTCCCCCAGTACAAATTGTCTGATGCTTTGTGAGCTTTGACTTCTCAGCAAAGGCATTTCCACAATGATTGCATTCATAAGGTTTCTCCCCTGTGTGACTTCTCTGATGCATTTTGAGTTGTGATTTCTGGCCAAAGCTTTTTCCGCAGGCATTGCATTCATAATGCTTGTCTTCTGTGTGAATTCTCTGATGCTTTCTGAGGTTTGAATTCTGGCCTAAGGTTTTTCCACAGTCATTGCATTCATAAGCTTTCTCCCCTGTGTGAATTCTCTGATGCTTTCTGAGGTTTGCCTTCTGGCCAAAGGCTTTTCCACAGTCATTGCATTCATAAGGCATATCCCCTGTGTGAATTATCTGATGATTTATGAGGTGTGGCTTCTGGCCAAAGAGTTTTACATAGTCATTGCACTCATAAACGCTTATCCCCTGTGTGACTTCTCTGATGATTTATGAGGTTTGACTTCTGGCCCAAGGTTTTTCCACAGTCATTGCATTCATAAGGTTTCTCCCCTGTGTGACTTCTCTGATGATTTGTGAGTGTTGATTTCTGGCCAAAAGCTTTTCCACAATGATTACACTCATAAGGTTTCTCCCCTGTGTGAATTCTCTGATGATTTAGGAGGTTTGCCTTCTGGCCAAAGGATTTTCCACAGTCATTACATTCATAAGGTTTCTCACCTGTGTGAATTCTCTGATGATTTATGAGGTGTTTCTTCTGGCCAAAGAACTTCCCACAGTCATTACATTTATAAGATTTCAACCCTGTGTGAATTCTCTGATGTCTAATGAGATCTGACTTCTGGTGAGTGGTTTCTCCACAATCATTACACACATGAGGGTTTTCCACTTATATGAGTGCTGTGATGGAGGGTATGGCAGAATTTAATACTGAATGACTTCCCACAAGGTTTACATGCATAGGATTTCTTCCCTATATTTGGTCTATGATTCAGTCTAACATGTGATTGGTAAATAACAGGTTCCACAGGCCCAATATACTTATAAACGTTCTCTCTTTTGGGACTTTGTTGATGTATACTGAGGTTAGAATTCTTATGGAAATCTTGTACTATTTGAGTTGTCTTGCCAATAGTGGCAATTGACTTATTACAGGTTTCTACCATAAAAAGCTTCTCAGATTCACAGAATATATTCTTGCTTTTGAAGACTTTCCCTTGTCCAATTTGTTCAAGTGCCTGCTCCATGGTCTGAATATTGTGCTGTTGATTAAGAGGTTCACAGAACTGGAGAGTGTTCCCAGGTACCTTAGTAGCACAAAATTTCTCTCCAGCTTGTAGTTGATCAGGCCCACAATGGGGACACATATTGTGACATATACTGCATTCTTCAGGTTTTATTCCTGAATAGTTTCTCTTTTTGATACTCAGTTTTGGAATATGGCTTATACTTAAATTAAGTGTTTTTCTGAATTCATGTTAGTCATAACATCCTGATTCAGATTTTTCTCCAGACTGTTCTGGTTGGTCTTAATCAGTTCATCCAGTTTCATGGCAACTGAAGTGAGGAAAAAAATGATGTCACTACATCAAATATAATTGTTTCTTCTAGCATACTCGTGTAAAAGGAATGAAGTTACTTGTATTTAAGAGGGATAAGATGTTAGGAAAAGTTCTGCATTTGTGCCTCCTCACACAGGGCACCAAAATGTTAGGAAAAGAGTTGTAGAATAGAGGAGAAAGTGTATGAATTTACAGCCAGACAGAATTTATTCAGAGAAAATTAATCTACAGAGGTGGGTGACCGACTGCCTGTCTGTACAAGATGGAGCATGAAGGCCCCAATTCCCAGGGGCCAGACCTTTTTGAGGAGGGCTAAGGCTGGGCATGAGGGTAGGGGGCAGCAGTGGAGGGGAATTCCAGGAACTGGGTGGGGGCCTTAGGAACCTGGAAAATAATGCAGGGTGGGGTATGAAGGCAATAGGCTGTGAGACCCAATTGAGTTTCAAGGGCAAGGAATACATTCCAAAGTTTATCTACTTTGGGCAATGAGGGAGAATGGCTCAGGCTTATATCCTCATTCCATCATAAGATTTTCAAAAAATGATTAGAAGATACATATTTATGAATATACAGGTTTTCTCCATTATACATTAATATATTAAATTGTATCCATAGATTTTCCAATGTTCATCCATGATCCTGTTTACTACCAGAATTTTTTCCAAGTATGATTGAATGGTTTTTGTGGTAAGATGTCTTAAGTCACTGCTTGGGATGCCTGTATCTCAAAACAGTGCCAGTTTAAGCCGAGGCTACTCTGCTTCCAATACAGCTCTGAGATAATAGATACTGGAAAGCAGCAGATAATGGTTCATGTGCTTGGGACCCTGTGATAGAGATGAGTAGGTGAAATTCCAGGCTTCTGGCTTCAGATTAGTCATAACTGTTGATAGTATTTGGGGAGAGAGTTAATAGAAAATCTATTCCTCACTGTTTCTCTCTCACTTTCTACTTTCACTAAAATGAATAAGGCTTCACAGAATGGACTAATATTTGATAAATATATTCACCTGTAATCTAGAAACCAATTTTTCCCTGCCACTTCTTCAGTTCATTTTTTAATGTATTTTTATTTCTTTATTTGTGAGAGTTAGACTGTGAGAGACAGAGACAAAGATCTTCCTTCCATTGGCTCACCCCTCAAATGGCAAATACATTTGGATCTATGCCAATCCAAATCCAGGAGCCAGGTGCTTCCTCCTTATCTCCATTGTAGGTGCAGGGGCCCAAGCATTTGGGCCATCCTCCACTGCCCTCCCGGGCCACAGCAGAGAGCTGGACTGGAAGAGGAGCAACCAGGACTAGAACCCGGGGCCCATATGGGATGCTGGTGCTGCAGGGGGAGGATTAACCATGTGAGCCACGGCGCCAGCCCCTTTTTCAATTCATTTTTAAAAAATTGTGGGTTTTGTACTTCTGTGCTATTTCAACCATAAATATGGGGAAGTTTTACTAGATCATTTCCTTGAAGGTAAAGAGTGAAATGTGTCTATACTCTAAGCAGGATCACATTCATGGGACAAGATTTGAATATGTGGTTGTCTTGTGTTCTGTCTTCCCAGGCAAACAGCATTTGTGGGATTTTTCTAATGAAAATCTCTGTTTTATCTGCACTATTATAGTTTCCCCATATTTCTAAGGAAACCTGACATCCTAATCTTCTTAGAACTACAACAGTTACAGAAAGTTCCAATATACCACCTTGGCTATACATTCCCACCAGTTGAAATAATTTATTCCTGCAACCCAGAGTCTGCTCAATTATTGAAAATTGATTTCTAACTCATTGTGAAGACGTCAGCCCTGGTTACCTCCTCTTGTTTCTTTCTATAAACACTCCTCTATGATAATTTGAGTTTCTGGAGGTTTGTTGATTTTCACAGAAAACTTCATTTCCTTTGCCTTTACCAGAGATACTGATCTCCATAGATACTGTAGAATGTCTGTGTCTGAATCACAGGACCAGCTGTCTTCAGGAGTAAGACTTGGGAAAAACTCGTGGAAAGAACACCAGTCAATATCTGTTGCACTGCTTCTGCTTTGGCCTCCCTGCCCGTTATGTACACACTGATATGGAAGGCTCTGATGTAGGCATTCTTCCCCCATCCATGGCTCTGCTCCTTGCTCCAACTTGAAGATCAAGTCAGGTTTGGTCCTGCAGTGCCCTACTAATGGAAACAATATAGACTTTGTGAAATCACTATCTTGGGTTAATGAAAGGAGTACAGCTTGGTCCAGGAGCTATGCAACAAATGTTCCAATGTGAAATCCTTCCCAGGTGGTAGATATTCAGATTCTTCATGGACTCAAATTCTATACCTGTCCCTCATTCAACTTTATGAATAGTGCTCACTTAGTTGTCAAATAGCAAGAAAATGTTACCATTGGGCATGTGATGAGTGTCACTCACCCAGGGAGAACAGGCTGCTGTAGGTCTCCAGCATCACATCCCTGTACAGGATTTTCTGAGCTTGGTTCATGTTCTGCCATTCCTCCCAGGTAAAGTACACAGCCAGGTCTTCAAATGCTATCATCCCCTGTGACAGAACACTCCTGGTCAACATGTCAACTCTGTCACCTAACAAACAATGGCAGTTGTATATCTTCTACATGGGTATGGATGAAGAAGCAAGAATGCCATTTCATTTCAGATTTGTGAGCATTTGGGCAGCCACACAGAAGCATTCAACAGGGGATCAAACCTATGGTATAAAGGCTGTGAAAATTGCCCAAGCTGGAGGGAAACAGGAATTTCTGTTCACAAAGGCCAGACTATGTCAAGGGCAATTGCACAGTAGGCTGAAAGGGGGACAAGAGTCACTCTGGAATGAGCAGTGTTCAGAAGAATGTAGAAGTATTCAGGAAAAAAGACAAGAAACCATCAGGGAAGTTATGAAGGGATTGAACAGCGAAGAATTTCCAGAAAAACACTGTACACAGTCAATGCAATTATGGCAGAGAAAAAAATTTTTAAAAGAGACAGTAGGCATTTAACTTAGTGTTTATGATGCCAGCTCAGATACTCTCTCTCTGCATCAAATTTCCAAAGTTGGATTTCAGTGCCAGCTCCAGTTTCCAGCTCCCAGCTAATGCAGACCAGGGGAAGCAATGGTGATGCCAACCAAGAGGGAGGCCTAGATTCCATTCCTGACTCTTGGCTTCAGTTGTGCCCCACCTCTGCTTGATATTTTTATTTAGGCAGTGAAGAAGTGCATGGGAGCTTTCTAGCTTTCTCTCACTCCATCAATTTCTTTCTCTATCAGGCTCATAAATATTTTAAGTAAGGGAGGAGATTCAAGAAAGAATAGAAAGTAGCTTTTGCTTTTTCTATAATTATTCTACTCATAAACATTTAAAGAACTGAAATAACATGATAACAAATTAAAGTAAAAGCTATGGAGTTATTTACCCAAGAACAGAACCTGAGAAATTCTGTACTGTAATCTGCATTTGTGACTGAGGGAAATACAGAGAGCTTTGAGAACCTGCAGTAGGCACCAGCATTGTGGTACAGCAGGTAAGTCTCCACCTGCAATTCAGGCATCCCATGTGGACAGACAATTTGAGTCCTTAGTGCTCCACTTCCAATTGAGTTCCCTGCTAAAGTGGCTGAAAGAGCAGTGAAAGATGGCCTGAGTATTTGGGCCAATTCCACAAATATGGGAGACCCAGATAGAGTTCCAGACTCCTGGCTTTGGCCTGGCCAACCATTGTGGCCATTTGTTGAATGAACCAGCAGATGGAAGATATCTCTTTCTCACTACCCATCTCTCCCTATCTCTATTACTCTGCCTTTCAAATAAGTTAATAAATAAACCTTGGGGCTGGCACTGTGGCACAGTGGGTTAATGCCCTGGCCTAAAGCACCAGCATCCCATATGGGCACCGTTTCAAGACCCAGCTGCTCTACTTTTGATCCAGCTCTCTGCTATGACCTGGGAAAGCAGTAGAAGAAGGCCCACGGATTTGGGCCTTTGTAGCTGTGTGGGAGACCCAGAAAAACCTCCTGGCTTTAGATGGGTGCAGCCCGGCCAGTGCAGCCAATTGGAGAGTGAAATGTTGAATGAAAGATCTCTCCTCTGTCTCTTTCTCTCTGCCTCTCCTCTCTCTGTGTAACTCTTTTAAATAAATAAATAAATTGTTAAATACAATCTTAAAACCTGAAAGAACATGCAGTAGATTATTTTCCCCACTGTGTTCTTACTCTAGCTGGGAATCAAGTTCATCTCCTCAAACTATTAAGGACTGCATTACTCTAACAATTAAAAAAATAAATGCAGCCAGCTCCGTGGCTCACTAGGCTAATCCTCCGCCTTGTGGCGCTGGCACACTTCATTCTAGTCCCAGTCAGGTTGCCAGATTCTGTCCCAGTTGCCCCTCTTCCAGGCCAGCTCTCTGCTGTGACCAGGGAGTGCAGTGGAGGATGGCCCAAGTCCTTGGGCCCTGCACCCCATGGGAGACCAGGATAAGTACCTGGTTCCTGCCATCAGATCAGCACAGTGGGCCGGCTGCAGTGCACCAGCCATGGTGGCCATTGGAGGGTGAACCAACGGCAAAGGAAGACCTTTCTCTCTGTCTCTCTCTCTCTCTCTGTCCACTCTGCCTGTCAAAAAAAATAATAAATGTCACTGATTTGTGGTTTAGCCCTAGGTAAGTAATTCTCTTGCAGAATGCTAAGTGTTTATTTCCAGGGTGGAACTAAAACACTGCCCACTACATCATCTGTATAACACTAAAGAATGTGTTGGACATTATGACCCCAAAATTTAGAATATTGTCCTTGACTTCAATTGAAATCATATAACAAATATATATTTTGCTATGGCAACAGAAAATGAGAGATGACATTGCCTTTTCTTGGATAAATGCAATGATTGATAGTCATGACAAATTCATCATACATCTTGTTTCTATATATTCCCTGAGAATAAAATTTACCTTCCTACATCCATTTTCATTAATAAATTATTATAAATCTAAAAACAAAACAGACAGAAAGCTGGGAATAATTAAGAAAACCACTTACAGGGGCCAGTGCTATCGCACGGTGGGTTAAAGCCCCAGTCCGCAGAACCACCACCAGATATTAATTCCCACCAAATCAGGTGTGAGTGCGATTTTCAGGTGAATTCAATCAGAATTCCACAGCCATTCAGCTGGGAGGGGTGGATGAATCCAGAAACAGCCAGTTTACATGGGACTAAATCAAGCCTAATATCACAAAGGACTCTTGCATTTCTTTGGCTTTTTTCACATTTGTCTTATTTATCATGATTTGTAATGAATTTTCTGATGTGAGCTTTAGTTTTCAGACTGGAATATGGAGCCCAGGGCACGGGAGGAATGGTCTTTTTCATTCAGGGCACAGATGTTGGCTTGCTCCAATTCTGGCTTGCTGTCATTGTTTTGGGTGCCTCAGCCAATTTTTGGTTTTGAGCAGCAATTTTCTAAATGTTTTCTTGGTCTGAGTTTCTTTTGCCTTCTTCCATCCCAAATTTTGTATTCTGACGCAGTACAAACAAGAAGTTAGACAGAGGATCCATTATGAAATAAAAAAAAAAAAACACAATAAATTGGCTTTTCAGGCTTAGAAATCTACAGGCAGGATGACTAAGATGAATTTTTGTGTTTTGGAAAATGAAATGGAACCAATTTGCTGTGGGGACAGATATTAATTCCCTCCAAATCGAGTTTGACTGTGATTTTCAGGAATATTCAATCAGAATTCCACAGCAAGTCAGCTGGGAGGGGTGGATGTATCCAGAAACAGCCGGTTTCCTTGTGACTAAATCAAGCCCAATATCACTAAGGACTCTTGCATTTCTTTGGCTTTTTTCACAGTTTTCTTATTTATCATGGTTTGTAATGAATTTTATGATGTTAGCTTTGGTTTGGAGGCTGGAATAAGGAGTTCAGGGTACAGCAGGAATCGTCTTTTTGAATCAGGGCATAGCTGTTGGCTTGCTCCAATTCTGGCTTTCTGTCACTGTTTTGTGTGCCTCTGCTAATTTTGGTACTTAAGCAGCAATTTTCTAAATGTTTTCTGGGTCTGAGTTGGTTTTGCCTTCTTCCTCCCAAAATTTTGTATTCTGATGCAATACAAACAAGAGTTCAGACAGAGTAGCTATTATGAAATAAAAAAAAAAAATTGGTGTTTCATGCTTAGAAATTTACAGGCAACGCAACCAACATGAGTTTTTGTGGTTTGGAAAAAGAAATGGAACCCTTTTACTTAGGGGACAGATATTAATTCCCTCCAAATCGAGTGGGAGTGGGATTTTCAGGTGAATTCAATCAGAATTCCACAGCCAGTCAGCTGGGAGGGGTGGATGAATCCAGAAACAGCCGGTTTCCTTGTGACTAAATCAAGCTGCTGCTCCCTGTGGACTTGTCCTCCTCAGCCTCTGACTAGAGCACACCCACCTCTCCAATGTTGACATCCTCTGACACATGTTTCACTCTTATGTTCTCTCTAAACTGCAGACTCTTGGGCAACATATGCAACTCTAATGCATCAACTTGCATAGAAGCACACACCTGAGCACTCCAGAGTCTTGGATTTCAGGTTGTAATTAACTTTCCTTTTCAGAGGACTGGTGAAAAAACAAGTCTGGAAGCCAGGGTGTAGCCTTGTGGTTCAAATGCCTATGTCTCATATTGGAGTTTCTTGGTTTGATTCCTGGTTCCAGTACCTGCCTCCAAATTCCTGATAATATAGACCCTGGGAGCTAGCAAGAAATGGCTCAGATGATTGGGTTCCCTACTCCTGGGACAGCCCTGGCCACTGGGGACATTTCAGCAGTGAACTAGAGGGTGAATACTACTTCTCTGTCTACTTGTTCATTTCTTTGCATCTCCAATTAAAAAACAAATCAAGTATGTTTGTATCATCCATTAAAATAACTTCCTCAATGGAAAAAAAGAGTTTCATTGTTAAATTGGGGAAAAATAATGCTTCTTGGTTGTGATATTAGAATAATGCATAACTGTACATCGGACATCCATTGTGGACAAGGAAGAGAAAGATGGAAGCAATAATTTTTATTTCTGGCTTTGGTACTTGTCATGTAACCTTGGAAAATTCATTTAAACTCATGGTGCCTGAGTGTCCTTAAAATTACAGGCTCATCTCGTTGAGGCAGGTGGTGTAAGGGGAGGTGGCAGGAAGCTGAGAGCTTTCCTTGTTTCTGTGCCAACAGAGCTAAGTGACATTAGCAAGTCATTTGACCCCTCTGGATCTTCCTCCCTTGTGAGATAAGATTGTCTTTATAGTTAAAGGATTTATTCTACACAGTCCTATCTTATGGTTAGGCTCACATGACTGTGAAGTGTTTTATAAACTGGCAGTGTAATAATCAAGTTGGCACTGAAGATGAAATGCTAAACAGCATAGAACTTCTAAGGCTTGTAGTTCTATGAGGAGCTACACAGAAACATTCAAGTTCATGGGCATTTTTAAATTTAAAAACAGAATCATTGAATCACTGTTCAGAATCAGTATAGTTGCTAAAATTCTTATTTATAATCACTGAGATTGGCAGTGTAATTACTGATAGCATACTCCTAGTGTTGTATATTTTAGTTTATACAATACTTAGACTATATAAAATATAGGTAGCATGGGAAGTGCGATACACAGCAGTCTTGTAGAATGGCAGATGTCCTAAACAGCACTCTGGCCTCAGAATCAGCCCTTAAGGCACTCAGATCTAGCTGAAGAGCCCATGAGAGTATTTTAGGTATGGAAAGCCACTCTGGCAAAAAAGAAAAAAAAGGACCTAAATAAAAGATCTCTGTGAGTGAGATCCCAGTAGAAAGAACGGGCCATCAAAGAAGGAGGTACCTTTCTCTGAAGGGAGGAGAGAACTTCCACTTTGACTATGACCTTGTCTAAATAAGATGGAAGTCAGTGAACTCAAGAGGCTTCCATAGCCTTGGCAACTCATGACTAGAGCCCAGGGAGATTTCTGATGCCATAAACAAGAGTGTCAGATTGTTCAGTCAACAACAGGAATCACTGTGTGCTTACTCCTTTTGTGGGATCTCTGTCCTTAATGTGTTGTCCAATGTGAAGTAATGCTATAACTAGTACTCAAACAGTATTTTACACTTTATGTTCTGTGTGCTGCAAACTGATGAAAACTTAATATAAACTAAATCGATCTTCTTTGTATAAAGATGATTGAAAAAGAATCTTGATGTAAATGGAATGGGAGAGGGAGTGGGAGATGGGCGGGGTGCTGGTGGGAGGGGAGTTATGGGGGGAAGCCTTTGTAATCCATACACTGTACTTTGGAAAATTATATTCACTAAATAAAAGTTTAAAAATATTAAAAAATAAAAATATAGGTAGCAATATTTAATGCTTCTCTTACTGTTCCTGGATTGGATTATAGCATACATTAATAAACCTTTTTTAAAGATTTATTTATTTATTTATTTGAAAAACAGCATTATAGAGAGTGACACATAAATAGAGATGATCTGTCTGCTGTTTTAATCCCCACGTGGCTGCAAGCAGCTGGAGCTGGGCTAATCCAAAGCCAGGTGCTTCTTCCAGCTCTCTCACATGGATTCAGGCACCCAAGTATTTGGGCCACCTCCTGCTGCTTTCCCAGGCACATTAGCAGGGAGTTAGATTAGAAGCAGTGCAGCTGGGACATGAACCAGTGCCCATAATGTTTGCCAGCACTGCATGTGGTGGCTTTACCTTATATGCAACAGCACCAGCTACAGCCTATTCATTTTAAATTAATAACTAAAGATTATCTGCTGTTCAGCCTCAAGGCTTTGGCTTGGCCCAGCCTCTGCTGTTGTGGACATTTGGGGAGTGAACCAGAGGTTGAAAGATCTCTCTTCTTATGTCTCTCCCTCTCTAACCTTGCCTTTCAAATAAATAAATGAGTCTTTGAAATAAAAATACATGCATAAATACACACACACACATACACACACACACACGGTACCAACACAGTGGGTAAAGCCATGGCCTGCTGTGCCAGCATCCCATATGGGTGCTGATTCAAGTCCCAGCTGCTCCACTTCCAATCTAGCTCCCTGCTAATGTGCCTGGGAAAGCATCAGAAGGTGGCCCAAGTGCTCGAACCACTGCATTCATGTGGGAGGCCTGGCAGAAGCGCCTGGCTTTAGATTGGCTCAGCTGAGGCCAATTTGGGAAGTGAACCAGCAGATGGAAGATCTGTCTCTACCCCTTCTCTATAACTCTGCCTTTCAAATAAATAATAGATTTTTAAAATGGGGGAAAAGGGCAGTTTTGTTGCCTTCCCTTTACCTAGAGTAACATAATCAAAATCTGTTAGGCAAAGAATAAGGGAAATTCTGAGATCATGTATTGACCATAGAAGAGAATGGATTCCTTGTGCATTTTCTGGAAGCCCATGCTAGTTGGAACCAAGGGAAGGATAACAAAAAAGGGGAGGCCTATATCCCTCTTATTTGTCTTCTTTGTTCATTGGAGCAGTGGAGAGTTGAGTAATGTAATATTGGTGTTTGTCTCCATACAGTTCATGTCTATTTAGCTGGTTCTTTTTATTTGCATTTCTTTTTTATTTATTTTAAGAGATTTATTTGAAAGGCATAGAGACAGGGGTCTTCGATCTGCTGGTTTGATTCCCCAATGTTTGGGTGAGGCTGAAGGCCCATGAGCCCCCTCCCATCTCCATGTCGTGTGGGGTCCAAGCACCTGTCCATCACCACTGCACTCGTTGGCTGGAGTTGGAGAGGAAGTAGGGCGTCAGGGAATGGAACTGGTGCCCATGATGTGGGCCATGCAGGCTGTGGTTGCACCCCCATGCCATGAGTCCGTCCTCGATGAACCTTTCTTTAAAGTGGAATTAGGGGTAAAAATTGTCTGAGGTGCATGCACGTTTCTGTTGTGAGAGAGGCTGAGGCCCCGTGGGTGCCTGGGGGCCAACAGAAACACCTGAAGCCTTGGCCCCCAGGTCCCGGTTTCTCCCCTCTGCTTCTGCCCTGCCTGCAGGCCTGGCCCCGGGCTCCAGTGGTGCCTCAGGGATTTCGGCACCAAACTGGTCACTTTAGGTCACTTTGTGATGCCTGACTTCTGCCCAAAGAAGGAAGCAAGAAGGGGCCCAGCAGGCTTCCCCCGACCTCTGGAGCCCCGAGCCATGGTGCCGGCCCATGACCCAGGGAGCCCGTGATGATTCTGGACCAGACATTGGGACCCACGACCCCTGACCCCAGGCTCCAACCCCTTCGAGGTCACCACCGCAGCCTCCTATTTAGCTGGTTCTTAATCCTCAAGAAGGGATTTAGGTCAATGTTCTATTCTCATCAAAGACCTTAATGTTTAATTAAAGATTCTGTTAGTAATTTTAACCCTGGGTCGTTCTAAAGATGTGCTGTGACTTAGGTTTAGAAAAGAGCATCTTCCTTGCCACCCTCATCTCAGCTCTGGGGGCTGTCAGTTCTCCCTGCACAGATTCAGTAATGCATGCTTCTTCTCTACTACAAAGATCTTATGTTGGTCATATTTCCAGTTACCAAAATCAAATCAACTCACACCTGGACTCTGAGTATTCAATGACATTAGTTATCAAAATAAATGTATTCAAATATTCAAAGACCACTTCAAAGCTTAACTGCCTTCAAGAGTGTTTGGCACTTGGAACAGCCACTGTGGTTTTCTACACATGAGCACTCACTATTTTATATACCATTTAACAATTCAAACATCACTTCAGCTTCAGCAATACACAACAATAGAATGGATGATTCTACATAATAAACATGTTACATTAGTTTGGACTTAAAACCTAGAATTAAAACCATGTGGTAATATGGATGGATTTAAGGAAAGATGTATAGCTAGGTAGCTAAGGCTACAGAATCCCAGACCTATTGATTTTAAGTGAGTCTGGAACAACAGCATTCCATTGCATTATCTTCCATCTCAGAGTCCTGCTTTTCCAGTGAGACCCACCCCACTCAGACCACGTATTTCCTGCCTGTGTCTTCACGGTGGTGGAAGCTGTTCTCATACAGGCATCTCCTGGACAGTCACCAGCTTCCTGATTTACTACCTGAACTGGAATCCCCAGTTGCGAGGTATATTTCCCAAACACCCAGGCTGAATTGAATGTTCATCTCT
The DNA here is from genome assembly GCF_051225735.1 of Oryctolagus cuniculus. Classification (NCBI taxonomy): domain Eukaryota; kingdom Metazoa; phylum Chordata; class Mammalia; order Lagomorpha; family Leporidae; genus Oryctolagus; species Oryctolagus cuniculus. Next base: position 81,506,940 of record NC_142879.1, on the reverse strand, counting down.
GGCAGTCAAAAACTTCTGCCTTAGGAAACAGAACATGTCCTCTACTCTGGGGCTCCTTTTTCTTCTCATGGGGTTCTGTGGTGATCTGTGGTTTTCAACACAAGTCTGGGAGCATTCTGACTCAAAAGAAAGACCAGGGATAAGAGTTCTTTCTGGGGGCTGGTGTTGTGGCATAGCAAGTTACACTGCTGCCTGCAGCACTAACAACCCACATGGATGCCGGTTTGACTCCCAGCTGCTCTACTTCTTCCACAACTCCTTGCTGGGTAAAGCAGCAGAGAATGGCCCAAGCGCTTGGTCCTCTGCCCCCACATGGGAGACCTGGAGGAAGCTGCTGGCTTCAGCCTGACCCAGCCCTGGCCATTGTGGCCATTTAGGGAGTGAGCCAGCAGATGGACCGCTGTCTTTCCCTCTCTTTTTCTCTCTGTAACTCTGCCTTGCAAATAAATACAACTTCAGAAAGTTATTCTCCATCAAGCAATACACCCTTTTCCAGGCAGTTGTAAAGCTGGGAGTCATAGCTTCTCTTATATTTTGGATAATAAGAGTTTTGTTTTGAAAGCATGTTCATCTGAAACAAAGATCACTCATTATCCTTTGTTAGAGAAGGGGACTCTGCTCTTTGAAAGTGAAAATCAGAAGCTGTAATGTGTGATGAGCTCCACCTGCCAGGTCTGGGGAGACTTATTTGAAAGACAGGGCATCAGGAGAGGAAGCTTTTCAGATTCCCTGGCCCTTGCTTTAGTCTTATGTCTTTACTTCTTTTGTTGCTTCTTGATGTCAAGAGTGTACACTTTATGCTGAAATGAGGAATTGTGTCTAACCTCTTTTGGGCCTTTTTCTAAGAAGAGTGTATATATTTTTCTTGCATATAAGGATAGCTTCTGGGGTGGGTGGATTTTTTTGGAAGTTTTCACAAGCTAGCCAGTAGCCTATATTTTCTTCACAGAATTCAGTTTTTAAAAAAGCTTCCAATACAGCCAGACCATCTGTAGGTAGGGAAGAGCAGGCAGAAAAATAAAAAGAAACATGAGGAATATGAGGAAGCTAATGATCAAACATTCCCTTGTGCTTTTCTAGTACTAGGATTAGCTATTCTCTTCTTTTTACTCAATCCTGTAATCCTGCGGATTTAGCTCTTTAAAGACAAAGATGCCTGTAGGCAAAACACTTAAGTTGGTTCCATACTACTAAAACAGAAATACTTCAGTTTGTTTTAGTGCCAAAAATGTATTTACAGGAGAGGCATAAATCCTCAGGGAACTAAGTCTCTTGCAAACACTGCATGCAATGAAAAGCATCCTCAGCCTCAACCAAGAGCACTGCCATTACAGAGCTTAAGGCTGATTTATCTTCCCCACCTGGTGTGAATATGTTGAGAAATAAGCGGAGATAAACAGACCTTCTAGGTTAAGTCAAATTCTCCTTGGTGAGCTGCTCATTTGAGGACACAGCCTTTCTGCACTCTTGTGATATTTGCAATGGATTCAATTCAAGCCTAATTCACAATTGCTGGCCAGCAGCTCCTGGAATGCTTCTGACCACAACAGTGCTTCCTTCGGGGAAGGTCTGCAAGAGCAGTTCTCTAATGAGTTGTGCTCAGAGCAGTTCCCCTCCCAGCTCAGCAGTGAGCTCTTCAGATTGCAAACACAGGAATCTCAACTTACTTGATGAAAGCTTGCTACCTGCTTTTCTTGCCAATTGTGGCCTTCCCAGGAATGGTGGAGTTTTGCCATAGGTAGCTCAACCCAGTCTTCAATACTCTTATTCTTCCAAAAAAAAAAAAAAAAGACAATTCACTAAGTGGTCATCCTTGAATACACTACTGAGCCTGAATGCATTTTTACCAAATAAAGTTGCCCAATAGCTATAAACCAAAAGCCAACAACAGGCTTGCCCACCTAATATTACACTCAGCCCCGAAGTACTGAGCAGTTTCATCAGTTCCTCAGAATGTAACTACGCTGTGAGGACTACAGATAGGGATACCCAAATTTTAATTATCAATACACTGCACAGCTAATAAAGCAGATGCTGTCTCTTGCCCACAAAAGGAGACAGTTTCTCTGCAAGGTTAACCGCAATCGGGAGACATTTTGCACCTGATGGAACCCGCAGCGGGACTGCTTTGAGCCAGCTCCTCTCCTTCCCTTTCCACCTTCGGTCCAGGATGGGACAGAGACCATGCACAGGAGGTGCCACCAGTCACCCGTTTCCCCCTGTCCACCTGCAATGCTCCTGGGAGGCAGATGCCACAAAACAGTGATTTGTTCCATGATTGTCACTGTGTGAGATCAGCCCATCATGAGAAAATGACCATGGATTCCAATGAGATATGAACCACAGAAGCACTGTCCCCAGCATCAGTACAGGAGGGTGGATGATGGAAGGCACAGCATGGCCAGGATCTCTAGGGACCCCGCAGGACTCTGCTGCCCTGGATGCCTACAGCAGGCAGCAGCACAAAGGCCCAGTGCACCTCCAGCACCCTTCTACCAAACCCTTCCCCCTGTCTGCCCATGCAGACCACACAGATGCTGTGTCAGTGAGTAAATCAGCACCACACACTTGGTTTTCCTGATGAGACTTGGCCTTCATTGCTTCCCCAAGTGCAGCACGTGCTGCAAGCCTCAGCCAGCAGGGCTGGCAGGAGAGGTGGGCAGTCGCACTCACCAGGTCTGTCTCTTCTTCTCCTGCCCCTCCTGACTCAGGGGCCACCGCCGGCATTTTAGCCCCAAGGCACGAAACGGGACGGCCAAGAACCTAACACCACCCATGTCATGCGCACACACTGCAAATACCAGCTGCCCACCAATGTCCACCAACTTTATAGCCAGCCTAACATGGGGCGGGTCTGGCAGCACTGGTCCTGCCTCAGGGCAGCAACGATTGTCCTGTGGCCCCCTGCTGGACTGAGCCTGAACTGCCCTGCAGCAGATTCTGGAAGCAAGAGAGCTGCTGATGGCTGAGGCCCTGGCTCAGAGTACACTTAGAGAGACCCTATGCCTGGCAAGGGCACTGGGGCCCTGGACTTTCCCAGGCTGCAGTCCTAGGGTGGAGGCTGGCTTGGCCTTTCCTCCCCCAGCCCTGCCGCAGGTGGAGCGGGGTTCTCATGGGGGCATCTTCCTTCGAGGGAGAGCGGGTGAACCCCAAATGCCATGACTCCCGGTGCCGGGTGCTGGCCTGCAGCCTTCCGGGAGGGAGTAGGTGACAGTGACTTTGTGGGGAGGTGACACTTAAGCTGGGCCTGTATTTTGGGTTAGTTCTGGATGCACATCCCAGTGCACCTGGACCTGCGGGTCTGCTGCAGGCCTCCTGGAGGCTCTGGGAGCTGGGCATCATGGTGGCAAGGGCAGGAGGGTGGGAGTTCGAGGTGCTGAGCTCCCGCTGGGTGCACCAGACACTTTGGAGCTGTTCAGAGTAAGGAGTCGAGGTCACCTCCTGAACCACTGCTGGTCCCAAACTCCTGGTTTGGGATTTGCCAGAACCCTGAAGTAGGGGTGTGGTGGGGGTGGTAGTGGTTGGCTTCAATGCACTGTATTTGTGAATTCTTCAAACACAGCTTCTCCCTACTCCTGCAGGCTTTCAAGTGATTGACGAGGACAGAGTCCCTCAGCTGCAAAGTGACTGAAGTTTGAAAACTACGTCCAGAACTTCACAGTGTGTATTCAGGTGGTCATCCTTCAGGCCTGCAGGTGGACACCAAGAGCCACAGTAAGATATTAATTACTGTAGATACTCTCCTTTCTTTCCGGTAGACCCACCAAAAGAGAATGGGAGATGAGTACTTGAACATTGGAACCAGTCAGCATGCTAGGTTGAGCTGCCAGTACTTGGAGCTCAGGAGTGGACATGGAGAGCAAAACATGCATTGTTACTAAAGAGGACAGTTAGGCATTTTACTGTGAAAAGGGAAATCATTTAGATGTGAACAAGACACCTTAAGAAAAGGTCTGTATAGTTATTTTTGTTTATTTGCAAGGCAGAGAGAGCCCTTCCATTTACTGCTCATTCCTCAAATGTCTGCACCAACCAGAGCTGGGTCAGGCTGAAGCCAGGAACTCAATGTGGGTCTCCCACACAGGTGGCAGGGACTCAAGTACTTGAGCCATCAGCTGCTGCCTCCCAGGGTTCTGTTAGCAGGAAGCCAGAAGCAGAAGCAGGGCTAGGGCTTGAGGCCTGGGCATTCTGACTGGGATGTGGAAGGCTTTACCACTATGCCAAACACATGCTCCAGTAAGCTGTTTCAACACATTTGCAAAATGTAAGAATGTGGTTTTAAATATATGCTCTTCATCTTAAAAATTTGCATAATCTTATATTCAGTTTCATATGATTCAATACTTATTATTAAATACAAGTAACATTTAGACACATGCTTTCCTCACCAATACAAACCTCAGTAATTTTTTCACTTAGAACCTTGAATATTAGCATTCATTCAGACTGAAGTTCACTCATAGGCTGGGAATTCTGACAGAGACAGTAGGGAAACAAATCTAGATGTGTATCTGATACCTAATAAGATTCTGAACCTGACTGATAGAATCTCAGTAACTGTTCAGAGAGTCACTTCATACCTCTCCCCTCTGTAATGAGAAGACTGTGTCCTTTGGCCACTTTCACATGATGTTATGTAAATCTAACCTGAAAAGCCTTTTATAAATTCTGAAGTACCATACAGAAGCATATTATGCATTTCCATATGTGTGAAAAAAGGCAATGTCAAAGGCATAGCTATTCCAGAGAGAAGTTAGGAGGATTAGCTCAGTTTGTAAATGTGTAAGTACCATTAAATATCTACATATTTGAAATAGATTTATAGAGTGTGGAGTTCATGATAGATATTGAATAAATGCACTCTGGATAATAAGCAAATATCAGAAATAATGCCACACCCATCAGTGTTTAAACTCTTCAGACAGCTCCATGCCAGGGAAGTGCAGTGATCCCTGTAAATTAACAAAAATCAATCTGTGTATACCCATGGAAGCCACTGGTTTATATGCAGTCTATACTAGAGGTTTTTGTGTTTAGTAAAATTACTTGATTTTTTAATGAATGCTTTCAGACTCATACCTGATGCTGAGTGGCAGACAATTTTTTCTGAAAAGTATGTGGTTGAGAAATATAAATATAAATCAGTTTATAATTTTTGTGTCTGAATATTTTTCTGCATTGAAACAAAACCTGCAATAATCAGAAGACTTTTCCTCAACAAGTTGCTATATTGATGCATCTTCATTTATGTATGTAATGTATGCTTAGGTAAAAGGAATAGAGAGAGAGATCTCTATCTTCCATCTGCTGGCTCACTTCCAGATGGCCACAAAAGCTGGGGCTGAGCCAGGCTGAAGCCAGGACCCTGGAACTCTGTCCCAGTCCCCCATGTTGGTGCAGGAACCCAAACTCTTGGGCAATCTTTGCTGCTTTCCCAAGCAAAGAGCTGGATGAGAAGTGAAGGTGGTGAGTCTCAAAGCAGTGCCATAAGGCATGCTGCTGTTGCAGTTGGCAACTTACCTCTTTGTACCACAATGCTGTCCCTGGATTGATGACATATTGAAGTGCTGCCACTGGCTTTTGGCTAAATAGGATGACTTAACATGTTTTCCACTCTGTGGAAGAGGAACAAATAAGGCAGTTGGTTGTAAAAGTTGCCCATGGAAACCACAGCCTGAGAAAGATGAATCAACTCACCTTGCATTTTCCACCTTGCATCTACACCACCCTTTTCTGGACAAACATCTGATGGTATGCCCTTGTGATGGAGGTTCTCAGGGTGCTGGAACATTTTGTAATTTTTTAAAAATATAGATTAAGAAGAAGGCAAATAAACAAAAAATTACAAACTGCTGCCAATACCAAGAAGAGATTATTGAGAGTAAAAGGTCACCTGTTGGAGCCAGCACTGTGGCACATCAGGTTAAAGCCCTGGCCTGAAATACAGGCATCCCATATGAGTGCTGGTAGAGTTCCGGCTGCACCACTTCCAGTCCAGCCTTCTGCTAATGCACCTGGGAAAGCAGTAGAGGATGGCCCAAGTCCTTGAGACCTTTTGCACATGTGGGAGACCCAGAAGAAACTCCTGGCTCCTGGCTTCAGTTCAGCTCAGCTCTGTCCATTGTAGCCATTTGGGCAGTGAACCAGCAGATAGAAGATTCTCTCTCTCTCTCTCTCTCTCTCTCTCTCCCTATCTATATAACTTTTTCAAATAAATAAAATAATTTTTCTAAAAAAAGGTATCCTGCCATACTTCTTTCTTCCCTGTTAATTACTAGGAATTATAAATTGTTATGGGGCCAGCACTGTGGCAAAATGGGTTATACCAACAACTGCAGCACTAGCATCCTCTATGGGCACCAATTGCATGTTCTACTTCTGATCCAGCTCCCTGCTAACATACCTGGGAAAGCAGCAGAATATGGTACAAATCCTTGGGTCCTGCACCCAAGCTGGGACCTGGATGAAATTTCCCTGACTCCTGGCTTTTTTTTCAAAGATTTGTTTATTTATTTGAAAGAGTTACACACACAGAGAGAGAGAGAGAGAAAGAGAGAGAGAGGGAGGGAAGACTTCCATCTGATGGTTTACTCCCCAACTGGTTGTAATGGCTGGAGCTGCACTGATCTGAAGCCAGGAACGAGGAACTTCTTCCACGTCTCCCACTTAGGCTTGGGCCCAAGGACTTGGGCCTTCTCCTACTGCTTTCCCAGGCCATAAGCTGAAAGCTTGATCAGAAGTTGAGCAGCCCGGTCTTGAACCAGCGCCCTTATGGGATGCCAGTGCTTCAGGCCAGGTTGTAAATCTGCTGGGCCATAGCTCTGGCCTCCCATGCATGTGCATGGGCCCAAGCACTTGGGCCATTTTCTACTGCTTTCCCAGGCCATAGCAAGTAGCTGGATCAGAAGTGGAGCAGCAAGGAGCAAGGACTCAAACCAGTTCCCAAATGGGATGCCCATAATGTTTTCTTTAATTGGAGAAATGTTCCTTTGATAGAATGAGCATATGACCCCACAATATTCTCTACTTACTCATAATAGGGTCTGAGATGTAAAAGTCATGATTAATTTCTTAGAAGAAAATTTACATACCCAGAAGCAAAGAGAGAAAATTAACCTTTTGTTTTTCTCATGATTGAATCAGAGTTTCAAAACTAATACTTAACTTGTATTTTAGAGGAGTTAATGACTTAACCATCTCTTCTATTAGAAATACTATGTTGTGGCCAGTGCTGTGGCACAGTAGGTTAAAGCACTGGCCTGAAGTGCCAGCATCCCATATGGGCTCCGGTTCTAGTCCCGGCTGCTACTCTTCTGATCCAGCTCTCTGCTATGGCCTGGGAAAGCAGTAGAAGATGGCCCAAGTCTTTGGGCTGTTCTGAGGCTCTTAGCGTAGTGAAGATATCTTAGATTCTCATCAGTGAAATCTTTAGAAATGTCAGAAAGCATGTAACTTTCTTTAACGATCTGAAACAGAGATGAGATCCATAAGGGCAGAACTGCTCAGCAGCCACAATGCAGGAATATGTATCTTTCTGACGATATCTTCATCTGCTTCTTGCAGTTGCAGCCAATCTGTGAGCTTTGGTCTGTTTTCTGCCCTTGGGAGGACCTAGGGTGCTCTATATTATCTGTAAGGATTCAAAATTTGTTGTATATTAGTGTCTAATCATAAAATTTCCAAAGTGACAAGCTGCATGTAATAAAATATGCAGGACTACAAAAAAAATACAAACATGGTGTACTGTCTATAAATTACAGCGGTAAATCTCTATTATAGAGATACACATCTCTACACAATTCTCTCTTTCTTTCCCTCTGAAAGTCTACATTCAGCTCTCGATGGTGTGATTACTTAGGAATAGATTTCATATACTTACTTTCATAATCAGTGAACTCGGAATTATTATTGTAGTATTGAGGATTGTACTGACTAAAACACTATGTTTATTCCATGTTAAATAACATCATCCTATCTTTGGATTCCATTTGTCCTGCTACTGATGTATTCACAGGAGAGGGGAGGTGGGAGGAAAACCCAAGATCCATCAGGGTAGAGGAGGAATGTCAGAGGCTGTGGTTCTATTGTACTGCAGCTTGGGTTCTGGAAGAACACATGAATGGACCCAGATGGTTTGAAGCTAACTGAGGGCCTATGTTCTGTACACTTGTCTGTGGTACTGCATTTTCATTTATGTAAAATTTATTTTCTTCAAGCAATATATTAATTTGGATGAAAATGAAGATGTTAAGGAATTTTCAGAATGGGTCTGTTTAACCCTCATTGGCTTTGTTTTTAGGCACTTAACTCAGAAAAGAAAAGATAGAAAAATACATTTTGGGTTCTCTTCATCTATACCACGGCACTCTTTGGTTAAGATTTATCATTTTGTCATATTTGATTCTCTAGACTCCCTGAAAAATCCCCTACTTCATTAGATGGCGTCCGTGTCTCACCATGGCAGTGAAAAGTTTAAAATGTTCCAGCTGTGCATTTAGCTAGGCCATGGACACCTGCCATGGCACTTGCCAGCCAATTGTGTCAGGGGCATCATCTGAATCAGAATTACTTGCATGAAAACAAGGAGTTGCAGATTCTTGCAGTGAAAGTGGAGAGGAGCAGGAGCTGCAGAACATTGCCAGGGGTGAGTGTGCCATGGGATGCCATGTGGTGGCTGGTGTCTGGGGTGCTGATTCTGCAGAAGATAGGGCTTATGGGGGCTGGTGCTGTGGTGTAGCAGGTAAGGCTGCCTCCTGCAGTGCCAGCATCCCATATGGTCACTGGTTCAAGTCCCGCTGCTCCATTTCTGATCCAGCTCAACTATGGCCTGAGACAGCATTAGAAGATTGCCCACATCCTTGGACTCCTGAACCCACATGGGAGACCTGGAAGAAGCTCCTAACTCCTGGGTTTGGATCAGCTCAGCTCTGGCCATTGCATCCAATTGGGGAGTAAACCAGCAGATGGAAGATTCTCTCTCTCTCTCTCTCTCTCTCTCTGCCTCTCCTCTCTCTGTGTAACTCTGACTTTCAAATAAATAAATCTTTTTTTTTTTTAAAAGAGCTTATGCTGATGGGTAGTGGTCATGGAAAATGTATGGGACATTTTGCAGCAAGATTTTGGATGAATTTTCCAACCCCTGAACCTCCTAGAGATTGGAATAGACTTCTAATGCGTAACTTCCTCTTATGCTTAATTAGGTTTTTGTTTTGAATTGTTTTTGATGAAACAGCAAGGAATTCTGAGTTATAGACTTCCTATTTCAGAGAGGAAAACACTGATGCCTGCATTTTAATTAAAGAATGCCTATCACCCTTTCTTAAGCAACAAATGATCACAGATTCTCTCTTTGCTGCTAAGTAATGAGCATGGTGATTCTTCCCTCCATAACCACCTTCCCACCTACACTCCCTCCCCTCTTCCTCCTTCCTCTCCTATTGACATGGAATGCCTTACATAGCTAGGGTGAACATTTAACCCGCTGGCCCTAGGTGTTCATACACTTCAACTGTGTGTAATTATTCATATTCCCTTTTTATGACCAAGCTTATGTCAGAACGACAAATTATATATTCACCTAATACTGAGAGTCATCAAATTGATTTCTATTTTCTTCTCTCTTAGGCAGTTCTTGAGGGGCAGAAATATTTATTTTGTATATCATGTATTTATTCAACTAAAAGACTGACTGTCAAGATGCTGAGTTTTAGTGTCAAAGCAAATATGTTTCTAGACCCCATGAAGTTTACAGTCTGACAAGAAAGAGCAATCTACCCAAAGAATATTGTTTAACATAGTAAATGCTGGTGTGAAGCCAGTGGATAAAGATTGAAGCATTCTTAATCTAGCACCAACTCTAATCCCATGATCTCTAATTGAGAGAAGTAATCAGAAACACAGAACTCCATGTTACCCAGTTATCTCTTTGAATTTCTGATTAAAAAATAAAACATATCAAACAACACACAAATACCCAGGAGTGCATAATATTTATATACTATCTTGATATTAAAAATAAGAAAAACTAACCATTAAATAATAGCAACTTTGAATCTCCTTTGTTTTCTAGACAAGTTATAATCCTATGTGGTTCTTTACAGTAAATTATTACAGTAAATTACAGTACATATTACAGTAAATTATTACAGTATATAACTATAGTAAATTATTTTTGTAGGTACACTTCATCTCTCTCACATTTTTCCATTTGATAAATCAGATTATAAAAACTGAGACCCAAGAGAAAAGAAAGATTTTTAAGCTAGTGTTATATGTTGATTGGCTCTCTAAAAAAGATTTATTTATTTATTTGAAAGTCAGAGTTACACAGAGTAGAAGGCGAGAGAGAGATATCTTCCATCTTTTGGCTCACTCAGCAGTTGGTCACAATGGCTGGAGCTGTACTGCTGCAATGCCAGCAGCCAGGAGCTTCTTCTGGGTCTCCCACACAGGTGCAGCTTCCCAAGGACTTCGGCCATCTTCCACCACTTTCCCTGGCCATAGCAGAGAGTTGGATCAAAAGCAGAGTAGCCCGGACTCAACCTCCACCCATATGGAATGTCCATGCTGGCAGTAGCTTTACCTGCTATTTCACAGTGCTGGCCCCTTGATTAGACTTTATCTTAGACTTTTTAATGATATTAAAAAACACCATGCTTTTCTAAGCTCTTTCCATTCAGTTTCTACTTTGTAAATTCCAGATAATACTGTCCCCAGAATTAATCTAAGGTATAAATGCTATGATATAAGGCATTGAACCCCTTAACCTGTCTCCTTGAATACTCAGCTATGTTAGCTCTGTGTCCATTCTTCTGTCTCTGTACTAGATGAATAAAAAGACAGTGTAAAATGATTTGAAAAGAACTATAAGGGGTCAGCGCTGTGGTGCTGCTGCCAATTGGGGAGTGAACCAGCAGATGGAAAACACCTCTCTCTCTCTCTCTCTGTCTCTGCCTCTCCTTCTCTGTAACTCTGACTTCCAAATAAATCAATAAATCTTAAAAGAACTATAAACATCAATAAAACACAAATGAAAATTGTATTCTCAAAACTGGATATTAAACCATGCCTTCTACACCTCTGTTAAAAGTTACATTCTATCATAGTCATTTATGATTTCTAGGGCCAAAGTAGTAAATAAGATTTTTCTGGAAGAGACAGAGGTTATGAGGGAGCCAGGATTTGGGGTCAGTTAGCAGGAGTGAGTGTCACTCTTTCAGATTTGATTCAGGAAAGGAAGAACAGCAACTGATCCCTGAGATTTTGGGTTGGGAAGGAAAGGAAGGAGGGACTGAATAAAAGCAAAGGCCCTCTGGTTGTGGGCACCCACCCCCGACTGCAGCCTTTGGGGAGGGCCAGCTGGTGTCTCTAGGGATGCTGCGGACTGGACTCCATTTCCCAGAGTTCCCAGGAGCTCCAACATATTCTGCTTCCCAAATGCCTGTGCACATGTGTGTAAAACTGCCAGACCCTGGGGCTCTGAGTTGGACCAGAGGGAGTTCATTCCCTGATCAGGGTCAGCCCTGGGGGCTGTGGTGCTCCTTCTCTCTCATTTACTGCATCACCTGCTCTGCACGTGCAATCCCAGGCAGTTTCCAAGTGCTCACCCGAGCCTGCCTCCTGCTGCTTCTTCCCTCTTCATTGTCCACCTGTGGGACCCAGTTACCAGGGACTCTGTTCCCCACACTCCCTGCTTTGCTCCCCGTGTTTCTGGAAGAAAGCGTACCTGCTCTGGGACTTTCTGCTGCAGGTTTGGCATGCAGGAAGGGGTGGGGACATGTGTGGGAGAAGGGTGGGTGCCAGGGCACCAGCGATCCTGGCAGTTTCCCCCGAGGTCAGGGCTGGGACCTGGGCTGTTCTGTCTCCCACCTCTGCTTCTCAGGCTCCCAGTGCCTGGACTCTCTCCTGCAGAACCTCACCCAAACTGTCCCTAATGTGCTTAATTTAGTGGTTACAGGAGAGAGAGGGCAGCGTTCTGGGAACCTGCACACGCAGAGAAGGAAGGCGGAAAGACTCCCACTCTCCACAGTTAAATAAGCTGGGTTCCCACTGTGGGTGGTCTCAGAATACAGTCGGGCTGGGCCTCTTGATGTTTCCTGGGCTCGTTCCTGCAGGGTGGGGCTGTATGGCCTTCAGCAGGGAGCCTGTGGCAGCAGAGGGGTGGGAAGAAGGATCTGACAAGGATCTGCCCCACTGCTCTCATCCTGCATCTCATCTTCCTGGTGGGGAGCAGTGTGAAGCGTGAATAGTTGCTTTGTGTGTTTATCCCTCTCATATTAATTATCAGATTTTTCCAATGTGGAATTTGAAGCTGTTCCAGAAACCTGGGGTGGGAAAACTCTCTTCTTTCAAACAGGCACAGAGACAGTGGAGGATCCAAGGAGTTTCTATTAATGGCCCTAGGCTCAGCTGGAATGATTTCCTGAGAACTGAGCATCAAATTCAAGTTTCTTAGCTGTTACAGCATTGGTGGGTTTAAATGGCAGCCTACATGACTTAGGACCACAATTTCCAATGGTCAGTGGGTCCAGTATGTTTGTAAAAGAGATGCTGGGGACAGATTTATTAGGACAGATTTATGACTGGAGTTTACAGAAGCAGAACTTAGGACATCTTCCCTCCCTAGATAAGATTTCAGTGGGCAGCTGTTTCACTCGTCAATTGTGAGCATCCACTTTTAAAGGTTTGTGTTGGATGAGGTCCACTTCTCTTTCTTTGATGATGTATTTGGCTGCTTTTCATTTTCTGTCTTCAGCTATCTCTTCTCCTGTTAGCAAGGCTGTCAACTGTTTTGACCTGCCACTGATCCCTTTGCAAAGTGAGAAGGGAACTAAAATTAATGCAAGTCTACTGTGTTGTCAATAACTGGAGCTACTATTTTAAAGATTTATTTATTCATTTGAAAGAGTTACACAGAGAGAGGAGAGAGACAGAGAGAGAGAGAGAGAGAGAGAGAGAGAGACATCTTCCATCCGATTGTTCCCTCCCCAATTGGTAGCAACAGCTGGAGCTGTGCCAGTCTGAAGCCTGTAGCCAGGAGCTTCTTCTGGGATGAAGCTGTTTTTTGAAATAATTATTTATTTATTTTAAAGGCAGAGTTACAGAGTTTCAGAAACAGAGATCAATGGCTGGAGCTGTTTGGATCCAAAACCAGAAGCCAGGAGCTTTGTCCAGGTCTCATAGGCGGGTGCAGGAGATGAGGGATTTGGGCCATCTTCTACTGTTTTCCCAGGCCACAGCAGAGAGCTGGATGGGAAGTGCAGCAGCCAGGATCATAACCGGCACCCATATAGGATGCTGACACTGCAGGCAGTAGCTTTACCCACTATGCAACAGTGCTGCCCACTAACGGGAGCTCATTTAATCTGAGTATGCATAAAGTGGAGAATTACAGCATCATAAATACAGATAAGTTACAGTTTTTCTCTGCGCAGTACTTTACAGTTACCCAGTGATCCACTGAGAATCTTACTTTCCACACTGTGTAAATAAGAAGGTCAGTTACTTGTCTTATTTTGGGTTCTGTGTTTAAACCCATGACATTTTTGACATGGGAGGATATTAGTTCTACAATTTCATAGAGACTGGTCTGCGGAAGCATCGATAGAAGTTATAACTGTGAGAGTGGTAAGAAAGAAGAAGGGAAGAAATAAGTGCCCCTTACGCCACACAGAGGTGTCCACAAATGGAGTAGAAGACGTGCCCTTGAAAACTATGGCTGACTTTCTGGGACAAACTGTGTTTGAGTGCTTCACATGTTCTGATAGAAAGGTGTTGCCACCAGGTTATTAGTATATTTATTTAGTTAGTTTTTAAAGATTTATTTATTTATTTGAAAATCAGAGCTACACAGAGAGAGAAGGAGAGGCAGAGAGAGAGAGAGAGAGAGAGAGGTCTTCCATCAGGTTCATTTCCCCAATGGCTTCATCATTGTGAACTTTGCTCAGTTCCTGACCTATACCTTTCCTTTAACCTAGTACTTTGCCATGTAGTAGCCCATGAAAACTGCAGACTGCATAAATGAATGAATACTTGGAGGGTTGTGATTTCTTAGAGGAACATCATGAGACAGAAGGAATAAAACAAAACAAAAGTATCCTCCGTATATAGAAGGTATACTGTTTTTGCAAGCCACAGCGAAGAGGAAGAAGCAGGAAAGTAGTGAGACTGGAAAGTTTGTGGCAAAGGTAATAGGCACTGGTCAAGAATTTAACAAGCCCATTAGGAAAACATTAAGGTTTCCTTACTTCCATGTAGACTCTGCCCTCTTATGGTGAACAGGGTCCTCTAAACCCACTTGTTGCACAAATGAAAACCCAAGCATTGTCTTCTCCCACAGATGGAGTCTGCTATTGGTTTTGATTTACATTTCCCTAATGGCTAGTGATATTGGGCATGTTCATCTATGTCTTGACCATTGAGATTTCTTCTTCTGAGAAACATCTATTCTGATCATTGCCCATTTCTTAGCTGTACATTTTGCTTCTTATTTGGAGATTTTCCAGTTCTATATATGTATGTTCTGGCTATCAATCTTTTGTCATAGTCAGAGTTTTCAATGTTTCCTGCCATTCTGTCCATTGTATCTTCACTCTGTTGAATACTTTGTTGTGAAGATGTATCTTAATTTGATATGCTCAAATTTGTATATTTTATTTTGTTACTTGTGCTTTTGGAATCTGACCCAAAATTGTTGTCTATGCTAATGTTTTACAGTTTCTCATATGTTTACTTAGTTTTTGGTTTTATATTTAGACTTTTAATTCACCTTGAGTTGCTTTTATATAGTGTATAAGGTGTTGGGGTATCTTTTCAGGCTTCTACATATGGATAATCACTTTCCTTTAAACCATTTGCTAAAGGGATTCTTCTTTCTCCTGTTTCTTTTCTTTCCATTGTTAAATAGGAGTTACCTGTAGAAAAGTCGGTTTATTTCAGCTGCCTATTCTTTACCATTGAACTATGTGTCTGTTTTTGCAACAGGGCTAACACTGCTTCTATTTTTTTAAGATTTATTTATTTATTGGAAAGGCCAGATGCTTCTTCCAAGTCTCTCATGTGGGTGCCAGCACCGTAGAACACAGTCCATCTTCCACCAATTTCCCAGGTGCATTAGTAGGGAGCTGGATTGGAAGTGGAGCACCTGGTCTCCTAGCAGCAACATATGGGATGCATGCACAGCAGG
Source organism: Oryctolagus cuniculus (assembly GCF_051225735.1). Classification (NCBI taxonomy): domain Eukaryota; kingdom Metazoa; phylum Chordata; class Mammalia; order Lagomorpha; family Leporidae; genus Oryctolagus; species Oryctolagus cuniculus. The sequence goes on along the minus strand of NC_142879.1, from coordinate 81,491,756 downwards.
TCAAGGCTTTAACCCACTACACCACAGCACCAAACCCTTCCTTATTTACTTCTGCTGTGATCTTTCATTATTCACTTTTTTCTACTGCCCTGCATCTTGACTCATTCCTGTTTCTTTCTGGGTCCTGGAGGATGGTAGTAGGTTGCTTCTGGGATATCTTTTTTGTGTTAGTAGATACTTGGTAATCTAAAATCACAGTTTTTAGTTTCTATATTTCTCTGCTATCACAAGGACCTTCTAGATGACAGCAGAAAATGCTGGCAGAAATGAGGATATATTAATTTGCTAAGAAAATACCACAGAGAATATGATGTAAATCATGGAATTTTACTTCTCAGAGTTGTAGAGGTTGAAAATGTGGATCAAGGGGCTTAAATAGGCTCGATTCTTCCAGAAGCCTTTCTCCGATGTGACAGACACATCTATCATTTTATCTACTTAAAAGCACTTTCTTCAGGTAGAGTCATGTTGGTGGTTAGCACTTCAGTGTTTGAGTTTTAGGGAGGCACATTTCAGTCCACAACAGCAAAAGGGTCCCTGTGGTCTACTTCAATGACAGCCATCTCTGCGGAGGACAGAAAGTTTAAAATCAGCGTTAGGAATTCTCACAGTATTAATGTCTGCTATCTCCATCAAATGTGCATTCATGTACACACAAACAAAACTACCTGTACACATAAACACATTCAACAGTGGAAATGCCTGATGGTTATGTACAGGTAACATCAATATAATAATCCATAAGATGGCCTATTAGCAGACATTAAAAAGAGAATTAGAAAGAATGACAACAAAATCTGCAGTTACCTATATTTATGTCTATATGTATGATATTCAGTATTTATAGTTGCTAAAAGATGAATACTGATGTGTGGGAATAAAAGCTAAACCTTACCTTGCAATATTGCAGCCTAGTCTACATGAAAGATGTCTTCCTAAAACCTTTCCCTGGGCCCACTCTGTGGCATAGTAGATTAAGCATCCACCTGCAGCACCAGCATCCCACATGGGCACCTGTTTGAGTCCCTGCTCCTGCACTTCCAATCCAGCTCTTTGCTAATGGCCTAGGAAAACAGTGGAATATGCCCTGAGTGCTTGGGCCCCTGCACCCATGTGAGAGACCTGGAGGAAGCTGCTCACTCCTGGCTTCTGGCACCTGGCTTCAGATCAGCCCAGCTCCAGCCATTCTGGCCATTTAGGGGTGAACCAGTCGATAGAAGACCTCTCTTTCTCTTCCTCTCTATATCTGTAACTCTGCCTCACAATAAAGAAATACATTTTTTAAAAACCTTTCACATTTTAAATTTCTTAATTGTTTTAAAGATTCATTTATTTATTTATTTACAAGTCGAGTTACAGACAGAGAGGAGAGCCAGAGAGAAAGAGAGAGGTCTTCCATCTGATGTTCACTCCCTAATTGATTGCAACTGCCAGAGCTGTGCTGATCTGAAGCCAGGAGCCAGGAGCTAGTTCCAGGTCTCCCAGATGGGTACAGGGGCCCAAGGCCCAAGGCCATCTTCTACTACTTTGCCAGGCAATAGCAGAGAGCAGGATCAGAAGTGGAGCAGCTGAGTATTGAACCGGCCCCCATATGGGATGCTGGCACTTCAGTCCAGGGTGTTAACCTGCTCCACCACAGCACCAGTCCAACATTTTAAATTTCTGATACTCTAAAATAGCACAGGACTGCATTATATCTAGGAAAGATGCATTTAAAAATTATAAATCTAGTGCATTTCAGCAGTTTTAACAAATACTTCTGATTTTCTCAGCATTATGTACTAAATAAATGACATAATGAGTCATTGTCAGATTTTTAGATTTTAACAGCCACTTATAATATTTCACAGCTTTTTGAAATGTATTGCTAGTGTGTTTTTCTCAACACATGCACTGGATTTTACCTATAAGGTTGCCTCTTATAGGATTTGCATTTTAATGGGTTTTCATGGCACATGTAATCAACATCTGGAAAGCCTCTAAAACACATAAATAATAACATGAATCAGGCTTTTTTCTTAAAGATTTATTTATTTATTTGAAAGTGCTGCACAAATAGAGGAGAGGTAGAGAGAGAGACAGACAGACAGACAGAGACAGAGAGGTCTTCCATCTGCTGGTTTACTTCCAGTTAGCCGCAATGGCTGGTCTGTGTCAATCCTTAGCCAGGAGCTACTTCCGGATCTCTCATGTGTGCAAGACCCCAAGGACTTGGGCCACCTTCTACTGCTTTCCCAGGCCATAGCAGAGAGCTGGTTCAGAAGTGGAGCAGCCACAACTTGAACTGGCACCCATATGGCTTGCCAGCACTGCAGGCAGCAACTTTATCTGCTATGCCACAGCGCCTGCCCCACATTGCATCTCTTTAAGATGATATGGATTTAAGTTCATGAGAAATTATTAGCATCGTGGGAACTGATAGATATGGATGAAGCAGGATGGACTTGTTAGGAAGGGTGATGTTAATTTTCTTATAAAATAAATAAATAAGAAATTAAATATGGTCAGACATAAATGAAGACTAAATTTTATTAGTGGTGATCCAGAAAACACAGATCTCAGGTCTTTTTCTTCCAGTGTTAAGTTTACATTTTTAAATGCATATTAAGTGAACAAATTTCATGTAATTTATATATACAGTTTGAAGAGCAAACTGATAACATCCTATCCTATCTTCCCTTGGTCTCATATTTCCAACTTGCTCCTTCTCGTTTTATTTTCTTTTAATTTTGACAGCTGCATGCTTTGATTTTATTTTAGAATCACAAGCTTTAACCCTCTACAAAATAAAGAATTCAGCAAGTAGTAGAAGAAATATCAATGAGTATATGTTGTTTACTCTATCAAAGAGTACAGAAAAGTGCTATGAACAATACTCAAATCTCAAAATGTCATATTAACTCATGCTACTTTTCGTTGTCTATATATTAATTACCACCAGTCAGAGAAAACATATGGTATTTGTCTTTTGGGGGCTAGCTTTTTTCATGAAGCATACTTGTTTCCAGTTCATCCATTTAGTTACAAAAGATAGGATTTCATTCACAATTATGGCTGAATAGTATTTTACACTGTATTTATAGCTCATATTCTTTTTCCAGTCACCAGTTGATGGACTTCTGGGTTGATTCCATGTTAGCTATTGTGAATTGAATTGTAATAAACATGAGGTACAGATAACTCATGCCTATGCATATTCTATTTCATTTCATGTGGATAAATTCCTAGGAGTCAGATGGCAGGATCATATGGTATGTTTGTTTTCAGATTTCTGAGGAACTTTGATACTGCCTTCCATAATGGCTGTACTAGCTTCATTCCCACCAACAGTGGGTTAGGGTACCTTTTTCTCTCCCTCTCCACCAGCCTTTATTGTTTGTTGACTTTTTCAAAAGAATTATTTATTTGAAAGGTGGAGTTAATTATAGGGAGAGGCAGTGGCAGAGAGACAGAAGTATTTTATCTGCCTGTTTATTCTCCATATGGCACAACAGGTGGTGCTGGTCCAATCGGAAGCCAGAGTTAGGAGCATCTCCCTGGTCACCCAAGTGGGTGCAGGGACCCAGGCACTTGGGCCATCCTCCACTGCCCTCCCAGTGCAGAGCAGAAAGCTGGACTGGAAGAGGAGCAACCGGGACCAGAACTGGCACCCATATGGAATGCCGTCTCCACGGGTGGAGGATCAACCCAGTGTGCCACGGCACTGGCCCCCATCAGGGATATTTTTCTATAGTACTCTCTATCCACTGTATCTTTTTCTAGTTGAAGAATTAAGGTGATGCAGGATTAATCGAATGAGTTTGAGAGGATTGTCTCTCTTTCAATTCTTTTGAATAGTTTGAGAAGTATTGGAATTAGTTCTTTAAAAGTCCTGTAGAATTCAATAGTGAGGCTGTCTGATCCTGGACTTTTCCTTGTTGGGAGGGTCTTTATTACTCATCCAATCTCTGTCTTGGTTTTGGTTTGTTTAGCTTTTCTATGTGTCTTCATGACTCAATTTTGGTATATTGTGTATGTCCAGGAATCTGTTGATTTTTCCTCTAGGATTTCCAATTTGTTAGCCATCACAACCGATGCCCACATCCTATATTGCAGTGCTAATCTGAGTTTTGGGTACTCCACTTCCAAACCAATTTCATGTTAATACCCCTAGGAAGCAATGGATAATACCTCAAATTCTTTCCTTCTTGTCATCTAATTTGGAGAACTGTAACCTCAATGGGGACTTGAGAACCTGGTCTTGCACAGTTGTAGCCATATAGAAAGTGAACCAGCAGATGGGAGACCTCTCTGCTTCTCTTTCCTTCTCTCTTTGTCTCTGTGTCTCTCTGCCTTTTTTATCATATTAAAATATTTAATTACTTACTTGAAAGAGTTACAGAGAGAGGGAGAGACAGAAATCTTCCACCACCTAATTCATTTTTGAGATGACTTTAATAGCCAGAGTGTGGCCAGGTTGAAGCCAGGAGCTTTTCCTCCGATGTGTGTGGCAGCATCCCAGGCACTTGGGCCATCTTTCCCTGCTTTTTCAGTCCATTGGTAAGGAGCTGGATCAAATATGGAATAGCTGGTACTTGAACTGGTGCACATACAGGATGGCAATGTAACAGATAGCAACTTTGTCCACTGCACCACAACCACCAGCTCCTCTTTCTGCCTTTCCAATAAATAAATCTTTTGAAAAAGAACTGAAGGTAGTAAAAGTCATCATGACTGAGCAATGGCAAATTTATTGAAGTGATCGACTTTCTTAAAGATCTATTTATGAATTTGAAAGGCAGCACTAGAAAGAGAGAGTGGGAGAGATGGATCTTCCTCCTGGTTTGTTCACTCCTCAAATGGCTGCAATGACTGTGGCTAGGCAAGACTGATATCAGGAGCCGGGGGCTTCTTCCAGGTCTCTCACATGGGTGCAGGAGCCCCAATATTTGAGTCACCCTGTGCTGCTTTTCCAGACACATTAGCAGGGAACTGGATCCATTTGGAGATTAATGTCTATGATACTCTCCTTGCAGTTGAAGGATTTAGAATCCGTTTCAATTATGGGTGGGCCAAGTACAACAGCTTCCAATTGTCCAAGGTTTGGATTAGATGGGATCTGAGAAATTTTGTTAAAATAGTTATTAATCATAAATCTGAGCTTAAGCATTTCTTACCAAATTTTCGTGTTTGCTGATGTTTATATCTATGGGAAAATTGGGTCTCTGGATTGCAACCAATGAAAGCATCCAGACTAACAGTAATAAGGTCAACAGTCAGCAGAATGATGTCCAGCTGAACTGAAATAGCTTTTCTTATTTGGTAGAGGGGTTACCTCCTGCATTATGCTGACATACTGACATAGACAGTAGATGTTGGAGCCTGTCCCTTCTGCCAAATGGAGAATACTACATTTTGGTCCATCATATATATATTTATATATTATAATATATATTATATTATATATTTCTATACATAATATAGAATTACATATAATTATTATAAATATATAATTATATATGAATTTATTATTTATATATAAATCTATAATTATTTCTGATCCAGCTCCTTACCAATGGATTGAAAAAGCCGTGAAAGATGGTTCAAGTGCCTGGGTTGCTGTGACAAAGAGCGGAGGAGAAGCTCCTGGTTTCAAACTGGCCACACGCTGGCTTTTGAAGTCATCTCAATAATATATATGTATATTATATATAATATTAATAATAAATTATATAATATCTGTTTATAATTATTATATATTATATAATATATTGTATGTTAAACTATAATATATTTTATATTGAATATATTTATATACATAAATATATAAATAAATGTATATATATAAATTATTTATTTATGTATTTGACAGGTGTACTTACAGACAGTGAGAGGAAGAGACAGAGAAAGGTCTTCCATATGCTCATTTACTCCCCTAATGACTGCTGGGAGCACAAGGACAGTGCCTAGAGTTTATTTTGATGGATTTTAGCCCCTTTCATTGGAGGGAGGCCCAATGAAGCTGGACTGATTTGTAAACCTCAGAAGTGTCTTTTCAAGGTGAAGGCAAACTGAGACTGAGGGGTTTTTGGAAAAACTTGGAACAAAATGCATTTCCCACACTTGGTTAAGACACATCATTTATTTATTGATTTCATCAGATCTGTTAACATTGAGTATAAGGTACAGGGGACATGGTGGATGGCATATAGCAATATGATTTTAGTAATATATCATGAGGTGCTTTTTCTTTTAATGGATTTAGCAGGTAAAATTGGGCTACCTAATGGGATATAGCTGGAATAATCACCTTTTTACTAAATAAATCTGAGGTAATAAATATTAGTATATGATGACATTGAGTTTTCTTTTATTGGGCCTTCTTGGTTATTTTAATCTGGGATTTGTGAATTCTCATTTTCTCTAGGCAAGTTTTAACTGAAAAATTTTATTTTATTCTTCATCATGTTGGACCAACTCTGCTGCTTCGGGGATTTTTTTAGTACATCTGACAATTGGAAATTTAGACAATAGTATAGTTAAAAAGAGATGTACCAAGTAAAGTACTTATTTTTATTCAGATACATATTTTCTAAAATTCCTATTGAGTATCCTTGTTAAATTTAGTTGCATCCCAGGTTAAGACTTATTGGAGACAGGTGCCATGGCTCAATAGGCTAATCCTCCACCTGCGGCACAGGCACACTGAGTTCTAGTCCTGCTGGGAGAGCCAGATTCTGTCCCAGTTGCTCCTCTTCCAGTCCAGCTCTCTGCTATGGCCCAGGAGTGCAGTGGAGGATGCACAAGTGCTTGGGCCCTGCACCTGCATGGGAGATCAGGAGGAAGCACCTGGCTCCTGCTTTTGGATCAGCGCAGTGTGCCAGCCGCAGCACACTGGCCGCAGCGGCCACTGGGGGTAAACCAACAGAAAAAGGAAGACCTTTCTCTGTCTCTCTCTCTCACTGTCCACTCTGCCTGTCAAAATAAAAAATAATTTTTATAAAAAAGACTTATTGGAGCCACTCTAGTGATTATACCCATGAAACTTTGTTAATTAATGCAAATAGAACCTGGGAAAATTGATGTATATCTTATGCTGTAGAGACTTAAGATTGAACATCTTTTTTTTAATCTTTTTTAATTATATAATTTAAAAACAAATTTTAGATTTTTTTTGACTTTACTAAGCCACAGCTCTGGCCCCATTAATATGTCTTAACAATGTTTTTTCCTCTCAGACTTATCTCTATTGGTTCAGTTAACTGCATGTCTTTTCTTTAGATTCAGATTCTCTCAGCTGTCAAAGCTTATTCATCTTAATTCTGTTGTTCCTATTTCCCTCCCTTTTATTCTGTCCCTAGGCTAATTGAGGTCATGATTCTCCATTCCTTCTGTGTGGTGTCACAGTAGGCTTGAAGTGTTCTTTTTCTCTTCTGATTTCTAAAGAAAGAAATTATGTATTCCCCCAGTTTAGATATTTTAATAATTCATTCTAAAACAAAGGTTAAATGTTCTTAATTTGACAAGAATTTTCAGGGCCAGTGGTGTGGCATAGTGGGTAGAGCCACCACTTGTAATGCTGGCAGCTCATATGGATCCAGATCTCTGCTAAAGCCTGAGAAAGCAGTAGAAGATGGCCCAAGTCCTGGGCCCCTGCACCCATGTGGGAGACCTGGAAGAAGCTCCTTGCTCCTGGCTTTGGATTGGCACAACTCTGGCCATTGCAGCCAAGTGGGGAGTGAACCAGTCGATGGAAGACCCCTCTCTCTTCTCTGCCTCTCTCTGTGTAACTCTGACTTTCAAATAAATAAATAAATCTTTAAAAAAAGAAGTTTTTCTAATTTTAGATTTGTTCTCCTTCATTGTCACTTCAGGGTGTGTGTAAAGAGTGCATATCCAGTTTTTCTATTTTGGATTTTTGGGATTTTGTATTAGCTCTGCTGTGTATTCATTTTTCTTGAGCATTGGTGATATCTTCTCCTTAGTTGTATTAAGAGAGAGAGCAATAGCCCTCATGTCTTTTTAGGTAAGTAAGACATATTAAAAACAGAGCATTCAGTATACATTCATAGTAGTTTGACTTGTTCAATTGATTTACGTGACCTCCCTTGGACATTCTTGGTCTCTGCTGTACAACTTTCTATACTCATTAATTCTTTGATATTCCCAAATCCAGAAAATGAATGACTCAACAGCTGTGTTCCTGTATTTGCTGGGACTCAGGGTAAGAAGCAAAGTGGAGGTGTTCAGGAATCTAAAGGTACATGCTACATAGCAAAGCACATCATTTCCTATACAAAGTGACTGGGAAATCCAGAATCTTTTGCACACATATTGGATCCTGAACTATTACTGGACTATTCAGTAAGATTTTAATGTATTTATTTTCTGTGTGTGTGTTTGTATTTCTAAATAAACTCTGCTGGGCTACTTAACATTAACATGTATTGCAGAATTCTTTCATCAGTTTTTACTTTTAAAAAATTTCTCTTTCAGTTTTATGGGAGAGGGTAGAAGCTTTCCGCTATGTAACTGAAAATTCATTGATTCATTAAAGTTAAAAATATTTGTTGGAAATGGGTGGAATACTATTAATTCTTGTGTGATTTTCATGAAACTAAATACATTCTCTATTTTGTTTTGCTTAAAATTTCTGCATGTGTGGACTTCTTTTTTCCTTCTTGCCCCAAATCCCTTTGTGTATTGGGATGGCAAATGGGTTTTACACTGGAGAAAACATGTTATTTTGGCAAAGAAGTACTTAGCCTTCCTGCTTCAAGTATTCAAATATTGCATTAGAAATCAGTATATTTGTTTACTGTACAAATGTCCTTCATACAATTTTGTAATCTTCTGGGATGGGAGAGGGAGCAGGAAATAGGAGGGTTATGGGTGGGTGGGGGAAGTTATGATTGTCAGTATAAATTATTGCCCTACACTTTTTATAGACACTCTTCAAAGCATATCCTCAAACTAATTCAATTAATTTAAAGGATTTATTAAATGATAGACTACATGAAATTTATCGATGTATTTTATCAAGCAATCATCCAATGTAAATGATTACCATATGTTTGCACTTCAGTGAATCATTCTATTGTGAATATTTTGGCATCAATATAATTTTGTTTAAAATTTCTTTATGAAAAAATATCTGGACTAGAATTCAATTGAATGCATTGCATGGTTTTGTTACCTAATGACAAATTGCCTTCACTGAGGTTTATAATTATTTATTCTTTCAACACTAATGTTATGTGTTTACCAAATACAGTAATATTAATATACATTTGGGGTTGGCACTGTGGCATAGCGGGTGAAGCTGCAGCCTGGCAGTGCTATCATCCCAAATGGATGCCGGTTTGAGTCCCAGCTGCTCCATTTCTAAGCCACCTCTCTGCTAAGGCCTGGGAAAGCAATGGAAGATGGTCTAAGTCCATGAGCCCCAGAACTCACATGGGGGACCCAGAAGATGCTCCTGGCTCCTGGCTTTGGGTCAGTGCAGCTCTAGTCATTGCAGCCAATTGGGGAGTGAACCAGCAGATGGAAGACCTATCTCCCTTCTCTCTGCCTCTTCTTCTCTCTCTGTGTAACTCTGGCTTTCAAATAAATAAGTAAATAGATAAATAATTTTTAAAAAGATACATTTGTTTGCAAACAATATGTGACATCAATACAACTACTTAAATTTTCTCATACAAGTAGTTTAATTTGGAGGCCTGAATTATGGCTGATTGGTTCTGTAGTCTAATGATATCTTTGAACCCAACTATTTTCCCCTTCTTTATGAATTTCAGTGTTGTATATTACTAGAATTCTGAAAAAAATTCACAGAAACTTTAGGCATCATCTAAACATCATAATCTCCAAAGAGCAAAAATCATTGCAAACTATGATTTTCTAGAATTATTTCTTTGGATAATGCTACAATTTTATTGTAGCTTTAAATTGAGCACACACACACACACACACACACACCCATGTACCATACATACATTCACAAATGTACATACACAATCAGCAAGTCTCCAATGCATTTACCAAAGTGCATCAATGTGCTAGTTTAAGATTACTGCCAAAGAATAGTCCCTTTCTTTAAATACCAATTTACTCTATTGATTTATTTTTGACCAAAAATGATGCAGTTTAGTTACTGTTTTGACAAAGAGGCAGGTATCATCGCAAAGCACAAATGAGTGAATAAGTTACATTATCCAGATAAGAAATGGCTCACTCATCAAATTAAAAGGAATTGAATCTAGTTTGAGTTACCATGTCAAGCAAAATATGAAGTTTTACAAAACTTGAATGTATATAATTTCAAATAAATTTTGAGTTGTATCTAAATGTGTACACTACAACATTAAGCATAAAGGCACAGATATTTAAATACCTTTATTTAGGAAAATGTGAATAGATAATAATAATAATTGCTAACATTTATTTTATACCAGGTGATGTTTCCTGAATTTTATGTTTCCAGAAAAATGGAGGTAGCTCCTGTTATTTTAACTTTAAAGAAAATGCAACTGAGGCATGAAGAGGTAAGTAACTGGTTTGCCCAAGGATATATAATCATGAAGTGGCAAAGCCTTAGACTTGGCATGATCTGAATGGCAGCCATTTTTTTTTTCACAAATTCAATGTTTGATCTATTTCATATATTCACTAAAAGGATTTACTATCAAATGATACTTTCTGATAAAACCTATGAAAACTGCAGATGAGTATTGCTCCAAAGCAAATACTTGAGGCTAGCATTACGTGTAGCAGGTAAAGCCATTGTCTTTAAATTTAGCAAAGATATGCCTTGTTAGATGAGTGTACTTTGTGTAATTCTTCTTGTCAGTGTATACACTTTAGAAATTGATTACAGGGGCCAGTGCTGTGGCACAGCATGTTAAAACCCCAACCTAGGGTGCCAGCATCCCATATGGGTGCTGGTTTGAGTTCCAGTTGCTCCACTTCTGATCTGGCTCCTTGCTAATGCACCTGGGAAAGCATCAGAGGATGGCTCAAGTCCTTGGGCTCCTGCACCTGTGTGGGAGACCTGAGAAAAGCTCCTGGCTCCGGGCTTCAGATCAGCTCAGCTCCGGCTTTTGCAGTCAATTGGGAAGTGAACCAGCAGATTGAAGACTTTTCTCTCTGTCTCTACCTCTCTATATAACTCTGTCTTTCAAATAAATAAAAATAAATCTAGAAAAAAAGAAATTGATTACATCAGGCAACACATATGAACTTTTTTATAGAAAGATTGACCTTTAGAAAAATTTTAGACCTACAGAAAAAAAAATGTGGTACAAATGTGAACTTTTGAATAAAAATCTATTTTTCATGAAAGCATGGTGTTATAAAACAGAGCAATACCTCACTGAGAACCAAAAATAAATTGGACTATCTCATTCTGTGATTTGAAATCTAGGGACAAATGTCCTTTATTTTTCTTACAGAGAATGTAAATAGTGTTGTGATATCAAACTCATTCTAAGTTTAGGTACCCCATGGAAAGTTTGATCTAATGAAAACAAATCTGTTGGATCATTTACCTCATACATTCCACTACCATGAAAATAATATATCTGTCATGATACATCAAGAAGAAAACATATTTATGCCTAAAAATACAAATTCAACTATTACAAGCTGTTCAGCAAAATTTAAATTGTATGTTTTTAATATTCTAAAATGGAACATTTTTCTTTGCTTCTCAATAAAAATGTGATACACTTTAACATCTTCAGAATAAGAACTGAGAGTGTACAAGGCAAAATTTATTTATTTACTTATTTATTTTTTGCCAGACAGAGTTAGACAGTGAGAGAGACAGAGAGAAAGGTCTTCCTTCCATTGGTTCACCCACCAAATGGCCACCATGGCCTCCCGATCTCCCATGTGGGTGCAGGGCCCAAGCACTTGGGCCATCCTCCATTGCTCTCCTGGGCCACAGCAGAGAGATGGACTGGAAGAGGAGCAACCGGGACTAGAACCTGGGGTGCCAGCACTGCAGGCGGAGGATTAGCCTTGTGAGCCACGTACCCGGTGAAATATAGTTTAAAGAGAGAATTTATAACGTTCATTTTTAAAGTAACAAAAACATTTTTCACTTCTTGGTTTGCATTTTAAATTTGTACATATATATATATATATATATATATTAGCCATCCTTACTGGTTATTGCAAATTACCACATCCCAAAATTAATTGCTTCTCAACATTTACAATTTGTTTCTTCACTTTAAAGAAAAATATTTGTGTCTCTTGAGTAAACAAGTAAATATAATGATTTGGCATCATTTTATAAAACTCAAATCTTTAAGAACTCAAAAACCACTGCAGAAATATTCTATAAGAATGTACTCATGCATATTGTTCTTACAATAGATTCACCCATGTCATAGGAGAGCAACTCCTTGCTCAACATTCAAAATGTTCACAGTCTTCGAAATATTCCTTTTAGCATAGTGACCACAGTTGGACACAAGAGAGTCTTTAAAATTAAAAGAAACAATTTGGGTATGCTGACTTTCCTAGTCTTCTTGTTTTCCTGGGACAGAGTATCTTTTTTGAATGTAGGCTGACAAGGATACAACCCCCACCACAAAGTAAAATGCCTAAACATTAGAGCACTGCTCCTGACCCCTGCTCACTTGTTCCTCTATGTGGGATTTATGAATGACTTGCATGAATGGAGAGATGAAAGAGGCAATGAGCTACCAACCCCCCTTTTCTTTATTTAGCACTTTTCTAGGATGCCTATGAGAACATGGGTTCTTGTCTGCCCTTTTTTATACTGTAAATTTAGCAAAAAACCTGTGCTCTGTAAGTGACTAGGTAAGGATGCAATGTAATGTACTAGGGCAATGGAAAGGAATTTTTGTTGCTAAGCACCAAGACCAACAACTCTGTGGGCTAGAAAGCTTACATTTTGACTTCTTTCCATGTCCAGCTTGAACCATTCAGAATTCAGAGAAAGTAGGAATGTAAGTTATGAACACACTTCACTGCCACAAATGTTATGATACTCATCAGTTTGTAATCAGGAATGACTTAAAATTTAACCAAAAATACCACAGTAAACTATGGCAGATTCATCAACACCTACACTTATAACTAACATCCACATTTATAATTGTATCTTTCTATGAAGGATCTGACAGGAATTATTATCTGGGATGGATAATTAACAACTCCTTATACAATTTTTATAATGTACCAAAAAAGTGAACTTTGAATCCTTTGGGAATTGGATAAGCTAAATATATTTGTATTTGATGAATTCAGGCTGAGAACTTGTAAGTATAATACCAACCATAATACCTACGAAAAATTAAATACCTTGGAATAAATTTAAGAATTTGAAAGATCTTCACAATTAAAATTACAAAACATTAAAGGAAGAAATAGAAGAACACACACAAAAATGGAAAAATATTTCATGTTTGTGCACTGGAAAAAATAATATCATCAAAATGTTCATACTACCCAAAGCGATTTATAGATTCAATGAGACCCCAATCAAAACTCCAAGAACATTCTTCTAAGATCTAGAAAAAAAGAATGCTTAAATTTGTGTAGAAACACAAGAGACCCCCAAATAACTAAAGCAACATTAAACAAGAAAAAGTTGGAAGTATCAGAAGACCAGATTTCAAGACATACTACAGGGCAGTTACAAACAAAACAGCCTGGGACTGGAACAGAAAAAGACATGTATACCAATGAAACAAAATATAAACCAAAAAAATTAATCCATGCAGCTACAACCAACTAGTCTTTGACAAATGAGCTAAAATCAATCCCTGGAGAAAGGACAGTCTCTTCAACAAATAGTGTTGGGAAAATTGGATCTCAACATGCAGACATATGAAACAAAACCTATACTTACACCCATACAAAAATCAACTCACAACTGATCATGACTCTAAATCTATGGCCTGATATCAGCAAATTACTAGAGGAAAATATTGGGAAAACTGCAAGACATTAACATAGGAAAGACTTCTTGGAAAAGACCCCAGAAGCACAGGCAATGAAAGCAGAAAGAGACAAAAGGGATTACATCAAGCTTAGAAGATTTGTGCTGCAAAGGAAACACTAAGCAAAGTGAAGAGTGGTAGAAAATATTTGCAAACTATATAACTGATAAAGGGTTAATATCTTGAAGTAACACCTTGACAGTAGGGACTCCACACCATGAGACTCTGGTCTGAGACTATGATCTAAAACAGTTGAATAATAGCAGTCCACTACATCACACTTGGCAGAGCACAGAAACCCCATAGTATGATCGCTCAAGCTTGGAAGTGAATAGACTACACCTGGGTTAATGATAAAAATGTAATTTGTCTATGTCCTATGTATGATTAAAACCAATACCTGGATTAATGTCAACATTATAATTGGAATTGTTAAGATTGTAACTGGTATTGTCAATATTATAATTGATACTAGCTTATTGATACTAGCTTATTGATACTAGATTATAATTGATACTAGTTTCACATAGGTTTTAGGTCAGTAACCAGTAACCAGTAACCATGTATTCCCCCCTATTCCTAGCAACCATGAATTCCCCTCCCAATTTTGTGGTTTTTGCCTTTATAAACCCTGTTGCTTTCGGCTTCAGGGTCGAGAGTTCTTTAGGGCATGAGCACACTCTCCACCACCTGCAATAAAGGACCACCAAATTTTATCAATCTGTGGAGCTCTTTTGTTTGCACTCACTCAGGTACAAACAGCAATCTGATGTTTATAAAGATCTTAAGAGACTCAACTTCAACAAAATAATGCAGTTAAGAAATGGGCAAAGGACATGCACAGAAAATTTTCAAAGGATGCAATCAATACAAATGGCCTACAGACAAATGAAAACATACTCAGCATCACTAACCATCAGGGAAATGCAAAGAAAACCATAAAGTTTCATCTCATCCCAGTTAGAATGTCTATCATCCAAAAATGAAAAAATAATAAATGCTGGTAAGGATGTTGGAGAAAAAGCACACTTATACGCTATTCATAGGAATGTAAAGTAGTACAACCATTATGGAAGACAGTAAGGATATTCCTCAGAAATCTGAAAATAGATCTACTATATGACCCAGCCATCCCACCCATGGGAATTTACCCAAACAAGATGAAATCAGGCTTTGAAAGAGTTACTTATAACCCCCATGTTTACTGCACCTCAATTGGCAATAATTAAGATAAGCAATCAAATCAGATTCCCATTAACTGATGTCTGGAAAAAGAAAATGAGTAGTATGGAATACTGCTCAGTCATAAAAAAGAATGAAACCCTGTCTTTGCAATACATGAATGCAACTGGAAACCATTATGCTTATTGAAATGAGCAATTCAAGAAAGATAAATGTCATTTCTTCCCTGATAAGTTCTGATTAATATAGGATACAAGAGTAGATAAGAATGAAATGGACTTATGATTTGATTATTGTTTTAAGCCCTTGTGGATACTCTAGTCAAACTGTGGTTTTGGATTTTTTTTATTTGTTGAATAGTATGGTTAGTGGTGCACTAAACCCAAGGTTCAAAAGAAAATTGTGAAATTATGTTTTTTTGAATTTATGTTTTTTGCAAAAATTATAGAGAAAAAGGAAAGGTGAATGGGGATTGATGGAGGGAGTGAGGGGACTATGGATATCTTCTTAGCATTGTATTTATAAAATACATGATATCTGTTCTCTTTATATTAATAAAAAAATTTTGGAGAGCCTAAAGGTAAACATCTCCTACGAGCTGATCTTCAACAGAAATGCTAAGAATATTCACTGCAGAAAGGACAGTCTTTTCAATGAATGGTGCTTTGAATATTGAATATTCACACATAGAAGATTTAAACTTTATCTCTCATCATATACAAAACTGAACTCAAAGGTGTTCATTTACCCTAGGCATTAAGATGTCAGTTAAGATGCTAGTGTCTCATATAAAAGTACCTAGTAGATACCCAGCTCTGACTCCTGACTCCAGTTTCCTGCTAATGCAGATACTGGGAGGGAGTAGGGATAACTCAAGTACTGGGTTCCTTCCACCATGCAGGAAAGCTGGGTTGAATTCCACACTATTGGCTTCTGTTTGGCCCAGTCCTGTCGTTTGTGGGCATTTGTGGAGTCAATCAACATGAGAGCTCTCTCTTTTTGTTTATCTGCTCTCAAATAAATAATTTTACACTCAATTCAAAATTATTTAAAGACTTAAATGTAAGACCTGAAACTACTGGAAAAAAAATGCTTCAGGACATTGGATTGAGTAAGTATTTGAAGGATACGACAACAAAGCACTAGAAGAAAAAAAGCAAAAATATTCAAATGGACTTTTTTTATTTATTTAACAGGTAGAGTTATAGACAGTGAGAGACAGAGACAAAGAGAAAGGTCTCCCTTCCATTGGTTCACTCCAGAAATGGCCACTATGGCTGGCGCTGTGCCGATGCAAAGACAGGAGCAAGGTGCTTCCTTGTGGTCTCCCATATGGGTGCAGGGCCCAAGCACTTGGGCCATCCTCCACTGCCATTCTGGGATGCAGCAGAGAGCTGGACTGGAAGAGGAGCCACTGGGACTAGAACCCAGAGCCCATATGGAATGCTGGCACTGCAGCAAGTGAGCCATGGCACTGGCCCTGGAATTTTACCAAATTAAAAAACTTCTGCAAAGAAACAAAATAATCAACATAACAAAGAGACAATATGAAATTGGAGAAAATACTTAGAAAATATACACCTACTAAGGTGTATACACCCTTTAAGACATTTTAAAAACT
Source organism: Oryctolagus cuniculus (assembly GCF_051225735.1). Taxonomy (NCBI): domain Eukaryota; kingdom Metazoa; phylum Chordata; class Mammalia; order Lagomorpha; family Leporidae; genus Oryctolagus; species Oryctolagus cuniculus. The sequence goes on along the minus strand of NC_142879.1, from coordinate 81,474,998 downwards.
CAATGAAAAATGAACAGATTTTAAAATTGGCATTAGATCTAAATGCTCATTTTTTAAAGAAAGGCATACAAATGGCCAAGAAGTACATGAAAAATGTTCAGCATCACTAATTAACAGGGAAATACAAATACAAATCAAAACCACAATTAGACACCAAGTTACTCCAGTTAGAATGCTTATTATCAAAGACAAAACAGTGGCTGGCATTGTCACACAGCAGGTTAAGCCATGCTCTGTGACACTGGCATCCCATATGAGCACTAGTTCAACTCCACATCCCATCCAGCTCCCTGCTAATGTGTCTGGGGAAGCAGCAGAAGGTGACCCAAGTGCTTGGGCCCCTGTCATCCACATGGGAGACCCAGATGGAGTTCCAGGCTTCTGGCTTCAGTCTGGCACAGACCAGCCATTGTGGTCATTTGTAGAGTGAACCAGTGATGAAAGATCTGTCTCTGTCTCACTATGTGTCTCTCTCTTTGTAACTGTTCCTTTCAAATAAATAAATTAATCTTATAAAAAAGAAAAATACACACTTGAAGGAATTGTATGCAAATTTAACAAAAACTTGGAGAACTCAGTAACAGGAAAATAAATGCCTTCAAATTTAAATACTGCCAGAATACATAGAGACACACGTAAAATGCATAATAAAATAAACATATACGGGGCTGGCACCATGGCTCACTTGGTTAATCCTCCACTTGTAGTGCTGGCATCCCATATGGGCACAGGGTTCTAGTCCCAGTTGCTCCTCTTCCAGTCCAGCTCTCTGTTGTGGCCTGGGAGTGCAGTGGAGGATGGCCCAAGTGCTTGGGCTCTGCACCCACGTCAGAGACCAGGAGGAAGCACCTGGCTCCTGGCTTCGGATCAGCATAGTTCCAGCCATAGTGGCCATTGGGGGGTGCACCAATGGAAGGAAGACCTTTCTCTCTGTCCCTCTCTTTCTTTCTCATTGTCTAACTCTATCTGTCAAATAAATAAAAAAGCATATAAACCAATCTGAATATTAGAGAATTCTGAGAAAAAGAAATGTACTGTACATAAAGGAAGAGCACATTTAGACAGCAACAAGATGGATACACTGTGTATCAGGATGGTTACACTTAAAAACACACATTACAAATGCTTTCAGGATAGAGTAGCAGAACATCTCATTCATTCCTGGTGAGAATGCATCATGGGGCAGATGCTTTATCAGACATCTTGGCATGTTATTAGGAATCCAACACCGTGTCATACACCATACATGTTCTAATATATTTACAGAGCTGGTGTGAAAATGTATGGCTTGATAAAAACTGACATGAAAATGTATATAGCAGCTTTATTCACAATGGCTAAAGCTCATAGAAAACCACATTGTTCCTCAACAGTTAACCACATAACCAAACCTTCAAAGTGCGTGGAGACCCTGGGAAGAGAACAGGAGATGAAGACACATGAGATGCTTAGGGTATAGGCATTTAGCATGGGGACACAAGAGAAAAGCCGAGGCTGAAGTCATAGGGGATCTAGAAGCCTAAGGAAGACAACAACTTCAAGCAAAGGGCAGAGAGGTATCTGAAGACTGCCATGAGCTGAAGTCACAGGCAATGAAGTCACTCTAGGGTAGCAGGATAATACTCCAGAGTAGAGATGCAGATAACTGATGGGAGATCACGGCTTCATGCAGTGGGGCTGGAGGACCTGACAGCTGGCTTGGGATGCAGGCACAGATGGACACTCAAGGAAAGATGTGATGGAGGGTCTGGCATTGTGGTGCAGTGGGTTACACCACTGCCTATAATGTTGGCATTCCATATGGGTGCTGGTTTGTATGCTGGCTGTTCCCGTTCAGATCCAGCTCCCTGCCAAAGACCTGGGAAAGCAGTGGAAGATGGCCTTACTGTTTTGTCCTCTGCCACCCACGTAGGAGACCCAGAAGAAGCTCCAAAGGCCTGGCTCCTGGCTTCAGATGGGCCCAACCCTGGCCATTGCAACCAATTGGGGAGTGAGCCAGAGGATGGAAGCTCTTTCTGTCTCTCTATGCCTCTGTCTCTCCCTCTATGTGATAAGGAAATAACTTGAGATATTAAATTTCATGGGTTTTTTTTGGACAGAGTTAGGCAATGAGAGAGAGATAAAGATCTTCCTTCCATTGATTCACACCCCAAATGGTTACCATGGCCAGTGCATAGTGGCAATCCAAAGCCAGGAGCCAGGTGTTCCCTCCTGGTCTCCATGCGGGTGCAGGGTCCAAGTAGTTGAACCATCCTCCACTGCCTTCCCGGGCCACAGCAGAGAACTGGACTGGAAGAGGAGCAACCAGGACTAGAACCTAGTGTGCCAGTGCCACAGCCAGAGGATTAGCCTAGTGAGCCATGGCACTGGCCCTCTATATAATTTTCAAATAAATCTTTTTTAAAAAGAGGTGCTGGAGACACAGGGGATGGAGACTTATGAAGGCACATGGAATAAGACTGTGTCTAGGGAGGCCGTTCATGCATCAGAATTCTGCTTCTCCACTGTCTGTCATGATAAAGCCTCCATTGAGCAACCACCATTTAAAGATGCCACGTGACAGACTCCTTGTCTCTGAGGCTAATATGTGTCTGTAAAGCCTACTTTAGAAGTAAGAAGTACAGATAATCATAACAAAAATTTGTGACTGCCTCTGGAAGACTGAGGGACAAGGCGGTGTGGAAAAACACAAAATTGGGGCCAGTGCCGTGGCTCACTTGGTTAATCCTCCACATGTAGTGCCAGCATCCTATATGGGTACTGGGTTCTAGTCCTGGCTACTCCTCTTGCAGTCCAGCTCTCCGCTGTGGCCCAGGAAGGCAGTGGAAGATGGCCCAACTGCTTGGGCCCTGCACCCACATGGGAGGCCATGAGGAGGTACCTGGCAGCTGGATTTGGATCAGTGCTGCACACCGGCCGTAGCAGCCATTTGGGTGGTGAACCAATGGAAGGAAGATTTTTCTCTATATCTCTCTCTCACCGTCTAACTTTGCCAAAAAATAAAAATAAAAAACACAAAATTTAATATCTCAATTTATTTCCTATGAATTCTTTTTTTAAAAATTTTCACAGCAATGTCTTGCAATCACTTGGAAACAGGTAACAACATAGGGACCTAACATATAGACTGAAAGGATTGCAGACTCAAAGCGCAAACCTGGTTATTCACATCGAATGCACCTTTGCTCTAGAGTGACACTGACTGCTGACTGTGAGTTTCCAGCAGTTCTTAGGATGCCAAGTCTTCTGAAAACACTTTGAAACCTGTCTTCCCAGATTGAGAACCCATGGATAACAGGACTGGAGAGAGCAGTGCTCTAAGACTAGCTCAGTATCTGCTTCCACCCTTGGCAGTGAAGTGTCAGGGTCACCCCACACTGAGGGGGAGTAGCTGCATTCTCTGTGCCCTCCAGCAGGCGTGTGTACCAGGGTTCACTCCCAGCCCTGGGGCCTCCAGAAACCCTGCAGCCAGCCTTCCTCCACAGCCATGTGGTGGGGTCGTGGGTGGGCTCCCACAGGGTGTACGGGGCACCTGGTGGCCCTTACCCCCCACCATTCCCTGACCTCTGGTCTGGTGCCCCCACCTCCGGGTTGGAAAAATCCCAGAATCAGTTGAGAGCCACAGATAAGAAGGGAGGATTGGCACAGCACTGGCTGGGAGAGACCCAGAGGGGCCCAGTGGCACCCACGGGGTTGGCCTCAAGGTCCCAGGGTGGCTGCAGCAGGGCCTGCACAGGTCACCCCTGCACTCTCCCCAAACCCAGCTAGCTGGAGTTCGCAAGTACAGAGATCCTGCATCCTTCAGTGCTGGGAGCACACTTCCTCAGGGTCTCCCACAGCCAGAAGTTCACAAAGGGCCACCACTTCCTCCTGTGCATCCATTTCCTCACTCCTGAGTCAGCACCATCCATTTATGCTGAGTCATCATGAAATTTCTGCTGACTCATCATTACCACCTACCTGGTCCCCACATGTTCTCTTTAGAGACCTGAGCCCTGTCAAGGGGTCCTGAGAGATAGGGTGGTCCCCAGCAACTCCATCCTGGTCTCTAGCAGGTATACATTGCCCCATCTGGGTCCCCAGGGCTCCATTCAGTCTCTAGGGCCTTCATACAGATCTGGTCTCCATCTGGGTCTCCAGGCCTCCAGCCAGGTCCCCAGGTCCTCCATCCAGGCACCGGGGCCTCCATCCAGGTCTCTAGGGCTCCATCCGGGTCTCTAGCAGGTGCACAGGGATCCATACAGTCTCTAGGAGCCTCATCTGGGTTTCCATGGCTCCATCTGGTTCTCCAGTGCTCCATCTGGGTCTCCAGAGCTCAATTTGGGTCCCCAGGGGCTCCATCCTGGTTTCCAGCAGGTGCATGGGGTCCTCAGGACCTCCATCCAGTCCCAGCAGGTGCAAGGGGCCCCTCCTTCCTTCCTTGCAACCTTGGGTTAGATTTAGGGGTAGAAGCATGACTCAGCTGGCCTGGTGCCATGACTCAGCAGGTTAGGTTTGATGTCAAGGTTAGGGTGGGGATGGGATTCAGGTTAGGGTTCATGTTTGAAGCATGACTCACCAAGTTTAGAAGCACGACTCAGGAGGTCTGGAAGCATGATTCGGCAATTTTAGAAGTGCGACTCACTGGCCTAAGAGTATGACTTGGCAGGTGTAGTTGTCTACCTTTGTGGGTAAGGATGCCTGGTAGGTAATGATGACTCAGCAGGTATAAAATGGTGACTCAGCAGAAGTTTCTCAATGACTCACCAGGTCTGGGATAATGAGGATTAAGTGGGTATGTATAATGATGGCTCACGAGGTGTGTGCTAGTGATGATTCAGCAGAATTTCCTGATGACTCAGCAGGAGTCTCAGCATGACTCATCCCTTCCTTCCTTCCCTCCCCTCTTTGCATTCATTTCTGGTCCACTTTCAATTTCCTAAACCCACTTCTGGTCATTCTAGACCCACTTCCAGTCCACTTCTGCATTCCCAGAGTCAATTCCAGTCAACTTCCCGATTCCTACAGTCACTAACTTCCAGCTAATTTATGTCACTTCGGGGTTCTCAGACTCACTTTAGTCTACTTCTGGGTTCCTAAGTCACTTCCGGTCCACTTCCGGCCATTGTATACCCATTTTCAGTCACTTTGGTTCTGTTTATACCCATTTTTGGGTACTTCTGGTGTACTTCCAGGTTCTTATAGTCACTTCCCAGAGGGTCTCTGTTGGTCCCTGGGGGTCTCTGTGGGTCCCAGTTGTCTCTGGGGTTCTCTCAGTGTCTTTCAGCATCTCTGGGGGTCTCTGAGGGTCTCTGGGGTCTCAGGTTTTCTGGGGGTTCTGGGGTTCTCTGAGAATCTCTGGGGGTCCCAGGGCTCTTGGTGGGGACACCTGTCCATCACCCATCACCCTTGTCCTTCACTAAGATACCTGTCCATCACTCAGAATAGACTTGTCACTCAGGAAAACATTTTAATTCTCATACAAGTTTCTGTCAGGAAATTGGTCCTGGGTCCAAAAGACACCTTTTCTTACAGGGACTCCCTTGAGGTTTTGTCAGAGAAATTTTGTCAGGATCCAATATGGCTATAGCTCCTGTCAAAACAATTGCCAGAATCCAAGATGGCCACCACTGACATCAGAAAACACACTGCCAGACTCCAACATGGCTGCCACTCCTGTCAGAAAAATTTACCAGCCTCCAAGATGCCTGTCATTCCTGTCATAATGAGAATTTGCCAGGATCCAACATTCTGCTGCTGACATCAGAACGAGAATTTGCCAGACTCCAATATGGCTGCCATCAGAAAATCTAAAAATACATTTCTTAAAAATTTCATTTAAAAATTTATTAAAAATTCATTAAAATTAAAAATTAATCCCATCCCATATGGCCACTGTTTGTGTCTCAGCTGCTGTACTTCCCATCTAGCTCTCTGCCAATACATCTGAGAAAGCAGCAGACAACACAAGTTCTTGAGTCCTTGCTGTCGCTCCCCCTCTTCCTGGAGGAACGACACTGAACCCTGCCTAGGCTTCATATCCGAGTCACAGCACCATTATGTCGCTCCCCCTCTTCGTGGAGGAACGACACTGAACCCTGCCTAGGCTTCATATCCGAGTCACGGCACCATTATGTCGCTCCCCCTCTTCGTGGAGGAACGACACAGGACCCTGCGCTGTTCTTTGGTCTGCTCGGCCCTCCCCGGGTTTGCTGCTGGTTCTTCCCGGGTTGGCTACTGTCCCTTCCACCTCCGTGGAAGGGCAGTTCCCCCTGCCACCTTCCCCACTTCCGTGGGGGAGCGGCACACCGCCGGCCGGCTCTCTCGGGGGCTGCACAGGTGTTCCCCTTAGATGTTCCCCTTAGATGTTCCTGGTGCATGCCGTCTCTCTCCTCCTTTATAGTCCTCCTCTGCCAATCCCAACTCGGCTGCCCACACGCCGAGTACGCTGCTCTCCTCCAATCAGGAGCAAGTCCTGCTGTTTATTGGTTGAACTGGAGGCAGCTGGGTAGAAGCTGTTTTCTCCTCTCCCAGCGCCTTATTGTGGGAGAGCAGATGCATAGAATAAGTCTTAATTCCAGTAACTTAGTCTAGTCCGAGCTGCTCCCCACACTTGCCACCCATGAGGGAGACTTGGGTGGAGTTCCAGATCCTGGCTTTGATCTGACCCAGACCCAGCCATTGTGAGCATTTGGTGGGTTGACCTGCAGATGGAAGATCTCTCCCTCCCCCTCCCTGTCTCTACTTCTTTATAACTCTGCCTTCTAGATAAATAAATCCTTTTCCCATATTTATTTTTCAACAATTTTTCTACTTACTTGCTAGTATAGCTTTCTCCCTTGGTGCTGCTGCTCCCTGTGGACTTGTCCTCCTCAGCCTCTGACTAGAGCACAGCCACCTCTCCAATGCTGACATCCTCTGACACATATTTCACTCTTCTGTTCTCTCTAAACTGCAGACTCTTGGGAAACATAAGTAACTATCATGGATAAACGTGCATAGATACACACACCTGAGGACTCCAGAGTCTTGGATTTCAGGTTGTAATTAACTTTCCTTTTCAGAGGACTGGTGAAAAAACAAGTCTGGAAGCCAGGGTGTAGACTTGTGGTTCAGATGCCTGTGTCCCACATGGGAGATTTTGGGTTTGGTTCCAGTCCCTGCCTCCAACTTCCTGATAATGCAGACCATGGAGCTAGTAACTGATGGCTCAGATGATTGGGTTCCCTACTCCTGGGACAGCCCTGACCACTGTGGATATTTCAGCAGTGAACTAGAGGGTGAATACCACTTCTCTGTCTCCTTGTTCATTTCTTTGCATCTCCAATTAAAAAACAAAACAAGTATGTTTGTATCATCCATTAAAATAACTTCCTCAGTGGAAAAAAGTAGTTTCATTGTTAAATTTGGGGAAAAATAATGCTTCTTGGTTGTAAATGATATATGAATAATGCATAACTGTACATCAGACTTCCATTGTGGACAAGGAAGAGAAAGATGGAAGCAATAATTTTTACTTCTGGCTTTGGTACTTGTCATGTAACCTTGAAAAATTCATTTAAACTCATGGGGCCTGAGTGTCCTTAAAATTACAGGCTCATCTAGTTGAGGCAGGTGGTGTAAGGGGAGGTGGCAGGAAGCTGAGAGCTTTCCTTGTTTCTGTGCCAACAGAGCTAAGTGACATTAGCAAGTCATTTGACCCCTCTGGATCTTCCTCCCTTGTGAGATAAGATTGTCTTTATAGTTAAAGGGTTTATTCTACACAGTCCTATCTTATGGTAAGGTTCACATGACTGTGAAGTGTTTTATAAACTGGCAGTGCAATAATCAAGTTGGCACTGAAGATGAAATGCTAAACAGCATAGAACTTCTAAGGCTTGTAGTTCTATGAGGAGCTACACAGAAACATTCAAGTTCAGGGGCATTTTTAAATTTAAAAACAGAAACATTGAATCACTGTTCAGAATCAGTATAGTTGCTAAAATTCTTATTTATAATCACTGAGATTGGTAGTATAATTACTGATAGTATACTCCTAGTGTTGTATATTTTAGTTTATACAATACTTAGACTATATAAAATATAGGTAGCATGGGAAGTGCGATACACAGCAGTCTTGTAGAATGGCAGATGTCCTAAACAGCACTCTGGCCTCAGAATCAGCCCTTAAGGCCCTCAGATCTGGCTGAAGAGCCCATGAGAGTATTTTCGGTATGGAAAGCCACTCTGGCAAAAAAGAAAAAAAAAAGGACCTAAATAAAAGATCTCTGTAAGTGAGATCCCAGTAGAAAGAACGGGCCATCAAAGAAGGAGGTACCTTTCTCTGAAGGGAGGAGAGAACTTCCCCTTTGACTATGACCTTATCTAAGTAAGATCGAACTCAGTGAACTCAAGAGGCTTCCATAGCCTTGGCAACTCATGACTAGAGCCCAGGGATATTTCTGATGCCATAAACAAGAGTGTCAGATTGTTCAGTCAACAACAGGAATCACTGTGTGCTTACTCCTTATGTGGGATCTCTGTCCTTAATATGTTTTCCAATGTGAAGTAATGCTATAACTAGTACTCAAACAGTATTTTACACTTTATGTTCTGTGTGCTGCAAACTGATGAAATCTTTACTTAATATATACTAAATCAATCTTCTGTGTATAAAGATAATTGAAAATTAATCTTGATGTGAATGGAGTGGGAGAGGGAGTGGGAGATGGGAGGGGTGCTGGTGGGAGGGAAGTTAAGGGGGGAAGCCTTTGTAATCCATAAACTGTACTTTGGAAAATTATATTTACTAAATAAAAGTTTAAAAAAATTAAAACATAAAAAATAAATAATAATATAGGTAGTAATATTTAGTACTTCTCTTACTTTTACTGGATTGGATTATAGTATACGTTAATAAACCCTTTTTAAAGATTTATTTATTTATTTGAAAGACAGAATTATAGAGAGAGACACATAAATAAACAGAGATGTTCTGTCTGCTGTTTTACTCCCCACGTGGCTGCAAGCAGCTGGAGTTGGGCTAATCCAAAGCCAGGTGCTTCTTCCAGGTCTCCCACATGGATTCAGGCACCCAAGTATTTGGGCCACCTCCTGCTGCTTTCCCAGGCACATTAGCAGGGAGTTAGATTAGAAGCAGTGCAGCTGGGACATGAACCAGTGCCCATAATGTTTGCCAGCACTGCATGTGGTGGCTTTACCTTATATGCAACAGCACCAGCTACAGCCTATTCATTTTAAATTAATAACTAAAGATTATCTGCTGTTCAGCCTCAAGGCTTTGGCTTGGCCCAGCCTCTGCTGTTGTGGACATTTGGGGAGTGAACCAGAGGTTGAAAGATCTCTCTTCTTATGTCTCTCCCTCTCTAACCTTGCCTTTCAAATAAATAAATGTGTCTTTGCAATAAAAATACATACATACACAGACACACGCACAAACACGGTACCAACACAGTGGGTAAAGCCATGGCCTGCTGTGCCAGCATCCCATATGGGTGCTGATTCAAGTCCCAGCTGCTCCACTTCCAATCTAGCTCCCTGCTAATGTGCCTGGGAAAGCATCAGAAGGTGGCCCAAGTGCTTGAACCACTGCATTCATGTGGGAGGCCTGGCAGAAGCGCCTGGCTTTAGATTGGCTCAGCTGAGGCCAATTTGGGAAGTGAACCAGAAGATGGAATATCTGTCTCTACCCCTTCTCTATAACTCTGCCTTTCAAATAAATAATAGATTTTAAAAATGGGGGAAAAGGGCAGTTTTGTTGCCTTCCCTTTACCTAGAGCAACATAATCAAAATCTGTTAGGCAAATGAATAAGGGAAATTCTGAGATCATGTATTGACCACAGCAGAGATTGTATTCCCTGTACATTTTCTGGAAGCCCATGCTAGTTGGAACCAAGGGTAGGATAACAAAAAAGGGGAGGCCTATATCCCTCTTATTTGTCTTCTTTGTTAATTGGAGCAGTGGAGAGTTGAGTAATGTAATATTGGTGTTTGTCTCCATACAGTTCACTTGTATTTAGCTGGCTCTTTTTTTTTTTGGCATTTCTTTTTTATTTATTTTAAGAGATTTATTTGAAAGGCATAGAGTCCTCCATCTGCTGGTTTGATCCCCCAATGTTTGGTGCATGTGCGGTTCCATTATGAGAGCAGCTGAGGCCCTGCGGGTGCCTGGGGGCCAACAGAAACACCTGCAGCCTTGGCCCACTGGTCCTGGGCATCTCCCATCTGCTTGTGCCCCGCCCGCATCCCAGCCCAGGCCCCAGTGGCACCTCTGGGATTTCTGCCTCGAACTGGTCACTTTAGGTCACTTTGTGATCCCTTACCTCTGCCCAAGGAAGGAAGCAGGAAGTGGTCTTTCCCTCTCTTTTTCTCTCTGTAACTCTGCCTTGCAAATAAATACAACTTCAAAAAGTTATTCTCCATCAAGCAATACACCATTTTCCAGGCAAGTGTAAAGCTGGGAGTCATGGCTTCTTGTATATTTTGGATAATAAGAGTTTTGGTTTGAAAGCATGTTCATCTGAAACAAAGATCACTCATTATCCTTTGTTAGAGAAGGGGGCTCTGCTCTTGGAAAGTGAAAATCAGAAGTGGTAATGTGTGATGAGCTCCACCTGCCAGGTCTGGGGAGACTTATTTGAAAGACAGGACACCAGGAGAGGAAGCTTTTCAGATTCCCTGGCCCTTGCTTTAGTCTTATGTCTTTACTTCTTTTGTTGCTTCTTGATGTCAAGAGTGTACACTTTATGCTGAAATGAGGAATTGTGTCTAACCTCTTTTGGGCCTTTTTCTAAGAAGAGTGCATATATTTATCTTGGATATAAGGATAGCTTCTGGGGTGGGTGGATTTTTTTTTTTGGAAGTTTTCACAAGCCATCCAGTAGCCTATATTTTCTTCTTCACAGAATTCAGTTTTTAGAAAAGCCTCCAATACAGCCAGAGCATCTGTAGGTAGGGAAGAGAAGGTAGAAAAATAAAAAGAAACATGAGGAATATGAGGAAGCTAATGATCAAATAATCCCTTGTGCTTTTCTAGTACTAGGATTAGCTATTCTCGTTTTTACTCAATCCTGTAATCCTGCGGATTTAGCTCTTTAAAGACAAAGATGCCTGTAGGCAAAATACTTAAGTTGGTTCCATACTACTAAAACAGAAACACTTCAGTTTGTTTTAATGCCAAAAATGTATTTACAGGAGAGGCATAAATCCTCAGGGAACTAAGTCTCTTGCAAACACTGCATGCAATGAAAAGCATCCTCAGCCTCAACCAAGAGCACTGCCATTACAGAGCTTAAGGCTGATTTATCTTCCCCACCTGGTGTGAATATGCTGAGAAATAAACAGAGATAGGGAATAGTGAGGGCGCACACCGATAGTCCGGGAAAATTTAGTTTAATAAAAGGGGAGTTACGGTAGCCGCAGAAAAAAGAACCAGGAAAAAATTGCACGGGAATCGTGAATCGGAGGACCTACTGGGAGAACAAGGTCGCCCACCGCGCGGAAGCCAAGTCGCGGGACAGAGCCGCAGAAGCCCCAGTGCTCCAAGGGGAGTGCATGCCACACAGACAACAGCGGGGAGACTTGGGACGCTCCACACATCGGCGCTGGAAGGGGAGGTGAGCTCAATAACCCGAGACATTGGTGGGGAAACGGGGGTCAGAATCTAGAGGGGGGCCGGAAAGTGCAGCAAACTCACTACCGGAAAGAAGGAAAAAAAAAGCTTCGGGGAAAAAAAGCTTCGGGGTTTCTCTTCCCCCTAACCTTGCAAAGGTTACAAGGCGGCAAGGCTAGAATCCCCAAGAGACAAAGAGCAGGCCTGCGCTCTGGTTTTACATATCAATGGGGGAGAGCTAAGGAACTGAGTCACTACAATTCAGTAGCCTAGGCAACCCAGTGGGAGTCCAGAGGAGCCAAAGACTGGAAGCTAAATACCATCAATTCTGCACAGCCCTGCCCTGCGGTGTTACTTACCCCCTGAATAAATAAAATAAATAAATAAATAAAAAGAGAGAGATTTACCACGCATAACCTGAGGGTGTCACCTTTGCACACCCTTATCCTGGAAGAACCAGGCAGAGCTCTCAGGCCGCACCCATCTCAAGCCTCCAAGGCTCCTCCAACAGCAGGCAGTCCACTTAACATGGACACAGTATAAATAAAAAAAAAAAAAAAGGAAAAAAAAAACCCTCAGTGATGCAAGAAGAATTAACTATGCCGAGTAACAAACACAGAAATAGAGGGAGCAAGATCAACGATGACACTATGATGCCTCCAAATAAGCAAAACACCCCAAGCCAAGAGTATGAAGATGATGAGATAGAAGAAATGCAAGATACGGATTTCAAAAAATTTATGATAAGAACATTTAGAAGTTTTCAAAAGCAAATCCTTGAACTACAGAAATCCTTAATGGACAAGATTGAAAATCTCTCTCGTGAAAACGAAATTTTAAGGAAGAGTCAAAATGAAACTCAGAAACTAGTAGAACAGGAAAGTGTTATAGTGAAGAGAAATCAAAATGAAATGAAGAGCTCAATAGATCAAATGACAAACACATTAGAAAACCTTAAAAACAGAATGGGTGAAGCAGAAGAGAGAATATCGGACTTAGAAGATAGAGCACAGGAAAACATACAGTCAAACCAAAGAAAAGAAGAGGAAATTAGAAACCTAAAAAATATTGTTGGGAATCTACAGGATACTATCAAAAAAACCAACATTCGAGTTCTAGGAGTTCCTGAAGGCATGGAGAGAGAGAAAGGATTGGAAGGCCTTTTTAGTGAGATACTAGCAGAGAACTTTCCAGGTTTGGAGAAGGACAGAGATATCCTAGTACAGGAAGCTCATAGAACCCCCAATAAACATGACCAAAAGAGATCCTCACCACGACACGTGGTAATTAAACTTACCACAGTGAAACATAAAGAAAAGATCCTAAAATGTGCAAGAGAGAAACGTCAGATTACTCTCAGAGGATCTCCAATCAGACTCACAGCTGACTTCTCATCAGAAACCCTACAAGCTAGGAGGGAATGGCGAGACATAGCACAGGTGCTAAGAGAGAAAAATTGCCAGCCCAGAATATTATATCCTGCCAAGCTCTCATTTGTGAATGAAGGTGAAATAAAGACCTTTCATAGCAAACAGAAATTGAAAGACTTTGTGGCCACTCGTCCGGCCCTGCAAAAGATACTTAAAGATGTGCTACACTCAGAAACACAGAAACACGGCCATCAATATGAAAGAAGGGAAAGGAAGAACACCTACCAGTAAAAGAGCATGGGAAGCTCAAAGCATATACTAGAAAATATTTCCGGGAAAATGGCAGGGCAAAGTCACTACGTATCAATAGTCACATTGAACATTAATGGTCTGAATTCTTCAGTTAAAAGACACCGTTTAGCTGACTGGCTCACAGAACACAACCCAACTATTTGTTGCCTACAAGAAACACATCTCTCTAACAAAGAGGCATGCAGACTGAAAGTGAAAGGTTGGAAAAAGATATTCCATGCCAACAGAAATCAAAAAAAAGCAGGTGTAGCCATATTAATATCAGACAAAATAAACTTTAATACAAAAACTGTTAAGAGAGACAAAGAGGGACACGATATAATGATTAAGGGTTCAATTCAACAGGAAGATGTAACTATTATAAATGTATATGCACCTAATTACAGGGCACCGGTCTATTTAAAAGATATGTTAAGGGACTTAAAGGGAGATTTAGATTCCAATACAATAGTACTGGGGGACTTCAATACTCCACTCTCAGAAATAGACAGATCATCCGGACAGAAGATCAACAAGGAAACAGCAGATTTAAATGACACTATAGCCCAAATGGATCTAACAGATATATACAGAACTTTCAACCCTACATCTACAGACTTCACATTCTTCTCAGCAGCGCATGGAACCTTCTCTAGGATTGACCACATACTAGGCCATAAAGCAAGTCTCAGCAAATTTAAAAGAATTAGAATCATACCATGCAGCTTCTCAGACCACAGCGGGATGAAGCTGGAAATTAGCAACTCAGGAAACCCCAGAAAGTATGCAAACACATGGAGACTGAACAACATGCTCCTGAATGAACACTGGGTCATTCAAGAAATCAAAAGAGAAATCAAAAACTTTCTGGAAGTAAATGAAGACAACAACACAACATATCAAAACTTATGGGATACAGCAAAAGCAGTATTGAGAGGCAAATTTATAGCAATAGGTGCCTATACCAAGAAATTGGAAAGGTACCAAATAAATGAGCTTTCAGCGCACCTCAAGGACCTAGAAAAACTGCAGCAAACCAAACCCAAATCTAGTAGGAGAAGAGAAATAATTAAAACCAGAGAAGAAATTAATAGGATTGAATCCAAAAAAAACATTACAAAAAATCAGCCAAGCGAGAAGCTGGTTTTTTGAAAAAATAAACAAAATTGACACCCCATTGGCCCAACTAACTAAAAAAAGAAGAGAAAAGACCCAAATCAATAAAATCAGAGATGAAAAAGGAAACGTAACAACAGACACCACAGAAATAAAAAGAATCATCAGAAATTACTACAAGGACCTGTACGCCAGCAAACAGGAAAACCTATCAGAAATGGATAGATTCCTGGACACATGCAACCTACCTAAATTGAACCATGAAGACATCGAAAACCTAAATAGACCCATAACTGAAACAGAAATTGAAACAGTAATAAAGGCCCTCCCAACAAAGAAAAGCCCAGGACCAGATGGATTCACCGCTGAATTCTACCAGACATTTAAAGAAGAACTAATCCCATTTCTTCTCAAACTATTCAGAACAATCGAAAAAGAGGGAATCCTCCCAAATTCTTTCTATGAAGCCAGCATCACCTTAATCCCTAAGCCAGAGAAAGATGCAGCACTGAAAGAAAATTACAGACCAATATCCCTGATGAACATAGACGCAAAAATCCTCAATAAAATTCTGGCCAATAGAATACAACAACACATCAGGAAAATCATCCACCCAGACCAAGTGGGATTCATCCCTGGTATGCAGGGATGGTTCAACATTCGCAAATCAATCAATGTGATTCACCACATTAACAGACTGCAGAAGAAAAACCATATGATTATCTCAATTGATGCAGAGAAAGCATTTGATAAAATTCAACACCCTTTCATGATGAAAACTCTAAGCAAATTGGGTATAGAAGGAACATTCCTCAATATAATCAAAGCAATTTATAAAAAACCCACAGCCAGCATCCTATTGAATGGGGAAAAGTTGGAAGCATTTCCACTGAAATCTGGCACCAGGCAGGGATGCCCACTCTCACCACTGCTATTTAACATAGTTCTGGAAGTTTTAGCCAGAGCCATCAGACAAGAAAAAGAAATCAAAGGAATACAAATCAAGAAGGAAGAAGTCAAACTATCCCTCTTTGCAGACGATATGATTCTGTACTTAGAGGATCCAAAGAACTCTACTAAGAGACTATTGGAACTCATAGAGGAGTTTGGCAAAGTGGCAGGATATAAAATCAATGCACAAAAATCAACAGCCTTTGTATACACAAGCAATGCCATGACTGAGAAAGAGCTGCTAAGGTCAATCCCATTCACAATAGCTACAAAAACAATCAAATACCTTGGAATAAACTTAACCAAGGACGTTAAAGATCTCTACGATGAAAATTACAAAACCTTAAAGAAAGAAATAGAAGAGGATACCAAAAAATGGAAAAATCTTCCATGCTCATGGATTGGAAGAATCAACATCATCAAAATGTCCATTCTCCCAAAAGCAATTTATAGATTCAATGCAATCCCAATCAAGATACCAAAGACATTCTTCGCAGATCTAGAAAAAATGATGCTGAAATTCATATGGAGGCACAAGAGACCTCGAATAGCTAAAGCAATCTTGTACAACAAAAACAAAGCCGGAGGCATCACAATACCAGACTTCAGGACATACTACAGGGCAGTTGTAATCAAAACAGCATGGTACTGGTACAGAAACAGATGGATAGACCAATGGAACAGAATTGAAACACCAGAAATCAACCCAAACATCTACAGCCAACTTATATTTGATCAAGGATCTAAAACTAATTCCTGGAGCAAGGACAGTCTATTCAATAAATGGTGCTGGGAAAACTGGATTTCCACGTGCAGAATCATGAAGCAAGACCCCTACCTTACACCTTACACAAAAATCCACTCAACGTGGATTAAAGACCTAAATCTTCGTCCTGACACCATTAAGTTATTAGAGAACATTGGAGAAACCCTTCAAGATATTGGCACAGGCAAAGAATTTCTGGAAAAGACCCGGGAGGCACAGACAGTCAAAGCCAAAATCAACTATTGGGATTGCATCAAATTGAGAAGTTTCTGTACTGCAAAAGAAACAGTCAGGAGAGTGAAGAGACAACCGACAGAATGGGAAAAAATATTTGCAAACTATGCAACAGATAAAGGGTTAATAACCAGAATCTACAAAGAGATCAAGAAACTCCACAAAAACAAAACCAACAACCCACTTAAGAGATGGGCCAAGGACTTCAATAGACATTTTTCAAAAGAGGAAATCCAAATGGCCAACAGGCACATGAAAAAATGTTCAAGGTCACTAGCAATCAGGGAAATGCAAATCAAAACCACAATGAGGTTTCACCTCACCCCGGTTAGAATGGCTCACATTCAGAAATCTACCAACAACAGATGCTGGCGAGGATGTGGGGAAAAAGGGACACTAACCCACTGTTGGTGGGAATGCAAACTGGTCAAGCCACTATGGAAATCAGTCTGGAGATTCCTCAGAAACCTGAATATAACCCTACCATTCGACCCAGCCATCCCACTCCTTGGAATTTACCCAAAGGAGTTTAAATTGATAAACAAAAAAGCGGTCTGCACCCTAATGTTTATTGCAGCACAATTCACAATAGCCAAGACCTGGAACCAACCTAAATGCCCATCAACGGTAGACTGGATAAAGAAATTATGGGATATGTATTCTTTAGAGTACTATACCGCAGTAAGAAACAACGAAATCCAGTCATTTGCAACAAAATGGAGGAATCTGGAACACATCATGCTGAGTGAAGTAAGCAAGTCCCAACGGGACAAATACCATATGTTCTCCCTGATCGGTGACAACTGACTCAACACCAAAAAGGAAACCTCCTGAAGTGAAATGGACACTATGAGAAATGGTGACTTGATCAGCATAGCTCTGACTGCTAATGGACAACTTAATACATTATCCCTCATAGTATTTTTTTTTGTCTGTTCTACTTAATATGACTGGTTTAATTCTGTAATTATCACACAGTTATTCTTAAGTGTTGAAAATTAACTGAAATGTGATCCCAGTTAAACATAAGAGTGGGAATAAGAGAGGGAAGAGATGTATAATTTGGGACATGCTCGGGCTGACTTGCCCCAATTGGTAGAGTTGGAAACATACCAGGGGATTCCAATTCAATCCCATCAAGGTGGCATGTGCCAATGCCATCTCACTACTCCAAGTGATCAATTTCAGTTCACAATTGATCATAATGAAAGGACTAAGAGTCAAAGGGAGCACATAAACAAGTCTAGTATCTGCTAACACCAACCGATAGAATAAATAAAGGGGAGAGTGATCCAACATGGGAAGTGAGATACTCAGCAGACTCATAGAATGGCGGATGTCCTAAATAGCACTATGGCCTCAGAATCAGCCCTAAAGGCACTCGGATCTGGCTGAAAAGCCCATGAGAGTATTTCAGGCATGGGAAGCCAAGACACTCTGGCAAAAAGATCTCTGTGAGTGAGATCCCAGTGGAAAGAACAGGTCTTCAAAGAGGGAGGTGCCTTTCTCTGAAGGGAGGAGAGAACCTCCACTTTTACTATGACCGTGTCTAAACAAGATAAGAGTCGGAGAACTCAAGGGGCTTCCATAGCCTTGGAAACTCATAACTGGTGCATAGGGAGATTACTGATGCCATAAACAGGAGTGTCAATTGGTAAAGTCAACAACAGGAGTCACTGTGCACTTACTCCTCATGTAGGATCTCGGTCCTTAACGTGCTGTACACTGAGGCTTAATGCTACAACGAGTACTCAAACAGTATATTTCACTTTGTGTTTCTATGGGGGTGCAAACGACTGAAATCTTTACTTAATGTACACTAAACTGATCTTCTGTAAAAAAAAAAAAAAAAAAAAAAAGAAAGAAATTTTCAATTCCCAACTTGACTCTCACTGGGATTAAACATGACAATAGGTCTGATCTGATTTCATCATCATTTAAAAAAAATCATCTATTATTTTTCACTTTATGTTTCTGAGTGGGAGCAAACTGTTGAAATACTTACTTAAGGTATACTAAGCTGATCTTCTGTATATTAAGATAATCGAAAATGAATCTTGATGTGAATGGAAGGGGAGAGGGAGTGGGAAAGGGGAGGGTTGTTGGTGGGAGGGACGGTATGGGAGGGGAAGCCATTGTAACCCATGTGTCGTACTTTGGAAATTTATATTCATTAAATAAAAGATAAAAAAAAATAAAAAATATAAAAAATAAAAAAAATCATCTATTATTTTTCACTTTATGTTTCTGTGTGAGAGCAAACTGTTGAAATCCTTACTTAATGTATACTAAGCTGATCTTCTGTATATTAAGATAATCGAAAATGAATCTTGATGTGAATGGAAGGGGAGAGGGAGTGGGAAAGGGGAGGGTAGTGGGTGGGAGGGACGGTATGTGGGGGAACCCATTGTAATCCATAAATCGTACTTTGGAAATTTATATTCATTAAATAAAAGTTAAAAAAAAAAAAAGAAATAAACAGAGATAAACAGACCTTCTAGGTTAAGTCAAATTCTCCTTGGTGAGCTGCTGATTTGAGGACACAGCCTTTCTGCACTCTTGTGATACTTGCAATGGATTCAATTCAAGCCTAATTCACAATTGCTGGCCAGCAGCTCCTGGAATGCTTCTGACCACAACAGTGCTTCCTTCGGGGAAGGTCTGCAAGAGCAGTTCTCTAATGAGTTGTGCTCAGAGCAGTTCCCCTCCCAGCTCAGCAGTGAGCTCTTCAGATTGCAAACACAGGAATCTCAACTTACTTGATGAAAGCTTGCTACCTGCTTTTCTTGCCAATTGTGGCCTTCCCAGGAATGGTGGAGTTTTGCCATAGGTAGCTCAACCCAGTCTTCAATACTCTTATTCTTCCAAAAAAAAAAAAAAAAAGACAATTCACTAAGTGGTCATCCTTGAATACACTACTGAGCCTGAATGCATTTTTACCAAA
Organism: Oryctolagus cuniculus; assembly: GCF_051225735.1. Classification (NCBI taxonomy): domain Eukaryota; kingdom Metazoa; phylum Chordata; class Mammalia; order Lagomorpha; family Leporidae; genus Oryctolagus; species Oryctolagus cuniculus. Next base: position 81,455,735 of record NC_142879.1, on the reverse strand, counting down.
TAAAGTTGCCCAATAGCTATAAACCAAAAGCCAACAACAGGCTTGCCCACCTAATATTACACTCAGCCCCGAAGTACTGAGCAGTTTCATCAGTTCCTCAGAATGTAACTATGCTGTGAGGACTATAGAGAGGGATGCCCAAATTTTAATTATCAATACACTGCACAGCTAATAAAGCAGATGCTGTCTCTTGCCCACAAAAGGAGACAGTTTCTCTGCAAGGTTAACCGCAATCGGGAGACATTTTGCTCCTGATGGAACCCGCAGCGGGACTGCTTTGAGCCAGCTCCTCTCCTTCCCTTTCCACCTTCGGTCCAGGATGGGACAGAGACCATGCACAGGAGGTGCCACCAGTCACCCGTTTCCCCCTGTCCACCTGCAATGCTCCTGGGAGGCAGATGCCACAGAACAGTGATTTGTTCCATGATTGTCACTGTGTGAGATCAGCCCATCATGAGAAAATGACCATGGATTCCAATGAGATATGAACCGCAGAAGCACTGTCCCCAGCATCAGTGCAGGAGGGTGGATGATGGAAGGCACAGCATGGCCAGGATCTCTAGGGACCCCGCAGGACTCTGCTGCCCTGGATGCCTACAGCAGGCAGCTGCATGAGGGCCCAGTGCATCTCCAGCACCCTCCTACCAAACCCTTCCTTCTGACTGCCAATGCAGACCACATAGATGCTGCATCAGTGAGCAAATAAGCACTGTGCACTAGGTTGTCCTGCTGAGACTCGGCCTTCATTGCTTCCCCAATTGCAGCACGTGCTGCAAGCCTCAGCTGGCGCGAGAGGTGGAAGGTCGCACTCACCAGGTCTGTCTCTTCTTCTCCTGCCCCTCCTGACTCAGGGGCCACCGCCGGCATTTTAGCCCCAAGGTACAAAATGGACAAGAACCTAACAGCACACACGTCAACCGCACACACTGCAACTACAAGCTGCCCACCAATGACCACCACCTTTATAATCAGCCCAGCGTTTGGTGTTCTGGCAGCGCTGGTCCTGCCCCAGGGAAGCGAGGATTGGCCCGAAGCCCTCCAATTGGCTGAGCCTGAGCTGCCCTGCAGCAGATTCTGGAAGCAAGGGAGCTGCTGACGGCTGAGGCCCTGGCTCAGAGCACACTTAGGGAGACTCCATGCTCAGCAAGGGTGCTGGGGCCCTGGACTTTCCCAGGCTGCAGTCCTAGGGTGGAGGCTGGCTCAGCCTTCTTCCCCAGCCCTGCTCACAGGTGGAGTGGGGTTCCCACAGGGGCACCTTCCTTCATGGGAGAGCAGGTTTACCGCAAATGCGGTGATTCCCAGTGCCAGGTGCTGGCCTGCGCCCTTCTGGGAGGGAGTAGGAGACAGAGACTTTGTGGGGAGGTGACACTTGAGCTGGGCCTGTATTTTGGGTTAGCTCTGGATGCACAACCCAGTGCGCCTGAACCTGCGGGTCTGCTGCAGGCCTCCTGGAGGCTCTGGGAGCTGGGCATCCTGGTGGCAAGGGCAGGAGGATGGGAGGTCAAGGCGCTGAGCTCCCGCTGGGTGCACCAGGCACTTTGGAGCTGTTCAGAGTAAGGAGTCGAGGTCACCTCCTGAACCACTCCTGGTCCCAAACTCCTGGTTTGGGATTTGCCAGAACCCTGAAGTAGGGGTGTGGTGGGGGTGGTAGTGGTTGGCTTCAATGCACTGTATTTGTGAATTCTTCAAACACAGCTTCTCCCTACTCCTGCAGGCTTTCAGGTGATTGACGAGGACAGAGTCCCTCCGCTGCAAAGTGACTGAAGTTTGGAAACTACGTCCAGAACATCACAGTGTGTATTCAGGTGGTCATCCTTCAGGCCTGCAGGTGGACAGCAAGAGCAACAGTAAGATATTAATTACTGTAGATACTCTCCTTTCTTTCCAGTAGACCCACCAAAAGAATATGGGAGATGAGTACTTGAACTTGGAACCAGTCAGTTTACTAGGGTGAGCTGCCAGTACTTGGAGCTCAGGAGTGAACATGGAGAGCAAAACATGCACTGTTACTAAAGAGGACAGTTAGGTATTTTACTGTGAAAAGGGAAATTATTTAGAAGTGAGCAAGACACCTTAAGAAAAGGTCTGTATAGTTATTTTTGTTTATTTGCAAGGCAGAGAGAGCCCTTCCATTTACTGCTCATTCCTCAAATGTCTGCACCAACCAGAGCTGGGTCAGGCTGAAGCCAGGAACTCAGCATGGGTCTCCACACAGGTGGCAGGGACTCAAGTACTTGAACCATCAGCTGCTGCCTCCCAGGGTTCTGTTAGCAGGAAGCCAGAAGCAGAAGCAGGGCTAGGGCTTGAGGCCTGGGCATTCTGACTGGGATGTGGAAGGCTTTACCACTATGCCAAACGCATGCTGCAGTAAGGTGTTTCAACACATTTGCAAAATGTAAGAATGCGGTTTTAAATATATGCTCTTCATCTTAAAATTTGCATAATCTTATATTCAGTTTCATGTGATTCAATACTTATTATTAAATACAAGTAACATTTAGACACATGCTTTCCTCACCAATACAAACCTCAGTAATTTTTTCACTTAGAACCTTGAATAATAGCATTCATTCAGACTGAAGTTCAATCATAGGCTGGGAATTCTGACAAAGAGACAGTAGGGAAAAAAATCTAGATGTGTATCTGATACCTAATAAGATTCTGAACCTGACTGACAGAATCTGAGTAACTGTTCAGAGAGTCACTTCATACCTCTCCCCTCTGTAATGAGAAGACTGTGTCCTTTGGACACTTTCACATGATGCTATGTAAATCTTACCTGAAAAGCCTTTTATAAATTCTGAAGTACCATACAGAAGCATATTATGCATTTCCATATGTGTGAAAAAAGGCAATGTCAAAGGCATAGCTTTTCCAGAGAGAAGTTAGGAGGATTAGCTCAGTTAGTAAGTGTGTAAGTACCATAAATATCAACATATTTGAAATAGATTTATATAGAGAGTGTGGAGTTCATGATAGATATTTAATAAATTCACTCTGGATAATAAGCAAATATCAGAAATAATGCCACACCCATCAGTGTTTAAACTCTTCAGACAGCTCCATGCCAGGGAAGTGCAGTGATCCCTGTAAATTAACAAAAATCAATCTGTGTATACCCATGGAAGCCATTGGTTTATATGCAGTCTATACTAGAGGTTTTTGTGTTTAGTAAAATAACTTGATTTTTTAATAAATGCTTTCAGACTGATACCTGATGCTGAGTGGCAGACAATTTTTTCTGAAAAGTATGTGGTTGAGAAATATAAATATAAACCAGTTTATAATTTTTGTGTCTGAATATTTTTATACATTGAGACAATACCTGCAATAATTGGAAGACTTTTCCTCAACAAGTTGCTATATTGATGCATTTTCATTTATTTATGTAATGTATGTTTAGGTAAAAGGAAGAGAGAGAGAGAGAGAGAGAGATCTATCTTTCATCTGCTGGCTCACTTCCAGATGGCCACAATAGCTGGGGCTGAGCCAGGCTGAAGCCAGTCCCCCATGTGGGTGCAGGAACCCAAACTCTTGGGCAATCTTTGCTCCTTTCCCAAGCAAAGAGCTGGATGAGAAGTGAAGGAAGTGAGTCTCAAAGCAGTGCCATAAGGCATCCTGCTGTTGCAGTTGGCAACTTACTCCTTTGTGCCACAATGCTGGCCCTGGATTGATGACATATTTGAGTGCTGCCACTGACTTTTGGCTAAATAGGATGACTTAACATGTGTTCCACTCTGTGGAAGAGGAACGAATAAGGCAGTTGGTTGTAAAAGTTGCCCATGGAAACCACAGCCTGAGAAAGATGAATCAACTCACCTTGCATTTTCCACCTTGCATCTACACCACCCTTTTCTGGACAAACATCTGATTGTATGCCCTTGTGATGGAGGTTCTCAGGGTGCTGGAACATTTTGTAATTTTTTAAAAATATAGATTAAGAAGAAGGCAAATAAACAAAAAATTACAAACTGCTGCCAATACCAAGAAGAGATTATTGAGAGTAAAAGGTCACCTGTTGGAGCCAGCACTGTGGCACATCAGGTTAAAGCCCTGGCCTGAAATACAGGCATCCCATATGAGTGCTGGTAGAGTTCCAGCTGCTCCACCTCCAGTCCAGCCTCTTGCTAATGCACCTGGGAAAACAGTAGAGGATGGCCCAAGGACCATTTTGCTCATGTGGGAGACCCAGAAGAAGCTCCTGGCTCCTGGCTTCAGATCAGCTCAGCTCTGTCCATTGTAGCCATTTGGGCAGTGAACCAGCAGACAGAAGATTCTCTCTCTCTCTCTCTCTCTCTCTCTCTCTCTCTCCCTACCTCACTCTCTACCTCTCTATATAACTTTTTCAAATAAATAAAATAATTTTTTTAAAAAAAGGTATCCTGCCATACTTCTTTCTTTCCTGTTAATTCCTAGGAATTAAAAATTGTCAGGGCCAGCACTGTGGCAAAATGGGTTATACCAACATCTGCAGCACTAGCATCCTCTATGGGAACCAATTGCATGTTCTACTTCTGAACCAGCTCCCTGCTAACATACCTGGGAAAGCAGCAGAATATGGTACAAATCCTTGGGTCCTGCACCCAAGCGAGAGAACTGGATGATACTTCCCTGACCCCTGGCTTTTTTTAAAAGATTTGTTTATTTATTTGAAAGAGTTACACACACACACACAGAGAGAGAGAGAGAGAGAGAGGGAAAGAGGGAGGTCTTCCATCTGACGGTCTACTCCCCAACTTGTTGCAATGGCAGGAGCTGTGCTGATCTGAGGCCAGGAACCAGGAGCTTCTTCCAGGTCTCCCACTAAGGTGCAGGGGTACAAGGACTTGGGCCATCTCCTACTGCTTTCCCAGTCCATAAGCTGAAAGCTTGATCAGCAGTGGAGCAGCCGGGACTTGAACCAGCGCCCTTATGGGATGCCAGTGCTTCAGGCCAGGGTGTTAATCTGCTGTGCATTGCACTGGTCCCTACTCCTTGCTTTACCCTGGCCCAGCCCCAGGTTTTCAGTAATTTGGGGAGTGAACCAGCAGATGGAAGAACTTTCTCATGTAAATGAACAAATCTTAAAAATATATAAATATATTTATGTAATAATCATGTTCATGGTTTAGAAATTTAGGGACCAAAATACATGCTTTTAAAAACCCACTCAGTATCATTCTTTGCTTTGCTGTTTTCTATCATGAAGATGTTTTAGATCTTGAATTTATCAGTCCTGTAAGCTTTTTTATTCTATACCTTTGACAGATTAAGTGGTTTTTATTTTTATTTTGTAAAGGAAGGTTGATGCATGTATTTGAAAATGTAGCAGAGTGGAAGAGACAGATTATCTATCTGCTGGTGTACTCCTCAGGTGGCTGCAGTGGCCTGGGCTGGGCCAGACTGAAGACAGGAACTTCATCTGGGTGTCCCATGTGGGTGGCAGGGCCCCAGTTATCTTCTGTTGCTTTTCTGGGACCATTAGCAGGAAGCCGGATTGGAAGGGGAGCTGCTGGGACTCAGCTAGCACCCATATGGGATACCCACATTGCAGGCAGTGTCTTACCTCATGCTACAGCACTGGCACCAAGTGGTCACATTTTACCTAGGGAAAAGAAAAATTAAAACCTAGGAAATTAAATCCCATGGGCAAAGGATGTGGTGAGTGGAAAAACTGAAAAATTTAGTACCTAGTTGTTGGTCATATGAAAGAAGTGGGACACTTACCTATATTATTTCCTTTAGTCCAGTTGGTGTTTCTTTAATTTTTTTTACTTAATTGGGAGGCAGAGGGAGAGAGAATGAAAATGCACTCTGATTTACTTTACTCCCCAAAATGCCTGCAACAGCCAGAACTGGGTCAGGCTGAAGCCAGGAGTGTGAACTTAATTTTTTTTTTAATTATTTGACAGGTAGAGATAAAGATAGTGAGAAAAACAGAAAGAAAGGTCTTCCATCTGCTGGTTCATTCCCCAAATGGCCACTACAGCTGGCACTATGCCAATTCAAAGCCCGGAGCCAGGTGCTTCTTCCTGGTCTCCCATGAAGTTGCAGGAGCCCAAGCACTTGGGCCATCCTCCACTGCCCTTCCGGGCCACAGCAGTGAGCTGGACTGGAAGAAGAATAACCAGGACTAGAACACGGCACCCAAATGGGATGCTGGTGCTACAGGCAGAGGATTAACCAAGTGAGCCATGGCACCAGCCCATGAACTCAATCTTAATCTTCCATGTGTGGGCAGAAACCTGAATACTTGAGCCATCAGTGCTGCCTTATAGGATCGGTATTTGCAGGAAGCTGGAGATAGGAACCAGAGCTAGGCACTGAAGCCCAGTACTCTGATGTAAGACTTGGACATCTTTTTTTTTTCAAAGATTTATTTATTTATTTGAAAGGCAGAGTTGCATAGAGAGAGAGAAGTCTTCCATCTGCTAGTTCACTTTCCAGTTGGCTGCAACAGCTGGAGCTGGGCTCATCCGAAGCCAAGAGCCAGGAGCTTCAAGGTCTCCCATGCATGTGCATGGGCCCAAGCACTTGGGCCATTTTCTACTGCTTTCCCAGGCCATAGCCAGGAGCTAGATAAGAAGTGGAGCAGCAAGACTCAAACCAGTGCCCATATGGGATGCCCATAATGTTTTCTTTAATTGGAGAAATGTTCCTTTGATAGAATGAGCGTATGACCCCACAATATTCTCTACTTACTCATAATAGGGTCTGAGATGTAAAAGTCATGATTAATTTCTTAGAAGAAAATTTACATACCCACAAGCAAAGAGAGAAAATTTTGTTGTTCTAATGAATGAATCAGAGTTTCAAAACTAATACTTAACTTGTATTTTAGAGGAGTTAATGACTTAACCAACTCTTCTATTGGAAATACTATGTTGTGGCCAGTGCTGTGGCACAGTGGGTTAAAGCACTGGCCTGAAGTGCCAGCATCCCATATGGGTTCCGGTTCTAGTCCCAGCTGCTCCTCTTCTGATCCAGCTCTCTGCTATGGCCTGGGAAAGCAGTAGAAGATGGCCCAAGTCTTTGGGCTGTTCTGAGGCTCTTAGCATAGTGAAGATATCTTAGATACTCATTAGTGAAATCTTTAGAAGTGTCAGAAAGCATGTAACTTTCTTTAATGATCTGAAACAGAGATGAGATCCATAAGGGCAGAACTGCTCAGCAGCCACAATGCAGGAATATGTATCTTTCTGACGATATCTTCATCTGCTTCTTGCAGTTGCAACAATCTGTGAGCTCTTGGTCTGTTTTCTGCCCTTGGGAGGGCCTAGGGTGCTCTATATTGTCTGTAAGGATTCAAAATTTGTTGTATATTAGTGTCTAATCATAAAATTTCCAAAGTGAAAAGCTGGATGTAATAAACTATGCCAGACTGCAAAAAAAAAAAAATACAAACATGGTGTACTGTCTATAAAGTACAGCGGTAAATCTGTATTATAGAGATACACATCTCTACACAATTCTCTCTTTCTTTCACTCTGAAAGTCTACATTCAGCTCTCGATGGTGTGATTACTTAGGAATAGATTTTATATACTTACTTTCATAATCAGTGAACTCGGAATTATTATTGTAGTATTGAGGATTGTACTGACTAAAACACTATGTTTATTCCATGTTAAATAACATCAGCCTATCTTTGGATTCCATTTGTCCTGCTACTGATGTATTCACAGGAGAGGGGAGGTGGGAGGAAAACCCAAGATCCATCAGGGTGGAGGAGGAATGTCAGAGGCTGTGGTTCTATTGTACTGCAGCTTGGGTTCTGGAAGAACACATGAATGGACCCAGATGGTTTGAAGCTAACTGAGGGCCTATGTTCTGTACACTTGTCTGTGGTACTGCATTTTCATTTATGTAAAATTTATTTTCTTCAAGCAATATATTAATTTGGATGAAAATGAAGATGTTAAGGAATTTTCAGAATGGGTCTGTTTAACCCTCATTGGCTTTGTTTTTAGGCACTTAACTCAGAAAAGAAAAGATAGAAAAATACATTTTGGGTTCTCTTCATCTGTACCACGGGACTCTCTGGTTAAGATTTGTCATTTTGTCATATTTGATTCTCTAGACTCCCTGAAAAATCCCCTACTTCATTAGATGGAGTCCGTGTCTCACCATGGCAGTGAAAAGTTTAAAATGTCCCAGCTGTGCATTTAGCTAGGTCATGGACACATGCCATGGCACTTGCCAGCCAATTGTGTCAGGGGCATCATCTGAATCAGAATTACTTGCATGAAAACAAGGAGTTGCAGATTCTTGCAGTGAAAGTGGAGAGGAGCAGGAGCTGCAGAACATTGCCAGGGGTGAGTGTGCCATGGGATGCCATGTGGTGGCTGGTGTCTGGGGTGCTGGTTCTGCAGAAGATAGGGCTTATGGGGGCTGGTGCTGTGGTGTAGCAGGTAAGGCTGCCTCCTGCAGTGCCAGCATCCCATATGGTCACCGGTTCGATTCCCGGCTGCTCCATTTCCCATCCAGCTGTGCTATGGCCTGAGAAAGCAGTAGAAGATGGCCCATATCCTTGAACCCCTGAAACCACATGGGAGACCTGGAAGAAGCTCCTAGCTCCTGGCTTTGGATCAGCTCACTCTGCCCATTGCATCCAATTGGGGAGTAAACCAGCAGATGGAAGATTCTCTCTCTCTCTCTCTCTCTCTCTCTCTCTCTGTGCCTCTCCTCTCTCTCTGTAACTCTGACTTTCAAATAAATAAATCTTTTTTAAAAGAGCTTATGCTGATGGGTAGTGGTCATGGAAAATGTATGGGACATTTTTCAGCAAGATTTTGGATGAATTTTCCAACCCCTGAACCTCCTAGAGATTAGAATAGACTTCTAATGCGTAACTTCCTCTTATGCTTAATTAGGTTTTTGTTTTGAATTGTTTTTGATGAAACAGCAAGGAATTCTGAGTTATAGACTTCCTATTTCAGAGATAGGAGAACACTGATGCCTGCATTTTAATTAAATAATGCCTATCACCCTTTCTTAAGCAACAAATGATCACAGATTCTCTCTTTGCTGCTAAGTAATGAGCATGGTGATTCTTCCCACCGTAACCACCTTCCCACCTACACTCCCTCCCCTCTTTCTCCTTCCTCTCCCATTGACATGGAATGCCTTACATAGCTAGGGTGAACATTTATCCCGCTTGGCCCTAAGTGTTCATACACTTCAACTCTGTGTAATTATTCATATGCCCTTTTTATGACCAAGCTTATGTCAGAATGACAAATTATATATTCACCTAATACTGAGAGTCATCAAATTGATTTCTATTTTCTTCTCTCTTAGGCAGTTCTTGAGGGGCAGAAATATTTATTTTGTGTATCATGTATTTATTCAACTAAAAGACTGACTGTCAAGATGCTGAGTTTTAGTGTCAAAGCAAATATGTTTCTAGACCCCATGAAGTCTACAGTCTGGCAAGAAAGAGCCATCTACCCCAAGAATATTGTTTAACATAGTAAATGCTGGTGTGAAGCCAGTGGATAAAGATTGAAGCATTCTTAATCTAGCACCACCTCTAATCCCATGATCTCTAATTGAGAGAAGTAATCAGAAACACAGAACTCCATGTTACCCAGTTATCTCTTTGAATTTCTGCTTAAAAATAAAACATATCAAACAACACATAAATACCCAGGAGTGCATAATATTTATATACTATCTTGATATTAAAAATAAGAACAAATAACCATGAAAAATAAAAACTTTGAATCTCCTTTGTTTTCTAGACAAGTTATAATCCTATGTGGTTCTTTACAGTACATTATTACCGTAAATTACAGTACATCATTACAGTAAATTATTACAGTAAATAATTACAGTAAATTATTTTTGTAGGTACTCTTCATCTCTCTCACATTTTTCCATTTGATAAATCAGATTTTAAAAACTGAGACACAAGACAAAAGAAATATCTTTAAGCAGGTATTATATATTGATTGACATTCTAAAAAACAGTTGTTTATTTATTTGAAAGTCACAGTTACACAGAGAGGAAGGGGAGAGAGAGAGAGAGAGAGAGAAACATCTTCCATCTTTTGGTTCACCCACCAATTGGTCACAATTGCTGGAGCTGTACAGCTCCAATGCCAGCAGCCAGGAGCTTCTTCTGGGTCTCCCACACAGATGCAGCTGCCCAAGGACTTGGGCCATCTTCCACCACTTTCCCTGGCCATAGCAGAGAGTTGGATTGAAAGCAGAGTAGCCAGGACTCAACCTCCACCCATATGGAATGTCCATGCTGGCAGTAGCTTTACCTGCTATTTCACAGTGCTGGCCCCTTTATTGGCCTTTAACTTAGACTTTTTAATGATATTAAAAAACACCATGCTTTTCTAAGCTCTTTCCATTCAGTTTCTACTTTGTAAACTCCAGATAATACTGTCCCCAGAATTAATCTAAGGTATAAATGCTATGATATAAGGCATTTAACCCCTTAACCTGTCTCCTTGAATACTCAGCTATGTTAGCTCTGTGTCCATTCTTCTGTCTCTGTAGTAGATGAATAAAAAACAGTGTAAAATGATTTGAAAAGAACTATAAGGAGTCGGTGCCGTGGTGCTGCTGCCAATTGGGGACTGAACCAACAAATGGAAAACCTCTCTCTCTCTCTCTGTCTCTGCCTCTCCTTCTCTGTAACTCTGACTTCCAAATAAATCAATAAATCTTAAAAGAACTATAAACATCAATAAAACACAAATGAAAATTGTATTCTCAAAACTGGATATTAAAACGTTGCCTTCTACACCTCTGTTAAAAGTTACATTCTATCATAGTCATTTATGATTTCTAAGGCCAAAGTAGTAAATAAGATTTTTCTGGAAGAGACCGAGGTTATGAGGGAGCCAGGATTTGGGGTCAGTTAGCAGGAGTGAGTGTCACTCATTCAGATTTGATGCAGGAAAGGAACAGCAACTGATCCCTGAGATTTTGGTGTGAGAAGGAAAGGAAGGAGGGACTTAACAAAAGCAAAGGCCCTCTGGTTGTGGGCACCCACCCCTGACTGCAGCCTTTGCGAGGGCCAGCTGGTGTCTCTAGGATTGCTGCGGCCTGGACTCCATTTCCCAAAGTTCCCAGGAGCTCTGACATATTCTGCCTTCCAAATGCCTGTGAGCATGCTCATGCCACTGCCAGTCCCTGGGGGTCTGAGTTGGACCAGAGGGAGTTCATTCCCTGATTAGGGTCAGCCCTGAGGGCTGTCCTGCTCCTACTCTGGCATTTACTGCATCTCCTGCTCTGCACGTGCAATCCCAGGCAGTTTCCGAGTGCTCACCCTGAGCCTGCCTCCTGCTGCTTCTTCCCTCTTCATTGTCCTCCTGTGGGTCCCATGTGCCAGGGACTCTCTTCCCCGCACTCCCCGCTTCACTCACTGTGTGTCCGGAAGAATGGGTACCTATTCCAGGGACTTTCTGCTACAGGTTTGGCATGCAGGAAGGGGCAGGGACATGTGTGGGAGAAGGGTGAGTGCCAGGGCACCAGTGATCATGGCAGCTTCCCCTGAGGTCAGGACTGGGACCCGGTCTGTTCTGTCTCCCACCTCCGCTTCCCAGGCTCCCAGTGCCTGGACTCTCTCCTGCAGAACCTCACCCAAACTGTCCCTAATGTGCTTTATTTAGTGGTTACAGGAGAGAGGGGGCAGCGTTCTGGGAACATGCACACACAGGGAAAGAAGGCAGAAAGACCCCTGCTCTCCACAGTTAAATAAGCCGGGTTCCCACTGTGGGTGGTTTCAGAATGCAGTCTGGCCTGGTCTCTTGATGTTTTCTGGGCTGTTGGTTCCTGCAGGGTGGGGCTGTATGGCCTTCAGCAGGGAGCCTGTGGCAGCAGAGGGGTGGGAAGAAGGATCTGACAAGGATCTGCCCCACTGCTCTCATCCTGCACCTCATCTTCCTGGTGGGGAGCAGTGTGAAGCGTGAATAGCTGCTTTGCGCATTGATCCCTCTCAAGTATTAATTATCAGACTTTTCCAATGTGGAATTTGAAGCTGTTCCAGAAACCTGGGGTGGGAAAACTCCCTTCTTTCAAACAGGCACAGAGACAGTGGAGGATCCAAGGAGTTTCTATTAATGGCCCTAGGCTCAGCTGGAATGATTTCCTGAGAATTGAGCATCAAATTCAAATTTCTTAGCTGTTACAGCATTGGTGGGTTTAAATGGCAGCCTACATGACTTAGGGCCACTTTTCCAATGGTCAGTGGGTCCAGTATGTTTGTAAAAGAGATGCTGGGGACAGATTTATTAGGACAGATTTATGACAGGAGTTTACAGAAAGAGAACTGAGGACATCTTCCCTCCCTAGATAAGATTTCAGTGGGCAGCTGTTTCACTCATTAATTGTGAGCATCCACTTTTAAAGGTTTGTGTTGGATGAGGTCCACTTCTCTTTCTTTGATGATGTATTTGGCTGCTTTTCATTTTCTGTCTTCAGCTATTTCTTCTCCTGTTAGCAAGGCTCTCAAATGTTTTTAACTGCCACTGATCCCTTTGCAAAGTGAGAAGGGAACTAAAATTAATGCAAGTCTACTGTGTTGTCAATAACTGGAGCTACTTTTTTAAAGATTTATTTATTCATTTGAAAGAGTTACACAGAGAGAGGAGAGAGAGAGAAAGAGAGAGAGACGTCTTCCATCGGATGGTTCACTCCCCAAATGGTAGCAACAGTTGGAGCTGTGCCAGTCTGAAGCAAGTAGCCAGGAGCTTCTTCTGGGATGAAGCTGTTTTTTTTAAATAATTATTTATTTATTTTAAAGGCAGAGTTACAGAGTGGCAGAAACAGAGATAGGTGGCTGGAGCTGTTTGGATCCACAACCAGAAGCCAGGAGCTTTGTCCAGGTCTCATAGGTGGGTGCAGGAGATGAGGGATTTGGGCCATCTTCTACTGTTTTCCCAGGCCACAGCAGAGAGCTGGATGGGAAGTGCAGCAGCCAGGATCCCAACCGGCACCCATATAGGATGCTGACACTGCAGGCAGTAGCTTTACCCACTATGCAACAGTGCTGCCCACTAACTGGAGCTCTTTTAATCTGAGTTTGCATAAAGTGGAGAATTACAGCATCATAAATACAGATAAGTAACATCTTTTTCTCTGCCCAGTACTTTACAGTTACCCAGTGATCCACTGAGAATCTAACATTCCACACTGTGAAATTAAGAAGGCCAGTTACTTGTCTTATTTTGGGTTCTATGTTTAAACCCATGACATTTTTGAAATGGGAGGATATTAGCTCTACAATTTGATAGAGACTGGTCTGCGGAAGCATCGATAGAAGTTATAACTGTGAGAGTGGTAAGAAAGAAGAGGGGAAGAAATAAGTGCCCCTTACCCCACACAGAGATGTCCACAAATGGAGTAGATGTGCATTTGAAAACTATGGCTGACTTTCTGGGACAAACTGTGTTTGAGTGCTTCACATGTTCTGATAGAAAGGTGTTGCCACCAGGTTATTAGTATATTTATTTAGTTAGTTTTTAAAGATTTATTTATTTATTTGAATATCAGAGCTACACAGAGAGAGAAGGAGAGGCAGAGAGAGAGAGAGAGAGAGAGAGGTCTTCCATCAGGTTCATTTCCCCAATGGCTTCATCATTGTGAACTTTGCTCAGTTCCTGACCTATACCTTTCCTTTAACCTAGTACTTTGCCATGTAGTAGCCCATGAAAACTGCAGACTGCATAAATGAATGAATACTTGGAGGGTTGTGACTCCTTAGAGGAACATCATGAGACAGGAGGAATAAAACAAAACAAAAATATCCTCCGTGTATAGAAGGTACACTGTTTTTGAAAGCCACAGAGAAGAGGAAGAAGAAGGAAAGTAGTGAGACTGGAAAGTTTGTGGCAAAGGTAATAGGCACTGGTCAAGAATTCAACAAGCCCATTAGGAAAGTATTAAGGATTCTTTACTTCCATGTAGACTCTGCCCTCTTATGGTGAACAGGGTCCTCTAAACCCACTTGTTGCACAAATGAAAACCCAAGCATTGTCTTCTCCCACAGATGGAGTCTGCTATTGGTTTTGATTTGCATTTCCCTAATGGCTAGTGATATTGGGCATGTTCATTTATGTCTTGACCATTGAGATTTCCTCTTCTGAGAAACCTCTATTCTGATCATTGCCCATTTCTTACGTGTACATTTTGCTTCTTGTTTGGAGTTTTTCCAGTTCTATATATGTATGTTCTGGCTATCAATCTTTAGTCATAGTCGGAGTTTTCAATGTTTCCTGCCATTCTGCCCATTGTATCTTCACTCTGTTGATTACTTTGTTGTGAAGATGTATCTTAATTTGATATGCTCAAATTTCTATATTTTATTTTTGTTACTTGTGCTTTTGTAATCTTACGCAAACTGTTGTCTCTGCTAATGTTTTACAGTTTCTCATATGTTTACTTAGTTTTTGGTTTTATATTTAGACTTTTAATTCACCTTGAGTTGCTTTTACATAGTGTATGAGGTGTTGGGTATATTTTCAGGCTTATACATATGGATAATCACTTTCCTTTAAACCATTTGCGAAAGGGATTCTTCTTTTTCCTGTTTGTTTTCTTTCCTTTGTTAAATAGGAGTTGCCTGTAGAAAAGTCGGTAAATTTCAGCTGCCTATTCTTTTCCATTGAACTATGTGTCTGTTTTCCTACAGTGCTAACACTGCTTCTATTTTTTTTTAAGATTTATTTATTTATTTGCAAGGCCAGATGCTTCTTCCAAGTCTCTCATGTGGGTGCCAGCACCCTAGAACATGGTCCATCTTTCACCAATTTCCCAGGTGCATTAGTAGGGAGCTGGATTGGAAGTGGAGTACCTGGTCTTCTAGCAATAACATATGGGATGCATGCACTGCAGGTCAAGGCTTTAACCCACTACACCACAGAACCAAACCCTTCCTTATTTACTTCTGCTGTGATCTTTTATTATTCACTTTTTTCTACTGCCCTGTAACTTGAATCATTCCTGTTTTTTTCTGGGTTCTGGAGGATGCCAGTAGGTTGTTTCTGGGATATCTTTTTTGTGTTAGTAGATACTTGGTAATCTAAAATCACAGATTTGGTTTCTATATTTCTCTGCTAATCATGAGGACCTTCTAGATGACAGCAGAAAATGCTGGCAGAAATGAGGATATATTAATTTGCTAAGAAAATACCACAGAGAATATGATTTAAATCATGGAATTTTACTTCTCATAGTTGTAGAGGTTGAAAATATCAGATCAAGGTCCTAATAGGCTTGATTTTTCCAGAAGCCCTTCTCTGATGTGACAGAAACATCTATCATTTGATCTGCTTAAAAGTACTTTCTTCAGGTAGAGTCATGTTGGTGATTAGCACTTCAGTGTTTGAGTTTTAGGGAGGCACATTTCAGTCCACAACAGCAAAAGGGTCCCTGTGGTCTACTTCAAATACAGCCATCTCTGCGGAGGACAGAAAGTTTGAAATCAGCATTAGGAGTTCTCACAGTATTACTGTCAGTGCTATCTCCATCAAATGTGCATTCATGTACACACAAACAAAACTACCTGTACACATAAACACATTCAACAGTGGAAATGCCTGATGGTTGTGTACAGGTAACATCAATATAATAATCCATAAGATGGCCTATTAGCAGACATTAAAAAGAGAATTAGAAAGAATGACAACAAAATCTGCAGTTACCTATATTTATGTCTATATGTATGATATTCAGTATTTATAGTTGCTAAAAGATGAATACTGATGTGTGGGAATAAAAGCTAAACCTTACCTTGCAATATTGCAGCCTAGTCTATATGAAAGATGTCTTCCTAAAACCTTTCACTGGGCCCACTTTGTGGCATAGTAGATTAAGCATCCACCTGCAGCACCAGCATCCCACATGGGCACCAGTTTGAGTCCCTGCTCCTGCACTTCCAATCCAGCTCTTTGCTAATGGCCTAGGAAAACAGTGGAATATGCCCTGAGTGCTTGGGCCCCTGCACCCATGTGAGAGACCTGGAGGAAGCTGCTGACTCCTGGCTTCTGGCACCTGGCTTCAGATCAGCCCAGCTCCAGCCATTCTGGCCATTTAGGGGTGAACCAGTCGATAGAAGACCTCTCTTTCTCTTCCTCTCTATATCTATAACTCTGCCTCACAATAAAGAAATACATTTTTTAAAAACCTTTCACATTTTAAATTTCTTAATTGTTTTAAAGATTTATTTATTTATTTATTTATTTACAAGTCGAGTTACAGACAGAGAGGAGAGCCAGAGAGAAAGAAAGAGGTCTTCCATCTGATGTTCACTCCCTAATTGCAACTGCTAGAGCTGTGCTGATCTGAAGCCAGGAGCCAGGAGCCAGTTCCAGGTCTCCCAGATGGGTACAGGGGCCCAAGGGCTTGGGCCATCTTTTACTACTTTCCCAGGTCATAGTGGAGAGCAGGATCAGAAGTGGAGCAGCTGAGTATTGAACCGGCCCCCATATGGGATGCTGGAGCTTCAGGCCAGGGAGTTAACCTGCTCCACCACAGCACCAGTCCAACATTTTAAATTTCTGATACTCTAAGGTAGCACAGGACTACATTACATCTAGGAAAGATGCATTTAAAAATTATAAATCTAGTGCATTTCAGCAGTTTTAACAAATACTTCTGATTTTCTCAGCATTATGTATAAATAAATGAGATAATGAGTCATTGTCAGATTTTTAGCTTTTGACAGCCACTTATAATATTTCACAGCTTTTTGAAATTTATTGCTAGTGTGTTTTTCTCAACACATGCACTGGATTTTACCAGTTTAGGGCACAGTGTGTTGCCTCTTATAGGATTTGTATTTTGATGGGTTTTCATGGCACATGTAATCAACATCTGCAAAGCCTCTAAAACACATAAATAATAACATGAATCAGGCTTTTTTCTTAAAGATTCATTTATTTATTTGAAAGAGTTGCACAAATAGAGGAGAGGTAGAGAAAGAGAGACAGACAGACAGAGAGGTCTTCCATCTGCTGGTTTACTCCCAGTTGGCTGCAATGGCTGGTCTGTGTTGATCCGAAGCTAGGAGCTTCTTCCGGTCTCTCACATGTGTGCAAGGCCCCAAGGACTTGGGCCACCTTCTACTGCTTTCTCAGGCCATAGCAGAGAGCTGGTTCAGAAGTGGAGCAGCCACAACTTGAACTGGCACCCATATGGCTTGCCAGCACTGCAGGCAGCAACTTTATCTGCTATGCCACAGCGCCTGCCCCACATTGCATCTCTTTAAGATGATATGGATTTAAGTTCATGAGAAATTATTAGCATCGTGGGAACTGATAGATATGGATGAAGCAGGATGGACTTGTTAGGAAGGGTGATGTTAATTTTCTTATAAAATAAATAAATAAGAAATTAAATATGGTCAGACATAAATGAAGACTAAATTTTATTAGTGGTGATCCAGAAAACACAGATCTCAGGTCTTTTTCTTCCAGTGTTAAGTTTATATTTTTAAAGGCATATAAAGTGAACAAATTTCATGTAATTTATATATACAGTTTGAAGAGCAAACTGATAACATCCTATCCTATCTTCCCTTGGTCTCATATTTCCAACTCGCTCCTTCTCATTTTATTTTCTTTTAATTTTGACAGCTGCATGCTTTGATTTTATTTTAGAATCACAAGCTTTAACCCTCTACAAAATAAAGAATTCAGCAAGTAGTAGAAGAAATATCAATGAGTATATGTTGTATACTCTATCAAAGAGTACAGAAAAGTGCTATGAACAATACTCAAATCTCAA
Source organism: Oryctolagus cuniculus (assembly GCF_051225735.1). Lineage (NCBI taxonomy): Eukaryota > Metazoa > Chordata > Mammalia > Lagomorpha > Leporidae > Oryctolagus > Oryctolagus cuniculus. The sequence goes on along the minus strand of NC_142879.1, from coordinate 81,438,012 downwards.
AATGTCCATTTAACTCATATGCTGCTTTTCGTTGTCTATATATTAATTACCACCAGTCAGAGAAAACATATGGTATTTGTCTTTTGGGGGCTAGCTTTTTTCATGAAGCATACTTGTTTCCAGTTCATCCATTTAGTTACAGAAGATGGGATTTCATTCTCAAGTATGGCTGAATAGTATTTTACACTGTATATATAGCTCATATTTTTTTCTAGTCACCAGTTGATGGATATCTGGGTTGATTCCATGTTATCTATTGTGAATTGAGCTGTAATAAACATAAGGGTACAGATAACTCATGCCTATGCATATTCTATTTCATTTAATGTGGATAAATTCTCAGGAGTCAGATGACAGGATCATATGGTATGTTTGTTTTCAGATTTCTGAGGAACTTTGATACTGCCTTCCATAATGGTTGTACTAGCTTCATTCCCACCAACAGTGGGTTAGGGTACCTTTTTCTCTCCCTCTCCACCAGCCTTTATTGTTTGTTGACATTTTCAAAAGAATTATTTTTTTGAAAGGTGGAGTTACAGAGAGGGAGAGACAGAGGCAGAGGCAGAGAGACATAAGTATTTTATCTGCTTGTTTATTCTCCATATGGCACAACAGGTGGTGCTGGTCCAATCGGAAGCCAGAGTTAGGAGCATCTCCCTGGTCACCCAAGTGGGTGCAGGGACCCAGGCACTTGGGCCATCCTCCACTGCCCTCCCAGTGCAGAGCAGAAAGCTGGACTGGAAGAGGAGCAACCGGGACCAGAACTGGCACCCATATGGGATGCCGGCTCCATGGGTGGAGGATCAACCCAGTGTGCCACGGCACTGGCCCCCATCAGGGATATTTTTCTATAGTTCCCTCTCTCCACTGTATCTTTTTCTAGTTGAAGAATTAAGGTGATGCAGGATTAATCGAAGGAGTTTGAGAGGATTGTCTCTCTTTCAATTCTTTTGAATAGTTTGAGAAGAATTGGGATTAGTTCTTTAAAAGTCCTGTAGAATTCAATAGTGAGCCTGTCTGATCCTGGACTGTTCTTTGGTGGGAGGGTCTTTATTACTCATCCAATCTCTGTCTTGGTTTTTGATTTGTTTAGCTTTTCTATGTGTCTTCATGACTCAATTTTGATATATTGTGTATGTCCAGGAATCTGTTGATTTTTCCTCTAGGTTTTCCAATTTGTTAACAGTCACAACAGATGCCCACATCCTATATTGCAGTGCTAATCTGAGTTTTGGGTACTCCACTTCCAAATCAATTTCATGTTAATATCCCTAGGAAGCAATAGATAATAGCTCAAATTCTTTCTTTCCTGTCATCTAATTTGGAGAACTGCAACCTCAATGGGGACTTGAGAACCTGGTCTTGCACAGTTGTAGCCATATAGAAAGTGAACCAGCAGATGGGAGATCTCTCTGCTTCTCTTTCCTTCTCTCTTTGTCTCTGTGTCTCTCTGCCTTTTTTATCATATTAAAATATTTAATTACTTACTTGAAAGAGTTACAGAGAGAGGGAGAGACAGAAATCTTCCACCACCTAATTCATTTTTGAGATGACTTTAATAGCCAGAGTGTGGCCAGGTTGAAGCCAGGAACTTTTCCTCCAATGTGCGTGGCAGCATCCCAGGCATTTGGGCCATCTTTTCCTGCTTTTTCAGTCCATTCGTAAGGAGCTGGATCAGAAATGGAATAGCTGGTACTTGAACTGGTGCACATACAGGATGCCAATGTAACAGACAGCAGCTTTGTCCACTGCACCACAACCACCAGCTCCTCTTTCTGCCTTTCCAATAAATAAATCTTTTGAAAAAGAGCTTAAGGTAGTAAAAGTCATCATGACTGAGCAATGGCAAATTTATTGAAGTGATCTATTTTCTTAAAGATCTATTTATGAATTTGAAAGGCAGCACTAGAAAGAGAGAGTGGGAGAGATGGATCTTCCTCCTGGTTTGTTCACTCCTCAAATGGCTGCAATGAGTGTGGCTAGGCCAGACTGATACCAGGAGCCGGGGGCTTCTTTCAGGTCTCTCACAAGTGTGCAGGAGCCCCAATATTTGAGTCACCCTGTGCTGCTTTTCCAGACACATTAGCAGGGAACTGGATCCATTTGGAGCATTAATGTCTATGATACTCTCCTTGCAGTTGAAGGATTTAGAATCCATTTCGATTATGGGTGGGCCAAGTACAACAGCTCCCAATTGTCCAAGGTTTGGATTAGATGGGTTCTGAGAAATTTTGTTAAAATAGTTATTAATCATAACTCTCAGTTTAAGCTTTTCTTACCAAATTTTCGTGTTTGCTGATGTTTATATCTATGGGAAAATTGGGTCTCTGGATTGCAACCAATGAAAGCATCCAGACTAACAGTAATAAGGTCAACAGTCAGCAGAATGATGTCCAGCTGAACTGAAATAGCTTTTCTTATTTGGTAGAGGGGTTACCTCCTGCATTATACTGACATACTGACATAGACAGTAGATGTTGGAGCCTGTCCCTTCTGCCAAATGGAGAATACCATATTTTGGTTCATCATATATATATTTATATATTATAATATATATTATATTATATATTTCTATACATAATATAGAATTACATATAATTATTATAAATATATAATTATATAATTATTATATATGAATTTATTATTTATATAAAATATATAATTATTTCTGATCCAGCTCCTTACCAATGGATTGAAAAAGCAGTGAAAGATGCTCCAAGTACCTGGGTTGCTGGGATACACATCGGAGGAGAAGCTCCTGGCTTCAACCTGGACACACTCTGGCTATTGAAGTCATCTCAATAATATATATATAATATATAATACAATAAATTATATAATATTATCTGTTTATAATTATTATATTTATATACATAAATATATAAATAAATGTAAATATATATATATAAAGAATTTATTTATGTAGTTGACAGGTTTACTTACAGAGAGTGAGAAGAAGAGACACAGAAAGGTCTTCCATATGCTCATTTACTCCCCTAATGACTGCAATGTCTGCAGCTGGGCCAATCTGAGCTAGGAGCTTCCAGGTCTCCCACATTTTGGCAGGGACAGAAGCACTTGGAACAGCTTCTACTGCTTTCCCAGGCTATTGCAGAGAGCTGGATGGGAAAAGGAGAAATGGGGACCAGAACTGGTACTCATATGGGGTGCCAGCACTGCAGGTAAAGGATTACACCACTGCACCACAGTGCTGGCCCCAGTCTATCCTTTATTAAGGAGATCTCAGTAATCATGTTCAGGTATTGCTGTCCTATATTCATGGCCAAAGTCCTAGCAGACAACATGGTTTGGAGAATCGTAAGCACAAGGTGTGTAGGAGACTTCATTTCTCATACAGCACAGTTAATAACAAGGTTCCAAGAGGGGAAATTACTTGCATCTTAGTCTTTGAGAACTATTGGACATCACAGGTGATCTAAAGAATTTAGAAGGTTTGTGAGCCCCTAGAGTGAAAAAGTCACTGGGAGCACAAGGACAGTGCCTAGAGTTTATTTTGATGGATTTTAGCCCCTTTCATTGGAGGGAGGCCTGAAGAAGCTGGACTGATTTGTAAACCTCAGAAGTGTCTTTTCAAGATGAAGGCAAACTTAGACTGAGGGGTTTTTGGAAAAACTGAACAAAATGCATTAGCCACACTTGGTTAAGATACATCATTTATCTATTGATTTTCATCAGATCTGTTAGGTATAAGGTACAGTGGACATGGTGGTTGGCATATAACAATATGATTTTAGTAATATATCATGAGGTGCTTTTATTTTTAGTGGATTTAGCAGGTAAAATTGGGCTACCTAATGGGATATAGCTGGAATAATCACCTTTTTGTTAAATAAATCTGAGGTAACAAATGTTAGTTAATGAAAACATTGAGTTTTCTTTTATTGGGCCTTCTTGGTTATTTTAATCTGGGATCTGCGAATTCTCATTTTCTCTAGGCAATTTGCAACTGAAAAATTTTATTTTATTCCTCATCATTTCAGACCAACTCTGCTGCTTCTGGGATTTTTAGTACATCTGACAATTGGAAATTTAGACAATAGTATAGTTAAAAAGAGATGTACCAATAAAGTATTTATATTTATTCTGATACATATTTTGGAATTCTTCTAAAATTCCTATTGAGTATCCTTGTTAAATTTAGTTGCATCCCAGGTTAAGATTTATTGGAGGCAGGCGCCATGGCTCAATAGGCTAATCCTCCAGCTGCAGTGCAGGCACACCGAGTTCTAGTCCTGCTGGAAGCACCAGATTCTGTCCCAGTTGCTCCTCTTCCAGTCCAGCTCTCTGCTATGGTCCAGGAGTGCAGTGGAGGATGGCCCAAGTGCTTGGGCCCTGCACCTCCATGGGAGACCTGGAGGAAGAACCTGGCTCCTGCTTTGGATCAGCGCAGTGTACCGGCCAAAGCACACTGGCCACAGCAGCCACTGGGGGGTAAACCAATAGAAAAAGGAAGACTTTTCTGTCTGTCTCTCTCTCTCACTGTCCACTCTGCCTGTCAAAATAAAAAATAATTTTTATAAAAAGACTTATTGGAGCCACTCTAGTGATTATACCCATGTAACTTTGTTAATAAATGCAAATAGCACCTGGGAAAATTGATGTATATCTTATGCTGTAGAGACTTAAGATTGAACATCTTTTTTTTAATCTTTTTTAATTATATAATTTAAAAACAAATTTTAGATTTTTTTTCACTTTACTAAGCCACAGCTCTGGCCCCATTAATATGTCTTAACAATGTTTTTTCCTCTCAGACTTATCTCTATTGGTTCAGTTAACTGCATGCCTTTTCTTTAGATTCAGATTCTCTCAGCTGTCAAAGCTTATTCATCTTAATTCTGTTGTTCCTATTTCCCTCCATTTTATTCTGTCCCTAGGCTAATTGAGGTCATGATTCTCCATTCCTTCTGTGTGGTGTCACAGTAGGCTTGAAGTGTTCTTTTTCTCTTCTGATTTCTAAAGAAAGAAATTATGTATTCCCCCAGTTTAGATATTTTAATAATTCATTCTAAAACAAAGGTTAAATGTTCTTAATTTGACAAGAATTTTCAGGGCCAGTGGTGTAGCATAGTGGGTAGAGCCACCACTTGCAGTGCTGGCAGCTCATATGGATCCAGATCTCTGCTAAAGCCTGAGAAAGCAGTAGAAGATGGCCCAAGTCCTTGGCCCCTGCACCCATGTGGGAGACCTGGAAGAAGCTCCTTGCTCCTGGCTTTGGATTGGCACAACTCTGGCCATTGCAGCCAACTGGGGAGTGAACCAGTGGATGGAAGACCCCTCTCTCTTCTCTGCCTCTCTCTGTGTAATTCTGACTTTAAAATAAATAAATCTTTAAAAAAAGAATTTTTTCTAATTTTAGAATTGTTCTCCTTCATTGTCACTTCAGGGTGTGTGTAAAGAGTGCATATCCAGTTTTTCTATTTTGGATTTTTGGGATTTTGTATTAGCTCTGCTGTGTATTCATTTTTTTCGAGCATTGGTGATATCTTCTCCTTAGTTGTATTAAGAGAGAGAGCAATAGCCCTCATGTCTTTTTAGGTAAGTAAGACATATTAAAAACAGAGCATTCAGTATACATTCATAGTAGTTTGACTTGTTCAATTGATTTACGTGACCTCCCTTGGACATTCTTGGTCTCTGCTGTACAACTTTCTATACTCATTAATTCTTTGATATTCCCAAATCCAGAAAATGAATGACTCAACAGCTGTGTTCCTGTATTTGCTGGGACTCAGGGTAAGAAGCAAAATGGAGGTGTTCAGGAATCTAAAGGTACATGCTACATAGCAAAGCACATCATTTCCTATACAAAGTGACTGGGAAATCCAGAATCTTTTGCATACTATATTGGATCCTGAACTATTACTGGAGTATTCAGTAAGATTTTAATGTATTTATTTTCTGTGTGTGTGTTTGTATTTCTAAATAAACTCTGCTGGGCTACTTAACATTAACATGTATTGCAGAATTCTTTCATCAGTTTTTACTTTTAAAAAGTTTCTCTTTCAGTTTTATGGGAGAGGGTAGAAGTTTTCTGCTATGTAACTGAAAATTCATTCATTCATTAAACTTAAAATATTTGTTTGAAATGGGTGGAATACTATTAATTCTTGTGTGATTTACATGAAACTAAATACATTCTCTATTTTGTTTTGCTTAAAATTTCTGCATGTGTGGACTTCTTTTTTCCTTCTTGCCCCAAATCCCTTTGTGTATTGCGATGGCAAATGGGTTTTACACTGGAGAAAACATGTTATTTTGGCAAAGAAGTACTTAGCCTTCTGGCTTCAAGTATTCAAATATTACATGAGAAATCAGTAAATTTGTTTACTGTACAAATGTCCTTCATACAATTTTGTAATATTCTGGAATGTGAGAGGAAGCAGGAAATAGGAGTTTTATGGGTGGGAAGGAAGTTTGGGGGGAGAGGAAACCACTGTAATCCAAAAGCTGTACTTTGGAAATTTATAGTTATTAAATAAAAGTTAAACAATTTTGTAATCTCCATCTTCCTTTTTATTTTTTCCTTTTTTAAAAAAGATTCATTTATTTTTCTTTAAAGTCAGAGTTACATGCACAGAGAAGGAGAGAGAGAGAGGGAGAGCAGTCTTCCAACCACTGGTTCACTCCCCATTTGGCCACAATGGCTGGAGCTCTGCCAATACAAAGCCAGGAGCCAGCAGCTTCTTTTGGGTCTCCTATGCAGGTGCAGGAGCCCAAGGGCCTGGGCCATCCTCTACTGCTGGATACTTGCCTAAAAAGCTGGATAATAATTTGAGTAGCCAGGACTTGAACTGGCACCCTTGTGGAAAGTCAGCACTGCAAGCCACAGCTTTACTTGCTACTCCACAGCATCAGCCCCCTAAATACTTATGACTATTGCTACGCTATTGGAATTTATAATTGATAATGCTGAACAATTGAAACTGTCTTATTTACAATTGTAGGACTGGATATGGCAGTTTTACTTGAAGTACAGTATGTAGCCTGCTTATTGTATGATTTTTGGAAAAGCATGTATTTATATACAACAGCAGACCTGTAATCATTTAAAAGTGAATTATCATGATTACCCAGATGTAAAGAATGCAATATGTGCTAATGAGTTAGCAGTCACAGACATTTAGAATTAGAGGGATTTTGGAACCTTTTCAATACTGCAGTTTTTATGAAAAACTAATAATTTTTTTATTTGACAGGTAGAGTTATAGACAGTGAGAAAGACAGAAAGGTCTTCTTTCCATTGGTTCACTCCCCAAATGGCTGCCACAGTTGGAGCTGTGCCCATCCAAAGCCAGGAGTCAGGTGCTTTCTCCTGGTCTCCCATCCGGGTGCAGGGCCCAAGCATTTGGGCCATCCTCAACTGCCTTCCCGGGCCATTGCAGAGAGCTGGACTGAAAGAGGTGTAACCAGGACTAGAACCCTTTGCCCTTATGGGATACCAGCACCACAGGTGGAGAATTAACCAAGTGAGCCATGGCGCTGGCCCCCAATAAATTTACTCTTAACAAAATATCAAAATATCTTATTCAGTATAAAGTTAGTAGTGAAAAAGAGACTACCTTGTTGAACACAGAAATTTGAGATTATATTTCTTGGTATTAATTTGCATCTTAAGGCTTATTGCCTAGTTTATTTCAACATTTCCATCTAATATTACTAATAATATCTTGTACTTAGTGGTTCACTGTGTGCCAGACAATATTCTTTTGATTTTTTAAAAGATTTATTTATTTATTTATTTATTTGGAAGTCAGAGTTACACAGATAGTGAACAAGAGGAAGAGAGAGAGAGAGAGAGGTCCTCCATCTGCTGGTTCACTCCCCAGATGGCCTAAAAGGTCAGAGATATGCCAATCTGAAGCCAGGAGCCAGGACCTCTTCAGGGTCTCCCATGCAGATTCAGAGGCCCAAGGACTTGGGCCAACTTCCTACTGCTCTCCCAGGCTATAGCAGAGAGCTGGATGGAAAGTGGAGAAGCCGGGACTTGAACTGGTCTCCATATGGGATGCCCACACTGCATGCAGTGGCTTTACTGGCTACACCACAGCACTGGCCTCAAGACAATGCTCTAAAATGATGCATTAATTATTCCCAAATATTGAAAAGTGGCATGGTACACATTTGAATGTGTTGTTTTGTACTAGTTGTAGAAACAGTTTAAAATATATTTGTATTTAAAAATGTAAGCTATGATCTAAAGGTTTACTTTCCCCTAAGGTGCCTGTTTGGTAACTGAGAGATCGTTGAAGTCTCAAGTTAGAGTACAACTGATATTATCCAAGCCTCCTTTATCACATGAGGATGCTAAATGCCAAGGCCCAGAGAAGTAAAGTGAATTGTTCGAGGTCACATAGGTAAGTTGTAGCAGGGATAATTCTGTATTAGCATTAGGTATCCTGATACATAGGCCACTATTCTGTCAATTTTGTACTCCTTCTGGAGTTAAAGATTCTAAGTTGTGGAAAATTAAGTTTGGAAATTTAGTGGTTGCTATGTTGTTATGGTGAGAAATTTCTGTGTATAGCTATGAGTTGCTTAAATTTTATTCAATATATTTTTCTAGTATGTTTGCAATTTATTTGAAATGTATAACAAATAGCTTCATCTATTTGCCAAAAGAATTTTTTGAAGATTTATTTATATTATTTGAAAGTCAGAATTACACAGAGAGAGAAGGAGAGGCAGAGAGAGTGGTCTTCCATTCACTGGTTCACTCCACAGTTGGCCTCCATGGCTGGAGCTGTGCCGACTGGAAGGCAGGAGCCAGGAGCCTCTTCCTGGTCTCCTATGCAGGTGCAGGGGCCCAAGGATTTGGACCATTTTATAGTGCTTACCCAGGCCGTAGCAGAGAGCTGGATAGGAAGTGGAGCAGCCAGGTCTTGAACTGATGCCCCTATGAAGAAGAAGTGTTAGCACTGACATAATAACAGACACATAGTTCAATGGAAAAGACTAGGTAGCATAGAAATAAACCCAAATTTCTACCAGCAACTCATATTTAACAAAGGAACTAAAATGAACTGGAGAAAGAAGAATCTCTTTCACAAGTGGTGCAGAGGAACTTGATTATCCATATGTAGAAGCCTGAAAAGAGATTCCAACATCTCTTACACTATCTGAAACTGAACTCACAGTGAATTAAACATCTAATCATAAGACCCAAACCCAAGTAAACATAGGGAAACTCTAAATATTGTCAACACACAATAGCTTTTGGGTAAGATTCCAATAGCAATAGTCACAAAAATAAAAACAGAGACATTTGAGTGTATCCAACTAAGATACTTCTTCACAACAAAGTAAACATCAGAGTGTAGATACAATGAACAGATGGCAGGAAAAATTAAAACACTGAATGTTTACAGATTTCCAGAACATTTACATGAATTGGAAAAACTCCAAAAAATACAGCGAAGAAACAGGCAAGGATCTGAATAGACATTTCTCAGAAGAAATGTAAATGGTCAAAACATGTGAATATGCCCGATGTCACTAGCCATTATGTAAATATAAATCAGAACACCATATCAGTCTCCAACACCTGTGGGAGAATACAACACTCAGGTGTGTGTTTGTGCAGCAAGTGGGTTTAGAGGACCCTGTTCACCTCTGGAGAGCAGAGTCTACAGGGAGACAAAGAAACCTTACTGCTTTCCTAATGGGCTTATTAAGTTCTTGACCAGTGCCTGTTAGTCTTGCCACAAACTTTCTAGTCTCACTACTTTCCTTCTTCTTCCTCTTCTCTGTGACTTGTAAAATAGTATACATTCTGTATGCTGTGGATACTTTAGATTTATTTTATTCCTTCAGTCTCCTATGAAGTTCCTCCACAAAAGCACAGCCCTTAAGATATTCATTCATTTATGCAGTCTGCAGATTTCATGAGCTACTAAATTCCAAATAGTATGTTAAAGGCAAGATCTAGGCCTAAGAGAAAAGTGGTCTGAATTCTGTGCCTAGAAGAGGATTTGGGACATAGTAGAACTTCAGTGAAGTGCTATGTGAATGACATGCACTCATTAAATGAGTAATCTAAAGCATACACTGCATTTAAGCAACACAGCAGCCCTACTCACCTCAGGTAGAGCAACTGAGAGGAATAATGTGAAGAAAAATAAGACATCAATAAGTTGAATAATAACAGAGAAAAAAACAAAATGAGATAGATGCCAACATTACTGACCTATTTTTGAGGAATTAAATTGATAGAGGGGCTGGCATTGTGGCTAAGTGGGGTAAGCTGCAATCTGTGAGGCCAGCATATCATGTGAGTTCCACTTTGAGCTTAGGAATCTCCACTTCCAATTTAGCTCACTGCTAAACACCTGGGAAACCAGCAGAAGATGGACGAAGGACTTGGGTCCTTGCCACTGATGTGGGAGACTTGGATGAAGCTCCTGACTTCAGCATGTCCCAGGCTCAACTGTTGAAACTCTCTGGGGTGTGAGCCAGCAGATGAAAGCTATCTCTGTCTTTCCCTCTCTCTCTAAATCCACCTTTCAAATAAAGATTTAATAAAGAAATTAACTGATTTCAAAATACACAAAAACATGAACAATACTATATCATCTTTATGCCAAAATGATCAAAAATAACAAATGCTAGAGAGCATATGGGAAAAGAAAACCGTCATATATGGTGGGTGAAAACACAAATTAGTACAGATGTTATGCAGAACAGTATGGTCATTCCTTAAAAAGGATAAAAATTGGGGCCGGCGCTGTTGTGCAATGAGTTAAAGCCCTGGCCTGAAGGGCCAGCATCCCATTTGGGTGCCAGTTCTAGTTCCAGCTGCTCTTCTTCCAATACAGCTCTCTGCTATCTCCTGGGATAGCAGTAGATGGCCCAAGTCCTTGGGCCCATGCACCCATGTGGGAGACCCAGAGGAAGCTCCTGTCTCCAGGTTTCAGAATGGCATAACTCTGGCCTTTGTAGTTATCTGTAGAGTGAACCAGCTAATGGAGGACCTCTCTGTGTCTCTACCTCTATTGTAACTCTTTCAAATAAATAACAAAAATTTCAAATAAGATAAAAATTGACCTACCATGTGAGAGTTATCTTGCTCTTGGCTATATATAATAAGGAAATTTTATTAGAAGGAAAGGAGAAGAGCATATCAAAGATACATCAATTTTACCATAACATAGTTCACTGCAGCCAGGATTTGAAACCAATCTAGCTGTCCATCAATGAAAAAAATGGACAGGGGAACTTCATTTAGATACAAAAAAGAACAAAATATTATTAAATTAATTGAAATAAGCCAGAAGCAGGAACACAAATGTCACCTGGTCCTTGTCACATGTGGAAGTGAGAGAAAATAATGGATCTGAACACAGAACTGTGATTACTAGAGGCTGAGAAGGGAAGCAGCTAGGGATAGAGGGGGATTGGATAATAGGTAACAAAATACAAAGAGGCAGAAAGAACTTCTGGTGTCCCATAATATAATGAGATGACTACATTCAACCATATTAGGTTCTGTGTAAAGAACTGAAAGAGAGGAGCTGGTAGTCTCAAATCATGGAGAAGAATTAGAAACTGTACTTGCTTGGGGGCCAGCATTATGGCACAGTGGGCTAACACCCTGGCCTGAAGCACCAGCATCCCATGTGGGTACCAGTTCTAGTCCTGGCTGCTCCTCTTCTGATCCAACTCTCTGCCATGGCCTGGGAAAGCAGTAGAAGATGGCCCAAGTTTGGGTCCTGGCACCCAAGTGGGAGATCTGGAAGAAGCTCCTGGTTCCTGGCATCAGATTGGCAGAGCTCCGGCCATTGCGGCCACCTGGGGAGTGAACCAGCAGAGGAAGACCTCTCTCTCTCTCTGCTGCTACTTCTCTCTGTAACTCTGTCTTTCAAATAAATAACTCTTTAAAAAATTAATAAAACTGTAGTTGCTTAGCTTGATCACTTTTTACTGCATAAATGTGTGCAAATATTGCACTACACCCTGTAATAATGCATGACTAGGACACATTAATCACAAATTATTTCAATGAAATTTTAAAAATTAGAAGCATTTCTTTATATTAACAATGAACTATTTGAAAATGAAATTAGAGAAACATTTCCATGCATAGCAGCATAAGAACCAGGAACCAATGTCTTCAGTGTTATCAGTGATGAATCAGATTCACAGCCCTCAGCACTGTTTTTACCATAGACCTTACCATGGCAATTGTGGGCATATAGTAGTAAATCAATGGACAGGAATCCTTTGTCTCTATATCTGTTAAATAAATAAACAAGGAATTCATTAAAGAAAAAGAGATATCAATTTGGATGCCAGGTCACAAAAACACATGCACTTGAGCTATCCTCCAGTTTGTGATGCCAACAAATCTTTCAGACATGTTACATTTTCAGAGACTTTTCTGTAATCTTGCTAAGCTTTCTGGAAATCTGCCTTATAGCAAAGCGATTCCCAATTCCATTACACTCATGATTTTTCTTTTGTGTGAGTTATTAGTTTACCATCTAGAGATGATTTATGGTACAAAACTTTTCTATTCATGCATGTTTTCTCATTTGTGAGTCTATTCATGGGAATTGAAGACTGATTTATAGCAGAAATACATTTTCCAAATTCATTGCATAGACTTTTGTTCCTTATGAATTCTCTGAAGTCTGTTGATGTCTAATTTCTGGCTAAAGGTTTTATCGTATTTACAGCATGCAAAGAGTACCACCTTTTGTGAATTCTGTATCTATACAAGCCTGAAACAAAGAAAATGTTTTTATACAATCAGTATACTCCTAAGAAACCACCTGTGTCAATTCTCTGATGTACCATTGACTTCTGACAAACAACCTTTTCACACTAATAATATTTATAAGCTTTCTCCTTTACATGAGTCTCTGTTGGATAGGATGTGATTTCCAGCAAAAGGTTTTGTCACAATACTTACATGAATTTTGGAGAAAAGCTCTTCCACATTCATTATATTGTTAAGGTCTCTCCCTTGTTCAAATTCCATGATGGATTATGAGGCATTACCTATGTGAAATGACTTTCTCACATTTATTTCATTCATTAGATATATATGTTGTGCATTCTGATATAAGGAGAGATTTGGGCAGAGCTTTCCAACACTCATTACACCCATAAGGTTTCTCTCCCACGTGAATTCCCTGTTGTCGTATGAGGTATGGCTTCTAATTAAAGGGATTTTACTTTCAAAGGAGTTTTTCCCTATATGAATTTGATGATGTACAATGAGGGCTGAATTATGGTAAAAGGCTCTGAGTCATTACATTCATAAAATTGCTCCCCATGAGAATTCTTTTATGTTTGATGAGGTCTGATTTGCACCACAAAGGCTATTCACATGTATTACATTCATGCATTTCTCCCCTTGGTGAATTCTCTAATATTTCATGAGATATAACTTGCACAAAAAGGTCATGTAGAAAATTCCCTGTGTGGATTCTCTGATATCTTATGAGTTATGAAGTACAGCAAAGAGGCTTTCCACCATCCTTCCATCCATAAAACCTACCTAAATTGAGCAACAAAGATATAGAAAACCTAAACACACACATAACCAGATGGAAATGATACCAGTAATAAAGACCATCACTAGCAAGAAAACCCCAAAACTGGATGGCTTTACTGCTGAATTCTAACAGACATTTAAAGCACTAACTGCAATTCTTCTCAAGTTATTCAAAACAATTGAGAGAGAAGCGATTCTCCCAAATTCTTTCTATGAAGCCAACATCACCTTCATTCCTAAACCTGAAAAAAGTGCAACAAAGAAAGTAATTATAGACCAATTTCCCTGATGAACATACATGCAAAGATCTGCAACAGAATTCTGGCCAATTGAATCCAACAATGCATCAGAAAGATCATCCACCCAGACCAAGTGGGATTTATCCTTGGTATGCAAGGATGGGACCAAAGGCTTTTCCACAGTCATTTCATTTATAAGCTTTCTCCATGGTGTGAAGGCTCTGATACTTTCTGAGGTTTGACTTCTCAGCAAAGGTTTTTCCACAGTCATTGCACTCATAAGGTTTCCCCCCAGTACAAATTGTCTGATGCTTTGTGAGTTTTGACTTCTCAGCAAAGGCTTTTCCACAATGATTGCATTCATAAGGTTTCTCCCCTGTGTGACTTCTCTGATGCATTTTGAGTTGTGATTTCTGGCCAAAGCTTTTTCCGCAGGCATTGCATTCATAATGCTTGTCTTCTGTGTGAATTCTCTGATGCTTTCTGAGGTTTGAATTCTGGCCTAAGGTTTTTCCACAGTCATTGCATTCATAAGCTTTCTCCCCTGTGTGAATTCTCTGATTATTTATGAGGTTTGCTTCTGGCCAAAGGCTTTTCCACAGTCATTGCATTCATAAGGCATATCCCCTGTGTGAATTATCTGATGATTTATGAGGTGTGGCTTCTGGCCAAAGAGTTTTACATAGTCATTGCACTCATAAACGCTTATCCCCTGTGTGACTTCTCTGATGATTTATGAGGTTTGACTTCTGGCCCAAGGTTTTTCCACAGTCATTGCATTCATAAGGTTTCTCCCCTGTGTGACTTCTCTGATGATTTGTGAGTGTTGATTTCTGGCCAAAAGCTTTTCCACAATGATTACACTCATAAGGTTTCTCCCCTGTGTGAATTCTCTGATGATTTAGGAGGTTTGCCTTCTGGCCAAAGGATTTTCCACAGTCATTACATTCATAAGGTTTCTCACCTGTGTGAATTCTCTGATGATTTATGAGGTGTTTCTTCTGGCCAAAGAACTTCCCACAGTCATTACATTTATAAGATTTCAACCCTGTGTGAATTCTCTGATGTCTAATGAGATCTGACTTCTGGTGAGTGGTTTCTCCACAATCATTACACACATGAGGGTTTTCCACTTATATGAGTGCTGTGATGGAGGGTATGGCAGAATTTAATACTGAATGACTTCCCACAAGGTTTACATGCATAGGATTTCTTCCCTATATTTGGTCTATGATTCAGTCTAACATGTGATTGGTAAATAACAGGTTCCACAGGCCCAATATACTTATAAACGTTCTCTCTTTTGGGACTTTGTTGATGTATACTGAGGTTAGAATTCTTATGGAAATCTTGTACTATTTGAGTTGTCTTGCCAATAGTGGCAATTGACTTATTACAGGTTTCTACCATAAAAAGCTTCTCAGATTCACAGAATATATTCTTGCTTTTGAAGACTTTCCCTTGTCCAATTTGTTCAAGTGCCTGCTCCATGGTCTGAATATTGTGCTGTTGATTAAGAGGTTCACAGAACTGGAGAGTGTTCCCAGGTACCTTAGTAGCACAAAATTTCTCTCCAGCTTGTAGTTGATCAGGCCCACAATGGGGACACATATTGTGACATATACTGCATTCTTCAGGTTTTATTCCTGAATAGTTTCTCTTTTTGATGCTCAGTTTTGGAATATGGCTTATACTTAAATTAAGTGTTTTTCTGAATTCAACTCCCTTGGGAGATAATGTCTTATTATTTGTCATAACATCCTGATTCAGATTTTTCTCCAGACTGTTCTGGTTGGTCTTAATCAGTTCATCCAGTTTCATGGCAACTGAAGTGAGGAAAAAAATGATGTCACTACATCAAATATAATTGTTTCTTCTAGCATACTCGTGTAAAAGGAATGAAGTTACTTGTATTTAAGAGGGATAAGATGTTAGGAAAAGTTCTGCATTTGTGCCTCCTCACACAGGCCACCAAAATGTTAGGAAAAGAGTTGTAGAATAGAGGAGAAAGTGTATGAATTTACAGCCAGACAGAATTTATTCAGAGAAAATTAATCTACAGAGGTGGGTGACCAACTGCCTGTCTGTACAAGATGGAGCATGAAGGCCCCAATTCCCAGGGGCCAGACCTTTTTGAGGAGGGCTAAGGCTGGGCATGAGGGTAGGGGGCAGCAGTGGAGGGGAATTCCAGGAACTGGGTGGGGGCCTTAGGAACCTGGAAAATAATGCAGGGTGGGGTATGAAGGCAATAGGCTGTGAGACCCAATTGAGTTTCAAGGGCAAGGAATACATTCCAAAGTTTATCTACTTTGGGCAATGAGGGAGAATGGCTCAGGCTTATATCCTCATTCCATCATAAGATTTTCAAAAAATGATTAGAAGATACATATTTATGAATATACAGGTTTTCTCCATTATACATTAATATATTAAATTGTATCCATAGATTTTCCAATGTTCATCCATGATCCTGTTTACTACCAGAATTTTTTCCAAGTATGATTGAATGGTTTTTGTGGTAAGATGTCTTAAGTCACTGCTTGGGATGCCTGTATCTCAAAACAGTGCCAGTTTAAGCCGAGGCTACTCTGCTTCCAATACAGCTCTGAGATAATAGATACTGGAAAGCAGCAGATAATGGTTCATGTGCTTGGGACCCTGTGATAGAGATGAGTAGGTGAAATTCCAGGCTTCTGGCTTCAGATTAGTCATAACTGTTGATAGTATTTGGGGAGAGAGTTAATAGAAAATCTATTCCTCACTGTTTCTCTCTCACTTTCTACTTTCACTAAAATGAATAAGACTTCACAGAATGGACTAATATTTGATAAATATATTCACCTGTAATCTAGAAACCAATTTTTCCCTGTCCATTTTTTCAGTTCATTTTTAATGTATTTTTATTTCTTTATTTATTTGTGAGAGTTAGACTGTGAGAGACAGAGACAAAGATCTTCCTTCCATTGGCTCACCCCTCAAATGGCAAATATGCTTGGAACTATGCCAATCCAAATCCAGGAGCCAGGTGCTTCCTCCTTATCTCCATTGTAGGTGCAGGGGCCCAAGCATTTGGGCCATCCTCCACTGCCCTCCTGGGCCACAGCAGAGAGCTAGACTGGAAGAGGAGCAACCAGGACTAGAACCCGGGGCCCATATGGGATGCTGGCGCTGCAGGGGAAGGATTAACCAAGTGAGCCATGGCGCCAGCCCCTTTTTCAATTCATTTTTAGAAAAATTGTGGGTTTTGTACTTCTGTGATATTTCAACCATAAATATGGGGAAGTTTTACTAGATCATTTCCTTGAAGGTAAAGAGTGAAATGTGTCTATACTCTAAGCAGGATCACATTCATGGGACAAGATTTGAATATGTGGTTGTCTTGTGTTCTGTCTTCCCAGGCAAACAGCATTTGTGGGATTTTTTGATGAAAATCTCTGTTTTATCTGCACTCTTACAGTTTCCCCATATTTCTAAGGAAACCTGACATCCTAATCTTCTTAGAACTACAACAGTTACAGAAAGTCCCAATATACCACCTTGGCTATGCATTCTCACCAGTTGAAATAATTTGTTTCTGCAACCCAGAGTCTGCTCAATTATTGAAAATTGATTCCTAACTCATTGTGAAGACGTCAGCCCTGGTTACCTCCTCTTGTTTCTTTCTATAAACACTCCTCTGTGATAATTTGAGTTTCTGGAGGTTTTTGATCAGTTGTTGATTTTCACAGAAAACTTCATTTCCTTCGCCTTTACCAGAGATACTGATCTCCATAGATACTGTAGAATGTCTGTGTCTGAATCACAGGACCAGCTGTCTTCAGGAGTAAGACTTGGGAAAAACTCATGGAAAGAACACCAGTCAATATCTGTTGCACTGCTTCTACTTTGGCCTCCCTGCCCGTTATGTACACACTGACCTGGTAGGCATTATTTCCCAATCCAGGGCTCTGCTCCTTGCTCCAACTTGAAGATCAAGTCAGGTTTGGTCCTGCAGTGCCCTACTAATGGAAACAATATAGACTTTGTGAAATCACTATCTTGGGTTAATGAAAGGAGTACAGCTTGGTCCAGGAGCTATGCAACAAATGTTCCAATGTGAAATCCTTCCCAGGTGGTAGATATTCAGATTCTTCATGGACTCAAATTCTATACCTGTCCCTCATTCAACTTTATGAATAGTGCTCACTTAGTTGTCAAATAGCAAGAAAATGTTACCATTGGGCATGCGATGAGTGTCACTCACCCAGGGAGAACAGGCTGCTGTAGGTCTCCAGCATTACATCCCTGTACAGGATTTTCTGAGCTTGGTTCATGTTCTGCCATTCCTCCCAGGTAAAGTACACAGCCAGGTCTTCAAATGCTATCATCACCTGTGACAGAACACTCCTGGTCAACATGTCAACTCTGTCACCTAACAAACAATGGCAGTTGTATATCTTCTACATGGGTATGGATGAAGAAGCAAGAATGCCATTTCATTTCAGATTTGTGAGCATTTGGGCAGCCACACAGAAGCATTCAACAGGGGATCAAACCTGTGGTATAAAGGCTGTGAAAATTGCCCAAGCTGGAGGGAAACAGGAATTTCTGTTCACAAAGGCCAGACTATATCAAGGGCAATTGCACAGTAGGCTGAAAGGGGGACAAGAGTCACTCTGGAATGAGCAATGTTCAGAAGAATGTAGAAGTATTCAGGGAAAAAGACAAGAAACCATCTGGGAAGTTATGCAGGGATTTGCAATTATGGCAGAAAAAAAATTTTTTTAAAAGAGACAGTAGGCATTTAACTTAGTGTTTATGATGCCAGCTCAGATACTCTCTCTCTGCATCAAATTTCCAAAGTTGGATTTCAGTGCCAGCTCCAGTTTCCAGCTCCCAGCTAATGCAGACCAGGGGAAGCAATGGTGATGCCAACCAAGAGGGAGGCCTAGATTCCATTCCTGACTCTTGGCTTCAGTTGTGCCCCACCTCTGCTTGATATTTTTATTCAGGCAGTGAAGAAGTGCATGGGAGCTCTCTAGATTTCTCTCACTGCATCAATTTCTTTCTCTATCAGGCTCATAAATATTTTAAGTAAGGGAGGAGATTCAAGAAAGAATAAAAAGTAGCTTTTGCTTTTTCTATAATTATTCTACTCATAAACATTTAAAGAACTGAAATAACATGATAACAAATTAAAGTAAAAGCTATGGAGTTATTTACCCAAGAACAGAACCTGAGAAATTCTGTACTGTAATCTGCATTTGTGACTGAGGGAAATACAGAGAGCTTTGTTTGAGATCCTGCAGTAGGCACCAGCATTGTGGTACAGCAGGTAAGTCTCCACCTGCAATTCAGGCATCCCATGTGGACAGACAATTTGAGTCCTTAGTGCTCCACTTCCAATTGAGTTCCCTGCTAAAGTGGCTGTAAAAGCAGTGAAAGATGGCCTGAGTATTTGGGCCAATTCCACAAATATGGGAGACCCAGATAGAGTTCCAGACTCCTGGCTTTGGCCTGGCCAACCATTGTGGCCATTTGTTGAATGAACCAGCAGATGGAAGATATCTCTTTCTCACTACCCATCTCTCCCTATCTCTATTACTCTGCCTTTCAAATAAGTTAATAAATAAACCTTGGGGCTGGCACTGTGGCACAGCAGGCTAATGCCCTGGCCTAAAGCACCAGCATCCCATATGGGCACCGTTTCAAGACCCAGCTGCTCTAATTTTGATCCAGCTCTCTGCTATGACCTGGGAAAGCAGTAGAAGAAGGCCCATGGATTTGGGCCTTTGTAGCTGTGTGGGAGACCCAGAAAAACCTCCTGGCTCCTGGCTTTAGATGGGTGCAGCCCGGCCAGTGCAGCCAATTGGAGAGTGAAATGTTGAATGAAAGATCCCTCCTCTCTCTCTTTCTCTCTGCCTCTCCTCTCTCTGTGTAACTCTTTCAAATAAATAAATTGTTAAATACAATCTTAAAACGTGAAAGAACATGCAGTAGATTATTTTCCCCACAGTGTTCTTACTCTAGCTGGGAATCAAGTTCATCTCCTCAAACTATTAAGGACTGCATTACTCTAACAATTAAAAAAATAAATGCGGCTGGCCCCACGGCTCACTAGGCTAATCCTCCGCCTTGTGGCGCTGGCACACTTGGTTCTAGTCCCAGTCAGGGTGCCAGATTCTGTCCCAGTTGCCCCTCTTCCAGGCCAGCTCTCTGCTGTGACCAGGGAGTGCAGTGGAGGATGGCCCAAGTCCTTGGGCCGTGCACCCCATGGGAGACCAGGATAAGTACCTGGTTCCTGCCATCAGATCAGCACAGTGTGCCAGCTGCAGTGCACCAGCCATGGTGGCCATTGGAGGGTGAACCAACGGCAAAGGAAGACCTTTCTCTCTGTCTCTCTCTCTCTCTCACTGTCCACTCTGCCTGTCAAAAAAAATAATAAATGTCACTGATTTGTGGTTTAGCCCTAGGTAAGTAATTCTCTTGCAGAATGCTAAGTGTTTATTTCCAGGGTGGAACTAAAACACTGCCCACTACATCATCTGTATAACACTAAAGAATGTGTTGGACATTATGACCCCAAAATTTAGAATATTGTCCTTGACTTCAATTGAAATCATATAACAAATATATATTTTGCTATGGCAACAGAAAATGAGAGATGACATTGCCTTTTCTTGGATAAATGCAATGATTGATAGTCATGACAAATTCATCATACATCTTGTTTCTATATATTCCCTGAGAATAAAATTTACCTTCCTACATCCATTTTCATTAATAAATTATTATAAATCTAAAAACAAAACAGACAGAAAGCTGGGAATAATTAAGAAAACCACTTACAGGGGCCAGTGCTATCGCACAGTGGGTTAAAGCCCCAGCCCGCAGAACCAGCACCAGATATTAATTCCCACCAAATCAGGTGTGAGTGCGATTTTCAGGTGAATTCAATCAGAATTCCACAGCCATTCAGCTGGGAGGGGTGGATGAATCCAGAAACAGCCAGTTTACATGGGACTAAATCAAGCCTAATATCACAAAGGACTTTTGCATTTCTTTGGCTTTTTTCACATTTGTCTTATTTATCATGATTTGTAATAAATTTTCTGATGTGAGTTTTAGTTTTGAGACTGGAATATGGAGTTCAGGGCCCCGGAGGAATGGTCTCTTTCAATCAGGGCACAGATGTTGGCTTGCTCCAATTCTGGCTTGCTGTCATTGTTTTGGGTGCCTCAGCCGATTTGTGGTTTTGAGCAGCAATTTTCTAAATATTTTCTTGGTCTGAGTTTCTTTTGCCTTCTTCCATCCCAAATTTTGTATTCTGACGCAGTACAAACAAGAAGTTAGACAGAGGATCCATTATGAAATAAAAAACACAATAAATTGGCCTTTCAGGCTTAGAAATCTACAGGCAGGATGACCAAGATGAATTTTTGTGTTTTGGAAAATGAAATGGAACCAATTTGCTGTGGGGACAGATATTAATTCCCTCCAAATCGAGTTTGACTGCGATTTTCAGGTTAATTCCATCAGAATTCCACAGCCAGTCAGCTGGGAGGGGTGGATGTATCCAGAAACAGCTGGTTTCCTTGTGACTAAATCAAGCCCAATATCACCAAGGACTCTTGCATTTCTTTGGCTTTTTTCACAGTTTTCTTATTTATCATGATTTGTAATGAATTTTCTGATGTGAGCTTTGGTTTGGAGGCTGGAATAAGGAGTTCAGGGTACAGCAGGAATCGTCTTTTTGAATCAGGGCACAGCTGTTGGCTTGCTCCAATTCTGGCTTTCTGTCACTGTTTTGTGTGCCTCTGCTAATTTTGGTTTCTTATGCAGCAATTTTCTAAATGTTTTCTGGGTCTGATTTGGTTTTGCCTTCTTCCTCCCCAGATTTTGTATTCTGATGCAATACAAACAAAAGTTCAGACAGAGTAGCTAGTAAGAAATAAAAAAAAAAAACAAATTGGTGTTTCATGCTTAGAAATTTACAGGCAACGCAACCAACATGAGTTTTTGTGGTTTGGAAAAAGAAATGGAACCCTTTTACTGAGGGGACAGATATTAATTCCCTCCAAATCAAGTGGGAGTGGGATTTTCAGGTGAATTCAATCAGAATTCCACAGCCAGTCAGCTGGGAGGGGTGGATGAATCCAGAAACAGCCGGTTTCCTTGTGACTAAATCAAGCTGCTGCTCCCTGTGGACTTGTCCTCCTCAGCCTCTGACTAGAGCACACCCACCTCTCCAAGGCTGACATCCTCTGACACATGTTTCACTCTTATGTTCTCTCTAAACTGCAGACTCTTGGGCAACATAAGTAAATCTAATGCATCAACTTGCATAGACACACACACCGGAGGACTCCAGAGTCTTGGATTTCAGGTTGTAATTAACTTTCCTTTTCAGAGGACTTGTGAAAAAACAAGTCTGGAAGCCAGGGTGTAGCCTTGTGGTTCAAATTCCTATGTCCCACTTTGGAGTTTCTTGGTTTGATTCCTGGTTCCAGTACTTGCCTCCAAATTCCTGATAATATAGACCCTGGGAGCTAGCAAGTAATGGCTCAGATGATTGGGTTCCCTACTCCTGGGACAGCCCTGGCCACTGGGGACATTTCAGCAGTGAACTAGAGGGTGAATACCACTTCTCTATCTACTTGTTCATTTCTTTGCATCTCAAATTAAAAAACAAATCAAGTATGTTTGTATCATCCATTAAAATAACTTCCTCAATGGAAAAAAAGAGTTTCATTGTTAAATTTGGGGAAAAATAATGATTCTTGGTTGTGATATTAGAATAATGCATAACTGTACATCGGACTTCCATTGTGGACAAGGAAGAGAAAGATGGAAGCAATAATTTTTGCTTCTGGTTTTGGTACTTGTCATGTAACCTTGAAAAATTCATTTAAACTCATGGGGCCTGAGTGTCCTTCAAATTACAGGCTCATCTAGTTGAGGCAGGTGGTGTAAGGGGAGGTGGCAGGAAGCTGAGAGCTTTCCTTGTTTCTGTGCTCACAGAGCTAAGTGACCATAGCAAGTCATTTGACCCCTCTGGATCTTCCTCCCTTGTGAGAGAAGATTGTCTTTATAGTTAAAGGATTTATTCTACACAGTCCTATCTTATGGTAAGGTTCACATGACTGTGAAGTGTTTTATAAACTGGCAGTGCAATAATCAAGTTGGCACTGAAGATGAAATGCTAAACAGCATAGAACTTCTAAGGCTTGTAGTTCTATGAGGAGCTACACAGAAACATTCAAGTTCATGGGCATTTTTAAATTTAAAAACAGAATCATTGAATCACTGTTCAGAATCAGTATAGTTGCTAAAATTCTTATTTATAATCACTGAGATTGGCAGTGTAATTACTGATAGCATACTCCTAGTGTTGTATATTTTAGTTTATACAATACTTAGACTATATAAAATATAGGTAGCATGGGAAGTGCGATACACAGCAGTCTTGTAGAATGGCAGATGTCCTAAACAGCACTCTGGCCTCAGAATCAGCCCTTAAGGCACTCAGATCTAGCTGAAGAGCCCATGAGAGTATTTTAGGTATGGAAAGCCACTCTGGCAAAAAAGAAAAAAAAGGACCTAAATAAAAGATCTCTGTGAGTGAGATCCCAGTAGAAAGAACGGGCCATCAAAGAAGGAGGTACCTTTCTCTGAAGGGAGGAGAGAACTTCCACTTTGACTATGACCTTGTCTAAATAAGATGGAAGTCAGTGAACTCAAGAGGCTTCCATAGCCTTGGCAACTCATGACTAGAGCCCAGGGAGATTTCTGATGCCATAAACAAGAGTGTCAGATTGTTCAGTCAACAACAGGAATCACTGTGTGCTTACTCCTTTTGTGGGATCTCTGTCCTTAATGTGTTGTCCAATGTGAAGTAATGCTATAACTAGTACTCAAACAGTATTTTACACTTAATGTTCTGTGTGCTGCAAACTGATGAAAACTTAATATAAACTAAATCGATCTTCTTTGTATAAAGATGATTGAAAAAGAATCTTGATGTAAATGGAATGGGAGAGGGAGTGGGAGATGGGCGGGGTGCTGGTGGGAGGGGAGTTATGGGGGGAAGCCTTTGTAATCCATACACTGTACTTTGGAAAATTATATTCACTAAATAAAAGTTTAAAAATATTAAAAAATAAAAATATAGGTAGCAATATTTAATGCTTCTCTTACTGTTCCTGGATTGGATTATAGCATACATTAATAAACCTTTTTTAAAGATTTATTTATTTATTTATTTGAAAGACAGCATTATTGAGAGTGACACATAAATAGAGATGATCTGTCTGCTGTTTTAATCCCCACGTGGCTGCAAGCAGCTGCAGCTGGGCTAATCCAAAGCCCGGTGCTTCTTCCAGGTCTCCCACATGGATTCAGGGGCCCAACTATTTGGGCCACCTCCTGCTGCTTTCCCAGGCACATTAGCAGGGAGCTAGATTAGAAGCAGAGCAGCTGGGACATGAACCAGTGCCCATAGGGGATGCCAGCACTGCAGGTGGTGGCTTTACCTTA
Organism: Oryctolagus cuniculus; assembly: GCF_051225735.1. Taxonomy (NCBI): domain Eukaryota; kingdom Metazoa; phylum Chordata; class Mammalia; order Lagomorpha; family Leporidae; genus Oryctolagus; species Oryctolagus cuniculus. The sequence goes on along the minus strand of NC_142879.1, from coordinate 81,413,739 downwards.
TATGCAACAGCACCAGCTACAGCCTATTCATTTTAAATTAACAACTAAAGATTATCTGCTGTTCAGCCTCCAGGCTTTGGCTTGGCCCAGCCTCTGCTGTTGTGGACATTTGGGGAGTGAAACAGAGGTTGAAAGATCTCTCTTCTTATGTCTCTCCCTCTCTAACCTTGCCTTTCAAATAAATAAATGAGTCTTTGAAATAAAAATACATGCATACATACACAGACACACACACACACACACACACACAGTACCAACATGGTGGGTAAAGCCATGGCCTGCTGTGCCAGCATCCCATATGGGTGCTGATTCAAGTCCCAGCTGCTCCACTTCCAATCTAGCTCCCTGCTAATGTGCCTGGGAAAGCATCAGAAGGTGGCCCAAGTGCTTGAACCACTGCATTCATGTGGGAGGCCTGGCAGAAGCACCTGGCTTTAGATTGGCTCAGCTGAGGCCAATTTGGGAAGTGAACCAGCAGATGCAAGATCTGTCTCTACCCCTTCTCTATAACTCTGCCTTTCAAATAAATAATAGATTTTTAAAATGGGGGAAAAGGGCAGTTTTGTTGCCTTCCCTTTACCTAGAGTAACATAATCAAAATCTGTTAGGCAAATGAATAAGGGAAATTCTGAGATCATGTATTGACCACAGAAGAGAATGGATTCCTTGTGCATTTTCTGCAAGACCATGCTAGTTGGAACCAAGGGAAGCATAACAAAAAAGGGGAGGCCTATATCCCTCTTATTTGTCTTCTTTGTTCATTGGAGCAGTGGAGAGTTGAGTAATGTAATATTGGTGTTTGTCTCCATACAGTTCATGTCTATTTAGCTGGTTCTTTTTATTTGCATTTCTTTTTTATTTATTTTAAGAGATTTATTTGAAAGGCATAGAGACAGGGGTCTTCGATCTGCTGGTTTGATTCCCCAATGTTTGGGTGAGGCTGAAGGCCCATGAGCCCCCTCCCATCTCCCATGTGGTGTGGGGTCCAACCACCTGTCCATCACCACTGCACTCGTTGGCTGGAGTGGGAGAGGAAGTAGGGCATCATGGAATGGAACTGGTGCCCATGATGCGGGCCCTGCAGGCTGTGGTTGCACCTCCATGCCACGGTGCCATCCTCGATAAACCTTTCTTTAAAGTGGAATTAGGGGTAAAAATTGTCTGAGGTGAATGTGCGTTTCTGTTGTGAGAGAGGCTGAGGCCCCGTGGGTGCCTGGGGGCCAACAGGAACACCTGAAGCCTTGGCCCCCAGGTCCCGGTGTCTCCCCTCTGCTTCTGCCCTGCCTGCAGGCCCGGCCCAGGCTCCAGTGGTGCCTCAGGGATTTCAGTACCAAACTGGTCACTTTAGGTCACTTTGTGATGCCTGACTTCTGCCCAAAGAAGGAAGCAAGAAGGGGCCCAGCAGGCTTCCCCCGACCTCTGGAGCCCCGAGCCATGGTGCCGGCCCACGACCCAGGGAGCCCGTGATGATTCTGGACCAGCCATTGGGACCCACGACCCCTGACCCCAGGCTCCAACCCCTTCGAGGTCACCACCGCAGCCTCCTTTTTAGCTGGTTCTTAATCCTCAAGAAGGGTTTTAGGTCAATGTTCTATTCTCATTAAAGACCTTTATGTTTAATTAAAGATTCTGTTAGTAATTTTAACCCTGGGTCATTCTAAAGATGTGCTGTGACTTAGGTTTAGAAAAGAGCATCTTCCTTGCCACCCTCATCTCAGCTCTGGGGGCTGTCAGTTCTCCCTGCACAGATTCAGTAATGCATGCTTCTTCTCTACTACAAAGATCTTATGTTGGTCATATTTCCAGTTACCAAAATCAAATCAACTCACACCTGGACTCTGAGTATTCAATGACATTAGTTATCAAAATAAATGTATTCAAATATTCAAAGACCACTTCAAAGCTTAACTGCCTTCAAGAGTGTTTGGCACTTGGAACAGCCACTGTGGTTTTCTACACATGAGTACTCACTATTTTATATACCACTTAACAATTCAAACATCACTTCAGCTTCAGCAATACACAACAATAGAATGGATGATTCTACATAATAAACATGTTACATTAGTTTGGACTTAAAAACTAGAACTAAAACCATGCGGCAACATGGATGGATTTAAGGAAAGATGTAGAGCTAGGTAGCTAAGGCTACAGAATCCCAGACCTATTGATTTTAAGTGAGTCTGGAACAACAGCATTCCATTGCATTATCTTCCATCTCAGAGTCCTGCTTTTCCAGTGAGACCCACCCCACTCAGACCACGTATTTCCTGCCTGTGTCTTCACGGTGGTGGAAGCTGTTCTCATACAGGCATCTCCTGGACAGTCACCAGCTTCCTGATTTACTACCTGAACTGGAATCCCCAATTGCGAGGTATATTTCCCAAACACCCAGGCTGAACTGAATGTTCATCTCTGGCAGTCAAAAACTTCTGCCTTAGGAAACAGAACATGTCCTCTACTCTGGGGCTCCTTTTTCTTCTCATGGGGTTCTGTGGTGATCTGTGGTTTTCAACACAAGTCCTGGGAACATTCTGACTCAAAAGAAAGACCAGGGATAAGAGTTCTTTCTGGGGGCTGGTGTTGTGGCATAGCAAGTTACACTGCTGCCTGCAGCACTAACATCCCACATGAATGCTGGTTTGACTCCCAGCTGCTCTTCTTCTTCCACAACTCCTTGCTGGGTAAAGCAGCAGAGAACGGCCCAAGCTCTTGGTCCTCTGCCCCCACATGGGAGACCTGGAGGAAGCTGCTGGCTTCAGCCTGGCCCAGCCCTGGCCATTGTGGCCATTTAGGGAGTGAGCCAGCAGATGGACCGCTGTCTTTCCCTCTCTTTTTCTCTCTGTAACTCTGCCTTGCAAATAAATACAACTTCAGAAAGTTATTCTCCATCAAGCAATACACCCTTTTCCAGGCAGTTGTAAAGCTGGGAGTCATAGCTTCTTGTATATTTTGGATAATAAGAGTTTTGGTTTGAAAGCATGTTCATCTGAAACAAAGATCACTCATTATCCTTTGTTAGAGAAGGGGGCTCTGCTCTTTGAAAGTGAAAATCAGAAGCTGTAATGTGTGATGAGCTCCACCTGCCAGGTCTGGGGAGACTTATTTGAAAGACAGGACACCAGGAGAGGAAGCTTTTCAGATTCCCTGGCCCTTGCTTTAGTCTTATGTCTTTACTTCTTTTGTTGCTTCTTGATGTCAAAAGTGTACACTTTATGCTGAAATGAGGAATTGTGTCTAACCTCTTTTGGGCCTTTTTCTAAGCAGAATGTATATATTTTTCTTGAATATAAGGATAGCTTCTGGGGTGGGTGGATTTTTTTGGAAGTTTTCACAAGCTAGCCAGTAGCCTATATTTGCTTCACAGAATTCAGTTTTTAGAAAAGCCTCCAATACAGCCAGACCATCTGTAGGTAGGGAAGAGCAGGCAGAAAAATAAAAAGAAACATGAGGAATATGAGGAAGCTAATGATCAAATAATCCCTTGTGCTTTTCTAGTACTAGGATTAGCTATTCTCGTTTTTACTCAGTCCTGTAATCATGCGGATTTAGCTCTTTAAAGACAAAGATGCCTGTAGGCAAAATACTTCATTGGTTCCATAGTACTAAAACAGAATTACTTCAGTTTGTTTTAGTGCCAAAAATGTATTTACAGGAGAGGCATAAATCCTCAGGGAACTAAGTCTCTTGCAAACACTGCATGCAATGAAAAGCATCCTCAGCCTCAACCAAGAGCACTGCCATTGCAGAGCTGAAGGCTGATTTATCTTCCCCACCTGGTATGACTATGCTGCGAAATAAGCGGAGATAAACAGACCTTCTAGGTTAAGTCGAATTCTCCTTGGTGAGCTGCTGATTTGAGGACACAGCCTTTCTGCACTCTTGTGATATTTGCAATGGATTCAATTCAAGCCTAATTCACAATTGCTGGCCAGCAGCTCCTGGAATGCTTCTGACCACAACAGTGCCTCCTTCAGGGAAGGTCTGCAAGAGCAGTTCTCTAATGAGTTGTGCTCAGAGCAGTTCCCCTCCCAGCTCAGCAGTGAGCTCTTCAGATTGCAAACACAGGAATCTCAACTTACTTGATGAAAGCTTGCTACCTGCTTTTCTTGCCAATTGTGGCCTTCCCAGGAATGGTGGAGTTTTGCCATAGGTAGCTCAACCCAGTCTTCAATACTCTTATTCTTACAAAAAAAAAAAAAAAGACAATTCACTAAGTGGTCATTCTTGAATACACTACTGAGCCTGAATGCATTTTTACCAAATAAAGTTGCCCAATAGCTATAAACCAAAAGCCAACAACAGGCTTGCCCACCTAATATTACACTCAGCCCCGAAGTACTGAGCAGTTTCATCAGTTCCTCAGAATGTAACTACGCTGTGAGGACTACAGATAGGGATACCCAAATTTTAATTATCAATACACTGCACAGCTAATAAAGCAGATGCTGTCTCTTGCCCACAAAAGGAGACAGTTTCCCTGCAAGGTTAACCGCAATCGGGAGACATTTTGCACCTGATGGAACCCACAGCGGGACTGCTTTGAGCCAGCTCCTCTCCTTCCCTTTCCACTTTCGGTCCAGGATGGGACAGAGACCATGCACAGGAGGTGCCACCAGTCACCCATTTCCCCCTGTCCACCTGCAATGCTCCTGGGAGGCAGATGCCGCAGAACAGTGATTTGTTCCATGATTGTCACGGTGTGAGATCAGCCCACCATGAGAAAATGACCATGGACTCCAATGAGATATCAACCACAGAAGCACTGCCACCAACAGCAGTGCAGGAGGGTGGATGATGGAAGGCACAACATGGCCAGAATCCCAAGGGACCCCGCAGGACTCTGCTGCCCTGGATGCCTACAGCAGGCAGCTGCACGAGGGCCCAGTGCACCTCCAGCACCCTTCTACCAAACCCTTCCCCCTGTCTGCCCATGCAGACCACACAGATGCTGTGTCAGTGAGTAAATTAGCGCTGTGCACTAGGTTGTCCTGCTGAGACTTGGCCTTCATTACTTCCCCATGTGCAGCACGTGCTGCAAGCCTCAGCCAGCAGGGCTGGCGGGAGAGGTGAGCAGTCGCACTCACCAGGTCTGTCTCTTCTTCTCCTGCCCCTCCTGACTCAGGGGCCACCGATGGCATTTTAGCCCCAAGGCACGAAACGGGACGGCCAAGAACCTAACACCACCCATGTCACGCGCACACACTGCAACTACCAGCTGCCCACCAATGACCACCGACTTTATAGCCAGCCTGGCATGGGGCGGGTCTTGCAGCACTGTTCCTGCCTCAGGGCAGCAAAGATTGTCCTGAGGCCCCCTGCTGGACTGAGCCTGAACTGCCCTGCAGCAGATTCTGGAAGCAAGAGAGCTGCTGATGGCTGAGGCCCTGGCTCAGAGTACACTTAGAGAGACCCTATGCCTGGCAAGAGCACCGGGGCCCTGGACTTTCCCAGGCTGCAGTCCTAGGGTGGAGGATGGCTCGGCCTTTCCTTCCTCAGCCCTGCCCGCAGGTGGAGCAGGGTTCCCACGGGGGCATCTTCCTTCGTGGGAGAGCCGGTGAACCCCAAATGCCATGACTCCCGGTGCCGGGTGCTGGCCTGCAGCCTTCCGGGAGGGAGTAGGTGACAGTGACTTTGTGGGGAGGTGACACTTGAGCTGGGCCTGTATTTTTGGGTTAGTTCTAGATGCATATCCCAGTCACCTGGACCTGCGGGTCTGCTGCAGGCCTCCTGGAGGCTCTGGGAGCTGGGCGTCCTGGTGGCAAGGGCAGGAGGGTGGGAGGTCGAGGCGCTGAGCTCCCACTGGGTGCACCAGGCACTTTGGAGCTGTTCAGAGTAAGGAGTCGAGGTCACCTCCTGAACCACTCCTGGTTCCAAACTCCTGATTTGGGATTTGCCAGAACCCTGAAGTAGGGGTGTGGTGGGGGTGGTAGTGGTTGGCTTCAATGCACTGTATTTGTGAATTCTTCAAACACAGCTTCTCCCTACTCCTGCAGGCTTTCAAGTGATTGACGAGGACAGAGTCCCTCCACTGCAAAGTGACTGAAGTTTGGAAACTACGTCCAGAACTTCACAATGTGTATTCAGGTGGTCATCCTTGAGGCCTGCAGGTGGACAGCAAGAGCAACAGTAAGATATTAACTACTGTAGATACTCTCCTTTCTTTCCGGTAGACCCACCAAAAGAGAATGGGAGATGAGTACTTGAACATTGGAACCAGTCAGCATGTTAGGGTGAGCTGCCAGTACTTGGAGCTCAGGAGTGGACATGGAGAGCAAAACATGCATTGTTACTAAAGAGGACAGTTAGGCATTTTACTGTGAAAAGGGAAATCATTTAGATGTGAGCAAGACACCTTAAGAAAAGGTCTGTATAGTTATTTTTGTTTATTTGCAAGGCAGAGAGAGCCCTTCCATTTATTGCTCATTCCTCAAATGTCTGCACCAACCAGAGCTGGGTCAGGCTGAAGCCAGGAACTCAGTGTGGGTCCCCTACACAGGTGGCAGGGACTCAAGTACTTGAGCCATCAGCTGCTGCCTCCCAGGGTTCTGTTAGCAGGAAGCCAGAAGCAGAAGCAGGGCTAGGGCTTGAGCCCTGGGCATTCTGACTGGGATGTGGAAGGCTTTACCACTATGCCAAACACATGCTCCAGTAAGGTGTTTCAACACGTTTGCAAAATGTAAGACTGTGGTTTTAAATATATGCTCTTCATCTTAAAAATTTGCATAATCTTATATTCAGTTTCATATGATTCAATACTTATTATTAAATACAAGTAACATTTAGACACATGCTTTCCTCACCAATACAAACCTCAGTAATTTTTTCACTTAGAACCTTGAATATTAGCATTCATTCAGACTGAAGTTCACTCATAGGCTGGGAATTCTGACAAAGAGACAGTAGGGAAACAAATCTAGATGTGTATCTGATACCTAATAAGATTCTGAACCTGACTGACAGAATCTGAGTAACTGTTCAGAGAGTGACTTCATACCTCTCCCCTCTGTAATGAGAAGACTGTGTCCTTTGGACACTTTCACATGATGTTATGTAAATCTAACCTGAAAAGCCTTTTATAAATTCTGAAGTACCATACAGAAGCATATTATGCATTTCCATATGTGTGAAAAAAGGCAATGTCAAAGGCATAGCTATTCCAGAGAGAAGTTAGGAGGATTAGCTCAGTTTGTAAATGTGTAAGTACCATTAAATATCTACATATTCGAAATAGATTTATAGAGTGTGGAGTTCATGATAGATATTGAATAAATGCACTCTGGATAATAAGCAAATATCAGAAATAATGCCACACCCATCAGTGTTTAAACTCTTCAGAGAGCTCCGTGCCAGGGAAGTGCAGTGATCCCTGTAAATTAACAAAAATCAATCTGTGTATACCCATGGAAGCCACTGGTTTATATGCAGTCTATACTAGAGGTTTTTGTGCTTAGTAAAATTACTTGATTTTTTAATGAATGCTTTCAGACTGATACCTGATGCTGAGTGGCAGACAATTTTTTCTGAAAAGTATGTGGTTGAGAAATATAAATATAAATCAGTTTATAATTTTTGTGTCTGAATATTTTTATGCATTGAGACAATACCTGCAATAATCAGAAGACTTTTCCTCAAAAAGTTGCTACATTGATGCATCTTCATTTATGTATGTAATGTATGTTTAGGTAAAAGGAAGAGAGAGAGAGAGAGATCTTTATCTTTCATCTGCTGGCTCAGTTCCAGATGGCCACAAAAGCTGGGGCTGAGCCAGGCTGAAGCCAGGACCCTGGAACTCTGTCCCAGTCCCCCATGTGGGTGCAGGAACCCAAACACTTGGGTAATCTTTGCTGCTTTCCCAAGCAAAGAGCTGGACGAGAAGTGAAGCAGGTGAGTCTCAAACAGTGCCATAAGGCATGCTGCTGTTGCAGTTGGCAACTTACCTCTTTGTACCACAATGCTGGCCCTAGATTGATGACATGTTTAAGTGCTGCCACTGGCTTTTGGCTAAATAGGATGACTTAACATGTTTTCCACTCTGTGGAAGAGGAACAAATAAGGCAGTTGGTTGTAAAAGTTGCCCATGGAAACCACAGCCTGAGAAAGATGAATCAACTCACCTTGCATTTTCCACCTTGCATCTACACCACCCTTTTCTGGACAAACATCTGATTGTATGCCCTTGTGATGGAGGTTCTCAGGGTGCTGGAACCTTTTGTAATTTTTTAAAAATATAGATTAAGAAGAAGGCAAATAAACAAAAAATTACAAACTGCTGCCAATACCAAGAAGAGATTATTGAGAGTAAAAGGTCACCTGTTGGAGCCAGCACTGTGGCACATCAGGTTAAAGCCCTGGCCTGAAATACAGGCATCCCATATGAGTGCTGGTAGAGTTCCAGCTGCTCCACCTCCAGTCCAGCCTCTTGCTAATGCACCTGGGAAAACAGTAGAGGATGGCCCAAGGACCATTTTGCTCATGTGGGAGACCCAGAAGAAGCTCCTGGCTCCTGGCTTCAGATCAGCTCAGCTCTGTCCATTGTAGCCATTTGGGCAGTGAACCAGCAGACAGAAGATTCTCTCTCTCTCTCTCTCTCTCTCTCTCTCTCTCTCTCTCTCCCTACCTCACTCTCTACCTCTCTATATAACTTTTTCAAATAAATAAAATAATTTTTTAAAAAAAAAGGTATCCTGCCATACTTCTTTCTTTCCTGTTAATTCCTAGGAATTAAAAATTGTCAGGGCCAGCACTGTGGCAAAATGGGTTATACCAACATCTGCAGTACTAGCATTCTCTATGGGCACCAATTACATGTTCTACTTCTGATCCAGCTCCCTGCTAACATACCTGGGAAAGCAGCAGAATATGGTACAAATCCTTGGGTCCTGCACCCAAGCTGGGACCTGGATGAAATTTCCCTGACTCCTGGCTTTTTTTTAAAGATTTGCTTATTTCTTTGAAAGAGTTACACACACACACACACACACACAGAGAGAGAGAGAGAGAGAGAGAGAGAGAGGGAGAAAGGGAAGACTTCCATCTGATGGTTTACTCCCCAACTGGTTGTAATGGCTGGAGCTGCACTGATCTGAAGCCAGGAACGAGGAGCTTCTTCCACGTCTCCCACTTAGGCAGGGGCCCGAGGACTTGGGCCATCTCCTACTGCTTTCCCAGGCCATAAGCTGAAAGCTTGATCACAAGTGGAGCAGCCCGGTCTTGAACCAGCACCCTTATGGGATGCCAGTGCTTCAGGCCAGGTTGTAAATCTGCTGGGCCATAGCTCTGGCCTCCCATGCATGTGCATGGGCCCAAGCACTTGGGACATTTTCTACTGCTTTCCCAGGCCATAGCAAGTAGCTGGATCAGAAGTGGAGCAGTAAGGACTCAAACCAGTGCCCATATGGGATGCCCATAATGTTTTCTTTAATTGGAGAAATGTTCCTTTGATAAAATGAGTGTATAACCCCACAATATTCTCTACTTACTCATAATAGGGTCTGAGATGTAAAAGTCATGATTAATTTCTTAAAAGAAAATTTACATACCCAGAAGCAAAGAGAGAAAATTAACCTTTTGTTTTTCTCATGATTGAATCAGAGTTTCAAAACTAATACTTAACTTGTATTTTAGAGGAGTTAATGACTTAACCATCTCTTCTATTAGAAATACTATGTTGTGGCCAGTGCTGTGGCACAGTAGGTTAAAGCACTGGCCTGAAGTGCCAGCATCCCATATGGGCTCCGGTTCTAGTCCCAGCTGCTCCTCTTCTGATCCAGCTCTCTGCTATGGCCTGGGAAAGCAGTAGAAGATGGCCCAAGTCTTTGGGCTGTTCTGAGGCTCTTAAGGTAGTGAAGATATCTTAGATTCTCATTAGTGAAATCTTTAGAAATGTCAGAAAGCATATAACTTTCTTTAACGATCTGAAACAGAGATGAGATAAATAAGGGCAGAACTGCTCAGCAGCCACAATGCAGGAATATGTATCTTTCTGACGATATCTTCATCTGCTTCTTGCAGTTGCAGCCAATCTGTGAGCTCTTGGTCTGTTTTCTGCCCTTGGGAGGGCCTAGGGTGCTCTATATTGTCTGTAAGGATTCAAAATTTGTTGTATATTAGTGTCTAATCATAAAATTTCCAAAGTGAAAAGCTGGATGTAATAAACTATGCCAGACTGCAAAAAAAAAAAAATACAAACATGGTGTACTGTCTATAAAGTACAGCGGTAAATCTGTATTATAGAGATACACATCTCTACACAATTCTCTCTTTCTTTCCCTCTGAAAGTCTACATTCAGCTCTCGATGGTGTGATTACTTAGGAATAGATTTTATATACTTACTTTCATAATCAGTGAACTCGGAATTATTATTGTAGTATTGAGGATTGTACTGACTAAAACACTATGTTTATTCCATGTTAAATAACATCATCCTATCTTTGGATTCCATTTGTCCTGCTACTGATGTATTCACAGGAGAGGGGAGGTGGGAGGAAAACCCAAGATCCATCAGGGTGGAGGAGGAATGTCAGAGGCTGTGGTTCTATTGTACTGCAGCTTGGGTTCTGGAAGAACACATTAATGGACCCAGATGGTTTGAAGCTGAGGGCCTATGTTCTGTACACTTGTCTGTGGTACTGCATTTTCATTTATGTAAAATTTATTTTCTTCAAGCAATATATTAATTTGGATGAAAATGAAGATGTTAAGGAATTTTCAGAATGGGTCTGTTTAACCCTCATTGGCTTTGTTTTTAGGCACTTAACTCAGAAAAGAAAAGATAGAAAAATACATTTTGGGTTCTCTTCATCTGTACCACGGCACTCTTTGGTTAAGATTTGTCATTTTGTCATATTTGATTCTCTAGACTCCCTGAAAAATCCCCTACTTCATTAGATGGAGTCCGTGTCTCACCATGGCAGTGAAAAGTTTAAAATGTTCTAGCTTTGCATTTAGCTAGGCCGTGGACACATGCCATGACACTTGCCAGCCAATTGTGTCAGGGGCATCATCTGAATCAGAATTACTTGCATGAAAAAAAGGAGTTGCAGATTCTTCCAGTGAAAGTGGAGAGGAGCAAGAGCTGCAGAACATTGCCAGGGTTGAGTGTGCCATGGGATGCCATGTGGTGGCTGGTGTCTGGGGTGCTGGTTCTGCAGAAGATAGGGCTTATGGGGGCTGGTGCTGTGGTGTAGCAGGTAAGTCTGCCGCCTGCAGTGCCAGCATCCCATATGGTCACTGGTTCAAGTCCTGCTGCTCCATTTCTGATCCAGCTGTACTATGGCCTGAGACAGCATTAGAAGATTGCCCACATCCTTGGACTCCTGAACCCACATGGGAGACCTGGAAGAAGCTCCTAATTCCTGGCTTTGGATCAGCTCAGCTCTGGCCATTGCATCCAATTGGGGAGTAAACCAGCAGATGGAAGATTCTCTCTCTCTCTCTCTCTCTCTCTCTCTCTCTCTCTGCCTCTCCTCTCTCTGTGTAACTCTGACTTTCAAATAAATAAATCTTTCTTTTTTTTAAAAGAGCTTATGCTGATGGATAGTGGTCATGGAAAATGTATGGGACATTTTTCAGCAAGATTTTGAATGAATTTTCCAACCCCTGAACCTCCTAGAGATTGGAATAGACTTCTAATGCGTAACTTCCTCTTATGCTTAATTAGGTTTTTGTTTTGAATTGTTTTTGATGAAACAGCAAGGAATTCTGAGTTATAGACTTCCTATTTCAGAGAGGAAAACACTGATGCCTGCATTTTAATTAAAGAATGCCTATCACCCTTTCTTAAGCAACAAATGATCACAGATTCTCTCTTTGCTGCTAAGTAATGAGCATGGTGATTCTTCCCTCCATAACCACCTTCCCACCTACACTCCCTCCCCTCTTCCTCCTTCCTCTCCTATTGACATGGAATGCCTTACATAGCTAGGGTGAACATTTAACCCGCTGGCCCTAGGTGTTCATACACTTCAACTCTGTGTTATTATTCATATGCCCTTTTTATGACCAAGCTTATGTCAGAACGACAAATTATATATTCACCTAATACTGAGAGTCATCAAATTGATTTCTATTTTCTTCTCTCTTAGGCAGTTCTTGAGGGGCAGAAATATTTATTTTGTATATCATGTATTTATTCAACTAAAAGACTGACTGTCAAGATGCTGAGTTTTAGTGTCAAAGCAAATATGTTTCTAGACCCCATGAAGTTTACAGTCTGACAAGAAAGAGCAATCTACCCAAAGAATATTGTTTAACATAGTAAATGCTGGTGTGAAGCCAGTGGATAAAGATTGAAGCATTCTTAATCTAGCACCAACTCTAATCCCATGATCTCTAATTGAGAGAAGTAATCAGAAACACAGAACTCCATGTTACCCAGTTATCTCTTTGAATTTCTGATTAAAAAATAAAACATATCAAACAACACACAAATACCTAGGAGTGCATAATATTTATATACTATCTTGATATTAAAAATAAGAACAAATAACCATGAAAAATAGCAACTTTGAATCTCCTTTGTTTTCTAGACAAGTTATAATCCTATGTGGTTCTATACAGTAAATTATTACAGTAAATTACAGTACATATTACAGTAAATTATTACAGTAAGTAACTATAGTAAATTACCTTTGTAGGTAAACTTCATCTCTCTCACATTTTTCCATTTGATAAATCAGATTTTAAAAACTGAGACCCAAGAGAAAAGAAAGATTTTTAAGCTAGTGTTATATGTTGATTGGCTCTCTAAAAATGATTTATTTATTTATTTGAAAGTCAGAGTTACACAGAGTAGAAGGCGAGAGAGAGAGAGAGACATCTTCCATCTTTTGGTTCACTCACCAATTGGTCACAATTGCTGGAGCTGTACTGCTCCAATGCCAGCATCCAGGAACTTCTTCTGGGTCTCCCACACAGGTGCAGCTGCCCAAGGACTTGGGCCATCTTCCACCACTTTCCCTGGCCATAGCAGAGAGTTGGGTCAAATGAAGAGTAGCCGGGACTCAACCTCCACCCATATGGAATGTCCATGCTGGCAGTAGCTTTACCTGCTATGCCACAGTGCTGGACCCTTGATTAGCCTTTATCTTAGACTTTTTAATGATATTAAAAAACACCGTATTTTTCTAAGCTCTTTCCATTCAGTTTCTACTTTGTAAATTCCAGATAATACTGTCCCCAGAATTAATCTAAGGTATAAATGATATGATATAAGGCATTTAACCCCTTAACCTGTCTCCTTGAATACTCAGCTATGTTAGCTCTGTGTCCATTCTTCTGTCTCTGTACTAGATAAATAAAAAGAAAGTGTAAAATGATTTGAAAAGAACTATAAGGGGTCAGTACTGTGGTGCTGCTGCCAATTGGGGAGTGAACCAGCAGATGGAAAACACCTCTCTCTCTCTATCTCTCTGCCTCTCCTTCTCTGTAACTCTGACTTCCAAATAAATCAATAAATCTTAAAAGAACTATAAACATCAATAAAACACAAATGAAAATTGTATTCTCAAAACTGGATATTAAACCATGCCTTCTACACCTCTGTTAAAAGTTACATTCTATCATAGTCATTTATGATTTCTAGGGCCAAAGTAGTAAATAAGATTTTTCTGGAAGAGACAGAGGTTATGAGGGAGCCAGGATTTGGGGTCAGTTAGCAGCAGTGAGTGTCACTCTTTCAGATTTGATTCAGGAAAGGAAGAACAGCAACTGATCCCTGAGATTTTGGGTTGGGAAGGAAAGGAAGGAGGGACTGAATAAAAGCAAAGGCCCTCTGGTTGTGGGCACCCACCCCTGACTGCAGCCTTTGGAGAGGGCCAGCTGGTGTCTCTATGGATGTTGTGACCTGGACTCAGTTTCCCTGAGTTCCCAGGAGCTCCAACATATTCTGCCTTCTGAATGGCTGTGCCCATTCGCCTGCTACAGCCAGTCGCTGGGGCTCTGAGTTGGACCAGAGGGAGTTCATTCCCTGATCAGGGTCAGCCCTGGGGGCTGTGCTGCTCCTTCTCTGGCATTTACTGCATCTCCTGCTCTGCACGTGCAATCCCAGGCAGTTTCTGAGTGCTCACCCCGAGCCTGCCTCCTGCTGCTTCTTCCCTCTTCATTGTCCACCTGTGGGTCCCAGTTACCAGGGACTCTGTTCCCCACACTCCCTGCTTTGCTCCCCGTGTTTCTGGAAGAAAGTGTACCTGCTCTGGGACTTTCTGCTGCAGGTTTGGAATGCAGGAAGGGGCGGCAACATGTGTGGGAGAAGGGTGGGTGCCAGGGCACCAGAGATCTTGGCAGTTTCCCCCGAGGTCAGGGCTGGGACCTGGGCTGTTCTGTCTCCCACCTCTGCTTCCCAGGCTCCCAGTGCCTGGACTCTCTCCTGCAGAACCTTACCCAAACTGTCCCTAATGTGCTTAATTTAGTGGTTACAGGAGAGAGAGGGCAGCGTTCTGGGAACCTGAACATGCAGAGAAGGAAGGCGGAAAGACTCCCACTCTCCACAGTTAAATAAGCTGGGTTCCCACTGTGGGTGGTCTCAGAATGCAGTTGGGCTGGGCCTCTTGATGTTTTCTGGGCTGTTGGTTCCTGCAGGGTGGGGCTGTATGGCCTTCAGCAGGGAGCCTGTGGCAGCAGAGGGGTGGGAAGAAGGATCTGACAAGGATCTGCCCCACTGCTCTCATCCTGCACCTCATCTTCCTGGTGGGGAGCAGTGTGAAGCGTGAATAGCTGCTTTGCGCATTGATCCCTCTCAAGTATTAATTATCAGACTTTTCCAATGTGGAATTTGAAGCTGTTCCAGAAACCTGGGGTGGGAAAACTCCCTTCTTTCAAACAGGCACAGAGACAGGGGAGGATCCAAGGAGTCTCTATTAATGGCCCTAGGCTCAGCTGGAATGATTTCCTGAGAACTGAGCATCAAATTCAAGTTTCTTAGCTGTTACAGCATTGGTGGGTTTAGATGGCAGCCTACATGACTTAGGACTGTTAGAGTTGGATTGCTCTTGCCACCCCCAAAATGCTCCAAGAGACCTTCTCTCGTGCAATTAACAAAGGGTAAGGTTTATTGATGAGCTGACATGTCGGGACCCCCGTCCCAGTACAGGCGAGCGGCCCCAAATAGTCTTGGGTTAGGGTTTTTATACATGTTTAAACAAAGAAAATCAATCATTGCATAGATCAGACAGAGGTATAGAGTAAACAATTGATACAAGTTAAGTGATTTTACAACCAGTTGATTTATGAATACAGGGAGTACAGGATATCGAGTAAGGGCCCGATTAGACCTCAGAGAACCATATGGCCTATACAGGGAGTATCAAAAAGCCTCCTATTGCCAAAAGGGAGGGCCACACAACAAACATAACAAGGTTGCAGGAACTGCCTTGATGATACCTAGGAATGCAGCTGAATGGCGATAAGGGACACATGGTGGGGTCAGGGGTCCAGGAGGCAAAGAGATATATGGTGACTTCTTCTATCTTACTTAGGTGAAACTAAGGTTACGCTCACATTGGGGTAATTTACTGACTAATTAACTTTATAGAGAATGGCTATGCAGAGCAAGTCTAAGGAGGTCAGGAAAGTTCACCAGAGGAGGTTGGTGGGGGGAGCGGCTTTTAACTTTTTAACCCTTCAGGACCACATTTCCAATGGTCAGTGGGTCCAGTATGTTTGTAGAAGAGATGCCGGGGACAGATTTATTAGGACAGATTTATGACTGGAGTTTACAGAAGCAGAACTTAGGACATCTTCCCTCCCTAGATAAGATTTCAGTGGGCAGCTGTTTCACTCGTTAATTGTGAGCATCCACTTTTGAAGGTTTGTGTTGGATGAGGTCCACTTCTCTTTCTTTGATGATGTATTTGGCTGCTTTTCATTTTCTGTCTTCAGCTATTTCTTCTCCTGTTAGCAAGGCTCTCAACTGTTTTTACCTGACGCTGATCCCTTTGCAAAGTGAGAAGGGAACTAAAATTAATGCAAGTCTACTGTGTTGTCAATAACTGGAGCTACTTTTTTAAAGATTTATTTATTCATTTGAAAGAGTTACACAGAGAGAGGAGAGAGACAGAGAGAGAGAGAGAGAGAGACGTCTTCCGTCCGATTGTTCCCTCCCCAATTGGTAGCAACAGTTGGAGCTGTGCCAGTCTGAAGCAAGTAGCCAGGATCTTCTTCTGGGATGAAGCTGTTTTTTTAAATAATTATTTATTTATTTGAAAGGCAGAGTTACAGAGTGGCAGAAACAGAAATCAATGGCTGGAGCTGTTTGGATCCTAAACCAGAAGCCAGGAGCTTTGTCCAGGTCTCATAGGTGGGTGCAGGAGATGAGGGATTTGGGCCATCTTCTACTGTTTTCCCAGGCCACAGCAGAGAGCTGGATGGGAAGTGCAGCAGCCAGGATCCCAACCGGCACCCATATAGGATGCTGACACTGCAGGCAGTAGCTTTACCCACTATGCAACAGTGCTGACCACTAACGGGAGCTCTTTTAATCTGAGTATGCATAAAGTGGAGAATTACAGCATCATAAATACATATAAGTTACAGTTTTTCTCTGTGCAGTACTTTACAGTTACCCAGTGATCCACTGAGAATCTTACTTTCCACACTGTGTAATTAAGAAGGTCAGTTAATTGTCTTATTTTGGGTTCTGTGTTTAAACCCATGACATTTTTGAAATGGGAGGATATTAGTTCTACAATTTCATAGAGACTGGTCTGTGGAAGCATCGATGGAAGTTATAACTGTGAGAGTGGTAAGAAAGAAGAATGGAAGAAATAAGTACCCCTTACGCCACACAGAGGTGTCCACAAATGGAATAGAAGATGTGCCCTTGAAAACTATGGCTGACTTTCTGGGACAAACTGTGTTTGAGTGCTTCACATGTTCTTATAGAAAGGTGTTGCCACCAGGTTATTAGTATATTTAGTTTTTAAAGATTTATTTATGTATTTGAAAATCAAAGTTTCACAGAGAGAGAAGGAGAGACAGAGAGAGAGAGAGAGAGAGAGAGGTCTTCCATCAGGTTCATTTCCCCAATGGCTTCATCATTGTGAACTTTGCTCAGTTCCTGACCTATACCTTTCCTTTAACCTAGTACTTTGCCATGTAGTAGCCCATGAAAACTGCAGACTGCACAAATGAATGAATACTTGGAGGGTTGTGATTTCTTAGAGGAACATCATGAGACAGAAGGAATAAAACAAAACAAAAGTATCCTCCGTGTATAGAAGGTATACTGTTTTTACAAGCCACAGAGAAGAGGAAGAAGAAGGAAAGTAGTGAGACTGGGAAGTTTGCGGCAAAGGAAATAGGCACTGGTCAAGAATTTAACAAGCCCATTAGGAAATATTAAGGTTTCCTTACTTCCATGTAGACTCTGCACTATAATGTTAAAAGGCATCCTCTAAACCCACTTGTTGCAAAAATGAAAACCCAAGCATTGTCTTCTCCCACAGATGGAGTCTGCTATTGGTTTTGATTTACATTTCCCTAATGGCTAGTGATATTGGGCATGTTCATCTATGTCTTGACCATTGAGATTTCCTCTTCTGAGAAACATCTATTCAGATCATTCTCCATTTCTGAACTGTACATTTTGCTTCTTGTTTGGAGTTTTTCCAGTTCTATATAAGTATGTTTTGGCTATCAATCTTTTGTCATAGTCAGAGTTTTCAATGTTTCCTGCCATTGCGTCCATTGTATGTTCACTCTGTTGATTACTTTGTTGTGAAGGTGTATCTTAATTTGATATGCTCAAATTTGTATATTTTATTTTGTTACTTGTGCTTTTGGAATCTGACCCAAAACTGTTGTCTATGCTAATGTTTTACAGTTTCTCATATGTTTACTTAGTTTTTGGTTTTATATTTAGACTTTTAATTCACCTTGAGTTGCTTTTACATAGTGTATGAGGTGTTGGGGTATCTTTTCAGGCTTCTACATATGGATAATCACTTTCCTTTAAACCATTTGCTAAAGGGATTTTTCTTTTTCCTGTTTGTTTTCTTTCCTTTGTTAAATAGGAGTTGCCTGTAGAAAAGTCGGTTTATTTCAGATGCCTATTCTTTTCCATTGAACTATGTGTCTTTTTTTCCAACAGTGCTAACACTGCTTCTATTCTTTTTAAGATTTATTTATTTATTTGCAAGGCCAGATGCTTCTTCCAAGTCTCTCATGTGGGTGCCAAAACCGTAGAACACAGTCCATCTACCACCAATTTCCCAGGTGCATTAGTAGGGAGCTGGATTGGAAGTGGAGCACCTGGTCTCCTAGCAGCAACATATGGGATGCATGCACAGCAGGTCAAGGCTTTAACCCACTACACCACAGCACCAAACCTTTCCTTATTTACTTCTGCTGTGATCTTTCATTATTCACTTTTTTCTACTGCCCTGCATCTTGACTCATTCCTGTTTTTTTCTGGGTCCTGGAGGATGGTAGTAGGTTGCTTCTGGGATATCTTTTTTGTGTTAGTAGATACTTGGTAATCTAAAATCACAGTTTTTAGTTTCTATATTTCTCTGCTATCACAAGGACCTTCTAGATGACAGCAGAAAATGCTGGCAGAAATGAGGATATATTAATTTGCTAAGAAAATACCACAGAGAATATGATGTAAATCATGGAATTTTACTTCTCAGAGTTGTAGAGCTTGAAAATATCAGATCAAGGTGCTTAAATAGGCTCGATTTTTCCAGAAGCGTTTCTCCGATGTGACAGACACATCTATCATTTGATCTACTTAAAAGTACTTTCTTCAGGTAGAGTCATGTTGGTGGTTAGCACTTCAGTGTTTGAGTTTTAGGGAGGCACATTTCAGTCCACAACAGCAAAAGGGTCCCTGTGGTCTACTTCAATGACAGCCATCTCTGTGGAGGACAGAAAGTTTGAAATCAGCATTAGGAGTTCTCACAGTATTACTGTCTGCTATCTCCATCAAATGTGCATTCATGTACACACAAACAAAACTACCTGTACACATAAACACATTCAACAGTGGAAATGCCTGATGGTTGTGTACAGGTAACATCAATATAATAATCCATAAGATGGCCTATTAGCAGACATTAAAAAGAGAATTAGAAAGAATGACAACAAAATCTGCAGTTACCTATATTTATGTCTATATGTATGATATTCAGTATTTATAGTTGCTAAAAGATGAATACTGATGTGTGGAAATAAGAGCTAAACCTTACCTTGCAATATTGCAGCCTAGTCTACATGAAAGATGTTTTCCTAAAACCTTTCCCTGGGCCCACTCTGTGGCATAGTAGATTAAGCATCCACCTGCAGCACCAGCATCCCACATGGGCACCAGTTTGAGTCCCTGCTCCTGCATTTCCAATTCAGCTCTTTGCTAATGGCCTAGGAAAGCTGTGGAATATGCCCTGAGTGCTTGGGCCCCTGCACCCATGTGAGAGACCTGGAGGAAGCTGCTGACTCCTGGCCTCTGGCACCTGGCTTCAGATCAGCCCAGCTCCAGCCATTCTGGCCAGTTAGGGGTGAACCAGTCGATAGAAGACCTCTCTTTCTCTTCCTCTCTATATCTGTCACTCTGCCTCACAATAAATAAATGCATTTTTTAAAAACCTTTCACATTTTAAATTTCTTAATTGTTTTAAAGATTCATTTATTTATTTATTTACAAGTCGAGTTACAGAGAGGAGAGCCAGAGAGAAAGAGAGAGGTCTTCCATCTGATGTTCACTCCCTAATTGATTGCAACTGCCAGAGCTGTGCTGATCTGAAGCCAGGAGCCAGGAGCCAGTTCCAGGTCTCCCAGATGGGTACAGGGGCCCAAAGACTTGGGCCATCTTGTACTACTTTGCCAGGCCATAGCAGAGAGCAGGATCAGAAGTGGAGCAGCTGAGTATTGAACCGGCCCCCATATGGGATGCTGGAGCTTCAGGCCAGGGAGTTAACCTGCTCCACCACAGCACCAGTCCAACATTTTAAATTTCTGATACTCTAAAGTAGCACAGGACTGCATTATATCTAGGAAAGATGCATTTAAAAATTATAAATCTAGTGCATTTTAGCAGAAGTGTTAACAAATACTTCTGATTTTCTCAGCATTATGTATAAATAAATGAGATAATGAGTCATTGTCAGATTTTTAGCTTTTGACAGCCACTTATAATATTTCACAGCTTTTTGAAATGTATTGCTAGTGTGTTTTTCTCAACACATGCACTGGATTTTACCAGTTTAGGGCACAGTGTGTTGCCTCTTATAGGATTTGTATTTTGATGGGTTTTCATGGCACATGTAATCAACATCTGCAAAGCCTCTAAAACACATAAATAATAACATGAATCAGGCCTTTTTCTTAAATATTAATTTATTTATTTGAAAGAGTTGCACAAATAGAGGAGAGGTAGAGAGAGAGAGACAGACAGACAGAGACAGAGAGGTCTTCCATCTGCTGGTTTACTCCCAGTTGGCCGCAATGGGTGGTCTGTGTCAATCCGAAGCCAGGAGCTACTTCTGGATCTCTCATGTGTGCAAGGCCCCAAGGACTTGGGCCACCTTCTACTGCTTTCCCAGGCCATAGCAGAGAGCTGGTTCAGAAGTGGAGCAGCCACAACTTGAACTGGCACCCATATGGCTTGCCAGCACTGCAGGCAGCAACTTTATCTGCTATGCCACAGCACCAGCTCCACATTGCATCTCTTTAAGATGATTTGGATTTAAGTTCATGAGAAATTATTAGCATTGTGGGAACTGATAGATATGGATGAAGCAGGATGGACTTGTTAGGAATGGTGATGTTAATTTTCTTATAAAATAAATAAGAAATTAAATATGGTCAGACATAAATGAAGACTAAATTTTATTAGTGGTGATCCAGAAAACACTGATCTCAGGTCTTTTTCTTCCAGTGTTAAGTTTATATTTTTAAATGCATATAAAGTGAACAAATTTCATGTAATTTACATATACAGTTTGAAGAGCCAACTGATAACATCCTATCCTGTCTTCCCTTGGTCTCATATTTCCAACTCGCTCCTTCTCGTTTTATTTTCTTTTAATTTTGACAGCTGCATGCTTTGATTTTATTTTAGAATCACAAGCTTTAACCCTCTACAAAATAAAGAATTCAGCAAGTAGTAGAAGAAATATCAATGAGTATATGTTGTTTACTCTATCAAAGAGTACAGAAAAGTGCTATGAACAATACTCAAATCTCAAAATGTCATATTAACTCATATGCTACTTTTCGTTATCTATATATTAATTACCACCAGTCAGAGAAAACATATGGTATTTGTCTTTTGGGGACTGGCTTCTTTCATGAAGCATACTTCTTTCCAGTTCATCCATTTAGTTACAAAAGATAGGATTTCATTCTCAATTATGGCTGAATAGTATTTTACACTGTATTTATAGCTCATATTCTTTTTCCAGTCACCAGTTCATGGACTTCTGGGTTGATTCCATGTTAGCTATTGTGAATTGAGTTGTAATAAACATGAGGTACAGATAACTCATGCCTATGCATATTCTATTTCATTTCATGTGGATAAATTCCTAGGAGTCAGATGGCAGGATCATATGGTATGAAAAATATAGAAAGTGAACCAGCAGATGGGAGACCTCTCTGCTTCTCTTTCCTTCTCTCTTTGTCTCTGTGTCTCTCTGCCTTTTTTATCATATTAAAATATTTAATTACTTACTTGAAAGAGTTACAGAGAGAGGGAGAGACAGAAATCTTCCACCACCTAATTCATTTTTGAGATGACTTTAATAGCCAGAGTGTGGCCAGGTTGAAGCCAGGAGCTTTTCCTCCGATGTGCGTGGCAGCATCCCAGCACTTGGGCCATCTTTCCCTGCTTTTTCAGTCCATTGGTAAGGAGCTGGATCAGAAATGGAATAGCTGGTACTTGAACTGGTGCACATACAGGATGCCAATGTAACAGATAGCAACTTTGTCCACTGCACCACAACCACCAGCTCCTCTTTCTGCCTTTCCAATAAATAAATCTTTTGAAAAAGAACTTAAGGTAGTAAAAGTCATCATGACTGAGCAATGGCAAATTTATTGAAGTGATCGACTTTCTTAAAGATCTATTTATGAATTTGAAAGGCAGCACTAGAAAGAGAGAGTGGGAGAGATGGATCTTCCTCCTGGTTTGTTCACTCCTCAAATGGCTGCAATGGCTGCGGCTAGGCCAGACTGATACCAGGAGCCAGGGGCTTCTTCCAGGTCTCTCACATGGGTGCAGGAGCCCCAATATTTGAGTCACCCTGTGCTGCTTTTCCAGACACATTAGCAGGGAACTGGATCCATTTGGAGCATTAATGTCTATGATACTCTCCTTGCAGTTGAAGGATTTAGAATCCATTTCGATTATGGGTGGGCCAAGTACAACAGCTTCCAATTGTCCAAGGTGTGGATTAGATGGGTTCTGAGAAATTTTGTTAAAATAGTTATTAATCATAACTCTGAGCTTAAGCTTTTCTTACCAAATTTTCATATTTGCTGATGTTTATATCTATGGGAAAATTGGGTCTCTGGATTGCAACCAATGAAAGCATCCAGACTAACAGTAATAAGGTCAACAGTCAGCAGAATGATGTCCAGCTGAACTGAAATAGATTTTCTTATTTGGTAGAGGGGTTACCTCCTGCATTATGCTGACATACTGACATAGACAGTAGATGTTGGAGCCTGTCCCTTCTGCCAAATGGAGAATACTACATTTTGGTCCATCATATATATATTTATATATTATAATATATATTATATTATATATTTCTATACATAATATAGAATTACATATAATTATTATAAATATATAATTATATATGAATTTATTATTTATATAAAATATATAATTATTTCTGATCCAGCTCCTTACCAATGGATTGAAAAAGCCATGAAAGATGGTCCAAGTGCCTGGGTTACTGTGACACAGAGCGGAGGAGAAGCTCCTGGTTTCAAACTGGCCACACGCTGGCTTTTGAAGTCTTCTCAATAATATATATGTATATTATATATATAATATTAATAATAAATTATATAATATCTGTTTATAATTATTATATATTATATAATATATTGTATGTTAAATTATAATATATTTTATATTGAATATATTTATATACATAAATATATAAATAAATGTATATATATATATAAATTATTTATTTATGTATTTGACAGGTGTACTTACAGACAGTGAGAGGAAGAGACAGAGAAAGGTCTTCCATATGCTTATTTACTCCCCTAATGACTGCTGGGAGCACAAGGACAGTGCCTAGAGTTTATTTTGATGGATTTTAGCCCCTTTCATTGGAGGGAAGCCCAATAAAGCTGGACTGATTTGTAAACCTCAGAAGTGTCTTTTCAAGGTGAAGGCAAACTGAGACTGAGGGGTTTCTGGAAAAACTTGGAACAAAATGCATTTGCCACACTTGCTTAAGACACATCATTTATCTATTGATTTCATCAGATCTGTTAACATTAAGTATAAGGTACAGGGGACATGGTGGATGGCATATAGCAATATGATTTTAGTAATATATCATGAGGTGCTTTTATTTTTGGTGGATTTAGCAGGTAAAATTGGGCTACCTAATGGGATATAGCTGGAATAATCACCTTTTTGTTAAATAAATCTGAGGTAATAAATGTTAGTGTATGAAGACATTGAGTTTTCTGTTATTGGGCCTTCTTGGTTATTTTAATCTGGGATCTGCGAATTCTCATTTTCTTTATTTTATTCCTCATCATGTCGGACCAACTCTGCTGCTTTGGGGATTTTTTTAGTACATCTGACATTTGGAAATTTAGACAATAGTATAGTTAAAATGAGATGTACCAAGTAAAGTATTTATTTTTATTCTGATACATATTTTGGAATTCTTCTAAAATTCCTATTGAGTATCCTTGTTAAATTTAGTTGCATCCCAGGTTAAGACTTATTGGAGACAGGTGCCATGGCTCAATAGGCTAATCCTCCACCAGCGGTGCAGGCACACCGAGTTCTAGTCCTGCTGAGAGAGCCAGATTCTGTCCCAGTTGCTCCTCTTCCAGTCCAGCTCTCTGCTATGGCCCAGGAGTGCAGTGGAGGATGGCCCAAGTGCTTGGGCCCTGCACCTGCATGGGAGATCAGGAGGAAGCACCTGGCTCCTGCTTTTGTATCAGCACAGTGTGCCGGCCGCAGCACACTGGCCACAGCGGCCACTGGGGGGTAAACCAACAGAAAAAGGAAGACCTTTCTCTCTGTCTCTCTCTCTCACTGTCCACTCTGCCTGTCAAAATAAAAAATAATTTTTATAAAAAAGACTTATTGGAGCCACTCTAGTGATTATACCCATGAAACTTTGTTAATTAATGCAAATAGAACCTGGGAAAATTGATGTATATCTTATGCTGTAGAGACTTAAGATTGAACATCTTTTTTATCTTTTTTAATTATATAATTTAAAAACAAATTTTAGATTTTTTTTGACTTTACTAAGCCACAGCTCTGGCCCCATTAATATGTCTTAACAATGTCTTTTCCTCTCAGACTTATCTCTATTGTTTCAGTTAACTGCATGTCTTTTCTTTAGATTCAGATTCTCTCAGCTGTCAAAGCTTATTCATCTTAATTCTGTTGTTCCTATTTCCCTCCGTTTTATTCTGTCCCTAGGCTAATTGAGGTCATGATTCTCCATTCCTTCTGTGTGGTGTCACAGTAGGCTTGAAGTGTTCTTTTTCTCTTCTGATTTCTAAAGAAAGAAATTATGTATTCCCCCAGTTTAGATATTTTAATAATGCACTCTAAAACAAAGGTTAAATGTTCTTAATTTGACAAGAATTTTCAGGGCCAGTGGTGTGGCATAGTGGGTAGAGCCACCACTTGCAGTGCTGTAGCTCATATGGATCCAGATCTCTGCTAAAGCCTGAGAAAGCAGTAGAAGATGGCACAAGTCCTGGGCCCCTGCACCCATGTGGGAGACCTGGAAGAAGCTCCTTGCTCCTGGCTTTGGATTGGCACAACTCTGGCCATTGCAGCCAACTGGGGAGTGAACCAGTGGATGGAAGACCCCTCTCTCTTCTCTGCCTCTCTCTGTGTAATTCTGACTTTAAAATAAATAAATCTTTAAAAAAAGATTTTTTTCTAATTTTAGAATTGTTCTCCTTCATTGTCACTTCAGGGTGTGTGTAAAGAGTGCATATCCAGTTTTTCTATTTTGGATTTTTGGGATTTTGTATTAGCTCTGCTGTGTATTCATTTTTCTCGAGCATTGGTGATATCTTCTCCTTAGTTGTATTAAGAGAGAGAGCAATAGCCCTCATGTCTTTTTAGGTAAGTAAGACATATTAAAAACAGAGCATTCAGTATACATTCATAGTAGTTTGACTTGTTCAATTGATTTACGTGACCTCCCTTGGACATTCTTGGTCTCTGCTGTACAACTTTCTATACTCATTAATTCTTTGATATTCCCAAATCCAGAAAATGAATGATTCAACAGCGGTGTTCCTGTATTTGCTGGGACTCAGGGTAAGAAGCAAAGTGGAGGTGTTCAGGAATCTAAAGGTACATGCTACATAGCAAAGCACATCATTTCCTATACAAAGTGACTGGGAAATCCAGAATCTTTTGCATACTATATTGGATCCTGAACTATTACTGACCTATTCAGTAAGATTTTATTGTATTTATTTTCTGTGTTTGTGTTTGTATTTCTAAATAAACTCTGCTGGGCTACTTAACATTAACATGTATTGCAGAATTCTTTCATCAGTTTTCACTTTTAAAAAATTTCTCTTTCAGTTTTATGGGAGAGGGTAGAAGCTTTCTGCTATGTAACTGAAAATTCATTCATTCATTAAAGTAAAAATATTTGTTGGAAATGGGTGGAATACTATTAATTCTTGTGTGATTTTCATGAAACTAAATACATTCTCTATTTTGTTTTGCTTAAAATTTCTGCATGTGTGGACTTCTTTTTTCCTTCTTGCCCCAGATCTCTTTGTGTATTGGGATGGTTAATGGGTTTTACACTGGAGAAAACATGTTATTTTGGCAAAGAAGTACTTAGCCTTCCTGCTTCAAGTATTCAAATATTGCATTAGAAATCAGTATATTTGTTTACTGTACAAATGTCCTTCATACAATTTTGTAATATTCCGGGATGTGAGAGGGAGCAGGAAATAGGAGGGTTATGGGTGGGGGGGAAGTTATGATTGTCAGCATAAATTATTGCCCTACACTTTTTATAGACACTCTTCAAAGCATATCCTCAAACTAATTCAATTAATTTAAAGGATTTATTAAATGATAGACTACATGAAATTTATCGATGTATTTTATCAAGCAATCATCCAATGTAAATGATTACCATATGTTTGCACTTCAGGGAATCATTCTATTGTGAATATTTTGGCATCAATATAATTTTGTTTAAAATTTCTTTATGAAAAAATATCTAGACTAGAAATCAATTGAATGCGTTGCATGGTTTTGTTACCTAATGACAAATTGCCTTCACTGAGGTTTATAATTATTTATTCTTTCAACACTAATGTTATGTATTTACCAAATACAGTAATGTTAATATACATTTGGGGTTGGCACTGTGGCATAGCGGGTAAAGCTGCAGCCTGGCAGTGCTAGCATCCCAAATGGATGCCAGTTTGAGTCCCAGCTGCTCCATTTCTGGGCCACCTCTCTGCTAAGGCCTGGGAAAGCACTGGAAGATGGTCCAAGTCTATGAGCCCCAGAACTCGCATGGGGGACCCAGAAGATGCTCCTGGCTCCTGGCTTTGGGTCGGTGCAGCTCTAGTCATTGCAGCCAATTGGGGAGTGAACCAGCAGATGGAAGACCTCCCTCTCTCCTTTCTGCCTCTTCTCTCTCTGAGTAACTCTGGCTTTCAAATAAATAAGTAAATAGATAAATAATTTTTAAAAAGATACATTTGTTTGCAAACAATATGTGACATCAATACAACTACTTAAATTTTCTCATACAAGTAGTTTAATTTGGAGGCCTGAATTATGGCTGATTGGTTCTGTAGTCTAATGATATCTTTGAACCCAACTATTTTCCCCTTCTTTATGAATTTCAGTGTTGTATATTACTAGAATTCTGAAAAAAATTCACAGAAACTTTAGGCATCATCTAAACATCATAATCTCCAAAGAGCAAAAATCATTGCAAACTATGATTTTCTAGAATTATTTCTTTGGATAATGCTACAATTTTATTGTAGCTTTAAATTGAGCACACACACACACACACACACACCCATGTACCATACATACATTCACAAATGTACATACACAATCAGCAAGTCTCCAATGCATTTACCAAAGTGCATCAATGTGCTAGTTTAAGATTACTGCCAAAGAATGGTCCCTTTCTTTAAATACCAATTTACTCTATTGATTTATTTTTGACCAAAAATGATGCAGTTTAGTTATTGTTTTGACAAAGAGGCAGGTATCATCACAAAGCACAAATGAGTGAATAAGTTACATTATCCAGGGAATTAGATAAGAAATGGCTCACTCATCAAATTAAAAGGAATTGAATCTAGTTTGAGTTACCATGTCAAGCAAAATATGAAGTTTTACAAAACTTGAATGTATATAATTTCAAATAAATTTTGAGTTGTATCTAAATGTGTACACTACAACATTAAGCATAAAGGCACAGATATTTAAATACCTTTATTTAGGAAAATGTGAATAGATAATAATAATAATTGCTAACATTTATTTTATACCAGGTGATGTTTCCTGAATTTTATGTTTCCAGAAAAATGGAGGTAGCTCCTGTTATTTTAACTTTAAAGAAAATGCAACTGAGGCATGAAGAGGTAAGTAACTGGTTTGCCCAAGGATATATAATCATGAAGTGGCAAAGCCTTAGACTTGGCATGATCTGAATGGCAGCCATTTTTTTTTTCACAAATTCAATGTTTGATCTATTTCATATATTCACTAAAAGGATTTACTATCAAATGATACTTTCTGATAAAACCTATGAAAACTGCAGAGGAGTATTGCTCCAAAGCAAATACTTGAGGCTAGCATTATGTGTAGCAGGTAAAGCCATTGTCTTTAAATTTAGCAAAGATATGCCTTGTTAGATGAGTGTACTTTGTGTAATTCTTCTTGTCAGTGTATACACTTTAGAAATTGATTACAGGGCACAGCATGTTAAAACCCCAACCTAGGGTGCCAGCATCCCATATGGGTGCTGGTTTGAGTTCCAGTTGCTCCACTTCTGATCTGGCTCCTTGCTAATGCACCTGGGAAAGCATCAGAGGATGGCTCAAGTCCTTGGGCCCCTGCACCTGTGTGGGAGACCTGAGAAAAGCTCCTGGCTCCGGGCTTCAGATCAGCTCAGCTCCGGCTTTTGCAGCCAATTGGGAAGTGAACCAGCAGATTGAAGACTTTTCTCTCTGTCTCTACCTCTCTATATAACTCTGTCTTTCAAATAAATAAAAATAAATCTAGAAAAAAAGAAATTGATTACATCAGGCAACACATATGAACTTTTTATAGAAAGATTGACCTTTAGAAAAATTTTAGACCTACAGAAAAAAAATGTGGTACAAATGTGAACTTTTGAATAAAAATCTATTTTTCATGAAAGCATGGTGTTATAAAACAGAGCAATACCTCACTGAGAACCAAAAATAAATTGGACTATCTCATTCTGTGATTTGAAATCTAGGGACAAATGTCCTTTATTTTTCTTACAGAGAATGTAAATAGTGTTGTGATATCAAACTCATTCTAAGTTTAGGTACCCCATGGAAAGTTTGATCTAATGAAAGCAAATCTGTTGGATCATTTACCTCATACATTCCACTACCATGAAAATAATATATCTGTCATGATACATCAAGAAGAAAACATATTTATGCCTAAAAATACAAATTCAACTATTACAAGCTGTTCAGCAAAATTTAAATTGTATGTTTTTAATATTCTAAAATGGAACATTTTTCTTTGCTTCTCAATAAAAATGTGATACACTTTAACATCTTCAGAATAAGAACTGAGAGTGTACAAGGCAAAATTTATTTATTTATTTATTTTTTGCCAGGCAGAGTTAGACAGTGAGAGAGACAGAGAGAAAGGTCTTCCTTCCATTGGTTCACCCACCAAATGGCCACCATGGCCTCCTGATCTCCCATGTGGGTGCAGGGCCCAAGCACTTGGGCCATCCTCCATTGCTCTCCTGGGCCACAGCAGAGAGATGGACTGGAAGAGGAGCAACCGGGACTAGAACCTGGGGTGCCAGCACTGCAGGCGGAGGATTAGCCTTGTGAGCCACGTACCCAGTGAAATATAGTTTAAGGAGAGAATTTATAACGTTCATTTTTAAAGTAACAAAAACATTTTTCACTTCTTGGTTTGCATTTTAAATTTGTACATATATATATATATATATATATATATATATTAGCCATCCTTACTGGTTATTGCAAATTACCACATCCCAAAATTAATTGCTTCTCAACATTTACAATTTGTTTCTTCACTTTAAAGAAAAATATTTGTGTCTCTTGAGTAAACAAGTAAATATAATGATTTGGCATCATTTTATAAAACTCAAATCTGTAAGAACTCAAAAACCACTGCAGAAATATTCTATAAGAATGTACTCATGCATATTGTTCTTACAATAGATTCACCCATGTCATAGGAGAGCAACTCCTTGCTCAACATTCAAAATGTTCACAGTCTTCGAAATATTCCTTTTAGCATAGTGACCACAGTTGGACACAAGAGAGTCTTTAAAATTAAAAGAAACAATTTGGGTATGCTGACTTTCCTAGTCTTCTTGTTTTCCTGGGACAGAGTATCTTTTTTGAATGTAGGCTGACAAGGATACAACCCCCACCACAAAGTAAAATGCCTAAACATTAGAGCACTGCTCCTGACCCCTGCTCACTTGTTCCTCTATGTGGGATTTATGAATGACTTGCATGAATGGAGAGATGAAAGAGGCAATGAGCTACCACCCCCCTTTTTCTTTATTTAGCACTTTTCTAGGATGCCTATGAGAACATGGGTTCTTGTCTGCCCTTTTTTATATTGTAAATTTAGCAAAAAACCTGTGCTCTGTAAGTGACTAGGTAAGGATGCAATGTAATGTACTAGGGCAATGGAAAGGAATTTTTGTTGCTAAGCACCAAGACCAACAACTCTGTGGGCTAGAAAGCTTACATTTTGACTTCTTTCCATGTCCAGCTTGAACCATTCAGAATTCAGAGAAAGTAGGAATGTAAGTTATGAACACACTTCACTGCCACAAATGTTATGATACTCATCAGTTTGTAATCAGGAATGACTTAAAATTTAACCAAAAATACCACAGTAAACTATGGCAGATTCATCAACACCTACACTTATAACTAACATCCACATTTATAATTGTATCTTTCTATGAAGGATCTGACAGGAATTATTATCTGGGATGGATAATTAACAACTCCTTATACAATTTTTATAATGTACCAAAAAAGTGAACTTTGAATCCTTTGGGAATTGGATAAGCTAAATATATTTGTATTTGATGAATTCAGGCTGAGAACTTGTAAGTATAATACCAACCATAATACCTACTAAAAAATTAAATACCTTGGAATAAATTTAACTAAGAATTTGAAAGATCTTCACAATGAAAATTACAAAATATTAAAGGAAGAAATAGAAGAACACACACAAAAATGGAAAAATATTTCATGTTTGTGCACTGGAAAAAATAATATCATCAAAATGTTCATACTACCCAAAGCGATTTATAGATTCAATGAGACCCCAATCAAAACTCCAAGAACATTCTTCTAAGATCTAGAAAAAAAGAATGCTTAAATTTGTGTAGAAACACAAGAGACCCCCAAATAACTAAAGCAACATTAAACAAGAAAAAGTTGGAAGTATCAGAAGACCAG
Organism: Oryctolagus cuniculus; assembly: GCF_051225735.1. Taxonomy (NCBI): domain Eukaryota; kingdom Metazoa; phylum Chordata; class Mammalia; order Lagomorpha; family Leporidae; genus Oryctolagus; species Oryctolagus cuniculus. Next base: position 81,382,835 of record NC_142879.1, on the reverse strand, counting down.
ATTTCAAGACATACTACAGGGCAGTTACAAACAAAACAGCCTGGGACTGGAACAGAAAAAGACATGTATACCAATGAAACAAAATATAAACCAAAAAAATTAATCCATGCAGCTACAACCAACTAGTCTTTGACAAATGAGCTAAAATCAATCCCTGGAGAAAGGACAGTCTCTTCAACAAATAGTGTTGGGAAAATTGGATCTCAACATGCAGACATATGAAACAAAACCTGTACTTACACCCATACAAAAATCAACTCACAACTGATCATGACTCTAAATCTATGGCCTGATATCAACAAATTACTAGAGGAAAATATTGGGAAAACTGCAAGACATTAGCATAGGAAAGACTTCTTGGAAAAGACCCCAGAAGCACAGGCAATGAAAGCAGAAAGAGACAAAAGGGATTACATCAAGCTTAGAAGATTTGTGCTGCAAAGGAAACACTAAGCAAAGTGAAGAGTGGTAGAAAATATTTGCAAACTATATAACTGATAAAGGGTTAATATCTTGAAGTAACACCTTGACAGTAGGGACTCCATTTTGGAGCACTTGAGACTCCATTCTGGGAAGGTGCCCCCCCACACCATGAGACTCTGGTCTGAGACTATGATCTAAAACAGTTGAATAATAGCAGTCTACTACATCTCACTTGGCAGAGCACAGAAACCCCCTAGCATGATCGCTCAAGCTTGGAAGTGGATAGACTACACCTGGGTTAATGATAAAAAATGTAATTTGTCTAAGTCCTATGTATGATTAAAACCAATACCTGGATTAATGTCAAGATTATAATTGGAATTGTTAAGATTGTAACTGGTATTGTCAATATTATAATTGATACTAGCTTATTGATACTAGCTTATTGATAGTAGATTATAATTGATACTAGTTTCACATAGGTTTTAGGTCAGTAACCAGTAACCAGTAACCATGTATTCCCCCCTATTCCTAGCAACCATGAATTCCCCTCCCGATTTTGTGGTTTTTGCCTTTGTAAACCCTGTTGCTTTGGGCTTCAGGGTCGAGAGTTCTTTAGGGCATGAGCCCACTCTCCACCACCCGCAATAAAGGACCACCAAATTTTATCAATCTGTGGAGCTCTTTTGTTTGCACTCACTCAGGTACAACAATCTGATGTTCATAAAGATCTTAAGAGACTCAACTTCAATAAAATAATGCAGTTAAGAAATGGGCAAAGGACATGCACAGAAAATTTTCAAAGGATGCAATCAATACAAATGGCCTACAGACACATGAAAAGATACTCAACATCACTAACCATCAGGGAAATGCAAAAACACCATAAAGTTTCATCTCATCCCAGTTAGAATGTCTATCATCCAAAAATGAAAAAAATAATAAATGCTGGTAAGGATGTTGGAGAAAAGGCACACTTATACGCTGTTCATAGGAATGTAAAGTAGTACAACCATTATGGAAGACAGTAAGGATATTCCTCAGAAATCTGAAAATAGATCTACTATATGACCCAGCAATCCCACCAATGGGAATTTACCCAAACAAGATGAAATCAGGCTTTGGAAGAGTTATTTATAACCCCCATGTTTACTGCACCTCAATTGGCAATAATTAAGATAAGCAATCAAATCAGATTCCCATTAACTGATGTCTGGAAAAAGAAAATGAGTAGTATGGAATACTGCTCAGTCATAAAAAAGAATGAAACCCTGTCTTTGCAATACATGAATGCAACTGCAAACCATTATGCTTATTGAAATGAGCAATTCAAGAAAGATAAATGTCATTTCTTCCCTGATAAGTTCTGATTAATATAGGATACAAGAATAGATAAGAATGAAATGGATTTATGATTTGATTATTGTTTTAAGCCCTTGTGGATACTCTAGTCAAACTGTGGTTTTGGATTTTTTTTTTATTTGTTCAATAGTATGGTTAGTGGTGCACTAAACCCAAGGTTCAAAAGAAAATTGTGAAATCATGTTTTTTTGAATTTATGTTTTTGCAAAACTTATAGAGAAAAAGGAAAGGTGAGTGGGGATTGATGGAGGGAGTGAGGGGACTATGGATATCTTCTTAGCATTGTATTTATAAAATACATGATATCTGTTCTCTTTATATTAATAAAAAATTTTGGAGAGCCTAAAGGTAAACATCTCCTACGAGCTGATCTTCAGCAGAAATGCTAAGAATATTCACTGCAGAAAGGACAGTCTTTTCAACGAATGGTGCTTTGAATATTGAATATTCACACATAGAAGATTTAAACTTTATCTCTCATCATATACAAAACTGAACTCAAAGGTGTTCATTTACCCTAGGCATTAAGATGTCAGTTAAGATGCTAGTGTCTCATATCAAAGTACCTAGTAGATACCCAGCTCTGACTCCTGACTCCAGTTTCCTGCTAATGCAGATACTGGGAGGGAGTAGGGATAACTCAAGTACATGCAGGAAAGCTGGGTTGAATTCCACACTATTGGCTTCTGTTTGGCCCAGTCCTGTCGTTTGTGGGCATTTGTGGAGTCAATCAATATGAGAGCTCTCTCTTTTTGTTTATCTGCTCTCAAATAAATAATTTTACACTCAATTCAAAATTATTTAAAGACTTAAATGTAAGATCTGAAAGTACTAGGAAAAAAATGCTTCAGGACATTGGATTGAGTAAGTATTTGAAGGATACGACAACAAAGCACTAGAAGAAAAAAGCAAAAATAGTCAAATGGACTTTTTTATTTATTTAACAGGTAGAGTTATAGACAGTGAGAGACAGAGACAAAGAGAAAGGTCTTCCTTCCATTGGTTCACTCCCCAAATGGCCACTATGGCTGGCGCCGTGCCAGGAGCAAAGCCAGGAGCAAGGTGCTTCCTTGTGGTCTCCCATATGGGTGCAGGGCCCAAGCACTTGGGCCATCCTCCACTGCCATTCTGGGATGCAGCAGAGAGCTGGACTGGAAGAGGAGCAACTGGGACTAGAACCCAGTGCCCATATGGAATGCCGGCACTGCAGCAAGTGAGCCACGGCACTGGCCCTGGAATTTTACCAAATTAAAAAACTTCTGCAAAGCAAACAAAATAATCAACATAACAAAGAGAGAATATGAAATTGGAGAAAATATTTAGAAAATATACACCTATTAAGGTGTATACACCCTTTAAGACATTTTAAAAACTCAATGAAAAATGAACAGATTTTAAAATTGGCATTAGATCTAAATGCTCATTTGTCAAAGAAAGGCATACAAATGGCCAAGAAGTACATGAAAAATGTTCAGCATCACTAATTAACAGGGAAATACAAATACAAATCAAAACCACAATTAGACACCAAGTTACTCCAGTTAGAATGCCTATTATCAAAGGCAAAACAGTGGCTGGTATTGTCACACAGCAGGTTAAGCCATGCTCTGTGACACTGGCATCCCATATGAGCACTAGTTCAACTCCACATCCCATCCAGCTCCCTGCTAATGTGTCTGGGGAAGCAGCAGAAGGTGACCCAAGTGCTTGGGCCCCTGTCATCCACATGGGAGACCCAGATGGAGTTCCAGGCTTCTGGCTTCAGTCTGGCACAGACCAGCCATTGTGGTCATTTGTAGAGTGAACCAGTGATGAAAGATCTGTCTCTCTGTCTCACTATGTGTCTCCCTCTTTGTAACTGTTCCTTTCAAATAAATAAATTAATCGTATAAAAAAGAAAAATACACACTTGAAGGAATTGTATGCAAATTTAACAAAAACTTGGAGAACTCAGTAACAGGAAAATAAATGCCTTCAAATTTAAATACTGCCAGAATACATAGAGACACACGTAAAATGCATAATAAAATAAACATATACGGGGCTGGCACCATGGCTCACTTGGTTAATCCTCCACTTGTAGTGCTGGCATCCCATATGGGCACAGGGTTCTAGTCCCAGTTGCTCCTCTTCCAGTCCAGCTCTCTGTTGTGGCCTGGGAGTGCAGTGGAGGATGGCCCAAGTGCTTGGGCTCTGCACCCACATCAGAGACCAGGAGGAAGCACCTGGCTCCTGGCTTCGGATCAGCATAGTTCCAGCCATAGTGGCCATTGGAGGATGCACCAATGGAAGGAAGACCTTTCTCTCTGTCTCTCTCTTTCTTTCTCACTGTCTAACTCTATCTGTCAAATAAATAAAAAAGCATATAAACCAATCTGAATATTAGAGAATTCTGAGAAAAAGAAATGTACTGTACATAAAGGAAGAGCACATTTAGACAGCAACAAGATGGATACACTGTGTATCAGGATGGTTACACTTAAAAACACACATTAAAAATGCTTTCAAAGATAGAGTAGCAGGACATCTCATTCATTCCTGGTGAGAATGCATCATGGGGTAGATGCTTTATCAGACATCTTGGCATGTTATTAGGAATCCAACACCGTGTCATACACCATACATGTTCTAATATATTTACAGAGCTTGTGTGAAAACGTATGCCTTGATAAAAGCTGACATGAAAATATATATAGCAGCTTTATTCACAATGGCTAAATCTCATAGAAAACCACATTGTTCCTCAACAGTTAACCACATAACCAAACCTTCAAAGTGCATGGAAACCCTGGGAAGAGAACAGGAGATGAAGACACATGAGATGTTTAGGGTGCAGGCATTTAGCATGGGGACACAAGAAAAAAGCCGAGGCTGAAGTCATAGGGGATCTAGAAGCCCAAGGAAGACAATGACTTCAAGCAAAGGGCAGAGAGGTATCTGAAGGCTGCCATGAGCTGAAGGCTCAGGCTATGAAGTCACTCCAGGGTAGCAGGATAATACTCCGGAGTAGAGATGCAGATAACTGATGGGAGATCACGGCTTTATGCAGAGGGGCTGGAGGACCTGACAGCTGGCTTGGGATGCAGGCACAGATGGACACTCAAGGAAAGATGTGATGGAGGGTCTGGCATTGTGGTGCAGTGGGTTACACCACTACCTATAATGTTGGCATTCCATATGGGTGCTGGTTTGTATGCTGGCTGTTCCCGTTCAGATCCAGCTCCCTGCCAAAGACCTGGGAAAGCAGTGGAAGATGGCCTTACTGTTTTGTCCTCTGCCACCCACGTAGGAGACCCAGAAGAAGCTCCAAAGGCCTGACTCCTGGCTTCAGATGGGCCCAACCCTGGCCATTGCAACCAATTGGGGAGTGAGCCAGAGGATGGAAGCCCTTTCTGTCTCTCTATGCCTCTGTCTCTCCCTCTATGTGATAAGGAAATAACTTGAGATATTAAATTTCTTGGGTTTTTTTTGGACAGAGTTAGGCAGTGACAGAGAGATAAAGATCTTCCTTCCATTGATTCACACCCCAAATGGTTGCCACTGCCAGTGCATAGTGGCAATCCAAAGCCAGGAGCCAGGTGTTCCCTCCTGGTCTCCATGCGGGTGCAGGGTCCAAGTAAGTTGAGCCATCCTCCACTGCCTTCCCGGGCCACAGCAGAGAAATGGACTGGAAGTGGAGCAACCAGGACTAGAACCTAGAGTGCCAGTGCCACAGCCAGAGGATTAGCCTAGTGAGCCATGGCACTGGCCCTCTATGTAATTTTCAAATAAATCTTTTTTAAAAAGAGGTGCTGGAGACACAGGGGATGGAGACTTATGAAGGCACATGGAATAAGACTGTGTCTAGGGAGGCCATTCAGGCATCAGAATTCTACTTCTCCACTGTCTGTTTGTCATGATAAAGCCTCCCTTTGAGCAACCACCATTTAAAGATGCCACGTGACAGACTCCTTGTCTCTGAGGCTAATATGTGTCCGTAAAGCCTACTTTAGAAGTAAGAAGTACAGATAATCATAACAAAATCTGTGACTGCCTCTGGAAGACTGAGGGACCAGGGGGTGTGGAAAAACACAAAATTGGGGCCAGTGCCATGGCTCACTTGGTTAATCCTCCACATGTAGTGCCAGCATCTTATATGGGCACCGGGTTCTAGTCCTGGCTGCTCCTCTTGCAGTCCAGCTCTCTGCTGTGGCCTGGGAAGGCAGTGGAAGATGGCCGAACTGCCTGGGCCCTGCACCCATATGAGAGACCATGAGGAGGTATCTGGCAGCTGGATTTGGATCAGTGCTGCACACTGGCTGTAGCAGCCATTTGGGGGGTGAACCAATGGAAGGAAGATTTTTCTGTCTCTCTCTCACTGTCTAACTTTGCCAAAAAATAAAAATAAAAACACAAAATTTAATATCTCAATTTATTTCCTATCACTTTTTTTTTTTAATTTTCACAGCAATGTCTTGCAATCACTTGGAAACAGGTAACAACATAGGGACCTAACATATAGACTGAAAGGATTGCAGACTCAAAACACAAACCTGGTTATTCACATCGAATGCACCTTTGCTCTAGAATGACACTGACTGCTGACTGTGAGTTTCCAGCAGTTCTTAGGATGCCAAGTCTTCTGAAAACACTTTGAAACCTGTCTTCCCAGACTGAGAACCCATGGATAACAGGACTGGAGAGAGCAGTGCTCTAAGACTAGCTCAGCATCTGCTTCCACCCTTGGCAGGCACACTGAGGGGGAGTAGCTGCATTCTCTGTGCCCTCCAGCAGGCGTGTGTACTAGGGTTCACTGCCAGCCCAGGGGCCTCCAGAAACCCTGCAGCCAGCCTTCCTCCACAGCCATGTGGTGGGGTCATGGGTTGGCTCCCACAGGGTGCACGGGGCACCTGGTGGCCCTCACCCCCCACCATTACCTGACCTCTGGTCTGGTGCCCCCACCTCCGGGTTGGAAAAATCCCAGAATCAGTTGAGAGCCAGAGATAAGAAGGGAGGATTGGCACAGCACTGGCTGGGAGAGACCCTGAGGGGCCCTGTGGCACCCATGGGTTGGCCTCAAGGTCCCAGGGTGGCTGCAGCAGGGCCTGCACAGGTCACCCCTGCACTCTCCCCAGACCCAGCTATCTGGAGTTCGCAAGTACAGAGATCCTGCATCCTTCAGTGCTGGGAGCACACTTCCTCAGGGTCTCCCACAGCCAGAAGTTCACAAAGGGCCACCACTTCCTCCTGTGCATCCATTTCCTCACTCCTGAGTCAGCACCATCCATTTATGCTGAGTCATCATGAAATTTCTGCTGGGTCATCATTACCATACCTTCTGAGTCATCATGAAATTTCTGCTGACTCATCATTACCACCTACCTGGTCCCCACATGTTCTCTTTAGAGACCTGAGCCCTGTCAAGGGGTCCTGAGAGATAGGGTGGTCCCCAGCAGCTCCATCCTGGTCTCTAGCAGGTATACATTGCCCCATCTGGGTCTCCAGGCCTCCAGCCAGGTCCCCAGGTCCTCCATCCAGGCACCGGTGCCTCCATCCAGGTCTCTAGGGCTCCATCCGGGTCTCTAGCAGGTGCACAGGGATCCATACAGTCTCTAGGAGCCTCATCTGGGTTTCCATGGCTCCATCTGGTTCTCCAGTGCTCCATCTGGGTCTCCAGAGCTCAATTTGGGTCCCCAGGGGCTCCATCCTGGTTTCCAGCAGGTGCATGGGGTCCTCAGGACCTCCATCCAGTCCCAGCAGGTGCAAGGGGCCCCTCCTTCCTTCCTTGCAACCTTGGGTTAGATTTAGGGGTAGAAGCATGACTCAGCTGGCCTGGTGCCATGACTCAGCAGGTTAGGTTTGATGTCAAGGTTAGGGTGGGGATGGGATTCAGGTTAGGGTTCATGTTTGAAGCATGACTCACCAAGTTTAGAAGCACGACTCAGGAGGTCTGGAAGCATGATTCGGCAATTTTAGAAGTGCAACTCACTGGCCTAAGAGTATGACTTGGCAGGTGTAGTTGTCTACCTTTGTGGGTAAGGATGCCTGGTAGGTAATGATGACTCAGCAGGTATAAAATGGTGACTCAGCAGAAGTTTCTCAATGACTCACCAGGTCTGGGATAATGAGGATTAAGTGGGTATGTATAATGATGGCTCACGAGGTGTGTGCTAGTGATGATTCAGCAGAATTTCCTGATGACTCAGCAGGAGTCTCAGCATGACTCATCCCTTCCTTCCTTCCCTCCCCTCTTTGCATTCATTTCTGGTCCACTTTCAATTTCCTAAACCCACTTCTGGTCATTCTAGACCCACTTCCAGTCCACTTCTGCATTCCCAGAGTCAATTCCAGTCAACTTCCCGATTCCTACAGTCACTAACTTCCAGCTAATTTATGTCACTTCGGGGTTCTCAGACTCACTTTAGTCTACTTCTGGGTTCCTAAGTCACTTCCGGTCCACTTCCGGCCATTGTATACCCATTTTCAGTCACTTTGGTTCTGTTTATACCCATTTTTGGGTACTTCTGGTGTACTTCCAGGTTCTTATAGTCACTTCCCAGAGGGTCTCTGTTGGTCCCTGGGGGTCTCTGTGGGTCCCAGTTGTCTCTGGGGTTCTCTCAGTGTCTTTCAGCATCTCTGGGGGTCTCTGAGGGTCTCTGGGGTCTCAGGTTTTCTGGGGGTTCTGGGGTTCTCTGAGAATCTCTGGGGGTCCCAGGGCTCTTGGTGGGGACACCTGTCCATCACCCATCACCCTTGTCCTTCACTAAGATACCTGTCCATCACTCAGAATAGACTTGTCACTCAGGAAAACATTTTAATTCTCATACAAGTTTCTGTCAGGAAATTGGTCCTGGGTCCAAAAGACACCTTTTCTTACAGGGACTCCCTTGAGGTTTTGTCAGAGAAATTTTGTCAGGATCCAATATGGCTATAGCTCCTGTCAAAACAATTGCCAGAATCCAAGATGGCCACCACTGACATCAGAAAACACACTGCCAGACTCCAACATGGCTGCCACTCCTGTCAGAAAAATTTACCAGCCTCCAAGATGCCTGTCATTCCTGTCATAATGAGAATTTGCCAGGATCCAACATTCTGCTGCTGACATCAGAACGAGAATTTGCCAGACTCCAATATGGCTGCCATCAGAAAATCTAAAAATACATTTCTTAAAAATTTCATTTAAAAATTTATTAAAAATTCATTAAAATTAAAAATTAATCCCATCCCATATGGCCACTGTTTGTGTCTCAGCTGCTGTACTTCCCATCTAGCTCTCTGCCAATACATCTGAGAAAGCAGCAGACAACACAAGTTCTTGAGTCCTTGCTGTCGCTCCCCCTCTTCCTGGAGGAACGACACTGAACCCTGCCTAGGCTTCATATCCGAGTCACGGCACCATTATGTCGCTCCCCCTCTTCGTGGAGGAACGACACTGAACCCTGCCTAGGCTTCATATCCGAGTCACGGCACCATTATGTCGCTCCCCCTCTTCGTGGAGGAACGACACTGAACCCTGCCTAGGCTTCATATCCGAGTCACGGCACCATTATGTCGCTCCCCCTCTTCGTGGAGGAACGGCACAGGACCCTGCGCTGTTCTTTGGTCTGCTCAGCCCTCCCCGGGTTTGCTGCTGGTTCTTCCCGGGTTGGCTACTGTCCCTTCCACCTCCGTGGAAGGGCAGTTCCCCCTGGCCACATTCCCCACTTCCGCTGGGGAGCGGCACACCGCCGGCCGGCTCTCTCGGGGGCTGCACAGGTGTTCCCCTTAGATGTTCCCCTTAGATGTTCCTGGTGCATACCGTCTCTCTCCTCCTTTATAGTCCTCCTCTGCCAATCCCAACTCGGCTGCCCACACGCCGAGTACGCTGCTCTCCTCCAATCAGGAGCAAGTCCTGCTGTTTATTGGTTGAACTGGAGGCAGCTGGGTAGAAGCTGTTTTCTCCTCTCCCAGCGCCTTATTGTGGGAGAGCAGATGCATAGAATAAGTCTTAATTCCAGTAACTTAGTCTAGTCCGAGCTGCTCCCCACACTTGCCACCCATGAGGGAGACTTGGGTGGAGTTCCAGATCCTGGCTTTGATCTGACCCAGACCCAGCCATTGTGAGCATTTGGTGGGTTGACCTGCAGATGGAAGATCTCTCCCTCCCCCTCCCTGTCTCTCCTTCTTTATAACTCTGCCTTCTAGATAAATAAATCCTTTTCCCATATTTATTTTTCAACAATTTTTCTACTTACTTGCTAGTATAGCTTTCTCCCTTGGTGCTGCTGCTCCCTGTGGACTTGTCCTCCTCAGCCTCTGACTAGAGCACAGCCACCTCTCCAATGCTGACATCCTCTGACACATATTTCACTCTTCTGTTCTCTCTAAACTGCAGACTCTTGGGAAACATAAGTAACTATCATGGATAAACGTGCATAGATACACACACCTGAGGACTCCAGAGTCTTGGATTTCAGGTTGTAATTAACTTTCCTTTTCAGAGGACTGGTGAAAAAACAAGTCTGGAAGCCAGGGTGTAGCCTTGTGGTTCAGATGCCTGTGTCCCACATGGGAGATTTTGGGTTTGGTTCCAGTCCCTGCCTCCAACTTCCTGATAATGCAGACCATGGAGCTAGTAACTGATGGCTCAGATGATTGGGTTCCCTACTCCTGGGACAGCCCTGACCACTGTGGATATTTCAGCAGTGAACTAGAGGGTGAATACCACTTCTCTGTCTCCTTGTTCATTTCTTTGCATCTCAAATTAAAAAACAAATCAAGTATGTTTGTATCATCCATTAAAATAACTTCCTCAATGGAAAAAAAGAGTTTCATTGTTAAATTTGGGGAAAAATAATGCTTCTTGGTTGTAAATGATATATGAATAATGCATAACTGTACATCAGACTTCCATTGTGGACAAGGAAGAGAAAGATGGAAGCAATAATTTTTACTTCTGGCTTTGGTACTTGTCATGTAACCTTGAAAAATTCATTTAAACTCATGGGGCCTGAGCGTCCTTAAAATTACAGGCTCATCTAGTTGAGGCAGGTGGTGTAAGGGGAGGTGGCAGGAAGCTGAGAGCTTTCCTTGTTTCTGTGCCAACAGAGCTAAGTGACATTAGCAAGTCATTTGACCCCTCTGGATCTTCCTCCCTTGTGAGATAAGATTGTCTTTATAGTTAAAGGATTTATTCTACACAGTCCTATCTTATGGTAAGGTTCACATGACTGTGAAGTGTTTTATAAACTGGCAGTGCAATAATCAAGTTGGCACTGAAGATGAAATGCTAAACAGCATAGAACTTCTAAGGCTTGTAGTTCTATGAGGAGCTACACAGAAACATTCAAGTTCAGGGGCATTTTTAAATTTAAAAACAGAATCATGGAATCACTGTTCAGAATCAGTATAGTTGCTAAAATTCTTATTTATAATTACTGAGATTGGCAGTGTAATTACTGATAGTATACTCCTAGTGTTGTATATTTTAGTTTATACAATACTTAGACTATATAAAATATAGGTAGCATGGGAAGTGTGATACACAGCAGTCTCGTAGAATGGCAGATGTCCTAAACAGCACTCTGGCCTCAGAATCAGCCCTTAAGGCCCTCAGATCTGGCTGAAGAGCCCATGAGAGTATTTTCGGTATGGAAAGCCACTCTGGCTAAAAAGAAAAAAAAAAGGACCTAAATAAAAGATCTCTGTAAGTGAGATCCCAGTAGAAAGAACGGGCCATCAAAGAAGGAGGTACCTTTCTCTGAAGGGAGGAGAGAACTTCCCCTTTGACTATGACCTTGTCTAAGTAAGATCGAACTCAGTGAACTCAAGAGGCTTCCATAGCCTTGGCAACTCATGACTAGAGCCCAGGGATATTTCTGATGCCATAAACAAGTGTGTCAGATTGTTCAGTCAACAACAGGAATCACTGTGTGCTTACTCCTTATGTGGGATCTCTGTCCTTAATATGTTTTCCAATGTGAAGTAATGCTATAACTAGTACTCAAACAGTATTTTACACTTTATGTTCTGTGTGCTGCAAACTGATGAAATCTTTACTTAATATATACTAAATCAATCTTCTGTGTATAAAGATAATTGAAAATTAATCTTGATGTGAATGGAGTGGGAGAGGGAGTGGGAGATGGGAGGGGTGCTGGTGGGAGGGAAGTTAAGGGGGGAAGCCTTTGTAATCCATAAACTGTACTTTGGAAAATTATATTTACTAAATAAAAGTTTAAAAAAATTAAAACATAAAAAATAAATAATAATATAGGTAGTAATATTTAGTACTTCTCTTACTTTTACTGGATTGGATTATAGTATACGTTAATAAACCCTTTTTAAAGATTTATTTATTTATTTGAAAGACAGAATTATAGAGAGAGACACATAAATAAACAGAGATGTTCTGTCTGCTGTTTTACTCCCCACGTGGCTGCAAGCAGCTGGAGCTGGGCTAATCCAAAGCCAGGTGCTTCTTCCAGGTCTCCCACATGGATTCAGGCACCCAAGTATTTGGGCCATCTCCTGCTGCTTTCCCAGGCACATTAGCAGGGAGTTAGATTAGAAGCAGTGCAGCTGGGACATGAACCAGTGCCCATAATGTTTGCCAGCACTGCATGTGGTGGCTTTACCTTATATGCAACAGCACCAGCTACAGCCTATTCATTTTAAATTAATAAATAAAGATTATCTGCTGTTCAGCCTCAAGGCTTTGGCTTGGCCCAGCCTCTGCTGTTGTGGACATTTGGGGAGTGAACCAGAGGTTGAAAGATCTCTCTTCTTATGTCTCTCCCTCTCTAACCTTGCCTTTCAAATAAATAAATGTGTCTTTGCAATAAAAATACACACATACACAGACACACACACAAACACGGTACCAACACAGTGGTAAAGCCATGGCCTGCTGTGCCAGCATCCCATATGGGTGCTGATTCAAGTCCCAGCTGCTCCACTTCCAATCTAGCTCCCTGCTAATGTGCCTGGGAAAGCATCAGAAGGTGGCCCAAGTGCTTGAACCACTGCATTCATGTGGGAGGCCTGGCAGAAGCGCCTGGCTTTAGATTGGCTCAGCTGAGGCCAATTTGGGAAGTGAACCAGCAGATGGAATATCTGTCTCTACCCCTTCTCTATAACTCTGCCTTTCAAATAAATAATAGATTTTAAAAATGGGGGAAAAGGGCAGTTTTGTTGCCTTCCCTTTACCTAGAGCAACATAATCAAAATCTGTTAGGCAAATGAATAAGGGAAATTCTGAGATCATGTATTGACCACAGCAGAGATTGTATTCCCTGTACATTTTCTGGAAGCCCATGCTAGTTGGAACCAAGGGTAGGATAACAAAAAAGGGGAGGCCTATATCCCTCTTATTTGTCTTCTTTGTTAATTGGAGCAGTGGAGAGTTGAGTAATGTAATATTGGTGTTTGTCTCCATACAGTTCACTTGTATTTAGCTGGCTCTTTTTTTTTTTTTGCATTTCTTTTTTATTTATTTTAAGAGATTTATTTGAAAGGCATAGAGTCCTCCATCTGCTGGTTTGATCCCCCAATGTTTGGTGCATGTGCGGTTCCATTATGAGAGCAGCTGAGGCCCTGCGGGTGCCTGGGGGCCAACAGGAACACCTGCAGCCTTGGCCCACAGGTCCTGGGCATCTCCCATCTGCTTGTGCCCCGCCCGCATCCCGGCCCAGGCCCCAGTGGCACCTCTGGGATTTCTGCCTCAAACTGGTCACTTTAGGTCACTTTGTGATCCCTGATCTCTGCCCAAGGAAGGAAGCAGGAAGCGGTCTTTCCCTCTCTTTTTCTCTCTGTAACTCTGCCTTGCAAATAAATACAACTTCAAAAAGTTATTCTCCATCAAGCAATACACCATTTTCCAGGCAAGTGTAAAGCTGGGAGTCATGGCTTCTTGTATATTTTGGATAATAAGAGTTTTGGTTTGAAAGCATGTTCATCTGAAACAAAGATCACTCATTATCCTTTGTTAGAGAAGGGGGCTCTGCTCTTGGAAAGTGAAAATCAGAAGTGGTAATGTGTGATGAGCTCCACCTGCCAGGTCTGGGGAGACTTATTTGAAAGACAGGACACCAGGAGAGGAAGCTTTTCAGATTCCCTGGCCCTTGCTTTAGTCTTATGTCTTTACTTCTTTTGTTGCTTCTTGATGTCAAGAGTGTACACTTTATGCTGAAATGAGGAATTGTGTCTAACCTCTTTTGGGCCTTTTTCTAAGAAGAGTGCATATATTTATCTTGGATATAAGGATAGCTTCTGGGGTGGGTGGATTTTTTTTTTTTTTGGAAGTTTTCACAAGCCATCCAGTAGCCTGTATTTTCTTCTTCACAGAATTCAGTTTTTAGAAAAGCCTCCAATACAGCCAGAGCATCTGTAGGTAGGGAAGAGAAGGTAGAAAAATAAAAAGAAACATGAGGAATATGAGGAAGCTAATGATCAAATAATCCCTTGTGCTTTTCTAGTACTAGGATTAGCTATTCTCGTTTTTACTCAATCCTGTAATCCTGCGGATTTAGCTCTTTAAAGACAAAGATGCCTGTAGGCAAAATACTTAAGTTGGTTCCATACTACTAAAACAGAAACACTTCAGTTTGTTTTAATGCCAAAAATGTATTTACAGGAGAGGCATAAATCCTCAGGGAACTAAGTCTCTTGCAAACACTGCATGCAATGAAAAGCATCCTCAGCCTCAACCAAGAGCACTGCCATTACAGAGCTTAAGGCTGATTTATCTTCCCCACCTGGTGTGAATATGCTGAGAAATAAACAGAGATAAACAGACCTTCTAGGTTAAGTCAAATTCTGCCTGGTGAGCTGCTGATTTGAGGACACAGCCTTTCTGCACTCTTGTGATACTTGCAATGGATTCAATTCAAGCCTAATTCACAATTGCTGGCCAGCAGCTCCTGGAATGCTTCTGACCACAACAGTGCTTCCTTCGGGGAAGGTCTGCAAGAGCAGTTCTCTAATGAGTTGTGCTCAGAGCAGTTCCCCTCCCAGCTCAGCAGTGAGCTCTTCAGATTGCAAACACAGGAATCTCAACTTACTTGATGAAAGCTTGCTACCTGCTTTTCTTGCCAATTGTGGCCTTCCCAGGAATGGTGGAGTTTTGCCATAGGTAGCTCAACCCAGTCTTCAATACTCTTATTCTTCCAAAAAAAAAAAAAAAAGACAATTCACTAAGTGGTCATCCTTGAATACACTACTGAGCCTGAATGCATTTTTACCAAATAAAGTTGCCCAATAGCTATAAACCAAAAGCCAACAACAGGCTTGCCCACCTAATATTACACTCAGCCCCGAAGTACTGAGCAGTTTCATCAGTTCCTCAGAATGTAACTATGCTGTGAGGACTATAGAGAGGGATGCCCAAATTTTAATTATCAATACACTGCACAGCTAATAAAGCAGATGCTGTCTCTTGCCCACAAAAGGAGACAGTTTCTCTGCAAGGTTAACCGCAATCAGGAGACATTTTGCTCCTGATGGAACCCGCAGCGGGACTGCTTTGAGCCAGCTCCTCTCCTTCCCTTTCCACCTTCGGTCCAGGATGGGACAGAGACCATGCACAGGAGGTGCCACCAGTCACCCGTTTCCCCCTGTCCACCTGCAATGCTCCTGGGAGGCAGATGCCACAGAACAGTGATTTGTTCCATGATTGTCACTGTGTGAGATCAGCCCATCATGAGAAAATGACCATGGATTCCAATGAGATATGAACCGCAGAAGCACTGTCCCCAGCATCAGTGCAGGAGGGTGGATGATGGAGGCACAGCATGGCCAGGATCTCTAGGGACCCCGCAGGACTCTGCTGCCCTGGATGCCTACAGCAGGCAGCTGCATGAGGGCCCAGTGCATCTCCAGCACCCTCCTACCAAACCCTTCCTTCTGACTGCCAATGCAGACCACATAGATGCTGCATCAGTGAGCAAATAAGCACTGTGCACTAGGTTGTCCTGCTGAGACTCGGCCTTCATTGCTTCCCCAATTGCAGCACATGCTGCAAGCCTCAGCTGGCGCGAGAGGTGGAAGGTCGCACTCACCAGGTCTGTCTCTTCTTCTCCTGCCCCTCCTGACTCTCGGGCCATCACCTGCATTCTAGCCCCAAGGTACAAAATGGACAAGAACCTAACAGCACACACGTCAACCGCACACACTGCAACTACAAGCTGCCCACCAATGACCACCACCTTTATAATCAGCCCAGCGTTTGGTGTTCTGGCAGCGCTGGTCCTGCCCCAGGGAAGCGAGGATTGGCCCGAAGCCCTCCAATTGGCTGAGCCTGAGCTGCCCTGCAGCAGATTCTGGAAGCAAGGGAGCTGCTGACGGCTGAGGCCCTGGCTCAGAGCACACTTAGATAGACTCCATGCTCGGCAAGGGTGCTGGGGCCCTGGACTTTCCCAGGCTGCAGTCCTAGGGTGGAGGCTGGCTCAGCCTTCTTCCCCAGCCCTGCTCACAGGTGGAGTGGGGTTCCCACAGGGGCACCTTCCTTCATGGGAGAGCAGGTTTACCGCAAATGCGGTGATTCCCAGTGCCAGGTGCTGGCCTGCGCCCTTCTGGGAGGGAGTAGGAGACAGAGACTTTGTGGGGAGGTGACACTTGAGCTGGGCCTGTATTTTGGGTTAGCTCTGGATGCACAACCCAGTGCGCCTGAACCTGCGGGTCTGCTGCAGGCCTCCTGGAGGCTCTGGGAGCTGGGCATCCTGGTGGCAAGGGCAGGAGGATGGGAGGTCAAGGCGCTGAGCTCCCGCTGGGTGCACCAGGCACTTTGGAGCTGTTCAGAGTAAGGAGTCGAGGTCACCTCCTGAACCACTGCTGGTCCCAAACTCCTGGTTTGGGATTTGCCAGAACCCTGAAGTAGGGGTGTGGTGGGGGTGGTAGTGGTTGGCTTCAATGCACTGTATTTGTGAATTCTTCAAACACAGCTTCTCCCAGCCCTGGGGCCTCCAGAAACCCTGCAGCCAGCCTTCCTCCACAGCCATGTGGTGGGGTCATGGGTTGGCTCCCACAGGGTGCACGGGGCACCTGGTGGCCCTCACCCCCCACCATTCCCTGACCTCTGGTCTGGTGCCCCCACCTCCGGGTTGGAAAAATCCCAGAATCAGTTGAGAGCCAGAGATAAGAAGGGAGGATTGGCACAGCACTGGCTGGGAGAGACCCTGAGGGGCCCTGTGGCACCCATGGGTTGGCCTCAAGGTCCCAGGGTGGCTGCAGCAGGGCCTGCACAGGTCACCCCTGCACTCTCCCCAGACCCAGCTAGCTGGAGTTCGCAAGTACAGAGATCCTGCATCCTTCAGTGCTGGGAGCACACTTCCTCAGGGTCTCCCACAGCCAGAAGTTCACAAAGGGCCACCACTTCCTCCTGTGCATCCATTTCCTCACTCCTGAGTCAGCACCATCCATTTATGCTGAGTCATCATGAAATTTCTGCTGGGTCATCATTACCATACCTTCTGAGTCATCATGAAATTTCTGCTGACTCATCATTACCACCTACCTGGTCCCCACATGTTCTCTTTAGAGACCTGAGCCCTGTCAAGGGGTCCTGAGAGATAGGGTGGTCCCCAGCAGCTCCATCCTGGTCTCTAGCAGGTATACATTGCCCCATCTGGGTCTCCAGGCCTCCAGCCAGGTCCCCAGGTCCTCCATCCAGGCACCGGTGCCTCCATCCAGGTCTCTAGGGCTCCATCCGGGTCTCTAGCAGGTGCACAGGGATCCATACAGTCTCTAGGAGCCTCATCTGGGTTTCCATGGCTCCATCTGGTTCTCCAGTGCTCCATCTGGGTCTCCAGAGCTCAATTTGGGTCCCCAGGGGCTCCATCCTGGTTTCCAGCAGGTGCATGGGGTCCTCAGGACCTCCATCCAGTCCCAGCAGGTGCAAGGGGCCCCTCCTTCCTTCCTTGCAACCTTGGGTTAGATTTAGGGGTAGAAGCATGACTCAGCTGGCCTGGTGCCATGACTCAGCAGGTTAGGTTTGATGTCAAGGTTAGGGTGGGGATGGGATTCAGGTTAGGGTTCATGTTTGAAGCATGACTCACCAAGTTTAGAAGCACGACTCAGGAGGTCTGGAAGCATGATTCGGCAATTTTAGAAGTGCGACTCACTGGCCTAAGAGTATGACTTGGCAGGTGTAGTTGTCTACCTTTGTGGGTAAGGATGCCTGGTAGGTAATGATGACTCAGCAGGTATAAAATGGTGACTCAGCAGAAGTTTCTCAATGACTCACCAGGTCTGGGATAATGAGGATTAAGTGGGTATGTATAATGATGGCTCACGAGGTGTGTGCTAGTGATGATTCAGCAGAATTTCCTGATGACTCAGCAGGAGTCTCAGCATGACTCATCCCTTCCTTCCTTCCCTCCCCTCTTTGCATTCATTTCTGGTCCACTTTCAATTTCCTAAACCCACTTCTGGTCATTCTAGACCCACTTCCAGTCCACTTCTGCATTCCCAGAGTCAATTCCAGTCAACTTCCCGATTCCTACAGTCACTAACTTCCAGCTAATTTATGTCACTTCGGGGTTCTCAGACTCACTTTAGTCTACTTCTGGGTTCCTAAGTCACTTCCGGTCCACTTCCGGCCATTGTATACCCATTTTCAGTCACTTTGGTTCTGTTTATACCCATTTTTGGGTACTTCTGGTGTACTTCCAGGTTCTTATAGTCACTTCCCAGAGGGTCTCTGTTGGTCCCTGGGGGTCTCTGTGGGTCCCAGTTGTCTCTGGGGTTCTCTCAGTGTCTTTCAGCATCTCTGGGGGTCTCTGAGGGTCTCTGGGGTCTCAGGTTTTCTGGGGGTTCTGGGGTTCTCTGAGAATCTCTGGGGGTCCCAGGGCTCTTGGTGGGGACACCTGTCCATCACCCATCACCCTTGTCCTTCACTAAGATACCTGTCCATCACTCAGAATAGACTTGTCACTCAGGAAAACATTTTAATTCTCATACAAGTTTCTGTCAGGAAATTGGTCCTGGGTCCAAAAGACACCTTTTCTTACAGGGACTCCCTTGAGGTTTTGTCAGAGAAATTTTGTCAGGATCCAATATGGCTATAGCTCCTGTCAAAACAATTGCCAGAATCCAAGATGGCCACCACTGACATCAGAAAACACACTGCCAGACTCCAACATGGCTGCCACTCCTGTCAGAAAAATTTACCAGCCTCCAAGATGCCTGTCATTCCTGTCATAATGAGAATTTGCCAGGATCCAACATTCTGCTGCTGACATCAGAACGAGAATTTGCCAGACTCCAATATGGCTGCCATCAGAAAATCTAAAAATACATTTCTTAAAAATTTCATTTAAAAATTTATTAAAAATTCATTAAAATTAAAAATTAATCCCATCCCATATGGCCACTGTTTGTGTCTCAGCTGCTGTACTTCCCATCTAGCTCTCTGCCAATACATCTGAGAAAGCAGCAGACAACACAAGTTCTTGAGTCCTTGCTGTCGCTCCCCCTCTTCCTGGAGGAACGACACTGAACCCTGCCTAGGCTTCATATCCGAGTCACGGCACCATTATGTCGCTCCCCCTCTTCGTGGAGGAACGACACTGAACCCTGCCTAGGCTTCATATCCGAGTCACGGCACCATTATGTCGCTCCCCCTCTTCGTGGAGGAACGGCACAGGACCCTGCGCTGTTCTTTGGTCTGCTCAGCCCTCCCCGGGTTTGCTGCTGGTTCTTCCCGGGTTGGCTACTGTCCCTTCCACCTCCGTGGAAGGGCAGTTCCCCCTGGCCACATTCCCCACTTCCGCTGGGGAGCGGCACACCGCCGGCCGGCTCTCTCGGGGGCTGCACAGGTGTTCCCCTTAGATGTTCCCCTTAGATGTTCCTGGTGCATACCGTCTCTCTCCTCCTTTATAGTCCTCCTCTGCCAATCCCAACTCGGCTGCCCACACGCCGAGTACGCTGCTCTCCTCCAATCAGGAGCAAGTCCTGCTGTTTATTGGTTGAACTGGAGGCAGCTGGGTAGAAGCTGTTTTCTCCTCTCCCAGCGCCTTATTGTGGGAGAGCAGATGCATAGAATAAGTCTTAATTCCAGTAACTTAGTCTAGTCCGAGCTGCTCCCCACACTTGCCACCCATGAGGGAGACTTGGGTGGAGTTCCAGATCCTGGCTTTGATCTGACCCAGACCCAGCCATTGTGAGCATTTGGTGGGTTGACCTGCAGATGGAAGATCTCTCCCTCCCCCTCCCTGTCTCTCCTTCTTTATAACTCTGCCTTCTAGATAAATAAATCCTTTTCCCATATTTATTTTTCAACAATTTTTCTACTTACTTGCTAGTATAGCTTTCTCCCTTGGTGCTGCTGCTCCCTGTGGACTTGTCCTCCTCAGCCTCTGACTAGAGCACAGCCACCTCTCCAATGCTGACATCCTCTGACACATATTTCACTCTTCTGTTCTCTCTAAACTGCAGACTCTTGGGAAACATAAGTAACTATCATGGATAAACGTGCATAGATACACACACCTGAGGACTCCAGAGTCTTGGATTTCAGGTTGTAATTAACTTTCCTTTTCAGAGGACTGGTGAAAAAACAAGTCTGGAAGCCAGGGTGTAGCCTTGTGGTTCAGATGCCTGTGTCCCACATGGGAGATTTTGGGTTTGGTTCCAGTCCCTGCCTCCAACTTCCTGATAATGCAGACCATGGAGCTAGTAACTGATGGCTCAGATGATTGGGTTCCCTACTCCTGGGACAGCCCTGACCACTGTGGATATTTCAGCAGTGAACTAGAGGGTGAATACCACTTCTCTGTCTCCTTGTTCATTTCTTTGCATCTCAAATTAAAAAACAAATCAAGTATGTTTGTATCATCCATTAAAATAACTTCCTCAATGGAAAAAAAGAGTTTCATTGTTAAATTTGGGGAAAAATAATGCTTCTTGGTTGTAAATGATATATGAATAATGCATAACTGTACATCAGACTTCCATTGTGGACAAGGAAGAGAAAGATGGAAGCAATAATTTTTACTTCTGGCTTTGGTACTTGTCATGTAACCTTGAAAAATTCATTTAAACTCATGGGGCCTGAGCGTCCTTAAAATTACAGGCTCATCTAGTTGAGGCAGGTGGTGTAAGGGGAGGTGGCAGGAAGCTGAGAGCTTTCCTTGTTTCTGTGCCAACAGAGCTAAGTGACATTAGCAAGTCATTTGACCCCTCTGGATCTTCCTCCCTTGTGAGATAAGATTGTCTTTATAGTTAAAGGATTTATTCTACACAGTCCTATCTTATGGTAAGGTTCACATGACTGTGAAGTGTTTTATAAACTGGCAGTGCAATAATCAAGTTGGCACTGAAGATGAAATGCTAAACAGCATAGAACTTCTAAGGCTTGTAGTTCTATGAGGAGCTACACAGAAACATTCAAGTTCAGGGGCATTTTTAAATTTAAAAACAGAATCATGGAATCACTGTTCAGAATCAGTATAGTTGCTAAAATTCTTATTTATAATTACTGAGATTGGCAGTGTAATTACTGATAGTATACTCCTAGTGTTGTATATTTTAGTTTATACAATACTTAGACTATATAAAATATAGGTAGCATGGGAAGTGTGATACACAGCAGTCTCGTAGAATGGCAGATGTCCTAAACAGCACTCTGGCCTCAGAATCAGCCCTTAAGGCCCTCAGATCTGGCTGAAGAGCCCATGAGAGTATTTTCGGTATGGAAAGCCACTCTGGCTAAAAAGAAAAAAAAAAGGACCTAAATAAAAGATCTCTGTAAGTGAGATCCCAGTAGAAAGAATGGGCCATCAAAGAAGGAGGTACCTTTCTCTGAAGGGAGGAGAGAACTTCCCCTTTGACTATGACCTTGTCTAAGTAAGATCGAACTCAGTGAACTCAAGAGGCTTCCATAGCCTTGGCAACTCATGACTAGAGCCCAGGGATATTTCTGATGCCATAAACAAGTGTGTCAGATTGTTCAGTCAACAACAGGAATCACTGTGTGCTTACTCCTTATGTGGGATCTCTGTCCTTAATATGTTTTCCAATGTGAAGTAATGCTATAACTAGTACTCAAACAGTATTTTACACTTTATGTTCTGTGTGCTGCAAACTGATGAAATCTTTACTTAATATATACTAAATCAATCTTCTGTGTATAAAGATAATTGAAAATTAATCTTGATGTGAATGGAGTGGGAGAGGGAGTGGGAGATGGGAGGGGTGCTGGTGGGAGGGAAGTTAAGGGGGGAAGCCTTTGTAATCCATAAACTGTACTTTGGAAAATTATATTTACTAAATAAAAGTTTAAAAAAATTAAAACAT
The DNA here is from genome assembly GCF_051225735.1 of Oryctolagus cuniculus. Taxonomy (NCBI): domain Eukaryota; kingdom Metazoa; phylum Chordata; class Mammalia; order Lagomorpha; family Leporidae; genus Oryctolagus; species Oryctolagus cuniculus. Next base: position 81,360,797 of record NC_142879.1, on the reverse strand, counting down.
AAAAAATAAATAATAATATAGGTAGTAATATTTAGTACTTCTCTTACTTTTACTGGATTGGATTATAGTATACGTTAATAAACCCTTTTTAAAGATTTATTTATTTATTTGAAAGACAGAATTATAGAGAGAGACACATAAATAAACAGAGATGTTCTGTCTGCTGTTTTACTCCCCACGTGGCTGCAAGCAGCTGGAGCTGGGCTAATCCAAAGCCAGGTGCTTCTTCCAGGTCTCCCACATGGATTCAGGCACCCAAGTATTTGGGCCATCTCCTGCTGCTTTCCCAGGCACATTAGCAGGGAGTTAGATTAGAAGCAGTGCAGCTGGGACATGAACCAGTGCCCATAATGTTTGCCAGCACTGCATGTGGTGGCTTTACCTTATATGCAACAGCACCAGCTACAGCCTATTCATTTTAAATTAATAAATAAAGATTATCTGCTGTTCAGCCTCAAGGCTTTGGCTTGGCCCAGCCTCTGCTGTTGTGGACATTTGGGGAGTGAACCAGAGGTTGAAAGATCTCTCTTCTTATGTCTCTCCCTCTCTAACCTTGCCTTTCAAATAAATAAATGTGTCTTTGCAATAAAAATACACACATACACAGACACACACACAAACACGGTACCAACACAGTGGTAAAGCCATGGCCTGCTGTGCCAGCATCCCATATGGGTGCTGATTCAAGTCCCAGCTGCTCCACTTCCAATCTAGCTCCCTGCTAATGTGCCTGGGAAAGCATCAGAAGGTGGCCCAAGTGCTTGAACCACTGCATTCATGTGGGAGGCCTGGCAGAAGCGCCTGGCTTTAGATTGGCTCAGCTGAGGCCAATTTGGGAAGTGAACCAGCAGATGGAATATCTGTCTCTACCCCTTCTCTATAACTCTGCCTTTCAAATAAATAATAGATTTTAAAAATGGGGGAAAAGGGCAGTTTTGTTGCCTTCCCTTTACCTAGAGCAACATAATCAAAATCTGTTAGGCAAATGAATAAGGGAAATTCTGAGATCATGTATTGACCACAGCAGAGATTGTATTCCCTGTACATTTTCTGGAAGCCCATGCTAGTTGGAACCAAGGGTAGGATAACAAAAAAGGGGAGGCCTATATCCCTCTTATTTGTCTTCTTTGTTAATTGGAGCAGTGGAGAGTTGAGTAATGTAATATTGGTGTTTGTCTCCATACAGTTCACTTGTATTTAGCTGGCTCTTTTTTTTTTTGGCATTTCTTTTTTATTTATTTTAAGAGATTTATTTGAAAGGCATAGAGTCCTCCATCTGCTGGTTTGATCCCCCAATGTTTGGTGCATGTGCGGTTCCATTATGAGAGCAGCTGAGGCCCTGCGGGTGCCTGGGGGCCAACAGGAACACCTGCAGCCTTGGCCCACAGGTCCTGGGCATCTCCCATCTGCTTGTGCCCCGCCCGCATCCCGGCCCAGGCCCCAGTGGCACCTCTGGGATTTCTGCCTCAAACTGGTCACTTTAGGTCACTTTGTGATCCCTGATCTCTGCCCAAGGAAGGAAGCAGGAAGCGGTCTTTCCCTCTCTTTTTCTCTCTGTAACTCTGCCTTGCAAATAAATACAACTTCAAAAAGTTATTCTCCATCAAGCAATACACCATTTTCCAGGCAAGTGTAAAGCTGGGAGTCATGGCTTCTTGTATATTTTGGATAATAAGAGTTTTGGTTTGAAAGCATGTTCATCTGAAACAAAGATCACTCATTATCCTTTGTTAGAGAAGGGGGCTCTGCTCTTGGAAAGTGAAAATCAGAAGTGGTAATGTGTGATGAGCTCCACCTGCCAGGTCTGGGGAGACTTATTTGAAAGACAGGACACCAGGAGAGGAAGCTTTTCAGATTCCCTGGCCCTTGCTTTAGTCTTATGTCTTTACTTCTTTTGTTGCTTCTTGATGTCAAGAGTGTACACTTTATGCTGAAATGAGGAATTGTGTCTAACCTCTTTTGGGCCTTTTTCTAAGAAGAGTGCATATATTTATCTTGGATATAAGGATAGCTTCTGGGGTGGGTGGATTTTTTTTTTTTTTGGAAGTTTTCACAAGCCATCCAGTAGCCTGTATTTTCTTCTTCACAGAATTCAGTTTTTAGAAAAGCCTCCAATACAGCCAGAGCATCTGTAGGTAGGGAAGAGAAGGTAGAAAAATAAAAAGAAACATGAGGAATATGAGGAAGCTAATGATCAAATAATCCCTTGTGCTTTTCTAGTACTAGGATTAGCTATTCTCGTTTTTACTCAATCCTGTAATCCTGCGGATTTAGCTCTTTAAAGACAAAGATGCCTGTAGGCAAAATACTTAAGTTGGTTCCATACTACTAAAACAGAAACACTTCAGTTTGTTTTAATGCCAAAAATGTATTTACAGGAGAGGCATAAATCCTCAGGGAACTAAGTCTCTTGCAAACACTGCATGCAATGAAAAGCATCCTCAGCCTCAACCAAGAGCACTGCCATTACAGAGCTTAAGGCTGATTTATCTTCCCCACCTGGTGTGAATATGCTGAGAAATAAACAGAGATAAACAGACCTTCTAGGTTAAGTCAAATTCTGTCTGGTGAGCTGCTGATTTGAGGACACAGCCTTTCTGCACTCTTGTGATACTTGCAATGGATTCAATTCAAGCCTAATTCACAATTGCTGGCCAGCAGCTCCTGGAATGCTTCTGACCACAACAGTGCTTCCTTCGGGGAAGGTCTGCAAGAGCAGTTCTCTAATGAGTTGTGCTCAGAGCAGTTCCCCTCCCAGCTCAGCAGTGAGCTCTTCAGATTGCAAACACAGGAATCTCAACTTACTTGATGAAAGCTTGCTACCTGCTTTTCTTGCCAATTGTGGCCTTCCCAGGAATGGTGGAGTTTTGCCATAGGTAGCTCAACCCAGTCTTCAATACTCTTATTCTTCCAAAAAAAAAAAAAAAAAGACAATTCACTAAGTGGTCATCCTTGAATACACTACTGAGCCTGAATGCATTTTTACCAAATAAAGTTGCCCAATAGCTATAAACCAAAAGCCAACAACAGGCTTGCCCACCTAATATTACACTCAGCCCCGAAGTACTGAGCAGTTTCATCAGTTCCTCAGAATGTAACTATGCTGTGAGGACTATAGAGAGGGATGCCCAAATTTTAATTATCAATACACTGCACAGCTAATAAAGCAGATGCTGTCTCTTGCCCACAAAAGGAGACAGTTTCTCTGCAAGGTTAACCGCAATCGGGAGACATTTTGCTCCTGATGGAACCCGCAGCGGGACTGCTTTGAGCCAGCTCCTCTCCTTCCCTTTCCACCTTCGGTCCAGGATGGGACAGAGACCATGCACAGGAGGTGCCACCAGTCACCCGTTTCCCCCTGTCCACCTGCAATGCTCCTGGGAGGCAGATGCCACAGAACAGTGATTTGTTCCATGATTGTCACTGTGTGAGATCAGCCCATCATGAGAAAATGACCATGGATTCCAATGAGATATGAACCGCAGAAGCACTGTCCCCAGCATCAGTGCAGGAGGGTGGATGATGGAGGCACAGCATGGCCAGGATCTCTAGGGACCCCGCAGGACTCTGCTGCCCTGGATGCCTACAGCAGGCAGCTGCATGAGGGCCCAGTGCATCTCCAGCACCCTCCTACCAAACCCTTCCTTCTGACTGCCAATGCAGACCACATAGATGCTGCATCAGTGAGCAAATAAGCACTGTGCACTAGGTTGTCCTGCTGAGACTCGGCCTTCATTGCTTCCCCAATTGCAGCACATGCTGCAAGCCTCAGCTGGCGCGAGAGGTGGAAGGTCGCACTCACCAGGTCTGTCTCTTCTTCTCCTGCCCCTCCTGACTCTCGGGCCATCACCTGCATTCTAGCCCCAAGGTACAAAATGGACAAGAACCTAACAGCACACACGTCAACCGCACACACTGCAACTACAAGCTGCCCACCAATGACCACCACCTTTATAATCAGCCCAGCGTTTGGTGTTCTGGCAGCGCTGGTCCTGCCCCAGGGAAGCGAGGATTGGCCCGAAGCCCTCCAATTGGCTGAGCCTGAGCTGCCCTGCAGCAGATTCTGGAAGCAAGGGAGCTGCTGACGGCTGAGGCCCTGGCTCAGAGCACACTTAGGGAGACTCCATGCTCGGCAAGGGTGCTGGGGCCCTGGACTTTCCCAGGCTGCAGTCCTAGGGTGGAGGCTGGCTCAGCCTTCTTCCCCAGCCCTGCTCACAGGTGGAGTGGGGTTCCCACAGGGGCACCTTCCTTCATGGGAGAGCAGGTTTACCGCAAATGCGGTGATTCCCAGTGCCAGGTGCTGGCCTGCGCCCTTCTGGGAGGGAGTAGGAGACAGAGACTTTGTGGGGAGGTGACACTTGAGCTGGGCCTGTATTTTGGGTTAGCTCTGGATGCACAACCCAGTGCGCCTGAACCTGCGGGTCTGCTGCAGGCCTCCTGGAGGCTCTGGGAGCTGGGCATCCTGGTGGCAAGGGCAGGAGGATGGGAGGTCAAGGCGCTGAGCTCCCGCTGGGTGCACCAGGCACTTTGGAGCTGTTCAGAGTAAGGAGTCGAGGTCACCTCCTGAACCACTGCTGGTCCCAAACTCCTGGTTTGGGATTTGCCAGAACCCTGAAGTAGGGGTGTGGTGGGGGTGGTAGTGGTTGGCTTCAATGCACTGTATTTGTGAATTCTTCAAACACAGCTTCTCCCAGCCCTGGGGCCTCCAGAAACCCTGCAGCCAGCCTTCCTCCACAGCCATGTGGTGGGGTCATGGGTTGGCTCCCACAGGGTGCACGGGGCACCTGGTGGCCCTCACCCCCCACCATTCCCTGACCTCTGGTCTGGTGCCCCCACCTCCGGGTTGGAAAAATCCCAGAATCAGTTGAGAGCCAGAGATAAGAAGGGAGGATTGGCACAGCACTGGCTGGGAGAGACCCTGAGGGGCCCTGTGGCACCCATGGGTTGGCCTCAAGGTCCCAGGGTGGCTGCAGCAGGGCCTGCACAGGTCACCCCTGCACTCTCCCCAGACCCAGCTAGCTGGAGTTCGCAAGTACAGAGATCCTGCATCCTTCAGTGCTGGGAGCACACTTCCTCAGGGTCTCCCACAGCCAGAAGTTCACAAAGGGCCACCACTTCCTCCTGTGCATCCATTTCCTCACTCCTGAGTCAGCACCATCCATTTATGCTGAGTCATCATGAAATTTCTGCTGGGTCATCATTACCATACCTTCTGAGTCATCATGAAATTTCTGCTGACTCATCATTACCACCTACCTGGTCCCCACATGTTCTCTTTAGAGACCTGAGCCCTGTCAAGGGGTCCTGAGAGATAGGGTGGTCCCCAGCAGCTCCATCCTGGTCTCTAGCAGGTATACATTGCCCCATCTGGGTCTCCAGGCCTCCAGCCAGGTCCCCAGGTCCTCCATCCAGGCACCGGTGCCTCCATCCAGGTCTCTAGGGCTCCATCCGGGTCTCTAGCAGGTGCACAGGGATCCATACAGTCTCTAGGAGCCTCATCTGGGTTTCCATGGCTCCATCTGGTTCTCCAGTGCTCCATCTGGGTCTCCAGAGCTCAATTTGGGTCCCCAGGGGCTCCATCCTGGTTTCCAGCAGGTGCATGGGGTCCTCAGGACCTCCATCCAGTCCCAGCAGGTGCAAGGGGCCCCTCCTTCCTTCCTTGCAACCTTGGGTTAGATTTAGGGGTAGAAGCATGACTCAGCTGGCCTGGTGCCATGACTCAGCAGGTTAGGTTTGATGTCAAGGTTAGGGTGGGGATGGGATTCAGGTTAGGGTTCATGTTTGAAGCATGACTCACCAAGTTTAGAAGCACGACTCAGGAGGTCTGGAAGCATGATTCGGCAATTTTAGAAGTGCGACTCACTGGCCTAAGAGTATGACTTGGCAGGTGTAGTTGTCTACCTTTGTGGGTAAGGATGCCTGGTAGGTAATGATGACTCAGCAGGTATAAAATGGTGACTCAGCAGAAGTTTCTCAATGACTCACCAGGTCTGGGATAATGAGGATTAAGTGGGTATGTATAATGATGGCTCACGAGGTGTGTGCTAGTGATGATTCAGCAGAATTTCCTGATGACTCAGCAGGAGTCTCAGCATGACTCATCCCTTCCTTCCTTCCCTCCCCTCTTTGCATTCATTTCTGGTCCACTTTCAATTTCCTAAACCCACTTCTGGTCATTCTAGACCCACTTCCAGTCCACTTCTGCATTCCCAGAGTCAATTCCAGTCAACTTCCCGATTCCTACAGTCACTAACTTCCAGCTAATTTATGTCACTTCGGGGTTCTCAGACTCACTTTAGTCTACTTCTGGGTTCCTAAGTCACTTCCGGTCCACTTCCGGCCATTGTATACCCATTTTCAGTCACTTTGGTTCTGTTTATACCCATTTTTGGGTACTTCTGGTGTACTTCCAGGTTCTTATAGTCACTTCCCAGAGGGTCTCTGTTGGTCCCTGGGGGTCTCTGTGGGTCCCAGTTGTCTCTGGGGTTCTCTCAGTGTCTTTCAGCATCTCTGGGGGTCTCTGAGGGTCTCTGGGGGTCCCAGGGCTCTTGGCGGGGACACCTGTCCATCACCCAGTCACCCTTGTCCATCACTCAGAAACCTGTCCATCACTCAGAATAGACCTGTCACTCAGGAAAAACATTTTAATTCTCATACAAGTTTCTGTCAGCAAATTGGTCCTGGGTCTGAAAGACACCTTTTCTTACAGGGACTCCCTTGAGTTTTTGTCAGAGAAAATTTGTCAGGATCCAATATGGCTATAGCTCCTGTCAAAACAATTGCCAGAATCCAAGATGGCCACCACTGACATCAGAAAACACACTGCCAGACTCCAACATGGCTGCCACTCCTGTCAGAAAAATTTGCCAGCCTCCAAGATGCCTGTCATTCCTGTCATAATGAGAATTTGCCAGGATCCAACATTCTGCTGCTGATGTCAGAACGAGAATTTGCCAGACTCCAATATGGCTGTCATCAGAAAATCTAAAAATACATTTCTTAAAAATTTCATTTAAAAATTCATTAAAAATTAAAAATTAAGTAAAAATTAAAAATGTAAAAAGACATTCAAATTCCATTTAAAAATTCATTAAAATTGGCCGGCGCCGCGGCACACTAGGCTGATCCTCCGCCTTTCAGCACCAGCACACCGGGTTCTAGTCCCAGTCGGGGCACCGGATTCTGTCCCAGTTGCCCCTCTTCCAGTCCATCTCTCTGCTGTGGCCCAGGAGTGCAGTGGAGGATGGCCCAAGTGCTTGGGCCCTGCACCCCATGGGAGACCAGGAGAAGTACCTGGCACCTGCCATCGGATCAGCGTGGTGCGCCGGCCGCAGCGTGCTGGCGGCAGCAGCCATTGGAGGGTGAACCAATGGCAAAGGAAGACCTTTCTCTCTGTCTCGCTCTCTCACTGCCCACTCTGCCTGTCAAAAAATTAAAAAAAAAAATTCATTAAAATTCTTTTAAAATTAATTTAAAAAATAATTAAATAATTAGTGTGCATGAGTGGGATTGCCTAGCAACTTGCTTAAGCCAGAGGCCCTGAACGCACCTTTGAGGGATTGCCTAGCAACTGGGTTAAGCCCCGCAGCCCCGGGCAAGCCTGCACGGGGTTGCCTAGCAACGAGAGAAAGCCAGAGGCGTGGAGGATGCCTTCATGGAGTTGCCTAGCCATGTTCCCACAGTCTCTGCATTTTCCACGGTTCTGGCCCAGGGGCCTTGGGGGTCCCCAGCTTTGGGGGAAGGGTTCCAGCTGGACTGGAAATGGAGCTCCTGGGGGCCCTGGGCACCTGCTGGGGACCTGGATGAAGCCCTGGGGACCCAGATGGAGGCCCGGTGCACTTGCTAGAGACCTGGATGCAACCCCTGGAGACCCAATGGAGCCCTGGAGACCTGTATGGAGCCCCTAGATACCCAGATGGAGCCCCTGGAGACCTGGATGGAGCCCTAAAGACCTGGAAGGAGCTCCTGGGAGGCCCCGGCACCTGCTAGAGACCCAGATGGAGCCTCTAGAGACCCAGATGGAGCCCCTAGAGATATGGGTAGAGCCTTGGGGACCCAGATGGAGCCTTAGAGACCTGGATGAATCCCTGGAGACCCAGATGGAGCTCCTGCAGACTCGGATGGAGCCTTAAAGACCTGGATGGAGCTCCTGGGAGCCCCAGGCACTTGCTAGAGACCCAGATGGAGCCCTAGAGACCTGGATGGAGCTCCTTGGGGCCCAATGCACCTGTTAGAGATCTGGATGGAGCCCCTAGAGACCCAGATTGAGCCCCTAGAGATATGGGTAGAGCCTTGGGGACCCAGATGGAGCCTTAGAGACCTGGATGGATCCCTGGAGACCCAGATGGAGCCCCTAGAGACTCAGATGGAGCCCCTGTGCACTTGTTAGAGACCCAGATGCAGCCCCTGGAGACCCAGATGGAGCCCTAAAGACCCAGATGGGGCTCCTGGGAGCCCCAGGCACCTGCTAGAGACTCAGATGGAGCCTCTAGAGATATGGATGGAGCCATGGGGACCCGGATGGAACCCTGTGCACCTGTTAGAGAACTGGTTGTAGCCCCCGAGACCCAGATGGAGCCCTAGAGACCTGGATGGAGCTCCTGGTGGGCCCATGCACCTGCTAGAGACCTGGATGGAGCCTTAGAGATCTGGATGGAGCCCCTGGAGATATGGATGGAGCCATGGGGACTTGGATAGAGCTCTGGAGACCCGGATGAAGCCCTAGAGACCCGTATGGAGCCCCTGGGGACCCATATGGAGCCTTTGAGACCCAGATGGAGACCTGTATGGAGCTTTAGAGACACCAATGCAGCCCCTGGTGCAGGCTTGGGGCCTGGAAATGGGCAGGGCTATGGTGATTGATAGTCCTGATCCCCAACCCCATGTTCCCACAAGGTGTGGGTGGTGGGGAAGATGGCTCTGGAGTAGGGGACCTAGGGGTTTCTGGGAGCCAGAAGTGAGGGCGTGGCTTCTCCCAGGGGATTCTGAGCCAGACATGGGGCCCCAAGGGCCTCTGGGAGCCAGATGTGGGAGCATTCCAGAGAGACCACAGAATCCACAGTCGTGTGCAATCAGTTTATGACATCAATGAGAAAGAGAAACTGAGAGCGAGCTGGAGACAGAGGCTTATGGGACATTCCAGAACATTCTGGAACATTCTGAAAACATCCCAGAACATTCCAGAAGCTTCCAGCAGAGATTGCAAGTGAGGGGCAGGGAGACGTTGGCTTTTTACCTGTTGGGGATGAGAAAAAAATGTGGAGCATTCTGGAAATGTCGCAGAATGCTCTGGAATGTTCCAGAATATTCCTGTTGCCTGAACATCTAGAACATTCTGGGATATTTCGGAAACACTCTAGAATGTTCCCCTGGGAAGGTGTGAGGACTGGCTGGCACCACACTGCTCACCTGGGCGTCAGCATCATCACTGGGGACAGGTGTCTGTCAGGGAGGAGAAATTGGCTGAGTCAGCACAGGATGGCCTGGTGGCTCCATGGAACGTTCTAGAGTTTTCTAGATTTTTCTGGAACCCCCTGGAATGTTCCACCCAGGCCACACCCACCAGTTCATTCCCCTCCACCCAGACCACACCTGATTCTCATCCATGTCAGCCATGCCCCCAGCCCACAGCCATGCCTCCACCCTGGCCACACCCCTGGCTCACTCATGACAGCCATGCCCATCCTGGCCATGAACCCTCCACACTGGCCACACCCCCAGCTCACCCATGCTGGCCACACACTCCATGTTCTCCCGGGGATCCCGTTCTCCTTCATTAACACCAAGAACTGTGCCAGGTGCTCATCGCTCAGCTCCTGGTCCTGGGCTGTGGGTGGCGCCAGCTGTATACACTTGCCCTGTCTAGTGGGCGCTGACTGTATACAGCCAGCCAGATGCACCTCAGGCAGCATGGGCTCCGTGCTGTGTACACCGAGGGTGCCTCTGTCTAGAGGGTGCCCACTAACTACCACTGGGTCTGCACCAACTGTATACAGTCACAGTCAGGATGGCTCCTTCTAGTGTGTGCTGACTGTATACAGTCAACCAAAATCACCCAGGATAGGATGGGGCTTGGATGGTTCTGTTCAGTAAGCACTGACTGTATACATTCAGCAAAACCTGCCCCAGATATCTAGTAGGTGCTGACTGTATGTGCTTGCCCCATCTAGTGGGTGCTGACTGTATACAGTCAGCCAAGCCCACCCCGGACAGGATGGGATCTACTTAGTATGCACTGACTGTATACAGCTAGCCGAGTCCCCCTCTAGGGTGTGCTGGGGTTGAGGATCTTGTATTTAGTAGGTGCTACCTGAACACAGCCAGGGTCAGGCTCTCTCTCTAGTGTGTGCCACCAGTATACAGCTGGCCAAGCCCCTCTAGGATGCACCAGGGTCAAAGTTATTCTGCATAGTAGGCACTGACTGTATATGGTCACGGTCAGAATGTATCTCTCTCTAGTGGGTGCTAACTGTATACAGCAGGGTCAGGCTTTCAGGTTGCAATGTGTGTCTCTAGTAGGAGCCGACTGTATACACTCAGGATCCATGTATACAGTCAGGGTCAAGCTCTGGACTGGCTGCATACACTCAGGGTCTGTGTATACAGTCAGGGTCAGACTCTCTTTCTAGCAGGTGCTGGCTGTATCCACATGTGTGTGCAGGGGGCTCACCAGCAGTAAGGGTGACGCAGGTGGCAGTGCCATCGGTGCCCACATTCTGATTGAGAAAGAAGATGTGGCCATTCTCTTGCACCAGGAACTTGAAGTAGTTCTGGCCTTCAACTTCAGGGGGAGAGGTGGGCATTCAGGGTGTGCCAGGGCATGCTGGAACATGTGGAATGTTTCAGGGCATTGTGGAGCATGCTGGGACATCCTGGGGCATGCTGGGAAGTTCCAGAAGCATTTTCTAGAACATTCTGGAACATTCTAGAACATTATGGAATTTTTCTGGAACACTCTGGATGCTTCCCTAGGGCCTGCTAGAGTCTACTGGGACTGTCTGTAACATTCCGGAATGTTCTGTAATATTCTGGGGGAGAGATTCTAGAACATTCCAGAACATCCTAGAATTGTTAGAAACAAAATTGGATAGATTCTGGAACATTCTAGAACATTGTGGAATTGTCTGGATGTGTTCTAGAACATCCTGGAATATTCTGGAACATTCCAGTTGCTCCCGTAGGGCCTGCTAGAGAGTCTATTGCAATCATCTGGAACATTCTGGAACATTCTAGGACATTATGGAACATTGCACAAATGATGCGAGTGATTGATACCTGGGCACAGGCCACGCCCACCACAAGGGCAAGAATGAGAGCCTTCATCATCGTCTTTTCGTCGTCTGGAACCGGCTGCTACCAGGCATCTCTTTATAGCCAGGCCTTGGGAGAAGTGGGCAGGGCTGAGGTTGTGCAAACATCCAGGTTGGCACTGGGATGGGATGAGGTCCCGGGGCATTCCAGAATGTTCCAGGAGCTTCCAGGAGCTTCCATTATGGATTCTCTGGGGCTAGGGATTTTCCAGAATTTTCTAGAATGTTTCAAGGACACTAGGCGAGTGTTTCTCAGGTCTTAGAATATTCTAGAATTTTATGGAGTTTTTTTAGAACTTTCTAGAATGTTCTTAGAACTTTTTCTAGAATACCTGCTGAGTGTCTTCAGGGGTCATAGAATTTACTAAAACGTTCTAGAATACACTCAGAATTTTCAAGAATGCTCTCAGAAATTTTTCCAGAATGTTTCCAGAATGTTCTTGGAATTTTTCCTGAACACCAGGTAGGCATCATTGGGGTTTTAGAAATGTTCTAGAAACAATGGTGAATATTCTCAGAATTTTCTAGAATGTTCCCAGAACATGCAGTGAAAGTCTTTGGGGGTCCTGGAATTTTTTAGAATGTTCTCAGTATTTCTAGATTTTTGTAGAATGTCCTAGAACATTCCAGATTGCCCGGTGACCATCTTGGGGGGCCGAGGACCTCTTCTGATGGGCTGGAAATTACTACGGCCCCCAGAGATCAGCACAGGATGTCCTGGAGTGGCCACACCCCATTGACTCTCCTCCCATGTGTGCAGGTGCTTAGGCTATGTGTGCTGTGTAAATGTCAGCCGGGCTGGGCACAGCACCAGGACACCCGCCGCACCTGGCTGGGGAATTTCCACTCAGACCTGCATCCCAGAATAACCCTAGGATCACTAGGTGGCATTTTGGAACATTCTGGAACATCCTACAAAATCTCTAGGACATTCTGGGAAAATTCTAGAATATTCTAGAATGCTCCAGAAGATTCCAGAATCTGGATTTTTTTTTCCAACTTTTTCCCTGCCAGGTGTCCAGGCATGGTCTTGTGAGCTCCGGGGAGGTCATTCTGGGTCTCTGTCTCTCAGTGAAAAAACTGGCTTGGAGCAGTTTTGCAGCATGAAATCCTTTAATCCCATTTCCTACTCCAATGACCCCAGGGTTCTGGCTGGCTCCAGCCAAAACAAACTGCCCAGGGGAACCACAGGAGTTTGTGGGGGCCCCCCTGAGAACAGGCAGTGCCGAATCTGGAAGATGCTATGGTGTTCTGGCTTGTACTCTCTTGTACAAAAGTGGTTAAAAGACATCCTCATACTTAAGAATGAGGTATGCCTCCTAAGTAGTGGTTTACCCTGCTGCACCACAATGCTTATCCTTGGCATTTTATCTGATGTTTCCCTGGCATTTGGACTTGATTACCTAAGTTCATTTGTTGGAGCCAGTGTTGTGATGCATTAGGATAATCTGTTGCCACTGATGCTGGCATCCCATATGGCCACTGTTTGTGTCTCAGCTGCTGTACTTCCCATCCAGCTCTCTGCCAATGCATCTGAGAAAGCAGCAGACAACCCAAGTTCTTGAGTCCCTGCCACCCATGAGGGAGACTTGGGTGGAGTTCCAGATCCTGGCTTTGATCTGACCCAGTCCCAGACATTGTGAGTATTTGGTGGGTTGACCTGCAGATGGAAGATCTCTCTCTCCCCCTCCCTGTCTCTCCTTCTTTATAACTCCGTCTTCCAGATAAATAAATCCTTTTCACATATTTGCTTTTCAACATTTTTTCTCCTTACTTGCTAGTATAGCATTCTCCCTTGGTGCTGCTGCTCTCTGTGGACTTGTCCTCCTCAGCCTCTGACTAGAGCACAGCCACCTCTCCAATGCTGACATCCTCTGACACATGTTTCACTCTTCTGTTCTCTCTAAACTGCAGACTCTTGGGCAACCTAAGTAACTCTCATGCATAAACTTGCATAGACACACACACTTGAGGACTACTTAGTCTTGGATTTCAGGTTGTAATTAACTTTAATTTTCAGAGGACTGGTGAAAAAACAAGTCTGGAAGCCAGGGTGCAGCCTTATGGTTCAGATGTCTGTGTCCCACATTGGAGTTTTTGGGTTTGATTCCCTGACTCCAACTTTCAGATAATGTAGACCCTGGTAGCTAGCAAGTGATGGTTCAGATGATTAGGTTCCCTGCTCCTGGGCCAGCCCTGACTGCTGTGGACATTTCAGCAGTTAACTAGAGGGTGAATACCACTTCTCTGTCTCCTTGTTCATTTCTTTGCATCTCCAATTAAAAAACAAAACAAGTATGTTTGCATGATCCATTAAAATAACTTCCTCAATGGAAAAAAGTAGTGTCATTGTTATTTTTGGGGAAAAATAATGCTTCTTGGTTGTAAATGATATTTGAATAATGCATAAGTGTACATCAAACTTCCATTGTGGACAAGGAAGAGAAAGATGGAAGCAATAATTTTTACTTCTGGCTTTGGTACTTGTCATGTAACCTTGAAAAATTCATTTAAACTCATGGGGCCTGAGCGTCCTTAAAATTACAGGCTCATCTAGTTGAGGCAGGTGGTGTAAGGGGAGGTGGCAGGAAGCTGAGAGCTTTCCTTGTTTCTGTGCCAACAGAGCTAAGTGACATTAGCAAGTCATTTGACCCCTCTGGATCTTCCTCCCTTGTGAGATAAGATTGTCTTTGTAGTTAAAGGATTTATTCTACACAGTCCTATCTTATGGTAAGGTTCACATGACTGTGAAGTGTTTTATAAACTGGCAGTGTAAAAATCAAGTTGGCACCGAAGATGAAATGTTAAACAGCATAGAACTTCTAAGGCTTGTAGTTCTATGAGGAGCTACACAGAAACATTCAAGTTCAGGGGCATTTTTAAATTTAAAAACAGAAACATTGAATCACTGTTCAGAATCAGTATAGTTGCTAAAATTCTTATTTATAATCACTGGGATTGGTAGTGTAATTACTGATAGCATACTCCTAGTGTTGTATATTTTAGTTTATACAATACTTAGACTATATAAAATATAGGTAGCATGGGAAGTGCGATACACAGCAGTCTTGTAGAATGGCAGATGTCCTAAACAGCACTCTGGCCTCAGAATCAGCCCTTAAGGCACTCAGATCTGGCTGAAGAGCCCATGAGAGTATTTTAGGTATGGAAAGCTGTGGGGAGCAACTCGGATTATACTGTTACTGGAATTAAGACTTATTCTATGCATCTGCTCTCCCACAATGTGGTGCTGGGAGAGGAGCGTACAGCTTCTACCCAGCTGCCCCTTACCAACTTGATAAGCTGCAAGAGCAGCTCCTGATTGGAGGAGAGCGGCGCGCTCGGCGTGTGAGTAGCAGAGCACGGATTGGTGGAGAGGACTATATAGGAGGAGAGAGACGGCATGGTGGTGTGGGTTGGTTGGAGAGTGTGTTGGAGAGTTCGCAGGGAAGTTCGTTACTTCATTCTTTCTCACTTCTCTCTACTCATTCTTGCTTTGGGAGTTTGCTGTTTACTTATTCTTACTTTACTATAGAAAGGACTTGTAAAAAAAGGGAACAACAAGCGTCCAGTCCGGTGTGGCTCCTCCGTGTGCGGAGGAGCAGCAAATGGTGCCGTGACTCAGATAGGAAACCTAGGAGGGAAAAAACGGGAAGAAGTGGGAAATTACCGGAGAGAGAGACTAGCAAAGAGCCTAGGGGAAGGCCGGACGGAAAGAGTGCCGGTGAAAAGCTAGTTAGAACCCAGGAAAAAAGCCATGGGGGAAGAAAATTAGAAGCTAGGAAAGAGGTATTAACTGGGAACGTCTGGGAGACTCAGTCTTCCATTACGCCCACCGCTCCAACATGTCACAGACGGTACAGACAATGGAGTTCTTTGGCTACTCTTTGCCCACTGGCTACCTCTTCCTCCTGCTAGGCACCATTCTCTATTTCTCCCTAAAGATCATCCATTGTGGGCTGAATGTGGTTTCTCTCTCTTCCTACTCCCCACCTCCTCGCAGCTTTTCTTCTAAGCGAGGGAAACGAGGGGGCAGGAAAATTCATGCATTCGTAAGAGCAGTCGTGGAGACGTCCCCCTGGTTTCTACAGCAGTGGAGGCAGGTGGGACGGAAATTACGTGAGGCTGGGGAATCGATAGAAGTGCTGAAGCTGTGGCAACTCGTTGATCAGGTGCTTCAGGACCCCACGGAAGGGATCGAGTTGTTGCTTAATGAGGGGAGTGAATTGCAGGAAGAATTATGGCAGGGCAGCCAGGCGAGTAGCTATTGTAACAAACAGGTGAGAAGAAAATCAAAGAAGGATTTAGAGAGCCAGGAAGCTTACGTGGGGGAGAAGGAAGCTGAAGAGGGAACCTTGCCCCCGAGAGAGATGCCAAGAATATATCCTGGCCCTACAAGGCTGGCAAATTCAACCATAAAGGATGAATCACCACCCCGGTATCGCCCATTAGTACTACCAAAGTTTCCTCCTGTAAAGAAAAGCCCCTTTTTTCCACATGAGATTGAAGAAGAGTGGGAGGAGGAAAAAGGAGTGATGGAGGGAGTAGGTATGCAGGAGGAGATAGAAAGGCCGAGAACCGAAAGCAAGCAAAGGGGAGCTGTTTATAGAAAACCTGCTTGGGAGCAGTACCAGGAACCAGGCCAGGTGTTTCCTGTAATTCAGGATCAACAGGGAAACAGGGGTTGGACGCCTCTTGACCATAAATTACTTAAAGAGTTGCAACAATCAGTACAATTGTATGGGCCCCATGCAAGTTACACTCAGGCAATCCTTGATAACATTGGGCAGCAAGGCCTAATACCCGAGGATTGGAGAAACTTAGTAAAGGCGGTGTTGGGTGGGGGTGACTTCCTCTTATGGTTAGCTGCTTATAAAGAATTCACGCGAGAATATTCAAAGCAGAACTATCAAGCAGGGAATCAAGCATGGGATGAGGAAATGTTAAATGGAGAAGGGCGATTTGCCAATCCCGATGAGCAGGCCCGATTACCAACAGCTGTCCTCTTACAAGTGAGAGAGATAGCAAGAAGAGCCTGGAAGGTGATACCCAGAAAAGGAGAAATAAGACACAGTCTAACTAAGATAGTACAGGGCCCTACTGAACCTTATGCGACTTCGTGAACAGATTAATGGAAGCAGCAGGAAACATTTTTGAAACTGTGGAAGAAGCAATGCCCTTAGTCAGAAGATTGGCGTATGAACAGGCCAATAAAACATGTCGTGAAGCTCTTAGAAAATGGCAGCATAAAGACATCCCTACCTTTTTGAAAATCTGTAGGGATGTCATGGATGATGTAGCTTCTGGATCACATGCTGCAGTAGCTGTAACCCGACAATTTAGACAGAAAATGAGGGGACGAAAATGCTTTAGATGTGGTCGAGAAGGGCATCTAATGAGGGAATGTAGGGCGAAATTTCCAGCCCGAGATCGGCAGGGCATAGAGAACTCGAGAAGACCAGGCCTTTGCCCACGCTGTAGAAGAGGGAATCATTGGGTCAGTGAATGTTACTTTAAAATGAATAGCGCAGGCAATCCCCTGAAGATGCCAAATGAGCCGGGCCCCATAAGAAGATCAGGTGTATATGGACAACAGCAAAAAAACGGAATGTGGGCCCCTGCACCCTGGGGCCAAAACAATCGGTGGGTGCCACGGTCCCAACAATACAAAAACCAAATATTTACTGCGCAGAGTTACGAGCCACCGAATATTCAGTACTAACACCTCAAATGGGGCCACAAGCCATAGAGGTGAGGGCAGAAACAATTTCAGCGGAGCATAAGGGACTTGGAATAATCATAGGAAAAGAAACAAATGCTTTAAGAGGCCTAATGGTCATTACCGGAGTCATTCAATTACCTTTTGATAAGTTAAAAGTGCTAATACAATCTACAAAGGGTATTATTCAAATCAAGCCAGAAGAACCTGTGGCTCAAATGCTGATCATGATTGGAGCACAGGATGTTCATGGACCCCAAGGGGAGAAATTTGCAGCCTTGTCCCTATCTTTAGCAGATCGACCTCTGTGGACCTTAACCATTAGAGGAAAGTCAATTCAGGGCCTGCTAGATACAGGTGCAGATGTAAGTATAATTTCAGAAAATGATTGGCCGAAGTCATGGCCCCTTCAGCCAGGAGATAATACTTTAGTAGGCCTAGGTGCAGCCATGACACC
Organism: Oryctolagus cuniculus; assembly: GCF_051225735.1. Taxonomy (NCBI): domain Eukaryota; kingdom Metazoa; phylum Chordata; class Mammalia; order Lagomorpha; family Leporidae; genus Oryctolagus; species Oryctolagus cuniculus. The sequence continues at coordinate 81,343,312 of NC_142879.1, read as the reverse complement.
ATCAAGAAGTGCTCAGGTGCTTCATTGGCAGGATCAAGAAGGGAACAAGGGAAATGTGCAACCTTATGTTAGTGCACTCCCCATCACATTATGGGGAAGAGACATTTTAGAACAATTGGGACTGACATTAACAAATGAGGACCAATTGGAGAGTTCTACAGGATGGCGTATTATGTATAAAAAGGGATATCAGGAGAGAGGATTAGGCTCCAGAGAAGGCAGAAGGGACCTAGCCCAGCCCAAAGGCGATTTTAAAGGATAGGACACGGGTTTTTCGTGGGGGCCACTGAGATGCAGCCGCTGCCATTGTCATGGCTGGACAACAAGCCAAAGTGGATACCACAGTGGCCCCTTACCCAGGAAAAGTTGGCTGCGGTAAATGATATAGTGTTACAACAATTAGAGGCAGGCCATTTGCAACCATCAACCTCCCCATGGAATACGCCAATATTCGTGATAAAGAAAAAATCGGGGAAATACCGGTTGTTGCATGATTTACAGGCTGTTAATCAGCAGATGCAACCCATGGGGGCATTACAACCCGGACTCCCGGTTCCTACTATGATCCCAAAGCATTGGCCATTAATAGTACTCGATCTGAAGGACTGCTTTTTTAGCATACCTCTACATGAACAAGACATTCAGAGGTTTGCTTTCACCGTACCTTCCATTAATCATCAAGGTCCCGACAAAAGATATGAATGGAAGGTGCTTCCCCAAGGAATGACTAACAGTCCTGCCATATGCCAGCTATATGTTGACCAGGCAGTAGAGCCGGTTCGACAACAGTGCCCAAAAGTACAAATTTTACACTACATGGATGATTTGTTAATAACGGCTGAAAGTGAAAGTCACCTTATGGAAGCATATAAGCTGCTGCTATTATATTTGGAAAAAGTTGGGTTACAAGTAGCGCCAGAGAAGATACAAAAAGGGGAAGTAGTACAGTACTTAGGGCTTTAAGTAACTTCTGAAAAGGTGACCCCATTAGAATTTGAAATTGCAATAGATGGGTTGCAGACCCTTAATGACTTCCAAAAATTATGTGGCAATTTAAATTGGTTGAGGCCCTATTGTAAATTAACCACCGAAGATATGATGCCATTATTCAATATTTTAGAAGGAGATGCCCAGCTTGATTCCCCTCGTAGATTGACAAAAGAAGCCCGCTTGGCGTTACAGAAAATCGAAAAACAAATTAAAGCAATGCAGATTGAAAGATGTGATCCACAACAAGCCCTAGAAACATTAATTTTTATGGAACAGCTGTATCCCTTCGCAGTCATTTGGCAAGGAGGACCCTTGTTGTTTGTATACCCACATTCACATGCACCGCGTGTACTATACACCCAAGGCATAGCGGTGGATGATTTGATATTAACAGCAATAAAAAAGGTGACAGAAATGGTGGGGAAGACTCCAAAGCGATGTGTAGTTCCCTTTGCTCAAGAGGCAGTAGAAGCCTTTACAAGGGAATGCTGGCAATGGGCATACATAGTTCTCATTCTACAAATAGAGATTGACAATCACTACCCTTGCCATCCATTTGTTAACTTCTGCACACAGGTTTCAATAAAATGGGCGCAGAAGGTGCAAAGGGATCCAATTCAAGGGGCAGTTACCATATTTACGGATGGAGCTAAAGGCGGAACAGGAGCAGCTATATTTAACAATCAACGATATTTTGTCTTAACAGCATCCCCTTCTCCACAACATGCAGAATTAGCTATTATCGCAACAGTATTACGCAGAGAGAGCGCACCCATGAATATTTTGTCTGATAGTGCATATGTGGTGAATGCAGTTCAGATGCTTGCTACACAGTGCCTTATTCTTAAATCCTCCTCAGTCTATTCTTATTTAAGTGAAAATCAGGGGTTATTAAATCAAAGAGAGCATGCTATTTACATAGGCCACATAAGAGCTCATTCTAATTTACCTGGCCCACTTACTCAAGGAAACATGATGGCAGATCATTATTCAAGATTCTTGCTTGCATGCACCGCTTTGGAACAAGCTAAAGAATATCACTCTAAATGGCATGTTAACACCCACACTTTAAGTTTTAAATTTAATATTCCCCGCAAGCAAGCAGAAGATATTATTAGATCCTGTGAAAAGTGCGTTGTTACCATAGTTCCAAAGATTCCTGCGGGAGTCAATTCCCGTGGCCTTAAACCAGGACATATCTGGCAGATGGACGTTACACATATCCCCTCTTTTGGGCGACAAAGCTGTGTTCACGTCACTGTAGATACATATTCAGGTGTAGTTATGGCCACAGCCATGAATAAAGAAGGAGTACACAAGTAATCCAACACTGCTTGCAGGCTTTTGCAGCCTGGGGAGTTCCTCATGTGATCAAAATGGATAACGGACCAGCATATACATCAACTCGTTTTGCTGCATTTTTGAAAGAATTCGGAATCTCCCATATTACCGGTATTCCATACAATCCACAAGGGCAAGCTGTGGTAGAACGCACTCACTTATATTTAAAAAATTTAATAATTAAACAAAAAGGGGGAATAGGGGAAATGGCCACATCCAACAAGGATGCCTTGGCCCTAGCTCTTTATACAATTAATTTTTTGAACAAGAAAAAGAACGGTAAAACACCTGCAGAAATGCATGCTCAATCAGCTGATAAGGAATCAATACAGTGGGTAATGTGGAAGGATTTACAGGACAACCAATGGAAAGGCCCATTCCCCTTACTCAGAAGAATACGAGGCGCCGTTTGTTTTTTTCCACAGGTGTGGCACAAGCAATATGGACCCCTGAGAGAAGAATTCGGTTGGTAAACCTACCAGCAGAAGAGCTAGAAGAAAAAAACTCTATTTGAGGAAGAAAAACAATGAATAACCAATCCCTGGGATCTTGAATATGGGACATTTTCCAACGAACTCTGAAGTAGCACGACAAACAAGACAGTCAATAGCATGAAGATCACGCTGAACTTTACACAGGCGCGTATCAACGCCAAAAAAATAAAAAGAAAGGGGGATCTGTGGGGAGCAACTCAGACTATACTGTTACTGGAATTAAGACTTATTCTATGCATCTGCTCTCCCACAATGTGGTGCTGGGAGAGGAGCGTACAGCTTCTACCCAGCTGCCCCTTACCAACTTGATAAGCTGCAATAGCCGCTCCTGATTGGAGGAGAGCGGCGCGCTTGGCGTGTGGGTAGCAGAGCACGGATTGGTGGAGAGGACTATATAGGAGGAGAGAGACAGCATGGTGGTGTGGGTTGGTTGGAGAGTGCGTTGGAGAGTCGTGGGGAAGTTCGTTACTTTGTTCTTTCTCACTTCTCTCTACTCATTCTTGCTTTGGGAGTTTGCTGTTTACTTATTCTTACTTTACTATAGAAAGGACTTGTAAAAAAAGGGAACAACAAGCATCCGGTCCGGTGTGGCTCCTCCGCGTGCGGAGGAGCAGCAGAAAGCCACTCTGGCAAAAAAGAAAAAAAAAGGACCTAAATAAAAGATCTCTGTGAGTGAGATCCCAGTAGAAAGAACAGGCCATCAAAGAAGGAGGTACCTTTCTCTGAAGGGAGGAGAGAACTTCCACTTTGACTATGACCTTGTCTAAGTAAGATCGAACTCAGTGAACTCAAGAGGCTTCCATAGCCTTGGCAACTCATGACTAGAGCCCAGGGAGATTTCTGATGCCATAAACAAGAGTGTCAGATTGTTAAGTCAACAACAGGAATAACTGTGTGCTTACTCCTTATGTGGGATCTCTGTCCTTAATGTGTTGTCCAATGTGAAGTAATGCTATAACTAGTACTCAAACAGTATTTTACACTTTATGTTCTGTGTGCTGCAAACTGATGAAATCTTTACTTAATATAAACTAAATCGATCTTCTGTGTATAAAGATAATTGAAAATTAATCTTGATATGAATGGAATGGGAGAGGGAGTGGGAAATGGGAGGGGTGCTGGTGGGAGGGAAGTTATGGGGGGGAAGCCTTTGTAATCCATAAACTGTACTTTGGAAAATTATATTTACTAAATAAAAGTTTAAAAAATTAAAAAAATAAAAAATAAATAAAAATATAGGTAGCAATATTTAATGCTTCTCTTACTGTTCCTGGATTGGATTATAGTATATGTTAATAAACCCTTTTTAAAGATTTATTTATTAATTTGAAAGACAGAATTATAGAGAGAGACACAGAAATAGACAGAGATGTTCTGTCTGCTGTTTTACTCCCCACATGGCTGCAAGCAGCTGGAGCTGGGCTAATCCAAAGCCAGGTGCTTCTTCCAGTTCTCCCACATGGATTCAGGCACCCAAGTATTTGGGCCATCTCCTGCTGCTTTCCCCGGCACATTAGCAGGGAGCTAGATTAGAAGCAGAGCAGCTGGGACATGAACCAGTGCCCATAGGGGATGCCAGCACTGCAGATGGTGGCTTCACCTTATATGCCACAGCACCATCTACAGCCTATTCATTTTAAATTAATAACTAAAGATTATCTGCTGTTCAGCCTCCAGGCTTTGGCTTGGCCCAGCCTCTGCTGTTGTGGACATTTGGGGAGTGAACCAGAGGTTGAAAGATCTCTTTTCTTATGTCTCTCCCTCTCTAACCTTGCCTTTCAAATAAATAAATGAGTCTTTGAAATAAAAATACATACACACACACACAAACACACACACACGGTACCAACACAGTGGGTAAAGCCATGGCCTGCTGTGCCAGCATCCCATATGGGTGCTGATTCAAGTCCCAGCTGCTCCACTTCCAATCTAGCTCCCTGCTAATGTGCCTGGGAAAGCATCAGAAGGTGGCCCAAGTGCTTTAACTACTGCATTCATGTGGGAGGCCTGGAAGAAGCACCTGGCTTTAGATTGGCTCAGCTGAGGCCAATTTGGGAAGTGAACCAGCAGATGGAAGATCTGTCTCTACCACTTCTCTGTAACTCTGCATTTCAAATAAATAATAGATTTTTAAAATGGGGGAAAAGGGCAGTTTTGTTGCCTTCCCTTTCCTTAGAGTAACATAATCAAAATCTGTTAGGCAAATGAATAAGGGAAATTCTGAGATCATGTATTGACCACAGAAGAGAATGGATTCCTTGTGCATTTTCTGCAAGCCCATGCTAGTTAGAACCAAGGGAAGCATAACAAAAAAGGGGAGGCCTATATCCCTCTTATTTGTCTTCTTTGTTCATTGGAGCAGTGGAGAGTTGAGTAATGTAATATTGGTGTTTGTCTCCATACAGTTCACTTCTATTTAGCTGGTTCTTTTTATTTTTGCATTTCTTTTTTATTTATTTTAAGAGATTTATTTGAAAGGCATAGAGACAGGGGTCTTCCATCTGCTGGTTTGATCCCCCAATGTTTGGGTGAGGTTGAAGGCCGATGAGCCCCCTCCCATCTCCCATGTGGTGTGGGGTCCAAGCACCTGTCCATCACCACTGCACCTGTTGGCTGGAGTGGGACAGGAATTTGGGCGGCAAGGACTTCAATCAGCAACTGTGATGCAGGCCCTGCAGTTCTGGTTGCACCCCCAAACCATGGTGCCAGCCTTGATAAACTTTTCTTTAAAGTGGAATTAGGGGTAAAAACGATCTGAGGTGCATGTGCGGTTCCATTGTGAGAGGGGCTGAGGCCCCACGGGTGACCAGGGGCCAATAGGAACACCTGCAGCCTTGGCCCACAGGTCCCAGGCATCTCCCCTCTCCTTCTGCCCCACTGACAGCAGCCCGGCCCAGGCCCAGTCGTGCCTTAGGGATTTCCACCCCAAACTGGTCAATTCAGGTCACTTTGTGATCCCTGAACAGATTCAGTAATGCATGCTTCTTCTCTACTACAAAGATCTTATGTTGGTCATATTTCCAGTTACCAAAATCAAATCAACTCACACCTGGACTCTGAGTATTCAATGACATTAGTTATCAAAATAAATGTATTCAAATATTCAAAGACCACTTCAAAGCTTAACTGCCTTCAAGAGTGTTTGGCACTGGAACAGCCACTGTGGTTTTCTACACATGAGCACTCACTATTTTATATACCATTTAACAATTCAAACATCACTTCAGCTTCAGCAATACACAACAATAGAATGGATGATTCTACATAATAAACATGTTACATTAGTTTGGACTTAAAACCTAGAATTAAAACCATGTGGTAATGTGGATGGATTTAAGGAAAGATGTAGAGCTAGGTAGCTAAGGCCACAGAATCCCAGACCTATTGATTTTAAGTGAGTCTAGAACAACAGCATTCCATTGCATTATCTTCCATCTCAGAGTCCTGCTTTTCCAGTGAGACCCACCCCAAATAGACCACGTATTTCCTGCCTATGTCTTCACGGTGGTGGAAGCTGTTCTGATACAGGCATCTCCTGGACAGTCACCAGCTTCCTGATTTACTACCTGAACTGGAATCAACAGTTGTGAGGGATGTTTCCCAAACACCCAGGCTGAACTGAATGTTTGTCTCTGGCAGTCAAAAACTTCTGCCTTAGGAAACAGAACATGTCCTCTACTCTGGGGCTCCTTTTTCTTCTCATGGGGTTCTGTGGTGATCTGTGGTTTTCAACACAAGTCCTGGGAGCATTCTGACTCAAAAGAAAGACCAGGGATAAGAGTTCTTTCTGGGGGCTGGTGTTGTAGCATAGCAAGTTACACTGCTGCCTGCAGCACTAACATCCCACATGGATGCCAGTTTGACTCCCAGCTGCTCTACTTCTTCCCTAGCTCCTTGCTGGGTAAAGCAGCAGAGAATGGCCCAAGCACTTGGTCCTCTGCCCCCACATGGGAGACCTGGAGGAAGCTGCTGGCTTCAGCCTGGCCCAGCCCTGGCCATTGTGGCCATTTAGGGAGTGAGTCAGCAGATGGACCTCTGTCTTTCCCTCTCTTTTTCTCTCTGTAACTATGCCTTGCAAATAAATACAACTTCAGAAAGTTATTCTCCATCAAGCAATACACCCTTTTCCAGGCAGTTGTAAAGCTGGGAGTCATAGCTTCTCTTATATTTTGGATAATAAGAGTTTTGGTTTGAAAGCATGTTCATCTGAGACAAAGATCACTCATTATCCTTTGTTAGAGAAGGGGGCTCTGCTCTTTGAAAGTGAAAATTAGAAGCGGTAATGTGTGATGAGCTCCACCTGCCAGGTCTGGGGAGACTTATTTGAAAGACAGGACACCAGGAGAGGAAGCTTTTCAGATTCCCTGGCCCTTGCTTTAGTCTTATGTCTTTACTTCTTTTGCTGCATCTTGATGTCAAGAGTGTACTCTTTATGCTGAAATGAGGAATTGTGTCTTACCTCTTTTGGGCCTTTTTCTAAGAAGAGTGTATATATTTTTCTTGCATATAAGGATGGTTCTGGGGTGGGTGGATCATTTTTGGAAGTTTTCACAAGCCAGCCAGTAGCCTATATTTTCTTCACAGAATTCAGTTTTTAGAAAAGCCTCCAATACAGCCAGACCATCTGTAGGTAGGGAAGAGAAGGTAGAAAAATAAAAAGAAACATGAGGAATATGAGGAAGCTAATGATCAAATAATCCCTTGTGCTTTTCTAGTACTAGGATTAGCTATTCTCTAGTTTTTACTCAACCCTGTAATCCTGCGGATTTAGCTCTTTAAAGACAAAGATGCCTGTAGGTAAAATACTTCAGTTGGTTCCATAGTACTAAAACAGAAATACTTCAGTTTGTTTTAATGCCAAAAATGTATTTACAGGAGAGGCATAAATCCTCAGGGAACTAAGTCTCTTGCAAACACTGCATGCAATGAAAAGCATCCTCAGCCTCAACCAAGAGCACTGCCATTGCAGAGCTGAAGGCTGATTTATCTTCCCCACCTGGTGTGAATATGCTGCAAAATAAATGGAGATAAACAGACCTTCTAGGTTAAGTCAAATTCTCCCTGGTGAGCTGCTGATTTGAGGACACAGCCTTTCTGCACTCTTGTGATACTTGCAATGGATTCAATTCAAGCCTAATTCACAATTGCTGGCCAGCAGCTCCTGGAATGCTTCTGACCACAACAGTGCTTCCTTCGGGGAAGGTCTGCAAGAGCAGTTCTCTAATGAGTTGTGCTCAGAGCAGTTCCCCTCCCAGCTCAGCAGTGAGCTCTTCAGATTGCAAACACAGGAATCTCAACTTACTTGATGAAAGCTTGCTACCTGCTTTTCTTGCCAATTGTGGCCTTCCCAGGAATGGTGGAGTTTTGCCATAGGTAGCTCAACCTGGTCTTCAATACTCTTATTCTTAAAAAAAAGACAATTCACTAAGTGGTTATTCTTGAATACACTACTGAGCCTGAATGTATTTTTACCAAATAAAGTTGCCCAGTAGCTATAAACCAAAAGCCAACAACAGGCTTGCCCATCTAATATTACACTCAGCCCCGAAGTACTGAGCAGTTTCTTCAGTTCCTCAGAATGTAACTACGCTCTGAGGACTAAAGATAGGACTGCCCAAATTTTAATTATCAATACACTGCACAGCTAATAAAGCAGATGCTGTCTCTGGCCCACAAAAGGAGACAATTTCCCTGCAAGGTTAACCGCAATCGGGAGACATTTTGCACCTGATGGAACCCACAGCAGAACTGCCTTGAGCCGGCTCCTCTCCTTTCCTTTCCACCTTCGGTCCTGGATGGGCCAGAGACCATGCACAGGAGGTGCCATTGGTCACCCGTTGCCCCCTGTCTACCTGCAATGCTCCTGGTAGGAAGATGCTGCAGAACAGTGATTTGTCCCATGATTGTCACTGTGTGAGATCAGCCCATCATGAGAAAATGACCATGGATTCCAATGAGATATGAACCGCAGAAGCACTTCCCCCAGCATCAGTGCAGGAGGGTGGATGATGGAAGGCACAGCATGGCCAGGACTCTAGGGACCCTGCAGGACTCTGCTGCCCTGGATGCCTATAGCAGGCAGCTGCATGCGGCCCAGTGTGCCAACAGCGCCCTCCTACGAAACCTTTCCCCCTGTCTGCCCATGCAGACCACACAGATGCTGTGTCAATGAGTAAATCAGCACCGCACACTTGGTTTTCCTGATGAGACTTGGCCTTCATTACTTCCCCAAGTGCAGCACGTGCTGCAAGCCTCAGCCAGCAGGGCCGGTGGGAGAGGTGGGCGGTCGCACTCACCAGGTCTGTCTCTTCTTCTTCTGACCCTCCTGACTCTGGGGCCTCCACCTGCATTCTAGCCCCAAGGTACAAAACAGCCAAGAAGTTAAACGACCCACATCACCGGCCTACACCGCAACTACCAGCTGCCCAACAATGACCACCGCCTTTATAGCCAGGCTACATGGGGCGGGTCTGGCAGCACTGGTCCTGCCCCAGGGCAGGAAGGATTGGCCTGAGGTTCCCCCGCTGGGCGGAGCCTGAGCTGTCCTGCAGCAGATTCTGGAAGCAAGAGAGCTGCTGATGGCTGAGGCCCTGGCTCAGAGCACACTTAGTGAGACCCCATGCCCGGCAAGGGCGCTGGGGCCCTGGACTTTCCCAGGCTGCAGTCCTAGGGTGGAGGCTGACTCGGCCTTTCCTTCCTCAGCCCTGCCCACAGGTGGAGCGGGGTTCCCATGGGGCATCTTCCTTCATGGGAGCATGAGTGAACCCCAAATGCCGCGACTCCCAGTTCTGAGTGCTGGCCCGCAGCCTTCCGGGAGGGAGTAGGATACAGAGACTTTGTGGGGAGGTGACACTTGAGCTGGGCCTGTATTTTGGGTTTGCTCTGGATGCACAACCCAGTGCGCCTGGACCTGCAGGTCTGCTGCAGGCCTCCTGGAGGCTCTGGGAGCCGGGCGTCCTGGTGGCAAGGGCAGGAGGGCGGGAGGTCGAGGTGCTGAGCTCCCGCTGGGTGCACCAGGCACTTTGGAGCTGTTCAGAGTAAGGAGTTGAGGTCACCTCCTGAACCACTGCTGGTCCCAAACTCCTGGTTTGGGATTTGCCAGAACCCTGAAGTAGGGGTGTGGTGGGGGTGGTAGTGGTTGGCTTCAATGCACTGTATTTGTGAATTCTTCAAACACAGCTTCTCCCTACTCCTGCAGGCTATCAGGTGATTGACGAGGACAGAGTCCCTCCGCTGCAAAGTGACTGAAGTTTGGAAACTACGTCCAGAACATCACAGTGTGTATTCAGCTGATCATCCTTCAGGCCTGCAGGTGGACAGCAAGAGCAACAGTAAGATATTAACTACTGTAGATACTCTCCTTTCTTTCCGGTAGACCCACCAAAAGAGAATGGGAGATGAGTACTTGAACATTGGAACCAGTCAGCATGCTAGGGTGAGCTGCCAGTACTTGGAGCTCAGGAGTGGACATGGAGAGCAAAACATGCATTGTTACTAAAGAGGACAGTTAGGCATTTTACTGTGAAAAGGGAAATCATTTAGATGTGAACAAGACACCTTAAGTAAATGTCTGTATATTTATTTTTGTTTATTTGCAAGGCAGAGAGAGCCCTTCCATTTACTGCTCATTCCTCAAATGTCTGCACCAACCAGAGCTGGGTCAGGCTGAAGCCAGGAACTCAGTGTGGGTCTCCCACACAGGTGGCAGGGACTCAAGCACTTGAGCCATCAGCTGCTGCCTCCCAGGGTTCTGTTAGCAGGAAGCCAGAAGCAGAAGCAGGGCTAGGGCTTGAGGCCTGGGCATTCTGACTGGGATGTGGAAGGCTTTACCACTATGCCAAACACATGCTCCAGTAAGGTGTTTCAACACGTTTGCAAAATGTAAGAATGTGGTTTTAAATATATGCTCTTCATCTTAAAAATTTGCATAATCTTATATTCAGTTTCATGATTCAATACTTATTATTAAATACAAGTAACATTTAGATACATGCTTTACTCACCAATACAAACCTCAGTAACTTTTTCACTTAGAACCTTGAATAATAGCATTCATTCAGACTGAAGTTCACTCATAAGCTGGGAATTCTGACAAAGAGACAGTAGGGAAAAAATCTAGATGTGTATCTGATACCTAAGAAGGTTCTGAACCTGATTGACAGAATCTGAATAACTGTTCGGAGAGTCACTTCATACCTCTCCCCTCTGTAATGAGAAGACTGTGTCCTTTGGCCACTTTCACATGATGTTATGTAAATCTAACCTGAAAAGCCTTTTATAAATTCTGAAGTACCATACAGAAGCATATTATGCATTTCCATATGTGTGAAAAAAGACAATGTCAAAGGCATAGCTATTCCAGAGAGAAGTTAGGAGGATTAGCTCAGTTTTTAAGTGTGTAAGTACCATTAAATATCAACATATTTAAAATAGATTTATATATAGAGTGTGGAGTTCATGATAGATATTGAATAAATGCACTCTGGATAATAAGCAAATATCAGAAATAATGCCACACCCATCAGTGTTTAAACTCTTCAGACAGCTCCATGCCAGGGAAGTGCAGTGATCCCTGTAAATTAACAAAAATCAATCTGTGTATACCCATGGAAGCCACTGGTTTATATGCAGCCTATACTAGAGGTTTTTGTGTTTAGTTAAATTACTTGATTTTTTAATGAATGCTTTCAGACTGATACCTGATGCTGAGTGGCAGACAATTTTTTCTGAAAAGTATGTGGTTGAGAAATATAAATATAAATCAGTTTATAATTTTTGTGTCTGAATATTTTTATGCATTGAGACAGTACCTGCAATAATCAGAAGACTTTTCCTCAAAAGGTTGCTACATTGATGCATCTTCATTTATGTATGTAATGTATGTTTAGGTAAAAGGAAGAGAGAGAGAGAGAGAGAGAGAGAGAGAGAGAGATCTATCTTTCATCTGCTGGCTCACTTCCAGATGGCCACAATAGCTGGGGTGAGCCAGGCCGAAGCCAGGACCCTGGAACTCTGTCCCAGTCCCCCATGTGGGTGCAGGAACCCAAACTCTTGGGCAATCTTTGGTGCTTTCCCAAGCAAAGAGCTGGACGAGAAGTGAAGGAGGTGAGTCTCAAAGCAGTGCCATAAGGCATGCTGCTGTTGCAGTTGGCAACTTACTCCTTTGTGCCACAATGCTGTCCCTGGATTGATGACGTATTGAAGTGCTGCCACTGGCTTTTGGCTAAATAGGATGACTTAACATGTTTTCCACTCTGTGGAAGAGGAACAAATAAGGCAGTTGGTTGTAAAAGTTGCCCATGGAAACCACAGCCTGAGAAAGATGAATCAACTCACCTTGCATTTTCCACCTTGCATCTACACCACCCTTTTCTGGACAAACATCTGATTGTATGCCCTTGTGATGGAGGTTCTCAGGGTGCTGGAACTTTTTGTAATTTTTTTAAAAATATAGATTAAGAAGAAGGCAAATAAACAAAAAATTACAAACTGCTGCCAATACCAAGAAGAGATTATTGAGAGTAAAAGGTCACCTGTTGGAGCCAGCACTGTGGCACATCAGGTTAAAGCCCTGGCCTGAAATACAGGCATCCCATATGAGTGCTGGTAGAGTCCCAGCTGCTCCACTTCCAGTCCAGCCTCCTGCTAATGCACCAGGGAAAACAGTAGAGGATGGCCCAAGTCCTTGGGCCCTTTTGCACATGTGGGTGACCCAGAAAAAGCTCCTGGCTCCTGGCTTCTGATCAGCTCACTCTCTACCTCTCCATATAACTTTTTCAAATGAATAAAATATTTTTTTAAAAAAGGTATCCTGCCATACTTCTTTCTTCCCTGTTAATTCCTAGGAATTAAAAATTGTTACGGGGCAAGCACTGTGGCAAAATGGGTTATAGCAACACCTGCAGCACTGGCATCCTCTATGGGCCCCATTGCATGTTCTACTTCTGATGCAGGTCTCTGAAAACATACTGGGAAAGCAGTAGAATATGGTAGAAATCCTTGAGTCTTGCACCCAAGTGAGAGACCTGGATGAAATTTCCCTGACCCCTGGCTTTTTTTTTAAAGATTTGTTTATTTATTTGAAAGAGTTACAAACACCCACCCACACACACACAGAGAGAGAGAGAGAGAGAGAGAGAGAGAGAGGTCTTCCATCTGATGGTTTACTCCCCAGCTGGTTGCAATGGCTGGAGCTGCCCTGATCTGAAGCCAGGAGCTAAGAGCTTCAAGTTCTCCCATGCATGTGCATGGGCCCAAGCACTTGGGCCATTTTCTACTGCTTTCCCAGGACATAGCCAGGAGCTAGATCAGAAGTGGAGCAGCAAGGACTCAAACCAGTGCCCATATGGGATGCCCATAATGTTTTCTTTAATTGGAGAAATGTTCCTTTGATAGAATGAGCGTATGACCCCACAATATTCTCTACTTACTCATAATAGGGTCTGAGATGTAAAAGTCATGATTAATTTCTTAGAAGAAAATTTACATACCCAGAAGCAAAGAGTGAAAATTAACCTTTTGTTTTTCTCATGAATGAATCAGAGTTTCAAAACTAATACTTAACTTGTATTTTAGAGGAGTTAATGACTTAACCATCTCTTCCATTAGAAATACTATGTTGTGGCCAGTGCTGTGGCACAGCAGGTTAAAGCACTGGCCTGAAGTGCCAGCATCCCATATGGGCTCCGGTTCTAGTCCCAGCTGCTCCTCTTCTGATCCAGCTCTCTGCTATGGCCTGGGAAAGCAATAGATGGCCCACATCTTTGGGCTGTTCTGAAGCTCTTAGCATAGTGAACATATATTAGATTCTCATTATTGAAATCTTTAGAAATGTCAGAAAGCATGTAACTTTCTTTAATGATCTGAAACAGAGATGAGATCCATAAGGGCAGAACTGCTCAGCAGCCACACTGCAGGAATATGTATCTTTCTGACGATATCTTCATCTGCTTCTTGCAGTTGCAGCTAGTCTATGAGCTCTTGGTCTGTTTTCTGCCCTTGGGAGGGCCTAGGGTGCTCTATATTGTCTGTAAGGATTCAAAATTTGTTGTATATTAGTGTCTAATCATAAAATTTCCAAAGTGAAAAGCTGGATGTAATAAACTATTCCAGACTGCAAAAAAAAAAAAAAAAAAAAAAAAAAAAAAAAAAAAAACCAAGAAAATACAAACATAGTGTACTGTCTATAAAGTACAGCGGTAAATCTCTATTATAGAGATACACATGTCTACACAATTCTCTGTTTCTTTCCCTCAGAAAGTCTACATTCAGCTCTCGATAGTACGATTACTTAGGAATAGATTTCATATACTTAGTTTCATAGTCAGTGAACTCGGAATTATTATTGTAGTATTGAGGATTGTACTGACTAAAACACTATGTTTATTCCATGTTAAATAACATCATCGTATCTTTGGATTCCATTTATCCTGCTACTGATGTATTCACAGGAGAGGGGAGGTGGGAGGAAAACCCAAGATCCATCAGGGTGGAGGAGGAATGTCAGAGGCTGTGGTTCTATTGTACTGCAGCTTGGGTTCTGGAAGAACACATTAATGGACCCAGATGGTGTGAAGCTAACTGAAGGGCTATGTTCTGTACACTTGTCTGTGGTACTGCATTTTCATTTATGTAAAATTTATTTCCTTCAAGTAATATATTAATTTGGATGAAAATGAAGATGTTAAGGAATTTTCAGAATGGGTCTGTTTAACCCTCATTGGCTTTGTTTTTAGGCACTTAACTCAGAAAAGAAAAGATAGAAAAATACATTTTGGGTTCTCTTCATCTGTACCATGGCACTCTTTGGTTAAGATTTGTCATTTTGTCATATTTGATTCTCTAGACTCCCTGAAAAATCCCCTACTTCATTAGATGGAGTCCGTGTCTCACCATGGCAGTGAAAAGTTTAAAATGTTCCAGCTTTGCATTTAGCTAGGCCGTGGACACATGCCATGGCACTTGCCAGCCAATTGTGTCAGGGGCATCATCTGAATCAGAATTACTTGCATGAAAACAAGGAGTTGCAGATTCTTCCAGTGAAAGTGGAGAGGAGCAAGAGCTGCAGAACATTGCCAGGGTTGAATGTGCCATGGGATGCTATGTGGTGGCTGGTGTCTGGGGTGCTGGTTCTGCAGAAGATAGGGCTTATGGGGGCTGGTGCTGTGATATAGCAGGTAAGGCTGCCTCCTGCAGTGCCAGCATCCCATATGGTCACCGGTTGGAGTCCAGCCTGCTCCACTTCCAATCCAGGTGTGCTGTGGCCTGAGAAAGCAGTAGAAAATGGCCCATGTCCTTGGACCCCTGAACCCACATGGGAGACCTGGAAGAAGCTCCTAGCTCCTGGCTTTGGATCAGCTCAGCTCTGGCCATTGCATCCAATTGGGGAGTAAACCAGCAGATGGAAGATTCTCTCTCTCTCTCTCTCTCTGCCTCTCCTCTCTCTGTAATTCTGACTTTCAAATAAATAAATCTTTTTTTAAAAAAAGCTTATGCTTAAGGGTAGTGTTCATGGAAAATGTGTGGGACATTTGGCAGCAAGATTTTAGATGAATTTTCCAACCCCTGAACCTCCTAGAGATTAGAATAGACTTCTAATGCACAACTTCCACTTATGCTTAACTAGGTTTTTGTTTTGAATTGTTTTTGATGAAACAGCAAGGAATTCTGAGTTATAGACTTCCTATTTCAGAGACAGGAGAACAGTGATGCCTGCATTTTAATTAAATAATGCCTATCACCCTTTCTTAAGCAACAAATGATCACAGATTCTCTCTTTGCTGCTAAGTAATGAGCATGGTGATTCTTCCCACCATAACCACCTTCCCACCTACACTCCCTCCCCTCTTCCTCCTTCCTCTCCTATTGACATGGAATGCCTTACATAGCTAGGCTGAACTTTTAATCCACTTGGCCCTAGGTGTTCATACACTTCAACTCTGTGTGATTATTCATATGCCCTTTTTATGACAAGGCTTATGTCAGAATGACAAATTATATATTCACCTAATACTGAGAGTCATCAAATTGATTTCTATTTTCTTCTCTCTTAGGCAGTTCTTGAGGGGCAGAAATATTTATTTTGTATATCATGTATTTATTCAACTAAAAGACTGACTGTCAAGATGCTGAGTTTTAGTGTCAAAGCAAATATGTTTCTAGACCCCATGAAGTTTACAGTCTGGCAAGAAAGAGCCATCTACCCAAAGAATATTGTTTAACATAGTAAATGCTGGTGTGAAGTCAGTGGATAAAGATTGAAGCATTCTTAATCTAGCACTAACTCTAATCCCATGATCTCTAATTGAGAGAAGTAATCAGAAACACAGAACTCCATGTTACCCAGTTATCTCTTTGAATTTCTGATTAAAAAATAAAACATATCAAACAACACACAAATACCTAGGAGTGCATAATATTTATATACTATCTTGATATTAAAAATAAGAACAAATAACCATGAAATAATAGCAACTTTGAATCTCCTTTGTTTTCTAGACAAGTTATAATCCTATGTGGTTCTTTATAGTAAAATATTACAGTAAATTACAGTACATCATTACAGTAAATTATTACAGTAAATAATTACAGTAAATTATTTTTGTAGGTACTCTTCATCTCACTCACATTTTTTCCTTTTGATAAATCAGATTTTAAAAACTGAGACTCAAGAGAAAAGATTTTTAAGCTAGTGTTATATGTTGATTGGCTCTCTAAAAAAGATTTATTTATTTATTTGAAAGTCAGAGTTACACAGAGTAGAAGGCGAGAGAGACAGAGAGACATCTTCCATCTTTTGGTTCACCCACCAATTGGTCACAATGGCTCGAGCTGTACTGATCTGATGCCAGCAGCCAGGAGCTTCTTCTGGGTCTCCCACACAGATGCAGCTGCCCAAGGACTTGGGCCATCTTCCACCGCTTTCCCTGGCCATAGCAGAGAGTTGGATCGAAAGCAGAGTAGCCGGGTTCAACCTCCACCCATATGGAATGTCAATGCTTTACATGCTATGCCACAGTGCTGGCCCCTTGATTGGCCCTTAACTTAGACTTTTTTATGATATTAAAAAACACCATGCTTTTCTAAGCTCTTTCCATTCAGTTTCTATTTTGTAAACTCCAGATAATACTGTCCCCAGAATTAATCTAAGGTATAAATGCTATGATATAAGGCATTTAACCCCTTAACCTGTCTCCTTGAATACTCAGCTATGTTAGCTCTGTGTCCATTCTTCTGTCTCTGTACTAGATGAATAAAAAGACAGTTTAAAATGATTTGAAAAGAACTATAAGGGGTCAGTGCTGTGCTGTTGCTGCCAATTGGGGAGTGAACCAGCAGATGGTAAACCTCTCTCTCTCTCTCTCTCTGTCTCTGCCTCTCCTTCTCTGTAACTCTGACTTCCAAATAAATAAATAAATCTTAAAAGAACTATAAACATCAATAAAACACAAATGAAAATTGTATTCTCAAAACTGGATATTAAACCATGCCTTCTACACCTCTGTTAAAAGCTACATTCTATCATAGTCATTTATGATTTCTAGGGCCAAAGTAGTAAATAAGATTTTTCTGGAAGAGACAGAGGTTATGAGGGAGCCAGGATTTGGGGTCAGTTAGCAGCAGTGAGTGTCACTCTTTCAGATTTGATTCAGGAAAGGAAGAAAGCAACTGATCCCTGAGATTTTGGTGGGGGGAAGGAAAGGAAGGAGGGACTGAATAAAAGCAAAGGCCCTCTGGTTGTGGGCACCCAGCCCTGACTACAGCCTTTGGGAGGGTCAGCTGGTGTCTCTAGGGATGCTGCGGCCTGTACTCCATTTCCCAGAGTTCCCAGGAGCTCGGATGTATTATGCCTTCTGAATGCCTGTGCATATGCGCGTGCTGCTGCCATTCCCTGGGGCCTGAGTTGGAACAGAGGGAGTTCATTCCCTGATCAGGGTCAGCCCTGGGGGCTGTGCTTCTCCTTCTCTGGCATTTACTCCATTTCCTGCTCTGCACGTGCGATCCCAGGCAGTTTCCAAGTGCTCACCCTAAGCCTGCCTCCTGCTGTGTCTTCCCTCTTCATCCTCCACCTGTGGGTCCCACTTACCAGGGAGTCTCTTCCCGCCACTCCCCGAATCGCTCCCCGCGTGTCCGGAAGAAAGGGTACCTGCTCCAGGGACTTTCTGCTGCAGGTTTGGCATGCAGGAAGGGGCGGGGACATGTGTGGGAGAAGGGTGGGTGCCAGGGTGCCATCGATCATGGCAGCTTCCCCCGAGGTCAGGACTGGGACCCAGGCTGTTCTGTCTCCCACCTCCACTTCCCAGCCTCCCAGTGCCTGGAATCTCTCCTGCAGGACCTCACCCAAACTGTCCCTAATGTGCTTTATTTAGTGGTTACAGGAGAGAGGGGGCAGCATTCTGGGAACATGCACACGCAGGGAAGGAAGGCAGAAAGACTCCGGCTCTCCACAGTTAAATAAGCTGGGTTCCCACTGTGGGTGGTCTCAGAATGCAGTCTGGCCAGGCCTCTTGATGTTTCCTGGGCTGGTTCCTGCAGGGTGGGGCTGGGTGGCCTTCAGCAGGGAGCCTGGGGCAGCAGAGGGGTGGGAAGGAGGGTCTGACTAGGATCTGCCCCACTGCTCTCATCTTGCACCTCATCTTCCTGGTGGGGAGCAGTGTGAAGTGTGCATTGATCCCTCTCATATTAATTATCAGATATTTCCAATGTGGAATTTGAAGCTGTTCCAGAAACCTGGGGTGGGAAAACTCCCTTCTTTCAAACAGGCACAGAGACAGTGGAGGATCCAAGGAGTTTCTATTAATGGCCCTAGGCTCAGCTGGAATGATTTCCTGAGAACTGAGCATCAAATTCAAGTTTCTTAGCTGTTACAGCATTGGTGGGTTTAAATGGCAGCCTTCATGACTTAGGTCCACATTTCCAATGGTCAGGGGGTCCAGTATGTTTGTAAAAGAGATGCCAGGGACAGATTTATTAGGATAGCTTTATGACTGGAGTTTACAGAAGCAGAACTTAGGACATCTTCCCTCCCTAGATAAGATTTCAGTGGGCAGCTGTTTCACTCGTTAATTGTGAGCATCCACTTTTAAAGGTTTGTGTTGGATGGGGTCCACTTCTCTTTCTTTGATGATGTATTTGGCTGCTTATCATATTCTGTCTTCAGCTATTTCTTCTCCTGCTAGCAAGGCTCTCAAATGTTTTTAACTGCCACTGATCCCTTTGCAAAATAAGAAGAGAACTAAAATTAATGCAAGTCTACTGTGTTGTCAATAACTGGAGCTACTTTTTTAAAGATTTATTTATTCATTTGAAAGAGTTACACAGAGAGAGGAGAGAGAGAGAAAGAGAGAGAGACGTCTTCTGTCCGATGGTTCACTCCCCAATTGGCAGCAACAGCTGGAGCTGTGCCAGTCTGAAGCCAGGAGCTTCTTCTGGGATGAAGCTGGTTTTTAAAATAATTATTTATTTATTTGAAAGGCAGAGTTACAGAGTGGTAGAAGCAGAGATGGATGGCTGGAGCTGTTTGGATCCAAAACCAGAAGCCAGGAGCTTTGTCCAGGTCTCATAGGTGGGTGCAGGAGATGAGGGATTTGGGCCATCTTCTACTGTTTTCCCAGGCCACAGCAGAGAGCTGGATGGGAAGTGCAGCAGCCAGGATCATAACCGGCACCCATATAGGATGCTGACACTGCAGGCACTAGCTTTACCCACTATGCAACAGTGTTGCCCACTAACTGGAGCCCTTTTAATCTGAGTTTGCATAAAGTGGAGAATTACAACATCATAAATACAGATAAGTAACATCTTTTTCTCTGCCCAGTACTTTACAGTTACCCAGTGATCCACTGAGAATCTTACATTCCACACTGTGTAATTAAGAAGGCCAGTTACTTGTCTTATTTTGGGTTCTGTGGTTAAACCCATGACATTTTTGAAATGGGAGGATATTAGTTCTACAATTTCATAAAGACTGCTCTGTGGAAGCATCAATAGAAGTTATAACTGTGAGAGTGGTAAGAAAGAAGAATGGAAGAAATAAGTACCCCTTACGCCACACAGAGATGTCCACAAATGGAGTAGAAGATGTGCCCTTGAAAACTATGGCTGACTTTCTGGGACAAACTGTGTTTGAGTGCTTCACATGTTCTGATAGAAAGGTGTTGCCACCAGGTTTTTAGTATATTTATTTAGTTAGTTTTTAAAGATTTATGTATTTATTTGAAAATCAGAGCTACACAGAGAGAGAAGGAGAGACAGAGAGAGAGAGAGAGAGAGAGAGAGAGAGAGAGAGATGTCTTCCATCAGGTTCATTTCCCCAATGGCTACATCATTGTGAACTTTGCTCAGTTCCTGACCTATACCTTTCCTTTAACCTAGTACTTTGCCATGTAGTAGCCCATGAAAACTGCAGACTGCATAAATGAATGAATATTTGGAGGGTTGTGATTTCTTAGAGGAACATCATGAGACAGAAGGAATAAAACAAAACAAAAGTATCCTCCGTATATAGAAGATATACTGTTTTTGCAAGCTATAGAGAAGAGGAAGAAGGAAAGTAGTGAGACTGGAAAGGTTGTGGCAAAGGTAATAGGCACTAGTCAAGAATTCAACAAGCCCATTAGGAAAGTATTAAGGATTCTTTACTTCCATGTAGACTCTGCCCTCTTATGGTGAACAGGGTCCTCTAAACCCACTTGTTGCACAAATGAAAACCCAAGCATTGTCTTCTCCCACAGATGGAGTCTACTATTGGTTTTGATTTACATTTCCCTAATGGCTAGTGATATTGGGCATGTTCATCTATGTCTTGACCATTGAGATTTCTTCTTCTGAGAAACATCTATTCTGATCATTGCCCATTTCTTACGTGTACATTTTGCTTCTTATTTGGAGATTTTCCCAGTTCTATATATGTATGTTCTGGCTATCAATCTTTTGTCATAGTCAGAGTTTTCAATGTTTCCTGCCATTCTGTCCATTGTATCTTCACTCTGTTGATTACTATGTTATGAAGATGTATCTTAATTTGATATGCTCAAATTTGTATATTTTATTTTGTTACTTGTGCTTTTGGAATCTGACCCAAAACTGTTGTCTATGCTAATGTTTTACAGTTTCTCATATGTTTACTTAGGTTTTGGGTTTTTTTTAACATACATAATTTTATTACAAATTTTTTTTAAAAAAAACAACACAGAATGCAACATCCTAACAAAAAATCCAAATTTACAAATGATACTAATTCCTACAACTTTGCTGTGCTACCATACACAAGTCAAGAAATTAAAGAAACCATTAAATATTTAGGAACATTCAACATCAGAAGCTTTAAAATCTAACTGTATGTAGTAGCCCCTCAAAAAGCTACAACCTGCATTTTTTAAAAAAAGCATTTTCTCTACAAAGAATCTTATCAGCTATACAAAAATCTGTACAGTTTTTTTATACTGAAGCTAATATTGAGCTGCACTTGAATTCACATTCTTAGCAAAACAACTGCCTGAGCACACACGCACACTCCACACTCATCATTACAGGATAGCCATTTATTCTTCATCTTCATCCTCTTCCTCATCATCTTCATCTTCTTCCTCTTCCTCTTCTTCCTCCTCATCTTCAGGTTCATTCTTCTTCTTTGAGCCTGTGGGCCTACCAGGGCCTTTCTTTCCCGCTTCACTTTTGCCCTTGGCACGGTATGCAGCAATATCCTTTTCATATTTCTCCTTTAGCTTAGCTGCTTTCTGTTCATATGGTTGTTTATCTTTGGCTGACTGTTCAGACCACATCTCACCCAATTTTTTTGCAGTGTCCCCAATGGACAGGCCAGGGTGTTCACTTTTGATCTCTGGGCGATGTTCAGAGCAAAAGAGAAAGAAGGCAGATGGTGGTCTTTTAGGAGCATTAGGATCCTTTTTCTTTCCCTTCTTAGCACCCTTGGGAGGAACGTAATTTTTCATCTCCCTGTCATAACGAGCTTTATCACTTTTTGCCATATTTTCAAACTTGGACTTTTCCTTTGCAGACATGGTCTTCCATCTCTCCGAGCATTTCTTAGAGAATTCAGTGAAACTGACCGAATAGTCAGGGTGTTTCTTCTTGTGCTCTTCCCGGCACATCTGCACGAAGAAGGCATAGGAGGACATTTTGTCCCTCGGCTTGTTGGGGTCTCCTTTACCCATGACAACGGAACGGCGGCCACCTGGTGCGAGTTGTTCCTCAGACTCCCGCAGAGTGGCCAGATCCGACGGCATTGCTTCCTTCCCTCAGCTCCAGCATGAACTCAGGATGTGAGGGCGATCTGGCTGCGACATCTGTCACCCCATTGATCGCCAGGGTTGCTTCGGCTGATCTGGCTGGCTAGGCGGGTGTCCCCTTCCTCCCTCACCAATCCACGTGCGTCCCTCCCGAAGCTGTGTGCTCGGTTGAAGAGGACGACCTTCCCTGCTAGAGGAGGACCGGTCTTCGGTCAAGGGTATACGAGTAGCTGCGCTCCCCTGCTAGCACCTCAAAACAAGCTCTCAAGGTTTTGGTTTTATATTTAGACTTTTAATTTACCTTGAGTTGCTTTTACATAGTGTATGAGGTGTTGGGGTATCTTTTCAGGCTTCTACATATGGATAATCACTTTCCTTTAAACCATTTGCTAAAGGGATTCTTCTTTCTCCTGTTTGTTTTATTTCCTTTATTAAATAGGGGTTGGCTGTAGAAAAGTCAGTTTATTTCAGCTGCCTATTTTTTCCATTGAACTATGTGTCTGTTTTTCCAACAGTGCTAACACTCCTTCTATTTTTTTAAGATTTCTTTATTTGAAAGGCCAGATGCTTCTTCCAAGTCTCTCATGTGGGTGCCAGCACCCAAGAACATGGTCCATCTTCCACCAATTTCCCAGGTGCATTAGTAGGGAGCTGGATTGGAAGTGGAGAACCTGGTCTTCTAGCAACAACATATGGGATGCATGCACAGCAGGACAAGGCATTAACCTACTACACCACAGCATCAAACCCTTCCTTATTTACTTCTGCTGTGATCTTTCAGTATTCACTTTTCTACTGCCCCACAACTTGACTCATTCCTGTTTTTTTTTTTTTTTCTGGGTCCTGGAGGATGGTAGTAGGTTGCTTCTGGGATATCTTTTTTATGTTAGTAGATACTTGGTAATCTAAAATCATAGTTTTTACTTTCTATATTTCTCTGCTAATCACAAGGACCTTCTAGATGACAGCAGAAAATGCTAGCAGAAATGAGGATATATTAATTTGCTAAGAAAATACCACAGAGAATATGATTTAAATCATGGAATTTTACTTCTCAGAGTTGTAGTTTGAAAATATCAGATCAAGATGCTAATAGGCTCGATTTTTCCAGAAGCCCTTCTCTGATGTGACAGACACATCTATCATTTGATCTGCTTAAAAGCACTTTCTTCAGGTAGAGTTATGTTGGTGGTTAGCACTTCAGTGTTTGAGTTTTAGGGAGGCACATTTCAGTCCACAACAGCAAAGGGGCCCTGTGGTCTACTTCAATGACAGCCATCTCTGCGGAGGACAGAAAGTTTGAAATCAGCATTAGGAGTTCTCACAGTATTACTGTCAGTGCTATCTCTATCAAATGTGCATTCATGTACACACAAACAAAACTACCTGTACACATAAACACATTCAACAGTGGAAATGCCTGATGGTTGTGTACAGGTAACATCAATATAATAATCCATAAGATGGCCTATTAGCAGACATTAAAAGAGAATTAGAAAGAATGACAACAAAATCTGCAGTTACCTATATTTATGTCTATATGTATGATATTCAGTATTTATAGTTGCTAAAAGATGAATACTGATGTGTGGGAATAAAAGCTAAACCTTACCTTGCAATATTGCAGCCTAGTCTACATGAAAGATGTCTTCCTAAAACCTTTCCCTGGGCCCACTCTGTGGCATAGTAGATTAAGCATCCACCTGCAGCACCAGCATCCCACATGGGCACCAGTTTGAGTCCCTGCTCCTGCACTTCCAATCCAGCTCTTTGCTAATGGCCTAGGAATGCAGTGGAATATGCCCTGAGTGCTTGGGCCCCTGCACCCATGTGAGAGACCTGGAGGAAGCTGCTGACTCCTGGCTTCTGGCACCTGGCTTCAGATCGGCCCAGCTCCAGCCATTCTGGCCATTTAGGGGTGAACCAGTGGATAGAAGACCTCTCTTTCTCTTCCTCTCTATATCTGTCACTCTGCCTCACAATAAATAAATACATATTTTAAAAATCTTTCCCTTTTTAAATTTCTTAATTGTTTTAAAGATTTATTTATTTATTTATTTACAAGTCGAGTTACAGACAGAGAGGAGAGCCAGAGAGAAAGAGAGAGGTCTTCCATCTGATGTTCACTCCCTAATTGATTGCAACTGCCAGAGCTGTGCTGATCCGAAGCCAGGAGCCAGGAGCTAGTTCCAGGTCTCCCAGATCGGTACAGGGGCCCAAGGACTTGGGCCATCTTCTACTACTTTGCCAGGCCATAGCAGAGAGCAGGATCAGAAGTGGAGCAGCTGAGTATTGAACCGGCCCCCATATGGGATGCTGGAGCTTCAGGCCAGGGTGTTAACCTGCTCCACCACAGCACCAGTCCAACATTTTAAATTTCTGATACTCTAAAGTAGCAAAGGACTGCATTACATCTAGGAAAGATGTATTTAAAAATTATAAATCTAGTGCATTTTAGCAGAAGTCCTAACAAATACTTCTGATTTTCTCAACATTATGTATAAATAAATGATAGAATCAGTCATTGTCAGATTAATAGAAGTAGTTTGAGAGGATTGTCTCTCTTTCAATTGTGTTGAATAGTTTGAGAAGCATTAGTTCTTTAAAAGACTTGTAGAATTCAATAGTGAGGCTGTCTGATCCTGGACTTTTCTTTCTTGGGAGGGTCTTTATTACTCATCCAATCTCTGTCTTGGTTTTTGATTTGTTTAGCTTTTCTATGTGTCTTCATGACTCAATTTTGGTATATTGTGTATGTCCAGGAATCTGTTGATTTTTCCTCTAGGTTTTCCAATTTGTTAGCCATCACAACAGATGCCCGCATCATATATTGCAGTGCTAATCTGAGTTTTGGGTACTCCACTTCCAAATCAGTTTCATGTTAATATCCCTGGGAAGAAATGGATAATAGCTCAAATTCTTTCCTTCTTGTCATCTAATTTGGAGAACTGTAACCTCAATGGGGACTTGAAACCTGGTCTTGCACAGTTGTAGCCATATAGAAAGTGAACCAGCAGATGGGATATCTCTCTGCTTCTCTTTCCTTCTCTCTTTGTCTCTGTGTCTCTCTGCCATTTTTTATAATATTAAAATATTTAATTACTTATTTGAAAGAGTTACAGAGAGAGGGAGAGACAGAAATCTTCCACCACCTAATTCATTTTTGAGATGACTTTAATAGCCAGAGTGTGGCCAGGTTGAAGCCAGGAGCTTTTCCTCTGATGTGCGTGGCAGCATCCCAGCACTTGGGCCAACTTTCCCTGCTTTTTCAGTCCATTGGTAAGGAGCTGGATCAGAAATGGAATAGCTGGTACTTGAACTGGTGCACATACAGGATGCCAATGTAACAGATAGCAACTTTGTCCACTGCACCACAACCACCAGCTCCTCTTTCTGCCTTTCCAATAAATAAATCTTTTGAAAAAGAATTTAAGGTAGTAAAAGTCATCATGACTGAGCAATGGCAAATTTATTGAAGTGATCGACTTTCTTAAAGGTCTATTTATGAATTTGAAAGGCAGCACTAGAAAGAGAGAGTGGGAGAGATGGATCTTCCTCCTGGTTTGTTCACTCCTCAAATGGCTGCAATGACTGTGGCTAGGACAGACTGATATCAGGAGCCAGGGGCTTCTTCCAGGTCTCTCACATGGGTGCAGGAGCCCCAATATTTGAGTCACCCTGTGCTGCTTTTCCAGACACATTAGCAGGGAACTGGATCCGTTTGGAGCATTAATGTCTATGATACTCTCCTTGCAGTTGAAGGATTTAGAATCCATTTTGATTATGGGTGGGCTAAGTACAACAGCTCCCAATTGTCCAAGGTTTGGATTAGATGGGTTCTGAGAAATTTTGTTAAAATAGTTATTAATCATAACTCTGAGCTTAAGCTTTTCTTACCAAATTTTCATGTTTGCTGATGTTTATATCTATGGGAAAATTGGGTCTCTGGATTGCAACCAATGAAAGCATCCAGACTAACAGTAATAAGGTCAACAGTCAGCAGAATGATGTCCAGCTGAACTGAAATAGCTTTTCTTATTTGGTAGAGGGGTTACCTCCTGCATTATACTGACATACTGACATAGACAGTAGATATTGGAGCCTGTCTCTTCTGCCAAATGGAGAATGCCGCATTTTGATCCATCGTATATATATTTATATATTATAATATATATTATATATTTCTATACATAATATGGAATTACATATAATTATCATAAATATATAATATATAATTATATATAAATATTATATATGAATTTATTTATATATAAATATATAATTATTTCTGATCCAGCTCCATACCAATGGATTGAAAAAGCAGTGAAAGATGGTCCAAGTGCCTGGGTTGCTGCCACACACATTGGAGGAGGAGCTCCTGGCTTCAACCTGGCCACACTCTGGCTATTGAAGTCATCTCAATAATATATATATATAATATATATAATAGTTATAGTAAATTATATAATATTATCTGTTTATAATTATTATATATTATATAATATATTATATGATAAAGCATAATATATTTTATATATGAATATATTTATATACATAAATATATATAAATAAATGTAAATATATATATATAGAATTTATTTACGTATTTGACAGGTGTACTTACAGACAGTGAGAGGAAGAGACAGAGAGAAAGGTCTTCCATATGCTCACTTACTCCCCTAATGACTGCAATGTCTGCAGCTGGGCCAATCTGAGCTAGGAGCTTCCAGGTCTCCCACATTTTGGCAGGGACCAAAGCACTTGGAACAGCTTCTACTGCTTTCCCAGGCTATTGCAGAGAGCTGGATGGGAAAAGGAGAAATGGGGACTAGAACTGGTGCTCATATGGGGTGCCAGCACTGCAGGTAAAGGATTACACCACTGCACCACAGTGCTGGTCCCAGTCTATCCTTTATTAAGGAGATCTCAGTAATCATGTTCAGGTATTGCTGTCCTATATTCATGGCCAAAGTCCTAGCAGGCAACATGGTTTGGAGAATCGTAAGCACAAGGTGTGTAGGAGACTTCATTTCTCATACAGCACAGTTAATAACAAGGTTCCAAGAGGGGAAATTACTTGCATCATAGTCTTTGAGAACTAATGGACATCACAGGTGATCTAAAGAATTTAGAAGGTTTGTGAGCCCCTAGAGTGAAAAAGTCACAGGGAGCACAAGGACAGTACCTAGAGTTTATTTTGATGGATTTTAGCCCCTTTCATTGGAGGGAGGCCCGAAGAAGCTGGACTGATTAGTAAACCTCAGAAGTGTCTTTTCAATGTGAAGGCAAACTGAGACTGAGGGGTTTTTGGAAAAACGTTGAACAAAAGACATTTCCCACACTTGGTTAAAACACATCATTTATCTACTGATTTTCATCAAATCTGTTAACATTAGGTATAAGGTACAGTGGACATGGTGGATGGCATATACCAATATGATTTTAGTAATATATCATGAGGTGCTTTTTTTAAATGGATTTAGCAGGTAAAATTGGGCTACCTAATGGGATGTAGCTGGAATAATCACCTTTTTGTTAAATAAATCTGAGGTAATAAATGTTAGTGTATGAAGACATTGAGTTTGCTGTTATTGGACCTTCTTGGTTATTTTAATCTGGGATCTGCGAATTCTCATTTTCTTTATTTTATTCCTCATCATGTCGGACCAACTCTGCTGCTTTGGGGATTTTTTTAGTACATCTGACATTTGGAAATTTAGACAATAGTATAGTTAAAAAGAGATGTACCAAGTAAAGTATTTTTATTCTGATACATATTTTGGAATTCTTCTAAAATTCCTATTGAGTATCCTTGTTAAATTTAGTTGCATCCCAGGTTAAGACTTATTGGAGGCAGGCGCCATGGCTCAATAAGCTAATCCTCCACCTGCGGTGCAGGCACACCAAGTTATAGTCCTGCTGGGAGAGCCAGATTCTGTCCCAGTTGCTCCTCTTCCAGTCCAGCTCTCTGCTATGGCCCAGGAGTGCAATGGAGGATGGCCAAAGTGCTTGGGCCCCGTTCCTGCATGGGAGACCAGGAGGAAGCACTTGGCTCCTGGCTTTGGATCAGCGCCATGTGCCAGCCGCAGCACACTGGCGGCAGCGGTCACTAGGGGGTAAACCAACAGAAAAAGGAAGACCTTTCTCTCTGTCTCTCTCACTGTCCACTCTGCCTGTCAAAATAAAAAATAATTTTTATAAAAAGACTTATTGGAGCCACTTTAGTGATTATACCCATGAAACTTTGTTAATAAATGCAAATAGAACCTGGGAAAATTGATGTATATCTTATGCTGTAGAGACTTAAGATTGAACATCTTTTTTTAATCTTTTTTAATTATATAATTTAAAAACAAATTTGAGATTTTTTTTTTACTTTACTAAGCCACAGCTCTGGCCCCATTAATATGTCTTAACAATGTTTTTTCCTCTCAGACTTATCTCTATTGTTTCAGTTAACTGTATGCCTTTTCTTTACATTCAGATTCCCTCAGCTCTCAAAGCTTATTCATCTTAATTCTGTTGTTCCTATTTCCCTCCCTTTTATTCTGTCCCTAGGCTAATTGAGGTCATGATTCTCCATTCCTTCTGTGTGGTGTCACAGTAGGCTTGAAGTGTTCTTTTTCTCTTCTGATTTCTAAAGAAAGAAATTATGTATTCCCCCAGTTTAGATATTTTAATAATTCATTCTAAAACAAAGGTTAAATGTTCTTAATTTGACAAGAATTTTCAGGGCCAATGGTGTGGCATAGTGGGTAGAGCCACCACTTGCAGTGCTGGCAGCTCATATGGATCCAGATCTCTGCTAAAGCCTGGGAAAGCAGTAGAAGATGGCCCAAGTCCTGGGCCCCTGCACCCATGTGGGAGACCTGGAAGAAGCTCCTTGCTCCTGGCTTTGGATTGGCACAACTCTGGCCATTGCAGCCAACTGGGGAGAGAACCAGTGGATGGAAGACCCCTCTCTCTTCTCTGCCTCTCTCTGTGCAACTCTGACTTTAAAATAAATAAATAAATCTTTAAAAAAAGAAGTTTTTCTAATTTTAGATTTGTTCTCCTTCATTGCCACTTCAGGGTGTGTGTAAGGAGTGCATATCCAGTTTTTCTATTTTGGAATTTTGGGATTTTGTATTAGCTCTGCTGTGTATTCATTTTTCTTGAGCATTGGTGATATCTTCTCCTTAGTTGTATTAAGAGAGAGAGCAATAGCCCTCATGTCTTTTTAGGTAAGTAAGACATATTAAAAACAGAGCATTCAGTATACATTCATAGTATTTTGACTTGTTCAATTGATTTTCCTGAACTCCCTTGGATATTCTTGGTCTTTGCTGTACAACTTTCTATACTCATTAATTCTTTGATATTCCCAAATCCAGAAAATGAATGACTCAACAGCTGTGTTCCTGTATTTGCTGGGACTCAGGGTAAGAAGCAAAGTGGAGGTGTTCAGGAATCTAAAGGTACATGCTACATAGCAAAGCACATCATTTCCTATACAAAGTGACTGGGAAATCCAGAATCTTTTGCACACATATTGGATCCTGAACTATTACTGGACTATTCAGTAAGATTTTAATGTATTTATTTTCTGTGTGTGTGTTTGTATTTCTAAATAAACTCTGCTGGGCTACTTAACATTAACATGTATTGCAGAATTCTTTCATCAGTTTTTACTTTTAAAAAGTTTCTTTTTCAGTTTTATGGGAGAGGGTAGAAGTTTTCTGCTATGTAACTGAAAATTTATTCATTCATTAAACTTAAAAATATTTGTTGCAAATGGGTGGAATACTATTAATTCTTGTGTGATTTTCATGAAACTAAATACATTCTCTATTTTGTTTTGCTTAAAATTTCTGCATGTGTGGACTTCTTTTTTCCTTATTGCCCCAAATCCCTTTGTGTATTGGGATGGCAAATGGGTTTTACACTGGACAAAACATGTTATTTTGGCAAAGAAGTACTTAGCGTTCCTGCTTCAAGTATTCAAATATTGCATTGGAAATCAGTATATTTGTTTACTGTACAAATGTCCTTCATACAATTTTGTAATCTTCTGGGATGGGAGAGGAAGCAGGAAATAGGAGGATTATGGGTGGGAGGGATGTTTTGGGGAGGGGAAGCCACTGTAATCCAAAAGCTGTACTTTGGAAATTTATATTTATTAAAAAAATTAAACAATTTTGTAATCTTCATCTTCCTTTTTATTTCATCCTTTTTAAAAAAAGATTCATTTATTTTACTTGAAAGTCAGAGTTACACAGAGAAGGAAAGAGAGAGAGGGAGAGCAGTCTTCCAACCACTGGTTCACTCCCCATTTGGCCACAATGGCTGGAGCTCTGCCAATACAAAGCCAGGAGCCAGCAGCTTCTTTTGGGTCTCCTATGCAGGTGCAGGAGCCCAAGGGCCTGGGCCATCCTCTACTGCTGGATAGTAAGTCTTACTTGCCTAAAAAGATGGATAGTAATTTGAGTAGCCAGGACTTGAACTGGCACCCAATTGGAATGTCAGCACTGCAAGCCACAGCTCTACTTGCTACTCCACAGCATCGGCCCCCTAAATTCTTATGAGTATTGCTACACGATTGGAATTTATAATTGATAATGCTGAACAATTGAAACTGTCTTATTTACAATTGTAGGACTGGATATGGCAGTTTTACTTGAAGTACAGTATGTAGCCTGCTTATTGTATGATTTTCGGAAAAGCATGTATTTATATATAACAGCAGATCTGTTAATCATTTAAAAGTGAATTGTCATGATTACCCAGATGTAAAGAATGCAATATGTGCTAATGAGTTAGCAGTCACAGACATTTAGAATTAGAGGTATTTTGGAACCTTTTCAATACTGCAGTTTTTATGAAAAACTAATAATTTTTTATTTGACAGGTAGAGTTATATACAGTGAGAAAGACAGAAAGGTCTTCTTTCCATTGGTTCACTCCCCAAATGGCTGCCACAGTTGGAGCTGTGCCCATCCAAAGCCAGGAGTCAGGTGCTTTCTCCTGGTCTCCCATCCGGGTGCAGGGCCCAAGCACTTGGGCCATCCTCCACTGCCTTCCTGGGCCATAGCAGAAAGCTGGACTGAAAGAGGAGCAACCAGGACTAGAACACTTTGCCCATAAGGGATACCAGCACCACAGGTGGAGAATTAACCAAGTGAGCCACGGCGCTGGCCCCCGATAAATTTACTCTTAACAAAATATCAAAATATCTTATTCAGTATAAAGTTAGTAGTGAAAAGAGACTACCTTGTTGAACACAGAAATTTGAGATTATATTTCTTGGTATTAATTTGCATCTTAAGGCTTATTGCCTAGTTTATTTCAACATTTCCATCTAATATTACTAATAATATCTTGTACTTAGTGGTTCACTGTGTGCCAGACAATATTCTTTTGATTTTTTAAAAGATTTATTTATTTATTTATTTATTTATTTGGAAGTCAGAGTTACACAGATAGTGAACAAGAGGAAGAGAGAGAGAGAGAGAGGTCCTCCATCTGCTGGTTCACTCCCCAGATGGCCTAAAAGGTCAGAGATATGCCAATCTGAAACCAGGAGCCAGGACCTCTTCAGGGTCTCCCATGCAGATTCAGGGGCCCAAGGACTTGGGCCAACTTCCTACTGCTCTCCCAGGCTATAGCAGACAGCTGAATGGAAAGTGGAGCAGCCTGGACTTGAACCGGCCTCCATATGGGATGCCCCCACTGCATGCAGTGGCTTTACTAGGTACACCACAGCACTGGCCTCAAGACAATGCTCTAAAATGATGCATTAATTATTCCCAAATATTGAAAAGTGGCATGGTACACATTTGAATGTGTTGTTTTGTACTAGTTGTAGAAACAGTTTAAAATATATTTATATTTAAAAATGTAAGCTTTGATCTAAAGGTTTACTTTCCCTTAAGGTGCCTGTTTGGAAACTGAGAGATCATTGAAGTCTCAAGATAGAGTACAACTGATCTTATCCAAGCCTCCTTTATCACATGAGGATGCTAAATGCCAAGCCCAGAGAAGTTAAGTGAACTGTTCAAGGTCACATAGGTAAGTTGTGGCAGGGATAATTCTGTATTAGCATTAGGTATCCTGATACATAGGCCACTGTTCTGTCAATTTTGTACTCCTTCTGGAGTTAAAGATTCTAAGTTGTGGAAAATTGAATTTGGAAATTTAGTGGTTGCTATGTTGTTATGGTGAGAAATTTCTGTGTATAGCTATGAGTTGCTTAAATTTTATTCAATATATTTTTCTAGTATGTTTGCTATTTATTTGAAATGTATAACAAGTAGCTTCATCTATTTGCCAAAAGAATTTTTTGAAGATTTATTTATATTATTTGAAAGTCAGAATTACACAGAGAGAGAAGGACAGGCAGAGAGAGTGGTCTTCCATTCACTGGTTCACTCCACAGTTGGCCTCCATGGCTGGAGCTGTGCTGACTGGAAGGCAGGAGCCAGGAGCCTCTTCCTGGTCTCCTATACAGGTGCAGGGGCCCAAGGACTTGGACCATTTTATAATGCTTTCCCAGGCCATAGCAGAGAGCTGGATAGGAAGTGGAGCAGCCAGGTCTTGAACTGATGCCCCTATGGAATACCAGCACTGCAGGTGGCAGCCTCACCCACTATGGCACAGTGCCAGCCCTTGCCAAAAGAATTTATAGAAGCTATTCCATATATACACTTCACAATTATTTAGTTACTTGACACGAACTATCCCTGCATATTTGAAAATTTTGAATGGTATCACTTGGGTTTTAAGAATGTTATATTTTAGGTCTCTTAATATTTTTAGTGATGATGTTTTAAAGGCCCTTTCTGTTTTATGAAAAATGATAAGGATTTTGTTGTACAATGGCCATAGTATTACTACTTAAAGCAATAGATTAAATAACACTTTTAAACAAAGTCATTTAATACTGAATTCTAACACACTGGTATATTTTAAAGTGAGAAACCGGATTTCTTTCAGATATTCTAAAGAAGAATGATAATCAAAATTGAAGACATCTACAGTTTTTAATCACTTCTTTTAAATATTAGTCATAATGGTCCAATTTTGAGTTTAATTTTAATTAGCTTTTAAATGATTCAATATGTTTTATAGAAAAAATTCGGAGAACATAATTATATACTCAACCTCCCTCCCTTCTTTTTCCTTCTTTGTCATTTTTTTTAGCTTATGAAATGACATTTTCAGTTTACATTACATTAAAAAGGGTTGTTGAGTCAAGGGACAAGTTTAACAGGCAAAAAGCAAAAAGATCCTAATTTAGAGGGAATACAGACAATGGCTCTAAACAATATTTGAATATCACATCTAAACAATATTTGAATAAATTGATAAATATTTTAATTTCTCCTACTAAAATGCTCAAAGTCTTTAATGATTTATCAAATATTAGTGCAAAATTATGGATTTAAATGATCCCAAAAAGTGATGAATTTTTGTGTAATAAAGTCCAATTTTTGTCAAGGCTTTTTGACAGTCTCACAGAAAACTTATGTTTGTGAATGGGAAGAATAATACCAAAATATCCATACTACTAAAAGCAATTTGCAAATTCAATGCAATCCCAATCAACATACCAACGATGTTCTCAGAGCTAGAAAAAATGATGCTAAAATTCACATAGAAACATGAGAGATGCTTAACATCTAAAGCAATATTATAAAGCAAAAAAAAGCTGGAGACATCACACCATATTTTAAGACATATTACAGGGGTCAGCACTATGACAAAGCAGGTAAAGTCACCGTCTGCAGTGCCGGCATCTCATATGGGTGCCAGTATGTTTCCCAGCTGCTCCACTTCTTATACCCCTCTCTGGTATAGCCTGAGAAAAAAGTAGAAAATGGCCAAAGTCTTTGGGCCCCTGCACCTGCATAGAGACCTGGAAGAAGCTCCTGACACTTGGATTCAGATCAACAGAGCTCCGGCCATTGTGGCCATTTGGGGAGTAAACCAGTGGATGGAAGACCTCTCTCTCTCTCTGCCTCTACCTCTCTGTAACTCTGCCTTTCAAATAAATAAACTGCAAAAAAAAAAAAAAAGAAGAAGTGTTAGCACTGATATAATAACAGACACATAGTTCAATGGAAAAGACTTGGTAGCATAGAAATAAACCCAAATTTCTACCAGCAACTCATATTTAACAAAGGAACTAAAATGAACTGGAGAAAGAAGAATCTCTTTCACAAGTGGTGCAGAGGAACTTGATTATCCATATGTAGAAGCCTGAAAAGAGACTCCAACATCTCTTACACTATGTGAAAGTGAACTCATAGTGAATTAAAATGTAATCATAAGACCCAAACCCAAGTAAACATAGGGGAACTCTAAATATTGTCAACACACAATAGCTTTTGGGTAAGATTCCAATAGCAATAGTCACAAAAATAAAAACAGAGACATTTGAGTATATCTGTGGGGAGCAGCCCGGACTAGACTGTTACTGGAATTAAGACTTATTCTATGCATCTGCTCTCCCACAATATGGCGCTGGGAGAGAAGTAAACAGCTTCCGCACAGCTGCCTCCAGTTCAACCAATTAACTGTAGGACTTGCTCCTGATTAGAGAGCAGCGTACTTGGCGTGTGGGCAGCCGAGTTAGGATTGGCGGAAGAGGACTATAAAGGAGGAGAGACGGCACGCACCAGGAACATCTATGGGGAACATCTAAGGGAACCCGTGCAGCCCCCGAGAGAACCGGCCGGCAGTGTGCCGCTCCCCTGCGGAAGTGGGGAATGCGGCCAGGGGGAACTCCCCTTCCACGGAGGTGGAAGGGACAGTAGCCAACCCGGGAAGAACCAGCAGCAAACCCGGGGAGGGCCGAGCAGACGAAAGAACAGCGCAGGGTCCTGTGTCGTTCCTCCACGAAGAGGGGGAGCGACATAATGGTGCCGTGACTCGGATATGAAGCCTAGGCAGGGCTTAGTGTCATTCCTCCACGAAGAGGGGGAGCGACAATATCCAACTAAGATACTTCTTCACAACAAAGTAAACATCAGAGTGTAGATACAATGAACAGATGGCAGGAAAAATTAAAACTCTGAATGTTTACAGATTTCCAGAACATTTACATGAATTGGAAAAACTCCAAAAAATACAGTGAAGAAACATCTGAATAGACATTTCTCAGAAGAAATGTAAATGGTCAAAACATGTGAATATGCCCGATGTCACTAGCCATTATGTAAATATAAATCAGAGCACCATATCAGTCTCCAACACCTGTGGGAGAATACAACACTCAGGTGTTTGTGTGTGCAGCAAGTGGGTTTAGAGGACCCTGTTCACCTCTGGAGAGCAGAGTCTACAGGGAGGTAAAGAAACCTTACTGCGCAGGGGCATGCTAATCTTCTCTGTATCGTTCCAATTTTAGTATATGTGCTGCCGAAGCGAGCACATGTGCTGCCGAAGCGAGAAAGAGATGAAAAGAATTTATCTCAGCTAGCCAC
The DNA here is from genome assembly GCF_051225735.1 of Oryctolagus cuniculus. Taxonomy (NCBI): domain Eukaryota; kingdom Metazoa; phylum Chordata; class Mammalia; order Lagomorpha; family Leporidae; genus Oryctolagus; species Oryctolagus cuniculus. Next base: position 81,307,777 of record NC_142879.1, on the reverse strand, counting down.
TAATATTCAAGAAACAAGGTCTTCAGGAAAGCCAACTCAACTGACATTTTCATGTCATTGTTAAATAAAGGAAAAATTATCTAGGTTCAGCAATACGTAGTTTATAAGAGAAAGACTACAGAGTAATTTCCTTGGCATAGAAATAACTTTGTCTTTTTTTTTTTTATCTATGAGGGCTTGCTATCACCACCACACACCCACATCCCATATACAAATGCCTGGCTTGAGTGGTAGCTTCTCTGCTTTGAGGCAAGTTTCTGCTAGTGTGCACCCTGGGAGGAGACGGAGGATGGCAGAAGTGCTTGGGTCCTTGCACCCAAATGGGACATCCAGAATGAATTCCCAGTTCCTGGTTTTGGCTTGGTCAAGCTTTGGCTATTGCAAGTGTCTGGGGAGTGAAACAGTGGTTCCCTCTTCCTGTCACTCTGCCTTTCAAATCAATAACTGTTGTTGGTAATGACTAATAATGATATTCACTGATTGTCAAATTTTGAATCTATTAATTATAGACAATTTCTCTTTGTAATTTTAAACTTTCATAATGTTCTGTTGCCAATTTCATCACTAGAAATAAAAACTTTTCCTCAAAAAAAAAGAAACCTTACTGCTTTCCTAATGTGCTTATTAAGTTCTTGACCAGCGCCTGTTAGTCTTGCTACAAACTTTCTAGTCTTACTACTTTCCTTCTTCTTCCTCTTCTCTGTGACTTGTAAAATAGTATACATTCTATATACTGTGGATACTTTTGATTTATTTTATTCCTTCAGTCTCCTATGAAGTTCCTCCACAAAAGCACAGCCCTTAAGATATTCATTCATTTATGCAGTCTGCAGATTTCATGAGCTACTAAATTCCAAGTAGTATGTTAAAGGCAAGATCTGGGCCTAAGAGAAAAGTGGTCTAAATTCTGTGCCTAGAAGAGGATTTGGGACATAGTAGAACTTCAGTGAAGTGCTATGTGAATGACATGCACTCATTAAATGAGTAATCTAAAGCATACACTTCATTTAAGCAACACAGCAGCCCTACTCACCTCAGGTAGAGCAATTGAGAGGAATAATGTGAACAAAAATAAGACATCAATAAGTTGAATAATAACAGAGAAAAAACAAAATGAGATAGATGCCAACATTACTGAGCTATTTTTGAGGAATTAAATTGATAGAGGGGCTGGCATTGTGGCCAAGTGGGGAAAGCTGCAATCTGTGAGGCCAGCATAACATCTGAGTTCCACTTTGAGTTTAGGAATCTCCACTTCCAATTTAGCTCACTGCTAAACACCTGGGAAACCAGCAGAAGATGGACGAAGGACTTGGGTCCTTGCCACTGATGTGGGAGACTTGGATGAAGCTCCTGACTCCAGCATGCCCCAGGCTCAACTGTTGAAACTCTCTGGGGTGTGAGCCAGCGGATGAAAGCTATCTATGTCTTTCCCTCTCTCTCTAAATCCACCTTTCAAATAATAAAGATTTAATAAACAAATTAACTGATTTCAAAATACACAAAAACGTGAACAATACTATATCATTTTTATGCCAAACTGATAAAAAATAACAAATGCTAGAGAGCACATGGGAAAAGAAAACCGTCATATATGGTGGGTGAAAACACAAGTTAGTACAGATGTTATGCAGAACAGTATGGTCATTCCTTAAAAAGGATAAAAATTGGGCCGGCGCTGTTGTGCAATGAGTTAAAGCCCTGGCCTGAAGGGCCAGCATCCCATTTGGGTGCCAGTTCTAGTTCCAGCTGCTCTTCTTCCAATACAGCTCTCTGCTATCTCCTGGGATAGCAGTAGAAGATGGCCCAAGTCCTTGGGCCCATGCACCCATGTGGGAGACCCAGAGGAAGCTCCTGTCTCCAGGTTTCAGAATGGCATAACTCTGGCCTTTGTAGTCATCTGTAGAGTGAACCAGCTGATGGAGGACCTCTCTGTGTCTCTACCTCTATTGTAACTCTTTCAAATAAATAACAAAAATTTCAAATAAGATAAAAATTGACCTACCATGTGAGAGTTATCTTGCTCTTGGCTATATATAATAAGGAAATTTTATTAGAAGGAAAGGAGGAGAGCATATCAAAGATACAGCAATTTTCCCATAACACAGCCACTATAACACAGTTCACTGCAGCCAGGATTTGAAACCAATCTAGCTGTCCATCAGTGAAAAACAATGGACAGGGCAACCTCTTTTAGATACAAAAAAAGAACAAAATATTATTAAATTAATTGAAATAAGCCAGAAGCAGGAACACAAATGTCACCTGGTCCTTGTCACATGTGGAAGTGAAAGAAAATAATGGATCTGAACACAGAACTGTGATTACTAGAGGCTGAGAAGGGAAGCAGCTAGGGATAGAGGGGGATTGGATAATAGGTATCAAAAATCAAAGAGGCAGAAAGAACTTCTGGTGTTCCATAATATAATGAGATGACTACATTCAACCATATTAGGTTCTGTGTAAAGAACTGAAGGAGAGGAGCTGGTAGTCTCAAATCATGGAGAAGAATTAGAAACTATAGTTGCTTGGGGGCCAGCATTGTGGCACAGTGGGCTAACACCCTGGCCTGAAGCACCAGCATCCCATGTGGGTACCAGTTCTAGTCCTGGCTGCTCCTCTTCTGATCCAACTCTCTGCTATGGCCTGGGAAAGCAGTAGAAGATGGCCCAAGTCCTTGGGTCCCTGCACCCAAGTGGGAGATCTGGAAGAAGCTCCTGGTTCCTGGCATCAGATTGGCAGAGCTCCGGCCATTGTGGCCATCTGGGGAGTGAACCAGCAGAGGAAGACCTCTCTCTCTCTCTGCTGCTACTTCTCTCTGTAACTCTGTCTTTCAAATAAATAACTCTTTAAAAACTTAATAAAACTGTAGTTGCTTAGCTTGATCACTTTTACTGCATAAATGTGTGCAAATATTGCACTACACCCTGTAATAATGCATGACTAGGACACATTCATCACAAATTATTTCAATGAAATTTTAAAAATTAGAAGCATTTCTTTATATTAACAATGAACTATTTGAAAATGAAATTAGAGAAACATTTCCATGCATAGCAGCATAAGAACCAGGAACCAATGTCTTCAATGTTATCAGTGATGAATCAGATTCACAGACCCCAGCACTCAGTTTTTGCCATATACCTTACCATGGCAATTGTGGGCATATAGTAGTAAATCAATGGACAGGAATCCTTTGTCTCTAAATCTGCTAAATAAATAAACACGGAATTCATCAAAGAAAAAGAGATATCAATTTGAATGCCAGGCACAAAAACACATGCACTTGAGCTATCCTCCAGTTTGTGATGCCAACAAATCTTTCAGACATGTTACATTTTCAGAGACTTTTCTGTAATCTTGCTAAGCTTTCTGGAAATCTGCCTTATAGCAAAGGGTTTCCCAATTCCATTACACTCATGATTTTTCTTTTGTGTGATATATTAGTTTACCATCTAGAGATAATTTATGGTACAAAACTTTTCTATGCATGCATGTTTTCTCATTTGTGAGTCTATTCATGGGAATTGAAGACTGATTTATAACAGAAATACATTTTCCAAATTCATTGCATAGACTTTTGTTCCTTATGAATTCTCTGAAGTCTGTTGATGTCTAATTTCTGGCTAAAGGTTTTATTGTATTTACAGCATGCAAAGACTATCACCTTTTGTGAATTCTGTATCTATACAAGCCTGAAATAAAGAAAATGTTTTTGCACAATCAGTATACGCCTAAGAAACCACCTGTGTCAATTCTCTGATGTACCATTGACTTCTGACTCTAATAATATTTATAAGCTTTCTCCTTTACATGAGTCTCTGTTGGATAGGATGTGATTTCCAGCAAAAGGTTTTGTCACAATACTTACATGAATTTTGGAGAAAAGCTCTTCCACATTCATTATATTGTTAAGGTCTCTCCCTTGTTCAAATTCCATGATGGATTATGAGGCATTACCTATGTGAAATGACTTTCTCACATTTATTTCATTCATTAGATATATATGTTGTGCATTCTGATATAAGGAGAGATTTGGGCAGAGCTTTCCAACACTCATTACACCCATAAGGTTTCTCTCCCACGTGAATTCCCTGTTGTCGTATGAGGTATGGCTTCTAATTAAAGGGATTTTACTTTCAAAGGAGTTTTTCCCTATATGAATTTGATGATGTACAATGAGGGCTGAATTATGGTAAAAGGCTCTGAGTCATTACATTCATAAAATTGCTCCCCATGAGAATTCTTTTATGTTTGATGAGGTCTGATTTGCACCACAAAGGCTATTCACATGTATTACATTCATGCATTTCTCCCCTTGGTGAATTCTCTAATATTTCATGAGATATAACTTGCACAAAAAGGTCAAGTAGAAAATTCCCTGTGTGGATACTCTGATATCTTATGAGTTATGAAGTACAGCAAAGAGGCTTTCCACCATCCTTCCATCCATAAAACCTACCTAAGTTGAGCAACAAAGATATAGAAAACGTAAACACACACATAACCAGATGGAAATGATATCAGTAATAAAGACCCTTGCCGCCAAGAAAACCCCAGGACTGGATGGCTTCACTGCTGAATTCTAACAGACATTTAAAGCACTAACTGCAATTCTTCTCAAGTTATTCAAAACAATTGAGAGAGAGGCGATTCTCCCAAATTCTTTCTATGAAGCCAACATCACCTTCATTCCTAAACTTGAAAAAAGTGCAACAAAGAAAGTAATTATAGACCAATTTCCCTGATGAACATACATGCAAAGATCTGCAACAGAATTCTGGCCAATTGAATCCAACAATGCATCAGAAAGATCATCCACCCAGACCAAGTGGGATTTATCCTTGGTATGCAAGGATGGAACCAAAGGCTTTTCCACAGTCATTTCATTTATAAGCTTTCTCCATGGTGTGAAGGCTCTGATACTTTCTGAGGTTTGACTTCTCAGCAAAGGTTTTTCCACAGTCGTTGCAATCATAAGGTTTCCCCCAGTACAAATTGTCTGATGCTTTGTGAGCTTTGATTTCTCAGCAAAGGCTTTTCCACAATGATTGCATTCATAAGGTTTCTCCCCTCTGTGAATTCTCTGATGATTTATGAGTTTTGCCTTCTGGCCAAAGGATTTTCCATAGTCATTGCATTCATAAGGTTTCTCACCTGTGTGAATTCTCTGATGATTTATGAGGTGTTTCTTCTGGCCAAAGAACTTCCCACAGTCATTACATTTGTAAGATTTCAACCCTGTGTGAATTCTCTGATGTCTAATGAGATCTGACTTCTAGTGAGTGGTTTCCACACAATCATTACACACATGAGGGTTTTCCACAATATGAGTGCTGTGATGGAGGGTATGGCAGAATTTAATACTGAATGACTTCCCACAAGGTTTACATGCATAGGATTTCTTCCCTATATTTGGTCTATGATTCAGTCTAACATGTGATTGGTAAATGACAGGTTCCACAGTCCCAATATACTTATAAATGTTCTCTCTTTTCAGGTGAATACAATCAGAATTCCACAGTCAGTCAGCTGGAAGGGGTGGATGAATCCGGAAACAGCTGGTTTCCTTGTACTAAAACAAGCGCCATATCACAAAGGACTCTTACATTTCTTTTTCTTTTTTGCATTTTTCACATTTTCTTATTTATCATGGTTTGTAATAAATTTTCTGATGTGGGTTGTGGTTTTGAGGCTGGCTTAAGGAGTTCAGGGAACCAGAGGAATGGTCTTTTTCAATTAGGGCACAGCTGTTGGCTCTCTCCAATTCTGGCTTTCTGTCATTGCTTTGGGTGCCTCAGCCAATTTTTCGTTTTGAGCAACTTTTTCCTAAATGTTTTCTTGGTCTGAGTTGGTTTTGCCTTTTTCCTTTTCAAATTGTGTATTCTGATGCAATACAAACAAGGGTTTAGAACGAGGATCCATTATGAAATTGAAAAACAGAACATACTGGGTTTTGATGATTAGAAATCATAGGCAACATGACCAAGATGAGTTTTTGGGTTTTGGAGAATGACATAGAACCCTTCCACTGAGGGGCAGATATTAATTTCCTCCAAATCGAGAGTGAGTGCGATTTTCAGGTGAATTCAATCAGAATTCCACAGCCAGTCATCTAGGAGGGGTGGATGAATCCGGAAACAGCTGGTTTCCTTGTGTCTAAATCCAGCCAAATATCACAAAGGACTCTTGCATTTCTTTGACTTTTTTCTGATTTTTCTTTTTTTCATGGTTTGTAATGAATTTTCTGATGTGAGCTTTGGTTTTGAGGCTGCAATATAGAGTTCAGGGCACCGGAGGAATGGTCTTTTTGAAACACGGCACAGCTGTTGGCGTGCTCCAATTCTGGCTTTTGTCATTGTTTTGGGTGCCTCAGCTAACTTTTGGTTTCTTGAGTGGCAATTTCCTAAATGATTTCTGGGTCTCAGTCGGTTTTGCCTTCTTATTCCCAAATTTTGTATTCTGATGCAATACAAGCAAGATTTTGGACAGAGTAGCCATTATGAAAGAAAAAAAAAACACAGCAAATTGCCCTTTCAGGATTAGAAATCTATAGGCAACACGATAAAGATGAGATTCTGTGTTTTGGAAAATGGCATGGAAAGCTTCTGGTGAGGGGACAGATTCTAATTCCCTCCAAATGGAGTGTGAGAGCGATTTTGAGGTGAATTCAATCAGAATTCCAAAGTCAGTCTCTGGAAGGGGGGGATGAATCTGGTAACAGCCAGTTTCCTTGTGTCTAAATCCAGCCAAATATCAAAAAGGACTCTTGCATTTTTTTGGCTTTTTCACATTTCCCTTATTTATCATGCTTTGTAATGAATTTTATGATGTTAGGTTTGGTTTTGTGGCTGCAATATGCAGTTCAGGGCACTGGAGGAATAGTCTTTTTCAAACAGGGCACAACTGTTGGCTTGCTCCACTTGTGGCTTGCTGTCATTGTTTTGGGTGCCTCAGCTGAAATTTGGTTTCTTGAGTTTCACTGCGATTTTCAGGTTAATTCAGTCAGATTTCCACAGGCAGTCAGCTGGAGGGGTGGATGAATCTGGGAACAGCCAGTTTCCTTGCAACTAAATCAAGCCCTATATCATTATGGATTCTTGCATTTCTTTGGCTTTTTTCTCTTTTTTCTTTTTTATCATGGTTTGTAATGAATTTTCTGATGGGAGCTTTGGTTTTGAGGCTGGCATATTGAGTTCAGGGCACAAGAGGAAGGTTATTTTTCAATCAGGGCACAGCTGTTGGCTTGCTCCACTTCTGGCTTGCTGTCATTGTTTTGGGTGCCTCAGCTGATTTGTGGTTTCTTGTGTGGCAATTTCCCAAATGTTTTCTGGGTCTGAGTTGGTTTTGCCTTCTTCCTTCCCAATTTTGTATTCTGATGCAATGCAAAGAAGAGTTTGGACAGAGTAGCCATTATGAAATAAAAAACAGAGCAAATAGGCTTTTGAAGCTTATAAATCTATAGGTAACATGACTAAGGTGAGTTTTTGTGTTTTGGAAAATACAGTGGAACACTTTGGCTGAGGTGACAGATATTAATTGCCTCCAAACTGAGTTTCACTGTGATTTTCAGGTTAATTCAGTCAGAATTCCACAGGCAGTCAGCTGGAGGGGTGGATGAATCCGGGAACAGCTGGTTTCCTTGCGAATAAATCAAGCCCAATATCATTATGGATTCTTCTTTTTTTTTGGCTTTTTTCTCTTTTTTCTTATTTATCATGGTTTGTAATGAATTTTCTGATGTGAGCTTTGGTTTTGAGGCTGGCATATTGAGTTCAGGGCACAAGAGGAAGGTTCTTTTTCAATCAGGGCACAGCTGTTGGCGTGCTCCAATTCTGGCTTGCTGTCATTGTTTTGGGTGCTTCAGCTAACTTTTGGTTTCTTGAGCAGCAATTTCTAAAATGATTTCTGAGTCTGAGTCGGTTTTGCTTCTTATTCCCAAATTTTGTATTCTGATGCAATACAAGCAAGATTTTGGACAGAGTGGCCATTATGAAAGAAAAAAAAAAACGAAGCAAATTGCCCTTTCAGGATTAGAAATCTATAGGCAACACAACCAAGATGATTTTCTGTGTTTTTAAAAACAACATGGAACGCTTCTGCTGAGGTGACAGATTCTAATTCTCTCCATATTGAGTGTGAGTGCGATTTTGAGGTGAATTCAATCAGAATTCCAAAGTCAGTCTGTGGAAGGGGGGCATGAATCTGGAAACAGCCAGTTTCCTTGTGTCTAAATCCTGCCAAATATCACAAAGGAGTCTTGCATTTCTTTGGCTTTTTCACATTTCCCTTATTTATCATGGTTTGTAATGAATTTTCTGATGTGAGCTTTGGTTTTGAGGCTGCAATATGGAGTTCAGGGCACTGGAGGAATGGTCTTTTTCAAACAGGGTACAGCTGTTGGCTTGCTCCAACAATTCTGTCTTGCTGTCATTCTTTTGGGTGCCTCAGCTGATTTGTGGTTTCTTGTGTGGCAATTTCCTAAATGTGTTCTGGGTCTGGGTTGGCTTTGCCTTCTTCCTTCCCAAATTTTGTATTCTGACGCAATACAAACAAGAGTTTGGACAGAGTAGCCATTATGAAATAAAAAACACAACAAATAGGTGCTTGAAGCTTAGAAATCTACAGGTAACATGACCAAGGTGAGTTTTTGTGTTTTGGAAAATAAAATGGAACACTTTGGCTGAGGTGACAGATATTGATTGCCTCCAAACTGAGTTTCACTGCGATTTTCAGTTTAATTCAGTTAATTCAGTTAGGATTCCACAGGCTTGCATTTCTTTGGCTTTTTCACATTTCCCTTATTTATCATGGTTTGTAATGAATTTTCTGATGTGAGCTTTGGTTTTGAGGCTGCAATATGGAGTTCAGGGTACTGGAGGAATGGTCTTTTTCAAACAGGGCACAGCTGTTGGCTTGCTCCAATTCTGGCTTGCTGTCATTGTTTTGGGTGCCTCAGCTGAAATTTGGTTTCTTGAGTTTCACTACGATTGTCAGGTTAATTCAGTCAGAAATCCACAGGCAGTCAGCTTTAGTGGTGGATGAATCTGGGAACAGCCAGTTACCATGCAACTAAATGAAGCCCAATATCATTATGGATTCTCGCATTTCTTTGGCTTTTTTCTCTTTTTTCTTTTTTTCATGGTTTGTTATGAATTTTCTGATGTGAGCTTTGGTTTTGAGGCTGGCATATTGAGTTCAGGGCACAAGAGGATGGTTCTTTTTCAATCAGGGTACAGCTGTTGGCTTGCTCCAATTCTGGCTTGCTGTCATTGTTTTGGGTGCCTCAGCCGATTTGTGGTTTCTTGTGTGGCAATTTCCCAAATGTTTTCTGGGTCTGAGTTGGCTTTGCCTTCTTCCTTCCCAAATTTTGTATTCTGATGCAATGCTAAGAATAGTTTGGACAGAGTAGCCATTATGAAATAAAAAACAGAGCAAATAGGCATTTGAAGCTTATAAATCTATAGGTAACATGACCAAGGTGAGTTTTTGTGTTTTGGAAAATACAATGGAACACTTTGACTGAGGTGACAGATATTAATTGCCTCCAAACTGAGTTTCACTGCGATTTTCAGGTTAATTCAGTCAGAATTCCACAGGCAGTCAGCTGGACGGGTGGATGAATCCGGGAACAGCTGGTTTCCTTGTGAATAAATCAAGCCCAATATCATTATGGATTCTTGAAATTTTTTGGCTTTTTTCACTTTTTCTTATTTATCATGGTTTGTAATGAATTTTCTGATGTGAGCTTTGGTTTTGAGGCTGCAATATGGAGTTCAGGGTACAAGACGAAGGTTCTTTTTCAATCAGGGCACAGCTGTTGGCTTGCTCAAATTCTGGCTTGCTGTCATTGTTTTGGGTGTTTCAGCTGACTTTTGGTTTCTTGAGCAGGAATTTCCAAAATGTTTTCTGGGTCTGAGTCGGTTTTGCCTTCTTATTTCCAAATTTTGTATTCTGATGCAATACAAGCAAGATTTTGGACAGAGTAGCCATTATGAAAGAAAAAAAAAAAAGACAGCGCATTGCCCTTTCAGGATTAGAAATTCATAGGCAACACAACCAAGATGAGATTCTGTGTTTTGGAAAATGACATGGAACGCTTCTGCTGAGGTGACAGATTCTAATTCCCTCCAAATGGAGTGTGAGATCGATTTTGAGGTGAATACAATCAGAATTCCAAAGTCAGTCTGTGGAAGGGGGGGATGAATCTGGAAACAGCCAGTTTCTTTGTGTCTAAATCCTTTCAAACATCACAAAGGACTCTTGCATTTCTTTGGCTTTTTCACATTTCCCTTATTTATCATGGTTTGTAATGAATTTTCTGATGTGAGCTTTGGTTTTGAGGCTGGCATATTGAGTTCAGGGCACAAGAGGATGGTCCTTTTTCAATCAGGGCACAGCTGTTGGCTTGCTCCACTTCTGGCTTGCTGTCATTGTTTTGAGTGCCTCAGCTGATTTGTGGTTTCTTGTGTGGCAATTTCCCAAATGTTTTCTGGGTCTGAGTTGGCTTTGCCTTCTTCCTTCCCAAATTTTGTATTCTGATGCAATGCAAAGAAGAGTTTGTACAGAATAGCTATTATGAAATAAAAAACACAACAAATAGGCGTTTGAAGCTTAGAAATCTACAGGTAACATGACCAAGGTGAGTTTTTGTGTTTATGAAAATAAAATGGAACACTTTGGCTGAGGTGACAGATATTAATTGCCTCCAAACTGAGTTTCACTGCGATTTTCAGGTTAATTCAGTCAGAATTCCACAGGCAGTCAGCTGGAGGGGTGGATGCATCCTGTAACAGCAGGTTTCCTAGCGACTAAATCAAGCCCTATATCATTATGGATTCTTGCATTATTTGGTTTTTCTCTTTTTTCTTATTTATCATGGTTTGTAATGAATTTTCTGATGTGAGCTTTGGTTTTGAGGCTGGCATATTGAGTTCAGGGCACTGGAGGAATGGTCTTTTTCAATCAGGGCACAGCTGTTGGCTTGCTCAAATTCTGGCTTGCTGTCATTGTTTTGGGTGCCTCAGCTGATATGTGGTTTCTTGTGTGGCCATTTCCTAAATGTTTTCTGGGTCTGAGTTGGTTTTGCCTTCTTCCTTCCCAAATTTTGTATTCTGATGCAATACAAGCAAGATTTTGGACAGAGTAGCCATTATGAAAGAAAAAAAAAAAAACACAGCAAATTGCCCTTTCAGGATTAGAAATCCATGGGCAACACAACCAAGATGAGACTCTGTGTTTTGGAAAATGACATGGAACGCTTCTGGTGATGTGACAGATTCTAATTCCCTCCAAATGGAGTGTGAGAGAGATTTTGAGGTGAATTCAATCAGAATTCCAAAGTCAGTCTGCGGAAGGCGGGGATGAATCTGGAAACAGCCAGTTTCTTTGTGTCTAAATCCTTTCAAATATCACAAAGGACTCTTGCATTTCTTTGGCTTTTTCACATTTCCCTTATTTATCATGGTTTGTAATGAATTTTCTGATGTGAGCTTTGGTTTTGAGGCTGCAATATGGAGTTCAAGACACGGAAGGAATGGTCTTTTTCAATCAGGGCACAGCTGTTGGCTTGCTCAAATTCTGGCTTGCTGTCATTGTTTTGGTTGCCTCAGCCGATTTGTGGTTTCTTGAGTGGCAATTTCCTAAATGTTTTCTGGGTCTGAGTCGGTTTTGCCTTCTTATTCCCAAATTTTGGATTCTGATGCAATACAAGCAAGATTTTGGAGAGTAGCCATTATGAAAGAAAAAAAAAAAACACAGCGCATTGCCCTTTCAAGATTAGAAATCTACAGGCAACACGAGGAAGATGAGTTTCTGTGTTTTGGAAAATGACATAGAACGCTTCTGCTGAGGTGACAGATTCTAATTCCCTCCAAAATGAGTGTGAGTGCGATTCTGAGGTGAATTCAATCAGAATTCCAAAGTCAGTCTGTGGAAGGGGGGTATGAATCTGGAAACAGCCAGTTTCCTTGTGTCCAAATCCAGCCAAATATCACAAAGGAGTCTTGCATTTCTTTGGCTTTTTCACATTTCCCTTATTTATCATGGTTTGTAATGAATTTTCTGATGTGAGCTTTGGTTTTGTGGCTGCAATATAGAGTTCAGGGCACCGGAGGAATGGTCTTTTTGAAACAGGGCACAGCTGTTGGCTTGCTCCAATTCTGGCTATTGCCTTTGTTTTGGGTGCCTCAGCTGAAATTTGGTTTCTTGAGTTTCACTGCGATTGTCAGGTTAATTCAGTCAGAATTCCACAGGCAGTCAGCTTTAGTGGTGGATGAATCTGGGAACAGCCGGTTTCCTTGCAACTAAATCAAACCCAATATCATTATGGATTCTTGTATTTCTTTGGCTTTTTTCTCTTTTTTCTTATTTATCATGGTTTGTAATGAATTTTCTGATGTGAGCTTTGGTTTTGAGGCTGGCATATTGAGTTCAGGGCACAAGAGGAAGGTTATTTTTCAATCAGGGCACAGCTGTTGGCTTGCTCAAATTCTGGCTTGCTGTCATTGTTTTGAGTGCCTCAGCCGATTTATGGTTTCTTGTGTGGCAATTTCCTAAATGTTTTCTGGGTCTGAGTTGGCTTTGCCTTCTTCCTTCCCAAATTTTGTATTCTGATGCAATGCAAAGAAGAGTTTGTACAGAATAGCCATTATGAAATAAAAAACACAACAAATAGGCGTTTGAAGCTTAGAAATCTACAGGTAACATGACCAAGGTGAGTTTTGTGTTTATGAAAATAAAATGGAACACTTTGGCTGAGGTGACAGATATTAATTGCCTCCAAACTGAGTTTCACTGCGATTTTCAGGTTAATTCAGTCAGAATTCCACAGGCAGTCAGCTGGAGGGGTGGATGAATCCGGGAACAGCAGGTTTCCTAGCGACTAAATCAAGCCCTATATCATTATGGATTCTTGCATTTTTTGGCTTTTTTCTATTTTTTTCTTATTTATCATGGTTTGTAATGAATTTTCTGATGTGAGCTTTGGTTTTGAGGCTGGCATATTGAGTTCAGGGCACAAGAGGAAGGTTATTTTTCAATCAGGGCACAGCTGTTGGCTTGCTCCAATTCTGGCTTGCTGTCATTGTTTTGGGTGCCTCAGCTGATTTGTGGTTTCTTGTGTGGCAATTTCCTAAATGTTTTCTGGGTCTGAGTTGGTTTTGCCTTCTTCCTTCCCAAATTTTGTATTCTGATGCAATACAAGCAAGATTTTGGACAGAGTAGCCATTAGGAAAGAAAAAAAAAAAACACAGCAAATTGCCCTTTCAGGATTAGAAATTCATAGGCAACACAACCAAGATGACATTCTGTGTTTTGGAAAATGACATGGAACGCTTCTGCTGAGGTGACAGATTCTATTTCCCTCCAAATGGAGTGTTAGAGCGATTTTGAGGTGAATTCAATCAGAATTCCAAAGTCAGTCTGTGGAAGGGGGGTATGAATCTGGAAACAGCCAGTTTCTTTGTGTCTAAATCCTGCCAAATATCACAAAGGACTCTTGCATTTCTTTGGCTTTTTCACATTTCCCTTATTTATCATGGTTTGTAATGAATTTTCTGATGTGAGCTTTGGTTTTGTGGCTGCAGTATGGAGTTCAGAGTACTGGAGGAACGGTGTTTTTCAAAGAGGGTACAGTTGTTGGCTTGCTGCAATTCTGGCTTGCTGTCATTGTTTTGGGTGCCTCAGCCGATTTGTGGTTTCTTGTGTGGCAATTTCCTAAATGTTCTCTGGTTCTGAGTCGGCTTTGCCTTCTTCCTTCCCAAATTTTGTATTCTGATGCAATACAAGCAAGATTTTTGACAGAGTAGCCATTATGAAATAAAAAACACAACAAACAGGTGTTTGAAGCTTACAAATCTACAGGTAACATGACCAAGGTGAGTTTTTGTGTTTTGGAAAATAAAATGGAATACTTTGGCTGAGGTGACAGATATTAATTGCCTCCAAACTGAGTTTCACTGCGATTTTCAGGTTAATTCACTTAATTCAGTTAGGATTCCACAGGCTTGCATTTCATTGGCTTTTTCACATTTCCCTTATTTATCATGGTTTGTAATGAATTTTCTGATGTGAGCTTTGGTTTTGAGGCTGGCATATTGAGTTCAGGGTACAAGACGAAGGTTCTTTTTCAATCAGGGCACAGCTGTTGGCTTGCTCCAATTCTGGCTTGCTGTCATTGTTTTGGGTGCCTCAGCTGATTTGTGGTTTCTTGAGCGGCAATTTCCTAAATGTTTTCTGGTTCTGAGTTGTTTTTGCCTTCTTCCTTCCCAAATTTTGTATGCTGATGCAATACAAGCAAGATTTTGGACAGAGTAGCCATTATGAAAGAAAAAAGAAAAACACAGCAAATTGCCCTTTCAGGATTAGAAATCCATAGGCAACACAACCAAGATGAGATTCTGTGTTTTGGAAAGTGACATGGAACGCTTCTGCTGAGGTGACAGATTCTAATTCCCTCCAAATGGAGTGTGAGAGTGATTTTGAGGTGAATTCAATCAGAATTCCAAAGTCAGTCCGTGGAAGGGGGGGATGAATCTGGAAACAGCCAGTTTCTTTGTGTCTAAATCCTTTCAAATATCACAAAGGACTCTTGCATTTCTTTGGCTTTTTCACATTTCCCTTATTTATCGTGGTTTGTAATGAATTTTCTGATGTGAGCTTTGGTTTTGAGGCTGGCATATTGAGTTCAGGGCACAAGAGGAAGGTTCTTTTTCAATCAGGGCACAGCTGTTGGCTTGCTCCACTTCTGGCTTGCTGTCATTGTTTTGGTTGCCTCAGCCGATTTGTGGTTTCTTGAGTGGCAATTTCCTAAATGTTTTCTGGGTCTGAGTCGGTTTTGCCTTCTTATTCCCCAATTTTGGATTCTGATGCAATACAAGCAAGATTTTGGAGAGTAGCCATTATGAAAGAAAAAAAAAAAAAAAACAGCGCATTGCCCTTTCAGGATTAGAAATCCATAGGCAACACGACCAAGATGAGTTTCTGTGTTTTGGAAAATGATATGGAACGCTTCTGCTGAGCGGACAGATTCTAATTCCCTCCAAAATGAGTGTGCGTGCGATTTTGAGGTGAATTCAATCAGAATTCCAAAGTCAGTCTGTGGAAGGGGGGGATGAATCTGGAAACAGCCAGTTTCCTTGTGTCTAAATCCAGCCATATATCAAAAAGGACTCTTGCATTTCTTTGGCTTTTTCACATTTCCCTTATTTATCATGGTTTGTAATGAATTTTCTGATGTGAGCTTTGGTTTTGAGGCTGCAATATAGAGTTCAGGGCACCGGAGGAATGGTGTATTTCAAACAGGGCACAGCTGTTGGCTTGCTCCAATTCTGGCTATTGTCTTTGTTTTGGGTGCCTTAGCTGAAATTTGATTTCTTTTGTTTCACTGTAATTGTCAGGTTAATTCAGTTAGAATTCCACAGGCAGTCAGCTTTGGTTGTGGATGAATCTGGGAACAGCTGGTTTCCTTGCAGCTAAATCAAACCCAATATCATTATGGATTCTTGCATTTCTTTGGCTTTTTTCTCATTTTTCTTATTTATCATGGTTTGTAATGAATTTTCTGATGTGAGCTTTGGTTTTGAGGCTGGCATATTGAGTTCAGGGCACAAGAGGATGGTTCTTTTTCAATCAGGGCACAGCTGTTGGCTTGCTCCACTTCTGGCTTGCTGTCATTGTTTTGAGTGCCTCAGCCAATTTGTGGTTTCTTGCGTGGCAATTTCCCAAATGTTTTCAGGGTCTGAGTTGGCTTTGCCTTCTTCCTTCCCAAATTTTGTATTCTGATGCAATGCAAAGAAGAGTTTGTACAGAATAGCCATTATGAAATAAAAAAACACAACAAATAGGCGTTTGAAGCTTAGAAATCTACAGGTAACATGACCAAGGTGAGTTTTGTGTTTATGAAAATAAAATGGAACACTTTGACTGAGGTGACAGATATTAATTGCCTCCAAACTGAGTTTCACTGCGATTTTCAGGTTAATTCAGTCAGAATTCCACAGGCAGTCAGCTGGAGGGGTGGATGAATCTGGGAACAGCCAGTTTCCTAGCGACTAAATCAAGCCCAATATCATTATGGATTCTTGCATTTCTTTGGCTTTTTTCTCTTTTTTCTTATTTATCATGGTTTGTAATGAATTTTCTGATGTGAGCTTTGGTTTTGAGGCTGCAATATGGAGTTCAGGGCACAAGAGGAAGGTTCTTTTTCAATCAGGGCACAGCTGTTGGCTTGCTCCAATTCTGGCTTGCTGTCATTGTTTTGGGTGCCTCAGCTGATTTGTGGTTTCTTGTGTGGCAATTTCCTAAATGTTTTCTGGGTCTGAGTTGGTTTTGCATTCTTCCTTCCCAAATTTTGTATTCTGATGCAATACAAGCATGATTTTGGACAGAGTAGCCATTAGGAAAGAAAAAAAAAACACAGCACATTGCCCTTTCAGGATTAGAAATCCATAGGCAACACGACCAAGATGAGTTTCTGTGTTTTGGAAAATGATATGGAACGCTTCTGCTGAGCGGACAGATTCTAATTCCCTCCAAAATGAGTGTGCGTGCGATTTTGAGGTGAATTCAATCAGAATTCCAAAGTCAGTCTGTGGAAGGGGGGGATGAATCTGGAAACAGCCAGTTTCCTTGTGTCTAAATCCAGCCATATATCAAAAAGGACTCTTGCATTTCTTTGGCTTTTTCACATTTCCCTTATTTATCATGGTTTGTAATGAATTTTCTGATGTGAGC
This sequence comes from Oryctolagus cuniculus, assembly GCF_051225735.1. Lineage (NCBI taxonomy): Eukaryota > Metazoa > Chordata > Mammalia > Lagomorpha > Leporidae > Oryctolagus > Oryctolagus cuniculus. The sequence goes on along the minus strand of NC_142879.1, from coordinate 81,291,043 downwards.
TTTGGTTTTGAGGCTGCAATATAGAGTTCAGGGCACCGGAGGAATGGTGTATTTCAAACAGGGCACAGCTGTTGGCTTGCTCCAATTCTGGCTATTGTCTTTGTTTTGGGTGCCTTAGCTGAAATTTGATTTCTTTTGTTTCACTGTAATTGTCAGGTTAATTCAGTTAGAATTCCACAGGCAGTCAGCTTTGGTTGTGGATGAATCTGGGAACAGCTGGTTTCCTTGCAGCTAAATCAAACCCAATATCATTATGGATTCTTGCATTTCTTTGGCTTTTTTCTCATTTTTCTTATTTATCATGGTTTGTAATGAATTTTCTGATGTGAGCTTTGGTTTTGAGGCTGGCATATTGAGTTCAGGGCACAAGAGGATGGTTCTTTTTCAATCAGGGCACAGCTGTTGGCTTGCTCCACTTCTGGCTTGCTGTCATTGTTTTGAGTGCCTCAGCCAATTTGTGGTTTCTTGCGTGGCAATTTCCCAAATGTTTTCAGGGTCTGAGTTGGCTTTGCCTTCTTCCTTCCCAAATTTTGTATTCTGATGCAATGCAAAGAAGAGTTTGTACAGAATAGCCATTATGAAATAAAAAAACACAACAAATAGGCGTTTGAAGCTTAGAAATCTACAGGTAACATGACCAAGGTGAGTTTTGTGTTTATGAAAATAAAATGGAACACTTTGACTGAGGTGACAGATATTAATTGCCTCCAAACTGAGTTTCACTGCGATTTTCAGGTTAATTCAGTCAGAATTCCACAGGCAGTCAGCTGGAGGGGTGGATGAATCTGGGAACAGCCAGTTTCCTAGCGACTAAATCAAGCCCAATATCATTATGGATTCTTGCATTTCTTTGGCTTTTTTCTCTTTTTTCTTATTTATCATGGTTTGTAATGAATTTTCTGATGTGAGCTTTGGTTTTGAGGCTGCAATATGGAGTTCAGGGCACAAGAGGAAGGTTCTTTTTCAATCAGGGCACAGCTGTTGGCTTGCTCCAATTCTGGCTTGCTGTCATTGTTTTGGGTGCCTCAGCTGATTTGTGGTTTCTTGTGTGGCAATTTCCTAAATGTTTTCTGGGTCTGAGTTGGTTTTGCATTCTTCCTTCCCAAATTTTGTATTCTGATGCAATACAAGCATGATTTTGGACAGAGTAGCCATTAGGAAAGAAAAAAAAAACACAGCACATTGCCCTTTCAGGATTAGAAATCCATAGGCAACACAACCAAGATGAGATTCTGTGTTTTGGAAAATGACATGGAACGCTTCTGCTGAGGTGACAGATTCTAATTCCCTCCAAATGGAGTGTGAGAGCGATTTTGAGGTGAATACAATCAGAATTCCAAAGTCAGTCTGTGGAAGGGGGGTATGAATCTGGAAACAGCCAGTTTCTTTGTGTCTAAATCCTTTCAAATATCACAAAGGTCTCTTGCATTTCTTTGGCTTTTTCACATTTCCCTTATTTATCATGGTTTGTAATGAATTTTCTGAAGTCAGCTTTGGTTTTGAGGCTGGCATATTGAGTTCAGGGCACAAGAGGATGGTTCTTTTTCAATCAGGGCACAGCTGTTGGCTTGCTTAAATTCTGGCTTGCTGTCATTGTTTTGGGTTCCTCAGCCGATTTGTGGTTTCTTGTGTGGCAATTTCCCAAATGTTTTCTGGGTCTGAGTTGGCTTTGCCTTCTTCCTTCCCACATTTTGTATTCTGATGCAATGCAAAGAAGAGTTTGTACAGAATATCCATTGTGAAATAAAAAACACAACAAATAGGCGTTTAAGCTTAGAAATTTACAGGTAACATGACCAAGGTGAGTTTTTTGTGTTTATGAAAATAAAATGGAACACTTTGGCTGAGGTGACAGATATTAATTGCCTCCAAACTGAGTTTCACTGCGATTTTCAGGTTAATTCAGTCAGAATTCCACAGGCAGTCAGCTGGAGGGGTGGATGCATCCTGTAACAGCAGGTTTCCTAGCGACTAAATCAAGCCCTATAACATTATGGATTCTTGCATTTTTTTGGCTTTTTTTCTCTGTTTTCTTATTTATCATGGTTTGTAATGAATTTTCTGATGTGAGCTTTGTTTTTGAGGCTGGCATATTGAGTTCAGTGCACAAGAGGAAGTTTCTTTTTCAATCAGGGCACAGCTGTTGGCTTGCTCCACTTCTGGCTTGCTATCATTGTTTTGGGTGCCTCAGCTGATTTGTGGTTTCTTGTGTGGCCATTTCCTAAATGTTTTCTGGGTCTGAGTTGGTTTTGCCTTCTTCCTTCCCAAATTTTGTATTCTGATGCAATACAAGCAAGATTTTGGACAGAGAGCCACTATGAAAGAAAAAAAAAACACAGCAAATTGCCCTTTCAGGATTAGAAATCCATGGGCAACACAACCAAGATGAGATTCTGTGTTTTGGAAAATGACATGGAACGCTTCTGCTGAGGTGACAGATTCTAATTCCCTCCAAATGGAGTGTGAGAGCGATTTTGAGGTGAATTCAATCAGAATTCCAAAGTCAGTCTGTGGAAGGGGGTATGAATCTGGAAACAGCCAGTTTCTTTGTGTCTAAATCCTTTCAAATATCACAAAGGACTCTTGCATTTCTTTGGCTTTTTCACATTTCCCTTATTTATCATGGTTTGTAATGAATTTTCTGATGTGAGCTTTGGTTTTGAGGCTGGCATATTGAGTTCAGGGCACAAGAGGATGGTTCTTTTTCAATCAGGGCACAGCTGTTGGCTTGCCCCACTTCTGGCTTGCTGTCATTGTTTTGGGTGCCTCAGCTGATTTGTGGTTTCTTGAGCGGCAATTTCCTAAATGTTTTCTGGGTCTGAGTTGGTTTTGCCTTCTTCCTTCCCAAATTTTGTATTCTGATGCAATACAAGCAAGATTTTGGACAGAGTAGCCATTATGAAAGAAAAAAAAACACAGCAAATTGCCCTTTCAGGATTAGAAATCCATAGGCAACACAACCAAGATGAGATTCTGTGTTTTGGAAAATGACATGGAACGCTTCTGCTGAGGTGACAGATTCTATTTCCCTCCAAATGGAGTGTGAGAGCGATTTTGAGGTGAATTCAATCAGAATTCCAAAATCAGTCTGTGGAAGGGGGGTATGAATCTGGAAACAGCCAGTTTCTTTGTGTCTAAATCCTTTCAAATATCACAAAGGTCTCTTGCATTTCTTTGGCTTTTCCCATTTCCCTTATTTATCATGGTTTGTAATGAATTTTCTGATGAGAGCTTTGGTTTTTTGGCTGCAATATGGAGTTCAGGGTACTGGAGGAACGGTCCTTTTCAAAGAGGGTACAGTTGTTGGCTTGCTGCAATTCTGGCTTGCTGTCATTGTTTTGGGTTCCTCAGCCGATTTTTGGTTTCTTGTGTGGCAATTTCCTAAATGTTCTCTGGGTCTGAGTCGGCTTTGCCTTCTTCCTTCCCAAATTTTGTATTCTGATGCAATACAAGCAAGATTTTGGACAGAGAGCCACTATGAAATAAAAAACACAACAAATAGGTGTTTGAAGCTTACAAATCTACAGGTAACATGACCAAGGTGAGTTTTTGTGTTTTGGAAAATAAAATGGAACACTTTGACTGAGGTGACAGATATTAATCGCCTCCAAACTGAGTTTCACTGCGATTTTCAGGTTAATTCAGTCAGAATTCCACAGGCAGTCAGCTGGAGGGGTGGATGCATCCTGTAACAGCAGGTTTCCTAGCGACTAAATCAAGCCCTATAACATTATGGATTCTTGCATTTTTTTTGGCTTTTTTTCTCTGTTTTCTTATTTATCATGGTTTGTAATGAATTTTCTGATGTGAGCTTTGTTTTTGAGGCTGGCATATTGAGTTCAGGGCACAAGAGGAAGGTTCTTTTTCAATCAGGGCACAGCTGTTGGCTTGCTCAAATTCTGGCTTGCTGTCATTGTTTTCGGTGCCTCACCTGATTTGTGGTTTCTTGTGTGGCCATTTCCTAAATGTTTTCTGGTTCTGAGTTGTTTTTGCCTTCTTCCTTCCCAAATTTTGTATTCTGATGCAATACAAGCAAGATTTTGGACAGAGTAGCCATTATGAAAGAAAAGAAAAAAAAACACAGCAAATTGCCCTTTCAGGATTAGAAATCCATGGGCAAAACAACCAAGATGAGATTCTGTGTTTTGGAAAATGACATGGAACGCTTCTGCTGAGGTGACAGATTCTATTTCCCTCCAAATGGAGTGTGAGAGCGATTTTGAGGTGAATTCAATCAGAATTCCAAAGTCAGTCTTTGGAAGGGGGGTATGAATCTGGAAACAGCCAGTTTCTTTGTGTCTAAATCCAGCCAAACATCACAAAGGACTCTTGCATTTCTTTGGCTTTTTCACATTTCCCTTATTTATCATGGTTTGTAATGAATTTTCTGATGTGAGCTTTGGTTTTGTGGCTGCAATATGGAGTTCAGGGCACAAGAGGAAGGTTCTTTTTCAATCAGGGCACAGCTGTTGGCTTGCTCAAATTCTGGCTTGCTGTCATTGTTTTCGGTGCCTCACCTGATTTGTGGTTTCTTGTGTGGCCATTTCCTAAATGTTTTCTGGTTCTGAGTTGTTTTTGCCTTCTTCCTTCCCAAATTTTGTATTCTGATGCAATACAAGCAAGATTTTGGACAGAGTAGCCATTATGAAAGAAAAAAAAACACAGCAAATTGCCCTTTCAGGATTAGAAATCCATAGGCAACACAACCAAGATGAGATTCTGTGTTTTGGAAAATGACATGGAACGCTTCTGCTGAGGTGACAGATTCTATTTCCCTCCAAATGGAGTGTGAGAGCGATTTTGAGGTGAATTCAATCAGAATTCCAAAGTCAGTCTGTGGAAGGGGGGTATGAATCTGGAAACAGCCAGTTTCTTTGTGTCTAAATCCTTTCAAATATCACAAAGGTCTCTTGCATTTCTTTGGCTTTTCCCATTTCCCTTATTTATCATGGTTTGTAATGAATTTTCTGATGTGAGCTTTGGTTTTTTGGCTGCAATATGGAGTTCAGGGTACTGGAGGAACGGTCCTTTTCAAAGAGGGTACAGTTGTTGGCTTGCTGCAATTCTGGCTTGCTGTCATTGTTTTGGGTTCCTCAGCCGATTTTTGGTTTCTTGTGTGGCAATTTCCTAAATGTTCTCTGGGTCTGAGTCGGCTTTGCCTTCTTCCTTCCCAAATTTTGTATTCTGATGCAATACAAGCAAGATTTTGGACAGAGAGCCACTATGAAATAAAAAACACAACAAATAGGTGTTTGAAGCTTACAAATCTACAGGTAACATGACCAAGGTGAGTTTTTGTGTTTTGGAAAATAAAATGGAACACTTTGACTGAGGTGACAGATATTAATCGCCTCCAAACTGAGTTTCACTGCGATTTTCAGGTTAATTCAGTCAGAATTCCACAGGCAGTCAGCTGGAGGGGTGGATGCATCCTGTAACAGCAGGTTTCCTAGCGACTAAATCAAGCCCTATAACATTATGGATTCTTGCATTTTTTTTGGCTTTTTTTCTCTTTTTTCTTATTTATCATGGTTTGTAATGAATTTTCTGATGTGAGCTTTGGTTTTGAGGCTGGCATATTGAGTTCAGGGCACAAGAGGAAGGTTCTTTTTCAATCAGGGCACAGCTGTTGGCTTGCTCAAATTCTGGCTTGCTGTCATTGTTTTCGGTGCCTCACCTGATTTGTGGTTTCTTGTGTGGCCATTTCCTAAATGTTTTCTGGTTCTGAGTTGTTTTTGCCTTCTTCCTTCCCAAATTTTGTATTCTGATGCAATACAAGCAAGATTTTGGACAGAGTAGCCATTATGAAAGAAAAGAAAAAAAAAAAACACAGCAAATTGCCCTTTCAGGATTAGAAATCCATGGGCAAAACAACCAAGATGAGATTCTGTGTTTTGGAAAATGACATGGAACGCTTCTGCTGAGGTGACAGATTCTATTTCCCTCCAAATGGAGTGTGAGAGCGATTTTGAGGTGAATTCAATCAGAATTCCAAAGTCAGTCTTTGGAAGGGGGGTATGAATCTGGAAACAGCCAGTTTCTTTGTGTCTAAATCCAGCCAAACATCACAAAGGACTCTTGCATTTCTTTGGCTTTTTCACATTTCCCTTATTTATCATGGTTTGTAATGAATTTTCTGATGTGAGCTTTGGTTTTGTGGCTGCAATATGGAGTTCAGGGCACAAGAGGAAGGTTCTTTTTCAATCAGGGCACAGCTGTTGGCTTGCTCAAATTCTGGCTTGCTGTCATTGTTTTCGGTGCCTCACCTGATTTGTGGTTTCTTGTGTGGCCATTTCCTAAATGTTTTCTGGTTCTGAGTTGTTTTTGCCTTCTTCCTTCCCAAATTTTGTATTCTGATGCAATACAAGCAAGATTTTGGACAGAGTAGCCATTATGAAAGAAAAGAAAAAAAAAACACAGCAAATTGCCCTTTCAGGATTAGAAATCCATGGGCAAAACAACCAAGATGAGATTCTGTGTTTTGGAAAATGACATGGAACGCTTCTGCTGAGGTGACAGATTCTATTTCCTTCCAAATGCAGTGTGAGAGCAATTTTGAGGTGAATTCAATCAGAATTCCAAAGTCAGTCTTTGGAAGGGGGGTATGAATCTGGAAACAGCCAGTTTCTTTGTGTCTAAATCCTTTCAAATATCACAAAGGTCTCTTGCATTTCTTTGGCTTTTTCACATTTCCCTTATTTTTCATGGTTTGTAATGAATTTTCTGATGTGAGCTTTGGTTTTTTGGCTGCAATATGGAGTTCAGGGTACTGGAGGAATGGTCTTTTTCAAAGAGGGTACAGTTGTTGGCTTGCTGCAATTCTGGCTTGCTGTCATTGTTTTGGGTGCCTCAGCCGATTTGTGGTTTCTTGTGTGGCAATTTCCTAAATGTTCTCTGGTTCTGAGTCGGCTTTGCCTTCTTCCTTCCCAAATTTTGTATTCTGATGCAATACAAGCAAGATTTTGGACAGAGTAGCCATTATGAAATAAAAAACACAACAAATAGGTGCTTGAAGCTTACAAATCTACAGGTAACATGACCAAGGTGAGTTTTTGTGTTTTAGAAAATAAAATGGAACACTTTGGCTGAGGTGACAGATATTAATTGCCTCCAAACTGAGTTTCACTGCGATTTTCAGGTTAATTCAGTTAATTCAGTTAGGATTCCACAGGCTTGCATTTCTTTGGCTTTTTCGCATTTCCCTTATTTATCATGGTTTGTAATGAATTTTCTGATGTGAGCTTTGGTTTTGAGGCTGCAATATGGAGTTCAGGGTACTGGAGGAATGGTCTTTTTCAAACAGGGCACAGCTGTTGGCTTGCTCCAATTCTGGCTTGCTGTCATTGTTTTGGGTGCCTCAGCTGAAATTTGGTTTCTTGAGTTTCACTACGATTGTCAGGTTAATTCAGTCAGAAATCCACAGGCAGTCAGCTTTAGTGGTGGATGAATCTGGGAACAGCCAGTTTCCTTGCAACCAAATCAAGCCCAATATCATTATGGATTCTTGCATTTCTTTGGCTTTTTTCTCTATTTTCTTTTTTTCATGGTTTGTTATGAATTTTCTGATGTGAGCTTTGGTTTTGAGGCTGGCATATTGAGTTCAGGGCACAAGAGGATGGTTCTTTTTCAATCAGGGTACAGCTGTTGGCTTGCTCCAACAATTCTGGCTTGCTGTCATTGTTTTGGGTGCCTCAGCCAATTTGTGGTTTCTTGTGTGGCAATTTCCCAAATGTTTTCTGGGTCTGAGTTGGCTTTGCCTTCTTCCTTCCCAAATTTTGTATTCTGATGCAATGCTAAGAAGAGTTTGGACAGAGTAGCCATTATGAAATAAAAAACAGAGCAAATAGGCATTTGAAGCTTATAAATCTATAGGTAACATGACCAAGGTGAGTTTTTGTGTTTTGGAAAATACAATGGAACACTTTGACTGAGGTGACAGATATTAATTGCCTCCAAACTGAGTTTCACTGCGATTTTCAGGTTAATTCAGTTAATTCAGTCAGAATTCCACAGGCAGTCAGCTGGAATGGTGGATGAATCCGGGAACAGCCGGTTTCCTAGCGACTAAATCAAGCCCAACATAATTATGGATTCTTGCATTTTTTTGGCTTTTTTCTCTTTTTTCTTATTTATCATGGTTTGTAATGAATTCTCTGATGTGAGCTTTGGTTTTGAGGCTGCAATATGGAGTTCAGGGTACTGGAGGAACGGTCCTTTTCAAAGAGGGTACAGTTGTTGGCTTGCTGCAATTCTGGCTTGCTGTCATTGTTTTGGGTTCCTCAGCCGATTTTTGGTTTCTTGTGTGGCAATTTCCTAAATGTTCTCTGGTTCTGAGTCGGCTTTGCCTTCTTCCTTCCCAAATTTTGTATTCTGATGCAATACAAGCAAGATTTTGGACAGAGAGCCACTATGAAACAAAAAACACAACAAATAGGTGTTTTAAGCTTACAAATCTACAGGTAACATGACCAAGGTGAGTTTTTGTGTTTTGGAAAATAAAATGGAACACTTTGGCTGAGGTGACAGATATTAATCGCCTCCAAACTGAGTTTCACTGCGATTTTCAGGTTAATTCAGTCAGAATTCCACAGGCAGTCAGCTGGAGGGGTGGATGCATCCTGTAACAGCAGGTTTCCTAGCGACTAAATCAAGCCCTATAACATTATGGATTCTTGCATTTTTTTTGGCTTTTTTTCTCTTTTTTCTTATTTATCATGGTTTGTAATGAATTTTCTGATGTGAGCTTTGGTTTTGAGGCTGGAATATGGAGTTCAAGGCACGGAAGGAATGGCCCTTTTCAATCAGGGCACAGCTGTTGGCTTGCTCCACTTGTGGCTTGCTCTCATTGTTTTGGGTGCCTCAGCTGATTTGTGGTTTCTTGTGTGGCAATTTCCTAAATGTTTTCTGGGTCTGAGTTGGTTTTGCCTTCTTCCTTCCCAAATTTTGTATTCTGATGCAATACAAGCAAGATTTTGGACAGAGTAGCCATTATGAAAGAAAAAAAAAAAAACACAGCAAATTGCCCTTTCAGGATTAGAAATCCATAGGCAACACAACCAAGATGAGATTCTGCGTTTTGGAAAATGACATGGAACGCTTCTGCTGACGTGACAGATTCTAATTCCCTCCAAATGGAGTGTGAGAGCGATTTCCAAAGTCAGTCTGTGGAAGGGGGGGATGAATCTGGAAACAGCCTGTTTCTTTGTGTCTAAATCCTTTCAAATATCACAAAGGACTTTCCATTTCTTTGGCTTTTTCACATTTCCCTTATTTATCATGGTTTGTAATGAATTTTCTGATGTGAGCTTTGATTTTGAGGCTGGAATATGGAGTTCAAGGCCCGAAGGAATGGTCTTTTTCAATCAGGGCACAGCTGTTGGCTTGCTCCAATTCTGGCTTTCTGTCATGGTTTTGGGTGCCTCAGCCGAGTTTTGGTTTCTTGAGCGGCAATTTCCTAAATGATTTCTGGTTCTGAGTTGGTTTTGCATTCTTCCTTCCCAAATTTTGTATTCTGACGCAATACAAACCAGAGTTTAGACAGCAGATCCATTATGAAATAAAAAACAAAACAAATAAGCCAGTCAGCTGGGAGGGGTGGATGAATCCGGAAACAGCCTGTTTCCTTGTGACTAAATCAAGCCCACTATCAAAAAGGACTCTTCCATTTCTTTGGCTCTTTTCACATATTTCTTCTTTATCATGGTTTGTAATGAATTTTCTGATGTGAGCTTTGATTTTGAGGCTGGAATATGGAGTTCAAGGCACGGAAGGAATGGCCCTTTTCAATCAGGGCACAGCTGTTGGCTTGCTCCACTTGTGGCTTGCTCTCATTGTTTTGGGTGCCTCAGCTGATTTGTGGTTTCTTGTGTGGCAATTTCCTAAATGTTTTCTGGGTCTGAGCTGGTTTTGCCTTCTTCCTTCCCAAATTTTGTATTCTGATGCAATACAAGCAAGATTTTGGACAGAGTAGCCATTATGAAAGAAAAAAAAAAACACAGCAAATTGCCCTTTCAGGATTAGAAACCCATAGGCAACACATCCAAGATGAGATTCTGTGTTTTGGAAAATGACATGGAACTCTTCTGCTGAGGTGACAGATTCTAATTCCCTCCAAATGGAGTGTGAGAGTGATTTTGAGGTGAATTCAATCAGAATTCCAAAGTCAGTCTGTGGAAGGGGGGTATGAATGCGGAAACAGCCAATTTCTTTGTGTCTAAATCCTTTCAAATATCACAAAGGACTCTTCCATTTCTTTGGCTGTTTCACATTTCCCTTATTTATCATGGTTTGTAATGAATTTTCTGATGTGAGCTTTGATTTTGAGGCTGGAATACGGAGTTCAAGACACGGAAGGAATGGTCTTTTTCAATCAGGGCACAGCTGTTGGCTTGCTCCAATTCTGGCTATTGTCTTTCTTTTGGGTGCCTCAGCTGAAATTTGGTTTCTTGAGTTTCACTGCAATTGTCAGGTTAATTCAGTCAGAATTCCACAGGCAGTCAGCTTTAGTGGTGGATGAATCTGGGAACAGCTGGTTTCCTTGCAGCTAAATCAAACCCAATATCATTATGGATTCTTGCATTTCTTTGGCTTTTTTCTCTTTTTTCTTATTTATCATGGTTTGTAATGAATTTTCTGATGTGAGCTTTGGTTTTGAGGCTGGCATATTGAGTTCAGGGCACTGGAGGAATGGTCTTTTTCAATCAGGGCACAGCTGTTGGCTTGCTCCACTTCTGGCTTGCTGTCATTGTTTTGAGTGCCTTAGCCGATTTGTGGTTTCTTGTGTGGCAATTTCCCAAATGTTTTCTGGGTCTGAGTTGGCTTTGCCTTCTTCCTTCCCAAATTTTGTATTCTGATGCAATGCAAAGAAGAGTTTGTACAGAATAGCCATCATGAAATAAAAAACCCAACAAATAGGCGTATGAAGCTTAGAAATCTACAGGTAACATGACCAAGGTGAGTTTTTGTGTTTATGAAAATAAAATGGAACACTTTGGCTGAGGTGACAGATATTAATTGCCTACAAACTGAGTTTCACTGCGATTTTCAGGTTAATTCAGTCAGAATTCCACAGGCAGTCAGCTGGAGGGGTGGATGAATCCGGGAACAGCCGGTTTCCTAGCGACTAAATCAAGCCCTACATCATTATGGATTCTTGCATTTTTTTTGGCTTTTTCTCTTTTTTCTTATTTATCATGGTTTGTAATGAATTTTCTGATGTGAGCTTTGGTTTTGAGGCTGCAATATGGAGTTCAGGGCACAAGAGGAAGGTTCTTTTTCAATCAGGGCACAGCTGTTGGCTTGCTCAAATTCTGGCTTGCTGTCATTGTTTTGGGTGACTCAGCTGATTTGTGGTTTCTTGAGCTGCAATTTCCTAAATGTTTTCTGGGTCTGAGTTGGTTTTGCCTTCTTATTCCCAAATTTTGTATTCTGATGCAATACAAGCAAGATTTTGGACAGAGTAGCCATTATGAAAGAAAAAAAAAAAAAAACACAGCGCATTGCCCTTTCAGGATTAGAAATCCATAGGCAACACAACCAAGATGAGATTCTGTGTTTTGGAAAATGACATGGAACGCTTCTGCTGAGGTGACAGATTCTAATTCCCTCCAAATTCAGTGTGAGAGCAATTTTGAGGTGAATTCAATCAGAATTCCAAAGTCAGTCTATGGAAGGGGGGGATGAATCTGGAAACAGCCAGTTTCTTTGTGTCTAAATCCTTTCAAATATCACAAAGGACTCTTGCATTTCTTTGGCTTTTTCACATTTCCTTATTTTTCATGGTTTGTAATGAATTTTCTGATGTGAGCTTTGGTTTTGAGGCTGCAATATGGAGTTCAGGGCACAAGAGGAAGGTTCTTTTTCAATCAGGGCACAGCTGTTGGCTTGCTCCAATTCTGGCTTTCTGTCATGGTTTTGGGTGCCTCAGCTGATTTGTGGTTTCTTGTGTGGAAATTTCCTAAATGTTTTCTGGGTCTGAGTTGGTTTTGCCTTCTTCCTTCCCAAATTTTGTATTCTGATGCAATACAAGCAAGATTTTGGACAGAGTAGCCATTATGAAATAAAAAACAGAGCAAATAGGCATTTGAAGCTTATAAATCTATAGGTAACATGACCAAGGTGAGTTTTGTGTTTATGAAAATAAAATGGAACACTTTGGCTGAGGTGACAGATATTAATTGCCTCCAAACTGAGTTTCACTGCGATTTTCAGGTTAATTCAGTTAATTCAGTTAGGATTCCACAGGCTTGCATTTCTTTGGCTTTTTCACATTTCCCTTATTTATCATGGTTTGCAATGAATTTTCTGATGTGAGCTTTGGTTTTGAGGCTGCAATATAGAGTTCAGGGTACTGGAGGAATGGTCTTTTTCAAACAGGGCACAGCTGTTGGCTTGCTCCAATTCTGGCTTGCTGTCATTGTTTTGGGTGCCTCAGCTGAAATTTGGTTTCTTGAGTTTCACTACGATTGTCAGGTTAATTCAGTCAGAAATCCACAGGCAGTCAGCTTTAGTGGTGGATGAATCTGGGAACAGCCAGTTTCCTTGCAACTAAATCAAGCCCAATATCATTATGGATTCTTGCATTTCTTTGGCTTTTTTCTATTTTTTCTTTTTTTCATGGTTTGTTATGAATTTTCTGATGTGAGCTTTGGTTTTGAGGCTGGCATATTGAGTTCAGGGCACAAGAGGATGGTTCTTTTTCAATCAGGGTACAGCTGTTGGCTTGCTCCAACAATTCTGGCTTGCTGTCATTCTTTTGGGTGCCTCAGCCAATTTGTGGTTTCCTGTGTGGCAATTTCCCAAATGTTTTCTGGGTCTGAGTTGGCTTTGCCTTCTTCCTTCCCAAATTTTGTATTCTGATGCAATGCTAAGAAGAGTTTGGACAGAGTAGCCATTATGAAATAAAAAACAGAGCAAATAGGCATTTGAAGCTTATAAATCTATAGGTAACATGACCAAGGTGAGTTTTTGTGTTTTGGAAAATACAATGGAACACTTTGACTGAGGTGACAGATATTAATTGCCTCTAAACTGGGTTTCACTGCGATTTTCAGGTTAATTCAGTCAGAATTCCACAGGCAGTCAGCTGGAGGGGTGGATGAATCCCGGAACAGCCGGTTTCCTTGCGAATAAATCAAGCCCAATATCATTATGGATTCTTGAAATTTTTTGGCTTTTTTCTCTTTTTTCTTATTTATCATGGTTTGTAATGAATTCTCTGATGTGAGCTTTGGTTTTGAGGCTGGCATATTGAGTTCAGGGCACAAGAGGAAGGTTCTTTTTCAATCAGGGCACAGCTGTTGGCGTGCTCAAATTCTGGCTTGCTGTCATTGTTTTGGGGGCCTCAGCTGATTTGTGGTTTCTTGAGCTGCAATTTCCAAAATGTTTTCTGGGTCTGAGTCGGTTTTGCCTTCTTATTCCCAAATTTTGTATTCTGATGCAATACAAGCAAGATTTTGGACAGAGTAGCCATTATGAAAGAAAAAAAAAAAACACAGCGCATTGCCCATTCAGGATTAGAAATCCATAGGCAACACAACCAAGATGAGATTCTGTGTTTTGGAAAATGACATGGAACGCTTCTGCTGAGGTTGACAGATTCTAATTCCCTCCAAATGGAGTGTGAGATCGATTTTGAGGTGAACACAATCAGAATTCCAAAGTCAGTCTTTGGAAGGGGGGTATGAATCTGGAAACAGCCAGTTTCTTTGTGTCTAAATCCTTTCAAATATCACAAAGGTCTCTTGCATTTCTTTTGCTTTTTCACATTTCCCTTATTTATCATGGTTTGTAATGAATTTTCTGATGTGAGCTTTGGTTTTGAGGCTGGCATATTGAGTTCAGGGCACAAGAGGATGGTTCTTTTTCAATCAGGGCACAGCTGTTGGCTTGCTCCAATTCTGGCTTGCTGTCATTGTTTTGAGTGCCTCAGCCGATTTGTGGTTTCTTGTGTGGCAATTTCCCAAATGTTTTCAGGGTCTGAGTTGGCTTTTCCTTCTTCCTTCCCAAATTTTGTATTCTGATGCAATGCAAAGAAGAGTTTGTACAGAATAGCCATTATGAAATAAAAAAAAAACAAATAGGCGTATGAAACTTAGAAATCTACAGGTAACATGACCAAGGTGAGTTTTTGTGTTTATGAAAATGAAATGGAACACTTTGGCTGAGGTGACAGATATTAATTGCCTCCAAACTGAGTTTCACTGCGATTTTCAGTTTAATTCAGTTAATTCAGTCAGAATTCCACAGGCAGTCAGCTGGAGGGGTGGATGAATCCGGGAACAGCCTGTTTCCTAGCGACTAAATCAAGCCCAATATCATTATGGATTCTTGCATTTTTTTGGCTTTTTTCTCTTTTTTCTTATTTATCATGGTTTGTAATGAATTTTCTGATGTGAGCTTTGGTTTTGAGGCTGCAATATGGAGTTCAGGGCACAAGAGGAAGGTTCTTTTTCAATCAGGGCACAGCTGTTGGCTTGCTCCAATTCTGGCTTTCTGTCATGGTTTTGGGTGCCTCAGCTGATTTGTGGTTTCTTGTGTGGAAATTTCCTAAATGTTTTCTGGGTCTGAGTTGGTTTTGCCTTCTTCCTTCCCAAATTTTGTATTCTGATGCAATACAAGCAAGATTTTGGACAGAGTAGCCATTATGAAAGAAAAAAAAAAAACACAGCGCATTGCCCTTTCAGGATTAGAAATCCATAGGCAATACAGCCAAGATGAGATTCTGTGTATTGGAAAATGACATGGAAAGCTTCTGCTGAGGTGACAGATTCTAATTCCCTCCAAATGGAGTGTGAGAGCGATTTTGAGGTGAATTCAATCAGAATTCCAAAGTCAGTCTGTGGAAGGGGGGTATGAATCTGGAAACAGCCAGTTTCTTTGTGTCTAAATCCTTTCAAATATCACAAAGGAGTCTTGCATTTCTTTGGTTTTTTTACATTTCCCTTATTTATCATGGTCTGTAATGAATTTTCTGATGTGAGCTTTGATTTTGAGGCTGGAATGCGGAGTTCAAGACACGGAAGGAATGGCCTTTTTCAATCAGGGCACAGCTGTTGGCTTGCTCCAATTCTGGCTTTCTGTCATGGTTTTGGGTGCCTCAGCCGAGTTTTGGTTTCTTGAGCAGCAATTTCCTAAATGATTTCTGGGTCTGAGTTGGTTTTGCCTTCTTCCTTCCCAAATTTTGTATTCTGACGCAATACAAACACGAGTTTAGACAGCAGATCCATTATGAAAGAAAAAAAACAAAACCAATTAGCGTGTCATGCTTAGAATTCTAGAGGCAGCACGACCAACATGAGTTTTTGTGTTTTGGACAAATAAATGGGACCCTTTTGCAGAGGGGAACGATAATTAATTCCCCAAATCAGTTTGCCAGCGATTTTCAGGTGAATTGAATGAGTTTTCCAAAGCCAGTCAACTGGGAGGGGTGGATGAATGCGGAAACAGCCTGTTTCCTTGTGACTAAATCAAGCCCACTATCAAAAAGGACTCTTCCATTTCTTTGGCTCTTTTCACATTTTTCTTCTTTTTTTTTAAACTTTTATTTAATGCATTTAATTTTCCAAAGTACGACTTATGGATTACAATGGCTTCCCCCCGATACCGTCCCTCCCACCCACAACCCTCCCCTTTCCCACTCCCTCTCCCCTTCCATTCACATCAAGATTCATTTTCGATTATCTTAATATACAGAAGATCAGCTTAGTATACATTAAGTATGGATTTCAACAGTTTGCTCCCACACGGAAACATAAAGTGAAAAATAATAGATGATTTTTTTTAAATGATGATGAAATCAGAGCAGACCTATTGTCATGTTTAATCCCAGTGAGAGTCAAGTTGGGAATTGATAATTTCTTTTTTTTTTTTTTACAGAGGATCAGTTTAATATGCATTAAGTAAGGATTTCAACAATTTGCACCCCCATAGAAACACAAAGTGAAATATACTGTTTGAGTACTCGTTATAGCATTAAATCTCAATGTACAGCACATTAAGGATAGAGATCCTACATGAGGAGTAAGTGCACAGTGACTCCTGTTGTTGACTTTACCAATTGACACTCCTGTCTATGGCATCAGTAATCTCCCTATGCTCCAGTCATGAGTTTCCAAGGCTATGGAAGCCCTCTGAGTTCTCCGACTCTTATCTTGTTTAGACAAGGTCATAGTCAAAGTGGAGGTTCTCCCCTCCCTTCAGAGAAAGGTACCTCCTTCTTTGATGACCTGTTCTTTCCACTGGGATCTCACTCACAGAGATCTTTTGCCAGAGTGTCTTGGCTTTCCATGCCTGAAATACTCTCATGAGCTTTTCAGCCAGCTCCGAATGCCTTTAGGGCTGATTCTGAGGCCAGAGTGCTATTTAGGACATCTGCCATTCTATGAGTCTGCTGAGTATCTCACTTCTCATGTTGGATCACTCTCCCCTTTCTTTACTCCATCAGTAAGCGTTAGCAGGTACTAGACTTGTCTATGTGCTCCCTTTGACTCCCAGTCCCTTCACCATGACCAACTGTGAACTGAAACTGATCACCTGGAACAGTGAGATGGCATTGGTACATGCCACCTCGATGACATTGAATTGGAATCCCCTGGTATGCTTCCAACTCCACCACTTGGGGCAAGTCAGCCTGAGCATGTCCCAAATTATACATTTCTTCCCCCTCCCATTCCCACCACCATGTTCAACAGAGATCACATTTCAGTTAATTTTCAACACATAAGAATAACTGTGCATCAATGACAGATCTAAACAAGTCATATTAAGTAGAACAGATAAAAAAACTACTAAGAGGGATAATGTATTAAGTTGTTCATTAACAGTCAGGGCTATGCTGATCAAGTCACCATGGTTTGTAATGAATTTTCTGATGTGAGCTTTGATTTTGAGGCTGGAATATGGAGTTCAAGACACGGAAGGAATGGTCTTTTTCAATCAGGGCACAGCTGTTGGCTTGCTCCAATTCTGGCTTTCTGTCATGGTTTTGGGTGCCTCAGCTAAGTTTTGGTTTCCTGAGCGGCAATTTCCTAAATGATTTCTGGGTCTGAGTTGGTTTTGCCTTCTTCCTTTCCAAATTTTGTATTCTGACGCAATACAAACACGAGTTTAGACAGCAGATCCATTATGAAAGAAAAAACAAAACCAATGAGCATGTGATGCTTAGAATTCTAGAGGCAGCACGACCAACATGAGTTTTTGTGTTTTGGAAAAAGAAATGGAACCCTTTTGCAGAGGGGAACGATAATTAATTCCCCAAATCAGTTTGCCAGCGATTTTCAGGTGAATTGAATGAGTTTTCCAAAGCCAGTCAGCTGGGAGGGGTGGATGAATCCGGAAACAGCCTGTTTCCTTGGGACTAAATCAAGCCCACTATCAAAAAGGACTCTTGCATTTCTTTGGCTCTTTTCACATTTTTCTTGTTTCTCATGGTTTGTAATGAATTTTCTGATGTGAGCTTTGATTTTGAGGCTGGAATATGGAGTTCAAGACCCGGAAGGAATGGTCTTTTTCAATCAGGGCACAGCTGTTGGCTTGCTCCAATTCTGGCTTTCTGTCATGGTTTTGGGTGCCTCAGCCGAGTTTTGGTTTCCTGAGCGGCAATTTCCTAAATGATTTCTGGGTCTGAGTTGGTTTTGCCTTCTTCCTTCCCAAATTTTGTATTCTGACGCAATACAAACACGAGTTTAGACAGCAGATCCATTATGAAAGAAAAAACAAAACCAATGAGCGTGTGATGCTTAGAATTCTAGAGGCAGCACGACCAACATGAGTTTTTGTGTTTTGGAAAAAGAAATGGAACCCTTTTGCAGAGGGGAACGATAATTAATTCCCCAAATCAGTTTGCCAGCGATTTTCAGGTGAATTGAATGAGTTTTCCAAAGCCAGTCAGCTGGGAGGGGTGGATGAATCCGGAAACAGCCTGTTTCCTTGTGACTAAATCAAGCCCACTATCAAAAAGGACTCTTCCATTTCTTTGGCTCTTTTCACATTTTTCTTATTTCTCATGGTTTGTAATGAATTTTCTGATGTGAGCTTTGATTTTGAGGCTGGAATATGGAGTTCAAGACCCGGAAGGAATGGTCTTTTTCAATCAGGGCACAGCTGTTGGCTTGCTCCAATTCTGGCTTTCTGTCATGGTTTTGGGTGCCTCAGCTAAGTTTTGGTTTCCTGAGCGGCAATTTCCTAAATGATTTCTGGGTCTGAGTTGGTTTTGCCTTCTTCCTTTCCAAATTTTGTATTCTGACGCAATACAAACACGAGTTTAGACAGCAGATCCATTATGAAAGAAAAAACAAAACCAATGAGCATGTGATGCTTAGAATTCTAGAGGCAGCAC
Organism: Oryctolagus cuniculus; assembly: GCF_051225735.1. NCBI lineage: Eukaryota > Metazoa > Chordata > Mammalia > Lagomorpha > Leporidae > Oryctolagus > Oryctolagus cuniculus. The sequence continues at coordinate 81,272,706 of NC_142879.1, read as the reverse complement.
GACCAACATGAGTTTTTGTGTTTTGGAAAAAGAAATGGAACCCTTTTGCAGAGGGGAACGATAATTAATTCCCCAAATCAGTTTGCCAGCGATTTTCAGGTGAATTGAATGAGTTTTCCAAAGCCAGTCAGCTGGGAGGGGTGGATGAATCCGGAAACAGCCTGTTTCCTTGGGACTAAATCAAGCCCACTATCAAAAAGGACTCTTGCATTTCTTTGGCTCTTTTCACATTTTTCTTGTTTCTCATGGTTTGTAATGAATTTTCTGATGTGAGCTTTGATTTTGAGGCTGGAATATGGAGTTCAAGACCCGGAAGGAATGGTCTTTTTCAATCAGGGCACAGCTGTTGGCTTGCTCCAATTCTGGCTTTCTGTCATGGTTTTGGGTGCCTCAGCCGAGTTTTGGTTTCCTGAGCGGCAATTTCCTAAATGATTTCTGGGTCTGAGTTGGTTTTGCCTTCTTCCTTCCCAAATTTTGTATTCTGACGCAATACAAACACGAGTTTAGACAGCAGATCCATTATGAAAGAAAAAACAAAACCAATGAGCGTGTCATGCTTAGAATTCTAGAGGCAGCACGACCAACATGAGTTTTTGTGTTTTGGAAAAAGAAATGGAACCCTTTTGCAGAGGGGAATGATAATTAATTCCCCAAATCTGTTTGCCAGCGATTTTCAGGTGAATTGAATGAGTTTTCCAAAGCCAGTCATCTGGGAGGGGTGGATGAATCCGGAAACAGCCTGTTTCCTTGTGACTAAATCAAGCCCACAATCAAAAAGGACTCTTCCATTTCTTTGGCTCTTTTCACATTTTTCTTCTTTATCATGGTTTGTAATGAATTTTCTGATGTGAGCTTTGATTTTGAGGCTGGAATATGGAGTTCAAGACCGGAAGGAATGGTCTTTTTCAATCAGGGCACAGCTGTTGGCTTGCTCCAATTCTGGCTTTCTGTCATGGTTTTGGGTGCCTCAGCCGAGTTTTGGTTTCCTGAGCGGCAATTTCCTAAATGATTTCGGGGTCTGAGTTGGTTTTGCCTTCTTCCTTCCCAAATTTTGTATTCTGACGCAATACAAACACGAGTTTAGACAGCAGATCCATTATGAAAGAAAAAACAAAACCAATTAGCGTGTCATGCTTAGAATTCTAGAGGCAGCACGACCAACATGAGTTTTTGTGCTTTGGAAAAGAAATGGAACACTTTTGCAGAGGGGAAAGATAATTAATTCCCCAAATCTGTTTGCCAGCGATTTTCAGGTGAATTGAATGAGTTTTCCAAAGCCAGTCAGCTGGGAGGGGTGGATGAATCCAGAAACAGCCTGTTTCCTTGTGATTAAATCAAGCCCACTATCTAAAAGGACTCTTGCATTTCTTTGGCTCTTTTCACATTTTTCTTCTTTATCATGGTGTGTAATGAATTTTCTGATGTGACCTTTGATTTTGAGGCTGGAATACGGAGTTCAAGACTGGAAGGAATGGTCTTTTTCAATCAGGGCACAGCTGTTGGCTTGCTCCAATTCTGGCTTTCTGTCATGGTTTTGGGTTCCTCAGCAGAGTTTTGGTTTCCTGAGTGGCAATTTCCTAAATGATTTCCGGGTCTGAGTTGGTTTTGCCTTCTTCCTTCCCAAATTTTGTATTCTGACGCAATACAAACACGAGTTTAGACAGCAGATCCATTATGAAATAAAAAACAAAACCAATTAGCGTGTCATGCTTAGAATTCTAGAGGCAGCACGACCAACATGAGTTTTTGTGTTTTGGACAAAGAAATGGAACCCTTTTGCAGAGGGGAACGATAATTAATTCCCCAAATCAGTTTGCCAGCGATTTTCAGGTGAATTGAATGAGTTTTCCAAAGCCAGTCAGCTGGGAGGGGTGGATGAATCCGGAAACAGCCTGTTTCTTTGTGACTAAATCAAGCCCACTATCAAAAAGGACTCTTCCATTTCTTTGGCTCTTTTCACATTTTTCTTATTTCTCATGGTTTGTAATGAATTTTCTGATGTGAGCTTTGATTTTGAGGCTGGAATATGGAGTTCAAGACCCGGAAGGAATGGTCTTTTTCAATCAGGGCACAGCTGTTGGCTTGCTCCAATTCTGGCTTTCTGTCATGGTTTTGGGTGCCTCAGCTAAGTTTTGGTTTCCTGAGCGGCAATTTCCTAAATGATTTCTGGGTCTGAGTTGGTTTTGCCTTCTTCCTTTCCAAATTTTGTATTCTGACGCAATACAAACACGAGTTTAGACAGCAGATCCATTATGAAAGAAAAAACAAAACCAATGAGCATGTGATGCTTAGAATTCTAGAGGCAGCACGACCAACATGAGTTTTTGTGTTTTGGAAAAAGAAATGGAACCCTTTTGCAGAGGGGAACGATAATTAATTCCCCAAATCAGTTTGCCAGCGATTTTCAGGTGAATTGAATGAGTTTTCCAAAGCCAGTCAGCTGGGAGGGGTGGATGAATCCGGAAACAGCCTGTTTCCTTGGGACTAAATCAAGCCCACTATCAAAAAGGACTCTTGCATTTCTTTGGCTCTTTTCACATTTTTCTTGTTTCTCATGGTTTGTAATGAATTTTCTGATGTGAGCTTTGATTTTGAGGCTGGAATATGGAGTTCAAGACCCGGAAGGAATGGTCTTTTTCAATCAGGGCACAGCTGTTGGCTTGCTCCAATTCTGGCTTTCTGTCATGGTTTTGGGTGCCTCAGCCGAGTTTTGGTTTCCTGAGCGGCAATTTCCTAAATGATTTCTGGGTCTGAGTTGGTTTTGCCTTCTTCCTTCCCAAATTTTGTATTCTGACGCAATACAAACACGAGTTTAGACAGCAGATCCATTATGAAAGAAAAAACAAAACCAATGAGCGTGTGATGCTTAGAATTCTAGAGGCAGCACGACCAACATGAGTTTTTGTGTTTTGGACAAAGAAATGGAACCCTTTTGCAGAGGGGAACGATAATTAATTCCCCAAATCAGTTTGCCAGCGATTTTCAGGTGAATTGAATGAGTTTTCCAAAGCCAGTCAGCTGGGAGGGGTGGATGAATCCGGAAACAGCCTGTTTCCTTGTGACTAAATCAAGCCCACTATCAAAAAGGACTCTTCCATTTCTTTGGCTCTTTTCACATTTTTCTTATTTCTCATGGTTTGTAATGAATTTTCTGATGTGAGCTTTGATTTTGAGGCTGGAATATGGAGTTCAAGACCCGGAAGGAATGGTCTTTTTCAATCAGGGCACAGCTGTTGGCTTGCTCCAATTCTGGCTTTCTGTCATGGTTTTGGGTGCCTCAGCTAAGTTTTGGTTTCCTGAGCGGCAATTTCCTAAATGATTTCTGGGTCTGAGTTGGTTTTGCCTTCTTCCTTTCCAAATTTTGTATTCTGACGCAATACAAACACGAGTTTAGACAGCAGATCCATTATGAAAGAAAAAACAAAACCAATGAGCATGTGATGCTTAGAATTCTAGAGGCAGCACGACCAACATGAGTTTTTGTGTTTTGGAAAAAGAAATGGAACCCTTTTGCAGAGGGGAACGATAATTAATTCCCCAAATCAGTTTGCCAGCGATTTTCAGGTGAATTGAATGAGTTTTCCAAAGCCAGTCAGCTGGGAGGGGTGGATGAATCCGGAAACAGCCTGTTTCCTTGGGACTAAATCAAGCCCACTATCAAAAAGGACTCTTGCATTTCTTTGGCTCTTTTCACATTTTTCTTGTTTCTCATGGTTTGTAATGAATTTTCTGATGTGAGCTTTGATTTTGAGGCTGGAATATGGAGTTCAAGACCCGGAAGGAATGGTCTTTTTCAATCAGGGCACAGCTGTTGGCTTGCTCCAATTCTGGCTTTCTGTCATGGTTTTGGGTGCCTCAGCCGAGTTTTGGTTTCCTGAGCGGCAATTTCCTAAATGATTTCTGGGTCTGAGTTGGTTTTGCCTTCTTCCTTCCCAAATTTTGTATTCTGACGCAATACAAACACGAGTTTAGACAGCAGATCCATTATGAAAGAAAAAACAAAACCAATGAGCGTGTGATGCTTAGAATTCTAGAGGCAGCACGACCAACATGAGTTTTTGTGTTTTGGAAAAAGAAATGGAACCCTTTTGCAGAGGGGAATGATAATTAATTCCCCAAATCTGTTTGCCAGCGATTTTCAGGTGAATTGAATGAGTTTTCCAAAGCCAGTCATCTGGGAGGGGTGGATGAATCCGGAAACAGCCTGTTTCCTTGTGACTAAATCAAGCCCACTATCAAAAAGGACTCTTCCATTTCTTTGGCTCTTTTCACATTTTTCTTCTTTATCATGGTTTGTAATGAATTTTCTGATGTGAGCTTTGATTTTGAGGCTGGAATATGGAGTTCAAGACCGGAAGGAATGGTCTTTTTCAATCAGGGCACAGCTGTTGGCTTGCTCCAATTCTGGCTTTCTGTCATGGTTTTGGGTGCCTCAGCCGAGTTTTGGTTTCCTGAGCGGCAATTTCCTAAATGATTTCTGGGTCTGAGTTGGTTTTGCCTTCTTCCTTCCCAAATTTTGTATTCTGACGCAATACAAACACGAGTTTAGACAGCAGATCCATTATGAAAGAAAAAACAAAACCAATTAGCGTGTCATGCTTAGAATTCTAGAGGCAGCACGACCAACATGAGTTTTTGTGCTTTGGAAAAGAAATGGAACACTTTTGCAGAGGGGAAAGATAATTAATTCCCCAAATCTGTTTGCCAGCGATTTTCAGGTGAATTGAATGAGTTTTCCAAAGCCAGTCAGCTGGGAGGGGTGGATGAATCCAGAAACAGCCTGTTTCCTTGTGATTAAATCAAGCCCACTATCTAAAAGGACTCTTGCATTTCTTTGGCTCTTTTCACATTTTTCTTCTTTATCATGGTGTGTAATGAATTTTCTGATGTGACCTTTGATTTTGAGGCTGGAATACGGAGTTCAAGACTGGAAGGAATGGTCTTTTTCAATCAGGGCACAGCTGTTGGCTTGCTCCAATTCTGGCTTTCTGTCATGGTTTTGGGTTCCTCAGCAGAGTTTTGGTTTCCTGAGTGGCAATTTCCTAAATGATTTCCGGGTCTGAGTTGGTTTTGCCTTCTTCCTTCCCAAATTTTGTATTCTGACGCAATACAAACACGAGTTTAGACAGCAGATCCATTATGAAATAAAAAACAAAACCAATTAGCGTGTCATGCTTAGAATTCTAGAGGCAGCACGACCAACATGAGTTTTTGTGTTTTGGACAAAGAAATGGAACCCTTTTGCAGAGGGGAACGATAATTAATTCCCCAAATCAGTTTGCCAGCGATTTTCAGGTGAATTGAATGAGTTTTCAAAAGCCAGTCAGCTGGGAGGGGTGGATGAATCCGGAAACAGCCTGTTTCCTTGTGACTAAATCAAGCCCACTATCAAAAAGGACTCTTCCATTTCTTTGGCTCTTTTCACATTTTTCTTCTTTATCATGGTGTGTAATGAATTTTCTGATGTGAGCTTTGATTTTGAGGCTGGAATACGGAGTTCAAGACTGGAAGGAATGGTCTTTTTCAATCAGGGCACAGCTGTTGGCTTGCTCCAATTCTGGCTTTCTGTCATGGTTTTGGGTGCCTCAGCCGAGTTTTGGTTTCCTGAGTGGCAATTTCCTAAATGATTTCCGGGTCTGAGTTGGTTTTGCCTTCTTCCTTCCCAAATTTTGTATTCTGACGCAATACAAACACGAGTTTAGACAGCAGATCCATTATGAAAGAAAAAACAAAACCAATTAGCGTGTCATGCTTAGAATTCTAGAGGCAGCACGACCAACATGAGTTTTTGTGCTTTGGAAAAGAAATGGAACACTTTTGCAGAGGGGAAAGATAATTAATTCCCCAAATGAGTTTGCCAGCGATTTTCAGATGAATTGAATGAGTTTTCCAAAGCCAGTCAGCTGGGAGGGGTGGATGAATCCAGAAACAGCCTGTTTCCTTGTGACTAAATCAAGCCCACTATCTAAAAGGACTCTTGCATTTCTTTGGCTCTTTTCACATTTTTCTTCTTTATCATGGTGTGTAATGAATTTTCTGATGTGACCTTTGATTTTGAGGCTGGAATATGGAGTTCAAGACTGGAAGGAATGGTCTTTTTCAATCAGGGCACAGCTGTTGGCTTGCTCCAATTCTGGCTTTCTGTCATGGTTTTGGGTTCCTCAGCAGAGTTTTGGTTTCCTGAGTGGCAATTTCCTAAATGATTTCCGGGTCTGAGTTGGTTTTGCCTTCTTCCTTCCCAAATTTTGTATTCTGACGCAATACAAACACGAGTTTAGACAGCAGATCCATTATGAAATAAAAAACAAAACCAATTAGCGTGTCATGCTTAGAATTCTAGAGGCAGCACGACCAACATGAGTTTTTGTGTTTTGGACAAAGAAATGGAACCCTTTTGCAGAGGGGAACGATAATTAATTCCCCAAATCAGTTTGCCAGCGATTTTCAGGTGAATTGAATGAGTTTTCAAAAGCCAGTCAGCTGGGAGGGGTGGATGAATCCGGAAACAGCCTGTTTCCTTGTGACTAAATCAAGCCCACTATCAAAAAGGACTCTTCCATTTCTTTGGCTCTTTTCACATTTTTCTTCTTTATCATGGTTTGTTATGAATTTTCTGATGTGAGCTTTGATTTTGAGGCAGGAATATGGAGTTCAAGGCCCGAAGGAATGGTCTTTTTCAATCAGGGCACAGCTGTTCGCTTGCTCCAATTCTGGCTTTCTGTCATGGTTTTGGGTGCCTCAGCCGAGTTTTGGTTTCCTGAGCGGCAATTTTCTACATGATTTCTGGGTCTGAGTTGTTTTTGCCTTCTTCCTTCCCAAATTTTGTATTCTGACGCAATACAAACACGAGTTTAGACAGCAGATCCATTATGAAAGAAAAAACAAAACCAATGAGCGTGTCATGCTTAGAATTCTAGAGGCAGCACGACCAACATGAGTTTTTGTGCTTTGGACAAAGAAATGGAACCCTTTTGCAGAGGGGAACGATAATTAATTCCCGAAATCAGTTTGCCAGCGATTTTCAGGTGAATTGAATGAGTTTTCCAAAGCCAGTCAGCTGGGAGGGGTGGATGAATCTGGAAACAGCCTGTTTCCTGGTGACTAAATCAAGCCCACTATCAAAAAGGACTCTTCCATTTCTTTGGCTCTTTTCATATTTTTCTTCTTTATCATGGTTTGTAATGAATTTTCTGATGTTAGCTTTGATTTTGAGGCTGGAATATGGAGTTCAAGACACGGAAGGAATGGTCTTTTTCAATCAGGGTAGAGTTGGCTTGCTCCAATTCTGGCTTTCTGTCATGCTTTTGGGTGCCCCAGCCGAGTTTTGGTTTCCTGAGCGGCAATTTCCTAAATGATTTCTGGGTCTGAGTTGGTTTTGCCTTCTTCCTTCCCAAATTTTGTATTCTGAGGCAATACAAACACGAGTTTAGACAGCAGATCCATTATGAAAGAAAAAACAAAACCAATGAGCGTGTGATGCTTAGAATTCTAGAGGCAGCACGACCAACATGAGTTTTTGTGTTTTGGAAAAAGAAATGGAACCCTTTTGCAGAGGGGAACGATAATTAATTCCCCAAATCAGTTTGCCAGCGATTTTCAGGTGAATTGAATGAGTTTTCCAAAGCCAGTCAGCTGGGAGGGGTGGATGAATCCGGAAACAGCCTGTTTCCTTGTGACTAAATCAAGCCCACTATCAAAAAGGACTCTTCCATTTCTTTGGCTCTTTTCACATTTTTCTTATTTCTCATGGTTTGTAATGAATTTTCTGATGTGAGCTTTGATTTTGAGGCTGGAATATGGAGTTCAAGACCCGGAAGGAATGGTCTTTTTCAATCAGGGCACAGCTGTTGGCTTGCTCCAATTCTGGCTTTCTGTCATGGTTTTGGGTGCCTCAGCCGAGTTTTGGTTTCCTGAGCGGCAATTTCCTAAATGATTTCTGGGTCTGAGTTGGTTTTGCCTTCTTCCTTTCCAAATTTTGTATTCTGACGCAATACAAACACGAGTTTAGACAGCAGATCCATTATGAAAGAAAAAACAAAACCAATGAGCATGTGATGCTTAGAATTCTAGAGGCAGCACGACCAACATGAGTTTTTGTGTTTTGGAAAAAGAAATGGAACCCTTTTGCAGAGGGGAACGATAATTAATTCCCCAAATCAGTTTGCCAGCGATTTTCAGGTGAATTGAATGAGTTTTCCAAAGCCAGTCAGCTGGGAGGGGTGGATGAATCCGGAAACAGCCTGTTTCCTTGGGACTAAATCAAGCCCACTATCAAAAAGGACTCTTGCATTTCTTTGGCTCTTTTCACATTTTTCTTGTTTCTCATGGTTTGTAATGAATTTTCTGATGTGAGCTTTGATTTTGAGGCTGGAATATGGAGTTCAAGACCCGGAAGGAATGGTCTTTTTCAATCAGGGCACAGCTGTTGGCTTGCTCCAATTCTGGCTTTCTGTCATGGTTTTGGGTGCCTCAGCCGAGTTTTGGTTTCCTGAGCGGCAATTTCCTAAATGATTTCTGGGTCTGAGTTGGTTTTGCCTTCTTCCTTCCCAAATTTTGTATTCTGACGCAATACAAACACGAGTTTAGACAGCAGATCCATTATGAAAGAAAAAACAAAACCAATGAGCGTGTGATGCTTAGAATTCTAGAGGCAGCACGACCAACATGAGTTTTTGTGTTTTGGAAAAAGAAATGGAACCCTTTTGCAGAGGGGAACGATAATTAATTCCCCAAATCAGTTTGCCAGCGATTTTCAGGTGAATTGAATGAGTTTTCCAAAGCCAGTCAGCTGGGAGGGGTGGATGAATCCGGAAACAGCCTGTTTCCTTGTGACTAAATCAAGCCCACTATCAAAAAGGACTCTTCCATTTCTTTGGCTCTTTTCACATTTTTCTTATTTCTCATGGTTTGTAATGAATTTTCTGATGTGAGCTTTGATTTTGAGGCTGGAATATGGAGTTCAAGACCCGGAAGGAATGGTCTTTTTCAATCAGGGCACAGCTGTTGGCTTGCTCCAATTCTGGCTTTCTGTCATGGTTTTGGGTGCCTCAGCTAAGTTTTGGTTTCCTGAGCGGCAATTTCCTAAATGATTTCTGGGTCTGAGTTGGTTTTGCCTTCTTCCTTTCCAAATTTTGTATTCTGACGCAATACAAACACGAGTTTAGACAGCAGATCCATTATGAAAGAAAAAACAAAACCAATGAGCATGTGATGCTTAGAATTCTAGAGGCAGCACGACCAACATGAGTTTTTGTGTTTTGGAAAAAGAAATGGAACCCTTTTGCAGAGGGGAACGATAATTAATTCCCCAAATCAGTTTGCCAGCGATTTTCAGGTGAATTGAATGAGTTTTCCAAAGCCAGTCAGCTGGGAGGGGTGGATGAATCCGGAAACAGCCTGTTTCCTTGGGACTAAATCAAGCCCACTATCAAAAAGGACTCTTGCATTTCTTTGGCTCTTTTCACATTTTTCTTGTTTCTCATGGTTTGTAATGAATTTTCTGATGTGAGCTTTGATTTTGAGGCTGGAATATGGAGTTCAAGACCCGGAAGGAATGGTCTTTTTCAATCAGGGCACAGCTGTTGGCTTGCTCCAATTCTGGCTTTCTGTCATGGTTTTGGGTGCCTCAGCCGAGTTTTGGTTTCCTGAGCGGCAATTTCCTAAATGATTTCTGGGTCTGAGTTGGTTTTGCCTTCTTCCTTCCCAAATTTTGTATTCTGACGCAATACAAACACGAGTTTAGACAGCAGATCCATTATGAAAGAAAAAACAAAACCAATGAGCGTGTGATGCTTAGAATTCTAGAGGCAGCACGACCAACATGAGTTTTTGTGTTTTGGAAAAAGAAATGGAACCCTTTTGCAGAGGGGAACGATAATTAATTCCCCAAATCAGTTTGCCAGCGATTTTCAGGTGAATTGAATGAGTTTTCCAAAGCCAGTCAGCTGGGAGGGGTGGATGAATCCGGAAACAGCCTGTTTCCTTGTGACTAAATCAAGCCCACTATCAAAAAGGACTCTTCCATTTCTTTGGCTCTTTTCAAATTTTTCTTATTTCTCATGGTTTGTAATGAATTTTCTGATGTGAGCTTTGATTTTGAGGCTGGAATATGGAGTTCAAGACCCGGAAGGAATGGTCTTTTTCAATCAGGGCACAGCTGTTGGCTTGCTCCAATTCTGGCTTTCTGTCATGGTTTTGGGTGCCTCAGCTAAGTTTTGGTTTCCTGAGCGGCAATTTCCTAAATGATTTCTGGGTCTGAGTTGGTTTTGCCTTCTTCCTTTCCAAATTTTGTATTCTGACGCAATACAAACACGAGTTTAGACAGCAGATCCATTATGAAAGAAAAAACAAAACCAATGAGCATGTGATGCTTAGAATTCTAGAGGCAGCACGACCAACATGAGTTTTTGTGTTTTGGAAAAAGAAATGGAACCCTTTTGCAGAGGGGAACGATAATTAATTCCCCAAATCAGTTTGCCAGCGATTTTCAGGTGAATTGAATGAGTTTTCCAAAGCCAGTCAGCTGGGAGGGGTGGATGAATCCGGAAACAGCCTGTTTCCTTGGGACTAAATCAAGCCCACTATCAAAAAGGACTCTTGCATTTCTTTGGCTCTTTTCACATTTTTCTTGTTTCTCATGGTTTGTAATGAATTTTCTGATGTGAGCTTTGATTTTGAGGCTGGAATATGGAGTTCAAGACCCGGAAGGAATGGTCTTTTTCAATCAGGGCACAGCTGTTGGCTTGCTCCAATTCTGGCTTTCTGTCATGGTTTTGGGTGCCTCAGCCGAGTTTTGGTTTCCTGAGCGGCAATTTCCTAAATGATTTCTGGGTCTGAGTTGGTTTTGCCTTCTTCCTTCCCAAATTTTGTATTCTGACGCAATACAAACACGAGTTTAGACAGCAGATCCATTATGAAAGAAAAAACAAAACCAATGAGCGTGTCATGCTTAGAATTCTAGAGGCAGCACGACCAACATGAGTTTTTGTGTTTTGGAAAAAGAAATGGAACCCTTTTGCAGAGGGGAATGATAATTAATTCCCCAAATCTGTTTGCCAGCGATTTTCAGGTGAATTGAATGAGTTTTCCAAAGCCAGTCATCTGGGAGGGGTGGATGAATCCGGAAACAGCCTGTTTCCTTGTGACTAAATCAAGCCCACAATCAAAAAGGACTCTTCCATTTCTTTGGCTCTTTTCACATTTTTCTTCTTTATCATGGTTTGTAATGAATTTTCTGATGTGAGCTTTGATTTTGAGGCTGGAATATGGAGTTCAAGACCGGAAGGAATGGTCTTTTTCAATCAGGGCACAGCTGTTGGCTTGCTCCAATTCTGGCTTTCTGTCATGGTTTTGGGTGCCTCAGCCGAGTTTTGGTTTCCTGAGCGGCAATTTCCTAAATGATTTCTGGGTCTGAGTTGGTTTTGCCTTCTTCCTTCCCAAATTTTGTATTCTGACGCAATACAAACACGAGTTTAGACAGCAGATCCATTATGAAAGAAAAAACAAAACCAATTAGCGTGTCATGCTTAGAATTCTAGAGGCAGCACGACCAACATGAGTTTTTGTGCTTTGGAAAAGAAATGGAACCCTTTTGCAGAGGGGAAAGATAATTAATTCCCCAAATCTGTTTGCCAGCGATTTTCAGGTGAATTGAATGAGTTTTCCAAAGCCAGTCAGCTGGGAGGGGTGGATGAATCCAGAAACAGCCTGTTTCCTTGTGATTAAATCAAGCCCACTATCTAAAAGGACTCTTGCATTTCTTTGGCTCTTTTCACATTTTTCTTCTTTATCATGGTGTGTAATGAATTTTCTGATGTGACCTTTGATTTTGAGGCTGGAATACGGAGTTCAAGACTGGAAGGAATGGTCTTTTTCAATCAGGGCACAGCTGTTGGCTTGCTCCAATTCTGGCTTTCTGTCATGGTTTTGGGTTCCTCAGCAGAGTTTTGGTTTCCTGAGTGGCAATTTCCTAAATGATTTCCGGGTCTGAGTTGGTTTTGCCTTCTTCCTTCCCAAATTTTGTATTCTGACGCAATACAAACACGAGTTTAGACAGCAGATCCATTATGAAATAAAAAACAAAACCAATTAGCGTGTCATGCTTAGAATTCTAGAGGCAGCACGACCAACATGAGTTTTTGTGTTTTGGACAAAGAAATGGAACCCTTTTGCAGAGGGGAACGATAATTAATTCCCCAAATCAGTTTGCCAGCGATTTTCAGGTGAATTGAATGAGTTTTCAAAAGCCAGTCAGCTGGGAGGGGTGGATGAATCCGGAAACAGCCTGTTTCTTTGTGACTAAATCAAGCCCACTATCAAAAAGGACTCTTCCATTTCTTTGGCTCTTTTCACATTTTTCTTATTTCTCATGGTTTGTAATGAATTTTCTGATGTGAGCTTTGATTTTGAGGCTGGAATATGGAGTTCAAGACCCGGAAGGAATGGTCTTTTTCAATCAGGGCACAGCTGTTGGCTTGCTCCAATTCTGGCTTTCTGTCATGGTTTTGGGTGCCTCAGCTAAGTTTTGGTTTCCTGAGCGGCAATTTCCTAAATGATTTCTGGGTCTGAGTTGGTTTTGCCTTCTTCCTTTCCAAATTTTGTATTCTGACGCAATACAAACACGAGTTTAGACAGCAGATCCATTATGAAAGAAAAAACAAAACCAATGAGCATGTGATGCTTAGAATTCTAGAGGCAGCACGACCAACATGAGTTTTTGTGTTTTGGAAAAAGAAATGGAACCCTTTTGCAGAGGGGAACGATAATTAATTCCCCAAATCAGTTTGCCAGCGATTTTCAGGTGAATTGAATGAGTTTTCCAAAGCCAGTCAGCTGGGAGGGGTGGATGAATCCGGAAACAGCCTGTTTCCTTGGGACTAAATCAAGCCCACTATCAAAAAGGACTCTTGCATTTCTTTGGCTCTTTTCACATTTTTCTTGTTTCTCATGGTTTGTAATGAATTTTCTGATGTGAGCTTTGATTTTGAGGCTGGAATATGGAGTTCAAGACCCGGAAGGAATGGTCTTTTTCAATCAGGGCACAGCTGTTGGCTTGCTCCAATTCTGGCTTTCTGTCATGGTTTTGGGTGCCTCAGCCGAGTTTTGGTTTCCTGAGCGGCAATTTCCTAAATGATTTCTGGGTCTGAGTTGGTTTTGCCTTCTTCCTTCCCAAATTTTGTATTCTGACGCAATACAAACACGAGTTTAGACAGCAGATCCATTATGAAAGAAAAAACAAAACCAATGAGCGTGTGATGCTTAGAATTCTAGAGGCAGCACGACCAACATGAGTTTTTGTGTTTTGGACAAAGAAATGGAACCCTTTTGCAGAGGGGAACGATAATTAATTCCCCAAATCAGTTTGCCAGCGATTTTCAGGTGAATTGAATGAGTTTTCAAAAGCCAGTCAGCTGGGAGGGGTGGATGAATCCGGAAACAGCCTGTTTCCTGGTGACTAAATCAAGCCCACTATCAAAAAGGACTCTTCCATTTCTTTGGCTCTTTTCACATTTTTCTTATTTCTCATGGTTTGTAATGAATTTTCTGATGTGAGCTTTGATTTTGAGGCTGGAATATGGAGTTCAAGACCCGGAAGGAATGGTCTTTTTCAATCAGGGCACAGCTGTTGGCTTGCTCCAATTCTGGCTTTCTGTCATGGTTTTGGGTGCCTCAGCCGAGTTTTGGTTTCCTGAGCGGCAATTTCCTAAATGATTTCTGGGTCTGAGTTGGTTTTGCCTTCTTCCTTTCCAAATTTTGTATTCTGACGCAATACAAACACGAGTTTAGACAGCAGATCCATTATGAAAGAAAAAACAAAACCAATGAGCATGTGATGCTTAGAATTCTAGAGGCAGCACGACCAACATGAGTTTTTGTGTTTTGGAAAAAGAAATGGAACCCTTTTGCAGAGGGGAACGATAATTAATTCCCCAAATCAGTTTGCCAGCGATTTTCAGGTGAATTGAATGAGTTTTCCAAAGCCAGTCAGCTGGGAGGGGTGGATGAATCCGGAAACAGCCTGTTTCCTTGGGACTAAATCAAGCCCACTATCAAAAAGGACTCTTGCATTTCTTTGGCTCTTTTCACATTTTTCTTGTTTCTCATGGTTTGTAATGAATTTTCTGATGTGAGCTTTGATTTTGAGGCTGGAATATGGAGTTCAAGACCCGGAAGGAATGGTCTTTTTCAATCAGGGCACAGCTGTTGGCTTGCTCCAATTCTGGCTTTCTGTCATGGTTTTGGGTGCCTCAGCCGAGTTTTGGTTTCCTGAGCGGCAATTTCCTAAATGATTTCTGGGTCTGAGTTGGTTTTGCCTTCTTCCTTCCCAAATTTTGTATTCTGACGCAATACAAACACGAGTTTAGACAGCAGATCCATTATGAAAGAAAAAACAAAACCAATGAGCGTGTGATGCTTAGAATTCTAGAGGCAGCACGACCAACATGAGTTTTTGTGTTTTGGAAAAAGAAATGGAACCCTTTTGCAGAGGGGAACGATAATTAATTCCCCAAATCTGTTTGCCAGCGATTTTCAGGTGAATTGAATGAGTTTTCCAAAGCCAGTCAGCTGGGAGGGGTGGATGAATCCGGAAACAGCCTGTTTCCTGGTGACTAAATCAAGCCCACAATCAAAAAGGACTCTTCCATTTCTTTGGCTCTTTTCACATTTTTCTTCTTTATCATGGTTTGTAATGAATTTTCTGATGTGAGCTTTGATTTTGAGGCTGGAATATGGAGTTCAAGACCGGAAGGAATGGTCTTTTTCAATCAGGGCACAGCTGTTGGCTTGCTCCAATTCTGGCTTTCTGTCATGGTTTTGGGTGCCTCAGCCGAGTTTTGGTTTCCTGAGCGGCAATTTCCTAAATGATTTCTGGGTCTGAGTTGGTTTTGCCTTCTTCCTTCCCAAATTTTGTATTCTGACGCAATACAAACACGAGTTTAGACAGCAGATCCATTATGAAAGAAAAAACAAAACCAATTAGCGTGTCATGCTTAGAATTCTAGAGGCAGCACGACCAACATGAGTTTTTGTGCTTTGGAAAAGAAATGGAACACTTTTGCAGAGGGGAAAGATAATTAATTCCCCAAATCTGTTTGCCAGCGATTTTCAGGTGAATTGAATGAGTTTTCCAAAGCCAGTCAGCTGGGAGGGGTGGATGAATCCAGAAACAGCCTGTTTCCTTGTGATTAAATCAAGCCCACTATCTAAAAGGACTCTTGCATTTCTTTGGCTCTTTTCACATTTTTCTTCTTTATCATGGTGTGTAATGAATTTTCTGATGTGACCTTTGATTTTGAGGCTGGAATACGGAGTTCAAGACTGGAAGGAATGGTCTTTTTCAATCAGGGCACAGCTGTTGGCTTGCTCCAATTCTGGCTTTCTGTCATGGTTTTGGGTTCCTCAGCAGAGTTTTGGTTTCCTGAGTGGCAATTTCCTAAATGATTTCCGGGTCTGAGTTGGTTTTGCCTTCTTCCTTCCCAAATTTTGTATTCTGACGCAATACAAACACGAGTTTAGACAGCAGATCCATTATGAAAGAAAAAACAAAACCAATGAGCGTGTCATGCTTAGAATTCTAGAGGCAGCACGACCAACATGAGTTTTTGTGTTTTGGAAAAAGAAATGGAACCCTTTTGCAGAGGGGAACGATAATTAATTCCCCAAATCAGTTTGCCAGCGATTTTCAGGTGAATTGAATGAGTTTTCAAAAGCCAGTCAGCTGGGAGGGGTGGATGAATCCGGAAACAGCCTGTTTCCTTGTGACTAAATCAAGCCCACTATCAAAAAGGACTCTTCCATTTCTTTGGCTCTTTTCACATTTTTCTTATTTCTCATGGTTTGTAATGAATTTTCTGATGTGAGCTTTGATTTTGAGGCTGGAATATGGAGTTCAAGACCCGGAAGGAATGGTCTTTTTCAATCAGGGCACAGCTGTTGGCTTGCTCCAATTCTGGCTTTCTGTCATGGTTTTGGGTGCCTCAGCCGAGTTTTGGTTTCCTGAGCGGCAATTTCCTAAATGATTTCTGGGTCTGAGTTGGTTTTGCCTTCTTCCTTTCCAAATTTTGTATTCTGACGCAATACAAACACGAGTTTAGACAGCAGATCCATTATGAAAGAAAAAACAAAACCAATGAGCATGTGATGCTTAGAATTCTAGAGGCAGCACGACCAACATGAGTTTTTGTGTTTTGGAAAAAGAAATGGAACCCTTTTGCAGAGGGGAACGATAATTAATTCCCCAAATCAGTTTGCCAGCGATTTTCAGGTGAATTGAATGAGTTTTCCAAAGCCAGTCAGCTGGGAGGGGTGGATGAATCCGGAAACAGCCTGTTTCCTTGGGACTAAATCAAGCCCACTATCAAAAAGGACTCTTGCATTTCTTTGGCTCTTTTCACATTTTTCTTGTTTCTCATGGTTTGTAATGAATTTTCTGATGTGAGCTTTGATTTTGAGGCTGGAATATGGAGTTCAAGACCCGGAAGGAATGGTCTTTTTCAATCAGGGCACAGCTGTTGGCTTGCTCCAATTCTGGCTTTCTGTCATGGTTTTGGGTGCCTCAGCCGAGTTTTGGTTTCCTGAGCGGCAATTTCCTAAATGATTTCTGGGTCTGAGTTGGTTTTGCCTTCTTCCTTCCCAAATTTTGTATTCTGACGCAATACAAACACGAGTTTAGACAGCAGATCCATTATGAAATAAAAAACAAAACCAATTAGCGTGTCATGCTTAGAATTCTAGAGGCAGCACGACCAACATGAGTTTTTGTGTTTTGGACAAAGAAATGGAACCCTTTTGCAGAGGGGAACGATAATTAATTCCCCAAATCAGTTTGCCAGCGATTTTCAGGTGAATTGAATGAGTTTTCAAAAGCCAGTCAGCTGGGAGGGGTGGATGAATCCGGAAACAGCCTGTTTCCTTGTGACTAAATCAAGCCCACTATCAAAAAGGACTCTTCCATTTCTTTGGCTCTTTTCACATTTTTCTTCTTTATCATGGTGTGTAATGAATTTTCTGATGTGACCTTTGATTTTGAGGCTGGAATACGGAGTTCAAGACTGGAAGGAATGGTCTTTTTCAATCAGGGCACAGCTGTTGGCTTGCTCCAATTCTGGCTTTCTGTCATGGTTTTGGGTTCCTCAGCAGAGTTTTGGTTTCCTGAGTGGCAATTTCCTAAATGATTTCCGGGTCTGAGTTGGTTTTGCCTTCTTCCTTCCCAAATTTTGTATTCTGACGCAATACAAACACGAGTTTAGACAGCAGATCCATTATGAAATAAAAAACAAAACCAATTAGCGTGTCATGCTTAGAATTCTAGAGGCAGCACGACCAACATGAGTTTTTGTGTTTTGGACAAAGAAATGGAACCCTTTTGCAGAGGGGAACGATAATTAATTCCCCAAATCAGTTTGCCAGCGATTTTCAGGTGAATTGAATGAGTTTTCAAAAGCCAGTCAGCTGGGAGGGGTGGATGAATCCGGAAACAGCCTGTTTCCTTGTGACTAAATCAAGCCCACTATCAAAAAGGACTCTTCCATTTCTTTGGCTCTTTTCACATTTTTCTTCTTTATCATGGTGTGTAATGAATTTTCTGATGTGACCTTTGATTTTGAGGCTGGAATACGGAGTTCAAGACTGGAAGGAATGGTCTTTTTCAATCAGGGCACAGCTGTTGGCTTGCTCCAATTCTGGCTTTCTGTCATGGTTTTGGGTGCCTCAGCCGAGTTTTGGTTTCCTGAGCGGCAATTTCCTAAATGATTTCTGGGTCTGAGTTGGTTTTGCCTTCTTCCTTCCCAAATTTTGTATTCTGACGCAATACAAACACGAGTTTAGACAGCAGATCCATTATGAAAGAAAAAACAAAACCAATTAGCGTGTCATGCTTAGAATTCTAGAGGCAGCACGACCAACATGAGTTTTTGTGCTTTGGAAAAGAAATGGAACACTTTTGCAGAGGGGAAAGATAATTAATTCCCCAAATGAGTTTGCCAGCGATTTTCAGATGAATTGAATGAGTTTTCCAAAGCCAGTCAGCTGGGAGGGGTGGATGAATCCAGAAACAGCCTGTTTCCTTGTGACTAAATCAAGCCCACTATCTAAAAGGACTCTTGCATTTCTTTGGCTCTTTTCACATTTTTCTTCTTTATCATGGTGTGTAATGAATTTTCTGATGTGACCTTTGATTTTGAGGCTGGAATATGGAGTTCAAGACTGGAAGGAATGGTCTTTTTCAATCAGGGCACAGCTGTTGGCTTGCTCCAATTCTGGCTTTCTGTCATGGTTTTGGGTTCCTCAGCAGAGTTTTGGTTTCCTGAGTGGCAATTTCCTAAATGATTTCTGGGTCTGAGTTGGTTTTGCCTTCTTCCTTTCCAAATTTTGTATTCTGACGCAATACAAACACGAGTTTAGACAGCAGATCCATTATGAAAGAAAAAACAAAACCAATGAGCATGTGATGCTTAGAATTCTAGAGGCAGCACGACCAACATGAGTTTTTGTGTTTTGGAAAAAGAAATGGAACCCTTTTGCAGAGGGGAACGATAATTAATTCCCCAAATCAGTTTGCCAGCGATTTTCAGGTGAATTGAATGAGTTTTCCAAAGCCAGTCAGCTGGGAGGGGTGGATGAATCCGGAAACAGCCTGTTTCCTTGGGACTAAATCAAGCCCACTATCAAAAAGGACTCTTGCATTTCTTTGGCTCTTTTCACATTTTTCTTGTTTCTCATGGTTTGTAATGAATTTTCTGATGTGAGCTTTGATTTTGAGGCTGGAATATGGAGTTCAAGACCCGGAAGGAATGGTCTTTTTCAATCAGGGCACAGCTGTTGGCTTGCTCCAATTCTGGCTTTCTGTCATGGTTTTGGGTGCCTCAGCCGAGTTTTGGTTTCCTGAGCGGCAATTTCCTAAATGATTTCTGGGTCTGAGTTGGTTTTGCCTTCTTCCTTCCCAAATTTTGTATTCTGACGCAATACAAACACGAGTTTAGACAGCAGATCCATTATGAAATAAAAAACAAAACCAATTAGCGTGTCATGCTTAGAATTCTAGAGGCAGCACGACCAACATGAGTTTTTGTGTTTTGGACAAAGAAATGGAACCCTTTTGCAGAGGGGAACGATAATTAATTCCCCAAATCAGTTTGCCAGCGATTTTCAGGTGAATTGAATGAGTTTTCAAAAGCCAGTCAGCTGGGAGGGGTGGATGAATCCGGAAACAGCCTGTTTCCTTGTGACTAAATCAAGCCCACTATCAAAAAGGACTCTTCCATTTCTTTGGCTCTTTTCACATTTTTCTTCTTTATCATGGTGTGTAATGAATTTTCTGATGTGACCTTTGATTTTGAGGCTGGAATACGGAGTTCAAGACTGGAAGGAATGGTCTTTTTCAATCAGGGCACAGCTGTTGGCTTGCTCCAATTCTGGCTTTCTGTCATGGTTTTGGGTTCCTCAGCAGAGTTTTGGTTTCCTGAGTGGCAATTTCCTAAATGATTTCCGGGTCTGAGTTGGTTTTGCCTTCTTCCTTCCCAAATTTTGTATTCTGACGCAATACAAACACGAGTTTAGACAGCAGATCCATTATGAAATAAAAAACAAAACCAATTAGCGTGTCATGCTTAGAATTCTAGAGGCAGCACGACCAACATGAGTTTTTGTGTTTTGGACAAAGAAATGGAACCCTTTTGCAGAGGGGAACGATAATTAATTCCCCAAATCAGTTTGCCAGCGATTTTCAGGTGAATTGAATGAGTTTTCAAAAGCCAGTCAGCTGGGAGGGGTGGATGAATCCGGAAACAGCCTGTTTCCTTGTGACTAAATCAAGCCCACTATCAAAAAGGACTCTTCCATTTCTTTGGCTCTTTTCACATTTTTCTTCGTTATCATGGTTTGTTATGAATTTTCTGATGTGAGCTTTGATTTTGAGGCAGGAATATGGAGTTCAAGGCCCGAAGGAATGGTCTTTTTCAATCAGGGCACAGCTGTTCGCTTGCTCCAATTCTGGCTTTCTGTCATGGTTTTGGGTGCCTCAGCCGAGTTTTGGTTTCCTGAGCGGCAATTTTCTACATGATTTCTGGGTCTGAGTTGTTTTTGCCTTCTTCCTTCCCAAATTTTGTATTCTGACGCAATACAAACACGAGTTTAGACAGCAGATCCATTATGAAAGAAAAAACAAAACCAATGAGCGTGTCATGCTTAGAATTCTAGAGGCAGCACGACCAACATGAGTTTTTGTGCTTTAGACAAAGAAATGGAACCCTTTTGCAGAGGGGAACGATAATTAATTCCCGAAATCAGTTTGCCAGCGATTTTCAGGTGAATTGAATGAGTTTTCCAAAGCCAGTCATCTGGCAGGGGTGGATGAATCCGGAAACAGCCTGTTTCCTTGTGACTAAATCAAGCCCACTATCAAAAAGGACTCTTCCATTTCTTTGGCTCTTTTCACATTTTTCTTCTTTATCAGGGTTTGTAATGAATTTTCTGATGTGAGCTTTGATTTTGAGGCTGGAATATGGAGTTCAAGACCGGAAGGAATGGTCTTTTTCAATCAGGGCACAGCTGTTGGCTTGCTCCAATTCTGGCTTTCTGTCATGGTTTTGGGTGCCTCAGCCGAGTTTTGGTTTCCTGAGCGGCAATTTCCTAAATGATTTCTGGGTCTGAGTTGGTTTTGCCTTCTTCCTTCCCAAATTTTGTATTCTGACGCAATACAAACACGAGTTTAGACAGCAGATCCATTATGAAAGAAAAAACAAAACCAATTAGCGTGTCATGCTTAGAATTCTAGAGGCAGCACGACCAACATGAGTTTTTGTGCTTTGGAAAAGAAATGGAACACTTTTGCAGAGGGGAAAGATAATTAATTCCCCAAATGAGTTTGCCAGCGATTTTCAGGTGAATTGAATGAGTTTTCCAAAGCCAGTCAGCTGGGAGGGGTGGATGAATCCAGAAACAGCCTGTTTCCTTGTGACTCAATCAAGCCCACTATCTAAAAGGACTCTTGCATTTCATGGCTCTTTTCACATTTTTCTTCTTTATCATGGTGTGTAATGAATTTTCTGATGTGAGCTTTGATTTTGAGGCTGGAATATGGAGTTCAAGACACGGAAGGAATGGTCTTTTTCAATCAGGGCACAGCTGTTGGCTTGCTCCAATTCTGGCTTTCTGTCATGGTTTTGGGTGCCTCAGCCGAGTTTTGGTTTCTTGAGCGGCAATTTCCTAAATGAATTCTGGGTCTGAGTTGGTTTTGCCCTCTTCCTTCCCAAATTTTGTATTCTGAGGCAATACAAACACGAGTTTAGACAGCAGATCCATTATGAAAGAAAAAACAAAACCAATGAGCGTGTGATGCTTAGAATTCTAGAGGCAGCATGACCAACATGAGTTTTTGTGTTTTGGAAAAAGAAATGGAACCCTTTTGCAGAGGGGAACGATAATTAATTCCCCAAATCAGTTTGCCAGCGATTTTCAGGTGAATTGAATGAGTTTTCCAAAGCCAGTCAGCTGGGAGGGGTGGATGAATCCGGAAACAGCCTGTTTCCTTGTGACTAAATCAAGCCCACTATCAAAAAGGACTCTTGCATTTCTTCGGCTCTTTTCATATTTTTCTTCTTTATCATGGTTTGTAATGAATTTTCTGATGTGACCTTTGATTTTGAGGCTGGAATACAGAGTTCAAGACTGGAAGGAATGGTCTTTTTCAATCAGGGCACAGCTGTTGGCTTGCTCCAATTCTGGCTTTCTGTCATGGTTTTGGGTTCCTCAGCAGAGTTTTGGTTTCCTGAGTGGCAATTTCCTAAATGATTTCCGGGTCTGAGTTGGTTTTGCCTTCTTCCTTCCCAAATTTTGTATTCTGACGCAATACAAACACGAGTTTAGACAGCAGATCCATTATGAAATAAAAAACAAAACCAATTAGCGTGTCATGCTTAGAATTCTAGAGGCAGCACGACCAACATGAGTTTTTGTGTTTTGGACAAAGAAATGGAACCCTTTTGCAGAGGGGAACGATAATTAATTCCCCAAATCAGTTTGCCAGCGATTTTCAGGTGAATTGAATGAGTTTTCCAAAGCCAGTCATCTGGCAGGGGTGGATGAATCCGGAAACAGCCTGTTTCCTTGTGACTAAATCAAGCCCACTATCAAAAAGGACTCTTCCATTTCTTTGGCTCTTTTCACATTTTTCTTCTTTATCATGGTTTGTTATGAATTTTCTGATGTGAGCTTTGATTTTGAGGCAGGAATATGGAGTTCAAGGCCCGAAGGAATGGTCTTTTTCAATCAGGGCACAGCTGTTCGCTTGCTCCAATTCTGGCTTTCTGTCATGGTTTTGGGTGCCTCAGCCGAGTTTTGGTTTCCTGAGCGGCAATTTTCTACATGATTTCTGGGTCTGAGTTGTTTTTGCCTTCTTCCTTCCCAAATTTTGTATTCTGACGCAATACAAACACGAGTTTAGACAGCAGATCCATTATGAAAGAAAAAACAAAACCAATGAGCGTGTCATGCTTAGAATTCTAGAGGCAGCACGACCAACATGAGTTTTTGTGCTTTGGAAAAGAAATGGAACCCTTTTGCAGAGGGGAACGATAATTAATTCCCGAAATCAGTTTGCCAGCGATTTTCAGGTGAATTGAATGAGTTTTCCAAAGCCAGTCAGCTGGGAGGGGTGGATGAATCTGGAAACAGCCTGTTTCCTGGTGACTAAATCAAGCCCACTATCAAAAAGGACTCTTCCATTTCTTTGGCTCTTTTCATATTTTTCTTCTTTATCATGGTTTGTAATGAATTTTCTGATGTTAGCTTTGATTTTGAGGCTGGAATATGGAGTTCAAGACACGGAAGGAATGGTCTTTTTCAATCAGGGCACAGCTGTTGGCTTGCTCCAATTCTGGCTTTCTGTCATGGTTTTGGGTTCCTCAGCCGAGTTTTGGTTTCCTGAGCGGCAATTTCCTAAATGATTTCCGGGTCTGAGTTGGTTTTGCCTTCTTCCTTCCCAAATTTTGTATTCTGACGCAATACAAACACGAGTTTAGACAGCAGATCCATTATGAAATAAAAAACAAAACCAATTAGCGTGTCATGCTTAGAATTCTAGAGGCAGCACGACCAACATGAGATTTTGTGCTTTGGAAAAAGAAATGGAACCCTTTTGCAGAGGGGAACGATAATTAATTCCCCAAATCAGTTTGCCAGCGATTTTCAGGTGAATTGAATGAGTTTTCCAAAGCCAGTCAGCTGGGAGGGGTGGATGAATCCGGAAACAGCCTGTTTCCTTGTGACTAAATCAAGCCCACTATCAAAAAGGACTCTTCCATTTCTTTGGCTCTTTTCACATTTTTCTTCTTTATCATGGTGTGTAATGAATTTTCTGATGTGAGCTTTGATTTTGAGGCTGGAATATGGAGTTCAAGACCGGAAGGAATGGTCTTTTTCAATCAGGGCACAGCTGTTGGCTTGCTCCAATCCTGGCTTTCGGTCATGGTTTTGGGTGCCTCAGCGGAGTTTTGGTTTCCTGAGCGGCAATTTTCTACATGATTTCTGGGTCTGAGTTGTTTTTGCCTTCTTCCTTCCCAAATTTTGTATTCTGACTCAATACAAACACGAGTTTAGACAGCAGATCCATTATGAAAGAAAAAACAAAACCAATGAGCGTGTCATGCTTAGAATTCTAGAGGCAGCACGACCAACATGAGTTTTTGTGTTTTGGAAAAAGAAATGGAACCCTTTTGCTGAGGGGAACGATCATTAATTCCCCAAATCAGTTTGCCAGCGATTTTCAGGTGAATTGAATGAGTTTTCCAAAGCCAGTCAGCTGGCAGGGGTGAATGAATCTGGCAACAGCCTGTTTCCTGGTGACTAAATCAAGCCCACTATCAAAAAGGACTCTTCCATTTCTTTGGCTCTTTTCATATTTTTCTTCTTTATCATGGTTTGTAATGAATTTTCTGATGTGAGCTTTGATTTTGAGGCTGGAATATGGAGTTCAAGACCGGAAGGAATGGTCTTTTTCAATCAGGGCACAGCTGTTGGCTTGCTCCAATTCTGGCTTTCTGTCATGGTTTTGGGTGCCTCAGCCGAGTTTTGGTTTCTTGAGCGGCAATTTCCTAAAGGATTTCTGGGTCTGAGTTGGTTTTGCCTTCTTCCTTCCCAAATTTTGTATTCTGACGCAATACAAACACGAGTTTAGACAGCAGATCCATTATGAAAGAAAAAACAAAACCAATTAGCATGTCATGCTTAGAATTCTAGAGGCAGCACGACCAACATGAGTTTTTGTGTTTTGGAAAAAGAAATGGAACGCTTTTGCAGAGGGGAATGATAATTAATTCCCGAAATCAGTTTGCCAGCGATTTTCAGGTGAATTGAATGAGTTTTCCAAAGCCAGTCAGCTTGTAGGGGTGGATGAATCCAGAAACAGCCTGTTTCCTTGTGACTAAATCAAGCCCACTATCAAAAAGGACTCTTCCATTTCTTTGGCTCTTTTCACCTTTTTCTTGTTTCTCATGGTTTGTAATGAATTTTCTGATGTGAGCTTTGATTTTGAGGCTGGAATATGGAGTTCAAGACCAGAAGGAATGGTCTTTTTCAATCAGGGCACAGCTGTTGGCTTGCTCCAATTCTGGCTTTCTGTCATGGTTTTGGGTGCCTCAGCCGATTTTGGTTTCCTGAGTGGCAATTTCATAAATGATTTCCGGGTCTGAGTTGGTTTTGCCTTCTTCCTTCCCAAATTTTGTATTCTGACGCAATACAAACACGAGTTTAGACAGCAGATCCATTATGAAAGAAAAAACAAAACCAATTAGCGTGTCATGCTTAGAATCCTAGAGGCAGCACGACCAACATGAGTTTTTGTGCTTTGGAAAAAGAAATGGAACCCTTTTGCAGAGGGGAACGATAATTAATTCCCCAAATCAGTTTGCCAGCGATTTTCAGGTGAATTGAATGAGTTTTCCAAAGCCAGTCAGCTGGGAGGGGTGGATGAATCCGGAAACAGCCTGTTTCCTTGTGACTAAATCAAGCCCACTATCAAAAAGAACTCTTCCATTTGTTTGGCTCTTTTCATATTTTTCTTCTTTCTCATGGTTTGTAATGAATTTTCTGATGTGAGCTTTGATTTTGAGGCTGGAATATGGAGTTCAAGACCGGAAGGAATGGTCTTTTTCAATCAGGGCACAGCTGTTGGCTTGCTCCAATTCTGGTTTTCTGTCATGGTTTTGGGTGCCTCAGCCGAGTTTTGGTTTCTTGAACGGCAATTTCCTAAATGATTTCTGGGTCTGAGTTGGTTTTGCCTTCTTCCTTCCCAAATTTTGTATTCTGACGCAATACAAACACGAGTTTAGGCAGCAGATCCATTATGAAAGAAAAAACAAAACCAATTAGCGTGTCATGCTTAGAATTCTAGAGGCAGCACGACCAACATGAGTTTTTGTGCTTTGGAAAAAGAAATGGAACGCTTTTGCAGAGGGGAATAATAATTAATTCCCCAAATCAGTTTGCCAGCGATTTTCAGGTGAATTGAATGAGTTTTCCAAAGCCAGTCAGCTGGGAGGGCTGGATGAATCTGGAAACAGCCTGTTTCCTGGTGACTAAATCAAGCCCACTCTCAAAAAGGACTCTTCCATTTCTTTGGCTCTTTTCATATTTTTCTTCTTTATCATGGTTTGTAATGAATTTTCTGATGTGAGCTTTGATTTTGAGGCTGGAATATGGAGTTCAAGACCGGAAGGAATGTTCTTTTTCAATCAGGGCACAGCTGTTGGCTTGCTCCAATTCTGGCTTTCTGTCATGGTTTTGGGTGCCTCAGCCGAGTTTTGGTTTCCTGAGTGGAAATTTCCTAAATGATTTCCGGGTCTGAGTTGGTTTTGCCTTCTTCCTTCCCAAATATTGTATTCTGACGCAATACAAACACGAGTTTAGACAGCAGATCCATTATGAAAGAAAAAGAAAACCAATTCGCGTGTCATGCTTAGAATTCTAGAGGCAGCACGACCAACATGAGTTTTTGTGCTTTGGAAAAAGAAATGGAACCCTTTTGCTGAGGGGAACGATAATTAATTCCCCAAATCAGTTTGCCAGCGATTTTCAGGTGAATTGAATGAGTTTTCCAAAGCCAGTCAGCTGGGAGGGGTGGATGAATCCGGAAACAGCCTGTTTCCTTGTGACTAAATCAAGCCCACTATCAAAAAGGACTCTTCCATTGCTTTGGCTCTTTTCACATTTTTCTTCTTTATCATGGTTTGTAATGAATTTTCTGATGTGAGCTTTGATTTTGAGGCTGGAATATGGAGTTGAAGACACGGAAGGAATGGTCTTTTTCAATCAGGGCACAGCTGTTGGCTTGCTCCAATTCTGGCTTTCTGTCATGGTTTTGGGTGCCTCAGCCGAGTTTTGGTTTCCTGAGCGGCAATTTCCTAAAGGATTTCTGGGTCTGAGTTGGTTTTGCCTTCTTCCTTCCCAAATTTTGTATTCTGACTCAATACAAACTTAGTTTAGACAGCAGATCCATTATGAAAGAAAAAACAAAACCAATGAGCGTGTCATGCTTAGAATTCTAGAGGCAGCACGACCAACATGAGTTTTTGTGTTTTGGACAAAGAAATGGAAACCTTTTGCAGAGGGGAACGATAATTAATTCCCGAAATCAGTTTGCCAGCGATTTTCAGGTGAATTGAATGAGTTTTCCAAAGCCAGTCAGCTGGGAGGGGTGGATGAATCTGGAAACAGCCTGTTTCCTGGTGACTAAATCAAGCCCACTATCAAAAAGGACTCTTCCATTTCTTTGGCTCTTTTCACATTTTTCTTCTTTCTCATGGTTTGTAATGAATTTTCTGATGTGAGCTTTGATTTTGAGGCTGGAATATGGAGTTCAAGACCCGGAAGGAATGGTCTTTTTCAATCAGGGCACAGCTGTTGGCTTGCTCCAATTCTGGCTTTCTGTCATGGTTTTGGGTGCCTCAGCCAAGTTTTGGTTTCCTGAGCGGCAATTTCCTAAATGATTTCTGGGTCTGAGTTGGTTTTGCCTTCTTCCTTCCCAAATTTTGTATTCTGACGCAATACAAACACGAGTTTAGACAGCAGATCCATTATGAAATAAAAACCAAAACCAATGAGCGTGTGATGCTTAGAATTCTAGAGGCAGCATGACCAACATGAGTTTTTGTGTTTTGGAAAAAGAAATGGAACCCTTTTGCAGAGGGGAACGATAATTAATTCCCCAAATCAGTTTGCCAGCGATTTTCAGGTGAATTGAATGAGTTTTCCAAAGCCAGTCAGCTGGCAGGGGTGGATGAATCCGGAAACAGCCTGTTTCCTTGTGACTAAATCAAGCGCACTATCAAAAAGGACTCTTCCATTTCTTTGGCACTTTTCACATTTTTCTTCTTTATCAGGGTTTGTAATGAATTTTCTGATGTGAGCTTTGATTTTGAGGCTGGAATATGGAGTTCAAGACCCAGAAGGAATGGTCTTTTTCAATCAGGGCACAGCTGTTGGCTTGCTCCAATTCTGGCTTTCTGTCATGGTTTTGGGTGCCTCAGCCGAGTTTTGGTTTCCTGAGCGGCAATTTCCTAAATGATTTCCGGGTCTGAGTTGGTTTTGCCTTCTTCCTTCCCAAATTTTGTATTCTGACGCAATACAAACACGAGTTTAGACAGCAGATCCATTATGAAAGAAAAACCAAAACCAATTAGCGTGTCATGCTTAGAATTCTAGAGGCAGCATGACCAACATTAGTTTTTGTGTTTTGGAAAAAGAAATGGAACCCTTTTGCAGAGGGGAACGATAATTCAACAAATCAGTTTGCCAGCGATTTTCAGGTGAATTGAATGAGTTTTCCAAAGCCAGTCAGCTGGGAGGGGTGGATGAATCCGGAAACAGCCTGTTTCCTTGTGACTAAATCAAGCCCACTATCAAAAAGGACTCTTCCATTTCTTTGGCTCTTTTCACATTTTTCTTCTTTATTATGGTTTGTAATGAATTTTCTGATGTGAGCTTTGATTTTGAGGCTGGAATATGGAGTTGAAGACACGGAAGGAATGGTCTTTTTCAATCAGGGCACAGCTGTTGGCTTGCTCCAATTCTGGCTTTCTGTCATGGTTTTGGGTGCCTCAGCCGAGTTTTGGTTTCCTGAGCGGCAATTTCCTAAAGGATTTCTGGGTCTGAGTTGGTTTTGCCTTCTTCCTTCCCAAATTTTGTATTCTGACTCAATACAAACTTAGTTTAGACAGCAGATCCATTATGAAAGAAAAAACAAAACCAATTAGCGTGTCATGCTTAGAATTCTAGAGGCAGCACGACCAACATGAGTTTTTGTGTTTTGGAAAATGAAATGGAACGCTTTTACAGAGGGGAATGATAATTAATTCCCCAAATCAGTTTGCCAGTGATTTTCAGGTGAATTGAATGAGTTTTCCAAAGCCAGTCATCTGGCAGGGGTGGATGAATCCGGAAACAGCCTGTTTCCTGTTGACTAAATCAAGCCCACTATCAAAAAGGACTCTTCCATTTCTTTGGCTCTTTTCACGTTTTTCTTGTTTCTCTTGGTTTGTAATGAATTTTCTGATGTGAGCTTTGATTTTGAGGCTGGAATATGGAGTTCAAGACCGGAAGGAATGGTCTTTTTCAATCAGGGCACAGCTGTTGGCTTGCTCCAATTCTGGCTTTCTGTCATGGTTTTGGGTGCCTCAGCCGAGTTTTGGTTTCATGAGTGGAAATTTCCTAAATGATTTCCGGGTCTGAGTTGGTTTTGCCTTCTGCCTTCCCAAATTTTGTATTCTGACGCTATACAAACACGAGTTTAGACAGCAGATCCATTATGAAAGAAAAAACAAAACCAATTAGCGTGTCATGCTTAGAATTCTAGAGGCAGCACGACCAACATGAGTTTTTGTGCTTTGGAAAAAGAAATGGAACGCTTTTGCAGAGGGGAATAATAACTAATTCCCCAAATCAGTTTGCCAGCGATTTTCAGGTGAATTGAATGAGTTTTCCAAAGCCAGTCAGCTGGGAGGGCTGGATGAATCTGGAAACAGCCTGTTTCCTGGTGACTAAATCAAGCCCACTCTCAAAAAGGACTCTTCCATTTCTTTGGCTCTTTTCATATTTTTCTTCTTTATCATGGTTTGTAATGAATTTTCTGATGTGAGCTTTGATTTTGAGGCTGGAATATGGAGTTCAAGACACGGAAGGAATGGTCTTTTTCAATCAGGGCACAGCTGTTGGCTTGCTCCAATTCTGGCTTTCTGTCATGGTTTTGGGTGCCTCAGCCGAGTTTTGGTTTCCTTAGCGGCAATTTCCTAAAGGATTTCTGGGTCTGAGTTGGTTTTGCCTTCTTCCTTCCCAAATTTTGTATTCTGACTCAATACAAACTTAGTTTAGACAGCAGATCCATTATGAAAGAAAAAACAAAACCAATTAGCGTGTCATGCTTAGAATTCTAGAGGCAGCACGACCAACATGAGTTTTTGTGTTTTGGAAAATGAAATGGAACGCTTTTACAGAGGGGAATGATAATTAATTCCCCAAATCAGTTTGCCAGTGATTTTCAGGTGAATTGAATGAGTTTTCCAAAGCCAGTCATCTGGCAGGGGTGGATGAATCCGGAAACAGCCTGTTTCCTGTTGACTAAATCAAGCCCACTATCAAAAAGGACTCTTCCATTTCTTTGGCTCTTTTCACGTTTTTCTTGTTTCTCTTGGTTTGTAATGAATTTTCTGATGTGAGCTTTGATTTTGAGGCTGGAATATGGAGTTCAAGACCGGAAGGAATGGTCTTTTTCAATCAGGGCACAGCTGTTGGCTTGCTCCAATTCTGGCTTTCTGTCATGGTTTTGGGTGCCTCAGCCGAGTTTTGGTTTCATGAGTGGAAATTTCCTAAATGATTTCCGGGTCTGAGTTGGTTTTGCCTTCTTCCTTCCCAAATTTTGTATTCTGACGCTATACAAACACGAGTTTAGACAGCAGATCCATTATGAAAGAAAAAACAAAACCAATTAGCGTGTCATGCTTAGAATTCTAGAGGCAGCACGACCAACATGAGTTTTTGTGCTTTGGAAAAAGAAATGGAACGCTTTTGCAGAGGGGAATAATAACTAATTCCCCAAATCAGTTTGCCAGCGATTTTCAGGTGAATTGAATGAGTTTTCCAAAGCCAGTCAGCTGGGAGGGCTGGATGAATCTGGAAACAGCCTGTTTCCTGGTGACTAAATCAAGCCCACTCTCAAAAAGGACTCTTCCATTTCTTTGGCTCTTTTCATATTTTTCTTCTTTATCATGGTTTGTAATGAATTTTCTGATGTGAGCTTTGATTTTGAGGCTGGAATATGGAGTTCAAGACCGGAAGGAATGTTCTTTTTCAATCAGGGCACAGCTGTTGGCTTGCTCCAATTCTGGCTTTCTGTCATGGTTTTGGGTGCCTCAGCCGAGTTTTGGTTTCCTGAGTGGAAATTTCCTAAATGATTTCCGGGTCTGAGTTGGTTTTGCCTTCTTCCTTCCCAAATATTGTATTCTGACGCAATACAAACACGAGTTTAGACAGCAGATCCATTATGAAAGAAAAAGAAAACCAATTCGCGTGTCATGCTTAGAATTCTAGAGGCAGCACGACCAACATGAGTTTTTGTGCTTTGGAAAAAGAAATGGAACCCTTTTGCTGAGGGGAACGATAATTAATTCCCCAAATCAGTTTGCCAGCGATTTTCAGGTGAATTGAATGAGTTTTCCAAAGCCAGTCAGCTGGGAGGGGTGGATGAATCCGGAAACAGCCTGTTTCCTTGTGACTAAATCAAGCCCACTATCAAAAAGGACTCTTCCATTGCTTTGGCTCTTTTCACATTTTTCTTCTTTATCATGGTTTGTAATGAATTTTCTGATGTGAGCTTTGATTTTGAGGCTGGAATATGGAGTTGAAGACACGGAAGGAATGGTCTTTTTCAATCAGGGCACAGCTGTTGGCTTGCTCCAATTCTGGCTTTCTGTCATGGTTTTGGGTGCCTCAGCCGAGTTTTGGTTTCCTGAGCGGCAATTTCCTAAAGGATTTCTGGGTCTGAGTTGGTTTTGCCTTCTTCCTTCCCAAATTTTGTATTCTGACTCAATACAAACTTAGTTTAGACAGCAGATCCATTATGAAAGAAAAAACAAAACCAATGAGCGTGTCATGCTTAGAATTCTAGAGGCAGCACGACCAACATGAGTTTTTGTGTTTTGGACAAAGAAATGGAAACCTTTTGCAGAGGGGAACGATAGTTAATTCCCGAAATCAGTTTGCCAGCGATTTTCAGGTGAATTGAATGAGTTTTCCAAAGCCAGTCAGCTGGGAGGGGTGGATGAATCCGGAAACAGCCTGTTTCCTTGTGACTAAATCAAGCCCACTATCAAAAAGGACTCTTCCATTTCTTTGGCTCTTTTCACATTTTTCTTCTTTATCATGGTTTGTAATGAATTTTCTGATGTGAGCTTTGATTTTGAGGCTGGAATATGGAGTTGAAGACACGGAAGGAATGGTCTTTTTCAATCAGGGCACAGCTGTTGGCTTGCTCCAATTCTGGCTTTCTGTCATGGTTTTGGGTGCCTCAGCCGAGTTTTGGTTTCCTGAGCGGCAATTTCCTAAAGGATTTCTGGGTCTGAGTTGGTTTTGCCTTCTTCCTTCCCAAATTTTGTATTCTGACTCAATACAAACTTAGTTTAGACAGCAGATCCATTATGAAAGAAAAAACAAAACCAATTAGCGTGTCATGCTTAGAATTCTAGAGGCAGCACGACCAACATGAGTTTTTGTGTTTTGGAAAATGAAATGGAACGCTTTTACAGAGGGGAATGATAATTAATTCCCCAAATCAGTTTGCCAGTGATTTTCAGGTGAATTGAATGAGTTTTCCAAAGCCAGTCATCTGGCAGGGGTGGATGAATCCGGAAACAGCCTGTTTCCTGTTGACTAAATCAAGCCCACTATCAAAAAGGACTCTTCCATTTCTTTGGCTCTTTTCACGTTTTTCTTGTTTCTCTTGGTTTGTAATGAATTTTCTGATGTGAGCTTTGATTTTGAGGCTGGAATATGGAGTTCAAGACCGGAAGGAATGGTCTTTTTCAATCAGGGCACAGCTGTTGGCTTGCTCCAATTCTGGCTTTCTGTCATGGTTTTGGGTGCCTCAGCCGAGTTTTGGTTTCATGAGTGGAAATTTCCTAAATGATTTCCGGGTCTGAGTTGGTTTTGCCTTCTTCCTTCCCAAATTTTGTATTCTGACGCTATACAAACACGAGTTTAGACAGCAGATCCATTATGAAAGAAAAAACAAAACCAATTAGCGTGTCATGCTTAGAATTCTAGAGGCAGCACGACCAACATGAGTTTTTGTGCTTTGGAAAAAGAAATGGAACGCTTTTGCAGAGGGGAATAATAATTAATTCCCCAAATCAGTTTGCCAGCGATTTTCAGGTGAATTGAATGAGT
Organism: Oryctolagus cuniculus; assembly: GCF_051225735.1. Taxonomy (NCBI): domain Eukaryota; kingdom Metazoa; phylum Chordata; class Mammalia; order Lagomorpha; family Leporidae; genus Oryctolagus; species Oryctolagus cuniculus. Next base: position 81,240,276 of record NC_142879.1, on the reverse strand, counting down.
TTTCCAAAGCCAGTCAGCTGGGAGGGCTGGATGAATCTGGAAACAGCCTGTTTCCTGGTGACTAAATCAAGCCCACTCTCAAAAAGGACTCTTCCATTTCTTTGGCTCTTTTCATATTTTTCTTCTTTATCATGGTTTGTAATGAATTTTCTGATGTGAGCTTTGATTTTGAGGCTGGAATATGGAGTTCAAGACCGGAAGGAATGTTCTTTTTCAATCAGGGCACAGCTGTTGGCTTGCTCCAATTCTGGCTTTCTGTCATGGTTTTGGGTGCCTCAGCCGAGTTTTGGTTTCCTGAGTGGAAATTTCCTAAATGATTTCCGGGTCTGAGTTGGTTTTGCCTTCTTCCTTCCCAAATATTGTATTCTGACGCAATACAAACACGAGTTTAGACAGCAGATCCATTATGAAAGAAAAAGAAAACCAATTCGCGTGTCATGCTTAGAATTCTAGAGGCAGCACGACCAACATGAGTTTTTGTGCTTTGGAAAAAGAAATGGAACCCTTTTGCTGAGGGGAACGATAATTAATTCCCCAAATCAGTTTGCCAGCGATTTTCAGGTGAATTGAATGAGTTTTCCAAAGCCAGTCAGCTGGGAGGGGTGGATGAATCCGGAAACAGCCTGTTTCCTTGTGACTAAATCAAGCCCACTATCAAAAAGGACTCTTCCATTTCTTTGGCTCTTTTCACATTTTTCTTCTTTATTATGGTTTGTAATGAATTTTCTGATGTGAGCTTTGATTTTGAGGCTGGAATATGGAGTTGAAGACACGGAAGGAATGGTCTTTTTCAATCAGGGCACAGCTGTTGGCTTGCTCCAATTCTGGCTTTCTGTCATGGTTTTGGGTGCCTCAGCCGAGTTTTGGTTTCCTGAGCGGCAATTTCCTAAAGGATTTCTGGGTCTGAGTTGGTTTTGCCTTCTTCCTTCCCAAATTTTGTATTCTGACTCAATACAAACTTAGTTTAGACAGCAGATCCATTATGAAAGAAAAAACAAAACCAATTAGCGTGTCATGCTTAGAATTCTAGAGGCAGCACGACCAACATGAGTTTTTGTGTTTTGGAAAATGAAATGGAACGCTTTTACAGAGGGGAATGATAATTAATTCCCCAAATCAGTTTGCCAGTGATTTTCAGGTGAATTGAATGAGTTTTCCAAAGCCAGTCATCTGGCAGGGGTGGATGAATCCGGAAACAGCCTGTTTCCTGTTGACTAAATCAAGCCCACTATCAAAAAGGACTCTTCCATTTCTTTGGCTCTTTTCACGTTTTTCTTGTTTCTCTTGGTTTGTAATGAATTTTCTGATGTGAGCTTTGATTTTGAGGCTGGAATATGGAGTTCAAGACCGGAAGGAATGGTCTTTTTCTATCAGGGCACAGCTGTTGGCTTGCTCCAATTCTGGCTTTCTGTCATGGTTTTGGGTGCCTCAGCCGAGTTTTGGTTTCATGAGTGGAAATTTCCTAAATGATTTCCGGGTCTGAGTTGGTTTTGCCTTCTTCCTTCCCAAATTTTGTATTCTGACGCTATACAAACACGAGTTTAGACAGCAGATCCATTATGAAAGAAAAAACAAAACCAATTAGCGTGTCATGCTTAGAATTCTAGAGGCAGCACGACCAACATGAGTTTTTGTGCTTTGGAAAAAGAAATGGAACGCTTTTGCAGAGGGGAATAATAACTAATTCCCCAAATCAGTTTGCCAGCGATTTTCAGGTGAATTGAATGAGTTTTCCAAAGCCAGTCAGCTGGGAGGGCTGGATGAATCTGGAAACAGCCTGTTTCCTGGTGACTAAATCAAGCCCACTCTCAAAAAGGACTCTTCCATTTCTTTGGCTCTTTTCATATTTTTCTTCTTTATCATGGTTTGTAATGAATTTTCTGATGTGAGCTTTGATTTTGAGGCTGGAATATGGAGTTCAAGACACGGAAGGAATGGTCTTTTTCAATCAGGGCACAGCTGTTGGCTTGCTCCAATTCTGGCTTTCTGTCATGGTTTTGGGTGCCTCAGCCGAGTTTTGGTTTCCTGAGCGGCAATTTCCTAAAGGATTTCTGGGTCTGAGTTGGTTTTGCCTTCTTCCTTCCCAAATTTTGTATTCTGACTCAATACAAACTTAGTTTAGACAGCAGATCCATTATGAAAGAAAAAACAAAACCAATTAGCGTGTCATGCTTAGAATTCTAGAGGCAGCACGACCAACATGAGTTTTTGTGTTTTGGAAAATGAAATGGAACGCTTTTACAGAGGGGAATGATAATTAATTCCCCAAATCAGTTTGCCAGTGATTTTCAGGTGAATTGAATGAGTTTTCCAAAGCCAGTCATCTGGCAGGGGTGGATGAATCCGGAAACAGCCTGTTTCCTTGGGACTAAATCAAGCCCACTATCAAAAAGGACTCTTCCATTTCTTTGGCTCTTTTCACGTTTTTCTTGTTTCTCTTGGTTTGTAATGAATTTTCTGATGTGAGCTTTGATTTTGAGGCTGGAATATGGAGTTCAAGACCGGAAGGAATGGTCTTTTTCTATCAGGGCACAGCTGTTGGCTTGCTCCAATTCTGGCTTTCTGTCATGGTTTTGGGTGCCTCAGCCGAGTTTTGGTTTCATGAGTGGAAATTTCCTAAATGATTTCCGGGTCTGAGTTGGTTTTGCCTTCTTCCTTCCCAAATTTTGTATTCTGACGCTATACAAACACGAGTTTAGACAGCAGATCCATTATGAAAGAAAAAACAAAACCAATTAGCGTGTCATGCTTAGAATTCTAGAGGCAGCACGACCAACATGAGTTTTTGTGCTTTGGAAAAAGAAATGGAACGCTTTTGCAGAGGGGAATAATAACTAATTCCCCAAATCAGTTTGCCAGCGATTTTCAGGTGAATTGAATGAGTTTTCCAAAGCCAGTCAGCTGGGAGGGCTGGATGAATCTGGAAACAGCCTGTTTCCTGGTGACTAAATCAAGCCCACTCTCAAAAAGGACTCTTCCATTTCTTTGGCTCTTTTCATATTTTTCTTCTTTATCATGGTTTGTAATGAATTTTCTGATGTGAGCTTTGATTTTGAGGCTGGAATATGGAGTTCAAGACACGGAAGGAATGGTCTTTTTCAATCAGGGCACAGCTGTTGGCTTGCTCCAATTCTGGCTTTCTGTCATGGTTTTGGGTGCCTCAGCCGAGTTTTGGTTTCCTGAGCGGCAATTTCCTAAAGGATTTCTGGGTCTGAGTTGGTTTTGCCTTCTTCCTTCCCAAATTTTGTATTCTGACTCAATACAAACTTAGTTTAGACAGCAGATCCATTATGAAAGAAAAAACAAAACCAATTAGCGTGTCATGCTTAGAATTCTAGAGGCAGCACGACCAACATGAGTTTTTGTGTTTTGGAAAATGAAATGGAACGCTTTTACAGAGGGGAATGATAATTAATTCCCCAAATCAGTTTGCCAGTGATTTTCAGGTGAATTGAATGAGTTTTCCAAAGCCAGTCATCTGGCAGGGGTGGATGAATCCGGAAACAGCCTGTTTCCTTGGGACTAAATCAAGCCCACTATCAAAAAGGACTCTTCCATTTCTTTGGCTCTTTTCACGTTTTTCTTGTTTCTCTTTGTTTGTAATGAATTTTCTGATGTGAGCTTTGATTTTGAGGCTGGAATATGGAGTTCAAGACCGGAAGGAATGGTCTTTTTCTATCAGGGCACAGCTGTTGGCTTGCTCCAATTCTGGCTTTCTGTCATGGTTTTGGGTGCCTCAGCCGAGTTTTGGTTTCATGAGTGGAAATTTCCTAAATGATTTCCGGGTCTGAGTTGGTTTTGCCTTCTTCCTTCCCAAATTTTGTATTCTGACGCTATACAAACACGAGTTTAGACAGCAGATCCATTATGAAAGAAAAAACAAAACCAATTAGCGTGTCATGCTTAGAATTCTAGAGGCAGCACGACCAACATGAGTTTTTGTGCTTTGGAAAAAGAAATGGAACGCTTTTGCAGAGGGGAATAATAACTAATTCCCCAAATCAGTTTGCCAGCGATTTTCAGGTGAATTGAATGAGTTTTCCAAAGCCAGTCAGCTGGGAGGGCTGGATGAATCTGGAAACAGCCTGTTTCCTGGTGACTAAATCAAGCCCACTCTCAAAAAGGACTCTTCCATTTCTTTGGCTCTTTTCATATTTTTCTTCTTTATCATGGTTTGTAATGAATTTTCTGATGTGAGCTTTGATTTTGAGGCTGGAATATGGAGTTCAAGACCGGAAGGAATGTTCTTTTTCAATCAGGGCACAGCTGTTGGCTTGCTCCAATTCTGGCTTTCTGTCATGGTTTTGGGTGCCTCAGCCGAGTTTTGGTTTCCTGAGTGGAAATTTCCTAAATGATTTCCGGGTCTGAGTTGGTTTTGCCTTCTTCCTTCCCAAATATTGTATTCTGACGCAATACAAACACGAGTTTAGACAGCAGATCCATTATGAAAGAAAAAGAAAACCAATTCGCGTGTCATGCTTAGAATTCTAGAGGCAGCACGACCAACATGAGTTTTTGTGCTTTGGAAAAAGAAATGGAACCCTTTTGCTGAGGGGAACGATAATTAATTCCCCAAATCAGTTTGCCAGCGATTTTCAGGTGAATTGAATGAGTTTTCCAAAGCCAGTCAGCTGGGAGGGGTGGATGAATCCGGAAACAGCCTGTTTCCTTGTGACTAAATCAAGCCCACTATCAAAAAGGACTCTTCCATTGCTTTGGCTCTTTTCACATTTTTCTTCTTTATCATGGTTTGTAATGAATTTTCTGATGTGAGCTTTGATTTTGAGGCTGGAATATGGAGTTGAAGACACGGAAGGAATGGTCTTTTTCAATCAGGGCACAGCTGTTGGCTTGCTCCAATTCTGGCTTTCTGTCATGGTTTTGGGTGCCTCAGCCGAGTTTTGGTTTCCTGAGCGGCAATTTCCTAAAGGATTTCTGGGTCTGAGTTGGTTTTGCCTTCTTCCTTCCCAAATTTTGTATTCTGACTCAATACAAACTTAGTTTAGACAGCAGATCCATTATGAAAGAAAAAACAAAACCAATGAGCGTGTCATGCTTAGAATTCTAGAGGCAGCACGACCAACATGAGTTTTTGTGTTTTGGAAAAAGAAATGGAAACCTTTTGCAGAGGGGAACGATAGTTAATTCCCGAAATCAGTTTGCCAGCGATTTTCAGGTGAATTGAATGAGTTTTCCAAAGCCAGTCAGCTGGGAGGGGTGGATGAATCCGGAAACAGCCTGTTTCCTTGTGACTAAATCAAGCCCACTATCAAAAAGGACTCTTCCATTTCTTTGGCTCTTTTCACATTTTTCTTCTTTATCATGGTTTGTAATGAATTTTCTGATGTGAGCTTTGATTTTGAGGCTGGAATATGGAGTTGAAGACACGGAAGGAATGGTCTTTTTCAATCAGGGCACAGCTGTTGGCTTGCTCCAATTCTGGCTTTCTGTCATGGTTTTGGGTGCCTCAGCCGAGTTTTGGTTTCCTGAGCGGCAATTTCCTAAAGGATTTCTGGGTCTGAGTTGGTTTTGCCTTCTTCCTTCCCAAATTTTGTATTCTGACTCAATACAAACTTAGTTTAGACAGCAGATCCATTATGAAAGAAAAAACAAAACCAATTAGCGTGTCATGCTTAGAATTCTAGAGGCAGCACGACCAACATGAGTTTTTGTGTTTTGGAAAATGAAATGGAACGCTTTTACAGAGGGGAATGATAATTAATTCCCCAAATCAGTTTGCCAGTGATTTTCAGGTGAATTGAATGAGTTTTCCAAAGCCAGTCATCTGGCAGGGGTGGATGAATCCGGAAACAGCCTGTTTCCTGTTGACTAAATCAAGCCCACTATCAAAAAGGACTCTTCCATTTCTTTGGCTCTTTTCACGTTTTTCTTGTTTCTCTTGGTTTGTAATGAATTTTCTGATGTGAGCTTTGATTTTGAGGCTGGAATATGGAGTTCAAGACCGGAAGGAATGGTCTTTTTCAATCAGGGCACAGCTGTTGGCTTGCTCCAATTCTGGCTTTCTGTCATGGTTTTGGGTGCCTCAGCCGAGTTTTGGTTTCATGAGTGGAAATTTCCTAAATGATTTCCGGGTCTGAGTTGGTTTTGCCTTCTTCCTTCCCAAATTTTGTATTCTGACGCTATACAAACACGAGTTTAGACAGCAGATCCATTATGAAAGAAAAAACAAAACCAATTAGCGTGTCATGCTTAGAATTCTAGAGGCAGCACGACCAACATGAGTTTTTGTGCTTTGGAAAAAGAAATGGAACGCTTTTGCAGAGGGGAATAATAATTAATTCCCCAAATCAGTTTGCCAGCGATTTTCAGGTGAATTGAATGAGTTTTCCAAAGCCAGTCAGCTGGGAGGGCTGGATGAATCTGGAAACAGCCTGTTTCCTGGTGACTAAATCAAGCCCACTCTCAAAAAGGACTCTTCCATTTCTTTGGCTCTTTTCATATTTTTCTTCTTTATCATGGTTTGTAATGAATTTTCTGATGTGAGCTTTGATTTTGAGGCTGGAATATGGAGTTCAAGACCGGAAGGAATGTTCTTTTTCAATCAGGGCACAGCTGTTGGCTTGCTCCAATTCTGGCTTTCTGTCATGGTTTTGGGTGCCTCAGCCGAGTTTTGGTTTCATGAGTGGAAATTTCCTAAATGATTTCCGGGTCTGAGTTGGTTTTGCCTTCTTCCTTCCCAAATATTGTATTCTGACGCAATACAAACACGAGTTTAGACAGCAGATCCATTATGAAAGAAAAAGAAAACCAATTCGCGTGTCATGCTTAGAATTCTAGAGGCAGCACGACCAACATGAGTTTTTGTGCTTTGGAAAAAGAAATGGAACCCTTTTGCTGAGGGGAACGATAATTAATTCCCCAAATCAGTTTGCCAGCGATTTTCAGGTGAATTGAATGAGTTTTCCAAAGCCAGTCAGCTGGGAGGGGTGGATGAATCCGGAAACAGCCTGTTTCCTGGTGACTAAATCAAGCCCACTATCAAAAAGGACTCTTCCATTGCTTTGGCTCTTTTCACATTTTTCTTCTTTATCATGGTTTGTAATGAATTTTCTGATGTGAGCTTTGATTTTGAGGCTGGAATATGGAGTTCAAGACACGGAAGGAATGGTCTTTTTCAATCAGGGCACAGCTGTTGGCTTGCTCCAATTCTGGCTTTCTGTCATGGTTTTGGGTGCCTCAGCCGAGTTTTGGTTTCCTGAGCGGCAATTTCCTAAAGGATTTCTGGGTCTGAGTTGGTTTTGCCTTCTTCCTTCCCAAATTTTGTATTCTGACTCAATACAAACTTAGTTTAGACAGCAGATCCATTATGAAAGAAAAAACAAAACCAATTAGCGTGTCATGCTTAGAATTCTAGAGGCAGCACGACCAACATGAGTTTTTGTGTTTTGGAAAATGAAATGGAACGCTTTTACAGAGGGGAATGATAATTAATTCCCCAAATCAGTTTGCCAGTGATTTTCAGGTGAATTGAATGAGTTTTCCAAAGCCAGTCATCTGGCAGGGGTGGATGAATCCGGAAACAGCCTGTTTCCTGTTGACTAAATCAAGCCCACTATCAAAAAGGACTCTTCCATTTCTTTGGCTCTTTTCACGTTTTTCTTGTTTCTCTTGGTTTGTAATGAATTTTCTGATGTGAGCTTTGATTTTGAGGCTGGAATATGGAGTTCAAGACCGGAAGGAATGGTCTTTTTCAATCAGGGCACAGCTGTTGGCTTGCTCCAATTCTGGCTTTCTGTCATGGTTTTGGGTGCCTCAGCCGAGTTTTGGTTTCCTGAGCGGCAATTTCCTAAAGGATTTCTGGGTCTGAGTTGGTTTTGCCTTCTTCCTTCCCAAATTTTGTATTCTGACGCAATACAAACACGAGTTTAGACAGCAGATCCATTATGAAAGAAAAAACAAAACCAATGAGCGTGTCATGCTTAGAATTCTAGAGGCAGCACGACCAACATGAGATTTTGTGTTTTGGACAAAGAAATGGAAACCTTTTGCAGAGGGGAACGATAATTAATTCCCGAAATCAGTTTGCCAGCGATTTTCAGGTGAATTGAATGAGTTTTCCAAAGCCAGTCAGCTGGGAGGGGTGGATGAATCCGGAAACAGCCTGTTTCCTGTTGACTAAATCAAGCCCACTATCAAAAAGGACTCTTCCATTTCTTTGGCTCTTTTCACATTTTTCTTCTTTCTCATGGTTTGTAATGAATTTTCTGATGTGAGCTTTGATTTTGAGGCTGGAATATGGAGTTCAAGACCCGGAAGGAATGGTCTTTTTCAATCAGGGCACAGCTGTTGGCTTGCTCCAATTCTGGCTTTCTGTCATGGTTTTGGGTGCCTCAGCCAAGTTTTGGTTTCCTGAGCGGCAATTTCCTAAATGATTTCTGGGTCTGAGTTGGTTTTGCCTTCTTCCTTCCCAAATTTTGTATTCTGACGCAATACAAACACGAGTTTAGACAGCAGATCCATTATGAAAGAAAAACCAAAACCAATGAGCGTGTGATGCTTAGAATTCTAGAGGCAGCACGACCAACATGAGTTTTTGTGTTTTGGAAAAAGAAATGGAACCCTTTTGCAGAGGGGAACGATAATTAATTCCCCAAATCAGTTTGCCAGCGATTTTCAGGTGAATTGAATGAGTTTTCCAAAGCCAGTCAGCTGGGAGGGGTGGATGAATCCGGAAACAGCCTGTTTCCTTGTGACTAAATCAAGCCCACTATCAAAAAGGACTCTTCCATTTCTTTGGCTCTTTTCACATTTTTCTTCTTTATCAGGGTTTGTAATGAATTTTCTGATGTGAGCTTTGATTTTGAGGCTGGAATATGGAGTTCAAAACCCGGAAGGAATGGTCTTTTTCAATCAGGGCACAGCTGTTGGCTTGCTCCAATTCTGGCTTTCTGTCATGGTTTTGGGTGCCTCAGCCGAGTTTTGGTTTCCTGAGCGGCAATTTCCTAAATGATTTCCGGGTCTGAGTTGGTTTTGCCTTCTTCCTTCCCAAATTTTGTATTCTGACGCAATACAAACACGAGTTTAGACAGCAGATCCATTATGAAAGAAAAACCAAAACCAATTAGCGTGTCATGCTTAGAATTCTAGAGGCAGCACGACCAACATTAGTTTTTGTGTTTTGGAAAAAGAAATGGAACCCTTTTGCAGAGGGGAACGATAATTCAACAAATCAGTTTGCCAGCGATTTTCAGGTGAATTGAATGAGTTTTCCAAAGCCAGTCAGCTGGGAGGGGTGGATGAATCCGGAAACAGCCTGTTTCCTTGTGACTAAATCAAGCCCACTATCAAAAAGGACTCTTCCATTGCTTTGGCTCTTTTCACATTTTTCTTCTTTATCATGGTTTGTAATGAATTTTCTGATGTGAGCTTTGATTTTGAGGCTGGAATATGGAGTTGAAGACACGGAAGGAATGGTCTTTTTCAATCAGGGCACAGCTGTTGGCTTGCTCCAATTCTGGCTTTCTGTCATGGTTTTGGGTGCCTCAGCCGAGTTTTGGTTTCCTGAGCGGCAATTGCCTAAAGGATTTCTGGGTCTGAGTTGGTTTTGCCTTCTTCCTTCCCAAATTTTGTATTCTGACTCAATACAAACTTAGTTTAGACAGCAGATCCATTATGAAAGAAAAAACAAAACCAATTAGCGTGTCATGCTTAGAATTCTAGAGGCAGCACGACCAACATGAGTTTTTGTGTTTTGGAAAATGAAATGGAACGCTTTTACAGAGGGGAATGATAATTAATTCCCCAAATCAGTTTGCCAGTGATTTTCAGGTGAATTGAATGAGTTTTCCAAAGCCAGTCATCTGGCAGGGGTGGATGAATCCGGAAACAGCCTGTTTCCTGTTGACTAAATCAAGCCCACTATCAAAAAGGACTCTTCCATTTCTTTGGCTCTTTTCACGTTTTTCTTGTTTCTCTTGGTTTGTAATGAATTTTCTGATGTGAGCTTTGATTTTGAGGCTGGAATATGGAGTTCAAGACCGGAAGGAATGGTCTTTTTCAATCAGGGCACAGCTGTTGGCTTGCTCCAATTCTGGCTTTCTGTCATGGTTTTGGGTGCCTCAGCCGAGTTTTGGTTTCCTGAGCGGCAATTTCCTAAAGGATATCTGGGTCTGAGTTGGTTTTGCCTTCTTCCTTCCCAAATTTTGTATTCTGACGCAATACAAACACGAGTTTAGACAGCAGATCCATTATGAAAGAAAAAACAAAACCAATGAGCGTGTCATGCTTAGAATTCTAGAGGCAGCACGACCAACATGAGTTTTTGTGTTTTGGACAAAGAAATGGAAACCTTTTGCAGAGGGGAACGATAATTAATTCCCGAAATCAGTTTGCCAGCGATTTTCAGGTGAATTGAATGAGTTTTCCAAAGCCAGTCAGCTGGGAGGGGTGGATGAATCCGGAAACAGCCTGTTTCCTGTTGACTAAATCAAGCCCACTATCAAAAAGGACTCTTCCATTTCTTTGGCTCTTTTCACATTTTTCTTCTTTCTCATGGTTTGTAATGAATTTTCTGATGTGAGCTTTGATTTTGAGGCTGGAATATGGAGTTCAAGACCCGGAAGGAATGGTCTTTTTCAATCAGGGCACAGCTGTTGGCTTGCTCCAATTCTGGCTTTCTGTCATGGTTTTGGGTGCCTTAGCCGAGTTTTGGTTTCTTGAGCGGCAATTTCCTAAATGATTTCCGGGTCTGAGTTGGTTTTTCCTTCTTTCTTCCCAAATTTTGTATTCTGACGCAATACAAACACGAGTTTAGACAGCAGATCCATTATGAAAGAAAAAACAAATCCAATTAGCGTGTCATGCTTAGAATTCTAGAGGCAGCACGACCAACATGAGTTTTTGTGCTTTGGAAAAAGAAATGGAACCCTTTTGCAGAGGGGAACGATAATTAATTCCCCAAATCAGTTTGCCAGCGATTTTCAGGTGAATTGAATGAGTTTTCCAAAGCCAGTCAGCTGGGAGGGGTGGATGAATCCGGAAACAGCCTGTTTCCTTGTGACTAAATCAAGCCCACTATCAAAAAGGACTCTTCCATTTCTTTGGCTCTTTTCACATTTTTCTTCTTTATCATGGTTTGTTATGAATTTTCCGATGTGAGCTTTGATTTTGAGGCTGGAATATAGAGTTCAAGACACGGAAGGAATGGTCTTTTTCAATCAGGGCACAGCTGTTGGCTTGCTCCAATTCTGGCTTTCTGTCATGGTTTTGGGTGCCTCAGCCGAGTTTTGGTTTCTTGAGCAGCAATTTCCTAAAGGATTTCTGGGTCTGAGTTGGTTTTGCCTTCTTGCTTCCCAAATTTTGTATTCTGACGATATACAAACACGAGTTTAGACAGCAGATCCATTATGAAAGAAAAAACAAAACCAATTAGCGTGTCATGCTTAGAATTCTAGAGGCAGCACGACCAACATGAGTTTTTGTGTTTTGGAAAAAGAAATGGAACGCTTTTGCAGAGGGGAACGATAATTAATTCCCCAAATCAGTTTACCAGCGATTTTCAGGTGAATTGAATGAGTTTTCCAAAGCCAGTCAGCTGGGAGGTGTGGATGAATCCGGAAACAGCCTGTTTCCTTGTGACAAAATCAAGCCCACTATCAAATAGAACTCTTCCATTTCTTTGGCTCTTTTCACATTTTTCTTGTTTCTCATGGTATGTAATGAATTTTCTGATGTGAGCTTTGATTTTGAGGCTGGAATATGGAGTTCAAGACCGGAAGGAATGGTCTTTTTCAATCAGGGCAAGCTGTTGGCTTGCTCCAATTCTGGCTTTCTGTCATGGTTTTGGGTGCCTCAGCCGAGTTTTGGTTTCCTGAGTGGCAATTTCCTAAATGATCTCCAGGTCTGAGTTGGTTTTGCCTTCTTCCTTCCCAAATTTTGTATTCTGACGCAATACAAACAAGAGTTTAGACAGCAGATCCATTATGAAAGAAAAAACAAAACCAATTAGCGTGTCATGCTTAGAATTCTAGAGGCAGCACGACCAACATGAGTTTTTGTGTTTTGGACAAAGAAATGGAACCCTTTTGCTGAGGGGAACGATAATTAATTCCCCAAATCAGTTTGCCAGCGATTTTCAGGTGAATTGAATGAGTTTTCCAAAGCCAGTCAGCTGGGAGGGGTGGATGAATCTGGAAACAGCCTGTTTCCTGGTGACTAAATCAAGCCCACTCTCAAAAAGGACTCTTGCATTTCTTTGGCTCTTTTCACATTATTCTTCTTTATCATGGTTTGTTATGAATTTTCCGATGTGAGCTTTGATTTTGAGGCTGGAATATAGAGTTCAAGACACGGAAGGAATGGTCTTTTTCAATCAGGGCACAGCTGTTGGCTTGCTCCAATTCTGGCTTTCTGTCATGGTTTTGGGTGCCTCAGCCGAGTTTTGGTTTCTTGAGCAGCAATTTCCTAAAGGATTTCTGGGTCTGAGTTGGTTTTGTCTTCTTGCTTCCCAAATTTTGTACTCTGACGATATACAAACACGAGTTTAGACAGCAGATCCATTATGAAAGAAAAAACAAAACCAATTAGCGTGTCATTCTTAGAATTCTAGAGGCAGCACGACCAACATTAGTTTTTGTGTTTTGGAAAAAGAAATGGAACACTTTTGCAGAGGGGAACGATAATTAATTCCCCAAATCAGTTTACCAGCGATTTTCAGGTGAATTGAATGAGTTTTCCAAAGCCAGTCAGCTGGGAGGGGTGGATGAATCCGGAAACAGCCTGTTTCCTTGTGACAAAATCAAGCCCACTATCAAATAGAACTCTTCCATTTCTTTGGCTCTTTTCACATTTTTCTTGTTTCTCATGGTATGTAATGAATTTTCTGATGTGAGCTTTGATTTTGAGGCTGGAATATGGAGTTCAAGACCGGAAGGAATGGTCTTTTTCAATCAGGGCAAGCTGTTGGCTTGCTCCAATTCTGGCTTTCTGTCATGGTTTTGGGTGCCTCAGCCGAGTTTTGGTTTCCTGAGTGGCAATTTCCTAAATGATCTCCAGGTCTGAGTTGGTTTTGCCTTCTTCCTTCCCAAATTTTGTATTCTGACGCAATACAAACACGAGTTTAGACAGCAGATCCATTATGTAAGAAAAAACAAAACCAATTAGCGTGTCATGCTTAGAATTCTAGAGGCAGCACGACCAACATGAGTTTTTGTGTTTTGGACAAAGAAATGGAACCCTTTTGCTGAGGGGAACGATAATTAATTCCCCAAATCAGTTTGCCAGCGATTTTCAGGTGAATTGAATGAGTTTTCCAAAGCCAGTCAGCTGGGAGGGGTGGATGAATCTGGAAACAGCCTGTTTCCTTGTGACTAAATCAAGCCCACTCTCAAAAAGGACTCTTGCATTTCTTTGGCTCTTTTCACCTTTTTCTTGTTTCTCATGGTTTGTAATGAATTTTCTGATGTGAGCTTTGATTTTGAGGCTGGATTATGGAGTTCAAGACCGGAAGGAATGGTCTTTTTCAATCAGGGCACAGCTGTTGGCTTGCTCCAATTCTGGCTTTCTGTCATGGTTTTGGGTGCCTCAGCCGAGTTTTGGTTTCTTGAGCGGCAATTTCCTAAATGATTTCTGGGTCTGAGTTGCTTTTGCCTTCTTCCTTCCCAAATTTTTATTCTGTCGCAATACAAACTTGAGTTTAGATAGCAGATCCATTATGAAAGAAAAAACAAAACCAATTAGCGTGTCATGCTTAGAATTCTAGAGGCAGCACGACCAACATGAGTTTTTGTGCTTTGGAAAAAGAAATGGAACCCTTTTACAGAGGGGAACGATGATTAATTCCCCAAATCAGTTTGCCAGCGATTTTCAGGTGAATTGAATGAGTTTTCCAAAGCCAGTCAGCTGGGAGGGGTGGATGAATGCGGAAACAGCCTGTTTCCTTGTGACTAAATCAAGCCCACTATCAAAAAGGACTCTTGCATTTCTTTGGCTCTTTTCACCTTTTTCTTGTTTCTCATGGTTTGTAATGAATTTTCTGATGGGAGCTTTGATTTTGAGGCTGGAATATGGAGTTCAAGACCGGAAGGAATGGTCTTTTTCAATCAGGGCACAGCTGTTGGCTTGCTCCAATTCTGGCTTTCTGTCATGGTTTTGGGTGCCTCAGCCGAGTTTTGGTTTCCTGAGTGGAAATTTCCTAAATGATTTCCGGGTCTGAGTTGGTTTTGCCTTCTTCCTTCCCAAATTTTGTATTCTGACGCAATACAAACACGAGTTTAGACAGCAGATCCATTATGAAAGAAAAAACAAAACCAATTAGCGTGTCATGCTTAGAATCCTAGAGGCAGCACGACCAACATGAGTTTTTGTGCTTTGGAAAAAGAAATGGAACCCTTTTGCAGAGGGGAACGATAATTAATTCCCCAAATCAGTTTGCCAGCGATTTTCAGGTGAATTGAATGAGTTTTCCAAAGCCAGTCAGCTGGGAGGGGTGGATGAATCCGGAAACAGCCTGTTTCCTTGTGACTAAATCAAGCCCACTCTCAAAAAGGACTCTTGCATTTCTTTGGCTCTTTTCACATTTTTCTTCTTTATCATGGTTTGTAATGAATTTTCTGATGTGAGCTTTGATTTTGAGGCTGGAATATGGAGTTCAAGACACGGAAGGAATGGTCTTTTTCAATCAGGGCACAGCTGTTGGCTTGCTCCAATTCTGGCTTTCTGTCATGGTTTTGGGTGCCTCTGCTGAGTTTTGGTTTCTTGAGCGGCAATTTCCTAAATGCTTTCCGGGTCTGAGTTGGTTTTGCCTTCTTCCTTCCCAAATTTTGTATTCTAACGCAATACAAACACGAGTTTAGACAGCAGATCCATTATGAAAGAAAAAAAAAACAAAACCAATTAGCGTGTCATGCTTAGAATTCTAGAGGCAGCACGACCAACATGAGTTTTTGTGTTTTGGAAAAAGAAATGGAACCCTTTTGCAGAGGGGAACGATAATTCATTCCCCAAATCAGTTTGCCAGAGATTTTCAGGTGAATTGAATGAGTTTTCCAAAGCCAGTCAGCTGGGAGGGGTGGATGAATCCGGAAACAGCCTGTTTCCTTGGGACTAAATCAAGCCCACTATCAAAAAGGACTCTTCCATTTCTTTGGCTCTTTTCACATTTTTCTTCTTTCTCATGGTTTGTAATGAATTTTCTGATGTGAGCTTTGATTTTGAGGCTGGAATATGGAGTTCAAGACCGGAAGGCATGGTCTTTTACAATCAGGGCACAGCTGTTGGCTTGCTCCAATTCTGGCTTTCTGTCATGGTTTTGGGTGCCTCAGCCGAGTTTTGGTTTCCTGAGCGGCAATTTCCTAAAGGATTTCTGGGTCTGAGTTGGTTTTGCCTTCTTCCTTCCCAAATTTTGTATTCTGACGCAATACAAACTTAGTTTAGACAGCAGATCCATTATGAAAGAAAAAACAAAACCAATGAGCGTGTCATGCTTAGAATTCTAGAGGCAGCACGACCAACATGAGTTTTTGTGTTTTGGACTAAGAAATGGAAACCTTTTGCAGAGGGGAACGATAATTAATTCCCGAAATCAGTTTGCCAGCGATTTTCAGGTGAATTGAATGAGTTTTCCAAAGCCAGTCATCTGGGAGGGGTGGATGAATCTGGAAACAGCCTGTTTCCTGGTGACTAAATCAAGCCCACTATCAAAAAGGACTCTTCCATTTCTTTGGCTCTTTTCACATTTTTCTTCTTTCTCATGGTTTGTAATGAATTTTCTGATGTGAGCTTTGATTTTGAGGCTGGAATATGGAGTTCAAGACCCGGAAGGAATGGTCTTTTTCAATCAGGGCACAGCTGTTGGCTTGCTCCAATTCTGGCTTTCTGTCATGGTTTTGGGTGCCTCAGCCAAGTTTTGGTTTCCTGAGCGGCAATTTCCTAAATGATTTCTGGGTCTGAGTTGGTTTTGCCTTCTTCCTTCCCAAATTTTGTATTCTGACGCAATACAAACACGAGTTTAGACAGCAGATCCATTATGAAAGAAAAACCAAAACCAATGAGCGTGTGATGCTTAGAATTCTAGAGGCAGCACGACCAACATGAGTTTTTGTGTTTTGGAAAAAGAAATGGAACCCTTTTGCAGAGGGGAACGATAATTAATTCCCCAAATCAGTTTGCCAGCGATTTTCAGGTGAATTGAATGAGTTTTCCAAAGCCAGTCAGCTGGGAGGGGTGGATGAATCCGGAAACAGCCTGTTTCCTTGTGACTAAATCAAGCGCACTATCAAAAAGGACTCTTCCATTTCTTTGGCTCTTTTCACATTTTTCTTCTTTATCAGGGTTTGTAATGAATTTTCTGATGTGAGCTTTGATTTTGAGGCTGGAATATGGAGTTCAAGACCCGGAAGGAATGGTCTTTTTCAATCAGGGCACAGCTGTTGGCTTGCTCCAATTCTGGCTTTCTGTCATGGTTTTGGGTGCCTCAGCCGAGTTTTGGTTTCCTGAGCGGCAATTTCCTAAATGATTTCCGGGTCTGAGTTGGTTTTGCCTTCTTCCTTCCCAAATTTTGTATTCTGACGCAATACAAACACGAGTTTAGACAGCAGATCCATTATGAAAGAAAAACCAAAACCAATTAGCGTGTCATGCTTAGAATTCTAGAGGCAGCACGACCAACATTAGTTTTTGTGTTTTGGAAAAAGAAATGGAACCCTTTTGCAGAGGGGAACGATAATTCAACAAATCAGTTTGCCAGCGATTTTCAGGTGAATTGAATGAGTTTTCCAAAGCCAGTCAGCTGGGAGGGGTGGATGAATCCGGAAACAGCCTGTTTCCTTGTGACTAAATCAAGCCCACTATCAAAAAGGACTCTTCCATTGCTTTGGCTCTTTTCACATTTTTCTTCTTTATCATGGTTTGTAATGAATTTTCTGATGTGAGCTTTGATTTTGAGGCTGGAATATGGAGTTGAAGACACGGAAGGAATGGTCTTTTTCAATCAGGGCACAGCTGTTGGCTTGCTCCAATTCTGGCTTTCTGTCATGGTTTTGGGTGCCTCAGCCGAGTTTTGGTTTCCTGAGCGGCAATTTCCTAAAGGATTTCTGGGTCTGAGTTGGTTTTGCCTTCTTCCTTCCCAAATTTTGTATTCTGACTCAATACAAACTTAGTTTAGACAGCAGATCCATTATGAAAGAAAAAACAAAACCAATTAGCGTGTCATGCTTAGAATTCTAGAGGCAGCACGACCAACATGAGTTTTTGTGTTTTGGAAAATGAAATGGAACGCTTTTACAGAGGGGAATGATAATTAATTCCCCAAATCAGTTTGCCAGTGATTTTCAGGTGAATTGAATGAGTTTTCCAAAGCCAGTCATCTGGCAGGGGTGGATGAATCCGGAAACAGCCTGTTTCCTGTTGACTAAATCAAGCCCACTATCAAAAAGGACTCTTCCATTTCTTTGGCTCTTTTCACATTTTTCTTGTTTCTCTTGGTTTGTAATGAATTTTCTGATGTGAGCTTTGATTTTGAGGCTGGAATATGGAGTTCAAGACCGGAAGGAATGGTCTTTTTCAATCAGGGCACAGCTGTTGGCTTGCTCCAATTCTGGCTTTCTGTCATGGTTTTGGGTGCCTCAGCCGAGTTTTGGTTTCATGAGTGGAAATTTCCTAAATGATTTCCGGGTCTGAGTTGGTTTTGCCTTCTTCCTTCCCAAATTTTGTATTCTGACGCAATACAAACACGAGTTTAGACAGCAGATCCATTATGAAAGAAAAAACAAAACCAATTAGCGTGTCATGCTTAGAATTCTAGAGGCAGCACGACCAACATGAGTTTTTGTGCTTTGGAAAAAGAAATGGAACGCTTTTGCAGAGGGGAATGATAATTAATTCCCCAAATCAGTTTGCCAGCGATTTTCAGGTGAATTGAATGAGTTTTCCAAAGCCAGTCAGCTGGGAGGGGTGGATGAATCCAGAAATAGCCTGTTTCCTTGTGACTAAATCAAGCCCACTATCAAAAAGGACTCTTCCATTTCTTTGGCTCTTTTCACATTTTTCTTCTTTATCATGTTTTGTTATGAATTTTCTGATGTGAGCTTTGATTTTGAGGCTGGACCATGGAGTTCAAGACATGGAAGGAATGGTCTTTTTCAATCAGGGCACAGCTGTTGGCTTGCTCCAATTCTGGTTTTCTGTCATGGTTTTGGGTGCCTTAGCCGAGTTTTGGTTTCTTGAGCGGCAATTTCCTAAATGATTTCCGGGTCTGAGTTGGTTTTTCCTTCTTTCTTCCCAAATTTTGTATTCTGACGCAATACAAACACGAGTTTAGACAGCAGATCCATTATGAAAGAAAAAACAAATCCAATTAGCGTGTCATGCTTAGAATTCTAGAGGCAGCACGACCAACATGAGTTTTTGTGCTTTGGAAAAAGAAATGGAACCCTTTTGCAGAGGGGAACGATAATTAATTCCCCAAATCAGTTTGCCAGCGATTTTCAGGTGAATTGAATGAGTTTTCCAAAGCCAGTCAGCTGGGAGGGCTGGATGAATCCGGAAACAGCCTGTTTCCTTGTGACTAAATCAAGCCCACTCTCAAAAAGGACTCTTCCATTTCTTTGGCTCTTTTCACATTTTTCTTCTTTATCATGGTTTGTTATGAATTTTCCGATGTGAGCTTTGATTTTGAGGCTGGAATATAGAGTTCAAGACACGGAAGGAATGGTCTTTTTCAATCAGGGCACAGCTGTTGGCTTGCTCCAATTCTGGCTTTCTGTCATGGTTTTGGGTGCCTCAGCCGAGTTTTGGTTTCTTGAGCAGCAATTTCCTAAAGGATTTCTGGGTCTGAGTTGGTTTTGCCTTCTTGCTTCCCAAATTTTGTATTCTGACGATATACAAACACGAGTTTAGACAGCAGATCCATTATGAAAGAAAAAACAAAACCAATTAGCGTGTCATGCTTAGAATTCTAGAGGCAGCACGACCAACATGAGTTTTTGTGTTTTGGAAAAAGAAATGGAACGCTTTTGCAGAGGGGAACGATAATTAATTCCCCAAATCAGTTTACCAGCGATTTTAAGGTGAATTGAATGAGTTTTCCAAAGCCAGTCAGCTGGGAGGGGTGGATGAATCCGGAAACAGCCTGTTTCCTTGTGACAAAATCAAGCCCACTATCAAATAGAACTCTTCCATTTCTTTGGCTCTTTTCACATTTTTCTTGTTTCTCATGGTATGTAATGAATTTTCTGATGTGAGCTTTGATTTTGAGGCTGGAATATGGAGTTCAAGACCGGAAGGAATGGTCTTTTTCAATCAGGGCAAGCTGTTGGCTTGCTCCAATTCTGGCTTTCTGTCATGGTTTTGGGTGCCTCAGCCGAGTTTTGGTTTCCTGAGTGGCAATTTCCTAAATGATCTCCAGGTCTGAGTTGGTTTTGCCTTCTTCCTTCCCAAATTTTGTATTCTGACGCAATACAAACAAGAGTTTAGACAGCAGATCCATTATGAAAGAAAAAACAAAACCAATTAGCGTGTCATTCTTAGAATTCTAGAGGCAGCACGACCAACATTAGTTTTTGTGTTTTGGAAAAAGAAATGGAACACTTTTGCAGAGGGGAACGATAATTAATTCCCCAAATCAGTTTACCAGCGATTTTCAGGTGAATTGAATGAGTTTTCCAAAGCCAGTCAGCTGAGAGGTGTGGATGAATCCGGAAACAGCCTGTTTCCTTGTGACAAAATCAAGCCCACTATCAAATAGAACTCTTCCATTTCTTTGGCTCTTTTCACATTTTTCTTGTTTCTCATGGTATGTAATGAATTTTCTGATGTGAGCTTTGATTTTGAGGCTGGAATATGGAGTTCAAGACCGGAAGGAATGGTCTTTTTCAATCAGGGCAAGCTGTTGGCTTGCTCCAATTCTGGCTTTCTGTCATGGTTTTGGGTGCCTCAGCCGAGTTTTGGTTTCCTGAGTGGCAATTTCCTAAATGATCTCCAGGTCTGAGTTGGTTTTGCCTTCTTCCTTCCCAAATTTTGTATTCTGACGCAATACAAACAAGAGTTTAGACAGCAGATCCATTATGAAAGAAAAAACAAAACCAATTAGCGTGTCATGCTTAGAATTCTAGAGGCAGCACGACCAACATGAGTTTTTGTGTTTTGGAAAAAGAAATGGAACCCTTTTGCAGAGGGGAACGATAATTAATTCCCCAAATCAGTTTACCAGCGATATTCAGGTGAATTGAATGAGTTTTCCAAAGCCAGTCAGCTGAGAGGTGTGGATGAATCCGGAAACAGCCTGTTTCCTTGTGACAAAATCAAGCCCACTATCAAATAGAACTCTTCCATTTCTTTGGCTCTTTTCACATTTTTCTTGTTTCTCATGGTATGTAATGAATTTTCTGATGTGAGCTTTGATTTTGAGGCTGGAATATGGAGTTCAAGACCGGAAGGAATGGTCTTTTTCAATCAGGGCAAGCTGTTGGCTTGCTCCAATTCTGGCTTTCTGTCATGGTTTTGGGTGCCTCAGCCGCGTTTTGGTTTCCTGAGTGGCAATTTCCTAAATGATCTCCAGGTCTGAGTTGGTTTTGCCTTCTTCCTTCCCAAATTTTGTATTCTGACGCAATACAAACACGAGTTTAGACAGCAGATCCATTATGAAAGAAAAAACAAAACCAATTAGCGTGTCATGCTTAGAATTCTAGAGGCAGCACGACCAACATGAGTTTTTGTGTTTTGGACAAAGAAATGGAACCCTTTTGCTGAGGGGAACGATAATTAATTCCCCAAATCAGTTTGCCAGCGATTTTCAGGTGAATTGAATGAGTTTTCCAAAGCCAGTCAGCTGGGAGGGGTGGATGAATCTGGAAACAGCCTGTTTCCTTGTGACTAAATCAAGCCCACTCTCAAAAAGGACTCTTGCATTTCTTTGGCTCTTTTCACCTTTTTCTTGTTTCTCATGGTTTGTAATGAATTTTCTGATGTGAGCTTTGATTTTGAGGCTGGATTATGGAGTTCAAGACCGGAAGGAATGGTCTTTTTCAATCAGGGCACAGCTGTTGGCTTGCTCCAATTCTGGCTTTCTGTCATGGTTTTGGGTGCCTCAGCCGAGTTTTGGTTTCTTGAGCGGCAATTTCCTAAATGATTTCTGGGTCTGAGTTGCTTTTGCCTTCTTCCTTCCCAAATTTTTATTCTGTCGCAATACAAACTTGAGTTTAGATAGCAGATCCATTATGAAAGAAAAAACAAAACCAATTAGCGTGTCATGCTTAGAATTCTAGAGGCAGCACGACCAACATGAGTTTTTGTGCTTTGGAAAAAGAAATGGAACCCTTTTACAGAGGGGAACGATGATTAATTCCCCAAATCAGTTTGCCAGCGATTTTCAGGGGAATTGAATGAGTTTTCCAAAGCCAGTCAGCTGGGAGGGGTGGATGAATGCGGAAACAGCCTGTTTCCTTGTGACTAAATCAAGCCCACTATCAAAAAGGACTCTTCCATTTCTTTGGCTCTTTTCACATTTTTCTTCTTTATCATGGTTTGTAATGAATTTTCTGATGTGAGCTTTGATTTTGAGGCTGGAATATGGAGTTCAAGACCGGAAGGCATGGTCTTTTACAATCAGGGCACAGCTGTTGGCTTGCTCCAATTCTGGCTTTCTGTCATGGTTTTGGGAGCCTCAGCCGAGTTTGGTAACCTGAGTGGCAATTTCCTAAAGGATTTCTGGGTCTGAGTTGGTTTTGCCTTCTTCCTTCCAAAATTTTGTATTCTGACGATATACAAACTTGAGTTTAGACAGCAGAGCCATTATGAAATAAAAAACAAAATCAATTAGCGTGTCATGCTTAGAATTCTAGAGGCAGCACGACCAACATGAGTTTTTGTGCTTTGGAAAAAGAAATGGAACCCTTTTACAGAGGGGAACGATGATTAATTCCCCAAATCAGTTTGCCAGCGATTTTCAGGTGAATTGAATGAGTTTTCCAAAGCCAGTCAGCTGGGAGGGGTGGATGAATGCGGAAACAGCCTGTTTCCTTGTGACTAAATCAAGCCCACTATCAAAAAGGACTCTTGCATTTCTTTGGCTCTTTTCACCTTTTTCTTGTTTCTCATGGTTTGTAATGAATTTTCTGATGGGAGCTTTGATTTTGAGGCTGGAATATGGAGTTCAAGACCGGAAGGAATGGTCTTTTTCAATCAGGGCACAGCTGTTGGCTTGCTCCAATTCTGGCTTTCTGTCATGGTTTTGGGTGCCTCAGCCGAGTTTTGGTTTCCTGAGTGGAAATTTCCTAAATGATTTCCGGGTCTGAGTTGGTTTTGCCTTCTTCCTTCCCAAATTTTGTATTCTGACGCAATACAAACACGAGTTTAGACAGCAGATCCATTATGAAAGAAAAAACAAAACCAATTAGCGTGTCATGCTTAGAATCCTAGAGGCAGCACGACCAACATGAATTTTTGTGCTTTGGAAAAAGAAATGGAACCCTTTTGCAGAGGGGAACGATAATTAATTCCCCAAATCAGTTTGCCAGCGATATTCAGGTGAATTGAATGAGTTTTCCAAAGCCAGTCAGCTGGGAGGGGTGGATGAATCCGGAAACAGCCTGTTTCCTTGGGACTAAATCAAGCCCACTATCAAAAAGGACTCTTCCATTTCTTTGGCTCTTTTCACCTTTTTCTTGTTTCTCATGGTTTGTAATGAATTTTCTGATGTGAGCTTTGATTTTGAGGCTGGAATATGGAGTTCAAGACCCGGAAGGAATGGTCTTTTTCAATCAGGGCACAGCTGTTGGCTTGCTCCAATTCTGGCTTTCTGTCATGCTTTTGGGTGCCTCAGCCGCGTTTTGGTTTCTTGAGCGGCAATTTCCTAAAGGATTTCTGGGTCTGAGTTGGTTTTGCCTTCTTCCTTCCCAAATTTCGTATTCTGACGCAATACAAACACGAGTTTAGACAGCAGATCCATTATGAAAGAAAAAAAAAAAACACCAATTAGCGTGTCATTCTTAGAATTCTAGAGGCAGCACGACCAACATGAGTTTTTGTGTTTTGGACAAAGAAATGGAACCCTTTTGCAGAGGGACACGATAATTAATTTCCGAAATCAGTTTGCCAGCGATTTTCAGGTGAATAGAATGATTTTTCCAAAGCCAGTCAGCTGGGAGGCGTGGATGAATCCGGAAACAGCCTGTTTCCTTGTGACTAAATCAAGCCCACTATCAAAAAGTACTCTTCCATGTCTTTGGCTCTTTTCACATTTTTCTTCTTTATCATGGTTTGTAATGAATTTTCTGATGTGAGCTTTGATTTTGAGGCTGGAATATGGAGTTCAAGACACGGAAGGAATGGTGTTTTCAGTCAGGGCACAGCTGTTGGCTTGCTCCAATTCTGGCTTTCTGTCATGGTTTTGGGTGCCTCAGCCGAGTTTTGGTTTCTTGAGCGGCAATTTCCTAAATGATTTCTGGGTCTGAGTTGGTTTTGCCTTCTTCCTTCCCAAATTTTGTATTCTGACGCAATACAAACACGAGTTTAGACAGCAGATCTATTATGAAATAAAAAAGAAAACCAATTAGCGTGTCATGCTTAGAATCCTAGAGGCAGCACGACCAACATGAGTTTTTGTGTTTTGGAAAAAGAAATGGAACCCTTTTGCAGAGGGGAACGATAATTAATTCCCCAAATCAGTTTGCCAGCGATTTTCAGGTGAATTGAATGAGTTTTCCAAAGCTAGTCAGCTGGGAGGGGTGGATGAATCCGGAAACAGCCTGTTTCCTTGTGACTAAATCAAGCCCACTATAAAAAAGGACTCTTCCATTGCTTTGGCTCTTTTCACATTTTTCTTCTTTATCATGGTTTGTTATGAATTTTCTGATGTGAGCTTTGATTTTAAGGCTGGAATATGGAGTTCAAGACCCGGAAGGAATGGTCTTTTTCAATCAGCGCACAGCTGTTGGCTTGCTCCAATTCTGGCTTTCTGTCATGGTTTTGGGTGCCTCAGCCGAGTTTTGGTAACCTGAGTGGCAATTTCCTAAAGGATTTCCGGGTCTGAGTTGGTTTTGCCTTCTTCCTTCCCAAATTTTGTATTCTGACGCAATACAAACATGAGTTTAGACAGCAGAGCCATTATGAAATAAAAAACAAAATCAATTAGCGTGTCATGCTTAGAATTCTAGAGGCAGCACGACCAACATGAGTTTTTGTGCTTTGGAAAAAGAAATGGAACCCTTTTGCAGAGGGGAACGATAATTAATTCCCCAAATCAGTTTGCCAGCGATTTTCAGGTGAATTGAATGAGTTTTCCAAAGCCAGTCAGCTGGGAGGGGTGGATGAATGCGGAAACAGCCTGTTTCCTTGTGACTAAATCAAGCCCACTATCAAAAAGGACTCTTGCATTTCTTTGGCTCTTTGCACATTTTTCTTCTTTATCATGGTTTGTTATGAATTTTCTGATGTGAGCTTTGATTTTGAGGCTGGAATATGGAGTTCAAGACACGGAAGGAATGGTCTTTTTCAATCAGGGCACAGCTGTTGGTTTGCTCCAATTCTGGCTTTCTGTCATGGTTTTGGGTGCCTCAGCCGAGTTGGTTTCCTGAGCGGCAATTTCCTAAATGATTTCCGGGTCTGAGTTGGTTTTGCCTTCTTCCTTCCCAAACTTTGTATTCTGACGCAATACAAACACGAGTTTAGACAGCAGATCCATTATGAAAGAAAAAAAAAACAAAACCAGCTAGCGTGTCATGCTTAGAATTCTAGAGGCAGCATGACCAACATGATTTTTTGTGTTTTGGAAAAAGAAATGGAACCCTTTTGCAGAGGGGAACGATAATTAATTCCCCAAATCAGTTTGCCAGCGATTTTCAGGTGAATTGAATGAGTTTTCCAAAGCCAGTCAGCTGGGAGGGGTGGATGAATCCGGAAACAGCCTGTTTCCTTGTGACGAAATCAAGCCCACTATCAAAAAGGACTCTTCCATTTCTTTGGCTCTTTTCACATTTTTCTTCTTTATCCTGGTTTGTAATGAATTTTCTGATGTGAGCTTTGATTTTGAGGCTGGAATATGGAGTTCAAGACACGGAAGGAAAGGTCTTTCTCAATCAGGGCACAGCTGTTGGCTTGCTCCAATTCTGGCTTTCTGTCATGGTTTTGGGTGCCTCAGCCGAGTTTTGGTTTCTTGAGCGGCAATTTCCTAAATGCTTTCCGGGTCTGAGTTGGTTTTGCCTTCTTCCTTCCCAAATTTTGTATTCTGATGCAATACAAACACGAGTTTAGACAGCAGATCCATTATGAAATAAAAAACGATACCAATTAGCATGTCATGCATAGAATTCTAGAGGCAGCACGACCAACATGAGTTTTTGTGCTTTGGAAAAAGAAATGGAACCCTTTTGCAGAGGGGAACGATAATTAATTCCCCAAATCAGTTTGCCAGCGATTTTCAGGTGAATTGAATGAGTTTTCCAAAGCCAGTCATCTGGGAGGGCTGGATGAATGTGGAAACAGCCTGTTTCCTTGTGACTAAATCAAGCCCACTATCAAAAAGGACTCTTCCATTTCTTTGGCTCTTTTCACATTTTTCTTCTTTATCCTGGTTTGTAATGAATTTTCTGATGTGAGCTTTGATTTTGAGGCTGGAATATGGAGTTCAAGACACAGAAGGAATGGTCTTTTTCAATCAGGACACAGCTGTTGGCTTGCTCCAATTCTGGCTTTCTGTCATGGTTTTGGGTGCCTCAGCCGAGTTTTGGTTTCCTGAGCGGCAAATTCCTAAATGATTTCTGGGTCTGAGTTGGTTTTGCCTTCTTCCTTCCCAAATTTTGTATTCTGACGCAATACAAACACGAGTTTAGACAGCAGCTCCATTATGGAAGAAAAAAAAACAAAACCAATTCGCGTGTCATGCTTAGAATTCTAGAGGCAGCACGACCAACATGAGTTTTTGTGTTTTGGAAAAATTAATGGAACCTTTTTGCAGAGGGGAATGATAATTAATTCCCCAAATCAGTTTGCCAGCGATTTTCAGGTGAATTGAATGAGTTTTCCAAAGCCAGTCAGCTGGGAGGGGTGGTTGAATGCGGAAACAGCCTGTTTCCTTGTGACTAAATCAAGCCGACTCTCAAAAAGGACTCTTCAATTTCTTTGGCTCTTTTCAAATTTTTCTTCTTTATCATGTTTTGTAATGAATTTTCTGATGTGAGCTTTGATTTTGAGGCTGGAATATGGAGTTCAAGACACGGAAGGAATGGTCTTTTTCAATCAGGGCACAGCTGTTGGCTTGCTCCAATTCTGGCTTTCTGTCATGCTTTTGGGTGCCTCAGCCGCGTTTTGGTTTCTTGAGCGGCAATTTCCTAAAGGATTTCTGGGTCTGAGTTGGTTTTGCCTTCTTCCTTCCCAAATTTCGTATTCTGACGCAATACAAACACGAGTTTAGACAGCAGATCCATTATGAAAGAAAAAAAAAAAACACCAATTAGCGTGTCATTCTTAGAATTCTAGAGGCAGCACGACCAACATGAGTTTTTGTGTTTTGGACAAAGAAATGGAACCCCTTTGCAGAGTGACACGATAATTAATTTCCGAAATCAGTTTGCCAGCGATTTTCAGGTGAATAGAATGATTTTTCCAAAGCCAGTCAGCTGGGAGGCGTGGATGAATCCGGAAACAGCCTGTTTCCTTGTGACTAAATCAAGCCCACTATCAAAAAGTACTCTTCCATTTCTTTGGCTCTTTTCACATTTTTCTTCTTTATCATGGTTTGTAATGAATTTTCTGATGTGAGCTTTGATTTTGAGGCTGGAATATGGAGTTCAAGACACGGAAGGAATGGTGTTTTCAGTCAGGGCACAGCTGTTGGCTTGCTCCAATTCTGGCTTTCTGTCATGGTTTTGGGTGCCTCAGCCGAGTTTTGGTTTCTTGAGCGGCAATTTCCTAAATGATTTCTGGGTCTGAGTTGGTTTTGCCTTCTTCCTTCCCAAATTTTGTATTCTGACGCAATACAAACACGAGTTTAGACAGCAGATCTATTATGAAATAAAAAAGAAAACCAATTAGCGTGTCATGCTTAGAATCCTAGAGGCAGCACGACCAACATGAGTTTTTGTGTTTTGGAAAAAGAAATGGAACCCTTTTGCAGAGGGGAACGATAATTAATTCCCCAAATCAGTTTGCCAGCGATTTTCAGGTGAATTGAATGAGTTTTCCAAAGCTAGTCAGCTGGGAGTGGTGGATGAATCCGGAAACAGCCTGTTTCCTTGTGACTAAATCAAGCCCACTATAAAAAAGGACTCTTCCATTGCTTTGGCTCTTTTCACATTTTTCTTCTTTATCATGGTTTGTTATGAATTTTCTGATGTGAGCTTTGATTTTAAGGCTGGAATATGGAGTTCAAGACCCGGAAGGAATGGTCTTTTTCAATCAGCGCACAGCTGTTGGCTTGCTCCAATTCTGGCTTTCTGTCATGGTTTTGGGTGCCTCAGCCGAGTTTTGGTAACCTGAGTGGCAATTTCCTAAAGGATTTCCGGGTCTGAGTTGGTTTTGCCTTCTTCCTTCCCAAATTTTGTATTCTGACGCAATACAAACATGAGTTTAGACAGCAGAGCCATTATGAAATAAAAAACAAAATCAATTAGCGTGTCATGCTTAGAATTCTAGAGGCAGCACGACCAACATGAGTTTTTGTGCTTTGGAAAAAGAAATGGAACCCTTTTGCAGAGGGGAACGATAATTAATTCCCCAAATCAGTTTGCCAGCGATTTTCAGGTGAATTGAATGAGTTTTCCAAAGCCAGTCAGCTGGGAGGGGTGGATGAATGCGGAAACAGCCTGTTTCCTTGTGACTAAATCAAGCCCACTATCAAAAAGGACTCTTGCATTTCTTTGGCACTTTTCACATTTTTCTTCTTTATCAGGGTTTGTAAAGAATTTTCTGATGTGAGCTTTGATTTTGAGGCTGGAATATGGAGTTCAAGACCCAGAAGGAATGGTCTTTTTCAATCAGGGCACAGCTGTTGGCTTGCTCCAATTCTGGCTTTCTGTCATGGTTTTGGGTGCCTCAGCCGAGTTGGTTTCCTGAGCGGCAATTTCCTAAATGATTTCCGGGTCTGAGTTGGTTTTGCCTTCTTCCTTCCCAAACTTTGTATTCTGACGCAATACAAACACGAGTTTAGACAGCAGATCCATTATGAAAGAAAAAAAAAAACAAAACCAGCTAGCGTGTCATGCTTAGAATTCTAGAGGCAGCATGACCAACATGATTTTTTGTGTTTTGGAAAAAGAAATGGAACCCTTTTGCAGAGGGGAACGATAATTAATTCCCCAAATCAGTTTGCCAGCGATTTTCAGGTGAATTGAATGAGTTTTCCAAAGCCAGTCAGCTGGGAGGGGTGGATGAATCCGGAAACAGCCTGTTTCCTTGTGACGAAATCAAGCCCACTATCAAAAAGGACTCTTCCATTTCTTTGGCTCTTTTCACATTTTTCTTCTTTATCCTGGTTTGTAATGAATTTTCTGATGTGAGCTTTGATTTTGAGGCTGGAATATGGAGTTCAAGACACGGAAGGAAAGGTCTTTCTCAATCAGGGCACAGCTGTTGGCTTGCTCCAATTCTGGCTTTCTGTCATGGTTTTGGGTGCCTCAGCCGAGTTTTGGTTTCTTGAGCGGCAATTTCCTAAATGCTTTCCGGGTCTGAGTTGGTTTTGCCTTCTTCCTTCCCAAATTTTGTATTCTGATGCAATACAAACACGAGTTTAGACAGCAGATCCATTATGAAATAAAAAACGATACCAATTAGCATGTCATGCATAGAATTCTAGAGGCAGCACGACCAACATGAGTTTTTGTGCTTTGGAAAAAGAAATGGAACCCTTTTGCAGAGGGGAACGATAATTAATTCCCCAAATCAGTTTGCCAGCGATTTTCAGGTGAATTGAATGAGTTTTCCAAAGCCAGTCAGCTGGGATGGGTGGATGAATGCGGAAACAGCCTGTTTCCTTGTGACTAAATCAAGCCCACTATCAAAAAGGACTCTTCCATTTCTTTGGCTCTTTTCACATTTTTCTTCTTTATCCTGGTTTGTAATGAATTTTCTGATGTGAGCTTTGATTTTGAGGCTGGAATATGGAGTTCAAGACACAGAAGGAATGGTCTTTTTCAATCAGGACACAGCTGTTGGCTTGCTCCAATTCTGGCTTTCTGTCATGGTTTTGGGTGCCTCAGCCGAGTTTTGGTTTCCTGAGCGGCAAATTCCTAAATGATTTCTGGGTCTGAGTTGGTTTTGCCTTCTTCCTTCCCAAATTTTGTATTCTGACGCAATACAAACACGAGTTTAGACAGCAGCTCCATTATGGAAGAAAAAAAAACAAAACCAATTCGCGTGTCATGCTTAGAATTCTAGAGGCAGCACGACCAACATGAGTTTTTGTGTTTTGGAAAAATTAATGGAACCTTTATGCAGAGGGGAATGATAATTAATTCCCCAAATCAGTTTGCCAGCGATTTTCAGGTGAATTGAATGAGTTTTCCAAAGCCAGTCAGCTGGGAGGGGTGGTTGAATGCGGAAACAGCCTGTTTCCTTGTGACTAAATCAAGCCGACTCTCAAAAAGGACTCTTCAATTTCTTTGGCTCTTTTCAAATTTTTCTTCTTTATCATGTTTTGTAATGAATTTTCTGATGTGAGCTTTGATTTTGAGGCTGGAATATGGAGTTCAAGACACGGAAGGAATGGTCTTTTTCAATCAGGGCACAGCTGCTGGTTTGCTCCAATTCTGGCTTTCTGTCATGGTTTTGGGTGCCTCAGCCGAGTTTTGATTTCTTGAGCGGCAATTTCCTAAAGGATTTCCGGGTCTGAGTTGGTTTTGCCTTCTTCCTTCCCAAATTTTGTATTCTGACGCAATACAAACACGAGTTTAGACAGCAGATCCATTATGAAAGAAAAAAAAAAAAACCAATTAGCGTGTCATGCTTAGAATTCTAGAGGCAGCACGACCAACATGAGTTTTTGTGTTTTGGAAAAAGAAATGGAACCCTTTTGCAGAGGGGAATGATAATTAATTCCCCAAATCAGTTTGCCAGCGATTTTCAGGTGAATTGAATGAGTTTTCCAAAGCCAGTCAGCTGGGAGGGGTGGATGAATCCGGAAACAGCCTGTTTCCTTGTGACTAAATCAAGCCCACTATCAAAAAGGACTCTTCCATTTCTTTGGCTCTTTTCACATTTTTCTTCTTTATCATGGTTTGTAATGAATTTTCTGATGTGAGCTTTGATTTTGAGGCTGGAATATGGAGTTCAAGACCCGGAAGGAATGGTCTTTTTCAATCAGGGCACAGCTGTTGGCTTGCTCCAATTCTGGCTTTCTGTCATGGTTTTGGGTGCCTCAGCCGAGTTTTGGTTTCTTGAGCGGCAATTTCCTAAAGGATTTCCGGGTCTGAGTTGGTTTTGCCTTCTTCCTTCCCAAATTTTGTATTCTGACGCAATACAAACATGAGTTTAGACAGCAGAGCCATTATGAAATAAAAAACAAAATCAATTAGCGTGTCATGCTTAGAATTCTAGAGGCAGCACGACCAACATGAGTTTTTGTGCTTTGGAAAAAGAAATGGAACCCTTTTGCAGAGGGGAACGATAATTAATTCCCCAAATCAGTTTGCCAGCGATTTTCAGGTGAATTGAATGAGTTTTCCAAAGCCAGTCAGCTGGGAGGGGTGGATGAATGCGGAAACAGCCTGTTTCCTTGTGACTAAATCAAGCCCACTATCAAAAAGGACTCTTGCATTTCTTTGGCACTTTTCACATTTTTCTTCTTTATCAGGGTTTGTAATGAATTTTCTGATGTGAGCTTTGATTTTGAGGCTGGAATATGGAGTTCAAGACCCAGAAGGAATGGTCTTTTTCAATCAGGGCACAGCTGTTGGCTTGCTCCAATTCTGGCTTTCTGTCATGGTTTTGGGTGCCTCAGCCGAGTTGGTTTCCTGAGCGGCAATTTCCTAAATGATTTCCGGGTCTGAGTTGGTTTTGCCTTCTTCCTTCCCAAACTTTGTATTCTGACGCAATACAAACACGAGTTTAGACAGCAGATCCATTATGAAAGAAAAAAAAAAAACAAAACCAGCTAGCGTGTCATGCTTAGAATTCTAGAGGCAGCATGACCAACATGATTTTTTGTGTTTTGGAAAAAGAAATGGAACCCTTTTGCAGAGGGGAACGATAATTAATTCCCCAAATCAGTTTG
This sequence comes from Oryctolagus cuniculus, assembly GCF_051225735.1. Taxonomy (NCBI): domain Eukaryota; kingdom Metazoa; phylum Chordata; class Mammalia; order Lagomorpha; family Leporidae; genus Oryctolagus; species Oryctolagus cuniculus. Next base: position 81,209,117 of record NC_142879.1, on the reverse strand, counting down.
CCAGCGATTTTCAGGTGAATTGAATGAGTTTTCCAAAGCCAGTCAGCTGGGAGGGGTGGATGAATCCGGAAACAGCCTGTTTCCTTGTGACGAAATCAAGCCCACTATCAAAAAGGACTCTTCCATTTCTTTGGCTCTTTTCACATTTTTCTTCTTTATCCTGGTTTGTAATGAATTTTCTGATGTGAGCTTTGATTTTGAGGCTGGAATATGGAGTTCAAGACACGGAAGGAAAGGTCTTTCTCAATCAGGGCACAGCTGTTGGCTTGCTCCAATTCTGGCTTTCTGTCATGGTTTTGGGTGCCTCAGCCGAGTTTTGGTTTCTTGAGCGGCAATTTCCTAAATGCTTTCCGGGTCTGAGTTGGTTTTGCCTTCTTCCTTCCCAAATTTTGTATTCTGATGCAATACAAACACGAGTTTAGACAGCAGATCCATTATGAAATAAAAAACGATACCAATTAGCATGTCATGCATAGAATTCTAGAGGCAGCACGACCAACATGAGTTTTTGTGCTTTGGAAAAAGAAATGGAACCCTTTTGCAGAGGGGAACGATAATTAATTCCCCAAATCAGTTTGCCAGCGATTTTCAGGTGAATTGAATGAGTTTTCCAAAGCCAGTCAGCTGGGAGGGTTGGATGAATGCGGAAACAGCCTGTTTCCTTGTGACTAAATCAAGCCCACTATCAAAAAGGACTCTTCCATTTCTTTGGCTCTTTTCACATTTTTCTTCTTTATCCTGGTTTGTAATGAATTTTCTGATGTGAGCTTTGATTTTGAGGCTGGAATATGGAGTTCAAGACACAGAAGGAATGGTCTTTTTCAATCAGGACACAGCTGTTGGCTTGCTCCAATTCTGGCTTTCTGTCATGGTTTTGGGTGCCTCAGCCGAGTTTTGGTTTCCTGAGCGGCAAATTCCTAAATGATTTCTGGGTCTGAGTTGGTTTTGCCTTCTTCCTTCCCAAATTTTGTATTCTGACGCAATACAAACACGAGTTTAGACAGCAGCTCCATTATGGAAGAAAAAAAAACAAAACCAATTCGCGTGTCATGCTTAGAATTCTAGAGGCAGCACGACCAACATGAGTTTTTGTGTTTTGGAAAAAGAAATGGAACCCTTTTGCAGAGGGGCACGATAATTCATTCCCCAAATCAGGTTGCCAGCAATTTTCAGGTGAATTGAATGAGTTTTCCAAAGCCAGTCAGCTGGGAGGGGTGGATGAATCCGGAAACAGCCTGTTTCCTTGTGACTAAATCAAGCCCACTATCAAAAAGGACTCTTGCATTTCTTTGGCTCTTTTCACATTTTTCTTGTTTCTCATGGTTTGTAATGAATTTTCTGATGTGAGCTTTGATTTTGAGGCTGGAATATGGAGTTCAAGACACGGAAGGAATGGTCTTTTTCAATCAGGGCACAGCTGTTGGCTTGCTCCAATTCTGGCTTTCTGTCATGCTTTTGGGTGTCTCAGCCGCGTTTTGGTTTCTTGAGCGGCAATTTCCTAAAGGATTTCTGGGTCTGAGTTGGTTTTGCCTTCTTCCTTCCCAAATTTCGTATTCTGACGCAATACAAACACGAGTTTAGACAGCAGATCCATTATGAAAGAAAAAAAAAAAACACCAATTAGCGTGTCATGCTTAGAATTCTAGAGGCAGCACGACCAACATGAGTTTTTGTGTTTTGGACAAAGAAATGGAACCCTTTTGCAGAGGGACACGATAGTTAATTCCCCAAATCAGTTTGCCAGCGATTTTCAGGTGAATAGAATGATTTTTCCAAAGCCAGTCAGCTGAGAGGGGTAGATGAATCCGGAAACAGCCTGTTTCCTTGTGACTAAATCAAGCCCACTATCAAAAAGGACTCTTGCATTTCTTTGGCTCTTTTCACATTTTTCTTCTTTATCATGGTTTGTAATGAATTTTCTGATGTGAGCTTTGATTTTGAGGCTGGAATATGGAGTTCAAGACACGGAAGGAATGGTGTTTTCAGTCAGGGCACAGCTGTTGGCTTGCTCCAATTCTGGCTTTCTGTCATGGTTTTGGGTGCCTCAGCCGAGTTTTGGTTTCTTGAGCGGCAATTTCCTAAAGGATTTCTGGGTCTGAGTTGGTTTTGCCTTCTTCCTTCCCAAATTTTGTATTCTGACGCAATACAAACACGAGTTTAGACAGCAGATCCATTATGAAAGAAAAAAAAAAAAAAACCAATGAGCGTGTCATGCTTAGAATTCTAGAGGCAGCACGACCAACATGAGTTTTTGTGTTTTGGACAAAGAAATGGAACCCTTTTGCAGAGGGGAACGATAATTAATTCCCCAAATCAGTTTGCCAGCGATTTTCAGGTGAATTGAATGAGTTTTCCAAAGCCAGTCATCTGGGAGGGCTGGATGAATGTGGAAACAGCCTGTTTCCTTGTGACTAAATCAAGCCCACGATCAAAAAGGACTCTTGCATTTCTTTGGCTATTTTCACATTTTTTTCTTTATCATGGTTTGTAATGAATTTTCTGATGTGAGCTTTGATTTTGAGGCTGGAATATGGAGTTCAAGATACGGAAGGAATGGTCTTTTTCAATCAGGGAACAGCTGTTGGCTTGCTCCAATTCTGGCTTTCTGTCATGGTTTTGGGTGCCTCAGCCAAGTTTTGGTTTCCTGAGCGGCAAATTCCTAAAGGATTTCTGGGTCTGAGTTGGTTTTGCCTTCTTCCTTCCCAAATTTTGTATTCTGACGCAATACAAACACGAGTTTAGACAGCAGATCAATTATGAAATAAAAAAAAAACAAAACCAATTCGCGTGTCATGCTTAGAATTCTAGAGGCAGCACAACCAACATGAGTTTTTGTGTTTTGGAAAAAGAAATGGAACCCTTTTGCAGAGGGGCACGATAATTAATTCCCCAAATCAGGTTGCCAGCAATTTTCAGGTGAATTGAATGAGTTTTCCAAAGCCAGTCAGCTGGGAGGCGTGGATGAATCCGGAAACAGCCTGTTTCCTTGTGACTAAATCAAGCCCACTATCAAAAAGGACTCTTGCATTTCTTTGGCTCTTTTCACATTTTTCTTGTTTCTCATGGTTTGTAATGAATTTTCTGATGTGAGCTTTGATTTTGAGGCTGGAATATGGAGTTCAAGACACGGAAGGCATGGTCTTTTTCAATCAGGGCACAGCTGTTGGCTTGCTCCAATTCTGGCTTTCTGTCATGGTTTTGGGTGCCTCAGCCGAGTTTTGGTTTCTTGAGCGGCAATTTCCTAAAGGATTTCTGGGTCTGAGTTGGGTTTGCCTTCTTCCTTCCCAAATTTTGTATTCTGACGCAATACAAACACGAGTTTAGACAGCAGATCCATTATGAAATAAAAAAAAAAACAAAACCAATTAGCGTGTTATGCTTAGAATTCTGTAGGCAGCACGAACAACATGATTTTTTGTGTTTTGGAAAAATAAATGGAACCCTTTTGCAGAGGGGAATGATAATTAATTCCCCAAATCAGTTTGCCAGCGATTTTCAGGTGAATTGAATGAGTTTTCCAAAGCCAGTCAGCTGGGAGGGGTGGATGAATCCGGAAACAGCCTGTTTCCTTGTGACTAAATCAAGCCCACTATCAAAAAGGACTCTTCCATTTCTTTGGCTCTTTTCACATTTCTCTTCTTTATCATGGTTTGTAATGAATTTTCTGATGTGAGCTTTGATTTTGAGGCTGGAATATGGAGTTCAAGACCCGGAAGGAATGGTCTTTTTCAATCAGGGCACAGCTGTTGGCTTGCTCCAATTCTGGCTTTCTGTCATGGTTTTGGGTGCCTCAGCCGAGTTTTGGTTTCTTGAGCGGCAATTTCCTAAATGATTTCTGGGTCTGAGTTGGGTTTGCCTTCTTCCTTCCCAAATTTTGTATTCTGACGCAATACAAACACGAGTTTAGACAGCAGATCCATTATGAAATTAAAAAAAAAAAAAACAAAACCAATGAGCGTGTCATGCTTAGAATTATAGAGGCAGCATGACCAACATGAGTTTTTGTGTTTTGGACAAAGAAATGGAATCCTTTTGCAGAGGGGGACGATAATTAATTCCCCAAATCACTGTGCCCGCGATGTTCAGGTGAATTGAATGAGTTTTCCAAAGCCAGTCAGCTGGGAGGGGTGGATGAATGTGGAAACAGCCTGTTTCCTTGTGACTAAATCAAGCCCACTCTCAAAAAGGACTCTTCCATTTCTTTGGCTCTTTTCACATTTTTCTTCTTTATCATGGTTTGTAATGAATTGTCTGATGTGAGCTTTGATTTTGAGGTTGGAATATGGAGTTCAAGACACGGAAGGAATGGTCTTTTTCAATCAGGGCACAGCTGTTGGCTTGCTCCAATTCTGGCTTTCTGTCATGGTTTTGGGTGCCTCAGCCGAGTTTTGGTTTCTTGAGCGGCAATTTCCTAAAGGAATTCTGGGTCTGAGTTGGTTTTGCCTTCTTCCTTCCCAAATTTTGTATTCTGACGCAATACAAACACGAGTTTAGACAGCAGATCCATTATGAAAGAAAAAAAAAAACCAATTAGCGTGTCATGCTTAGAATTCTAGAGGCAGCACGACCAACATGAGTTTTTGTGTTTTGGAAAAAGAAATGGAACCCTTTTGCAGAGGGGCACGATAATTCATTCCCCAAATCAGTTTGCCAGCGATTTTCAGGTGAATTGAATGAGTTTTCCAAAGCCAGTCAGCTGGGAGGGGTGGATGAATCCGGAAACAGCCTGTTTCCTTGTGACGAAATCAAGCCCACTATCAAAAAGGACTCTTCCATTTCTTTGGCTCTTTTCACATTTCTCTTCTTTATCATGGTTTGTAATGAATTTTCTGATGTGAGCTTTGATTTTGAGGTTGGAATATGGAGTTCAAGACCCGGAAGGAATGGTCTTTTTCAATCAGGGCACAGCTGTTGGCTTGCTCCAATTCTGGCTTTCTGTCATGGTTTTGGGTGCCTCAGCCGAGTTTTGGTTTCTTGAGCGGCAATTTCCTAAAGGATTTCTGGGTCTGAGTTCGTTCTGCCTTCTTCCTTCCCAAATTTTGCATTCTGACGCAATACAAACACGAGTTTAGACAGCAGATCCATTATGAAATAAAAAAAAACAAAACCAATGAGCGTGTCATGCTTAGAATTCTAGAGGCAGCACGACCAACATGAGTTTTTGTGTTTTGGATAAAGAAATGGAACCCTTTTGCAGAGGTGGATGATAATTAATTCCCCAAATCAGTTTGCCAGCGATGTTCAGGTGAATTGAATGAGTTTTCCAAAGCCAGTCAGCTGGGAGGGGTGGATGAATCCGGAAACAGCCTGTTTCCTTGGGACTAAATCAAGCCCACTATCAAAAAGGACTCTTCCATTTCTTTGGCTCTTTTCACATTTCTCTTCTTTGTCATGGTTTGTAATGAATTTTCTGATGTGAGCTTTGATTTTGAGGCTGGAATATGGAGTTCAAGACACTGAAGGAATGGTCTTTTTCAATCAGGGCACAGCTGTTGGCTTGCTCCAATTCTGGCTTTCTGTCATGGTTTTGGGTGCCTCAGCCGAGTTTTGGTTTCTTGAGCGGCAATTTCCTAAAGGATTTCTGGGTCTGAGCTGGTTTTGCCTTCTTCCTTCCCAAAGTTTATATTCTGACACAATACAAACACGAGTTTAGACAGCAGCTCCATTATGAAAGAAAAAAAAACAAAACCAATGAGCGTGTCATGCTTTGAATTCTAGAGGCAGCACGACCAACATGAGATTTTCTGTTTTGGACAAAGAAATGGAACCCTTTTGCAGAGGTGGATGATAATTAATTCCCCAAATCAGTTTGCCAGCGATGTTCAGGTGAATTGAATGAGTTTTCCAAAGCCAGTCAGCTGGGAGGGGTGGATGAATCCGGAAACAGCCTGTTTCCTTGTGACTAAATCAAGCCCACTATCAAAAAGGACTCTTCCATTTCTTTGGCTCTTTTCACATTTCTCTTCTTTATCCTGGTTTGTAATGAATTTTCTGATGTGAGCTTTGATTTTGAGGCTGGAATATGGAGTTCAAGACACTGAAGGAATGGTCTTTTTCAATCAGGGCACAGCTGTTGGCTTGCTCCAATTCTGGCTTTCTGTCATGGTTTTGGGTGCCTCAGCCGAGTTTTGGTTTCTTGAGCGGCAATTTCCTAAAGGATTTCTGGGTCTGAGTTGGTTTTGCCTTCTTCCTTCCCAAATTTTGTATTCTGACGCAATACAAACACGAGTTTAGACAGCAGATCCATTATGAAATAAAAAAAAAAAAAACCAATGAGCGTGTCATGCTTAGAATTCTAGAGGCAGCACGACCAACATGAGTTTTTGTGTTTTGGACAAAGAAATGGAACCCTTTTGCAGAGGGGAACGATAATTAATTCCCCAAATCAGTTTGCCAGCGATTTTCAGGTGAATTGAATGAGTTTTCCAAAGCCAGTCATCTGGGAGGGCTGGATGAATGTGGAAACAGCCTGTTTCCTTGTGACTAAATCAAGCCCACTATCAAAAAGGACTCTTCCATTTCTTTGGCTCTTTTCACATTTTTTTTCTTTATCATGGTTTGTAATGAATTTTCTGATGTGAGCTTTGATTTTGAGGCTGGAATATGGAGTTCAAGACCCGGAAGGAATGGTCTTTTTCAATCAGGGCACAGCTGTTGGCTTGCTCCAATTCTGGCTTTCTGTCATGGTTTTGGGTGCCTCAGCCAAGTTTTGGTTTCCTGAGCGGCAATTTCCTAAAGGATTTCTGGGTCTGAGTTGGTTTTGCCTTCTTCCTTCCCAAATTTTGTATTCTGACGCAATACAAACACGAGTTTAGACAGCAGATCAATTATGAAATAAAAAAAAAACAAAACCAATTCGCGTGTCATGCTTAGAATTCTAGAGGCAGCACAACCAACATGAGTTTTTGTGTTTTGGAAAAAGAAATGGAACCCTTTTGCAGAGGGGCACGATAATTAATTCCCCAAATCAGGTTGCCAGCAATTTTCAGGTGAATTGAATGAGTTTTCCAAAGCCAGTCAGCTGGGAGGGGTGGATGAATCCGGAAACAGCCTGTTTCCTTGTGACTAAATCAAGCCCACTATCAAAAAGGACTCTTGCATTTCTTTGGCTCTTTTCACATTTCTCTTCTTTATCATGGTTTGTAATGAATTTTCTGATGTGAGCTTTGATTTTGAGGCTGGAATATGGAGTTCAAGACACGGAAGGCATGGTCTTTTTCAATCAGGGCACAGCTGTTGGCTTGCTCCAATTCTGGCTTTCTGTCATGGTTTTGGGTGCCTCAGCCGAGTTTTGGTTTCTTGAGCGGCAATTTCCTAAAGGATTTCTGGGTCTGAGTTGGGTTTGCCTTCTTCCTTCCCAAATTTTGTATTCTGACGCAATACAAACACGAGTTTAGACAGCAGATCCATTATGAAATAAAAAAAAAAACAAAACCAATTAGCGTGTTATGCTTAGAATTCTGTAGGCAGCACGAACAACATGATTTTTTGTGTTTTGGAAAAATAAATGGAACCCTTTTGCAGAGGGGAATGATAATTAATTCCCCAAATCAGTTTGCCAGCGATTTTCAGGTGAATTGAATGAGTTTTCCAAAGCCAGTCAGCTGGGAGGGGTGGATGAATCCGGAAACAGCCTGTTTCCTTGTGACTAAATCAAGCCCACTCTCAAAAAGGACTCTTGCATTTCTTTAGCTCTTTTCACATTTTTCTTCTTTATCATGGTTTGTAATGAATTTCCTGATGTGAGCTTTGATTTTGAGGCTGGAATATGGAGTTCAAGACACGGAAGGCATGGTCTTTTTCAATCAGGGCACAGCTGTTGGCTTGCTCCAATTCTGGATTTCTGTCATGGTTTTGGGTGCCTCAGCCGAGTTTTGGTTTCTTGAGCGGCAATTTCCTAAAGGATTTCTGGGTCTGAGTTGGTTTTGCCTTCTTCCTTCCCAAATTTTGTATTCTGACGCAATACAAACACGAGTTTAGACAGCAGATCCATTATGAAAGAAAAAAAAACAAAACCAATTCGCGTGTCATGCTTAGAATCCTAGAGGCAGCACGACCAACATGAGTTTTTGTGTTTTGGACAAAGAAATGGAACACTTTTGCAGAGGGGGACGATAATTAATTCCCCAAATCACTGTGCCCGCGATGTTCAGGTGAATTGAATGAGTTTTCCAAAGCCAGTCAGCTGGGAGGGGTGGATGAATCCGGAAACAGCCTGTTTCCTTGTGACTAAATCAAGCCCACGATCAAAAAGGACTCTTCCATTTCTTTGGCTCTTTTCACATTTCTCTTCTTTATCATGGTTTGTAATGAATTTTCTGATGTGAGCTTTGATTTTGAGGCTGGAATATGGAGTTCAAGCCATGGAAGGAATGGTCTTTTTCAATCAGGGCACAGCTGTTGGCTTGCTCCAATTCTGGATTTCTGTCATGGTTTTGGGTGCCTCAGCCGAGTTTTGGTTTCTTGAGCAGCAATTTCCTAAAGGATTTCTGGGTCTGAGTTGGTTTTGCCTTCTTCCTTCCCAAAGTTTGTATTCTGACGCAATACAAACACGAGTTTAGACAGCAGATGCATTATGAAATAAAAAAAAAAAAAACAATTAGCGTGTCATGCTTAGAATTCTAGAGGCAGCACGACCAACATGAGTTTTTGTGTTATGGAAAAAGAAATGGAACCCTTTTGCAGAGGGGCACGATAATTTATTCCCCAAATCACTGTGCCCGCGATGTTCAGGTGAATTGAATGAGTTTTCCAAAGCCAGTCAGCTGGGAGGGGTGGATGAATGTGGAAACAGCCTGTTTCCTTGTGACTAAATCAAGCCCACTCTCAAAAAGGACTCTTCCATTTCTTTGGCTCTTTTCACATTTTTCTTCTTTATCATGGTTTGTAATGAATTTTCTGATGTGAGCTTTGATTTTGAGGTTGGAATATGGAGTTCAAGACACGGAAGGAAAGGTCTTTTTCAATCAGGGCACAGCTGTTGGCTTGCTCCAATTCTGGCTTTCTGTCATGGTTTTGGGTGCCTCAGCCGAGTTTTGGTTTCTTGAGCGGCAATTTCCTAAAGGATTTCTGGGTCTGAGTTGGTTTTGCCTTCTTCCTTCCCAAATTTTGTATTCTGACGCAATACAAACACGAGTTTAGACAGCAGATCCATTATGAAAGAAAAAACAAAACCAATTAGCGTGTCATGCTTAGAATTCTAGAGGCAGCACGACCAACATGAGTTTTTGTGTTTTGGAAAAAGAAATGGAACCCTTTTGCAGAGGGGCACGATAATTCATTCCCCAAATCAGTTTGCCAGCGATTTTCAGGTGAATTGAATGAGTTTTCCAAAGCCAGTCAGCTGGGAGGGGTGGATGAATCCGGAAACAGCCTGTTTCCTTGTGACGAAATCAAGCCCACTATCAAAAAGGACTCTTCCATTTCTTTGGCTCTTTTCACATTTCTCTTCTTTATCATGGTTTGTAATGAATTTTCTGATGTGAGCTTTGATTTTGAGGCTGGAATATGGAGTTCAAGACACGAAGGAATGGTCTTTTTCAATCAGGGCACAGCTGTTGGCTTGCTCCAATTCTGGCTTTCTGTCATGGTTTTGGGTGCCTCAGCCGAGTTTTGGTTTCTTGAGCAGCAATTTCCTAAAGGATTTCTGGGTCTGAGTTGGTTTTGCCTTCTTCCTTCCCAAAGTTTGTATTCTGACGCAATACAAACACGAGTTTAGACAGCAGATGCATTATGAAATAAAAAAAAAAAAAACAATTAGCGTGTCATGCTTAGAATTCTAGAGGCAGCACGACCAACATGAGTTTTTGTGTTATGGAAAAAGAAATGGAACCCTTTTGCAGAGGGGCACGATAATTTATTCCCCAAATCACTGTGCCCGCGATGTTCAGGTGAATTGAATGAGTTTTCCAAAGCCAGTCAGCTGGGAGGGGTGGATGAATGTGGAAACAGCCTGTTTCCTTGTGACTAAATCAAGCCCACTCTCAAAAAGGACTCTTCCATTTCTTTGGCTCTTTTCACATTTTTCTTCTTTATCATGGTTTGTAATGAATTTTCTGATGTGAGCTTTGATTTTGAGGTTGGAATATGGAGTTCAAGACACGGAAGGAAAGGTCTTTTTCAATCAGGGCACAGCTGTTGGCTTGCTCCAATTCTGGCTTTCTGTCATGGTTTTGGGTGCCTCAGCCGAGTTTTGGTTTCTTGAGCGGCAATTTCCTAAAGGATTTCTGGGTCTGAGTTGGTTTTGCCTTCTTCCTTCCCAAATTTTGTATTCTGACGCAATACAAACACGAGTTTAGACAGCAGATCCATTATGAAAGAAAAAACAAAACCAATTAGCGTGTCATGCTTAGAATTCTAGAGGCAGCACGACCAACATGAGTTTTTGTGTTTTGGAAAAAGAAATGGAACCCTTTTGCAGAGGGGCACGATAATTCATTCCCCAAATCAGTTTGCCAGCGATTTTCAGGTGAATTGAATGAGTTTTCCAAAGCCAGTCAGCTGGGAGGGGTGGATGAATCCAGAAACAGCCTGTTTCCTTGTGATGAAATCAAGCCCACTATCAAAAAGGACTCTTCCATTTCTTTGGCTCTTTTCACATTTCTCTTCTTTATCATGGTTTGTAATGAATTTTCTGATGTGAGCTTTGATTTTGAGGCTGGAATATGGAGTTCAAGACACGAAGGAATGGTCTTTTCCAATCAGGGCACAGCTGTTGGCTTGCTCCAATTCTGGCTTTCTGTCATGGTTTTGGGTGCCTCAGCCGAGTTTTGGTTTCTTGAGCGGCAATTTCCTAAAGGATTTCTGGGTCTGAGTTCGTTCTGCCTTCTTCCTTCCCAAATTTTGCATTCTGACGCAATACAAACACGAGTTTAGACAGCAGAGCCATTATGAAAGAAAAAAAAAAAACAAAACCAATTAGCGTGTCATGCTTAGAATTCTAGAGGCAGCACGACCAACATGATTTTTTGTGTTTTGGACAAAGAAATGGAACCCTTTTGCAGAGGGGGACGATAATTAATTCCCCAAATCAGTTTGCCAGCGATTTTCAGGTGAATTGAATGAGTTTTCCAAAGCCAGTCAGCTGGGAGGGGTGGATGAATGTGGAAACAGCCTGTTTCCTTGTGACTAAATCAAGCCCACTATCAAAAAGGACTCTTCCATTTCTTTGGCTCTTTTCACATTTTTCTTTTTTATCATGTTTTGTAATGAATTTTCTGATGTGAGCTTTGATTTTGAGGCTGGAATATGGAGTTAAAACACGGAAGGCATTGTCTTTTTCAATCAGGGCACAGCTGTTGGCTTGCTCCGATTCTGGCTTTCTGTCATGGTTTTGGGTGCCTCAGCCGAGTTTTGGTTTCTTGAGCGGCAATTTCCTAAATGATTTCTGGGTCTGAGTTGGTTTTGCCTTCTTCCTTCCCAAATTTTGTATTCTGACGCAATACAAACACGAGTTTAGACAGCAGATCCATTATGAAATAAAAAAAAAAAAACAAAACCAATGAGCGTGTCATGCTTAGAATTATAGAGGCAGCATGACCAACATGAGTTTTTGTGTTTTGGACAAAGAAATGGAACCCTTTTGCAGAGGGGGACAATAATTAATTCCCCAAATCACTGTACCCGCGATGTTCAGGTGAATTGAATGAGTTTTCCAAAGCCAGTCAGCTGGGAGGGGTGGATGAATGTGGAAACAGCCTGTTTCCTTGTGACTAAATCAAGCCCACTCTCAAAAAGGAATCTTCCATTTCTTTGGCTCTTTTCACATTTTTCTTATTTATCATGGTTTGTAATGAATTGTCTGATGTGAGCTTTGATTTTGAGGTTGGAATATGGAGTTCAAGACACGGAAGGAATGGTCTTTTTCAATCAGGGCACAGCTGTTGGCTTGCTCCAATTCTGGCTTTCTGTCATGGTTTTGGGTGCCTCAGCCGAGTTTTGGTTTCTTGAGCGGCAATTTCCTAAAGGAATTCTGGGTCTGAGTTGGTTTTGCCTTCTTCCTTCCCAAATTTTGTATTCTGACGCAATACAAACACGAGTTTAGACAGCAGATCCATTATGAAAGAAAAAACAAAACCAATTAGCGTGTCATGCTTAGAATTCTAGAGGCAGCACGACCAACATGAGTTTTTGTGTTTTGGAAAAAGAAATGGAACCCTTTTGCAGAGGGGCACGATAATTCATTCCCCAAATCACTTTGCCAGCGATTTTCAGGTGAATTGAATGAGTTTTCCAAAGCCAGTCAGCTGGGAGGGGTGGATGAATCCGGAAACAGCCTGTTTCCTTGTGACTAAATCAAGCCCACTATCAAAAAGGACTCTTCCATTTCTTTGGCTCTTTTCACATTTCTCTTCTTTATCATGGTTTGTAATGAATTTTCTGATGTGAGCTTTGATTTTGAGGCTGGAATATGGAGTTCAAGACCCGGAAGGAATGGTCTTTTTCAATCAGGGCACAGCTGTTGGCTTGCTCCAATTCTGGCTTTCTGTCATGGTTTTGGGTGCCTCAGCCGAGTTTTGGTTTCTTGAGCGGCAATTTCCTAAAGGATTTCTGGGTCTGAGTTCGTTCTGCCTTCTTCCTTCCCAAATTTTGCATTCTGACGCAATACAAACACGAGTTAAAACAGCAGATCCATTATGAAATAAAAAAAAACAAAACCAATGAGCGTGTCATGCTTAGAATTCTAGAGGCAGCACGACCAACATGAGTTTTTGTGTTTTGGAAAAAGAAATGGAACCCTTTTGCAGAGGTGGATGATAATTAATTCCCCAAATCATTTTGCCAGCGATGTTCAGGTGAATTGAATGAGTTTTCCAAAGCCAGTCAGCTGGGAGGGGTGGATGAATCCGGAAACAGCCTGTTTCCTTGGGACTAAATCAAGCCCACTATCAAAAAGGACTCTTCCATTTCTTTGGCTCTTTTCACATTTCTCTTCTTTGTCATGGTTTGTAATGAATTTTCTGATGTGAGCTTTGATTTTGAGGCTGGAATATGGAGTTCAAGACACTGAAGGAATGGTCTTTTTCAATCAGGGCACAGCTGTTGGCTTGCTCCAATTCTGGCTTTCTGTCATGGTTTTGGGTGCCTCAGCCGAGTTTTGGTTTCTTGAGCGGCAATTTCCTAAAGGATTTCTGGGTCTGAGCTGGTTTTGCCTTCTTCCTTCCCAAAGTTTGTATTCTGACACAATACAAACACGAGTTTAGACAGCAGATCCATTATGAAAGAAAAAAAAAACAAAACCAATGAGCGTGTCATGCTTAGAATTCTAGAGGCAGCACGACCAACATGAGTTTTTGTGTTTTGGACAAAGAAATGGAACCCTTTTGCAGAGGTGGATGATAATTAATTCCCCAAATCAGTTTGCCAGCGATGTTCAGGTGAATTGAATGAGTTTTCCAAAGCCAGTCAGCTGGGAGGGGTGGATGAATCCGGAAACAGCCTGTTTCCTTGTGACTAAATCAAGCCCACTATCAAAAAGGACTCTTCCATTTCTTTGGCTCTTTTCACATTTCTCTTCTTTGTCATGGTTTGTAATGAATTTTCTGATGTGAGCTTTGATTTTGAGGCTGGAATATGGAGTTCAAGACACTGAAGGAATGGTCTTTTTCAATCAGGGCACAGCTGTTGGCTTGCTCCAATTCTGGCTTTCTGTCATGGTTTTGGGTGCCTCAGCCGAGTTTTGGTTTCTTGAGCGGCAATTTCCTAAAGGATTTCTGGGTCTGAGTTGGTTTTGCCTTCTTCCTTCCCAAAGTTTGTATTCTGACACAATACAAACACGAGTTTAGACAGCAGATCCATTATGAAAGAAAAAAAAAACAAATCCAATGAGCGTGTCATGCTTAGAATTCTAGAGGCAGCACGACCAACATGAGTTTTTGTGTTTTGGAAAAAGAAATGGAACCCTTTTGCAGAGGTGGATGATAATTAATTCCCCAAATCAGTTTGCCAGCGATGTTCAGGTGAATTGAATGAGTTTTCCAAAGCCAGTCAGCTGGGAGGGGTGGATGAATCCGGAAACAGCCTGTTTCCTTGTGACTAAATCAAGCCCACTATCAAAAAGGACTCTTCCATTTCTTTGGCTCTTTTCACATTTTTCTTCTTTATCATGGTTTGTAATGAATTTTCTGATGTGAGCTTTGATTTTGAGGCTGGAATATGGAGTTCAAGACCTGGAAGGAATGGTCTTTTTCAATCAGGGCACAGCTGTTGGCTTGCTCCGATTCTGGCTTTCTGTCATGGTTTTGGGTGCCTCAGCCGAGTTTTGGTTTCTTGAGCGGCAATACCTAAAGGATTTCTGGGTCTGAGTTGGTTTTGCCTTCTTCCTTCCCAAATTTTGTATTCTGACGCAATACAAACACGAGTTTAGACAGCAGATCCATTATGAAAGAAAAAACAAAACCAATTAGCGTGTCATGCTTAGAATTCTAGAGGCAGCACGACCAACATGAGTTTTTGTGTTTTGGAAAAAGAAATGGAACCCTTTTGCAGAGGGGAACGATAATTAATTCCCCAAATCAGTTTGCCAGCGATTTTCAGGTGAATTGAATGAGTTTTCCAAAGCCAGTCAGCTGGGAGGGGTGGATGAATGCGGAAACAGCCTGTTTCCTTGTGACTAAATCAAGCCCACTATCAAAAGGACTCTTCCATTTCTTTGGCTCTTTTCACATTTCTCTTCTTTATCATGGTTTGTAATGAATTTTCTGATGTGAGCTTTGATTTTGAGGTTGGAATATGGAGTTCAAGACACGGAAGGAATGGTCTTTTTCAATCAGGGCACAGCTGTTGGCTTGCTCCAATTCTGGCTTTCTGTCACGGTTTTGGGTGCCTCAGCCGAGTTTTTGTTTCTTGAGCGGCAATTTCCTAAAGGATTTCTGGGTCTGAGTTGGTTTTGCCTTCTTCCTTCCCAAATTTTGTATTCTGACGCAATACAAACACGAGTTTAGACAGCAGATCCATTACTAAATAAAAAAAAAAAAAACCAATTCGCGTGTCATGCTTAGAATTCTAGAGGCAGCACGACCAGCATGAGTTTTTGTGTTTTGGACAAAGAAATGGAACCCTTTTGCAGAGGGGAACGATAATTCATTCCCCAAATCAGTTTGCCAGCGATTTTCAGGTGAATTGAATGAGTTTTCCAAAGCCAGTCAGCTGGGAGGGGTGGATGAATCCGGAAACAGCCTGTTTCCTTGTGACTAAATCAAGCCCACTCTCATAAAGGACTCTTCCATTTCTTTGGCTCTTTTCACATTTCTCTTCTTTATCATGGCTTGTAATGAATTTTCTGATGTGAGCTTTGATTTTGAGGCTGGAATATGGAGTTCAAGACCCGGAAGGAATGGTCTTTTTCAATCAGGGCACAGCTGTTGGCTTGCTCCGATTCTGGCTTTCTGTCATGGTTTTGGGTGCCTCAGCCGAGTTTTGGTTTCTTGAGCGGCAATTTCCTAAAGGATTTCTGGGTCTGAGTTGGTTTTGCCTTCTTCCTTTCCAAATTTTGTATTCTGACGCAATACAAACACGAGTTTAGACAGCAGATCCATTATGAAATAAAAAAAAACAAAACCAATTAGCGTGTCATGCTTAGAATTCTAGAGGCAGCACGACCAACATGAGTTTTTGTGTTTTGGACAAAGAAATGGAACCCTTTTGCAGAGGGGAACGATAATTCATTCCCCAAATCAGTTTGCCAGCGATTTTCAGGTGAATTGAATGAGTTTTCCAAAGCCAGTCAGCTGGGAGGGGTGGATGAATCCGGAAACAGCCTGTTTCCTTGTGACTAAATCAAGCCCACTATCAAAAAGGACTCTTCCATTTCTTTGGCTCTTTTCACATTTTTCTTCTTTATCATGGTTTGTAATGAATTTTCTGATGTGAGCTTTGATTTTGAGGCTGGAATATGGAGTTCAAGACCCGGAAGGAATGGTCTTTTTCAATCAGGGCACAGCTGTTGGCTTGCTCCGATTCTGGCTTTCTGTCATGGTTTTGGGTGCCTCAGCCGAGTTTTGGTTTCTTGAGCGGCAATTTCCTAAAGGATTTCTGGGTCTGAGTTGGTTTTGCCTTCTTCCTTTCCAAATTTTGTATTCTGACGCAATACAAACACGAGTTTAGACAGCAGATCCATTATGAAATAAAAAAAAACAAAACCAATTAGCGTGTCATGCTTAGAATTCTAGAGGCAGCACGACCAACATGAGTTTTTGTGTTTTGGACAAAGAAATGGAACCCTTTTGCAGAGGGGAACGATAATTCATTCCCCAAATCAGTTTGCCAGCGATTTTCAGGTGAATTGAATGAGTTTTCCAAAGCCAGTCAGCTGGGAGGGGTGGATGAATCCGGAAACAGCCTGTTTCCTTGTGACTAAATCAAGCCCACTATCAAAAAGGACTCTTCCATTTCTTTGGCTCTTTTCACATTTTTCTTCTTTATCATGGTTTGTAATGAATTTTCTGATGTGAGCTTTGATTTTGAGGCTGGAATATGGAGTTCAAGACACGGAAGGAATGGTCTTTTTCAATCAGGGCACAGCTGTTGGCTTGCTCCGATTCTGGCTTTCTGTCATGGTTTTGGGTGCCTCAGCCGAGTTTTGGTTTCTTGAGCGGCAATTTCCTAAAGGATTTCTGGGTCTGAGTTGGTTTTGCCTTCTTCCTTCCCAAATTTTGTATTCTGACGCAATACAAACACGAGTTTAGACAGCAGATCCATTATGAAAGAAAAAACAAAACCAATTAGCGTGTCATGCTTAGAATTCTAGAGGCAGCACGACCAACATGAGTTTTTGTGTTTTGGACAAAGAAATGGAACCCTTTTGCAGAGGGGAACGATAATTCATTCCCCAAATCAGTTTGCCAGCGATTTTCAGGTGAATTGAATGAGTTTTCCAAAGCCAGTCAGCTGGGAGGGGTGGATGAATCCGGAAACAGCCTGTTTCCTTGTGACTAAATCAAGCCCACTATCAAAAAGGACTCTTCCATTTCTTTGGCTCTTTTCACATTTTTCTTCTTTATCATGGTTTGTAATGAATTTTCTGATGTGAGCTTTGATTTTGAGGCTGGAATATGGAGTTCAAGACACGGAAGGAATGGTCTTTTTCAATCAGGGCACAGCTGTTGGCTTGCTCCGATTCTGGCTTTCTGTCATGGTTTTGGGTGCCTCAGCCGAGTTTTGGTTTCTTGAGCGGCAATTTCCTAAAGGATTTCTGGGTCTGAGTTGGTTTTGCCTTCTTCCTTCCCAAATTTTGTATTCTGACGCAATACAAACACGAGTTTAGACAGCAGATCCATTATGAAATAAAAAAAAACAAAACCAATTAGCGTGTCATGCTTAGAATTCTAGAGGCAGCACGACCAACATGAGTTTTTCTGTTTTGGACAAAGAAATGGAACCCTTTTGCAGAGGGGAACGATAATTCATTCCCCAAATCAGTTTGCCAGCGATTTTCAGGTGAATTGAATGAGTTTTCCAAAGCCAGTCAGCTGGGAGGGGTGGATGAATCCGGAAACAGCCTGTTTCCTTGTGACTAAATCAAGCCCACTATCAAAAAGGACTCTTCCATTTCTTTGGCTCTTTTCACATTTTTCTTCTTTATCATGGTTTGTAATGAATTTTCTGATGTGAGCTTTGATTTTGAGGCTGGAATATGGAGTTCAAGACACGGAAGGAATGGTCTTTTTCAATCAGGGCACAGCTGTTGGCTTGCTCCGATTCTGGCTTTCTGTCATGGTTTTGGGTGCCTCAGCCGAGTTTTGGTTTCTTGAGCGGCAATTTCCTAAAGGATTTCTGGGTCTGAGTTGGTTTTGCCTTCTTCCTTCCCAAATTTTGTATTCTGACGCAATACAAACACGAGTTTAGACAGCAGATCCATTATGAAAGAAAAAACAAAACCAATTAGCGTGTCATGCTTAGAATTCTAGAGGCAGCACGACCAACATGAGTTTTTGTGTTTTGGACAAAGAAATGGAACCCTTTTGCAGAGGGGAACGATAATTCATTCCCCAAATCAGTTTGCCAGCGATTTTCAGGTGAATTGAATGAGTTTTCCAAAGCCAGTCAGCTGGGAGGGGTGGATGAATCCGGAAACAGCCTGTTTCCTTGTGACTAAATCAAGCCCACTATCAAAAAGGACTCTTCCATTTCTTTGGCTCTTTTCACATTTTTCTTCTTTATCATGGTTTGTAATGAATTTTCTGATGTGAGCTTTGATTTTGAGGCTGGAATATGGAGTTCAAGACACGGAAGGAATGGTCTTTTTCAATCAGGGCACAGCTGTTGGCTTGCTCCGATTCTGGCTTTCTGTCATGGTTTTGGGTGCCTCAGCTGAGTTTTGGTTTCTTGAGCGGCAATTTCCTAAAGGATTTCTGGGTCTGAGTTGGTTTTGCCTTCTTCCTTTCCAAATTTTGTATTCTGACGCAATACAAACACGAGTTTAGACAGCAGCTCCATTATGAAATAAAAAAAAAATCAAAACCAATTAGCGTGTCATGCTTAGAATTCTAGAGGCAGCACGACCAACATGAGTTTTTGTGTTTTGGACAAACAAATGGAACCCTTTTGCAGAGGGGAACGATAATTCATTCCCCAAATCAGTTTGCCAGCGCTTTTCAGGTGAATTGAATGAGTTTTCCAAAGCCAGTCAGCTGGGAGGGGTGGATGAATCCGGAAACAGCCTGTTTCCTTGTGACTAAATCAAGCCCACTCTCAAAAAGGACTCTTCCATTTCTTTGGCTCTTTTCACATTTCTCTTCTTTATCATGGCTTGTAATGAATTTTTGTATGTGAGCTTTGATTTTGAGGCTGGAATATGGAGTTCAAGACACGGAAGGAATGGTCTTTTTCAATCAGGGCACAGCTGTTGGCTTGCTCCGATTCTGGCTTTCTGTCATGGTTTTGGGTGCCTCAGCCGAGTTTTGGTTTCTTGAGCGGCAATTTCCTAAAGGATTTCTGGGTCTGAGTTGGTTTTGCCTTCTTCCTTCCCAAATTTTGTATTCTGACGCAATACAAACACGAGTTTAGACAGCAGCTCCATTATGAAATAAAAAAAAAAAAAACCAATTAGCGTGTCATGCTTAGAATTCTAGAGGCAGCACGACCAACATGAGTTTTTCTGTTTTGGACAAAGAAATGGAACCCTTTTGCAGAGGGGAACGATAATTAATTCCCCAAATCAGTTTGCCAGCGATTTTCAGGTGAATTGAATGAGTTTTCCAAAGCCAGTCACCTGGGAGGGGTGGATGAATCCGGAAACAGCCTGTTTCCTTGTGACTAAATCAAGCCCACTCTCAAAAAGGACTCTTCCATTTCTTTGGCTCTTTTCACATTTTTCTTCTTTATCCTGGTTTGTAATGAATTTTCTGATGTGAGCTTTGATTTTGAGGCTGGAATATGGAGTTCAAGACACGGAAGGAATGGTCTTTTTCAATCAGGACACAGCTGTTGGCTTGCTCCGATTCTGGCTTTCTGTCATGGTTTTGGGTGCCTCAGCCGAGTTTTGGTTTCTTGAGCGGCAATTTCCTAAAGGATTTCTGGGTCTGAGTTGGTTTTGCCTTCTTCCTTCCCAAATTTTGTATTCTGACGCAATACAAACACGAGTTTAGACAGCAGATCCATTATGAAATAAAAAAAAACAAAACCAATTAGCGTGTCATGCTTAGAATTCTAGAGGAAGCACGACCAACATGAGATTTTGTGTTTTGGACAAAGAAATGGAACCCTTTTGCAGAGGGGAACGATAATTCATTCCCCAAATCAGTTTGCCAGCGATTTTCAGGTGAATTGAATGAGTTTTCCAAAGCCAGTCAGCTGGGAGGGGTGGATGAATCCGGAAACAGCCTGTTTCCTTGTGACTAAATCAAGCCCACTATCAAAAAGGACTCTTGCATTTCTTTGGCTCTTTTCACATTTTTCTTCTTTATCATGGTTTGTAATGAATTTTCTGATGGGAGCTTTGATTTTGAGGCTGGAATATGGAGTTCAAGACACGGAAGGAATGGTCTTTTTCAATCAGGACACAGCTGTTGGCTTGCTCCGATTCTGGCTTTCTGTCATGGTTTTGGGTGCCTCAGCCGAGTTTTGGTTTCTTGAGCGGCAATTTCCTAAAGGATTTCTGGGTCTGAGTTGGTTTTGCCTTCTTCCTTTCCAAATTTTGTATTCTGACGCAATACAAACACGAGTTTAGACAGCAGATCCATTATGAAATAAAAAAAAAACAAAACCAATTAGCGTGTCATGCTTAGAATTCTAGAGGAAGCACGACCAACATGAGATTTTGTGTTTTGGACAAAGAAATGGAACCCTTTTGCAGAGGGGAACGATAATTCATTCCCCAAATCAGTTTGCCAGCGATTTTCAGGTGAATTGAATGAGTTTTCCAAAGCCAGTCAGCTGGGAGGGGTGGATGAATGCGGAAACAGCCTGTTTCCTTGTGACTAAATCAAGCCCACTCTCAAAAAGGACTCTTCCATTTCTTTGGCTCTTTTCACATTTTTCTTCTTTATCATGGTTTGTAATGAATTTTCTGATGTGAGCTTTGATTTTGAGGCTGGAATATGGAGTTCAAGACCCGGAAGGCATGGTCTTTTTCAATCAGGGCACAGCTGTTGGCTTGCTCCAATTCTGGCTTTCTGTCATGGTTTTGGGTGCCTCAGCCGAGTTTTGGTTTCTTGAGCGGCAATTTCCTAAAGGATTTCTGAGTCTGAGTTGGTTTTGCCTTCTTCCTTCCCAAATTTTGTATTCTGACGCAATACAAACACGAGTTTAGACAGCAGATCCATTATGAAATAAAAAAAAAAAAAACAAAACCAATTGGCGTATCATGCTTAGAATTCTAGAGGCAGCACGACCAACATGAGTTTTTGTGTTTTGGACAAAGAAATGGAACCCTTTTGCAGAGGGGAACGATAATTCATTCCCCAAATCAGTTTGCCAGCGATTTTCAGGTGAATTGAATGAGTTTTCCAAAGCCAGTCAGCTGGGAGGGGTGGATGAATCCGGAAACAGCCTGTGTCCTCGTGACTAAATCAAGCCCACTATCAAAAAGGACTCTTCCATTTCTTTGGCTCTTTTCACATTTTTCTTCTTTATCATGGTTTGTAATGAATTTTCTGATGTGAGCTTTGATTTTGAGGCTGGAATATGGAGTTCAAGACACGGAAGGAATGGTCTTTTTCAATCAGGGCACAGCTGTTGGCTTGCTCCAATTCTGGCTTTCTGTCATGGTTTTGGGTGCCTCAGCCGAGTTTTGGTTTCTTGAGCGGCAATTTCCTAAAGGATTTCTGGGTCTGAGTTGGTTTTGCCTTCTTCCTTCCCAAATTTTGTATTCTGACGCAATACAAACACGAGTTTAGACAGCAGATCCATTATGAAATAAAAAAAAACAAAACCAATTAGCGTGTCATGCTTAGAATTCTAGAGGCAGCACGACCAACATGAGATTTTGTGTTTTGGACAAAGAAATGGAACCCTTTTGCAGAAGGGAACGATAATTAATTCCCCAAATCAGTTTGCCAGCGATTTTCAGGTGAATTGAATGAGTTTTCCAAAGCCAGTCAGCTGGGAGGGGTGGATGAATGCGGAAACAGCCTGTTTCCTTGTGACTAAATCAAGCCCACTATCAAAAAGGACTCTTCCATTTCTTTGGCTCTTTTCACATTTTTCTCCTTTATCATGGTTTGTAATGAATTTTCTGATGTGAGCTTTGATTTTGAGGCTGGAATATGGAGTTCAAGACACGGAAGGAATGGTCTTTTTCAATCAGGGCACAGCTGTTGGCTTGCTCCGATTCTGGCTTTCTGTCATGGTTTTGGGTGCCTCAGCCGAGTTTTGGTTTCTTGAGCGGCAATTTCCTAAAGGATTTCTGGGTCTGAGTTGGTTTTGCCTTCTTCCTTCCCAAATTTTGTATTCTGACGCAATACAAACATGAGTTTAGACAGCAGATCCAGTATGAAATAAAAAACAAAACCAATTAGCGTGTCACGCTTAGAATTCTAGATGCAGCACGACCAACATGAGTTTTTGTGTTTTGGACAAAGAAATGGAACCCTTTTGCAGAGGGGAACGATAGTTAATTCCCCAAATCAGTTTGCCAGCGATTTTCAGGTGAATTGAATGAGTTTTCCAAAGCCAGTCAGCTGGGAGGGGTGGATGAATCCGGAAACAGCCTGTGTCCTCGTGACTAAATCAAGCCCACTATCAACAAGGACTCTTGCATTTCATTGGCTCTTTTCACATTTTTCTTCTTTATCATGGTTTGTAATGAATTTTCTGATGTGAGCTTTGATTTTGAGGCTGGAATATGGAGCTCAAGACACGGAAGGAATGGTCTTTTTCAATCAGGGCACAGCTGTTGGCTTGCTCCGATTCTGGCTTTCTGTCATGGTTTTGGGTGCCTCAGCCGAGTTTTGGTTTCTTGAGCGGCAATTTCCTAAAGGATTTCTGGGTCTGAGTTGGTTTTGCCTTCTTCCTTCCCAAATTTTGTATTCTGACGCAATACAAACACGAGTTTAGACAGCAGATCCATTATGAAAGAAAAAACAAAACCAATTAGCGTGTCATGCTTAGAACTCTAGAGGCAGCACGACCAACATGAGTTTTTGTGTTTTGGACAAAGAAATGGAACCCTTTTGCAGAGGGGAACGATAATTCATTCCCCAAATAGTTTGCCAGCGATTTTCAGGTGAATTGAATGAGTTTTCCAAAGCCAGTCAGCTGGGATGGGTGAAAGAATCCGGAAACAGCCTGTTTCCTTGTGATTAAATCAAGCCCACTATCAACAAGGACTCTTCCATTTCTTTGGCTCTTTTCACATTTTTCTTCTTTATCATGGTTTGTAATGAATTTTCTGATGTGAGCTTTGATTTTGAGGCTGGAATATGGAGTTCAAGACACGGAAGGAATGGTCTTTTTCAATCAGGGCACAGCTGTTGGCTTGCTCCAATTCTGGCTTTCTGTCATGGTTTTGGGTGCCTCAGCCGAGTTTTGGTTTCTTGAGCGGCAATTTCCTAAAGGATTTCTGGGTCTGAGTTGGTTTTGCCTTCTTCCTTCCCAAATTTTGTATTCTGACGCAATACA
This sequence comes from Oryctolagus cuniculus, assembly GCF_051225735.1. Taxonomy (NCBI): domain Eukaryota; kingdom Metazoa; phylum Chordata; class Mammalia; order Lagomorpha; family Leporidae; genus Oryctolagus; species Oryctolagus cuniculus. The sequence goes on along the minus strand of NC_142879.1, from coordinate 81,186,059 downwards.
AACACGAGTTTAGACAGCAGATCCATTATGAAATAAAAAAAAACAAAACCAATTAGCGTGTCATGCTTAGAATTCTAGAGGCAGCACGACCAACATGAGATTTTGTGTTTTGGACAAAGAAATGGAACCCTTTTGCAGAAGGGAACGATAATTAATTCCCCAAATCAGTTTGCCAGCGATTTTCAGGTGAATTGAATGAGTTTTCCAAAGCCAGTCAGCTGGGAGGGGTGGATGAATGCGGAAACAGCCTGTTTCCTTGTGACTAAATCAAGCCCACTATCAAAAAGGACTCTTCCATTTCTTTGGCTCTTTTCACATTTTTCTCCTTTATCATGGTTTGTAATGAATTTTCTGATGTGAGCTTTGATTTTGAGGCTGGAATATGGAGTTCAAGACACGGAAGGAATGGTCTTTTTCAATCAGGGCACAGCTGTTGGCTTGCTCCGATTCTGGCTTTCTGTCATGGTTTTGGGTGCCTCAGCCGAGTTTTGGTTTCTTGAGCGGCAATTTCCTAAAGGATTTCTGGGTCTGAGTTGGTTTTGCCTTCTTCCTTCCCAAATTTTGTATTCTGACGCAATACAAACATGAGTTTAGACAGCAGATCCAGTATGAAATAAAAAACAAAACCAATTAGCGTGTCACGCTTAGAATTCTAGATGCAGCACGACCAACATGAGTTTTTGTGTTTTGGACAAAGAAATGGAACCCTTTTGCAGAGGGGAACGATAGTTAATTCCCCAAATCAGTTTGCCAGCGATTTTCAGGTGAATTGAATGAGTTTTCCAAAGCCAGTCAGCTGGGAGGGGTGGATGAATCCGGAAACAGCCTGTTTCCTTGGGACTAAATCAAGCCCACTATCAACAAGGACTCTTGCATTTCATTGGCTCTTTTCACATTTTTCTTCTTTATCATGGTTTGTAATGAATTTTCTGATGTGAGCTTTGATTTTGAGGCTGGAATATGGAGCTCAAGACACGGAAGGAATGGTCTTTTTCAATCAGGGCACAGCTGTTGGCTTGCTCCGATTCTGGCTTTCTGTCATGGTTTTGGGTGCCTCAGCCGAGTTTTGGTTTCTTGTGCGGCAATTTCCTAAAGGATTTCTGGGTCTGAGTTGGTTTTGCCTTCTTCCTTCCCAAATTTTGTATTCTGACGCAATACAAACACGAGTTTAGACAGCAGATCCATTATGAAAGAAAAAACAAAACCAATTAGCGTGTCATGCTTAGAACTCTAGAGGCAGCACGACCAACATGAGTTTTTGTGTTTTGGACAAAGAAATGGAACCCTTTTGCAGAGGGGAACGATAATTAATTCCCCAAATAGTTTGCCAGCGATTTTCAGGTGAATTGAATGAGTTTTCCAAAGCCAGTCAGCTGGGATGGGTGAAAGAATCCGGAAACAGCCTGTTTCCTTGTGATTAAATCAAGCCCACTATCAACAAGGACTCTTCCATTTCTTTGGCTCTTTTCACATTTTTCTTCTTTATCATGGTTTGTAATGAATTTTCTGATGTGAGCTTTGATTTTGAGGCTGGATTATGGAGTTCAAGACACGGAAGGAATGGTCTTTTTCAATCAGGGCACAGCTGTTGGCTTGCTCCAATTCTGGCTTTCTGTCATGGTTTTGGGTGCCTCAGCCGAGTTTTGGTTTCTTGAGCGGCAATTTCCTAAAGGATTTCTGGGTCTGAGTTGGTTTTGCCTTCTTCCTTCCCAAATTTTGTATTCTGACGCAATACAAACACGAGTTTAGACAGCAGATCCATTATGAAATAAAAAAAAAAAAACAATTCACGTGTCATGATTAGAATTCTAGAGGCAGCACGACCAACATGAGTTTTTGTGTTTTGGACAAAGAAATGGAACCCTTTTGCAGAGGGGAACGATAATTAATTCCCCCAAATCAGTTTGCCAGCGATTTTCAGGTGAATTGAATGAGTTTTCCAAAGCCAGTCAGCTGGGAGGGGTGGATGAATCCGGAAACAGCCTGTTTCCTTGGGACTAAATCAAGCCCACTATCAACAAGGACTCTTCCATTTCTTTGGCTCTTTTCACATTTTTCTTCTTTATCATGGTTTGTAATGAATTTTCTGATGTGAGCTTTGATTTTGAGGCTGGTATATGGAGTTCAAGACACGGAAGGAATGGTCTTTTTCAATCAGGTCACAGCTGTTGGCTTGCTCCAATTCTGGCTTTCTGTCATGGTTTTGGGTGCCTCAGCCGAGGTTTGGTTTCTTGAGCGGCAATTTCCTAAAGGATGTCTGGGTCTGAGTTGGTTTTGCCTTCTTCCTTCCCAAATTTTGTATTCTGACGCAATACAAACACGAGTTTAGACAGCAGATCCATTATGAAATAAAAAAAACAAAAGCAATGAGCGTGTCATGCTTAGAATTCTAGAGGCAGCACGACCAACATGAGTTTTTGTGTTTTGGACAAAGAAATGGAACCCTTTTGCAGAGGGGAACGATAATTCATTCCCCAAATCAGTTTGCCAGCGATTTTCAGGGGAATTGAATGAGTTTTCCAAAGCCAGTCAGCTGGGAGGGGTGGATGAATCCGGAAACAGCCTGTTTCCTTGTGACTAAATCAAGCCCACTATCAACAAGGACTCTTCCATTTCTTTGGCTCTTTTCACATTTTTCTTCTTTATCATGGTTTGTAATGAATTTTCTGATGTGAGCTTTGATTTTGAGGCTGGAATATGGAGTTCAAGACACGGAAGGAATGGTCTTTTTCAATCAGGGGACAGCTGTTGGCTTGCTCCAATTCTGGCTTTCTGTCATGGTTTTGGGTGCCTCAGCCGAGTTTTGGTTTCTTGAGCGGCAATTTCCTAAAGGATGTCTGGGTCTGAGTTGGTTTTGCCTTCTTCCTTCCCAAATTTTGTATTCTGACGCAATACAAACACGAGTTTAGACAGCAGATCCATTATGAAATAAAAAACAAAACCAATTAGCGTGTCACGCTTATAATTCTAGAGGCAGCACGACCAACATGAGTTTTTGTGTTTTGGAAAAAGAAATGGAACCCTTTTGCAGAGGGGAACGATAATTCATTCCCCCAAATCAGTTTGCCAGCGATTTTCAGGTGAATTGAATGAGTTTTCCAAAGCCAGTCAGCTGGCAGGGGTGGATGAATGCGGAAACAGCCTGTTTCCTTGTGACTAAATCAAGCCCACTCTCAAAAAGGACTCTTCCATTTCTTTGGCTCTTTTCAAATTTTTCTTCTTTATCATGGTTTGTAATGAATTTTCTGATGTGAGCTTTGATTTTGAGGCTGGAATATGGAGTTCAAGACCCGGAAGGAATGGTCTTTTTCAATCAGGGCACAGCTGTTGGCTTGCTCCGATTCTGGCTTTCTGTCATGGTTTTGGGTGCCTCAGCCGAGTTTTGGTTTCTTGAGCGGCAATTTCCTAAAGGATTTCTGGGTCTGAGTTGGTTTTGCCTTCTTCCTTCCCAAATATTGTATTCTGACGCAATACAAACACGAGTTTAGACAGCAGATCCATTATGAAATAAAAAAAAAAAACCAATAGCGTGTCACGCTTAGAATTCTAGAGGCAGCACGACCAACATGAGTTTTTGTGTTTTGGACAAAGAAATGGAACCCTTTTGCAGAAATGAACGATAATTAATTCCCCCAAATCAGTTTGCCAGCGATTTTCAGGTGAATTGAATGAGTTTTCCAAAGCCAGTCAGCTGGGAGGGGTGGATGAATCCGGAAACAGCCTGTTTCCTTGTGACTAAATCAAGCCCACTATCAAAAAGGACTCTTCCATTTCTTTGGCTCTTTTCACATTTTTCTTCTTTATCATGGTTTGTAATGAATTTTCTGATGTGAGCTTTGATTTTGAGGCTGGAATATGGAGTTCAAGACACGGAAGGAATGGTCTTTTTCAATCAGGGCACAGCTGTTGGCTTGCTCCAATTCTGGCTTTCTGTCATGGTTTTGGGTGCCTCAGCCGAGTTTTGGTTTCTTGAGCGGCAATTTCCTAAAGGATTTCTGGGTCTGAGTTGGTTTTGCCTTCTTCCTTCCCAAATTTTGTATTCTGACGCAATACAAACACGAGTTTAGACAGCAGATCCATTATGAAATAAAAAACAAAACCAATTAGCGTGTCACGCTTATAATTCTAGAGGCAGCACGACCAACATGAGTTTTTGTGTTTTGGACAAAGAAATGGAACCCTTTTGCAGAGGGGAACGATAATTCATTCCCCCAAATCAGTTTGCCAGCGATTTTCAGGTGAATTGAATGAGTTTTCCAAAGCCAGTCAGCTGGGAGGGGTGGATGAATGCGGAAACAGCCTGTTTCCTTGTGACTAAATCAAGCCCACTATCAAAAAGGACTCTTCCATTTCTTTGGCTCTTTTCACATTTTTCTTCGTTATCATGGTTTGTAATGAATTTTCTGATGTGAGCTTTGATTTTGAGGCTGGAATATGGAGTTCAAGACACGGAAGGAATGGTCTTTTTCAATCAGGGCACAGCTGTTGGCTTGCTCCGATTCTGGCTTTCTGTCATGGTTTTGGGTGCCTCAGCCGAGTTTTGGTTTCTTGAGCGGCAATTTCCTAAAGGATTTCTGGGTCTGAGTTGGTTTTGCCTTCTTCCTTCCCAAATTTTGTATTCTGACGCAATACAAACACGAGTTTAGACAGCAGATCCATTATGAAATAAAAAACAAAACCAATTAGCGTGTCACGCTTATAATTCTAGAGGCAGCACGACCAACATGAGTTTTTGTGTTTTGGACAAAGAAATGGAACCCTTTTGCAGAGGGGAACGATAATTCATTCCCCCAAATCAGTTTGCCAGCAATTTTCAGGTGAATTGAATGAGTTTTCCAAAGCCAGTCAGCTGGGAGGGGTGGATGAATGCGGAAACAGCCTGTTTCCTTGTGACTAAATCAAGCCCACTATCAACAAGGACTCTTCCATTTCTTTGGCTCTTTTCACATTTTTCTTAGTTATCATGGTTTGTAATGAATTTTCTGATGTGAGCTTTGATTTTGAGGCTGGAATATGGAGTTCAAGACACGGAAGGAATGGTCTTTTTCAATCAGGGCACAGCTGTTGGCTTGCTCCGATTCTGGCTTTCTGTCATGGTTTTGGGTGCCTCAGCCGAGTTTTGGTTTCTTGAGCGGCAATTTCCTAAAGGATTTCTGGGTCTGAGTTGGTTTTGCCTTCTTCCTTCCCAAATTTTGTATTCTGACGCAATACAAACACGAGTTTAGACAGCAGATCCATTATGAAATAAAAAACAAAACCAATTAGCGTGTCATGCTTAGAACTCTAGAGGCAGCACGACCAACATGAGTTTTTGTGTTTTGGACAAAGAAATGGAACCCTTTGGCAGAGGGGAACGATAATTCATTCCCCCAAATCAGTTTGCCAGCGATTTTCAGGTGAATTGAAAGAGTTTTCCAAAGCCAGTCAGCTGGGAGGGGTGGATGAATCCGGAAACAGCCTGTTTCCTTGTGACTAAATCAAGCCCACTATCAACAAGGACTCTTCCATTTCTTTGTCTCTTTTCACATTTTTCTGCTTTATCATGGTTTGTAATGAATTTTCTGATGTGAGCTTTGATTTTGAGGCTGGAATATGGAGTTCAAGACACGGAAGGAATGGTCTTTTTCAATGAGGGCACAGCTGTTGGCTTGCTCCAATTCTGGCTTTCTGTCATGGTTTTGGGTGCCTCAGCCGAGTTTTGGTTTCTTGAGTGGCAATTTCCCAAAGGATTTCTGGGTCTGAGTTGGTTTTGCCTTCTTCCTTCCCAAATTTTGTATTCTGACGCAATACAAACACGAGTTTAGACAGCAGATCCACTATGAAATAAAAAAAAAAAAAAAACAATGAACGTGTCATGCTTAGAATTCTAGAGGCAGCACGACCAACATGAGTTTTTGTGTTTTGGAAAAAGAAATGGAACCCTTTTGCAGAGGGACACGATAATTCATTCCCCCAAATCAGTTTGCCAGCGATTTTCAGGTGAATTGAATGAGTTTTCCAAAGCCAGTCAGCTGGGAGGGGTGGATGAATCCGGAAACAGCCTGTTTCCTTGTGACTAAATCAAGCCCACTCTCAAAAAGGACTCTTCCATTTCTTTGGCTCTTTTCACATTTTTCTTCTTTATCATGGTTTGTAATGAATTTTCTGATGTGAGCTTTGATTTTGAGGCTGGAATATGGAGTTCAAGACCCGGAAGGCATGGTCTTTTTCAATCAGGGCACAGCTGTTGGCTTGCTCCAATTCTGGCTTTCTGTCATGGTTTTGGGTGCCTCAGCCGAGTTTTGGTTTCTTGAGCGGCAATTTCCTAAAGGATGTCTGGGTCTGAGTTGGTTTTGCCTTCTTCCTTCCCAAATTTTGTATTCTGACGCAATACAAACACGAGTTTAGACAGCAGATCCATTATGAAATAAAAAAAAAACCAATTAACGTGTCATGCTTAGAATTCTAGAGGAAGCACGACCAACATGAGTTTTTGTGTTTTGGAAAAAGAAATGGAAGCCTTTTGCAGAGGGGAACGATAATTCATTCCCCAAATCAGTTTTCCAGCGATTTTCAGGTGAATTGAATGAGTTTTCCAAAGCCAGTCAGCTGGGAGGGGTGGATGAATCCGGAAACAGCCTGTTTCCTTGTGACTAAATCAAGCCCACTCTCAAAAAGGACTCTTGCATTTCTTTGGCTCTTTTCACATTTTTCTTCTTTATCATGGTTTGTAATGAATTTTCTGATGTGAGCTTTGATTTTGAGGCTGGAATATGGAGTTCAAGACACGGAAGGAATGGTCTTTTTCAATCAGGGCACAGCTGTTGGCTTGCTCCGATTCTGCTTTCGGTCATGGTTTTGGTTGCCTCAGCGGAGTTTTGGTTTCTTGAACAGCAATTTTCTACATGATTTCCGGGTCTGAGTTGGTTTTGCCTTCTTCCTTCCCAAATTTTGTATTCTGACGCAATACAAACACGAGTTTAGACAGCAGCTCCATTATGAAATAAAAAAAACAAAACCAATTCGCGTGTCATGCTTAGAATTCTAGAGGCAGCACGACCAACATGAGTTTTTGTGTTTTGGAAAAAGAAATGGAAGCCTTTTGCAGAGGGGAACGATAATTCATTCCCCAAATCAGTTTGCCAGCGATGTTCAGGTGAATTGAATGAGTTTTCCAAAGCCAGTCAGCTGGGAGGGGTGGATGAATGCGGAAACAGCCTGTTTCCTTGTGACTAAATCAAGCCCACTATCAAAAAGGACTCTTCCATTTCTTTGGCTCTTTTCACATTTTTCTTCTTTATCATGGTTTGTAATGAATTTTCTGATGTGAGCTTTGATTTTGAGGCTGGAATATGGAGTTCAAGACCCGGAAGGAATGGTCTTTTTCAATCAGGGCAAAGCTGTTGGCTTGCTCCAATTCTGGCTTTCTGTCATGGTTTTGGGTGCCTCAGCCGAGTTTTGGTTTCTTGAGCGGCAATTTCCTAAAGGATTTCTGGGTCTGAGTTGGTTTTGCCTTCTTCCTTCCCAAATTTTGTATTCTGACGCAATACAAACACGAGTTTAGACAGCAGATCCATTATGAAATAAAAAAAACAAAACCAATTAGCGTGTCATGCTTAGAATTCTAGAGGCAGCACGACCAACATGAGTTTTTGTGTTTTGTACAAAGAAATGGAACCCTTTTGCAGAGGGGAACGATAATTCATTCCCCAAATCAGTTTGCCAGCGACTTTCAGGTGAATTGAGTGAGTTTTCCAAAGCCAGTCAGCTGGGAGGGGTGGATGAATCCGGAAACAGCCTGTTTCCTGGTGACTAAATCAAGCCCACTATCAAAAAGGACTCTTCCATTTCTTTGGCTCTTTTCACATTTTTCTTCTTTATCATGGTTTGTAATGAATTTTCTGATGGGAGCTTTGATTTTGAGGCTGGAATATGGAGTTCAAGACACGGAAGGAATGGTCTTTTTCAATCAGGGCACAGCTGTTGGCTTGCTCCAATTCTGGCTTTCTGTCATGGTTTTGGGTGCCTCAGCCGAGTTTTGGTTTCTTGAGCGGCAATTTCCTAAAGGATTTCTGGTTCTGAGTTGGTTTTGCCTTCTTCCTTCCCAAATTTTGTATTCTGACGCAATACAAACACGAGTTTAGACAGCAGATCCATTATGAAAGAAAAAAAACAAAACCAATTAGCGTGTCACGCTTAGAATTCTAGAGGCAGCACGACCAACATGAGTTTTTGTGTTTTGGACAAAGAAATGGAACCCTTTTGCAGAGGGGAACGATAATTCATTCCCCAAATCAGTTTGCCAGCGATTTTCAGGTGAATTGAATGAGTTTTCCAAAGCCAGTCAGCTGGGAGTGGTGGATGAATCCGGAAACAGCCTGTTTCCTGGTAACTAAATCAAGCCCACTATCAAAAAGGACTCTTCCATTTCTTTGGCTCTTTTCACATTTTTCTTCTTTCTCATGGTTTGTAATGAATTTTCTGATGTGAGCTTTGATTTTGAAGCTGGAATATGGAGTTCAAGACCCGGAAGGAATGGTCTTTTTCAATCAGGGCACAGCTGTTGGCTTGCTCCAATTCTGGCTTTCTGTCATGGTTTTGGGTGCCTCAGCCAAGTTTTGGTTTCCTGAGCGGCAATTTCCTAAATGATTTCTGGGTCTGAGTTGGTTTTGCCTTCTTCCTTCCCAAATTTTGTATTCTGACGCAATACAAACACGAGTTTAGACAGCAGATCCATTATGAAAGAAAAACCAAAACCAATGAGCGTGTGATGCTTAGAATTCTAGAGGCAGCACGACCAACATGAGTTTTTGTGTTTTGGAAAAAGAAATGGAACCCTTTTGCAGAGGGGAACGATAATTAATTCCCCAAATCAGTTTGCCAGCGATTTTCAGGTGAATTGAATGAGTTTTCCAAAGCCAGTCAGCTGGCAGGGGTGGATGAATCCGGAAACAGCCTGTTTCCTTGTGACTAAATCAAGCCCACTCTCAAAAAGGACTCTTGCATTTCTTTGGCTCTTTTCACATTTCTCTTCTTTATCATGGCTTCTAATGAATTTTCTGATGTGAGCTTTGATTTTGAGGCTGGAATATGGAGTTCAAGACACGGAAGGAATGGTCTTTTTCAATCAGGGCACAGCTGTTGGCTTGCTCCGATTCTGGCTTTCTGTCATGGTTTTGGGTGCCTCAGCCGAGTTTTGGTTTCTTGAGTGGCAATTTCCTAAAGGATTTCTGGGTCTGAGATGGTTTTGCCTTCTTCCTTCCCAAATTTTGTATTCTGACGCAATACAAACACGAGTTTAGACAGCAGATCCATTATGAAATAAAAAAAAAAAAACAAAACCAATTGGCGTGTCATGCTTAGAATTCTAGAGGCAGCACGACCAACATGAGTTTTTGTGTTTTGGACAAAGAAATGGAACCCTTTTGCAGAGGGGAACGATAATTAATTCCCCAAATCAGTTTGCCAGCGATTTTCAGGTGAATTGAATGAGTTTTCCAAAGCCAGTCAGCTGGGAGGGGTGGATGAATCCGGAAACAGCCTGTTTCCTTGTGACTAAATCAAGCCCACTCTCAAAAAGGACTCTTCGATTTCTTTGGCTCTTTTCACATTTCTCTTCTTTGTCATGGTTTGTAATGAATTTTCTGATGTGAGCTTTGATTTTGAGGCTGGAATATGGAGTTCAAGACACGGAAGGAATGGTCTTTTTCAATCAGGGCACAGCTGTTGGCTTGCTCCAATTCTGGCTTTCTGTCATGGTTTTGGGTGCCTCAGCCGAGTTTTGGTTTCTTGAGCGGCAATTTCTTAAAGGATTTCTGGGTCTGAGTTGGTTTTGCCTTCTTCCTTCCCAAATTTTGTATTCTGACGCAATACAAACACGAGTTTAGACAGCAGATCCATTATGAAATAAAAAAAAAAAACAAAACCAATTGGCGTGTCATGCTTAGAATTCTAGATGCAGCACGACCAACATGAGTTTTTGTGTTTTGGACAAAGAAATGGAACCCTTTTGCAGAGGGGAACGATAATTAATTCCCCAAATCAGTTTGCCAGCGATGTTCAGGTGAATTGAATGAGTTTTCCAAAGCCAGTCATCTCGGATGGGTGGATGAATCTGGAAACAGCCTGTTTCCTTGTGACTAAATCAAGCCCACTCTCAAAAAGGACTCTTCCATTTCTTTGGCTCTTTTCACATTTTTCTTCTTTATCATGGTTTGTAATGAATTTTCTGATGTAAGCTTTGATTTTGAGGCTGGAATATGGAGTTCAAGACACGGAAGGAATGGTCTTTTTCAATCAGGGCACAGCTGTTGGCTTGCTCCAATTCTGGCTTTCTGTCATGGTTTTGGGTGCCTCAGCCGAGTTTTGGTTTCTTGAGCGGCAATTTCCTAAAGGATTTCTGGGTCTGAGTTGGTTTTGCCTTCTTCCTTTCCAAATTTTGTATTCTGACGCAATACAAACACGAGTTTAGACAGCAGATCCATTATGAAATAAAAAAAAAAAAAACCAATTAGCGTGTCATGCTTAGAATTCTAGAGGCAGCACGACCAACATGAGTTTTTGTGTTTTGGACAAAGAAATGGAACCCTTTTGCAGAAGGGAACGATAATTCATTCCCCAAATCAGTTTGCCAGCGATTTTCAGGTGAATTGAATGAGTTTTCCAAAGCCAGTCAGCTGGGATGGGTGGATGAATGCGGAAACAGCCTGTGTCCTTGTGACTAAATCAAGCCCACTATCAAAAAGGACTCTTCCATTTCTTTGGCTCTTTTCACATTTTTCTTCTTTATCATGGTTTGTAATGAATTTTCTGATGTGAGCTTTGATTTTGAGGCTGGAATATGGAGTTCAAGACACGGAAGGAATGGTCTTTTTCAATCAGGGCACAGCTGTTGGCTTGCTCCAATTCTGGCTTTCTGTCATGGTTTTGGGTGCCTCAGCCGAGTTTTGGTTTCTTGAGCGGCAATTTCCTAAAGGATTTCTGGGTCTGAGTTGGTTTTGCCTCCTTCCTTCCCAAATTTTGTATTCTGACGCAATACAAACACGAGTTTAGACAGCAGATCCATTATGAAAGAAAAAAAACAAAACCAATTAGCGTGTCATGCTTAGAATTCTAGAGGCAGCACGACCAACATGAGTTTTTGTGTTTTGGAAAAAGAAATGGAAGCCTTTTGCAGAGGGCAACGATAATTCATTCCCCAAATCAGTTTGCCAGCGATTTTCAGGGGAATTGAATGAGTTTTCCAAAGCCAGTCAGCTGGGAGGGGTGGATGAATCCGGAAACAGCCTGTTTCCTTGTGAATAAATCAAGCCCACTATCAAAAAGGACTCTTCCATTTCTTTGGCTCTTTTCACATTTCTCTTCTTTATCATGGTTTGTAATGAATTTTCTGATGTGAGCTTTGATTTTGAGGCTGGAATATGGAGTTCAAGACACGGAAGGAATGGTCTTTTTCAATCAGGGCACAGCTGTTGGCTTGCTCCAATTCTGGCTTTCTGTCATGGTTTTGGGTGCCTCAGCCGAGTTTTGGTTTCTTGAGCTGCAATTTCCTAAAGGATTTCTGAGTCTGAGTTGGTTTTGCCTTCTTCCTTCCCAAATTTTGTATTCTGACGCAATACAAACACGAGTTTAGACAGCAGATCCATTATGAAAGAAAAAACAAAACCAATTAGCGTGTCATGCTTAGAATTCTAGAGGCAGCACGACCAACATGAGTTTTTGTGTTTTGGACAAAGAAATGGAACCCTTTTGCAGAGGGGAACGATAATTCATTCCCCAAATCAGTTTGCCAGCAATTTTCAGGTGAATTGAATGAGTTTTCCAAAGCCAGTCAGCTGGGAGGGGTGGATGAATCCGGAAACAGCCTGTTTCCTTGTGACTAAATCAAGCCCACTCTCAAAAAGGACTCTTGCATTTCTTTGGCTCTTTTCACATTTTTCTTCTTTATCATGGTTTGTAATGAATTTTCTGATGTGAGCTTTGATTTTGAGGCTGGAATATGGAGTTCAAGACACGGAAGGAATGGTCTTTTTCAATCAGGGCACAGCTGTTGGCTTGCTCCGATTCTGGCTTTCTGTCATGGTTTTGGGTGCCTCAGCCGAGTTTTGGTTTCTTGAGCGGCAATTTCCTAAAGGATTTCTGGGTCTGAGTTGGTTTTGCCTTCTTCCTTCCCAAATTTTGTATTCTGACGCAATACAAACACGAGTTTAGACAGCAGATCCATTATGAAATAAAAAAGAATAAACAAAACCAATCAGCGTGTCATGCTTAGAATTCTAGATGCAGCACGACCAACATGAGTTTTTGTGTTTTGGAAAAAGAAATGGAACCCTTTTGCAGAGGGGAACGATATTTAATTCCCCAAATTAGTTTGCCTGCGATTTTCAGGTGAATTGAATGAGTTTTCCAAAGCCAGTCAGCTGGGAGGGGTGGATGAATCCGGAAACAGCCTGGTTCCTTGTGACTAAATCAAGCCCACTCTCAAAAAGGACTCTTCCATTTCTTTGGCTCTTTTCACATTTTTCTTCTTTATCATGGTTTGTAATGAATTTTCTGATGTGAGCTTTGATTTTGAGGCTGGAATATGGAGTTCAAGACACGGAAGGAATGGTCTTTTTCAATCAGGGCACAGCTGTTGGCTTGCTCCAATTCTGGCTTTCTGTCATGGTTTTGGGTGCCTCAGCCGAGTTTTGGTTTCTTGAGCGGCAATTTCCTAAAGGATTTCTGGGTCTGAGTTGGTTTTGCCTTCTTCCTTCCCTAATTTTGTATTCTGACGCAATACAAACACGAGTTTAGACAGCAGATCCATTATGAAATAAAAAACAAAACCAATTAGCGTGTCATGCTTAGAATTCTAGAGGCAGCACGACCAACATGAGTTTTTGTGTTTTGGAAAAAGAAATGGAACCCTTTTGCAGAGGGGAACGATAATTCATTCCCCCAAATCAGTTTGCCAGCGATTTTCAGGTGAATTGAATGAGTTTTCCAAAGCCAGTCAGCTGGGAGGGGTGGATGAATCCGGAAACAGCCTGTTTCCTTGGGACTAAATCAAGCCCACTCTCAAAAAGGACTCTTCCATTTCTTTGGCTCTTTTCACATTTTTCTTCTTTATCATGGTTTGTAATGAATTTTCTGATGTGAGCTTTGATTTTGAAGCTGGAATATGGAGTTCAAGACACGGAAGGAATGGTCTTTTTCAATCAGGGCACAGCTGTTGGCTTGCTCCAATTCTGGCTTTCTGTCATGGTTTTGGGTGCCTCAGCCGAGTTTTGGTTTCTTGAGCGGCAATTTCCTAAAGGAATTCTGGGTCTGAGTTGGTTTTGCCTTCTTCCTTCCCAAATTTTGTATTCTGACGCAATACAAACACGAGTTTAGACAGCAGATCCATTATGAAATAAAAAAAAAAAACAAAACCAATTAGCGTGTCATGCTTAGATTTCTAAAGGAAGCACGACCAACATGAGTTTCTGTGTTTTGGACAAAGAAATGGAACCCTTTTGCAGAGGGGGACGATAATTAATTCCCCAAATCAGTTTGCCAGGGATTTTCACGTGAATTGAATGAGTTTTCCAAAGACAGTCAGCTGGGAGGGGTGGATGAATCCGGAAACAGCCTGTTTCCTTGTGACTAAATCAAGCCCACTATCAAAAAGGACTCTTCCATTTCTTTGGCTCTTTTCACATTTTTCTTCTTTATCATGGTTTGTAATGAATGTTCTGATGTGAGCTTTGATTTTGAGGATGGAATATGGAGTTCAAGACACGGAAGGAATGGTCTTTTTCAATCAGGGCACAGCTGTTGGCTTGCTCCAATTCTGGCTTTCTGTCATGGTTTTGGGTGCCTCAGCCGAGTTTTGGTTTCTTGAGCGGCAATTTCCTAAAGGAATTCTGGGTCTGAGTTGGTTTTGCCTTCTTCCTTCCCAAATTTTGTATTCTGACGCAATACAAACACGAGTTTAGACAGCAGATCCATTATGAAATAAAAAAAAAAAAACAAAACCAATTAGCGTGTCATGCTTAGATTTCTAAAGAAGCACGACCAACATGAGTTTCTGTGTTTTGGACAAAGAAATGGAACCCTTTTGCAGAGGGGGACGATAATTAATTCCCCAAATCAGTTTGCCAGGGATTTTCACGTGAATTGAATGAGTTTTCCAAAGCCAGTCAGCTGGGAGGGGTGGATGAATCCGGAAACAGCCTGTTTCCTTGTGACTAAATCAAGCCCACTATCAAAAAGGACTCTTCCATTTCTTTGGCTCTTTTCACATTTTTCTTCTTTATCATGGTTTGTAATGAATGTTCTGATGTGAGCTTTGATTTTGAGGATGGAATATGGAGTTCAAGACACGGAAGGAATGGTCTTTTTCAATCAGGGCACAGCTGTTGGTTTGCTCCGATTCTGGCTTTCTGTCATGGTTTTGGGTGCCTCAGCCGAGTTTTGGTTTCTTGAGCGGCAATTTCCTAAAGGATTTCTGGGTCTGAGTTGGTTTTGCCTTCTTCCTTCCCAAATTTTGTATTCTGACGCAATACAAACACGAGTTTAGACAGCAGATCCATTATGAAATAAAAAAAAAAACAATTAGCGTGTCATGCTTAGAATTCTAGAGGCAGCACGACCAACATGAGTTTTTGTGTTTTGGAAAAAGAAATGGAAGCCTTTTGCAGAGGGGAACGATAATTAATTCCCCAAATCAGTTTGCCAGCGATTTTCAGGTGAATTGAATGAGTTTTCCAAAGCCAGTCAGCTGGGAGGGGTGGATGAATCCGGAAACAGCCTGTTTCCTTGTGACTAAATCAAGCCCACTCTCAAAAAGGACTCTTCCATTTCTTTGGCTCTTTTCACATTTTTCTTCTTTATCATGGTTTGTAATGAATTTTCTGATGTGAGCTTTGATTTTGAGGATGGAATATGGAGTTCAAGACACGGAATGAGGTCTTTTTCAATCAGGGCACAGCTGTTGGCTTGCTCCGATTCTGGCTTTCTGTCATGGTTTTGGGTGCCTCAGCCGAGTTTTGGTTTCTTGAGCGGCAATTTCCTAAAGGATTTCTGGGTCTGAGTTGGTTTTGCCTTCTTCCTTCCCAAATTTTGTATTCTGACGCAATACAAACACGAGTTCAGACAGCAGATCCATTATGAAATTAATAAGAAAAAACAAAACCAATTAGCGTGTCATGCTTAGAATTCTAGAGGCAGCACGACCAACATGAGTTTTTGTGTTTTGGACAAAGAAATGGAACCCTTTTGCAGAGGGGAACAATAATTAATTCCCCCAAATCAGTTTGCCAGCGATTTTCAGGTGAATTGAATGAGTTTCCCAAAGCCAGTCAGCTGGGAGGGGTGGATGAATCCGGAAACAGCCTGTTTCCTTGTGACTAAATCAAGCCCACTATCAAAAAGGACTCTTCCATTTCTTTGGCTCTTTTCACATTTTTCTTCTTTATCATGGTTTGTAATGAATTTTCTGATGTGAGCTTTGATTTTGAGGCTGGAATATGGAGTTCAAGACCCGGAAGGCATGGTCTTCTTCAATCAGGGCACAGCTGTTGGCTTGCTCCAATTCTGGCTTTCTGTCATGGTTTTGGGTGCCTCAGCCGAGTTTTGGTTTCTTGAGCGGCAATTTCCTAAAGGATTTCTGTGTCTGAGTTGGTTTTGCCTTCTTCCTTCCCAAATTTTGTATTCTGACGCAATACAAACACGAGTTTAGACAGCAGATCCATTATGAAAGAAAAAAAAAACAAAAAACCAATTAGCGTGTCATGCTTAGAATTCTAGAGGCAGCACGACCAACATGAGTTTTTGTGTTTTGGACAAAGAAATGGAACCCTTTTGCAGAGGGGAACGATAATTCATTCCCCAAATCAGTTTGCCAGCGATTTTCAGGTGAATTGAATGAGTTTTCCAAAGCCAGTCAGCTGGGAGGGGTGGATGAATCCGGAAACAGCCTGTTTCCTTGTGACTAAATCAAGCCCACTATCAACAAGGACTCTTCCATTTCTTTGGCTCTTTTCACATTTTTCTTCTTTATCATGGTTTGTAATGAATTTTCTGATGTGAGCTTTGATTCTGAGGCTGGAATATGGAGTTCAAGACCCGGAAGGAATGGTCTTTTTCAATCAGGGCACAGCTGTTGGCTTGCTGCAATTCTGGCTTTCTGTCATGGTTTTGGGTGCCTCAGCCGAGTTTTGGTTTCTTGAGCGGCAATTTCCTAAAGGATTTCTGGGTCTGAGTTGGTTTTGCCTTCTTCCTTCCCAAATTTTGTATTCTGACGCAATACAAACACGAGTTTAGACAGCAGATCCATTATGAAAGAAAAAACAAAACCAATTAGCGTGTCATGCTTAGAATTCTAGAGGCAGCACGACCAACATGAGTTTTTGTGTTTTGGACAAAGAAATGGAACCATTTTGCAGAGGGGAACGATAATTCATTCCCCAAATCAGTTTGCCAGCGATTTTCAGGTGAATTGAATGAGTTTTCCAAAGCCAGTCAGCTGGGATGGGTGGATGAATCCGGAAACAGCCTGTTTCCTTGTGATTAAATCAAGCCCACTATCAACAAGGACTCTTCCATTTCTTTGGCTCTTTTCACATTTTTCTTCTTTATCATGGTTTGTAATGAATTTTCTGATGTGAGCTTTGATTCTGAGGCTGGAATATGGAATTCATGACCCGGAAGGAATGGTCTTTTTCAATCAGGGCACAGTTGTTGGCTTGCTGCAATTCTGGCTTTCTGTCATGGTTTTGGGTGCCTCAGCCGAGTTTTGGTTTCTTGAGCGGCAATTTCCTAAAGGATTTCTGGGTCTGAGTTGGTTTTGCCTTCTTCCTTCCCAAATTTTGTATTCTGACGCAATACAAACACGAGTTTAGATAGCAGCTCCATTATGAAAGAAAAAACAAAACCAATGAGCGTGTCATGCTGAGAATTCTAGAGGAAGCACGACCAACATGAGTTTTTGTGTTTTGGACAAAGAAATGGAACCCTTTTGCAGAGGGGAACGATCATTAATTCCCCAAATCAGTTTGCCAGCGATTTTCAGGTGAATTGAATGAGTTTCCCAAAGCCAGTCAGCTGGGAGGGGTGGATGAATCCGGAAACAGCCTGTTTCCTTGTGACTAAATCAAGCCCACTCTCAAAAAGGACTCTTCCATTTCTTTGGCTCTTTTCACATTTTTCTTCTTTATCATGGTTTGTAATGAATTTTCTGATGGGAGCTTTGATTCTGAGGCTGGAATATGGAGTTCAAGACCCGGAAGGAATGGTCTTTTTCAATCAGGGCACAGCTGTTGGCTTGCTCCAATTCTGGCTTTCTGTCATGGTTTTGGGTGCCTCAGCCGAGTTTTGGTTTCTTGAGCGGCAATTTCCTAAAGGATTTCTGGGTCTGAGTTGGTTTTGCCTTCTTCCTTCCCAAATTTTGTATTCTGACGCAATACAAACACGAGTTTAGACAGCAGATCCATTATGAAATAAAAAAAAAAAAAACAATTAGCGTGTCATGCTTAGAATTCTAGAGGCAGCACGACCAACATGAGTTTTTGTGTTTTGGAAAAAGAAATGGAACCCTTTTGCAGAGGGGGACGATAATTAATTCCCCAAATCAGTTTGCCAGCGATTTTCAGGTGAATTGAATGAGTTTTCCAAAGCCAGTCAGCTGGGAGGGGTGGATGAATCCGGAAACAGCCTGTTTCCTTGTGACTAAATCAAGCCCACTCTCAAAAAGGACTCTTGCATTTCTTTGGCTCTTTTCACATTTTTCTTCTTTATCATGGTTTGTAATGAATTTTCTGATGTGAGCTTTGATTTTGAGGCTGGAATATGGAGTTCAAGACCCGGAAGGAATGGTCTTTTTCAATCAGGGCACAGCTGTTGGCTTGCTCCAATTCTGGCTTTCTGTCATGGTTTTGGGTGCCTCAGCCGAGGTTTGGTTTCTTGAGCGGCAATTTCCTAAAGGAATTCTGGGTCTGAGTTGGTTTTGCATTCTTCCTTCCCAAATTTTGTATTCTGACGCAATACAAACACGAGTTTAGACAGCAGATCCATTATGAAATAAAAAAAAAAAAAAACAAAACCAACTAGCGTGTCATGCTTAGATTTCTAGAGGCAGCACGACCAACATGAGTTTCTGTGTTTTGGAAAAAGAAATGGAACCCTTTTGCAGAGGTGGACGATAATTAATTCCCCAAATCATTTTGCCAGGGATTTTCACGTGAATTGAATGAGTTTTCCAAAGCCAGTCAGCTTGAAGGGGTGGATGAATCCGGAAACAGCCTGTTTCCTTGTGACTAAATCAAGCCCACTCTCAACAAGGACTCTTCCATTTCTTTGGCTCTTTTCACATTTTTCTTCTTTATCATGGTTTGTAATGAATTTTCTGATGTGAGCTTTGATTTTGAGGCTGGAATATGGAGTTCAAGACCCGGAAGGCATGGTCTTTTTCAATCAGGGCACAGCTGTTGGCTTGCTCCAATTCTGGCTTTCTGTCATGGTTTTGGGTGCCTCAGCCGAGTTTTGGTTTCTTGAGCGGCAATTTCCTAAAGGATTTCTGGGTCTGAGTTGGTTTTGCCTTCTTCCTTCCCAAATTTTGTATTCTGACGCAATACAAACACGAGTTTAGACAGCAGCTCCATTATGAAATAAAAAAAAAAACAAAACCAATGAGCGTGTCATGCTTAGAATTCTAGAGGCAGCACGACCAACATGAGTTTTTGTGTTTTGGACAAAGAAATGGAACCCTTTTGCAGAGGGGAACGATAATTAATTCCCCAAATCAGTTTGCCAGCGATTTTCAGGTGAATTGAATGAGTTTTCCAAAGCCAGTCAGCTGGGAGGGGTGGATGAATCCGGAAACAGCCTGTTTCCTTGTGACTAAATCAAGCCCACTCTCAAAAATACTCTTCCATTTCTTTGGCTCTTTGCACATTTTTCTTCTTTCTCATGGTTTGTAATGAATTTTCTGATGTGAGCTTTCATTTTGAGGCTGGAATATGGAGTTCAAGACACGGAAGGAATGGTCTTTTTCAATCAGGGCACAGCTGTTGGCTTGCTCCAATTCTGGCTTTCTGTCATGGTTTTGGGTGCCTCAGCCGAGTTTTGGTTTCTTGAGCAGCAATTTCCTAAAGTATTTCTGGGTGTGAGTTGGTTTTGCCTTCTTCCTTCCCAAATTTTGTATTCTGACGCAATACAAACACGAGTTTAGACAGCAGATCCATTATGAAATAAAAAAGAATAAACAAAACCAATTAGAGTGTCATGCTTAGAATTCTAGAGGCAGCACGACCAACATGAGTTTTTGTGTTTTGGAAAAAGAAATGGAACCCTTTTGCAGAGGGGAACGATAATTAATTCCCCAAATCAGTTTGCCAGCGATTTTCAGGTGAATTGAATGAGTTTTCCAAAGCCAGTCAGCTGGGAGGGGTGGATGAATCCGGAAACAGCCTGTTTCCTTGTGACTAAATCAAGCCCACTATCAAAAAGGACTCTTGCATTTCTTTGGCTCTTTTCACATTTTTCTTCTTTATCATGGTTTGTAATGAATTTTCTGATGTGAGCTTTGATTTTGAGGCTGGAATATGGAGTTCAAGACCCGGAAGGAATGGTCTTTTTCAATCAGGGCACAGCTGTTGGCTTGCTCCAATTCTGGCTTTCTGTCATGGTTTTGGGTGCCTCAGCCGAGTTTTGGTTTCTTGAGCGGCAATTTCCTAAAGGAATTCTGGGTCTGAGTTGGTTTTGCCTTCTTCCTTCCCAAATTTTGTATTCTGAGGCAATACAAACACGAGTTTAGACAGCAGATCCATTATGAAATAAAAAAAAAAAAAAAAAAACCAATTAGCGTGTCATGCTTAGATTTCTAGAGGCAGCACGACCAACATGAGTTTCTGTGTTTTGGAAAAAGAAATGGAACCCTTTTGCAGAGGGGGACGATAATTAATTCCCCAAATCATTTTGCCAGGGATTTTCACGTGAATTGAATGAGTTTTCCAAAGCCAGTCAGCTTGAAGGGGTGGATGAATCCGGAAACAGCCTGTTTCCTTGTGACTAAATCAAGCCCACTCTCAAAAAGGACTCTTCCATTTCTTTGGCTCTTTTCACATTTTTCTTCTTTATCATGGTTTGTAATGAATTTTCTGATGTGAGCTTTGATTTTGAGGCTGGAATATGGAGTTCAAGACCCGGAAGGCATGGTCTTTTTCAATCAGGACACAGCTGTTGGCTTGCTCCAATTCTGGCTTTCTGTCATGGTTTTGGGTGCCTCAGCCGAGTTTTGGTTTCTTGAGCGGCAATTTCCTAAAGGATTTCTGGGTCTGAGTTGGTTTTGCCTTCTTCCTTCCCAAATTTTGTATTCTGACGCAATACACACACGAGTTTAGACAGCAGATTCATTATGAAAGAAAAAACAAAACCAATTAGCGTGTCATGCTTAGAATTCTAGAGGCAGCACGACCAACATGAGTTTTTGTGTTTTGGAAAAAGAAATGGAACCCTTTTGCAGAGGGGAACGATCATTAATTCCCCAAATCAGTTTGCCAGTGATTTTCAGGTGAATTGAATGAGTTTTCCAAAGCCAGTCAGCTGGGAGGGGTGGATGAATCCGGAAACAGCCTGTTTCCTTGTGACTAAATCAAGCCCACTCTCAAAAAGGACTCTTCCATTTCTTTGGCTCTTTTCACATTTTTCTTCTTTATCATGGTTTGTAATGAATTTTCTGATGTGAGCTTTGATTCTGAGGCTGGAATATGGAGTTCAAGACACGGAAGGAATGGTCTTTTTCAATCAGGGCACAGCTGTTGGCTTGCTCCAATTCTGGCTTTCTGTCATGGTTTTGGGTGCCTCAGCCGAGTTTTGGTTTCTTGAGCGGCAATTTCCTAAAGGATTTCTGGGTCTGAGTTGGTTTTGCCTTCTTCCTTCCCAAATTTTGTATTCTGACACAATACAAACACGCGTTTAGACTGCAGATCCATTATGAAATAAAAAAGAAAAAACAAAACCAATTAGCGTGTCATGCTTAGAATTCTAGAGGCAGCACGACCAACATGAGTTTTTGTGTTTTGGACAAAGAAATGGAACCATTTTGCAGAGGGGAACGATAATTAATTCCCCAAATCAGTTTGCCAGCGATTTTCAGGTGAATTGAATGAGTTTTCCAAAGCCAGTCAGCTGGGAGGGGTGGATGAATCCGGAAACAGCCTGTTTCCTTGTGACTAAATCAAGCCCTCTCTCAAAAAGGACTCTTCCATTTCTTTGGCTCTTTTCACATTTTTCTTCTTTATCATGGTTTGTAATGAATTTTCTGATGTGAGCTTTGATTTTGAGGCTGGAATATGGAGTTCAAGACCCGGAAGGAATGGTCTTTTTCAATCAGGGCACAGCTGTTGGCTTGCTCCAATTCTGGCTTTCTGTCATGGTTTTGGGTGCCTCAGCCGAGTTTTGGTTTCTTGAGCGGCAATTTCCTAAAGGATTTCTGGGTCTGAGTTGGTTTTGCCTTCTTCCTTCCCAAATTTTGTATTCTGACGCAATACAAACACGCGTTTAGACAGCAGATCCATTATGAAATAAAAAAGAATAAACAAAACCAATTAGCGTGTCATGCTTAGAATTCTAGAGGCAGCACGACCAACATGAGTTTTTGTGTTTTGGAAAAAGAAATGGAACCCTTTTGCAGAGGGGAACGATAATTAATTCCCCAAATCAGTTTGCCAGCGATTTTCAGGTGAATTGAATGAGTTTTCCAAAGCCAGTCAGCTGGGAGGGGTGGATGAATCCGGAAACAGCCTGTTTCCTTGGGACTAAATCAAGCCCACTCTCAAAAAGGACTCTTCCATTTCTTTGGCTCTTTTCACATTTTTCTTCTTTATCATGGTTTGTAATGAATTTTCTGATGTGAGCTTTGATTTTGAGGCTGGAATATGGAGTTCAAGACCCGGAAGGAATGGTCTTTTTCAATCAGGGCACAGCTGTTGGCTTGCTCCAATTCTGGCTTTCTGTCATGGTTTTGGGTGCCTCAGCCGAGGTTTGGTTTCTTGAGCGGCAATTTCCTAAAGGAATTCTGGGTCTGAGTTGGTTTTGCCTTCTTCCTTCCCAAATTTTGTATTCTGAGGCAATACAAACACGAGTTTAGACAGCAGATCCATTATGAAAGAAAAAAAAAACCAATTAGCGTGTCATGCTTAGATTTCTAGAGGCAGCACGACCAACATGAGTTTCTGTGTTTTGGAAAAAGAAATGGAACCCTTTTGCAGAGGGGGACGATAATTAATTTCCCAAATCATTTTGCCAGGGATTTTCACGTGAATTGAATGAGTTTTCCAAAGCCAGTCAGCTTGAAGGGGTGGATGAATCCGGAAACAGCCTGTTTCCTTGTGACTAAATCAAGCCCACTCTCAAAAAGGACTCTTCCATTTCTTTGGCTCTTTTCACATTTTTCTTCTTTATCATGGTTTGTAATGAATTTTCTGATGTGAGCTTTGATTTTGAGGCTGGAATATGGAGTTCAAGACACGGAAGGCATGGTCTTTTTCAATCAATGCACAGCTGTTGGCTTGCTCCAATTCTGGCTTTCTGTCATGGTTTTGGGTGCCTCAGCCGAGTTTTGGTTTCTTGAGCGGCAATTTCCTAAAGGATTTCTGGGTCTGAGTTGGTTTTGCCTTCTTCCTTCCCAAATTTTGTATTCTGACGCAATGCAAACACGAGTTTAGACAGCAGCTCTATTATGAAATAAAAAAAAACAAAACCAATGAGCGTGTCATGCTTCGAATTCTACAGGCAGCACGACCAACATGAGTTTTTGTGTTTTGGACAAAGAAATGGAACCCTTTTGCAGAGGGGAACGATCATTAATTCCCCAAATCAGTTTGCCAGCGATTTTCAGGTGAATTGAATGAGTTTTCCAAAGCCAGTCAGCTGGGAGGGGTGGATGAATCCGGAAACAGCCTGTTTCCTTGTGACTAAATCAAGCCCACTCTCAAAAAGGACTCTTGCATTTCTTTGGCTCTTTTCACATTTTTCTTCTTTATCATGTTTTGTAAGGAATTTTCTGATGTGAGCTTTGATTTTGAGGCTGGAATATGGAGTTCAAGACACGGAAGGAATGGTCTTTTTCAATCAGGGCACAGCTGTTGGCTTGCTCCAATTCTGGCTTTCTGTCATGGTTTTGGGTGCCTCAGCCGAGTTTTGGTTTCTTGAGCGGCAATTTCCTACATGATTTCTGGGTCTGAGTTGGTTTTGCCTTCTTCCTTCCCAAATTTTGTATTCTGACGCAATACAAACACGAGTTTAGATAGTAGTTCCATTATGAAATAAAAAAAACAAAACCAATGAGCGTGTCATGCTGAGAATTCTAGAGGCAGCACGACCAACATGAGTTTTTGTGTTTTGGAAAAAGAAATGGAACCCTTTTGCAGAGGGGAACGATCATTAATTCCCCAAATCAGTTTGCCAGCGATTTTCAGGTGAATTGAATGAGTTTTCCAAAGCCAGTCAGCTGGGAGGGGTGGATGAATCCGGAAACAGCCTGTTTCCTTGTGACTAAATCAAGCCCACTCTCAAAAAGGACTCTTCCATTTCTTTGGCTCTTTTCACATTTTTCTTCTTTCTCATGGTTTGTAATGAATTTTCTGATGTGAGCTTTGATTTTGAGGCTGGACTATGGAGTTCAAGACCCGGAAGGAATGGTCTTTTTCAATCAGGGCACAGCTGTTGGCTTGCTCCAATTCTGGCTTTCTGTCATGGTTTTGGGTGCCTCAGCCGAGTTTTGGTTTCTTGAGCGGCAATTTCCTAAAGGATTTCTGGGTCTGAGTTGGTTTTGCCTTCTTCCTTCCCAAATTTTGTATTCTGACGCAATACAAACACGAGTTTAGACAGCGGCTCCATTATGAATTAAAAAAAAAAAAACAAAACCAATGAGCGTGTCATGCTTAGAATTCTAGAGGCAGCACGAC
The DNA here is from genome assembly GCF_051225735.1 of Oryctolagus cuniculus. Classification (NCBI taxonomy): domain Eukaryota; kingdom Metazoa; phylum Chordata; class Mammalia; order Lagomorpha; family Leporidae; genus Oryctolagus; species Oryctolagus cuniculus. Next base: position 81,162,150 of record NC_142879.1, on the reverse strand, counting down.
CAACATGAGTTTTTGTGTTTTGGACAAAGAAATGGAACCCTTTTGCAGAGGGGAACGATAATTCATTCCCCAAATCAGTTTGCCAGCGATTTTCAGGGGAATTGAATGAGTTTTCCAAAGCCAGTCAGCTGGGAGGGGTGGATGAATCCGGAAACAGCCTGTTTCCTTGTGATTAAATCAAGCCCACTATCAACAAGGACTCTTCCATTTCTTTGGCTCTTTTCACATTTTTCTTCTTTATCATGGTTTGTAATGAATTTTCTGATGTGAGCTTTGATTTTGAGGCTGGAATATGGAGTTCAAGACCTGGAAGGAATGGTCTTTTTCAATCAGGGCACAGCTGTTGGCTTGCTCCAATTCTGGCTTTCTGTCATGGTTTTGGGTGCCTCAGCCGAGTTTTGGTTTCCTGAGCGGCAATTTCCTAAAGGATTTCTGGGTCTGAGTTGGTTTTGCCTTCTTCCTTCCCAAATTTTGTATTCTGACGCAATACAAACACGAGTTTAGACAGCAGATCCATTATGAAAGAAAAAACAAAACCAATTAGCGTGTCATGGTTAGAATTCTAGAGGCAGCATGACCAACATGAGTTTTTGTGTTTTGGAAAAAGAAATGGAACCCTTTTGCAGAGGGGAACGATAATTCATTCCCCAAATCAGTTTGCCAGCGATTTTCAGGTGAATTGAATGAGTTTTCCAAAGCCAGTCAGCTGGGAGGGGTGGATGAATCCGGAAACAGCCTGCTTCCTTGTGACTAAATCAAGCCCACTATGAAAAACACTCTTCCATTTCTTTGGCTCTTTTCACATTTTTCTTCGTTATCATGGTTTGTAATGAATTTTCTTATGTGAGCTTTGATTTTGAGGGTGGAATATGGAGTTCAAGACACGGAAGGCATGGTCTTTTTCAATCAGGGCACAGCTGTTGGCTTGCTCCAATTCTGGCTTTCTGTCATGGTTTTGGGTGCCTCAGCCGAGTTTTGGTTTCTTGAGCGGCAATTTCCTAAAGGATTTCTGGGTCTGAGTTGGTTTTGCCTTCTTCCTTCCCAAATTTTGTATTCTGACGCAATACACACACGAGTTTAGACAGCAGATCCATTATGAAATAAAAAACAAAACCAATTAGCATGTTATGCCTAGAATTCTAGAGGCAGCACGACCAACATGAGTTTTTGTGTTTTGGAAAAAGAAATGGAACCCTTTTGCAGAGGGGAACGATAATTAATTCCCCAAATCAGTTTGCCAGCGATTTTTAGGGGAATTGAATGAGTTTTCCAAAGCCAGTCAGCTGGGAGGGGTGGATGAATCCGGAAACAGCCTGTTTCCTTGTGACTAATTCAAGCCCACTATCAACAAGGACTCTTCCATTTCTTTGGCTCTTTTCACATTTTTCCTCTTTATCGTGGTTTGTATTGAATTTTCTGATGTGAGGTTTGATTTTGATGCTGGAATATGGAGTTCAAGACCCGGAAGGAATGGTCTTTTTCAATCAGGGCACAGCTGTTGGCTTCCTCCAATTCTGGCTTTCTGTCATGGTTTTGGGTGCCTCAGCCGAGTTTTGGTTTCTTGAGTGGCAATTTCCTAAAGGATTTCTGGGTCTGAGTTGGTTTTGCCTTCTTCCTTCCCAAATTTTGTATTCTGACGCAATACAAACACGAGTTTAGACAGCAGATCCATTATGAAATAAAAAAAAAAGAAAACCAATTAGCGTGTCATGCTTAGAATTCTAGAGGCAGCACGACCAACATGAGTTTTTGTGTTTTGGACAAAGAAATGGAACACTTTTGCAGAGGGGAACGATAATTAATTCCCCAAATCAGTTTGCCAGCGATATTCAGGTGAATTGAATGAGTTTTCCAAAGCCAGTCAGCTGGGAGGGTTGGATGAATCCGGAAACAGCCTGTTTCCTTGTGACTAAATCAAGCCCACTCTCAAAAAGGACTCTTGCATTTCTTTGGCTCTTTTCACATTTTTCTTCTTTATCATGGTTTGTAATGAATTTTCTGATGTGAGCTTTGATTTTGAGGCTGGAATATGGAGTTCAAGACCCGGAAGGCATGGTCTTTTTCAATCAGGGCACAGCTGTTGGCTTGCTCCAATTCTGGCTTTCTGTCATGGTTTTGGGTGCCTCAGCCGAGTTTTGGTTTCCTGAGCGGCAATTTCCTAAAGGATTTCAGGGTCTGAGTTGGATTTGCCTTCTTCCTTCCCAAATTTTGTATTCTGACGCAATACACACACGAGTTTAGACAGCAGCTCCATTATGAAATGAATAAAACAAAACCAATTCGCGTGTCATGCTTAGAATTCTAGAGGCAGCACGACCAACATGAGTTTTTGTGTTTTGGACAAAGAAATGGAAGCCTTTTGCAGAGGGGAACGATAATTAATTCCCCAAATCAGTTTGCCAGCGATTTTCAGGTGAATTGAATGAGTTTCCAAAGCCAGTCAGCTGGCAGGGGTGGATGAATCCGGAAACAGCCTGTTTCCTTGTGACTAAATCAAGCCCACTATCAAAAAGGACTCTTGCATTTCTTTGGCTCTTTTCACATTTTTCTTCTTTATCATGGTTTGTAATGAATTTTCTGATGTGAGCTTTGATTTTGAGGCTGGAATATGGAGTTCAAGACACGGAAGGAATGGTCTTTTTCAATCAGGGCACAGCTGTTGGCTTGCTCCAATTCTGGCTTTCTCTCATGGTTTTGGGTGCCTCAGCCGAGTTTTGGTTTCTTGAGCGGCAATTTCCTAAAGGATTTCTGGGTCTGAGTTGGTTTTGCCTTTTTCCTTCCCAAATTTTATATTCTGATGCAATACAAACAAGAGTTTAGACAGCAGATCCATTATAAAAAAAAAAAAAAAAAAACCAATTAGCGTGTCATGCTTAGAATTCTAGAGGCAGCACGACCAACATGAGTTTTTGTGTTTTGGACAAAGAAATGTAACCCTTTTGCAGAGGGGAACGATAATTAATTCCCCAAATCAGTTTGCCAGCGATTTTCAGGTGAATTGAATGAGTTTTCCAAAGCCAGTCAGCTGGGAGGGGTGGATGAATCCCGAAACAGCCTGTTTCCTTGGGACTAAATCAAGCCCACTATCAAAAAGGACTCTTGCATTTCTTTGGCTCTTCTCACATTTTTCTTCTTTATCATGGTTTGTAATGAATTTTCTGATGTGAGCTTTGATTTTGAGGCTGGAATATGGAGTTCAAGACCCGGAAGGCATGGTCTTTTTCAATCAGGGCACAGCTGTTGGCTTGCTCCAATTCTGGCTTTCTGTCATGGTTTTGGGTGCCTCAGCCGAGTTTTGGTTTCTTGAGCGGCAATTTCCTAAAGGATTTCTGGGTCTGAGTTGGTTTTGCCTTCTTCCTTCCCAAATTTTGTATTCTGACGCAATACACACACGAGTTTAGACAGCAGATCCATTATGAAAGAAAAAACAAACCAATTCGCGTGTCATGCTTAGAATTCTAGAGGCAGCACGACCAACATGAGTTTTTGTGTTTTGGACAAAGAAATGGAACCCTTTTGCAGAGGGGAACGATAATTCATTCCCCAAATCAGTTTGCCAGCGATTTTCAGGGGAATTGAATGAGTTTTCCAAAGCCAGTCAGCTGGGAGGGGTGGATGAATCCGGAAACAGCCTGTTTCCTTGTGACTAAATCAAGCCCACTATCAAAAACACTCTTCCATTTCTTTGGCTCTTTTCACATTTTCCTTCTTTATCATGGTTTGTAATGAATTTTCTGATGTGAGCTTTGATTTTGAGGCTGGAATATGGAGTTCAAGACCCGGAAGGAATGGTCTTTTTCAATCAGGGCACAGCTGTTGGCTTGCTCCAATTCTGGCTTTCTGTCATGGTTTTGGGTGCCTCAGCCGAGTTTTGGTTTCCTGAGCGGCAATTTCCTAAAGGATTTCTGGGTCTGAGTTGGTTTTGCCTTCTTCCTTCCCAAATTTTGTATTCTGACGCAATACACACACGAGTTAAGACAGCAGCTCCATTATGAAATAAATAAAACAAAACCAATTCGCGTGTCATGCTTAGAATTCTAGAGGCAGCACGACCAACATGAGATTTTGTGTTTTGGACAAAGAAATGGAACCCTTTTGCAGAGGGGAACGATAATTAATTCCCCAAATCAGTTTGCCAGCGATTTTCAGATGAATTGAATGAGTTTTCCAAAGCCAGTCAGCTGGGAGGGGTGGATGAATCCGGAAACAGCCTGTTTCCTTGTGATTAAATCAAGCCCACTATCAACAAGGACTCTTCCATTTCTTTGGCTCTTTTCACATTTTTCTTCTTTATCATGGTTTGTAATGAATTTTCTGATGTGAGCTTTGATTTTGAGGCTGGAATATGGAGTTCATGACACGGAAGGAATGGTCTTTTTCAATCAGGGCACAGCTGTTGGCTTGCTCCAATTCTGGCTTTCTGTCATGGTTTTGGGTGCCTCAGCCGAGTTTTGGTTTCTTGAGCAGCAATTTCCTAAAGGATTTCTGGGTCTGAGTTGGTTTTGCCTTCTTCCTTCCCAAATTTTGTATTCTGACGCAATACACACACGAGTTAAGACAGCAGATCCTTTATGAAATAAATAAAACAAAACCAATTCGCGTGTCATGCTTAGAATTCTAGAGGCAGCACGACCAACATGATTTTTTGTGTTTTGGAAAAAGAAATGGAACCCTTTTGCAGAGGGGAACGATAATTAATTCCCCAAATCAGTTTGCCAGTGATTTTCAGGTGAATTGAATGAGTTTCCCAAAGCCAGTCAGCTGGGAGGGGTGGATGAATCCGGAAACAGCCTGTTTCCTTGTGACTAAATCAAGCCCACTATCAAAAAGGACTCTTCCATTTCTTTGGCTCTTTTCACATTTTTCTTCTTTATCATGGTTTGTAATGAATTTTCTGATGTGAGCTTTGATTTTGAGGCTGGAATATGGAGTTCAAGACCCGGAAGGCATGGTCTTTTTCAATCAGGGCACAGCTGTTGGCTTGCTCCAATTCTGGCTTTCTGTCATGGTTTTGGGTGCCTCAGCCGAGTTTTGGTTTCTTGAGCGGCAATTTCCTAAAGGATTTCCGGGTCTGAGTTGGTTTTGCCTTCTTCCTTCCCAAATTTTGTATTCTGATGCAACACAAACAAGAGTTTAGACAGCAGATCCATTATGAAATAAATAAAAAAAAACCAATTAGCGTGTCATGCTTAGAATTCTAGAGGCAGCACGACCAACATGAGTTTTTGTGTTTTGGACAAAGAAATGGAACTTTTTGCAGAGGGGAACGATAATTAATTCCCCAAATCAGTGTGCCAGCGATTTTCAGGTTAATTGAATGAGTTTTCCAAAGCCAGTCAGCTGGGAGGGGTGGATGAATCCGGAAACAGCCTGTTTCCTTGGGACTAAATCAAGCCCACTATCAAAAAGGACTCTTCCAATTCTTTGGCTCTTTTCACATTTTTCTTCTTTATCATGGTTTGTAATGAATTTTCTGATGTGAGCTTTGATTTTGAGGCTGGAATATGGAGTTCAAGACCCGGAAGGCATGGTCTTTTTCAATCAGGGCACAGCTGTTGCCTTGCTGCAATTCTGGCTTTCTGTCATGGTTTTCGGTGCCTCAGCCTAGGTTTGGTTTCCTGAGCGGCAATATCCTAAATGATTTCTGGGTCTGAGTTGGTTTTGCCTTCTTCCTTCCCAAATTTTGTATTCTGACGCAATACACACACGAGTTTAGACAGCAGTTCCATTATGAAATAAAAAAAAAAAAACAAAACCAATTAGCGTGTCATGCTTAGAATTCTAGATTCAGCACGACCAACATGAGTTTTTGTGTTTTGGAAAAAGAAATGGAACCCTTTTGCAGAGGGGAACGATAATTCATTCCCCAAATCAGTTTGCCAGCGATTTTCAGGTGAATTGAATGAGTTTTCCAAAGCCAGTCAGCTGGGAGGGGTGGATGAATCCGGAAACAGCCTGTTTCCTTGTGACTAAATCAAGCCCACTATCAACAAGGACTCTTCCATTTCTTTGGCTCTTTTCACAGTTTTCTTCTTTATCATGGTGTGTAATGAATTTTCTGATGTGAGCTTTGATTTTGAGGCTGGAATATGGAGTTCAAGACCCGGAAGGAATGGTCTTTTTCAATCCGGGCACAGCTTTTGGCTTGCTCCAATTCTCACTTCCTGTCATGGTTTTGGGTGCCTCAGCCGAGTTTTGGTTTCTTGAGCGGCAATTTCCTAAAGGATTTCTGGGTCTGAGTTGATTTTGCCTTCTTCCTTCCCAAATTTTGTATTCTGACGCAATACACACACGAGTTTAGACAGCAGATCCATTATGAAATAAAAAAAAAAAACCAATTAGCGTGTCATGCTTAGAATTCTAGAGTCAGCACGACTAACATGAGTTTTTGTGTTTTGGAAAAAGAAATGGAACCCTTTTGCAGAGGGGAACGATAATTAATTCCCCAAATCAGTTTGCCAGCGATTTTCAGGTGAATTGAATGAGTTTTCCAAAGCCAGTCAGCTGGGAGGGGTGGATGAATCTGGAAACAGCCTGTTTCCTTGTGACTAAATCAAGCCCACTAACAAGAAGGACTCTTCCATTTCTTTGGCTCTTTTCACATTTTTCTTCTTTATCATGGTTTGTAATGAATTTTCTGATGTGAGCTTTGATTTTGAGGCTGGAATATGGAGTTCATGACACGGAAGGAATGGTCTTTTTCAATCAGGGCACAGCTGTTGGCTTGCTCCAATTCTGGCTTTCTGTCATGGTTTTGGGTGCCTCAGCCGAGTTTTGGTTTCTTGAGCGGCAATTTCCTAAAGGATTTCTGGGTCTGAGTTGGTTTTGCCTTCTTCCTTCCCAAATTTTGTATTCTGACGCAATACACACACGAGTTAAGACAGCAGATCCTTTATGAAATAAATAAAACAAAACCAATTCGCGTGTCATGCTTAGAATTCTAGAGGCAGCACGACCAACATGATTTTTTGTGTTTTGGAAAAAGAAATGGAACCCTTTTGCAGAGGGGAACGATAATTAATTCCCCAAATCAGTTTGCCAGTGATTTTCAGGTGAATTGAATGAGTTTCCCAAAGCCAGTCAGCTGGGAGGGGTGGATGAATCCGGAAACAGCCTGTTTCCTTGTGACTAAATCAAGCCCACTATCAAAAAGGACTCTTCCATTTCTTTGGCTCTTTTCACATTTTTCTTCTTTATCATGGTTTGTAATGAATTTTCTGATGTGAGCTTTGATTTTGAGGCTGGAATATGGAGTTCAAGACCCGGAAGGCATGGTCTTTTTCAATCAGGGCACAGCTGTTGGCTTGCTCCAATTCTGGCTTTCTGTCATGGTTTTGGGTGCCTCAGCCGAGTTTTGGTTTCTTGAGCGGCAATTTCCTAAAGGATTTCCGGGTCTGAGTTGGTTTTGCCTTCTTCCTTCCCAAATTTTGTATTCTGATGCAACACAAACAAGAGTTTAGACAGCAGATCCATTATGAAATAAATAAAAAAAAACCAATTAGCGTGTCATGCTTAGAATTCTAGAGGCAGCACGACCAACATGAGTTTTTGTGTTTTGGACAAAGAAATGGAACTTTTTGCAGAGGGGAACGATAATTAATTCCCCAAATCAGTGTGCCAGCGATTTTCAGGTTAATTGAATGAGTTTTCCAAAGCCAGTCAGCTGGGAGGGGTGGATGAATCCGGAAACAGCCTGTTTCCTTGGGACTAAATCAAGCCCACTATCAAAAAGGACTCTTCCAATTCTTTGGCTCTTTTCACATTTTTCTTCTTTATCATGGTTTGTAATGAATTTTCTGATGTGAGCTTTGATTTTGAGGCTGGAATATGGAGTTCAAGACCCGGAAGGCATGGTCTTTTTCAATCAGGGCACAGCTGTTGCCTTGCTGCAATTCTGGCTTTCTGTCATGGTTTTCGGTGCCTCAGCCTAGGTTTGGTTTCCTGAGCGGCAATATCCTAAATGATTTCTGGGTCTGAGTTGGTTTTGCCTTCTTCCTTCCCAAATTTTGTATTCTGACGCAATACACACACGAGTTTAGACAGCAGTTCCATTATGAAATAAAAAAAAAAACAAAACCAATTAGCGTGTCATGCTTAGAATTCTAGATTCAGCACGACCAACATGAGTTTTTGTGTTTTGGAAAAAGAAATGGAACCCTTTTGCAGAGGGGAACGATAATTCATTCCCCAAATCAGTTTGCCAGCGATTTTCAGGTGAATTGAATGAGTTTTCCAAAGCCAGTCAGCTGGGAGGGGTGGATGAATCCGGAAACAGCCTGTTTCCTTGTGACTAAATCAAGCCCACTATCAACAAGGACTCTTCCATTTCTTTGGCTCTTTTCACAGTTTTCTTCTTTATCATGGTGTGTAATGAATTTTCTGATGTGAGCTTTGATTTTGAGGCTGGAATATGGAGTTCAAGACCCGGAAGGAATGGTCTTTTTCAATCCGGGCACAGCTTTTGGCTTGCTCCAATTCTCACTTCCTGTCATGGTTTTGGGTGCCTCAGCCGAGTTTTGGTTTCTTGAGCGGCAATTTCCTAAAGGATTTCTGGGTCTGAGTTGGTTTTGCCTTCTTCCTTCCCAAATTTTGTATTCTGACGCAATACACACACGAGTTTAGACAGCAGATCCATTATGAAATAAAAAAAAAAACCAATTAGCGTGTCATGCTTAGAATTCTAGAGTCAGCACGACTAACATGAGTTTTTGTGTTTTGGAAAAAGAAATGGAACCCTTTTGCAGAGGGGAACGATAATTAATTCCCCAAATCAGTTTGCCAGCGATTTTCAGGTGAATTGAATGAGTTTTCCAAAGCCAGTCAGCTGGGAGGGGTGGATGAATCTGGAAACAGCCTGTTTCCTTGTGACTAAATCAAGCCCACTAACAAGAAGGACTCTTCCATTTCTTTGGCTCTTTTCACATTTTTCTTCTTTATCATGGTTTGTAATGAATTTTCTGATGTGAGCTTTGATTTTGAGGCTGGAATATGGAGTTCAAGACCTGGAAGGCATGGTCTTTTTCAATCAGGGCACAGCTGTTGGCTTGCTCCAATTCTGGCTTTCTGTCATGGTTTTGGGTGCCTCAGCCGAGTTTTGGTTTCTTGAGCGGCAATTTCCTAAAGGATTTCTGGGTCTGAGTTGGTTTTGCCTTCTTCCTTCCCAAATTTTGTATTCTGACGCAATACACACACGAGTTTAGACAGCAGATCCATTATGAAATAAAAAAAAAACAAAACCAATTAGCGTGTCATGCTTAGAATTCTAGAGGCAGCACGACCAACATGAGTTTTTGTGTTTTGGAAAAAGAAATGGAACACTTTTGCAGAGGGGAACGATAATTAATTCCCCAAATCATTTTTCCGGGGATTTTCAGGTGAATTGAATGAGTTTTCCAAAGCCAGTCAGCTGGGAGGGGTGGATGAATGCAGAAACAGCCTGTTTCCTTGGGACTAAATCAAGCCCAATATCAAAAAGGACTCTTCCATTTCTTTGGCTCTTTTCATATTTTTCTTCTTTCTCATGGTTTGTAATGAATGTTCTGATGTGAGCTTTGATTTTGAGGCTGGAATATGGAGTTCAAGACCCGGAAGGCATGGTCTTTTTCAATCAGGGCACAGCTGTTGGCTTGCTCCAATTCTGGCTTTCTGTCATGGTTTTGGGTGCCTCAGCCGAGTTTTGGTTTCTTGAGCGGCAATTTCCTAAAGGATTTCCGGGTCTGAGTTGGTTTTGCCTTCTTCCTTCCCAAATTTTGTATTCTGATGCAACACAAACAAGAGTTTAGACAGCAGATCCATTATGAAATAAATAAAAAAAAACCAATTAGCGTGTCATGCTTAGAATTCTAGAGGCAGCACGACCAACATGAGTTTTTGTGTTTTGGACAAAGAAATGGAACTTTTTGCAGAGGGGAACGATAATTAATTCCCCAAATCAGTGTGCCAGCGATTTTCAGGTTAATTGAATGAGTTTTCCAAAGCCAGTCAGCTGGGAGGGGTGGATGAATCCGGAAACAGCCTGTTTCCTTGGGACTAAATCAAGCCCACTATCAAAAAGGACTCTTCCAATTCTTTGGCTCTTTTCACATTTTTCTTCTTTATCATGGTTTGTAATGAATTTTCTGATGTGAGCTTTGATTTTGAGGCTGGAATATGGAGTTCAAGACCCGGAAGGCATGGTCTTTTTCAATCAGGGCACAGCTGTTGGCTTGCTCCAATTCTGGCTTTCTGTCATGGTTTTCGGTGCCTCAGCCTAGGTTTGGTTTCCTGAGCGGCAATATCCTAAATGATTTCTGGGTCTGAGTTGGTTTTGCCTTCTTCCTTCCCAAATTTTGTATTCTGACGCAATACACACACGAGTTTAGACAGCAGTTCCATTATGAAATAAAAAAAAAAACAAAACCAATTAGCGTGTCATGCTTAGAATTCTAGATTCAGCACGACCAACATGAGTTTTTGTGTTTTGGAAAAAGAAATGGAACCCTTTTGCAGAGGGGAACGATAATTAATTCCCCAAATCAGTTTGCCAGCGATTTTCAGGTGAATTGAATGAGTTTTCCAAAGCCAGTCAGCTGGGAGGGGTGGATGAATCCGGAAACAGCCTGTTTCCTTGTGACTAAATCAAGCCCACTATCAACAAGGACTCTTCCATTTCTTTGGCTCTTTTCACAGTTTTCTTCTTTATCATGGTGTGTAATGAATTTTCTGATGGGAGCTTTGATTTTGAGGCTGGAATATGGAGTTCAAGACCCGGAAGGAATGGTCTTTTTCAATCCGGGCACAGCTTTTGGCTTGCTCCAATTCTCACTTCCTGTCATGGTTTTGGGTGCCTCAGCCGAGTTTTGGTTTCTTGAGCGGCAATTTCCTAAAGGATTTCTGGGTCTGAGTTGGTTTTGCCTTCTTCCTTCCCAAATTTTGTATTCTGACGCAATACACACACGAGTTTAGACAGCAGATCCATTATGAAATAAAAAAAAAAACCAATTAGCGTGTCATGCTTAGAATTCTAGAGTCAGCACGACTAACATGAGTTTTTGTGTTTTGGAAAAAGAAATGGAACCCTTTTGCAGAGGGGAACGATAATTAATTCCCCAAATCAGTTTGCCAGCGATTTTCAGGTGAATTGAATGAGTTTTCCAAAGCCAGTCAGCTGGGAGGGGTGGATGAATCTGGAAACAGCCTGTTTCCTTGTGACTAAATCAAGCCCACTAACAAGAAGGACTCTTCCATTTCTTTGGCTCTTTTCACATTTTTCTTCTTTATCATGGTTTGTAATGAATTTTCTGATGTGAGCTTTGATTTTGAGGCTGGAATATGGAGTTCAAGACCTGGAAGGCATGGTCTTTTTCAATCAGGGCACAGCTGTTGGCTTGCTCCAATTCTGGCTTTCTGTCATGGTTTTGGGTGCCTCAGCCGAGTTTTGGTTTCTTGAGCGGCAATTTCCTAAAGGATTTCTGGGTCTGAGTTGGTTTTGCCTTCTTCCTTCCCAAATTTTGTATTCTGACGCAATACACACACGAGTTTAGACAGCAGATCCATTATGAAATAAAAAAAAAACAAAACCAATTAGCGTGTCATGCTTAGAATTCTAGAGGCAGCACGACCAACATGAGTTTTTGTGTTTTGGAAAAAGAAATGGAACACTTTTGCAGAGGGGAACGATAATTAATTCCCCAAATCATTTTTCCGGGGATTTTCAGGTGAATTGAATGAGTTTTCCAAAGCCAGTCAGCTGGGAGGGGTGGATGAATGCAGAAACAGCCTGTTTCCTTGGGACTAAATCAAGCCCAATATCAAAAAGGACTCTTCCATTTCTTTGGCTCTTTTCATATTTTTCTTCTTTCTCATGGTTTGTAATGAATGTTCTGATGTGAGCTTTGATTTTGAGGCTGGAATATGGAGTTCAAGACCCGGAAGTAATGGTCTTTTTCAATCAGGGCACAGCTGTTGGCTTGCTCCAATTTCGGATTTCTGTCATGGTTTTGGGTGCCTCAGCCGAGTTTTGGTTTCTTGAGCAGCAATTTCCTAAATGATTTCTGGGTCTGAGTTGGTTTTGCCTTCTTCCTTCCCAAATTTTGTATTCTGACGCAATACAAACACGAGTTTAGGCAGCAGATCCATTATGAAATAAGAACCAAAACCAATTAGCGTGTCATGCTTAGAATTCTAGAGACAGCACGAACAACGTTTGAAGCTACAAGTAACATGACCAATGTGAGATTTTTTGTTTTGGAAAATAAAATGGAACACTTTGGCTGTGGTGACAGATAGTAATTGCCTCCGTTCAGGTTATTTCAGTCAATATTCCACAGGCAGTCAGCTGGAGGGGTGGATGAATCGGGGAATAGCCGCTTTCCTTGCGACTAAATCATGCCCAATATCATTATGGATTCTTGAATTTTTGGCTTTTTTCTCATTTTTCTTATTTATCATGGTTTGTAATGCATTTTCTGATGTGAGCTTTGATTTTGAGGCTGGCATATTGAGTTCAGTGCAGAAGAGGAAGCTTATTTTTCAATCAGGGCACAGCTGTTGGCTTGCTCCAATTCTGGCTTCCTTTCATTGCTTTGGGTGCCTCAGCTGACATTTGGTTTCTTGAGTGGCAATTTCCTTAATGTTTTCTGGGTCTGAATTGGTTTTGCCTTGATCCTTCCCAAATTTTGTATTCTGACACAATACAAACAAGAGTTTGGACAGAGTAGCCATTATGAAATAAAAAACACAACACATAAGCGTTTGAAGCTTATACATCTACAGGTAACACGAGCAAGGTGAGTTTTTGTGTTTTGGAAAATAAAATGGAACACTTTGGCTGAGGTGACAGATATTAATTGCCTCCAAACTCAATTTCACTGCAATTTTCAGGTTAATTCAGTCAGAATTCCACAGGCAGTCAGCTGGAGGGGTGGATGCATCTGGGAACAGCCGGTTTCCTTGCGACTAAATCCAGCCCAATATCATCATGGATTCTTGCATTTCTTTGGCTTTTTTCTCATTTTTCTTATTTTTCGTGGTTTGTAATGAATTTTCTGATGTGAGCTTTGGATTTGAGGCTGGCATATGGAGTTCAGGGCATAAGAGGAAGGTTCTTATTCAATCAGAGCACAGCTGTTGGCTTGCTCCAATTCTGGCTTGCTGTCATTGTTTTGGGTGCCTCTGCCGATTTGAGGTTTCTTGAGTGGCAATTTCCTAAACGTTTTCTTAGTCTGAGTTGGTTTTGTCCTCTTCCTTCCCAAATTTTGTATTCTGACGCAATAGAAACAAGAGTTTGGGCAGAATAGCCATTATGAAATAAAAAACACATCAAATAGGCTTTTGAAAGCTACAGGTAACACGACCAAGGTTAGATTTTGTTTTGGATAATAAAATGGAACACTTTGGCTGTGTTGACAGATATTAACTGCCTCCGTTCAGGTTAATTCAGTCAATATTCCTCAGGCAGTCAGCTGGAGGGGTGGATGAATCTGGGAATAGCCGTCTTCCTTTCGACTAAATCAATCCCAATATCATTATGGATTCTTGCATTTCTTTGGCTTTTCTCTCATTTTTATTATTTATCGTGGTTTTTAATGAATTTTCTGATGTGAGCTTTGGTTTTGAGGCTGGAATATGGAGTTCAGGGCACAAGAGGAAGGTTCTTATTCAATCAGGGCACAGCTGCTAGCTTGCTACAAATATGGCTTGCTGTCATTGTTTTGGGTGCCTCCGCTGATTTGCGGTTTCTTGGGCATGAATTTGCTAAATATTTTATGAGTCTCAGTTGGTTTTCCTTCTTCCTTCCCAAATTTTGTAATCTGACGCAATAGAAAGAAGAATTTGGACAGAGTAGCCATTATGAAATAAAAAACACAACAAATAGGCTTTTGAAGCTACAGGTAACACGAACAGGGTGACATTTTGTGTTTTGGAAAATAAAATGGAACACGTTTTCTGTGGTGACAGATATTAACTGCCTCCGTTTAGGTTAATTAAGTCAGAATTCCACAGGCAGTCAGCTGGAGGGGTGGATGAATCCGGGAATAGCCGGTTTCCTTGCGACTAAATCAAGCCCAATATAATTATGGATTCTTGCATTTCTTTGGGTTTATTCTGATTTTTCTTATTTATCATGGTTTGTAATGAATTTTCTGATGTGAGCTTTGGTTTTGAGGCTGCAATATGGAGTTCAGGGCACCGGAGTAATGGTCTTTTTCAATCAGAGCACAGCTGTAGGCTTGCTCCAATTCTGACTTGCTGTCATTGTTTTGGGTGCCTCCGCCGATTTGAGGTTTCTTGATGGCAATTTCCTAATCGTTTTCTGAGTCTCAGTTGGTTTTGCCTTCTTTCCTTTCCAAATTTTGTATTCTGACGCAATACAAACAAGAGTTTGGACACAGGAGCCATTATGAAAAAAAAAAAAAAAACATCAAATGGGCTTTTGAAGCTACAGGTAACACGAACAAGGTGACATTTTGTGTTTTGGAAAATAAAATGAACACGGTGGCTGAGGTAACAGATATTAACTGCCTCTATTCAGGTTAATTCAGTCAGAATTCCACAGGCAGTCAGCTGGAGGGGTGGATGAATCTGGGAACAGCCGGTTTCCTTGCGACTAAATCCAGCCCAATATCATTATGGATTCTTGCATTTCTTTGTCTTTTTTCTCTTTTTTCTTATTTATCATGGTTTGCAATGAATTTTCTGATGTGAGCTTTGGTTTTGAGGCTGGCATATTGAGTTCAGGGCACCGGAGGAATGGTCTTTTTCAAACTGGGCACAGCTGTTGGCCTGCTCCAATTCTGGCTTGCTGTCATTGGTTTGGGTGCCTCAGCTGACTTTTAGTTTCTTGAACGGCAATTTCCTAAATGTTTTCTGGGTCTGAGTTGGTTTTGCCTTCTTCCTTCCCAAATTTTGTATTCTGATGCAATACAAACAAGACTTTGGACAGAGTACCATTATGAAAGAAAAAAAAGATTGCCCTTTCAGGAGTAGAAATCTACAGGTAACACGACCAAGATGAGTTTTTGTGTTTTGGAAAAAGACATGGAACACTTTGGCTGAGGTGACAGATATTAATTGTCTCCAAACCGAGTTTCACTGCGAATTTCATTTTAATTCAGTCAGAAACCACAGACACTCAGCTGGGAGGTGTGGAAGAATCTGGAAACAGACATTAACAAGGGAGTAAATCAAGCCCAATATCACTAAGAACTCCTGCATTTCTTTGGATTTTTTCTGATTTTTCTTATTTATCATGGTTTGTAATGAATTTCCTGATGTGAGGTTTGGTTTTGAGGTTGCAATATCGAGTTCAGGGCACAAGAGGAAGGTTCTTTTTCAATCAGGGCACAGCTGTTGGCTTGCTCCAATTCTGTCTTGCTTTCAAGGTTTTGGATGCCTCCGCGGCCCTTTGTTTCTTGAGCGGCAATTTCCTAAATGTTTTCTGGGTCTGAGTTGGTTTTGCATTCTTCCTTCCCAAAATTTGTATTCTGCCCAAATACAAACAAGAGTTTGGGCAGAGTAGCCATTATGAAACAAAAAACACAACAAATAGGCGTTTGAAGCTTAGAAATCTACAGGTAACACAACCAAGGTGAGTTTTTGTGTTTTGGAAAATAAATTGGAACACTTTGGCTGAGGTGGCAGATAGTAATTGCCTCCAAACTGAGTTTCACTGCGATTTTCAGGTTAATTCTGTCCGAATTCCACAGGCAGTCAGCGGGGAGGTGTGGATGCATCTGGGAACAGCCGGTTTCCATGCTACTAAATCCAGCCCAATATCATTATGGATTCTTGCATTTCTTTGGCTTTTTTCTCATCTTTCTTATTTATCATGGTTTGTAATGAATTTTCTGATGTGAGCTTTGGTTTTGAGGTTGGCATATTGAGTTCAGGTCACTTTTTCCATCAGGGCACAGCTGTTTGCTTGCTCCAATTCTGGCTTGCTGTCATTGTTTTGGATGTCTCAGCTGACTTCTGGTTCCTTGAGCGTCAATTTCCTAAATGTTTTCTGGTTCTGAGTTGGTTTTACCTTCTTCCTTCCCAAATTTTGTATTCTGACCCAATACAAACAAGAGTTTGGACACAGGAGCCATTAAGAAATAAAAAACACAACAAATAAGCATTTGAAGCTTATACATCTACAGGTAACACAACCAAGGTGAGTTTTTGTGTTTTGGAAAATCAAATGGAACACTTTGGCTGAGGTGACAGATATTAATTGCCTCCAAACTGAGTTTCACTGTGATTTTCAGGTTAATTCAGTCAGAATTCCACAGGCAGTCAGCTGGAGGGGTGGATGAATCCGGGAACAGCAGGTTTCTTGTGACTAATACCAACCTAACATCATTATGGATTCTTGCATTTCTTTGGCTTTTTTCTCTTTTTTCTTATTTACCATGGTTTGTAATGAATTTTCAGATGTGAGCTTTGGTTTTGAGGCTGCAATATGTAGTTCAGGGAACAAGAGGAAGGTTCTTTTTCAATCAGGGCACAGGTGTTGGCCTGCTCCAATTCTGGCTTGCTGTCATTGTTTTGAGTGCCTCAGCCGATTATTGGTTTCTTGAGCGGCAATTTCTTAAATGTTTTCTGGGTCTGAGTTGGTTTTGCATTCTTCCTTCGCAAATTTTGTAGTCTGCCGCAATACAAACAAGAGTTTGGGCAGAGTTTCCATTATGAAATAAAAAACACAACAAATAGGCTTTTGAAGCTTAGAAATCTACAGGTAACATGACCAAGGTGAGTTTTTGTGTTTTGGAAAATCAAATGGAACACTTTGGCTGAGGTGACAGATATTAATTGCCTCCAAACTGAGTTTCACTGCGATATTCAGGTTAATTCAGTCAAAATTCCACAGGCAGTCAGCTGGAGGGGTGGATGAATCCGGGAACAGCCAGTTTCCTTGCGACTGAATCAAGCCCAATATCATTATGGATTCTTGCATTTCTTTGGCTTTTTTCTCATTTTTCTTATTTATCGTGGTTTCTAATTAATTTTCTGATGTGAGCTTTGGTTTTGAGGCTGGCATATGGAGTTCAGGGCACAAGAGAAAGGTTCTTTCAATCAGGGCACAGCTGTTGGCTTGCTCAAATTCTGGCTTGCTGTCATTGTTTTGGGTGCCTCAGCTGACTTTTGGTTTTTTGAGCGGCAATTTCCTAAATGTTTTCTGGGTCTGAGTTGGTTTTGCCTTCTTCCTTCCCAAATTTTGTATTCTGACGCAATACAAACAAGAGTTTGGACAGAGTAGCCATTATGAAATAAAAAACACAACAAATAGGCGTTTGAAGCTTAGAAATCAACAGGTAACACGACCAAGGTGAGTTTTTGTGTTTTGGAAAATAAAGTGGAACACTTTGGCTGAGGTTGCAGATATTAATTGCCTCCACAATGAGTTTCACTGCGATTTTCAGGTGAATTCTGTCAGAATTCCACAGGCAGTCAGCTGGAGGTGTGGATGAATCCGGGAACAGCCGGTTTCCTTGCGACTAAATCCAGCCCAATATCATTATGGATTCTTGCATTTCTTTGGCTTTTTTCTCATATTCTTATGTATCATGGTTTGTAATGAATTTTCTGATGTGAGCTTTGGTTTTTAGGCTGGCATATTGAGTTCAGGGCACCGGAGGAATGGTCTTTTTCAAACTGGGCACAGCTGTTGGCCTGCTCAAATTCTGGCTTGCTGTCATGGTTTTGTGGGCCTCAGCCGATGATTCATTTCTTGAGCGGCAATTTCCTAAATGTTTTCTGGATCTGAGTTGCTTTTGCCTTCTGCCTTCCCAAATTTTGTATTCTGATGCAATACAAACAAGACTTTGGACAGAGTACCATTATGAAAGAAAAAAAAAATTTGCCCTTTCAGGAGTAGAAATCTACAGGTAACATGACCATGATGAGTTTCTGTGTTTTGGAAAAAGACATGGAACACTTTGGCTGAGGTGACAGATATTAATTGCCTCCAAACCGAGTTTCACTGCGAATTTCATTTTAATTCAGTAAGAAACCACAGACACTCAGCTGGGAGGTGTGGAAAAATCTGGAAACAGACATTAACAAGGGAGTAAATCAAGCCCAATATCACTAAGAACTCCTGCATTTCTTTGGATTTTTTCTGATTTTTCTTATTTATCATGGTTTGTAATGAATTTCCTGATGTGAGGTTTGGTTTTGAGGTTGCAATATCGAGTTCAGGGCACAAGAGGAAGGTTCTTTCTCAATCAGGGCACAGCTGTTGGCTTGCTCCAATTCTGTCTTGCTTTCAAGGTTTTGGATGCCTCCGCGGCCCTTTGTTTCTTGAGCGGCAATTTCCTAAATGTTTTCTGGGTCTGAGTTGGTTTTGCATTCTTCCTTCCCAAAATTTGTATTCTGCCCAAATACAAACAAGAGTTTGGGCAGAGTAGCCATTATGAAACAAAAAACACAACAAATAGGCGTTTGAAGCTTAGAAATCTACAGGTAACACAACCAAGGTGAGTTTTTGTGTTTTGGAAAATAAATTGGAACACTTTGGCTGAGGTGGCAGATATTAATTGCCTCCAAACTGAGTTTCACTGCGATTTTCAGGTTAATTCAGTCAGAATTCCACAGGAACTCAGCAGGAGGGTTGGATGAATCTGGGAATATCCGGTTTCCTTGCGACTAAATCAAGCCCAATGTCATTATGGATTCCTGCATTTCTTTGGCTTTTTTCTCATTTTTCTTATTTATCATGGTTTGGAATGAATTTTCTGATGTGAGCTTTGGTTTTGAGGCTGCAATATCGAGTTCAAGGCACAAGAGGAAGGTTCTTTTTCAATCAGGGCACAGCTGCTGGCTTGCTCCAATTCTGGCTTGCTGTCATTGTTTTGGATGCCTCAGCCAATTTGTGGTTTCTAGTGTGGCAATTTCCTAAATGTTTCCTGAGTCTCAGTTGATTTTGCCTTCTTCCTTCCCAAATTTTGTATTCTGACCCAATACAAACAAGAATTTGAACAGAATAGCCATTATGAAATAAAAAAAAACAACAAATAGGCTTTTGAAGCTACAGGTAACATGACCAAGGTGAGATTTTTTGTTTTGGAAAATAAAATGGAACACTCTTGCTGTGGTGACAGATATTAACTGCCTCCAAACTCAGTTTCACTGCAATTTTCAGGTTAATTCAGTCAGAATTCCACAGGCAGTCAGCTGGAGGAGTGGATGCATCTGGGAACAGCCGGTTTCCTTGCGACTAAATCCAGCCCAATATCATCATGGATTCTTGCATTTCTTTGGCTTTTTTCTCATTTTTCTTATTTTTCGTGGTTTGTAATGAATTTTCTGATGTGAGCTTTGGATTTGAGGCTGCCATATGGACTTCAGGGCATAAGAGGAAGGTTCTTATTCAATCAGGGCACAGCTGTTGGCTAGCTCCAATTTTGGCTTGCTGTCATTGTTTTGGGTGCCTCAGCTGACTTTTGGGTTCTTGAACGGCAATTATCTAAACGTTTTCTGGGTCTGAGTCGGTTTTGCCTTCTTCCTTCCCAAATTTTGTATTCTCACGCAATACAAACAAGAGTTTGGACAGAGTAGCAATTATGAAATAAAAAACACAACAAATAGGCATTTGAAGCTTTGAAATCTACAGGTAACACGACCAAGTGAGTTTTTGTGTTTTGGAAAATCAAATGGAACACGTTGGCTGAGGTGACAGATATTAACTGCCTCCGTTCAGGTTAATTCAGTCAATATTCCAGAGGCAGTCAGCTGGATGGGTGGATGAATCCGGGAATAGCCGGTTTCCTTGCGACTAAATGAAGCCAAATATCATTATGGATTCTTGCATTTCTTTCTCTTTTTTCTCATATTCTTATGTATCATGGTTTGTAATGGATTTTCTGATGTGAGCTTTGGTTTTGAGGCACCAATATGGAGTTCAAGGCACCGGGGGAATGGTCTTTTTCAAACAGGGCACAGCTGTTGGCCTGCTCCAATTCTGGCTTGCTGTCATTGTTTTGAGTGCCTCAGCTGACTTTTGGTTTGTTGAGCAGCAATTTCCTAAATGTTTTCTGGGTCTGAGTTGGTTTTGCCTTCTTCCTTCCCAAATTTTGTAGTCTGCCACAATACAAACAAGAGTTTGGGCAGAATTTCCATTATGAAATAAAAAACACAACCAATAAACGTTTAAAGCTTATACATCTACAGGTAACACGACCAAGGTGAGTTTTTGTGTTTTGGAAAATAAAGTGGAACACTTTGGCTGAGGTGACAGATATTAATTTCCTCCAAACTGAGTTTCACTGCGATTTTCAGGTTAATTCAGTCGGAATTCCACAGGCAGTCAGCTGGAGGGGTGGATGAATCTGGGAACAGCCAGTTACCTTGCGACTAAATCAAGACCAATATCATTATAGATTCTTGCATTTCTTTGGCTTTTTTCTCATTTTTCTTATTTACCATGGTTTGTAATGAATTTTCTGATGTGAACTATGATTTTGAGGCTGCAATATGTAGTTCAGGGAACAAGAGGAAGGTTCTTTTTGAAACAGCCACAGCTGTTGGCCTGCTCCAATTCTGGCTTGCTGTCATTGTTTTGAGTAACTCAGCCGATCTTTGTTTCCTTGAGTGGTAATTTCCTAAATGTTTTCTGGGTCTGAGTTGGTTTTGCCTTCTTCCTTCCCAAATTTTGTATTCTGCCGCAATACAAACAAGAGTTTGGGCAGAGTTTCCATTATGAAATAAAAAACACAACCAATAAGCGTTTGAAGCTTATACATCTACAGGTAACATGACCAAGGTGAGTTTTTGTGTTTTGGAAAATCAAATGGAACACTTTGGCTGAGGTGACAGATATTAATTTCCTCCAAACTGAGTTTCACTGCGATTTTCAGGTTAACTCAGTCGGAATTCTACGGGCAGTCAGCAGGAGGGGTGGATGAATCTGGGAACAGCCAGTTACCTTGCGACTAAATCAAGCCCAATATCATTATGGATTCTAGAATTTATTTGGCTTTTTTCTCTGTTTTGTTATTTATCATGGTTTGTAATGAATTTTGTAATGTGAGTTTTGGTTTTGAGGCTGCAATATGGAGTTCAGGGCACCGGGGGAATGGTCTTTTTCAAACAGGGCACAGCTGTTGGCCTGCTCCAATTCTGGCTTGCTGTCATTGTTTTGGGTGCTTCAGCTGACTTTTGGTTTCTTGAGCGGAAATTTTAAATGTTTTCTGGGTCCGAGTTGGTTTTGCCTTCTTCCTTTCCAAATTTTGTATTCTGACGCAATACAAACAAGAGTTTCGGCAGAGTAGCCATTATGAAATAAAAAACACAACAAATAGGCATTTGAAGCTTTGATATCTACAGGTAACACGACCTAGGTGAGTTTTTGTGTTTTGGAAAATCAAATGTAACAATTTGGCTGAGGTGACAGATATTAATTGCCTCCAATTAATATTTTCAGGTTAATTTTGTCCGAATTCCACAGGCAGTCAGCTGGAGGGGTGGATGAATCCGGGAACAGCCGGTTCCCTTGCGACTGAATCAAGGCCAATATCATTATGGTTTCTTGCATTTCTTTCTCTTTTTTCTCATTTTTCTTATTTATTATGGTTTGTAATGAATTTTCTGATGTGAGCTTTGGTTTTGAGGCTGCAATATGGAGTTCAGGGCACCGGGGGAATGGTCTTTTTCAAACAGGGCACAGCTGTTGGCCTGCTCCAATTCTGGCTTGCTGTCATTCTGTTGGGTGCTTCAGCACTTTTGGTTTCTTGAGCAGCAATTTACTAAATGTTTTCTGGGTCTGAGTTGGTTTTGCCTTCTTCCTTCCCAAATTTTGTATTCTGACGCAATACAAACAAGAGTTTCGGCAGAGTAGCATTATGACATAAAAAACACAACAAATAGGCGTTTGAAGCTTAGAAATCTACAGGTAACACAACCAATGTGAGTTTTTGTGTTTTGGAAAATCAAATGGAGCACTTTGGCTGAGGTGACAGATATTAATTGCCTCCAAACTGAGTTTCACTGCGATTTTCAGGTTAATTCAGTCAGAATTCCACAAGCCGTCAGCTGGAGGGGTGGTGAATCCGGGAACAGCTGGTTTCCTTTCGACTAAATCAAGCCCAATATCATTATAGATTCTTGCATTTCTTTGTAATGAATTTTCTGATGTGAGCTTTGGTTTTTAGGCTGCAATATGGAGTTCAGGGCACCGCAGGAATGCTCTTTTTCATACAGGGCACAGCTGTTGGCGTGCTGCAATTCTGGCTTGCTGTCATGGTTTTGTGGGCCTCAGCCGATTATTGGTTTCTTGAGCGGCAATTTCGTACATGTTTTCTGGGTCCGAGTTGGTTTTGCCTTCTTCCTTCCCAAATTTTGTATTCTGAAAAATACAAACAAGAGTTTTGGCAGAGTAGACATTATGAAATAAAAAGCAAAACAAATAGGTGTTTGAAGCTTAGAAATCTACAGGTAACACAACCAAGGTGAGTTTTTGTGTTTTGGAAAATCAAATGGAGCACTTTGGCTGAGGTGACAGATAGTAATTGCCTCCAAACTGAGTTTCACTGCGATTTTCAGGTTAATTCAGTCCGAATTCCACAGGCAGTCAGCTGGGAGGTGTGGATGCATCTGGGAACAGCCGGTTTCCATGCTACTAAATCCAGCCCAATATCATTATGGATTCTTGCGTTTCTTTGGCTTTTTTCTCATCTTTCTTATTTATCATGGCTTGTAATGAATTTTCTTATCTGAGCTTTGGTTTTGAGGTTGGCATATTGAGTTCAGGTCACTTTTTCAATCAGGGCACAGCTGTTGGCTTGCTCCAATTCTGGCTTGCTGTCATTGTTTTGGGTGTCTCAGCTGACTTCTGCTTCCTTGAGCGTCACTTTCCTGAATGTTTTCTGGTTCTGAGTTGGTTTTACCTTCTTCCTTCCCAAATTTTGTATTCTGACCCAATACAATCAAGAGTTTGGACGCAGTAGCCATTATGAATTACAAAACACAACAAATATGCATTTGAAGCTTATACAACTACAGGTAACACAACCAAGGTTAGTTTTTGTGTTTTGGAAAATCAAATGGAACACTTTGGCTGAGGTGACAGATATTAATATCCTCCAAACTGAGTTTCACTGTGATTTTCAGGTTAATTCAGTCAGAATTCCACAGGCAGTCAGCTGGAGGGGTGGATGAATCCGGGAACAGCCGGTTTCCTTGCGACTAAATCCAGCCCAATATCATTATGGATTCTTGCATTTCTTTGGCTTTTTTCTCATCTTTCTTATTTATCATGGTTTGTAATGAATTTTGTGATGTGAGCTTTGGTTTTAAGGTTGGCATATTGAGTTCAGGTCACTTTTTCAATCAGGGCACAGCTGTTTGCTTGCTCCAATTCTGGCTTGCTGTCATTGTTTTGGGTGTCTCAGCTGAGTTCTAGTTCCTTGAGCGTCAATTTCCTAAATGTTTTCTGGTTCTTAGTTCGTTTTACCTTCTTCCTTCCCTAATTTTGTATTCTGACGCAATACAAACAAGAGTTTCTGCAGAGTAGCCATTATGAAATAAAAAACACAACAAATAGGCGTTTGAAGCTTAGAAATCTACAGGTAACACAACCAAGGTGAGTTTTTGTGTTTTGGAAAATCAAATGGAACACTTTGGCTGAGGTGACAGATATTAATTACCTCCAAACTGAGTTTCACTGCGATTATCAGGTTAATTTAGTCAGAATTCCACAGGCAGTCAGCTGGAGGGGTGGATGAATCCGGGAACAGCAGGTTTCTTGTGACTAATACCAACCTAACATCATTATGGATTCTTGCATTTCTTTGGCTTTTTTCCACTTATTCTTATTTATCATGGTTTGTAATGAATTTTCTGATGTGAGCTTTGGTTTTTAGGCTGGAATATGGAGTTCAGGGCACCGCAGGTATGCTCTTTTTCAAACAGGGCACAGCTGTTGGCCTGCTCCAATTCTGGCTTGCTATCATGCTTTTGTGGGCCTCAGCCGATTATTGGTTTCTTGAGCGGCAATTTCGTACATGTTTTCTGGGTCCGAGTTGGTTTTGCCTTCTTCCTTCCCAAATTTTGTATTCTGAAAATTACAAACAAGAGTTTTGGCAGAGTAGACATTATGAAATAAAAAACAAAACAAATAGGTGTTTGAAGCTTAGAAATCTACAGGTAACACAACCACGGTGAGTTTTTGTGTTTTGGAAAATCAAATGGAGCACTTTGGCTGAGGTGACAGATATTAATTGCCTCCAAACTGAGTTTCACTGCGATTATCAGGTTAATTCAGTCAGAATTCCACAGGCAGTCAGCTGGAGGGGTGGATGAATCCGGGAACAGCCGGTTTCCTTTCGACTAAATCAAGCCCAATATCATTATAGATTCTTGCATTTCTTTGGCTTTTTTCTCATTTTTCTTATTTACCATGGTTTTTAATGAATTTTCTGATGTGAACTTTGGTTTTTAGGCTGCAATATGGAGTTCAGGGCACCGGAGGAATGGTCTTTTTCAAACAGCCACAGCTGTTGGCCTGCTCCAATTCTGGCTTGCTGTCATGGTTTTGAGTGCCTCAGCCGATCTGTGTTTCCTTGAGTGGTAATTTCCTAAATGTTTTCTGGGTCTGAGTTGGTTTTGCCTTCTTCCTTCCCAAATTTTGTATTCTGCCGCAATACAAACAAGAGTTTCGGCAGAGTTTCCATTATGAAATAAAAAACACAACCAATAAGCGTTTGAAGCTTATACATCTACAGTTAACACGAGCAAGGTGAGTTTTTGTGTTTTGGAAAATCAAATGGAACACTTTGGCTGAGGTGACAGATATTAATTTCCTCCAAACTGAGTTTCACTGCGATTTTCAGGTTAATTCAGTCGGAATTCTACGGGCAGTCAGCTGGAGGGGTGGATGAATCTGGGAACAGCCAGTTACCTTGCGACTAAATCAAGCCCAATATCATTATGGATTCTAGAATTTATTTGGCATTTTTCTCCGTTTTGTTATTTATCATGGTTTGTAATGAATTTTCTAACGTGAGTTTTGGTTTTGAGGCTGCAATATGGAGTTCAGGGCACCGGGGGAATGGTCTTTTTCAAACAGGGCACAGCTGTTGGCCTGCTCCAATTCTGGCTTGCTGTCATTGTTTTGGGTGCTTCAGCTGACTTTTGGTTTCTTGAGCGGAAATTTTAAATGTTTTCTGGGTCCGAGTTGGTTTTGCCTTCTTCCTTTCCAAATTTTGTATTCTGACGCAATACAAACAAGAGTTTCGGCAGAGTAGCCATTATGAAATAAAAAACACAACAAATAGGCATTTGAAGCTTTGATATCTACAGGTAACACGACCTAGGTGAGTTTTTGTGTTTTGGAAAATCAAATGTAACAATTTGGCTGAGGTGACAGATATTAATTGCCTCCAATTAATATTTTCAGGTTAATTCTGTCCGAATTCCACAGGCAGTCAGCTGGAGGGGTGGATGCATCCGGGAACAGCCGATTTCCTTGCGACTGAATCAAGGCAAATATCATTATGGTTTCTTGCATTTCTTTCTCTTTTTTCTCCGTTTTGTTATTTATCATGGTTTGTAATGAATTTTCTGATGTGAGCTTTGGTTTTGAGGCTGCAATATGGAGTTCAGGGCACCGGAGGAATGGTCTTTTTCAAACAGGGCACAGCTGTTGGCCTGCTCCAATTCTGGCTTGCTGTCATTCTGTTGGGTGCTTCAGCACTTTTGGTTTCTTGAGCAGCAATTTCCTAAATGTTTTCTGGGTCTGAGTTGGTTTTGCCTTCTTCCTTCCCAAATTTTGTATTCTGACGCAATACAAACAAGAGTTTCTGCAGAGTAGCCATTATGAAATAAAAAACACAACAAATAGGCGTTTGAAGCTTAGAAATCTACAGGTAACACAACCAAGGTGAGTTTTTGTGTTTTGGAAAATCAAATGGAGCACTTTGGCTGAGGTGACAGATAGTAATTGCCTCCAAACTGAGTTTCACTGCGATTTTCAGGTTAATTCAGTCAGAATTCCACAGGCAGTCAGCTGGAGGGGTGGATGAATCCGGGAACAGCCGGTTTCCTTGCAACTAAATGAAGCCGAATATCATTATGGATTCTTGCATTTCTTTGGCTTTTTTCCACTTATTCTTATTTATCATGGTTTGTAATGAATTTTCTGATGTGAGCTTTGGTTTTTAGGCTGGAATATGGAGTTCAGGGCACCGCAGGTATGCTCTTTTTCAAACAGGGCACAGCTGTTGGCGTGCTCCAATTCCGGCTTGCTATCATGGTTTTGTGGGCCTCAGCCGATTATTGGTTTCTTGAGCGGCAATTTCGTACATGTTTTCTGGGTCCGAGTTGGTTTTGCCTTCTTCCTTCCCAAATTTTGTATTCTGAAAATTACAAACAAGAGCTTTGGCAGAGTAGACATTATGAAATAAAAACAAAACAAATAGGTGTTTGAAGCTTAGAAATCTACAGGTAACACAACCACGGTGAGTTTTTGTGTTTTGGAAAATCAAATGGAGCACTTTGGCTGAGGTGACAGATATTAATTGCCTCCAAACTGAGTTTCACTGTGATTATCAGGTTAATTCAGTCAGAATTCCACAGGCAGTCAGCTGGGAGGTGTGGATGCATCTGGGAACAGCCGTTTTCCATGCTACTAAATCCAGCCCAATATCATTATGGATTCTTGCATTTCTTTGGCTTTTTTTCTCATCTTTCTTATTTACCATGGTTTGTAATGAATTTTCTGATGTGAGCTTTGGTTTTGAGGTTGGCATATTGAGTTCAGGTCACTTTTTCAATCAGGGCACAGCTGTTTGCTTGCTCCAATTCTGGCTTGCTGTCATTGTTTTGGGTGTCTCAGCTGACTTCTGCTTCCTTGAGCATCACTTTCCTAATTGTTTTCTTGTTCTGAGTTGGTTTTACCTTCTTCCTTCCCAAATTTTGTATTCTGACCCAATACAAACAAGAGTTTCTGCAGAGTAGCCATTATGAAATAAAAAACACAACAAATATGCATTTGAAGCTTATACAACTACAGGTAACACAACCAAGGTGAGTTTTTGTGTTTTGGAAAATCAAATGGAACACTTTGGCTGAGGTGACAGATATTAATATCCTCCAAACTGAGTTTCACTGCGATTATCAGGTTAATTCAGTCAGAATTCAACAGGCAGTCAGCTGGAGGGGTGGATGAATCTGGGAACAGCAGGTTTCTTGTGACTAAATCCAGCCTAACATCATTATGGATTCTTGCATTTCTTTGGCTTTTTTCTCATATTCTTATGTATCATGGTTTGTAATGAATTTTCAGATGTGAGCTTTGGTATTGAGGGTGCAATATGGAGTTCAGGGCACAAGAGGAAGGTTCTTTTTCAATCAGGGCACAGCCGTTGGCCTGCTCCAATTCTGGCTTGCTGTCATGGTTTTGTGGGCCTCAGCCGATTATTGGTTTCATGAGCGGCAATTTCCTAAATGTTTTCTGGGTCTGAGTTAGTTTTGCCTCCTTCCTTCCCAAATTTTGTATTCTGACACAATACAAACAAGAGTTTTGGCAGAGTAGCCATTATGAAATAAAAAAAAAAAACGAATAGGCATTTGAAGCTTAGAAATCTACAGGTAACACAACCAAGGTGAGTTTTTGTGTTTTGGAAAATCAAATGGAACACTTTGGCTGAGGTGACAGATATTAATTGCTTCCAAAATGAGTTTCACTGCGATTTTCAGGTTAATTCTGTCTGAATTCCACAGGCAGTCAGCAGGAGGGGTGGATGAATCTGGGAACAGCCGGTTTCCTTGCAACTGAATCAAGCCCAATATCATTATGGATTCTTGCATTTCTTTGGCTTTTTTCTCCTTTTTCTTATTTATCGTGGTTTGTAATGAATTTTCTGATGTGAGCTTTGGTTTTCAGGCTGCAATATGGAGTTCAGGGTACCGGGGGATTGGTCTTTTTCAAACAGGGCACAGCTGTTGGCCTGCTCCAATTCTGGCTTGCTGTCATTCTGTTGGGTGCTTCAGCTGACTTTTGGTTTCTTGAGCAGCAAATTCCTAAATGTTTTCTGGGTCTGAGTTGGTTTTGCCTTCTTGCTTCCCAAATTTTGTATTCTGACGGAATACATACAAGAGTTTGGGCAGAGTAGCCATTATGAAATAAAAAAACACAACATATAGGTGTTTGAAGCTTAGAAATCAACAGGTAACACGACCAAGGTGAGTTTTTGTGTTTTGGAAAATAAAGTGGAACACTTTGGCTGAGGTTGCAGATATTAATTGCCTCCAAAATGAGTTTCACTGCGATTTTCAGGTCAATTCCGTCAGAATTCCACAGGCAGTCAGCTGGAGGGGTGGATGAATCCGGGAACAGCCGGTTTCCTTGTGACTAAATCAAGCCAAATATCATTATGGATTCTTGCATTTCTTTGGCTTTTTTCTCATATTCCTATGTATCATGGTTTGTAATGAATTTTCTGATGTGAGCTTTGGTTTTGAGGCTGCAATATCGAGTTCACGGCACCGGAGGAATGGTCTTTTCAAACAGCCACAGCTGTTGGCCTGCTCCAATTCTGGCTTGCTGTCATTGTTTTGAGTGCCTCAGCCGATTTGTGGTTCCTTGAGTGGCAATTTCCTAAAAGTTTTCTGGGTCTGAGTTGCTTTTGCCTTCTTGCTTCCCAAATTTTGTATTCTGATGCAATACAAACAAGAGTTTGGGCAGAGTTTCCATTATGAAATAAAAAACACAACCAATAGGCGTTTGAAGCGTAGAAATCTACAGGTAACACGACCAAGGTGAGTTTTTGTGTTTTGGAAAATCAAATGGAACACTTTGGCTGAGGTGACAGATATTAATTGCCTCCAAACTGAGTTTCACTGCGACTTTCAGGTTAATTCAATCGGAATGCTACGGGCAGTCAGCTGGAGGGGTGGATGAATCTGGGAACAGCCAGTTTCCTTGCGACTAAATCAAGCCCAATATCATTATGGATTCTTGAATTTCTTTCGCTTTTTTCTCCGTTTTGTTATTTATCATAGTTTGTAATGAATTTTCTGATGTGAGCTTTGGTTTTGAGGCTGGCATATGGAGTTCAGGTCACTTTTTCAATCAGGGCACAGCTGTTGGCCTGCTCCAATTCTGGCTTGCTGTCATTGTTTTGGGTGTCTCAGCTGACTTCTGGTTCCTTGAGCGTCAATTTCCTAAATGTTTTCTGGTTCTGAGATGGTTTTACCTTCTTCCTTCCCAAATTTTGCATTCTGACCCAATACAAACAAGAGTTTGGACACAGTAGCCATTAAGAAATAAAAAACACAACAAATATGCATTTGAAGCTTATACATCTACAGGTAACACAACCAAGGTGAGTTTTTGTGTTTTGGAAAATCAAATGGAACACTTTGGCTGAGGTGACAGATAGTAATTGACTCCAAACTGAGTTTCACTGCGATTTTCAGGTTAATTCAGTCAGAATTCCACAGGCAGTCAGCTGGAGGGGTGGATGAATCTGGGAACAGCAGGTTTCTTGTGACTAAATCCAGCCAAACATCATTATGGATTCTTGCATTTCTTTGCCTTTTTTCTCTTTTTTCTTATTTATCATGGTTTGTAATGAATTTTCTGATGTGAGCTTTGGTTTTGAGGCTGGCATATGGAGTTCAGGGCACAAGAGGAATGTTCTTTTTCAATCAGGGCACAGCTGTTGGCTTGCTCCAATTCTGGCTTGCTGTCATTGTTTTAGGTGCCTCAGCTGACTTTTGGTTTGTTGAGCAGCAATTTCCTAAATGTTTTCTGGGTCTGAGTTGGTTTTACCTTCCTCCTTCCCAAATTTTGTATTCTGATGCAATGCAAACAAGAGTTTGGACAGAGTAGCCTTTATGAAATAAAAAACACAACAAATAGGCGTTTGAAGCTTGGAAATCTACAGGTAACACGACCAAGGTGAGTTTTTGTGTTTTGGAAAATAAGGTGGAGCACTTTGGCTGAGGTGACAGATATTAATTGCCTCCAAACTGAGTTTCACTGCGATTATCATGTTAATTCAGTCAGAATTCCACAGGCAGTCAGCTGGAGGGGTGGATGAATCCGGGAACAGCTGGTTTCCTTGCAACTAAATGAAGCCGAATATCATTATGGATTCTTGCATTTCTTTGGCTTTTTTCTCTTTTTTCTTATTTATCATGGTTTGTAATGAATTTTCTGATGTGAGCTTTGGTTTTGAGATTGGCATATTGAGTTCAGGTCACTTTTTCAATCAGGGCACAGCTGTTTGCTTGCTCCAATTCTGGCTTGCTGTCATGGTTTTGAGTGCCTTAGCTAACTTTGGTTTCTTGAGCGGCAATTTCCTAAATGTTTTCTGGGTCTGAGTTGGTTTTACCTTCTTCCTTCCCAAATTTTCTATTCTGAGGCCACACAAACAAGAATTTGGGCAGAGTAGCCATTATGAAATAAAAAACACAACAAATAGGCGTTTGAAGCTTAGAAATCTACAGGTAACACGACCAACGTTAGTTTTGGAGTTTTGGAAAATGAAATGGAACGCTTTGGATGAGGTGACAGATATTAATTGCCTCCAAACTGAGTTTCACTGCGATTTTCCGGCTAATTCAGTCAGAATTCCACAGGCAGTTAGCTGGAGCGGTGGATGAATCTGGGAACAGCCGGTTTCCTTGCGACTAAATCAAGCCCAATATCATTATGGATTCTTGCATTTCTTTGGCTTTTTTCTCCTTTTTCTTATTTATCATGGTTTGGAATGAATTTTCAGATGTGAGCTTTGGTTTTGAGGCTGCAATATGGAGTTCAGGGCACCGGAGGAATGGTCTTTTTCAAACTGGGCACAGCTGTGGCCTGCTCCAATTCTGGCTTGCTGTCATTGTTTTGAGTGCCTCAGCTGACTTTTGGTTTCTTGAGAGGGAATTTCCTAAATGTTTTCTGGGTCTGAGTTTGTTTTGCCTCCTTCCTTCCCAAATTTTCTTTTCTGATGCCATACAAACAAGAGTTCTGGCAGAGTAGCCATTATGAAATAAAAAACACAAGAAATAGGCATTTGAAGCTTAGAAATCTACAGGTAACATGACCAAGGTGAGGTTTTGTGGTTTGGAAAATAAAATGGAACACTTTGGCTGAGGTGACAGATATTAATTGCCTCCAAACTGAGTTTCACTGCGATTTTCAGGTTAATTAGGTCAGAATTCCACAGGCAGTCAGCTGGAGGGGTGGATGAATCCGGGAACAGCCGGTTTCCTTGCGACTAAATCAAGCCCAATATCTTTATGGATTCTTGCATTTCTTTGGCTTTTTTCTCCTTTTTCTTATGTATCATGGTTTGTAATGAATTTTATGATATGAGCTTTGGTTTTGAGGCTGCAATATGGAGTTTAGGGCACTGGAGGAATTGTCTTTTTGAAACAGGTCACAGCTCTTGGCTTGCTCCAATTCTGGCTTGCTGTATTGTTTTGGGTGCTTCAGCTGACTTTTGGTTTCTTGAGCAGCAATTTCCTACATGTTTTCTGGGTCTGAGTCGGTTTTGCATTCTTATTCTCAAATTTTGTATTCTGATTCAATACAAGCAAGATTTTGGACAGAGTAGCCATTAGGAAAGAAAAAAAAAAAACACAGCAAATAGCCCTTTCGGGATTAAAAATCTACAGGCAACACGACCAAGATGAGTTTCTGTTTTTGGGAAATGACATGGAACCCTTTTCCTGAGGGGACAAATTCTAACTCCCTAAAAATTGAGTGTGAGTGTGATTTTGAGGTGAATTCACTCAGAATTCCAAAGTCAGTCTGAGGAAGGGGGCAATGAATCTGGAAACAGCCAGTTTCCTTGTGTCTAAATCCAGCCAAATATCACAAAGGACTCTTGCATTTCTTTGGCTTTTTCACATTTCCCTTATTTATCATGTTTTGTAATGAATTTTGTGATGTGAGCTTTGGTTTTGAGGCTGGCATATTGAGTTCAGGGCACCGGAGGAATGGTCTTTTTCAAACAGGGCACAGCTGTTGGCCTGCTCCAATTCTGGCTTGCTGTCATGGTTTTGTGGGCCACAGCCGATTATTGGTTTCTTGAGCGGCAATTTCCTACATGTTTTCTGGGTCTGAGTCGGTTCTTGCCTTCTTATTCCCAAATTTTGTATTCTGATGCAATACAAACAAGAGTTTGGACAGAGTAGCCATTATGAAATAAAAAACACAACAAATAGGCGTTTGAAGCTTAGAAATCTACAGGTAACACGACCAAGGTGAGTTTTTGTGTTTTGGAAAATAAAATGGAACACTTTGGCTGAGGTGATAGATATTTATTGCCTCTAAACTGAGCTTCCCTGCGATTTTCATGTTAATTCAGTCAGAATTCCACAGGCAATCAGCCGGAGGGGTGGATGAATCCGGGAATGGCTGGTTTCCTTGCGACTAAATCAAGTCCAATATCATTATGGATATTTGCATTTCTATGGCTTTTTTCTTTTTTTTCTTATGTATCATGGTTTGTAATGAATTTTCTGATGTGAGCTTTGGTTTTGAGGCTGCAATATGGAGTTCAGGGCACAAGAGGAAGGTTCTTTTTCAATCAGGGCACAGCTGTTGGCTTACACCAATTCTGGGTTGCTGTCATTGTTTTGGGTGCCTCAGCCGATTTGTGGTTTCTTGAGTGGCAATTTCCTACATATTTTCTGGGCCTGAGTCGGTTTTGCCTTCTTATTCCCAAATTTTGTATTCTGATGCAATACAAGCAAGATTTTGGACAGAGTAGCCATTAGGAAAGAAGAAAAAAACACAGTAAATTGGCCTTTCAGGATTAGAAATCTACAGGCAACACGACCAAGATGAGTTTCTGTGTTTTGGAAAATGACTTGGAACCCTTCTGCTGAGGGGACAAATACTAATACCCTCCAAATTGAGTGTGAGTGCGATTTTCAGGTGAATTCAATCAGATTCCAAAATCAGTCTGTGGAAGGGGGACGAATCTGAAAACAGCCAGTTTCCTTGTGTCTAAATCCAATCAAATATTACAAAGGACTCTTGCATTTCTTTGGTTTTTTTCACATTTCCCTTATTTATCATGGTTTGTAATGAATTTTGTGATGTGAGCTTTGGTTTTGAAGCTGGAATATGGAGTTCAGGGCATGGGAGGAATGGTCTTTTTCAAACAGGGCACAGCTGTTGGCTTGCTCCAATTCTGGCTTGCTGTCATGGTTTTGGGTGCCTCAGCTGATTTTGGTTTCTTGAGCGTCAATTTCCTAAATGTTTTCTGGGTCTGAGTTGGTTTTGCCATCTTCCTTCCCAAATTTTGTATTCTGACACAATACAAACAAGAGTTTGGACAGAGTAGCCATCATGAAATAAAAAACACAACAAATAGGCGTTTGAAGCTTAGGAATCTACAGGTAACACGACCAAGGTAAGCTTTTGTGTTTTGGAAAATCAAATGGAACACTTTGGCTGAGGTGACAGATATTAATTGCCTCCAAATTGAGTTTCACTGTGATTTTCAGGTTAATTCAGTCAGAATTCCACAGGCAGTCAGCTGGAGTGGTGGATGAATCCGGGAACGGTCGGTTTCCCTGCGAGTAAATCAAGCCCAATAACATTATGGATTCTTGCATTTCTTTGGCTTTTTTCTCTTTTTTCTTATGTATCATGGTTTGTAATGAATTTTCTGATGTGAGCTTTGGTTTTGAGGCGGCAATATTGAGTTCAGGGCACAAGAGTAATGGTCTTTTTCAATCAGGGCACAGCTGTTTGCTTGCTCCAATTCTGGCTTGCTGTCATTGTTTTGGGTGCCTCAGGTGACTTTTGGTTTCTTGAGCGTCAGTTTCCTACATGTTTTCTGGGTCTGAGTCGGTTTTGCCTTCTTCTTTCCCAAATTTTGTATTCTGATGCAATACAAGCAAGATTTTGGATAGAGTTAGCTCTGTGTCCATTCTTCTGTCTCTGCACTAGATGAATAAAAAGACAATGTAAAATGATTTGAAAAGAAGTATAAGGGGTCGGCGCTGTGGTGCTGCTGCCAATTGGGGAGTGAACCAGCAGATGGAAAACACCTCTCTCTCTCTCTCTCTCTCTCTCTGTGCCTCTCCTTCCCTGTAACTCTGACTTCCAAATAAATAAATGAATCTTAAAGGAAGTATAAACATCAATAAAACACAAATGAAAATTGTATTCTCAAAACTGGATATTAAACCATGCCTTCTACACCTCTGTTAAAAGTTACATTCTATCATAGTCATTTATGATTTCTAGGGCCAAAGTAGTAAATAAGATTTTTCTGGAAGAGAAAGAGGTTATGAGGGAGCCAGGATTTGGGGTCAGTTAGCAGAAGTGAGTGTCACTCTTTCAGATTTGATGCAGGAAAGGAACAACAACTGATCCCTGAGATTTTGGTGTGGGAAGGAAAGGAAGGAGGGACTTAACAAAAGCAAAGGCCCTCTGGTTGTGGGCACCCACCCCCGACTGCAGCCTTTGGGGAGGGCCAGCTGGTGTCTCTATGAATGCTGCAGCCTGGACTCCATTTCCCAGAGTTCCCAGGAGCTCCAACCTATTCTGCCTTCCAAATGCCTGTGCCCATGTGCCTGCAAACAGCCAGTCCCTGGGGGTCTGAGTTGGACCAGAGGGAGTTCATTCCCTGATCAGGGTCAGCCCTAGGGGCTGTGCTGCTCCTTCTCTGGCATTTACTGCAACTCCTGCTCTGCATGTGCGATCCCAGGCAGTTTCCGAGTGCTCACCCTGAGCCTGCCTCCTGCTACTTCTTCCCTCTTCATCCACCAACTGTGGGTCCCATATGTCAGGGCCTCTCTTCCCCACACTCCCAATTTCACTCCCCGTGTGTCCGGAAGAAAGGGTACCTGCTCCAGGGACTTTCTGCTGCAGGTTTGGCATGCAGGAAGGGGCGGAGACACATGTGGGAGAAGTGTGCCAGCGATCCTGGCAGCTTCTCCCGAGGTCAGGGCTGGGACCCAGGCTGCTCTGTCTCCCACCTCTATTTCCCAGGCTCAAAGTGCCCAGACTCTCTCCTGCAGAACCTCACCTAAACTGTCCCTAATGCACTTTATTTAGTGGTTACAGGAGAGAGGGGGCAGCGTTCTGGGAACCTGCACTCACAGGGAAGGAAGGCAGAAAGACTCCTGATCTCCACAGTTAAATAAGCCAGGTTCCCACTGTGGGTGTTTTCAGAATGCAGTCTGGCCTGGTCTCTTGATGTTTCCTGGGCTGGTTCCTGCAGGGTGGGGCTGGATGGCCCTCAGGAGGGAGCCTGGGGCAGCAGAGGGGTGGGCAGGAGGATCTGTCTAGGATCTGCCCCACTGCTCTCATCCTGCACCTCATCTTCCTGGTGGGGATCAGTGTGAAGCGTGAATAGCTGCTTTGTGTGTTGATCCCTCTCAAGTATTAATTATCAAATTTTTCCAATGTGGAATTTGAAGCTGTTCCAGAAACCTGGGGTGGGAAAACTCCCTTCTTTCAAACAGGCACAAAGACAGTGGAGGATCCAAGGAGTTTCTATTAATGGACCTAGGCTCAGCTGGAATGATTTCCTGAGAACTGAGCATCAAATTCAAGTTTCTTAGCTGTTACAGCATTGGTGGGTTTAAATGGCAGCCTACATGATTAGAACCACATTTCCAATGGTCAATGGGTCCAGTATGTTTGTAAAAGAGATTTGGAATCTTACCCAAAACTGTTGTCTATGCTTATGTTTTATAGTTTCTCATATGTTTACTTAGTTTCTGGTTTTATATTTAGACTTTTAATTCACCTTGAGTTGCTTTTACATAGTGTATGAGGTTTTGGGTATATTTTCAGGCTTCTACATATGGATTTATTAGGACAGATTTATGACTGGAGTTTACAAAAGCAGAACTTAGGACATCTTCCCTCCCTAGACAAGATTTCAGTGGGCAGCTGTTTCACTCATTAATTGTGAGCATCCACTTTTAAAGGTTTGTGTTGGATGGGGTCCACTTCTCTTTCTTTGATGATGTATTTGGCTGCTTTTCATTTTCTGTCTTCAGCTATCACTTCTCCTGTTAGCAAGGCTGTCAACTGTTTTGACCTGCCACTGATCCCTTTGCAAAGTGAGAAGGGAACCAAAATTAATGCAAGTCTACTGTGTTGTCAATAACTGGAGCTACTTTTTTAAAGATTTATTTATTCATTTGAAAGAGTTACACAGAGAGAGGAGAGAGAGAGAGAGAAAGAGAGAGAGGTCTTCCATCCAATGGTTCATTCCCCAATTGGCAGCAATAGCTGGAGGTATGCCAATTTGAAGCCAGTAGCCAGGAGCTCCTTCTGAGATGAAGCTGTTTTTTTAAATAATTATTTATTTATTTGAAAGGCAGAACTTTGTCCAGGTCTCATAGGTGGGTGCAGGAATTGAGGGATTTGGGCCAACTTCTACTGTTTTCCCAGTCCACAGCAGAGAGCTGGATGGGAAGTGCAGCAGCCAGGATCCCAACCGGCACCCATATAGGATGATGACAAGGCAGGCAGTAGCTTTACCCACTATGCAATAGTGCTGCCCACTAACGGGAGCTCTTTTAATCTGAGTTTGCATAAAGAGAAGAATTACAGCATCATAAATACAGATAAGTAACAGTTTTTCTCTGCCCAGCACTTTACATTACCCAGTGCTCCACTGAGAATCTTACATTTCACACTGTGTAATGAAGAAGGCCAGTTACTTATCTTATTTTGGGTTCTGTGTTTAAACCATGACACTTTTGACATGGGAGGATATTAGTTCTACAATTTCATAGAGACTGGTCTTTGGAAGCATCGATAGAAGTTATAACTGTGAGAGTGGTAAGAAAGAAGAGGGGAAGAAATAAGTGCCCCTTACCCCCCACAGAGATGTCCACAAGTGCAGTAGAAGATATGGCCTTATGGTTGACTTTCTGGGACAAACTGTGTTTGAGTGCTTCACATGTTCTGATAGAAAGGTGTTGCCACCAGGTTTTTAGTATATTTATTTAGTTAGTTTTTAAAGATTTATTTATTTATTTGAAAATCAGAGCTACACAGAGAGAGAAAGAGAGGCAGAGAGAGAGAGAGAGAGAGAGAGAGAGGTCTTCCATCAGGTTCATTTCCCCAATGGCTTCATCATTGTGAACTTTGCTCAGTTCCTGACCTATACCTTTCCTTTAACCTAGTACTTTGCCATGTAGTAGCCCATGAAAACTGCAGACTGCATAAATGAATGAATACTTGGAGGGTTGTGATTTCTTAGAGGAACATCATGAGACAGAAGGAATAAAACAAAACAAAAGTATCCTCCATATATAGAAGGTACACTGTTTTTACAAGCCACAGAGAAGAGGAAGAAGCAGGGAAGTAGTGAGACTGGAAAGTTTGTGGCAAAGGTAATAGGCACTGGTCAAGAATTTAACAAGCCCATTAGGAAAACATTAAGGTTTCCTTACTTCCATGTAGACTCTGCCCTCTTATGGTGAACAGGGTCCTCTAAACCCACTTGTTGCACAAATGAAAACCCAAGCATTGTCTTCTCCCACAGATGGAGTCTGCTATTGGTTTTGATTTACATTTCCCTAATAGCTAGTGATATTGGGCATGTTCATATATGTCTTGACCATTGAGATTTCTTCTTCTGAGAAACATCTGTTCTGATCATTGCCCATTTCTTAGCTGTACATTTTGCTTCTTATTTGGAGATTTTCCCAGTTCTATATATGTATGTTCTGGCTATCAATCTTTTGTCATAATCAGAGTTTTCAATGTTTCCTGCCATTCTGTCCATTGTATGTTCACTCTGTTGATTACTTTGTAGTGAAGATGTATCTTAATATGATATGCTCAAATTTCTATATTTTATTTTTTTTACTTGTGATTTGGAATCTTATCCAAAACTGTTGTCTATGCTTATGTTTTATAGTTTCTCATATGTTTACTTAGTTTCTGGTTTTCTATTTAGACTTTTAATTCACCTTGAGTTGCTTTTACATAGTGTATGAGGTTTTGGGTATATTTTCAGGCTTATACATATGTATAATCACTTTCCTTTAAACCATTTGCTAAAGGGGTTCTTCTTTCTCCTGTTTGTTTTCTTTCCTTTGTTATATAGGAGTTGCCTGTAGAAAAGTCGGTTTATTTCAGCTGCCTATACTTTTACATTGAACTATGAGTCTGTTTTCCAACAGTGCTAACATTGTTTCTATATTTTTAAGATTTATTTATTTATTGGAAAGGCCAGATGCTTCTTCCAAGTCTCTCATGTGGGTGCCAGCACCGTAGAACACAATCCATCTTCCACCAATTTCCCAGGTGCATTAGTAGGGAGCTGGATTGGAAGCGGAGCACCTGGTCTCCTAACAGCAACATATGGGACGCATGCACAGCAGATCAAGGCTTTAACCCACTACACCACAGAACCAAACCCTTCCTTATTTACTTCTGCTGTGATCTTTCATTATTCACTTTTTTCTACTGCCCTGCATCTTGACCCTTCCTGTTTTTTTTCTGGGTCCTGGAGGATGGTAGTAGGTGGCTTCTGGGATATTTTTTGTGTTAGTAGATACTTGGTAATCTAAAATCACAGTTTTTAGTTTCTATATTTCTCTGCTAATCACTAGGACCTTCTGGATGACAATAGAAAATGCTGGCAGAAATGAGGATATATTAATTTGCTAAGAAAATACCACAGAGAATATGATTTAAATCATGGAATTTTACTTCTCAGAGTTGTAGAGCTTGAAAATATCAGATCAAGGTGCTTAAATAGGCTCGATTTTTCCAGAAGCCTTTCTCCGATGTGACAGACACATCTACCATTTGATCTACTTAAAAGCACTTTCTTCAGGTAGAGTCATGTTGCTGGTTAGCACTTCCGTGTTAGAGTTTTAGGGAGGCACATTTCAGTCCATAACAGCAAAAGGGACCCTGTGGTCTACTTCAATGACAGCCATCTCTGTGGAGGACACAAAGTTTGGAATCAGCGTTAGGATTTCTCACAGTATTAGTGTCAGTGCTATCTCCATCAAATGTGCATTCATGTACACACAAATCTACCTGTACTCATAAACACATTCAACAGTGGAAAAGCCTGATGGTTGTGTACGGGTAACATCAATATAATAATCCATAAGATGGCCTATTAGCAGACATTAAAAAGAGAATTAGAAAGAATGACAACAAAATCTGCAGTTACCTATATTTATGTCTATATGTATGATATTCAGTATTTATAGTTGCTAAAAGATGAATACTGATGTGTGGGAATAAAAGCTAAACCTTACCTTGCAATATTGCAGCCTAGTCTACATGAAAGCTGTCTTCCTAAAACCATTCACTGGGCCCACTCTGTGGCATAGTAGATTAAGCATCCACCTGCAGCACCAGCATCCCACATGGGCACCAGTTTGAGTCCCTGCTCCTGCACTTCCAATCCAGCTCTTTACTAATGGCCTAGGAAAGCAGTGCAATATGCCCTGAGTGCTTGGGCTC
Organism: Oryctolagus cuniculus; assembly: GCF_051225735.1. Classification (NCBI taxonomy): domain Eukaryota; kingdom Metazoa; phylum Chordata; class Mammalia; order Lagomorpha; family Leporidae; genus Oryctolagus; species Oryctolagus cuniculus. Next base: position 81,122,774 of record NC_142879.1, on the reverse strand, counting down.
CTGCACCCATGTGAGAGACCTGCAGGAAGCTGCTGACTCCTGGCTTCTGGCACCTGGCTTCAGATCGGCCCAGCTCCAGCCATTCTGGCCATTTAGGGGTGAACCAGTCGATAGACCTCTCTTTCTCTTCCTCTCTATATCTGTAACTCTGCCTCACAATAAAGAAATACATTTTTTAAAAACCTTTCACATGTTAAATTTCTTAATTGTTTTAAAGATTTATTTATTTATGTACAAGTCGAGTTACAGAGAGGAGAGCCAGAGAGAAAGAGAGAGGTCTTCCATCTGATGTTCACTCCCTAATTGATTGCAACTGCCAGAGCTGTGCTGATCCGAAGCCAGGAGCCAGGAGCTAGTTCCCAGTCTCCCAGATGGGTACAGGGGCCCAAAGACTTGGGCCATCTTGTACTACTTTGCCAGGCCATAGCAGAGAGCAGGATCAGAAGTGGAGCAGCTGAGTATTGAACCGGCCCCCATATGGGATGCTGGCGCTTCAGACCAGGGAGTTAACCTGCTCCACCACAGCACCAGTCCAACATTTTAAATTTCTGATACTCTAAAGTAGTACAGGACTGCATTACATCTAGGAAAGATGCATTTAAAAATTATAAATCTAGTGCATTTTAGCAGAAGTGTTAACAAATACTTCTGATTTTCTCAGCATTATATATAAATAAATGACATAATGAGTCATTGTCAGATTTTTAACTTTTGACAGCCACTTATAATATTTCACAGCTTTTTGAAATGTATTGCTAGTGTGTTTTTCTCAACACATGCACTGGATTTTACCTATAAGGTTGCCTCTTATAGGATTTGCATTTTAATGGGTTTTCATGGCACATGTAATCAACATCTGCAAAGCCTCTAAAACACATAAATAATAACATGAATCAGGCTTTTTTCTTAAATATTAATTTATTTATTTGAAAGAGTTGCACAAATAGAGGAGAGGTAGAGAGAGAGAGACAGACAGACAGAGACAGAGAGGTCTTCCATCTGCTGGTTTACTCCCAGTTGGCCGCAATGGGTGGTCTGTGTCAATCTGAAGCCAGGAGCTTCTTCAGGGTCTTTCACATGTGTGCAAGGCCCCAAGGACTTGGGCCACCTTCTACTGCTTTCCCAGGCCATAGCAGAGAGCTGGTTCAGAAGTGGAGCAGCCACAACTTGAACTGGCACCCATATGGCTTGCCAGCACTGCAGGCAACAACTTTATCTGCTATGCCACAGCGCCAGCCCCACATTGCATCTTTTTAAGATGATATGGATTTAAGTTCATGAGAAATTATTAGCATAGTGGGAACTGATAGATATGGATGAAGCAGGATGGACTTGTTAGGAATGGTGATGTTAAATTTTTTATAAAATAAATAAGAAATTAAATATGGTCAGACATAAATGAAGATTAAATTTTATTAGTGGTAATCCAGAAAACACTGATCTCTGGTCTTTTTCTTCCAGTGTTAAGTTTATATTTTTAAATGCATATTAAGTGAACAAATTTCATGTAATTTATATATACAGATTGAAGAGCAAACTGATAACATCCTATCCTATCTTCCCTTGTTCTCATATTTCCAGCTCCCTCCTTCTTGTTTTATTTTCTTTTAATTTTGACAGCTGCATGCTTTGATTTTATTTTAGAATCACAAGCTTTAACCCTCTACAAAATAAAGAATTCAGCAAGTAGTAGCAGAAATATCAATGAGTATATGTTGTGTACTCTATCAAAGAGTACAGAAAAGTGCTATGAACAATACTCAAATCTCAAAATGTCAATTTAACTCATATGCTGCTTTTTGTTGTCTATATATTAATTACCACCAGTCAGAGAAAACATATGGTGTGGGGAGCAACTTGGACTAGACTAAGTTACTGGAATTAAGACTTATTCTATGCATCTGCTCTCCCACAATATGGCGCTGGGAGAGGAGAAAACAGCTTCTACACAGCTGCCTCCAGTTCAGCCAATAAACTGTAGGACTTGCTCCTGATTGGAGGAGAGCAGCGTACTCGGCGTGTGGGCAGCCAAGTTGGGATTGGCAGAGGAGGACTATAAAGGAGGAGAGAGACGGCATGCACCAGGAACATCTAAGGGGAACATCTAAGGGGAACACCTGTGCAGCCCCAGAGAGAGCCGGCCGGTGGTGTGCCGCTCCCCCACGGAAGTGGGGAAGGTGGCAGGGGGAACCGCCCTTCCACGGAGGTGGAAGGGACAGTAGCCAACCCGGGAAGAACCAGCAGCAAACCCGGGGAGGGCCGAGCAGACGAAAGAACAGCGCAGGGTACTGTGTCGTTCCTCCACGAAGACGGGGAGCGACATAATGGTGCCGTGACTCGGATATGAAGCCTAGGCAGGACTTAGTGTCGTTCCTCCATGAAGAGGGGGAGCGACAATATGGTATTTGTCTTTTGGGGACTGGCTTCTTTCATGAAGCATACTTGTTTCCAGTTCATCCATTTAGTTACAGAAGATGGGATTTCATTCTCAATTATGGCTGAATAGTATTTTACACTGTATATATAGCTCATATTTTTGTTCCAGTCACCAGCTGATGGACATCTGGGTTGATTCCATGTTAGCTATTGTGAATTGAGCTGTAAGAAACATGAGGGTACAGATAACTCATGCCTGTGCATATTCTATTTCATTTCATGCGGATAAATTCCCAGTAGTCAGATGGCAGGATCACATGGTATGTTTGTTTTCAGATTTCTGAGGAACTTTGATACTGCCTTCCATAATGGTTGCACTAGCTTCATTCCCACCAACAGTGGGTTAGGGTACCTTTTTCTCTCCCTCTCCACCAGCCTTTATTGTTTGTTGACCTTTTCAAAAGAATTATTTATTTGAAAGATTGAGTTACAGAGATGGAGAGGCAGAGGCAGAGAGACATAAGTATTTTATCTGCTTGTTTATGCTCCATATGGCCCAACAGGTAGTGCTGGTCCAATCGGAAGCCAGAGTCAGGAGCATCTCCCTGGTCACCCATGCGGGTGCAGGGACCCAGGCACTTGGGCCATCCTCCACTGCCCTCCCAGTCCAGTGCAGAAAGCTGGACTGGAAGAGGAGCAACCGGGACCAGAACTGGCACCCATATGGGATGCCGTCTCCACGGGTGGAGGATCAACCCAGTGTGCTATGGCACTGGCCCCCATCAGGGATATTTTTCTATAGTACTCTCTCTCAACTGTATCTTTTTCTAGTTGAAGAATTAAGGTGATGCAGGATTAATCGAAGGAGTTTGAGAGGATTGTCTCTCTTTCAATTGTGTTGAATAGTTTGAGAAGCATTAGTTCTTTAAAAGTCCTGTAGAATTCAATAGTGAGGCTGTCTGATCCTGGACTTTTCCTTGTTGGGAGGGTCTTTATTACTCATCCAATCTCTGTCTTGGTTTTTGATTTGTTTAGCTTTTCTATGTGTCTTCATGACTCAATTTTGGTATATTGTGTATGTCCAGGAATCTGTTGATTTTTCCTCTAGGATTTCCAATTTGTTAGCAGTCACAACAGATGCCCACATCCTATATTGCAGTGCTAATCTGAGTTTTGGGTACTACACTTCCAAATCAGCTTCATGTTAATATCCCTGGAAAGCAATGTATAATAGCTCAAATTCTTTCATTCCTGTCGTCAAATTGGAGAACTGTAACCTATATGGGGACTTGAGAACCTGGTCTTGCACAGTGGTAGCCATATAGAAAGTGAACCAGCAGATGGGAGACCTCTCTGCTTCTCTTTCCTTCTCTCTTTGTCTCTGTGTCTCTCTGCCTTTTTTATCATATTAAAATATTTAATTACTTACTTGAAAGAGTTACAGAGAGAGGGAGAGACAGAAATCTTCCACCACCTAATTCATTTTTGAGATGACTTTAATAGCCAGAGTGTGGCCAGGTTGAAGCCAGGAGCTTTTCCTCCGATGTGTGTGGCAGCATCCCAGGCACTTGGGCCATCTTTCCCTGCTTTTTCAGTCCATTGGTAAGGAGCTGGATCAGAAATGGAATAGCTGGTACTTGAACTGGTGCACATACAGGATGCCAATGTAACAGATAGCAACTTTGTCCACTGCACCACAACCACCAGCTCCTCTTTCTGCCTTTCCAATAAATAAATCTTTTGAAAAAGAACTTAAGGTAGTAAAAGTCATCATGACTGAGCAATGGCAAATTTATTGAAGTGATCGACTTTCTTAAAGATCTATTTATGAATTTGAAAGGCAGCACTAGAAAGAGAGAGTGGGAGAGATGGATCTTCCTCCTGGTTTGTTCACTCCTCAAATGGCTGCAATGGCTGCGGCTAGGCCAGACTGATATCAGGAGCCAGGGGCTTCTTCCAGGTCTCTCACAAGGGTGCAGGAGCCCCAATATTTGAGTCACCCTGTGCTGCTTTTCCAGACACATTAGCAGAGAACTGGATCCGTTTGGAGCATTAATGTCTATGATACTCTCCTTGCAGTTGAAGGATTTAGAATCCATTTTGATTATGGGTGGGCCAAGTACAATGTCTTCCAATTGTCCAAGGTTTGGATTAGATGGGTTCTGAGAAATTTTGTTAAAATAGTTATTAATCATAACTCTCAGTTTAAGCTTTTCTTACCAAATTTTCATGTTTGCTGATGTTTATATCTATGGGAAAATTGGGTCTCTGGATTGCAACCAATGAAAGCATCCAGACTAACAGTAATAAGGTCAACAGTCAGCAGAATGATGTCCAGCTGAACTGAAATAGCTTTTCTTATTTGGTAGAGGGGTTACCTCCTGCATTATGCTGACATACTGACATAGACAGTAGATATTGGAGCCTTTCCCTTCTGCCAAATGGAGAATACCATATTTTGGTCCATCATATATATATTTATATATTATAATATATATTATATTATATATTTCTATACATAATATAGAATTACATATAATAATTATAAATATATAATTGTATATAATTATTATATATGAATTTGTTATTTATATATAAATAATTATTTCTGATCCAGCTCCTTACCAATGGATTGAAAAAGCAGTGAAAGATGCTCCAAGTACCTGGGTTCCTGGGACACACATCAGAGGAAAAGCTCCTGGTTTCAACCTGGCCACACTCTGGCTATTGAAGTCATCTCAATAATATATATATATTATATATATATAATACATATAATAAATTATATAATATTATCTGTTTATAATTATATATTATATAATATATTGTATGATAAATTATAATATATTTTATATATGAATATATTTATATACATAAATATATAAATAAATGTAAATATATATATAAAGAATTTATTTATGTAGTTGACAGGTTTACTTACAGAGAGTGAGAAGAAGAGACACAGAAAGGTCTTCCATATGCTCATTTACTCCCCTAATGACTGCAATGTCTGCAGCTGGGCCAATCTGAGCTAGGAGCTTCCAGGTCTCCCATATTTTGGCAGGGACCAAAGCACTTGGAACAGCTTCTACTGCTTTCCCAGGCTATTTCAGAGAGCTGGATGGGAAAAGGAGAAATGGGGACTAGAACTGGTGCTCATATGGGGTGCCAGCACTGCAGGTAAAGGATTACACCACTGCACCACAGTGCTGGCCCCAGTCTATCCTTTATTAAGGAGATCTCAGTAATCATGTTCAGGTATTGCTGTCCTATATTCATGGCCAAAGTCCTAGCAGGCAACATGGTTTGGAGAATCATAAGCACAAGGTGTGTAGGAGACTTCATTTCTCATACAGCACAGTTAATAACAAGGTTCCAAGAGGGGAAATTACTTGCATCATAGTCTTTGAGAACTAATGGACATCACAGGTGATCTAAAGAATTTAGAAGGTTTGTGAGCCCCTAGAGTGAAAAAGTCACTGGGAGCACAAGGACAGTGCCTAGAGTTTATTTTGATGGATTTTAGCCCCTTTCATTGGAGGGAGGCCCAAAGAAGCTGGACTGATTTGTAAACCTCAGAAGTGTCTTTTCAAGGTGAAGGCAAACTTAAGACTGAGGGGTTTTTGGAAAAACTTGGAGCAAAATGCATTTGCACACTTGGTTAAGACACATCATTTATCTATTGATTTTCATCAGATCTGTTAACATTAAATATAAGGTACAGGGGACATGGTGGATTTCATATAGCAATATGATTTTAGTAACATATCATGAGGTGCTTTTTTCTTTTAATGGATTTAGCAGGTAAAATTGGGCTACCTAATGGGATATAGCTGGAATAATCACCTTTTTGTTAAATAAATCTGAGGTAATAAATGTTAGTATATGAATACATTGAGTTTTCTTTTATTGGGCCTTCTTGGCTATTTTAATCTGGGATCTGCGAATTCTCATTTTCTCTAGGCAAGTTGTAACTGAAAATCTTTATTTTATTCTTCATCATGTTGGACTAACTGTGCTGCTTCTGGGATTTTTTTAGTACACCTGACAATTGGAAATTTAGACAATAGTATAGTTAATATGAGATGTACCAAGTAAAGTACTTATTTTTATTCAGATAACATATTTTTGAATTCTTCTAAAATTCCTATTGAGTATCCTTGTTAAATTTAGTTGCATCCCAGGTTAAGACTTATTGGAGACAGGTGCCATGGCTCAATAGGCTAATCCTCCACCTGCGGTGTAGGCACACCGAGTTCTAGTCCTGGTGGGAGCACCAGATTCTGTCCCAGTTGCTCCTCTTCCAGTCCAGCTCTCTGCTATGGCCCAGGAGTGCAGTGGAGGATGGCCCAAGTGCTTGGGCCCTGCACCTGCATGGGAGATCAGGAGGAAGCACCCCGCTCCTGCTTTTGGATCAGCGCAGTGTGCCGGCCGCAGCACACTGGCCGCAGCGGCCACTGGGAGGTAAACCAACAGAAAAAGGAAGACCTTTCTCTCTGTCTCTCTCTCTCACTGTCCACTCTGCCTGTCAAACTAAAAAATAATTTTTATAAAAAGACTTATTGGAGCCACTCTAGTGATTATACCCATGAAACTTTGTTAATTAATGCAAATAGAACCTGGGAAAATTGATGTATATCTTATGCTGTAGAGACTTAAGATTGAACATCTTTTTTTATCTTTTTTAATTATATAATTTAAAAACAAATTTGAGATTTTTTTTTTTCACTTTACTAAGCCACAGCTCTGGCCCCATTAATATGTCTTAACAATGTTTTTTCCTCTCAGACTTATCTCTATTGGTTCAGTTAACTGCATGCCTTTTCTTTAGATTCAGATTCTCTCAGCTGTCAAAGCTTATTCATCTTAATTCTGTTGTTCCTATTTCCCTCCATTTTATTCTGTCCCTAGGCTAATTGAGGTCATGATTCTCCATTCCTTCTGTGTGGTGTCACAGTAGCCTTGAAGTGTTCTTTTTCTCTTCTGATTTCTAAAGAAAGAAATTATGTATTCACCCAGTTTAGATATTTTAATAATTCATTCCAAAACAAAGGTTAAATGTTCTTAATTTGACAAGAATTTTTGGGGCCAGTGGTGTGGCATAGTGGGTAGAGCCACCACTTGTAGTGCTGGCAGCTCATATGCATCCCGTTCTCTGCTAAAGTCTGGGAAAGCAGTAGAAGATGGCCCAAGTCCTTGGCCCCTGCACCCATGTGGGAGACCTGGAAGAAGCTCCTTGCTCCTGGCTTTGGATCGGCGCAACTCTAGCCATTGCAGCCAACTGGGGAGTGAACCAGTGGATGGAAGACCCCTCTCTCTTCTCTGCCTCTCTCTGTGTAACTCTGACTTTCAAATAAATAAATAAATCTTTAAAAAAAGAAGTTTTTCTAATTTTAGATTTGTTCTAATTCATTGCCACTTCATTGTATGTGTAAAGAGTGCATATCCAGTTTTTCTATTTTAGATTTTTGGGATTTTGTATTAGCTCTGCTGTGTATTCATTTTTCTTGAGCATTGGTGATATCTTCTCCTTAGTTGTATTAAGAGAGAGAGCAATAGCCCTCATGTCTTTTTAGGTAAGTAAGACATATTAAAAACAGAGCATTCAGTATACATTCATAGTAGTTTGACTTGTTCAATTGATTTTCCTGAACTCCCTTGGATATTCTTGGTTTTTGCTGTACAAGTTTGTATACTCATTAATTCTTTGATATTCCCAAATCCAGGAAATAAATGACTCAACAGCTGTGTTCCTGTATTTGCTGGGACTCAGGGTAAGAAGCAAAGTGGAGGTGTTCAGGAATCTAAAGGTACATGCTACATAGCAAAGCACATCATTTCCTATACAAAGTGACTGGGAAATCCAGAATCTTTTGCACACATATTGGATCCTGAACTATTACTGGACATTAAGATTTTAATGTATTTATTTTCTGTGTGTGTGTTTGTATTTCTAAATAAACTCTGCTGCGCTACTTAACATTAACATGTATTGCAGAATTCTTTCAGCAGTTTTTACTTTTAAAAAGTTTCTCTTTCAGTTTTATGGGAGAGGGTAGAAGTTTTCTGCTATGTAACTGAAAATTCATTCATTCATTAAACTTAAAATATTTGTTTGAAATGGGTGGAATACTATTAATTCTTGTGTGATTTACATGAAACTAAATACATTCTCTATTTTGTTTTGCTTAAAATTTCTGCATGTGTGGACTTCTTTTTTCCTTCTTGCCCCAAATCCCTTTGTGTATTGGGATGGCAAATGGGTTTTACACTGGAGAAAACATGTTATTTTGGCAAAGAAGTACTTAGCCTTCCTGCTTCAAGTATTCAAATATTGCATTAGAATTCAGTATATTTGTTTACTGTACAAATGTCCTTCATACAATTTTGTAATCTTCTGGGATGGGAGAGGGAGCAGGAAATAGGAGGGTTATGGGTGGGGGGGAAGATATGATTGTCAGTATAAATTATTGCCCTACACTTTTTATAGACACTCTTCAAAGCATATCCTCAAACTAATTCAATTAATTTAAAGGATTTATTAAATGATAGACTACATGAAATTTATCGATGTATTTTATCAAGCAATCATCCAATGTAAATGATTACCATATGTTTGCACTTCAGGGAATCATTCTATTGTGAATATTTTGGCATCAATATAATTTTGTTTAAAATTTCTTTATGAAAAAATATCTGGACTAGAATTCAATTGAATGCATTGCATGGTTTTGTTACCTAATGACAAATTGCCTTCACTGAGGTTTATAATTATTTATTCTTTCAACACTAATGTTATGTGTTTACCAAATACAGTAATATTAATATACATTTGGGGTTGGCACTGTGGCATAGCGGGTGAAGCTGCAGCCTGGCAGTGCTATCATCCCAAATGGATGCCGGTTTGAGTCCCAGCTGCTCCATTTCTAAGCCACCTCTCTGCTAAGGCCTGGGAAAGCAATGGAAGATGGTCTAAGTCCATGAGCCCCAGAACTCACATGGGGGACCCAGAAGATGCTCCTGGCTCCTGGCTTTGGGTCAGTGCAGCTCTAGTCATTGCAGCCAATTGGGGAGTGAACCAGCAGATGGAAGACCTATCTCCCTTCTCTCTGCCTCTTCTTCTCTCTCTGTGTAACTCTGGCTTTCAAATAAATAAGTAAATAGATAAATAATTTTTAAAAAGATACATTTGTTTGCAAACAATATGTGACATCAATACAACTACTTAAATTTTCTCATACAAGTAGTTTAATTTGGAGGCCTGAATTATGGCTGATTGGTTCTGTAGTCTAATGATATCTTTGAACCCAACTATTTTCCCCTTCTTTATGAATTTCAGTGTTGTATATTACTAGAATTCTGAAAAAAATTCACAGAAACTTTAGGCATCATCTAAACATCATAATCTCCAAAGAGCAAAAATCATTGCAAACTATGATTTTCTAGAATTATTTCTTTGGATAATGCTACAATTTTATTGTAGCTTTAAATTGAGCACACACACACACACACACACACACCCATGTACCATACATACATTCACAAATGTACATACACAATCAGCAAGTCTCCAATGCATTTACCAAAGTGCATCAATGTGCTAGTTTAAGATTACTGCCAAAGAATAGTCCCTTTCTTTAAATACCAATTTACTCTATTGATTTATTTTTGACCAAAAATGATGCAGTTTAGTTACTGTTTTGACAAAGAGGCAGGTATCATCGCAAAGCACAAATGAGTGAATAAGTTACATTATCCAGATAAGAAATGGCTCACTCATCAAATTAAAAGGAATTGAATCTAGTTTGAGTTACCATGTCAAGCAAAATATGAAGTTTTACAAAACTTGAATGTATATAATTTCAAATAAATTTTGAGTTGTATCTAAATGTGTACACTACAACATTAAGCATAAAGGCACAGATATTTAAATACCTTTATTTAGGAAAATGTGAATAGATAATAATAATAATTGCTAACATTTATTTTATACCAGGTGATGTTTCCTGAATTTTATGTTTCCAGAAAAATGGAGGTAGCTCCTGTTATTTTAACTTTAAAGAAAATGCAACTGAGGCATGAAGAGGTAAGTAACTGGTTTGCCCAAGGATATATAATCATGAAGTGGCAAAGCCTTAGACTTGGCATGATCTGAATGGCAGCCATTTTTTTTTCACAAATTCAATGTTTGATCTATTTCATATATTCACTAAAAGGATTTACTATCAAATGATACTTTCTGATAAAACCTATGAAAACTGCAGATGAGTATTGCTCCAAAGCAAATACTTGAGGCTAGCATTACGTGTAGCAGGTAAAGCCATTGTCTTTAAATTTAGCAAAGATATGCCTTGTTAGATGAGTGTACTTTGTGTAATTCTTCTTGTCAGTGTATACACTTTAGAAATTGATTACAGGGGCCAGTGCTGTGGCACAGCATGTTAAAACCCCAACCTAGGGTGCCAGCATCCCATATGGGTGCTGGTTTGAGTTCCAGTTGCTCCACTTCTGATCTGGCTCCTTGCTAATGCACCTGGGAAAGCATCAGAGGATGGCTCAAGTCCTTGGGCCCCTGCACCTGTGTGGGAGACCTGAGAAAAGCTCCTGGCTCTGGGCTTCAGATCAGCTCAGCTCCGGCTTTTGCAGTCAATTGGGAAGTGAACCAGCAGATTGAAGACTTTTCTCTCTGTCTCTACCTCTCTATATAACTCTGTCTTTCAAATAAATAAAAATAAATCTAGAAAAAAAGAAATTGATTACATCAGGCAACACATATGAACTTTTTTATAGAAAGATTGACCTTTAGAAAAATTTTAGACCTACAGAAAAAAAAAATGTGGTACAAATGTGAACTTTTGAATAAAAATCTATTTTTCATGAAAGCATGGTGTTATAAAACAGAGCAATACCTCACTGAGAACCAAAAATAAATTGGACTATCTCATTCTGTGATTTGAAATCTAGGGAAAAATGTCCTTTATTTTTCTTACAGAGAATGTAAATAGTGTTGTGATATCAAACTCATTCTAAGTTTAGGTACCCCATGGAAAGTTTGATCTAATGAAAACAAATCTGTTGGATCATTTACCTCATACATTCCACTACCATGAAAATAATATATCTGTCATGATACATCAAGAAGAAAACATATTTATGCCTAAAAATACAAATTCAACTATTACAAGCTGTTCAGCAAAATTTAAATTGTATGTTTTCAATATTCTAAAATGGAACATTTTTCTTTGCTTCTCAATAAAAATGTGATACACTTTAACATCTTCAGAATAAGAACTGAGAGTGTACAAGGCAAAATTTATTTATTTATTTATTTATTTATTTATTTATTTATTTATTTTTTGCCAGGCAGAGTTAGACAGTGAGAGAGACAGAGAGAAAGGTCTTCCTTCCATTGGTTCACCCACCAAATGGCCACCATGGCCTCCCGATCTCCCATGTGGGTGCAGGGCCCAAGCACTTGGGCCATCCTCCATTGCTCTCCTGGGCCACAGCAGAGAGATGGACTGGAAGAGGAGCAACCGGGACTAGAACCTGGGGTGCCAGCACTGCAGGCGGAGGATTAGCCTTGTGAGCCACGTACCCAGTGAAATATAGTTTAAGGAGAGAATTTATAACGTTCATTTTTAAAGTAACAAAAACATTTTTCACTTCTTGGTTTGCATTTTAAATTTGTACTCATGCATATTGTTCTTACAATAGATTCACCCATGTCATAGGAGAGCAACTCCTTGCTCAACATTCAAAATGTTCACAGTCTTCGAAATATTCCTTTTAGCATAGTGACCACAGTTGGACACAAGAGAGTCTTTAAAATTAAAAGAAACAATTTGGGTATGCTGACTTTCCTAGTCTTCTTGTTTTCCTGGGACAGAGTATCTTTTTTGAATGTAGGCTGACAAGGATACAACCCCCTCCACAAAGTAAAATGCCTAAACATTAGAGCACTGCTCCTGACCCCTGCTCACTTGTTCCTCTATGTGGGATTTATGAATGACTTGCATGAATGGAGAGATGAAAGAGGCAATGAGCTACCACCCCCCTGCTGCACAAGGGCCCAGTGTGCCTCCAGCACCCTCCTACCAAACGCTTCCCCCTGTCTGCCCATGCAGACCACATAGATGCTGCGTCAGTGAGCAAATTAGCACCACACACTTGGTTTTCCTGCTGAGACTCAGCCTTCATTGCTTCCCCAACTGCAGCACATGCTGCAAGCCTCAGCCAGCAGGGCTGGTGGGAGAGGTGGGCAGTTGCACTCACCAGGTCTCTCTCTTCTTCTCCTGCCCCTCCTGACTCTCGGGCCACCACCTGCATTCTAGCCACAAGGTACAAAATGGGACGGCCAAGAAACTAACACCACCCACATCACCCACACACACCACAACTACTAGCTGCCCACCAATGACCACCGCCTTTATAGCCAGCCTATCATGGGGTGGGTCTTGCAGCTCTAGTCCTGCCCCAGGGCAGCAATGATTGGCCTGATGCCCCCTGCTGGGCTGAGCCTGAGCTGCCCTGCATCAGATTCTGGAAGCAAGAGAGCTGCTGATGGCTGTGGCCCTGGCTCAGAGCACACTTAGGGAGAACCCATGACCGGCAAGGGCGCTGGGGCTCTGGACTTTCCTAGGGTGGAGGCTGGCTCAGCCCTTCTTCCCCCAGCCCTGCCCGCAGGTGGAGCGGGGTTCCCACGGGGGCATCATCCCTCGTGGGAGAACGGGTGAACCCCAAATGCCGCAACTGCGAGTGCTGGGTGCTGGCCTACACCCTTCCGGGAGGGAGTAGAAGACAGTGACTTTGTGGGGAAGTGACACTTGAGCTGGGCCTGTATTTTGGGTTAGCTCTGGACACACATTCCAGTCTGCAGGTCTGTTGCAGGCTTCCTGGAGGCTCTGGGAGCCGAATTCCTGGTGGGGAGGGCAGGAGGGCGGGAAGTCGAGGCGCTGAGCTCCCGCTGGGTGCACCAGGCACTTTGGAGCTGTTCAGAGTAAGGAGTCGAGGTCACCTCCTGAACCACTGCTGGTCCCAAACTCCTGGTTTGGGATTTGCCAGAACCCTGAAGTAGGGGTGTGGTGGGGGTGGTAGTGGTTGGCTTCAATGCACTGTATTTGTGAATTCTTCAAACACAGCTTCTCCCTACTCCTGCAGGCTTTCAGGTGATTGACGAGAACAGAGTCCCTCTGCTGCAAAGTGACTGAAGTTTGGAAACTACGTCCAGAACTTCAGTGTGTATTCAGCTGGTCATCCTTCAGGCATGCAAGTGGACAGCAAGAGCAACAGTAAGATATTTATTACTGTAGATACACTCCTTTCTTTCCGGTAGACCCACCAAAAGAGAATGGGAGATGAGTACTTGAACATTGGAACCAGTCAGTTTACTAGGGTGAGCTGCCAGTACTGGGAGCTCAGGAGTGGACATGGAGAGCAAAACATGCACTGTTACTAAAGAGGACAGTTAGGTATTTTATTGTGAAAAGGGAAATCATTTAGAAGTGAGCAAGACACCTTAAGAAAAGGTCTGTATAGATATTTTTGTTTATTTGCAAGGCAGAGAGAGCCCTTCCATTTACTGCTCATTCCTCAAATGTCTGCACCAACCAGAGCTGGTTCAAGCTAAAGCCAGGAACTCAGTGTGGGTCTCCCACACAGGTGGCAGAGACTCAAGTACTTGAGCCATCAGCTGCTGCCTCCCAGGGTTCTGTTAGCAGGAAGCCAGAAGCAGAAGCAGGGCTAGGGCTTGAGGCCTGGGCATTCTGACTGGGATGTGGAAGGCTTTACCACTATGCCAAACACATGCTCCAGTAAGGTGTTTCAACACATTTGCAAAATGTAAGAATGTGGTTTTAAATATATGCTCTTTATCTTAAAAATTTGCATAATCTTATATTCAGTTTCATGTGATTCAATACTTATTATTAAATACAAGTAACATTTAGACACATGCTTTCCTCACCAATACAAACCTCAGTAATTTTTTCACTTAGAACCTTGAATATTAGCATTCATTCAGACTAAAGTTCACTCACAGGCTGGGAATTCTGACAGAGACAGTAGGGAAAAAAAATCTAGATGTGTATCTGATACCTAATAAGATTCTGAACCTGACTGACAGAATCTGAGTAACTGTTCAGAGAGTGACTTCATACCTCTCCCCTCTGTAATGAGAAGACTGTGTCCTTTGGCCACTTTCACACGATGTTATGTAAATCTTACCTGAAAAGCCTTTTATAAATTCTGAAGTACCATACAGAAGCATATTATGCATTTCCATATGAGTGAAAAAAAGCAATGTCAAAGGCATAGCTTTTCCAGAGAGAAGTTAGGAGGATTAGCTCAGTTTGTAAGTGTGTAAGTACCATTAAATATCTACATATTTGAAATAGATTTATAGAGTGTGGAGTTCATGATAGATATTGAATAAATGCACTCTGGATAATAAGCAAATATCAGAAATAATGCCACACCCATCAGTGTTTAAACTCTTCAGACAGCTCCATGCCAGGGAAGTGCAGTGATCCCTGTAAATTAACAAAAATCAATCTGTGTATATCCATGGAAGCCACTGGTTTATATGCAGCCTATACTAGAGGTTTTTGTGTTTAGTAAAATAACTTGATTTTTTAATGAATGCTTTCAGACTGATACCTGATGCTGAGTGGCAGACAATTTTTTCTGAAAAGTATGTGGTTGAGAAATATAAATATAAATCAGTTTATAATTTTTGTGTCTGAATATTTTTATGCATTGAGACAATACCTGCAATAATCAGAAGACTTTTCCTCAAAAAGTTGCTATATTGATGCATCTTCATTTATGTATGTAATGTATGCTTAGGTAAAAGGAAGAGAGAGAGAGAGAGGGAGAGAGAGAGATCTCTATCTTTCATCTGCTGGCTCACTTCCAGATGGCCACAATAGCTGGGGCTAGCCAGTCTGAGGCCAGGACCCTGGAACTCTGTCCCAGTCCCCCATGTGGGTGCAGGAACCCAAACTCTTGGGCAATCTTTGCTCCTTTTCCAAGCAAAGAGCTGGATGAGAAGTGAAGGCGGTGAGTCTCAAAGCAGTGCCATAAGGCATGCTGCTGTTGCAGTTGGCAACTTACTCCTTTGTGCCACAATGCTGGCCCTAGATTGATGACATATTGAAGTGCTGCCACTGGCTTTTGGCTAAATAGGATGACTTAACATGTTTTCCACTCTGTGGAAGAGGAACAAATAAGGCAGTTGGTTGTAAAAGTTGCCCATGGAAACCACAGCCTGAGAAAGATGAATCAACTCACCTTGCATTTTCCACCTTGCATCTACACCACCCTTTTCTGGACAAACATCTGATGGTATGCCCTTGTGATGGAGGTTCTCAGGGTGCTGGAACTTTTTGTAATTTTTTAAAAATATAGATTAAGAAGAAGGCAAATAAACAAAAAATTACAAACTGCTGCCAATACCAAGAAGAGATTATTGAGAGTAAAAGGTCACCTGTTGGAGCCAGCACTGTGGCACATCAGGTTAAAGCCCTGGCCTGAAATACAGGCATCCCATATGAGTGCTGGTAGAGTTCCGGCTGCTCCACTTCCAGTCCAGCCTCCTGCTAATGCACCTGGGAAAGCAGTAGAGGATGGCCCAAGTCCTTGGGCCCTTTTGCTCATGTGGGAGACCCAGAAGAAGCTCCTGGCTCCTGGCTTCAGAGCAGCTCAGCTCTGTCCATTGTAGCCATTTGGGCAGTGAACCAACAGACAGAATATTCTCTCTCTCTTTCTCTCTACATCTCTATATAACATTTTCAAATAAATAAAATATTTTTTCTAATAAAAAGGTATCCTGCCATACTTCTTTCATCCCTGTGAATTCCTAGGAATTAAAAATTGTCGGGGCCAGCACTGTGGCAAAAATGGGTTATACCAACAGCTGCAGCACTAGCATCCTCTATGGGCACCAATTGCATGTTCTACTTCTGATCCAGCTCCCTGCTAACATACCTGGGAAAGCAGCAGAATATGGTACAAATCCTTGGGTCCTGCACCCAAGCGAGGGACCTGGATGAAATTTCCCTGACTCCTGGCTTTTTTTTTTTAAAGATTTGTTTATTTATTTGAAAGAGTTACAGACACACACACACACACACAGAGAGAGAGAGAGAGAGAGAGAGAGAGAGAGGTCTTCCATCTGATGGTTTACCCCCAACTGGTTGCAATGGCTGGAGCTGTGCTGATCTGAAGCCAGGAACCAGGAGCTTCTTCCAGGTCTCCCACTTAGGTGCAGGGGCCCAAGGACTTGGGCCATCTCCTACTGCTTTCCCAGACCATAAGCTGTAAGCTTGATCAGAAGTGGAGCAGCCCCGTCTTTCACCAGCACCCTTATGGGAGCCAGTGCTTCAAGCTAAGGTTGTAAATCTGCTGTGCCATAGCATTGGCCCCTACTCCTGGCTTTGCCCTGGCCCAGCCCCAGGTTTTCAGTAAGTTGGGGAGTGAAGCCACAGATGGAAGACCTTTCTCAAGTAAATAAAACAATTCTTAAAAATATATAAATATATTTATGTAATAATCATGTTCATGGTTTAGAAATTTAGGGATCAAAATATATGCTTTTGAAAACCCACTCAGTATCATTCTGTATATTGCTCTTTGCTTTGCTTTTTTCACTCATGAAGATGGTTTAGGTCCTGAATTTATCAGTGCTGTATACTTCTTTCTTGTATACCTTTGAAAGCTTAAATGGTTTTCGTTTTTATTTTTTAAAGGAAGATTGATGCATATATTTGAAAATGTAGCAGAGTGGAAGAGACAGATTATCTATCTGCTGGTGTACTCCTCAGGTGGCTGCAGTGGCCTGGGCTGGGCCAGACTGAAGACAGGAACTTCATCTGGGTGTCCCATTGGGTGACAGGGCCCCAGTTATCTTCTGTTGCTTTTCTGGGACCATTAGCAGGAAGCCGGATTGGAAGGGGAGCTGCTGGGACTCAGCTAGCACCCATATGGGATACCCACATTGCAGGCAGTGTCTTACCTCATGCTACAGCACTGGCACCAAGTGGTCACATTTTACCTAGGGAAAAGAAAAATTAAAACCTAGGAAATTAAATCCCATGGGCAAAGGATGTGGTGAGTGGAAAAACTGAAAACTTTTAGTACCTAGTTGTTGGTCATATGAAAGAAGTGGGACACTTACCTATATTATTTCCTTTAGTCCAGTTTGAGTGTCTTTAATTTTTTTTTACTTAATTAGGAGGCAGAGGGAGAGAGAATGAAAATGCACTCTGATTCTCTGCTTTACTCCCCAAAATGCCTGCAACAGCCAGAACTGGGTCAGGCTGAAGCCAGGAGTGTGAACTCAATTTTTTTGATTATTTGACAGGTAGAGATAAAGACAGTGAGAGAAACAGAAAGAAAGGCCTTCCATCTGCTGGTTCATTCCCCAAATGGCCACTACAGCTGGCACTATGCCAATTCAAAGCCCGGAGCCAGGTGCTTCTTCCTGGTCTCCCATGAAGTTGCAGGAGCCCAAGCACTTGGGCCATCCTCCACTGCCCTCCCATGCCACAGCAGAGAGCTGGACTGGAAGAAGAATAACCAGGACTAGAACACGGCACACAAATGAAATGCTGGTGCTGCAGGCAGAGGATTTACCAAGTGAGCCATTGTGCCAGCCCATGAACTCATTCTTAATCTCCCATGTGTGGGCAGAAACCTGAATACTTGAGCCATCAGTGCTGCCTTATAGGATCAGTATTTGCATGAAGCTGGAGTTAGGAACCAGAGCTAGGCACTGAAGCCCAGTACTCTGATGTAAGACTTGGACATCTTTTTTTTTCCCAAAGATTGATTTATTTATTTGAAAGGCAGAGTTGCATAGAGAGAGAGAAGTCTTCCATCTGCTGGTTCACTTTCCAGTTGGCTGCAACAGCTGGAGCTGGGCTCATCCGAAGCCAAGAGCCAGGAGCTTCAAGGTCTCCCATACATGTGCATGGGCCCAAGCACTTGGGCCATTTTCTACTGCTTTCCCAGGCCATAGCAAGGAGCTGCATTAGAAGTGGAGCAGCAAGGACTCCAACCAGTGCCCATATGGGATGCCCATAATGTTTTCTTTAATTGGAGAAATGTTCCTTTGATAGAATGAGCGTATGACCCCACAATATTCTCTACTTACTCATAATAGGGTCAGAGATGTAAAAGTCATGATTAATTTCTTAGAAGAAAATTTACATACCCAGAAGCAAAGAGTGAAAATTAACCTTTTGTTTTTCTCAGGAATGAATCAGAGTTTCAAAACTAATACTTAACTTGTATTTTAGAGGAGTTAATGACTTAACCAACTCTTCTATTAGAAATACTACATTGTGGCCAGTGCTGTGGCACAGTGGGTTAAAGCACTGGCCTGAAGTGTCAGCATCCCATATGGGCTCCGGCTCTAGTCCCGGCTGCTCCTCTTCTGATCCAGCTCTCTGCTATGGCCTGGGAAAGCAGTAGAAGATGGCCCAAGTCTTTGGGCTGTTCTGAGGCTCTTAGCATAGTGAAGATATTTTAGATTCTCATTAGTGAAATCTTTAGAAATTTCATAAAGCATCAACTTTCTTTAATGATCTGAAACAGAGATGAGATCCATAAGGGCAGAACTGCTCAGCAGCCACACTGCAGGAATATGTATCTTTCTGATGATATCTTCATCTGCTTCTTGCAGTTGCAGCCAGTCTATGAGCTCTTGGTCAGTTTTCTGCCCTTGGGAGGACCTAGGGTGCTCTATATTATCTGTAAGGATTCAAAATTTGTTGTATATTAGTGTCTAATCATAAAATTTCCAAAGTGACAAGCTGGATATAATAAACTATGCCAGACTGCCAAAAAAAAATACAAACATGGTGTACTGTCTATAAAGTACAGCGGTAAATCTGTATTATAGAGATACACATCTCTACACTATTCTCTCTTTCTTTCAATTTGAAAGTCTACATTCAGCTCTCGATGTTATGATTACTTAGGAAGAGATTTCTTATACTTACTTTCATAATCAGTGAACTCTGAAATATTAGTGTAGTATTGAGGATTGTACTGACTAAAACACTATGTTTATTCCATGTTAAATAACATCATCGTATATTTGGATTCCATTTGTTCTGCTACTGATGTATTCACAGGAGAGGGGAGGTGGGAGGAAAACCCAAGATCCAT
Organism: Oryctolagus cuniculus; assembly: GCF_051225735.1. Lineage (NCBI taxonomy): Eukaryota > Metazoa > Chordata > Mammalia > Lagomorpha > Leporidae > Oryctolagus > Oryctolagus cuniculus. Next base: position 81,103,226 of record NC_142879.1, on the reverse strand, counting down.
CGGGGTGGAGGAGGAATGTCAGAGGCTGTGGTTCTATTGTACTGCAGTTTGGGTTCTGGAAGAACACATTAATGGACCCAGATGGTTTGAAGCTAACTGAGGGCCTATGTTCTGTACACTTGTCTGTGGTACTGCATTTTCATTTATGTAAAATTTATTTTCTTCAAGCAATATATTAATTTGGATGAAAATGAAGATGTTAAGGAATTTTCAGAATGGGTCTGTTTAACCCTCATTGGCTTTGTTTTTAGGCACTTAACTCAGAAAAGAAAAGATAGAAAAATACCTTTTGGGTTCTCTTCATCTGTACCACGGAACTCTTTGGTTAAGATTTGTCATTTTGTCATATTTGATTCTCTAGACTCCCTGAAAAATCCCCTACTTCATTAGATGGCGTCTGTGTCTCACCATGGCAGTGAAAAGTTTAAAATGTTCCAGCTGTGCATTTAGCTAGGCCATGGACACATGCCATGGCACTTGCCAGCCAATTGTGTCAGGGGCATCATCTGAATCAGAATTACTTGCATGAAAACAAGGAGTTGCAGATTCTTGCAGTGAAAGTGGAGAGGAGCAGGAGCTGCAGAACATTGCCAGGGGTGAGTGTGCCATGGGATGCCATGTGGTGGCTGGTGTCTGGGGTGCTGGTTCTGCAGAAGATAGGGCTTATGGGGGCTGGTGCTGTGGTGTAGCAGGTAAGGCTGCCTCCTGCAGTGCCAGCATCCCATATGGTCACTGGTTCAAGTCCCAGCTGCTCCTCTTATGATCCAGCTGTGCTATGGCCTGAGAAAGCAATATAAGATGACCCACGTCTTTGCACCCCTGAACCCACATGGGAGACCTGGAAGAAACTCCTAGCTCCTGGCTTTGGATCAGCTCAGCTCTGGCCATTGCATCCAATTGGGGAGTAAACCAGCAGATGGAAGATTCTCTCTCTCTCTCTCTCTCTCTCTCTGTGCCTCTCCTCTCTCTGTGTAACTCTGACTTTCAAATAAATAAATCTTTTTTTAAAGAGCTTATGCTTATGGATAGTGGTCATGGAAAATGTATGGGACATTTTGCAGCAAGATTTTGGATGAATTTTCCAACCCCTGAACCTCCTAGAGATTAGAATAGACTTCTAATGCGTAACTTCCTCTTATGCTTAATTAGGTTTTTGTTTTGAATTGTTTTTGATGAAACAGCAAGGAATTCTGAGTTATAGACTTCCAATTTCAGAGACAGGAGAACACTGATGCCTGCATTATAATTAAATAATGCCTATCACCGTTTCTTAAGCAACAAATGATCACAGATTCCCTCTTTGCTGCTAAGTAATGAGCATGGTGATTCTTCCCTCCGTAACCACCTCCCCACCTACACTCCCTCCCCTCTTCCTCCTTCCTCTCCTATTGACATGGAGTGCCATACATAGCTAGGGTGAACATTTAACCCGCTTGGCCCTAGGTGTTCATACACTTCAACTGTGTGTAATTATTCATATTCCCTTTTTATGACCAAGCTTATGTCAGAACGACAAATTATATATTCACCTAATACTGAGAATCATCAAATTGATTTCTATTTTCTTCTCTCTTAGGCAGTTCTTGAGGGGCAGAAATATTTATTTTGTATATCATGTATTTATTCAACTAAAAGACTGACTGTCAAGATGCTGAGTTTTAGTGTCAAAGCAAATATGTTTCTAGACCCCATGAAGTTTACAGTCTGGCAAGAAAGAGCCATCTACCCCAAGAATATTGTTTAACATAGTAAATGCTGGTGTGAAGTCAGTGGATAAAGATTGAAGCATTCTTAATCTAGCACCACCTCTAATCCCATGATCTCTAATTGAGAGAAGTAATCAGAAACACAGAACTCCATGTTACCCAGTTATCTCTTTGAATTTCTGCTTAAAAATAAAACATATCAAACAACACACAAATACCTAGGAGTGCATAATATTTATATACTATTTTGATATTAAAAATAAGAAGAAATAACCATGAAATAATAGCAACTTTGAATCTCCTTTGTTTTCTAGACAAGTTATAATCCTATATGGTTCTTTACAGCAAATTATTACAGTAAATTACAGTACATCATTACAGTAAATAATTACAGTAAATAATTACAGTAAATTATTTTTGTCGGTATACTTCATCTCTCTCACATTTTTTCCCTTTGAGAAATCAGATTTTAAAAACTGAGACCCAAGACAAAAGAAAGATTTTTATGCTAGTGTTATATGTTGATTGGCTCTCTAAAAAAGATTTATTTATTTATTTGAAAGTCAGAGTTACACAGAGTAGAAAGGGAGAGAGAGAGAGAGAGAGACATCTTCCATCTTTTGGTTCACCCACCAATTGGTTACAATGGCTGGAGCTGTACAGCTCCAATGCCAGCAGCCAGGAGCTTCTTCTGGGTCTCTCACACAGGTGCAGCTGCCCAAGGACTTGGGCCATCTTCCACTGCTTTCCCTGGCCATAGCAGAGAGTTGGATTGAAAGCAGAGTAGCCAGGCTCAACCTCCACCCATATGGAATGTCCATGCTGGCAGTAGCTTTACCTGCTATTTCACAGTGCTGGCCCCTTGATTGGCCTTTTTAATGATATTAAAAAAAACCGTATTTTTCTAAGCTCTTTCCATTCAGTTTCTACTTTGTAAACTCCAGATAATACTGTCCCCAGAATTAATCTAAGGTATAAATGATATGATATGAGGCATTTAACCCCTTAACCTGTCTCCTTGAATACTCAGCTATGTTAGCTCTGTGTCCATTCTTCTGTCTCTGTACTAGATGAATAAAAAGACAGTGTAAAATGATTTGAAAAGAACTATAAGGAGTCGGTGCTGTGGTGCTGCTGCCAATTGGGGAGTGAACCAGCCAATGGAAAACACCTCTCTCTCTCTCTCTCTCTCTGCCTCTCCTTCTCTGTAACTCTGACTTCCAAATAAATCAATAAATCTTAAAAGAACTATAAACAATAAAATACAAATGAAAATTGTATTCTCAAAACTGGATATTAAACCATGCCTTCTACACCTCTGTTAAAAGTTACATTCTATCATAGTCATTTATGATTTCTAGGGCCAAAGTAGTAAATAAGATTTTTCTGGAAGAGACAGAGGTTATGAGGGAGCCAGGATTTGGGGTCAGTTAGCAGCAGTGAGTGTCACTCTTTCAGATTTGATTCAGGAAAGGAAGAATAGCAACTGATCCCTGAGATTTTGGGTTGGGAAGGAAAGGAAGGAGGGACTTAACAAAAGCAAAGGCCCTCTGGTTGTGGGCACCCACCCCCGACTGCAGCCTTTGGGGAGGGCCAGCTGGTGTCTCTATGAATGCTGCAGCCTGGACTCCATTTCCCAGAGTTCCCAGGAGCTCCAACCTATTCTGCCTTCCAAATGCCTGTGCCCATGTGCCTGCTAACAGCCAGTCCCTGGGGGTCTGAGTTGGACCAGAGGGAGTTCATTCCCTGATCAGGGTCAGCCCTAGGGGCTGTGCTGCTCCTTCTCTGGCATTTACTGCAACTCCTGCTCTGCACGTGCAATCCCAGGCAGTTTCCAAGTGTTCACCCTGAGCCTGCCTCCTGCTGCTTCTTCCCTCTTCATCTTCTGCCTGTGGGTCCCATGTACCAGGGACTCTCTTCCCCACACTGCCCGCTTCACTCCCCATGTTTCTGGAAGAAAGCGTACCTGCTCCAGGGACTTTCTGCTGCAGATTTGACATGCAGTAAGGGGTGGGGACATGTGTGGGAGAAGGGTGGGTGCCAGGGCACCAGTGATCCTGGCAATTTCCCCTGAGGTCAGGGCTGGGACCTGGGCTGTTCTGTCTCCCACCTCTGCTTCTCAGGCTCCCAGTGCCTGGACTCTCTCCTGCAGAACCTCATCCAAACTGTCCCTAATGTGCTTTATTTAGTGGTTACAGGAGAGAGAGGGCAGCGTTCTGGGAACCTGCATATGCAGGGAAGAAAGGCAGAAAGACTCCCACTCTCTACAGTTAAATAAGCTGGGTTCCCACTGTGGGTGTTTTCAGAATGCAGTCTGGCCTGGTCTCTTGATGTTTCCTGGGCTGGTTCCTGCAGGGTGGGGCTGGATGGTCTTCAGCAGGGAGCCTGGGGCAGCAGAGGGGTGGGAAGGAGGATCTGACAAGGATCTGCCCCACTGCTCTCATCCTGCACCTCATCTTCCTGGTGGGGAGCAGTGTGAAGCGTGAATAGCTGCTTTGTGCCTTGATCCCTCTCAAGTATTAATTATCAGATTTTCCCAATGTGGAATTTGAAGCTGTTCCAGAAACCTGGGGTGGGAAAACTCCCTTCTTTCAAACAGGCACAGAGACAGTGGAGGATCCAAGGAGTTTCTATTAATGGCCCTAGGCACAGCTGGAATGATTTCCTGAGAACTCAGCATCAAATTCAAGTTTCTTAGCTGTTACAGCATTGGTGGGTTTAAATGGCAGCCTACATGACTGAGGACCACAATTTCCAATGGTCAGTGGGTCCAGTATGTTTGTAAAAGAGATGCCAGGGACAGATTTATTAGGACAGATTTATGACTGGAGTTTACAGAAGCAGAACTTAGGATATCTTCCCTCCCTAGACAAGATTTCAGTGGGCAGCTGTTTCACTCGTTAATTGTGAGCATCCACTTTTAAAGGTTTGTGTTGGATGGGGTCCACTTCTCTTTCTTTGATGATGTATTTGGCTGCTTTTCATATTCTGTCTTCAGCTATCTCTTCTCCTGTTAGCAAGGCTGTCAACTGTTTTGACCTGCCACTGATCCCTTTGCAAAGTGAGAAGGGAACTAAAATTAATGCAAGTCTACTGTGTTGTCAATAACTGGAGCTACATTTTTAAAGATTTATTTATTCATTTGAAAGTTACACAGAGAGAGGAGAGAGACAGAGAGAGAGAGAGAGAGACGTCTTCCGTCCGATGGTTCACTCCCCAATTGGCAGCAACAGCTGGAGCTGTGCCAGTCTGAAGCCTGTAGCCAGGAGCTTCTTCTGGGATGAAGCTGCTTTTTGAAATAATTATTTATTTAATTGAAAGGCAGAGTTACAGAGTGGCAGAAACAGAGATCAATGCCTGGAGCTGTTTGGATCCAAAACCAGAAGCCAGGAGCTTTGTCCAGGTCTCATAGGTGGGTGCAGGAGATGAGGGATTTGGGCCATCTTCTACTGTTTTCCCAGGCCACAGCAGAGAGCTGGATGGGAAGTGCAGCAGCCAGGATCCCAACCGGCACCCATATAGGATGCTGACACTGCAGGCAGTAGCTTTACCCACTAAGCAACAGTGCTGCCCACTAACGGGAGCTCATTTAATCTGAGTATGCATAAAGTGGAGAATTACAGCATCATAAATACAGATAAGTTACAGTTTTTCTCTGCGCAGTACTTTACAGTTACCCAGTGATCCACTGAGAATCTTACTTTCCACACTGTGTAAATAAGAAGGTCAGTTACTTGTCTTATTTTGGGTTCTGTGTTTAAACCCATGACATTTTTGACATGGGAGGATATTAGTTCTACAATTTCATAGAGACTGGTCTGTGGAAGCATCGATAGAAGTTATAACTGTGAGAGTGGTAAGAAAGAAGAAGGGAAGAAATAAGTGCCCCTTACGCCACACAGAGGTGTCCACAAATGGAGTAGAAGACGTGCCCTTGAAAACTATGGCTGACTTTCTGGGACAAACTGTGTTTGAGTGCTTCACATGTTCTGATAGAAAGGTGTTGCCACCAGGTTATTAGTATATTTATTTAGTTAGTTTTTAAAGATTTATTTATTTATTTGAAAATCAGAGCTACACAGAGAGAGAAGGAGAGGCAGAGAGAGAGAGAGAGAGAGAGGTCTTCCATCAGGTTCATTTCCCCAATGGCTTCATCATTGTGAACTTTGCTCAGTTCCTGACCTATACCTTTCTTTTAACCTAGTACTTTGCCATGTAGTAGCCCATGAAAACTGCAGACTGCATAAATGAATGAATACTTGGAGGGTTGTGATTTCTTAGAGGAACATCATGAGACAGAAGGAATAAAACAAAACAAAAGTATCCTCCGTATATAGAAGGTATACTGTTTTTGCAAGCCACAGAGAAGAGGAAGAAGAAGGAAAGTAGTGAGACTGGAAAGTTTGTGGCAATGGTAATAGGCACTGGTCAAGAATTTAACAAGCCCATTAGGAAAACATTAAGGTTTCCTTACTTCCATGTAGACTCTGCCCTCTTATGGTGAACAGGGTCCTCTAAACCCACTTGTTGCACAAATGAAAACCCAAGCATTGTCTTCTCCCACAGATGGAGTCTGCTATTGGTTTTGATTTACATTTCCCTAATGGCTAGTGATATTGGGCATGTTCATATATGTCTTGACCATTGAGATTTCTTCTTCTGAGAAACATCTATTCTGATCATTGCCCATTTCTTAGCTGTACATTTTGCTTCTTATTTGGAGATTTTCCAGTTCTATATATGTATGTTCTGGCTATCAATCTTTTGTCATAGTCAGAGTTTTCAATGTTTCCTGCCATTCTGTCCATTGTATCTTCACTCTGTTGAATACTTTGTTGTGAAGATGTATCTTAATTTGATATGCTCAAATTTCTATATTTTATTTTTTTTACTTGTGCTTTTGGAAAATTACGCAAACTGTTGTCTCTGCTAATGTTTTACAGTTTCTCATATGTTTACTTAGTTTTTGGTTTTATATTTAGACTTTTAATTCACCTTGAGTTTCTTTTACATATTGTATGAGGTGTTGGGTATATTTTCAGGCTTATACATATGGATAATCACTTTCCTTTAAACCATTTGCTAAAGGGATTCTTCTTTTTCCTGTTTGTTTTCTTTCCTTTGTTAAATAGGAGTTGCCTGTAGAAAAGTCGGTAAATTTCAGCTGCCTATTCTTTTCCATTGAACTATGTGTCTGTTTTCCAATAGTGCTAACACTACTTCTATTTTTTTTTAAGATTTATTTATTTATTTGCAAGGCCAGATGCTTCTTCCAAGTCTCTCATGTGGGTGCCAGCACCGTAGAACACGGTCCATCTTCCACCAATTTCCCAGGTGCATTAGTAGGGAGCTGGATTGGAAGTGGAGCACCTGGTCTCCTAGCAGCAACATATGGGATGCATGCACAGCAGGTCAAGGCTTTAACCCACTACACCACAGCACCAAACGCTTCCTTATTTACTTCTGCTGTGATCTTTCATTATTCACTTTTTTCTACTGCCCTGCATCTTGACTCATTCCTTTTTTTTTTCTGGGTCCTGGAGGATGGTAGTAGGTTGCTTCTGGGATATCTTTTTTGTGTTAGTAGATAATTGGTAATCAAAAATCATAGTTATTAGTTTCTATATTTCTCTGCTAATCACGAGGACCTTCTACATGACAGCAGAAAATGCTGGCAGAAATGAGGATATATTAATTTGCTAAGAAAATACCACAGAGAATATGATTTACATCATAGTTGTAGAGGTTGAAAATATCAGATCAAGGTGCTAATAGGCTCGAGTTTTCCAGAAGCCTTTCTCCGATGTGAGAGACACATCTATCATTTCATCTGCTTAAAACTACTTTCTTCAGGTAAAGTCATGTTGGTGATTAGCACTTCAGTGTTTGAGTTTTAGGGAGGCACATTTCAGTTCACAACAGCAAAAGGGGCCCTGTGGTCTACTTCAATGACAGCCATCTCTGCGGAGGACAGAAAGTTTGAAATCAGCGTTAGGAATTCTCACAGTATTACTGTCAGTGCTATCGCCATCAAATGTGCATTCATGTACACACAAACAAAACTACCTGTACACATAAACACATTCAACAGTGGAAATGCCTGATGGTTGTGTATAGGTAACATCAATATAATAATCCATAAGATGGCCTATTAGCAGACATTAAAAAGAGAATTAGAAAGAATGACAACAAAATCTGCAGTTACCTATATTTATGTCTATATGTATGATATTCAGTATTTATAGTTGCTAAAAGATGAATACTGATGTGTGGGAATAAAAGCTAAACCTTACCTTGCAATATTTCAGCCTAGTCTACATGAAAGCTGTCTTCCTAAAACCATTCACTGGGCCCACTCTGTGGCATAGTAGATTAAGCATCCACCTGCAGCACCAGCATCCCACATGGGCACCAGTTTGAGTCCCTGCTCCTGCACTTCCAATCCAGCTCTTTACTAATGGCCTAGGAAAGCTGTGGAATATGCCCTGAGTGCTTGGGCCCCTGCACCCATGTGAGAGACCTGGAGGAAGCTGCTGACTCCTGGCTTCTGGCACCTGGCTTCCAAACGGCCCAGCTCCAGCCATTCTGGCCACTTAGGGGTGAACCAGTCGATAGAAGACCTCTCCTTCTCTTCCTCTCTATATCTGTAACTCTGCCTCACAATAAATAAATACATTTTTAAAAACCTTTCACATTTTAAATTTCTTAATTGTTTTAAAGATTTATTTATTTATTTATTTACAAGTCGAGTTACAGACAGAGAGGAGAGCCAGAGAGAAAGAGAGAGGTCTTCCATCTGATGTTCACTCCCTAATTGATTGCAACTGCCAGAGCTGTGCTGATCCGAAGCCAGGAGCCAGGAGCTAGTTCCAGGTCTCCCAGATCGGTACAGGGGCCCAAGAACTTGGGCCACCTTCTACTACTTTCCCAGTCCATAGCAGAGAGCAGGATCAGAAGTGGAGCAGCTGAGTATTGAACCGGCCCCCATATGGGATGCTGGTGCTTCAGGCCAGGGAGTTAACCTGCTCCACCCCAGCACAAGTCCAGCATTTTAAATTTCTGATACTCTAAAATAGCACAGCACTGCATTACATCTAGGAAAGATGTATTTAAAAATTATAAATCTAGTGCATTTCAGCAGTTTTAACAAATACTTCTGATTTTCTCAGCATTATGTATAAATAAATGACATAATGAGTCATTGTCAGATTTTTAGCTTTTGACAGCCACTTATAATATTTCACAGCTTTTTGAAATGTATTGCTAGTGTGTTTTTCTCAACACACACTGGATTTTATCAGTTTAGTGCACATGGAGTTGCCTCTTATAGGATTTGCATTTTGATGGGTTTTCATGGCACATGTAATCAACATCTGCAAAGCCTCTAAAACACATAAATAATGACATGATTCAGGCTTTTTTCTTAAAGATTTATTTATTTGAAAGAGTTTCACAAATAGGGGAGAGGTAGAGAGAGAGAGAGACAGACAGAGACAGAGAGGTCTTCCATCTGCTGGTTTACTCCCAGTTGGCCGCAATGGGTGGTCTGTGTCGATCCGAAGCCAGGAGCTACTTCCAGATCTCTCATGTGTGCAAGGCCCCAAGGACTTGGGCCACCTTCTACTGCTTTCCAAGGCCATAGCAGAGAGATGGTTCAGAAGTGGAGCAGCCACGTCTTGAACTGGCACCCACATGGCTTGCCAGCATTGCAGGAAGCAACTTTATCTGCTATGCCACAGCGCCTGCCCCACATTACATCACTTTAAGATGATATGGATTTAAGTTCATGAGAAATTATTAGCATAGTGGGAACTGATAGACGTGGATGAAGCAGGATGGACTTGTTAGGAATGGTGATGTTAATTTTCTTATAAAATAAATAAATAAGAAATTAAATATGATCAGACATAAATGAAGACTAAATTTTTTTAATGGTGATCCAGAAAACACTGATCTCAGGTCTTTTTCTTCCAGTGTTAAGTTTATATTTTTAAATGCATATTAAGTGAACAAACTTCATGTAATTTATATATACAGATTGAAGAGCTAACTGATAACATCCTACCCTAACTTCCCTTGGTCTCATATTTCCAACTCCCTCCTTCTCGTTTTATTTTCTTTTAATTTTGACAGCTGCATGCTTTGATTTTATTTTAGAATCACAAGCTTTAACCCTCTACAAAATAAAGAATTCAGCAAGTAGTAGCAGAAATATCAATGAGTATATGTTGTATACTCTATCAAAGAGTTCAGAAAAGTGCTATGAACAATACTCAAATCTCAAAATATCAATTTAACTCATATACTACATTTTGTTGTCTATATCTTAATTACCACGAGTCAGAGAAAACATATGGTATTTGTCTTTTGGGGGCTGGCTTCTTTCATGAAGCATACTTGTTTCCAGTTCATCCATTTAGTTACAGAAGATGGGATTTCATTCACAATTATGGCTGAATAGTATTTTACACTGTATATATAGCTCATATTCTTTTTCCAGTCACCAGTTGATGGACTTCTGGGTTGATTCCATGTTAGCTATTATGAATTGAGCTGTAAGAAACATGAGGGTACAGATAACTCATGCCTATGCATATTCTATTTCATTTCATGTGGATAAATTCCTAGGAGTCAGATGGCAGGATCATATGGTATGTTTGTTTTCAGATTTCTGAGGAACTTTGATACTGCCTTCCATAATGGCTTCATTCCCACCAACAGTGGGTTAGGGTACCTTTTTCTCTCCCTCTCCACCAGCCTTTATTGTTTGTTGACTTTTTCAAAAGAATTATTTATTTGAAAGGTGGAGTTAATTATAGGGAGAGGCAGTGGCAGAGAGACATAAGTATTTTATCTGCTTGTTTATTCTCCATATGGCACAACAGGTGGTGCTGGTCCAATCGGAAGCCAGAGTTAGGAGCATCTCCCTGGTCACCCAAGTGGGTGCAGGGACCCAGGCACTTGGGCCATCCTCCACTGCCCTCCCAGTGCAGAGCAGAAAGCTGGACTGGAAGAGGAGCAACCGGGACCAGAACTGGCACCCATATGGGATGCCGTCTCCATGGGTGGAGGATCAACCCAGTGTGCTATGGCACTGGCCCCCATCAGGGATATTTTTCTATAGTATTCTCTATCCACTGTATCTTTTTCTAGTTTAAGAATTAGGGTGATGCAGGATTAATCGAAGGAGTTTGAGAGGATTGTCTCTCTTTCAATTCTTTTGAATAGTTTGAGAAGCATTAGTTCTTTAAAAGTCCTGTAGAATTCAATAGTGAGGCTGTCTGATCCTGGACTTTTCCTTGTTGGGAGGGTCTTTATTACTCATCCAATCTCTGTCTTGGTTTTTGATTTGTTTAGCTTTTCTATGTGTCTTCATGACTCAATTTTGGTATATTGTGTATGTCCAGGAATCTGTTGATTTTTCCTCTAGGATTTCCAATTTGTTAGCCATCACAACCGATGCCCACATCCTATATTGCAGTGCTAATCTGAGTTTTGGGTACTCCACTTCCAAACCAATTTCATGTTAATACCCCTAGGAAGCAATGGATAATACCTCAAATTCTTTCCTTCTTGTCATCTAATTTGGAGAACTGTAACCTCAATGGGGACTTGAAACCTGGTCTTGCACAGTTGTAGCCATATAGAAAGTGAACCAGCAGATGGGATATCTCTCTGCTTCTCTTTCCTTCTTTCTTTATCTATGTGTCTCTCTGCCTTTTTTTTAATCATATTAAAATATTTAATTACTTATTTGAAAGAGTTACAGACAGAGGGATAGACAGAAATCTTCCACCACCTAATTCATTTTTGAGATGACTTTAATAGCCAGAGTGTGGCCAGGTTGAAGCCAGGAGCTTTTCCTCTGATGTGTGTGGCAGCATCCCAGGCACTTGGGCCATCTTCCCCTGCTTTTTCAGTCCATTGGTAAGGAGCTGGATCAAATATGGAATAGCTGGTACTTCAACTGGTGCACGGAGAGGATGGCAATGTAACAGATAGCAGCTTTGTCCACTGCACCACAACCACCAGCTCCTCTATCTGCCTTTCCAATAAATAAATCTTTTGAAAAAGAACTAAAGGTAGTAAAAGTCACCATGACTGAGCAATGGCAAATTTATTGAAGTGATCTATTTTCTTAAAGATCTATTTATGAATTTGAAAGGCAGCACTAGAAAGAGAGAGTGGGAGAGATGGATCTTCCTCCTGGTTTGTTCACTCCTCAAATGGCTGCAATGACTGTGGCTAGGACAGACTGATATCAGGAGCCAGGGGCTTCTTCCAGGTCTCTCACATGGGTGCAGGAGCCCCAATATTTGAGTCACCCTGTGCTGCTTTTCCAGACACATTAGCAGGGAACTGGATCCATTTGGAGCATTAATGTCTATGATACTCTCCTTGCAGTTGAAGGATTTAGAATCCATTTCAATTATGGGTGGGCCAAGTACAATGTCTTCCAATTGTCCTAGGTTTGGATTAGATGGGTTCTGATAAATTTTGTTAAAATAGTTATTAAAAAATATATATTATATATAATACTTATAATAAATTATATAATATTATCTGTTTTTAACTAACATATATAATATATTATATGCTAAATTATAGTATATTTTATATATGAATATATTTATATACATAAATATATATGAATAAATGTAAATATATATATAAAGAATTTATTTATGTATTTGACAGGTGTACTTACAGACAGTGAGAGGAAGAGACAGAGAGAAAGGTCTTCCATATGCTCATTTACTCCCCTAATGACTGCAATGTCTGCAGCTGGGCCAATCTGAGCTAGGAGCTTCCAGGTCTCCCATATTTCGGCAGGGACCAAAGCACTTGGAACAGCTTCTACTGCTTTCCCAGGCTATTGCAGAGAGCTGGATGGGAAAAGGAGAAATGGGGACTAGAACTGGTGCTCATATGGGGTGCCAGCACTGCAGGTAAAGGATTACACCACTGCACCACAGTGCTGGCCCCAGTCTATCCTTTATTAAGGAGATCTCAGTAATCATGTTCAGGTATTGCTGTCCTATATTCATGGCCAAAGTCCTAGCAGACAACATGGTTTGGAGAATCGTAAGCACAAGGTGTGTAGGAGACTTCATTTCTCATACAGCACAGTTAATAACAAGGTTCCAAGAGGGGAAATTACTTGCATCATAGTCTTTGAGAACTAATGGACATCACAGGTGATCTAAAGAATTTAGAAGGTTTGTGAGCCCCTAGAGTGAAAAAGTCACTGGGAGCACAAGGACAGTGCCTAGAGTTTATTTTGATGGATTTTAGCCCCTTGCATTGGAGGGAGGCCCGAAGAAGCTGGACTGATTTGTAAACCTCAAAAGTGTCTTTTCAAGGTGAAGGCAAACTGAGACTCAGGATTTTTGGAAAAACTTTGAACAAAACGCATTTGCCACACTTGGTTAAGACACATCATTTATCTATTGATTTTCATCAGATCTGTTAACATTAGGTATAAGGTTCAGTGGACATTGTGGATGGTATATAGCAGTATGATTTTAGTAATATATCATGAGGTGCTTTTTTTTTAATTGGATTTAGCAGCTAAAATTGGGTTACCTAATGGGATATAGCTGGAATAATCACCTTTTTGTTAAACACATCTGAGGTAATAAATGTTAGTGTATGAAGACATTGAGTTTTCTTTTATTGGGTCTTCTTGGTTATTTTAATCTGGGATCTGAGAATTCTCATTTTCTCTAGGTAAGTTGTAACTGAAAAACTTAATTGTATTCCTCATCATGTCGGACCAACTCTGCTGCTTCTGGGATTTTTTTAGTACATCTGACAATTGGAAATTTGGACAATAGTATAGTTAAAAAGAGATGTATCAAGTAAAGTATTTATTTTTATTCTGATACATATTTTTGAATTCTTCTAAAATTCCTATTGAGTATCTTTGTTAAATTTAGTTGCATCTCAGGTTAAGAGTTATTGGAGGCTGGCGCCATGGCTCAATAGGCTAATCCTCCACCTGCAGCACAGGCACACCGAGTTCTAGTCCTGCTGGGAGTGCCAGATTCTGTCCCAGTTGCTCCTCTTCAAGTCCAGCAAACTGGCTGCAGCAGCCACTGGGGGGTAAACCAACAGAAAAAGGAAGACCTTTCTCTCTGTCTCACTATCCATTCTGCCTGTCAAAATAAAAAATAATTTTTATAAAAAGACTTATTGGAGTCACTGTAGTGATTATACCCATGTAACTTTGTTAATAAATGCAAATAGAACCTGGGAAAATTGATGTATATCTTATGCTATAGAGACTTAAGATTGAACATCTTTTTTTATCTTTTTTAATTATATAATTTAAAAACAAATTTTTGATTTTTTTTGACTTTACTAAGTCACAGCTCTGGCCCCATTAATATGTCTTAACAATGTTTTTTCCTCTCAGACTTATCTCTATTGGTTCAGTTAACTGCATGTCTTTTCTTTAGATTCAGATTCTCTCAGCTGTCAAAGCTTATTCATCTTAATTCTGTTGTTCCTATTTCCCTCCCTTTTATTCTGTCCCTAGGCTAATTGAGGTCATGATTCTCCATTCCTTCTGTGTGGTGTCACAGTAGGCTTGAAGTGTTCTTTTTCTCTTCTGATTTCTAAAGAAAGAAATTATGTATTCACCCAGTTTAGATATTTTAATAATTCATTCCAAAACAAAGGTTAAATGTTCTTAATTTGACAAGAATTTTTAGGGCCAGCGGTGTAGCGTAGTGGGTAGAGCCACCACTTGCAGTGCTGGCATCTCATATGGATCCAGATCTCTGCTATAGCCTGGGAAAGCAGTAGAAGATGGCCCAAGTCCTGGGCCCCTGCACCCATGTGGGAGACCTGGAAGAAGCTCCTTGCTCCTGGCTTTGGATTGGCACAACTCTGGCCATTGCAGCCAACTGGGCAGTAAACCAGTGAATGGAAGACCCCTCTCTCTTCTCTGCCTCTCTCTGTGTAACTCTGACTTTCAAATAAATAAATAAATCTTTAAAAAAAGAAGTTTTTCTAATTTTAGATTTGTTCTACTTCATTGTCACTTCAGGGTGTGTGTAAAGAGTGTATATCCAGTTTTTCTATTTTAGATTTTTGGGATTTTGTATTAGCTCTGCTGTCTATTAATTTTTCTTGAGCATTGGTGATATCTTCTCCTTAGTTGTATTAAGAGAGAGAGCAATAGCCCTCATGTCTTTTTAGGTAAGTAAGACATATTAAAAACAGAGCATTCAGTATACATTCATAGTAGTTTGACTTGTTCAATTGATTTTCCTGAACTCCCTTGGATATTTGGTCTCTGCTGTACAATTTTCTATACTGATTAATTCTTTGATATTTCCAAATCCAGAAAATGAATGATTCAACAGCTGTGTTCCTGTATTTGCTAGGACTCAGGGTAAGAAGCAAAGTGGAGGTGTTCAGGAATCTACAGGTACATGCTACATAGCAAAGCACATCATTTCCTATACAAAGTGACTGGGAAATCCAGAATCTTTTGCACACTATATTGGATCCTGAACTATTACTGGAGTATTCAGTAAGATTTTAATGTATTTATTTTCTGTGTGTGTGTTTGTATTTCTAAATAAACTCTGCTGGTCTACTTAACATTAACATGTATTGCAGAATTCTTTCATCAGCTTTTACTTTTAAAAAGTTTCTCTTTCAGTTTTATGGGAGAGGGTAGAAGTTTTCTGCTATGTAACTGAAAATTCATTCATTCATTAAACTTAAAAATATTTGTTGGAAATGGGTGGAATACTATTAATTCTTGTGTGATTTTCATGAAACTAAATACATTCTCTATTTTGTTTTGCTTAAAATTTCTGCATGTGTGGACTTCTTTTTTCCTTCTTGCCCCAAATCCCTTTGTGTATTGGGATGGCAAATGGGTTTTACACTGGAGGAAACATGTTATTTTGGCAAAGAAGTACTTAGCCTTCCTGCTTCAAGTATTCAAATATTACATTAGAAATCAGTAAATTTGTTTACTGTACAAATGTCTTTTATACAATTTTGTAATATTCTGGGATATGAGAGGGAGCAGGAAATAGGAGGGTTATGGGTGGGAGGGAAGTTGTGGGGTAGGGGAACCTACTGTAATCCAAAAGCTGTACTTTGGAAATTTATATTTATTAAACAATTTTATAATATTCATCTTCCTTTTTATTTCGTCCTTTTTTTTTTAAAAAAGATTCATTTATTTTCCTTGAAAGTCAGTGTTACACACAGAGAGAAGGAGAGAGAGAGAGAGAGCAGTCTTCCAACCACTAGTTCACTCCCCATTTGGCCACAATGGCTGGAGCTGTGCCGATCCATAGCCAGGAGCTAGCAGCATCTTTTGGGTCTCCTATGCAGGTGCAGGAGCCCAAGGGCCTGGGCCATCCTCTACTGCTGGATAGTAAGTCTTACTTGCATAAAAAGATGGATAGTAATTTGAGTAGCCAGGACTTGAACTGGCACCCATGTGGGATGTCAGCACTGCAAGCCACAGCTTTACTTGCTACACCACAGCATCGGATCCTTTATTCTTATGACTATTGCTACACTATTGGAATTTATAATTGATAATGCTGAACAATTGAAACTGTCTTATTTACAATTGTAGGACTGGATATGGCAATTTTACTTGAAGTACAGTATGTAGCCTGCTTATTGTATGATTTTTGGAAAAGCATGTATTTATATATAACAGCAGATCTGTTAATCATTTAAAAGTGAATTATCATGATTACCCAGATGTAAAGAATGCAATATGTGCTAATGAGTTAGCAGTCACAGACATTTAGAATTAGAGGGATTTTGGAACCTTTTCAATACTGCAGTTTTTATGAAAAACTAATAATTTTTTTATTTGACAGGTAGAGTTATAGACAGTGAGAAAGACAGAAAGGTCTTCCTTCCGTTGGTTCACTCCCCAAATGGCTGCCACAGTTGGAGCTGTGCCCATCCAAAGCCAGGAGTCAGGTGCTTTCTCCTGGTCTCCCATCTGGGTGCAGGGCCCAAGCACTTGGGCCATCCTCCACTGCCTTCCTGGGCCATAGCAGAGAGCTGGACTGAAAGAGGAGCAACCAGGACTAGAACCCTTTGCCCATATGGGATACCCGCACTACAGGCGGAGAATTAACCAAGTGAGCCATGGCGCTGGCCTCCAATAAATTTACTTTTAACAAAATATCAAAATATCTTATTCAGTATAAAGTTAGTAGTGAAAAAGAGACTACCTTGTTGAACACAGAAATTTGAGATTATATTTCTTGGTATTAATTTGCATCTTAAGGCTTATTGCCTAGTTTATTTCAACATTTTAATCTAATATTACTAATAATATCTTGTACTTAGTGGTTCACTGTGTGCCAGACAATATTCTTTTGATTTTTTAAAGGATTTATTTATTTATTTGGAAGTCAGAGTTACACAGATAGTGAACAAGAGGAAGAGAGAGAGAGAGGTCCTCCATCTGCTGGTTCACTCCCCAGATGGCCTAAAAGGTCAGAGATATGCCAATCTGAAGCCAGGAGCCAGGATCTCTTCAGGGTCTCCCATGCAGATTCAGGGGCCCAAGGACTTGGGCCAACTTCCTACTGCTCTCCCAGGCTATAGCAGACAGCTGGATGGAAAGTGGAGCAGCTGGGACTTGAACCAGCCTCCATATGGGATGCCCCCACTGCATGCAGTGGCTTTACTGGCTACACCACAGCACTGGCCTCAAGACAATGCTCTAAAATGATGCATTAATTATTCCCAAATATTGAAAAGTGGCATGGTACACATTTGAATGTGTTGTTTTGTACTAGTTGTAGAAACAGTTTAAAATATATTTAGATTTAAAAATGTAAGCTTTGATCTAAAGGTTTACTTTCCTCTAAGGTGCCTGTTCGGAAACTGAGAGATCGTTGAAGTCTCAAGATAGAGTACAACTGATCTTATCCAAGCCTTCTTTATCACATGAGGATGCTAAATGCCAAGGCCCAGAGAAGTAAAGTGAATTGTTCAAGGTCACATAGGTAAGTTGTAGCAGGGATAATTCTGTATTAGCATTAGGTATCCTAATACATAGGCCACTGTTCTGTCAATTTCATACTCCTTCTGGAGTTAAAGATTCTAAGTTCTGGAAAATTAAGTTTGGAAATTTAGTGGTTGCTATGTTGTTATGGTGAGCAATTTCTGTGTATAGCTATGAGTTGCTTAAATTTTATTCAATATATTTTTCTAGTATGTTTGCTATTTATTTGAAATGTATAACAAGTAGCTTCATCTATTTGCCAAAAGAATTTTTTGAAGATTTATTTATATTATTTGAAAGTCAGAATTACACAGAGAGAGAAGGACAGGCAGAGAGAGTGGTCTTCCATTCACTGGTTCACTCCACAGTTGGCCTCCATGGCTGGAGCTGTGCCGACTGGAAGTCAGGAGCTAGGAGCCTCTTCCTGGTCTCCTATGCAGGTGCAGGGGCCCAAGGATTTGGACCATTTTATAGTGCTTTCCCAGGCCGTAGCAGAGAGCTGGATAGGAAGTGGAGCAGGCAGGTCTTGAACTGATGCCCCTATGGAATACCAGCACTGCAGGTGGCAGCCTCACCCACTATGGCACAGTGCCAGCCCTTGCCAAAAGAATTTATAGAAGCTATTCCATATATACACTTCACAATTATTTAGTTACTTGACACGAACTATCCCTGCATATTTGAAAATTTTGAATGGTATCACTTGGGTTTTAAGAATGTTATATTTTAGGTCTCTTAATATTTTTAGTGATGATGTTTTAAAGGCCCTTTCTGTTTTATGAAAAATGATAAGGATTTTGTTTTACAATGGCCATAGTATTACCACTTAAAGCAATAGATTAAATAACACTTTTAAACAAAGTCATTTAATACTGAATTCTAAAACACTGGTATATTTTAAGTGAGAAGCCGGATTTCTTTCAGATATTCTAAATAAGAATGATAATCAAAATTGAAGACATCTACAGTTTTTAATCACTTCTTTTAAATATTAGTCATAATGGTCCAATTTAGAGTTTTAATTTTCATTAGCTTTTAAAAGATTCAGCACGGTTTATAGAAAAAATTAAGAGAACATAATTATATACTCAACCTCCCTCCCTTCTTTTTCCTTCTTTGTCATTTTTTTTTAGCTTATGATATGACATTTTCCATTTACATTACATTAAAAAAGGGTGTTGAATCAAGGGACAAGTTTAACAGGCAAAAAGCAGAAAGATCGTAATTTAGAGGGAATACAGACAATGGCTCTAAACAATATTTGAATATCACATCTAAACAATATTTGAAGAAATTGATAAAATAAATATTTTAATTTCTCCTACTAAAATGCTCAGAGAAAGTCTTTCATTATTTATCAAATATTAGTGCAAATATATGGATTTAAATGATCCCAAAAAGTGGTAATTTTTGTGTAATGAAGTCCAATTATTGTCAAGGCTTTTTGACAGTCTCACAGAAAACTTGTGTTTGTGAATGGGAAGAATAATATCAAAATGTCCATACTACCAAAAGCAATTTGCAAATTCAATGCAATTCCAATCAACATACCAACGATGTTCTCAGAGCTAGAAAAAATGATGCTAAAATTCATATAGAAACATGAGAGATGCTTAACATCTAAAGAAATATTATAAAACAAAAAAAAAGCTGGAGACATCACACCATATTTTAAGACATATTACAGGGGTCAGCACTATGACAAAGCAGGTAAAGTCACCGTCTGCAGTGCCGGCATCTCATATGGGTGCCAGTATGTTTCCCAGCTGCTCCACTTCTTATACCCCTCTCTGGTATAGCCTGAGAAAAAAGTAGAAAATGGCCAAAGTCTTTGGGCCCCTGCACCTGCATAGAGACCTGGAAGAAGCTCCTGACACTTGGATTCAGATCAACAGAGCTCTGGCCATTGTGGCCATTTGGGGAGTAAACCAGTGGATGGAAGACCTCTCTCTCTCTCTGCCTCTACCTCTCTGTGACCCTGCCTTTCAAATAAATAAATAAACTGCAAAAAAAAAAAAAAACACAAAAAGAAGAAGTGTTAGCACTGATATAATAACAGACACATAGTTCAATGGAAAAAACTAGGTAGCATAGAAATAAACCCAAATTTCTACCAGCAACTCATATTTAACAAAGGAACTAAAATGAACTGGAGAAAGAAGAATCTCTTTCACAAGTGGTGCAGAGGAACTTGATGATCCAAATGTAGAAGCCTGAAAATAAACTCCAACATCACTTACACTATGTGAAAGTGAACTCACAGTGAATGAAAAATCTAATCATAAGACCCAAACCCAAGTAAACATAGGGAAACTCTAAATATTGTCAACACACAATAGCTTTTCGGTAAGATTCCAATAGCAATAGTCACAAAAATAAAAACAGAGACATCTGAGTATATCCAACTAAGATACTTCTTCACAACAAAGTAAACATCAAAGTGTAGATACAATGAACAGATGGCAGGAAAAATTAAAACTCTGAATGTTTACAGATTTCCAGAACATTTACATGAATTGGAAAAACTCCAAAAAATACAGTGAAGAAACAGGCAAGGATCTGAATAGACATTTCTCAGAAAAAATGTAAATGGTCAAAACATGTGAATATGCCCGATGTCACTAGCCATTATGTAAATATAAATCAGAACACCATATCAGTCTCCAACACCTGTGGGAGAATACAACACTCAGGTGTTTGTGTGTGCAGCAAGTGGGTTTAGAGGACCCTGTTCACCTCTGGAGAGCAGAGTCTACGGGGAGACAAAGAAACCTTACTGCTTTCCTAATGGGCTTATTAAGTTCTTGACCAGTGCCTGTTAGTCTTGCCACAAACTTTCTAGTCTCACTACTTTCCTTCTTCTTCCTCTTCTCTGTGACTTGTAAAATAGTATACATTCTGTATGCTGTGGATACTTTAGATTTATTTTATTCCTTCGGTCTCCTATGAAGTTCCTCCACAAAAACACAGCCCTCAAAATATTCATTCATTTATGCAGTCTGCAGATTTCATGAGCTACTAAATTCCAAATAGTATATTAAAGGCAAGATCTAGGCCTAAGAGAAAAGTGGTCTGAATTCTGTGCCTAGAAGAGGATTTGGGACATAGTAGAATTTCGGTGAAGTGCTATGTGAATGACATGCGCTCAGTAAATGAGTAATCTAAAGCATACACTGCATTAAAGCAACACAGCAGCCCTACTCACCTCAGGTAGAGCAATTGAGAGGAATAATGTGAACAAAAATAAGACATCAATAAGTTGAATAATAACAGAGAAAAAACAAAATGAGATAGATGCCAACATTACTGACCTATTTTTGAGGAATTAAATTGATAGAGGGGCTGGCATTGTGGCTAAGTGGGGTAAGCTGCAATCTGTGAGGCCAGCATATCATGTGAGTTCCACTTTGAGCTTAGGAATCTCCACTTCCAATTTAGCTCACTGCTAAACACCTGGGGAACCAGCAGAAGATGGACGAAGGACTTGGGTCCTTGCCACTGATGTGGGAGACTTGGATGAAGCTCCTGACTTCAGCATGCCCCAGGCTCAACTGTTGAAACTCTCTGGGGTGTGAGCCAGCAGATGAAAGCTATCTCTGTCTTTCCCCCTCTCTCTAAATCCACTTTTCAAATAAACAAAGATTTAATAAACAAATTAACTGATTTCAAAATACACAAAAACATGAACAATACTATATCATCTTGATGCCAAACTGATAAAAAATAACAAATGCTAGAGAGCATATGGGAAAAGAAAACCGTCATATATGGTGGGTGAAAACACAAGTTAGTACAGATGTTATGCAGAACAGTATGGCCATTCCTTAAAAAGGATAAAAATTGGGCCGGCGCTGTTGTGCAGCGCCTGAGGGGCCAGCATCCCATTTGGGTGCCAGTTCTAGTTCCAGCTGCTCTTCTTCCAATACAGCTCTCTGCTATCTCCTGGGATAGCAGTAGAAGATGGCCCAAGTCCTTGGGCCCATGCACCCATGTGGGAGACCCAGAGGAAGCTCCTGTCTCCAGGTTTCAGAATGGCATAACTCTGGCCTTTGTAGTCATCTGTAGAGCGAACCAGCTAATGGAGGACCTCTCTGTGTCCCTATCTCTATTGTAACTCTTTCAAATAAATAACAAAAATTTAAAATAAGATAAAAATTGACCTACCATTTGAGAGTTATCTTGCTCTTGGCTATATATAATAAGGAAATTTTATTAGCAGGAAAGGAGAAGAGCATATCAAAGATACAGCAATTTTCCCATAACACAGCCACTATAACACAGTTCACTGCAGCCAGGATTTGAAACCAATCTAGCTATCCATCAATGAAAAAAATGGACAGGGGAACTTCATTTAGATACAAAAAAGAACAAAATATTATTAAATTAATTGAAATAAGCCAGAAGCAGGAACACAAATGTCACCTGGTCCTTGTCACATGTGGAAGTGAAAGAAAATAATGGATCTGAACACAGAACTGTGATTACTAGAGGCTGAGAAGGGAAGCAGCTAGGGATAGAGGGGGATTGGATAATAGGTAACAAAATACAAAGAGGCAGAAAGAACTTCTGGTGTCCCATAATATAATGAGATGACTACATTCAACCATATTAGGTTCTGTGTAAAGAACTGAAAGAGAGGAGCTGGTAGTCTCAAATCATGGAGAAGAATTAGAAACTGTAGTTGCTTGGGGGCCAGCATTATGGCACAGTGGGCTAACACCCTGGCCTGAAGCACCAGCATCCCCTGTGGGTACCAGTTCTAGTCCTGGCTGCTCCTCTTCTGATCCAACTCTCTGCTATGGCCTGGGAAAGCAGTATAAGATGGCCCAAGTCCTTGGGTCCCTGCACCCAAGTGGGAGATCTGGAAGAAGCTCCTGGTTCCTGGCATCAGATTGGCAGAGCTCCGGCCATTGCGGCCACCTGGGGAGTGAACCAGCAGAGGAAGACCTCTCTCTCTCTCTGCTGCTACTTCTCTCTGTAACTCTGACTTTCAAATAAATAAATCTTTAAAAAATTAATAAAACTGTAGTTGCTTAGCTTGAACACTTTTTACTGCATAAATGTGTGCAAATATTGCACTACACCCTGTAATAATGCATGACTAGGACACATTAATCACAAATTATTTCAATGAAATTTTAAAAATTAGAAGCATTTCTTTATATTAACAATGAACTATTTGAAAATGAAATTAGAGAAACATTTCCATGCATAGCAGCATAAGAACCAGGAACCAATGTCTTCAATGTTATCAGTGATGAATCAGATTCACAGACCCCAGCACTCAGTTTTTGCCATAGACCTTACCATGGCAATTGTGGGCATATAGTAGTAAATCAATGGACAGGAATCCTTTGTCTCTATATCTGTTAAATAAATAAACAAGGAATTCATCAAAGAAAAAGAGATATCAATTTGGATGCCAGGTCACAAAAACACATGCACTTGAGCTATCCTCCAGTTTGTGATGCCAACAAATCTTTCAGACATGTTACATTTTCAGAGACTTTTCTGTAATCTTGCTAAGCTTTCTGGAAATCTGCCTTATAGCAAAGCGATTCCCAATTCCATTACACTCATGATTATTCTTTTGTGTGAGTTATTAGTTTACCATCTAGAGATAATTTATGGTACAAAACTTTTCTATGCATGCATGTTTTCTCATTTGTGAGTCTATTCATGGGAATTGAAGACTGATTTATAGCAGAAATACATTTTCCAAATTCATTGCATAGACTTTTGTTCCTTATGAATTCTCTGAAGTCTGTTGATGTCTAATTTCTGGCTAAAGGTTTTATCGTATTTACAGCATGCAAAGAGTACCACCTTTTGTGAATTCTGTATCTATACAAGCCTGAAACAAAGAAAATGTTTTTATACAATCAGTATACTCCTAAGAAACCACCTGTGTCAATTCTCTGATGTACCATTGACTTCTGACAAACAACCTTTTCACACTAATAATATTTATAAGCTTTCTCCTTTACATGAGTCTCTGTTGGATAGGATGTGATTTCCAGCAAAAGGTTTTGTCACAATACTTACATGAATTTTGGAGAAAAGCTCTTCCACATTCATTATATTGTTAAGGTCTCTCCCTTGTTCAAATTCCATGATGGATTATGAGGCATTACCTATGTGAAATGACTTTCTCACATTTATTTCATTCATTAGATATATATGTTGTGCATTCTGATATAAGGAGAGATTTGGGCAGAGCTTTCCAACACTCATTACACCCATAAGGTTTCTCTCCCACGTGAATTCCCTGTTGTCGTATGAGGTATGGCTTCTAATTAAAGGGATTTTACTTTCAAAGGAGTTTTTCCCTATATGAATTTGATGATGTACAATGAGGGCTGAATTATGGTAAAAGGCTCTGAGTCATTACATTCATAAAATTGCTCCCCATGAGAATTCTTTTATGTTTGATGAGGTCTGATTTGCACCACAAAGGCTTATTCACATGTATTACATTCATGCATTTCTCCCCTTGGTGAATTCTCTAATATTTCATGAGATATAACTTGCACAAAAAGGTCATGTAGAAAATTCCTTGTGTGGATTCTCTGATATCTTATGAGTTATGAAGTACAGCAAAGAGGCTTTCCACCATCCTTCCATCCATAAAACCTACCTAAATTGAGCAACAAAGATATAGAAAACGTAAACACACACATAACCGGATGGAAATGATATCAGTAATAAAGACCCTCGCCGCCAAGAAAACCCCAGGACTGGATGGCTTCACTGCTGAATTCTAACAGACATTTAAAGCACTAACTGCAATTCTTCTCAAGTTATTCAAAACAATTGAGAGAGAGGCGATTCTCCCAAATTCTTTCTATGAAGCCAGCATCACCTTCATTCCTAAACCTGAAAAAAGTGCAACAAAGAAAGAATTATAGACCAACTTCCCTGATGAACATACATGCAAAGATCTGCAACAGAATTCTGGCCAATTGAATCCAACAATGCATCAGAAAGATCATCCACCCAGACCAAGTGGGATTTATCCTTGGTATGCAAGGATGGGACCAAAGGCATTTCCACAGTCATTTCCTTTATAAGCTTTCTCCATGGTGTGAAGGCTCTGATACTTTCTGAGGTTTGACTTCTCAGCAAAGGTTTTTCCACAGTCATTGCACTCATAAGGTTTCCCCCAGTACAAATTGTCTGATGCTTTGTGAGCTTTGACTTCTCAGCAAAGGCATTTCCACAATGATTGCATTCATAAGGTTTCTCCCCTGTGTGACTTCTCTGATGCATTTTGAGTTGTGATTTCTGGCCAAAGCTTTTTCCGCAGGCATTGCATTCATAATGCTTGTCTTCTGTGTGAATTCTCTGATGCTTTCTGAGGTTTGAATTCTGGCCTAAGGTTTTTCCACAGTCATTGCATTCATAAGCTTTCTCCCCTGTGTGAATTCTCTGATGCTTTCTGAGGTTTGCCTTCTGGCCAAAGGCTTTTCCACAGTCATTGCATTCATAAGGCATATCCCCTGTGTGAATTATCTGATGATTTATGAGGTGTGGCTTCTGGCCAAAGAGTTTTACATAGTCATTGCACTCATAAACGCTTATCCCCTGTGTGACTTCTCTGATGATTTATGAGGTTTGACTTCTGGCCCAAGGTTTTTCCACAGTCATTGCATTCATAAGGTTTCTCCCCTGTGTGACTTCTCTGATGATTTGTGAGTGTTGATTTCTGGCCAAAAGCTTTTCCACAATGATTACACTCATAAGGTTTCTCCCCTGTGTGAATTCTCTGATGATTTAGGAGGTTTGCCTTCTGGCCAAAGGATTTTCCACAGTCATTACATTCATAAGGTTTCTCACCTGTGTGAATTCTCTGATGATTTATGAGGTGTTTCTTCTGGCCAAAGAACTTCCCACAGTCATTACATTTATAAGATTTCAACCCTGTGTGAATTCTCTGATGTCTAATGAGATCTGACTTCTGGTGAGTGGTTTCTCCACAATCATTACACACATGAGGGTTTTCCACTTATATGAGTGCTGTGATGGAGGGTATGGCAGAATTTAATACTGAATGACTTCCCACAAGGTTTACATGCATAGGATTTCTTCCCTATATTTGGTCTATGATTCAGTCTAACATGTGATTGGTAAATAACAGGTTCCACAGGCCCAATATACTTATAAACGTTCTCTCTTTTGGGACTTTGTTGATGTATACTGAGGTTAGAATTCTTATGGAAATCTTGTACTATTTGAGTTGTCTTGCCAATAGTGGCAATTGACTTATTACAGGTTTCTACCATAAAAAGCTTCTCAGATTCACAGAATATATTCTTGCTTTTGAAGACTTTCCCTTGTCCAATTTGTTCAAGTGCCTGCTCCATGGTCTGAATATTGTGCTGTTGATTAAGAGGTTCACAGAACTGGAGAGTGTTCCCAGGTACCTTAGTAGCACAAAATTTCTCTCCAGCTTGTAGTTGATCAGGCCCACAATGGGGACACATATTGTGACATATACTGCATTCTTCAGGTTTTATTCCTGAATAGTTTCTCTTTTTGATACTCAGTTTTGGAATATGGCTTATACTTAAATTAAGTGTTTTTCTGAATTCATGTTAGTCATAACATCCTGATTCAGATTTTTCTCCAGACTGTTCTGGTTGGTCTTAATCAGTTCATCCAGTTTCATGGCAACTGAAGTGAGGAAAAAAATGATGTCACTACATCAAATATAATTGTTTCTTCTAGCATACTCGTGTAAAAGGAATGAAGTTACTTGTATTTAAGAGGGATAAGATGTTAGGAAAAGTTCTGCATTTGTGCCTCCTCACACAGGGCACCAAAATGTTAGGAAAAGAGTTGTAGAATAGAGGAGAAAGTGTATGAATTTACAGCCAGACAGAATTTATTCAGAGAAAATTAATCCACAGAGGTGGGTGACCAACTGCCTGTCTGTACAAGATGGAGCATGAAGGCCCCAATTCCCAGGGGCCAGACCTTTTTGAGGAGGGCTAAGGCTGGGCATGAGGGTAGGGGGCAGCAGTGGAGGGGAATTCCAGGAACTGGGTGGGGGCCTTAGGAACCTGGAAAATAATGCAGGGTGGGGTATGAAGGCAATAGGCTGTGAGACCCAATTGAGTTTCAAGGGCAAGGAATACATTCCAAAGTTTATCTACTTTGGGCAATGAGGGAGAATGGCTCAGGCTTATATCCTCATTCCATCATAAGATTTTCAAAAAATGATTAGAAGATACATATTTATGAATATACAGGTTTTCTCCATTATACATTAATATATTAAATTGTATCCATAGATTTTCCAATGTTCATCCATGATCCTGTTTACTACCAGAATTTTTTCCAAGTATGAGTGAATGGTTTTTGTGGTAAGATGTCTTAAGTCACTGCTTGGGATGCCTGTATCTCAAAACAGTGCCAGTTTAAGCCGAGGCTACTCTGCTTCCAATACAGCTCTGAGATAATAGATACTGGAAAGCAGCAGATAATGGTTCATGTGCTTGGGACCCTGTGATAGAGATGAGTAGGTGAAATTCCAGGCTTCTGGCTTCAGATTAGTCATAACTGTTGATAGTATTTGGGGAGAGAGTTAATAGAAAATCTATTCCTCACTGTTTCTCTCTCACTTTCTACTTTCACAAAAATGAATAAGGCTTCACAGAATGGACTAATATTTGATAAATATATTCACCTGTAATCTAGAAACCAATTTTTCCCTGCCACTTCTTCAGTTCATTTTTTAATGTATTTTTATTTCTTTATTTGTGAGAGTTAGACTGTGAGAGACAGAGACAAAGATCTTCCTTCCATTGGCTCACCCCTCAAATGGCAAATACATTTGGATCTATGCCAATCCAAATCCAGGAGCCAGGTGCTTCCTCCTTATCTCCATTGTAGGTGCAGGGGCCCAAGCATTTGGGCCATCCTCCACTGCCCTCCCGGGCCACAGCAGAGAGCTGGACTGGAAGAGGAGCAACCAGGACTAGAACCCGGGGCCCATATGGGATACTGGTGCTGCAGGGGGAGGATTAACCATGTGAGCCACGGCGCCAGCCCCTTTTTCAATTCATTTTTAAAAAATTGTGGGTTTTGTACTTCTGTGCTATTTCAACCATAAATATGGGGAAGTTTTACTAGATCATTTCCTTGAAGGTAAAGAGTGAAATGTGTCTATACTCTAAGCAGGATCACATTCATGGGACAAGATTTGAATATGTGGTTGTCTTGTGTTCTGTCTTCCCAGGCAAACAGCATTTGTGGGATTTTTCTAATGAAAATCTCTGTTTTATCTGCACTATTATAGTTTCCCCATATTTCTAAGGAAACCTGACATCCTAATCTTCTTAGAACTACAACAGTTACAGAAAGTTCCAATATACCACCTTGGCTATACATTCCCACCAGTTGAAATAATTTATTCCTGCAACCCAGAGTCTGCTCAATTATTGAAAATTGATTTCTAACTCATTGTGAAGACGTCAGCCCTGGTTACCTCCTCTTGTTTCTTTCTATAAACACTCCTCTATGATAATTTGAGTTTCTGGAGGTTTGTTGATTTTCACAGAAAACTTCATTTCCTTTGCCTTTACCAGAGATACTGATCTCCATAGATACTGTAGAATGTCTGTGTCTGAATCACAGGACCAGCTGTCTTCAGGAGTAAGACTTGGGAAAAACTCGTGGGAAGAACACCAGTCAATATCTGTTGCACTGCTTCTGCTTTGGCCTCCCTGCCCGTTATGTACACACTGATATGGAAGGCTCTGATGTAGGCATTCTTCCCCCATCCATGGCTCTGCTCCTTGCTCCAACTTGAAGATCAAGTCAGGTTTGGTCCTGCAGTGCCCTACTAATGGAAACAATATAGACTTTGTGAAATCACTATCTTGGGTTAATGAAAGGAGTACAGCTTGGTCCAGGAGCTATGCAACAAATGTTCCAATGTGAAATCCTTCCCAGGTGGTAGATATTCAGATTCTTCATGGACTCAAATTCTATACCTGTCCCTCATTCAACTTTATGAATAGTGCTCACTTAGTTGTCAAATAGCAAGAAAATGTTACCATTGGGCATGTGATGAGTGTCACTCACCCAGGGAGAACAGGCTGCTGTAGGTCTCCAGCATCACATCCCTGTACAGGATTTTCTGAGCTTGGTTCATGTTCTGCCATTCCTCCCAGGTAAAGTACACAGCCAGGTCTTCAAATGCTATCATCCCCTGTGACAGAACACTCCTGGTCAACATGTCAACTCTGTCACCTAACAAACAATGGCAGTTGTATATCTTCTACATGGGTATGGATGAAGAAGCAAGAATGCCATTTCATTTCAGATTTGTGAGCATTTGGGCAGCCACACAGAAGCATTCAACAGGGGATCAAACCTATGGTATAAAGGCTGTGAAAATTGCCCAAGCTGGAGGGAAACAGGAATTTCTGTTCACAAAGGCCAGACTATATCAAGGGCAATTGCACAGTAGGCTGAAAGGGGGACAAGAGTCACTCTGGAATGAGCAGTGTTCAGAAGAATGTAGAAGTATTCAGGAAAAAAGACAAGAAACCATCAGGGAAGTTATGAAGGGATTGAACAGCGAAGAATTTCCAGAAAAACACTGTACACAGTCAATGCAATTATGGCAGAGAAAAAAATTTTTAAAAGAGACAGTAGGCATTTAACTTAGTGTTTATGATGCCAGCTCAGATACTCTCTCTCTGCATCAAATTTCCAAAGTTGGATTTCAGTGCCAGCTCCAGTTTCCAGCTCCCAGCTAATGCAGACCAGGGGAAGCAATGGTGATGCCAACCAAGAGGGAGGCCTAGATTCCATTCCTGACTCTTGGCTTCAGTTGTGCCCCACCTCTGCTTGATATTTTTATTTAGGCAGTGAAGAAGTGCATGGGAGCTTTCTAGCTTTCTCTCACTCCATCAATTTCTTTCTCTATCAGGCTCATAAATATTTTAAGTAAGGGAGGAGATTCAAGAAAGAATAGAAAGTAGCTTTTGCTTTTTCTATAATTATTCTACTCATAAACATTTAAAGAACTGAAATAACATGATAACAAATTAAAGTAAAAGCTATGGAGTTATTTACCCAAGAACAGAACCTGAGAAATTCTGTACTGTAATCTGCATTTGTGACTGAGGGAAATACAGAGAGCTTGGTTTGAGAACCTGCAGTAGGCACCAGCATTGTGGTACAGCAGGTAAGTCTCCACCTGCAATTCAGGCATCCCATGTGGACAGACAATTTGAGTCCTTAGTGCTCCACTTCCAATTGAGTTCCCTGCTAAAGTGGCTGAAAGAGCAGTGAAAGATGGCCTGAGTATTTGGGCCAATTCCACAAATATGGGAGACCCAGATAGAGTTCCAGACTCCTGGCTTTGGCCTGGCCAACCATTGTGGCCATTTGTTGAATGAACCAGCAGATGGAAGATATCTCTTTCTCACTACCCATCTCTCCCTATCTCTATTACTCTGCCTTTCAAATAAGTTAATAAATAAACCTTGGGGCTGGCACTGTGGCACAGTGGGTTAATGCCCTGGCCTAAAGCACCAGCATCCCATATGGGCACCGTTTCAAGACCCAGCTGCTCTAATTTTGATCCAGCTCTCTGCTATGACCTGGGAAAGCAGTAGAAGAAGGCCCACGGATTTGGGCCTTTGTAGCTGTGTGGGAGACCCAGAAAAACCTCCTGGCTTTAGATGGGTGCAGACCGGCCAGTGCAGCCAATTGGAGAGTGAAATGTTGAATGAAAGATCTCTCCTCTGTCTCTTTCTCTCTGCCTCTCCTCTCTCTGTGTAACTCTTTTAAATAAATAAATAAATTGTTAAATACGATCTTAAAACCTGAAAGAACATGCAGTAGATTATTTTCCCCACTGTGTTCTTACTCTAGCTGGGAATCAAGTTCATCTCCTCAAACTATTAAGGACTGCATTACTCTAACAATTAAAAAAATAAATGCAGCCAGCTCCGTGGCTCACTAGGCTAATCCTCCGCCTTGTGGCGCTGGCACACTTCATTCTAGTCCCAGTCGGGTTGCCAGATTCTGTCCCAGTTGCCCCTCTTCCAGGCCAGCTCTCTGCTGTGACCAGGGAGTGCAGTGGAGGATGGCCCAAGTCCTTGGGCCCTGCACCCCATGGGAGACCAGGAGAAGTACCTGGTTCCTGCCATCAGATCAGCACAGTGGGCCGGCTGCAGTGCACCAGCCATGGTGGCCATTGGAGGGTGAACCAACGGCAAAGGAAGACCTTTCTCTCTGTCTCTCTCTCTCTCACTGTCCACTCTGCCTGTCAAAAAAAATAATAAATGTCACTGATTTGTGGTTTAGCCCTAGGTAAGTAATTCTCTTGCAGAATGCTAAGTGTTTATTTCCAGGGTGGAACTAAAACACTGCCCACTACATCATCTGTATAACACTAAAGAATGTGTTGGACATTATGACCCCAAAATTTAGAATATTGTCCTTGACTTCAATTGAAATCATATAACAGATATATATTTTGCTATGGCACCAGAAAATGAGAGATCACATTGCCTTTTCTTGGATAAATGCAATGATTGATAGTCATGACAAATTCATCATACATCTTGTTTCTATATATTCCCTGAGAATAAAATTTACCTTCCTACATCCATTTTCATTAATAAATTATTATAAATCTAAAAACAAAACAGACAGAAAGCTGGGAATAATTAAGAAAACCACTTACAGGGGCAAGTGCTATCGCACGGTGGGTTAAAGCCCCAGTCCGCAGAACCACCACCAGATATTAATTCCCACCAAATCAGGTGTGAGTGCGATTTTCAGGTGAATTCAATCAGAATTCCACAGCCATTCAGCTGGGAGGGGTGGATGAATCCAGAAACAGCCAGTTTACATGGGACTAAATCAAGCCTAATATCACAAAGGACTTTTGCATTTCTTTGGCTTTTTTCACATTTGTCTTATTTATCATGATTTGTAATGAATTTTCTGATGTGAGCTTTAGTTTTCAGACTGGAATATGGAGCCCAGGGCACGGGAGGAATGGTCTTTTTCATTCAGGGCACAGATGTTGGCTTGCTCCAATTCTGGCTTGCTGTCATTGTTTTGGGTGCCTCAGCCAATTTTTGGTTTTGAGCAGCAATTTTCTAAATGTTTTCTTGGTCTGAGTTTCTTTTGCCTTCTTCCATCCCAAATTTTGTATTCTGACGCAGTACAAACAAGAAGTTAGACAGAGGATCCATTATGAAATAAAAAAAAACACAATAAATTGGCTTTTCAGGCTTAGAAATCTACAGGCAGGATGACTAAGATGAATTTTTGTGTTTTGGAAAATGAAATGGAACCAATTTGCTGTGGGGACAGATATTAATTCCCTCCAAATCGAGTTTGACTGTGATTTTCAGGAATATGCAATCAGAATTCCACAGCAAGTCAGCTGGGAGGGGTGGATGTATCCAGAAACAGCCGGTTTCCTTGTGACTAAATCAAGCCCAATATCACTAAGGACTCTTGCATTTCTTTGGCTTTTTTCACAGTTTTCTTATTTATCATGGTTTGTAATGAATTTTCTGATGTGAGCTTTGGTTTGGAGGCTGGAATAAGGAGTTCAGGGTACAGCAGGAATCGTCTTTTTGAATCAGGGCATAGCTGTTGGCTTGCTCCAATTCTGGCTTTCTGTCACTGTTTTGTGTGCCTCTGCTAATTTTGGTACTTAAGCAGCAATTTTCTAAATGTTTTCTGGGTCTGAGTTGGTTTTGCCTTCTTCCTCCCAAAATTTTGTATTCTGATGCAATACAAACAAGAGTTCAGACAGAGTAGCTATTATGAAATAAAAAAAAATTGGTGTTTCATGCTTAGAAATTTACAGGCAACGCAACCAACATGAGTTTTTGTGGTTTGGAAAAAGAAATGGAACCCTTTTACTGAGGGGACAGATATTAATTCCCTCCAAATCAAGTGGGAGTGGGATTTTCAGGTGAATTCAATCAGAATTCCACAGCCAGTCAGCTGGGAGGGGTGGATGAATCCAGAAACAGCCGGTTTCCTTGTGACTAAATCAAGCTGCTGCTCCCTGTGGACTTGTCCTCCTCAGCCTCTGACTAGAGCACACCCACCTCTCCAATGCTGACATCCTCTGACACATGTTTCACTCTTCTGTTCTCTCTAAACTGCAGACTCTTGGGCAACATATGTAACTCTAATGCATCAACTTGCATAGAAGCACACACCTGAGGACTCCAGAGTCTTGGATTTCAGGTTGTAATTAACTTTCCTTTTCAGAGGACTGGTGAAAAAACAAGTCTGGAAGCCAGGGTGTAGCCTTGTGGTTCAAATGCCTATGTCTCATATTGGAGTTTCTTGGTTTGATTCCTGGTTCCAGTACCTGCCTCCAAATTCCTGATAATGTAGACCCTGGGAGCTAGCAAGAAATGGCTCAGATGATTGGGTTCCCTACTCCTGGGACAGCCCTGGCCACTGGGGACATTTCAGCAGTGAACTAGAGGGTGAATACTACTTCTCTGTCTACTTGTTCATTTCTTTGCATCTCCAATTAAAAAACAAAAAAGTATGTTTGTATCATCCATTAAAATAACTTCCTCAATGGAAAAAAAGAGTTTCATTGTTAAATTGGGGAAAAATAATGCTTCTTGGTTGTGATATTAGAATAATGCATAACTGTACATCGGACATCCATTGTGGACAAGGAAGAGAAAGATAGAAGCAATAATTTTTATTTCTGGCTTTGGTACTTGTCATGTAACCTTGAAAAATTCATTTAAACTCATGGTGCCTGAGTGTCCTTAAAATTACAGGCTCATCTAGTTGAGGCAGGTGGTGTAAGGGGAGGTGGCA
Source organism: Oryctolagus cuniculus (assembly GCF_051225735.1). Lineage (NCBI taxonomy): Eukaryota > Metazoa > Chordata > Mammalia > Lagomorpha > Leporidae > Oryctolagus > Oryctolagus cuniculus. The sequence continues at coordinate 81,069,671 of NC_142879.1, read as the reverse complement.
GGAAGCTCAGAGCTTTCCTTGTTTCTGTGCCAACAGAGCTAAGTGACATTAGCAAGTCATTTGACCCCTCTGGATCTTCCTCCCTTGTGAGATAAGATTGTCTTTATAGTTAAAGGATTTATTCTACACAGTCCTATCTTATGGTTAGGCTCACATGACTGTGAAGTGTTTTATAAACTGGCAGTGTAATAATCAAGTTGGCACTGAAGATGAAATGCTAAACAGCATAGAAATTCTAAAGCTTGTAGTTCTATGAGGAGCTACACAGAAACATTCAAGTTCATGGGCATTTTTAAATTTAAAAACAGAAACATTGAATCACTGTTCAGAATCAGTATAGTTGCTAAAATTCTTATTTATAATCACTGAGATTGGCAGTGTAATTACTGATAGCATACTCCTAGTGTTGTATATTTTAGTTTATACAATACTTAGACTATATAAAATATAGGTATCATGGGAAGTGCGATACACAGCAGTCTTGTAGAATGGCAGATGTCCTAAACAGCACTCTGGCCTCAGAATCAGCCCTTAAGGCACTCAGATCTAGCTGAAGAGCCCATGAGAGTATTTTAGGTATGGAAAGCCACTCTGGCAAAAAAGAAAAAAAAGGACCTAAATAAAAGATCTCTGTGAGTGAGATCCCAGTAGAAAGAACGGGCCATCAAAGAAGGAGGTACCTTTCTCTGAAGGGAGGAGAGAACTTCCACTTTGACTATGACCTTGTCTAAATAAGATGGAAGTCAGTGAACTCAAGAGGCTTCCATAGCCTTGGCAACTCATGACTAGAGCCCAGGGAGATTTCTGATGCCATAAACAAGAGTGTCAGATTGTTCAGTCAACAACAGGAATCACTGTGTGCTTACTCCTTTTGTGGGATCTCTGTCCTTAATGTGTTGTCCAATGTGAAGTAATGCTATAACTAGTACTCAAACAGTATTTTACACTTTATGTTCTGTGTGCTGCAAACTGATGAAAACTTAATATAAACTAAATCGATCTTCTTTGTATAAAGATGATTGAAAAAGAATCTTGATGTAAATGGAATGGGAGAGGGAGTGGGAGATGGGCGGGGTGCTGGTGGGAGGGGAGTTATGGGGGGAAGCCTTTGTAATCCATACACTGTACTTTGGAAAATTATATTCACTAAATAAAAGTTTAAAAATATTAAAAAATAAAAATATAGGTAGCAATATTTAATGCTTCTCTTACTGTTCCTGGATTGGATTATAGCATACATTAATAAACCTTTTTTAAAGATTTATTTATTTATTTATTTGAAAGACAGCATTATAGAGAGTGACACATAAATAGAGATGATCTGTCTGCTGTTTTAATCCCCACGTGGCTGCAAGCAGCTGGAGCTGGGCTAATCCAAAGCCAGGTGCTTCTTCCAGCTCTCTCACATGGATTCAGGCACCCAAGTATTTGGGCCACCTCCTGCTGCTTTCCCAGGCACATTAGCAGGGAGCTAGATTAGAAGCAGAGCAGCTGGGACATGAACTAGTGCCCACAGGGAATGCCAGCACTGCAGGTGGTGGCTTTACCTTATATGCCACAGCACCATCTACAGCCTATTCATTTTAAATTAATAACTAAAGATTATCTGCTGTTCAGCCTCCAGGCTTTGGCTTGGCCCAGCCTCTGCTGTTGTGGACATTTGGGGAGTGAACCAGAGGTTGAAAGATCTCTCTTCTTATGTCTCTCCCTCTCTAACCTTGCCTTTCAAATAAATAAATGAGTCTTTGAAATAAAAATACATGCATAAATACACACACACACATACACACACACACATTACCAACACAGTGGGTAAAGCCATGGCCTGCTGTGCCAGCATCCCATATGGGTGCTGATTCAAGTCCCAGCTGCTCCACTTCCAATCTAGCTCCCTGCTAATGTGCCTGGGAAAGCATCAGAAGGTGGCCCAAGTGCTTGAACTACTGCATTCATGTGGGAGGCCTGGCAGAAGCGCCTGGCTTTAGATTGGCTCAGCTGAGGCCAATTTGGGAAGTGAACCAGCAGATGCAAGATCTGTCTCTACCCCTTCTCTATAACTCCGCCTTTCAAATAAATAATAGATTTTTAAAATGGGGGAAAAGGGCAGTTTTGTTGCCTTCCCTTTACCTAGAGTAACATAATCAAAATCTGTTAGGCAAAGAATAAGGGAAATTCTGAGATCATGTATTGACCATAGAAGAGAATGGATTCCTTGTGCATTTTCTGGAAGCCCATGCTAGTTGGAACCAAGGGAAGGATAACAAAAAAGGGGAGGCCTATATCCCTCTTATTTGTCTTCTTTGTTCATTGGAGCAGTGGAGAGTTGAGTAATGTAATATTGGTGTTTGTCTCCATACAGTTCATGTCTATTTAGCTGGTTCTTTTTATTTGCATTTCTTTTTTATTTATTTTAAGAGATTTATTTGAAAGGCATAGAGACAGGGGTCTTCGATCTGCTGGTTTGATTCCCCAATGTTTGGGTGAGGCTGAAGGCCCATGAGCCCCCTCCCATCTCCATGTCGTGTGGGGTCCAAGCACCTGTCCATCACCACTGCACTCGTTGGCTGGAGTTGGAGAGGAAGTAGGGCGTCAGGGAATGGAACTGGTGCCCATGATGTGGGCCATGCAGGCTGTGGTTGCACCCCCATGCCATGAGTCCGTCCTCGATGAACCTTTCTTTAAAGTGGAATTAGGGGTAAAAATTGTCTGAGGTGCATGCACGTTTCTGTTGTGAGAGAGGCTGAGGCCCCGTGGGTGCCTGGGGGCCAACAGAAACACCTGAAGCCTTGGCCCCCAGGTCCCGGTTTCTCCCCTCTGCTTCTACCCTGCCTGCAGGCCTGGCCCCGGGCTCCAGTGGTGCCTCAGGGATTTCGGCACCAAACTGGTCACTTTAGGTCACTTTGTGATGCCTGACTTCTGCCCAAAGAAGGAAGCAAGAAGGGGCCCAGCAGGCTTCCCCCGACCTCTGGAGCCCCGAGCCATGGTGCCGGCCCACGACCCAGGGAGCCCGTGATGATTCTGGACCAGCCATTGGGACCCACGACCCCTGACCCCAGGCTCCAACCCCTTCGAGGTCACCACCGCAGCCTCCTATTTAGCTGGTTCTTAATCCTCAAGAAGGGATTTAGGTCAATGTTCTATTCTCATCAAAGACCTTAATGTTTAATTAAAGATTCTGTTAGTAATTTTAACCCTGGGTCGTTCTAAAGATGTGCTGTGACTTAGGTTTAGAAAAGAGCATCTTCCTTGCCACCCTCATCTCAGCTCTGGGGGCTGTCAGTTCTCCCTGCACAGATTCAGTAATGCATGCTTCTTCTCTACTACAAAGATCTTATGTTGGTCATATTTCCAGTTACCAAAATCAAATCAAGTCACACCTGGACTCTGAGTATTCAATGACATTAGTTATCAAAATAAATGTATTCAAATATTCAAAGACCACTTCAAAGCTTAACTGCCTTCAAGAGTGTTTGGCACTTGGAACAGCCACTGTGGTTTTCTACACATGAGCACTCACTATTTTAAATACCATTTAACAATTCAAACATCACTTCAGCTTCAGCAATACACAACAATAGAATGGATGATTCTACATAATAAACATGTTACATTAGTTTGGACTTAAAACCTAGAATTAAAACCATGTGGTAATATGGATGGATTTAAGGAAAGATGTATAGCTAGGTAGCTAAGGCTACAGAATCCCAGACCTATTGATTTTAAGTGAGTCTGGAACAACAGCATTCCATTGCATTATCTTCCATCTCAGAGTCCTGCTTTTCCAGTGAGACCCACCCCACTCAGACCACATATTTCCTGCCTGTGTCTTCACGGTGGTGGAAGCTGTTCTCATACAGGCATCTCCTGGACAGTCACCAGCTTCCTGATTTACTACCTGAACTGGAATCCCCAGTTGCGAGGTATATTTCCCAAACACCCAGGCTGAATTGAATGTTCGTCTCTGGCAGTCAAAAACTTCTGCCTTAGGAAACAGAACATGTCCTCTACTCTGGGGCTCCTTTTTCTTCTCATGGGGTTCTGTGGTGATCTGTGGTTTTCAACACAAGTCTGGGAGCATTCTGACTCAAAAGAAAGACCAGGGATAAGAGTTCTTTCTGGGGGCTGGTGTTGTGGCGTAGCAAGTTACACTGCTGCCTGCAGCACTAACAACCCACATGGATGCCGGTTTGACTCCCAGCTGCTCTATTTCTTCCACAACTCCTTGCTGGGTAAAGCAGCAGAGAATGGCCCAAGCGCTTGGTCCTCTGCCCCCACATGGGAGACCTGGAGGAAGCTGCTGGCTTCAGCCTGGCCCAGCCCTGGCCATTGTGGCCATTTAGGGAGTGAGCCAGCAGATGGACCGCTGTCTTTCCCTCTCTTTTTCTCTCTGTAACTATGCCTTGCAAATAAATACAACTTCAGAAAGTTATTCTCCATCAAGCAATACACCCTTTTCCAGGCAGTTGTAAAGCTGGGAGTCATAGCTTCTCTTATATTTTGGATAATAAGAGTTTTGGTTTGAAAGCATGTTCATCTGAAACAAAGATCACTCATTATCCTTTGTTAGAGAAGGGGACTCTGCTCTTTGAAAGTGAAAATCAGAAGCTGTAATGTGTGATGAGCTCCACCTGCCAGGTCTGGGGAGACTTATTTGAAAGACAGGGCATCAGGAGAGGAAGCTTTTCAGATTCCCTGGCCCTTGCTTTAGTTTTATGTCTTTACTTCTTTTGTTGCTTCTTGATGTCAAGAGTGTACACTTTATGCTGAAATGAGGAATTGTGTCTAACCTCTTTTGGGCCTTTTTCTAAGAAGAGTGTATATATTTTTCTTGCATATAAGGATAGCTTCTGGGGTGGGTGGATTTTTTTGGAAGTTTTCACAAGCTAGCCAGTAGCCTATATTTTCTTCACAGAATTCAGTTTTTAAAAAAGCTTCCAATACAGCCAGACCATCTGTAGGTAGGGAAGAGCAGGCAGAAAAATAAAAAGAAACATGAGGAATATGAGGAAGCTAATGATCAAACATTCCCTTGTGCTTTTCTAGTACTAGGATTAGCTATTCTCTTGTTTTTACTCAATCCTGTAATCCTGCGGATTTAGCTCTTTAAAGACAAAGATGCCAGTAGGCAAAATACTTAAGTTGGAGCCGGCGCCGTGGCTCAATAGGCTAATCCTCCACCTTGCGGCACCGGCACACCGGGTTCTAGTCCCGGTCGGGGCGCCGGATTCTGTCCCGGTTGCCCCCCTTCCAGGCTAGCTCTCTGCTATGGCCAGGGAGTGCAGTGGAGGATGGCCCAGGTGCTTGGGCCCTGCACCCCATGGGAGACCAGGAAAAGCACCTGGATCCTGGCTCCTGCCATCGGATCAGCGCGGTGCGCCGGCTGCAGCGGCGGCCATTGGAGGGTGAACCAACGGCAAAGGAAGACCTTTCTCTCTCTGTCTCTCTCTCTCTCACTGTCCACTCTGCCTGTCAAAAAAAAAAATACTTAATTTGGTTCCATACTACTAAAACAGAAATACTTCAGTTTGTTTTAGTGCCAAAAATGTATTTACAGGAGAGGCATAAATCCTCAGGGAACTAAGTCTCTTGCAAACACTGCATGCAATGAAAAGCATTCTCAGCCTCAACCAAGAGCACTGCCATTACAGAGCTTAAGGCTGATTTATCTTCCCCACCTGGTGTGAATATGCTGCAAAATAAATGGAGATAAACAGACCTTCTAGGTTAAGTCGAATTCTCCTTGGTGAGCTGCTGATTTGAGGACACAGCCTTTCTGCACTCTTGTGATACTTGCAATGGATTCAATTCAAGCCTAATTCACAATTGCTGGCCAGCAGCTCCTGGAATGCTTCTGACCACAACAGTGCCTCCTTCAGGGAAGGTCTGCAAGAGAAGTTCTCTAATGAGTTGTGCTCAGAGCAGTTCCCCTCCCAGCTCAGCAGTGAGCTCTTCAGATTGCAAACACAGGAATCTCAACTTACTTGATGAAAGCTTGCTACCTGCTTTTCTTGCCAATTGTGGCCTTCCCAGGAATGGTGGAGTTTTGCCATAGGTAGCTCAACCCAGTCTTCAATACTCTTATTCTTACAAAAAAAAAAAAAAAGACAATTCACTAAGTGGTCATCCTTGAATACACTACTGAGCCTGAATGCATTTTTACCAAATAAAGTTGCCCAATAGCTATAAACCAAAAGCCAACAACAGGCTTGCCCACCTAATATTACACTCAGCCCCGAAGTACTGAGCAGTTTCATCAGTTCCTCAGAATGTAACTACGCTGTGAGGACTACAGATAGGGATACCCAAATTTTAATTATCAATACACTGCACAGCTAATAAAGCAGATGCTGTCTCTTGCCCACAAAAGAAGACAGTTTCTCTGCAAGGTTAACCGCAATCGGGAGACATTTTGCACCTGATGGAACCCGCAGCGGGACTGCTTTGAGCCAGCTCCTCTCCTTCCCTTTCCACCTTCGGTCCAGGATGGGACAGAGACCATGCACAGGAGGTGCCACCAGTCACCCGTTGCCCCCTGTCCACCTGCAATGCTCCTGGGAGGCAGATGCCACAAAACAGTGATTTGTTCCATGATTGTCACTGTGTGAGATCAGCCCATCATGAGAAAATGACCATGGATTCCAATGAGATATGAACCGCAGAAGCACTGTCCCCAGCATCAGTACAGGAGGGTGGATGATGGAAGGCACAGCATGGCCAGGATCTCTAGGGACCCCGCAGGACTCTGCTGCCCTGGATGCCTACAGCACCCTTCTACCAAACCCTTCCCCCTGTCTGCCCATGCAGACCACACAGATGCTGTGTCAGTGAGTAAATCAGCACCACACACTTGGTTTTCCTGATGAGACTTGGCCTTCATTGCTTCCCCAAGTGCAGCACGTGCTGCAAGCCTCAGCCAGCAGGGCTGGCAGGAGAGGTGGGCAGTCGCACTCACCAGGTCTGTCTCTTCTTCTCCTGCCCCTCCTGACTCAGGGGCCACCGCCGGCATTTTAGCCCCAAGGCACGAAACGGGACGGCCAAGAACCTAACACCACCCATGTCATGCGCACACACTGCAAATACCAGCTGCCCACCAATGTCCACCAACTTTATAGCCAGCCTAGCATGGGGCGGGTCTGGCAGCACTGGTCCTGCCTCAGGGCAGCAACGATTGTCCTGTGGCCCCCTGCTGGACTGAGCCTGAACTGCCCTGCAGCAGATTCTGGAAGCAAGAGAGCTGCTGATGGCTGAGGCCCTGGCTCAGAGTACACTTAGAGAGACCCTATGCCTGGCAAGGGCACTGGGGCCCTGGACTTTCCCAGGCTGCAGTCCTAGGGTGGAGGCTGGCTTGGCCTTTCCTCCCCCAGCCCTGCCGCAGGTGGAGCGGGGTTCTCACGGGGGCATCTTCCTTCGAGGGAGAGCGGGTGAACCCCAAATGCCATGACTCCCATCGCCGGGTGCTGGCCTGCAGCCTTCCGGGAGGGAGTAGGTGACAGTGACTTTGTGGGGAGGTGACACTTAAGCTGGGCCTGTATTTTGGGTTAGTTCTGGATGCACATCCCAGTGCACCTGGACCTGCGGGTCTGCTGCAGGCCTCCTGGAGGCTCTGGGAGCTGGGCATCCTGGTGGCAAGGGCAGGAGGGTGGGAGTTCGAGGTGCTGAGCTCCCGCTGGGTGCACCAGACACTTTGGAGCTGTTCAGAGTAAGTAGTCGAGGTCACCTCCTGAACCACTGCTGGTCCCAAACTCCTGGTTTGGGATTTGCCAGAACCCTGAAGTAGGGGTGTGGTGGGGGTGGTAGTGGTTGGCTTCAATGCACTGTATTTGTGAATTCTTCAAACACAGCTTCTCCCTACTCCTGCAGGCTTTCAAGTGATTGACGAGGACAGAGTCCCTCAGCTGCAAAGTGACTGAAGTTTGAAAACTACGTCCAGAACTTCACAGTGTGTATTCAGGTGGTCATCCTTCAGGCCTGCAGGTGGACACCAAGAGCCACAGTAAGATATTAATTACTGTAGATACTCTCCTTTCTTTCCGGTAGACCCACCAAAAGAGAATGGGAGATGAGTACTTGAACATTGGAACCAGTCAGCATGCTAGGGTGAGCTGCCAGTACTTGGAGCTCAGGAGTGGACATGGAGAGCAAAACATGCATTGTTACTAAAGAGGACAGTTAGGCATTTTACTGTGAAAAGGGAAATCATTTAGATGTGAACAAGACACCTTAAGAAAAGGTCTGTATAGTTATTTTTGTTTATTTGCAAGGCAGAGAGAGCCCTTCCATTTACTGCTCATCTCAAATGTCTGCACCAACCAGAGCTGGGTCAGGCTGAAGCCAGGAACTCAGTGTGGGTCTCCCACACAGGTGGCAGGGACTCAAGTACTTGAGCCATCAGCTGCTGCCTCCCAGGGTTCTGTTAGCAGGAAGCCAGAAGCAGAAGCAGGGCTAGGGCTTGAGGCCTGGGCATTCTGACTGGGATGTGGAAGGCTTTACCACTATGCCAAACGCATGCTGCAGTAAGGTGTTTCAACACATTTGCAAAATGTAAGAATGTGGTTTTAAATATATGCTCTTCATCTTAAAAATTTGCATAATCTTATATTCAGTTTCATATGATTCAATACTTATTATTAAATACAAGTAACATTTAGACACATGCTTTCCTCACCAATACAAACCTCAGTAATTTTTTCACTTAGAACCTTGAATATTAGCATTCATTCAGACTGAAGTTCACTCATAGGCTGGGAATTCTGACAGAGACAGTAGGGAAACAAATCTAGATGTGTATCTGATACCTAATAAGATTCTGAACCTGACTGATAGAATCTCAGTAACTGTTCAGAGAGTCACTTCATACCTCTCCCCTCTGTAATGAGAAGACTGTGTCCTTTGGCCACTTTCACATGATGTTATGTAAATCTAACCTGAAAAGCCTTTTATAAATTCTGAAGTACCATACAGAAGCATATTATGCATTTCCATATGTGTGAAAAAAGGCAATGTCAAAGGCATAGCTATTCCAGAGAGAAGTTAGGAGGATTAGCTCAGTTTGTAAATGTGTAAGTACCATTAAATATCTACATATTTGAAATAGATTTATAGAGTGTGGAGTTCATGATAGATATTGAATAAATGCACTCTGGATAATAAGCAAATATCAGAAATAATGCCACACCCATCAGTGTTTAAACTCTTCAGACAGCTCCATGCCAGGGAAGTGCAGTGATCCCTGTAAATTAACAAAAATCAATCTGTGTATACCCATGGAAGCCACTGGTTTATATGCAGTCTATACTAGAGGTTTTTGTGCTTAGTAAAATTACTTGATTTTTTAATGAATGCTTTCACACTCATACCTGATGCTGAGTGGCAGACAATTTTTTCTGAAAAGTATGTGGTTGAGAAATATAAATATAAATCAGTTTATAATTTTTGTGTCTGAATATTTTTCTGCATTGAAACAAAACCTGCAATAATCAGAAGACTTTTCCTCAACAAGTTGCTATATTGATGCATCTTCATTTATGTATGTAATGTATGCTTAGGTAAAAGGAATAGAGAGAGAGATCTCTATCTTCCATCTGCTGGCTCACTTCCAGATGGCCACAAAAGCTGGGGCTGAGCCAGGCTGAAGCCAGGACCCTGGAACTCTGTCCCAGTCCCCCATGTGGGTGCAGGAACCCAAACTCTTGGGCAATCTTTGCTGCTTTCCCAAGCAAAGAGCTGGATGAGAAGTGAAGGTGGTGAGTCTCAAAGCAGTGCCATAAGGCATGCTGCTGTTGCAGTTGGCAACTTACCTCTTTGTACCACAATGCTGTCCCTGGATTGATGACATATTGAAGTGCTGCCACTGGCTTTTGGCTAAATAGGATGACTTAACATGTTTTCCACTCTGTGGAAGAGGAACAAATAAGGCAGTTGGTTGTAAAAGTTGCCCATGGAAACCACAGCCTGAGAAAGATGAATCAACTCACCTTGCATTTTCCACCTTGCATCTACACCACCCTTTTCTGGACAAACATCTGATTGTATGCCCTTGTGATGGAGGTTCTCAGGGTGCTGGAACATTTTGTAATTTTTTAAAAATATAGATTAAGAAGAAGGCAAATAAACAAAAAATTACAAACTGCTGCCAATACCAAGAAGAGATTATTGAGAGTAAAAGGTCACCTGTTGGAGCCAGCACTGTGGCACATCAGGTTAAAGCCCTGGCCTGAAATACAGGCATCCCATATGAGTGCTGGTAGAGTTCCGGCTGCACCACTTCCAGTCCAGCCTTCTGCTAATGCACCTGGGAAAGCAGTAGAGGATGGCCCAAGTCCTTGAGACCTTTTGCACATGTGGGAGACCCAGAAGAAACTCCTGGCTCCTGGCTTCAGTTCAGCTCAGCTCTGTCCATTGTAGCCATTTGGGCAGTGAACCAGCAGATAGAAGATTCTCTCTCTCTCTCTCTCTCTCTCTCTCTCTCTCTCTCCCTATCTATATAACTTTTTCAAATAAATAAAATAATTTTTCTAAAAAAAGGTATCCTGCCATACTTCTTTCTTCCCTGTTAATTACTAGGAATTATAAATTGTTATGGGGCCAGCACTGTGGCAAAATGGGTTATACCAACAACTGCAGCACTAGCATCCTCTATGGGCAACTATTGCATGTTCTACTTCTGATCCAGCTCCCTGCTAACATACCTGGGAAAGCAGCAGAATATGGTACAAATCCTTGGGTCCTGCACCCAAGCTGGGACCTGGATGAAATTTCCCTGACTCCTGGCTTTTTTTTTTAAAGATTTGTTTATTTATTTGAAAGAGTTACACACACACAGAGAGAGAGAGAGAGAAAGAGAGAGAGAGGGAGGGAAGACTTCCATCTGATGGTTTACTCCCCAACTGGTTGTAATGGCTGGAGCTGCACTGATCAGAAGCCAGGAACGAGGAACTTCTTCCACGTCTCCCACTTAGGCTTGGGCCCAAGGACTTGGGCCTTCTCCTACTGCTTTCCCAGGCCATAAGCTGAAAGCTTGATCAGAAGTTGAGCAGCCCGGTCTTGAACCAGCGCCCTTATGGGATGCCAGTGCTTCAGGCCAGGGTTTAATCTGCTGGGCCATAGCTCTGGCCTCCCATGCATGTGCATGGGCCCAAGCACTTGGGCCATTTTCTACTGCTTTCCCAGGCCATAGCAAGTAGCTGGATCAGAAGTGGAGCAGCAAGGAGCAAGGACTCAAACCAGTTCCCAAATGGGATGCCCATAATGTTTTCTTTAATTGGAGAAATGTTCCTTTGATAGAATGAGCATATGACCCCACAATATTCTCTACTTACTCATAATAGGGTCTGAGATGTAAAAGTCATGATTAATTTCTTAGAAGAAAATTTACATACCCAGAAGCAAAGAGAGAAAATTAACCTTTTGTTTTTCTCATGATTGAATCAGAGTTTCAAAACTAATACTTAACTTGTATTTTAGAGGAGTTAATGACTTAACCATCTCTTCTATTAGAAATACTATGTTGTGGCCAGTGCTGTGGCACAGTAGGTTAAAGCACTGGCCTGAAGTGCCAGCATCCCATATGGGCTCCGGTTCTAGTCCCGGCTGCTACTCTTCTGATCCAGCTCTCTGCTATGGCCTGGGAAAGCAGTAGAAGATGGCCCAAGTCTTTGGGCTGTTCTGAGGCTCTTAGCATAGTGAAGATATCTTAGATTCTCATCAGTGAAATCTTTAGAAATGTCAGAAAGCATGTAACTTTCTTTAACGATCTGAAACAGAGATGAGATCCATAAGGGCAGAACTGCTCAGCAGCCACAATGCAGGAATATGTATCTTTCTGACGATATCTTCATCTGCTTCTTGCAGTTGCAGCCAATCTGTGAGCTTTGGTCTGTTTTCTGCCCTTGGGAGGACCTAGGGTGCTCTATATTATCTGTAAGGATTCAAAATTTGTTGTATATTAGTGTCTAATCATAAAATTTCCAAAGTGACAAGCTGCATGTAATAAAATATGCAGGACTACAAAAAAAAATACAAACATGGTGTACTGTCTATAAATTACAGCGGTAAATCTCTATTATAGAGATACACATCTCTACACAATTCTCTCTTTCTTTCCCTCTGAAAGTCTACATTCAGCTCTCGATGGTGTGATTACTTAGGAATAGATTTCATATACTTACTTTCATAATCAGTGAACTCGGAATTATTATTGTAGTATTGAGGATTGTACTGACTAAAACACTATGTTTATTCCATGTTAAATAACATCATCCTATCTTTGGATTCCATTTGTCCTGCTACTGATGTATTCACAGGAGAGGGGAGGTGGGAGGAAAACCCAAGATCCATCAGGGTAGAGGAGGAATGTCAGAGGCTGTGGTTCTATTGTACTGCAGCTTGGGTTCTGGAAGAACACATGAATGGACCCAGATGGTTTGAAGCTAACTGAGGGCCTATGTTCTGTACACTTGTCTGTGGTACTGCATTTTCATTTATGTAAAATTTATTTTCTTCAAGCAATATATTAATTTGGATGAAAATGAAGATGTTAAGGAATTTTCAGAATGGGTCTGTTTAACCCTCATTGGCTTTGTTTTTAGGCACATAACTCAGAAAAGAAAAGATAGAAAAATACCTTTTGGGTTCTCTTCATCTATACCACGGCACTCTTTGGTTAAGATTTATCATTTTGTCATATTTGATTCTCTAGACTCCCTGAAAAATCCCCTACTTCATTAGATGGCGTCCGTGTCTCACCATGGCAGTGAAAAGTTTAAAATGTTCCAGCTGTGCATTTAGCTAGGCCATGGACACCTGCCATGGCACTTGCCAGCCAATTGTGTCAGGGGCATCATCTGAATCAGAATTACTTGCATGAAAACAAGGAGTTGCAGATTCTTGCAGTGAAAGTGGAGAGGAGCAGGAGCTGCAGAACATTGCCAGGGGTGAGTGTGCCATGGGATGCCATGTGGTGGCTGGTGTCTGGGGTGCTGGTTCTGCAGAAGATAGGGCTTATGGGGGCTGGTGCTGTGGTGTAGCAGGTAAGTCTGCCGCCTGCAGTGCCAGCATCCCATATGGTCACTGGTTCAAGTCCCGCTGCTCCATTTCTGATCCAGCTCTACTATGGCCTGAGACAGCATTAGAAGATTGCCCACATCCTTGGACTCCTGAACCCACATGGGAGACCTGGAAGAAGCTCCTAACTCCTGGGTTTGGATCAGCTCAGCTCTGGCCATTGCATCCAATTGGGGAGTAAACCAGCAGATGGAAGATTCTCTCTCTCTCTCTCTCTCTCTCTCTCTCTCTGCCTCTCTTCTCTCTGTGTAACTCTGACTTTCAAATAAATAAATCTTTCTTTTTTTTTAAAATAACTTATGCTGATGGGTAGTGGTCATGGAAAATGTATGGGACATTTTGCAGCAAGATTTTGGATGACTTTTCCAACCCCTGAACCTCCTAGAGATTGGAATAGACTTCTAATGCGTAACTTCCTCTTATGCTTAATTAGGTTTTTGTTTTGAATTGTTTTTGATGAAACAGCAAGGAATTCTGAGTTATAGACTTCCTATTTCAGAGAGGAAAACACTGATGCCTGCATTATAATTAAATAATGCCTATCACCCTTTCTTAAGCAACAAATGATCACAGATTCCCTCTTTGCTGCTAAGTAATGAGCATGGTGATTCTTCCCTCCATAACCACCTTCCCACCTACACTCCCTCCCCTCTTCCTCCTTCCTCTCCTATTGACATGGAATGCCTTACATTGCTAGGGTGAACATTTAACCTGCTGGCCCTAGGTGTTCATACACTTCAACTGTGTGTAATTATTCATATTCCCTTTTTATGACCAAGCTTATGTCAGAACGACAAATTATATATTCACCTAATACTGAGAGTCATCAAATTGATTTCTATTTTCTTCTCTCTTAGGCAGTTCTTGAGGGGCAGAAATATTTATTTTGTATATCATGTATTTATTCAACTAAAAGACTGACTGTCAAGATGCTGAGTTTTAGTGTCAAAGCAAATATGTTTCTAGACCCCATGAAGTTTACAGTCTGACAAGAAAGAGCAATCTACCCAAAGAATATTGTTTAACATAGTAAATGCTGGTGTGAAGCCAGTGGATAAAGATTGAAGCATTCTTAATCTAGCACCAACTCTAATCCCATGATCTCTAATTGAGAGAAGTAATCAGAAACACAGAACTCCATGTTACCCAGTTATCTCTTTGAATTTCTGATTAAAAAATAAAACATATCCAACAACACACAAATACCCAGGAGTGCATAATATTTATATACTATCTTGATATTAAAAATAAGAAAAACTAACCATTAAATAATAGCAACTTTGAATCTCCTTTGTTTTCTAGACAAGTTATAATCCTATGTGGTTCTTTACAGTAAATTATTACAGTAAATTACAGTACATATTACAGTAAATTATTACAGTAAATAACTATAGTAAATTATTTTTGTAGGTACACTTCATCTCTCTCACATTTTTCCATTTGATAAATCAGATTATAAAAACTGAGACCCAAGAGAAAAGAAAGATTTTTAAGCTAGTGTTATATGTTGATTGGCTCTCTAAAAAAGATTTATTTATTTATTTGAAAGTCAGAGTTACACAGAGTAGAAGGCGAGAGAGAGATATCTTCCATCTTTTGGCTCACTCAGCAGTTGGTCACAATGGCTGGAGCTGTACTGCTGCAATGCCAGCAGCCAGGAGCTTCTTCTGGGTCTCCCACACAGGTGCAGCTTCCCAAGGACTTCGGCCATCTTCCACCACTTTCCCTGGCCATAGCAGAGAGTTGGATCAAAAGCAGAGTAGCCCGGACTCAACCTCCACCCATATGGAATGTCCATGCTGGCAGTAGCTTTACCTGCTATTTCACAGTGCTGGCCCCTTGATTAGACTTTATCTTAGACTTTTTAATGATATTAAAAAACACCATGCTTTTCTAAGCTCTTTCCATTCAGTTTCTACTTTGTAAATTCCAGATAATACTGTCCCCAGAATTAATCTAAGGTATAAATGCTATGATATAAGGCATTTAACCCCTTAACCTGTCTCCTTGAATACTCAGCTATGTTAGCTCTGTGTCCATTCTTCTGTCTCTGTACTAGATGAATAAAAAGACAGTGTAAAATGATTTGAAAAGAACTATAAGGGGTCAGCGCTGTGGTGCTGCTGCCAATTGGGGAGTGAACCAGCAGATGGAAAACACCTCTCTCTCTCTCTCTCTGTCTCTGCCTCTCCTTCTCTGTAACTCTGACTTCCAAATAAATCAATAAATCTTAAAAGAACTATAAACATCAATAAAACACAAATGAAAATTGTATTCTCAAAACTGGATATTAAACCATGCCTTCTACACCTCTGTTAAAAGTTACATTCTATCATAGTTATTTATGATTTCTAGGGCCAAAGTAGTAAATAAGATTTTTCTGGAAGAGACAGAGGTTATGAGGGAGCCAGGATTTGGGGTCAGTTAGCAGCAGTGAGTGTCACTCTTTCAGATTTGATTCAGGAAAGGAAGAACAGCAACTGATCCCTGAGATTTTGGGTTGGGAAGGAAAGGAAGGAGGGACTGAATAAAAGCAAAGGCCCTCTGGTTGTGGGCACCCACCCCCGACTGCAGCCTTTGGGGAGGCCCAGCTGGTGTCTCTAGGGATGCTGCGGACTGGACTCCATTTCCCAGAGTTCCCAGGAGCTCCAACATATTCTGCTTCCCGAATGCCTGTGCACATGTGTGTAAAACTGCCAGACCCTGGGGCTCTGAGTTGGACCAGAGGGAGTTCATTCCCTGATCAGGGTCAGCCCTGGGGGCTGTGGTGCTCCTTCTCTCTCATTTACTGCATCACCTGCTCTGCACGTGCAATCCCAGGCAGTTTCCAAGTGCTCACCCGAGCCTGCCTCCTGCTGCTTCTTCCCTCTTCATTGTCCACCTGTGGGACCCAGTTACCAGGGACTCTGTTCCCCACACTCCCTGCTTTGCTCCCCGTGTTTCTGGAAGAAAGCGTACCTGCTCTGGGACTTTCTGCTGCAGGTTTGGCATGCAGGAAGGGGTGGGGACATGTGTGGGAGAAGGGTGGGTGCCAGGGCACCAGGGATCCTGGCAGTTTCCCCCGAGGTCAGGGCTGGGACCTGGGCTGTTCTGTCTCCCACCTCTGCTTCTCAGGCTCCCAGTGCCTGGACTCTCTCCTGCAGAACCTCACCCAAACTGTCCCTAATGTGCTTAATTTAGTGGTTACAGGAGAGAGAGGGCAGCGTTCTGGGAACCTGCACACGCAGAGAAGGAAGGCGGAAAGACTCCCACTCTCCACAGTTAAATAAGCTGGGTTCCCACTGTGGGTGGTCTGAGAATACAGTCGGGCTGGGCCTCTTGATGTTTCCTGGGCTCGTTTCTGCAGGGTGGGGCTGGATGGCCTTCAGCAGGGAGCCTGTGGCAGCAGAGGGGTGGGAAGAAGGATCTGACAAGGATCTGCCCCACTGCTCTCATCCTGCACCTCATCTTCCTGGTGGGGAGCAGTGTGAAGCGTGAATAGCTGCTTTGCGCATTGATCCCTCTCATATTAATTATCAGATTTTTCCAATGTGGAATTTGAAGCTGTTCCAGAAACCTGGGGTGGGAAAACTCTCTTCTTTCAAACAGGCACAGAGACAGTGGAGGATCCAAGGAGTTTCTATTAATGGCCCTAGGCTCAGCTGGAATGATTTCCTGAGAACTGAGCATCAAATTCAAGTTTCTTAGCTGTTACAGCATTGGTGGGTTTAAATGGCAGCCTACATGACTTAGGACCACAATTTCCAATGGTCAGTGGGTCCAGTATGTTTGTAAAAGAGATGCTGGGGACAGATTTATTAGGACAGATTTATGACTGGAGTTTACAGAAGCAGAACTTAGGACATCTTCCCTCCCTAGATAAGATTTCAGTGGGCAGCTGTTTCACTCGTCAATTGTGAGCATCCACTTTTAAAGGTTTGTGTTGGATGAGGTCCACTTCTCTTTCTTTGATGATGTATTTGGCTGCTTTTCATTTTCTGTCTTCAGCTATCTCTTCTCCTGTTAGCAAGGCTGTCAACTGTTTTGACCTGCCACTGATCCCTTTGCAAAGTGAGAAGGGAACTAAAATTAATGCAAGTCTACTGTGTTGTCAATAACTGGAGCTACTATTTTAAAGATTTATTTATTCATTTGAAAGAGTTACACAGAGAGAGGAGAGAGACAGAGAGAGAGAGAGAGAGAGAGAGAGAGAGAGACATCTTCCATCCGATTGTTCCCTCCCCAATTGGTAGCAACAGCTGGAGCTGTGCCAGTCTGAAGCCTGTAGCCAGGAGCTTCTTCTGGGATGAAGCTGTTTTTTGAAATAATTATTTATTTATTTGAAAGGCAGAGTTACAGAGTGGCAGAAACAGAGATCAATGGCTGGAGCTGTTTGGATCCAAAACCAGAAGCCAGGAGCTTTGTCCAGGTCTCATAGGCGGGTGCAGGAGATGAGGGATTTGGGCCATCTTCTACTGTTTTCCCAGGCCACAGCAGAGAGCTGGATGGGAAGTGCAGCAGCCAGGATCATAACCGGCACCCATATAGGATGCTGACACTGCAGGCAGTAGCTTTACCCACTATGCAACAGTGCTGCCCACTAACGGGAGCTCATTTAATCTGAGTATGCATAAAGTGGAGAATTACAGCATCATAAATACAGATAAGTTACAGTTTTTCTCTGCGCAGTACTTTACAGTTACCCAGTGATCCACTGAGAATCTTACTTTCCACACTGTGTAAATAAGAAGGTCAGTTACTTGTCTTATTTTGGGTTCTGTGTTTAAACCCATGACATTTTTGACATGGGAGGATATTAGTTCTACAATTTCATAGAGACTGGTCTGTGGAAGCATCGATAGAAGTTATAACTGTGAGAGTGGTAAGAAAGAAGAAGGGAAGAAATAAGTGCCCCTTACGCCACACAGAGGTGTCCACAAATGGAGTAGAAGACGTGCCCTTGAAAACTATGGCTGACTTTCTGGGACAAACTGTGTTTGAGTGCTTCACATGTTCTGATAGAAAGGTGTTGCCACCAGGTTATTAGTATATTTATTTAGTTAGTTTTTAAAGATTTATTTATTTATTTGAAAATCAGAGCTACACAGAGAGAGAAGGAGAGGCAGAGAGAGAGAGAGAGAGAGAGAGGTCTTCCATCAGGTTCATTTCCCCAATGGCTTCATCATTGTGAACTTTGCTCAGTTCCTGACCTATACCTTTCCTTTAACCTAGTACTTTGCCATGTAGTAGCCCCGGAAAACTGCAGACTGCATAAATGAATGAATACTTGGAGGGTTGTGATTTCTTAGAGGAACATCATGAGACAGAAGGAATAAAACAAAACAAAAGTATCCTCCGTATATAGAAGGTATACTGTTTTTGCAAGCCACAGCGAAGAGGAAGAAGCAGGAACGTAGTGAGACTGGAAAGTTTGTGGCAAAGGTAATAGGCACTGGTCAAGAATTTAACAAGCCCATTAGGAAAACATTAAGGTTTCCTTACTTCCATGTAGACTCTGCCCTCTTATGGTGAACAGGGTCCTCTAAACCCACTTGTTGCACAAATGAAAACCCAAGCATTGTCTTCTCCCACAGATGGAGTCTGCTATTGGTTTTGATTTACATTTCCCTAATGGCTAGTGATATTGGGCATGTTCATATATGTCTTGACCATTGAGATTTCTTCTTCTGAGAAACATCTATTCTGATCATTGCCCATTTCTTAGCTGTACATTTTGCTTCTTATTTGGAGATTTTCCAGTTCTATATATGTATGTTCTGGCTATCAATCTTTTGTCATAGTCAGAGTTTTCAATGTTTCCTGCCATTCTGTCCATTGTATCTTCACTCTGTTGAATACTTTGTTGTGAAGATGTATCTTAATTTGATATGCTCAAATTTGTATATTTTATTTTGTTACTTGTGCTTTTGGAATCTGACCCAAAACTGTTGTCTCTGCTAATATTTTACAGTTTCTCATATGTTTACTTAGTTTTTGGTTTTATATTTAGACTTTTAATTCACCTTGAGTTGCTTTTATATAGTGTATAAGGTGTTGGGGTATCTTTTCAGGCTTCTACATATGGATAATCACTTTCCTTTAAACCATTTGCTAAAGGGATTCTTCTTTCTCCTGTTTGTTTTTTTTCCATTGTTAAATAGGAGTTACCTGTAGAAAAGTCGGTTTATTTCAGCTGCCTATTCTTTACCATTGAACTATGTGTCTGTTTTTGCAACAGGGCTAACACTGCTTCTATTTTTTTTAAGATTTATTTATTTATTGGAAAGGCCAGATGCTTCTTCCAAGTCTCTCATGTGGGTGCCAGCACTGTAGAACACAGTCCATCTTCCACCAATTTCCCAGGTGCATTAGTAGGGAGCTGGATTGGAAGTGGAGCACCTGGTCTCCTAGCAGCAACATATGGGATGCATGCACAGCAGGTCAAGGCTTTAACCCACTACACCACAGCACCAAACCCTTCCTTATTTACTTCTGCTGTGATCTTTCATTATTCACTTTTTTCTACTGCCCTGCATCTTGACTCATTCCTGTTTCTTTCTGGGTCCTGGAGGATGGTAGTAGGTTGCTTCTGGGATATCTTTTTTGTGTTAGTAGATACTTGGTAATCTAAAATCACAGTTTTTAGTTTCTATATTTCTCTGCTATCACAAGGACCTTCTAGATGACAGCAGAAAATGCTGGCAGAAATGAGGATATATTAATTTGCTAAGAAAATACCACAGAGAATATGATGTAAATCATGGAATTTTACTTCTCAGAGTTGTAGAGGTTGAAAATGTGGATCAAGGGGCTTAAATAGGCTCGATTCTTCCAGAAGCCTTTCTCCGATGTGACAGACACATCTATCTTTTTATTTTATCTACTTAAAAGCACTTTCTTCAGGTAGAGTCATGTTTGTGGTTAGCACTTCAGTGTTTGAGTTTTAGGGAGGCACATTTCAGTTCACAACAGCAAAAGGGGCCCTGTGGTCTACTTCAGTGACAGCCATCTCTGCGGAGGACAGAAAGTTTGAAATCAGCGTTAGGAATTCTCACAGTATTAATGTCTGCTATCTCCATCAAATGTGCATTCATGTACACACAAACAAAACTACCTGTACACATAAACACATTCAACAGTGGAAATGCCTGATGGTTATGTACAGGTAACATCAATATAATAATCCATAAGATGGCCTATTAGCAGACATTAAAAAAAGAATTAGAAAGAATGACAACAAAATCTGCAATTACCTATATTTATGGCTATATGTATGATATTCAGTATTTATAGTTGCTAAAAGATGAATACTGATGTGTGGGAATTAAAGATAAACCTTACCTTGCAATATTGCAGCCTAGTCTACATGAAAGATGTCTTCCTAAAACCTTTCCCTGGGCCCACTCTGTGGCATAGTAGATTAAGCACCTGCAGCACCAGCATCCCACATGGGCACCAGTTTGAGTCCCTGCTCCTGCATTTCCAATCCAGCTCTTTGCTAATGGCCTAGGAAAGCTGTGGAATATGCCCTGAGTGCTTGGGCCCCTGCACCCATGTGAGAGACCTGGAGGAAGCTGCTGACTCCTGGCTTCTGGCACCTGGCTTCCAAACGGCCCAGCTCCAGCCATTCTGGCCATTTAGGGGTGAACCAGTCGATAGAAGACCTCTCCTTCTCTTCCTCTCTATATCTGTAACTCTAACTCACAATAAAGAAATACATTTTTTAAAAACCTTTCACATTTTAAATTTCTTAATTGTTTTAAAGATTCATTTATTTATTTATTTACTAGTCGAGTTACAGACAGAGAGGAGAGCCAGAGAGAAAGAGAGAGGTCTTCCATCTGATGTTCACTCCCTAATTGATTGCAACTGCCAGAGCTGTGCTGATCTGAAGCCAGGAGCCAGGAGCTAGTTCCAGGTCTCCCAGATGGGTACAGGGGCCCAAGGCCCAAGGCCATCTTCTATTACTTTGCCAGGCAATAGCAGAGAGCAGGATCAGAAGTGGAGCAGCTGAGTATTGAACCGGCCCCCATATGGGATGCTGGCACTTCAGTCCAGGGTGTTAACCTGCTCCACCACAGCACCAGTCCAACATTTTAAATTTCTGATACTCTAAAATAGCACAGGACTGCATTATATCTAGGAAAGATGCATTTAAAAATTATAAATCTAGTGCATTTTAGCGGAAGTTTTAACAAATACTTCTGATTTTCTCAGCATTATGTATAAATAAATGACATAATGAGTCATTGTCAGATTTTTAGCTTTTGACAGCCACTTATAATATTTCACAGCTTTTTGAAATGTATTGCTAGTGTGTTTTTCTCAACACATGCACTGGATTTTACCTATAAGGTTGCCTCTTATAGGATTTGCATTTTAATGGGTTTTCATGGCACATGTAATCAACATCTGAAAAGCCTCTAAAACACATAAATAATAACATGAATCAGGCTTTTTTCTTAAAGATTTATTTATTTATTAGAAAGTGCTGCACAAATAGAGGAGAGGTAGAGAGAGAGACAGACAGACAGACAGAGACAGAGAGGTCTTCCATCTGCTGGTTTACTTCCAGTTAGCCGCAATGGCTGGTCTGTGTCAATCCTTAGCCAAGAGCTACTTCCGGATCTTTCATGTGTGCAAGGCCCCAAGGACTTGGGCCACCTTCTACTGCTTTCCCAGGCCATAGCAGAGAGCTGGTTCAGAAGTGGAGCAGCCACAACTTGAACTGGCACCCATATGGCTTGCCAGCACTGCAGGCAGCAACTTTATCTGCTGTGCCACAGCGCCTGCCCCACATTGCATCTCTTTAAGATGATATGGATTTAAGTTCATGAGAAATTATTAGCATCGTGGGAACTGATAGATATGGATGAAGCAGGATGGACTTGTTAGGAAGGGTGATGTTAATTTTCTTATAAAATAAATAAATAAGAAATTAAATATGGTCAGACATAAATGAAGACTAAATTTTATTAGTGGTGATCCAGAAAACACAGATCTCAGGTCTTTTTCTTCCAGTGTTAAGTTTACATTTTTAAATGCATATTAAGTGAACAAATTTCATGTAATTTATATATACAGTTTGAAGAGCAAACTGATAACATCCTATCCTATCTTCCCTTGGTCTCATATTTGCAACTCGCTCCTTCTCATTTTATTTTCTTTTAATTTTGACAGCTGCATGCTTTGATTTTATTTTAGAATCACAAGCTTTAACCCTCTACAAAATAAAGAATTCAGCAAGTAGTAGAAGAAATATCAATGAGTATATGTTGTTTACTCTATCAAAGAGTACAGAAAAGTGCTATGAACAATACTCAAATCTCAAAATGTCATATTAACTCATGCTACTTTTCGTTGTCTATATATTAATTACCACCAGTCAGAGAAAACATATGGTATTTGTCTTTTGGGGGCTAGCTTTTTTCATGAAGCATACTTGTTTCCAGTTCATCCATTTAGTTACAAAAGATAGGATTTCATTCACAATTATGGCTGAATAGTATTTTACACTGTATTTATAGCTCATATTCTTTTTCCAGTCACCAGTTGATGGACTTCTGGGTTGATTCCATGTTAGCTATTGTGAATTGAGTTGTAATAAACATGAGGTACAGATAACTCATGCCTATGCATATTCTATTTCATTTCATGTGGATAAATTCCTAGGAGTCAGATGGCAGGATCATATGGTATGTTTGTTTTCAGATTTCTGAGGAACTTTGATACTGCCTTCCATAATGGCTGTACTAGCTTCATTCCCACCAACAGTGGGTTAGGGTACCTTTTTCTCTCCCTCTCCACCAGCCTTTATTGTTTGTTGACTTTTTCAAAAGAATTATTTATTTGAAAGGTGGAGTTAATTATAGGGAGAGGCAGTGGCAGAGAGACAGAAGTATTTTATCTGCCTGTTTATTCTCCATATGGCACAACAGGTGGTGCTGGTCCAATCGGAAGCCAGAGTTAGGAGCATCTCCCTGGTCACCCAAGTGGGTGCAGGGACCCAGGCACTTGGGCCATCCTCCACTGCCCTCCCAGTGCAGAGCAGAAAGCTGGACTGGAAGAGGAGCAACCGGGACCAGAACTGGCACCCATATGGGATGCCGGCTCCATGGGTGGAGGATCAACCCAGTGTGCCACGGCACTGGCCCCCATCAGGGATATTTTTCTATAGTACTCTCTATCCACTGTATCTTTTTCTAGTTGAAGAATTAAGGTGATGCAGGATTAATCGAAGGAGTTTGAGAGGATTGTCTCTCTTTCAATTCTTTTGAATAGTTTGAGAAGTATTGGAATTAGTTCTTTAAAAGTCCTGTAGAATTCAATAGTGAGGCTGTCTGATCCTGGACTTTTCCTTGTTGGGAGGGTCTTTATTACTCATCCAATCTCTGTCTTGGTTTTGGTTTGTTTAGCTTTTCTATGTGTCTTCATGACTCAATTTTGGTATATTGTGTATGTCCAGGAATCTGTTGATTTTTCCTCTAGGATTTCCAATTTGTTAGCCATCACAACCGATGCCCACATCCTATATTGCAGTGCTAATCTGAGTTTTGGGTACTCCACTTCCAAACCAATTTCATGTTAATACCCCTAGGAAGCAATGGATAATACCTCAAATTCTTTCCTTCTTGTCATCTAATTTGGAGAAGTGTAACCTCAATGGGGACTTGAGAACCTGGTCTTGCACAGTGGTAGCCATATAGAAAGTGAACCAGCAGATGGGAGACCTCTCTGCTTCTCTTTCCTTCTCTCTTTGTCTCTGTGTCTCTCTGCCTTTTTTATCATATTAAAATATTTAATTACTTACTTGAAAGAGTTACAGAGAGAGGGAGAGACAGAAATCTTCCACCACCTAATTCATTTTTGAGATGACTTTAATAGCCAGAGTGTGGCCAGGTTGAAGCCAGGAGCTTTTCCTCCGATGTGTGTGGCAGCATCCCAGGCACTTGGGCCATCTTTCCCTGCTTTTTCAGTCCATTGGTAAGGAGCTGGATCAGAAATGGAATAGCTGGTACTTGAACTGGTGCACATACAGGATGCCAATGTAACAGATAGCAACTTTGTCCACTGCACCACAACCACCAGCTCCTCTTTCTGCCTTTCCAATAAATAAATCTTTTGAAAAAGAACTTAAGGTAGTAAAAGTCATCATGACTGAGCAATGGCAAATTTATTGAAGTGATCGACTTTCTTAAAGATCTATTTATGAATTTGAAAGGCAGCACTAGAAAGAGAGAGTGGGAGAGATGGATCTTCCTCCTGGTTTGTTCACTCCTCAAATGGCTGCAATGACTGTGCCTAGGCAAGACTGATATCAGGAGCCGGGGGCTTCTTCCAGGTCTCTCACATGGGTGCAGGAGCCCCAATATTTGAGTCACCCTGTGCTGCTTTTCCAGACACTTTAGCAGGGAACTGGATCCGTTTGGAGCATTAATGTCTATGATACTCTCCTTGCAGTTGAAGGATTTAGAATCCATTTTGATTATGGGTGGGCCAAGTACAACAGCTTCCAATTGTCCAAGGTTTGGATTAGATGGGATCTGAGAAATTTTGTTAAAATAGTTATTAATCATAACTCTGAGCTTAAGCATTTCTTACCAAATTTTCGTGTTTGCTGATGTTTATATCTATGGGAAAATTGGGTCTCTGGATTGCAACCAATGAAAGCATCCAGACTAACAGTAATAAGGTCAACAGTCAGCAGAATGATGTCCAGCTGAACTGAAATAGCTTTTCTTATTTGGTAGAGGGGTTACCTCCTGCCTTATGCTGACATACTGACATAGACAGTAGATGTTGGAGCCTGTCCCTTCTGCCAAATGGAGAATACTACATTTTGGTCCATCATATATATATTTATATATTATAATATATATTATATTATATATTTCTATACATAATATAGAATTACATATAATTATTATAAATATATAATTATATATGAATTTATTATTTATATATATATCTATAATTATTTCTGATCCAGCTCCTTACCAATGGATTGAAAAAGCCGTGAAAGATGGTTCAAGTGCCTAGGTTGCTGTGACAAAGAGCGGAGGAGAAGCTCCTGGTTTCAAACTGGCCACACGCTGGCTTTTGAAGTCATCTCAATAATATATATGTACATTATATATAATATTAATAATAAATTATATAATATCTGTTTATAATTATTATATATTATATAATATATTGTATGTTAAACTATAATATATTTTATATTGAATATATTTATATACATAAATATATAAATAAATGTATATATATAAATTATTTATTTATGTATTTGACAGGTGTACTTACAGACAGTGAGAGGAAGAGACAGAGAAAGGTCTTCCATATGCTCATTTACTCCCCTAATGACTGCTGGGAGCACAAGGACAGTGCCTAGAGTTTATTTTGATGGATTTTAGCCCCTTTCATTGGAGGGAGGCCCAATGAAGCTGGACTGATTTGTAAACCTCAGAAGTGTCTTTTCAAGGTGAAGGCAAACTGAGACTGAGGGGTTTTTGGAAAAACTTGGAACAAAATGCATTTGCCACACTTGGTTAAGACACATCATTTATTTATTGATTTCATCAGATCTGTTAACATTGAGTATAAGGTACAGGGGACATGGTGGATGGCATATAGCAATATGATTTTAGTAATATATCATGAGGTGCTTTTTCTTTTAATGGATTTAGCAGGTAAAATTGGGTTACCTAATGGGATATAGCTGGAATAATCACCTTTTTACTAAATAAATCTGAGGTAATAAATATTAGTGTATGATGACATTGAGTTTTCTTTTATTGGGCCTTCTTGGTTATTTTAATCTGGGATTTGTGAATTCTCATTTTCTCTAGGCAAGTTTTAACTGAAAAATTTTATTTTATTCTTCATCATGTTGGACCAACTCTGCTGCTTCTGGGATTTTTTTAGTACATCTGACAATTGGAATTTTAGACAATAGTATAGTTAAAAAGAGATGTACCAAGTAAAGTACTTATTTTTATTCAGATACATATTTTCTAAAATTCCTATTGAGTATCCTTGTTAAATTTAGTTGCATCCCAGGTTAAGACTTATTGGAGACAGGTGCCATGGCTCAATAGGCTAATCCTCCACCTGCGGCGCAGGCACACTGAGTTCTAGTCCTGCTGGGAGAGCCAGATTCTGTCCCAGTTGCTCCTCTTCCAGTCCAGCTCTCTGCTATGGCCCAGGAGTGCAGTGGAGGATGCACAAGTGCTTGGGCCCTGCACCTGCATGGGAGATCAGGAGGAAGCACCTGGCTCCTGCTTTTGGATCAGCGCAGTGTGCCAGCCGCAACACACTGGCCACAGCGGCCACTGGGGGGTAAACCAACAGAAAAAGGAAGACCTTTCTCTCTGTCTCTCTCTCTCACTGTCCACTCTGCCTGTCAAACTAAAAAATAATTTTTATAAAAAAGACTTATTGGAGCCACTCTAGTGATTATACCCATGAAACTTTGTTAATTAATGCAAATAGAACCTGGGAAAATTGATGTATATCTTATGCTGTAGAGACTTAAGATTGAACATCTTTTTTTATCTTTTTTAATTATATAATTTAAAAACAAATTTTAGATTTTTTTTCACTTTACTAAGCCACAGCTCTGGCCCCATTAATATGTCTTAACAATGTTTTTTCCTCTCAGACTTATCTCTATTGGTTCAGTTAACTGCATGTCTTTTCTTTAGATTCAGATTCTCTCAGCTGTCAAAGCTTATTCATCTTAATTCTGTTGTTCCTATTTCCCTCCCTTTTATTCTGTCCCTAGGCTAATTGAGGTCATGATTCTCCATTCCTTCTGTGTGGTGTCACAGTAGGCTTGAAGTGTTCTTTTTCTCTTCTGATTTCTAAAGAAAGAAATTATGTATTCCCCCAGTTTAGATATTTTAATAATTCATTCCAAAACAAAGGTTAAATGTTCTTAATTTGACAAGAATTTTCAGGGCCAGTGGTGTGGCATAGTGGGTAGAGCCACCACTTGTAGTGCTGGCAGCTCATATGGATCCAGATCTCTGCTAAAGCCTGGGAAAGCAGTAGAAGATGGCCCAAGTCCTGGGCCCCTGCACCCATGTGGGAGACCTGGAAGAAGCTCCTTGCTCCTGGCTTTGGATTGGCACAACTCTGGCCATTGCAGCCAACTGGGGAGTGAACCAGTGGATGGAAGACCCCTCTCTCTTCTCTGCCTCTCTCTGTGTAACTCTGACTTTCAAATAAATAAATAAATCTTTAAAAAAAGAAGTTTTTCTAATTTTAGATTTGTTCTCCTTCATTGTCACTTCAGGGTGTGTGTAAAGAGTGCATATCCAGTTTTTCTATTTTGGATTTTTGGGATTTTGTATTAGCTCTGCTGTGTATTCATTTTTCTTGAGCATTGGTGATATCTTCTCCTTAGTTGTATTAAGAGAGAGAGCAATAGCCCTCATGTCTTTTTAGGTAAGTAAGACATATTAAAAACAGAGCATTCAGTATACATTCATAGTAGTTTGACTTGTTCAATTGATTTACGTGACCTCCTTTGGACATTCTTGGTCTCTGCTGTACAACTTTCTATACTCATTAATTCTTTGATATTCCCAAATCCAGAAAATGAATGACTCAACAGCTGTGTTCCTGTATTTGCTGGGACTCAGGGTAAGAAGCAAAGTGGAGGTGTTCAGGAATCTAAAGGTACATGCTACATAGCAAAGCACATCATTTCCTATACAAAGTGACTGGGAAATCCAGAATCTTTTGCACACATATTGGATCCTGAACTATTACTGGAGTATTCAGTAAGATTTTAATGTATTTATTTTCTGTGTGTGTGTTTGTATTTCTAAATAAACTCTGCTGGGCTACTTAACATTAACATGTATTGCAGAATTCTTTCATCAGTTTTTACTTTTAAAAAGTTTCTCTTTCAGTTTTATGGGAGAGGGTAGAAGTTTTCTGCTATGTAACTGAAAATTCATTCATTCATTAAACTTAAAATATTTGTTGGAAATGGGTGGAATACTATTAATTCTTGTGTGATTTTCATGAAACTAAATACATTCTCTATTTTGTTTTGCTTAAAATTTCTGCATGTGTGGACTTCTTTTTTCCTTCTTGCCCCAAATCCCTTTGTGTATTGGGATGGCAAATGGGTTTTACACTGGAGAAAACATGTTATTTTGGCAAAGAAGTACTTAGCCTTCCTGCTTCAAGTATTCAAATATTGCATTAGAAATCAGTATATTTGTTTACTGTACAAATGTCCTTCATACAATTTTGTAATCTTCTGGGATGGGAGAGGGAGCAGGAAATAGGAGGGTTATGGGTGGGTGGGGGAAGTTATGATTGTCAGTATAAATTATTGCCCTACACTTTTTATAGACACTCTTCAAAGCATATCCTCAAACTAATTCAATTAATTTAAAGGATTTATTAAATGATAGACTACATGAAATTTATCGATGTATTTTATCAAGCAATCATCCAATGTAAATGATTACCATATGTTTGCACTTCAGGGAATCATTCTATTGTGAATATTTTGGCATCAATATAATTTTGTTTAAAATTTCTTTATGAAAAAATATCTGGACTAGAATTCAATTGAATGCATTGCATGGTTTTGTTACCTAATGACAAATTGCCTTCACTGAGGTTTATAATTATTTATTCTTTCAACACTAATGTTATGTATTTACCAAATACAGTAATGTTAATATACATTTGGGGTTGGCACTGTGGCATAGCAGGTAAAGCTGCAGCCTGGCAGTGCTAGCATCCCAAATGGATGCCAGTTTGAGTCCCAGCTGCTCCATTTCTGGGCCACCTCTCTGCTAAGGCCTGGGAAAGCACTGGAAGATGGTCCAAGTCCATGAGCCCCAGAACTCGCATGGGGGACCCAGAAGATGCTCCTGGCTCCTGGCTTTGGGTCAGTGCAGCTCTAGTCATTGCAGCCAATTGGGGAGTGAACCAGCAGATGGAAGACCTCCCTCTCTCCTTTCTGCCTCTTCTCTCTCTGTGTAACTCTGGCTTTCAAATAAATAAGTAAATAGATAAATAATTTTTAAAAAGATACATTTGTTTGCAAACAATATGTGACATCAATACAACTACTTAAATTTTCTCATACAAGTAGTTTAATTTGGAGGCCTGAATTATGGCTGATTGGTTCTGTAGTCTAATGATATCTTTGAACCCAACTATTTTCCCCTTCTTTATGAATTTCAGTGTTGTATATTACTAGAATTCTGAAAAAAATTCACAGAAACTTTAGGCATCATCTAAACATCATAATCTCCAAAGAGCAAAAATCATTGCAAACTATGATTTTCTAGAATTATTTCTTTGGATAATGCTACAATTTTATTGTAGCTTTAAATTGAGCACACACACACACACACACACACCCATGTACCATACATACATTCACAAATGTACATACACAATCAGCAAGTCTCCAATGCATTTACCAAAGTGCATCAATGTTCTAGTTTAAGATTACTGCCAAAGAATAGTCCCTTTCTTTAAATACCAATTTACTCTATTGATTTATTTTTGACCAAAAATGATGCAGTTTAGTTACTGTTTTGACAAAGAGGCAGGTATCATCACAAAGCACAAATGAGTGAATAAGTTACATTATCCAGATAAGAAATGGCTCACTCATCAAATTAAAAGGAATTGAATCTAGTTTGAGTTACCATGTCAAGCAAAATATGAAGTTTTACAAAACTTGAATGTATATAATTTCAAATAAATTTTGAGTTGTATCTAAATGTGTACACTACAACATTAAGCATAAAGGCACAGATATTTAAATACCTTTATTTAGGAAAATGTGAATAGATAATAATAATAATTGCTAACATTTATTTTATACCAGGTGATGTTTCCTGAATTTTATGTTTCCAGAAAAATGGAGGTAGCTCCTGTTATTTTAACTTTAAAGAAAATGCAACTGAGGCATGAAGAGGTAAGTAACTGGTTTGCCCAAGGATATATAATCATGAAGTGGCAAAGCCTTAGACTTGACATGATCTGAATGGCAGCCATTTTTTTTCACAAATTCAATGTTTGATCTATTTCATATATTCACTAAAAGGATTTACTATCAAATGATACTTTCTGATAAAACCTATGAAAACTGCAGATGAGTATTGCTCCAAAGCAAATACTTGAGGCTAGCATTACGTGTAGCAGGTAAAGCCATTGTCTTTAAATTTAGCAAAGATATGCCTTGTTAGATGAGTGTACTTTGTGTAATTCTTCTTGTCAGTGTATACACTTTAGAAATTGATTACAGGGGCCAGTGCTGTGGCACAGCATGTTAAAACCCCAACCTAGGGTGCCAGCATCCCATATGGGTGCTGGTTTGAGTTCCAGTTGCTCCACTTCTGATCTGGCTCCTTGCTAATGCACCTGGGAAAGCATCAGAGGATGGCTCAAGTCCTTGGGCTCCTGCACCCGTGTGGGAGACCTGAGAAAAGCTCCTGGCTCTGGGCTTCAGATCAGCTCAGCTCCGGCTTTTGCAGCCAATTGGGAAGTGAACCAGCAGATTGAAGACTTTTCTCTCTGTCTCTACCTCTCTATATAACTCTGTCTTTCAAATAAATAAAAATAAATCTAGAAAAAAAGAAATTGATTACATCAGGCAACACATATGAACTTTTTTATAGAAAGATTGACCTTTAGAAAAATTTTAGACCTACAGAAAAAAAATGTGGTACAAATGTGAACTTTTGAATAAAAATCTATTTTTCATGAAAGCATGGTGTTATAAAACAGAGCAATACCTCACTGAGAACCAAAAATAAATTGGACTATCTCATTCTGTGATTTGAAATCTAGGGACAAATGTCCTTTATTTTTCTTACAGAGAATGTAAATAGTGTTGTGATATCAAACTCATTCTAAGTTTAGGTACCCCATGGAAAGTTTGATCTAATGAAAACAAATCTGTTGGATCATTTACCTCATACATTCCACTACCATGAAAATAATATATCTGTCATGATACATCAAGAAGAAAACATATTTATGCCTAAAAATATAAATTCAACTATTACAAGCTGTTCAGCAAAATTTAAATTGTATGTTTTTAATATTCTAAAATGGAACATTTTTCTTTGCTTCTCAATAAAAATGTGATACACTTTAACATCTTCAGAATAAGAACTGAGAGTGTACAAGGCAAAATTTATTTATTTACTTATTTATTTTTTGCCAGGCAGAGTTAGACAGTGAGAGAGACAGAGAGAAAGGTCTTCCTTCCATTGGTTCACCCACCAAATGGCCATCATGGCCTCCCGATCTCCCATGTGGGTGCAGGGCCCAAGCACTTGGGCCATCCTCCATTGCTCTCCTGGGCCACAGCAGAGAGATGGACTGGAAGAGGAGCAACCGGGACTAGAACCTGGGGTGCCAGCACTGCAGGCGGAGGATTAGCCTTGTGAGCCACGTACCCGGTTAAATATAGTTTAAAGAGAGAATTTATAACGTTCATTTTTAAAGTAACAAAAACATTTTTCACTTCTTGGTTTGCATTTTAAATTTGTACATATATATATATATATATATATATATATATATATTAGCCATCCTTACTGGTTATTGCAAATTACCACATCCCAAAATTAATTGCTTCTCAACATTTACAATTTGTTTCTTCACTTTAAAGAAAAATATTTGTGTCTCTTGAGTAAACAAGTAAATATAATGATTTGGCATCATTTCATAAAACTCAAATCTGTAAGAACTCAAAAACCACTGCAGAAATATTCTATAAGAATGTACTCATGCATATTGTTCTTACAATAGATTCACCCATGTCATAGGAGAGCAACTCCTTGCTCAACATTCAAAATGTTCACAGTCTTCGAAATATTCCTTTTAGCATAGTGACCACAGTTGGACACAAGAGAGTCTTTAAAATTAAAAGAAACAATTTGGGTATGCTGACTTTCCTAGTCTTCTTGTTTTCCTGGGACAGAGTATCTTTTTTGAATGTAGGCTGACAAGGATACAACCCCCACCACAAAGTAAAATGCCTAAACATTAGAGCACTGCTCCTGACCCCTGCTCACTTGTTCCTCTATGTGGGATTTATGAATGACTTGCATGAATGGAGAGATGAAAGAGGCAATGAGCTACCAACCCCCCTTTTCTTTATTTTCACTTTTCTAGGATGCCTATGAGAACATGGGTTCTTGTCTGCCCTTTTTTATACTGTAAATTTAGCAAAAAACCTGTGCTCTGTAAGTGACTAGGTAAGGATGCAATGTAATGTACTAGGGCAATGGAAAGGAATTTTTGTTGCTAAGCACCAAGACCAACAACTCTGTGGGCTAGAAAGCTTACATTTTGACTTCTTTCCATGTCCAGCTTGAACCATTCAGAATTCAGAGAAAGTAGGAATGTAAGTTATGAACACACTTCACTGCCACAAATGTTATGATACTCATCAGTTTGTAATCAGGAATGACTTAAAATTTAACCAAAAATACCACAGTAAACTATGGCAGATTCATCAACACCTACACTTATAACTAACATCCACATTTATAATTGTATCTTTCTATGAAGGATCTGACAGGAATTATTATCTGGGATGGATAATTAACAACTCCTTATACAATTTTTATAATGTACCAAAAAAGTGAACTTTGAATCCTTTGGGAATTGGATAAGCTAAATATATTTGTATTTGATGAATTCAGGCTGAGAACTTGTAAGTATAATACCAACCATAATACCTACTAAAAAATTAAATACCTTGGAATAAATTTAAGAATTTGAAAGATCTTCACAATGAAAATTACAAAACATTAAAGGAAGAAATAGAAGAACACACACAAAAATGGAAAAATATTTCATGTTTGTGCACTGGAAAAAATAATATCATCAAAATGTTCATACTACCCAAAGCGATTTATAGATTCAATGAGACCCCAATCAAAACTCCAAGAACATTCTTCTCAGATCTAGAAAAAAAGAATGCTTAAATTTGTGTAGAAACACAAGAGACCCCCAAATAACTAAAGCAACATTAAACAAGAAAAAGTTGGAAGTATCAGAAGACCAGATTTCAAGACATACTACAGGGCAGTTACAAACAAAACAGCCTGGGACTGGAACAGAAAAAGACATGTATACCAATGAAACAAAATATAAACCAAAAAAATTAATCCATGCAGCTACAACCAACTAGTCTTTGACAAATGAGCTAAAATCAATCCCTGGAGAAAGGACAGTCTCTTCAACAAATAGTGTTGGGAAAATTGGATCTCAACATGCAGACATATGAAACAAAACCTGTACTTACACCCATACAAAAATCAACTCACAACTGATCATGACTCTAAATCTATGGCCTGATATCAACAAATTACTAGAGGAAAATATTGGGAAAACTGCAAGACATTAGCATAGGAAAGACTTCTTGGAAAAGACCCCAGAAGCACAGGCAATGAAAGCAGAAAGAGACAAAAGGGATTACATCAAGCTTAGAAGATTTGTGCTGCAAAGGAAACACTAAGCAAAGTGAAGAGTGGTAGAAAATATTTGCAAACTATATAACTGATAAAGGGTTAATATCTTGAAGTAACACCTTGACAGTAGGGACTCCACACCATGAGACTCTGGTCTGAGACTATGATCTAAAACAGTTGAATAATAGCAGTCCACTACATCACACTTGGCAGAGCACAGAAACCCCATAGTATGATCTCTCAAGCTTGGAAGTGAATAGACTACACCTGGGTTAATGATAAAAATGTAATTTGTCTATGTCCTATGTATGATTAAAACCAATACCTGGATTAATGTCAACATTATAATTGGAATTGTTAAGATTGTAACTGGTATTGTCAATATTATAATTGATACTAGCTTATTGATACTAGCTTATTGATACTAGATTATAATTGATACTAGTTTCACATAGGTTTTAGGTCAGTAACCAGTAACCATGTATTCCCCCCTATTCCTAGCAACCATGAATTCCCCTCCCAATTTTGTGGTTTTTGCCTTTATAAACCCTGTTGCTTTCGGCTTCAGGGTCGAGAGTTCTTTAGGGCATGAGCACACTCTCCACCACCTGCAATAAAGGACCACCAAATTTTATCAATCTGTGGAGCTCTTTTGTTCGCACTCACTCAGGTACAAACAGCAATCTGATGTTTATAAAGATCTTAAGAGACTCAACTTCAACAAAATAATGCAGTTAAGAAATGGGCAAAGGACATGCACAGAAAATTTTCAAAGGATGCAATCAATACAAATGGCCTACAGACAAATGAAAACATACTCAGCATCACTAACCATCAGGGAAATGCAAAGAAAACCATAAAGTTTCATCTCATCCCAGTTAGAATGTCTATCATCCAAAAATGAAAAAATAATAAATGCTGGTAAGGATGTTGGAGAAAAGGCACACTTATACACTATTCATAGGAATGTAAAGTAGTGCAACCATTATGGAAGACAGTAAGGATATTCCTCAGAAATCTGAAAATAGATCTACTATATGACCCAGCCATCCCACCCATGGGAATTTACCCAAACAAGATGAAATCAGGCTTTGAAAGAGTTACTTATAACCCCCATGTTTACTGCACCTCAATTGGCAATAATTAAGATAAGCAATCAAATCAGATTCCCATTAACTGATGTCTGGAAAAAGAAAATGAGTAGTATGGAATACTGCTCAGTCATAAAAAAGAATGAAACCCTGTCTTTGCAATACATGAATGCAACTGGAAACCATTATGCTTATTGAAATGAGCAATTCAAGAAAGATAAATGTCATTTCTTCCCTGATAAGTTCTGATTAATATAGGATACAAGAGTAGATAAGAATGAAATGGACTTATGATTTGATTATTGTTTTAAGCCCTTGTGGATACTCTAGTCAAACTGTGGTTTTGGATTTTTTTATTTGTTGAATAGTATGGTTAGTGGTGCACTAAACCCAAGGTTCAAAAGAAAATTGTGAAATTATGTTTTTTTGAATTTATGTTTTTTGCAAAAATTATAGAGAAAAAGGAAAGGTGAATGGGGATTGATGGAGGGAGTGAGGGGACTATGGATATCTTCTTAGCATTGTATTTATAAAATACATGATATCTGTTCTCTTTATATTAATAAAAAAATTTTGGAGAGCCTAAAGGTAAACATCTCCTACGAGCTGATCTTCAACAGAAATGCTAAGAATATTCACTGCAGAAAGGACAGTCTTTTCAATGAATGGTGCTTTGAATATTGAATATTCACACATAGAAGATTTAAACTTTATCTCTCATCATATACAAAACTGAACTCAAAGGTGTTCATTTACCCTAGGCATTAAGATGTCAGTTAAGATGCTAGTGTCTCATATAAAAGTACCTAGTAGATACCCAGCTCTGACTCCTGACTCCAGTTTCCTGCTAATGCAGATACTGGGAGGGAGTAGGGATAACTCAAGTACTGGGTTCCTTCCACCATGCAGGAAAGCTGGGTTGAATTCCACACTATTGGCTTCTGTTTGGCCCAGTCCTGTCGTTTGTGGGCATTTGTGGAGTCAATCAACATGAGAGCTCTCTCTTTTTGTTTATCTGCTCTCAAATAAATAATTTTACACTCAATTCAAAATTATTTAAAGACTTAAATGTAAGACCTGAAACTACTGGAAAAAAAATGCTTCAGGACATTGGATTGAGTAAGTACTTGAAGGATACGACAACAAAGCACTAGAAGAAAAAAGCAAAAATAGTCAAATGGACTTTTTTATTTATTTAACAGGTAGAGTTATAGACAGTGAGAGACAGAGACAAAGAGAAAGGTCTCCCTTCCATTGGTTCACTCCAGAAATGGCCACTATGGCTGGCGCTGTGCCGATGCAAAGCCAGGAGCAAGGTGCTTCCTTGTGGTCTCCCATATGGGTGCAGGGCCCAAGCACTTGGGCCATCCTCCACTGCCATTCTGGGATGCAGCAGAGAGCTGGACTGGAAGAGGAGCCACTGGGACTAGAACCCAGCGCCCATATGGAATGCTGGCACTGCAGCAAGTGAGCCATGGCACTGGCCCTGGAATTTTACCAAATTAAAAAACTTCTGCAAAGAAACAAAATAATCAACATAACAAAGAGACAATATGAAATTGGAGAAAATACTTAGAAAATATACACCTACTAAGGTGTATACACCCTTTAAGACATTTTAAAAACTCAATGAAAAATGAACAGATTTTAAAATTGGCATTAGATCTAAATGTTCATTTTTTAAAGAAAGGCATACAAATGGCCAAGAAGTACATGAAAAATGTTCAGCATCACTAATTAACAGGGAAATACAAATACAAATCAAAACCACAATTAGACACCAAGTTACTCCAGTTAGAATGCTTATTATCAAAGACAAAACAGTGGCTGGCATTGTCACACAGCAGGTTAAGCCATGCTCTGTGACACTGGCATCCCATATGAGCACTAGTTCAACTCCACATCCCATCCAGCTCCCTGCTAATGTGTCTGGGGAAGCAGCAGAAGGTGACCCAAGTTCTTGGGCCCCTGTCATCCACATGGGAGACCCAGATGGAGTTCCAGGCTTCTGGCTTCAGTCTGGCACAGACCAGCCATTGTGGTCATTTGTAGAGTGAACCAGTGATGAAAGATCTGTCTCTGTCTCACTATGTGTCTCTCTCTTTGTAACTGTTCCTTTCAAATAAATAAATTAATCTTATAAAAAAGAAAAATACACACTTGAAGGAATTGTATGCAAATTTAACAAAAACTTGGAGAACTCAGTAACAGGAAAATAAATGCCTTCAAATTTAACTACTGCCAGAATACATAGAGACACACGTAAAATGCATAATAAAATAAACATATACGGGGCTGGCACCATGGCTCACTTGGTTAATCCTCCACTTGTAGTGCTGGCATCCCATATGGGCACAGGGTTCTAGTCCCAGTTGCTCCTCTTCCAGTCCAGCTCTCTGTTGTGGCCTGGGAGTGCAGTGGAGGATGGCCCAAGTGCTTGGGCTCTGCACCCACATCAGAGACCAGGAGGAAGCACCTGGCTCCTGGCTTCGGATCAGCATAGTTCCAGCCATAGTGGCCATTGGAGGATGCACCAATGGAAGGAAGACCTTTCTCTCTGTCTCTCTCTTTCTTTCTCACTGTCTAACTCTATCTGTCAAATAAATAAAAAAGCATATAAACCAATCTGAATATTAGAGAATTCTGAGAAAAAGAAATGTACTGTACATAAAGGAAGAGCACATTTAGACAGCAACAAGATGGATACACTGTGTATCAGGATGGTTACACTTAAAAACACACATTACAAATGCTTTCAGGATAGAGTAGCAGAACATCTCATTCATTCCTGGTGAGAATGCATCATGGGGCAGATGCTTTATCAGACATCTTGGCATGTTATTAGGAATCCAACACCGTGTCATACACCATACATGTTCTAATATATTTACAGAGCTGGTGTGAAAATGTATGGCTTGATAAAAACTGACATGAAAATATATATAGCAGCTTTACTCACAATGGCTAAAGCTCATAGAAAACCACATTGTTCCTCAACAGTTAACCACATAACCAAACCTTCAAAGTGCGTGGAGACCCTGGGAAGAGAACAGGAGATGAAGACACATGTGATGCTTAGGGTATAGGCATTTAGCATGGGGACACAAGAGAAAAGCCGAGGCTGAAGTCATAGGGGATCTAGAAGCCTAAGGAAGACAACAACTTCAAGCAAAGGGCAGAGAGGTATCTGAAGACTGCCATGAGCTGAAGTCACAGGCAATGAAGTCACTCTAGGGTAGCAGGATAATACTCCAGAGTAGAGATGCAGATAACTGATGGGAGATCACGGCTTCATGCAGTGGGGCTGGAGGACCTGACAGCTGGCTTGGGATGCAGATGGACACTCAAGGAAAGATGTGATGGAGGGTCTGGCATTGTGGTGCAGTGGGTTACACCACTGCCTATAATGTTGGCATTCCATATGGGTGCTGGTTTGTATGCTGGCTGTTCCCGTTCAGATCCAGCTCCCTGCCAAAGACCTGGGAAAGCAGTGGAAGATGGCCTTACTGTTTTGTCCTCTGCCACCCACGTAGGAGACCCAGAAGAAGCTCCAAAGGCCTGGCTCCTGGCTTCAGATGGGCCCAACCCTGGCCATTGCAACCAATTGGGGAGTGAGCCAGAGGATGGAAGCTCTTTCTGTCTCTCTATGCCTCTGTCTCTCCCTCTATGTGATAAGGAAATAACTTGAGATATTAAATTTCATGGGTTTTTTTTTGGACAGAGTTAGGCAATGAAAGAGAGATAAAGATCTTCCTTCCATTGATTCACACCCCAAATGGTTACCATGGCCAGTGCATAGTGGCAATCCAAAGCCAGGAGCCAGGTGTTCCCTCCTGGTCTCCATGCGGGTGCAGGGTCCAAGTAGTTGAACCATCCTCCACTGCCTTCCCGGGCCACAGCAGAGAACTGGACTGGAAGAGGAGCAACCAGGACTAGAACCTAGAGTGCCAGTGCCACAGCCAGAGGATTAGCCTAGTGAGCCATGGCACTGGCCCTCTATGTAATTTTCAAATAAATCTTTTTTAAAAAGAGGTGCTGGAGACACAGGGGATGGAGACTTATGAAGGCACATGGAATAAGACTGTGTCTAGGGAGGCCGTTCATGCATCAGAATTCTGCTTCTCCACTGTCTGTCATGATAAAGCCTCCATTGAGCAACCACCATTTAAAGATGCCACGTGACAGACTCCTTGTCTCTGAGGCTAATATGTGTCCGTAAAGCCTACTTTAGAAGTAAGAAGTACAGATAATCATAACAAAAATTTGTGACTGCCTCTGGAAGACTGAGGGACAAGGGGGTGTGGAAAAACACAAAATTGGGGCCAGTGCCGTGGCTCACTTGGTTAATCCTCCACATGTAGTGCCAGCATCCTATATGGGTACTGGGTTCTAGTCCTGGCTACTCCTCTTGCAGTCCAGCTCTCCGCTGTGGCCCAGGAAGGCAGTGGAAGATGGCCCAACTGCTTGGGCCCTGCACCCACATGGGAGGCCATGAGGAGGTACCTGGCAGCTGGATTTGGATCAGTGCTGCACACCGGCCGTAGCAGCCATTTGGGTGGTGAACCAATGGAAGGAAGATTTTTCTCTATATCTCTCTCTCACCGTCTAACTTTGCCAAAAAATAAAAATAAAAAACACAAAATTTAATATCTCAATTTATTTCCTATGAATTCTTTTTTTAAAAATTTTCACAGCAATGTCTTGCAATCACTTGGAAACAGGTAACAACATAGGGACCTAACATATAGACTGAAAGGATTGCAGACTCAAAACGCAAACCTGGTTATTCACATCGAATGCACCTTTGCTCTAGAGTGACACTGACTGCTGACTGTGAGTTTCCAGCAGTTCTTAGGATGCCAAGTCTTCTGAAAACACTTTGAAACCTGTCTTCCCAGACTGAGAACCCATGGATAACAGGACTGGAGAGAGCAGTGCTCTAAGACTAGCTCAGTATCTGCTTCCACCCTTGGCAGTGAAGTGTCAGGGTCACCCCACACTGAGGGGGAGTAGCTGCATTCTCTGTGCCCTCCAGCAGGCATGTACCAGGGTTCACTCCCAGCCCTGGGGCCTCCAGAAACCCTGCAGCCAGCCTTCCTCCACAGCCATGTGGTGGGGTCGTGGGTGGGCTCCCACAGGGTGTACGGGGCACCTGGTGGCCCTTACCCCCCACCATTCCCTGACCTCTGGTCTGGTGCCCCCACCTCCGGGTTGGAAAAATCCCAGAATCAGTTGAGAGCCACAGATAAGAAGGGAGGATTGGCACAGCACTGGCTGGGAGAGACCCAGAGGGGCCCAGTGGCACCCACGGGGTTGGCCTCAAGGTCCCAGGGTGGCTGCAGCAGGGCCTGCACAGGTCACCCCTGCACTCTCCCCAGACCCAGCTATCTGGAGTTCACAAGTACAGAGATCCTGCATCCTTCAGTGCTGGGAGCACACTTCCTCAGGGTCTCCCACAGCCAGAAGTTCACAAAGGGCCACCACTTCCTCCTGTGCATCCATTTCCTCACTCCTGAGTCAGCACCATCCATTTATGCTGAGTCATCATGAAATTTCTGCTGACTCATCATTACCACCTACCTGGTCCCCACATGTTCTCTTTAGAGACCTGAGCCCTGTCAAGGGGTCCTGAGAGATAGGGTGGTCCCCAGCAACTCCATCCTGGTCTCTAGCAGGTATACATTGCCCCATCTGGGTCCCCAGGGCTCCATTCAGTCTCTAGGGCCTTCATACAGATCTGGTCTCCATCTGGGTCTCCAGGCCTCCAGCCAGGTCCCCAGGTCCTCCATCCAGGCACCGGGGCCTCCATCCAGGTCTCTAGGGCTCCATCCGGGTCTCTAGCAGGTGCACAGGGATCCATACAGTCTCTAGGAGCCTCATCTGGGTTTCCATGGCTCCATCTGGTTCTCCAGTGCTCCATCTGGGTCTCCAGAGCTCAATTTGGGTCCCCAGGGGCTCCATCCTGGTTTCCAGCAGGTGCATGGGGTCCTCAGGACCTCCATCCAGTCCCAGCAGGTGCAAGGGGCCCCTCCTTCCTTCCTTGCAACCTTGGGTTAGATTTAGGGGTAGAAGCATGACTCAGCTGGCCTGGTGCCATGACTCAGCAGGTTAGGTTTGATGTCAAGGTTAGGGTGGGGATGGGATTCAGGTTAGGGTTCATGTTTGAAGCATGACTCACCAAGTTTAGAAGCACGACTCAGGAGGTCTGGAAGCATGATTCGGCAATTTTAGAAGTGCGACTCACTGGCCTAAGAGTATGACTTGGCAGGTGTAGTTGTCTACCTTTGTGGGTAAGGATGCCTGGTAGGTAATGATGACTCAGCAGGTATAAAATGGTGACTCAGCAGAAGTTTCTCAATGACTCACCAGGTCTGGGATAATGAGGATTAAGTGGGTATGTATAATGATGGCTCACGAGGTGTGTGCTAGTGATGATTCAGCAGAATTTCCTGATGACTCAGCATGACTCATCCCTTCCTTCCTTCCCTCCCCTCTTTGCATTCATTTCTGGTCCACTTTCAATTTCCTAAACCCACTTCTGGTCATTCTAGACCCACTTCCAGTCCACTTCTGCATTCCCAGAGTCAATTCCAGTCAACTTCCCGATTCCTACAGTCACTAACTTCCAGCTAATTTATGTCACTTCGGGGTTCTCAGACTCACTTTAGTCTACTTCTGGGTTCCTAAGTCACT
Organism: Oryctolagus cuniculus; assembly: GCF_051225735.1. Classification (NCBI taxonomy): domain Eukaryota; kingdom Metazoa; phylum Chordata; class Mammalia; order Lagomorpha; family Leporidae; genus Oryctolagus; species Oryctolagus cuniculus. The sequence continues at coordinate 81,028,369 of NC_142879.1, read as the reverse complement.
TCCGGTCCACTTCCGGCCATTGTATACCCATTTTCAGTCACTTTGGTTCTGTTTATACCCATTTTTGGGTACTTCTGGTGTACTTCCAGGTTCTTATAGTCACTTCCCAGAGGGTCTCTGTTGGTCCCTGGGGGTCTCTGTGGGTCCCAGTTGTCTCTGGGGTTCTCTCAGTGTCTTTCAGCATCTCTGGGGGTCTCTGAGGGTCTCTGGGGTCTCAGGTTTTCTGGGGGTTCTGGGGTTCTCTGAGAATCTCTGGGGGTCCCAGGGCTCTTGGTGGGGACACCTGTCCATCACCCATCACCCTTGTCCTTCACTAAGATACCTGTCCATCACTCAGAATAGACTTGTCACTCAGGAAAACATTTTAATTCTCATACAAGTTTCTGTCAGGAAATTGGTCCTGGGTCCAAAAGACACCTTTTCTTACAGGGACTCCCTTGAGGTTTTGTCAGAGAAATTTTGTCAGGATCCAATATGGCTATAGCTCCTGTCAAAACAATTGCCAGAATCCAAGATGGCCACCACTGACATCAGAAAACACACTGCCAGACTCCAACATGGCTGCCACTCCTGTCAGAAAAATTTACCAGCCTCCAAGATGCCTGTCATTCCTGTCATAATGAGAATTTGCCAGGATCCAACATTCTGCTGCTGACATCAGAACGAGAATTTGCCAGACTCCAATATGGCTGCCATCAGAAAATCTAAAAATACATTTCTTAAAAATTTCATTTAAAAATTTATTAAAAATTCATTAAAATTAAAAATTAATCCCATCCCATATGGCCACTGTTTGTGTCTCAGCTGCTGTACTTCCCATCTAGCTCTCTGCCGATACATCTGAGAAAGCAGCAGACAACACAAGTTCTTGAGTCCTTGCTGTCGCTCCCCCTCTTCATGGAGGAACGACACTGAACCCTGCCTAGGCTTCATATCCGAGTCACGGCACCATTATGTCGCTCCCCCTCTTCGTGGAGGAACGACACAGGACCCTGCGCTGTTCTTTGGTCTGCTCGGCCCTCCCCGGGTTTGCTGCTAGTTCTTCCCGGGTTGGCTACTGTCCCTTCCACCTCCGTGGAAGGGCAGTTCCCCCTGCCACCTTCCCCACTTCCGTGGGGGAGCGGCACACCGCCGGCCGGCTCTCTCAGGGGCTGCACAGGTGTTCCCCTTAGATGTTCCCCTTAGATGTTCCTGGTGCATGCCGTCTCTCTCCTCCTTTATAGTCCTCCTCTGCCAATCCCAACTCGGCTGCCCACACGCCGAGTACGCTGCTCTCCTCCAATCAGGAGCAAGTCCTGCTGTTTATTGGTTGAACTGGAGGCAGCTGGGTAGAAGCTGTTTTCTCCTCTCCCAGCGCCTTATTGTGGGAGAGCAGATGCATAGAATAAGTCTTAATTCCAGTAACTTAGTCTAGTCCGAGCTGCTCCCCACACTTGCCACCCATGAGGGAGACTTGGGTGGAGTTCCAGATCCTGGCTTTGATCTGACCCAGACCCAGCCATTGTGAGCATTTGGTGGGCTGACCTGCAGATGGAAGATCTCTCCCTCCCCCTCCCTGTCTCTCCTTCTTTATAACTCTGCCTTCTAGATAAATAAATCCTTTTCCCATATTTATTTTTCAACAATTTTTCTACTTACTTGCTAGTATAGCTTTCTCCCTTGGTGCTGCTGCTCCCTGTGGACTTGTCCTCCTCAGCCTCTGACTAGAGCACAGCCACCTCTCCAATGCTGACATCCTCTGACACATATTTCACTCTTCTGTTCTCTCTAAACTGCAGACTCTTGGGAAACATAAGTAACTATCATGGATAAACGTGCATAGATACACACACCTGAGGACTCCAGAGTCTTGGATTTCAGGCTGTAATTAACTTTCCTTTTCAGAGGACTGGTGAAAAAACAAGTCTGGAAGCCAGGGTGTAGCCTTGTGGTTCAGATGCCTGTGTCCCACATGGGAGATTTTGGGTTTGGTTCCAGTCCCTGCCTCCAACTTCCTGATAATGCAGACCATGGAGCTAGTAACTGATGGCTCAGATGATTGGGTTCCCTACTCCTGGGACAGCCCTGACCACTGTGGATATTTCAGCAGTGAACTAGAGGGTGAATACCACTTCTCTGTCTCCTTGTTCATTTCTTTGCATCTCCAATTAAAAAACAAAACAAGTATGTTTGTATCATCCATTAAAATAACTTCCTCAGTGGAAAAAAGTAGTTTCATTGTTAAATTTGGGGAAAAATAATGCTTCTTGGTTGTAAATGATATATGAATAATGCATAACTGTACATCAGACTTCCATTGTGGACAAGGAAGAGAAAGATGGAAGCAATAATTTTTACTTCTGGCTTTGGTACTTGTCATGTAACCTTGAAAAATTCATTTAAACTCATGGGGCCTGAGTGTCCTTAAAATTACAGGCTCATCTAGTTGAGGCAGGTGGTGTAAGGGGAGGTGTCAGGAAGCTGAGAGCTTTCCTTGTTTCTGTGCCAACAGAGCTAAGTGACATTAGCAAGTCATTTGACCCCTCTGGATCTTCCTCACTTGTGAGATAAGATTGTCTTTATAGTTAAAGGATTTATTCTACACAGTCCTATCTTATGGTAAGGTTCACATGACTGTGAAGTGTTTTATAAACTGGCAGTGCAATAATCAAGTTGGCACTGAAGATGAAATGCTAAACAGCATAGAACTTCTAAGGCTTGTAGTTCTATGAGGAGCTACACAGAAACATTCAAGTTCAGGGGCATTTTTAAATTTAAAAACAGAAACATTGAATCACTGTTCAGAATCAGTATAGTTGCTAAAATTCTTATTTATAATCACTGAGATTGGTAGTATAATTACTGATAGTATACTCCTAGTGTTGTATATTTTAGTTTATACAATACTTAGACTATATAAAATATAGGTAGCATGGGAAGTGCGATACACAGCAGTCTTGTAGAATGGCAGATGTCCTAAACAGCACTCTGGCCTCAGAATCAGCCCTTAAGGCCCTCAGATCTGGCTGAAGAGCCCATGAGAGTATTTTCGGTATGGAAAGCCACTCTGGCAAAAAAGAAAAAAAAAAGGACCTAAATAAAAGATCTCTGTAAGTGAGATCCCAGTAGAAAGAACGGGCCATCAAAGAAGGAGGTACCTTTCTCTGAAGGGAGGAGAGAACTTCCCCTTTGACTATGACCTTGTCTAAGTAAGATCGAACTCAGTGAACTCAAGAGGCTTCCATAGCCTTGGCAACTCATGACTAGAGCCCAGGGATATTTCTGATGCCATAAACAAGAGTGTCAGATTGTTCAGTCAACAACAGGAATCACTGTGTGCTTACTCCTTATGTGGGATCTCTGTCCTTAATATGTTTTCCAATGTGAAGTAATGCTATAACTAGTACTCAAACAGTATTTTACACTTTATGTTCTGTGTGCTGCAAACTGATGAAATCTTTACTTAATATATACTAAATCGATCTTCTGTGTATAAAGATAATTGAAAATTAATCTTGATGTGAATGGAGTGGGAGAGGAGGTGGGAGATGGGAGGGGTGCTGGTGGGAGGGAAGTTAAGGGGGGAAGCCTTTGTAATCCATAAACTGTACTTTGGAAAATTATATTTACTAAATAAAAGTTTAAAAAAATTAAAACATAAAAAATAAATAATAATATAGGTAGTAATATTTAGTACTTCTCTTACTTTTACTGGATTGGATTATAGTATACGTTAATAAACCCTTTTTAAAGATTTATTTATTTATTTGAAAGACAGAATTATAGAGAGAGACACAAAAATAAACAGAGATGTTCTGTCTGCTGTTTTACTCCCCACGTGGCTGCAAGCAGCTGGAGCTGGGCTAATCCAAAGCCAGGTGCTTCTTCCAGGTCTCCCACATGGATTCAGGCACCCAAGTATTTGGGCCATCTCCTGCTGCTTTCCCAGGCACATTAGCAGGGAGTTAGATTAGAAGCAGTGCAGCTGGGACATGAACCAGTGCCCATAATGTTTGCCAGCACTGCATGTGGTGGCTTTACCTTATATGCAACAGCACCAGCTACAGCCTATTCATTTTAAATTAATAACTAAAGATTATCTGCTGTTCAGCCTCAAGGCTTTGGCTTGGCCCAGCCTCTGCTGTTGTGGACATTTGGGGAGTGAACCAGAGGTTGAAAGATCTCTCTTCTTATGTCTCTCCCTCTCTAACCTTGCCTTTCAAATAAATAAATGTGTCTTTGCAATAAAAATACATACATACACAGACACACACACAAACACGGTACCAACACAGTGGGTAAAGCCATGGCCTGCTGTGCCAGCATCCCATATGGGTGCTGATTCAAGTCCCAGCTGCTCCACTTCCAATCTAGCTCCCTGCTAATGTGCCTGAGAAAGCATCAGAAGGTGGCCCAAGTGCTTGAACCACTGCATTCATGTGGGAGGCCTGGCAGAAGCGCCTGGCTTTAGATTGGCTCAGCTGAGGCCAATTTGGGAAGTGAACCAGCAGATGCAAGATCTGTCTCTACCCCTTCTCTATAACTCTGCCTTTCAAATAAATAATAGATTTTTAAAATGGGGGAAAAGGGCAGTTTTGTTGCCTTCCCTTTACCTAGAGCAACATAATCAAAATCTGTTAGGCAAATGAATAAGGGAAATTCTGAGATCATGTATTGACCACAGCAGAGATTGTATTACCTGTACATTTTCTGGAAGCCCATGCTAGTTGGAACCAAGGGTAGGATAACAAAAAAGGGGAGGCCTATATCCCTCTTATTTGTCTTCTTTGTTCATTGGAGCAGTGGAGAGTTGAGTAATGTAATATTGGTGTTTGTCTCCATACAGTTCATGTCTATTTAGCTGGTTCTTTTTATTTGCATTTCTTTTTTATTTATTTTAAGAGATTTATTTGAAAGGCATAGAGTCCTCCATCTGCTGGTTTGATCCCCCAATGTTTGGTGCATGTGCGGTTCCATTATGAGAGCAGCTGAGGCCCTGCGGGTGCCTGGGGGCCAACAGAAACACCTGCAGCCTTGGCCCACAGTTCCTGGGCATCTCCCATCTGCTTGTGCCCCGCCCGCATCCCAGCCCAGGCCCCAGTGGCACCTCTGGGATTTCTGCCTCGAACTGGTCACTTTAGGTCACTTTGTGATCCCTGACCTCTGCCCAAGGAAGGAAGCAGGAAGCGGTCTTTCCCTCTCTTTTTCTCTCTGTAACTCTGCCTTGAAAATAAATACAACTTCAAAAAGTTATTCTCCATCAAGCAATACACCATTTTCCAGGCAAGTGTAAAGCTGGGAGTCATGGCTTCTTGTATATTTTGGATAATAAGAGTTTTGGTTTGAAAGCATGTTCATCTGAAACAAAGATCACTCATTATCCTTTGTTAGAGAAGGGGGCTCTGCTCTTGGAAAGTGAAAATCAGAAGTGGTAATGTGTGATGAGCTCCACCTGCCAGGTCTGGGGAGACTTATTTGAAAGACAGGACACCAGGAGAGGAAGCTTTTCAGATTCCCTGGCCCTTGCTTTAGTCTTATGTCTTTACTTCTTTTGCTGCATCTTGATGTCAAGAGTGTACTCTTTATGCTGAAATGAGGAATTGTGTCTAACCTCTTTTGGGCCTTTTTCTAAGAAGAGTGCATATATTTATCTTGGATATAAGGATAGCTTCTGGGGTGGGTGGATTTTTTTTTTTGGAAGTTTTCACAAGCCATCCAGTAGCCTATATTTTCTTCACAGAATTCAGTTTTTAGAAAAGCCTCCAATACAGCCAGAGCATCTGTAGGTAGGGAAGAGAAGGTAGAAAAATAAAAAGAAACATGAGGAATATGAGGAAGCTAATGATCAAACATTCCCTTGTGCTTTTCTAGTACTAGGATTAGCTATTCTCTTGTTTTTACTCAATCCTGTAATCCTGCGGATTTAGCTCTTTAAAGACAAAGATGCCTGTAGGCAAAATACTTAAGTTGGTTCCATACTACTAAAACAGAAACACTTCAGTTTGTTTTAATGCCAAAAATGTATTTACAGGAGAGGCATAAATCCTCAGGGAACTAAGTCTCTTGCAAACACTGCATGCAATGAAAAGCATCCTCAGCCTCAACCAAGAGCACTGCCATTACAGAGCTTAAGGCTGATTTATCTTCCCCACCTGGTGTGAATATGCTGAGAAATAAACAGAGATAAACAGACCTTCTAGGTTAAGTCAAATTCTGCCTGGTGAGCTGCTGATTTGAGGACACAGCCTTTCTGCACTCTTGTGATACTTGCAATGGATTCAATTCAAGCCTAATTCACAATTGCTGGCCAGCAGCTCCTGGAATGCTTCTGACCACAACAGTGCTTCCTTCGGGGAAGGTCTGCAAGAGCAGTTCTCTAATGAGTTGTGCTCAGAGCAGTTCCCCTCCCAGCTCAGCAGTGAGCTCTTCAGATTGCAAACACAGGAATCTCAACTTACTTGATGAAAGCTTGCTACCTGCTTTTCTTGCCAATTGTGGCCTTCCCAGGAATGGTGGAGTTTTGCCATAGGTAGCTCAACCCAGTCTTCAATACTCTTATTCTTACAAAAAAAAAAAAAAGACAATTCACTAAGTGGTCATCCTTGAATACACTACTGAGCCTGAATGCATTTTTACCAAATAAAGTTGCCCAATAGCTATAAACCAAAAGCCAACAACAGGCTTGCCCACCTAATATTACACTCAGCCCCGAAGTACTGAGCAGTTTCATCAGTTCCTCAGAATGTAACTATGCTGTGAGGACTATAGAGAGGGATGCCCAAATTTTAATTATCAATACACTGCACAGCTAATAAAGCAGATGCTGTCTCTTGCCCACAAAAGGAGACAGTTTCTCTGCAAGGTTAACCGCAATCGGGAGACATTTTGCACCTGATGGAACCCGCAGCGGGACTGCTTTGAGCCAGCTCCTCTCCTTCCCTTTCCACCTTCAGTCCAGGATGGGACAGAGACCATGCACAGGAGGTGCCACCAGTCACCCGTTTCCCCCTGTCCACCTGCAATGCTCCTGGGAGGCAGATGCCACAGAACAGTGATTTGTTCCATGATTGTCACTGTGTGAGATCAGCCCATCATGAGAAAATGACCATGGATTCCAATGAGATATGAACCGCAGAAGCACTGTCCCCAGCATCAGTGCAGGAGGGTGGATGATGGAGGCACAGCATGGCCAGGATCTCTAGGGACCCCGCAGGACTCTGCTGCCCTGGATGCCTACAGCAGGCAGCTGCATGAGGGCCCAGTGCATCTCCAGCACCCTCCTACCAAACCCTTCCTTCTGACTGCCAATGCAGTCCACATAGATGCTGCATCAGTGAGCAAATAAGCACTGTGCACTAGGTTGTCCTGCTGAGACTCGGCCTTCATTGCTTCCCCAATTGCAGCACGTGCTGCAAGCCTCAGCTGGCGGGAGAGGTGGAAGGTCGCACTCACCAGGTCTGTCTCTTCTTCTCCTGCCCCTCCTGACTCTCGGGCCATCACCTGCATTCTAGCCCCAAGGTACAAAATGGACAAGAACCTAACAGCACACACGTCAACCGCACACACTGCAACTACAAGCTGCCCACCAATGACCACCACCTTTATAATCAGCCCAGCGTTTGGTGTTCTGGCAGCGCTGGTCCTGCCCCAGGGAAGCGAGGATTGGCCCGAAGCCCTCCAATTGGCTGAGCCTGAGCTGCCCTGCAGCAGATTCTGGAAGCAAGGGAGCTGCTGACAGCTGAGGCCCTGGCTCAGAGCACACTTAGGGAGACTCCATGCTCGGCAAGGGTGCTGGGGCCCTGGACTTTCCCAGGCTGCAGTCCTAGGGTGGAGGCTGGCTCAGCCTTCTTCCCCAGCCCTGCTCACAGGTGGAGTGGGGTTCCCACAGGGGCACCTTCCTTCATGGGAGAGCAGGTTTACCGCAAATGCGGTGATTCCCAGTGCCAGGTGCTGGCCTGCGCCCTTCTGGGAGGGAGTAGGAGACAGAGACTTTGTGGGGAGGTGACACTTGAGCTGGGCCTGTATTTTGGGTTAGCTCTGGATGCACAACCCAGTGCGCCTGAACCTGCGGGTCTGCTGCAGGCCTCCTGGAGGCTCTGGGAGCTGGGCATCCTGGTGGCAAGGGCAGGAGGATGGGAGGTCAAGGCGCTGAGCTCCCGCTGGGTGCACCAGGCACTTTGGAGCTGTTCAGAGTAAGGAGTCGAGGTCACCTCCTGAACCACTCCTGGTCCCAAACTCCTGGTTTGGGATTTGCCAGAACCCTGAAGTAGGGGTGTGGTGGGGGTGGTAGTGGTTGGCTTCAATGCACTGTATTTGTGAATTCTTCAAACACAGCTTCTCCCTACTCCTGCAGGCTTTCAGGTGATTGACGAGGACAGAGTCCCTCCACTGCAAAGTGACTGAAGTTTGGAAACTACGTCCAGAACTTCAGTGTGTATTCAGGTGGTCATCCTTCAGGCCTGCAGGTGGACAGCAAGAGCAACAGTAAGATATTAATTACTGTAGATACTCTCCTTTCTTTCCAGTAGACCCACCAAAAGAATATGGGAGATGAGTACTTGAACTTGGAACCAGTCAGTTTACTAGGGTGAGCTGCCAGTACTTGGAGCTCAGGAGTGAACATGGAGAGCAAAACATGCACTGTTACTAAAGAGGACAGTTAGGTATTTTACTGTGAAAAGGGAAATTATTTAGAAGTGAGCAAGACACCTTAAGAAAAGGTCTGTATAGTTATTTTTGTTTATTTGCAAGGCAGAGAGAGCCCTTCCATTTATTGCTCATTCCTCAAATGTCTGCACCAACCAGAGCTGGGTAAGGCTGAAGCCAGGAACTCAGCATGGGTCTCCACAGAGGTGGCAGGGACTCAAGTACTTGAGCCATCAGCTGCTGCCTCCCAGGGTTCTGTTAGCAGGAAGCCAGAAGCAGAAGCAGGGCTAGGGCTTGAGGCCTGGGCATTCTGACTGGGATGTGGAAGGCTTTACCACTATGCCAAACGCATGCTGCAGTAAGGTGTTTCAACACATTTGCAAAATGTAAGAATGCGGTTTTAAATATATGCTCTTCATCTTAAAAATTTGCATAATCTTATATTCAGTTTCATGTGATTCAATACTTATTATTAAATACAAGTAATGTTTAGACACATGCTTTCCTCACCAATAGAAACCTCAGTAATTTTTTCACTTAGAACCTTGAATATTAGCATTCATTCAGACTGAAGTTCACTCATAGGCTGGGAATTCTGACAAAGAGACAGTAGGGAAACAAATCTAGATGTGTATCTGATACCTAATAAGATTCTGAACCTGACTGACAGAATCTGAGTAACTGTTCAGAGAGTCACTTCATACCTCTCCCCTCTGTAATGAGAAGACTGTGTCCTTTGGACACTTTCACATGATGCTATGTAAATCTTACCTGAAAAGCCTTTTATAAATTCTGAAGTACCATACAGAAGCATATTATGCATTTCCATATGTGTGAAAAAAGGCAATGTCAAAGGCATAGCTTTTCCAGAGAGAAGTTAGGAGGATTAGCTCAGTTAGTAAGTGTGTAAGTACCATAAATATCAACATATTTGAAATAGATTTATATAGAGAGTGTGGAGTTCATGATAGATATTTAATAAATTCACTCTGGATAATAAGCAAATATCAGAAATAATGCCACAACCATCAGTGTTTAAACTCTTCAGACAGCTCCATGCCAGGGAAGTGCAGTGATCCCTGTAAATTAACAAAAATCAATCTGTGTATACCCATGGAAGCCACTGGTTTATATGCAGTCTATACTAGAGGTTTTTGTGTTTAGTAAAATAACTTGATTTTTTAATAAATGCTTTCAGACTGATACCTGATGCTGAGTGGCAGACAATTTTTTCTGAAAAGTATGTGGTTGAGAAATATAAATATAAACCAGTTTATAATTTTTGTGTCTGAATATTTTTATACATTGAGACAATACCTGCAATAATTGGAAGACTTTTCCTCAACAAGTTGCTATATTGATGCATTTTCATTTATTTATGTAATGTATGTTTAGGTAAAAGGAAGAGAGAGAGAGAGAGAGAGAGATCTATCTTTCATCTGCTGGCTCACTTCCAGATGGCCACAATAGCTGGGGCTGAGCCAGGCTGAAGCCAGTCCCCCATGTGGGTGCAGGAACCCAAACTCTTGGGCAATCTTTGCTGCTTTCCCAAGCAAAGAGCTGGATGAGAAGTGAAGGAAGTGAGTCTCAAAGCAGTGCCATAAGGCATCCTGCTGTTGCAGTTGGCAACTTACTCCTTTGTGCCACAATGCTGGCCCTGGATTGATGACATATTTGAGTGCTGCCACTGACTTTTGGCTAAATAGGATGACTTAACATGTGTTCCACTCTGTGGAAGAGGAACGAATAAGGCAGTTGGTTGTAAAAGTTGCCCATGGAAACCACAGCCTGAGAAAGATGAATCAACTCACCTTGCATTTTCCACCTTGCATCTACACCACCCTTTTCTGGACAAACATCTGATTGTATGCCCTTGTGATGGAGGTTCTCAGGGTGCTGGAACTTTTTGTAATTTTTTTAAAAATATAGATTAAGAAGAAGGCAAATAAACAAAAAATTACAAACTGCTGCCAATACCAAGAAGAGATTATTGAGAGTAAAAGGTCACCTGTTGGAGCCAGCACTGTGGCACATCAGGTTAAAGCCCTGGCCTGAAATACAGGCATCCCATATGAGTGCTGGTAGAGTCCCAGCTGCTCCACCTCCAGTCCAGCCTCTTGCTAATGCACCTGGGAAAACAGTAGAGGATGGCCCAAGGACCATTTTGCTCATGTGGGAGACCCAGAAGAAGCTCCTGGCTCCTGGCTTCAGATCAGCTCAGCTCTGTCCATTGTAGCCATTTGGGCAGTGAACCAGCAGACAGAAGATTCTCTCTCTCTCTCTCTCTCTCTCTCTCTCTCTCTCTCTCTCCCTACCTCACTCTCTACCTCTCTATATAACTTTTTCAAATAAATAAAATAATTTTTTTAAAAAAAAAGGTATCCTGCCATACTTCTTTCTTTCCTGTTAATTCCTAGGAATTAAAAATTGTCAGGGCCAGCACTGTGGCAAAATGGGTTATACCAACATCTGCAGCACTAGCATCCTCTATGGGAACCAATTGCATGTTCTACTTCTGATCCAGCTCCCTGCTAACATACCTGGGAAAGCAGCAGAATATGGTACAAATCCTTGGGTCCTGCATCCAAGCGAGAGAACTGGATGATACTTCCCTGACCCCTGGCTTTTTTTAAAAGATTTGTTTATTTATTTGAAAGAGTTACACACACACACAGAGAGAGAGAGAGAGAGAGAGAGAGAGAGGGAGGTCTTCCATCTGACGGTCTACTCCCCAACTTGTTGCAATGGCAGGAGCTGTGCTGATCTGAGGCCAGGAACCAGGAGCTTCTTCCAGGTCTCCCACTTAGGTGCAGGGGTACAAGGACTTGGGCCATCTCCTACTGCTTTCCCAGTCCATAAGCTGAAAGCTTGATCAGCAGTGGAGCAGCCGGGACTTGAACCAGCACCCTTATGGGATGCCAGTGCTTCAGGCCAGGGTGTTAATCTGCTGTGCATTGCACTGGTCCCTACTCCTTGCTTTACCCTGGCCCAGCCCCAGGTTTTCAGTAATTTGGGGAGTGAACCAGCAGATGGAAGAACTTTCTCATGTAAATGAACAAATCTTAAAAATATATAAATATATTTATGTAATAATCATGTTCATGGTTTAGAAATTTAGGGACCAAAATACATGCTTTTAAAAACCCACTCAGTATCATTCTTTGCTTTGCTGTTTTCTATCATGAAGATGTTTTAGATCTTGAATTTATCAGTCCTGTAAGCTTTTTTATTCTATACCTTTGACAGATTAAGTGGTTTTTATTTTTATTTTGTAAAGGAAGGTTGATGCATGTATTTGAAAATGTAGCAGAGTGGAAGAGACAGATTATCTATCTGCTGGTGTACTCCTCAGGTGGCTGCAGTGGCCTGGGCTGGGCCAGACTGAAGACAGGAACTTCATCTGGGTGTCCCATGTGGGTGACAGGGCCCCAGTTATCTTCTGTTGCTTTTCTGGGACCATTAGCAGGAAGCCGGATTGGAAGGGGAGCTGCTGGGACTCAGCTAGCACCCATATGGGATACCCACATTGCAGGCAGTGTCTTACCTCATGCTACAGCACTGGCACCAAGTGGTCACATTTTACCTAGGGAAAAGAAAAATTAAAACCTAGGAAATTAAATCCCATGGGCAAAGGATGTGGTGAGTGGAAAAACTGAAAACTTTTAGTACCTAGTTGTTGGTCATATGAAAGAAGTGGGACACTTACCTATATTATTTCCTTTAGTCCAGTTGGTGTTTCTTTAATTTTTTTTACTTAATTGGGAGGCAGAGGGAGAGAGAATGAAAATGCACTCTGATTTACTTTACTCCCCAAAATGCCTGCAACAGCCAGAACTGGGTCAGGCTGAAGCCAGGAGTGTGAACTTAATTTTTTTTTAATTATTTGACAGGTAGAGATAAAGATAGTGAGAAAAACAGAAAGAAAGGTCTTCCATCTGCTGGTTCATTCCCCAAATGGCCACTACAGCTGGCACTATGCCAATTCAAAGCCCGGAGCCAGGTGCTTCTTCCTGGTCTCCCATGAAGTTGCAGGAGCCCAAGCACTTGGGCCATCCTCCACTGCCCTTCCGGGCCACAGCAGTGAGCTGGACTGGAAGAAGAATAACCAGGACTAGAACACGGCACCCAAATGGGATGCTGGTGCTACAGGCAGAGGATTAACCAAGTGAGCCATGGCACCAGCCCATGAACTCAATCTTAATCTTCCATGTGTGGGCAGAAACCTGAATACTTGAGCCATCAGTGCTGCCTTATAGGATCGGTATTTGCAGGAAGCTGGAGTTAGGAACCAGAGCTAGGCACTGAAGCCCAGTACTCTGATGTAAGACTTGGACATCTTTTTTTTTCCCAAAGATTGATTTATTTATTTGAAAGGCAGAGTTGCATAGAGAGAGAGAGTCTTCCATCTGCTAGTTCACTTTCCAGTTGGCTGCAACAGCTGGAGCTGGGCTCATCCGAAGCCAAGGGCCAGGAGCTTCAAGGTCTCCCATGCATGTGCATGGGCCCAAGCACTTGGGCCATTTTCTACTGCTTTCCCAGGCCATAGCCAGGAGCTAGATAAGAAGTGGAGCAGCAAGACTCAAACCAGTGCCCATATGGGATGCCCATAATGTTTTCTTTAATTGGAGAAATGTTCCTTTGATAGAATGAGTGTATGACCCCACAATATTCTCTACTTACTCATAATAGGGTCTGAGATGTAAAAGTCATGATTAATTTCTTAGAAGAAAATTTACATACCCACAAGCAAAGAGAGAAAATTTTGTTGTTCTAATAAATGAATCAGAGTTTCAAAACTAATACTTAACTTGTATTTTAGAGGAGTTAATGACTTAACCAACTCTTCTATTGGAAATACTACGTTGTGGCCAGTGCTGTGGCACAGTGAGTTAAAGCACTGGCCTGAAGTGCCAGCATCCCATATGGGTTCCGGTTCTAGTCCCAGCTGCTCCTCTTCTGATCCAGCTCTCTGCTATGGCCTGGGAAAGCAGTAGAAGATGGCCCAAGTCTTTGGGCTGTTCTGAGGCTCTTAGAATAGTTAAGATATCTTAGATACTCATTAGTGAAATCTTTAGAAGTGTCAGAAAGCATGTAACTTTCTTTAACGATTTGAAACAGAGATGAGATCCATAAGGGCAGAACTGCTCAGCAGCCACAATGCAGGAATATGTATCTTTCTGACGATATCTTCATCTGCTTCTTGCAGTTGCAACAATCTGTGAGCTCTTGGTCTGTTTTCTGCCCTTGGGAGGGCCTAGGGTGCTCTATATTGTCTGTAAGGATTCAAAATTTGTTGTATATTAGTGTCTAATCATAAAATTTCCAAAGTGAAAAGCTGGATGTAATAAACTATGCCAGAATGCAAAAAATAAAAATACAAACATGGTGTACTGTCTATAAAGTACAGCGGTAAATCTGTATTATAGAGATACACATCTCTACACAATTCTCTCTTTCTTTCACTCTGAAAGTCTACATTCAGCTCTCGATGTTATGATTACTTAGGAATAGATTTCTTATACTTACTTTCATAATCAGTGAATTCGGAACTATTATTGTAGTATTGAGGATTGTACTGACTAAAACACTATGTTTATTCCATGTTAAATAACATCATCATATCTTTGGATTCCATTTATCCTGCTACTGATGTATTCACAGGAGAGGGGAGGTGGGAGGAAAACCCAAGATCCATCAGGGTGGAGGAGGAATGTCAGAGGCTGTGGTTCTATTGTACTGCAGCTTGGGTTCTGGAAGAACACATTAATGGACCCAGATGGTTTGAAGCTAACTGAGGGCCTATGTTCTGTACACTTGTCTGTGGTACTGCATTTTCATTTATGTAAAATTTATTTTCTTCAAGCAATATATTAATTTGGATGAAAATGAAGATGTTAAGGAATTTTCAGAATGGGTCTGTTTAACCCTCATTGGCTTTGTTTTTAGGCACTTAACTCAGAAAAGAAAAGATAGAAAAATACATTTTGGGTTCTCTTCATCTGTACCACGGGACTCTCTGGTTAAGATTTGTCATTTTGTCATATTTGATTCTCTGGACTCCCTGAAAAATCCCCTACTTTATTAGATGGAGTCCGTGTCTCACCATGGCAGTGAAAAGTTTAAAATGTCCCAGCTGTGCATTTAGCTAGGTCATGGACACATGCCATGGCACTTGCCAGCCAATTGTGTCAGGGGCATCATCTGAATCAGAATTACTTGCATGAAAACAAGGAGTTGCAGATTCTTCCAGTGAAAGTGGAGAGGAGCAGGAGCTGCAGAACATTGCCAGGGGTGAGTGTGCCATGGGATGCCATGTGGTGGCTGGTGTCTGGGGTGCTGGTTCTGCAGAAGATAGGGCTTATGGGGGCTGGTGCTGTGGTGTAGCAGGTAAGGCTGCCTCCTGCAGTGCCAGCATCCCATATGGTCACCGGTTCGATTCCCGGCTGCTCCATTTCCGATCCAGCTGTGCTATGGCCTGAGAAAGCAGTAGAAGATGGCCCATATCCTTGAACCCCTGAAACCACATGGGAGACCTGGAAGAAGCTCCTAGCTCCTGGCTTTGGATCAGCTCACTCTGCCCATTGCATCCAATTGGGGAGTAAACCAGCAGATGGAAGATTCTCTCTCTCTCTCTCTCTCTCTCTCTCTGTGCCTCTCCTCTCTCTCTGTAACTCTGACTTTCAAATAAATAAATCTTTTTTAAAAGAGCTTATGCTGATGGGTAGTGGTCATGGAAAATGTATGGGACATTTTGCAGCAAGATTTTGGATGAATTTTCCAACCCCTGAACCTCCTAGAGATTAGAATAGACTTCTAATGCGTAACTTCCTCTTATGCTTAATTAGGTTTTTGTTTTGAATTGTTTTTGATGAAACAGCAAGGAATTCTGAGTTATAGACTTCCTATTTCAGAGATAGGAGAACACTGATGCCTGCATTTTAATTAAATAATGCCTATCACCCTTTCTTAAGCAACAAATGATCACAGATTCTCTCTTTGCTGCTAAGTAATGAGCATGGTGATTCTTCCCACCGTAACCACCTTCCCACCTACACTCCCTCCCCTCTTTCTCCTTCCTCTCCCTTTGACATGGAATGCCTTACATAGCTAGGGTGAACATTTATCCCGCTTGGCCCTAAGTGTTCATACACTTCAACTCTGTGTAATTATTCATATGCCCTTTTTATGACCAAGCTTATGTCAGAATGACAAATTATATATTCACCTAATACTGAGAGTCATCAAATTGATTTCTATTTTCTTCTCTCTTAGGCAGTTCTTGAGGGGCAGAAATATTTATTTTGTGTATCATGTATTTATTCAACTAAAAGACTGACTGTCAAGATGCTGAGTTTTAGTGTCAAAGCAAATATGTTTCTAGACCCCATGAAGTCTACAGTCTGGCAAGAAAGAGCCATCTACCCCAAGAATATTGTTTAACATAGTAAATGCTGGTGTGAAGCCAGTGGATAAAGATTGAAGCATTCTTAATCTAGCACCACCTCTAATCCCATGATCTCTAATTGAGAGAAGTAATCAGAAACACAGAACTCCATGTTACCCAGTTATCTCTTTGAATTTCTGCTTAAAAATAAAACATATCAAACAACACATAAATACCCAGGAGTGCATAATATTTATATACTATCTTGATATTAAAAATAAGAACAAATAACCATGAAAAATAAAAACTTTGAATCTCCTTTGTTTTCTAGACAAGTTATAATCCTATGTGGTTCTTTACAGTACATTATTACCGTAAATTACAGTACATCATTACAGTAAATTATTACAGTAAATAATTACAGTAAATTATTTTTGTAGGTACTCTTCATCTCTCTCACATTTTTCCATTTGATAAATCAGATTTTAAAAACTGAGACACAAGACAAAAGAAATATCTTTAAGCAGGTATTATATATTGATTGACATTCTAAAAAACAGTTATTTATTTATTTGAAAGTCACAGTTACACAGAGAGGAAGGGGAGAGAGAGAGAGAGAGAAACATCTTCCATCTTTTGGTTCACCCACCAATTGGTCACAATTGCTGGAGCTGTACAGCTCCAATGCCAGCAGCCAGGAGCTTCTTCTGGGTCTCCCACACAGATGCAGCTGCCCAAGGACTTGGGCCATCTTCCACCACTTTCCCTGGCCATAGCAGAGAGTTGGATTGAAAGCAGAGTAGCCAGGACTCAACCTCCACCCATATGGAATGTCAAAGCTGGTGGTAGCTTTACCTGCTATGCCACAGTGCTGGCCCCTTGATTGGCCTTTAACTTAGACTTTTTAATGATATTAAAAAACACCATGCTTTTCTAAGCTCTTTCCATTCAGTTTCTACTTTGTAAACTCCAGATAATACTGTCCCCAGAATTAATCTAAGGTATAAATGATATGATATGAGGCATTTAACCCCTTAACCTGTCTCCTTGAATACTCAGCTATGTTAGCTCTGTGTCCATTCTTCTGTCTCTGTACTAGATGAATAAAAAGACAGTGTAAAATGATTTGAAAAGAACTATAAGGAGTCGGTGCCGTGGTGCTGCTGCCAATTGGGGACTGAACCAACAAATGGAAAACCTCTCTCTCTCTCTCTGTCTCTGCCTCTCCTTCTCTGTAACTCTGACTTCCAAATAAATCAATAAATCTTAAAAGAACTATAAACATCAATAAAACACAAATGAAAATTGTATTCTCAAAACTGGATATTAAACCATGCCTTCTACACCTCTGTTAAAAGTTACATTCTATCATAGTCATTTATGATTTCTAGGGCCAAAGTAGTAAATAAGATTTTTCTGGAAGAGACCGAGGTTATGAGGGAGCCAGGATTTGGGGTCAGTTAGCAGCAGTGAGTGTCACTCTTTCAGATTTGATGCAGGAAAGGAACAGCAACTGATCCCTGAGATTTTGGTGTGAGAAGGAAAGGAAGGAGGGACTTAACAAAAGCAAAGGCCCTCTGGTTGTGGGCACCCACCCCTGACTGCAGCCTTTGCGAGGGCCAGCTGGTGTCTCTAGGATTGCTGCGGCCTGGACTCCATTTCCCAAAGTTCCCAGGAGCTCTGACATATTCTGCCTTCCAAATGCCTGTGAGCATGCTCATGCCACTGCCAGTCCCTGGGGGTCTGAGTTGGACCAGAGGGAGTTCATTCCCTGATCAGGGTCAGCCCTGAGGGCTGTCCTGCTCCTACTCTGGCATTTACTGCATCTCCTGCTCTGCACGTGCAATCCCAGGCAGTTTCCGAGTGCTCACCCTGAGCCTGCCTCCTGCTGCTTCTTCCCTCTTCATTGTCCTCCTGTGGGTCCCATGTGCCAGGGACTCTCTTCCCCGCACTCCCCGCTTCACTCACTGTGTGTCCGGAAGAATGGGTACCTATTCCAGGGACTTTCTGCTACAGGTTTGGCATGCAGGAAGGGGCAGGGACATGTGTGGGAGAAGGGTGAGTGCCAGGGCACCAGTGATCATGGCAGCTTCCCCTGAGGTCAGGACTGGGACCCGGTCTGTTCTGTCTCCCACCTCCGCTTCCCAGGCTCCCAGTGCCTGGACTCTCTCCTGCAGAACCTCACCCAAACTGTCCCTAATGTGCTTTATTTAGTGGTTACAGGAGAGAGGGGGCAGCGTTCTGGGAACATGCACACACAGGGAAAGAAGGCAGAAAGACCCCTGCTCTCCACAGTTAAATAAGCCGGGTTCCCACTGTGGGTGGTTTCAGAATGCAGTCTGGTCTGGTCTCTTGATGTTTTCTGGGCTGTTGGTTCCTGCAGGGTGGGGCTGTATGGCCTTCAGCAGGGAGCCTGTGGCAGCAGAGGGGTGGGAAGAAGGATCTGACTAGGATCTGCCCCACTGCTCTCATCCTGCACCTCATCTTCCTGGTGGGGAGCAGTGTGAAGCGTGAATAGCTGCTTTGCGCATTGATCCCTCTCAAGTATTAATTATCAGACTTTTCCAATGCGGAATTTGAAGCTGTTCCAGAAACCTGGGGTGGGAAAACTCCCTTCTTTCAAACAGGCACAGAGACAGTGGAGGATCCAAGGAGTTTCTATTAATGGCCCTAGGCTCAGCTGGAATGATTTCCTGAGAATTGAGCATCAAATTCAAATTTCTTAGCTGTTACAGCATTGGTGGGTTTAAATGGCAGCCTACATGACTTAGGGCCACTTTTCCAATGGTCAGTGGGTCCAGTATGTTTGTAAAAGAGATGCTGGGGACAGATTTATTAGGACAGATTTATGACAGGAGTTTACAGAAACAGAACTTAGGACATCTTCCCTCCCTAGATAAGATTTCAGTGGGCAGCTGTTTCACTCATTAATTGTGAGCATCCACTTTTAAAGGTTTGTGTTGGATGAGGTCCACTTCTCTTTCTTTGATGATGTATTTGGCTGCTTTTCATTTTCTGTCTTCAGCTATTTCTTCTCCTGTTAGCAAGGCTCTCAAATGTTTTTAACTGCCACTGATCCCTTTGCAAAGTGAGAAGGGAACTAAAATTAATGCAAGTCTACTGTGTTGTCAATAACTGGAGCTACTATTTTAAAGATTTATTTATTCATTTGAAAGAGTTACACAGAGAGAGGAGAGAGAGAGAAAGAGAGAGAGACGTCTTCCATCGGATGGTTCACTCCCCAAATGGTAGCAACAGGTGTAGCTGTGCCAGTCTGAAGCAAGTAGCCAGGAGCTTCTTCTGGGATGAAGCTGTTTTTTGAAATAATTATTTATTTATTTTAAAGGCAGAGTTACAGAGTGGCAGAAACAGAGATAGATGGCTGGAGCTGTTTGGATCCACAACCAGAAGCCAGGAGCTTTGTCCAGGTCTCATAGGTGGGTGCAGGAGATGAGGGATTTGGGCCATCTTCTACTGTTTTCCCAGGCCACAGCAGAGAGCTGGATGGGAAGTGCAGCAGCCAGGATCCCAACCGGCACCCATATAGGATGCTGACACTGCAGGCAGTAGCTTTACCCACTATGCAACAGTGCTGCCCACTAACTGGAGCTCTTTTAATCTGAGTTTGCATAAAGTGGAGAATTACAGCATCATAAATACAGATAAGTAACATCTTTTTCTCTGCCCAGTACTTTACAGTTACCCAGTGATCCACTGAGAATCTAACATTCCACACTGTGAAATTAAGAAGGCCAGTTACTTGTCTTATTTTGGGTTCTGTGTTTAAACCCATGACATTTTTGACATGGGAGGATATTAGCTCTACAATTTGATAGAGACTGGTCTGTGGAAGCATCGATAGAAGTTACAACTGTGAGAGTGGTAAGAAAGAAGAGGGGAAGAAATAAGTGCCCCTTACCCCACACAGAGATGTCCACAAATGGAGTAGATGTGCATTTGAAAACTATGGCTGACTTTCTGGGACAAACTGTGTTTGAGTGCTTCACATGTTCTGATAGAAAGGTGTTGCCACCAGGTTATTAGTATATTTATTTAGTTAGTTTTTAAAGATTTATTTATTTATTTGAAAATCAGAGCTACACAGAGAGAGAAGGAGAGGCAGAGAGAGAGAGAGAGAGAGAGAGAGAGAGAGAGAGGTCTTCCATCAGGTTCATTTCCCCAATGGCTTCATCATTGTGAACTTTGCTCAGTTCCTGACCTATACCTTTCCTTTAACCTAGTACTTTGCCATGTAGTAGCCCATGAAAACTGCAGACTGCATAAATAAATGAATACTTGGAGGGTTGTGACTCCTTAGAGGAACATCATGAGACAGGAGGAATAAAACAAAACAAAAATATCCTCCGTGTATAGAAGGTACACTGTTTTTGAAAGCCACAGAGAAGAGGAAGAAGAAGGAAAGTAGTGAGACTGGAAAGTTTGTGGCAAAGGTAATAGGCACTAGTCAAGAATTCAACAAGCCCATTAGGAAAGTATTAAGGATTCTTTACTTCCATGTAGACTCTGCCCTCTTATGGTGAACAGGGTCCTCTAAACCCACTTGTTGCACAAATGAAAACCCAATCATTGTCTTCTCCCACAGATGGAGTCTGCTATTGGTTTTGATTTGCATTTCCCTAATGGCTAGTGATATTGGGCATGTTCATTTATGTCTTGACCATTGAGATTTCCTCTTCTGAGAAACCTCTATTCTGATCATTGCCCATTTCTTACGTGTACATTTTGCTTCTTGTTTGGAGTTTTTCCAGTTCTATATATGTATGTTCTGGCTATCAATCTTTAGTCATAGTCGGAGTTTTCAATGTTTCCTGCCATTCTGTCCATTGTATGTTCACTCTGTTGATTACTTTGTTGTGAAGATGTATCTTAATTTGATATGCTCAAATTTCTATATTTTATTTTTGTTACTTGTGCTTTTGTAATCTTACACAAACTGTTGTCTCTGCTAATGTTTTACAGTTTCTCATATGTTTACTTAGTTTTTGGTTTTATATTTAGACTTTTAATTCACCTTGAGTTGCTTTTACATAGTGTATGAGGTGTTGGGTATATTTTCAGGCTTATACATATGGATAATCACTTTCCTTTAAACCATTTGCGAAAGGGATTCTTCTTTTTCCTGTTTGTTTTCTTTCCTTTGTTAAATAGGAGTTGCCTGTAGAAAAGTCGGTAAATTTCAGCTGCCTATTCTTTTCCATTGAACTATGTGTCTGTTTTCCTACAGTGCTAACACTGCTTCTATTTTTTTAAGATTTATTTATTTATTTGCAAGGCCAGATGCTTCTTCCAAGTCTCTCATGTGGGTGCCAGCACCCTAGAACATGGTCCATCTTTCACCAATTTCCCAGGTGCATTAGTAGGGAGCTGGATTGGAAGTGGAGTACCTGGTCTTCTAGCAATAACATATGGGATGCATGCACAGCAGGTCAAGGCTTTAACCCACTACACCACAGAACCAAACCCTTCCTTATTTACTTCTGCTGTGATCTTTCATTATTCACTTTTTTCTACTGCCCTGTAACTTGAATCATTCCTGTTTTTTTCTGGATTCTGGAGGATGCCAGTAGGTTGTTTCTGGGATATCTTTTTTGTGTTAGTAGATACTTGGTAATCTAAAATCACAGATTTGGTTTCTATATTTCTCTGCTAATCATGAGGACCTTCTAGATGACAGCAGAAAATGCTGGCAGAAATGAGGATATATTAATTTGCTAAGAAAATACCACAGAGAATATGATGTAAATCATGGAATTTTACTTCTCATAGATGTAGAGGTTGAAAATATCAGATCAAGGTCCTAATAGGCTTGATTTTTCCAGAAGCCCTTCTCTGATGTGACAGAAACATCTATCATTTGATCTGCTTAAAACTACTTTCTTCAGGTAGAGTCATGTTGGTGGTTAGCACATCAGTGTTTGAGTTTTAGGGAGGCACATTTCAGTCCACAACAGCAAAGGGGCCCTGTGGTCTACTTCAAATACAGCCATCTCTGCGGAGGACAGAAAGTTTGAAATCAGCATTAGGAGTTCTCACAGTATTACTGTCAGTGCTATCTCCATCAAATGTGCATTCATGTACACACAAACAAAACTACCTGTACACATAAACACATTCAACAGTGGAAATGCCTGATGGTTGTGTACAGGTAACATCAATATAATAATCCATAAGATGGCCTATTAGCAGACATTAAAAAGAGAATTAGAAAGAATGACAACAAAATCTGCAGTTACCTATATTTTATGTCTATATGTATGATATTCAGTATTTATAGTTGCTAAAAGATGAATACTGATGTGTGGGAATAAAAGCTAAACCTTACCTTGCAATATTGCAGCCTAGTCTATATGAAAGATGTCTTCCTAAAACCTTTCCCTGGGCCCACTTTGTGGCATAGTAGATTAAGCATCCACCTGCAGCACCAGCATCCCACATGGGCACCAGTTTGAGTCCCTGCTCCTGCATTTCCAATCCAGCTCTTTGCTAATGGCCTAGGAAAGCAGTGGAATATGCCCTGAGTGCTTGGGCCCCTGCACCCATGTGAGAGACCTGGAGGAAGCTGCTGACTCCTGGCTTCTGGCACCTGGCTTCAGATCAGCCCAGCTCCAGCCATTCTGGCCATTTAGGGGTGAACCAGTCGATAGAAGACCTCTCTTTCTCTTCCTCTCTATATCTGTAACTCTGCCTCACAATAAAGAAATACATTTTTTAAAAACCTTTCACATTTTAAATTTCTTAATTGTTTTAAAGATTTATTTATTTATTTATTTACAAGTCGAGTTACAGACAGAGAGGAGAGCCAGAGAGAAAGAAAGAGGTCTTCCATCTGATGTTCACTCCCTAATTGCAACTGCTAGAGCTGTGCTGATCTGAAGCCAGGAGCCAGGAGCCAGTTCCAGGTCTCCCAGATGGGTACAGGGGCCCAAGGGCTTGGGCCATCTTTTACTACTTTCCCAGGTCATAGTGGAGAGCAGGATCAGAAGTGGAGCAGCTGAGTATTGAACCGGCCCCCATATGGGATGCTGGAGCTTCAGGCCAGGGTGTTAACCTGCTCCACCACAGCACCAGTCCAACATTTTAAATTTCTGATACTCTAAGGTAGCACAGGACTACATTACATCTAGGAAAGATGCATTTAAAAATTATAAATCTAGTGCATTTCAGCAGTTTTAACAAATACTTCTGATTTTCTCAGCATTATGTATAAATAAATGACATAATGAGTCATTGTCAGATTTTTAGCTTTTGACAGCCACTTATAATATTTCACAGCTTTTTGAAATTTATTGCTAGTGTGTTTTTCTCAACACATGCACTGGATTTTACCAGTTTAGGGCACAGTGTGTTGCCTCTTATAGGATTTGTATTTTGATGGGTTTTCATGGCACATGTAATCAACATCTGCAAATCCTCAAAAACACATAAATAATAACATGAATCAGGCTTTTTTCTTAAAGATTCATTTATTTATTTGAAAGAGTTGCACAAATAGAGGAGAGGTAGAGAAAGAGAGACAGACAGACAGAGAGGTCTTCCATCTGCTGGTTTACTCCCAGTTGGCTGCAATGGCTGGTCTGTGTTGATCCGAAGCTAGGAGCTTCTTCCGGTCTCTCACATGTGTGCAAGGCCCCAAGGACTTGGGCCACCTTCTACTGCTTTCTCAGGCCATAGCAGAGAGCTGGTTCAGAAGTGGAGCAGCCACGACTTGAACTGGCACCCATATGGCTTGCCAGCACTGCAGGCAGCAACTTTATCTGCTATGCCACAGCGCCTGCCCCACATTGCATCTCTTTAAGATGATATGGATTTAAGTTCATGAGAAATTATTAGCATCGTGGGAACTGATAGATATGGATGAAGCAGGATGGACTTGTTAGGAAGGGTGATGTTAATTTTCTTATAAAATAAATAAATAAGAAATTAAATATGGTCAGACATAAATGAAGACTAAATTTTTTTAATGGTGATCCAGAAAACACTGATCTCAGGTCTTTTTCTTCCAGTGTTAAGTTTATATTTTTAAAGGCATATAAAGTGAACAAATTTCATGTAATTTATATATACAGTTTGAAGAGCAAACTGATAACATCCTATCCTATCTTCCCTTGGTCTCATATTTCCAACTCGCTCCTTCTCATTTTATTTTCTTTTAATTTTGACAGCTGCATGCTTTGATTTTATTTTAGAATCACAAGCTTTAACCCTCTACAAAATAAAGAATTCAGCAAGTAGTAGTAGAAATATCAATGAGTATATGTTGTATACTCTATCAAAGAGTACAGAAAAGTGCTATGAACAATACTCAAATCTCAAAATGTCCATTTAACTCATATGCTACTTTTCGTTGTCTATATATTAATTACCACCAGTCAGAGAAAACATATGGTATTTGTCTTTTGGGGGCTAGCTTTTTTCATGAAGCATACTTGTTTCCAGTTCATCCATTTAGTTACAGAAGATGGGATTTCATTCTCAAGTATGGCTGAATAGTATTTTACACTGTATATATAGCTCATATTTTTTTTCTAGTCACCAGTTGATGGATATCTGGGTTGATTCCATGTTATCTATTGTGAATTGAGCTGTAATAAACATAAGGGTACAGATAACTCATGCCTATGCATATTCTATTTCATTTAATGTGGATAAATTCTCAGGAGTCAGATGACAGGATCATATGGTATGTTTGTTTTCAGATTCCTGAGGAACTTTGATACTGCCTTCCATAATGGTTGTACTAGCTTCATTCCCACCAACAGTGGGTTAGGGTACCTTTTTCTCTCCCTCTCCACCAGCCTTTATTGTTTGTTGACATTTTCAAAAGAATTATTTTTTTGAAAGGTGGAGTTACAGAGAGGGAGAGACAGAGGCAGAGGCAGAGAGACATAAGTATTTTATCTGCTTGTTTATTCTCCATATGGCACAACAGGTGGTGCTGGTCCAATCGGAAGCCAGAGTTAGGAGCATCTCCCTGGTCACCCAAGTGGGTGCAGGGACCCAGTCACTTGGGCCATCCTCTACTGCCCTCCCAGTCCAGTGCATAAAGCTGGACTGGAAGAGGAGCAACCGGGACCAGAACTGGCACCCATATGGGATGCCGGCTCCATGGGTGGAGGATCAACCCAGTGTGCCACGGCACTGGCCCCCATCAGGGATATTTTTCTATAGTTCCCTCTCTCCACTGTATCTTTTTCTAGTTGAAGAATTAAGGTGATGCAGGATTAATCGAAGGAGTTTGAGAGGATTGTCTCTCAATTCTTTTGAATAGTTTGAGAAGAATTGGGATTAGTTCTTTAAACTTCCTGTAGAATTCAATAGTGAGCCTGTCTGATCCTGGACTGTTCTTTGTTGGGAGGGTCTTTAGTACTCATCAAATCTCTGTCTTGGTTTTTGGTTTGTTTAGCTTTTCTATGTGTCTTCATGACTCAATTTTGATATATTGTGTATGTCCAGGAATCTGTTGATTTTTCCTCTAGGTTTTCCAATTTGTTAACAGTCACAACAGATGCCCACATCCTATATTGCAGTGCTAATCTGAGTTTTGGGTACTCCACTTCCAAATCAATTTCATGTTAATATCCCTAGGAAGCAATAGATAATAGCTCAAATTCTTTCTTTCCTGTCATCTAATTTGGAGAACTGCAACCTCAATGGGGACTTGAGAACCTGGTCTTGCACAGTTGTAGCCATATAGAAAGTGAACCAGCAGATGGGAGATCTCTCTGCTTCTCTTTCCTTCTCTCTTTGTCTCTGTGTCTTTCTGCCTTTTTTATCATATTAAAATATTTAATTACTTACTTGAAAGAGTTACAGAGAGAGGGAGAGACAGAAATCTTCCACCACCTAATTCATTTTTGAGATGACTTTAATAGCCAGAGTGTGGCCAGGTTGAAGCCAGGAACTTTTCCTCCAATGTGCGTGGCAGCATCCCAGGCATTTGGAGCATCTTTTCCTGCTTTTTCAGTCCATTGGTAAGGAGCTGGATCAGAAATGGAATAGCTGGTACTTGAACTGGTGCACATACAGGATGCCAATGTAACAGATAGCAGCTTTGTCCACTGCACCACAACCACCAGCTCCTCTTTCTGCCTTTCCAATAAATAAATCTTTTGAAAAAGAACTTAAGGTAGTAAAAGTCATCATGACTGAGCAATGGCAAATTTATTGAAGTGATCTATTTTCTTAAAGATCCTTTTATGAATTTGAAAGGCAGCACTAGAAAGAGAGAGTGGGAGAGATGGATCTTCCTCCTGGTTTGTTCACTCCTCAAATGGCTGCAATGACTGTGGCTAGGACAGACTGATATCAGGAGCCAGGGGCTTCTTCCAGGTCTCTCACATGGGTGCAGGAGCCCCAATATTTGAGTCACCCTGTGCTGCTTTTCCAGACACATTAGCAGGGAACTGGATCCGTTTGGAGCATTAATGTCTATGATACTCTCCTTGCAGTTGAAGGATTTAGAATCCATTTCGATTATGGGTGGGCCAAGTACAACAGCTCCCAATTGTCCAAGGTTTGGATTAGATGGGTTCTGAGAAATTTTGTTAAAATAGTTATTAATCATAACTCTCAGTTTAAGCTTTTCTTACCAAATTTTCGTGTTTGCTGATGTTTATATCTATGGGAAAATTGGGTCTCTGGATTGCAACCAATGAAAGCATCCAGACTAACAGTAATAAGGTCAACAGTCAGCAGAATGATGTCCAGCTGAACTGAAATAGCTTTTCTTATTTGGTAGAGGGGTTACCTCCTGCATTATACTGACATACTGACATAGACAGTAGATATTGGAGCCTGTCCCTTCTGCCAAATGGAGAATACCATATTTTGGTTCATCATATATATATTTATATATTATAATATATTATATTATATATTTCTATACATAATATAGAATTACATATGATTATTATAAATATATAATTATATAATTATTATATATGAATTTATTATTTATATAAAATATATAATTATTTCTGATCCAGCTCCTTACCAATGGATTGAAAAAGCCGTGAAAGATGCTCCAAGTACCTGGGTTGCTGGGACACACATCGGAGGAGAAGCTCCTGGCTTCAACCTGGACACACTCTGGCTATTGAAGTCATCTCAATAATATATATATAATATATAATACAATAAATTATATAATATTATCTGTTTATAATTATTATATTTATATACATAAATATATAAATAAATGTAAATATATATATAAAGAATTTATTTATGTAGTTGACAGGTTTACTTACAGAGAGTGAGAAGAAGAGACACAGAAAGGTCTTCCATATGCTCATTTACTCCCCTAATGACTGCAATGTCTGCAGCTGGGCCAATCTGAGCTAGGAGCTTCCAGGTCTCCCACATTTTGGCAGGGACAGAAGCACTTGGAACAGCTTCTACTGCTTTCCCAGGCTATTGCAGAGAGCTGGATGGGAAAAGGAGAAATGGGGACCAGAACTGGTACTCATATGGGGTGCCAGCACTGCAGGTAAAGGATTACACCACTGCACCACAGTGCTGGCCCCAGTCTATCCTTTATTAAGGAGATCTCAGTAATCATGTTCAGGTATTGCTGTCCTATATTCATGGCCAAAGTCCTAGCAGACAACATGGTTTGGAGAATCGTAAGCACAAGGTGTGTAGGAGAATTCATTTCTCATACAGCACAGTTAATAACAAGGTTCCAAGAGGGGAAATTACTTGCATCTTAGTCTTTGAGAACTATTGGACATCACAGGTGATCTAAAGAATTTAGAAGGTTTGTGAGCCCCTAGAGTGAAAAAGTCACTGGGAGCACAAGGACAGTGCCTAGAGTTTATTTTGATGGATTTTAGCCCCTTTCATTGGAGGGAGGCCTGAAGAAGCTGGACTGATTTGTAAACCTCAGAAGTGTCTTTTCAAGATGAAGGCAAACTTAGACTGAGGGGTTTTTGGAAAAACTGAACAAAATGCATTAGCCACACTTGGTTAAGATACATCATTTATCTATTGATTTTCATCAGATCTGTTAGCATTAGGTATAAGGTACAGTGGACATGGTGGTTGGCATATAACAATATGATTTTAGTAATATATCATGAGGTGCTTTTATTTTTAGTGGATTTAGCAGGTAAAATTGGGCTACCTAATGGGATATAGCTGGAATAATCACCTTTTTGTTAAATAAATCTGAGGTAACAAATGTTAGTTAATGAAGACATTGAGTTTTCTTTTATTGGGCCTTCTTGGTTATTTTAATCTGGGATCTGCGAATTCTCATTTTCTCTAGGCAATTTGCAACTGAAAAATTTTATTTTATTCCTCATCACTTCAGACCAACTCTGCTGCTTCTGGGATTTTTAGTACATCTGACAATTGGAAATTTAGACAATAGTATAGTTAAAAAGAGATGTACCAATAAAGTATTTATATTTATTCTGATACATATTTTGGAATTCTTCTAAAATTCCTATAGAGTATCCTTGTTAAATTTAGTTGCATCCCAGGTTAAGATTTATTGGAGGCAGGCGCCATGGCTCAATAGGCTAATCCTCCAGCTGCAGTGCAGGCACACCGAGTTCTAGTCCTGCTGGAAGCACCAGATTCTGTACCAGTTGCTCCTCTTCCAGTCCAGCTCTCTGCTATGGTCCAGGAGTGCAGTGGAGGATGGCCCAAGTGCTTGGGCCCTGCACCTCCATGGGAGACCTGGAGGAAGAACCTGGCTCCTGCTTTGGATCAGCGCAGTGTACCGGCCGAAGCACACTGGCCACAGCAGCCACTGGGGGGTAAACCAATAGAAAAAGGAAGACTTTTCTGTCTGTCTCTCTCTCTCACTGTCCACTCTGCCTGTCAAAATAAAAAATAATTTTTATAAAAAGACTTATTGGAGCCACTCTAGTGATTATACACATGAAACTTTGTTAATAAATGCAAATAGCACCTGGGAAAATTGATGTATATCTTATGCTGTAGAGACTTAAGATTGAACATCTTTTTTTAATCTTTTTTAATTATATAATTTAAAAACAAATTTTAGATTTTTTTTGACTTTACTAAGCCACAGCTCTGGCCCCATTAATATGTCTTAACAATGTTTTTTCCTCTCAGACTTATCTCTATTGGTTCAGTTAACTGCATGCCTTTTCTTTACATTCAGATTCTCTCAGCTGTCAAAGCTTATTCATCTTAATTCTGTTGTTCCTATTTCCCTCCATTTTATTCTGTCCCTAGGCTAATTGAGGTCATGATTCTCCATTCCTTCTGTGTGGTGTCACAGTAGGCTTGAAGTGTTCTTTTTCTCTTCTGAT
This sequence comes from Oryctolagus cuniculus, assembly GCF_051225735.1. Classification (NCBI taxonomy): domain Eukaryota; kingdom Metazoa; phylum Chordata; class Mammalia; order Lagomorpha; family Leporidae; genus Oryctolagus; species Oryctolagus cuniculus. The sequence continues at coordinate 80,999,053 of NC_142879.1, read as the reverse complement.
TTCTAAAGAAAGAAATTATGTATTCCCCCAGTTTAGATATTTTAATAATTCATTCTAAAACAAAGGTTAAATGTTCTTAATTTGACAAGAATTTTCAGGGCCAGTGGTGTAGCATAGTGGGTAGAGCCACCACTTGCAGTGCTGGCAGCTCATATGGATCCAGATCTCTGCTAAAGCCTGAGAAAGCAGTAGAAGATGGCCCAAGTCCTTGGCCCCTGCACCCATGTGGGAGACCTGGAAGAAGCTCCTTGCTCCTGGCTTTGGATTGGCACAACTCTGGCCATTGCAGCCAACTGGGGAGTGAACCAGTCGATGGAAGACCCCTCTCTCTTCTCTGCCTCTCTCTGTGTAATTCTGACTTTAAAATAAATAAATCTTTAAAAAAAGAATTTTTTCTAATTTTAGAATTGTTCTCCTTCATTGTCACTTCAGGGTGTGTGTAAGGAGTGCATATCCAGTTTTTCTATTTTGGATTTTTGGGATTTTGTATTAGCTCTGCTGTGTATTCATTTTTCTCGAGCATTGGTGATATCTTCTCCTTAGTTGTATTAAGAGAGAGAGCAATAGCCCTCATGTCTTTTTAGGTAAGTAAGACATATTAAAAACAGAGCATTCAGTATACATTCATAGTAGTTTGACTTATTCAATTGATTTTCCTGAACTCCCTTGGACATTCTTGGTCTCTGCTGTACAACTTTCTATACTCATTAATTCTTTGATATTCCCAAATCCAGAAAATGAATGACTCAACAGCTGTGTTCCTGTATTTGCTGGGACTCAGGGTAAGAAGCAAAGTGGAGGTGTTCAGGAATCTAAAGGTACATGCTACATAGCAAAGCACATCATTTCCTATACAAAGTGACTGGGAAATCCAGAATCTTTTGCACACATATTGGATCCTGAACTATTACTGGACTATTCAGTAAGATTTTAATGTATTTATTTTCTGTGTGTGTGTTTGTATTTCTAAATAAACTCTGCTGGGCTACTTAACATTAACATGTATTGCAGAATTCTTTCATCAGTTTTTACTTTTAAAAAGTTTCTCTTTCAGTTTTATGGGAGAGGGTAGAAGTTTTCTGCTATGTAACTGAAAATTCATTCATTCATTAAACTTAAAATATTTGTTTGAAATGGGTGGAATACTATTAATTCTTGTGTGATTTACATGAAACTAAATACATTCTCTATTTTGTTTTGCTTAAAATTTCTGCATGTGTGGACTTCTTTTTTCCTTCTTGCCCCAAATCCCTTTGTGTATTGGGATGGCAAATGGGTTTTACACTGGAGAAAACATGTTATTTTGGCTAAGAAGTACTTAGCCTTCTGGCTTCAAGTATTCAAATATTACATGAGAAATCAGTAAATTTGTTTACTGTACAAATGTCCTTCATACAATTTTGTAATGTTCTGGAATGTGAGAGGAAGCAGGAAATAGGAGTTTTATGGGTGGGAAGGAAGTTTGGGGGGAGAGGAAACCACTGTAATCCAAAAGCTGTACTTTGGAAATTTATATTTATTAAATAAAAGTTAAACAATTTTGTAATCTCCATCTTCCTCTTTATTTTTTCCTTTTTTAAAAAAGATTCATTTATTTTTCTTTAAAGTCAGAGTTACATGCACAGAGAAGGAGAGAGAGAGAGGGAGAGCAGTCTTCCAACCACTGGTTCACTCCCCATTTGGCCACAATGGCTGGAGCTCTGCCAATACAAAGCCAGGAGCCAGCAGCTTCTTTTGGGTCTCCTATGCAGGTGCAGGAGCCCAAGGGCTGGGCCATCCTCTACTGCTGGATACTTGCCTAAAAAGCTGGATAATAATTTGAGTAGCCAGGACTTGAACTGGCACCCTTGTGGAAAGTCAGCACTGCAAGCCACAGCTTTACTTGCTACTCCACAGCATCAGCCCCCTAAATACTTATGACTATTGCTACGCTATTGGAATTTATAATTGATAATGCTGAACAATTGAAACTGTCTTATTTACAATTGTAGGACTGGATATGGCAGTTTTACTTGAAGTACAGTATGTAGCCTGCTTATTGTATGATTTTTGGAAAAGCATGTATTTATATACAACAGCAGACCTGTAATCATTTAAAAGTGAATTATCATGATTACCCAGATGTAAAGAATGCAATATGTGCTAATGAGTTAGCAGTCACAGACATTTAGAATTAGAGGGATTTTGGAACCTTTTCAATACTGCAGTTTTTATGAAAAACTAATAATTTTTTTATTTGACAGGTAGAGTTATAGACAGTGAGAAAGACAGAAAGGTCTTCCTTCCATTGGTTCACTCCCCAAATGGCTGCCACAGTTGGAGCTGTGCCCATCCAAAGCCAGGAGTCAGGTGCTTTCTCCTGGTCTCCCATCCGGGTGCAGGGCCCAAGCATTTGGGCCATCCTCAACTGCCTTCCCGGGCCATTGCAGAGAGCTGGACTGAAAGAGGTGTAACCAGGACTAGAACCCTTTGCCCTTATGGGATACCAGCACCACAGGTGGAGAATTAACCAAGTGAGCCATGGCACTGGCCCCCAATAAATTTACTCTTAACAAAATATCAAAATATCTTATTCAGTATAAAGTTAGTAGTGAAAAAGAGACTACCTTGTTGAACACAGAAATTTGAGATTATATTTCTTGGTATTAATTTGCATCTTAAGGCTTATTGCCTAGTTTATTTCAACATTTCCATCTAATATTACTAATAATATCTTGTACTTAGTGGTTCACTGTGTGCCAGACAATATTCTTTTGATTTTTTAAAAGATTTATTTATTTATTTATTTATTTGGAAGTCAGAGTTACACAGATAGTGAACAAGAGGAAGAGAGAGAGAGAGAGAGGTCCTCCATCTGCTGGTTCACTCCCCAGATGGCCTAAAAGGTCAGAGATATGCCAATCTGAAGCCAGGAGCCAGGACCTCTTCAGGGTCTCCCATGCAGATTCAGGGGCCCAAGGACTTGGGCCAACTTCCTACTGCTCTCCCAGGCTATAGCAGAGAGCTGGATGGAAAGTGGAGAAGCCGGGACTTGAACTGGTCTCCATATGGGATGCCCCCACTGCATGCAGTGGCTTTACTGGCTACACCACAGCACTGGCCTCAAGACAATGCTCTAAAATGATGCATTAATTATTCCCAAATATTGAAAAGTGGCATGGTACACATTTGAATGTGTTGTTTTGTACTAGTTGTAGAAACAGTTTAAAATATATTTGTATTTAAAAATGTAAGCTATGATCTAAAGTTTTACTTTCCCCTAAGGTGCCTGTTTGGTAACTGAGAGATTGTTGAAGTCTCAAGTTAGAGTACAACTGATATTATCCAAGCCTCCTTTATCACATGAGGATGCTAAATGCCAAGGCCCAGAGAAGTAAAGTGAATTGTTCGAGGTCACATAGGTAAGTTGTAGCAGGGATAATTCTGTATTAGCATTAGGTATCCTGATACATAGGCCACTGTTCTGTCAATTTTGTACTCCTTCTGGAGTTAAAGATTCTAAGTTGTGGAAAATTAAGTTTGGAAATTTAGTGGTTGCTATGTTGTTATGGTGAGCAATTTCTGTGTATAGCTATGAGTTGCTTAAATTTTATTCAATATATTTTTCTAGTATGTTTGCAATTTATTTGAAATGTATAACAAATAGCTTCATCTATTTGCCAAAAGAATTTTTTGAAGATTTATTTATATTATTTGAAAGTCAGAATTACACAGAGAGAGAAGGACAGGCAGAGAGAGTGGTCTTCCATTCACTGGTTCACTCCACAGTTGGCCTCCATGGCTGGAGCTGTGCCGACTGGAAGGCAGGAGCTAGGAGCCTCTTCCTGGTCTCCTATGCAGGTGCAGGGGCCCAAGGATTTGGACCATTTTATAGTGCTTACCCAGGCCGTAGCAGAGAGCTGGATAGGAAGTGGAGCAGCCAGGTCTTGAACTGATGCCCCTATGAAGAAGAAGTGTTAGCACTGACATAATAACAGACACATAGTTCAATGGAAAAGACTAGGTAGCATAGAAATAAACCCAAATTTCTACCAGCAACTCATATTTAACAAAGGAACTAAAATGAACTGGAGAAAGAAGAATCTCTTTCACAAGTGGTGCAGAGGAACTTGATTATCCATATGTAGAAGCCTGAAAAGAGATTCCAACATCTCTTACACTATCTGAAACTGAACTCACAGTGAATTAAACATCTAATCATAAGACCCAAACCCAAGTAAACATAGGGAAACTCTAAATATTGTCAACACACAATAGCTTTTGGGTAAGATTCCAATAGCAATAGTCACAAAAATAAAAACAGAGACATTTGAGTATATCCAACTAAGATACTTCTTCACAACAAAGTAAACATCAGAGTGTAGATACAATGAACAGATGGCAGGAAAAATTAAAACACTGAATGTTTACAGATTTCCAGAACATTTACATGAATTGGAAAAACTCCAAAAAATACAGCGAAGAAACAGGCAAGGATCTGAATAGACATTTCTCAGAAGAAATGTAAATGGTCAAAACATGTGAATATGCCCGATGTCACTAGCCATTATGTAAATATAAATCAGAACACCATATCAGTCTCCAACACCTGTGGGAGAATACAACACTCAGGTGTGTGTTTGTGCAGCAAGTGGGTTTAGAGGACCCTGTTCACCTCTGGAGAGCAGAGTCTACAGGGAGACAAAGAAACCTTACTGCTTTCCTAATGGGCTTATTAAGTTCTTGACCAGTGCCTGTTAGTCTTGCCACAAACTTTCTAGTCTCACTACTTTCCTTCTTCTTCCTCTTCTCTGTGACTTGTAAAATAGTATACATTCTGTATGCTGTGGATACTTTAGATTTATTTTATTCCTTCAGTCTTCTATGAAGTTCCTCCACAAAAGCACAGCCCTTAAGATATTCATTCATTTATGCAGTCTGCAGATTTCATGAGCTACTAAATTCCAAATAGTATGTTAAAGGCAAGATCTAGGCCTAAGAGAAAAGTGGTCTGAATTCTGTGCCTAGAAGAGGATTTGGGACATAGTAGAACTTCAGTGAAGTGCTATGTGAATGACATGCACTCATTAAATGAGTAATCTAAAGCATACACTGCATTTAAGCAACACAGCAGCCCTACTCACCTCAGGTAGAGCAACTGAGAGGAATAATGTGAAGAAAAATAAGACATCAATAAGTTGAATAATAACAGAGAAAAAAACAAAATGAGATAGATGCCAACATTACTGACCTATTTTTGAGGAATTAAATTGATAGAGGGGCTGGCATTGTGGCTAAGTGGGGTAAGCTGCAATCTGTGAGGCCAGCATATCATGTGAGTTCCACTTTGAGCTTAGGAATCTCCACTTCCAATTTAGCTCACTGCTAAACACCTGGGAAACCAGCAGAAGATGGACGAAGGACTTGGGTCCTTGCCACTGATGTGGGAGACTTGGATGAAGCTCCTGACTTCAGCATGTCCCAGGCTCCACTGTTGAAACTCTCTGGGGTGTGAGCCAGCAGATGAAAGCTATCTCTGTCTTTCCCTCTCTCTCTAAATCCACCTTTCAAATAAAGATTTAATAAAGAAATTAACTGATTTCAAAATACACAAAAACATGAACAATACTATATCATCTTTATGCCAAAATGATCAAAAATAACAAATGCTAGAGAGCATATGGGAAAAGAAAACCGTCATATATGGTGGGTGAAAACACAAATTAGTACAGATGTTATGCAGAACAGTATGGTCATTCCTTAAAAAGGATAAAAATTGGGGCCGGCGCTGTTGTGCAATGAGTTAAAGCCCTGGCCTGAAGGGCCAGCATCCCATTTGGGTGCCAGTTCTAGTTCCAGCTGCTCTTCTTCCAATACAGCTCTCTGCTATCTCCTGGGATAGCAGTAGATGGCCCAAGTCCTTGGGCCCATGCACCCATGTGGGAGACCCAGAGGAAGCTCCTGTCTCCAGGTTTCAGAATGGCATAACTCTGGCCTTTGTAGTTATCTGTAGAGTGAACCAGCTAATGGAGGACCTCTCTGTGTCTCTACCTCTATTGTAACTCTTTCAAATAAATAACAAAAATTTCAAATAAGATAAAAATTGACCTACCATGTGAGAGTTATCTTGCTCTTGGCTATATATAATAAGGAAATTTTATTAGAAGGAAAGGAGAAGAGCATATCAAAGATACATCAATTTTACCATAACATAGTTCACTGCAGCCAGGATTTGAAACCAATCTAGCTGTCCATCAATGAAAAAAATGGACAGGGGAACTTCATTTAGATACAAAAAAGAACAAAATATTATTAAATTAATTGAAATAAGCCAGAAGCAGGAACACAAATGTCACCTGGTCCTTGTCACATGTGGAAGTGAGAGAAAATAATGGATCTGAACACAGAACTGTGATTAGTAGAGGCTGAGAAGGGAAGCAGCTAGGGATAGAGGGGGATTGGATAATAGGTAACAAAATACAAAGAGGCAGAAAGAACTTCTGGTGTCCCATAATATAATGAGATGACTACATTCAACCATATTAGGTTCTGTGTAAAGAACTGAAAGAGAGGAGCTGGTAGTCTCAAATCATGGAGAAGAATTAGAAACTGTACTTGCTTGGGGGCCAGCATTATGGCACAGTGGGCTAACGCCCTGGCCTGAAGCACCAGCATCCCATGTGGGTACCAGTTCTAGTCCTGGCTGTTCCTCTTCTGATCAAACTCTCTGCCATGGCCTGGGAAAGCAGTAGAAGATGGCCCAAGTTTGGGTCCTGGCACCCAAGTGGGAGATCTGGAAGAAGCTCCTGGTTCCTGGCATCAGATTGGCAGAGCTCCGGCCATTGCGGCCATCTGGGGAGTGAACCAGCAGAGGAAGACCTCTCTCTCTCTCTGCTGCTACTTCTCTCTGTAACTCTTTCAAATAAATAACTCTTTAAAAATTTAATAAAACTGTAGTTGCTTAGCTTGATCACTTTTTACTGCATAAATGTGTGCAAATATTGCACTACACCCTGTAATAATGCATGACTAGGACACATTAATCACAAATTATTTCAATGAAATTTTAAAAATTAGAAGCATTTCTTTATATTAACAATGAACTATTTGAAAATGAAATTAGAGAAACATTTCCATGCATAGCAGCATAAGAACCAGGAACCAATGTCTTCAGTGTTATCAGTGATGAATCAGATTCACAGCCCTCAGCACTGTTTTTACCATAGACCTTACCATGGCAATTGTGGGCATATAGTAGTAAATCAATGGACAGGAATCCTTTGTCTCTATATCTGTTAAATAAATAAACAAGGAATTCATCAAAGAAAAAGAGATATCAATTTGGATGCCAGGTCACAAAAACACATGCACTTGAGCTATCCTCCAGTTTGTGATGCCAACAAATCTTTCAGACATGTTACATTTTCAGAGACTTTTCTGTAATCTTGCTAAGCTTTCTGGAAATCTGCCTTATAGCAAAGCGATTCCCAATTCCATTACACTCATGATTTTTCTTTTGTGTGAGTTATTAGTTTACCATCTAGAGATAATTTATGGTACAAAACTTTTCTATGCATGCATGTTTTCTCATTTGTGAGTCTATTCATGGGAATTGAAGACTGATTTATAGCAGAAATACATTTTCCAAATTCATTGCATAGACTTTTGTTCCTTATGAATTCTCTGAAGTCTGTTGATGTCTAATTTCTGGCTAAAGGTTTTATCGTATTTACAGCATGCAAAGAGTACCACCTTTTGTGAATTCTGTATCTATACAAGCCTGAAACAAAGAAAATGTTTTTATACAATCAGTATACTCCTAAGAAACCACCTGTGTCAATTCTCTGATGTACCATTGACTTCTGACAAACAACCTTTTCACACTAATAATATTTATAAGCTTTCTCCTTTACATGAGTCTCTGTTGGATAGGATGTGATTTCCAGCAAAAGGTTTTGTCACAATACTTACATGAATTTTGGAGAAAAGCTCTTCCACATTCATTATATTGTTAAGGTCTCTCCCTTGTTCAAATTCCATGATGGATTATGAGGCATTACCTATGTGAAATGACTTTCTCACATTTATTTCATTCATTAGATATATATGTTGTGCATTCTGATATAAGGAGAGATTTGGGCAGAGCTTTCCAACACTCATTACACCCATAAGGTTTCTCTCCCACGTGAATTCCCTGTTGTCGTATGAGGTATGGCTTCTAATTAAAGGGATTTTACTTTCAAAGGAGTTTTTCCCTATATGAATTTGATGATGTACAATGAGGGCTGAATTATGGTAAAAGGCTCTGAGTCATTACATTCATAAAATTGCTCCCCATGAGAATTCTTTTATGTTTGATGAGGTCTGATTTGCACCACAAAGGCTATTCACATGTATTACATTCATGCATTTCTCCCCTTGGTGAATTCTCTAATATTTCATGAGATATAACTTGCACAAAAAGGTCAAGTAGAAAATTCCCTGTGTGGATTCTCTGATATCTTATGAGTTATGAAGTACAGCAAAGAGGCTTTCCACCATCCTTCCATCCATAAAACCTACCTAAATTGAGCAACAAAGATATAGAAAACCTAAACACACACATAACCAGATGGAAATGATACCAGTAATAAAGACCATCACTAGCAAGAAAACCCCAAAACTGGAAGGCTTCACTGCTGAATTCTAACAGACATTTAAAGCACTAACTGCAATTCTTCTCAAGTTATTCAAAACAATTGAGAGAGAAGCGATTCTCCCAAATTCTTTCTATGAAGCCAACATCACCTTCATTCCTAAACCTGAAAAAAGTGCAACAAAGAAAGTAATTATAGACCAATTTCCCTGATGAACATACATGCAAAGATCTGCAACAGAATTCTGGCCAATTGAATCCAACAATGCATCAGAAAGATCATCCACCCAGACCAAGTGGGATTTATCCTTGGTATGCAAGGATGGGACCAAAGGCTTTTCCACAGTCATTTCATTTATAAGCTTTCTCCATGGTGTGAAGGCTCTGATACTTTCTGAGGTTTGACTTCTCAGCAAAGGTTTTTCCACAGTCATTGCACTCATAAGGTTTCCCCCCAGTACAAATTGTCTGATGCTTTGTGAGTTTTGACTTCTCAGCAAAGGCTTTTCCACAATGATTGCATTCATAAGGTTTCTCCCCTGTGTGACTTCTCTGATGCATTTTGAGTTTTGATTTCTGGCCAAAGCTTTTTCCGCAGGCATTGCATTCATAATGCTTGTCTTCTGTGTGAATTCTCTGATGCTTTCTGAGGTTTGAATTCTGGCCTAAGGTTTTTCCACAGTAATTGCATTCATAAGCTTTCTCCCCTGTGTGAATTCTCTGATTATTTATGAGGTTTGCTTCTGGCCAAAGGCTTTTCCACAGTCATTGCATTCATAAGGCATATCCCCTGTGTGAATTATCTGATGATTTATGAGGTGTGGCTTCTGGCCAAAGAGTTTTACATAGTCATTGCACTCATAAACGCTTATCCCCTGTGTGACTTCTCTGATGATTTATGAGGTTTGACTTCTGGCCCAAGGTTTTTCCACAGTCATTGCATTCATAAGGTTTCTCCCCTGTGTGACTTCTCTGATGATTTGTGAGTGTTGATTTCTGGCCAAAAGCTTTTCCACAATGATTACACTCATAACGTTTCTCCCCTGTGTGAATTCTCTGATGATTTAGGAGGTTTGCCTTCTGGCCAAAGGATTTTCCACAGTCATTACATTCATAAGGTTTCTCACCTGTGTGAATTCTCTGATGATTTATGAGGTGTTTCTTCTGGCCAAAGAACTTCCCACAGTCATTACATTTATAAGATTTCAACCCTGTGTGAATTCTCTGATGTCTAATGAGATCTGACTTCTGGTGAGTGGTTTCTCCACAATCATTACACACATGAGGGTTTTCCACTTATATGAGTGCTGTGATGGAGGGTATGGCAGAATTTAATACTGAATGACTTCCCACAAGGTTTACATGCATAGGATTTCTTCCTTATATTTGGTCTATGATTCAGTCTAACATGTGATTGGTAAATAACAGGTTCCACAGGCCCAATATACTTATAAACGTTCTCTCTTTTGGGACTTTGTTGATGTATACTGAGGTTAGAATTCTTATGGAAATCTTGTACTATTTGAGTTGTCTTGCCAATAGTGGCAATTGACTTATTACAGGTTTCTACCATAAAAAGCTTCTCAGATTCACAGAATATATTCTTGCTTTTGAAGACTTTCCCTTGTCCAATTTGTTCAAGTGCCTGCTCCATGGTCTGAATATTGTGCTGTTGATTAAGAGGTTCACAGAACTGGAGAGTGTTCCCAGGTACCTTAGTAGCACAAAATTTCTCTCCAGCTTGTAGTTGATCAGGCCCACAATGGGGACACATATTGTGACATATACTGCATTCTTCAGGTTTTATTCCTGAATAGTTTCTCTTTTTGATGCTCAGTTTTGGAATATGGCTTATACTTAAATTAAGTGTTTTTCTGAATTCAACTCCCTTGGGAGATAATGTCTTATTATTTGTCATAACATCCTGATTCAGATTTTTCTCCAGACTGTTCTGGTTGGTCTTAATCAGTTCATCCAGTTTCATGGCAACTGAAGTGAGGAAAAAAATGATGTCACTACATCAAATATAATTGTTTCTTCTAGCATACTCGTGTAAAAGGAATGAAGTTACTTGTATTTAAGAGGGATAAGATGTTAGGAAAAGTTCTGCATTTGTGCCTCCTCACACAGGGCACCAAAATGTTAGGAAAAGAGTTGTAGAATAGAGGAGAAAGTGTATGAATTTACAGCCAGACAGAATTTATTCAGAGAAAATTAATCCACAGAGGTGGGTGACCAACTGCCTGTCTGTACAAGATGGAGCATGAAGGCCCCAATTCCCAGGGGCCAGACCTTTTTGAGGAGGGCTAAGGCTGGGCATGAGGGTAGGGGGCAGCAGTGGAGGGGAATTCCAGGAACTGGGTGGGGGCCTTAGGAACCTGGAAAATAATGCAGGGTGGGGTATGAAGGCAATAGGCTGTGAGACCCAATTGAGTTTCAAGGGCAAGGAATACATTCCAAAGTTTATCTACTTTGGGCAATGAGGGAGAATGGCTCAGGCTTATATCCTCATTCCATCATAAGATTTTCAAAAAATGATTAGAAGATACATATTTATGAATATACAGGTTTTCTCCATTATACATTAATATATTAAATTGTATCCATAGATTTTCCAATGTTCATCCATGATCCTGTTTACTACCAGAATTTTTTCCAAGTATGATTGAATGGTTTTTGTGGTAAGATGTCTTAAGTCACTGCTTGGGATGCCTGTATCTCAAAACAGTGCCAGTTTAAGCCGAGGCTACTCTGCTTCCAATACAGCTCTGAGATAATAGATACTGGAAAGCAGCAGATAATGGTTCATGTGCTTGGGACCCTGTGATAGAGATGAGTAGGTGAAATTCCAGGCTTCTGGCTTCAGATTAGTCATAACTGTTGATAGTATTTGGGGAGAGAGTTAATAGAAAATCTATTCCTCACTGTTTCTCTCTCACTTTCTACTTTCACTAAAATGAATAAGACTTCACAGAATGGACTAATATTTGATAAATATATTCACCTGTAATCTAGAAACCAATTTTTCCCTGTCCATTTTTTCAGTTCATTTTTAATGTATTTTTATTTCTTTATTTATTTGTGAGAGTTAGACTGTGAGAGACAGAGACAAAGATCTTCCTTCCATTGGCTCACCCCTCAAATGGCAAATATGCTTGGAACTATGCCAATCCAAATCCAGGAGCCAGGTGCTTCCTCCTTATCTCCATTGTAGGTGCAGGGGCCCAAGCATTTGGGCCATCCTCCACTGCCCTCCTGGGCCACAGCAGAGAGCTAGACTGGAAGAGGAGCAACCAGGACTAGAACCCGGGGCCCATATGGGATGCTGGCGCTGCAGGGGAAGGATTAACCAAGTGAGCCATGGCGCCAGCCCCTTTTTCAATTCATTTTTAGAAAAATTGTGGGTTTTGTACTTCTGTGATATTTCAACCATAAATATGGGGAAGTTTTACTAGATCATTTCCTTGAAGGTAAAGAGTGAAATGTGTCTATACTCTAAGCAGGATCACATTCATGGGACAAGATTTGAATATGTGGTTGTCTTGTGTTCTGTCTTCCCAGGCAAACAGCATTTGTGGGATTTTTTGATGAAAATCTCTGTTTTATCTGCACTCTTACAGTTTCCCCATATTTCTAAGGAAACCTGACATCCTAATCTTCTTAGAACTACAACAGTTACAGAAAGTCCCAATATACCACCTTGGCTATGCATTCTCACCAGTTGAAATAATTTGTTTCTGCAACCCAGAGTCTGCTCAATTATTGAAAATTGATTCCTAACTCATTGTGAAGACGTCAGCCCTGGTTACCTCCTCTTGTTTCTTTCTATAAACACTCCTCTGTGATAATTTGAGTTTCTGGAGGTTTTTGATCAGTTGTTGATTTTCACAGAAAACTTCATTTCCTTTGCCTTTACCAGAGATACTGATCTCCATAGATACTGTAGAATGTCTGTGTCTGAATCACAGGACCAGCTGTCTTCAGGAGTAAGACTTGGGAAAAACTCATGGAAAGAACACCAGTCAATATCTGTTGCACTGCTTCTACTTTGGCCTCCCTGCCCGTTATGTACACACTGACCTGGTAGGCATTATTTCCCCATCCAGGGCTCTGCTCCTTGCTCCAACTTGAAGATCAAGTCAGGTTTGGTCCTGCAGTGCCCTACTAATGGAAACAATATAGACTTTGTGAAATCACTATCTTGGGTTAATGAAAGGAGTACAGCTTGGTCCAGGAGCTATGCAACAAATGTTCCAATGTGAAATCCTTCCCAGGTGGTAGATATTCAGATTCTTCATGGACTCAAATTCTATACCTGTCCCTCATTCAACTTTATGAATAGTGCTCACTTAGTTGTCAAATAGCAAGAAAATGTTACCATTGGGCATGCGATGAGTGTCACTCACCCAGGGAGAACAGGCTGCTGTAGGTCTCCAGCATTACATCCCTGTACAGGATTTTCTGAGCTTGGTTCATGTTCTGCCATTCCTCCCAGGTAAAGTACACAGCCAGGTCTTCAAATGCTATCATCACCTGTGACAGAACACTCCTGGTCAACATGTCAACTCTGTCACCTAACAAACAATGGCAGTTGTATATCTTCTACATGGGTATGGATGAAGAAGCAAGAATGCCATTTCATTTCAGATTTGTGAGCATTTGGGCAGCCACACAGAAGCATTCAACAGGGGATCAAACCTATGGTGTAAAGGCTGTGAAAATTGCCCAAGCTGGAGGGAAACAGGAATTTCTGTTCACAAAGGCCAGACTATATCAAGGGCAATTGCACAGTAGGCTGAAAGGGGGACAAGAGTCACTCTGGAATGAGCAATGTTCAGAAGAATGTAGAAGTATTCAGGGAAAAAGACAAGAAACCATCTGGGAAGTTATGCAGGGATTTGCAATTATGGCAGAAAAAAAATTTTTTTAAAAGAGACAGTAGGCATTTAACTTAGTGTTTATGATGCCAGCTCAGATACTCTCTCTCTGCATCAAATTTCCAAAGTTGGATTTCAGTGCCAGCTCCAGTTTCCAGCTCCCAGCTAATGCAGACCAGGGGAAGCAATGGTGATGCCAACCAAGAGGGAGGCCTAGATTCCATTCCTGACTCTTGGCTTCAGTTGTGCCCCACCTCTGCTTGATATTTTTATTCAGGCAGTGAAGAAGTGCATGGGAGCTCTCTAGCTTTCTCTCACTGCATCAATTTCTTTCTCTATCAGGCTCATAAATATTTTAAGTAAGGGAGGAGATTCAAGAAAGAATAGAAAGTAGCTTTTGCTTTTTCTATAATTATTCTACTCATAAACATTTAAAGAACTGAAATAACATGATAACAAATTAAAGTAAAAGCTATGGAGTTATTTACCCAAGAACAGAACCTGAGAAATTCTGTACTGTAATCTGCATTTGTGACTGAGGGAAATACAGAGAGCTTTGTTTGAGAACCTGCAGTAGGCACCAGCATTGTGGTACAGCAGGTAAGTCTCCACCTGCAATTCAGGCATCCCATGTGGACAGACAATTTGAGTCCTTAGTGCTCCACTTCCAATTGAGTTCCCTGCTAAAGTGGCTGAAAGAGCAGTGAAAGATGGCCTGAGTATTTGGGCCAATTCCACAAATATGGGAGACCCAGATAGAGTTCCAGACTCCTGGCTTTGGCCTGGCCAACCATTGTGGCCATTTGTTGAATGAACCAGCAGATGGAAGATATCTCTTTCTCACTACCCATCTCTCCCTATCTCTATTACTCTGCCTTTCAAATAAGTTAATAAATAAACCTTGGGGCTGGCACTATGGCACAGCAGGCTAATGCCCTGGCCTAAAGCACCAGCATCCCATATGGGCACCGTTTCAAGACCCAGCTGCTCTACTTTTGATCCAGCTCTCTGCTATGACCTGGGAAAGCAGTAGAAGAAGGCCCATGGATTTGGGCCTTTGTAGCTGTGTGGGAGACCCAGAAAAACCTCCTGGCTCCTGGCTTTAGATGGGTGCAGCCCGGCCAGTGCAGCCAATTGGAGAGTGAAATGTTGAATGAAAGATCTCTCCTCTCTCTCTTTCTCTCTGCCTCTCCTCTCTCTGTGTAACTCTTTCAAATAAATAAATTGTTAAATACAATCTTAAAACCTGAAAGAACATGCAGTAGATTATTTTCCCCACAGTGTTCTTACTCTAGCTGGGAATCAAGTTCATCTCCTCAAACTATTAAGGACTGCATTACTCTAACAATTAAAAAAATAAATGCGGCTGGCCCCATGGCTCACTAGGCTAATCCTCCGCCTTGTGGCGCTGGCACACTTGGTTCTAGTCCCAGTCAGGGTGCCAGATTCTGTCCCAGTTGCCCCTCTTCCAGGCCAGCTCTCTGCTGTGACCAGGGAGTGCAGTGGAGGATGGCCCAAGTCCTTGGGCCGTGCACCCCATGGGAGACCAGGATAAGTACCTGGTTCCTGCCATCAGATCAGCACAGTGTGCCAGCTGCAGTGCACCAGCCATGGTGGCCATTGGAGGGTGAACCAACGGCAAAGGAAGACCTTTCTCTCTGTCTCTCTCTCTCTCACTGTCCACTCTGCCTGTCAAAAAAAATAATAAATGTCACTGATTTGTGGTTTAGCCCTAGGTAAGTAATTCTCTTGCAGAATGCTAAGTGTTTATTTCCAGGGTGGAACTAAAACACTGCCCACTACATCATCTGTATAACACTAAAGAATGTGTTGGACATTATGACCCCAAAATTTAGAATATTGTCCTTGACTTCAATTGAAATCATATAACAAATATATATTTTGCTATGGCAACAGAAAATGAGAGATGACATTGCCTTTTCTTGGATAAATGCAATGATTGATAGTCATGACAAATTCATCATACATCTTGTTTCTATATATTCCCTGAGAATAAAATTTACCTTCCTACATCCATTTTCATTAATAAATTATTATAAATCTAAAAACAAAACAGACAGAAAGCTGGGAATAATTAAGAAAACCACTTACAGGGGCCAGTGCTATCGCACAGTGGGTTAAAGCCCCAGCCCGCAGAACCAGCACCAGATATTAATTCCCACCAAATCAGGTGTGAGTGCGATTTTCAGGTGAATTCAATCAGAATTCCACAGCCATTCAGCTGGGAGGGGTGGATGAATCCAGAAACAGCCAGTTTACATGGGACTAAATCAAGCCTAATATCACAAAGGACTTTTGCATTTCTTTGGCTTTTTTCACATTTGTCTTATTTATCATGATTTGTAATAAATTTTCTGATGTGAGTTTTAGTTTTGAGACTGGAATATGGAGTTCAGGGCCCCGGAGGAATGGTCTCTTTCAATCAGGGCACAGATGTTGGCTTGCTCCAATTCTGGCTTGCTGTCATTGTTTTGGGTGCCTCAGCCGATTTGTGGTTTTGAGCAGCAATTTTCTAAATATTTTCTTGGTCTGAGTTTCTTTTGCCTTCTTCCATCCCAAATTTTGTATTCTGACGCAGTACAAACAAGAAGTTAGACAGAGGATCCATTATGAAATAAAAAACACAATAAATTGGCCTTTCAGGCTTAGAAATCTACAGGCAGGATGACGAAGATGAACTTTTGTATTTTGGAAAATGAAATGGAACCAATTTGCTGTGGGGACAGATATTAATTCCCTCCAAATCGAGTTTGACTGCGATTTTCAGGTTAATTCCATCAGAATTCCACAGCCAGTCAGCTGGGAGGGGTGGATGTATCCAGAAACAGCTGGTTTCCTTGTGACTAAATCAAGCCCAATATCACCAAGGACTCTTGCATTTCTTTGGCTTTTTTCACAGTTTTCTTATTTATCATGATTTGTAATGAATTTTCTGATGTGAGCTTTGGTTTGGAGGCTGGAATAAGGAGTTCAGGGTACAGCAGGAATCGTCTTTTTGAATCAGGGCACAGCTGTTGGCTTGCTCCAATTCTGGCTTTCTGTCACTGTTTTGTGTGCCTCTGCTAATTTTGGTTTCTTATGCAGCAATTTTCTAAATGTTTTCTGGGTCTGATTTGGTTTTGCCTTCTTCCTCCCCAGATTTTGTATTCTGATGCAATACAAACAAAAGTTCAGACAGAGTAGCTAGTAAGAAATAAAAAAAAAAAAAAAACCAAATTGGTGTTTCATGCTTAGAAATTTACAGGCAATGCAACCAACATGAGTTTTTGTGGTTTGGAAAAAGAAATGGAACCCTTTTACTGAGGGGACAGATATTAATTCCCTCCAAATCAAGTGGGAGTGGGATTTTCAGGTGAATTCAATCAGAATTCCACAGCCAGTCAGCTGGGAGGGGTGGATGAATCCAGAAACAGCCGGTTTCCTTGTGACTAAATCAAGCTGCTGCTCCCTGTGGACTTGTCCTCCTCAGCCTCTGACTAGAGCACACCCACCTCTCCAATGCTGACATCCTCTGACACATGTTTCACTCTTATGTTCTCTCTAAACTGGAGACTCTTGGGCAACATAAGTAAATCTAATGCATCAACTTGCATAGACACACACACCGGAGGACTCCAGAGTCTTGGATTTCAGGTTGTAATTAACTTTCCTTTTCAGAGGACTTGTGAAAAAACAAGTCTGGAAGCCAGGGTGTAGCCTTGTGGTTCAAATTCCTATGTCCCACTTTGGAGTTTCTTGGTTTGATTCCTGGTTCCAGTACTTGCCTCCAAATTCCTGATAATATAGACCCTGGGAGCTAGCAAGTAATGGCTCAGATGATTGGGTTCCCTACTCCTGGGACAGCCCTGGCCACTGGGGACATTTCAGCAGTGAACTAGAGGGTGAATACCACTTCTCTATCTACTTGTTCATTTCTTTGCATCTCAAATTAAAAAACAAATCAATTATGTTTGTATCATCCATTAAAATAACTTCCGCAATGGAAAAAAAGAGTTTCATTGTTAAATTTGGGGAAAAATAATGCTTCTTGGTTGTGATATTAGAATAAAGCATAACTGTACATCGGACTTCCATTGTGGACAAGGAAGAGAAAGATGGAAGCAATAATTTTTGCTTCTGGTTTTGGTACTTGTCATGTAACCTTGAAAAATTCATTTAAACTCATGGGGCCTGAGTGTCCTTAAAATTACAGGCTCATCTAGTTGAGGCAGGTGGTGTAAGGGGAGGTGGCAGGAAGCTCAGAGCTTTCCTTGTTTCTGTGCTCACAGAGCTAAGTGACCATAGCAAGTCATTTGACCCCTCTGGATCTTCCTCCCTTGTGAGATAAGATTGTCTTTGTAGTTAAAGGATTTATTCTACACAGTCCTATCTTATGGTAAGGTTCACATGACTGTGAAGTGTTTTATAAACTGGCAGTGCAATAATCAAGTTGGCACTGAAGATGAAATGCTGAACAGCATAGAAATTCTAAAGCTTGTAGTTCTATGAGGAGCTACACAGAAACATTCAAGTTCATGGGCATTTTTAAATTTAAAAACAGAATCATTGAATCACTGTTCAGAATCAGTATAGTTGCTAAAATTCTTATTTATAATCACTGAGATTGGCAGTGTAATTACTGATAGCATACTCCTAGTGTTGTATATTTTAGTTTATACAATGCTTAGACTATATAAAATATAGGTAGCATGGGAAGTGCGATACACAGCAGTCTTGTAGAATGGCAGATGTCCTAAACAGCACTCTGGCCTCAGAATCAGCCCTTAAGGCACTCAGATCTAGCTGAAGAGCCCATGAGAGTATTTTAGGTATGGAAAGCCACTCTGGCAAAAAAGAAAAAAAAGGACCTAAATAAAAGATCTCTGTGAGTGAGATCCCAGTAGAAAGAACGGGCCATCAAAGAAGGAGGTACCTTTCTCTGAAGGGAGGAGAGAACTTCCACTTTGACTATGACCTTGTCTAAATAAGATGGAAGTCAGTGAACTCAAGAGGCTTCCATAGCCTTGGCAACTCATGACTAGAGCCCAGGGAGATTTCTGATGCCATAAACAAGAGTGTCAGATTGTTCAGTCAACAACAGGAATCACTGTGTGCTTACTCCTTTTGTGGGATCTCTGTCCTTAATGTGTTGTCCAATGTGAAGTAATGCTATAACTAGTACTCAAACAGTATTTTACACTTTATGTTCTGTGTGCTGCAAACTGATGAAAACTTAATATAAACTAAATCCATCTTCTTTGTATAAAGATGATTGAAAAAGAATCTTGATGTAAATGGAATGGGAGAGGGAGTGGGAGATGGGCGGGGTGCTGGTGGGAGGGAAGTTATGGGGGGAAGCCTTTGTAATCCATACACTGTACTTTGGAAAATTATATTCACTAAATAAAAGTTTAAAAATATTAAAAAATAAAAATATAGGTAGCAATATTTAATGCTTCTCTTACTGTTCCTGGATTGGATTATAGCATACAGTAATAAACCTTTTTTAAAAATTTATTTATTTATTTATTTGAAAGACAGCATTATTGAGAGTGACACATAAATAGAGATGATCTGTCTGCTGTTTTAATCCCCACGTGGCTGCAAGCAGCTGCAGCTGGGCTAATCCAAAGCCCGGTGCTTCTTCCAGGTCTTCCACATGGATTCAGGGGCCCAAGTATTTGGGCCACCTCCTGCTGCTTTCCCAGGCACATTAGCAGGGAGCTAGATTAGAAGCAGAGCAGCTGGGACATGAACCAGTGCCCATAGGGGATGCCAGCACTGCAGGTGGTGGCTTTACCTTATATGCCACAGCACCAGCTACAGCCTATTCATTTTAAATTAATAACTAAAGATTATCTGCTGTTCAGCCTCAAGGCTTTGGCTTGGCCCAGCCTCTGCTGTTGTGGACATTTGGGGAGTGAACCAGAGGTTGAAAGATCTCTCTTCTTATGTCTCTCCCTCTCTAACCTTGCCTTTCAAATAAATAAATGAGTCTTTGAAATAAAAATACATGCATACATACACAGACACACACACACACACACACACACACAGTACCAACATGGTGGGTAAAGCCATGGCCTGCTGTGCCAGCATCCCATATGGGTGCTGATTCAAGTCCCAGCTGCTCCACTTCCAATCTAGCTCCCTGCTAATGTGCCTGGGAAAGCATCAGAAGGTGGCCCAAGTGCTTGAACCACTGCATTCATGTGGGAGGCCTGGCAGAAGCACCTGGCTTTAGATTGGCTCAGCTGAGGCCAATTTGGGAAGTGAACCAGCAGATGCAAGATCTGTCTCTACCCCTTCTCTATAACTCTGCCTTTCAAATAAATAATAGATTTTTAAAATGGGGGAAAAGGGCAGTTTTGTTGCCTTCCCTTTACCTAGAGTAACATAATCAAAATCTGTTAGGCAAATGAATAAGGGAAATTCTGAGATCATGTATTGACCACAGAAGAGAATGGATTCCTTGTGCATTTTCTGCAAGCCCATGCTAGTTGGAACCAAGGGAAGCATAACAAAAAAGGGGAGGCCTATATCCCTCTTATTTGTCTTCTTTGTTCATTGGAGCAGTGGAGAGTTGAGTAATGTAATATTGGTGTTTGTCTCCATACAGTTCATGTCTATTTAGCTGGTTCTTTTTATTTGCATTTCTTTTTTATTTATTTTAAGAGATTTATTTGAAAGGCATAGAGACAGGGGTCTTCGATCTGCTGGTTTGATTCCCCAATGTTTGGGTGAGGCTGAAGGCCCATGAGCCCCCTCCCATCTCCCATGTCCTGTGGGGTCCAACCACCTGTCCATCACCACTGCACTCGTTGGCTGGAGTGGGAGAGGAAGTAGGGCATCATGGAATGGAACTGGTGCCCATGATGCGGGCCCTGCAGGCTGTGGTTGCACCTCCATGCCACGGTGCCGTCCTCGATAAACCTTTCTTTAAAGTGGAATTAGGGGTAAAAATGGTCTGAGGTGAATGTGCGTTTCTGTTGTGAGAGAGGCTGAGGCCCCGTGGGTGCCTGGGGGCCAACAGGAACACCTGAAGCCTTGGCCCCCAGGTCCCGGTGTCTCCCCTCTGCTTCTGCCCTGCCTGCAGGCCCGGCCCAGGCTCCAGTGGTGCCTCAGGGATTTCAGTACCAAACTGGTCACTTTAGGTCACTTTGTGATGCCTGACTTCTGCCCAAAGAAGGAAGCAAGAAGGGGCCCAGCAGGCTTCCCCCGACCTCTGGAGCCCCGAGCCATGGTGCCGGCCCACGACCCAGGGAGCCCGTGATGATTCTGGACCAGCCATTGGGACCCACGACCCCTGACCCCAGGCTCCAACCCCTTCGAGGTCACCACCGCAGCCTCCTTTTTAGCTGGTTCTTAATCCTCAAGAAGGGTTTTAGGTCAATGTTCTATTCTCATTAAAGACCTTTATGTTTAATTAAAGATTCTGTTAGTAATTTTAACCCTGGGTCATTCTAAAGATGTGCTGGGACTTAGGTTTAGAAAAGAGCATCTTCCTTGCCACCCTCATCTCAGCTCTGGGGGCTGTCAGTTCTCCCTGCACAGATTCAGTAATGCATGCTTCTTCTCTACTACAAAGATCTTATGTTGGTCATATTTCCAGTTACCAAAATCAAATCAACTCACACCTGGACTCTGAGTATTCAATGACATTAGTTATCAAAATAAATGTATTCAAATATTCAAAGACCACTTCAAAGCTTAACTGCCTTCAAGAGTGTTTGGCACTTGGAACAGCCACTGTGGTTTTCTACACATGAGTACTCACTATTTTATATACCACTTAACAATTCAAACATCACTTCAGCTTCAGCAATACACAACAATAGAATGGATGATTCTACATAATAAACATGTTACATTAGTTTGGACTTAAAAACTAGAACTAAAACCATGCGGCAACATGGATGGATTTAAGGAAAGATGTAGAGCTAGGTAGCTAAGGCTACAGAATCCCAGACCTATTGATTTTAAGTGAGTCTGGAACAACAGCATTCCATTGCATTATCTTCCATCTCAGAGTCCTGCTTTTCCAGTGAGACCCACCCCACTCAGACCACGTATTTCCTGCCTGTGTCTTCACGGTGGTGGAAGCTGTTCTCATACAGGCATCTCCTGGACAGTCACCAGCTTCCTGATTTACTACCTGAACTGGAATCAACAGTTGCGACGTATATTTCCCAAACACCCAGGCTGAACTGAATGTTCGTCTCTGGCAGTCAAAAACTTCTGCCTTAGGAAACAGAACATGTCCTCTACTCTGGGGCTCCTTTTTCTTCTCATGGGGTTCTGTGGTGATCTGTGGTTTTCAACACAAGTCCTGGGAGCATTCTGACTCAAAAGAAAGACCAGGGATAAGAGTTCTTTCTGGGGGCTGGTGTTGTGGCATAGCAAGTTACACTGCTGCCTGCAGCACTAACATCCCACATGAATGCTGGTTTGACTCCCAGCTGCTCTTCTTCTTCCACAACTCCTTGCTGGGTAAAGCAGCAGAGAATGGCCCAAGCGCTTGGTCCTCTGCCCCCACATGGGAGACCTGGAGGAAGCTGCTGGCTTCAGCCTGGCCCAGCCCTGGCCATTGTGGCCATTTAGGGAGTGAGCCAGCAGATGGACCGCTGTCTTTCCCTCTCTTTTTCTCTCTGTAACTCTGCCTTGCAAAAAAATACAACTTCAGAAAGTTATTCTCCATCAAGCAATACACCCTTTTCCAGGCAGTTGTAAAGCTGGGAGTCATAGCTTCTTGTATATTTTGGATAATAAGAGTTTTGGTTTGAAAGCATGTTCATCTGAAACAAAGATCACTCATTATCCTTTGTTAGAGAAGGGGGCTCTGCTCTTTGAAAGTGAAAATCAGAAGCTGTAATGTGTGATGAGCTCCACCTGCCAGGTCTGGGGAGACTTATTTGAAAGACAGGACACCAGGAGAGGAAGCTTTTCAGATTCCCTGGCCCTTGCTTTAGTCTTATGTCTTTACTTCTTTTGTTGCTTCTTGATGTCAAAAGTGTACACTTTATGCTGAAATGAGGAATTGTGTCTAACCTCTTTTGGGCCTTTTTCTAAGCAGAATGTATATATTTTTCTTGAATATAAGGATAGCTTCTGGGGTGGGTGGATTTTTTTGGAAGTTTTCACAAGCTAGCCAGTAGCCTATATTTGCTTCACAGAATTCAGTTTTTAGAAAAGCCTCCAATACAGCCAGACCATCTGTAGGTAGGGAAGAGCAGGCAGAAAAATAAAAAGAAACATGAGGAATATGAGGAAGCTAATGATCAAATAATCCCTTGTGCTTTTCTAGTACTAGGATTAGCTATTCTCGTTTTTACTCAATCCTGTAATCCTGCGGATTTAGCTCTTTAAAGACAAAGATGCCTGTAGGCAAAATACTTCATTGGTTCCATACTACTAAAACAGAAATACTTCAGTTTGTTTTAGTGCCAAAAATGTATTTACAGGAGAGGCATAAATCCTCAGGGAACTAAGTCTCTTGCAAACACTGCATGCAATGAAAAGCATCCTCAGCCTCAACCAAGAGCACTGCCATTGCAGAGCTGAAGGCTGATTTATCTTCCCCACCTGGTGTGAATATGCTGCAAAATAAATGGAGATAAACAGACCTTCTAGGTTAAGTCGAATTCTCCTTGGTGAGCTGCTGATTTGAGGACACAGCCTTTCTGCACTCTTGTGATACTTGCAATGGATTCAATTCAAGCCTAATTCACAATTGCTGGCCAGCAGCTCCTGGAATGCTTCTGACCACAACAGTGCCTCCTTCAGGGAAGGTCTGCAAGAGAAGTTCTCTAATGAGTTGTGCTCAGAGCAGTTCCCCTCCCAGCTCAGCAGTGAGCTCTTCAGATTGCAAACACAGGAATCTCAACTTACTTGATGAAAGCTTGCTACCTGCTTTTCTTGCCAATTGTGGCCTTCCCAGGAATGGTGGAGTTTTGCCATAGGTAGCTCAACCCAGTCTTCAATACTCTTATTCTTACAAAAAAAAAAAAAAGACAATTCACTAAGTGGTCATCCTTGAATACACTACTGAGCCTGAATGCATTTTTACCAAATAAAGTTGCCCAATAGCTATAAACCAAAAGCCAACAACAGGCTTGCCCACCTAATATTACACTCAGCCCCGAAGTACTGAGCAGTTTCATCAGTTCCTCAGAATGTAACTACGCTGTGAGGACTACAGATAGGGATACCCAAATTTTAATTATCAATACACTGCACAGCTAATAAAGCAGATGCTGTCTCTGGCCCACAAAAGGAGACAGTTTCCCTGCAAGGTTAACCGCAATCAGGAGACATTTTGCACCTGATGGAACCCACAGCGGGACGGCTTTGAGCCAGCTCCTCTCCTTCCCTTTCCACTTTCGGTCCAGGATGGGACAGAGACCATGCACAGGAGGTGCCACCAGTCACCCATTTCCTCCTGTCCACCTGCAATGCTCCTGGGAGGCAGATGCCGCAGAACAGTGATTTGTTCCATGATTGTCACTGTGTGAGATCAGCCCACCATGAGAAAATGACCATGGACTCCAATGAGATATCAACCACAGAAGCACTGCCACCAACAGCAGTGCAGGAGGGTGGATGATGGAAGGCACAACATGGCCAGGATCCCTAGGGACCCCGCAGGACTCTGCTGCCCTGGATGCCTACAGCAGGCAGCTGCACGAGGGCCCAGTGCACCTCCAGCACCCTTCTACCAAACCCTTCCCCCGTCTGCCCATGCAGACCACACAGATGCTGTGTCAGTGAGTAAATTAGCGCTGTGCACTAGGTTGTCCTGCTGAGACTTGGCCTTCATTACTTCCCCAAGTGCAGCACGTGCTGCAAGCCTCAGCCAGCAGGGCTGGCGGGAGAGGTGGAAGGTCGCACTCACCAGGTCTGTCTCTTCTTCTCCTGCCCCTCCTGACTCAGGGGCCACCGATGGCATTTTAGCCCCAAGGCACGAAACGGGACAGCCAAGAACCTAACACCACCCATGTCACGCGCACACACTGCAACTACCAGCTGCCCACCAATGACCACCGACTTTATAGCCAGCCTGGCATGGGGCGGGTCTTGCAGCACTGGTCCTGCCTCAGGGCAGCAAAGATTGTCCTGAGGCCCCCTGCTGGACTGAGCCTGAACTGCCCTGCAGCAGATTCTGGAAGCAAGAGAGCTGCTGATGGCTGAGGCCCTGGCTCAGAGTACACTTAGAGAGACCCTATGCCTGGCAAGGGCACCGGGGCCCTGGACTTTCCCAGGCTGCAGTCCTAGGGTGGAGGATGGCTCGGCCTTTCCTTCCTCAGCCCTGCCCGCAGGTGGAGCAGGGTTCCCACGGGGGCATCTTCCTTCGTGGGAGAGCGGGTAAACCCCAAATGCCATGACTCCCGGTGCCGGGTGCTGGCCTGCAGCCTTCCGGGAGGGAGTAGGTGACAGTGACTTTGTGGGGAGGTGACACTTGAGCTGGGCCTGTATTTTTGGGTTAGTTCTAGATGCATATCCCAGTCACCTGGACCTGCGGGTCTGCTGCAGGCCTCCTGGAGGCTCTGGGAGCTGGGCGTCCTGGTGGCAAGGGCAGGAGGGTGGGAGGTCGAGGCGCTGAGCTCCCACTGGGTGCACCAGGCACTTTGGAGCTGTTCAGAGTAAGGAGTCGAGGTCACCTCCTGAACCACTCCTGGTTCCAAACTCCTGATTTGGGATTTGCCAGAACCCTGAATTAGGGGTGTGGTGGGGGTGGTAGTGGTTGGCTTCAATGCACTGTATTTGTGAATTCTTCAAACACAGCTTCTCCCTACTCCTGCAGGCTTTCAAGTGATTGACGAGGACAGAGTCCCTCCACTGCAAAGTGACTGAAGTTTGGAAACTACGTCCAGAACTTCACAATGTGTATTCAGGTGGTCATCCTTGAGGCCTGCAGGTGGACAGCAAGAGCAACAGTAAGATATTAATTACTGTAGATACTCTCCTTTCTTTCCGGTAGACCCACCAAAAGAGAATGGGAGATGAGTACTTGAACATTGGAACCAGTCAGCATGTTAGGGTGAGCTGCCAGTACTTGGAGCTCAGGAGTGGACATGGAGAGCAAAACATGCATTGTTACTAAAGAGGACAGTTAGGCATTTTACTGTGAAAAGGGAAATCATTTAGATGTGAGCAAGACACCTTAAGTAAATGTCTGTATAGTTATTTTTGTTTATTTGCAAGGCAGAGAGAGCCCTTCCATTTACTGCTCATTCCTCAAATGTCTGCACCAACCAGAGCTGGGTCAGGCTGAAGCCAGGAACTCAGTGTGGGTCCCCTACACAGGTGGCAGGGACTCAAGTACTTGAGCCATCAGCTGCTGCCTCCCAGGGTTCTGTTAGCAGGAAGCCAGAAGCAGAAGCAGGGCTAGGGCTTGAGCCCTGGGCATTCTGACTGGGATGTGGAAGGCTTTACCACTATGCCAAACACATGCTCCAGTAAGGTGTTTCAACACGTTTGCAAAATGTAAGAATGTGGTTTTAAATATATGCTCTTCATCTTAAAAATTTGCATAATCTTATATTCAGTTTCATGATTCAATACTTATTATTAAATACAAGTAACATTTAGATACATGCTTTACTCACCAATACAAACCTCAGTAATTTTTTCACTTAGAACCTTGAATATTAGCATTCATTCAGACTGAAGTTCACTCATAGGCTGGGAATTCTGACAAAGAGACAGTAGGGAAACAAATCTAGATGTGTATCTGATACCTAATAAGATTCTGAACCTGACTGACAGAATCTGAGTAACTGTTCAGAGAGTGACTTCATACCTCTCCCCTCTGTAATGAGAAGACTGTGTCCTTTGGCCACTTTCACATGATGTTATGTAAATCTAACCTGAAAAGCCTTTTATAAATTCTGAAGTACCATACAGAAGCATATTATGCATTTCCATATGTGTGAAAAAAGGCAATGTCAAAGGCATAGCTATTCCAGAGAGAAGTTAGGAGGATTAGCTCAGTTTGTAAATGTGTAAGTACCATTAAATATCTACATATTTGAAATAGATTTATAGAGTGTGGAGTTCCTGATAGATATTGAATAAATGCACTCTGGATAATAAGCAAATATCAGAAATAATGGCACACCCATCAGTGTTTAAACTCTTCAGACAGCTCCGTGCCAGGGAAGTGCAGTGATCCCTGTAAATTAACAAAAATCAATCTGTGTATACCCATGGAAGCCACTGGTTTATATGCAGTCTATACTAGAGGTTTTTGTGCTTAGTAAAATTACTTGATTTTTTAATGAATGCTTTCAGACTGATACCTGATGCTGAGTGGCAGACAATTTTTTCTGAAAAGTATGTGGTTGAGAAATATAAATATAAATCAGTTTATAATTTTTGTGTCTGAATATTTTTATGCATTGAGACAATACCTGCAATAATCAGAAGACTTTTCCTCAAAAAGTTGCTACATTGATGCATCTTCATTTATGTATGTAATGTATGTTTAGGTAAAAGGAAGAGAGAGAGAGAGATCTTTATCTTTCATCTGCTGGCTCAGTTCCAGATGGCCACAAAAGCTGGGGCTGAGCCAGGCTGAAGCCAGGACCCTGGAACTCTGTCCCAGTCCCCCATGTGGGTGCAGGAACCCAAACTCTTGGGCAATCTTTGCTCCTTTCCCAAGCAAAGAGCTGGATGAGAAGTGAAGGAAGTGAGTCTCAAAGCAGTGCCATAAGGCATCCTGCTGTTGCAGTTGGCAACTTACTCCTTTGTGCCACAATGCTGGCCCTGGATTGATGACATATTTGAGTGCTGCCACTGACTTTTGGCTAAATAGGATGACTTAACATGTGTTCCACTCTGTGGAAGAGGAACGAATAAGGCAGTTGGTTGTAAAAGTTGCCCATGGAAACCACAGCCTGAGAAAGATGAATCAACTCACCTTGCATTTTCCACCTTGCATCTACACCACCCTTTTCTGGACAAACATCTGATTGTATGCCCTTGTGATGGAGGTTCTCAGGGTGCTGGAACATTTTGTAATTTTTTAAAAATATAGATTAAGAAGAAGGCAAATAAACAAAAAATTACAAACTGCTGCCAATACCAAGAAGAGATTATTGAGAGTAAAAGGTCACCTGTTGGAGCCAGCACTGTGGCACATCAGGTTAAAGCCCTGGCCTGAAATACAGGCATCCCATATGAGTGCTGGTAGAGTTCCAGCTGCTCCACTTCCAGTCCAGCCTCTTGCTAATGCACCTGGGAAAACAGTAGAGGAGGGCCCAAGGACCATTTTGCTCATGTGGGAGACCCAGAAGAAGCTCCTGGCTCCTGGCTTCAGATCAGCTCAGCTCTGTCCATTGTAGCCATTTGGGCAGTGAACCAGCAGACAGAAGATTCTCTCTCTCTCTCTCTCTCTCTCTCTCTCTCTCTCTCTCTCTCCCTACCTCACTCTCTACCTCTCTATATAACTTTTTCAAATAAATAAAATAATTTTTTTTAAAAAAAAGGTATCCTGCCATACTTCTTTCTTTCCTGTTAATTCCTAGGAATTAAAAATTGTCAGGGCCAGCACTGTGGCAAAATGGGTTATACCAACATCTGCAGCACTAGCATTCTCTATGGGCACCAATTACATGTTCTACTTCTGATCCAGCTCCCTGCTAACATACCTGGGAAAGCAGCAGAATATGGTACAAATCCTTGGGTCCTGCACCCAAGCTGGGACCTGGATGAAATTTCCCTGACTCCTGGCTTTTTTTTAAAGATTTGCTTATTTCTTTGAAAGAGTTACACACACACACACACACACACACACAGAGAGAGAGAGAGAGAGAGAGAGAGAGAGAGAAAGGGAAGTCTTCCATCTGATGGTTTACTCCCCAACTGGTTGTAATGGCTGGAGCTGCACTGATCTGAAGCCAGGAACGAGGAGCTTCTTCCACGTCTCCCACTTAGGCAGGGGCCCAAGGACTTGGGCCATCTCCTACTGCTTTCCCAGGCCATAAGCTGAAAGCTTGATCACAAGTGGAGCAGCCCGGTCTTGAACCAGCACCCTTATGGGATGCCAGTGCTTCAGGCCAGGTTGTAAATCTGCTGGGCCATAGCTCTGGCCTCTCATGCATGTGCATGGGCCCAAGCACTTGGGACATTTTCTACTGCTTTCCCAGGCCATAGCAAGGAGCTGGATCAGAAGTGGAGCAGTAAGGACTCAAACCAGTGCCCATATGGGATGCCCATAATGTTTTCTTTAATTGGAGAAATGTTCCTTTGATAAAATGAGTGTATGACCCCACAATATTCTCTACTTACTCATAATAGGGTCTGAGATGTAAAAGTCATGATTAATTTCTTAGAAGAAAATTTACATACCCAGAAGCAAAGAGAGAAAATTAACCTTTTGTTTTTCTCATGATTGAATCAGAGTTTCAAAACTAATACTTAACTTGTATTTTAGAGGAGTTAATGACTTAACCATCTCTTCTATTAGAAATACTATGTTGTGGCCAGTGCTGTGGCACAGTAGGTTAAAGCACTGGCCTGAAGTGCCAGCATCCCATATGGGCTCCGGTTCTAGTCCCGGCTGCTCCTCTTCTGATCCAGCTCTCTGCTATGGCCTGGGAAAGCAGTAGAAGATGGCCCAAGTCTTTGGGCTGTTCTGAGGCTCTTAAGGTAGTGAAGATATCTTAGATTCTCATTAGTGAAATCTTTAGAAATGTCAGAAAGCATATAACTTTCTTTAACGATCTGAAACAGAGATGAGATAAATAAGGGCAGAACTGCTCAGCAGCCACAATGCAGGAATATGTATCTTTCTGACGATATCTTCATCTGCTTCTTGCAGTTGCAGCCAATCTGTGAGCTCTTGGTCTGTTTTCTGCCCTTGGGAGGGCCTAGGGTGCTCTATATTGTCTGTAAGGATTCAAAATTTGTTGTATATTAGTGTCTAATCATAAAATTTCCAAAGTGAAAAGCTGGATATAGTAAACTATGCCAGACTGCAAAAAAAAAAAAAAATACAAACATGGTGTACTGTCTATAAAGTACAGCGGTAAATCTGTATTATAGAGATACACATCTCTACACAATTCTCTCTTTCTTTCCCTCTGAAAGTCTACATTCAGCTCTCGATGATGTGATTACTTAGGAATAGATTTTATATACTTACTTTCATAATCAGTGAACTCGGAATTATTATTGTAGTATTGAGGATTGTACTGACTAAAACACTATGTTTATTCCATGTTAAATAACATCATCGTATA
This sequence comes from Oryctolagus cuniculus, assembly GCF_051225735.1. Taxonomy (NCBI): domain Eukaryota; kingdom Metazoa; phylum Chordata; class Mammalia; order Lagomorpha; family Leporidae; genus Oryctolagus; species Oryctolagus cuniculus. The sequence continues at coordinate 80,969,321 of NC_142879.1, read as the reverse complement.
TTTGGATTCCATTTGTCCTGCTACTGATGTATTCACAGGAGAGGGGAGGTAGGAGGAAAACCCAAGATCCATCGGGGTGGAGGAGGAATGTCAGAGGCTGTGGTTCTATTGTACTGCAGCTTGGGTTCTGGAAGAACACATTAATGGACCCAGATGGTTTGAAGCTAACTGAGGGCCTATGTTCTGTACACTTGTCTGTGGTACTGCATTTTCATTTATGTAAAATTTATTTTCTTCAAGCAATATATTAATTTGGATGAAAATGAAGATGTTAAGGAATTTTCAGAATGGGTCTGCTTAACCCTCATTGGCTTTGTTTTTAGGCACTTAACTCAGAAAAGAAAAGATAGAAAAATACATTTTGGGTTCTCTTCATCTGTACCACGGCACTCTTTGGTTAAGATTTGTCATTTTGTCATATTTGATTCTCTAGACTCCCTGAAAAATCCCCTACTTCATTAGATGGAGTCCGTGTCTCACCATGGCAGTGAAAAGTTTAAAATGTTCCAGCTTTGCATTTAGCTAGGCCGTGGACACATGCCATGACACTTGCCAGCCAATTGTGTCTGGGGCATCATCTGAATCAGAATTACTTGCATGAAAACAAGGAGTTGCAGATTCTTCCAGTGAAAGTGGAGAGGAGCAAGAGCTGCAGAACATTGCCAGGGTTGAGTGTGCCATGGGATGCCATGTGGTGGCTTGTGTCTGGGGTGCTGGTTCTGCAGAAGATAGGGCTTATGGGGGCTGGTGCTGTGGTGTAGCAGGTAAGTCTGCCGCCTGCAGTGCCAGCATCCCATATGGTCACTGGTTCAAGTCCTGCTGCTCCATTTCTGATCCAGCTGTACTATGGCCTGAGACAGCATTAGAAGATTGCCCACATCCTTGGACTCCTGAACCCACATGGGAGACCTGGAAGAAGCTCCTAACTCCTAGCTTTGGATCAGCTCAGCTCTGGCCATTGCATCCAATTGGGGAGTAAACCAGCAGATGTAAGATTCTCTCTCTCTCTCTCTCTCTCTCTCTCTCTCTCTCTGCCTCTCCTCTCTCTGTGTAACTCTGACTTTGAAATAAATAAATCTTTCTTTTTTTTAAAAGAGCTTATGCTGATGGATAGTGGTCATGGAAAATGTATGGGACATTTTTCAGCAAGATTTTGAATGAATTTTCCAACCCCTGAACCTCCTAGAGATTGGAATAGACTTCTAATGCGTAACTTCCTCTTATGCTTAATTAGGTTTTTGTTTTGAATTGTTTTTGATGAAACAGCAAGGAATTCTGAGTTATAGACTTCCTATTTCAGAGACAGAAGAACACTGATGCCTGCATTATAATTAAATAATGCCTATCACCCTTTCTTAAGCAACAAATGATCACAGATTCTCTCTTTGCTGCTAAGTAATGAGCATGGTGATTCTTCCCACCATAACCACCTTCCCACCTACACTCCCTCCCCTCTTCCTCCTTCCTCTCCTATTGACATGGAATGCCTTACATAGCTAGGGTGAACATTTAACCCACTGGCCCTAGGTGTTCATACACTTCAACTCTGTGTTATTATTCATATTCCCTTTTTATGACCAAGCTTATGTCAGAACGACAAATTATATATTCACCTAATACTGAGAGTCATCAAATTGATTTCTATTTTCTTCTCTCTTAGGCAGTTCTTGAGGGGCAGAAATATTTATTTTGTATATCATGTATTTATTCAACTAAAAGACTGACTGTCAAGATGCTGAGTTTTAGTGTCAAAGCAAATATGTTTCTAGACCCCATGAAGTTTACAGTCTGACAAGAAAGAGCAATCTACCCAAAGAATATTGTTTAACATAGTAAATGCTGGTGTGAAGCCAGTGGATAAAGATTGAAGCATTCTTAATCTAGCACCAACTCTAATCCCAATATCTCTAATTGAGAGAAGTAATCAGAAACACAGAACTCCATGTTACCCAGTTATCTCTTTGAATTTCTGATTAAAAAATAAAACATATCAAACAACACACAAATACCTAGGAGTGCATAATATTTATATACTATCTTGATATTAAAAATAAGAACAAATAACCATGAAAAATAGCAACTTTGAATCTCCTTTGTTTTCTAGACAAGTTATAATCCTATGTGGTTCTATACAGTAAATTATTACAGTAAATTACAGTACATCATTACAGTAAATTATTACAGTAAGTAACTATAGTAAATTACCTTTGTAGGTAAACTTCATCTCTCTCACATTTTTCCATTTGATAAATCAGATTTTAAAAACTGAGACCCAAGAGAAAAGAAAGATTTTTAAGCTAGTGTTATATGTTGATTGGCTCTCTAAAAATGATTTATTTATTTATTTGAAAGTCAGAGTTACACAGAGTAGAAGGCGAGAGAGAGAGAGAGACATCTTCCATCTTTTGGTTCACTCACCAATTGGTCACAATGGCTGGAGCTGTACTGCTCCAATGCCAGCATCCAGGAACTTCTTCTGGGTCTCCCACACAGGTGCAGCTGCCCAAGGACTTGGGCCATCTTCCACCACTTTCCCTGGCCATAGCAGAGAGTTGGGTCAAATGAAGAGTAGCCGGGACTCAATCTCCACCAATATGGAATGTCCATGCTGGCAGTAGCTTTACCTGCTATGCCACAGTGCTGGACCCTTGATTAGCCTTTATCTTAGACTTTTTAATGATATTAAAAAACACCGTATTTTTCTAAGCTCTTTCCATTCAGTTTCTACTTTGTAAATTCCAGATAACACTGTCCCCAGAATTAATCTAAGGTATAAATGATATGATATAAGGCATTTAACCCCTTAACCTGTCTCCTTGAATACTCAGCTATGTTAGCTCTGTGTCCATTCTTCTGTCTCTGTACTAGATGAATAAAAAGAAAGTGTAAAATGATTTGAAAAGAACTATAAGGGGTCAGTACTGTGGTGCTGCTGCCAATTGGGGAGTGAACCAGCAGATGGAAAACACCTCTCTCTCTCTCTGTCTCTGCCTCTCCTTCTCTGTAACTCTGACTTCCAAATAAATCAATAAATCTTAAAAGAACTATAAACATCAATAAAACACAAATGAAAATTGTATTCTCAAAACTGGATATTAAACCATGCCTTCTACACCTCTGTTAAAAGTTACATTCTATCATAGTCATTTATGATTTCTAGGGCCAAAGTAGTAAATAAGATTTTTCTGGAAGAGACAGAGGTTATGAGGGAGCCAGGATTTGGGGTCAGTTAGCAGCAGTGAGTGTCACTCTTTCAGATTTGATTCAGGAAAGGAAGAACAGCAACTGATCCCTGAGATTTTGGGTTGGGAAGGAAAGGAAGGAGGGACTGAATAAAAGTAAAGGCCCTCTGGTTGTGGGCACCCACCCCTGACTGCAGCCTTTGGGGAGGGCCAGCTGGTGTCTCTATGGATGTTTCGGCCTGGACTCCATTTCCCAAAGTTCCCAGGAGCTCCAACATATTCTGCCTTCTGAATGGCTGTGCCCATTCGCCTGCTACAGCCAGTCGCTGGGGCTCTAAGTTGGAACAGAGGGAGTTCATTCCCTGATCTGGGTCAGCCCTGGGGGCTGTGCTGCTCCTTCTCTGGCATTTACTGCATCTCCTGCTCTGCACGTGCAATCCCAGGCAGTTTCTGAGTGCTCACCCCGAGCCTGCCTCCTGCTGCTTCTTCCCTCTTCATTGTCCACCTGTGGGTCCCAGTTACCAGGGACTCTGTTCCCCACACTCCCTGCTTTGCTCCCCGTGTTTCTGGAAGAAAGTGTACCTGCTCTGGGACTTTCTGCTGCAGGTTTGGAATGCAGGAAGGGGCGGCAACATGTGTGGGAGAAGGGTGGGTGCCAGGGCACCAGAGATCTTGGCAGTTTCCCCCGAGGTCAGGGCTGGGACCTGGGCTGTTCTGTCTCCCACCTCTGCTTCCCAGGCTCCCAGTGCCTGGACTCTCTCCTGCAGAACCTTACCCAAACTGTCCCTAATGTGCTTTATTTAGTGGTTACAGGAGAGAGAGGGCAGCGTTCTGGGAACCTGCACATGCAGAGAAGGAAGGCGGAAAGACTCCCACTCTCCACAGTTAAATAAGCTGGGTTCCCACTGTGGGTGGTCTCAGAATGCAGTTGGGCTGGGCCTCTTGATGTTTTCTGGGCTGTTGGTTCCTGCAGGGTGGGGCTGTATGGCCTTCAGCAGGGAGCCTGTGGCAGCAGAGGGGTGGGAAGAAGGATCTGACAAGGATCTGCCCCACTGCTCTCATCCTGCACCTCATCTTCCTGGTGGGGAGCAGTGTGAAGCGTGAATAGCTGCTTTGTGCATTGATCCCTCTCAAGTATTAATTATCAGACTTTTCCAATGTGGAATTTGAAGCTGTTACAGAAACCTGGGGTGGGAAAACTCCCTTCTTTCAAACAGGCACAGAGACAGGGGAGGATCCAAGGAGTCTCTATTAATGGCCCTAGGCTCAGCTGGAATGATTTCCTGAGAACTGAGCATCAAATTCAAGTTTCTTAGCTGTTACAGCATTGGTGGGTTTAAATGGCAGCCTACATGACTTAGGACTGTTAGAGTTGGATTGCTCTTGCCACCCCCAAAACGCTCCAAGAGACCTTCTCTCATGCAATTAACAAAGGGTAAGGTTTATTGATGAGCTGACATGTCGGGGCCCCCGTCCCAGTACAGGCGAGCGGCCCCAAATAGTCTTGGGTTAGGGTTTTTATACATGTTTAAACAAAGAAAATCAATCATTGCATAGATCAGACAGAGGTATAGAGTAAACAATTGATACAAGTTAAGTGATTTTACAACCAGTTGATTTATGAATACAGGGAGTACAGGATATCGAGTAAGGGCCTGATTAGACCTCAGAGAACCATATGGCCTATACAGGGAGTATCAAAAAGCCTCCTATTGCCAAAAGGGAGGGCCACACAACAAACATAACAAGGTTGCAGGAACTGCCTTGATGATACCTAGGAATGCAGCTGAATGGCGATAAGGGACACATGGTGGGGTCAGGGGTCCAGGAGGCAAAGAGATATATGGTGACTTCTTCTATCTTACTTAGGTGAAACTAAGGTTACGCTCACATTGGGGTAATTTACTGACTAATTAACTTTATAGAGAATGGCTATGCAGAGCAAGTCTAAGGAGGTCAGGAAAGTTCACCAGAGGAGGTTGGTGGGGGGAGCGGCTTTTAACTTTTTAACCCTTCAGGACCACATTTCCAATGGTCAGTGGGTCCAGTATGTTTGTAGAAGAGATGCCGGGGACAGATTTATTAGGACAGATTTATGACTGGAGTTTACAGAAGCAGAACTTAGGACATCTTCCCTCCCTAGATAAGATTTCAGTGGGCAGCTGTTTCACTCATTAATTGTGAGCATCCACTTTTGAAGGTTTGTGTTGGATGAGGTCCACTTCTCTTTCTTTGATGATGTATTTGGCTGCTTTTCATTTTCTGTCTTCAGCTATTTCTTCTCCTGTTAGCAAGGCTCTCAACTGTTTTTACCTGACGCTGATCCCTTTGCAAAATAAGAAGAGAACTAAAATTAATGCAAGTCTACTGTGTTGTCAATAACTGGAGCTACTTTTTTAAAGATTTATTTATTCATTTGAAAGAGTTACACAGAGAGAGGAGAGAGAGAGAGAGAGAGAGAGAGTGAAAGAGAGAGACACCTTCCATCCGATTGTTCCCTCCCCAATTGGTAGCAACAGTTGGAGCTGTGCCAGTCTGAAGCCAGGAGCTTCTTCTGGGATGAAGCTGTTTTTTTAAATAATTATTTATTTATTTGAAAGGCAGAGTTACAGAGTGGCAGAAACAGAAATCAATGGCTGGAGCTGTTTGGATCCAAAACCAGAAGCCAGGAGCTTTGTCCAGGTCTCATAGGCGGGTGCAGGAGATGAGGGATTTGGGCCATCTTCTACTGTTTTCCCAGGCCACAGCAGAGAGCTGGATGGGAAGTGCAGCAGCCAGGATCCCAACCGGCACCCAGATAGGATGCTGACACTGCAGGCAGTAGCTTTACCCACTATGCAACAGTGCTGCCCACTAACGGGAGCTCTTTTAATCTGAGTATGCATAAAGTGGAGAATTACAGCATCATAAATACATATAAGTTACAGTTTTTCTCTGCCCAGTACTTTACAGTTACCCAGTGATCCACTGAGAATCTTACTTTCCACACTGTGTAATTAAGAAGGTCAGTTAATTGTCTTATTTTGGGTTCTGTGTTTAAACCCATGACATTTTTGAAATGGGAGGATATTATTTCTACAATTTCATAGAGACTGGTCTGTGGAAGCATCGATGGAAGTTATAACTGTGAGAGTGGTAAGAAAGAAGAATGGAAGAAATAAGTACCCCTTACGCCACACAGAGGTGTCCACAAATGGAATAGAAGACGTGCCCTTGAAAACTATGGCTGACTTTCTGGGACAAACTGTGTTTGAGTGCTTCACATGTTCTGATAGAAAGGTGTTGCCACCAGGTTATTAGTATATTTAGTTTTTAAAGATTTATTTATGTATTTGAAAATCAAAGTTTCACAGAGAGAGAAGGAGAGACAGAGAGAGAGAGAGAGAGAGAGGTCTTCCATCAGGTTCATTTCCCCAATGGCTTCATCATTGTGAACTTTGCTCAGTTCCTGACCTATACCTTTCCTTTAACCTAGTACTTTGCCATGTAGTAGCCCATGAAAACTGCAGACTGCATAAATAAATGAATACTTGGAGGGTTGTGATTTCTTAGAGGAACATCATGAGACAGAAGGAATAAAACAAAACAAAAGTATCCTCCGTGTATAGAAGGTATACTGTTTTTACAAGCCACAGAGAAGAGGAAGAAGAAGGAAAGTAGTGAGACTGGGAAGTTTGCGGCAAAGGAAATAGGCACTGGTCAAGAATTTAACAAGCCCATTAGGAAATATTAAGGTTTCCTTACTTCCATGTAGACTCTGCACTATAATGTTAAACGGCGTCCTCTAAACCCACTTGTTGCACAAATGAAAACCCAAGCATTGTCTTCTCCCACAGATGGAGTCTGCTATTGGTTTTGATTTACATTTCCCTAATGGCTAGTGATATTGGGCATGTTCATCTATGTCTTGACCATTGAGATTTCCTCTTCTGAGAAACATCTATTCAGATCATTCTCCATTTCTGAACTGTACATTTTGCTTCTTGTTTGGAGCTTTTCCAGTTCTATATAAGTATGTTTTGGCTATCAATCTTTTGTCATAGTCAGAGTTTTCAATGTTTCCTGCCATTGCGTCCATTGTATGTTCACTCTGTTGATTACTTTGTTGTGAAGGTGTATCTTAATTTGATATGCTCAAATTTGTATATTTTATTTTGTTACTTGTGCTTTTGGAATCTGACCCAAAACTGTTGTCTATGCTAATGTTTTACAGTTTCTCATATGTTTACTTAGTTTTTGGTTTTATATTTAGACTTTTAATTCACCTTGAGTTGCTTTTACATAGTGTATGAGGTGTTGGGGTATCTTTTCAGGCTTCTACATATGGATAATCACTTTCCTTTAAACCATTTGCTAAAGGGATTTTTCTTTTTCCTGTTTGTTTTCTTTCCTTTGTTAAATAGGAGTTGCCTGTAGAAAAGTCGGTTTATTTCAGATGCCTATTCTTTTCCATTGAACTATGTGTCTTTTTTTCCAACAGTGCTAACACTGCTTCTATTTTTTTTAAGATTTATTTATTTATTTGCAAGGCCAGATGCTTCTTCCAAGTCTCTCATGTGGGTGCCAAAACCGTAGAACACAGTCCATCTTCCACCAATTTCCCAGGTGCATTAGTAGGGAGCTGGATTGGAAGTGGAGCACCTGGTCTCCTAGCAGCAACATATGGGATGCATGCACAGCAGGTCAAGGCTTTAACCCACTACACCACAGCACCAAACCTTTCCTTATTTACTTCTGCTGTGATCTTTCATTATTCACTTTTTTCTACTGCCCTGCATCTTGACTCATTCCTGTTTTTTTCTGGGTCCTGGAGGATGGTAGTAGGTTGCTTCTGGGATATCTTTTTTGTGTTAGTAGATACTTGGTAATCTAAAATCACAGTTTTTAGTTTCTATATTTCTCTGCTATCACAAGGACCTTCTAGATGACAGCAGAAAATGCTGGCAGAAATGAGGATATATTAATTTGCTAAGAAAATACCACAGAGAATATGATGTAAATCATGGAATTTTACTTCTCAGAGTTGTAGAGGTTGAAAATATCAGATCAAGGTGCTTAAATAGGCTCGATTTTTCCAGAAGCGTTTCTCCGATGTGACAGACACATCTATCATTTGATCTACTTAAAAGTACTTTCTTCAGGTAGAGTCATGTTGGTGGTTAGCACTTCAGTGTTTGAGTTTTAGGGAGGCACATTTCAGTCCACAACAGCAAAAGGGTCCCTGTGGTCTACTTCAATGACAGCCATCTCTGCGGAGGACAGAAAGTTTGAAATCAGCATTAGGAGTTCTCACAGTATTACTGTCTGCTATCTCCATCAAATGTGCATTCATGTACACACAAACAAAACTACCTGTACACATAAACACATTCAACAGTGGAAATGCCTGATGGTTGTGTAAAGGTAACATCAATATAATAATCCATAAGATGGGCTATTAGCAGACATTAAAAAGAGAATTAGAAAGAATGACAACAAAATCTGCAATTACCTATATTTATGTCTATATGTATGATATTCAGTATTTATAGTTGCTAAAAGATGAATACTGATGTGTGGAAATAAGAGCTAAACCTTACCTTGCAATATTGCAGCCTAGTCTACATGAAAGATGTTTTCCTAAAACCTTTCCCTGGGCCCACTCTGTGGCATAGTAGATTAAGCATCCACCTGCAGCACCAGCATCCCACATGGGCACCAGTTTGAGTCCCTGCTCCTGCATTTCCAATTCAGCTCTTTGCTAATGGCCTAGGAAAGCTGTGGAATATGCCCTGAGTGCTTGGGCCCCTGCACCCATGTGAGAGACCTGGAGGAAGCTGCTGACTCCTGGCCTCTGGCACCTGGCTTCAGATCAGCCCAGCTCCAGCCATTCTGGCCAGTTAGGGGTGAACCAGTCGATAGAAGACCTCTCTTTCTCTTCCTCTCTATATCTGTCACTCTGCCTCACAATAAAGAAATACATTTTTTAAAAACCTTTCACATTTTAAATTTCTTAATTGTTTTAAAGATTCATTTATTTATTTATTTACAAGTCGAGTTACAGAGAGGAGAGCCAGAGAGAAAGAGAGAGGTCTTCCATCTGATGTTCACTCCCTAATTGATTGCAACTGCCAGAGCTGTGCTGATCCGAAGCCAGGAGCCAGGAGCTAGTTCCAGGTCTCCCAGATCGGTACAGGGGCCCAAGGACTTGGGCCATCTTCTACTACTTTGCCAGGCCATAGCAGAGAGCAGGATCAGAAGTGGAGCAGCTGAGTATTGAACCGGCCCCCATATGGGATGCTGGAGCTTCAGGCCAGGGTGTTAACCTGCTCCACCACAGCACCAGTCCAACATTTTAAATTTCTGATACTCTAAGGTAGCACAGGACTACATTACATCTAGGAAAGATGCATTTAAAAATTATAAATCTAGTGCATTTCAGCAGTTTTAACAAATACTTCTGATTTTCTCAGCATTATGTATAAATAAATGAGATAATGAGTCATTGTCAGATTTTTAGCTTTTGACAGCCACTTATAATATTTCACAGCTTTTTGAAATGTATTGCTAGTGTGTTTTTCTCAACACATGCACTGGATTTTACCAGTTTAGTGCACAGTGTGTTGCCTCTTATAGGATTTGCATTTTAATTGGTTTTCATGGCACATGTAATCAACATCTGCAAAGCCTCTAAAACACATAAATAATAACATGAATCAGGCTTTTTTCTTAAATATTAATTTATTTATTTGAAAGAGTTGCACAAATAGAGGAGAGGTAGAGAGAGAGAGACAGACAGACAGAGACAGAGAGGTCTTCCATCTGCTGGTTTACTCCCAGTTGGCCGCAATGGGTGGTCTGTGTCAATCCGAAGCCAGGAGCTACTTCTGGATCTCTCATGTGTGCAAGGCCCCAAGGACTTGGGCCACCTTCTACTGCTTTCCCAGGCCATAGCAGAGAGCTGGTTCAGAAGTGGAGCAGCCACAACTTGAACTGGCACCCATATGGCTTGCCAGCACTGCAGGCAGCAACTTTATCTGCTATGCCACAGCACCAGCTCCACATTGCATCTCTTTAAGATGATTTGGATTTAAGTTCATGAGAAATTATTAGCATTGTGGGAACTGATAGATATGGATGAAGCAGGATGGACTTGTTAGGAAGGGTGATGTTAATTTTCTTATAAAATAAATAAATAAGAAATTAAATATGGTCAGACATAAATGAAGACTAAATTTTATTAGTGGTGATCCAGAAAACACTGATCTCAGGTCTTTTTCTTCCAGTGTTAAGTTTATATTTTTAAATGCATATAAAGTGAACAAATTTCATGTAATTTATATATACAGTTTGAAGAGCAAACTGATAACATCCAATCCTGTCTTCCCTTGGTCTCATATTTCCAACTCGCTCCTTCTCGTTTTATTTTCTTTTAATTTTGACAGCTGCATGCTTTGATTTTATTTTAGAATCACAAGCTTTAACCCTCTACAAAATAAAGAATTCAGCAAGTAGTAGAAGAAATATCAATGAGTATATGTTGTTTACTCTATCAAAGAGTACAGAAAAGTGCTATGAACAATACTCAAATCTCAAAATGTCATATCAACTCATATGCTACTTTTCGTTATCTATATATTAATTACCACCAGTCAGAGAAAACATATGGTATTTGTCTTTTGGGGACTGGCTTCTTTCATGAAGCATACTTCTTTCCAGTTCATCCATTTAGTTACAAAAGATAGGATTTCATTCTCAATTATGGCTGAATAGTATTTTACACTGTATTTATAGCTCATATTCTTTTTCCAGTCACCAGTTCATGGACTTCTGGGTTGATTCCATGTTAGCTATTGTGAATTGAGCTGTAATAAACATAAGGGTACAGATAACTCATGCCTATGCATATTCTATTTCATTTAATGTGGATAAATTCTCAGGAGTCAGATGGCAGGATCATATGGTATGTTTGCTTTCAGATTTCTGAGGAACTTTGATACTGCCTTCCATAATGGCTGTACTAGCTTCATTCCCACCAACAGTGGGTTAGGGTACCTTTTTCTCTCCCTCTCCACCAGCCTTTATTGTTTGTTGACTTTTTCCAAAGAATTATTTATTTGAAAGGTGGAGTTACTTATAGGGAGAGGCAGAGGCAGAGGCAGAGAGACATAAGTATTTTATCTGCCTGTTTATTCTCCATATGGCACAACAGGTGGTGCTGGTCCAATCGGAAGCCAGAGTTAGGAGCATCTCCCTGGTCACCCAAGTGGGTGCAGGGACCCAGGCACTTGGGCCATCCTCCACTGCCCTCCCAGTGCAGAGCAGAAAGCTGGACTGGAAGAGGAGCAACCGGGACCAGAACTGGCACCCATAGGGGATGCCAGCTCAATGGGTGGAGGATCAACCCAGTGTGCCACAGCACTGGCCCCCATCAGGGATATTTTTCTATAGTACTCTCTCTCCACTGTATCTTTTTCTAGTTGAAGAATTAAGGTGATGCAGGATTAATCGAAGGAGTTTGAGAGGATTGTCTCTCTTTCAATTGAGTTGAATAGTTTCAGAAATACTGGAATTAGTTCTTTAAAAGTCCTGTAGAATTCAATAGTGAGGCTGTCTGATCCTGGACTTTTCCTTGTTGGGAGGGTCTTTATTACTCATCCCATCTCTGTCTTGGTTTTTGATTTGTTTAGCTTTTCTATGTGTCTTCATGACTTAATTTTGGTATATTGTGTATGTCCAGGAATCTGTTGATTTTTCCTCTAGGATTTCCAATTTGTTAGCCATCACAACAGATACCCACATCCTATATTGCAGTGCTAATCTGAGTTTTGGGTACTCCACTTCCAAACAATTTCATGTTAATACCCCTAGGAAGCAATGGATAATAGCTCAAATTCTTTCCTTCTTGCCATCTAATTTGGAGAACTGTAACCTCAATGGGGACTTGAGAACCTGGTCTTGCACAGTTGTAGCCATATAGAAAGTGAACCAGCAGATGGGAGACCTCTCTGCTTCTCTTTCCTTCTCTCTTTGTCTCTGTGTCTCTCTGCCTTTTTTATCATATTAAAATATTTAATTACTTATTTGAAAGAGTTACAGAGAGAGGGAGAGACAGAAATCTTCCACCACCTAATTCATTTTTGAGATGACTTTAATAGCCAGAGTGTGGCCAGGTTGAAGCCAGGAGCTTTTCCTCCGATGTGCATGGCAGCATCCCAGCCACTTGGGCCATCTTTCCCTGCTTTTTCAGTCCATTGGTAAGGAGCTGGATCAGAAATGGAATAGCTGGTACTTGAACTGGTGCACATACAGGATGCCAATGTAACAGATAGCAACTTTGTCCACTGCACCACAACCACCAGCTCCTCTTTCTGCCTTTCCAATAAATAAATCTTTTGAAAAAGAACTTAAGGTAGTAAAAGTCATCATGACTGAGCAATGGCAAATTTATTGAAGTGATCGACTTTCTTAAAGATCTATTTATGAATTTGAAAGGCAGCACTAGAAAGAGAGAGTGGGAGAGATGGATCTTCCTCCTGGTTTGTTCACTCCTCAAATGGCTGCAATGGCTGCGGCTAGGCCAGACTGATACCAGGAGCCAGGGGCTTCTTCCAGGTCTCTCACATGGGTGCAGGAGCCCCAATATTTGAGTCACCCTGTGCTGCTTTTCCAGACACATTAGCAGGGAACTGGATCCATTTGGAGATTAATGTCTATGATACTCTCCTTGCAGTTGAAGGATTTAGAATCCGTTTCAATTATGGGTGGGCCAAGTACAACAGCTTCCAATTGTCCAAGGTTTGGATTAGATGGGATCTGAGAAATTTTGTTAAAATAGTTATTAATCATAACTCTGAGCTTAAGCATTTCTTACCAAATTTTCGTGTTTGCTGATGTTTATATCTATGGGAAAATTGGGTCTCTGGATTGCAACCAATGAAAGCATCCAGACTAACAGTAATAAGGTCAACAGTCAGCAGAATGATGTCCAGCTGAACTGAAATAGCTTTTCTTATTTGGTAGAGGGGTTACCTCCTGCATTATGCTGACATACTGACATAGACAGTAGATGTTGGAGCCTGTCCCTTCTGCCAAATGGAGAATACTACATTTTGGTCCATCATATATATATTTATATATTATAATATATATTATATTATATATTTCTATACATAATATAGAATTACATATAATTATTATAAATATATAATTATATATGAATTTATTATTTATATAAAATATATAATTATTTCTGATCCAGCTCCTTACCAATGGATTGAAAAAGCCATGAAAGATGGTCCAAGTGCCTGGGTTACTGTGACACAGAGCGGAGGAGAAGCTCCTGGTTTCAAACTGGCCACACGCTGGCTTTTGAAGTCTTCTCAATAATATATATGTATATTATATATAATATTAATAATAAATTATATAATATCTGTTTATAATTATTATATATTATATAATATATTGTATGTTAAATTATAATATATTTTATATTGAATATATTTATATACATAAATATATAAATAAATGTATATATATATAAATTATTTATTTATGTATTTGACAGGTGTACTTACAGACAGTGAGAGGAAGAGACAGAGAAAGGTCTTCCATATGCTTATTTACTCCCCTAATGTCTGCTGGGAGCACAAGGACAGTGCCTAGAGTTTATTTTGATGGATTTTAGCCCCTTTCATTGGAGGGAAGCCCAATGAAGCTGGACTGATTTGTAAACCTCAGAAGTGTCTTTTCAAGGTGAAGGCAAACTGAGACTGAGGGGTTTCTGGAAAAACTTGGAACAAAATGCATTTGCCACACTTGCTTAAGACACATCATTTATCTATTGATTTCATCAGATCTGTTAACATTAAGTATAAGGTACAGGGGACATGGTGGATGGCATATAGCAATATGATTTTAGTAATATATCATGAGGTGCTTTTATTTTTAGTGGATTTAGCAGGTAAAATTGGGCTACCTAATGGGATGTAGCTGGAATAATCACCTTTTTGTTAAATAAATCTGAGGTAATAAATGTTAGTGTATGAAGACATTGAGTTTTCTGTTATTGGGCCTTCTTGGTTATTTTAATCTGGGATCTGCGAATTCTCATTTTCTTTATTTTATTCCTCATCATGTCGGACCAACTCTGCTGCTTTGGGGATTTTTTTAGTACATCTGACATTTGGAAATTTAGACAATAGTATAGTTAAAATGAGATGTACCAAGTAAAGTATTTATTTTTATTCTGATACATATTTTGGAATTCTTCTAAAATTCCTATTGAGTATCCTTGTTAAATTTAGTTGCATCCCAGGTTAAGACTTATTGGAGACAGGTGCCATGGCTCAATAGGCTAATCCTCCACCAGCGGTGCAGGCACACCGAGTTCTAGTCCTGCTGAGAGAGCCAGATTCTGTCCCAGTTGCTCCTCTTCCAGTCCAGCTCTCTGCTATGGCCCAGGAGTGCAGTGGAGGATGGCCCAAGTGCTTGGGCCCTGCACCTGCATGGGAGATCAGGAGGAAGCACCTGGCTCCTGCTTTTGTATCAGCACAGTGTGCTGGCCGCAGCACACTGGCCACAGCGGCCACTGGGGGGTAAACCAACAGAAAAAGGAAGACCTTTCTCTCTGTCTCTCTCTCTCACTGTGCACTCTGCCTGTCAAAATAAAAAAATAATTTTTATAAAAAAGACTTATTGGAGCCACTCTAGTGATTATACCCATGAAACTTTGTTAATTAATGCAAATAGAACCTGGGAAAATTGATGTATATCTTATGCTGTAGAGACTTAAGATTGAACATCTTTTTTATCTTTTTTAATTATATAATTTAAAAACAAATTTTAGATTTTTTTTCACTTTACTAAGCCACAGCTCTGGCCCCATTAATATGTCTTAACAATGTCTTTTCCTCTCAGACTTATCTCTATTGGTTCAGTTAACTGCATGTCTTTTCTTTAGATTCAGATTCTCTCAGCTGTCAAAGCTTATTCATCTTAATTCTGTTGTTCCTATTTCCCTCCCTTTTATTCTGTCCCTAGGCTAATTGAGGTCATGATTCTCCATTCCTTCTGTGTGGTGTCACAGTAGGCTTGAAGTGTTCTTTTTCTCTTCTGATTTCTAAAGAAAGAAATTATGTATTCCCCCAGTTTAGATATTTTAATAATGCACTCTAAAACAAAGGTTAAATGTTCTTAATTTGACAAGAATTTTCAGGGCCAGTGGTGTGGCATAGTGGGTAGAGCCACCACTTGCAGTGCTGGCAGCTCATATGGATCCAGATCTCTGCTAAAGCCTGAGAAAGCAGTAGAAGATGGCACAAGTCCTGGGCCCCTGCACCCATGTGGGAGACCTGGAAGAAGCTCCTTGCTCCTGGCTTTGGATTGGCACAACTCTGGCCATTGCAGCCAACTGGGGAGTGAAACAGTGGATGGAAGACCCCTCTCTCTTCTCTGCCTCTCTCTGTGTAATTCTGACTTTAAAATAAATAAATCTTTAAAAAAAGAATTTTTTCTAATTTTAGAATTGTTCTCCTTCATTGTCACTTCAGGGTGTGTGTAAAGAGTGCATATCCAGTTTTTCTATTTTGGATTTTTGGGATTTTGCATTAGCTCTGCTGTGTATTCATTTTTCTCGAGCATTGGTGATATCTTCTCCTTAGTTGTATTAAGAGAGAGAGCAATAGCCCTCATGTCTTTTTAGGTAAGTAAGACATATTAAAAACAGAGCATTCAGTATACATTCATAGTAGTTTGACTTGTTCAATTGATTTACGTGACCTCCCTTGGACATTCTTGGTCTCTGCTGTACAACTTTCTATACTCATTAATTCTTTGATATTCCCAAATCCAGAAAATGAATGACTCAACAGCTGTGTTCCTGTATTTGCTGGGACTCAGGGTAAGAAGCAAAGTGGAGGTGTTCAGGAATCTAAAGGTACATGCTACATAGCAAAGCACATCATTTCCTATACAAAGTGACTGGGAAATCCAGAATCTTTTGCATACTATATTGGATCCTGAACTATTACTGACCTATTCAGTAAGATTTTATTGTATTTATTTTCTGTGTTTGTGTTTGTATTTCTAAATAAACTCTGCTGGGCTACTTAACATTAACATGTATTGCAGAATTCTTTCATCAGTTTTCACTTTTAAAAAATTTCTCTTTCAGTTTTATGGGAGAGGGTAGAAGCTTTCTGCTATGTAACTGAAAATTCATTCATTCATTAAAGTAAAAATATTTGTTGGAAATGGGTGGAATACTATTAATTCTTGTGTGATTTTCATGAAACTAAATACATTCTCTATTTTGTTTTGCTTAAAATTTCTGCATGTGTGGACTTCTTTTTTCCTTCTTGCCCCAGATCTCTTTGTGTATTGGGATGGTAAATGGGTTTTACACTGGAGAAAACATGTTATTTTGGCAAAGAAGTACTTAGCCTTCCTGCTTCAAGTATTCAAATATTGCATTAGAAATCAGTATATTTGTTTACTGTACAAATGTCCTTCATACAATTTTGTAATATTCTGGGATGTGAGAGGGAGCAGGAAATAGGAGGGTTATGGGTGGGGGGGGGGAAGTTATGATTGTCAGTATAAATTATTGCCCTACACTTTTTATAGACACTCTTCAAAGCATATCCTCAAACTAATTCAATTAATTTAAAGGATTTATTAAATGATAGACTACATGAAATTTATCGATGTATTTTATCAAGCAATCATCCAATGTAAATGATTACCATATGTTTGCACTTCAGGGAATCATTCTATTGTGAATATTTTGGCATCAATATAATTTTGTTTAAAATTTCTTTATGAAAAAAATATCTAGACTAGAAATCAATTGAATGCGTTGCATGGTTTTGTTACCTAATGACAAATTGCCTTCACTGAGGTTTATAATTATTTATTCTTTCAACACTAATGTTATGTATTTACCAAATACAGTAATGTTAATATACATTTGGGGTTGGCACTGTGGCATAGCGGGTAAAGCTGCAGCCTGGCAGTGCTAGCATCCCAAATGGATGCCAGTTTGAGTCCCAGCTGCTCCATTTCTGGGCCACCTCTCTGCTAAGGCCTGGGAAAGCACTGGAAGATGGTCCAAGTCCATGAGCCCCAGAACTCGCATGGGGGACCCAGAAGATGCTTCTGGCTCCTGGCTTTGGGTCGGTGCAGCTCCAGTCATTGCAGCCAATTGGGGAGTGAACCAGCAGATGGAAGACCTATCTCTCTCCTTTCTGCCTCTTCTCTCTCTGAGTAACTCTGGCTTTCAAATAAATAAGTAAATAGATAAATAATTTTTAAAAAGATACATTTGTTTGCAAACAATATGTGACATCAATACAACTACTTAAATTTTCTCATACAAGTAGTTTAATTTGGAGGCCTGAATTATGGCTGATTGGTTCTGTAGTCTAATGATATCTTTGAACCCAACTATTTTCCCCTTCTTTATGAATTTCAGTGTTGTATATTACTAGAATTCTGAAAAAAATTCACAGAAACTTTAGGCATCATCTAAACATCATAATCTCCAAAGAGCAAAAATCATTGCAAACTATGATTTTCTAGAATTATTTCTTTGGATAATGCTACAATTTTATTGTAGCTTTAAATTGAGCACACACACACACACACACACACACCCATGTACCATACATACATTCACAAATGTACATACACAATCAGCAAGTCTCCAATGCATTTACCAAAGTGCATCAATGTGCTAGTTTAAGATTACTGCCAAAGAATGGTCCCTTTCTTTAAATACCAATTTACTCTATTGATTTATTTTTGACCAAAAATGATGCAGTTTAGTTACTGTTTTGACAAAGAGGCAGGTATCATCACAAAGCACAAATGAGTGAATAAGTTACATTATCCAGGGAATTAGATAAGAAATGGCTCACTCATCAAATTAAAAGGAATTGAATCTAGTTTGAGTTACCATGTCAAGCAAAATATGAAGTTTTACAAAACTTGAATGTATATAATTTCAAATAAATTTTGAGTTGTATCTAAATGTGTACACTACAACATTAAGCATAAAGGCACAGATATTTAAATACCTTTATTTAGGAAAATGTGAATAGATAATAATAATAATTGCTAACATTTATTTTATACCAGGTGATGTTTCCTGAATTTTATGTTTCCAGAAAAATGGAGGTAGCTCCTGTTATTTTAACTTTAAAGAAAATGCAACTGAGGCATGAAGAGGTAAGTAACTGGTTTGCCCAAGGATATATAATCATGAAGTGGCAAAGCCTTAGACTTGGCATGATCTGAATGGCAGCCATTTTTTTTTTCACAAATTCAATGTTTGATCTATTTCATATATTCACTAAAAGGATTTACTATCAAATGATACTTTCTGATAAAACCTATGAAAACTGCAGAGGAGTATTGCTCCAAAGCAAATACTTGAGGCTAGCATTACGTGTAGCAGGTAAAGCCATTGTCTTTAAATTTAGCAAAGATATGCCTTGTTAGATGAGTGTACTTTGTGTAATTCTTCTTGTCAGTGTATACACTTTAGAAATTGATTACAGGGCACAGCATGTTAAAACCCCAACCTAGGGTGCCAGCATCCCATATGGGTGCTGGTTTGAGTTCCAGTTGCTCCACTTCTGATCTGGCTCCTTGCTAATGCACCTGGGAAAGCATCAGAGGATGGCTCAAGTCCTTGGGCCCCTGCACCCGTGTGGGAGACCTGAGAAAAGCTCCTGGCTCTGGGCTTCAGATCAGCTCAGCTCCGGCTTTTGCAGCCAATTGGGAAGAGAACCAGCAGATTGAAGACTTTTCTCTCTGTCTCTACCTCTCTATATAACTCTGTCTTTCAAATAAATAAAAATAAATCTAGAAAAAAAGAAATTGATTACATCAGGCAACACATATGAACTTTTTTATAGAAAGATTGACCTTTAGAAAAATTTTAGACCTACAGAAAAAAAAATGTGGTACAAATGTGAACTTTTGAATAAAAATCTATTTTTCATGAAAGCATGGTGTTATAAAACAGAGCAATACCTCACTGAGAACCAAAAATAAATTGGACTATCTCATTCTGTGATTTGAAATCTAGGGACAAATGTCCTTTATTTTTCTTACAGAGAATGTAAATAGTGTTGTGATATCAAACTCATTCCAAGTTTAGGTACCCCATGGAAAGTTTGATCTAATGAAAACAAATCTGTTGGATCATTTACCTCATACATTCCACTACCATGAAAATAATATATCTGTCATAATACATCAAGAAGAAAACATATTTATGCCTAAAAATACAAATTCAACTATTACAAGCTGTTCAGCAAAATTTAAATTGTATGTTTTTAATATTCTAAAATGGAACATTTTTCTTTGCTTCTCAATAAAAATGTGATACACTTTAACATCTTCAGAATAAGAACTGAGAGTGTACAAGGCAAAATTTATTTATTTATTTATTTTTTGCCAGGCAGAGTTAGACAGTGAGAGAGACAGAGAGAAAGGTCTTCCTTCCATTGGTTCACCCACCAAATGGCCACCATGGCCTCCTGATCTCCCATGTGGGTGCAGGGCCCAAGCACTTGGGCCATCCTCCATTGCTCTCCTGGGCCACAGCAGAGAGATGGACTGGAAGAGGAGCAACCGGGACTAGAACCTGGGGTGCCAGCACTGCAGGCGGAGGATTAGCCTTGTGAGCCACGTACCCAGTGAAATATAGTTTAAGGAGAGAATTTATAACGTTCATTTTTAAAGTAACAAAAACATTTTTCACTTCTTGGTTTGCATTTTAAATTTGTACATATATATATATATATTAGCCATCCTTACTGGTTATTGCAAATTACCACATCCCAAAATTAATTGCTTCTCAACATTTACAATTTGTTTCTTCACTTTAAAGAAAAATATTTGTGTCTCTTGAGTAAACAAGTAAATATAATGATTTGGCATCATTTTATAAAACTCAAATCTGTAAGAACTCAAAAACCACTGCAGAAATATTCTATAAGAATGTACTCATGCATATTGTTCTTACAATAGATTCACCCATGTCATAGGAGAGCAACTCCTTGCTCAACATTCAAAATGTTCACAGTCTTCGAAATATTCCTTTTAGCATAGTGACCACAGTTGGACACAAGAGAGTCTTTAAAATTAAAAGAAACAATTTGGGTATGCTGACTTTCCTAGTCTTCTTGTTTTCCTGGGACAGAGTATCTTTTTTGAATGTAGGCTGACAAGGATACAACCCCCTCCACAAAGTAAAATGCCTAAACATTAGAGCACTGCTCCTGACCCCTGCTCACTTGTTCCTCTATGTGGGATTTATGAATGACTTGCATGAATGGAGAGATGAAAGAGGCAATGAGCTACCACCCCCCTTTTTCTTTATTTAGCACTTTTCTAGGATGCCTATGAGAACATGGGTTCTTGTCTGCCCTTTTTTATACTGTAAATTTAGCAAAAAACCTGTGCTCTGTAAGTGACTAGGTAAGGATGCAATGTAATGTACTAGGGCAATGGAAAGGAATTTTTGTTGCTAAGCACCAAGACCAACAACTCTGTGGGCTAGAAAGCTTACATTTTGACTTCTTTCCATGTCCAGCTTGAACCATTCAGAATTCAGAGAAAGTAGGAATGTAAGTTATGAGCACACTTCACTGCCACAAATGTTATGATACTCATCAGTTTGTAATCAGGAATGACTTAAAATTTAACCAAAAATACCACAGTAAACTATGGCAGATTCAGCAACACCTACACTTATAACTAACATCCACATTTATAATTGTATCTTTCTATGAAGGATCTGACAGGAATTATTATCTGGGATGGATAATTAACAACTCCTTATACAATTTTTATAATGTACCAAAAAAGTGAACTTTGAATCCTTTGGGAATTGGATAAGCTAAATATATTTGTATTTGATGAATTCAGGCTGAGAACTTGTAAGTATAATACCAACCATAATACCTACTAAAAAATTAAATACCTTGGAATAAATTTAACTAAGAATTTGAAAGATCTTCACAATGAAAATTACAAAATATTAAAGGAAGAAATAGAAGAACACACACAAAAATGGAAAAATATTTCATGTTTGTGCACTGGAAAAAATAATATCATCAAAATGTTCATACTACCCAAAGCGATTTATAGATTCAATGAGACCCCAATCAAAACTCCAAGAACATTCTTCTAAGATCTAGAAAAAAAGAATGCTTAAATTTGTGTAGAAACACAAGAGACCCCCAAATAACTAAAGCAACATTAAACAAGAAAAAGTTGGAAGTATCAGAAGACCAGATTTCAAGACATACTACAGGGCAGTTACAAACAAAACAGCCTGGGACTGGAACAGAAAAAGACATGTATACCAATGAAACAAAATATAAACCAAAAAAATTAATCCATGCAGCTACAACCAACTAGTCTTTGACAAATGAGCTAAAATCAATCCCTGGAGAAAGGACAGTCTCTTCAACAAATAGTGTTGGGAAAATTGGATCTCAACATGCAGACATATGAAACAAAACCTGTACTTACACCCATACAAAAATCAACTCACAACTGATCATGACTCTAAATCTATGGCCTGATATCAACAAATTACTAGAGGAAAATATTGGGAAAACTGCAAGATATTATCATAGGAAAGACTTCTTTGTAAAGACCACAGAAGCACAGGCAATGAAAGCAGAAAGAGACAAAAGGGATTACATCAAGCTTAGAAGATTTGTGCTGCAAAGGAAACACTAAGCAAAGTGAAGAGTGGTAGAAAATATTTGCAAACTATATAACTGATAAAGGGTTAATATCTTGAAGTAACACCTTGACAGTAAGGACTCCATTTTGGAGCACTTGAGACTCCATTCTGGGAAGGTGCCCCCCCCACACCATGAGACTCTGGTCTGAGACTATGATCTAAAACAGTTGAATAATAGCAGTCTACTACATCTCACTTGGCAGAGCACAGAAACCCCCTAGCATGATCGCTCAAGCTTGGAAGTGGATAGACTACACCTGGGTTAATGATAAAAAATGTAATTTGTCTAAGTCCTACGTATGATTAAAACCAATACCTGGATTAATGTCAAGATTATAATTGGAATTGTTAAGATTGTAACTGGTATTGTCAATATTATAATTGATACTAGCTTATTGATACTAGCTTATTGATAGTAGATTATAATTGATACTAGTTTCACATAGGTTTTAGGTCAGTAACCAGTAACCAGTAACCATGTATTCCCCCCTATTCCTAGCAACCATGAATTCCCCTCCCGATTTTGTGGTTTTTGCCTTTGTAAACCCTGTTGCTTTGGGCTTCAGGGTCGAGAGTTCTTTAGGGCATGAGCCCACTCTCCACCACCCGCAATAAAGGACCACCAAATTTTATCAATCTGTGGAGCTCTTTTGTTTGCACTCACTCAGGTACAACAATCTGATGTTCATAAAGATCTTAAGAGACTCAACTTCAATAAAATAATGCAGTTAAGAAATGGGCAAAGGACATGCACAGAAAATTTTCAAAGGATGCAATCAATACAAATGGCCTACAGACACATGAAAAGATACTCAACATCACTAACCATCAGGGAAATGCAAAAACACCATAAAGTTTCATCTCATCCCAGTTAGAATGTCTATCATCCAAAAATGAAAAAAATAATAAATGCTGGTAAGGATGTTGGAGAAAAGGCACACTTATACGCTGTTCATAGGAATGTAAAGTAGTACAACCATTATGGAAGACAGTAAGGATATTCCTCAGAAATCTGAAAATAGATCTACTATATGACCCAGCAATCCCACCCATGGGAATTTACCCAAACAAGATGAAATCAGGCTTTGGAAGAGTTATTTATAACCCCCATGTTTACTGCACCTCAATTGGCAATAATTAAGATAAGCAATCAAATCAGATTCCCATTAACTGATGTCTGGAAAAAGAAAATGAGTAGTATGGAATACTGCTCAGTCATAAAAAAGAATGAAACCCTGTCTTTGCAATACATGAATGCAACTGCAAACCATTATGCTTATTGAAATGAGCAATTCAAGAAAGATAAATGTCATTTCTTCCCTGATAAGTTCTGATTAATATAGGATACAAGAATAAATAAGAATGAAATGGATTTATGATTTGATTATTGTTTTAAGCCCTTGTGGATACTCTAGTCAAACTGTGGTTTTGGATTTTTTTTTATATGTTGAATAGTATGGTTAGTGGTGCACTAAACCCAAGGTTCAAAAGAAAATTGTGAAATCATGTTTTTTTGAATTTATGTTTTTGCAAAAATTATAGAGAAAAAGGAAAGGTGAGTGGTGATTGATGGAGGGAGTGAGGGGACTATGGATATCTTCTTAGCATTGTATTTATAAAATACATGATATCTGTTCTCTTTATATTAATAAAAAATTTTGGAGAGCCTAAAGGTAAACATCTCCTACGAGCTGATCTTCAGCAGAAATGCTAAGAATATTCACTGCAGAAAGGACAGTCTTTTCAACGAATGGTGCTTTGAATATTGAATATTCACACATAGAAGATTTAAACTTTATCTCTCATCATATACAAAACTGAACTCAAAGGTGTTCATTTACCCTAGGCATTAAGATGTCAGTTAAGATGCTAGTGTCTCATATCAAAGTACCTAGTAGATACCCAGCTCTGACTCCTGACTCCAGTTTCCTGCTAATGCAGATACTGGGAGGGAGTAGGGATAACTCAAGTACATGCAGGAAAGCTGGGTTGAATTCCACACTATTGGCTTCTGTTTGGCCCAGTCCTGTCCTTTGTGGGCATTTGTGGAGTCAATCAATATGAGAGCTCTCTCTTTTTGTTTATCTGCTCTCAAATAAATAATTTTACACTCAATTCAAAATTATTTAAAGACTTAAATGTAAGATCTGAAAGTACTAGGAAAAAAATGCTTCAGGACATTGGATTGAGTAAGTATTTGAAGGATATGACAACAAAGCACTAGAAGAAAAAAGCAAAAATAGTCAAATGGACTTTTTTATTTATTTAACAGGTAGAGTTATAGACAGTGAGAGACAGAGACAAAGAGAAAGGTCTTCCTTCCATTGGTTCACTCCCCAAATGGCCACTATGGCTGGCGCCGTGCCAGGAGCAAAGCCAGGAGCAAGGTGCTTCCTTGTGGTCTCCCATATGGGTGCAGGGCCCAAGCACTTGGGCCATCCTCCACTGCCATTCTGGGATGCAGCAGAGAGCTGGACTGGAAGAGGAGCAACTGGGACTAGAACCCAGTGCCCATATGGAATGCCGGCACTGCAGCAAGTGAGCCACGGCACTGGCCCTGGAATTTTACCAAATTAAAAAACTTCTGCAAAGCAAACAAAATAATCAACATAACAAAGAGACAATATGAAATTGGAGAAAATATTTAGAAAATATACACCTATTAAGGTGTATACACCCTTTAAGACATTTTAAAAACTCAATGAAAAATGAACAGATTTTAAAATTGACATTAGATCTAAATGCTCATTTGTC
This sequence comes from Oryctolagus cuniculus, assembly GCF_051225735.1. Taxonomy (NCBI): domain Eukaryota; kingdom Metazoa; phylum Chordata; class Mammalia; order Lagomorpha; family Leporidae; genus Oryctolagus; species Oryctolagus cuniculus. The sequence goes on along the minus strand of NC_142879.1, from coordinate 80,944,634 downwards.
AAAGAAAGGCATACAAATGGCCAAGAAGTACATGAAAAATGTTCAGCATCACTGGCCGGCGCCGCGGCTCACTAGGCTAATCCTCCGCCTAGCGGCGCCGGCACACCGGGTTCTAGTCCCGGTCGGGGCGCCGGATTCTGTCCCGGTTGCCCCTCTTCCAGGCCAGCCCTCTGCTGTGGCCAGGGAGTGCAGTGGAGGATGGCCCAGGTGCTTGGGCCCTGCACCCCATGGGAGACCAGGAAAAGCACCTGGCTCCTGGCTCCTGCCATCGGATCAGCGCGGTGCGCCAGCCGCAGCGCGCTGGCCGCGGCGGCCATTGGAGGGTGAACCAACGGCAAAAGGAAGACCTTTCTCTCTGTCTCTCTCTCTCACTGTCCACTCTGCCTGTCAAAAAAAAAAATAAATAAAAAAAAATAAAAAAAAAATAAAAAATGTTCAGCATCACTAATTAACAGGGAAATACAAATACAAATCAAAACCACAATTAGACACCAAGTTACTCCAGTTAGAATGCCTATTATCAAAGGCAAAACAGTGGCTGGTATTGTCACACAGCAGGTTAAGCCATGCTCTGTGACACTGGCATCCCATATGAGCACTAGTTCAACTCCACATCCCATCCAGCTCCCTGCTAATGTGTCTGGGGAAGCAGCATAAGGTGACCCAAGTGCTTGGGCCCCTGTCATCCACATGGGAGACCCAGATGGAGTTCCAGGCTTCTGGCTTCAGTCTGGCACAGACCAGCCATTGTGGTCATTTTTAGAGTGAACCAGTGATGAAAGATCTGTCTCTCTGTCTCACTATGTGTCTCCCTCTTTGTAACTGTTCCTTTCAAATAAATAAATTAATCGTATAAAAAAGAAAAATACACACTTGAAGGAATTGTATGCAAATTTAACAAAAACTTGGAGAACTCAGTAACAGGAAAATAAATGCCTTCAAATTTAAATACTGCCAGAATACATAGAGACACACGTAAAATGCATAATAAAATAAACATATACGGGGCTGGCACCATGGCTCATTTGGTTAATCCTCCACTTGTAGTGCTGGCATCCCATATGGGCACAGGGTTCTAGTCCCAGTTGCTCCTCTTCCAGTCCAGCTCTCTGTTGTGGCCTGGGAGTGCAGTGGAGGATGGCCCAAGTGCTTGGGCTCTGCACCCACATCAGAGACCAGGAGGAAGCACCTGGCTCCTGGCTTCGGATCAGCATAGTTCCAGCCATAGTGGCCATTGGAGGATGCACCAATGGAAGGAAGACCTTTCTCTCTGTCTCTCTCTTTCTTTCTCACTGTCTAACTCTATCTGTCAAATAAATAAAAAAGCATATAAACCAATCTGAATATTAGAGAATTCTGAGAAAAAGAAATGTACTGTACATAAAGGAAGAGCACATTTAGACAGCAACAAGATGGATACACTGTGTATCAGGATGGTTACACTTAAAAACACACATTAAAAATGCTTTCAAAGATAGAGTAGCAGGACATCTCATTCATTCCTGGTGAGAATGCATCATGGGGTAGATGCTTTATCAGACATCTTGGCATGTTATTAGGAATCCAACACCGTGTCATACATCATACATGTTCTAATATATTTACAGAGCTGGTGTGAAAACGTATGCCTTGATAAAAGCTGACATGAAAATATATATAGTAGCTTTATTCACAATGGCTAAATCTCATAGGAAACCACATTGTTCCTCAACAGTTAACCACATAACCAAACCTTCAAAGTGCATGGAGACCCTGGGAAGAGAACAGGAGATGAAGACACATGAGATGTTTAGGGTGCAGGCATTTAGCATGGGGACACAAGAAAAAAGCCGAGGCTGAAGTCATAGGGGATCTAGAAGCCCAAGGAAGACAATGACTTCAAGCAAAGGGCAGAGAGGTATCTGAAGGCTGCCATGAGCTGAAGGCTCAGGCTATGAAGTCACTCCAGGGTAGCAGGATAATACTCCGGAGTAGAGATGCAGATAACTGATGGGAGATCACGGCTTCATGCAGAGGGGCTGGAGGACCTGACAGCTGGCTTGGGATGCAGGCACAGATGGACACTCAAGGAAAGATGTGATGGAGGGTCTGGCATTGTGGTGCAGTGGGTTACACCACTACCTATAATGTTGGCATTCCATATGGGTGCTGATTTGTATGCTGGCTGTTCCCGTTCAGATCCAGCTCCCTGCCAAAGACCTGGGAAAGCAGTGGAAGATGGCCTTACTGTTTTGTCCTCTGCCACCCACGTAGGAGACCCAGAAGAAGCTCCAAAGGCCTGACTCCTGGCTTCAGATGGGCCCAACCCTGGCCATTGCAACCAATTGGGGAGTGAGCCAGAAGATGGAAGCCCTTTCTGTCTCTCTATGCCTCTGTCTCTCCCTCTATGTGATAAGGAAATAACTTGAGATATTAAATTTCATGGGGTTTTTTTGGACAGAGTTAGGCAGCGACAGAGAGATAAAGATCTTCCTTCCATTGATTCACACCCCAAATGGTTGCCACGGCCAGTGCATAGTGGCAATCCAAAGCCAGGAGCCAGGTGTTCCCTCCTGGTCTCCATGCGGGTGCAGGGTCCAAGTAAGTTGAGCCATCCTCCACTGCCTTCCCGGGCCACAGCAGAGAAATGGACTGGAAGTGGAGCAACCAGGACTAGAACCTAGAGTGCCAGTGCCACAGCCAGAGGATTAGCCTAGTGAGCCATGGCACTGGCCCTCTATGTAATTTTCAAATAAATCTTTTTTAAAAAGAGGTGCTGGAGACACAGGGGATGGAGACTTATGAAGGCACATGGAATAAGACTGTGTCTAGGGAGGCCATTCAGGCATCAGAATTTTACTTCTCCACTGTCTGTTTGTCATGATAAAGCCTCCCTTTGAGCAACCACCATTTAAAGATGCCACGTGACAGACTCCTTGTCTCTGAGGCTAATATGTGTCTGTAAAGCCTACTTTAGAAGTAAGAAGTACAGATAATCATAACAAAATCTGTGACTGCCTCTGGAAGACTGAGGGACCAGGGGGTGTGGAAAAACACAAAATTGGGGCCAGTGCCGTGGCTCACTTGGTTAATCCTCCACATGTAGTGCCAGCATCTTATATGGGCACCGGGTTCTAGTCCTGGCTGCTCCTCTTGCAGTCCAGCTCTCTGCTGTGGCCTGGGAAGGCAGTGGAAGATGGCCGAACTGCCTGGGCCCTGCACCCATATGAGAGACCATGAGGAGGTATCTGGCAGCTGGATTTGGATCAGTGCTGCACACTGGCTGTAGCAGCCATTTGGGGGGTGAACCAATAGAAGGAAGATTTTTCTGTCTCTCTCTCACTGTCTAACTTTGCCAAAAAATAAAAATAAAAAACACAAAATTTAATATCTCAATTTATTTCCTATCACTTCTTTTTTTTTTTTTTAATTTTCACAGCAATGTCTTGCAATCACTTGGAAACAGGTAACAACATAGGGACCTAACATATAGACTGAAAGGATTGCAGACTCAAAACACAAACCTGGTTATTCACATCGAATGCACCTTTGCTCTAGAATGACACTGACTGCTGACTGTGAGTTTCCAGCAGTTCTTAGGATGCCAAGTCTTCTGAAAACACTTTGAAACCTGTCTTCCCAGACTGAGAACCCATGGATAACAGGACTGGAGAGAGCAGTGCTCTAAGACTAGCTCAGCATCTGCTTCCACCCTTGGCAGGCACACTGAGGGGGAGTAGCTGCATTCTCTGTGCCCTCCAGCAGGCGTGTGTACTAGGGTTCACTCCCAGCCCTGGGGCCTCCAGAAACCCTGCAGCCAGCCTTCCTCCACAGCCATGTGGTGGGGTCGTGGGTTGGCTCCCACAGGGTGCACGGGGTACCTGGTGGCCCTCACCCCCCACCATTCCCTGACCTCTGGTCTGGTGCCCCCACCTCCGGGTTGGAAAAATCCCAGAATCAGTTGAGAGCCAGCGATAAGAAGGGAGGATTGGCACAGCACTGGCTGGGAGAGACCCTGAGGGGCCCTGTGGCACCCATGGGTTGGCCTCAAGGTCCCAGGGTGGCTGCAGCAGGGCCTGCACAGGTCACCCCTGCACTCTCCCCAGACCCAGCTATCTGGAGTTCACAAGTACAGAGATCCTGCATCCTTCAGTGCTGGGAGCACACTTCCTCAGGGTCTCCCACAGCCAGAAGTTCACAAAGGGCCACCACTTCCTCCTGTGCATCCATTTCCTCACTCCAGAGTCAGCACCATCCATTTATGCTGAGTCATCATGAAATTTCTGCTGGGTCATCATTACCATACCTTCTGAGTCATCATGAAATTTCTGCTGACTCATCATTACCACCTACCTGGTCCCCACATGTTCTCTTTAGAGACCTGAGCCCTGTCAAGGGGTCCTGAGAGATAGGGTGGTCCCCAGCAACTCCATCCTGGTCTCTAGCAGGTATACATTGCCCCATCTGGGTCCCCAGGGCTCCATTCAGTCTCTAGGGCCTTCATACAGATCTGGTCTCCATCTGGGTCTCCAGGCCTCCAGCCAGGTCCCCAGGTCCTCCATCCAGGCACCGGGGCCTCCATCCAGGTCTCTAGGGCTCCATCCGGGTCTCTAGCAGGTGCACAGGGATCCATACAGTCTCTAGGAGCCTCATCTGGTTTTCCATGGCTCCATCTGGTTCTCCAGTGCTCCATCTGGGTCTCCAGAGCTCAATTTGGGTCCCCAGGGGCTCCATCCTGGTTTCCAGCAGGTGCATGGGGTCCTCAGGACCTCCATCCAGTCCCAGCAGGTGCAAGGGGCCCCTCCTTCCTTCCTTGCAACCTTGGGTTATATTTAGGGGTAGAAGCATGACTCAGCTGGCCTGGTGCCATGACTCAGCAGGTTAGGTTTGATGTCAAGGTTAGGGTGGGGATGGGATTCGGGTTAGGGTTCATGTTTGAAGCATGACTCACCAAGTTTAGAAGCACAACTCAGGAGGTCTGGAAGCATGATTCGGCAATTTTAGAAGTGCGACTCACTGGCCTAAGAGTATGACTTGGCAGGTGTAGTTGTCTACCTTTGTGGGTAAGGATGCCTGGTAGGTAATGATGACTCAGCAGGTATAAAATGGTGACTCAGCAGAAGTTTCTCAATGACTCACCAGGTCTGGGATAATGAGGATTAAGTGGGTATGTATAATGATGGCTCACGAGGTGTGTGCTAGTGATGATTCAGCAGAATTTCCTGATGACTCAGCAGGAGTCTCAGCATGACTCATCCCTTCCTTCCTTCCCTCCCCTCTTTGCATTCATTTCTGGTCCACTTTCAATTTTCTAAACCCACTTCTGGTCATTCTAGACCCACTTCCAGTCCACTTCTGCATTCCCAGAGTCAATTCCAGTCAACTTCCCGATTCCTACAGTCACTAACTTCCAGCTAATTTATGTCACTTCGGGGTTCTCAGACTCACTTTAGTCTACTTCTGGGTTCCTAAGTCACTTCCGGTCCACTTCCGGCCATTGTATACCCATTTTCAGTCACTTTGGTTCTGTTTATACCCATTTTTGGGTACTTCTGGTGTACTTCCAGGTTCTTATAGTCACTTCCCAGAGGGTCTCTGTTGGTCCCTGGGGGTCTCTGTGGGTCCCAGTTGTCTCTGGGGTTCTCTCAGTGTCTTTCAGCATCTCTGGGGGTCTCTGAGGGTCTCTGGGGGTCCCAGGGCTCTTGGCGGGGACACCTGTCCATCACCCAATCACCCTTGTCCATCACTCAGAAACCTGTCCATCACTCAGAATAGACCTGTCACTCAGGAAAAACATTTTAATTCTCATACAAGTTTCTGTCAGCAAATTGGTCCTGGGTCTGAAAGACACCTTTTCTTACAGGGACTCCCTTGAGTTTTTGTCAGAGAAAATTTGTCAGGATCCAATATGGCTATAGCTCCTGTCAAAACAATTGCCAGAATCCAAGATGGCCACCACTGACATCAGAAAACACACTGCCACACTCCAACATGGCTGCCACTCCTGTCAGAAAAATTTGCCAGCCTCCAAGATGCCTGTCATTCCTGTCATAATGAGAATTTGCCAGGATCCAACATTCTGCTGCTGATGTCAGAACGAGAATTTGCCAGACTCCAATATGGCTGTCATCAGAAAATCTAAAAATACATTTCTTAAAAATTTCATTTAAAAATTCATTAAAAATTAAAAATTAAGTAAAAATTAAAAATGTAAAAAGACATTCAAATTCCATTTAAAAATTCATTAAAATTGGCCGGCGCCGCGGCACACTAGGCTGATCCTCCGCCTTTCAGCACCAGCACACCGGGTTCTAGTCCCAGTCGGGGCACCGGATTCTGTCCCAGTTGCCCCTCTTCCAGTCCATCTCTCTGCTGTGGCCCAGGAGTGCAGTGGAGGATGGCCCAAGTGCTTGGGCCCTGCACCCCATGGGAGACCAGGAGAAGTACCTGGCACCTGCCATCGGATCAGCGTGGTGCGCCGGCCGCAGCGCGCTGGCGGCAGCAGCCATTGGAGGGTGAACCAATGGCAAAGGAAGACCTTTCTCTCTGTCTCGCTCTCTCACTGCCCACTCTGCCTGTCAAAAAATTAAAAAAAAAATTCATTAAAATTCTTTTAAAATTAATTTAAAAAATAATTAAATAATTAGTGTGCATGCGTGGGATTGCCTAGCAACTTGCTTAAGCCAGAGGCCCTGAACGCACCTTTGAGGGATTGCCTAGCAACTGGGTTAAGCCCCGCAGCCCCGGGCAAGCCTGCACGGGGTTGCCTAGCAACGAGAGAAAGCCAGAGGCGTGGAGGATGCCTTCATGGAGTTGCCTAGCCATGTTCCCACAGTCTCTGCATTTTCCACGGTTCTGGCCCAGGGGCCTTGGGGGTCCCCAGATTTGGGGGGAGGGTTCCAGCTGGACTGGAAATGGAGCTCCTGGGGGCCCTGGGCACCTGCTGGGGACCTGGATGAAGCCCTGGGGACCCAGATGGAGGCCCGGTGCACTTGCTAGAGACCTGGATGCAACCCCTGGAGACCCAATGGAGCCCTGGAGACCTGTATGGAGCCCCTAGATACCCAGATGGAGCCCCTGGAGACCTGGATGGAGCCCTAAAGACCTGGAAGGAGCTCCTGGGAGGCCCCGGCACCTGCTAGAGACCCAGATGGAGCCTCTAGAGACCCAGATGGAGCCCCTAGAGATATGGGTAGAGCCTTGGGGACCCAGATGGAGCCTTAGAGACCTGGATGAATCCCTGGAGACCCAGATGGAGCTCCTGCAGACTCGGATGGAGCCTTAAAGACCTGGATGGAGCTCCTGGGAGCCCCAGGCACTTGCTAGAGACCCAGATGGAGCCCTAGAGACCTGGATGGAGCTCCTTGGGGCCCAATGCACCTGTTAGAGATCTGGATGGAGCCCCTAGAGACCCAGATCGAGCCCCTAGAGATATGGGTAGAGCCTTGGGGACCCAGATGGAGCCTTAGAGACCTGGATGGATCCCTGGAGACCCAGATGGAGCCCCTAGAGACTCAGATGGAGCCCCTGTGCACTTGTTAGAGACCCAGATGCAGCCCCTGGAGACCCAGATGGAGCCCTAAAGACCCAGATGGGGCTCCTGGGAGCCCCAGGCACCTGCTAGAGACTCAGATGGAGCCTCTAGAGATATGGATGGAGCCATGGGGACCCGGATGGAGCCCTGTGCACCTGTTAGAGAACTGGTTGTAGCCCCCGAGACCCAGATGGAGCCCTAGAGACCTGGATGGAGCTCCTGGTGGGCCCATGCACCTGCTAGAGACCTGGATGGAGCCTTAGAGATCTGGATGGAGCCCCTGGAGATATGGATGGAGCCATGGGGACTTGGATAGAGCTCTGGAGACCCGGATGAAGCCCTAGAGACCCGTATGGAGCCCCTGGGGACCCATATGGAGCCTTTGAGACCCAGATGGAGACCCGTATGGAGCTTTAGAGACACCAATGCAGCCCCTGGTGCAGGCTTGGGGCCTGGAAATGGGCAGGGCTATGGTGATTGATAGTCCTGATCCCCAACCCCATGTTCCCACAAGGTGTGGGTGGTGGGGAAGATGGCTCTGGAGTAGGGGACCTAGGGGTTTCTGGGAGCCAGAAGTGAGGGCGTGGCTTCTCCCAGGGGATTCTGAGCCAGACATGGGGGCCCCAAGGGCCTCTGGGAGCCAGATGTGGGAGCATTCCAGAGAGACCACAGAATCCACAGTCGTGTGCAATCAGTTTATGACATCAATGAGAAAGAGAAACTGAGAGCGAGCTGGGGACAGAGGCTTATGGGACATTCCAGAACATTCTGGAACATTCTGAAAACATCCCAGAACATTCCAGAAGCTTCCAGCAGAGATTGCAAGTGAGGGGCAGGGAGACGTTGGCTTTTTACCTGTTGGGGATGAGAAAAAAATGTGGAGCATTCTGGAAATGTCGCAGAATGCTCTGGAATGTTCCAGAATATTCCTGTTGCCTGAACATCTAGAACATTCTGGGATATTTCGGAAACACTCTAGAATGTTCCCCTGGGAAGGTGTGAGGACTGGCTGGCACCACACTGCTCACCTGGGCGTCAGCATCATCACTGGGGACAGGTGTCTGTCAGGGAGGAGAAATTGGCTGAGTCAGCACAGGATGGCCTGGTGGCTCCATGGAACGTTCTAGAGTTTTCTAGATTTTTCTGGAACCCCCTGGAATGTTCCACCCAGGCCACACCCACCAGTTCATTCCCCTCCACCCAGACCACACCTGATTCTCATCCATGTCAGCCATGCCCCCAGCTCACAGCCATGCCTCCACCCTGGCCACACCCCTGGCTCACTCATGACAGCCATGCCCATCCTGGCCATGAACCCTCCACACTGGCCACACACACCCCCAGCTCACCCATGCTGGCCACACACTCCATGTTCTCCCGGGGATCCCGTTCTCCTTCATTAACACCAAGAACTGTGCCAGGTGCTCATCGCTCAGCTCCTGGTCCTGGGCTGTGGGTGGCGCCAGCTGTATACACTTGCCCTGTCTAGTGGGCGCTGACTGTATACAGCCAGCCAGATGCACCTCAGGCAGCATGGGCTCCGTGCTGTGTACACCGAGGGTGCCTCTGTCTAGAGGGTGCCCACTAACTACCACTGGGTCTGCACCAACTGTATACAGTCACAGTCAGGATGGCTCCTTCTAGTGTGTGCTGACTGTATACAGTCAACCAAAATCACCCAGGATAGGATGGGGCTGGGATGGTTCTGTTCAGTAAGCACTGACTGTATACATTCAGCAAAACCTGCCCCAGATATCTAGTAGGTGCTGACTGTATGTGCTTGCCCCATCTAGTGGGTGCTGACTGTATACAGTCAGCCAAGCCCACCCCGGACAGGATGGGATCTACTTAGTATGCACTGACTGTATACAGCTGGCCGAGTCCCCCTCTAGGGTGTGCTGGGGTTGAGGATCTTGTATTTAGTAGGTGCTGCCTGAACACAGCCAGGGTCAGGCTCTCTCTCTAGTGTGTGCCACCAGTATACAGCTGGCCAAGCCCCTCTAGGATGCACCAGGGTCAAAGTTATTCTGCATAGTAGGCACTGACTGTATACGGTCACGGTCAGAATGTATCTCTCTCTAGTGGGTGCTAACTGTATACAGCAGGGTCAGGCTTTCAGGTTGCAATGTGTGTCTCTAGTAGGAGCCGACTGTATACACTCAGGATCCATGTATACAGTCAGGGTCAAGCTCTGGACTGGCTGCATACACTCAGGGTCTGTGTATACAGTCAGGGTCAGACTCTCTTTCTAGCAGGTGCTGGCTGTATCCACATGTGTGTGCAGGGGGCTCACCAGCAGTAAGGGTGACGCAGGTGGCAGTGCCATCGGTGCCCACATTCTGATTGAGAAAGAAGATGTGGCCATTCTCTTGCACCAGGAACTTGAAGTAGTTCTGGCCTTCAACTTCAGGGGGAGAGGTGGGCATTCAGGGTGTGCCAGGGCATGCTGGAACATGTGGAATGTTTCAGGGCATTGTGGAGCATGCTGGGACATCCTGGGGCATGCTGGGAAGTTCCAGAAGCATTTTCTAGAACATTCTGGAACATTCTAGAACATTATGGAATTTTTCTGGAACACTCTGGATGCTTCCCTAGGGCCTGCTAGAGTCTACTGGGACTGTCTGTAACATTCCGGAATGTTCTGTAATATTCTGGGGGAGAGATTCTAGAACATTCCAGAACATCCTAGAATTGTTAGAAACAAAATTGGATAGATTCTGGAACATTCTAGAACATTGTGGAATTGTCTGGATGTGTTCTAGAACATCCTGGAATATTCTGGAACATTCCAGTTGCTCCCGTAGGGCCTGCTAGAGAGTCTATTGCAATCATCTGGAACATTCTGGAACATTCTAGGACATTATGGAACATTGCACAAATGATGCGAGTGATTGATACCTGGGCACAGGCCACGCCCACCACAAGGGCAAGAATGAGAGCCTTCATCATCGTCTTTTCGTCGTCTGGAACCGGCTGCTACCAGGCATCTCTTTATAGCCAGGCCTTGGGAGAAGTGGGCAGGGCTGAGGTTGTGCAAACATCCAGGTTGGCACTGGGATGGGATGAGGTCCCGGGGCATTCCAGAATGTTCCAGGAGCTTCCAGGAGCTTCCATTATGGATTCTCTGGGGCTAGGGATTTTCCAGAATTTTCTAGAATGTTTCAAGGACACTAGGCGAGAGTTTCTCAGGTCTTAGAATATTCTAGAATTTTATGGAGTTTTTTTAGAACTTTCTAGAATGTTCTTAGAACTTTTTCTAGAATACCTGCTGAGTGTCTTCAGGGGTCATAGAATTTACTAAAACGTTCTAGAATACACTCAGAATTTTCAAGAATGCTCTCAGAAATTTTTCCAGAATGTTTCCAGAATGTTCTTGGAATTTTTCCTGAACACCAGGTAGGCATCATTGGGGTTTTAGAAATGTTCTAGAAACAATGGTGAATATTCTCAGAATTTTCTAGAATGTTCCCAGAACATGCAGTGAAAGTCTTTGGGGGTCCTGGAATTTTTTAGAATGTTCTCAGTATTTCTAGATTTTTGTAGAATGTCCTAGAACATTCCAGATTGCCCGGTGACCATCTTGGGGGGCCAAGGACCTCTTCTGATGGGCTGGAAATTACTACGGCCCCCAGAGATCAGCACAGGATGTCCTGGAGTGGCCACACCCCATTGACTCTCCTCCCATGTGTGCAGGTGCTTAGGCTATGTGTGCTGTGTAAATGTCAGCCGGGCTGGGCACAGCACCAGGACACCCGCCGCACCTGGCTGGGGAATTTCCACTCAGACCTGCATCCCAGAATAACCCTAGGATCACTAGGTGGCATTTTGGAACATTCTGGAACATCCTACAAAATCTCTAGGACATTCTGGGAAAATTCTAGAATATTCTAGAATGCTCCAGAAGATTCCAGAATCTGGATTTTTTTTTTCCAACTTTTTCCCTGCCAGGTGTCCAGGCATGGTCTTGTGAGCTCCGGGGAGGTCATTCTGGGTCTCTGTCTCTCAGTGAAAAAACTGGCTTGGAGCAGTTTTGCAGCATGAAATCCTTTAATCCCATTTCCTACTCCAATGACCCCAGGGTTCTGGCTGGCTCCAGCCAAAACAAACTGCCCAGGGGAACCACAGGAGTTTGTGGGGGCCCCCCTGAGAACAGGCAGTGCCGAATCTGGAAGATGCTATGGTGTTCTGGCTTGTACTCTCTTGTACAAAAGTGGTTAAAAGACATCCTCATACTTAAGAATGAGGTATGCCTCCTAAGTAGTGGTTTACCCTGCTGCACCACAATGCTCATCCTTGGCATTTTATCTGATGTTTCCCTGGCATTTGGACTTAATTACCTAAGTTCATTTGTTGGAGCCAGTGTTGTGATGCATTAGGATAATCTGTTGCCACTGATGCTGGCATCCCATATGGCCACTGTTTGTGTCTCAGCTGCTGTACTTCCCATCCAGCTCTCTGCCAATGCATCTGAGAAAGCAGCAGACAACCCAAGTTCTTGAGTCCCTGCCACCCATGAGGGAGACTTGGGTGGAGTTCCAGATCCTGGCTTTGATCTGACCCAGTCCCAGCCATTGTGAGTATTTGGTGGGTTGACCTGCAGATGGAAGATCTCTCTCTCCCCCTCCCTGTCTCTCCTTCTTTATAACTCCGTCTTCCAGATAAATAAATCCTTTTCACATATTTGTTTTTCAACATTTTTTCTCCTTACTTGCTAGTATAGCATTCTCCCTTGGTGCTGCTGCTCTCTGTGGACTTGTCCTCCTCAGCCTCTGACTAGAGCACAGCCACCTCTCCAATGCTGACATCCTCTGACACATGTTTCACTCTTCTGTTCTCTCTAAACTGCAGACTCTTGGGCAACCTAAGTAACTCTCATGCATAAACTTGCATAGACACACACACTTGAGGACTACTTAGTCTTGGATTTCAGGTTGTAATTAACTTTAATTTTCAGAGGACTGGTGAAAAAACAAGTCTGGAAGCCAGGGTGCAGCCTTATGGTTCAGATGTCTGTGTCCCACATTGGAGTTTTTGGCTTTGATTCCCTGACTCCAACTTTCAGATAATGTAGACCCTGGTAGCTAGCAAGTGATGGTTCAGATGATTAGGTTCCCTGCTCCTGGGCCAGCCCTGACTGCTGTGGACATTTCAGCAGTTAACTAGAGGGTGAATACCACTTCTCTGTCTACTTGTTCATTTCTTTGCATCTCAAAGTAAAAAACAAAACAAGTATGTTTGCATGATCCATTAAAATAACTTCCTCAATGGAAAAAGTAGTGTCATTGTTATTTTTGGGGAAAAATAATGCTTCTTGGTTGTAAATGATATTTGAATAATGCATAAGTGTACATCAAACTTCCATTGTGGACAAGGAAGAGAAAGATGGAAGCAATAATTTTTACTTCTGGCTTTGGTACTTGTCATGTAACCTTGAAAAATTCATTTAAACTCATGGGGCCTGAGCGTCCTTAAAATTACAGGCTCATCTAGTTGAGGCAGGTGGTGTAAGGGGAGGTGGCAGGAAGCTGAGAGCTTTCCTTGTTTCTGTGCCAACAGAGCTAAGTGACATTAGCAAGTCATTTGACCCCTCTGGATCTTCCTCCCTTGTGAGATAAGATTGTCTTTGTAGTTAAAGGATTTATTCTACACAGTCCTATCTTATGGTAAGGTTCACATGACTGTGAAGTGTTTTATAAACTGGCAGTGTAAAAATCAAGTTGGCACCGAAGATGAAATGTTAAACAGCATAGAACTTCTAAGGCTTATAGTTCTATTAGGAGCTACACAGAAACATTCAAGTTCAGGGGCATTTTTTAATTTAAAAACAGAAACATTGGGTCGGCCGGACCGCACAGCTGCGTGCACGGCGTCCGTGGGCTCGCTCGCTGCCGGCAGCCGCGCAGCCTCGCGGGAGGTGGCGGTGAGCGACAGGCAGCGCCATCCGCGGGCCCTCTCGGCGCCCGCCCCTCGCTGCGCTCGCCCCCTTCGTCGGCCCGGCCGGTCTCCCCGGGAGGCGTGAGGCGACGACAGGCGAGCGCCGTGAGCAGCGATCGCCGCCGCGGCCTGTGGTCCTCCCTCCGCCTCCTCCTCGGCCCCCCCTCGCCTCCCTCCTCCTCCTCCTCCTCCTCCTCCTCCCACTTCCCGAGCTCCGGCGTGTCCCGGCCACGCTCGGCGCTGCTGCAGGAACAAAGGAGGATCCCGCGGCGGCGGCGGCGGCGCCACCTCCGCCTGCGGCTCCAACCCGCTCCCGGCCTGCGGCGGCGGCGGCTCCAGAGCAACCCGGAAGGCTCCCTTTCCCGGCGGCCTCGACCCGGCCTCCCCGCGCCGGCGTCGCGCGCGAGCCCGGCTGCTGCGTTCGGACCCCCCGCAAGCAGGAAAATATGGCTCAGGAGACTAACCAGACTCCAGGGCCTATGCTGTGTAGCACAGGATGTGGCTTTTATGGGAATCCTAGGACAAATGGAATGTGTTCTGTTTGCTACAAAGAGCATCTTCAGAGACAGCAGAATAGTGGCAGAATGAGCCCAATGGGGACAGCTAGTGGTTCCAACAGTCCTACCTCAGACTCTGCATCTGTACAAAGAGCAGACGCTAGCTTAAACAACTGTGAAAGTGCTGCTGGTAGCACATCTGAAAAATCAAGAAATGTGCCTGTGGCTGCCTTGCCTGTAACTCAGCAAATGACAGAAATGAGCATTTCAAGAGAGGACAAAATAACTACCCCGAAAACAGAGGTGTCAGAGCCAGTTGTCACTCAGCCCAGTCCATCAGTTTCTCAGCCCAGTACTTCTCAAAGTGAAGAAAAAGCTCCTGAGTTACCCAAACCAAAGAAGAACAGATGTTTCATGTGTAGAAAGAAAGTTGGCCTTACAGGGTTTGACTGCCGATGTGGAAATTTGTTTTGTGGACTTCACCGTTATTCTGACAAGCACAACTGTCCTTATGATTATAAAGCAGAAGCTGCAGCAAAAATCAGGAAAGAGAATCCAGTTGTTGTGGCTGAAAAAATCCAGAGAATATAAATTACTACTTGTGAAGAGACTGAAACTTTGTTTTTATTTTAATATATCGTAGGAAAACATTAAAGAGCAGATGCATGGCCATTTTTCTTTGATGTTCTCCAGAGTTTTACTTTACACTTGTCTGTCTTATAATTAATATTTTAGGATGTTTGGGTGTTTGTTGCAGGCAGAATTGGATAGATACAGCCCTACAAAATGTATATGCCCTCCCTTGAATAGAATTGGATGAAAATCTACACAGCAAAATGATACACACAGATAATAGGGACAAAATTTAGTTCCCGTGTGCCAAACAACATTAACAAAATCTCTGCATGTTTGCAGCATATCTGCCTTTTGGGAATGTAATCAAGGTATAGTCTTTGGCTAGTGTTATGTGCCTGTATTTTTTAAAAAAATGGTACACCAGAAAAGGACTGGCAGTCTACTTCTACCATAGTTCTACTTCACCCTCTTAATTTCCACATGTTCTTTGGAAGCAGGAAGAAAACAAGAGGATCAGACTTTGCTTTCTGTGAAACCTGTATTTGGTGCCATATGTAAGCCCGGTTAAATTGGTCTTCTAAAAGCTGTCAAATAAGACATTCTGTAAAAGGTAAACATCGCAAGTGCTTACAAGTAAAACATCAGCCAATAGCAGGGTCTTGAGATACTCTTTGAAGCTTATCGTGCTGGCTCGCACTAGAAGATGTCTGCATTCTTCTCATTGCTAAAAATGTGTAGCACTGAACTGCAGTAGGATTAATTTAATTACAAGAAGAAATTAAACCTGTTTGGTTTTCACATACAGCAGCTCTATTGAGTAACATGCATCTGAATTTTTTTAAGTTGCAAAGGTATCTGAGCAGTTAATTTTCATGTGCATCTTTTGTTGAATGTTTTGGTTCAAGAAAGAATGTTTAAAGCTTTTTTAAAGACTTCAGTTCTTAATGTAACTGTACCCTTCTGCATGGAAAATCATAACCAACATGGCTGCAATAGACTTCTTAGTGGTATCCAGCACCACTTGCAGAGGGCTGCTTTATCATATTAATTGTACTTGGGTGTAGGACTCTAGTGTTCTTGGGTGTATTGCATGGGCTGCATTATCTACAGCATTGTACAATAACAACTAGAAAAGGCAGTATACTTCACTGATGCTTGTCTGGTAATACCACTTCTGTGTTACAATGGAAGGTTTTTTGTGATGTATGAAACTTGTGTTTTTTATATATAAATGAGTATAGTTAGATTAGTGTTGTGGTAATGCCTGTTTTCATCTGTAAATAGTTAAGTATGTACACAAGGCACTACTTCTGATTTATTGCAGTGTTCAGTCCTAGTTTTTATTAAAGCGTTCAATTTTGCTTTCAATTTTATGTATCTTAGTTTGGAGTTAGATCTACAGATGTGTACAGATAGTTCATATTTATGTATTGCACATAATCATGCTATTCAGCATTGATGCTCTATTGTATTATGTAAATAATAAAAGCCATGTACAGAGGGAAAAAAAAAAACAGAAACATTGAATCACTGTTAAGAATCAGTATAGCTGCTAAAATTCTTATTTATAATCACTGAGATTGGTAGTGTAATTACTGATAGCATACTCCTAGTGTTGTATATTTTAGTTTATACAATACTTAGACTATATAAAATATAGGTAGCATGGGAAGTGCGATACACAGCAGTCTTGTAGAATGGCAGATGTCCTAAACAGCACTCTGGCCTCAGAATCAGCCCTTAAGGCACTCAGATCTGGCTGAAGAGCCCATGAGAGTATTTTAGGTATGGAAAGCTGTGGGGAGCAACTCGGACTATACTGTTACTGGAATTAAGACTTATTCTATGCATCTGCTCTCCCACAATGTGGTGCTGGGAGAGGAGCGTACAGCTTCTACCCAGCTGCCCCTTACCAACTTGATAAGCTGCAAGAGCCGCTCCTGATTGGAGGAGAGCGGCGCGCTCGGCGTGTGAGTAGCAGAGCACGGATTGGTGGAGAGGACTATATAGGAGGAGAGAGACGGCATGGTGGTGTGGGTTGGTTGGAGAGTGCGTTGGAGAGTTCGCAGGGAAGTTCGTTACTTCATTCTTTCTCACTTCTCTCTACTCATTCTTGCTTTGGGAGTTTGCTGTTTACTTATTCTTACTTTACTATAGAAAGGACTTGTAAAAAAAGGGAACAACAAGCGTCCAGTCTGGTGCGGCTCCTCCGTGTGCGGAGGAGCAGCAAATGGTGCCGTGACTCAGATAGGAGACCTAGGAGGGAAAAAACGGGAAGAAGTGGGAAATTACCGGAGAGAGAGACTAGCAAAGAGCCTAGGGGAAGGCCGGACGGAAAGAGTGCCGGTGAAAAGCTAGTTAGAACCCAGGAAAAAAGCCATGGGGGAAGAAAATTAGAAGCTAGGAAAGAGGTATTAACTGGGAACGTCTGGGAGACTCAGTCTTCCATTACGCCCACCGCTCCAACATGTCACAGACGGTACAGACAATGGAGTTCTTTGGCTACTCTTTGCCCACTGGCTACCTCTTCCTCCTGCTAGGCACCATTCTCTATTTCTCCCTAAAGATCATCCATTGTGGGCTGAATGTGGTTTCTCTCTCTTCCTACTCCCCACCTCCTCGCAGCTTTTCTTCTAAGCGAGGGAAACGAGGGGGCAGGAAAATTCATGCATTCGTAAGAGCAGTTGTGGAGACATCCCCCTGGTTTCTACAGCAGTGGAGGCAGGTGGGACGGAAATTACGTGAGGCTGGGGAATCGATAGAAGTGCTGAAGCTGTGGCAACTCGTTGATCAGGTGCTTCAGGACCCCACGGAAGGGATCGAGTTGTTGCTTAATGAGGGGAGTGAATTGCAGGAAGAATTATGGCAGGGCAGCCAGGCGAGCAGCTATTGTAACAAACAGGTGAGAAGAAAATCAAAGAAGGATTTAGAGAGCCAGGAAGCTTACGTGGGGGAGAAGGAAGCTGAAGAGGGAACCTTGCCCCCGAGAGAGATGCCAAGAATATATCCTGGCCCTACAAGGCTGGCAAATTCAACCATAAAGGATGAATCACCACCCCGGTATCGCCCATTAGTACTACCAAAGTTTCCTCCTGTAAAGAAAAGCCCCTTTTTTCCACATGAGATTGAAGAAGAGTGGGAGGAGGAAAAAGGAGTGATGGAGGGAGTAGGTATGCAGGAGGAGATAGAAAGGCCGAGAACCGAAAGCAAGCAAAGGGGAGCTGTTTATAGAAAACCTGCTTGGGAGCAGTACCAGGAACCAGGCCAGGTGTTTCCTGTAATTCAGGATCAACAGGGAAACAGGGGTTGGACGCCTCTTGACCATAAATTACTTAAAGAGTTGCAACAACCAGTACAATTGTATGGGCCCCATGCAAGTTACACTCAGGCAATCCTTGATAACATTGGGCAGCAAGGCCTAATACCCGAGGATTGGAGAAACTTAGTAAAGGCGGTGTTGGGCGGGGGTGACTTCCTCTTATGGTTAGCTGCTTATAAAGAATTCACGCGAGAATATTCAAAGCAGAACTATCAAGCAGGGAATCAAGCATGGGATGAGGAAATGTTAAATGGAGAAGGGCGATTTGCCAATCCCGATGAGCAGGCCCGATTACCAACAGCTGTCCTCTTACAAGTGAGAGAGATAGCAAGAAGAGCCTGGAAGGTGATACCCAGAAAAGGAGAAATAAGACACAGCCTAACTAAGATAGTACAGGGCCCTACTGAACCTTATGCGACTTCGTGAACAGATTAATGGAAGCAGCAGGAAACATTTTTGAAACTGTGGAAGAAGCAATGCCCTTAGTCAGAAGATTGGCGTATGAACAGGCCAATAAAACATGTCGTGAAGCTCTTAGAAAATGGCAGCATAAAGACATCCCTACCTTTTTGAAAATCTGTAGGGATGTCATGGATGATGTAGCTTCTGGATCACATGCTGCAGTAGCTGTAACCCGACAATTTAGACAGAAAATGAGGGGACGAAAATGCTTTAGATGTGGTCGAGAAGGGCATCTAATGAGGGAATGTAGGGCGAAATTTCCAGCCCGAGATCGGCAGGGCATAGAGAACTCGAGAAGACCAGGCCTTTGCCCACGCTGTAGAAGAGGGAATCATTGGGTCAGTGAATGTTACTTTAAAATGAATAGCGCAGGCAATCCCCTGAAGATGCCAAATGAGCCGGGCCCCATAAGAAGATCAGGTGTATATGGACAACAGCAAAAAAACGGAATGTGGGCCCCTGCACCCTGGGGCCAAAACAATCGGTGGGTGCCACGGTCCCAACAATACAAAAACCAAATATTTACTGCGCAGAGTTACGAGCCACCGAATATTCAGTACTAACACCTCAAATGGGGCCACAAGCCATAGAGGTGAGGGCAGAAACAATTTCAGCGGAGCATAAGGGACTTGGAATAATCATAGGAAAAGAAACAAATGCTTTAAGAGGCCTAATGGTCATTACCGGAGTCATTCAATTACCTTTTGATAAGTTAAAAGTGCTAATACAATCTACAAAGGGTATTATTCAAATCAAGCCAGAAGAACCTGTGGCTCAAATGCTGATCATGATTGGAGCACAGGATGTTCATGGACCCCAAGGGGAGAAATTTGCAGCCTTGTCCCTATCTTTAGCAGATCGACCTCTGTGGACCTTAACCATTAGAGGAAAGTCGATTCAGGGCCTGCTAGATACAGGTGCAGATGTAAGTATAATTTCAGAAAATGATTGGCCGAAGTCATGGCCCCTTCAGCCAGGAGATAATACTTTAGTAGGCCTAGGTGCGGCCATGACACCATCAAGAAGTGCTCAGGTGCTTCATTGGCAGGATCAAGAAGGGAACAAGGGAAATGTGCAACCTTATGTTAGTGCACTCCCCATCACATTATGGGGAAGAGACATTTTAGAACAATTGGGACTGACATTAACAAATGAGGACCAATTGGAGAGTTCTACAGGACGGCGTATTATGTATAAAAAGGGATATCAGGAGAGAGGATTAGGCTCCAGAGAAGGCAGAAGGGACCTAGCCCAGCCCAAAGGCGATTTTAAAAGACAGGACACGGGTTTTTCGTGGGGGCCACTGAGATGCAGCCGCTGCCATTGTCATGGCTGGACAACAAGCCAAAGTGGATACCACAGTGGCCCCTTACCCAGGAAAAGTTGGCTGCGGTAAATGATATAGTGTTACAACAATTAGAGGCAGGCCATTTGCAACCATCAACCTCCCCATGGAATACGCCAATATTCGTGATAAAGAAAAAATCGGGGAAATACCGGTTGTTGCATGATTTACAGGCTGTTAATCAGCAGATGCAACCCATGGGGGCATTACAACCCGGACTCCCGGTTCCTACTATGATCCCAAAGCATTGGCCATTAATAGTACTCGATCTGAAGGACTGCTTTTTTAGCATACCTCTACATGAACAAGACATTCAGAGGTTTGCTTTCACCGTACCTTCCATTAATCATCAAGGTCCCGACAAAAGATATGAATGGAAGGTGCTTCCCCAAGGAATGACTAACAGTCCTGCCATATGCCAGCTATATGTTGACCAGGCAGTAGAGCCGGTTCGACAACAGTGCCCAAAAGTACAAATTTTACACTACATGGATGATTTGTTAATAACGGCTGAAAGTGAAAGTCACCTTATGGAAGCATATAAGCTGCTGCTATTATATTTGGAAAAAGTTGGGTTACAAGTAGCGCCAGAGAAGATACAAAAAGGGGAAGTAGTACAGTACTTAGGGCTTTAAGTAACTTCTGAAAAGGTGACCCCATTAGAATTTGAAATTGCAATAGATGGGTTGCAGACCCTTAATGACTTCCAAAAATTATGTGGCAATTTAAATTGGTTGAGGCCCTATTGTAAATTAACCACCGAAGATATGATGCCATTATTCAATATTTTAGAAGGAGATGCCCAGCTTGATTCCCCTCGTAGATTGACAAAAGAAGCCCGCTTGGCGTTACAGAAAATCGAAAAACAAATTAAAGCAATGCAGATTGAAAGATGTGATCCACAACAAGCCCTAGAAATATTAATTTTTATGGAACAGCTGTATCCCTTCGCAGTCATTTGGCAAGGAGGACCCTTGTTGTTTGTATACCCACATTCACATGCACCGCGTGTACTATACACCCAAGGCATAGCGGTGGCTGATTTGATATTAACAGCAATAAAAAAGGTGACAGAAATGGTGGGGAAGACTCCAAAGCGATGTGTAGTTCCCTTTGCTCAAGAGGCAGTAGAAGCCTTTACAAGGGAATGCTGGCAATGGGCATACATAGTTCTCATTCTACAAATAGAGATTGACAATCACTACCCTCGCCATCCATTTGTTAACTTCTGCACACAGGTTTCAATAAAACGGGTGCAGAAGGTGCGAAGGGATCCAATTCAAGGGGCAGTTACCATATTTACGGATGGAGCTAAAGGCGGAACAGGAGCAGCTATATTTAACAATCAACGATATTTTGTCTTAACAGCATCCCCTTCTCCACAACATGCAGAATTAGCTATTATCGCAACAGTATTACGCAGAGAGAGCGCACCCATGGATATTTTGTCTGATAGTGCATATGTGGTGAATGCAGTTCAGATGCTTGCTACACAGTGCCTTATTCTTAAATCCTCCTCAGT
The DNA here is from genome assembly GCF_051225735.1 of Oryctolagus cuniculus. NCBI lineage: Eukaryota > Metazoa > Chordata > Mammalia > Lagomorpha > Leporidae > Oryctolagus > Oryctolagus cuniculus. The sequence continues at coordinate 80,923,466 of NC_142879.1, read as the reverse complement.
CTATTCTTATTTAAGTGAAAATCAGGGGTTATTAAATCAAAGAGAGCATGCTATTTACATAGGCCACATAAGAGCTCATTCTAATTTACCTGGCCCACTTACTCAAGGAAACATGATGGCAGATCATTATTCAAGATTCTTGCTTGCATGCACCGCTTTGGAACAAGCTAAAGAATATCACTCTAAATGGCATGTTAACACCCACACTTTAAGTTTTAAATTTAATATTCCCCGCAAGCAAGCAGAAGATATTATTAGATCCTGTGAAAAGTGCGTTGTTACCATAGTTCCAAAGATTCCTGCGGGAGCCAATCCCCGTGGCCTTAAACCAGGACATATCTGGCAGATGGACGTTACACATATCCCCTCTTTTGGGCGACAAAGCTGTGTTCACGTCACTGTAGATACATATTCAGGTGTAGTTATGGCCACAGCCATGAATAAAGAAGGAGTACACAAGTAATCCAACACTGCTTGCAGGCTTTTGCAGCCTGGGGAGTTCCTCATGTGATCAAAATGGATAACGGCCCAGCATATACATCAACTCGTTTTGCTGCATTTTTGAAAGAATTCGGAATCTCCCATATTACCGGTATTCCATACAATCCACAAGGGCAAGCTGTGGTAGAACGCACTCACTTATATTTAAAAAATTTAATAATTAAACAAAAAGGGGGAATAGGGGAAATGGCCACATCCAACAAGGATGCCTTGGCCCTAGCTCTTTATACAATTAATTTTTTGAACAAGAAAAAGAACGGTAAAACACCTGCAGAAATGCATGCTCAATCAGCTGATAAGGAATCAATACAGTGGGTAATGTGGAAGGATTTACAGGACAACCAATGGAAAGGCCCATTCCCCTTACTCAGAAGAATACGAGGCGCCGTTTGTTTTTTTCCACAGGGTGCGGCACAACCAATATGGACCCCTGAGAGAAGAATTCGGTTGGTAAACCTACCAGCAGAAGAGCTAGAAGAAAAAAACTCTATTTGAGGAAGAAAAACAATGAATAACCAATCCCTGGGATCTTGAATATGGGACATTTTTCAACGAACTCTGAAGTAGCACGACAAACAAGACAGTCAATAGCATGAAGATCACGCTGAACTTTACACAGGCGCGTATCAACGCCAAAAAAATAAAAAGAAAGGGGGATCTGTGGGGAGCAACTCAGACTATACTGTTACTGGAATTAAGACTTATTCTATGCATCTGCTCTCCCACAATGTGGTGCTGGGAGAGGAGCGTACAGCTTCTACCCAGCTGCCCCTTACCAACTTGATAAGCTGCAAGAGCCGCTCCTGATTGGAGGAGAGCGGCGCGCTCGGCGTGTGAGTAGCAGAGCACGGATTGGTGGAGAGGACTATATAGGAGGAGAGAGACAGCATGGTGGTGTGGGTTGGTTGGAGAGTGCGTTGGAAAGTCGTGGGGAAGTTCGTTACTTTGTTCTTTCTCACTTCTCTCTACTCATTCTTGCTTTGGGAGTTTGCTGTTTACTTATTCTTACTTTACTATAGAAAGGACTTGTAAAAAAAGGGAACAACAAGCATCCGGTCTGGTGTGGCTCCTCCGCGTGCGGAGGAGCAGCAGAAAGCCACTCTGGCAAAAAAGAAAAAAAAAGGACCTAAATAAAAGATCTCTGTGAGTGAGATCCCAGTAGAAAGAACAGGCCATCAAAGAAGGAGGTACCTTTCTCTGAAGGGAGGAGAGAACTTCCACTTTGACTATGACCTTGTCTAAGTAAGATCGAACTCAGTGAACTCAAGAGGCTTCCATAGCCTTGGCAACTCATGACTAGAGCCCAGGGAGATTTCTGATGCCATAAACAAGAGTGTCAGATTGTTAAGTCAACAACAGGAATAACTGTGTGCTTACTCCTTATGTGGGATCTCTGTCCTTAATGTGTTGTCCAATGTGAAGTAATGCTATAACTAGTACTCAAACAGTATTTTACACTTTATGTTCTGTGTGCTGCAAACTGATGAAATCTTAACTTAATATAAACTAAATCGATCTTCTGTGTATAAAGATAATTGAAAATTAATCTTGATATGAATGGAATGGGAGAGGGAGTGGGAAATGGGAGGGGTGCTGGTGGGAGGGAAGTTATGGGGGGGAAGCCTTTGTAATCCATAAACTGTACTTTGGAAAATTATATTTACTAAATAAAAGTTTAAAAAATTAAAAAAAATAAAAAATAAATAAAAATATAGGTAGCAATATTTAATGCTTCTCTTACTGTTCCTGGATTGGATTATAGTATATGTTAATAAACCCTTTTTAAAGATTTATTTATTAATTTGAAAGACAGAATTATAGAGAGAGACACAGAAATAGACAGAGATGTTCTGTCTGCTGTTTTACTCCCCACATGGCTGCAAGCAGCTGGAGCTGGGCTAATCCAAAGCCAGGTGCTTCTTCCAGTTCTCCCACATGGATTCAGGGGCCCAAGTATTTGGGCCATCTCCTGCTGCTTTCCCCGGCACATTAGCAGGGGGCTAGATTAGAAGCAGAGCAGCTGGGACATGAACCAGTGCCCATAGGGGATGCCAGGACTGCAGGTGGTGGCTTCACCTTATATGCCACAGCACCAGCTACAGCCTATTCATTTTAAATTAATAACTAAAGATTATCTGCTGTTCAGCCTCAAGGCTTTGGCTTGGCCCAGCCTCTGCTGTTGTGGACATTTGGGGAGTGAACCAGAGGTTGAAAGATCTCTTTTCTTATGTCTCTCCCTCTCTAACCTTGCCTTTCAAATAAATAAATGAGTCTTTGAAATAAAAATACATACACACACACACACACACACACACAGTACCAACACAGTGGGTAAAGCCATGGTCTGCTGTGCCAGCATCCCATATGGGTGCTGATTCAAGTCCCAGCTGCTCCACTTCCAATCTAGCTCCCTGCTAATGTGCCTGGGAAAGCATCAGAAGGTGGCCCAAGTGCTTGAACTACTGCATTCATGTGGGAGGCCTGGCAGAAGCACCTGGCTTTAGATTGGCTCAGCTGAGGCCAATTTGGGAAGTGAACCAGCAGATGGAAGATCTGTCTCTTCCACTTCTCTGTAACTCTGCATTTCAAATAAATAATAGATTTTTAAAATGGGGGAAAAGGGCAGTTTTGTTGCCTTCCCTTTCCTTAGAGTAACATAATCAAAATCTGTTAGGCAAATGAATAAGGGAAATTCTGAGATCATGTATTGACCACAGAAGAGAATGGATTCCTTGTGCATTTTCTGCAAGCCCATGCTAGTTAGAACCAAGGGAAGCATAACAAAAAAGGGGAGGCCTATATCCCTCTTATTTGTCTTCTTTGTTCATTGGAGCAGTGGAGAGTTGAGTAATGTAATATTGGTGTTTGTCTCCATACAGTTCACTTCTATTTAGCTGGTTCTTTTTATTTTTGCATTTCTTTTTTATTTATTTTAAGAGATTTATTTGAAAGGCATAGAGACAGGGGTCTTCCATCTGCTGGTTTGATCCCCCAATGTTTGGGTGAGGTTGAAGGCCGATGAGCCCCCTTCCAGTTCTCCCATGTGGTGTGGGGTCCAAGCACCTGTCCATCACCACTGCACCTGTTGGCTGGAGTGGGACAGGAATTTGGGCGGCAAGGACTTCAATCAGCAACTGTGATGCAGGCCCTGCAGTTCTGGTTGCACCCCCAAACCATGGTGCCAGCCTTGATAAACTTTTCTTTAAAGTGGAATTAGGGGTAAAAACGATCTGAGGTGCATGTGCGGTTCCATTGTGAGAGGGGCTGAGGCCCCACGGGTGACCAGGGGCCAATAGGAACACCTGCAGCCTTGGCCCACAGGTCCCAGGCATCTCCCCTCTCCTTCTGCCCCACTGACAGCAGCCCGGCCCAGGCCCAGTCGTGCCTTAGGGATTTCCACCCCAAACTGGTCAATTCAGCTCACTTTGTGATCCCTGAACAGATTCAGTAATGCATGCTTCTTCTCTACTACAAAGATCTTATGTTGGTCATATTTCCAGTTACCAAAATCAAATCAACTCACACCTGGACTCTGAGTATTCAATGACATTAGTTATCAAAATAAATGTATTCAAATATTCAAAGACCACTTCAAAGCTTAACTGCCTTCAAGAGTTTTTGGCACTGGAACAGCCACTGTGGTTTTCTACACATGAGCACTCACTATTTTATATACCATTTAACAATTCAAACATCACTTCAGCTTCAGCAATACACAACAATAGAATGGATGATTCTACATAATAAACATGTTACATTAGTTTGGACTTAAAACCTAGAATTAAAACCATGTGGTAATGTGGATGGATTTAAGGAAAGATGTAGAGCTAGGTAGCTAAGGCCACAGAATCCCAGACCTATTGATTTTAAGTGAGTCTAGAACAACAGCATTCCATTGCATTATCTTCCATCTCAGAGTCCTGCTTTTCCAGTGAGACCCACCCCAAATAGACCACGTATTTCCTGCCTATGTCTTCACGGTGGTGGAAGCTGTTCTGATACAGGCATCTCCTGGACAGTCACCAGCTTCCTGATTTACTACCTGAACTGGAATCAACAGTTGTGAGGGATGTTTCCCAAACACCCAGGCTGAACTGAATGTTTGTCTCTGGCAGTCAAAAACTTCTGCCTTAGGAAACAGAACATGTCCTCTACTCTGGGGCTCCTTTTTCTTCTCATGGGGTTCTGTGGTGATCTCTGGTTTTCAACACAAGTCCTGGGAGCATTCTGACTCAAAAGAAAGACCAGGGATAAGAGTTCTTTCTGGGGGCTGGTGTTGTGGCATAGCAAGTTACACTGCTGCCTGCAGCACTAACATCCCACATGGATGCCAGTTTGACTCCCAGCTGCTCTACTTCTTCCCTAGCTCCTTGCTGGGTAAAGCAGCAGAGAATGGCCCAAGCACTTGGTCCTCTGCCCCCACATGGGAGACCTGGAGGAAGCTTCTGGCTTCAGCCTGGCCCAGCCCTGGCCATTGTGGCCATTTAGGGAGTGAGTCAGCAGATGGACCTCTGTCTTTCCCTCTCTTTTTCTCTCTGTAACTATGCCTTGCAAATAAATACAACTTCAGAAAGTTATTCTCCATCAAGCAATACACCCTTTTCCAGGCAGTTGTAAAGCTGGGAGTCATAGCTTCTCTTATATTTTGGATAATAAGAGTTTTGGTTTGAAAGCATGTTCATCTGAGACAAAGATCACTCATTATCCTTTGTTAGAGAAGGGGGCTCTGCTCTTTGAAAGTGAAAATTAGAAGCGGTAATGTGTGATGAGCTCCACCTGCCAGGTCTGGGGAGACTTATTTGAAAGACAGGACACCAGGAGAGGAAGCTTTTCAGATTCCCTGGCCCTTGCTTTAGTCTTATGTCTTTACTTCTTTTGCTGCATCTTGATGTCAAGAGTGTACTCTTTATGCTGAAATGAGGAATTGTGTCTTACCTCTTTTGGGCCTTTTTCTAAGAAGAGTGTATATATTTTTCTTGCATATAAGGATGGTTCTGGGGTGGGTGGATCATTTTTGGAAGTTTTCACAAGCCAGCCAGTAGCCTATATTTTCTTCACAGAATTCAGTTTTTAGAAAAGCCTCCAATACAGCCAGACCATCTGTATGTAGGGAAGAGAAGGTAGAAAAATAAAAAGAAACATGAGGAATATGAGGAAACTAATGATCAAATAATCCCTTGTGCTTTTCTAGTACTAGGATTAGCTATTCTCTAGTTTTTACTCAACCCTGTAATCCTGCGGATTTAGCTCTTTAAAGACAAAGATGCCTGTAGGTAAAATACTTCAGTTGGTTCCATAGTACTAAAACAGAAATACTTCAGTTTGTTTTAATGCCAAAAATGTATTTACAGGAGAGGCATAAATCCTCAGGGAACTAAGTCTCTTGCAAACACTGCATGCAATGAAAAGCATCCTCAGCCTCAACCAAGAGCACTGCCATTGCAGAGCTGAAGGCTGATTTATCTTCCCCACCTGGTGTGAATATGCTGAGAAATAAATGGAGATAAACAGACCTTCTAGGTTAAGTCAAATTCTCCCTGGTGAGCTGCTGATTTGAGGACACAGCCTTTCTGCACTCTTGTGATACTTGCAATGGATTCAATTCAAGCCTAATTCACAATTGCTGGCCAGCAGCTCCTGGAATGCTTCTGACCACAACAGTGCTTCCTTCGGGGAAAGTCTGCAAGAGCAGTTCTCTAATGAGTTGTGCTCAGAGCAGTTCCCCTCCCAGCTCAGCAGTGAGCTCTTCAGATTGCAAACACAGGAATCTCAACTTACTTGATGAAAGCTTGCTACCTGCTTTTCTTGCCAATTGTGGCCTTCCCAGGAATGGTGGAGTTTTGCCATAGGTAGCTCAACCTGGTCTTCAATACTCTTATTCTTAAAAAAAAAGACAATTCACTAAGTGGTTATCCTTGAATACACTACTGAGCCTGAATGCATTTTTACCAAATAAAGTTGCCCAATAGCTATAAACCAAAAGCCAACAACAGGCTTGCCCATCTAATATTACACTCAGCCCCGAAGTACTGAGCAGTTTCTTCAGTTCCTCAGAATGTAACTACGCTCTGAGGACTAAAGATAGGACTGCCCAAATTTTAATTATCAATACACTGCACAGCTAATAAAGCAGATGCTGTCTCTGGCCCACAAAAGGAGACAATTTCCCTGCAAGGTTAACCGCAATCAGGAGACATTTTGCACCTGATGGAACCCACAGCAGAACTGCCTTGAGCCGGCTCCTGTCCTTTCCTTTCCACCTTCGGTCCTGGATGGGCCAGAGACCATGCACAGGAGGTGCCATTGGTCACCCGTTGCCCCCTGTCTACCTGCAATGCTCCTGGTAGGAAGATGCTGCAGAATAGTGATTTGTCCCATGATTGTCACTGTGTGAGATCAGCCCATCATGAGAAAATGACCATGGATTCCAATGAGATATGAACCGCAGAAGCACTTCCCCCAGCATCAGTGCAGGAGGGTGGATGATGGAAGGCACAGCATGGCCAGGACTCTAGGGACCCTGCAGGACTCTGCTGCCCTGGATGCCTATAGCAGGCAGCTGCATGCGGCCCAGTGTGCCAACAGCGCCCTCCTACGAAACCTTTCCCCTTGTCTGCCCATGCAGACCACACAGATGCTGTGTCAGTGAGTAAATCAGCACCGCACACTTGGTTTTCCTGATGAGACTTGGCCTTCATTACTTCCCCAAGTGCAGCACGTGCTGCAAGCCTCAGCCAGCAGGGCCGGTGGGAGAGGTGGGCGGTCGCACTCACCAGGTCTGTCTCTTCTTCTCCTGACCCTCCTGACTCTGGGGCCTCCACCTGCATTCTAGCCCCAAGGTACAAAACAGCCAAGAAGCTAAACGACCCACATCACCGGCCTACACCGCAACTACCAGCTGCCAACAATGACCACCGCCTTTATAGCCAGCCTACATGGGGCGGGTCTGGCAGCACTGGTCCTGCCCCAGGGCAGGAAGGATTGGCCCGAGGTTCCCCCGCTGGGCGGAGCCTGAGCTGTCCTGCAGCAGATTCTGGAAGCAAGAGAGCTGCTGATGGCTGAGGCCCTGGCTCAGAGCACACTTAGTGAGACCCCATGCCCGGCAAGGGCGCTGGGGCCCTGGACTTTCCCAGGCTGCAGTCCTAGGGTGGAGGCTGACTCGGCCCTCCTTCCCCAGCCCTGCCCACAGGTGGAGCGGGGTTCCCATGGGGCATCTTCCTTCATGGGAGCATGAGTGAACCCCAAATGCCGCGACTCCCAGTTCTGAGTGCTGGCCCACAGCCTTCCGGGAGGGAGTAGGATACAGAGACTTTGTGGGGAGGTGACACTTGAGCTGGGCCTGTATTTTGGGTTTGCTCTGGATGCACAACCCAGTGCGCCTGGACCTGCGGGTCTGCTGCAGGCCTCCTGGAGGCTCTGGGACCCGGGCGTCCTGGTGGCAAGGGCAGGAGGGCGGGAGGTCGAGGCGCTGAGCTCCCGCTGGGTGCACCAGGCACTTTGGAGCTGTTCAGAGTAAGGAGTTGAGGTCACCTCCTGAACCACTGCTGGTCCCAAACTCCTGGTTTGGGATTTGCCAGAACCCTGAAGTAGGGGTGTGGTGGGGGTGGTAGTGGTTGGCTTCAATGCACTGTATTTGTGAATTCTTCAAACACAGCTTCTCCCTACTCCTGCAGGCTATCAGGTGATTGACGAGGACAGAGTCCCTCCGCTGCAAAGTGACTGAAGTTTGGAAACTACGTCCAGAACATCACAGTGTGTATTCAGCTGATCATCCTTCAGGCCTGCAGGTGGACAGCAAGAGCAACAGTAAGATATTAACTACTGTAGATACTCTCCTTTCTTTCCGGTAGACCCACCAAAAGAGAATGGGAGATGAGTACTTGAACATTGGAACCAGTCAGCATGTTAGGGTGAGCTGCCAGTACTTGGAGCTCAGGAGTGGACATGGAGAGCAAAACATGCATTGTTACTAAAGAGGACAGTTAGGCATTTTACTGTGAAAAGGGAAATCATTTAGATGTGAACAAGACACCTTAAGTAAATGTCTGTATATTTATTTTTGTTTATTTGCAAGGCAGAGAGAGCCCTTCCATTTATTGCTCATTCCTCAAATGTCTGCACCAACCAGAGCTGGGTCAGGCTGAAGCCAGGAACTCAGTGTGGGTCTCCCACACAGGTGGCAGGGACTCAAGTACTTGAGCCATCAGCTGCTGCCTCCCAGGGTTCTGTTAGCAGGAAGCCAGAAGCAGAAGCAGGGCTAGGGCTTGAGGCCTGGGCATTCTGACTGGGATGTGGAAGGCTTTACCACTATGCCAAACACATGCTCCAGTAAGGTGTTTCAACAGGTTTGCAAAATGTAAGAATGTGGTTTTAAATATATGCTCTTCATCTTAAAATTTTGCATGATCTTATATTCAGTTTCATGATTCAATACTTATTATTAAATACAAGTAACATTTAGATACATGCTTTACTCACCAATACAAACCTCAGTAACTTTTTCACTTAGAACCTTGAATAATAGCATTCATTCAGACTGAAGTTCACTCATAAGCTGGGAATTCTGACAAAGAGACAGTAGGGAAAAAATCTAGATGTGTATCTGATACCTAAGAAGGTTCTGAACCTGATTGACAGAATCTGAATAACTGTTCGGAGAGTGACTTCATACCTCTCCCCTCTGTAATGAGAAGACTGTGTCCTTTGGCCACTTTCACATGATGTTATGTAAATCTAACCTGAAAAGCCTTTTATAAATTCTGAAGTACCATACAGAAGCATATTATGCATTTCCATATGTGTGAAAAAAGGCAATGCCAAAGGCATAGCTATTCCAGAGAGAAGTTAGGAGGATTAGCTCAGTTTGTAAGTGTGTAAGTACCATTAAATATCAACATATTTAAAATAGATTTATATAGAGAGTGTGGAGTTCATGATAGATATTGAATAAATGCACTCTGGATAATAAGCAAATATCAGAAATAATGCCACACCCATCAGCGTTTAAACTCTTCAGACAGCTCCGTGCCAGGGAAGTGCAGTGATCCCTGTAAATTAACAAAAATCAATCTGTGTATACCCATGGAAGCCACTGGTTTATATGCAGTCTATACTAGAGGTTTTTGTGCTTAGTAAAATTACTTGATTTTTTAATGAATGCTTTCAGACTGATACCTGATGCTGAGTGGCAGACAATTTTTTCTGAAAAGTATGTGGTTGAGAAATATAAATATAAACCAGTTTATAATTTTTGTGTCTGAATATTTTTATGCATTGAGACAATACCTGCAATAATCAGAAGACTTTTCCTCAAAAAGTTGCTACATTGATGCATCTTCATTTATGTATGTAATGTATGTTTAGGTAAAAGGAAGAGAGAGAGAGAGAGAGAGAGAGAGATCTCTATCTTTCATCTGCTGGCTCACTTCCTGATGGCCACAATAGCTGGGGCTAGCCAGTCTGAGGCCAAGACCCTGGAACTCTGTCCCAGTCCCCCATGTGGGTGCAGGAACCCAAACTCTTGGGCAATCTTTGGTGCTTTCCCAAGCAAAGAGCTGGACGAGAAGTGAAGGAGGTGAGTCTCAAAGCAGTGCCATAAGGCATGCTGCTGTTGCAGTTGGCAACTTACTCCTTTGTGCCACAATGCTGTCCCTGGATTGATGACGTATTGAAGTGCTGCCACTGGCTTTTGGCTAAATAGGATGACTTAACATGTTTTCCACTCTGTGGAAGAGGAACAAATAAGGCAGTTGGTTGTAAAAGTTGCCCATGGAAACCACAGCCTGAGAAAGATGAATCAACTCACCTTGCATTTTCCACCTTGCATCTACACCACCCTTTTCTGGACAAACATCTGATTGTATGCCCTTGTGATGGAGGTTCTCAGGGTGCTGGAACTTTTTGTAATTTTTTTAAAAATATAGATTAAGAAGAAGGCAAATAAACAAAAAATTACAAACTGCTGCCAATACCAAGAAGAGATTATTGAGAGTAAAAGGTCACCTGTTGGAGCCAGCACTGTGGCACATCAGGTTAAAGCCCTGGCCTGAAATACAGGCATCCCATATGAGTGCTGGTAGAGTCCCAGCTGCTCCACTTCCAGTCCAGCCTCCTGCTAATGCACCTGGGAAAACAGTAGAGGATGGCCCAAGTCCTTGGGCCCTTTTGCTCATGTGGGTGACCCAGAAAAAGCTCCTGGCTCCTGGCTTCTGATCAGCTCACTCTCTACCTCTCCATATAACTTTTTCAAATGAATAAAATATTTTTTTAAAAAAGGTATCCTGCCATACTTCTTTCTTCCCTGTTAATTCCTAGGAATTAAAAATTGTTACGGGGCAAGCACTGTGGCAAAATGGGTTATAGCAACACCTGCAGCACTGGCATCCTCTATGGGCCCCATTGCATGTTCTACTTCTGATGCAGGTCTCTGAAAACATACTGGGAAAGCAGTAGAATATGGTAGAAATCCTTGAGTCTTGCACCCAAGTGAGAGACCTGGATGAAATTTCCCTGACCCCTGGCTTTTTTTTTAAAGATTTGTTTATTTATTTGAAAGAGTTACAAACACCCACCCACACAGAGAGAGAGAGAGAGAGAGAGAGAGAGAGGTCTTCCATCTGATGGTTTACTCCCCAGCTGGTTGCAATGGCTGGAGCTGCCCTGATCTGAAGCCAGGAGCTAAGAGCTTCAAGTTCTCCAATGCATGTGCATGGGCCCAAGCACTTGGGCCATTTTCTACTGCTTTCCCAGGACATAGCCAGGAGCTAGATCAGAAGTGGAGCAGCAAGGACTCCAACCAGTGCCCATATGGGATGCCCATAATGTTTTCTTTAATTGGAGAAATGTTCCTTTGATAGAATGAGCGTATGACCCCACAATATTCTCTACTTACTCATAATAGGGTCTGAGATGTAAAAGTCATGATTAATTTCTTAGAAGAAAATTTACATACCCAGAAGCAAAGAGTGAAAATTAACCTTTTGTTTTTCTCATGAATGAATCAGAGTTTCAAAACTAATACTTAACTTGTATTTTAGAGGAGTTAATGACTTAACCATCTCTTCTATTAGAAATACTACGTTGTGGCCAGTGCTGTGGCACAGCAGGTTAAAGCACTGGCCTGAAGTGCCAGCATCCCATATGGGCTCCGGTTCTAGTCCCAGCTGCTCCTCTTCTGATCCAGCTCTCTGCTATGGCCTGGGAAAGCAATAGATGGCCCACATCTTTGGACTGTTCTGAAGCTCTTAGCATAGTGAACATATATTAGATTCTCATTATTGAAATCTTTAGAAATGTCAGAAAGCATGTAACTTTCTTTAATGATCTGAAACAGAGAGGAGATCCATAAGGGCAGAACTGCTCAGCAGCCACACTGCAGGAATATGTATCTTTCTGATGATATCTTCATCTGCTTCTTGCAGTTGCAGCTAGTCTATGAGCTCTTGGTCTGTTTTCTGCGCTTGGGAGGGCCTAGGGTGCTCTATATTGTCTGTAAGGATTCAAAATTTGTTGTATATTAGTGTCTAATCATAAAATTTCCAAAGTGAAAAGCTGGATGTAATAAACTATTCCAGACTGCAAAAAAAAAAAAAAAAAAAAAAAAGAAAATACAAACATAGTGTACTGTCTATAAAGTACAGCGGTAAATCTCTATTATAGAGATACACATGTCTACACAATTCTCTGTTTCTTTCCCTCTGAAAGTCTACATTCAGCTCTCGATAGTACGATTACTTAGGAATAGATTTCATATACTTAGTTTCATAGTCAGTGAACTCAGAATTATTATTGTAGTATTGAGGATTGTACTGACTAAAACACTATGTTTATTCCATGTTAAATAACATCATCATATCTTTGGATTCCATTTATCCTGCTACTGATGTATTCACAGGAGAGGGGAGGTGGGAGGAAAACCCAAGATCCATCAGGGTGGAGGAGGAATGTCAGAGGCTGTGGTTCTATTGTACTGCAGCTTGGGTTCTGGAAGAACACATTAATGGACCCAGATGGTGTGAAGCTAACTGAAGGGCTATGTTCTGTACAATTGTCTGTGGTACTGCATTTTCATTTATGTAAAATTTATTTTCTTCAAGCAATATATTAATTTGGATGAAAATGAAGTTGTTAAGGAATTTTCAGAATGGGTCTGTTTAACCCTCATTGGCTTTGTTTTTAGGCACTTAACTCAGAAAAGAAAAGATAGAAAAATACATTTGGGGTTCTCTTCATCTGTACCATGGCACTCTTTGGTTAAGATTTGTCATTTTGTCATATTTGATTCTCTAGACTCCCTGAAAAATCCCCTACTTCATTAGATGGAGTCCGTGTCTCACCATGGCAGTGAAAAGTTTAAAATGTTCCAGCTTTGCATTTAGCTAGGCCGTGGACACATGCCATGGCACTTACCAGCCAATTGTGTCAGGGGCATCATCTGAATCAGAATTACTTGCATGAAAACAAGGAGTTGCAGATTCTTCCAGTGAAAGTGGAGAGGAGCAAGAGCTGCAGAACATTGCCAGGGTTGAATGTGCCATGGGATGCTATGTGGTGGCTGGTGTCTGGGGTGCTGGTTCTGCAGAAGATAGGGCTTATGGGGGCTGGTGCTGTGATATAGCAGGTAAGGCTGCCTCCTACAGTGCCAGCATCCCATACGGTCACCGGTTGGAGTCCAGCCTGCTCCACTTCCAATCCAGGTGTGCTGTGGCCTGAGAAAGCAGTAGAAAATGGCCCATGTCCTTGGACCCCTGAACCCACATGGGAGACCTGGAAGAAGCTCCTAGCTCCTGGCTTTGGATCAGCTCAGCTCTGGCCATTGCATCCAATTGGGGAGTAAACCAGCAGATGGAAGATTCTCTCTCTCTCTCTCTCTCTCTCTCTCTCTCTCTGCCTCTCCTCTCTCTGTAATTCTGACTTTCAAATAAATAAATCTTTTTTTAAAAAAAGCTTATGCTTAAGGGTAGTGTTCATGGAAAATGTGTGGGACATTTGGCAGCAAGATTTTAGATGAATTTTCCAACCCCTGAACCTCCTAGAGATTAGAATAGACTTCTAATGCACAACTTCCACTTATGCTTAATTAGGTTTTTGTTTTGAATTGTTTTTGATGAAACAGCAAGGAATTCTGAGTTATAGACTTCCTATTTCAGAGACAGGAGAACAGTGATGCCTGCATTTTAATTAAATAATGCCTATCACCCTTTCTTAAGCAACAAATGATCACAGATTCTCTCTTTGCTGCTAAGTAATGAGCATGGTGATTCTTCCCACCATAACCACCTTCCCACCTACACTCCCTCCCCTCTTCCTCCTTCCTCTCCTATTGACATGGAATGCCTTACATAGCTAGGCTGAACTTTTAATCCACTTGGCCCTAGGTGTTCATACACTTCAACTCTGTGTGATTATTCATATGCCCTTTTTATGACAAGGCTTATGTCAGAATGACAAATTATATATTCACCTAATACTGAGAGTCATCAAATTGATTTCTATTTTCTTCTCTCTTAGGCAGTTCTTGAGGGGCAGAAATATTTATTTTGTGTATCATGTATTTATTCAACTAAAAGACTGACTGTCAAGATGCTGAGTTTTAGTGTCAAAGCAAATATGTTTCTAGAACCCATGAAGTTTACAGTCTGGCAAGAAAGAGCCATCTACCCAAAGAATATTGTTTAACATAGTAAATGCTGGTGTGAAGTCAGTGGATAAAGATTGAAGCATTCTTAATCTAGCACTAACTCTAATCCCATGATCTCTAATTGAGAGAAGTAATCAGAAACACAGAACTCCATGTTACCCAGTTATCTCTTTGAATTTCTGATTAAAAAATAAAACATATCAAACAACACACAAATACCTAGGAGTGCATAATATTTATATACTATCTTGATATTAAAAATAAGAAAAAATAACCATGAAATAATAGCAACTTTGAATCTCCTTTGTTTTCTAGACAAGTTATAATCCTATGTGGTTCTTTATAGTAAAATATTACAGTAAATTACAGTACATCATTACAGTAAATTATTACAGTAAATAATTAAAGTAAATTATTTTTGTAGGTACTCTTCATCTCACTCACATTTTTTCCTTTTGATAAATCAGATTTTAAAAACTGAGACCCAAGAGAAAAGATTTTTAAGCTAGTGTTATATGTTGATTGGCTCTCTAAAAAAGATTTATTTATTTATTTGAAAGTCAGAGTTACACAGAGTAGAAGGGGAGAGAGAGACAGAGAGACATCTTCCATCTTTTGGTTCACCCACCAATTGGTCACAATGGCTCGAGCTGTACTGATCTGATGCCAGCAGCCAGGAGCTTCTTCTGGGTCTCCCACACAGATGCAGCTGCCCAAGGACTTGGGCCATCTTCCACTGCTTTCCCTGGCCATAGCAGAGAGTTGGATCGAAAGCAGAGTAGCCGGGTTCAACCTCCACCCATATGGAATGTCAATGCTTTACATGCTATGCCACAGTGCTGGCCCCTTGATTGGCCCTTAACTTAGACTTTTTTATGATATTAAAAAACACCATGCTTTTCTAAGCTCTTTCCATTCAGTTTCTATTTTGTAAACTCCAGATAATACTGTCCCCAGAATTAATCTAAGGTATAAATGCTATGATATAAGGCATTTAACCCCTTAACCTGTCTCTGAATACGCAGCTATGTTAGCTCTGTGTCCATTCTTCTGTCTCTGTACTAGATGAATAAAAAGACAGTTTAAAATGATTTGAAAAGAACTATAAGGGGTCAGTGCTGTGCTGCTGCTGCCAATTGGGGAGTGAACCAGCAGATGGTAAACCTCTCTCTCTCTCTCTCTCTCTCTGTCTCTGCCTCTCCTTCTCTGTAACTCTGACTTCCCAATAAATCAATAAATCTTAAAAGAACTATAAACATCAATAAAACACAAATGAAAATTGTATTCTCAAAACTGGATATTAAACCATGCCTTCTACACCTCTGTTAAAAGCTACATTCTATCATAGTCATTTATGATTTCTAGGGCCAAAGTAGTAAATAAGATTTTTCTGGAAGAGACAGAGGTTATGAGGGAGCCAGGATTTGGGGTCAGTTAGCAGCAGTGAGTGTCACTCTTTCAGATTTGATTCAGGAAAGGAAGAAAGCAACTGATCCCTGAGATTTTGGTGGGGGGAAGGAAAGGAAGGAGGGACTGAATAAAAGCAAAGGCCCTCTGGTTGTGGGCACCCAGCCCTGACTACAGCCTTTGGGAGGGTCAGCTGGTGTCTCTAGGGATGCTGCGGCCTGTACTCCATTTCCCAGAGTTCCCAGGAGCTAGGATGTATTATGCCTTCTGAATGCCTGTGCACATGCGCATGCTGCTGCCATTCCCTGGGGCCTGAGTTGGAACAGAGGGAGTTCATTCCCTGATCAGGGTCAGCCCTGGGGGCTGTGCTTCTCCTTCTCTGGCATTTACTCCATTTCCTGCTCTGCACGTGCAATCCCAGGCAGTTTCCAAGTGCTCACCCTAAGCCTGCCTCCTGCTGCGTCTTCCCTCTTCATCCTCCACCTGTGGGTCCCACTTACCAGGGAGTCTCTTCCCGCCACTCCCCGAATCGCTCCCCGCGTGTCCGGAAGAAAGGGTACCTGCTCCAGGGACTTTCTGCTGCAGGTTTGGCATGCAGGAAGGGGCGGGGACATGTGTGGGAGAAGGGTGGGTGCCAGGGTGCCATCGATCATGGCAGCTTCCCCCGAGGTCAGGACTGGGACCTGGGCTGTTCTGTCTCCCACCTCCACTTCCCAGGCTCCCAGTGCCTGGAATCTCTCCTGCAGGACCTCACCCAAACTGTCCCTAATGTGCTTTATTTAGTGGTTACAGGAGAGAGGGGGAAGCATTCTGGGAACATGCACACACAGGGAAGGAAGGCAGAAAGACTCCGGCTCTCCACAGTTAAATAAGCTGGGTTCCCACTGTGGGTGGTCTCAGAATGCAGTCTGGCCAGGCCTCTTGATGTTTCCTGGGCTGGTTCCTGCAGGGTGGGGCTGGGTGGCCTTCAGCAGGGAGCCTGGGGCAGCAGAGGGGTGGGAAGGAGGATCTGACTAGGATCTGCCCCACTGCTCTCATCTTGCACCTCATCTTCCTGGTGGGGAGCAGTGTGAAGTGTGCATTGATCCCTCTCATATTAATTATCAGATTTTTCCAATGTGGAATTTGAAGCTGTTCCAGAAACCTGGGGTGGGAAAACTCCCTTCTTTCAAACAGGCACAGAGACAGTGGAGGATCCAAGGAGTTTCTATTAATGGACCTAGGCTCAGCTGGAATGATTTCCTGAGAACTGAGCATCAAATTCAAGTTTCTTAGCTGTTACAGCATTGGTGGGTTTAAATGGCAGCCTTCATGACTTAGGTCCACATTTCCAATGGTCAGGGGGTCCAGTATGTTTGTAAAAGAGATGCCAGGGACAGATTTATTAGGATAGCTTTATGACTGGAGTTTACAGAAGCAGAACTTAGGACATCTTCCCTCCCTAGATAAGATTTCAGTGGGCAGCTGTTTCACTCGTTAATTGTGAGCATCCACTTTTAAAGGTTTGTGTTGGATGGGGTCCACTTCTCTTTCTTTGATGATGTATTTGGCTGCTTTTCATATTCTGTCTTCAGCTATTTCTTCTCCTGTTAGAAAGGCTGTCAACTGTTTTGACCTGCCACTGATCCCTTTGCAAAATAAGAAGAGAACTAAAATTAATGCAAGTCTACTGTGTTGTCAATAACTGGAGCTACTTTTTTAAAGATTTATTTATTCATTTGAAAGAGTTACACAGAGAGAGGAGAGAGAGAGAAAGAGAGAGAGACGTCTTCTGTCCGATGGTTCACTCCCCAATTGGCAGCAACAGCTGGAGCTGTGCCAGTCTGAAGCCAGGAGCTTCTTCTGGGATGAAGCTGGTTTTTAAAATAATTATTTATTTATTTGAAAGGCAGAGTTACAGAGTGGTAGAAGCAGAGATGGATGGCTGGAGCTGTTTGGATCCAAAACCAGAAGCCAGGAGCTTTGTCCAGGTCTCATAGGTGGGTGCAGGAGATGAGGGATTTGGGCCATCTTCTACTGTTTTCCCAGGCCACAGCAGAGAGCTGGATGGGAAGTGCAGCAGCCAGGATCCCAACCGGCACCCATATAGGATGCTGACACTGCAGGCAGTAGCTTTACCCACTATGCAACAGTGTTGCCCACTAACTGGAGCCCTTTTAATCTGAGTTTGCATAAAGTGGAGAATTACAACATCATAAATACAGATAAGTAACATCTTTTTCTCTGCCCAGTACTTTACAGTTACCCAGTGATCCACTGAGAATCTTACATTCCACACTGTGTAATTAAGAAGGCCAGTTACTTGTCTTATTTTGGGTTCTGTGGTTAAACCCATGACATTTTTGAAATGGGAGGATATTAGTTCTACAATTTCATAAAGACTGCTCTGTGGAAGCATCAATAGAAGTTATAACTGTGAGAGTGGTAAGAAAGAAGAATGGAAGAAATAAGTACCCCTTACGCCACACAGAGGTGTCCACAAATGGAGTAGAAGATGTGCCCTTGAAAACTATGGCTGACTTTCTGGGACAAACTGTGTTTGAGTGCTTCACATGTTCTGATAGAAAGGTGTTGCCACCAGGTTATTAGTATATTTATTTAGTTAGTTTTTAAAGATTTATTTATTTATTTGAAAATCAGAGCTACACAGAGAGAGGAGAGACAGAGAGAGAGAGAGAGAGAGAGAGAGAGAGAGAGATGTCTTCCATCAGGTTCATTTCCCCAATGGCTACATCATTGTGAACTTTGCTCAGTTCCTGACCTATACCTTTCCTTTAACCTAGTACTTTGCCATGTAGTAGCCCATGAAAACTGCAGACTGCATAAATGAATGAATATTTGGAGGGTTGTGATTTCTTAGAGGAACATCATGAGACAGAAGGAATAAAACAAAACAAAAGTATCCTCCGTATATAGAAGATATACTGTTTTTGCAAGCTATAGAGAAGAGGAAGAAGGAAAGTAGTGAGACTGGAAAGGTTGTGGCAAAGGTAATAGGCACTAGTCAAGAATTCAACAAGCCCATTAGGAAAGTATTAAGGATTCTTTACTTCCATGTAGACTCTGCCCTCTAATGGTGAACAGGGTCCTCTAAACCCACTTGTTGCACAAATGAAAACCCAAGCATTGTCTTCTCCCACAGATGGAGTCTGCTATTGGTTTTGATTTACATTTCCCTAATGGCTAGTGATATTGGGCATGTTCATCTATGTCTTGACCATTGAGATTTCTTCTTCTGAGAAACATCTATTCTGATCATTGCCCATTTCTTACGTGTACATTTTGCTTCTTGTTTGGAGTTTTTCCAGTTCTATATATGTATGTTCTGGCTATCAATGTTTTGTCATAGTCAGAGTTTTCAATGTTTCCTGCCATTCTGTCCATTGTATCTTCACTCTGTTGATTACTTTGTTATGAAGATGTATCTTAATTTGATATGCTCAAATTTGTATATTTTATTTTGTTACTTGTGCTTTTGGAATCTGACCCAAAACTGTTGTCTATGCTAATGTTTTACAGTTTCTCATATGTTTACTTAGGTTTTGGGTTTTTTTTAACATACATAATTTTATTACAAATTTTTTTAAAAAAAAACAACACAGAATGCAACATCCTAACAAAAAATCCAAATTTACAAATGATACTAATTCCTACAACTTTGCTGTGCTACCATACACAAGTCAAGAAATTAAAGAAACCATTAAATATTTAGGAACATTCAACATCAGAAGCTTTAAAATCTAACTGTATGTAGTAGCCCCTCAAAAAGCTACAACCTGCATTTTTTAAAAAAAGTATTTTCTCTACAAAGAATCTTATCAGCTATACAAAAATCTGCACAGTTTTTTTATACTGAAGCTAATATTGAGCTGCACTTGAATTCACATTCTTAGCAAAACAACTGCCTGAGCACACACGCACACTCCACACTCATCATTACAGGATAGCCATTTATTCTTCATCTTCATCCTCTTCCTCATCATCTTCATCTTCTTCCTCTTCCTCTTCTTCCTCCTCATCTTCAGGTTCATTCTTCTTCTTTGAGCCTGTGGGCCTACCAGGGCCCTTCTTTCCCGCTTCACTTTTGCCCTTGGCACGGTATGCAGCAATATCCTTTTCATATTTCTCCTTTAGCTTAGCTGCTTTCTGTTCATATGGTTGTTTATCTTTGGCTGACTGTTCAGACCACATCTCACCCAATTTTTTTGCAGTGTCCCCAATGGACAGGCCAGGGTGTTCACTTTTGATCTCTGGGCGATGTTCAGAGCAAAAGAAAAAGAAGGCAGATGGTGGTCTTTTAGGAGCATTAGGATCCTTTTTCTTTCCCTTCTTAGCACCCTTGGGAGGAACGTAATTTTTCATCTCCCTGTCATAATGAGCTTTATCACTTTTTGCCATATTTTCAAACTTGGACTTTTCCTTTGCAGACATGGTCTTCCATCTCTCCGAGCATTTCTTAGAGAATTCTGTGAAACTGACCGAAGAGTCAGGGTGTTTCTTCTTGTGCTCTTCCCGGCACATCTGCACGAAGAAGGCATAGGAGGACATTTTGTCCCTCAGCTTGTTGGGGTCTCCTTTACCCATGACAACGGAACGGCGGCCACCTGGTGCGAGTTGTTCCTCAGACTCCCGCAGAGCGGCCAGATCCGACGGCATTGCTTCTTTCCCTCAGCTCCGGCATGAACTCAGGATGTGAGGGCGATCTGGCTGCGACATCTGTCACCCCATTGATCGCCAGGGTTGCTTCGGCTGATCTGGCTGGCTAGGCGGGTGTCCCCTTCCTCCCTCACCAATCCACGTGCGTCCCTCCTGAAGCTGTGTGCTCGGTCGAAGAGGACGACCTTCCCCGCTAGAGGAGGACCGGTCTTCGGTCAAGGGTATACGAGTAGCTGCGCTCCCCTGCTAGAACCTCAAAACAAGCTCTCAAGGTTTTGGTTTTATATTTAGACTTTTAATTTACCTTGAGTTGCTTTTACATAGTGTATGAGGTGTTGGGGTATCTTTTCAGGCTTCTACATATGGATAATCACTTTCCTTTAAACCATTTGCTAAAGGGATTCTTCTTTCTCCTGTTTGTTTTATTTCCTTTATTAAATAGGGGTTGGCTGTAGAAAAGTCAGTTTATTTCAGCTGCCTATTTTTTCCATTGAACTATGTGTCTGTTTTTCCAACAGTGCTAACACTGCTTCTATTTTTTTAAGATTTCTTTATTTGAAAGGCCAGATGCTTCTTCCAAGTCTCTCATGTGGGTGCCAGCACCCAAGAACATGGTCCATCTTCCACCAATTTCCCAGGTGCATTAGTAGGGAGCTGGATTGGAAGTGGAGAACCTGGTCTTCTAGCAACAACATATGGGATGCATGCACAGCAGGACAAGGCATTAACCTACTACACCACAGCATCAAACCCTTCCTTATTTACTTCTGCTGTGATCTTTCATTATTCACTTTTCTACTGCCCCACAACTTGACTCATTCCTGTTTTTTTTTTTTTTTTTTTTTTTTTCTGGGTCCTGGAGGATGGTAGTAGGTTGCTTCTGGGATATCTTTTTTATGTTAGTAGATACTTGGTAATCTAAAATCATAGTTTTTACTTTCTATATTTCTCTGCTAATCACAGGGACCTTCTAGATGACAGCAGAAAATGCTAGCAGAAATGAGGATATATTAATTTGCTAAGAAAATACCACAGAGAATATGATTTAAATCATGGAATTTTACTTCTCAGAGTTGTAGAGTTTGAAAATATCAGATCAAGATGCTAATAGGCTCGATTTTTCCAGAAGCCATTCTCTGATGTGACAGACACATCTATCATTTGATCTGCTTAAAAGCACTTTGTTCAGGTAGAGTTATGTTGGTGGTTAGCACTTCAGTGTTTGAGTTTTAGGGAGGCACATTTCAGTCCACAACAGCAAAGGGGCCCTGTGGTCTACTTCAATGACAGCCATCTCTGCGGAGGACAGAAAGTTTGAAATCAGCATTAGGAGTTCTCACAGTATTACTGTCAGTGCTATCTCCATCAAATGTGCATTCATGTACACACAAACAAAACTACCTGTACACATAAACACATTCAACAGTGGAAATGCCTGATGGTTGTGTAAAGGTAACATCAATATAATAATCCATAAGATGGCCTATTAGCAGACATTAAAAGAGAATTAGAAAGAATGACAACAAAATCTGCAGTTACCTATATTTATGTCTATATGTATGATATTCAGTATTTATAGTTGCTAAAAGATGAATACTGATGTGTGGAAATAAAAGCTAAACCTTACCTTGCAATATTGCAGCCTAGTCTACATGAAAGATGTCTTCCTAAAACCTTTCCCTGGGCCCACTCTGTGGCATAGTAGATTAAGCATCCACCTGCAGCACCAGCATCCCACATGGGCACCAGTTTGAGTCCCTGCTCCTGCACTTCCAATCCAGCTCTTTGCTAATGGCCTAGGAAAGCAGTGGAATATGCCCTGAGTGCTTGGGCCCCTGCACCCATGTGAGAGACCTGGAGGAAGCTGCTGACTCCTGGCTTCTGGCACCTGGCTTCAGATCGGCCCAGCTCCAGCCATTCTGGCCATTTAGGGGTGAACCAGTGGATAGCAGACCTCTCTTTCTCTTCCTCTCTATATCTGTCACTCTGCCTCACAATAAATAAATACATCTTTTAAAAATCTTTCCCTTTTTAAATTTCTTAATTGTTTTAAAGATTTATTTATTTATTTATTTACAAGTTGAGTTACAGACAGAGAGGAGAGCCAGAGAGAAAGAGAGAGGTCTTCCATCTGATGTTCACTCCCTAATTGATTGCAACTGCCAGAGCTGTGCTGATCCGAAGCCAGGAGCCAGGAGCTAGTTCCAGGTCTCCCAGATCGGTACAGGGGCCCAAGGACTTGGGCCATCTTCTACTACTTTGCCAGGCCATAGCAGAGAGCAGGATCAGAAGTGGAGCAGCTGAGTATTGAACCGGCCCCCATATGGGATGCTGGAGCTTCAGGCCAGGGTGTTAACCTGCTCCACCACAGCACCAGTCCAACATTTAGAATTTCTGATACTCTAAAGTAGCAAAGGACTGCATTACATCTAGGAAAGATGTATTTAAAAATTATAAATCTAGTGCATTTTAGCAGAAGTCCTAACAAATACTTCTGATTTTCTCAACATTATGTATAAATAAATGATAGAATCAGTCATTGTCAGATTAATAGAAGTAGTTTGAGAGGATTGTCTCTCTTTCAATTGTGTTGAATAGTTTGAGAAGCATTAGTTCTTTAAAAGACTTGTAGAATTCAATAGTGAGGCTGTCTGATCCTGGACTTTTCTTTCTTGGGAGGGTCTTTATTACTCATCCAATCTCTGTCTTGGTTTTTGATTTGTTTAGCTTTTCTATGTGTCTTCATGACTCAATTTTGGTATATTGTGTATGTCCAGGAATCTGTTGATTTTTCCTCTAGGTTTTCCAATTTGTTAGCCATCACAACAGGTGCCCGCATCATATATTGCAGTGCTAATCTGAGTTTTGGGTACTCCACTTCCAAATCAGTTTCATGTTAATATCCCTGGGAAGAAATGGATAATAGCTCAAATTCTTTCCTTCTTGTCATCTAATTTGGAGAACTGTAACCTCAATGGGGACTTGAAACCTGGTCTTGCACAGTTGTAGCCATATAGAAAGTGAACCAGCAGATGGGATATCTCTCTGCTTCTCTTTCCTTCTCTCTTTGTCTCTGTGTCTCTCTGCCATTTTTTATCATATTAAAATATTTAATTACTTATTTGAAAGAGTTACAGAGAGAGGGAGAGACAGAAATCTTCCACCACCTAATTCATTTTTGAGATGACTTTAATAGCCAGAGTGTGGCCAGGTTGAAGCCAGGAGCTTTTCCTCCGATGTGCGTGGCAGCATCCCAGCACTTGGGCCAACTTTCCCTGCTTTTTCAGTCCATTGGTAAGGAGCTGGATCAGAAATGGAATAGCTGGTACTTGAACTGGTGCACATACAGGATGGCAATGTAACAGATAGCAACTTTGTCCACTGCACCACGACCACCAGCTCCTCTTTCTGCCTTTCCAATAAATAAATCTTTTGAAAAAGAATTTAAGGTAGTAAAAGTCATCATGACTGAGCAATGGCAAATTTATTGAAGTGATCGACTTTCTTAAAGGTCTATTTATGAATTTGAAAGGCAGCACTAGAAAGAGAGAGTGGGAGAGATGGATCTTCCTCCTGGTTTGTTCACTCCTCAAATGGCTGCAATGACTGTGGCTAGGACAGACTGATATCAGGAGCCAGGGGCTTCTTCCAGGTCTCTCATATGGGTGCAGGAGCCCCAATATTTGAGTCACCCTGTGCTGCTTTTCCAGACACATTAGCAGGGAACTGGATCCGTTTGGAGCATTAATGTCTATGATACTCTCCTTGCAGTTGAAGGATTTAGAATCCATTTTGATTATGGGTGGGCTAAGTACAACAGCTCCCAATTGTCCAAGGTTTGGATTAGATGGGTTCTGAGAAATTTTGTTAAAATAGTTATTAATCATAACTCTGAGCTTAAGCTTTTCTTACCAAATTTTCATGTTTGCTGATGTTTATATCTATGGGAAAATTGGGTCTCTGGATTGCAACCAATGAAAGCATCCAGACTAACAGTAATAAGGTCAACAGTCAGCAGAATGATGTCCAGCTGAACTGAAATAGCTTTTCTTATTTGGTAGAGGGGTTACCTCCTGCATTATACTGACATACTGACATAGACAGTAGATATTGGAGCCTGTCTCTTCTGCCAAATGGAGAATGCCGCATTTTGATCCATCGTATATATATTTATATATTATAATATATATTATATATTTCTATACATAATATGGAATTACATATAATTATCATAAATATATAATATATAATTATATATAAATATTATATATGAAATTATTTATATATAAATATATAATTATTTCTGATCCAGCTCCATACCAATGGATTGAAAAAGCAGTGAAAGATGGTCCAAGTGCCTGGGTTGCTGCCACACACATTGGAGGAGGAGCTCCTGGCTTCAACCTGGCCACACTCTGGCTATTGAAGTCATCTCAATAATATATATATATATATATAATATATATAATAGTTATAGTAAATTATATAATATTATCTGTTTATAATTATTATATATTATATAATATATTATATGATAAAGCATAATATATTTTATATATGAATATATTTATATACATAAATATATATAAATAAATGTAAATATATATATATAGAATTTATTTACGTATTTGACAGGTGTACTTACAGACAGTGAGAGGAAGAGACAGAGAGAAAGGTCTTCCATATGCTCATTTACTCCCCTAATGACTGCAATGTCTGCAGCTGGGCCAATCTGAGCTAGGAGCTTCCAGGTCTCCCACATTTTGGCAGGGACCAAAGCACTTGGAACAGCTTCTACTGCTTTCCCAGGCTATTGCAGAGAGCTGGATGGGAAAAGGAGAAATGGGGACTAGAACTGGTGCTCATATGGGGTGCCAGCACTGCAGGTAAAGGATTACACCACTGCACCACAGTGCTGGCCCCAGTCTATCCTTTATTAAGGAGATCTCAGTAATCATGTTCAGGTATTGCTGTCCTATATTCATGGCCAAAGTCCTAGCAGACAACATGGTTTGGAGAATCGTAAGCACAAGGTGTGTAGGAGACTTCATTTCTCATACAGCACAGTTAATAACAAGGTTCCAAGAGGGGAAATTACTTGCATCATAGTCTTTGAGAACTAATGGACATCACAGGTGATCTAAAGAATTTAGAAGGTTTGTGAGCCCCTAGAGTGAAAAAGTCACAGGGAGCACAAGGACAGTGCCTAGAGTTTATTTTGATGGATTTTAGCCCCTTTCATTGGAGGGAGGCCCGAAGAAGCTGGACTGATTAGTAAACCTCAGAAGTGTCTTTTCAATGTGAAGGCAAACTGAGACTGAGGGGTTTTTGGAAAAACGTTGAACAAAAGACATTTCCCACACTTGGTTAAAACACATCATTTATCTACTGATTTTCATCAAATCTGTTAACATTAGGTATAAGGTACAGTGGACATGGTGGATGGCATATAGCAATATGATTTTAGTAATATATCATGAGGTGCTTTTTTTAAATGGATTTAGCAGGTAAAATTGGGCTACCTAATGGGATGTAGCTGGAATAATCACCTTTTTGTTAAATAAATCTGAGGTAATAAATGTTAGTGTATGAAGACATTGAGTTTTCTGTTATTGGGCCTTCTTGGTTATTTTAATCTGGGATCTGCGAATTCTCATTTTCTTTATTTTATTCCTCATCATGTCGGACCAACTCTGCTGCTTTGGGGATTTTTTTAGTACATCTGACATTTGGAAATTTAGACAATAGTATAGTTAAAATGAGATGTACCAAGTAAAGTATTTTTATTCTGATACATATTTTGGAATTCTTCTAAAATTCCTATTGAGTATCCTTGTTAAATTTAGTTGCATCCCAGGTTAAGACTTATTGGAGGCAGGCGCCATGGCTCAATAAGCTAATCCTCCACCTGCGGTGCAGGCACACCAAGTTCTAGTCCTGCTGGGAGAGCCAGATTCTGTCCCAGTTGCTCCTCTTCCAGTCCAGCTTTCTGCTATGGCCCAGGAGTGCAATGGAGGATGGCCAAAGTGCTTGGGCCCCGTACCTGCATGGGAGACCAGGAGGAAGCACTTGGCTCCTGGCTTTGGATCAGCGCCATGTGCCAGCCGCAGCACACTGGCGGCAGCGGTCACTAGGGGGTAAACCAACAGAAAAAGGAAGACCTTTCTCTCTGTCTCTCTCACTGTCCACTCTGCCTGTCAAAATAAAAAATAATTTTTATAAAAAGACTTATTGGAGCCACTTTAGTGATTATACCCATGAAACTTTGTTAATAAATGCAAATAGAACCTGGGAAAATTGATGTATATCTTATGCTGTAGAGACTTAAGATTGAACATCTTTTTTTAATCTTTTTTAATTATATAATTTAAAAACAAATTTGAGATTTTTTTTTTACTTTACTAAGTCACAGCTCTGGCCCCATTAATATGACTTAACAATGTTTTTTCCTCTCAGACTTATCTCTATTGTTTCAGTTAACTGCATGCCTTTTCTTTACATTCAGATTCCCTCAGCTCTCAAAGCTTATTCATCTTAATTCTGTTGTTCCTATTTCCCTCCCTTTTATTCTGTCCCTAGGCTAATTGAGGTCATGATTCTCCATTCCTTCTGTGTGGTGTCACAGTAGGCTTGAAGTGTTCTTTTTCTCTTCTGATTTCTAAAGAAAGAAATTATGTATTCCCCCAGTTTAGATATTTTAATAATGCACTCTAAAACAAAGGTTAAATGTTCTTAATTTGACAAGAATTTTCAGGGCCAGTGGTGTGGCATAGTGGGTAGAGCCACCACTTGCAGTGCTGGCAGCTCATATGGATCCAGATCTCTGCTAAAGCCTGGGAAAGCAGTAGAAGATGGCCCAAGTCCTGGGCCCCTGCACCCATGTGGGAGACCTGGAAGAAGCTCCTTGCTCCTGGCTTTGGATTGGCACAACTCTGGCCATTGCAGCCAACTGGGGAGAGAACCAGTGGATGGAAGACCCCTCTCTCTTCTCTGCCTCTCTCTGTGCAACTCTGACTTTCAAATAAATAAATAAATCTTTAAAAAAAGAATTTTTTCTAATTTTAGATTTGTTCTACTTCATTGCCACTTCAGGGTGTGTGTAAGGAGTGCATATCCAGTTTTTCTATTTTGGAATTTTGGGATTTTGTATTAGCTCTGCTGTGTATTCATTTTTCTTGAGCATTGGTGATATCTTCTCCTTAGTTGTATTAAGAGAGAGAGCAATAGCCCTCATGTCTTTTTAGGTAAGTAAGACATATTAAAAACAGAGCATTCAGTATACATTCATAGTATTTTGACTTGTTCAATTGATTTACGTGACCTCCCTTGGACATTCTTGGTCTTTGCTGTACAACTTTCTATACTCATTAATTCTTTGATATTCCCAAATCCAGAAAATGAATGACTCAACAGCTGTGTTCCTGTATTTGCTGGGACTCAGGGTAAGAAGCAAAGTGGAGGTGTTCAGGAATCTAAAGGTACATGCTACATAGCAAAGCACATCATTTCCTATACAAAGTGACTGGGAAATCCAGAATCTTTTGCACACATATTGGATCCTGAACTATTACTGGACTATTCAGTAAGATTTTAATGTATTTATTTTCTGTGTGTGTGTTTGTATTTCTAAATAAACTCTGCTGGGCTACTTAACATTAACATGTATTGCAGAATTCTTTCATCAGTTTTTACTTTTAAAAAGTTTCTCTTTCAGTTTTATGGGAGAGGGTAGAAGTTTTCTGCTATGTAACTGAAAATTCATTCATTCATTAAACTTAAAAATATTTGTTGCAAATGGGTGGAATACTATTAATTCTTGTGTGATTTTCATGAAACTAAATACATTCTCTATTTTGTTTTGCTTAAAATTTCTGCATGTGTGGACTTCTTTTTTCCTTCTTGCCCCAAATCCCTTTGTGTATTGGGATGGCAAATGGGTTTTACACTGGAGAAAACATGTTATTTTGGCTAAGAAGTACTTAGCCTTCTGGCTTCAAGTATTCAAATATTGCATTGGAAATCAGTATATTTGTTTACTGTACAAATGTCCTTCATACAATTTTGTAATCTTCTGGGATGGGAGAGGAAGCAGGAAATAGGAGGATTATGGGTGGGAGGGATGTTTTGGGGAGGGGAAGCCACTGTAATCCAAAAGCTGTACTTTGGAAATTTATATTTATTAAAAAAATTAAACAATTTTGTAATCTTCATCTTCCTTTTTATTTCATCCTTTTTAAAAAAAGATTCATTTATTTTACTTGAAAGTCAGAGTTACACAGAGAAGGAGAGAGAGAGAGGGAGAGCAGTCTTCCAACCACTGGTTCACTCCCCATTTGGCCACAATGGCTGGAGCTCTGCCAATACAAAGCCAGGAGCCAGCAGCTTCTTTTGGGTCTCCTATGCAGGTGCAGGAGCCCAAGGGCCTGGGCCATCCTCTACTGCTGGATAGTAAGTCTTACT
Source organism: Oryctolagus cuniculus (assembly GCF_051225735.1). Lineage (NCBI taxonomy): Eukaryota > Metazoa > Chordata > Mammalia > Lagomorpha > Leporidae > Oryctolagus > Oryctolagus cuniculus. Next base: position 80,894,803 of record NC_142879.1, on the reverse strand, counting down.
TGCCTAAAAAGATGGATAGTAATTTGAGTAGCCAGGACTTGAACTGGCACCCAATTGGAATGTCAGCACTGCAAGCCACAGCTCTACTTGCTACTCCACAGCATCGGCCCCCTAAATTCTTATGAGTATTGCTACACGATTGGAATTTATAATTGATAATGCTGAACAATTGAAACTGTCTTATTTACAATTGTAGGACTGGATATGGCAGTTTTACTTGAAGTACAGTATGTAGCCTGCTTATTGTATGATTTTCGGAAAAGCATGCATTTATATATAACAGCAGATCTGTTAATCATTTAAAAGTGAATTGTCATGATTACCCAGATGTAAAGAATGCAATATGTGCTAATGAGTTAGCAGTCACAGACATTTAGAATTAGAGTGATTTTGGAACTTTTTCAATACTGCAGTTTTTATGAAAAACTAATAATTTTTTTATTTGACAGGTAGAGTTATATACAGTGAGAAATCAAAAAGGTCTTCCTTCCATTGGTTCAGTCCCCAAATGGCTGCCACAGTTGGAGCTGTGCCCATCCAAAGCCAGGAGTCAGGTGCTTTCTCCTGGTCTCCCATCCGGGTGCAGGGCCCAAGCACTTGAGCCATCCTCCACTGCCTTCCTGGGCCATAGCAGAAAGCTGGACTGAAAGAGGAGCAACCAGGACTAGAACACTTTGCCCATAAGGGATACCAGCACCACAGGTGGAGAATTAAACAAGTGAGCCACGGCGCTGGCCCCCGATAAATTTACTCTTAACAAAATATCAAAATATCTTATTTAGTATAAAGTTAGTAGTGAAAAGAGACTACCTTGTTGAACACAGAAATTTGAGATTATATTTCTTGGTATTAATTTGCATCTTAAGGCTTATTGCCTAGTTTATTTCAACATTTCCATCTAATATTACTAATAATATCTTGTACTTAGTGGTTCACTGTGTGCCAGACAATATTCTTTTGATTTTTTAAAAGATTTATTTATTTATTTATTTGGAAGTCAGAGTTACACAGATAGTGAACAAGAGGAAGAGAGAGAGAGAGAGAGGTCCTCCATCTGCTGGTTCACTCCCCAGATGGCCTAAAAGGTCAGAGATATGCCAATCTGAAACCAGGAGCCAGGACCTCTTCAGGGTCTCCCATGCAGATTCAGGGGCCCAAGGACTTGGGCCAACTTCCTACTGCTCTCCCAGGCTATAGCAGACAGCTGAATGGAAAGTGGAGCAGCCTGGACTTGAACCGGCCTCCATATGGGATGCCCCCACTGCATGCAGTGGCTTTACTAGGTACACCACAGCACTGGCCTCAAGACAATGCTCTAAAATGATGCATTAATTATTCCCAAATATTGAAAAGTGGCATGGTACACATTTGAATGTGTTGTTTTGTACTAGTTGTAGAAACAGTTTAAAATATATTTATATTTAAAAATGTAAGCTTTGATCTAAAGGTTTACTTTCCCTTAAGGTGCCTGTTTGGAAACTGAGAGATCATTGAAGTCTCAAGATAGAGTACAACTGATCTTATCCAAGCCTCCTTTATCACATGAGGATGCTAAATGCCAAGCCCAGAGAAGTTAAGTGAACTGTTCAAGGTCACATAGGTAAGTTGTGGCAGGGATAATTCTGTATTAGCATTAGGTATCCTGATACATAGGCCACTGTTCTGTCAATTTTGTACTCCTTCTGGAGTTAAAGATTCTAAGTTGTGGAAAATTGAATTTGGAAATTTAGTGGTTGCTATGTTGTTATGGTGAGAAATTTCTGTGTATAGCTATGAGTTGCTTAAATTTTATTCAATATATTTTTCTAGTATGTTTGCTATTTATTTGAAATGTATAACAAGTAGCTTCATCTATTTGCCAAAAGAATTTTTTGAAGATTTATTTATATTATTTGAAAGTCAGAATTACACAGAGAGAGAAGGACAGGCAGAGAGAGTGGTCTTCCATTCACTGGTTCACTCCACAGTTGGCCTCCATGGCTGGGGCTGTGCTGACTGGAAGGCAGGAGCCAGGAGCCTCTTCCTGGTCTCCTATACAGGTGCAGGGGCCCAAGGACTTGGACCATTTTATAATGCTTTCCCAGGCCATAGCAGAGAGCTGGATAGGAAGTGGAGCAGCCAGGTCTTGAACTGATGCCCCTATGGAATACCAGCACTGCAGGTGGCAGCCTCACCCACTATGGCACAGTGCCAGCCCTTGCCAAAAGAATTTATAGAAGCTATTCCATATATACACTTAACAATTATTTAGTTACTTGACACGAACTATCCCTGCATATTTGAAAATTTTGAATGGTATCACTTGGGTTTTAAGAATGTTATATTTTAGGTCTCTTAATATTTTTAGTGATGATGTTTTAAAGGCCCTTTCTGTTTTATGAAAAATGATAAGGATTTTGTTTTACAATGGCCATAGTATTACTACTTAAAGCAATAGATTAAATAACACTTTTAAACAAAGTGATTTAATACTGAATTCTAACACACTGGTATATTTTAAAGTGAGAAACCGGATTTCTTTCAGATATTCTAAAGAAGAATGATAATCAAAATTGAAGACATCTACAGTTTTTAATCACTTGTTTTAAATATTGGTCATAATGGTCCAATTTTGAGTTTAATTTTAATTAGCTTTTAAATGATTCAATATGTTTTATAGAAAAAATTCGGAGAACATAATTATATACTCAACCTCCCTCCCTTCTTTTTCCTTCTTTGTCATTTTTTTTAGCTTATGAAATGACATTTTCAGTTTACATTACATTAAAAAGGGTTGTTGAGTCAAGGGACAAGTTTAACAGGCAAAAAGCAAAAAGATCCTAATTTAGAGGGAATACAGACAATGGCTCTAAACAATATTTGAATATCACATCTAAACAATATTTGAAGAAATTGATAAATATTTTAATTTCTCCTACTAAAATGCTCAAAGTCTTTAATGATTTATCAAATATTAGTGCAAAATTATGGATTTAAATGATCCCAAAAAGTGATGAATTTTTGTGTAATAAAGTCCAATTTTTGTCAAGGCTTTTTGACAGTCTCACAGAAAACTTATGTTTGTGAATGGGAAGAATAATACCAAAATATCCATACTACCAAAAGCAATTTGCAAATTCAATGCAATCCCAATCAACATACCAACGATGTTCTCAGAGCTAGAAAAAATGATGCTAAAATTCACATAGAAACATGAGAGATGCTTAACATCTAAAGCAATATTATAAAGCAAAAAAAAGCTGGAGACATCACACCATATTTTAAGACATATTACAGGGGTCAGCACTATGACAAAGCAGGTAAAGTCACTGTCTGCAGTGCCGGCATCTCATATGGGTGCCAGTATGTTTCCCAGCTGCTCCACTTCTTATACCCCTCTCTGGTATAGCCTGAGAAAAAAGTAGAAAATGGCCAAAGTCTTTGGGCCCCTGCACCTGCATAGAGACCTGGAAGAAGCTCCTGACACTTGGATTCAGATCAACAGAGCTCCGGCCATTGTGGCCATTTGGGGAGTAAACCAGTGGATGGAAGACCTCTCTCTCTCTCTGCCTCTACCTCTCTGTAACTCTGCCTTTCAAATAAATAAACTGCAAAAAAAAAGAAGAAGAAGTGTTAGCACTGATATAATAACAGACACATAGTTCAATGGAAAAGACTTGGTAGCATAGAAATAAACCCAAATTTCTACCAGCAACTCATATTTAACAAAGGAACTAAAATGAACTGGAGAAAGAAGAATCTCTTTCACAAGTGGTGCAGAGGAACTTGATTATCCATATGTAGAAGCCTGAAAAGAGACTCCAACATCTCTTACACTATGTGAAAGTGAACTCATAGTGAATTAAAATGTAATCATAAGACCCAAACCCAAGTAAACATAGGGGAACTCTAAATATTGTCAACACACAATAGCTTTTGGGTAAGATTCCAATAGCAATAGTCACAAAAATAAAAACAGAGACATTTGAGTATATCCAACTAAGATACTTCTTCACAACAAAGTAAACATCAGAGTGTAGATACAATGAACAGATGGCAGGAAAAATTAAAACTCTGAATGTTTACAGATTTCCAGAACATTTACATGAATTGGAAAAACTCCAAAAAATACAGTGAAGAAACATCTGAATAGACATTTCTCAGAAGAAATGTAAATGGTCAAAACATGTGAATATGCCCGATGTCACTAGCCATTATGTAAATATAAATCAGAGCACCATATCAGTCTCCAACACCTGTGGGAGAATACAACACTCAGGTGTTTGTGTGTGCAGCAAGTGGGTTTAGAGGACCCTGTTCACCTCTGGAGAGCAGAGTCTACAGGGAGGTAAAGAAACCTTACTGCGCAGGGGCATGCTAATCTTCTCTGTATCGTTCCAATTTTAGTATATGTGCTGCCGAAGCGAGAAAGAGATGAAAAGAATTTATCTCAGCTAGCCACTAATATTCAAGAAACAAGGTCTTCAGGAAAGCCAACTCAACTGACATTTTCATGTCATTGTTAAATAAAGGAAAAATTATCTAGGTTCAGCAATACGTAGTTTATAAGAGAAAGACTACAGAGTAATTTCCTTGGCATAGAAATAACTTTGTCTTTTTTTTTTTTTTATCTATGAGGGCTTGCTATCAGCACCACACACCCACATCCCATATACAAATGCCTGGCTTGAGTGGTAGCTTCTCTGCTTTGAGGCAAGTTTCTGCTAGTGTGCACCCTGGGAGGAGACGGAGGATGGCAGAAGTGCTTGGGTCCTTGCACCCAAATGGGACATCCAGAATGAATTCCCAGTTCCTGGTTTTGGCTTGGTCAAGCTTTGGCTATTGCAAGTGTCTGGGGAGTGAAACAGTGGTTCCCTCTTCCTGTCACTCTGCCTTTCAAATCAATAACTGTTGTTGGTAATGACTAATAATGATATTCACTGATTGTCAAATTTTGAATCTATTAATTATAGACAATTTCTCTTTGTAATTTTAAACTTTCATAATGTTCTGTTGCCAATTTCATCACTAGAAATAAAAACTTTTCCTCAAAAAAAAAGAAACCTTACTGCTTTCCTAATGTGCTTATTAAGTTCTTGACCAGCGCCTGTTAGTCTTGCTACAAACTTTCTAGTCTTACTACTTTCCTTCTTCTTCCTCTTCTCTGTGACTTGTAAAATAGTATACATTCTATATACTGTGGATACTTTTGATTTATTTTATTCCTTCAGTCTCCTATGAAGTTCCTCCACAAAAGCACAGCCCTTAAGATATTCATTCATTTATGCAGTCTGCAGATTTCATGAGCTACTAAATTCCAAGTAGTATGTTAAAGGCAAGATCTGGGCCTAAGAGAAAAGTGGTCTAAATTCTGTGCCTAGAAGAGGATTTGGGACATAGTAGAACTTCAGTGAAGTGCTATGTGAATGACATGCACTCATTAAATGAGTAATCTAAAGCATACACTTCATTTAAGCAACACAGCAGCCCTACTCACCTCAGGTAGAGCAATTGAGAGGAATAATGTGAACAAAAATAAGACATCAATAAGTTGAATAATAACAGAGAAAAAACAAAATGAGATAGATGCCAACATTACTGAGCTATTTTTGAGGAATTAAATTGATAGAGGGGCTGGCATTGTGGCCAAGTGGGGAAAGCTGCAATCTGTGAGGCCAGCATAACATCTGAGTTCCACTTTGAGTTTAGGAATCTCCACTTCCAATTTAGCTCACTGCTAAACACCTGGGAAACCAGCAGAAGATGGACGAAGGACTTGGGTCCTTGCCACTGATGTGGGAGACTTGGATGAAGCTCCTGACTCCAGCATGCCCCAGGCTCAACTGTTGAAACTCTCTGGGGTGTGAGCTAGCAGATGAAAGCTATCTATGTCTTTCCCTCTCTCTCTAAATCCACCTTTCAAATAATAAAGATTTAATAAACAAATTAACTGATTTCAAAATACACAAAAACGTGAACAATACTATATCATTTTTATGCCAAACTGATAAAAAATAACAAATGCTAGAGAGCACATGGGAAAAGAAAACCGTCATATATGGTGGGTGAAAACACAAGTTAGTACAGATGTTATGCAGAACAGTATGGTCATTTCTTAAAAAGGATAAAAATTGGGCCGGCGCTGTTGTGCAGTGAGTTAAAGCCCTGGCCTGAAGGGCCAGCATCCCATTTGGGTGCCAGTTCTAGTTCCAGCTGCTCTTCTTCCAATACAGCTCTCTGCTATCTCCTGGGATAGCAGTAGAAGATGGCCCAAGTCCTTGGGCCCATGCACCCATGTGGGAGACCCAGAGGAAGCTCCTGTCTCCAGGTTTCAGAATGGCATAACTCTGGCCTTTGTAGTCATCTGTAGAGTGAACCAGCTGATGCAGGACCTCTCTGTGTCTCTACCTCTATTGTAACTCTTTCAAATAAATAACAAAAATTTCAAATAAGATAAAAATTGACCTACCATGTGAGAGTTATCTTGCTCTTGGCTATATATAATAAGGAAATTTTATTAGAAGGAAAGGAGGAGAGCATATCAAAGATACAGCAATTTTCCCATAACACAGCCACTATAACACAGTTCACTGCAGCCAGGATTTGAAACCAATCTAGCTGTCCATCAGTGAAAAACAATGGACAGGGCAACCTCTTTTAGATACAAAAAAAGAACAAAATATTATTAAATTAATTGAAATAAGCCAGAAGCAGGAACACAAATGTCACCTGGTCCTTGTCACATGTGGAAGTGAAAGAAGATAATGGATCTGAACACAGAACTGTGATTACTAGAGGCTGAGAAGGGAAGCAGCTAGGGATAGAGGGGGATTGGATAATAGGTATCAAAAATCAAAGAGGCAGAAAGAACTTCTGGTGTTCCATAATATAATGAGATGACTACATTCAACCATATTAGGTTCTGTGTAAAGAACTGAAGGAGAGGAGCTGGTAGTCTCAAATCATGGAGAAGAATTAGAAACTGTAGTTGCTTGGGGGCCAGCATTGTGGCACAGTGGGCTAACACCCTGGCCTGAAGCACCAGCATCCCATGTGGGTACCAGTTCTAGTCCTGGCTGCTCCTCTTCTGATCCAACTCTCTGCTATGGCCTGGGAAAGCAGTAGAAGATGGCCCAAGTCCTTGGGTCCCTGCACCCAAGTGGGAGATCTGGAAGAAGCTCCTGGTTCCTGGCATCAGATTGGCAGAGCTCCGGCCATTGCGGCCATCTGGGGAGTGAACCAGCAGAGGAAGACCTCTCTCTCTCTCTGCTGCTACTTCTCTCTGTAACTCTGTCTTTCAAATAAATAACTCTTTAAAAACTTAATAAAACTGTAGTTGCTTAGCTTGATCACTTTTTACTGCATAAATGTGTGCAAATATTGCACTACACCCTGTAATAATGCATGACTAGGACACATTCATCACAAATTATTTCAATGAAATTTTAAAAATTAGAAGCATTTCTTTATATTAACAATGAACTATTTGAAAATGAAATTAGAGAAACATTTCCATGCATAGCAGCATAAGAACCAGGAACCAATGTCTTCAATGTTATCAGTGATGAATCAGATTCACAGACCCCAGCACTCAGTTTTTGCCATATACCTTACCATGGCAATTGTGGGCATATAGTAGTAAATCAATGGACAGGAATCCTTTGTCTCTAAATCTGCTAAATAAATAAACATGGAATTCATCAAAGAAAAAGAGATATCAATTTGGATGCCAGGCACAAAAACACATGCACTTGAGCTATCCTCCAGTTTGTGATGCCAACAAATCTTTCAGACATGTTACATTTTCAGAGACTTTTCTGTAATCTTGCTAAGCTTTCTGGAAATCTGCCTTATAGCAAAGGGTTTCCCAATTCCATTACACTCATGATTTTTCTTTTGTGTGATATATTAGTTTACCATCTAGAGATAATTTATGGTACAAAACTTTTCTATGCATGCATGTTTTCTCATTTGTGAGTCTATTCATGGGAATTGAAAACTGATTTACAGCAGAAATACATTTTCCAAATTCATTGCATAGACTTTTGTTCCTTATGAATTCTCTGAAGTCTGTTGATGTCTAATTTCTGGCTAAAGGTTTTATTGTATTTACAGCATGCAAAGACTATCACCTTTTGTGAATTCTGTATCTATACAAGCCTGAAATAAAGAAAATGTTTTTGCACAATCAGTATACGCCTAAGAAACCACCTGTGTCAATTCTCTGATGTACCATTGACTTCTGACTCTAATAATATTTATAAGCTTTCTCCTTTACATGAGTCTCTGTTGGATAGGATGTGATTTCCAGCAAAAGGTTTTGTCACAATACTTACATGAATTTTGGAGAAAAGCTCTTCCACATTCATTATATTGTTAAGGTCTCTCCCTTGTTCAAATTCCATGATGGATTATGAGGCATTACCTATGTGAAATGACTTTCTCACATTTATTTCATTCATTAGATATATATGTTGTGCATTCTGATATAAGGAGAGATTTGGGCAGAGCTTTCCAACACTCATTACACCCATAAGGTTTCTCTCCCACGTGAATTCCCTGTTGTCGTATGAGGTATGGCTTCTAATTAAAGGGATTTTACTTTCAAAGGAGTTTTTCCCTATATGAATTTGATGATGTACAATGAGGGCTGAATTATGGTAAAAGGCTCTGAGTCATTACATTCATAAAATTGCTCCCCATGAGAATTCTTTTATGTTTGATGAGGTCTGATTTGCACCACAAAGGCTTATTCACATGTATTACATTCATGCATTTCTCCCCTTGGTGAATTCTCTAATATTTCATGAGATATAACTTGCACAAAAAGGTCAAGTAGAAAATTCCCTGTGTGGATACTCTGATATCTTATGAGTTATGAAGTACAGCAAAGAGGCTTTCCACCATCCTTCCATCCATAAAACCTACCTAAATTGAGCAACAAAGATATAGAAAACGTACACACACACATAACCAGATGGAAATGATATCAGTAATAAAGACCCTCGCCGCCAAGAAAACCCCAGGACTGGATGGCTTCACTGCTGAATTCTAACAGACATTTAAAGCACTAACTGCAATTCTTCTCAAGTTATTCAAAACAATTGAGAGAGAGGCGATTCTCCCAAATTCTTTCTATGAAGCCAACATCACCTTCATTCCTAAACTTGAAAAAAGTGCAACAAAGAAAGTAATTATAGACCAATTTCCCTGATGAACATACATGCAAAGATCTGCAACAGAATTCTGGCCAATTGAATCCAACAATGCATCAGAAAGATCATCCACCCAGACCAAGTGGGATTTATCCTTGGTATGCAAGGATGGAACCAAAGGCTTTTCCACAGTCATTTCATTTATAAGCTTTCTCCATGGTGTGAAGGCTCTGATACTTTCTGAGGTTTGACTTCTCAGCAAAGGTTTTTCCACAGTCGTTGCAATCATAAGGTTTTCCCCAGTACAAATTGTCTGATGCTTTGTGAGCTTTGATTTCTCAGCAAAGGCTTTTCCACAATGATTGCATTCATAAGGTTTCTCCCCTCTGTGAATTCTCTGATGATTTATGAGTTTTGCCTTCTGGCCAAAGGATTTTCCATAGTCATTGCATTCATAAGGTTTCTCACCTGTGTGAATTCTCTGATGATTTATGAGGTGTTTCTTCTGGCCAAAGAACTTCCCACAGTCATTACATTTGTAAGATTTCAACCCTGTGTGAATTCTCTGATGTCTAATGAGATCTGACTTCTGGTGAGTGGTTTCCACACAATCATTACACACATGAGGGTTTTCCACAATATGAGTGCTGTGATGGAGGGTATGGCAGAATTTAATACTGAATGACTTCCCACAAGGTTTACATGCATAGGATTTCTTCCCTATATTTGGTCTATGATTCAGTCTAACATGTGATTGGTAAATGACAGGTTCCACAGTCCCAATATACTTATAAATGTTCTCTCTTTTCAGGTAAATACAATCAGAATTCCACAGTCAGTCAGCTGGGAGGGGTGGATGAATCCGGAAACAGCTGGTTTCCTTGTACTAAAACAAGCGCCATATCACAAAGGACTCTTACATTTCTTTTTCTTTTTTGCATTTTTCACATTTTCTTATTTATCATGGTTTGTAATAAATTTTCTGATGTGGGTTGTGGTTTTGAGGCTGGCTTAAGGCGTTCAGGGAACCAGAGGAATGGTCTTTTTCAATTAGGGCACAGCTGTTGGCTCTCTCCAATTCTGGCTTTCTGTCATTGCTTTGGGTGCCTCAGCCAATTTTTCGTTTTGAGCAACTTTTTCCCAAATGTTTTGTTGGTCTGAGTTGGTTTTGCCTTTTTCCTTTTCAAATTGTGTATTCTGATGCAATACAAACAAGGGTTTAGAACGAGGATCCATTATGAAATTGAAAAACAGAACATACTGGGTTTTGATGATTAGAAATCATAGGCAACATGACCAAGATGAGTTTTTGGGTTTTGGAAAATGACATAGAAACCTTCCACTGAGGGGCAGATATTAATTTCCTCCAAATCGAGAGTGAGTGCGATTTTCAGGTGAATTCAATCAGAATTCCACAGCCAGTCAGCTAGGAGGGGTGGATGAATCTGGAAACAGCTGGTTTTCTTGTGTCTAAATCAAGCCAAATATCACAAAGGACTCTTGCATTTCCTTGACTTTTTTCTCATTTTTCTTTTTTTCATGGTTTGTAATGAATTTTCTGATGTGAGCTTTGGTTTTGAGGCTGCAATATAGAGTTCAGGGCACCGGAGGAATGGTCTTTTTGAAACACGGCACAGCTGTTGGCGTGCTCCAATTCTGGCTTTTGTCATTGTTTTGGGTGCCTCAGCCGATTTGTGGTTTCTTGAGTGGCAATTTCCTAAATGATTTCTGGGTCTCAGTCGGTTTTGCCTTCTTATTTCCAAATTTTGTATTCTGATGCAATACAAGCAAGATTTTGGACAGAGTAGCCATTATGAAAGAAAAAAAAAAAAAAACACAGCAAATTGCCCTTTCAGGATTAGAAATCTATAGGCAACACGATCAAGATGAGTATCTGTGTTTTGGAAAATGGCATGGAAAGCTTCTGCTGAGGGGACAGATTCTAATTCCCTCCAAATTGAGTGTGAGAGCGATTTTGAGGTGAATTCAATCAGAATTCCAAAGTCAGTCTCTGGAAGGGGGGGATGAATCTGGTAACAGCCAGTTTCCTTGTGTCTAAATCCAGCCAAATATCAAAAAGGACTCTTGCATTTCTTTGGCTTTTTAACATTTCCCTTATTTATCATGGTTTGTAATGAATTTTATGATGTTAGGTTTGGTTTTGTGGCTGCAATATGCAGTTCAGGGCACTGGAGGAATGGTCTTTTTCAAACAGGGCACAGCTGTTGGCTTGCTCCAATTCTGGCTTGCTGTCATTGTTTTGGGTGCCTCAGCTGAAATTTGGTTTCTTGAGTTTCACTGCGATTTTCAGGTTAATTCAGTCAGATTTCCACAGGCAGTCAGCTGGAGGGGTGGACGAATCAGGGAACAGCCAGTTTCCTTGCAACTAAATCAAGCCCAATATCATTATGGATTCTTGCATTTCTTTGGCTTTTTTCTCTTTTTTCTTATTTATCATGGTTTGTAATGAATTTTCTGATGTGAGCTTTGGTTTTGAGGCTGGCATATTGAGTTCAGGGCACAAGAGGAAGGTTATTTTTCAATCAGGGCACAGCTGTTGGCTTGCTCCACTTCTGGCTTGCTGTCATTGTTTTGGGTGCCTCAGCTGATTTGTGGTTTCTTGTGTGGCAATTTCCCAAATGTTTTCTGGGTCTGAGTTGGTTTTGCCTTCTTCCTTCCAAATTTTGTATTCTGATGCAATGCAAAGAAGAGTTTGGACAGAGTAGCCATTATGAAATAAAAAACAGAGCAAATAGGCATTTGAAGCTTATAAATCTATAGGTAACATGACCAAGGTGAGTTTTTGTGTTTTGGAAAATACAGTGGAACACTTTGGCTGAGGTGACAGATATTAATTGCCTCCAAACTGAGTTTCACTGCGATTTTCAGGTTAATTCAGTTAATTCAGTCAGAATTCCACAGGCAGTCAGCTGGAGGGGTGGATGAATCCGGGAACAGCCGGTTTCCTAGCGACTAAATCAAGCCCTATATCATTATGCATTCTTGCATTTTTTTGGCTTTTTTCTCTTTTTTCTTATTTATCATGGTTTGTAATGAATTTTCTGATGTGAGCTTTGGTTTTGAGGCTGGCATATTGAGTTCAGGGCACTGGAGGAATGGTCTTTTTCAATCAGGGAACAGCTGTTGGCTTGCTCAAATTCTGGCTTGCTGTCATTGTTTTGGGTGCCTCAGCTGATATGTGGTTTCTTGTGTGGCCATTTCCTAAATGTTTTCTGGGTCTGAGTTGGTTTTGCCTTCTTCCTTCCCAAATTTTGTATTCTGATGCAATACAAGCAAGATTTTGGACAGAGTAGCCATTATGAAAGAAAAAAAAAAAAACAGCAAATTGCCCTTTCAGGATTAGAAATCCATGGGCAACACAACCAAGATGAGATTCTGTGTTTTGGAAAATGACATGGAACGCTTCTGCTGAGGTGACAGATTCTAATTCCCTCCAAATGGAGTGTGAGAGCGATTTTGAGGTGAATTCTCTCAGAATTCCAAAGTCAGTCTGTGGAAGGTGGGAATGAATCTGGAAACAGCCAATTTCTTTGTGTCTAAATCCTTTCAAATATCACAAAGGACTCTTGCATTTCTTTGGCTTTTTCACATTTCCCTTATTTATCATGGTTTGTAATGAATTTTCTGATGTGAGCTTTGGTTTTGAGGCTGCAATATGGAGTTCAGGGCACTGGAGGAATGGTCTTTTTCAATCAGGGCACAGCTGTTGGCTTGCTCCACTTCTGGCTTGCTGTGATTGTTTTGGTTGCCTCAGCCGATTTGTGGTTTCTTGAGTGGCAATTTCCTAAATGTTTTCTGTGTCTGAGTCGGTTTTGCCTTCTTATTCCCAAATTTTGTATTCTGATGCAATACAAGCAAGATTTTGGAGAGTAGCCATTATGAAAGAAAAAAAAAAAAAAACACAGCGCATTGCCCTTTCAGGATTAGAAATCTACAGGGAACACGACCAAGATGAGTTTCTGTGTTTTGGAAAATGACATAGAACGCTTCTGCTGAGGGGACAGATTCTAATTCCCTCCAAATGGAGTGTGAGAGCGATTTTGAGGTGAATTCAATCAGAATTCCAAAGTCAGTCTGTGGAAGGGGGGGATGAATCTGGAAACAGCCAGTTTCTTTGTGTCTAAATCCAGCCAAATAGCAAAAAGGACTCTTGCATTTCTTTGGCTTTTTCACATTTCCCTTATTTATCATGGTTTGTAATGAATTTTCTGATGTGAGCTTTGGTTTTGAGGCTGCAATATAGAGTTCAGGGCACCGGAGGAATGGTGTATTTCAAACAGGGCACAGCTGTTGGCTTGCTCCAGTTCTGGCTATTGTCTTTGTTTTGGGTGCCTCAGCTGAAATTTGGTTTCTTGAGTTTCACTGTGATTGTCAGGTTAATTCAGTCAGAATTCCACAGGCAGTCAGCTTTAGTGGTGGATGAATCTGGGAACAGCCGGTTTCCTTGCAGCTAAATCAAACCCAATATCATTATGGATTCTTGCATTTCTTTGGCTTTTTTCTCTTTTTTCTTATTTATCATGGTTTGTAATGAATTTTCTGATGTGAGCTTTGGTTTTGAGGCTGCAATATGGAGTTCAGGGCACAAGAGGATGGTTCTTTTTCAATCAGGGCACAGCTGTTGGCTTGCTCCACTTCTGGCTTGCTGTCATTGTTTTGAGTGCCTCAGCTGATATGTGGTTTCTTGTGTGGCAATTTCCCAAATGTTTTCTGGGTCTGAGTTGGCTTTGCCTTCTTCCTTCCCAAATTTTGTATTCTGATGCAATGCAAACAAGAGTTTGGACAGAGTAGCCATTATGAAATAAAAAACACAGCAAATAGGCGTTTGAAGCTTAGAAATCTACAGGTAACATGACCAAGATGAGTTTTTGTGTTTATGAAAATAAAATGGAACACTTTGGCTGAGGTGACAGATATTAATTGCCTCCAAACTGAGTTTCACTGTGATTGTCAGGTTAATTCAGTCAGAATTCCACAGGCAGTCAGCTGGAGGGGTGGATGAATCCGGGAACAGCCGGTTTCCTTGCAGCTAAATCAAACCCAATATCATTATGGATTCTTGCATTTCTTTGGCTTTTTTCTCTTTTTTCTTATTTATCATGGTTTGTAATGAATTTTCTGATGTGAGCTTTGGTTTTGAGGCTGGCATATTGAGTTCAGGGCACAAGAGGATGGTTCTTTTTCAATCAGGGCACAGCTGTTGGCTTGCTCCACTTCTGGCTTGCTGTCATTGTTTTGAGTGCCTCAGCTGATTTGTGGTTTCTTGTGTGGCAATTTCCCAAATGTTTTCTGGGTCTGAGTTGGCTTTGCCTTCTTCCTTCCCAAATTTTGTATTCTGATGCAATGCAAAGAAGAGTTTGTACAGAATAGCCATTATGAAATAAAAAACACAACAAATAGGCGTTTGAAGCTTAGAAATCTACAGGTAACATGACCAAGATGAGTTTTTGTGTTTATGAAAATAAAATGGAACACTTTGGCTGAGGTGACAGATATTAATTGCCTCCAAACTGAGTTTCACTGTGATTTTCAGGTTAATTCAGTCAGAATTCCACAGGCAGTCAGCTGGAGGGGTGGATGAATCCGGGAACAGCCGGTTTCCTAGCGACTAAATCAAGCCCTATATCATTATGGATTCTTGCATTTTTTTGGCTTTTTTCTCTTTTTTCTTATTTATCATGGTTTGTAATGAATTTTCTGATGTGAGCTTTGGTTTTGAGGCTGGCATATTGAGTTCAGGGCACAAGAGGAAGATTCTTTTTCATTCAGGGCACAGCTGTTGGCTTGCTCCACTTCTGGCTTGCTGTCATTGTTTTGGGTGCCTCTGCTGATTTGTGGTTTCTGGTGTGGCCATTTCCTAAATGTTTTCTGGGTCTGAGTTGGTTTTGCATTCTTCCTTCCCAAATTTTGTATTCTGATGCAATACAAGCAAGATTTTGGACAGAGTAGCCATTATGAAAGAAAAGAAAAAAAACACAGCAAATTGCCCTTTCAGGATTAGAAATCCATAGGCAACACAACCAACATGAGATTCTGTGTTTTGGAAAATGACATGGAACGCTTCTGCTGAGGTGACAGATTCTAATTCCCTCCAAATGGAGTGTGAGAGCAATTTTGAGGTGAATTCAATCAGAATTCCAAAGTCAGTCTGTGGAAGGGGGGTATGAATCTGGAAACAGCCAGTTTCTTTGTGTCTAAATCCTTTCAAATATCACAAAGGACTCTTGCATTTCTTTGGCTTTTTCACATTTCCCTTATTTATCATGGTTTGTAATGAATTTTCTGATGTGAGCTTTGGTTTTGAGGCTGGAATATGGAGTTCAAGACACGGAAGGAATGGTCTTTTCCAATCAGGGCACAGCTGTTGGCTTGCTCCAATTCTGGCTTTCTGTCATGGTTTTGGGTGCCTCAGCCGAGTTTTGGTTCCTTGAGCGGCAATTTCCTAAAGGATTTCTGGGTCTGAGTTGGTTTTGCCTTCTTCCTTCCCAAATTTTGTATTCTGATGCAATACAAGCAAGATTTTGGACAGCGTAGCCATTATGAAATAAAAAACACAACAAATAGGTGTTTGAAGCTTACAAATCTACAGGTAACATGACCAAGGTGAGTTTTTGTGTTTTGGAAAATAAAATGGAATACTTTGGCTGAGGTGACAGACATTAATTGCCTCCAAACTGAGTTTCACTGCAATTTTTAGGTTAATTCAGTTAATTCAGTTAGGATTCCACAGGCTTGCATTTCTTTGGCTTTTTCACATTTCCCTTATTTATCATGGTTTGTAATGAATTTTCTGATGTGAGCTTTGGTTTTGAGGCTGGCATATTGAGTTCAGGGCACAAGAGGATGGTTCTTTTTCAATCAGGGCACAGCTGTTGGCTTGCTCCACTTCTGGCTTGCTGTCATTGTTTTGGGTGCCTCAGCCGATTTGTGGTTTCTTGAGCGGCAATTTCCTAAATGTTTTCTGGGTCTGAGTTGGTTTTGCCTTCTTCCTTCCCAAATTTTGTATTCTGATGCAATACAAGCAAGATTTTGGACAGAGTAGCCATTATGAAAGAAAAAAAAAAAAACACAGCGCATTGCCCTTTCAGGATTAGAAATCCATAGGCAACACAACCAAGATGACATTCGGTGTTTTGGAAAATGACATGGAACGCTTCTGCTGAGGTGACAGATTCTAATTCCCTCCAAATGGAGTGTGAGAGCGATTTTGAGGTGAATTCAATCAGAATTCCAAAGTCAGTCTGTGGAAGGGGGGTATGAATCTGGAAACAGCCAGTTTCTTTGTGTCTAAATCCTTTCAAATATCACAAAGGTCTCTTGCATTTTTTTGGCTTTTTCACATTTCCCTTATTTATCATGGTTTGTAATGAATTTTCTGATGTGAGCTTTGGTTTTGAGGCTGCAATATAGAGTTCAGGGCACCGGAGGAATGGTGTATTTCAAACAGGGCACAGCTGTTGGCTTGCTCCAGTTCTGGCTATTGTCTTTGTTTTGGGTGCCTCAGCTGAAATTTGGTTTCTTGAGTTTCACTGTGATTGTCAGGTTAATTCAGTCAGAATTCCACAGGCAGTCAGCTTTAGTGGTGGATGAATCTGGGAACAGCCGGTTTCCTTGCAGCTAAATCAAACCCAATATCATTATGGATTCTTGCATTTCTTTGGCTTTTTTCTCTTTTTTCTTATTTATCATGGTTTGTAATGAATTTTCTGATGTGAGCTTTGGTTTTGAGGCTGCAATATGGAGTTCATTGCACAAGAGGATGGTTCTTTTTCAATCAGGGCACAGCTGTTGGCTTGCTCCACTTCTGGCTTGCTGTCATTGTTTTGAGTGCCTCAGCTGATTTGTGGTTTCTTGTGTGGCAATTTCCCAAATGTTTTCTGGGTCTGAGTTGGCTTTGCCTTCTTCCTTCCCAAATTTTGTATTCTGATGCAATGCAAACAAGAGTTTGGACAGAGTAGCCATTATGAAATAAAAAACACAGCAAATAGGCGTTTGAAGCTTAGAAATCTACAGGTAACATGACCAAGATGAGTTTTTGTGTTTATGAAAATAAAATGGAACACTTTGGCTGAGGTGACAGATATTAATTGCCTCCAAACTGAGTTTCACTGTGATTTTCAGGTTAATTCAGTCAGAATTCCACAGGCAGTCAGCTGGAGGGGTGGATGAATCCGGGAACAGCCGGTTTCCTTGCAGCTAAATTAAACCGAATATCATTATGGATTCTTGCATTTCTTTGGCTTTTTTCTCTTTTTTCTTTTTTTCATGGTTTGTTATGAATTTTCTGATGTGAGCTTTGGTTTTGAGGCTGGCATATTGAGTTCAGGGCACAAGAGGATGGTTCTTTTTCAATCAGGGTACAGCTGTTGGCTTGCTCCACTTCTGGCTTGCTGTCATTGTTTTGGGTGCCTCAGCCGATTTGTGGTTTCTTGTGTGGCAATTTCCCAAATGTTTTCTGGGTCTGAGTTGGCTTTGCCTTCTTCCTTCCCAAATTTTGTATTCTGATGCAATGCAAAGAACAGTTTGGACAGAGTAGCCATTATGAAATAAAAAACAGAGCAAATAGGCATTTGAAGCTTATAAATCTATAGGTAACATGACCAAGGTGAGTTTTTGTGTTTTGGAAAATACAATGGAACACTTTGACTGAGGTGACAGATATTAATTGCCTCCAAACTGAGTTTCACTGCGATTTTCAGGTTAATTCAGTCAGAATTCCACAGGCAGTCAGCTGGAGGGGTGGATGAATCCGGGAACAGCTGGTTTCCTTGCGAATAAATCAAGCCCAATATCATTATGGATTCTTGAAATTTTTTGGCTTTTTTCTCTTTTTTCTTATTTATCATGGTTTGTAATGAATTTTCTGATGTGAGCTTTGGTTTTGTTGCTGCAATATGGAGTTCAGGGCACAAGAGGAAGGTTCTTTTTCAATCAGGGCACAGCTGTTGGATTGCTCAAATTCTGGCTTGCTGTCATTGTTTTGGGTGTTTCAGCTGACTTTTGGTTTCTTAACAGGAATTTCCAAAATGTTTTCGGGGTCTGAGTCGGTTTTGCCTTCTTATTCCCAAATTTTGTATTCTGATGCAATACAAGCAAGATTTTGGACAGAGTAGCCATTATGAAAGAAAAAAAAAAAAACACAGCGCATTGCCCTTTCAGGATTAGA
Organism: Oryctolagus cuniculus; assembly: GCF_051225735.1. Taxonomy (NCBI): domain Eukaryota; kingdom Metazoa; phylum Chordata; class Mammalia; order Lagomorpha; family Leporidae; genus Oryctolagus; species Oryctolagus cuniculus. The sequence continues at coordinate 80,876,482 of NC_142879.1, read as the reverse complement.
AATCCATAGGCAACACAACCAAGATGACATTCTGTGTTTTGGAAAATGACATGGAACGCTTCTGCTGAGGTGACAGATTCTAATTCCCTCCAAATGGAGTGTGAGAGCGATTTTGAGGTGAATACAATCAGAATTCCAAAGTCAGTCTGTGGAAGGGGGGTATGAATCTGGAAACAGCCAGTTTCTTTGTGTCTAAATCCTTTCAAATATCACAAAGGTCTCTTGCATTTCTTTGGCTTTTTCACATTTCCCTTATTTATCATGGTTTGTAATGAATTTTCTGATGTGAGCTTTGGTTTTGAGGCTGGCATATTGAGTTCAGGGCACAAGAGGATGGTTCTTTTTCAATCAGGGCACAGCTGTTGGCTTGCTCCACTTCTGGCTTGCTGTCATTGATTTGGGTGCCTCAGCCGATTTGTGGTTTCTTGAGCGGCAATTTCCTAAATGTTTTCTGGGTCTGAGTTGGTTTTGCCTTCTTCCTTCCCAAATTTTGTATTCTGATGCAATACAAGCAAGATTTTGGACAGAGTAGCCATTATGAAAGAAAAAAAAAAAACACAGCGCATTGCCCTTTCAGGATTAGAAATCCATAGGCAACACAACCAAGATGACATTCTGTGTTTTGGAAAATGACATGGAACGCTTCTGCTGAGGTGACAGATTCTAATTCCCTCCAAATGGAGTGTGAGAGCGATTTTGAGGTGAATTCAATCAGAATTCCAAAGTCAGTCTGTGGAAGGGGGGTATGAATCTGGAAACAGCCAGTTTCTTTGTGTCTAAATCCTTTCAAATATCACAAAGGTCTCTTGCATTTTTTTGGCTTTTTCACATTTCCCTTATTTATCATGGTTTGTAATGAATTTTCTGATGTGAGCTTTGGTTTTTTGGCTGCAATATGGAGTTCAGGGTACTGGATGAACGGTCCTTTTCAATCAGGGCACAGCTGTTGGCTTGCTCCACTTCTGGCTTGCTGTCATTGTTTTGGGTGCCTCAGCCGATTTGTGGTTTCTTGTGTGGCAATTTCCTAAATGTTCTCTGGTTCTGAGTCGGCTTTGCCTTCTTCCTTCCCAAATTTTGTATTCTGATGCAATACAAGCAAGATTTTGGACAGAGTAGCCATTATGAAATAAAAAACACAACAAATAGGTGTTTGAAGCTTACAAATCTACAGGTAACATGACCAAGGTGAGTTTTTGTGTTTTGGAAAATAAAATGGAACACTTTGGCTGAGGTGACAGATATTAATTGCCTCCAAACTGAGTTTCACTGCGATTTTCAGGTTAATTCAGTTAATTCAGTTAGGATTCCACAGGCTTGCATTTCTTTGGCTTTTTCACATTTCCCTTATTTATCATGGTTTGTAATGAATTTTCTGATGTGAGCTTTGGTTTTGAGGCTGCAATATGGAGTTCAGGGTACTGGAGGAATGGTCTTTTTCAATCAGGGCACAGCTGTTGGCTTGCTCCAATTCTGGCTTGCTGTCATTGTTTTGGGTGCCTCAGCTGAAATTTGGTTTCTTGAGTTTCACTACGATTGTCAGGTTAATTCAGTCAGAAATCCACAGGCAGTCAGCTTTAGTGGTGGATGAATCTGGGAACAGCCAGTTTCCTTGCAACTAAATCAAGCCCAATATCATTATGGATTCTTGCATTTCTTTGGCTTTTTTCTCTTTTTTCTTTTTTTCATGGTTTGTTATGAATTTTCTGATGTGAGCTTTGGTTTTGAGGCTGGCATATTGAGTTCAGGGCACAAGAGGATGGTTCTTTTTCAATCAGGGTACAGCTGTTGGCTTGCTCCACTTCTGGCTTGCTGTCATTGTTTTGGGTGCCTCAGCCGATTTGTGGTTTCTTGTGTGGCAATTTCCCAAATGTTTTCTGGGTCTGAGTTGGCTTTGCCTTCTTCCTTCCCAAATTTTGTATTCTGATGCAATGCAAAGAACAGTTTGGACAGAGTAGCCATTATGAAATAAAAAACAGAGCAAATAGGCATTTGAAGCTTATAAATCTATAGGTAACATGACCAAGGTGAGTTTTTGTGTTTTGGAAAATACAATGGAACACTTTGACTGAGGTGACAGATATTAATTGCCTCCAAACTGAGTTTCACTGCGATTTTCAGGTTAATTCAGTCAGAATTCCACAGGCAGTCAGCTGGAGGGGTGGATGAATCCGGGAACAGCTGGTTTCCTTGCGAATAAATCAAGCCCAATATCATTATGGATTCTTGAAATTTTTTGGCTTTTTTCTCTTTTTTCTTATTTATCATGGTTTGTAATGAATTTTCTGATGTGAGCTTTGGTTTTGTGGCTGTAATATGGAGTTCAGGGCACAAGAGGAAGGTTCTTTTTCAATCAGGGCACAGCTGTTGGCCTGCTCAAATTCTGGCTTGTTGTCATTGTTTTGGGTGTTTCAGCTGACTAATGGTTTCTTGAGCAGGAGTTTCCAAAATGTTTTCGGGGTCTGAGTCGGTTTTGCCTTCTTATTCCCAAATTTTGTATTCTGATGCAATACAAGCAAGATTTTGGACAGAGTAGCCATTTTGAAAGAAAAAAAAAAAAACACAGCGCATTGCCCTTTCAGGATTAGAAATCCATAGGCAACACAACCAAGATGAGATTCTGTGTTTTGGAAAATGACATGGAACGCTTCTGCTGAGGTGACAGATTCTAATTCCCTCCAAATGGAGTGTGAGAGCGATTTTGAGGTGAATACAATCAGAATTCCAAAGTCAGTCTGTGGAAGGGGGGTATGAATCTGGAAACAGCCAGTTTCTTTGTGTCTAAATCCTTTCAAATATCACAAAGGTCTCTTGCATTTCTTTGGCTTTTCACATTTCCCTTATTTATCATGGTTTGTAATGAATTTTCTGATGTGAGCTTTGGTTTTGAGGCTGGCATATTGAGTTCAGGGCACAAGAGGATGGTTCTTTTTCAATCAGGGCACAGCTGTTGGCTTGCTCCACTTCTGGCTTGCTGTCATTGTTTTGGGTGCCTCAGCCGATTTGTGGTTTCTTGAGCGGCAATTTCCTAAATGTTTTCTGGGTCTGAGTTGGTTTTGCCTTCTTCCTTCCCAAATTTTGTATTCTGATGCAATACAAGCAAGATTTTGGACAGAGTAGCCATTATGAAAGAAAAAAAAAAAACACAGCGCATTGCCCTTTCAGGATTAGAAATCCATAGGCAACACAACCAAGATGAGATTCTGTGTTTTGGAAAATGACATGGAACGCTTCTGCTGAGGTGACAGATTCTAATTCCCTCCAAATGGAGTGTGAGAGCGATTTTGAGGTGAATTCAATCAGAATTCCAAAGTCAGTCTGTGGAAGGGGGGTATGAATCTGGAAATAGCCAGTTTCTTTGTGTCTAAATCCTTTCAAATATCACAAAGGACTCTTGCATTTTTTTGGCTTTTTCACATTTCCCTTATTTATCATGGTTTGTAATGAATTTTCTGATGTGAGCTTTGGTTTTTTGGCTGCAATATGGAGTTCAGGGTACTGGATGAACGGTCCTTTTCAAAGAGGGTACAGTTGTTGGCTTGCTGCAATTCTGGCTTGCTGTCATTGTTTTGGGTGCCTCAGCCGATTTGTGGTTTCTTGTGTGGCAATTTCCTAAATGTTCTCTGGTTCTGAGTCGGCTTTGCCTTCTTCCTTCCCAAATTTTGTATTCTGATGCAATACAAGCAAGATTTTGGACAGAGTAGCCATTATGAAATAAAAAACACAACAAATAGGTGTTTGAAGTTTACAAATCTACAGGTAACATGACCAAGGTGAGTTTTTGTGTTTTGGAAAATAAAATGGAACACTTTGGCTGAGGTGACAGATATTAATTGCCTCCAAACTGAGTTTCACTGCGATTTTCAGGTTAATTCAGTTAATTCAGTTAGGATTCCACAGGCTTGCATTTCTTTGGCTTTTTCACATTTCCCTTATTTATCATGGTTTGTAATGAATTTTCTGATGTGAGCTTTGGTTTTGAGGCTGCAATATGGAGTTCAGGGTACTGGAGGAATGGTCTTTTTCAATCAGGGCACAGCTGTTGGCTTGCTCCAATTCTGGCTTGCTGTCATTGTTTTGGGTGCCTCAGCTGAAATTTGGTTTCTTGAGTTTCACTACGATTGTCAGGTTAATTCAGTCAGAAATCCACAGGCAGTCAGCTTTAGTGGTGGATGAATCTGGGAACAGCCAGTTTCCTTGCAACTAAATCAAGCCCAATATCATTATGGATTCTTGCATTTCTTTGGCTTTTTTCTCTTTTTTCTTTTTTTCATGGTTTGTTATGAATTTTCTGATGTGAGCTTTGGTTTTGAGGCTGGCATATTGAGTTCAGGGCACAAGAGGATGGTTCTTTTTCAATCAGGGTACAGCTGTTGGCTTGCTCCACTTCTGGCTTGCTGTCATTGTTTTGGGTGCCTCAGCCGATTTGTGGTTTCTTGTGTGGCAATTTCCCAAATGTTTTCTGGGTCTGAGTTGGCTTTGCCTTCTTCCTTCCCAAATTTTGTATTCTGATGCAATGCAAAGAACAGTTTGGACAGAGTAGCCATTATGAAATAAAAAACAGAGCAAATAGGCATTTGAAGCTTATAAATCTATAGGTAACATGACCAAGGTGAGTTTTTGTGTTTTGGAAAATACAATGGAACACTTTGACTGAGGTGACAGATATTAATTGCCTCCAAACTGAGTTTCACTGCGATTTTCAGGTTAATTCAGTCAGAATTCCACAGGCAGTCAGCTGGAGGGGTGGATGAATCCGGGAACAGCTGGTTTCCTTGCGAATAAATCAAGCCCAATATCATTATGGATTCTTGAAATTTTTTGGCTTTTTTCTCTTTTTTCTTATTTATCATGGTTTGTAATGAATTTTCTGATGTGAGCTTTGGTTTTGTTGCTGCAATATGGAGTTCAGGGCACAAGAGGAAGGTTCTTTTTCAATCAGGGCACAGCTGTTGGATTGCTCAAATTCTGGCTTGCTGTCATTGTTTTGGGTGTTTCAGCTGACTTTTGGTTTCTTAACAGGAATTTCCAAAATGTTTTCGGGGTCTGAGTCGGTTTTGCCTTCTTATTCCCAAATTTTGTATTCTGATGCAATACAAGCAAGATTTTGGACAGAGTAGCCATTATGAAAGAAAAAAAAAAAAAACACAGCGCATTGCCCTTTCAGGATTAGAAATCCATAGGCAACACAACCAAGATGAGATTCTGTGTTTTGGAAAATGACATGGAACGCTTCTGCTGAGGTGACAGATTCTAATTCCCTCCAAATGGAGTGTGAGAGCGATTTTGAGGTGAATACAATCAGAATTCCAAAGTCAGTCTGTGGAAGGGCGGGATGAATCTGGAAACAGCCAGTTTCTTTGTGTCTAAATCCAGCCAAATAGCAAAAAGGACTCTTGCATTTCTTTGGCTTTTTCACATTTCCCTTATTTATCATGGTTTGTCATGAATTTTCTGATGTGAGCTTTGGTTTTGAGGCTGGCATATTGAGTTCAGGGCACAAGAGGATGGTTCTTTTTCAATCAGGGCACAGCTGTTGGCTTGCTCCACTTCTGGCTTGCTGTCATTGTTTTGAGTGCCTCAGCTGATTTGTGGTTTCTTGTGTGGCAATTTCCCAAATGTTTTCTGGGTCTGAGTTGGCTTTGCCTTCTTCCTTCCCAAATTTTGTATTCTGATGCAATGCAAAGAAGAGTTTGTACAGAATAGCCATTATGAAATAAAAAACACAACAAATAGGCATTTGAAGCTTAGAAATCTACAGGTAACATGACCAAGATGAGTTTTTGTGTTTATGAAAATACAGTGGAACACTTTGGCTGAGGTGACAGATATTAATTGCCTCCAAACTGAGTTTCACTGTGATTTTCAGGTTAATTCAGTCAGAATTCCACAGGCAGTCAGCTGGAGGGGTGGATGAATCCGGGAACAGCCGGTTTCCTAGCGACTAAATCAAGCCCTATATCATTATGGATTCTTGCATTTTTTTGGCTTTTTTCTCTTTTTTCTTATTTATCATGGTTTGTAATGAATTTTCTGATGTGAGCTTTGGTTTTGAGGCTGGCATATTGAGTTCAGGGCACAAGAGGAAGGTTCTTTTTCAATCAGGGCACAGCTGTTGGCTTGCTCCAATTCTGGCTTGCTGTCATTGTTTTGGGTGCCTCTGCTGGTTTGTGGTTTCTGGTGTGGCCATTTCCTAAATGTTTTCTGGGTCTGAGTTGGTTTTGCATTCTTCCTTCCCAAATTTTGTATTCTGATGCAATACAAGCAAGATTTTGGACAGAGTAGCCATTATGAAAGAAAAAAAAAAACACAGCAAATTGCCCTTTCAGGATTAGAAATCCATAGGCAACACAACCAACATGAGATTCTGTGTTTTGGAAAATGACATGGAACGCTTCTGCTGAGGTGACAGATTCTAATTCCCTCCAAATGGAGTGTGAGAGCGATTTTGAGGTGAATTCAATCAGAATTCCAAAGTCAGTCTGTGGAAGGGGGGTATGAATCTGGAAACAGCCAGTTTCTTTGTGTCTAAATCCTTTCAAATATCACAAAGGAGTCTTGCATTTCTTTGGCTTTTTCACATTTCCCTTATTTATCATGGTTTGTAATGAATTTTCTGATGTGAGCTTTGGTTTTGAGGCTGGCATATTGAGTTCAGGGCACAAGAGGAAGGTTCTTTTTCAATCAGGGCACAGCTGTTGGCTTGCTCAAATTCTGGCTTGCTGTCATTGTTTTGGGTGCCTCAGTTGATATGTGGTTCCTTGAGCGGCAATTTCCTAAAGGATTTCTGGGTCTGAGTTGGTTTTGCCTTCTTCCTTCCCAAATTTTGTATTCTGATGCAATACAAGCAAGATTTTGGACAGAGTAGCCATTATGAAAGAAAAAAAAAAGAAACACAGCGCATTGCCCTTTCAGGATTAGAAATCCATAGGCAACACAACCAAGATGACATTCTGTGTTTTGGAAAATGACATGGAACGCTTCTGCTGAGGGGACAGATTCTAATTCCCTCCAAATGGAGTGTGAGAGCGATTTTGAGGTGAATTCTCTCAGAATTCCAAAGTCAGTCTGTGGAAGGGGGGTATGAATCTGGAAACAGCCAGTTTCTTTGTGTCTAAATCCTTTCAAATATCACAAAGGTCTCTTGCATTTCTTTGGTTTTTTCACATTTCCCTCATTTATCATGGTTTGTAATGAATTTTCTGATGTGAGCTTTGGTTTTTTGGCTCAATATGGAGTTCAGGGTACTGGAGGAATGGTCTTTTTCAAAGAGGGTACAGTTGTTGGCTTGCTGCAACTCTGGCTTGCTGTCATTGTTTTGGGTGCCTCAGCCGATTTGTGGTTTCTTGAGTGGCAATTTCCTAAATGATTTCTGGGTCTGAGTCGGTTTTGCCTTCTTATTCCCAAATTTTGTATTCTGATGCAATACAAGCAAGATTTTGGACAGAGTAGCCATTATGAAATAAAAAACACAACAAATAGGTGTTTGAAGCTTACAAATCTACAGGTAACATGACCAAGGTGAGTTTTTGTGTTTTGGAAAATAAAATGGAACACTTTGGCTGAGGTGACAGATATTAATTGCCTCCAAACTGAGTTTCACTGCGATTTTCAGGTTAATTCAGTTAATTCAGTTAGGAATCCACAGGCTTGCATTTCTTTGGCTTTTTCACATTTCCCTTATTTATCATGGTTTGTAATGAATTTTCTGATGTGAGCTTTGGTTTTGAGGCTGGCATATTGAGTTCAGGGCACAAGAGGATGGTTCTTTTTCAATCAGGGCACAGCTGTTGGCTTGCTCCACTTCTGGCTTGCTGTCATTGTTTTGAGTGCCTCAGCCGATTTGTGGTTTCTTGTGTGGCAATTTCCCAAATGTTTTCTGGGTCTGAGTTGGCTTTGCCTTCTTCCTTCCCAAATTTTGTATTCTGATGCAATGCAAAGAAGAGTTTGTACAGAATAGCCATTATGAAATAAAAAACACAACAAATAGGCGTTTGAAGCTTAGAAATCTACAGGTAACATGACCAAGATGAGTTTTTGTGTTTATGAAAATAAAATGGAACACTTTGGCTGAGGTGACAGATATTAATTGCCTCCAAACTGAGTTTCACTGTGATTTTCAGGTTAATTCAGTCAGAATTCCACAGGCAGTCAGCTTTAGTGGTGGATGAATCTGGGAACAGCTGGTTTCCTTGCAGCTAAATCAAACACAATATCATTATGGATTCTTGCATTTCTTTGGCTTTTTTCTCTTTTTTCTTATTTATCATGGTTTGTAATGAATTTTCTGATGTGAGCTTTGGTTTTGAGGCTGCAATATGGAGTTCAGGGCACAAGAGGAAGGTTCTTTTTCAATCAGGGCACAGCTGTTGGCTTGCTCCACTTCTGGCTTGCTGTCATTGTTTTGGGTGCCTCAGCTGATTTGTGGTTTCTTGTGTGGCAATTTCCTAAATGTTTTCTGGGTCTGAGTTGGTTTTGCCTTCTTATTCCCAAATTTTGTATTCTGATGCAATACAAGCAAGATTTTGGACAGAGTAGCCATTATGAAAGAAAAAAAAAAAAACACAGCGCATTGCCCTTTCAGGATTAGAAATCCATAGGCAACACAACCAAGATGAGATTCTGTGTTTTGGAAAATGACATGGAACGCTTCTGCTGAGGTGACAGATTCTAATTCCCTCCAAATGGAGTGTGAGAGCGATTTTGAGGTGAATTCAATCAGAATTCCAAAGTCAGTCTGTGGAAGGGGGGTATGAATCTGGAAACAGCCAGTTTCTTTGTGTCTAACTCCTTTCAAATATCACAAAGGACTCTTGCATTTCTTTGGCTTTTTCACATTTCCCTTATTTATCATGGTTTGTAATGAATTTTCTGATGTGAGCTTTGGTTTTGTGGCTGCAATATGGAGTTCAGGGTACTGGAGGAATGGTCTTTTTCAAAGAGGGTACAGTTGTTGGCTTGTTGCAATTCTGGCTTGCTGTCATTGTTTTGGGTTCCTCAGCCGATTTGTGGTTTCTTGAGTGGCAATTTCCTAAATGTTCTCTGGTTCTGAGTCGGCATTGCCTTCTTCCTTCCCAAATTTTGTATTCTGATGCAATACAAGCAAGATTTTGGACAGAGTAGCCATTATGAAAAAAAAAAAACACAGCAAATTGCCCTTTCAGGATTAGAAACCCATAGGTAACACAACCAAGATGAGATTCTGTGTTTTGGAAAATGACATGGAACGCTTCTGCTGAGGTGGCAGATTCTAATTCCCTCCAAATGGAGTGTGAGAGCGATTTTGAGGTGAATTCAATCAGAATTCCAAAGTCAGTCTGTGGAAAGGGGGTATGAATCTAGAAACAGCCAGTTTCTTTGTGTCTAAATCCTTTCAAATATCACAAAGGACTCTTGCATTTCTTTGGTTTTTTCACATTTCCCTTATTTATCATGGTTTGTCATGAATTTTCTGATGTGAACTTTGATTTTGAGGCTGGAATATGGAGTTCAAGACACGGAAGGAATGGTCTTTTTCAAACAGGGTACAGCTGTTGGCTTGCTCCATTTCTGGCTCTCTGTCATGGTTTTGGGTGCCTCAGCCGAGTTTTGGTTTCTTGAGCGGCAATTTTCTAAATGATTTCTGGGTCTGAGTTGGTTTTGCCTTCTTCCTTCCCAAATTTTGTATTCTGACGCAATACAAACCAGAGTTTAGACAGCAGATCCATTATGAAATAAAAAACAAAACAAATAAGCCAGTCAGCTGGGAGGGGTGGATGAATCCGGAAAAGCCTGTTTCCTTGTGACTAAATCAAGCCCACTCTCAAAAAGGACTCTTCCATTTCTTTGGCTCTTTTCACATTTTTCTTCTTTATCATGGTTTGTAATGACTTTTCTGATGTGAGCTTTGGTTTTGAGGCTGGAATATGGAGTTCAAGACCCAGAAGGAATGGCCCTTTTCAATCAGGACACAGCTGTTGGCTTGCTCCAATTCTGTCTTTCTGTCATGGTTTTGGGTGCCTTAGCCGAGTTTTGGTTTCTTGAGCGGCAATTTCCTAAATGATTTCTGGGACTGAGTTGGTTTTGCCTTCTTCCTTCCCAAATTTTGTCTTCTGACGCAATACAAACACGAGTTTAGACAGCAGATCCATTATGAAATAAAAAACAAAACAAATAAGCCAGTAGCTTGGAGGGGTGGATGAATCCGGAAACAGCCTGTTTCCTTGTGACTAAATCAAGCCCACTATCAAAAAGGACTCTTCCATTTCTTTTGCTCTTTTCACATTTTTCTTCTTTATCATGGTTTGTAATGAATTTTCTGATGTGAGCTTTGGTTTTGAGGCTGGCATATTGAGTTCAGGGCACAAGAGGAAGGTTCTTTTTCAATCAGGGCACAGCTGTTGGCTTGCTCAAATTCTGGCTTTCTGTCATTGTTTTGGGTGCCTCAGCTGATTTGTGGTTTCTTGTGTGGCAATTTCCTAAATGTTTTCTGGGTCTGAGTTGGTTTTGCCTTCTTCCTTCCCAAATTTTGTATTCTGATGCAATACAAGCAAGATTTTGGACAGAGTAGCCATTATGAAAGAAAAAAAAAACACAGCAAATTGCCCTTTCAGGATTAGAAACCCATAGGTAACACAACCAAGATGAGATTCTGTGTTTTGGAAAATGACATGGAACGCTTCTGCTGAGGTGACAGATTCTAATTCCCTCCAAATGGAGTGTGAGAGCGATTTTGAGGTGAATACAATCAGAATTCCAAAGTCAGTCTGTGGAAGGGGGTATGAATCTAGAAACAGCCAGTTTCTTTGTGTCTAAATCCTTTCAAATATCACAAAGGACTCTTGCATTTCTTTGGTTTTTTCACATTTCCCTTCTTTATCATGGTTTGTCATGAATTTTCTGATATGAACTTTGATTTTGAGGATGGAATATGGAGTTCAAGACATGGAAGGAATGGTCTTTTTCAAACAGGGTACAGCTGTTGGCTTGCTCCAATTCTGGCTTTCTGTCATGGTTTTGGGTGCCTCAGCCGAGTTTTGGTTTCTTGAGCGGCAATTTTCTAAATGATTTCTGGGTCTGAGTTGGTTTTGCCTTCTTCCTTCCCAAATTTTGTATTCGGACGCAATACAAACCAGAGTTTAGACAGCAGATCCATTATGAAATAAAAAACAAAACAAATAAGCCAGTCAGCTGGGAGGGTTGGATGAATCCGGAAAAGCCTGTTTCCTTGTGACTAAATCAAGCCCACTATCAAAAAGGACTCTTCCATTTCTTTGGCTCTTTTCACATTTTTCTTCTTTATCATGGTTTGTAATGACTTTTCTGATGTGAGCTTTGATTATGAGGCTGGAATATGGAGTTCAAGACCCAGAAGGAATGGCCCTTTTCAATCAGGACACAGCTGTTGGCTTGCTCCAATTCTGGCTTTCTGTCATGGTTTTGGGTGCCTCAGCCGAGTTTTGGTTTCTTGAGCGGCAATTTCCTAAATTATTTCTGAGTCTGAGTTGGTTTTGCCTTCTTCCTTCCCAAATTTTGTATTCTGACGCAATACAAACACGAGTTTAGACAGCAGATCCATTATGAAATAAAAAACAAAACAAATAAGCCAGTAGCTGGGAGGGGTGGATGAATCCGGAAAAGCCTGTTTCCTTGTGACTAAATCAAGCCCACTATCAAAAAGGACTCTTCCATTTCTTTGGCTTTTTCACATTTCCTTATTTATCATGGTTTGTAATGAATTTTCTGATGTGAGCTTTGGTTTTGAGGCTGCAATATGGAGTTCAGGGCACCGGAGGAATGGTGTATTTCAAACAGGGCACAGCTGTTGGCTTGCTCCAGTTCTGGCTATTGTATTTGTTTTGGGTGCCTCAGCTGAAATTTGGTTTTTTGAGTTTCAGTGCGATTGTCAGGTTAATTCAGTCAGAATTCCACAGGCAGTCAGCTTTAGTGGTGGATGAATCTGGGAACATCCGGTTTCCTTGCAACAAAATCAAGCCCAATATCATTATGGATTCTTGCATTTCTTTGGCTTTTTTCTCATTTTTCTTATTTATCATGGTTTGTAATGAATTTTCTGATGTGAGCTTTGGTTTTGAGGCTGGCATATTGAGTTCAGGGCACTGGAGGAATGGTCTTTTTCAATCAGGGCACAGCTGTTGGCTTGCTCCACTTCTGGCTTGCTGTCATTGTTTTGAGTGCCTCAGCCGATTTGTGGTTTCTTGTGTGGCAATTTCCCAAATGTTTTCTGGGTCTGAGTTGGCTTTGCCTTCTTCCTTCCCAAATTTTGTATTCTGATGCAATGCAAAGAAGAGTTTGTACAGAATAGCCATTATGAAATAAAAAACACAACAAATAGGCGTTTGAAGCTTAGAAATCTACAGGCAACATGACCAAGGTGAGTTTTTGTGTTTATGAAAATACAATGGAACACTTTGACTGAGGTGACAGATATTAATTGCCTCCAAACTGAGTTTCACTGCGATTTTCAGGTTAATTCAGTCAGAATTCCACAGGCAGTCAGCTGGAGGGGTGGATGAATCCGGGAACAGCCGGTTTCCTAGCGACTAAATCAAGCCCTACATCATTATGGATTCTTGCATTTTTTTTGGCTTTTTTCTCTTTTTTCTTATTTATCATGGTTTGTAATGAATTTTCTGATGTGAGCTTTGGTTTTGAGGCTGCAATATGGAGTTCAGGGCACAAGAGGAAGGTTCTTTTTCAATCAGGGCACAGCTGTTGGCTTGCTCAAATTCTGGCTTGCTGTCATTGTTTTGGGTGCCTCAGCTGATTTGTGGTTTCTTGTGTGGCAATTTCCTAAATGTTTTCTGGGTCTGAGTTGGTTTTGCCTTCTTATTCCCAAATTTTGTATTCTGATGCAATACAAGCAAGATTTTGGACAGAGTAGCCATTATGAAAGAAAAAAAAAAAACACAGCGCATTGCCCTTTCAGGATTAGAAACCCATAGGCAACACATCCAAGATGAGATTCTGTGTTTTGGAAAATGACATGGAACGCTTCTGCTGAGGTGACAGATTCTAATTCCCTCCAAATGCAGTGTGAGAGCAATTTTGAGGTGAATTCAATCAGAATTCCAAAGTCAGTCTATGGAAGGGGGGGATGAATCTGGAAACAGCCAGTTTCTTTGTGTCTAAATCCTTTCAAATATCACAAAGGACTCTTGCATTTCTTTGGCTTTTTTACACTTCCTTATTTATCATGGTTTGTAATGAATTTTCTGATGTGAGCTTTGGTTTTGTGGCTGCAATATGGAGTTCAGGGTACTGGAGGAACGGTCTTTTTCAAAGAGGGTACAGTTGTTGGCTTGCTGCAATTCTGGCTTGCTGTCATTGTTTTTGGTTCCTCAGCCGATTTTTGGTTTCTTGTGTGGCAATTTCCTAAGTGTTCTCTGGTTCTGAGTCGGCTTTGCCTTCTTCCTTCCCAAATTTTGTATTCTGATGCAATACAAGCAAGATTTTGGACAGAGTAGCCATTATGAAATAAAAAACACAACAAATAGGTGTTTGAAGCTTACAAATCTACAGGTAACATGACCAAGGTGAGTTTTGTGTTTATGAAAATAAAATGGAACACTTTGGCTGAGGTGACAGATATTAATTGCCTCCAAACTGAGTTTCACTGCGATTTTCAGGTTAATTCAGTTAATTCAGTTAGGATTCCACAGGCTTGCATTTCTTTGGCTTTTTCACATTTCCCTTATTTATCATGGTTTGTAATGAATTTTCTGATGTGAGCTTTGGTTTTGAGGCTGCAATATGGAGTTCAGGGTACTGGAGGAATGGTCTTTTTCAAACAGGGCACAGCTGTTGGCTTGCTCCAATTCTGGCTTGCTGTCATTGTTTTGGGTGCCTCAGCTGAAATTTGGTTTCTTGAGTTTCACTACGATTGTCAGGTTAATTCAGTCAGAAGTCCACAGGCAGTCAGCTTTAGTGGTGGATGAATCTGGGAACAGCCAGTTTCCTTGCAACTAAATCAAGCCCAATATCATTATGGATTCTTGCATTTCTTTGGCTTTTTTCTCTTTTTTCTTTTTTTCATGGTTTGTTATGAATTTTCTGATGTGAGCTTTGGTTTTGAGGCTGGCATATTGAGTTCAGGGCACAAGAGGATGGTTCTTTTTCAATCAGGGCACAGCTGTTGGCTTGCTCCAACAATTCTGGCTTGCTGTCATTGTTTTGGGTGCCTCAGCCGATTTGTGGTTTCTTGTGTGGCAATTTCCCAAATGTTTTCAGGGTCTGAGTTGGCTTTTCCTTCTTCCTTCCCAAATTTTGTATTCTGATGCAATGCAAAGAAGAGTTTGTACAGAATAGCCATTATGAAATAAAAAACACAACAAATAGGCGTATGAAACTTAGAAATCTACAGGTAACATGACCAAGGTGAGTTTTTGTGTTTATGAAAATAAAATGGAACACTTTGGCTGAGGTGACAGATATTAATTGCCTCCAAACTGAGTTTCACTGCGATTTTCAGTTTAATTCAGTTAATTCAGTCAGAATTCCACAGGCAGTCAGCTGGAGGGGTGGATGAATCCGGGAACAGCCGGTTTCCTAGCGACTAAATCAAGCCCAATATCATTATGAATTCTTGCATTTTTTTGGCTTTTTTCTCTTTTTTCTTATTTATCATGGTTTGTAATGAATTTTCTGATGTGAGCTTTGGTTTTGAGGCTGCAATATGGAGTTCAGGGCACAAGAGGAAGGTTCTTTTTCAATCAGGGCACAGCTGTTGGCTTGCTCAAATTCTGGCTTTCTGTCATGGTTTTGGGTGCCTCAGCTGATTTGTGGTTTCTTGTGTGGACATTTCCTAAATGTTTTCTGGGTCTGAGTTGGTTTTGCCTTCTTCCTTCCCAAATTTTGTATTCTGATGCAATGCAAAGAACAGTTTGGACAGAGTAGCCATTATGAAAGAAAAAAAAAAAAAACACACCGCATTGCCCTTTCAGGATTAGAAATCCATAGGCAACACAACCAAGATGAGATTCTGTGTTTTGGAAAATGACATGGAACGCTTCTGCTGAGGTGACAGATTCTAATTCCCTCCAAATGGAGTGTGAGAGCGATTTTGAGGTGAATTCAATCAGAATTCCAAAGTCAGTCTGTGGAAGGGAGGTATGAATCTGGAAACAGCCAGTTCTTTGTGTCTAAATCCTTTCAAATATCACAAAGGAGTCTTGCATTTCTTTGGCTTTTTTACATTTCCCTTATTTATCATGCTCTGTAATGAATTTTCTGATGTGAGCTTTGATTTTGAGGCTGGAATATGGAGTTCAAGACATGGAAGGAATGGCCTTTTTCAATCAGGGCACAGCTGTTGGCTTGCTCCAATTCTGGCTTTCTGTCATGGTTTTGGGTGCCTCAGCCGAGTTTTGGTTTCTTGAGCGGCAATTTCCTAAATGATTTTTGGGTCTGAGTTGGTTTTGCCTTCTTCCTTCCCAAATTTTGTATTCTGACGCAATACAAACACGAGTTTAGACAGCAGATCCATTATGAAAGAAAAAAAACAAAACCAATGAGCGTGTCATGCTTAGAATTCTAGAGGCAGCACGACCAACATGAGTTTTTGTGTTTTGGAAAAAGAAATGGAACCCTTTTGCAGAGGGGGACGATAATTCCCCAAGTCAGTTTGCCAGTGATTTTCAGGTGAATTGAATGAGTTTTCCAAACCCAGTCAGCTGGGAGGGGTGGATGAATCTGGAAACAGCCTGTTTCCTTGTGACTAAATCAAGCCCACTATCGGAAAGGACTCTTGCATTTCTTTGTCTCTTTTCACATTTTTCTTCTTTTTTTTTAAACTTTTATTTAATGCATATAATTTTCCAAAGTACGACTTATGGATTACAATGGCTTCCCCCCTATACCGTCCCTCCCACCCACAACCCTCCCCTTTCCCACTCCCTCTCCCCTTCCATTCACATCAAGATTCATTTTCGATTATCTTAATATACAGAAGATCAGCTTAGTATACATTAAGTATGGATTTCAACAGTTTGCTCCCACACGGAAACATAAAGTGAAAAATAATAGATGATTTTTTTTAAATGATGATGAAATCAGAGCAGACCTATTGTCATGTTTAATCCCAGTGAGAATCAAGTTGGGAATTGATAATTTCTTTTTTTTTTTACAGAGGATCAGTTTAGTATGCATTAAGTAAGGATTTCAACAATTTGCACCCCCATAGAAACACAAAGTGAAATATACTGTTTGAGTACTCGTTATAGCATTAAATCTCAATGTACAGCACATTAAGGATAGAGATCCTACATGAGGAGTAAGTGCACATTGACTCCTGTTGTTGACTTTACCAATTGACACTCCTGTCTATGGCATCAGTAATCTCCCTATGCTCCAGTCATGAGTTTCCAAGGCTATGGAAGCCCTCTGAGTTCTCCGACTCTTATCTTGTTTAGACAAGGTCATAGTCAAAGTGGAGGTTCTCTCCTCCCTTCAGAGAAAGGTACCTCCTTCTTTGATGACCTGGTCCTTCCACTGGGATCTCACTCACAGAGATCTTTTGCCAGAGTGTCTTGGCTTTCCATGCCTGAAATACTCTCATGAGCTTTTCAGCCAGCTCCGAATGCCTTTAGGGCTGATTCTGAGGCCAGAGTGCTATTTAGGACATCTGCCATTCTATGAGTCTGCTGAGTATCTCACTTCCCATGTTGGATCACTCTCCCCTTTCTTTACTCCATCAGTTAGCGTTAGCAGGTACTAGACTTGTCTATGTGCTCCCTTTGACTCCCAGTCCCTTCACCATGACCAACTGTGAACTGAAACTGATCACCTGGAACAGTGAGATGGCATTGGTACATGCCACCTCGATGACATTGAATTGGAATCCCCTGGTATGCTTCCAACTCCACCACTTGGAGCAAGTCAGCCTGAGCATGTCCCAAATTATACATCTCTTCCCTCTCCCATTCCCACCACCATGTTCAACAGAGATCACATTTCAGTTAATTTTCAACACTTAAGAATAACTGTGCATCAATTACAGATCTAAACCAGTCATATTAAGTAGAACAGATAAAAAAACTACTAAGAGGGATAATGTATTAAGTTGTTCATTAACAGTCAGGGCTATGCTGATCAAGTCACCATGGTTTGTAATGAATTTTCTGATGTGAGCTTTGATTTTGAGGCTGGAATATGGAGTTCAAGACACGGAAGGAATGGCCTTTTTCAATCAGGGCACAGCTGTTGGCTTGCTCCAATTCTGGCTTTCTGTCATGGTTTTGGGTGCCTCAGCCGAGTTTTGGTTTCTTGAGCGGCAATTTCCTAAAGGATTTCTGGGTCTGAGTTGGTTTTGCCTTCTTCCTTCCCAAATTTTGTATTCTGACGCAATACAAACACGAGTTTAGACAGCAGATCCATTATGAAATAAAAAAAAAACAAAACCAATTCGCGTGTCATGCTTAGAATTCTAGAGGCAGCACGACCAACATGAGTTTTTGTGTTTTGCAAAAAGAAATGGAACCCTTTTGCAGAGGGGAACGATAATTAATTCCCCAAATCAGTTTGCCAGCGATTTTCAGGTGAATTGAATGAGTTTTCCAAAGCCAGTCAGCTGGGAGGGGTGGATGAATGCGGAAACAGCCTGTTTCCTTGTGAATAAATCAAGCCCATTCTCAAAAAGGACTCTTCCATTTCTTTGGCTCTTTTCATATTTTTCTTCTTTATCATGGTTTGTAATGAATTTTCTGATGTGAGCTTTGATTTTGAGGCTGGAATATGGAGTTCAAGACCAGAAGGGATGGTCTTTTTCAATCATGGCACAGCTGTTGGCTTGCTCCAATTCTGGCTTTCTGTCATGGTTTTGGGTGTCTCAGCCGAGTTTTGGTTTCCTGAGTGGCAATTTCCGAAATGATTTCTGGGTCTGAGTTGGTTTTGCCTTCTTCCTTCCCAAATTTTGTATTCTGACGCAATACAAACACGAGTTTAGACAGCAGATCCATTATGAAATAAAAAAAAAACAAAACCAATTCGCGTGTCATGCTTAGAATTATAGAGGCAGCACGACCAACATGAGTTTTTGTGTTTTGCAAAAAGAAATGGAACCCTTTTGCAGAGGGGAACGATAATTAATTCCCCAAATCAGTTTGCCAGCGATTTTCAGGTGAATTGAATGAGTTTTCCAAACCCAGTCAGCTGGGAGGGGTGGATGAATCTGGAAACAGCCTGTTTCCTTGTGACTAAATCAAGCCCACTATCGGAAAGGACTCTTGCATTTCTTTGTCTCTTTTCACATTTTTCTTCTTTTTTTTTAAACTTTTATTTAATGCATATAATTTTCCAAAGTACGACTTATGGATTACAATGGCTTCCCCCCTATACCGTCCCTCCCACCCACAATCCTCCCCTTTCCCACTCCCTCTCCCCTTCCATTCACATCAAGATTCATTTTCGATTATCTTAATATACAGAAGATCAGCTTAGTATACATTAAGTATGGATTTCAACAGTTTGCTCCCACACGGAAACATAAAGTGAAAAATAATAGATGATTTTTTTTAAATGATGATGAAATCAGAGCAGACCTATTGTCATGTTTAATCCCAGTGAGAATCAAGTTGGGAATTGATAATTTCTTTTTTTTTTTTACAGAGGATCAGTTTAGTATGCATTAAGTAAGGATTTCAACAATTTGCACCCCCATAGAAACACAAAGTGAAATATACTGTTTGAGTACTCGTTATAGCATTAAATCTCAATGTACAGCACATTAAGGATAGAGATCCTACATGAGGAGTAAGTGCACATTGACTCCTGTTGTTGACTTTACCAATTGACACTCCTGTCTATGGCATCAGTAATCTCCCTATGCTCCAGTCATGAGTTTCCAAGGCTATGGAAGCCCTCTGAGTTCTCCGACTCTTATCTTGTTTAGACAAGGTCATAGTCAAAGTGGAGGTTCTCTCCTCCCTTCAGAGAAAGGTACCTCCTTCTTTGATGACCTGGTCCTTCCACTGGGATCTCACTCACAGAGATCTTTTGCCAGAGTGTCTTGGCTTTCCATGCCTGAAATACTCTCATGAGCTTTTCAGCCAGCTCCGAATGCCTTTAGGGCTGATTCTGAGGCCAGAGTGCTATTTAGGACATCTGCCATTCTATGAGTCTGCTGAGTATCTCACTTCCCATGTTGGATCACTCTCCCCTTTCTTTACTCCATCAGTTAGCGTTAGCAGGTACTAGACTTGTCTATGTGCTCCCTTTGACTCCCAGTCCCTTCACCATGACCAACTGTGAACTGAAACTGATCACCTGGAACAGTGAGATGGCATTGGTACATGCCACCTCGATGACATTGAATTGGAATCCCCTGGTATGCTTCCAACTCCACCACTTGGAGCAAGTCAGCCTGAGCATGTCCCAAATTATACATCTCTTCCCTCTCCCATTCCCACCACCATGTTCAACAGAGATCACATTTCAGTTAATTTTCAACACTTAAGAATAACTGTGCATCAATTACAGATCTAAACCAGTCATATTAAGTAGAACAGATAAAAAAACTACTAAGAGGGATAATGTATTAAGTTGTTCATTAACAGTCAGGGCTATGCTGATCAAGTCACCATGGTTTGTAATGAATTTTCTGATGTGAGCTTTGATTTTGAGGCTGGAATATGGAGTTCAAGACACGGAAGGAATGGCCTTTTTCAATCAGGGCACAGCTGTTGGCTTGCTCCAATTCTGGCTTTCTGTCATGGTTTTGGGTGCCTCAGCCGAGTTTTGGTTTCTTGAGCGGCAATTTCCTAAAGGATTTCTGGGTCTGAGTTGGTTTTGCCTTCTTCCTTCCCAAATTTTGTATTCTGACGCAATACAAACACGAGTTTAGACAGCAGATCCATTATGAAATAAAAAAAAAACAAAACCAATTCGCGTGTCATGCTTAGAATTCTAGAGGCAGCACGACCAACATGAGTTTTTGTGTTTTGCAAAAAGAAATGGAACCCTTTTGCAGAGGGGAACGATAATTAATTCCCCAAATCAGTTTGCCAGCGATTTTCAGGTGAATTGAATGAGTTTTCCAAAGCCAGTCAGCTGGGAGGGGTGGATGAATGCGGAAACAGCCTGTTTCCTTGTGAATAAATCAAGCCCATTCTCAAAAAGGACTCTTCCATTTCTTTGGCTCTTTTCATATTTTTCTTCTTTATCATGGTTTGTAATGAATTTTCTGATGTGAGCTTTGATTTTGAGGCTGGAATATGGAGTTCAAGACCAGAAGGGATGGTCTTTTTCAATCATGGCACAGCTGTTGGCTTGCTCCAATTCTGGCTTTCTGTCATGGTTTTGGGTGCCTCAGCCGAGTTTTGGTTTCCTGAGCGGCAATTTCCTAAAGGATTTCTGGGTCTGAGTTGGTTTTGCCTTCTTCCTTCCCAAATTTTGTATTCTGACGCAATACAAACACGAGTTTAGACAGCAGATCCATTATGAAAGAAAAACCAAAACCAATTAGCGTGTCATGCTTAGAATTCTAGAGGCAGCATGACCAACATGAGTTTTTGTGCTTTGGAAAAAGAAATGGAACCCTTTTGCAGAGGGGAACGATAATTAATTCCCCAAATCAGTTTGCCAGCGATTTTCAGGTGAATTGAATGAGTTTTCCAAAGCCAGTCAGCAGGGAGGGGTGGATGAATCCGGAAACAGCCTGTTTCCTTGTGACTAAATCAAGCCCACTATCAAAAAGGACTCTTGCATTTCTTTGGCTCTTTTCACATTTTTCTTCTTTATCATGGTTTGTAATGAATTTTCTGATGTGAGCTTTGATTTTGAGGCTGGAATATGGAGTTCAAGACACGGAAGGAATGGTCTTTTTCAATCATGGCACAGCTGTTGGCTTGCTCCAATTCTGGTTTTCTGTCATGGTTTTGGGTGCCTCAGCCGAGTTTTCGTTTCGTGAGCTGCAATTTCCTAAAGGATTTCTGGGTCTGAGTTGGTATTGCCTTCTTCCTTCCCAAATTTTGTATTCTGACGCAATACAAACACGAGTTTAGACAGCAGATCCATTATGAAAGAAAAAACAAAACCAATTAGCGTGTCATGCTTAGAATTCTAGAGGCAGCACGACCAACATGAGTTTTTGTGTTTTGCAAAAAGAAATGGAACCCTTTTGCAGAGGGGAACGATAATTAATTCCCCAAATCAGTTTGCCAGCGATTTTCAGGTGAATTGAATGAGTTTTCCAAAGCCAGTCAGCTGGGAGGGGTGGATGAATCCGGAAACAGCCTGTTTCCTTGTGACTAAATCAAGCCCACTATCAAAAAGGACTCTTGCATTTCTTTGGCTCTTTTCACATTTTTCTTCTTTATCATGGTTTGTAATGAATTTTCTGATGTGAGCTTTGATTTTGAGGCTGGAATATGGAGTTCAAGACACGGAAGGAATGCTTTTTCAATCAGGGCACAGCTGTTGGCTTGCTCCAATTCTGGCTTTCTGTCATGGTTTTGGGTGCCTCAGCCGAGTTTTGGTTTCCTGAGCGGCAATTTCCTAAATGATTTCTGGTTCTGAGTTGGTTTTGCCTTCTTCCTTCCCAAACTTTGTATTCTGACGCAATACAAACACGAGTTTAGACAGCAGATCCATTATGAAAGAAAAAAAAACCAAAACCAATTAGCGTGTCATGCTTAGAATTCTAGAGGCAGCACGACCAACATGAGTTTTTGTGCTTTGGAAAAAGAAATGGAACCATTTTGCAGAGGGGAACGATCATTAATTCCCCAAATCAGTTTGCCAGCGATTTTCAGGTGAATTGAATGAGTTTTCCAAAGCCAGTCAGCTGGGAGGGGTGGATGAATCCGGAAACAGCCTGTTTTCTTGTGACTAAATCAAGCCCACTATCAAAAAGGACTCTTCCATTTCTTTGGCTCTTTTCACATTTTTCTTCTTTATCATGGTTTGTTATGAATTTTCTGATGTGAGCTTTGATTTTGAGGCTGGAACATGGAGTTCAAGACCGGAAGGAATGGTCTTTTTCAATCAGGGCACAGCTGTTGGCTTGCTCCAATTCTGGCTTTCTGTCATGGTTTTGGGTGCCTCAGCAGAGTTTTGGTTTCCTGAGCGGCAATTTCCTAAATGATTTCTGGGTCTGAGTTGGTTTTGCCTTCTTCCTTCCCAAATTTTGTATTCTGACGCAATACAAACACGAGTTTAGACAGCAGATCCATTATGAAAGAAAAAACAAAACCAATGAGCGTGTCATGCTTAGAATTCTAGAGGCAGCACGACCAACATGAGTTTTTGTGTTTTGGAAAAAGAAATGGAACCCTTTTGCAGAGGGGAACGATCATTAATTCCCCAAATCAGTTTGCCAGCGATTTTCAGGTGAATTGAATGAGTTTTCCAAAGCCAGTCAGCTGGGAGGGGTGGATGAATCCGGAAACAGCCTGTTTCCTTGTGACTAAATCAAGCCCACTATCAACAAGGACTCTTCCATTTCTTTGGCTCTTTTCACATTTTTCTTCTTTATCATGGTTTGTTATGAATTTTCTGATGTGAGCTTTGATGTTGAGGCTGGAATATGGAGTTCAAGACACGGAAGGAATGGTCTTTTTCAATCAGGGCACAGCTGTTGCCTTGCTCCAATTCTGGCTTTCTGTCATGGTTTTGGGTGCCTCAGCCGAGTTTTGGTTTCCTGAGTGGCAATTTCCTAAATGATTTCCGGGTCTGAGTTGGTTTTGCCTTCTTCCTTCCCAAATTTTGTATTCTGACGCAATACAAACACGAGTTTAGACAGCAGATCCATTATGAAAGAAAAAACAAAACCAATTAGCGTGTCATGCTTCGAATTCTAGAGGCAGCACGACCAACATGAGTTTTTGTGCTTTGGAAAAAGAAATGGAACCCTTTTGCAGAGGGGAACGATAATTAATTCCCCAAATCAGTTTGCCAGCGATTTTCAGGTGAATTGAAGGAGTTTTCCAAAGCCAGTCAGCTGGGAGGGGTGGATGAATCCGGAAACAGCCTGTTTCCTTGTGACTAAATCAAGCCCGCTATCAAAAAGAACTCTTCCATTTCTTTGGCTCTTTTCATATTTTTCTTCTTTATCATGGTTTGTAATGAATTTTCTGATGTGAGCTTTGATTTTGAGGCTGGAATATGGAGTTCAAGACCGGAAGGAATGGTCTTTTTCAATCAGGGCAGAGCTGTTGGCTTGCTCCAATTCTGGCTTTCTGTCATGGTTTTGGGTGCCTCAGCCGAGTTTTGGTTTCCTGAGCGGCAATTTCCTAAATGATTTCTGGGTCTGAGTTGGTTTTGCCTTCTTCCTTCCCAAATTTTGTATTCTGACGCAATACAAACATGAGTTTAGACAGCAGATCCATTATAAAAGAAAAAACAAAACCAATTAGCGTGTCATGCTTAGAATTCTAGAGGCAGCACGACCAACATGAGTTTTTGTGCTTTGGAAAAAGAAATGAAACCCTTTTGCAGAGGGGCACGATAATTAATTCCCCAAATCAGTTTGCCAGCGATTTTCAGGTGAATTGAATGAGTTTTCCAAAGCCAGTCAGCTGGGAGGGGTGGATGAATCCGGAAACAGCCTGTTTCCTTGGGACTCAATCAAGCCCACTATCAAAAAGGACTCTTCCATTTCTTTGGCTCTTTTCACATTTTTCTTCTTTATCATGGTTTGTTATGAATTTTCTGATGTGAGCTTTGATTTTGAGGCTGGAACATGGAGTTCAAGACCGGAAGGAATGGTCTTTTTCAATCAGGGCACAGCTGTTGGCTTGCTCCAATTCTGGCTTTCTGTCATGGTTTTGGGTGCCTCAGCCGAGTTTTGGTTTCCTGAGCGGCAATTTCCTAAATGATTTCCGGGTCTGAGTTGGTTTTGCCTTCTTCCTTCCCAAATTTTGTATTCTGACGCAATACAAACACGAGTTTAGACAGCAGATCCATTATGAAAGAAAAAACAAAACCAATTAGCTTCTCATGCTTAGAATTCTAGAGGCAGCACGACCAACATGAGTTTTTGTGCTTTGGAAAAAGAAATGGAACCCTTTTGCAGAGGGGAACGATAATTAATTCCCCAAATCAGTTTGCCAGCGATTTTCAGGTGAATTGAATGAGTTTTCCAAAGCCAGTCAGCTGGGAGGGGTGGATGAATCCGGAAACAGCCTGTTTTCTTGTGAATAAATCAAGCCCACTATCAAAAAGGACTCTTCCATTTCTTTGGCTCTTTTCACATTTTTCTTCTTTATCATGGTTTGTTATGAATTTTCTGATGTGAGCTTTGATTTTGAGACTGGAACATGGAGTTCAAGACACGGAAGGAATGGTCTTTTTCAATCAGGGCACAGCTGTTGGCTTGCTCCAATTCTGGCTTTCTGTCATGGTTTTGGGTGCCTCAGCCGAGTTTTGGTTTCCTGAGCAGCAATTTCCTAAATGATTTCTGGGTCTGAGTTGGTTTTGCCTTCTTCCTTCCCAAATTTTGTATTCTGACGCAATACAAACACGAGTTTAGACAGCAGATCCATTATGAAAGAAAAAACAAAACCAATTAGCGTGTCATGCTTAGAATTCTAGAGGCAGCACGACCAACATGAGTTTTTGTGCTTTGGAAAAAGAAATGGAACCCTTTTGCAGAGGGGAACGATAATTAATTCCCCAAATCAGTTTGCCAGCGATTTTCAGGTGAATTGAATGAGTTTTCCAAAGCCAGTGAGCTGGGAGGGGTGGATGAATCCGGAAACAGCCTGTTTCCTTGTGACTAAATCAAGCCCACTATCAAAAAGAACTCTTCCATTTCTTTGGCTCTTTTCATATTTTTCTTCTTTATCATGGTTTGTTATGAATTTTCTGATGTGAGCTTTGATGTTGAGGCTGGAATATGGAGTTCAAGACACGGAAGGAATGGTCTTTTTCAATCAGGGCACAGCTGTTGGCTTGCTCCAATTCTGGCTTTCTGTCATGGTTTTGGGTGCCTCAGCCGAGTTTTGGTTTCCTGAGTGGCAATTTCCTAAATGATTTCCGGGTCTGAGTTGGTTTTGCCTTCTTCCTTCCCAAATTTTGTATTCTGACGCAATACAAACACGAGTTTAGACAGCAGATCCATTATGAAAGAAAAAACAAAACCAATTAGCGTGTCATGCTTCGAATTCTAGAGGCAGCATGACCAACATGAGTTTTTGTGCTTTGGAAAAAGAAATGGAACCCTTTTGCAGAGGGGAACGATAATTAATTCCCCAAATCAGTTTGCCAGCGATTTTCAGGTGAATTGAATGAGTTTTCCAAAGCCAGTCAGCTGGGAGGGGTGGATGAATCCGGAAACAGCCTGTTTCCTTGTGACTAAATCAAGCCCGCTATCAAAAAGAACTCTTCCATTTCTTTGGCTCTTTTCATATTTTTCTTCTTTATCATGGTTTGTAATGAATTTTCTGATGTGAGCTTTGATTTTGAGGCTGGAATATGGAGTTCAAGACCGGAAGGAATGGTCTTTTTCAATCAGGGCACAGCTGTTGGCTTGCTCCAATTCTGGCTTTCTGTCATGGTTTTGGGTGCCTCAGCCGAGTTTTGGTTTCCTGAGCGGCAATTTCCTAAATGATTTCTGGGTCTGAGTTGGTTTTGCCTTCTTCCTTCCCAAATTTTGTATTCTGACGCAATACAAACATGAGTTTAGACAGCAGATCCATTATAAAAGAAAAAACAAAACCAATTAGCGTGTCATGCTTAGAATTCTAGAGGCAGCACGACCAACATGAGTTTTTGTGCTTTGGAAAAAGAAATGGAACCCTTTTGCAGAGGGGCACGATAATTAATTCCCCAAATAAGTTTGCCAGCGATTTTCAGGTGAATTGAATGAGTTTTCCAAAGCCAGTCAGCTGGGAGGGGTGGATGAATCCGGAAACAGCCTGTTTCCTTGGGACTCAATCAAGCCCACTATCAAAAAGGACTCTTCCATTTCTTCGGCTCTTTTCATATTTTTCTTCTTTATCATGGTTTGTAATGAATTTTCTGATGTGAGCTTTGATTTTGAGGCTGGAATATGGAGTTCAAGACCGGAAGGAATGGTCTTTTTCAATCAGGGCAGAGCTGTTGGCTTGCTCCAATTCTGGCTTTCTGTCATGGTTTTGGGTGCCTCAGCAGAGTTTTGGTTTCCTGAGTGGCAATTTCCTAAATGATTTCCGGGTCTGAGTTGGTTTTGCCTTCTTCCTTCCCAAATTTTGTATTCTGACGCAATACAAACACGAGTTTAGACAGCAGATCCATTATGAAAGAAAAACCAAAACCAATTAGCGTGTCATGCTTAGAATTCTAGAGGCAGCACGACTAACATGAGTTTTTGTGCTTTGGAAAAATAAATGGAACCCTTTTGCAGAGGGGAATGATAATTAATTCCCCAAATCAGTTTGCCAGCGATTTTCAGGTGAATTGAATGAGTTTTCCAAAGCCAGTCAGCTGGGAGGGGTGGATGAATCCGGAAACAGCCTGTTTCCTTGTGACTAAATCAAGCCCACTATCAAAAAGGACTCTTCCATTTCTTTGGCTCTTTTCACATTTTTCTTCTTTATCATGGTTTGTTATGAATTTTCTGATGTGAGCTTTGATTTTGAGGCTGGAACATGGAGTTCAAGACCGGAAGGAATGGTCTTTTTCAATCAGGGCACAGCTGTTTTCTTGCTCCAATTCTGGCTTTCTGTCATGGTTTTGGGTGCCTCAGCCGAGTTTTGGTTTCCTGAGCGGCAATTTCCTAAATGATTTCCGGGTCTGAGTTGGTTTTGCCTTCTTCCTTCCCAAATTTTGTATTCTGACGCAATACAAACACGAGTTTAGACAGCAGATCCATTATGAAAGAAAAAAAAAAAACCAATTAGCTTGTCATGCTTAGAATTCTAGAGGCAGCACGACCAACATGAGTTTTTGTGCTTTGGAAAAAGAAATGGAACCCTTTTGCAGAGGGGAACGATAATTAATTCCCCAAATCAGTTTGCCAGCGATTTTCAGGTGAACTGAATGAGTTTTCCAAAGCCAGTCAGCTGGGAGGGGTGGATGAATCCGGAAACAGCCTGTTTTCTTGTGAATAAATCAAGCCCACTCTCAAAAAGGACTCTTCCATTTCTTTGGCTCTTTTCACATTTTTCTTCTTTATCATGGTTTGTTATGAATTTTCTGATGTGAGCTTTGATGTTGAGGCTGGAATATGGAGTTCAAGACACGGAAGGAATGGTCTTTTTCAATCAGGGCACAGCTGTTGGCTTGCTCCAATTCTGGCTTTCTGTCATGGTTTTGGGTGCCTCAGCCGAGGTTTGGTTTCCTGAGTGGCAATTTCCTAAATGATTTCCGGGTCTGAGTTGGTTTTGCCTTCTTCCTTCCCAAATTTTGTATTCTGACGCAATACAAACACGAGTTTAGACAGCAGATCCATTATGAAAGAAAAAACAAAACCAATTAGCGTGTCATGCTTCGAATTCTAGAGGCAGCATGACCAACATGAGTTTTTGTGCTTTGGAAAAAGAAATGGAAAACTTTTGCAGAGGGGAACGATAATTAATTCCCCAAATCAGTTTGCCAGCGATTTTCAGGTGAATTGAATGAGTTTTCCAAAGCCAGTCAGCTGGGAGGGGTGGATGAATCCGGAAACAGCCTGTTTCCTTGTGACTAAATCAAGCCCGCTATCAAAAAGAACTCTTCCATTTCTTTGGCTCTTTTCATATTTTTCTTCTTTATCATGGTTTGTAATGAATTTTCTGATGTGAGCTTTGATTTTGAGGCTGGAATATGGAGTTCAAGACCGGAAGGAATGGTCTTTTTCAATCAGGGCACAGCTGTTGGCTTGCTCCAATTCTGGCTTCCTGTCATGGTTTTGGGTGCCTCAGCCGAGTTTTGGTTTCCTGAGCGGCAATTTCCTAAATGATTTCTGGGTCTGAGTTGGTTTTGCCTTCTTCCTTCCCAAATTTTGTATTCTGACGCAATACAAACATGAGTTTAGACAGCAGATCCATTATAAAAGAAAAAACAAAACCAATTAGCGTGTCATGCTTAGAATTCTAGAGGCAGCACGACCAACATGAGTTTTTGTGCTTTGGAAAAAGAAATGGAACCCTTTTGCAGAGGGGCACGATAATTAATTCCCCAAATAAGTTTGCCAGCGATTTTCAGGTGAATTGAATGAGTTTTCCAAAGCCAGTCAGCTGGGAGGGGTGGATGAATCCGGAAACAGCCTGTTTCCTTGGGACTCAATCAAGCCCACTATCAAAAAGGACTCTTCCATTTCTTCGGCTCTTTTCATATTTTTCTTCTTTATCATGGTTTGTAATGAATTTTCTGATGTGAGCTTTGATTTTGAGGCTGGAATATGGAGTTCAAGACCGGAAGGAATGGTCTTTTTCAATCAGGGCAGAGCTGTTGGCTTGCTCCAATTCTGGCTTTCTGTCATGGTTTTGGGTGCCTCAGCAGAGTTTTGGTTTCCTGAGTGGCAATTTCCTAAATGATTTCCGGGTCTGAGTTGGTTTTGCCTTCTTCCTTCCCAAATTTTGTATTCTGACGCAATACAAACACGAGTTTAGACAGCAGATCCATTATGAAAGAAAAACCAAAACCAATTAGCGTGTCATGCTTAGAATTCTAGAGGCAGCACGACCAACATGAGTTTTTGTGCTTTGGAAAAATAAATGGAACCCTTTTGCAGAGGGGAATGATAATTAATTCCCCAAATCAGTTTGCCAGCGATTTTCAGGTGAATTGAATGAGTTTTCCAAAGCCAGTCAGCTGGGAGGGGTGGATGAATCCGGAAACAGCCTGTTTCCTTGTGACTAAATCAAGCCCACTCTCAAAAAGGACTCTTCCATTTCTTTGGCTCTTTTCACATTTTTCTTCTTTATCATGGTTTGTTATGAATTTTCTGATGTGAGCTTTGATTTTGAGGCTGGAACATGGAGTTCAAGACCGGAAGGAATGGTCTTTTTCAATCAGGGCACAGCTGTTGGCTTGCTCCAATTCTGGCTTTCTGTCATGGTTTTGGGTGCCTCAGCCGAGTTTTGGTTTCCTGAGCGGCAATTTCCTAAATGATTTCCGGGTCTGAGTTGGTTTTGCCTTCTTCCTTCCCAAATTTTGTATTCTGACGCAATACAAACACGAGTTTAGACAGCAGATCCATTATGAAAGAAAAAAAAAAAACCAATTAGCTTGTCATGCTTAGAATTCTAGAGGCAGCACGACCAACATGAGTTTTTGTGCTTTGGAAAAAGAAATGGAACCCTTTTGCAGAGGGGAACGATAATTAATTCCCCAAATCAGTTTGCCAGCGATTTTCAGGTGAACTGAATGAGTTTTCCAAAGCCAGTCAGCTGGGAGGGGTGGATGAATCCGGAAACAGCCTGTTTTCTTGTGAATAAATCAAGCCCACTATCAAAAAGGACTCTTCCATTTCTTTGGCTCTTTTCACATTTTTCTTCTTTATCATGGTTTGTTATGAATTTTCTGATGTGAGCTTTGATTTTGAGACTGGAACATGGAGTTCAAGACCGGAAGGAATGGTCTTTTTCAATCAGGGCACAGCTGTTGGCTTGCTCCAATTCTGGCTTTCTGTCATGGTTTTGGGTGCCTCAGCCGAGTTTTGGTTTCCTGAGCAGCAATTTCCTAAATGATTTCTGGGTCTGAGTTGGTTTTGCCTTCTTCCTTCCCAAATTTTGTATTCTGACGCAATACAAACACGAGTTTAGACAGCAGATCCATTATGAAAGAAAAAACAAAACCAATTAGCGTGTCATGCTTAGAATTCTAGAGGCAGCACGACCAACATGAGTTTTTGTGCTTTGGAAAAAGAAATGAAACCCTTTTGCAGAGGGTCACGATAATTAATTCCCCAAATCAGTTTGCCAGCGATTTTCAGGTGAACTGAATGAGTTTTCCAAAGCCAGTCAGCTGGGAGGGGTGGATGAATCCGGAAACAGCCTGTTTCCTTGTGACTAAATCAAGCCCACTATCAAAAAGGACTCTTCCATTTCTTTGGCTCTTTTCACATTTTTCTTCTTTATCATGGTTTGTTATGAATTTTCTGATGTGAGCTTTGATTTTGAGGCTGGAACATGGAGTTCAAGACCGGAAGGAATGGTCTTTTTCAATCAGGGCACAGCTGTTGGCTTGCTCCAATTCTGGCTTTCGGTCATGGTTTTGGGTGCCTCAGCCGAGTTTTGGTTTCCTGAGCGGCAATTTCCTAAATGATTTCCGGGTCTGAGTTGGTTTTGCCTTCTTCCTTCCCAAATTTTGTATTCTGACGCAATACAAACACGAGTTTAGACAGCAGATCCATTATGAAAGAAAAAACAAAACCAATTAGCTTCTCATGCTTAGAATTCTAGAGGCAGCACGACCAACATGAGTTTTTGTGCTTTGGAAAAAGAAATGGAACCCTTTTGCAGAGGGGAACGATAATTAATTCCCCAAATCAGTTTGCCAGCGATTTTCAGGTGAACTGAATGAGTTTTCCAAAGCCAGTCAGCTGGGAGGGGTGGATGAATCCGGAAACAGCCTGTTTTCTTGTGAATAAATCAAGCCCACTATCAAAAAGGACTCTTCCATTTCTTTGGCTCTTTTCACATTTTTCTTCTTTATCATGGTTTGTTATGAATTTTCTGATGTGAGCTTTGATTTTGAGACTGGAACATGGAGTTCAAGACACGGAAGGAATGGTCTTTTTCAATCAGGGCACAGCTGTTGGCTTGCTCCAATTCTGGCTTTCTGTCATGGTTTTGGGTGCCTCAGCCGAGTTTTGGTTTCCTGAGCAGCAATTTCCTAAATGATTTCTGGGTCTGAGTTGGTTTTGCCTTCTTCCTTCCCAAATTTTGTATTCTGACGCAATACAAACACGAGTTTAGACAGCAGATCCATTATGAAAGAAAAAACAAAACCAATTAGCGTGTCATGCTTAGAATTCTAGAGGCAGCATGACCAACATGAGTTTTTGTGCTTTGGAAAAAGAAATGGAACCCTTTTGCAGAGGGGAACGATCATTAATTCCCCAAATCAGTTTGCCAGCGATTTTCAGGTGAATTGAATGAGTTTTCCAAAGCCAGTCAGCTGGGAGGGGTGGATGAATCCGGAAACAGCCTGTTTCCTTGTGACTAAATCAAGCCCACTATCAAAAAGAACTCTTCCATTTCTTTGGCTCTTTTCATATTTTTCTTCTTTATCATGGTTTGTTATGAATTTTCTGATGTGAGCTTTGATGTTGAGGCTGGAATATGGAGTTCAAGACACGGAAGGAATGGTCTTTTTCAATCAGGGCACAGCTGTTGGCTTGCTCCAATTCTGGCTTTCTGTCATGGTTTTGGGTGCCTCAGCCGAGTTTTGGTTTCCTGAGTGGCAATTTCCTAAATGATTTCCGGGTCTGAGTTGGTTTTGCCTTCTTCCTTCCCAAATTTTGTATTGTGACACAATACAAACACGAGTTTAGACAGCAGATCCATTATGAAAGAAAAAACAAAACCAATTAGCGTGTCATGCTTAGAATTCTAGAGGCAGCACGACCAACATGAGTTTTTGTGCTTTGGAAAAAGAAATGGAACCCTTTTGCAGAGGGGAACGATAATTAATTCCCCAAATCAGTTTGCCAGCGATTTTCAGGTGAATTGAATGAGTTTTCCAAAGCCAGTCAGCTGGGAGGGGTGGATGAATCCGGAAACAGCCTGTTTCCTTGTGACTAAATCAAGCCCACTATCAAAAAGGACTCTTCCATTTCTTTGGCTCTTTTCACATTTTTCTTCTTTATCATGGTTTGTTATGAATTTTCTGATGTGAGCTTTGATTTTGAGGCTGGAACATGGAGTTCAAGACCGGAAGGAATGGTCTTTTTCAATCAGGGCACAGCTGTTGGCTTGCTCCAATTCTGGCTTTCTGTCATGGTTTTGGGTGCCTCAGCCGAGTTTTGGTTTCCTGAGCGGCAATTTCCTAAATGATTTCCGGGTCTGAGTTGGTTTTGCCTTCTTCCTTCCCAAATTTTGTATTCTGACGCAATACAAACACGAGTTTAGACAGCAGATCCATTATGAAAGAAAAAAAAAAAACCAATTAGCTTGTCATGCTTAGAATTCTAGAGGCAGCACGACCAACATGAGTTTTTGTGCTTTGGAAAAAGAAATGGAACCCTTTTGCAGAGGGGAACGATAATTAATTCCCCAAATCAGTTTGCCAGCGATTTTCAGGTGAACTGAATGAGTTTTCCAAAGCCAGTCAGCTGGGAGGGGTGGATGAATCCGGAAACAGCCTGTTTTCTTGTGAATAAATCAAGCCCACTATCAAAAAGGACTCTTCCATTTCTTTGGCTCTTTTCACATTTTTCTTCTTTATCATGGTTTGTTATGAATTTTCTGATGTGAGCTTTGATTTTGAGACTGGAACATGGAGTTCAAGACCGGAAGGAATGGTCTTTTTCAATCAGGGCACAGCTGTTGGCTTGCTCCAATTCTGGCTTTCTGTCATGGTTTTGGGTGCCTCAGCCGAGTTTTGGTTTCCTGAGCAGCAATTTCCTAAATGATTTCTGGGTCTGAGTTGGTTTTGCCTTCTTCCTTCCCAAATTTTGTATTCTGACGCAATACAAACACGAGTTTAGACAGCAGATCCATTATGAAAGAAAAAACAAAACCAATTAGCGTGTCATGCTTAGAATTCTAGAGGCAGCACGACCAACATGAGTTTTTGTGCTTTGGAAAAAGAAATGGAACCCTTTTGCAGAGGGGAATGATAATTAATTCCCCAAATCAGTTTGCCAGCGATTTTCAGGTGAATTGAATGAGTTTTCCAAAGCCAGTCAGCTGGGAGGGGTGGATGAATACGGAAACAGCCTGTTTCCTTGTGACTAAATCAAGCACACTATCAAAAAGGACTCTTCCATTTCTTTGGCTCTTTTCATATTTTTCTTCTTTATCATGGTTTGTTATGAATTTTCTGATGTGAGCTTTGATTTTGAGGCTGGAATATGGAGTTCAAGACTGGAAGGAATGGTCTTTTTCAATCAGGGCACAGCTGTTGGCTTGCTCCAATTCTGGCTTTCTGTCATGGTTTTGGGTGCCTCAGCAGTGTTTTGGTTTCCTGAGTGGCAATTTCCTAAAGGATTTCTGGGTCTGAGTTGGTTTTGCCTTCTTCCTTCCCAAATTTTGTATTCTGACGCAATACAAACACGAGTTTAGACAGCAGATCCATTATGAAAGAAGAAACAAATCCAATTAGCGTGTCATGCTTAGAATTCTAGAGGCAGCACGACCAACATGAGTTTTTGTGCTTTGGAAAAAGAAATGGAACCCTTTTGCAGAGGGGAACGATAATTAATTCCCCAAATCAGTTTGCCAGCGATTTTCAGGTGAATTGAATGAGTTTTCCAAAGCCAGTGAGCTGGGAGGGGTGGATGAATCTGGAAACAGCCTGTTTCCTTGTGACTAAATCAAGCCCACTATCAAAAAGGACTCTTCCATTTCTTTGGCTCTTTTCACATTTTTCTTCTTTATCATGGTTTGTTATGAATTTTCTGATGTGAGCTTTGATTTTGAGGCTGGAACATGGAGTTCAAGACCGGAAGGAATGGTCTTTTTCAATCAGGGCACAGCTGTTGGCTTGCTCCAATTCTGGCTTTCTGTCATGGTTTTGGGTGCCTCAGCCGAGTTTTGGTTTCCTGAGCGGCAATTTCCTAAATGATTTCCGGGTCTGAGTTGGTTTTGCCTTCTTCCTTCCCAAATTTTGTATTCTGACGCAATACAAACACGAGTTTAGACAGCAGATCCATTATGAAAGACAAAAAAAAAAACCAATTAGCTTGTCATGCTTAGAATTCTAGAGGCAGCACGACCAACATGAGTTTTTGTGCTTTGGAAAAAGAAATGGAACCCTTTTGCAGAGGGGAACGATAATTAATTCCCCAAATCAGTTTGCCAGCGATTTTCAGGTGAACTGAATGAGTTTTCCAAAGCCAGTCAGCTGGGAGGGGTGGATGAATCCGGAAACAGCCTGTTTTCTTGTGAATAAATCAAGCCCACTATCAAAAAGGACTCTTCCATTTCTTTGGCTCTTTTCACATTTTTCTTCTTTATCATGGTTTGTTATGAATTTTCTGATGTGAGCTTTGATTTTGAGACTGGAACATGGAGTTCAAGACCGGAAGGAATGGTCTTTTTCAATCAGGGCACAGCTGTTGGCTTGCTCCAATTCTGGCTTTCTGTCATGGTTTTGGGTGCCTCAGCCGAGTTTTGGTTTCCTGAGCAGCAATTTCCTAAATGATTTCTGGGTCTGAGTTGGTTTTGCCTTCTTCCTTCCCAAATTTTGTATTCTGACGCAATACAAACACGAGTTTAGACAGCAGATCCATTATGAAAGAAAAAACAAAACCAATTAGCGTGTCATGCTTAGAATTCTAGAGGCAGCACGACCAACATGAGTTTTTGTGCTTTGGAAAAAGAAATGGAACCCTTTTGCAGAGGGGAATGATAATTAATTCCCCAAATCAGTTTGCCAGCGATTTTCAGGTGAATTGAATGAGTTTTCCAAAGCCAGTCAGCTGGGAGGGGTGGATGAATACGGAAACAGCCTGTTTCCCTGTGACTAAATCAAGCACACTATCAAAAAGGACTCTTCCATTTCTTTGGCTCTTTTCATATTTTTCTTCTTTATCATGGTTTGTTATGAATTTTCTGATGTGAGCTTTGATTTTGAGGCTGGAATATGGAGTTCAAGACTGGAAGGAATGGTCTTTTTCAATCAGGGCACAGCTGTTGGCTTGCTCCAATTCTGGCTTTCTGTCATGGTTTTGGGTGCCTCAGCAGTGTTTTGGTTTCCTGAGTGGCAATTTCCTAAAGGATTTCTGGGTCTGAGTTGGTTTTGCCTTCTTCCTTCCCAAATTTTGTATTCTGACGCAATACAAACACGAGTTTAGACAGCAGATCCATTATGAAAGAAGAAACAAATCCAATTAGCGTGTCATGCTTAGAATTCTAGAGGCAGCACGACCAACATGAGTTTTTGTGCTTTGGAAAAAGAAATGGAACCCTTTTGCAGAGGGGAACGATAATTAATTCCCCAAATCAGTTTGCCAGCGATTTTCAGGTGAATTGAATGAGTTTTCCAAAGCCAGTCAGCTGGGAGGGGTGGATGAATCTGGAAACAGCCTGTTTCCTTGTGACTAAATCAAGCCCACTATCAAAAAGGACTCTTCCATTTCTTTGGCTCTTTTCACATTTTTCTTCTTTATCATGGTTTGTTATGAATTTTCTGATGTGAGCTTTGATTTTGAGGCTGGAACATGGAGTTCAAGACCGGAAGGAATGGTCTTTTTCAATCAGGGCACAGCTGTTGGCTTGCTCCAATTCTGGCTTTCTGTCATGGTTTTGGGTGCCTCAGCCGAGTTTTGGTTTCCTGAGCGGCAATTTCCTAAATGATTTCCGGGTCTGAGTTGGTTTTGCCTTCTTCCTTCCCAAATTTTGTATTCTGACGCAATACAAACACGAGTTTAGACAGCAGATCCATTATGAAAGACAAAAAAAAAAACCAATTAGCTTGTCATGCTTAGAATTCTAGAGGCAGCACGACCAACATGAGTTTTTGTGCTTTGGAAAAAGAAATGGAACCCTTTTGCAGAGGGGAACGATAATTAATTCCCCAAATCAGTTTGCCAGCGATTTTCAGGTGAACTGAATGAGTTTTCCAAAGCCAGTCAGCTGGGAGGGGTGGATGAATCCGGAAACAGCCTGTTTTCTTGTGAATAAATCAAGCCCACTATCAAAAAGGACTCTTCCATTTCTTTGGCTCTTTTCACATTTTTCTTCTTTATCATGGTTTGTTATGAATTTTCTGATGTGAGCTTTGATTTTGAGACTGGAACATGGAGTTCAAGACCGGAAGGAATGGTCTTTTTCAATCAGGGCACAGCTGTTGGCTTGCTCCAATTCTGGCTTTCTGTCATGGTTTTGGGTGCCTCAGCCGAGTTTTGGTTTCCTGAGCAGCAATTTCCTAAATGATTTCTGGGTCTGAGTTGGTTTTGCCTTCTTCCTTCCCAAATTTTGTATTCTGACGCAATACAAACACGAGTTTAGACAGCAGATCCATTATGAAAGAAAAAACAAAACCAATTAGCGTGTCATGCTTAGAATTCTAGAGGCAGCACGACCAACATGAGTTTTTGTGCTTTGGAAAAAGAAATGGAACCCTTTTGCAGAGGGGAATGATAATTAATTCCCCAAATCAGTTTGCCAGCGATTTTCAGGTGAATTGAATGAGTTTTCCAAAGCCAGTCAGCTGGGAGGGGTGGATGAATACGGAAACAGCCTGTTTCCCTGTGACTAAATCAAGCACACTATCAAAAAGGACTCTTCCATTTCTTTGGCTCTTTTCATATTTTTCTTCTTTATCATGGTTTGTTATGAATTTTCTGATGTGAGCTTTGATTTTGAGGCTGGAATATGGAGTTCAAGACTGGAAGGAATGGTCTTTTTCAATCAGGGCACAGCTGTTGGCTTGCTCCAATTCTGGCTTTCTGTCATGGTTTTGGGTGCCTCAGCAGTGTTTTGGTTTCCTGAGTGGCAATTTCCTAAAGGATTTCTGGGTCTGAGTTGGTTTTGCCTTCTTCCTTCCCAAATTTTGTATTCTGACGCAATACAAACACGAGTTTAGACAGCAGATCCATTATGAAAGAAGAAACAAATCCAATTAGCGTGTCATGCTTAGAATTCTAGAGGCAGCACGACCAACATGAGTTTTTGTGCTTTGGAAAAAGAAATGGAACCCTTTTGCAGAGGGGAACGATAATTAATTCCCCAAATCAGTTTGCCAGCGATTTTCAGGTGAATTGAATGAGTTTTCCAAAGCCAGTCAGCTGGGAGGGGTGGATGAATCCGGAAACAGCCTGTTTCCTTGTGACTAAATCAAGCCCACTATCAAAAAGGACTCTTCCATTTCTTTGGCTCTTTTCACATTTTTCTTCTTTATCATGGTTTGTTATGAATTTTCTGATGTGAGCTTTGATTTTGAGGCTGGAACATGGAGTTCAAGACCGGAAGGAATGGTCTTTTTCAATCAGGGCACAGTTGTTGGCTTGCTCCAATTCTGGCTTTCTGTCATGGTTTTGGGTGCCTCAGCCGAGTTTTGGTTTCCTGAGCGGCAATTTCCTAAATGATTTCCGGGTCTGAGTTGGTTTTGCCTTCTTCCTTCCCAAATTTTGTATTCTGACGCAATACAAACATGAGTTTAGACAGCAGATCCATTATGAAAGAAAAAAAAAAAACCAATTAGCTTGTCATGCTTAGAATTCTAGAGGCAGCACGACCAACATGAGTTTTTGTGCTTTGGAAAAAGAAATGGAACCCTTTTGCAGAGGGGAACGATAATTAATTCCCCAAATCAGTTTGCCAGCGATTTTCAGGTGAACTGAATGAGTTTTCCAAAGCCAGTCAGCTGGGAGGGGTGGATGAATCCGGAAACAGCCTGTTTTCTTGTGAATAAATCAAGCCCACTATCAAAAAGGACTCTTCCATTTCTTTGGCTCTTTTCACATTTTTCTTCTTTATCATGGTTTGTTATGAATTTTCTGATGTGAGCTTTGATTTTGAGACTGGAACATGGAGTTCAAGACCGGAAGGAATGGTCTTTTTCAATCAGGGCACAGCTGTTGGCTTGCTCCAATTCTGGCTTTCTGTCATGGTTTTGGGTGCCTCAGCCGAGTTTTGGTTTCCTGAGCAGCAATTTCCTAAATGATTTCTGGGTCTGAGTTGGTTTTGCCTTCTTCCTTCCCAAATTTTGTATTCTGACGCAATACAAACACGAGTTTAGACAGCAGATCCATTATGAAAGAAAAAACAAAACCAATTAGCGTGTCATGCTTAGAATTCTAGAGGCAGCACGACCAACATGAGTTTTTGTGCTTTGGAAAAAGAAATGGAACCCTTTTGCAGAGGGGAATGATAATTAATTCCCCAAATCAGTTTGCCAGCGATTTTCAGGTGAATTGAATGAGTTTTCCAAAGCCAGTCAGCTGGGAGGGGTGGATGAATACGGAAACAGCCTGTTTCCTTGTGACTAAATCAAGCACACTATCAAAAAGGACTCTTCCATTTCTTTGGCTCTTTTCATATTTTTCTTCTTTATCATGGTTTGTTATGAATTTTCTGATGTGAGCTTTGATTTTGAGGCTGGAATATGGAGTTCAAGACTGGAAGGAATGGTCTTTTTCAATCAGGGCACAGCTGTTGGCTTGCTCCAATTCTGGCTTTCTGTCATGGTTTTGGGTGCCTCAGCAGTGTTTTGGTTTCCTGAGTGGCAATTTCCTAAAGGATTTCTGGGTCTGAGTTGGTTTTGCCTTCTTCCTTCCCAAATTTTGTATTCTGACGCAATACAAACACGAGTTTAGACAGCAGATCCATTATGAAAGAAGAAACAAATCCAATTAGCGTGTCATGCTTAGAATTCTAGAGGCAGCACGACCAACATGAGTTTTTGTGCTTTGGAAAAAGAAATGGAACCCTTTTGCAGAGGGGAACGATAATTAATTCCCCAAATCAGTTTGCCAGCGATTCTCAGGTGAATTGAATGAATTTTCCAAAGCCAGTCAGCTGGGAGGGGTGGATGAATCCGGAAACAGCCTGTTTCCTTGTGACTAAATCAAGCCCACTATCAAAAAGCACTCTTGCATTTCTTTGGCTCTTTTCACATTTTTGTTCTTTATCATGGTTTGTTATGAATTTTCTGATGTGAGCTTTGATTTTGAGGCTGGAACATGGAGTTCAAGACCGGAAGGAATGGTCTTTTTCAATCAGGGCACAGCTGTTGGCTTGCTCCAATTCTGGCTTTCTGTCATGGTTTTGGGTGCCTCAGCCGAGTTTTGGTTTCCTAAGCGGCAATTTCCTAAATGATTTCTGGGTCTGAGTTGGTTTTCTTCTTCCTTCCCAAATTTTGTATTCTGACGCAATACAAACACGAGTTTAGACAGCAGATCCATTATGAAAGAAAAAACAAAACCAATTAGCGTGTCATGCTTAGAATTCTAGAGGCAGCACGACCAACATGAGTTTTTGTGTTTTGGACAAAGAAATGGAACCCTTTTGCAGAGGGGAACGATAATTAATTCCCCAAATCAGTTTGCCAGCGATTTTCAGGTGAATTGAATGAGTTTTCCAAAGCCAGTCAGCTGGGAGGGGTGGATGAATCCGGAAACAGCCTGTTTCCTTGTGACTAAATCAAGCCCACTATCAAAAAGGACTCTTGCATTTCTTTGGCTCTTTTCACATTTTTCTTATTTCTCATGGTTTGTAATGAATTTTCTGATGTGAGCTTTGATTGTGAGGCTGGAATATGGAGTACAAGACACGGAAGGAATGGTCTTTTTCAATCAGGGCACAGCTGTTGGCTTGCTCCAATTCTGGCTTTCTGTCATGGTTTTGGGTGCCTCAGCCGAGTTTTGGTTTCCTGAGCGGCAATTTCCTAAATGATTTCTGGGTCTGAGTTGGTTTTACCTTCTTCCTTCCCAAATTTTGTATTCTGACGCAATACAAACACGAGTTTAGACAGCAGATCCATTATGAAAGAAAAAACAAAACCAATTAGCGTGTCATGCTTAGAATTCTAGAGGTAGCACGACCAACATGAGTTTTTGTGTTTTGGAAAAAGAAATGGAACCCTTTTGCAGAGGGGGATGATAATTAATTCCAAAAATCAATTTGCCAGCGATTTTCAGGTGAATTGAATGAGTTTTCCAAAGCCAGTCAGCTGGGAGGGTGGGATGAATGCGGAAACAGCCTGTTTCCTTGTGACTAAATCAAGCCCACTCTCAAAAAGGACTCTTCCATTTCTTTGGCTCTTTTCATATTTTTCTTCTTTATCATGGTTTGTAATGAATTTTCTGATGTGAGCTTTGATTTTGAGGCTGGAATATGGAGTTCAAGACTGGAAGGAATGGTCTTTTTCAATCAGGGCACAGCTGTTGGCTTGCTCCAATTCTGGCTTTCTGTCATGGTTTTGGGTGCCTCAGCCGAGTTTTGGTTTCCTGAGTGGCAATTTCCTAAATGATTTCTGGGTCTGAGTTGGTTTTGCCTTCTTCCTTCCCAAATTTTGTATTCTGACGCAATACAAACACGAGTTTAGACAGCAGATCCATTATGAAAGAAAAAACAAAACCAATGAGCGTGTCATGCTTAGAATTCTAGAGGCAGCACGACCACCATGAGTTTTTGTGCTTTGGAAAAAGAAATGGAACCCTTTTGCAGAGGGGAACGATAATTAATTCCCCAAATCAGTTTGCCAGCGATTTTCAGGTGAACTGAATGAGTTTTCCAAAGCCAGTCAGCTGGGAGGGGTGGATGAATCCGGAAACAGCCTGTTTTCTTGTGAATAAATCAAGCCCACTATCAAAAAGGACTCTTCCATTTCTTTGGCTCTTTTCACATTTTTCTTCTTTATCATGGTTTGTTATGAATTTTCTGATGTGAGCTTTGATTTTGAGACTGGAACATGGAGTTCAAGACCGGAAGGAATGGTCTTTTTCAATCAGGGCACAGCTGTTGGCTTGCTCCAATTCTGGCTTTCTGTCATGGTTTTGGGTGCCTCAGCCGAGTTTTGGTTTCCTGAGCAGCAATTTCCTAAATGATTTCTGGGTCTGAGTTGGTTTTGCCTTCTTCCTTCCCAAATTTTGTATTCTGACGCAATACAAACACGAGTTTAGACAGCAGATCCATTATGAAAGAAAAAACAAAACCAATTAGCGTGTCATGCTTAGAATTCTAGAGGCAGCACGACCAACATGAGTTTTTGTGCTTTGGAAAAAGAAATGGAACCCTTTTGCAGAGGGGAATGATAATTAATTCCCCAAATCAGTTTGCCAGCGATTTTCAGGTGAATTGAATGAGTTTTCCAAAGCCAGTCAGCTGGGAGGGGTGGATGAATACGGAAACAGCCTGTTTCCTTGTGACTAAATCAAGCACACTATCAAAAAGGACTCTTCCATTTCTTTGGCTCTTTTCATATTTTTCTTCTTTATCATGGTTTGTTATGAATTTTCTGATGTGAGCTTTGATTTTGAGGCTGGAATATGGAGTTCAAGACTGGAAGGAATGGTCTTTTTCAATCAGGGCACAGCTGTTGGCTTGCTCCAATTCTGGCTTTCTCTCATGGTTTTGGGTGCCTCAGCAGTGTTTTGGTTTCCTGAGTGGCAATTTCCTAAAGGATTTCTGGGTCTGAGTTGGTTTTGCCTTCTTCCTTCCCAAATTTTGTATTCTGACGCAATACAAACACGAGTTTAGACAGCAGATCCATTATGAAAGAAGAAACAAATCCAATTAGCGTGTCATGCTTAGAATTCTAGAGGCAGCACGACCAACATGAGTTTTTGTGCTTTGGAAAAAGAAATGGAACCCTTTTGCAGAGGGGAACGATAATTAATTCCCCAAATCAGTTTGCCAGCGATTCTCAGGTGAATTGAATGAATTTTCCAAAGCCAGTCAGCTGGGAGGGGTGGATGAATCCGGAAACAGCCTGTTTCCTTGTGACTAAATCAAGCCCACTATCAAAAAGCACTCTTGCATTTCTTTGGCTCTTTTCACATTTTTCTTCTTTATCATGGTTTGTAATGAATTTTCTGATGTGAGCTTTGATTTTGAGACTGGAACATGGAGTTCAAGACCGGAAGGAATGGTCTTTTTCAATCAGGGCACAGCTGTTGGCTTGCTCCAATTCTGGCTTTCTGTCATGGTTTTGGGTGCCTCAGCCGAGTTTTGGTTTCCTGAGCAGCAATTTCCTAAATGATTTCTGGGTCTGAGTTGGTTTTGCCTTCTTCCTTCCCAAATTTTGTATTCTGACGCAATACAAACACGAGTTTAGACAGCAGATCCATTATGAAAGAAAAAACAAAACCAATTAGCGTGTCATGCTTAGAATTCTAGAGGCAGCACGACCAACATGAGTTTTTGTGCTTTGGAAAAAGAAATGGAACCCTTTTGCAGAGGGGAATGATAATTAATTCCCCAAATCAGTTTGCCAGCGATTTTCAGGTGAATTGAATGAGTTTTCCAAAGCCAGTCAGCTGGGAGGGGTGGATGAATACGGAAACAGCCTGTTTCCTTGTGACTAAATCAAGCACACTATCAAAAAGGACTCTTCCATTTCTTTGGCTCTTTTCATATTTTTCTTCTTTATCATGGTTTGTTATGAATTTTCTGATGTGAGCTTTGATTTTGAGGCTGGAATATGGAGTTCAAGACTGGAAGGAATGGTCTTTTTCAATCAGGGCACAGCTGTTGGCTTGCTCCAATTCTGGCTTTCTGTCATGGTTTTGGGTGCCTCAGCAGTGTTTTGGTTTCCTGAGTGGCAATTTCCTAAAGGATTTCTGGGTCTGAGTTGGTTTTGCCTTCTTCCTTCCCAAATTTTGTATTCTGACGCAATACAAACACGAGTTTAGACAGCAGATCCATTATGAAAGAAGAAACAAATCCAATTAGCGTGTCATGCTTAGAATTCTAGAGGCAGCACGACCAACATGAGTTTTTGTGCTTTGGAAAAAGAAATGGAACCCTTTTGCAGAGGGGAACGATAATTAATTCCCCAAATCAGTTTGCCAGCGATTCTCAGGTGAATTGAATGAATTTTCCAAAGCCAGTCAGCTGGGAGGGGTGGATGAATCCGGAAACAGCCTGTTTCCTTGTGACTAAATCAAGCCCACTATCAAAAAGCACTCTTGCATTTCTTTGGCTCTTTTCACATTTTTCTTCTTTATCATGGTTTGTTATGAATTTTCTGATGTGAGCTTTGATTTTGAGGCTGGAACATGGAGTTCAAGACCGGAAGGAATGGTCTTTTTCAATCAGGGCACAGCTGTTGGCTTGCTCCAATTCTGGCTTTCTGTCATGGTTTTGGGTGCCTCAGCCGAGTTTTGGTTTCCTAAGCGGCAATTTCCTAAATGATTTCTGGGTCTGAGTTGGTTTTCTTCTTCCTTCCCAAATTTTGTATTCTGACGCAATACAAACACGAGTTTAGACAGCAGATCCATTATGAAAGAAAAAACAAAACCAATTAGCGTGTCATGCTTAGAATTCTAGAGGCAGCACGACCAACATGAGTTTTTGTGTTTTGGACAAAGAAATGGAACCCTTTTGCAGAGGGGAACGATAATTAATTACCCAAATCAGTTTGCCAGCGATTTTCAGGTGAATTGAATGAGTTTTCCAAAGCCAGTCAGCTGGGAGGGGTGGATGAATCCGGAAACAGCCTGTTTCCTTGTGAATAAATCAAGCCCACTATCAAAAAGGACTCTTGCATTTCTTTGGCTCTTTTCACATTTTTCTTATTTCTCATGGTTTGTAATGAATTTTCTGATGTGAGCTTTGATTTTGAGGCTGGAATATGGAGTACAAGACACGGAAGGAATGGTCTTTTTCAATCAGGGCACAGCTGTTGGCTTGCTCCAATTCTGGCTTTCTGTCATGGTTTTGGGTGCCTCAGCCGAGTTTTGGTTTCCTGAGCGGCAATTTCCTAAATGATTTCTGGGTCTGAGTTGGTTTTACCTTCTTCCTTCCCAAATTTTGTATTCTGACGCAATACAAACACGAGTTTAGACAGCAGATCCATTATGAAAGAAAAAACAAAACCAATTAGCGTGTCATGCTTAGAATTCTAGAGGTAGCACGACCAACATGAGTTTTTGTGTTTTGGAAAAAGAAATGGAACCCTTTTGCAGAGGGGGATGATAATTAATTCCAAAAATC
Organism: Oryctolagus cuniculus; assembly: GCF_051225735.1. Classification (NCBI taxonomy): domain Eukaryota; kingdom Metazoa; phylum Chordata; class Mammalia; order Lagomorpha; family Leporidae; genus Oryctolagus; species Oryctolagus cuniculus. Next base: position 80,832,821 of record NC_142879.1, on the reverse strand, counting down.
AATTTGCCAGCGATTTTCAGGTGAATTGAATGAGTTTTCCAAAGCCAGTCAGCTGGGAGGGTTGGATGAATGCGGAAACAGCCTGTTTCCTTGTGACTAAATCAAGCACACTATCAAAAAGGACTCTTCCATTTCTTTGGCTCTTTTCATATTTTTCTTCTTTATCATGGTTTGTAATGAATTTTCTGATGTGAGCTTTGATTTTGAGGCTGGAATATGGAGTTCAAGACCAGAAGGAATGGTCTTTTTCAATCAGGGCACAGCTGTTGGCTTGCTCCACTTCTGGCTTTCTGTCATGGTTTTGGGTGCCTCAGCCGAGTTTTGGTTTCCTGAGTGGCAATTTCCTAAATGATTTCTGGGTCTGAGTTGGTTTTGCCTTCTTCCTTCCCAAATTTTGTATTCTGACGCAATACAAACACGAGTTTAGACAGCAGATCCATTATGAAAGAAAAAACAAAACCAATTAGCGTGTCATGCTTAGAATTCTAGAGGCAGCACGACCACCATGAGTTTTTGTGCTTTGGAAAAAGAAATGGAACCCTTTTGCAGAGGGGAATGATAATTAATTCCCCAAATCAGTTTGCCAGCGATTTTCAGGTGAATTGAATGAGTTTTCCAAAGCCAGTCAGCTGGGAGGGGTGGATGAATCCGGAAACAGCCTGTTTCCTTGTGACTAAATCAAGCCCACTATCAAAAAGGACTCTTGCATTTCTTTGGCTCATTTCACATTTTTCTTCTTTATCATGGTTTGTCATGAATTTTCTGATGTGAGCTTTGATTTTGAGGCGGGAATATGGAGTTCAAGACATGGAAGGAATGGTCTATTTCAATCAGGGCACAGCTGTTGGCTTGCTCCAATTCTGGCTTTCTGTCATGGTTTTGGGTGCCTCAGCCGAGTTTTGGTTTCTTGAGCGGCAATTTCCTAAAGGATTTCTGGGTCTGAGTTGGTTTTGCCTTCTTCCTTCCCAAATTTTGTATTGTGACCAATACAAACACGAGTTTAGACAGCAGATCCATTATGAAATAAAAACCAAAACCAATGAGCGTGTCATGCTTAGAATTCTAGAGGCAGCACGACCAACATGAGTTTTTGTGTTTTGGAAAAAGAAATGGAACGCTTTTGCAGAGGGGAACGATAATTAATTCCCCAAATCTGTTTGCCAGCGATTTTCAGGTGAATTGAATGAGTTTTCCAAAGCCAGTCAGCTGGGAGGGGTGGATGAATCCGGAAACAGCCTGTTTCCTTGTGACTAAATCAAGCACACTATCAAAAAGGACTCTTGCATTTCTTTGTCTCTTTTCACATTTTTCTTATTTCTCATGGTTTGTAATGAATTTTCTGATGTGAGCTTTGATTTTGAGGCTGGAATATGGAGTTCAAGACACGGAAGGAATGGTCTTTTTCAATCAGGGCACAGCTGTTGGCTTGCTCCAATTCTGGCTTTCTGTCATGGTTTTGGGTGCCTCAGCCGAATTTTGGTTTCCTGAGTGGCAATTTCCTAAATGATTTCCGGGTCTGACTTGGTTTTGCCTTCTTCCTTCCCAAATTTTGTATTCTGACGCAATACAAACACGAGTTAAGACAGCAGATCCATTATGAAATAAAAAACAAAACCAATTAGCGTGTCATGCTTAGAATTCTAGAGGCAGCATGACCAACATGAGTTTTTGTGCTTTGGAAAAAGAAATGGAACCCTTTTGCAGAGGGGAACGATAATTAATTCCCCAAATCAGTTTGCCAGCGATTTTCAGGTGAATTGAATGAGTTTTCCAAAGCCAGTCAGCTGGGAGGGGTGGATGAATCCGGAAACAGCCTGTTTCCTTGTGACTAAATCAAGCCCACTATCAAAAAGGACTCTTCCAGTTCTTTGGCTCTTTTCACATTTTTCTTCTTTATCATGGTTTGTAATGAATTTTCTGATGTTAGCTTTGATTTTGAGGCTGGAATATGGAGTTCAAGACACGGAAGGAATGGTCTTTTTCAATCAGGGCACAGCTGTTGGCTTGCTCCAATTCTGGCTTTCTGTCATGGTTTTGGGTGCCTCAGCCGAGTTTCGGTTTCTTGAGCGGCAATTTACTAAAGGATTTCTGGGTCTGAGTAGGTTTTGCCTTCTTCCTTCCCAAATTTTGTATTCTGACGCAATACAAACACGAGTTTAGACAGCAGATCCATTATGAAAGAAAAAACAAAACGAATTAGCGTGTGATGCTTAGAATTCTATAGGCAGCACAACCAACATGAGTTTTTGTGCTTTGGACAAAGAAATGGAACCCTTTTGCAGAGGGGAATGATAATTAATTCCCCCAATCAGTTTGCCAGCGATTTTCAGGGGAATTGAATGAGTTTTCCAAAGCCAGTCAGCTGGGAGGGGTGGATGAATCCGGAAACAGCCTGTTTCCTTGTGACTAAATCGAGCCCACTATCAAAAAGAACTCTTGCATTTCTTTGGCTCTTTTCACATTTTTCTTGTTTCTCATGGTTTGTAATGAATTTTCTGATGTGAGCTTTGATTTTGAGGCTGGAATATGGAGTTCAAGACCGGAAGGAATGGTCTTTTTCAATCAGGGCACAGCTGTTGGCTTGCTCCAATTCTGGCTTTCTGTCATGGTTTTGGGTGCCTCAGCCGAGATTTGGTTTCCTGAGCGACAATTTCCTAAATGATTTCTGGGTCTGAGTGGGTTTTGCCTTCTTCCTTCCCAAATTTTGTATTCTGACGCAATACAAACACGAGTTTAGACAGCAGATCCATTATGAAATAAAAAACAAAACCAATGAGCGTGTCATGCTTAGAATTCTAGAGGCAGCACGACCAACATGAGTTTTTGTGTTTTGGAAAAAGAAATGGAACCCTTTTGCAGAGGGGAACGATATTTAATTCCCCAAATCAGTTTGCCAGTGATTTTCAGGTGAATTGAATGAGTTTTCCAAAGCCAGTCAGCTGGGAGGGGTGGATGAATCCGGAAACAGCCTGTTTCCTTGTGACTAAATCAAGCCCACTATCAAAAAGGACTCTTGCATTTCTTTGGCTCTTTTCACATTTTTCTTGTTTCTCATGGTTTGTAATGAATTTTCTGATGTGAGCTTTGATTTTGAGGCTGGAATATGGAGTTCAAGACACGGAAGGAATGGTCTTTTTCAATCAGGGCACAGCTGTTGGCTTGCTCCAATTCTGGCTTTCTGTCATGGTTTTGGGTGCCTCAGCCGCGTTTTGGTTTCTTGAGCAGCAATTTCCTAAAGGATTTCTGGGTCTGAGTTGGTTTTGCCTTCTTCCTTCCCAAACTTTTAATCTGACACAATACAAACACGAGTTTAGACAGCAGATCCATTATGAAATCAAAAACAATAACAATGAGGGTGTCATGCTTAAAATTCTAGAGGATGGCATTTGGAGGGTGAACCAACGGCAAAGGAAGACCTTTCTCTCTGTATCTCTCTCTCACTGTCCACTCTGCCTGTGAAAAAATAAAAAAATAAAAAAAAAAAGAATTCTAGAGGCAGCACGACCAACAAGAGTTTTTGTGTTTTGGAAAAAGAAATGGAACCCTTTTGCAGAGGGGAATGATAATTAATTCCCCAAATCAGTTTGCCAGCAATTCTCAGGTGAATTGAATGAGTTTTCCAAAGCCAGTCAGCTGGGAGGGGTGGATGAATCCGGAAACAGCCTGTTTCCTTGTGACTAAATCAAGCCCACTATCAACAAGGACTCTTCCATTTCTTTGGCTCTTTTCACATTTTTCTTCTTTATCATGGTTTGTTATGAATTTTCTGATGTGAGCTTTGATTTTGAGGCTGGAATATGGAGTTCAAGACCGGAAGGAATGGTCTTTTTCAATCAGGGCACAGCTGTTGGCTTGCTCCAATTCTGGCTTTTTGTCATGGTTTTGGGTGCCTCAGCCGAGTTTTGATTTCTTGAGCGGAAATTTCCTAAATGATTTCTGGGTCTGAGTTGGTTTTGCCTTCTTCCTTCCCAAATTTTGTATTCTGACACAACACAAACACGAGTTTAGGCAGCAGATCCATTATGAAATGAAAAAAACCAAAAAGACTTAGCCTGTCATGCTTAGAATTCTAGAGGCAGCACGACCAACATGAGTTTTTGTGCTTTCGACAAAGAAATGGAAGCCTTTTGCAGAGGGGAACGATCATTAATACCCAAATCAGTTTGCCAGCGATTTTCAGGTGAATTGAATGAGTTTTCCAAAGCCAGTCAGCTGGGAGGGGTGGATGAATCCGGAAACAGCCTGTTTCCTTGTGACTAAATCAAGCCCACTACCAAAAAGGACTCTTCCATTTCTTTGGCTCTTTTCACATTTTTCTTCTTTATCATGGTTTGTAATGAATTTTCTGATGTGAGCTTTGATTTTGAGGCTGGAATATGGAGTTCAAGACACGGAAGGAATGGTCTTTTTCAATCAGGGCACAGCTGTTGGCTTGCTCCAATTCTGGCTTTCTGTCATGGTTTTGGGTGCCTCAGCCGAGATTTGGTTTCCTGAGCGGCAATTTCCTAAAGGATTTTTGGGTCTGAGTTGGTTTTGCCTTCTTCCTTCCCAAATTTTGTATTCTGACGCAATAAAAACACGAGTTTAGACAGCAGATACATTATGAAAGAAAAAACAAAACCAATGAGCGTGTCATGCTTAGAATTCTAGAGGCAGCACAACCAACATGAGTTTATGTGTTTTGGACAAAGAAATGGAACCCTTTTGCAGAGGGGAACTATAATTAATTCCCCAAATCAGTTTGCCAGCGATTCTCAGGTGAATTGAATGAGTTTTCCAAAGCCAGTCAGCTGGGAGGGGTGGATGAATCCGGAAACAGCCTGTTTCCTTGTGACTAAATCAAGCCCACTATCAAAAAGCACTCTTCCATTTCTTTGGCTCTTTTCACATTTTTCTTCTTTATCATGGTTAGTAATGAATTTTCTGATGTGAGCTTTGATTTTGAGGCTGGAATATGGAGTTCAAGACACGGAAGGAATGGTCTTTTTCAATCAGGGCACAGCTGTTGGCTTGCTCCAATTCTGGCTTTCTGTCATGGTTTTGGGTGCCTCAGCCGAGATTTGGTTTCCTGAGCGGCAATTTCCTAAAGGATTTCTGGGTGTGAGTTGGTTTTGCCTTCTTCCTTCCCAAATTTTGTATTCTGACGCAATACAAACACGAGTTTAGACAGCAGATCCATTATGAAATGAAAAAAAACAAAACCACTTAGCCTGTCATGCTTAGAATTCTAGAGGCAGCACGACCAACATGAGTTTTTGTGCTTTGGACAAAGAAATGGAACCCTTTTGCAGAGGGGAACGATCATTAATTCCCCAAATCAGTTTGCCAGTGGTTTTCAGGTGAATTGAATGAGTTTTCCAAAGCCAGTCAGCTGGCAGGGGTGGATGAATCCGGAAACAGCCTGTTTCCTTGTGACTAAATCAAGCCCACTATCAAAAAGAACTCTTGCATTTCTTTGGCTCTTCTCATTTTTTCTTCTTTATCATGGTTTGTAATGAATTTTCTGATGTGAGCTTTGATTTTGAGGCTGGAATATGGAGTTCAAGACACGGAAGGAATGGTCTTTTTCAATCAGAGCACAGCTGTTGGCTTGCTCCAATTCTGGCTTTCTGTCATGGTTTTGGGTGCCTCAGCCAAGTTTTGGTTTCCTGAGTGGCAATTTCCTAAATGATTTCTGGGTCTGAGTTGGTTTTGCCTTCTTCCTTCCCAAATTTTGTATTCTGACGCAATACACACACGAGTTTAGACAGCAGATCCATTATGAAAGAAAAAAAACAAAACCAATGAGCGTGTCATGCTTAGAATTCTAGAGGCAGCACGACCAACATGAGTTTTTGTGTTCTGGAAAAATTAATGGAACCCTTTTGCAGAGGGGAATGATAATTAATTCCCCAAGTCAGTTTGCCAGCGATTTTCAGGTGAATTGAATGAGTTTTCCAAAGCCAGTCAGCTGGGAGGGGTGGATGAATGCGGAAACAGCCTGTTTCCTTGTGACTAAATCAAGCCCACTCTCAAAAAGGACTCTTCCATTTCTTTGGCTCTTCTCACTTTTTTCTTCTTTATCATGTTTTGTAATGAATTTTCTGATGTGATCTTTGATTTGAGGCTGGAATATGGAGTTCAAGACACGGAAGGAATGGTCTTTTTCAATCAGGGCACAGCTGCTGGTTTGCTCCAATTCTGGCTTTCTGTCATGGTTTTGGGTGCCTCAGCCGAGTTTTGGTTTCTTGAGCGGCAATTTCCTAAATAATTTCTGGGTCTGAGTTGGTTTTCCTTTCTTCCTTCCCAAATTTTGTATTCTGACGCAATACAAACACGAGTTTAGACAGCAGATCCATTATGAAATCAAAAACAATACCAATGAGGGTGTCATGCTTAAAATTCTAGATGATGGCCATTGGAGGGTGAACCAACGACAAAGGAAGACCTTTCTCTCTGTCTCTCTCTCTCACTGTCAACTCTGCCTGTCAAAAAATAAAAAAATAAAAAAAAAAAAAGTATTCTAGAGGCAGCACGACCAACATGAGTTTTTGTGTTTTGGACAAAGAAATGGAACCCTTATGCAGAGGGGAATGATAATTAATTCCCCAAATCAGTTTGCCAGCGATTCTCAGGTGAATTGAATGAGTTTTCCAAAGCCAGTCAGCAGGGAGGGGTGGATGAATGCGGAAACAGCCTGTTTCCTTGTGACTAAATCAAGCCCACTCTCAAAAAGGACTCTTCCATTTCTTTGGCTCTTTTCACATTTTTCTTCTTTATCATGGTTTGTAATGAATTTTCTGATGTGAGCTTTGATTCTGAGGCTGGAATATGGAGTTCAAGACCCGGAAGGAATGGTCTTTTTCAATCAGGGCACAGCTGTTGGCTTGCTCCAATTCTGGCTTTCTGTCATGGTTTTGCGTGCCTCAGCCGAGTTTTGGTTTCCTGAGCGGCAATTTCCTAAAGGATTTCTGGGTCTGAGTTGGTTTTGCCTTCTTCCTTCCCAAACTTTTATTCTGACACAATACAAACACGAGTTTAGACAGCAGATCCATTATGAAATAAAAAACAATACCAATGAGGGTGTCATGCTTAAAATTATAGAGGATGGCATTTGGAGGGTAAACCAACGGCAAAGGAAGACCTTTCTCACTGTATCTCTCTCTCACTGTCCACTCTGCCTGTCAAAAAATAAAAAAATAAAAAAAAAAAAGAATTCTAGAGGCAGCACGACCAACATGAGTTTTTGTGTTTTGGAAAAAGAAATGGAACCCTTTTGCAGAGGGGAACGATCATTAATTCCCCAAATCAGTTTGCCAGTGGTTTTCAGGTGAATTGAATGAGTTTTCCAAAGCCAGTCAGCTGGCAGGGGTGGATGAATCCGGAAACAGCCTGTTTCCTTGTGACTAAATCAAGCCCACTATCAAAAAGGACTCTTGCATTTCTTTGGCTCTTCTCACTTTTTTCTTCTTTATCATGGTTTGTAATGAATTTTCTGATGTGAGCTTTGATTTTGAGGCTGGAATATGGAGTTCAAGACCGGAAGTAATGGTCTTTTTCAATCAGGGCACAGCTGTTGGCTTGCTCCAATTCTGGCTTTCTGTCATGGTTTTGGGTGCCTCAGCCGAGTTTTGGTTTCTTGAGCGGCAATTTCCTAAAGGATTTCTGGGTCTGAGTTGGTTTTGCCTTATTCCTTCCCAAATTTTGTATTCTGACGCAATACAAACACGAGTTTAGACAGCAGATCCATTATGAAATGAAAAAAACCAAAACCAATTAGCGTGTCATGCTTAGAATTCTAGAGGCAGCACGACCAACATGAGTTTTTGTGCTTTGGACAAAAATTGGAAGCCTTTTGCAGAGGGGAACGAAAATTAATTCCCCAAATCAGTTTGCCAGCGATTTTCAGGTGAATTGAATGAGATTTCCAAAGCCAGTCAGCTGGGAGGGGTGGATGAATCCGGAAACAGCCTGTTTCCTTGTGACTAAATCAAGCCCACTATCAAAAAGGACTCTTCCATTTCTTTGGCTCTTTTCACATTTTTCTTCTTTATCATGGTTTGTAATGAATTTTCTGATGTGAGCTTTGATTTTGAGGCTGGAATATGGAGTTCAAGACACGGAAGGAATGGTCTTTTTCAATCAGGGCACAGCTGTTGGCTTGCTCCAATTCTGGCTTTTTGTCATGGTTTTGGGTGCCTCAGCCGAGTTTTGATTTCTTGAGCGGCAATTTCCTAAAGGATTTCTGGGTCTGAGTTGGTTTTGCCTTGTTCCTTCCCAAATTTTATATTCTGACGCAACACAAACACGAGTTTAGACAGCAGATCCATTATGAAATGAAAAAATCCAAAACCACTTAGCGTGTCATGCTTAGAATTCTAGAGGCAGCACGACCAACATGAGTTTTTGTGTTTTGGACAAAGAAATGGAACCCTTTTGCAGAGGGGAACGATCATTAATACCCAAATCAGTTTGCCAGCAATTTTCAGGTGAATTGAATGAGTTTTCCAAAGCCAGTCAGCTGGGAGGGGTGGATGAATCCGGAAACAGCCTGTTTCCTTGTGATTAAATAAAGCCCACTCTCAAAAAGGACTCTTCCATTTCTTTGGCTCTTTTCACATTTTTCTTATTTCTCATATTTTGTAATGAATTTTCTGATGTGAGCTTTGATTTTGAGGCTGGAATATGGAGTTCAAGACACGGAAGGAATGGTTTTTTTCAATCAGGGCACAGCTGTTGGCTTGCTCCAATTCTGGCTTTCTGTCATGGTTTTGGGTGCCTCAGCCGAGATTTGGTTTCCTGAGCGGCAATTTCCTAAAGGATTTCTGTGTCTGAGTTGGTTTTGCCTTCTTCCTTCCCAAATTTTGTATTCTGACGCAATACAAACACGAGTTTAGACAGCAGATCCATTATGAAAGAAAAAACAAATCCAATGAGCGTGTCATTCTTAGAATTCTCTAGGCAGCACAACCAACATGAGTTTTTGTGTTTTGGAAAAAGAAATGGAACCCTTTTGCAGAGGGGCACGATAATTAATTCCCCAAATCAGTTTGCCAGCGATTTTCAGGTGAATTGAATGAGTTTTCCAAAGCCAGTCAGCTGGGAGGGGTGGATGAATGCGGAAACAGCCTGTTTCCTTGTGATTAAATCAAGCCCACTATCAAAAAGGACTCTTGCATTTCTTTGGCTCTTTTCACATTTTTCTTCTTTATCATGGTTTGTAATGAATTTTCTGATGTGAGCTTTGATTTTGAGGCTGGAATATGGAGTTCAAGACACGGAAGGAATGGTCTTTTTCAATCAGGGCACAGCTGTTGGCTTGCTCCAATTCTGGTTTTCTGTCTTGGTTTTGGGTGACTCAGCCGAGTTTTGGTTTCTTGAGCGGCAATTTCCTGAATGATTTCTGGGTCTGCGTTGGTTTTGCCTTCTTCCTTCCCAAATTTTGTATTCTGACGCAATACAAACACGAGTTTAGACAGCAGATCCATTATGAAATGAAAAAAACCAAAACGAATTAGCGTGTCATGCTTAGAATTCTAGAGGCAGCACGACCAACATGAGTTTTTGTGTTTTGGACAAAGAAATGGAACCATTTGCAGAGGGGAACGATAATTAATTCCCCAAATCAGTTTGCCAGCAATTTTCAGGTGAATTGAATGAGTTTTCCAAAGCCAGTCAGCTGGGAGGGGTGGATGAATCCGGAAACAGCCTGTTTCCTTGTGACTAAATCAAGCCCACTATCAAAAAGCACTCTTCCATTTCTTTGGCTCTTCTCACTTTTTTCTTCTTTATCATGGTTTGTAATGAATTTTCTGATGTGAGCTTTGATTTTGAGGCTGGAATATGGAGTTCAAGACACGGAAGGAATGGTCTTTTTCAATCAGGGCACAGCTGTTGGCTTGCTCCAATTCTGGCTTTCTGTCATGGTTTTGGGTGCCTCAGCCGAGTTTTGCTTTCTTGAGCGGCAATTTCCTAAAGGATTTCTGGGTCTGAGTTGGTTTTGCCTTCTTCCTTCCCAAATTTTGTATTCTGACGCAATACAAACACGAGTTTAGACAGCAGATCCACTATGAAATAAAAAAAAAAAACAAAACCAATTAGCGTGTCATGCTTAGAATTCTAGAGGCAGCACGACCAACATGAGTTTTTGTGTTTTGGACAAAGAAATGGAATCCTTTTGCAGAGGGGAACGATAATTTATTCCCCAAATCAGTTTGCCAGCGATTTTCAGGTGAATTGAATGAGTTTTCCAAAGCCAGTCAGCTGGGAGGGGTGGATGAATCCGGAAACAGCCTGTTTCCTTGTGACTAAATCAAGCCCACTATCAAAAAGGACTCTTGCATTTCTTTGGCTCTTCTCATTTTTTCTTCTTTATCATGGTTAGTAATGAATTTTCTGATGTGAGCTTTGATTTTGAGGCTGGAATATGGAGTTCAAGACACGGAAGGAATGGTCTTTTTCAATCAGGGCACAGCTGTTGGCTTGCTCCAATTCTGGCTTTCTGTCATGGTTTTGGGTGCCTCAGCCGAGATTTGGTTTCCTGAGCGGCAATTTCCTAAAGGATTTCTGGGTGTGAGTTGGTTTTGCCTTCTTCCTTCCCAAATTTTGTATTCTGACGCAATACAAACACGAGTTTAGACAGCAGATCCATTATGAAATGAAAAAAAACAAAACCACTTAGCCTGTCATGCTTAGAATTCTAGAGGCAGCACGACCAACATGAGTTTTTCTGCTTTGGACAAAGAAATGGAACCCTTTTGCAGAGGGGAACGATCATTAATTCCCCAAATCAGTTTGCCAGTGGTTTTCAGGTGAATTGAATGAGTTTTCCAAAGCCAGTCAGCTGGCAGGGGTGGATGAATCCGGAAACAGCCTGTTTCCTTGTGACTAAATCAAGCCCACTATCAAAAAGAACTCTTGCATTTCTTTGGCTCTTCTCATTTTTTCTTCTTTATCATGGTTTGTAATGAATTTTCTGATGTGAGCTTTGATTTTGAGGCTGGAATATGGAGTTCAAGACACGGAAGGAATGGTCTTTTTCAATCAGAGCACAGCTGTTGGCTTGCTCCAATTCTGGCTTTCTGTCATGGTTTTGGGTGCCTCAGCCGAGTTGGTTTCCTGAGTGGCAATTTCCTAAATGATTTCTGGGTCTGAGTTGGTTTTGCCTTCTTCCTTCCCAAATTTTGTATTCTGACGCAATACACACATGAGTTTAGACAGCAGATCCATTATGAAAGAAAAAAAACAAAACCAATGAGCGTGTCATGCTTAGAATTCTAGAGGCAGCACGACCAACATGAGTTTTTGTGTTCTGGAAAAATTAATGGAACCCTTTTGCAGAGGGGAATGATAATTAATTCCCCAAGTCAGTTTGCCAGCGATTTTCAGGTGAATTGAATGAGTTTTCCAAAGCCAGTCAGCTGGGAGGGGTGGATGAATGCGGAAACAGCCTGTTTCCTTGTGACTAAATCAAGCCCACTATCAAAAAGGACTCTTCCATTTCTTTGGCTCTTTTCAAATTTTTCTTCTTTATCATGTTTTGTAATGAATTTTCTGATGTGATCTTTGATTTTGAGGCTGGAATATGGAGTTCAAGACACGGAAGGAATGGTCTTTTTCAATCAGGGCACAGCTGCTGGTTTGCTCCAATTCTGGCTTTCTGTCATGGTTTTGGGTGCCTCAGCCGAGTTTTGGTTTCTTGAGCGGCAATTTCCTAAATAATTTCTGGGTCTGAGTTGGTTTTCCTTTCTTCCTTCCCAAATTTTGTATTCTGACGCAATACAAACACGAGTTTAGACAGCAGATCCATTATGAAATCAAAAACAATACCAATGAGGGTGTCATGCTTAAAATTCTAGATGATGGCCATTGGAGGGTGAACCAACGACAAAGGAAGACCTTTCTCTCTGTCTCTCTCTCTCACTGTCAACTCTGCCTGTCAAAAAATAAAAAAATAAAAAAAAAAAAGTATTCTAGAGGCAGCACGACCAACATGAGTTTTTGTGTTTTGGACAAAGAAATGGAACCCTTATGCAGAGGGGAATGATAATTAATTCCCCAAATCAGTTTGCCAGCGATTCTCAGGTGAATTGAATGAGTTTTCCAAAGCCAGTCAGCTGGGAGGGGTGGATGAATCCGGAAACAGCCTGTTTCCTTGTGACTAAATCAAGCCCACTATCAAAAAGGACTCTTGCATTTCTTTGGCTCTTTTCACATTTTTCTTCTTTATCATGGTTTGTAATGAATTTTCTGATGTGAGCTTTGATTCTGAGGCTGGAATATGGAGTTCAAGACCCGGAAGGAATGGTCTTTTTCAATCAGGGCACAGCTGTTGGCTTGCTCCAATTCTGGCTTTCTGTCATGGTTTTGCGTGCCTCAGCCGAGTTTTGGTTTCCTGAGCGGCAATTTCCTAAAGGATTTCTGGGTCTGAGTTGGTTTTGCCTTCTTCCTTCCCAAACTTTTATTCTGACACAATACAAACACGAGTTTAGACAGCAGATCCATTATGAAATAAAAAACAATACCAATGAGGGTGTCATGCTTAAAATTATAGAGGATGGCATTTGGAGGGTAAACCAACGGCAAAGGAAGACCTTTCTCACTGTATCTCTCTCTCACTGTCCACTCTGCCTGTCAAAAAATAAAAAAATAAAAAAAAAAAGAATTCTAGAGGCAGCACGACCAACATGAGTTTTTGTGTTTTGGAAAAAGAAATGGAACCCTTTTGCAGAGGGGAATGATCATTAATTCCCCAAATCAGTTTGCCAGTGGTTTTCAGGTGAATTGAATGAGTTTTCCAAAGCCAGTCAGCTGGCAGGGGTGGATGAATCCGGAAACAGCCTGTTTCCTTGTGACTAAATCAAGCCCACTATCAAAAAGGACTCTTGCATTTCTTTGGCTCTTCTCACTTTTTTCTTCTTTATCATGGTTTGTAATGAATTTTCTGATGTGAGCTTTGATTTTGAGGCTGGAATATGGAGTTCAAGACCGGAAGTAATGGTCTTTTTCAATCAGGGCACAGCTGTTGGCTTGCTCCAATTCTGGCTTTCTGTCATGGTTTTGGGTGCCTCAGCCGAGTTTTGGTTTCTTGAGCGGCAATTTCCTAAAGGATTTCTGGGTCTGAGTTGGTTTTGCCTTATTCCTTCCCAAATTTTGTATTCTGACGCAATACAAACACGAGTTTAGACAGCAGATCCATTATGAAATGAAAAAAACCAAAACCAATTAGCGTGTCATGCTTAGAATTCTAGAGGCAGCACGACCAACATGAGTTTTTGTGCTTTGGACAAAAATTGGAAGCCTTTTGCAGAGGGGAACGATAATTAATTCCCCAAATCAGTTTGCCAGCGATTTTCAGGTGAATTGAATGAGATTTCCAAAGCCAGTCAGCTGGGAGGGGTGGATGAATCCGGAAACAGCCGGTTTCCTTGTGACTAAATCAAGCCCACTATCAAAAAGGACTCTTCCATTTCTTTGGCTCTTTTCACATTTTTCTTCTTTATCATGGTTTGTAATGAATTTTCTGATGTGAGCTTTGATTTTGAGGCTGGAATATGGAGTTCAAGACACGGAAGGAATGGTCTTTTTCAATCAGGGCACAGCTGTTGGCTTGCTCCAATTCTGGCTTTTTGTCATGGTTTTGGGTGCCTCAGCCGAGTTTTGGTTTCTTCAGCGGCAATTTCCTAAAGGATTTCTGGGTCTGAGTTGGTTTTGCCTTGTTCCTTCCCAAATTTTATATTCTGACGCAACACAAACACGAGTTTAGACAGCAGATCCATTATGAAATGAAAAAAACCAAAACCACTTAGCGTGTCATGCTTAGAATTCTAGAGGCAGCACGACCAACATGAGTTTTTGTGTTTTGGACAAAGAAATGGAACCCTTTTGCAGAGGGGAACGATCATTAATACCCAAATCAGTTTGCCAGCAATTTTCAGGTGAATTGAATGAGTTTTCCAAAGCCAGTCAGCTGGGAGGGGTGGATGAATCCGGAAACAGCCTGTTTCCTTGTGATTAAATAAAGCCCACTCTCAAAAAGGACTCTTCCATTTCTTTGGCTCTTTTCACATTTTTCTTATTTCTCATATTTTGTAATGAATTTTCTGATGTGAGCTTTGATTTTGAGGCTGGAATATGGAGTTCAAGACACGGAAGGAATGGTTTTTTTCAATCAGGGCACAGCTGTTGGCTTGCTCCAATTCTGGCTTTCTGTCATGGTTTTGGGTGCCTCAGCCGAGATTTGGTTTCCTGAGCGGCAATTTCCTAAAGGATTTCTGTGTCTGAGTTGGTTTTGCCTTCTTCCTTCCCAAATTTTGTATTCTGACGCAATACAAACACGAGTTTAGACAGCAGATCCATTATGAAAGAAAAAACAAATCCAATGAGCGTGTCATTCTTAGAATTCTCTAGGCAGCACAACCAACATGAGTTTTTGTGTTTTGGAAAAAGAAATGGAACCCTTTTGCAGAGGGGCACGATAATTAATTCCCCAAATCAGTTTGCCAGCGATTTTCAGGTGAATTGAATGAGTTTTCCAAAGCCAGTCAGCTGGGAGGGGTGGATGAATGCGGAAACAGCCTGTTTCCTTGTGATTAAATCAAGCCCACTATCAAAAAGGACTCTTGCATTTCTTTGGCTCTTTTCACATTTTTCTTCTTTATCATGGTTTGTAATGAATTTTCTGATGTCAGCTTTGATTCTGAGGCTGGAATATGGAGTTCAAGACACGGAAGGAATGGTCTTTTTCAATCAGGGCCCAGCTGTTGCCTTGCTCCAATTCTGGCTTTCTGTCATGGTTTTGGGTGCCTCAGCCGAGTTTTGGTTTCTTGAGCGGCAATTTCCTAAATGATTTCTGGGTCTGAGTTGGTTTTGCCTTCTTCCTTCCCAAATTTTGTATTCTGACGCAATACAAACACGAGTTTAGACAGCAGATCCATTATGAAATGAAAAAAACCAAAACGAATTAGCGTGTCATGCTTAGAATTCTAGAGGCAGCACGACCAACATGAGGTTTTGTGTTTTGGACAAAGAAATGGAATCCTTTTGCAGAGGGGAACGATAATTAATTCCCCAAATCAGTTTGCCAGCGATTTTCAGGTGAATTGAATGAGTTTTCCAAAGCCAGTCAGCTGGGAGGGGTGGATGAATCCAGAAACAGCCTGTTTCCTTGTGACTAAATCAAGCCCACTATCAAAAAGGACTCTTGCATTTCTTTGGCTCTTTTCACATTTTTCTTCTTTATCATGGTTTGTAATGAATTTTCTGATGTGAGCTTTGATTTTGAGGCTGGAATATGGAGTTCAAGACACGGAAGGAATGGTCTTTTTCAATCAGGGCACAGCTGTTGGCTTGCTCCAATTCTGGTTTTCTGTCTTGGTTTTGGGTGACTCAGCCGAGTTTTGGTTTCTTGAGCGGCAATTTCCTGAATGATTTCTGGGTCTGCGTTGGTTTTGCCTTCTTCCTTCCCAAATTTTGTATTCTGACGCAATACAAACACGAGTTTAGACAGCAGATCCATTATGAAATGAAAAAAACCAAAACGAATTAGCGTGTCATGCTTAGAATTCTAGAGGCAGCACGACCAACATGAGTTTTTGTGTTTTGGACAAAGAAATGGAACCCTTTTGCAGAGGGGAACGATAATTAATTCCCCCAATCAGTTTGCCAGCGATTTTCAGGTGAATTGAATGAGTTTTCCAAAGCCAGTCAGCTGGGAGGGGTGGATGAATCCGGAAACAGCCTGTTTCCTTGTGACTAAATCAAGCCCACTATCAAAAAGGACTCTTGCATTTCTTTGGCTCTTCTCACTTTTTTCTTCTTTATCATGGTTTGTAATGAATTTTCTGATGTGAGCTTTGATTTTGAGGCTGGAATATGGAGTTCAAGACACGGAAGGAATGGTCTTTTTCAATCAGGGCACAGCTGTTGGCTTGCTCCAATTCTGGCTTTCTGTCATGGTTTTGGGTGCCTCAGCCGAGTTTTGCTTTCTTGAGCGGCAATTTCCTAAAGGATTTCTGGGTCTGAGTTGGTTTTGCCTTCTTCCTTCCCAAATTTTGTATTCTGACGCAATACAAACACGAGTTTAGACAGCAGATCCACTATGAAATAAAAAAAAAAACAAAACCAATTAGCGTGTCATGCTTAGAATTCTAGAGGCAGCACGACCAACATGAGTTTTTGTGTTTTGGACAAAGAAATGGAATCCTTTTGCAGAGGGGAACGATAATTTATTCCCCAAATCAGTTTGCCAGCGATTTTCAGGTGAATTGAATGAGTTTTCCAAAGCCAGTCAGCTGGGAGGGGTGGATGAATCCGGAAACAGCCTGTTTCCTTGTGACTAAATCAAGCCCACTATCAAAAAGCACTCTTCCATTTCTTTGGCTCTTCTCACTTTTTTCTTCTTTATCATGGTTTCTAATGAATTTTCGGATGTGATCTTTGATTTTGAGGCTGGAATATGTAGTTCAAGACACGGAAGGAATGGTCTTTTTCAATCAGGGCACAGCTGTTGGCTTGCTCCAATTCTGGCTTTCTGTCATGGTTTTGGGTGCCTCAGCCGAGTTTTGGTTTCTTGAGCGGCAATTTCCTGAATGATTTCTGGGTCTGAGTTGGTTTTGCCTTCTTCCTTCCCAAATTTTGTATTCTGACGCAATACAAACACGAGTTTAGACAGCAGATCCATTATGAAATGAAAAAAACCAAAACGAATTAGCGTGTCATGCTTAGAATTGTAGAGGCAGCACGACCAACATGAGTTTTTGTGTTTTGGAAAAAGAAATGGAACCCTTTTGCAGAGGGGAACGATCATTAATTCCCCAAATCAGTTTGCCAGCGATTTTCAGGGGAATTGAATGAGTTTTCCAAAGCCAGTCAGCTGGGAGGGGTGGATGAATCCGGAAACAGCCTGTTTCCTTGTGACTAAATCAAGCCCACTATCAAAAAGGACTCTTCCATTTCTTTGGCTCTTTTCACATTTTTCTTCTTTATCATGGTTTGTAATGAATTTTCTGATGTGAGCTTTGATTTTGAGGCTGGAATATGGAGTTCAAGACACGGAAGGAATGGTCTTTTTCAATCAGAGCACAGCTGTTGGCTTGCTCCAATTCTGGCTTTCTGTCATGGTTTTGGGTGCCTCAGCCGAGTTGGTTTCCTGAGTGGCAATTTCCTAAATGATTTCTGGGTCTGAGTTGGTTTTGCCTTCTTCCTTCCCAAATTTTGTATTCTGACGCAATACACACACGAGTTTAGACAGCAGATCCATTATGAAAGAAAAAAAACAAAACCAATGAGCGTGTCATGCTTAGAATTCTAGAGGCAGCACGACCAACATGAGTTTTTGTGTTCTGGAAAAATTAATGGAACCCTTTTGCAGAGGGGAATGATAATTAATTCCCCAAGTCAGTTTGCCAGCGATTTTCAGGTGAATTGAATGAGTTTTCCAAAGCCAGTCAGCTGGGAGGGGTGGATGAATGCGGAAACAGCCTGTTTCCTTGTGACTAAATCAAGCCCACTATCAAAAAGGACTCTTCCATTTCTTTGGCTCTTTTCACATTTTTCTTCTTTATCATGTTTTGTAATGAATTTTCTGATGTGATCTTTGATTTTGAGGCTGGAATATGGAGTTCAAGACACGGAAGGAATGGTCTTTTTCAATCAGGGCACAGCTGCTGGTTTGCTCCAATTCTGGCTTTCTGTCATGGTTTTGGGTGCCTCAGCCGAGTTTTGGTTTCTTGAGCGGCAATTTCCTAAATAATTTCTGGGTCTGAGTTGGTTTTCCTTTCTTCCTTCCCAAATTTTGTATTCTGACGCAATACAAACACGAGTTTAGACAGCAGATCCATTATGAAATCAAAAACAATACCAATGAGGGTGTCATGCTTAAAATTCTAGATGATGGCCATTGGAGGGTGAACCAACGACAAAGGAAGACCTTTCTCTCTGTCTCTCTCTCTCACTGTCAACTCTGCCTGTCAAAAAATAAAAAAATAAAAAAAAAAAAGTATTCTAGAGGCAGCACGACCAACATGAGTTTTTGTGTTTTGGACAAAGAAATGGAACCCTTATGCAGAGGGGAATGATAATTAATTCCCCAAATCAGTTTGCCAGCGATTCTCAGGTGAATTGAATGAGTTTTCCAAAGCCAGTCAGCAGGGAGGGGTGGATGAATGCGGAAACAGCCTGTTTCCTTGTGACTAAATCAAGCCCACTATCAAAAAGGACTCTTGCATTTCTTTGGCTCTTTTCACATTTTTCTTCTTTATCATGGTTTGTAATGAATTTTCTGATGTGAGCTTTGATTCTGAGGCTGGAATATGGAGTTCAAGACCCGGAAGGAATGGTCTTTTTCAATCAGGGCACAGCTGTTGGCTTGCTCCAATTCTGGCTTTCTGTCATGGTTTTGCGTGCCTCAGCCGAGTTTTGGTTTCCTGAGCGGCAATTTCCTAAAGGATTTCTGGGTCTGAGTTGGTTTTGCCTTCTTCCTTCCCAAACTTTTATTCTGACACAATACAAACACGAGTTTAGACAGCAGATCCATTATGAAATAAAAAACAATACCAATGAGGGTGTCATGCTTAAAATTATAGAGGATGGCATTTGGAGGGTAAACCAACGGCAAAGGAAGACCTTTCTCACTGTATCTCTCTCTCACTGTCCACTCTGCCTGTCAAAAAATAAAAAAATAAAAAAAAAAAGAATTCTAGAGGCAGCACGACCAACATGAGTTTTTGTGTTTTGGAAAAAGAAATGGAACCCTTTTGCAGAGGGGAACGATCATTAATTCCCCAAATCAGTTTGCCAGTGGTTTTCAGGTGAATTGAATGAGTTTTCCAAAGCCAGTCAGCTGGCAGGGGTGGATGAATCCGGAAACAGCCTGTTTCCTTGTGACTAAATCAAGCCCACTATCAAAAAGGACTCTTGCATTTCTTTGGCTCTTCTCACTTTTTTCTTCTTTATCATGGTTTGTAATGAATTTTCTGATGTGAGCTTTGATTTTGAGGCTGGAATATGGAGTTCAAGACCGGAAGTAATGGTCTTTTTCAATCAGGGCACAGCTGTTGGCTTGCTCCAATTCTGGCTTTCTGTCATGGTTTTGGGTGCCTCAGCCGAGTTTTGGTTTCTTGAGCGGCAATTTCCTAAAGGATTTCTGGGTCTGAGTTGGTTTTGCCTTATTCCTTCCCAAATTTTGTATTCTGACGCAATACAAACACGAGTTTAGACAGCAGATCCATTATGAAATGAAAAAAACCAAAACCAATTAGCGTGTCATGCTTAGAATTCTAGAGGCAGCACGACCAACATGAGTTTTTGTGCTTTGGACAAAAATTGGAAGCCTTTTGCAGAGGGGAACGATAATTAATTCCCCAAATCAGTTTGCCAGCGATTTTCAGGTGAATTGAATGAGATTTCCAAAGCCAGTCAGCTGGGAGGGGTGGATGAATCCGGAAACAGCCTGTTTCCTTGTGACTAAATCAAGCCCACTATCAAAAAGGACTCTTCCATTTCTTTGGCTCTTTTCACATTTTTCTTCTTTATCATGGTTTGTAATGAATTTTCTGATGTGAGCTTTGATTTTGAGGCTGGAATATGGAGTTCAAGACACGGAAGGAATGGTCTTTTTCAATCAGGGCACAGCTGTTGGCTTGCTCCAATTCTGGCTTTTTGTCATGGTTTTGGGTGCCTCAGCCGAGTTTTGGTTTCTTGAGCGGCAATTTCCTAAAGGATTTCTGGGTCTGAGTTGGTTTTGCCTTGTTCCTTCCCAAATTTTATATTCTGACGCAACACAAACACGAGTTTAGACAGCAGATCCATTATGAAATGAAAAAAACCAAAACCACTTAGCGTGTCATGCTTAGAATTCTAGAGGCAGCACGACCAACATGAGTTTTTGTGTTTTGGACAAAGAAATGGAACCCTTTTGCAGAGGGGAACGATCATTAATACCCAAATCAGTTTGCCAGCAATTTTCAGGTGAATTGAATGAGTTTTCCAAAGCCAGTCAGCTGGGAGGGGTGGATGAATCCGGAAACAGCCTGTTTCCTTGTGATTAAATAAAGCCCACTCTCAAAAAGGACTCTTCCATTTCTTTGGCTCTTTTCACATTTTTCTTATTTCTCATATTTTGTAATGAATTTTCTGATGTGAGCTTTGATTTTGAGGCTGGAATATGGAGTTCAAGACACGGAAGGAATGGTTTTTTTCAATCAGGGCACAGCTGTTGGCTTGCTCCAATTCTGGCTTTCTGTCATGGTTTTGGGTGCCTCAGCCGAGATTTGGTTTCCTGAGCGGCAATTTCCTAAAGGATTTCTGTGTCTGAGTTGGTTTTGCCTTCTTCCTTCCCAAATTTTGTATTCTGACGCAATACAAACACGAGTTTAGACAGCAGATCCATTATGAAAGAAAAAACAAATCCAATGAGCGTGTCATTCTTAGAATTCTCTAGGCAGCACAACCAACATGAGTTTTTGTGTTTTGGAAAAAGAAATGGAACCCTTTTGCAGAGGGGCACGATAATTAATTCCCCAAATCAGTTTGCCAGCGATTTTCAGGTGAATTGAATGAGTTTTCCAAAGCCAGTCAGCTGGGAGGGGTGGATGAATGCGGAAACAGCCTGTTTCCTTGTGATTAAATCAAGCCCACTATCAAAAAGGACTCTTGCATTTCTTTGGCTCTTTTCACATTTTTCTTCTTTATCATGGTTTGTAATGAATTTTCTGATGTCAGCTTTGATTCTGAGGCTGGAATATGGAGTTCAAGACACGGAAGGAATGGTCTTTTTCAATCAGGGCCCAGCTGTTGCCTTGCTCCAATTCTGGCTTTCTGTCATGGTTTTGGGTGCCTCAGCCGAGTTTTGGTTTCTTGAGCGGCAATTTCCTAAATGATTTCTGGGTCTGAGTTGGTTTTGCCTTCTTCCTTCCCAAATTTTGTATTCTGACGCAATACAAACACGAGTTTAGACAGCAGATCCATTATGAAATGAAAAAAACCAAAACGAATTAGCGTGTCATGCTTAGAATTCTAGAGGCAGCACGACCAACATGAGGTTTTGTGTTTTGGACAAAGAAATGGAATCCTTTTGCAGAGGGGAACGATAATTAATTCCCCAAATCAGTTTGCCAGCGATTTTCAGGTGAATTGAATGAGTTTTCCAAAGCCAGTCAGCTGGGAGGGGTGGATGAATCCAGAAACAGCCTGTTTCCTTGTGACTAAATCAAGCCCACTATCAAAAAGGACTCTTGCATTTCTTTGGCTCTTTTCACATTTTTCTTCTTTATCATGGTTTGTAATGAATTTTCTGATGTGAGCTTTGATTTTGAGGCTGGAATATGGAGTTCAAGACACGGAAGGAATGGTCTTTTTCAATCAGGGCACAGCTGTTGGCTTGCTCCAATTCTGGTTTTCTGTCTTGGTTTTGGGTGACTCAGCCGAGTTTTGGTTTCTTGAGCGGCAATTTCCTGAATGATTTCTGGGTCTGCGTTGGTTTTGCCTTCTTCCTTCCCAAATTTTGTATTCTGACGCAATACAAACACGAGTTTAGACAGCAGATCCATTATGAAATGAAAAAAACCAAAACGAATTAGCGTGTCATGCTTAGAATTCTAGAGGCAGCACGACCAACATGAGTTTTTGTGTTTTGGACAAAGAAATGGAACCATTTGCAGAGGGGAACGATAATTAATTCCCCAAATCAGTTTGCCAGCAATTTTCAGGTGAATTGAATGAGTTTTCCAAAGCCAGTCAGCTGGGAGGGGTGGATGAATCCGGAAACAGCCTGTTTCCTTGTGACTAAATCAAGCCCACTATCAAAAAGCACTCTTCCATTTCTTTGGCTCTTCTCACTTTTTTCTTCTTTATCATGGTTTGTAATGAATTTTCTGATGTGAGCTTTGATTTTGAGGCTGGAATATGGAGTTCAAGACACGGAAGGAATGGTCTTTTTCAATCAGGGCACAGCTGTTGGCTTGCTCCAATTCTGGCTTTCTGTCATGGTTTTGGGTGCCTCAGCCGAGTTTTGGTTTCTTGAGCGGCAATTTCCTAAAGGATTTCTGGGTGTGAGTTGGTTTTGCCTTCTTCCTTCCCAAATTTTGTATTCTGACGAAATACAAACACGAGTTTAGACAGCAGATCCATTATGAAATGAAAAAAACCAAAACGAATTAGCGTGTCATGCTTAGAATTCTAGAGGCAGCACGACCAACATGAGTTTTTGTGTTTTGGACAAAGAAATGGAACCCTTTTGCAGAGGGGAACGATAATTAATTCCCCCAATCAGTTTGCCAGCGATTTTCAGGTGAATTGAATGAGTTTTCCAAAGCCAGTCAGCTGGGAGGGGTGGATGAATCCGGAAACAGCCTGTTTCCTTGTGACTAAATCAAGCCCACTATCAAAAAGGACTCTTGCATTTCTTTGGCTCTTCTCACTTTTTTCTTCTTTATCATGGTTTGTAATGAATTTTCTGATGTGAGCTTTGATTTTGAGGCTGGAATATGGAGTTCAAGACACGGAAGGAATGGTCTTTTTCAATCAGGGCACAGCTGTTGGCTTGCTCCAATTCTGGCTTTCTGTCATGGTTTTGGGTGCCTCAGCCGAGTTTTGCTTTCTTGAGCGGCAATTTCCTAAAGGATTTCTGGGTCTGAGTTGGTTTTGCCTTCTTCCTTCCCAAATTTTGTATTCTGACGCAATACAAACACGAGTTTAGACAGCAGATCCACTATGAAATAAAAAAAAAAACAAAACCAATTAGCGTGTCATGCTTAGAATTCTAGAGGCAGCACGACCAACATGAGTTTTTGTGTTTTGGACAAAGAAATGGAATCCTTTTGCAGAGGGGAACGATAATTTATTCCCCAAATCAGTTTGCCAGCGATTTTCAGGTGAATTGAATGAGTTTTCCAAAGCCAGTCAGCTGGGAGGGGTGGATGAATCCGGAAACAGCCTGTTTCCTTGTGACTAAATCAAGCCCACTATCAAAAAGCACTCTTCCATTTCTTTGGCTCTTCTCACTTTTTTCTTCTTTATCATGGTTTGTAATGAATTTTCGGATGTGATCTTTGATTTTGAGGCTGGAATATGGAGTTCAAGACACGGAAGGAATGGTCTTTTTCAATCAGGGCACAGCTGTTGGCTTGCTCCAATTCTGGCTTTCTGTCATGGTTTTGGGTGCCTCAGCCGAGTTTTGGTTTCTTGAGCGGCAATTTCCTGAATGATTTCTGGGTCTGAGTTGGTTTTGCCTTCTTCCTTCCCAAATTTTGTATTCTGACGCAATACAAACACGAGTTTAGACAGCAGATCCATTATGAAATGAAAAAAACCAAAACGAATTAGCGTGTCATGCTTAGAATTGTAGAGGCAGCACGACCAACATGAGTTTTTGTGTTTTGGAAAAAGAAATGGAACCCTTTTGCAGAGGGGAACGATCATTAATTCCCCAAATCAGTTTGCCAGCGATTTTCAGGGGAATTGAATGAGTTTTCCAAAGCCAGTCAGCTGGGAGGGGTGGATGAATCCGGAAACAGCCTGTTTCCTTGTGACTAAATCAAGCCCACTATCAAAAAGGACTCTTCCATTTCTTTGGCTCTTTTCACATTTTTCTTCTTTATCATGGTTTGTAATGAATTTTCTGATGTGAGCTTTGATTTTGAGGCTGGAATATGGAGTTCAAGACCGGAAGGAATCGTCTTTTTCAATCAGGGCACAGCTGTTGGCTTGCTCCAATTCTGGCTTTCTGTCATGGTTTTGGGTGCCTCAGCCGAGTTTTGGTGTCTTGAGCGGCAATTTCCTAAAGGATTTCTGGGTCTGAGTTGGTTTTGCCTTCTTCCTTCCCAAATTTTGTATTCTGACGCAATACAAACACGAGTTTAGACAGCAGATCCATTATGAAATAAAAAACAAAACTAATGAGCGTGTCATGCTTAGAATTCTAGAGGCAGCACGACCAACATGAGTTTTTGTGTTTTGGACAAAGAAATGGAACCCTTTTGCCGAGGGGAACGATCATTAATTCCCCAAATCAGTTTGCCAGTGATTTTCAGGTGAATTGAATGAGTTTTCCAAAGCCAGTCAGCTGGGAGGGGTGGATGAATGCGGAAACAGCCTGTTTCCTTGTGACTAAATCAAGCCCACTATCAAAAAGGACTCTTCCATTGCTTTGGCTCTTTTCACATTTTTCTTCTTTATCATGGTTTGTAATGAATTTTCTGATGTGAGCTTTGATTTTGAGGCTGGAATATGGAGTTCAAGACACGGAAGGAATGGCCTTTTTCAATCAGGGCACAGCTGTTGGCTTGCTCCAATTCTGGCTTTCTGTCATGGTTTTGGGTGCCTCAGCCGAGTTTTGGTGTCTTGAGCGGCAATTTCCTAAAGGATTTCTGGGTCTGAGTTGGTTTTGCCTTCTTCCTTCCCAAATTTTGTATTCTGACGCAATACAAACACGAGTTTAGACAGCAGATCCATTATGAAATAAAAAACAAAACTAATGAGCGTGTCATGCTTAGAATTCTAGAGGCAGCACGACCAACATGAGTTTTTGTGTTTTGGACAAAGAAATGGAACCCTTTTGCCGAGGGGAACGATCATTAATTCCCCAAATCAGTTTGCCAGTGATTTTCAGGTGAATTGAATGAGTTTTCCAAAGCCAGTCAGCTGGGAGGGGTGGATGAATGCGGAAACAGCCTGTTTCCTTGTGACTAAATCAAGCCCACTATCAAAAAGGACTCTTCCATTTCTTTGGCTCTTCTCATTTTTTCTTCTTTATCATGGTTTGTAATGAATTTTCTGATGTGAGCTTTGATTTTGAGGCTGGAATATGGAGTTCAAGACACGGAAGGAATGGTCTTTTTCAATCAGGGCACAGCTGTTGGCTTGCTCCAATTCTGGCTTTCTGTCATGGTTTTGGGTGCCTCAGCCGAGTTTTGGTTTCTTGAGCGGCAATTTCCTGAATAATTTCTGGGTCTGAGTTGGTTTTGCCTTCTTCCTTCCCAAATTTTGTATTCTGACGCAATACAAACACGAGTTTAGACAGCAGATCCATTATGAAAGAAAAAACAAAACGAATTAGCGTGTCATGCTTAGAATTCTAGAGGCAGCACGACCAACATGAGTTTTTGTGTTTTGGAAAAAGAAATGGAACCCTTTTGCAGAGGGGAACGATAATTAATTCCCCAAATCAGTTTGCCAGCGATTTTCAGGTGAATTGAATGAGTTTTCCAAAGCCAGTCAGCTGGGAGGGGTGGATGAATCTGGAAACAGCCTGTTTCCTTGTGACTAAATCAAGCCCACTATCAAAAAGGACTCTTCCATTTCTTTGGCTCTTCTCATTTTTTCTTCTTTATCAAGGTTTGTAATGAATTTTCTGATGTGAGCTTTGATTTTGAGGCTGGAATATGGAGTTCAAGACATGGAAGGAATGGTCTTTTTCAATCAGGGCACAGCTGTTGGCTTGCTCCAATTCTGGCTTTCTGTCATGGTTTTGGGTGCCTCAGCCGAGTTTTGGTGTCTTGAGCGGCAATTTCCTGAATGATTTCTGGGTCTGAGTTGGTTTTGCCTTCTTCCTTCCCAAATTTTGTATTCTGACGCAATACAAACACGAGTTTAGACAGCAGATCCATTATGAAATAAAAAACAAAACTAATGAGCATGTCATGCTTAGAATTCTAGAGGCAGCACGACCAACATGAGTTTTTGTGTTTTGGACAAAGAAATGGAACCCTTTTGCAGAGGGGAACGATCATTAATTCCCCAAATCAGTTTGCCAGTGATTTTCAGGTGAATTGAATGAGTTTTCCAAAGCCAGTCAGCTGGGAGGGGTGGATGAATGCGGAAACAGCCTGTTTCCTTGTGACTAAATCAAGCCCACTATCAAAAAGGACTCTTCCATTGCTTTGGCTCTTCTCATTTTTTCTTCTTTATCATGGTTTGTAATGAATTTTCTGATGTGAGCTTTGATTTTGAGGCTGGAATATGGAGTTCAAGACACGGAAGGAATGGTCTTTTTCAATCAGGGCACAGCTGTTGGCTTGCTCCAATTCAGGCTTTCTGTCATGGTTTTGGGTGCCTCAGTCGAGTTTTGGTTTCTTGAGCGGCAATTTCCTGAATGATTTCTGGGTCTGAGTTGGTTTTGCCTTCTTCCTTCCCAAATTTTGTATTCTGACGCAATACAAACACGAGTTTAGACAGCAGATCCATTATGAAATGAAAAAAACCAAAACGAATTAGCGTGTCATGCTTAGAATTGTAGAGGCAGCACGACCAACATGAGTTTTTGTGTTTTGGACAAAGAAATGGAACCCTTTTGCAGAGGGGCACGATAATTAATTCCCCAAATCAGTTTGCCAGTGATTTTCAGGTGAATTGAATGAGTTTTCCAAAGCCAGTCAGCTGGGAGGGGTGGATGAATCTGGAAACAGCCTGTTTCCTTGTGACTAAATCAAGCCCACTATCAAAAAGCACTCTTCCATTTCTTTGGCTCTTCTCATTTTTTCTTCTTTATCATGGTTTGTAATGAATTTTCTGATGTGAGCTTTGATTTTGAGGCTGGAATATGGAGTTCAAGACACGGAAGGAATGGTCTTTTTCAATCAGGGCACAGCTGTTGGCTTGCTCCAATTCTGGCTTTCTGTCATGGTTTTGGGTGCCTCAGCCGAGTTTTGGTTTCTTGAGCGGCAATTTCCTAAATGATTTCTGGGTCTGAGTTGGTTTTGCCTTCTTCCTTCCCAAATTTTGTATTCTGACGCAATACAAACACGAGTTTAGACAGCAGATCCACTATGAAATAAAAAAAAAACCAAAACCAATGAGCGTGTCATGCTTAGAATTCTAGAGGCAGCACGACCAACATGAGTTTTTGTGTTTTGGACAAAGAAATGGAACCCTTTTGCAGAGGGGAACGATAATTAATTCCCCCAATCAGTTTGCCAGCGATTTTCAGGTGAATTGAATGAGTTTTCCAAAGCCAGTCAGCTGGGAGGGGTGGATGAATCCAGAAACAGCCTGTTTCCTTGTGATAAATCAAGCCCACTATCAAAAAGCACTCTTCCATTTCTTTGGCTCTTCTCACTTTTTTCTTCTTTATCATGGTTTGTAATGAATTTTCTGATGTGAGCTTTGATTTTGAGGCTGGAATATGGAGTTCAAGACACGGAAAGAATGGTCTTTTTCAATCAGGGCACAGCTGTTGGCTTGCTCCAATTCTGGCTTTCTGTCATGGTTTTGGGTGCCTCAGCCGAGTTTTGGTTTCTTGAGCGGCAATTTCCTAAATGATTTCTGGGTCTGAGTAGGTTTTGCCTTCTTCCTTCCCAAATTTTGTATTCTGACGCAATACAAACACGAGTTTAGACAGCAGATCCATTATGAAAGAAAAAAAAACCAAAACCAAATAGCCTGTTATGCTTAGAATTCTAGAGGCAGCACGACCAACATGAGTTTTTGTGTTTTGGACAAGGAAATGGAACCCTTTTGCAGAGGGGCACGATCATTAATTCCCCAAATCAGTTTGCCAGCGATTTTCAGGTGAATTGAATGAGTTTTCCAAAGCCAGTCAGCTGGGAGGGGTGGATGAATCCAGAAACAGCCTGTTTCCTTGTGACTAAATCAAGCCCACTATCAAAAAGGACTCTTGCATTTCTTTGGCTCTTCTCACTTTTCTCTTCTTTATCATGGATTGTAATGAATTTTCTGATGTGAGCTTTGATTTTGAGGCTGGAATATGGAGTTCAACACACGGAAGGAATGGTGTTTTTCAATCAGGGCACAGCTGTTGGCTTGCTCCAATTCTGGCTTTCTGTCATGGTTTTGGGTGCCTCAGCCGAGTTTTGGTTTCTTGAGCGGCAATTTCCTAAATGATTTCTGGGTCTGAGTTGGTTTTGCCTTCTTCCTTCCCCAATTTTGTATTCCGACACAATACAAACACGAGTTTAGACAGCAGATCCATTATGAAATGAAAAAAAAACAAAACGAATTAGCGTGTCATGCTTAGAATTCTAGAGGCAGCACGACCAACATGAGTTTTTGTGTTTTGGACAAAGAAATGGAACCCTTTTGCAGAGGGGAACGATAATTAATTCCCCAAATCAGTTTGCCAGTGATTTTCAGGTGAATTGAATGAGTTTTCCAAAGCCAGTCAGCTGGGAGGGGTGGATGAATCCGGAAACAGCCTGTTTCCTTGGGACTAAATAAAGCCCACTATCAAAAAGGACTCTTCCATTTCTTTGGCTCTTTTCACATTTTTCTTCTTTATCATGGTTTGTCATGAATTTTCTGATGTGAGCTTTGATTTTGAGGCTGGAATATGGAGTTCAAGACACGGAAGGAATGGTCTTTTTCAATCAGGGCACAGCTGTTGGCTTGCTCCAATTCTGGCTTTCTGTCATGGTTTTGGGTGCCTCAGCCGAGTTTTGGTTTCTTGAGCGGCAATTTCCTGAATGATTTCTGGGTCTGAGTTGGTTTTGCCTTCTTCCTTCCCAAATTTTGTATTCTGACGCAATACAAACACGAGTTTAGACAGCAGATCCATTATGAAAGAAAAAACAAAACGAATTAGCGTGTCATGCTTAGAATTCTAGAGGCAGCACGACCAACATGAGTTTTTGTGTTTTGGACAAAGAAATGGAACCATTTGCAGAGGGGCACGATAATTAATTCCCCAAATCAGTTTGCCAGCGATTTTCAGGTGAATTGAATGAGTTTTCCAAAGCCAGTCAGCTGGGAGGGGTGGATGAATCTGGAAACAGCCTGATTCCTTGTGACTAAATCAAGCCCACTATCAAAAAGGACTCTTCCATTTCATTGGCTCTTCTCACTTTTTTCTTCTTTATCATGGTTTGTAATGAATTTTCTGATGTGAGCTTTGATTTTGAGGCTGGAATATGGAGTTCAAGACACGGAAGGAATGGTCTTTTTCAATCAGGGCACAGCTGTTGGCTTGCTCCAATTCTGGCTTTCTGTCATGGTTTTGGGTGCCTCAGCCGAGTTTTGGTTTCTTGAGCGGCAATTTCCTAAAGGATTTCTGGGTCTGAGTTGGTTTTGCCTTCTTCCTTCCCAAATTTTGTATTCTGAAGCAATACAAACACGAGTTTAGACAGCAGATCCACTATGAAATAAAAAAAAAACCAAAACCAATTCGCGTGTCATGCTTAGAATTCTAGAGGCAGCACGACCAACATGAGTTTTTGTGTTTTGGACAAGGAAATGGAACCCTTTTGCAGAGGGGCACGATAATTCATTCCCCAAATCAGTTTGCCAGCGATTTTCAGGTGAATTGAATGAGTTTTCCAAAGCCAGTCAGCTGGGAGGGGTGGATGAATCCAGAAACAGCCTGTTTCCTTGTGACTAAATCAAGCCCACTATCAAAAAGGACTCTTGCATTTCTTTGGCTCTTCTCACTTTTCTCTTCTTTATCATGGATTGTAATGAATTTTCTGATGTGAGCTTTGATTTTGAGGCTGGAATATGGAGTTCAACACACGGAAGGAATGGTGTTTTTCAATCAGGGCACAGCTGTTGGCTTGCTCCAATTCTGGCTTTCTGTCATGGTTTTGGGTGCCTCAGCCGAGTTTTGGTTTCTTGAGCGGCAATTTCCTAAATGATTTCTGGGTCTGAGTTGGTTTTGCCTTCTTCCTTCCCCAATTTTGTATTCTGACACAATACAAACACGAGTTTAGACAGCAGATCCATTATGAAATGAAAAAAAAACAAAACGAATTAGCGTGTCATGCTTAGAATTCTAGAGGCAGCACGACCAACATGAGTTTTTGTGTTTTGGACAAAGAAATGGAACCCTTTTGCAGAGGGGAACGATAATTAATTCCCCAAATCAGTTTGCCAGTGATTTTCAGGTGAATTGAATGAGTTTTCCAAAGCCAGTCAGCTGGGAGGGGTGGATGAATCCGGAAACAGCCTGTTTCCTTGGGACTAAATAAAGCCCACTATCAAAAAGGACTCTTCCATTTCTTTGGCTCTTTTCACATTTTTCTTCTTTATCATGGTTTGTCATGAATTTTCTGATGTGAGCTTTGATTTTGAGGCTGGAATATGGAGTTCAAGACACGGAAGGAATGGTCTTTTTCAATCAGGGAACAGCTGTTGGCTTGCTCCAATTCTGGCTTTCTGTCATGGTTTTGGGTGCCTCAGCCGAGTTTTGGTTTCTTGAGCGGCAATTTCCTGAATGATTTCTGGGTCTGAGTTGGTTTTGCCTTCTTCCTTCCCAAATTTTGTATTCTGACGCAATACAAACACGAGTTTAGACAGCAGATCCATTATGAAAGAAAAAACAAAACGAATTAGCGTGTCATGCTTAGAATTCTAGAGGCAGCACGACCAACATGAGTTTTTGTGTTTTGGACAAAGAAATGGAACCCTTTTGCAGAGGGGCACGATAATTAATTCCCCAAATCAGTTTGCCA
The DNA here is from genome assembly GCF_051225735.1 of Oryctolagus cuniculus. Taxonomy (NCBI): domain Eukaryota; kingdom Metazoa; phylum Chordata; class Mammalia; order Lagomorpha; family Leporidae; genus Oryctolagus; species Oryctolagus cuniculus. The sequence goes on along the minus strand of NC_142879.1, from coordinate 80,802,447 downwards.
GCGATTTTCAGGTGAATTGAATGAGTTTTCCAAAGCCAGTCAGCTGGGAGGGGTGGATGAATCTGGAAACAGCCTGATTCCTTGTGACTAAATCAAGCCCACTATCAAAAAGGACTCTTCCATTTCATTGGCTCTTCTCACTTTTTTCTTCTTTATCATGGTTTGTAATGAATTTTCTGATGTGAGCTTTGATTTTGAGGCTGGAATATGGAGTTCAAGACACGGAAGGAATGGTCTTTTTCAATCAGGGCACAGCTGTTGGCTTGCTCCAATTCTGGCTTTCTGTCATGGTTTTGGGTGCCTCAGCCGAGTTTTGGTTTCTTGAGCGGCAATTTCCTAAAGGATTTCTGGGTCTGAGTTGGTTTTGCCTTCTTCCTTCCCAAATTTTGTATTCTGAAGCAATACAAACACGAGTTTAGACAGCAGATCCACTATGAAATAAAAAAAAACCAAAACCAATTCGCGTGTCATGCTTAGAATTCTAGAGGCAGCACGACCAACATGAGTTTTTGTGTTTTGGACAAAGAAATGGAACCCTTTTGCAGAGGGGAACGATAATTAATTCCCCAAATCAGTTTGCCAGCAATTTTCAGGTGAATTGAATGAGTTTTCCAAAGCCAGTCAGCTGGGAGGGGTGGATGAATCCGGAAACAGCCTGTTTCCTTGTGACTAAATCAAGCCCACTATCAAAAAGGACTCTTCCATTTCTTTGGCTCTTCTCACTTTTTTCTTCTTTATCATGGTTTGTAATGAATTTTCTGATGTGAGCTTTGATTTTGAGGCTGGAATATGGAGTTCAAGACCCGGAAGGAATGGTCTTTTTCAATCAGGGCAAAGCTGTTGGCTTGCTCCAATTCTGGCTTTCTGTCATGGTTTTGGGTGCCTCAACCGAGTTTTGGTTTCTTGAGCGGCAATTTCCTAAAGGATTTCTGGGTCTGAGTTGGTTTTTCCTTCTTCCTTCCGAAATTTTGTACTCTGACGCAATACAAACACGAGTTTAGACAGCAGATCCATTATGAAATAAAAAAGAAAACGAATTAGCGTGTCATGCTTAGAATTCTAGAGGCAGCACGACCAACATGAGTTTTTGTGTTTTGGAAAAAGAAATGGAACCCTTTTGCAGAGGGGAAGGATAATTAATTCCCCAAATCAGTTTGCCAGCGATTTTCAGGTGAATTGAATGAGTTTTCCAAAGCCAGTCAGCTGGGAGGGGTGGATGAATCCGGAAACAGCCTGTTTCCTTGTGACTAAATCAAGCCCACTATCAAAAAGGACTCTTCCATTTCTTTGGCTCTTCTCATTTTTTCTTCTTTATCATGGTTTGTAATGAATTTTCTGATGTGAGCTTTGATTTTGAGGCTGGAATATGGAGTTCAAGACACGGAAGGAATGGTCTTTTTCAATCAGGGCACAGCTGTTGGCTTGCTCCAATTCAGGCTTTCTGTCATGGTTTTGGGTTCCTCAGCCGAGTTTTGGTTTCTTGAGCGGCAATTTCCTGAATGATTTCTGGGTCTGCGTTGGTTTTGCCTTCTTCCTTCCCAAATTTTGTACTCTGACGCAATACAAACACGAGTTTAGACAGCAGATCCATTATGAAATAAAAAACAAAACGAATTAGCGTGTCATGCTTAGAATTCTAGAGGCAGCACGACCAACATGAGTTTTTGTGTTTTGGACAAAGAAATGGAACCCTTTTGCAGAGGGGAAAAATAATTAATTCCCCAAATCAGTTTGCCAGCGATTTTCAGGTGAATTGAATGAGTTTTCCAAAGCCAGTCAGCTGGGAGGGGTGGATGAATCCGGAAACAGCCTGTTTCCTTGTGACTAAATCAAGCCCACTATCAAAAAGGACTCTTCCATTTCTTTGGCTCTTCTCACTTTTTTCTACTTTATCATGGTTTGTAATGAATTTTCTGATGTGAGCTTTGATTTTGAGGCTGGAATATGGAGTTCAGGACACGGAAGGAATGGTCTTTTTCAATCAGGGCACAGCTGTTGGCTTGCTCCAATTCTGGCTTTCTGTCATGGTTTTGGGTGCCTCAGCCGAGTTTTGGTTTCTTGAGCGGCAATTTCCTAAATGATTTTTGGGTCTGAGTTGGTTTTGCCTTCTTCCTTCCCAAATTTTGTATTCTGACGCAATACAAACACGAGTTTAGACAGCAGATCCACTATGAAATAAAAAAAAAACCAAAACCAATGAGCGTGTCATGCTTAGAATTCTAGAGGCAGCACGACCAACATGAGTTTTTGTGCTTTGGAAAAAGAAATGGAACCCTTTTGCAGAGGGGCACGATAATTAATTCCCCAAATCAGTTTGCCAGCGATTTTCAGGTGAATTGAATGAGTTTTCCAAAGCCAGTCAGCTGGGAGGGGTGGATGAATCCGGAAACAGCCTGTTTCCTTGTGACTAAATCAAGCCCACTATCAAAAAGCACTCTTGCATTTCTTTGGCTCTTTTCACATTTTTCTTCTTTATCATGGTTTGTAATGAATTTTCTGATGTGAGCTTTGATTTTGAGGCTGGAATATGGAGTTCAAGACACGGAAGGAATGGTCTTTTTCAATCAGGGCACAGCTGTTGGCTTGCTCCAATTCTGGCTTTCTGTCATGGTTTTGGGTGCCTCAGCCGAGTTTTGGTTTCTTGAGCGGCAATTTCCTAAATGATTTCTGGGTCTGAGTTGGTTTTGCCTTCTTCCTTCCCAAATTTTGTATTCTGACGCAATACAAACACGAGTTTAGACAGCAGATCCATTATGAAATGAAAAAAACCAAAACGAATTAGCGTGTCATGCTTAGAATTCTAGAGGCAGCACGACCAACATGAGTTTTTGTGTTTTGGAAAAAGAAATGGAACCCTTTTGCAGAGGGGCACGATAATTAATTCCCCAAATCAGTTTGCCAGCGATTTGCAGGTGAATTGAATGAGTTTTCCAAAGCCAGTCAGCTGGGAGGGGTGGATGAATCCGGAAACAGCCTGTTTCCTTGTGACTAAATCAAGCCCACTATCAAAAAGGACTCTTCCATTTCTTTGGCTCTTCTCACTTTTTTCTTCCTTATCATGGTTTGTAATGAATTTTCTGATGTGAGCTTTGATTTTGAGGCTGGAATATGGAGTTCAAGACACAGAAGGAATGGTCTTTTTCAATCAGGGCACAGCTGTTGGCTTGCTCCAATTCTGGTTTCTGTCATGGTTTTAGGTGCCTCAGCCGAGTTTTGGTTTCTTGAGCGGCAATTTCCTAAAGGATTTCTGGGTCTGAGTTGGTTTTGCCTTCTTCCTTCCCAAATTTTGTATTCTGATGCAATACAAACACGAGTTTAGACAGCAGATCCATTATGAAAGAAAAACCAAAACCAATGAGCGTGTCATGCTTAGAATTCTAGAGGCAGCACGACCAACATGAGTTTTTGTGCTTTGGAAAAAGAAATGGAACCCTTTTGCAGAGGGAAAAAATAATTAATTCCCCAAATCAGTTTGCCAGCGATTTTCAGGTGAATTGAATGAGTTTTCCAAACCCAGTCAGCTGGGAGGGGTGGATGAATGCGGAAACAGCCTGTTTCCTTGTGACTAAATCAAGCCCACTATCAAAAAGGACTCTTCCAGTTCTTTGGCTCTTCTCACTTTTTTCTTCTTTATCATGGTTTGTAATGAATTTTCTGATGTGAGCTTTGATTTTGAGGCTGGAATATGGAGTTCAAGACACGGAAGGAATGGTCTTTTTCAATCAGGGCACAGCTGTTGGCTTGCTCCAATTCTGGCTTTCTGTCATGGTTTTGGGTGCCTCAGCCGAGTTTTGGTTTCTTGAGTGGCAATTTCCTAAATGATTTCTGGGTCTGAGTTGGTTTTGCCTTCTTCCTTCCCAAATTTTGTATTCTGACGCAATACAAACACGAGTTTAGACAGCAGATCCTTTATGAAAGAAAAACCAAAACCAATGAGCGTGTCATGCTTAGAATTCTAGAGGCAGCACGACCAACATGAGTTTTTGTGTTTTGGAAAAAGAAATGGAACCCTTTTGCAGAGGGGAACGATCATTAATTCCCCAAATCAGTTTGCCAGCGATTTTCAGGTGAATTGAATGAGATTTCCAAAGCCAGTCAGCTGGGAGGGGTGGATGAATCCGGAAACAGCCTGTTTCCTTGTGACTAAATCAAGCCCACTATCAAAAAGGACTCTTCCATTGCTTTGGCTCTTTTCACATTTTTCTTCTTTATCATGGTTTGTAATGAATTTTCTGATGTGAGCTTTGATTTTGAGGCTGGAATATGGAGTTCAAGACACGGAAGGAATGGTCTTTTTCAATCAGGGCACAGCTGTTGGCTTGCTCCAATTCTGGCTTTCTGTCATGGTTTTGGGTGCCTCAGCCGAGTTTTGGTTTCTTGAGCGGCAATTTCCTAAATGATTTCTGGGTCTGAGTTGGTTTTGCCTTCTTCCTTCCCAAATTTTGTATTCTGACGCAATACAAACACGAGTTTAGACAGCAGATCCATTATGAAATGAAAAAAACCAAAACGAATTAGCGTGTCATGCTTAGAATTCTAGAGGCAGCACGACCAACATGAGTTTTTGTGTTTTGGAAAAAGAAATGGAACCCTTTTGCAGAGGGGCACGATAATTAATTCCCCAAATCAGTTTGCCAGCGATTTTCAGGTGAATTGAATGAGTTTTCCAAAGCCAGTCAGCTGGGAGGGGTGGATGAATCCGGAAACAGCCTGTTTCCTTGTGACTAAATCAAGCCCACTATCAAAAAGGACTCTTCCATTTCTTTGGCTCTTCTCACTTTTTTCTTCCTTATCATGGTTTGTAATGAATTTTCTGATGTGAGCTTTGATTTTGAGGCTGGAATATGGAGTTCAAGACACAGAAGGAATGGTCTTTTTCAATCAGGGCACAGCTGTTGGCTTGCTCCAATTCTGGCTTTCTGTCATGGTTTTAGGTGCCTCAGCCGAGTTTTGGTTTCTTGAGCGGCAATTTCCTAAAGGATTTCTGGGTCTGAGTTGGTTTTGCCTTCTTCCTTCCCAAATTTTGTATTCTGATGCAATACAAACACGAGTTTAGACAGCAGATCCATTATGAAAGAAAAACCAAAACCAATGAGCGTGTCATGCTTAGAATTCTAGAGGCAGCACGACCAACATGAGTTTTTGTGCTTTGGAAAAAGAAATGGAACCCTTTTGCAGAGGGGAAAAATAATTAATTCCCCAAATCAGTTTGCCAGCGATTTTCAGGTGAATTGAATGAGTTTTCCAAACCCAGTCAGCTGGGAGGGGTGGATGAATGCGGAAACAGCCTGTTTCCTTGTGACTAAATCAAGCCCACTATCAAAAAGGACTCTTCCAGTTATTTGGCTCTTCTCACTTTTTTCTTCTTTATCATGGTTTGTAATGAATTTTCTGATGTGAGCTTTGATTTTGAGGCTGGAATATGGAGTTCAAGACACGGAAGGAATGGTCTTTTTCAATCAGGGCACAGCTGTTGGCTTGCTCCAATTCTGGCTTTCTGTCATGGTTTTGGGTGCCTCAGCCGAGTTTTGGTTTCTTGAGTGGCAATTTCCTAAATGATTTCTGGGTCTGAGTTGGTTTTGCCTTCTTCCTTCCCAAATTTTGTATTCTGACGCAATACAAACACGAGTTTAGACAGCAGATCCATTATGAAAGAAAAACCAAAACCAATGAGCGTGTCATGCTTAGAATTCTAGAGGCAGCACGACCAACATGAGTTTTTGTGTTTTGGAAAAAGAAATGGAACCCTTTTGCAGAGGGGAACGATCATTAATTCCCCAAATCAGTTTGCCAGCGATTTTCAGGTGAATTGAATGAGATTTCCAAAGCCAGTCAGCTGGGAGGGGTGGATGAATGCGGAAACAGCCTGTTTCCTTGTGACTAAATCAAGCCCACTATCAAAAAGGACTCTTGCATTTCTTTGGCTCTTTTCACATTTTTCTTCTTTATCATGGTTTGTAATGAATTTTCTGATGTGAGCTTTGATTTTGAGGCTGGAATATGGAGTTCAAGACACGGAAGGAATGGTCTTTTTCAATCAGGGCACAGCTGTTGGCTTGCTCCAATTCTGGCTTTCTGTCATGGTTTTGGGTGCCTCAGCCGAGTTTTGGTTTCTTGAGTGGCAATTTCCTAAATGATTTCTGGGTCTGAGTTGGTTTTGCCTTCTTCCTTCCCAAATTTTGTATTCTGACGCAATACAAACACGAGTTTAGACAGCAGATCCATTATGAAAGAAAAACCAAAACCAATGAGCGTGTCATGCTTAGAATTCTAGAGGCAGCACGACCAACATGAGTTTTTGTGTTTTGGAAAAAGAAATGGAACCCTTTTGCAGAGGGGAACGATCATTAATTCCCCAAATCAGTTTGCCAGCGATTTTCAGGTGAATTGAATGAGATTTCCAAAGCCAGTCAGCTGGGAGGGGTGGATGAATCCGGAAACAGCCTGTTTCCTTGTGACTAAATCAAGCCCACTATCAAAAAGGACTCTTGCATTTCTTTGGCTCTTTTCACGTTTTTCTTCTTTATCATGGTTTGTAATGAATTTTCTGATGTGAGCTTTGATTTTGAGGCTGGAATATGGAGTTCAAGACACGGAAGGAATGGTCTTTTTCAATCAGGGCACAGCTGTTGGCTTGCTCCAATTCTGGCTTTCTGTCATGGTTTTGGGTGCCTCAGCCGAGTTTTGGTTTCTTGAGCGGCAATTTCCTGAATGATTTCTGGGTCTGAGTTGGTTTTGCCTTCTTCCTTCCCAAATTTTGTATTCTGACGCAATACAAACACGAGTTTAGACAGCAGATCCATTATGAAATGAAAAAAACCAAAACGAATTAGCGTGTCATGCTTAGAATTCTAGAGGCAGCACGACCAACATGAGTTTTTGTGTTTTGGAAAAAGAAATGGAACCCTTTTGCAGAGGGGCACGATAATTAATTCCCCAAATCAGTTTGCCAGCGATTTGCAGGTGAATTGAATGAGTTTTCCAAAGCCAGTCAGCTGGGAGGGGTGGATGAATCTGGAAACAGCCTGTTTCCTTGTGACTAAATCAAGCCCACTATCAAAAAGGACTCTTCCATTTCTTTGGCTCTTCTCACTTTTTTCTTCTTTATCATGGTTTGTAATGAATTTTCTGATGTGAGCTTTGATTTTGAGGCTGGAATATGGAGTTCAAGACACGGAAGGAATGGTCTTTTTCAATCAGGGCACAGCTGTTGGCTTGCTCCAATTCTGGCTTTCTGTCATGGTTTTGGGTGCCTCAGCCGAGTTTTGGTTTCTTGAGCGGCAATTTCCTAAATGATTTCTGGGTCTGAGTTGGTTTTGCCTTCTTCCTTCCCAAATTTTGTATTCTGACGCAATACAAACACGAGTTTAGACAGCAGATCCATTATGAAATGAAAAAAACCAAAACGAATTAGCGTGTCATGCTTAGAATTCTAGAGGCAGCACGACCAACATGAGTTTTTGTGTTTTGGACAAAGAAATGGAACCCTTTTGCAGAGGGGCACGATAATTAATTCCCCAAATCAGTTTGCCAGCGATTTTCAGGTGAATTGAATGAGTTTTCCAAAGCCAGTCAGCTGGGAGGGGTGGATGAATCTGGAAACAGCCTGTTTCCTTGTGACTAAATCAAGCCCACTATCAAAAAGGACTCTTCCATTTCTTTGGCTCTTCTCACTTTTTTCTTCTTTATCATGGTTTGTAATGAATTTTCTGATGTGAGCTTTGATTTTGAGGCTGGAATATGGAGTTCAAGACACGGAAGGAATGGTCTTTTTCAATCAGGGCACAGCTGTTGGCTTGCTCCAATTCTGGCTTTCTGTCATGGTTTTGGGTGCCTCAGTCGAGTTTTGGTTTCTTGAGCGGCAATTTCCTAAAGGATTTCTGGGTCTGAGTTGGTTTTGCCTTCTTCCTTCCCAAATTTTGTATTCTGACGCAATACAAACACGAGTTTAGACAGCAGATCCACTATGAAATAAAAAAAAAAAAAAAACAAAACCAATGAGCGTGTCATGCTTAGAATTCTAGAGGCAGCACGACCAACATGAGTTTTTGTGTTTTGGAAAAAGAAATGGAACCCTTTTGCAGAGGGGCACGATAATTCATTCCCCAAATCAGTTTGCCAGTGATTTTCAGGTGAATTGAATGAGTTTTCGAAAGCCAGTCAGCTGGGAGGGGTGGATGAATCCGGAAACAACCTGTTTCCTTGTGACTAAATCAAGCCCACTCTCAAAAAGGACTCTTCCATTTCTTTGGCTCTTCTCACTTTTTTCTTCTTTATCATGGTTTGTAATGAATTTTCTGATGTGAGCTTTGATTTTGAGGCTGGAATATGGAGTTCAAGACACGGAAGGAATGGTCTTTTTCAATCAGGGCACAGCTGTTGGCTTGCTCCAATTCTGGCTTTCTGTCATGGTTTTGGGTGCCTCAGCCGAGTTTTGGTTTCTTGAGCGGCAATTTCCTAAAGGATTTCTGGGTCTGAGTTGGTTTTGCCTTCTTCCTTCCCAAATTTTGTATTCTGACGCAATACACACACGAGTTTAGACAGCAGATCCACTATGAAATGAAAAAAAAACAAAACCAATTCACGTGTCATGCTTAGAATTCTAGAGGCAGCACGACCAACATGAGTTTTTGTGTTTTGGAAAAAGAAATGGAACCCTTTTGCAGAGGGGAACGATAATTAATTCCCCAAATCAGTTTGCCAGCGATTTTCAGGTGAATTGAATGAGTTTTCCAAAGCCAGTCAGCTGGGAGGGGTGGATGAATCCGGAAACAGCCTGTTTCCTTGTGACTAAATCAAGCCCACTATCAAAAAGGACTCTTTCATTTCTTTGGCTCTTCTCACTTTTTTCTTCTTTATCATGGTTTGTAATGAATTTTCTGATGTGAGCTTTGATTTTGAGGCTGGAATATGGAGTTCAAGACACGGAAGGAATGGTCTTTTTCAATCAGGGCACAGCTGTTGGCTTGCTCCAATTCTGGCTTTCTGTCATGGTTTTGGGTGCCTCAGCCGAGTTTTGGTTTCTTGAGCGGCAATTTCCTAAAGGATTTCTGGGTCTGAGTTGGTTTTGCCTTCTTCCTTCCCAAATTTTGTATTCTGACGCAATACAAACACGAGTTTAGACAGCAGATCCATTATGAAAGAAAAACCAAAACCAATTAGCGTGTCATGCTTAGAATTCTAGAGGCAGCACGACCAACATGAGTTTTTGTGTTTTGGAAAAAGAAATGGAACCCTTTTGCAGAGGGGAACGATAATTAATTCCCCAAATCAGTTTGCCAGCAATTTTCAGGTGAATTGAATGAGTTTTCCAAAGCCAGTCAGCTGGGAGGGGTGGATGAATCCGGAAACAGCCTGTTTCCTTGGGACTAAATCAAGCCCACTCTCAAAAAGGACTCTTCCATTTCTTTGGCTCTTCTCACTTTTTTCTTCTTTATCATGGTTTGTAATGAATTTTCTGATGTGAGCTTTGATTTTGAGGCTGGAATATGGAGTTCAAGACACGGAAGGAATGGTCTTTTTCAATCAGGGCACAGCTGTTGGCTTGCTCCAATTCTGGCTTTCTGTCATGGTTTTGGGTGCCTCAGCCGAGTTTTGGTTTCTTGAGCGGCAATTTCCTAAAGGATTTCTGGGTCTGAGTTGGTTTTGCCTTCTTCCTTCCCAAATTTTGTATTCTGACGCAATACAAACACGAGTTTAGACAGCAGATCCATTATGAAAGAAAAAACAAAACCAATGAGCGTGTCATGCTTAGAATTCTAGAGGCAGCACGACCAACATGAGTTTTTGTGTTTTGGAAAAAGAAATGGAACCCTTTTGCAGAGGGGAACGATAATTAATTCCCCAAATCAGTTTGCCAGCAATTTTCAGGTGAATTGAATGAGTTTTCCAAAGCCAGTCAGCTGGGAGGGGTGGATGAATCCGGAAACAGCCTGTTTCCTTGTGACTAAATCAAGCCCACTATCAAAAAGGACTCTTCCATTTCTTTGGCTCTTCTCACTTTTTTCTTCTTTATCATGGTAGGTAATGAATTTTCTGATGTGAGCTTTGATTTTGAGGCTGGAATATGGAGTTCAAGACACGGAAGGAATGGTCTTTTTCAATCAGGGCACAGCTGTTGGCTTGCTCCAATTCTGGCTTTCTGTCATGGTTTTGGGTGCCTCAGCCGAGTTTTGGTTTCTTGAGCGGCAATTTCCTAAAGGATTTCTGGGTCTGAGTTGGTTTTGCCTTCTTCCTTCCCAAATTTTGTATTCTGACGCAATACACACACGAGTTTAGACAGCAGATCCACTATGAAATAAAAAAAAAAAACAAACCAATTCACGTGTCATGCTTAGAATTCTAGAGGCAGCACGACCAACATGAGTTTTTGTGTTTTGGACAAATAAATGGAACCCCTTTGCAGAGGGGAACGATCATTAATTCCCCAAATCAGTTTGCCAGCGATTTTCAGGTGAATTGAATGAGTTTTCCAAAGCCAGTCAGCTGGGAGGGGTGGATGAATCCGGAAACAGCCTGTTTCCTTGGGACTAAATCAAGCCCACTCTCAAAAAGGACTCTTCCATTTCTTTGGCTCTTTTCACATTTTTCTTCTTTATCATGGTTTGTAATGAATTTTCTGATGTGAGCTTTGATTTTGAGGCTGGAATATGGAGTTCAAGACACGGAAGGAATGGTCTTTTTCAATCAGGGCACAGCTGTTGGCTTGCTCCAATTCTGGCTTTCTGTCATGGTTTTGGGTGCCTCAGCCAAGTTTTGGTTTCTTGAGCGGCAATTTCCTAAAGGATTTCTGGGTCTGAGTTGGTTTTGCCTTCTTCCTTCCCAAATTTTGTATTCTGACGCAGTACAAACACGAGTTTAGACAGCAGATCCATTATGAAATGAAAAAAACCAAAACCAATTATCGTGTCATGCTTAGAATTCTAGAGGCAGCAGGACCAACATGAGTTTTTGTGTTTTGGAAAAAGAAATGGAACCCTTTTGCAGAGGGGAACGATAATTAATTCCCCAAATCAGTTTGCCAGCAATTTTCAGGTGAATTGAATGAGTTTTCCAAAGCCAGTCAGCTGGGAGGGGTGGATGAATCCGGAAACAGCCTGTTTCCTTGTGACTAAATCAAGCCCACTCTCAAAAAGGACTCTTCCATTTCTTTGGCTCTTCTCACTTTTTTCTTCTTTATCATGGTAGGTAATGAATTTTCTGATGTGAGCTTTGATTTTGAGGCTGGAATATGGAGTTCAAGACACGGAAGGAATGGTCTTTTTCAATCAGGGCACAGCTGTTGGCTTGCTCCAATTCTGGCTTTCTGTCATGGTTTTGGGTGCCTCAGCCGAGTTTTGGTTTCTTGAGCGGCAATTTCCTAAAGGATTTCTGGGTCTGAGTTGGTTTTGCCTTCTTCCTTCCCAAATTTTGTATTCTGACGCAATACACACACGAGTTTAGACAGCAGATCCACTATGAAATAAAAAAAAAAACAAACCAATTCACGTGTCATGCTTAGAATTCTAGAGGCAGCACGACCAACATGAGTTTTTGTGTTTTGGACAAATAAATGGAACCCTTTTGCAGAGGGGAACGATCATTAATTCCCCAAATCAGTTTGCCAGCGATTTTCAGGTGAATTGAATGAGTTTTCCAAAGCCAGTCAGCTGGGAGGGGTGGATGAATCCGGAAACAGCCTGTTTCCTTGGGACTAAATCAAGCCCACTCTCAAAAAGGACTCTTCCATTTCTTTGGCTCTTTTCACATTTTTCTTCTTTATCATGGTTTGTAATGAATTTTCTGATGTGAGCTTTGATTTTGAGGCTGGAATATGGAGTTCAAGACACGGAAGGAATGGTCTTTTTCAATCAGGGCACAGCTGTTGGCTTGCTCCAATTCTGGCTTTCTGTCATGGTTTTGGGTGCCTCAGCCAAGTTTTGGTTTCTTGAGCGGCAATTTCCTAAAGGATTTCTGGGTCTGAGTTGGTTTTGCCTTCTTCCTTCCCAAATTTTGTATTCTGACGCAGTACAAACACGAGTTTAGACAGCAGATCCATTATGAAATGAAAAAAACCAAAACCAATTATCGTGTCATGCTTAGAATTCTAGAGGCAGCAGGACCAACATGAGTTTTTGTGTTTTGGAAAAAGAAATGGAACCCTTTTGCAGAGGGGAACGATAATTAATTCCCCAAATCAGTTTGCCAGCAATTTTCAGGTGAATTGAATGAGTTTTCCAAAGCCAGTCAGCTGGGAGGGGTGGATGAATCCGGAAACAGCCTGTTTCCTTGTGACTAAATCAAGCCCACTCTCAAAAAGGACTCTTCCATTTCTTTGGCTCTTCTCACTTTTTTCTTCTTTATCATGGTTTGTAATGAATTTTCTGATGTGAGCTTTGATTTTGAGGCTGGAATATGGAGTTCAAGACACGGAAGGAATGGTCTTTTTCAATCAGGGCACAGCTGTTGGCTTGCTCCAATTCTGGCTTTCTGTCATGGTTTTGGGTGCCTCAGCCGAGTTTTGGTTTCTTGAGCGGCAATTTCCTAAATGATTTCTGGGTCTGAGTTGGTTTTGCCTTCTTCCTTCCCAAATTTTGTATTCTGACGCAATACAAACACGAGTTTAGACAGCAGATCCATTATGAAATAAAAAAAAAACAAAACCTATTCACATGTCATGCTTAGAATTCTAGAGGCAGCACGACCAACATGAGTTTTTGTGTTTTGGAAAAAGAAATGGAACCCTTTTGCAGAGGGGAACGATAATTAATTCCCCAAATCAGTTTGCCAGCGATTTTCAGGTGAATTGAATGAGTTTTCCAAAGCCAGTCAGCTGGGAGGGGTGGATGAATGCGGTAACAGCCTGTTTCCTTGTGACTAAATCCAGCCCACTATCAAAAAGGACTCTTCCATTTCTTTGGCTCTTTTCACATTTTTCTTCTTTATCATGGTTTGTAATGAATTTTCTGATGTGAGCTTTGATTTTGAGGCTGGAATATGGAGTTCAAGACACGGAAGGAATGGTCTTTTTCAATCAGGGCACAGCTGTTGGCTTGCTCCAATTCTGGCTTTCTGTCATGGTTTTGGGTGCCTCAGCCGAGTTTTGGTTTCTTGAGCGGCAATTTCCTAAAGGATTTCTGGGTCTGAGTTGGTTTTGCCTTCTTCCTTCCCAAATTTTGTATTCTGACGCAATACAAACACGAGTTTAGACAGCAGATCCATTATGAAATAAAAAAAAAAACCAAAACCAATTCGCGTGTCATGCTTAGAATTCTAGAGGCAGCATGACCAACATGAGTTTTTGTGTTTTGGAAAAAGAAATGGAACCATTTGCAGAGGGGAACGATAATTAATTCCCCAAATCAGTTTGCCAGCGATTTTCAGGTGAATTGAATGAGTTTTCCAAAGCCAGTCAGCTGGGAGGGGTGGATGAATCCGGAAACAGCCTGTTTCCTTGTGACTAAATCAAGACCACTATCAAAAAGGACTCTTGCATTTCTTTGGCTCTTCTCACTTTTTTCTTCTTTATCATGGTTTGTAATGAATTTTCTGATGTGAGCTTTGATTTTGAGGCTGGAATATGGAGTTCAAGACACAGAAGGAATGGTCTTTTTCAATCAGGGCACAGCTGTTGGCTTGCTCCAATTCAGGCTTTCTGTCATGGTTTTGGGTGCCTCAGCCGAGTTTTGGTTTCTTGAGCGGCAATTTCCTAAAGGATTTCTGGGTCTGAGTGGGTTTTGCCTTCTTCCTTCCCAAATTTTGTATTCTGACGCAATACAAACACGAGTTTAGACAGCAGATCCATTATGAAATAAAAAAAAAAAAAACAAAACGAATTAGCGTGTCATGCTTAGAATTCTAGAGGAAGCACGACCAACATGAGTTTTTGTGTTTTCGAAAAAGAAATGGAACCCTTTTGCAGAGGGGAACGATAATTAATTCCCCCAAATCAGTTTGCCAGCGATTTTCAGGTGAATTGAATGAGTTTTCCAAAGCCAGTCAGCTGGGAGGGGTGGATGAATCCGGAAACAGCCTGTTTCCTTGTGACTAAATCAAGCCCACTATCAAAAAGGACTCTTCCATTTCTTCGGCTCTTTTCACATTTTTCTTCTTTATCATGGTTTGTAATGAATTTTCTGATGTGAGCTTTGATTTTGAGGCTGGAATATGGAGTTCAAGACACGGAAGGAATGGTCTTTTTCAATCAGGGCACAGCTGTTGGCTTGCTCCAATTCTGGCTTTCTGTCATGGTTTTGGGTGCCTCAGCCGAGTTTTGGTTTCTTGAGCGGCAATTTCCTAAAGGATTTCTGGGTCTGAGTTGGTTTTGCCTTCTTCCTTCCCAAATTTTGTATTCTGACGCAATACAAACACGAGTTTAGAGAGTAGATCCACTATGAACTAAAAAAAAACCAAAACCAATTCGCGTGTCATGCTTAGAATTCTAGAGGCAGCACGACCAACATGAGTTTTGTGTTTTGCAAAAAAGAAATGGAACCCTTTTGCAGAGGGGAAGGATAATTAATTCCCCAAATCAGTTTGCCAGCGATTTTCAGGTGAATTGAATGAGTTTTCCAAAGCCAGTCAGCTGGGAGGGGTGGATGAATCCGGAAACAGCCTGTTTCCTTGTGATGAAATCAAGCCCACTATCAAAAAGGACTCTTCCATTTCTTTGGCTCTTCTCACTTTTTTCTTCTTTATCATGGTTTGTAATGAATTTTCTGATGTGAGCTTTGATTTTGAGGCTGGAATATGGAGTTCAAGACACGGAAGGAATGGTCTTTTTCAATCAGGGCACAGCTGTTGGCTTGCTCCAATTCTGGCTTTCTGTCATGGTTTTGGGTGCCTCAGCCGAGTTTTGGTTTCTTGAGCGGCAATTTCCTAAAGGATTTCTGGGTCTGAGTTGGTTTTGCCTTCTTCCTTCCCAAATTTTGTATTCTGACGCAATACAAACATGAGTTTAGATAGCAGTTCCATTATGAACTAAAAAACAAAACGAATTAGCGTGTCATGCTTAGAATTCTAGAGGCAGCACGACCAACATGAGTTTTTGTGTTTTGGAAAAAGAAATGGAACCCTTTTGCAGAGGGGAACGATAATTAATTCCCCAAATCAGTTTGCCAGCGATTTTCAGGTGAATTGAATGAGTTTTCCAAAGCCAGTCAGCTGGGAGGGGTGGATGAATGCGGAAACAGCCTGTTTCCTTGTGACTAAATCAAGCCCACTATCAAAAAGGACTCTTCCATTTCTTTGGCTCTTTTCACATTTTTCTTCTTTATCATGGTTTGTAATGAATTTTCTGATGTGAGCTTTGATTTTGAGGCTGGAATATGGAGTTCAAGACCCGGAAGGAATGGTCTTTTTCAATCAGGGCACAGCTGTTGGCTTGCTCCAATTCTGGCTTTCTGTCATGGTTTTGGGTGCCTCAGCCGAGTTTTGGTTTCTTGTGCGGCAATTTCCTAAATGATTTCTGGGTCTGAGTTGGTTTTGCCTTCTTCCTTCCCAAATTTTGTATTCTGACGCAATACAAACACGAGTTTAGACAGCAGATCCACTATGAAATAAAAAAAAAACCAAAATCAATTCGCGTGTCATGCTTAGAATTCTAGAGGCAGCACGACCAACATGAGTTTTTGTGTTTTGGACAAAGAAATGGAACCCTTTTGCAGAGGGGAACGATAATTAATTCCCCAAATCAGTTTGCCAGCGATTTTCAGGTGAATTGAATGAGTTTTCCAAAGCCAGTCAGCTGGGAGGGGTGGATGAATCCGGAAACAGCCTGTTTCCTTGTGACTAAATCAAGCCTACTATCAAAAAGGACTCTTCCATTTCTTTGGCTCTTTTCACATTTTTCTTCTTTATCATGGTTTGTAATGAATTTTCTGATGTGAGCTTTGATTTTGAGGCTGGAATATGGAGTTCAAGACACGGAAGGAATGGTCTTTTTCAATCAGGGCACAGCTGTTGGCTTGCTCCAATTCTGGCTTTCTGTCATGGTTTTGGGTGCCTCAGCCGAGTTTTGGTTTCTTGAGCGGCAATTTCCTAAATGATTTCTGGGTCTGAGTTGGTTTTGCCTCCTTCCTTCCCAAATTTTGTATTCTGACGCAATACAAACACGAGTTTAGACAGCAGATCCACTATGAAATAAAAAAAAAAAAAACAAAACCAATTAGCGTGTCATGCTTAGAATTCTAGAGGCAGCACGACCAACATGAGTTTTTGTGTTTTGGAAAAAGAAATGGAACCCTTTTGCAGAGGGGAACGATAATTAATTCCCCAAATCAGTTTGCCAGCGATTTTCAGGTGAATTGAATGAGTTTTCCAAAGCCAGTCAGCTGGGAGGTGTGGATGAATCCGGAAACAGCCTGTTTCCTTGTGACTAAATCAAGCCCACTATCAAAAAGGACTCTTCCAGTTCTTTGGCTCTTCTCACTTTTTTCTTCTTTATCATGGTTTGTAATGAATTTTCTGATGTGAGCTTTGATTTTGAGGCTGGAATATGGAGTTCAAGACACGGAAGGAATGGTCTTTTTCAATCAGGGAACAGCTGTTGGCTTGCTCCAATTCTGGCTTTCTGTCATGGTTTTGGGTGCCTCAGCCGAGTTTTGGTTTCTTGAGCGGCAATTTCCTAAATGCATTCCGGGTCTGAGTTGGTTGTGCCTTCTTCCTTCCCAAATTTTGTATTCTGACGCAACACAAACACGAGTTTAGACAGCAGATCCATTATGAAATAAAAAACAAAACGAATTAGCGTGTCATGCTTAGAATTCTAGAGGCAGCACGACCAACATGAGTTTTTGTGTTTTGCAAAAAAGAAATGGAACCCTTTTGCAGAGGGGAACGATCATTAATTCCCCAAATCAGTTTGCCAGCGATTTTCAGGTGAATTGAATGAGTTTTCCAAAGCCAGTCAGCTGGGAGGGGTGGATGAATCCGGAAACAGCCTGTTTCCTTGTGACTAAATCAAGTCCACTATCAAAAAGGACTCTTCCATTTCTTTGGCTCTTTTCACATTTTTCTTCTTTATCATGGTTTGTAATGAATTTTCTGATGTGAGCTTTGATTTTGAAGCTGGAATATGGAGTTCAAGACACGGAAGGAATGGTCTTTTTCAATCAGGGCACAGCTGTTGGCTTGCTCCAATTCTGGCTTTCTGTCATGGTTTTGGGTGCCTCAGCCGAGTTTTGGTTTCTTGAGCGGCAATTTCCTAAATGATTTCTGGGTCTGAGTTGGTTTTGCCTTCTTCCTCCCCAAATTTTGTATTCTGACGCAATACAAACACGAGTTTATACAGGAGATCCACTATGAAATAAAAAAAACCAAAACCAATTCACCTGTCATGCTTAGAATTCTAGAGGCAGCACGACCAACATGAGTTTTTGTGTTTTGGAAAAAGTAATGGAACCCTTTTGCAGAGGGGAACGATAATTAATTCCCCAAATCAGTTTGCCAGCGATTTTCAGGTGAATTGAATGAGTTTTCCAAAGCCAGTCAGCTGGCAGGGGTGGATGAATCCGGAAACAGCCTGTTTCCTTGTGACTAAATCAAGCCCACTCTCAAAAAGGACTCTTCCATTTCTTTGGCTCTTCTCACTTTTTTCTTCTTTATCATGGTTTGTAATGAATTTTCTGATGTGAGCTTTGATTTTGGGGCTGGAATGTGGAGTTCAAGACACGGAAGGAATGGTCTTTTTCAATCAGGGCACAGCTGTTGGCTAGCTCCAATTCTGGCTTTCTGTCATGGTTTTGGGTGCCTCAGCCGAGTTTTGGTTTCTTGAGCGGCAATTTCCTAAATGATTTCTGCGTCTGAGTTGGTTTTGCCTTCTTCATTCCCAAATTTTGTATTCTGACGCAATACAAACACGAGTTTAGACAGCAGATCCATTATGAACTAAAAAACAAAACGAATTAGCGTGTCATGCTTCGAATTCTACAGGCAGCATGACCAACATGAGTTTTTGTGTTTTGGAAAAAGAAATGGAACCATTTGCAGAGGGGAACGATAATTAATTCCCCAAATCAGTTTGCCAGCGATTTTCAGGTGAATTGAATGAGTTTTCCAAAGCCAGTCAGCTGGGAGGGGTGGATGAATCCGGAAACAGCCTGTTTCCTTGTGACTAAATCAAGCCCACTATCAAAAAGGACTCTTCCCTTTCTTTGGCTCTTCTCACTTTTTTCTTCTTTATCATGGTTTGTAATGAATTTTCTGATGTGAGCTTTGATTTTGAGGCTGGAATATGGAGTTCAAGACACGGAAGGAATGGTCTTTTTCAATCAGGGCACAGCTGTTGGCTTGCTCCAATTCTGGCTTTCTGTCATGGTTTTGGGTGCCTCAGCCGAGTTTTGGTTTCTTGAGCGGCAATTTCCTAAATGATTTCTGGGTCTGAGTGGGTTTTGCCTTCTTCCTTCCCAAATTTTGTATTCTGACGCAATACAAACATGAGTTTAGACAGCAGATCCATTATGAAATAAAAAACAAAACCAATTAGCGTGTCATGCTTAGAATTCTAGAGGCAGCACGACCAACATGAGTTTTTGTGTTTTGGAAAAAGAAATGGAACCCTTTTGCAGAGGGGAACGATAATTAATTCCCCAAATCAGTTTGCCAGCGATTTTCAGGTGAATTGAATGAGTTTTCCAAAGCCAGTCAGCTGGGAGGGGTGGATGAATCCGGAAACAGCCTGTTTCCTTGTGACTAAATCAAGCCCACTCTCAAAAAGGACTCTTCCATTTCTTTGGCTCTTCTCACTTTTTTCTTCTTTATCATGGTTTGTAATGAATTTTCTGATGTGAGCTTTGATTTTGGGGCTGGAATATGGAGTTCAAGACACGGAAGGAATGGTCTTTTTCAATCAGGGCACAGCTGTTGGCTAGCTCCAATTCTGGCTTTCTGTCATGGTTTTGGGTGCCTCAGCCGAGTTTTGGTTTCTTGAGCGGCAATTTCCTAAATGATTTCTGGGTCTGAGTTGGTTTTGCCTCCTTCCTTCCCAAATTTTGTATTCTGACGCAATACAAACATGAGTTTAGACAGCAGATCCATTATGAAATAAAAAAAAAAAAACAAAACCAATTAGCGTGTCATGCTTAGAATTCTAGAGGCAGCACGACCAACATGAGTTTTTGTGTTTTGGAAAAAGAAATGGAACCATTTGCAGAGGGGAACGATAATTAATTCCCCAAATCAGTTTGCCAGCGATTTTCAGGTGAATTGAATGAGGTTTCCAAAGCCAGTCAGCTGGGAGGGGTGGATGAATCCGGAAACAGCCTGTTTCCTTGTGACTAAATCAAGCCCACTATCAAAAAGGACTCTTCCATTTCTTTGGCTCTTTTCACATTTTTCTTGTTTCTCATGGTTTGTAATGAATTTTCTGATGTGAGCTTTGATTTTGAGGCTGGAATATGGAGTTCAAGACACAGAAGGAATGGTCTTTTTCAATCAGGGCACAGCTGTTGGCTTGCTCCAATTCTGGCTTTCTGTCATGGTTTTGGGTGCCTCAGCCGAGTTTTGGTTTCTTGAGCGGCAATTTCCTAAATGATTTCTGGGTCTGAGTTGGTTTTGCCTTCTTCCTTCCCAAATTTTGTATTCTGACGCAATACAAACACGAGTTTAGACAGCAGATCCATTATGAAATAAAAACGAAAACGAATTAGCGTGTCATGCTTAGAATTCTAGAGGCAGCACGACCAACATGAGTTTTTGTGTTTTGGAAAAAGAAATGGAACCCTTTTGCAGAGGGGAACGATAATTAATTCCCCAAATCAGTTTGCCAGCGATGTTCAGGTGAATTGAATGAGTTTTCCAAAGCCAGTCAGCTGGCAGGGGTGGATGAATCCGGAAACAGCCTGTTTCCTTGTGACTAAATCAAGCCCACTATCAAAAAGGACTCTTGCATTTCTTTGGCTCTTTTTACATTTTTCTTCTTTATCATGGTTTGTAATGACTTTCCTGATGTGAGCTTTGATTTTGAGGCTGGAATATGGAGTTCAAGACACGGAAGGAATGGTCTTTTTCAATCAGGGCATAGCTGTTGGCTTGTTCCAATTCTGGCTTTCTGTCATGGTTTTGGGTGTCTCATCGAGTTTTTGTTTCTTGAGCGGCAATTTCCTAAATGATTTCTGTGTCTGAGATGGTTTTGCCTTCTTGCTTCCCAAATTTTGTATTCTGACGCAATACAAACACGAGTTTAGACAGCAGATCCATTAGGAAATAATAAAAAAAAAAAAACAAAACCAATTAGCGTGTCATGCTTAGAATTCTAGAGGCAGCACGACCAACATGAGATTTTGTGTTTTGGACAAAGAAATGGAACCCTTTTGCAGAGGGGAACGATAATTAATTCCCCAAATCAGTTTGCCAGCGATTTTCAGGTGAAATGAATGAGTTTTCCAAAGCCAGTCAGCTGGGAGGGGTGGGTGAATGCGGAAACAGCCTGTTTCCTTGTGACTGAATCGAGCCCACTATCAAAAAGGACTCTTCCATTTCTTTGGCTCTTTTCACATTTTTCTTCTTTATCATGGTTTGTAATGACTTTTCTGATGTGAGCTTTGATTTTGAGGCTGGAATATGGAGTTCAAGACACGGAAGGAATGGTCTTTTTCAATCAGGGCACAGCTGTTGGCTTGCTCCAATTCAGGCTTTCTGTCATGGTTTTGGGTGCCTCAGCCGAGTTTTGGTTTCTTGAGCGGCAATTTCCTTAAGGATTTCCGGGTCTGAGTTGGTTTTGCCTTCTTCCTTCCCAAATTTTGTATTCTGACGCAATACAAACACGAGTTTAGACAGCAGATCCATTATGAAATAAAAAAAAAAAACCAAAACCAATTAGCGTGTCATGTTTAGAATTCTAGAGGCAGCACGACTAACATGAGGTTTTGTGTTTTGGACAAAGAAATGGAACCCTTTTGCAGAGGGGCACGATCATTAATTCCCCAAATCAGTTTGCCAGCGATTTTCAGGTGAATTGAATGAGTTTTCCAAAGCCAGTCAGCTGGGAGGGGTGGATGAATCCGGAAACAGCCTGTTTCCTTGTGACTAAATCAAGCCCACTATCAAAAAGGACTCTTGCATTTCTTTGGCTCTTTTCACATTTTTCTTCTTTATCATGGTTTGTAATGAATTTTCGATGTGAGCTTTGATTTTGAGGCTGGAATATGGAGTTCAAGACACGGAAGGAATGGTCTTTTTCAATCAGGGCACAGCTGTTGGCTTGCTCCAATTCTGGCTTTCTGTCATGGTTTTGGGTGCCTCAGCCGAGTTTTGGTTTCTTGAGCGGCAATTTCCTAAATGATTTCTGGGTCTGAGTTGGTTTTGCCTCCTTCCTTCCCAAATTTTGTATTCTGACGCAATACAAACACGAGTTTAGACAGCAGATCCATTATGAAATAAAAAAAAAAAAACAAAACCAATTAGCGTGTCATGCTTAGAATTCTAGAGGCAGCACGACCAACATGAGTTTTTGTGTTTTGGAAAAAGAAATGGAACCCTTTTGCAGAGGGGCACGATCATTAATTCCCCAAATCAGTTTGCCAGCGATTTTCAGGTGAATTGAATGAGGTTTCCAAAGCCAGTCAGCTGGGAGGGGTGGATGAATCCGGAAACAGCCTGTTTCCTTGGGACTAAATCAAGCCCACTATCAAAAAGGACTCTTCCATTTCTTTGGCTCTTTTCACATTTTTCTTGTTTCTCATGGTTTGTAATGAATTTTCTGATGGGAGCTTTGATTTTGAGGCTGGAATATGGAGTTCAAGACACAGAAGGAATGGTCTTTTTCAATCAGGGCACAGCTGTTGGCTTGCTCCAATTCTGGCTTTCTGTCATGGTTTTGGGTGCCTCAGCTGAGTTTTGGTTTCTTGAGCGGCAATTTCCTAAATGATTTCTGGGTCTGAGTTGGTTTTGCCTTCTTCCTTCCCAAATTTTGTATTCTGACGCAATACAAACACGAGTTTAGACAGCAGATCCATTATGAAATAAAAAAAAAAAAAACCAAAACCAATTAGCGTGTCATGTTTAGAATTCTAGAGACAGCACGACTAACATGAGGTTTTGTGTTTTGGACAAAGAAATGGAACCCTTTTGCAGAGGGGAACGATCATTAATTCCCCAAATCAGTTTGCCAGCGATTTTCAGGTGAATTGAATGAGTTTTCCAAAGCCAGTCAGCTGGGAGGGGTGGATGAATCCGGAAACAGCCTGTTTCCTTGTGACTAAATCAAGCCCACTATCAAAAAGGACTCTTGCATTTCTTTGGCTCTTTTCACATTTTTCTTCTTTATCATGGTTTGTAATGACTTTTCTGATGTGAGCTTTGATTTTGAGGCTGGAATATGGAGTTCAAGACACGGAAGGAATGGTCTTTTTCAATCAGGGCACAGCTGTTGGCTTGCTCCAATTCTGGCTTTCTGTCATGGTTTTGGGTGCCTCAGCCGAGTTTTGGTTTCTTGAGCGGCAATTTCCTAAATGATTTCTGGGTCTGAGTTGGTTTTGTCTTCTTCCTTCCCAAATTTTGTATTCTGACGCAATACAAACACGAGTTTAGACAGCAGATCCATTATGAAATGAAAAAAACAAAACGAATTAGCGTGTCATGCTTAGAATTCTAGAGGCAGCACGACCAACATGAGTTTTTGTGTTTTGGAAAAAGAAATGGAACCCTTTTGCAGAGGGGAACGATAATTAATTCCCCAAATCAGTTTGCCAGCGATTTTCAGGTAAATTGAATGAGTTTTCCAAAGCCAGTCAGCTGCGAGATGTGTATAAATGCGGAAACAGCCTGTTTCCTTGTGACTAAATCAAGCCCACTATCAAAAAGGACTCTTGCATTTCTTTGGCTCTTTTCACATTTTTCTTCTTTATCATGGTTTGTAATGACTTTTCTGATGTGAGCTTTGATTTTGAGGCTGGAATATGGAGTTCAAGACACGGAAGGAATGGTCTTTTTCAATCAGGGCACAGCTGTTGGCTTGCTCCAATTCTGGCTTTCTGTCATGGTTTTGGGTGCCTCAGCCGAGTTTTGGTTTCTTGAGCGGCAATTTCCTTAAGGATTTCCGGGTCTGAGTTGGTTTTGCCTTCTTCCTTCCCAAATTTTGTATTCTGACGCAATACAAACACGAGTTTAGACAGCAGATCCATTATGAAATAAAAAAAAAAAACAAAACCAATTAGCGTGTCATGCTTAGAATTCTAGAGGCAGCACGACCAACATGAGGTTTTGTGTTTTGGACAAAGAAATGGAACCCTTTTGCAGAGGGGCACGATCATTAATTCCCCAAATCAGTTTGCCAGCGATTTTCAGGTGAATTGAATGAGTTTTCCAAAGCCAGTCAGCTGGGAGGGGTGGATGAATCCGGAAACAGCCTGTTTCCTTGTGACTAAATCAAGCCCACTATCAAAAAGGACTCTTGCATTTCTTTGGCTCTTTTCACATTTTTCTTCTTTATCATGGTTTGTAATGACTTTTCTGATGTGAGCTTTGATTTTGAGGCTGGAATATGGAGTTCAAGACACGGAAGGAATGGTCTTTTTCAATCAGGGCACAGCTGTTGGCTTGCTCCAATTCTGGCTTTCTGTCATGGTTTTGGGTGCCTCAGCCGAGTTTTGGTTTCTTGAGCGGCAATTTCCTAAATGATTTCTGGGTCTGAGTTGGTTTTGTCTTCTTCCTTCCCAAATTTTGTATTCTGACGCAATACAAACACGAGTTTAGACAGCAGATCCATTATGAAATGAAAAAAACAAAACGAATTAGCGTGTCATGCTTAGAATTCTAGAGGCAGCACGACCAACATGAGTTTTTGTGTTTTGGACAAAGAAATGGAACCCTTTTGCAGAGGGGAACGATCATTAATTCCCCAAATCAGTTTGCCAGCGATTTTCAGGTGAATTGAATGAGTTTTCCAAAGCCAGTCAGCTGGGAGGGGTGGATGAATCCGGAAACAGCCTGTTTCCTTGTGACTAAATCAAGTCCACTATCAAAAAGGACTCTTGCATTTCTTTGGCTCTTTTCACATTTTTCTTCTTTATCATGGTTTGTAATGAATTTTCTGATGTGAGCTTTGATTTTGAGGCTGGAATATGGAGTTCAAGACACGGAAGGAATGGTCTTTTTCAATCAGGGCACAGCTGTTGGCTTGCTCCAATTCTGGCTTTCTGTCATGGTTTTGGGTGCCTCAGCCGAGTTTTGGTTTCTTGAGCGGCAATTTCCTAAAGGATTTCTGGGTCTGAGTTGGTTTTGCCTTCTTCCTTCCCAAATTTTGTATTCTGACGCAATACAAACACGAGTTTAGACAGCAGATCCATTATGAAATAAAAAAAAAAAACAAAACCAATTAGCGTGTCATGCTTAGAATTCTAGAGGCAGCACGACCAACATGAGTTTTTGTGTTTTGGAATAAGAAATGGAACCCTTTTGCAGAGGGGCACGATAATTAATTCCCCAAATCAGTTTGCCAGCGATTTTCAGGTGAATTGAATGAGTTTTCCAAAGCCAGTCAGCTGGGAGGGGTGGATGAATCCGGAAACAGCCTGTTTCCTTGTGACTAAATCAAGCCCACTATCAAAAAGGACTCTTCCATTTCTTTGGCTCTTTTCACATTTTTCTTCTTTATCATGGTTTGTAATGAATTTTCTGATGTGAGCTTTGATTTTGAGGCTGGAATATGGAGTTCAAGACACGGAAGGAATGGTCTTTTTCAATCAGGGCACAGCTGTTGGCTTGCTCCAATTCTGGCTTTCTGTCATGGTTTTGGGTGCCTCAGCCGAGTTTTGCTTTCTTGAGCGGCAATTTCCTAAATGCATTCTGGGTCTGAGTTGGTTTTGCCTTCTTCCTTCCCAAATTTTGTATTCTGACGCAATACAAACACGAGTTTAGACAGCAGATCCATTATGAAATAAAAAAAAAAAAACCAAAACCAATTAGCGTGTCATGCTTAGAATTCTAGAGGCAGCACGACCAACATGAGGTTTTGTGTTTTGGACAAAGAAATGGAACCCTTTTGCAGAGGGGAACGATAATTAATTCCCCAAATCAGTTTGCCAGCGATTTTCAGGTGAATTGAATGAGTTTTCCAAAGCCAGTCAGCTGGGAGGGGTGGATGAATCCAGAAACAGCCTGTTTCCTTGTGATTAAATCAAGCCCACTATCAAAAAGGACTCTTGCATTTCTTTGGCTCTTTTCACATTTTTCTTCTTTATCATGGTTTGTAATGAATTTTCTGATGTGAGCTTTGATTTTGAGGCTGGAATATGGAGTTCAAGACACGGAAGGAATGGTCTTTTTCAATCAGGGCACAGCTGTTGGCTTGCTCCAATTCTGGTTTTCTGTCATGGTTTTGGGTGCCTCAGCCGAGTTTTGGTTTCTTGAGCGGCAATTTCCTAAATGCATTCCGGGTCTGAGTTGGTTTTGCCTTCTTCCTTCCCAAATTTTGTATTCTGACGCAACACAAACACGAGTTTAGACAGCAGATCCATTATGAAATAAAAAAAAAAAACAAAACCAATTAGCGTGTCATGCTTAGAATTCTAGAGGCAGCACGACCAACATGAGTTTTTGTGTTTTGGAAAAAGAAATGGAACCCTTTTGCAGAGGGGAACGATAATTAATTCCCCAAATCAGTTTGCCAGCGATTTTCAGGTGAATTGAATGAGTTTTCCAAAGCCAGTCAGCTGGGAGGGGTGGATGAATCCGGAAACAGCCTGTTTCCTTGGGACTAAATCAAGCCCACTATCAAAAAGGACTCTTGCATTTCTTTGGCTCTTTTCACATTTTTCTTCTTTATCATGGTTTGTAATGACTTTTCTGATGTGAGCTTTGATTTTGAGGCTGGAATATGGAGTTCAAGACACGGAAGGAATGGTCTTTTTCAATCAGGGCACAGCTGTTGGCTTGCTCCAATTCTGGCTTTCTGTCATGGTTTTGGGTGCCTCAGCCGAGTTTTGGTTTCTTGAGCGGCAATTTCCTTAAGGATTTCCGGGTCTGAGTTGGTTTTGCCTTCTTCCTTCCCAAATTTTGTATTCTGACGCAATACAAACACGAGTTTAGACAGCAGATCCATTATGAAATAAAAAAAAAAAAAAAAACCAATTAGCGTGTCATGTTTAGAATTCTAGAGGCAGCACGACTAACATGAGGTTTTGTGTTTTGGACAAAGAAATGGAACCCTTTTGCAGAGGGGCACGATCATTAATTCCCCAAATCAGTTTGCCAGCGATTTTCAGGTGAATTGAATGAGTTTTCCAAAGCCAGTCAGCTGGGAGGGGTGGATGAATCCGGAAACAGCCTGTTTCCTTGTGACTAAATCAAGCCCACTATCAAAAAGGACTCTTGCATTTCTTTGGCTCTTCTCACTTTTTTCTTCTTTATCATGGTTTGTAATGAATTTTCTGATGTGAGCTTTGATTTTGAGGCTGGAATATGGAGTTCAAGACACGGAATGAGGTCTTTTTCAATCAGGGCACAGCTGTTCGCTTGCTCCAATTCTGGCTTTCTGTCATGGTTTTGGGTGCCTCAGCCGAGTTTTGGTTTCTTGAGCGGCAATTTCCTAAAGGATTTCTGGGTCTGAGTTGGTTTTGCCTTCTTCCTTCCCAAATTTTGTATTCTGACGCAACACAAACACGAGTTTAGACAGCAGATCCATTATGAAATGAAAAAAACCAAAACCAATTAGCGTGTCATGCTTAGAATTCTAGAGGCAGCACGACCAACATGAGTTTTTGTGTTTTGGAAAAAGAAATGGAACCCTTTTGCAGAGTGGAACGATAATTAATTCCCCAAATCAGTATGCCAGCGATTTTCAGGTGAATTGAATGAGTTTTCCAAAGCCAGTCAGCTGGGAGGGGTGGATGAATGCAGAAACAGTCTGTTTCCTTGTGACTCAATCAAGCCCACTATCAAAAAGGACTCTTCCATTTCTTTGGCTCTTTTCACATTTTTCTTCTTTATCATGGTTTGTAATGAATTTTCTGATGTGAGCTTTGATTTTGAGGCTGGAATATGGAGTTCAAGACACGGAAGGAATGGTCTTTTTCAATCAGGGCACAGCTGTTGGCTTGCTCCAATTCTGGCTTTCTGTCATGGTTTTGGGTGCCTCAGCCGAGTTTTGGTTTCTTGAGCGGCAATTTCCTAAATGCATTCCGGGTCTGAGTTCGTTTTGCCTTCTTCCTTCCCAAATTTTGTATTCTGACGCAATACAAACACGAGTTTAGACAGCAGCTCCATTATGAAATAAAAAAAAAAAAAAACCAATTAGCGTGTCATGCTTAGAATTCTAGAGGCAGCACGACCAACATGAGGTTTTGTGTTTTGGACAAAGAAATGGAACCCTTTTTCAGAGGGGAACGATAATTAATTCCCCCAATCAGTTTGCCAGCGATTTTCAGGTGAATTGAATGAGTTTTCCAAAGCCAGTCAGCTGGGAGGGGTGGATGAATGCGGAAACAGCCTGTTTCCTTGTGACTAAATCAAGCCCACTATCAAAAAGGACTCTTGCATTTCTTTGGCTCTTTTTACATTTTTCTTCTTTATCATGGTTTGTAATGAATTTTCTGATGTGAGCTTTGATTTTGAGGCTGGAATATGGAGTTCAAGACACGGAAGGAATGGTCTTTTTCAATCAGGGCACAGCTGTTGGCTTGCTCCAATTCTGGCTTTCTGTCATGGTTTTGGGTGCCTCAGCCGAGTTTTGGTTTCTTGAGCGGCAATTTCCTAAAGGATTTCTGGGTCTGCGTTGGTTTTGCCTTCTTCCTTCCCAAATTTTGTATTCTGACGCAACACAAACACGAGTTTAGACAGCAGACCCATTATGAAATAAGAAAAAAACCAAAACGAATTAGCGTGTCATGCTTAGAATTCTAGAGGCAGCACGACCAACATGAGTTTTTGTGTTTTGGACAAAGAAATGGAACCCTTTTGCAGAGGGGAACGATAATTAATTCCCCCAATCAGTTTGCCAGCGATTTTCAGGTGAATTGAATGAGTTTTCCAAAGCCAGTCAGCTGGGAGGGGTGGATGAATCCAGAAACAGCCTGTTTCCTTGTGATTAAATCAAGCCCACTATCAAAAAGGACTCTTGCATTTCTTTGGCTCTTTTCACATTTTTCTTCTTTATCATGGTTTGTAATGACTTTTCTGATGTGAGCTTTGATTTTGAGGCTGGAATATGGAGTTCAAGACACGGAAGGAATGGTCTTTTTCAATCAGGGCACAGCTGTTGGCTTGCTCCAATTCTGGCTTTCTGTCATGGTTTTGGGTGCCTCAGCCGAGTTTTGGTTTCTTGAGCGGCAATTTCCTAAATGCATTCCGGGTCTGAGTTGGTTTTGCCTTCTTCCTTCCCAAATTTTGTATTCTGACGCAACACAAACACGAGTTTAGACAGCAGACCCATTATGAAATAAAAAAAAAAACCAAAACCAATTAGCGTGTCATGCTTAGAATACTAGAGGCAGCACGACCAACATGAGTTTTTGTGTTTTGAAAAAAGAAATGGAACCCTTTTGCAGAGGGGCACGATCATTAATTCCCCAAATCAGTTTCCAGCGATTTTCAGGTCAATTGAATGAGTTTTCCAAAGCCAGTCAGCTGGGAGGGGTGGATGAATGCAGAAACAGCCTGTTTCCTTGTGACTAAATCAAGCCCACTATCTAAAAGGACTCTTGCATTTCTTTGGCTCTTTTCACATTTTTCTTCTTTATCATGGTTTGTAATGAATTTTCTGATGTGAGCTTTGATTTTGAGGCTGGAATATGGAGTTCAAGACACGGAAGGAATGGTCTTTTTCAATCAGGGCACAGCTGTTGGCTTGCTCCAATTCTGGCTTTCTGTCATGGTTTTGGGTGCCTCAGCCAAGTTTTGGTTTCTTGAGCGGCAATTTCCTAAAGGATTTCTGGGTCTGAGTTGGTTTTGCCTTCTTCCTTCCCAAATTTTGTATTCTGACGCAACACAAACACGAGTTTAGACAGCAGATCCATTATGAAATGAAAAAAACCAAAACCAATGAGCGTGTCATGCTTAGAATTCTAGAGGCAGCACGACCAACATGAGTTTTTGTGTTTTGGAAAAAGAAATGGAACCCTTTTGCAGAGGGGAACGATAATTAATTCCCCAAATCAGTTTGCCAGCGATTTTCAGGTGAATTGAATGAGTTTTCCAAAGCCAGTCAGCTGGGAGGGGTGGTTGAATGCAGAAACAGTCTGTTTCCTTGTGACTCAATCAAGCCCACTATCAAAAAGGACTCTTCCATTTCTTTGGCTCTTTTCACATTTTTCTTCTTTATCATGGTTTGTAATGAATTTTCTGATGTGAGCTTTGATTTTGAGGCTGGAATATGGAGTTCAAGACACGGAAGGAATGGTCTTTTTCAATCAGGGCACAGCTGTTGGCTTGCTCCAATTCTGGCTTTCTGTCATGGTTTTGGGTGCCTCAGCCGAGTTTTGGTTTCTTGAGCGGCAATTTCCTAAATGCATTCCGGGTCTGAGTTCGTTTTGCCTTCTTCCTTCCCAAATTTTGTATTCTGACGCAATACAAACACGAGTTTCGACAGCAG
The DNA here is from genome assembly GCF_051225735.1 of Oryctolagus cuniculus. NCBI lineage: Eukaryota > Metazoa > Chordata > Mammalia > Lagomorpha > Leporidae > Oryctolagus > Oryctolagus cuniculus. The sequence continues at coordinate 80,772,944 of NC_142879.1, read as the reverse complement.
CTCCATTATGAAATAAAAAAAAAAAAAACCAATTAGCGTGTCATGCTTAGAATTCTAGAGGCAGCACGACCAACATGAGGTTTTGTGTTTTGGACAAAGAAATGGAACCCTTTTGCAGAGGGGAACGATAATTAATTCCCCCAATCAGTTTGCCAGCGATTTTCAGGTGAATTGAATGAGTTTTCCAAAGCCAGTCAGCTGGGAGGGGTGGATGAATGCGGAAACAGCCTGTTTCCTTGTGACTAAATCAAGCCCACTATCAAAAAGGACTCTTGCATTTCTTTGGCTCTTTTTACATTTTTCTTCTTTATCATGGTTTGTAATGAATTTTCTGATGTGAGCTTTGATTTTGAGGCTGGAATATGGAGTTCAAGACACGGAAGGAATGGTCTTTTTCAATCAGGGCACAGCTGTTGGCTTGCTCCAATTCTGGCTTTCTGTCATGGTTTTGGGTGCCTCAGCCGAGTTTTGGTTTCTTGAGCGGCAATTTCCTAAAGGATTTCTGGGTCTGAGTTGGTTTTGCCTTCTTCCTTCCCAAATTTTGTATTCTGACGCAACACAAGCACGAGTTTAGACAGCAGACCCATTATGAAATAAGAAAAAAACCAAAACGAATTAGCGTGTCATGCTTAGAATTCTAGAGGCAGCACGACCAACATGAGTTTTTGTGTTTTGGAAAAATAAATGGAACCCTTTTGCAGAGGGGAACGATAATTAATTCCCCAAATCAGTTTGCCAGCGATTTTCAGGTGAATTGAATGAGTTTTCCAAAGCCAGTCAGCTGGGAGGGGTGGATGAATCCAGAAACAGCCTGTTTCCTTGTGATTAAATCAAGCCCACTATCAAAAAGGACTCTTGCATTTCTTTGGCTCTTTTCACATTTTTCTTCTTTATCATGGTTTGTAATGACTTTTCTGATGTGAGCTTTGATTTTGAGGCTGGAATATGGAGTTCAAGACACGGAAGGAATGGTCTTTTTCAATCAGGGCACAGCTGTTGGCTTGCTCCAATTCTGGCTTTCTGTCATGGTTTTGGGTGCCTCAGCCGAGTTTTGGTTTCTTGAGCGGCAATTTCCTAAATGCATTCCGGGTCTGAGTTGGTTTTGCCTTCTTCCTTCCCAAATTTTGTATTCTGACGCAACACAAACACGAGTTTAGACAGCAGACCCATTATGAAATAAAAAAAAAACCAAAACCAATTAGCGTGTCATGCTTAGAATACTAGAGGCAGCACGACCAACATGAGTTTTTGTGTTTTGAAAAAAGAAATGGAACCCTTTTGCAGAGGGGAACGATAATTAATTCCCCAAATCAGTTTGGCAGCGATTTTCAGGTGAATTGAATGAGTTTTCCAAAGCCAGTCAGCTTTGAGGGGTGGATGAATCCGGAAACAGCCTGTTTCCTTGTGACTAAATCAAGCCCACTATCAACAAGGACTCTTCCATTTCTTTGGCTCTTTTCACATTTTTCTTCTTTATCATGGTTTGTAATGAATTTTCTGATGTGAGCTTTGATTTTGAGGCTGGAATATGGAGTTCAAGACATGGAAGGAATGGTCTTTTTCAATCAGGGCACAGCTGTTGGCTTGCTCCAATTCTGGCTTTCTGTCATGGTTTTGGGTGCCTCAGCCGAGTTTTGGTTTCTTGAGCGGCAATTTCCTAAAGGATTTCTGGGTCTGAGTTGGTTTTGCCTTCTTCCTTCCCAAATTTTGTATTCTGACGCAATACAAACACGAGTTTAGACAGCAGATCCATTATGAAATAAAAAAAAAAACCAAAACCAATTAGCGTGTCATGCTTAGAATACTAGAGGCAGCACGACCAACATGAGGTTTTGTGTTTTGGACAAAGAAATGGAACCCTTTTGCAGAGGGGAACGATAATTAATTCCCCAAATCAGTTTGCCAGCGATTTTCAGGTGAATTGAATGAGTTTTCCAAAGCCAGTCAGCTGGGAGGGGTGGATGAATGCGGAAACAGCCTGTTTCCTTGTGACTAAATCAAGCCCACTATCAAAAAGGACTCTTGCATTTCTTTGGCTCTTTTTACATTTTTCTTCTTTATCATGGTTTGTAATGAATTTTCTGATGTGAGCTTTGATTTTGAGGCTGGAATATGGAGTTCAAGACACGGAAGGAATGGTCTTTTTCAATCAGGGCACAGCTGTTGGCTTGCTCCAATTCTGGCTTTCTGTCATGGTTTTGGGTGCCTCAGCCGAGTTTTGGTTTCTTGAGCGGCAATTTCCTAAATGCAATCCGGGTCTGAGTTCGTTGTGCCTTCTTCCTTCCCAAATTTTGTATTCTGACGCAACACAAACACGAGTTTAGACAGCAGATCCATTATGAAATAAAAAAAAAAAAAAACAATTACCGTGTCATGCTTAGAATTCTAGAGGCAGCATGACCAACATGTGGTTTTGTGTTTTGGACAAAGAAATGGAACCCTTTTGCAGAGGGGAACGATAATTAATTCCCCAAATCAGTTTGCCAGCGATTTTCAGGTGAATTGAATGAGTTTTCCAAAGCCAGTCAGCTGGGAGGGGTGGATGAATGCGGAAACAGCCTGTTTCCTTGTGACTAAATCAAGCCCACTATCAAAAAGGACTCTTGCATTTCTTTGGCTCTTTTCACATTTTTCTTCTTTATCATGGTTTGTAATGAATTTTCTGATGTGAGCTTTGATTTTGAGGCTGGAATATGGAGTTCAAGACACGGAAGGAATGGTCTTTTTCAATCAGGGCACAGCTGTTGGCTTGCTCCAATTCTGGCTTTCTGTCATGGTTTTGGGTGCCTCAGCCGAGTTTTGGTTTCTTGAGCGGCAATTTCCTAAAGGATTTCTGGGTCTGAGTTGGTTTTGCCTTCTTCCTTCCCAAATTTTGTATTCTGACGCAACACAAGCACGAGTTTAGACAGCAGACCCATTATGAAATAAGAAAAAAACCAAAACGAATTAGCGTGTCATGCTTAGAATTCTAGAGGCAGCACGACCAACATGAGTTTTTGTGTTTTGGAAAAATAAATGGAACCCTTTTGCAGAGGGGAACGATAATTAATTCCCCAAATCAGTTTGCCAGCGATTTTCAGGTGAATTGAATGAGTTTTCCAAAGCCAGTCAGCTGGGAGGGGTGGATGAATCCAGAAACAGCCTGTTTCCTTGTGATTAAATCAAGCCCACTATCAAAAAGGACTCTTGCATTTCTTTGGCTCTTTTCACATTTTTCTTCTTTATCATGGTTTGTAATGACTTTTCTGATGTGAGCTTTGATTTTGAGGCTGGAATATGGAGTTCAAGACACGGAAGGAATGGTCTTTTTCAATCAGGGCACAGCTGTTGGCTTGCTCCAATTCTGGCTTTCTGTCATGGTTTTGGGTGCCTCAGCCGAGTTTTGGTTTCTTGAGCGGCAATTTCCTAAATGCATTCCGGGTCTGAGTTGGTTTTGCCTTCTTCCTTCCCAAATTTTGTATTCTGACGCAACACAAACACGAGTTTAGACAGCAGACCCATTATGAAATAAAAAAAAAACCAAAACCAATTAGCGTGTCATGCTTAGAATACTAGAGGCAGCACGACCAACATGAGTTTTTGTGTTTTGAAAAAAGAAATGGAACCCTTTTGCAGAGGGGAACGATAATTAATTCCCCAAATCAGTTTGGCAGCGATTTTCAGGTGAATTGAATGAGTTTTCCAAAGCCAGTCAGCTTTGAGGGGTGGATGAATCCGGAAACAGCCTGTTTCCTTGTGACTAAATCAAGCCCACTATCAACAAGGACTCTTCCATTTCTTTGGCTCTTTTCACATTTTTCTTCTTTATCATGGTTTGTAATGAATTTTCTGATGTGAGCTTTGATTTTGAGGCTGGAATATGGAGTTCAAGACATGGAAGGAATGGTCTTTTTCAATCAGGGCACAGCTGTTGGCTTGCTCCAATTCTGGCTTTCTGTCATGGTTTTGGGTGCCTCAGCCGAGTTTTGGTTTCTTGAGCGGCAATTTCCTAAAGGATTTCTGGGTCTGAGTTGGTTTTGCCTTCTTCCTTCCCAAATTTTGTATTCTGACGCAATACAAACACGAGTTTAGACAGCAGATCCATTATGAAATAAAAAAAAAAACCAAAACCAATTAGCGTGTCATGCTTAGAATACTAGAGGCAGCACGACCAACATGAGGTTTTGTGTTTTGGACAAAGAAATGGAACCCTTTTGCAGAGGGGAACGATAATTAATTCCCCAAATCAGTTTGCCAGCGATTTTCAGGTGAATTGAATGAGTTTTCCAAAGCCAGTCAGCTGGGAGGGGTGGATGAATGCGGAAACAGCCTGTTTCCTTGTGACTAAATCAAGCCCACTATCAAAAAGGACTCTTGCATTTCTTTGGCTCTTTTTACATTTTTCTTCTTTATCATGGTTTGTAATGAATTTTCTGATGTGAGCTTTGATTTTGAGGCTGGAATATGGAGTTCAAGACACGGAAGGAATGGTCTTTTTCAATCAGGGCACAGCTGTTGGCTTGCTCCAATTCTGGCTTTCTGTCATGGTTTTGGGTGCCTCAGCCGAGTTTTGGTTTCTTGAGCGGCAATTTCCTAAATGCATTCCGGGTCTGAGTTGGTTGTGCCTTCTTCCTTCCCAAATTTTGTATTCTGACGCAACACAAACACGAGTTTAGACAGCAGATCCATTATGAAATAAAAAAAAAAAAAACCAATTACCGTGTCATGCTTAGAATTCTAGAGGCAGCATGACCAACATGTGGTTTTGTGTTTTGGACAAAGAAATGGAACCCTTTTGCAGAGGGGAACGATAATTAATTCCCCAAATCAGTTTGCCAGCGATTTTCAGGTGAATTGAATGAGTTTTCCAAAGCCAGTCAGCTGGGAGGGGTGGATGAATGCGGAAACAGCCTGTTTCCTTGTGACTAAATCAAGCCCACTATCAAAAAGGACTCTTGCATTTCTTTGGCTCTTTTCACATTTTTCTTCTTTATCATGGTTTGTAATGAATTTTCTGATGTGAGCTTTGATTTTGAGGCTGGAATATGGAGTTCAAGACACGGAAGGAATGGTCTTTTTCAATCAGGGCACAGCTGTTGGCTTGCTCCAATTCTGGCTTTCTGTCATGGTTTTGGGAGCCTCAGCCAAGTTTTGGTTTCTTGAGCGGCAATTTCCTAAAGGATTTCTGGGTCTGAGTTGGTTTTGCCTTCTTCCTTCCCAAATTTTGTATTCTGACGCAACACAAACACGAGTTTAGACAGCAGATCCATTATGAAATAAGAAAAAAACAAAAACGAATTAGCGTGTCATGCTTAGAATTCTAGAGGCAGCACGACCAACATGAGTTTTTGTGTTTTGGAAAAATAAATGGAACCCTTTTGCAGAGGGGAACGATAATTAATTCCCCAAATCAGTTTGCCAGCGATTTTCAGGTGAATTGAATGAGTTTTCCAAAGCCAGTCAGCTTGGAGGGGTGGATGAATCCGGAAACAGCCTGTTTCCTTGGGACTAAATCAAGCCCACTATCAAAAAGGACTCTTGCATTTCTTTGGCTCTTTTCACATTTTTCTTCTTTATCATGGTTTGTAATGACTTTTCTGATGTGAGCTTTGATTTTGAGGCTGGAATATGGAGTTCAAGACACGGAAGGAATGGTCTTTTTCAATCAGGGCACAGCTGTTGGCTTGCTCCAATTCTGGCTTTCTGTCATGGTTTTGGGTGCCTCAGCCGAGTTTTGGTTTCATGAGCAGCAATTTCCTAAATGCATTCTGGGTCTGAGTTGGTTTTGCCTTCTTCCTTCCCAAATTTTGTATTCTGACGCAATACAAACACGAGTTTAGACAGCAGATCCATGATGAAAGAAAAAACAAAACCAATGAGCGTGTCATGCTTAGAATTCTAGAGGCAGCACGACCAACATGAGTTTTTGTGTTTTGGACAAAGAAATGGAACCCTTTTGCAGAGGGGCACGATAATTAATTCCCCAAATCAGTTTGCCAGCGATTTTCAGGTGAATTGAATGAGTTTTCCAAAGCCAGTCAGCTGGGAGGGGTGGATGAATGCGGAAACAGCCTGTTTCCTTGGGACTAAATCAAGCCCACTATCAAAAAGGACTCTTGCATTTCTTTGGCTCTTTTCACATTTTTCTTCTTTATCATGGTTTGTAATGAATTTTCTGATGTGAGCTTTGATTTTGAGGCTGGAATATGGAGTTCAAGACACGGAAGGAATGGTCTTTTTCAATCAGGGCACAGCTGTTGGCTTGCTCCAATTCTGGCTTTCTGTCATGGTTTTGGGTGCCTCAGCCGAGTTTTGGTTTCTTGAGCGGCAATTTCCTAAAGGATTTCTGGGTCTGAGTTGGTTTTGCCTTCTTCCTTCCCAAATTTTGTATTCTGACGCAATACAAACACGAGTTTAGACAGCAGATCCATTATGAAATAAAAAACAAAACGATTTAGCGTGTCATGCTTAGAATTCTAGAGGCAGCACGACCAACATGAGTTTTTGTGTTTTGGACAAAGAAATGGAACCCTTTTGCAGAGGGGAACGATAATTAATTCCCCAAATCAGTTTGCCAGCGATTTTCAGGTGAATTGAATGAGTTTTCCAAAGCCAGTCAGCTGGGAGGGGTGGATGAATGCGGAAACAGCCTGTTTCCTTGTGACTAAATCAAGCCCACTATCAAAAAGGACTCTTGCATTTCTTTGGCTCTTTTCACATTTCTCTTCTTTATCATGGTTTGTAATGAATTTTCTGATGTGAGCTTTGATTTTGAGGCTGGAATATGGAGTTTAAGACACGGAAGGAATGGTCTTTTTCAATCAGGGCACAGCTGTTGGCTTGCTCCAATTCTGGCTTTCTGTCATGGTTTTGGGTGCCTCAGCCGAGTTTTGGTTTCTTGAGCGGCAATTTCCTAAATGATTTCTGGGTCTGAGTTGGTTTTGCCTTCTTCCTTCCCAAATTTTGTATTCTGACGCAATACAAACACGAGTTTAGACAGCAGATCCATTATGAAAGAAAAAAAAAAAAACAATTAGCGTGTCATGCTTAGAATTCTAGAGGCAGCACGACCAACATGAGGTTTTGTGTTTTGCAAAAAGAAATGGAACCCTTTTGCAGAGGGGAACGATAATTAATTCCCCAAATCAGTTTGGCAGCGATTTTCAGGTGAATTGAATGAGTTTTCCAAAGCCAGTCAGCTGGGATGGGTGGATGAATGCGGAAACAGCCTGTTTCCTTGTGACTAAATCAAGCCCACTATCAAAAAGGACTCTTGCATTTCTTTGGCTCTTTTCACATTTTTCTTCTTTATCATGGTTTGTAATGAATTTTCTGATGTGAGCTTTGATTTTGAGGCTGGAATATGGAGTTCAAGACACGGAAGGAATGGTCTTTTTCAATCAGGGCACAGCTGTTGGCTTGCTCCAATTCTGGCTTTCTGTCATGGTTTTGGGTGCCTCAGCCGAGTTTTGGTTTCTTGAGCGGCAATTTCCTAAAGGATTTCTGGGTCTGAGTTGGTTTTGCCTTCTTCCTTCCCAAATTTTGTATTCTGACGCAATACAAACACGAGTTTAGACAGCAGATCCATTATGAAATAAAAAACAAAACGATTTATCGTGTCATGCTTAGAATTCTAGAGGCAGCACGACCAACATGAGTTTTTGTGTTTTGGACAAAGAAATGGAACCCTTTTGCAGAGGGGAACGATAATTAATTCCCCAAATCAGTTTGCCAGCGATTTTCAGGTGAATTGAATGAGTTTTCCAAAGCCAGTCAGCTGGGAGGGGTGGATGAATGCGGAAACAGCCTGTTTCCTTGTGACTAAATCAAGCCCACTATCAAAAAGGACTCTTGCATTTCTTTGGCTCTTTTCACAGTTTTCTTCTTTATCATGGTTTGTAATGAATTTTCTGATGTGAGCTTTGATTTTGAGGCTGGAATATGGAGTTTAAGACACGGAAGGAATGGTCTTTTTCAATCAGGGCACAGCTGTTGGCTTGCTCCAATTCTGGCTTTCTGTCATGGTTTTGGGTGCCTCAGCCGAGTATTGGTTTCTTGAGCGGCAATTTCCTAAATGATTTCTGGGTCTGAGTTGGTTTTGCCTTCTTCCTTCCCAAATTTTGTATTCTGACGCAATACAAACACGAGTTTAGACAGCAGATCCATTATGAAAGAAAAAAAAAAAAACAATCAGCGTGTCATGCTTAGAATTCTAGAGGCAGCACGACCAACATGAGGTTTTGTGTTTTGCAAAAAGAAATGGAACCCTTTTGCAGAGGGGAACGATAATTAATTCCCCAAATCAGTTTGGCAGCGATTTTCAGGTGAATTGAATGAGTTTTCCAAAGCCAGTCAGCTGGGAGGGGTGGATGAATGCGGAAACAGCCTGTTTCCTTGTGACTAAATCAAGCCCACTATCAAAAAGGACTCTTGCATTTCTTTGGCTCTTTTCACATTTTTCTTCTTTATCATGGTTTGTAATGAATTTTCTGATGTGAGCTTTGATTTTGAGGCTGGAATATGGAGTTCAAGACACGGAAGGAATGGTCTTTTTTCAATCAGGGCACAGCTGTGGGCTTGCTCCAATTCAGGCTTTCTGTCATGCTTTTGGGTGCCTCAGCCGAGTTTTGGTTTCTTGAGCGGCAATTTCCTAAAGGATTTCTGGGTCTGAGTTGGTTGTGCCTTCTTCCTTCCCAAATTTTGTATTCTGACGCAACACAAACACGAGTTTAGACAGCAGACCCATTATGAAATAAAAAAAAAACCAAATCCAATTAGCGTGTCATGCTTAGAATTCTAGAGGCAGCACGACCAACATGAGTTTTTGTGTTTTGGAAAAAGAAATGGAACCCTTTTGCAGAGGGGAACAATAATTAATTCCCCAAATCAGTTTGCCAGTGATTTTCAGGTGAATTGAATGAGTTTTCCAAAGCCAGTCAGCTGGGAGGGGTGGATGAATGCGGAAACAGCCTGTTTCCTTGTGACTAAATCAAGCCCACTATCAAAAAGGACTCTCCCATTTCTTTGGCTCTTTTCACATTTTTCTTCTTTATCATGGTTTGTAATGAATTTTCTGATGTGAGCTTTGATTTTGAGGCTGGAATATGGAGTTCAAGACACGGAAGGAATGGTCTTTTTCAATCAGGGCACAGCTGTGGGCTTGCTCCAATTCAGGCTTTCTGTCATGCTTTTGGGTGCCTCAGCCGAGTTTTGGTTTCTTGAGCGGCAATTTCCTAAAGGATTTCTGGGTCTGAGTTGGTTGTGCCTTCTTCCTTCCCAAATTTTGTATTCTGACGCAACACAAACACGATTTTAGACAGCAGACCCATTATGAAATAAAAAAAAAACCAAATCCAATTAGCGTGTCATGCTTAGAATTCTAGAGGCAGCACGACCAACATGAGTTTTTGTGTTTTGGAAAAAGAAATGGAACCCTTTTGCAGAGGGGAACAATAATTAATTCCCCAAATCAGTTTGCCAGCGATTTTCAGGTGAATTGAATGAGTTTTCCAAAGCCAGTCAGCTGGGAGGGGTGGATGAATCCGGAAACAGCCTGTTTCCTTGTGACTAAATCAAGCCCACTATCAAAAAGGACTCTTGCATTTCTTTGGCTCTTTTCACATTTTTCTTCTTTATCATGGTTTGTAATGAATTTTCTGATGTGAGCTTTGATTTTGAGGCTGGAATATGGAGTTCAAGACACGGAAGGAATGGTCTTTTTCAATCAGGGAACAGCTGTTGGCTTGCTCCAATTCTGGCTTTCTGTCATGCTTTTGGGTGCCTCAGCCGAGTTTTGGTTTCTTGAGCGGCAATTTCCTAAAGGATTTCTGGGTCTGAGTTGGTTTTGCCTTCTTCCTTCCCAAATTTTGTATTCTGACGCAATACAAACACGAGTTTAGACAGCAGATCCATTATGAAATATAAAACAAAACGAATTAGCGTGTCATGCTTAGAATTCTAGAGGCAGCACGACCAACATGAGTTTTTGTGTTTTGGAAAAAGAAATGGAACCCTTTTGCAGAGGGGAACGATAATTAATTCCCCAAATCAGTTTGCCAGCGATTTTCAGGGGAATTGAATGAGTTTTCCAAAGCCAGTCAGCTGGGAGGGGTGGATGAATCCGGAAACAGCCTGTTTTCTTGTGGATAAATCAAGCCCACTATCAAAAAGGACTCTTGCATTTCTTTGGCTCTTTTCACATTTTTCTTCTTTATCATGGTTTGTAATGAATTTTCTGATGTGAGCTTTGATTTTGAGGCTGGAATATGGAGTTCAAGACCCTGAAGGAATGGTCTTTTGCAATCAGGGCACAGCTGTTGGCTTGCTCCAATTCAGGCTTTCTGTCATGGTTTTGGGTGCCTCAGCCGAGTTTTTGTTTCTTGAGTGGCAATTTCCTAAAGGATTTCTGGGTCTGAGTTGGTTTTGCCTTCTTCCTTCCCAAATTTTGTATTCTGACGCAACACAAACACGAGTTTAGACAGCAGATCCATGATGAAATAAAAAAAAAAAAAACAAAACCAATTAGAGTGTCATGCTTAGAATTCTAGAGGCAGCACGACCAACATGAGTTTTTGTGTTTTGGACAAAGAAATGGAACCCTTTTACAGAGGGGAACGATAATTAATTCCCCAAATCAGTTTGCCAGGGATTTTCAGGTGAATTGAATGAGGTTTCCAAAGCCAGTCAGCTGGGAGGGGTGGATGAATCCGGAAACAGCCTGTTTCCTTGGGAATAAATCAAGCCCACTATCAAAAAGGACTCTTCCATCTCTTTGGCTCTTTTCACATTTCTCTTCTTTATCATGGTTTGTAATGTATTTTCTGATGTGAGCTTTGATTTTGAGGCTGGAATATGGAGTTCAAGACACGGAAGGAATGGTCTTTTTCAATCAGGGCACAGCTGTTGGCTTGCTCCAATTCTGGCTTTCTGTCATGGTTTTGGGTACCTCAGCCGAGTTTTGGTTTCTTGAGCGGCAAGTTCCTAAAGGATTTCTGGGTCTGAGTTGGTTTTGCCTTCTTCCTTCCCAAATTTTGTATTCTGACGCAATACAAACACGAGTTTAGACAGCAGATCCATTATGAAATAAAAAAAACAAAACCAATTAGCGTGTCATGCTTAGAAATCTAGAGGCAGCACGACCAACATGAGTTTTTGTGTTTTGGACAAAGAAATGAAACCCTTTGCAGAGGGGAACGATCATGAATTCCCCAAATCAGTTTTCCAGCGATTTTCAGGTGAATTGAATGAGGTTTCCAAAGCCAGTCAGCTGGGAGGGGTGGATGAATGCGGAAACAGCCTGTTTCCTTGGGACTAAATCAAGCACACTATCAACAAGGACTCTTCCATTTCTTTGGCTCTTTTCACATTTTTCTTCTTTATCATGGTTTGTAATGAATTTTCTCATGTGAGCTTTGATTTTGAGGCTGGAATGTGGAGTTCAAGACACGCAAGGAATGGTCTTTTTCAATCAGGGCACAGCTGTTGGCTTGCTCCAATTCTGGCTTTCTGTCATGGTTTTGGGTGCCTCAGCCGAGTTTTGGTTTCTTGAGCGGCAATTTCCTAAATGATTTCTGGGTCTGAGTTGGTTTTGCATTCTTCCTTCCCAAATTTTGTATTCTGACCCAATACAAACACGAGTTTAGACAGCAGCTCCTTTATGAAATAAAAAAAAAAAAAAAGAAAACCAATTAGCGTGTCATGCTTAGAATTCTAGAGGCAGCACGACCAACGTGATTTTTTGTGTTTTGGAAAAAGAAATGGAACCCTTTTGCAGAGGGGAACGATCATTAATTCCCCAAATCAGTTTGCCAGCGATTTTCAGGTGAATTGAATGAGGTTTCCAAAGCCAGTCAGCTGGGAGGGGTGGATGAATCCGGAAACAGCCTGATTCCTTGGGACTAAATCAAGCCCACTATCAAAAAGGACTCTTCCATTTCTTTGGCTCTTTTCACATTTTTCTTCTTTATCATGGTTTGTAATGAATTTTCTGATGTGAGTTTGATTTTGAGGCTGGAATATGGAGTTCAAGACCCGGAAGGAATGGTCTTTTTCAATCAGGGCACAGCTGTGGGCTTGCTCCAATTCTGGCTTTCTGTCATGGTTTTGGGTGCCTCAGCCGAGTTTTGGTTTCTTGAGCGGCAATTTCCTAAAGGATTTCTGGGTCTGAGTTGGTTTTGCCTTCTTCCTTCCCAAATTTTGTATTCTGACGCAATACAAACACGAGTTTAGACAGCAGATCCATTATGAAAGAAAAAAAAACAATACCAATTAGCGTGTCATGCTTAGAATTCTAGAGGCAGCACGACCAACATGAGTTTTTGTGTTTTGGAAAAAGAAATGGAACCCTTTTGCAGAGGGGAACGATCATTAATTCCCCAAATCAGTTTGCCAGCGATTTTCAGGTGAATTGAATGAGGTTTCCAAAGCCAGTCAGCTGGGAGGGGTGGATGAATCCGGAAACAGCCTGCTTCCTTGGGACTAAATCAAGCCCACTATCAAAAATGACTCTTCCATCTCTTTGGCTCTTTTCACATTTTTCTTCTTTATCATGGTTTGTAATGAATTTTCTGATGTGAGCTTTGATTTTGAGGCTGGAATATGGAGTTCAAGACACGGAAGGAATGGTCTTTTTCAATCAGGGCACAGCTGTTGGCTTGCTCCAATTCTGGCTTTCTGTCATGCTTTTGGGTGCCTCAGCCGAGTTTTGGTTTCTTGAGCGGCAAGTTCCTAAAGGATTTCTGGGTCTGAGTTGGTTTTGCCTTCTTCCTTCCCAAATTTTGTATTCTGACGCAATACACACACGAGTTTAGACAGCAACTCCATTATGAAATAAAAAAAAAAAACCAATTAGCGTGTCATGCTTAGAATTATAGAGGCAGCACGACCAACATGAGTTTTTGTGTTTTGGACAAAGAAATGGAACCCTTTTGCAGAGGGGAACGATAATTAATTCCCCAAATCAGTTTGCCAGCGATTTTCAGGTGAATTGAATGAGGTTTCCAAAGCCAGTCAGCTGGGAGGGGTGGATGAATCCGGAAACAGCCTGTTTCCTTGGGACTAATCAAGCCCACTATCAAAAAGGACTCTTCCATTTCTTTGGCTCTTTTCACATTTTTCTTCTTTATCCTGGTTTGTAATGAATTTTCTGATGTGAGCTTTGATTTTGAGGCTGGAATATGGAGTTCAAGACACGGAAGGAATGGTCTTTTTCAATCAGGGCACAGCTGTTGGCTTGCTCCAATTCTGGCTTTCTGCCATGGTTTTGGGTGCCTCAGCCGAGTTTTGGTTTCTTGAGCGGCAATTTCCTAAAGGATTTCTGGGTCTGAGTTGGTTTTGCCTTCTTCCTTCCCAAATTTTGTATTCTGACGCAATACAAACACGAGTTTAGACAGCAGCTCCATTATGAAATAAAAAAAAAAAACAAAACCAATTAGCGTGTCATGCTTAGAATTCTAGAGGCAGCACGACCAACATGAGTTTTTGTGTTTTGGACAAAGAAATGGAACCCTTTTGCAGAGGGGAACGATAATTAATTCCCCAAATCAGTTTGCCAGCGATTTTCAGGTGAATTGAATGAGTTTTCCAAAGCCAGTCAGCTGGGAGGGGTGGATGAATCCGGAAACAGCCTGTTTCCTTGGGAATAAATCAAGCCCACTATCAAAAAGGACTCTTCCATTTCTTTGGCTCTTTTCACATTTTTCTTCTTTATCATGGTTTGTAATGAATTTTCTGATGTGAGTTTGATTTTGAGGCTGGAATATGGAGTTCAAGACACGGAAGGAATGGTCTTTTTCAATCAGGGCACAGCTGTTGGCTTGCTCCAATTCTGGCTTTCTGTCATGGTTTTGGGTGCCTCAGCCGAGTTTTGGTTTCTTGAGCGGCAATTTCCTAAATGATTTCTGGGTCTGAGTTGGTTTTGCCTTCTTCCTTCCCAAATTTTGTATTCTGACGCAATACAAACACGTGGTTAGACAGCAGCTCCATTATGTAATAAAAAAAAAAAACAATTAGGGAGTCATGCTTCGAATTCTAGAGGCAGCACGACCAACATGAGTTTTTGTGTTTTGGACAAAGAAATGGAACCCTTTTGCAGAGGGGAACGATAATTAATTCCCCAAATCAGTTTGCCAGCGATTTTCAGGTGAATTGAATGAGTTTTCCAAAGCCAGTCAGCTGGGAGGGGTGGATGAATCCGGCAACAGCCTGTTTCCTTGTGACTAAATCAAGCCCACTCTCAAAAAGGACTCTTCCATTTCTTTGGCTCTTTTCACATTTTTCTTCTTTATCATGGTTTGTAATGAATTTTCTGATGTGAGCTTTGATTTTGAGGCTGGAATATGGAGTTCAAGACCCGGAAGGAATGGTCTTTTTCAATCAGGGCACAGCTGTTGGCTTGCTCCAATTCTGGCTTTCTGCCATGGTTTTGGGTGCCTCAGCCGAGTTTGGGTTTCTTGAGCGGCAATTTCCTAAATGATTTCTGGGTCTGAGTTGGTTTTGCCTTCTTCCTTCCCAAATTTTGTATTCTGACGCAATACAAACACGAGTTTAGACAGCAGCTCCATTATGAAATAAAAAAAAAAAAAACAAAACCAATTAGCGTGTCATGCTTAGAATTCTAGAGGCAGCACGACCAACATGAGTTTTTGTGTTTTGGAAAAAGAAATGGAACCCTTTTGCAGAGGGGAACGATAATTCATTCCCCAAATCAGTTTGCCAGCGATTTTCAGGTGAATTGAATGAGTTTTCCAAAGCCAGTCAGCTGGGAGGGGTGGATGAATGCGGAAACAGCCTGTTTCCTTGTGACTAAATCAAGCCCACTATCAAAAAGGACTCTTCCATTTCTTTGGCTCTTCTCACATTTTTCTTCTTTATCATGGTTTGTAATGAGTTTTCTGATGTGAGCTTGATTTTGAGGCTGGAATATGGAGTTCAAGACCCGGAAGGAAAGGTCTTTTTCAATCAGGGCACAGCTGTTGGCTTGCTCCAATTCTGGATTTCTCTCATGGTTTTGGGTGCCTCAGCCGAGTTTTGGTTTCTTGAGCGGCAATTTCCTAAAGGATTTCTGGGTCTGAGTTGGTTTTGCCTTCTTCCTTCCCAATTTTTGTATTCTGACGCAATACAAACACGAGTTTAGACAGCAGATCCATTATGAAAGAAAAAAAAAAAAAACAAAACCAATGAGTGTGTCATGCTTAGAATTCTAGAGGCAGCACGACCAACATGAGTTTTTGTGTTTTGGAAAAAGAAATGGAACCCTTTTGCAGAGGGGAACGATCATTAATTCCCCAAATCAGTTTTCCAGCGATTTTCAGGTGAAATGAATGAGTTTTCCAAAGCCAGTCAGCTGGGAGTGGTGGATGAATGCGGAAACAGCCTGTTTCCTTGTGACTAAATCAAGCCCACTATCAAAAAGGACTCTTCCATTTCTTTGGCTCTTTTCACATTTTTCTTCTTTATCATGGTTTGTAATGAGTTTTCTGATGTGAGCTTTGATTTTGAGGCTGGAATATGGAGTTCAAGACACGGAAGGAATGGTCTTTTTCAATCAGGGCACAGCTGTTGGCTTGCTCCAATTCTGGCTTTCTGTCATGGTTTTGGGTGCCTCAGCCGAGTTTTGGTTTCTTGAGCGGCAATTTCCTAAAGGATTTCTGGGTCTGAGTTGGTTTTGCCTTCTTCCTTCCCAAATTTTGTATTCTGACGCAATACAAACACGAGTTTAGACAGCAGATCCATTATGAAAGAAAAAAAAACAAAACCAATGAGCGTGTCATGCTTAGAATTCTAGAGGCAGCACGACCAACCTGAGTTTTGTGTTTTGCAAAAAGAAATGGAACCCTTTTGCAGAGGGGAACGATAATTCATTCCCCAAATCAGTTTGCCAGCGATTTTCAGGTGAATTGAATGAGTTTTCCAAAGCCAGTCAGCTGGGAGGGGTGGATGAATGCGGAAACAGCCTGTTTCCTTGTGACTAAATCAAGCCCACTCTCAAAAAGTACTCTTGCATTTCTCTGGCTCTTCTCACATTTTTCTTCTTTATCATGGTTTGTAATGAATTTTCTGATGTGAGCTTTGATTTTGAAGCTGAAATATGGAGTTCAAGACACGGAAGGAAAGGTCTTTTTCAATCAGGGCACAGCTGTTGGCTTGCTCCAATTCTGGCTTTCTGTCATGGTTTTGAGTGCCTCAGCCGAGTTTTGGTTTCTTGGGTGGCAATTTCCTAAAGGATTTCTGGGTCTGAGTTGGTTTTGCCTTCTTCCTTCCCAAATTTTGTATTCTGACGCAATACACACACGAGTTTAGACAGCAGATCCATTATGAAATAAAAAAAAAAAAAGCCAATTTGCGTGTCATGCTTAGAATTCTAGAGGCAGCACGACCAACATGAGTTTTTGTGTTTTGGAAAAAGAAATGGAACCCTTTTTCAGAGGGGAACGATAATTAATTCCCCAAATCAGTTTGCCAGCGATTTTCAGGGGAATTGAATGAGTTTTCCAAAGCCAGTCAGCTGGGAGGGGTGCTTGAATCCAGAAACAGCCTGTTTCCTTGTGAATAAATCAAGCCCACTATCAAAAAGGACTCTTCCATTTCTTTTGCTCTTTTCACATTTTTCCTCTTTATCATGGTTTGTTATGAATTTTCTGATGTGAGCTTTGATTTTGAAGCTGGATTATGGAGTTCAAGACACAGAAGTAATGGTCTTTTTCAATCAGGGCACAGCTGTTGGCTTGCTCCAATTCTGGCTTTCTGTCATGGTTTTGGGTGCCTCAGCCGAGTTTTGGTTTCTTGAGCGGCAATTTCCTAAAGGATTTCTGGGTCTGAGTTCGTTTTGCCTTCTTCCTTCCCAAATTTTGTATTCTGACGCAATACAAACACGAGTTTAGACAGCAGATCCATTATGAAATAAATAAAACAAAACCAATTAGCGTGTCATGCTTAGAATTCTAGAGGCAGCACGACCAACATGAGTTTTTGTGTTTTGGACAAAGAAATGGAACCCTTTTGCAGAGGGGAACGATAATTAATTCCCCAAATCAGTTTGCCAGCGATTTTCAGGTGAAATGAATGAGTTTTCCAAAGCCAGTCAGCTGGGAGGGGTGGGTGAATGCGGAAACAGCCTGTTTCCTTGTGACTAAATCAAGCCCACTATCAAAAAGGACTCTTCCATTTTTTTGGCTCTTTTCACATTTTTCTTCTTTATCATGGTTTGTAATGAATTTTCTGAGGTGAGCTTTGATTTTGAGGCTGGAATATGGAGTTCAAGACCCGGAAGGAATGGTCTTTTTCAATCAGGTCACAGCTGTTGGCTTGCTCCAATTCTGGCTTTCTGTCATGGTTTTGGGTGCCTCAGCCGAGTTTTGGTTTCTTGAGCGGCAATTTCCTAAATGATTTCTGGGTCTGAGTTGGTTTTGCCTTCTTCCTTCCCAAATTTTGTATTCTGACGCAATACACACATGAGTTTAGACAGCAGATCCATTATGAAATAAAAAAAAAAAAACAATTAGCGTGTCATGCTTAGAATTCTAGAGGCAGCACGACCAACATGAGTTTTTGTGTTTTGAAAAAAGAAATGGAACCCTTTTTCAGAGGGGAACGATAATTAATTCCCCAAATCAGTTTGCCAGCGATTTTCAGGGGAATTGAATGAGTTTTCCAAAGCCAGTCAGCTGAGAGGGGTGGATGAATCCGGAAACAGCCTGTTTCCTTGTGAATAAATCAAGCCCACTATCAAAAAGGACTCTTCCATTTCTTTTGCTCTTTTCACATTTTTCCACTTTATCATGGTTTGTTATGAATTTTCTGATGTGAGCTTTGATTTTGAAGCTGGATTATGGAGTTCAAGACACAGAAGGAATGGTCTTTTTCAATCAGGGCACAGCTGTTGGCTTGCTCCAATTCTGGCTTTCTGTCATGGTTTTGGGTGCCTCAGCCGAGTTTTGGTTTCTTGAGCGGCAATTTCCTAAAGGATTTCTGGGTCTGAGTTGGTTTTGCCTTCTTCCTTCCCAAATTTTGTATTCTGACGCAATACAAACACGAGTTTAGACAGCAGCTCCATTATGAAATAAATAAAACAAAACCAATTAGCGTGTCATGCTTAGAATTCTAGAGGCAGCACGACCAACATGAGTTTTTGTGTTTTGGAAAAAGAAATGGAACCCTTTTGCAGAGGGGAACGATAATTAATTCCCCAAATCAGTTTGCCAGCGATTTTCAGGTGAAATGAATGAGTTTTCCAAAGCCAGTCAGCTGGGAGGGGTGGGTGAATGCGGAAACAGCCTGTTTCCTTGTGACTAAATCAAGCCCACTATCAAAAAGGACTCTTCCATTTCTTTTGCTCTTTTCACATTTTTCTTCTTTATCATGGTTTGTAATGAATTTTCTGAGGTGAGCTTTGATTTTGAGGCTGGAATATGGAGTTCAAGACCCGGAAGGAATGGTCTTTTTCAATCAGGTCACAGCTGTTGGCTTGCTCCAATTCTGGCTTTCTGTCATGGTTTTGGGTGCCTCAGCCGAGTTTTGGTTTCTTGAGCGGCAATTTCCTAAATGATTTCTGGGTCTGAGTTGGTTTTGCCTTCTTCCTTCCCAAATTTTGTATTCTGACGCAATACACACACGAGTTTAGACAGCAGATCCATTATGAAATAAAAAAAAAAAAAACAATTAGCGTGTCATGCTTAGAATTCTAGAGGCAGCACGACCAACATGAGTTTTTGTGTTTTGGAAAAAGAAATGGAACCCTTTTTCAGAGGGGAACGATAATTAATTCCCCAAATCAGTTTGCCAGCGATTTTCAGGGGAATTGAATGAGTTTTCCAAAGCCAGTCAGCTGGGAGGGGTGGATGAATCCAGAAACAGCCTGTTTCCTTGTGAATAAATCAAGCCCACTATCAAAAAGGACTCTTCCATTTCTTTGGCTCTTTTCACATTTTTCCACTTTATCATGGTTTGTTATGAATTTTCTGATGTGAGCTTTGATTTTGAAGCTGGATTATGGAGTTCAAGACACAGAAGGAATGGTCTTTTTCAATCAGGGCACAGCTGTTGGCTTGCTCCAATTCTGGCTTTCTGTCATGGTTTTGGGTGCCTCAGCCGAGTTTTGGTTTCTTGAGCGGCAATTTCCTAAAGGATTTCTGGGTCTGAGTTGGTTTTGCCTTCTTCCTTCCCAAATTTTGTATTCTGACGCAATACAAACACGAGTTTAGACAGCAGCTCCATTATGAAATAAATAAAACAAAACCAATTAGCGTGTCATGCTTAGAATTCTAGAGGCAGCACGACCAACATGAGTTTTTGTGTTTTGGAAAAAGAAATGGAACCCTTTTGCAGAGGGGAACGATAATTAATTCCCCAAATCAGTTTGCCAGCGATTTTCAGGTGAAATGAATGAGTTTTCCAAAGCCAGTCAGCTGGGAGGGGTGGGTGAATGCGGAAACAGCCTGTTTCCTTGTGACTAAATCAAGCCCACTATCAAAAAGGACTCTTCCATTTCTTTGGCTCTTTTCACATTTTTCTTCTTTATCATGGTTTGTAATGAATTTTCTGATGTGAGCTTTGATTTTGAGGCTGGAATATGGAGTTCAAGACCCGGAAGGAATGGTCGTTTTCAATCAGGGCACAGCTGTTGGCTTGCTCCAATTCTGGCTTTCTGTCATGGTTTTGGGTGCCTCAGCCGAGTTTTGGTTTCTTGAGCGGCAATTTCCTAAAGGATTTCTGGGTCTGAGTTGGTTTTGCCTTCTTCCTTCCCAAATTTTGTATTCTGACGCAATACACACACGAGTTTAGACAGCAGATCCATTATGAAATAAAAAAAAAAAAGCCAATTAGCCTGTCATGCTTAGAATTATAGAGGCAGCACGACCAACATGAGTTTATGTGTTTTGGAAAAAGAAATGGAACCCTTTTTCAGAGGGGAACGATAATTAATTCCCCAAATCAGTTTGCCAGCGATTTTCAGGGGAATTGAATGAGTTTTCCAAAGCCAGTCAGCTGGGAGGGGTGGATGAATGCAGAAACAGCCTGTTTCCTTGTGAATAAATCAAGCCCACTATCAAAAAGGACTCTTCCATTTCTTTTGCTCTTTTCACATTTTTCCTCTTTATCATGGTTTGTTATGAATTTTCTAATGTGAGCTTTGATTTTGAAGCTGGATTATGGAGTTCAAGACACAGAAGGAATGGTCTTTTTCAATCAGGGCACAGCTGTTGGCTTGCTCCAATTCTGGCTTTCTGTCATGGTTTTGGGTGCCTCAGCCGAGTTTTGGTTTCTTGAGCGGCAATTTCTTAAAGGATTTCTTCGTCTGAGTTCGTTTTGCCTTCTTCCTTCCCAAATTTTGTATTCTGACGCAACACAAACACGAGTTTAGACAGCAGATCCATTATGAAAGAAAAAACAAAACCAATTAGCGTGTCATGCTTAGAATTCTAGAGGCAGCACGACCAACATGAGTTTTTTTGTTTTGGACAAAGAAATGGAACCCTTTTGCAGAGGGGAACGATAATTAATTCCCCAAATCAGTTTGCCAGCGATTTTCAGGTGAAATGAATGAGTTTTCCAAAGCCAGTCAGCTGGGAGGGGTGGGTGAATGCGGAAACAGCCTGTTTCCTTGTGACTAAATCAAGCCCACTATCAAAAAGGACTCTTCCATTTCTTTGGCTCTTTTCACATTTTTCTTCTTTATCATGGTTTGTAATGAATTTTCTGATGTGAGCTTTGATTTTGAGGCTGGAATATGGAGTTCAAGACCCGGAAGGAATGGTCTTTTTCAATCAGGGCACAGCTGTTGGCTTGCTCCAATTCTGGCTTTCTGTCATGGTTTTGGGTGCCTCAGCCGAGTTTTGGTTTCTTGAGCGGCAATTTCCTAAATGATTTCTGGGTCTGAGTTGGTTTTGCCTTCTTCCTTCCCAAATTTTGTATTCTGACGCAATACACACATGAGTTTAGACAGCAGATCCATTATGAAATAAAAAAAAAAAAACAATTAGCGTGTCATGCTTAGAATTCTAGAGGCAGCACGACCAACATGAGTTTTTGTGTTTTGGAAAAAGAAATGGAACCCTTTTGCAGAGGGGAACGATAATTAATTCCCCAAATCAGTTTGCCAGCGATTTTCAGGTGAATTGAATGAGTTTTCCAAAGCCAGTCAGCTGGGAGGGGTGGATGAATGCGGAAACAGCCTGTTTCCTTGTGACTAAATCAAGCCCACTATCAAAAAGGACTCTTGCATTTCTTTGGCTCTTTTCACATTTTTCTTCTTTATCATGGTTTGTAATGAATTTTCTGATGTGAGCTTTGATTTTGAGGCTGGAATATGGAGTTCAAGACCCGGAAGGAATGGTCGTTTTCAATCAGGGCACAGCTGTTGGCTTGCTCCAATTCTGGCTTTCTGTCATGGTTTTGGGTGCCTCAGCCGAGTTTTGGTTTCTTGAGCGGCAATTTCCTAAAGGATTTCTGGGTCTGAGTTGGTTTTGCCTTCTTCCTTCCCAAATTTTGTATTCTGACGCAATACACACACGAGTTTAGACAGCAGATCCATTGAAATAAAAAAAAAAAAAGCCAATTAGCCTGTCATGCTTAGAATTATAGAGGCAGCACGACCAACATGAGTTTTTGTGTTTTGGAAAAAGAAATGGAACCCTTTTTCAGAGGGGAACGATAATTAATTCCCCAAATCAGTTTGCCAGCGATTTTCAGGGGAATTGAATGAGTTTTCCAAAGCCAGTCAGCTGGGAGGGGTGGATGAATGCAGAAACAGCCTGTTTCCTTGTGAATAAATCAAGCCTACTATCAAAAAGGACTCTTCCATTTCTTTTGCTCTTTTCACATTTTTCCTCTATATCATGGTTTGTTATGAATTTTCTTTTGTGAGCTTTGATTTTGAAGCTGGATTATGGAGTTCAAGACACAGAAGGAATGGTCTTTTTCAATCAGGGCACAGCTGTTGGCTTGCTCCAATTCTGGCTTTCTGTCATGCTTTTGGGTGCCTCAGCCGAGTTTTGGTTTCTTGAGCGGCAATTTCTTAAAGGATTTCTGGGTCTGAGTTCGTTTTGCCTTCTTCCTTCCCAAACTTTGTATTCTGATGCAATACAAACACGAGTTTAGACAGCAGATCCATTATGAAAGAAAAAACAAAACCAATTAGCGTGTCATGCTTAGAATTCTAGAGGCAGCACGACCAACATGAGTTTTTTTGTTTTGGACAAAGAAATGGAACCTTTTTGCAGAGGGGAACGATAATTAATTCCCCAAATCAGTTTGCCAGCGATTTTCAGGTGAAATGAATGAGTTTTCCAAAGCCAGTCAGCTGGGAGGGGTGGGTGAATGCGGAAACAGCCTGTTTCCTTGTGACTAAATCAAGCCCACTATCAAAAAGGACTCTTGCATTTCTTTGGCTCTTTTCACATTTTTCTTCTTTATCATGGTTTGTAATGAATTTTCTGAGGTGAGCTTTGATTTTGAGGCTGGAATATGGAGTTCAAGACCCGGAAGGAATGGTCTTTTTCAATCAGGTCACAGCTGTTGGCTTGCTCCAATTCTGGCTTTCTGTCATGGTTTTGGGTGCCTCAGCCGAGTTTTGGTTTCTTGAGCGGCAATTTCCTAAATGATTTCTGGGTCTGAGTTGGTTTTGCCTTCTTCCTTCCCAAATTTTGTATTCTGACGCAATACACACATGAGTTTAGACAGCAGATCCATTATGAAATAAAAAAAAAAAAACAATTAGCGTGTCATGCTTAGAATTCTAGAGGCAGCACGACCAACATGAGTTTTTGTGTTTTGGAAAAAGAAATGGAACCCTTTTTCAGAGGGGAACGATAATTAATTCCCCAAATCAGTTTGCCAGCGATTTTCAGGGGAATTGAATGAGTTTTCCAAAGCCAGTCAGCTGAGAGGGGTGGATGAATCTGGAAACAGCCTGTTTCCTTGTGAATAAATCAAGCCCACTATCAAAAAGGACTCTTCCATTTCTTTTGCTCTTTTCACATTTTTCCACTTTATCATGGTTTGTTATGAATTTTCTGATGTGAGCTTTGATTTTGAAGCTGGATTATGGAGTTCAAGACACAGAAGGAATGGTCTTTTTCAATCAGGGCACAGCTGTTGGCTTGCTCCAATTCTGGCTTTCTGTCATGGTTTTGGGTGCCTCAGCCGAGTTTTGGTTTCTTGAGCGGCAATTTCCTAAAGGATTTCTGGGTCTGAGTTGGTTTTGCCTTCTTCCTTCCCAAATTTTGTATTCTGACGCAATACAAACACGAGTTTAGACAGCAGCTCCATTATGAAATAAATAAAACAAAACCAATTAGCGTGTCATGCTTAGAATTCTAGAGGCAGCACGACCAACATGAGTTTTTGTGTTTTGGAAAAAGAAATGGAACCCTTTTGCAGAGGGGAACGATAATTAATTCCCCAAATCAGTTTGCCAGCGATTTTCAGGTGAAATGAATGAGTTTTCCAAAGCCAGTCAGCTGGGAGGGGTGGGTGAATGCGGAAACAGCCTGTTTCCTTGTGACTAAATCAAGCCCACTATCAAAAAGGACTCTTCCATTTCTTTGGCTCTTTTCACATTTTTCTTCTTTATCATGGTTTGTAATGAATTTTCTGATGTGAGCTTTGATTTTGAGGCTGGAATATGGAGTTCAAGACCCGGAAGGAATGGTCTTTTTCAATCAGGTCACAGCTGTTGGCTTGCTCCAATTCTGGCTTTCTGTCATGGTTTTGGGTGCCTCAGCCGAGTTTTGGTTTCTTGAGCGGCAATTTCCTAAATGATTTCTGGGTCTGAGTTGGTTTTGCCTTCTTCCTTCCCAAATTTTGTATTCTGACGCAATACACACACGAGTTTAGACAGCAGATCCATTATGAAATAAAAAAAAAAAAAACAATTAGCGTGTCATGCTTAGAATTCTAGAGGCAGCACGACCAACATGAGTTTTTGTGTTTTGGAAAAAGAAATGGAACCCTTTTTCAGAGGGGAACGATAATTAATTCCCCAAATCAGTTTGCCAGCGATTTTCAGGGGAATTGAATGAGTTTTCCAAAGCCAGTCAGCTGGGAGGGGTGGATGAATCCAGAAACAGCCTGTTTCCTTGTGAATAAATCAAGCCCACTATCAAAAAGGACTCTTCCATTTCTTTTGCTCTTTTCACATTTTTCCACTTTATCATGGTTTGTTATGAATTTTCTGATGTGAGCTTTGATTTTGAAGCTGGATTATGGAGTTCAAGACACAGAAGGAATGGTCTTTTTCAATCAGGGCACAGCTGTTGGCTTGCTCCAATTCTGGCTTTCTGTCATGGTTTTGGGTGCCTCAGCTGAGTTTTGGTTTCTTGAGCGGCAATTTCCTAAAGGATTTCTGGGTCTGAGTTCGTTTTGCCTTCTTCCTTCCCAAATTTTGTATTCTGACGCAATACAAACACGAGTTTAGACAGCAGCTCCATTATGAAATAAATAAAACAAAACCAATTAGCGTGTCATGCTTAGAATTCTAGAGGCAGCACGACCAACATGAGTTTTTGTGTTTTGGAAAAAGAAATGGAACCCTTTTGCAGAGGGGAACGATAATTAATTCCCCAAATCAGTTTGCCAGCGATTTTCAGGTGAATTGAATGAGTTTTCCAAAGCCAGTCAGCTGGGAGGGGTGGATGAATGCGGAAACAGCCTGTTTCCTTGTGACTAAATCAAGCCCACTATCAAAAAGGACTCTTCCATTTCTTTGGCTCTTTTCACATTTTTCTTCTTTATCATGGTTTGTAATGAATTTTCTGAGGTGAGCTTTGATTTTGAGGCTGGAATATGGAGTTCAAGACCCGGAAGGAATGGTCTTTTTCAATCAGGGCACAGCTGTTGGCTTGCTCCAATTCTGGCTTTCTGTCATGGTTTTGGGTGCCTCAGCCGAGTTTTGGTTTCTTGAGCGGCAATTTCCTAAAGGATTTCTGGGTCTGAGTTGGTTTTGCCTTCTTCCTTCCCAAATTTTGTATTCTGACGCAATACACACACGAGTTTAGACAGCAGATCCATTATGAAATAAAAAAAAAAAAAACAATTAGCGTGTCATGCTTAGAATTCTAGAGGCAGCACGACCAACATGAGTTTTTGTGTTTTGGAAAAAGAAATGGAACCCTTTTTCAGAGGGGAACGATAATTAATTCCCCAAATCAGTTTGCCAGCGATTTTCAGGGGAATTGAATGAGTTTTCCAAAGCCAGTCAGCTGGGAGGGGTGGATGAATCCAGAAACAGCCTGTTTCCTTGTGAATAAATCAAGCCCACTATCAAAAAGGACTCTTCCATTTCTTTTGCTCTTTTCACATTTTTCCTCTTTATCATGGTTTGTTATGAATTTTCTGATGTGAGCTTTGATTTTGAAGCTGGATTATGGATTTCAAGACACAGAAGGAATGGTCTTTTTCAATCAGGGCACAGCTGTTGGCTTGCTCCAATTCTGGCTTTCTGTCATGGTTTTGGGTGCCTCAGCTGAGTTTTGGTTTCTTGAGCGGCAATTTCCTAAAGGATTTCTGGGTCTGAGTTGGTTTTGCCTTCTTCCTTCCCAAATTTTGTATTCTGATGCAATACAAACACGAGTTTAGACAGCAGATCCATTATGAAAGAAAAAAAAAACAAAACCAATGAGCGTGTCATGCTTAGAATTCTAGAGGCAGCACGACCAATATGAGCTTTTGTGTTTTTGAAAAAAAATGGAACCCTTTTACAGAGGGGAACGATAATTAATTCCCCAAATCAGTTTGCCAGCGCTTTTCAGGTGAATTGAATGAGTTTTCCAAAGCCAGTCAGCTGGGAGGGGTGGATGAATCCGGAAACAGCCTGTTTCCTTGTGACTAAATCAAGCCCACTATCAACAAGGACTCTTCCATTTCTTTGGCTCTTTTCACATTTTTCTTCTTTATCATGGTTTGTAATGAATTTTCTGATGTGAGCTTTGATTTTGAGGCTGGAATATGGAGTTCAAGACACGGAAGGAATGGTCTTTTTCAATCAGGGCACAGCTGTTGGCTTGCTCCAATTCTGGCTTTCTGTCATGGTTTTGGGTGCCTCAGCCGAGTTTTGGTTTCTTGAGCGGCAATTTCCTAAAGGATTTCTGGGTCTGAGTTGGTTTTGCCTTCTTCCTTCCCAAATTTTGTATTCTGACGCAATACACACACGAGATCAGACAGCAGCTCCATTATGAAATAAATAAAACAAAACCAATTCGCGTGTCATGCTTAGAATTCTAGAGGCAGCACCACCAACATGAGTTTTTGTGTTTTGGATAAAGAAATGGAACCCTTTTTCAGAGGGGAACGATAATTAATTCCCCAAATCAGTTTGCCAGTGATTTTCAGGTGAATTGAATGAGTTTTCCAAAGCCAGTCAGCTGGGAGGGGTGGATGAATCCGGAAACAGCCTGTTTCCTTGTGACTAAATCAAGCCCACTCTCAAAAAGGACTCTTCCATTTCTTTGGCTCTTTTCACATTTTTCTTCTTTATCATGGTTTGTAATGAATTTTCTGATGTGAGCTTTGATTTTGAGGCTGGAATATGGAGTTCAAGACACGGAAGGAATGGTCTTTTTCAATCAGGGCACAGCTGTTGGCTTGCTCCAATTCTGGCTTTCTGTCATGGTTTTGGGTGCCTCAGCCGAGTTTTGGTTTCTTGAGCGGCAATTTCCTAAAGGATTTCTGGGTCTCAGTTGGTTTTGCCTTCTTCCTTCCCAAATTTTGTATTCTGACACAATACACACACGAGTTTAGACAGCAGCTCCACTATGAAATAAAAAACAAAACCAATTAGTGTGTCATGCTTAGAATTCTAGAGGCAGCACGACCAACATGAGTTTTTGTGTTTTGGAAAAAGAAATGGAACCCTTTTGCAGAGGGGAATGATAATTAATTCCTCAAATCAGTTTGTAAGGAATTTTCAGGTGAATTGAATGAGTTTTCCAAAGCAATTCAGCTGGGAGCATTGGATGAATGCGGAAACAGCCTGTTTCCTTGTGACTAAATCAAGCCCACTATCAAAAAGGACTCTTCCATTTCTTTGGCTCTTCTCACATTTTTCTTCTTTATCATGGTTTGTAATGAATTTTCTGAGGTGAGCTTTGATTTTAGGCTGGAATATGGAGTTCAAGACCCGGAAGGAAAGGTCTTTTTCAATCAGGGCACAACTGTTGGCTTGCTCCAATTCTGGCTTTCTGTCATGGTTTTGGGTGCCTCAGCCGAGTTTTGGTTTCTTGAGCGGCAATTTCCTAAATGATTTCTGGGTCTGAGTTCGTTTTGCCTTCTTCCTTCCCAAATTTTGTATTCTGACGCAATACACACACGAGATTAGACAGCAGATCCATTATGAAATAAAAAAAAAAAACCAATTAGCGTGTCATGCTTAGAATTCTAGAGGCAGCACGACCAACATGAGTTTTTGTGTTTTGGAAAAATAAATGGAACCCATTTTCAGAGGGGAACGATAATTAATTCCCCAAATGAGTTTGCCAGCGATTTTCAAGTGAATTGAATGAGTTTTCCAAAGCCAGTCAGCTGGGAGGGGTGGATGAATGCAGAAACAGCCTGTTTCCTTGTGAATAAATCAAGCCTACTATCAAAAAGGACTCTTCCATTTCTTTTGCTCTTTTCACATTTTTCCTCTTTATCATGGTTTGTTATGAATTTTCTTATGTGAGCTTTGATTTTGAAGCTGGATTATGGAGTTCAAGACACAGAAGGAATGGTCTTTTTCAATCAGGGCACAGCTGTTGGCTTGCTCCAATTCTGGCTTTCTGTCATGGTTTTGGGTGCCTCAGCCGAGTTTTGGTTTCTTGAGCGGCAATTTCTTAAAGGATTTCTGGGTCTGAGTTCGTTTTGCCTTCTTCCTTCCCAAACTTTGTATTCTGATGCAATACAAACACGAGTTTAGACAGCAGATCCATTATGAAAGAAAAAACAAAACCAATTAGCGTGTCATGCTTAGAATTCTAGAGGCAGCACGACCAACATGAGTTTTTTTGTTTTGGACAAAGAAATGGAACCTTTTTGCAGAGGGGAACGATAATTAATTCCCCAAATCAGTTTGCCAGCGATTTTCAGGTGAAATGAATGAGTTTTCCAAAGCCAGTCAGCTGGGAGGGGTTGGTGAATGCGGAAACAGCCTGTTTCCTTGTGACTAAATCAAGCCCACTATCAAAAAGGACTCTTCCATTTCTTTGGCTCTTTTCACATTTTTCTTCTTTATCATGGTTTGTAATGAATTTTCTGAGGTGAGCTTTGATTTTGAGGCTGGAATATGGAGTTCAAGACCCGGAAGGAATGGTCTTTTTCAATCAGGTCACAGCTGTTGGCTTGCTCCAATTCTGGCTTTCTGTCATGGTTTTGGGTGCCTCAGCCGAGTTTTGGTTTCTTGAGCGGCAATTTCCTAAATGATTTCTGGGTCTGAGTTGGTTTTGCCTTCTTCCTTCCCAAATTTTGTATTCTGACGCAATACACACATGAGTTGAGACAGCAGATCCATTATGAAATAAAAAAAAAAAAACAATTAGCGTGTCATGCTTAGAATTCTAGAGGCAGCACGACCAACATGAGTTTTTGTGTTTTGGAAAAATAAATGGAACCCTTTTTCAGAGGGGAACGATAATTAATTCCCCAAATCAGTTTGCCAGTGATTTTCAGGTGAATTGAATGAGTTTTCCAAAGCCAGTCAGCTGGGAGGGGTGGATGAATGCGGAAACAGCCTGTTTCCTTGTGACTAAATCAAGCACACTATCAAAAAGGACTCTTCCATTTCTTTGGCTCTTTTCACATTTTTCTTCTTTATCATGGTTTGTAATGAATTTTCTGATGTGAGCTTTGATTTTGAGGCTGGAATATGGAGTTCAAGACACGGAAGGAATGGTCTTTTTCAATCAGGGCACAGCTGTTGGCTTGCTCCAATTCTGGCTTTCTGTCATGGTTTTGGGTGCCTCAGCCGAGTTTTGGTTTCTTGAGCGGCAATTTCCTAAAGGATTTCTGGGTCTCAGTTGGTTTTGCCTTCTTCCTTCCCAAATTTTGTATTCTGACACAATACACACACGAGTTTAGACAGCAGCTCCACTATGAAATAAAAAACAAAACCAATTAGTGTGTCATGCTTAGAATTCTAGAGGCAGCACGACCAACATGAGTTTTTGTGTTTTGGAAAAAGAAATGGAACCCTTTTGCAGAGGGGAACGATAATTAATTCCTCAAATCAGTTTGTAAGGAATTTTCAGGTGAATTGAATGAGTTTTCCAAAGCAATTCAGCTGGGAGCATTGGATGAATGCGGAAACAGCCTGTTTCCTTGTGACTAAATCAAGCCCACTATCAAAAAGGACTCTTCCATTTCTTTGGCTCTTCTCACATTTTTCTTCTTTATCATGGTTTGTAATGAATTTTCTGAGGTGAGCTTTGATTTTAGGCTGGAATATGGAGTTCAAGACCCGGAAGGAAAGGTCTTTTTCAATCAGGGCACAACTGTTGGCTTGCTCCAATTCTGGCTTTCTGTCATGGTTTTGGGTGCCTCAGCCGAGTTTTGGTTTCTTGAGCGGCAATTTCCTAAATGATTTCTGGGTCTGAGTTCGTTTTGCCTTCTTCCTTCCCAAATTTTGTATTCTGACGCAATACACACACGAGATTAGACAGCAGATCCATTATGAAATAAAAAAAAAAACAATTAGCGTGTCATGCTTAGAATTCTAGAGGCAGCACGACCAACATGAGTTTTTGTGTTTTGGAAAAATAAATGGAACCCATTTTCAGAGGGGAACGATAATTAATTCCCCAAATGAGTTTGCCAGCGATTTTCAAGTGAATTGAATGAGTTTTCCAAAGCCAGTCAGCTGGGAGGGGTGGATGAATGCAGAAACAGCCTGTTTCCTTGTGAATAAATCAAGCCTACTATCAAAAAGGACTCTTCCATTTCTTTTGCTCTTTTCACATTTTTCCTCTTTATCATGGTTTGTTATGAATTTTCTTATGTGAGCTTTGATTTTGAAGCTGGATTATGGAGTTCAAGACACAGAAGGAATGGTCTTTTTCAATCAGGGCACAGCTGTTGGCTTGCTCCAATTCTGGCTTTCTGTCATGGTTTTGGGTGCCTCAGCCGAGTTTTGGTTTCTTGAGCGGCAATTTCTTAAAGGATTTCTGGGTCTGAGTTCGTTTTGCCTTCTTCCTTCCCAAACTTTGTATTCTGACGCAATACAAACACGAGTTTAGACAGCAGATCCATTATGAAAGAAAAAACAAAACCAATTAGCGTGTCATGCTTAGAATTCTAGAGGCAGCACGACCAACATGAGTTTTTTTGTTTTGGACAAAGAAATGGAACCTTTTTGCAGAGGGGAACGATAATTAATTCCCCAAATCAGTTTGCCAGCGATTTTCAGGTGAAATGAATGAGTTTTCCAAAGCCAGTCAGCTGGGAGGGGTGGGTGAATGCGGAAACAGCCTGTTTCCTTGTGACTAAATCAAGCCCACTATCAAAAAGGACTCTTCCATTTCTTTGGCTCTTTTCACATTTTTCTTCTTTATCATGGTTTGTAATGAATTTTCTGAGGTGAGCTTTGATTTTGAGGCTGGAATATGGAGTTCAAGACCCGGAAGGAATGGTCTTTTTCAATCAGGTCACAGCTGTTGGCTTGCTCCAATTCTGGCTTTCTGTCATGGTTTTGGGTGCCTCAGCCGAGTTTTGGTTTCTTGAGCGGCAATTTCCTAAATGATTTCTGGGTCTGAGTTGGTTTTGCCTTCTTCCTTCCCAAATTTTGTATTCTGACGCAATACACACATGAGTTGAGACAGCAGATCCATTATGAAATAAAAAAAAAAAAACAATTAGCGTGTCATGCTTAGAATTCTAGAGGCAGCACGACCAACATGAGTTTTTGTGTTTTGGAAAAAGAAATGGAACCCTTTTTCAGAGGGGAACGATAATTAATTCCCCAAATCAGTTTGCCAGCGATTTTCAGGGGAATTGAATGAGTTTTCCAAAGCCAGTCAGCTGAGAGGGGTGGATGAATCTGGAAACAGCCTGTTTCCTTGTGAATAAATCAAGCCCACTATCAAAAAGGACTCTTCCATTTCTTTTGCTCTTTTCACATTTTTCCACTTTATCATGGTTTGTTATGAATTTTCTGATGTGAGCTTTGATTTTGAAGCTGGATTATGGAGTTCAAGACATAGAAGGAATGGTCTTTTTCAATCAGGGCACAGCTGTTGGCTTGCTCCAATTCTGGCTTTCTGTCATGGTTTTGGGTGCCTCAGCCGAGTTTTGGTTTCTTGAGCGGCAATTTCCTAAAGGATTTCTGGGTCTGAGTTGGTTTTGCCTTCTTCCTTCCCAAATTTTGTATTCTGACGCAATACAAACACGAGTTTAGACAGCAGCTCCATTATGAAATAAATAAAACAAAACCAATTAGCGTGTCATGCTTAGAATTCTAGAGGCAGCACGACCAACATGAGTTTTTGTGTTTTGGAAAAAGAAATGGAACCCTTTTGCAGAGGGGAACGATAATTAATTCCCCAAATCAGTTTGCCAGCGATTTTCAGGTGAAATGAATGAGTTTTCCAAAGCCAGTCAGCTGGGAGGGGTGGGTGAATGCGGAAACAGCCTGTTTCCTTGTGACTAAATCAAGCCCACTATCAAAAAGGACTCTTCCATTTCTTTGGCTCTTTTCACATTTTTCTTCTTTATCATGGTTTGTAATGAATTTTCTGAGGTGAGCTTTGATTTTGAGGCTGGAATATGGAGTTCAAGACCCGGAAGGAATGGTCTTTTTCAATCAGGTCACAGCTGTTGGCTTGCTCCAATTCTGGCTTTCTGTCATGGTTTTGGGTGCCTCAGCCGAGTTTTGGTTTCTTGAGCGGCAATTTCCTAAATGATTTCTGGGTCTGAGTTGGTTTTGCCTTCTTCCTTCCCAAATTTTGTATTCTGACGCAATACACACACGAGTTTAGACAGCAGATCCATTATGAAATAAAAAAAAAAAAACAATTAGCGTGTCATGCTTAGAATTCTAGAGGCAGCACGACCAACATGAGTTTTTGTGTTTTGGAAAAAGAAATGGAACCCTTTTTCAGAGGGGAACGATAATTAATTCCCCAAATCAGTTTGCCAGCGATTTTCAGGGGAATTGAATGAGTTTTTCAAAGCCAGTCAGCTGGGAGGGGTGGATGAATGCGGAAACAGCCTGTTTCCTTGTGAATAAATCAAGCCCACTATCAAAAAGGACTCTTCCATTTCTTTTGCTCTTTTCACATTTTTCCACTTTATCATGGTTTGTTATGAATTTTCTGATGTGAGCTTTGATTTTGAAGCTGGATTATGGAGTTCAAGACACAGAAGGAATGGTCTTTTTCAATCAGGGCACAGCTGTTGGCTTGCTCCAATTCTGGCTTTCTGTCATGGTTTTGGGTGCCTCAGCCGAGTTTTGGTTTCTTGAGCGGCAATTTCCTAAAGGATTTCTGGGTCTGAGTTGGTTTTGCCTTCTTCCTTCCCAAATTTTGTATTCTGACGCAATACAAACACGAGTTTAGACAGCAGCTCCATTATGAAATAAATAAAACAAAACCAATTAGCGTGTCATGCTTAGAATTCTAGAGGCAGCACGACCAACATGAGTTTTTGTGTTTTGGAAAAAGAAATGGAACCCTTTTGCAGAGGGGAACGATAATTAATTCCCCAAATCAGTTTGCCAGCGATTTTCAGGTGAATTGAATGAGTTTTCCAAAGCCAGTCAGCTGGGAGGGGTGGATGAATGCGGAAACAGCCTGTTTCCTTGTGACTAAATCAAGCCCACTATCAAAAAGGACTCTTCCATTTCTTTGGCTCTTTTCACATTTTTCTTCTTTATCATGGTTTGTAATGAATTTTCTGAGGTGAGCTTTGATTTTGAGGCTGGAATATGGAGTTCAAGACCCGGAAGGAATGGTCTTTTTCAATCAGGTCACAGCTGTTGGCTTGCTCCAATTCTGGCTTTCTGTCATGGTTTTGGGTGCCTCAGCCGAGTTTTGGTTTCTTGAGCGGCAATTTCCTAAATGATTTCTGGGTCTGAGTTGGTTTTGCCTTCTTCCTTCCCAAATTTTGTATTCTGACGCAATACACACACGAGTTTAGACAGCAGATCCATTATGAAATAAAAAAAAAAAAACAATTAGCGTGTCATGCTTAGAATTCTAGAGGCAGCACGACCAACATGAGTTTTTGTGTTTTGGAAAAAGAAATGGAACCCTTTTTCAGAGGGGAACGATAATTAATTCCCCAAATCAGTTTGCCAGCGATTTTCAGGGGAATTGAATGAGTTTTCCAAAGCCAGTCAGCTGGGAGGGGTGGATGAATCCAGAAACAGCCTGTTTCCTTGTGAATAAATCAAGCCCACTATCAAAAAGGACTCTTCCATTTCTTTTGCTCTTTTCACATTTTTCCACTTTATCATGGTTTGTTATGAATTTTCTGATGTGAGCTTTGATTTTGAAGCTGGATTATGGAGTTCAAGACACAGAAGGAATGGTCTTTTTCAATCAGGGCACAGCTGTTGGCTTGCTCCAATTCTGGCTTTCTGTCATGGTTTTGGGTGCCTCAGCTGAGTTTTGGTTTCTTGAGCGGCAATTTCCTAAAGGATTTCTGGGTCTGAGTTCGTTTTGCCTTCTTCCTTCCCAAATTTTGTATTCTGACGCAATACAAACACGAGTTTAGACAGCAGCTCCATTATGAAATAAATAAAACAAAACCAATTAGCGTGTCATGCTTAGAATTCTAGAGGCAGCACGACCAACATGAGTTTTTGTGTTTTGGAAAAAGAAATGGAACCCTTTTGCAGAGGGGAACGATAATTAATTCCCCAAATCAGTTTGCCAGCGATTTTCAGGTGAATTGAATGAGTTTTCCAAAGCCAGTCAGCTGGGAGGGGTGGATGAATGCGGAAACAGCCTGTTTCCTTGTGACTAAATCAAGCCCACTATCAAAAAGGACTCTTCCATTTCTTTGGCTCTTCTCACATTTTTCTTCTTTATCATGGTTTGTAATGAATTTTCTGAGGTGAGCTTTGATTTTGAGGCTGGAATATGGAGTTCAAGACCCGGAAGGAATGGTCTTTTTCAATCAGGGCACAGCTGTTGGCTTGCTCCAATTCTGGCTTTCTGTCATGGTTTTGGGTGCCTCAGCCGAGTTTTGGTTTCTTGAGCGGCAATTTCCTAAAGGATTTCTGGGTCTGAGTTGGTTTTGCCTTCTTCCTTCCCAAATTTTGTATTCTGACGCAATACACACACGAGTTTAGACAGCAGATCCATTATGAAATAAAAAAAAAAAAAACAATTAGCGTGTCATGCTTAGAATTCTAGAGGCAGCACGACCAACATGAGTTTTTGTGTTTTGGAAAAAGAAATGGAACCCTTTTTCAGAGGGGAACGATAATTAATTCCCCAAATCAGTTTGCCAGCGATTTTCAGGGGAATTGAATGAGTTTTCCAAAGCCAGTCAGCTGGGAGGGGTGGATGAATCCAGAAACAGCCTGTTTCCTTGTGAATAAATCAAGCCCACTATCAAAAAGGACTCTTCCATTTCTTTTGCTCTTTTCACATTTTTCCTCTTTATCATGGTTTGTTATGAATTTTCTGATGTGAGCTTTGATTTTGAAGCTGGATTATGGATTTCAAGACACAGAAGGAATGGTCTTTTTCAATCAGGGCACAGCTGTTGGCTTGCTCCAATTCTGGCTTTCTGTCATGGTTTTGGGTGCCTCAGCTGAGTTTTGGTTTCTTGAGCGGCAATTTCCTAAAGGATTTCTGGGTCTGAGTTGGTTTTGCCTTCTTCCTTCCCAAATTTTGTATTCTGATGCAATACAAACACGAGTTTAGACAGCAGATCCATTATGAAAGAAAAAAAAAACAAAACCAATGAGCGTGTCATGCTTAGAATTCTAGAGGCAGCACGACCAATATGAGCTTTTGTGTTTTTGAAAAAAAATGGAACCCTTTTACAGAGGGGAACGATAATTAATTCCCCAAATCAGTTTGCCAGCGCTTTTCAGGTGAATTGAATGAGTTTTCCAAAGCCAGTCAGCTGGGAGGGGTGGATGAATCCGGAAACAGCCTGTTTCCTTGTGACTAAATCAAGCCCACTATCAACAAGGACTCTTCCATTTCTTTGGCTCTTTTCACATTTTTCTTCTTTATCATGGTTTGTAATGAATTTTCTGATGTGAGCTTTGATTTTGAGGCTGGAATATGGAGTTCAAGACACGGAAGGAATGGTCTTTTTCAATCAGGGCACAGCTGTTGGCTTGCTCCAATTCTGGCTTTCTGTCATGGTTTTGGGTGCCTCAGCCGAGTTTTGGTTTCTTGAGCGGCAATTTCCTAAAGGATTTCTGGGTCTGAGTTGGTTTTGCCTTCTTCCTTCCCAAATTTTGTATTCTGACGCAATACACACACGAGATCAGACAGCAGCTCCATTATGAAATAAATAAAACAAAACCAATTCGCGTGTCATGCTTAGAATTCTAGAGGCAGCACGACCAACATGAGTTTTTGTGTTTTGGATAAAGAAATGGAACCCTTTTTCAGAGGGGAACGATAATTAATTCCCCAAATCAGTTTGCCAGTGATTTTCAGGTGAATTGAATGAGTTTTCCAAAGCCAGTCAGCTGGGAGGGGTGGATGAATGCGGAAACAGCCTGTTTCCTTGTGACTAAATCAAGCACACTATCAAAAAGGACTCTTCCATTTCTTTGGCTCTTTTCACATTTTTCTTCTTTATCATGGTTTGTAATGAATTTTCTGATGTGAGCTTTGATTTTGAGGCTGGAATATGGAGTTCAAGACACGGAAGGAATGGTCTTTTTCAATCAGGGCACAGCTGTTGGCTTGCTCCAATTCTGGCTTTCTGTCATGGTTTTGGGTGCCTCAGCCGAGTTTTGGTTTCTTGAGCGGCAATTTCCTAAAGGATTTCTGGGTCTCAGTTGGTTTTGCCTTCTTCCTTC
Source organism: Oryctolagus cuniculus (assembly GCF_051225735.1). Lineage (NCBI taxonomy): Eukaryota > Metazoa > Chordata > Mammalia > Lagomorpha > Leporidae > Oryctolagus > Oryctolagus cuniculus. The sequence continues at coordinate 80,737,009 of NC_142879.1, read as the reverse complement.
CCAAATTTTGTATTCTGACACAATACACACACGAGTTTAGACAGCAGCTCCACTATGAAATAAAAAACAAAACCAATTAGTGTGTCATGCTTAGAATTCTAGAGGCAGCACGACCAACATGAGTTTTTGTGTTTTGGAAAAAGAAATGGAACCCTTTTGCAGAGGGGAACGATAATTAATTCCTCAAATCAGTTTGTAAGGAATTTTCAGGTGAATTGAATGAGTTTTCCAAAGCAATTCAGCTGGGAGCATTGGATGAATGCGGAAACAGCCTGTTTCCTTGTGACTAAATCAAGCCCACTATCAAAAAGGACTCTTCCATTTCTTTGGCTCTTCTCACATTTTTCTTCTTTATCATGGTTTGTAATGAATTTTCTGAGGTGAGCTTTGATTTTAGGCTGGAATATGGAGTTCAAGACCCGGAAGGAAAGGTCTTTTTCAATCAGGGCACAACTGTTGGCTTGCTCCAATTCTGGCTTTCTGTCATGGTTTTGGGTGCCTCAGCCGAGTTTTGGTATCTTGAGCGGCAATTTCCTAAATGATTTCTGGGTCTGAGTTCGTTTTGCCTTCTTCCTTCCCAAATTTTGTATTCTGACGCAATACACACACGAGATTAGACAGCAGATCCATTATGAAATAAAAAAAAAAAAAACCAATTAGCGTGTCATGCTTAGAATTCTAGAGGCAGCACGACCAACATGAGTTTTTGTGTTTTGGAAAAAGAAATGGAACCCATTTTCAGAGGGGAACGATAATTAATTCCCCAAATGAGTTTCCCAGCGATTTTCAGGTGAATTGAATGAGTTTTCCAAAGCCAGTCAGCTGGGAGGGGTGGATGAATCCAGAAACAGCCTGTTTCCTTGTGAATAATTCAAGCCCACTATCAAAAAGAACTCTTCCATTTCTTTTGCTCTTTTCACATTTTTCCTCTTTATCATGGTTTGTAATGAATTTTCTGATGTGAGCTTTGATTTTGAAGCTGGATTATGGAGTTCAAGACACAGAAGGAATGGTCTTTTTCAATCAGGGCACAGCTGTTGGCTTGCTCCAATTCTGGCTTTCTGTCATGGTTTTGGGTGCCTCAGCCGAGTTTTGGTTTCTTGAGCGGCAATTTCCTAAAGGATTTCTGGGTCTGAGTTGGTTTTGCCTTCTTCCTTCCCAAATTTTGTATTCTGACGCAATACACACACGAGTTTAGACAGCAGATCCATTATGAAATAAAAAAAAAAAAACAATTACCGTGTCATGCTTAGAATTCTAGAGGCAGCACGACCAACATGAGTTTTTGTGTTTTGGAAAAAGAAATGGAACCCTTTTTCAGAGGGGAACGATAATTAATTCCCCAAATCATTTTGCCAGCGATTTTCAGGGGAATTGAATGAGTTTTCCAAAGCCAGTCAGCTGGGAGGGGTGCATGAATCCAGAAACAGCCTGTTTCCTTGTGAATAAATCAAGCCCACTATCAACAAGGACTCTTCCATTTCTTTGGCTCTTTTCACATTTTTCCTCTTTATCATGGTTTGTTATGAATTTTCTGATGTGAGCTTTGATTTTGTAGCTGGATTATGGAGTTCAAGACACAGAAGGAATGGTCTTTTTCAATCAGGGCACAGCTGTTGGCTTGCTCCAATTCTGGCTTTCTGTCATGGTTTTGGGTGCCTCAGCCGAGTTTTGGTTTCTTGAGCGGCAATTTCTTAAAGGATTTCTGGGTCTGAGTTGGTTTTGCCTTCTTCCTTCCCAAATTTTGTATTCTGACGCAATACAAACACGAGTTTAGACAGCAGATCCATTATGAAATAAAAAACAAAACCAATTAGCGTGTCATGCTTAGAATTCTAGAGGCAGCACGACCAACATGAGGTTTTGTGTTTTGGAAAAAGAAATGGAACCCTTTTGCAGAGGGGAACGATAATTAATTCCCCAAATCAGTTTGCCAGCGATTTTCAGGTGAATTGAATGAGTTTTCCAAAGCCAGTCAGCTGGGAGGGGTGGATGAATCCGGAAACAGCCTGTTTCCTTGTGATTAAATCAAGCCCACTCTCAAAAAGGACTCTTCCATTTCTTTGGCTCTTCTCACATTTTTCTTTTTTATCATGGTTTGTAATGAATTTTCTGATGTGAGCTTTGATTTTGAGGCTGGAATATGGAGTTCAAGACACGGAAGGAAAGGTCTTTTTCAATCAGGGCACAGCTGTTGGCTTGCTCCAATTCTGGCTTTCTGTCATGGTTTTGGGTGCCTCAGCCGAGTTTTGGTTTCTTGAGCGGCAATTTCCTAAAGGATTTCTGGGTCTGAGTTGGTTTTGCCTTCTTCCTTCCCAAATTTTGTATTCTGACGCAATACAAACACGAGTTTAGACAGCAGATCCATTATGAAATAAAAAAAAAAAACAATACCAATTAGCGTGTCATGCTTAGAATTCTAGAGGCAGCACGACCAACATGAGTTTTTGTGTTTTGGACAAAAAATGGAACCCTTTTGCAGAGGGGAACGATAATTCATTCCCCAAATCAGTTTGCCAGCGATTTTCAGGTGAATTGAATGAGTTTTCCAAAGCCAGTCAGCTGGGAGGGGTGGATGAATGAGGAAACAGCCTGTTTCCTTGTGACGAAATCAAGCCCACTATCAAAAAGGACTCTTCCATTTCTTTGGCTCTTTTCACATTTTTCCTCTTTATCATGGTTTCTTATGAATTTTCTGATGTGAGCTTTGATTTTGAAGCTGGATTATGGAGTTCAAGACCGGAAGGAATGGTCTTTTTCAATCAGGGCACAGCTGTTGGCTTGCTCCAATTCTGGCTTACTGTCATGGTTTTGGGTGCCTCAGCCGAGTTTTGGTTTCTTGAGCGGCAATTTCCTAAAGGATTTCTGGGTCTGAGTTGGTTTTGCCTTCTTCCTTCCCAAATTTTGTATTCTGACGCAATACAAACACGAGTTTAGACAGCAGATCCATTATGAAAGAAAAAAAAAAAAAAACAAAAAAAATGAGCATGTCATGCTTAGAATTCTAGAGGCAGCACGACCAACATGAGTTTTTGTGTTTTGGACAAAGAAATGGAACCCTTTTGCAGAGGGGAACAATAATTAATTCCCCAAATCAGTTTGCCAGCGATTTTCAGGTGAAATGAATGAGTTTTCCAAAGCCAGTCAGCTGGGAGGGGTGGATGAATCCGGAAACAGCCTGTTTCCTTGTGACTAAATCAAGCACACTATCAAAAAGGACTCTTGCATTTCTTTGGCTCTTCTCACATTTTTCTTCTTTATCATGGTTTGTAATGAATTTTCTGATGTGAGCTTTGATTTTGAGGCTGGAATATGGAGTTCAAGACACAGAAGGAAAGGTCTTTTTCAATCAGTGCACAGCTGTTGGCTTGCTCCAATTCTGGCTTTCTGTCATGGTTTTGGGTGCCTCAGCCGAGTTTTGGTTTCTTGAGCAGCAATTTCCTAAATGATTTCCGGGTCTGAGTTGGTTTTGCCTTCTTCCTTCCCAAATTTTGTATTCTGATGCAATACAAACACGAGTTTAGACAGCAGATCCATTATGAAATAAAAAAAAAAAAAACAAAACCAATTAGCGTGTCATGCTTAGAATTCTAGAGGCAGCACGACCAACATGAGTTTTTGTGTTTTGGACAAAGAAATGGAACCCTTTTGCTGAGGGGAACGATAATTCATTCCCCAAATCAGTTTGCCAGCGATTTTCAGGGGAATTGAATGAGTTTTCCAAAGCCAGTCAGCTGGGAGGGGTGGATGAATCCGGAAACAGCCTGTTTCCTTGTGATTAAATCAAGCCCATTATCAAAAAGGACTCTTCCATTTCTTTGGCTCTTCTCACATTTTTCTTCTTTATCATGGTTTGTAATGAGTTTTCTGATGTGAGCTTTGATTTTGAGGCTGGAATATGGAGTTCAAGACCCGGAAGGAATGGTCTTTTTCATTCAGGGCACAGCTGTTGGCTTGCTCCAATTCTGGCTTTCTGTCATGGTTTTGGGTGCCTCAGCCGAGTTTTGGTTTCTTGAGCGGCAATTTCCTAAATGATTTCTGGGTCTGAGTTAGTTTTGCCTTCCTCCTTCCCAAATATTGTATTCTGATGCAATACAAACACGAGTTTAGACAGCAGATCCATTATGAAAGAAAAAACAAAACCAATTAGCGTGTCATGCTTAGAATTCTAGAGGCAGCACGACCAACATGAGTTTTTGTGTTTTGGACAAAGAAATGGAACCCTTTTGCAGAGGGGAACGATAATTAATTCCCCAAATCAGTTTGCCAGCGATTTTCAGGGGAATTGAATGAGTTTTCCAAAGCCAGTCAGCTGGGAGAGGTGGATGAATCCAGAAACAGCCTGTTTCCTTGTGACTAAATCAAGCCCACTATCAAAAAGGACTCTCCCATTTCTTTGGCTCTTTTCACATTTTTCCTCTTTATCATGGTTTGTTATGAATTTTCTGATGTGAGCTTTGATTTTGAAGCTGGATTATGGAGTTCAAAGCACAGAAGGAATGGTCTTTTTCAATCAGGGCACAGCTGTTGGCTTGCTCCAATTCTGGCTTTCTGTCATGGTTTTGGGTGCCTCAGCCGAGTTTTGGTTTCTTGAGCGGCAATTTCCTAAAGGATTTCTGGGTCTGAGTTGGTTTTGCCTTCTTCCTTCCCAAATTTTGTATTCTGATGCAATACAAACACGAGTTTAGACAGCAGATCCATTATGAAAGAAAAAACAAAACCAATTAGCGTGTCATGCTTAGAATTCTAGAGGCAGCACGACCAACATGAGTTTTTGTGTTTTGGACAAAGAAATGGAACCCTTTTGCAGAGGGGAACGATAATTAATTCCCCAAATCAGTTTGCCAGCGATTTTCAGGTGAATTGAATGAGTTTTCCAAAGCCAGTCAGCTGGGAGGGGTGGACGAATCCAGAAACAGCCTGTTTCCTTGTGACATATACAAGCCCACTACAAAAAGAACTCTTCCAGTTCTTTGGCTCTTTTCACATTTTTCTTCTTTCTCATGGTTTGTAATGAATTTTCTGATGTGAGCTTTGATTTTGAGGCTGGAATATGGAGTTCAAGACACGGAAGGAATGGTCTTTTTCAATCAGGGCCCAGCTGTTGCCTTGCTCCAATTATGGCTTTCTGTCATGGTTTTGGGTGCCTCAGCTGAGTTTTGGTTTCTTAAGCGGCAATTTCCTAAAGGATTTCTGGGTCTGAGTTGGTTTTGCCTTCTTCCTTCCCAAATTTTGTATTTTGACGCAATAAAAACATGAGTTTAGGCAACAGGTCCATTATGAAAGAAAAAAGAATAAAACGAAACCAATTAGTGTGTCATGCTTAGAATTCTAGAGGCAGCATGACCAACATGAGTTTTTGTGTTTTGGACAAAGAAATGGAACCCTTTTGCAGAGGGGAATGATAATTAATTCCCCAAATCAGTTTTCCAGGGATTTTCAGGTGAATTGATTGAGTTTTCCAAAGCCTTCAACTGGGAGGGGTGGATGAATCCGGAAACAGCCTGTTTCCTTGGGACTAAATCAAGCACACTATCAAAAAGGACTCTTCCAGTTCTTTGGCTCTTTACACAGTTTTCATCATTCTCATGGTTTGTAATGAATTTTCTGATGTGAGCTTTGATTTTGAGGCTGGAATATGGAGTTCAAGACACGGAAGGAATGGTCTTTTTCAATCAGGGCACAGCTGTTGGCTTGCTCCGATTCTGGCTTTCTGTCATGGTTTTGGGTGCCTCAGCTGAGTTTTGGTTTCTAGTGCGGCAATTTCCTAAATGAATTCTGGGTCTGAGTTGGGTTTGCTTTCTTCCTTCCCAAATTTTGTATTCTGATGCAATACAAACACGAGTTTAGACAGCAGATCCATTATGAAAGAAAAAACAAAACCAATTAGCGTGTCATGCTTAGAATTCTAGAGGCAGCACGACCAACATGAGTTTTTGTGTTTTGGACAAAGAACTGGAACCCTTTTGCAGAGGGGAACGATAATTAATTCCCCAAATCAGTTTGCCAGCGATTTTCAGGTGAATTGAATGAGTTTTCCAAAGCCAGTCAGCTGGGAGGGGTGGACGAATCCGGAAACAGCCTGTTTCCTTGTGACTTATACAAGCCCACTACAAAAAGGACTCTTCCAGTTCTTTGGCTCTTTTCACATTTTTCTTCTTTCTCATGGTTTGTAATGAATTTTCTGATGTGAGCTTTGATTTTGAGGCTGGAATATGGAGTTCAAGACACGGAAGGAATGGTCTTTTTCAATCAGGGCACAGCTGTTGCCTTGCTCCAATTCTGGCTTTCTGTCATGGTTTTGGGTGCCTCAGCCGAGTTTTGGTTTCTTAAGCGGCAATTTCCTAAAGGATTTCTGGGTCTGAGTTGGTTTTGCCTTCTTCCTTCCCAAATTTTGTATTTTGACGCAATAAAAACATGAGTTTAGGCAACAGGTCCATTATGAAAGAAAAAAGAATAAAACGAAACCAATTAGTGTGTCATGCTTAGAGTTCTAGAGGCAGCATGACCAACATGAGTTTTTGTGTTTTGGACAAAGAAATGGAACCCTTTTGCAGAGGGGAATGATAATTAATTCCCCAAATCAGTTTTCCAGGGATTTTCAGGTGAATTGATTGAGTTTTCCAAAGCCTTCAGCTGGGAGGGGTGGATGAATCCGGAAACAGCCTGTTTCCTTGGGACTAAATCAAGCCCACTATCAAAAAGGACTCTTCCAGTTCTTTGGCTCTTTACACAGTTTTCATCATTCTCATGGTTTGTAATGAATTTTCTGATGTGAGCTTTGATTTTGAGGCTGGAATATGGAGTTCAAGACACGGAAGGAATGGTCTTTTTCAATCAGGGCACAGCTGTTGGCTTGCTCCGATTCTGGCTTTCTGTCATGGTTTTGGGTGCCTCAGCTGAGTTTTGGTTTCTAGTGCGGCAATTTCCTAAATGAATTCTGGGTCTGAGTTGGGTTTGCCTTCTTCCTTCCCAAATTTTGTATTCTGACGCAATACAAACACGAGTTTAGACAGCAGATCCATTATGAAATAAAAAAAAAAAAACCAATTAGCGTGTCATGCTTAGAATTCTAGAGGCAGCACGACCAACATGAGTTTTTTGTGTTTTGGATAAAGAAATGGAACCCTTTTGCAGAGGGGAACGATAATTAATTCCCCAAATCAGTTTGCCAGCGATTTTCAGGTGAATTGAATGAGTTTTCCAAAGCCAGTCAGCTGGGAGGGGTGGATGAATGCGGAAACAGCCTGTTTCCTTGGGACTAAATCAAGCCCACTCTCAAAAGGGACTCTTGCATTTCTTTGGCTCTTTTCACATTTTTCTTCTTTATCATGGTTTGTAATGAATTTTCTGATGTGAGCTTTGATTTTGAGGCTGGAATATGGAGTTCAAGACCCGGAAGGCATGGTCTTTTTCAATCAGGGCACAGCTGTTGGCTTGCTCCAATTCTGGCTTTCTGTCATGGTTTTGGGTGCCTCAGCCGAGGTTTGGTTTCTTGAGCGGCAATTTCCTAAAGGATTTCTGGGTCTGAGTTGGTTTTGCCTTCTTCCTTCCCAAATTTTGTATTCTGACGCAATACAAACACGAGTTTAGACAGCAGCTCCATTATGAAATAAAAAAAAACAAAACCAATTAGCGTGTCATGCTTAGAATTCTAGAGGCAGCACGACCAACATGAGTTTTTGTGTTTTGGAAAAAGAAATGGAACCCTTTTGCAGAGGGGAACGATAATTAATTCCCCCAAATCAGTTTGCCAGCGATTTTCAGGTGAATTGAATGAGTTTTCCAAAGCCAGTCAGCTGGGAGGGGTGGATGAATCCGGAAACAGCCTGTTTCCTTGTGACTAAATCAAGCCCACTCTCAAAAAGGACTCTTCCATTTCTTTGGCTCTTTTCACATTTTTCTTCTTTATCATGGTTTGTAATGAATTTTCTGATGTGAGCTTTGATTTTGAGGCTGGAATATGGAGTTCAAGACCCGGAAGGAATGGTCTTTTTCAATCAGGGCACAGCTGTTGGCTTGCTCCAATTCTGGCTTTCTGTCATGGTTTTGGGTGCCTCAGCCGAGTTTTGGTTTCTTGAGCGGCAATTTCCTAAAAGATTTCTGGGTCTGAGTTGGTTTTGCCTTCTTCCTTCCCAAATTTTGTATTCTGACGCAATACAAACACGAGTTTAGACAGCAGATCCATTTTAAAATAAAAAAAACAAAACCAATGAGCGTGTCATGCTTAGAATTCTAGAGGCAGCACGACCAACATGAGTTTTTGTGTTTTGGACAAAGAAATGGAACCCTTTTGCAGAGGGGAACGATCATTAATTCCCCAAATCAATTTGCCAGCGATTTTCAGGTGAATTGAATGAGTTTTCCAAAGCCAGTCAGCTGGGAGGGGTGGATGAATCCGGAAACAACCTGTTTCCTTGGGACTAAATCAAGCCCACTATCAAAAAGGACTCTTCCATTTCTTTGGCTCTTTTCACATTTTTCTTCTTTATCATGGTTTGTAATGAATTTTCTGATGTGAGCTTTGATTTTGAGGCTGGAATATGGAGTACAAGACACGGAAGGTATGGTCTTTTTCAATCAGGGCACAGCTGTTGGCTTGCTCCAATTCTGGCTTTCTGTCATGGTTTTGGGTGCCTCAGCCGAGTTTTGGTTTCTTGAGCGGCAATTTCCTAAAGGATTTCTGGGTCTGAGTTGGTTTTGCCTTCTTCCTTCCCAAATTTTGTATTCTGACGCAATACAAACACGAGTTTAGACAGCAGATCCATTATGAAATAAAAAAAAAAAACAAAACCAATTAGCGTGTCATGCTTAGAATTCTAGAGGCAGCACGACCAACATGAGTTTTTGTGTTTTGGACAAAGAAATGGAACCCTTTTGCAGAGGGGAACGATAATTAATTCCCCCAAATCAGTTTGCCAGCGATTTTCAGGTGAATTGAATGAGTTTTCCAAAGCCAGTCAGCTGGGAGGGGTGGATGAATCCGGAAACAGCCTGTTTCCTTGTGACTAAATCAAGCCCACTATCAAAAAGGACTCTTCCAGTTCTTTAGCTCTTCTCACATTTTTCTTCTTTATCATGGTTTGTAATGAATTTTCTGATGTGAGCTTTGATTTTGAGGCTGGAATATGGAGTTCAAGACACGGAAGGCATGGTCTTTTTCAATCAGGGCACAGCTGTTGGCTTGCTCCAATTCTGGCTTTCTGTCATGGTTTTGGGTGCCTCAGCCGAGTTTTGGTTTCTTGAGCGGCAATTTCCTAAAGGATTTCTGGGTCTGAGTTGGTTTTGCCTTCTTCCTTCCCAAATGTTGTATTCTGACGCAATACAAACACGAGTTTAGACAGCAGCTCCATTATGAAATAAAAAAAAAAAAAAAACGAATTAGCGTGTCATGCTTAGAATTCTAGAGGCAGCACGACCAACATGAGTTTTTGTGTTTTGGACAAAGAAATGGAACCCTTTTGCAGAGGGGAACGATAATTAATTCCCCCAAATCAGTTTGCCAGCGATTTTCAGGTGAATTGAATGAGTTTTCCAAAGCCAGTCAGCTGGGAGGGGTGGATGAATGCGGAAACAGCCTGTTTCCTTGTGACTAAATCAAGCCCACTATCAACAAGGACTCTTCCATTTCTTTGGCTCTTTTCACATTTTTCTTCTTTATCATGGTTTGTAATGAATTTTCTGATGTGAGCTTTGATTTTGAGGCTGGAATATGGAGTTCAAGACACGGAAGGAATGGTCTTTTTCAATCAGGACACAGCTGTTGGCTTGCTCCAATTCTGGCTTTCTGTCATGGTTTTGGGTGCCTCAGCCAAGTTTTGGTTTCTTGAGCGGCAATTTCCTAAAGGATTTCTGGGTCTGAGTTGGTTTTGCCTTCTTCCTTCCCAAATTTTGTATTCTGACGCAATACAAACACGAGTTTAGACAGCAGATCCATTATGAAATAAAAAAAAAAAATTAGCGTGTCATGCTTAGAATTCTAGAGGCAGCACGACCAACATGAGTTTTTGTGTTTTGGACAAAGAAATGGAACCCTTTTGCAGAGGGGAACGATAATTAATTCCCCCAAATCAGTTTGCCAGCGATTTTCAGGTGAATTGAATGAGTTTTCCAAAGCCAGTCATCTGGGAGGGGTGGATGAATGCGGAAACAGCCTGTTTCCTTGTGACTAAATCAAGCCCACTATCAAAAAGGACTCTTCCATTTCTTTGGCTCTTTTCACATTTTTCTTCTTTATCATGGTTTGTAATGAATTTTCTGATGTGAGCTTTGATTTTGAGGCTGGAATATGGAGTTCAAGACCCGGAAGGAATGGTCTTTTTCAATCAGGGCACAGCTGTTGGCTTGCTCCAATTCTGGCTTTCTGTCATGGTTTTGGGTGCCTCAGCTGAGTTTTGGTTTCTTGAGCGGCAATTTCCTAAAGGATTTCTGGGTCTGAGTTGGTTTTGCCTTCTACCTTCCCAAATTTTGTATTCTGACGCAATACAAACACGAGTTTAGACAGCAGATCCATTATGAAATAAAAAACAAAACCAATTAGCGTGTCACGCTTAGAATTCTAGAGGCAGCACCACCAACATGAGTTTTTCTGTTTTGGACAAAGAAATGGAACCCTTTTGCAGAGGGGAACGATAATTAATTCCCCCAAATCAGTTTGCCAGCGATTTTCAGGTGAATTGAATGAGTTTTCCAAAGCCAGTCAGCTGGGAGGGGTGGATGAATCCGGAAACAGCCTGTTTCCTTGTGACTAAATCAAGCCCACTATCAAAAAGGACTCTTCCAGTTCTTTAGCTCTTCTCACATTTTTCTTCTTTATCATGGTTTGTAATGAATTTTCTGATGTGAGCTTTGATTTTGAGGCTGGAATATGGAGTTCAAGACCCGGAAGGCATGGTCTTTTTCAATCAGGGCACAGCTGTTGGCTTGCTCCAATTCTGGCTTTCTGTCATGGTTTTGGGTGCCTCAGCCGAGTTTTGGTTTCTTGAGCGGCAATTTCCTAAAGGATTTCTGGGTCTGAGTTGGTTTTGCCTTCTTCCTTCCCAAATGTTGTATTCTGACGCAATACAAACACGAGTTTAGACAGCAGCTCCATTATGAAATAAAAAAAAAAAAAAAAAGAATTAGCGTGTCATGCTTAGAATTCTAGAGGCAGCACGACCAACATGAGTTTTTGTGTTTTGGACAAAGAAATGGAACCCTTTTGCAGAGGGGAACGATAATTAATTCCCCCAAATCAGTTTGCCAGCGATTTTCAGGTGAATTGAATGAGTTTTCCAAAGCCAGTCATCTGGGAGGGGTGGATGAATGCGGAAACAGCCTGTTTCCTTGTGACTAAATCAAGCCCACTATCAAAAAGGACTCTTCCATTTCTTTGGCTCTTTTCACATTTTTCTTCTTTCTCATGGTTTGTAATGAATTTTCTGATGTGAGCTTTGATTTTGAGGCTGGAATATGGAGTTCAAGACCCGGAAGGAATGGTCTTTTTCAATCAGGGCACAGCTGTTGGCTTGCTCCAATTCTGGCTTTCTGTCATGGTTTTGGGTGCCTCAGCCGAGTTTTGGTTTCTTGAGCGGCAATTTCCTAAAGGATTTCTGGGTCTGAGTTGGTTTTGCCTTCTTCCTTCCCAAATGTTGTATTCTGACGCAATACAAACACGAGTTTAGACAGCAGATCCATTATGAAATAAAAAAAAAAAACAAAACCAATTCGCGTGTCATGCTTAGAATTCTAGAGGCAGCACGACCAACATGAGTTTTTGTGTTTTGGACAAAGAAATGGAACCCTTTTGCAGAGGGGAACGATAATTAATTCCCCCAAATCAGTTTGCCAGCGATTTTCAGGTGAATTGAATGAGTTTTCCAAAGCCAATCAGCTGGGAGGGGTGGATGAATCCGGAAACAGCCTGTTTCCTTGTGACTCAATCAAGCCCACTATCAACAAGGACTCTTCCATTTCTTTGGCTCTTTTCACATTTTTCTTCTTTATCATGGTTTGTAATGAATTTTCTGATGGGAGCTTTGATTTTGAGGCTGGAATATGGAGTTCAAGACCCGGAAGGAATGGTCTTTTTCAATCAGGGCACAGCTGTTGGCTTGCTCCAATTCTGGCTTTCTGTCATGGTTTTGGGTGCCTCAGCCGAGTTTTGGTTTCTTGAGCGGCAATTTCCTAAAGGATTTCTGGGTCTGAGTTGGTTTTGCCTTCTTCCTTCCCAAATGTTGTATTCTGACGCAATACAAACACGAGTTTAGACAGCAGATCCATTATGAAAGAAAAAAAAAAAACAAAACTAATGAGCGTGTCATGCTTAGAATTCTAGAGGCAGCACGACCAACATGAGTTTTTGTGTTTTGGACAAAGAAATGGAACCCTTTTGCAGAGGGGAACGATAATTAATTACCGCAAATCAGTTTGCCAGCGATTTTCAGGTGAATTGAATGAGTTTTCCAAAGCCAGTCATCTGGGGGGGGTGGATGAATCCGGAAACAGCCTGTTTCCTTGTGACTCAATCAAGCCCACTATCAAAAAGGACTCTTCCATTTCTTTGGCTCTTTTCACATTTTTCTTCTTTATCATGGTTTGTAATGAATTTTCTGATGTGAGCTTTGATTTTGAGGCTGGAATATGGAGTTCAAGACCCGGAAGGAATGGTCTTTTTCAATCAGGGCACAGCTGTTGGCTTGCTCCAATTCTGGCTTTCTGTCATGGTTTTGGTGCCTCAGCCGAGTTTTGGTTTCTTGAGCGGCAATTTCCTAAAGGATTTCTGGGTCTGAGTTGGTTTTGCCTTCTTCCTTCCCAAATTTTGTATTCTGACGCAATACAAACACGAGTTTAGACAGCAGATCCATTACTAAATAAAAAGAAAAACCAAAACCAATGAGCGTGTCATGCTTAGAATTCTAGAGGCAGCACGACCAACATGAGTTTTTGTGTTTTGGACAAAGAAATGGAAGCCTTTTGCAGAGGGGAACGATAATTCATTCCCCAAATCAGTTTTCCAGCGATTTTCAGGTGAATTGAATGGGTTTTCCAAAGCCAGTCAGCTGGGAGGGGTGGATGAATCCGGAAACAGCCTGTTTCCTTGTGACTAAATCAAGCCCACTATCATAAAGGACTCTTCCATTTCTTTGGCTCTTTTCACATTTTTCTTCTTTATCATGGTTTGTAATGAATTTTCTGATGTGAGCTTTGATTTTGAGGCTGGAATATGGAGTTCAAGACACGGAAGGCATGGTCTTTTTCAATCAGGGCACAGCTGTTGGCTTGCTCCAATTCTGGCTTTCTGTCATGGTTTTGGTGCCTCAGCCGAGTTTTGGTTTCTTGAGCGGCAATTTCCTAAAGGATTTCTGGGTCTGAGTTGGTTTTGCCTTCTTCCTTCCCAAATTTTGTATTCTGACGCAATACAAACACGAGTTTAGACAGCAGATCCATTATGAAATAAAAAAAACAAAACCAATTAGCGTGTCATCCTTAGAATTCTAGAGGCAGCACGACCAACATGAGTTTTTGTGTTTTGGACAAAGAAATGGAACCCTTTTGCAGAGGGGAACGATAATTCATTCCCCAAATCAGTTTGCCAGCGATTTTCAGGTGAATTGAATGAGTTTTCCAAAGCCAGTCAGCTGGGATGGGTGGATGAATCCGGAAACAGCCTGTTTCCTTGTGACTAAATCAAGCCCACTCTCAAAAAGGACTCTTCCATTTCTTTGGCTCTTTTCACATTTTTCTTCTTTATCATGGTTTGTAATGAATTTTCTGATGTGAGCTTTGATTTTGAGGCTGGAATATAGAGTTCAAGATACGGAAGGAATGGTCTTTTTTAATCAGGGCACAGCTGTTGCCTTGCTCCAATTCTGGCTTTCTGTCATGGTTTTGGGTGCCTCAGCCGAGTTTTGGTTTCTTGAGCGGCAATTTCCTAAAGGATTTCTGGGTCTGAGTTGGTTTTGCCTTCTTCCTTCCCAAATTTTGTATTCTGACGCAATACAAACACGAGTTTAGACTGCAGATCCATTATGAAATAAAAAACAAAAACAAAACCAATTAGCGTGTCATGCTTAGAATTCTAGAGGCAGCACGACCAACATGAGTTTTTGTGTTTTGGACAAAGAAATGGAACCCTTTTGCAGAGGGGAACGATAATTAATTCCCCCAAATCAGTTTGCCAGCGATTTTCAGGTGAATTGAATGAGTTTTCCAAAGCCAGTCAGCTGGGAGGGGTGGATGAATCCGGAAACAGCCTGTTTCCTTGGGACTCAATCAAGCCCACTCTCAAAAAGGACTCTTCCATTTCTTTGGCTCTTTTCACATTTTTCTTCTTTCTCATGGTTTGTAATGAATTTTCTGATGTGAGCTTTGATTTTGAGGCTGGAATATGGAGTTCAAGATACGGAAGGAATGGTCTTTTTCAATCAGGGCACAGCTGTTGCCTTGCTCCAATTCTGGCTTTCTGTCATGGTTTTGGGTGCCTCAGCCGAGTTTTGGTTTCTTGAGCGGCAATTTCCTAAAGGATTTCTGGGTCTGAGTTGGTTTTGCCTTCTTCCTTCCCAAATTTTGTATTCTGACGCAACACAAACACGAGTTTAGACAGCAGATCCATTATGAAATAAAAAAAAACAAAACCAATTAGCGTGTCATGCTTAGAATTCTAGAGGCAGCACGACCAACATGAGTTTTTGTGTTTTGGACAAAGAAATGGAAGCCTTTTGCAGAGGGGAACGATCATGAATTCCCCAAATCAGTTTGCCAGCGATTTTCAGGTGAATTGAATGAGTTTTCCAAAGCCAGTCAGCTGGGAGGGGTGGATGAATCCGGAAACAGCCTGTTTCCTTGGGACTAAATCAAGCCCACTCTCAAAAAGGACTCTTCCATTTCTTTGGCTCTTCTCACATTTTTCTTCTTTATCATGGTTTGTAATGAACTTTCTGATGTGAGCTTTGATTTTGAGGCTGGAATATGGAGTTCAAGACACGGAAGGAATGGTCTTTTTCAATCAGGGCACAGCTGTTGGCTTGCTCCAATTCTGGCTTTCTGTCATGGTTTTGGGTGCCTCAGCCGAGTTTTGGTTTCTTGAGCGGCAATTTCCTAAAGGATTTCTGGGTCTGAGTTGGTTTTGCCTTCTTCCTTCCCAAATGTTGTATTCTGACGCAATACAAACACGAGTTTAGACAGCAGATCCATTACTAAATAAAAAGAAAAACCAAAACCAATGAGCGTGTCATGCTTAGAATTCTAGAGGCAGCACGACCAACATGAGTTTTTGTGTTTTGGACAAAGAAATGGAAGCCTTTTGCAGAGGGGAACGATAATTCATTCCCCAAATCAGTTTTCCAGCGATTTTCAGGTGAATTGAATGGGTTTTCCAAAGCCAGTCAGCTGGGAGGGGTGGATGAATCCGGAAACAGCCTGTTTCCTTGTGACTCAATCAAGCCCACTATCATAAAGGACTCTTCCATTTCTTTGGCTCTTTTCACATTTTTCTTCTTTATCATGGTTTGTAATGAATTTTCTGATGTGAGCTTTGATTTTGAGGCTGGAATATGGAGTTCAAGACACGGAAGGCATGGTCTTTTTCAATCAGGGCACAGCTGTTGGCTTGCTCCAATTCTGGCTTTCTGTCATGGTTTTGGTGCCTCAGCCGAGTTTTGGTTTCTTGAGCGGCAATTTCCTAAAGGATTTCTGGGTCTGAGTTGGTTTTGCCTTCTTCCTTCCCAAATTTTGTATTCTGACGCAATACAAACACGAGTTTAGACAGCAGATCCATTATGAAATAAAAAAAACAAAACCAATTAGCGTGTCATCCTTAGAATTCTAGAGGCAGCACGACCAACATGAGTTTTTGTGTTTTGGACAAAGAAATGGAACCCTTTTGCAGAGGGGAACGATAATTCATTCCCCAAATCAGTTTGCCAGCGATTTTCAGGTGAATTGAATGAGTTTTCCAAAGCCAGTCAGCTGGGATGGGTGGATGAATCCGGAAACAGCCTGTTTCCTTGTGACTAAATCAAGCCCACTCTCAAAAAGGACTCTTCCATTTCTTTGGCTCTTTTCACATTTTTCTTCTTTATCATGGTTTGTAATGAATTTTCTGATGTGAGCTTTGATTTTGAGGCTGGAATATAGAGTTCAAGATACGGAAGGAATGGTCTTTTTTAATCAGGGCACAGCTGTTGCCTTGCTCCAATTCTGGCTTTCTGTCATGGTTTTGGGTGCCTCAGCCGAGTTTTGGTTTCTTGAGCGGCAATTTCCTAAAGGATTTCTGGGTCTGAGTTGGTTTTGCCTTCTTCCTTCCCAAATTTTGTATTCTGACGCAATACAAACACGAGTTTAGACTGCAGATCCATTATGAAATAAAAAACAAAAACAAAACCAATTAGCGTGTCATGCTTAGAATTCTAGAGGCAGCACGACCAACATGAGTTTTTGTGTTTTGGACAAAGAAATGGAACCCTTTTGCAGAGGGGAACGATAATTAATTCCCCCAAATCAGTTTGCCAGCGATTTTCAGGTGAATTGAATGAGTTTTCCAAAGCCAGTCAGCTGGGAGGGGTGGATGAATCCGGAAACAGCCTGTTTCCTTGGGACTCAATCAAGCCCACTCTCAAAAAGGACTCTTCCATTTCTTTGGCTCTTTTCACATTTTTCTTCTTTCTCATGGTTTGTAATGAATTTTCTGATGTGAGCTTTGATTTTGAGGCTGGAATATGGAGTTCAAGATACGGAAGGAATGGTCTTTTTCAATCAGGGCACAGCTGTTGCCTTGCTCCAATTCTGGCTTTCTGTCATGGTTTTGGGTGCCTCAGCCGAGTTTTGGTTTCTTGAGCGGCAATTTCCTAAAGGATTTCTGGGTCTGAGTTGGTTTTGCCTTCTTCCTTCCCAAATTTTGTATTCTGACGCAACACAAACACGAGTTTAGACAGCAGATCCATTATGAAATAAAAAAAAACAAAACCAATTAGCGTGTCATGCTTAGAATTCTAGAGGCAGCACGACCAACATGAGTTTTTGTGTTTTGGACAAAGAAATGGAAGCCTTTTGCAGAGGGGAACGATCATGAATTCCCCAAATCAGTTTGCCAGCGATTTTCAGGTGAATTGAATGAGTTTTCCAAAGCCAGTCAGCTGGGAGGGGTGGATGAATCCGGAAACAGCCTGTTTCCTTGGGACTAAATCAAGCCCACTCTCAAAAAGGACTCTTCCATTTCTTTGGCTCTTTTCACATTTTTCTTCTTTATCATGGTTTGTAATGAACTTTCTGATGTGAGCTTTGATTTTGAGGCTGGAATATGGAGTTCAAGACACGGAAGGAATGGTCTTTTTCAATCAGGGCACAGCTGTTGGCTTGCTCCAATTCTGGCTTTCTGTCATGGTTTTGGGTGCCTCAGCCGAGTTTTGGTTTCTTGAGCGGCAATTTCCTAAAGGATTTCTGGGTCTGAGTTGGTTTTGCCTTCTTCCTTCCCAAATGTTGTATTCTGACGCAATACAAACACGAGTTTAGACAGCAGCTCCATTATGAAATAAAAAAAACAAAACCAATGAGCGTGTCATGCTTAGAATTCTAGAGGCAGCACGACCAACATGAGTTTTTGTGTTTTGGAAAAAGAAATGGAACCCTTTTGCAGAGGGGAACGATCATGAATTCCCCAAATCAGTTTGCCAGCGATTTTCAGGTGAATTGAATGAGTTTTCCAAAGCCAGTCAGCTGGGAGGGGTGGATGAATCCGGAAACAGCCTGTTTCCTTGTGACTCAATCAAGCCCACTATCAACAAGGACTCTTCCATTTCTTTGGCTCTTTTCACATTTTTCTTCTTTATCATGGTTTGTAATGAATTTTCTGATGGGAGCTTTGATTTTGAGGCTGGAATATGGAGTTCAAGACACGGAAGGAATGGTCTTTTTCAATCAGGGCACAGCTGTTGGCTTGCTCCAATTCTGGCTTTCTGTCATGGTTTTGGGTGCCTCAGCCGAGTTTTGGTTTCTTGAGCGGCAATGTCCTAAAGGATTTCTGGGTCTGAGTTGGTTTTGCCTTCTTCCTTCCCAAATTTTGTATTCTGACGCAATACAAACACGAGTTTAGACAGCAGCTCCATTATGAAATAAAAAAAACAAAACCAATGAGCGTGTCATGCTTAGAATTCTAGAGGCAGCAAGACCAACATGAGTTTTTGTGTTTTGGAAAAAGAAATGGAAGCCTTTTGCAGAGGGGAACGATAATTCATTCCCCAAATCAGTTTGCCAGCGATTTTCAGGTGAAATGAATGAGTTTTCCAAATCCAGTCAGCTGGGAGGGGTGGATGAATGCGGAAACAGCCTGTTTCCTTGTGACTAAATCAAGCCCACTATCAAAAAGGACTCTTCCATTTCTTTGGCTCTTTTCACATTTTTCTTCTTTATCATGGTTTGTAATGAATTTTCTGATGTGAGCTTTGATTCTGAGGCTGGAATATGGAGTTCAAGACCCGGAAGGAATGGTCTTTTTCAATCAGGGCACAGCTGTTGGCTTGCTCCAATTCTGGCTTTCTGTCATGGTTTTGGGTGCCTCAGCCGAGTTTTGGTTTCTTGAGCGGCAATTTCCTAAAGGATTTCTGGGTCTGAGTTGGTTTTGCCTTCTTCCTTCCCAAATTTTGTATTCTGATGCAATGCAAACACGAGTTTAGACAGCAGATCCATTATGAAAGAAAAAACAAAAACAAAACCAATTAGCGTGTCATGCTTAGAATTCTAGAGGCAGCACGACCAACATGAGTTTTTGTGTTTTGGACAAAGAAATGGAACCCTTTTGCAGAGGGGAACGATAATTCATTCCCCCAAATCAGTTTGCCAGCGATTTTCAGGTGAATTGAATGAGTTTTCCAAAGCCAGTCAGCTGGCAGGGGTGGATGAATCCGGAAACAGCCTGTTTCCTTGTGACTAAATCAAGCCCACTATCAAAAAGGACTCTTCCATTTCTTTGGCTCTTTTCACATTTTTCTTCTTTATCATGGTTTGTAATGAATTTTCTGATGTGAGCTTTGATTTTGAGGCTGGAATATGGAGTTCAAGATACGGAAGGAATGGTCTTTTTTAATCAGGGCACAGCTGTTGCCTTGCTCCAATTCTGGCTTTCTGTCATGGTTTTGGGTGCCTCAGCCGAGTTTTGGTTTCTTGAGCGGCAATTTCCTAAAGGATTTCTGGGTCTGAGTTGGTTTTGCCTTCTTCCTTCCCAAATTTTGTATTCTGACGCAATACAAACACGAGTTTAGACAGCAGATCCATTATGAAATAAAAAACAAAAACAAAACCAATGAGCGTGTCATGCTTAGAATTCTAGAGGCAGCACGACCAACATGAGTTTTTGTGTTTTGGACAAAGAAATGGAACCCTTTTGCAGAGGGGAACGATAATTAATTCCCCCAAATCAGTTTGCCAGCGATTTTCAGGTGAATTGAATGAGTTTTCCAAAGCCAGTCAGCTGGGAGGGGTGGATGAATCCGGAAACAGCCTGTTTCCTTGGGACTCAATCAAGCCCACTCTCAAAAAGGACTCTTCCATTTCTTTGGCTCTTTTCACATTTTTCTTCTTTATCATGGTTTGTAATGAATTCTCTGATGTGAGCTTTGATTCTGAGGCTGGAATATGGAGTTCAAGACACGGAAGGAATGGTCTTTTTCAATCAGGGCACAGCTCTTGGCTTGCTCCAATTCTGGCTTTCTGTCATGGTTTTGGGTGCCTCAGCCGAGTTTTGGTTTCTTGAGCGGCAATTTCCTAAAGGATTTCTGGGTCTGAGTTGGTTTTGCCTTCTTCCTTCCCAAATTTTGTATTCTGACGCAATACAAACACGAGTTTAGACAGCAGCTCCATTATGAAATAAAAAACAAAAACAAAACCAATTCGCGTGTCATGCTTAGAATTCTAGAGGCAGCACGACCAACATGAGTTTTTGTGTTTTGGAAAAAGAAATGGAAGCCTTTTGCAGAGGGGAACGATCATGAATTCCCCCAAATCAGTTTGCCAGCGATTTTCAGGTGAATTGAATGAGTTTTCCAAAGCCAGTCAGCTGGGAGGGGTGGATGAATCCGGAAACAGCCTGTTTCCTTGTGACTAAATCAAGCCCACTATCAACAAGGACTCTTCCATTTCTTTGGCTCTTTTCACATTTTTCTTCTTTATCATGGTTTGTAATGAATTTTCTGATGTGAGCTTTGATTTTGAGGCTGGAATATGTAGTTCAAGATATGGAAGGAATGGTCTTTTTTAATCAGGGCACAGCTGTTGCCTTGCTCCAATTCTGGCTTTCTGTCATGGTTTTGGGTGCCTCAGCCGAGTTTTGGTTTCTTGAGCGGCAATTTCCTAAAGGATTTCTGGGTCTGAGTTGGTTTTGCCTTCTTCCTTCCCAAATTTTGTATTCTGACGCAATACAAACACGAGTTTAGACAGCAGATCCATTTTGAAATAAAAAAAAAAAAACCAATTAGCGTGTCATGCTTAGAATTCTAGAGGCAGCACAACCAACATGAGTTTTTGTGTTTTGCAAAAAGAAATGGAACCCTTTTGCAGAGGGGAACGATCATGAATTCCCCAAATCAGTTTGCCAGCGATTTTCAGGTGAATTGAATGAGTTTTCCAAAGCCAGTCAGCTGGGAGGGGTGGATGAATCCGGAAACAGCCTGTTTCCTTGTGACTCAATCAAGCCCACTATCAAAAAGGACTCTTCCATTTCTTTGGCTCTTTTCACATTTTTCTTCTTTATCATGGTTTGTACTGAATTTTCTGATGGGAGCTTTGATTTTGAGGCTGGAATATGGAGTTCAAGACCCGGAAGGCATGGTCTTTTTCAATCAGGGCACAGCTGTTGGCTTGCTCCAATTCTGGCTTTCTGTCATGGTTTTGGGTGCCTCAGCCGAGTTTTGGTTTCTTGAGCGGCAATTTCCTAAAGGATTTCTGGGTCTGAGTTGGTTTTGCCTTCTTCCTTCCCAAATTTTGTATTCTGACGCAATACAAACACGAGTTTAGACAGCAGATCCATGATGAAAGAAAAAACAAAACCAATGAGCGTGTCATGCTTAGAATTCTAGAGGCAGCACGACCAACATGAGTTTTTGTGTTTTGGACAAAGAAATGGAACCCTTTTGCAGAGGGGAACGATATTTAATTCCCCAAATCAGTTTGCCAGCGATTTTCAGGTGAATTGAATGAGTTTTCCAAAGCCAGTCAGCTGGGAGGGGTGGATGAATCCGGAAACAGCCTGTTTCCTTGTGACTCAATCAAGCCCACTCTCAAAAAGGACTCTTCCATTTCTTTGGCTCTTTTCACATTTTTCTTCTTTATCATGGTTTGTAATGAATTTTCTGATGTGAGCTTTGATTTTGAGGCTGGAATATGGAGTTCAAGACCCGGAAGGCATGGTCTTTTTCAATCAGGGCACAGCTGTTGGCTTGCTCCAATTCTGGCTTTCTGTCATGCTTTTGGGTGCCTCAGCCGAGTTTTGGTTTCTTGAGCGGCAATTTCCTAAAGGATTTCTGGGTCTGAGTTGGTTTTGCCTTCTTCCTTCCCAAATTTTGTATTCTGACGCAATACAAACACGAGTTTAGACAGCAGATCCATGATGAAAGAAAAAACAAAACCAATGAGCGTGTCATGCTTAGAATTCTAGAGGCAGCACGACCAACATGAGTTTTTGTGTTTTGGACAAAGAAATGGAAGCCTTTTGCAGAGGGGAACGATAATTCATTCCCCAAATCAGTTTGCCAGCGATTTTCAGGTGAATTGAATGAGTTTTCCAAAGCCAGTCAGCTGGGAGGGGTGGATGAATCGGGAAACAGCCTGTTTCCTTGTGACTAAATCAAGCCCACTATCAAAAAGGACTCTTCCATTTCTTTGGCTCTTTTCACATTTTTCTTCTTTATCATGGTTTGTAATGAATTTTCTGATGGGAGCTTTGATTTTGAGGCTGGAATATGGAGTTCAAGACCCGGAAGGCATGGTCTTTTTCAATCAGGGCACAGCTGTTGGCTTGCTCCAATTCTGGCTTTCTGTCATGGTTTTGGGTGCCTCAGCCGAGTTTTGGTTTCTTGAGCGGCAATTTCCTAAAGGATTTCTGGGTCTGAGTTGGTTTTGCCTTCTTCCTTCCCAAATTTTGTATTCTGACGCAATACAAACACGAGTTTAGACAGCAGATCCATGATGAAAGAAAAAACAAAACCAATGAGCGTGTCATGCTTAGAATTCTAGAGGCAGCACGACCAACATGAGTTTTTGTGTTTTGGACAAAGAAATGGAAGCCTTTTGCAGAGGGGAACGATAATTCATTCCCCAAATCAGTTTGCCAGCGATTTTCAAGTGAATTGAATGAGTTTTCCAAAGCCAGTCAGCTGGGAGGGGTGGATGAATCGGGAAACAGCCTGTTTCCTTGTGACTAAATCAAGCCCACTATCAAAAAGGACTCTTCCATTTCTTTGGCTCTTTTCACATTTTTCTTCTTTATCATGGTTTGTACTGAATTTTCTGATGGGAGCTTTGATTTTGAGGCTGGAATATGGAGTTCAAGACCCGGAAGGCATGGTCTTTTTCAATCAGGGCACAGCTGTTGGCTTGCTCCAATTCTGGCTTTCTGTCATGGTTTTGGGTGCCTCAGCCGAGTTTTGGTTTCTTGAGCGGCAATTTCCTAAAGGATTTCTGGGTCTGAGTTGGTTTTGCCTTCTTCCTTCCCAAATTTTGTATTCTGACGCAATACAAACACGAGTTTAGACAGCAGATCCATGATGAAAGAAAAAACAAAACCAATGAGCGTGTCATGCTTAGAATTCTAGAGGCAGCACGACCAACATGAGTTTTTGTGTTTTGGACAAAGAAATGGAACACTTTTGCAGAGGGGAACGATAATTAATTCCCCAAATCAGTTTGCCAGCGATTTTCAGGGGAATTGAATGAGTTTTCCAAAGCCAGTCAGCTGGGAGGGGTGGATGAATCCGGAAACAGCCTGTTTCCTTGTGACTAAATCAAGCCCACTATCAAAAAGGACTCTTGCATTTCTTTGGCTCTTTTCACATTTTTCTTCTTTATCATGGTTTGTAATGAATTTTCTGATGTGAGCTTTGATTTTGAGGCTGGAATATGGAGTTCAAGACATGGAAGGCATGGTCTTTTTCAATCAGGGCACAGCTGTTGGCTTGCTCCAATTCTGGCTTTCTGTCATGGTTTTGGGTGCCTCAGCCGAGTTTTGGTTTCTTGAGCGGCAATTTCCTAAAGGATTTCTGGGTCTGAGTTGGTTTTGCCTTCTTCCTTCCCAAATTTTGTATTCTGACGCAATACAAACACGAGTTTAGACAGCAGATCCATGATGAAAGAAAAAACAAAACCAATGAGCGTGTCATGCTTAGAATTCTAGAGGCAGCACGACCAACATGAGTTTTTGTGTTTTGGACAAAGAAATGGAACCCTTTTGCAGAGGGGAACGATATTTAATTCCCCAAATCAGTTTGCCAGCGATTTTCAGGTGAATTGAATGAGTTTTCCAAAGCCAGTCAGCTGGGAGGGGTGGATGAATCCGGAAACAGCCTGTTTCCTTGTGACTCAATCAAGCCCACTCTCAAAAAGGACTCTTCCATTTCTTTGGCTCTTTTCACATTTTTCTTCTTTATCATGGTTTGTAATGAAGTTTCTGATGTGAGCTTTGATTTTGAGGCTGGAATATGGAGTTCAAGACCCGGAAGGCATGGTCTTTTTCAATCAGGGCACAGCTGTTGGCTTGCTCCAATTCTGGCTTTCTGTCATGCTTTTGGGTGCCTCAGCCGAGTTTTGGTTTCTTGAGCGGCAATTTCCTAAAGGATTTCTGGGTCTGAGTTGGTTTTGCCTTCTTCCTTCCCAAATTTTGTATTCTGACGCAATACAAACACGAGTTTAGACAGCAGATCCATGATGAAAGAAAAAACAAAACCAATGAGCGTGTCATGCTTAGAATTCTAGAGGCAGCACGACCAACATGAGTTTTTGTGTTTTGGACAAAGAAATGGAAGCCTTTTGCAGAGGGGAACGATAATTCATTCCCCAAATCAGTTTGCCAGCGATTTTCAGGTGAATTGAATGAGTTTTCCAAAGCCAGTCAGCTGGGAGGGGTGGATGAATCCGGAAACAGCCTGTTTCCTTGTGACTCAATCAAGCCCACTATCAAAAAGGACTCTTCCATTTCTTTGGCTCTTTTCACATTTTTCTTCTTTATCATGGTTTGTACTGAATTTTCTGATGGGAGCTTTGATTTTGAGGCTGGAATATGGAGTTCAAGACCCGGAAGGCATGGTCTTTTTCAATCAGGGCACAGCTGTTGGCTTGCTCCAATTCTGGCTTTCTGTCATGGTTTTGGGTGCCTCAGCCGAGTTTTGGTTTCTTGAGCGGCAATTTCCTAAAGGATTTCTGGGTCTGAGTTGGTTTTGCCTTCTTCCTTCCCAAATTTTGTATTCTGACGCAATACAAACACGAGTTTAGACAGCAGATCCATGATGAAAGAAAAAACAAAACCAATGAGCGTGTCATGCTTAGAATTCTAGAGGCAGCACGACCAACATGAGTTTTTGTGTTTTGGACAAAGAAATGGAAGCCTTTTGCAGAGGGGAACGATAATTCATTCCCCAAATCAGTTTGCCAGCGATTTTCAGGTGAATTGAATGAGTTTTCCAAAGCCAGTCAGCTGGGAGGGGTGGATGAATCGGGAAACAGCCTGTTTCCTTGTGACTAAATCAAGCCCACTATCAAAAAGGACTCTTGCATTTCTTTGGCTCTTTTCACATTTTTCTTCTTTATCATGGTTCGTAATGAATTTTCTGATGTGAGCTTTGATTTTGAGGCTGGAATATGGAGTTCAAGACATGGAAGGCATGGTCTTTTTCAATCAGGGCACAGCTGTTGGCTTGCTCCAATTCTGGCTTTCTGTCATGGTTTTGGGTGCCTCAGCCGAGTTTTGGTTTCTTGAGCGGCAATTTCCTAAAGGATTTCTGGGTCTGAGTTGGTTTTGCCTTCTTCCTTCCCAAATTTTGTATTCTGACGCAATACAAACACGAGTTTAGACAGCAGATCCATGATGAAAGAAAAAACAAAACCAATGAGCGTGTCATGCTTAGAATTCTAGAGGCAGCACGACCAACATGAGTTTTTGTGTTTTGGACAAAGAAATGGAACCCTTTTGCAGAGGGGAACGATATTTAATTCCCCAAATCAGTTTGCCAGCGATTTTCAGGTGAATTGAATGAGTTTTCCAAAGCCAGTCAGCTGGGAGGGGTGGATGAATCCGGAAACAGCCTGTTTCCTTGTGA
This sequence comes from Oryctolagus cuniculus, assembly GCF_051225735.1. NCBI lineage: Eukaryota > Metazoa > Chordata > Mammalia > Lagomorpha > Leporidae > Oryctolagus > Oryctolagus cuniculus. The sequence continues at coordinate 80,711,732 of NC_142879.1, read as the reverse complement.
CTAAATCAAGCCCACTCTCAAAAAGGACTCTTCCATTTCTTTGGCTCTTTTCACATTTTTCTTCTTTATCATGGTTTGTAATGAAGTTTCTGATGTGAGCTTTGATTTTGAGGCTGGAATATGGAGTTCAAGACCCGGAAGGCATGGTCTTTTTCAATCAGGGCACAGCTGTTGGCTTGCTCCAATTCTGGCTTTCTGTCATGCTTTTGGGTGCCTCAGCCGAGTTTTGGTTTCTTGAGCGGCAATTTCCTAAAGGATTTCTGGGTCTGAGTTGGTTTTGCCTTCTTCCTTCCCAAATTTTGTATTCTGACGCAATACAAACACGAGTTTAGACAGCAGATCCATGATGAAAGAAAAAACAAAACCAATGAGCGTGTCATGCTTAGAATTCTAGAGGCAGCACGACCAACATGAGTTTTTGTGTTTTGGACAAAGAAATGGAAGCCTTTTGCAGAGGGGAACGATAATTCATTCCCCAAATCAGTTTGCCAGCGATTTTCAGGTGAATTGAATGAGTTTTCCAAAGCCAGTCAGCTGGGAGGGGTGGATGAATCGGGAAACAGCCTGTTTCCTTGTGACTAAATCAAGCCCACTATCAAAAAGGACTCTTCCATTTCTTTGGCTCTTTTCACATTTTTCTTCTTTATCATGGTTTGTAATGAATTTTCTGATGTGAGCTTTGATTTTGAGGCTGGAATATGGAGTTCAAGACCCGGAAGGCATGGTCTTTTTCAATCAGGGCACAGCTGTTGGCTTGCTCCAATTCTGGCTTTCTGTCATGGTTTTGGGTGCCTCAGCCGAGTTTTGGTTTCTTGAGCGGCAATTTCCTAAAGGATTTCTGGGTCTGAGTTGGTTTTGCCTTCTTCCTTCCCAAATGTTGTATTCTGACGCAATACAAACACGAGTTTAGACAGCAGATCCATGATGAAAGAAAAAACAAAACCAATGAGCGTGTCATGCTTAGAATTCTAGAGGCAGCACGACCAACATGAGTTTTTGTGTTTTGGACAAAGAAATGGAACCCTTTTGCAGAGGTGAACGATATTTAATTCCCCAAATCAGTTTGCCAGCGATTTTCAGGTGAATTGAATGAGTTTTCCAAAGCCAGTCAGCTGGGAGGGGTGGATGAATCCGGAAACAGCCTGTTTCCTTGTGACTCAATCAAGCCCACTCTCAAAAAGGACTCTTCCATTTCTTTGGCTCTTTTCACATTTTTCTTCTTTATCATGGTTTGTAATGAATTTTCTGATGTGAGCTTTGATTTTGAGGCTGGAATATGGAGTTCAAGACACGGAAGGCATGGTCTTTTTCAATCAGGGCACAGCTGTTGGCTTGCTCCAATTCTGGCTTTCTGTCATGGTTTTGGGTGCCTCAGCCGAGTTTTGGTTTCTTGAGCGGCAATTTCCTAAAGGATTTCTGGGTCTGAGTTGGTTTTGCCTTCTTCCTTCCCAAATTTTGTATTCTGACGCAATACAAACACGAGTTTAGACAGCAGATCCATGATGAAAGAAAAAACAAAACCAATGAGCGTGTCATGCTTAGAATTCTAGAGGCAGCACGACCCACATGAGTTTTTGTGTTTTGGACAAAGAAATGGAACCCTTTTGCAGAGGGGAACGATAATTCATTCCCCAAATCAGTTTGCCAGCGATTTTCAGGTGAATTGAATGAGTTTTCCAAAGCCAGTCAGCTGGGAGGGGTGGATGAATCGGGAAACAGCCTGTTTCCTTGTGACTAAATCAAGCCCACTATCAAAAAGGACTCTTGCATTTCTTTGGCTCTTTTCACATTTTTCTTCTTTATCATGGTTCATAATGAATTTTCTGATGGGAGCTTTGATTTTGAGGCTGGAATATGGAGTTCAAGACACGGAAGGCATGGTCTTTTTCAATCAGGGCACAGCTGTTGGCTTGCTCCAATTCTGGCTTTCTGTCATGGTTTTGGGTGCCTCAGCCGAGTTTTGGTTTCTTGAGCGGCAATTTCCTAAAGGATTTCTGGGTCTGAGTTGGTTTTGCCTTCTTCCTTCCCAAATTTTGTATTCTGACGCAATACAAACACGAGTTTAGACAGCAGATCCATTATGAAAGAAAAAACAAAACCAATTAGCGTGTCATGCTTAGAATTCTAGAGGCAGCACGACCAACATGAGTTTTTGTGTTTTGGACAAAGAAATGGAACCCTTTTGCAGAGGGGAACGATATTTAATTCCCCAAATCAGTTTGCCAGCGATTTTCAGGTGAATTGAATGAGTTTTCCAAAGCCAGTCAGCTGGGAGGGGTGGATGAATCGGGAAACAGCCTGTTTCCTTGTGACTAAATCAAGCCCACTATCAAAAAGGACTCTTGCATTTCTTTGGCTCTTTTCACATTTTTCTTCTTTATCATGGTTCGTAATGAATTTTCTGATGGGAGCTTTGATTTTGAGGCTGGAATATGGAGTTCAAGACACGGAAGGCATGGTCTTTTTCAATCAGGGCACAGCTGTTGGCTTGCTCCAATTCTGGCTTTCTGTCATGGTTTTGGGTGCCTCAGCCGAGTTTTGGTTTCTTGAGCGGCAATTTCCTAAAGGATTTCTGGGTCTGAGTTGGTTTTGCCTTCTTCCTTCCCAAATTTTGTATTCTGACGCAATACAAACACGAGTTTAGACAGCAGATCCATGATGAAAGAAAAAACAAAACCAATGAGCGTGTCATGCTTAGAATTCTAGAGGCAGCACGACCAACATGAGTTTTTGTGTTTTGGACAAAGAAATGGAACCCTTTTGCAGAGGGGAACGATAATTAATTCCCCAAATCAGTTTGCCAGCGATTTTCAGGTGAATTGAATGAGTTTTCCAAAGCCAGTCAGCTGGGAGGGGTGGATGAATCCGGAAACAGCCTGTTTCCTTGTGACTAAATCAAGCCCACTATCATAAAGGACTCTTCCATTTCTTTGGCTCTTTTCACATTTTTCTTCTTTATCATGGTTTGTAATGAATTTTCTGATGGGAGCTTTGATTTTGAGGCTGGAATATGGAGTTCAAGACCCGGAAGGCATGGTCTTTTTCAATCAGGGCACAGCTGTTGGCTTGCTCCAATTCTGGCTTTCTGTCATGGTTTTGGGTGCCTCAGCCGAGTTTTGGTTTCTTGAGCGGCAATTTCCTAAAGGATTTCTGGGTCTGAGTTGGTTTTGCCTTCTTCCTTCCCAAATGTTGTATTCTGACGCAATACAAACACGAGTTTAGACAGCAGATCCATGATGAAAGAAAAAACAAAACCAATGAGCGTGTCATGCTTAGAATTCTAGAGGCAGCACGACCCACATGAGTTTTTGTGTTTTGGAAAAAGAAATGGAAGCCTTTTGCAGAGGGGAACGATAATTCATTCCCCAAATCAGTTTGCCAGCGATTTTCAGGTGAATTGAATGAGTTTTCCAAAGCCAGTCAGCTGGGAGGGGTGGATGAATCGGGAAACAGCCTGTTTCCTTGTGACTAAATCAAGCCCACTATCAAAAAGGACTCTTGCATTTCTTTGGCTCTTTTCACATTTTTCTTCTTTATCATGGTTCGTAATGAATTTTCTGATGGGAGCTTTGATTTTGAGGCTGGAATACGGAGTTCAAGACACGGAAGGCATGGTCTTTTTCAATCAGGGCACAGCTGTTGGCTTGCTCCAATTCTGGCTTTCTGTCATGGTTTTGGGTGCCTCAGCCGAGGTTTGGTTTCTTGAGCGGCAATTTCCTAAAGGATTTCTGGGTCTGAGTTGGTTTTGCCTTCTTCCTTCCCAAATGTTGTATTCTGACGCAATACAAACACGAGTTTAGACAGCAGATCCATTATGAAAGAAAAAACAAAACCAATGAGCGTGTCATGCTTAGAATTCTAGAGGCAGCACGACCAACATGAGTTTTTGTGTTTGCGAAAAAGAAATGGAAGCCTTTTGCAGAGGGGAACGATATTTAATTCCCCAAATCAGTTTCCCAGCGATTTTCAGGTGAATTGAATGAGTTTTCCAAAGCCAGTCAGCTGGGAGGGGTGGATGAATCGGGAAACAGCCTGTTTCCTTGTGACTAAATCAAGCCCACTATCAAAAAGGACTCTTCCATTTCTTTGGCTCTTTTCACATTTTTCTTCTTTATCATGGTTTGTAATGAATTTTCTGATGGGAGCTTTGATTTTGAGGCTGGAATATGGAGTTCAAGACCCGGATGGAATGGTCTTTTTCAATCAGGGCAGAGCTGTTGGCTTGCTCCAATTCTGGCTTTCTGTCATGGTTTTGGGTGCCTCAGTCGAGTTTTGGTTTCTTGAGCGGCAATTTCCTAAAGGATTTCTGGGTCTGAGTTGGTTTTGCCTTCTTCCTTCCCAAATTTTGTATTCTGACGCAATACAAACACGAGTTTAGACAGCAGATCCATTACTAAATAAAAAAAAAAAAAACCAATGAGCGTGTCATGCTTAGAATTCTAGAGGCAGCACGACCAACATGAGTTTTTGTGTTTTGGAAAAAGAAATGGAACCCTTTTGCAGAGGGGAACGATAATTCATTCCCCAAATCAGTTTGCCAGCGATTTTCAGGTGAATTGAATGAGTTTTCCAAAGCCAGTCAGCTGGGAGGGGTGGATGAATCCGGAAACAGCCTGTTTCCTTGTGACTAAATCAAGCCCACTATCATAAAGGACTCTTCCATTTCTTTGGCTCTTTTCACATTTTTCTTCTTTATCATGGTTTGTACTGAATTTTCTGATGGGAGCTTTGATTTTGAGGCTGGAATATGGAGTTCAAGACCCGGAAGGCATGGTCTTTTTCAATCAGGGCACAGCTGTTGGCTTGCTCCAATTCTGGCTTTCTGTCATGGTTTTGGGTGCCTCAGCCGAGTTTTGGTTTCTTGAGCGGCAATTTCCTAAAGGATTTCTGGGTCTGAGTTGGTTTTGCCTTCTTCCTTCCCAAATGTTGTATTCTGACGCAATACAAACACGAGTTTAGACAGCAGATCCATGATGAAAGAAAAAACAAAACCAATGAGCGTGTCATGCTTAGAATTCTAGAGGCAGCACGACCCACATGAGTTTTTGTGTTTTGGAAAAAGAAATGGAAGCCTTTTGCAGAGGGGAACGATAATTCATTCCCCAAATCAGTTTGCCAGCGATTTTCAGGTGAATTGAATGAGTTTTCCAAAGCCAGTCAGCTGGGAGGGGTGGATGAATCGGGAAACAGCCTGTTTCCTTGTGACTAAATCAAGCCCACTATCAAAAAGGACTCTTGCATTTCTTTGGCTCTTTTCACATTTTTCTTCTTTATCATGGTTCGTAATGAATTTTCTGATGGGAGCTTTGATTTTGAGGCTGGAATACGGAGTTCAAGACACGGAAGGCATGGTCTTTTTCAATCAGGGCACAGCTGTTGGCTTGCTCCAATTCTGGCTTTCTGTCATGGTTTTGGGTGCCTCAGCCGAGGTTTGGTTTCTTGAGCGGCAATTTCCTAAAGGATTTCTGGGTCTGAGTTGGTTTTGCCTTCTTCCTTCCCAAATGTTGTATTCTGACGCAATACAAACACGAGTTTAGACAGCAGATCCATTATGAAAGAAAAAACAAAACCAATGAGCGTGTCATGCTTAGAATTCTAGAGGCAGCACGACCAACATGAGTTTTTGTGTTTGCGAAAAAGAAATGGAAGCCTTTTGCAGAGGGGAACGATATTTAATTCCCCAAATCAGTTTCCCAGCGATTTTCAGGTGAATTGAATGAGTTTTCCAAAGCCAGTCAGCTGGGAGGGGTGGATGAATCGGGAAACAGCCTGTTTCCTTGTGACTAAATCAAGCCCACTATCAAAAAGGACTCTTCCATTTCTTTGGCTCTTTTCACATTTTTCTTCTTTATCATGGTTTGTAATGAATTTTCTGATGGGAGCTTTGATTTTGAGGCTGGAATATGGAGTTCAAGACCCGGATGGAATGGTCTTTTTCAATCAGGGCAGAGCTGTTGGCTTGCTCCAATTCTGGCTTTCTGTCATGGTTTTGGGTGCCTCAGTCGAGTTTTGGTTTCTTGAGCGGCAATTTCCTAAAGGATTTCTGGGTCTGAGTTGGTTTTGCCTTCTTCCTTCCCAAATTTTGTATTCTGACGCAATACAAACACGAGTTTAGACAGCAGATCCATTACTAAATAAAAAAAAAAAAAACCAATGAGCGTGTCATGCTTAGAATTCTAGAGGCAGCACGACCAACATGAGTTTTTGTGTTTTGGAAAAAGAAATGGAACCCTTTTGCAGAGGGGAACGATAATTCATTCCCCAAATCAGTTTGCCAGCGATTTTCAGGTGAATTGAATGAGTTTTCCAAAGCCAGTCAGCTGGGAGGGGTGGATGAATCCGGAAACAGCCTGTTTCCTTGTGACTAAATCAAGCCCACTATCAAAAAGGACTCTTCCATTTCTTTGGCTCTTTTCACATTTTTCTTCTTTATCATGGTTTGTACTGAATTTTCTGATGTGAGCTTTGATTTTCAGGCTGGAATATGGAGTTCAAGACCCGGAAGGAATGGTCTTTTTCAATCAGGGCACAGCTGTTGGCTTGCTCCAATTCTGGCTTTCTGTCATGGTTTTGGGTGCCTCAGCCGAGTTTTGGTTTCTTGAGCGGCAATTTCCTAAAGGATTTCTGGGTCTGAGTTGGTTTTGCCTTCTTCCTTCCCAAATTTTGTATTCTGACGCAATACAAACACGAGTTTAGACAGCAGATCCATCATGAAATAAAAAAAACAAAACCAATTAGTGTGTAATGCTTAGAATTCTAGAGGCAGCACGACCAACATGAGTTTTTGTGTTTTGGAAAAAGAAATGGAACCCTTTTGCAGAGGGGAACGATAATTAATTCCCCAAATCAGTTTGCCAGCGATTTTCAGGTGAATTGAATGAGTTTTCCAAAGCCAGTCAGCTGGGAGGGGTGGATGAATCCGGAAACAGCCTGTTTCCTTGTGACTAAATCAAGCCCACTATCAACAAGGACTCTTCCATTTCTTTGGCTCTTTTCACATTTTTCCTCTTTATCATGGTTTGTAATGAATTTTCTGATGTGAGGTTTAATTTTGAAGCTGGAATATGGAGATCAAGACACGGAAGGAATGGTGTTTTTCAATCAGGGCACAGCTGTTGGCTTGCTCCAATTCTGGCTTTCTGTCATGGTTTTGGGTGCCTCAGCCGAGTTTTGGTTTCTTGAGCGGCAATTTCCTAAAGGATTTCTTGGTCTGAGTTGGTTTTGCCTTCTTCCTTCCCAAATTTTGTATTCTTTTTTTTTTTAATGATGATGAAATCAGATCAGACCTATTGTCATGTTTAATCCCAGTGTGAGTCAAGTTGGGAGTTGATAGTTTCTTTTATTTTCTTTTCTTTTTTTTTTTTTTACAGAGGATCAGTTTAGTATGCATTAAGTAAAGATTTCAACAGTTTGCACACCCATAGAAACACAAAGTGAAATATATTATTTAAGTACTCATTATAGCATTAAATCTCAATGCACAGCACATTAAGGACAGAGATCCTACATGAGGAGTAAGTGCACAGTGACTCCTGTTGTTGACTTTACCAATTGACACTCCTGTCTATGGCATCAGTAATCTCCCTATGCTCCAGTCATGAGTTTCCAAGGCTATGGAAGCCCTCTGAGTTCTCCGACTCTTATCTTGTTTAGACAAGGTCATAGTCAAAGTGGAGGTTCTCTCCTCCCTTCAGAGAAAGTTACCTCCTTCTTTGAAGACCTGTTCTTTCCACTGAGATCTCACTCACAGAGATCTTTTGCCAGAGTGTCTTGGCTTTCCATTCCTGGAATACTCTCATGGGAGGCATTGGTGGTATAGTGGTGAGCATAGCTGCCTTCCAAATTTTGTATTCTGACGCAATACAAACACGAGTTTAGACAGCAGATCCATTATGAAAAAAAAAAAAAACAATTGGCGTGTCATGCTTAGAATTCTAGAGGCAGCACGACCAACATGAGTTTTTGTGTTTTGGACAAAGAAATGGAACCCTTTTGCAGAGTGGAACGATAATTAATTCCCCAAATCAGTTTGCCAGCGATTTTCAGGTGAATTGAATGAGTTTTCCAAAGCCAGTCAGCTGGGAGGGGTGGATGAATGCGGAAACAGCCTGTTTCCTTGTGACTCAATCAAGCCCACTATCAAAACGGACTCTTGCATTTCTTTGGCTCTTTTCACATTTTTCTTCGTTATCATGGTTTGTAATGAATTTTCTGATGTGAGCTTTGATTGTGAGGCTGGAATATGGAGTTCAAGACACGGAAGGAATGGTCTTTTTCAATCAGGGCACAGCTGTTGGCTTGCTCCAATTCTGGCTTTCTGTCATGGTTTTGGGTGCCTCAGCCGAGTTTTGGTTTCTTGAGCGGCAATTTCCTAAAGGATTTCTGGGTCTGAGTTGGTTTTGCCTTCTTCCTTCCCAAATTTTGTATTCTGACGCAATACAAACACGAGTTTAGACAGCAGATCCATCATGAAATAAAAAAAAAACAAAACCAATTAGTGTGTCATGCTTAGAATTCTAGAGGCAGCACGACCAACATGAGTTTTTGTGTTTTGGAAAAAGAAATGGAACCCTTTTGCAGAGGGGAACGATAATTAATTCCCCAAATCAGTTTGCCAGCGATTTTCAGGTGAATTGAATGAGTTTTCCAAAGCCAGTCAGCTGGCAGGGGTGGATGAATCCGGAAACAGCCTGTTTCCTTGTGACTAAATCAAGCCCACTATCAAAAAGGACTCTTGCATTTCTTTGGCTCTTTTCACATTTTTCTTCTTTATCATGGTTTGTAATGAATTTTCTGATGTGAGCTTTGATTTTGAGGCTGGAATATGGAGTTCAAGACACGGAAGGAATGGTCTTTTTCAATCAGGGCACAGCTGTTGGCTTGCTCCAATTCTGGCTTTCTGTCATGGTTTTGGGTGCCTCAGCCGAGTTTTGGTTTCTTGAGCGTCTATTTCCTAAAGGATTCCTGGGTCTGAGTTGGTTTTGCCTTCTTCCTTCCCAAATTTTGTATTCTGACGCAATACACACACGAGTTTAGACAGCAGATCCATTATGAAATAAAAAACAAAACCAATTAGCGTGTTATGCTTAGAATTCTAGAGGCAGCATGACCAACATGAGTTTTTGTGTTTTGGAAAAAGAAATGGAACCCTTTTGCAGAGGGGAACGATAATTAATTCCCCAAATCAGTTTGACAGCGATTTTTAGGGGAATTGAATGAGTTTTCCAAAGCCAGTCAGCTGGGAGGGGTGGATGAATCCGGAAACAGCCTGTTTCCTTGTGACTCAATCAAGCCCACTATCAACAAAGACTCTTCCATTTCTTTGGCTCTTTTCACATTTTTCCTCTTTATCATGGTTTGTAATGAATTTTCTGATGTGAGGCTTGATTTTGAAGCTGGAATATGGAGTGCAAGACCCGGAAGGCATGGTCTTTTTCAATCAGGGCACAGCTGTTGGCTTGCTCCAATTCTGGCTTTCGGTCATGGTTTTGGGTGCCTCAGCCGAGGTTTGGTTTCTTGAGCGGCAATTTCCTAAAGGATTTCTGGGTCTGAGTTGGTTTTGCCTTCTTCCTTCCCAAATTTTGTATTCTGACGCAATACACAGACGAGTTTAGACAGCAGATCCATTATGAAATAAAAAACAAAACCAATTAGCGTGTTATGCTTAGAATTCTAGAGGCAGCACGACCAACATGAGTTTTTGTGTTTTGGAAAAAGAAATGGAACCCTTTTGCAGAGGGGAACGATAATTAATTCCCCAAATCAGTTTGCCAGCGATTTTCAGGTGAATTGAATGAGTTTTCCAAAGCCAGTCAGCTGGGAGGGGTGGATGAATCCGGAAACAGCCTGTTTCCTTGGGACTAAATCAAGCCCACTATCAAAAAGGACTCTTGCATTTCTTTGGCTCTTTTCACATTTTTCCTCTTTATCATGGTTTGTAATGAATTTTCTGATGTGAGGCTTGATTTTGAAGCTGGATTATGGAGTGCAAGACCCGGAAGGCATGGTCTTTTTCAATCAGGGCACAGCTGTTGGCTTGCTCCAATTCTGGCTTTCTGTCATGGTTTTGGGTGCCTCAGCCGAGTTTTGGTTTCTTGAGCGACAATTTCCTAAAGGATTTCTGGGTCTGAGTTGGTTTTGCCTTCTTCCTTCCCAAATTTTGTATTCTGACGCAATACACACGCGAGTTTGGACAGCAGATCCATTATGAAATAAAAAAAACAAAACCAATTAGCCTGTCATGCTTAGAATTCTAGAGGCAGCACGACCAACATGAGTTTTTGTGTTTTGGACAAAGAAATGGAACCCTTTTGCAGAGGGGAACGATAATTAATTCCCCAAATCAGTTTGCCAGCGATTTTCAGGTGAATTGAATGAGTTTTCCAAAGCCAGTCAGCTGGGAGGGGTGGATGAATCCGGAAACAGCCTGTTTCCTTGTGACTAAATCAAGCCCACTATCAACAAGGACTCTTCCATTTCTTTGGCTCTTTTCACATTTTTCCTCTTTATCATGGTTTGTAATGAATTTTCTGATGTGAGGTTTAATTTTGAAGCTGGAATATGGAGATCAAGACACGGAAGGAATGGTGTTTTTCAATCAGGGCACAGCTGTTGGCTTGCTCCAATTCTGGCTTTCTGTCATGGTTTTGGGTGCCTCAGCCGAGTTTTGGTTTCTTGAGCGGCAATTTCCTAAAGGATTTCTTGGTCTGAGTTGGTTTTGCCTTCTTCCTTCCCAAATTTTGTATTCTTTTTTTTTTTTTTTAATGATGATGAAATCAGATCAGACCTATTGTCATGTTTAATCCCAGTGTGAGTCAAGTTGGGAGTTGATAGTTTCTTTTATTTTCCTTTCTTTTTTTTTTTTTTTTTTACAGAGGATCAGTTTAGTATGCATTAAGTAAAGATTTCAACAGTTTGCACCCCCATAGAAACACAAAGTGAAATATATTATTTAAGTACTCGTTATAGCATTAAATCTCAATGCACAGCACATTAAGGACAGAGATCCTACATGAGGAGTAAGTGCACAGTGACTCCTGTTGTTGACTTTACCAATTGACACTCCTGTCTATGGCATCAGTAATCTCCCTATGCTCCAGTCATGAGTTTCCAAGGCTATGGAAGCCCTCTGAGTTCTCCGACTCTTATCTTGTTTAGACAAGGTCATAGTCAAAGTGGAGGTTCTCTCCTCCCTTCAGAGAAAGGTACCTCCTTCTTTGAAGACCTGTTCTTTCCACTGAGATCTCACTCACAGAGATCTTTTGCCAGAGTGTCTTGGCTTTCCATTCCTGGAATACTCTCATGGGAGGCGTTGGTGGTATAGTGGTGAGCATAGCTGCCTTCCAAATTTTGTATTCTGATGCAATACAAACACGAGTTTAGACAGCAGATCCATTATGAAAAAAAAAAAAACAATTGGCGTGTTATGCTTAGAACTCTAGAGGCAGCACGACCAACATGAGTTTTTGTGTTTTGGACAAAGAAATGGAACCCTTTTGCAGAGTGGAACGATAATTAATTCCCCAAATCAGTTTGCCAGCGATGTTCAGGTGAATTGAATGAGTTTTCCAAAGCCAGTCAGCTGGGAGGGGTGGATGAATCCGGAAACAGCCTGTTTCCTTGTGACTCAATCAAGCCCACTATCAAAAAGGACTCTTGCATTTCTTTGGCTCTTTTCACATTTTTCTTCTTTATCATGGTTTGTAATGAATTTTCTGATGTGAGCTTTGATTGTGAGGCTGGAATATGGAGTTCAAGACATGGAAGGCATGGTCTTTTTCAATCAGGGCACAGCTGTTGGCTTGCTCCAATTCTGGCTTTCTGTCATGGTTTTGGGTGCCTCAGCCGAGTTTTGGTTTCTTGAGCGGCAATTTCCTAAAGGATTTCTGGGTCTGAGTTGGTTTTGCCTTCTTCCTTCCCAAATTTTGTATTCTGACGCAATACACACACGAGTTTAGACAGCAGATCCATTATGAAATAAAAAACAAAACCAATTAGCGTGTTATGCTTAGAATTCTAGAGGCAGCACGACCAACATGAGTTTTTGTGTTTTGGAAAAAGAAATGGAACCCTTTTGCAGAGGGGAACGATAATTAATTCCCCAAATCAGTTTGACAGCGATTTTTAGGGGAATTGAATGAGTTTTCCAAAGCCAGTCAGCTGGGAGGGGTGGATGAATCCGGAAACAGCCTGTTTCCTTGTGACTCAATCAAGCCCACTATCAACAAAGACTCTTCCATTTCTTTGGCTCTTTTCACATTTTTCCTCTTTATCATGGTTTGTAATGAATTTTCTGATGTGAGGCTTGATTTTGAAGCTGGAATATGGAGTGCAAGACCCGGAAGGCATGGTCTTTTTCAATCAGGGCACAGCTGTTGGCTTGCTCCAATTCTGGCTTTCGGTCATGGTTTTGGGTGCCTCAGCCGAGGTTTGGTTTCTTGAGCGGCAATTTCCTAAAGGATTTCTGGGTCTGAGTTGGTTTTGCCTTCTTCCTTCCCAAATTTTGTATTCTGACGCAATACACAGACGAGTTTAGACAGCAGATCCATTATGAAATAAAAAACAAAACCAATTAGCGTGTTATGCTTAGAATTCTAGAGGCAGCACGACCAACATGAGTTTTTGTGTTTTGGAAAAAGAAATGGAACCCTTTTGCAGAGGGGAACGATAATTAATTCCCCAAATCAGTTTGCCAGCGATTTTTAGGGGAATTGAATGAGTTTTCCAAAGCCAGTCAGCTGGGAGGGGTGGATAAATCCGGAAACAGCCTGTTTCCTTGGGACTAAATCAAGCCCACTATCAAAAAGGACTCTTGCATTTCTTTGGCTCTTTTCACATTTTTCCTCTTTATCATGGTTTGTAATGAATTTTCTGATGTGAGGCTTGATTTTGAAGCTGGATTATGGAGTGCAAGACCCGGAAGGCATGGTCTTTTTCAATCAGGGCACAGCTGTTGGCTTGCTCCAATTCTGGCTTTCTGTCATGGTTTTGGGTGCCTCAGCCGAGTTTTGGTTTCTTGAGCGACAATTTCCTAAAGGATTTCTGGGTCTGAGTTGGTTTTGCCTTCTTCCTTCCCAAATTTTGTATTCTGACGCAATACACACGCGAGTTTGGACAGCAGATCCATTATGAAATAAAAAAAACAAAACCAATTAGCCTGTCATGCTTAGAATTCTAGAGGCAGCACGACCAACATGAGTTTTTGTGTTTTGGAAAAAGAAATGGAACCCTTTTGCAGAGGGGAACGATATTTAATTCCCCAAATCAGTTAGCCAGCGATTTTCAGGTGAATTGAATGAGTTTTCCAAAGCCAGTCAGCTGGGAGGGGTGGATGAATGCGGAAACAGCCTGTTTCCTTGTGACTAAATCAAGCCCACTCTCAAAAAGGACTCTTCCATTTCTTTGGCTCTTTTCACATTTTTCTTCTTTATCATGGTTTGTAATGAATTTTCTGATGTGAGCTTTGATTTTGAGGCTGGAATATGGAGTTCAAGACCCGGAAGGAATGGTCTTTTACAATCAGGGCACAACTGTTGGCTTGCTCCAATTCTGGCTTTCTGTCATGGTTTTGGGTGCCTCAGCCGAGTTTTCGTTTCTTGAGCGGCAATTTCCTAAAGGATTTCTGGGTCTGAGTTGGTTTTGCCTTCTTCCTTCCCAAATTTTGTATTCTGACGCAATACACAGACGAGTTTAGACAGCAGATCCATTATGAAATAAAAAACAAAACCAATTAGCGTGTTATGCTTAGAATTCTAGAGGCAGCACGACCAACATGAGTTTTTGTGTTTTGGAAAAAGAAATGGAACCCTTTTGCAGAGGGGAACGATAATTAATTCCCCAAATCAGTTTGCCAGCGATTTTTAGGGGAATTGAATGAGTTTTCCAAAGCCAGTCAGCTGGGAGGGGTGGATGAATCTGGAAACAGCCGGTTTCCTTGTGACTAAATCAAGCCCACTATCAACAAGGACTCTTCCATTTCTTTGGCTCTTTTCACATTTTTCCTCTTTATCATGGTTTGTATTGAATTTTCTGATGTGAGGTTTGATTTTGAAGCTGGAATATGGAGTTCAAGACCCTTAAGGAATGGTCCTTTTCAATCAGGGCACAGCTGTTGGCTTGCTCCAATTCAGGCTTTCTGTCATGGTTTTGGGTGCCTCAGCCGAGTTTTGGTTTCTTGAGTGGCAATTTCCTAAAGGATTTCTGGGTGTGAGTTGGTTTTGCCTTCTTCCTTCCCAAATTTTGTATTCTGACGCAATACAAACACGAGTTTAGACAGCAGATCCATTATGAAATAAAAAAAAACAAAACCAATGAGTGTGTCATGCTTAGAATTCTAGAGGCAGCACGACCAACATGAGTTTTTCTGTTTTGGAAAAAGAAATGGAACCCTTTTGCAGAGGGGAACGATAATTAATTCCCCAAATCAGTTTGCCAGCGATTTTCAGGTGAATTGAATGAGTTTTCCAAAGCCAGTCAGCTGGGAGGGGTGGATGAATCCGGAAACAGCCTGTTTCCTTGTGACTAAATCAAGCCCACTATCAACAAGGACTCTTCCATTTCTTTGGCTCTTTTCACATTTTTCCTCTTTATCATGGTTTGTAATGAATTTTCTGATGTGAGGTTTAATTTTGAAGCTGGAATATGGAGATCAAGACACGGAAGGAATGGTGTTTTTCAATCAGGGCACAGCTGTTGGCTTGCTCCAATTCTGGCTTTCTGTCATGGTTTTGGGTGCCTCAGCCGAGTTTTGGTTTCTTGAGCGGCAATTTCCTAAATGATTTCTTGGTCTGAGTTGGTTTTGCCTTCTTCCTTCCCAAATTTTGTATTCTTTTTTTTTTTTTAATGATGATGAAATCAGATCAGACCTATTGTCATGTTTAATCCCAGTGTGAGTCAAGTTGGGAGTTGATAGTTTCTTTTCTTTTCTTTTTTTTTTTTTTACAGAGGATCAGTTTAGTATGCATTAAGTAAAGATTTCAACAGTTTGCACCCCCATAGAAACACAAAGTGAAATATATTATTTAAGTACTCGTTATAGCATTAAATCTCAATGCAGAGCACATTAAGGACAGAGATCCTACATGAGGAGTAAGTGCACAGTGACTCCTGTTGTTGACTTTACCAATTGACACTCCTGTCTATGGCATCAGTAATCTCCCTATGCTCCAGTCATGAGTTTCCAAGGCTATGGAAGCCCTCTGAGTTCTCCGACTCTTATCTTGTTTAGACAAGGTCATAGTCAAAGTGGAGGTTCTCTCCTCCCTTCAGAGAAAGGTACCTCCTTCTTTGAAGACCTGTTCTTTCCACTGAGATCTCACTCACAGAGATCTTTTGCCAGAGTGTCTTGGCTTTCCATTCCTGGAATACTCTCATGGGAGGCGTTGGTGGTATAGTGGTGAGCATAGCTGCCTTCCAAATTTTGTATTCTGACGCAATACAAACACGAGTTTAGACAGCAGATCCATTATGAAAAAAAAAAAAAAACAATTGGCGTATCATGCTTAGAATTCTAGAGGCAGCACGACCAACATGAGTTTTTGTGTTTTGGACAAAGAAATGGAACCCTTTTGCAGAGTGGAACGATAATTAATTCCCCAAAACAGTTTGCCAGCGATGTTCAGGGGAATTGAATGAGTTTTCCAAAGCCAGTCAGCTGGGAGGGGTGGATGAATCCGGAAACAGCCTGTTTCCTTGTGACTCAATCAAGCCCACTATCAAAAAGGACTCTTGCATTTCTTTGGCTCTTTTCACATTTTTCTTCGTTATCATGGTTTGTAATGAATTTTCTGATGTGAGCTTTGATTGTGAGGCTGGAATATGGAGTTCAAGACACGGAAGGAATGGTCTTTTTCAATCAGGGCACAGCTGTTGGCTTGCTCCAATTCTGGCTTTCTGTCATGGTTTTGGGTGCCTCAGCCGAGTTTTGGTTTCTTGAGCGGCAATTTCCTAAAGGATTTCTGGGTCTGAGTTGGTTTTGCCTTCTTCCTTCCCAAATTTTGTATTCTGACGCAATACAAACACGAGTTTAGACAGCAGATCCATCATGAAATAAAAAAAAAAACAAAACCAATTAGTGTGTCATGCTTAGAATTCTAGAGGCAGCACGACCAACATGAGTTTTTGTGTTTTGGACAAATCAATGGAACCCTTTTGCAGAGGGGAACGATAATTAATTCCCCAAATCAGTTTGCCAGCGATTTTCAGGTGAATTGAATGAGTTTTCCAAAGCCAATCAGCTGGGAGGGGTGGATGAATCCGGAAACAGCCTGTTTCCTTGTGACTCAATCAAGCCCACTATCAAAAAGGACTCTTCCATTTCTTTGGCTCTTTTCACATTTTTCTTCTTTATCATGGTTTGTAATGAATTTTCTGATGTGAGCTTTGATTTTGAGGCTGGAATATGGAGTTCAAGACACGGAAGGAATGGTGTTTTTCAATCAGGGCACAGCTGTTGGCTTGCTCCAATTCTGGCTTTCTGTCATGGTTTTGGGTGCCTCAGCCGAGTTTTGGTTTCTTGAGCGGCAATTTCCTAAAGGATTTCTGGGTCTGAGTTGGTTTTGCCTTCTTCCTTCCCAAATGTTGTATTCTGACGCAATACAAACACGAGTTTAGACAGCAGATCCATTATGAAAGAAAAAACAAAAACAAAACCAATTAGCGTGTCATGCTTAGAATTCTAGAGGCAGCAGGACCAACATGAGTTTTTGTGTTTTGGAAAAAGAAATGGAACCCTTTTGCAGAGGGGAACGATAATTAATTCCCCAAATCAGTTTGCCAGCGATTTTTAGGGGAATTGAATGAGTTTTCCAAAGCCAGTCAGCTGGGAGGGGTGGATGAATCTGGAAACAGCCTGTTTCCTTGTGACTAAATCAAGCCCACTATCAACAAGGACTCTTCCATTTCTTTGGCTCTTTTCACATTTTTCCTCTTTATCGTGGTTTGTATTGAATTTTCTGATGTGAGGTTTGATTTTGAAGCTGGAATATGGAGTTCAAGACCCGGAAGGAATGGTCCTTTTCAATCAGGGCACAGCTGTTGGCTTGCTCCAATTCAGGCTTTCTGTCATGGTTTTGGGTGCCTCAGCCGAGTTTTGGTTTCTTGAGTGGCAATTTCCTAAAGGATTTCTGGGTGTGAGTTGGTTTTGCCTTCTTCCTTCCCAAATTTTGTATTCTGACGCAATACAAACACGAGTTTAGACAGCAGATCCATTATGAAATAAAAAAAAACAAAACCAATGAGTGTGTCATGCTTAGAATTCTAGAGGCAGCACGACCAACATGAGTTTTTCTGTTTTGGAAAAAGAAATGGAACCCTTTTGCAGAGGGGAACGATAATTAATTCCCCAAATCAGTTTGCCAGCGATTTTCAGGTGAATTGAATGAGTTTTCCAAAGCCAGTCAGCTGGGAGGGGTGGATGAATCCGGAAACAGCCTGTTTCCTTGTGACTCAATCAAGCCCACTATCAACAAGGACTCTTCCATTTCTTTGGCTCTTTTCACATTTTTCCTCTTTATCATGGTTTGTAATGAATTTTCTGATGTGAGGTTTAATTTTGAAGCTGGAATATGGAGATCAAGACACGGAAGGAATGGTGTTTTTCAATCAGGGCACAGCTGTTGGCTTGCTCCAATTCTGGCTTTCTGTCATGGTTTTGGGTGCCTCAGCCGAGTTTTGGTTTCTTGAGCGGCAATTTCCTAAATGATTTCTTGGTCTGAGTTGGTTTTGCCTTCTTCCTTCCCAAATTTTGTATTCTTTTTTTTTTTTTAATGATGATGAAATCAGATCAGACCTATTGTCATGTTTAATCCCAGTGTGAGTCAAGTTGGGAGTTGATAGTTTCTTTTCTTTTCTTTTTTTTTTTTTTACAGAGGATCAGTTTAGTATGCATTAAGTAAAGATTTCAACAGTTTGCACCCCCATAGAAACACAAAGTGAAATATATTATTTAAGTACTCGTTATAGCATTAAATCTCAATGCAGAGCACATTAAGGACAGAGATCCTACATGAGGTGTAAGTGCACAGTGACTCCTGTTGTTGACTTTACCAATTGACACTCCTGTCTATGGCATCAGTAATCTCCCTATGCTCCAGTCATGAGTTTCCAAGGCTATGGAAGCCCTCTGAGTTCTCCGACTCTTATCTTGTTTAGACAAGGTCATAGTCAAAGTGGAGGTTCTCTCCTCCCTTCAGAGAAAGGTACCTCCTTCTTTGAAGACCTGTTCTTTCCACTGAGATCTCACTCACAGAGATCTTTTGCCAGAGTGTCTTGGCTTTCCATTCCTGGAATACTCTCATGGGAGGCGTTGGTGGTATAGTGGTGAGCATAGCTGCCTTCCAAATTTTGTATTCTGACGCAATACAAACACGAGTTTAGACAGCAGATCCATTATGAAAAAAAAAAAAAAACCAATTGGCGTATCATGCTTAGAATTCTAGAGGCAGCACGACCAACATGAGTTTTTGTGTTTTGGACAAAGAAATGGAACCCTTTTGCAGAGTGGAACGATAATTAATTCCCCAAATCAGTTTGCCAGCGATGTTCAGGGGAATTGAATGAGTTTTCCAAAGCCAGTCAGCTGGGAGGGGTGGATGAATCCGGAAACAGCCTGTTTCCTTGTGACTCAATCAAGCCCACTATCAAAAAGGACTCTTGCATTTCTTTGGCTCTTTTCACATTTTTCTTCGTTATCATGGTTTGTAATGAATTTTCTGATGTGAGCTTTGATTGTGAGGCTGGAATATGGAGTTCAAGACACGGAAGGAATGGTCTTTTTCAATCAGGGCACAGCTGTTGGCTTGCTCCAATTCTGGCTTTCTGTCATGGTTTTGGGTGCCTCAGCCGAGTTTTGGTTTCTTGAGCGGCAATTTCCTAAAGGATTTCTGGGTCTGAGTTGGTTTTGCCTTCTTCCTTCCCAAATTTTGTATTCTGACGCAATACAAACACGAGTTTAGACAGCAGATCCATCATGAAATAAAAAAAAACAAAACCAATTAGTGTGTCATGCTTAGAATTCTAGAGGCAGCACGACCAACATGAGTTTTTGTGTTTTGGACAAAGAAATGGAACCCTTTTGCAGAGGGGAACGATAATTAATTCCCCAAATCAGTTTGCCAGCGATTTTCAGGTGAATTGAATGAGTTTTCCAAAGCCAATCAGCTGGGAGGGGTGGATGAATCCGGAAACAGCCTGTTTCCTTGTGACTCAATCAAGCCCACTATCAAAAAGGACTCTTCCATTTCTTTGGCTCTTTTCACATTTTTCTTCTTTATCATGGTTTGTAATGAATTTTCTGATGTGAGCTTTGATTTTGAGGCTGGAATATGGAGTTCAAGACACGGAAGGAATGGTCTTTTTCAATCAGGGCACAGCTGTTGGCTTGCTCCAATTCTGGCTTTCTGTCATGGTTTTGGGTGCCTCAGCCGAGTTTTGGTTTCTTGAGCGGCAATTTCCTAAAGGATTTCTGGGTCTGAGTTGGTTTTGCCTTCTTCCTTCCCAAATGTTGTATTCTGACGCAATACAAACACGAGTTTAGACAGCAGATCCATTATGAAAGAAAAAACAAAACCAATTAGCGTGTCATGCTTAGAATTCTAGAGGCAGCACGACCAACATGAGTTTTTGTGTTTTGGACAAAGAAATGGAACCCTTTTGCAGAGGGGAACGATAATTAATTACCCCAAATCAGTTTGCCAGCGATTTTCAGGTGAATTGAATGAGTTTTCCAAAGCCAGTCAGCTGGGAGGGGTGGATGAATCCGGAAACAGCCTGTTTCCTTGTGACTAAATCAAGCCCACTATCAAAAAGGACTCTTGCATTTCTTTGGCTCTTTTCACATTTTTCTTCTTTATCATGGTTTGTAATGAATTTTCTGATGTGAGCTTTGATTTTGAGGCTGGAATATGGAGTTCAAGACCCGGAAGGAATGGTCTTTTTCAATCAGGGCACAGCTGTTGGCTTGCTCCAATTCTGGCTTTCTGTCATGGTTTTGGGTGCCTCAGCCAAGTTTTGGTTTCTTGAGCGGCAATTTCCTAAAGGATTTCTGGGTCTGAGTTGGTTTTGCCTTCTTCCTTCCCAAATTTTGTATTCTGACGCAATACAAACACGAGTTTAGACAGCAGATCCATTATGAAATAAAAAACAAAAACAAAACCAATTAGCGTGTCATGCTTAGAATTCTAGAGGCAGCAGGACCAACATGAGTTTTTGTGTTTTGGAAAAAGAAATGGAACCCTTTTGCAGAGGGGAACGATAATTAATTCCCCAAATCAGTTTGCCAGCGATTTTCAGGGGAATTGAATGAGTTTTCCAAAGCCAGTCAGCTGGGAGGGGTGGATGAATCGGGAAACAGCCTGTTTCCTTGTGACTAAATCAAGCCCACTATCAAAAAGGACTCTCCCATTTCTTTGGCTCTTTTCACATTTTTCTTCTTTATCATGGTTTGTTATGAATTTTCTGATGTGAGGTTTGATTTTGAAGCTGGAATATGGAGTTCAAGACACGGAAGGAACGGTCTTTTTCAATCAGGGCACAGCTGTTGGCTTGCTCCAATTCTGGCTTCCTGTCATGGTTTTGGGTGCCTCAGCCGAGTTTTGGTTTCTTGAGCGGCAATTTCCTAAAGGATTTCTGGGTCTGAGTTGGTTTTGCCTTCTTCCTTCCCAAATATTGTATTCTGACGCAATACAAACACGAGTTTAGACAGCAGATCCATTATGAAAGAAAAAGCAAACCAATTAGCATGTCATGCTTAGAATTCTAGAGGCAGCACGACCAACATGAGTTTTTGTGTTTTGGAAAAAGAAATGGAACCCTTCTGCAGAGGGGAACGATATTTAATTCCCCAAATCAGTTTGCCAGCGATTTTCAGGTGAATTGAATGAGTTTTCCAAAGCCAGTCAGCTGGGAGGGGTGGATGAATGCGGAAACAGCCTGTTTCCTTGTGACTAAATCAAGCCCACTCTCAAAAAGGACTCTTCCATTTCTTTGGCTCTATTCACAGTTTTCTTCTTTATCATGGTTTGTAATGAATTTTCTGATGTGAGCTTTGATTTTGAGGCTGGAATATGGAGTTCAAGACCCGGAAGGAATGGTCTTTTTCAATCAGGGCACAGCTGTTGGCTTGCTCCAATTCTGGCTTTCTGTCATGGTTTTGGGTGCCTCAGCCGAGTTTTGGTTTCTTGAGCGGCAATTTCCTAAAGGATTTCTGGGTCTGAGTTGGTTTTGCCTTCTTCCTTCCCAAATTTTGTATTCTGACGCAATACAAACACGAGTTTAGACAGCAGATCCATTATGAAATAAAAAACAAAACCAATTAGCGTGTTATGCTTAGAATTCTAGAGGCAGCACGACCAACATGAGTTTTTGTGTTTTGGAAAAAGAAATGGAACCCTTTTGCAGAGGGGAACGATAATTAATTCCCCAAATCAGTTTGCCAGCGATTTTTAGGGGAATTGAATGAGTTTTCCAAAGCCAGTCAGCTGGGAGGGGTGGATGAATCCGGAAACAGCCTGTTTCCTTGGGACTAAATCAAGCCCACTATCAACAAGGACTCTTGCATTTCTTTGGCTCTTTTCACATTTTTCCTCTTTATCATGGTTTGTAATGAATTTTCTGATGTGAGCTTTGATTTTGAAGCTGGAATATGGAGTGCAAGACCCGGAAGGCATGGTCTTTTTCAATCAGGGCACAGCTGTTGGCTTGCTCCAATTCTGGCTTTCTGTCATGGTTTTGGGTGCCTCAGCCGAGTTTTGGTTTCTTGAGCGACAATTTCCTAAAGGATTTCTGGGTCTGAGTTGGTTTTGCCTTCTTCCTTCCCAAATTTTGTATTCTGACGCAATACACACACGAGTTAAGACAGCAGATCCATTATGAAATAAAAAAAAACAAACCAATTAGCCTGTCATGCTTAGAATTCTAGAGGCAGCACGACCAACATGAGTTTTTGTGTTTTGGAAAAAGAAATGGAACCCTTTTGCAGAGGGGAACGATAATTCATTCCCCAAATCAGTTTGCCAGCGATTTTCAGGTGAATTGAATGAGTTTTCCAAAGCCAGTCAGCTGGGAGGTGTGGATGAATCTGGAAACAGCCTGTTTCCTTGTGACTAAATCAAGCCCACTATCAACAAGGACTCTTGCATTTCTTTGGCTCTTTTCACATTTTTCCTCTTTATCGTGGTTTGTATTGAATTTTCTGATGTGAGGTTTGATTTTGAAGCTGGAATATGGAGTTCAAGACCCGGAAGGAATGGTCCTTTTCAATCAGGGCACAGCTGTTGGCTTGCTCCAATTCAGGCTTTCTGTCATGGTTTTGGGTGCCTCAGCCGAGTTTTGGTTTCTTGAGTGGCAATTTCCTAAAGGATTTCTGGGTGTGAGTTGGTTTTGCCTTCTTCCTTCCCAAATGTTGTATTCTGACGCAATACAAACACGAGTTTAGACAGCAGATCCATTATGAAATAAAAAAAAACAAAACCAATGAGCGTGTCATGCTTAGAATTCTAGAGGCAGCACGACCAACATGAGTTTTTGTGTTTTGGAAAAAGAAATGGAACCCTTTTGCAGAGGGGAACGATAATTAATTCCCCAAATCAGTTTGCCAGCGATTTTCAGGTGAATTGAATGAGTTTTCCAAAGCCAGTCAGCTGGGAGGGGTGGATGAATCCGGAAACAGCCTGTTTCCTTGTGACTAAATCAAGCCCACTATCAACAAGGACTCTTCCATTTCTTTGGCTCTTTTCACATTTTTCCTCTTTATCATGGTTTGTAATGAATTTTCTGATGTGAGGTTTAATTTTGAAGCTGGAATATGGAGATCAAGACACGGAAGGAATGGTGTTTTTCAATCAGGGCACAGCTGTTGGCTTGCTCCAATTCTGGCTTTCTGTCATGGTTTTGGGTGCCTCAGCCGAGTTTTGGTTTCTTGAGCGGCAATTTCCTAAAGGATTTCTGGGTCTGAGTTGGTTTTGCCTTCTTCCTTCCCAAATTTTGTATTCTTTTTTTTTTTTTTAATAATGATGAAATCAGATCAGACCTATTGTCATGTTTAATCCCAGTGTGAGTCAAGTTGGGAGTTGATAGTTTCTTTTCTTTTTTTTTTTTTTTTTTTTACAGAGTATCAGTTTAGTATGCATTAAGTAAAGATTTCAACAGTTTGCACCCCCATAGAAACACAAAGTGAAATATATTATTTAAGTACTCGTTATAGCATTAAATCTCAATGCAGAGCACATTAAGGACAGAGATCCTACATGAGGAGTAAGTGCACAGTGACTCCTGTTGTTGACTTTACCAATTGACACTCCTGTCTATGGCATCAGTAATCTCCCTATGCTCCAGTCATGAGTTTCCAAGGCTATGGAAGCCCTCTGAGTTCTCCGACTCTTATCTTGTTTAGACAAGGTCACAGTCAAAGTGGAGGTTCTCTCCTCCCTTCAGAGAAAGGTACCTCCTTCTTTGAAGACCTGTTCTTTCCACTGAGATCTCACTCACAGAGATCTTTTGCCAGAGTGTCTTGGCTTTCCATTCCTGGAATACTCTCATGGGAGGCGTTGGTGGTATAGTGGTGAGCATAGCTGCCTTCCAAATTTTGTATTCTGACGCAATACAAACACGAGTTTAGACAGCAGATCCATTATGAAAAAAAAAAAAAAACCAATTGGCGTGTCATGCTTAGAATTCTAGAGGCAGCACGACCAACATGAGTTTTTGTGTTTTGGACAAAGAAATGGAACCCTTTTGCAGAGGGGAACGATAATTAATTCCCCAAATCAGTTTGCCAGCGATTTTCAGGTGAATTGAATGAGTTTTCCAAAGCCAGTCAGCTGGGAGGGGTGGATGAATCCGGAAACAGCCTGTTTCCTTGTGACTCAATCAAGCCCACTATTAAAAAGGACTCTTCCATTTCTTTGGCTCTTTTCACATTTTTCTTCTTTATCATGGTTTGTAATGAATTTTCTGATGTGAGCTTTGATTTTGAGGCTGGAATATGGAGTTCAAGACACGGAAGGAATGGTCTTTTTCAATCAGGGCACAGCTGTTGGCTTGCTCCAATTCTGGCTTTCTGTCATGGTTTTGGGTGCCTCAGCCGAGTTTTGGTTTCTTGAGCGGCAATTTCCTAAAGGATTTCTGGGTCTGAGTTGGTTTTGCCTTCTTCCTTCCCAAATGTTGTATTCTGACGCAATACAAACACGAGTTTAGACAGCAGATCCATTATGAAAGAAAAAACAAAACCAATTAGCGTGTCATGCTTAGAATTCTAGAGGCAGCACGACCAACATGAGTTTTTGTGTTTTGGAAAAAGAAATGGAACCCTTTTGCAGAGGGGAACGATAATTAATTACCCCAAATCAGTTTGCCAGCGATTTTCAGGGGAATTGAATGAGTTTTCCAAAGCCAGTCAGCTGGGAGGGGTGGATGAATGCGGAAACAGCCTGTTTCCTTGTGACTCAATCAAGCCCACTATCAACAAGGACTCTTCCATTTCTTTGGCTCTTTTCACATTTTTCTTCTTTATCATGGTTTGTAATGAATTTTCTGATGTGAGCTTTGATTTTGAGGCTGGAATATGGAGTTCAAGACCCGGAAGGAATGGTGTTTTTCAATCAGGGCACAGCTGTTGGCTTGCTCCAATTCTGGCTTTCTGTCATGGTTTTGGGTGCCTCAGCCGAGTTTTGGTTTCTTGAGCGGCAATTTCCTAAAGGATTTCTGGGTGTGAGTTGGTTTTGCCTTCTTCCTTCCCAAATTTTGTATTCTGACGCAATACAAACACGAGTTTAGACAGCAGATCCATTATGAAATAAAAAACAAAACCAATTAGCGTGTTATGCTTAGAATTCTAGAGGCAGCACGACCAACATGAGTTTTTGTGTTTTGGAAAAAGAAATGG
Source organism: Oryctolagus cuniculus (assembly GCF_051225735.1). Taxonomy (NCBI): domain Eukaryota; kingdom Metazoa; phylum Chordata; class Mammalia; order Lagomorpha; family Leporidae; genus Oryctolagus; species Oryctolagus cuniculus. The sequence continues at coordinate 80,686,852 of NC_142879.1, read as the reverse complement.
AACCCTTTTGCAGAGGGGAACGATAATTAATTCCCCAAATCAGTTTGCCAGCGATTTTTAGGGGAATTGAATGAGTTTTCCAAAGCCAGTCAGCTGGGAGGGGTGGATGAATCCGGAAACAGCCTGTTTCCTTGGGACTAAATCAAGCCCACTATCAACAAGGACTCTTGCATTTCTTTGGCTCTTTTCACATTTTTCCTCTTTATCATGGTTTGTAATGAATTTTCTGATGTGAGGCTTGATTTTGAAGCTGGAATATGGAGTGCAAGACCCGGAAGGCATGGTCTTTTTCAATCAGGGCACAGCTGTTGGCTTGCTCCAATTCTGGCTTTCTGTCATGGTTTTGGGTGCCTCAGCCGAGTTTTGGTTTCTTGAGCGGCAATTTCCTAAAGGATTTCTGGGTCTGAGTTGGTTTTGCCTTCTTCCTTCCCAAATTTTGTATTCTGACGCAATACACACACGAGTTAAGACAGCAGATCCATTATGAAATAAAAAAAACAAAACCAATTAGCGTGTCATGCTTAGAATTCTAGAGGCAGCACGACCAACATGAGTTTTTGTGTTTTGGAAAAAGAAATGGAACCCTTTTGCAGAGGGGAACGATAATTCATTCCCCAAATCAGTTTGCCAGCGATTTTCAGGTGAATTGAATGAGTTTTCCAAAGCGAGTCAGCTGGGAGGGGTGGATGAATCTGGAAACAGCCTGTTTCCTTGTGACTAAATCAAGCCCACTATCAACAAGGACTCTTCCATTTCTTTGGCTCTTTTCACATTTTTCCTCTTTATCGTAGTTTGTATTGAATTTTCTGATGTGAGGTTTGATTTTGAAGCTGGAATATGGAGTTCAAGACCCGGAAGGAATGGTCCTTTTCAATCAGGGCACAGCTGTTGGCTTGCTCCAATTCTGGCTTTCTGTCATGGTTTTGGGTGCCTCAGCCGAGTTTTGGTTTCTTGAGTGGCAATTTCCTAAAGGATTTCTGGGTGTGAGTTGGTTTTGCCTTCTTCCTTCCCAAATTTTGTATTCTGACGCAATACAAACACGAGTTTAGACAGCAGATCCATTATGAAATAAAAAAAAACAAAACCAATGAGCGTGTCATGCTTAGAATTCTAGAGGCAGCACGACCAACATGAGTTTTTCTGTTTTGGAAAAAGAAATGGAAGCCTTTTGCAGAGGGGAACGATCATGAATTCCCCAAATCAGTTTGCCAGCGATTTTCAGGTGAATTGAATGAGTTTTCCAAAGCCAGTCATCTGGGAGGGGTGGATGAATGCGGAAACAGCCTGTTTCCTTGTGACTAAATCAAGCCCACTATCAACAAGGACTCTTCCATTTCTTTGGCTCTTTTCACATTTTTCCTCTTTATCATGGTTTGTAATGAATTTTCTGATGTGAGGTTTAATTTTGAAGCTGGAATATGGAGATCAAGACACGGAAGGAATGGTGTTTTTCAATCAGGGCACAGCTGTTGGCTTGCTCCAATTCTGGCTTTCTGTCATGGTTTTGGGTGCCTCAGCCGAGTTTTGGTTTCTTGAGCGGCAATTTCCTAAATGATTTCTTGGTCTGAGTTGGTTTTGCCTTCTTCCTTCCCAAATTTTGTATTCTTTTTTTTTTTTAATGATGATGAAATCAGATCAGACCTATTGTCATGTTTAATCCCAGTGTGAGTCAAGTTGGGAGTTGATAGTTTCTTTTCTTTTTTTTTTTTTTTTACAGAGGATCAGTTTAGTATGCATTAAGTAAAGATTTCAACAGTTTGCACCCCCATAGAAACACAAAGTGAAATATATTATTTAAGTACTCGTTATAGCATTAAATCTCAATGCAGAGCACATTAAGGACAGAGATCCTACATGAGGAGTAAGTGCACAGTGACTCCTGTTGTTGACTTTACCAATTGACACTCCTGTCTATGGCATCAGTAATCTCCCTATGCTCCAGTCATGAGTTTCCAAGGCTATGGAAGCCCTCTGAGTTCTCCGACTCTTATCTTGTTTAGACAAGGTCATAGTCAAAGTGGAGGTTCTCTCCTCCCTTCAGAGAAAGGTACCTCCTTCTTTGAAGACCTGTTCTTTCCACTGAGATCTCACTCACAGAGATCTTTTGCCAGAGTGTCTTGGCTTTCCATTCCTGGAATACTCTCATGGGAGGCGTTGGTGGTATAGTGGTGAGCATAGCTGCCTTCCAAATTTTGTATTCTGACGCAATACAAACACGAGTTTAGACAGCAGATCCATTATGAAAAAAAAAAAAAAAACAATTGGCGTGTCATGCTTAGAATTCTAGAGGCAGCACGACCAACATGAGTTTTTGTGTTTTGGACAAAGAAATGGAACCCTTTTGCAGAGTGGAACGATAATTAATTCCCCAAATCAGTTTGCCAGCGATGTTCAGGGGAATTGAATGAGTTTTCCAAAGCCAGTCAGCTGGGAGGGGTGGATGAATCCAGAAACAGCCTGTTTCCTTGTGACTAAATCAAGCCCACTCTCAAAAAGGTCTCTTGCATTTCTTTGGCTCTTTTCACATTTTTCTTCTTTATCATGGTTTGTTATGAATTTTCTGATGTGAGGTTTGATTTTGAAGCTGGAATATGGAGTTCAAGACACGGAAGGAACGGTCTTTTTCAATCAGGGCACAGCTGTTGGCTTGCTCCAATTCTGGCTTTCTGTCATGGTTTTGGGTGCCTCAGCCGAGTTTTGGTTTCTTGAGCGGCAATTTCCTAAAGGATTTCTGGGTCAGAGTTGGTTTTGCCTTCTTCCTTCCCAAATTTTGTATTCTGACGCAATACACACACGAGTTAAGACAGCAGATCCATTATGAAATAAATAAAACAAAACCAATTAGCGTGTCATGCTTAGAATTCTAGAGGCAGCACGACCAACATGAGTTTTTGTGTTTTGGACAAAGAAATGGAACCCTTTTGCAGAGGGGAACGATAATTAATTACCCAAATCAATTTGCCAGCGATTTTCAGGTGAATTGAATGAGTTTTCCAAACCCAGTCAGCTGGGAGGGGTGGATGAATCCGGAAACAGCCTGTTTCCTTGTGACTAAATCAAGCCCACTATCAAAAACGACTCTTCCATTTCTGTGGCTCTTTTCACATTTTTCTTCTTTATCATGGTTTGTAATGAATTTTCTGATGTGAGCTTTGATTTTGAGGCTGGAATATGGAGTTCAAGACACGGAAGGAATGGTCTTTTTCAATCAGGGCACAGCTGTTGGCTTGCTCCAATTCTGGCTTTCTGTCATGGTTTTGGGTGCCTCAGCCGAGTTTTGGTTTCTTGAGCGGCAATTTCCTAAAGGATTTCTGAGTCTGAGTTGGTTTTGCCTTCTTCCTTCCCAAATTTTGTATTCTGACGCAATACAAACACGAGTTTAGACAGCAGATCCATCATGAAATAAAAAACAAAAACAAAACCAATTAGCGTGTCATGCTTAGAATTCTAGAGGCAGCACGACCAACATGAGTTTTTGTGTTTTGGACAAAGAAATGGAACCCTTTTTCAGAGGGGAACGATCATGAATTCCCCAAATCAGTTTGCCAGCGATTTTCAGGTGAATTGAATGAGTTTTCCAAAGCCAGTCAGCTGGGAGGGGTGGATGAATCCGGAAACAGCCTGTTTCCTTGTGACTAAATCAAGCCCACTATCAAAAAGGACTCTTCCATTTCTTTGGCTCTTTTCACATTTTTCTTCTTTATCATGTTTTGTACTGAATTTTCTGATGTGAGCTTTGATTTTGAAGCTGGAATATGGAGTTCAAGACACGGAAGGAACGGTCTTTTTCAATCAGGGCACAGCTGTTGGCTTGCTCCAATTCTGGCTTCCTGTCATGGTTTTGGGTGCCTCAGCCGAGTTTTGGTTTCTTGAGCGGCAATTTCCTAAAGGATTTCTGGGTCTGAGTTGGTTTTGCCTTCTTCCTTCCCAAATTTTGTATTCTGACGCAATACACACACGAGTTAAGACAGCAGATCCATTATGAAATAAATAAAACAAAACCAATTAGCGTGTCATGCTTAGAATTCAAGAGGCAGCACCACCAACATGAGTTTTTGTGTTTTGGAAAAAGACATGGAACCCTTTTGCAGAGGGGAACGATAATTAATTCCCCAAATCAGTTTTCCAGCGATTTTCAGGTGAATTGAATGAGTTTTCCAAAGCCAGTCAGCTGGGAGGGGTGGATGAATCCGGAAACAGCCTGTTTCCTTGTGACTAAATCAAGCCCACTATCAACAAGGACTCTTCCATTTCTTTGGCTCTTCTCACATTTTTCTTCTTTATCATGGTTTGTAATGAATTTTCTGATGTGAGCTTTGATTTTGAGGCTGGAATATGGAGTTCAAGACCCGGAAGGAATGGTCCTTTTCAATCAGGGCACAGCTGTTGGCTTGCTCCAATTCAGGCTTTCTGTCATGGTTTTGGGTGCCTCAGCCGAGTTTTGGTTTCTTGAGTGGCAATTTCCTAAAGGATTTCTGGGTCTGAGTTGGTTTTGCCTTCTTCCTTCCCAAATGTTGTATTCTGACGCAATACAAACACGAGTTTAGACAGCAGATCCATTATGAAAGAAAAAAAAACAAAACCAATGAGCGTGTCATGCTTAGAATTCTAGAGGCAGCACGACCAACATGAGTTTTTGTGTTTTGGAAAAAGAAATGGAACCCTTTTGCAGAGGGGAACGATATTTAATTCCCCAAATCAGTTTGCCAGCGATTTTCAGGTGAATTGAATGAGTTTTCCAAAGCCAGTCAGCTGGGAGGGGTGGATGAATCCGGAAACAGCCTGTTTCCTTGTGACTAAATCAAGCCCACTATCAACAAGGACTCTTCCATTTCTTTGGCTCTTTTCACATTTTTCCTCTTTATCATGGTTTGTAATGAATTTTCTGATGTGAGGTTTAATTTTGAAGCTGGAATATGGAGATCAAGACACGGAAGGAATGGTGTTTTTCAATCAGGGCACAGCTGTTGGCTTGCTCCAATTCTGGCTTTCTGTCATGGTTTTGGGTGCGTCAGCCGAGTTTTGGTTTCTTGAGCGGCAATTTCCTAAAGGATTTCTGGGTCTGAGTTGGTTTTGCCTTCTTCCTTCCCAAATGTTGTATTCTGACACAATACAAACACGAGTTTAGACAGCAGATCCATTATGAAATAAAAAAAAAAAAAACAATTAGCGTGTCATGCTTAGAATTCTAGAGGCAGCACGACCAACATGAGTTTTTGTGTTTTGGACAAAGAACTGGAACCCTTTTGCAGAGGGGAACGATAATTAATTCCCCCAAATCAGTTTGCCAGCGATTTTCAGGTGAATTGAATGAGTTTTCCAAAGCCAGTCATCTGGGAGGGGTGGATGAATGCGGAAACAGCCTGTTTCCTTGTGACTAAATCAAGCCCACTCTCAAAAAGGACTCTTCCATTTCTTTGGCTCTTTTCACATTTTTCTTCTTTATCATGGTTTGTAATGAATTTTCTGATGTGAGCTTTGATTTTGAGGCTGGAATATGGAGTTCAAGACACGGAAGGAATGGTCTTTTTCAATCAGGGCACAGCTGTTGGCTTGCTCCGATTCTGGCTTTCTGTCATGGTTTTGGGTGCCTCAGCTGAGTTTTGGTTTCTTGAGCGGCAATTTCCTAAAGGATTTCTGGGTCTGAGTTGGTTTTGCCTTCTACCTTCCCAAATTTTGTATTCTGACGCAATACAAACACGAGTTTAGACAGCAGATCCATTATGAAATAAAAAACAAAACCAATTAGCGTGTCACGCTTAGAATTCTAGAGGCAGCACGACCAACATGAGTTTTTGTGTTTTGGACAAAGAAATGGAACCCTTTTGCAGAGGGGAACGATAATTAATTCCCCAAATCAGTTTGCCAGCGATTTTCAGGTGAATTGAATGAGTTTTCCAAAGCCAGTCAGCTGGGAGGGGTGGATGAATCCGGAAACAGCCTGTTTCCTTGTGACTAAATCAAGCCCACTATCAACAAGGACTCTTGCATTTCTTTGGCTCTTTTCACATTTTTCTTCTTTCTCATGGTTTGTAATGAATTTTCTGATGTGAGCTTTGATTTTGAGGCTGGAATATGGAGTTCAAGACACGGAAGGAATGGTCTTTTTCAATCAGGGCACAGCTGTTGGCTTGCTCCAATTCTGGCTTTCTGTCATGGTTTTGGGTGCCTCAGCCGAGTTTTGGTTTCTTGAGCGGCAATTTCCTAAAGGATTTCTGGGTCTGAGTTGGTTTTGCCTTCTTCCTTCCCAAATGCTGTATTCTGACGCAATACAAACACGAGTTTAGACAGCAGATCCATTATGAAATAAAAAACAAAAACAAAACCAATGAGCGTGTCATGCTTAGAATTCTAGAGGCAGCACGACCAACATGAGTTTTTGTGTTTTGGACAAAGAAATGGAACCCTTTTGCAGAGGGGAACGATAATTAATTCCCCAAATCAGTTTGACAGCGATTTTCAGGTGAATTGAATGAGTTTTCCAAAGCCAGTCAGCTGGGAGGGGTGGATGAATCCGGAAACAGCCTGTTTCCTTGTGACTAAATCAAGCCCACTATCAAAAAGGACTCTTCCATTTCTTTGGCTCTTTTCACATTTTTCTTCTTTATCATGGTTTGTAATGAATTTTCTGATGGGAGCTTTGATTTTGAGGCTGGAATATGGAGTTCAAGACCCGGAAGGAATGGTGTTTTTCAATCAGGGCACAGCTGTTGGCTTGCTCCAATTCTGGCTTTCTGTCATGGTTTTGGGTGCCTCAGCCGAGTTTTGGTTTCTTGAGCGGCAATTTCCTAAAGGATTTCTGGGTCTGAGTTGGTTTTGCCTTCTTCCTTCCCAAATGTTGTATTCTGACGCAATACAAACACGAGTTTAGACAGCAGATCCATTATGAAATAAAAAAAAAAAAAACCAATTAGCGTGTCATGCTTAGAATTCTAGAGGCAGCACGACCAACATGAGTTTTTGTGTTTTGGACAAAGAAATGGAACCCTTTTGCAGAGGGGAACGATAATTAATTACCGCAAATCAGTTTGCCAGCGATTTTCAGGTGAATTGAATGAGTTTTCCAAGGCCAGTCATCTGGGAGGGGTGGATGAATCCGGAAACAGCCTGTTTCCTTGTGACTCAATCAAGCCCACTATCAAAAAGGACTCTTCCATTTCTTTGGCTCTTTTCACATTTTTCTTCTTTATCATGGTTTGTAATGAATTTTCTGATGGGAGCTTTGATTTTGAGGCTGGAATATGGAATTCAAGACACGGAAGGAATGGTCTTTTTCAATCAGGGCACAGCTGTTGGCTTGCTCCAATACTGGCTTTCTGTCATGGTTTTGGGTGCCTCAGCCGAGTTTTGGTTTCTTGAGCGGCAATTTCCTAAAGGATTTCTGGGTCTGAGTTGGTTTTGCCTTCTTCCTTCCCAAATGTTGTATTCTGACGCAATACAAACACGGGTTTAGACAGCAGATCCATTATGAAAGAAAAAACAAAACCAATTAGCGTGTCATGCTTAGAATTCTAGAGGCAGCACGACCAACATGAGTTTTTGTGTTTTGGACAAAGAAATGGAACCCTTTTGCAGAGGGGAACGATAATTCATTCCCCAAATCAGTTTGCCAGCGATTTTCAGGTGAATTTAATGAGTTTTCCAAAGCCAGTCAGCTGGGAGGGGTGGATGAATCCGAAAACAGCCTGTTTCCTTGTGACTCAATCAAGCCCACTATCAAAAAGGACTCTTCCATTTCTTTGGCTCTTTTCACATTTTTCTTCTTTATCATGGTTTGTAATGAATTTTCTGATGTGAGCTTTGATTTTGAGGCTGGAATATGGAGTTCAAGACCCGGAAGGAATGGTCTTTTTCAATCAGGGCACAGCTGTTGCCTTGCTCCAATTCTGGCTTTCTGTCATGGTTTTGGGTGCCTCAGCCGAGTTTTGGTTTCTTGAGCGGCAATTTCCTAAAGGATTTCTGGGTCTGAGTTGGTTTTGCCTTCTTCCTTCCCAAATTTTGTATTCTGACGCAATACAAACACGAGTTTAGACAGCAGATCCATTATGAAATAAAAAAAAAAAAAAACAATTAGCGTGTCATGCTTAGAATTCTAGAGGCAGCACGACCAACATGAGTTTTTGTGTTTTGGAAAAAGAAATGGAACCCTTTTGCAGAGGGGAACGATAATTAATTACCGCAAATCAGTTTGCCAGCGATTTTCAGGTGAATTGAATGAGTTTTCCAAGGCCAGTCATCTGGGAGGGGTGGATGAATCCGGAAACAGCCTGTTTCCTTGTGACTAAATCAAGCCCACTATCAAAAAGGACTCTTCCATTTCTTTGGCTCTTTTCACATTTTTCTTCTTTATCATGGTTTGTAATGAATTTTCTGATGTGAGCTTTGATTTTGAGGCTGGAATATGGAGTTCAAGACCCGGAAGGAATGGTCTTTTTCAATCAGGGCACAGCTGTTGCCTTGCTCCAATTCTGGCTTTCTGTCATGGTTTTGGGTGCCTCAGCCGAGTTTTGGTTTCTTGAGCGGCAATTTCCTAAAGGATTTCTGGGTCTGAGTTGGTTTTGCCTTCTTCCTTCCCAAATGTTGTATTCTTACGCAATACAAACACGAGTTTAGACAGCAGATCCATTTTGAAATAAAAAAAAACAAAACCAATTAGCGTGTCATGCTTAGAATTCTAGAGGCAGCACGACCAACATGAGTTTTTGTGTTTTGGAAAAAGAAATGGAACCCTTTTGCAGAGGGGAACGATAATTAATTCCCCCAAATCAGTTTGCCAGCGATTTTCAGGTGAATTGAATGAGTTTTCCAAAGCCAGTCAGCTGGGAGGGGTGGATGAATCCGGAAACAGCCTGTTTCCTTGTGACTAAATCAAGCCCACTATCAACAAGGACTCTTCCATTTCTTTGGCTCTTTTCACATTTTTCTTCTTTCTCATGGTTTGTAATGAATTTTCTGATGTGAGCTTTGATTTTGAGGCTGGAATATGGAGTTCAAGACACGGAAGGAATGGTCTTTTTCAATCAGGGCACAGCTGTTGGCTTGCTCCAATTCTGGCTTTCTGTCATGGTTTTGGGTGCCTCAGCCGAGTTTTGGTTTCTTGAGCGGCAATTTCCTAAAGGATTTCTGGGTCTGAGTTGGTTTTGCCTTCTTCCTTCCCAAATGCTGTATTCTGACGCAATACAAACACGAGTTTAGACAGCAGATCCATTATGAAATAAAAAACAAAAACAAAACCAATGAGCGTGTCATGCTTAGAATTCTAGAGGCAGCACGACCAACATGAGTTTTTGTGTTTTGGACAAAGAAATGGAACCCTTTTGCAGAGGGGAACGATAATTAATTCCCCAAATCAGTTTGACAGCGATTTTCAGGTGAATTGAATGAGTTTTCCAAAGCCAGTCAGCTGGGAGGGGTGGATGAATCCGGAAACAGCCTGTTTCCTTGTGACTAAATCAAGCCCACTATCAAAAAGGACTCTTCCATTTCTTTGGCTCTTTTCACATTTTTCTTCTTTATCATGGTTTGTAATGAATTTTCTGATGGGAGCTTTGATTTTGAGGCTGGAATATGGAGTTCAAGACCCGGAAGGAATGGTGTTTTTCAATCAGGGCACAGCTGTTGGCTTGCTCCAATTCTGGCTTTCTGTCATGGTTTTGGGTGCCTCAGCCGAGTTTTGGTTTCTTGAGCGGCAATTTCCTAAAGGATTTCTGGGTCTGAGTTGGTTTTGCCTTCTTCCTTCCCAAATGTTGTATTCTGACGCAATACAAACACGAGTTTAGACAGCAGATCCATTATGAAATAAAAAAAAAAAAAAACCAATTAGCGTGTCATGCTTAGAATTCTAGAGGCAGCACGACCAACATGAGTTTTTGTGTTTTGGACAAAGAAATGGAACCCTTTTGCAGAGGGGAACGATAATTAATTACCGCAAATCAGTTTGCCAGCGATTTTCAGGTGAATTGAATGAGTTTTCCAAGGCCAGTCATCTGGGAGGGGTGGATGAATCCGGAAACAGCCTGTTTCCTTGTGACTCAATCAAGCCCACTATCAAAAAGGACTCTTCCATTTCTTTGGCTCTTTTCACATTTTTCTTCTTTATCATGGTTTGTAATGAATTTTCTGATGGGAGCTTTGATTTTGAGGCTGGAATATGGAATTCAAGACACGGAAGGAATGGTCTTTTTCAATCAGGGCACAGCTGTTGGCTTGCTCCAATACTGGCTTTCTGTCATGGTTTTGGGTGCCTCAGCCGAGTTTTGGTTTCTTGAGCGGCAATTTCCTAAAGGATTTCTGGGTCTGAGTTGGTTTTGCCTTCTTCCTTCCCAAATGCTGTATTCTGACGCAATACAAACACGAGTTTAGACAGCAGATCCATTATGAAATAAAAAACAAAAACAAAACCAATGAGCGTGTCATGCTTAGAATTCTAGAGGCAGCACGACCAACATGAGTTTTTGTGTTTTGGACAAAGAAATGGAACCCTTTTGCAGAGGGGAACGATAATTAATTCCCCAAATCAGTTTGACAGCGATTTTCAGGTGAATTGAATGAGTTTTCCAAAGCCAGTCAGCTGGGAGGGGTGGATGAATCCGGAAACAGCCTGTTTCCTTGTGACTAAATCAAGCCCACTATCAAAAAGGACTCTTCCATTTCTTTGGCTCTTTTCACATTTTTCTTCTTTATCATGGTTTGTAATGAATTTTCTGATGGGAGCTTTGATTTTGAGGCTGGAATATGGAGTTCAAGACCCGGAAGGAATGGTGTTTTTCAATCAGGGCACAGCTGTTGGCTTGCTCCAATTCTGGCTTTCTGTCATGGTTTTGGGTGCCTCAGCCGAGTTTTGGTTTCTTGAGCGGCAATTTCCTAAAGGATTTCTGGGTCTGAGTTGGTTTTGCCTTCTTCCTTCCCAAATTTTGTATTCTGACGCAATACAAACACGAGTTTAGACAGCAGATCCATTATGAAATAAAAAAAAAAAAAAACCAATTAGCGTGTCATGCTTAGAATTCTAGAGGCAGCACGACCAACATGAGTTTTTGTGTTTTGGACAAAGAAATGGAACCCTTTTGCAGAGGGGAACGATAATTAATTACCGCAAATCAGTTTGCCAGCGATTTTCAGGTGAATTGAATGAGTTTTCCAAGGCCAGTCATCTGGGAGGGGTGGATGAATCCGGAAACAGCCTGTTTCCTTGTGACTCAATCAAGCCCACTATCAAAAAGGACTCTTCCATTTCTTTGGCTCTTTTCACATTTTTCTTCTTTATCATGGTTTGTAATGAATTTTCTGATGGGAGCTTTGATTTTGAGGCTGGAATATGGAATTCAAGACACGGAAGGAATGGTCTTTTTCAATCAGGGCACAGCTGTTGGCTTGCTCCAATACTGGCTTTCTGTCATGGTTTTGGGTGCCTCAGCCGAGTTTTGGTTTCTTGAGCGGCAATTTCCTAAAGGATTTCTGGGTCTGAGTTGGTTTTGCCTTCTTCCTTCCCAAATGTTGTATTCTGACGCAATACAAACACGGGTTTAGACAGCAGATCCATTATGAAAGAAAAAACAAAACCAATTAGCGTGTCATGCTTAGAATTCTAGAGGCAGCACGACCAACATGAGTTTTTGTGTTTTGGACAAAGAAATGGAACCCTTTTGCAGAGGGGAACGATAATTCATTCCCCAAATCAGTTTGCCAGCGATTTTCAGGTGAATTTAATGAGTTTTCCAAAGCCAGTCAGCTGGGAGGGGTGGATGAATCTGGAAACAGCCTGTTTCCTTGTGACTCAATCAAGCCCACTATCAAAAAGGACTCTTCCATTTCTTTGGCTCTTTTCACATTTTTCTTCTTTATCATGGTTTGTAATGAATTTTCTGATGTGAGCTTTGATTTTGAGGCTGGAATATGGAGTTCAAGACCCGGAAGGAATGGTCTTTTTCAATCAGGGCACAGCTGTTGCCTTGCTCCAATTCTGGCTTTCTGTCATGGTTTTGGGTGCCTCAGCCGAGTTTTGGTTTCTTGAGCGGCAATTTCCTAAAGGATTTCTGGGTCTGAGTTGGTTTTGCCTTCTTCCTTCCCAAATTTTGTATTCTGACGCAATACAAACACGAGTTTAGACAGCAGATCCATTATGAAATAAAAAAAAAAAAAAAACAATTCGCGTGTCATGCTTAGAATTCTAGAGGCAGCACGACCAACATGAGTTTTTGTGTTTTGGAAAAAGAAATGGAACCCTTTTGCAGAGGGGAACGATAATTAATTACCGCAAATCAGTTTGCCAGCGATTTTCAGGTGAATTGAATGAGTTTTCCAAGGCCAGTCATCTGGGAGGGGTGGATGAATCCGGAAACAGCCTGTTTCCTTGTGACTAAATCAAGCCCACTATCAAAAAGGACTCTTCCATTTCTTTGGCTCTTTTCACATTTTTCTTCTTTATCATGGTTTGTAATGAATTTTCTGATGTGAGCTTTGATTTTGAGGCTGGAATATGGAGTTCAAGACCCGGAAGGAATGGTCTTTTTCAATCAGGGCACAGCTGTTGCCTTGCTCCAATTCTGGCTTTCTGTCATGGTTTTGGGTGCCTCAGCCGAGTTTTGGTTTCTTGAGCGGCAATTTCCTAAAGGATTTCTGGGTCTGAGTTGGTTTTGCCTTCTTCCTTCCCAAATGTTGTATTCTTACGCAATACAAACACGAGTTTAGACAGCAGATCCATTTTGAAATAAAAAAAAACAAAACCAATTAGCGTGTCATGCTTAGAATTCTAGAGGCAGCACGACCAACATGAGTTTTTGTGTTTTGGAAAAAGAAATGGAACCCTTTTGCAGAGGGGAACGATAATTAATTCCCCCAAATCAGTTTGCCAGCGATTTTCAGGTGAATTGAATGAGTTTTCCAAAGCCAGTCAGCTGGGAGGGGTGGATGAATCCGGAAACAGCCTGTTTCCTTGTGACTAAATCAAGCCCACTATCAACAAGGACTCTTCCATTTCTTTGGCTCTTTTCACATTTTTCTTCTTTCTCATGGTTTGTAATGAATTTTCTGATGTGAGCTTTGATTTTGAGGCTGGAATATGGAGTTCAAGACACGGAAGGAATGGTCTTTTTCAATCAGGGCACAGCTGTTGCCTTGCTCCAATTCTGGCTTTCTGTCATGGTTTTGGGTGCCTCAGCCGAGTTTTGGTTTCTTGAGCTGCAATTTCCTAAAGGATTTCTGGGTCTGAGTTGGTTTTGCCTTCTTCCTTCCCAAATGCTGTATTCTGACGCAATACAAACACGAGTTTAGACAGCAGATCCATTATGAAATAAAAAACAAAAACAAAACCAATTCGCGTGTCATGCTTAGAATTCTAGAGGCAGCACGACCAACATGAGTTTTTGTGTTTTGGACAAAGAAATGGAACCCTTTTGCAGAGGGGAACGATAATTCATTCCCCAAATCAGTTTGCCAGCGATTTTCAGGTGAATTGAATGAGTTTTCCAAAGCCAGTCAGCTGGGAGGGGTGGATGAATCCGGAAACAGCCTGTTTCCTTGTGACTCAATCAAGCCCACTATCAAAAAGGACTCTTCCATTTCTTTGGCTCTTTTCACATTTTTCTTCTTTATCATGGTTTGTAATGAATTTTCTGATGGGAGCTTTGATTTTGAGGCTGGAATATGGAATTCAAGACACGGAAGGAATGGTCTTTTTCAATCAGGGCACAGCTGTTGGCTTGCTCCAATACTGGCTTTCTGTCATGGTTTTGGGTGCCTCAGCCGAGTTTTGGTTTCTTGAGCGGCAATTTCCTAAAGGATTTCTGGGTCTGAGTTGGTTTTGCCTTCTTCCTTCCCAAATGTTGTATTCTGACGCAATACAAACACGGGTTTAGACAGCAGATCCATTATGAAAGAAAAAACAAAACCAATTAGCGTGTCATGCTTAGAATTCTAGAGGCAGCACGACCAACATGAGTTTTTGTGTTTTGGACAAAGAAATGGAACCCTTTTGCAGAGGGGAATGATAATTAATTACCCCAAATCAGTTTGCCAGCGATTTTCAGGTGAATTGAATGAGTTTTCCAAGGCCAGTCATCAGGGAGGGGTGGATGAATCCGGAAACAGCCTGTTTCCTTGTGACTAAATCAAGCCCACTCTCAAAAAGGACTCTTCCATTTCTTTGGCTCTTTTCACATTTTTCTTCTTTATCATGGTTTGTAATGAATTTTCTGATGGGAGCTTTGATTTTGAGGCTGGAATATGGAGTTCAAGACCCGGAAGGCATGGTCTTTTTCAATCAGGGCACAGCTGTTGGCTTGCTCCAATTCTGGCTTTCTGTCATGGTTTTGGGTGCCTCAGCCGAGTTTTGGTTTCTTGAGCGGCAATTTCCTAAAGGATTTCTGGGTCTGAGTTGGTTTTGCCTTCTTCCTTCCCAAATGTTGTATTCTGACGCAATACAAACACGAGTTTAGACAGCAGATCCATTATGAAATAAAAAAAAAAACAATTAGCGTGTCATGCTTAGAATTCTAGAGGCAGCACGACCAACATGAGTTTTTGTGTTTTGGACAAAGAAATGGAACCCTTTTGCAGAGGGGAACGATAATTCATTCCCCAAATCAGTTTGCCAGCGATTTTCAGGTGAATTTAATGAGTTTTCCAAAGCCAGTCATCTGGGAGGGGTGGATGAATCCGAAAACAGCCTGTTTCCTTGTGACTCAATCAAGCCCACTATCAAAAAGGACTCTTCCATTTCTTTGGCTCTTTTCACATTTTTCTTCTTTATCATGGTTTGTAATGAATTTTCTGATGGGAGCTTTGATTTTGAGGCTGGAATATGGAGTTCAAGACCCGGAAGGCATGGTCTTTTTCAATCAGGGCACAGCTGTTGGCTTGCTCCAATTCTGGCTTTCTGTCATGGTTTTGGGTGCCTCAGCCGAGTTTTGGTTTCTTGAGCGGCAATTTCCTAAAGGATTTCTGGGTCTGAGTTGGTTTTGCCTTCTTCCTTCCCAAATTTTGTATTCTGACGCAATACAAACACGAGTTTAGACAGCAGATCCATTATGAAATAAAAAAAAAAAAAAAAACAATTCGCGTGTCATGCTTAGAATTCTAGAGGCAGCACGACCAACATGAGTTTTTGTGTTTTGGACAAAGAAATGGAACCCTTTTGCAGAGGGGAACGATAATTCATTCCCCAAATCAGTTTGCCAGCGATTTTCAGGTGAATTGAATGAGTTTTCCAAAGCCAGTCAGCTGGGAGGGGTGGATGAATCCGGAAACAGCCTGTTTCCTTGTGACTCAATCAAGCCCACTATCAAAAAGGACTCTTCCATTTCTTTGGCTCTTTTCACATTTTTCTTCTTTATCATGGTTTGTAATGAATTTTCTGATGGGAGCTTTGATTTTGAGGCTGGAATATGGAATTCAAGACACGGAAGGAATGGTCTTTTTCAATCAGGGCACAGCTGTTGGCTTGCTCCAATACTGGCTTTCTGTCATGGTTTTGGGTGCCTCAGCCGAGTTTTGGTTTCTTGAGCGGCAATTTCCTAAAGGATTTCTGGGTCTGAGTTGGTTTTGCCTTCTTCCTTCCCAAATGTTTTATTCTGACGCAATACAAACACGGGTTTAGACAGCAGATCCATTATGAAAGAAAAAACAAAACCAATTAGCGTGTCATGCTTAGAATTCTAGAGGCAGCACGACCAACATGAGTTTTTGTGTTTTGGACAAAGAAATGGAACCCTTTTGCAGAGGGGAATGATAATTAATTACCCCAAATCAGTTTGCCAGC
The DNA here is from genome assembly GCF_051225735.1 of Oryctolagus cuniculus. Classification (NCBI taxonomy): domain Eukaryota; kingdom Metazoa; phylum Chordata; class Mammalia; order Lagomorpha; family Leporidae; genus Oryctolagus; species Oryctolagus cuniculus. Next base: position 80,671,095 of record NC_142879.1, on the reverse strand, counting down.
GATTTTCAGGTGAATTGAATGAGTTTTCCAAGGCCAGTCATCTGGGAGGGGTGGATGAATCCGGAAACAGCCTGTTTCCTTGTGACTAAATCAAGCCCACTCTCAAAAAGGACTCTTCCATTTCTTTGGCTCTTTTCACATTTTTCTTCTTTATCATGGTTTGTACTGAATTTTCTGATGTGAGCTTTGATTTTGAGGCTGGAATATGGAGTTCAAGACCCGGAAGGCATGGTCTTTTTCAATCAGGGCACAGCTGTTGGCTTGCTCCAATTCTGGCTTTCTGTCATGGTTTTGGGTGCCTCAGCCGAGTTTTGGTTTCTTGAGCGGCAATTTCCTAAAGGATTTCTGGGTCTGAGTTGGTTTTGCCTTCTTCCTTCCCAAATGTTGTATTCTGACGCAATACAAACACGAGTTTAGACAGCAGATCCATTATGAAATAAAAAAAAAAAACAATTAGCGTGTCATGCTTAGAATTCTAGAGGCAGCACGACCAACATGAGTTTTTGTGTTTTGGACAAAGAAATGGAACCCTTTTGCAGAGGGGAACGATAATTAATTCCCCAAATCAGTTTGCCAGCGATTTTCAGGTGAATTTAATGAGTTTTCCAAAGCCAGTCATCTGGGAGGGGTGGATGAATCCGGAAACAGCCTGTTTCCTTGTGACTCAATCAAGCCCACTATCAAAAAGGACTCTTCCATTTCTTTGGCTCTTTTCACATTTTTCTTCTTTATCATGGTTTGTAATGAATTTTCTGATGGGAGCTTTGATTTTGAGGCTGGAATATGGAGTTCAAGACCCGGAAGGCATGGTCTTTTTCAATCAGGGCACAGCTGTTGGCTTGCTCCAATTCTGGCTTTCTGTCATGGTTTTGGGTGCCTCAGCCGAGTTTTGGTTTCTTGAGCGGCAATTTCCTAAAGGATTTCTGGGTCTGAGTTGGTTTTGCCTTCTTCCTTCCCAAATTTTGTATTCTGACGCAATACAAACACGAGTTTAGACAGCAGATCCATTATGAAATAAAAAAAAAAAAAAAAAAAAACAATTCGCGTGTCATGCTTAGAATTCTAGAGGCAGCACGACCAACATGAGTTTTTGTGTTTTGGACAAAGAAATGGAACCCTTTTGCAGAGGGGAACGATAATTTATTCCCCAAATCAGTTTGCCAGCGATTTTCAGGTGAATTGAATGAGTTTTCCAAAGCCAGTCAGCTGGGAGGGGTGGATGAATCCGGAAACAGCCTGTTTCCTTGTGACTCAATCAAGCCCACTATCAAAAAGGACTCTTCCATTTCTTTGGCTCTTTTCACATTTTTCTTCTTTATCATGGTTTGTAATGAATTTTCTGATGTGAGCTTTGATTTTGAGGCTGGAATATGGAGTTCAAGACCCGGAAGGCATGGTCTTTTTCAATCAGGGCACAGCTGTTGGCTTGCTCCAATTCTGGCTTTCTGTCATGGTTTTGGGTGCCTCAGCCGAGTTTTGGTTTCTTGAGCGGCAATTTCCTAAAGGATTTCTGGGTCTGAGTTGGTTTTGCCTTCTTCCTTCCCAAATGTTGTATTCTGACGCAATACAAACACGAGTTTAGACAGCAGATCCATTATGAAATAAAAAAAAAAAACAATTAGCGTGTCATGCTTAGAATTCTAGAGGCAGCACGACCAACATGAGTTTTTGTGTTTTGGACAAAGAAATGGAACCCTTTTGCAGAGGGGAACGATAATTCATTCCCCAAATCAGTTTGCCAGCGATTTTCAGGTGAATTTAATGAGTTTTCCAAAGCCAGTCATCTGGGAGGGGTGGATGAATCCGAAAACAGCCTGTTTCCTTGTGACTCAATCAAGCCCACTATCAAAAAGGACTCTTCCATTGCTTTGGCTCTTTTCACATTTTTCTTCTTTATCATGGTTTGTAATGAATTTTCTGATGGGAGCTTTGATTTTGAGGCTGGAATATGGAGTTCAAGACCCGGAAGGCATGGTCTTTTTCAATCAGGGCACAGCTGTTGGCTTGCTCCAATTCTGGCTTTCTGTCATGGTTTTGGGTGCCTCAGCCGAGTTTTGGTTTCTTGAGCGGCAATTTCCTAAAGGATTTCTGGGTCTGAGTTGGTTTTGCCTTCTTCCTTCCCAAATTTTGTATTCTGACGCAATACAAACACGAGTTTAGACAGCAGATCCATTATGAAATAAAAAAAAAAAAAAAAAACAATTCGCGTGTCATGCTTAGAATTCTAGAGGCAGCACGACCAACATGAGTTTTTGTGTTTTGGACAAAGAAATGGAACCCTTTTGCATAGGGGAACGATAATTCATTCCCCAAATCAGTTTGCCAGCGATTTTCAGGTGAATTGAATGAGTTTTCCAAAGCCAGTCAGCTGGGAGGGGTGGATGAATCCGGAAACAGCCTGTTTCCTTGTGACTCAATCAAGCCCACTATCAAAAAGGACTCTTCCATTTCTTTGGCTCTTTTCACATTTTTCTTCTTTATCATGGTTTGTAATGAATTTTCTGATGGGAGCTTTGATTTTGAGGCTGGAATATGGAATTCAAGACACGGAAGGAATGGTCTTTTTCAATCAGGGCACAGCTGTTGGCTTGCTCCAATACTGGCTTTCTGTCATGGTTTTGGGTGCCTCAGCCGAGTTTTGGTTTCTTGAGCGGCAATTTCCTAAAGGATTTCTGGGTCTGAGTTGGTTTTGCCTTCTTCCTTCCCAAATGTTTTATTCTGACGCAATACAAACACGGGTTTAGACAGCAGATCCATTATGAAAGAAAAAACAAAACCAATTAGCGTGTCATGCTTAGAATTCTAGAGGCAGCACGACCAACATGAGTTTTTGTGTTTTGGACAAAGAAATGGAACCCTTTTGCAGAGGGGAATGATAATTAATTACCCCAAATCAGTTTGCCAGCGATTTTCAGGTGAATTGAATGAGTTTTCCAAGGCCAGTCATCTGGGAGGGGTGGATGAATCCGGAAACAGCCTGTTTCCTTGTGACTAAATCAAGCCCACTATCAAAAAGGACTCTTCCATTTCTTTGGCTCTTTTCACATTTTTCTTCTTTATCATGGTTTGTACTGAATTTTCTGATGTGAGCTTTGATTTTGAGGCTGGAATATGGAGTTCAAGACCCGGAAGGCATGGTCTTTTTCAATCAGGGCACAGCTGTTGGCTTGCTCCAATTCTGGCTTTCTGTCATGGTTTTGGGTGCCTCAGCCGAGTTTTGGTTTCTTGAGCGGCAATTTCCTAAAGGATTTCTGGGTCTGAGTTGGTTTTGCCTTCTTCCTTCCCAAATTTTGTATTCTGACGCAATACAAACACGAGTTTAGACAGCAGATCCATTATGAAATAAAAAAAAAAAACAATTAGCGTGTCATGCTTAGAATTCTAGAGGCAGCACGACCAACATGAGTTTTTGTGTTTTGGACAAAGAAATGGAACCCTTTTGCAGAGGGGAACGATAATTAATTCCCCAAATCAGTTTGCCAGCGATTTTCAGGTGAATTTAATGAGTTTTCCAAAGCCAGTCATCTGGGAGGGGTGGATGAATCCGGAAACAGCCTGTTTCCTTGTGACTCAATCAAGCCCACTATCAAAAAGGACTCTTCCATTTCTTTGGCTCTTTTCACATTTTTCTTCTTTATCATGGTTTGTAATGAATTTTCTGATGGGAGCTTTGATTTTGAGGCTGGAATATGGAGTTCAAGACCCGGAAGGCATGGTCTTTTTCAATCAGGGCACAGCTGTTGGCTTGCTCCAATTCTGGCTTTCTGTCATGGTTTTGGGTGCCTCAGCCGAGTTTTGGTTTCTTGAGCGGCAATTTCCTAAAGGATTTCTGGGTCTGAGTTGGTTTTGCCTTCTTCCTTCCCAAATTTTGTATTCTGACGCAATACAAACACGAGTTTAGACAGCAGATCCATTATGAAATAAAAAAAAAAAAAAAAAACAATTCGCGTGTCATGCTTAGAATTCTAGAGGCAGCACGACCAACATGAGTTTTTGTGTTTTGGACAAAGAAATGGAACCCTTTTGCAGAGGGGAACGATAATTAATTCCCCAAATCAGTTTGCCAGCGATTTTCAGGTGAATTGAATGAGTTTTCCAAAGCCAGTCAGCTGGGAGGGGTGGATGAATCCGGAAACAGCCTGTTTCCTTGTGACTCAATCAAGCCCACTATCAAAAAGGACTCTTCCATTTCTTTGGCTCTTTTCACATTTTTCTTCTTTATCATGGTTTGTAATGAATTTTCTGATGTGAGCTTTGATTTTGAGGCTGGAATATGGAGTTCAAGACCCGGAAGGCATGGTCTTTTTCAATCAGGGCACAGCTGTTGGCTTGCTCCAATTCTGGCTTTCTGTCATGGTTTTGGGTGCCTCAGCCGAGTTTTGGTTTCTTGAGCGGCAATTTCCTAAAGGATTTCTGGGTCTGAGTTGGTTTTGCCTTCTTCCTTCCCAAATTTTGTATTCTGACGCAATACAAACACGAGTTTAGACAGCAGATCCATTATGAAATAAAAAAAAAAAACAAAACCAATTAGCGTGTCATGCTTAGAATTCTAGAGGCAGCACGACCAACATGAGTTTTTGTGTTTTGGAAAAAGAAATGGAAGCCTTTTGCAGAGGGGAACGATCCTGAATTCCCCAAATCAGTTTGCCAGCGATTTTCAGGTGAATTGAATGAGTTTTCCAAAGCCAGTCATCTGGGAGGGGTGGATGAATGCGGAAACAGCCTGTTTCCTTGTGACTAAATCAAGCCCACTATCAACAAGGACTCTTCCATTTCTTTGGCTCTTTTCACATTTTTCTTCTTTATCATGGTTTGTACTGAATTTTCTGATGTGAGCTTTGATTTTGAGGCTGGAATATGGAGTTCAAGACCCGGAAGGAATGGTCTTTTTCAATCAGGGCACAGCTGTTGGCTTGCTCCAATTCTGGCTTTCTGTCATGGTTTTGGGTGCCTCAGCTGAGTTTTGGTTTCTTGAGCGGCAATTTCCTAAAGGATTTCTGGGTCTGAGTTGGTTTTGCCTTCTTCCTTCCCAAATTTTGTATTCTGACGCAATACAAACACGAGTTTAGACAGCAGATCCATTATGAAATAAAAAAAAAAAAAAACAATTAGCGTGTCATGCTTAGAATTCTAGAGGCAGCACGACCAACATGAGTTTTTGTGTTTTGGACAAAGAACTGGAACCCTTTTGCAGAGGGGAACGATAATTAATTCCCCCAAATCAGTTTGCCAGCGATTTTCAGGTGAATTGAATGAGTTTTCCAAAGCCAGTCATCTGGGAGGGGTGGATGAATGCGGAAACAGCCTGTTTCCTTATGACTAAATCAAGCCCACTATCAAAAAGGACTCTTCCATTTCTTTGGCTCTTTTCACATTTTTCTTCTTTATCATGGTTTGTAATGAATTTTCTGATGTGAGCTTTGATTTTGAGGCTGGAATATGGAGTTCAAGACACGGAAGGAATGGTGTTTTTCAATCAGGGCACAGCTGTTGGCTTGCTCCAATTCTGGCTTTCTGTCATGGTTTTGGGTGCCTCAGCCGAGTTTTGGTTTCTTGAGCGGCAATTTCCTAAAGGATTTCTGGGTCTGAGTTGGTTTTGCCTTCTACCTTCCCAAATTTTGTATTCTGACGCAATACAAACACGAGTTTAGACAGCAGATCCATTATGAAATAAAAAACAAAACCAATTAGCGTGTCACGCTTAGAATTCTAGAGGCAGCATGACCAACATGAGTTTTTGTGTTTTGGACAAAGAAATGGAACCCTTTTGCAGAGGGGAACGATAATTAATTCCCCAAATCAGTTTGCCAGCGCTTTTCAGGTGAATTGAATGAGTTTTCCAAAGCCAGTCAGCTGGGAGGGGTGGATGAATCCGGAAACAGCCTGTTTCCTTGTGACTCAATCAAGCCCACTATCAAAAAGGACTCTTCCATTTCTTTGGCTCTTTTCACATTTTTCTTCTTTATCATGGTTTGTAATGAATTTTCTGATGTGAGCTTTGATTTTGAGGCTGGAATATGGAGTTCAAGACATGGAAGGCATGGTCTTTTTCAATCAGGGCACAGCTGTTGGCTTGCTCCAATTCTGGCTTTCTGTCATGGTTTTGGGTGCCTCAGCCGAGTTTTGGTTTCTTGAGCGGCAATTTCCTAAATGATTTCTGGGTCTGAGTTGGTTTTGCCTTCTACCTTCCCAAATTTTGTATTCTGACGCAATACAAACACGAGTTTAGACAGCAGATCCATTATGAAATAAAAAAAAACCAATTAGCGTGTCACGCTTAGAATTCTAGAGGCAGCATGACCAACATGAGTTTTTGTGTTTTGGACAAAGAAATGGAACCCTTTTGCAGAGGGGAACGATAATTAATTCCCCAAATCAGTTTGCCAGCGATTTTCAGGTGAATTGAATGAGTTTTCCAAAGCCAGTCAGCTGGGAGGGGTGGATGAATCCGGAAACAGCCTGTTTCCTTGTGACTAAATCAAGCCCACTATCAAAAAGGACTCTTCCATTTCTTTGGCTCTTTTCACATTTTTCTTCTTTATCATGGTTTGTACTGAATTTTCTGATGTGAGCTTTGATTTTGAGGCTGGAATATGGAGTTCAAGACACGGAAGGAATGGTCTTTTTCAATCAGGGCACAGCTGTTGGCTTGCTCCAGTTCTGGCTTTCTGTCATGGTTTTGGGTGCCTCAGCCGAGTTTTGGTTTCTTGAGCGGCAATTTCCTAAAGGATTTCTGGGTCTGAGTTGGTTTTGCCTTCTTCCTTCCCAAATGTTGTATTCTGACGCAATACAAACACGAGTTTAGACAGCAGATCCATTATGAAAGAAAAAAAAAAAAACAAAACCAATTAGCGTGTCATGCTTAGAATTCTAGAGGCAGCACGACCAACATGAGTTTTTGTGTTTTGGAAAAAGAAATGGAACCCTTTTGCAGAGGGGAACGATAATTAATTACCGCAAATCAGTTTGCCAGCGATTTTCAGGTGAATTGAATGAGTTTTCCAAGGCCAGTCATCTGGGAGGGGTGGATGAATCCGGAAACAGCCTGTTTCCTTGTGACTAAATCAAGCCCACTATCAAAAAGGACTCTTCCATTTCTTTGGCTCTTTTCACATTTTTCTTCTTTATCATGGTTTGTAATGAATTTTCTGATGGGAGCTTTGATTTTGAGGCTGGAATATGGAGTTCAAGACCCGGAAGGAATGGTCTTTTTCAATCAGGGCACAGCTGTTGGCTTGCTCCAATTCTGGCTTTCTGTCATGGTTTTGGGTGCCTCAGCCGAGTTTTGGTTTCTTGAGCGGCAATTTCCTAAAGGATTTCTGGGTCTGAGTTGGTTTTGCCTTCTTCCTTCCCAAATTTTGTATTCTGACGCAATACAAACACGAGTTTAGACAGCAGATCCATTATGAAATAAAAAAAAAAAACAAAACCAATTAGCGTGTCATGCTTAGAATTCTAGAGGCAGCACGACCAACATGAGTTTTTGTGTTTTGGAAAAAGAAATGGAAGCCTTTTGCAGAGGGGAACGATCCTGAATTCCCCAAATCAGTTTGCCAGCGATTTTCAGGTGAATTGAATGAGTTTTCCAAAGCCAGTCATCTGGGAGGGGTGGATGAATGCGGAAACAGCCTGTTTCCTTGTGACTAAATCAAGCCCACTATCAACAAGGACTCTTCCATTTCTTTGGCTCTTTTCACATTTTTCTTCTTTATCATGGTTTGTACTGAATTTTCTGATGTGAGCTTTGATTTTGAGGCTGGAATATGGAGTTCAAGACACGGAAGGAATGGTCTTTTTCAATCAGGGCACAGCTGTTGGCTTGCTCCAATTCTGGCTTTCTGTCATGGTTTTGGGTGCCTCAGCTGAGTTTTGGTTTCTTGAGCGGCAATTTCCTAAAGGATTTCTGGGTCTGAGTTGGTTTTGCCTTCTTCCTTCCCAAATGTTGTATTCTGACGCAATACAAACACGAGTTTAGACAGCAGATCCATTATGAAATAAAAAAAAAAAAAAACAATTAGCGTGTCATGCTTAGAATTCTAGAGGCAGCACGACCAACATGAGTTTTTGTGTTTTGGACAAAGAACTGGAACCCTTTTGCAGAGGGGAACGATAATTAATTCCCCCAAATCAGTTTGCCAGCGATTTTCAGGTGAATTGAATGAGTTTTCCAAAGCCAGTCATCTGGGAGGGGTGGATGAATGCGGAAACAGCCTGTTTCCTTGTGACTAAATCAAGCCCACTATCAAAAAGGACTCTTCCATTTCTTTGGCTCTTTTCACATTTTTCTTCTTTATCATGGTTTGTAATGAATTTTCTGATGTGAGCTTTGATTTTGAGGCTGGAATATGGAGTTCAAGACACGGAAGGAATGGTGTTTTTCAATCAGGGCACAGCTGTTGGCTTGCTCCAATTCTGGCTTTCTGTCATGGTTTTGGGTGCCTCAGCCGAGTTTTGGTTTCTTGAGCGGCAATTTCCTAAAGGATTTCTGGGTCTGAGTTGGTTTTGCCTTCTACCTTCCCAAATTTTGTATTCTGACGCAATACAAACACGAGTTTAGACAGCAGATCCATTATGAAATAAAAAACAAAACCAATTAGCGTGTCACGCTTAGAATTCTAGAGGCAGCATGACCAACATGAGTTTTTCTGTTTTGGACAAAGAAATGGAACCCTTTTGCAGAGGGGAACGATAATTAATTCCCCAAATCAGTTTGCCAGCGCTTTTCAGGTGAATTGAATGAGTTTTCCAAAGCCAGTCAGCTGGGAGGGGTGGATGAATCCGGAAACAGCCTGTTTCCTTGTGACTCAATCAAGCCCACTATCAAAAAGGACTCTTCCATTTCTTTGGCTCTTTTCACATTTTTCTTCTTTATCATGGTTTGTAATGAATTTTCTGATGTGAGCTTTGATTTTGAGGCTGGAATATGGAGTTCAAGACATGGAAGGCATGGTCTTTTTCAATCAGGGCACAGCTGTTGGCTTGCTCCAATTCTGGCTTTCTGTCATGGTTTTGGGTGCCTCAGCCGAGTTTTGGTTTCTTGAGCGGCAATTTCCTAAAGGATTTCTGGGTCTGAGTTGGTTTTGCCTTCTACCTTCCCAAATTTTGTATTCTGACGCAATACAAACACGAGTTTAGACAGCAGATCCATTATGAAATAAAAAAAAAACCAATTAGCGTGTCACGCTTAGAATTCTAGAGGCAGCATGACCAACATGAGTTTTTGTGTTTTGGACAAAGAAATGGAACCCTTTTGCAGAGGGGAACGATCATTAATTCCCCAAATCAGTTTGCCAGCGATTTTCAGGTGAATTGAATGAGTTTTCCAAAGCCAGTCAGCTGGGAGGGGTGGATGAATCCGGAAACAGCCTGTTTCCTTGTGACTAAATCAAGCCCACTATCAAAAAGGACTCTTCCATTTCTTTGGCTCTTTTCACATTTTTCTTCTTTATCATGGTTTGTAATGAATTTTCTGATGTGAGCTTTGATTTTGAGGCTGGAATATGGAGTTCAAGACACGGAAGGAATGGTCTTTTTCAATCAGGGCACAGCTGTTGGCTTGCTCCAGTTCTGGCTTTCTGTCATGGTTTTGGGTGCCTCAGCCGAGTTTTGGTTTCTTGAGCGGCAATTTCCTAAAGGATTTCTGGGTCTGAGTTGGTTTTGCCTTCTTCCTTCCCAAATGTTGTATTCTGACGCAATACAAACACGAGTTTAGACAGCAGATCCATTATGAAAGAAAAAAAAAAAAACAAAACCAATTAGCGTGTCATGCTTAGAATTCTAGAGGCAGCACGACCAACATGAGTTTTTGTGTTTTGGAAAAAGAAATGGAACCCTTTTGCAGAGGGGAACGATAATTAATTACCGCAAATCAGTTTGCCAGCGATTTTCAGGTGAATTGAATGAGTTTTCCAAGGCCAGTCATCTGGGAGGGGTGGATGAATCCGGAAACAGCCTGTTTCCTTGTGACTAAATCAAGCCCACTATCAAAAAGGACTCTTCCATTTCTTTGGCTCTTTTCACATTTTTCTTCTTTATCATGGTTTGTAATGAATTTTCTGATGGGAGCTTTCATTTTGAGGCTGGAATATGGAGTTCAAGACCCGGAAGGCATGGTCTTTTTCAATCAGGGCACAGCTGTTGGCTTGCTCCAATTCTGGCTTTCTGTCATGGTTTTGGGTGCCTCAGCCGAGTTTTGGTTTCTTGAGCGGCAATTTCCTAAAGGATTTCTGGGTCTGAGTTGGTTTTGCCTTCTTCCTTCCCAAATTTTGTATTCTGACGCAATACAAACACGAGTTTAGACAGCAGATCCATTATGAAAGAAAAAACAAAACCAATTAGCGTGTCATGCTTAGAATTCTAGAGGCAGCACGACCAACATGAGTTTTTGTGTTTTGGAAAAAGAAATGGAACCCTTTTGCAGAGGGGAACGATCATTAATTCCCCAAATCAGTTTGCCAGCGATTTTCAGGTGAATTGAATGAGTTTTTCAAAGCCAGTCAGCTGGGAGGGGTGTATGAATCCGGAAACAGCCTGTTTCCTTGGGACTAAATCAAGCCCACTCTCAAAAAGGACTCTTCCATTTCTTTGGCTCTTTTCACATTTTTCTTCTTTATCATGGTTTGTAATGAATTTTCTGATGTGAGCTTTGATTTTGAGGCTGGAATATGGAGTTCAAGACCCGGAAGGAATGGTGTTTTTCAATCAGGGCACAGCTGTTGGCTTGCTCCAATTCTGGCTTTCTGTCATGGTTTTGGGTGCCTCAGCCGAGTTTTGGTTTCTTGAGCGGCAATTTCCTAAAGGATTTCTGGGTCTGAGTTGGTTTTGCCTTCTTCCTTCCCAAATGTTGTATTCTGACGCAATACAAACACGAGTTTAGACAGCAGATCCATTATGAAAGAAAAAAAAAAAAACAAAACCAATTAGCGTGTCATGCTTAGAATTCTAGAGGCAGCACGACCAACATGAGTTTTTGTGTTTTGGAAAAAGAAATGGAACCCTTTTGCAGAGGGGAACGATAATTAATTACCGCAAATCAGTTTGCCAGCGATTTTCAGGTGAATTGAATGAGTTTTCCAAGGCCAGTCATCTGGGAGGGGTGGATGAATCCGGAAACAGCCTGTTTCCTTGTGACTAAATCAAGCCCACTATCAAAAAGGACTCTTCCATTTCTTTGGCTCTTTTCACATTTTTCTTCTTTATCATGGTTTGTAATGAATTTTCTGATGGGAGCTTTGATTTTGAGGCTGGAATATGGAGTTCAAGACCCGGAAGGAATGGTCTTTTTCAATCAGGGCACAGCTGTTGGCTTGCTCCAATTCTGGCTTTCTGTCATGGTTTTGGGTGCCTCAGCCGAGTTTTGGTTTCTTGAGCGGCAATTTCCTAAAGGATTTCTGGGTCTGAGTTGGTTTTGCCTTCTTCCTTCCCAAATTTTGTATTCTGACGCAATACACACACGAGTTTAGACAGCAGCTCCATTATGAAAGAAAAAACAAAACCAATTAGCGTGTCATGCTTAGAATTCTAGAGGCAGCACGACCAACATGAGTTTTTGTGTTTTGGAAAAAGAAATGGAACCCTTTTGCAGAGGGGAACGATCATGAATTTCCCAAATCAGTTTGCCAGCGATTTTCAGGTGAATTGAATGAGTTTTCCAAAGCCAGTCAGCTGGGAGGGGTGTATGAATCCGGAAACAGCCTGTTTCCTTGGGACTAAATCAAGCCCACTCTCAAAAAGGACTCTTCCATTTCTTTGGCTCTTTTCACATTTTTCTTCTTTATCATGGTTTGTAATGAATTTTCTGATGTGAGCTTTGATTTTGAGGCTGGAATATGGAGTTCAAGACCCGGAAGGAATGGTGTTTTTCAATCAGGGCACAGCTGTTGGCTTGCTCCAATTCTGGCTTTCTGTCATGGTTTTGGGTGCCTCAGCCGAGTTTTGGTTTCTTGAGCGGCAATTTCCTAAAGGATTTCTGGGTCTGAGTTGGTTTTGTCTTCTTCCTTCCCAAATTTTGTATTCTGACGCAATACAAACACGAGTTTAGACAGCAGATCCATTATGAAATAAAAAAAAAAAAACAAAACCAATTAGCGTGTCATGCTTAGAATTCTAGAGGCAGCACGACCAACATGAGTTTTTGTGTTTTGGACAAAGAAATGGAACCCTTTTGCAGAGGGGAACGATAATTAATTCCCCCAAATCAGTTTGCCAGCGATTTTCAGGTGAATTGAATGAGTTTTCCAAAGCCAGTCAGCTGGGAGGGGTGGATGAATCCGGAAACAGCCTGTTTCCTTGTGACTAAATCAAGCCCACTATCAAAAAGGACTCTTCCATTTCTTTGGCTCTTTTCACATTTTTCTTCTTTATCATGGTTTGTAATGAATTTTCTGATGTGAGCTTTGATTTTGAGGCTGGAATATGGAGTTCAAGACCCGGAAGGAATGGTCTTTTTCAATCAGGGCACAGCTGTTGGCTTGCTCCAATTCTGGCTTTCTGTCATGGTTTTGGGTGCCTCAGCCAAGTTTTGGTTTCTTGAGCGGCAATTTCCTAAAGGATTTCTGGGTCTGAGTTGGTTTTGCCTTCTTCCTTCCCAAATGTTGTATTCTGACGCAATACAAACACGAGTTTAGACAGCAGATCCATTACTAAATAAAAAGAAAAACCAAAACCAGTTCGCGTGTCATGCTTAGAATTCTAGAGGCAGCACGACCAACATGAGTTTTTGTGTTTTGGAAAAAGAAATGGAAGCCTTTTGCAGAGGGGAACGATAATTCATTCCCCAAATCAGTTTGCCAGCGATTTTCAGGTGAATTGAATGGGTTTTCCAAAGCCAGTCAGCTGGGAGGGGTGGATGAATCCGGAAACAGCCTGTTTCCTTGTGACTAAATCAAGCCCACTATCATAAAGGACTCTTCCATTTCTTTGGCTCTTTTCACATTTTTCTTCTTTATCATGGTTTGTAATGAATTTTCTGATGTGAGCTTTGATTTTGAGGCTGGAATATGGAGTTCAAGACACGGAAGGAATGGTCTTTTTCAATCAGGGCACAGCTGTTGGCTTGCTCCAATTCTGGCTTTCTGTCATGGTTTTGGGTGCCTCAGCCGAGTTTTGGTTTCTTGAGCGGCAATTTCCTAAAGGATTTCTGGGTCTGAGTTGGTTTTGCCTTCTTCCTTCCCAAATTTTGTATTCTGACGCAATACAAACACGAGTTTAGACAGCAGCTCCATTATGAAATAAAAAAAAACAAAACCAATTAGCGTGTCATCCTTAGAATTCTAGAGGCAGCACGACCAACATGAGTTTTTGTGTTTTGGACAAAGAAATGGAAGCCTTTTGCAGAGGGGAACGATAATTCATTCCCCAAATCAGTTTGCCAGCGATTTTCAGGTGAATTGAATGAGTTTTCCAAAGCCAGTCAGCTGGGATGGGTGGATGAATCCGGAAACAGCCTGTTTCCTTGTGACTAAATCAAGCCCACTCTCAAAAAGGACTCTTCCATTTCTTTGGCTCTTTTCACATTTTTCTTCTTTATCATGGTTTGTAATGAATTTTCTGATGTGAGCTTTGATTTTGAGGCTGGAATATGGAGTTCAAGACACGGAAGGCATGGTCTTTTTCAATCAGGGCACAGCTGTTGGCTTGCTCCAATTCTGGCTTTCTGTCATGGTTTTGGGTGCCTCAGCCGAGGTTTGGTTTCTTGAGCGGCAATTTCCTAAATGATTTCTGGGTCTGAGTTGGTTTTGCCTTCTTCCTTCTTAAATTTTGTATTCTGACGCAATACAAACACGAGTTTAGACAGCAGATCCATTATGAAAGAAAAAACAAAACCAATTAGCGTGTCATGCTTAGAATTCTAGAGGCAGCACGACCAACATGAGTTTTTGTGTTTTGGAAAAAGAAATGGAACCCTTTTGCAGAGGGGAACGATCATGAATTCCCCAAATCAGTTTGCCAGCGATTTTCAGGTGAATTGAATGAGTTTTCCAAAGCCAGTCAGCTGGGAGGGGTGGATGAATCCGGAAACAGCCTGTTTCCTTGGGACTAAATCAAGCCCACTATCAAAAAGGACTCTTGCATTTCTTTGGCTCTTTTCACATTTTTCTTCTTTATCGTGGTTTGTAATGAATTTTCTGATGTGAGCTTTGATTTTGAGGCTGGAATATGGAGTTCAAGACACGGAAGGAATGGTCTTTTTCAATCAGGGCACAGCTGTTGGCTTGCTCCAATTCTGGCTTTCTGTCATGGTTTTGGGTGCCTCAGCCGAGTTTTGGTTTCTTGAGCGGCAATTTCCTAAAGGATTTCTGGGTCTGAGTTGGTTTTGCCTTCTTCCTTCCCAAATTTTGTATTCTGACGCAATACAAACACGAGTTTAGACAGCAGATCCACTACTAAATAAAAAGAAAAACCAAAACCAGTTCGCGTGTCATGCTTAGAATTCTAGAGGCAGCACGACCAACATGAGTTTTTGTGTTTTGGAAAAAGAAATGGAAGCCTTTTGCAGAGGGGAACGATAATTCATTCCCCAAATCAGTTTGCCAGCGATTTTCAGGTGAATTGAATGGGTTTTCCAAAGCCAGTCAGCTGGGAGGGGTGGATGAATCCGGAAACCGCCTGTTTCCTTGTGACTAAATCAAGCCCACTATCATAAAGGACTCTTCCATTTCTTTGGCTCTTTTCACATTTTTCTTCTTTCTCATGGTTTGTAATGAATTTTCTGATGTGAGCTTTGATTTTGAGGCTGGAATATGGAGTTCAAGACCCGGAAGGAATGGTCTTTTTCAATCAGGGCACAGCTGTTGGCTTGCTCCAATTCTGGCTTTCTGTCATGGTTTTGGGTGCCTCAGCCGAGTTTTGGTTTCTTGAGCGGCAATTTCCTAAAGGATTTCTGGGTCTGAGTTGGTTTTGCCTTCTTCCTTCCCAAATTTTGTATTCTGACGCAATACAAACACGAGTTTAGACAGCAGCTCCATTATGAAATAAAAAAAAACAAAACCAATTAGCGTGTCATCCTTAGAATTCTAGAGGCAGCACGACCAACATGAGTTTTTGTGTTTTGGACAAAGAAATGGAAGCCTTTTGCAGAGGGGAACGATAATTCATTCCCCAAATCAGTTTGCCAGCGATTTTCAGGTGAATTGAATGAGTTTTCCAAAGCCAGTCAGCTGGGATGGGTGGATGAATCCGGAAACAGCCTGTTTCCTTGTGACTAAATCAAGCCCACTCTCAAAAAGGACTCTTCCATTTCTTTGGCTCTTTTCACATTTTTCTTCTTTATCATGGTTTGTAATGAATTTTCTGATGTGAGCTTTGATTTTGAGGCTGGAATATGGAGTTCAAGACACGGAAGGAATGGTCTTTTTCAATCAGGGCACAGCTGTTGGCTTGCTCCAATTCTGGCTTTCTGTCATGGTTTTGGGTGCCTCAGCCGAGGTTTGGTTTCTTGAGCGGCAATTTCCTAAAGGATTTCTGGGTCTGAGTTGGTTTTGCATTCTTCCTTCCCAAATTTTGTATTCTGACGCAATACAAACACGAGTTTAGACAGCAGATCCATTATGAAAGAAAAAACAAAACCAATTCGCGTGTCATGCTTAGAATTCTAGAGGCAGCACGACCAACATGAGTTTTTGTGTTTTGGAAAAAGAAATGGAAGCCTTTTGCAGAGGGGAACGATCATGAATTCCCCAAATCAGTTTGCCAGCGATTTTCAGGTGAATTGAATGAGTTTTCCAAAGCCAGTCAGCTGGGAGGGGTGTATGAATCCGGAAACAGCCTGTTTCCTTGTGACTAAATCAAGCCCACTATCATAAAGGACTCTTCCATTTCTTTGGCTCTTTTCACATTTTTCTTGTTTATCATGGTTTGTAATGAATTTTCTGATGTGAGCTTTGATTCTGAGGCTGGAATATGGAGTTCAAGACACGGAAGGCATGGTCTTTTTCAATCAGGGCACAGCTGTTGGCTTGCTCCAATTCTGGCTTTCTGTCATGGTTTTGGGTGCCTCAGCCGAGTTTTGGTTTCTTGAGCGGCAATTTCCTAAAGGATTTCTGGGTCTGAGTTGGTTTTGCCTTCTTCCTTCCCAAATTTTGTATTCTGACGCAATACAAACACGAGTTTAGACAGCAGATCCATTATGAAATAAAAAACAAAAACAAAACCAATTAGCGTGTCATGCTTAGAATTCTAGAGGCAGCACGACCAACATGAGTTTTTGTGTTTTGGACAAAGAAATGGAACCCTTTTGCAGAGGGGAACGATAATTAATTCCCCCAAATCAGTTTGCCAGCGATTTTCAGGTGAATTGAATGAGTTTTCCAAAGCCAGTCAGCTGGGAGGGGTGGATGAATCCGGAAACAGCCTGTTTCCTTGTGACTAAATCAAGCCCACTATCAAAAAGGACTCTTCCATTTCTTTGGCTCTTTTCACATTTTTCTTCTTTATCATGGTTTGTAATGAATTTTCTGATGTAAGCTTTGATTTTGAGGCTGGAATATGGAGTTCAAGATACGGAAGGAATGGTCTTTTTTAATCAGGGCACAGCTGTTGGCTTGCTCCGATTCTGGCTTTCTGTCATGGTTTTGGGTGCCTCAGCCGAGTTTTGGTTTCTTGAGTGGCAATTTCCTAAAGGATTTCTGGGTCTGAGTTGGTTTTGCCTTCTTCCTTCCCAAATTTTGTATTCTGACGCAATACAAACACGAGTTTAGACAGCAGATCCATTATGAAATAAAAAACAAAAACAAAACCAATTAGCGTGTCATGCTTAGAATTCTAGAGGCAGCACGACCAACATGAGTTTTTGTGTTTTGGAAAAAGAAATGGAACCCTTTTGCAGAGGGGAACGATAATTAATTCCCCCAAATCAGTTTGCCAGCGATTTTCAGGTGAATTGAATGAGTTTTCCAAAGCCAGTCAGCTGGGAGGGGTGGATGAATCCGGAAACAGCCTGTTTCCTTGTGACGAAATCAAGCCCACTCTCAAAAAGGACTCTTCCATTTCTTTGGCTCTTTTCACATTTTTCTTCTTTATCATGGTTTGTACTGAATTTTCTGATGGGAGCTTTGATTTTGAGGCTGGAATATGGAGTTCAAGACCCGGAAGGAATGGTCTTTTTCAATCAGGGCACAGCTGTTGGCTTGCTCCAATTCTGGCTTTCTGTCATGGTTTTGGGTGCCTCAGCCGAGTTTTGGTTTCTTGAGCGGCAATTTCCTAAAGGATTTCTGGGTCTGAGTTGGTTTTGCCTTCTTCCTTCCCAAATTTTGTATTCTGACGCAATACAAACACGAGTTTAGACAGCAGATCCATTACTAAATAAAAAGAAAAACCAAAACCAATTCGCGTGTCATGCTTAGAATTCTAGAGGCAGCACGACCAACATGAGTTTTTGTGTTTTGGAAAAAGAAATGGAAGCCTTTTGCAGAGGGGAACGATAATTCATTCCCCAAATCAGTTTGCCAGCGATTTTCAGGTGAATTGAATGGGTTTTCTAAAGCCAGTCAGCTGGGAGGGGTGGATTAATCCGGAAACAGCCTGTTTCCTTGTGACTAAATCAAGCCCACTCTCAAAAAGGACTCTTCCATTTCTTTGGCTCTTTTCACATTTTTCTTCTTTATCATGGTTTGTAATGAATTTTCTGATGGGAGCTTTGATTTTGAGGCTGGAATATGGAGTTCAAGACCCGGAAGGAATGGTCTTTTTCAATCAGGGCACAGCTGTTGGCTTGCTCCAATTCTGGCTTTCTGTCATGGTTTTGGGTGCCTCAGCCGAGTTTTGGTTTCTTGAGCGGCAATTTCCTAAAGGATTTCTGGGTCTGAGTTGGTTTTGCATTCTTCCTTCCCAAATTTTGTATTCTGACGCAATACAAACACGAGTTTAGACAGCAGGTCCATTATGAAATAAAAAACAAAACCAATTAGCGTGTCATGCTTAGAATTCTAGAGGCAGCACGACCAACATGAGTTTTTGTGTTTTGGAAAAAGAAATGGAACCCTTTTGCAGAGGGGAACGATCATGAATTCCCCAAATCAGTTTGCCAGCGATTTTCAGGTGAATTGAATGAGTTTTCCAAAGCCAGTCAGCTGGGAGGGGTGGATGAATCCGGAAACAGCCTGTTTCCTTGGGACTAAATCAAGCCCACTCTCAAAAAGGACTCTTCCATTTCTTTGGCTCTTCTCACATTTTTCTTCTTTATCATGGTTTGTACTGAATTTTCTGATGTGAGCTTTGATTCTGAGGCTGGAATATGGAGTTCAAGACACGGAAGGCATGGTCTTTTTCAATCAGGGCACAGCTGTTGGCTTGCTCCAATTCTGGCTTTCTGTCATGGTTTTGGGTGCCTCAGCCGAGTTTTGGTTTCTTGAGCGGCAATTTCCTAAAGGATTTCTGGGTCTGAGTTGGTTTTGCCTTCTTCCTTCCCAAATTTTGTATTCTGACGCAATACAAACACGAGTTTAGACAGCAGATCCATTATGAAAGAAAAAACAAAACCAATTAGCGTGTCATGCTTAGAATTCTAGAGGCAGCACGACCAACATGAGTTTTTGTGTTTTGGAAAAAGAAATGGAACCCTTTTGCAGAGGGGAACGATAATTAATTCCCCCAAATCAGTTTGCCAGCGATTTTCAGGTGAATTGAATGAGTTTTCCAAAGCCAGTCAGCTGGCAGGGGTGGATGAATCCGGAAACAGCCTGTTTCCTTGTGACTCAATCAAGCCCACTATCAAAAAGGACTCTTCCATTTCTTTGGCTCTTTTCACATTTTTCTTCTTTATCATGGTTTGTAATGAATTTTCTGATGTGAGCTTTGATTTTGAGGCTGGAATATGGAGTTCAAGATACGGAAGGAATGGTCTTTTTTAATCAGGGCACAGCTGTTGGCTTGCTCCAATTCTGGCTTTCTGTCATGGTTTTGGGTGCCTCAGCCGAGTTTTGGTTTCTTGAGCGGCAATTTCCTAAAGGATTTCTGGGTCTGAGTTGGTTTTGCCTTCTTCCTTCCCAAATTTTGTATTCTGATGCAATACAAACACGAGTTTAGACAGCAGATCCATTATGAAATAAAAAACAAAAACAAAACCAATTAGCGTGTCATGCTTAGAATTCTAGAGGCAGCACGACCAACATGAGTTTTTGTGTTTTGGAAAAAGAAATGGAACCCTTTTGCAGAGGGGCACGATAATTAATTCCCCCAAATCAGTTTGCCAGCGATTTTCAGGTGAATTGAATGAGTTTTCCAAAGCCAGTCAGCTGGGAGGGGTGGATGAATCCGGAAACAGCCTGTTTCCTTGTGACTCAATCAAGCCCACTCTCAAAAAGGACTCTTCCATTTCTTTGGCTCTTTTCACATTTTTCTTCTTTATCATGGTTTGTACTGAATTTTCTGATGTGAGCTTTGATTTTGAGGCTGGAATATGGAGTTCAAGACCCGGAAGGAATGGTCTTTTTCAATCAGGGCACAGCTGTTGGCTTGCTCCAATTCTGGCTTTCTGTCATGGTTTTGGGTGCGTCAGCCGAGTTTTGGTTTCTTGAGCGGCAATTTCCTAAAGGATTTCTGGGTCTGAGTTGGTTTTGCCTTCTTCCTTCCCAAATTTTGTATTCTGACGCAATACAAACACGAGTTTAGACAGCAGATCCATTATGAAAGAAAAAACAAAACCAATTAGCGTGTCATGCTTAGAATTCTAGAGGCAGCACGACCAACATGAGTTTTTGTGTTTTGGAAAAAGAAATGGAACCCTTTTGCAGAGGGGAACGATAATTCATTCCCCAAATCAGTTTGCCAGCGATTTTCAGGTGAATTGAATGAGTTTTCCAAAGCCAGTCAGCTGGCAGGGGGGGATGAATCCGGAAACAGCCTGTTTCCTTGTGACTAAATCAAGCCCACTCTCAAAAAGGACTCTTCCATTGCTTTGGCTCTTTTCACATTTTTCTTCTTTATCATGGTTTGTAATGAATTTTCTGATGGGAGCTTTGATTTTGAGGCTGGAATATGGAGTTCAAGACACGGAAGGAATGGTCTTTTTCAATCAATGCACAGCTGTTGGCTTGCTCCAATTCTGGCTTTCTGTCATGGTTTTGGGTGCCTCAGCCGAGTTTTGGTTTCTTGAGCGGCAATTTCCTAAAGGATTTCTGGGTCTGAGTTGGTTTTGCCTTCTTCCTTCCCAAATTTTGTATTCTGACGCAATACAAACACGAGTTTAGACAGCAGCTCCATTATGAAATAAAAAAAAAACAAACCAATGAGCGTGTCATGCTTAGAATTCTAGAGGCAGCACGACCAACATGAGTTTTTGTGTTTTGGAAAAAGAAATGGAACCCTTTTGCAGAGGGGAACGATAATTCATTCCCCAAATCAGTTTGCCAGCGATTTTCAGGTGAGTTGAATGAGTTTTCCAAAGCCAGTCAGCTGGGAGGGGTGTATGAATCCGGAAACAGCCTGTTTCCTTGTGACTAAATCAAGCCCACTATCAAAAAGGACTCTTGCATTTCTTTGGCTCTTTTCACATTTTTCTTCTTTATCATGGTTTGTAATGAATTTTCTGATGGGAGCTTTGATTTTGAGGCTGGAATATGGAGTTCAAGACCCGGAAGGAATGGTCTTTTTCAATCAGGGCACAGCTGTTGGCTTGCTCCAATTCTGGCTTTCTGTCATGGTTTTGGGTGCCTCAGCCAAGTTTTGGTTTCTTGAGTGGCAATTTCCTAAAGGATTTCTGGGTCTGAGTTGGTTTTGCCTTCTTCCTTCCCAAATTTTGTATTCTGACGCAATACAAACACGAGTTTAGACAGCAGATCCATTATGAAATAAAAAACAAAACCAATTAGCGTGTCATGCTTAGAATTCTAGAGGCAGCACGACCAACATGAGTTTTTCTGTTTTGGACAAAGAAATGGAACCCTTTTGCAGAGGGGAACGATAATTCATTCCCCAAATCAGTTTGCCAGCGATTTTCAGGTGAATTGAATGAGTTTTCCAAAGCCAGTCAGCTGGGAGGGGTGGATGAATCCGGAAACAGCCTGTTTCCTTGTGACTAAATCAAGCCCACTATCAAAAAGGACTCTTCCATTTCTTTGGCTCTTTTCACATTTTTCTTCTTTATCATGGTTTGTAATGAATTTTCTGATGGGAGCTTTGATTCTGAGGCTGGAATATGGAGTTCAAGACACGGAAGGAATGGTCTTTTTCAATCAGGGCACAGCTGTTGGCTTGCTCCAATTCTGGCTTTCTGTCATGGTTTTGGGTGCCTCAACCGAGTTTTGGTTTCTTGAGCGGCAATTTCCTAAAGGATTTCTGGGTCTGAGTTGGTTTTGCCTTCTTCCTTCCCAAATTTTGTATTCTGACGCAATACAAACACGAGTTTAGACAGCAGATCCATTACTAAATAAAAAAAAAAAAACCAATTAGCGTGTCATGCTTAGAATTCTAGAGGCAGCACGACCAGCATGAGTTTTTGTGTTTGGGAAAAAGAAATGGAACCCTTTTGCAGAGGGGAACGATAATTCATTCCCCAAATCAGTTTGCCAGCGATTTTCAGGTGAATTGAATGAGTTTTCCAAAGCCAGTCAGCTGGGAGGGGTGGATGAATCCGGAAACAGCCTGTTTCCTTGTGACTAAATCAAGCCCACTCTCAAAAAGGACTCTTCCATTTCTTTGGCTCTTTTCACATTTTTCTTCTTTATCATGGTTTGTAATGAATTTTCTGATGGGAGCTTTGATTTTGAGGCTGGAATATGGAGTTCAAGACACGGAAGGCATGGTCTTTTTCAATCAGGGCACAGCTGTTGGCTTGCTCCAATTCTGGCTTTCTGTCATGGTTTTGGGTGCCTCAGCCGAGTTTTGGTTTCTTGAGCGGCAATTTCCTAAAGGATTTCTCGGTCTGAGTTGGTTTTGCCTTCTTCCTTCCCATATTTTGTATTCTGACGCAATACAAACACGAGTTTAGACAGCAGATCCATTATGAAAGAAAAAACAAAACCAATTAGCGTGTCATGCTTAGAATTCTAGAGGCAGCATGACCAACATGAGTTTTTGTGTTTTGGAAAAGAAATGGAACCCTTTTGCAGAGGGGAACGATATTTAATTCCCCAAATCAGTTTGCCAGCGATTTTCAGGTGAATTGAATGAGTTTTCCAAAGCCAGTCAGCTGGGAGGGGTGGATGAATCCGGAAACAGCCTGTTTCCTTGTGACTAAATCAAGCCCACTCTCAAAAAGGACTCTTCCATTTCTTTGGCTCTTTTCACAGTTTTCTTCTTTATCATGGTTTGTAATGAATTTTCTGATGGGAGCTTTGATTTTGAGGCTGGAATATGGAGTTCAAGATACGGAAGGAATGGTCTTTTTCAATCAGGGCACAGCTGTTGGCTTGCTCCAATTCTGGCTTTCTGTCATGGTTTTGGATGCCTCAGCCGAGTTTAGGTTTCTTGAGTGGCAATTTCCTAAAGGATTTCTCGGTCTGAGTTGGTTTTGCCTTCTTCCTTCCCAAATTTTGTATTCTGACGCAATACAAACACGAGTTTAGACAGCAGCTCCATTATGAAATAAAAAAAAAACAAACCAATGAGCGTGTCATGCTTAGAATTCTAGAGGCAGCACGACCAACATGAGTTTTTGTGTTTTGGAAAAAGAAATGGAACCCTTTTGCAGAGGGGAACGATAATTCATTCCCCAAATCAGTTTGCCAGCGATTTTCAGGTGAGTTGAATGAGTTTTCCAAAGCCAGTCAGCTGGGAGGGGTGTATGAATCCGGAAACAGCCTGTTTCCTTGTGACTAAATCAAGCCCACTATCAAAAAGGACTCTTGCATTTCTTTGGCTCTTTTCACATTTTTCTTCTTTATCATGGTTTGTAATGAATTTTCTGATGGGAGCTTTGATTTTGAGGCTGGAATATGGAGTTCAAGACCCGGAAGGAATGGTCTTTTTCAATCAGGGCACAGCTGTTGGCTTGCTCCAATTCTGGCTTTCTGTCATGGTTTTGGGTGCCTCAGCCAAGTTTTGGTTTCTTGAGTGGCAATTTCCTAAAGGATTTCTGGGTCTGAGTTGGTTTTGCCTTCTTCCTTCCCAAATTTTGTATTCTGACGCAATACAAACACGAGTTTAGACAGCAGATCCATTATGAAATAAAAAACAAAACCAATTAGCGTGTCATGCTTAGAATTCTAGAGGCAGCACGACCAACATGAGTTTTTCTGTTTTGGACAAAGAAATGGAACCCTTTTGCAGAGGGGAACGATAATTCATTCCCCAAATCAGTTTGCCAGCGATTTTCAGGTGAATTGAATGAGTTTTCCAAAGCCAGTCAGCTGGGAGGGGTGGATGAATCCGGAAACAGCCTGTTTCCTTGTGACTAAATCAAGCCCACTATCAAAAAGGACTCTTCCATTTCTTTGGCTCTTTTCACATTTTTCTTCTTTATCATGGTTTGTAATGAATTTTCTGATGGGAGCTTTGATTCTGAGGCTGGAATATGGAGTTCAAGACACGGAAGGAATGGTCTTTTTCAATCAGGGCACAGCTGTTGGCTTGCTCCAATTCTGGCTTTCTGTCATGGTTTTGGGTGCCTCAACCGAGTTTTGGTTTCTTGAGCGGCAATTTCCTAAAGGATTTCTGGGTCTGAGTTGGTTTTGCCTTCTTCCTTCCCAAATTTTGTATTCTGACGCAATACAAACACGAGTTTAGACAGCAGATCCATTACTAAATAAAAAAAAAAAAACCAATTAGCGTGTCATGCTTAGAATTCTAGAGGCAGCACGACCAGCATGAGTTTTTGTGTTTGGGAAAAAGAAATGGAACCCTTTTGCAGAGGGGAACGATAATTCATTCCCCAAATCAGTTTGCCAGCGATTTTCAGGTGAATTGAATGAGTTTTCCAAAGCCAGTCAGCTGGGAGGGGTGGATGAATCCGGAAACAGCCTGTTTCCTTGTGACTAAATCAAGCCCACTCTCAAAAAGGACTCTTCCATTTCTTTGGCTCTTTTCACATTTTTCTTCTTTATCATGGTTTGTAATGAATTTTCTGATGGGAGCTTTGATTTTGAGGCTGGAATATGGAGTTCAAGACACGGAAGGCATGGTCTTTTTCAATCAGGGCACAGCTGTTGGCTTGCTCCAATTCTGGCTTTCTGTCATGGTTTTGGGTGCCTCAGCCGAGTTTTGGTTTCTTGAGCGGCAATTTCCTAAAGGATTTCTCGGTCTGAGTTGGTTTTGCCTTCTTCCTTCCCATATTTTGTATTCTGACGCAATACAAACACGAGTTTAGACAGCAGATCCATTATGAAAGAAAAAACAAAACCAATTAGCGTGTCATGCTTAGAATTCTAGAGGCAGCATGACCAACATGAGTTTTTGTGTTTTGGAAAAGAAATGGAACCCTTTTGCAGAGGGGAACGATATTTAATTCCCCAAATCAGTTTGCCAGCGATTTTCAGGTGAATTGAATGAGTTTTCCAAAGCCAGTCAGCTGGGAGGGGTGGATGAATCCGGAAACAGCCTGTTTCCTTGTGACTAAATCAAGCCCACTCTCAAAAAGGACTCTTCCATTTCTTTGGCTCTTTTCACAGTTTTCTTCTTTATCATGGTTTGTAATGAATTTTCTGATGGGAGCTTTGATTTTGAGGCTGGAATATGGAGTTCAAGACACGGAAGGCATGGTCTTTTTCAATCAGGGCACAGCTGTTGGCTTGCTCCAATTCTGGCTTTCTGTCATGGTTTTGGATGCCTCAGCCGAGTTTAGGTTTCTTGAGTGGCAATTTCCTAAAGGATTTCTCGGTCTGAGTTGGTTTTGCCTTCTTCCTTCCCAAATTTTGTATTCTGACGCAATACAAACACGAGTTTAGACAGCAGATCCATGATGAAAGAAAAAACAAAACCAATGAGCGTGTCATGCTTAGAATTCTAGAGGCAGCACGACCAACATGAGTTTTTGTGTTTTGGACAAAGAAATGGAAGCCTTTTGCAGAGGGGAACGATAATTCATTCCCCAAATCAGTTTGCCAGCGATTTTCAGGTGAATTGAATGAGTTTTCCAAAGCCAGTCAGCTGGGAGGGGTGGATGAATCGGGAAACAGCCTGTTTCCTTGTGACTAAATCAAGCCCACTATCAAAAAGGACTCTTCCATTTCTTTGGCTCTTTTCACATTTTTCTTCTTTATCATGGTTCGTAATGAATTTTCTGATGGGAGCTTTGATTTTGAGGCTGGAATATGGAGTTCAAGACACGGAAGGCATGGTCTTTTTCAATCAGGGCACAGCTGTTGGCTTGCTCCAATTCTGGCTTTCTGTCATGGTTTTGGGTGCCTCAGCCGAGTTTTGGTTTCTTGAGCGGCAATTTCCTAAAGGATTTCTGGGTCTGAGTTGGTTTTGCCTTCTTCCTTCCCAAATTTTGTATTCTGACGCAATACAAACACGAGTTTAGACAGCAGATCCATTATGAAATAAAAAAAACAAAACCAATTAGCGAGTCATGCTTAGAATTCTAGAGGCAGCACGACCAACATGAGTTTTTGTGTTTTGGAAAAAGAAATGGAACCCTTTTGCAGAGGGGAACGATAATTCATTCCCCAAATCAGTTTGCCAGCGATTTTCAGGGGAATTGAATGAGTTTTCCAAAGCCAGTCAGCTGGGAGGGGTGGATGAATCCGGAAACAGCCTGTTTCCTTGTGACTAAATCAAGCCCACTATTAAAAAGGACTCTTGCATTTCTTTGGCTCTTTTCACATTTTTCTTCTTTATCGTGGTTCGTAATGAATTTTCTGATGGGAGCTTTGATTTTGAGGCTGGAATATGGAGTTCAAGACTCGGAAGGCATGGTCTTTTTCAATCAGGGCACAGCTGTTGGCTTGCTCCAATTCTGGCTTTCTGTCATGGTTTTGGGTGCCTCAGCCGAGTTTTGGTTTCTTGAGCGGCAATTTACTAAAGGATTTCTGGGTCTGAGTTGGTTTTGCCTTCTTCCTTCCCAAATTTTGTATTCTGACGCAATACAAACACGAGTTTAGACAGCAGATCCATGATGAAAGAAAAAACAAAACCAATGAGCGTGTCATGCTTAGAATTCTAGAGGCAGCACGACCAACATGAGTTTTTGTGTTTTGGACAAAGAAATGGAACCCTTTTGCAGAGGGGAACGATAATTCATTCCCCAAATCAGTTTGCCAGCGATTTTCAGGTGAATTGAATGAGTTTTCCAAAGCCAGTCAGCTGGGAGGGGTGGATGAATCGGGAAACAGCCTGTTTCCTTGTGACTAAATCAAGCCCACTATCAAAAAGGACTCTTGCATTTCTTTGCTCTTTTCACATTTTTCTTCTTTATCATGGTTTGTAAGGAATTTTCTGATGGGAGCTTTGATTTTGAGGCTGGAATATGGAGTTCAAGACACGGAAGGCATGGTCTTTTTCAATCAGGGCACAGCTGTTGGCTTGCTCCAATTCTGGCTTTCTGTCATGGTTTTGGGTGCCTCAGCCGAGTTTTGGTTTCTTGAGCGGCAATTTCCTAAAGGATTTCTGGGGCTGAGTTGGTTTTCCTTCTTCGTTCCCAAATTTTGTATTCTGACGCAATACAAACACGAGTTTAGACAGCAGCTCCATTATGAAATAAAAAAAACAAAACCAATTAGCGTGTCATGCTTAGAATTCTAGAGGCAGCACGACCAACATGAGTTTTTGTGTTTTGGAAAAAGAAATGGAACCCTTTTGCAGAGGGGAATGATAATTAATTCCCCAAATCAGTTTGCCAGCGATTTTCAGGTGAATTGAATGAGTTTTCCAAAGCCAGTCAGCTGGGAGGGTTGGATGAATCCTGAAACAGCCTGTTTCCTTGTGATTAAATCAAGCCCACTCTCAAAAAGGACTCTTCCATTTCTTTGGCTCTTTTCACATTTTTCTTCTTTATCATGGTTTGTAATGAATTTTCTGATGGGAGCTTTGATTCTGAGGCTGGAATATGGAGTTCAAGACACGGAAGGAATGGTCTTTTTCAATCAGGGCACAGCTGTTGGCTTGCTCCAATTCTGGCTTTCTGTCATGGTTTTGGGTGCCTCAGCCGAGTTTTGGTTTCTTGAGCGGCAATTTCCTAAAGGATTTCTGGGTCTGAGTTGGTTTTGCCTTCTTCCTTCCCAAATTTTGTATTCTGACACAATACAAACACGAGTTTAGACAGCAGCTCCATTATGAAATAAAAAAAACAAAACCAATTAGCGAGTCATGCTTAGAATTCTAGAGGCAGCACGACCAACATGAGTTTTTCTGTTTTGGACAAAGAAATGGAACCCTTTTGCAGAGGGGAACGATAATTCATTCCCCAAATCAGTTTGCCAGCGATTTTCAGGTGAATTGAATGAGTTTTCCAAAGCCAGTCAGCTGGGAGGGGTGGATGAATGCGGAAACAGCCTGTTTCCTTGTGACTAAATCAAGCCCACTATCAAAAAGGACTCTTGCATTTCTTTGGTTCTTTTCACATTTTTCTTCTTTATCATGGTTTGTAATGAATTTTCTGATGGGAGCTTTGATTTTGAGGCTGGAATATGGAGTTCAAGACACGGAAGGCATGGTCTTTTTCAATCAGGGCACAGCTGTTGGCTTGCTCCAATTCTGGCTTTCTGTCATGGTTTTGGGTGCCTCAGCCGAGTTTTGGTTTCTTGAGCGGCAATTTCCTAAAGGATTTCTCGGTCTGAGTTGGTTTTGCCTTCTTCCTTCCCATATTTTGTATTCTGACGCAATACAAACACGAGTTTAGACAGCAGATCCATTATGAAAGAAAAAACAAAACCAATTAGCGTGTCATGCTTAGAATTCTAGAGGCAGCATGACCAACATGAGTTTTTGTGTTTTGGAAAAGAAATGGAACCCTTTTGCAGAGGGGAACGATATTTAATTCCCCAAATCAGTTTGCCAGCGATTTTCAGGTGAATTGAATGAGTTTTCCAAAGCCAGTCAGCTGGCAGGGGGGGATGAATCCGGAAACAGCCTGTTTCCTTGTGACTAAATCAAGCCCACTCTCAAAAAGGACTCTTCCATTTCTTTGGCTCTTTTCACATTTTTCTTCTTTATCATGGTTTGTAATGAATTTTCTGATGGGAGCTTTGATTTTGAGGCTGGAATATGGAGTTCAAGACCCGGAAGGCATGGTCTTTTTCAATCAGGGCACAGCTGTTGGCTTGCTCCAATTCTGGCTTTCTGTCATGGTTTTGGATGCCTCAGCCGAGTTTAGGTTTCTTGAGCGGCAATTTCCTAAAGGATTTCTGGGTCTGAGTTGGTTTTGCCTTCTTCCTTCCCAAATTTTGTATTCTGACGCAATACAAACACGAGTTTAGACAGCAGATCCATGATGAAAGAAAAAACAAAACCAATGAGCGTGTCATGCTTAGAATTCTAGAGGCAGCACGACCAACATGAGTTTTTGTGTTTTGGACAAAGAAATGGAAGCCTTTTGCAGAGGGGAACGATAATTCATTCCCCAAATCAGTTTGCCAGCGATTTTCAGGTGAATTGAATGAGTTTTCCAAAGCCAGTCAGCTGGGAGGGGTGGATGAATCGGGAAACAGCCTGTTTCCTTGTGACTAAATCAAGCCCACTCTCAAAAAGGACTCTTCCATTTCTTTGGCTCTTTTCACATTTTTCTTCTTTATCATGGTTTGTACTGAATTTTCTGATGTGAGCTTTGATTTTGAGGCTGGAATATGGAGTTCAAGATACGGAAGGAATGGTCTTTTTCAATCAGGGCACAGCTGTTGGCTTGCTCCAATTCTGGCTTTCTGTCATGGTTTTGGGTGCCTCAGCCGAGTTTTGGTTTCTTGAGCGGCAATTTCCTAAAGGATTTCTGGGTCTGAGTTGGTTTTGCCTTCTTCCTTCCCAAATTTTGTATTCTGACGCAATACAAACACGAGTTTAGACAGCAGATCCATTATGAAATAAAAAAAAAAACCAAAACCAATTAGCGTGTCATGCTTAGAATTCTAGAGGCAGCACGACCAACATGAGTTTTTGTGTTTTGGAAAAAGAAATGGAAGCCTTTTGCAGAGGGGAACGATAATTCATTCCCCAAATCAGTTTGCCAGCGATTTTCAGGTGAATTGAATGGGTTTTCTAAAGCCAGTCAGCTGGGAGGGGTGGATGAATCCGGAAACAGCCTGTTTCCTTGTGACTAAATCAAGCCCACTCTCAAAAAGGACTCTTCCATTTCTTTGGCTCTTTTCACATTTTTATTCTTTATCATGGTTTGTAATGAATTTTCTGATGGGAGCTTTGATTTTGAGGCTGGAATATGGAGTTCAAGACCCGGAAGGAATGGTCTTTTTCAATCAGGGCACAGCTGTTGGCTTGCTCCAATTCTGGCTTTCTGTCATGGTTTTGGGTGCCTCAGCCGAGTTTTGGTTTCTTGAGCGGCAATTTCCTAAAGGATTTCTGGGTCTGAGTTGGTTTTGCCTTCTTCCTTCCCAAATTTTGTATTCTGACGCAATACAAACATGAGTTTAGACAGCAGCTCCATTATGAAATAAAAAAAACAAAACCAATTAGCGTGTCATCCTTAGAATTCTAGAGGCAGCACGACCAACATGAGTTTTTGTGTTTTGGAAAAAGAAATGGAACCCTTTTGCAGAGGGGAACGATAATTAATTCCCCAAATCAGTTTGCCAGCGATTTTCAGGTGAATTGAATGAGTTTTCCAAAGCCAGTCAGCTGGGATGGGTGGAAGAATCCGGAAACAGCCTGTTTCCTTGTGACTAAATCAAGCCCACTCTCAAAAAGGACTCTTCCATTGCTTTGGCTCTTTTCACATTTTTCTTCTTTATCATGGTTTGTAATGAATTTTCTGATGTGAGCTTTGATTTTGAGGCTGGAATATGGAGTTCAAGACCCGGAAGGCATGGTCTTTTTCAATCAGGGCACAGCTGTTGGCTTGCTCCAATTCTGGCTTTCTGTCATGGTTTTGGGTGCCTCAGCCGAGTTTTGGTTTCTTGATCGGCAATTTCCTAAAGGATTTCTGGGTCTGAGTTGGTTTTGCATTCTTCCTTCCCAAATTTTGTATTCTGACGCAATACAAACACGAGTTTAGACAGCAGATCCATTATGAAAGAAAAAACAAAACCAATGAGCGTGTCGTGCTTAGAATTCTAGAGGCAGCACAACCAACATGAGTTTTTGTGTTTTGGAAAAAGAAATGGAACCCTTTTGCAGAGGGGAACGATCATGAATTCCCCAAATCAGTTTGCCAGCGATTTTCAGGTGAATTGAATGAGTTTTCCAAAGCCAGTCAGCTGGGAGGGGTGGATGAATCCGGAAACAGCCTGTTTCCTTGGGACTAAATCAAGCCCACTCTCAAAAAGGACTCTTCCATTTCTTTGGCTCTTCTCACATTTTTCTTCTTTATCATGGTTTGTAATGAACTTTCTGATGTGAGCTTTGATTTTGAGGCTGGAATATGGAGTTCAAGACCCGGAAGGAATGGTCTTTTTCAATCAGGGCACAGCTGTTGGCTTGCTCCAATTCTGGCTTTCTGTCATGGTTTTGGGTGCCTCAGCCGAGTTTTGGTTTCTTGAGCGGCAATGTCCTAAAGGATTTCTGGGTCTGAGTTGGTTTTGCCTTCTTCCTTCCCAAATTTTGTATTCTGACGCAATACAAACACGAGTTTAGACAGCAGATCCATTATGAAATAAAAAAAACAAAACCAATGAGCGTGTCATGCTTAGAATTCTAGAGGCAGCAAGACCAACATGAGTTTTTGTGTTTTGGAAAAAGAAATGGAAGCCTTTTGCAGAGGGGAACGATAATTCATTCCCCAAATCAGTTTGCCAGCGATTTTCAGGTGAAATGAATGAGTTTTCCAAAGCCAGTCAGCTGGGAGTGGTGGATGAATGCGGAAACAGCCTGTTTCCTTGTGATTAAATCAAGCACACTATCAAAAAGGACTCTTCCATTTCTTTGGCTCTTTTCACATTTTTCTTCTTTATCATGGTTTGTACTGAATTTTCTGATGTGAGCTTTGATTCTGAGGCTGGAATATGGAGTTCAAGACACGGAAGGCATGGTCTTTTTCAATCAGGGCACAGCTGTTGGCTTGCTCCAATTCTGGCTTTCTGTCATGGTTTTGGGTGCCTCAGCCGAGTTTTGGTTTCTTGAGCGGCAATTTCCTAAAGGATTTCTCGGTCTGAGTTGGTTTTGCCTTCTTCCTTCCCATATTTTGTATTCTGACGCAATACAAACACGAGTTTAGACAGCAGATCCATTATGAAAGAAAAAACAAAACCAATGAGCGTGTCATGCTTAGAATTCTAGAGGCAGCACGACCAACATGAGTTTTTGTGTTTTGGACAAAGAAATGGAAGCCTTTTGCAGAGGGGAACGATAATTCATTCCCCAAATCAGTTTGCCAGCGATTTTCAGGTGAATTGAATGAGTTTTCCAAAGCCAGTCAGCTGGCAGGGGGGGATGAATCCGGAAACAGCCTGTTTCCTTGTGACTAAATCAAGCCCACTCTCAAAAAGGACTCTTCCATTTCTTTGGCTCTTTTCACATTTTTCTTCTTTATCATGGTTTGTAATGAATTTTCTGATGGGAGCTTTGATTTTGAGGCTGGAATATGGAGTTCAAGACCCGGAAGGCATGGTCTTTTTCAATCAGGGCACAGCTGTTGGCTTGCTCCAATTCTGGCTTTCTGTCATGGTTTTGGATGCCTCAGCCGAGTTTAGGTTTCTTGAGCGGCAATTTCCTAAAGGATTTCTGGGTCTGAGTTGGTTTTGCCTTCTTCCTTCCCAAATTTTGTATTCTGACGCAATACAAACACGAGTTTAGACAGCAGATCCATGATGAAAGAAAAAACAAAACCAATGAGCGTGTCATGCTTAGAATTCTAGAGGCAGCACGACCAACATGAGTTTTTGTGTTTTGGACAAAGAAATGGAAGCCTTTTGCAGAGGGGAACGATAATTCATTCCCCAAATCAGTTTGCCAGCGATTTTCAGGTGAATTGAATGAGTTTTCCAAAGCCAGTCAGCTGGGAGGGGTGGATGAATCGGGAAACAGCCTGTTTCCTTGTGACTAAATCAAGCCCACTCTCAAAAAGGACTCTTCCATTTCTTTGGCTCTTCTCACATTTTTCTTCTTTATCATGGTTTGTACTGAATTTTCTGATGTGAGCTTTGATTTTGAGGCTGGAATATGGAGTTCAAGATACGGAAGGAATGGTCTTTTTCAATCAGGGCACAGCTGTTGGCTTGCTCCAATTCTGGCTTTCTGTCATGGTTTTGGGTGCCTCAGCCGAGGTTTGGTTTCTTGAGCGGCAATTTCCTAAAGGATTTCTGGGTCTGAGTTGGTTTTGCCTTCTTCCTTCCCAAATTTTGTATTCTGACGCAATACAAACACGAGTTTAGACAGCAGATCCATTACTAAATAAAAAGAAAAACCAAAACCAATTCGTGTGTCATGCTTAGAATTCTAGAGGCAGCACGACCAACATGAGTTTTTGTGTTTTGGAAAAAGAAATGGAAGCCTTTTGCAGAGGGGAACGATAATTCATTCCCCAAATCAGTTTGCCAGCGATTTTCAGGTGAATTGAATGGGTTTTCTAAAGCCAGTCAGCTGGGAGGGGTGGATGAATCCGGAAACAGCCTGTTTCCTTGTGACTAAATCAAGCCCACTCTCAAAAAGGACTCTTCCATTTCTTTGGCTCTTTTCACATTTTTCTTCTTTATCATGGTTTGTAATGAATTTTCTGATGGGAGCTTTGATTTTGAGGCTGGAATATGGAGTTCAAGACCCGGAAGGAATGGTCTTTTTCAATCAGGGCACAGCTGTTGGCTTGCTCCAATTCTGGCTTTCTGTCATGGTTTTGGGTGCCTCAGCCGAGTTTTGGTTTCTTGAGCGGCAATTTCCTAAAGGATTTCTGGGTCTGAGTTGGTTTTGCCTTCTTCCTTCCCAAATTTTGTATTCTGACGCAATACAAACATGAGTTTAGACAGCAGCTCCATTATGAAATAAAAAAAACAAAACCAATTAGCGTGTCATCCTTAGAATTCTAGAGGCAGCACGACCAACATGAGTTTTTGTGTTTTGGAAAAAGAAATGGAACCCTTTTGCAGAGGGGAACGATCATGAATTCCCCAAATCAGTTTGCCAGCGATTTTCAGGTGAATTGAATGAGTTTTCCAAAGCCAGTCAGCTGGGAGGGGTGGATGAATCCGGAAACAGCCTGTTTCCTTGGGACTAAATCAAGCCCACTCTCAAAAAGGACTCTTCCATTTCTTTGGCTCTTCTCACATTTTTCTTCTTTATCATGGTTTGTAATGAACTTTCTGATGTGAGCTTTGATTTTGAGGCTGGAATATGGAGTTCAAGACCCGGAAGGAATGGTCTTTTTCAATCAGGGCACAGCTGTTGGCTTGCTCCAATTCTGGCTTTCTGTCATGGTTTTGGGTGCCTCAGCCGAGTTTTGGTTTCTTGAGCGGCAATGTCCTAAAGGATTTCTGGGTCTGAGTTGGTTTTGCCTTCTTCCTTCCCAAATTTTGTATTCTGACGCAATACAAACACGAGTTTAGACAGCAGATCCATGATGAAATAAAAAAAACAAAACCAATTAGCGTGTCATGCTTAGAATTCTAGAGGCAGCAAGACCAACATGAGTTTTTGTGTTTTGGAAAAAGAAATGGAAGCCTTTTGCAGAGGGGAACGATAATTCATTCCCCAAATCAGTTTGCCAGCGATTTTCAGGTGAAATGAATGACTTTTCCAAAGCCAGTCAGCTGGGAGTGGTGGATGAATGCGGAAACAGCCTGTTTCCTTGTGATTAAATCAAGCCCACTATCAAAAAGGACTCTTCCATTTCTTTGGCTCTTTTCACATTTTTCTTCTTTATCATGGTTTGTACTGAATTTTCTGATGTGAGCTTTGATTCTGAGGCTGGAATATGGAGTTCAAGACACGGAAGGCATGGTCTTTTTCAATCAGGGCACAGCTGTTGGCTTGCTCCAATTCTGGCTTTCTGTCATGGTTTTGGGTGCCTCAGCCGAGTTTTGGTTTCTTGAGCGGCAATTTCCTAAAGGATTTCTCGGTCTGAGTTGGTTTTGCCTTCTTCCTTCCCATATTTTGTATTCTGACGCAATACAAACACGAGTTTAGACAGCAGATCCATTATGAAAGAAAAAACAAAACCAATTAGCGTGTCATGCTTAGAATTCTAGAGGCAGCATGACCAACATGAGTTTTTGTGTTTTGGACAAAGAAATGGAACCCTTTTGCAGAGGGGAACGATATTTAATTCCCCAAATCAGTTTGCCAGCGATTTTCAGGTGAATTGAATGAGTTTTCCAAAGCCAGTCAGCTGGCAGGGGGGGATGAATCCGGAAACAGCCTGTTTCCTTGTGACTAAATCAAGCCCACTCTCAAAAAGGACTCTTCCATTTCTTTGGCTCTTTTCACATTTTTCTTCTTTATCATGGTTTGTAATGAATTTTCTGATGGGAGCTTTGATTTTGAGGCTGGAATATGGAGTTCAAGACCCGGAAGGAATGGTCTTTTTCAATCAGGGCACAGCTGTTGGCTTGCTCCAATTCTGGCTTTCTGTCATGGTTTTGGATGCCTCAGCCGAGTTTAGGTTTCTTGAGCGGCAATTTCCTAAAGGATTTCTCGGTCTGAGTTGGTTTTGCCTTCTTCCTTCCCAAATTTTGTATTCTGACGCAATACAAACACGAGTTTAGACAGCAGATCCATGATGAAAGAAAAAACAAAACCAATGAGCGTGTCATGCTTAGAATTCTAGAGGCAGCACGACCAACATGAGTTTTTGTGTTTTGGACAAAGAAATGGAAGCCTTTTGCAGAGGGGAACGATAATTCATTCCCCAAATCAGTTTGCCAGCGATTTTCAGGTGAATTGAATGAGTTTTCCAAAGCCAGTCAGCTGGGAGGGGTGGATGAATCGGGAAACAGCCTGTTTCCTTGTGACTAAATCAAGCCCACTCTCAAAAAGGACTCTTCCATTTCTTTGGCTCTTCTCACATTTTTCTTCTTTATCATGGTTTGTACTGAATTTTCTGATGTGAGCTTTGATTTTGAGGCTGGAATATGGAGTTCAAGATACGGAAGGAATGGTCTTTTTCAATCAGGGCACAGCTGTTGGCTTGCTCCAATTCTGGCTTTCTGTCATGGTTTTGGGTGCCTCAGCCGAGGTTTGGTTTCTTGAGCGGCAATTTCCTAAAGGATTTCTGGGTCTGAGTTGGTTTTGCCTTCTTCCTTCCCAAATTTTGTATTCTGACGCAATACAAACACGAGTTTAGACAGCAGATCCATTACTAAATAAAAAGAAAAACCAAAACCAATTCGTGTGTCATGCTTAGAATTCTAGAGGCAGCACGACCAACATGAGTTTTTGTGTTTTGGAAAAAGAAATGGAAGCCTTTTGCAGAGGGGAACGATAATTCATTCCCCAAATCAGTTTGCCAGCGATTTTCAGGTGAATTGAATGGGTTTTCTAAAGCCAGTCAGCTGGGAGGGGTGGATGAATCCGGAAACAGCCTGTTTCCTTGTGACTAAATCAAGCCCACTCTCAAAAAGGACTCTTCCATTTCTTTGGCTCTTTTCACATTTTTCTTCTTTATCATGGTTTGTAATGAATTTTCTGATGGGAGCTTTGATTTTGAGGCTGGAATATGGAGTTCAAGACCCGGAAGGAATGGTCTTTTTCAATCAGGGCACAGCTGTTGGCTTGCTCCAATTCTGGCTTTCTGTCATGGTTTTGGGTGCCTCAGCCGAGTTTTGGTTTCTTGAGCGGCAATTTCCTAAAGGATTTCTGGGTCTGAGTTGGTTTTGCCTTCTTCCTTCCCAAATTTTGTATTCTGACGCAATACAAACATGAGTTTAGACAGCAGCTCCATTATGAAATAAAAAAAACAAAACCAATTAGCGTGTCATCCTTAGAATTCTAGAGGCAGCACGACCAACATGAGTTTTTGTGTTTTGGAAAAAGAAATGGAACCCTTTTGCAGAGGGGAACGATAATTAATTCCCCAAATCAGTTTGCCAGCGATTTTCAGGTGAATTGAATGAGTTTTCCAAAGCCAGTCAGCTGGGAGGGGTGGATGAATCCGGAAACAGCCTGTTTCCTTGGGACTAAATCAAGCCCACTCTCAAAAAGGACTCTTCCATTTCTTTGGCTCTTCTCACATTTTTCTTCTTTATCATGGTTTGTAATGAACTTTCTGATGTGAGCTTTGATTTTGAGGCTGGAATATGGAGTTCAAGACCCGGAAGGAATGGTCTTTTTCAATCAGGGCACAGCTGTTGGCTTGCTCCAATTCTGGCTTTCTGTCATGGTTTTGGGTGCCTCAGCCGAGTTTTGGTTTCTTGAGCGGCAATGTCCTAAAGGATTTCTGGGTCTGAGTTGGTTTTGCCTTCTTCCTTCCCAAATTTTGTATTCTGACGCAATACAAACACGAGTTTAGACAGCAGATCCATTATGAAATAAAAAAAACAAAACCAATTAGCGTGTCATGCTTAGAATTCTAGAGGCAGCAAGACCAACATGAGTTTTTGTGTTTTGGAAAAAGAAATGGAAGCCTTTTGCAGAGGGGAACGATAATTCATTCCCCAAATCAGTTTGCCAGCGATTTTCAGGTGAAATGAATGAGTTTTCCAAAGCCAGTCAGCTGGGAGTGGTGGATGAATGCGGAAACAGCCTGTTTCCTTGTGATTAAATCAAGCCCACTATCAAAAAGGACTCTTCCATTTCTTTGGCTCTTTTCACATTTTTCTTCTTTATCATGGTTTGTACTGAATTTTCTGATGTGAGCTTTGATTCTGAGGCTGGAATATGGAGTTCAAGACACGGAAGGCATGGTCTTTTTCAATCAGGGCACAGCTGTTGGCTTGCTCCAATTCTGGCTTTCTGTCATGGTTTTGGGTGCCTCAGCCGAGTTTTGGTTTCTTGAGCGGCAATTTCCTAAAGGATTTCTGGGTCTGAGTTGGTTTTGCCTTCTTCCTTCCCAAATTTTGTATTCTGACGCAATACAAACACGAGTTTAGACAGCAGATCCATTACTAAATAAAAAAAAAAAAAAAACCAATTCGCGTGTCATGCTTAGAATTCTAGAGGCAGCAAGACCAACATGAGTTTTTGTGTTTGGGAAAAAGAAATGGAACCCTTTTGCAGAGGGGAACGATAATTCATTCCCCAAATCAGTTTGCCAGCGATTTTCAGGTGAATTGAATGAGTTTTCCAAAGCCAGTCAGCTGGGAGGGGTGGATGAATCCGGAAACAGCCTGTTTCCTTGGGACTAAATCAAGCCCACTCTCAAAAAGGACTCTTCCATTTCTTTGGCTCTTTTCACATTTTTCTTCTTTATCATGGTTTGTACTGAATTTTCTGATGTGAGCTTTGATTTTGAGGCTGGAATATGGAGTTCAAAACCCGGAAGGAATGGTCTTTTTCAATCAGGGCACAGCTGTTGGCTTGCTCCAATTCTGGCTTTCTGTCATGGTTTTGGGTGCCTCAGCCGAGTTTTGGTTTCTTGAGCGGCAATTTACTAAAGGATTTCTGGGTCTGAGTTGGTTTTGCCTTCTTCCTTCCCAAATTTTGTATTCTGACGCAATACAAACACGAGTTTAGACAGCAGATCCATGATGAAAGAAAAAACAAAACCAATGAGCGTGTCATGCTTAGAATTCTAGAGGCAGCACGACCAACATGAGTTTTTGTGTTTTGGACAAAGAAATGGAACCCTTTTGCAGAGGGGAACGATAATTCATTCCCCAAATCAGTTTGCCAGCGATTTTCAGGTGAATTGAATGAGTTTTCCAAAGCCAGTCAGCTGGGAGGGGTGGATGAATCGGGAAACAGCCTGTTTCCTTGTGACTAAATCAAGCCCACTATCAAAAAGGACTCTTGCATTTCTTTGCTCTTTTCACATTTTTCTTCTTTATCATGGTTTGTAAGGAATTTTCTGATGGGAGCTTTGATTTTGAGGCTGGAATATGGAGTTCAAGACACGGAAGGAATGGTCTTTTTCAATCAGGGCACAGCTGTTGGCTTGCTCCAATTCTGGCTTTCTGTCATGGTTTTGGGTGCCTCAGCCGAGTTTTGGTTTCTTGAGCGGCAATTTCCTAAAGGATTTCTGGGGCTGAGTTGGTTTTCCTTCTTCCTTCCCAAATTTTGTATTCTGACGCAATACAAACACGAGTTTAGACAGCAGCTCCATTATGAAATAAAAAAAACAAAACCAATTAGCGTGTCATGCTTAGAATTCTAGAGGCAGCACGACCAACATGAGTTTTTGTGTTTTGGAAAAAGAAATGGAACCCTTTTGCAGAGGGGAATGATAATTCATTCCCCAAATCAGTTTGCCAGCGATTTTCAGGTGAATTGAATGAGTTTTCCAAAGCCAGTCAGCTGGGAGGGGTGGATGAATGCGGAAACAGCCTGTTTCCTTGTGACTAAATCAAGCCCACTATCAAAAAGGACTCTTGCATTTCTTTGGTTCTTTTCACATTTTTCTTCTTTATCATGGTTTGTAATGAATTTTCTGATGGGAGCTTTGATTTTGAGGCTGGAATATGGAGTTCAAGACACGGAAGGCATGGTCTTTTTCAATCAGGGCACAGCTGTTGGCTTGCTCCAATTCTGGCTTTCTGTCATGGTTTTGGGTGCCTCAGCCGAGTTTTGGTTTCTTGAGCGGCAATTTCCTAAAGGATTTCTCGGTCTGAGTTGGTTTTGCCTTCTTCCTTCCCATATTTTGTATTCTGACGCAATACAAACACGAGTTTAGACAGCAGATCCATTATGAAAGAAAAAACAAAACCAATTAGCGTGTCATGCTTAGAATTCTAGAGGCAGCATGACCAACATGAGTTTTTGTGTTTTGGAAAAGAAATGGAACCCTTTTGCAGAGGGGAACGATATTTAATTCCCCAAATCAGTTTGCCAGCGATTTTCAGGTGAATTGAATGAGTTTTCCAAAGCCAGTCAGCTGGGAGGGGTGGATGAATCCGGAAACAGCCTGTTTCCTTGTGACTAAATCAAGCCCACTCTCAAAAAGGACTCTTCCATTTCTTTGGCTCTTTTCACATTTTTCTTCTTTATCATGGTTTGTACTGAATTTTCTGATGTGAGCTTTGATTTTGAGGCTGGAATATGGAGTTCAAGACCCGGAAGGAATGGTCTTTTTCAATCAGGGCACAGCTGTTGGCTTGCTCCAATTCTGGCTTTCTGTCATGGTTTTGGGTGCCTCAGCCGAGTTTTGGTTTCTTGAGCGGCAATTTACTAAAGGATTTCTGGGTCTGAGTTGGTTTTGCCTTCTTCCTTCCCAAATTTTGTATTCTGACGCAATACAAACACGAGTTTAGACAGCAGATCCATGATGAAAGAAAAAACAAAACCAATGAGCGTGTCATGCTTAGAATTCTAGAGGCAGCACGACCAACATGAGTTTTTGTGTTTTGGACAAAGAAATGGAACCCTTTTGCAGAGGGGAACGATAATTCATTCCCCAAATCAGTTTGCCAGCGATTTCCAGGGGAATTGAATGAGTTTTCCAAAGCCAGTCAGCTGGGAGGGGTGGATGAATCGGGAAACAGCCTGTTTCCTTGTGACTAAATCAAGCCCACTATCAAAAAGGACTCTTGCATTTCTTTGCTCTTTTCACATTTTTCTTCTTTATCATGGTTTGTAAGGAATTTTCTGATGGGAGCTTTGATTTTGAGGCTGGAATATGGAGTTCAAGACACGGAAGGCATGGTCTTTTTCAATCAGGGCACAGCTGTTGGCTTGCTCCAATTCTGGCTTTCTGTCATGGTTTTGGGTGCCTCAGCCGAGTTTTGGTTTCTTGAGCGGCAATTTCCTAAAGGATTTCTGGGGCTGAGTTGGTTTTCCTTCTTCCTTCCCAAATTTTGTATTCTGACGCAATACAAACACGAGTTTAGACAGCAGCTCCATTATGAAATAAAAAAAACAAAACCAATTAGCGTGTCATGCTTAGAATTCTAGAGGCAGCACGACCAACATGAGTTTTTGTGTTTTGGAAAAAGAAATGGAACCCTTTTGCAGAGGGGAATGATAATTAATTCCCCAAATCAGTTTTCCAGCGATTTTCAGGTGAATTGAATGAGTTTTCCAAAGCCAGTCAGCTGGGAGGGGTGGATGAATCCTGAAACAGCCTGTTTCCTTGTGATTAAATCAAGCCCACTCTCAAAAAGGACTCTTCCATTTCTTTGGCTCTTTTCACATTTTTCTTCTTTATCATGGTTTGTAATGAATTTTCTGATGTGAGCTTTGATTCTGAGGCTGGAATATGGAGTTCAAGACCCGGAAGGAATGGTCTTTTTCAATCAGGGCACAGCTGTTGGCTTGCTCCAATTCTGGCTTTCTGTCATGGTTTTGGGTGCCTCAGCCGAGTTTTGGTTTCTTGAGCGGCAATTTCCTAAAGGATTTCTGGGTCTGAGTTGGTTTTGCCTTCTTCCTTCCCAAATTTTGTATTCTGACGCAATACAAACACGAGTTTAGACAGCAGCTCCATTATGAAATAAAAAAAACAAAACCAATTAGCGAGTCATGCTTAGAATTCTAGAGGCAGCACGACCAACATGAGTTTTTCTGTTTTGGACAAAGAAATGGAACCCTTTTGCAGAGGGGAACGATAATTCATTCCCCAAATCAGTTTGCCAGCGATTTTCAGGTGAATTGAATGAGTTTTCCAAAGCCAGTCAGCTGGGAGGGGTGGATGAATGCGGAAACAGCCTGTTTCCTTGTGACTAAATCAAGCCCACTATCAAAAAGGACTCTTGCATTTCTTTGGTTCTTTTCACATTTTTCTTCTTTATCATGGTTTGTAATGAATTTTCTGATGGAAGCTTTGATTTTGAGGCTGGAATATGGAGTTCAAGACACGGAAGGCATGGTCTTTTTCAATCAGGGCACAGCTGTTGGCTTGCTCCAATTCTGGCTTTCTGTCATGGTTTTGGGTGCCTCAGCCGAGTTTTGGTTTCTTGAGCGGCAATTTCCTAAAGGATTTCTCGGTCTGAGTTGGTTTTGCCTTCTTCCTTCCCATATTTTGTATTCTGACGCAATACAAACACGAGTTTAGACAGCAGATCCATTATGAAAGAAAAAACAAAACCAATTAGCGTGTCATGCTTAGAATTCTAGAGGCAGCATGACCAACATGAGTTTTTGTGTTTTGGAAAAGAAATGGAACCCTTTTGCAGAGGGGAACGATATTTAATTCCCCAAATCAGTTTGCCAGCGATTTTCAGGTGAATTGAATGAGTTTTCCAAAGCCAGTCAGCTGGGAGGGGTGGATGAATCCGGAAACAGCCTGTTTCCTTGTGACTAAATCAAGCCCACTCTCAAAAAGGACTCTTCCATTTCTTTGGCTCTTTTCACAGTTTTCTTCTTTATCATGGTTCGTAATGAATTTTCTGATGGGAGCTTTGATTTTGAGGCTGGAATATGGAGTTCAAGACACGGAAGGCATGGTCTTTTTCAATCAGGGCACAGCTGTTGGCTTGCTCCAATTCTGGCTTTCTGTCATGGTTTTGGGTGCCTCAGCCGAGTTTAGGTTTCTTGAGTGGCAATTTCCTAAAGGATTTCTCGGTCTGAGTTGGTTTTGCCTTCTTCCTTCCCAAATTTTGTATTCTGACGCAATACAAACACGAGTTTAGACAGCAGATCCATTATGAAAGAAAAAACAAAACCAATTAGCGTGTCATGCTTAGAATTCTAGAGGCAGCACGACCAACATGAGTTTTTGTGTTTTGGACAAAGAAATGGAAGCCTTTTGCAGAGGGGAACGATAATTCATTCCCCAAATCAGTTTGCCAGCGATTTTCAGGTGAATTGAATGAGTTTTCCAAAGCCAGTCAGCTGGCAGGGGGGGATGAATCCGGAAACAGCCTGTTTCCTTGTGACTCAATCAAGCCCACTCTCAAAAAGGACTCTTCCATTTCTTTGGCTCTTTTCACATTTTTCCTCTTTATCGTGGTTTGCATTGAATTTTCTGATGTGAGGTTTGATTTTGAAGCTGGAATATGGACTTCAAGACCCCGAAGGAATGGTCCTTTTCAATCAGGGCACAGCTGTTGGCTTGCTCCAATTCTGGCTTTCTGTCATGGTTTTGGGTGCCTCAGCTGAGTTTTGGTTTCTTGAGTGGCAATTTCCTAAAGGATTTCTGGGTGTGAGTTGGTTTTGCCTTCTTCCTTCCCAAATTTAGTATTCTGACGCAATACAAACACGAGTTTAGACAGCAGATCCATTATGAAATAAAAAAAAACAAAACCAATGAGCGTGTCATGCTTAGAATT
Organism: Oryctolagus cuniculus; assembly: GCF_051225735.1. NCBI lineage: Eukaryota > Metazoa > Chordata > Mammalia > Lagomorpha > Leporidae > Oryctolagus > Oryctolagus cuniculus. The sequence goes on along the minus strand of NC_142879.1, from coordinate 80,628,838 downwards.
CTAGAGGCAGCACGACCAACATGAGTTTTTGTGTTTTGGAAAAAGAAATGGAACCCTTTTGCAGAGGGGAACGATAATTAATTCCCCAAATCAGTTTGCCAGCGATTTTCAGGTGAATTGAATGAGTTTTCCAAAGCCAGTCAGCTGGGAGGGGTGGATGAATCCGGAAACAGCCTGTTTCCTTGTGACTAAATCAAGCCCACTATCAACAAGGACTCTTCCATTTCTTTGGCTCTTTTCACATTTTTCCTCTTTATCATGGTTTGTAATGAATTTTCTGATGTGAGGTTTAATTTTGAAGCTGGAATATGGAGATCAAGACACGGAAGGAATGGTCTTTTTCAATCAGGGCACAGCTGTTGGCTTGCTCCAATTCTGGCTTTCTGTCATGGTTTTGGGTGCCTCAGCCGAGTTTTGGTTTCTTGAGCGGCAATTTCCTAAATGATTTCTTGGTCTGAGTTGGTTTTGCCTTCTTCCTTCCCAAATTTTGTATTCTTTTTTTTTTTTTAATGATGATGAAATCAGATCAGACCTATTGTCATGTTTAATCCCAGTGTGAGTCAAGTTGGGAGTTGGTAGTTTCTTTTCTTTTCTTTTTTTTTTTTTTTTTTTTTTTTTTTTTTACAGAGGATCAGTTTAGTATGCATTAAGTAAAGATTTCAACAGTTTGCACCCCCATAGAAACACAAAGTGAAATATATTATTTAAGTACTCGTTATAGCATTAAATCTCAATGCAGAGCACATTAAGGACAGAGATCCTACATGAGGAGTAAGTGCACAGTGACTCCTGTTGTTGACTTTACCAATTGACACTCCTGTCTATGGCATCAGTAATCTCCCTATGCTCCAGTCATGAGTTTCCAAGGCTATGGAAGCCCTCTGAGTTCTCCGACTCTTATCTTGTTTAGACAAGGTCATAGTCAAAGTGGAAGTTCTCTCCTCCCTTCAGAGAAAGGTACCTCCTTCTTTGAAGACCTGTTCTTTCCACTGAGATCTCACTCACAGAGATCTTTTGCCAGAGTGTCTTGGCTTTCCATTCCTGGAATACTCTCATGGGAGGCGTTGGTGGTATAGTGGTGAGCATAGCTGCCTTCCAAATTTTGTATTCTGACGCAATACAAACACGAGTTTAGACAGCAGATCCATTATGAAAAAAAAAAAAACCAATTGGCGTGTCATGCTTAGAATTCTAGAGGCAGCACGACCAACATGAGTTTTTGTGTTTTGGACAAAGAAATGGAACCCTTTTGCAGAGGGGAACGATAATTTATTCCCCAAATCAGTTTGCCAGCGATTTTCAGGTGAATTGAATGAGTTTTCCAAAGCCAGTCAGCTGGCAGGGGTGGATGAATCCGGAAACAGCCTGTTTCCTTGTGACGAAATCAAGCCCACTCTCAAAAAGGACTCTTCCATTTCTTTGGCTCTTTTCACATTTTTCTTCTTTATCATGGTTTGTAATGAATTTTCTGATGTGAGCTTTGATTTTGAGGCTGGAATATGGAGTTCAAGACCCGGAAGGAATGGTCTTTTTCAATCAGGGCACAGCTGTTGGCTTGCTCCAATTCTGGCTTTCTGTCATGGTTTTGGGTGCCTCAGCCGAGTTTTGGTTTCTTGAGCGGCAATTTCCTAAAGGATTTCTGGGTCTGAGTTGGTTTTGCCTTCTTCCTTCCCAAATTTTGTATTCTGACGCAATACAAACACGAGTTTAGACAGCAGATCCATTATGAAATAAAAAACAAAACCAATTAGCGTGTTATGCTTAGAATTCTAGAGGCAGCAGGACCAACATGAGTTTTTGTGTTTTGGAAAAAGAAATGGAACCCTTTTGCAGAGGGGAACGATAATTAATTCCCCAAATCAGTTTGCCAGCGATTTTTAGGGGAATTGAATGAGTTTTCCAAAGCCAGTCAGCTGGGAGGGGTGGATGAATCCGGAAACAGCCTGTTTCCTTGGGACTCAATCAAGCCCACTATCAACAAAGACTCTTCCATTTCTTTGGCTCTTTTCACATTTTTCCTCTTTATCGTGGTTTGTATTGAATTTTCTGATGTGAGGTTTGATTTTGAAGCTCGAATATGGAGCTGAAGACCCAGAAGGAATGGTCCTTTTCAATCAGGGCACAGCTGTTGGCTTGCTCCAATTCTGGCTTTCTTTCATGGTTTTGGGTGCCTCAGCCGAGTTTTGGTTTCTTGAGTGGCAATTTCCTAAAGGATTTCTGGGTGTGAGTTGGTTTTGCCTTCTTCCCAAATTTTGTATTCTGACGCAATACACACACGAGTTTAGACAGCAGATCCATTATGAAATAAAAAAAAAACAAAACCAATTAGCGTGTCATGCTTAGAATTCTAGAGGCAGCACGACCAACATGAGTTTTTGTGTTTTGGAAAAAGAAATGGAACCCTTTTGCAGAGGGGCACGATAATTAATTCCCCAAATCAGTTTCCCAGCGATTTTCAGGTGAATTGAATGAGTTTTCCAAAGCCAGTCAGCTGGGAGGGGTGGATGAATCCGGAAACAGCCTGTTTCCTTGTGACTAAATCAAGCATACTATCAAAAAGGACTCTTGCATTTCTTTGGCTCTTTTCACATTTTTCTTCTTTATCATGGTTTGTTATGAATTTTCTGATGTGAGGTTTGATTTTGAAGCTGGAATATGGAGTTCAAGACACGGAAGGAACGGTCTTTTTCAATCAGGGCACAGCTGTTGGCTTGCTCCAATTCTGGCTTCCTGTCATGGTTTTGGGTGCCTCAGCCGAGTTTTGGTTTCTTGAGCGGCAATTTCCTAAAGGATTTCTGGGTCTGAGTTGGTTTTGCCTTCTTCCTTCCCAAATTTTGTATTCTGATGCAATACACAGACGAGTTTAGACAGCAGATCCATTATGAAATAAATAAAACAAAACCAATTAGCGTGTCATGCTTAGAATTCTAGAGGCAGCACGACCAACATGAGTTTTTGTGTTTTGGACAAAGAAATGGAACCCTTTTGCAGAGGGGAACGATAATTAATTCCCCAAATCAGTTTGCCAGCGATTTTTAGGGGAATTTAATGAGTTTTCCAAAGCCAGTCAGCTGGGAGGGGTGGATGAATCCGGAAACAGCCTGTTTCCTTGGGACTGAATCAAGCCCACTATCAACAAGGACTCTTCCATTTCTTTGGCTCTTTTCACATTTTTCCTCTTTATCATGGTTTGTAATGAATTTTCTGATGTGAGGCTTGATTTTGAAGCTGGAATATGGAGTGCAAGACATGGAAGGCATGGTCTTTTTCAATCAGGGCACAGCTGTTGGCTTGCTCCAATTCTGGCTTTCTGTCATGGTTTTGGGTGCCTCAGCCGAGTTTTGGTTTCTTGAGCGGCAATTTCCTAAAGGATTTCTGGGTCTGAGTTGGTTTTGCCTTCTTCCTTCCCAAATTTTGTATTCTGACGCAATACACACACGAGTTTGGACAGCAGATCCATTATGAAATAAAAAAAACAAAACCAATTAGCCTGTCATGCTTAGAATTCTAGAGGCAGCACGACCAACATGAGTTTTTGTGTTTTGGAAAAAGAAATGGAACCCTTTTGCAGAGGGGAACGATAATTAATTCCCCAAATCAGTTTGCCAGCGATTTTCAGGTGAATTGAATGAGTTTTCCAAAGCCAGTCAGCTGGGAGGGGTGGATGAATCCGGAAACAGCCTGTTTCCTTGTGACTCAATCAAGCCCACTATCAACAAGGACTCTTCCATTTCTTTGGCTCTTTTCACATTTTTCCTCTTTATCATGGTTTGTAATGAATTTTCTGATGTGAGGTTTAATTTTGAAGCTGGAATATGGAGATCAAGACACGGAAGGAATGGTGTTTTTCAATCAGGGCACAGCTGTTGGCTTGCTCCAATTCTGGCTTTCTGTCATGGTTTTGGGTGCCTCAGCCGAGTTTTGGTTTCTTGAGCGGCAATTTCCTAAATGATTTCTTGGTCTGAGTTGGTTTTGCCTTCTTCCTTCCCAAATTTTGTATTCTTTTTTTTTTTTTAATGATGATGAAATCAGATCAGACCTATTGTCATGTTTAATCCCAGTGTGAGTCAAGTTGGGAGTTGATAGTTTCTTTTCTTTTCTTTTTTTTTTTTTTTTTTTTTACAGAGGATCAGTTTAGTATGCATTAAGTAAAGATTTCAACAGTTTGCACCCCCATAGAAACACAAAGTGAAATATATTATTTAAGTACTCGTTATAGCATTAAATCTCAATGCAGAGCACATTAAGGACAGAGATCCTACATGAGGAGTAAGTGCACAGTGACTCCTGTTGTTGACTTTACCAATTGACACTCCTGTCTATGGCATCAGTAATCTCCCTATGCTCCAGTCATGAGTTTCCAAGGCTATGGAAGCCCTCTGAGTTCTCCGACTCTTATCTTGTTTAGACAAGGTCATAGTCAAAGTGGAGGTTCTCTCCTCCCTTCAGAGAAAGGTACCTCCTTCTTTGAAGACCTGTTCTTTCCACTGAGATCTCACTCACAGAGATCTTTTGCCAGAGTGTCTTGGCTTTCCATTCCTGGAATACTCTCATGGGAGGCGTTGGTGGTATAGTGGTGAGCATAGCTGCCTTCCAAATTTTGTATTCTGACGCAATACAAACACGAGTTTAGACAGCAGATCCATTATGAAAAAAAAAAAAAAAAAAACAATTGGCGTGTCATGCTTAGAATTCTAGAGGCAGCACGACCAACATGAGTTTTTGTGTTTTGGACAAAGAAATGGAACCCTTTTGCAGAGGGGAACGATAATTAATTCCCCAAATCAGTTTGCCAGCGATTTTCTGGTGAATTGAATGAGTTTTCCAAAGCCAGTCAGCTGGCAGGGGTGGATGAATCCGGAAACAGCCTGTTTCCTTGTGACTAAATCAAGCCCACTATCAACAAGGACTCTTCCATTTCTTTGGCTCTTTTCACATTTTTCTTCTTTATCATGGTTTGTAATGAATTTTCTGATGTGAGCTTTGATTTTGAGGCTGGAATATGGAGTTCAAGACATGGAAGGAATGGTCTTTTTCAATCAGGGCACAGCTGTTGGCTTGCTCCAATTCTGGCTTTCTGTCATGGTTTTGGGTGCCTCAGCCGAGTTTTGGTTTCTTGAGCGGCAATTTCCTAAAGGATTTCTGGGTCTGAGTTGGTTTTGCCTTCTTCCTTCCCAAATTTTGTATTCTGACGCAATACACACACGAGTTTAGACAGCAGATCCATTATGAAATAAAAAACAAAACCAATTAGCGTGTTATGCTTAGAATTCTAGAGGCAGCACGACCAACATGAGTTTTTGTGTTTTGGAAAAAGAAATGGAACCCTTTTGCAGAGGGGAACGATAATTAATTCCCCAAATCAGTTTGCCAGCGATTTTCAGGTGAATTGAATGAGTTTTCCAAAGCCAGTCAGCTGGGAGGGGTGGATGAATCCGGAAACAGCCTGTTTCCTTGGGACTAAATCAAGCCCACTATCAACAAAGACTCTTCCATTTCTTTGGCTCTTTTCACAGTTTTCCTCCTTATCGTGGTTTGTATTGAATTTTCTGATGTGAGGTTTGATTTTGAAGCTCGAATATGGAGTTGAAGACCCAGAAGGAATGGTCCTTTTCAATCAGGGCACAGCTGTTGGCTTGCTCCAATTCTGGCTTTCTTTCATGGTTTTGGGTGCCTCAGCCGAGTTTTGGTTTCTTGAGTGGCAATTTCCTAAAGGATTTCTGGGTGTGAGTTGGTTTTGCCTTCTTCCCAAATTTTGTATTCTGACGCAATACAAACACGAGTTTAGACAGCAGATCCATTATTAAATAAAAAAAAACAAAACCAATTAGCGTGTCCTGCTTAGAATTCTAGAGGCAGCACGACCAACATGAGTTTTTGTGTTTTGGAAAAAGAAATGGAACCCTTTTGCAGAGGGGCACGATAATTAATTCCCCAAATCAGTTTGCCAGCGATTTTCAGGTGAATTGAATGAGTTTTCCAAAGCCAGTCAGCTGGGAGGGGTGGATGAATCCGGAAACAGCCTGTTTCCTTGTGACTCAATCAAGCCCACTATCAACAAGGACTCTTCCATTTCTTTGGCTCTTTTCACATTTTTCCTCTTTATCATGGTTTGTAATGAATTTTCTGATGTGAGGTTTAATTTTGAAGCTGGAATATGGAGATCAAGACACGGAAGGAATGGTGTTTTTCAATCAGGGCACAGCTGTTGGCTTGCTCCAATTCTGGCTTTCTGTCATGGTTTTGGGTGCCTCAGCCGAGTTTTGGTTTCTTGAGCGGCAATTTCCTAAATGATTTCTTGGTCTGAGTTGGTTTTGCCTTCTTCCTTCCCAAATTTTGTATTCTTTTTTTTTTTTTAATGATGATGAAATCAGATCAGACCTATTGTCATGTTTAATCCCAGTGTGAGTCAAGTTGGGAGTTGATAGTTTCTTTTCTTTTCTTTTTTTTTTTTTTTTTTTTTACAGAGGATCAGTTTAGTATGCATTAAGTAAAGATTTCAACAGTTTGCACCCCCATAGAAACACAAAGTGAAATATATTATTTAAGTACTCGTTATAGCATTAAATCTCAATGCAGAGCACATTAAGGACAGAGATCCTACATGAGGAGTAAGTGCACAGTGACTCCTGTTGTTGACTTTACCAATTGACACTCCTGTCTATGGCATCAGTAATCTCCCTATGCTCCAGTCATGAGTTTCCAAGGCTATGGAAGCCCTCTGAGTTCTCCGACTCTTATCTTGTTTAGACAAGGTCATAGTCAAAGTGGAGGTTCTCTCCTCCCTTCAGAGAAAGGTACCTCCTTCTTTGAAGACCTGTTCTTTCCACTGAGATCTCACTCACAGAGATCTTTTGCCAGAGTGTCTTGGCTTTCCATTCCTGGAATACTCTCATGGGAGGCGTTGGTGGTATAGTGGTGAGCATAGCTGCCTTCCAAATTTTGTATTCTGACGCAATACAAACACGAGTTTAGACAGCAGATCCATTATGAAAAAAAAAAAAAAAAAAACAATTGGCGTGTCATGCTTAGAATTCTAGAGGCAGCACGACCAACATGAGTTTTTGTGTTTTGGACAAAGAAATGGAACCCTTTTGCAGAGGGGAACGATAATTAATTCCCCAAATCAGTTTGCCAGCGATTTTCTGGTGAATTGAATGAGTTTTCCAAAGCCAGTCAGCTGGCAGGGGTGGATGAATCCGGAAACAGCCTGTTTCCTTGTGACTAAATCAAGCCCACTATCAACAAGGACTCTTCCATTTCTTTGGCTCTTTTCACATTTTTCTTCTTTATCATGGTTTGTAATGAATTTTCTGATGTGAGCTTTGATTTTGAGGCTGGAATATGGAGTTCAAGACATGGAAGGAATGGTCTTTTTCAATCAGGGCACAGCTGTTGGCTTGCTCCAATTCTGGCTTTCTGTCATGGTTTTGGGTGCCTCAGCCGAGTTTTGGTTTCTTGAGCGGCAATTTCCTAAAGGATTTCTGGGTCTGAGTTGGTTTTGCCTTCTTCCTTCCCAAATTTTGTATTCTGACGCAATACACACACGAGTTTAGACAGCAGATCCATTATGAAATAAAAAACAAAACCAATTAGCGTGTTATGCTTAGAATTCTAGAGGCAGCACGACCAACATGAGTTTTTGTGTTTTGGAAAAAGAAATGGAACCCTTTTGCAGAGGGGAACGATAATTAATTCCCCAAATCAGTTTGCCAGCGATTTTCAGGTGAATTGAATGAGTTTTCCAAAGCCAGTCAGCTGGGAGGGGTGGATGAATCCGGAAACAGCCTGTTTCCTTGGGACTAAATCAAGCCCACTATCAACAAAGACTCTTCCATTTCTTTGGCTCTTTTCACAGTTTTCCTCCTTATCGTGGTTTGTATTGAATTTTCTGATGTGAGGTTTGATTTTGAAGCTCGAATATGGAGTTGAAGACCCAGAAGGAATGGTCCTTTTCAATCAGGGCACAGCTGTTGGCTTGCTCCAATTCTGGCTTTCTTTCATGGTTTTGGGTGCCTCAGCCGAGTTTTGGTTTCTTGAGTGGCAATTTCCTAAAGGATTTCTGGGTGTGAGTTGGTTTTGCCTTCTTCCCAAATTTTGTATTCTGACGCAATACAAACACGAGTTTAGACAGCAGATCCATTATTAAATAAAAAAAAACAAAACCAATTAGCGTGTCCTGCTTAGAATTCTAGAGGCAGCACGACCAACATGAGTTTTTGTGTTTTGGAAAAAGAAATGGAACCCTTTTGCAGAGGGGCACGATAATTAATTCCCCAAATCAGTTTGCCAGCGATTTTCAGGTGAATTGAATGAGTTTTCCAAAGCCAGTCAGCTGGGAGGGGTGGATGAATCCGGAAACAGCCTGTTTCCTTGTGACTCAATCAAGCCCACTATCAACAAGGACTCTTCCATTTCTTTGGCTCTTTTCACATTTTTCTTCTTTATCATGGTTTGTTATGAATTTTCTGATGTGAGTTTTGATTTTGAAGCTGGAATATGGAGTTCAAGACACGGAAGGAATGGTCTTTTTCAATCAGGGCACAGCTGTTGGCTTGCTCCAATTCTGGCTTTCTGTCATGGTTTTGGGTGCCTCAGCCGAGTTTTGGTTTCTTGAGCGGCAAGTTCCTAAAGGATTTCTGGGTCTGAGTTGGTTTTGCTTTATTCCTTCCCAAATTTTGTATTCTGACGCAATACAAACACGAGTTTAGACAGCAGATCCATTATGAAATAAAAAAAAAAAAACAAAACCAATTAGCGTGTCATGCTTAGAATTCTAGAGGCAGCACGACCAACATGAGTTTTTGTGTTTTGGAAAAAGAAATGGAACCCTTTTGCAGAGGGGAACGATAATTAATTCCCCAAATCAGTTTGCCAGCGATTTTCAGGTGAATTGAATGAGTTTTCCAAAGCCAGTCAGCTGGGAGGGGTGGATGAATGCGGAAACAGCCTGTTTCCTTGTGACTAAATCAAGCCCACTATCAAAAAGGACGCTTGCATTTCTTTGGCTCTTTTCACATTTTTCTTCTTTATCATGTTTTGTAATGAATTTTCTGATGTGAGCTTTGATTTTGAGGCTGGAATATGCAGTCCAAGACACGGAAGGAATGGTCTTTTTCAATCAGGGCACAGCTGTTGGCTTGCTCCAATTCTGGCTTTCTGTCATGGTTTTGGGTGCCTCAGCCGAGTTTTGGTTTCTTGAGCGGCAATTTCCTAAAGGATTTCTGGGTCTGAGTTGGCTTTGCCTTCTTCCTTCCCAAATTTTGTATTCTGACACAATACACACACGAGTTTAGACAGCAGATCCATTATGAAAGAAAAAAAAATCAAAACAAATGAGCGTGTCATGCTTAGAATTCTAGAGGCAGCACGACCAACATGAGTTTTTGTGTTTTGGACAAAGAAATGGAACCCTTTTGCAGAGGGGAACGATAATTCATTCCCCAAATCAGTTTGCCAGTGATTTTCAGGTGAATTGAATGAGTTTTCCAAAGCCAGTCAGCTGGGAGGGGTGGATGAATCCGGAAACAGCCTGTTTCCTTGGGACTAAATCAAGCCCACTATCAACAAAGACTCTTGCATTTCTTTGGCTCTTTTCATATTTTTCTTCTTTATCATGGTTTGTAATGAATTTTCTGATGTGCGCTTTGATTTTGAGGCTGGAATATGGAGTTCAAGACACGGAAGGAATGGTCTTTTTCAATCAGGGCACAGCTGTTGGCTTGCTCCAATTCTGGCTTTCTGTCATGGTTTTGGGTGCCTCAGCCGAGTTTTGGTTTCTTGAGCGGCAATTTCCTAAAGGATTTCTGGGTCTGAGTTGGTTTTGCCTTCTTCCTTCCCAAATTTTGTATTCTGACGCAATACAAACACGAGTTTAGACTGCAAATCCATTAGGGAAGAAAAAACAAAACCAATTAGCATGTCATGCTTAGAATTCTAGAGGCAGCACGAACAACGTTTGAAGCTACAAGTAACATGACCAATGTGAGATTTTTTGTTTTGAAAAATAAAATGGAACACTTTGGCTGTGGTGACAGATAGTAATTGCCTCCGTTCAGGTTATTTCAGTCAATATTCCACAGGCAGTCAGCTGGAGCGGTGGATGAATCGGGGAATAGCCGCTTTCCTTGCGACTAAATCAAGCCCAATATCATTATTGATTCTTGAATTTTTGGCTTTTTTCTCATTTTTCTTATTTATCATGGTTTGTAATGAATTTTCTGATGTGAGCTTTGGTTTTGAGGCTGGCATATTGAGTTCAGTGCACAAGAGGGAAGTTCTTTTTCAATCAGGGCACAGCTGTTGGCTTGCTCCAATTCTGGCTTCCTTTCATTGCTTTGGGTGCCTCAGCTGACCTTTGGTTTCTTGAGTGGCAATTTCCTTAATGTTTTCTGGGTCTGAATTGGTTTTGCCTTGATCCTTCCCAAATTTTGTATTCTGACACAATACAAACAAGAGTTTGGACAGAGTAGCCATTATGAAATAAAAAACACAACACATAAGCATTTGAAGCTTATACATCTACAGGTAACACGAGCAAGGTGAGTTTTTGTGTTTTGGAAAATAAAATGGAACACTTTGGCTGAGGTGACAGATATTAATTGACTCCAAACTGAGTTTCACTGCAATTTTCAGGTTAATTCAGTCAGAATTCCACAGGCAGTCAGCTGGAGGGGTGGATGCATCTGGGAACAGCCGGTTTCCTTGCGACTAAATCAAGCCCAATATAATTATGGATTCTTGCATTTCTTTGGGTTTATTCTGATTTTTCTTATTTATCATTGTTTTTAATGATTTTTCTGATGTGAGCTTTGGTTTTGAGGCTGCAATATGGAGTTCAGGGCACCAGAGTAATGGTCTTTTTCAATCAGAGCACAGCTGTAGGCTTGCTCAAATTCTGGCTTGCTGTCATTGTTTTGGGTGCCTCCGCCGATTTGAGGTTTCTTGAGTGGCAATTTCCTAAACGTTTTCTGAGTCTCAGTTGGTTTTGACTTCTTTCCTTTCCAAATTTTGTATTCTGACGCAATACAAACAAGAGTTTGGACAGACTAGCCATTATGAAAAAAAAAAAAAAAAACATCAAATGGGCTTTTGAAGCTACAGGTAACACGAACAAGGTGACATTTTGTGTTTTGGAAAATAAAATGAACACGTTGGCTGCGGTAACAGATATTAACTGCCTCTATTCAGGTTAATTCAGTCAGAATTCCACAGGCAGTCAGCTGGAGAGGTGGATGAATCCGGGAACAGCCGGTTTCCTTGCGACTAAATCCAGCCCAATATCATTATGGATTCTTGCATTTCTTTGTCTTTTTTTCTCTTTTTTCTTATTTATCATGGTTTGCAATGAATTTTCTGATGTGAGCTTTGGTTTTGAGGCTGCAATATGGAGTTCAGGGCATGGGAGGAATGGTCTTTTTCAAACAGGGCACAGCTGTTGGCTTGCTCAAATTCTGGCTTGCTGTCATTGGTTTGGGTGCCTCAGCTGACTTTTAGTTTCTTGAACGGCAATTTCCTAAATGTTTTCTGGGTCTGAGTTGGTTTTGCCTTCTTCCTTCCCAAATGTTGTATTCTGATGCAATACAAACAAGACTTTGGACAGAGTACCATTATGAAAGAAAAAAAAATTGCCCTTTCAGGAGTAGAAATCTACAGGTAACACGACCAAGATGAGTTTTTGTGTTTTGGAAAAAGACATGGAACACTTTGGCTGAGGTGACAGATATTAATTGTCTCCAAACCGAGTTTCACTGCGAATTTCATTTTAATTCAGTCAGAAACCACAGACACTCAGCTGGGAGGTGTGGAAGAATCTGGAAACAAACATTAACAAGGGAGTAAATCAAGCCCAATATCACTAAGAACTACTGCATTTCTTTGGATTTTTTCTGATTTTTCTTATTTATCATGGTTTGTAATGAATTTCCTGATGTGGGGTTTGGTTTTGAGGTTGCAATATCGAGTTCAGGGCACAAGAGGAAGGTTCTTTTTCAATCAGGGCACAGCTGTTGGCTTGCTCCAATTCTGGCTTGCTTTCAAGGTTTTGGATGCCTCCGCGGCCCTTTGTTTCTTGAGCGGCAATTTCCTTAATGTTTTCTGGGTCTGAGTTGGTTTTGCCTTCTTCCTTCCCAAAATTTGTATTCTGCCCAAATACAAACAAGAGTTTGGGCAGAGTAGCCATTATGAAACAAAAAACACAACAAATAGGCGTTTGAAGCTTAGAAATCTACAGGTAACACGACCAAGGTGAGTTTTTGTGTTTTGGAAAATCAAATGGAACACTTTGGCTGAGGTGGCAGATATTAATTGCCTCCAAACTGAGTTTCACTGCGATTTTCAGGTTAACTCAGTCCGAATTCCACAGGCAGTCAGCTGGAGACGTGGATGAATCCGGGAACAGCCGGTTTCCTTGCGACTAAATCAAGCCCAATATCATTATGGATTCTTGCATTTCTTTGGCTTTTTTCTCATCTTTCTTATTTATCATGGTTTGTAATGAATTTTCTGATGTGAGCTTTGGTTTTGAGGTTGGCATATTGAGTTCAGGTCACTTTTTCCATCAGGGCACAGCTGTTTGCTTGCTCCAATTCTGGCTTGCTGTCATTGTTTTGGATGTCTCAGCTGACTTCTGGTTCCTTGAGCGTCAATTTCCTAAATGTTTTCTGGTTCTGAGTTGGTTTTACCTTCTTCCTTCCCAAATTTTGTATTCTGACCCAATACAAACAAGAGTTTGGACACAGGAGCCATTAAGAAATAAAAAACACAACAAATAAGCATTTGAAGCTTATACATCTACAGGTAACACAACCAAGGTGAGTTTTTGTGTTTTGGAAAATCAAATGGAACACTTTGGCTGAGGTAACAGATAGTAATTGCCTCCAAACTGAGTTTCACTGCGATTTTCAGGTTAATTCAGTCAGAATTCCACAGGGAGTCAGCTGGAGGGGTGGATGAATCCGGGAACAGCCGGTTTCCTTTAGCCTAAATCAAGCCCAATATCATTATGGATTCTTGCATTTCTTTGGCTTTTTTTTCATTTTTCTTATTTACCATGGTTTGTAATGAATTTTCTGATGTGAACTTTGGTTTTGAGGCTGCAATATGGAGTTCAGGGCACCGGAGGAATGGTCTTTTTCAAACAGCCACAGCTGTTGGCCTGCTCCAATTCTGGCTTGCTGTCATTGTTTTGAGTGCCTCAGCCGATCTGTGTTTCCTTGAGCAGCAATTTCCTAAATGTTTTCTGGGTCTGAGTTGGTTTTGCCTCCTTCCTTCCCAAATTTTGTATTCTGATGCAATAGAAACAAGAGTTTGGGCAGAGTTTCCATTATGAAATTAAAACACAACAAATAGGCGTTTGAAGCTTATACATCTACAGGTAACACGACCAAGGTGAGTTTTTGTGTTTTGGAAAATCAAATGGAACACTTTGGCTGAGGTGACAGATATTAATTGCCTCCAAACTGAGTTTCACTGCGATTTTCAGATTAATTCAGTCAGAATTCTACGGGCAGTCACCTGGAGGGGTGGATGAATCCTGGAACAGCCAGTTTCCTTGCGACTAAATCAAGCCCAATATCATTATGGATTCTTGAATTTCTTTGGCTTTTTTCTCCGTTTTGTTATTTATCATGGTTTGTAATGAATTTTCTAATGTGAGTTTTGGTTTTGAGGCTGCAATATGGAGTTCAGGGCACCGGGGGAATGGTCTTTTTCAAACAGGGCACAGCTGTTGGCTTGCTCCAATTCTGGCTTTCTGTCATGGTTTTGGGTGCCTCAGCCGAGTTTTGGTTTACTGAGCGGCAATTTCCTAAATGATTTCTGGGTCTGAGTTGGTTTTGCCTTCTTCCTTCCCAAATTTTGTATTCTGACAGCATACATACAAAGTTTCTGCAGAGTAGCCATTATGAAATAAAAAACACAACAAATAGGCATTTGAAGCATTGAAATCTACAGGTCACACGACCTAGGTGAGTTTTTGTGTTTTGGAAAATAAATTGGAACACTTTGGCTGAGGTGACAGATAGTAATTGCCTCCAAACTGAGTTTCACTGCGATTTTCAGGTTAATTCTGTCCGAATTCCACAGGCAGTCAGCTGGGAGGTGTGGATGCATCTGGGAACAGCCGGTTTCCATGCTACTAAATCCAGCCCAATATCATTATGGATTCTTGCATTTCTTTGGCTTTTTTCTCATCTTTCTTATTTATCATCGTTTGTAATGAATTTTCTGATGTGAGCTTTGGTTTTGAGGTTGGCATATTGAGTTCAGGTCACTTTTTCCATCAGGGCACAGCTGTTTGCTTGCTCCAATTCTGGCTTGCTGTCATTGTTTTGGATGTCTCAGCTGACTTCTGGTTCCTTGAGCGTCAATTTCCTAAATGTTTTCTGGTTCTGAGTTGGTTTTACCTTCTTCCTTCCCAAATTTTGTATTCTGACCCAATACAAACAAGAGTTTGGACACAGGAGCCATTAAGAAATAAAAAACACAACAAATAAGCATTTGAAGCTTATACATCTACAGGTAACACGACCAAGGTGAGTTTTTGTGTTTTGGAAAATCAAATGGAACACTTTGGCTGAGGTGACAGATATTAATTGCCTCCAAACTGAGTTTCACTGCGATTTTCAGGTTAATTCAGTCAGAATTCCACAGGCAGTCAGCTGGAGGTGTGGATGAATCCGGGAACAGCAGGTTTCTTGTGACTAAATCCAGCCTAACATCATTATGGATTCTTTCATTTCTTTGGCTTTTTTCTCTTTTTTCTTATTTACCATGGTTTGTAATGAATTTTCTAATGTGAGTTTTGGTTTTGAGGCTGCAATATGTAGTTCAGGGAACAAGAGGAAGGTTCTTTTTCAATCAGGGCACAGCTGTTGGCTTGCTCCAATTCTGGCTTGCTGTCATTGTTTTGAGTGCCTCAGCCGATTATTGGTTTCTTGAGCGGCAATTTCCTAAATGTTTTCTGGGTCTGAGTTGGTTTTGCATTCTTCCTTCCCAAATTTTGTATTCTGCCGCAATACAAACAAGAGTTTGGACAGAGTAGCCATTATGAAATAAAAAACACAACAAATAGGCTTTTGAAGCTTAGAAATCTACAGGTAATATGACCAAGGTGAGTTTTTGTGTTTTGGAAAATCAAATGGAACACTTTGGCTGAGGTGACAGATATTAATTGCCTCCAAACTGAGTTTCACTGCGATATTCAGGTTAATTCAGTCAAAATTCCACAGGCAGTCAGCTGGAGGGGTGGATGAATCTGGGAACAGCCAGTTTCCTTGCGACTGAATCAAGCCCAATATCATTATGGATTCTTGCATTTCTTTGGCTTTTTTCTCATTTTTCTTATTTATCGTGGTTTCTAATTAATTTTCTGATGTGAGCTTTGGTTTTGAGGCTGGCATATGGAGTTCAGGGCACAAGAGAAAGGTTCTTTCAATCAGGGCACAGCTGTTGGCTTGCTCAAATTCTGGCTTGCTGTCATTGTTTTGGGTGCCTCAGCTGACTTTTGGTTTCTTGAGCGGCAATTTCCTAAATGTTTTCTGGGTCTGAGTTGGTTTTGCCTTCTTCCTTCCCAAATTTTGTATTCTGACGCCATACAAACAAGAGTTTGGACAGAGTAGCCATTATGAAATAAAAAACACAACAAATAGGCGTTTGAAGCTTAGAAATCTACAGGTAACACGATGAAGGTGAGTTTTTGTGTTTTGGAAAATAAAGTGGAACACTTTGGCTCAGGTTGCAGATATTAATTGCCTCCACAATGAGTTTCACTGCGATTTTCAGGTGAATTCCGTCAGAATTCCACAGGCAGTCAGCTGGAGGCGTGGATGAATCTGGGAACAGCCAGTTTCCTTGCGACTAAATCAAGCCCAATATCATTATGGATTCTTGCATTTCTTTGGCTTTTTTCTCATATTCTTATGTATCATGGTTTGTAATGAATTTTCTGATGTGAGCTTTGGTTTTGAGGCTGGCATATTGAGTTCAGAGCACCGGAGGAATGGTCTTTTTCAAACAGGGCACAGCTGTTGGCCTGCTCCAATTCTGGCTTGCTGTCATGGTTTTGTGGGCCTCAGCCGATTATTCGTTTCTTGAGCGGCAATTTCCTAAATGTTTTCTGGGTCTGAGTTGGTTTTGCCTTCTTCCTTCCCAAATGTTGTATTCTGATGCAATACAAACAAGACTTTGGACAGAGTACCATTATGAAAGAAAAAAAAATTTGCCCTTTCAGGAGTAGAAATCTACAGGTAACATCACCAAGATGAGTTTCTGTGTTTTGGAAAAAGACATGGAACACTTTGGCTGAGGTGACAGATATTAATTGCCTCCAAACCGAGTTTCACTGCGAATTTCATTTTAATTCAGTCAGAAACCACAGACACTCAGCTGGGAGGTGTGGAAAAATCTGGAAACAGACATTAACAAGGGAGTAAATCAAGCCCAATATCACTAAGAACTACTGCATTTCTTTGGATTTTTTCTGATTTTTCTTATTTATCATGGTTTGTAATGAATTTCCTGATGTGAGGTTTGGTTTTGAGGTTGCAATATCGAGATCAGGGCACAAGAGGAAGGTTCTTTTTCAATCAGGGCATAGCTGTTGGCTTGCTCCAATTCTGTCTTGCTTTCAAGGTTTTGGATGCCTCCGCGGCCCTTTGTTTCTTGAGCGGCAATTTCCTAAATGTTTTCTGGGTCTGAGTTGGTTTTGCTTTCTTCCTTCCCAAAATTTATATTCTGCCCAAATACAAACAAGAGTTTGGGCAGAGTAGCCATTATGAAACAAAAAACACAACAAATAGGCGTTTGAAGCTTAGAAATCTACAGGTAACACGACCAAGGTGAGTTTTTGTGTTTTGGAAAATCAAATGGAACACTTTGGCTGAGGTGGCAGATATTAATTGCCTCCAAACTGAGTTTCACTGCGATTTTCAGGTTAATTCAGTCAGAATTACACAGGAACTCAGCAGGAGGGTTGGATGAATCTGGGAATATCCGGTTTCCTTGCGACTAAATCAAGCCCAATATCATTATGGATTCTTGCGTTTCTTTGGCTTTTTTCTCATTTTTCTTATTTATCATGGTTTGTAATGAATTTTCTGATGTGAGCTTTGGTTTTGAGGCTGCAATATCGAGTTCAAGGCACAAGAGGAAGGTTCTTTTTCAATCAGGGCACAGCTGCTGGCTTGCTCCAATTCTGGCTTGCTGTCATTGTTTTGGATGCCTCAGCCAATTTGTGGTTTCTAATGTGGCAATTTCCTAAATGTTTTCTGAGTCTCAGTTGATTTTGCCTTCTTCCTTCCCAAATTTTGTATTCTGACCCAATACAAACAAGAGTTTGAACAGAATAGCCATTATGAAATAAAAAAAACAACAAATAGGCTTTTGAAGCTACAGGTAACATGACCAAGGTGAGATTTTTTGTTTTGGAAAATAAAATGGAACACTCTTGCTGTGGTGACAGATATTAACTGCCTCCAAACTGAGTTTCACTGCGATTTTCAGGTTAATTCAGTCAGAATTCCACAGGCAGTCAGTTGGAGGAGTGGATGCATCTGGGAACAGCCGGTTTACTTGCGACTAAATCCAGCCCAATATCATCATGGATTCTTGCATTTCTTTGGCTTTTTTCTCATTTTTCTTATTTTTCGTGGTTTGTAATGAATTTTCTGATGTGAGCTTTGGATTTGAGGCTGCCATATGGACTTAAGGGCATAAGAGGAAGGTTCTTATTCAATCAGGGCACAGCTGTTGGCTAGCTCCAATTTTGGCTTGCTGTCATTGTTTTGGGTGCCTCAGCTGACTTTTGGGTTCTTGAACGGCAATTATCTAAACGTTTTCTGGGTCTGAGTCGGTTTTGCCTTCTTCCTTCCCAAATTTTGTATTCTCACGCAATACAAACAAGAGTTTGGACAGAGTAGCAATTATGAAATAAAAAACACAACAAATAGGCATTTGAAGCTTTGAAATCTACAGGTAACACGACCAAGTGAGTTTTTGTGTTTTGGAAAATCAAATGGAACACGTTGGCTGAGGTGACAGATATTAACTGCCTCCGTTCAGGTTAATTCAGTCAATATTCCAGAGGCAGTCAGCTGGATGGGTGGATGAATCCGGGAATAGCCGGTTTCCTTGCGACTAAATCAAGCCCAATATCATTATGGATTCTTGCATTTCTTTCTCTTTTTTCTCATATTCTTATGTATCATGGTTTGTAATGGATTTTCTGATGTGAGCTTTGGTTTTGAGGCTGCAATATGGAGTTCAGGGCACCGGGGGAATGGTCTTTTTCAAACAGGGCACAGCTGTTGGCCTGCTCCAATTCTGGCTTGCTGTCATTGTTTTGAGTGCCTCAGCTGACTTTTGGTTTGTTGAGCAGCAATTTCCTAAATGTTTTCTGGGTCTGAGTTGGTTTTGCCTTCTTCCTTCTCAAATTTTGTATTCTGCCACAATACAAACAAGAGTTTGGGCAGAGTTTCCATTATGAAATAAAAAACACAACCAATAAGCGTTTGAAGCTTATACATCTACAGGTAACACGACCAAGGTGAGTTTTTGTGTTTTGGAAAATCAAATGGAACACTTTGGCTGAGGTGACAGATATTAATTTCCTCCAAACTGAGTTTCACTGCGATTTTCAGGTTAATTCAGTCAGAATTCCACAGGCAGTCAGCTGGAGGGGTGGATGAATCTGGGAACAGCCAGTTACCTTGCGACTAAATCAAGACCAATATCATTATAGATTCTTGCATTTCTTTGGCTTTTTTCTCATTTTTCTTATTTACCATGGTTTGTAATGAATTTTCTGATGTGAACTATGATTTTGAGGCTGCAATATGGAGTTCAGGGCACCGGAGGAATCGTCTTTTTCAAACAGCCACAGCTGTTGGCCTGCTCCAATTCTGGCTTGCTGTCATTGTTTTGAGTGCCTCAGCCGATCTTTGTTTCCTTGAGTGGTAATTTCCTAAATGTTTTCTGGGTCTGAGTTGGTTTTGCCTTCTTCCTTCCCAAATTTTGTATTCTGCCGCAATACAAACAAGAGTTTGGGCAGAGTTTCCATTATGAAATAAAAAACAAAACCAATAAGCGTTTGAAGCTTATACATCTACAGGTAACACGACCTAGGTGAGTTTTTGTGTTTTGGAAAATCAAATGGAACACTTTGGCTGAGGTGACAGATATTAATTGCCTCCAAACTGAGTTTCACTGCGATTTTCAGGTTAATTCAGTCGGAATTCTACGGGCAGTCAGCAGGAGGGGTGGATGAATCTGGGAACAGCCAGTTACCTTGCGACTAAATCAAGCCCAATATCATTATGGATTCTAGAATTTATTTGGCTTTTTTCTCTGTTTTGTTATTTATAATGGTTTGTAATGAATTTTCTAATGTGAGTTTTGGTTTTGAGGCTGCAATATGGAGTTCAGGGCACCGGGGGAATGGTCTTTTTCAAACAGGGCACAGCTGTTGGCCTGCTCCAATTCTGGCTTGCTGTCATTGTTTTGGGTGCTTCAGCTGACTTTTGGTTTCCTGAGCGGAAATTTTAAATGTTTTCTGGGTCCGAGTTGGTTTTGCCTTCTTCCTTTCCAAATTTTGTATTCTGACGCAATACAAACAAGAGTTTCTGCAGAGTAGCCATTATGAAATAAAAAACACAACAAATAGGCATTTGAAGCTTTGATATCTACAGGTAACACGACCTAGGTGAGTTTTTGTGTTTTGGAAAATCAAATGTAACAATTTGGCTGAGGTGACAGATATTAATTGCCTCCAATTAATATTTTCAGGTTAATTCTGTCCGAATTCCACAGGCAGTCAGCTGGAGGGGTGGATGAATCCGGGAACAGCCGGTTTCCTTGCGACTGAATCAAGGCCAATATCATTATGGTTTCTTGCATTTCTTTCTCTTTTTTCTCATTTTTCTTATTTATCATGGTTTGGAATGAATTTTCAGATGTGAGCTTTGGTTTTGAGGCTGCAATATGGAGTTCAGGGCACCGGGGGAATGGTCTTTTTCAAACAGGGCACAGCTGTTGGCCTGCTCCAATTCTGGCTTGCTGTCATTGTTTTGGGTGCCTCAGCTGACTTTTGGGTTCTTGAGCAGCAATTTCCTAAATGTTTTCTGGGTCTGAGTTGGTTTTGCCTTCTTCCTTCCCAAATTTTGTATTCTCACGCAATACAAACAAGAGTTTGGACAGAGTAGCAATTATGAAATAAAAAACACAACAAATAGGCATTTGAAGCTTTGAAATCTACAGGTAACACGACCAAGTGAGTTTTTGTGTTTTGGAAAATCAAATGGAACACGTTGGCTGAGGTGACAGATATTAACTGCCTCCGTTCAGGTTAATTCAGTCAATATTCCAGAGGCAGTCAGCTGGATGGGTGGATGAATCCGGGAATAGCCGGTTTCCTTGCGACTAAATGAAGCCAAATATCATTATGGATTCTTGCATTTCTTTCTCTTTTTTCTCATATTCTTATGTATCATGGTTTGTAATGGATTTTCTGATGTGAGCTTTGGTTTTGAGGCTGCAATATGGAGGTCAAGGCACCGGGGGAATGGTCTTTTTCAAACAGGGCACAGCTGTTGGCCTGCTCCAATTCTGGCTTGCTGTCATTGTTTTGAGTGCCTCAGCTGACTTTTGGTTTGTTGAGCAGCAATTTCCTAAATGTTTTCTGGGTCTGAGTTGGTTTTGCCTTCTTCCTTCTCAAATTTTGTATTCTGCCACAATACAAACAAGAGTTTGGGCAGAGTTTCCATTATGAAATAAAAAACACAACCAATAAGCGTTTGAAGCTTATACATCTACAGGTAACACGACCAAGGTGAGTTTTTGTGTTTTGGAAAATCAAAGGGAACACTTTGGCTGAGGTGACAGATATTAATTTCCTCCAAACTGAGTTTCACTGCGATTTTCAGGTTAATTCAGTCGGAATTCCACAGGCAGTCAGCTGGAGGGGTGGATGAATCTGGGAACAGCCAGTTACCTTGCGACTAAATCAAGACCAATATCATTATAGATTCTTGCATTTCTTTGGCTTTTTTCTCATTTTTCTTATTTACCATGGTTTGTAATGAATTTTCTGATGTGAACTATGATTTTGAGGCTGCAATATGGAGTTCAGGGCACCGGAGGAATCGTCTTTTTCAAACAGCCACAGCTGTTGGCCTGCTCCAATTCTGGCTTGCTGTCATTGTTTTGAGTGCCTCAGCCGGTCTTTGTTTCCTTGAGTGGTAATTTCCTAAATGTTTTCTGGGTCTGAGTTGGTTTTGCCTTCTTCCTTCCCAAATTTTGTATTCTGCCGCAATACAAACAAGAGTTTGGGCAGAGTTTCCATTATGAAATAAAAAACAAAACCAATAAGCGTTTGAAGCTTATACATCTACAGGTAACACGACCTAGGTGAGTTTTTGTGTTTTGGAAAATCAAATGGAACACTTTGGCTGAGGTGACAGATATTAATTTCCTCCAAACTGAGTTTCACTGCGATTTTCAGGTTAATTCAGTCGGAATTCTACGGGCAGTCAGCAGGAGGGGTGGATGAATCTGGGAACAGCCAGTTACCTTGCGACTAAATCAAGCCCAATATCATTATGGATTCTAGAATTTATTTGGCTTTTTTCTCTGTTTTGTTATTTATAATGGTTTGTAATGAATTTTCTAATGTGAGTTTTGGTTTTGAGGCTGCAATATGGAGTTCAGGGCACCGGGGGAATGGTCTTTTTCAAACAGGGCACAGCTGTTGGCCTGCTCCAATTCTGGCTTGCTGTCATTGTTTTGGGTGCTTCAGCTGACTTTTGGTTTCTTGAGCGGAAATTTTAAATGTTTTCTGGGTCCGAGTTGGTTTTGCCTTCTTCCTTTCCAAATTTTGTATTCTGACGCAATACAAACAAGAGTTTCTGCAGAGTAGCCATTATGAAATAAAAAACACAACAAATAGGCATTTGAAGCTTTGATATCTACAGGTAATTCGACCTAGGTGAGTTTTTGTGTTTTGGAAAATCAAATGTAACAATTTGGCTGAGGTGACAGATATTAATTGCCTCCAATTAATATTTTCAGGTTAATTCTGTCCGAATTCCACAGGCAGTCAGCTGGAGGGGTGGATGATCCGGGAACAGCCGGTTTCCTTGCGACTAAATCAAGGCCAATATCATTATGGTTTCTTGCATTTCTTTCTCTTTTTTCTCATTTTTCTTATTTATCATGGTTTGTAATGAATTTTCTGATGTGAGCTTTGGTTTTGAGGCTGCAATATGGAGTTCAGGGCACCGGGGGAATGGTCTTTTTCAAACAGGGCACAGCTGTTGGCCTGCTCCAATTCTGGCTTGCTGTCATTCTTTTGGGTGCTTCAGCACTTTTGGTTTGTTGAGCAGCAATTTCCTAAATGTTTTCTGGGTCTGAGTTGGTTTTGCCTTCTTCCTTCCCAAATTTTGTATTCTGACGCAATACAAACAAGAGTTTCGGCAGAGTAGCCATTATGAAATAAAAAACAAAACAAATAGGCGTTTGAAGCTTAGAAATCTACAGGTAACACAACCAATGTGAGTTTTTGTGTTTTGGAAAATCAAATGGAGCACTTTGGCTGAGGTGACAGATAGTAATTGCCTCCAAACTGAGTTTCACTGCGATTATCAGGTTAATTCAGTCAGAAATCCACAGGCAGTCAGCTGGAGGGGTGCATGAATCCGGGAACAGCCGGTTTCCTTTCGACTAAATCAAGCCCAATATCATTATAGATTCTTGCATTTCTTTGTAATGAATTTTCTGATGTGAGCTTTGGTTTTTAGGCTGCAATATGGAGTTCAGGGCACCGGAGGAATGGTCTTTTTCAAACAGGGCACAGATGTTGGCCAGCTCCAATTCTGGCTTGCTGTCATTGTTTTGAGTGCCTCAGCCGATTTCTGGTTTCTTGAGTGGAAATTTTAAATGTTTTCTGGATCCAAGTTGGTTTTGCCTTCTTCCTTCCCAAATTTTGTATTCTGACAGCATACAAACAAGAGTTTCGGCAGAGTAGCCATTATGAAATAAAAAACACAACAAATAGGCATTTGAAGCTTTGAAATCTACAGGAAACACGACCTAGGTGAGTTTTTGTGTTTTGGAAAATAAAGTGGAACACTTTGGCTGAGGTGACAGATATTGATTGCCTCCAAACTTAGTTTCACTGTGATTTTCAGGTTAATTCTGTCCGAATTCCACAGGCAGTCAGCTGGAGGGGTGGATGAATCCGGGAACAGCCGGTTTCCTTGCGACTGAATCAAGGCCAATATCATTATGGTTTCTTGCATTTCTTTCTCTTTTTTCTCATTTTTCTTATTTATCATGGTTTGGAATGAATTTTCAGATGTAAGCTTTGGTTTTGAGGCTGCAATATGGAGTTCAGGGCACCGGGGGAATGGTCTTTTTCAAACAGGGCACAGCTGTTGGCCTGCTCCAATTCTGGCTTGCTGTCATTGTTTTGAGTGCCTCAGCCGATTTGTGGTTTCTTGAGCAGCAATTTCCTAAATGTTTTCTGGGTCTGAGTTGGTTTTGCCTTCTTCCTTCCCAAATTTTGTATTCTGACGCCATAGAAACAAGAGTTTGGGCAGAGTAGCAATTATGAAATAAAAAACACAACAAATAGGCTTTTGAAGCTTTGAAATCTACAGGTAACACGACCAAGTGAGTTTTTGTGTTTTGGAAAATCAAATGGAACACTTTGGCTGAGGTGCCAGATATTAATTACCTCCAAACTGAGTTTCACTGCGATTATCAGGTTAATTCAGGCAGAATTCCACAGGCAGTCAGCTGGAGGGGTGGATGAATCCGGGAACAGCCGGTTTCCTTTCGACTAAATCAAGCCCAATATCATTATAGATTCTTGCATTTCTTTGGCTTTTTTCTCATTTTTCTTATTTACCATGGTTTGTAATGAATTTTCTGATGTGAACTATGATTTTGAGGCTGCAATATGGAGTTCAGGGCACCGGAGGAATCGTCTTTTTCAAACAGCCACAGCTGTTGGCCTGCTCCAATTCTGGCTTGCTGTCATTGTTTTGAGTGCCTCAGCCGATCTTTGTTTCCTTGAGTGGTAATTTCCTAAATGTTTTCTGGGTCTGAGTTGGTTTTGCCTTCTTCCTTCCCAAATTTTGTATTCTGCCGCAATACAAACAAGAGTTTGGGCAGAATTTCCATTATGAAATAAAAAACAAAACCAATAAGCGTTTGAAGCTTATACATCTACAGGTAACACGACCTAGGTGAGTTTTTGTGTTTTGGAAAATCAAATGGAACACTTTGGCTGAGGTGACAGATATTAATTTCCTCCAAACTGAGTTTCACTGCGATTTTCAGGTTAATTCAGTCGGAATTCTACGGGCAGTCAGCAGGAGGGGTGGATGAATCTGGGAACAGCCAGTTACCTTGCGACTAAATCAAGCCCAATATCATTATGGATTCTAGAATTTATTTGGCTTTTTTCTCTGTTTTGTTATTTATAATGGTTTGTAATGAATTTTCTAATGTGAGTTTTGGTTTTGAGGCTGCAATATGGAGTTCAGGGCACCGGGGGAATGGTCTTTTTCAAACAGGGCACAGCTGTTGGCCTGCTCCAATTCTGGCTTGCTGTCATTGTTTTGGGTGCTTCAGCTGACTTTTGGTTTCTTGAGCGGAAATTTTAAATGTTTTCTGGGTCCGAGTTGGTTTTGCCTTCTTCCTTTCCAAATTTTGTATTCTGACGCAATACAAACAAGAGTTTCTGCAGAGTAGCCATTATGAAATAAAAAACACAACAAATAGGCATTTGAAGCTTTGATATCTACAGGTAATTCGACCTAGGTGAGTTTTTGTGTTTTGGAAAATCAAATGTAACAATTTGGCTGAGGTGACAGATATTAATTGCCTCCAATTAATATTTTCAGGTTAATTCTGTCCGAATTCCACAGGCAGTCAGCTGGAGGGGTGGATGATCCGGGAACAGCCGGTTTCCTTGCGACTAAATCAAGGCCAATATCATTATGGTTTCTTGCATTTCTTTCTCTTTTTTCTCATTTTTCTTATTTATCATGGTTTGTAATGAATTTTCTGATGTGAGCTTTGGTTTTGAGGCTGCAATATGGAGTTCAGGGCACCGGGGGAATGGTCTTTTTCAAACAGGGCACAGCTGTTGGCCTGCTCCAATTCTGGCTTGCTGTCATTCTTTTGGGTGCTTCAGCACTTTTGGTTTGTTGAGCAGCAATTTCCTAAATGTTTTCTGGGTCTGAGTTGGTTTTGCCTTCTTCCTTCCCAAATTTTGTATTCTGACGCAATACAAACAAGAGTTTCGGCAGAGTAGCCATTATGAAATAAAAAACAAAACAAATAGGCGTTTGAAGCTTAGAAATCTACAGGTAACACAACCAATGTGAGTTTTTGTGTTTTGGAAAATCAAATGGAGCACTTTGGCTGAGGTGACAGATAGTAATTGCCTCCAAACTGAGTTTCACTGCGATTATCAGGTTAATTCAGTCAGAAATCCACAGGCAGTCAGCTGGAGGGGTGCATGAATCCGGGAACAGCCGGTTTCCTTTCGACTAAATCAAGCCCAATATCATTATAGATTCTTGCATTTCTTTGTAATGAATTTTCTGATGTGAGCTTTGGTTTTTAGGCTGCAATATGGAGTTCAGGGCACCGGAGGAATGGTCTTTTTCAAACAGGGCACAGATGTTGGCCAGCTCCAATTCTGGCTTGCTGTCATTGTTTTGAGTGCCTCAGCCGATTTCTGGTTTCTTGAGTGGAAATTTTAAATGTTTTCTGGATCCAAGTTGGTTTTGCCTTCTTCCTTCCCAAATTTTGTATTCTGACAGCATACAAACAAGAGTTTCGGCAGAGTAGCCATTATGAAATAAAAAACACAACAAATAGGCATTTGAAGCTTTGAAATCTACAGGAAACACGACCTAGGTGAGTTTTTGTGTTTTGGAAAATAAAGTGGAACACTTTGGCTGAGGTGACAGATATTGATTGCCTCCAAACTTAGTTTCACTGTGATTTTCAGGTTAATTCTGTCCGAATTCCACAGGCAGTCAGCTGGAGGGGTGGATGAATCCGGGAACAGCCGGTTTCCTTGCGACTGAATCAAGGCCAATATCATTATGGTTTCTTGCATTTCTTTCTCTTTTTTCTCATTTTTCTTATTTATCATGGTTTGGAATGAATTTTCAGATGTAAGCTTTGGTTTTGAGGCTGCAATATGGAGTTCAGGGCACCGGGGGAATGGTCTTTTTCAAACAGGGCACAGCTGTTGGCCTGCTCCAATTCTGGCTTGCTGTCATTGTTTTGAGTGCCTCAGCCGATTTGTGGTTTCTTGAGCAGCAATTTCCTAAATGTTTTCTGGGTCTGAGTTGGTTTTGCCTTCTTCCTTCCCAAATTTTGTATTCTGACGCCATAGAAACAAGAGTTTGGGCAGAGTAGCAATTATGAAATAAAAAACACAACAAATAGGCTTTTGAAGCTTTGAAATCTACAGGTAACACGACCAAGTGAGTTTTTGTGTTTTGGAAAATCAAATGGAACACTTTGGCTGAGGTGCCAGATATTAATTACCTCCAAACTGAGTTTCACTGCGATTATCAGGTTAATTCAGGCAGAATTCCACAGGCAGTCAGCTGGAGGGGTGGATGAATCCGGGAACAGCCGGTTTCCTTTCGACTAAATCAAGCCCAATATCATTATAGATTCTTGCATTTCTTTGGCTTTTTTCTCATTTTTCTTATTTACCATGGTTTGTAATGAATTTTCTGATGTGAACTATGATTTTGAGGCTGCAATATGGAGTTCAGGGCACCGGAGGAATCGTCTTTTTCAAACAGCCACAGCTGTTGGCCTGCTCCAATTCTGGCTTGCTGTCATTGTTTTGAGTGCCTCAGCCGATCTTTGTTTCCTTGAGTGGTAATTTCCTAAATGTTTTCTGGGTCTGAGTTGGTTTTGCCTTCTTCCTTCCCAAATTTTGTATTCTGCCGCAATACAAACAAGAGTTTGGGCAGAATTTCCATTATGAAATAAAAAACAAAACCAATAAGCGTTTGAAGCTTATACATCTACAGGTAACACGACCTAGGTGAGTTTTTGTGTTTTGGAAAATCAAATGGAACACTTTGGCTGAGGTGACAGATATTAATTTCCTCCAAACTGAGTTTCACTGCGATTTTCAGGTTAATTCAGTCGGAATTCTACGGGCAGTCAGCAGGAGGGGTGGATGAATCTGGGAACAGCCAGTTACCTTGCGACTAAATCAAGCCCAATATCATTATGGATTCTAGAATTTATTTGGCTTTTTTCTCTGTTTTGTTATTTATAATGGTTTGTAATGAATTTTCTAATGTGAGTTTTGGTTTTGAGGCTGCAATATGGAGTTCAGGGCACCGGGGGAATGGTCTTTTTCAAACAGGGCACAGCTGTTGGCCTGCTCCAATTCTGGCTTGCTGTCATTGTTTTGGGTGCTTCAGCTGACTTTTGGTTTCTTGAGCGGAAATTTTAAATGTTTTCTGGGTCCGAGTTGGTTTTGCCTTCTTCCTTTCCAAATTTTGTATTCTGACGCAATACAAACAAGAGTTTCTGCAGAGTAGCCATTATGAAATAAAAAACACAACAAATAGGCATTTGAAGCTTTGATATCTACAGGTAATTCGACCTAGGTGAGTTTTTGTGTTTTGGAAAATCAAATGTAACAATTTGGCTGAGGTGACAGATATTAATTGCCTCCAATTAATATTTTCAGGTTAATTCTGTCCGAATTCCACAGGCAGTCAGCTGGAGGGGTGGATGATCCGGGAACAGCCGGTTTCCTTGCGACTAAATCAAGGCCAATATCATTATGGTTTCTTGCATTTCTTTCTCTTTTTTCTCATTTTTCTTATTTATCATGGTTTGTAATGAATTTTCTGATGTGAGCTTTGGTTTTGAGGCTGCAATATGGAGTTCAGGGCACCGGGGGAATGGTCTTTTTCAAACAGGGCACAGCTGTTGGCCTGCTCCAATTCTGGCTTGCTGTCATTCTTTTGGGTGCTTCAGCACTTTTGGTTTGTTGAGCAGCAATTTCCTAAATGTTTTCTGGGTCTGAGTTGGTTTTGCCTTCTTCCTTCCCAAATTTTGTATTCTGACGCAATACAAACAAGAGTTTCGGCAGAGTAGCCATTATGAAATAAAAAACAAAACAAATAGGCGTTTGAAGCTTAGAAATCTACAGGTAACACAACCAATGTGAGTTTTTGTGTTTTGGAAAATCAAATGGAGCACTTTGGCTGAGGTGACAGATAGTAATTGCCTCCAAACTGAGTTTCACTGCGATTATCAGGTTAATTCAGTCAGAAATCCACAGGCAGTCAGCTGGAGGGGTGCATGAATCCGGGAACAGCCGGTTTCCTTTCGACTAAATCAAGCCCAATATCATTATAGATTCTTGCATTTCTTTGTAATGAATTTTCTGATGTGAGCTTTGGTTTTTAGGCTGCAATATGGAGTTCAGGGCACCGGAGGAATGGTCTTTTTCAAACAGGGCACAGATGTTGGCCAGCTCCAATTCTGGCTTGCTGTCATTGTTTTGAGTGCCTCAGCCGATTTGTGGTTTCTTGAGTGGAAATTTTAAATGTTTTCTGGATCCAAGTTGGTTTTGCCTTCTTCCTTCCCAAATTTTGTATTCTGACAGCATACAAACAAGAGTTTCGGCAGAGTAGCCATTATGAAATAAAAAACACAACAAATAGGCATTTGAAGCTTTGAAATCTACAGGAAACACGACCTAGGTGAGTTTTTGTGTTTTGGAAAATAAAGTGGAACACTTTGGCTGAGGTGACAGATATTGATTGCCTCCAAACTTAGTTTCACTGTGATTTTCAGGTTAATTCTGTCCGAATTCCACAGGCAGTCAGCTGGAGGGGTGGATGAATCCGGGAACAGCCGGTTTTCTTGCGACTGAATCAAGGCCAATATCATTATGGTTTCTTGCATTTCTTTCTCTTTTTTCTCATTTTTCTTATTTATCATGGTTTGGAATGAATTTTCAGATGTAAGCTTTGGTTTTGAGGCTGCAATATGGAGTTCAGGGCACCAGGGGAATGGTCTTTTTCAAACAGGGCACAGCTGTTGGCCTGCTCCAATTCTGGCTTGCTGTCATTGTTTTGAGTGCCTCAGCCGATTTGTGGTTTCTTGAGCAGCAATTTCCTAAATGTTTTCTGGGTCTGAGTTGGTTTTGCCTTCTTCCTTCCCAAATTTTGTATTCTGACGCCATAGAAACAAGAGTTTGGGCAGAGTAGCAATTATGAAATAAAAAACACAACAAATAGGCTTTTGAAGCTTTGAAATCTACAGGTAACACGACCAAGGTGAGTTTTTGTGTTTTGGAAAATCAAATGGAACACTTTGGCTGAGGTGCCAGATATTAATTACCTCCAAACTGAGTTTCACTGCGATTATCAGGTTAATTCAGGCAGAATTCCACAGGCAGTCAGCTGGAGGGGTGGATGAATCCGGGAACAGCCGGTTTCCTTTCGACTAAATCAAGCCCAATATCATTATAGATTCTTGCATTTCTTTGGCTTTTTTCTCATTTTTCTTATTTACCATGGTTTGTAATGAATTTTCTGATGTGAGCTTTGGTTTTGAGGCTGCAATATGGAGTTCAGGGCACCGGAGGAATGGTCTTTTTCAAACAGCCACAGCTGTTGGCCTGCTCCAATTCTGGCTTGCTGTCATTGTTTTGAGTGCCTCAGCCGATTTTGTTTCCTTGAGTGGTAATTTCCTAAATGTTTTCTGGGTCTGAGTTGGTTTTGCCTTCTTCCTTCCCAAATTTTGTATTCTGCCGCAATACAAACAAGAGTTTGGGCAGAGTTTCCATTATGAAATAAAAAACAAAACCAATAAGCGTTTGAAGCTTATACATCTACAGGTAACACGACCTAGGTGAGTTTTTGTGTTTTGGAAAATCAAATGGAACACTTTGGCTGAGGTGACAGATATTAATTTCCTCCAAACTGAGTTTCACTGCGATTTTCAGGTTAATTCAGTCGGAATTCTACGGGCAGTCACCTGGAGGGGTGGATGAATCTGGGAACAGCCAGTTACCTTGCGACTAAATCAAGCCCAATATCATTATAGATTCTAGAATTTTTTTGGCATTTTTCTCCGTTTTGTTATTTATCATGGTTGTAATGAATTTTCTAATGTGAGTTTTGGTTTTGAGGCTGCAATATGGAGTTCAGGGCACCGGGGGAATGGTCTTTTTCAAACAGGGCACAGCTGTTGGCCTGCTCCAATTCTGGCTTGCTGTCATTGTTTTGGGTGCCTCAGCTGACTTTTGGTTTCTTGAGCGGAAATTTTAAATGTTTTCTGGGTCTGAGTTGGTTTTGCCTTCTTCCTTTCCAAATTTTGTATTCTGACGGCATACAAACAAAGTTTCTGCAGAGTAGCCATTATGAAATAAAAAACACAACAAATAGGCATTTGAAGCTTTGAAATCTACAGGTCACACGACCTAGGTGAGTTTTTGTGTTTTGGAAAATAAATTGGAACACTTTGGCTGAGGTGACAGATAGTAATTGCCTCCAAACTGAGTTTCACTGCGATTTTCAGGTTAATTCTGTCCGAATTCCACAGGCAGTCAGCTGGAGGGGTGGATGAATCTGGGAACAGCAGGTTTCTTGTGACTAAATCCAGCCTAACATCCTTATGGATTCTTGCATTTCTTTGGCTTTTTTCTCTTTTTTCTTATTTATCATGGTTTGTAATGAATTTTCTGATGTGAGCTTTGGTTTTGAGGCTGGCATATGGAGTTCAGGGAAAAAGAGGAAGGTTCTTTTTCAATCAGGGCACAGCCGTTGGCCTGCTCCAATTCTGGCTTGCTGTCATTGTTTTCAGTGCCTCAGCCGATTTGTGGTTTCTTGAGCGGCAATTTCCTAAATGTTTTCTAGGTCTGAGTTGGTTTTGCCTCCTTCCTTCCCAAATTTTGTATTCTGACGGCATACAAACAAGAGTTTGGACAGAGTTGCCTTTATGAAATAAAAAAACACAACAAATAGGCGTTTGAAGCTTAGAAATCTACAGGTAACACGACCAAGGTGAGTTTTTGTGTTTTGGAAAATCAAATGGAACA
Organism: Oryctolagus cuniculus; assembly: GCF_051225735.1. Classification (NCBI taxonomy): domain Eukaryota; kingdom Metazoa; phylum Chordata; class Mammalia; order Lagomorpha; family Leporidae; genus Oryctolagus; species Oryctolagus cuniculus. Next base: position 80,597,727 of record NC_142879.1, on the reverse strand, counting down.
CTTTGGCTGAGGTGACAGATAGTAATTGACTCCAAACTGAGTTTCACTGCGATTATCAGGTTAATTCAGTCAGAATTCCACAGGCAGTCAGCTGGAGGGATGGATGAATCCGGGAACAGCCCGTTTCCTTGCAACTAAATGAAGCCGAATATCATTATGGATTCTTGCATTTCTTTGGCTTTTTTCTCATATTCTTATGTATCACGGTTTGTAATGAATTTTCTGATGTGAGCTTTGGTTTTGAGGCTGGCATATTGAGTTCAGGGCACCGGAGGAATGGTCTTTTTCAAACTGGGCACAGCTGTTGGCCTGCTCCAATTCTGGCTTGCTGTCATGGTTTTGTGGGCCTCAGCCGATTTGTGGTTTCTTGAGCGGCAATTTCCTAAATGTTTTCTGGGTCTGAGTTGGTTTTGCCTCCTTCCTTCCCAAATTTTGTATTCTGATGCAATACAAACAAGAGTTTTGGCAGAGTAGCCATTATGAAATAAAAAACAAAACAAATAGGCGTTTGAAGCTTTGAAATCTACAGGTAACACAACCAAGGTGAGTTTTTGTGTTTTGGAAAATCAAATGGAACACTTTGGCTGTGGTGACAGATATTAATTGCCTCCAAACTGAGTTTCACTGCTATTTTCAGGTTAATTCTGTCCAAATTCCACAGGCAGTCAGCTGGAGGGGTGGATGAATCCGGGAACAGCCGGTTTCCTTGTGACTGAATCAAGCCCAATATCATTATGGATTCTTGCATTTCTTTGGCTTTTTTCTCCTTTTTCTTATTTATCATGGTTTGTAATGAATTTTCTGATGTGAGCTTTGGTTTTGAGGTTGGCATATTGAGTTCAGGTCACTTTTTCAATCAGGGCACAGCTGTTTGCTTGCTCCAATTCTGGCTTGCTGTCATGGTTTTGAGTGCCTTAGCTAACTTTGGTTTCTTGAGGGCAATTTCCTAAATGTTTTCTGGGTCTGAGTTGGTTTTACCTTCTTCCTTCCCAAATTTTCTATTCTGAGGCCACACAAACAAGAATTTGGGCAGAGTAGCCATTATGAAATAAAAAACACAACAAATAGGCGTTTGAAGCTTAGACATCTACAGGTAACACGACCAACGTTAGTTTTGGAGTTTTGGAAAATCAAATGGAACACTTTGGATGAGGTGACAGATATTAATTGCCTCCAAACTGAGTTTCACTGCAATTTTCAGGTTAATTCTGTCCGAATTCCACAGGCAGTCAGCTGGAGGGGTGGATGAATCCGGGAACAGCCGGTTTCCTTGCGACTAAATCAAGCCCAATATCATTATGGATTCTTGCATTTCTTTGGCTTTTTTCTCCTTTTTCTTATTTATCATTGTTTTTAATGAATTTTCTGATGTGAGCTTTGGTTTTGAGGCTGCAATATGGAGTTCAGGGCACCGGGGGAATGGTCTTTTTCAAACAGGGCACAGCTGTTGGCCTGCTCCAATTCTGGCTTGCTGTCATTGTTTTGAGTGCCTCAGCTGACTTTTGGTTTCTTGAGAGGCAATTTCCTAAATGTTTTCTGGGTCTGAGTTTGTTTTGCCTCCTTCCTTCCCAAATTTTCTTTTCTGATGCCATACAAACAAGAGTTTGGGCAGAGTAGCCATTATGAAATAAAAAACACAAGAAATAGGCATTTGAAGCTTAGAAATCTACAGGTAACACGACCAAGGTGAGGTTTTTTGGTTTGGAAAATCAAATGGAACACTTTGGCTGAGGTGACAGATATTAATTGCCTCCAAACTGAGTTTCACTGCGATTTTCAGGTTAATTAGGTCAGAATTCCACAGGCAGTCAGCTGGAGGGGTGGATGAATCCGGGAACAGCCGGTTTCCTTGCGACTAAATCAAGCCCAATATCTTTATGGATTCTTGCATTTCTTTGGCTTTTTTCTCCTTTTTCTTATGTATCATGGTTTGTAATGAATTTTATGATGTGAGCTTTGGTTTTGAGGCTGCAATATGGAGTTTAGGGCACTGGAGGAATTGTCTTTTTGAAACAGGTCACAGCTTTTGGCTTGCTCCAATTCTGGCTTGCTGTACTGTTTTGGGTGCCTCAGCTGACTTTTGGTTTCTTGAGCAGCAATTTCCTACATGTTTTCTGGGTCTGAGTCGGTTTTGCATTCTTATTCTCAAATTTTGTATTCTGATTCAATACAAGCAAGATTTTGGACAGAGTAGCCATTAGGAAAGAAAAAAAAAAACACAGCAAATTGCCCTTTCGGGATTAAAAATCTACAGGCAACACGACCAAGATGAGTTTCTGTTTTTGGGAAATGACATGGAACCCTTTTCCTGAGGGGACAAATTCTAACTCCCTAAAAATTGAGTGTGAGTGTGATTTTGAGGTGAATTCACTCAGAATTCCAAAGTCAGTCTGAGGAAGGGGGCAATGAATCTGGAAACAGCCAGTTTCCTTGTGTCTAAATCCAGCCAAATATCACAAAGGACTCTTGCATTTCTTTGGCTTTTTCACATTTCCCTTATTTATCATGGTTTGTAATGAATTTTCTGATGTGAGCTTTGGTTTTGAGGCTGGCATATTGAGTTCAGGGCACCGGAGGAATGGTCTTTTTCAAACTGGGCACAGCTGTTGGCCTGCTCCAATTCTGGCTTGCTGTCATGGTTTTGTGGGCCACAGCCGATTATTCGTTTCTTGAGCGGCAATTTCCTACATGTTTTCTGGGTCTGAGTCGGTTCTTGCCTTCTTATTCCCAAATTTTGTATTCTGATGCAATACAAACAAGAGTTTGGACAGAGTAGCCATTATGAAATAAAAAACACAACAAATAGGCGTTTGAAGCTTAGAAATCTACAGGTAACATGACCAAGGTGAGTTTTTGTGTTTTGGAAAATCAAATGGAACACTTTGGCTGAGGTGATACATATTTATTGCCTCTAAACTGAGCTTCCCTGCGATTTTCATGTTAATTCAGTCAGAATTCCACAGGCAATCAGCCGGAGGGGTGGATGAATCCGGGAATGGCTGGTTTCCTTGTGACTAAATGAAGTCCAATATCATTATGGATTCTTGCATTTCTATGGCTTTTTTCTCTTTTTTCTTATGTATCATGGTTTGTAATGAATTTTCTGATGTGAGCTTTGGTTTTGAGGCTGCAATATGGAGTTCAGGGCACAAGAGGAAGGTTCTTTTTCAATCAGGGCACAGCTGTTGGCTTACACCAATTCTGGGTTGCTGTCATTGTTTTGGGTGCCTCAGCCGATTTGTGGTTTCTTGAGTGGCAATTTCCTACATATTTTCTGGGCCTGAGTCGGTTTTGCCTTCTTATTCCCAAATTTTGTATTCTAATGCAATACAAGCAAGATTTTGGACAGAGTAGCCTTTAGGAAAGAAGAAAAAAACACAGTAAATTGGCCTTTCAGGATTAGAAATCTACAGGCAACACGACCAAGATGAGTTTCTGTGTTTTGGAAAATGACTTGGAACCCTTCTGCTGAGGGGACAGATACTAATACCCTCCAAATTGAGTGTGAGTGTGATTTTCAGGTGAATTCAATCAGATTCCAAAATCAGTCTGTGGAAGGGGGACGAATCTGAAAACAGCCAGTTTCCTTGTGTCTAAATCCAATCAAATATTACAAAGGACTCTTGCATTTCATTGGTTTTTTTCACATTTCCCTTATTTATCATGGTTTGTAATGAATTTTGTGATGTGAGCTTTGGTTTTGAAGCTGGAATATGGAGTTCAGGGCATGGGAGGAATGGTCTTTTTCAAACAGGGCACAGCTGTTGGCTTGCTCCAATTCTGGCTTGCTGTCATGGTTTTGGGTGCCTCAGCTGATTTTGGTTTCTTGAGCGTCAATTTCCTAAATGTTTTCTGGGTCTGAGTTGGTTTTGCCTCCTTCCTTCCCAAATTTTGTATTCTGACACAATACAAACAAGAGTTTGGACAGAGTAGCCATTATGAAATAAAAAACACAACAAATAGGCATTTGAAGCTTAGGAATCTACAGGTAACACGACCAAGGTGAGCTTTTGTGTTTTGGAAAATCAAATGGAACACTTTGGCTGAGGTGACAGATATTAATTGCCTCCAAATTGAGTTTCACTGTGATTTTCAGATTAATTCAGTCAGAATTCCACAGGCAGTCAGCTGGAGCGGTGGATGAATCCGGGAACGGTCAGTTTCCCTGCGACTAAATCAAGCCCAATAACATTACGGATTCTTGCATTTCTTTGGATTTTTTCTCTTTTTTCTTATGTATCATGGTTTGTAATGAATTTTCTGATGTGAGCTTTGGTTTTGAGGCGGCAATATTGAGTTCAGGGCACAAGAGTAATGGTCTTTTTCAATCAGGGCACAGCTGTTTGCTTGCTCCAATTCTGGCTTGCTGTCATTGTTTTGGGTGCCTCAGGTGACTTTTGGTTTCTTGAGCGTCAATTTCCTACATGTTTTCTGGGTCTGAGTCGGTTTTGCCTTCTTCTTTCCCAAATTTTGTATTCTGATGCAATACAAGCAAGATTTTGGATAGTGTTAGCTCTGTGTCCATTCTTCTGTTTCTGCACTAGATGAATAAAAAGACAATGTAAAATGATTTGAAAAGAACTATAAGGGGTCGGCGCTGTGGTGCTGCTGCCAATTGGGGAGTGAACCAGCAGATGGAAAACACCTCTCTCTCTCTCTCTCTCTCTCTCTCTCTCTGTGCCTCTCCTTCCCTGTAACTCTGAGTTCCAAATAAATAAATGAATCTTAAAGGAAGTATAAACATCAATAAAACACAAATGAAAATTGTATTCTCAAAACTGGATATTAAACCATGCCTTCTACACCTCTGTTAAAAGTTACATTCTATCATAGTCATTTATGATTTCTAGGGCCAAAGTAGTAAATAAGATTTTTCTGGAAGAGAAAGAGGTTATGAGGGAGCCAGGATTTGGGGTCAGTTAGCAGCAGTGAGTGTCACTCTTTCAGATTTGATGCAGGAAAGGAACAGCAACTGATCCCTGAGATTTTGGGTTGGGAAGGAAAGGAAGGAGGGACTTAACAAAAGCAAATGCCCTCTGGTTGTGGGCACCCACCCCTGACTGCAGCTTTTCGGAGGAACAGCTGGTGTCTCTATGAATGCTGCAGCCTGGACTCCATTTCCCAGAGTTCCCAGTAGCTCTGAGGTATTCTGCTTTCCAAATACCTGTGGGCATGCACCTGCCACTGCCAGTCCCTGGGGCTCAGAGTTGGACCAGGGGAGTTCATTCCTTGATCAGTGTCAGCCCTGGGGGCTGTGCTGCTCCTTCTCTGGCATTTACTGCAACTCCTGCTCTGCATGTGCGATCCCAGGCAGTTTCCGAGTGCTCACCCTGAGCCTGCCTCCTGCTGCTTCTTCCCTCTTCATCCACCAACTGTGGGTCCCACATGTCAGGGCCTCTCTTCCCCACACTCCCAATTTCACTCCCCGTGTGTCCGGAAGAAAGGGTACCTGCTCCAGGGACTTTCTGCTGCAGGTTTGGCATGCAGGAAGGGGCGGAGACACATGTGGGAGAAGTGTGCCAGCGATCCTGGCAGCTTCTCCCGAGGTCAGGGCTGGGACCCAGGCTGCTCTGTCTCCCACCTCTATTTCCCAGGCTCAAAGTGCCCAGACTCTCTCCTGCAGAACCTCACCTAAACTGTCCCTAATGCACTTTATTTAGTGGTTACAGGAGAGAGGGGGCAGCGTTCTGGGAACCTGCACTCACAGGGAAGGAAGGCAGAAAGACTCCTGATCTCCACAGTTAAATAAGCCAGGTTCCCACTGTGGGTGTTTTCAGAATGCAGTCTGGCCTGGTCTCTTGATGTTTCCTGGGCTGGTTCCTGCAGGTTGGGGCTGGATGGCCCTCAGGAGGGAGCCTGGGGCAGCAGAGGGGTGGGCAGGAGGATCTGTCTAGGATCTGCCCCACTCCTCTCATCCTGCACCTCATCTTCCTGGTGGGGATCAGTGTGAAGCGTGAATAGCTGCTTTGTGTGTTGATCCCTCTCAAGTATTAATTATCAAATTTTTCCAATGTGGAATTTGAAGCTGTTCCAGAAACCTGGGGTGGGAAAACTCCCTTCTTTCAAACAGGCACAAAGACAGTGGAGGATCCAAGGAGTTTCTATTAATGGACCTAGGCTCAGCTGGAATGATTTCCTGAGAATTGAGCATCAAATTCAAGTTTCTTAGCTGTTACAGCATTGGTGGGTTTAAATGGCAGCCTACATGATTAGAACCACATTTCCAATGGTCAATGGGTCCAGTATGTTTGTAAAAGAGATTTGGAATCTTACCCAAAACTGTTGTCTATGCTTATGTTTTATAGTTTCTCATATGTTTACTTAGTTTCTGGTTTTATATTTAGACTTTTAATTCACCTTGAGTTGCTTTTACATAGTGTATGAGGTTTTGGGTATATTTTCAGGCTTCTACATATGGATTTATTAGGACAGATTTATGACTGGAGTTTACAAAAGCAGAACTTAGGACATCTTCCCTCCCTAGACAAGATTTCAGTGGGCAGCTGTTTCACTCATTAATTGTGAGCATCCACTTTTAAAGGTTTGTGTTGGATGGGGTCCACTTCTCTTTCTTTGATGATGTATTTGGCTGCTTTTCATTTTCTGTCTTCAGCTATCACTTCTCCTGTTAGCAAGGCTGTCAACTGTTTTGACCTGCCACTGATCCCTTTGCAAAGTGAGAAGGGAACCAAAATTAATGCAAGTCTACTGTGTTGTCAATAACTGGAGCTACTTTTTTAAAGATTTATTTATTCATTTGAAAGAGTTACACAGAGAGAGGAGAGAGAGAGAGAGAGAGAGAGAGAGAGAGAGGTCTTCCATCCGATGGTTCATTCCCCAATTGGCAGCAATAGCTGGAGGTATGCCAATTTGAAGCCAGTAGCCAGGAGCTCCTTCTGAGATGAAGCTGTTTTTTTAAATAATTATTTATTTATTTGAAAGGCAGAACTTTGTCCAGGTCTCATAGGTGGGTGCAGGAATTGAGGGATTTGGGCCAACTTCTACTGTTTTCCCAGTCCACAGCAGAGAGCTGGATGGGAAGTGCAGCAGCCAGGATCCCAACCGGCACCCATATAGGATGATGACAAGGCAGGCAGTAGCTTTACCCACTATGCAATAGTGCTGCCCACTAACGGGAGCTCTTTTAATCTGAGTTTGCATAAAGAGAAGAATTACAGCATCATAAATACAGATAAGTAACAGTTTTTCTCTGCCCAGCACTTTACATTACCCAGTGCTCCACTGAGAATCTTACATTTCACACTGTGTAATGAAGAAGGCCAGTTACTTATCTTATTTTGGGTTCTGTGTTTAAACCCATGACACTTTTGACATGGGAGGATATTAGTTCTACAATTTCATAGAGACTGGTCTTTGGAAGCATCGATAGAAGTTATAACTGTGAGAGTGGTAAGAAAGAAGAGGGGAAGAAATAAGTGCCCCTTAACCTACACAGAGATGTCCACAAGTGCAGTAGAAGATATGGCCTATGGTTGACTTTCTGGGACAAACTGTGTTTGAGTGCTTCACATGTTCTGATAGAAAGGTGTTGCCACCAGGTTTTTAGTATATTTATTTAGTTAGTTTTTAAAGATTTATTTATTTATTTGAAAATCAGAGTTACACAGAGAGAGAAGGAGAGGCAGAGAGAGAGAGAGAGAGAGAGAGAGAGAGGTCTTCCATCAGGTTCATTTCCCCAATGGCTTCATCATTGTGAACTTTGCTCAGTTCCTGACCTATACCTTTCCTTTAACCTAGTACTTTGCCATGTAGTAGCCCATGAAAACTGCAGACTTCATAAATGAATGAATACTTGGAGGGTTGTGATTTCTTAGAGGAACATCATGAGACAGAAGGAATAAAACAAAACAAAAGTATCCTCCATATATAGAAGGTACACTGTTTTTACAAGCCACAGAGAAGAGGAAGAAGCAGGAAAGTAGTGAGACTGGAAAGTTTGTGGCAAAGGTAATAGGCACTGGTCAAGAATTTAACAAGCCCATTAGGAAAACATTAAGGTTTCCTTACTTCCATGTAGACTCTGCCCTCTTATGGTGAACAGGGTCCTCTAAACCCACTTGTTGCACAAATGAAAACCCAAGCATTGTCTTCTCCCACAGATGGAGTCTGCTATTGGTTTTGATTTACATTTCCCTAATAGCTAGTGATATTGGGCATGTTCATATATGTCTTGACCATTGAGATTTCTTCTTCTGAGAAACATCTGTTTTGATCCTTGCCCATTTCTTAGCTGTACATTTTGCTTCTTATTTGGAGATTTTCCCAGTTCTATATATGTATGTTCTGGCTATCAATCTTTTGTCATAATCAGAGTTTTCAATGTTTCCTGCCATTCTGTCCATTGTATGTTCACTCTGTTGATTACTTTGTAGTGAAGATGTATCTTAATATGATATGCTCAAATTTCTATATTTTTTTTTTTACTTGTGATTTGGAATCTTATCCAAAACTGTTGTCTATGCTTATGTTTTATAGTTTCTCATATGTTTACTTAGTTTCTGGTTTTCTATTTAGACTTTTAATTCACCTTGAGTTGCTTTTACATAGTGTATGAGGTTTTGGGTATATTTTCAGGCTTATACATATGTATAATCACTTTCCTTTAAACCATTTGCTAAAGGGGTTCTTCTTTCTCCTGTTTGTTTTCTTTCCTTTGTTATATAGGAGTTGCCTGTAGAAAAGTCGGTTTATTTCAGCTGCCTATACTTTTACATTGAACTATGAGTCTGTTTTCCAACAGTGCTAACATTGTTTCTATATTTTTAAGATTTATTTATTTATTGGAAAGGCCAGATGCTTCTTCCAAGTCTCTCATGTGGGTGCCAGCACCGTAGAACACAATCCATCTTCCACCAATTTCCCAGGTGCATTAGTAGGGAGCTGGATTGGAAGTGGAGCACCTGGTCTCCTAGCAGCAACATATGGGACGCATGCACAGCAGATCAAGGCTTTAACCCACTACACCACAGAACCAAACCCTTCCTTATTTACTTCTGCTGTGATCTTTCATTATTCACTTTTTTCTACTGCCCTGCATCTTGACTCCTTCCTGTTTTTTTTCTGGGTCCTGGAGAATGGTAGTAGGTGGCTTCTGGGATATCTTTTTGTGTTAGTAGATACTTGGTAATCTAAAATCACAGTTTTTAGTTTCTATATTTCTCTGCTAATCACTAGGACCTTCTGGATGACAATAGAAAATGCTGGCAGAAATGAGGATATATTAATTTGCTAAGAAAATACCACAGAGAATATGATTTAAATCATGGAATTTTACTTCTCAGAGTTGTAGAGCTTGAAAATATCAGATCAAGGTGCTTAAATAGGCTCGATTTTTCCAGAAGCCTTTCTCCGATGTGACAGACACATCTACCATTTGATCTACTTAAAAGCACTTTCTTCAGGTAGAGTCATGTTGCTGGTTAGCACTTCCGTGTTAGAGTTTTAGGGAGGCACATTTCAGTCCATAACAGCAAAAGGGACCCTGTGGTCTACTTCAATGACAGCCATCTCTGTGGAGGACACAAAGTTTGGAATCAGCGTTAGGATTTCTCACAGTATTAGTGTCAGTGCTATCTCCATCAAATGTGCATTCATGTACACACAAATCTACCTGTACTCATAAACACATTCAACAGTGGAAATGCCTGATGGTTGTGTATGGGTAACATCAATATAATAATCCATAAGATGGCCTATTAGCAGACATTAAAAAGAGAATTAGAAAGAATGACAACAAAATCTGCAGTTACCTATATTTATGTCTATATGTATGATATTCAGTATTTATAGTTGCTAAAAGATGAATACTGATGTGTGGGAATAAAAGCTAAACCTTACCTTGCAATATTGCAGCCTAGTCTACATGAAAGCTGTCTTCCTAAAACCATTCACTGGGCCCACTCTGTGGCATAGTAGATTAAGCATCCACCTGCAGCACCAGCATCCCACATGGGCACCAGTTTGAGTCCCTGCTCCTGCACTTCCAATCCAGCTCTTTACTAATGGCCTAGGAAAGCAGTGCAATATGCCCTGAGTGCTTGGGCCCCTGCACCCATGTGAGAGACCTGCAGGAAGCTGCTGACTCCTGGATTTTGGCACCTGGCTTCAGATCAGCCCAGCTCCAGCCATTCTGGCCATTTAGGGGTGAACCAGTCGATAGAAGACCTCTCTTTCTCTTCCTCTCTATATCTGTAACTCTGCCTCACAATAAAGAAATACATTTTTTAAAAACCTTTCACATGTTAAATTTCTTAATTGTTTTAAAGATTTATTTATTTATGTACAAGTCGAGTTACAGAGAGGAGAGCCAGAGAGAAAGAGAGAGGTCTTCCATCTGATGTTCACTCCCTAATTGATTGCAACTGCCAGAGCTGTGCTGATCCGAAGCCAGGAGCCAGGAGCTAGTTCCCAGTCTCCCAGATGGGTACAGGGGCCCAAAGACTTGGGCCATCTTGTAATACTTTGCCAGGCCATAGCAGAGAGCAGGATCAGAAGTGGAGCAGCTGAGTAATGAACCAGCCCCCATATGGGATGCTGGCGCTTCAGACCAGGGAGTTAACCTGCTCCACCACAGCACCAGTCCAACATTTTAAATTTCTGATACTCTAAAGTAGTACAGGACTGCATTACATCTAGGAAAGATGTATTTAAAAATTATAAATCTAGTGCATTTTAGCAGAAGTTTTAACAAATACTTCTGATTTTCTCAGCATTATATATAAATAAATGACATAATGAGTCATTGTCAGATTTTTAGCTTTTGACAGCCACTTATAATATTTCACAGCTTTTTGAAATGTATTGCTAGTGTGTTTTTCTCAACACATGCACTGGATTTTACCTATAAGGTTGCCTCTTATAGGATTTGCATTTTAATGGGTTTTCATGGCACATGTAATCAACATCTGCAAAGCCTCTAAAACACATAAATAATAACATGAATCAGGCTTTTTTCTTAAATATTAATTTATTTATTTGAAAGAGTTGCACAAATAGAGGAGAGGTAGAGAGAGAGAGACAGACAGACAGAGACAGAGAGGTCTTCCATCTGCTGGTTTACTCCCAGTTGGCCGCAATGGGTGGTCTGTGTCAATCTGAAGCCAGGAGCTTCTTCAGGGTCTTTCACATGTGTGCAAGGCCCCAAGGACTTGGGCCACCTTCTACTGCTTTCCCAGGCCATAGCAGAGAGCTGGTTCAGAAGTGGAGCAGCCACAACTTGAACTGGCACCCATATGGCTTGCCAGCACTGCAGGCAACAACTTTATCTGCTATGCCACAGCGCCAGCCCCACATTGCATCTTTTTAAGATGATATGGATTTAAGTTCATGAGAAATTATTAGCATAGTGGGAACTGATAGATATGGATGAAGCAGGATGGACTTGTTAGGAATGGTGATGTTAATTTTTTTATAAAATAAATAAGAAATTAAATATGGTCAGACATAAATGAAGACTAAATTTTATTAGTGGTAATCCAGAAAACACTGATCTCTGGTCTTTTTCTTCCAGTGTTAAGTTTATATTTTTAAATGCATATTAAGTGAACAAATTTCATGTAATTTATATATACAGATTGAAGAGCAAACTGATAACATCCTATCCTATCTTCCCTTGTTCTCATATTTCCAGCTCCCTCCTTCTTGTTTTATTTTCTTTTAATTTTGACAGCTGCATGCTTTGATTTTATTTTAGAATCACAAGCTTTAACCCTCTACAAAATAAAGAATTCAGCAAGTAGTAGCAGAAATATCAATGAGTATATGTTGTGTACTCTATCAAAGAGTACAGAAAAGTGCTATGAACAATACTCAAATCTCAAAATGTCAATTTAACTCATATGCTGCTTTTTGTTGTCTATATATTAATTACCACCAGTCAGAGAAAACATATGGTGTGGGGAGCAACTCGGACTAGACTAAGTTACTGGAATTAAGACTTATTCTATGCATCTGCTCTCCCACAATATGGCGCTGGGAGAGGAGAAAACAGCTTCTACACAGCTGCCTCCAGTTCAGCCAATAAACTGTAGGACTTGCTCCTGATTGGAGGAGAGCAGCGTACTCGGCATGTGGGCAGCCAAGTTGGGATTGGCAGAGGAGGACTATAAAGGAGGAGAGAGACGGCATGCACCAGGAACATCTAAGGGGAACATCTAAGGGGAACACCTTTGCAGCCCCTGAGAGAGCCAGCCGGTGGTGTGCCGCTCCCCCACGGAAGTGGGGAAGGTGGCAGGGGGAACTGCCCTTCCACGGAGGTGGAAGGGACAGTAGCCAACCCGGGAAGAACCAGCAGCAAACCTGGGGAGGGCCGAGCAGACGAAAGAACAGCGCAGGGTACTGTGTCATTCCTCCACGAAGACGGGGAGCGACATAATGGTGCAGTGACTCGGATATGAAGCCTAGGCAGGACTTAGTGTCGTTCCTCCATGAAGAGGGGGAGCGACAATATGGTATTTGTCTTTTGGGGACTGGCTTCTTTCATGAAGCATACTTGTTTCCAGTTCATCCATTTAGTTACAGAAGATGGGATTTCATTCTCAATTATGGCTGAATAGTATTTTACACTGTATATATAGCTCATATTTTTGTTCCAGTCACCAGCTGATGGACATCTGGGTTGATTCCATGTTAGCTATTGTGAATTGAGCTGTAATAAACATGAGGGTACAGATAACTCATGCCTGTGCATATTCTATTTCATTTCATGCGGATAAATTCCCAGTAGTCAGATGGCAGGATCACATGGTATGTTTGTTTTCAGATTTCTGAGGAACTTTGATACTGCCTTCCATAATGGTTGCACTAGCTTCATTCCCACCAACAGTGGGTTAGGGTACCTTTTTCTCTCCCTCTCCACCAGCCTTTATTGTTTGTTGACCTTTTCAAAAGAATTATTTATTTGAAAGATTGAGTTACAGAGATGGAGAGGCAGAGGCAGAGAGACATAAGTATTTTATCTGCTTGTTTATGCTCCATATGGCCCAACAGGTAGTGCTGGTCCAATCGGAAGCCAGAGTCAGGAGCATCTCCCTGGTCACCCATGCGGGTGCAGGGACCCAGGCACTTGGGCCATCCTCCACTGCCCTCCCAGTCCAGTGCAGAAAGCTGGACTGGAAGAGGAGCAACCGGGACCAGAACTGGCACCCATATGGGATGCCGTCTCCACGGGTGGAGGATCAACCCAGTGTGCTATGGCACTGGCCCCCATCAGGGATATTTTTCTATAGTACTCTCTATCCACTGTATCTTTTTCTAGTTGAAGAATTAAGGTGATGCAGGATTAATCGAAGGAGTTTGAGAGCATTGTCTCTCTTTCAATTGTGTTGAATAGTTTGAGAAGCATTAGTTCTTTAAAAGTCCTGTAGAATTCAATAGTGAGGCTGTCTGATCCTGGACTTTTCCTTGTTGGGAGGGTCTTTATTACTCATCCAATCTCTGTCTTGGTTTTTGATTTGTTTAGCTTTTCTATGTGTCTTCATGACTCAATTTTGGTATATTGTGTATGTCCAGGAATCTGTTGATTTTTCCTCTAGGATTTCCAATTTGTTAGCAGTCACAACAGATGCCCACATCCTATATTGCAGTGCTAATCTGAGTTTTGGGTACTACACTTCCAAATCAGCTTCATGTTAATATCCCTGGAAAGCAATGTATAATAGCTCAAATTCTTTCATTCCTGTCGTCAAATTGGAGAACTGTAACCTATATGGGGACTTGAGAACCTGGTCTTGCACAGTGGTAGCCATATAGAAAGTGAACCAGCAGATGGGAGATCTCTCTGCTTCTCTTTCCTTCTCTCTTTGTCTCTGTGTCTCTCTGCCTTTTTTATCATATTAAAATATTTAATTACTTACTTGAAAGAGTTACAGAGAGAGGGAGAGACAGAAATTTTCCACCACCTAATTCATTTTTGAGATGACTTTAATAGCCAGAGTGTGGCCAGGTTGAAGCCAGGAGCTTTCCCTCCGATGTGCATGGCAGCAAGGAGCTTTTCCTGCAATGTGCATGGCAGCATCCCAGGCACTTGGGCCATCTTCCCCTGCTTTTTCAGTCCATTGGTAAGGAGCTGGATCAGAAATGGAATAGCTGGTACTTGAACTGGTGCACATACAGGATGCCAATGTAACAGATAGCAGCTTTGTCCACTGCACCACAACCACCAGCTCTTCTATCTGCCTTTCCAATAAATAAATCTTTTGAAAAAGAACTGAAGGTAGTAAAAGTCATCATGACTGAGCAATGGCAAATTTATTGAAGTGATCTATTTTCTTAAAGATCCTTTTATGAATTTGAAAGGCAGCACTAGAAAGAGAGAGTGGGAGAGATGGATCTTCCTCCTGGTTTGTTCACTCCTCAAATGGCTGCAATGGCTGCGGCTAGGCCAGACTGATATCAGGAGCCAGGGGCTTCTTCCAGGTCTCTCACAAGGGTGCAGGAGCCCCAATATTTGAGTCACCCTGTGCTGCTTTTCCAGACACATTAGCAGAGAACTGGATCCGTTTGGAGCATTAATGTCTATGATACTCTCCTTGCAGTTGAAGGATTTAGAATCCATTTTGATTATGGGTGGGCCAAGTACAATGTCTTCCAATTGTCCAAGGTTTGGATTAGATGGGTTCTGAGAAATTTTGTTAAAATAGTTATTAATCATAACTCTCAGTTTAAGCTTTTCTTACCAAATTTTCATGTTTGCTGATGTTTATATCTATGGGAAAATTGGGTCTCTGGATTGCAACCAATGAAAGCATCCAGACTAACAGTAATAAGGTCAACAGTCAGCAGAATGATGTCCAGCTGAACTGAAATAGCTTTTCTTATTTGGTAGAGGGGTTACCTCCTGCATTATGCTGACATACTGACATAGACAGTAGATATTGGAGCCTTTCCCTTCTGCCAAATGGAGAATACCATATTTTGGTCCATCATATATATATTTATATATTATAATATATATTATATTATATATTTCTATACATAATATAGAATTACATATAATAACTATAAATATATAATTGTATATAATTATTATATATGAATTTGTTATTTATATATAAATAATTATTTCTGATCCAGCTCCTTACCAATGGATTGAAAAAGCAGTGAAAGATGCTCCAAGTACCTGGGTTCCTGGGACACACATCAGAGGAAAAGCTGGTTTCAACCTGGCCACACTCTGGCTATTGAAGTCATCTCAATAATATATATATATTTTATATATATATAATACATATATAAATTATATAATATTATCTGTTTATAATTACATATTATATAATATATTGTATGATAAATTATAATATATTTTATATATGAATATATTTATATACATAAATATATAAATAAATGTAAATATATATATAAAGAATTTATTTATGTAGTTGACAGGTTTACTTACAGAGAGTGAGAAGAAGAGACACAGAAAGGTCTTCCATATGCTCATTTACTCCCCTAATGACTGCAATGTCTGCAGCTGGGCCAATCTGAGCTAGGAGCTTCCAGGTCTCCCATATTTTGGCAGGGACCAAAGCACTTGGAACAGCTTCTACTGCTTTCCCAGGCTATTTCAGAGAGCTGGATGGGAAAAGGAGAAATGGGGACTAGAACTGGTGCTCATATGGGGTGCCAGCACTGCAGGTAAAGGATTACACCACTGCACCACAGTGCTGGCCCCAGTCTATCCTTTATTAAGGAGATCTCAGTAATCATGTTCAGGTATTGCTGTCCTATATTCATGGCCAAAGTCCTAGCAGACAACATGGTTTGGAGAATCGTAAGCACAAGGTGTGTAGGAGACTTCATTTCTCATACAGCACAGTTAATAACAAGGTTCCAAGAGGGGAAATTACTTGCATCATAGTCTTTGAGAACTAATGGACATCACAGGTGATCTAAAGAATTTAGAAGGTTTGTGAGCCCCTAGAGTGAAAAAGTCACTGGGAGCACAAGGACAGTGCCTAGAGTTTATTTTGATGGATTTTAGCCCCTTGCATTGGAGGGAGGCCCAAAGAAGCTGGACTGATTTGTAAACCTCAGAAGTGTCTTTTCAAGGTGAAGGCAAACTTAAGACTGAGGGGTTTTTGGAAAAACTTGGAGCAAAATGCATTTGCACACTTGGTTAAGACACATCATTTATCTATTGATTTTCATCAGATCTGTTAACATTAAATATAAGGTACAGGGGACATGGTGGATTTCATATAGCAATATGATTTTAGTAACATATCATGAGGTGCTTTTTTCTTTTAATGGATTTAGCAGGTAAAATTGGGCTACCTAATGGGATATAGCTGGAATAATCACCTTTTTGTTAAATAAATCTGAGGTAATAAATGTTAGTATATGAATACATTGAGTTTTCTTTTATTGGGCCTTCTTGGCTATTTTAATCTGGGATCTGCGAATTCTCATTTTCTCTAGGCAAGTTGTAACTGAAAATCTTTATTTTATTCTTCATCATGTTGGACCAACTGTGCTGCTTCTGGGATTTTTTTAGTACACCTGACAATTGGAAATTTAGACAATAGTATAGTTAATATGAGATGTACCAAGTAAAGTACTTATTTTTATTCAGATAACATATTTTTGAATTCTTCTAAAATTCCTATTGAGTATCCTTGTTAAATTTAGTTGCATCCCAGGTTAAGACTTATTGGAGACAGGTGCCATGGCTCAATAGGCTAATCCTCCACCTGCGGTGTAGGCACACCGAGTTCTAGTCCTGGTGGGAGCACCAGATTCTGTCCCAGTTGCTCCTCTTCCAGTCCAGCTCTCTGCTATGGCCCAGGAGTGCAGTGGAGGATGGCCCAAGTGCTTGGGCCCTGCACCTCCATGGGAGATCAGGAGGAAGCACCCCGCTCCTGCTTTTGGATCAGCGCAGTGTGCCGGCCGCAGCACACTGGCCGCAGCGGCCACTGGGGGGTAAACCAACAGAAAAAGGAAGACCTTTCTCTCTGTCTCTCTCTCTCACTGTCCACTCTGCCTGTCAAACTAAAAAATAATTTTTATAAAAAGACTTATTGGAGCCACTCTAGTGATTATACCCATGAAACTTTGTTAATTAATGCAAATAGAACCTGGGAAAATTCATGTATATCTTATGCTGTAGAGACTTAAGATTGAACATCTTTTTTTATCTTTTTTAATTATATAATTTAAAAACAAATTTGAGATTTTTTTTTTTCACTTTACTAAGCCACAGCTCTGGCCCCATTAATATGTCTTAACAATGTTTTTTCCTCTCAGACTTATCTCTATTGGTTCAGTTAACTGCATGCCTTTTCTTTAGATTCAGATTCTCTCAGCTGTCAAAGCTTATTCATCTTAATTCTGTTGTTCCTATTTCCCTCCATTTTATTCTATCCCTAGGCTAATTGAGGTCATGATTCTCCATTCCTTCTGTGTGGTGTCACAGTAGCCTTGAAGTGTTCTTTTTCTCTTCTGATTTCTAAAGAAAGAAATTATGTATTCACCCAGTTTAGATATTTTAATAATTCATTCTAAAACAAAGGTTAAATGTTCTTAATTTGACAAGAATTTTTGGGGCCAGTGGTGTGGCATAGTGGGTAGAGCCACCACTTGTAGTGCTGGCAGCTCATATGGATCCAGATCTCTGCTAAAGTCTGGGAAAGCAGTAGAAGATGGCCCAAGTCCTTGGCCCCTGCACCCATGTGGGAGACCTGGAAGAAGCTCCTTGCTCCTGGCTTTGGATCGGCGCAACTCTAGCCATTGCAGCCAACTGGGGAGTGAACCAGTCGATGGAAGACCCCTCTCTCTTCTCTGCCTCTCTCTGTGTAACTCTGACTTTCAAATAAATAAATAAATCTTTAAAAAAAGAAGTTTTTCTAATTTTAGATTTGTTCTAATTCATTGCCACTTCATTGTATGTGTAAAGAGTGCATATCCAGTTTTTCTATTTTAGATTTTTGGGATTTTGTATTAGCTCTGCTGTGTATTCATTTTTCTTGAGCATTGGTGATATCTTCTCCTTAGTTGTATTAAGAGAGAGAGCAATAGCCCTCATGTCTTTTTAGGTAAGTAAGACATATTAAAAACAGAGCATTCAGTATACATTCATAGTAGTTTGACTTGTTCAATTGATTTTCCTGAACTCCCTTGGATATTCTTGGTTTTTGCTGTACAAGTTTGTATACTCATTAATTCTTTGATATTCCCAAATCCAGGAAATAAATGACTCAACAGCTGTGTTCCTGTATTTGCTGGGACTCAGGGTAAGAAGCAAAGTGGAGGTGTTCAGGAATCTACAGGTACATGCTACATAGCAAAGCACATCATTTCCTATACAAAGTGACTGGGAAATCCAGAATCTTTTGCACACATATTGGATCCTGAACTATTACTGGACATTAAGATTTTAATGTATTTATTTTCTGTGTGTGTGTTTGTATTTCTAAATAAACTCTGCTGCGCTACTTAACATTAACATGTATTGCAGAATTCTTTCATCAGTTTTTACTTTTAAAAAGTTTCTCTTTCAGTTTTATGGGAGAGGGTAGAAGTTTTCTGCTATGTAACTGAAAATTCATTCATTCATTAAACTTAAAATATTTGTTGGAAATGGGTGGAATACTATTAATTCTTGTGTGATTTTCATGAAACTAAATACATTCTCTATTTTGTTTTGCTTAAAATTTCTGCATGTGTGGACTTCTTTTTTCCTTCTTGCCCCAAATCCCTTTGTGTATTGGGATGGCAAATGGGTTTTACACTGGAGAAAACATGTTATTTTGGCAAAGAAGTACTTAGCCTTTCTGCTTCAAGTATTCAAATATTACATGAGAAATCAGTATATTTGTTTACTGTACAAATGTCCTTCATACAATTTTGTAATCTTCTGGGATGGGAGAGGGAGCAGGAAATAGGAGGGTTATGGGTGGGGGGGTAGTTATGATTGTCAGTATAAATTATTGCCCTACACTTTTTATAGACACTCTTCAAAGCATATCCTCAAACTAATTCAATTAATTTAAAGGATTTATTAAATGATAGACTACATGAAATTTATCGATGTATTTTATCAAGCAATCATCCAATGTAAATGATTACCATATGTTTGCACTTCAGGGAATCATTCTATTGTGAATATTTTGGCATCAATATAATTTTGTTTAAAATTTCTTTATGAAAAAATATCTGGACTAGAATTCAATTGAATGCATTGCATGGTTTTGTTACCTAATGACAAATTGCCTTCACTGAGGTTTATAATTATTTATTCTTTCAACACTAATGTTATGTATTTACCAAATACAGTAATGTTAATATACATTTGGGGTTGGCACTGTGGCATAGCAGGTAAAGCTGCAGCCTGGCAGTGCTAGCATCCCAAATGGATGCCAGTTTGAGTCCCAGCTGCTCCATTTCTAAGCCACCTCTCTGCTAAGGCCTGGGAAAGCACTGGAAGATGGTCCAAGTCCATGAGCCCCAGAACTCGCATGGGGGACCCAGAAGATGCTCCTGGCTCCTGGCTTTGGGTCGGTGCAGCTCTAGTCATTGCAGCCAATTGGGGAGTGAACCAGCAGATGGAAGACCTCCCTCACTCCTTTCTGCCTCTTCTCTCTCTGTGTAACTCTGGCTTTCAAATAAATAAGTAAATAGATAAATAATTTTTAAAAAGATACATTTGTTTGCAAACAATATGTGACATCAATACAACTACTTAAATTTTCTCATACAAGTAGTTTAATTTGGAGGCCTGAATTATGGCTGATTGGTTCTGTAGTCTAATGATATCTTTGAACCCAACTATTTTCCCCTTCTTTATGAATTTCAGTGTTGTATATTACTAGAATTCTGAAAAAAATTCACAGAAACTTTAGGCATCATCTAAACATCATAATCTCCAAAGAGCAAAAATCATTGCAAACTATGATTTTCTAGAATTATTTCTTTGGATAATGCTACAATTTTATTGTAGCTTTAAATTGAGCACACACACACACACACACACACCCATGTACCATACATACATTCACAAATGTACATACACAATCAGCAAGTCTCCAATGCATTTACCAAAGTGCATCAATGTGCTAGTTTAAGATTACTGCCAAAGAATAGTCCCTTTCTTTAAATACCAATTTACTCTATTGATTTATTTTTGACCAAAAATGATGCAGTTTAGTTACTGTTTTGACAAAGAGGCAGGTATCATCACAAAGCACAAATGAGTGAATAAGTTACATTATCCAGGGAATTAGATAAGAAATGGCTCACTCATCAAATTAAAAGGAATTGAATCTAGTTTGAGTTACCATGTCAAGCAAAATATGAAGTTTTACAAAACTTGAATGTATATAATTTCAAATAAATTTTGAGTTGTATCTAAATGTGTACACTACAACATTAAGCATAAAGGCACAGATATTTAAATACCTTTATTTAGGAAAATGTGAATAGATAATAATAATAATTGCTAACATTTATTTTATACCAGGTGATGTTTCCTGAATTTTATGTTTCCAGAAAAATGGAGGTAGCTCCTGTTATTTTAACTTTAAAGAAAATGCAACTGAGGCATGAAGAGGTAAGTAACTGGTTTGCCCAAGGATATATAATCATGAAGTGGCAAAGCCTTAGACTTGGCATGATCTGAATGGCAGCCATTTTTTTTTCACAAATTCAATGTTTGATCTATTTCATATATTCACTAAAAGGATTTACTATCAAATGATACTTTCTGATAAAACCTATGAAAACTGCAGATGAGTATTGCTCCAAAGCAAATACTTGAGGCTAGCATTACGTGTAGCAGGTAAAGCCATTGTCTTTAAATTTAGCAAAGATATGCCTTGTTAGATGAGTGTACTTTGTGTAATTCTTCTTGTCAGTGTATACACTTTAGAAATTGATTACAGGGCACAGCATGTTAAAACCCCAACCTAGGGTGCCAGCATCCCATATGGGTGCTGGTTTGAGTTCCAGTTGCTCCACTTCTGATCTGGCTCCTTGCTAATGCACCTGGGAAAGCATCAGAGGATGGCTCAAGTCCTTGGGCCCCTGCACCTGTGTGGGAGACCTGAGAAAAGCTCCTGGCTCCGGGCTTCAGATCAGCTCAGCTCCGGCTTTTGCAGCCAATTGGGAAGTGAACCAGCAGATTGAAGACTTTTCTCTCTGTCTCTACCTCTCTATATAACTCTGTCTTTCAAATAAATAAAAATAAATCTAGAAAAAAAGAAATTGATTACATCAGGCAACACATATGAACTTTTTTATAGAAAGATTGACCTTTAGAAAAATTTTAGACCTACAGAAAAAAAATGTGGTACAAATGTGAACTTTTGAATAAAAATCTATTTTTCATGAAAGCATGGTGTTATAAAACAGAGCAATACCTCACTGAGAACCAAAAATAAATTGGACTATCTCATTCTGTGATTTGAAATCTAGGGACAAATGTCCTTTATTTTTCTTACAGAGAATGTAAATAGTGTTGTGATATCCAACTCATTCTAAGTTTAGGTACCCCATGGAAAGTTTGATCTAATGAAAACAAATCTGTTGGATCATTTACCTCATACATTCCACTACCATGAAAATAATATATCTGTCATGATACATCAAGAAGAAAACATATTTATGCCTAAAAATACAAATTCAACTATTACAAGCTGTTCAGCAAAATTTAAATTGTATGTTTTCAATATTCTAAAATGGAACATTTTTCTTTGCTTCTCAATAAAAATGTGAAACACTTTAACATCTTCAGAATAAGAACTGAGAGTGTACAAGGCAAAATTTATTTATTTATTTATTTTTTGCCAGGCAGAGTTAGACAGTGAGAGAGACAGAGAGAAAGGTCTTCCTTCCATTGGTTCACCCACCAAATGGCCACCATGGCCTCCTGATCTCCCATGTGGGTGCAGGGCCCAAGCACTTGGGCCATCCTCCATTGCTCTCCTGGGCCACAGCAGAGAGATGGACTGGAAGAGGAGCAACCGGGACTAGAACCTGGGGTGCCAGCACTGCAGGCGGAGGATTAGCCTTGTGAGCCACGTACCCAGTGAAATATAGTTTAAGGAGAGAATTTATAACGTTCATTTTTAAAGTAACAAAAACATTTTTCACTTCTTGGTTTGCATTTTAAATTTGTACATATATATATATATATATATTAGCCATCCTTACTGGTTATTGCAAATTACCACATCCCAAAATTAATTGCTTCTCAACATTTACAATTTGTTTCTTCACTTTAAAGAAAAATATTTGTGTCTCTTGAGTAAACAAGTAAATATAATGATTTGGCATCATTTTATAAAACTCAAATCTGTAAGAACTCAAAAACCACTGCAGAAATATTCTATAAGAATGTACTCATGCATATTGTTCTTACAATAGATTCACCCATGTCATAGGAGAGCAACTCCTTGCTCAACATTCAAAATGTTCACAGTCTTCGAAATATTCCTTTTAGCATAGTGACCACAGTTGGACACAAGAGAGTCTTTAAAATTAAAAGAAACAATTTGGGTATGCTGACTTTCCTAGTCTTCTTGTTTTCCTGGGACAGAGTATCTTTTTTGAATGTAGGCTGACAAGGATACAACCCTCTCCACAAAGTAAAATGCCTAAACATTAGAGCACTGCTCCTGACCCCTGCTCACTTGTTCCTCTATGTGGGATTTATGAATGACTTGCATGAATGGAGAGATGAAAGAGGCAATGAGCTACCACCCCCCTGCTGCACAAGGGCCCAGTGTGCCTCCAGCACCCTCCTACCAAACGCTTCCCCCTGTCTGCCCATGCAGACCACATAGATGCTGCGTCAGTGAGCAAATTAGCACCACACACTTGGTTTTCCTGCTGAGACTCAGCCTTCATTGCTTCCCCAACTGCAGCACATGCTGCAAGCCTCAGCCAGCAGGGCTGGTGGGAGAGGTGGGCAGTTGCACTCACCAGGTCTGTCTCTTCTTCTCCTGCCCCTCCTGACTCTCGGGCCACCACCTGCATTCTAGCCACAAGGTACAAAATGGGACGGCCAAGAACCTAACACCACCCACATCACCCACACACACCACAACTACTAGCTGCCCACCAATGACCACCGCCTTTATAGCCAGCCTATCATGGGGTGGGTCTTGCAGCTCTAGTCCTGCCCCAGGGCAGCAATGATTGGCCTGATGCCCCCTGCTGGGCTGAGCCTGAGCTGCCCTGCAGCAGATTCTGGAAGCAAGAGAGCTGCTGATGGCTGTGGCCCTGGCTCAGAGCACACTTAGGGAGAACCCATGACCGGCAAGGGCGCTGGGGCTCTGGACTTTCCTAGGGTGGAGGCTGGCTCAGCCCTTCTTCCCCCAGCCCTGCCCGCAGGTGGAGCGGGGTTCCCACGGGGGCATCATCCCTCGTGGGAGAACGGGTGAACCCCAAATGCCGCAACTGCGAGTGCTGGGTGCTGGCCTACACCCTTCCGGGAGGGAGTAGAAGACAGTGACTTTGTGGGGAAGTGACACTTGAGCTGGGCCTGTATTTTGGGTTAGCTCTGGACACACATTCCAGTCTGCAGGTCTGTTGCAGGCTTCCTGGAGGCTCTGGGAGCCGAATTCCTGGTGGGGAGGGCAGGAGGGCGGGAAGTCGAGGCGCTGAGCTCCCGCTGGGTGCACCAGGCACTTTGGAGCTGTTCAGAGTAAGGAGTCGAGGTCACCTCCTGAACCACTGCTGGTCCCAAACTCCTGGTTTGGGATTTGCCAGAACCCTGAAGTAGGGGTGTGGTGGGGGTGGTAGTGGTTGGCTTCAATGCACTGTATTTGTGAATTCTTCAAACACAGCTTCTCCCTACTCCTGCAGGCTTTCAGGTAATTGACGAGAACAGAGTCCCTCTGCTGCAAAGTGACTGAAGTTTGGAAACTACGTCCAGAACTTCAGTGTGTATTCAGCTGGTCATCCTTCAGGCAAGCAAGTGGACAGCAAGAGCAACAGTAAGATATTTATTACTGTAGATACACTCCTTTCTTTCCGGTAGACCCACCAAAAGAGAATGGGAGATGAGTACTTGAACATTGGAACCAGTCAGTTTACTAGGGTGAGCTGCCAGTACTGGGAGCTCAGGAGTGGACATGGAGAGCAAAACATGCACTGTTACTAAAGAGGACAGTTAGGTATTTTATTGTGAAAAGGGAAATCATTTAGAAGTGAGCAAGACACCTTAAGAAAAGGTCTGTATAGTTATTTTTGTTTATTTGCAAGGCAGAGAGAGCCCTTCCATTTACTGCTCATTCCTCAAATGTCTGCACCAACCAGAGCTGGTTCAAGCTAAAGCCAGGAACTCAGTGTGGGTCTCCCACACAGGTGGCAGAGACTCAAGTACTTGAGCCATCAGCTGCTGCCTCCCAGGGTTCTGTTAGCAGGAAGCCAGAAGCAGAAGCAGGGCTAGGGCTTGAGGCCTGGGCATTCTGACTGGGATGTGGAAGGCTTTATCACTATGCCAAACACATGCTCCAGTAAGGTGTTTCAACACGTTTGCAAAATGTAAGAATGTGGTTTTAAATATATGCTGTTTATGTTAAAAATTTGCATAATCTTATATTCAGTTTCATGTGATTCAATACTTATTATTAAATACAAGTAACATTTAGACACATGCTTTCCTCACCAATACAAACCTCAGTAATTTTTTCACTTAGAACCTTGAATATTAGCATTCATTCAGACTAAAGTTCACTCACAGGCTGGGAATTCTGACAGAGACAGTAGGGAAAAAAAATCTAGATGTGTATCTGATACCTAATAAGATTCTGAACCTGACTGACAGAATCTGAGTAACTGTTCAGAGAGTGACTTCATACCTCTCCCCTCTGTAATGAGAAGACTGTGTCCTTTGGCCACTTTCACACGATGTTATGTAAATCTTACCTGAAAAGCCTTTTATAAATTCTGAAGTACCATACAGAAGCATATTATGCATTTCCATATGAGTGAAAAAAAGCAATGTCAAAGGCATAGCTTTTCCAGAGAGAAGTTAGGAGGATTAGCTCAGTTTGTAAGTGTGTAAGTACCATTAAATATCTACATATTTGAAATAGATTTATAGAGTGTGGAGTTCATGATAGATATTGAATAAATGCACTCTGGATAATAAGCAAATATCAGAAATAATGCCACACCCATCAGTGTTTAAACTCTTCAGACAGCTCCATGCCAGGGAAGTGCAGTGATCCCTGTAAATTAACAAAAATCAATCTGTGTATATCCATGGAAGCCACTGGTTTATATGCAGCCTATACTAGAGGTTTTTGTGTTTAGTAAAATAACTTGATTTTTTAATGAATGCTTTCAGACTCATACCTGATGCTGAGTGGCAGACAATTTTTTCTGAAAAGTATGTGGTTGAGAAATATAAATATAAATCAGTTTATAATTTTTGTGTATGAATATTTTTATGCATTGAGACAATACCTGCAATAATCAGAAGACTTTTCCTCAACAAGTTGCTATATTGATGCATCTTCATTTACGTATGTAATGTATGCTTAGGTAAAAGGAATAGAGAGAGAGATCTCTATCTTCCATCTGCTGGCTCACTTCCAGATGGCCACAAAAGCTGGGGCTGAGCCAGGCTGAAGCCAGGACCCTGGAACTCTGTCCCAGTCCCCCATGTGGGTGCAGGAACCCAAACTCTTGGGCAATCTTTGCTGCTTTCCCAAGCAAAGAGCTGGATGAGAAGTGAAGGTGGTGAGTCTCAAAGCAGTGCCATAAGGCATGCTGCTGTTGCAGTTGGCAACTTACCTCTTTGTACCACAATGCTGTCCCTGGATTGATGACATATTGAAGTGCTGCCACTGGCTTTTGGCTAAATAGGATGACTTAACATGTTTTCCACTCTGTGGAAGAGGAACAAATAAGGCAGTTGGTTGTAAAAGTTGCCCATGGAAACCACAGCCTGAGAAAGATGAATCAACTCACCTTGCATTTTCCACCTTGCATCTACACCACCCTTTTCTGGACAAACATCTGATTGTATGCCCTTGTGATGGAGGTTCTCAGGGTGCTGGAACATTTTGTAATTTTTTAAAAATATAGATTAAGAAGAAGGCAAATAAACAAAAAATTACAAACTGCTGCCAATACCAAGAAGAGATTATTGAGAGTAAAAGGTCACCTGTTGGAGCCAGCACTGTGGCACATCAGGTTAAAGCCCTGGCCTGAAATACAGGCATCCCATATGAGTGCTGGTAGAGTTCCGGCTGCTCCACTTCCAGTCCAGCCTCCTGCTAATGCACCTGGGAAAGCAGTAGAGGATGGCCCAAGTCCTTGGGCCCTTTTGCTCATGTGGGAGACCCAGAAGAAGCTCCTGGCTCCTGGCTTCAGAGCAGCTCAGCTCTGTCCATTGTAGCCATTTGGGCAGTGAACCAGCAGACAGAATATTCTCTCTCTCTTTCTCTCTCTCTCTCTCTACATCTCTATATAACATTTTCAAATAAATAAAATATTTTTTCTAATAAAAAGGTATCCTGCCATACTTCTTTCATCCCTGTGAATTCCTAGGAATTAAAAATTGTCGGGGCCAGCACTGTGGCAAAAATGGGTTATACCAACAGCTGCAGCACTAGCATCCTCTATGGGCACCAATTGCATGTTCTACTTCTGATCCAGCTCCCTGCTAACATACCTGGGAAAGCAGCAGAATATGGTACAAATCCTTGGGTCCTGCACCCAAGCGAGGGACCTGGATGAAATTTCCCTGACTCCTGGCTTTTTTTTTTTTAAAGATTTGTTTATTTATTTGAAAGAGTTACAGACACACACACACACACACAGAGAGAGAGAGAGAGAGAGAGAGAGAGAGAGGTCTTCCATCTGATGGTTTACCCCCAACTGGTTGTAATGGCTGGAGCTGCACTGATCTGAAGCCAGGAACCAGGAGCTTCTTCCAGGTCTCCCACTTAGGTGCAGGGGCCCAAGGACTTGGGCCATCTCCTACTGCTTTCCCAGACCATAAGCTGTAAGCTTGATCAGAAGTGGAGCAGCCCCGTCTTTCACCAGCACCCTTATGGGAGCCAGTGCTTCAAGCTAAGGTTGTAAATCTGCTGTGCCATAGCATTGGCCCCTACTCCTGGCTTTGCCCTGGCCCAGCCCCAGGTTTTCAGTAAGTTGGGGAGTGAAGCCACAGATGGAAGACCTTTCTCAAGTAAATAAAACAATTCTTAAAAATATATAAATATATTTATGTAATAATCATGTTCATGGTTTAGAAATTTAGGGATCAAAATATATGCTTTTGAAAACCCACTCAGTATCATTCTGTATATTGCTCTTTGCTTTGCTTTTTTCACTCATGAAGATGGTTCAGGTCCTGAATTTATCAGTGCTGTATACTTCTTTCTTGTATACCTTTGAAAGCTTAAATGGTTTTCGTTTTTATTTTTTAAAGGAAGATTGATGCATATATTTGAAAATGTAGCAGAGTGGAAGAGACAGATTATCTATCTGCTGGTGTACTCCTCAGGTGGCTGCAGTGGCCTGGGCTGGGCCAGACTGAAGACAGGAACTTCATCTGGGTGTCCCATTGGGTGGCAGGGCCCCAGTTATCTTCTGTTGCTTTTCTGGGACCATTAGCAGGAAGCCGGATTGGAAGGGGAGCTGCTGGGACTCAGCTAGCACCCATATGGGATACCCACATTGCAGGCAGTGTCTTACCTCATGC
This sequence comes from Oryctolagus cuniculus, assembly GCF_051225735.1. Classification (NCBI taxonomy): domain Eukaryota; kingdom Metazoa; phylum Chordata; class Mammalia; order Lagomorpha; family Leporidae; genus Oryctolagus; species Oryctolagus cuniculus. Next base: position 80,570,051 of record NC_142879.1, on the reverse strand, counting down.
TACAGCACTGGCACCAAGTGGTCACATTTTACCTAGGGAAAAGAAAAATTAAAACCTAGGAAATTAAATGCCATGGGCAAAGGATGTGGTGAGTGGAAAAACTGAAAACTTTTAGTACCTAGTTGTTGGTCATATGAAAGAAGTGGGACACTTACCTATATTATTTCCTTTAGTCCAGTTTGAGTGTCTTTAATTTTTTTTTACTTAATTAGGAGGCAGAGGGAGAGAGAATGAAAATGCACTCTGATTCTCTGCTTTACTCCCCAAAATGCCTGCAACAGCCAGAACTGGGTCAGGCTGAAGCCAGGAGTGTGAACTCAATTTTTTTGATTATTTGACAGGTAGAGATAAAGACAGTGAGAGAAACAGAAAGAAAGGCCTTCCATCTGCTGGTTCATTCCCCAAATGGCCACTACAGCTGGCATTATGCCAATTCAAAGCCCGGAGCCAGGTGCTTCTTCCTGGTTTTCCATGAAGGTGCAGGAGCCCAAGCACTTGGGCCATCCTCCACTGCCCTCCCATGCCACAGCAGAGAGCTGGACTGGAAGAAGAATAACCAGGACTAGAACACGGCACACAAATGGAATGCTGGTGCTGCAGGCAGAGGATTTACCAAGTGAGCCATTGCGCCAGCCCATGAACTCATTCTTAATCTCCCATGTGTGGGCAGAAACCTGAATACTTGAGCCATCAGTGCTGCCTTATAGGATCAGTATTTGCATGAAGCTGGAGTTAGGAACCAGAGCTAGGCACTGAAGCCCAGTACTCTGATGTAAGACTTGGACATCTTTTTTTTTCCCAAAGATTGATTTATTTATTTGAAAGGCAGAGTTGCATAGAGAGAGAGAAGTCTTCCATCTGCTGGTTCACTTTCCAGTTGGCTGCAACAGCTGGAGCTGGGCTCATCCGAAGCCAAGAGCCAGGAGCTTCAAGGTCTCCCATGCATGTGCATGGGCCCAAGCACTTGGGCCATTTTCTACTGCTTTCCCAGGCCATAGCAAGGAGCTGCATTAGAAGTGGAGCAGCAAGGACTCCAACCAGTGCCCATATGGGATGCCCATAATGTTTTCTTTAATTGGAGAAATGTTCCTTTGATAGAATGAGCGTATGACCCCACAATATTCTCTACTTACTCATAATAGGGTCTGAGATGTAAAAGTCATGATTAATTTCTTAGAAGAAAATTTACATACCCAGAAGCAAAGAGTGAAAATTAACCTTTTGTTTTTCTCATGAATGAATCAGAGTTTCAAAACTAATACTTAACTTGTATTTTAGAGGAGTTAATGACTTAACCAACTCTTCTATTAGAAATACTACATTGTGGCCAGTGCTGTGGCACAGTGGGTTAAAGCACTGGCCTGAAGTGTCAGCATCCCATATGGGCTCCGGCTCTAGTCCCGGCTGCTCCTCTTCTGATCCAGCTCTCTGCTATGGCCTGGGAAAGCAGTAGAAGATGGCCCAAGTCTTTGGGCTGTTCTGAGGCTCTTAGCATAGTGAAGATATTTTAGATTCTCATTAGTGAAATCTTTAGAAATTTCATAAAGCATCAACTTTCTTTAATGATCTGAAACAGAGATGAGATCCATAAGGGCAGAACTGCTCAGCAGCCACACTGCAGGAATATGTATCTTTCTGATGATATCTTCATCTGCTTCTTGCAGTTGCAGCCAGTCTATGAGCTCTTGGTCAGTTTTCTGCCCTTGGGAGGACCTAGGGTGCTCTATATTATCTGTAAGGATTCAAAATTTGTTGTATATTAGTGTCTAATCATAAAATTTCCAAAGTGACAAGCTGGATATAGTAAACTATGCCAGACTGCCAAAAAAAAAAAAAATACAAACATGGTGTACTGTCTATAAAGTACAGCGGTAAATCTCTATTATAGAGATACACATCTCTACACTATTCTCTCTTTCTTTCAATTTGAAAGTCTACATTCAGCTCTCGATGTTATGATTACTTAGGAAGAGATTTCTTATACTTACTTTCATAATCAGTGAACTCCGAAATATTAGTGTAGTATTGAGGATTGTACTGACTAAAACACTATGTTTATTCCATGTTAAATAACATCATCGTATATTTGGATTCCATTTGTTCTGCTACTGATGTATTCACAGGAGAGGGGAGGTGGGAGGAAAACCCAAGATCCATCGGGGTGGAGGAGGAATGTCAGAGGCTGCGGTTCTATTGTACTGCAGCTTGGGTTCTGGAAGAACACATGAATGGACCCAGATGGTTTGAAGCTAACTGAGGGCCTATGTTCTGTACACTTGTCTGTGGTACTGCATTTTCATTTATGTAAAATTTATTTTCTTCAAGCAATATATTAATTTGGATGAAAATGAAGATGTTAAGGAATTTTCAGAATGGGTCTGTTTAACCCTCATTGGCTTTGTTTTTAGGCACTTAACTCAGAAAAGAAAAGATAGAAAAATACATTTTGGGTTCTCTTCATCTGTACCACGGGACTCTCTGGTTAAGATTTGTCATTTTGTCATATTTGATTCTCTGGACTCCCTGAAAAATCCCCTACTTTATTAGATGGAGTCCGTGTCTCACCATGGCAGTGAAAAGTTTAAAATGTCCCAGCTGTGCATTTAGCTAGGTCATGGACACATGCCATGGCACTTGCCAGCCAATTGTGTCAGGGGCATCATCTGAATCAGAATTACTTGCATGAAAACAAGGAGTTGCAGATTCTTGCAGTGAAAGTGGAGAGGAGCAGGAGCTGCAGAACATTGCCAGGGGTGAGTGTGCCATGGGATGCCATGTGGTGGCTGGTGTCTGGGGTGCTGGTTCTGCAGAAGATAGGGCTTATGGGGGCTGGTGCTGTGGTGTAGCAGGTAAGGCTGCCTCCTGCAGTGCCAGCATCCCATATGGTCACCGGTTCGATTCCCGGCTGCTCCATTTCTGATCCAGCTGTGCTATGGCCTGAGAAAGCAGTAGAAGATGGCCCATATCCTTGAACCCCTGAAACCACATGGGAGACCTGGAAGAAGCTCCTAGCTCCTGGCTTTGGATCAGCTCACTCTGCCCATTGCATCCAATTGGGGAGTAAACCAGCAGATGGAAGATTCTCTCTCTCTCTCTCTCTCTCTCTCTCTCTCTCTGTGCCTCTCCTCTCTCTGTGTAACTCTGACTTTCAAATAAATAAATCTTTTTTTAAAGAGCTTATGCTTATGGATAGTGGTCATGGAAAATGTATGGGACATTTTTCAGCAAGATTTTGGATGAATTTTCCAACCCCTGAACCTCCTAGAGATTAGAATAGACTTGTAATGCGTAACTTCCTCTTATGCTTAATTAGGTTTTTGTTTTGAATTGTTTTTGATGAAACAGCAAGGAATTCTGAGTTATAGACTTCCTATTTCAGAGACAGGAGAACACTGATGCCTGCATTATAATTAAATAATGCCTATCACCCTTTCTTAAGCAACAAATGATCACAGATTCCCTCTTTGCTGCTAAGTAATGAGCATGGTGATTCTTCCCACCATAACCACCTCCCCACCTACACTCCCTCCCCTCTTCCTCCTTCCTCTCCTATTGACATGGAGTGCCATACATAGCTAGGGTGAACATTTATCCCGCTTGGCCCTAGGTGTTCATACACTTCAACTGTGTGTAATTATTCATATTCCCTTTTTATGACCAAGCTTATGTCAGAACGACAAATTATATATTCACCTAATACTGAGAGTCATCAAATTGATTTCTATTTTCTTCTCTCTTAGGCAGTTCTTGAGGGGCAGAAATATTTATTTTGTATATCATGTATTTATTCAACTAAAAGACTGACTGTCAAGATGCTGAGTTTTAGTGTCAAAGCAAATATGTTTCTAGACCCCATGAAGTTTACAGTCTGGCAAGAAAGAGCCATCTACCCCAAGAATATTGTTTAACATAGTAAATACTGGTGTGAAGCCAGTGGATAAAGATTGAAGCATTCTTAATCTAGCACCACCTCTAATCCCATGATCTCTAATTGAGAGAAGTAATCAGAAACACAGAACTCCATGTTACCCAGTTATCTCTTTGAATTTCTGCTTAAAAATAAAACATATCAAACAACACACAAATACCTAGGAGTGCATAATATTTATATACTATCTTGATATTAAAAATAAGAAAAAATAACCATGAAATAATAGCAACTTTGAATCTCCTTTGTTTTCTAGACAAGTTATAATCCTATATGGTTCTTTACAGCAAATTATTACAGTAAATTACAGTACATCATTGCAGTAAATAATTACAGTAAATAATTACAGTAAATTATTTTTGTCGGTATACTTCATCTCTCTCACATTTTTTCCCTTTGAGAAATCAGATTTTAAAAACTGAGACCCAAGACAAAAGAAAGATTTTTATGCTAGTGTTATATGTTGATTGGCTCTCTAAAAAAGATTTATTTATTTATTTGAAAGTCAGAGTTACACAGAGTAGAAAGGGAGAGAGAGAGAGAGAGACATCTTCCATCTTTTGGTTCACCCACCAATTGGTTACAATGGCTGGAGCTGTACAGCTCCAATGCCAGCAGCCAGGAGCTTCTTCTGGGTCTCTCACACAGGTGCAGCTGCCCAAGGACTTGGGCCATCTTCCACTGCTTTCCCTGGCCATAGCAGAGAGTTGGATTGAAAGCAGAGTAGCCGGGCTCAACCTCCACCCATATGGAATGTCCATGCTGGCAGTAGCTTTACCTGCTATTTCACAGTGCTGGCCCCTTGATTGGCCTTTTTAATGATATTAAAAAACACCGTATTTTTCTAAGCTCTTTCCATTCAGTTTCTACTTTGTAAACTCCAGATAATACTGTCCCCAGAATTAATCTAAGGTATAAATGATATGATATGAGGCATTTAACCCCTTAACCTGTCTCCTTGAATACTCAGCTATGTTAGCTCTGTGTCCATTCTTCTGTCTCTGTACTAGATGAATAAAAAGACAGTGTAAAATGATTTGAAAAGAACTATAAGGAGTCGGTGCTGTGGTGCTGCTGCCAATTGGGGAGTGAACCAGCAGATGGAAAACACCTCTCTCTCTCTCTCTCTCTCTGCCTCTCCTTCTCTGTAACTCTGACTTCCAAATAAATCAATAAATCTTAAAAGAACTATAAACATCAATAAAATACAAATGAAAATTGTATTCTCAAAACTGGATATTAACCCATGCCTTCCACACCTCTGTTAAAAGTTACATTCTATCATAGTCATTTATGATTTCTAGGGCCAAAGTAGTAAATAAGATTTTTCTGGAAGAGACAGAGGTTATGAGGGAGCCAGGATTTGGGGTCAGTTAGCAGCAGTGAGTGTCACTCTTTCAGATTTGATTCAGGAAAGGAAGAATAGCAACTGATCCCTGAGATTTTGGGTTGGGAAGGAAAGGAAGGAGGGACTTAACAAAAGCAAAGGCCCTCTGGTTGTGGGCACCCACCCCCGACTGCAGCCTTGGGGAGGGCCAGCTGGTGTCTCTATGAATGCTACAGCCTGGACTCCATTTCCCAGAGTTCCCAGGAGCTCCAACCTATTCTGCCTTCCAAATGCCTGTGCCCATGTGCCTGCTAACAGCCAGTCCCTGGGGGTCTGAGTTGGACCAGAGGGAGTTCATTCCCTGATCAGGGTCAGCCCTAGGGGCTGTGCTGCTCCTTCTCTGGCATTTACTGCAACTCCTGCTCTGCACGTGCAATCCCAGGCAGTTTCCAAGTGCTCACCCGAGCCTGCCTCCTGCTGCTTCTTCCCTCTTCATCTTCTGCCTGTGGGTCCCATGTACCAGGGACTCTCTTCCCCACACTGCCCGCTTCACTCCCCATGTTTCTGGAAGAAAGCGTACCTGCTCCAGGGACTTTCTGCTGCAGATTTGACATGCAGTAAGGGGTGGGGACATGTGTGGGAGAAGGGTGGGTGCCAGGGCACCAGTGATCCTGGCAATTTCCCCTGAGGTCAGGGCTGGGACCTGGGCTGTTCTGTCTCCCACCTCTGCTTCTCAGGCTCCCAGTGCCTGGACTCTCTCCTGCAGAACCTCATCCAAACTGTCCCTAATGTGCTTTATTTAGTGGTTACAGGAGAGAGAGGGCAGCGTTCTGGGAACCTGCATATGCAGGGAAGAAAGGCAGAAAGACTCCCACTCTCTACAGTTAAATAAGCTGGGTTCCCACTGTGGGTGTTTTCAGAATGCAGTCTGGCCTGGTCTCTTGATGTTTTCTGGGCTGGTTCCTGCAGGGTGGGGCTGGATGGTCTTCAGCAGGGAGCCTGGGGCAGCAGAGGGGTGGGAAGGAGGATCTGACAAGGATCTGCCCCACTGCTCTCATCCTGCACCTCATCTTCCTGGTGGGGAGCAGTGTGAAGCGTGAATAGCTGCTTTGTGCATTGATCCCTCTCAAGTATTAATTATCAGATTTTTCCAATGTGGAATTTGAAGCTGTTCCAGAAACCTGGGGTGGGAAAACTCTCTTCTTTCAAACAGGCACAGAGACAGTGGAGGATCCAAGGAGTTTCTATTAATGGCCCTAGGCACAGCTGGAATGATTTCCTGAGAACTGAGCATCAAATTCAAGTTTCTTAGCTGTTACAGCATTGGTGGGTTTAAATGGCAGCCTACATGACTTAGGACCACAATTTCCAATGGTCAGTGGGTCCAGTATGTTTGTAAAAGAGATGCCAGGGACAGATTTATTAGGACAGATTTATGACTGGAGTTTACAGAAGCAGAACTTAGGATATCTTCCCTCCCTAGACAAGATTTCAGTGGGCAGCTGTTTCACTCGTTAATTGTGAGCATCCACTTTTAAAGGTTTGTGTTGGATGGGGTCCACTTCTCTTTCTTTGATGATGTATTTGGCTGCTTTTCATATTCTGTCTTCAGCTATCTCTTCTCCTGTTAGCAAGGCTGTCAACTGTTTTGACCTGCCTTGATCCCTTTGCAAAGTGAGAAGGGAACTAAAATTAATGCAAGTCTACTGTGTTGTCAATAACTGGAGCTACATTTTTAAAGATTTATTTATTCATTTGAAAGAGTTACACAGAGAGAGGAGAGAGACAGAGAGAGAGAGAGAGAGACGTCTTCCGTCCGATGGTTCACTCCCCAATTGGCAGCAACAGCTGGAGCTGTGCCAGTCTGAAGCCTGTAGCCAGGAGCTTCTTCTGGGATGAAGCTGCTTTTTGAAATAATTATTTATTTAATTGAAAGGCAGAGTTACAGAGTGGCAGAAACAGAAATCAATGGCTGGAGCTGTTTGGATCCAAAACCAGAAGCCAGGAGCTTTGTCCAGGTCTCATAGGTGGGTGCAGGAGATGAGGGATTTGGGCCATCTTCTACTGTTTTCCCAGGCCACAGCAGAGAGCTGGATGGGAAGTGCAGCAGCCAGGATCCCAACCGGCACCCATATAGGATGCTGACACTGCAGGCAGTAGCTTTACCCACTAAGCAACAGTGCTGCCCACTAACGGGAGCTCATTTAATCTGAGTATGCATAAAGTGGAGAATTACAGCATCATAAATACAGATAAGTTACAGTTTTTCTCTGCGCAGTACTTTACAGTTACCCAGTGATCCACTGAGAATCTTACTTTCCACACTGTGTAAATAAGAAGGTCAGTTACTTGTCTTATTTTGGGTTCTGTGTTTAAACCCATGACATTTTTGACATGGGAGGATATTAGTTCTACAATTTCATAGAGACTGGTCTGTGGAAGCATCGATAGAAGTTATAACTGTGAGAGTGGTAAGAAAGAAGAGGGGAAGAAATAAGTGCCCCTTACGCCACACAGAGACACAGAGGTGTCCACAAATGGAGTAGAAGACGTGCCCTTGAAAACTATGGCTGACTTTCTGGGACAAACTGTGTTTGAGTGCTTCACATGTTCTGATAGAAAGGTGTTGCCACCAGGTTATTAGTATATTTATTTAGTTAGTTTTTAAAGATTTATTTATTTATTTGAAAATCAGAGCTACACAGAGAGAGAAGGAGAGGCAGAGAGAGAGAGAGAGAGAGAGGTCTTCCATCAGGTTCATTTCCCCAATGGCTTCATCATTGTGAACTTTGCTCAGTTCCTGACCTATACCTTTCCTTTAACCTAGTACTTTGCCATGTAGTAGCCCATGAAAACTGCAGACTGCATAAATGAATGAATACTTGGAGGGTTGTGATTTCTTAGAGGAACATCATGAGACAGAAGGAATAAAACAAAACAAAAGTATCCTCCGTATATAGAAGGTATACTGTTTTTGCAAGCCACAGCGAAGAGGAAGAAGCAGGAAAGTAGTGAGACTGGAAAGTTTGTGGCAAAGGTAATAGGCACTGGTCAAGAATTTAACAAGCCCATTAGGAAAACATTAAGGTTTCCTTACTTCCATGTAGACTCTGCCCTCTTATGGTGAACAGGGTCCTCTAAACCCACTTGTTGCACAAATGAAAACCCAAGCATTGTCTTCTCCCACAGATGGAGTCTGCTATTGGTTTTGATTTACATTTCCCTAATGGCTAGTGATATTGGGCATGTTCATCTATGTCTTGACCATTGAGATTTCTTCTTCTGAGAAACATCTATTCTGATCATTGCCCATTTCTTAGCTGTACATTTTGCTTCTTATTTGGAGATTTTCCAGTTCTATATATGTATGTTCTGGCTATCAATCTTTTGTCATAGTCAGAGTTTTCAATGTTTCCTGCCATTCTGTCCATTGTATCTTCACTCTGTTGAATACTTTGTTGTGAAGATGTATCTTAATTTGATATGCTCAAATTTCTATATTTTATTTTTTTTACTTGTGCTTTTGGAATCTTACGCAAACTGTTGTCTCTGCTAATGTTTTACAGTTTCTCATATGTTTACTTAGTTTTTGGTTTTATATTTAGACTTTTAATTCACCATGAGTTGCTTTTACATATTGTATGAGGTGTTGGGTATATTTTCAGGCTTATACATATGGATAATCACTTTCCTTTAAACCATTTGCTAAAGGGATTCTTCTTTTTCCTGTTTGTTTTCTTTCCTTTGTTAAATAGGAGTTGCCTGTAGAAAAGTCGGTAAATTTTAGCTGCCTATTGTTTTCCATTGAACTATGTGTCTGTTTTCCAATAGTGCTAACACTGCTTCTATTTTTTTAAGATTTATTTATTTATTTGCAAGGCCAGATGCTTCTTCCAAGTCTCTCATGTGGGTGCCAGCACCGTAGAACACGGTCCATCTTCCACCAATTTCCCAGGTGCATTAGTAGGGAGCTGGATTGGAAGTGGAGCACCTGGTCTCCTAGCAGCAACATATGGGATGCATGCACAGCAGGTCAAGGCTTTAACCCACTACACCACAGCACCAAACCCTTCCTTATTTACTTCTGCTGTGATCTTTCATTATTCACTTTTTTCTACTGCCCTGCATCTTGACTCATTCATTTTTTTTTTTTTCTGGGTCCTGGAGGATGGTAGTAGGTTGCTTCTGGGATATCTTTTTTGTGTTAGTAGATAATTGGTAATCAAAAATCATAGTTATTAGTTTCTATATTTCTCTGCTAATCACGAGGACCTTCTAGATGACAGCAGAAAATGCTGGCAGAAATGAGGATATATTAATTTGCTAAGAAAATACCACAGAGAATATGATTTACATCATAGTTGTAGAGGTTGAAAATATCAGATCAAGGTGCTAATAGGCTCGAGTTTTCCAGAAGCCTTTCTCCGATGTGACAGACACATCTATCATTTCATCTGCTTAAAACTACTTTCTTCAGGTAAAGTCATGTTGGTGATTAGCACTTCAGTGTTTGAGTTTTAGGGAGGCACATTTCAGTTCACAACAGCAAAAGGGGCCCTGTGGTCTACTTCAATGACAGTCATCTCTGCGGAGGACAGAAAGTTTGAAATCAGCGTTAGGAATTCTCACAGTATTACTGTCAGTGCTATCGCCATCAAATGTGCATTCATGTACACACAAATCTACCTGTACTCATAAACACATTCAACAGTGGAAATGCCTGATGGTTGTGTATGGGTAACATCAATATAATAATCCATAAGATGGCCTATTAGCAGACATTAAAAAGAGAATTAGAAAGAATGACAACAAAATCTGCAGTTACCTATATTTATGTCTATATGTATGATATTCAGTATTTATAGTTGCTAAAAGATGAATACTGATGTGTGGGAATAAAAGCTAAACCTTACCTTGCAATATTGCAGCCTAGTCTACATGAAAGATGTCTTCCTAAAACCTTTCCCTGGGCCCACTCTGTGGCATAGTAGATTAAGCATCCACCTGCAGCACCAGCATCCCACATGGGCACCTGTTTGAGTCCCTGCTCCTGCACTTCCAATCCAGCTCTTTGCTAATGGCCTAGGAATGCAGTGGAATATGCCCTGAGTGCTTGGGCCCCTGCACCCATGTGAGAGACCTGGAGGAAGCTGCTGACTCCTGGCTTCTGGCACCTGGCTTCCAAACGGCCCAGCTCCAGCCATTCTGGCCATTTAGGGGTGAACCAGTCGATAGAAGACCTCTCCTTCTCTTCCTCTCTATATCTGTAACTCTGCCTCACAATAAATAAATACATATTTTAAAAATCTTTCCCTTTTTAAATTTCTTAATTGTTTTAAAGATTTATTTATTTATTTATTTACAAGTCGAGTTACAGACAGAGAGGAGAGCCAGAGAGAAAGAGAGAGGTCTTCCATCTGATGTTCACTCCCTAATTGATTGCAACTGCCAGAGCTGTGCTGATCCGAAGCCAGGAGCCAGGAGCTAGTTCCAGGTCTCCCAGATGGGTACAGGGGCCCAAGAACTTGGGCCACCTTCTACTACTTTCCCAGTCCATAGCAGAGAGCAGGATCAGAAGTGGAGCAGCTGAGTATTGAACCGGCCCCCATATGGGATGCTGGTGCTTCAGGCCAGGGAGTTAACCTGCTCCACCCCAGCACAAGTCCAGCATTTTAAATTTCTGATACTCTAAAATAGCACAGCACTGCATTACATCTAGGAAAGATGCATTTAAAAATTATAAATCTAGTGCATTTTAGCAGAAGTTTTAACAAATACTTCTGATTTTCTCAGCATTATGTATAAATAAATGACATAATAAGTCATTGTCAGATTTTTAGCTTTTGACAGCCACTTATAATATTTCACAGCTTTTTGAAATGTATTGCTACTGTGTTTTTCTCAACACGCACTGGATTTTATCAGTTTAGTGCACATGGAGTTGCCTCTTATAGGATTTGCATTTTGATGGGTTTTCATGGCACATGTAATCAACATCTGCAAAGCCTCTAAAACACATAAATAATGACATGATTCAGGCTTTTTTCTTAAAGATTTATTTATTTGAAAGAGTTGCACAAATAGGGGAGAGGTGGAGAGAGAGAGAGACAGACAGAAACAGAGAGGTCTTCCATCTGCTGGTTTACTCCCAGTTGGCCGCAATGGGTGGTCTGTGTCGATCCGAAGCCAGGAGCTACTTCCAGATCTCTCATGTGTGCAAGGCCCCAAGGACTTGGGCCACCTTCTACTGCTTTCCAAGGCCATAGCAGAGAGATGGTTCAGAAGTGGAGCAGCCACGTCTTGAACTGGCACCCACATGGCTTGCCAGCATTGCAGGAAGCAACTTTATCTGCTATGCCACAGCGCCTGCCCCACATTACATCACTTTAAGATGATATGGATTTAAGTTCATGAGAAATTATTAGCATAGTGGGAACTGATAGACATGGATGAAGCAGGATGGACTTGTTAGGAATGGTGATGTTAATTTTCTTATAAAATAAATAAATAAGAAATTAAATATGATCAGACATAAATGAAGACTAAATTTTTTTAATGGTGATCCAGAAAACACTGATCTCAGGTCTTTTTCTTCCAGTGTTAAGTTTATATTTTTAAATGCATATTAAGTGAGCAAACTTCATGTAATTTATATATACAGATTGAAGAGCTAACTGATAACATCCTACCCTAACTTCCCTTGGTCTCATATTTCCAACTCCCTCCTTCTCGTTTTATTTTCTTTTAATTTTGACAGCTGCATGCTTTGATTTTATTTTAGAATCACAAGCTTTAACCCTCTACAAAATAAAGAATTCAGCAAGTAGTAGCAGAAATATCAATGAGTATATGTTGTATACTCTATCAAAGAGTTCAGAAAAGTGCTATGAACAATACTCAAATCTGAAAATATCAATTTAACTCATATACTACTTTTTGTTGTCTATATATTAATTACCACCAGTCAGAGAAAACATATGGTATTTGTCTTTTGGGGGCTGGCTTCTTTCATGAAGCATACTTGTTTCCAGTTCATCCATTTAGTTACAGAAGATGGGATTTGATTCACAATTATGGCTGAATAGTATTTTACACTGTATATATAGCTCATATTCTTTTTCCAGTCACCAGTTGATGGACTTCTGGGTTGATTCCATGTTAGCTATTGTGAATTGAGCTGTAATAAACATGAGGGTACAGATAACTCATGCCTATGCATATTCTATTTCATTTCATGTGGATAAATTCTCAGGAGTCAGATGGCAGGATCATATGGTATGTTTGTTTTCAGATTTCTGAGGAACTTTGATACTGCCTTCCATAATGGCTTCATTCCCACCAACAGTGGGTTAGGGTACCTTTTTCTCTCCCTCTCCACCAGCCTTTATTGTTTGTTGACTTTTTCAAAAGAATTATTTATTTGAAAGGTGGAGTTAATTATAGGGAGAGGCAGTGGCAGAGAGACATAAGTATTTTATCTGCTTGTTTATTCTCCATATGGCACAACAGGTGGTGCTGGTCCAATCGGAAGCCAGAGTTAGGAGCATCTCCCTGGTCACCCATGCGGGTGCAGGGACCCAGGCACTTGGGCCATCCTCCACTGCCCTCCCAGTGCAGAGCAGAAAGCTGGACTGGAAGAGGAGCAACCGGGACCAGAACTGGCGCCCATATGGAATGCCGTCTCCATGGGTGGAGGATCAACCCAGTGTGCCATGGCACTGGCCCCCATCAGGGATATTTTTCTATAGTACTCTCTCTCCACTGTATCTTTTTCTAGTTTAAGAATTAAGGTGATGCAGGATTAATCGAAGGAGTTTGAGAGCATTGTCTCTCTTTCAATTGTGTTGAATAGTTTGAGAAGCATTAGTTCTTTAAAAGTCCTGTAGAATTCAATAGTGAGGCTGTCTGATCCTGGACTTTTCCTTGTTGGGAGGGTCTTTATTACTCATCCAATCTCTGTCTTGGTTTTTGATTTGTTTAGCTTTTCTATGTGTCTTCATGACTCAATTTTGATATATTGTGTATGTCCAGGAATCTGTTGATTTTTCCTCTAGGATTTCCAATTTGTTAGCAGTCACAACCGATGCCCACATCCTATATTGCAGTGCTAATCTGAGTTTTGGGTACTCCACTTCCAAACCAATTTCATGTTAATACCCCTAGGAAGCAACGGATAATAGCTCAAATTCTTTCCTTCTTGTCATCTAATTTGGAGAACTGTAACCTCAATGGGGACTTGAGAACCTGGTCTTGCACAGTTGTAGCCATATAGAAAGTGAACCAGCAGATGGGAGACCTCTCTGCTTCTCTTTCCTTCTCTCTTTGTCTATGTGTCTCTCTGCCTTTTTTTTAATCATATTAAAATATTTAATTACTTATTTGAAAGAGTTACAGAGAGAGGGAGAGACAGAAATCTTCCACCACCTAATTCATTTTTGAGATGACTTTAATAGCCAGAGTGTGGCCAGGTTGAAGCCAGGAGCTTTTCCTCCGATGTGTGTGGCAGCATCCCAGGCACTTGGGCCATCTTCCCCTGCTTTTTCAGTCCATTGGTAAGGAGCTGGATCAGATATGGAATAGCTGGTACTTCAACTGGTGCACGGAGAGGATGGCAATGTAACAGATAGCAGCTTTGTCCACTGCACCACAACCACCAGCTCCTCTATCTGCCTTTCCAATAAATAAATCTTTTGAAAAAGAACTGAAGGTAGTAAAAGTCATCATGACTGAGCAATGGCAAATTTATTGAAGTGATCTATTTTCTTAAAGATCTATTTATGAATTTGAAAGGCAGCACTAGAAAGAGAGAGTGGGAGAGATGGATCTTCCTCCTGGTTTGTTCACTCCTCAAATGGCTGCAATGACTGTGGCTAGGCCAGACTGATATCAGGAGCCAGGGGCTTCTTCCAGGTCTCTCACATGGGTGCAGGAGCCCCAATATTTGAGTCACCCTGTGCTGCTTTTCCAGACACATTAGCAGGGAACTGGATCCATTTGGAGCATTAATGTCTATGATACTCTCCTTGCAGTTGAAGGATTTAGAATCCATTTCAATTATGGGTGGGCCAAGTACAATGTATTCCAATTGTCCTAGGTTTGGATTAGATGGGTTCTGATAAATTTTGTTAAAATAGTTATTAAAAAATATATATTATATATAATACTTATAATAAATTATATAATATTATCTGTTTTAATTAACATATATTATATAATATATTATATGCTAAATTATAATATATTTTATATATGAATATATTTATATACATAAATATATATGAATAAATGTAAATATATATATAAAGAATTTATTTATGTATTTGACAGGTGTACTTACAGACAGTAGAGGAAGAGACAGAGAGAAAGGTCTTCCATATGCTCATTTACTCCCCTAATGACTGCAATGTCTGCAGCTGGGCCAATCTGAGCTAGGAGCTTCCAGGTCTCCCATATTTCGGCAGGGACCAAAGCACTTGGAACAGCTTCTACTGTTTTCCCAGGCTATTGCAGAGAACTGGATGGGAAAAGGAGAAATGGGGACTAGAACTGGTGCTCATATGGGGTGCCAGCACTGCAGGTAAAGGATTACACCACTGCACCACAGTGCTGGCCCCAGTCTATCCTTTATTAAGGAGATCTCAGTAATCATGTTCAGGTATTGCTGTCCTATATTCATGGCCAAAGTCCTAGCAGACAACATGGTTTGGAGAATCGTAAGCACAAGGTGTGTAGGAGACTTCATTTCTCATACAGCACAGTTAATAACAAGGTTCCAAGAGGGGAAATTACTTGCATCATAGTCTTTGAGAACTAATGGACATCACAGGTGATCTAAAGAATTTAGAAGGTTTGTGAGCCCCTAGAGTGAAAAAGTCACTGGGAGCACAAGGACAGTGCCTAGAGTTTATTTTGATGGATTTTAGCCCCTTGCATTGGAGGGAGGCCCGAAAAAGCTAGACTGATTTGTAAACCTCAAAAGTGTCTTTTCAAGGTGAAGGCAAACTGAGACTCAGGATTTTTGGAAAAACTTTGAACAAAACGCATTTGTCACACTTGGTTAAGACACATCATTTATCTATTGATTTTCATCAGATCTGTTAACATTAGGTATAAGGTTCAGTGGACATTGTGGATGGTATATAGCAGTATGATTTTAGTAATATATCATGAGGTGCTTTTTTTTTAATTGGATTTAGCAGCTAAAATTGGGTTACCTAATGGGATATAGCTGGAATAATCACCTTTTTGTTAAACACATCTGAGGTAATAAATGTTAGTATATGAAGACATTGAGTTTTCTTTTATTGGGCCTTCTTGGTTATTTTAATCTGGGATCTGAGAATTCTCATTTTCTCTAGGTAAGTTGTAACTGAAAAACTTAATTGTATTCCTCATCATGTCGGACCAACTCTGCTGCTTCTGGGATTTTTTTAGTACATCTGACAATTGGAAATTTGGACAATAGTATAGTTAAAAAGAGATGTACCAAGTAAAGTATTTATTTTTATTCTGATAAATATTTTTGAATTATTCTAAAATTCCTATTGAGTATCCTTGTTAAATTTAGTTGCATCTCAGGTTAAGAGTTATTGGAGGCTGGCGCCATGGCTCAATAGGCTAATCCTCCACCTGCAGCACAGGCACACCGAGTTCTAGTCCTGCTGGGAGCACCAGATTCTGTCCCAGTTGCTCCTCTTCAAGTCCAGCAAACTGGCTGCAGCAGCCACTGGGGGGTAATCCAACAGAAAAAAGGAAGACCTTTCTACCTTTCTCTCTGTCTCTCTCACTATCCATTCTGCCTGTCAAAATAAAAAATAATTTTTATAAAAAGACTTATTGGAGTCACTGTAGTGATTATACCCATGTAACTTTGTTAATAAATGCAAATAGAACCTGGGAAAATTGATGTATATCTTATGCTATAGAGACTTAAGATTGAACATCTTTTTTTATCTTTTTTAATTATATAATTTAAAAAAAATTTTTGATTTTTTTTGACTTTACTAAGTCACAGCTCTGGCCCCATTAATATGTCTTAACAATGTTTTTTCCTCTCAGACTTATCTCTATTGGTTCAGTTAACTGCATGTCTTTTCTTTAGATTCAGATTCTCTCAGCTGTCAAAGCTTATTCATCTTAATTCTGTTGTTCCTATTTCCCTCCATTTTATTCTGTCCCTAGGCTAATTGAGGTCATGATTCTCCATTCCTTCTGTGTGGTGTCACAGTAGCCTTGAAGTGTTCTTTTTCTCTTCTGATTTCTAAAGAAAGAAATTATGTATTCACCCAGTTTAGATATTTTAATAATTCATTCCAAAACAAAGGTTAAATGTTCTTAATTTGACAAGAATTTTCAGGGCCAGCGGTGTGGCGTAGTGGGTAGAGCCACCACTTGCAGTGCTGGCATCTCATATGGATCCAGATCTCTGCTAAAGCCTGAGAAAGCAGTAGAAGATGGCCCAAGTCCTGGGCCCCTGCACCCATGTGGGACACCTGGAAGAAGCTCCTTGCTCCTGGCTTTGGATTGGCACAACTCTGGCCATTGCAGCCAACTGGGCAGTAAACCAGTGAATGGAAGACCCCTCTCTCTTCTCTGCCTCTCTCTGTGTAACTCTGACTTTCAAATAAATAAATAAATCTTTAAAAAAAGAAGTTTTTCTAATTTTAGATTTGTTCTACTTCATTGTCACTTCAGGGTGTGTGTAAAGAGTGTATATCCAGTTTTTCTATTTTAGATTTTTGGGATTTTGTATTAGCTCTGCTGTCTATTAATTTTTCTTGAGAATTGGTGATATCTTCTCCTTAGTTGTATTAAGAGAGAGAGAGCAATAGCCCTCATGTCTTTTTAGGTAAGTAAGACATATTAAAAACAGAGCATTCAGTATACATTCATAGTAGTTTGACTTGTTCAATTGATTTACGTGACCTCCCTTGGACATTCTTGGTCTCTGCTGTACAATTTTCTATACTGATTAATTCTTTCATATTCCCAAATCCAGAAAATGAATGACTCAACAGCTGTGTTCCTGTATTTGCTAGGACTCAGGGTAAGAAGCAAAGTGGAGGTGTTCAGGAATCTACAGGTACATGCTACATAGCAAAGCACATCATTTCCTATACAAAGTGACTGGGAAATCCAGAATCTTTTGCACACTATATTGGATCCTGAACTATTACTGGACTATTCAGTAAGATTTTAATGTATTTATTTTCTGTGTTTGTGTTTGTATTTCTAAATAAACTCTGCTGCGCTACTTAACATTAACATGTATTGCAGAATTCTTTCATCAGTTTTTACTTTTAAAAAGTTTCTCTTTCAGTTTTATGGGAGAGGGTAGAAGTTTTCTGCTATGTAACTGAAAATTCATTCATTCATTAAACTTAAAAATATTTGTTGGAAATGAGTGGAATACTATTAATTCTTGTGTGATTTTCATGAAACTAAATACATTCTCTATTTTGTTTTGCTTAAAATTTCTGCATGTGTGGACTTCTTTTTTCCTTCTTGCCCCAAATCCCTTTGTGTATTGGGATGGCAAATGGGTTTTACACTGGAGAAAACATGTTATTTTGGCAAAGAAGTACTTAGCCTTCCTGCTTCAAGTATTCAAATATTACATTAGAAATCAGTAAATTTGTTTACTGTACAAATGTCTTTTATACAATTTTGTAATATTCTGGGATATGAGAGGGAGCAGGAAATAGGAGGGTTATGGGTGGGAGGGAAGTTATGGGGTAGGGGAACCTACTGTAATCCAAAAGCTGTACTTTGGAAATTTATATTTATTAAATAAAAGTTAAACAATTTTATAATATTCATCTTCCTTTTTATTTCGTCCTTTTTTTAAAAAAAGATTCATTTATTTTCCTTGAAAGTCAGCGTTACACACACAGAGAAGGAGAGAGAGAGAGAGAGCAGTCTTCCAACCACTAGTTCACTCCCCATTTGGCCACAATGGCTGGAGCTGTGCCGATCCATAGCCAGGAGCTAGCAGCATCTTTTGGGTCTCCTATGCAGGTGCAGGAGCCCAAGGGCCTGGGCCATCCTCTACTGCTGGATAGTAAGTCTTACTTGCCTAAAAAGATGGATAGTAATTTGAGTAGCCAGGACTTGAACTGGCACCCATGTGGGATGTCAGCACTGCAAGCGACAGCTTTACTTGCTACACCACAGCATCGGATCCTTTATTCTTATGACTATTGCTACACTATTGGAATTTATAATTGATAATGCTGAACAATTGAAACTGTCTTATTTACAATTGTAGGACTGGATATGGCAATTTTACTTGAAGTACAGTATGTAGCCTGCTTATTGTATGATTTTTGGAAAAGCATGTATTTATATATAACAGCAGATCTGTTAATCATTTAAAAGTGAATTATCATGATTACCCAGATGTAAAGAATGCAATATGTGCTAATGAGTTAGCAGTCACAGACATTTAGAATTAGAGGGATTTTGGAACCTTTTCAATACTGCAGTTTTTATGAAAAACTAATAATTTTTTTATTTGACAGGTAGAGTTATAGACAGTGAGAAAGACAGAAAGGTCTTCCTTCCGTTGGTTCACTCCCCAAATGGCTGCCACAGTTGGAGCTGTGCCCATCCAAAGCCAGGAGTCAGGTGCTTTCTCCTGGTCTCCCATCCGGGTGCAGGGCCCAAGCACTTGGGCCATCCTCCACTGCCTTCCTGGGCCATAGCAGAGAGCTGGACTGAAAGAGGAGCAACCAGGACTAGAACCCTTTGCCCATATGGGATACCCGCACTACAGGCGGAGAATTAACCAAGTGAGCCATGGCGCTGGCCTCCGATAAATTTACTTTTAACAAAATATCAAAATATCTTATTCAGTATAAAGTTAGTAGTGAAAAAGAGACTACCTTGTTGAACACAGAAATTTGAGATTATATTTCTTGGTATTAATTTGCATCTTAAGGCTTATTGCCTAGTTTATTTCAACATTTTAATCTAATATTACTAATAATATCTTGTACTTAGTGGTTCACTGTGTGCCAGACAATATTCTTTTGATTTTTTAAAGGATTTATTTATTTATTTGGAAGTCAGAGTTACACAGATAGTGAACAAGAGGAAGAGAGAAAGAGAGGTCCTCCATCTGCTGGTTCACTCCCCAGATGGCCTAAAAGGTCAGAGATATGCCAATCTGAAGCCAGGAGCCAGGATCTCTTCAGGGTCTCCCATGCAGATTCAGGGGCCCAAGGACTTGGGCCAACTTCCTACTGCTCTCCCAGGCTATAGCAGAGAGCTGGATGGAAAGTGGAGCAGCTGGGACTTGAACCAGCCTCCATATGGGATGCCCCCACTGCATGCAGTGGCTTTACTGGCTACACCACAGCACTGGCCTCAAGACAATGCTCTAAAATGATGCATTAATTATTCCCAAATATTGAAAAGTGGCATGGTACACATTTGAATGTGTTGTTTTGTACTAGTTGTAGAAAGAGTTTAAAATATATTTAGATTTAAAAATGTAAGCTTTGATCTAAAGGTTTACTTTCCCCTAAGGTGCCTGTTCGGAAACTGAGAGATCATTGAAGTCTCAAGATAGAGTACAACTGATCTTATCCAAGCCTTCTTTATCACATGAGGATGCTAAATGCCAAGGCCCAGAGAAGTAAAGTGAATTGTTCAAGGTCACATAGGTAAGTTGTAGCAGGGATAATTCTGTATTAGCATTAGGTATCCTAATACATAGGCCACTGTTCTGTCAATTTCGTACTCCTTCTGGAGTTAAAGATTCTAAGTTGTGGAAAATTAAGTTTGGAAATTTAGTGGTTGCAATGTTGTTATGGTGAGAAATTTCTGTGTATAGCTATGAGTTGCTTAAATTTTATTCAATATATTTTTCTAGTATGTTTGCTATTTATTTGAAATGTATAACAAGTAGCTTCATCTATTTGCCAAAAGAATTTTTTAAAGATTTATTTATATTATTTGAAAATCAGAATTACACAGAGAGAGAAGGAGAGGCAGAGAGAGTGGTCTTCCATTCACTGGTTCACTCCACAGTTGGCCTCCATGGCTGGAGCTGTGCCGACTGGAAGGCAGGAGCCAGGAGCCTCTTCCTGGTCTCCTATGCAGGTGCAGGGGCCCAAGGATTTGGACCATTTTATAGTGCTTTCCCAGGCCATAGCAGAGAGCTGGATAGGAAGTGGAGCAGCCAGGTCTTGAACTGATGCCCCTATGGAATACCAGCACTGCAGGTGGCAGCCTCACCCACTATGGCACAGTGCCAGCCCTTGCCAAAAGAATTTATAGAAGCTATTCCATATATACACTTCACAATTATTTAGTTACTTGACACGAACTATCCCTGCATATTTGAAAATTTTGAATGGTATCACTTGGGTTTTAAGAATGTTATATTGTAGGTCTCTTAATATTTTTAGTGATGATGTTTTAAAGGCCCTTTCTGTTTTATGAAAAATGATAAGGATTTTGTTTTACAATGGCCATAGTATTACCACTTAAAGCAATAGATTAAATAACACTTTTAAACAAAGTCATTTAATACTGAATTCTAAAACACTGGTATATTTTAAGTGAGAAGCCGGATTTCTTTCAGATATTCTAAATAAGAATGATAATCAAAATTGAAGACATCTACAGTTTTTAATCACTTCTTTTAAATATTAGTCATAATGGTCCAATTTAGAGTTTTAATTTTCATTAGCTTTTAAAAGATTCAGCACGGTTTATAGAAAAAATTAAGAGAACATAATTATATACTCAACCTCCCTCCCTTCTTTTTCCTTCTTTGTCATTTTTTTTTAGCTTATGATATGACATTTTCCATTTACATTACATTAAAAAAGGGTGTTGAATCAAGGGACAAGTTTAACAGGCAAAAAGCAGAAAGATCGTAATTTAGAGGGAATACAGACAATGGCTCTAAACAATATTTGAATATCACATCTAAACAATATTTGAAGAAATTGATAAAATAAATATTTTAATTTCTCCTACTAAAATGCTCAAAGTCTTTCATTATTTATCAAATATTAGTGCAAATATATGGATTTAAATGATCCCAAAAAGTGGTAATTTTTGTGTAATAAAGTCCAATTATTGTCAAGGCTTTTTGACAGTCTCACAGAAAACTTGTGTTTGTGAATGGGAAGAATAATATCAAAATGTCCATACTACCAAAAGCAATTTGCAAATTCAATGCAATTCCAATCAACATACCAACGATGTTCTCAGAGCTAGAAAAAATGATGCTAAAATTCATATAGAAACATGAGAGATGCTTAACATCTAAAGAAATATTATAAAACAAAAAAAAAGCTGGAGACATCACACCATATTTTAAGACATATTACAGGGGTCAGCACTATGACAAAGCAGGTAAAGTCACCGTCTGCAGTGCCGGCATCTCATATGGGTGCCAGTATGTTTCCCAGCTGCTCCACTTCTTATACCGCTCTCTGGTATAGCCTGAGAAAAAAGTAGAAAATGGCCAAAGTCTTTGGGCCCCTGCACCTGCATAGAGACCTGGAAGAAGCTCCTGACACTTGGATTCAGATCAACAGAGCTCTGGCCATTGTGGCCATTTGGGGAGTAAACCAGTGGATGGAAGACCTCTCTCTCTCTCTGCCTCTACCTCTCTGTGACCCTGCCTTTCAAATAAATAAATAAACTGCAAAAAAAAACACAAAAAGAAGAAGTGTTAGCACTGATATAATAACAGACACATAGTTCAATGGAAAAAACTAGGTAGCATAGAAATAAACCCAAATTTCTACCAGCAACTCATATTTAACAAAGGAACTAAAATGAACTGGAGAAAGAAGAATCTCTTTCACAAGTGGTGCAGAGGAACTTGATGATCCAAATGTAGAAGCCTGAAAATAAACTCCAACATCACTTACACTATGTGAAAGTGAACTCACAGTGAATGAAAAATCTAATCATAAGACCCAAACCCAAGTAAGCATAGGGAAACTCTAAATTTTGTCAACACACAATAGCTTTTCGGTAAGATTCCAATAGCAATAGTCACAAAAATAAAAACAGAGACATCTGAGTATATCCAACTAAGATACTTCTTCACAACAAAGTAAACATCAAAGTGTAGATACAATGAACAGATTGGCAGGAAAAATTAAAACTCTGAATGTTTACAGATTTCCAGAACATTTACATGAATTGGAAAAACTCCAAAAAATACAGTGAAGAAACAGGCAAGGATCTGAATAGACATTTCTCAGAAGAAATGTAAATGGTCAAAACATGTGAATATGCCCGATGTCACTAGCCATTATGTAAATATAAATCAGAACACCATATCAGTCTCCAACACCTGTGGGAGAATACAACACTCAGGTGTTTGTGTGTGCAGCAAGTGGGTTTAGAGGACCCTGTTCACCACTGGAGAGCAGAGTCTACGGGGAGACAAAGAAACCTTACTGCTTTCCTAATGGGCTTATTAAGTTCTTGACCAGTGCCTGTTAGTCTTGCCACAAACTTTCTAGTCTCACTACTTTCCTTCTTCTTCCTCTTC
Organism: Oryctolagus cuniculus; assembly: GCF_051225735.1. Lineage (NCBI taxonomy): Eukaryota > Metazoa > Chordata > Mammalia > Lagomorpha > Leporidae > Oryctolagus > Oryctolagus cuniculus. Next base: position 80,547,269 of record NC_142879.1, on the reverse strand, counting down.
TCTGTGACTTGTAAAATAGTATACATTCTGTATGCTGTGGATACTTTAGATTTATTTTATTCCTGCGGTCTCCTATGAAGTTCCTCCACAAAAACACAGCCCTCAAAATATTCATTCATTTATGCAGTCTGCAGATTTCATGAGCTACTAAATTCCAAATAGTATATTAAAGGCAAGATCTAGGCCTAAGAGAAAAGTGGTCTGAATTCTGTGCCTAGAAGAGGATTTGGGACATAGTAGAATTTCGGTGAAGTGCTATGTGAATGACATGCACTCAGTAAATGAGTAATCTAAAGCATACACTGCATTCAAGCAACACAGCAGCCCTACTCACCTCAGGTAGAGCAATTGAGAGGAATAATGTGAACAAAAATAAGACATCAATAAGTTGAATAATAACAGAGAAAAAACAAAATGAGATAGATGCCAACATTACTGACCTATTTTTGAGGAATTAAATTGATAGAGGGGCTGGCATTGTGGCTAAGTGGGGTAAGCTGCAATCTGTGAGGCCAGCATATCATGTGAGTTCCACTTTGAGCTTAGGAATCTCCACTTCCAATTTAGCTCACTGCTAAACACCTGGGAAACCAGCAGAAGATGGACGAAGGACTTGGGTCCTTGCCACTGATGTGGGAGACTTGGATGAAGCTCCTGACTTCAGCATGCCCCAGGCTCAACTGTTGAAACTCTCTGGGGTGTGAGCCAGCAGATGAAAGCTATCTCTGTCTTTCCCCCTCTCTCTAAATCCACTTTTCAAATAAACAAAGATTTAATAAACAAATTAACTGATTTCAAAATACACAAAAACATAAACAATACTATATCATCTTGATGCCAAACTGATAAAAAATAACAAATGCTAGAGAGCACATGGGAAAAGAAAACCGTCATATATGGTGGGTGAAAACACAAGTTAGTACAGATGTTATGCAGAACAGTATGGCCATTCCTTAAAAAGGATAAAAATTGGGCCGGCGCTGTTGTGCAGCGCCTGAGGGGCCAGCATCCCATTTGGGTGCCAGTTCTAGTTCCAGCTGCTCTTCTTCCAATACAGCTCTCTGCTATCTCCTGGGATAGCAGTAGAAGATGGCCCAAGTCCTTGGGCCCATGCACCCATGTGGGAGACCCAGAGGAAGCTCCTGTCTCCAGGTTTCAGAATGGCATAACTCTGGCCTTTGTAGTCATCTGTAGAGCGAACCAGCTAATGGAGGACCTCTGTGTCCCTATCTCTATTGTAACTCTTTCAAATAAATAACAAAAATTTAAAATAAGATAAAAATTGACCTACCATTTGAGAGTTATCTTGCTCTTGGCTATATATAATAAGGAACTTTTATTAGCAGGAAAGGAGAAGAGCATATCAAAGATACAGCAATTTTCCCATAACACAGCCACTATAACACAGTTCACTGCAGCCAGGATTTGAAACCAATCTAGCTATCCATCAATGAAAAAAATGGACAGGGGAACTTCATTTAGATACAAAAAAGAACAAAATATTATTAAATTAATTGAAATAAGCCAGAAGCAGGAACACAAATGTCACCTGGTCCTTGTCACATGTGGAAGTGAAAGAAAATAATGGATCTGAACACAGAACTGTGATTACTAGAGGCTGAGAAGGGAAGCAGCTAGGGATAGAGGGGGATTGGATAATAGGTAACAAAATACAAAGAGGCAGAAAGAACTTCTGGTGTCCCATAATATAATGAGATGACTACATTCAACCATATTAGGTTCTGTGTAAAGAACTGAAAGAGAGGAGCTGGTAGTCTCAAATCATGGAGAAGAATTAGAAACTGTACTTGCTTGGGGGCCAGCATTATGGCACAGTGGGCTAACACCCTGGCCTGAAGCACCAGCATCCCCTGTGGGTACCAGTTCTAGTCCTGGCTGCTCCTCTTCTGATCCAACTCTCTTCTATGGCCTGGGAAAGCAGTAGAAGATGGCCCAAGTCCTTGGGTCCCTGCACCCAAGTGGGAGATCTGGAAGAAGCTCCTGGTTCCTGGCATCAGATTGGCAGAGCTCCGGCCATTGCGGCCATCTGGGGAGTGAACCAGCAGAGGAAGACCTCTCTCTCTCTCTGCTGCTACTTCTCTCTGTAACTCTGTCTTTCAAATAAATAACTCTTTAAAAATTTAATAAAACTGTAGTTGCTTAGCTTGATCACTTTTTACTGCATAAATGTGTGCAAATATTGCACTACACCCTGTAATAATGCATGACTAGGACACATTCATCACAAATTATTTCAATGAAATTTTAAAAATTAGAAGCATTTCTTTATATTAACAATGAACTATTTGAAAATGAAATTAGAGAAACATTTCCATGCATAGCAGCATAAGAACCAGGAACCAATGTCTTCAATGTTATCAGTGATGAATCAGATTCACAGACCCCAGCACTCAGTTTTTGCCATAGACCTTACCATGGCAATTGTGGGCATATAGTAGTAAATCAATGGACAGGAATCCTTTGTCTCTATATCTGTTAAATAAATAAACAAGGAATTCATCAAAGAAAAAGAGATATCAATTTGGATGCCAGGTCACAAAAACACATGCACTTGAGCTATCCTCCAGTTTGTGATGCCAACAAATCTTTCAGACATCATTTTCAGAGACTTTTCTGTAATCTTGCTAAGCTTTCTGGAAATCTGCCTTATAGCAAAGCGATTCCCAATTCCATTACACTCATGATTTTTCTTTTGTGTGAGTTATTAGTTTACCATCTAGAGATAATTTATGGTACAAAACTTTTCTATGCATGCATGTTTTCTCATTTGTGAGTCTATTCATGGGAATTGAAGACTGATTTATAGCAGAAATACATTTTCCAAATTCATTGCATAGACTTTTGTTCCTTATGAATTCTCTGAAGTCTGTTGATGTCTAATTTCTGGCTAAAGGTTTTATCGTATTTACAGCATGCAAAGAGTACCACCTTTTGTGAATTCTGTATCTATACAAGCCTGAAACAAAGAAAATGTTTTTATACAATCAGTATACTCCTAAGAAACCACCTGTGTCAATTCTCTGATGTACCATTGACTTCTGACAAACAACCTTTTCACACTAATAATATTTATAAGCTTTCTCCTTTACATGAGTCTCTGTTGGATAGGATGTGATTTCCAGCAAAAGGTTTTGTCACAATACTTACATGAATTTTGGAGAAAAGCTCTTCCACATTCATTATATTGTTAAGGTCTCTCCCTTGTTCAAATTCCATGATGGATTATGAGGCATTACCTATGTGAAATGACTTTCTCACATTTATTTCATTCATTAGATATATATGTTGTGCATTCTGATATAAGGAGAGATTTGGGCAGAGCTTTCCAACACTCATTACACCCATAAGGTTTCTCTCCCACGTGAATTCCCTGTTGTCGTATGAGGTATGGCTTCTAATTAAAGGGATTTTACTTTCAAAGGAGTTTTTCCCTATATGAATTTGATGATGTACAATGAGGGCTGAATTATGGTAAAAGGCTCTGAGTCATTACATTCATAAAATTGCTCCCCATGAGAATTCTTTTATGTTTGATGAGGTCTGATTTGCACCACAAAGGCTTATTCACATGTATTACATTCATGCATTTCTCCCCTTGGTGAATTCTCTAATATTTCATGAGATATAACTTGCACAAAAAGGTCATGTAGAAAATTCCTTGTGTGGATTCTCTGATATCTTATGAGTTATGAAGTAGAGCAAAGAGGCTTTCCACCATCCTTCCATCCATAAAACCTACCTAAATTGAGCAACAAAGATATAGAAAACGTAAACACACACATAACCGGATGGAAATGATATCAGTAATAAAGACCCTCGCCGCCAAGAAAACCCCAGGACTGGATGGCTTCACTGCTGAATTCTAACAGACATTTAAAGCACTAACTGCAATTCTTCTCAAGTTATTCAAAACAATTGAGAGAGAGGCGATTCTCCCAAATTCTTTCTATGAAGCCAGCATCACCTTCATTCCTAAACCTGAAAAAAGTGCAACAAAGAAAGTAATTATAGACCAACTTCCCTGATGAACATACATGCAAAGATCTGCAACAGAATTCTGGCCAATTGAATCCAACAATGCATCAGAAAGATCATCCACCCAGACCAAGTGGGATTTATCCTTGGTATGCAAGGATGGGACCAAAGGCATTTCCACAGTCATTTCCTTTATAAGCTTTCTCCATGGTGTGAAGGCTCTGATACTTTCTGAGGTTTGACTTCTCAGCAAAGGTTTTTCCACAGTCATTGCACTCATAAGGTTTCCCCCAGTACAAATTGTCTGATGCTTTGTGAGCTTTGACTTCTCAGCAAAGGCATTTCCACAATGATTGCATTCATAAGGTTTCTCCCCTGTGTGACTTCTCTGATGCATTTTGAGTTGTGATTTCTGGCCAAAGCTTTTTCCGCAGGCATTGCATTCATAATGCTTGTCTTCTGTGTGAATTCTCTGATGCTTTCTGAGGTTTGAATTCTGGCCTAAGGTTTTTCCACAGTCATTGCATTCATAAGCTTTCTCCCCTGTGTGAATTCTCTGATGCTTTCTGAGGTTTGCCTTCTGGCCAAAAGCTTTTCCACAGTCATTGCATTCATAAGGCATATCCCCTGTGTGAATTATCTGATGATTTATGAGGTGTGGCTTCTGGCCAAAGAGTTTTACATAGTCATTGCACTCATAAACGCTTATCCCCTGTGTGACTTCTCTGATGATTTATGAGGTTTGACTTCTGGCCCAAGGTTTTTCCACAGTCATTGCATTCATAAGGTTTCTCCCCTGTGTGACTTCTCTGATGATTTGTGAGTGTTGATTTCTGGCCAAAAGCTTTTCCACAATGATTACACTCATAAGGTTTCTCCCCTGTGTGAATTCTCTGATGATTTAGGAGGTTTGCCTTCTGGCCAAAGGATTTTCCACAGTCATTACATTCATAAGGTTTCTCACCTGTGTGAATTCTCTGATGATTTATGAGGTGTTTCTTCTGGCCAAAGAACTTCCCACAGTCATTACATTTATAAGATTTCAACCCTGTGTGAATTCTCTGATGTCTAATGAGATCTGACTTCTGGTGAGTGGTTTCTCCACAATCATTACACACATGAGGGTTTTCCACTTATATGAGTGCTGTGATGGAGGGTATGGCAGAATTTAATACTGAATGACTTCCCACAAGGTTTACATGCATAGGATTTCTTCCCTATATTTGGTCTATGATTCAGTCTAACATGTGATTGGTAAATAACAGGTTCCACAGGCCCAATATACTTATAAACGTTCTCTCTTTTGGGACTTTGTTGATGTATACTGAGGTTAGAATTCTTATGGAAATCTTCTACTATTTGAGTTGTCTTGCCAATAGTGGCAATTGACTTATTACAGGTTTCTACCATAAAAAGCTTCTCAGATTCACAGAATATATTCTTGCTTTTGAAGACTTTCCCTTGTCCAATTTGTTCAAGTGCCTGCTCCATGGTCTGAATATTGTGCTGTTGATTAAGAGGTTCACAGAACTGGAGAGTGTTCCCAGGTACCTTAGTAGCACAAAATTTCTCTCCAGCTTGTAGTTGATCAGGCCCACAATGGGGACACATATTGTGACATATACTGCATTCTTCAGGTTTTATTCCTGAATAGTTTCTCTTTTTGATACTCAGTTTTGGAATATGGCTTATACTTAAATTAAGTGTTTTTCTGAATTCATGTTAGTCATAACATCCTGATTCAGATTTTTCTCCAGACTGTTCTGGTTGGTCTTAATCAGTTCATCCAGTTTCATGGCAACTGAAGTGAGGAAAAAAATGATGTCACTACATCAAATATAATTGTTTCTTCTAGCATACTCGTGTAAAAGGAATGAAGTTACTTGTATTTAAGAGGGATAAGATGTTAGGAAAAGTTCTGCATTTGTGCCTCCTCACACAGGGCACCAAAATGTTAGGAAAAGAGTTGTAGAATAGAGGAGAAAGTGTATGAATTTACAGCCAGACAGAATTTATTCAGAGAAAATTAATCCACAGAGGTGGGTGACCAACTGCCTGTCTGTACAAGATGGAGCATGAAGGCCCCAATTCCCAGGGGCCAGACCTTTTTGAGGAGGGCTAAGGCTGGGCATGAGGGTAGGGGGCAGCAGTGGAGGGGAATTCCAGGAACTGGGTGGGGGCCTTAGGAACCTGGAAAATAATGCAGGGTGGGGTATGAAGGCAATAGGCTGTGAGACCCAATTGAGTTTCAAGGGCAAGGAATACATTCCAAAGTTTATCTACTTTGGGCAATGAGGGAGAATGGCTCAGGCTTATATCCTCATTCCATCATAAGATTTTCAAAAAATGATTAGAAGATACATATTTATGAATATACAGGTTTTCTCCATTATACATTAATATATTAAATTGTATCCATAGATTTTCCAATGTTCATCCATGATCCTGTTTACTACCAGAATTTTTTCCAAGTATGAGTGAATGGTTTTTGTGGTAAGATGTCTTAAGTCACTGCTTGGGATGCCTGTATCTCAAAACAGTGCCAGTTTAAGCCGAGGCTACTCTGCTTCCAATACAGCTCTGAGATAATAGATACTGGAAAGCAGCAGATAATGGTTCATGTGCTTGGGACCCTGTGATAGAGATGAGTAGGTGAAATTCCAGGCTTCTGGCTTCAGATTAGTCATAACTGTTGATAGTATTTGGGGAGAGAGTTAATAGAAAATCTATTCCTCACTGTTTCTCTCTCACTTTCTACTTTCACTAAAATGAATAAGACTTCACAGAATGGACTAATATTTGATAAATATATTCACCTGTAATCTAGAAACCAATTTTTCCCTGTCCATTTTTTCAGTTCATTTTTTAATGTATTTTTATTTCTTTATTTGTGAGAGTTAGACTGTGAGAGACAGAGACAAAGATCTTCCTTCCATTGGCTCACCCCTCAAATGGCAAATACATTTGGATCTATGCCAATCCAAATCCAGGAGCCAGGTGCTTCCTCCTTATCTCCATTGTAGGTGCAGGGGCCCAAGCATTTGGGCCATCCTCCACTGCCCTCCCGGGCCACAGCAGAGAGCTGGACTGGAAGAGGAGCAACCAGGACTAGAACCCGGGGCCCATATGGGATGCTGGTGCTGCAGGGGGAGGATTAACCATGTGAGCCACGGCGCCAGCCCCTTTTTCAATTCATTTTTAAAAAATTGTGGGTTTTGTACTTCTGTGCTATTTCAACCATAAATATGGGGAAGTTTTACTAGATCATTTCCTTGAAGGTAAAGAGTGAAATGTGTCTATACTCTAAGCAGGATCACATTCATGGGACAAGATTTGAATATGTGGTTGTCTTGTGTTCTGTCTTCCCAGGCAAACAGCATTTGTGGGATTTTTCTAATGAAAATCTCTGTTTTATCTGCACTATTATAGTTTCCCCATATTTCTAAGGAAACCTGACATCCCAATCTTCTTAGAACTACAACAGTTACAGAAAGTTCCAATATACCACCTTGGCTATACATTCCCACCAGTTGAAATAATTTATTCCTGCAACCCAGAGTCTGCTCAATTATTGAAAATTGATTTCTAACTCATTGTGAAGACGTCAGCCCTGGTTACCTCCTCTTGTTTCTTTCTATAAACACTCCTCTATGATAATTTGAGTTTCTGGAGGTTTGTTGATTTTCACAGAAAACTTCATTTCCTTTGCCTTTACCAGAGATACTGATCTCCATAGATACTGTAGAATGTCTGTGTCTGAATCACAGGACCAGCTGTCTTCAGGAGTAAGACTTGGGAAAAACTCGTGGAAAGAACACCAGTCAATATCTGTTGCACTGCTTCTGCTTTGGCCTCCCTGCCTGTTATGTACACACTGATATGGAAGGCTCTGATGTAGGCATTCTTCCCCCATCCATGGCTCTGCTCCTTGCTCCAACTTGAAGATCAAGTCAGGTTTGGTCCTGCAGTGCCCTACTAATGGAAACAATATAGACTTTGTGAAATCACTATCTTGGGTTAATGAAAGGAGTACAGCTTGGTCCAGGAGCTATGCAACAAATGTTCCAATGTGAAATCCTTCCCAGGTGGTAGATATTCAGATTCTTCATGGACTCAAATTCTATACCTGTCCCTCATTCAACTTTATGCATAGTGCTCACTTAGTTGTCAAATAGCAAGAAAATGTTACCATTGGGCATGCGATGAGTGTCACTCACCCAGGGAGAACAGGCTGCTGTAGGTCTCCAGCATTACATCCCTGTACAGGATTTTCTGAGCTTGGTTCATGTTCTGCCATTCCTCCCAGGTAAAGTACACAGCCAGGTCTTCAAATGCTATCATCACCTGTGACAGAACACTCCTGGTCAACATGTCAACTCTGTCACCTAACAAACAATGGCAGTTGTATATCTTCTACATGGGTATGGATGAAGAAGCAAGAATGCCATTTCATTTCAGATTTGTGAGCATTTGGGCAGCCACACAGAAGCATTCAACAGGGGATCAAACCTATGGTATAAAGGCTGTGAAAATTGCCCAAGCTGGAGGGAAACAGGAATTTCTGTTCACAAAGGCCAGACTATGTCAAGGGCAATTGCACAGTAGGCTGAAAGGGGGACAAGAGTCACTCTGGAATGAGCAGTGTTCAGAAGAATGTAGAAGTATTCAGGAAAAAAGACAAGAAACCATCAGGGAAGTTATGAAGGGATTGAACAGCGAAGAATTTCCAGAAAAATACTGTACACAGTCAATGCAATTATGGCAGAGAAAAAAATTTTTAAAAGAGACAGTAGGCATTTAACTTAGTGTTTATGATGCCAGCTCAGATACTCTCTCTCTGCATCAAATTTCCAAAGTTGGATTTCAGTGCCAGCTCCAGTTTCCAGCTCCCAGCTAATGCAGACCAGGGGAAGCAATGGTGATGCCAACCAAGAGGGAGGCCTAGATTCCATTCCTGACTCTTGGCTTCAGTTGTGCCCCACCTCTGCTTGATATTTTTATTTAGGCAGTGAAGAAGTGCATGGGAGCTTTCTAGCTTTCTCTCACTGCATCAATTTCTTTCTCTATCAGGCTCATAAATATTTTAAGTAAGGGAGGAGATTCAAGAAAGAATAGAAAGTAGCTTTTGCTTTTTCTATAATTATTCTACTCATAAACATTTAAAGAACTGAAATAACATGATAACAAATTAAAGTAAAAGCTATGGAGTTATTTACCCAAGAACAGAACCTGAGAAATTCTGTACTGTAATCTGCATTTGTGACTGAGGGAAATACAGAGAGCTTTGAGAACCTGCAGTAGGCACCAGCATTGTGGTACAGCAGGTAAGTCTCCACCTGCAATTCAGGCATCCCATGTGGACAGACAATTTGAGTCCTTAGTGCTCCACTTCCAATTGAGTTCCCTGCTAAAGTGGCTGAAAGAGCAGTGAAAGATGGCCTGAGTATTTGGGCCAATTCCACAAATATGGGAGACCCAGATAGAGTTCCAGACTCCTGGCTTTGGCCTGGCCAACCATTGTGGCCATTTGTTGAATGAACCAGCAGATGGAAGATATCTCTTTCTCACTACCCATCTCTCCCTATCTCTATTACTCTGCCTTTCAAATAAGTTAATAAATAAACCTTGGGGCTGGCACTGTGGCACAGTGGGTTAATGCCCTGGCCTAAAGCACCAGCATCCCATATGGGCACCGTTTCAAGACCCAGCTGCTCTACTTTTGATCCAGCTCTCTGCTATGACCTGGGAAAGCAGTAGAAGAAGGCCCACGGATTTGGGCCTTTGTAGCTGTGTGGGAGACCCAGAAAAACCTCCTGGCTTTAGATGGGTGCAGCCCGGCCAGTGCAGCCAATTGGAGAGTGAAATGTTGAATGAAAGATCTCTCCTCTGTCTCTTTCTCTCTGCCTCTCCTCTCTCTGTGTAACTCTTTTAAATAAATAAATAAATTGTTAAATACAATCTTAAAACCTGAAAGAACATGCAGTAGATTATTTTCCCCACTGTGTTCTTACTCTAGCTGGGAATCAAGTTCATCTCCTCAAACTATTAAGGACTGCATTACTCTAACAATTAAAAAAATAAATGCGGCTGGCCCCACGGCTCACTAGGCTAATCCTCCGCCTTGTGGCGCTGGCACACTTCATTCTAGTCCCAGTCGGGTTGCCAGATTCTGTCCCAGTTGCCCCTCTTCCAGGCCAGCTCTCTGCTGTGACCAGGGAGTGCAGTGGAGGATGGCCCAAGTCCTTGGGCCCTGCACCCCATGGGAGACCAGGATAAGTACCTGGTTCCTGCCATCAGATCAGCACAGTGGGCCGGCTGCAGTGCACCAGCCATGGTGGCCATTGGAGGGTGAACCAACGGCAAAGGAAGACCTTTCTCTCTGTCTCTCTCTCTCTCACTGTCCACTCTGCCTGTCAAAAAAAATAATAAATGTCACTGATTTGTGGTTTAGCCCTAGGTAAGTAATTCTCTTGCAGAATGCTAAGTGTTTATTTCCAGGGTGGAACTAAAACACTGCCCACTACATCATCTGTATAACACTAAAGAATGTGTTGGACATTATGACCCCAAAATTTAGAATATTGTCCTTGACTTCAATTGAAATCATATAACAAATATATATTTTGCTATGGCAACAGAAAATGAGAGATGACATTGCCTTTTCTTGGATAAATGCAATGATTGATAGTCATGACAAATTCATCATACATCTTGTTTCTATATATTCCCTGAGAATAAAATTTACCTTCCTACATCCATTTTCATTAATAAATTATTATAAATCTAAAAACAAAACAGACAGAAAGCTGGGAATAATTCAGAAAACCACTTACAGGGGCCAGTGCTATCGCACGGTGGGTTAAAGCCACAGTCCGCAGAACCACCACCAGATATTAATTCCCACCAAATCAGGTGTGAGTGCGATTTTCAGGTGAATTCAATCAGAATTCCACAGCCATTCAGCTGGGAGGGGTGGATGAATCCAGAAACAGCCAGTTTACATGGGACTAAATCAAGCCTAATATCACAAAGGACTCTTGCATTTCTTTGGCTTTTTTCACATTTGTCTTATTTATCATGATTTGTAATGAATTTTCTGATGTGAGCTTTAGTTTTCAGACTGGAATATGGAGCCCAGGGCACGGGAGGAATGGTCTTTTTCATTCAGGGCACAGATGTTGGCTTGCTCCAATTCTGGCTTGCTGTCACTGTTTTGGGTGCCTCAGCCAATTTTTGGTTTTGAGCAGCAATTTTCTAAATGTTTTCTTGGTCTGAGTTTCTTTTGCCTTCTTCCATCCCAAATTTTGTATTCTGACGCAGTACAAACAAGAAGTTAGACAGAGGATCCATTATGAAATAAAAAAAAAAAACACAATAAATTGGCTTTTCAGGCTTAGAAATCTACAGGCAGGATGACTAAGATGAATTTTTGTGTTTTGGAAAATGAAATGGAACCAATTTGCTGTGGGGACAATATTAATTCCCTCCAAATCGAGTTTGACTGTGATTTTCAGGAATATTCAATCAGAATTCCACAGCAAGTCAGCTGGGAGGGGTGGATGTATCCAGAAACAGCCGGTTTCCTTGTGACTAAATCAAGCCCAATATCACTAAGGACTCTTGCATTTCTTTGGCTTTTTTCACAGTTTTCTTATTTATCATGGTTTGTAATGAATTTTATGATGTTAGCTTTGGTTTGGAGGCTGGAATAAGGAGTTCAGGGTACAGCAGGAATCGTCTTTTTGAATCAGGGCATAGCTGTTGGCTTGCTCCAATTCTGGCTTTCTGTCACTGTTTTGTGTGCCTCTGCTAATTTTGGTACTTAAGCAGCAATTTTCTAAATGTTTTCTGGGTCTGAGTTGGTTTTGCCTTCTTCCTCCCAAAATTTTGTATTCTGATGCAATACAAACAAGAGTTCAGACAGAGTAGCTATTATGAAATAAAAAAAAAAAATTGGTGTTTCATGAATAGAAATTTACAGGCAACGCAACCAACATGAGTTTTTGTGGTTTGGAAAAAGAAATGGAACCCTTTTACTTAGGGGACAGATATTAATTCCCTCCAAATCGAGTGGGAGTGGGATTTTCAGGTGAATTCAATCAGAATTCCACAGCCAGTCAGCTGGGAGGGGTGGATGAATCCAGAAACAGCCGGTTTCCTTGTGACTAAATCAAGCTGCTGCTCCCTGTGGACTTGTCCTCCTCAGCCTCTGACTAGAGCACAGCCACCTCTCCAATGTTGACATCCTCTGACACATGTTTCACTCTTCTGTTCTCTCTAAACTGCAGACTCTTGGGCAACATATGTAACTCTAATGCATCAACTTGCATAGAAGCACACACCTGAGGACTCCACAGTCTTGGATTTCAGGTTGTAATTAACTTTCCTTTTCAGAGGACTGGTGAAAAAACAAGTCTGGAAGCCAGGGTGTAGCCTTGTGGTTCAAATGCCTATGTCTCATATTGGAGTTTCTTGGTTTGATTCCTGGTTCCAGTACCTGCCTCCAAATTCCTGATAATGTAGACCCTGGGAGCTAGCAAGAAATGGCTCAGATGATTGGGTTCCCTACTCCTGGGACAGCCCTGGCCACTGGGGACATTTCAGCAGTGAACTAGAGGGTGAATACTACTTCTCTGTCTACTTGTTCATTTCTTTGCATCTCCAATTAAAAAACAAAAAAGTATGTTTGTATCATCCATTAAAATAACTTCCTCAATGGAAAAAAAGAGTTTCATTGTTAAATTGGGGAAAAATAATGCTTCTTGGTTGTGATATTAGAATAATGCATAACTGTACATCGGACATCCATTGTGGACAAGGAAGAGAAAGATGGAAGCAATAATTTTTATTTCTGGCTTTGGTACTTGTCATGTAATCTTGAAAAATTCATTTAAACTCATGGTGCCTGAGTGTCCTTAAAATTACAGGCTCATCTAGTTGAGGCAGGTGGTGTAAGGGGAGGTGGCAGGAAGCTGAGAGCTTTCCTTGTTTCTGTGCCAACAGAGCTAAGTGACATTAGCAAGTCATTTGACCCCTCTGGATCTTCCTCCCTTGTGAGATAAGATTGCCTTTATAGTTAAAGGATTTATTCTACACAGTCCTATCTTATGGTTAGGCTCACATGACTGTGAAGTGTTTTATAAACTGGCAGTGTAATAATCAAGTTGGCACTGAAGATGAAATGCTAAACAGCATAGAACTTCTAAGGCTTGTAGTTCTATGAGGAGCTACACAGAAACATTCAAGTTCATGGGCATTTTTAAATTTAAAAACAGAATCATTGAATCACTGTTCAGAATCAGTATAGTTGCTAAAATTCTTATTTATAATCACTGAGATTGGCAGTGTAATTACTGATAGCATACTCCTAGTGTTGTATATTTTAGTTTATACAATACTTAGACTATATAAAATATAGGTAGCATGGGAAGTGCGATACACAGCAGTCTTGTAGAATGGCAGATATCCTAAACAGCACTCTGGCCTCAGAATCAGCCCTTAAGGCACTCAGATCTAGCTGAAGAGCCCATGAGAGTATTTTAGGTATGGAAAGCCACTCTGGCAAAAAAGAAAAAAAAGGACCTAAATAAAAGATCTCTGTGAGTGAGATCCCAGTAGAAAGAACGGGCCATCAAAGAAGGAGGTACCTTTCTCTGAAGGGAGGAGAGAACTTCCACTTTGACTATGACCTTGTCTAAATAAGATTGAAGTCAGTGAACTCAAGAGGCTTCCATAGCCTTGGCAACTCATGACTAGAGCCCAGGGAGATTTCTGATGCCATAAACAAGAGTGTCAGATTGTTCAGTCAACAACAGGAATCACTGTGTGCTTACTCCTTTTGTGGGATCTCTGTCCTTAATGTGTTGTCCAATGTCAAGTAATGCTATAACTAGTACTCAAACAGTATTTTACACTTTATGTTCTGTGTGCTGCAAACTGATGAAAACTTAATATAAACTAAATCGATCTTCTTTGTATAAAGATGATTGAAAAAGAATCTTGATGTAAATGGAATGGGAGAGGGAGTGGGAGATGGGCGGGGTGCTGGTGGGAGGGGAGTTATGGGGGGAAGCCTTTGTAATCCATACACTGTACTTTGGAAAATTATATTCACTAAATAAAAGTTTAAAAATATTAAAAAATAAAAATATAGGTAGCAATATTTAATGCTTCTCTTACTGTTCCTGGATTGGATTATAGCATACATTAATAAACCTTTTTTAAAGATTTATTTATTTATTTATTTGAAAGACAGCATTATAGAGAGTGACACATAAATAGAGATGATCTGTCTGCTGTTTTAATCCCCACGTGGCTGCAAGCAGCTGGAGCTGGGCTAATCCAAAGCCAGGTGCTTCTTCCAGCTCTCTCACATGGATTCAGGCACCCAAGTATTTGGGCCACCTCCTGCTGCTTTCCCAGGCACATTAGCAGGGAGCTAGATTAGAAGCAGAGCAGCTGGGACATGAACTAGTGCCCATAGGGGATGCCAGCACTGCAGGTGGTGGCTTTACCTTATATGCAACAGCACCAGCTACAGCCTATTCATTTTAAATTAATAACTAAAGATTATCTGCTGTTCAGCCTCCAGGCTTTGGCTTGGCCCAGCCTCTGCTGTTGTGGACATTTGGGGAGTGAACCAGAGGTTGAAAGATCTCTCTTCTTATGTCTCTCCCTCTCTAACCTTGCCTTTCAAATAAATAAATGAGTCTTTGAAATAAAAATACAGGCATAAATACACACACACACATACACACACACACACGGTACCAACACAGTGGGTAAAGCCATGGCCTGCTGTGCCAGCATCCCATATGGGTGCTGATTCAACTCCCAGCTGCTCCACTTCCAATCTAGCTCCCTGCTAATGTGCCTGGGAAAGCATCAGAAGGTGGCCCAAGTGCTCGAACCACTGCATTCATGTGGGAGGCCTGGCAGAAGCGCCTGGCTTTAGATTGGCTCAGCTGAGGCCAATTTGGGAAGTGAACCAGCAGATGGAAGATCTGTCTCTACCCCTTCTCTATAACTCTGCCTTTCAAATAAATAATAGATTTTTAAAATGGGGGAAAAGGGCAGTTTTGTTGCCTTCCCTTTACCTAGAGTAACATAATCAAAATCTGTTAGGCAAAGAATAAGGGAAATTCTGAGATCATGTATTGACCACAGAAGAGAATGGACTCCTTGTGCATTTTCTGCAAGACCATGCTAGTTGGAACCAAGGGAAGCATAACAAAAAAGGGGAGGCCTATATCCCTCTTATTTGTCTTCTTTGTTCATTGGAGCAGTGGAGAGTTGAGTAATGTAATATTGGTGTTTGTCTCCATACAGTTCATGTCTATTTAGCTGGTTCTTTTTATTTGCATTTCTTTTTTATTTATTTTAAGAGATTTATTTGAAAGGCATAGAGACAGGGGTCTTCGATCTGCTGGTTTGATTCCCCAGTGTTTGGGTGAGGCTGAAGGCCCATGAGCCCCCTCCCATCTCCATGTCGTGTGGGGTCCAAGCACCTGTCCATCACCACTGCACTCGTTGGCTGGAGTTGGAGAGGAAGTAGGGCGTCAGGGAATGGAACTGGTGCCCATGATGCGGGCCCTGCAGGCTGTGGTTGCACCCCCATGCCATGAGTCCGTCCTCGATGAACCTTTCTTTAAAGTGGAATTAGGGGTAAAAATTGTCTCAGGTGCATGCACGTTTCTGTTTTGAGAGAGGCTGAGGCCCCGTGGGTGCCTGGGGGCCAACAGAAACACCTGAAGCCTTGGCCCCCAGGTCCCGGTTTCTCCCCTCTGCTTCTGCCCTGCCTGCAGGCCTGGCCCCCTGCTCCAGTGGTGCCTCAGGGATTTCGGCACCAAACTGGTCACTTTAGGTCACTTTGTGATGCCTGACTTCTGCCCAAAGAAGGAAGCAAGAAGGGGCCCAGCAGGCTTCCCCCGACCTCTGGAGCCCCGAGCCATGGTGCCGGCCCACAACCCAGGGAGCCCGTGATGATTCTGGACCAGCCATTGGGACCCACGACCCCTGACCCCAGGCTCCAACCCCTTCGAGGTCACCACCGCAGCCTCCTATTTAGCTGGTTCTTAATCCTCAAGAAGGGATTTAGGTCAATGTTCTATTCTCATCAAAGACCTTAATGTTTAATTAAAGATTCTGTTAGTAATTTTAACCCTGGGTCGTTCTAAAGATGTGCTGTGACTTAGGTTTAGAAAAGAGCATCTTCCTTGCCACCCTCATCTCAGCTCTGGGGGCTGTCAGTTCTCCCTGCACAGATTCAGTAATGCATGCTTCTTCTCTACTACAAAGATCTTATGTTGGTCATATTTCCAGTTACCAAAATCAAATCAACTCACACCTGGACTCTGAGTATTCAATGACATTAGTTATCAAAATAAATGTATTCAAATATTCAAAGACCACTTCAAAGCTTAACTGCCTTCAAGAGTGTTTGGCACTTGGAACAGCCACTGTGGTTTTCTACACATGAGCACTCACTATTTTATATACCGTTTAACAATTCAAACATCACTTCAGCTTCAGCAATACACAACAATAGAATGGATGATTCTACATAATAAACATGTTACATTAGTTTGGACTTAAAACCTAGAATTAAAACCATGTGGTAATATGGATGGATTTAAGGAAAGATGTATAGCTAGGTAGCTAAGGCTACAGAATCCCAGACCTATTGATTTTAAGTGAGTCTGGAACAACAGCATTCCATTGCATTATCTTCCATCTCAGAGTCCTGCTTTTCCAGTGAGACCCACCCCACTCAGACCACGTATTTCCTGCCTGTGTCTTCACGGTGGTGGAAGCTGTTCTCATACAGGCATCTCCTGGACAGTCACCAGCTTCCTGATTTACTACCTGAACTGGAATCCCCAGTTGCGACGTATATTTCCCAAACACCCAGGCTGAACTGAATGTTCGTCTCTGGCAGTCAAAAACTTCTGCCTTAGGAAACAGAACATGTCCTCTACTCTGGGGCTCCTTTTTCTTCTCATGGGGTTCTGTGGTGATCTGTGGTTTTCAACACAAGTCTGGGAGCATTCTGACTCAAAAGAAAGACCAGGGATAAGAGTTCTTTCTGGGGGCTGGTGTTGTGGCATAGCAAGTTACACTGCTGCCTGCAGCACTAACAACCCACATGGATGCCGGTTTGACTCCCAGCTGCTCTACTTCTTCCACAACTCCTTGCTGGGTAAAGCAGCAGAGAATGGCCCAAGCGCTTGGTCCTCTGCCCCCACATGGGAGACCTGGAGGAAGCTGCTGGCTTCAGCCTGACCCAGCCCTGGCCATTGTGGCCATTTAGGGAGTGAGCCAGCAGATGGACCGCTGTCTTTCCCTCTCTTTTTCTCTCTGTAACTCTGCCTTGCAAATAAATACAACTTCAAAAAGTTATTCTCCATCAAGCAATACACCCTTTTCCAGGCAGTTGTAAAGCTGGGAGTCATAGCTTCTCTTATATTTTGGATAATAAGAGTTTTGTTTTGAAAGCATGTTCATCTGAAACAAAGATCACTCATTATCCTTTGTTAGAGAAGGGGACTCTGCTCTTTGAAAGTGAAAATCAGAAGCTGTAATGTGTGATGAGCTCCACCTGCCAGGTCTGGGGAGACTTATTTGAAAGACAGGGCATCAGGAGAGGAAGCTTTTCAGATTCCCTGGCCCTTGCTTTAGTCTTATGTCTTTACTTCTTTTCTTGCTTCTTGATGTCAAGAGTGTACACTTTATGCTGAAATGAGCAATTGTGTCTAACCTCTTTTGAGCCTTTTTCTAAGAACAGTGTATATATTTTTCTTGCATATAAGGATAGCTTCTGGGGTGGGTGGATTTTTTTGGAAGTTTTCACAAGCCATCCAGTAGCCTATATTTTCTTCACAGAATTCAGTTTTTAAAAAAGCTTCCAATACAGCCAGACCATCTGTAGGTAGGGAAGAGCAGGCAGAAAAATAAAAAGAAACATGAGGAATATGAGGAAGCTAATGATCAAACATTCCCTTGTGCTTTTCTAGTACTAGGATTAGCTATTCTCTTCTTTTTACTCAATCCTGTAATCCTGCGGATTTAGCTCTTTAAAGACAAAGATGCCTGTAGGTAAAATACTTCAGTTGGTTCCATACTACTAAAACAGAAATACTTCAGTTTGTTTTAGTGCCAAAAATGTATTTACAGGAGAGGCATAAATCCTCAGGGAACTAAGTCTCTTGCAAACACTGCATGCAATGGAAAGCATCCTCAGCCTCAACCAAGAGCACTGCCATTACAGAGCTTAAGGCTGATTTATCTTCCCCACCTGGTGTGAATATGTTGAGAAATAAGCGGAGATAAACAGACCTTCTAGGTTAAGTCAAATTCTCCTTGGTGAGCTGCTCATTTCAGGACACAGCCTTTCTGCACTCTTGTGATATTTGCAATGGATTCAATTCAAGCCTAATTCACAATTGCTGGCCAGCAGCTCCTGGAATGCTTCTGACCACAACAGTGCTTCCTTCGGGGAAGGTCTGCAAGAGCAGTTCTCTAATGAGTTGTGCTCAGAGCAGTTGCCCTCCCAGCTCAGCAGTGAGCTCTTCAGATTGCAAACACAGGAATCTCAACTTACTTGATGAAAGCTTGCTACCTGCTTTTCTTGCCAATTGTGGCCTTCCCAGGAATGGTGGAGTTTTGCCATAGGTAGCTCAACCCAGTCTTCAATACTCTTATTCTTACAAAAAAAAAAAAAAAAAGACAATTCACTAAGTGGTCATCCTTGAATACACTACTGAGCCTGAATGCATTTTTACCAAATAAAGTTGCCCAATAGCTATAAACCAAAAGCCAACAACAGGCTTGCCCACCTAATATTACACTCAGCCCTGAAGTACTGAGCAGTTTCATCAGTTCCTCAGAATGTAACTACGCTGTGAGGACTACAGATAGGGATACCCAAATTTTAATTATCAATACACTGCACAGCTAATAAAGCAGATGCTGTCTCTGGCCCACAAAAGGAGACAGTTTCTCTGCAAGGTTAACCGCAATCGGGAGACATTTTGCACCTGATGGAACCCGCAGCGGGACTGCTTTGAGCCAGCTCCTCTCCTTCCCTTTCCACCTTCGGTCCAGGATGGGACAGAGACCATGCACAGGAGGTGCCACCAGTCACCCGTTTCCCCCTGTCCACCTGCAATGCTTCTGGGAGGCAGATGCCACAAAACAGTGATTTGTTCCATGATTGTCACTGTGTGAGATCAGCCCATCATGAGAAAATGACCATGGATTCCAATGAGATATGAACCGCAGAAGCACTGTCCCCAGCATCAGTACAGGAGGGTGGATGATGGAAGGCACAGCATGGCCAGGATCTCTAGGGACCCCGCAGGACTCTGCTGCCCTGGATGCCTACAGCAGGCAGCAGCACAAAGGCCCAGTGCACCTCCAGCACCCTTCTACCAAACCCTTCCCCCTGTCTGCCCATGCAGACCACACAGATGCTGTGTCAGTGAGTAAATCAGCACCACACACTTGGTTTTCCTGATGAGACTTGGCCTTCATTGCTTCCCCAAGTGCAGCACGTGCTGCAAGCCTCAGCCAGCAGGGCTGGCAGGAGAGGTGGGCAGTCGCACTCACCAGGTCTGTCTCTTCTTCTCCTGCCCCTCCTGACTCAGGGGCCACCGCCGGCATTTTAGCCCCAAGGCACGAAACGGGATGGCCAAGAACCTAACACCACCCATGTCATGTGCACACACTGCAAATACCAGCTGCCCACCAATGTCCACCAACTTTATAGCCAGCCTAGCATGGGGCGGGTCTGGCAGCACTGGTCCTGCCTCAGGGCAGCAACGATTGTCCTGTGGCCCCCTGCTGGACTGAGCCTGAACTGCCCTGCAGCAGATTCTGGAAGCAAGAGAGCTGCTGATGGCTGAGGCCCTGGCTCAGAGTACACTTAGAGAGACCCTATGCCTGGCAAGGGCACTGGGGCCCTGGACTTTCCCAGGCTGCAGTCCTAGGGTGGAGGCTGGCTTGGCCTTTCCTCCCCCAGCCCTGCCGCAGGTGGAGCGGGGTTCTCACGGGGGCATCTTCCTTCGAGGGAGAGCGGGTGAACCCCAAATGCCATGACTCCCGGTGCCGGGTGCTGGCCTGCAGCCTTCCGGGAGGGAGTAGGTGACAGTGACTTTGTGGGGAGGTGACACTTAAGCTGGGCCTGTATTTTGGGTTAGTTCTGGATGCACATCCCAGTGCACCTGGACCTGTGGGTCTGCTGCAGGCCTCCTGGAGGCTCTGGGAGCTGGGCATCCTGGTGACAAGGGCAGGAGGGTGGGAGTTCGAGGTGCTGAGCTCCCGCTGGGTGCACCAGACACTTTGGAGCTGTTCAGAGTAAGGAGTCGAGGTCACCTCCTGAACCACTGCTGGTCCCAAACTCCTGATTTGGGATTTGCCAGAACCCTGAAGTAGGGGTGTGGTGGGGGTGGTAGTGGTTGGCTTCAATGCACTGTATTTGTGAATTCTTCAAACACAGCTTCTCCCTACTCCTGCAGGCTTTCAAGTGATTGACGAGGACAGAGTCCCTCAGCTGCAAAGTGACTGAAGTTTGAAAACTACGTCCAGAACTTCACAGTGTGTATTCAGGTGGTCATCCTTCAGGCCTGCAAGTGGACAGCAAGAGCCACAGTAAGATATTAATTACTGTAGATACTCTCCTTTCTTTCCGGTAGACCCACCAAAAGAGAATGGGAGATGAGTACTTGAACATTGGAACCAGTCAGTTTACTAGGGTGAGCTGCCAGTACTGGGAGCTCAGGAGTGGACATGGAGAGCAAAACATGCATTGTTACTAAAGAGGACAGTTAGGCATTTTACTGTGAAAAGGGAAATCATTTAGATGTGAACAAGACACCTTAAGAAAAGGTCTGTATAGATATTTTTGTTTATTTGCAAGGCAGAGAGAGCCCTTCCATTTACTGCTCATTCCTCAAATGTCTGCACCAACCAGAGCTGGGTCAGGCTGAAGCCAGGAACTCAATGTGGGTCTCCCACACAGGTGGCAGGGACTCAAGTACTTGAGCCATCAGCTGCTGCCTCCCAGGGTTCTGTTAGCAGGAAGCCAGAAGCAGAAGCAGGGCTAGGGCTTGAGGCCTGGGCATTCTGACTGGGATGTGGAAGGCTTTACCACTATGCCAAACACATGCTCCAGTAAGCTGTTTCAACACATTTGCAAAATGTAAGAATGTGGTTTTAAATATATGCTCTTCATCTTAAAAATTTGCATAATCTTATATTCAGTTTCATATGATTCAATACTTATTATTAAATACAAGTAACATTTAGACACATGCTTTCCTCACCAATACAAACCTCAGTAATTTTTTCACTTAGAACCTTGAATATTAGCATTCATTCAGACTGAAGTTCACTCATAGGCTGGGAATTCTGACAGAGACAGTAGGGAAAAAAATCTAGATGTGTATCTGATACCTAATAAGATTCTGAACCTGACTGATAGAATCTCAGTAACTGTTCAGAGAGTCACTTCATACCTCTCCCCTCTGTAATGAGAAGACTGTGTCCTTTGGCCACTTTCACATGATGTTATGTAAATCTTACCTGAAAAGCCTTTTATAAATTCTGAAGTACCATACAGAAGCATATTATGCATTTCCATATGTGTGAAAAAAGGCAATGTCAAAGGCATAGCTATTCCAGAGAGAAGTTAGGAGGATTAGCTCAGTTTGTAAATGTGTAAGTACCATTAAATATCTACATATTTGAAATAGATTTATAGAGTGTGGAGTTCAAGATAGATATTGAATAAATGCACTCTGGATAATAAGCAAATATCAGAAATAATGCCACACCCATCAGTGTTTAAACTCTTCAGACAGCTCCATGCCAGGGAAGTGCAGTGATCCCTGTAAATTAACAAAAATCAATCTGTGTATACCCATGGAAGCCACTGGTTTATATGCAGTCTATACTAGAGGTTTTTGTGCTTAGTAAAATTACTTGATTTTTTAATGAATGCTTTCACACTCATACCTGATGCTGAGTGGCAGACAATTTTTTCTGAAAAGTATGTGGTTGAGAAATATAAATATAAATCAGTTTATAATTTTTGTGTATGAATATTTTTATGCATTGAGACAATACCTGCAATAATCAGAAGACTTTTCCTCAACAAGTTGCTATATTGATGCATCTTCATTTACGTATGTAATGTATGCTTAGGTAAAAGGAATAGAGAGAGAGATCTCTATCTTCCATCTGCTGGCTCACTTCCAGATGGCCACAAAAGCTGGGGCTGAGCCAGGCTGAAGCCAGGACCCTGGAACTCTGTCCCAGTCCCCCATGTGGGTGCAGGAACCCAAACTCTTGGGCAATCTTTGCTGCTTTCCCAAGCAAAGAGCTGGATGAGAAGTGAAGGTGGTGAGTCTCAAAGCAGTGCCATAAGGCATGCTGCTGTTGCAGTTGGCAACTTACCTCTTTGTACCACAATGCTGTCCCTGGATTGATGACATATTGAAGTGCTGCCACTGGCTTTTGGCTAAATAGGATGACTTAACATGTTTTCCACTCTGTGGAAGAGGAACAAATAAGGCAGTTGGTTGTAAAAGTTGCCCATGGAAACCACAGCCTGAGAAAGATGAATCAACTCACCTTGCATTTTCCACCTTGCATCTACACCACCCTTTTCTGGACAAACATCTGATTGTATGCCCTTGTGATGGAGGTTCTCAGGGTGCTGGAACATTTTGTAATTTTTTAAAAATATAGATTAAGAAGAAGGCAAATAAACAAAAAATTACAAACTGCTGCCAATACCAAGAAGAGATTATTGAGAGTAAAAGGTCACCTGTTGGAGCCAGCACTGTGGCACATCAGGTTAAAGCCCTGGCCTGAAATACAGGCATCCCATATGAGTGCTGGTAGAGTTCCGGCTGCACCACTTCCAGTCCAGCCTTCTGCTAATGCACCTGGGAAAGCAGTAGAGGATGGCCCAAGTCCTTGAGACCTTTTGCACATGTGGGAGACCCAGAAGAAACTCCTGGCTCCTGGCTTCAGTTCAGCTCATCTCTGTCCATTGTAGCCATTTGGGCAGTGAACCAGCAGATAGAAGATTCTCTCTCTCTCTCTCTCTCTCCCTATCTATATAACTTTTTCAAATAAATAAGATAATTTTTCTAAAAAAAGGTATCCTGCCATAATTCTTTCTTCCCTGTTAATTACTAGGAATTATAAATTGTTATGGGGCCAGCACTGTGGCAAAATGGGTTATACCAACAACTGCAGCACTAGCATCCTCTATGGGCACCAATTGCATGTTCTACTTCTGATCCAGCTCCCTGCTAACATACCTGGGAAAGCAGCAGAATATGGTACAAATCCTTGGGTCCTGCACCCAAGCTGGGACCTGGATGAAATTTCCCTGACTCCTGGCTTTTTTTTAAAAGATTTGTTTATTTATTTGAAAGAGTTACACACACACAGAGAGAGAGAGAGAGAAAGAGAGAGAGAGGGAGGGAAGACTTCCATCTGATGGTTTACTCCCCAACTGGTTGTAATGGCTGGAGCTGCACTGATCTGAAGCCAGGAACGAGGAACTTCTTCCACGTCTCCCACTTAGGCTTGGGCCCAAGGACTTGGGCCTTCTCCTACTGCTTTCCCAGGCCATAAGCTGAAAGCTTGATCAGAAGTTGAGCAGCCCGGTCTTGAACCAGCGCCCTTATGGGATGCCAGTGCTTCAGGCCAGGGTGTTAATCTGCTGGGCCATAGCTCTGGCCTCCCATGCATGTGCATGGGCCCAAGCACTTGGCCATTTTCTACTGCTTTCCCAGGCCATAGCAAGTAGCTGGATCAGAAGTGGAGCAGCAAGAAGCAAGGACTCAAACCAGTTCCCAAATGGGATGCCCATAATGTTTTCTTTAATTGGAGAAATGTTCCTTTGATAGAATGAGCATATGACCCCACAATATTCTCTACTTACTCATAATAGGGTCTGAGATGTAAAAGTCATGATTAATTTCTTAGAAGAAAATTTACATACCCAGAAGCAAAGAGAGAAAATTAACCTTTTGTTTTTCTCATGATTGAATCAGAGTTTCAAAACTAATACTTAACTTGTATTTTAGAGGAGTTAATGACTTAACCATCTCTTCTATTAGAAATACTATGTTGTGGCCAGTGCTGTGGCACAGTAGGTTAAAGCACTGGCCTGAATGCCAGCATCCCATATGGGCTCCGGTTCTAGTCCCGGCTGCTCCTCTTCTGATCCAGCTCTCTGCTATGGCCTGGGAAAGCAGTAGAAGATGGCCCAAGTCTTTGGGCTGTTCTGAGGCTCTTAGCGTAGTGAAGATATCTTAGATTCTCATTAGTGAAATCTTTAGAAATGTCAGAAAGCATGTAACTTTCTTTAACGATCTGAAACAGAGATGAGATCCATAAGGGCAGAACTGCTCAGCAGCCACAATGCAGGAATATGTATCTTTCTGACGATATCTTCATCTGCTTCTTGCAGTTGCAGCCAATCTGTGAGCTTTGGTCTGTTTTCTGCCCTTGGGAGGACCTAGGGTGCTCTATATTATCTGTAAGGATTCAAAATTTGTTGCATATTAGTGTCTAATCATAAAATTTCCAAAGTGACAAGCTGCATGTAATAAAATATGCAGGACTACAAAAAAAATACAAACATGGTGTACTGTCTATAAATTACAGCGGTAAATCTCTATTATAGAGATACACATCTCTACACAATTCTCTCTTTCTTTCCCTCTGAAAGTCTACATTCAGCTCTCGATGGTGTGATTACTTAGGAATAGATTTCATATACTTACTTTCATAATCAGTGAACTCGGAATTATTATTGTAGTATTGAGGATTGTACTGACTAAAACACTATGTTTATTCCATGTTAAATAACATCATCCTATCTTTGGATTCCATTTGTCCTGCTACTGATGTATTCACAGGAGAGGGGAGGTGGGAGGAAAACCCAAGATCCATCAGGGTAGAGGAGGAATGTCAGAGGCTGTGGTTCTATTGTACTGCAACTTGGGTTCTGGAAGAACACATGAATGGACCCAGATGGTTTGAAGCTAACTGAGGGCCTATGTTCTGTACACTTGTCTGTGGTACTGCATTTTCATTTATGTAAAATTTATTTTCTTCAAGCAATATATTAATTTGGATGAAAATGAAGATGTTAAGGAATTTTCAGAATGGGTCTGTTTAACCCTCATTGGCTTTGTTTTTAGGCACTTAACTCAGAAAAGAAAAGATAGAAAAATACATTTTGGGTTCTCTTCATCTATACCACGGCACTCTTTGGTTAAGATTTATCATTTTGTCATATTTGATTCTCTAGACTCCCTGAAAAATCCCCTACTTCATTAGATGGAGTCCGTGTCTCACCATGGCAGTGAAAAGTTTAAAATGTTCCAGCTGTGCATTTAGCTAGGCCATGGACACCTGCCATGGCACTTGCCAGCCAATTGTGTCAGGGGCATCATCTGAATCAGAATTACTTGCATGAAAACAAGGAGTTGCAGATTCTTGCAGTGAAAGTGGAGAGGAGCAGGAGCTGCAGAACATTGCCAGGGGTGAGTGTGCCATGGGATGCCATGTGGTGGCTGGTGTCTGGGGTGCTGGTTCTGCAGAAGATAGGGCTTATGGGGGCTGGTGCTGTGGTGTAGCAGGTAAGTCTGCCGCCTGCAGTGCCAGCATCCCATATGGTCACTGGTTCAAGTCCCGCTGCTCCATTTCTGATCCAGCTCTACTATGGCCTGAGACAGCATTAGAAGATTGCCCACATCCTTGGACTCCTGAACCCACATGGGAGACCTGGAAGAAGCTCCTAACTCCTGGGTTTGGATCAGCTCAGCTCTGGCCATTGCATCCAATTGGGGAGTAAACCAGCAGATGGAAGATTCTCTCTCTCTCTCTCTCTCTCTCTCTCTCTGCCTCTCTTCTCTCTCTGTAACTCTGACTTTCAAATAAATAAATCTTTCTTTTTTTTTAAAATAGCTTATGCTGATGGGTAGTGGTCATGGAAAATGTATGGGACATTTTGCAGCAAGATTTTGGATGAATTTTCCAACCCCTGAACCTCCTAGAGATTGGAATAGACTTCTAATGCGTAACTTCCTCTTATGCTTAATTAGGTTTTTGTTTTGAATTGTTTTTGATGAAACAGCAAGGAATTCTGAGTTATAGACTTCCTATTTCAGAGAGGAAAACACTGATGCCTGCATTATAATTAAATAATGCCTATCACCCTTTCTTAAGCAACAAATGATCACAGATTCTCTCTTTGCTGCTAAGTAATGAGCATGGTGATTCTTCCCTCCATAACCATCTTCCCACCTACACTCCCTCCCCTCTTCCTCCTTCCTCTCCTATTGACATGGAATGCCTTACATTGCTAGGGTGAACATTTAACCCGCTGGCCCTAGGTGTTCATACACTTCAACTGTGTGTAATTATTCATATTCCCTTTTTATGACCAAGCTTATGTCAGAACGACAAATTATATATTCACCTAATACTGAGAGTCATCAAATTGATTTCTATTTTCTTCTCTCTTAGGCAGTTCTTGAGGGGCAGAAATATTTATTTTGTATATCATGTATTTATTCAACTAAAAGACTGACTGTCAAGATGCTGAGTTTTAGTGTCAAAGCAAATATGTTTCTAGACCCCATGAAGTTTACAGTCTGACAAGAAAGAGCAATCTACCCAAAGAATATTGTTTAACATAGTAAATGCTGGTGTGAAGCCAGTGGATAAAGATTGAAGCATTCTTAATCTAGCACCACCTCTAATCCCATGATCTCTAATTGAGAGAAGTAATCAGAAACACAGAACTCCATGTTACCCAGTTATCTCTTTGAATTTCTGATTAAAAAATAAAACATATCAAACAACACACAAATACCCAGGAGTGCATAATATTTATATACTATCTTGATATTAAAAATAAGAAAAACTAACCATTAAATAATAGCAACTTTGAATCTCCTTTGTTTTCTAGACAAGTTATAATCCTATGTGGTTCTTTACAGTAAATTATTACAGTAAATTACAGTACATATTACAGTAAATTATTACAGTAAATAACTATAGTAAATTATTTTTGTAGGTACACTTCATCTCTCTCACATTTTTCCATTTGATAAATCAGATTATAAAAACTGAGACCCAAGAGAAAAGAAAGATTTTTAAGCTAGTGTTATATGTTGATTGGCTCTCTAAAAAAGATTTATTTATTTATTTGAAAGTCAGAGTTACACAGAGTAGAAGGTGAGAGAGAGATATCTTCCATCTTTTGGCTCACTCAGCAGTTGGTCACAATGGCTGGAGCTGTACTGCTGCAAGGCCAGCAGCCAGGAGCTTCTTCTGGGTCTCCCACACAGGTGCAGCTTCCCAAGGACTTCGGCCATCTTCCACCACTTTCCCTGGCCATAGCAGAGAGTTGGATCAAAAGCAGAGTAGCCGGGACTCAACCTCCACCCATATGGAATGTCCATGCTGGCAGTAGCTTTACCTGCTATTTCACAGTGCTGGCCCCTTGATTAGACTTTATCTTAGACTTTTTAATGATATTAAAAAACACCATGCTTTTCTAAGCTCTTTCCATTCAGTTTCTACTTTGTAAACTCCAGATAATACTGTCCCCAGAATTAATCTAAGGTATAAATGCTATGATATAAGGCATTTAACCCCTTAACCTGTCTCCTTGAATACTCAGCTATGTTAGCTCTGTGTCCATTCTTCTGTCTCTGTACTAGATGAATAAAAAGACAGTGTAAAATGATTTGAAAAGAACTATAAGGGGTCAGCGCTGTGGTGCTGCTGCCAATTGGGGAGTGAACCAGCAGATGGAAAACACCTCTCTCTCTCTCTCTCTCTCTCTGTCTCTGCCTCTCCTTCTCTGTAACTCTGACTTCCAAATAAATCAATAAATCTTAAAAGAACTATAAACATCAATAAAACACAAATGAAAATTGTATTCTCAAAACTGGATATTAAACCATGCCTTCTACACCTCTGTTAAAAGTTACATTCTATCATAGTCATTTATGATTTCTAGGGCCAAAGTAGTAAATAAGATTTTTCTGGAAGAGACAGAGGTTATGAGGGAGCCAGGATTTGGGGTCAGTTAGCAGCAGTGAGTGTCACTCTTTCAGATTTGATTCAGGAAAGGAAGAACAGCAACTGATCCCTGAGATTTTGGGTTGGGAAGGAAAGGAAGGAGGGACTGAATAAAAGCAAAGGCCCTCTGGTTGTGGGCACCCACCCCCGACTGCAGCCTTTGGGGAGGGCCAGCTGGTGTCTCTAGGGATGCTGCGGACTGGACTCCATTTCCCAGAGTTCCCAGGAGCTCCAACATATTCTGCTTCCCGAATGCCTGTGCACATGTGTGTAAAACTGCCAGTCCCTGGGGCTCTGAGTTGGACCAGAGGGAGTTCATTCCCTGATCAGGGTCAGCCCTGGGGGCTGTGGTGCTCCTTCTCTCTCATTTACTGCATCACCTGCTCTGCACATGCAATCCCAGGCAGTTTCCAAGTGCTCACCCGAGCCTGCCTCCTGCTGCTTCTTCCCTCTTCATTGTCCTCCTGTGGGTCCCATGTGCCAGGGACTCTGTTCCCCACACTCCCTGCTTTGCTCCCCGTGTTTCTGGAAGAAAGCGTACCTGCTCTGGGACTTTCTGCTGCAGGTTTGGCATGCAGGAAGGGGCGGCAACATGTGTGGGAGAAGGGTGGGTGCCAGGGCACCAGCGATCCTGGCAGTTTCCCCCGAGGTCAGGGCTGGGACCTGGGCTGTTCTGTCTCCCACCTCTGCTTCTCAGGCTCCCAGTGCCTGGACTCTCTCCTGCAGAACCTCACCCAAACTGTCCCTAATGTGCTTAATTTAGTGGTTACAGGAGAGAGAGGGCAGCGTTCTGGGAACCTGCACACGCAGAGAAGGAAGGCGGAAAGACTCCCACTCTCCACAGTTAAATAAGCTGGGTTCCCACTGTGGGTGGTCTCAGAATACAGTCGGGCTGGGCCTCTTGATGTTTCCTGGGCTCATTTCTGCAGGGTGGGGCTGGATGGCCTTCAGCAGGGAGCCTGTGGCAGCAGAGGGGTGGGAAGAAGGATCTGACAAGGATCTGCCCCACTGCTCTCATCCTGCATCTCATCTTCCTGGTGGGGAGCAGTGTGAAGCGTGAATAGTTGCTTTGTGTGTTTATCCCTCTCATATTAATTATCAGATTTTTCCAATGTGGAATTTGAAGCTGTTCCAGAAACCTGGGGTGGGAAAACTCTCTTCTTTCAAACAGGCACAGAGACAGTGGAGGATCCAAGGAGTTTCTATTAATGGCCCTAGGCTCAGCTGGAATGATTTCCTGAGAACTGAGCATCAAATTCAAGTTTCTTAGCTGTTACAGCATTGGTGGGTTTAAATGGCAGCCTACATGACTTAGGACCACAATTTCCAATGGTCAGTGGGTCCAGTATGTTTGTAAAAGAGATGCTGGGGACAGATTTATTAGGACAGATTTATGACTGGAGTTTACAGAAGCAGAACTTAGGACATCTTCCCTCCCTAGATAAGATTTCAGTGGGCAGCTGTTTCACTCGTCAATTGTGAGCATCCACTTTTAAAGGTTTGTGTTGGATGAGGTCCACTTCTCTTTCTTTGATGATGTATTTGGCTGCTTTTCATTTTCTGTCTTCAGCTATCTCTTCTCCTGTTAGCAAGGCTGTCAACTGTTTTGACCTGCCACTGATCCCTTTGCAAAGTGAGAAGGGAACTAAAATTAATGCAAGTCTACTGTGTTGTCAATAACTGGAGCTACTATTTTAAAGATTTATTTATTCATTTGAAAGAGTTACACAGAGAGAGGAGAGAGACAGAGAGAGAGAGAGAGAGAGAGAGAGACATCTTCCATCCGATTGTTCCCTCCCCAATTGGTAGCAACAGCTGGAGCTGTGCCAGTCTGAAGCCTGTAGCCAGGAGCTTCTTCTGGGATGAAGCTGTTTTTTGAAATAATTATTTATTTATTTGAAAGGCAGAGTTACAGAGTGGCAGAAACAGAGATCAATGGCTGGAGCTGTTTGGATCCAAAACCAGAAGCCAGGAGCTTTGTCCAGGTCTCATAGGCGGGTGCAGGAGATGAGGGATTTGGGCCATCTTCTACTGTTTTCCCAGGCCACAGCAGAGAGCTGGATGGGAAGTGCAGCAGCCAGGATCATAACCGGCACCCATATAGGATGCTGACACTGCAGGCAGTAGCTTTACCCACTATGCAACAGTGCTGCCCACTAACGGGAGCTCATTTAATCTGAGTATGCATAAAGTGGAGAATTACAGCATCATAAATACAGATAAGTTACAGTTTTTCTCTGCGCAGTACTTTACAGTTACCCAGTGATCCACTGAGAATCTTACTTTCCACACTGTGTAAATAGGAAGGTCAGTTACTTGTCTTATTTTGGGTTCTGTGTTTAAACCCATGACATTTTTGACATGGGAGGATATTAGTTCTACAATTTCATAGAGACTGGTCTGTGGAAGCATCGATAGAAGTTATAACTGTGAGAGTGGTAAGAAAGAAGAAGGGAAGAAATAAGTGCCCCTTACGCCACACAGAGGTGTCCACAAATGGAGTAGAAGACGTGCCCTTGAAAACTATGGCTGACTTTCTGGGACAAACTGTGTTTGAGTGCTTCACATGTTCTGATAGAAAGGTGTTGCCACCAGGTTATTAGTATATTTATTTAGTTAGTTTTTAAAGATTTATTTATTTATTTGAAAATCAGAGCTACACAGAGAGAGAAGGAGAGGCAGAGAGAGAGAGAGAGAGAGGTCTTCCATCAGGTTCATTTCCCCAATGGCTTCATCATTGTGAACTTTGCTCAGTTCCTGACCTATACCTTTCCTTTAACCTAGTACTTTGCCATGTAGTAGCCCATGAAAACTGCAGACTGCATAAATGAATGAATACTTGGAGGGTTGTGATTTCTTAGAGGAACATCATGAGACAGAAGGAATAAAACAAAACAAAAGTATCCTCCGTATATAGAAGGTATACTGTTTTTGCAAGCCACAGCGAAGAGGAAGAAGCAGGAAAGTAGTGAGACTGGAAAGTTTGTGGCAAAGGTAATAGGCACTGGTCAAGAATTTAACAAGCCCATTAGGAAAACATTAAGGTTTCCTTACTTCCATGTAGACTCTGCCCTCTTATGGTGAACAGGGTCCTCTAAACCCACTTGTTGCACAAATGAAAATCCAAGCATTGTCTTCTCCCACAGATGGAGTCTGCTATTGGTTTTGATTTACATTTCCCTAATGGCTAGTGATATTGGGCATGTTCATATATGTCTTGACCATTGAGATTTCTTCTTCTGAGAAACATCTATTCTGATCATTGCCCATTTCTTACGTGTACATTTTGCTTCTTATTTGGAGATTTTCCAGTTCTATATATGTATGTTCTGGCTATCAATCTTTTGTCATAGTCAGAGTTTTCAATGTTTCCTGCCATTCTGTCCATTGTATCTTCACTCTGTTGAATACTTTGTTGTGAAGATGTATCTTAATTTGATATGCTCAAATTTGTATATTTTATTTTGTTACTTGTGCTTTTGGAATCTGACCCAAAACTGTTGTCTATGCTAATATTTTACAGTTTCTCATATGTTTACTTAGTTTTTGGTTTTATATTTAGACTTTTAATTCACCTTGAGTTGCTTTTATATAGTGTATAAGGTGTTGGGGTATATTTTCAGGCTTCTACATATGGATAATCACTTTCCTTTAAACCATTTGCTAAAGGGATTCTTCTTTCTCCTGTTTGTTTTCTTTCCATTGTTAAATAGGAGTTACCTGTAGAAAAGTCGGTTTATTTCAGCTGCCTATTCTTTACCATTGAACTATGTGTCTGTTTTTGCAACAGGGCTAACACTGCTTCTATTTTTTTAAGATTTATTTATTTATTGGAAAGGCCAGATGCTTCTTCCAAGTCTCTCATGTGGGTGCCAGCACCGTAGAACACAGTCCATCTTCCACCAATTTCCCAGGTGCATTAGTAGGGAGCTGGATTGGAAGTGGAGCACCTGGTCTCCTAGCAGCAACATATGGGATGCATGCACAGCAGGTCAAGGCTTTAACCCACTACACCACAGCACCAAACCCTTCCTTATTTACTTCTGCTGTGATCTTTCATTATTCACTTTTTTCTACTGCCCTGCATCTTGACTCATTCCTGTTTCTTTCTGGGTCCTGGAGGATGGTAGTAGGTTGCTTCTGGGATATCTTTTTTGTGTTAGTAGATACTTGGTAATCTGAAATCACAGTTTTTAGTTTCTATATTTCTCTGCTATCACAAGGACCTTCTAGATGACAGCAGAAAATGCTGGCAGAAATGAGGATATATTAATTTGCTAAGAAAATACCACAGAGAATATGATGTAAATCATGGAATTTTACTTCTCAGAGTTCTAGAGGTTGAAAATGTGGATCAAGGGGCTTAAATAGGCTCGATTCTTCCAGAAGCCTTTCTCCGATGTGACAGACACATCTATCATTTTATCTACCTAAAAGCACTTTCTTCAGGTAGAGTCATGTTGGTGGTTAGCACTTCAGTGTTTGAGTTTTAGGGAGGCACATTTCAGTTCACAACAGCAAAAGGGGCCCTGTGGTCTACTTCAGTGACAGCCATCTCTGCGGAGGACAGAAAGTTTAAAATCAGCGTTAGGAATTCTCACAGTATTAATGTCTGCTATCTCCATCAAATGTGCATTCATGTACACACAAACAAAACTACCTGTACACATAAACACATTCAACAGTGGAAATGCCTGATGGTTATGTACAGGTAACATCAATATAATAATCCATAAGATGGCCTATTAGCAGACATTAAAAAAAGAATTAGAAAGAATGACAACAAAATCTGCAATTACCTATATTTATGGCTATATGTATGATATTCAGTATTTATAGTTGTTAAAAGATGAATACTGATGTGTGGGAATAAAAGCTAAACCTTACCTTGCAATATTGCAGCCTAGTCTACATGAAAGATGTCTTCCTAAAACCTTTCCCTGGGCCCACTCTGTGGCATAGTAGATTAAGCATCCACCTGCAGCACCAGCATCCCACATGGGCACCAGTTTGAGTCCCTGCTCCTGCACTTCCAATCCAGCTCTTTGCTAATGGCCTAGGAAAACAGTGGAATATGCCCTGAGTGCTTGGGCCCCTGCACCCATGTGAGAGACCTGGAGGAAGCTGCTGACTCCTGGCTTCTGGCACCTGGCTTCAGATCAGCCCAGCTCCAGCCATTCTGGCCATTTAGGGGTGAACCAGTCGATAGAAGACCTCTCTTTCTCTTCCTCTCTATATCTGTAACTCTAACTCACAATAAAGAAATACATTTTTTAAAAACCTTTCACATTTTAAATTTCTTAATTGTTTTAAAGATTCATTTATTTATTTATTTACAAGTCGAGTTACAGACAGAGAGGAGAGCCAGAGAGAAAGAGAGAGGTCTTCCATCTGATGTTCACTCCCTAATTGATTGCAACTGCCAGAGCTGTGCTGATCTGAAGCCAGGAGCCAGGAGCTAGTTCCAGGTCTCCCAGATGGGTACAGGGGCCCAAGGCCCAAGGCCATCTTCTACTACTTTGCCAGGCAATAGCAGAGAGCAGGATCAGAAGTGGAGCAGCTGAGTATTGAACCGGCCCCCATATGGGATGCTGGCACTTCAGTCCAGGGTGTTAACCTGCTCCACCACAGCACCAGTCCAACATTTTAAATTTCTGATACTCTAAAATAGCACAGGACTCCATTATATCTAGGAAAGATGCATTTAAAAATTATAAATCTAGTGCATTTTAGCAGAAGTTTTAACAAATACTTCTGATTTTCTCAGCATTATGTACTAAATAAATGACATGAGTCATTGTCAGATTTTTAGCTTTTGACAGCCACTTATAATATTTCACAGCTTTTTGAAATGTATTGCTAGTGTATTTTTCTCAACACATGCACTGGATTTTACCTATAAGGTTGCCTCTTATAGGATTTGCATTTTAATGGGTTTTCATGGCACATGTAATCAACATCTGGAAAGCCTCTAAAACACATAAATAATAACATGAATCAGGCTTTTTTCTTAAAGATTTATTTATTTATTTGAAAGTGCTGCACAAATAGAGGAGAGGTAGAGAGAGAGACAGACAGACAGACAGAGACAGAGAGGTCTTCCATCTGCTGGTTTACTTCCAGTTAGCCGCAATGGCTGGTCTGTGTCAATCCGAAGCCAGGAGCTACTTCCGGATCTCTCATGTGTGCAAGGCCCCAAGGACTTGGGCCACCTTCTACTGCTTTCCCAGGCCATAGCAGAGAGCTGGTTCAGAAGTGGAGCAGCCACAACTTGAACTGGCACCCATATGGCTTGCCAGCACTGCAGGCAGCAACTTTATCTGCTATGCCACAGCGCCTGCCCCACATTGCATCTCTTTAAGATGATATGGATTTAAGTTCATGAGAAATTATTAGCATCGTGGGAACTGATAGATATGGATGAAGCAGGATGGACTTGTTAGGAAGGGTGATGTTAATTTTCTTATAAAATAAATAAATAAGAAATTAAATATGGTCAGACATAAATGAAGACTAAATTTTATTAGTGGTGATCCAGAAAACACAGATCTCAGGTCTTTTTCTTCCAGTGTTAAGTTTACATTTTTAAATGCATATTAAGTGAACAAATTTCATGTAATTTATATATACAGTTTGAAGAGCAAACTGATAACATCCTATCCTATCTTCCCTTGGTCTCATATTTCCAACTTGCTCCTTCTCGTTTTATTTTCTTTTAATTTTGACAGCTGCATGCTTTGATTTTATTTTAGAATCACAAGCTTTAACCCTCTACAAAATAAAGAATTCAGCAAGTAGTAGAAGAAATATCAATGAGTATATGTTGTTTACTCTATCAAAGAGTACAGAAAAGTGCTATGAACAATACTCAAATCTCAAAATGCCATATTAACTCATGCTACTTTTCGTTGTCTATATATTAATTACCACCAGTCAGAGAAAACATATGGTATTTGTCTTTTGGGGGCTAGCTTTTTTCATGAAGCATACTTTTTTCCAGTTCATCCATTTAGTTACAAAAGATAGGATTTCATTCACAATTATGGCTGAATAGTATTTTACACTGTATTTATAGCTCATATTCTTTTTCCAGTCACCAGTTGATGGACTTCTGGGTTGATTCCATGTTAGCTATTGTGAATTGAGTTGTAATAAACATGAGGTACAGATAACTCATGCCTATGCATATTCTATTTCATTTCATGTGGATAAATTCCTAGGAGTCAGATGGCAGGATCATATGGTATGTTTGTTTTCAGATTTCTGAGGAACTGCCTTCCATAATACTGCCTTCCATAATGGCTGTACTAGCTTCATTCCCACCAACAGTGGGTTAGGGTACCTTTTTCTCTCCCTCTCCACCAGCCTTTATTGTTTGTTGACTTTTTCAAAAGAATTATTTATTTGAAAGGTGGAGTTAATTATAGGGAGAGGCAGTGGCAGAGAGACAGAAGTATTTTATCTGCCTGTTTATTCTCCATATGGCACAACAGGTGGTGCTGGTCCAATCGGAAGCCAGAGTTAGGAGCATCTCCCTGGTCACCCAAGTGGGTGCAGGGACCCAGGCACTTGGGCCATCCTCCACTGCCCTCCCAGTGCAGAGCAGAAAGCTGGACTGGAAGAGGAGCAACCGGGACCAGAACTGGCACCCATATGGAATGCCGTCTCCACGGGTGGAGGATCAACCCAGTGTGCCACGGCACTGGCCCCCATCAGGGATATTTTTCTATAGTACTCTCTATCCACTGTATCTTTTTCTAGTTTAAGAATTAGGGTGATGCAGGATTAATCGAAGGAGTTTGAGAGGATTGTCTCTCTTTCAATTCTTTTGAATAATTTGAGAAGTATTGGAATTAGTTCTTTAAAAGTCCTGTAGAATTCAATAGTGAGGCTGTCTGATCCTGGACTTTTCCTTGTTGGGAGGGTCTTTATTACGCATCCAATCTCTGTCTTGGTTTTGGTTTGTTTAGCTTTTCTATGTGTCTTCATGACTCAATTTTGATATATTGTGTATGTCCAGGAATCTGTTGATTTTTCCTCTAGGATTTCCAATTTGTTAGCCATCACAACCGATGCCCACATCCTATATTGCAGTGCTAATCTGAGTTTTGGGTACTCCACTTCCAAACCAATTTCATGTTAATACCCCTAGGAAGCAACGGATAATAGCTCAAATTCTTTCCTTCTTGTCATCTAATTTGGAGAACTGTAACCTCAATGGGGACTTGAGAACCTGGTCTTGCACAGTTGTAGCCATATAGAAAGTGAACCAGCAGATGGGAGACCTCTCTGCTTCTCTTTCCTTCTCTCTTTGTCTCTGTGTCTCTCTGCCTTTTTTATCATATTAAAATATTTAATTACTTACTTGAAAGAGTTACAGAGAGAGGGAGAGACAGAAATCTTCCACCACCTAATTCATTTTTGAGATGACTTTAATAGCCAGAGTGTGGCCAGGTTGAAGCCAGGAGCTTTTCCTCCGATATGTGTGGCAGCATCCCAGCACTTGGGCCATCTTTCCCTGCTTTTTCAGTCCATTGGTAAGGAGCTGGATCAGAAATGGAATAGCTGGTACTTGAACTGGTGCACATACAGGATGCCAATGTAACAGATAGCAACTTTGTCCACTGCACCACAACCACCAGCTCCTCTTTCTGCCTTTCCAATAAATAAATCTTTTGAAAAAGAACTTAAGGTAGTAAAAGTCATCATGACTGAGCAATGGCAAATTTATTGAAGTGATCTATTTTCTTAAAGATCCTTTTATGAATTTGAAAGGCAGCACTAGAAAGAGAGAGTGGGAGAGATGGATCTTCCTCCTGGTTTGTTCACTCCTCAAATGGCTGCAATGACTGTGGCTAGGCAAGACTGATATCAGGAGCCGGGGGCTTCTTCCAGGTCTCTCACATGGGTGCAGGAGCCCCAATATTTGA
This sequence comes from Oryctolagus cuniculus, assembly GCF_051225735.1. Lineage (NCBI taxonomy): Eukaryota > Metazoa > Chordata > Mammalia > Lagomorpha > Leporidae > Oryctolagus > Oryctolagus cuniculus. Next base: position 80,510,223 of record NC_142879.1, on the reverse strand, counting down.
GTCACCCTGTGCTGCTTTTCCAGACACATTAGCAGGGAACTGGATCCATTTGGAGATTAATGTCTATGATACTCTCCTTGCAGTTGAAGGATTTAGAATCCGTTTCAATTATGGGTGGGCCAAGTACAACAGCTTCCAATTGTCCAAGGTTTGGATTAGATGGGATCTGAGAAATTTTGTTAAAATAGTTATTAATCATAACTCTGAGCTTAAGCATTTCTTACCAAATTTTCGTGTTTGCTGATGTTTATATCTATGGGAAAATTGGGTCTCTGGATTGCAACCAATGAAAGCATCCAGACTAACAGTAATAAGGTCAACAGTCAGCAGAATGATGTCCAGCTGAACTGAAATAGCTTTTCTTATTTGGTAGAGGGGTTACCTCCTGCATTATACTGACATACTGACATAGACAGTAGATGTTGGAGCCTGTCCCTTCTGCCAAATAGAGAATACTACATTTTGGTCCATCATATATATATTTATATATTATAATATATATTATATTATATATTTCTATACATAATATAGAATTACATATAATTATTATAAATATATAATTATATATGAATTTATTATTTATATATAAATCTATAATTATTTCTGATCCAGCTCCTTACCAATGGATTGAAAAAGCCGTGAAAGATGGTTCAAGTGCCTGGGTTGCTGTGACAAAGAGCGGAGGAGAAGCTCCTGGTTTCAAACTGGCCACACGCTGGCTTTTGAAGTCATCTCAATAATATATATGTATATTATATATAATATTAATAATAAATTATATAATATCTGATTATAATTAGTATATATTATATAATATATTGTATGTTAAACTATAATATATTTTATATTGAATATATTTATATACATAAATATATAAATAAATGTATATATATAAATTATTTATTTATGTATTTGACAGGTGTACTTACAGACAGTGAGAGGAAGAGACAGAGAAAGGTCTTCCATATGCTCATTTACTCCCCTAATGACTGCTGGGAGCACAAGGACAGTGCCTAGAGTTTATTTTGATGGATTTTAGCCCCTTTCATTGGAGGGAGGCCCAATGAAGCTGGACTGATTTGTAAACCTCAGAAGTGTCTTTTCAAGGTGAAGGCAAACTGAGACTGAGGGGTTTTTGGAAAAACTTGGAACAAAATGCATTTGCCACACTTGGTTAAGACACATCATTTATTTATTGATTTCATCAGATCTGTTAACATTGAGTATAAGGTACAGGGGACATGGTGGATGGCATATAGCAATATGATTTTAGTAATATATCATGAGGTGCTTTTTCTTTTAATGGATTTAGCAGGTAAAATTGGGCTACCTAATGGGATATAGCTGGAATAATCACCTTTTTACTAAATAAATCTGAGGTAATAAATATTAGTATATGATGACATTGAGTTTTCTTTTATTGGGCCTTCTTGGTTATTTTAATCTGGGATTTGTGAATTCTCATTTTCTCTAGGCAAGTTTTAACTGAAAAATTTTATTTTATTCTTCATCATGTTGGACCAACTCTGCTGCTTCTGGGATTTTTTTAGTACATCTGACAATTGGAAATTTAGACAATAGTATAGTTAAAAAGAGATGTACCAAGTAAAGTACTTATTTTTATTCAGATACATATTTTCTAAAATTCCTATTGAGTATCCTTGTTAAATTTAGTTGCATCCCAGGTTAAGACTTATTGGAGACAGGTGCCATGGCTCAATAGGCTAATCCTCCACCTGCGGCGCAGGCACACTGAGTTCTAGTCCTGCTGGGAGAGCCAGATTCTGTCCCAGTTGCTCCTCTTCCAGTCCAGCTCTCTGCTATGGCCCAGGAGTGCAGTGGAGGATGCACAAGTGCTTGGGCCCTGCACCTGCATGGGAGATCAGGAGGAAGCACCTGGCTCCTGCTTTTGGATCAGCGCAGTGTGCCAGCCGCAGCACACTGGCCGCAGCGGCCACTGGGGGTAAACCAACAGAAAAAGGAAGACCTTTCTCTCTGTCTCTCTCTCTCACTGTCCACTCTGCCTGTCAAACTAAAAAATAATTTTTATAAAAAAGACTTATTGGAGCCACTCTAGTGATTATACCCATGAAACTTTGTTAATTAATGCAAATAGAACCTGGGAAAATTGATGTATATCTTATGCTGTAGAGACTTAAGATTGAACATCTTTTTTTTAATCTTTTTTAATTATATAATTTAAAAACAAATTTTAGATTTTTTTTGACTTTACTAAGCCACAGCTCTGGCCCCATTAATATGTCTTAACAATGTTTTTTCCTCTCAGACTTATCTCTATTGGTTCAGTTAACTGCATGTCTTTTCTTTAGATTCAGATTCTCTCAGCTGTCAAAGCTTATTCATCTTAATTCTGTTGTTCCTATTTCCCTCCATTTTATTCTGTCCCTAGGCTAATTGAGGTCATGATTCTCCATTCCTTCTGTGTGGTGTCACAGTAGGCTTGAAGTGTTCTTTTTCTCTTCTGATTTCTAAAGAAAGAAATTATGTATTCCCCCAGTTTAGATATTTTAATAATTCATACCAAAACAAAGGTTAAATGTTCTTAATTTGACAAGAATTTTCAGGGCCAGTGGTGTAGCATAGTGGGTAGAGCCACCACTTGTAGTGCTGGCAGCTCATATGGATCCAGATCTCTGCTAAAGCCTGGGAAAGCAGTAGAAGATGGCCCAAGTCCTGGGCCCCTGCACCCATGTGGGAGACCTGGAAGAAGCTCCTTGCTCCTGGCTTTGGATTGGCACAACTCTGGCCATTGCAGCCAACTGGGGAGTGAACCAGTCGATGGAAGACCCCTCTCTCTTCTCTGCCTCTCTCTGTGTAACTCTGACTTTCAAATAAATAAATAAATCTTTAAAAAAAGAAGTTTTTCTAATTTTAGATTTGTTCTCCTTCATTGTCACTTCAGGGTGTGTGTAAAGAGTGCATATCCAGTTTTTCTATTTTGGATTTTTGGGATTTTGTATTAGCTCTGCTGTGTATTCATTTTTCTCGAGCATTGGTGATATCTTCTCCTTAGTTGTATTAAGAGAGAGAGCAATAGCCCTCATGTCTTTTTAGGTAAGTAAGACATATTAAAAACAGAGCATTCAGTATACATTCATAGTAGTTTGACTTGTTCAATTGATTTACATGACCTCCCTTGGACATTCTTGGTCTCTGCTGTACAACTTTCTATACTCATTAATTCTTTGATATTCCCAAATCCAGAAAATGAATGACTCAACAGCTGTGTTCCTGTTCTAAGCTGGGACTCAGGGTAAGAAGCAAAGTGGAGGTGTTCAGGAATCTAAAGGTACATGCTACATAGCAAAGCACATCATTTCCTATACAAAGTGACTGGGAAATCCAGAATCTTTTGCACACTATATTGGATCCTGAACTATTACTGGAGTATTCAGTAAGATTTTAATGTATTTATTTTCTGTGTGTGTGTTTGTATTTCTAAATAAACTCTGCTGGGCTACTTAACATTAACATGTATTGCAGAATTCTTTCATCAGTTTTTACTTTTAAAAAATTTCTCTTTCAGTTTTATGGGAGAGGGTAGAAGCTTTCCGCTATGTAACTGAAAATTCATTGATTCATTAAAGTTAAAAATATTTGTTGGAAATGAGTGGAATACTATTAATTCTTGTGTGATTTACATGAAACTAAATACATTCTCTATTTTGTTTTGCTTAAAATTTCTGCATGTGTGGACTTCTTTTTTCCTTCTTGCCCCAAATCCCTTTGTGTATTGGGATGGCAAATGGGTTTTACACTGGAGAAAACATGTTATTTTGGCAAAGAAGTACTTAGCCTTCCTGCTTCAAGTATTCAAATATTGCATTAGAAATCAGTATATTTGTTTACTGTACAAATGTCCTTCATACAATTTTGTAATCTTCTGGGATGGGAGAGGGAGCAGGAAATAGGAGGGTTATGGGTGGGTGGGGGAAGTTATGATTGTCAGTATAAATTATTGCCCTACACTTTTTATAGACACTCTTCAAAGCATATCCTCAAACTAATTCAATTAATTTAAAGGATTTATTAAATGATAGACTACATGAAATTTATCGATGTATTTTATCAAGCAATCATCCAATGTAAATGATTACCATATGTTTGCACTTCAGTGAATCATTCTATTGTGAATATTTTGGCATCAATATAATTTTGTTTAAAATTTCTTTATGAAAAAATATCTGGACTAGAATTCAATTGAATGCATTGCATGGTTTTGTTACCTAATGACAAATTGCCTTCACTGAGGTTTATAATTATTTATTCTTTCAACACTAATGTTATGTGTTTACCAAATACAGTAATATTAATATACATTTGGGGTTGGCACTGTGGCATAGCGGGTAAAGCTGCAGCCTGGCAGTGCTAGCATCCCAAATGGATGCCGGTTTGAGTCCCGGCTGCTCCATTTCTAAGCCACCTCTCTGCTAAGGCCTGGGAAAGCAATGGAAGATGGTCTAAGTCCATGAGCCCCAGAACTCACATGGGGGACCCAGAAGATGCTCCTGGCTCCTGGCTTTGGGTCAGTGCAGCTCTAGTCATTGCAGCCAATTGGGGAGTGAACCAGCAGATGGAAGACCTATCTCTCTTCTTTCTGCCTCTTCTTCTCTCTCTGTGTAACTCTGGCTTTCAAATAAATAAGTAAATAGATAAATAATTTTTAAAAAGATACATTTGTTTGCAAACAATATGTGACATCAATACAACTACTTAAATTTTCTCATACAAGTAGTTTAATTTGGAGGCCTGAATTATGGCTGATTGGTTCTGTAGTCTAATGATATCTTTGAACCCAACTATTTTCCCCTTCTTTATGAATTTCAGTGTTGTATATTACTAGAATTCTGAAAAAAATTCACAGAAACTTTAGGCATCATCTAAACATCATAATCTCCAAAGAGCAAAAATCATTGCAAACTATGATTTTCTAGAATTATTTCTTTGGATAATGCTACAATTTTATTGTAGCTTTAAATTGAGCACACACACACACACACACACACACCCATGTACCATACATACATTCACAAATGTACATACACAATCAGCAAGTCTCCAATGCATTTACCAAAGTGCATCAATGTGCTAGTTTAAGATTACTGCCAAAGAATAGTCCCTTTCTTTAAATACCAATTTACTCTATTGATTTATTTTTGACCAAAAATGATGCAGTTTAGTTACTGTTTTGACAAAGAGGCAGGTATCATCGCAAAGCACAAATGAGTGAATAAGTTACATTATCCAGATAAGAAATGGCTCACTCATCAAATTAAAAGGAATTGAATCTAGTTTGAGTTACCATGTCAAGCAAAATATGAAGTTTTACAAAACTTGAATGTATATAATTTCAAATAAATTTTGAGTTGTATCTAAATGTGTACACTACAACATTAAGCATAAAGGCACAGATATTTAAATAACTTTATTTAGGAAAATGTGAATAGATAATAATAATAATTGCTAACATTTATTTTATACCAGGTGATGTTTCCTGAATTTTATGTTTCCAGAAAAATGGAGGTAGCTCCTGTTATTTTAACTTTAAAGAAAATGCAACTGAGGCATGAAGAGGTAAGTAACTGGTTTGCCCAAGGATATATAATCATGAAGTGGCAAAGCCTTAGACTTGGCATGATCTGAATGGCAGCCATTTTTTTTTCACAAATTCAATGTTTGATCTATTTCATATATTCACTAAAAGGATTTACTATCAAATGATACTTTCTGATAAAACCTATGAAAACTGCAGATGAGTATTGCTCCAAAGCAAATACTTGAGGCTAGCATTACGTGTAGCAGGTAAAGCCATTGTCTTTAAATTTAGCAAAGATATGCCTTGTTAGATGAGTGTACTTTGTGTAATTCTTCTTGTCAGTGTATACACTTTAGAAATTGATTACAGGGGCCAGTGCTGTGGCACAGCATGTTAAAACCCCAACCTAGGGTGCCAGCATCCCATATGGGTGCTGGTTTGAGTTCCAGTTGCTCCACTTCTGATCTGGCTCCTTGCTAATGCACCTGGGAAAGCATCAGAGGATGGCTCAAGTCCTTGGGCTCCTGCACCTGTGTGGGAGACCTGAGAAAAGCTCCTGGCTCCGGGCTTCAGATCAGCTCAGCTCCGGCTTTTGCAGCCAATTGGGAAGTGAACCAGCAGATTGAAGACTTTTCTCTCTGTCTCTACCTCTCTATATAACTCTGTCTTTCAAATAAATAAAAATAAATCTAGAAAAAAAGAAATTGATTACATCAGGCAACACATATGAACTTTTTTATAGAAAGATTGACCTTTAGAAAAATTTTAGACCTACAGAAAAAAAAATGTGGTACAAATGTGAACTTTTGAATAAAAATCTATTTTTCATGAAAGCATGGTGTTATAAAACAGAGCAATACCTCACTGAGAACCAAAAATAAATTGGACTATCTCATTCTGTGATTTGAAATCTAGGGACAAATGTCCTTTATTTTTCTTACAGAGAATGTAAATAGTGTTGTGATATCAAACTCATTCTAAGTTTAGGTACCCCATGGAAAGTTTGATCTAATGAAAACAAATCTGTTGGATCATTTACCTCATACATTCCACTACCATGAAAATAATATATCTGTCATGATACATCAAGAAGAAAACATATTTATGCCTAAAAATACAAATTCAACTATTACAAGCTGTTCAGCAAAATTTAAATTGTATGTTTTTAATATTCTAAAATGGAACATTTTTCTTTGCTTCTCAATAAAAATGTGATACACTTTAACATCTTCAGAATAAGAACTGAGAGTGTACAAGGCAAAATTTATTTATTTACTTATTTATTTTTTGCCAGACAGAGTTAGACAGTGAGAGAGACAGAGAGAAAGGTCTTCCTTCCATTGGTTCACCCACCAAATGGCCACCATGGCCTCCCGATCTCCCATGTGGGTGCAGGGCCCAAGCACTTGGGCCATCCTCCATTGCTCTCCTGGGCCACAGCAGAGAGATGGACTGGAAGAGGAGCAACCGGGACTAGAACCTGGGGTGCCAGCACTGCAGGCGGAGGATTAGCCTTGTGAGCCACGTACCCGGTGAAATATAGTTTAAAGAGAGAATTTATAACGTTCATTTTTAAAGTAACAAAAACATTTTTCACTTCTTGGTTTGCATTTTAAATTTGTACATATATATATATATATATATATTAGCCATCCTTACTGGTTATTGCAAATTACCACATCCCAAAATTAATTGCTTCTCAACATTTACAATTTGTTTCTTCACTTTAAAGAAAAATATTTGTGTCTCTTGAGTAAACAAGTAAATATAATGATTTGGCATCATTTTATAAAACTCAAATCTGTAAGAACTCAAAAACCACTGCAGAAATATTCTATAAGAATGTACTCATGCATATTGTTCTTACAATAGATTCACCCATGTCATAGGAGAGCAACTCCTTGCTCAACATTCAAAATGTTCACAGTCTTTGAAATATTCCTTTTAGCATAGTGACCACAGTTGGACACAAGAGAGTCTTTAAAATTAAAAGAAACAATTTGGGTATGCTGACTTTCCTAGTCTTCTTGTTTTCCTGGGACAGAGTATCTTTTTTGAATGTAGGCTGACAAGGATACAACTCCCACCACAAAGTAAAATGCCTAAACATTAGAGCACTGCTCCTGACCCCTGCTCACTTGTTCCTCTATGTGGGATTTATGAATGACTTGCATGAATGGAGAGATGAAAGAGGCAATGAGCTACCAACCCCCCTTTTCTTTATTTAGCACTTTTCTAGGATGCCTATGAGAACATGGGTTCTTGTCTGCCCTTTTTTATACTGTAAATTTAGCAAAAAACCTGTGCTCTGTAAGTGACTAGGTAAGGATGCAATGTAATGTACTAGGGCAATGGAAAGGAATTTTTGTTGCTAAGCACCAAGACCAACAACTCTGTGGGCTAGAAAGCTTACATTTTGACTTCTTTCCATGTCCAGCTTGAACCATTCAGAATTCAGAGAAAGTAGGAATGTAAGTTATGAACACACTTCACTGCCACAAATGTTATGATACTCATCAGTTTGTAATCAGGAATGACTTAAAATTTAACCAAAAATACCACAGTAAACTATGGCAGATTCATCAACACCTACACTTATAACTAACATCCACATTTATAATTGCATCTTTCTATGAAGGATCTGACAGGAATTATTATCTGGGATGGATAATTAACAACTCCTTATACAATTTTTATAATGTACCAAAAAAGTGAACTTTGAATCCTTTGGGAATTGGATAAGCTAAATATATTTGTATTTGATGAATTCAGGCTGAGAACTTGTAAGTATAATACCAACCATAATACCTACGAAAAATTAAATACCTTGGAATAAATTTAAGAATTTGAAAGATCTTCACAATGAAAATTACAAAACATTAAAGGAAGAAATAGAAGAACACACACAAAAATGGAAAAATATTTCATGTTTGTGCACTGGAAAAAATAATATCATCAAAATGTTCATACTACCCAAAGCGATTTATAGATTCAATGAGACCCCAATCAAAACTCCAAGAACATTCTTCTAAGATCTAGAAAAAAAGAATGCTTAAATTTGTGTAGAAACACAAGAGACCCCCAAATAACTAAAGCAACATTAAACAAGAAAAAGTTGGAAGTATCAGAAGACCAGATTTCAAGACATACTACAGGGCAGTTACAAACAAAACAGCCTGGGACTGGAACAGAAAAAGACATGTATACCAATGAAACAAAATATAAACCAAAAAAATTAATCCATGCAGCTACAACCAACTAGTCTTTGACAAATGAGCTAAAATCAATCCCTGGAGAAAGGACAGTCTCTTCAACAAATAGTGTTGGGAAAATTGGATCTCAACATGCAGACATATGAAACAAAACCTGTACTTACACCCATACAAAAATCAACTCACAACTGATCATGACTCTAAATCTATGGCCTGATATCAACAAATTACTAGAGGAAAATATTGGGAAAACTGCAAGATATTATCATAGGAAAGACTTCTTGGTAAAGACCACAGAAGCACAGGCAATGAAAGCAGAAAGAGACAAAAGGGATTACATCAAGCTTAGAAGATTTGTGCTGCAAAGGAAACACTAAACAAAGTGAAGAGTGGTAGAAAATATTTGCAAACTATATAACTGATAAAGGGTTAATATCTTGAAGTAACCCCTTGACAGTAGGGACTCCACACCATGAGACTCTGGTCTGAGACTATGATCTAAAACAGTTGAATAATAGCAGTCCACTACATCACACTTGGCAGAGCACAGAAACCCCATAGTATGATCGCTCAAGCTTGGAAGTGAATAGACTACACCTGGGTTAATGATAAAAATGTAATTTGTCTATGTCCTATGTATGATTAAAACCAATACCTGGATTAATGTCAACATTATAATTGGAATTGTTAAGATTGTAACTGGTATTGTCAATATTATAATTGATACTAGCTTATTGATACTAGCTTATTGATAGTAGATTATAATTGATACTAGTTTCACATAGGTTTTAGGTCAGTAACCAGTAACCAGTAACCATGTATTCCCCCCTATTCCTAGCAACCATGAATTCCCCTCCCAATTTTGTGGTTTTTGCCTTTATAAACCCTGTTGCTTTCGGCTTCAGGGTCGAGAGTTCTTTAGGGCATCAGCACACTCTCCACCACCTGCAATAAAGGACCACCAAATTTTATCAATCTGTGGAGCTCTTTTGTTCGCAGTCACTCAGGTACAAACAGCAATCTGATGTTTATAAAGATCTTAAGAGACTCAACTTCAACAAAATAATGCAGTTAAGAAATGGGCAAAGGACATGCACAGAAAATTTTCAAAGGATGCAATCAATACAAATGGCCTACAGACACATGAAAAGATACTCAACATCACTAACCATCAGGAAATGCAAAGAAAACCATAAAGTTTCATCTCATCCCAGTTAGAATGTCTATCATCCAAAAATGAAAAAATAATAAATGCTGGTAAGGATGTTGGAGAAAAGGCACACTTATACGCTATTCATAGGAATGTAAAGTAGTACAACCATTATGGAAGACAGTAAGGATATTCCTCAGAAATCTGAAAATAGATCTACTATATGACCCAGCCATCCCACCCATGGGAATTTACCCAAACAAGATGAAATCAGGCTTTGAAAGAGTTACTTATAACCCCCATGTTTACTGCACCTCAATTGGCAATAATTAAGATAAGCAATCAAATCAGATTCCCATTAACTGATGTCTGGAAAAAGAAAATGAGTAGTATGGAATACTGCTCAGTCATAAAAAAGAATGAAACCCTGTCTTTGCAATACATGAATGCAACTGGAAACCATTATGCTTACTGAAATGAGCAATTCAAGAAAGATAAATGTCATTTCTTCCCTGATAAGTTCTGATTAATATAGGATACAAGAGTAGATAAGAATGAAATGGACTTATGATTTGATTATTGTTTTAAGCCCTTGTGGATACTCTAGTCAAACTGTGGTTTTGGATTTTTTTTATTTGTTGAATAGTATGGTTAGTGGTGCACTAAACCCAAGGTTCAAAAGAAAATTGTGAAATTATGTTTTTTTGAATTTATGTTTTTTGCAAAAATTATAGAGAAAAAGGAAAGGTGAATGGGGATTGATGGAGGGAGTGAGGGGACTATGGATATCTTCTTAGCATTGTATTTATAAAATACATGATATCTGTTCTCTTTATATTAATAAAAAAATTTTGGAGAGCCTAAAGGTAAACATCTCCTACGAGCTGATCTTCAACAGAAATGCTAAGAATATTCACTGCAGAAAGGACAGTCTTTTCAATGAATGGTGCTTTGAATATTGAATATTCACACATAGAAGATTTAAACTTTATCTCTCATCATATACAAAACTGAACTCAAAGGTGTTCATTTACCCTAGGCATTAAGATGTCAGTTAAGATGCTAGTGTCTCATATCAAAGTACCTAGTAGATACCCAGCTCTGACTCCTGACTCCAGTTTCCTGCTAATGCAGATACTGGGAGGGAGTAGGGATAACTCAAGTACTGGGTTCCTTCCACCATGCAGGAAAGCTGGGTTGAATTCCACACTATTGGCTTCTGTTTGGCCCAGTCCTGTCGTTTGTGGGCATTTGTGGAGTCAATCAACATGAGAGCTCTCTCTTTTTGTTTATCTGCTCTCAAATAAATAATTTTACACTCAATTCAAAATTATTTAAAGACTTAAATGTAAGACCTGAAACTACTGGAAAAAAAATGCTTCAGGACATTGGATTGAGTAAGTATTTGAAGGATACGACGACAAAGCACTAGAAGAAAAAAAGCAAAAATAGTCAAATGGACTTTTTTTATTTATTTAACAGGTAGAGTTATAGACAGTGAGAGACAGAGACAAAGAGAAAGGTCTCCCTTCCATTGGTTCACTCCAGAAATGGCCACTATGGCTGGCGCTGTGCCGATGCAAAGCCAGGAGCAAGGTGCTTCCTTGTGGTCTCCCATATGGGTGCAGGGCCCAAGCACTTGGGCCATCCTCCACTGCCATTCTGGGATGCAGCAGAGAGCTGGACTGGAAGAGGAGCCACTGGGACTAGAACCCAGCGCCCATATGGAATGCTGGCACTGCAGCAAGTGAGCCATGGCACTGGCCCTGGAATTTTACCAAATTAAAAAACTTCTGCAAAGAAACAAAATAATCAACATAACAAAGAGACAATATGAAATTGGAGAAAATACTTAGAAAATATACACCTACTAAGGTGTATACACCCTTTAAGACATTTTAAAAACTCAATGAAAAATGAACAGATTTTAAAATTGGCATTAGATCTAAATGCTCATTTTTTAAAGAAAGGCATACAAATGGCCAAGAAGTACATGAAAAATGTTCAGCATCACTAATTAACAGGGAAATACAAATACAAATCAAAACCACAATTAGACACCAAGTTACTCCAGTTAGAATGCTTATTATCAAAGACAAAACAGTGGCTGGCATTGTCACACAGCAGGTTAAGCCATGCTCTGTGACACTGGCATCCCATATGAGCACTAGTTCAACTCCACATCCCATCCAGCTCCCTGCTAATGTGTCTGGGGAAGCAGCAGAAGGTGACCCAAGTGCTTGGGCCCCTGTCATCCACATGGGAGACCCAGATGGAGTTCCAGGCTTCTGGCTTCAGTCTGGCACAGACCAGCCATTGTGGTCATTTGTAGAGTGAACCAGTGATGAAAAATCTGTCTCTGTCTCACTATGTGTCTCTCTCTTTGTAACTGTTCCTTTCAAATAAATAAATTAATCTTATAAAAAAGAAAAATACACACTTGAAGGAATTGTATGCAAATTTAACAAAAACTTGGAGAACTCAGTAACAGGAAAATAAATGCCTTCAAATTTAACTACTGCCAGAATACATAGAGACACACGTAAAATGCATAATAAAATAAACATATACGGGGCTGGCACCATGGCTCACTTGGTTAATCCTCCACTTGTAGTGCTGGCATCCCATATGGGCACAGGGTTCTAGTCCCAGTTGCTCCTCTTCCAGTCCAGCTCTCTGTTGTGGCCTGGGAGTGCAGTGGAGGATGGCCCAAGTGCTTGGGCTCTGCACCCACATCAGAGACCAGGAGGAAGCACCTGGCTCCTGGCTTCGGATCAGCATAGTTCCAGCCATAGTGGCCATTGGGGGGTGCACCAATGGAAGGAAGACCTTTCTCTCTGTCCCTCTCTTTCTTTCTCATTGTCTAACTCTATCTGTCAAATAAATAAAAAAGCATATAAACCAATCTGAATATTAGAGAATTCTGAGAAAAAGAAATGTACTGTACATAAAGGAAGAGCACATTTAGACAGCAACAAGATGGATACACTGTGTATCAGGATGGTTACACTTAAAAACACACATTACAAATGCTTTCAGGATAGAGTAGCAGAACATCTCATTCATTCCTGGTGAGAATGCATCATGGGGCAGATGCTTTATCAGACATCTTGGCATGTTATTAGGAATCCAACACCGTGTCATACACCATACATGTTCTAATATATTTACAGAGCTGGTGTGAAAATGTATGGCTTGATAAAAACTGACATGAAAATATATATAGCAGCTTTATTCACAATGGCTAAAGCTCATAGAAAACCACATTGTTCCTCAACAGTTAACCACATAACCAAACCTTCAAAGTGCGTGGAGACCCTGGGAAGAGAACAGGAGATGAAGACACATGTGATGCTTAGGGTATAGGCATTTAGCATGGGGACACAAGAGAAAAGCCGAGGCTGAAGTCATAGGGGATCTAGAAGCCTAAGGAAGACAACAACTTCAAGCAAAGGGCAGAGAGGTATCTGAAGACTGCCATGAGCTGAAGTCACAGGCAATGAAGTCACTCTAGGGTAGCAGGATAATACTCCAGAGTAGAGATGCAGATAACTGATGGGAGATCACGGCTTCATGCAGTGGGGCTGGAGGACCTGACAGCTGGCTTGGGATGCAGGCACAGATGGACACTCAAGGAAAGATGTGATGGAGGGTCTGGCATTGTGGTGCAGTGGGTTACACCACTGCCTATAATGTTGGCATTCCATATGGGTGCTGGTTTGTATGCTGGCTGTTCCCGTTCAGATCCAGCTCCCTGCCAAAGACCTGGGAAAGCAGTGGAAGATGGCCTTACTGTTTTGTCCTCTGCCACCCACGTAGGAGACCCAGAAGAAGCTCCAAAGGCCTGGCTCCTGGCTTCAGATGGGCCCAACCCTGGCCATTGCAACCAATTGGGGAGTGAGCCAGAGGATGGAAGCTCTTTCTGTCTCTCTATGCCTCTGTCTCTCCCTCTATGTGATAAGGAAATAACTTGAGATATTAAATTTCATGGGTTTTTTTTTGGACAGAGTTAGGCAATGAGAGAGAGATAAAGATCTTCCTTCCATTGATTCACACCCCAAATGGTTACCATGGCCAGTGCATAGTGGCAATCCAAAGCCAGGAGCCAGGTGTTCCCTCCTGGTCTCCATGCGGGTGCAGGGTCCAAGTAGTTGAACCATCCTCCACTGCCTTCCCGGGCCACAGCAGAGAACTGGACTGGAAGAGGAGCAACCAGGACTAGAACCTAGTGTGCCAGTGCCACAGCCAGAGGATTAGCCTAGTGAGCCATGGCACTGGCCCTCTATATAATTTTCAAATAAATCTTTTTTAAAAAGAGGTGCTGGAGACACAGGGGATGGAGACTTATGAAGGCACATGGAATAAGACTGTGTCTAGGGAGGCCGTTCATGCATCAGAATTCTGCTTCTCCACTGTCTGTCATGATAAAGCCTCCATTGAGCAACCACCATTTAAAGATGCCACGTGACAGACTCCTTGTCTCTGAGGCTAATATGTGTCTGTAAAGCCTACTTTAGAAGTAAGAAGTACAGATAATCATAACAAAAATTTGTGACTGCCTCTGGAAGACTGAGGGACAAGGGGGTGTGGAAAAACACAAAATTGGGGCCAGTGCCGTGGCTCACTTGGTTAATCCTCCACATGTAGTGCCAGCATCCTATATGGGTACTGGGTTCTAGTCCTGGCTACTCCTCTTGCAGTCCAGCTCTCCGCTGTGGCCCAGGAAGGCAGTGGAAGATGGCCCAACTGCTTGGGCCCTGCACCCACATGGGAGGCCATGAGGAGGTACCTGGCAGCTGGATTTGGATCAGTGCTGCACACCGGCCGTAGCAGCCATTTGGGTGGTGAACCAATGGAAGGAAGATTTTTCTCTATATCTCTCTCTCACCGTCTAACTTTGCCAAAAAATAAAAATAAAAAACACAAAATTTAATATCTCAATTTATTTCCTATGAATTCTTTTTTTAAAAATTTTCACAGCAATGTCTTGCAATCACTTGGAAACAGGTAACAACATAGGGACCTAACATATAGACTGAAAGGATTGCAGACTCAAAACGCAAACCTGGTTATTCACATCGAATGCACCTTTGCTCTAGAGTGACACTGACTGCTGACTGTGAGTTTCCAGCAGTTCTTAGGATGCCAAGTCTTCTGAAAACACTTTGAAACCTGTCTTCCCAGACTGAGAACCCATGGATAACAGGACTGGAGAGAGCAGTGCTCTAAGACTAGCTCAGTATCTGCTTCCACCCTTGGCAGTGAAGTGTCAGGGTCACCCCACACTGAGGGGGAGTAGCTGCATTCTCTGTGCCCTCCAGCAGGCGTGTGTACCAGGGTTCACTCCCAGCCCTGGGGCCTCCAGAAACCCTGCAGCCAGCCTTCCTCCACAGCCATGTGGTGGGGTCGTGGGTGGGCTCCCACAGGGTGTACGGGGCACCTGGTGGCCCTTACCCCCCACCATTCCCTGACCTCTGGTCTGGTGCCCCCACCTCCGGGTTGGAAAAATCCCAGAATCAGTTGAGAGCCACAGATAAGAAGGGAGGATTGGCACAGCACTGGCTGGGAGAGACCCAGAGGGGCCCAGTGGCACCCACGGGGTTGGCCTCAAGGTCCCAGGGTGGCTGCAGCAGGGCCTGCACAGGTCACCCCTGCACTCTCCCCAGACCCAGCTATCTGGAGTTCACAAGTACAGAGATCCTGCATCCTTCAGTGCTGGGAGCACACTTCCTCAGGGTCTCCCACAGCCAGAAGTTCACAAAGGGCCACCACTTCCTCCTGTGCATCCATTTCCTCACTCCTGAGTCAGCACCATCCATTTATGCTGAGTCATCATGAAATTTCTGCTGACTCATCATTACCACCTACCTGGTCCCCACATGTTCTCTTTAGAGACCTGAGCCCTGTCAAGGGGTCCTGAGAGATAGGGTGGTCCCCAGCAACTCCATCCTGGTCTCTAGCAGGTATACATTGCCCCATCTGGGTCCCCAGGGCTCCATTCAGTCTCTAGGGCCTTCATACAGATATGGTCTCCATCTGGGTCTCCAGGCCTCCAGCCAGGTCCCCAGGTCCTCCATCCAGGCACCGGGGCCTCCATCCAGGTCTCTAGGGCTCCATCCGGGTCTCTAGCAGGTGCACAGGGATCCATACAGTCTCTAGGAGCCTCATCTGGGTTTCCATGGCTCCATCTGGTTCTCCAGTGCTCCATCTGGGTCTCCAGAGCTCAATTTGGGTCCCCAGGGGCTCCATCCTGGTTTCCAGCAGGTGCATGGGGTCCTCAGGACCTCCATCCAGTCCCAGCAGGTGCAAGGGGCCCCTCCTTCCTTCCTTGCAACCTTGGGTTAGATTTAGGGGTAGAAGCATGACTCAGCTGGCCTGGTGCCATGACTCAGCAGGTTAGGTTTGATGTCAAGGTTAGGGTGGGGATGGGATTCAGGTTAGGGTTCATGTTTGAAGCATGACTCACCAAGTTTAGAAGCACGACTCAGGAGGTCTGGAAGCATGATTCGGCAATTTTAGAAGTGCGACTCACTGGCCTAAGAGTATGACTTGGCAGGTGTAGTTGTCTACCTTTGTGGGTAAGGATGCCTGGTAGGTAATGATGACTCAGCAGGTATAAAATGGTGACTCAGCAGAAGTTTCTCAATGACTCACCAGGTCTGGGATAATGAGGATTAAGTGGGTATGTATAATGATGGCTCACGAGGTGTGTGCTAGTGATGATTCAGCAGAATTTCCTGATGACTCAGCAGGAGTCTCAGCATGACTCATCCCTTCCTTCCTTCCCTCCCCTCTTTGCATTCATTTCTGGTCCACTTTCAATTTCCTAAACCCACTTCTGGTCATTCTAGACCCACTTCCAGTCCACTTCTGCATTCCCAGAGTCAATTCCAGTCAACTTCCCGATTCCTACAGTCACTAACTTCCAGCTAATTTATGTCACTTCGGGGTTCTCAGACTCACTTTAGTCTACTTCTGGGTTCCTAAGTCACTTCCGGTCCACTTCCGGCCATTGTATACCCATTTTCAGTCACTTTGGTTCTGTTTATACCCATTTTTGGGTACTTCTGGTGTACTTCCAGGTTCTTATAGTCACTTCCCAGAGGGTCTCTGTTGGTCCCTGGGGGTCTCTGTGGGTCCCAGTTGTCTCTGGGGTTCTCTCAGTGTCTTTCAGCATCTCTGGGGGTCTCTGAGGGTCTCTGGGGTCTCAGGTTTTCTGGGGGTTCTGGGGTTCTCTGAGAATCTCTGGGGGTCCCAGGGCTCTTGGTGGGGACACCTGTCCATCACCCATCACCCTTGTCCTTCACTAAGATACCTGTCCATCACTCAGAATAGACTTGTCACTCAGGAAAACATTTTAATTCTCATACAAGTTTCTGTCAGGAAATTGGTCCTGGGTCCAAAAGACACCTTTTCTTACAGGGACTCCCTTGAGGTTTTGTCAGATAAATTTTGTCAGGATCCAATATGGCTATAGCTCCTGTCAAAACAATTGCCAGAATCCAAGATGGCCACCACTGACATCAGAAAACACACTGCCAGACTCCAACATGGCTGCCACTCCTGTCAGAAAAATTTACCAGCCTCCAAGATGCCTGTCATTCCTGTCATAATGAGAATTTGCCAGGATCCAACATTCTGCTGCTGACATCAGAACGAGAATTTGCCAGACTCCAATATGGCTGCCATCAGAAAATCTAAAAATACATTTCTTAAAAATTTCATTTAAAAATTTATTAAAAATTCATTAAAATTAAAAATTAATCCCATCCCATATGGCCACTGTTTGTGTCTCAGCTGCTGTACTTCCCATCTAGCTCTCTGCCAATACATCTGAGAAAGCAGCAGACAACACAAGTTCTTGAGTCCTTGCTGTCGCTCCCCCTCTTCATGGAGGAACGACACTGAACCCTGCCTAGGCTTCATATCCGAGTCACGGCACCATTATGTCGCTCCCCCTCTTCGTGGAGGAACGACACTGAACCCTGCCTAGGCTTCATATCCGAGTCACGGCACCATTATGTCACTCCCCCTCTTCGTGGAGGAACGACACAGGACCCTGCGCTGTTCTTTGGTCTGCTCGGCCCTCCCCGGGTTTGCTGCTGGTTCTTCCCGGGTTGGCTACTGTCCCTTCCACTTCCGTGGAAGGGCAGTTCCCCCTGCCACCTTCCCCACTTCCGTGGGGGAGCGGCACACCGCCGGCCGGCTCTCTCGGGGGCTGCACAGGTGTTCCCCTTAGATGTTCCCCTTAGATGTTCCTGGTGCATGCCGTCTCTCTCCTCCTTTATAGTCCTCCTCTGCCAATCCCAACTCGGCTGCCCACATGCCGAGTACGCTGCTCTCCTCCAATCAGGAGCAAGTCCTGCTGTTTATTGGTTGAACTGGAGGCAGCTGGGTAGAAGCTGTTTTCTCCTCTCCCAGCGCCTTATTGTGGGAGAGCAGATGCATAGAATAAGTCTTAATTCCAGTAACTTAGTCTAGTCTGAGCTGCTCCCCACACTTGCCACCCATGAGGGAGACTTGGGTGGAGTTCCAGATCCTGGCTTTGATCTGACCCAGACCCAGCCATTGTGAGCATTTGGTGGGTTGACCTGCAGATGGAAGATCTCTCCCTCCCCCTCCCTGTCTCTCCTTCTTTATAACTCTGCCTTCTAGATAAATAAATCCTTTTCCCATATTTATTTTTCAACAATTTTTCTACTTACTTGCTAGTATAGCTTTCTCCCTTGGTGCTGCTGATCCCTGTGGACTTGTCCTCCTCAGCCTCTGACTAGAGCACAGCCACCTCTCCAATGCTGACATCCTCTGACACATATTTCACTCTTCTGTTCTCTCTAAACTGCAGACTCTTGGGAAACATAAGTAACTATCATGGATAAACGTGCATAGATACACACACCTGAGGACTCCAGAGTCTTGGATTTCAGGTTGTAATTAACTTTCCTTTTCAGAGGACTTGTGAAAAAACAAGTCTGGAAGCCAGGGTGTAGCCTTGTGGTTCAGATGCCTGTGTCCCACATGGGAGATTTTGGGTTTGGTTCCAGTCCCTGCCTCCAACTTCCTGATAATGCAGACCATGGAGCTAGTAACTGATGGCTCAGATGATTGGGTTCCCTACTCCTGGGACAGCCCTGACCACTGTGGATATTTCAGCAGTGAACTAGAGGGTGAATACTACTTCTCTGTCTCCTTGTTCATTTCTTTGCATCTCCAATTAAAAAACAAAACAAGTATGTTTGTATCATCCATTAAAATAACTTCCTCAGTGGAAAAAAAGTAGTTTCATTGTTAAATTTGGGGAAAAATAATGCTTCTTGGTTGTAAATGATATATGAATAATGCATAACTGTACATCAGACTTCCATTGTGGACAAGGAAGAGAAAGATGGAAGCAATAATTTTTACTTCTGGCTTTGGTACTTGTCATGTAACCTTGAAAAATTCATTTAAACTCATGGGGCCTGAGTGTCCTTAAAATTACAGGCTCATCTAGTTGAGGCAGGTGGTGTAAGGGGAGGTGGCAGGAAGCTGAGAGCTTTCCTTGTTTCTGTGCCAACAGAGCTAAGTGACATTAGCAAGTCATTTGACCCCTCTGGATCTTCCTCCCTTGTGAGATAAGATTGTCTTTATAGTTAAAGGATTTATTCTACACAGTCCTATCTTATGGTAAGGTTCACATGACTGTGAAGTGTTTTATAAACTGGCAGTGCAATAATCAAGTTGGCACTGAAGATGAAATGCTAAACAGCATAGAACTTCTAAGGCTTGTAGTTCTATGAGGAGCTACACAGAAACATTCAAGTTCAGGGGCATTTTTAAATTTAAAAACAGAAACATTGAATCACTGTTCAGAATCAGTATAGTTGCTAAAATTCTTATTTATAATCACTGAGATTGGTAGTATAATTACTGATAGTATACTCCTAGTGTTGTATATTTTAGTTTATACAATACTTAGACTATATAAAATATAGGTAGCATGGGAAGTGCGATACACAGCAGTCTTGTAGAATGGCAGATGTCCTAAACAGCACTCTGGCCTCAGAATCAGCCCTTAAGGCCCTCAGATCTGGCTGAAGAGCCCATGAGAGTATTTTCGGTATGGAAAGCCACTCTGGCAAAAAAGAAAAAAAAAAGGACCTAAATAAAAGATCTCTGTAAGTGAGATCCCAGTAGAAAGAACGGGCCATCAAAGAAGGAGGTACCTTTCTCTGAAGGGAGGAGAGAACTTCCCCTTTGACTATGACCTTATCTAAGTAAGATCGAACTCAGTGAACTCAAGAGGCTTCCATAGCCTTGGCAACTCATGACTAGAGCCCAGGGAGATTTCTGATGCCATAAACAAGAGTGTCAGATTGTTCAGTCAACAACAGGAATCACTGTGTGCTTACTCCTTATGTGGGATCTCTGTCCTTAATATGTTTTCCAATGTGAAGTAATGCTATAACTAGTACTCAAACAGTATTTTACACTTTATGTTCTGTGTGCTGCAAACTGATGAAATCTTTACTTAATATATACTAAATCAATCTTCTGTGTATAAAGATAATTGAAAATTAATCTTGATGTGAATGGAGTGGGAGAGGGAGTGGGAGATGGGAGGGGTGCTGGTGGGAGGGAAGTTAAGGGGGGAAGCCTTTGTAATCCATAAACTGTACTTTGGAAAATTATATTTACTAAATAAAAGTTTAAAAAAATTAAAACATAAAAAATAAATAATAATATAGGTAGTAATATTTAGTACTTCTCTTACTTTTACTGGATTGGATTATAGTATACGTTAATAAACCCTTTTTAAAGATTTATTTATTTATTTGAAAGACAGAATTATAGAGAGAGACACATAAATAAACAGAGATGTTCTGTCTGCTGTTTTACTCCCCACGTGGCTGCAAGCAGCTGGAGCTGGGCTAATCCAAAGCCAGGTGCTTCTTCCAGGTCTCCCACATGGATTCAGGCACCCAAGTATTTGGGCCATCTCCTGCTGCTTTCCCAGGCACATTAGCAGGGAGTTAGATTAGAAGCAGTGCAGCTGGGACATGAACCAGTGCCCATAATGTTTGCCAGCACTGCATGTGGTGGCTTTACCTTATATGCAACAGCACCAGCTACAGCCTATTCATTTTAAATTAATAACTAAAGATTATCTGCTGTTCAGCCTCAAGGCTTTGGCTTGGCCCAGCCTCTGCTGTTGTGGACATTTGGGGAGTGAACCAGAGGTTGAAAGATCTCTCTTCTTATGTCTCTCCCTCTCTAACCTTGCCTTTCAAATAAGTAAATGTGTCTTTGCAATAAAAATACATACATACACAGACACACACACAAACACGGTACCAACACAGTGGGTAAAGCCATGGCCTGCTGTGCCAGCATCCCATATGGGTGCTGATTCAACTCCCAGCTGCTCCACTTCCAATCTAGCTCCCTGCTAATGTGCCTGGGAAAGCATCAGAAGGTGGCCCAAGTGCTTGAACCACTGCATTCATGTGGGAGGCCTGGCAGAAGCGCCTGGCTTTAGATTGGCTCAGCTGAGGCCAATTTGGGAAGTGAACCAGCAGATGCAAGATCTGTCTCTACCCCTTCTCTATAACTCTGCCTTTCAAATAAATAATATATTTTAAAAATGGGGCAAAAGGGCAGTTTTGTTGCCTTCCCTTTACCTAGAGCAACATAATCAAAATCTGTTAGGCAAATGAATAAGGGAAATTCTGAGATCATGTATTGACCACAGCAGAGATTGTATTCCCTGTACATTTTCTGGAAGCCCATGCTAGTTGGAACCAAGGGTAGGATAACAAAAAAGGGGAGGCCTATATCCCTCTTATTTGTCTTCTTTGTTAATTGGAGCAGTGGAGAGTTGAGTAATGTAATATTGGTGTTTGTCTCCATACAGTTCACTTGTATTTAGCTGGCTCTTTTTTTTTTTTGGCATTTCTTTTTTATTTATTTTAAGAGATTTATTTGAAAGGCATAGAGTCCTCCATCTGCTGGTTTGATCCCCCAATGTTTGGTGCATGTGCGGTTCCATTATGAGAGCAGCTGAGGCCCTGCGGGTGCCTGGGGGCCAACAGAAACACCTGCAGCCTTGGCCCACAGGTCCTGGGCATCTCCCATCTGCTTGTGCCCCGCCCGCATCCCAGCCCAGGCCCCAGTGGCACCTCTGGGATTTCTGCCTCGAACTGGTCACTTTAGGTCACTTTGTGATCCCTGACCTCTGCCCAAGGAAGGAAGCAGGAAGCGGTCTTTCCCTCTCTTTTTCTCTCTGTAACTCTGCCTTGCAAATAAATACAACTTCAAAAAGTTATTCTCCATCAAGCAATACACCATTTTCCAGGCAAGTGTAAAGCTGGGAGTCATGGCTTCTTGTATATTTTGGATAATAAGAGTTTTGGTTTGAAAGCATGTTCATCTGAAACAAAGATCACTCATTATCCTTTGTTAGAGAAGGGGGCTCTGCTCTTGGAAAGTGAAAATCAGAAGTGGTAATGTGTGATGAGCTCCACCTGCCAGGTCTGGGGAGACTTATTTGAAAGACAGGACACCAGGAGAGGAAGCTTTTCAGATTCCCTGGCCCTTGCTTTAGTCTTATGTCTTTACTTCTTTTGTTGCTTCTTGATGTCAAGAGTGTACACTTTATGCTGAAATGAGGAATTGTGTCTAACCTCTTTTGGGCCTTTTTCTAAGAAGAGTGCATATATTTATCTTGGATATAAGGATAGCTTCTGGGGTGGGTGGATTTTTTTTTTGGAAGTTTTCACAAGCCATCCAGTAGCCTATATTTTCTTCTTCACAGAATTCAGTTTTTAGAAAAGCCTCCAATACAGCCAGAGCATCTGTAGGTAGGGAAGAGAAGGTAGAAAAATAAAAAGAAACATGAGGAATATGAGGAAGCTAATGATCAAATAATCCCTTGTGCTTTTCTAGTACTAGGATTAGCTATTCTCGTTTTTACTCAATCCTGTAATCCTGCGGATTTAGCTCTTTAAAGACAAAGATGCCTGTAGGCAAAATACTTAAGTTGGTTCCATACTACTAAAACAGAAACACTTCAGTTTGTTTTAATGCCAAAAATGTATTTACAGGAGAGGCATAAATCCTCAGGGAACTAAGTCTCTTGCAAACACTGCATGCAATGAAAAGCATCCTCAGCCTCAACCAAGAGCACTGCCATTACAGAGCTTAAGGCTGATTTATCTTCCCCACCTGGTGTGAATATGCTGAGAAATAAACAGAGATAAACAGACCTTCTAGGTTAAGTCAAATTCTGTCTGGTGAGCTGCTCATTTGAGGACACAGCCTTTCTGCACTCTTGTGATACTTGCAATGGATTCAATTCAAGCCTAATTCACAATTGCTGGCCAGCAGCTCCTGGAATGCTTCTGACCACAACAGTGCTTCCTTCGGGGAAGGTCTGCAAGAGCAGTTCTCTAATGAGTTGTGCTCAGAGCAGTTCCCCTCCCAGCTCAGCAGTGAGCTCTTCAGATTGCAAACACAGGAATCTCAACTTACTTGATGAAAGCTTGCTACCTGCTTTTCTTGCCAATTGTGGCCTTCCCAGGAATGGTGGAGTTTTGCCATAGGTAGCTCAACCCAGTCTTCAATACTCTTATTCTTACAAAAAAAAAAAAAAAAAAAAGACAATTCACTAAGTGGTCATCCTTGAATACACTACTGAGCCTGAATGCATTTTTACCAAATAAAGTTGCCCAATAGCTATAAACCAAAAGCCAACAACAGGCTTGCCCACCTAATATTACACTCAGCCCCGAAGTACTGAGCAGTTTCATCAGTTCCTCAGAATGTAACTATGCTGTGAGGACTATAGAGAGGGATGCCCAAATTTTAATTATCAATACACTGCACAGCTAATAAAGCAGATGCTGTCTCTTGCCCACAAAAGGAGACAGTTTCTCTGCAAGGTTAACCGCAATCGGGAGACATTTTGCACCTGATGGAACCCACAGCAGAACTGCCTTGAGCCGGCTCCTCTCCTTCCCTTTCCACCTTCGGTCCAGGATGGGACAGAGACCATGCACAGGAGGTGCCACCAGTCACCCGTTTCCCCCTGTCCACCTGCAATGCTCCTGGGAGGCAGATGCCACAGAACAGTGATTTGTTCCATGATTGTCACTGTGTGAGATCAGCCCATCATGAGAAAATGACCATGGATTCCAATGAGATATGAACCGCAGAAGCACTGTCCCCAGCATCAGTGCAGGAGGGTGGATGATGGAGGCACAGCATGGCCAGGATCTCTAGGGACCCCACAGGACTCTGCTGCCCTGGATGCCTACAGCAGGCAGCTGCATGAGGGCCCAGTGCATCTCCAGCACCCTCCTACCAAACCCTTCCTTCTGACTGCCAATGCAGACCACATAGATGCTGCATCAGTGAGTAAATAAGCACTGTGCACTAGGTTGTCCTGCTGAGACTCGGCCTTCATTGCTTCCCCAATTGCAGCACGTGCTGCAAGCCTCAGCTGGCGCGAGAGGTGGAAGGTCGCACTCACCAGGTCTGTCTCTTCTTCTCCTGCCCCTCCTGACTCTCGGGCCATCACCTGCATTCTAGCCCCAAGGTACAAAATGGACAAGAACCTAACAGCACACACGTCAACCGCACACACTGCAACTACAAGCTGCCCACCAATGACCACCACCTTTATAATCAGCCCAGCGTTTGGTGTTCTGGCAGCGCTGGTCCTGCCCCAGGGAAGCGAGGATTGGCCCGAAGCCCTCCAATTGGCTGAGCCTGAGCTTCCCTGCAGCAGATTCTGGAAGCAAGGGAGCTGCTGACGGCTGAGGCCCTGGCTCAGAGCACACTTAGGGAGACTCCATGCTCGGCAAGGGTGCTGGGGCCCTGGACTTTCCCAGGCTGCAGTCCTAGGGTGGAGGCTGGCTCAGCCCTGCTCACAGGTGGAGTGGGGTTCCCACAGGGGCACCTTCCTTCATGGGAGAGCAGGTTTACCGCAAATGCGGTGATTCCCAGTGCCAGGTGCTGGCCTGCGCCCTTCTGGGAGGGAGTAGGAGACAGAGACTTTGTGGGGAGGTGACACTTGAGCTGGGCCTGTATTTTGGGTTAGCTCTGGATGCACAACCCAGTGCGCCTGAACCTGCGGGTCTGCTGCAGGCCTCCTGGAGGCTCTGGGAGCTGGGCATCCTGGTGGCAAGGGCAGGAGGATGGGAGGTCATGGCGCTGAGCTCCCGCTGGGTGCACCAGGCACTTTGGAGCTGTTCAGAGTAAGGAGTCGAGGTCACCTCCTGAACCACTCCTGGTCCCAAACTCCTGGTTTGGGATTTGCCAGAACCCTGAAGTAGGGGTGTGGTGGGGGTGGTAGTGGTTGGCTTCAATGCACTGTATTTGTGAATTCTTCAAACACAGCTTCTCCCTACTCCTGCAGGCTTTCAGGTGATTGACGAGGACAGAGTCCCTCCACTGCAAAGTGACTGAAATTTGGAAACTACGTCCAGAACATCACAGTGTGTATTCAGGTGGTCATCCTTCAGGCCTGCAGGTGGACAGCAAGAGCAACAGTAAGATATTAACTACTGTAGATACTCTCCTTTCTTTCCAGTAGACCCACCAAAAGAATATGGGAGATGAGTACTTGAACTTGGAACCAGTCAGCATGTTAGGGTGAGCTGCCAGTACTTGGAGCTCAGGAGTGAACATGGAGAGCAAAACATGCACTGTTACTAAAGAGGACAGTTAGGTATTTTACTGTGAAAAGGGAAATTATTTAGAATTGAGCAAGACACCTTAAGAAAAGGTCTGTATAGTTATTTTTGTTTATTTGCAAGGCAGAGAGAGCCCTTCCATTTATTGCTCATTCCTCAAATGTCTGCACCAACCAGAGCTGGGTCAGGCTGAAGCCAGGAACTCAGCATGGGTCTCCACACAGGTGGCAGGGACTCAAGTACTTGAACCATCAGCTGCTGCCTCCCAGGGTTCTGTTAGCAGGAAGCCAGAAGCAGAAGCAGGGCTAGGGCTTGAGCCCTGGGCATTCTGACTGGGATGTGGAAGGCTTTACCACTATGCCAAACGCATGCTGCAGTAAGGTGTTTCAACACATTTGCAAAATGTAAGAATGCGGTTTTAAATATATGCTCTTTATGTTAAAAATTTGCATAATCTTATATTCAGTTTCATGTGATTCAATACTTATTATTAAATACAAGTAATGTTTAGACACATGCTTTCCTCACCAATACAAACCTCAGTAATTTTTTCACTTAGAACCTTGAATATTAGCATTCATTCAGACTGAAGTTCACTCATAGACTGGGAATTCTGACAAAGAGACAGTAGGGAAAAAAATCTAGATGTGTATCTGATACCTAATAAGATTCTGAACCTGACTGACAGAATCTGAGTAACTGTTCAGAGAGTCACTTCATACCTCTCCCCTCTGTAATGAGAAGACTGTGTCCTTTGGCCACTTTCACATGATGCTATGTAAATCTTACCTGAAAAGCCTTTTATAAATTCTGAAGTACCATACAGAAGCATATTATGCATTTCCATATGTGTGAAAAAAGGCAATGTCAAAGGCATAGCTTTTCCAGAGAGAAGTTAGGAGGATTAGCTCAGTTAGTAAGTGTGTAAGTACCATAAATATCAACATATTTGAAATAGATTTATATAGAGAGTGTGGAGTTCATGATAGATATTTAATAAATTTACTCTGGATAATAAGCAAATATCAGAAATAATGCCACAACCATCAGTGTTTAAACTCTTCAGACAGCTCCATGCCAGGGAAGTGCAGTGATCCCTGTAAATTAACAAAAATCAATCTGTGTATACCCATGGAAGCCATTGGTTTATATGCAGTCTATACTAGAGGTTTTTGTGTTTAGTAAAATAACTTGATTTTTTAATGAATGCTTTCAGACTGATACCTGATGCTGAGTGGCAGACAATTTTTTCTGAAAAGTATGTGGTTGAGAAATATAAATATAAACCAGTTTATAATTTTTGTGTCTGAATATTTTTATACATTGAGACAATACCTGCAATAATTGGAAGACTTTTCCTCAACAAGTTGCTATATTGATGCATTTTCATTTATTTATGTAATGTATGTTTGGGTAAAAGGAAGAGAGAGAGAGAGAGAGAGAGATCTATCTTTCATCTGCTGGCTCACTTCCAGATGGCCACAATAGCTGGGGCTGAGCCAGGCTGAAGCCAGTCCCCCATGTGGGTGCAGGAACCCAAACTCTTGGGCAATCTTTGCTCCTTTCCCAAGCAAAGAGCTGGATGAGAAGTGAAGGAAGTGAGTCTCAAAGCAGTGCCATAAGGCATCCTGCTGTTGCAGTTGGCAACTTACTCCTTTGTGCCACAATGCTGGCCCTGGATTGATGACATATTTGAGTGCTGCCACTGACTGTTGGCTAAATAGGATGACTTAACATGTGTTCCACTCTGTGGAAGAGGAACGAATAAGGCAGTTGGTTGTAAAAGTTGCCCATGGAAACCACAGCCTGAGAAAGATGAATCAACTCACCTTGCATTTTCCACCTTGCATCTACACCACCCTTTTCTGGACAAACATCTGATTGTATGCCCTTGTGATGGAGGTTCTCAGGGTGCTGGAACCTTTTGTAATTTTTTAAAAATATAGATTAAGAAGAAGGCAAATAAACAAAAAATTACAAACTGCTGCCAATACCAAGAAGAGATTATTGAGAGTAAAAGGTCACCTGTTGGAGCCAGCACTGTGGCACATCAGGTTAAAGCCCTGGCCTGAAATACAGGCATCCCATATGAGTGCTGGTAGAGTTCCAGCTGCTCCACCTCCAGTCCAGCCTCTTGCTAATGCACCTGGGAAAACAGTAGAGGATGGCCCAAGGACCATTTTGCTCATGTGGGAGACCCAGAAGAAGCTCCTGGCTCCTGGCTTCAGATCAGCTCAGCTCTGTCCATTGTAGCCATTTGGGCAGTGAACCAGCAGACAGAAGATTCTCTTTCTCTCTCTCTCTCTCTCTCTCTCTCTCTCTCTCTCTCCCTACCTCACTCTCTACCTCTCTATATAACTTTTTCAAATAAATAAAATATTTTTTTTTAAAAAAAGGTATCCTGCCATACTTCTTTCTTTCCTGTTAATTCCTAGGAATTAAAAATTGTCAGGGCCAGCACTGTGGCAAAATGGGTTATACCAACATCTGCAGCACTAGCATCCTCTATGGGAACCAATTGCATGTTCTACTTCTGATCCAGCTCCCTGCTAACATACCTGGGAAAGCAGCAGAATATGGTACAAATCCTTGGGTCCTGCACCCAAGCGAGAGAACTGGATGATACTTCCCTGACCCCTGGCTTTTTTTAAAAGATTTGTTTATTTATTTGAAAGAGTTACACACACACACAGAGAGAGAGAGAGAGAGAGAGAGGGAGGTCTTCCATCTGACGGTCTACTCCCCAACTTGTTGCAATGGCAGGAGCTGTGCTGATCTGAGGCCAGGAACCAGGAGCTTCTTCCAGGTCTCCCACTTAGGTGCAGAGGTACAAGGACTTGGGCCATCTCCTACTGCTTTCCCAGTCCATAAGCTGAAAGCTTGATCAGCAGTGGAGCAGCCGGGACTTGAACCAGCGCCCTTATGGGATGCCAGTGCTTCAGGCCAGGGTGTTAATCTGCTGTGCATTGCACTGGTCCCTACTCCTTGCTTTACCCTGGCCCAGCCCCAGGTTTTCAGTAATTTGGGGAGTGAACCAGCAGATGGAAGAACTTTCTCATGTAAATGAACAAATCTTAAAAATATATAAATATATTTATGTAATAATCATGTTCATGGTTTAGAAATTTAGGGACCAAAATACATGCTTTTAAAAACCCACTCAGTATCATTCTTTGCTTTGCTGTTTTCTATCATGAAGATGTTTTAGATCTTGAATTTATCAGTCCTGTAAGCTTTTTTATTCTATACCTTTGACAGATTAAGTGGTTTTTATTTTTATTTTGTAAAGGAAGGTTGATGCATGTATTTGAAAATGTAGCAGAGTGGAAGAGACAGATTATCTATCTGCTGGTGTACTCCTCAGGTAGCTGCAGTGGCCTGGGCTGGGCCAGACTGAAGACAGGAACTTCATCTGGGTGTCCCATGTGGGTGGCAGGGCCCCAGTTATCTTCTGTTGCTTTTCTGGGACCATTAGCAGGAAGCCGGATTGGAAGGGGAGCTGCTGGGACTCAGCTAG
The DNA here is from genome assembly GCF_051225735.1 of Oryctolagus cuniculus. Taxonomy (NCBI): domain Eukaryota; kingdom Metazoa; phylum Chordata; class Mammalia; order Lagomorpha; family Leporidae; genus Oryctolagus; species Oryctolagus cuniculus. The sequence continues at coordinate 80,481,113 of NC_142879.1, read as the reverse complement.
CACCCATATGGGATACCCACATTGCAGGCAGTGTCTTACCTCATGCTACAGCACTGGCACCAAGTGGTCACATTTTACCTAGGGAAAAGAAAAATTAAAACCTAGGAAATTAAATGCCATGGGAAAAGGATGTGGTGAGTGGAAAAACTGAAAACTTTTAGTACCTAGTTGTTGGTCATATGAAAGAAGTGGGACACTTACCTATATTATTTCCTTTAGTCCAGTTGGTGTTTCTTTAATTTTTTTTTACTTAATTGGGAGGCAGAGGGAGAGAGAATGAAAATGCACTCTGATTTACTTTACTCCCCAAAATGCCTGCAACAGCCAGAACTGGGTCAGGCTGAAGCCAGGAGTGTGAACTTAATTTTTTTTTTAATTATTTGACAGGTAGAGATAAAGATAGTGAGAAAAACAGAAAGAAAGGTCTTCCATCTGCTGGTTCATTCCCCAAATGGCCACTACAGCTGGCACTATGCCAATTCAAAGCCCGGAGCCAGGTGCTTCTTCCTGGTCTCCCATGAAGTTGCAGGAGCCCAAGCACTTGGGCCATCCTCCACTGCCCTTCCGGGCCACAGCAGTGAGCTGGACTGGAAGAAGAATAACCAGGACTAGAACACGGCACCCAAATGGGATGCTGGTGCTACAGGCAGAGGATTTACCAAGTGAGCCATGGCACCAGCCCATGAACTCAATCTTAATCTTCCATGTGTGGGCAGAAACCTGAATACTTGAGCCATCAGTGCTGCCTTATAGGATCGGTATTTGCAAGAAGCTGGAGTTAGGAACCAGAGCTAGGCACTGAACCCCAGTACTCTGATGTAAGACTTGGACATCTTTTTTTTTTTCAAAGATTTATTTATTTATTTGAAAGGCAGAGTTGCATAGAGAGAGAGAAGTCTTCCATCTGCTAGTTCACTTTCCAGTTGGCTGCAACAGCTGGAGCTGGGCTCATCCGAAGCCAAGAGCCAGGAGCTTCAAGGTCTCCCATGCATGTGCATGGGCCCAAGCACTTGGGACATTTTCTACTGCTTTCCCAGGCCATAGCCAGGAGCTAGATAAGAAGTGGAGCAGCAAGACTCAAACCAGTGCCCATATGGGATGCCCATAATGTTTTCTTTAATTGGAGAAATGTTCCTTTGATAGAATGAGCGTATGACCCCACAATATTCTCTACTTACTCATAATAGGGTCTGAGATGTAAAAGTCATGATTAATTTCTTAGAAGAAAATTTACATACCCACAAGCAAAGAGAGAAAATTTTGTTGTTCTAATGAATGAATCAGAGTTTCAAAACTACTACTTAACTTGTATTTTAGAGGAGTTAATGACTTAACCAACTCTTCTATTGGAAATACTATGTTGTGGCCAGTGCTGTGGCACAGTGGGTTAAAGCACTGGCCTGAAGTGCCAGCATCCCATATGGGTTCCAGTTCTAGTCCCAGCTGCTCCTCTTCTGATCCAGCTCTCTGCTATGGCCTGGGAAAGCAGTAGAAGATGGCCCAAGTCTTTGGGCTGTTCTGAGGCTCTTAGCGTAGTGAAGATATCTTAGATACTCATTAGTGAAATCTTTAGAAGTGTCAGAAAGCATGTAACTTTCTTTAACGATCTGAAACAGAGATGAGATCCATAAGGGCAGAACTGCTCAGCAGCCACAATGCAGGAATATGTATCTTTCTGACGATATCTTCATCTGCTTCTTGCAGTTGCAGCCAATCTGTGAGCTCTTGGTCTGTTTTCTGCCCTTGGGAGGGCCTAGGGTGCTCTATATTGTCTGTAAGGATTCAAAATTTGTTGTATATTAGTGTCTAATCATAAAATTTCCAAAGTGAAAAGCTGGATGTAATAAACTATGCCAGACTGCAAAAAAAAAAAAATACAAACATGGTGTACTGTCTATAAAGTACAGCGGTAAATCTGTTTTATAGAGATACACATCTCTACACAATTCTCTCTTTCTTTCACTCTGAAAGTCTACATTCAGCTCTCGATGGTGTGATTACTTAGGAATAGATTTTATATACTTACTTTCATAATCAGTGAACTCGGAATTATTATTGTAGTATTGAGGATTGTACTGACTAAAACACTATGTTTATTCCATGTTAAATAACATCATCCTATCTTTGGATTCCATTTGTCCTGCTACTGATGTATTCACAGGAGAGGGGAGGTGGGAGGAAAACCCAAGATCCATCAGGGTGGAGAAGGAATGTCAGAGGCTGTGGTTCTATTGTACTGCAGCTTGGGTTCTGGAAGAACACATGAATGGACCCAGATGGTTTGAAGCTAACTGAGGGCCTATGTTCTGTACACTTGTCTGTGGTACTGCATTTTCATTTATGTAAAATTTATTTTCTTCAAGCAATATATTAATTTGGATGAAAATGAAGATGTTAAGGAATTTTCAGAATGGGTCTGTTTAACCCTCATTGGCTTTGTTTTTAGGCACTTAACTCAGAAAAGAAAAGATAGAAAAATACATTTTGGGTTCTCTTCATCTGTACCACGGGACTCTCTGGTTAAGATTTGTCATTTTGTCATATTTGATTCTCTGGACTCCCTGAAAAATCCCCTACTTTATTAGATGGAGTCCGTGTCTCACCATGGCAGTGAAAAGTTTAAAATGTCCCAGCTGTGCATTTAGCTAGGTCATGGACACATGCCATGGCACTTGCCAGCCAATTGTGTCAGGGGCATCATCTGAATCAGAATTACTTGCATGAAAACAAGGAGTTGCAGATTCTTGCAGTGAAAGTGGAGAGGAGCAGGAGCTGCAGAACATTGCCAGGGGTGAGTGTGCCATGGGATGCCATGTGGTGGCTGGTGTCTGGGGTGCTGGTTCTGCAGAAGATAGGGCTTATGGGGGCTGGTGCTGTGGTGTAGCAGGTAAGGCTGCCTCCTGCAGTGCCAGCATCCCATATGGTCACCGGTTCGATTCCCGGCTGCTCCATTTCTGATCCAGCTGTGCTATGGCCTGAGAAAGCAGTAGAAGATGGCCCATATCCTTGAACCCCTGAAACCACATGGGAGACCTGGAAGAAGCTCCTAGCTCCTGGCTTTGGATCAGCTCACTCTGCCCATTGCATCCAATTGGGGAGTAAACCAGCAGATGGAAGATTCTCTCTCTCTCTCTCTCTCTCTCTCTCTCTCTCTCTGTGCCTCTCCTCTCTCTCTGTAACTCTGACTTTCAAATAAATAAATCTTTTTGAAAAGAGCTTATGCTGATGGGTAGTGGTCATGGAAAATGTATGGGACATTTTGCAGCAAGATTTTGGATGAATTTTCCAACCCCTGAACCTCCTAGAGATTAGAATAGACTTCTAATGCGTAACTTCCTCTTATGCTTAATTAGGTTTTTGTTTTGAATTGTTTTTGATGAAACAGCAAGGAATTCTGAGTTATAGACTTCCTATTTCAGAGATAGGAGAACACTGATGCCTGCATTTTAATTAAATAATGCCTATCACCCTTTCTTAAGCAACAAATGATCACAGATTCTCTCTTTGCTGCTAAGTAATGAGCATGGTGATTCTTCCCACCGTAACCACCTTCCCACCTACACTCCCTCCCCTCTTTCTCCTTCCTCTCCTATTGACATGGAATGCCTTACATAGCTAGGGTGAACATTTATCCCGCTTGGCCCTAAGTGTTCATACACTTCAACTCTGTGTAATTATTCATATGCCCTTTTTATGACCAAGCTTATGTCAGAATGACAAATTATATATTCACCTAATACTGAGAGTCATCAAATTGATTTCCATTTTCTTCTCTCTTAGGCAGTTCTTGAGGGGCAGAAATATTTATTTTGTGTATCATGTATTTATTCAACTAAAAGACTGACTGTCAAGATGCTGAGTTTTAGTGTCAAAGCAAATATGTTTCTAGACCCCATGAAGTCTACAGTCTGGCAAGAAAGAGCCATCTACCCAAAGAATATTGTTTAACATAGTAAATGCTGGTGTGAAGCCAGTGGATAAAGATTGAAGCATTCTTAATCTAGCACCACCTCTAATCCCATGATCTCTAATTGAGAGAAGTTATCAGAAACACAGAACTCCATGTTACTCAGTTATCTCTTTGAATTTCTGATTAAAAATAAAACATATCAAACAACACACAAATACCTAGGAGTGCATAATATTTATATACTATCTTGATATTAAAAATAAGAACAAATAACCATGAAAAATAAAAACTTTGAATCTCCTTTGTTTTCTAGACAAGTTATAATCCTATGTGGTTCTTTACAGTACATTATTACCGTAAATTACAGTACATCATTACAGTAAATTATTACAGTAAATAATTACAGTAAATTATTTTTGTAGGTACTCTTCATCTCTCTCACATTTTTCCATTTGATAAATCAGATTTTAAAAACTGAGACACAAGACAAAAGAAATATCTTTAAGCTAGTATTATATATTGATTGACATTCTAAAAAACAGTTATTTATTTATTTGAAAGTCACAGTTACACAGAGAGGAAGGGGAGAGAGAGAGAGAGAGAGAAACATCTTCCATCTTTTGGTTCACCCACCAATTGGTCACAATTGCTGGAGCTGTACAGCTCCAATGCCAGCAGCCAGGAGCTTCTTCTGGGTCTCCCACACAGATGCAGCTGCCCAAGGACTTGGGCCATCTTCCACCACTTTCCCTGGCCATAGCAGAGAGTTGGATTGAAAGCAGAGTAGCCAGGACTCAACCTCCACCCATATGGAATGTCCATGCTGGCAGTAGCTTTACCTGCTATGCCACAGTGCTGGCCCCTTGATTGGCCTTTAACTTAGACTTTTTAATGATATTAAAAAACACCATGCTTTTCTAAGCTCTTTCCATTCAGTTTCTACTTTGTGAACTCCAGATAATACTGTCCCCAGAATTAATCTAAGGTATAAATGCTATGATATAAGGCATTTAACCCCTTAACCTGTCTCCTTGAATACTCAGCTATGTTAGCTCTGTGTCCATTCTTCTGTCTCTGTACTAGATGAATAAAAAGACAGTGTAAAATGATTTGAAAAGAACTATAAGGGGTCAGCGCTGTGGTGCTGCTGCCAATTGGGGACTGAACCAACAAATGGAAAACCTCTCTCTCTCTCTCGGTCTCTGCCTCTCCTTCTCTGTAACTCTGACTTCCAAATAAATCAATAAATCTTAAAAGAACTATAAACATCAATAAAACAGAAATGAAAATTGTATTCTCAAAACTGGATATTAAACCATGCCTTCTACACCTCTGTTAAAAGTTACGTTCTATCATAGTCATTTATGATTTCTAGGGCCAAAGTAGTAAATAAGATTTTTCTGGAAGAGACAGAGGTTATGAGGGAGCCAGGATTTGGGGTCAGTTAGCAGGAGTGAGTGTCACTCATTCAGATTTGATGTAGGAAAGGAACAGCAACTGATCCCTGAGATTTTGGTGTGAGAAGGAAAGGAAGGAGGGACTTAACAAAAGCAAAGGCCCTCTGGTTGTGGGCACCCACCCCTGACTGCAGCCTTTGCAAGGGCCAGCTGGTGTCTCTAGGATTGCTGCGGCCTGGACTCCATTTCCCAAAGTTCCCAGGAGCTCTGACATATTCTGCCTTCCAAATGCCTGTGAGCATGCTCATGCCACTGCCAGTCCCTGGGGGTCTGAGTTGGACCAGAGGGAGTTCATTCCCTGATCAGGGTCAGCCCTGAGGGCTGTCCTGCTCCTACTCTGGCATTTACTGCATCTCCTGCTCTGCACGTGCAATCCCAGGCAGTTTCCGAATGCTCACCCTGAGCCTGCCTCCTGCTGCTTCTTCCCTCTTCATTGTCCTCCTGTGGGTCCCATGTGCCAGGGACTCTCTTCCACGCACTCCCCGCTTCACTCACTGTGTGTCCGGAAGAATGGGTACCTATTCCAGGGACTTTCTGCTACAGGTTTGGCATGCAGGAAGGGGCAGGGACATGTGTGGGAGAAGGGTGAGTGCCAGGGCACCAGTGATCATGGCAGCTTCCCCTGAGGTCAGGACTGGGACCCGGTCTGTTCTGTCTCCCACCTCCGCTTCCCAGGCTCCCAGTGCCTGGACTCTCTCCTGCAGAACCTCACCCAAACTGTCCCTAATGTGCTTTATTTAGTGGTTACAGGAGAGAGGGGGCAGCGTTCTGGGAACATGCACACACAGGGAAAGAAGGCAGAAAGACCCCTGCTCTCCACAGTTAAATAAGCCGGGTTCCCACTGTGGGTGGTTTCAGAATGCAGTCTGGCCTGGTCTCTTGATGTTTTCTGGGCTGTTGGTTCCTGCAGGGTGGGGCTGTATGGCCTTCAGCAGGGAGCCTGTGGCAGCAGAGGGGTGGGAAGAAGGATCTGACAAGGATCTGCCCCACTGCTCTCATCCTGCACCTCATCTTCCTGGTGGGGAGCAGTGTGAAGCGTGAATAGCTGCTTTGCGCATTGATCCCTCTCAAGTATTAATTATCAGACTTTTCCAATGTGGAATTTGAAGCTGTTCCAGAAACCTGGGGTGGGAAAACTCCCTTCTTTCAAACAGGCACAGAGACAGTGGAGGATCCAAGGAGTTTCTATTAATGGCCCTAGGCTCAGCTGGAATGATTTCCTGAGAATTGAGCATCAAATTCAAATTTCTTAGCTGTTACAGCATTGGTGGGTTTAAATGGCAGCCTACATGACTTAGGGCCACTTTTCCAATGGTCAGTGGGTCCAGTATGTTTGTAAAAGAGATGCTGGGGACAGATTTATTAGGACAGATTTATGACAGGAGTTTACAGAAAGAGAACTTAGGACATCTTCCCTCCCTAGATAAGATTTCAGTGGGCAGCTGTTTCACTCATTAATTGTGAGCATCCACTTTTAAAGGTTTGTGTTGGATGAGGTCCACTTCTCTTTCTTTGATGATGTATTTGGCTGCTTTTCATTTTCTGTCTTCAGCTATTTCTTCTCCTGTTAGCAAGGCTCTCTAATGTTTTTAACTGCCACTGATCCCTTTGCAAAGTGAGAAGGGAACTAAAATTAATGCAAGTCTACTGTGTTGTCAATAACTGGAACTACTTTTTTAAAGATTTATTTATTCATTTGAAAGAGTTACACAGAGAGAGGAGAGAGAGAGAAAGAGAGAGAGACGTCTTCCATTGGATGGTTCACTCCCCAAATGGTAGCAACAGGTGTAGCTGTGCCAGTCTGAAGCAAGTAGCCAGGAGCTTCTTCTGGGATGAAGCTGTTTTTTTAAATAATTATTTATTTATTTTAAAGGCAGAGTTACAGAGTGGCAGAAACAGAGATAGATGGCTGGAGCTGTTTGGATCCACAACCAGAAGCCAGGAGCTTTGTCCAGGTCTCATAGGTGGGTGCAGGAGATGAGGGATTTGGGCCATCTTCTACTGTTTTCCCAGGCCACAGCAGAGAGCTGGATGGGAAGTGCAGCAGCCAGGATCCCAACCGGCACCCATATAGGATGCTGACACTGCAGGCAGTAGCTTTACCCACTATGCAACAGTGCTGCCCACTAACTGGAGCTCTTTTAATCTGAGTATGCATAAAGTGGAGAATTACAGCATCATAAATACAGATAAGTAACATCTTTTTCTCTGCCCAGTACTTTACAGTTACCCAGTGATCCACTGAGAATCTAACATTCCACACTGTGAAATTAAGAAGGCCGGTTACTTGTCTTATTTTGGGTTCTATGTTTAAACCCATGACATTTTTGAAATGGGAGGATATTAGCTCTACAATTTGATAGAAACTGGTCTGTGGAAGCATCGATAGAAGTTATAACTGTGAGAGTGGTAAGAAAGAAGAGGGGAAGAAATAAGTGCCCCTTACCCCACACAGAGATGTCCACAAATGGAGTAGATGTGCATTTGAAAACTATGGCTGACTTTCTGGGACAAACTGTGTTTGAGTGCTTCACATGTTCTGATAGAAAGGTGTTGCCACCAGGTTATTAGTATATTTATTTAGTTAGTTTTTAAAGATTTATTTATTTATTTGAAAATCAGAGCTACACAGAGAGAGAAGGAGAGGCAGAGAGAGAGAGAGAGAGAGAGAGAGAGAGAGAGGTCTTCCATCAGGTTCATTTCCCCAATGGCTTCATCATTGTGAACTTTGCTCAGTTCCTGACCTATACCTTTCCTTTAACCTAGTACTTTGCCATGTAGTAGCCCATGAAAACTGCAGACTGCATAAATAAATGAATACTTGGAGGGTTGTGACTCCTTAGAGGAACATCATGAGACAGGAGGAATAAAACAAAACAAAAGTATCCTCCGTGTATAGAAGGTACACTGTTTTTGAAAGCCACAGAGAAGAGGAATAAGAAGGAAAGTAGTGAGACTGGAAAGTTTGTGGCAAAGGTAATAGGCACTAGTCAAGAATTCAACAAGCCCATTAGGAAAGTATTAAGGATTCTTTACTTCCATGTAGACTCTGCCCTCTTATGGTGAACAGGGTCCTCTAAACCCACTTGTTGCACAAATGAAAACCCAATCATTGTCTTCTCCCACAGATGGAGTCTGCTATTGGTTTTGATTTGCATTTCCCTAATGGCTAGTGATATTGGGCATGTTCATTTATGTCTTGACCATTGAGATTTCCTCTTCTGAGAAACCTCTATTCTGATCATTGCCCATTTCTTACGTGTACATTTTGCTTCTTGTTTGGAGTTTTTCCAGTTCTATATATGTATGTTCTGGCTATCAATCTTTAGTCATAGTCGGAGTTTTCAATGTTTCCTGCCATTCTGTCCATTGTATCTTCACTCTGTTGATTACTTTGTTGTGAAGATGTATCTTAATTTGATATGCTCAAATTTCTATATTTTATTTTTGTTACTTGTGCTTTTGTAATCTTACGCAAACTGTTGTCTCTGCTAATGTTTTACAGTTTCTCATATGTTTACTTAGTTTTTGGTTTTATATTTAGACTTTTAATTCACCTTGAGTTGCTTTTACATAGTGTATGAGGTGTTGGGTATATTTTCAGGCTTATACATATGGATAATCACTTTCCTTTAAACCATTTGCTAAAGGGATTCTTCTTTTTCCTGTTTGTTTTCTTTCCTTTGTTAAATAGGAGTTGCCTGTAGAAAAGTCGGTAAATTTCAGCTGCCTATTCTTTTCCATTGAACTATGTGTCTGTTTTCCTACAGTGCTAACACTGCTTCTATTTTTTTAAGATTTATTTATTTATTTGCAAGGCCAGATGCTTCTTCCAAGTCTCTCATGTGGGTGCCAGCACCCTAGAACATGGTCCATCTTTCACCAATTTCCCAGGTGCATTAGTAGGGAGCTGGATTGGAAGTGGAGTACCTGGTCTTCTAGCAATAACATATGGGATGCATGCACAGCAGGTCAAGGCTTTAACCCACTACACCACAGAACCAAACCCTTCCTTATTTACTTCTGCTGTGATCTTTTATTATTCACTTTTTTCTACTGCCCTGTAACTTGAATCATTCCTGTTTTTTTCTGGGTTCTGGAGGATGCCAGTAGGTTGTTTCTGGGATATCTTTTTTGTGTTAGAAGATACTTGGTAATCTAAAATCACAGATTTGGTTTCTATATTTCTCTGCTAATCATGAGGACCTTCTAGATGACAGCAGAAAATGCTGGCAGAAATGAGGATATATTAATTTGCTAAGAAAATACCACAGAGAATATGATTTAAATCATGGAATTTTACTTCTCAGAGTTCTAGAGGTTGAAAATATCAGATCAAGGTCCTAATAGGCTTGATTTTTCCAGAAGCCCTTCTCTGATGTGACAGAAACATCTATCATTTGATCTGCTTAAAACTACTTTCTTCAGGAAGAGTCATGTTGGTGGTTAGCACTTCAGTGTTTGAGTTTTAGGGAGGCACATTTCAGTCCACAACAGCAAAGGGGCCCTGTGGTCTACTTCAATGACAGCCATCTCTGCGGAGGACAGAAAGTTTGAAATCAGCATTAGGAGTTCTCACAGTATTACTGTCAGTGCTATCTCCATCAAATGTGCATTCATGTACACACAAACAAAACTACCTGTACACATAAACACATTCAACAGTGGAAATGCCTGATGGTTGTGTACAGGTAACATCAATATAATAATCCATAAGATGGCCTATTAGCAGACATTAAAAAGAGAATTAGAAAGAATGACAACAAAATCTGCAGTTACCTATATTTATGTCTATATGTATGATATTCAGTATTTATAGTTGCTAAAAGATGAATACTGATGTGTGGGAATAAAAGCTAAACCTTACCTTGCAATATTGCAGCCTAGTCTACATGAAAGATGTTTTCCTAAAACCTTTCCCTGGGCCCACTCTGTGGCATAGTAGATTAAGCATCCACCTGCAGCACCAGCATCCCACATGGGCACCAGTTTGAGTCCCTGCTCCTGCACTTCCAATCCAGCTCTTTGCTAATGGCCTAGGAAAACAGTGGAATATGCCCTGAGTGCTTGGGCCCCTGCACCCATGTGAGAGACCTGGAGGAAGCTGCTGACTCCTGGCTTCTGGCACCTGGCTTCAGATCAGCCCAGCTCCAGCCATTCTGGCCATTTAGGGGTGAACCAGTCGATAGAAGACCTCTCTTTCTCTTCCTCTCTATATCTGTAACTCTGCCTCACAATAAAGAAATACATTTTTTAAAAACCTTTCACATTTTAAATTTCTTAATTGTTTTAAAGATTTATTTATTTATTTATTTATTTACAAGTCGAGTTACAGACAGAGAGGAGAGCTAGAGAGAAAGAAAGAGGTCTTCCATCTGATGTTCGCTCCCTAATTGCAACTGCTAGAGCTGTGCTGATCTGAAGCCAGGAGCCAGGAGCCAGTTCCAGGTCTCCCAGATGGGTACAGGGGCCCAAGGGCTTGGGCCATCTTTTACTACTTTCCCAGGTCATAGTGGAGAGCAGGATCAGAAGTGGAGCAGCTGAGTATTGAACCGGCCCCCATATGGGATGCTGGAGCTTCAGGCCAGGGTGTTAACCTGCTCCACCACAGCACCAGTCCAACATTTTAAATTTCTGATACTCTAAGGTAGCACAGGACTACATTACATCTAGGAAAGATGCATTTAAAAATTATAAATCTAGTGCATTTCAGCAGTTTTAACAAATACTTCTGATTTTCTCAGCATTATGTATAAATAAATGAGATAATGAGTCATTGTCAGATTTTTAGCTTTTGACAGCCACTTATAATATTTCACAGCTTTTTGAAATTTATTGCTAGTGTGTTTTTCTCAACACATGCACTGGATTTTACCAGTTTAGGGCACAGTGTGTTGCCTCTTATAGGATTTGTATTTTGATGGGTTTTCATGGCACATGTAATCAACATCTGCAAAGCCTCTAAAACACATAAATAATAACATGAATCAGGCTTTTTTCTTAAAGATTCATTTATTTATTTGAAAGAGTTGCACAAATAGAGGAGAGGTAGAGAAAGAGAGACAGACAGACAGAGAGGTCTTCCATCTGCTGGTTTACTCCCAGTTGGCTGCAATGGCTGGTCTGTGTTGATCCGAAGCTAGGAGCTTCTTCCGGTCTCTCACATGTGTGCAAGGCCCCAAGGACTTGGGCCACCTTCTACTGCTTTCTCAGGCCATAGCAGAGAGCTGGTTCAGAAGTGGAGCAGCCACGACTTGAACTGGCACCCATATGGCTTGCCAGCACTGCAGGCAGCAACTTTATCTGCTATGCCACAGCGCCTGCCCCACATTGCATCTCTTTAAGATGATATGGATTTAAGTTCATGAGAAATTATTAGCATCGTGGGAACTGATAGATATGGATGAAGCAGGATGGACTTGTTAGGAATGGTGATGTTAATTTTCTTATAAAATAAATAAATAAGAAATTAAATATGGTCAGACATAAATGAAGACTAAATTTTATTAGTGGTGATCCAGAAAACACTGATCTCAGGTCTTTTTCTTCCAGTGTTAAGTTTATATTTTTAAAGGCATATAAAGTGAACAAATTTCATGTAATTTATATATACAGTTTGAAGAGCAAACTGATAACATCCTATCCTATCTTCCCTTGGTCTCATATTTCCAACTCGCTCCTTCTCATTTTATTTTCTTTTAATTTTGACAGCTGCATGCTTTGATTTTATTTTAGAATCACAAGCTTTAACCCTCTACAAAATAAAGAATTCAGCAAGTAGTAGTAGAAATATCAATGAGTATATGTTGTATACTCTATCAAAGAGTACAGAAAAGTGCTATGAACAATACTCAAATCTCAAAATGTCCATTTAACTCATATGCTGCTTTTCGTTGTCTATATATTAATTACCACCAGTCAGAGAAAACATATGGTATTTGTCTTTTGGGGGCTAGCTTTTTTCATGAAGCATACTTGTTTCCAGTTCATCCATTTAGTTACAGAAGATGGGATTTCATTCTCAAGTATGGCTGAATAGTATTTTACACTGTATATATAGCTCATATTTTTTTTCTAGTCACCAGTTGATGGATATCTGGGTTGATTCCATGTTATCTATTGTGAATTGAGCTGTAATAAACATAAGGGTACAGATAACTCATGCCTATGCATATTCTATTTCATTTAATGTGGATAAATTCTCAGGAGTCAGATGACAGGATCATATGGTATGTTTGTTTTCAGATTTCTGAGGAACTTTGATACTGCCTTCCATAATGGTTGTACTAGCTTCATTCCCACCAACAGTGGGTTAGGGTACCTTTTTCTCTCCCTCTCCACCAGCCTTTATTGTTTGTTGACATTTTCAAAAGAATTATTTTTTTGAAAGGTGGAGTTACAGAGAGGGAGAGACAGAGGCAGAGGCAGAGAGACATAAGTATTTTATCTGCTTGTTTATTCTCCATATGGCACAACAGGTGGTGCTGGTCCAATCGGAAGCCAGAGTTAGGAACATCTCCCTTGTCACCCAAGTGGGTGCAGGGACCCAGGCACTTGGGCCATCCTCCACTGCCCTCCCAGTCCAGTGCATAAAGCTGGACTGGAAGAGGAGCAACCGGGACCAGAACTGGCACCCATATGGGATGCCGGCTCCATGGGTGGAGGATCAACCCAGTGTGCCACGGCACTGGCCCCCATCAGGGATATTTTTCTATAGTTCCCTCTCTCCACTGTATCTTTTTCTAGTTGAAGAATTAAGGTGATGCAGGATTAATCGAAGGAGTTTGAGAGGATTGTCTCTCTTTCAATTGAGTTGAATAGTTTGAGAAGAATTGGGATTAGTTCTTTAAACATCCTGTAGAATTCAATACTGAGCCTGTCTGATCCTGGACTGTTCTTTGTTGGGAGGGTCTTTAGTACTCATCCAATCTCTGTCTTGATTTTGGTTTGTTTAGCTTTTCTATGTGTCTTCATGACTCAATTTTGATATATTGTGTATGTCCAGGAATCTGTTGATTTTTCCTCTAGGTTTTCCAATTTGTTAACAGTCACAACAGATGCCCACATCCTATATTGCAGTGCTAATCTGAGTTTTGGGTACTCCACTTCCAAATCAATTTCATGTTAATATCCCTAGGAAGCAATAGATAATAGCTCAAATTCTTTCTTTCCTGTCATCTAATTTGGAGAACTGCAACCTCAATGGGGACTTGAGAACCTGGTCTTGCACAGTGGTAGCCATATAGAAAGTGAACCAGCAGATGGGAGATCTCTCTGCTTCTCTTTCCTTCTCTCTTTGTCTCTGTGTCTCTCTGCCTTTTTTATCATATTAAAATATTTAATTACTTACTTGAAAGAGTTACAGAGAGAGGGAGAGACAGAAATCTTCCACCACCTAATTCATTTTTGAGATGACTTTAATAGCCAGAGTGTGGCCAGGTTGAAGCCAGGAACTTTTCCTCCAATGTGCGTGGCAGCATCCCAGGCATTTGGGCCATCTTTTCCTGCTTTTTCAGTCCATTGGTAAGGAGCTGGATCAGAAATGGAATAGCTGGTACTTGAACTGGTGCACATACAGGATGGCAATGTAACAGACAGCAGCTTTGTCCACTGCACCACAACCACCAGCTCCTCTTTCTGCCTTTCCAATAAATAAATCTTTTGAAAAAGAACTGAAGGTAGTAAAAGTCATCATGACTGAGCAATGGCAAATTTATTGAAGTGATCTATTTTCTTAAAGATCCTTTTATGAATTTGAAAGGCAGCACTAGAAAGAGAGAGTGGGAGAGATGGATCTTCCTCCTGGTTTGTTCACTCCTCAAATGGCTGCAATGAGTGTGGCTAGGCCAGACTGATACCAGGAGCCGGGGGCTTCTTTCAGGTCTCTCACAAGTGTGCAGGAGCCCCAATATTTGAGTCACCCTGTGCTGCTTTTCCAGACACATTAGCAGGGAACTGGATCCGTTTGGAGCATTAATGTCTATGATACTCTCCTTGCAGTTGAAGGATTTAGAATCCATTTCGATTATGGGTGGGCCAAGTACAACAGCTCCCAATTGTCCAAGGTTTGGATTAGATGGGATCTGAGAAATTTTGTTAAAATAGTTATTAATCATAACTCTCAGTTTAAGCTTTTCTTACCAAATTTTCGTGTTTGCTGATGTTTATATCTATGGGAAAATTGGGTCTCTGGATTGCAACCAATGAAAGCATCCAGACTAACAGTAATAAGGTCAACAGTCAGCAGAATGATGTCCAGCTGAACTGAAATAGCTTTTCTTATTTGGTAGAGGGGTTACCTCCTGCATTATACTGACATACTGACATAGACAGTAGATATTGGAGCCTGTCCCTTCTGCCAAATGGAGAATACCATATTTTGGTTCATCATATATATATTTATATATTATAATATATTATATTATATATTTCTATACATAATATAGAATTACATATAATTATTATAAATATATAATTATATAATTATTATATATGAATTTATTATTTATATAAAATATATAATTATTTCTGATCCAGCTCCTTACCAATGGATTGAAAAAGCAGTGAAAGATGCTCCAAGTACCTGGGTTGCTGTGACAAAGAGCGGAGGAGAAGCTCCTGGCTTCAACCTGGACACACTCTGGCTATTGAAGTCATCTCAATAATATATATATAATATATAATACAATAAATTATATAATATTATCTGTTTATAATTATTATATTTATATACATAAATATATAAATAAATGTAAATATATATATAAAGAATTTATTTATGTAGTTGACAGGTTTACTTACAGAGAGTGAGAAGAAGAGACACAGAAAGGTCTTCCATATGCTCATTTACTCCCCTAATGACTGCAATGTCTGCAGCTGGGCCAATCTGAGCTAGGAGCTTCCAGGTCTCCCACATTTTGGCAGGGACAGAAGCACTTGGAACAGCTTCTACTGCTTTCCCAGGCTATTGCAGAGAGCTGGATGGGAAAAGGAGAAATGGGGACCAGAACTGGTACTCATATGGGGTGCCAGCACTGCAGGTAAAGGATTACACCACTGCACCACAGTGCTGGCCCCAGTCTATCCTTTATTAAGGAGATCTCAGTAATCATGTTCAGGTATTGCTGTCCTATATTCATGGCCAAAGTCCTAGCAGACAACATGGTTTGGAGAATTGTAAGCACAAGGTGTGTAGGAGAATTCATTTCTCATACAGCACAGTTAATAACAAGGTTCCAAGAGGGGAAATTACTTGCATCTTAGTCTTTGAGAACTATTGGACATCACAGGTGATCTAAAGAATTTAGAAGGTTTGTGAGCCCCTAGAGTGAAAAAGTCACTGGGAGCACAAGGACAGTGCCTAGAGTTTATTTTGATGGATTTTAGCCCCTTTCATTGGAGGGAGGCCTGAAGAAGCTGGACTGATTTGTAAACCTCAGAAGTGTCTTTTCAAGATGAAGGCAAACTTAGACTGAGGGGTTTTTGGAAAAACTGAACAAAATGCATTAGCCACACTTGGTTAAGATACATCATTTATCTATTGATTTTCATCAGATCTGTTAGCATTAGGTATAAGGTACAGTGGACATGGTGGTTGGCATATAACAATATGATTTTAGTAATATATCATGAGGTGCTTTTATTTTTAGTGGATTTAGCAGGTAAAATTGGGCTACCTAATGGGATATAGCTGGAATAATCACCTTTTTGTTAAATAAATCTGAGGTAACAAATGTTAGTTAATGAAGACATTGAGTTTTCTTTTATTGGGCCTTCTTGGTTATTTTAATCTGGGATCTGCGAATTCTCATTTTCTCTAGGCAATTTGCAACTGAAAAATTTTACTTTATTCCTCATCATTTCAGACCAACTCTGCTGCTTCTGGGATTTTTAGTACATCTGACAATTGGAAATTTAGACAATAGTATAGTTAAAAAGAGATGTACCAATAAAGTATTTATATTTATTCTGATACATATTTTGGAATTCTTCTAAAATTCCTATTGAGTATCCTTGTTAAATTTAGTTGCATCCCAGGTTAAGATTTATTGGAGGCAGGCGCCATGGCTCAATAGGCTAATCCTCCAGCTGCAGTGCAGGCACACCGAGTTCTAGTCCTGCTGGAAGCACCAGATTCTGTCCCAGTTGCTCCTCTTCCAGTCCAGCTCTCTGCTATGGTCCAGGAGTGCAGTGGAGGATGGCCCAAGTGCTTGGGCCCTGCACCTCCATGGGAGACCTGGAGGAAGAACCTGGCTCCTGCTTTGGATCAGCGCAGTGTACCGGCCGAAGCACACTGGCCACAGCAGCCACTGGGGGGTAAACCAATAGAAAAAGGAAGACTTTTCTGTCTGTCTCTCTCTCTCACTGTCCACTCTGCCTGTCAAAATAAAAAATATTTTTTATAAAAAGACTTATTGGAGCCACTCTAGTGATTATACACATGAAACTTTGTTAATAAATGCAAATAGCACCTGGGAAAATTGATGTATATCTTATGCTGTAGAGACTTAAGATTGAACATCTTTTTTATCTTTTTTAATTATATAATTTAAAAACAAATTTTAGATTTTTTTTGACTTTACTAAGCCACAGCTCTGGCCCCATTAATATGTCTTAACAATGTTTTTTCCTCTCAGACTTATCTCTATTGGTTCAGTTAACTGCATGCCTTTTCTTTACATTCAGATTCTCTCAGCTGTCAAAGCTTATTCATCTTAATTCTGTTGTTCCTATTTCCCTCCATTTTATTCTGTCCCTAGGCTAATTGAGGTCATGATTCTCCATTCCTTCTGTGTGGTGTCACAGTAGGCTTGAAGTGTTCTTTTTCTCTTCTGATTTCTAAAGAAAGAAATTATGTATTCCCCCAGTTTAGATATTTTAATAATTCATTCTAAAACAAAGGTTAAATGTTCTTAATTTGACAAGAATTTTCAGGGCCAGTGGTGTAGCATAGTGGGTAGAGCCACCACTTGCAGTGCTGGCAGCTCATATGGATCCAGATCTCTGCTAAAGCCTGAGAAAGCAGTAGAAGATGGCCCAAGTCCTTGGCCCCTGCACCCATGTGGGAGACCTGGAAGAAGCTCCTTGCTCCTGGCTTTGGATTGGCACAACTCTGGCCATTGCAGCCAACTGGGGAGTGAACCAGTCGATGGAAGACCCCTCTCTCTTCTCTGCCTCTCTCTGTGTAATTCTGACTTTAAAATAAATAAATCTTTAAAAAAAGAATTTTTTCTAATTTTAGAATTGTTCTCCTTCATTGTCACTTCAGGGTGTGTGTAAAGAGTGCATATCCAGTTTTTCTATTTTGGATTTTTGGGATTTTGTATTAGCTCTGCTGTGTATTCATTTTTCTCGAGCATTGGTGATATCTTCTCCTTAGTTGTATTAAGAGAGAGAGCAATAGCCCTCATGTCTTTTTAGGTAAGTAAGACATATTAAAAACAGAGCATTCAGTATACATTCATAGTAGTTTGACTTGTTCAATTGATTTTCCTGAACTCCCTTGGACATTCTTGGTCTCTGCTGTACAACTTTCTATACTCATTAATTCTTTGATATTCCCAAATCCAGAAAATGAATGACTCAACAGCTGTGTTCCTGTATTTGCTGGGACTCAGGGTAAGAAGCAAAGTGGAGGTGTTCAGGAATCTAAAGGTACATGCTACATAGCAAAGCACATCATTTCCTATACAAAGTGACTGGGAAATCCAGAATCTTTTGCACACATATTGGATCCTGAACTATTACTGGACTATTCAGTAAGATTTTAATGTATTTATTTTCTGTGTGTGTGTTTGTATTTCTAAATAAACTCTGCTGGGCTACTTAACATTAACATGTATTGCAGAATTCTTTCATCAGTTTTTACTTTTAAAAAGTTTCTCTTTCAGTTTTATGGGAGAGGGTAGAAGTTTTCTGCTATGTAACTGAAAATTCATTCATTCATTAAACTTAAAATATTTGTTTGAAATGGGTGGAATACTATTAATTCTTGTGTGATTTACATGAAACTAAATACATTCTCTATTTTGTTTTGCTTAAAATTTCTGCATGTGTGGACTTCTTTTTTCCTTCTTGCCCCAAATCCCTTTGTGTATTGCGATGGCAAATGGGTTTTACACTGGAGAAAACATGTTATTTTGGCTAAGAAGTACTTAGCCTTCTGGCTTCAAGTATTCAAATATTACATGAGAAATCAGTAAATTTGTTTACTGTACAAATGTCCTTCATACAATTTTGTAATATTCTGGAATGTGAGAGGAAGCAGGAAATAGGAGTTTTATGGGTGGGAAGGAAGTTTGGGGGAAGAGGAAACCACTGTAATCCAAAAGCTGTACTTTGGAAATTTATAGTTATTAAATAAAAGTTAAACAATTTTGTAATCTCCATCTTCCTTTTTATTTTTTCCTTTTTTACAAAAGATTCATTTATTTTTCTTTAAAGTCAGAGTTATATGCACAGAGAAGGAGAGAGAGAGAGGGAGAGCAGTCTTCCAACCACTGGTTCACTCCCCATTTGGCCACAATGGCTGGAGCTCTGCCAATACAAAGCCAGGAGCCAGCAGCTTCTTTTGGGTCTCCTATGCAGGTGCAGGAGCCCAAGGGCTGGGCCATCCTCTACTGCTGGATACTTGCCTAAAAAGCTGGATAATAATTTGAGTAGCCAGGACTTGAACTGGCACCCTTGTGGAAAGTCAGCACTGCAAGCCACAGCTTTACTTGCTACTCCACAGCATCAGCCCCCTAAATACTTATGACTATTGCTACGCTATTGGAATTTATAATTGATAATGCTGAACAATTGAAACTGTCTTATTTACAATTGTAGGACTGGATATGGCAGTTTTACTTGAAGTACAGTATGTAGCCTGCTTATTGTATGATTTTTGGAAAAGCATGTATTTATATACAACAGCAGACCTGTAATCATTTAAAAGTGAATTATCATGATTACCCAGATGTAAAGAATGCAATATGTGCTAATGAGTTAGCAGTCACAGACATTTAGAATTAGAGGGATTTTGGAACCTTTTCAATACTGCAGTTTTTATGAAAAACTAATAATTTTTTTATTTGACAGGTAGAGTTATAGACAGTGAGAAAGACAGAAAGGTCTTCCTTCCATTGGTTCACTCCCCAAATGGCTGCCACAGTTGGAGCTGTGCCCATCCAAAGCCAGGAGTCAGGTGCTTTCTCCTGGTCTCCCATCTGGGTGCAGGGCCCAAGCATTTGGGCCATCCTCAACTGCCTTCCCGGGCCATTGCAGAGAGCTGGACTGAAAGAGGTGTAACCAGGACTAGAACCCTTTGCCCTTATGGGATACCAGCACCACAGGTGGAGAATTAACCAAGTGAGCCATGGCGCTGGCCCCCAATAAATTTACTCTTAACAAAATATCAAAATATCTTATTCAGTATAAAGTTAGTAGTGAAAAAGAGACTACCTTGTTGAACACAGAAATTTGAGATTATATTTCTTGGTATTAATTTGCATCTTAAGGCTTATTGCCTAGTTTATTTCAACATTTCCATCTAATATTACTAATAATATCTTGTACTTAGTGGTTCACTGTGTGCCAGACAATATTCTTTTTAAAAGATTTCTTTATTTATTTATTTATTTGGAAGTCAGAGTTACACAGATAGTGAACAAGAGGAAGAGAGGGAGAGAGAGAGGTCCTCCATCTGCTGGTTCACTCCCCAGATGGCCTAAAAGGTCAGAGATATGCCAATCTGAAGCCAGGAGCCAGGACCTCTTCAGGGTCTCCCATGCAGATTCAGGGGCCCAAGGACTTGGGCCAACTTCCTACTGCTCTCCCAGGCTATAGCAGAGAGCTGGATGGAAAGTGGAGAAGCCGGGACTTGAACTGGTCTCCATATGGGATGCCCACACTGCATGCAGTGGCTTTACTGGCTACACCACAGCACTGGCCTCAAGACAATGCTCTAAAATGATGCATTAATTATTCCCAAATATTGAAAAGTGGCATGGTACACATTTGAATGTGTTGTTTTGTACTAGTTGTAGAAACAGTTTAAAATATATTTGTATTTAAAAATGTAAGCTATGATCTAAAGGTTTACTTTCCCCTAAGGTGCCTGTTTGGTAACTGAGAGATTGTTGAAGTCTCAAGTTAGAGTACAACTGATATTATCCAAGCCTCCTTTATCACATGAGGATGCTAAATGCCAAGGCCCAGAGAAGTAAAGTGAATTGTTCGAGGTCACATAGGCAAGTTGTAGCAGGGATAATTCTGTATTAGCATTAGGTATCCTGATACATAGGCCACTATTCTGTCAATTTTGTACTCCTTCTGGAGTTAAAGATTCTAAGTTGTGTAAAATTAAGTTTGGAAATTTAGTGGTTGCTATGTTGTTATGGTGAGAAATTTCTGTGTATAGCTATGAGTTGCTTAAATTTTATTCAATATATTTTTCTAGTATGTTTGCAATTTATTTGAAATGTATAACAAATAGCTTCATCTATTTGCCAAAAGAATTTTTTGAAGATTTATTTATATTATTTGAAAGTCAGAATTACACAGAGAGAGAAGGAGAGGCAGAGAGAGTGGTCTTCCATTCACTGGTTCACTCCACAGTTGGCCTCCATGGCTGGAGCTGTGCCGACTGGAAGGCAGGAGCTAGGAGCCTCTTCCTGGTCTCCTATGCAGGTGCAGGGGCCCAAGGATTTGGACCATTTTATAGTGCTTACCCAGGCCGTAGCAGAGAGCTGGATAGGAAGTGGAGCAGCCAGGTCTTGAACTGATGCCCCTATGAAGAAGAAGTGTTAGCACTGACATAATAACAGACACATAGTTCAATGGAAAAGACTAGGTAGCATAGAAATAAACCCAAATTTCTACCAGCAACTCATATTTAACAAAGGAACTAAAATGAACTGGAGAAAGAAGAATCTCTTTCACAAGTGGTGCAGAGGAACTTGATTATCCATATGTAGAAGCCTGAAAAGAGATTCCAACATCTCTTACACTATCTGAAACTGAACTCACAGTGAATTAAACATCTAATCATAAGACCCAAACCCAAGTAAACATAGGGAAACTCTAAATATTGTCAACACACAATAGCTTTTCGGTAAGATTCCAATAGCAATAGTCACAAAAATAAAAACAGAGACATCTGAGTATATCCAACTAAGATACTTCTTCACAACAAAGTAAACATCAGAGTGTAGATACAATGAACAGATGGCAGGAAAAATTAAAACACTGAATGTTTACAGATTTCCAGAACATTTACATGAATTGGAAAAACTCCAAAAAATACAGCGAAGAAACAGGCAAGGATCTGAATAGACATTTCTCAGAAGAAATGTAAATGGTCAAAACATGTGAATATGCCCGATGTCACTAGCCATTATGTAAATATAAATCAGAACACCATATCAGTCTCCAACACCTGTGGGAGAATACAACACTCAGGTGTTTGTGTGTGCAGCAAGTGGGTTTAGAGGACCCTGTTCACCTCTGGAGAGCAGAGTCTACAGGGAGACAAAGAAACCTTACTGCTTTCCTAATGGACTTATTAAGTTCTTGACCAGTGCCTGTTAGTCTTCCCACAAACTTTCTAGTCTCACTACTTTCCTTCTTCTTCCTCTTCTCTGTGACTTGTAAAATAGTATACATTCTGTATGCTGTGGATACTTTAGATTTATTTTATTCCTTCAGTCTCCTATGAAGTTCCTCCACAAAAGCACAGCCCTTAAGATATTCATTCATTTATGCAGTCTGCAGATTTCATGAGCTACTAAATTCCAAATAGTATGTTAAAGGCAAGATCTAGGCCTAAGAGAAAAGTGGTCTGAATTCTGTGCCTAGAAGAGGATTTGGGACATAGTAGAACTTCAGTGAAGTGCTATGTGAATGACATGCACTCATTAAATGAGTAATCTAAAGCATACACTGCATTTAAGCAACACAGCAGCCCTACTCACCTCAGGTAGAGCAACTGAGAGGAATAATGTGAAGAAAAATAAGACATCAATAAGTTGAATAATAACAGAGAAAAAAACAAAATGAGATAGATGCCAACATTACTGACCTATTTTTGAGGAATTAAATTGATAGAGGGGCTGGCATTGTGGCTAAGTGGGGTAAGCTGCAATCTGTGAGGCCAGCATATCATGTGAGTTCCACTTTGAGCTTAGGAATCTCCACTTCCAATTTAGCTCACTGCTAAACACCTGGGAAACCAGCAGAAGATGGACGAAGGACTTGGGTCCTTGCCACTGATGTGGGAGACTTGGATGAAGCTCCTGACTCCAGCATGTCCCAGGCTCAACTGTTGAAACTCTCTGGGGTGTGAGCCAGCAGATGAAAGCTATCTCTGTCTTTCCCTCTCTCTCTAAATCCACCTTTCAAATAAAGATTTAATAAAGAAATTAACAGATTTCAAAATACACAAAAACATGAACAATACTATATCATCTTTATGCCAAAATGATCAAAAATAACAAATGCTAGAGAGCATATGGGAAAAGAAAACCGTCATATATGGTGGGTGAAAACACAAATTAGTACAGATGTTATGCAGAACAGTATGGTCATTCCTTAAAAAGGATAAAAATTGGGGCCGGCACTGTTGTGCAATGAGTTAAAGCCCTGGCCTGAAGGGCCAGCATCCCATTTGGGTGCCAGTTCTAGTTCCAGCTGCTCTTCTTCCAATACAGCTCTCTGCTATCTCCTGGGATAGCAGTAGATGGCCCAAGTCCTTGGGCCCATGCACCCATGTGGGAGACCCAGAGGAAGCTCCTGTCTCCAGGTTTCAGAATGGCATAACTCTGGCCTTTGTAGTCATCTGTAGAGTGAACCAGCTGATGGAGGACCTCTCTGTGTCTCTACCTCTATTGTAACTCTTTCAAATAAATAACAAAAATTTCAAATAAGATAAAAATGGACCTACCATTTGAGAGTTATCCTGCTCTTGGCTATATATAATAAGGAAATTTTATTAGAAGGAAAGGAGGAGAGCATATCAAAGATACAGCAATTTTCCCATAACACAGCCACTATAACACAGTTCACTGCAGCCAGGATTTGAAACCAATCTAGCTGTCCATCAATGAAAAAAATGGACAGGGGAACTTCACTTAGATACAAAAAAGAACAAAATATTATTAAATTAATTGAAATAAGCCAGAAGCAGGAACACAAATGTCACCTGGTCCTTGTCACATGTGGAAGTGAAAGAAAATAATGGATCTGAACACAGAACTGTGATTACTAGAGGCTGAGAAGGGAAGCAGCTAGGGATAGAGGGGGATTGGATAATAGGCATCAAAAATCAAAGAGGCAGAAAGAACTTCTGGTGTCCCATAATATAATGAGATGACTACATTCAACCATATTAGGTTCTGTGTAAAGAACTGAAAGAGAGGAGCTGGTAGTCTCAAATCATGGAGAAGAATTAGAAACTGTACTTGCTTGGGGGCCAGCATTATGGCACAGTGGGCTAACGCCCTGGCCTGAAGCACCAGCATCCCATGTGGGTACCAGTTCTAGTCCTGGCTGCTCCTCTTCTGATCCAACTCTCTGCCATGGCCTGGGAAAGCAGTAGAAGATGGCCCAAGTTTGGGTCCTGGCACCCAAGTGGGAGATCTGGAAGAAGCTCCTGGTTCCTGGCATCAGATTGGCAGAGCTCCGGCCATTGCGGCCATCTGGGGAGTGAACCAGCAGAGGAAGACCTCTCTCTCTCTCTGCTGCTACTTCTCTCTGTAACTCTGTCTTTCAAATAAATAACTCTTTAAAAATTTAATAAAACTGTAGTTGCTTAGCTTGATCACTTTTTACTGCATAAATGTGTGCAAATATTGCACTACACCCTGTAATAATGCATGACTAGGACACATTCATCACAAATTATTTCAATGAAATTTTAAAAATTAGAAGCATTTCTTTATATTAACAATGAACTATTTGAAAATGAAATTAGAAAAACATTTCCATGCATAGCAGCATAAGAACCAGGAACCAATGTCTTCAGTGTTATCAGTGATGAATCAGATTCACAGCCCTCAGCACTGTTTTTACCATAGACCTTACCATGGCAATTGTGGGCATATAGTAGTAAATCAATGGACAGGAATCCTTTGTCTCTATATCTGTTAAATAAATAAACAAGGAATTCATTAAAGAAAAAGAGATATCAATTTGGATGCCAGGTCACAAAAACACATGCACTTGAGCTATCCTCCAGTTTGTGATGCCAACAAATCTTTCAGACATGTTACATTTTCAGAGACTTTTCTGTAATCTTGCTAAGCTTTCTGGAAATCTGCCTTATAGCAAAGCGATTCCCAATTCCATTACACTCATGATTTTTCTTTTGTGTGAGTTATTAGTTTACCATCTAGAGATAATTTATGGTACAAAACTTTTCTATGCATGCATGTTTTCTCATTTGTGAGTCTATTCATGGGAATTGAAGACTGATTTATAGCAGAAATACATTTTCCAAATTCATTGCATAGACTTTTGTTCCTTATGAATTCTCTGAAGTCTGTTGATGTCTAATTTCTGGCTAAAGGTTTTATCGTATTTACAGCATGCAAAGAGTACCACCTTTTGTGAATTCTGTATCTATACAAGCCTGAAACAAAGAAAATGTTTTTATACAATCAGTATACTCCTAAGAAACCACCTGTGTCAATTCTCTGATGTACCATTGACTTCTGACAAACAACCTTTTCACACTAATAATATTTATAAGCTTTCTCCTTTACATGAGTCTCTGTTGGATAGGATGTGATTTCCAGCAAAAGGTTTTGTCACAATACTTACATGAATTTTGGAGAAAAGCTCTTCCACATTCATTATATTGTTAAGGTCTCTCCCTTGTTCAAATTCCATGATGGATTATGAGGCATTACCTATGTGAAATGACTTTCTCACATTTATTTCATTCATTAGATATATATGTTGTGCATTCTGATATAAGGAGAGATTTGGGCAGAGCTTTCCAACACTCATTACACCCATAAGGTTTCTCTCCCACGTGAATTCCCTGTTGTCGTATGAGGTATGGCTTCTAATTAAAGGGATTTTACTTTCAAAGGAGTTTTTCCCTATATGAATTTGATGATGTACAATGAGGGCTGAATTATGGTAAAAGGCTCTGAGTCATTACATTCATAAAATTGCTCCCCATGAGAATTCTTTTATGTTTGATGAGGTCTGATTTGCACCACAAAGGCTATTCACATGTATTACATTCATGCATTTCTCCCCTTGGTGAATTCTCTAATATTTCATGAGATATAACTTGCACAAAAAGGTCAAGTAGAAAATTCCCTGTGTGGATTCTCTGATATCTTATGAGTTATGAAGTACAGCAAAGAGGCTTTCCACCATCCTTCCATCCATAAAACCTACCTAAATTGAGCAACAAAGATATAGAAAACCTAAACACACACATAACCAGATGGAAATGATACCAGTAATAAAGACCATCACTAGCAAGAAAACCCCAAAACTGGAAGGCTTCACTGCTGAATTCTAACAGACATTTAAAGCACTAACTGCAATTCTTCTCAAGTTATTCAAAACAATTGAGAGAGAAGCGATTCTCCCAAATTCTTTCTATGAAGCCAACATCACCTTCATTCCTAAACCTGAAAAAAGTGCAACAAAGAAAGTAATTATAGACCAATTTCCCTGATGAACATACATGCAAAGATCTGCAACAGAATTCTGGCCAATTGAATCCAACAATGCATCAGAAAGATCATCCACCCAGACCAAGTGGGATTTATCCTTGGTATGCAAGGATGGGACCAAAGGCTTTTCCACAGTCATTTCATTTATAAGCTTTCTCCATGGTGTGAAGGCTCTGATACTTTCTGAGGTTTGACTTCTCAGCAAAGGTTTTTCCACAGTCATTGCACTCATAAGGTTTCCCCCCAGTACAAATTGTCTGATGCTTTGTGAGTTTTGACTTCTCAGCAAAGGCTTTTCCACAATGATTGCATTCATAAGGTTTCTCCCCTGTGTGACTTCTCTGATGCATTTTGAGTTTTGATTTCTGGCCAAAGCTTTTTCCGCAGGCATTGCATTCATAATGCTTGTCTTCTGTGTGAATTCTCTGATGCTTTCTGAGGTTTGAATTCTGGCCTAAGGTTTTTCCACAGTAATTGCATTCATAAGCTTTCTCCCCTGTGTGAATTCTCTGATTATTTATGAGGTTTGCTTCTGGCCAAAGGCTTTTCCACAGTCATTGCATTCATAAGGCATATCCCCTGTGTGAATTATCTGATGATTTATGAGGTGTGGCTTCTGGCCAAAGAGTTTTACATAGTCATTGCACTCATAAACGCTTATCCCCTGTGTGACTTCTCTGATGATTTATGAGGTTTGACTTCTGGCCCAAGGTTTTTCCACAGTCATTGCATTCATAAGGTTTCTCCCCTGTGTGACTTCTCTGATGATTTGTGAGTGTTGATTTCTGGCCAAAAGCTTTTCCACAATGATTACACTCATAACGTTTCTCCCCTGTGTGAATTCTCTGATGATTTAGGAGGTTTGCCTTCTGGCCAAAGGATTTTCCACAGTCATTACATTCATAAGGTTTCTCACCTGTGTGAATTCTCTGATGATTTATGAGGTGTTTCTTCTGGCCAAAGAACTTCCCACAGTCATTACATTTATAAGATTTCAACCCTGTGTGAATTCTCTGATGTCTAATGAGATCTGACTTCTGGTGAGTGGTTTCTCCACAATCATTACACACATGAGGGTTTTCCACTTATATGAGTGCTGTGATGGAGGGTATGGCAGAATTTAATACTGAATGACTTCCCACAAGGTTTACATGCATAGGATTTCTTCCTTATATTTGGTCTATGATTCAGTCTAACATGTGATTGGTAAATAACAGGTTCCACAGGCCCAATATACTTATAAACGTTCTCTCTTTTGGGACTTTGTTGATGTATACTGAGGTTAGAATTCTTATGGAAATCTTGTACTATTTGAGTTGTCTTGCCAATAGTGGCAATTGACTTATTACAGGTTTCTACCATAAAAAGCTTCTCAGATTCACAGAATATATTCTTGCTTTTGAAGACTTTCCCTTGTCCAATTTGTTCAAGTGCCTGCTCCATGGTCTGAATATTGTGCTGTTGATTAAGAGGTTCACAGAACTGGAGAGTGTTCCCAGGTACCTTAGTAGCACAAAATTTCTCTCCAGCTTGTAGTTGATCAGGCCCACAATGGGGACACATATTGTGACATATACTGCATTCTTCAGGTTTTATTCCTGAATAGTTTCTCTTTTTGATGCTCAGTTTTGGAATATGGCTTATACTTAAATTAAGTGTTTTTCTGAATTCAACTCCCTTGGGAGATAATGTCTTATTATTTGTCATAACATCCTGATTCAGATTTTTCTCCAGACTGTTCTGGTTGGTCTTAATCAGTTCATCCAGTTTCATGGCAACTGAAGTGAGGAAAAAAATGATGTCACTACATCAAATATAATTGTTTCTTCTAGCATACTCGTGTAAAAGGAATGAAGTTACTTGTATTTAAGAGGGATAAGATGTTAGGAAAAGTTCTGCATTTGTGCCTCCTCACACAGGGCACCAAAATGTTAGGAAAAGAGTTGTAGAATAGAGGAGAAAGTGTATGAATTTACAGCCAGACAGAATTTATTCAGAGAAAATTAATCCACAGAGGTGGGTGACCAACTGCCTGTCTGTACAAGATGGAGCATGAAGGCCCCAATTCCCAGGGGCCAGACCTTTTTAAGGAGGGCTAAGGCTGGGCACGAGGGTAGGGGGCAGCAGTGGAGGGGAATTCCAGGAACTGGGTGGGGGCCTTAGGAACCTGGAAAATAATGCAGGGTGGGGTATGAAGGCAATAGGCTGTGAGACCCAATTGAGTTTCAAGGGCAAGGAATACATTCCAAAGTTTATCTACTTTGGGCAATGAGGGAGAATGGCTCAGGCTTATATCCTCATTCCATCATAAGATTTTCAAAAAATGATTAGAAGATACATATTTATGAATATACAGGTTTTCTCCATTATACATTAATATATTAAATTGTATCCATAGATTTTCCAATGTTCATCCATGATCCTGTTTACTACCAGAATTTTTTCCAAGTATGAGTGAATGGTTTTTGTGGTAAGATGTCTTAAGTCACTGCTTGGGATGCCTGTATCTCAAAACAGTGCCAGTTTAAGCCGAGGCTACTCTGCTTCCAATACAGCTCTGAGATAATAGATACTGGAAAGCAGCAGATAATGGTTCATGTGCTTGGGACCCTGTGATAGAGATGAGTAGGTGAAATTCCAGGCTTCTGGCTTCAGATTAGTCATAACTGTTGATAGTATTTGGGGAGAGAGTTAATAGAAAATCTATTCCTCACTGTTTCTCTCTCACTTTCTACTTTCACTAAAATGAATAAGACTTCACAGAATGGACTAATATTTGATAAATATATTCACCTGTAATCTAGAAACCAATTTTTCCCTGTCCATTTTTTCAGTTCATTTTTAATGTATTTTTATTTCTTTATTTATTTGTGAGAGTTAGACTGTGAGAGACAGAGACAAAGATCTTCCTTCCATTGGCTCACCCCTCAAATGGCAAATATGCTTGGAACTATGCCAATCCAAATCCAGGAGCCAGGTGCTTCCTCCTTATCTCCATTGTAGGTGCAGGGGCCCAAGCATTTGGGCCATCCTCCACTGCCCTCCTGGGCCACAGCAGAGAGCTAGACTGGAAGAGGAGCAACCAGGACTAGAACCCGGGGCCCATATGGGATGCTGGCGCTGCAGGGGAAGGATTAACCAAGTGAGCCATGGCGCCAGCCCCTTTTTCAATTCATTTTTAGAAAAATTGTGGGTTTTGTACTTCTGTGATATTTCAACCATAAATATGGGGAAGTTTTACTAGATCATTTCCTTGAAGGTAAAGAGTGAAATGTGTCTATACTCTAAGCAGGATCACATTCATGGGACAAGATTTGAATATGTGGTTGTCTTGTGTTCTGTCTTCCCAGGCAAACAGCATTTGTGGGATTTTTTGATGAAAATCTCTGTTTTATCTGCACTCTTACAGTTTCCCCATATTTCTAAGGAAACCTGACATCCTAATCTTCTTAGAACTACAACAGTTACAGAAAGTCCCAATATACCACCTTGGCTATGCATTTTCACCAGTTGAAATAATTTGTTTCTGCAACCCAGAGTCTGCTCAATTATTGAAAATTGATTCCTAACTCATTGTGAAGACGTCAGCCCTGGTTACCTCCTCTTGTTTCTTTCTATAAACACTCCTCTATGATAATTTGAGTTTCTGGAGGTTTTTGATCAGTTGTTGATTTTCACAGAAAACTTCATTTCCTTTGCCTTTACCAGAGATACTGATCTCCATAGATACTGTAGAATGTCTGTGTCTGAATCACAGGACCAGCTGTCTTCAGGAGTAAGACTTGGGAAAAACTCATGGAAAGAACACCAGTCAATATCTGTTGCACTGCTTCTACTTTGGCCTCCCTGCCCGTTATGTACACACTGACCTGGTAGGCATTATTTCCCCATCCAGGGCTCTGCTCCTTGCTCCAACTTGAAGATCAAGTCAGGTTTGGTCCTGCAGTGCCCTACTAATGGAAACAATATAGACTTTGTGAAATCACTATCTTGGGTTAATGAAAGGAGTACAGCTTGGTCCAGGAGCTATGCAACAAATGTTCCAATGTGAAATCCTTCCCAGGTGGTAGATATTCAGATTCTTCATGGACTCAAATTCTATACCTGTCCCTCATTCAACTTTATGAATAGTGCTCACTTAGTTGTCAAATAGCAAGAAAATGTTACCATTGGGCATGCGATGAGTGTCACTCACCCAGGGAGAACAGGCTGCTGTAGGTCTCCAGCATTACATCCCTGTACAGGATTTTCTGAGCTTGGTTCATGTTCTGCCATTCCTCCCAGGTAAAGTACACAGCCAGGTCTTCAAATGCTATCATCACCTGTGACAGAACACTCCTGGTCAACATGTCAACTCTGTCACCTAACAAACAATGGCAGTTGTATATCTTCTACATGGGTATGGATGAAGAAGCAAGAATGCCATTTCATTTCAGATTTGTGAGCATTTGGGCAGCCACACAGAAGCATTCAACAGGGGATCAAACCTATGGTATAAAGGCTGTGAAAATTGCCCAAGCTGGAGGGAAACAGGAATTTCTGTTCACAAAGGCCAGACTATATCAAGGGCAATTGCACAGTAGGCTGAAAGGGGGACAAGAGTCACTCTGGAATGAGCAATGTTCAGAAGAATGTAGAAGTATTCAGGGAAAAAGACAAGAAACCATCTGGGAAGTTATGCAGGGATTTGCAATTATGGCAGAAAAAAAATTTTTTTAAAAGAGACAGTAGGCATTTAACTTAGTGTTTATGATGCCAGCTCAGATACTCTCTCTCTGCATCAAATTTCCAAAGTTGGATTTCAGTGCCAGCTCCAGTTTCCAGCTCCCAGCTAATGCAGACCAGGGGAAGCAATGGTGATGCCAACCAAGAGGGAGGCCTAGATTCCATTCCTGACTCTTGGCTTCAGTTGTGCCCCACCTCTGCTTGATATTTTTATTCAGGCAGTGAAGAAGTGCATGGGAGCTCTCTAGATTTCTCTCACTGCATCAATTTCTTTCTCTATCAGGCTCATAAATATTTTAAGTAAGGGAGGAGATTCAAGAAAGAATAGAAAGTAGCTTTTGCTTTTTCTATAATTATTCTACTCATAAACATTTAAAGAACTGAAATAACATGATAACAAATTAAAGTAAAAGCTATGGAGTTATTTACCCAAGAACAGAACCTGAGAAATTCTGTACTGTAATCTGCATTTGTGACTGAGGGAAATACAGAGAGCTTTGTTTGAGAACCCGCAGTAGGTACCAGCATTGTGGTACAGCAGGTAAGTCTCCACCTGCAATTCAGGCATCCCATGTGGACAGACAATTTGAGTCCTTAGTGCTCCACTTCCAATTGAGTTCCCTGCTAAAGTGGCTGAAAGAGCAGTGAAAGATGGCCTGAGTATTTGGGCCAATTCCACAAATATGGGAGACCCAGATAGAGTTCCAGACTCCTGGCTTTGGCCTGGCCAACCATTGTGGCCATTTGTTGAATGAACCAGCAGATGGAAGATATCTCTTTCTCACTACCCATCTCTCCCTATCTCTATTACTCTGCCTTTCAAATAAGTTAATAAATAAACCTTGGGGCTGGCACTGTGGCACAGCAGGCTAATGCCCTGGCCTAAAGCACCAGCATCCCATATGGGCACCGTTTCAAGACCCAGCTGCTCTACTTTTGATCCAGCTCTCTGCTATGACCTGGGAAAGCAGTAGAAGAAGGCCCATGGATTTGGGCCTTTGTAGCTGTGTGGGAGACCCAGAAAAACCTCCTGGCTCCTGGCTTTAGATGGGTGCAGACCGGCCAGTGCAGCCAATTGGAGAGTGAAATGTTGAATGAAAGATCTCTCCTCTCTCTCTTTCTCTCTGCCTCTCCTCTCTCTGTGTAACTCTTTCAAATAAATAAATTGTTAAATACAATCTTAAAATGTGAAAGAACATGCAGTAGATTATTTTCCCCACAGTGTTCTTACTCTAGCTGGGAATCAAGTTCATCTCCTCAAACTATTAAGGACTGCATTACTCTAACAATTAAAAAAAATAAATGCGGCTGGCCCCACGGCTCACTAGGCTAATCCTCTGCCTTGTGGCGCTGGCACACTTGGTTCTAGTCCCAGTCAGGGTGCCAGATTCTGTCCCAGTTGCCCCTCTTCCAGGCCAGCTCTCTGCTGTGACCAGGGAGTGCAGTGGAGGATGGCCCAAGTCCTTGGGCCGTGCACCCCATGGGAGACCAGGATAAGTACCTGGTTCCTGCCATCAGATCAGCACAGTGTGCCAGCTGCAGTGCACCAGCCATGGTGGCCATTGGAGGGTGAACCAATGGCAAAGGAAGACCTTTCTCTCTGTCTCTCTCTCTCTCTCTCACTGTCCACTCTGCCTGTCAAAAAAAAATAATAAATGTCACTGATTTGTGGTTTAGCCCTAGGTAAGTAATTCTCTTGCAGAATGCTAAGTGTTTATTTCCAGGGTGGAACTAAAACACTGCCCACTACATCATCTGTATAACACTAAAGAATGTGTTGGACATTATGACCCCAAAATTTAGAATATTGTCCTTGACTTCAATTGAAATCATATAACAAATATATACTTTGCTATGGCAACAGAAAATGAGAGATGACATTGCCTTTTCTTGGATAAATGCAATGATTGATAGTCATGACAAATTCATCATACATCTTGTTTCTATATATTCCCTGAGAATAAAATTTACCTTCCTACATCCATTTTCATTAATAAATTATTATAAATCTAAAAACAAAACAGACAGAAATCTGGGAATAATTCAGAAAACAACTTACAGGGGCCAGTGCTATCGCACAGTGGGTTAAAGCCCCAGCCCGCAGAACCACCACCAGATATTAATTCCCACCAAATCAGGTGTGAGTGCGATTTTCAGGTGAATTCAATCAGAATTCCACAGCCATTCAGCTGGGAGGGGTGGATGAATCCAGAAACAGCCAGTTTACATGGGACTAAATCAAGCCTAATATCACAAAGGACTTTTGCATTTCTTTGGCTTTTTTCACATTTGTCTTATTTATCATGATTTGTAATAAATTTTCTGATGTGAGTTTTAGTTTTGAGACTGGAATATGGAGTTCAGGGCCCCGGAGGAATGGTCTCTTTCAATCAGGGCACAGATGTTGGCTTGCTCCAATTCTGGCTTGCTGTCATTGTTTTGGGTGCCTCAGCCGATTTGTGGTTTTGAGCAGCAATTTTCTAAATATTTTCTTGGTCTGAGTTTCTTTTGCCTTCTTCCATCCCAAATTTTGTATTCTGACGCAGTACAAACAAGAAGTTAGACAGAGGATCCATTATGAAATAAAAAACACAATAAATTGGCCTTTCAGGCTTAGAAATCTACAGGCAGGATGACCAAGATGAATTTTTGTGTTTTGGAAAATGAAATGGAACCAATTTGCTGTGGGGACAGATATTAATTCCCTCCAAATCGAGTTTGACTGCGATTTTCAGGTTAATTCCATCAGAATTCCACAGCCAGTCAGCTGGGAGGGGTGGATGTATCCAGAAACAGCTGGTTTCCTTGTGACTAAATCAAGCCCAATATCACCAAGGACTCTTGCATTTCTTTGGCTTTTTTCACAGTTTTCTTATTTATCATGATTTGTAATGAATTTTCTGATGTGAGCTTTGGTTTGGAGGCTGGAATAAGGAGTTCAGGGTACAGCAGGAATCGTCTTTTTGAATCAGGGCACAGCTGTTGGCTTGCTCCAATTCTGGCTTTCTGTCACTGTTTTGTGTGCCTCTGCTAATTTTGGTTTCTTATGCAGCAATTTTCTAAATGTTTTCTGGGTCTGATTTGGTTTTGCCTTCTTCCTCCCCAGATTTTGTATTCTGATGCAATACAAACAGAAGTTCTGACAGAGTAGCTAGTAAGAAATAAAAAAAAAAAAAACAAATTGGTGTTTCATGCTTAGAAATTTACAGGCAACGCAACCAACATGAGTTTTTGTGGTTTGGAAAAAGAAATGGAACCCTTTTACTGAGGGGACAGATATTAATTCCCTCCAAATCAAGTGGGAGTGGGATTTTCAGGTGAATTCAATCAGAATTCCACAGCCAGTCAGCTGGGAGGGGTGGATGAATCCAGAAACAGCCGGTTTCCTTGTGACTAAATCAAGCTGCTGCTCCCTGTGGACTTGTCCTCCTCAGCCTCTGACTAGAGCACACCCACCTCTCCAATGCTGACATCCTCTGACACATGTTTCACTCTTATGTTCTCTCTAAACTGCAGACTCTTGGGCAACATAAGTAAATCTAATGCATCAACTTGCATAGACACACACACCGGAGGACTCCAGAGTCTTGGATTTCAGGTTGTAATTAACTTTCCTTTTCAGAGGACTTGTGAAAAAACAAGTCTGGAAGCCAGGGTGTAGCCTTGTGGTTCAAATTCCTATGTCCCACTTTGGAGTTTCTTGGTTTGATTCCTGGTTCCAGTACTTGCCTCCAAATTCCTGATAATATAGACCCTGGGAGCTAGCAAGTAATGGCTCAGATGATTGGGTTCCCTACTCCTGGGACAGCCCTGGCCACTGGGGACATTTCAGCAGTGAACTAGAGGGTGAATACCACTTCTCTATCTACTTGTTCATTTCTTTGCATCTCAAATTAAAAAACAAATCAAGTATGTTTGTATCATCCATTAAAATAACTTCCGCAATGGAAAAAAAGAGTTTCATTGTTAAATTTGGGGAAAAATAATGCTTCTTGGTTGTGATATTAGAATAATGCATAACTGTACATCGGACTTCCATTGTGGACAAGGAAGAGAAAGATGGAAGCAATAATTTTTGCTTCTGGTTTTGGTACTTGTCATGTAACATTGAAAAATTCATTTAAACTCATGGGGCCTGAGTGTCCTTAAAATTACAGGCTCATCTAGTTGAGGCAGGTGGTGTAAGGGGAGGTGGCAGGAAGCTGAGAGCTTTCCTTGTTTCTGTGCTCACAGAGCTAAGTGACCATAGCAAGTCATTTGACCCCTCTGGATCTTCCTCCCTTGTGAGATAAGATTGTCTTTATAGTTAAAGGATTTATTCTACACAGTCCTATCTTATGGTAAGGTTCACATGACTGTGAAGTGTTTTATAAACTGGCAGTGCAATAATCAAGTTGGCACTGAAGATGAAATGCTAAACAGCATAGAACTTCTAAGGCTTGTAGTTCTATGAGGAGCTACACAGAAACATTCAAGTTCATGGGCATTTTTAAATTTAAAAACAGAATCATTGAATCACTGTTCAGAATCAGTATAGTTGCTAAAATTCTTATTTATAATCACTGAGATTGGCAGTGTAATTACTGATAGCATACTCCTAGTGTTGTATATTTTAGTTTATACAATACTTAGACTATATAAAATATAGGTAGCATGGGAAGTGCGATACATAGCAGTCTTGTAGAATGGCAGATGTCCTAAACAGCACTCTGGCCTCAGAATCAGCCCTTAAGGCACTCAGATCTAGCTGAAGAGCCCATGAGAGTATTTTAGGTATGGAAAGCCACTCTGGCAAAAAAGAAAAAAAAGGACCTAAATAAAAGATCTCTGTGAGTGAGATCCCAGTAGAAAGAACGGGCCATCAAAGAAGGAGGTACCTTTCTCTGAAGGGAGGAGAGAACTTCCACTTTGACTATGACCTTGTCTAAATAAGATTGAAGTCAGTGAACTCAAGAGGCTTCCATAGCCTTGGCAACTCATGACTAGAGCCCAGGGAGATTTCTGATGCCATAAACAAGAGTGTCAGATTGTTCAGTCAACAACAGGAATCACTGTGTGCTTACTCCTTTTGTGGGATCTCTGTCCTTAATGTGTTGTCCAATGTGAAGTAATGCTATAACTAGTACTCAAACAGTATTTTACACTTTATGTTCTGTGTGCTGCAAACTGATGAAAACTTAATATAAACTAAATCGATCTTCTTTGTATAAAGATGATTGAAAAAGAATCTTGATGTAAATGGATGGGAGAGGGAGTGGGAGATGGGCGGGGTGCTGGTGGGAGGGAAGTTATGGGGGGGAAGCCATTGTAATCCATACACTGTACTTTGGAAAATTATATTCACTAAATAAAAGTTTAAAAATATTAAAAAATAAAAATATAGGTAGCAATATTTAATGCTTCTCTTACTGTTCCTGGATTGGATTATAGCATACATTAATAAACCTTTTTTAAAGATTTATTTATTTATTTATTTGAAAGACAGCATTATTGAGAGTGACACATAAATAGAGATGATCTGTCTGCTGTTTTAATCCCCACGTGCCTGCAAGCAGCTGCAGCTGGGCTAATCCAAAGCCCGGTGCTTCTTCCAGGTCTCCCACATGGATTCAGGGGCCCAAGTATTTGGGCCACCTCCTGCTGCTTTCCCAGGCACATTAGCAGGGAGCTAGATTAGAAGCAGAGCAGCTGGGACATGAACCAGTGCCCATAGGGGATGCCAGCACTGCAGGTGGTGGCTTTACCTTATATGCAACAGCACCAGCTACAGCCTATTCATTTTAAATTAATAACTAAAGATTATCTGCTGTTCAGCCTCCAGGCTTTGGCTTGGCCCAGCCTCTGCTGTTGTGGACATTTGGGGAGTGAAACAGAGGTTGAAAGATCTCTCTTCTTATGTCTCTCCCTCTCTAACCTTGCCTTTCAAATAAATAAATGAGTCTTTGAAATAAAAATACATGCATACATACACAGACACACACACACACACACACACACACACAGTACCAACATGGTGGGTAAAGCCATGGCCTGCTGTGCCAGCATCCCATATGGGTGCTGATTCAAGTCCCAGCTGCTCCACTTCCAATCTAGCTCCCTGCTAATGTGCCTGGGAAAGCATCAGAAGGTGGCCCAAGTGCTTGAACCACTGCATTCATGTGGGAGGCCTGGCAGAAGCACCTGGCTTTAGATTGGCTCAGCTGAGGCCAATTTGGGAAGTGAACCAGCAGATGCAAGATCTGTTTCTACCCCTTCTCTATAACTCTGCCTTTCAAATAAATAATATATTTTAAAAATGGGGCAAAAGGGCAGTTTTGTTACCTTCCCTTTACCTAGAGTAACATAATCAAAATCTGTTAGGCAAATGAATAAGGGAAATTCTGAGATCATGTATTGACCACAGAAGAGAATGGATTCCTTGTGCATTTTCTGCAAGACCATGCTAGTTGGAACCAAGGGAAGCATAACAAAAAAGGGGAGGCCTATATCCCTCTTATTTGTCTTCTTTGTTCATTGGAGCAGTGGAGAGTAATGTAATATTGGTGTTTGTCTCCATACAGTTCATGTCTATTTAGCTGGTTCTTTTTATTTGCATTTCTTTTTTATTTATTTTAAGAGATTTATTTGAAAGGCATAGAGACAGGGGTCTTCGATCTGCTGGTTTGATTCCCCAATGTTTGGGTGAGGCTGAAGGCCCATGAGCCCCCTCCCATCTCCCATGTCCTGTGGGGTCCAACCACCTGTCCATCACCACTGCACTCGTTGGCTGGAGTGGGAGAGGAAGTAGGGCATCATGGAATGGAACTGGTGCCCATGATGCGGGCCCTGCAGGCTGTGGTTGCACCTCCATGCCACGGTGCCGTCCTCGATAAACCTTTCTTTAAAGTGGAATTAGGGGTAAAAATGGTCTGAGGTGAATGTGCGTTTCTGTTGTGAGAGAGGCTGAGGCCCCGTGGGTGCCTGGGGGCCAACAGGAACACCTGAAGCCTTGGCCCCCAGGTCCCGGTGTCTCCCCTCTGCTTCTGCCCTGCCTGCAGGCCCGGCCCAGGCTCCAGTGGTGCCTCAGGGATTTCAGTACCAAACTGGTCACTTTAGGTCACTTTGTGATGCCTGACTTCTGCCCAAAGAAGGAAGCAAGAAGGGGCCCAGCAGGCTTCCCCCGACCTCTGGAGCCCCGAGCCATGGTGCCGGCCCACGACCCAGGGAGCCCGTGATGATTCTGGACCAGCCATTGGGACCCACGACCCCTGACCCCAGGCTCCAACCCCTTCGAGGTCACCACCGCAGCCTCCTTTTTAGCTGGTTCTTAATCCTCAAGAAGGGTTTTAGGTCAATGTTCTATTCTCATTAAAGACCTTTATGTTTAATTAAAGATTCTGTTAGTAATTTTAACCCTGGGTCATTCTAAAGATGTGCTGGGACTTAGGTTTAGAAAAGAGCATCTTCCTTGCCACCCTCATCTCAGCTCTGGGGGCTGTCAGTTCTCCCTGCACAGATTCAGTAATGCATGCTTCTTCTCTACTACAAAGATCTTATGTTGGTCATATTTCCAGTTACCAAAATCAAATCAACTCACACCTGGACTCTGAGTATTCAATGACATTAGTTATCAAAATAAATGTATTCAAATATTCAAAGACCACTTCAAAGCTTAACTGCCTTCAAGAGTGTTTGGCACTTGGAACAGCCACTGTGGTTTTCTACACATGAGTACTCACTATTTTATATACCACTTAACAATTCAAACATCACTTCAGCTTCAGCAATACACAACAATAGAATGGATGATTCTACATAATAAACATGTTACATTAGTTTGGACTTAAAAACTAGAACTAAAACCATGCGGCAACATGGATGGATTTAAGGAAAGATGTAGAGCTAGGTAGCTAAGGCTACAGAATCCCAGACCTATTGATTTTAAGTGAGTCTGGAACAACAGCATTCCATTGCATTATCTTCCATCTCAGAGTCCTGCTTTTCCAGTGAGACCCACCCCACTCAGACCACGTATTTCCTGCCTGTGTCTTCACGGTGGTGGAAGCTGTTCTCATACAGGCATCTCCTGGACAGTCACCAGCTTCCTGATTTACTACCTGAACTGGAATCCCCAGTTGCGACGTATATTTCCCAAACACCCAGGCTGAACTGAATGTTCGTCTCTGGCAGTCAAAAACTTCTGCCTTAGGAAACAGAACATGTCCTCTACTCTGGGGCTCTTTTTTCTTCTCATGGGGTTCTGTGGTGATCTGTGGTTTTCAACACAAGTCCTGGGAGCATTCTGACTCAAAAGAAAGACCAGGGATAAGAGTTCTTTCTGGGGGCTGGTGTTGTGGCATAGCAAGTTACACTGCTGCCTGCAGCACTAACATCCCACATGAATGCTGGTTTGACTCCCAGCTGCTCTTCTTCTTCCACAACTCCTTGCTGGGTAAAGCAGCAGAGAATGGCCCAAGCGCTTGGTCCTCTGCCCCCACATGGGAGACCTGGAGGAAGCTGCTGGCTTCAGCCTGGCCCAGCCCTGGCCATTGTGGCCATTTAGGGAGTGAGCCAGCAGATGGACCGCTGTCTTTCCCTCTCTTTTTCTCTCTGTAACTCTGCCTTGCAAAAAAATACAACTTCAGAAAGTTATTCTCCATCAAGCAATACACCCTTTTCCAGGCAGTTGTAAAGCTGGGAGTCATAGCTTCTTGTATATTTTGGATAATAAGAGTTTTGGTTTGAAAGCATGTTCATCTGAAACAAAGATCACTCATTATCCTTTGTTAGAGAAGGGGGCTCTGCTCTTGGAAAGTGAAAATCAGAAGTGGTAATGTGTGATGAGCTCCACCTGCCAGGTCTGGGGAGACTTATTTGAAAGACAGGACACCAGGAGAGGAAGCTTTTCAGATTCCCTGGCCCTTGCTTTAGTCTTATGTCTTTACTTCTTTTGTTGCTTCTTGATGTCAAAAGTGTACACTTTATGCTGAAATGAGGAATTGTGTCTAACCTCTTTTGGGCCTTTTTCTAAGGAGAATGTATATATTTTTCTTGAATATAAGGATAGCTTCTGGGGTGGGTGGATTTTTTTGGAAGTTTTCACAAGCTAGCCAGTAGCCTATATTTGCTTCACAGAATTCAGTTTTTAGAAAAGCCTCCAATACAGCCAGAGCATCTGTAGGTAGGGAAGAGCAGGCAGAAAAATAAAAAGAAACATGAGGAATATGAGGAAGCTAATGATCAAATAATCCCTTGTGCTTTTCTAGTACTAGGATTAGCTATTCTCGTTTTTACTCAATCCTGTAATCCTGCGGATTTAGCTCTTTAAAGACAAAGATGCCTGTAGGCAAAATACTTCATTGGTTCCATACTACTAAAACAGAAATACTTCAGTTTGTTTTAGTGCCAAAAATGTATTTACAGGAGAGGCATAAATCCTCAGGGAACTAAGTCTCTTGCAAACACTGCATGCAATGAAAAGCATCCTCAGCCTCAACCAAGAGCACTGCCATTGCAGAGCTGAAGGCTGATTTATCTTCCCCACCTGGTATGAATATGCTGCGAAATAAGCGGAGATAAACAGACCTTCTAGGTTAAGTCGAATTCTCCTTGGTGAGCTGCTGATTTGAGGACACAGCCTTTCTGCACTCTTGTGATACTTGCAATGGATTCAATTCAAGCCTAATTCACAATTGCTGGCCAGCAGCTCCTGGAATGCTTCTGACCACAACAGTGCCTCCTTCAGGGAATGTCTGCAAGAGCAGTTCTCTAATGAGTTGTGCTCAGAGCAGTTCCCCTCCCAGCTCAGCAGTGAGCTCTTCAGATTGCAAACACAGGAATCTCAACTTACTTGATGAAAGCTTGCTACCTGCTTTTCTTGCCAATTGTGGCCTTCCCAGGAATGGTGGAGTTTTGCCATAGGTAGCTCAACCCAGTCTTCAATACTCTTATTCTTACAAAAAAAAAAAAAAAAAAAGACAATTCACTAAGTGGTCATTCTTGAATACACTACTGAGCCTGAATGCATTTTTACCAAATAAAGTTGCCCAATAGCTATAAACCAAAAGCCAACAACAGGCTTGCCCACCTAATATTACACTCAGCCCCGAAGTACTGAGCAGTTTCATCAGTTCCTCAGAATGTAACTACGCTGTGAGGACTACAGATAGGGATACCCAAATTTTAATTATCAATACACTGCACAGCTAATAAAGCAGATGCTGTCTCTGGCCCACAAAAGGAGACAGTTTCCCTGCAAGGTTAACCGCAATCGGGAGACATTTTGCACCTGATGGAACCCACAGCGGGACTGCTTTGAGCCAGCTCCTCTCCTTCCCTTTCCACTTTCGGTCCAGGATGGGACAGAGACCATGCACAGGAGGTGCCACCAGTCACCCATTTCCCCCTGTCCACCTGCAATGCTCCTGGGAGGCAGATGCTGCAGAACAGTGATTTGTTCCATGATTGTCACGGTGTGAGATCAGCCCACCATGAGAAAATGACCATGGACTCCAATGAGATATCAACCACAGAAGCACTGCCACCAACAGCAGTGCAGGAGGGTGGATGATGGAAGGCACAACATGGCCAGGATCCCTAGGGACCCCGCAGGACTCTGCTGCCCTGGATGCCTACAGCAGGCAGCTGCACGAGGGCCCAGTGCACCTCCAGCACCCTTCTACCAAACCCTTCCCCCGTCTGCCCATGCAGACCACACAGATGCTGTGTCAGTGAGTAAATTAGCGCTGTGCACTAGGTTGTCCTGCTGAGACTTGGCCTTCATTACTTCCCCATGTGCAGCACGTGCTGCAAGCCTCAGCCAGCAGGGCTGGCGGGAGAGGTGAGCAGTCGCACTCACCAGGTCTGTCTCTTCTTCTCCTGCCCCTCCTGACTCAGGGGCCACCGATGGCATTTTAGCCCCAAGGCACGAAACGGGACGGCCAAGAACCTAACACCACCCATGTCACGCGCACACACTGCAACTACCAGCTGCCCACCAATGACCACCGACTTTATAGCCAGCCTGGCATGGGGCGGGTCTTGCAGCACTGTTCCTGCCTCAGGGCAGCAAAGATTGTCCTGAGGCCCCCTGCTGGACTGAGCCTGAACTGCCCTGCAGCAGATTCTGGAAGCAAGAGAGCTGCTGATGGCTGAGGCCCTGGCTCAGAGTACACTTAGAGAGACCCTATGCCTGGCAAGGGCACCGGGGCCCTGGACTTTCCCAGGCTGCAGTCCTAGGGTGGAGGATGGCTCGGCCTTTCCTTCCTCAGCCCTGCCCGCAGGTGGAGCAGGGTTCCCACGGGGGCATCTTCCTTCGTGGGAGAGCAGGTAAACCCCAAATGCCATGACTCCCGGTGCCGGGTGCTGGCCTGCAGCCTTCCGGGAGGGAGTAGGTGACAGTGACTTTGTGGGGAGGTGACACTTGAGCTGGGCCTGTATTTTTGGGTTAGTTCTAGATGCATATCCCAGTCACCTGGACCTGCGGGTCTGCTGCAGGCCTCCTGGAGGCTCTGGGAGCTGGGCGTCCTGGTGGCAAGGGCAGGAGGGTGGGAGGTCGAGGCGCTGAGCTCCCACTGGGTGCACCAGGCACTTTGGAGCTGTTCAGAGTAAGGAGTCGAGGTCACCTCCTGAACCACTCCTGGTTCCAAACTCCTGATTTGGGATTTGCCAGAACCCTGAATTAGGGGTGTGGTGGGGGTGGTAGTGGTTGGCTTC
Source organism: Oryctolagus cuniculus (assembly GCF_051225735.1). Taxonomy (NCBI): domain Eukaryota; kingdom Metazoa; phylum Chordata; class Mammalia; order Lagomorpha; family Leporidae; genus Oryctolagus; species Oryctolagus cuniculus. The sequence continues at coordinate 80,438,655 of NC_142879.1, read as the reverse complement.
AATGCACTGTATTTGTGAATTCTTCAAACACAGCTTCTCCCTACTCCTGCAGGCTTTCAGGTGATTGACGAGGACAGAGTCCCTCCACTGCAAAGTGACTGAAATTTGGAAACTACGTCCAGAACTTCACAATGTGCATTCAGGTGGTCATCCTTGAGATCCTTGAGGCCTGCAGGTGGACAGCAAGAGCAACAGTAAGATATTAACTACTGTAGATACTCTCCTTTCTTTCCGGTAGACCCACCAAAAGAGAATGGGAGATGAGTACTTGAACATTGGAACCAGTCAGCATGTTAGGGTGAGCTGCCAGTACTTGGAGCTCAGGAGTGGACATGGAGAGCAAAACATGCATTGTTACTAAAGAGGACAGTTAGGCATTTTACTGTGAAAAGGGAAATCATTTAGATGTGAGCAAGACACCTTAAGTAAATGTCTGTATATTTATTTTTGTTTATTTGCAAGGCAGAGAGAGCCCTTCCATTTACTGCTCATTCCTCAAATGTCTGCACCAACCAGAGCTGGGTCAGGCTGAAGCCAGGAACTCAGTGTGGGTCCCCTACACAGGTGGCAGGGACTCAAGTACTTGAGCCATCAGCTGCTGCCTCCCAGGGTTCTGTTAGCAGGAAGCCAGAAGCAGAAGCAGGGCTAGGGCTTGAGCCCTGGGCATTCTGACTGGGATGTGGAAGTCTTTACCACTATGCCAAACACATGCTCCAGTAAGGTGTTTCAACACGTTTGCAAAATGTAAGACTGTGGTTTTAAATGTATGCTCTTCATCTTAAAAATTTGCATAATCTTATATTCAGTTTCATATGATTCAATACTTATTATTAAATACAAGTAACATTTAGACACATGCTTTCCTCACCAATACAAACCTCAGTAATTTTTTCACTTAGAACCTTGAATATTAGCATTCATTCAGACTGAAGTTCACTCATAGGCTGGGAATTCTGACAAAGAGACAGTAGGGAAACAAATCTAGATGTGTATCTGATACCTAATAAGATTCTGAACCTGACTGACAGAATCTGAGTAACTGTTCAGAGAGTGACTTCATACCTCTCCCCTCTGTAATGAAAAGACTGTGTCCTTTGGCCACTTTCACATGATGTTATGTAAATCTAACCTGAAAAGCCTTTTATAAATTCTGAAGTACCATACAGAAGCATATTATGCATTTCCATATGTGTGAAAAAAGGCAATGTCAAAGGCATAGCTATTCCAGAGAGAAGTTAGGAGGATTAGCTCAGTTTGTAAATGTGTAAGTACCATTAAATATCTACATATTTGAAATAGATTTATAGAGTGTGGAGTTCATGATAGATATTGAATAAATGCACTCTGGATAATAAGCAAATATCAGAAATAATGCCACACCCATCAGTGTTTAAACTCTTCAGACAGCTCCGTGCCAGGGAAGTGCAGTGATCCCTGTAAATTAACAAAAATCAATCTGTGTATACCCATGGAAGCCACTGGTTTATATGCAGTCTATACTAGAGGTTTTTGTGCTTAGTAAAATTACTTGATTTTTTAATGAATGCTTTCAGACTCATACCTGATGCTGAGTGGCAGACAATTTTTTCTGAAAAGTATGTGGTTGAGAAATATAAATATAAATCAGTTTATAATTTTTGTGTCTGAATATTTTTATGCATTGAGACAATACCTGCAATAATCAGAAGACTTTTCCTCAAAAAGTTGCTACATTGATGCATCTTCATTTATGTATGTAATGTATGTTTAGGTAAAAGGAAGAGAAAGAGAGAGATCTTTATCTTTCATCTGCTGGCTCAGTTCCAGATGGCCACAAAAGCTGGGGCTGAGCCAGGCTGAAGCCAGGACCCTGGAACTCTGTCCCAGTCCCCCATGTGGGTGCAGGAACCCAAACACTTGGGTAATCTTTGCTGCTTTCCCAAGCAAAGAGCTGGACGAGAAGTGAAGCAGGTGAGTCTCAAACAGTGCCATAAGGCATGCTGCTGTTGCAGTTGGCAACTTACCTCTTTGTACCACAATGCTGGCCCTAGATTGATGACATGTTTAAGTGCTGCCACTGGCTTTTGGCTAAATAGGATGACTTAACATGTTTTCCACTCTGTGGAAGAGGAACAAATAAGGCAGTTGGTTGTAAAAGTTGCCCATGGAAACCACAGCCTGAGAAAGATGAATCAACTCACCTTGCATTTTCCACCTTGCATCTACACCACCCTTTTCTGGACAAACATCTGATTGTATGCCCTTGTGATGGAGGTTCTCAGGGTGCTGGAACCTTTTGTAATTTTTTAAAAATATAGATTAAGAAGAAGGCAAATAAACAAAAAATTACAAACTGCTGCCAATACCAAGAAGAGATTATTGAGAGTAAAAGGTCACCTGTTGGAGCCAGCACTGTGGCACATCAGGTTAAAGCCCTGGCCTGAAATACAGGCATCCCATATGAGTGCTGGTAGAGTTCCAGCTGCTCCACCTCCAGTCCAGCCTCTTGCTAATGCACCTGGGAAAACAGTAGAGGATGGCCCAAGGACCATTTTGCTCATGTGGGAGACCCAGAAGAAGCTCCTGGCTCCTGGCTTCAGATCAGCTCAGCTCTGTCCATTGTAGCCATTTGGGCAGTGAACCAGCAGACAGAAGATTCTCTCTCTCTCTCTCTCTCTCTCTCCCTACCTCACTCTCTACCTCTCTATATAACTTTTTCAAATAAATAAAATATTTTTTTTTAAAAAAAGGTATCCTGCCATACTTCTTTCTTTCCTGTTAATTCCTAGGAATTAAAAATTGTCAGGGCCAGCACTGTGGCAAAATGGGTTATACCAACATCTGCAGTACTAGCATTCTCTATGGGCACCAATTACATGTTCTACTTCTGATCCAGCTCCCTGCTAACATACCTGGGAAAGCAGCAGAATATGGTACAAATCCTTGGGTCCTGCACCCAAGCTGGGACCTGGATGAAATTTCCCTGACTCCTGGCTTTTTTTTAAAGATTTGCTTATTTCTTTGAAAGAGTTACACACACACACACACACACAGAGAGAGAGAGAGAGAGAGAGAGAGAGAGGAAGAAAGGGAAGTCTTCCATCTGATGGTTTACTCCCCAACTGGTTGTAATGGCTGGAGCTGCACTGATCTGAAGCCAGGAACGAGGAGCTTCTTCCACGTCTCCCACTTAGGCAGGGGCCCGAGGACTTGGGCCATCTCCTACTTCTTTCCCAGGCCATAAGCTGAAAGCTTGATCACAAGTGGAGCAGCCCGGTCTTGAACCAGCACCCTTATGGGATGCCAGTGCTTCAGGCCAGGTTGTAAATCTGCTGGGCCATAGCTCTGGCCTCCCATGCATGTGCATGGGCCCAAGCACTTGGGACATTTTCTACTGCTTTCCCAGGCCATAGCAAGTAGCTGGATCAGAAGTGGAGCAGTAAGGACTCAAACCAGTGCCCATATGGGATGCCCATAATGTTTTCTTTAATTGGAGAAATGTTCCTTTGATAAAATGAGTGTATAACCCCACAATATTCTCTACTTTCTCATAATAGGGTCTGAGATGTAAAAGTCATGATTAATTTCTTAAAAGAAAATTTACATACCCAGAAGCAAAGAGAGAAAATTAACCTTTTGTTTTTCTCATGATTGAATCAGAGTTTCAAAACTAATACTTAACTTGTATTTTAGAGGAGTTAATGACTTAACCATCTCTTCTATTAGAAATACTATGTTGTGGCCAGTGCTGTGGCACAGTAGGTTAAAGCACTGGCCTGAAGTGCCAGCATCCCATATGGGCTCCGGTTCTAGTCCCAGCTGCTCCTCTTCTGATCCAGCTCTCTGCTATGGCCTGGGAAAGCAGTAGAAGATGGCCCAAGTCTTTGGGCTGTTCTGAGGCTCTTAAGGTAGTGAAGATATCTTAGATTCTCATTAGTGAAATCTTTAGAAATGTCAGAAAGCATATAACTTTCTTTAACGATCTGAAACAGAGATGAGATAAATAAGGGCAGAACTGCTCAGCAGCCACAATGCAGGAATATGTATCTTTCTGACGATATCTTCATCTGCTTCTTGCAGTTGCAGCCAATCTGTGAGCTCTTGGTCTGTTTTCTGCCCTTGGGAGGGCCTAGGGTGCTCTATATTGTCTGTAAGGATTCAAAATTTGTTGTATATTAGTGTCTAATCATAAAATTTCCAAAGTGAAAAGCTGGATGTAATAAACTATGCCAGACTGCAAAAAAAAAATACAAACATGGTGTACTGTCTATAAAGTACAGCGGTAAATCTGTTTTATAGAGATACACATCTCTACACAATTCTCTCTTTCTTTCACTCTGAAAGTCTACATTCAGCTCTCGATGGTGTGATTACTTAGGAATAGATTTTATATACTTACTTTCATAATCAGTGAACTCGGAATTATTATTGTAGTATTGAGGATTGTACTGACTAAAACACTATGTTTATTCCATGTTAAATAACATCATCCTATCTTTGGATTCCATTTGTCCTGCTACTGATGTATTCACAGGAGAGGGGAGGTGGGAGGAAAACCCAAGATCCATCAGGGTGGAGGAGGAATGTCAGAGGCTGTGGTTCTATTGTACTGCAGCTTGGGTTCTGGAAGAACACATTAATGGACCCAGATGGTTTGAAGCTAACTGAGGGCCTATGTTCTGTACACTTGTCTGTGGTACTGCATTTTCATTTATGTAAAATTTATTTTCTTCAAGCAATATATTAATTTGGATGAAAATGAAGATGTTAAGGAATTTTCAGAATGGGTCTGTTTAACCCTCATTGGCTTTGTTTTTAGGCACTTAACTCAGAAAAGAAAAGATAGAAAAATACATTTTGGGTTCTCTTCATCTGTACCACGGCACTCTTTGGTTAAGATTTGTCATTTTGTCATATTTGATTCTCTAGACTCCCTGAAAAATCCCCTACTTCATTAGATGGAGTCCGTGTCTCACCATGGCAGTGAAAAGTTTAAAATGTTCCAGCTTTGCATTTAGCTAGGCCGTGGACACATGCCATGACACTTGCCAGCCAATTGTGTCAGGGGCATCATCTGAATCAGAATTACTTGCATGAAAACAAGGAGTTGCAGATTCTTCCAGTGAAAGTGGAGAGGAGCAAGAGCTGCAGAACATTGCCAGGGTTGAGTGTGCCATGGGATGCCATGTGGTGGCTGGTGTCTGGGGTGCTGGTTCTGCAGAAGATAGGGCTTATGGGGGCTGGTGCTGTGGTGTAGCAGGTAAGTCTGCCGCCTGCAGTGCCAGCATCCCATATGGTCACTGGTTCAAGTCCTGCTGCTCCATTTCTGATCCAGCTGTACTATGGCCTGAGACAGCATTAGAAGATTGCCCACATCCTTGGACTCCTGAACCCACATGGGAGACCTGGAAGAAGCTCCTAACTCCTGGCTTTGGATCAGCTCAGCTCTGGCCATTGCATCCAATTGGGGAGTAAACCAGCAGATGGAAGATTCTCTCTCTCTCTCTCTCTCTCTCTCTCTCTCTGCCTCTCCTCTCTCTGTGTAACTCTGACTTTCAAATAAATAAATCTTTCTTTTTTTTAAAAGAGCTTATGCTGATGGATAGTGGTCATGGAAAATGTATGGGACATTTTTCAGCAAGATTTTGAATGAATTTTCCAACCCCTGAACCTCCTAGAGATTGGAATAGACTTCTAATGCGTAACTTCCTCTTATGCTTAATTAGGTTTTTGTTTTGAATTGTTTTTGATGAAACAGCAAGGAATTCTGAGTTATAGACTTCCTATTTCAGAGACAGAAGAACACTGATGCCTGCATTATAATTAAATAATGCCTATCACCCTTTCTTAAGCAACAAATGATCACAGATTCTCTTTTTGCTGCTAAGTAATGAGCATGGTGATTCTTCCCACCATAACCATCTTCCCACCTACACTCCCTCCCCTCTTCCTCCTTCCTCTCCTATTGACATGGAATGCCTTACATAGCTAGGGTGAACATTTAACCCGCTGGCCCTAGGTGTTCATACACTTCAACTCTGTGTTATTATTCATATGCCCTTTTTATGACCAAGCTTATGTCAGAACGACAAATTATATATTCACCTAATACTGAGAGTCATCAAATTGATTTCTATTTTCTTCTCTCTTAGGCAGTTCTTGAGGGGCAGAAATATTTATTTTGTATATCATGTATTTATTCAACTAAAAGACTGACTGTCAAGATGCTGAGTTTTAGTGTCAAAGCAAATATGTTTCTAGACCCCATGAAGTTTACAGTCTGACAAGAAAGAGCAATCTACCCAAAGAATATTGTTTAACGTAGTAAATGCTGGTGTGAAGCCAGTGGATAAAGATTGAAGCATTCTTAATCTAGCACCAACTCTAATCCCATGATCTCTAATTGAGAGAAGTAATCAGAAACACAGAACTCCATGTTACCCAGTTATCTCTTTGAATTTCTGATTAAAAAATAAAACATATCAAACAACACACAAATACCTAGGAGTGCATAATATTTATATACTATCTTGATATTAAAAATAAGAACAAATAACCATGAAAAACAGCAACTTTGAATCTCCTTTGTTTTCTAGACAAGTTATAATCCTATGTGGTTCTTTACAGTACATTATTACCGTAAATTACAGTACATCATTACAGTAAATTATTACAGTAAGTAACTATAGTAAATTACCTTTGTAGGTAAACTTCATCTCTCTCACATTTTTCCATTTGATAAATCAGATTTTAAAAACTGAGACCCAAGAGAAAAGAAAGATTTTTAAGCTAGTGTTATATGTTGATTGGCTCTCTAAAAATGATTTATTTATTTATTTGAAAGTCAGAGTTACACAGAGTAGAAGGCGAGAGAGAGAGAGACATCTTCCATCTTTTGGTTCACTCACCAATTGGTCACAATGGCTGGAGCTGTACTGCTCCAATGCCAGCATCCAGGAACTTCTTCTGGGTCTCCCACACAGGTGCAGCTGCCCAAGGACTTGGGCCATCTTCCACCACTTTCCCTGGCCATAGCAGAGAGTTGGGTCAAATGAAGAGTAGCCGGGACTCAACCTCCACCCATATGGAATGTCCATGCTGGCAGTAGCTTTACCTGCTATGCCACAGTGCTGGACCCTTGATTAGCCTTTATCTTAGACTTTTTAATGATATTAAAAAACACCGTATTTTTCTAAGCTCTTTCCATTCAGTTTCTACTTTGTAAATTCCAGATAATACTGTCCCCAGAATTAATCTAAGGTATAAATGATATGATATAAGGCATTTAACCCCTTAACCTGTCTCCTTGAATACTCAGCTATGTTAGCTCTGTGTCCATTCTTCTGTCTCTGTACTAGATAAATAAAAAGAAAGTGTAAAATGATTTGAAAAGAACTATAAGGGGTCAGTACTGTGGTGCTGCTGCCAATTGGGGAGTGAACCAGCAGATGGAAAACACCTCTCTCTCTCTCTCTCTCTGCCTCTCCTTCTCTGTAACTCTGACTTCCAAATAAATCAATAAATCTTAAAAGTACTATAAACATCAATAAAACAGAAATGAAAATTGTATTCTCAAAACTGGATATTAAACCATGCCTTCTACACCTCTGTTAAAAGTTACATTCTATCATAGTCATTTATGATTTCTAGGGCCAAAGTAGTAAATAAGATTTTTCTGGAAGAGACAGAGGTTATGAGGGAGCCAGGATTTGGGGTCAGTTAGCAGCAGTGAGTGTCACTCTTTCAGATTTGATTCAGGAAAGGAAGAACAGCAACTGATCCCTGAGATTTTGGGTTGGGAAGGAAAGGAAGGAGGGACTGAATAAAAGCAAAGGCCCTCTGGTTGTGGGCACCCACCCCTGACTGCAGCCTTTGGGGAGGGCCAGCTGGTGTCTCTATGGATGTTGCGGCCTGGACTCAGTTTCCCTGAGTTCCCAGGAGCTCCAACATATTCTGCCTTCTGAATGGCTGTGCCCATTCGCCTGTTACAGCCAGTCGCTGGGGCTCTAAGTTGGACCAGAGGGAGTTCATTCCCTGATCAGGGTCAGCCCTGGGGGCTGTGCTGCTCCTTCTCTGGCATTTACTGCATCTCCTGCTCTGCACGTGCAATCCCAGGCAGTTTCTGAGTGCTCACCCTGAGCCTGCCTCCTGCTGCTTCTTCCCTCTTCATTGTCCACCTGAGGGTCCCAGTTACCAGGGACTCTGTTCCCCACACTCCCTGCTTGGCTCCCCGTGTTTCTGGAAGAAAGTGTACCTGCTCTGGGACTTTCTGCTGCAGGTTTGGAATGCAGGAAGGGGCGGCAACATGTGTGGGAGAAGGGTGGGTGCCAGGGCACCAGAGATCTTGGCAGTTTCCCCCGAGGTCAGGGCTGGGACCTGGGCTGTTCTGTCTCCCACCTCTGCTTCCCAGGCTCCCAGTGCCTGGACTCTCTCCTGCAGAACCTTACCCAAACTGTCCCTAATGTGCTTTATTTAGTGGTTACAGGAGAGAGAGGGCAGCGTTCTGGGAACCTGCACATGCAGAGAAGGAAGGCGGAAAGACTCCCACTCTCCACAGTTAAATAAGCTGGGTTCCCACTGTGGGTGGTCTCAGAATGCAGTTGGGCTGGGCCTCTTGATGTTTTCTGGGCTGTTGGTTCCTGCAGGGTGGGGCTGTATGGCCTTCAGCAGGGAGCCTGTGGCAGCAGAGGGGTGGGAAGAAGGATCTGACAAGGATCTGCCCCACTGCTCTCATCCTGCACCTCATCTTCCTGGTGGGGAGCAGTGTGAAGCGTGAATAGCTGCTTTGTGCATTGATCCCTCTCAAGTATTAATTATCAGACTTTTCCAATGTGGAATTTGAAGCTGTTACAGAAACCTGGGGTGGGAAAACTCCCTTCTTTCAAACAGGCACAGAGACAGGGGAGGATCCAAGGAGTCTCTATTAATGGCCCTAGGCTCAGCTGGAATGATTTCCTGAGAACTGAGCATCAAATTCAAGTTTCTTAGCTGTTACAGCATTGGTGGGTTTAAATGGCAGCCTACATGACTTAGGACTGTTAGAGTTGGATTGCTCTTGCCACCCCCAAAATGCTCCAAGAGACCTTCTCTCATGCAATTAAAAAAGGGTAAGGTTTATTGATGAGCTGACATGTCGGGGCCCCCGTCCCAGTACAGGCGAGCGGCCCCAAATAGTCTTGGGTTAGGGTTTTTATACATGTTTAAACAAAGAAAATCAATCATTGCATAGATCAGACAGAGGTATAGAGTAAACAATTGATACAAGTTAAGTGATTTTACAACCAGTTGATTTATGAATACAGGGAGTACAGGATATCGAGTAAGGGCCCGATTAGACCTCAGAGAACCATATGGCCTATACAGGGAGTATCAAAAAGCCTCGTATTGCCAAAAGGGAGGGCCACACAACAAACATAACAAGGTTGCAGGAACTGCCTTGATGATACCTAGGAATGCAGCTGAATGGCGATAAGGGACACATGGTGGGGTCAGGGGTCCACGAGGCAAAGAGATATATGGTGACTTCTTCTATCTTACTTAGGTGAAACTAAGGTTACGCTCACATTGGGGTAATTTACTGACTAATTAACTTTATAGAGAATGGCTATGCAGAGCAAGTCTAACGAGGTCAGGAAAGCTCACCAGAGGAGGTTGGTGGGGGGAGCGGCTTTTAACTTTTTAACCCTTCAGGACCACATTTCCAATGGTCAGTGGGTCCAGTATGTTTGTAGAAGAGATGCTGGGGACAGATTTATTAGGACAGATTTATGACTGGAGTTTACAGAAGCAGAACTTAGGACATCTTCCCTCCCTAGATAAGATTTCAGTGGGCAGCTGTTTCACTCATTAATTGTGAGCATCCACTTTTGAAGGTTTGTGTTGGATGAGGTCCACTTCTCTTTCTTTGATGATGTATTTGGCTGCTTTTCATTTTCTGTCTTCAGCTATTTCTTCTCCTGTTAGCAAGGCTCTCAACTGTTTTTACCTGACGCTGATCCCTTTGCAAAGTGAGAAGGGAACTAAAATTAATGCAAGTCTACTGTGTTGTCAATAACTGGAACTACTTTTTTAAAGATTTATTTATTCATTTGAAAGAGTTACACAGAGAGAGGAGAGAGAGAGAGAGAGAGAGAGAGAGAGAGAGAGAGAGAGAAAGAGAGAGACACCTTCCATCCGATTGTTCCCTCCCCAATTGGTAGCAACAGTTGGAGCTGTGCCAGTCTGAAGCCAGTAGCCAGGAGCTTCTTCTGGGATGAAGCTGTTTTTTTAAATAATTATTTATTTATTTTAAAGGCAGAGTTACAGAGTGGCAGAAACAGAAATCAATGGCTGGAGCTGTTTGGATCCAAAACCAGAAGCCAGGAGCTTTGTCCAGGTCTCATAGGTGGGTGCAGGAGATGAGGGATTTGGGCCATCTTCTACTGTTTTCCCAGGCCACAGCAGAGAGCTGGATGGGAAGTGCAGCAGCCAGGATCCCAACCGGCACCCAGATAGGATGCTGACACTGCAGGCAGTAGCTTTACCCACTATGCAACAGTGCTGCCCACTAACGGGAGCTCTTTTAATCTGAGTATGCATAAAGTGGAGAATTACAGCATCATAAATACAGATAAGTTACAGTTTTTCTCTGCGCAGTACTTTACAGTTACCCAGTGATCCACTGAGAATCTTACTTTCCACACTGTGTAATTAAGAAGGTCAGTTAATTGTCTTATTTTGGGTTCTGTGTTTAAACCCATGACATTTTTGAAATGGGAGGATATTAGTTCTACAATTTCATAGAGACTGGTCTGTGGAAGCATCGATGGAAGTTATAACTGTGAGAGTGGTAAGAAAGAAGAATGGAAGAAATAAGTACCCCTTACGCCACACAGAGGTGTCCACAAATGGAATAGAAGATGTGCCCTTGAAAACTATGGCTGACTTTCTGGGACAAACTGTGTTTGAGTGCTTCACATGTTCTTATAGAAAGGTGTTGCCACCAGGTTATTAGTATATTTAGTTTTTAAAGATTTATTTATGTATTTGAAAATCAAAGTTTCACAGAGAGAGAAGGAGAGACAGAGAGAGAGAGAGAGAGAGAGGTCTTCCATCAGGTTCATTTCCCCAATGGCTTCATCATTGTGAACTTTGCTCAGTTCCTGACCTATACCTTTCCTTTAACCTAGTACTTTGCCATGTAGTAGCCCATGAAAACTGCAGACTGCACAAATCAATGAATACTTGGAGGGTTGTGATTTCTTAGAGGAACATCATGAGACAGAAGGAATAAAACAAAACAAAAGTATCCTCCGTGTATAGAAGGTATACTCTTTTTACAAGCCACAGAGAAGAGGAAGAAGAAGGAAAGTAGTGAGACTGGGAAGTTTGTGGCAAAGGAAATAGGCACTGGTCAAGAATTTAACAAGCCCATTAGGAAATATTAAGGTTTCCTTACTTCCATGTAGACTCCGCACTATAATGTTAAAAGGCGTCCTCTAAACCCACTTGTTGCACAAATGAAAACCCAAGCATTGTCTTCTCCCACAGATGGAGTCTGCTATTGGTTTTGATTTACATTTCCCTAATGGCTAGTGATATTGGGCATGTTCATCTATGTCTTGACCATTGAGATTTCCTCTTCTGAGAAACATCTATTCAGATCATTCTCCATTTCTGAACTGTACATTTTGCTTCTTGTTTGGAGTTTTTCCAGTTCTATATAAGTATGTTTTGGCTATCAATCTTTTGTCATAGTCAGAGTTTTCAATGTTTCCTGCCATTGCGTCCATTGTATGTTCACTCTGTTGATTACTTTGTTGTGAAGGTGTATCTTAATTTGATATGCTCAAATTTGTATATTTTATTTTGTTACTTGTGCTTTTGGAATCTGACCCAAAACTGTTGTCTATGCTAATATTTTACAGTTTCTCATATGTTTACTTAGTTTTTGGTTTTATATTTAGACTTTTAATTCACCTTGAGTTGCTTTTACATAGTGTATGAGGTGTTGGGGTATCTTTTCAGGCTTCTACATATGGATAATCACTTTCCTTTAAACCATTTGCTAAAGGGATTTTTCTTTTTCCTGTTTGTTTTCTTTCCTTTGTTAAATAGGAGTTGCCTGTAGAAAAGTCGGTTTATTTCAGATGCCTATTCTTTTCCATTGAACTATGTGTCTTTTTTTCCAACAGTGCTAACACTGCTTCTATTCTTTTTAAGATTTATTTATTTATTTGCAAGGCCAGATGCTTCTTCCAAGTCTCTCATGTGGGTGCCAGCACCGTAGAACACAGTCCATCTACCACCAATTTCCCAGGTGCATTAGTAGGGAGCTGGATTGGAAGTGGAGCACCTGGTCTCCTAGCAGCAACATATGGGATGCATGCACAGCAGGTCAAGGCTTTAACCCACTACACCACAGCACCAAACCTTTCCCTATTTACTTCTGCTGTGATCTTTCATTATTCACTTTTTTCTACTGCCCTGCATCTTGACTCATTCCTGTTTTTTTCTGGGTTCTGGAGGATGCCAGTAGGTTGCTACTGGGATATCTTTTTTGTGTTAGTAGATACTTGGTAATCTGAAATCACAGTTTTTAGTTTCTATATTTCTCTGCTATCACAAGGACCTTCTAGATGACAGCAGAAAATGCTGGCAGAAATGAGGATATATTAATTTGCTAAGAAAATACCACAGAGAATATGATGTAAATCATGGAATTTTACTTCTCAGAGTTGTAGAGCTTGAAAATATCAGATCAAGGTGCTTAAATAGGCTCGATTTTTCCAGAAGCGTTTCTCCGATGTGACAGACACATCTATCATTTGATCTACTTAAAAGTACTTTCTTCAGGTAGAGTCATGTTGGTGGTTAGCACTTCAGTGTTTGAGTTTTAGGGAGGCACATTTCAGTCCACAACAGCAAAAGGGTCCCTGTGGTCTACTTCAATGACAGCCATCTCTGCGGAGGACAGAAAGTTTGAAATCAGCATTAGGAGTTCTCACAGTATTACTGCCTGCTATCTCCATCAAATGTGCATTCATGTACACACAAACAAAACTACCTGTACACATAAACACATTCAACAGTGGAAATGCCTGATGGTTGTGTACAGGTAACATCAATATAATAATCCATAAGATGGCCTATTAGCAGACATTAAAAAGAGAATTAGAAAGAATGACAACAAAATCTGCAGTTACCTATATTTATGTCTATATGTATGATATTCAGTATTTATAGTTGCTAAAAGATGAATACTGATGTGTGGAAATAAGAGCTAAACCTTACCTTGCAATATTGCAGCCTAGTCTACATGAAAGATGTTTTCCTAAAACCTTTCCCTGGGCCCACTCTGTGGCATAGTAGATTAAGCATCCACCTGCAGCACCAGCATCCCACATGGGCACCAGTTTGAGTCCCTGCTCCTGCATTTCCAATTCAGCTCTTTGCTAATGGCCTAGGAAAGCTGTGGAATATGCCCTGAGTGCTTGGGCCCCTGCACCCATGTGAGAGACCTGGAGGAAGCTGCTGACTCCTGGCCTCTGGCACCTGGCTTCAGATCAGCCCAGCTCCAGCCATTCTGGCCAGTTAGGGGTGAACCAGTTGATAGAAGACCTCTCTTTCTCTTCCTCTCTATATTTGTCACTCTGCCTCACAATAAATAAATGCATTTTTTAAAAACCTTTCACATTTTAAATTTCTTAATTGTTTTAAAGATTCATTTATTTATTTATTTACAAGTCGAGTTACAGAGAGGAGAGCCAGAGAGAAAGAGAGAGGTCTTCCATCTGATGTTCACTCCCTAATTGATTGCAACTGCCAGAGCTGTGCTGATCTGAAGCCAGGAGCCAGGAGCTAGTTCCAGGTCTCCCAGATGGGTACAGGGGCCCAAAGACTTGGGCCATCTTCTACTACTTTGCCAGGCAATAGCAGAGAGCAGGATCAGAAGTGGAGCAGCTGAGTATTGAACCGGCCCCCATATGGGATGCTGGCACTTCAGTCCAGGGTGTTAACCTGCTCCACCACAGCACCAGTCCAACATTTTAAATTTCTGATACTCTAAAGTAGCACAGGACTGCATTATATCTAGGAAAGATGCATTTAAAAATTATATATCTAGTGCATTTTAGCAGAAGTGTTAACAAATACTTCTGATTTTCTCAGCATTATGTATAAAGAAATGACATAATGAGTCATTGTCAGATTTTTAGCTTTTGACAGCCACTTATAATATTTCACAGCTTTTTGAAATGTATTGCTAGTGTGTTTTTCTCAACACATGCACTGGATTTTACCAGTTTAGTGCACAGTGTGTTGCCTCTTATAGGATTTGCATTTTAATTGGTTTTCATGGCACATGTAATCAACATCTGCAAAGCCTCTAAAACACATAAATAATAACATGAATCAGGCTTTTTTCTTAAATATTAATTTATTTATTTGAAAGAGTTGCACAAATAGAGGAGAGGTAGAGAGAGAGAGACAGACAGACAGAGACAGAGAGGTCTTCCATCTGCTGGTTTACTCCCAGTTGGCCGCAATGGGTGGTCTGTGTCAATCCGAAGCCAGGAGCTACTTCTGGATCTCTCATGTGTGCAAGGCCCCAAGGACTTGGGCCACCTTCTACTGCTTTCCCAGGCCATAGCAGAGAGCTGGTTCAGAAGTGGAGCAGCCACAACTTGAACTGGCACCCATATGGCTTGCCAGCACTGCAGGCAGCAACTTTATCTGCTATGCCACAGCACCAGCTCCACATTGCATCTCTTTAAGATGATTTGGATTTAAGTTCATGAGAAATTATTAGCATTGTGGGAACTGATAGATATGGATGAAGCAGGATGGACTTGTTAGGAATGGTGATGTTAATTTTCTTATAAAATAAATAAATAAGAAATTAAATATGGTCAGACATAAATGAAGACTAAATTTTATTAGTGGTGATCCAGAAAACACTGATCTCAGGTCTTTTTCTTCCAGTGTTAAGTTTATATTTTTAAATGCATATAAAGTGAACAAATTTCATGTAATTTACATATACAGTTTGAAGAGCAAACTGATAACATCCTATCCTGTCTTCCCTTGGTCTCATATTTCCAACTCGCTCCTTCTCGTTTTATTTTCTTTTAATTTTGACAGCTGCATGCTTTGATTTTATTTTAGAATCACAAGCTTTAACCCTCTACAAAATAAAGAATTCAGCAAGTAGTAGAAGAAATATCAATGAGTATATGTTGTTTACTCTATCAAAGAGTACAGAAAAGTGCTATGAACAATACTCAAATCTCAAAATGTCATATTAACTCATATGCTACTTTTCGTTATCTATATATTAATTACCACCAGTCAGAGAAAACATATGGTATTTGTCTTTTGGGGACTGGCTTCTTTCATGAAGCATACTTCTTTCCAGTTCATCCATTTAGTTACAAAAGATAGGATTTCATTCTCAATTATGGCTGAATAGTATTTTACACTGTATTTATAGCTCATATTCTTTTTCCAGTCACCAGTTCATGGACTTCTGGGTTGATTCCATGTTAGCTATTGTGAATTGAGTTGTAATAAACATGAGGTACAGATAACTCATGCCTATGCATATTCTATTTCATTTCATGTGGATAAATTCCTAGGAGTCAGATGACAGGATCATATGGTATGTTTGTTTTCAGATTTCTGAGGAACTTTGATACTGCCTTCCATAATGGCTGTACTAGCTTCATTCCCACCAACAGTGGGTTAGGGTACCTTTTTCTCTCCCTCTCCACCAGCCTTTATTGTTTGTTGACTTTTTCCAAAGAATTATTTATTTGAAAGGTAGAGTTACTTATAGGGAGAGGCAGAGGCAGAGGCAGAGAGACATAAGTATTTTATCTGCTTGTTTATTCTCCATATGGCACAACAGGTGGTGCTGGTCCAATCGGAAGCCAGAGTTAGGAGCATCTCCCTGGTCACCCAAGTGGGTGCAGGGACCCAGGCACTTGGGCCATCCTCCACTGCCCTCCCAGTTCAGAGCAGAAAGCTGGACTGGAAGAGGAGCAACCGGGACCAGAACTGGCACCCATAGGGGATGCCAGCTCAATGGGTGGAGGATCAACCCAGTGTGCCACAGCACTGGCCCCCATCAGGGATATTTTTCTATAGTACTCTCTCTCCACTGTATCTTTTTCTAGTTGAAGAATTAAGGTGATGCAGGATTAATCGAAGGAGTTTGAGAGGATTGTCTCTCTTTCAATTGAGTTGAATAGTTTCAGAAATACTGGAATTAGTTCTTTAAAAGTCCTGTAGAATTCAATAGTGAGGCTGTCTGATCCTGGACTTTTCCTTGTTGGGAGGGTCTTTATTACTCATCCCATCTCTGTCTTGGTTTTTGATTTGTTTAGCTTTTCTATGTGTCTTCATGACTTAATTTTGGTATATTGTGTATGTCCAGGAATCTGTTGATTTTTCCTCTAGGATTTCCAATTTGTTAACAGTCACAACAGATGCCCACATCCTATATTGCAGTGCTAATCTGAGTTTTGGGTACTCGACTTCCAAATCAATTTCATGTTAATACCCCTAGGAAGCAATGGATAATAGCTCAAATTCTTTCCTTCTTGTCATCTAATTTGGAGAACTGTAACCTCAATGGGGACTTGAGAACCTGGTCTTGCACAGTTGTAGCCATATAGAAAGTGAACCAGCAGATGGGAGACCTCTCTGCTTCTCTTTCCTTCTCTCTTTGTCTCTGTGTCTCTCTGCCTTTTTTATCATATTAAAATATTTAATTACTTATTTGAAAGAGTTACAGAGAGAGGGAGAGACAGAAATCTTCCACCACCTAATTCATTTTTGAGATGACTTTAATAGCCAGAGTGTGGCCAGGTTGAAGCCAGGAGCTTTTCCTCTGATGTGCGTGGCAGCATCCCAGCCACTTGGGCCATCTTTCCCTGCTTTTTCAGTCCATTGGTAAGGAGCTGGATCAGAAATGGAATAGCTGGTACTTGAACTGGTGCACATACAGGATGGCAATGTAACAGATAGCAACTTTGTCCACTGCACCACAACCACCAGCTCCTCTTTCTGCCTTTCCAATAAATAAATCTTTTGAAAAAGAACTGAAGGTAGTAAAAGTCATCATGACTGAGCAATGGCAAATTTATTGAAGTGATCTATTTTCTTAAAGATCTATTTATGAATTTGAAAGGCAGCACTAGAAAGAGAGAGTGGGAGAGATGGATCTTCCTCCTGGTTTGTTCACTCCTCAAATGGCTGCAATGGCTGCGGCTAGGCCAGACTGATACCAGGAGCCAGGGGCTTCTTCCAGGTCTCTCACATGGGTGCAGGAGCCCCAATATTTGAGTCACCCTGTGCTGCTTTTCCAGACACATTAGCAGGGAACTGGATCCATTTGGAGCATTAATGTCTATGATACTCTCCTTGCAGTTGAAGGATTTAGAATCCATTTCAATTATGGGTATGCCAAGTACAACAGCTTCCAATTGTCCAAGATGTGGATTAGATGGGTTCTGAGAAATTTTGTTAAAATAGTTATTAATCATAACTCTGAGCTTAAGCTTTTCTTACCAAATTTTCATATTTGCTGATGTTTATATCTATGGGAAAATTGGGTCTCTGGATTGCAACCAATGAAAGCATCCAGACTAACAGTAATAAGGTCAACAGTCAGCAGAATGATGTCCAGCTGAACTGAAATAGCTTTTCTTATTTGGTAGAGGGGTTACCTCCTGCATTATGCTGACATACTGACATAGACAGTAGATGTTGGAGCCTGTCCCTTCTGCCAAATGGAGAATACTACATTTTGGTCCATCATATATATATTTATATATTATAATATATATTATATTATATATTTCTATACATAATATAGAATTACATATAATTATTATAAATATATAATTATATATGAATTTATTATTTATATGAAATATATAATTATTTCTGATCCAGCTCCTTACCAATGGATTGAAAAAGCCATGAAAGATGGTCCAAGTGCCTGGGTTACTGTGACACAGAGCGGAGGAGAAGCTCCTGGTTTCAAACTGGCCACACGCTGGCTTTTGAAGTCTTCTCAATAATATATATGTATATTATATATAATATTAATAATAAATTATATAATATCTGTTTATAATTATTATATATTATATAATATATTGTATGTTAAATTATAATATATTTTATATTGAATATATTTATATACATAAATATATAAATAAATGTATATATATATAAATTATTTATTTATGTATTTGACAGGTGTACTTACAGACAGTGAGAGGAAGAGACAGAGAAAGGTCTTCCATATGCTTATTTACTCCCCTAATGACTGCTGGGAGCACAAGGACAGTGCCTAGAGTTTATTTTGATGGATTTTAGCCCCTTTCATTGGAGGGAAGCCCAATGAAGCTGGACTGATTTGTAAACCTCAGAAGTGTCTTTTCAAGGTGAAGGCAAACTGAGACTGAGGGGTTTCTGGAAAAACTTGGAACAAAATGCATTTGCCACACTTGCTTAAGACACATCATTTATCTATTGATTTCATCAGATCTGTTAACATTAAGTATAAGGTACAGGGGACATGGTGGATGGCATATAGCAATATGATTTTAGTAATATATCATGAGGTGCTTTTATTTTTAGTGGATTTAGCAGGTAAAATTGGGCTACCTAATGGGATGTAGCTGGAATAATCACCTTTTTGTTAAATAAATCTGAGGTAATAAATGTTAGTGTATGAAGACATTGAGTTTTCTGTTATTGGGCCTTCTTGGTTATTTTAATCTGGGATCTGCGAATTCTCATTTTCTTTATTTTATTCCTCATCATGTCGGACCAACTCTGCTGCTTTGGGGATTTTTTTAGTACATCTGACATTTGGAAATTTAGACAATAGTATAGTTAAAATGAGATGTACCAAGTAAAGTATTTATTTTTATTCTGATACATATTTTGGAATTCTTCTAAAATTCCTATTGAGTATCCTTGTTAAATTTAGTTGCATCCCAGGTTAAGACTTATTGGAGACAGGTGCCATGGCTCAATAGGCTAATCCTCCACCAGCGGTGCAGGCACACCGAGTTCTAGTCCTGCTGAGAGAGCCAGATTCTGTCCCAGTTGCTCCTCTTCCAGTCCAGCTCTCTGCTATGGCCCAGGAGTGCAGTGGAGGATGGCCCAAGTGCTTGGGCCCTGCACCTGCATGGGAGATCAGGAGGAAGCACCTGGCTCCTGCTTTTGTATCAGCACAGTGTGCCGGCCGCAGCACACTGGCCACAGCGGCCACTGGGGGGTAAACCAACAGAAAAAGGAAGACCTTTCTCTCTGTCTCTCTCTCTCACTGTCCACTCTGCCTGTCAAAATAAAAAATAATTTTTATAAAAAAGACTTATTGGAGCCACTCTAGTGATTATACCCATGAAACTTTGTTAATTAATGCAAATAGAACCTGGGAAAATTGATGTATATCTTATGCTGTAGAGACTTAAGATTGAACATCTTTTTTATCTTTTTTAATTATATAATTTAAAAACAAATTTTAGATTTTTTTTGACTTTACTAAGCCACAGCTCTGGCCCCATTAATATGTCTTAACAATGTCTTTTCCTCTCAGACTTATCTCTATTGTTTCAGTTAACTGCATGTCTTTTCTTTACATTCAGATTCTCTCAGCTGTCAAAGCTTATTCATCTTAATTCTGTTGTTCCTATTTCCCTCCCTTTTATTCTGTCCCTAGGCTAATTGAGGTCATGATTCTCCATTCCTTCTGTGTGGTGTCACAGTAGGCTTGAAGTGTTCTTTTTCTCTTCTGATTTCTAAAGAAAGAAATTATGTATTCCCCCAGTTTAGATATTTTAATAATGCACTCTAAAACAAAGGTTAAATGTTCTTAATTTGACAAGAATTTTCAGGGCCAGTGGTGTGGCATAGTGGGTAGAGCCACCACTTGCAGTGCTGGCAGCTCATATGGATCCAGATCTCTGCTAAAGCCTGGGAAAGCAGTAGAAGATGGCACAAGTCCTGGGCCCCTGCACCCATGTGGGAGACCTGGAAGAAGCTCCTTGCTCCTGGCTTTGGATTGGCACAACTCTGGCCATTGCAGCCAACTGGGGAGTGAACCAGTGGATGGAAGACCCCTCTCTCTTCTCTGCCTCTCTCTGTGTAATTCTGACTTTAAAATAAATAAATCTTTAAAAAAAGAATTTTTTCTAATTTTAGAATTGTTCTCCTTCATTGTCACTTCAGGGTGTGTGTAAAGAGTGCATATCCAGTTTTTCTATTTTGGATTTTTGGGATTTCGTATTAGCTCTGCTGTGTATTCATTTTTCTCGAGCATTGGTGATATCTTCTCCTTAGTTGTATTAAGAGAGAGAGCAATAGCCCTCATGTCTTTTTAGGTAAGTAAGACATATTAAAAACAGAGCATTCAGTATACATTCATAGTAGTTTGACTTGTTCAATTGATTTACGTGACCTCCCTTGGACATTCTTGGTCTCTGCTGTACAACTTTCTATACTCATTAATTCTTTGATATTCCCAAATCCAGAAAATGAATGATTCAGCAGCGGTGTTCCTGTATTTGCTGGGACTCAGGGTAAGAAGCAAAGTGGAGGTGTTCAGGAATCTAAAGGTACATGCTACATAGCAAAGCACATCATTTCCTATACAAAGTGACTGGGAAATCCAGAATCTTTTGCATACTATATTGGATCCTGAACTATTACTGGAGTATTCAGTAAGATTTTAATGTATTTATTTTCTGTGTTTGTGTTTGTATTTCTAAATAAACTCTGCTGGGCTACTTAACATTAACATGTATTGCAGAATTCTTTCATCAGTTTTCACTTTTAAAAAATTTCTCTTTCAGTTTTATGGGAGAGGGTAGAAGCTTTCTGCTATGTAACTGAAAATTCATTCATTCATTAAAGTAAAAATATTTGTTGGAAATGGGTGGAATACTATTAATTCTTGTGTGATTTTCATGAAACTAAATACATTCTCTATTTTGTTTTGCTTAAAATTTCTGCATGTGTGCACTTCTTTTTTCCTTCTTGCCCCAGATCTCTTTGTGTATTGGGATGGTAAATGGGTTTTACACTGGAGAAAACATGTTATTTTGGCAAAGAAGTACTTAGCCTTCCTGCTTCAAGTATTCAAATATTGCATTAGAAATCAGTATATTTGTTTACTGTACAAATGTCCTTCATACAATTTTGTAATATTCCGGGATGTGAGAGGGAGCAGGAAATAGGAGGGTTATGGGTGGGGGGGAAGTTATGATTGTCAGCATAAATTATTGCCCTACACTTTTTATAGATACTCTTCAAAGCATATCCTCAAACTAATTCAATTAATTTAAAGGATTTATTAAATGATAGACTACATGAAATTTATCGATGTATTTTATCAAGCAATCATCCAATGTAAATGATTACCATATGTTTGCACTTCAGGGAATCATTCTATTGTGAATATTTTGGCATCAATATAATTTTGTTTAAAATTTCTTTATGAAAAAATATCTAGACTAGAAATCAATTGAATGCGTTTCATGGTTTTGTTACCTAATGACAAATTGCCTTCACTGAGGTTTATAATTATTTATTCTTTCAACACTAATGTTATGTATTTACCAAATACAGTAATGTTAATATACATTTGGGGTTGGCACTGTGGCATAG
Source organism: Oryctolagus cuniculus (assembly GCF_051225735.1). NCBI lineage: Eukaryota > Metazoa > Chordata > Mammalia > Lagomorpha > Leporidae > Oryctolagus > Oryctolagus cuniculus. The sequence goes on along the minus strand of NC_142879.1, from coordinate 80,417,010 downwards.
CGGGTAAAGCTGCAGCCTGGCAGTGCTAGCATCCCAAATGGATGCCAGTTTGAGTCCCAGCTGCTCCATTTCTGGGCCACCTCTCTGCTAAGGCCTGGGAAAGCACTGGAAGATGGTCCAAGTCCATGAGCCCCAGAACTCGCATGGGGGACCCAGAAGATGCTTCTGGCTCCTGGCTTTGGGTCGGTGCAGCTCTAGTCATTGCAGCCAATTGGGGAGTGAACCAGCAGATGGAAGACCTCCCTCTCTCCTTTCTGCCTCTTCTCTCTCTGAGTAACTCTGGCTTTCAAATAAATAAGTAAATAGATAAATAATTTTTAAAAAGATACATTTGTTTGCAAACAATATGTGACATCAATACAACTACTTAAATTTTCTCATACAAGTAGTTTAATTTGGAGGCCTGAATTATGGCTGATTGGTTCTGTAGTCTAATGATATCTTTGAACCCAACTATTTTCCCCTTCTTTATGAATTTCAGTGTTGTATATTACTAGAATTCTGAAAAAAATTCACAGAAACTTTAGGCATCATCTAAACATCATAATCTCCAAAGAGCAAAAATCATTGCAAACTATGATTTTCTAGAATTATTTCTTTGGATAATGCTACAATTTTATTGTAGCTTTAAATTGAACACACACACACACACACACACACCCATGTACCATACATACATTCACAAATGTACATACACAATCAGCAAGTCTCCAATGCATTTACCAAAGTGCATCAATGTGCTAGTTTAAGATTACTGCCAAAGAATGGTCCCTTTCTTTAAATACCAATTTACTCTATTGATTTATTTTTGACCAAAAATGATGCAGTTTAGTTATTGTTTTGACAAAGAGGCAGGTATCATCACAAAGCACAAATGAGTGAATAAGTTACATTATCCAGGGAATTAGATAAGAAATGGCTCACTCATCAAATTAAAAGGAATTGAATCTAGTTTGAGTTACCATGTCAAGCAAAATATGAAGTTTTACAAAACTTGAATGTATATAATTTCAAATAAATTTTGAGTTGTATCTAAATGTGTACACTACAACATTAAGCATAAAGGCACAGATATTTAAATACCTTTATTTAGGAAAATGTGAATAGATAATAATAATAATTGCTAACATTTATTTTATACCAGGTGATGTTTCCTGAATTTTATGTTTCCAGAAAAATGGAGGTAGCTCCTGTTATTTTAACTTTAAAGAAAATGCAACTGAGGCATGAAGAGGTAAGTAACTGGTTTGCCCAAGGATATATAATCATGAAGTGGCAAAGCCTTAGACTTGGCATGATCTGAATGGCAGCCATTTTTTTTTCACAAATTCAATGTTTGATCTATTTCATATATTCACTAAAAGGATTTACTATCAAATGATACTTTCTGATAAAACCTATGAAAACTGCAGATGAGTATTGCTCCAAAGCAAATACTTGAGGCTAGCATTACGTGTAGCAGGTAAAGCCATTGTCTTTAAATTTAGCAAAGATATGCCTTGTTAGATGAGTGTACTTTGTGTAATTCTTCTTGTCAGTGTATACACTTTAGAAATTGATTACAGGGCACAGCATGTTAAAACCCCAACCTAGGGTGCCAGCATCCCATATGGGTGCTGGTTTGAGTTCCAGTTGCTCCACTTCTGATCTGGCTCCTTGCTAATGCACCTGGGAAAGCATCAGAGGATGGCTCAAGTCCTTGGGCCCCTGCACCTGTGTGGGAGACCTGAGAAAAGCTCCTGGCTCCGGGCTTCAGATCAGCTCAGCTCCGGCTTTTGCAGCCAATTGGGAAGTGAACCAGCAGATTGAAGACTTTTCTCTCTGTCTCTACCTCTCTATATAACTCTGTCTTTCAAATAAATAAAAATAAATCTAGAAAAAAAGAAATTGATTACATCAGGCAACACATATGAACTTTTTTATAGAAAGATTGACCTTTAGAAAAATTTTAGACCTACAGAAAAAAAATGTGGTACAAATGTGAACTTTTGAATAAAAATCTATTTTTCATGAAAGCATGGTGTTATAAAACAGAGCAATACCTCACTGAGAACCAAAAATAAATTGGACTATCTCATTCTGTGATTTGAAATCTAGGGACAAATGTCCTTTATTTTTCTTACAGAGAATGTAAATAGTGTTGTGATATCCAACTCATTCTAAGTTTAGGTACCCCATGGAAAGTTTGATCTAATGAAAGCAAATCTGTTGGATCATTTACCTCATACATTCCACTACCATGAAAATAATATATCTGTCATGATACATCAAGAAGAAAACATATTTATGCCTAAAAATACAAATTCAACTATTACAAGCTGTTCAGCAAAATTTAAATTGTATGTTTTTAATATTCTAAAATGGAACATTTTTCTTTGCTTCTCAATAAAAATGTGATACACTTTAACATCTTCAGAATAAGAACTGAGAGTGTACAAGGCAAAATTTATTTATTTATTTATTTTTTGCCAGGCAGAGTTAGACAGTGAGAGAGACAGAGAGAAAGGTCTTCCTTCCATTGGTTCACCCACCAAATGGCCACCATGGCCTCCTGATCTCCCATGTGGGTGCAGGGCCCAAGCACTTGGGCCATCCTCCATTGCTCTCCTGGGCCACAGCAGAGAGATGGACTGGAAGAGGAGCAACCGGGACTAGAACCTGGGGTGCCAGCACTGCAGGCGGAGGATTAGCCTTGTGAGCCACGTACCCAGTGAAATATAGTTTAAGGAGAGAATTTATAACGTTCATTTTTAAAGTAACAAAAACATTTTTCACTTCTTGGTTTGCATTTTAAATTTGTACATATATATATATATATATATATATATATATATATTAGCCATCCTTACTGGTTATTGCAAATTACCACATCCCAAAATTAATTGCTTCTCAACATTTACAATTTGTTTCTTCACTTTAAAGAAAAATATTTGTGTCTCTTGAGTAAACAAGTAAATATAATGATTTGGCATCATTTTATAAAACTCAAATCTGTAAGAACTCAAAAACCACTGCAGAAATATTCTATAAGAATGTACTCATGCATATTGTTCTTACAATAGATTCACCCATGTCATAGGAGAGCAACTCCTTGCTCAACATTCAAAATGTTCACAGTCTTTGAAATATTCCTTTTAGCATAGTGACCACAGTTGGACACAAGAGAGTCTTTAAAATTAAAAGAAACAATTTGGGTATGCTGACTTTCCTAGTCTTCTTGTTTTCCTGGGACAGAGTATCTTTTTTGAATGTAGGCTGACAAGGATACAACCCCCTCCACAAAGTAAAATGCCTAAACATTAGAGCACTGCTCCTGACCCCTGCTCACTTGTTCCTCTATGTGGGATTTATGAATGACTTGCATGAATGGAGAGATGAAAGAGGCAATGAGCTACCACCCCCCCTTTTTCTTTATTTAGCACTTTTCTAGGATGCCTATGAGAACATGGGTTCTTGTCTGCCCTTTTTTATACTGTAAATTTAGCAAAAAACCTGTGCTCTGTAAGTGACTAGGTAAGGATGCAATGTAATGTACTAGGGCAATGGAAAGGAATTTTTGTTGCTAAGCACCAAGACCAACAGCTCTGTGGGCTAGAAAGCTTACATTTTGACTTCTTTCCATGTCCAGCTTGAACCATTCAGAATTCAGAGAAAGTAGGAATGTAAGTTTTGAGCACACTTCACTGCCACAAATGTTATGATACTCATCAGTTTGTAATCAGGAATGACTTAAAATTTAACCAAAAATACCACAGTAAACTATGGCAGATTCATCAACACCTACACTTATAACTAACATCCACATTTATAATTGTATCTTTCTATGAAGGATCTGACAAGAATTATTATCTGGGATGGATAATTAACAACTCCTTATACAATTTTTATAATGTACCAAAAAAGTGAACTTTGAATCCTTTGGGAATTGGATAAGCTAAATATATTTGTATTTGATGAATTCAGGCTGAGAACTTGTAAGTATAATACCAACCATAATACCTACTAAAAAATTAAATACCTTGGAATAAATTTAACTAAGAATTTGAAAGATCTTCACAATGAAAATTACAAAATATTAAAGGAAGAAATAGAAGAACACACACAAAAATGGAAAAATATTTCATGTTTGTGCACTGGAAAAAATAATATCATCAAAATGTTCATACTACCCAAAGCGATTTATAGATTCAATGAGACCCCAATCAAAACTCCAAGAACATTCTTCTAAGATCTAGAAAAAAAGAATGCTTAAATTTGTGTAGAAACACAAGAGACCCCCAAATAACTAAAGCAACATTAAACAAGAAAAAGTTGGAAGTATCAGAAGACCAGATTTCAAGACATACTACAGGGCAGTTACAAACAAAACAGCCTGGGACTGGAACAGAAAAAGACATGTATACCAATGAAACAAAATATAAACCAAAAAAATTAATCCATGCAGCTACAACCAACTAGTCTTTGACAAATGAGCTAAAATCAATCCCTGGAGAAAGGACAGTCTCTTCAACAAATAGTGTTGGGAAAATTGGATCTCAACATGCAGACATATGAAACAAAACCTGTACTTACACCCATACAAAAATCAACTCACAACTGATCATGACTCTAAATCTATGGCCTGATATCAACAAATTACTAGAGGAAAATATTGGGAAAACTGCAAGATATTATCATAGGAAAGACTTCTTGGTAAAGACCACAGAAGCACAGGCAATGAAAGCAGAAAGAGACAAAAGGGATTACATCAAGCTTAGAAGATTTGTGCTGCAAAGGAAACACTAAGCAAAGTGAAGAGTGGTAGAAAATATTTGCAAACTATATAACTGATAAAGGGTTAATATCTTGAAGTAACACCTTGACAGTAGGGACTCCATTTTGGAGCACTTGAGACTCCATTCTGGGAAGGTGCCCCCCCCCACACCATGAGACTCTGGTCTGAGACTATGATCTAAAACAGTTGAATAATAGCAGTCTACTACATCTCACTTGGCAGAGCACAGAAACCCCCTAGCATGATCGCTCAAGCTTGGAAGTGGATAGACTACACCTGGGTTAATGATAAAAAATGTAATTTGTCTAAGTCCTACGTATGATTAAAACCAATACCTGGATTAATGTCAAGATTATAATTGGAATTGTTAAGATTGTAACTGGTATTGTCAATATTATAATTGATACTAGCTTATTGATAGTAGATTATAATTGATACTAGTTTCACATAGGTTTTAGGTCAGTAACCAGTAACCAGTAACCATGTATTCCCCCCTATTCCTAGCAACCATGAATTCCCCTCCCTATTTTGTGGTTTTTGCCTTTGTAAACCCTGTTGCTTTGGGCTTCAGGGTCGAGAGTTCTTTAGGGCATGAGCCCACTCTCCACCACCCGCAATAAAGGACCACCAAATTTTATCAATCTGTGGAGCTCTTTTGTTTGCACTCACTCAGGTACAACAATCTGATGTTCATAAAGATCTTAAGAGACTCAACTTCAATAAAATAATGCAGTTAAGAAATGGGCAAAGGACATGCACAGAAAATTTTCAAAGGATGCAATCAATACAAATGGCCTACAGACACATGAAAAGATACTCAACATCACTAACCATCAGGGAAATGCAAAAACACCATAAAGTTTCATCTCATCCCAGTTAGAATGTCTATCATCCAAAAATGAAAAAAATAATAAATGCTGGTAAGGATGTTGGAGAAAAGGCACACTTATACGCTGTTCATAGGAATGTAAAGTAGTACAACCATTATGGAAGACAGTAAGGATATTCCTCAGAAATCTGAAAATAGATCTACTATATGACCCAGCAATCCCACCCATGGGAATTTACCCAAACAAGATGAAATCAGGCTTTGAAAGAGTTACTTATAACCCCCATGTTTACTGCACCTCAATTGGCAATAATTAAGATAAGCAATCAAATCAGATTCCCATTAACTGATGTCTGGAAAAAGAAAATGAGTAGTATGGAATACTGCTCAGTCATAAAAAAGAATGAAACCCTGTCTTTGCAATACATGAATGCAACTGGAAACCATTATGCTTACTGAAATGAGCAATTCAAGAAAGATAAATGTCATTTCTTCCCTGATAAGTTCTGATTAATATAGGATACAAGAGTAGATAAGAATGAAATGGACTTATGATTTGATTATTGTTTTAAGCCCTTGTGGATACTCTAGTCAAACTGTGGTTTTGGATTTTTTTTATTTGTTGAATAGTATGGTTAGTGGTGCACTAAACCCAAGGTTCAAAAGAAAATTGTGAAATTATGTTTTTTTGAATTTATGTTTTTTGCAAAAATTATAGAGAAAAAGGAAAGGTGAATGGGGATTGATGGAGGGAGTGAGGGGACTATGGATATCTTCTTAGCATTGTATTTATAAAATACATGATATCTGTTCTCTTTATATTAATAAAAAAATTTTGGAGAGCCTAAAGGTAAACATCTCCTACGAGCTGATCTTCAACAGAAATGCTAAGAATATTCACTGCAGAAAGGACAGTCTTTTCAATGAATGGTGCTTTGAATATTGAATATTCACACATAGAAGATTTAAACTTTATCTCTCATCATATACAAAACTGAACTCAAAGGTGTTCATTTACCCTAGGCATTAAGATGTCAGTTAAGATGCTAGTGTCTCATATCAAAGTACCTAGTAGATACCCAGCTCTGACTCCTGACTCCAGTTTCCTGCTAATGCAGATACTGGGAGGGAGTAGGGATAACTCAAGTACTGGGTTCCTTCCACCATGCAGGAAAGCTGGGTTGAATTCCACACTATTGGCTTCTGTTTGGCCCAGTCCTGTCGTTTGTGGGCATTTGTGGAGTCAATCAACATGAGAGCTCTCTCTTTTTGTTTATCTGCTCTCAAATAAATAATTTTACACTCAATTCAAAATTATTTAAAGACTTAAATGTAAGACCTGAAACTACTGGAAAAAAAATGCTTCAGGACATTGGATTGAGTAAGTATTTGAAGGATACGACGACAAAGCACTAGAAGAAAAAAAGCAAAAATAGTCAAATGGACTTTTTTTATTTATTTAACAGGTAGAGTTATAGACAGTGAGAGACAGAGACAAAGAGAAAGGTCTCCCTTCCATTGGTTCACTCCAGAAATGGCCACTATGGCTGGCGCTGTGCCGATGCAAAGCCAGGAGCAAGGTGCTTCCTTGTGGTCTCCCATATGGGTGCAGGGCCCAAGCACTTGGGCCATCCTCCACTGCCATTCTGGGATGCAGCAGAGAGCTGGACTGGAAGAGGAGCCACTGGGACTAGAACCCAGCGCCCATATGGAATGCTGGCACTGCAGCAAGTGAGCCATGGCACTGGCCCTGGAATTTTACCAAATTAAAAAAACTTCTGCAAAGAAACAAAATAATCAACATAACAAAGAGACAATATGAAATTGGAGAAAATACTTAGAAAATATACACCTACTAAGGTGTATACACCCTTTAAGACATTTTAAAAACTCAATGAAAAATGAACAGATTTTAAAATTGGCATTAGATCTAAATGCTCATTTTTTAAAGAAAGGCATACAAATGGCCAAGAAGTACATGAAAAATGTTCAGCATCACTAATTAACAGGGAAATACAAATACAAATCAAAACCACAATTAGACACCAAGTTACTCCAGTTAGAATGCTTATTATCAAAGACAAAACAGTGGCTGGCATTGTCACACAGCAGGTTAAGCCATGCTCTGTGACACTGGCATCCCATATGAGCACTAGTTCAACTCCACATCCCATCCAGCTCCCTGCTAATGTGTCTGGGGAAGCAGCAGAAGGTGACCCAAGTGCTTGGGCCCCTGTCATCCACATGGGAGACCCAGATGGAGTTCCAGGCTTCTGGCTTCAGTCTGGCACAGACCAGCCATTGTGGTCATTTGTAGAGTGAACCAGTGATGAAAAATCTGTCTCTGTCTCACTATGTGTCTCTCTCTTTGTAACTGTTCCTTTCAAATAAATAAATTAATCTTATAAAAAAGAAAAATACACACTTGAAGGAATTGTATGCAAATTTAACAAAAACTTGGAGAACTCAGTAACAGGAAAATAAATGCCTTCAAATTTAACTACTGCCAGAATACATAGAGACACACGTAAAATGCATAATAAAATAAACATATACGGGGCTGGCACCATGGCTCACTTGGTTAATCCTCCACTTGTAGTGCTGGCATCCCATATGGGCACAGGGTTCTAGTCCCAGTTGCTCCTCTTCCAGTCCAGCTCTCTGTTGTGGCCTGGGAGTGCAGTGGAGGATGGCCCAAGTGCTTGGGCTCTGCACCCACATCAGAGACCAGGAGGAAGCACCTGGCTCCTGGCTTCGGATCAGCATAGTTCCAGCCATAGTGGCCATTGGAGGATGCACCAATGGAAGGAAGACCTTTCTTTCTGTCTCTCTCTTTCTTTCTCACTGTCTAACTCTATCTGTCAAATAAATAAAAAAGCATATAAACCAATCTGAATATTAGAGAATTCTGAGAAAAAGAAATGTACTGTACATAAAGGAAGAGCACATTTAGACAGCAACAAGATGGATACACTGTGTATCAGGATGGTTACACTTAAAAACACACATTAAAAATGCTTTCAAAGATAGAGTAGCAGGACATCTCATTCATTCCTGGTGAGAATGCATCATGGGGTAGATGCTTTATCAGACATCTTGGCATGTTATTAGGAATCCAACACCGTGTCATACACCATACATGTTCTAATATATTTACAGAGCTGGTGTGAAAACGTATGCCTTGATAAAAGCTGACATGAAAATATATATAGCAGCTTTATTCACAATGGCTAAATCTCATAGAAAACCACATTGTTCCTCAACAGTTAACCACATAACCAAACCTTCAAAGTGCATGGAGACCCTGGGAAGAGAACAGGAGATGAAGACACATGAGATGTTTAGGGTGCAGGCATTTAGCATGGGGACACAAGAAAAAAGCCGAGGCTGAAGTCATAGGGGATCTAGAAGCCCAAGGAAGACAATGACTTCAAGCAAAGGGCAGAGAGGTATCTGAAGGCTGCCATGAGCTGAAGGCTCAGGCTATGAAGTCACTCCAGGGTAGCAGGATAATACTCCGGAGTAGAGATGCAGATAACTGATGGGAGATCACGGCTTCATGCAGAGGGGCTGGAGGACCTGACAGCTGGCTTGGGATGCAGGCACAGATGGACACTCAAGGAAAGATGTGATGGAGGGTCTGGCATTGTGGTGCAGTGGGTTACACCACTGCCTATAATGTTGGCATTCCATATGGGTGCTGGTTTGTATGCTGGCTGTTCCCGTTCAGATCCAGCTCCCTGCCAAAGACCTGGGAAAGCAGTGGAAGATGGCCTTACTGTTTTGTCCTCTGCCACCCACGTAGGAGACCCAGAAGAAGCTCCAAAGGCCTGACTCCTGGCTTCAGATGGGCCCAACCCTGGCCATTGCAACCAATTGGGGAGTGAGCCAGAGGATGGAAGCCCTTTCTGTCTCTCTATGCCTCTGTCTCTCCCTCTATGTGATAAGGAAATAACTTGAGATATTAAATTTCATGGGGTTTTTTTGGACAGAGTTAGGCAGCGACAGAGAGATAAAGATCTTCCTTCCATTGATTCACACCCCAAATGGTTGCCACGGCCAGTGCATAGTGGCAATCCAAAGCCAGGAGCCAGGTGTTCCCTCCTGGTCTCCATGCGGGTGCAGGGTCCAAGTAAGTTGAGCCATCCTCCACTGCCTTCCCGGGCCACAGCAGAGAACTGGACTGGAAGTGGAGCAACCAGGACTAGAACCTAGAGTGCCAGTGCCACAGCCAGAGGATTAGCCTAGTGAGCCATGGCACTGGCCCTCTATGTAATTTTCAAATAAATCTTTTTTAAAAAGAGGTGCTGGAGACACAGGGGATGGAGACTTATGAAGGCACATGGAATAAGACTGTGTCTAGGGAGGCCATTCAGGCATCAGAATTCTACTTCTCCACTGTCTGTTTGTCATGATAAAGCCTCCCTTTGAGCAACCACCATTTAAAGATGCCACGTGACAGACTCCTTGTCTCTGAGGCTAATATGTGTCCGTAAAGCCTACTTTAGAAGTAAGAAGTACAGATAATCATAACAAAATCTGTGACTGCCTCTGGAAGACTGAGGGACAAGGGGGTGTGGAAAAACACAAAATTGGGGCCAGTGCCGTGGCTCACTTGGTTAATCCTCCACATGTAGTGCCAGCATCTTATATGGGCACCGGGTTCTAGTCCTGGCTGCTCCTCTTGCAGTCCAGCTCTCTGCTGTGGCCTGGGAAGGCAGTGGAAGATGGCCGAACTGCCTGGGCCCTGCACCCATATGAGAGACCATGAGGAGGTATCTGGCAGCTGGATTTGGATCAGTGCTGCACACTGGCTGTAGCAGCCATTTGGGGGGTGAACCAATGGAAGGAAGATTTTTCTGTCTCTCTCTCACTGTCTAACTTTGCCAAAAAATAAAAATAAAAAACACAAAATTTAATATCTCAATTTATTTCCTATCACTTCTTTTTTTTTTTAATTTTCACAGCAATGTCTTGCAATCACTTGGAAACAGGTAACAACATAGGGACCTAACATATAGACTGAAAGGATTGCAGACTCAAAACACAAACCTGGTTATTCACATCGAATGCACCTTTGCTCTAGAATGACACTGACTGCTGACTGTGAGTTTCCAGCAGTTCTTAGGATGCCAAGTCTTCTGAAAACACTTTGAAACCTGTCTTCCCAGACTGAGAACCCATGGATAACAGGACTGGAGAGAGCAGTGCTCTAAGACTAGCTCAGCATCTGCTTCCACCCTTGGCAGGCACACTGAAGGGGAGTAGCTGCATTCTCTGTGCCCTCCAGCAGGCGTGTGTACTAGGGTTCACTCCCAGCCCTGGGGCCTCCAGAAACCCTGCAGCCAGCCTTCCTCCACAGCCATGTGGTGGGGTCATGGTTTGGCTCCCACAGGGTGCACGGGGCACCTGGTGGCCCTCACCCCCCACCATTCCCTGACCTCTGGTCTGGTGCCCCCACCTCCGGGTTGGAAAAATCCCAGAATCAGTTGAGAGCCAGAGATAAGAAGGGAGGATTGGCACAGCACTGGCTGGGAGAGACCCTGAGGGGCCCTGTGGCACCCATGGGTTGGCCTCAAGGTCCCAGGGTGGCTGCAGCAGGGCCTGCACAGGTCACCCCTGCACTCTCCCCAGACCCAGCTATCTGGAGTTCGCAAGTACAGAGATCCTGCATCCTTCAGTGCTGGGAGCACACTTCCTCAGGGTCTCCCACAGCCAGAAGTTCACAAAGGGCCACCACTTCCTCCTGTGCATCCATTTCCTCACTCCTGAGTCAGCACCATCCATTTATGCTGAGTCATCATGAAATTTCTGCTGGGTCATCATTACCATACCTTCTGAGTCATCATGAAATTTCTGCTGACTCATCATTACCACCTACCTGGTCCCCACATGTTCTCTTTAGAGACCTGAGCCCTGTCAAGGGGTCCTGAGAGATAGGGTGGTCCCCAGCAGCTCCATCCTGGTCTCTAGCAGGTATACATTGCCCCATCTGGGTCTCCAGGCCTCCAGCCAGGTCCCCAGGTCCTCCATCCAGGCACCGGGGCCTCCATCCAGGTCTCTAGGGCTCCATCCGGGTCTCTAGCAGGTGCACAGGGATCCATACAGTCTCTAGGAGCCTCATCTGGGTTTCCATGGCTCCATCTGGTTCTCCAGTGCTCCATCTGGGTCTCCAGAGCTCAATTTGGGTCCCCAGGGGCTCCATCCTGGTTTCCAGCAGGTGCATGGGGTCCTCAGGACCTCCATCCAGTCCCAGCAGGTGCAAGGGGCCCCTCCTTCCTTCCTTGCAACCTTGGGTTAGATTTAGGGGTAGAAGCATGACTCAGCTGGCCTGGTGCCATGACTCAGCAGGTTAGGTTTGATGTCAAGGTTAGGGTGGGGATGGGATTCAGGTTAGGGTTCATGTTTGAAGCATGACTCACCAAGTTTAGAAGCACGACTCAGGAGGTCTGGAAGCATGATTCGGCAATTTTAGAAGTGCGACTCACTGGCCTAAGAGTATGACTTGGCAGGTGTAGTTGTCTACCTTTGTGGGTAAGGATGCCTGGTAGGTAATGATGACTCAGCAGGTATAAAATGGTGACTCAGCAGAAGTTTCTCAATGACTCACCAGGTCTGGGATAATGAGGATTAAGTGGGTATGTATAATGATGGCTCACGAGGTGTGTGCTAGTGATGATTCAGCAGAATTTCCTGATGACTCAGCAGGAGTCTCAGCATGACTCATCCCTTCCTTCCTTCCCTCCCCTCTTTGCATTCATTTCTGGTCCACTTTCAATTTCCTAAACCCACTTCTGGTCATTCTAGACCCACTTCCAGTCCACTTCTGCATTCCCAGAGTCAATTCCAGTCAACTTCCCGATTCCTACAGTCACTAACTTCCAGCTAATTTATGTCACTTCGGGGTTCTCAGACTCACTTTAGTCTACTTCTGGGTTCCTAAGTCACTTCCGGTCCACTTCCGGCCATTGTATACCCATTTTCAGTCACTTTGGTTCTGTTTATACCCATTTTTGGGTACTTCTGGTGTACTTCCAGGTTCTTATAGTCACTTCCCAGAGGGTCTCTGTTGGTCCCTGGGGTCTCTGTGGGTCCCAGTTGTCTCTGGGGTTCTCTCAGTGTCTTTCAGCATCTCTGGGGGTCTCTGAGGGTCTCTGGGGTCTCAGGTTTTCTGGGGGTTCTGGGGTTCTCTGAGAATCTCTGGGGGTCCCAGGGCTCTTGGTGGGGACACCTGTCCATCACCCATCACCCTTGTCCTTCACTAAGATACCTGTCCATCACTCAGAATAGACTTGTCACTCAGGAAAAACATTTTAATTCTCATACAAGTTTCTGTCAGCAAATTGGTCCTGGGTCTGAAAGACACCTTTTCTTACAGGGACTCCCTTGAGTTTTTGTCAGAGAAAATTTGTCAGGATCCAATATGGCTATAGCTCCTGTCAAAACAATTGCCAGAATCCAAGATGGCCACCACTGACATCAGAAAACACACTGCCACACTCCAACATGGCTGCCACTCCTGTCAGAAAAATTTGCCAGCCTCCAAGATGCCTGTCATTCCTGTCATAATGAGAATTTGCCAGGATCCAACATTCTGCTGCTGATGTCAGAACGAGAATTTGCCAGACTCCAATATGGCTGTCATCAGAAAATCTAAAAATACATTTCTTAAAAATTTCATTTAAAAATTCATTAAAAATTAAAAATTAAGTAAAAATTAAAAATGTAAAAAGACATTCAAATTCCATTTAAAAATTCATTAAAATTGGCCGGCGCTGCGGCACACTAGGCTGATCCTCCGCCTTTCAGCACCAGCACACCGGGTTCTAGTCCCAGTCGGGGCACCGGATTCTGTCCCAGTTGCCCCTCTTCCAGTCCATCTCTCTGCTGTGGCCCAGGAGTGCAGTGGAGGATGGCCCAAGTGCTTGGGCCCTGCACCCCATGGGAGACCAGGAGAAGTACCTGGCACCTGCCATCGGATCAGCGTGGTGCGCCGGCCGCAGCGCGCTGGCGGCAGCAGCCATTGGAGGGTGAACCAATGGCAAAGGAAGACCTTTCTCTCTGTCTCGCTCTCTCACTGCCCACTCTGCCTGTCAAAAAATTAAAAAAAAAAATTCATTAAAATTCTTTTAAAATTAATTTAAAAAATAATTAAATAATTAGTGTGCATGCGTGGGATTGCCTAGCAACTTGCTTAAGCCAGAGGCCCTGAACGCACCTTTGAGGGATTGCCTAGCAACTGGGTTAAGCCCCGCAGCCCCGGGCAAGCCTGCACGGGGTTGCCTAGCAACGAGAGAAAGCCAGAGGCGTGGAGGATGCCTTCATGGAGTTGCCTAGCCATGTTCCCACAGTCTCTGCATTTTCCACGGTTCTGGCCCAGGGGCCTTGGGGGTCCCCAGCTTTGGGGGGAGGGTTCCAGCTGGACTGGAAATGGAGCTCCTGGGGGCCCTGGGCACCTGCTGGGGACCTGGATGAAGCCCTGGGGACCCAGATGGAGGCCCGGTGCACTTGCTAGAGACCTGGATGCAACCCCTGGAGACCCAATGGAGCCCTGGAGACCTGTATGGAGCCCCTAGATACCCAGATGGAGCCCCTGGAGACCTGGATGGAGCCCTAAAGACCTGGAAGGAGCTCCTGGGAGGCCCCGGCACCTGCTAGAGACCCAGATGGAGCCTCTAGAGACCCAGATGGAGCCCCTAGAGATATGGGTAGAGCCTTGGGGACCCAGATGGAGCCTTAGAGACCTGGATGAATCCCTGGAGACCCAGATGGAGCTCCTGCAGACTCGGATGGAGCCTTAAAGACCTGGATGGAGCTCCTGGGAGCCCCAGGCACTTGCTAGAGACCCAGATGGAGCCCTAGAGACCTGGATGGAGCTCCTTGGGGCCCAATGCACCTGTTAGAGATCTGGATGGAGCCCCTAGAGACCCAGATTGAGCCCCTAGAGATATGGGTAGAGCCTTGGGGACCCAGATGGAGCCTTAGAAATCTGGATGGATCCCTGGAGACCCAGATGGAGCCCCTAGAGACTCAGATGGAGCCCCTGTGCACTTGTTAGAGACCCAGATGCAGCCCCTGGAGACCCAGATGGAGCCCTAAAGACCCAGATGGGGCTCCTGGGAGCCCCAGGCACCTGCTAGAGACTCAGATGGAGCCTCTAGAGATATGGATGGAGCCATGGGGACCCGGATGGAGCCCTGTGCACCTGTTAGAGAACTGGTTGTAGCCCCCGAGACCCAGATGGAGCCCTAGAGACCTGGATGGAGCTCCTGGTGGGCCCATGCACCTGCTAGAGACCTGGATGGAGCCTTAGAGATCTGGATGGAGCCCCTGGAGATATGGATGGAGCCATGGGGACTTGGATAGAGCTCTGGAGACCCGGATGAAGCCCTAGAGACCCGTATGGAGCCCCTGGGGACCCATATGGAGCCTTTGAGACCCAGATGGAGACCTGTATGGAGCTTTAGAGACACCAATGCAGCCCCTGGTGCAGGCTTGGGGCCTGGAAATGGGCAGGGCTATGGTGATTGATAGTCCTGATCCCCAACCCCATGTTCCCACAAGGTGTGGGTGGTGGGGAAGATGGCTCTGGAGTAGGGGACCTAGGGGTTTCTGGGAGCCAGAAGTGAGGGCGTGGCTTCTCCCAGGGGATTCTGAGCCAGACATGGGGGCCCCAAGGGCCTCTGGGAGCCAGATGTGGGAGCATTCCAGAGAGACCACAGAATCCACAGTCGTGTGCAATCAGTTTATGACATCAATGAGAAAGAGAAACTGAGAGCGAGCTGGGGACAGAGGCTTATGGGACATTCCAGAACATTCTGGAACATTCTGAAAACATCCCAGAACATTCCAGAAGCTTCCAGCAGAGATTGCAAGTGAGGGGCAGGGAGACGTTGGCTTTTTACCTGTTGGGGATGAGAAAAAAATGTGGAGCATTCTGGAAATGTCGCAGAATGCTCTGGAATGTTCCAGAATATTCCTGTTGCCTGAACATCTAGAACATTCTGGGATATTTCGGAAACACTCTAGAATGTTCCCCTGGGAAGGTGTGAGGACTGGCTGGCACCACACTGCTCACCTGGGCGTCAGCATCATCACTGGGGACAGGTGTCTGTCAGGGAGGAGAAATTGGCTGAGTCAGCACAGGATGGCCTGGTGGCTCCATGGAACGTTCTAGAGTTTTCTAGATTTTTCTGGAACCCCCTGGAATGTTCCACCCAGGCCACACCCACCAGTTCATTCCCCTCCACCCAGACCACACCTGATTCTCATCCATGTCAGCCATGCCCCCAGCTCACAGCCATGCCTCCACCCTGGCCACACCCCTGGCTCACTCATGACAGCCATGCCCATCCTGGCCATGAACCCTCCACACTGGCCACACCCCCAGCTCACCCATGCTGGCCACACACTCCATGTTCTCCCGAGGATCCCGTTCTCCTTCATTAACACCAAGAACTGTGCCAGGTGCTCATCGCTCAGCTCCTGGTCCTGGGCTGTGGGTGGCGCCAGCTGTATACACTTGCCCTGTCTAGTGGGCGCTGACTGTATACAGCCAGCCAGATGCACCTCAGGCAGCATGGGCTCCGTGCTGTGTACACCGAGGGTGCCTCTGTCTAGAGGGTGCCCACTAACTACCACTGGGTCTGCACCAACTGTATACAGTCACAGTCAGGATGGCTCCTTCTAGTGTGTGCTGACTGTATACAGTCAACCAAAATCACCCAGGATAGGATGGGGCTTGGATGGTTCTGTTCAGTAAGCACTGACTGTATACATTCAGCAAAACCTGCCCCAGATATCTAGTAGGTGCTGACTGTATGTGCTTGCCCCATCTAGTGGGTGCTGACTGTATACAGTCAGCCAAGCCCACCCCGGACAGGATGGGATCTACTTAGTATGCACTGACTGTATACAGCTGGCCGAGTCCCCCTCTAGGGTGTGCTGGGGTTGAGGATCTTGTATTTAGTAGGTGCTGCCTGAACACAGCCAGGGTCAGGCTCTCTCTCTAGTGTGTGCCACCAGTATACAGCTGGCCAAGCCCCTCTAGGATGCACCAGGGTCAAAGTTATTCTGCATAGTAGGCACTGACTGTATATGGTCACGGTCAGAATGTATCTCTCTCTAGTGGGTGCTAACTGTATACAGCAGGGTCAGGCTTTCAGGTTGCAATGTGTGTCTCTAGTAGGAGCCGACTGTATACACTCAGGATCCATGTATACAGTCAGGGTCAAGCTCTGGACTGGCTGCATACACTCAGGGTCTGTGTATACAGTCAGGGTCAGACTCTCTTTCTAGCAGGTGCTGGCTGTATCCACATGTGTGTGCAGGGGGCTCACCAGCAGTAAGGGTGACGCAGGTGGCAGTGCCATCGGTGCCCACATTCTGATTGAGAAAGAAGATGTGGCCATTCTCTTGCACCAGGAACTTGAAGTAGTTCTGGCCTTCAACTTCAGGGGGAGAGGTGGGCATTCAGGGTGTGCCAGGGCATGCTGGAACATGTGGAATGTTTCAGGGCATTGTGGAGCATGCTGGGACATCCTGGGGCATGCTGGGAAGTTCCAGAAGCATTTTCTAGAACATTCTGGAACATTCTAGAACATTATGGAATTTTTCTGGAACACTCTGGATGCTTCCCTAGGGCCTGCTAGAGTCTACTGGGACTGTCTGTAACATTCCGGAATGTTCTGTAATATTCTGGGGGAGAGATTCTAGAACATTCCAGAACATCCTAGAATTGTTAGAAACAAAATTGGATAGATTCTGGAACATTCTAGAACATTGTGGAATTGTCTGGATGTGTTCTAGAACATCCTGGAATATTCTGGAACATTCCAGTTGCTCCCGTAGGGCCTGCTAGAGAGTCTATTGCAATCATCTGGAACATTCTGGAACATTCTAGGACATTATGGAACATTGCACAAATGATGCGAGTGATTGATACCTGGGCACAGGCCACGCCCACCACAAGGGCAAGAATGAGAGCCTTCATCATCGTCTTTTCGTCGTCTGGAACCGGCTGCTACCAGGCATCTCTTTATAGCCAGGCCTTGGGAGAAGTGGGCAGGGCTGAGGTTGTGCAAACATCCAGGTTGGCACTGGGATGGGATGAGGTCCCGGGGCATTCCAGAATGTTCCAGGAGCTTCCAGGAGCTTCCATTATGGATTCTCTGGGGCTAGGGATTTTCCAGAATTTTCTAGAATGTTTCAAGGACACTAGGCGAGTGTTTCTCAGGTCTTAGAATATTCTAGAATTTTATGGAGTTTTTTTAGAACTTTCTAGAATGTTCTTAGAACTTTTTCTAGAATACCTGCTGAGTGTCTTCAGGGGTCATAGAATTTACTAAAACGTTCTAGAATACACTCAGAATTTTCAAGAATGCTCTCAGAAATTTTTCCAGAATGTTTCCAGAATGTTCTTGGAATTTTTCCTGAACACCAGGTAGGCATCATTGGGGTTTTAGAAATGTTCTAGAAACAATGGTGAATATTCTCAGAATTTTCTAGAATGTTCCCAGAACATGCAGTGAAAGTCTTTGGGGGTCCTGGAATTTTTTAGAATGTTCTCAGTATTTCTAGATTTTTGTAGAATGTCCTAGAACATTCCAGATTGCCCGGTGACCATCTTGGGGGGCCGAGGACCTCTTCTGATGGGCTGGAAATTACTACGGCCCCCAGAGATCAGCACAGGATGTCCTGGAGTGGCCACACCCCATTGACTCTCCTCCCATGTGTGCAGGTGCTTAGGCTATGTGTGCTGTGTAAATGTCAGCCGGGCTGGGCACAGCACCAGGACACCCGCCGTACCTGGCTGGGGAATTTCCACTCAGACCTGCATCCCAGAATAACCCTAGGATCACTAGGTGGCATTTTGGAACATTCTGGAACATCCTACAAAATCTCTAGGACATTCTGGGAAAATTCTAGAATATTCTAGAATGCTCCAGAAGATTCCAGAATCTGGATTTTTTTTTTCCAACTTTTTCCCTGCCAGGTGTCCAGGCATGGTCTTGTGAGCTCCGGGGAGGTCATTCTGGGTCTCTGTCTCTCAGTGAAAAAACTGGCTTGGAGCAGTTTTGCAGCATGAAATCCTTTAATCCCATTTCCTACTCCAATGACCCCAGGGTTCTGGCTGGCTCCAGCCAAAACAAACTGCCCAGGGGAACCACAGGAGTTTGTGGGGGGCCCCCTGAGAACAGGCAGTGCCGAATCTGGAAGATGCTATGGTGTTCTGGCTTGTACTCTCTTGTACAAAAGTGGTTAAAAGACATCCTCATACTTAAGAATGAGGTATGCCTCCTAAGTAGTGGTTTACCCTGCTGCACCACAATGCTCATCCTTGGCATTTTATCTGATGTTTCCCTGGCATTTGGACTTGATTACCTAAGTTCATTTGTTGGAGCCAGTGTTGTGATGCATTAGGATAATCTGTTGCCACTGATGCTGGCATCCCATATGGCCACTGTTTGTGTCTCAGCTGCTGTACTTCCCATCCAGCTCTCTGCCAATGCATCTGAGAAAGCAGCAGACAACCCAAGTTCTTGAGTCCCTGCCACCCATGAGGGAGACTTGGGTGGAGTTCCAGATCCTGGCTTTGATCTGACCCAGTCCCAGCCATTGTGAGTATTTGGTGGGTTGACCTGCAGATGGAAGATCTCTCTCTCTCCCTCCCTGTCTCTCCTTCTTTATAACTCCATCTTCCAGATAAATAAATCCTTTTCACATATTTGTTTTTCAACATTTTTTCTCCTTACTTGCTAGTATAGCATTCTCCCTTGGTGCTGCTGCTCTCTGTGGACTTGTCCTCCTCAGCCTCTGACTAGAGCACAGCCACCTCTCCAATGCTGACATCCTCTGACACATGTTTCACTCTTCTGTTCTCTCTAAACTGCAGACTCTTGGGCAACCTAAGTAACACTCATGCATAAACTTGCATAGACACACACACTTGAGGACTACTTAGTCTTGGATTTCAGGTTGTAATTAACTTTAATTTTCAGAGGACTGGTGAAAAAACAAGTCTGGAAGCCAGGGTGCAGCCTTATGGTTCAGATGTCTGTGTCCCACATTGGAGTTTTTGGGTTTGATTCCCTGACTCCAACTTTCAGATAATGTAGACCCTGGTAGCTAGCAAGTGATGGTTCAGATGATTAGGTTCCCTGCTCCTGGGCCAGCCCTGACTGCTGTGGACATTTCAGCAGTTAACTAGAGGGTGAATACCACTTCTCTGTCTACTTGTTCATTTCTTTGCATCTCAAAGTAAAAAACAAAACAAGTATGTTTGCATGATCCATTAAAATAACTTCCTCAATGGAAAAAGTAGTGTCATTGTTATTTTTGGGGAAAAATAATGCTTCTTGGTTGTAAATGATATTTGAATAATGCATAACTGTACATCAGACTTCCATTGTGGACAAGGAAGAGAAAGATGGAAGCAATAATTTTTACTTCTGGCTTTGGTACTTGTCATGTAACCTTGAAAAATTCATTTAAACTCATGGGGCCTGAGCATCCTTAAAATTACAGGCTCATCTAGTTGAGGCAGGTGGTGTAAGGGGAGGTGGCAGGAAGCTGAGAGCTTTCCTTGTTTCTGTGCCAACAGAGCTAAGTGACATTAGCAAGTCATTTGACCCCTCTGGATCTTCCTCCCTTGTGAGATAAGATTGTCTTTATAGTTAAAGGATTTATTCTACACAGTCCTATCTTATGGTAAGGTTCACATGACTGTGAAGTGTTTTATAAACTGGCAGTGTAAAAATCAAGTTGGCACCGAAGATGAAATGTTAAACAGCATAGAACTTCTAAGGCTTGTAGTTCTATGAGGAGCTACACAGAAACATTCAAGTTCAGGGGCATTTTTAAATTTAAAAACAGAAACATTGAATCACTGTTCAGAATCAGTATAGTTGCTAAAATTCTTATTTATAATCACTGAGATTGGTAGTGTAATTACTGATAGCATACTCCTAGTGTTGTATATTTTAGTTTATACAATACTTAGACTATATAAAATATAGGTAGCATGGGAAGTGCGATACACAGCAGTCTTGTAGAATGGCAGATGTCCTAAACAGCACTCTGGCCTCAGAATCAGCCCTTAAGGCACTCAGATCTGGCTGAAGAGCCCATGAGAGTATTTTAGGTATGGAAAGCTGTGGGGAGCAACTCGGACTATACTGTTACTGGAATTAAGACTTATTCTATGCATCTGCTCTCCCACAATGTGGTGCTGGGAGAGGAGCATACAGCTTCTACCCAGCTGCCCCTTACCAACTTGATAAGCTGCAAGAGCCGCTCCTGATTGGAGGAGAGCGGCGCGCTCGGCGTGTGAGTAGCAGAGCACGGATTGGTGGAGAGGACTATATAGGAGGAGAGAGACGGCATGGTGGTGTGGGTTGGTTGGAGAGTGCGTTGGAGAGTTCGCAGGGAAGTTCGTTACTTCATTCTTTCTCACTTCTCTCTACTCATTCTTGCTTTGGGAGTTTGCTGTTTACTTATTCTTACTTTACTATAGAAAGGACTTGTAAAAAAAGGGAACAACAAGCGTCCAGTCCGGTGCGGCTCCTCCGTGTGCGGAGGAGCAGCAAATGGTGCCGTGACTCAGATAGGAAACCTAGGAGGGAAAAAACGGGAAGAAGTGGGAAATTACCGGAGAGAGAGACTAGCAAAGAGCCTAGGGGAAGGCCGGACGGAAAGAGTGCCGGTGAAAAGCTAGTTAGAACCCAGGAAAAAAGCCATGGGGGAAGAAAATTAGAAGCTAGGAAAGAGGTATTAACTGGGAACGTCTGGGAGACTCAGTCTTCCATTACGCCCACCGCTCCAACATGTCACAGACGGTACAGACAATGGAGTTCTTTGGCTACTCTTTGCCCACTGGCTACCTCTTCCTCCTGCTAGGCACCATTCTCTATTTCTCCCTAAAGATCATCCATTGTGGGCTGAATGTGGTTTCTCTCTCTTCCTACTCCCCACCTCCTCGCAGCTTTTCTTCTAAGCGAGGGAAACGAGGGGGCAGGAAAATTCATGCATTCGTAAGAGCAGTCGTGGAGACGTCCCCCTGGTTTCTACAGCAGTGGAGGCAGGTGGGACGGAAATTACGTGAGGCTGGGGAATTGATAGAAGTGCTGAAGCTGTGGCAACTCGTTGATCAGGTGCTTCAGGACCCCACGGAAGGGATCGAGTTGTTGCTTAATGAGGGGAGTGAATTGCAGGAAGAATTATGGCAGGGCAGCCAGGCGAGCAGCTATTGTAACAAACAGGTGAGAAGAAAATCAAAGAAGGATTTAGAGAGCCAGGAAGCTTACGTGGGGGAGAAGGAAGCTGAAGAGGGAACCTTGCCCCCGAGAGAGATGCCAAGAATATATCCTGGCCCTACAAGGCTGGCAAATTCAACCATAAAGGATGAATCACCACCCCGGTATCGCCCATTAGTACTACCAAAGTTTCCTCCTGTAAAGAAAAGCCCCTTTTTTCCACATGAGATTGAAGAAGAGTGGGAGGAGGAAAAAGGAGTGATGGAGGGAGTAGGTATGCAGGAGGAGATGGAAAGGCCGAGAACCGAAAGCAAGCAAAGGGGAGCTGTTTATAGAAAACCTGCTTGGGAGCAGTACCAGGAACCAGGCCAGGTGTTTCCTGTAATTCAGGATCAACAGGGAAACAGGGGTTGGACGCCTCTTGACCATAAATTACTTAAAGAGTTGCAACAATCAGTACAATTGTATGGGCCCCATGCAAGTTACACTCAGGCAATCCTTGATAACATTGGGCAGCAAGGCCTAATACCCGAGGATTGGAGAAACTTAGTAAAGGCGGTGTTGGGCGGGGGTGACTTCCTCTTATGGTTAGCTGCTTATAAAGAATTCACGCGAGAATATTCAAAGCAGAACTATCAAGCAGGGAATCAAGCATGGGATGAGGAAATGTTAAATGGAGAAGGGCGATTTGCCAATCCCGATGAGCAGGCCCGATTACCAACAGCTGTCCTCTTACAAGTGAGAGAGATAGCAAGAAGAGCCTGGAAGGTGATACCCAGAAAAGGAGAAATAAGACACAGCCTAACTAAGATAGTACAGGGCCCTACTGAACCTTATGCGACTTCGTGAACAGATTAATGGAAGCAGCAGGAAACATTTTTGAAACTGTGGAAGAAGCAATGCCCTTAGTCAGAAGATTGGCGTATGAACAGGCCAATAAAACATGTCATGAAGCTCTTAGAAAATGGCAGCATAAAGACATCCCTACCTTTTTGAAAATCTGTAGGGATGTCATGGATGATGTAGCTTCTGGATCACATGCTGCAGTAGCTGTAACCCGACAATTTAGACAGAAAATGAGGGGACGAAAATGCTTTAGATGTGGTCGAGAAGGGCATCTAATGAGGGAATGTAGGGCGAAATTTCCAGCCCGAGATCGGCAGGGCATAGAGAACTCGAGAAGACCAGGCCTTTGCCCACGCTGTAGAAGAGGGAATCATTGGGTCAGTGAATGTTACTTTAAAATGAATAGCGCAGGCAATCCCCTGAAGATGCCAAATGAGCCGGGCCCCATAAGAAGATCAGGTGTATATGGACAACAGCAAAAAAACGGAATGTGGGCCCCTGCACCCTGGGGCCAAAACAATCGGTGGGTGCCACGGTCCCAACAATACAAAAACCAAATATTTACTGCGCAGAGTTACGAGCCACCGAATATTCGGTACTAACACCTCAAATGGGGCCACAAGCCATAGAGGTGAGGGCAGAAACAATTTCAGCGGAGCATAAGGGACTTGGAATAATCATAGGAAAAGAAACAAATGCTTTAAGAGGCCTAATGGTCATTACCGGAGTCATTCAATTACCTTTTGATAAGTTAAAAGTGCTAATACAATCTACAAAGGGTATTATTCAAATCAAGCCAGAAGAACCTGTGGCTCAAATGCTGATCATGATTGGAGCACAGGATGTTCATGGACCCCAAGGGGAGAAATTTGCAGCCTTGTCCCTATCTTTAGCAGATCGACCTCTGTGGACCTTAACCATTAGAGGAAAGTCGATTCAGGGCCTGCTAGATACAGGTGCAGATGTAAGTATAATTTCAGAAAATGATTGGCCGAAGTCATGGCCCCTTCAGCCAGGAGATAATACTTTAGTAGGCCTAGGTGCGGCCATGACACCATCAAGAAGTGCTCAGGTGCTTCATTGGCAGGATCAAGAAGGGAACAAGGGAAATGTGCAACCTTATGTTAGTGCACTCCCCATCACATTATGGGGAAGAGACATTTTAGAACAATTGGGACTGACATTAACAAATGAGGACCAATTGGAGAGTTCTACAGGACGGCGTATTATGTATAAAAAGGGATATCAGGAGAGAGGATTAGGCTCCAGAGAAGGCAGAAGGGACCTAGCCCAGCCCAAAGGCGATTTTAAAAGATAGGACACGGGTTTTTCGTGGGGGCCACTGAGATGCAGCTGCTGCCATTGTCATGGCTGGACAACAAGCCAAAGTGGATACCACAGTGGCCCCTTACCCAGGAAAAGTTGGCTGCGGTAAATGATATAGTGTTACAACAATTAGAGGCAGGCCATTTGCAACCATCAACCTCCCCATGGAATACGCCAATATTCGTGATAAAGAAAAAATCGGGGAAATACCAGTTGTTGCATGATTTACGGGCTGTTAATCAGCAGATGCAACCCATGGGGGCATTACAACCCGGACTCCCGGTTCCTACTATGATCCCAAAGCATTGGCCATTAATAGTACTCGATCTGAAGGACTGCTTTTTTAGCATACCTCTACATGAACAAGACATTCAGAGGTTTGCTTTCACCGTACCTTCCATTAATCATCAAGGTCCCGACAAAAGATATGAATGGAAGGTGCTTCCCCAAGGAATGACTAACAGTCCTGCCATATGCCAGCTATATGTTGACCAGGCAGTAGAGCCGGTTCGACAACAGTGCCCAAAAGTACAAATTTTACACTACATGGATGATTTGTTAATAACGGCTGAAAGTGAAAGTCACCTTATGGAAGCATATAAGCTGCTGCTATTATATTTGGAAAAAGTTGGGTTACAAGTAGCGCCAGAGAAGATACAAAAAGGGGAAGTAGTACAGTACTTAGGGCTTTAAGTAACTTCTGAAAAGGTGACCCCATTAGAATTTGAAATTGCAATAGATGGGTTGCAGACCCTTAATGACTTCCAAAAATTATGTGGCAATTTAAACTGGTTGAGGCCCTATTGTAAATTAACCACCGAAGATATGATGCCATTATTCAATATTTTAGAAGGAGATGCCCAGCTTGATTCCCCTCGTAGATTGACAAAAGAAGCCCGCTTGGCGTTACAGAAAATCGAAAAACAAATTAAAGCAATGCAGATTGAAAGATGTGATCCACAACAAGCCCTAGAAATATTAATTTTTATGGAACAGCTGTATCCCTTCGCAGTCATTTGGCAAGGAGGACCCTTGTTGTTTGTATACCCACATTCACATGCACCGCGTGTACTATACACCCAAGGCATAGCGGTGGCTGATTTGATATTAACAGCAATAAAAAAGGTGACAGAAATGGTGGGGAAGACTCCAAAGCGATGTGTAGTTCCCTTTGCTCAAGAGGCAGTAGAAGCCTTTACAAGGGAATGCTGGCAATGGGCATACATAGTTCTCATTCTACAAATAGAGATTGACAATCACTACCCTCGCCATCCATTTGTTAACTTCTGCACACAGGTTTCAATAAAATGGGTGCAGAAGGTGCGAAGGGATCCAATTCAAGGGGCAGTTACCATATTTACGGATGGAGCTAAAGGCGGAACAGGAGCAGCTATATTTAACAATCAACGATATTTTGTCTTAACAGCATCCCCTTCTCCACAACATGCAGAATTGGCTATTATCGCAACAGTATTACGCAGAGAGAGCGCACCCATGAATATTTTGTCTGATAGTGCATATGTGGTGAATGCAGTTCAGATGCTTGCTACACAGTGCCTTATTCTTAAATCCTCCTCAGTCTATTCTTATTTAAGTGAAAATCAGGGGTTATTAAATCAAAGAGAGCATGCTATTTACATAGGCCACATAAGAGCTCATTCTAATTTACCTGGCCCACTTACTCGAGGAAACATGATGGCAGATCATTATTCAAGATTCTTGCTTGCATGCACCGCTTTGGAACAAGCTAAAGAATATCACTCTAAATGGCATGTTAACACCCACACTTTAAGTTTTAAATTTAATATTCCCCGCAAGCAAGCAGAAGATATTATTAGATCCTGTGAAAAGTGCGTTGTTACCATAGTTCCAAAGATTCCTGCGGGAGCCAATCCCCGTGGCCTTAAACCAGGACATATCTGGCAGATGGACGTTACACATATCCCCTCTTTTGGGCGACAAAGCTGTGTTCACGTCACTGTAGATACATATTCAGGTGTAGTTATGGCCACAGCCATGAATAAAGAAGGAGTACACAAGTAATCCAACACTGCTTGCAGGCTTTTGCAGCCTGGGGAGTTCCTCATGTGATCAAAATGGATAACGGCCCAGCATATACATCAACTCGTTTTGCTGCATTTTTGAAAGAATTCGGAATCTCCCATATTACTGGTATTCCATACAATCCACAAGGGTAAGCTGTGGTAGAACGCACTCACTTATATTTAAAAAATTTAATAATTAAACAAAAAGGGGGAATAGGGGAAATGGCCACATCCAACAAGGATGCCTTGGCCCTAGCTCTTTATACAATTAATTTTTTGAACAAGAAAAAGAACGGTAAAACACCTGCAGAAATGCATGCTCAATCAGCTGATAAGGAATCAATACAGTGGGTAATGTGGAAGGATTTACAGGACAACCAATGGAAAGGCCCATTCCCCTTACTCAGAAGAATACGAGGCGCCGTTTGTTTTTTTCCACAGGTGCGGCACAACCAATATGGACCCCTGAGAGAAGAATTCGGTTGGTAAACCTACCAGCAGAAGAGCTAGAAGAAAAAAACTCTATTTGAGGAAGAAAAACAATGAATAACCAATCCCTGGGATCTTGAATATGGGACATTTTTCAACGAACTCTGAAGTAGCACGACAAACAAGACAGTCAATAGCATGAAGATCACGCTGAACTTTACACAGGCGCGTATCAACGCCAAAAAAATAAAAAGAAAGGGGGATCTGTGGGGAGCAACTCAGACTATACTGTTACTGGAATTAAGACTTATTCTATGCATCTGCTCTCCCACAATGTGGTGCTGGGAGAGGAGCGTACAGCTTCTACCCAGCTGCCCCTTACCAACTTGATAAGCTGCAATAGCTGCTCCTGATTGGAGGAGAGTGGCGCGCTTGGCGTGTGGGTAGCAGAGCACGGATTGGTGGAGAGGACTATATAGGAGGAGAGAGACAGCATGGTGGTGTGGGTTGGTTGGAGAGTGCGTTGGAGAGTCGTGGGGAAGTTCGTTACTTTGTTCTTTCTCACTTCTCTCTACTCATTCTTGCTTTGGGAGTTTGCTGTTTACTTATTCTTACTTTACTATAGAAAGGACTTGTAAAAAAAGGGAACAACAAGCATCCGGTCCGGTGTGGCTCCTCCGCGTGCGGAGGAGCAGCAGAAAGCCACTCTGGCAAAAAAGAAAAAAAAAGGACCTAAATAAAAGATCTCTGTGAGTGAGATCCCAGTAGAAAGAACAGGCCATCAAAGAAGGAGGTACCTTTCTCTGAAGGGAGGAGAGAACTTCCACTTTGACTATGATCTTGTCTAAGTAAGATCGAACTCAGTGAACTCAAGAGGCTTCCATAGCCTTGGCAACTCATGACTAGAGCCCAGGGAGATTTCTGATGCCATAAACAAGAGTGTCAGATTGTTAAGTCAACAACAGGAATAACTGTGTGCTTACTCCTTATGTGGGATCTCTGTCCTTAATGTGTTGTCCAATGTGAAGTAATGCTATAACTAGTACTCAAACAGTATTTTACACTTTATGTTCTGTGTGCTGCAAACTGATGAAATCTTAACTTAATATAAACTAAATCGATCTTCTGTGTATAAAGATAATTGAAAATTAATCTTGATATGAATGGAATGGGAGAGGGAGTGGGAAATGGGCGGGGTGCTGGTGGGAGGGAAGTTATGGGGGGGAAGCCTTTGTAATCCATAAACTGTACTTTGGAAAATTATATTTACTAAATAAAAGTTTAAAAAATTTAAAAAATAAAAAATAAATAAAAATATAGGTAGCAATATTTAATGCTTCTCTTACTGTTCCTGGATTGGATTATAGTATATGTTAATAAACCCTTTTTAAAGATTTATTTATTAATTTGAAAGACAGAATTATAGAGAGAGACACAGAAATAGACAGAGATGTTCTGTCTGCTGTTTTACTCCCCACATGGCTGCAAGCAGCTGGAGCTGGGCTAATCCAAAGCCAGGTGCTTCTTCCAGTTCTCCCACATGGATTCAGGGGCCCAAGTATTTGGGCCATCTCCTGCTGCTTTCCCCGGCACATTAGCAGGGAGCTAGATTAGAAGCAGAGCAGCTGGGACATGAACCAGTGCCCATAGGGGATGCCAGCACTACAGGTGGTGGCTTCACCTTATATGCCACAGCACCAGCTACAGCCTATTCATTTTAAATTAATAACTAAAGATTATCTGCTGTTCAGCCTCCAGGCTTTGGCTTGGCCCAGCCTCTGCTGTTGTGGACATTTGGGGAGTGAACCAGAGGTTGAAAGATCTCTTTTCTTATGTCTCTCCCTCTCTAACCTTGCCTTTCAAATAAATAAATGAGTCTTTGAAATAAAAATACATACACACACACACACACACACAGTACCAACACAGTGGGTAAAGCCATGGCCTGCTGTGCCAGCATCCCATATGGGTGCTGATTCAAGTCCCAGCTGCTCCACTTCCAATCTAGCTCCCTGCTAATGTGCCTGGGAAAGCATCAGAAGGTGGCCCAAGTGCTTGAACTACTGCATTCATGTGGGAGGCCTGGAAGAAGCACCTGGCTTTAGATTGGCTCAGCTGAGGCCAATTTGGGAAGTGAACCAGCAGATGGAAGATCTGTCTCTACCACTTCTCTGTAACTCTGCATTTCAAATAAATAATAGATTTTTAAAATGGGGGAAAAGGGCAGTTTTGTTGCCTTCCCTTTCCTTAGAGTAACATAATCAAAATCTGTTAGGCAAATGAATAAGGGAAATTCTGAGATCATGTATTGACCACAGAAGAGAATGGATTCCTTGTGCATTTTCTGCAAGCCCATGCTAGTTAGAACCAAGGGAAGCATAACAAAAAAGGGGAGTCCTATATCCCTCTTATTTGTCTTCTTTGTTCATTGGAGCAGTGGAGAGTTGAGTAATGTAATATTGGTGTTTGTCTCCATACAGTTCACTTCTATTTAGCTGGTTCTTTTTATTTTTGCATTTCTTTTTTATTTATTTTAAGAGATTTATTTGAAAGGCATAGAGACAGGGGTCTTCCATCTGCTGGTTTGATCCCCCAATGTTTGGGTGAGGTTGAAGGCCGATGAGCCCCCTTCCAGTTCTCCCATGTGGTGTGGGGTCCAAGCACCTGTCCATCACCACTGCACCTGTTGGCTGGAGTGGGACAGGAATTTGGGCGGCAAGGACTTCAATCAGCAACTGTGATGCAGGCCCTGCAGTTCTGGTTGCACCCCCAAACCATGGTGCCAGCCTTGATAAACTTTTCTTTAAAGTGGAATTAGGGGTAAAAACGATCTGAGGTGCATGTGCGGTTCCATTGTGAGAGGGGCTGAGGCCCCACGGGTGACCAGGGGCCAATAGGAACACCTGCAGCCTTGGCCCACAGGTCCCAGGCATCTCCCCTCTCCTTCTGCCCCACTGACAGCAGCCCGGCCCAGGCCCAGTCGTGCCTTAGGGATTTCCACCCCAAACTGGTCAATTCAGGTCACTTTGTGATCCCTGAACAGATTCAGTAATGCATGCTTCTTCTCTACTACAAAGATCTTATGTTGGTCATATTTCCAGTTACCAAAATCAAATCAACTCACACCTGGACTCTGAGTATTCAATGACATTAGTTATCAAAATAAATGTATTCAAATATTCAAAGACCACTTCAAAGCTTAACTGCCTTCAAGAGTGTTTGGCACTGGAACAGCCACTGTGGTTTTCTACACATGAGCACTCACTATTTTATATACCATTTAACAATTCAAACATCACTTCAGCTTCAGCAATACACAACAATAGAATGGATGATTCTACATAATAAACATGTTACATTAGTTTGGACTTAAAACCTAGAATTAAAACCATGTGGTAATGTGGATGGATTTAAGGAAAGATGTAGAGCTAGGTAGCTAAGGCCACAGAATCCCAGACCTATTGATTTTAAGTGAGTCTAGAACAACAGCATTCCATTGCATTATCTTCCATCTCAGAGTCCTGCTTTTCCAGTGAGACCCACCCCAAATAGACCACGTATTTCCTGCCTATGTCTTCACGGTGGTGGAAGCTGTTCTGATACAGGCATCTCCTGGACAGTCACCAGCTTCCTGATTTACTACCTGAACTGGAATCAACAGTTGTGAGGGATGTTTCCCAAACACCCAGGCTGAACTGAATGTTTGTCTCTGGCAGTCAAAAACTTCTGCCTTAGGAAACAGAACATGTCCTCTACTCTGGGGCTCCTTTTTCTTCTCATGGGGTTCTGTGGTGATCTGTGGTTTTCAACACAAGTCCTGGGAGCATTCTGACTCAAAAGAAAGACCAGGGATAAGAGTTCTTTCTGGGGGCTGGTGTTGTAGCATAGCAAGTTACACTGCTGCCTGCAGCACTAACATCCCACATGGATGCCAGTTTGACTCCCAGCTGCTCTACTTCTTCCCTAGCTCCTTGCTGGGTAAAGCAGCAGAGAATGGCCCAAGCACTTGGTCCTCTGCCCCCACATGGGAGACCTGGAGGAAGCTGCTGGCTTCAGCCTGGCCCAGCCCTGGCCATTGTGGCCATTTAGGGAGTGAGTCAGCAGATGGACCTCTGTCTTTCCCTCTCTTTTTCTCTCTGTAACTATGCCTTGCAAATAAATACAACTTCAGAAAGTTATTCTCCATCAAGCAATACACCCTTTTCCAGGCAGTTGTAAAGCTGGGAGTCATAGCTTCTCTTATATTTTGGATAATAAGAGTTTTGGTTTGAAAGCATGTTCATCTGAGACAAAGATCACTCATTATCCTTTGTTAGAGAAGGGGGCTCTGCTCTTTGAAAGTGAAAATTAGAAGCGGTAATGTGTGATGAGCTCCACCTGCCAGGTCTGGGGAGACTTATTTGAAAGACAGGACACCAGGAGAGGAAGCTTTTCAGATTCCCTGGCCCTTGCTTTAGTCTTATGTCTTTACTTCTTTTGCTGCATCTTGATGTCAAGAGTGTACTCTTTATGCTGAAATGAGGAATTGTGTCTTACCTCTTTTGGGCCTTTTTCTAAGAAGAGTGTATATATTTTTCTTGCATATAAGGATGGTTCTGGGGTGGGTGGATCATTTTTGGAAGTTTTCACAAGCCAGCCAGTAGCCTATATTTTCTTCACAGAATTCAGTTTTTAGAAAAGCCTCCAATACAGCCAGACCATCTGTATGTAGGGAAGAGAAGGTAGAAAAATAAAAAGAAACATGAGGAATATGAGGAAGCTAATGATCAAATAATCCCTTGTGCTTTTCTAGTACTAGGATTAGCTATTCTCTAGTTTTTACTCAATCCTGTAATCCTGCGGATTTAGCTCTTTAAAGACAAAGATGCCTGTAGGTAAAATACTTCAGTTGGTTCCATAGTACTAAAACAGAAATACTTCAGTTTGTTTTAATGCCAAAAATGTATTTACAGGAGAGGCATAAATCCTCAGGGAACTAAGTCTCTTGCAAACACTGCATGCAATGAAAAGCATCCTCAGCCTCAACCAAGAGCACTGCCATTGCAGAGCTGAAGGCTGATTTATCTTCCCCACCTGGTGTGAATATGCTGCAAAATAAATGGAGATAAACAGACCTTCTAGGTTAAGTCAAATTCTCCCTGGTGAGCTGCTGATTTGAGGACACAGCCTTTCTGCACTCTTGTGATACTTGCAATGGATTCAATTCAAGCCTAATTCACAATTGCTGGCCAGCAGCTCCTGGAATGCTTCTGACCACAACAGTGCTTCCTTCGGGGAAGGTCTGCAAGAGCAGTTCTCTAATGAGTTGTGCTCAGAGCAGTTCCCCTCCCAGCTCAGCAGTGAGCTCTTCAGATTGCAAACACAGGAATCTCAACTTACTTGATGAAAGCTTGCTACCTGCTTTTCTTGCCAATTGTGGCCTTCCCAGGAATGGTGGAGTTTTGCCATAGGTAGCTCAACCTGGTCTTCAATACTCTTATTCTTAAAAAAAAAGACAATTCACTAAGTGGTTATCCTTGAATACACTACTGAGCCTGAATGTATTTTTACCAAATAAAGTTGCCCAATAGCTATAAACCAAAAGCCAACAACAGGCTTGCCCATCTAATATTACACTCAGCCCCGAAGTACTGAGCAGTTTCATCAGTTCCTCAGAATGTAACTACGCTCTGAGGACTAAAGATAGGACTGCCCAAATTTTAATTATCAATACACTGCACAGCTAATAAAGCAGATGCTGTCTCTGGCCCACAAAAGGAGACAATTTCCCTGCAAGGTTAACCGCAATCGGGAGACATTTTGCACCTGATGGAACCCACAGCAGAACTGCCTTGAGCCGGCTCCTCTCCTTTCCTTTCCACCTTCGGTCCTGGATGGGCCAGAGACCATGCACAGGAGGTGCCATTGGTCACCCGTTGCCCCCTGTCTACCTGCAATGCTCCTGGTAGGAAGATGCTGCAGAACAGTGATTTGTCCCATGATTGTCACTGTGTGAGATCAGCCCATCATGAGAAAATGACCATGGATTCCAATGAGATATGAACCGCAGAAGCACTTCCCCCAGCATCAGTGCAGGAGGGTGGATGATGGAAGGCACAGCATGGCCAGGACTCTAGGGACCCTGCAGGACTCTGCTGCCCTGGATGCCTATAGCAGGCAGCTGCATGCCGCCCAGTGTGCCAACAGCGCCCTCCTACGAAACCTTTCCCCCTGTCTGCCCATGCAGACCACACAGATGCTGAGTCAGTGAGTAAATCAGCACCGCACACTTGGTTTTCCTGATGAGACTTGGCCTTCATTACTTCCCCAAGTGCAGCACGTGCTGCAAGCCTCAGCCAGCAGGGCCGGTGGGAGAGGTGGGCGGTCGCACTCACCAGGTCTGTCTCTTCTTCTCCTGACCCTCCTGACTCTGGGGCCTCCACCTGCATTCTAGCCCCAAGGTACAAAACAGCCAAGAAGCTAAATGACCCACATCACCGGCCTACACCGCAACTACCAGCTGCCCAACAATGACCACCGCCTTTATAGCCAGCCTACATGGGGTGGGTCTGGCAGCACTGGTCCTGCCCCAGGGCAGGAAGGATTGGCCCGAGGTTCCCCCGCTGGGCGGAGCCTGAGCTGTCCTGCAGCAGATTCTGGAAGCAAGAGAGCTGCTGATGGCTGAGGCCCTGGCTCAGAGCACACTTAGTGAGACCCCATGCCCGGCAAGGGCGCTGGGGCCCTGGACTTTCCCAGGCTGCAGTCCTAGGGTGGAGGCTGACTCGGCCCTCCTTCCCCAGCCTGCCCACAGGTGGAGCGGGGTTCCCATGGGGCATCTTCCTTCATGGGAGCATGAGTGAACCCCAAATGCCGCGACTCCCAGTTCTGAGTGCTGGCCCGCAGCCTTCCGGGAGGGAGTAGGATACAGAGACTTTGTGGGGAGGTGACACTTGAGCTGGGCCTGTATTTTGGGTTTGCTCTGGATGCACAACCCAGTGCGCCTGAACCTGCAGGTCTGCTGCAGGCCTCCTGGAGGCTCTGGGAGCCGGGCGTCCTGGTGGCAAGGGCAGGAGGGCGGGAGGTCGAGGTGCTGAGCTCCCGCTGGGTGCACCAGGCACTTTGGTTCAGAGTAAGGAGTTGAGGTCACCTCCTGAACCACTGCTGGTCCCAAACTCCTGGTTTGGGATTTGCCAGAACCCTGAAGTAGGGGTGTGGTGGGGGTGGTAGTGGTTGGCTTCAATGCACTGTATTTGTAAATTCTTCAAACACAGCTTCTCCCTACTCCTGCAGGCTATCAGGTGATTGACGAGGACAGAGTCCCTCCGCTGCATAGTGACTGAAGTTTGGAAACTACGTCTAGAACATCACAGTGTGTATTCAGCTGATCATCCTTCAGGCCTGCAGGTGGACAGCAAGAGCAACAGTAAGATATTAACTACTGTAGATACTCTCCTTTCTTTCTGGTAGACCCACCAAAAGAGAATGGGAGATGAGTACTTGAACATTGGAACCAGTCAGCATGCTAGGGTGAGCTGCCAGTACTTGGAGCTCAGGAGTGGACATGGAGAGCAAAACATGCATTGTTACTAAAGAGGACAGTTAGGCATTTTACTGTGAAAAGGGAAATCATTTAGATGTGAACAAGACACCTTAAGTAAATGTCTGTATATTTATTTTTGTTTATTTGCAAGGCAGAGAGAGCCCTTCCATTTATTGCTCATTCCTCAAATGTCTGCACCAACCAGAGCTGGGTCAGGCTGAAGCCAGGAACTCAGTGTGGGTCTCCCACACAGGTGGCAGGGACTCAAGTACTTGAGCCATCAGCTGCTGCCTCCCAGGGTTCTGTTAGCAGGAAGCCAGAAGCAGAAGCAGGGCTAGGGCTTGAGGCCTGGGCATTCTGACTGGGATGTGGAAGGCTTTACCACTATGCCAAACACATGCTCCAGTAAGGTGTTTCAACATGTTTGCAAAATGTAAGAATGTGGTTTTAAATATATGCTCTTCATCTTAAAAATTTGCATAATCTTATATTCAGTTTCATGATTCAATACTTATTATTAAATACAAGTAACATTTAGATACATGCTTTACTCACCAATACAAACCTCAGTAACTTTTTCACTTAGAACCTTGAATAATAGCATTCATTCAGACTGAAGTTCACTCATAAGCTGGGAATTCTGACAAAGAGACAGTAGGGAAAAAATCTAGATGTGTATCTGATACCTAAGAAGGTTCTGAACCTGATTGACAGAATCTGAATAACTGTTCGGAGAGTCACTTCATACCTCTCCCCTCTGTAATGAGAAGACTGTGTCCTTTGGCCACTTTCACATGATGTTATGTAAATCTAACCTGAAAAGCCTTTTATAAATTCTGAAGTACCATACAGAAGCATATTATGCATTTCCATATGTGTGAAAAAAGGCAATGTCAAAGGCATAGCTATTCCAGAGAGAAGTTAGGAGGATTAGCTCAGTTTTTAAGTGTGTAAGTACCATTAAATATCAACATATTTAAAATAGATTTATATATAGAGTGTGGAGTTCATGATAGATATTGAATAAATGCACTCTGGATAATAAGCAAATATCAGAAATAATGCCACACCCATCAGTGTTTAAACTCTTCAGACAGCTCCATGCCAGGGAAGTGCAGTGATCCCTGTAAATTAACAAAAATCAATCTGTGTATACCCATGGAAGCCACTGGTTTATATGCAGCCTATACTAGAGGTTTTTGTGTTTAGTTAAATTACTTGATTTTTTAATGAATGCTTTCAGACTGATACCTGATGCTGAGTGGCAGACAATTTTTTCTGAAAAGTATGTGGTTGAGAAATATAAATATAAATCAGTTTATAATTTTTGTGTCTGAATATTTTTATGCATTGAGACAGTACCTGCAATAATCAGAAGACTTTTCCTCAAAAGGTTGCTACATTGATGCATCTTCATTTATGTATGTAATGTATGTTTAGGTAAAAGGAAGAGAGAGAGAGAGAGAGAGAGATCTATCTTTCATCTGCTGGCTCACTTCCAGATGGCCACAATAGCTGGGGTGAGCCAGGCCGAAGCCAGGACCCTGGAACTCTGTCCCAGTCCCCCATGTGGGTGCAGGAACCCAAACTCTTGGGCAATCTTTGGTGCTTTCCCAAGCAAAGAGCTGGACGAGAAGTGAAGGAGGTGAGTCTCAAAGCAGTGCCATAAGGCATCCTGCTGTTGCAGTTGGCAACTTACTCCTTTGTGCCACAATGCTGGCCCTGGATTGATGACGTATTGAAGTGCTGCCACTGGCTTTTGGCTAAATAGGATGACTTAACATGTTTTCCACTCTGTGGAAGAGGAACAAATAAGGCAGTTGGTTGTAAAAGTTGCCCATGGAAACCACAGCCTGAGAAAGATGAATCAACTCACCTTGCATTTTCCACCTTGCATCTACACCACCCTTTTCTGGACAAACATCTGATTGTATGCCCTTGTGATGGAGGTTCTCAGGGTGCTGGAACTTTTTGTAATTTTTTTAAAAATATAGATTAAGAAGAAGGCAAATAAACAAAAAATTACAAACTGCTGCCAATACCAAGAAGAGATTATTGAGAGTAAAAGGTCACCTGTTGGAGCCAGCACTGTGGCACATCAGGTTAAAGCCCTGGCCTGAAATACAGGCATCCCATATGAGTGCTGGTAGAGTCCCAGCTGCTCCACTTCCAGTCCAGCCTCCTGCTAATGCACCTGGGAAAACAGTA
This sequence comes from Oryctolagus cuniculus, assembly GCF_051225735.1. Classification (NCBI taxonomy): domain Eukaryota; kingdom Metazoa; phylum Chordata; class Mammalia; order Lagomorpha; family Leporidae; genus Oryctolagus; species Oryctolagus cuniculus. The sequence continues at coordinate 80,380,781 of NC_142879.1, read as the reverse complement.
GAGGATGGCCCAAGTCCTTGGGCCCTTTTGCTCATGTGGGTGACCCAGAAAAAGCTCCTGGCTCCTGGCTTCTGATCAGCTCACTCTCTACCTCTGCATATAACTTTTTCAAATGAATAAAATATTTTTTTAAAAAAGGTATCCTGCCATACTTCTTTCTTCCCTGTTAATTCCTAGGAATTAAAAATTGTTACGGGGCAAGCACTGTGGCAAAATGGGTTATAGCAACACCTGCAGCACTGGCATCCTCTATGGGCCCCATTGCATGTTCTACTTCTGATGCAGGTCTCTGAAAACATACTGGGAAAGCAGTAGAATATGGTAGAAATCCTTGAGTCTTGCACCCAAGTGAGAGACCTGGATGAAATTTCCCTGACCCCTGGCTTTTTTTTTAAAGATTTGTTTATTTATTTGAAAAAGTTACAAACACCCACCCACAGAGAAAGAGAGAGAGAGAGAGAGAGGTCTTCCATCTGATGGTTTACTCCCCAGCTGGTTGCAATGGCTGGAGCTGCCCTGATCTGAAGCCAGGAGCTAAGAGCTTCAAGTTCTCCCATGCATGTGCATGGGCCCAAGCACTTGGGCCATTTTCTACTGCTTTCCCAGGACATAGCCAGGAGCTAGATCAGAAGTGGAGCAGCAAGGACTCCAACCAGTGCCCATATGGGATGCCCATAATGTTTTCTTTAATTGGAGAAATGTTCCTTTGATAGAATGAGCGTATGACCCCACAATATTCTCTACTTACTCATAATAGGGTCTGAGATGTAAAAGTCATGATTAATTTCTTAGAAGAAAATTTACATACCCAGAAGCAAAGAGTGAAAATTAACATTTTGTTTTTCTCATGAATGAATCAGAGTTTCAAAACTAATACTTAACTTGTATTTTAGAGGAGTTAATGACTTAACCATCTCTTCTATTAGAAATACTACGTTGTGGCCAGTGCTGTGGCACAGCAGGTTAAAGCACTGGCCTGAAGTGCCAGCATCCCATATGGGCTCCGGTTCTAGTCCCAGCTGCTCCTCTTCTGATCCAGCTCTCTGCTATGGCCTGGGAAAGCAATAGATGGCCCACATCTTTGGGCTGTTCTGAAGCTCTTAGCATAGTGAACATATCTTAGATTCTCATTAGTGAAATCTTTAGAAATGTCAGAAAGCATATAACTTTCTTTAACGATCTGAAACAGAGATGAGATAAATAAGGGCAGAACTGCTCAGCAGCCACACTGCAGGAATATGTATCTTTCTGACGATATCTTCATCTGCTTCTTGCAGTTGCAGCTAGTCTATGAGCTCTTGGTCTGTTTTCTGCCCTTGGGAGGGCCTAGGGTGCTCTATATTGTCTGTAAGGATTCAAAATTTGTTGTATATTAGTGTCTAATCATAAAATTTCCAAAGTGAAAAGCTGGATGTAATAAACTATTCCAGACTGCAAAAAAAAAAAAAAACAAGAAAATACAAACATAGTGTACTGTCTATTAAGTACAGCGGTAAATCTCTATTATAGAGATACACATGTCTACACAATTCTCTCTTTCTTTCCCTCTGAAAGTCTACATTCAGCTCTCGATAGTACGATTACTTAGGAATAGATTTCATATACTTAGTTTCATAGTCAGTGAACTCAGAATTATTATTGTAGTATTGAGGATTGTACTGACTAAAACACTATGTTTATTCCATGTTAAATAACATCATCGTATCTTTGGATTCCATTTATCCTGCTACTGATGTATTCACAGGAGAGGGGAGGTGGGAGGAAAACCCAAGATCCATCAGGGTGGAGGAGGAATGTCAGAGGCTGTGGTTCTATTGTACTGCAGCTTGGGTTCTGGAAGAACACATTAATGGACCCAGATGGTGTGAAGCTAACTGAAGGGCTATGTTCTGTACAATTGTCTGTGGTACTGCATTTTCATTTATGTAAAATTTATTTCCTTCAAGTAATATATTAATTTGGATGAAAATGAAGATGTTAAGGAATTTTCAGAATGGGTCTGTTTAACCCTCATTGGCTTTGTTTTTAGGCACTTAACTCAGAAAAGAAAAGATAGAAAAATACATTTTGGGTTCTCTTCATCTGTACCATGGCACTCTTTGGTTAAGATTTGTCATTTTGTCATATTTGATTCTCTAGACTCCCTGAAAAATCCCCTACTTCATTAGATGGAGTCCGTGTCTCACCATGGCAGTGAAAAGTTTAAAATGTTCCAGCTTTGCATTTAGCTAGGCCGTGGACACATGCCATGGCACTTGCCAGCCAATTGTGTCAGGGGCATCATCTGAATCAGAATTACTTGCATGAAAACAATGAGTTGCAGATTCTTCCAGTGAAAGTGGAGAGGAGCAAGAGCTGCAGAACATTGCCAGGGTTGAATGTGCCATGGGATGCTATGTGGTGGCTGGTGTCTGGGGTGCTGGTTCTGCAGAAGATAGGGCTTATGGGGGCTGGTGCTGTGATATAGCAGGTAAGGCTGCCTCCTGCAGTGCCAGCATCCCATATGGTCACCGGTTGGAGTCCAGCCTGCTCCACTTCCAATCCAGGTGTGCTGTGGCCTGAGAAAGCAGTAGAAAATGGCCCATGTCCTTGGACCCCTGAACCCACATGGGAGACCTGGAAGAAGCTCCTAGCTCCTGGCTTTGGATCAGCTCACTCTGCCCATTGCATCCAATTGGGGAGTAAACCAGCAGATGGAAGATTCTCTCTCTCTCTCTCTCTCTCTCTCTCTCTCTCTGTGCCTCTCCTCTCTCTCTGTAACTCTGACTTTCAAATAAATAAATCTTTTTGAAAAGAGCTTATGCTGATGGGTAGTGGTCATGGAAAATGTATGGGACATTTTGCAGCAAGATTTTGGATGAATTTTCCAACCCCTGAACCTCCTAGAGATTAGAATAGACTTCTAATGCGTAACTTCCTCTTATGCTTAATTAGGTTTTTGTTTTGAATTGTTTTTGATGAAACAGCAAGGAATTCTGAGTTATAGACTTCCTATTTCAGAGACAGGAGAACAGTGATGCCTGCATTTTAATTAAATAATGCCTATCACCCTTTCTTAAGCAACAAATGATCACAGATTCTCTCTTTGCTGCTAAGTAATGAGCATGGTGATTCTTCCCACCATAACCACCTTCCCACCTACACTCCCTCCCCTCTTCCTCCTTCCTCTCCTATTGACATGGAATGCCTTACATAGCTAGGCTGAACTTTTAATCCACTTGGCCCTAGGTGTTCATACACTTCAACTCTGTGTGATTATTCATATGCCCTTTTTATGACAAGGCTTATGTCAGAATGACAAATTATATATTCACCTAATACTGAGAGTCATCAAATTGATTTCTATTTTCTTCTCTCTTAGGCAGTTCTTGAGGGGCAGAAATATTTATTTTGTATATCATGTATTTATTCAACTAAAAGACTGACTGTCAAGATGCTGAGTTTTAGTGTCAAAGCAAATATGTTTCTAGACCCCATGAAGTTTACAGTCTGGCAAGAAAGAGCCATCTACCCAAAGAATATTGTTTAACATAGTAAATGCTGGTGTGAAGTCAGTGGATAAAGATTGAAGCATTCTTAATCTAGCACTAACTCTAATCCCATGATCTCTAATTGAGAGAAGTAATCAGAAACACAGAACTCCATGTTACCCAGTTATCTCTTTGAATTTCTGATTAAAAAATAAAACATATCAAACAACACACAAATACCTAGGAGTGCATAATATTTATATACTATCTTGATATTAAAAATAAGAAAAAATAACCATGAAATAATAGCAACTTTGAATCTCCTTTGTTTTCTAGACAAGTTATAATCCTATGTGGTTCTTTATAGTAAAATATTACAGTAAATTACAGTACATCATTACAGTAAATTATTACAGTAAATAATTACAGTAAATTATTTTTGTAGGTACTCTTCATCTCACTCACATTTTTTTCCTTTTGATAAATCAGATTTTAAAAACTGAGACCCAAGAGAAAAGATTTTTAAGCTAGTGTTATATGTTGATTGGCTCTCTAAAAAAGATTTATTTATTTATTTGAAAGTCAGAGTTACACAGAGTAGAAGGGGAGAGAGAGACAGAGAGACATCTTCCATCTTTTGGTTCACCCACCAATTGGTCACAATGGCTCGAGCTGTACTGATCTGATGCCAGCAGCCAGGAGCTTCTTCTGGGTCTCCCACACAGATGCAGCTGCCCAAGGACTTGGGCCATCTTCCACCGCTTTCCCTGGCCATAGCAGAGAGTTGGATCGAAAGCAGAGTAGCCGGGTTCAACCTCCACCCATATGCAATGTCAATGCTTTACATGCTATGCCACAGTGCTGGCCCCTTGATTGGCCCTTAACTTAGACTTTTTTATGATATTAAAAAACACCATGCTTTTCTAAGCTCTTTCCATTCAGTTTCTATTTTGTAAACTCCAGATAATACTGTCCCCAGAATTAATCTAAGGTATAAATGCTATGATATAAGGCATTTAACCCCTTAACCTGTCTCTGAATACGCAGCTATGTTAGCTCTGTGTCCATTCTTCTGTCTCTGTACTAGATGAATAAAAAGACAGTTTAAAATGATTTGAAAAGAACTATAAGGGGTCGGTGCTGTGCTGCTGCTGCCAATTGGGGAGTGAACCAGCCAATGGAAAACACCTCTCTCTCTCTCTCTGTCTCTGCCTCTCCTTCTCTGTAACTCTGACTTCCAAATAAATCAATAAATCTTAAAAGAACTATAAACATCAATAAAACACAAATGAAAATTGTATTCTCAAAACTGGATATTAAACCATGCCTTCTACACCTCTGTTAAAAGCTACATTCTATCATAGTCATTTATGATTTCTAGGGCCAAAGTAGTAAATAAGATTTTTCTGGAAGAGACAGAGGTTATGAGGGAGCCAGGATTTGGGGTCAGTTAGCAGCAGTGAGTGTCACTCTTTCAGATTTGATTCAGGAAAGGAAGAAAGCAACTGATCCCTGAGATTTTGGTGGGGGGAAGGAAAGGAAGGAGGGACTGAATAAAAGCAAAGGCCCTCTGGTTGTGGGCACCCAGCCCTGACTACAGCCTTTGGGAGGGTCAGCTGGTGTCTCTAGGGATGCTGCAGCCTGTACTCCATTTCCCAGAGTTCCCAGGAGCTCGGATGTATTATGCCTTCTGAATGCCTGTGCACATGCGCGTGCTGCTGCCATTCTCTGGGGCCTGAGTTGGAACAGAGGGAGTTCATTCCCTGATCAGGGTCAGCCCTGGGGGCTGTGCTTCTCCTTCTCTGGCATTTACTCCATTTCCTGCTCTGCACGTGCGATCCCAGGCAGTTTCCAAGTGCTCACCCTAAGCCTGCCTCCTGCTGCGTCTTCCCTCTTCATCCTCCACCTGTGGGTCCCACTTACCAGGGAGTCTCTTCCCGCCACTCCCCGAATCGCTCCCCGCGTGTCCAGAAGAAAGGGTACCTGCTCCAGGGACTTTCTGCTGCAGGTTTGGCATGCAGGAAGGGGCGGGGACATGTGTGGGAGAAGGGTGGGTGCCAGGGTGCCATCGATCATGGCAGCTTCCCCCGAGGTCAGGACTGGGACCCGGGCTGTTCTGTCTCCCACCTCCACTTCCCAGGCTCCCAGTGCCTGGAATCTCTCCTGCAGGACCTCACCCAAACTGTCCCTAATGTGCTTTATTTAGTGGTTACAGGAGAGAGGGGGCAGCATTCTGGGAACATGCACACGCAGGGAAGGAAGGCAGAAAGACTCCGGCTCTCCACAGTTAAATAAGCTGGGTTCCCACTGTGGGTGGTCTCAGAATGCAGTCTGGCCAGGCCTCTTGATGTTTCCTGGGCTGGTTCCTGCAGGGTGGGGCTGGGTGGCCTTCAGCAGGGAGCCTGGGGCAGCAGAGGGGTGGGAAGGAGGATCTGACTAGGATCTGCCCCACTGCTCTCATCTTGCACCTCATCTTCCTGGTGGGGAGCAGTGTGAAGTGTGCATTGATCCCTCTCATATTAATTATCAGATTTTTCCAATGTGGAATTTGAAGCTGTTCCAGAAACCTGGGGTGGGAAAACTCCCTTCTTTCAAACAGGCACAGAGACAGTGGAGGATCCAAGGAGTTTCTATTAATGGCCCTAGGCTCAGCTGGAATGATTTCCTGAGAACTGAGCATCAAATTCAAGTTTCTTAGCTGTTACAGCATTGGTGGGTTTAAATGGCAGCCTTCATGACTTAGGTCCACATTTCCAATGGTCAGGGGGTCCAGTATGTTTGTAAAAGAGATGCCAGGGACAGATTTATTAGGATAGCTTTATGACTGGAGTTTACAGAAGCAGAACTTAGGACATCTTCCCTCCCTAGATAAGATTTCAGTGGGCAGCTGTTTCACTCGTTAATTGTGAGCATCCACTTTTAAAGGTTTGTGTTGGATGGGGTCCACTTCTCTTTCTTTGATGATGTATTTGGCTGCTTTTCATATTCTGTCTTCAGCTATTTCTTCTCCTGTTAGCAAGGCTGTCAACTGTTTTGACCTGCCACTGATCCCTTTGCAAAATAAGAAGAGAACTAAAATTAATGCAAGTCTACTGTGTTGTCAATAACTGGAGCTACTTTTTTAAAGATTTATTTATTCATTTGAAAGAGTTACACAGAGAGAGGAGAGAGAGAGAAAGAGAGAGAGACGTCTTCTGTCCGATGGTTCACTCCCCAATTGGCAGCAACAGCTGGAGCTGTGCCAGTCTGAAGCCAGGAGCTTCTTCTGGGATGAAGCTGGTTTTTAAAATAATTATTTATTTATTTGAAAGGCAGAGTTACAGAGTGGTAGAAGCAGAGATGGATGGCTGGAGCTGTTTGGATCCAAAACCAGAAGCCAGGAGCTTTGTCCAGGTCTCATAGGTGGGTGCAGGAGATGAGGGATTTGGGCCATCTTCTACTGTTTTCCCAGGCCACAGCAGAGAGCTGGATGGGAAGTGCAGCAGCCAGGATCCCAACCGGCACCCAGATAGGATGCTGACACTGCAGGCAGTAGCTTTACCCACTATGCAACAGTGTTGCCCACTAACTGGAGCCCTTTTAATCTGAGTTTGCATAAAGTGGAGAATTACAACATCATAAATACAGATAAGTAACATCTTTTTCTCTGCCCAGTACTTTACAGTTACCCAGTGATCCACTGAGAATCTTACATTCCACACTGTGTAATTAAGAAGGCCAGTTACTTGTCTTATTTTGGGTTCTGTGGTTAAACCCATGACATTTTTGAAATGGGAGGATATTAGTTCTACAATTTCATAAAGACTGCTCTGTGGAAGCATCAATAGAAGTTATAACTGTGAGAGTGGTAAGAAAGAAGAATGGAAGAAATAAGTACCCCTTACGTCACACAGAGATGTCCACAAATGGAGTAGAAGATGTGCCCTTGAAAACTATGGCTGACTTTCTGGGACAAACTGTGTTTGAGTGCTTCACATGTTCTGATAGAAAGGTGTTGCCACCAGGTTATTAGTATATTTATTTAGTTAGTTTTTAAAGATTTATTTATTTATTTGAAAATCAGAGCTACACAGAGAGATAAGGAGAGATAGAGAGAGAGAGAGAGAGAGAGAGAGAGAGAGAGAGAGATGTCTTCCATCAGGTTCATTTCCCCAATGGCTACATCATTGTGAACTTTGCTCAGTTCCTGACCTATACCTTTCCTTTAACCTAGTACTTTGCCATGTAGTAGCCCATGAAAACTGCAGACTGCATAAATGAATGAATATTTGGAGGGTTGTGATTTCTTAGAGGAACATCATGAGACAGAAGGAATAAAACAAAACAAAAGTATCCTCCGTATATAGAAGATATACTGTTTTTGCAAGCTATAGAGAAGAGGAAGAAGGAAAGTAGTGAGACTGGAAAGGTTGTGGCAAAGGTAATAGGCACTAGTCAAGAATTCAACAAGCCCATTAGGAAAGTATTAAGGATTCTTTACTTCCATGTAGACTCTGCCCTCTAATGGTGAACAGGGTCCTCTAAACCCACTTGTTGCACAAATGAAAACCCAAGCATTGTCTTCTCCCACAGATGGAGTCTGCTATTGGTTTTGATTTACATTTCCCTAATGGCTAGTGATATTGGGCATGTTCATCTATGTCTTGACCATTGAGATTTCTTCTTCTGAGAAACATCTATTCTGATCATTGCCCATTTCTTACGTGTACATTTTGCTTCTTGTTTGGAGTTTTTCCAGTTCTATATATGTATGTTCTGGCTATCAATGTTTTCTCATAGTCAGAGTTTTCAATGTTTCCTGCCATTCTGTCCATTGTATCTTCACTCTGTTGATTACTTTGTTATGAAGATGTATCTTAATTTGATATGCTCAAATTTGTATATTTTATTTTGTTACTTGTGCTTTTGGAATCTGACCCAAAACTGTTGTCTATGCTAATGTTTTACAGTTTCTCATATGTTTACTTAGGTTTTGGGTTTTTTTTAACATACATAATTTTATTACAAATTTTTTTTAAAAAAAACAACACAGAATGCAACATCCTAACAAAAAATCCAAATTTACAAATGATACTAATTCCTACAACTTTGCTGTGCTACCATACACAAGTCAAGAAATTAAAGAAACCATTAAATATTTAGGAACATTCAACATCAGAAGCTTTAAAATCTAACTGTATGTAGTAGCCCCTCAAAAAGCTACAACCTGCATTTTTTAAAAAAAGTATTTTCTCTACAAAGAATCTTATCAGCTATACAAAAATCTGTACAGTTTTTTTATACTGAAGCTAATATTGAGCTGCACTTGAATTCACATTCTTAGCAAAACAACTGCCTGAGCACACACGCACACTCCACACTCATCATTACAGGATAGCCATTTATTCTTCATCTTCATCCTCTTCCTCATCATCTTCATCTTCTTCCTCTTCCTCTTCTTCCTCCTCATCTTCAGGTTCATTCTTCTTCTTTGAGCCTGTGGGCCTACCAGGGCCCTTCTTTCCCGCTTCACTTTTGCCCTTGGCACGGTATGCAGCAATATCCTTTTCATATTTCTCCTTTAGCTTAGCTGCTTTCTGTTCATATGGTTGTTTATCTTTGGCTGACTGTTCAGACCACATCTCACCCAATTTTTTTGCAGTGTCCCCAATGGACAGGCCAGGGTGTTCACTTTTGATCTCTGGGCGATGTTCAGAGCAAAAGAGAAAGAAGGCAGATGGTGGTCTTTTAGGAGCATTAGGATCCTTTTTCTTTCCCTTCTTATCACCCTTGGGAGGAACGTAATTTTTCAACTCCCTGTCATAACGAGCTTTATCACTTTTTGCCATATTTTCAAACTTGGACTTTTCCTTTGCAGACATGGTCTTCCATCTCTCCGAGCATTTCTTAGAGAATTCTGTGAAACTGACCGAAGAGTCAGGGTGTTTCTTCTTGTGCTCTTCCCGGCACATCTGCACGAAGAAGGCATAGGAGGACATTTTGTCCCTCGGCTTGTTGGGGTCTCCTTTACCCATGACAACAGAACGGCGGCCACCTGGTGCGAGTTGTTCCTCAGACTCCCGCAGAGCGGCCAGATCCGACGGCATTGCTTCCTTCCCTCAGCTCCGGCATGAACTCAGGATGTGAGGGCGATCTGGCTGCGACATCTGTCACCCCATTGATCGCCAGGGTTGCTTCGGCTGATCTGGCTGGCTAGGCGGGTGTCCCCTTCCTCCCTCACCAATCCACGTGCGTCCCTCCCGAAGCTGTGTGCTCGGTCGAAGAGGACGACCTTCCCCGCTAGAGGAGGACCGGTCTTCGGTCAAGGGTATACGAGTAGCTGCGCTCCCCTGCTAGAACCTCAAAACAAGCTCTCAAGGTTTTGGTTTTATATTTAGACTTTTAATTTACCTTGAGTTGCTTTTACATAGTGTATGAGGTGTTGGGGTATCTTTTCAGGCTTCTACATATGGATAATCACTTTCCTTTAAACCATTTGCTAAAGGGATTCTTCTTTCTCCTGTTTGTTTTATTTCCTTTATTAAATAGGGGTTGGCTGTAGAAAAGTCAGTTTATTTCAGCTGCCTATTTTTTCCATTGAACTATGTGTCTGTTTTTCCAACAGTGCTAACACTGCTTCTATTTTTTTAAGATTTCTTTATTTGAAAGGCCAGATGCTTCTTCCAAGTCTCTCATGTGGGTGCCAGCACTCAAGAACATGGTCCATCTTCCACCAATTTCCCAGGTGCATTAGTAGGGAGCTGGATTGGAAGTGGAGAACCTGGTCTTCTAGCAACAACATATGGGATGCATGCACAGCAGGACAAGGCATTAACCTACTACACCACAGCATCAAACCCTTCCTTATTTACTTCTGCTGTGATCTTTCATTATTCACTTTTCTACTGCCCCACAACTTGACTCATTCCTGTTTTTTTTTTTTTTTTTTTTTTTTTTTTTTTTTTTTTTTTTTTTTTTTTCTGGGTCCTGGATGATGGTAGTAGGTTGCTTCTGGGATATCTTTTTTATGTTAGTAGATACTTGGTAATCTAAAATCATAGTTTTTACTTTCTATATTTCTCTGCTAATCACAAGGACCTTCTAGATGACAGCAGAAAATGCTAGCAGAAATGAGGATATATTAATTTGCTAAGAAAATACCACAGAGAATATGATTTAAATCATGGAATTTTACTTCTCAGAGTTGTAGAGTTTGAAAATATCAGATCAAGATGCTAATAGGCTCGATTTTTCCAGAAGCCCTTCTCTGATGTGACAGACACATCTATCATTTGATCTGCTTAAAAGCACTTTCTTCAGGTAGAGTTATGTTGGTGGTTAGCACTTCAGTGTTTGAGTTTTAGGGAGGCACATTTCAGTCCACAACAGCAAAGGGGTCCTGTGGTCTACTTCAATGACAGCCATCTCTGCGGAGGACAGAAAGTTTGAAATCAGCATTAGGAGTTCTCACAGTATTACTGTCAGTGCTATCTCCATCAAATGTGCATTCATGTACACACAAACAAAACTACCTGTACACATAAACACATTCAACAGTGGAAATGCCTGATGGTTGTGTACAGGTAACATCAATATAATAATCCATAAGATGGCCTATTAGCAGACATTAAAAGAGAATTAGAAAGAATGACAACAAAATCTGCAGTTACCTATATTTATGTCTATATGTATGATATTCAGTATTTATAGTTGCTAAAAGATGAATACTGATGTGTGGAAATAAAAGCTAAACCTTACCTTGCAATATTGCAGCCTAGTCTACATGAAAGATGTCTTCCTAAAACCTTTCCCTGGGCCCACTCTGTGGCATAGTAGATTAAGCATCCACCTGCAGCACCAGCATCCCACATGGGCACCAGTTTGAGTCCCTGCTCCTGCATTTCCAATTCAGCTCTTTGCTAATGGTCTAGGAATGCAGTGGAATATGCCCTGAGTGCTTGGGCCCCTGCACCCATGTGAGAGACCTGGAGGAAGCTGCTGACTCCTGGCTTCCGGCACCTGGCTTCAGATCGGCCCAGCTCCAGCCATTCTGGCCATTTAGGGGTGAACCAGTGGATAGCAGACCTCTCTTTCTCTTCCTCTCTATATCTGTCACTCTGCCTCACAATAAATAAATACATCTTTTAAAAATCTTTCCCTTTTTAAATTTCTTAATTGTTTTAAAGATTTATTTATTTATTTATTTACAAGTTGAGTTACAGACAGAGAGGAGAGCCAGAGAGAAAGAGAGAGGTCTTCCATCTGATGTTCACTCCCTAATTGATTGCAACTGCCAGAGCTGTGCTGATCCGAAGCCAGGAGCCAGGAGCTAGTTCCAGGTCTCCCAGATCGGTACAGGGGCCCAAGGACTTGGGCCATCTTCTACTACTTTGCCAGGCCATAGCAGAGAGCAGGATCAGAAGTGGAGCAGCTGAGTATTGAACCGGCCCCCATATGGGATGCTGGAGCTTCAGGCCAGGGTGTTAACCTGCTCCACCACAGCACCAGTCCAACATTTTAAATTTCTGATACTCTAAAGTAGCAAAGGACTGCATTACATCTAGGAAAGATGTATTTAAAAATTATAAATCTAGTGCATTTTAGCAGAAGTCCTAACAAATACTTCTGATTTTCTCAACATTATGTATAAATAAATGATAGAATCAGTCATTGTCAGATTAATAGAAGTAGTTTGAGAGGATTGTCTCTCTTTCAATTGTGTTGAATAGTTTGAGAAGCATTAGTTCTTTAAAAGACTTGTAGAATTCAATAGTGAGGCTGTCTGATCCTGGACTTTTCTTTCTTGGGAGGGTCTTTATTACTCATCCAATCTCTGTCTTGGTTTTTGATTTGTTTAGCTTTTCTATGTGTCTTCATGACTCAATTTTGGTATATTGTGTATGTCCAGGAATCTGTTGATTTTTCCTCTAGGTTTTCCAATTTGTTAGCCATCACAACAGGTGCCCGCATCATATATTGCAGTGCTAATCTGAGTTTTGGGTACTCCACTTCCAAATCAGTTTCATGTTAATATCCCTGGGAAGAAATGGATAATAGCTCAAATTCTTTCCTTCTTGTCATCTAATTTGGAGAACTGTAACCTCAATGGGGACTTGAAACCTGGTCTTGCACAGTTGTAGCCATATAGAAAGTGAACCAGCAGATGGGAGATCTCTCTGCTTCTCTTTCCTTCTCTCTTTGTCTCTGTGTCTCTCTGCCATTTTTTATCATATTAAAATATTTAATTACTTATTTGAAAGAGTTACAGAGAGAGGGAGAGACAGAAATCTTCCACCACCTAATTCATTTTTGAGATGACTTTAATAGCCAGAGTGTGGCCAGGTTGAAGCCAGGAGCTTTTCCTCCGATGTGCGTGGCAGCATCCCAGCACTTGGGCCAACTTTCCCTGCTTTTTCAGTCCATTGGTAAGGAGCTGGATCAGAAATGGAATAGCTGGTACTTGAACTGGTGCACATACAGGATGCCAATATAACAGATAGCAACTTTGTCCACTGCACCACAACCACCAGCTCCTCTTTCTGGCTTTCCAATAAATAAATCTTTTGAAAAAGAATTTAAGGTAGTAAAAGTCATCATGACTGAGCAATGGCAAATTTATTGAAGTGATCGACTTTCTTAAAGGTCTATTTATGAATTTGAAAGGCAGCACTAGAAAGAGAGAGTGGGAGAGATGGATCTTCCTCCTGGTTTGTTCACTCCTCAAATGGCTGCAATGACTGTGGCTAGGACAGACTAATATCAGGAGCCAGGGGCTTCTTCCAGGTCTCTCACATGGGTGCAGGAGCCCCAATATTTGAGTCACCCTGTGCTGCTTTTCCAGACACATTAGCAGGGAACTGGATCCGTTTGGAGCATTAATGTCTATGATACTCTCCTTGCAGTTGAAGGATTTAGAATCCGTTTCAATTATGGGTGGGCTAAGTACAACAGCTCCCAATTGTCCAAGGTTTGGATTAGATGGGTTCTGAGAAATTTTGTTAAAATAGTTATTAATCATAACTCTCAGTTTAAGCTTTTCTTACCAAATTTTCATGTTTGCTGATGTTTATATCTATGGGAAAATTGGGTCTCTGGATTGCAACCAATGAAAGCATCCAGACTAACAGTAATAAGGTCAACAGTCAGCAGAATGATGTCCAGCTGAACTGAAATAGCTTTTCTTATTTGGTAGAGGGGTTACCTCCTGCATTATACTGACATACTGACATAGACAGTAGATATTGGAGCCTGTCTCTTCTGCCAAATGGAGAATGCCGCATTTTGATCCATCGTATATATATTTATATATTATAATATATATTATATATTTCTATACATAATATGGAATTACATATAATTATCATAAATATATAATATATAATTATATATAAATATTATATATGAATTTATTTATATATAAATATATAATTATTTCTGATCCAGCTCCATACCAATGGATTGAAAAAGCAGTGAAAGATGGTCCAAGTGCCTGGGTTGCTGCCACACACATTGGAGGAGGAGCTCCTGGCTTCAACCTGGCCACACTCTGGCTATTGAAGTCATCTCAATAATATATATATATATATATATATAATATATATAATAGTTATAGTAAATTATATAATATTATCTGTTTATAATTATTATATATTATATAATATATTATATGATAAAGCATAATATATTTTATATATGAATATATTTATATACATAAATATATATAAATAAATGTAAATATATATATATAGAATTTATTTACGTATTTGACAGGTGTACTTACAGACAGTGAGAGGAAGAGACAGAGAGAAAGGTCTTCCATATGCTCATTTACTCCCCTAATGACTGCAATGTCTGCAGCTGGGCCAATCTGAGCTAGGAGCTTCCAGGTCTCCCACATTTTGGCAGGGACCAAAGCACTTGGAACAGCTTCTACTGCTTTCCCAGGCTATTGCAGAGAGCTGGATGGGAAAAGGAGAAATGGGGACTAGAACTGGTGCTCATATGGGGTGCCAGCACTGCAGGTAAAGGATTACACCACTGCACCACAGTGCTGGCCCCAGTCTATCCTTTATTAAGAAGATCTCAGTAATCATGTTCAGGTATTGCTGTCCTATATTCATGGCCAAAGTCCTAGCAGGCAACATGGTTTGGAGAATCGTAAGCACAAGGTGTGTAGGAGACTTCATTTCTCATACAGCACAGTTAATAACAAGGTTCCAAGAGGGGAAATTACTTGCATCATAGTCTTTGAGAACTAATGGACATCACAGGTGATCTAAAGAATTTAGAAGGTTTGTGAGCCCCTAGAGTGAAAAAGTCACAGGGAGCACAAGGACAGTGCCTAGAGTTTATTTTGATGGATTTTAGCCCCTTTCATTGGAGGGAGGCCCGAAGAAGCTGGACTGATTAGTAAACCTCAGAAGTGTCTTTTCAAGGTGAAGGCAAACTGAGACTGAGGGGTTTTTGGAAAAACGTTGAACAAAAGACATTTCCCACACTTGGTTAAAACACATCATTTATCTACTGATTTTCATCAAATCTGTTAACATTAGGTATAAGGTACAGTGGACATGGTGGATGGCATATAGCAATATGATTTTAGTAATATATCATGAGGTGCTTTTTTTAAATGGATTTAGCAGGTAAAATTGGGCTACCTAATGGGATGTAGCTGGAATAATCACCTTTTTGTTAAATAAATCTGAGGTAATATATGTTAGTGTATGAAGACATTGAGTTTTCTGTTATTGGGCCTTCTTGGTTATTTTAATCTGGGATCTGCGAATTCTCATTTTCTTTATTTTATTCCTCATCATGTCGGACCAACTCTGCTGCTTTGGGGATTTTTTTAGTACATCTGACATTTGGAAATTTAGACAATAGTATAGTTAAAAAGAGATGTACCAAGTAAAGTATTTTTATTCTGATACATATTTTGGAATTCTTCTAAAATTCCTATTGAGTATCCTTGTTAAATTTAGTTGCATCCCAGGTTAAGACTTATTGGAGGCAGGCGCCATGGCTCAATAAGCTAATCCTCCACCTGCGGTGCAGGCACACCAAGTTCTAGTCCTGCTGGGAGAGCCAGATTCTGTCCCAGTTGCTCCTCTTCCAGTCCAGCTCTCTGCTATGGCCCAGGAGTGCAATGGAGGATGGCCAAAGTGCTTGGGCCCCTTACCTGCATGGGAGACCAGGAGGAAGCACTTGGCTCCTGGCTTTGGATCAGCGCCATGTGCCAGCCACAGCACACTGGCGGCAGCGGTCACTAGGGGGTAAACCAACAGAAAAAGGAAGACCTTTCTCTCTGTCTCTCTCTCTCACTGTCCACTCTGCCTGTCAAAATAAAAAATAATTTTTATAAAAAGACTTATTGGAGCCACTTTAGTGATTATACCCATGAAACTTTGTTAATAAATGCAAATAGAACCTGGGAAAATTGATGTATATCTTATGCTGTAGAGACTTAAGATTGAACATCTTTTTTTAATCTTTTTTAATTATATAATTTAAAAACAAATTTGAGATTTTTTTTTTACTTTACTAAGTCACAGCTCTGGCCCCATTAATATGACTTAACAATGTTTTTTCCTCTCAGACTTATCTCTATTGTTTCAGTTAACTGCATGCCTTTTCTTTACATTCAGATTCCCTCAGCTCTCAAAGCTTATTCATCTTAATTCTGTTGTTCCTATTTCCCTCCCTTTTATTCTGTCCCTAGGCTAATTGAGGTCATGATTCTCCATTCCTTCTGTGTGGTGTCACAGTAGGCTTGAAGTGTTCTTTTTCTCTTCTGATTTCTAAAGAAAGAAATTATGTATTCCCCCAGTTTAGATATTTTAATAATGCACTCTAAAACAAAGGTTAAATGTTCTTAATTTGACAAGAATTTTCAGGGCCAGTGGTGTGGCATAGTGGGTAGAGCCACCACTTGCAGTGCTGGCAGCTCATATGGATCCAGATCTCTGCTAAAGCCTGGGAAAGCAGTAGAAGATGGCCCAAGTCCTGGGCCCCTGCACCCATGTGGGAGACCTGGAAGAAGCTCCTTGCTCCTGGCTTTGGATTGGCACAACTCTGGCCATTGCAGCCAACTGGGGAGAGAACCAGTGGATGGAAGACCCCTCTCTCTTCTCTGCCTCTCTCTGTGCAACTCTGACTTTCAAATAAGTAAATAAATCTTTAAAAAAAGAATTTTTTCTAATTTTAGATTTGTTCTACTTCATTGCCACTTCAGGGTGTGTGTAAGGAGTGCATATCCAGTTTTTCTATTTTGGAATTTTGGGATTTTGTATTAGCTCTGCTGTGTATTCATTTTTCTTGAGCATTGGTGATATCTTCTCCTTAGTTGTATTAAGAGAGAGAGCAATAGCCCTCATGTCTTTTTAGGTAAGTAAGACATATTAAAAACAGAGCATTCAGTATACATTCATAGTATTTTGACTTGTTCAATTGATTTTCCTGAACTCCCTTGGATATTCTTGGTCTTTGCTGTACAACTTTCTATACTCATTAATTCTTTGATATTCCCAAATCCAGAAAATGAATGACTCAACAGCTGTGTTCCTGTATTTGCTGGGACTCAGGGTAAGAAGCAAAGTGGAGGTGTTCAGGAATCTAAAGGTACATGCTACATAGCAAAGCACATCATTTCCTATACAAAGTGACTGGGAAATCCAGAATCTTTTGCACACATATTGGATCCTGAACTATTACTGGACTATTCAGTAAGATTTTAATGTATTTATTTTCTGTGTGTGTGTTTGTATTTCTAAATAAACTCTGCTGGGCTACTTAACATTAACATGTATTGCAGAATTCTTTCATCAGTTTTTACTTTTAAAAAGTTTCTTTTTCAGTTTTATGGGAGAGGGTAGAAGTTTTCTGCTATGTAACTGAAAATTTATTCATTCATTAAACTTAAAAATATTTGTTGCAAATGGGTGGAATACTATTAATTCTTGTGTGATTTTCATGAAACTAAATACATTCTCTATTTTGTTTTGCTTAAAATTTCTGCATGTGTGGACTTCTTTTTTCCTTATTGCCCCAAATCCCTTTGTGTATTGGGATGGCAAATGGGTTTTACACTGGACAAAACATGTTATTTTGGCAAAGAAGTACTTAGCATTCCTGCTTCAAGTATTCAAATATTGCATTGGAAATCAGTATATTTGTTTACTGTACAAATGTCCTTCATACAATTTTGTAATCTTCTGGGATGGGAGAGGAAGCAGGAAATAGGAGGATTATGGGTGGGAGGGATGTTTTGGGGAGGGGAAGCCACTGTAATCCAAAAGCTGTACTTTGGAAATTTATATTTATTAAAAAAATTAAACAATTTTGTAATCTTCATCTTCCTTTTTATTTCATCCTTTTTAAAAAAAGATTCATTTATTTTACTTGAAAGTCAGAGTTACACAGAGAAGGAGAGAGAGAGAGGGAGAGCAGTCTTCCAACCACTGGTTCACTCCCCATTTGGCCACAATGGCTGGAGCTCTGCCAATACAAAGCCAGGAGCCAGCAGCTTCTTTTGGGCCTCCTATGCAGGTGCAGGAGCCCAAGGGCCTGGGCCATCCTCTACTGCTGGATAGTAAGTCTTACTTGCCTAAAAAGATGGATAGTAATTTGAGTAGCCAGGACTTGAACTGGCACCCAATTGGAATGTCAGCACTGCAAGCCACAGCTCTACTTGCTACTCCACAGCATCGGCCCCCTAAATTCTTATGAGTATTGCTACACGATTGGAATTTATAATTGATAATGCTGAACAATTGAAACTGTCTTATTTACAATTGTAGGACTGGATATGGCAGTTTTACTTGAAGTAAAGTATGTAGCCTGCTTATTGTATGATTTTCGGAAAAGCATGTATTTATATATAACAGCAGATCTGTTAATCATTTAAAAGTGAATTGTCATGATTACCCAGATGTAAAGAATGCAATATGTGCTAATGAGTTAGCAGTCACAGACATTTAGAATTAGAGGGATTTTAGAACTTTTTCAATACTGCAGTTTTTATGAAAAACTAATAATTTTTTTATTTGACAGGTAGAGTTATATACAGTGAGAAATCAGAAAGGTCTTCCTTCCATTGGTTCAGTCCCCAAATGGCTGCCACAGTTGGAGCTGTGCCCATCCAAAGCCAGGAGTCAGGTGCTTTCTCCTGGTCTCCCATCCGGGTGCAGGGCCCAAGCACTTGGGCCATCCTCCACTGCCTTCCTGGGCCATAGCAGAAAGCTGGACTGAAAGAGGAGCAACCAGGACTAGAACACTTTGCCCATAAGGGATACCAGCACCACAGGTGGAGAATTAACCAAGTGAGCCACGGCGCTGGCCCCCGATAAATTTACTCTTAACAAAATATCAAAATATCTTATTTAGTATAAAGTTAGTAGTGAAAAGAGACTACCTTGTTGAACACAGAAATTTGAGATTATATTTCTTGGTATTAATTTGCATCTTAAGGCTTATTGCCTAGTTTATTTCAATATTTCAATCTAATATTACTAATAATATCTTGTACTTAGTGGTTCACTGTGTGCCAGACAATATTCTTTTGATTTTTTAAAGGATTTATTTATTTATTTATTTGGAAGTCAGAGTTACACAGATATTGAACAAGAGGAAGAGAGAGAGAGAGAGAGGTCCTCCATCTGCTGGTTCACTCCCCAGATGGCCTAAAAGGTCAGAGATATGCCAATCTGAAACCAGGAGCCAGGACCTCTTCAGGGTCTCCCATGCAGATTCAGGGGCCCAAGGACTTGGGCCAACTTCCTACTGCTCTCCCAGGCTATAGCAGACAGCTGAATGGAAAGTGGAGCAGCCTGGACTTGAACCGGCCTCCATATGGGATGCCCCCACTGCATGCAGTGGCTTTACTGGCTACACCACAGCACTGGCCTCAAGACAATGCTCTAAAATGATGCATTAATTATTCCCAAATATTGAAAAGTGGCATGGTACACATTTGAATGTGTTGTTTTGTACTAGTTGTAGAAACAGTTTAAAATATATTTATATTTAAAAATGTAAGCTTTGATCTAAAGGTTTACTTTCCCTTAAGGTGCCTGTTTGGAAACTGAGAGATCATTGAAGTCTCAAGATAGAGTACAACTGATCTTATCCAAGCCTCCTTTATCACATGAGGATGCTAAATGCCAAGCCCAGAGAAGTTAAGTGAACTGTTCAAGGTCACATAGGTAAGTTGTGGCAGGGATAATTCTGTATTAGCATTAGGTATCCTGATACATAGGCCACTGTTCTGTCAATTTTGTACTCCTTCTGGAGTTAAAGATTCTAAGTTGTGGAAAATTGAATTTGGAAATTTAGTGGTTGCTATGTTGTTATGGTGAGAAATTTCTGTGTATAGCTATGAGTTGCTTAAATTTTATTCAATATATTTTTCTAGTATGTTTGCTATTTATTTGAAATGTATAACAAGTAGCTTCATCTATTTGCCAAAAGAATTTTTTGAAGATTTATTTATATTATTTGAAAGTCAGAATTACACAGAGAGAGAAGGACAGGCAGAGAGAGTGGTCTTCCATTCACTGGTTCACTCCACAGTTGGCCTCCATGGCTGGAGCTGTGCTGACTGGAAGGCAGGAGCCAGGAGCCTCTTCCTGGTCTCCTATGCAGGTGCAGGGGCCCAAGGATTTGGACCATTTTATAATGCTTTCCCAGGCCATAGCAGAGAGCTGGATAGGAAGTGGAACAGCCAGGTCTTGAACTGATGCCCCTATGGAATACCAGCACTGCAGGTGGCAGCCTCACCCACTATGGCACAGTGCCAGCCCTTGCCAAAAGAATTTATAGAAGCTATTCCATATATACACTTAACAATTATTTAGTTACTTGACACGAACTATCCCTGCATATTTGAAAATTTTGAATGGTATCACTTGGGTTTTAAGAATGTTATATTTTAGGTCTCTTAATATTTTTAGTGATGATGTTTTAAAGGCCCTTTCTGTTTTATGAAAAATGATAAGGATTTTGTTTTACAATGGCCATAGTATTACTACTTAAAGCAATAGATTAAATAACACTTTTAAACAAAGTCATTTAATACTGAATTCTAACACACTGGTATATTTTAAAGTGAGAAACCGGATTTCTTTCAGATATTCTAAAGAAGAATGATAATCAAAATTGAAGACATCTACAGTTTTTAATCACTTGTTTTAAATATTGGTCATAATGGTCCAATTTTGAGTTTAATTTTAATTAGCTTTTAAATGATTCAATATGTTTTATAGAAAAAATTCGGAGAACATAATTATATACTCAACCTCCCTCCCTTCTTTTTCCTTCTTTGTCATTTTTTTTTAGCTTATGAAATGACATTTTCAGTTTACATTACATTAAAAAGGGTTGTTGAGTCAAGGGACAAGTTTAACAGGCAAAAAGCAAAAAGATCCTAATTTAGAGGGAATACAGACAATGGCTCTAAACAATATTTGAATATCACATCTAAACAATATTTGAATAAATTGATAAATATTTTAATTTCTCCTACTAAAATGCTCAAAGTCTTTAATGATTTATCAAATATTAGTGCAAAATTATGGATTTAAATGATCCCAAAAAGTGATGAATTTTTGTGTAATAAAGTCCAATTTTTGTCAAGGCTTTTTGACAGTCTCACAGAAAACTTATGTTTGTGAATGGGAAGAATAATACCAAAATATCCATACTACCAAAAGCAATTTGCAAATTCAATGCAATCCCAATCAACATACCAACGATGTTCTCAGAGCTAGAAAAAATGATGCTAAAATTCACATAGAAACATGAGAGATGCTTAACATCTAAAGCAATATTATAAAGCAAAAAAAAGCTGGAGACATCACACCATATTTTAAGACATATTACAGGGGTCAGCACTATGACAAAGCAGGTAAAGTCACTGTCTGCAGTGCCGGCATCTCATATGGGTGCCAGTATGTTTCCCAGCTGCTCCACTTCTTATACCCCTCTCTGGTTATAGCCTGAGAAAAAAGTAGAAAATGGCCAAAGTCTTTGGGCCCCTGCACCTGCATAGAGACCTGGAAGAAGCTCCTGACACTTGGATTCAGATCAACAGAGCTCCGGCCATTGTGGCCATTTGGGGAGTAAACCAGTGGATGGAAGACCTCTCTCTCTCTCTGCCTCTACCTCTCTGTAACTCTGCCTTTCAAATAAATAAACTGCAAAAAAAAAAAAAAAGAAGAAGTGTTAGCACTGATATAATAACAGACACATAGTTCAATGGAAAAGACTTGGTAGCATAGAAATAAACCCAAATTTCTACCAGCAACTCATATTTAACAAAGGAACTAAAATGAACTGGAGAAAGAAGAATCTCTTTCACAAGTGGTGCAGAGGAACTTGATTATCCATATGTAGAAGCCTGAAAAGAGACTCCAACATCTCTTACACTATGTGAAAGTGAACTCATAGTGAATTAAAATGTAATCATAAGACCCAAACCCAAGTAAACATAGGGGAACTCTAAATATTGTCAACACACAATAGCTTTTCGGTAAGATTCCAATAGCAATAGTCACAAAAATAAAAACAGAGACATTTGAGTATATCCAACTAAGATACTTCTTCACAACAAAGTAAACATCAGAGTGTAGATACAATGAACAGATGGCAGGAAAAATTAAAACTCTGAATGTTTACAGATTTCCAGAACATTTACATGAATTGGAAAAACTCCAAAAAATACAGTGAAGAAACATCTGAATAGACATTTCTCAGAAGAAATGTAAATGGTCAAAACATGTGAATATGCCCGATGTCACTAGCCATTATGTAAATATAAATCAGAACACCATATCAGTCTCCAACACCTGTGGGAGAATACAACACTCAGGTGTTTGTGTGTGCAGCAAGTGGGTTTAGAGGACCCTGTTCACCTCTGGAGAGCAGAGTCTACAGGGAGGTAAAGAAACCTTACTGCGCAGGGGCATGCTAATCTTCTCTGTATCGTTCCAATTTTAGTATATGTGCTGCCGAAGCGAGCGCATGTGCTGCCGAAGCGAGAAAGAGATGAAAAGAATTTATCTCAGCTAGCCACTAATATTCAAGAAACAAGGTCTTCAGGAAAGCCAACTCAACTGACATTTTCATGTCATTGTTAAATAAAGGAAAAATTATCTAGGTTCAGCAATACGTAGTTTATAAGAGAAAGACTACAGAGTAATTTCCTTGGCATAGAAATAACTTTGTCTTTTTTTTTTATCTATGAGGGCTTGCTATCACCACCACACACCCACATCCCATATACAAATGCCTGGCTTGAGTGGTAGCTTCTCTGCTTTGAGGCAAGTTTCTGCTAGTGTGCACCCTGGGAGGAGATGGAGGATGGCAGAAGTGCTTGGGTCCTTGCACCCAAATGGGACATCCAGAATGAATTCCCAGTTCCTGGTTTTGGCTTGGTCAAGCTTTGGCTATTGCAAGTGTCTGGGGAGTGAAACAGTGGTTCCCTCTTCCTGTCACTCTGCCTTTCAAATCAATAACTGTTGTTGGTAATGACTAATAATGATATTCACTGATTGTCAAATTTTGAATCTATTAATTATAGACAATTTCTCTTTGTAATTTTAAACTTTCATAATGTTCTGTTGCCAATTTCATCACTAGAAATAAAAACTTTTCCTCAAAAAAAAAGAAACCTTACTGCTTTCCTAATGTGCTTATTAAGTTCTTGACCAGCGCCTGTTAGTCTTGCTACAAACTTTCTAGTCTTACTACTTTCCTTCTTCTTCCTCTTCTCTGTGACTTGTAAAATAGTATACATTCTATATACTGTGGATACTTTTGATTTATTTTATTCCTTCAGTCTCCTATGAAGTTCCTCCACAAAAGCACAGCCCTTAAGATATTCATTCATTTATGCAGTCTGCAGATTTCATGAGCTACTAAATTCCAAGTAGTATGTTAAAGGCAAGATCTGGGCCTAAGAGAAAAGTGGTCTAAATTCTGTGCCTAGAAGAGGATTTGGGACATAGTAGAACTTCAGTGAAGTGCTATGTGAATGACATGCACTCATTAAATGAGTAATCTAAAGCATACACTTCATTTAAGCAACACAGCAGCCCTACTCACCTCAGGTAGAGCAATTGAGAGGAATAATGTGAACAAAAATAAGACATCAATAAGTTGAATAATAACAGAGAAAAAACAAAATGAGATAGATGCCAACATTACTGAGCTATTTTTGAGGAATTAAATTGATAGAGGGGCTGGCATTGTGGCCAAGTGGGGAAAGCTGCAATCTGTGAGGCCAGCATAACATCTGAGTTCCACTTTGAGTTTAGGAATCTCCACTTCCAATTTAGCTCACTGCTAAACACCTGGGAAACCAGCAGAAGATGGACGAAGGACTTGGGTCCTTGCCACTGATGTGGGAGACTTGGATGAAGTTCCTGACTCCAGCATGCCCCAGGCTCAACTGTTGAAACTCTCTGGGGTGTGAGCCAGCAGATGAAAGCTATCTATGTCTTTCCCTCTCTCTCTAAATCCACCTTTCAAATAATAAAGATTTAATAAACAAATTAACTGATTTCAAAATACACAAAAACGTGAACAATACTATATCATTTTTATGCCAAACTGATAAAAAATAACAAATGCTAGAGAGCACATGGGAAAAGAAAACCGTCATATTTGGTGGGTGAAAACACAAGTTAGTACAGATGTTATGCAGAACAGTATGGTCATTCCTTAAAAAGGATAAAAATTGGGCCGGCGCTGTTGTGCAGTGAGTTAAAGCCCTGGCCTGAAGGGCCAGCATCCCATTTGGGTGCCAGTTCTAGTTCCAGCTGCTCTTCTTCCAATACAGCTTTCTGCTATCTCCTGGGATAGCAGTAGAAGATGGCCCAAGTCCTTGGGCCCATGCACCCATGTGGGAGACCCAGAGGAAGCTCCTGTCTCCAGGTTTCAGAATGGCATAACTCTGGCCTTTGTAGTCATCTGTAGAGTGAACCAGCTGATGGAGGACCTCTCTGTGTCTCTACCTCTATTGTAACTCTTTCAAATAAATAACAAAAATTTCAAATAAGATAAAAATGGACCTACCATTTGAGAGTTATCCTGCTCTTGGCTATATATAATAAGGAAATTTTATTAGAAGGAAAGGAGGAGAGCATATCAAAGATACAGCAATTTTCCCATAACACAGCCACTATAACACAGTTCACTGCAGCCAGGATTTGAAACCAATCTAGCTGTCCATCAGTGAAAAACAATGGACAGGGCAACCTCTTTTAGATACAAAAAAAGAACAAAATATTATTAAATTAATTGAAATAAGCCAGAAGCAGGAACACAAATGTCACCTGGTCCTTGTCACATGTGGAAGTGAAAGAAAATAATGGATCTGAACACAGAACTGTGATTACTAGAGGCTGAGAAGGGAAGCAGCTAGGGATAGAGGGGGATTGGATAATAGGCATCAAAAATCAAAGAGGCAGAAAGAACTTCTGGTGTTCCATAATATAATGAGATGACTACATTCAACCATATTAGGTTCTGTGTAAAGAACTGAAGGAGAGGAGCTGGTAGTCTCAAATCATGGAGAAGAATTAGAAACTGTAGTTGCTTGGGGGCCAGCATTGTGGCACAGTGGGCTAACACCCTGGCCTGAAGCACCAGCATCCCATGTGGGTACCAGTTCTAGTCCTGGCTGCTCCTCTTCTGATCCAACTCTCTGCTATGGCCTGGGAAAGCAGTAGAAGATGGCCCAAGTCCTTGGGTCCCTGCACCCAAGTGGGAGATCTGGAAGAAGCTCCTGGTTCCTGGCATCAGATTGGCAGAGCTCCGGCCATTGTGGCCATCTGGGGAGTGAACCAGCAGAGGAAGACCTCTCTCTCTCTCTGCTGCTACTTCTCTCTGTAACTCTGTCTTTCAAATAAATAACTCTTTAAAAACTTAATAAAACTGTAGTTGCTTAGCTTGATCACTTTTTACTGCATAAATGTGTGCAAATATTGCACTACACCCTGTAATAATGCATGACTAGGACACATTAATCACAAATTATTTCAATGAAATTTTAAAAATTAGAAGCATTTCTTTATATTAACAATGAACTATTTGAAAATGAAATTAGAGAAACATTTCCATGCATAGCAGCATAAGAACCAGGAACCAATGTCTTCAATGTTATCAGTGATGAATCAGATTCACAGACCCCAGCACTCAGTTTTTGCCATATACCTTACCATGGCAATTGTGGGCATATAGTAGTAAATCAATGGACAGGAATCCTTTGTCTCTAAATCTGCTAAATAAATAAACATGGAATTCATCAAAGAAAAAGAGATATCAATTTGGATGCCAGGCACAAAAACACATGCACTTGAGCTATCCTCCAGTTTGTGATGCCAACAAATCTTTCAGACATGTTACATTTTCAGAGACTTTTCTGTAATCTTGCTAAGCTTTCTGGAAATCTGCCTTATAGCAAAGGGTTTCCCAATTCCATTACACTCATGATTTTTCTTTTGTGTGATATATTAGTTTACCATCTAGAGATAATTTATGGTACAAAACTTTTCTATGCATGCATGTTTTCTCATTTGTGAGTCTATTCATGGGAATTGAAGACTGATTTATAACAGAAATACATTTTCCAAATTCATTGCATAGACTTTTGTTCCTTATGAATTCTCTGAAGTCTGTTGATGTCTAATTTCTGGCTAAAGGTTTTATTGTATTTACAGCATGCAAAGACTATCACCTTTTGTGAATTCTGTATCTATACAAGCCTGAAATAAAGAAAATGTTTTTGCACAATCAGTATACGCCTAAGAAACCACCTGTGTCAATTCTCTGATGTACCATTGACTTCTGACTCTAATAATATTTATAAGCTTTCTCCTTTACATGAGTCTCTGTTGGATAGGATGTGATTTCCAGCAAAAGGTTTTGTCACAATACTTACATGAATTTTGGAGAAAAGCTCTTCCACATTCATTATATTGTTAAGGTCTCTCCCTTGTTCAAATTCCATGATGGATTATGAGGCATTACCTATGTGAAATGACTTTCTCACATTTATTTCATTCATTAGATATATATGTTGTGCATTCTGATATAAGGAGAGATTTGGGCAGAGCTTTCCAACACTCATTACACCCATAAGGTTTCTCTCCCACGTGAATTCCCTGTTGTCGTATGAGGTATGGCTTCTAATTAAAGGGATTTTACTTTCAAAGGAGTTTTTCCCTATATGAATTTGATGATGTACAATGAGGGCTGAATTATGGTAAAAGGCTCTGAGTCATTACATTCATAAAATTGCTCCCCATGAGAATTCTTTTATGTTTGATGAGGTCTGATTTGCACCACAAAGGCTATTCACATGTATTACATTCATGCATTTCTCCCCTTGGTGAATTCTCTAATATTTCATGAGATATAACTTGCACAAAAAGGTCAAGTAGAAAATTCCCTGTGTGGATTCTCTGATATCTTATGAGTTATGAAGTACAGCAAAGAGGCTTTCCACCATCCTTCCATCCATAAAACCTACCTAAATTGAGCAACAAAGATATAGAAAACGTAAACACACACATAACCGGATGGAAATGATATCAGTAATAAAGACCCTCGCCGCCAAGAAAACCCCAGGACTGGATGGCTTCACTGCTGAATTCTAACAGACATTTAAAGCACTAACTGCAATTCTTCTCAAGTTATTCAAAACAATTGAGAGAGAGGCGATTCTCCCGAATTCTTTCTATGAAGCCAACATCACCTTCATTCCTAAACTTGAAAAAAGTGCAACAAAGAAAGTAATTATAGACCAATTTCCCTGATGAACATACATGCAAAGATCTGCAACAGAATTCTGGCCAATTGAATCCAACAATGCATCAGAAAGATCATCCACCCAGACCAAGTGGGATTTATCCTTGGTATGCAAGGATGGAACCAAAGGCTTTTCCACAGTCATTTCATTTATAAGCTTTCTCCATGGTGTGAAGGCTCTGATACTTTCTGAGGTTTGACTTCTCAGCAAAGGTTTTTCCACAGTCATTGCAATCATAAGGTTTCCCCCAGTACAAATTGTCTGATGCTTTGTGAGCTTTGATTTCTCAGCAAAGGCTTTTCCACAATGATTGCATTCATAAGGTTTCTCCCCTCTGTGAATTCTCTGATGATTTATGAGTTTTGCCTTCTGGCCAAAGGATTTTCCATAGTCATTGCGTTCATAAGGTTTCTCACCTGTGTGAATTCTCTGATGATTTATGAGGTGTTTCTTCTGGCCAAAGAACTTCCCACAGTCATTACATTTGTAAGATTTCAACCCTGTGTCAATTCTCTGATGTCTAATGAGATCTGACTTCTGGTGAGTGGTTTCCACACAATCATTACACACATGAGGGTTTTCCACAATATGAGTGCTGTGATGGAGGGTATGGCAGAATTTAATACTGAATGACTTCCCACAAGGTTTACATGCATAGGATTTCTTCCCTATATTTGGTCTATGATTCAGTCTAACATGTGATTGGTAAATGACAGGTTCCACAGTCCCAATATACTTATAAATGTTCTCTCTTTTCAGGTGAATACAATCAGAATTCCACAGTCAGTCAGCTGGGAGGGGTGGATGAATCCGGAAACAGCTGGTTTCCTTGTACTAAAACAAGCGCCATATCACAAAGGACTCTTACATTTCTTTTTCTTTTTTGCATTTTTCACATTTTCTTATTTATCATGGTTTGTAATAAATTTTCTGATGTGGGTTGTGGTTTTGAGGCTGGCTTAAGGAGTTCAGGGAACCAGAGGAATGGTCTTTTTCAATTAGGGCACAGCTGTTGGCTCTCTCCAATTCTGGCTTTCTGTCATTGCTTTGGGTGCCTCAGCCAATTTTTCGTTTTGAGCAACTTTTTCCTAAATGTTTTGTTGGTCTGAGTTGGTTTTGCCTTTTTCCTTTTCAAATTGTGTATTCTGATGCAATACAAACAAGGGTTTAGAACGAGGATCCATTATGAAATTGAAAAACAGAACATACTGGGTTTTGATGATTAGAAATCATAGGCAACATGACCAAGATGAGTTTTTGGGTTTTGGAAAATGACATAGAACCCTTCCACTGAGGGGCAGATATTAATTTCCTCCAAATCGAGAGAGAGTGCGATATTCAGGTGAATTCAATCAGAATTCCACAGCCAGTCAGCTAGGAGGGGTGGATGAATCCGGAAACAGCTGGTTTCCTTGTGTCTAAATCCAGCCAAATATCACAAAGGACTCTTGCATTTCTTTGACTTTTTTCTCATTTTTCTTTTTTTCATGGTTTGTAATGAATTTTCTGATGTGAGCTTTGGTTTTGAGGCTGCAATATAGAGTTCAGGGCACCGGAGGAATGGTCTTTTTGAAACACGGCACAGCTGTTGGCGTGCTCCAATTCTGGCTTTTGTCATTGTTTTGGGTGCCTCAGCTAACTTTTGGTTTCTTGAGTGGCAATTTCCTAAATGATTTCTGGGTCTCAGTCGGTTTTGCCTTCTTATTCCCAAATTTTGTATTCTGATGCAATACAAGCAAGATTTTGGACAGAGTAGCCATTATGAAAGAAAAAAAAAAACGCAGCAAATTGCCCTTTCAGGATTAGAAATCTATAGGCAACACGATCAAGATGAGTATCTGTGTTTTGGAAAATGGCATGGAAAGCTTCTGCTGAGGGGACAGATTCTAATTCCCTCCAAATTGAGTGTGAGAGCGATTTTGAGGTGAATTCAATCAGAATTCCAAAGTCAGTCTCTGGAAGGGGGGGATGAATCTGGTAACAGCCAGTTTCCTTGTGTCTAAATACAGCCAAATATCAAAAAGGACTCTTGCATTTCTTTGGCTTTTTCACATTTCCCTTATTTATCATGCTTTGTAATGAATTTTATGATGTTAGGTTTGGTTTTGTGGCTGCAATATGCAGTTCAGGGCACTGGAGGAATAGTCTTTTTCAAACAGGGTACAGCTGTTGGCTTGCTCCAATTCTGGCTTGCTGTCATTGTTTTGGGTGCCTCAGCTGAAATTTGGTTTCTTGAGTTTCACTGCGATTTTCAGGTTAATTCAGTCAGATTTCCACAGGCAGTCAGCTGGAGGGGTGGATGAATCTGGGAACAGCCAGTTACCTTGCAACTAAATCAAGCCCAATATCATTATGGATTCTTGCATTTTTTTGGCTTTTTTCTCTTTTTTCTTATTTATCATGGTTTGTAATGAATTTTCTGATGTGAGCTTTGGTTTTGAGGCTGGCATATTGAGTTCAGGGCACAAGAGGAAGGTTCTTTTTCAATCAGGGCACAGCTGTTGGCTTGCTCCACTTCTGGCTTGCTGTCATTGTTTTGGGTGCCTCAGCTGATTTGTGGTTTCTTGTGTGGCAATTTCCCAAATGTTTTCTGGGTCTGAGTTGGTTTTGCCTTCTTCCTTCCCAATTTTGTATTCTGATGCAATGCAAAGAAGAGTTTGGACAGAGTAGCCATTATGAAATAAAAAACAGAGCAAATAGGCATTTGAAGCTTATGAATCTATAGGTAACATGACCAAGGTGAGTTTTTGTGTTTTGGAAAATACAGTGGAACACTTTGGCTGAGGTGACAGATATTAATTGCCTCCAAACTGAGTTTCACTGTGATTTTCAGGTTAATTCAGTCAGAATTCCACAGGCAGTCAGCTGGAGGGGTGGATGAATCTGGGAACAGCTGGTTTCCTTGCGAATAAATCAAGCCCAATATCATTATGGATTCTTCTTTTTTTTTTTTGGCTTTTTTCTCTTTTTCTTATTTATCATGCTTTGTAATGAATTTTCTGATGTGAGCTTTGGTTTTGAGGCTGGCATATTGAGTTCAGGGCACAAGAGGAAGGTTCTTTTTCAATCAGGGCACAGCTGTTGGCTTTCTCAAATTCTGGCTTGCTGTCATTGTTTTGGGTGCTTCAGCTGACTTTTGGTTTCTTGAGCAGCAATTTCTAAAATGATTTCTGAGTCTGAGTCGGTTTTGCTTCTTATTCCCAAATTTTGTATTCTGATGCAATACAAGCAAGACTTTGGACAGAGTAGCCATTATGAAAGAAAAAAAAAAAACACAGCAAATTGCCCTTTCAGGATTAGAAATCTATAGGCAACACAACCAAGATGATTTTCTGTGTTTTTAAAAACAACATGGAACGCTTCTGCTGAGGTGACAGATTCTAATTCTCTCCATATTGAGTGTGAGTGCGATTTTGAGGTGAATTCAATCAGAATTCCAAAGTCAGTCTGTGGAAGGGGGGGATGAATCTGGAAACAGCCAGTTTCCTTGTATCTAAATCCTGCCAAATATCACAAAGGAGTCTTGCATTTCTTTGGCTTTTTCACATTTCCCTTATTTATCATGGTTTGTAATGAATTTTCTTATGTGAGCTTTGGTTTTGAGGCTGCAATATGGAGTTCAGGGCACTGGAGGAATGGTCTTTTTCAAACAGGGTACAGCTGTTGGCTTGCTCCAACAATTCTGGCTTGCTGTCATTCTTTTGGGTGCCTCAGCTGATTTGTGATTTCTTGTGTGGCAATTTCCTAAATGTGTTCTGGGTCTGGGTTGGCTTTGCCTTCTTCCTTCCCAAATTTTGTATTCTGATGCAATACAAACAAGAGTTTGGACAGAGTAGCCATTATGAAATAAAAAACACAACAAATAGGCGTTTGAAGCTTAGAAATCTACAGGTAACATGACCAAGGTGAGTTTTTGTGTTTTGGAAAATAAAATGGAACACTTTGGCTGAGGTGACAGATATTAATTGCCTCCAAACTGAGTTTCACTGCGATTTTCAGGTTAATTCAGTTAATTCAGTTAGGATTCCACAGGCTTGCATTTCTTTGGCTTTTTCACATTTCCCTTATTTATCATGGTTTGTAATGAATTTTCTGATGTGAGCTTTGGTTTTGAGGCTGCAATATGGAGTTCAGGGTACTGGAGGAATGGTCTTTTTCAAACAGGGCACAGCTGTTGGCTTGCTCCAATTCTGGCTTGCTGTCATTGTTTTGGGTGCCTCAGCTGAAATTTGGTTTCTTGAGTTTCACTGCGATTGTCAGGTTAATTCAGTCCGAAATCCACAGGCAGTCAGCTTTAGTGGTGGATGAATCTGGGAACAGCCAGTTACCTTGCAACTAAATGAAGCCCAATATCATTATGGATTCTTGCATTTCTTTGGCTTTTTTCTCTTTTTTCTTTTTTTTCATGGTTTGTTATGAATTTTCTGATGTGAGCTTTGGTTTTGAGGCTGGCATATTGAGTTCAGGGCACAAGAGTATGGTTCTTTTTCAATCAGGGCACAGCTGTTGGCTTGCTCCACTTCTGGCTTGCTGTCATTGTTTTGAGTGCCTCAGCCGATTTGTGGTTTCTTGTGTGGCAATTTCCCAAATGTTTTCTGGGTCTGAGTTGGCTTTGCCTTCTTCCTTCCCAAATTTTGTATTCTGATGAAATGCAAAGAAGAGTTTGTACAGAATAGCCATTATGAAATAAAAAACACAACAAATAGGCGTTTGAAGCTTAGAAATCTACAGGTAACATGACCAAGGTGAGTTTTTGTGTTTATGAAAATAAAATGGAACACTTTGGCTGAGGTGACAGATATTAATTGCCTCCAAACTGAGTTTCACTGCGATTTTCAGGTTAATTCAGTCAGAATTCCACAGGCAGTCAGCTGGAGGGGTGGATGAATCCGGGAACAGCTGGTTTCCATGTGAATAAATCAAGCCCAATATCATTATGGATTCTTGTATTTCTTTGGCTTTTTTCACTTTTTTCTTATTTATCATGGTTTGTAATGAATTTTCTGATGTGAGCTTTGGTTTTGAGGCTGCAATATGGAGTTCAGGGCACTGGAGGAATGGTCTTTTTCAATCAGGGCACAGCTGTTGGCTTGCTCCACTTCTGGCTTGCTGTCATTGTTTTGGTTGCCTCAGCCGATTTGTGGTTTCTTGAGTGGCAATTTCCTAAATGTTTTCTGGGTCAGAGTCGGTTTTGCCTTCTTATTCCCAAATTTTGTATTCTGATGCAATACAAGCAAGATTTTGGACAGCGTAGCCATTATGAAATAAAAAACACAACAAATAGGTGTTTGAAGCTTACAAATCTACAGGTAACATGACCAAGGTGAGTTTTTGTGTTTTGGAAAATAAAATGCAATACTTTGGCTGAGGTGACAGATATTAATTGCCTCCAAACTGAGTTTCACTGCGATTTTCAGGTTAATTCAGTTAATTCAGTTAGGATTCCACAGGCTTGCATTTCTTTGGCTTTTTCACATTTCCCTTATTTATCATGGTTTGTAATGAATTTTCTGATGTGAGCTTTGGTTTTGTGGCTGCAGTATGGAGTTCAGGATACTGGAGGAACGGTGTTTTTCAAAGAGGGTACAGCTGTTGGCTTGCTCCAATTCTGGCTTGCTGTCATTGTTTTGGGTGCCTCAGCTGATTTTTGGTTTCTTGTGTGGCAATTTCCTAAATGTGTTCTGGGTCTGGGTTGGCTTTGCCTTCTTCCTTCCCAAATTTTGTATTCTGATGCAATACAAGCAAGATTTTGGACAGCGTAGCCATTATGAAATAAAAAACACAACAAATAGGTGTTTGAAGCTTACAAATCTACAGGTAACATGACCAAGGTGAGTTTTTGTGTTTTGGAAAATAAAATGCAATACTTTGGCTGAGGTGACAGATATTAATTGCCTCCAAACTGAGTTTCACTGTGATTTTCAGGTTAATTCAGTTAATTCAGTTAGGATTCCACAGGCTTGCATTTCTTTGGCTTTTTCACATTTCCCTTATTTATCATGGTTTGTAATGAATTTTCTGATGTGAGCTTTGGTTTTGAGGCTGCAATATGGAGTTCAGGGCACTGGAGGAATGGTCTTTTTCAATCAGGGCACAGCTGTTGGCTTGCTCCACTTCTGGCTTGCTGTCATTGTTTTGGTTGCCTCAGCCGATTTATGGTTTCTTGAGTGGCAATTTCCTAAATGATTTCTGGGTCTGAGTCGGTTTTGCCTTCTTATTCCCAAATTTTGTATTCTGATGCAATACAAGCAAGATTTTGGAGAGTAGCCATTATGAAAGAAAAAAAAAAAAAACACAGCGCATTGCCCTTTCAGGATTAGAAATCTACAGGCAACACGACCAAGATGAGTTTCTGTGTTTTGGAAAATGACATAGAACGCTTCTGCTGATGGGACAGATTCTAATTCCCTCCAAAATGAGTGTGAGTGCGATTTTGAGGTGAATTCAATCAGAATTCCAAAGTCAGTCTGTGGAAGGGGGGGATGAATCTGGAAACAGCCAGTTTCCTTGTGTCTAAATCCTTTCAAATATCACAAAGGACTCTTGCATTTCTTTGGCTTTTTCACATTTCCCTTATTTATCATGGTTTGTAATGAATTTTCTGATGTCAGCTTTGGTTTTGAGGCTGCAATATGGAGTACAGGGCACTGGAGGAATGGTCTTTTTCAAACAGGGTACAGCTGTTGGCTTGCTCCAATTCTGGCTTGCTGTCATTGTTTTGGGTGCCTCAGCCAATCTGTCATTTCTTGAGTGGCAATTTCCTAAATGTTTTCTGGGTCTGGGTTGGCTTTGCCTTCTTATTCCCAAATTTTGTATTCTGACGCAATACAAACAAGAGTTTGGACAGAGTAGCCATTATGATAGAAAAGAAAAAAAAACACAGCGCATTGCCCTTTCAGGATTAGAAATCTACAGGCAACACGACCAAGATGAGTTTCTGTGTTTTGGAAAATGACATAGAACGCTTCTGCTGAGGGGACAGATTCTAATTCCCTCCAAAATGAGTGTGAGTGCGATTCTGAGGTGAATTCAATCAGAATTCCAAAGTCAGTCTGTGGAAGGGGGGTATGAATCTGGAAACAGCCAGTTTCCTTGTGTCTAAATCCAGCCAAATATCAAAAAGGACTCTTGCATTTCTTTGGCTTTTTCACATTTCCCTTATTTATCATGGTTTGTAATGAATTTTCTGATGTCAGCTTTGGTTTTGAGGCTGCAATATGGAGTACAGGGCACTGGAGGAATAGTCTTTTTCAAACAGGGTACAGCTGTTGGCTTGCTCCAATTCTGGCTTGCTGTCATTGTTTTGGGTGCCTCAGCCAATCTGTCGTTTCTTGAGTGGCAATTTCCTAAATGTTTTCTGGGTCTGGGTGGGCTTTGTCTTCTTATTCCCAAATTTTGTATTCTGACGCAATACAAACAAGAGTTTGGACAGAGTAGCCATTATGAAAGAAAAAAAAAAAAAAAACACAGCGCATTGCCCTTTCAGGATTAGAAATCTACAGGCAACACGACCAAGATGAGTTTCTGTGTTTTGGAAAATGACATAGAACGCTTCTGCTGAGGGGACAGACTCTAATTCCCTCCAAAATGACTGTGAGTGTGATTCTGAGGTGAATTCAATCAGAATTCCAAAGTCAGTCTGTGGAAGGGGGGTATGAATCTGGAAACAGCCAGTTTCCTTGTGTCCAAATCCAGCCAAATATCACAAAGGACTCTTGCATTTCTTTGGCTTTTTCACATTTCCCTTATTTATCATGGTTTGTAATGAATTTTCTGATGTGAGCTTTGGTTTTGTGGCTGCAATATAGAGTTCAGGGCACCGGAGGAATGGTCTTTTTGAAACAGGGCACAGCTGTTGGCTTGCTCCAATTCTGGCTATTGTCTTTGTTTTGGGTGCCTCAGCTGAAATTTGGTTTCTTGAGTTTCACTGCGATTGTCAGGTTAATTCAGTCAGAATTCCACAGGGAGTCAGCTTTAGTGGTGGATGAATCTGGGAACAGCCGGTTTCCTTGCAACTAAATCAAACCCAATATCATTATGGATTCTTGTATTTCTTTGGCTTTTTTCTCTTTTTTCATGGTTTGTAATGAATTTTCTGATGTGAGCTTTGGTTTTGAGGCTGGCATATTGAGTTCAGGGCACAAGAGTATGGTTCTTTTTCAATCAGGGCACAGCTGTTGGCTTGCTCCACTTCTGGCTTGCTGTCATTGTTTTGAGTGCCTCAGCCGATTTGTGGTTTCTTGTGTGGCAATTTCCTAAATGTTTTCTGGGTCTGAGTTGGCTTTGCCTTCTTCCTTCCCAAATTTTGTATTCTGATGCAATGCAAAGAAGAGTTTGTACAGAACAGCCATTATGAAATAAAAAACACAACAAATAGGCGTTTGAAGTTTAGAAATCTACAGGTAACATGACCAAGGTGAGTTTTGTGTTTATGAAAATAAAATGGAACACTTTGGCTGAGGTGGCAGATATTAATTGCCTCCAAACTGAGTTTCACTGCGATTTTCAGGTTAATTCAGTCAGAATTCCACAGGCAGTCAGCTGGAGGGGTGGATGAATCCGGGAACAGCAGGTTTCCTAGCGACTAAATCAAGCCCTATATCATTATGGATTCTTGCATTTTTTTGGCTTTTTTCTCTTTTTTCTTATTTATCATGGTTTGTAATGAATTTTCTGATGTGAGCTTTGGTTTTGAGGCTGCAATATGGAGTTCAGGGCACAAGAGGAAGGTTCTTTTTCAATCAGGGCACAGCTGTTGGCTTGCTCCAATTCTGGCTTGCTGTCATTGTTTTGGGTGCCTCAGCTGATTTGTGGTTTCTTGTGTGGCCATTTCCTAAATGTTTTCTGGGTCTGAGTTGGTTTTGCCTTCTTCCTTCCCAGATTTTGTATTCTGATGCAATACAAGCAAGATTTTGGACAGAGTAGCCATTATGAAAGAAAAAAAAAAAACACAGCGCATTGCCCTTTCAGGATTAGAAATCCATAGGCAACACAACCAAGATGAGATTCTGTGTTTTGGAAAATGACATGGAACGCTTCTGCTGAGGTGACAGATTCTAATTCCCTCCAAATGGAGTGTTAGAGCGATTTTGAGGTGAATTCAATCAGAATTCCAAAGTCAGTCTGTGGAAGGGGGGTATGAATCTGGAAACAGCCAGTTTCTTTGTGTCTAAATCCTTTCAAATATCACAAAGGACTCTTGCATTTCTTTGGCTTTTTCACATTTCCCTTATTTATCATGGTTTGTAATGAATTTTCTGATGTGAGCTTTGGTTTTGTGGCTGCAGTATGGAGTTCAGGATACTGGAGGAACGGTGTTTTTCAAAGAGGGTACAGTTGTTGGCTTGCTGCAGTTCTGGCTTGCTGTCATTGTTTTGGGTGCCTCAGCCGATTTTTGGTTTCTTGTGTAGCAATTTCCTAAATGTTCTCTGGTTCTGAGTCGGCTTTGCCTTCTTCCTTCCCAAATTTTGTATTCTGATGCATTACAAGCAAGATTTTGGACAGCGTAGCTATTATGAAATAAAAAACACAACAAATAGGTGTTTGAAGCTTACAAATCTACAGGTAACATGACCAAGGTGAGTTTTTGTGTTTTGGAAAATAAAATGCAATACTTTGGCTGAGGTGACAGATATTAATTGCCTCCAAACTGAGTTTCACTGCGATTTTCAGGTTAATTCAGTTAATTCAGTTAGGATTCCACAGGCTTTCATTTCTTTGGCTTTTTCACATTTCCCTTATTTATCATGGTTTGTAATGAATTTTCTGATGTGAGCTTTGGTTTTGAGGCTGCAATATGGAGTTCAGGGTACTGGAGGAATGGTCTTTTTCAAACAGGGCACAGCTGTTGGCTTGCTCCAATTCTGGCTTGCTGTCATTGTTTTGGGTGCCTCAGCTGAAATTTGGTTTCTTGAGTTTCACTACGATTGTCAGGTTAATTCAGTCAGAAATCCACAGGCAGTCAGCTTTAGTGGTGGATGAATCTGGGAACAGCCAGTTTCCTTGCAACTAAATCAAGCCCAATATCATTATGGATTCTTGCATTTCTTTGGCTTTTTTCTCTTTTTTCTTTTTTTCATGGTTTGTTATGAATTTTCTGATGTGAGCTTTGGTTTTGAGGCTGGCATATTGAGTTCAGGGCACAAGAGTATGGTTCTTTTTCAATCAGGGTACAGCTGTTGGCTTGCTCCAATTCTGGCTTTCTGTCATGGTTTTGGGTGCCTCAGCCGAGTTTTGGTTTCTTTAGCGGCAATTTCCTAAATGATTTCTGGGTCTGAGTTGGTTTTGCATTCTTCCATCCCAAATTTTGTATTCTAACGCAATACAAACCAGAGTTTAGACAGCAGATCCATTATGAAATAAAAAAACAAAACAAATAAGCCAGTCAGCTGGGAGGGGTGGATGAATCCGGAAACAGCCTGTTTCCTTGTGACGAAATCAAGCCCACTATCAAAAAGGACTCTTCCATTTCTTTGGCTCTTTTCACATTTTTCTTCTTTATCATGGTTTGTAAGGAATGTTCTGATGTGAGCTTTGATTTTGAGGCTGGAATATGGAGTTCAAGACACGGAAGGAATGGTCTTTTTCAATCAGGGCACAGCTGTTGGCTTGCTCCAATTCTGGCTTTCTGTCATTGTTTTGGGTGCCTCAGCCAAGTTTTGGTTTCTTGAGTGGCAATTTCCTAAATGATTTCTGGGTCTGAGTTGGTTTTGCCTTCTTCCTTCCCAAATTTTGTATTCTGACGCAATACAAACCAGAGTTTAGACAGCAGATCCATTATGAAATAAAAAACAAAACAAATAAGCCAGTCAGGTGGGAGGGGTGGATGAATCCGGAAACAGCCTGTTTCCTTGTGACTAAATCAAGCCCACTATCAAAAAGGACTCTTGCATTTCTTTGGCTCTTTTCACATTTTTCTTCTTTATCATGGTTTGTAATGAATTTTCTGATGTGAGCTTTGATTTTGAGGCTGGAATATGGAGTTCAGCACACGGAAGGAATGGCCCTTTTCAATCAGGGCACAGCTGTTGGCTTGCTCCAATTCTGGCTTTCTGTCATTGTTTTGGTTGCCTCAGCTGATTTGTGGTTTCTTGTGTGGCAATTTCCTAAATGTTTTCTGGGTCTGAGCTGGTTTTGCCTTCTTCCTTCCCAAATTTTGTATTCTGATGCAATACAAGCAAGATTTTGTACAGAGTAGCCATTATGAAAGAAAAAAAAAACACAGCAAATTGCCCTTTCAGGATTAGAAACCCATAGGCAACACATCCAAGATGAGATTCTGTGTTTTGGAAAATGACATGGAACTCTTCTGCTGAGGTGACAGATTCTAATTCCCTCCAAATGGAGTGTGAGAGTGATTTTGAGGTGAATTCAATCAAAATTACAAAGTCATTCTGTGGAAGGGGGGTATGAATGTGGAAACAGCCAATTTCTTTGTGTCTTAATCCTTTCAAATATCACAAAGGACTCTTCCATTTCTTTGGCTGTTTCACATTTCCCTTATTTATCATGGTTTATAATGAATTTTCTGATGTGAGCTTTGATTTTGAGGCTGGAATACGGAGTTCAAGACACGGAAGGAATGGTCTTTTTCAATCAGGGCACAGCTGTTGGCTTGCTCCAATTCTGGCTATTGTCTTTGTTTTGGGTGCCTCAGCTGAAATTTGGTTTCTTGAGTTTCACTGCGATTGTCAGGTTAATTCAGTCAGAATTCCACAGGCAGTCAGCTTCAGTGGTGGATGAATCTGGGAACAGCCAGTTTCCTTGCAACTAAATCAAGCCCTATATCATTATGGATTCTTGCATTTCTTTGGCTTTTTTCTCTTTTTTCTTATTTATCATGGTTTGTAATGAATTTTCTGATGTGAGCTTTGGTTTTGAGGCTGGCATATTGAGTTCAGGGCACAAGAGGAAGGTTCTTTTTCAATCAGGGCACAGCTGTTGGCTTGCTCCACTTCTGGCTTGCTGTCATTGTTTTGGGTGGCTCAGCTGATTTGTGGTTTCTTGTGTGGCCATTTCCTAAATGATTTCTGGGTCTGAGTTGGTTTTGCCTTCTTATTCCCAAATTTTGTATTCTGATGCAATACAAGCAAGATTTTGGACAGAGTAGCCATTATGAAAGAAAAAAAAAAAAACACAGCGCATTGCCCTTTCAGGATTAGAAATCCATAGGCAACACAACCAAGATGAGATTCTGTGTTTTGGAAAATGACATGGAACGCTTCTGCTGAGGTGACAGATTCTAATTCCCTCCAAATGGAGTGTTAGAGCGATTTTGAGGTGAATTCAATCAGAATTCCAAAGTCAGTCTGTGGAAGGGGGGTATGAATCTGGAAACAGCCAGTTTCTTTGTGTCTAAATCCTTTCAAATATCACAAAGGACTCTTGCATTTCTTTGGCTTTTTCACATTTCCCTTATTTATCATGGTTTGTAATGAATTTTCTGATGTGAGCTTTGGTTTTGTGGCTGCAATATGGAGTTCAGGGTACTGGAGGAACGGTCTTTTTCAAAGAGGGTACAGTTGTTGGCTTGCTGCAATTCTGGCTTGCTGTCATTGTTTTGGGTTCCTCAGCCGATTTTTGGTTTCTTGTGTGGCAATTTCCTAAATGTTCTCTGGTTCTGAGTCGGCATTGCCTTCTTCCTTCCCAAATTTTGTATTCTGATGCAATACAAGCAAGATTTTGGACAGAGTAGCCATTATGAAAGAAAAAAAAATACAGCAAATTGCCCTTTCAGGATTAGAAACCCATAGGTAACACAACCAAGATGAGATTCTGAGTTTTGGAAAAAGACATGGAACGCTTCTGCTGAGGTGACAGATTCTAATTCCCTCCAAATGGAGTGTGAGAGCGATTTTGAGGTGAATTCAATCAGAATTCCAAAGTCAGTCTGTGGAAGGGGGGTATGAATCTAGAAACAGCCAGTTTCCTTGTGTCTAAATCCTTTCAAATATCACAAAGGACTTTCCATTTCTTTGGTTTTTTCACATTTCCCTTATTTATCATGGTTTGTAATGAATTTTCTGATGTGAACTTTGATTTTGAGGCTGGAATATGGAGTTCAAGACACGGAAGGAATGGTCTTTTTCAAACAGGGTACAGCTGTTGGCTTGTTCCAATTCTGGCTTTCTGTCATGGTTTTGGGTGCCTCAGCCGAGTTTTGGTTTCTTGAGCGGCAATTTCCTAAAGGATTTCTGGTTCTGAGTTGGTTTTGCCTTCTTCCTTCCCAAATTTTGTATTCTGACGCAATACAAACCAGAGTTTAGACAGCAGATCCATTATGAAATAAAAAACAAAACAAATAAGCCAGTCAGCTGGGAGGGTTGGATGAATCCGGAAACAGCCTGTTTCCTTGTGACTAAATCAAGCCCACTATCAAAAAGGACTCTTCCATTTCTTTGGCTCTTTTCACATTTTTCTTCTTTATCATGGTTTGTAATGAATTTTCTGATGTGAGCTTTGATTTTGAGGCTGGAATATGGAGTTCAAGACCCAGAAGGAATGGCCCTTTTCAATCAGGACACAGCTGTTGGCTTGCTCCAATTCTGGCTTTCTGTCATGGTTTTGGGTGCCTCAGCCGAGTTTTGGTTTCTTGAGCTGCAATTTCCTAAATGATTTCTGGGTCTGAGTTGGTTTTGCCTTCTTCCTTCCCAAATTTTGTATTCTGACGCAATACAAACCAGAATTTAGACAGCAGATCCATTATGAAATAAAAAACAAAACAAATAAGCCAGTCAGCTGGGAGGGATGGATGAATCTGGAAACAGCCTGTTTCCTTGTGACTAAATCAAGCCCACTATCAAAAAGAACTCTTCCATTTCTTTCGCTCTTTTCACATTTGTCTTCTTTATCATGGTTTGTAATGAATTTTCTGATGTGAGCTTTGGTTTTGAGGCTGGCATATTGAGTTCAGGGCACCGGAGGAATGGTCTTTTTCAAACAGGGCACAGCTGTTGGCTTGCTCCAATTCTGGCTATTGTCTTTGTTTTGGGTGCCTCAGCTGAAATTTGGTTTTTTGAGTTTCAGTGCGATTGTCAGGTTAATTCAGTCAGAATTCCACAGGCAGTCAGGTTTAGTGGTGGATGAATCTGGGAACAGCCGGTTTCCTTGCAACTAAATCAAACCCAATATCATTATGGATTCTTGCATTTCTTTGGCTTTTTTCTCTTTTTTCTTATTTATCATGGTTTGTAATGAATTTTCTGATGTGAGCTTTGGTTTTGAGGCTGGCATATTGAGTTCAGGGCACTGGAGGAAGGTTCTTTTTCAATCAGGGCACAGCTGTTGGCTT
This sequence comes from Oryctolagus cuniculus, assembly GCF_051225735.1. Taxonomy (NCBI): domain Eukaryota; kingdom Metazoa; phylum Chordata; class Mammalia; order Lagomorpha; family Leporidae; genus Oryctolagus; species Oryctolagus cuniculus. The sequence goes on along the minus strand of NC_142879.1, from coordinate 80,339,236 downwards.
TCTCAAATTCTGGCTTGCTGTCATTGTTTTCGGTGCCTCAGCAGATTTGTGGTTTCTTGAGCGGCAATTTCCTAAATGTTTTCTGGGTCTGAGTTGGTTTTGCCTTCTTATTCCCAAATTTTGTATTCTGATGCAATACAAGCAAGATTTTGGACAGAGTAGCCATTATGAAAGAAAAAAAAAAAAAAACACAGCGCATTGCCCTTTCAGGATTAGAAATCCATAGGCAACACAACCAAGATGAGATTCTGTGTTTTGGAAAATGACATGGAACGCTTCTGCTGAGGTGACAGATTCTAATTCCCTCCAAATGCAGTGTGAGAGCAATTTTGAGGTGAATTCAATCAGAATTCCAAAGTCAGTCTATGGAAGGGGGGTATGAATCTGGAAACAGCCAGTTTCTTTGTGTCTAAATCCTTTCAAATATCACAAAGGACTCTTGCATTTCTTTGGCTTTTTCACATTTCCTTATTTATCATGGTTTGTAATGAATTTTCTGATGTGAGCTTTGGTTTTGTGGCTGCAATATGGAGTTCAGGGTACTGGAGGAACGGTCTTTTTCAAAGAGGGTACAGTTGTTGGCTTGCTGCAATTCTGGCTTGCTGTCATTGTTTTGGGTGCCTCAGCCGATTTTTGGTTTCTTGTGTGGCAATTTCCTAAGTGTTCTCTGGTTCTGAGTCGGCTTTGCCTTCTTCCTTCCCAAATTTTGTATTCTGATGCAATACAAGCAAGATTTTGGACAGAGTAGCCATTATGAAATAAAAAACACAACAAATAGGTGTTTGAAGCTTACAAATCTACAGGTAACATGACCTAGGTGAGTTTTGTGTTTATGAAAATAAAATGGAACACTTTGGCTGAGGTGACAGATATTAATTGCCTCCAAACTGAGTTTCACTGCGATTTTCAGGTTAATTCAGTTAATTCAGTTATGATTCCACAGGCTTGCATTTCTTTGGCTTTTTCACATTTCCCTTATTTATCATGGTTTGTAATGAATTTTCTGATGTGAGCTTTGGTTTTGAGGCTGCAATATGGAGTTCAGGGTACTGGAGGAATGGTCTTTTTCAAACAGGGCACAGCTGTTGGCTTGCTCCAATTCTGGCTTGCTGTCATTGTTTTGGGTGCCTCAGCTGAAATTTGGTTTCTTGAGTTTCACTACGATTGTCAGGTTAATTCAGTCAGAAGTCCACAGGCAGTCAGCTTTAGTTTCCTTGCAACTAAATCAAGCCCAATATCATTATGGATTCTTGCATTTCTTTGGCTTTTTTCTCTTTTTTCTTTTTTTCATGGTTTGTTATGAATTTTCTGATGTGAGCTTTGGTTTTGAGGCTGGCATATTGAGTTCAGGGCACAAGAGGATGGTTCTTTTTCAATCAGGGTACAGCTGTTGGCTTGCCCCAACAATTCTGGCTTGCTGTCATTGTTTTGAGTGCCTCAGCCGATTTGTGGTTTCCTGTGTGGCAATTTCCTAAATGTTTTCTGGGTCTGAGTTGGCTTTGCCTTCTTCCTTCCCAAATTTTGTATTCTGATGCAATGCTAAGAAGAGTTTGGACAGAGTAGCCATTATGAAATAAAAAACAGAGCAAATAGGCATTTGAAGCTTATAAATCTATAGGTAACATGACCAAGGTGAGTTTTTGTGTTTTGGAAAATACAGTGGAACACTTTGACTGAGGTGACAGATATTAATTGCCTCCAAACTGAGTTTCACTGCGATTTTCAGGTTAATTCAGTCAGAATTCCACAGGCAGTCAGCTGGAGGGGTGGATGAATCCGGGAACAGCTGGTTTCCTTGCAGCTAAATCAAACCCAATATCATTATGGATTCTTGCATTTCTTTGGCTTTTTTCTCATTTTTCTTATTTATCATGGTTTGTAATGAATTTTCTGATGTGAGCTTTGGTTTTGAGGCTGCAATATGGAGTTCAGGGCACAAGAGGAAGGTTCTTTTTCAATCAGGGCACAGCTGTTGGCTTTCTCAAATTCTGGCTTGCTGTCATTGTTTTGGGTGCCTCAGCTGATTTGTGGTTTCTTGAGCTGCAATTTCCAAAATGTTTTCTGGGTCTGAGTCGGTTTTGCCTTCTTATTCCCAAATTTTGTATTCTGATGCAATACAAGCAAGATTTTGGACAGAGTAGCCATTATGAAAGAAAAAAAAAAAAAACACAGCGCATTGCCCATTCAGGATTAGAAATCCATAGGCAACACAACAAAGATGAGATTCTGTGTTTTGGAAAATGACATGGAACGCTTCTGCTGAGGTTGACAGATTCTAATTCCCTCCAAATGGAGTGTGAGAGCGATTTTGAGGTGAATACAATCAGAATTCCAAAGTCAGTCTGTGGAAGGGGGGTATGAATCTGGAAACAGCCAGTTTCTTTGTGTCTAAATCCTTTCAAATATCACAAAGGACTCTTGCATTTCTTTGGCTTTTTCACATTTCCCTTATTTATCATGGTTTGTAATGAATTTTCTGATGTGAGCTTTGGTTTTGAGGCTGGCATATTGAGTTCAGGGCACAAGAGGATGGTTCTTTTTCAATCAGGGCACAGCTGTTGGCTTGCTCCACTTCTGGCTTGCTGTCATTGTTTTGAGTGCCTCAGCCGATTTGTGGTTTCTTGTGTGGCAATTTCCCAAATGTTTTCTGGGTCTGAGTTGGCTTTGCCTTCTTCCTTCCCAAATTTTGTATTCTGATGCAATGCAAAGAAGAGTTTGTACAGAATAGCCATTATGAAATAAAAAACACAGCAAATAGGCGTATGAAACTTAGAAATCTACAGGTAACATGACCAAGGTGAGTTTTTGTGTTTATGAAAATGAAATGGAACACTTTGGCTGAGGTGACAGATATTAATTGCCTCCAAACTGAGTTTCACTGCGATTTTCAGTTTAATTCAGTTAATTCAGTCAGAATTCCACAGGCAGTCAGCTGGAGGGGTGGATGAATCCGGGAACAGCCGGTTTCCTATCGACTAAATCAAGCCCAATATCATTATGGATTCTTGCATTTTTTTGGCTTTTTTCTCTTTTTTCTTATTTATCATGGTTTGTAATGAATTTTCTGATGTGAGCTTTGGTTTTGAGGCTGCAATATGGAGTTCAGGGCACAAGAGGAAGGTTCTTTTTCAATCAGGGCACAGCTGTTGGCTTGCTCCAATTCTGGCTTTCTGTCATGGTTTTGGGTGCCTCACCTGATTTGTGGTTTCTTGTGTGGCCATTTCCTAAAGGTTTTCTGGGTCTGAGTTGGTTTTGCCTTCTTCCTTCCCAAATTTTGTATTCTGATGCAATACAAGCAAGATTTTGGACAGAGTAGCCATTATGAAAGAAATAAAAAAAAACACAGCGCATTGACTTTCAGGATTAGAAATCCATAGGCAACACAACCAAGATGACATTCTGTGTTTTGGAAAGTGACATGGACGCTCTGCTGAGGTTGACAGATTCTAATTCCCTCCAAATGGAGTGTGAGAGCGATTTTGAGGTGAATTCAATCAGAATTCCAAAGTCAGTCTGTGGAAGGGTGGTATGAATCTGGAAACAGCCAGTTTCTTTGTGTCTAAAACCTTTCAAATATCACAAAGGACTCTTCCATTTCTTTGGCTTTTTTACATTTCCTTATTTATCATGGTTTGTAATGAATTTTCTGATGTGAGCTTTGGTTTTGAGGCTGCAATATGGAGTTCAGGGCACCGGAGGAATGGTCTTTTTCAAACAGGGCACAGCTGTTGGCTTGCTCCAATTCTGGCTATTGTCTTTGTTTTGGGTGCCTCAGCTGAAATTTGGTTTTTTGAGTTTCAGTGCGATTGTCAGGTTAATTCAGTCAGAATTCCACAGGCAGTCAGCTTTAGTGGTGGATGAATCTGGGAACAGCCGGTTTCCTTGCAACTAAATCAAACCCAATATCATTATGGATTCTTGCATTTCTTTTGCTTTTTTGTCATTTTTCTTATTTATCATGGTTTGTAATGAATTTTCTGATGTGAGCTTTGGTTTTGAGGCTGCAATATGGAGTTCAGGGCACAAGAGGAAGGTTCTTTTTCAATCAGGGCACAGCTGTTGGCTTTCTCAAATTCTGGCTTGCTGTCATTGTTTTGGGTGCCTCAGCTGATTTGTGGTTTCTTGAGCGGCAATTTCCTAAATGTTTTCTGGGTCTGAGTTGGTTTTGCCTTCTTATTCCCAAATTTTGTATTCTGATGCAATACAAGCAAGATTTTGGACAGAGTAGCCATTATGAAAGAAAAAAAAAAAAAAAACACAGCGCATTGCCCTTTCAGGATTAGAAATCCATAGGCAACACAACCAAGATGAGATTCTGTGTTTTGGAAAATGACATGGAACGCTTCTGCTGAGGTGACAGATTCTAATTCCCTCCAAATGCAGTGTGAGAGCAATTTTGAGGTGAATTCAATCAGAATTCCAAAGTCAGTCTATGGAAGGGGGGTATGAATCTGGAAACAGCCAGTTTCTTTGTGTCTAAATCCTTTCAAATATCACAAAGGACTCTTGCATTTCTTTGGCTTTTTTACATTTCCTTATTTATCATGGTTTGTAATGAATTTTCTGATGTGAGCTTTGGTTTTGTGGCTGCAATATGGAGTTCAGGGTACTGGAGGAACAGTCTTTTTCAAAGAGGGTACAGTTGTTGGCTTGCTGCAATTCTGGCTTGCTGTCATTGTTTTGGGTGCCTCAGCCGATTTTTGGTTTCTTGTGTGGCAATTTCCTAAGTGTTCTCTGGTTCTGAGTCGGCTTTGCCTTTTTCCTTCCCAAATTTTGTATTCTGATGCAATACAAGCAAGATTTTGGACAGAGTAGCCATTATGAAATAAAAAACACAACAAATAGGTGTTTGAAGCTTACAAATCTACAGGTAACATGACCTAGGTGAGTTTTGTGTTTATGAAAATAAAATGGAACACTTTGGCTGAGGTGACAGATATTAATTGCCTCCAAACTGAGTTTCACTGCGATTTTCAGGTTAATTCAGTTAATTCAGTTAGGATTCCACAGGCTTGCATTTCTTTGGCTTTTTCACATTTCCCTTATTTATCATGGTTTGTAATGAATTTTCTGATGTGAGCTTTGGTTTTGAGGCTGCAATATGGAGTTCAGGGTACTGGAGGAATGGTCTTTTTCAAACAGGGCACAGCTGTTGGCTTGCTCCAATTCTGGCTTGCTGTCATTGTTTTGGGTGCCTCAGCTGAAATTTGGTTTCTTGAGTTTCACTACGATTGTCAGGTTAATTCAGTCAGAAGTCCACAGGCAGTCAGCTTTAGTGGTGGATGAATCTGGGAACAGCCAGTTTCCTTGCAACTAAATCAAGCCCAATATCATTATGGATTCTTGCATTTCTTTGGCTTTTTTCTCTTTTTTCTTTTTTTCATGGTTTGTTATGAATTTTCTGATGTGAGCTTTGGTTTTGAGGCTGGCATATTGAGTTCAGGGCACAAGAGGATGGTTCTTTTTCAATCAGGGTACAGCTGTTGGCTTGCCCCAACAATTCTGGCTTGCTGTCATTGTTTTGAGTGCCTCAGCCGATTTGTGGTTTCCTGTGTGGCAATTTCCTAAATGTTTTCTGGGTCTGAGTTGGCTTTGCCTTCTTCCTTCCCAAATTTTGTATTCTGATGCAATGCTAAGAAGAGTTTGGACAGAGTAGCCATTATGAAATAAAAAACAGAGCAAATAGGCATTTGAAGCTTATAAATCTATAGGTAACATGACCAAGGTGAGTTTTTGTGTTTTGGAAAATACAGTGGAACACTTTGACTGAGGTGACAGATATTAATTGCCTCCAAACTGAGTTTCACTGCGATTTTCAGGTTAATTCAGTCAGAATTCCACAGGCAGTCAGCTGGAGGGGTGGATGAATCCGGGAACAGCTGGTTTCCTTGCAGCTAAATCAAACCCAATATCATTATGGATTCTTGCATTTCTTTGGCTTTTTTCTCATTTTTCTTATTTATCATGGTTTGTAATGAATTTTCTGATGTGAGCTTTGGTTTTGAGGCTGCAATATGGAGTTCAGGGCACAAGAGGAAGGTTCTTTTTCAATCAGGGCACAGCTGTTGGCTTTCTCAAATTCTGGCTTGCTGTCATTGTTTTGGGTGCCTCAGCTGATTTGTGGTTTCTTGAGCTGCAATTTCCAAAATGTTTTCTGGGTCTGAGTCGGTTTTGCCTTCTTATTCCCAAATTTTGTATTCTGATGCAATACAAGCAAGATTTTGGACAGAGTAGCCATTATGAAAGAAAAAAAAAAAAAACACAGCGCATTGCCCATTCAGGATTAGAAATCCATAGGCAACACAACAAAGATGAGATTCTGTGTTTTGGAAAATGACATGGAACGCTTCTGCTGAGGTTGACAGATTCTAATTCCCTCCAAATGGAGTGTGAGAGCGATTTTGAGGTGAATACAATCAGAATTCCAAAGTCAGTCTGTGGAAGGGGGGTATGAATCTGGAAACAGCCAGTTTCTTTGTGTCTAAATCCTTTCAAATATCACAAAGGACTCTTGCATTTCTTTGGCTTTTTCACATTTCCCTTATTTATCATGGTTTGTAATGAATTTTCTGATGTGAGCTTTGGTTTTGAGGCTGGCATATTGAGTTCAGGGCACAAGAGGATGGTTCTTTTTCAATCAGGGCACAGCTGTTGGCTTGCTCCACTTCTGGCTTGCTGTCATTGTTTTGAGTGCCTCAGCCGATTTGTGGTTTCTTGTGTGGCAATTTCCCAAATGTTTTCAGGGTCTGAGTTGGCTTTTCCTTCTTCCTTCCCAAATTTTGTATTCTGATGCAATGCAAAGAAGAGTTTGTACAGAATAGCCATTATGAAATAAAAAACACAGCAAATAGGCGTATGAAACTTAGAAATCTACAGGTAACATGACCAAGGTGAGTTTTTGTGTTTATGAAAATGAAATGGAACACTTTGGCTGAGGTGACAGATATTAATTGCCTCCAAACTGAGTTTCACTGCGATTTTCAGTTTAATTCAGTTAATTCAGTCAGAATTCCACAGGCAGTCAGCTGGAGGGGTGGATGAATCCGGGAACAGCCGGTTTCCTATCGACTAAATCAAGCCCAATATCATTATGGATTCTTGCATTTTTTTGGCTTTTTTCTCTTTTTTCTTATTTATCATGGTTTGTAATGAATTTTCTGATGTGAGCTTTGGTTTTGAGGCTGCAATATGGAGTTCAGGGCACAAGAGGAAGGTTCTTTTTCAATCAGGGCACAGCTGTTGGCTTGCTCCAATTCTGGCTTTCTGTCATGGTTTTGGGTGCCTCACCTGATTTGTGGTTTCTTGTGTGGCCATTTCCTAAAGGTTTTCTGGGTCTGAGTTGGTTTTGCCTTCTTCCTTCCCAAATTTTGTATTCTGATGCAATACAAGCAAGATTTTGGACAGAGTAGCCATTATGAAAGAAAAAAAAAAAAAAACACAGCGCATTGCCCTTTCAGGATTAGAAATCCATAGGCAACACAACCAAGATGAGATTCTGTGTTTTGGAAAATGACATGGAACGCTTCTGCTGAGGTGACAGATTCTAATTCCCTCCAAATGGAGTGTGAGAGCGATTTTGAGGTGAATACAATCAGAATTCCAAAGTCAGTCTGTGGAAGGGGGGTATGAATCTGGAAACAGCCAGTTTCTTTGTGTCTAAATCCTTTCAAATATCACAAAGGACTCTTGCATTTCTTTGGCTTTTTTACATTTCCCTTATTTATCATGGTCTGTAATGAATTTTCTGATGTGAGCTTTGATTTTGAGGCTGGAATACGGAGTTCAAGACACGGAAGGAATGGCCTTTTTCAATCAGGGCACAGCCGTTGGCTTGCTCCAATTCTGGCTTTCTGTCATGGTTTTGGGTGCCTCAGCCGAGTTTTGGTTTCTTGAGCAGCAATTTCCTAAAGGATTTCTGGGTCTGAGTTGGTTTTGCCTTCTTCCTTCCCAAATTTTGTATTCTGACACAATACAAACACGAGTTTAGACAGCAGATCCATTATGAAAGAAAAAAAACAAAACCAATTAGCGTGTCATGCTTCGAATTCTAGAGGCAGCACGACCAACATGAGTTTTTGTGTTTTGCAAAAAGAAATGGAACCCTTTTGCAGAGGGGAACGATAATTAATTCGCCAAATCAGTTTGCCAGCGTTTTTCAGGTGAATTGAATGAGTTTTCCAAAGCCAGTCAGCTGGGAGGGGTGGATGAATCCGGAAACAGCCTGTTTCCTTGTGACTAAATCAAGCCCACTATCAAAAAGGACTCTTCCATTTCTTTGGCTCTTTTCACATTTTTCTTCTTTTTTTTAAACTTTTATTTAATGCATATAATTTTCCAAAGTACGACTTATGGATTACAATGGCTTCCCCCCGATACCGTCCCTCCCACCCACAACCCTCCCCTTTCCCACTCCCTCTCCCCTTCCATTCACATCAAGATTCATTTTCAATTATCTTAATATACAGAAGATAAGCTTAGTATACATTAAGTATGGATTTCAACAGTTTGCTCCCACACGGAAACATAAAGTGAAAAATAATAGATGATTTTTTTTTAAATGATGGTGAAATCAGAGCAGACCTATTGTCATGTTTAATCCCAGTGAGAGTCAAGTTGGGAATTGATAATTTCTCTTTTTTTTTTTTTTTTTTTTTACAGAGGATCAGTTTAGTATGCATTAAGTAAGGATTTCAACAATTTGCACCCCCATAGAAACACAAAGTGAAATATACTGTTTGAGTACTCGTTATAGCATTAAATCTCAATGTACAGCACATTAAGGATAGAGATCCTACATGAGGAGTAAGTGCACAGTGACTCCTGTTGTTGACTTTACCAATTGACACTCCTGTCTATGGCATCAGTAATCTCCCTATGCTCCAGTCATGAGTTTCCAAGGCTATGGAAGCCCTCTGAGTTCTCCGACTCTTATCTTGTTTAGACAAGGTCATAGTCAAAGTGGAGGTTCTCTCCTCCCTTCAGAGAAAGGTACCTCCTTCTTTGATGACCTGGTCTTTCCACTGGGATCTCACTCACAGAGATCTTTTGCCAGAGTGTCTTGGCTTTCCATGCCTGAAATACTCTCATGAGCTTTTCAGCCAGCTCCGAATGCCTTTAGGGCTGATTCTGAGGCCAGAGTGCTATTTAGGACATCTGCCATTCTATGAGTCTGCTGAGTATCTCACTTCCCATGTTGGATCACTCTCCCCTTTCTTTACTCCATCAGTTAGCGTTAGCAGGTACTAGACTTGTCTATGTGCTCCCTTTGACTCCCAGTCCCTTCACCATGACCAACTGTGAACTGAAACTGATCACCTGGAACAGTGAGATGGCATTGGTACATGCCACCTCGATGACACTGAATTGGAATCCCCTGGTATGCTTCCAACTCCACCACTTGGAGCAAGTCAGCCTGAGCATGTCCCAAATTATACATCTCTTCCCTCTCCCATTCCCACCACCATGTTCAACAGGGATCACATTTCAGTTAATTTTCAACACTTAAGAATAACTGTGCATCAATTACAGATCTAAACCAGTCATATTAAGTAGAACAGATAAAAAAACTACTAAGAGGGATAATGTATTAAGTTGTTCATTAACAGTCAGGGCTATGCTGATCAAGTCACCATGGTTTGTAATGAATTTTCTGATGTGAGCTTTGATTTTGAGGCTGGAATATGGAGTTCAAGACCCAGAAGGAATGGCCTTTTTCAATCAGGGCACAGCTGTTGGCTTGCTCCAATTCTGGCTTTCTGTCATGGTTTTGGGTGCTTCAGCCGAGTTTTGGTTTCCTGAGTGGCAATTTCCTAAAGGATTTCTGGGTCTGAGTTGGTTTTGCCTTCTTCCTTCCCAAATTTTGTATTCTGACGCAATACAAACACGAGTTTAGACAGCAGATCCATTATGAAAGAAAAAACAAAACCAATTAGCGTGTCATGCTTAGAATCCTAGAGGCAGCACGACCAACATGAGTTTTTGTGTTTTGGAAAAAGAAATGGAACGCTTTTGCAAAGGGGAATGATAATTAATTCCCCAAATCAGTTTGCCAGCGATTTTCAGGTGAATTGAATGAGTTTTCCAAAGCCAGTCAGCTGGGAGGGGTGGATGAATCCGGAAACAGCCTGTTTCCTTGTGACTAAATCAAGCCCACTATCAAAAAGGACTCTTCCATTTCTTTGGCTCTTTTCACATTTTTCTTCTTTATCATGGTGTGTAATGAATTTTCTGATGTGAGCTTTGATTTTGAGGCTGGAATATGGAGTTCAAGACACGGAAGGAATGGTCTTTTTCAATCATGGCACAGCTGTTGGCTTGCTCCAATTCTGGCTTTCTGTCATGGTTTTGGGTGCCTCAGCCGAGTTTTGGTTTCCTGAGCGGCAATTTCCTAAAGGATTTCTGGGTCTGAGTTGGTTTTGCCTTCTTCCTTCCCAAATTTTGTATTCTGACGCAATACAAACACGAGTTTAGACAGCAGATCCATTATGAAAGAAAAAACAAAACCAATGAGCGTGTCATGCTTAGAATTCTAGAGGCAGCACGACCAACATGAGTTTTTGTGTTTTGGAAAAAGAAATGGAACCCTTTTGCAGAGGGGAACGATAATTAATTCCCCAAATCAGTTTGCCAGCGATTTTCAGGTGAATTGAATGAGTTTTCCAAAGCCAGTCAGCTGGGAGGGGTGGATGAATCTGGAAACAGCCTGTTTCCTGGTGACTAAATCAAGCCCACTATCGAAAAGGACTCTTCCATTTGTTTGGCTCTTTTCATATTTTTCTTCTTTATCATGGTTCATTATGAATTTTCTGATGTGAGCTTTGATTTTGAGGCTGGAATATGGAGTTCAAGACCGGAAGGAATGGTCTTTTTCAATCAGGGCACAGCTGTTGGCTTGCTCCAATTCTGGCTTTCTGTCCTGGTTTTGGGTGCTTCAGCCGAGTTTTGGTTTCCTGAGCGGCAATTTCCTAAATGATTTCTGGGTCTGAGTTGGTTTTGCCTTCTTCCTTCCCAAATTTTGTATTCTGACGCAATACAAACACGAGTTTAGACAGCAGATCCATTATGAAAGAAAAAACAAAACCAATTAGCGTGTCATGCTTAGAATTCTAGAGGCAGCACGACCAACATGAGTTTTGTGCTTTGGAAAAAGAAATGGAACCCTTTTGTAGAGGGGAACGATAATTAATTCCCCAAATCAGTGTGCCAGCGATTTTCAGGTGAATTGAATGAGTTTTCCAAAGCCAGTCAGCTGGGAGGGGTGGATGAATCCGGAAACAGCCTGTTTCCTTGTGACTAAATCAAGCCCACTATCAAAAAGGACTCTTCCATTTCTTTGGCTCTTTGCACATTTTTCTTCTTTATCATGGTTTGTTATGAATTTTCTGATGTGAGCTTTGATTTTGAGGCTGGAATATGGAGTTGAAGACCGGAAGGAATGGTCTTTTTCAATCAGGGCACAGCTGTTGGCTTGCTCCAATTCTGGCTTTCTGTCATGGTTTTGGGTGCCTCAGCCGAGTTTTGGTTTCCTGAGTGGAAATTTCCTAAATGATTTCTGGGTCTGAGTTGCTTTTGCCTTCTTCCTTCCCAAATTTTGTATTCTGACGCAATACAAACACGAGTTTAGACAGCAGATCCATTATCAAATAAAAAACAAAACCAATTAGCGTGTCATGCTTAGAATTCTAGAGGCAGCACGACCAACATGAGTTTTGTGCTTTGGAAAAAGAAATGGAACGCTTTTGCAGAGGGGAACGATAATTAATTCCCCAAATCAGTTTGCCAGCGATTTTCAGGTGAATTGAATGAGTTTTCCAAAGCCAGTCATCTGGGAGGCATGGATGAATCCGGAAACAGCCTGTTTCCTGGTGACTAAATCAAGCCCACTATCAAAAAGGACTCTTCCATTTCTTTGGCTCTTTTCACATTTTTCTTCTTTATCATAGTTTGTTATGAATTTTCTGATGTGAGCTTTGATTTTGAGCCTGGAATATGGAGTTCAAGACACGGAAGGAATGGTCTTTTTCAATCAGGGCACAGCTGTTGGATTGCTCCAATTCTGGCTTTCTGTCATGGTTTTGGGTGCCTCAGCCGAGTTTTGGTTTCCTGAGCGGCAATTTCCTAAATGATTTCCGGGTCTGAGTTCGTTTTGCCTTCTTCCTTCCCAAATTTTGTATTCTGACGCAATACAAACACGAGTTTAGACAGCAGATCCATTATGAAAGAAAAAACAAAACCAATTAGCGTGTCATGCTTAGAATTCTAGAGGCAGCACGACCAACATGAGTTTTTGTGTTTTGGAAAAAGAAATGGAACCCTTTTGCAGAGGGGAATGATAATTAATTCCCCAAATCAGTTTGCCAGCGATTTTCAGGTGAATTGAATGAGTTTTACAAAGCCAGTCAGCTGGGAGGGGTGGATGAATCTGGAAATAGCCTGTTTCCTTGTGACTAAATCAAGCCCACTATCAAAAAGGACTCTTCCATTTCTTTGGCTCTTTGCACATTTTTCTTCTTTATCATGGTTTGTAATGAATTTTCTGATGTGAGCTTTGATTTTGAGGCTGGAATATGGAGTTCAAGACCGGAAGGAATGGTCTTTTTCAATCAGGGCACAGCTGTTGGCTTGCTCCAATTCTGGCTTTCTGTCATGGTTTTGGGTGCCTCAGCCAAGTTTTGGTTTCCTGAGTGGCAATTTCCTAAATGATTTCCGGGTCTGAGTTGGTTTTGCCTTCTTCCTTCCCAAATTTTGTATTCTGACGCAATACAAACACGAGTTTAGACAGCAGATCCATTATGAAAGAAAAAACAAAACCAATTAGCGTGTCATGCTTAGAATTCTAGAGGCAGCACGACCAACATGAGTTTTTGCGCTTTGGAAAAAGAAATGGAACCCTTTTGCAGAGGGGAACGATAATTAATTCCCCAAATCAGTTTGCCAGCGATTTTCAGGTGAATTGAATGAGTTTTCCAAAGCCAGTCAGCTGGGAGGGGTGGATGAATCCGGAAACAGCCTGTTTCCTGGTGACTAAATCAAGCCCACTATCAAAAAGGACTCTTCCATTTCTTTGGCTCTTTGCACATTTTTCTTCTTTATCATGGTTTGTAATGACTTTTCTGATGTGAGCTTTGATTTTGAGGCTGGAATATGGAGTTGAAGACCGGAAGGAATGGTCTTTTTCAATCAGGGCACAGCTGTTGGCTTGCTCCAATTCTGGCTTTCTGTCATGGTTTTGGGTGCCTCAGCCGAGGTCTGGTTTCTTGAGTGGCAATTTACTAAATGATTTCTGGGTCTGAGTTGGTTTTGCCTTCTTCCTTCCCAAATTTTGTATTCTGACGCAATACAAACACGAGTTTAGACAGCAGATCCATTATGAAAGAAAAAACAAAGCCAATTAGCGTGTCATGCTTAGAATTCTAGAGGCAGCACGACCAACATGAGTTTTTGTGCTTTGGAAAAAGAAATGGAACCCTTTTGCAGAGGGGAACGATCATGAATTCCCCAAATCAGTGTGCCAGCGATTTTCAGGTGAATTGAATGAGTTTTCCAAAGCCAGTCACCTGAGAGGGGTGGATGAATCCGGAAACAGCCTGTTTCCTGGTGACTAAATCAAACCCGCTCTCAAAAAGGACTCTTGCATTTCTTTGGCTCTTTTCACATTTTTCTTCTTTATCATGGTTTGTTATGAATTTTCTGATGTGAGCTTTGATTTTGAGGCTGGAATATGGAGTTCAAGACCGGAAGGAATGGTCTTTTTCAATCAGGGCACAGCTGTTTGCTTGCTCCAATTCTGGCTTTCTGTCATGGTTTTGGGTGCCTCAGCCGAGTTTTGGTTTCCTGAGCGGCAATTTCCTAAAGGATTTCTGGGTCTGAGTTGGTTTTGCCTTCTTCCTTCCCAAATTTTGTATTCTGACGCAATACAAACACGAGTTTAGACAGCAGATCCATTATGAAAGAAAAAACAAAACCAATTAGCGTGTCATGCTTAGAATTCTAGAGGCAGCACGACCAACATGAGTTTTGTGCTTTGGAAAAAGAAATGGAACCCTTTTGCAGAGGGGAACGATAATTAATTCCCCAAATCAGTGTGCCAGCGATTTTCAGGTGAATTGAATGAGTTTTCCAAAGCCAGTCAGCTGGGAGGGGTGGATGAATGCGGAAACAGCCTATTTCCTTGTGACTAAATCAAGCCCACTATCAAAAAGGACTCTTGCATTTCTTTGGCTCTTTTCACATTTTTCTTCTTTATCATGGTTTGTAATGAATTTTCTGATGTGAGCTTTGATTTTGAGGCTGGAATATGGAGTTCAAGACCGGAAGGAATGGTCTTTTTCAATCATGGCACAGCTGTTGGCTTGCTCCAATTCTGGCTTTCTGTCATGGTTTTGGGTGCCTCAGCCGAGTTTTGGTTTCCTGAGTGGCAATTTCCTAAATGATTTCCGGGTCTCAGTTGGTTTTGCCTTCTTCCTTCCCAAATTTTGTATTCTGACGCAATACAAACACGCGTTTAGACAGCAGATCCATTATGAAAGAAAAAACAAAACCAATGAGCGTGTCATGCTTAGAATGCTAGAGGCAGCACGACCAACATGAGTTTTTGTGCTTTGGAAAAAGAAATGGAACCCTTTTGCAGAGGGGAACGATAATTAATTCCCCAAATCAGTTTGCCAGCGATTTTCAGGTGAATTGAATGAGTTTTCCAAAGCCAGTCAGCTGGGAGGGTGGATGAATCCGGAAACAGCCTGTTTCCTTGTGACTAAATCAAGCCCACTATCAAAAAGGACTCTTCCATTTCTTTGGCTCTTTTCACATTTTTCTACTTTATCATGGTTTGTAATGAATTTTCTGATGTGAGCTTTGATTCTGAGGCTGGAATATGGAGTTCAAGACCCGGAAGGAATGGTCTTTTTCAATCAGGGCACAGCTGTTGGCTTGCTCCAATTCTGGCTTTCTGTCATGGTTTTGGGTGCCTCAGCCGAGTTTTGGTTTCCTGAGTGGCAATTTCCTAAATGATTTCCGGGTCTGAGTTGGTTTTGCCTTCTTCCTTCCCAAATTTTGTATTCTGACGCAATACAAACACGAGTTTAGACAGCAGATCCATTATCATATAAAAAACAAAACCAATTAGCGTGTCATGCTTAGAATTCTAGAGGCAGCACGACCAACATGAGTTTTTGTGCTTTGGAAAAAGAAATGGAACCCTTTTGCAGAGGGGAACGACAGTTAATTCCCCAAATCAGTGTGCCAGCGATTTTCATGTGAATTGAATGAGTTTTCCAAAACCAGTCAGTTGGGAGGGGTGGATGAATCTGGAAACAGCCTGTTTCCTGGTGACTAAATCAAGCCCACTATCAAAAAGGACTCTTCCATTTCTTTGGCTCTTTTCATATTTTTCTTGTTTCTCATGGTTTGTAATGAATTTTCTGATGTGAGCTTTGATTTTGAGGCTGGAATATGGAGTTCAAGACCGGAAGGAATGGTCTTTTTCAATCAGGGCACAGCTGTTTGCTTGCTCCAATTCTGGCTTTCTGTCATGGTTTTGGGTGCCTCAGCCAAGTTTTGGTTTCCTGAGCAGCAATTTACTAAATGATTTCTCGGTCTGAGTTGGTTTTGCCTTCTTCCTTCCCAAATTTTGTATTCTGACGCAATACAAACACGAGTTTAGACAGCAGATCCATTATGAAATAAAAAACAAAACCAATTAGCGTGTCATGCTTAGAATTCTAGAGGCAGCACGACCAACATGAGTTTTTGTGTTTTGGAAAAAGAAATGGAACCCTTTTGCAGAGGGGCACGATCATTAATTCCCCAAATCAGTTTGCCAGCGATTTTCAGGTGAATTGAATGAGTTTTCCAAAGCCAGTCAGCTGGGAGGGGTGGATGAATCCGGAAACAGCCTGTTTCCTGGTGACTAAATCAAGCCCACTATCAAAAAGGACTCTTCCATTTCTTTGGCTCTTTTCATATTTTTCTTGTTTCTCATGGTTTGTAATGAATTTTTTGATGTGAGCTTTGATTTTGAGGCTGGAATATGGAGTTCAAGACCGGAAGGAATGGTCTTTTTCAATCAGGGCACAGCTGTTGGATTGCTCCAATTCTGGCTTTCTGTCATGGTTTTGGGTGCCTCAGCCGAGTTTTGGTTTCCTGAGTGGAAATTTCCTAAATGATTTCCGGGTCTGAGTTGGTTTTGCCTTCTTCCTTCCCAAATTTTGTATTCTGACGCAATACAAACACGAGTTTAGACAGCAGATCCATTATGAAAGAAAAAACAAAACCAATTAGCGTGTCATGCTTAGAATTCTAGAGGCAGCAGGACCAACATGAGTTTTGTGCTTTGGAAAAAGAAATGGACCCTTTTGCAGAGGGGAACGATAGTTAATTCCCCAAATCAGTGTGCCAGCGGTTTTCAGGTGAATTGAATGAGTTTTCCAAAGCCAGTCAGCTGGGAGGGGTGGATGAATCCGGAAACAGCCTGTTTCCTGGTGACTAAATCAAGCCCACTATCAAAAAGGACTCTTCCATTTCTTTGGCTCTTTTCACATTTTTCTTCTTTATCATGGTTTGTAATGAAATTTCTGATGTGAGCTTTGATTTTGAGGCTGGAATATGGAGTTGAAGACCGGAAGGAATGGTCTTTTTCAATCAGGGCACAGCTGTTGGCTTGCTCTAATTCTGGCTTTCTGTCATGGTTTTGGGTGCCTCAGCCGAGTTTTGGTTTCCTGAGTGGCAATTTCCTAAATCATTTCCGGGTCTGAGTTGGTTTTGCCTTCTTCCTTCCCAAATTTTGTATTCTGACGCAATACAAACACGAGTTTAGACAGCAGATCCATTATGAAAGAAAAAACAAAACCAATTAGCGTGTCATGCTTAGAATTCTAGAGGCAGCACGACCAACATGAGTTTTTGTGCTTTGGAAAAAGAAATGGAACCCTTTTGCAGAGGGGCACGATCATTAATTCCCCAAATCAGTGTGCCAGCAATTTTCAGGTGAATTGAATGAGTTTTCCAAAGCCAGTCAGTTGGGAGGGGTGGATGAATCTGGAAACAGCCTGTTTCCTGGTGAATAAATCAAGCCCACTATTAAAAAGGACTCTTCCATTTCTTTGGCTCTTTTCATATTTTTCTTCTTTATCATGGTTTGTAATGAAATTTCTGATGTGAGCTTTGATTTTGAGGCTGGAATATGGAGTTGAAGACCGGAAGGAATGGTCTTTTTCAATCAGGGCACAGCTGTTTGCTTGCTCCAATTCTGGCTTTCTGTCATGGTTTTGGGTGCCTCAGCCGAGTTTTGATTTCCTGAGCGGCAATTTACTAAATGATTTCTGGGTCTGAGTTGCTTTTGCCTTCTTCCTTCCCAAATTTTGTATTCTGATGCAATACAAACACGAGTTTAGACAGCAGATCCATTATGAAAGAAAAAACAAAACCAATTAGCGTGTCATGCTTAGAATTCTAGAGGCAGCACGACCAACATGAGTTTTTGTGTTTTGCAAAAAGAAATGGAACCCTTTTGCAGAGGGGCACGATAATTAATTCCCCAAATCAGTTTGCCAGCGATTTTCAGGTGAATTGAATGAGTTTTCCAAAGCCAGTCATCTGGGAGGGGTGGACGAATCCGGAAACAGCCTGTTTCCTTGTGACGAAATCAAGCCCACTATCAAAAAGGACTCTTCCATTTCTTTGGCTCTTCTCACTTTTTTCTTCTTTATCATGGTTTGTAATGAATTTTCTGATGTGAGCTTTGATTTTGAGGCTGGAATATGGAGTTTAAGACACGGAATGAGGTCTTTTTCAATCAGGGCACAGCTGTTGGCTTGCTCCAATTCTGGCTTTCTGTCATGGTTTTGGGTGCCTCAGCCGAGTTTTGGTTTCTTGAGCGGCAATTTCCTAAATGATTTCTGGGTCTGAGTTGGTTTTGCCTTCTTCCTTCTTAAATTTTGTATTCTGACGCAATACAAACACGAGTTTAGACAGCAGATCCATTATGAAAGAAAAAACAAAACCAATTAGCGTGTCATGCTTAGAATTCTAGAGGCAGCACGACCAACATGAGTTTTTGTGTTTTGGAAAAAGAAATGGAAGCCTTTTGCAGAGGGGAACGATAATTAATTCCCCAAATCAGTTTGCCAGCGATTTTCAGGTGAATTGAATGAGTTTTACAAAGCCAGTCAGCTGGGAGGGGTGGATGAATCTGGAAATAGCCTGTTTCCTTGTGACTAAATCAAGCCCACTATCAAAAAGGACTCTTCCATTTCTTTGGCTCTTTGCACATTTTTCTTCTTTATCATGGTTTGTAATGAATTTTCTGATGTGAGCTTTGATTTTGAGGCTGGAATATGGAGTTCAAGACCGGAAGGAATGGTCTTTTTCAATCAGGGCACAGTTGTTGGCTTGCTCCAATTCTGGCTTTCTGTCATGGTTTTGGGTGCCTCAGCCAAGTTTTGGTTTCCTGAGTGGCAATTTCCTAAATGATTTCCGGGTCTGAGTTGGTTTTGCCTTCTTCCTTCCCAAATTTTGTATTCTGACGCAATACAAACACGAGTTTAGACAGCAGATCCATTATGAAAGAAAAAACAAAACCAATTAGCGTGTCATGCTTAGAATTCTAGAGGCAGCACGACCAACATGAGTTTTTGCGCTTTGGAAAAAGAAATGGAACCCTTTTGCAGAGGGGAACGATAATTAATTCCCCAAATCAGTTTCCCAGCGATTTTCAGGTGAATTGAATGAGTTTTCCAAAGCCAGTCAGCTGGGAGGGGTGGATGAATCCGGAAACAGCCTGTTTCCTGGTGACTAAATCAAGCCCACTATCAAAAAGGACTCTTCCACTTCTTTGGCTCTTTGCACATTTTTCTTCTTTATCATGGTTTGTAATGACTTTTCTGATGTGAGCTTTGATTTTGAGGCTGGAATATGGAGTTCAAGACCGGAAGGAATGGTCTTTTTCAATCAGGGCACAGCTGTTGGCTTGCTCCAATTCTGGCTTTCTGTCATGGTTTTGGGTGCCTCAGCCGAGGTCTGGTTTCTTGAGTGGCAATTTACTAAATGATTTCTGGGTCTGAGTTGGTTTTGCCTTCTTCCTTCCCAAATTTTGTATTCTGACGCAATACAAACACGAGTTTAGACAGCAGATCCATTATGAAAGAAAAAACAAAACCAATGAGCGTGTCATGCTTAGAATTCTAGAGGCAGCACGACCAACATGAGTTTTTGTGCTTTGGAAAAAGAAATGGAACCCTTTTGTAGAGGGGAACGATCATGAATTCCCCAAATCAGTGTGCCAGCGATTTTCAGGTGAATTGAATGAGTTTTCCAAAGCCAGTCACCTGAGAGGGGTGGATGAATCCGGAAACAGCCTGTTTCCTTGGGACTAAATCAAGCCCACTATCAAAAAGGACTCTTGCATTTCTTTGGCTCTTTTCACCTTTTTCTTGTTTCTCAGGGTTTGTAATGAATTTTCTGATGTGAGCTTTGATTTTGAGGCTGGAATATGGAGTTCAAGACCGGAAGGAATGGTCTTTTTCAATCAGGGCACAGCTGTTGGCTTGCTCCAATTCTGGCTTTCTGTCATGGTTTTGGGTGCCTCAGCCGAGTTTTGGTTTCCTGAGCGGCAATTTCCTAAAGGATTTCCGGGTCTGAGTTGGTTTTGCCTTCTTCCTTCCCAAATTTTGTATTCTGACGCAATACAAACACGAGTTTAGACAGCAGATCCATTATGAAAGAAAAAACAAAACCAATTAGCGTGTCATGCTTAGAATTCTAGAGGCAGCACGACCAACATGAGTTTTGTGCTTTGGAAAAAGAAATGGAACCCTTTTGCAGAGGGGAACGATAATTAATTCCCCAAATCAGTGTGCCAGCGATTTTCAGGTGAATTGAATGAGTTTTCCAAAGCCAGTCAGCTGGGAGGGGTGGATGAATGCGGAAACAGCCTATTTCCTTGTGACTAAATCAAGCCCACTATCAAAAAGGACTCTTGCATTTCTTTGGCTCTTTTCACATTTTTCTTCTTTATCATGGTTTGTAATGAATTTTCTGATGTGAGCTTTGATTTTGAGGCTGGAATATGGAGTTTAAGACACGGAATGAGGTCTTTTTCAATCAGGGCACAGCTGTTGGCTTGCTCCAATTCTGGCTTTCTGTCATTGTTTTTGGGTGCCTCAGCCGAGTTTTGGTTTCCTGAGTGGCAATTTCCTAAAGGATTTCTGGGTCTGAGTTGGTTTTGCCTTCTTCCTTCCCAAATTTTGTATTCTGACGCAATACAAACACGAGTTTAGACAGCAGATCCATTATGAAAGAAAAAACAAAACCCATTAGCGTGTCATGCTTAGAATTCTAGAGGCAGCACGACCAACATGAGTTTTTGTGTTTTGGAAAAAGAAATGGAACGCTTTTGCAAAGGGGAACGATAATTAATTCCCCAAATCAGTTTGCCAGCGATTTTCAGGTGAATTGAATGAGTTTTCCAAAGCCAGTCAGCTGGGAGCGGTGGATGAATCCGGAAACAGCCTGTTTCCTTGGGACTAAATCAAGCCCACTATCAAAAAGGACTCTTGCATTTCTTTGGCTCTTTTCACCTTTTTCTTGTTTCTCAGGGTTTGTAATGAATTTTCTGATGTGAGCTTTGATTTTGAGGCTGGAATATGGAGTTCAAGACACGGAAGGAATGGTCTTTTTCAATCATGGCACAGCTGTTGGCTTGCTCCAATTCTGGCTTTCTGTCATGGTTTTGGGTGCCTCAGCCGAGATTTGGTTTCCTGAGCGACAATTTCCTAAATGATTTCCGGGTCTGAGTTGGTTTTGCCTTCTTTCTTCCCAAATTTTGTATTCTGACGCAATACAAACACGAGTTTAGACAGCAGATCCATTATGAAAGAAAAAACAAAACCAATTAGCGTGTCATGCTTAGAATCCTAGAGGCAGCACGACCAACATGAGTTTTTGTGCTTTGGAAAAAGAAATGGAAGCCTTTTGCAGAGGGGTACAATAATTAATTCCCCAAATCAGTTTGCCAGCGATTTTCAGGTAAATTGAATGAGTTTTCCAAAGCCAGTCAGCTGGGAGGGGTGGATGAATCCGGAAACAGCCTGTTTCCTTGTGACTAAATCAAGCCCACTATCAAAAAGGACTCTTGCATTTCTTTGGCTCTTTTCACCTTTTTCTTGTTTCTCATGGTTTGTAATGAATTTTCTGATGTGAGCTTTGATTTTGAGGCTGGAATATGGAGTTCAAGACCGGAAGGAATGGTCTTTTTCAATCAGGGCACAGCTGTTTGCTTGCTCCAATTCTGGCTTTCTGTCATGGTTTTGGGTGCCTCAGCCGAGTTTTGGTTTCCTGAGTGGCAATTTCCTAAATGATTTCCGGGTCTCAGTTGGTTTTGCCTTCTTCCTTCCCAAATTTTGTATTCTGACGCAATACAAACACGCGTTTAGACAGCAGATCCATTATGAAAGAAAAAACAAAACCAATGAGCGTGTCATGCTTAGAATTCTAGAGGCAGCACGACCAACATGAGTTTTTGTGCTTTGGAAAAAGAAATGGAAGCCTTTTGCAGAGGGGAACAATAATTAATTCCCCAAATCAGTTTGCCAGCGATTTTCAGGTGAATTGAATGAGATTTCCAAAGCCAGTCAGCTGGGAGGGGTGGATGAATCCGGAAACAGCCTGTTTCCTTGTGACTAAATCAAGCCCACTATCAAAAAGGACTCTTGCATTTCTTTGGCTCTTTTCACATTTTTCTTCTTTATCATGGTTTGTAATGAATTTTCTGATGTGAGCTTTGATTTTGAGGCTGGAATATGGAGTTCAAGACACGGAAGGAATGGTCTTTTTCAATCAGGGCACAGCTGTTGGCTTGCTCCAATTCTGGCTTTCTGTCATGGTTTTGGGTGCCTCAGCCGAGTTTTGGTTTCCTGAGTGGCAATTTCCTAAATGATTTCCGGGTCTGAGTTGGTTTTGCCTTCTTCCTTCCCAAATTTTGTATTCTGACGCAATACAAACACGAGTTTAGACAGCAGATCCATTATGAAAGAAAAAACAAAACCAATTAGCGTGTCATGCTTAGAATTCTAGAGGCAGCACGACCAACATGAGTTTTTGTGCTTTGGAAAAAGAAATGGAACCCTTTTGCAGAGGGGAACGATAATTAATTCCCCAAATCAGTTTGCCAGCGATTTTCAGGTGAATTGAATGAGTTTTCCAAAGCCAGTCAGCTGGGAGGGTGGATGAATCCGGAAACAGCCTGTTTCCTTGTGACTAAATCAAGCCCACTATCAAAAAGGACTCTTGCATTTCTTTGGCTCTTTTCACCTTTTTCTTGTTTCTCATGGTTTGTAATGAATTTTCTGATGTGAGCTTTGATTTTGAGGCTTGAATATGGAGTTCAAGACCGGAAGGAATGGTCTTTTTCAATCAGGGCACAGCTGTTTGCTTGCTCCAATTCTGGCTTTCTGTCATGGTTTTGGGTGCCTCAGCCGAGTTTTGGTTTCCTGAGTGGCAATTTCCTAAATGATTTCTGGGTCTGAGTTGGTTTTGCCTTCTTTCTTCCCAAATTTTGTATTCTGACGCAATACAAACACGAGTTTAGACAGCAGATCCATTTTGAAAGAAAAAACAAAACCAATTAGCGTGTCATGCTTAGAATTCTAGAGGCAGCACGACCAACATGAGTTTTTGTGTTTTGGAAAAAGAAATGGAACGCTTTTGCAGAGGGGAACGATAATTAATTCCCCAAATCAGTTTGCCAGCGATTTTCAGGTGAATTGAATGAGTTTTCCAAAGCCAGTCACCTGGGAGGGGTGGATGAATCCGGAAACAGCCTGTTTCCTTGGGACTAAATCAAGCCCACTATCAAAAAGGACTCTTGCATTTCTTTGGCTCTTTTCACCTTTTTCTTGTTTCTCAGGGTTTGTAATGAATTTTCTGATGTGAGCTTTGATTTTGAGGCTGGAATATGGAGTTCAAGACACGGAAGGAATGGTCTTTTTCAATCATGGCACAGCTGTTTGCTTGCTCCAATTCTGGCTTTCTGTCATGGTTTTGGGTGCCTCAGCCGAGTTTTGGTTTCCTGAGCGACAATTTCGTAAATGATTTCCGGGTCTGAGTTGGTTTTGCCTTCTTTCTTCCCAAATTTTGTATTCTGATGCAATACAAACACGAGTTTAGACAGCAGATCCATTATCAAAAAAAAAAAAACCAATTAGCGTGTCATGCTTAGAATTCTAGAGGCAGCACGACCAACATGAGTTTTTGCGCTTTGGAAAAAGAAATGGAACCCTTTTGCAGAGGGGAACGATAATTAATTCCCCAAATCAGTTTGCCAGCGATTTTCAGGTCAATTGAATGAGATTTCCAAAGCCAGTCAGCTGGGAGGGGTGGATGAATCCGGAAACAGCCTGTTTCCTTGTGACTAAATCAAGCCCACTATCAAAAAGGACTCTTCCATTTCTCTGGCTCTTTTCATATTTTTCTTCTTTATCATGGTTTGTAATGAATTTTCTGATGTGAGCTTTGATTTTGAGGCTGGAATATGGAGTTCAAGACACGGACGGAATGAGGTCTTTTTCAATCAGGGCACAGCTGTTGGCTTGCTCCAATTCTGGCTTTCTGTCATGGTTTTGGGTGCCTCAGCTGAGTTTTGGTTTCCTGAGTAGAAATTTCCTAAATGATTTCCGGGTCTCAGTTGGTTTTGCCTTCTTCTTTCCCAAATTTAGTATACTGACGCAATGCAAACATGAGTTTAGACAGCAGATCCATTATGAAAGAAAAAACAAAACCAATTAGCGTGTCATGCTTAGAATTCTAGAGGCAGCATGACCAACATGAGTTTTTGCGCTTTGGAAAAAGAAATGGAACCCTTTTGCAGAGGGGCACGATAATTAATTCCCCAAATCAGTTTGCCAGCGATTTTCAGGTGAATTGAATGAGATTTCCAAAGCCAGTCAGCTGGGAGGGGTGGATGAATCCGGAAACAGCCTGTTTCCTTGTGACTAAATCAAGCCCACTATCAAAAAGGACTCTTGCATTTCTTTGGCTCTTTTCACATTTTTCTTCTTTATCATGGTTTGTAATGAATTTTCTGATGTGAGCTTTGATTTTGAGGCTGGAATATGGAGTTCAAGACCGGAAGGAATGGTCTTTTTCAATCAGGGCACAGCTGTTGGCTTGCTCCAATTCTGGCTTTCTGTCATGGTTTTGGGTGCCTCAGCCGAGTTTTGGTTTCCTGAGTGGCAATTTCCTAAATGATTTCCGGGTCTGAGTTGGTTTTGCCTTCTTCCTTCCCAAATTTTGTATTCTGACGCAATACAAACACGAGTTTAGACAGCAGATCCATTATGAAAGAAAAAACAAAACCAATTAGCGTGTCATGCTTAGAATCCTAGAGGCAGCACGACCAACATGAGTTTTTGTGCTTTGGAAAAAGAAATGGAACCCTTTTGCAGAGGGGAACGATAATTAATTCCCCAAATCAGTTTGCCAGCGATTTTCAGGTGAATTGAATGAGTTTTCCAAAGCCAGTCAGCTGGGAGGGGTGGATGAATCCGGAAACAGCCTGTTTCCTTGGGACTAAATCAAGCCCACTATCAAAAAGGACTCTTGCATTTCTTTGGCTCTTTTCATATTTTTCTTGTTTCTCATGGTTTGTAATGAATTTTCTGATGTGAGCTTTGATTTTGAGGCTGGAATATGGAGTTCAAGACCGGAAGGAATGGTCTTTTTCAATCAGGGCACAGCTGTTTGCTTGCTCCAATTCTGGCTTTCTGTCATGGTTTTGGGTGCCTCAGCCGAGTTTTGGTTTCCTGAGTGGCAATTTCCTAAATGATTTCTGGGTCTGAGTTGGTTTTGCCTTCTTCCTTCCCAAATTTTGTATTCTGACGCAATACAAACACGAGTTTAGACAGCAGATCCATTATGAAAGAAAAAACAAAACCAATTAGCGTGTCATGCTTAGAATTCTAGAGGCAGCAGGACTAACATGAGTTTTGTGCTTTGGAAAAAGAAATGGAACCCTTTTGCAGAGGGGAACGATAGTTAATTCCCCAAATCAGTGTGCCAGCGATTTTCAGGTGAATTGAATGAGTTTTCCAAAGCCAGTCAGCTGGGAGGGGTGGATGAATCCGGAAACAGCCTGTTTCCTTGTGACTAAATCAAGCCCACTATCAAAAAGGACTCTTCCATTTCTTTGGCTCTTTTCACATTTTTCTACTTTATCATGGTTTGTAATGAATTTTCTGATGTGAGCTTTGATTCTGAGGCTGGAATATGGAGTTCAAGACCGGAAGGAATGGTCTTTTTCAATCAGGGCACAGCTGTTGGCTTGCTCCAATTCTGGCTTTCTGTCATGGTTTTGGGTGCCTCAGCCGAGTTTTGGTTTCCTGAGTGGCAATTTCCTAAATGATTTCCGGGTCTGAGTTGGTTTTGCCTTCTTCCTTCCCAAATTTTGTATTCTGACGCAATACAAACACGAGTTTAGACAGCAGATCCATTATCAAATAAAAAACAAAACCAATTAGCGTGTCATGCTTAGAATTCTAGAGGCAGCACGACCAACATGAGTTTTTGTGCTTTGGAAAAAGAAATGGAACCCTTTTGCAGAGGGGAACGACAGTTAATTCCCCAAATCAGTGTGCCAGCGATTTTCATGTGAATTGAATGAGTTTTCCAAAACCAGTCAGTTGGGAGGGGTGGATGAATCTGGAAACAGCCTGTTTCCTGGTGACTAAATCAAGCCCACTATCAAAAAGGACTCTTCCATTTCTTTGGCTCTTTTCATATTTTTCTTGTTTCTCATGGTTTGTAATGAATTTTCTGATGTGAGCTTTGATTTTGAGGCTGGAATATGGAGTTCAAGACCGGAAGGAATGGTCTTTTTCAATCAGGGCACAGCTGTTTGCTTGCTCCAATTCTGGCTTTCTGTCATGGTTTTGGGTGCCTCAGCCGAGTTTTGGTTTCCTGAGCGGCAATTTACTAAATGATTTCTCGGTCTGAGTTGGTTTTGCCTTCTTCCTTCCCAAATTTTGTATTCTGACGCAATACAAACACGAGTTTAGACAGCAGATCCATTATGAAATAAAAAACAAAACCAATTAGCGTGTCATGCTTAGAATTCTAGAGGCAGCACGACCAACATGAGTTTTTGTGTTTTGGAAAAAGAAATGGAACCCTTTTGCAGAGGGGCATGATCATTAATTCCCCAAATCAGTTTGCCAGCGATTTTCAGGTGAATTGAATGAGTTTTCCAAAGCCAGTCAGCTGGGAGGGGTGGATGAATCCGGAAACAGCCTGTTTCCTGGTGACTAAATCAAGCCCACTATCAAAAAGGACTCTTCCATTTCTTTGGCTCTTTTCATATTTTTCTTGTTTCTCATGGTTTGTAATGAATTTTCTGATGTGAGCTTTGATTTTGAGGCTGGAATATGGAGTTCAAGACCGGAAGGAATGGTCTTTTTCAATCAGGGCACAGCTGTTGGCTTGCTCTAATTCTGGCTTTCTGTCATGGTTTTGGGTGCCTCAGCCGAGTTTTGGTTTCCTGAGTGGCAATTTCCTAAATCATTTCCGGGTCTGAGTTGGTTTTGCCTTCTTCCTTCCCAAATTTTGTATTCTGACGCAATACAAACACGAGTTTAGACAGCAGATCCATTATGAAAGAAAAAACAAAACCAATTAGCGTGTCATGCTTAGAATTCTAGAGGCAGCACGACCAACATGAGTTTTTGTGCTTTGGAAAAAGAAATGGAACCCTTTTGCAGAGGGGCACGATCATTAATTCCCCAAATCAGTGTGCCAGCGATTTTCAGGTGAATTGAATGAGTTTTCCAAAGCCAGTCAGTTGGGAGGGGTGGATGAATCTGGAAACAGCCTGTTTCCTGGTGACTAAAGCAAGCCCACTATCAAAAAGGACTCTTCCATTTCTTTGGCTCTTTTCATATTTTTCTTCTTTATCATGGTTTGTAATGAAATTTCTGATGTGAGCTTTGATTTTGAGGCTGGAATATGGAGTTGAAGACCGGAAGGAATGGTCTTTTTCAATCAGGGCACAGCTGTTTGCTTGCTCCAATTCTGGCTTTCTGTCATGGTTTTGGGTGCCTCAGCCAAGTTTTGGTTTCCTGAGCGGCAATTTACTAAATGATTTCTGGGTCTGAGTTGCTTTTGCCTTCTTCCTTCCCAAATTTTGTATTCTGATGCAATACAAACACGAGTTTAGACAGCAGATCCATTATGAAAGAAAAAACAAAACCAATTAGCGTGTCATGCTTAGAATTCTAGAGGCAGCACGACCAACATGAGTTTTTGTGTTTTGCAAAAAGAAATGGAACCCTTTTGCAGAGGGGCACGATAATTAATTCCCCAAATCAGTGTGCCAGCGATTTTCAGGTGAATTGAATGAGTTTTCCAAAGCCAGTCATCTGGGAGGGGTGGACGAATCCGGAAACAGCCTGTTTCCTTGTGACTAAATCAAGCCCACTATCAAAAAGGACTCTTCCATTTCTTTGGCTCTTCTCCCTTTTTTCTTCTTTATCATGGTTTGTAATGAATTTTCTGATGTGAGCTTTGATTTTGAGTCTGGAATATGGAGTTTAAGACACGGAATGAGGTCTTTTTCAATCAGGGCACAGCTGTTGGCTTGCTCCAATTCTGGCATTCTGTCATGGTTTTGGGTGCCTCAGCCGAGTTTTGATTTCTTGAGCGGCAATTTACTAAATGATTTCTGGGTCTGAGTTGGTTTTGCCTTTTTCCTTCCCAAATTTTGTATTCTGACGCAATACAAACACGAGTTTAGACAGCAGATCCATTATGAAAGAAAAAACAAAACCAATTAGCGTGTCATGCTTAGAATTCTAGAGGCAGCACGACCAACATGAGTTTTTGTGCTTTGGAAAAAGAAATGGAACCCTTTTGCAGAGGGGAACGATAATTAATTCCCCAAATCAGTTTGCCAGCGATTTTCAGGTGAATTGAATGAGTTTTCCAAAGCCAGTCAGTTGGGAGGGGTGGATGAATGTGGCTACAGCCTGTTTCCTGGTGACTAAATCAAGCCCACTATCAAAAAGGACTCTTGCATTTCTTTGGCTCTTTTCACATTTTTCTTGTTTCTCATGGTTTGTAATGAATTTTCTGATGTGAGCTTTGATTTTGAGGCTGGAATATGGAGTTCAAGACCGGAAGGAATGGTCTTTTTCAATCAGGGCACAGCTGTTGGCTTGCTCCAATTCTGGCTTTCTGTCATGGTTTTGGGTGCCTCACCCGAGTTTTGGTTTCTTAGCAGCAATTTTCTACATGATTTCTGGGTCTGAGTTGTTTTTGCCTTCTTCCTTCCCAAATTTTGTATTCTGACGCAATACAAACACGAGTTTAGACAGCAGATCTATTATGAAAGAAAAAACAAAACCAATTAGCGTGTCATGCTTAGAATTCTAGAGGCAGCACGACCAACATGAGTTTTTGTGTTTTGGAAAAAGAAATGGAACGCTTTTGCAGAGGGGAACGATAATTAATTCCCCAAATCAGTTTGCCAGCGATTTTCAGGTGAATTGAATGAGTTTTCCAAAGCCAGTCAGCTGGGAGGGGTGGATGAATCCGGAAACAGCCTGCTTCCTTGTGACTAAATCAAGCCCACTATCAAAAAGGACTCTTGCATTTCTTTGGCTCTTCTCACTTTTTTCTTCTTTATCATGGTTTGTAATGAATTTTCTGATGTGAGCTTTGATTTTGAGGCTGGAATATGGAGTTTAAGACACGGAATGAGGTCTTTTTCAATCAGGGCACAGCTGTTGGCTTGCTCCAATTCTGGCATTCTGTCATGGTTTTGGGTGCCTCAGCCGAGTTTTGATTTCTTGAGCGGCAATTTCCTAAATGATTTCTGGGTCTGAGTTGG
Organism: Oryctolagus cuniculus; assembly: GCF_051225735.1. Classification (NCBI taxonomy): domain Eukaryota; kingdom Metazoa; phylum Chordata; class Mammalia; order Lagomorpha; family Leporidae; genus Oryctolagus; species Oryctolagus cuniculus. The sequence continues at coordinate 80,310,366 of NC_142879.1, read as the reverse complement.
TTTTGCCTTTTTCTTTCCCAAATTTTGTATTCTGACGCAATACAAACACGAGTTTAGACAGCAGATCCATTATGAAAGAAAAAACAAAACCAATTAGCGTGTCATGCTTAGAATTCTAGAGGCAGCACGACCAACATGAGTTTTTGTGTTTTGGAAAAAGAAATGGAACCCTTTTGCAGAGGGGAACGATAATTAATTCCCCAAATCAGTTTGCCAGCGATTTTCAGGTGAATTGAATGAGTTTTCCAAAGCCAGTCAGTTGGGAGGGGTGGATGAATGTGGCAACAGCCTGTTTCCTTGTGACTAAATCAAGCCCACTATCAAAAAGGACTCTTGCATTTCTTTGGCTCTTTTCACTTTTTTCTTGTTTCTCATGGTTTGTAATGAATTTTCTGATGTGAGCTTTGATTTTGAGGCTGGAATATGGAGTTCAAGACCGGAAGGAATGGTCTTTTTCACTCAGGGCACAGCTGTTGGCTTGCTCCAATTCTGGCTTTCTGTCATGGTTTTGGGTGCCTCAGCCGAGTTTTGGTTTCTTAGCAGCAATTTTCTACATGATTTCTGGGTCTGAGTTGTTTTTGCCTTCTTCCTTCCCAAATTTTGTATTCTGACGCAATACAAACACGAGTTTAGACAGCAGATCTATTATGAAAGAAAAAACAAAACCAATTAGCGTGTCATGCTTAGAATTCTAGAGGCAGCACGACCAACATGAGTTTTTGTGTTTTGGAAAAAGAAATGGAACGCTTTTGCAGAGGGGAATGATAATTAATTCCCCAAATCAGTTTGCCAGCGATTTTCAGGTGAATTTAATGAGTTTTCCAAAGCCAGTCAGCTGGGAGGGGTGGATGAATCCGGAAACAGCCTGCTTCCTTGTGACTAAATCAAGCCCACTATCAAAAAGGACTCTTGCATTTCTTTGGCTCTTCTCACTTTTTTCTTCTTTATCATGGTTTGTAATGAATTTTCTGATGTGAGCTTTGATTTTGAGGCTGGAATATGGAGTTTAAGACACGGAATGAGGTCTTTTTCAATCAGGGCACAGCTGTTGGCTTGCTCGAATTCTGGTTTTCTGTCATGGTTTTGGGTGCCTCAGCCGAGTTTTGGTTTCTTGAACGGCAATTTCCTAAAGGATTTCTGGGTCTGAGTTGGTTTTGCCTTCTTTCTTCCCAAATTTTGTATTCTGACGCAATACAAACACGAGTTTAGACAGCAGATCCATTATGAAAGAATAAACAAAACCAATTAGCGTGTCATGCTTAGAATTCTAGAGGCAGCACGACCAACATGAGTTTTTGTGTTTTGGACAAAGAAATGGAACGCTTTTGCAGAGGGGAACGATAATTAATTCCCCAAATCAGTTTGCCAGCGATTTTCAGGTGAATTGAATGAGTTTTCCAAAGCCAGTCAGCTGGGAGGGGTGGATGAATCCGGAAACAGCCTGTTTCCTTGTGACGAAATCAAGCCCACTATCAACAAGGACTCTTCCATTTCTTTGGCTCTTTTCACATTTTTCTTCTTTATCATGGTTTGTAAGGAATTTTCTGATGTGAGCTTTGATTTTGAGGCTGGAATATGGAGTTCAAGACACGGAAGGAATGGTCTTTTTCAATCAGGGCACAGCTGTTGGCTTGCTCCAATTCTGGCTTTCTGTCATGGTTTTGGGTGCCTCAGCCGAGATTTGGTTTCCTGAGCGGCAATTTCGTAAATGATTTCCGGGTCTGAGTTGGTTTTGCCTTCTTCCTTCCCAAATTTTGTATTCTGACGCAATACAAACACGAGTTTAGACAGCAGATCCATTATGAAAGAATAAACAAAACCAATTAGCGTGTCATGCTTAGAATTCTAGAGGCAGCACGACCAACATGAGTTTTTGTGTTTTGGACAAAGAAATGGAACGCTTTTGCAGAGGGGAATGATAATTAATTCCCCAAATCAGTTTGCCAGCGATTTTCAGGTGAATTGAATGAGTTTTCCAAAGCCAGTCAGCTGGGAGGGGTGGATGAATCCGGAAACAGCCTGTTTCCTTGTGACGAAATCAAGCCCACTCTCAACAAGGACTCTTCCATTTCTTTGGCTCTTTTCACATTTTTCTTCTTTATCATGGTTTGTAAGGAATTTTCTGATGTGAGCTTTGATTTTGAGGCTGGAATATGGAGTTCAAGACACGGAAGGAATGGTCTTTTTCAATCAGGGCACAGCTGTTGGCTTGCTCCAATTCTGGCTTTCTGTCATGGTTTTGGGTGCCTCAGCCGAGATTTGGTTTCCTGAGCGGCAATTTCGTAAATGATTTCCGGGTCTGAGTTGGTTTTGCCTTCTTCCTTCCCAAATTTTGTATTCTGACGCAATACAAACACGAGTTTAGACAGCAGATCCATTATGAAAGAAAAAACAAAAATAATTAGCGTGTCATGCTTAGAATTCTAGAGGCAGCACGACCAACATGAGTTTTTGTGCTTTGGAAAAAGAAATGGAACCCTTTTGCAGAGGGGAATGATAATTAATTCCCCAAATCAGTTTGCCAGCGATTTTCAGGTGAATTGAATGAGTTTTCCAAAGCCAGTCAGTTGGGAGGGGTGGATGAATCCGGAAACAGCCTGTTTCCTTGTGACTAAATCAAGCACACTATCAAAAAGGACTCTTGCATTTCTTTGGCTCTTTTCATATTTTCTTCTTAATCATGGTTTATAATGAATTTTCTGATGTGAGCTTTGATTTTGAGGCTGGAATATGGAGTTCAAGACCGGAAGGAATGGTCTTTTTCAATCAGGGCACAGCTGTTGGCTTGCTCCAATTCTGGCTTTCTGTCATGGTTTTTGGTGCCTCAGCCGAGTTTTGATTTCCTGAGTGGCAATTTCCTAAATGATTTCTGGGTCTGAGTTGGTTTTGCCTTCTTCCTTCCCAAATTTTGTATTCTGACGCAATACAAACACGCGTTTAGACAGCAGATCCATTATGAAAGAAAAAACAAAACCAATTAGCGTGTCATGCTTAGAATTCTAGAGGCAGCACGACCAACATGAGTTTTTGTGTTTTGGACAAAGAAATGGAACGCTTTTGCAGAGGGGCACGATAATTAATTCCCCAAATCAGTTTGCCAGCGATTTTCAGGTGAATTGAATGAGTTTTCCAAAGCCAGTCAGCTGGGAGGGGTGGATGAATCCGGAAACAGCCTGTTTCCTTGGGACTAAATCAAGCCCACTATCAACAAGGACTCTTCCATTTCTTTGGCTCTTTTCACATTTTTCTTCTTTATCATGGTTTGTAAGGAATTTTCTGATGTGAGCTTTGATTTTGAGGCTGGAATATGGAGTTCAAGACACGGAAGGAATGGTCTTTTTCAATCAGGGCACAGCTGTTGGCTTGCTCCAATTCTGGCTTTCTGTCATGGTTTTGGGTGCCTCAGCCGAGATTTGGTTTCCTGAGCGGCAATTTCGTAAATGATTTCCGGGTCTGAGTTGGTTTTGCCTTCTTCCTTCCCAAATTTTGTATTCTGACGCAATACAAACACGAGTTTAGACAGCAGATCCATTATGAAAGAAAAAACAAAACCAATTAGCGTGTCATGCTTAGAATTCTAGAGGCAGCACGACCAACATGAGTTTTTGTGCTTTGGAAAAAGAAATGGAACCCTTTTGCAGAGGGGAACGATAATTAATTCCCCAAATCAGTTTGCCAGCGATTTTCAGGTGAATTGAATGAGTTTTCCAAAGCCAGTCAGCTGGGAGGGTGGATGAATCCGGAAACAGCCTGTTTCCTTGTGACTAAATCAAGCCCACTATCAAAAAGGACTCTTCCATTTGTTTGGCTCTTTTCATATTTTTCTTCTTTATCATGGTTTGTAATGAATTTTCTGATGTGAGCTTTGATTTTGAGGCTGGAACATGGAGTTCAAGACCGGAAGGAATGGTCTTTTTCAATCAGGGCACAGCTGTTGGCTTGCTCCAATTCTGGTTTTCTGTCATGGTTTTGGGTGCCTCAGCCGAGTTTTGGTTTCTTGAGCGGCAATTTCCTAAATGATTTCCGGGTCTGAGTTGGTTTTGCCTTCTTCCTTCCCAAATTTTGTATTCTGACGCAATACAAACACGAGTTTAGACAGCAGATCCATTATGAAAGAATAAACAAATCTAATTAGCGTGTCATGCTTAGAATTCTAGAGGCAGCACGACCAACATGAGTTTTTGTGCTTTGGAAAAAGAAATGGAACCCTTTTGCAGAGGGGAACGATAATTAATTCCCAAATCAGTTTGCTGGCGATTTTCAGGTGAATTGAATGAGTTTTCCAAAGCCAGTCAGCTGGGAGGGGTGGATGAATCCGGAAACAGCCTGTTTCCTTGTGACTAAATCAAGCCCACTATCAAAAAGGACTCTTCCATTTCTTTGGCTCTTCTCACTTTTTTCTTCTTTATCATGGTTTGTAATGAATTTTCTGATATGAGCTTTGATTTTGAGGCTGGAATATGGAGTTTAAGACACGGAATGAGGTCTTTTTCAATCAGGGCACAGCTGTTGGCTTGCTCCAATTCTGGCATTCTGTCATGGTTTTGGGTGCCTCAGCCGAGTTTTGGTTTCCTGAGTGGCAATTTCCTAAAGGATTTCTGGGTCTGAGTTGGTTTTGCCTTCTTCCTTCCCAAATTTTGTATTCTGACGCAATACAAACACGAGTTTAGACAGCAGATCCATTATGAAATAAAAAACAATACCAATTAGGGTGTCATGCTTAAAATTCTAGAGGATTGCCATTGGAGGGTGAACCAACGGCAAAGGAAGACCTTTCTCTCTGTCTCTCTCTCTCACTGTCCACTCTGCCTGTCAAAAAATAAAAAAATAAAAAAAAAAAAAGAATTCTAGTGGCAGCACGACCAACATGAGTTTTTGTGTTTTGGAAAAAGAAATGGAACCCTTTTGCAGAGGGGAACGATAATTAATTCCCCAAATCAGTATGCCCGCGATTCTCAGGTGAATTGAATAAGTTTTCCAAAGCCAGTCAGCTGGGAGGGGTGGATGAATCCGGAAACAGCCTGTTTCCTTGTCACTAAATCAAGCCCACTATCAAAAAGGACTCTTCCATTTCTTTGGCTCTTTTCACATTTTTCTTCTTTATCATGTTTTGTAATGAATTTTCTGATGTGAGCTTTGATTTTGAGGCTGGAATATGGAGTTCAAGACCCGGAAGGAATGGTCTTTTTCAATCAGGGCACAGCTGTTGGCTTGCTCCAATTCTGGCTTTCTGTCATGGTTTTGGGTGCCTCAGCCGAGTTTTGGTTTCCTGAGCAGCAATTTCCTAAATGATTTCTGGGTCTGAGTTGGTTTTGCCTTCTTCCTTCCCAAATTTTGTATTCTGACGCAATACAAACACGAGTTTAGACAGCAGATCCATTACGAAATAAAAAACAAAACAAATTAGAGTGTCTTGAATAGAATTCTAGAGGCAGCACGACCAACATGAGTTTTTGTGCTTTGGAAAAAGAAATGGAACCCTTTTGCAGAGGGGAATGTTAATTCATTCCTCAAATCAGTTTGCCAGCGATTTTCAGGTGAATTGAATGAGTTTTCCAAAGCCAGTCAGATGGGAGGGGTGGATGAATCCGGAAACAGCCTGTTTCCTTGTGACTAAATCAAGCCCACTATCAAAAAGGACTCTTCCATTTCTTTGGCTCTTTTCACATTTTTCTTCTTTATCATGGTTTGTAATGAATTTTCGGATGTGAGCTTTGATTTTGAGGCTGGAATATGGAGTGCAAGACACGGAAGGAATGGTCTTTTTCAATCAGGGCACAGCTGTTGGCTTGCTCCAATTCTGGCTTTCTGTCATGGTTTTGGGTGCCTCAGCCGAGTTTTGGTTTCTTGAGCGGCATTTTCCTAAATGCTTTCCGGGTCTGAGTTGGTTTTGCCTTCTTCCTTCCCAAATTTTGTATTCTGACACAATACAAACACGAGTTTAGACAGCAGATCCATTATGAAAGAAAAAAAAACAAAACCAATTAGAGTGTCATGCTTAGAATTCTAGAGGCAGCACGACCAACATGAGCTTTTGTGTTTTGGAAAAAGAAATGGAACCCTTTTGCAGAGGGTAATGATAATTAATTCCCCAAATCAGTTTGCCAGCGATTTTCAGGTGAATTGAATGAGTTTTCCAAAGCCAGTCAGCTGGAAAGGTGGATGAATGCGGAAACAGCCTGTTTCCTTGTGACTAAATCAAGCCCACTATCAAAAAGGACTCTTCCATTTCTTTGGCTCTTTTCACATTTTTCTTCTTTATCATGGTTTGTAATGAATTTTCTGATGTGAGCTTTGATTTTGAGGCTGGAATATGGAGTTCAAGACCCGGAAGGAATGGTCTTTTTCAATCAGGGCACAGCTGTTGGCTTGCTCCAATTCTGGCTTTCTGTCATGGTTTTGGGTGCCTCAGCCGAGTTTTGGTTTCTTGAGCGGCAATTTCCTAAATGATTTCTGGGTCTGAGTTGGTTTTGCCTTCTTCCTTCCCAAATTTTGTATTCTAACGCAATACAAACACGAGTTTATACAGCAGATCCATTATGAAAAAAAAAAAAAAAAAACGAATTAGCGTGTCATGCTTAGAATTCTAGAGGCAGCACGACCAACATGAGGTTTTGTGTTTTGGACAAAGAAATGGAACCCTTTTGCAGAGGGGAACGATAATTAATTCCCCAAATCAGTTTGCCAGCGATTTTCAGGTGAATTGAATGAGTTTTCCAAAGCCAGTCAGCTGGGAGGGTGGATGAATCCGGAAACAGCCTGTTTCCTTGTGACTAAATCAAGCCCACTATCAAAAAGGACTCTTGCATTTCTTTGGCTCTTTGCACATTTTTCTTCTTTATCATGGTTTGTAATGACTTTTCTGATGTGAGCTTTGATTCTGAGGCTGGAATATGGAGTTCAAGACACGGAAGGAATGGTCTTTTTCAATCAGGGCACAGCTGTTGGCTTGCTCCAATTCTGGCTTTCTGTCATGGTTTTGGGTGCCTCAGCCGAGTTTTGGTTTCTTGAGCGGCAATTTCCTAAAGGATTTCTGGGTCTGAGTTGGTTTTGCCTTCTTTCTTCCCAAATTTTGTATTCTGACGCAATACAAACACGAGTTTAGACAGCAGATCCATTATGAAAGAAAAAAAAACCAAAACCAATGAGCGTGTCATGCTTAGAATTCTAGAGGCAGCACGACCAACATGAGTTTTTGTGTTTTGGACAAAGAAATGGAACCCTTTTGCAGAGGGGCACGATAATTAATTCCCCAAATCAGTTTGCCAGCGATTTTCAGGTGAATTGAATGAGTTTTCCAAAGCCAGTCAGCTGGGAGGGGTGGATGAATCCGGAAACAGCCTGTTTCCTTGGGACTAAATCAAGCCCACTATCAAAAAGGACTCTTGCATTTCTTTGGCTCTTTTCACATTTTTCTTCTTTATCATGGTTTGTAATGACTTTTCTGATGTGAGCTTTGATTCTGAGGCTGGAATATGGAGTTCAAGACATGGAAGGAATGGTCTTTTTCAATCAGGGCACAGCTGTTGGCTTGCTCCAATTCTGGCTTTCTGTCATGGTTTTGGGTGCCTCAGCCGAGTTTTGTTTTCTTGAGCGGCAATTTCCTAAATGATTTCTGGGTCTGAGTTGCTTTTGCCTTCTTCCTTCCCAAATTTTGTATTCTGACGCAATACAAACATGAGTTTAGACAGCAGATCCATTATGAAATAAAAAACAAAACAAATTAGAGTGTCTTGAATAGAATTCTAGAGGCAGCACGACCAACATGAGTTTTTGTGCTTTGGAAAAAGAAATGGAACCCTTTTGCAGTGGGGAATGATAATTCATTCCTCAAATCAGTTTGCCAGCGATTTTCAGGTGAATTGAATGAGTTTTCCAAAGCCAGTCAGCTGGGAGGGGTGGATGAATCCGGAAACAGCCTGTTTCCTTGTGACTAAATCAAGCCCACTATCAAAAAGGACTCTTGCATTTCTTTGGCTCTTTTCACATTTTTCTTCTTTATCATGGTTTGTAATGAATTTTCGGATGTGAGCTTTGATTTTGAGGCTGGAATATGGAGTGCAAGACACGGAAGGAATGGTCTTTTTCAATCAGGGCACAGCTGTTGGCTTGCTCCAATTCTGGCTTTCTGTCATGGTTTTGGGTGCCTCAGCCGAGTTTTGGTTTCTTGAGCGGCATTTTCCTAAATGCTTTCCGGGTCTGAGTTGGTTTTGCCTTCTTCCTTCCCAAATTTTGTATTCTGACGCAATACAAACACGAGTTTAGACAGCAGATCCATTATGAAATAAAAAACAAAACAAATTAGAGTGTCTTGAATAGAATTCTAGAGGCAGCACGACCAACATGAGTTTTTGTGCTTTGGAAAAAGAAATGGAACCCTTTTGCAGTGGGGAATGATAATTCATTCCTCAAATCAGTTTGCCAGCGATTTTCAGGTGAATTGAATGAGTTTTCCAAAGCCAGTCAGCTGGGAGGGGTGGATGAATCCGGAAACAGCCTGTTTCCTTGTGACTAAATCAAGCCCACTATCAAAAAGGACTCTTGCATTTCTTTGGCTCTTTTCACATTTTTCTTCTTTATCATGGTTTGTAATGAATTTTCGGATGTGAGCTTTGATTTTGAGGCTGGAATATGGAGTGCAAGACACGGAAGGAATGGTCTTTTTCAATCAGGGCACAGCTGTTGGCTTGCTCCAATTCTGGCTTTCTGTCATGGTTTTGGGTGCCTCAGCCGAGTTTTGGTTTCTTGAGCGGCATTTTCCTAAATGCTTTCCGGGTCTGAGTTGGTTTTGCCTTCTTCCTTCCCAAATTTTGTATTCTGACGCAATACAAACACGAGTTTAGACAGCAGATCCATTATGAAAGAAAAAAAAACAAAACCAATTAGAGTGTCATGCTTAGAATTCTAGAGGCAGCACGACCAACATGAGCTTTTGTGTTTTGGAAAAAGAAATGGAACCCTTTTGCAGAGGGTAATGATAATTAATTCCCCAAATCAGTTTGCCAGCGATTTTCAGGTGAATTGAATGAGTTTTCCAAAGCCAGTCAGCTGGAAAGGTGGATGAATGCGGAAACAGCCTGTTTCCTTGTGACTAAATCAAGCCCACTATCAAAAAGGACTCTTCCATTTCTTTGGCTCTTTTCACATTTTTCTTCTTTATCATGGTTTGTAATGAATTTTCTGATGTGAGCTTTGATTTTGAGGCTGGAATATGGAGTTCAAGACCCGAAAGGTTGGTCTTTTTCAATCAGGGTACAGCTGTTGGCTTGCTCCAATTCTGGCTTTCTGTCATGGTTTTGGGTGCCTCAGCCGAGTTTTGGTTTCTTGAGCGGCAATTTCCTAAATGATTTCTGGGTCTGAGTTGGTTTTGCCTTCTTCCTTCCCAAATTTTGTATTCTAATGCAATACAAACAGGAGTTTAGACAGCAGATCCATTATGAAAGAAAAAAAAAAAAAAAACGAATTAGCGTGTCATGCTTAGAATTCTAGAGGCAGCACGACCAACATGAGTTTTTGCGCTTTGGAAAAAGAAATGGAACCCTTTTGCAGAGGGGAACGATAATTAATTCCCCAAATCAGTTTGCCAGCGATTTTCAGGTCAATTGAATGAGATTTCCAAAGCCAGTCAGCTGGGAGGGGTGGATGAATCCGGAAACAGCCTGTTTCCTTGTGACTAAATCAAGCCCACTATCAAAAAGGACTCTTCCATTTCTCTGGCTCTTTTCATATTTTTCTTCTTTATCATGGTTTGTAATGAATTTTCTGATGTGAGCTTTGATTTTGAGGCTGGAATATGGAGTTCAAGACACGGACGGAATGAGGTCTTTTTCAATCAGGGCACAGCTGTTGGCTTGCTCCAATTCTGGCTTTCTGTCATGGTTTTGGGTGCCTCAGCTGAGTTTTGGTTTCCTGAGTAGAAATTTCCTAAATGATTTCCGGGTCTCAGTTGGTTTTGCCTTCTTCTTTCCCAAATTTAGTATACTGACGCAATGCAAACATGAGTTTAGACAGCAGATCCATTATGAAAGAAAAAACAAAACCAATTAGCGTGTCATGCTTAGAATTCTAGAGGCAGCATGACCAACATGAGTTTTTGCGCTTTGGAAAAAGAAATGGAACCCTTTTGCAGAGGGGCACGATAATTAATTCCCCAAATCAGTTTGCCAGCGATTTTCAGGTGAATTGAATGAGATTTCCAAAGCCAGTCAGCTGGGAGGGGTGGATGAATCCGGAAACAGCCTGTTTCCTTGTGACTAAATCAAGCCCACTATCAAAAAGGACTCTTGCATTTCTTTGGCTCTTTTCACATTTTTCTTCTTTATCATGGTTTGTAATGAATTTTCTGATGTGAGCTTTGATTTTGAGGCTGGAATATGGAGTTCAAGACCGGAAGGAATGGTCTTTTTCAATCAGGGCACAGCTGTTGGCTTGCTCCAATTCTGGCTTTCTGTCATGGTTTTGGGTGCCTCAGCCGAGTTTTGGTTTCCTGAGTGGCAATTTCCAAAATGATTTCCGGGTCTGAGTTGGTTTTGCCTTCTTCCTTCCCAAATTTTGTATTCTGACGCAATACAAACACGAGTTTAGACAGCAGATCCATTATGAAAGAAAAAACAAAACCAATTAGCGTGTCATGCTTAGAATCCTAGAGGCAGCACGACCAACATGAGTTTTTGTGCTTTGGAAAAAGAAATGGAACCCTTTTGCAGAGGGGAACGATAATTAATTCCCCAAATCAGTTTGCCAGCGATTTTCAGGTGAATTGAATGAGTTTTCCAAAGCCAGTCAGCTGGGAGGGGTGGATGAATCCGGAAACAGCCTGTTTCCTTGGGACTAAATCAAGCCCACTATCAAAAAGGACTCTTGCATTTCTTTGGCTCTTTTCATATTTTTCTTGTTTCTCATGGTTTGTAATGAATTTTCTGATGTGAGCTTTGATTTTGAGGCTGGAATATGGAGTTCAAGACCGGAAGGAATGGTCTTTTTCAATCAGGGCACAGCTGTTTGCTTGCTCCAATTCTGGCTTTCTGTCATGGTTTTGGGTGCCTCAGCCGAGTTTTGGTTTCCTGAGTGGCAATTTCCTAAATGATTTCTGGGTCTGAGTTGGTTTTGCCTTCTTCCTTCCCAAATTTTGTATTCTGACGCAATACAAACACGAGTTTAGACAGCAGATCCATTATGAAAGAAAAAACAAAACCAATTAGCGTGTCATGCTTAGAATTCTAGAGGCAGCAGGACTAACATGAGTTTTGTGCTTTGGAAAAAGAAATGGAACCCTTTTGCAGAGGGGAACGATAGTTAATTCCCCAAATCAGTGTGCCAGCGATTTTCAGGTGAATTGAATGAGTTTTCCAAAGCCAGTCAGCTGGGAGGGGTGGATGAATCCGGAAACAGCCTGTTTCCTTGTGACTAAATCAAGCCCACTATCAAAAAGGACTCTTCCATTTCTTTGGCTCTTTTCACATTTTTCTACTTTATCATGGTTTGTAATGAATTTTCTGATGTGAGCTTTGATTCTGAGGCTGGAATATGGAGTTCAAGACCGGAAGGAATGGTCTTTTTCAATCAGGGCACAGCTGTTGGCTTGCTCCAATTCTGGCTTTCTGTCATGGTTTTGGGTGCCTCAGCCGAGTTTTGGTTTCCTGAGTGGCAATTTCCTAAATGATTTCCGGGTCTGAGTTGGTTTTGCCTTCTTCCTTCCCAAATTTTGTATTCTGACGCAATACAAACACGAGTTTAGACAGCAGATCCATTATCAAATAAAAAACAAAACCAATTAGCGTGTCATGCTTAGAATTCTAGAGGCAGCACGACCAACATGAGTTTTTGTGCTTTGGAAAAAGAAATGGAACCCTTTTGCAGAGGGGAACGACAGTTAATTCCCCAAATCAGTGTGCCAGCGATTTTCATGTGAATTGAATGAGATTTCCAAAACCAGTCAGTTGGGAGGGGTGGATGAATCTGGAAACAGCCTGTTTCCTGGTGACTAAATCAAGCCCACTATCAAAAAGGACTCTTCCATTTCTTTGGCTCTTTTCATATTTTTCTTGTTTCTCATGGTTTGTAATGAATTTTCTGATGTGAGCTTTGATTTTGAGGCTGGAATATGGAGTTCAAGACCGGAAGGAATGGTCTTTTTCAATCAGGGCACAGCTGTTTGCTTGCTCCAATTCTGGCTTTCTGTCATGGTTTTGGGTGCCTCAGCCGAGTTTTGGTTTCCTGAGCGGCAATTTACTAAATGATTTCTCGGTCTGAGTTGGTTTTGCCTTCTTCCTTCCCAAATTTTGTATTCTGACGCAATACAAACACGAGTTTAGACAGCAGATCCATTATGAAATAAAAAACAAAACCAATTAGCGTGTCATGCTTAGAATTCTAGAGGCAGCACGACCAACATGAGTTTTTGTGTTTTGGAAAAAGAAATGGAACCCTTTTGCAGAGGGGCATGATCATTAATTCCCCAAATCAGTTTGCCAGCGATTTTCAGGTGAATTGAATGAGTTTTCCAAAGCCAGTCAGCTGGGAGGGGTGGATGAATCCGGAAACAGCCTGTTTCCTGGTGACTAAATCAAGCCCACTATCAAAAAGGACTCTTCCATTTCTTTGGCTCTTTTCATATTTTTCTTGTTTCTCATGGTTTGTAATGAATTTTCTGATGTGAGCTTTGATTTTGAGGCTGGAATATGGAGTTCAAGACCGGAAGGAATGGTCTTTTTCAATCAGGGCACAGCTGTTGGCTTGCTCTAATTCTGGCTTTCTGTCATGGTTTTGGGTGCCTCAGCCGAGTTTTGGTTTCCTGAGTGGCAATTTCCTAAATCATTTCCGGGTCTGAGTTGGTTTTGCCTTCTTCCTTCCCAAATTTTGTATTCTGACGCAATACAAACACGAGTTTAGACAGCAGATCCATTATGAAAGAAAAAACAAAACCAATTAGCGTGTCATGCTTAGAATTCTAGAGGCAGCACGACCAACATGAGTTTTTGTGCTTTGGAAAAAGAAATGGAACCCTTTTGCAGAGGGGCACGATCATTAATTCCCCAAATCAGTGTGCCAGCGATTTTCAGGTGAATTGAATGAGTTTTCCAAAGCCAGTCAGTTGGGAGGGGTGGATGAATCTGGAAACAGCCTGTTTCCTGGTGACTAAAGCAAGCCCACTATCAAAAAGGACTCTTCCATTTCTTTGGCTCTTTTCATATTTTTCTTCTTTATCATGGTTTGTAATGAAATTTCTGATGTGAGCTTTGATTTTGAGGCTGGAATATGGAGTTGAAGACCGGAAGGAATGGTCTTTTTCAATCAGGGCACAGCTGTTTGCTTGCTCCAATTCTGGCTTTCTGTCATGGTTTTGGGTGCCTCAGCCAAGTTTTGGTTTCCTGAGCGGCAATTTACTAAATGATTTCTGGGTCTGAGTTGCTTTTGCCTTCTTCCTTCCCAAATTTTGTATTCTGATGCAATACAAACACGAGTTTAGACAGCAGATCCATTATGAAAGAAAAAACAAAACCAATTAGCGTGTCATGCTTAGAATTCTAGAGGCAGCACGACCAACATGAGTTTTTGTGTTTTGCAAAAAGAAATGGAACCCTTTTGCAGAGGGGCACGATAATTAATTCCCCAAATCAGTGTGCCAGCGATTTTCAGGTGAATTGAATGAGTTTTCCAAAGCCAGTCATCTGGGAGGGGTGGACGAATCCGGAAACAGCCTGTTTCCTTGTGACTAAATCAAGCCCACTATCAAAAAGGACTCTTCCATTTCTTTGGCTCTTCTCCCTTTTTTCTTCTTTATCATGGTTTGTAATGAATTTTCTGATGTGAGCTTTGATTTTGAGTCTGGAATATGGAGTTTAAGACACGGAATGAGGTCTTTTTCAATCAGGGCACAGCTGTTGGCTTGCTCCAATTCTGGCATTCTGTCATGGTTTTGGGTGCCTCAGCCGAGTTTTGATTTCTTGAGCGGCAATTTACTAAATGATTTCTGGGTCTGAGTTGGTTTTGCCTTTTTCCTTCCCAAATTTTGTATTCTGACGCAATACAAACACGAGTTTAGACAGCAGATCCATTATGAAAGAAAAAACAAAACCAATTAGCGTGTCATGCTTAGAATTCTAGAGGCAGCACGACCAACATGAGTTTTTGTGCTTTGGAAAAAGAAATGGAACCCTTTTGCAGAGGGGAACGATAATTAATTCCCCAAATCAGTTTGCCAGCGATTTTCAGGTGAATTGAATGAGTTTTCCAAAGCCAGTCAGTTGGGAGGGGTGGATGAATGTGGCTACAGCCTGTTTCCTGGTGACTAAATCAAGCCCACTATCAAAAAGGACTCTTGCATTTCTTTGGCTCTTTTCACATTTTTCTTGTTTCTCATGGTTTGTAATGAATTTTCTGATGTGAGCTTTGATTTTGAGGCTGGAATATGGAGTTCAAGACCGGAAGGAATGGTCTTTTTCAATCAGGGCACAGCTGTTGGCTTGCTCCAATTCTGGCTTTCTGTCATGGTTTTGGGTGCCTCACCCGAGTTTTGGTTTCTTAGCAGCAATTTTCTACATGATTTCTGGGTCTGAGTTGTTTTTGCCTTCTTCCTTCCCAAATTTTGTATTCTGACGCAATACAAACACGAGTTTAGACAGCAGATCTATTATGAAAGAAAAAACAAAACCAATTAGCGTGTCATGCTTAGAATTCTAGAGGCAGCACGACCAACATGAGTTTTTGTGTTTTGGAAAAAGAAATGGAACGCTTTTGCAGAGGGGAACGATAATTAATTCCCCAAATCAGTTTGCCAGCGATTTTCAGGTGAATTGAATGAGTTTTCCAAAGCCAGTCAGCTGGGAGGGGTGGATGAATCCGGAAACAGCCTGCTTCCTTGTGACTAAATCAAGCCCACTATCAAAAAGGACTCTTGCATTTCTTTGGCTCTTCTCACTTTTTTCTTCTTTATCATGGTTTGTAATGAATTTTCTGATGTGAGCTTTGATTTTGAGGCTGGAATATGGAGTTTAAGACACGGAATGAGGTCTTTTTCAATCAGGGCACAGCTGTTGGCTTGCTCCAATTCTGGCATTCTGTCATGGTTTTGGGTGCCTCAGCCGAGTTTTGATTTCTTGAGCGGCAATTTCCTAAATGATTTCTGGGTCTGAGTTGGTTTTGCCTTTTTCTTTCCCAAATTTTGTATTCTGACGCAATACAAACACGAGTTTAGACAGCAGATCCATTATGAAAGAAAAAACAAAACCAATTAGCGTGTCATGCTTAGAATTCTAGAGGCAGCACGACCAACATGAGTTTTTGTGTTTTGGAAAAAGAAATGGAACCCTTTTGCAGAGGGGAACGATAATTAATTCCCCAAATCAGTTTGCCAGCGATTTTCAGGTGAATTGAATGAGTTTTCCAAAGCCAGTCAGTTGGGAGGGGTGGATGAATGTGGCAACAGCCTGTTTCCTTGTGACTAAATCAAGCCCACTATCAAAAAGGACTCTTGCATTTCTTTGGCTCTTTTCACTTTTTTCTTGTTTCTCATGGTTTGTAATGAATTTTCTGATGTGAGCTTTGATTTTGAGGCTGGAATATGGAGTTCAAGACCGGAAGGAATGGTCTTTTTCACTCAGGGCACAGCTGTTGGCTTGCTCCAATTCTGGCTTTCTGTCATGGTTTTGGGTGCCTCAGCCGAGTTTTGGTTTCTTAGCAGCAATTTTCTACATGATTTCTGGGTCTGAGTTGTTTTTGCCTTCTTCCTTCCCAAATTTTGTATTCTGACGCAATACAAACACGAGTTTAGACAGCAGATCTATTATGAAAGAAAAAACAAAACCAATTAGCGTGTCATGCTTAGAATTCTAGAGGCAGCACGACCAACATGAGTTTTTGTGTTTTGGAAAAAGAAATGGAACACTTTTGCAGAGATGAATGATAATTAATTCCCCAAATCAGTTTGCCAGCGATTTTCAGGTGAATTTAATGAGTTTTCCAAAGCCAGTCAGCTGGGAGGGGTGGATGAATCCGGAAACAGCCTGCTTCCTTGTGACTAAATCAAGCCCACTATCAAAAAGGACTCTTGCATTTCTTTGGCTCTTCTCACTTTTTTCTTCTTTATCATGGTTTGTAATGAATTTTCTGATGTGAGCTTTGATTTTGAGGCTGGAATATGGAGTTTAAGACACGGAATGAGGTCTTTTTCAATCAGGGCACAGCTGTTGGCTTGCTCGAATTCTGGTTTTCTGTCATGGTTTTGGGTGCCTCAGCCGAGTTTTGGTTTCTTGAACGGCAATTTCCTAAAGGATTTCTGGGTCTGAGTTGGTTTTGCCTTCTTTCTTCCCAAATTTTGTATTCTGACGCAATACAAACACGAGTTTAGACAGCAGATCCATTATGAAAGAATAAACAAAACCAATTAGCGTGTCATGCTTAGAATTCTAGAGGCAGCACGACCAACATGAGTTTTTGTGTTTTGGACAAAGAAATGGAACGCTTTTGCAGAGGGGAACGATAATTAATTCCCCAAATCAGTTTGCCAGCGATTTTCAGGTGAATTGAATGAGTTTTCCAAAGCCAGTCAGCTGGGAGGGGTGGATGAATCCGGAAACAGCCTGTTTCCTTGTGACGAAATCAAGCCCACTATCAACAAGGACTCTTCCATTTCTTTGGCTCTTTTCACATTTTTCTTCTTTATCATGGTTTGTAAGGAATTTTCTGATGTGAGCTTTGATTTTGAGGCTGGAATATGGAGTTCAAGACACGGAAGGAATGGTCTTTTTCAATCAGGGCACAGCTGTTGGCTTGCTCCAATTCTGGCTTTCTGTCATGGTTTTGGGTGCCTCAGCCGAGATTTGGTTTCCTGAGCGGCAATTTCGTAAATGATTTCCGGGTCTGAGTTGGTTTTGCCTTCTTCCTTCCCAAATTTTGTATTCTGACGCAATACAAACACGAGTTTAGACAGCAGATCCATTATGAAAGAATAAACAAAACCAATTAGCGTGTCATGCTTAGAATTCTAGAGGCAGCACGACCAACATGAGTTTTTGTGTTTTGGACAAAGAAATGGAACGCTTTTGCAGAGGGGAATGATAATTAATTCCCCAAATCAGTTTGCCAGCGATTTTCAGGTGAATTGAATGAGTTTTCCAAAGCCAGTCAGCTGGGAGGGGTGGATGAATCCGGAAACAGCCTGTTTCCTTGTGACGAAATCAAGCCCACTCTCAACAAGGACTCTTCCATTTCTTTGGCTCTTTTCACATTTTTCTTCTTTATCATGGTTTGTAAGGAATTTTCTGATGTGAGCTTTGATTTTGAGGCTGGAATATGGAGTTCAAGACACGGAAGGAATGGTCTTTTTCAATCAGGGCACAGCTGTTGGCTTGCTCCAATTCTGGCTTTCTGTCATGGTTTTGGGTGCCTCAGCCGAGATTTGGTTTCCTGAGCGGCAATTTCGTAAATGATTTCCGGGTCTGAGTTGGTTTTGCCTTCTTCCTTCCCAAATTTTGTATTCTGACGCAATACAAACACGAGTTTAGACAGCAGATCCATTATGAAAGAAAAAACAAAAATAATTAGCGTGTCATGCTTAGAATTCTAGAGGCAGCACGACCAACATGAGTTTTTGTGCTTTGGAAAAAGAAATGGAACCCTTTTGCAGAGGGGAATGATAATTAATTCCCCAAATCAGTTTGCCAGCGATTTTCAGGTGAATTGAATGAGTTTTCCAAAGCCAGTCAGTTGGGAGGGGTGGATGAATCCGGAAACAGCCTGTTTCCTTGTGACTAAATCAAGCACACTATCAAAAAGGACTCTTGCATTTCTTTGGCTCTTTTCATATTTTCTTCTTAATCATGGTTTATAATGAATTTTCTGATGTGAGCTTTGATTTTGAGGCTGGAATATGGAGTTCAAGACCGGAAGGAATGGTCTTTTTCAATCAGGGCACAGCTGTTGGCTTGCTCCAATTCTGGCTTTCTGTCATGGTTTTTGGTGCCTCAGCCGAGTTTTGATTTCCTGAGTGGCAATTTCCTAAATGATTTCTGGGTCTGAGTTGGTTTTGCCTTCTTCCTTCCCAAATTTTGTATTCTGACGCAATACAAACACGCGTTTAGACAGCAGATCCATTATGAAAGAAAAAACAAAACCAATTAGCGTGTCATGCTTAGAATTCTAGAGGCAGCACGACCAACATGAGTTTTTGTGTTTTGGACAAAGAAATGGAACGCTTTTGCAGAGGGGCACGATAATTAATTCCCCAAATCAGTTTGCCAGCGATTTTCAGGTGAATTGAATGAGTTTTCCAAAGCCAGTCAGCTGGGAGGGGTGGATGAATCCGGAAACAGCCTGTTTCCTTGGGACTAAATCAAGCCCACTATCAACAAGGACTCTTCCATTTCTTTGGCTCTTTTCACATTTTTCTTCTTTATCATGGTTTGTAAGGAATTTTCTGATGTGAGCTTTGATTTTGAGGCTGGAATATGGAGTTCAAGACACGGAAGGAATGGTCTTTTTCAATCAGGGCACAGCTGTTGGCTTGCTCCAATTCTGGCTTTCTGTCATGGTTTTGGGTGCCTCAGCCGAGATTTGGTTTCCTGAGCGGCAATTTCGTAAATGATTTCCGGGTCTGAGTTGGTTTTGCCTTCTTCCTTCCCAAATTTTGTATTCTGACGCAATACAAACACGAGTTTAGACAGCAGATCCATTATGAAAGAAAAAACAAAACCAATTAGCGTGTCATGCTTAGAATTCTAGAGGCAGCACGACCAACATGAGTTTTTGTGCTTTGGAAAAAGAAATGGAACCCTTTTGCAGAGGGGAACGATAATTAATTCCCCAAATCAGTTTGCCAGCGATTTTCAGGTGAATTGAATGAGTTTTCCAAAGCCAGTCAGCTGGGAGGGTGGATGAATCCGGAAACAGCCTGTTTCCTTGTGACTAAATCAAGCCCACTATCAAAAAGGACTCTTCCATTTGTTTGGCTCTTTTCATATTTTTCTTCTTTATCATGGTTTGTAATGAATTTTCTGATGTGAGCTTTGATTTTGAGGCTGGAACATGGAGTTCAAGACCGGAAGGAATGGTCTTTTTCAATCAGGGCACAGCTGTTGGCTTGCTCCAATTCTGGTTTTCTGTCATGGTTTTGGGTGCCTCAGCCGAGTTTTGGTTTCTTGAGCGGCAATTTCCTAAATGATTTCCGGGTCTGAGTTGGTTTTGCCTTCTTCCTTCCCAAATTTTGTATTCTGACGCAATACAAACACGAGTTTAGACAGCAGATCCATTATGAAAGAATAAACAAATCTAATTAGCGTGTCATGCTTAGAATTCTAGAGGCAGCACGACCAACATGAGTTTTTGTGCTTTGGAAAAAGAAATGGAACCCTTTTGCAGAGGGGAACGATAATTAATTCCCAAATCAGTTTGCTGGCGATTTTCAGGTGAATTGAATGAGTTTTCCAAAGCCAGTCAGCTGGGAGGGGTGGATGAATCCGGAAACAGCCTGTTTCCTTGTGACTAAATCAAGCCCACTATCAAAAAGGACTCTTCCATTTCTTTGGCTCTTCTCACTTTTTTCTTCTTTATCATGGTTTGTAATGAATTTTCTGATATGAGCTTTGATTTTGAGGCTGGAATATGGAGTTTAAGACACGGAATGAGGTCTTTTTCAATCAGGGCACAGCTGTTGGCTTGCTCCAATTCTGGCATTCTGTCATGGTTTTGGGTGCCTCAGCCGAGTTTTGGTTTCCTGAGTGGCAATTTCCTAAAGGATTTCTGGGTCTGAGTTGGTTTTGCCTTCTTCCTTCCCAAATTTTGTATTCTGACGCAATACAAACACGAGTTTAGACAGCAGATCCATTATGAAATAAAAAACAATACCAATTAGGGTGTCATGCTTAAAATTCTAGAGGATTGCCATTGGAGGGTGAACCAACGGCAAAGGAAGACCTTTCTCTCTGTCTCTCTCTCTCACTGTCCACTCTGCCTGTCAAAAAATAAAAAAATAAAAAAAAAAAAAGAATTCTAGTGGCAGCACGACCAACATGAGTTTTTGTGTTTTGGAAAAAGAAATGGAACCCTTTTGCAGAGGGGAACGATAATTAATTCCCCAAATCAGTATGCCCGCGATTCTCAGGTGAATTGAATAAGTTTTCCAAAGCCAGTCAGCTGGGAGGGGTGGATGAATCCGGAAACAGCCTGTTTCCTTGTCACTAAATCAAGCCCACTATCAAAAAGGACTCTTCCATTTCTTTGGCTCTTTTCACATTTTTCTTCTTTATCATGTTTTGTAATGAATTTTCTGATGTGAGCTTTGATTTTGAGGCTGGAATATGGAGTTCAAGACCCGGAAGGAATGGTCTTTTTCAATCAGGGCACAGCTGTTGGCTTGCTCCAATTCTGGCTTTCTGTCATGGTTTTGGGTGCCTCAGCCGAGTTTTGGTTTCCTGAGCAGCAATTTCCTAAATGATTTCTGGGTCTGAGTTGGTTTTGCCTTCTTCCTTCCCAAATTTTGTATTCTGACGCAATACAAACACGAGTTTAGACAGCAGATCCATTACGAAATAAAAAACAAAACAAATTAGAGTGTCTTGAATAGAATTCTAGAGGCAGCACGACCAACATGAGTTTTTGTGCTTTGGAAAAAGAAATGGAACCCTTTTGCAGAGGGGAATGTTAATTCATTCCTCAAATCAGTTTGCCAGCGATTTTCAGGTGAATTGAATGAGTTTTCCAAAGCCAGTCAGATGGGAGGGGTGGATGAATCCGGAAACAGCCTGTTTCCTTGTGACTAAATCAAGCCCACTATCAAAAAGGACTCTTCCATTTCTTTGGCTCTTTTCACATTTTTCTTCTTTATCATGGTTTGTAATGAATTTTCGGATGTGAGCTTTGATTTTGAGGCTGGAATATGGAGTGCAAGACACGGAAGGAATGGTCTTTTTCAATCAGGGCACAGCTGTTGGCTTGCTCCAATTCTGGCTTTCTGTCATGGTTTTGGGTGCCTCAGCCGAGTTTTGGTTTCTTGAGCGGCATTTTCCTAAATGCTTTCCGGGTCTGAGTTGGTTTTGCCTTCTTCCTTCCCAAATTTTGTATTCTGACACAATACAAACACGAGTTTAGACAGCAGATCCATTATGAAAGAAAAAAAAACAAAACCAATTAGAGTGTCATGCTTAGAATTCTAGAGGCAGCACGACCAACATGAGCTTTTGTGTTTTGGAAAAAGAAATGGAACCCTTTTGCAGAGGGTAATGATAATTAATTCCCCAAATCAGTTTGCCAGCGATTTTCAGGTGAATTGAATGAGTTTTCCAAAGCCAGTCAGCTGGAAAGGTGGATGAATGCGGAAACAGCCTGTTTCCTTGTGACTAAATCAAGCCCACTATCAAAAAGGACTCTTCCATTTCTTTGGCTCTTTTCACATTTTTCTTCTTTATCATGGTTTGTAATGAATTTTCTGATGTGAGCTTTGATTTTGAGGCTGGAATATGGAGTTCAAGACCCGGAAGGAATGGTCTTTTTCAATCAGGGCACAGCTGTTGGCTTGCTCCAATTCTGGCTTTCTGTCATGGTTTTGGGTGCCTCAGCCGAGTTTTGGTTTCTTGAGCGGCAATTTCCTAAATGATTTCTGGGTCTGAGTTGGTTTTGCCTTCTTCCTTCCCAAATTTTGTATTCTAACGCAATACAAACACGAGTTTATACAGCAGATCCATTATGAAAAAAAAAAAAAAAAAAACGAATTAGCGTGTCATGCTTAGAATTCTAGAGGCAGCACGACCAACATGAGGTTTTGTGTTTTGGACAAAGAAATGGAACCCTTTTGCAGAGGGGAACGATAATTAATTCCCCAAATCAGTTTGCCAGCGATTTTCAGGTGAATTGAATGAGTTTTCCAAAGCCAGTCAGCTGGGAGGGTGGATGAATCCGGAAACAGCCTGTTTCCTTGTGACTAAATCAAGCCCACTATCAAAAAGGACTCTTGCATTTCTTTGGCTCTTTGCACATTTTTCTTCTTTATCATGGTTTGTAATGACTTTTCTGATGTGAGCTTTGATTCTGAGGCTGGAATATGGAGTTCAAGACACGGAAGGAATGGTCTTTTTCAATCAGGGCACAGCTGTTGGCTTGCTCCAATTCTGGCTTTCTGTCATGGTTTTGGGTGCCTCAGCCGAGTTTTGGTTTCTTGAGCGGCAATTTCCTAAAGGATTTCTGGGTCTGAGTTGGTTTTGCCTTCTTTCTTCCCAAATTTTGTATTCTGACGCAATACAAACACGAGTTTAGACAGCAGATCCATTATGAAAGAAAAAAAAACCAAAACCAATGAGCGTGTCATGCTTAGAATTCTAGAGGCAGCACGACCAACATGAGTTTTTGTGTTTTGGACAAAGAAATGGAACCCTTTTGCAGAGGGGCACGATAATTAATTCCCCAAATCAGTTTGCCAGCGATTTTCAGGTGAATTGAATGAGTTTTCCAAAGCCAGTCAGCTGGGAGGGGTGGATGAATCCGGAAACAGCCTGTTTCCTTGGGACTAAATCAAGCCCACTATCAAAAAGGACTCTTGCATTTCTTTGGCTCTTTTCACATTTTTCTTCTTTATCATGGTTTGTAATGACTTTTCTGATGTGAGCTTTGATTCTGAGGCTGGAATATGGAGTTCAAGACATGGAAGGAATGGTCTTTTTCAATCAGGGCACAGCTGTTGGCTTGCTCCAATTCTGGCTTTCTGTCATGGTTTTGGGTGCCTCAGCCGAGTTTTGTTTTCTTGAGCGGCAATTTCCTAAATGATTTCTGGGTCTGAGTTGCTTTTGCCTTCTTCCTTCCCAAATTTTGTATTCTGACGCAATACAAACATGAGTTTAGACAGCAGATCCATTATGAAATAAAAAACAAAACAAATTAGAGTGTCTTGAATAGAATTCTAGAGGCAGCACGACCAACATGAGTTTTTGTGCTTTGGAAAAAGAAATGGAACCCTTTTGCAGTGGGGAATGATAATTCATTCCTCAAATCAGTTTGCCAGCGATTTTCAGGTGAATTGAATGAGTTTTCCAAAGCCAGTCAGCTGGGAGGGGTGGATGAATCCGGAAACAGCCTGTTTCCTTGTGACTAAATCAAGCCCACTATCAAAAAGGACTCTTGCATTTCTTTGGCTCTTTTCACATTTTTCTTCTTTATCATGGTTTGTAATGAATTTTCGGATGTGAGCTTTGATTTTGAGGCTGGAATATGGAGTGCAAGACACGGAAGGAATGGTCTTTTTCAATCAGGGCACAGCTGTTGGCTTGCTCCAATTCTGGCTTTCTGTCATGGTTTTGGGTGCCTCAGCCGAGTTTTGGTTTCTTGAGCGGCATTTTCCTAAATGCTTTCCGGGTCTGAGTTGGTTTTGCCTTCTTCCTTCCCAAATTTTGTATTCTGACGCAATACAAACACGAGTTTAGACAGCAGATCCATTATGAAATAAAAAACAAAACAAATTAGAGTGTCTTGAATAGAATTCTAGAGGCAGCACGACCAACATGAGTTTTTGTGCTTTGGAAAAAGAAATGGAACCCTTTTGCAGTGGGGAATGATAATTCATTCCTCAAATCAGTTTGCCAGCGATTTTCAGGTGAATTGAATGAGTTTTCCAAAGCCAGTCAGCTGGGAGGGGTGGATGAATCCGGAAACAGCCTGTTTCCTTGTGACTAAATCAAGCCCACTATCAAAAAGGACTCTTGCATTTCTTTGGCTCTTTTCACATTTTTCTTCTTTATCATGGTTTGTAATGAATTTTCGGATGTGAGCTTTGATTTTGAGGCTGGAATATGGAGTGCAAGACACGGAAGGAATGGTCTTTTTCAATCAGGGCACAGCTGTTGGCTTGCTCCAATTCTGGCTTTCTGTCATGGTTTTGGGTGCCTCAGCCGAGTTTTGGTTTCTTGAGCGGCATTTTCCTAAATGCTTTCCGGGTCTGAGTTGGTTTTGCCTTCTTCCTTCCCAAATTTTGTATTCTGACGCAATACAAACACGAGTTTAGACAGCAGATCCATTATGAAAGAAAAAAAAACAAAACCAATTAGAGTGTCATGCTTAGAATTCTAGAGGCAGCACGACCAACATGAGCTTTTGTGTTTTGGAAAAAGAAATGGAACCCTTTTGCAGAGGGTAATGATAATTAATTCCCCAAATCAGTTTGCCAGCGATTTTCAGGTGAATTGAATGAGTTTTCCAAAGCCAGTCAGCTGGAAAGGTGGATGAATGCGGAAACAGCCTGTTTCCTTGTGACTAAATCAAGCCCACTATCAAAAAGGACTCTTCCATTTCTTTGGCTCTTTTCACATTTTTCTTCTTTATCATGGTTTGTAATGAATTTTCTGATGTGAGCTTTGATTTTGAGGCTGGAATATGGAGTTCAAGACCCGAAAGGTTGGTCTTTTTCAATCAGGGTACAGCTGTTGGCTTGCTCCAATTCTGGCTTTCTGTCATGGTTTTGGGTGCCTCAGCCGAGTTTTGGTTTCTTGAGCGGCAATTTCCTAAATGATTTCTGGGTCTGAGTTGGTTTTGCCTTCTTCCTTCCCAAATTTTGTATTCTAATGCAATACAAACAGGAGTTTAGACAGCAGATCCATTATGAAAGAAAAAAAAAAAAAAAAACGAATTAGCGTGTCATGCTTAGAATTCTAGAGGCAGCACGACCAACATGAGTTTTTGTGTTTTGGACAAAGAAATGGAACCCTTTTGCAGAGGGGAACGATAATTAATTCCCCAAATCAGTTTGCCAGCGATTTTCAGGTGAATTGAATGAGTTTTCCAAAGCCAGTCAGCTGGGAGGGGTGGATGAATCCGGAAACAGCCTGTTTCCTTGTGACTAAATCAAGCCCACTATCAAAAAGGACTCTTGCATTTCTTTGGCTCTTTTCACATTTTTCTTCTTTATCATGGTTTGTAATGACTTTTCTGATGTGAGCTTTGATTCTGAGGCTGGAATATGGAGTTCAAGACATGGAAGGAATGGTCTTTTTCAATCAGGGCACAGCTGTTGGCTTGCTCCAATTCTGGCTTTCTGTCATGGTTTTGGGTGCCTCAGCCGAGTTTTGTTTTCTTGAGCGGCAATTTCCTAAATGATTTCTGGGTCTGAGTTGGTTTTGCCTTCTTCCTTCCCAAATTTTGTATTCTGACGCAATACAAACACGAGTTTAGACAGCAGATCCATTATGAAATAAAAAAAAAAAAACCAAAACCAATTAGCGTGTCATGCTTAGAATTCTAGAGGCAGCACGACCAACATGAGGTTTTGTGTTTTGGACAAAGAAATGGAACCCTTTTGCAGAGGGGAACGATAATTAATTCCCCAAATCAGTTTGCCAGTGATTTTCAGGTGAATTGAATGAGTTTTCCAAAGCCAGTCAGCTGGGAGGGATGGATGAATGCGGAAACAGCCTGTTTCCTTGGGACTAAATCAAGCCCACTATCAAAAAGGACTCTTCCATTTCTTTCGCTCTTTTCATATTTTTCTTCTTTATCATGGTTTGTAAGGAATTGTCTGATGTTTGCTTTGATTTTGAGGCTGGAATATGGAGTTCAAGACCCGGAAGGAATGGTCTTTTTCAATCAGGGCACAGCTGTTGGCTTGCTCCAATTCTGGCTTTCTGTCATGGTTTTGGGTGCCTCAGCCGAGTTTTGGTTTCTTGAGCGGCAATTTCCTAAAGGATTTCTGGGTCTGAGTTGGTTTTGCCTTCTTCCTTCCCAAATTTTGTATTCTGACGCAATACAAACACGAGTTTAGACAGCAGATCCATTATGAAAGAAAAAAAAACAAAACCAATTAGCGTGTCATGCTTAGAATTCTAGAGGCAGCACGACCAACATGAGCTTTTGTGTTTTGGAAAAAGAAATGGAACCCTTTTGCAGAGGGGAACGATAATTAATTCCTCAAATCAGTTTGCCAGCGATTTTCAGGTGAATTGAATGAGTTTTCCAAAGCCAGTCAGCTGGGAGGGGTGGATGAATCCGGAAACAGCCTGTTTCCTTGTGACTAAATCAAGCCCACTATCAAAAAGGACTCTTGCATTTCTTTGGCTCTTTGCACATTTTTCTTCTTTATCATGGTTTGTAAGGAATTTTCTGATGTGAGCTTTGATTTTGAGGCTTGAATATGGAGTTCAAGACCCGGAAGGAATGGTCTTTTTCAATCAGGGCACAGCTGTTGGCTTGCTCCAATTCTGGCTTTCTGTCATGGTTTTGGGTGCCTCAGCCGAGTTTTGGTTTCTTGAGCGGCAATTTCCTAAATGATTTCTGGGTCTGAGTTGGTTTTGCCTTCTTCCTTCCCAAATTTTGTATTCTGACGCAATACAAACACGTGTTTAGACAGCAGATCCATTATGAAATAAAAAAAAAAAAAACAAACCAATTAGCGTGTCATGCTTAGAATTCTGAGGGCAGCACGACCAACATGAGTTTTTGTGTTTTGGACAAAGAAATGGAACCCTTTTGCAGAGGGGAACGATAATTAATTCCCCAAATCAGTTTGCCAGCGATTTTCAGGTGAATTGAATGAGTTTTCCAAAGCCAGTCAGCTGGGAGGGGTGGATGAATCCGGAAACAGCCTGTTTCCTTGTGACTAAATCAAGCCCACTCTCAAAAAGGACTCTTGCATTTCTTTGGCTCTTTGCACATTTTTCTTCTTTATCATGGTTTGTAATGACTTTTCTGATGTGAGCTTTAATTTTGAGGCTGGAATATGGAGTTCAAGACCCGGAAGGAATGGTCTTTTTCAATCAGGGCACAGCTGTTGGCTTGCTCCAATTCTGGCTTTCTGTCATGGTTTTGGGTGCCTCAGCCGAGTTTTGGTTTCTTGAGCGGCAATTTCCTAAAGGATTTCTGGGTCTGAGTTGGTTTTGCCTTCTTCCCTCCCAAATTTTGTATTCTGACGCAATACAAACACGAGTTTAGACAGCAGATCCATTATGAAAGAAAAAAAAACAAAACCAATGAGCGTGTCATGCTTAGAATTCTAGAGGCAGCACGACCAACATGAGTTTTTGTGTTTTGGACAAAGAAATGGAACCCTTTTGCAGAGGGGAACGATCATTAATTCCCCAAATCAGTTTGCCAGCGATTTTCAGGTGAATTGAATGAGTTTTCCAAAGCCAGTCAGCTGGGAGGGGTGGATGAATCCGGAAACAGCCTGTTTCCTTGGGACTAAATCAAGCCCACTATCAAAAAGGACTCTTGCATTTCTTTGGCTCTTTTCACATTTTTCTTCTTTATCATGGTTTGTAATGAATTTTCTGATGTGAGCTTTGATTTTGAGGCTGGAATATGGAGTTCAAGACCCGGAAGGAATGGTCTTTTTCAATCAGGGCACAGCTGTTGGCTTGCTCCAATTCTGGCTTTCTGTCATGGTTTTGGGTGCCTCAGCCGAGTTTTGGTTTCTTGAGCGGCAATTTCCTAAAGGATTTCTGGGTCTGAGTTGGTTTTGCTTTCTTCCTTCCCAAATTTTGTATTCTGACGCAATACAAACACGAGTTTAGACAGCAGATCCATTATGAAATAAAAAAAAAAAAAAAAAAAACCAATTAGCGTGTCATGCTTAGAATTCTGAGGGCAGCACGACCAACATGAGGTTTTGTGTTTTGGAAAAAGAAATGGAACCCTTTTGCAGAGGGGAACGATAATTAATTCCCCAAATCAGTTTGCCAGCGATTTTCAGGTGAATTGAATGAGTTTTCCAAAGCCAGTCAGCTGGGAGGGGTGGATGAATCCGGAAACAGCCTGTTTCCTTGTGACTAAATCAAGCCCACTATCAAAAAGTACTCTTGCATTTCTTTGGCTCTTTTCACATTTTTCTTCTTTATCATGGTTTGTAATGACTTTTCTGATGTGAGCTTTGATTCTGAGGCTGGAATATGGAGTTCAAGACATGGAAGGAATGGTCTTTTTCAATCAGGGCACAGCTGTTGGCTTGCTCCAATTCTGGCTTTCTGTCATGGTTTTGGGTGCCTCAGCCGAGTTTTGTTTTCTTGAGCGGCAATTTCCTAAATGATTTCTGGGTCTGAGTTGGTTTTGCCTTCTTCCTTCCCAAATTTTGTATTCTGACGCAATACAAACACGAGTTTAGACAGCAGATCCATTATGAAATAAAAAAAAAAAACCAAAACCAATTAGCGTGTCATGCTTAGAATTCTAGAGGCAGCACGACCAACATGAGTTTTTGTGTTTTGGAAAAAGAAATGGAAACCTTTTGCAGAGGGGCACGATAATTAATTCCCCAAATCAGTTTGCCAGCGATTTTCAGGTGAATTGAATGAGTTTTCCAAAGCCAGTCAGCTGGGAGGGGTGGATGAATCCGGAAACAGCCTGTTTCCTTGGGACTAAATCAAGCCCACTATCAAAAAGGACTCTTCCATTTCTTTGGCTCTTCTCACTTTTTTCTTCTTTATCATGGTTTGTAATGAATTGTCTGATGAGAGCTTTGATTTTGAGGCTGGAATATGGAGTTCAAGACACGGAAGGAATGGTCTTTTTCAATCAGGGCACAGCTGTTGGCTTGCTCCAATTCTGGCTTTCTGTCATGGTTTTGGGTGCCTCAGCCGAGTTTTGGTTTCTTGAGCGGCAATTTCCTAAAGGATTTCTGGGTCTGAGTTGGTTTTGCCTTCTTCATTCCCAAATTTTGTATTCTGACACAATACAAACACGAGTTTAGACACAGATCCATTATGAAAGAAAAAAAAACAACACCAATTAGCGTGTCATGCTTAGAATTCTAGAGGCAGCACGACCAACATGAGTTTTTGTGTTTTGGACAAAGAAATGGAACCCTTTTGCAGAGGGGCACGATAATTAATTCCCCAAATCAGTTTGCCAGCGATTTTCAGGTGAATTGAATGAGTTTTCCAAAGCCAGTCAGCTGGGAGGGGTGGATGAATCCGGAAACAGCCTGTTTCCTTGTGACTAAATCAAGCCCACTATCAAAAAGGACTCTTGCATTTCTTTGGCTCTTTTCACATTTTTCTTCTTTATCATGGTTTGTAATGAATTGTCTGATGAGAGCTTTGATTTTGAGGCTGGAATATGGAGTTCAAGACACGTAAGGAATGGTCTTTTTCAATCAGGGCACAGCTGTTGGCTTGCTCCAATTCTGGCTTTCTGTCATGGTTTTGGGTGCCACAACCGAGTTTTCGTTTCTTGAGCGGCAATTTCCTAAATGATTTCTGGGTCTGAGTTGGTTTTGCCTTCTTCCCTCCCAAATTTTGTATTCTGACGCAATACAAACACGAGTTTAGACAGCATATCCATTATGAAAGAAAAAAAAACAAAACCAATTAGCGTGTCATGCTTAGAATTCTAGAGGCAGCACGACCAACATGAGTTTTTGTGTTTTGGAAAAAGAAATGGAAACCTTTTACAGAGGGGCACGATAATTAATTCCCCAAATCAGTTTGCCAGCGATTTTCAGGTGAATTGAATGAGTTTTCCAAAGCCAGTCAGCTGGGAGGGGTGGATGAATGCGGAAACAGCCTGTTTCCTTGTGACTAAATCAAGCCCACTATCAAAAAGGACTCTTGCATTTCTTTGGCTCTTTTCACATTTTTCTTCTTTATCATGGTTTGTAATGAATTGTCTGATGTGAGCTTTGATTCTGAGGCTGGAATATGGAGTTCAAGACACGGAAGGAATGGTCTTTTTCAATCAGGGCACAGCTGTTGGCTTGCTCCAATTCTGGCTTTCTGTCATGGTTTTGGGTGCCTCAGCCGAGTTTTGGTTTCTTGAGCGGCAATTTCCTAAATGATTTCCGGGTCGGAGTTCGTTTTGCCTTCTTCCTTCCCAAATTTTGTATTCTGACGCAATACAAACACGAGTTTAGACAGCAGATCCGTTATGAAAGAAAAAAAAACAAAACCAATTAGCGTGTCATGCTTAGAATTCTAGAGGCAGCACGACCAACATGAGTTTTTGTGTTTTGGAAAAAGAAATGGAACCCTTTTGCAGAGGGGCACGATAATTAATTCCCCAAATCAGTTTGCCAGCGATTTTCAGGTGAATTGAATGAGTTTTCCAAAGCCAGTCAGCTGGGAGGGGTGGATGAATCCGGAAACAGCCTGTTTCCTTGTGACTAAATCAAGCCCACTATCAAAAAGGACTCTTGCATTTCTTTGGCTCTTTTCACAGTTTTCTTCTTTATCATGGTTTGTAAGGAATTGTCTGATGTGAGCTTTGATTTTGAGGCTGGAATATGGAGTTCAAGACACGGAAGGAATGGTCTTTTTCAATCAGGGCACAGCTGTTGGCTTGCTCCAATTCTGGCTTTCTGTCATGGTTTTGGGTGCCTCAGCCGAGTTTTGGTTTCTTGAGCGGCAATTTCCTAAATGATTTCTGGGTCTGAGTTGGTTTTGCCTTCTTCCTTCCCAAATTTTGTATTCTGACGCAATACAAACACGAGTTTAGACAGCATATCCATTATGAAAGAAAAAAAAAACAAAACACATTAGCGTGTCATGCTTAGAATTCTAGAGGCAGCACGACCAACATGAGTTTTTGTGTTTTGGAAAAAGAAATGGAACCCTTTTGCAGAGGGGAACGATCATTAATTCCCCAAATCAGTTTGCCAGCGATTTTCAGGTGAATTGAATGAGTTTTCCAAAGCCAGTCAGCTGGGAGGGGTGGATGAATCCGGAAACAGCCTGTTTCCTTGTGACGAAATCAAGCCCACTATCAAAAAGGACTCTTGCATTTCTTTGGCTCTTTTCACATTTTTCTTCTTTATCATGGTTTGTAATGAATTTTCTGATGTGAGCTTTGATTTTGAGGCTGGAATATGGAGTTCAAGACACGGAAGGAATGGTCTTTTTCAATCAGGGCACAGCTGTTGGCTTGCTCCAATTCAGGCTTTCTGTCATGGTTTTGGGTGCCTCAGCCGAGTTTTGGTTTCTTGAGCGGCAATTTCCTAAAGGATTTCTGGGTCTGAGTTGATTTTTCCTTCTTCCTTCCCAAATTTTGTATTCTGACACAATACACACACGAGTTTAGACAGCAGATCCATTATGAAAGAAAAAATACCAAAACGAATTAGCGTGTCATGCTTAGAATTCTAAGGGCAGCACGACCAACATGAGTTTTTGTGTTTTGGACAAAGAAATGGAAACCTTTTACAGAGGGGCACGATATTTAATTCCCCAAATCAGTTTGCCAGCGATTTTCAGGTGAATTGAATGAGTTTTCCAAAGCCAGTCAGCTGGGAGGGGTGGATGAATCCGGAAACAGCCTGTTTCCTTGTGACTAAATCAAGCCCACTATCAAAAAGGACTCTTGCATTTCTTTGGCTCTTTTCACATTTTTCTTCTTTATCATGGTTTGTAATGAATTGTCTGATGTGAGCTTTGATTCTGAGGCTGGAATATGGAGTTCAAGACACGGAAGGAATGGTCTTTTTCAATCAGGGCACAGCTGTTGGCTTGCTCCAATTCTGGCTTTCTGTCATGGTTTTGGGTGCCTCAGCCGAGTTTTGGTTTCTTGAGCGGCAATTTCCTAAATGATTTCTGGGTCGGAGTTCGTTTTGCCTTCTTCCTTCCCAAATTTTGTATTCTGACGCAATACAAACACGAGTTTAGACAGCAGATCCATTATGAAAGAAAAAAAAAACAAAACCCATTAGCGTGTCATGCTTAGAATTCTAGAGGCAGCACGACCAACATGAGTTTTTGTGTTTTGGAAAAAGAAATGGAACCCTTTTGCAGAGGGGCACGATAATTAATTCTCCAAATCAGTTTGCCAGCGATTTTCAGGTGAATTGAATGAGTTTTCCAAAGCCAGTCAGCTGGGAGGGGTGGATGAATCCGGAAACAGCCTGTTTCCTTGTGACTAAATCAAGCCCACTATCAAAAAGGACTCTTGCATTTCTTTGGCTCTTTTCACATTTTTCTTCTTTATCATGGTTTGTAATGAATTTTCTGATGTGAGCTTTGATTTTGAGGCTGGAATATGGAGTTCAAGACACGGAAGGAATGGTCTTTTTCAATCAGGGCACAGCTGTTGGCTTGCTCCAATTCAGGCTTTCTGTCATGGTTTTGGGTGCCTCAGCCGAGTTTTGGTTTCTTGAGCGGCAATTTCCTAAAGGATTTCTGGGTCTGAGTTGGGTTTGCCTTCTTCATTCCCAAATTTTGTATTCTGACGCAATACAAACACGAGTTTAGACAGCAGATCCATTATGAAAGAAAAAAAAAACAAAACCCATTAGCGTGTCATGCTTAGAATTCTAGAGGCAGCACGACCAACATGAGTTTTTGTGTTTTGGAAAAAGAAATGGAACCCTTTTGCAGAGGGGAACGATAATTAATTCCCCAAATCAGTTTGCCAGCGATTTTCAGGTGAATTGAATGAGTTTTCCAAAGCCAGTCAGCTGGGAGGGGTGGATGAATCCGGAAACAGCCTGTTTCCTTGTGACGAAATCAAGCCCACTATCAAAAAGCACTCTTGCATTTCTTTGGCTCTTTTCACATTTTTCTTCTTTATCATGGTTTGTAATGAATTTTCTGATGTGAGCTTTGATTTTGAGGCTGGAATATGGAGTTCAAGACACGGAAGGAATGGTCTTTTTCAATCAGGGCACAGCTGTTGGCTTGCTCCAATTCAGGCTTTCTGTCATGGTTTTGGGTGCCTCAGCCGAGTTTTGGTTTCTTGAGCGGCAATTTCCTAAAGGATTTCTGGATCTGAGTTGATTTTGCCTTCTTTCTTCCCAAATTTTGTATTCTGACGCAATACAAACACGTGTTTATACAGCAGATCCATTATGAAAGAAAAAATACCAAAACCAATTAGCGTGTCATGCTTAGAATTCTAGAGGCAGCACGACCAACATGAGTTTTTGTGTTTTGGACAAAGAAATGGAACCCTTTTGCAGAGGGGCACGATAATTAATTCCCCAAATCAGTTTGCCAGCGATTTTCAGGTGAATTGAATGAGTTTTCCAAAGCCAGTCAGCTGGGAGGGGTGGATGAATGCGGAAACAGCCTGTTTCCTTGGGACTAAATCAAGCCCACTATCATAAATGACTATTGCATTTCTTTGCCTCTTTTCACATTTTTCTTCTTTATCATGGTTTGTAATGAATTGTCTGATGTGAGCTTTGCTTTTGAGGCTGGAATATGGAGTTCAAGACACGGAAGGAATGGTCTTTTTCAATCAGGGCACAGCTGTTGGCTTGCTCCAATTCTGGCTTTCTGTCATGGTTTTGGGTGCCTCAGCCGAGTTTTGGTTTCTTGAGTGGCAATTTCCTAAATGATTTCTGGGTCTGAGTTGGTTTTGCCTTCTTCCTTCCCAAATTTTGTATTCTGACGCAATACAAACACGAGTTTAGACAGCAGATCCATTATGAAAGAAAAAACAAAACCAATGAGCGTGTCATGCTTAGAATTCTAGAGGCAGCACGACCAACATGAGTTTTTGTGCTTTGGAAAAAGAAATGGAACCCTTTTGCTGAGGGGAACGATAATTAATTCCCCAAATCAGTTTGCCAACGATTTTCAGGTGAATTGAATGAGTTTTCCAAAGCCAGTCAGCTGGGAGGGGTGGATGAATCCAGAAACAGCCTGTTTCCTTGTGACTAAATCAAGCCCACTCTCAAAAAGGACTCTTCCATTTCTTTGGCTCTTTTCACATTTTTCTTCTTTATCATGGTTTGTAATGACTTTTCTGATGTGAGCTTTGATTCTGAAGCTGGAATATGGAGTTCAAGACACGGAATGAATGGTCTTTTTCAATCAGGACACAGCTGTTGGCTTGCTCCAATTCTGGCTTTCTGTCATGGTTTTGGGTGCCTCAGCCGAGTTTTGGTTTCTTGAGCGGCAATTTCCTAAAGGATTTCTGGGTCTGAGTTGGTTTTGCCTTCTTCCTTCCCAAATTTTGTATTCTGACGCAATACAAACACGAGTTTAGACACAGATCCATTATGAAAGAAAAAAAAACAACACCAATTAGCGTGTCATGCTTAGAATTCTAGAGGCAGCACGACCAACATGAGTTTTTGTGTTTTGGAAAAAGAAATGGAACCCTTTTGCAGAGGGGCACGATAATTAATTCCCCAAATCAGTTTGCCAGCAATTTTCAGGTGAATTGAATGAGTTTTCCAAAGCCAGTCAGCTGGGAGGGGTGGATGAATCCGGAAACAGCCTGTTTCCTTGTGACTAAATCAAGCCCACTCTCAAAAAGGACTCTTGAATTTCTTTGGCTCTTTTCACATTTTTCTTCTTTATCATGGTTTGTAATGACTTTTCTGATGTGAGCTTTGATTTTGAGGCTGGAATATGGAGTTCAAGACCCGCAAGGAATGGTCTTTTTCAATCAGGGCACAGCTGTTGGCTTGCTCCGATTCTGGCTTTCTGTCATGGTTTTGGGTGCCTCAGCCGAGTTTTGGTTTCTTGAGCGGCAATTTCCTAAAGGATTTCTGGGTCTGAGTTGGTTTTGCCTTCTTCCTTCCCAAATGTTGTATTCTGACGCAATACAAACACGAGTTTAGACAGCAGATCCATTATTAAATAAAAAACAAACAAAACCAATGAGCGTGTCATGCTTAGAATTCTAGAGGCAGCACGACCAACATGAGTTTTTGTGTTTTGGACAAAGAAATGGAACCCTTTTTCAGAGGGGCACGATAATTAATTCCCCAAATCAGTTTGCCAGCGATTTTCAGGTGAATTGAATGAGTTTTCCAAAGCCAGTCAGCTGGGAGGGGTGGATGAATCCGGAAACAGCCTGTTTCCTGGTGACTAAATCAAGCCCACTATCAAAAAGGACTCTTCCATTTCTTTGGCTCTTTTCACAGTTTTCTTCTTTATCATGGTTTGTAATGAATTTTCTGATGTGAGCTTTGATTTTGAGGCTGGAATATGGAGTTCAAGACACGGAAGGAATGGTCTTTTTCAATCAGGGCACAGCTGTTGGCTTGCTCCAATTCTGGCTTTCTGTCATGGTTTTGGGTGCCTCAGCCGAGTTTTGGTTTCTTGAGCGGCAATTTCCTAAAGGATTTCTGGGTCTGAGTTGGTTTTGCCTTCTTCCTTCCCAAATTTTGTATTCTGACGCAATACAAACACGAGTTTAGACAGCAGATCCATTATGAATTAAAAAAAAAACAAAACCAATGAGCGTGTCATGCTTAGAATTCTAGAGGCAGCACGACCAACATGAGTTTTTGTGTTTTGGACAAAGAAATGGAACCCTTTTGCAGAGGGGCACGATAATTAATTCCCCAAATCAGTTTGCCAGCGATTTTCAGGTGAATTGAATGAGTTTTCCAAAGCCAGTCAGCTGGGAGTGGTGGATGAATCCGGAAACAGCCTGTTTCCTTGTGACGAAATCAAGCCCACTCTCAAAAAGGACTCTTCCATTTCTTTGGCTCTTTTCACATTTTTCTTCTTTATCATGGTTTGTAATGAATTTTCTGATGTGAGCTTTGATTTTGAGGCTGGAATATGGAGTTCAAGACACGGAAGGAATGGTCTTTTTCAATCAGGGCACAGCTGTTGGCTTGCTCCAATTCTGGCTTTCTGTCATGGTTTTGGGTGCCTCAGCCGAGTTTTGGTTTCTTGAGCGGCAATTTCCTAAATGATTTCTGGGTCTGAGTTGGGTTTGCCTTCTTCCTTCCCAAATTTTGTATTCTGACGCAATACAAACACGAGTTTAGACAGCAGATCCATTATGAAAGA
Source organism: Oryctolagus cuniculus (assembly GCF_051225735.1). Classification (NCBI taxonomy): domain Eukaryota; kingdom Metazoa; phylum Chordata; class Mammalia; order Lagomorpha; family Leporidae; genus Oryctolagus; species Oryctolagus cuniculus. Next base: position 80,274,721 of record NC_142879.1, on the reverse strand, counting down.
AAAAAAAAACAAAACCCATTAGCGTGTCATGCTTTGAATTCTAGAGGCAGCACGACCAACATGAGTTTTTGTGTTTTGGAAAAAGAAATGGAACCCTTTTGCAGAGGGGAACGATCATTAATTCCCCAAATCAGTTTGCCAGCGATTTTCAGGTGAATTGAATGAGTTTTCCAAAGCCAGTCAGCTGGGAGGGGTGGATGAATCCGGAAACAGCCTGTTTCCTTGTGACGAAATCAAGCCCACTATCAAAAAGCACTCTTGCATTTCTTTGGCTCTTTTCACATTTTTCTTCTTTATCATGGTTTGTAATGAATTTTCTGATGTGAGCTTTGATTTTGAGGCTGGAATATGGAGTTCAAGACACGGAAGGAATGGTCTTTTTCAATCAGGGCACAGCTGTTGGCTTGCTCCAATTCAGGCTTTCTGTCATGGTTTTGGGTGCCTCAGCCGAGTTTTGGTTTCTTGAGTGGCAATTTCCTAAAGGATTTCTGGGTCTGAGTTGATTTTGCCTTCTTTCTTCCCAAATTTTGTATTCTGACGCAATACAAACACGTGTTTATACAGCAGATCCATTATGAAAGAAAAAATACCAAAACCAATTAGCGTGTCATGCTTAGAATTCTAGAGGCAGCACGACCAACATGAGTTTTTGTGTTTTGGACAAAGAAATGGAACCCTTTTGCAGAGGGGCACGATAATTAATTCCCCAAATCAGTTTGCCAGCGATTTTCAGGTGAATTGAATGAGTTTTCCAAAGCCAGTCAGCTGGGAGGGGTGGATGAATGCGGAAACAGCCTGTTTCCTTGGGACTAAATCAAGCCCACTATCATAAATGACTATTGCATTTCTTTGGCTCTTTTCACATTTTTCTTCTTTATCATGGTTTGTAATGAATTGTCTGATGTGAGCTTTGCTTTTGAGGCTGGAATATGGAGTTCAAGACACGGAAGGAATGGTCTTTTTCAATCAGGGCACAGCTGTTGGCTTGCTCCAATTCTGGCTTTCTGTCATGGTTTTGGGTGCCTCAGCCGAGTTTTGGTTTCTTGAGCGGCAATTTCCTAAATGATTTCTGGGTCTGAGTTGGTTTTGCCTTCTTCCTTCCCAAATTTTGTATTCTGACGCAATACAAACACGAGTTTAGACAGCAGATCCATTATGAAAGAAAAAACAAAACCAATGAGCGTGTCATGCTTAGAATTCTAGAGGCAGCACGACCAACATGAGTTTTTGTGCTTTGGAAAAAGAAATGGAACCCTTTTGCTGAGGGGAACGATAATTAATTCCCCAAATCAGTTTGCCAACGATTTTCAGGTGAATTGAATGAGTTTTCCAAAGCCAGTCAGCTGGGAGGGGTGGATGAATCCAGAAACAGCCTGTTTCCTTGTGACTAAATCAAGCCCACTCTCAAAAAGGACTCTTCCATTTCTTTGGCTCTTTTCACATTTTTCTTCTTTATCATGGTTTGTAATGACTTTTCTGATGTGAGCTTTGATTCTGAAGCTGGAATATGGAGTTCAAGACACGGAAGGAATGGTCTTTTTCAATCAGGACACAGCTGTTGGCTTGCTCCAATTCTGGCTTTCTGTCATGGTTTTGGGTGCCTCAGCCGAGTTTTGGTTTCTTGAGCGGCAATTTCCTAAAGGATTTCTGGGTCTGAGTTGGTTTTGCCTTCTTCCTTCCCAAATTTTGTATTCTGACGCAATACAAACACGAGTTTAGACACAGATCCATTATGAAAGAAAAAAAAACAACACCAATTAGCGTGTCATGCTTAGAATTCTAGAGGCAGCACGACCAACATGAGTTTTTGTGTTTTGGAAAAAGAAATGGAACCCTTTTGCAGAGGGGCACGATAATTAATTCCCCAAATCAGTTTGCCAGCAATTTTCAGGTGAATTGAATGAGTTTTCCAAAGCCAGTCAGCTGGGAGGGGTGGATGAATCCGGAAACAGCCTGTTTCCTTGTGACTAAATCAAGCCCACTCTCAAAAAGGACTCTTGCATTTCTTTGGCTCTTTTCACATTTTTCTTCTTTATCATGGTTTGTAATGACTTTTCTGATGTGAGCTTTGATTTTGAGGCTGGAATATGGAGTTCAAGACACGGAAGGAATGGTCTTTTTCAATCAGGGCACAGCTGTTGGCTTGCTCCAATTCAGGCTTTCTGTCATGGTTTTGGGTGCCTCAGCCGAGTTTTGGTTTCTTGAGCGGCAATTTCCTAAAGGATTTCTGGGTCTGAGTTGGTTTTGCCTTCTTCCTTCCCAAATGTTGTATTCTGACGCAATACAAACACGAGTTTAGACAGCAGATCCATTATTAAATAAAAAACAAACAAAACCAATGAGCGTGTCATGCTTAGAATTCTAGAGGCAGCACGACCAACATGAGTTTTTGTGTTTTGGACAAAGAAATGGAACCCTTTTGCAGAGGGGCACGATAATTAATTCCCCAAATCAGTTTGCCAGCGATTTTCAGGTGAATTGAATGAGTTTTCCAAAGCCAGTCAGCTGGGAGGGGTGGATGAATCCGGAAACAGCCTGTTTCCTGGTGACTAAATCAAGCCCACTATCAAAAAGGACTCTTCCATTTCTTTGGCTCTTTTCACAGTTTTCTTCTTTATCATGGTTTGTAATGAATTTTCTGATGTGAGCTTTGATTTTGAGGCTGGAATATGGAGTTCAAGACACGGAAGGAATGGTCTTTTTCAATCAGGGCACAGCTGTTGGCTTGCTCCAATTCTGGCTTTCTGTCATGGTTTTGGGTGCCTCAGCCGAGTTTTGGTTTCTTGAGCGGCAATTTCCTAAAGGATTTCTGGGTCTGAGTTGGTTTTGCCTTCTTCCTTCCCAAATTTTGTATTCTGACGCAATACAAACACGAGTTTAGACAGCAGATCCATTATGAATTAAAAAAAAAACAAAACCAATGAGCGTGTCATGCTTAGAATTCTAGAGGCAGCACGACCAACATGAGTTTTTGTGTTTTGGACAAAGAAATGGAACCCTTTTGCAGAGGGGCACGATAATTAATTCCCCAAATCAGTTTGCCAGCGATTTTCAGGTGAATTGAATGAGTTTTCCAAAGCCAGTCAGCTGGGAGTGGTGGATGAATCCGGAAACAGCCTGTTTCCTTGTGACGAAATCAAGCCCACTATCAAAAAGGACTCTTCCATTTCTTTGGCTCTTTTCACATTTTTCTTCTTTATCATGGTTTGTAATGAATTTTCTGATGTGAGCTTTGATTTTGAGGCTGGAATATGGAGTTCAAGACACGGAAGGAATGGTCTTTTTCAATCAGGGCACAGCTGTTGGCTTGCTCCAATTCTGGCTTTCTGTCATGGTTTTGGGTGCCTCAGCCGAGTTTTGGTTTCTTGAGCGGCAATTTCCTAAAGGATTTCTGGGTCTGAGTTGGTTTTGCCTTCTTCCCTCCCAAATTTTGTATTCTGACGCAATACAAACACGAGTTTAGACAGCAGATCCATTATGAAAGAAAAAAAAACAACACCAATTAGCGTGTCATGCTTAGAATTCTAGAGGCAGCACGACCAACATGAGTTTTTGTGTTTTGGACAAAGAAATGGAACCCTTTTGCAGAGGGGAACGATAATTCATTCCCCAAATCAGTTTGCCAGGGATTTTCAGGTGAATTGAATGAGTTTTCCAAAGCCAGTCAGCAGGGAGGGGTGGATGAATCCGGAAACAGCCTGTTTCCTTGTGACTAAATCAAGCCCACTATCAAAAAGGACTCTTTCATTTCTTTGGCTCTTTTCACATTTCTCTTCTTTATCATGGTTTGTAATGAATTTTCTGATGTGAGCTTTGATTTTGAGGCTGGGATATTGAGTTCAAGACACGGAAGGAATGGTGTTTTTCAATCAGGGCACAGCTGTTGGCTTGCTCCAATTCTGGCTTTCTGTCATGGTTTTGGGTGCCTCAGCCGAGTTTTGGTTTCTTGAGCGGCAATTTCCTAAAGGATTTCTGGGTCTGAGTTGGTTTTGCCTTCTTCCTTCCCAAATGTTGTATTCTGACGCAATACAAACACGAGTTTAGACAGCAGATCCATAATGAAAGAAAAAAAAAAAAACAAAGCCAATGAGCGTGTCATGCTTAGAATTCTAGAGGCAGCACGACCAACATGAGTTTTTGTGTTTTGGACAAAGAAATGGAACCCTTTTGCAGAGGGGCACGATAATTAATTCCCCAAATCAGTTTGCCAGTGATTTTCAGGTGAAATGAATGAGTTTTCCAAAGCCAGTCAGCTGGGAGGGGTGGATGAATGCGGAAACAGCCTGTTTCCTTGGGACTAAATCAAGCCCACTATCAAAAAGGACTCTTCCATTTCTTTGGCTCTTCTCACATTTTTCTTCTTTATCATGGTTTGTAATGAATTTTCTGATGTGAGCTTTGATTTTGAGGCTGGAATATTGAGTTCAAGACACGGAAGGAAAGGTCTTTTTCAATCAGGGCACAGCTGTTGGCTTGCTCCAATTCTGGCTTTCTGTCATGATTTTGGGTGTCTCAGCCGAGTTTTGGTTTCTTGAGCGGCAATTTCCTAAAGGATTTCTGGGTCTGAGTTGGTTTTGCCTTCTTCCTTCCCAAATTTTGTATTCTGACGCAATACAAACACGAGTTTAGACAGCAGATCCATTATGAAATAAAAAAAAAAAACCAACTAGCGTGTCATGCTTAGAATTCTAGAGGCAGCACGACCAACATGAGTTTTTGTGTTTTGGACAAAGAAATGGAACCCTTTTGCAGAGGGGAACGATAATTAATTCCCCAAATCAGTTTGCCAGCGATTTTCAGGTGAATTGAATGAGTTTTCCAAAGCCATTCAGCTGGGAGGGGTGGATGAATCCGGAAACAGCCTGTTTCCTTGGGACTAAACCAAGCCCACTATCAAAAAGGACTCTTGCATTTCTTTGGCTCTTTTCACATTTTTCTTCTTTATCATGGTTTGTAATGAATTTTCTGATGTGAGCTTTGATTTTGAGGCTGGAATATGGAGTTCAAGACACGGAAGGAATGGTCTTTTTCAATCAGGGCACAGCTGTTGGCTTGCTCCAATTCTGGCTTTCTGTCATGGTTTTGGGTGCCTCAGCCGAGTTTTGGTTTCTTGAGCGGCAATTTCCTAAAGGATTTCTGGGTCTGAGTTGGTTTTGCCTTCTTCCTTCCCAAATGTTGTATTCTGACGCAATACAAACACGAGTTTAGACAGCATATCCATTATGAAAGAAAAAAAAAAAAAAACAAAGCCAATGAGCGTGTCATGCTTAGAATTCTAGAGGCAGCACGACCAACATGAGTTTTTGTGTTTTGGACAAAGAAATGGAACCCTTTTGCAGAGGGGAACGATCATTAATTCCCCAAATCAGTTTGCCAGCGATTTTCAGGTGAATTGAATGAGTTTTCCAAAGAAAGTCAGCTGGGGGGGCTGGATGAATCCAGAAAAAGCCTGTTTCCTTGTGACTAAATCAAGCCCACTCTCAAAAAGGACTCTTCCATTTGTTTGGCTCTTTTCACATTTTTCTTCTTTATCATGGTTTGTAATGAATTTTCTGATGTGAGCTTTGATTTTGAGGCTGGAATATGGAGTTCAAGACCCGGAAGGAATGGTCTTTTTCAATCAGGGCACAGCTGTTGGCTTGCTCCAATTCTGGCTTTCTGTCATGGTTTTGGGTGCCTCAGCCAAGTTTTGGTTTCTTGAGCGGCAATTTCCTAAAGGATTTCTGGGTCTGAGTTGGTTTTGCCTTCTTCCTTCCCAAATTTTGTATTCTGACGCAATACAAACACGAGTTTAGACAGCAGATCCATTATGAATTAAAAAAAAACAAAACCAATGAGCGTGTCATGCTTAGAATTCTAGAGGCAGCACGACCAACATGAGTTTTTGTGTTTTGGACAAAGAAATGGAACCCTTTTGCAGAGGGGCACGATAATTAATTCCCCAAATCAGTTTGCCAGCGATTTTCAGGTGAATTGAATGAGTTTTCCAAAGCCAGTCAGCTGGGAGTGGTGGATGAATCCGGAAACAGCCTGTTTCCTGGTGAATAAATCAAGCCCACTATCAAAAAGGACTCTTCCATTTCTTTGGCTCTTCTCACATTTTTCTTCTTTATCACGGTTTGTAATGAATTTTCTGATGTGAGCTTTGATTTTGAGGCTGGAATATGGAGTTCAAGACACGGAAGGAATGTTGTTTTCAGTCAGGGCACAGCTGTTGGCTTGCTTCAATTCTGGCTTTCTGTCATGGTTTTGGGTGCCTCAGCCGAGTTTTGGTTTCTTGAGCGGCAATTTCCTAAAGGATTTCTGGGTCTGAGTTGGTTTTGCCTTCTTCCTTCCCAAATGTTGTATTCTGACGCAATACAAACACGAGTTTAGACAGCAGATCCATAATGAAAGAAAAAAAAAAAAAACAAAGCCAATGAGCGTGTCATGCTTAGAATTCTAGAGGCAGCACGACCAACATGAGTTTTTGTGTTTTGGACAAAGAAATGGAACCCTTTTGCAGAGGGGAACGATCATTAATTCCCCAAATCAGTTTGCCAGCGATTTTCAGGTGAATTGAATGAGTTTTCCAAAGAAAGTCAGCTGGGGGGGCTGGATGAATCCAGAAAAAGCCTGTTTCCTTGTGACTAAATCAAGCCCACTCTCAAAAAGGACTCTTCCATTTGTTTGGCTCTTTTCACATTTTTCTTCTTTATCATGGTTTGTAATGAATTTTCTGATGTGAGCTTTGATTTTGAGGCTGGAATATGGAGTTCAAGACCCGGAAGGAATGGTCTTTTTCAATCAGGGCACAGCTGTTGGCTTGCTCCAATTCTGGCTTTCTGTCATGGTTTTGGGTGCCTCAGCCAAGTTTTGGTTTCTTGAGCGGCAATTTCCTAAAGGATTTCTGGGTCTGAGTTGGTTTTGCCTTCTTCCTTCCCAAATTTTGTATTCTGACGCAATACAAACACGAGTTTAGACAGCAGATCCATTATGAATTAAAAAAAAACAAAACCAATGAGCGTGTCATGCTTAGAATTCTAGAGGCAGCACGACCAACATGAGTTTTTGTGTTTTGGACAAAGAAATGGAACCCTTTTGCAGAGGGGAACAATAATTAATTCCCCAAATCAGTTTGCCAGCGATTTTCAGGTGAATTGAATGAGTTTTCCAAAGCCAGTCAGCTGGGAGTGGTGGATGAATCCGGAAACAGCCTGTTTCCTTGTGACTAAATCAAGCCCACTATCAAAAAGGACTCTTGCATTTCTTTGGCTCTTTTCACATTTTTCTTCTTTATCATGGTTTGTAATGACTTTTCTGATGTGAGCTTTGATTCTGAAGCTGGAATATGGAGTTCAAGACACGGAAGGAATGGTCTTTTTCAATGAGGGCACAGCTGTTGGCTTGCTCCAATTCTGGCTTTCTGTCATGGTTTTGGGTGCCTCAGCCGAGTTTTGGTTTCTTGAGCGGCAATTTCCTAAATGATTTCTGGGTCTGAGTTGGTTTTGCCTTCTTCCTTCCCAAATTTTATATTCTGGCACAATACAAACACGAGTTTAGACAGCAGATCCATTATGAAAGAAAAAAAAAAAAAACAATGAGCGTGTCATGCTTAGAATTCTAGAGGCAGCACGACCAACATGAGTTTTTGTGTTTTGGAAAAAGAAATGGAACCCTTTTGCAGAGGGGAACGATCATTAATTCCCCAAATCAGTTTGCCAGTGATTTTCAGGTGAATTGAATGAGTTTTCCAAAGCCAGTCAGCTGGGAGGGGTGGATGAATCCGGAAACAGCCTGTTTCCTTGTGACTAAATCAAGCCCACTATCAAAAAGGACTCTTCCATTTCTTTGGCTCTTTTCACATTTTTCTTTTTTATCATGGTTTGTAATGAATTTTCTGATGTGAGCTTTGATTTTGAGGCTGGAATATGGAGTTCAAGACACGGAAGGAATGGTCTTTTTCAATCAGGGCACAGCTGTTGGCTTGCTCCAATTCTGGCTTTCTGTCATGGTTTTGGGTGCCTCAGCCGAGGTTTGGTTTCTTGAGCGGCAATTTCCTAAAGGATTTCTGGGTCTGAGTTGGTTTTGCCTTCTTCCTTCCCAAATTTTGTATTCTGACGCAATACACACACGAGTTTAGACAGCAGATCCATTAAGAAAAAAAAAAAAAAAAACCAATGAGCGTGTCATGCTTAGAATTCTAGAGGCAGCACGACCAACATGAGTTTTTGTGTTTTGGACAAAGAAATGGAACCCTTTTGCAGAGGGGCACGATAATTAATTCCCCAAATCAGTTTGCCAGCGATTTTCAGGTGAATTGAATGAGTTTTCCAAAGCCAGTCAGCTGGGAGGGGTGGATGAATCCGGAAACAGCCTGTTTCCTGGTGACTAAATCAAGCCCACTATCAAAAAGGACTCTTCCATTTCTTTGGCTCTTCTCACATTTTTCTTCTTTATCACGGTTTGTAATGAATTTTCTGATGTGAGCTTTGATTTTGAGGCTGGAATATGGAGTTCAAGACACGGAAGGAATGTTGTTTTCAGTCAGGGCACAGCTGTTGGCTTGCTTCAATTCTGGCTTTCTGTCATGGTTTTGGGTGCCTCAGCCGAGTTTTGGTTTCTTGAGCGGCAATTTCCTAAAGGATTTCTGGGTCTGAGTTGGTTTTGCCTTCTTCCCTCCCAAATTTTGTATTCTGACGCAATACACACACGAGTTTAGCCAGCAGATCCATTATGAAATCAATAAAACAAAACCAATGAGCGTGTCATGCTTAGAATTCTAGAGGCAGCACGACCAACATGAGGTTTTGTGTTTTGGACAAAGAAATGGAACCCTTTTGCAGAGGGGAATGATAATTAATTCCCCAAATCAGTTTGCCAGCGATTTTCAGGTGAATTGAATGAGTTTTCCAAAGCCAGACAGCTGGGAGGGGTGGATGAATCTGGAAACAGCCTGTTTCCTTGTGACTAAATCAAGCCCACGATCAAAAAGGACTCTTCCATTTCTTTGGCTCTTTTCACAGTTTTCTTCTTTATCATGGTTTGTAATGAATTTTCTGATGGGAGCTTTGATTTTGAGGCTGGAATATGGAGTTCAAGACACGGAAGGAATGGTCTTTTTCAATCAGGGCACAGCTGTTGGCTTGCTCCAATTCTGGCTTTCTGTCATGGTTTTGGGTGCCTCAGCCAAGTTTTGGTTTCTTGAGCGGCAATTTCCTAAAGGATTTCTGGGTCTGAGTTGGTTTTGCCTTCTTCCTTCCCAAATTTTGTATTCTGACGCAATACACACACGAGTTTAGACAGCAGATCCATTATGAAATAAAAAAAACAAAACCAATTCACGTGTCATGCTTAGAATTCTAGAGGCAGCACGACCAACATGAGTTTTTGTGTTTTGGAAAAAGAAATGGAACCCTTTTGCAGAGGGGCACGATAATGAATTCCCCAAATCAGTTTGCCAGCAATTTTCAGGTGAAATGAATGAGTTTTCCAAAGCCAGTCAACTGGGAGGGATGGATGAATGCGGAAACAGCCTGTTTCCTTGTGACTAAATCAAGCCCACTATCAAAAAGGACTCTTCCATTTCTTTGGCTCTTCTCACATTTTTCTTCTTTATCATGGTTTGTAATGAATTTTCTGATGTGAGCTTTGATTTTGAGGCTGGAATATTGAGTTCAAGACACGGAAGGAATGGTCTTTTTCAATCAGGGCACAGCTGTTGGCTTGCTCCAATTCTGGCTTTCTGTCATGATTTTGGGTGCCTCAGCCGAGTTTTGGTTTCTTGAGCGGCAATTTCCTAAAGGATTTCTGGGTCTGAGTTGGTTTTGCCTTCTTCCTTCCCAAATTTTGTATTCTGACGCAATACACACACGAGTTTAGACAGCAGATCCATTATGAAAGAAAAAAAAAACAAAGCCAATGAGCGTGTCATGCTTAGAATTCTAGAGGCAGCACGACCAACATGAGTTTTTGTCTTTTGGAAAAAGAAATGGAACCCTTTTGCAGAGGGAATGATAATTAATTCCCGAAATCAGTATGCCAGCGATTTTCAGGTGAATTGAATGAGTTTTCCAAAGCCAGTCAGCTGGGAGGGCTGGATGAATGTGGAAACAGCCTGTTTCCTTGTGACTAAATCAAGCCCACTATCAACAAGGACTCTTCCATTTCTTTGGCTCTTTTCACAGTTTTCTTCTTTATCATGGTTTGTAATGAATTTTCTCATGTGAGCTTTGATTTTGAGGCTGGAATATGGAGTTCAAGACACGGAAGGAATGGTCTTTTTCAATCAGGGCACAGCTGTTGGCTTGCTCCAATTCTGGCTTTCTGTCATGGTTTTGGGTGCCTCAGCCGAGTTTTGGTTTCTTGAGCGGCAATTTCCTAAAGGATTTCTGGGTCTGAGTTGGTTTTGCCTTCTTCCTTCCCAAATTTTGTATTCTGACGCAATACACACACGAGTTTAGACAGCAGATCCATTATGAAAGAAAAAAAAACAAAACCAATGAGCGTGTCATGCTTAGAATTCTAGAGGCAGCACGACCAACATGAGTTTTTGTGTTTTGGACAAAGAAATGGAACCCTTTTGCAGAGGGGAACGATAATTAATTCCCCAAATCAGTTTGCCAGCGATTTTCAGGTGAATTGAATGAGTTTTCCAAAGCCAGTCAGCTGGGAGGGGTGGATGAATCCGGAAACAGCCTGTTTCCTTGTGACTAAATCAAGCCCACTCTCAAAAAGTACTCTTCCATTTCTTTGGCTCTTTTCACAGTTTTCTTCTTTTTCATGGTTTGTAATGAATTTTCTGATGTGAGCTTTGATTTTGAGGCTGGAATATGGAGTTCAAGACACGGAAGGAATGGTCTTTTTCAATCAGGGCACAGCTGTTGGCTTGCTCCAATTCTGGCTTTCTGTCATGGTTTTGGGTGCCTCAGCCGAGTTTTGGTTTCTTGAGCGGCAATTTCCTAAATGATTTCTGGGTCTCAGTTGGTTTTGCCTTCTTCCTTCCCAAATTTTGTATTCTGACGCAATACACACACGAGTTTAGACAGCAGATCCATTATGAAATAAAAAAAAACAAAACCAATGAGCGTGTCATGCTTAGAATTCTAGAGGCAGCACGACCAACATGAGTTTTTGTGTTTTGGACAAAGAAATGGAACCCTTTTGCAGAGGGGAACGATAATTAATTCCCCAAATCAGTTTGCCAGCGATTTTCAGGTGAATTGAATGAGTTTTCCAAAGCCAGTCAGCTGGGAGGGCTGGGTGAATGTGGAAACAGCCTGTTTCCTTGGGACTAAATCAAGCCCACTATCAACAAGGACTCTTCCATTTCTTTGGCTCTTTTCACAGTTTTCTTCTTTATCATGGTTTGTAATGAATTTTCTCATGTGAGCTTTGATTTTGAGGCTGGAATATGGAGTTCAAGACACGGAAGGAATGGTCTTTTTCAATCAGGGCACAGCTGTTGGCTTGCTCCAATTCTGGCTTTCTGTCATGGTTTTGGGTGCCTCAGCCAAGTTTTGGTTTCTTGAGCGGCAATTTCCTAAAGGATTTCTGGGTCTGAGTTGGTTTTGCCTTCTTCCTTCCCAAATGTTGTATTCTGACGCAATACAAACACGAGTTTAGACAGCAGATCCATTATGAAAGAAAAAAAAAAAACAAAGCCAATGAGCGTGTCATGCTTAGAATTCTAGAGGCAGCACGACCAACATGAGTTTTTGTCTTTTGGAAAAAGAAATGGAACCCTTTTGCAGAGGGGAATGATAATTAATTCCCCAAATCAGTTTGCCAGCGATTTTCAGGTGAATTGAATGAGTTTTCCAAAGCCAGTCAGCTGGGAGGGCTGGATGAATGTGGAAACAGCCTGTTTCCTTGGGACTAAATCAAGCCCACTATCAACAAGGACTCTTCCATTTCTTTGGCTCTTTTCACAGTTTTCTTCTTTATCATGGTTTGTAATGAATTTTCTGATGTGAGCTTTGATTTTGAGGCTGGAATATGGAGTTCAAGACACGGAAGGAATGGTCTTTTTCAATCAGGGCACAGCTGTTGGCTTGCTCCAATTCTGGCTTTCTGTCATGGTTTTGGGTGCCTCAGCCGAGTTTTGGTTTCTTGAGCGGCAATTTCCTAAAGGATTTCTGGGTCTGAGTTGGTTTTGCCTTCTTCCTTCCCAAATTTTGTATTCTGTCGCAATACACACACGAGTTTAGACAGCAGATCCATTATGAAATAAAAAAAAACAAAACCAATGAGCGTGTCATGCTTAGAATTCTAGAGGCAGCACGACCAACATGAGTTTTTGTGTTTTGGACAAAGAAATGGAACCCTTTTGCAGAGGGGAACGATAATTAATTCCCCAAATCAGTTTGCCAGCGATTTTCAGGTGAATTGAATGAGTTTTCCAAAGCCAGTCAGCTGGGAGGGGTGGATGAATGCGGAAACAGCCTGTTTCCTTGGGACTAAATCAAGCCCACTATCAAAAAGGACTCTTCCATTTCTTTGGCTCTTTTCACAGTTTTCTTCTTTATCATGGTTTGTAATGAATTTTCTGATGTGAGCTTTGATTTTGAGGCTGGAATATGGAGTTCAAGACACGGAAGGAATGGTCTTTTTCAATCAGGGCACAGCTGTTGGCTTGCTCCAATTCTGGCTTTCTGTCATGGTTTTGGGTGCCTCAGCCGAGTTTTGGTTTCTTGAGCGGCAATTTCCTAAATGATTTCTGGGTCTCAGTTGGTTTTGCCTTCTTTCTTCCCAAATTTTGTATTCTGACGCAATACACACACGAGTTTAGACAGCAGATCCATTGTGAAATAAAAAAAAACAAAACCAATGAGCGTGTCATGCTTAGAATTCTAGAGGCAGCACGACCAACATGAGTTTTTGTGTTTTGGACAAAGAAATGGAACCCTTTTGCAGAGGGGAACGATCATTAATTCCCCAAATCAGTTTGCCAGCGATTTTCAGGTGAATTGAATGAGTTTTCCAAAGCCAGTCAGCTGGGAGGGGTGGATGAATCCGGAAACAGCCTGTTTCCTTGTGACTAAATCAAGCCCACTATCAACAAGGACTCTTCCATTTCTTTGGCTCTTTTCACATTTTTCTTCTTTATCATGGTTTGTAATGAATTTTCTGATGTGAGCTTTGATTTTGAGGCTGGAATATGGAGTTCAAGACCCGCAAGGAATGGTCTTTTTCAATCAGGGCACAGCTGTTGGCTTGCTCCAATTCTGGCTTTCTGTCATGATTTTGGGTGCCTCAGCCGAGTTTGGGTTTCTTGAGCGGCAATTTCCTAAAGGATTTCTGGGTCTGAGTTGGTTTTGCCTTCTTCCTTCCCAAATTTTGTATTCTGACGCAATACAAACACGAGTTTAGACAGAAGCTCCATTATGAAATAAAAAAAAAAACAAAACCAATGAGCGTGTCATGCTTAGAATTCTAGAGGCAGCACGACCAACATGAGTTTTTGTGTTTTGGACAAAGAAATGGAACCCTTTTGCAGAGGGGAACGATCATTAATTCCCCAAATCAGTTTGCCAGCGATTTTCAGGTGAATTGAATGAGTTTTCCAAAGCCAGTCAGCTGGGAGGGGTGGATGAATCCGGAAACAGCCTGTTTCCTTGTGACTAAATCAAGCCCACTATCAAAAAGGACTCTTGCATTTCTTTGGCCCTTTTCACATTTTTCTTCTTTATCATGGTTTGTAATGAATTTTTTGATGTGAGCTTTGATTTTGAGGCTGGAATATGGAGTTCAAGACACGGAAGTAATGGTCTTTTTCAATCAGGGCACAGCTGTTGGCTTGCTCCAATTCTGGCTTTCTGTCATGGTTTTGGGTGCCTCAGCCGAGTTTTGGTTTCTTGAGCGGCAATTTCCTAAATGATTTCTGGGTCTGAGTTGGTTTTGCCTTCTTCCTTCCCAAATTTTGTATTCTGACGCAATACACACACGAGTTTAGACAGCAGATCCATTATGAAAGAAAAAAAAACAAAACCAATGAGCGTGTCATGCTTAGAATTCTAGAGGCAGCACGACCAACATGAGTTTTTGTGTTTTGGACAAAGAAATGGAAGCCTTTTGCAGAGGGGAACGATAATTCATTCCCCAAATCAGTTTGCCAGCGATTTTCAGGTGAATTGAATGAGTTTTCCAAAGCCAGTCAGCTGGGAGGAGTGGATGAATCCGGAAACAGCCTGTTTCCTTGGGACTAAATCAAGCCCACTATCAAAAAGGACTCTTCCATTTCTTTGGCTCTTTGCACATTTTTCTTCTTTATCATGGTTTGTAATGAATTTTCTGATGTGAGCTTTGATTTTGAGGCTGGAATATGGAGTTCAAGACACGGAAGGAATGGTCTTTTTCAATCAGGGCACAGCTGTTGGCTTGCTCCAATTCTGGCTTTCTGTCATGGTTTTGGGTGCCTCAGCCGAGGTTTGGTTTCTTGAGCGGCAATTTCCTAAAGGATTTCTGGGTCTGAGTTGGTTTTGCCTTCTTCCTTCCCAAATGTTGTATTCTGACGCAATACACACACGAGTTTAGACAGCAGCTCCATAATGAAATAAATAAAACAAAACCAATTAGCGTGTCATGCTTAGAATTCTAGAGGCAGCACGACCAACATGAGTTTTTGTGTTTTGGACAAAGAAATGGAACCCTTTTGCAGAGGGGAACGATCATTAATTCCCCAAATCAGTTTGCCAGCGATTTTCAGGTGAATTGAATGAGTTTTCCAAAGCCAGTCAGCTGGGAGGGGTGGATGAATCCGGAAACAGCCTGTTTCCTTGTGACTAAATCAAGCCCACTATCAACAAGGACTCTTCCATTTCTTTGGCTCTTTTCACAGTTTTCTTCTTTATCATGGTTTGTAATGAATTTTCTGATGTGAGCTTTGATTTTGAGGCTGGAATATGGAGTTCAAGGCACGGAAGGAATGGTCTTTTTCAATCAGGGCACAGCTGTTGGCTTGCTCCAATTCTGGCTTTCTGTCATGATTTTGGGTGCCTCAGCCGAGTTTTGGTTTCTTGAGCGGCAATTTCCTAAAGGATTTCTGGGTCTGAGTTGGTTTTGCCTTCTTCCTTCCCAAATTTTGTATTCTGACGCAATACAAACACGAGTTTAACAGCAGCTCCATTATGAAATAAAAAAAAAACAAAACCAATTAGCGTGTCATGCTTAGAATTCTAGAGGCAGCACGACCAACATGAGTTTTTGGGTTTTGGACAAAGAAATGGAACCCTTTTGCAGAGGGGAACGATCATTAATTCCCCAAATCAGTTTGCCAGCGATTTTCAGGTGAATTGAATGAGTTTTCCAAAGCCAGTCAGCTGGGAGGGGTGGATGAATCCGGAAACAGCCTGTTTCCTTGGGACTAAATCAAGCCCACTCTCAAAAAGGACTCTTGCATTTCTTTGGCTCTTTGCACATTTTTCTTCTTTATCATGGTTTGTAATGAATTTTTTGATGTGAGCTTTGATTTTGAGGCTGGAATATGGAGTTCAAGACACGGAAGGAATGGTCTTTTTCAATCAGGGCACAGCTGTTGGCTTGCTCCAATTCTGGCTTTCTGTCATGGTTTTGGGTGCCTCAGCCGAGTTTTGGTTTCTTGAGCGGCAATTTCCTAAAGGATTTCTGGGTCTGAGTTGGTTTTGCCTTCTTCCTTCCCAAATTTTGTATTCTGACGCAATACACACACGAGTTTAGACAGCAGATCCATTATGAAAGAAAAAAAAACAAAACCAATGAGCGTGTCATGCTTAGAATTCTAGAGGCAGCACGACCAACATGAGTTTTTGTGTTTTGGACAAAGAAATGGAACCCTTTTGCAGAGGGGAACGATAATTCATTCCCCAAATCAGTTTGCCAGCGATTTTCAGGTGAATTGAATGAGTTTTCCAAAGCCAGTCAGCTGGGAGGAGTGGATGAATCCGGAAACAGCCTGTTTCCTTGGGACTAAATCAAGCCCACTATCAAAAAGGACTCTTCCATTTCTTTGGCTCTTTGCACATTTTTCTTCTTTATCATGGTTTGTAATGAATTTTCTGATGTGAGCTTTGATTTTGAGGCTGGAATATGGAGTTCAAGACACGGAAGGAATGGTCTTTTTCAATCAGGGCACAGCTGTTGGCTTGCTCCAATTCTGGCTTTCTGTCATGGTTTTGGGTGCCTCAGCCGAGGTTTGGTTTCTTGAGCGGCAATTTCCTAAATGATTTCTGGGTCTGAGTTGGTTTTGCCTTCTTCCTTCCCAAATTTTGTATTCTGACGCAATACACACACGAGTTTAGACAGCAGCTCCATAATGAAATAAATAAAACAAAACCAATTAGCGTGTCATGCTTAGAATTCTAGAGGCAGCACGACCAACATGAGTTTTTGTGTTTTGGACAAAGAAATGGAACCCTTTTGCAGAGGGGAACGATCATTAATTCCCCAAATCAGTTTGCCAGCGATTTTCAGGTGAATTGAATGAGTTTTCCATAGCCAGTCAGCTGGGAGGGGTGGATGAATCCGGAAACAGCCTGTTTCCTTGTGACTAAATCAAGCCCACTATCAAAAAGGACTCTTGCATTTCTTTGGCTCTTTTCACATTTTTCTTCTTTATCATGGTTTGTAATGAATTTTTTGATGTGAGCTTTGATTTTGAGGCTGGAATATGGAGTTCAAGACACGGAAGGAATGGTCTTTTTCAATCAGGGCACAGCTGTTGGCTTGCTCCAATTCTGGCTTTCTGTCATGGTTTTGGGTGCCTCAGCCGAGTTTTGGTTTCTTGAGCGGCAATTTCCTAAAGGATTTCTGGGTCTGAGTTGGTTTTGCCTTCTTCCTTCCCAAATTTTGTATTCTGACGCAATACACACACGAGTTTAGACAGCAGATCCATTATGAAATAAAAAAAAAACAAAACCAATGAGCGTGTCATGCTTAGAATTCTAGAGGCAGCACGACCAACATGAGTTTTTGGGTTTTGGACAAAGAAATGGAACCCTTTTGCAGAGGGGAATGATAATTAATTCCCCAAATCAGTTTGCCAGCGATTTTCATGTGAATTGAATGAGTTTTCCAAAGCCAGTCAGCTGGGAGGGGTGGATGAATCCGGAAACAGCCTGTTTCCTTGGGACTAAATCAAGCCCACTCTCAAAAAGGACTCTTGCATTTCTTTGGCTCTTTTCACATTTTTCTTCTTTATCATGGTTTGTAATGAATTTTCTGATGTGAGCTTTGATTTTGAGGCTGGAATATGGAGTTCAAGACACGGAAGGAATGGTCTTTTTCAATCAGGGCACAGCTGTTGGCTTGCTCCAATTCTGGCTTTCTGTCATGGTTTTGGGTGCCTCAGCCGAGTTTTGGTTTCTTGAGCGGCAATTTCCTAAAGGATTTCTGGGTCTGAGTTGGTTTTGCCTTCTTCCTTCCCAAATTTTGTATTCTGACGCAATACACACACGAGTTTAGACAGCAGATCCATTATGAAAGAAAAAAAAACAAAACCAATGAGCGTGTCATGCTTAGAATTCTAGAGGCAGCACGACCAACATGAGTTTTTGTGTTTTGGAAAAAGAAATGGAACACTTTTGCAGAGGGGAACAATAATTAATTCCCCAAATCAGTTTGCCAGCGATTTTCAGGTGAATTGAATGAGTTTTCCAAAGCCAGTCAGCTGGGAGGGCTGGATGAATCCGGAAACAGCCTGTTTCCTTGGGACTAAATCAAGCCCACTATCAAAAACGACTCTTCCATTTCTTTGGCTCTTTTCACATTTTTCTTCTTTATCATGGTTTGTAATGAATTTTCTGATGTGAGCTTTGATTTTGAGGCTGGAATATGGAGTTCAAGAACCGGAAGGAATGGTCTTTTTCAATCAGGGCACAGCTGTTGGCTTGCTCCAATTCTGGCTTTTTGTCATGGTTTTGGGTGCCTCAGCCAAGTTTTGGTTTCTTGAGCGGCAATTTCCTAAAGGATTTCTGGGTCTGAGTTGGTTTTGCCTTCTTCCTTCCCAAATTTTGTATTCTGACGCAATACACACACGAGTTTAGACAGCAGCTCCATTATGAAATATAAAAAACAACACCAATTCGCGTGTCATGCTTAGAATTCTAGAGGCAGCACGACCAACATGAGTTTTTGTGTTTTGGAAAAAGAAATGGAACCCTTTTGCAGAGGGGAATGATAATTAATTCCCCAAATCAGTTTGCCAGCGATTTTCAGGTGAATTGAATGAGTTTTCCAAAGCCAGTCAGCTGGGAGTGGTGGATGAATCCGGAAACAGCCTGTTTCCTTGGGACTAATCAAGCCCACTATCAAAAAGGACTCTTCCAATTCTTTGGCTCTTTTCACATTTTTCTTCTTTATCATGGTTTGTAATGAATTTTCTGATGTGAGCTTTGATTTTGAGGCTGGAATATGGAGTTCAAGACACGGAAGGAATGGTCTTTTTCAATCAGGGCACAGCTGTTGGCTTGCTCCAATTCTGGCTTTCTGTCATGGTTTTGGGTGCCTCAGCTGAGTTTTGGTTTCTTGAGCGGCAATTTCCTAAAGGATTTCTGGGTCTGAGTTGGTTTTGCCTTCTTCCTTCCCAAATTTTGTATTCTGATGCAATACAAACACGAGTTTATACAGAAGCTCCATAATGAAAGAAAAAAAAACAAAAACAATTAGCGTGTCATGCTTAGAATTCTAGAGGCAGCACGACCAACATGAGTTTTTGTGTTTTGGAAAAAGAAATGGAACACTTTTGCAGAGGGGAACAATAATTAATTCCCCAAATCAGTTTGCCAGCGATTTTCAGGTGAATTGAATGAGTTTTCCAAAGCCAGTCAGCTGGGAGGGGTGGATGAATGCGGAAACAGCCTGTTTCCTTGGGACTAAATCAAGCCCACTATCAAAAACGACTCTTGCATTTCTTTGGCTCTTTTCACAGTTTTCTTCTTTATCATGGTTTGTAATGAATTTTCTGATGTGAGCTTTGATTTTGAGGCTGGAATATGGAGTTCAAGACCGGAAGGAATGGTCTTTTTCAATCAGGGCACAGCTGTTGGCTTGCTCCAATTCTGGCTTTCTGTCATGGTTTTGGGTGCCTCAGCCAAGTTTTGGTTTCTTGAGCGGCAATTTCCTAAAGGATTTCTGGGTCTGAGTTGGTTTTGCCTTCTTCCTTCCCAAATTTTGTATTCTGACGCAATACACACACGAGTTTAGACAGCAGCTCCATTATGAAATAAAAAAAACAACACCAATTAGCGTGTCATGCTTAGAATTCTAGAGGCAGCACGACCAACATGAGTTTTTGTGTTTTGGAAAAAGAAATGGAACCCTTTTGCAGAGGGTAACGATAATTAATTCCCCAAATCAGTTTGCCAGCGATTTTCAGGTGAATTGAATGAGTTTTCCAAAGCCAGTCAGCTGGGAGTGGTGGATGAATCCGGAAACAGCCTGTTTCCTTGTGACTAAATCAAGCCCACAATCAAAAAGGACTCTTCCATTTCTTTGGCTCTTTTCACATTTTTCTTCTTTATCATGGTTTGTAATGAATTTTCTGATGTGAGCTTTGATTTTGAGGCTGGGATATGGAGTTCAAGACCCGGAAGGAATGGTCTTTTTCAATCAGGGCACAGCTGTTGGCTTGCTCCAATTCTGGCTTTCTGTCATGGTTTTGGGTGCCTCAGCCGAGTTTTGGTTTCTTGAGCGGCAATTTCCTAAAGGATTTCTGGGTCTGAGTTGGTTTTGCCTTCTTCCTTCCCAAATTTTGTATTCTGATGCAATACAAACACGAGTTTATACAGAACCTCCATAATGAAAGAAAAAAAAAAAAACAAAACCAATTAGCGTGTCATGCTTAGAATTCTAGAGGCAGCACGACCAACATGAGTTTTTTGTTTTGGAAAAAGAAATGGAACCCTTTTGCAGAGGGGAACGATAATTAATTCCCCAAATCAGTTTGCCAGCGATTTTCAGGTGAATTGAATGAGTTTTCCAAAGCCAGTCAGCTGGGAGTGGTGGATGAATCCGGAAACAGCCTGTTTCCTTGTGACTAAATCAAGCCCACTATCAAAAACGACTCTTCCATTTCTTTGGCTCTTTTCACATTTTTCTTCTTTATCATGGTTTGTAAGGAATTTTCTGATGTGAGTTTGATTTTGAGGCTGGAATATGGAGTTCAAGAACCGGAAGGAATGGTCTTTTTCAATCAGGGCACAGCAGTTGGCTTGCTCCAATTCTGGCTTTCTGTCATGGTTTTGGGTGCCTCAGCCGAGTTTTGGTTTCTTGAGCGGCAATTTCCTAAAGGATTTCTGGGTCTGAGTTGGTTTTGCCTTCTTCCTTCCCAAATTTTGTATTCTGACGCAATAGAAACACGAGTTTAGACAGCAGATCCATTATGAAAGAAAAAACAAAACCAATTACCGTGTCATGCTTAGAATTCTAGAGGCAGCATGACCAACATGAGATTTTGTGTTTTGGACAAAGAAATGGAACCCTTTTGCAGAGGGGCATGATAATTAATTCCCCAAATCAGTTTGCCAGCGATTTTCAGGTGAATTGAATGAGGTTTCCAAAGCCAGTCAGCTGGGAGGGGTGGATGAATCCGGAAACAGCCTGTTTCCTTGGGACTAAATCAAGCCCACTATCAACAAGGACTCTTCCATTTCTTTGGCTCTTTTCACAGTTTTCTTCTTTATCATGGTTTGTAATGAATTTTCTGATGTGAGCTTTGATTTTGAGGCTGGAATATGGAGTTCAAGACACGGAAGGAATGGTCTTTTTCAATCAGGGCACAGCTGTTGGCTTGCTCCAATTCTGGCTTTCTGTCATGGTTTGGGTGCCTCAGCCGAGTTTTGGTTTCTTGAGCGGCAATTTCCTAAAGGATTTCTGGGTCTGAGTTGCTTTTGCCTTCTTCCTTCCCAAATTTTGTATCCTGACGCAATACAAACACGAGTTTAGACAGCAGATCCATTATGAAAGAAAAAAAAAAAAAACAAAACCAATTAGCATGTCATGCTTAGAATTCTAGAGCCAGCACGACCAACATGAGTTTTTGTGTTTTGGACAAAGAAATGGAACCCTTTTGCAGAGGGGAACGATAATTAATTCCCCAAATCAGTTTGCCAGCGATTTTCAGGTGAATTGAATGAGTTTTCCAAAGCCAGTCAGCTGGGAGGGGTGGATGAATCCGGAAACAGCCTGTTTCCTTGGGACTAATCAAGCCCACTATCAAAAAGGACTCTTCCATTTCTTTGCCTCTTCTCACATTTTTCTTCTTTATCATGGTTTGTAATGAATTTTCTGATGTGAGCTTTGATTTTGAGGCTGGAATATGGAGTTCAAGACACGGAAGGAATGGTCTTTTTCAATCAGGGCACAGCTGTTGGCTTGCTCCAATTCTGGCTTTCTGTCATGGTTTTGGGTGCCTCAGCCGAGTTTTGGTTTCTTGAGTGGCAATTTCCTAAAGGATTTCTGGGTCTGAGTTCGTTTTGCCTTCTTCCTTCCCAAATTTTGTATTCTGATGCAATACAAACACGATTTTAGACAGCAGCTCCATTATGAAATAAAAAAAAACAAAACCAATGAGCGTGTCATGCTTAGAATTCTAGAGGCAGCACGACCAACATGAGTTTTTGTGTTTTGGACAAAGAAATGGAACCCTTTTGCAGAGGGGAACTATCATTAATTCCCAAAATCAGTTTGCCAGCGATTTTCAGGTGAATTGAATGAGTTTTCCAAAGCCAGTCAGCTGGGAGGGGTGGATGAATCCGGAAACAGCCTGTTTCCTGGTGACTAAATCAAGCCCACTATCGAAAAGGACTCTTCCATTTCTTTGGCTCTTTTCACATTTTTCTTCTTTATCATGGTTTGTAATGAATTTTCTGATGTGAGCTTTGATTTTGAGGCTGGAATATGGAGTTCAAGACCCGCAAGGCATGGTCTTTTTCAATCAGGGCACAGCTGTTGGCTTGCTCCAATTCTGGCTTTCTGTCATGGTTTTGTTGCCTCAGCTGAGTTTTGGTTTCTTGAGCGGCAAGTTCCTAAAGGATTTCTGGGTCTGAGTTGGTTTTGCCTTCTTCCTTCCCAAATTTTGTATTCTGACGCAATACACACACGAGTTTAGACAGCAGCTCCATTATGAAATAAAAAAAAACAAAACCAATTAGCGTGTCATGCTTAGAATTCTAGAGGCAGCACGACCAACATGAGGTTTTGTGTTTTGGACAAAGAAATGGAACCCTTTTGCAGAGGGGAACGATAATTAATTCTCCAAATCAGTTTGCCAGCGATTTTCAGGTGAATTGAATGAGTTTTCCAAAGCCAGTCAGCTGGGAGACGTGGATGAATGCGGAAACAGCCTGTTTCCTTGTGACTAAATCAAGCCCACTATCAAAAAGGACTCTTCCATCTCTTTGGCTCTTTTTACATTTTTCTTCTTTATCATGGTTTGTAATGAATTTTCTGATGTGAGCTTTGATTTTGAGGCTGGAATATGGAGTTCAAGACACGGAAGGAATGGTCTTTTTCAATCAGGGCACAGCTGTTGGCTTGCTCCAATTCTGGCTTTCTGTCATGGTTTTGTTGCCTCAGCTGAGTTTTGGTTTCTTGAGCGGCAAGTTCCTAAAGGATTTCTGGGTCTGAGTTGGTTTTGCCTTCTTCCTTCCCAAATTTTGTATTCTGACGCAATACAAACACGAGTTTAGACAGCAGATCCATTATGAAAGAAAAAAAAAAAAACAAAACCAATTAGCGTGTCATGCTTAGAATTCTAGAGGCAGCACGACCAACATGAGTTTTTGTGTTTTGGACAAAGAAATGGAACCCTTTTGCAGAGGGGCATGATAATTAATTCCCCAAATCAGTTTGCCAGCGATTTTCAGGTGAATTGAATGAGTTTTCCAAAGCCAGTCAGCTGGGAGGGGTGGATGAATCCGGAAACAGCCTGTTTCCTTGTGACTAAATCAAGCCCACTCTCAAAAAGGACTCTTGCATTTCTTTGGCTCTTTTCACATTTTTCTTCTTTATCATGGTTTGTAATGAATTTTCTGATGTGAGCTTTGATTTTGAGGCTGGAATATGGAGTTCAAGACACGGAAGGAATGGTCTTTTTCAATCAGGGCACAGCTGTTGGCTTGCTCCAATTCTGGCATTCTGTCATGGTTTTGGGTGCCTCAGCTGAGTTTTGGTTTCTTGAGCGGCAATTTCCTAAAGGATTTCTGGGTCTGAGTTGGTTTTGCCTTCTTCCTTCCCAAATTTTGTATTCTGACGCAATACAAACAAGAGTTTAGACAGCAGATCCATTATAAAATAAAAAAAAATAAATAAACAAAACCAATTAGCGTGTCATGCTTAGAATGCTAGAGGCAGCACGACCAACATGAGTTTTTGTGTTTTGGACAAAGAACTGGAACCCTTTTGCAGAGGGGAACGATAATTAATTCCCCAAATCAGTTTGCCAGCGATTTTCAGGTGAATTGAATGAGTTTTCCAAAGCCAGACAGCTGGGAGGGGTCGATGAATCTGGAAACAGCCTGTTTCCTTGTGACTAAATCAAGCCCACTATCAAGAAGGACTCTTCCATTGCTTTGCCTCTTCTCACATTTTTCTTCTTTATCATGGTTTGTAATGAATTTTCTGATGTGAGCTTTGATTTTGAGGCTGGAATATGGAGTTAAAGACACGGAAGGCATGCTCTTTTTCAATCAGGGCACAGCTGTTGGCTTGCTCCGATTCTGGCTTTCTGTCATGGTTTTGGGTGCCTCAGCCGAGGTTTGGTTTCTTGAGCGGCAATTTCCTAAAGGATTTCTGGGTCTGAGTTGGTTTTGCCTTCCTCCTTCCCAAATTTTGTATTCTGACGCAATACACACACGAGTTTAGACAGCAGCTCCATTATGAAATAAAAAAAACAAAACCAATGAGCGTGTCATGCTTAGAATTCTAGAGGCAGCACGACCAACATGAGTTTTTGTGTTTTGGAAAAAGAAATGGAACCCTTTTGCAGAGGGGAACAATAATTAATTCCCCAAATCAGTTTGCCAGCGATTTTCAGGTGAATTGAATGAGTTTTCCAAAGCCAGTCAGCTGGGAGGGGTGGATGAATCCGGAAACAGCCTGTTTCCTTGGGACTAAATCAAGCCCACTATCAAAAAGGACTCTTCCATTTCTTTGGCTCTTTTCACATTTTTCTTCTTTATCATGGTTTGTAATGAATTTTCTGATGTGAGCTTTGATTTTGAGGCTGGAATATGGAGTTCAAGACCCGGAAGGAATGGTCTTTTTCAATCAGGGCACAACTGTTGGCTTGCTCCAATTCTGGCTTTCTGTCATGTTTTTGGGTGCCTCAGCCGAGTTTTGGTTTCTTGAGCGGCAATTTCCTAAATGATTTCTGGGTCTGAGTTGGTTTTGCCTTCTTCCTCCCAAATTTTGTATTCTGACGCAATACACACACGAGTTTAGACAGCAGCTCCATTATGAAATAAAAAAAACAAAACCAATGAGCGTGTCATGCTTAGAATTCTAGAGGCAGCACGACCAACATGAGTTTTTGTGTTTTGGAAAAAGAAATGGAACCCTTTTGCAGAGGGGAACAATAATTAATTCCCCAAATCAGTTTGCCAGCGATTTTCAGGTGAATTGAATGAGTTTTCCAAAGCCAGTCAGCTGGGAGGGGTGATGAATCCGGAAACAGCCTGTTTCCTTGGGACTAAATCAAGCCCACTATCAAAAAGGACTCTTCCATTTCTTTGGCTCTTTTCACATTTTTCTTCTTTATCATGGTTTGTAATGAATTTTCTGATGTGAGCTTTGATTTTGAGGCTGGAATATGGAGTTCAAGACCCGGAAGGAATGGTCTTTTTCAATCAGGGCACAACTGTTGGCTTGCTCCAATTCTGGCTTTCTGTCATGTTTTTGGGTGCCTCAGCCGAGTTTTGGTTTCTTGAGCGGCAATTTCCTAAATGATTTCTGAGTCTGAGTTGGTTTTGCCTTCTTCCTCCCAAATTTTGTATTCTGGCGCAATACACACACGAGTTTAGACAGCAGCTCCATTATGAAATAAAAAAAACAAAACCAATTAGCGTGTCATGCTTAGAATTCTAGAGGCAGCACGACCAACATGAGTTTTTGTGTTTTGGAAAAAGAAATGGAACACTTTTGCAGAGGGGAATGATAATTAATTCCCCAAATCAGTTTGCCAGCGATTTTCAGGTGAATTGAATGAGTTTTCCAAAGCCAGTCAGCTGGGAGGGGTGGATGAATCCGGAAACAGCCTGTTTCCTTGGGACTAATCAAGCCCACTATCAAAAAGGACTCTTCCATTTCTTTGGCTCTTTTCACATTTTTCTTCTTTATCATGGTTTGTAATGAATTTTCTGATGTGAGCTTTGATTTTGAGGCTGGAATATGGAGTTCAAGACACGGAAGGAATGGTCTTTTTCAATCAGGGCACAGCTGTTGGCTTGCTCCAATTCTGGCTTTCTGTCATGGTTTTGGGTGCCTCAGCTGAGTTTTGGTTTCTTGAGCGGCAATTTCCTAAAGGATTTCTGGGTCTGAGTTGGTTTTGCCTTCTTCCTTCCCAAATTTTGTATTCTGATGCAATACAAACACGAGTTTATACAGAAGCTCCATAATGAAAGAAAAAAAAAACAAAAACAATTAGCGTGTCATGCTTAGAATTCTAGAGGCAGCACGACCAACATGAGTTTTTGTGTTTTGGAAAAAGAAATGGAACACTTTTGCAGAGGGGAACAATAATTAATTCCCCAAATCAGTTTGCCAGCGATTTTCAGGTGAATTGAATGAGTTTTCCAAAGCCAGTCAGCTGGGAGGGGTGGATGAATGCGGAAACAGCCTGTTTCCTTGGGACTAAATCAAGCCCACTATCAAAAACGACTCTTGCATTTCTTTGGCTCTTTTCACAGTTTTCTTCTTTATCATGGTTTGTAATGAATTTTCTGATGTGAGCTTTGATTTTGAGGCTGGAATATGGAGTTCAAGACACGGAAGGAATGGTCTTTTTCAATCAGGGCACAGCTGTTGGCTTGCTCCAATTCTGGCTTTCTGTCATGGTTTTGGGTGCCTCAGCCAAGTTTTGGTTTCTTGAGCGGCAATTTCCTAAAGGATTTCTGGGTCTGAGTTGGTTTTGCCTTCTTCCTTCCCAAATTTTGTATTCTGACGCAATACACACACGAGTTTAGACAGCAGCTCCATTATGAAATAAAAAAAACAACACCAATTAGCGTGTCATGCTTAGAATTCTAGAGGCAGCACGACCAACATGAGTTTTTGTGTTTTGGAAAAAGAAATGGAACCCTTTTGCAGAGGGGAACGATAATTAATTCCCCAAATCAGTTTGCCAGCGATTTTCAGGTGAATTGAATGAGTTTTCCAAAGCCAGTCAGCTGGGAGGGGTGGATGAATCCGGAAACAGCCTGTTTCCTTGGGACTAATCAAGCCCACAATCAAAAAGGACTCTTCCATTTCTTTGGCTCTTTTCACATTTTTCTTCTTTATCATGGTTTGTAATGAATTTTCTGATGTGAGCTTTGATTTTGAGGCTGGAATATGCAGATCAAGACCCGGAAGGAATGGTCTTTTTCAATCAGGGCACAGCTGTTGGCTTGCTCCAATTCTGGCTTTCTGTCATGGTTTTGGGTGCCTCAGCCGAGTTTTGGTTTCTTGAGCGGCAATTTCCTAAAGGATTTCTGGGTCTGAGTTGGTTTTGCCTTCTTCCTTCCCAAATTTTGTATTCTGATGGAATACAAACACGAGTTTATACAGAACCTCCATAATGAAAGAAAAAAAAAAAAAAAAAACAATTAGCGTGTCATGCTTAGAATTCTAGAGGCAGCACGACCAACATGAGTTTTTTGTTTTGGAAAAAGAAATGGAACCCTTTTGCAGAGGGGAACGATAATTAATTCCCCAAATCAGTTTGCCAGCGATTTTCAGGTGAATTGAATGAGTTTTCCAAAGCCAGTCAGCTGGGAGGGGTGGATGAATCCGGAAACAGCCTGTTTCCTTGTGACTAAATCAAGCCCACTATCAAAAACGACTCTTCCATTTCTTTGGCTCTTTTCACATTTTTCTTCTTTATCATGGTTTGTAATGAATTTTCTGATGTGAGCTTTGATTTTGAGGCTGGAATATGGAGTTCAAGAACCGGAAGGAATGGTCTTTTTCAATCAGGGCACAGCAGTTGGCTTGCTCCAATTCTGGCTTTCTGTCATGGTTTTGGGTGCCTCAGCCGAGTTTTGGTTTCTTGAGCGGCAATTTCCTAAAGGATTTCTGGGTCTGAGTTGGTTTTGCCTTCTTCCTTCCCAAATTTTGTATTCTGACGCAATAGAAACACGAGTTTAGACAGCAGATCCATTATGAAAGAAAAAACAAAACCAATTACCGTGTCATGCTTAGAATTCTAGAGGCAGCATGACCAACATGAGATTTTGTGTTTTGGACAAAGAAATGGAACCCTTTTGCAGAGGGGCACGATAATTAATTCCCCAAATCAGTTTGCCAGCGATTTTCAGGTGAATTGAATGAGGTTTCCAAAGCCAGTCAGCTGGGAGGGGTGGATGAATCCGGAAACAGCCTGTTTCCTTGTGACGAAATCAAGCCCACTATCAAAAAGGACTCTTCCATTTCTTTGGCTCTTTTCACAGTTTTCTTCTTTATCATGGTTTGTAATGAATTTTCTGATGTGAGCTTTGATTTTGAGGCTGGAATATGGAGTTCAAGACACGGAAGGAATGGTCTTTTTCAATCAGGGCACAGCTGTTGGCTTGCTCCAATTCTGGCTTTCTGTCATGGTTTTGGGTGCCTCAGCCGAGTTTTGGTTTCTTGAGCGGCAATTTCCTAAAAAATTTCTGGGTCTGAGTTGGTTTTGCCTTCTTCCTTCCCAAATTTTGTATTTTGATGCAATACAAACACGAGTTTAGACAGCAGCTCCATTATGAAATAAAAAAAACAAAACCAATTAGTGTGTCATGCTTAGAATTCTAGAGGCAGCACGACCAACATGAGTTTTTGTGTTTTGGAAAAAGAAATGGAACCGTTTTGCAGAGGGGAACGATAATTAATTCCCCAAATCAGTTTGCCAGCGATTTTCAGGTGAATTGAATGAGGTTTCCAAAGCCAGTCAGCTGGGAGGGGTGGATGAATCCGGAAACAGCCTGTTTCCTTGGGACTAAATCAAGCCCACTATCAAAAATGACTCTTCCATCTCTTTGGCTCTTTGCACATTTTTCTTCTTTATCATGGTTTGTAATGAATTTTCTGATGTGAGCTTTGATTTTGAGGCTGGAATATGGAGTTCAAGACCCGGAAGGAATGGTCTTTTTCAATCAGGGCACAGCTGTTGGCTTGCTCCAATTCTGGCTTTCTGTCATGGTTTTGGGTGCCTCAGCCGATTTTGGTTTCTTGAGCGGCAATTTCCTAAAGGATTTCTGGGTCTGAGTTGGTTTTGCCTTCTTCCTTCCCAAATTTTGTATTCTGACGCAATACAAACACGAGTTTAGACAGCAGATCCATTATGAAAGAAAAAAAAACAAAACCAATGAGCGTGTCATGCTTAGAATTCTAGAGGCAGCACGACCAACATGAGTTTTTGTGTTTTGGACAAAGAAATGGAACCCTTTTGCAGAGGGGAACGATCATTAATTCCCCAAATCAGTTTGCCAGCGATTTTCAGGTGAATTGAATGAGTTTTCCAAAGCCAGTCAGCTGGGAGTGGTGGATGAATCCGGAAACAGCCTGTTTCCTTGGGACTAAATCAAGCCCACTATCAAAAAGGACTCTTCCATTTCTTTGGCTCTTTTCACATTTTTCTTCTTTATCAGGGTTTGTAATGAATTTTCTGATGTGAGCTTTGATTTTGAGGCTGGAATATGGAGTTCAAGACACGGAAGGAATGGTCTTTTTCAATCAGGGCACAGCAGTTGGCTTGCTCCAATTCTGGCTTTCTGTCATGGTTTTGGGTGCCTCAGCCGAGTTTTGGTCTCTTGAGTGACAATTTCCTAAATGATTTCTGGGTCTGAGTTGGTTTTGCCTTCTTCCTTCCCAAATTTTGTATTCTGACGCAATACAAACACGAGTTTAGACAGCAGATTCATTATGAAAGAAAAAAAACAATACCAATAAGCGTGTCATGCTTAGAATTCTAGAGGCAGCACGACCAACATGAGTTTTTGTGTTTTGGAAAAAGTAATGGAACCCTTTTGCAGAGGGGAACGATAATTCATTCCCCAAATCAGTTTGCCAGCGATTTTCAGGTGAATTGAATGAGTTTTCCAAAGCCAGTCAGCTGGGAGGGGTGGATGAATCCGGAAACAGCCTGTTTCCTTGGGACTAATCAAGCCCACTATCAAAAAGGACTCTTCCATTTCTTTGGCTCTTCTCACATTTTTCTTCTTTATCATGGTTTGTAATGAATTTTCTGATGTGAGCTTTGATTTTGAGGCTGGAATATGGAGTTCAAGACACGGAAGGAATGGTCTTTTTCAATCAGGGCACAGCTGTTGGCTTGCTCCAATTCTGGCTTTCTGTCATGGTTTGGGTGCCTCAGCCGAGTTTTGGTTTCTTGAGCGGCAATTTCCTAAAGGATTTCTGGGTCTGAGTTGCTTTTGCCTTCTTCCTTCCCAAATTTTGTATCGTGACGCAATACAAACACGAGTTTAGACAGCAGATCCATTATGAAAGAAAAAAAAAAAAAAAACAAAACCAATTAGCATGTCATGCTTAGAATTCTAGAGCCAGCACGACCAACATGAGTTTTTGTGTTTTGGACAAAGAAATGGAACCCTTTTGCAGAGGGGAACGATAATTAATTCCCCAAATCAGTTTGCCAGCGATTTTCAGGTGAATTGAATGAGTTTTCCAAAGCCAGTCAGCTGGGAGGGGTGGATGAATCCGGAAACAGCCTGTTTCCTTGGGACTAATCAAGCCCACTATCAAAAAGGACTCTTATATTTCTTTGCCTCTTCTCACATTTTTCTTCTTTATCATGGTTTGTAATGAATTTTCTGATGTGAGCTTTGATTTTGAGGCTGGAATATGGAGTTCAAGACCCGGAAGGAATGGTCTTTTTCAATCAGGGCACAGCTGTTGGCTTGCTCCAATTCTGGCTTTCTGTCATGGTTTTGGGTGCCTCAGCCGAGTTTTGGTTTCTTGAGTGGCAATTTCCTAAAGGATTTCTGGGTCTGAGTTCGTTTTGCCTTCTTCCTTCCCAAATTTTGTATTCTGATGCAATACAAACACGATTTTAGACAGCAGCTAAATTATGAAATAAAAAAAAACAAAACCAATGAGCGTGTCATGCTTAGAATTCTAGAGGCAGCACGACCAACATGAGTTTTTGTGTTTTGGACAAAGAAATGGAACCCTTTTGCAGAGGGGAACTATCATTAATTCCCAAATTCAGTTTACCAGCGATTTTCAGGTGAATTGAATGAGTTTTCCAAAGCCAGTCAGCTGGGAGGGGTGGATGAATCCGGAAACAGCCTGTTTCCTTGTGACTAAATCAAGCCCTTTATGAAAAAGGACTCTTCCATTTCTTTGGCTCTTTTCACAATTTTCTTCTTTATCATGGTTTGTAATGAATTTTCTGATGTGAGCTTTGATTTTGAGGCTGGAATATGGAGTTCAAGACCCGCAAGGCATGGTCTTTTTCAATCAGGGCACAGCTGTTGGCTTGCTCCAATTCTGGCTTTCTGTCATGGTTTTGTTGCCTCAGCTGAGTTTTGGTTTCTTGAGCGGCAAGTTCCTAAAGGATTTCTGGGTCTGAGTTGGTTTTGCCTTCTTCCTTCCCAAATTTTGTATTCTGACGCAATAGAAACACGAGTTTAGACAGCAGCTCCATTATGAAATAAAAAAAAACAAAACCAATTAGCGTGTCATGCTTAGAATTCTAGAGGCAGCACGACCAACATGAGTTTTTGTGTTTTGGACAAAGAAATGGAACCCTTTTGCAGAGGGGAACGATAATTAATTCTCCAAATCAGTTTGCCAGCGATTTTCAGGTGAATTGAATGAGTTTTCCAAAGCCAGTCAGCTGGGAGACGTGGATGAATGCGGAAACAGCCTGTTTCCTTGTGACTAAATCAAGCCCACTATCAAAAAGGACTCTTCCATCTCTTTGGCTCTTTTTACATTTTTCTTCTTTATCATGGTTTGTAATGAATTTTCTGATGTGAGCTTTGATTTTGAGGCTGGAATATGGAGTTCAAGACACGGAAGGAATGGTCTTTTTCAATCAGGGCACAGCTGTTGGCTTGCTCCAATTCTGGCTTTCTGTCATGGTTTTGTTGCCTCAGCTGAGTTTTGGTTTCTTGAGCGGCAAGTTCCTAAAGGATTTCTGGGTCTGAGTTGGTTTTGCCTTCTTCCTTCCCAAATTTTGTATTCTGACGCAATACAAACACGAGTTTAGACAGCAGATCCATTATGAAAGAAAAAAAAAAAAAAACCAATTAGCGTGTCATGCTTAGAATTCTAGAGGCAGCACGACCAACGTGAGTTTTTGTGTTTTGGACAAAGAAATGGAACCCTTTTGCAGAGGGGAACGATAATTCATTCCCCAAATCAGTTTGCCAGCGATTTTCAGGGGAATTGAATGAGTTTTCCAAAGCCAGTCAGCTGGGAGGGGTGGATGAATCCGGAAACAGCCTGTTTCCTTGTGACGAAATCAAGCCCACTATCAAAAAGGACTCTTCCATTTCTTTGGCTCTTTTCACATTTTTCTTCTTTATCATGGTTTGTAATGAATTTTCTGATGTGAGCTTTGATTTTGAGGCTGGAATATGGAGTTCAAGACACGGAAGGAATGGTCTATTTCAATCAGGGCACAGCTGTTGGCTTGCTCCGATTCTGGCTTTCTGTCATGGTTTTGGGTGCCTCAGCCGAGTTTTGGTTTCTTGAGCGGCAATTTCCTAAATGATTTCTGGGTCTGAGTTGGTTTTGCCTTCTTCCTTCCCAAATTTTGTATTCTGACGCAATACAAACACGAGTTTAAACAGCAGCTCCTTTATGAAATAAAAAAAACAAAACCAATTAGCGTGTCATGCTTAGAATTCTAGAGGCAGCACGACCAACATGAGTTTTGTGTTTTGGACAAAGAAATGGAACCCTTTTGCAGAGGGGAACGATAATTCATTCCCCAAATCAGTTTGCCAGCGATTTTCAGGTGAATTGAATGAGGTTTCCAAAGCCAGTCAGCTGGGAGGGGTGGATGAATGCGGAAACAGCCTGTTTCCTTGTGACGAAATCAAGCCCACTATCAAAAAGGACTCTTCCATTTCTTTGGCTCTTTTCACAGTTTTCTTCTTTATCATGGTTTGTAATGAATTTTCTGATGTGAGCTTTGATTTTGAGGCTGGAATATGGAGTTCAAGACACGGAAGGAATGGTCTTTTTCAATCAGGGCACAGCTGTTGGCTTGCTCCAATTCTGGCTTTCTGTCATGGTTTTGGGTGCCTCAGCTGAGTTTTGGTTTCTTGAGCGGCAATTTCCTAAAAAATTTCTGGGTCTGAGTTGGTTTTGCCTTCTTCCTTCCCAAATTTTGTATTTTGATGCAATACAAACACGAGTTTAGACAGCAGCTCCATTATGAAATAAAAAAAACAAAACCAATTAGTGTGTCATGCTTAGAATTCTAGAGGCAGCACGACCAACATGAGTTTTTGTGTTTTGGAAAAAGAAATGGAACCGTTTTGCAGAGGGGAACGATAATTAATTCCCCAAATCAGTTTGCCAGCGATTTTCAGGTGAATTGAATGAGGTTTCCAAAGCCAGTCAGCTGGGAGGGGTGGATGAATCCGGAAACAGCCTGTTTCCTTGGGACTAAATCAAGCCCACTATCAAAAATGACTCTTCCATCTCTTTGGCTCTTTGCACATTTTTCTTCTTTATCATGGTTTGTAATGAATTTTCTGATGTGAGCTTTGATTTTGAGGCTGGAATATGGAGTTCAAGACCCGGAAGGAATGGTCTTTTTCAATCAGGGCACAGCTGTTGGCTTGCTCCAATTCTGGCTTTCTGTCATGGTTTTGGGTGCCTCAGCCGATTTTGGTTTCTTGAGCGGCAATTTCCTAAAGGATTTCTGGGTCTGAGTTGGTTTTGCCTTCTTCCTTCCCAAATTTTGTATTCTGACGCAATACAAACACGAGTTTAGACAGCAGATCCATTATGAAAGAAAAAAAAACAAAACCAATGAGCGTGTCATGCTTAGAATTCTAGAGGCAGCACAACCAACATGAGTTTTTGTGTTTTGGACAAAGAAATGGAACCCTTTTGCAGAGGGGAACGATCATTAATTCCCCAAATCAGTTTGCCAGCGATTTTCAGGTGAATTGAATGAGTTTTCCAAAGCCAGTCAGCTGGGAGGGGTGGATGAATCCGGAAACAGCCTGTTTCCTTGTGACTAAATCAAGCCCACTATCAAAAAGGACTCTTCCATTTCTTTGGCTCTTTTCACATTTTCCTTCTTTATCAGGGTTTGTAATGAATTTTCTGATGTGAGCTTTGATTTTGAGGCTGGAATATGGAGTTCAAGACACGGAAGGAATGGTCTTTTTCAATCAGGGCACAGCAGTTGGCTTGCTCCAATTCTGGCTTTCTGTCATGGTTTTGGGTGCCTCAGCCGAGTTTTGGTTTCTTGAGCGGCAATTTCCTAAAGTATTTCTGGGTCTGAGTTGGTTTTGCCTTCTTCCTTCCCAAATTTTGTATTCTGACGCAATACAAACACGAGTTTAGACAGCAGATCCATTATGAAAGAAAAAAAACAATACCAATAAGCGTGTCATGCTTAGAATTCTAGAGGCAGCACGACCAACATGAGTTTTTGTGTTTTGGAAAAAGTAATGGAACCCTTTTGCAGAGGGGAACGATAATTCATTCCCCAAATCAGTTTGCCAGCGATTTTCAGGTGAATTGAATGAGTTTTCCAAAGCCAGTCAGCTGGGAGGGGTGGATGAATCCGGAAACAGCCTGTTTCCTTGGGACTAATCAAGCCCACTATCAAAAAGGACTCTTCCATTTCTTTGGCTCTTCTCACATTTTTCTTCTTTATCATGGTTTGTAATGAATTTTCTGATGTGAGCTTTGATTTTGAGGCTGGAATATGGAGTTCAAGACCCGGAAGGAATGGTCTTTTTCAATCAGGGCACAGCTGTTGGCTTGCTCCAATTCAGGATTTCTGTCATGGTTTGGGTGCCTCAGCTGAGTTTTGGTTTCTTGAGCGGCAATTTCCTAAAGGATTTCTGGGTCTGAGTTCGTTTTGCCTTCTTCCTTCCCAAATTTTGTATTCTGATGCAATACAAACACGATTTTAGACAGCAGCTCCATTATGAAATAAAAAAAAACAAAACCAATTAGCATGTCATGCTTAGAATTCTAGAGGCAGCACGACCAACATGAGTTTTTGTGTTTTGGACAAAGAAATGGAACCCTTTTGCAGAGGGGAACTATCATTAATTCCCAAAATCAGTTTGCCAGCGATTTTCAGGTGAATTGAATGAGTTTTCCAAAGCCAGTCAGCTGGGAGGGGTGGATGAATCCGGAAACAGCCTGTTTCCTTGTGACTAAATCAAGCCCTTTATCAAAAAGGACTCTTCCATTTCTTTGGCTCTTTTCACATGTTTCTTCTTTATCCTGGTTTGTAATGAATTTTCTGATGTGAGCTTTGATTTTGAGGCTGGAATATGGAGTTCAAGACCCGGAAGGAATGGTCTTTTTCAATCAGGGCACAGCTGTTGGCTTGCTCCAATTCTGGCTTTCTGTCATGGTTTTGGGTGCCTCAGCCAAGTTTTGGTTTCTTGAGCGGCAATTTCCTAAAGGATTTCTGGGTCTGAGTTGGTTTTGCCTTCTTCCTTCCCAAATTTTGTATTCTGACGCAATACACACACGAGTTTAGACAGCAGCTCCATTATGAAATAAAAAAAAAACAAAACCAATTAGCGTGTCATGCTTAGAATTCTAGAGGCAGCACGACCAACATGAGTTTTTGTGTTTTGGACAAAGAAATGGAACCCTTTTGCAGAGGGGAATGATAATTCATTCCCCAAATCAGTTTGCCAGCGATTTTCAGGTGAATTGAATGAGTTTTCCAAAGCCAGTCAGCTGGGAGACGTGGATGAATGCGGAAACAGCCTGTTTCCTTGTGACTAAATCAAGCCCACTATCAAAAAGGACTCTTCCATCTCTTTGGCTCTTTTTACATTTTTCTTGTTTATCATGGTTTGTAATGAATTTTCTGATGTGAGCTTTGATTTTGAGGCTGGAATATGGAGTTCAAGACACGGAAGGAATGGTCTTTTTCAATCAGGGCACAGCTGTTGGCTTGCTCCAATTCTGGCTTTCTGTCATGGTTTTGGGTGCCTCAGCCGAGTTTTGGTTTCTTGAGCGGCAATTTCCTAAAGGATTTCTGGGTCTGAGTTGGTTTTGCCTTCTTCCTTCCCAAATTTTGTATTCTGACGCAATACAAACACGAGTTTAGACAGCAGATCCATTATGAAAGAAAAAAAACAATACCAATAAGCGTGTCATGCTTAGAATTCTAGAGGCAGCACGACCAACATGAGTTTTTGTGTTTTGGAAAAAGTAATGGAACCCTTTTGCAGAGGGGAACGATAATTCATTCCCCAAATCAGTTTGCCAGCGATTTTCAGGTGAATTGAATGAGTTTTCCAAAGCCATTCAGCTGGGAGGGGTGGATGAATGCGGAAACAGCCTGTTTCCTTGGGACTAATCAAGCCCACTATCAAAAAGGACTCTTCCATTTCTTTGGCTCTTCTCACATTTTTCTTCTTTATCATGGTTTGTAATGAATTTTCTGATGTGAGCTTTGATTTTGAGGCTGGAATATGGAGTTCAAGACCCGGAAGGAATGGTCTTTTTCAATCAGGGCACAGCTGTTGGCTTGCTCCAATTCTGGATTTCTGTCATGGTTTGGGTGCCTCAGCCGAGTTTTGGTTTCTTGAGCGGCAATTTCTTAAAGGATTTCTGGGTCTGAGTTGGTTTTGCCTTCTTCCTTCCCAAATTTTGTATCCTGACACAATACAAACACGAGTTTAGACAGCAGATCCATTATGAAAGAAAAAAAAAAAAAACAAAACCAATTAGCATGTCATGCTTAGAATTCTAGAGCCAGCATGACCAACATGAGTTTTTGTGTTTTGGACAAAGAAATGGAACCCTTTTGCAGAGGGGAACGATAATTAATTCCCCAAATCAGTTTGCCAGCGATTTTCAGGTGAATTGAATGAGTTTTCCAAAGCCAGTCAGCTGGGAGGGGTGGATGAATCCGGAAACAGCCTGTTTCCTTGTGACTAAATCAAGCCCTTTATCAAAAAGGACTCTTCCATTTCTTTGGCTCTTTTCACATGTTTCTTCTTTATCCTGGTTTGTAATGAATTTTCTGATGTGAGCTTTGATTTTGAGGCTGGAATATGGAGTTCAAGACCCGGAAGGAATGGTCTTTTTCAATCAGGGCACAGCTGTTGGCTTGCTCCAATTCTGGCTTTCTGTCATGGTTTTGGGTGCCTCAGCCAAGTTTTGGTTTCTTGAGCGGCAATTTCCTAAAGGATTTCTGGGTCTGAGTTGGTTTTGCCTTCTTCCTTCCCAAATTTTGTATTCTGACGCAATACACACACGAGTTTAGACAGCAGCTCCATTATGAAATAAAAAAAAAACAAAACCAATTAGCGTGTCATGCTTAGAATTCTAGAGGCAGCACGACCAACATGAGTTTTTGTGTTTTGGACAAAGAAATGGAACCCTTTTGCAGAGGGGAATGATAATTAATTCCCCAAATCAGTTTGCCAGCGATTTTCAGGTGAATTGAATGAGTTTTCCAAAGCCAGTCAGCTGGGAGACGTGGATGAATGCGGAAACAGCCTGTTTCCTTGTGACTAAATCAAGCCCACTATCAAAAAGGACTCTTCCATCTCTTTGGCTCTTTTTACATTTTTCTTCTTTATCATGGTTTGTAATGAATTTTCTGATGTGAGCTTTGATTTTGAGGCTGGAATATGGAGTTCAAGACACGGAAGGAATGGTCTTTTTCAATCAGGGCACAGCTGTTGGCTTGCTCCAATTCTGGCTTTCTGTCATGGTTTTGGGTGCCTCAGCCGAGTTTTGGTTTCTTGAGCGGCAAGTTCCTAAAGGATTTCTGGGTCTGAGTTGGTTTTGCCTTCTTCCTTCCCAAATTTTGTATTCTGACGCAATACAAACACGAGTTTAGACAGCAGATCCATTATGAAAGAAAAAAAAAAAAACAAAACGAATTAGCGTGTCATGCTTAGAATTCTAGAGGCAGCACAACCAACATGAGTTTTTGTGTTTTGGACAAAGAAATGGAACCCTTTTGCAGAGGGGAACGATAATTCATTCCCCAAATCAGTTTGCCAGCGATTTTCAGGTGAATTGAATGAGTTTTCCAAAGCCAGTCAGCTGGGAGGGGTGGATGAATCCGGAAACAGCCTGTTTCCTTGTGACTAAATCAAGCCCACTATCAAAAAGGACTCTTCCATTTCTTTGGCTCTTTTCACATTTTTCTTCTTTATCATGGTTTGTAATGAATTTTCTGATGTGAGCTTTGATTTTGAGGCTGGAATATGGAGTTCAAGACACGGAAGGAATGGTCTTTTTCAATGAGGGCACAGCTGTTGGCTTGCTCCAATTCTGGCTTTCTGTCATGGTTTTGGGTGCCTCAGCCGAGTTTTGGTTTCTTGAGCGGCAATTTCCTAAAGGATTTCTGGGTCTGAGTTGGTTTTGCCTTCTTCCTTCCCAAATTTTGTATTCTGACGCAATACACACACGAGTTTAGACAGCAGCTCCATTATGAAATAAAAAAAAAAACAAAACCAATTAGCGTGTCATGCTTAGAATTCTAGAGGCAGCACGACCAACATGAGTTTTTGTGTTTTGGACAAAGAAATGGAACCCTTTTGCAGAGGGGAATGATAATTCATTCCCCAAATCAGTTTGCCAGCGATTTTCAGGTGAATTGAATGAGTTTTCCAAAGCCACTCAGCTGGGAGACGTGGATGAATGCGGAAACAGCCTGTTTCCTTGTGACTAAATCAAGCCCACTATCAAAAAGGACTCTTCCATCTCTTTGGCTCTTTTTACATTTTTCTTGTTTATCATGGTTTGTAATGAATTTTCTGATGTGAGCTTTGATTTTGAGGCTGGAATATGGAGTTCAAGACACGGAAGGAATGGTCTTTTTCAATCAGGGCACAGCTGTTGGCTTGCTCCAATTCTGGCTTTCTGTCATGGTTTTGGGTGCCTCAGCCGAGTTTTGGTTTCTTGAGCGGCAATTTCCTAAAGGATTTCTGGGTCTGAGTTGGTTTTGCCTTCCTCCTTCCCAAATTTTGTATTCTGACGCAATACACACACGAGTTTAGACAGCAGATCCATTATGAAAGAAAAAAAACAATACCAATAAGCGTGTCATGCTTAGAATTCTAGAGGCAGCACGACCAACATGAGTTTTTGTGTTTTGGAAAAAGTAATGGAACCCTTTTGCAGAGGGGAACGATAATTCATTCCCCAAATCAGTTTGCCAGCGATTTTCAGGTGAATTGAATGAGTTTTCCAAAGCCATTCAGCTGGGAGGGGTGGATGAATGCGGAAACAGCCTGTTTCCTTGGGACTAATCAAGCCCACTATCAAAAAGGACTCTTCCATTTCTTTGGCTCTTTTCACATTTTTCTTCTTTATCATGGTTTGTAATGAATTTTCTGATGTGAGCTTTGATTTTGAGGCTGGAATATGGAGTTCAAGACACGGAAGGAATGGTCTTTTTCAATCAGGGCACAGCTGTTGGCTTGCTCCAATTCTGGCTTTCTGTCATGGTTTTGGGTGCCTCAGCCGAGTTTTGGTTTCTTGAGCGGCAATTTCCTAAATGATTTCTGGGTCTGAGTTGGTTTTGCCTTCTTCCTTCCCAAATTTTGTATTCTGACGCAATACAAACATGAGTTTAGACAGCAGCTCCATTATGAAATAAACAAAACAAAACCAATTAGCGTGTCATGCTTACAATTCTAGAAGCAGCACGACCAACATGAGTTTTTGTGTTTTGGACAAAGAAATGGAACCCTTTTGCAGAGGGGCATGATAATTAATTCCCCAAATCAGTTTGCCAGCGATTTTCAGGTGAATTGAATGAGTTTTCCAAAGCCAGTCAGCTGGGAGGGGTGGATGAATCCGGAAACAGCCTGTTTCCTTGTGACTAAATCAAGCCCGCTATCAAAAAGGACTCTTCCATTTCTTTGGCTCTTTTCACAGTTTTCTTCTTTATCATGGTTTGTAATGAATTTTCTGATGTGAGCTTTGATTTTGAGGCTGGAATATGGAGTTCAAGACACGGAAGGAATGGTCTTTTCCAATCAGGGCACAGATGTTGGCTTGCACCGATTCTGGCTTTCTGTCATGGTTTTGGATGCCTCAGCCGAGTTTTGGTTTCTTGAGCGGCAATTTCCTAAAGATTTCTGGGTCTGAGTTGATTTTGCCTTCTTCCTTCCCAAATTTTGTATTCTGACACAACACAAACACGAGTTTAGACAGCAGATCCATTATAAAATAAAAAACAAAACCAATGAGCGTGTCATGCTTAGAATTCTAGAGGCAGCACGACCAACATGAGTTTTTGTGTTTTGGACAAAGAAATGGAACCCTTTTGCAGAGGGGAACAATAATTAATTCCCCAAATCAGTTTGCCAGCGATTTTCAGGTGAATTGAATGAGTTTTCCAAAGCCAGTCAGCTGGGAGGGGTGGATGAATCCGGAAACAGCCTGTTTCCTTGGGACTAAATCAAGCCCACTATCAAAAAGGACACTTCCATTTCTTTGGCTCTTTTCACATTTGTCTTCTTTATCATGGTTTGTAATGAATTTTCTGATGTGAGCTTTGATTTTGAGGCTGGAATATGGAGTTCAAGACACGGAAGGAATGGTCTTTTTCAATCAGGGCACAGCTGTTGGCTTGCTCCAATTCTGGCTTTCTGTCATGGTTTTGGGTGCCTCAGCCGAGTTTTGGTTTCTTGAGCGGCAATTTCCTAAATGATTTCTGGGTCTGAGTTGGTTTTGCCTTCTTCCTTCCCAAATTTTGTATTCTCACGCAATACAAACACGAGTTTAGACAGCAGCTCCTTTATGAAATAAAAAAAACAAAACCAATTAGCGTGTCATGCTTAGAATTCTAGAGGCAGCACGACCAACATGAGTTTTTGTGTTTTGGACAAAGAAATGGAACCCTTTTGCAGAGGGGAACGATAATTAATTCCCCAAATCAGTTTGCCAGCGATTTTCAGGTGAATTGAATGAGTTTTCCAAAGCCAGTCATCTGGGAGGGGTGGATCAATCCGG
The DNA here is from genome assembly GCF_051225735.1 of Oryctolagus cuniculus. NCBI lineage: Eukaryota > Metazoa > Chordata > Mammalia > Lagomorpha > Leporidae > Oryctolagus > Oryctolagus cuniculus. Next base: position 80,234,422 of record NC_142879.1, on the reverse strand, counting down.
AAACAGCCTGTTCCCTTGTGACTAAATCAAGCCCACTATCAAAAAGGACTCTTCCATTTCTTTGGCTCTTTTCACATTTCTCTTCTTTATCATGGTTTGTAATGAATTTTCTGATGTGAGCTTTGATTTTGAGGCTGGAATATGGAGTTCAAGACCCGGAAGGAATGGTCTTTTTCAATCAGGGCACAGCTGTTGGCTTGCTCCAATTCTGGCTTTCTGTCATGGTTTTGGGTGCCTCAGCCGAGTTTTGGTTTCCTGAGCGGCAATTTCCTAAAGGATTTCTGGGTCTGAGTTGGTTTTGCCTTCTTCCTTCCCAAATTTTGTATTCTGATGCAATACAAACACGAGTTTAGACAGCCGATCCATTATAAAATAAAAAACAAAACCAATTAGCGTGTCATGCTTAGAATTCTAGAGGCAGCACGACCAACATGAGTTTTTGTGTTTTGGACAAAGAAATGGAACCCTTTTTGCAGAGGGGAACGATAATTAATTCCCCAAATCAGTTTGCCAGCGATTTTCAGGTGAATTGAATGAGTTTTCCAAAGCCAGTCAGCTGGGAGGGGTGGATGAATCCGGAAACAGCCTGTTTCCTTGTGACGAAATCAAGCCCACTCTCAAAAAGGACTCTTCCATTTCTTTGGCTCTTTTCACATTTTTCGTCTTTATCATGGTTTGTAATGAATTTTCTGATGTGAGCTTTGATTTTGAGGCTGGAATATGGAGTTCAAGACCCGGAAGGAATGGTCTTTTTCAATCAGGGCACAGCTGTTGGCTTGCTCCAATTCTGGCTTTCTGTCATGGTTTTGGGTGCCTCAGCCGAGTTTTGGTTTCTTGAGCGGCAATTTCCTAAAGGATTTCTGGGTCTGAGTTGGTTTTGCCTTCTTCCTTCCCAAATTTTGTATTCTGACGCAATACAAACACGAGTTTAGATAGCAGAACCATTATAAAATAAAAAAAAAACAAAACCAATTAGCGTGTCATGCTTAGAATTCTAGAGGCAGCACGACCAACATGAGTTTTTGTGTTTTGGACAAAGAAATGGAACCCTTTTGCAGAGGGGCACGATAATTCATTCCCCAAATCAGTTTGCCAGCGATTTTCAGGTGAATTGAATGAGCTTTCCAAAGCCAGTCAGCTGGGAGGGGTGGATGAATGCGGAAACAGCCTGTTTCCTTGTGACGAAATCAAGCCCACTATCAAAAAGGACTCTTCCATTTCTTTGGCTCTTTTCACAGTTTTCTTCTTTATCATGGTTTGTAATGAATTTTCTGATGTGAGCTTTGATTTTGAGGCTGGAATATGGAGTTCAAGACACGGAAGGAATGGTCTTTTTCAATCAGGGCACAGCTGTTGGCTTGCTCCGATTCTGGCTTTCTGTCATGGTTTTGGGTGCCTCAGCCGAGTTTTGGTTTCTTGAGCGGCAATTTCCTAAAAAATTTCTGGGTCTGAGTTGGTTTTGCCTTCTTCCTTCCCAAATTTTGTATTTTGATGCAATACAAACACGAGTTTAGACAGCAGCTCCATTATGAAATAAAAAAAACAAAACCAATTAGTGTGTCATGCTTAGAATTCTAGAGGCAGCACGACCAACATGAGTTTTTGTGTTTTGGACAAAGAAATGGAACCCTTTTGCAGAGGGGAACGATCATTAATTCCCCAAATCAGTTTGCCAGCGATTTTCAGGTGAATTGAATGAGTTTTCCAAAGCCAGTCAGCTGGGAGGGGTGGATGAATCCGGAAACAGCCTGTTTCCTTGTGACTAAATCAAGCCCACTATCAAAAAGGACTCTTGCATTTCTTTGGCTCTTTTCACAGTTTTCTTCTTTATCATGGTTTGTAATGAATTTTCTGATGTGAGCTTTGATTTTGAGGCTGGAATATGGAGTTCAAGACACGGAAGGAATGGTCTTTTTCAATCAGGGCACAGATGTTGGCTTGCACCGATTCTGGCTTTCTGTCATGGTTTTGGGTGCCTCAGCCGAGTTTTGGTTTCTTGAGCGGCAATTTCCTAAAGGATTTCTGGGTCTGAGTTGGTTTTGCCTTCTTCCTTCCCAAATTTTGTATTCTGATGCAATACACACACGAGTTTAGACAGCAGATCCATTATGAAACAAAAAAAACAAAACCAATGAGCGTGTCATGCTTAGAATTCTAGAGGCAGCACGACCAACATGAGTTTTTGTGTTTTGGACAAAGAAATGGAACCCTTTTGCAGAGGGGAACGATCATTAATTCCCCAAATCAGTTTGCCAGCGATTTTCAGGTGAATTGAATGAGTTTTCCAAAGCCAGTCAGCTGGGAGGGGTGGATGAATCCGGAAACAGCCTGTTTCCTTGTGACGAAATCAAGCCCACTCTCAAAAAGGACTCTTCCATTTCTTTGGCTCTTTTCACATTTGTCTTCTTTATCATGGTTTGTAATGAATTTTCTGATGTGAGCTTTGATTTTGAGGCTGGAATATGGAGTTCAAGACACGGAAGGAATGGTCTTTGTCAATCAGGGCACAGCTGTTGGCTTGCTCCGATTCTGGCTTTCTGTCATGGTTTTGGGTGCCTCAGCCGAGTTTTGGTTTCTTGAGCGGCAATTTCCTAAAAAATTTCTGGGTCTGAGTTGGTTTTGCCTTCTTCCTTCCCAAATTTTGTATTTTGATGCAATACAAACACGAGTTTAGACAGCAGCTCCATTATGAAATAAAAAAAAACAAAACCAATTAGTGTGTCATGCTTAGAATTCTAGAGGCAGCACGACCAACATGAGTTTTTGTGTTTTGGACAAAGAAATGGAACCCTTTTGCAGAGGGGAACGATCATTAATTCCCCAAATCAGTTTGCCAGCGATTTTCAGGTGAATTGAATGAGTTTTCCAAAGCCAGTCAGCTGGGAGGGGTGGATGAATCCGGAAACAGCCTGTTTCCTTGTGACTAAATCAAGCCCACTATCAAAAAGGACTCTTGCATTTCTTTGGCTCTTTTCACAGTTTTCTTCTTTATCATGGTTTGTAATGAATTTTCTGATGTGAGCTTTGATTTTGAGGCTGGAATATGGAGTTCAAGACACGGAAGGAATGGTCTTTTTCAATCAGGGCACAGATGTTGGCTTGCACCGATTCTGGCTTTCTGTCATGGTTTTGGGTGCCTCAGCCGAGTTTTGGTTTCTTGAGCGGCAATTTCCTAAAAAATTTCTGGGTCTGAGTTGGTTTTGCCTTCTTCCTTCCCAAATTTTGTATTCTGACGCAATACACACACGAGTTTAGACAGCAGCTCCATTATGAAATAAAAAAAACAAAACCAATTAGTGTGTCATGCTTAGAATTCTAGAGGCAGCACGACCAACATGAGTTTTTGTGTTTTGGACAAAGAAATGGAACCCTTTTGCAGAGGAGAACGATAATTCATTCCCCAAATCAGTTTGCCAGCGATTTTCAGGTGAATTGAATGAGTTTTCCAAAGCCAGTCAGCTGGGAGGGGTGGATGAATCCGGAAACAGCCTGTTTCCTTGTGACTAAATCAAGCCCACTATCAAAAAGGACTCTTGCATTTCTTTGGCTCTTTTCACAGTTTTCTTCTTTATCATGGTTTGTAATGAATTTTCTGATGTGAGCTTTGATTTTGAGGCTGGAATATGGAGTTCAAGACACGGAAGGAATGGTCTTTTTCAATCAGGGCACAGATGTTGGCTTGCACTGATTCTGGCTTTCTGTCATGGTTTTGGGTGCCTCAGCCGAGTTTTGGTTTCTTGAGCGGCAATTTCCTAAAGGATTTTTGGGTCTGAGTTGGTTTTGCCTTCTTCCTTCCCAAATTTTGTATTCTGACGCAATACAAACACGAGTTTAGACAGCAGATCCATTATGAAAGAAAAAAAAGAAAACCAATTAGCGTGTCATGCTTAGAATTCTAGAGGCAGCACGACCAACATGAGTTTTTGTGTTTTGGACAAAGAAATGGAACCCTTTTGCAGAGGGGAACGATCATTAATTCCCCAAATCAGTTTGCCAGCGATTTTCAGGTGAATTGAATGAGTTTTCCAAAGCCAGTCAGCTGGGAGGGGTGGATGAATCCGGAAACAGCCTGTTTCCTTGTGACGAAATCAAGCCCACTATCAAAAAGGTCTCTTCCATTTCTTTGGCTCTTTTCACAGTTTTCTTCTTTATCATGGTTTGTAATGAATTTTCTGATGTGAGCTTTGATTTTGAGGCTGGAATATGGAGTTCAAGACCCGGAAGGAATGGTCTTTTTCAATCAGGGCACAGCTGTTGGCTTGCTCCAATTCTGGCTTTCTGTCATGGTTTTGGGTGCCTCAGCCGAGTTTTGGTTTCTTGAGCGGCAATTTCCTAAAAAATATCTGGGTCTGAGTTGGTTTTGCCTTCTTCCTTCCCAAATTTTGTATTCTGATGCAATACAAACACGAGTTTAGACAGCAGATCCATTTTGAAATAAAAAAAAAAAATAAAACCAATTAGTGTGTCATGCTTAGAATTCTAGAGGCAGCACGACCAACATGAGTTTTTGTGTTTTGGACAAAGAAATGGAACCCTTTTGCAGAGGGGAACGATCATTAATTCCCCAAATCAGTTTGCCAGCGATTTTCAGGTGAATTGAATGAGTTTTCCAAAGCCAGTCAGCTGGGAGGGGTGGATGAATCCGGAAACAGCCTGTTTCCTTGTGACTAAATCAAGCCCACTATCAAAAAGGACTCTTCCATTTCTTTGGCTCTTTTCACAGTTTTCTTCTTTATCATGGTTTGTAATGAATTTTCTGATGTGAGCTTTGATTTTGAGGCTGGAATATGGAGTTCAAGACATGGAAGGAATCGTCTTTTTCAATCAGGGCACAGCTGTTGGCTTGCACCGATTCTGCCTTTCTGTCATGGTTTTGGGTGCCTCAGCCGAGTTTTGGTTTCTTGAGCGGCAATTTCCTAAAGCTTTCTGGGTCTGAGTTGGTTTTGCCTTCTTCCTTCCCAAATTTTGTATTCTCACGCAATACACACACGAGTTTAGACAGCAGATCCATTATGAAAGAAAAAACAAAACCAATTAGCGTGTCATGCTTAGAATTCTAGAGGCAGCACGACCAACATGAGTTTTTGTGTTTTGGACAAAGAAATGGAACCCTTTTGCAGAGGGGCACGATCATTAATTCCCCAAATCAGTTTGCCAGTGATTTTCAGGTGAATTGAATGAGTTTTCCAAAGCCAGTCATCTGGGAGGGGTGGATGAATCCAGAAACAGCCTGTTTCCTTGTGACTAAATCAAGCCCACTATTAAAAAGGACTCTTCCATTTCTTTGGCTCTTTTCACATTTTTCTTCTTTATCATGGTTTGTAATGAATTTTCTGATGTGAGCTTTGATTTTGAGGCTGGAATATGGAGTTCAAGACACGGAAGGAATGGTCTTTTTCAATCAGGGCACAGCTGTTGGCTTGCTCCAATTCTGGCTTTCTGTCATGGTTTTGGGTGCCTCAGCCGAGTTTTGGTTTCTTGAGCGGCAATTTCCTAAAGGATTTCTGGGTCTGAGTTGGTTTTGCCTTCTTCCTTCCCAAATTTTGTATTCTGACGCAATACACACACGAGTTTAGACAGCAGCTCCATTATGAATTAAAAAAAAAAATCAAAACAAAACCAATTAGCGAGTCATGCTTCGAATTCTAGAGGCAGCACGACCAACATGAGTTTTTGTGTTTTGGACAAAGAAATGGAAGCCTTTTGCAGAGGGGAACGATCATTAATTCCCCAAATCAGTTTGCCAGCGATTTTCAGGTGAATTGAATGAGTTTTCCAAAGCCAGTCATCTGGGAGGGGTGGATGAATCCGGAAACAGCCTGTTTCCTTGTGACTAAATCAAGCCCACTATCAAAAAGGACTCTTGCATTTCTTTGGCTCTTTTCACAGTTTTCTTCTTTATCATGGTTTGTAATGAATTTTCTGATGTGAGCTTTGATTTTGAGGCTGGAATATGGAGTTCAAGACACGGAAGTAATGGTCTTTTTCAATCAGGGCACAGCTGTTGGCTTGCTCCAATTCTGGCTTGCTGTCATGGTTTTGGGTGCCTCAGCCGAGTTTTGGTTTCTTGAGCGGCAATTTCCTAAAGGATTTCTGGGTCTGAGTTGGTTTTACTTTCTTCCTTCCCAAATTTTGTATTCTGACGCAATACAAACACGAGTTTAGACAGCAGATCCATTTTGAAATAAAAAAAACAAAACCAATTAGCGTGTCATGCTTAGAATTCTAGAGGCAGCACGACCAACATGAGTTTTTGTGTTTTGGAAAAAGAAATGGAACCCTTTTGCAGAGTGGGATGATAATTAATTCCCCAAATCAGTTTGCCAGCGATTTTCAGGTGAATTGAATGAGTTTTCCAAAGCCAGTCAGCTGGGAGGGGTGGATGAATCCGGAAACAGCCTGTTTCCTTGTGACTAAATCAAGCCCACTATCAAAAAGGACTCTTGCATTTCTTTGGCTCTTTTCACATTTTTCTTCTTTATCATGGTTTGTAATGAATTTTCTGATGTGAGCTTTGATTTTGAGGCTGGAATATGGAGTTCAATACCCGGTAGGAATCGTCTTTTTCAATCAGGGCACAGCTGTTGGCTTGCTCCAATTCTGGCTTTCTGTCATGGTTTTGGGTGCCTCAGCCGAGTTTTGGTTTCTTGAGCGGCAATTTCCTAAAGGATTTCTGGGTCTGAGTTGGTTTTGCCTTCTTCCTTCCCAAATTTTGTATTCTGACGCAATACACACACGAGTTTAGACAGCAGCTCCATTATGAAATAAAAAAAACAACACCAATTAGCGTGTCATGCTTAGAATTCTAGAGGCAGCACGACCAACATGAGTTTTTGTGTTTTGGAAAAAGAAATGGAACCCTTTTGCAGAGGGGAACGATAATTCATTCCCCAAATCAGTTTGCCAGCGATTTTCAGGTGAATTGAATGAGTTTTCCAAAGCCAGTCAGCTGGGAGGGGTGGATGAATCCAGAAACAGCCTGTTTCCCTGTGATTAAATCAAGCCCACTATCAAAAAGGACTCTTCCATTTCTTTGGCTCTTTTCACATTTTTCTTCTTTATCATGGTTTGTAATGAATTTTCTGATGTGAGCTTTGATTTTGAGGCTGGAATATGGAGTTCAAGACCCGGAAGGAATGGTCTTTTTCAATCAGGGCACAGCTGTTGGCTTGCTCCAATTCTGGCTTTCTGTCATGGTTTTGGGTGCCTCAGCCGAGTTTTGGTTTCTTGAGCGGCAATTTCCTAAAGGATTTCTGGGTCTGAGTTGGTTTTGCCTTCTTCCTTCCCAAATTTTGTATTCTGACGCAATACAAACACGAGTTTAGACAGCAGATCCATGATGAAAGAAAAAACAAAACCAATTAGCGTGTCATGCTTAGAATTCTAGAGGCAGCACGACCAACATGAGTTTTTGTGTTTTGGACAAAGAAATGGAACCCTTTTGCAGAGGGGAACGATCATTAATTCCCCAAATCAGTTTGCCAGCGATTTTCAGGTGAATTGAATGAGTTTTCCAAAGCCAGTCAGCTGGGAGGGGTGGATGAATGCGGAAACAGCCTGTTTCCTTGTGACTAAATCAAGCCCACTCTCAAAAAGGACTCTTCCATTTCTTTGGCTCTTTTCACATTTTTCTTCTTTATCATGGTTTGTAATGAATTTTCTGATGTGAGCTTTGATTTTGAGGCTGGAATATGGAGTTCAAGACATGGAAGGAATGGTCTTTTTCAATCAGGGCACAGCTGTTGGCTTGCTCCAATTCTGGCTTTCTGTCATGGTTTTGGGTGCCTCAGCCGAGTTTTGGTTTCTTGAGCGGCAATTTCCTAAAGGATTTCTGGGTCTGAGTTGCTTTTGCCTTCTTCCTTCCCAAATTTTGTATTCTCACGCAATACAAACACGAGTTTAGACAGCAGATCCATTTTGAAATAAAAAAAACAAAACCAATTAGCGTGTCATGCTTAGAATTCTAGAGGCAGCACGAGCAACATGAGTTTTTCTGTTTTGGACAAAGAACTGGAACCCTTTTGCAGAGGGGAACGATAATTAATTCCCCCAAATCAGTTTGCCAGTGATTTTCAGGTGAATTGAATGAGTTTTCCAAAGCCAGTCAGCTGGGAGGGGTGGATGGATGTGGAAACAGCCTGTTTCCTTGTGACTAAATCAAGCCCACTATCAACAAGGACTCTTCCATTTCTTTGGCTCTTTTCACATTTTTCTTCTTTATCAGGGTTTGTAATGAATTTTCTGATGTGAGCTTTGATTTTGAGGCTGGAATATGGAGTTCAAGACCCGGAAGGAATGGTCTTTTTCAATCAGGGCACAGCTGTTGGCTTGCTCCAATTCTGGCTTTCTGTCATGGTTTTGGGTGCCTCAGCCGAGTTTTGGTTTCTTGAGCGGCAATTTCCTAAAGGATTTCTGGGTCTGAGTTGGTTTTGCCTTCTTCCTTCCCAAATTTTGTATTCTGACGCAATACAAACACGAGTTTAGACAGCAGATCCATTTTGAAATAAAAAAAACAAAACCAATGAGCGTGTCATGCTTAGAATTCTAGAGGCAGCACGACCAACATGAGGTTTTGTGTTTTGGAAAAACAAATGGAACCCTTTTGCAGAGGGGAACGATCATTAATTCCCCCAAATCAGTTTGCCAGTGATTTTCAGGTGAATTGAATAAGTTTTCCAAAGCCAGTCAGCTGGGAGGGGTGGATGAATCCGGAAACAGCCTGTTTCCTTGTGACTAAATCAAGCCCACTATCAAAAAGGACTCTTCCATTTCTTTGGCTCTTTTCACATTTTTCTTCTTTATCAGGGTTTGTAATGAATTTTCTGATGTGAGCTTTGATTTTGAGGCTGGAATATGGAGTTCAAGACACGGAAGGCATGGTCTTTTTCAATCAGGGCACAGCTGTTGGCTTGCTCCAATTCTGCCTTGCTGTCATGGTTTTGGGTGCCTCAGCCGAGTTTTGGTTTCTTGAGCGGCAATTTCCTAAAGGATTTCTGGGTCTGAGTTGGTTTTGCCTTCTTCCTTCCCAAATTTTGTATTCTGACGCAATACAAACACGAGTTTAGACAGCAGATCCATTATGAAAGAAAAAAAAAAACAAAACCAATTAGCGTGTCATGCTTAGAATTCTAGAGGCAGCACGACCAACATGAGTTTTTGTGTTTTGGACAAAGAAATGGAACCCTTTTGCAGAGGGGAACGATAATTAATTCCCCCAAATCAGTTTGCCAGTGATTTTCAGGTGAATTGAATAAGTTTTCCAAAGCCAGTCAGCTGGGAGGGGTGGATGGATGTGGAAACAGCCTGTTTCCTTGTGACTAAATCAAGCCCACTCTCAAAAAGGACTCTTCCATTTGTTTGGCTCTTTTCACATTTTTCTTCTTTATCATGGTTTGTAATGAATTTTCTGATGTGAGCTTTGATTTTGAGGCTGGAATATGGAGTTCAAGACACGGAAGGAATGGTCTTTTTCAATCAGGGCACAGCTGTTGGCTTGCTCCAATTCTGGCTTTCTGTCATGGTTTTGGGTGCCTCAGCCGAGTTTTGGTTTCTTGAGTGGCAATTTCCTAAAGGATTTCTGGGTCTGAGTTGGTTTTGCCTTCTTCCTTCCCAAATTTTGTATTCTGACGCAATACAAACACGAGTTTAGACAGCAGATCCATTTTGAAATAAAAACAACAAAACCAATCAGCGTGTCATGCTTAGAATTCTAGAGGCAGCACGACCAACATGAGTTTTTGTGTTTTGGACAAAGAAATGGAACCCTTTTGCAGAGGGGAACGATCATTAATTCCCCAAATCAGTTTGCCAGCGATTTTCAGGTGAATTGAATGAGTTTTCCAAAGCCAGTCAGCTGGGAGGGGTGGCTGAATCCGGAAACAGCCTGTTTCCTTGTGACTAAATCAAGCCCACTATCAAAAAGGACTCTTCCATTTCTTTGGCTCTTTTCACATTTCTCTTCTTTATCATGGTTTGTAATGAATTTTCTGATGTGAGCTTTGATTTTGAGGCTGGAATATGGAGTTCAAGACACGGAAGGAATGGTCTTTTTCAATCAGGGCACAGCTGTTGGCTTGCTCCAATTCTGGCTTTCTGTCATGGTTTTGGGTGCCTCAGCCGAGTTTTGGTTTCTTGAGCGGCAATTTCCTAAAGGATTTCTGGGTCTGAGTTGGTTTTGCCTTCTTCCTTCCCAAATTTTGTATTCTGACGCAATACAAACACGAGTTTAGACAGCAGATCCATTATGAAAGAAAAAAAAAAACAAAACCAATTAGCATGTCATGCTTAGAATTCTAGAGGCAGCACGACCAACATGAGTTTTTGTGTTTTGGACAAAGAACTGGAACCCTTTTGCAGAGGGGCACGATAATTAATTCCCCAAATCAGTTTGCCAGCGATTTTCAGGTGAATTGAATGAGTTTTCCAAAGCCAGTCAGCTGGGAGGGGTGGATGAATCCGGAAACAGCCTGTTTCCTTGTGACGAAATCAAGCCCACTCTCAAAAAGGACTCTTCCATTTCTTTGGCTCTTTTCACATTTTTCTTCTTTATCATGGTTTGTAATGAATTTTCTGATGTGAGCTTTGATTTTGAGGCTGGAATATGGAGTTCAAGACACGGAAGGCATGGTCTTTTTCAATCAGGGCACAGCTGTTGGCTTGCTCCAATTCTGGCTTTCTGTCATGGTTTTGGGTGCCTCAGCCGAGTTTTGGTTTCTTGAGCAGCAATTTCCTAAAAGATTTCTGGGTCTGAGTTGGTTTTGCCTTCTTCCTTCCCAAATTTTGTATTCTGACGCAATACAAACACGAGTTTAGACAGCAGATCCATTATGAAAGAAAAAAAAAAACAAAACCAATTAGCGTGTCATGCTTAGAATTCTAGAGGCAGCACGACCAACATGAGTTTTTGTGTTTTATACAAAGAAATGGAACCCTTTTGCAGAGGGGAACGATCATTAATTCCCCCAAATCAGTTTGCCAGCGATTTTCAGGTGAATTGAATAAGTTTTCCAAAGCCAGTCAGCTGGGAGGGGTGGATGAATCCGGAAACAGCCTGTTTCCTTGTGACTAAATCAAGCCCACTCTCAAAGAGGACTCTTCCATTTCTTTGGCTCTTTTCACATTTTTCTTCTTTATCATGGTTTGTAATGAATTTTCTGATGTGAGCTTTGATTTTGAGGCTGGAATATGGAGTTCAAGACCCGGAAGGAATGGTCTTTTTCAATCAGGGCACAGCTGTTGGCTTGCTCCAATTCTGGCTTTCTGTCATGGTTTTGGGTGCCTCAGCCGAGTTTTGGTTTCTTGAGCAGCAATTTCCTAAAGAATTTCTGGGTCTGAGTTGGTTTTGCCTTCTTCCTTCCCAAATTTTGTATTCTGACGCAATACAAACACGAGTTTAGACAGCAGATCCATTTTGAAATAAAAAAAACAAAACCAATTAGCGTGTCATGCTTAGAATTCTAGAGGCAGCACGACCAACATGAGTTTTTGTGTTTTGGACAAAGAAATGGAACCCTTTTGCAGAGGGGATCGATAATTAATTCCCCAAATCAGTTTGCCAGCGATTTTCAGGTGAATTGAATGAGTTTTTCAAAGCCAGTCAGCTGGGAGGGGTGGATGAATCCGGAAACAGCCTGTTTCCTTGTGACTAAATCAAGCCCACTCTCAAAAAGGACTCTTCCATTTGTTTGGCTCTTTTCACATTTTTCTTCTTTATCATGGTTTGTAATGGATTTTCTGATGTGAGCTTTGATTTTGAGGCTGGAATATGGAGTTCAAGACACGGAAGGAATGGTCTTTTTCAATCAGGGCACAGCTGTTGGCTTGCTCCAATTCTGGCTTTCTGTCATGGTTTTGGGTGCCACAGCAGAGTTTTGGTTTCTTGAGCGGCAATTTCCTAAAGGATTTCTGGGTCTGAGTTGGTTTTGCCTTCTTCCTTCCCAAATTTTGTATTCTGACGCAATACAAACACGAGTTTAGACAGCAGATCCATTATGAAAGAAAAAAAAAAACCAATTAGCGTGTCATGCTTAGAATTCTAGAGGCAGCACGACCAACATGAGTTTTTGTGTTTTGGACAAAGAAATGGAACCCTTTTGCAGAGGGGCACGATAATTAATTCCCCCAAATCAGTTTGCCAGCGATTTTCAGGTGAATTGAATGAGTTTTCCAAAGCCAGTCAGCTGGGAGGGGTGGATGAATCCAGAAACAGCCTGTTTCCTTGTGACTAAATCAAGCCCACTATCAAAAAGGACTCTTCCATTTCTTTGGCTCTTTTCACATTTTTCTTCTTTATCATGGTTTGTAATGAATTTTCTGATGTGAGCTTTGATTTTGAGGCTGGAATATGGAGTTCAAGACACGGAAGGAATGGTCTTTTTCAATCAGGGCACAGCTGTTGGCTTGCTCCAATTCTGGCTTTCTGTCATGGTTTTGGGTGCCTCAGCCGAGTTTTGGTTTCTTGAGCGGCAATTTCCTAAAGGATTTCTGGGTCTGAGTTGGTTTTGCCTTCTTCCTTCCCAAATTTTGTATTCTGACGTAATACAAACACGAGTTTAGACAGCAGATCCATTTTGAAATAAAAACAACAAAACCAATTAGCGTGTCATGCTTAGAATTCTAGAGGCAGCACGACCAACATGAGTTTTTGTGTTTTAGACAAAGAAATGGAACCCTTTTGCAGAAGGGAACGATAATTAATTCCCCCAAATCAGTTTGCCAGCGATTTTCAGGTGAATTGAATGAGTTTTCCAAAGCCATTCAGCTGGGAGGGGTGGATGAATCCGGAAACAGCCTGTTTCCTTGTGACTAAATCAAGCCCACTCTCAAAAAGGACTCTTCCATTTCTTTGGCTCTTTTCACATTTTTCTTCTTTATCATGGTTTGTAATGAATTTTCTGATGTGAGCTTTGATTTTGAGGCTGGAATATGGAGTTCAAGACACGGAAGGAATGGTCTTTTTCAATCAGGGCACAGCTGTTGGCTTGCTCCAATTCTGGCTTTCTGTCATGGTTTTGGGTGCCTCAGCCGAGTTGTGGTTTCTTGAGCGGCAATTTCCTAAAGGATTTCTGGGTCTGAGTTGGTTTTGCCTTCTTCCTTCCCAAATTTTGTATTCTGACGCAATACAAACACGAGTTTAGACAGCAGATCCATTATGAAAGAAAAAAAAAAACAAAACCAATTAGCATGTCATGCTTAGAATTCTAGAGGCAGCACGACCAACATGAGTTTTTGTGTTTTGGACAAAGAACTGGAACCCTTTTGCAGAGGGGCACGATAATTAATTCCCCAAATCAGTTTGCCAGCGATTTTCAGGTGAATTGAATGAGTTTTCCAAAGCCAGTCAGCTGGGAGGGGTGGATGAATCCGGAAACAGCCTGTTTCCTTGTGACGAAATCAAGCCCACTCTCAAAAAGGACTCTTCCATTTCTTTGGCTCTTTTCACATTTTTCTTCTTTATCATGGTTTGTAATGAATTTTCTGATGTGAGCTTTGATTTTGAGGCTGGAATATGGAGTTCAAGACACGGAAGGCATGGTCTTTTTCAATCAGGGCACAGCTGTTGGCTTGCTCCAATTCTGGCTTTCTGTCATGGTTTTGGGTGCCTCAGCCGAGTTTTGGTTTCTTGAGCAGCAATTTCCTAAAAGATTTCTGGGTCTGAGTTGGTTTTGCCTTCTTCCTTCCCAAATTTTGTATTCTGACGCAATACAAACACGAGTTTAGACAGCAGATCCATTATGAAAGAAAAAAAAAAAACAAAACCAATTAGCGTGTCATGCTTAGAATTCTAGAGGCAGCACGACCAACATGAGTTTTTGTGTTTTATACAAAGAAATGGAACCCTTTTGCAGAGGGGAACGATCATTAATTCCCCCAAATCAGTTTGCCAGCGATTTTCAGGTGAATTGAATGAGTTTTCCAAAGCCAGTCAGCTGGGAGGGGTGGATGAATCCAGAAACAGCCTGTTTCCTTGTGACTAAATCAAGCCCACTCTCAAAGAGGACTCTTCCATTTCTTTGGCTCTTTTCACATTTTTCTTCTTTATCGTGGTTTGTAATGAATTTTCTGATGTGAGCTTTGATTTTGAGGCTGGAATATGGAGTTCAAGACCCGGAAGGAATGGTCTTTTTCAATCAGGGCACAGCTGTTGGCTTGCTCCAATTCTGGCTTTCTGTCATGGTTTTGGGTGCCTCAGCCGAATTTTGGTTTCTTGAGTGGCAGTTTCCTAAAGGATTTCTGGGTCTGAGTTGGTTTTGCCTTCTTCCTTCCCAAATTTTGTATTCTGACGCAATACAAACACGAGTTTAGACAGCAGATCCATTTTGAAATAAAAAAAACAAAACCAATTAGCGTGTCATGCTTAGAATTCTAGAGGCAGCACGACCAACATGAGTTTTTGTGTTTTGGACAAAGAAATGGAACCCTTTTGCAGAGGGGCACGATAATTAATTCCCCAAATCAGTTTGCCAGCGATTTTCAGGTGAATTGAATGAGTTTTTCAAAGCCAGTCAGCTGGGAGGGGTGGATGAATCCGGAAACAGCCTGTTTCCTTGTGACTAAATCAAGCCCACTCTCAAAAAGGACTCTTCCATTTCTTTGGCTCTTTTCACATTTTTCTTCTTTATCATGGTTTGTAATGGATTTTCTGATGTGAGCTTTGATTTTGAGGCTGGAATATGGAGTTCAAGACACGGAAGGAATGGTCTTTTTCAATCAGGGCACAGCTGTTGGCTTGCTCCAATTCTGGCTTTCTGTCATGGTTTTGGGTGCCACAGCAGAGTTTTGGTTTCTTGAGCGGCAATTTCCTAAAGGATTTCTGGGTCTGAGTTGGTTTTGCCTTCTTCCTTCCCAAATTTTGTATTCTGACGCAATACAAACACGAGTTTAGACAGCAGATCCATTATGAAAGAAAAAAAAAAAACCAATTAGCGTGTCATGCTTAGAATTCTAGAGGCAGCACGACCAACATGAGTTTTTGTGTTTTGGACAAAGAAATGGAACCCTTTTGCAGAGGGGCACGATAATTAATTCCCCCAAATCAGTTTGCCAGCGATTTTCAGGTGAATTGAATGAGTTTTCCAAAGCCAGTCAGCTGGGAGGGGTGGATGAATCCAGAAACAGCCTGTTTCCTTGTGACTAAATCAAGCCCACTATCAAAAAGGACTCTTCCATTTCTTTGGCTCTTTTCACATTTTTCTTCTTTATCATGGTTTGTAATGAATTTTCTGATGTGAGCTTTGATTTTGAGGCTGGAATATGGAGTTCAAGACACGGAAGGAATGGTCTTTTTCAATCAGGGCACAGCTGTTGGCTTGCTCCAATTCTGGCTTTCTGTCATGGTTTTGGGTGCCTCAGCCGAGTTTTGGTTTCTTGAGCGGCAATTTCCTAAAGGATTTCTGGGTCTGAGTTGGTTTTGCCTTCTTCCTTCCCAAATTTTGTATTCTGACGTAATACAAACACGAGTTTAGACAGCAGATCCATTTTGAAATAAAAACAACAAAACCAATTAGCGTGTCATGCTTAGAATTCTAGAGGCAGCACGACCAACATGAGTTTTTGTGTTTTAGACAAAGAAATGGAACCCTTTTGCAGAAGGGAACGATAATTAATTCCCCCAAATCAGTTTGCCAGCGATTTTCAGGTGAATTGAATGAGTTTTCCAAAGCCATTCAGCTGGGAGGGGTGGATGAATCCGGAAACAGCCTGTTTCCTTGTGACTAAATCAAGCCCACTCTCAAAAAGGACTCTTCCATTTCTTTGGCTCTTTTCACATTTTTCTTCTTTATCATGGTTTGTAATGAATTTTCTGATGTGAGCTTTGATTTTGAGGCTGGAATATGGAGTTCAAGACACGGAAGGAATGGTCTTTTTCAATCAGGGCACAGCTGTTGGCTTGCTCCAATTCTGGCTTTCTGTCATGGTTTTGGGTGCCACAGCAGAGTTTTGGTTTCTTGAGCGGCAATTTCCTAAAGGATTTCTGGGTCTGAGTTGGTTTTGCCTTCTTCCTTCCCAAATTTTGTATTCTGACGCAATACAAACACGAGTTTCGACAGCAGATCCATTATGAAAGAAAAAAAAAACCAATTAGCGTGTCATGCTTAGAATTCTAGAGGCAGCACGACCAACATGAGTTTTTGTGTTTTGGACAAAGAAATGGAACCCTTTTGCAGAGGGGAACGATAATTAATTCCCCCAAATCAGTTTGCCAGCGATTTTCAGGTGAATTGAATGAGTTTTCCAAAGCCAGTCAGCTGGGAGGGGTGGATGAATCCGGAAACAGCCTGTTTCCTTGTGACTAAATCAAGCCCACTCTCAAAGAGGACTCTTCCATTTCTTTGGCTCTTTTCACATTTTTCTTCTTTATCATGGTTTGTAATGAATTTTCTGATGTGAGCTTTGATTTTGAGGCTGGAATATGGAGTTCAAGACCCGGAAGGAATGGTCTTTTTCAATCAGGGCACAGCTGTTGGCTTGCTCCAATTCTGGCTTTCTGTCATGGTTTTGGGTGCCTCAGCCGAGTTTTGGTTTCTTGAGCAGCAATTTCCTAAAGAATTTCTGGGTCTGAGTTGTTTTTGCCTTCTTCCTTCCCAAATTTTGTATTCTGACGCAATACAAACACGAGTTTAGACAGCAGATCCATTTTGAAATAAAAAAAAACAAAACCAATTAGCGTGTCATGCTTAGAATTCTAGAGGCAGCACGACCAACATGAGTTTTTGTGTTTTGGACAAAGAAATGGAACCCTTTTGCAGAGGGGATCGATAATTAATTCCCCAAATCAGTTTGCCAGCGATTTTCAGGTGAATTGAATGAGTTTTTCAAAGCCAGTCAGCGGGAGGGGTGGATGAATCCGGAAACAGCCTGTTTCCTTGTGACGAAATCAAGCCCACTATCAAAAAGGACTCTTCCATTTCTTTGGCTCTTTTCACATTTTTCTTCTTTATCATGGTTTGTAATGGATTTTCTGATGTGAGCTTTGATTTTGAGGCTGAAATATGGAGTTCAAGACACAGAAGGAATGGTCTTTTTCAATCAGGGCACAGCTGTTGGCTTGCTCCAATTCTGGCTTTCTGTCATGGTTTTGGGTGCCACAGCAGAGTTTTGGCTTCTTGAGCGGCAATTTCCTAAAGGATTTCTGGGTCTGAGTTGGTTTTGCCTTCTTCCTTCCCAAATTTTGTATTCTGACGCAATACAAACACGAGTTTAGACAGCAGATCCATTATGAAAGAAAAAAAAAAACCAATGAGCGTGTCATGCTTAGAATTCTAGAGGCAGCACGACCAACATGAGTTTTTGTGTTTTGGACAAAGAAATGGAACCCTTTTGCAGAGGGGCACGATAATTAATTCCCCCAAATCAGTTTGCCAGCGATTTTCAGGTGAATTGAATGAGTTTTCCAAAGCCAGTCAGCTGGGAGGGGTGGATGAATCCAGAAACAGCCTGTTTCCTTGTGACTAAATCAAGCCCACTATCAAAAAGGACTCTTCCATTTCTTTGGCTCTTTTCACATTTTTCTTCTTTATCATGGTTTGTAATGAATTTTCTGATGTGAGCTTTGATTTTGAGGCTGGAATATGGAGTTCAAGACACGGAAGGAATGGTCTTTTTCAATCAGGGCACAGCTGTTGGCTTGCTCCAATTCTGGCTTTCTGTCATGGTTTTGGGTGCCTCAGCCGAGTTTTGGTTTCTTGAGCGGCAATTTCCTAAAGGATTTCTGGGTCTGAGTTGGTTTTGCCTTCTTCCTTCCCAAATTTTGTATTCTGACGTAATACAAACACGAGTTTAGACAGCAGATCCATTTTGAAATAAAAACAACAAAACCAATTAGCGTGTCATGCTTAGAATTCTAGAGGCAGCACGACCAACATGAGTTTTTGTGTTTTAGACAAAGAAATGGAACCCTTTTGCAGAAGGGAACGATAATTAATTCCCCCAAATCAGTTTGCCAGCGATTTTCAGGTGAATTGAATGAGTTTTCCAAAGCCATTCAGCTGGGAGGGGTGGATGAATCCGGAAACAGCCTGTTTCCTTGTGACTAAATCAAGCCCACTCTCAAAAAGGACTCTTCCATTTCTTTGGCTCTTTTCACATTTTTCTTCTTTATCATGGTTTGTAATGAATTTTCTGATGTGAGCTTTGATTTTGAGGCTGGAATATGGAGTTCAAGACCCGGAAGGAATGGTCTTTTTCAATCAGGGCACAGCTGTTGGCTTGCTCCAATTCTGGCTTTCTGTCATGGTTTTGGGTGCCTCAGCCGAGTTTTGGTTTCTTGAGCGGCAATTTCCTAAAGGATTTCTGGGTCTGAGTTGGTTTTGCCTTCTTCCTTCCCAAATTTTGTATTCTGACGCAATACAAACACGAGTTTAGACAGCAGATCCATTTTGAAATAAAAAAAACAAAACCAATTAGCGTGTCATGCTTAGAATTCTAGAGGCAGCACGACCAACATGAGTTTTTGTGTTTTGGACAAAGAAATGGAACCCTTTTGCAGAGGGGAACGATCATTAATTCCCCAAATCAGTTTGCCAGCGATTTTCAGGTGAATTGAATGAGTTTTTCAAAGCCAGTCAGCTGGGAGGGGTGGATGAATGCGGAAACAGCCTGTTTCCTTGTGACTAAATCAAGCCCACTATCAAAAAGGACTCTTCCATTTCTTTGGCTCTTTTCACATTTTTCTTCTTTATCATGGTTTGTAATGGATTTTCTGATGTGAGCTTTGATTTTGAGGCTGGAATATGGAGTTCAAGACACGGAAGGAATGGTCTTTTTCAATCAGGGCACAGCTGTTGGCTTGCTCCAATTCTGGCTTTCTGTCATGGTTTTAGGTGCCACAGCAGAGTTTTGGCTTCTTGAGCAGCAATTTCCTAAAGGATTTCTGGGTCTGAGTTGGGTTTGCCTTCTTCCTTCCCAAATTTTGTATTCTGACGCAATACAAACACGAGTTTAGACAGCAGATCCATTATGAAAGAAAAAAAAAAAACAAAACCAATTAGCGAGTCATGCTTAGAATTCTAGAGGCAGCATGACCAACATGAGTTTTTGTGTTTTGGACAAAGAAATGGAACCCTTTTGCAGAGGGGAACGATAATTAATTCCCCCAAATCAGTTTGCCAGCGATTTTCAGGTGAATTGAATGAGTTTTCCAAAGCCAGTCAGCTGGGAGGGGTGGATGAATCCAGAAACAGCCTGTTTCCTTGGGACTAAATCAAGCCCACTATCAAAAAGGACTCTTCCATTTCTTTGGCTCTTTTCACATTTTTCTTCTTTATCATGGTTTGTAATGAATTTTCTGATGTGAGCTTTGATTTTGAGGCTGGAATATGGAGTTCAAGACACGGAAGGAATGGTCTTTTTCAATCAGGGCACAGCTGTTGGCTTGCTCCAATTCTGGCTTTCTGTCATGGTTTTGGGTGCCTCAGCCGAGTTTTGGTTTCTTGAGCGGCAATTTCCTAAAGGATTTCTGGGTCTGAGTTGGTTTTGCCTTCTTCCTTCCCAAATTTTGTATTCTGACGCAATACAAACACGAGTTTAGACAGCAGATCCATTTTGAAATAAAAAAAACAAAACCAATTAGCGTGTCATGCTTAGAATTCTAGAGGCAGCACGACCAACATGAGTTTTTGTGTTTTGCAAAAACAAATGGAACCCTTTTGCAGAGGGGAACGATAATTAATTCCCCCAAATCAGTTTGCCAGCGATTTTCAGGTGAATTGAATGAGTTTTCCAAAGCCAGTCAGCTGGGAGGGGTGGATGAATCCGGAAACAGTCTGTTTCCTTGTGACGAAATCAAGCCCACTCTCAAAAAGGACTCTTCCATTTCTTTGGCTCTTCTCACTTTTTTCCTCTTTATCATGGTTTGTAATGAATTTTCTGATGTGAGCTTTGATTTTGAGGCTGGAATATGGAGTTCAAGACCCGGAAGGAATGGTCTTTTTCAATCAGGGCACAGCTGTTGGCTTGCTCCAATTCTGGCTTTCTGTCATGGTTTTGGGTGCCTCAGCCGAGTTTTGGTTTCTTGAGCGGCAATTTCCTAAATGATTTCTGGGTCTGAGTTGGTTTTGCCTTCTTCCTTCCCAAATTTTGTACTCTGACGCAATACAAACACGAGTTTAGACAGCAGATCCATTATGAAATAAAAAAAAAAAAACAAAACCAATTAGCGTGTCCTGCTTAGAATTCTAGAGGCAGCACGACCAACATGAGTTTTTGTGTTTGGGAAAAAGAAATGGAACCCTTTTGCAGAGGGGCACGATAATTAATTCCCCAAATCAGTTTGCCAGCGATTTTCAGGTGAATTGAATGAGTTTTCCAAAGCCAGTCAGCTGGGAGGGGTGGATGAATCCGGAAACAGCCTGTTTCCTTGTGACTAAATCACGCCCACTATCAAAAAGGACTCTTCCATTTCTTTGGCTCTTTTCACATTTCTCTTCTTTATCATGGTTTGTAATGAATTTTCTGATGTGAGCTTTGATTTTGAGGCTGGAATATGGAGTTCAAGACCCGGAAGGAATGGTCTTTTTCAATCAGGGCACAGCTGTTGGCTTGCTCCAATTCTGGCTTTCTGTCATGGTTTTGGGTGCCTCAGCCGAGTTTTGGTTTCTTGAGTGGCAATTTCCTAAAGGATTTCTGGGTCTGAGTTGGTTTTGCCTTCTTCCTTCCCAAATTTTGTATTCTGACGCAATACAAACACGAGTTTAGACAGCCGATCCATTATAAAATAAAAAACAAAACCAATTAGCGTGTCATGCTTAGAATTCTAGAGGCAGCACGACCAACATGAGTTTTTGTGTTTGGGAAAAAGAAATGGAACCCTTTTGCAGAGGGGAACGATAATTAATTCCCCAAATCAGTTTGCCAGCGATTTTCAGGTGAATTGAATGAGTTTTTCAAAGCCAGTCAGCTGGGAGGGGTGGATGAATGCGGAAACAGCCTGTTTCCTTGTGACTAAATCAAGCCCACTATCAAAAAGGACTCTTCCATTTCTTTGGCTCTTTTCACATTTTTCTTCTTTATCATGGTTTGTAATGAATTTTCTGATGTGAGCTTTGATTTTGAGGCTGGAATATGGAGTTCAAGACACGGAAGGAATGGTCTTTTTCAATCAGGGCACAGCTGTTGGCTTGCTCCAATTCTGGCTTTCTGTCATGGTTTTGGGTGCCTCAGCCGAGTTTTGGTTTCTTGAGCGGCACTTTCCTAAAGGATTTCTGGGTCTGAGTTGGTTTTGCCTTCTTCCTTCCCAAATTTTGTATTCTGACGCAATACAAACACGAGTTTAGACAGCCGATCCATTTTGAAATAAAAAAAAACAAAACCAATTAGCGTGTCATGCTTAGAATTCTAGAGGCAGCACGACCAACATGAGTTTTTGTGTTTTGGACAAAGAAATGGAACCCTTTTGCAAAGGGGAATGATAATTAATTCCCCCAAATCAGTTTGCCAGCGATTTTCAGGTGAATTGAATGAGTTTTCCAAAGCCAGTCAGCTGGGAGGGGTGGATGAATCCAGAAACAGCCTGTTTCCTTGTGACTAAATCAAGCCCACTCTCAAAAAGGACTCTTCCATTTCTTTTTCTCTTTTCACATTTTTCTTCTTTATCATGGTTTGTAATGAATTTTCTGATGTGAGCTTTGATTTTGAGGCTGGAATATGGAGTTCAAGACCCGGAAGGAATGGTCTTTTTCAATCAGGGCACAGCTGTTGGCTTGCTCCAATTCTGGCTTTCTGTCATGGTTTTGGGTGCCTCAGCCGAGTTTTGGTTTCTTGAGCGGCAATTTCCTAAAGGATTTCTGGGTCTGAGTTGGTTTTGCCTTCTTCCTTCCCAAATTTTGTATTCTGACGCAATACAAACACGAGTTTAGACAGCCGATCCATTATAAAATAAAAAACAAAACCAATTAGCGTGTCATGCTTAGAATTCTAGAGGCAGCACGACCAACATGAGTTTTTGTGTTTGGGAAAAAGAAATGGAACCCTTTTGCAGAGGGGAACGATAATTAATTCCCCAAATCAGTTTGCCAGCGATTTTCAGGTGAATTGAATGAGTTTTTCAAAGCCAGTCAGCTGGGAGGGGTGGATGAATGCGGAAACAGCCTGTTTCCTTGTGACTAAATCAAGCCCACTATCAAAAAGGACTCTTCCATTTCTTTGGCTCTTTTCACATTTTTCTTCTTTATCATGGTTTGTAATGAATTTTCTGATGTGAGCTTTGATTTTGAGGCTGGAATATGGAGTTCAAGACACGGAAGGAATGGTCTTTTTCAATCAGGGCACAGCTGTTGGCTTGCTCCAATTCTGGCTTTCTGTCATGGTTTTGGGTGCCTCAGCCGAGTTTTGGTTTCTTGAGCGGCAATTTCCTAAAGGATTTCTGGGTCTGAGTTGGTTTTGCCTTCTTCCTTCCCAAATTTTGTATTCTGACGCAATACAAACACGAGTTTAGACAGCCGATCCATTTTGAAATAAAAAAAAACAAAACCAATTAGCGTGTCATGCTTAGAATTCTAGAGGCAGCACGACCAACATGAGTTTTTGTGTTTTGGACAAAGAAATGGAACCCTTTTGCAGAGGGGAACGATAATTAATTCCCCCAAATCAGTTTGCCAGCGATTTTCAGGTGAATTGAATGAGTTTTCCAAAGCCAGTCAGCTGGGAGGGGTGGATGAATCCAGAAACAGCCTGTTTCCTTGTGACTAAATCAAGCCCACTCTCAAAAAGGACTCTTCCATTTCTTTTTCTCTTTTCACATTTTTCTTCTTTATCATGGTTTGTAATGAATTTTCTGATGTGAGCTTTGATTTTGAGGCTGGAATATGGAGTTCAAGACACGGAAGGAATGGTCTTTTTCAATCAGGGCACAGCTGTTGGCTTGCTCCAATTCTGGCTTTCTGTCATGGTTTTTGGGTGCCTCAGCCGAGTTTTGGTTCCTTGAGCGGCAATTTCCTAAAGGATTTCTGGGTCTGAGTTGGTTTTGCCTTCTTCCTTCCCAAATTTTGTATTCTGACGCAATACATACACGAGTTTAGACAGCAGATCCATTATAAAATAAAAAACAAAACCAATTAGCGTGTCATGCTTAGAATTCTAGAGGCAGCACGACCAACATGAGTTTTTGTGTTTTGGACAACGAAATGGAACCCTTTTGCAGAGGGGAACGATAATTAATTCCCCAAATCAGTTTGCCAGCGATTTTCAGGTGAATTGAATGAGTTTTCCAAAGCCAGTCAGCTGGGAGGGGTGGATGAATCCGGAAACAGCCTGTTTCCTTGTGACTAAATCAAGCCCACTATCAAAAAGGACTCTTCCATTTCTTTGGCTCTTTTCACATTTCTCTTCTTTATCATGGTTTGTAATGAATTTTCTGATGTGAGCTTTGATTTTGAGGCTGGAATATGGAGTTCAAGACCCGGAAGTAATGGTCTTTTTCAATCAGGGCACAGCTGTTGGCTTGCTCCAATTCTGGCTTTCTGTCATGGTTTTGGGTGCCTCAGCCGAGTTTTGGTTTCTTGAGCGGCAATTTCCTAAAGGATTTCTGGGTCTGAGTTGGGTTTGCCTTCTTCCTTCCCAAATTTTGTATTCTGACGCAATACAAACACGAGTTTAGACAGCAGATCCATTTTGAAATAAAAAAAACAAAACCAATTAGCGTGTCATGCTTAGAATTCTAGAGGCAGCACGACCAACATGAGTTTTTGCGCTTTGGAAAAAGAAATGGAACCCTTTTGCAGAGGGGAACGATAATTCATTCCCCAAATCAGTTTGCCAGCGATTTTCAGGTGAATTGAATGAGTTTTCCAAAGCCAGTCAGCTGGGAGGGGTGGATGAATCCGGAAACAGCCTGTTTCCTGGTGACTAAATCAAGCCCACTATCAAAAAGGACTCTTCCATTTCTTTGGCTCTTTGCACATTTTTCTTCTTTATCATGGTTTGTAATGAATTTTCTGATGTGAGCTTTGATTTTGAGGCTGGAATATGGAGTTCAAGACACGGAAGGCATGGTCTTTTTCAATCAGGGCACAGCTGTTGGCTTGCTCCAATTCTGGCTTTCTTTCATGGTTTTGGGTGCCTCAGCCGAGTTTTGGTTTCTTGAGCGGCAATTTCCTAAAGGATTTCTGGGTCTGAGTTGGTTTTGCCTTCTTCCTTCCCAAATTTTGTATTCTGACGCAATACATACATGAGTTTAGACAGCAGCTCCATTATGAAAGAAAAAAAAAAAAAAACCAATTAGCGTGTCATGCTTAGAATTCTAGAGACAGCACGACCAACATGAGTTTTTGTGTTTTGGACAAAGAAATGGAACCCTTTTGCAGAGGGGAACGATAATTAATTCCCCAAATCAGTTTGCCAGCGATTTTCAGGTGAATTGAATGAGTTTTCCAAAGCCAGTCAGCTGGGAGGGGTGGATGAATCCGGAAACAGCCTGTTTCCTTGTGACTAAATCAAGCACACTATCAACAAGGACTCTTCCATTTCTTTGGCTCTTTGCACATTTTTCTTCTTTATCATGGTTTGTAATGGATTTTCTGATGTGAGCTTTGATTTTGAGGCTGGAATATGGAGTTCAAGACACGGAAGGAATGGTCTTTTTCAATCAGGGCACAGCTGTTGGCTTGCTCCAATTCTGGCTTTCTGTCATGGTTTTGGGTGCCTCAGCAGAGTTTTGGTTTCTTGAGCGGCAATTTCCTAAAGGATTTCTGGGTCTGAGTTGGTTTTGCCTTCTTCCTTCCCAAATTTTGTATTCTGACGCAATACAAACACGAGTTTAGACAGCAGATCCATTTTGAAATAAAAAAAACAAAACCAATTAGCGTGTCATGCTTAGAATTCTAGAGGCAGCACGACCAACATGAGTTTTTGTGTTTTGGACAAAGAAATGGAACCCTTTTGCAGAGGGGAACGATAATTAATTCCCCAAATCAGTTTGCCAGCGATTTTCAGGTGAATTGAATGAGTTTTCCAAAGCCAGTCAGCTGGGAGGGGTGGATGAATGCGGAAACAGCCTGTTTCCTTGTGACTAAATCAAGCCCACTATCAAAAAGGACTCTTGCATTTCTTTGGCTCTTTTCACATTTTTCTTCTTTATCATGGTTTGTAATGAATTTTCTGATGTGAGCTTTGATTTTGAGGCTGGAATATGGAGTTCAAGACACGGAAGGCATGGTCTTTTTCAATCAGGGCGCAGCTGTTGGCTTGCTCCAATTCTAGCTTTCTGTCATGGTTTTGGGTGCCTACGCCGAGTTTTGGTTTCTTCAGCGGCAATTTCCTAAAGGATTTCTGGGTCTGAGTTGGTTTTGCCTTCTTCCTTCCCAAATTTTGTATTCTGACGCAATACAAACACGAGTTTAGACAGCAGATCCATTTTGAAATAAAAACAACAAAACCAATTAGCGTGTCATGCTTAGAATTCTAGAGGCAGCACGACCAACATGAGTTTTTGTGTTTTGGACAAAGAAATGGAACCCTTTTGCAGAGGGGAACGATAATTAATTCCCCAAATCAGTTTGCCAGCGATTTTCAGGTGAATTGAATGAGTTTTCCAAAGCCAGTCAGCTGGGAGGGGTGGATGAATCCGGAAACAGCCTGTTTCCTTGTGACTAAATCAAGCCCACTATCAAAAAGGACTCTTCCATTTCTTTGGCTCTTTTCACAGTTTTCTTCTTTATCATGGTTTGTAATGAATTTTCTGATGTGAGCTTTGATTTTGAGGTTGGAATATGGACTTCAAGACCCGGAAGGAATGGTCTTTTCCAATCAGTGCACAGCTGTTGGCTTGCTCCAATTCTGGCTTTCTGTCATGGTTTTGGGTGCCTCAGCCGATTTTGGTTTCTTGACCGGCAATTTCCTAAATGATTTCTGGGTCTGAGTTGGTTTTGCCTTCTTCCTTCCCAAATTTTGTATTCTGACGCAATACAAACACGAGTTTAGAAAGCAGATCCATTATGAAAGAAAAAACAAAACCAATTAGCGTGTCATGCTTAGAATTCTAGAGGCAGCACGACCAACATGAGTTTTTGTGTTTTGGAAAAAGAAATGGAACCCTTTTGCAGAGGGGAACAATAATTAATTCCCCAAATCAGTTTGCCAGCGATTTTCAGGTGAATTGAATGAGTTTTCCAAAGCCAGTCAGCTGGGAGGGGTGGATGAATCCGGAAACAGCCTGTTTCCTTGTGACGAAATCAAGCCCACTATCAAAAAGGACTCGTCCATTTCTTTGGCTCTTTTCACATTTTTCTTCTTTATCATGGTTTGTAATGAATTTTCTGATGTGAGCTTTGATTTTGAAGCTGGAATATGGAGTTCAAGACACGTAAGGAATGGTCTTTTTCAATCAGGGCACAGCTGTTGGCTTGCTCCAATTCTGGCTTTCTGTCATGGTTTTTGGTGCCTCAGCCGAGTTTTGGTTTCTTAAGCGGCAATTTCCTAAAGGATTTCTGGGTCTGAGTTGGTTTTGCCTTCTTCCTTCCCAAATTTTGTATTCTCACGCAATACACACACGAGTTTAGACAGCAGATCCATTATAAAATTAAAAAAAACAAAACGAATGAGCGTGTCATGCTTAGAATTCTAGAGGCAGCAGGACCAACATGAGTTTTTGTGTTTTGGAAAAAGAAATGGAACCCTTTTGCAGAGGGGAACGATAATTAATTCCCCAAATCAGTTTGCCAGCGATTTTCAGGTGAATTGAATGAGTTTTCCAAAGCCAGTCAGCTGGGAGGGGTGGATGAATCCGGAAACAGCCTGTTTCCTTGTGACTAAATCAAGCCCACTCTCAAAAAGGACTCTTCCATTTCTTTGGCTCTTTGCACATTTTTCTTCTTTATCATGGTTTGTAATGAATTTTCTGATGTAGGCTTTGATTTTGAGGCTGGAATATGGAGTTCAAGACCCGGAAGGAATGGTCTTTTTCAATCAGGGCACAGCTGTTGGCTTGCTCCAATTCTCGCTTTCTGTCATGGTTTTGGGTGCCTCAGCCGAGTTTTGGTTCCTTGAGCGGCAATTTCCTAAAGGATTTCTGGGTCTGAGTTGGTTTTGCCTTCTTCCTTCCCAAATTTTGTATTCTGATGCAATACACACATGACTTTAGACAGCAGATCCATTATGAAATAAAAAAAAACAAACCAATTAGCGTGTCATGCTTAGAATTCTAGATGCCGATGACTAACATGAGTTTTTGTGTTATGGAATAACAAATGGAACCCTTTTGCAGAGGGGAATGATCATTAATTCCCCAAATCAGTTTGCCAGCGATTTTCAGGTGAATTGAATGAGTTTTCCAAAGCCAGTCAGCTGGGAGGGGTGGATGAATCCGGAAACAGCCTGTTTCCTTGTGATGAAATCAAGCCCACTCTCAAAAAGGACTCTTCCATTTCTTTGGCTCTTTTCACATTTTTCTTCTTTATCATGGTTTGTAATGAATTTTCTGATGTGAGCTTTGATTTTGAGGCTGGTATATGGAGTTCAAGACACGGAAGGAATGGTCTTTTTCAATCAGGGCACAGCTGTTGGCTTGCTCCAATTCTGGCTTTCTGTCATGGTTTTGGGTGCCTCAGCCGAGTTTTGGTTTCTTGAGCGGCAATTTCCTAAAGGATTTCTGGGTCTGAGTTGGTTTTGCCTTCTTCCTTCCCAAATTTTGTATTCTGACACAATACACACACGAGTTTAGACAGCAGATCCATTATGAAATAAAAAAAAAAAACAAAACCAATTAGCGTGTCATGCTTAGCATTCTAGAGGCAGCATGACCAACATGAGTTTTTGTGTTTTGGAAAAAGACATGGAACCCGTTTGCAGAGGGGAACGATAATTAATTCCCCAAATCAGTTTGCCAGCGATTTTCAGGTGAATTGAATGAGTTTTCCAAAGCCAGTCAGCTGGGAGGGGTGGATGAATGCGGAAACAGCCTGTTTCCTTGTGACGAAATCAAGCCCACTATCAAAAAGGACTCTTCCATTTCTTTGGCTCTTTGCACATTTTTCTTCTTTATCATGGTTTGTAATGAATTTTCTGATGTGAGCTTTGATTTTGAGGCTGGAATGTGGAGTTCAAGACACAGAAGGAATGGTCTTTTTCAATCAGGGCACAGCTGTTGGCTTGCTCCAATTCTGGCTTTCTGTCATGGTTTTGGGTGCCTCAGCCGAGTTTTGGTTCCTTGAGCGGCAATTTCCTAAAGGATTTCTGGGTCTGAGTTGGTTTTGCCTTCTTCCTTCCCAAATTTTGTATTCTGACGCAATACACACACGAGTTTAGACAGCAGATCCATTATGAAATAAAAAAAAAATACCAATTAGCGTGTCGTGCTTAGAATTCTAGAGGCAGCACGACCAACATGAGTTTTTGTGTTTTGGACAAAGAAATGGAACCCTTTTGCAGAGGGGAACGATAATTAATTCCCCAAATCAGTTTGCCAGCGATTTTCAGGTGAATTGAATGAGTTTTCCAAAGCCAGTCAGCTGGGAGGGGTGGATGAATCCGGAAACAGCCTGTTTCCTTGTGACTAAATCAAGCCCACTCTCAAAAAGGACTCTTCCATTTCTTTGGCTCTTTGCACATTTTTCTTCTTTATCATGGTTTGTAATGAATTTTCTGATGTAGGCTTTGATTTTGAGGCTGGAATATGGAGTTCAAGACCCGGAAGGAATGGTCTTTTTCAATCAGGGCACAGCTGTTGGCTTGCTCCAATTCTCGCTTTCTGTCATGGTTTTGGGTGCCTCAGCCGAGTTTTGGTTCCTTGAGCGGCAATTTCCTAAAGGATTTCTGGGTCTGAGTTGGTTTTGCCTTCTTCCTTCCCAAATTTTGTATTCTGATGCAATACACACATGACTTTAGACAGCAGATCCATTATGAAATAAAAAAAAACAAACCAATTAGCGTGTCATGCTTAGAATTCTAGATGCCGATGACTAACATGAGTTTTTGTGTTATGGAATAACAAATGGAACCCTTTTGCAGAGGGGAATGATCATTAATTCCCCAAATCAGTTTGCCAGCGATTTTCAGGTGAATTGAATGAGTTTTCCAAAGCCAGTCAGCTGGGAGGGGTGGATGAATCCGGAAACAGCCTGTTTCCTTGTGATGAAATCAAGCCCACTCTCAAAAAGGACTCTTCCATTTCTTTGGCTCTTTTCACATTTTTCTTCTTTATCATGGTTTGTAATGAATTTTCTGATGTGAGCTTTGATTTTGAGGCTGGTATATGGAGTTCAAGACACGGAAGGAATGGTCTTTTTCAATCAGGGCACAGCTGTTGGCTTGCTCCAATTCTGGCTTTCTGTCATGGTTTTGGGTGCCTCAGCCGAGTTTTGGTTTCTTGAGCGGCAATTTCCTAAAGGATTTCTGGGTCTGAGTTGGTTTTGCCTTCTTCCTTCCCAAATTTTGTATTCTGACACAATACACACACGAGTTTAGACAGCAGATCCATTATGAAATAAAAAAAAAAAACAAAACCAATGAGCGTGTCATGCTTAGAATTCTAGAGGCAGCACGACCAACATGAGTTTTTGTGTTTTGGAAAAAGAAATGGAACCCTTTTGCAGAGGGGAACGATCATTAATTCCCCAAATCAGTTTGCCAGCGATTTTCAGGTGAATTGAATGAGTTTTCCAAAGCCAGTCAGCTGGGAGGGGTGGATGAATCCGGAAACAGCCTGTTTCCTTGTGATTAAATCAAGCCCACTATCAAAAACGACTCTTCCATTTCTGTGGCTCTTTGCACATTTTTCTTCTTTATCATGGTTTGTAATGAATTTTCTGATGTGAGCTTTGATTTTGAGGCTGGAATATGGAGTTCAAGACCCGGAAGGAATGGTCTTTTTCAATCAGGACACAGCTGTTGGCTTGCTCCAATTCTGGCTTTCTGTCATGGTTTTGGGTGCCTCAGCCGAGTTTTGGTTCCTTGAGCGGCAATTTCCTAAAGGATTTCTGGGTCTGAGTTGGTTTTGCCTTCTTCTTTCCCAAATTTTGTATTCTCACGCAATACACACACGAGTTTGGACAGCAGATCCATTATGAAATAAAAAAAAAAAAACAAAACCAATTAGCGTGTCATGCTTAGAATTCTAGAGGCAGCACGACCAACATGAGTTTTTGTGTTTTGGACAAAGAAATGGAACCCTTTTGCAGAGGGGAACGATCATTAATTCCCCAAATCAGTTTGCCAGCGATTTTCAGGTGAATTGAATGAGTTTTCCAAAGCCAGTCAGCTGGGAGGGGTGGATGAATCCGGAAACAGCCTGTTTCCTTGTGATGAAATCAAGCCCACTATCAAAAAGGACTCTTGCATTTCTTTGGCTCTTTTCACATTTTTCTTCTTTATCATGGTTTGTAATGAATGTTCTGATGTGAGCTTTGATTTTGAGGCTGGAATATGGAGTTCAAGACACGGAAGGAATGGTCTTTTTCAATCAGGGCACAGCTGTTGGCTTGCTCCAATTCTGGCTTTCTGTCATGGTTTTGGGTGCCTCAGCCGAGTTTTGGTTCCTTGAGCGGCAATTTCCTAAAGGATTTCTGGGTCTGAGTTGGTTTTGCCTTCTTCCTTCCCAAATTTTGTATTCTGACACAATACACACACGAGTTTAGACAGCAGATCCATTATGAAATAAAAAAAAACAACCAATTAGCGTGTCATGCTTAGAATTCTAGAGGCAGCATGACCAACATGAGTTTTTGTGTTTTGGACAAAGAAATGGAACCCTTTTGCAGAGGGCAACGATCATTAATTCCCCAAATCAGTTTGCCAGCGATTTTCAGGTGAATTGAATGAGTTTTCCAAAGCCAGTCAGCTGGGAGGGCTGGATGAATCCGGAAACAGCCTGTTTCCTTGTGACTAAATCAAGCCCACTCTCAAAAAGGACTCATCCATTTCTTTGGCTCTTTGCACATTTTTCTTCTTTATCATGGTGTGTAATGAATTTTCTGATGTGAGCTTTGATTTTGAGGCTGGGATATGGAGTTCAAGACCCGGAATGAATGGTCTTTTTCAATCAGGGCACAGCTGTTGGCTTTCTCCAATTCTGGCTTTCTGTCATGGTTTTGGGTGCCTCAGCCGAGTTTTGGTTCCTTGAGCGGCAATTTCCTAAAGGATTTCTGGGTCTGAGTTGGTTTTGCCTTCTTCCTTCCCAAATTTTGTATTCTGACACAATACACACACGAGTTTAGACAGCAGATCCATTATGAAATAAAAAAAAAAACAATACCAATTAGCGTGTCATGCTTAGAATTCTAGAGGCAGCACGACCAACATGAGTTTTTGTGTTTTGGAAAAAGAAATGGAACCCTTTTGCAGAGGGGAACGATAATTAATTCCCCAAATCAGTTTGCCAGCGATTTTCAGGTGAATTGAATGAGTTTTCCAAAGCCAGTCAGCTGGGAGGGCTGTATGAATCCGGAAACAGCCTGTTTCCTTGTGACTAAATCAAGCCCACTATCAAAAAGGACTCTTCCATTTCTTTGGCTCTTTTCACATTTTTCTTCTTTATCATGGTTTGTAATGAATTTTCTGATGTGAGCTTTGATTTTGAGGCTGGAATATGGAGTTCAAGACCCGGAAGGAATGGTCTTTTTCAATCAGGGCACAGCTGTTGGCTTGCTCCAATTCTGGCTTTCTGTCATGGTTTTGGGTGCCTCAGCCGAGTTTTGGTTTCTTGAGCGGCAATTTCCTAAAGGATTTCTGGGTCTGAATTGGTTTTGCCTTCTTCCTTCCCAAATTTTGTATTCTGACACAATACACACACGAGTTTAGACAGCAGATCCATTATGAAATAAAAAAAAAACAAAACCAATTAGCGTGTCATGCTTAGCATTCTAGAGGCAGCATGACCAACATGAGTTTTTGTGTTTTGGAAAAAGACATGGAACCCTTTTGCAGAGGGGAACGATCATTAATTCCCCAAATCAGTTTGCCAGCGATTTTCAGGTGAATTGAATGAGTTTTCCAAAGCCAGTCAGCTGGGAGGGGTGGATGAATCCGGAAACAGCCTGTTTCCTTGTGACTAAATCAAGCCCACTCTCAAAAAGGACTCTTCCATTTCTTTGGCTCTTTGCACATTTTTCTTCTTTATCATGGTTTGTAATGAATTTTCTGATGTGAGCTTTGATTTTGAGGCTGGGATATGGAGTTCAAGACACAGAAGGAATGGTCTTTTTCAATCAGGGCACAGCTGTTGGCTTGCTCCAATTCTCGCTTTCTGTCATGGTTTTGGGTGCCTCAGCCGAGTTTTGGTTCCTTGAGCGGCAATTTCCTACAGGATTTCTGGGTCTGAGTTGGTTTTGCCTTCTTCCTTCCCAAATTTTGTATTCTCACGCAATACACACACGAGTTTAGACAGCAGATCCATTATGAAATAAAAAAAAAATACCAATTAGCGTGTCGTGCTTAGAATTCTAGAGGCAGCACGACCAACATGAGTTTTTGTGTTTTGGACAAAGAAATGGAACCCTTTTGCAGAGGGGAACGATAATTAATTCCCCAAATCAGTTTGCCAGCGATTTTCAGGTGAATTGAATGAGTTTTCCAAAGCCAGTCAGCTGGGAGGGGTGGATGAATCCGGAAACAGCCTGTTTCCTTGTGACTAAATCAAGCCCACTCTCAAAAAGGACTCTTCCATTTCTTTGGCTCTTTTCACATTTTTCTTCTTTATCATGGTTTGTAATGAATTTTCTGATGTAAGCTTTGATTTTGAGGATGGGATATGGAGTTCAAGACCCGGAAGGAATGGTCTTTTTCAATCAGGGCACAGCTGTTGGCTTGCTCCAATTCTGGCTTTCTGTCATGGTTTTGGGTGCCTCAGCCGAGTTTTGGTTTCTTGAGCGGCAATTTCCTAAAGGATTTCTGGGTCTGAGTTGGTTTTGCCTTCTTCCTTCCCAAATTTTGTATTCTGACGCAATACACACACGGGTTTAGACAGCAGCTCCATTATGAAATAAAAAAAAACAAAACCAATTAGCGTGTCATGCTTAGAATTCTAGATGCAGCATGACTAACATGAGTTTTTGTGTTTTGGAATAACAAATGGAACCCTTTTGCAGAGGGGAATGATCATTAATTCCCCAAATCAGTTTGCCAGCGATTTTCAGGTGAATTGAATGAGTTTTCCAAAGCCAGTCAGCTGGGAGGGGTGGATGAATCCAGAAACAGCCTGTTTCCTTGTGATGAAATCAAGCCCACTCTCAAAAAGGACTCTTCCATTTCTTTGGCTCTTTTCACATTTTTCTTCTTTATCCTGGTTTGTAATGAATTTTCTGATGTGAGCTTTGATTTTGAGGCTGGTATATGGAGTTCAAGACACGGAAGGAATGGTCTTTTTCAATCAGGGCACAGCTGTTGGCTTGCTCCAATTCTGGCTTTCTGTCATGGTTTTGGGTGCCTCAGCCGAGTTTTGGTTTCTTGAGCGGCAATTTCCTAAAGGATTTCTGGGTCTGAGTTGGTTTTGCCTTCTTCCTTCCCAAATTTTGTATTCTCACGCAATACACACACGAGTTTAGACAGCAGATCCATTATGAAATAAAAAAAAAACAAAACCAATTAGCGTGTCATGCTTAGAATTCTAGAGGCAGCACGACCAACATGAGTTTTTGTGTTTTGGACAAAGAAATGGAAGCCTTTTGCAGAGGGGAACGATCATTAATTCCCCAAATCAGTTTGCCAGGGATTTTCAGGTGAATTGAATGAGTTTTCCAAAGCCAGTCAGCTGGGAGGGGTGGATGAATCCGGAAACAGCCTGTTTCCTTGTGACGAAATCAAGCCCACTATCAAAAACGACTCTTCCATTTCTGTGGCTCTTTGCACATTTTTCTTCTTTATCATGGTTTGTAATGAATTTTCTGATGTGAGCTTTGATTTTGAGGCTGGAATATGGAGTTCAAGACACGGAAGGAATGGTCTTTTTCAATCAGGGCACAGCTGTTGGCTTGCTCCAATTCTCGCTTTCTGTCATGGTTTTGGGTGCCTCAGCCGAGTTTTGGTTCCTTGAGCGGCAATTTCCTAAAGGATTTCTGGGTCTGAGTTGGTTTTGCCTTCTTCCTTCCCAAATTTTGTATTCTCACGCAATACACACACGAGTTTAGACAGCAGATCCATTATGAAATAAAAAAAAAACAAAACCAATTAGCGTGTCATGCTTAGAATTCTAGAGGCAGCACGACCAACATGAGTTTTTGTGTTTTATACAAAGAAATGGAACCCTTTTGCAGAGGGGAACGATCATTAATTCCCCAAATCAGTTTGCCAGCGATTTTCAGGTGAATTGAATGAGTTTTCCAAAGCCAGTCAGCTGGGAGGGGTGGATGAATCCGGAAACAGCCTGTTTCCTTGTGACGAAATCAAGCCCACTATCAAAAAGAACTCTTCCATTTCTTTGGCTCTTTGCACATTTTTCTTCTTTATCATGGTTTGTAATGAATTTTCTGATGTGAGCTTTGATTTTGAGACTGGAATATGGAGTTCAAGACCCGGAAGGAATGGTCTTTTTCAATCAGGGCACAGCTGTTGGCTTGCTCCAATTCTGGCTTTCTGTCATGGTTTTGGGTGCCTCAGCCGAGTTTTGGTTTCTTGAGCGGCAATTTGCTAAAGGATTTCTGGGTCTGAGTTGGTTTTGCCTTCTTCCTTCCCAAATTTTGTATTCTGACGCAATACACACACGAGTTTAGACAGCAGATCCATTATGAAATAAAAAAAAAAACAAAACGAATTAGCGTGTCATGCTTAGAATTCTAGAGGCAGCACGACCAACATGAGTTTTTGTGTTTTGGAAAAAGAAATGGAACCCTTTTGCAGAGGGGAACGATCATTAATTCCCCAAATCAGTTTGCCAGCGATTTTCAGGTGAATTGAATGAGTTTTCCAAAGCCAGTCAGCTGGGAGGGGTGGATGAATCCGGAAACAGCCTGTTTCCTTGTGACTAAATCAAGCCCACTCTCAAAAAGGACTCATCCATTTCTTTGGCTCTTTGCACATTTTTCTTCTTTATCATGGTTTGTAATGAATTTTCTGATGTGAGCTTTGATTTTGAGGCTGGAATATGGAGTTCAAGACACGGAAGGAATGGTCTTTTTCAATCAGGGCACAGCTGTTGGCTTGCTCCAATTCTGGCTTTCTGTCATGGTTTTGGGTGCCTCAGCCGAGTTTTGGTTTCTTGAGCGGCAATTTCCTAAAGGATTTCTGGGTCTGAGTTGGTTTTGCCTTCTTCCTTCCCAAATTTTGTATTCTGACGCAATACACACACGAGTTTAGACAGCAGATCCATTATGAAATAAGAAAAACAAAACCGGCGGCGCTCTCCCCGGCTGGATCCGGTTGGGGACCGTGACGGAGTCGCGGTGCGATTGTCTGCGGCCATGGCCTGCGCCGCCGCACGGTCCCCGGCCGAGCAGGACAGGTTCATCTGCATCTACCCCACATACCTGAACAACAAGAAGACCATCACGGAGGGGAGGCAGATCCCGTCAGCAAGGCTGTTGAAAATCCTACAGCTACAGAAATTCAAGATGTGTGCTCAGCAGTTGGACTTAATGTGCTTCTGGAGAAAAATAAAATGTACTCTACAGAATGGAATCGTGATGTTCAGTACAAAGGCAGAGTCCGGGTCCAGCTCAAACAGGAAGATGGCAGCCTTTGTCTCGTGCAGTTCCCATCACGTAAGTCAGTAATGCTGTATGTGGCAGAAATGATACCCAAACTGAAAACAAGGACACAAAAAGCAGGAGGCGGTGATCCAAGCCTTCAACAAGGAGAGGGAAGTAAAAAAGGAAAAGGAAAGAAGAAGAAGTGACCTGGTGTGAGCTTCCAGCACATGACGCCACTGAAAGGGCCACGAGTTGGAAGCTTCTAATTTGAACCTGTGGGGAATAAGCTTTTTGCCCGCATCATTTAATGGAACTGTGAACATCAGTGCCTCCATCTTCATCATCAAACTTGACATTGAAATAAGTGTACGTTGGAAGTTTTTATCTAGTTTTTATGCAGTGTACAAGAAAGAATTTTTTGTCCTTCAATGAAAATCTTTTGTGGAAAGAAGAATACTTTTAAATGGACAGTGGACTGCACCATGAGTTACTTGAAATCCTATATTCCTTTGTCCTCTGTGTAAATGTGTTTCAGGAGGTTTAGTAAGATCTGAAATACATTTTGTTCATCTTTTTAAGTTAATGAATAAAATGTCAAACTGAAAAAAAAAAAAAAGAAAAACAAAACCAATGAGCGTGTCATGCTTAAAATTCTAGAGGCAGCACGACCAACATGAGTTTTTGTGTTTTGGAAAAAGAAATGGAACCCTTTTGCAGAGGGGAACGATCATTAATTCCCCAAATCAGTTTGCCAGCGATTTTCAGGTGAATTGAATGAGTTTTCCAAAGCCAGTCAGCTGGGAGGGTTGGATGAATCCGGAAGCAGCCTGTTTCCTTGTGACTAAATCAAGCCCACTCTCAAAAAGGACTCTTCCATTTCTTTGGCTCGTTTCACATTTTTCTTCTTTATCATGGTTTGTAATGAATTTTCTGATGTGAGCTTTGATTTTGAGGCTGGAATATGGAGTTGAAGACACGGAAGGAATGGTCTTTTTCAATCAGGGCACAGCTGTTGGCTTGCTCCAATTCTGGCTTTCTGTCATGGTTTTGGGTGCCTCAGCCGAGTTTTGGTTTCTTGAGCGGCAATTTCCTAAAGGATTTCTGGGTCTGAGTTGGTTTTGCCTTCTTTCTTCCCAAATTTTCTATTCTGACACAATACACAGGAGTTTAGACAGCAGATCCATTATGAAATAAAAAAAAAAAAAACAATTAGCGTGTCATGCTTAGAATTCTAGAGGCTGCATGACCAACATGAGTTTTTGTGTTTTGGAAAAAGAAATGGAACCCTTTTGCAGAGGAGAACGATCATTAATTCCCCAAATCAGTTTGCCAGCGATTTTCAGGTGAATTGAATGAGTTTTCCAAAGCCAGTCAGCTGGGAGGGGTGGATGAATCCGGAAACAGCCTGTTTCCTTGTGACTAAATCAAGCCCACTCTCAAAAAGGACTCTTCCATTTCTTTGGCTCTTTGCACATTTTTCTTCTTTATCATGGTTTGTAATGAATTTTCTGATGTGAGCTTTGATTGTGAGGCTGGAATATGGAGTTCAAGACCCGGAAGGAATGGTCTTTTTCAATCAGGGCACAGCTGTTGGCTTGCTCCAATTCTGGCTTTCTGTCATGGTTTTGGGTGCCTCAGCCGAGTTTTGGTTTCTTGAGCGGCAATTTCCTAAAGGATTTCTGGGTCTGAGTTGGTTTTGCCTTCTTCCTTCCCAAATTTTGTATTCTGATGCAATACACACATGACTTTAGACAGCAGATCCATTATGAAATAAAAAAAACAAAACCAATTAGCGTGTCATGCTTAGAATTCTAGAGGCAGCACGACCAACATGAGTTTTTGTGTTTTGGAAAAAGAAATGGAACCCTTTTGCAGAGGGGAACGATCATTAATTCCCCAAATCAGTTTGCCAGCGATTTTCAGGTGAATTGAATGAGTTTTCCAAAGCCAGTCAGCTGGGAGGGGTGGATGAATCCGGAAACAGCCTGTTTCCTTGTGACTAAATCAAGCCCACTCTCAAAAAGGACTGTTCCATTTCTTTGGCTCTTTGCACATTTTTCTTCTTTATCATGGTGTGTAATGAATTTTCTGATGTGAGCTTTGATTTTGAGGCTGGAATATGGAGTTGAAGACACGGAAGGAATGGTCTTTTTCAATCAGGGCACAGCTGTTGGCTTGCTCCAATTCTGGCTTTCTGTCATGGTTTTGGGTGCCTCAGCCGAGTTTTGGTTCCTTCAGTGGCAATTTCCTAAAGGATTTCTGGGTCTGAGTTGGTTTTGCCTTCTTCCTTCCCAAATTTTATATTCTCACGCAATACACACACGAGTTTAGACAGCAGATCCATTATGAAATAAAAAAAAAACAATACCAATTAGCGTGTCATGCTTAGAATTCTAGAGGCAGCACGACCAACATGAGTTTTTGTGTTTTGGAAAAAGAAATGGAACCCTTTTGCAGAGGGGAACGATCATTAATTCCCCAAATCAGTTTGCCAGCGATTTTCAGGTGAATTGAATGAGTTTTCCAAAGCCAGTCAGCTGGGAGGGGTGGATGAATCCGGAAACAGCCTGTTTCCTTGTGACTAAATCAAGCCCACTCTCAAAAAGGATTCTTCCATTTCTTTGGCTCTTTGCATATTTTTCTTCTTTATCATGGTTTGTAATGAATTTTCTGATGTGAGCTTTGATTGTGAGGCTGGAATATGGAGTTCAAGACACGGAAGGAATGGTCTTTTTCAATCAGGGCACAGCTGTTGGCTTGCTCCAATTCTGGCTTTCTGTCATGGTTTTGGGTGCCTCAGCCGAGTTTTGGTTCCTTGAGCAGCAATTTCCTAAAGGATTTCTGGGTCTGAGTTGGTTTTGCCTTCTTCCTTCCCAAATTTTGTATTCTGACGCAATACAAACACGAGTTTAGACAGCAGATCCATTATGAAATAAAAAAAACAAAACCAATTAGCATGTCATGCTTAGAATTCTAGAGGCAGCACGACCAACATGAGTTTTTGTGTTTTGGAAAAAGAAATGGAACCCTTTTGCAGAGGGGAATGATAATTAATTCCCCAAATCAGTTTGCCAGCGATTTTCAGGTGAATTGAATGAGTTTTCCAAAGCCAGTCAGCTGGGAGGGGTGGATGAATCCGGAAGCAGCCTGTTTCCTTGTGATGAAATCAAGCCCACTCTCAAAAAGGACTCTTCCATTTCTTTGGCTCTTTGCACACTTTTCTTCTTTATCATGGTTTGTAATGAATTTTCTGATGTGAGCTTTGATTTTGAGGCTGGAATATGGAGTTCAAGACACGGAAGGAATGGTCTTTTTCAATCAGGGCACAGCTGTTGGCTTGCTCCAATTCTGGCTTTCTGTCATGGTTTTGGGTGCCTCAGCCGAGTTTTGGTTTCTTGAGCGGCAATTTCCTAAAGGATTTCTGGGTCTGAGTTGGTTTTGCCTTCTTTCTTCCCAAATTTTCTATTCTGACACAATACACACACGAGTTTAGACAGCAGATCCATTATGAAATAAAAAAAAAACAAAACCAATTAGCGTGTCATGCTTAGAATTCTAGAGGCAGCACGACCAACATGAGTTTTTGTGTTTTGGAAAAAGAAATGGAACCCTTTTGCAGAGGGGAACGATCATTAATTCCCCAAATCAGTTTGCCAGCGATTTTCAGGTGAATTGAATGAGTTTTCCAAAGCCAGTCAGCTGGGAGGGGTGGATGAATCCGGAAACAGCCTGTTTCCTTGTGACTAAATCAAGCCCACTCTCAAAAAGGATTCTTCCATTTCTTTGGCTCTTTGCATATTTTTCTTCTTTATCATGGTTTGTAATGAATTTTCTGATGTGAGCTTTGATTGTGAGGCTGGAATATGGAGTTCAAGACACGGAAGGAATGGTCTTTTTCAATCAGGGCACAGCTGTTGGCTTGCTCCAACAGCTGTCTTTCTGTCATGGTTTTGGGTGCCTCAGCCGAGTTTTGGTTCCTTGAGCAGCAATTTCCTAAAGGATTTCTGGGTCTGAGTTGGTTTTGCCTTCTTCCTTCCCAAATTTTGTATTCTGACGCAATACAAACACGAGTTTAGACAGCAGATCCATTATGAAATAAAAAAAACAAAACCAATTAGCATGTCATGCTTAGAATTCTAGAGGCAGCACGACCAACATGAGTTTTTGTGTTTTGGAAAAAGAAATGGAACCATTTTGCAGAGGGGAACGATCATTAATTCCCCAAATCAGTTTGCCAGCGATTTTCAGGTGAATTGAATGAGTTTTCCAAAGCCAGTCAGCTGGGAGGGGTGGATGAATCCGGAAACAGCCTGTTTCCTTGTGACGAAATCAAGCCCACTCTCAAAAAGGACTCTTCCATTTCTTTGGCTCTTTGCACATTTTTCTTCTTTATCATGGTTTGTAATGAATTTTCTGATGTGAGCTTTGATTTTGAGGCTGGAATATGGAGTTCAAGACACGGAAGGAATGGTCTTTTTCAATCAGGGCACAGCTATTGGCTTGCTCCAATTCTGGCTTTCTGTCATGGTTTTGGGTGCCTCAGCCGAGTTTTGGTTCCTTGAGCGGCAATTTCCTAAAGGATTTCTGGGTCTGAGTTGGTTTTGCCTTCTTCCTTCCCAAATTTTGTATTCTGACGCAATACACACACGAGTTTAGACAGCAGATCCATTATGAAATAAGAAAAACAAAACCGGCGGCGCTCTCCCCGGCTGGATCCGGTTGGGGACCGTGACGGAGTCGCGGTGCGAGTGTCTGAGGCCATGGCCTGCGCCGCCGCACGGTCCCCGGCCGAGCAGGACAGGTTCATCTGCATCTACCCCGCGTACCTGAACAACAAGAAGACCATCACGGAGGGGAGGCGGATCCCGTCAGCAAGGCTGTTGAAAATCCTACAGCTACAGAAATTCAAGATGTGTGCTCAGCAGTTGGACTTAATGTGCTTCTGGAGAAAAATAAAATGTACTCTACAGAATGGAATCGTGATGTTCAGTACAAAGGCAGAGTCCGGGTCCAGCTCAAACAGGAAGATGGCAGCCTTTGTCTCGTGCAGTTCCCATCACGTAAGTCAGTAATGCTGTATGTGGCAGAAATGATACCCAAACTGAAAACAAGGACACAAAAAGCAGGAGGCGGTGATCCAAGCCTTCAACAAGGAGAGGGAAGTAAAAAAGGAAAAGGAAAGAAGAAGAAGTGACCTGGTGTGAGCTTCCAGCACATGACGCCACTGAAAGGGCCACGAGTTGGAAGCTTCTAATTTGAACCTGTGGGGAATAAGCTTTTTGCCCGCATCATTTAATGGAACTGTGAACATCAGTGCCTCCATCTTCATCATCAAACTTGACATTGAAATAAGTGTACGTTGGAAGTTTTTATCTAGTTTTTATGCAGTGTACAAGAAAGAATTTTTTGTCCTTCAATGAAAATCTTTTGTGGAAAGAAGAATATTTTTAAATGCACAGTGGACTGCACCATGAGTTACTTGAAATCCTATATTCCTTTGTCCTCTGTGTAAATGTGTTTCAGGAGGTTTAGTAAGATCTGAAATACATTTTGTTCATCTTTTTAAGTTAATGAATAAAATGTCAAACTGAAAAAAAAAAAAAAAGTAAAACAAAACCAATGAGCGTGTCATGCTTAGAATTCTAGAGGCAGCACGACCAACATGAGTTTTTGTGTTTTGGAAAAAGAAATGGAACCCTTTTGCAGAGGGGAATGATAATTAATTCCCCAAATCAGTTTGCCAGCGATTTTCAGGTGAATTGAATGAGTTTTCCAAAGCCAGTCAGCTGGGAGGGTTGGATGAATCCGGAAGCAGCCTGTTTCCTTGTGATGAAATCAAGCCCACTCTCAAAAAGGACTCTTCCATTTCTTTGGCTCGTTTCACACTTTTCTTCTTTATCATGGTTTGTAATGAATTTTCTGATGTGAGCTTTGATTTTGAGGCTGGAATATGGAGTTCAAGACACGGAAGGAATGGTCTTTTTCAATCAGGGCACAGCTGTTGGCTTGCTCCAATTCTGGCTTTCTGTCATGGTTTTGGGTGCCTCAGCCGAGTTTTGGTTTCTTGAGCGGCAATTTCCTAAAGGATTTCTGGGTCTGAGTTGGTTTTGCCTTCTTTCTTCCCAAATTTTCTATTCTGACACAATACACACACGAGTTTAGACAGCAGATCCATTATGAAATAAAAAAAAAACAAAACCAATTAGCGTGTCATGCTTAGAATTCTAGAGGCAGCACGACCAACATGAGTTTTTGTGTTTTGGAAAAAGAAATGGAACCCTTTTGCAGAGGGGAACGATCATTAATTCCCCAAATCAGTTTGCCAGCGATTTTCAGGTGAATTGAATGAGTTTTCCAAAGCCAGTCAGCTGGGAGGGGTGGATGAATCCGGAAACAGCCTGTTTCCTTGTGACTAAATCAAGCCCACTCTCAAAAAGGATTCTTCCATTTCTTTGGCTCTTTGCATATTTTTCTTCTTTATCATGGTTTGTAATGAATTTTCTGATGTGAGCTTTGATTGTGAGGCTGGAATATGGAGTTCAAGACACGGAAGGAATGGTCTTTTTCAATCAGGGCACAGCTGTTGGCTTGCTCCAATTCTGGCTTTCTGTCATGGTTTTGGGTGCCTCAGCCGAGTTTTGGTTCCTTGAGCAGCAATTTCCTAAAGGATTTCTGGGTCTGAGTTGGTTTTGCCTTCTTCCTTCCCAAATTTTGTATTCTGACGCAATACAAACACGAGTTTAGACAGCAGATCCATTATGAAATAAAAAAAACAAAACCAATTAGCATGTCATGCTTAGAATTCTAGAGGCAGCACGACCAACATGAGTTTTTGTGTTTTGGAAAAAGAAATGGAACCATTTTGCAGAGGGGAACGATCATTAATTCCCCAAATCAGTTTGCCAGCGATTTTCAGGTGAATTGAATGAGTTTTCCAAAGCCAGTCAGCTGGGAGGGGTGGATGAATCCGGAAACAGCCTGTTTCCTTGTGACGAAATCAAGCCCACTCTCAAAAAGGACTCTTCCATTTCTTTGGCTCTTTGCACATTTTTCTTCTTTATCATGGTTTGTAATGAATTTTCTGATGTGAGCTTTGATTTTGAGGCTGGAATATGGAGTTCAAGACACGGAAGGAATGGTCTTTTTCAATCAGGGCACAGCTGTTGGCTTGCTCCAATTCTGGCTTTCTGTCATGGTTTTGGGTGCCTCAGCCGAGTTTTGGTTCCTTGAGCGGCAATTTCCTAAAGGATTTCTGGGTCTGAGTTGGTTTTGCCTTCTTCCTTCCCAAATTTTGTATTCTGACGCAATACACACACGAGTTTAGACAGCAGATCCATTATGAAATAAGAAAAACAAAACCGGCGGCGCTCTCCCCGGCTGGATCCGGTTGGGGACCGTGACGGAGTCGCGGTGCGAGTGTCTGAGGCCATGGCCTGCGCCGCCGCACGGTCCCCGGCCGAGCAGGACAGGTTCATCTGCATCTACCCCGCGTACCTGAACAACAAGAAGACCATCACGGAGGGGAGGCGGATCCCGTCAGCAAGGCTGTTGAAAATCCTACAGCTACAGAAATTCAAGATGTGTGCTCAGCAGTTGGACTTAATGTGCTTCTGGAGAAAAATAAAATGTACTCTACAGAATGGAATCGTGATGTTCAGTACAAAGGCAGAGTCCGGGTCCAGCTCAAACAGGAAGATGGCAGCCTTTGTCTCGTGCAGTTCCCATCACGTAAGTCAGTAATGCTGTATGTGGCAGAAATGATACCCAAACTGAAAACAAGGACACAAAAAGCAGGAGGCGGTGATCCAAGCCTTCAACAAGGAGAGGGAAGTAAAAAAGGAAAAGGAAAGAAGAAGAAGTGACCTGGTGTGAGCTTCCAGCACATGACGCCACTGAAAGGGCCACGAGTTGGAAGCTTCTAATTTGAACCTGTGGGGAATAAGCTTTTTGCCCGCATCATTTAATGGAACTGTGAACATCAGTGCCTCCATCTTCATCATCAAACTTGACATTGAAATAAGTGTACGTTGGAAGTTTTTATCTAGTTTTTATGCAGTGTACAAGAAAGAATTTTTTGTCCTTCAATGAAAATCTTTTGTGGAAAGAAGAATATTTTTAAATGCACAGTGGACTGCACCATGAGTTACTTGAAATCCTATATTCCTTTGTCCTCTGTGTAAATGTGTTTCAGGAGGTTTAGTAAGATCTGAAATACATTTTGTTCATCTTTTTAAGTTAACGAATAAAATGTCAAACTGAAAAAAAAAAAAAAAAGAAAAACAAAACCAATGAGCGTGTCATGCTTAGAATTCTAGAGGCAGCACGACCAACATGAGTTTTTGTGTTTTGGAAAAAGAAATGGAACCCTTTTGCAGAGGGGAATGATAATTAATTCCCCAAATCAGTTTGCCAGCGATTTTCAGGTGAATTGAATGAGTTTTCCAAAGCCAGTCAGCTGGGAGGGTTGGATGAATCCGGAAGCAGCCTGTTTCCTTGTGATGAAATCAAGCCCACTCTCAAAAAGGACTCTTCCATTTCTTTGGCTCGTTTCACACTTTTCTTCTTTATCATGGTTTGTAATGAATTTTCTGATGTGAGCTTTGATTTTGAGGCTGGAATATGGAGTTCAAGACACGGAAGGAATGGTCTTTTTCAATCAGGGCACAGCTGTTGGCTTGCTCCAATTCTGGCTTTCTGTCATGGTTTTGGGTGCCTCAGCCGAGTTTTGGTTTCTTGAGCGGCAATTTCCTAAAGGATTTCTGGGTCTGAGTTGGTTTTGCCTTCTTTCTTCCCAAATTTTCTATTCTGACACAATACACACACGAGTTTAGACAGCAGATCCATTATGAAATAAAAAAAAAACAAAACCAATTAGCGTGTCATGCTTAGAATTCTAGAGGCTGCATGACCAACATGAGTTTTTGTGTTTTGGAAAAAGAAATGGAACCCTTTTGCAGAGGAGAACGATAAATAATTCCCCAAATCAGTTTGCCAGCGATTTTCA
Source organism: Oryctolagus cuniculus (assembly GCF_051225735.1). Taxonomy (NCBI): domain Eukaryota; kingdom Metazoa; phylum Chordata; class Mammalia; order Lagomorpha; family Leporidae; genus Oryctolagus; species Oryctolagus cuniculus. Next base: position 80,189,872 of record NC_142879.1, on the reverse strand, counting down.
GGTGAATTGAATGAGTTTTCCAAAGCCAGTCAGCTGGGAGGGGTGGATGAATCCGGAAACAGCCTGTTTCCTTGTGATGAAATCAAGCCCACTATCAAAAAGGACTCTTCCATTTCTTTGGCTCTTTGCACATTTTTCTTCTTTATCATGGTTTGTAATGAATTTTCTGATGTGAGCTTTGATTGTGAGGCTGGAATATGGAGTTCAAGACACGGAAGGAATGGTCTTTTTCAATCAGGGCACAGCTGTTGGCTTGCTCCAATTCTGGCTTTCTGTCATGGTTTTGGGTGCCTCAGCCGAGTTTTGGTTTCTTGAGCGGCAATTTCCTAAAGGATTTCTGGGACTGAGTTGGTTTTGCCTTCTTCCTTCCCAAATTTTGTATTCTGATGCAATACACACATGACTTTAGACAGCAGATCCATTATGAAATAAAAAAAACAAAACCAATTAGCGTGTCATGCTTAGAATTCTAGAGGCAGCACGACCAACATGAGTTTTTGTGTTTTGGAAAAAGAAATGGAACCCTTTTGCAGAGGAGAACGATCATTAATTCCCCAAATCAGTTTGCCAGCGATTTTCAGGTGAATTGAATGAGTTTTCCAAAGCCAGTCAGCTGGGAGGGGTGGATGAATCCAGAAACAGCCTGTTTCCTTGTGATGAAATCAAGCCCACTATCAAAAAGGACTCTTCCATTTCTTTGGCTCTTTGCACATTTTTCTTCTTTATCATGGTTTGTAATGAATTTTCTGATGTGAGCTTTGATTTTGAGGCTGGAATATGGAGTTCAAGACACGGAAGGAATGGTCTTTTTCAATCAGGGCACAGCTGTTGGCTTGCTCCAATTCTGGCTTTCTGTCATGGTTTTGGGTGCCTCAGCCGAGTTTTGGTTTCTTGAGCGGCAATTTCCTAAAGGATTTCTGGGTCTGAGTTGGTTTTGCCTTCTTCCTTCCCAAATTTTGTATTCTGATGCAATACAAACACGAGTTTAGACAGCAGATCCATTATGAAATAAAAAAAACAATACTAATTAGCATGTCATGCTTAGAATTCTAGAGGCAGCACGACCAACATGAGTTTTTGTGTTTTGGAAAAAGAAATGGAACCCTTTTGCAGAGGGGAACGATCATTAATTCCCCAAATCAGTTTGCCAGCGATTTTCAGGTGAATTGAATGAGTTTTCCAAAGCCAGTCAGCTGGGAGGGGTGGATGAATCCGGAAACAGCCTGTTTCCTTGTGACGAAATCAAGCCCACTCTCAAAAAGGACTCTTCCATTTCTTTGGCTCTTTGCACATTTTTCTTCTTTATCATGGTTTGTAATGAATTTTCTGATGTGAGCTTTGATTTTGAGGCTGGAATATGGAGTTCAAGACACGGAAGGAATGGTCTTTTTCAATCAGGGCACAGCTGTTGGCTTGCTCCAATTCTGGCTTTCTGTCATGGTTTTGGGTGCCTCAGCCGAGTTTTGGTTCCTTGAGCGGCAATTTCCTAAAGGATTTCTGGGTCTGAGTTGGTTTTGCCTTCTTCCTTCCCAAATTTTGTATTCTGACGCAATACACACACGAGTTTAGACAGCAGATCCATTATGAAATAAGAAAAACAAAACCGGCAGCGCTCTCCCCGGCTGGATCCGGTTGGGGACCGTGACGGAGTCGCGGTGCGAGTGTCTGAGGCCATGGCCTGCGCCGCCGCACGGTCCCCGGCCGAGCAGGACAGGTTCATCTGCATCTACCCCGCGTACCTGAACAACAAGAAGACCATCACGGAGGGGAGGCGGATCCCGTCAGCAAGGCTGTTGAAAATCCTACAGCTACAGAAATTCAAGATGTGTGCTCAGCAGTTGGACTTAATGTGCTTCTGGAGAAAAATAAAATGTACTCTACAGAATGGAATCGTGATGTTCAGTACAAAGGCAGAGTCCGGGTCCAGCTCAAACAGGAAGATGGCAGCCTTTGTCTCGTGCAGTTCCCATCACGTAAGTCAGTAATGCTGTATGTGGCAGAAATGATACCCAAACTGAAAACAAGGACACAAAAAGCAGGAGGCGGTGATCCAAGCCTTCAACAAGGAGAGGGAAGTAAAAAAGGAAAAGGAAAGAAGAAGAAGTGACCTGGTGTGAGCTTCCAGCACATGACGCCACTGAAAGGGCCACGAGTTGGAAGCTTCTAATTTGAACCTGTGGGGAATAAGCTTTTTGCCCGCATCATTTAATGGAACTGTGAACATCAGTGCCTCCATCTTCATCATCAAACTTGACATTGAAATAAGTGTACGTTGGAAGTTTTTATCTAGTTTTTATGCAGTGTACAAGAAAGAATATTTTGTCCTTCAATGAAAATCTTTTGTGGAAAGAAGAATATTTTTAAATGGAAAGTGGACTGCACCATGAGTTACTTGAAATCCTATATTCCTTTGTCCTCTGTGTAAATGTGTTTCAGGAGGTTTAGTAAGATCTAAAATACATTTTGTTCATCTTTTTAAGTTAATGAATAAAATGTCAAACTGAAAAAAAAAAAAAAGAAAAACAAAACCAATGAGCGTGTCATGCTTAAAATTCTAGAGGCAGCACGACCAACATGAGTTTTTGTGTTTTGGAAAAAGAAATGGAACCCTTTTGCAGAGGGGAATGATAATTAATTCCCCAAATCAGTTTGCCAGCGATTTTCAGGTGAATTGAATGAGTTTTCCAAATCAGTCAGCTGGGAGGGGTGGATGAATCCGGAAGCAGCCTGTTTCCTTGTGACTAAATCAAGCCCACTCTCAAAACGGACTCTTCCATTTCTTTGGCTCTTTGCACATTTTTCTTCTTTATCATGGTTTGTAATGAATTTTCTGATGTGAGCTTTGATTTTGAGGCTGGAATATGGAGTTCAAGACACGGAAGGAATGGTCTTTTTCAATCAGGGCACAGCTGTTGGCTTGCTCCAATTCTGGCTTTCTGTCATGCTTTTGGGTGCCTCAGCCGAGTTTTGGTTTCTTGAGCAGCAATTTCCTAAAGGATTTCTGGGTCTGAGTTGGTTTTGCCTTCTTCCTTCCCAAATTTTGTATTCTGACGCAATACACACACGAGTTTAGACAGCAGATCCATTATGAAATAAAAAAAACAATACCAATTAGCATGCCATGCTTAGAATTCTAGAGGCAGCACGACCAACATGAGTTTTTGTGTTTTGCAAAAACAAATGGAGCCCTTTTGCAGAGGGGAACGATCATTAATTCCCCAAATCAGTTTGCCAGCAATTTTCAGGTGAATTGAATGAGTTTTCCAAAGCCAGTCAGCTGGGAGGGGTGGATGAATCCGGAAACAGCCTGTTTCCTTGTGACTAAATCAAGCCCACTCTCTAAAAGAACTCTTCCATTTCTTTGGCTCTTTGCACATTTTTCTTCTTTATCATGGTTTGTAATGAATTTTCTGATGTGAGCTTTGATTTTGAGGCTGGAATATGGAGTTCAAGACCCGGAAGGAATGGTCTTTTTCAATCAGGGCACAGCTGTTGGCTTGCCCCATTTCTGGCTTTCTGTCATGGTTTTGGGTGCCTCAGCCGAGTTTTGGTTCCTTGAGCGGCAATTTCCTAAATGATTTCTGGGTCTGAGTTGGTTTTGCCTTCTTCCTTCCCAAATTTTGTATTCTGACGCAATACACACACGAGTTTAGACAGCAGATCCATTATGAAATTAAAAAAAAAAAAACAAAATCAATGAGCGTGTCATGCTTAGAATTCTAGAGGCAGCACGACCAACATGAGTTTTTGTGTTTTGGAAAAAGAAATGGAACCCTTTTGCAGAGGGGAACGATCATTAATTCCCCAAATCAGTTTGCCAGCGATTTTCAGGTGAATTGAATGAGTTTTCCAAAGCCATTCAGCTGGGAGGGGTGGATGAATCCGGAAACAGCCTGTTCCTTGTGACAAAATCAAGCCCAGTCTCAAAAAGGACTCTTCCATTTCTTTGGCTCTTTGCACATTTTTCTTCTTTATCATGGTTTGTAATGAATTTTCTGATGTGAGCTTTGATTTTGAGGCTGGAATATGGAGTTCAAGACCCGGAAGGAATTGTCTTTTTCAATCAGGGCACAGCTGTTGGCTTGCTCCAATTCTGGCTTTCTGTCATGGTTTTGGGTGCCTCAGCCGAGTTTTGGTTTCTTGAGCGGCAATTTCCTAAAGGATTTCTGGGTCTGAGTTGGTTTTGCTTTCTTCCTTCCCAAATTTTGTATTCTGATGCAATACACACACGAGTTTAGACAGCAGATCCATTATGAAATAAAAAAAAAACAAAACCAATTAGCGTGTCATGCTTAGAATTCTAGAGGCAGCACGACCAACATGAATTTTTGTGTTTTGCAAAAACAAATGGAACCCTTTTGCAGAGGGGAACGATCATTAATTCCCCAAATCAGTTTGCCAGCGATTTTCAGGTGAATTGAATGAGTTTTCCAAAGCCAGTCAGCTGGGAGGGGTGGATGAATCCGGAAACAGCCTGTTTCCTTGTGACGAAATCAAGCCCACTCTCAAAAAGGACTCTTCCATTTCTTTGGCTCTTTGCACATTTTTCTTCTTTATCATGGTTTGTAATGAATTTACTGATGTGAGCTTTGATTTTGAGGCTGGAATATGGAGTTCAAGACACGGAAGGAATTGTCTTTTTCAATCAGGGCACAGCTATTGGCTTGCTCCAATTCTGGCTTTCTGTCATGGTTTTGGGTGCCTCAGCCGAGTTTTGGTTCCTTGAGCGGCAATTTCCTAAAGGATTTCTGGGTCTGAGTTGGTTTTGCCTTCTTCCTTCCCAAATTTTGTATTCTGACGCAATACACACACGAGTTTAGACAGCAGATCCATTATGAAATAAGAAAAACAAAACCGGCGGCGCTCTCCCCGGCTGGATCCGGTTGGGGACCGTGACGGAGTCGCGGTGCGAGTGTCTGCGGCCATGGCCTGCGCTGCCGCACGGTCCCCGGCCGAGCAGGACAGGTTCATCTGCATCTACCCCGCGTACCTGAACAACAAGAAGACCATCACGGAGGGGAGGCGGATCCCGTCAGCAAGGCTGTTGAAAATCCTACAGCTACAGAAATTCAAGATGTGTGCTCAGCAGTTGGACTTAATGTGCTTCTGGAGAAAAATAAAATGTACTCTACAGAATGGAATCGTGATGTTCAGTACAAAGGCAGAGTCCGGGTCCAGCTCAAACAGGAAGATGGCAGCCTTTGTCTCGTGCAGTTCCCATCACGTAAGTCAGTAATGCTGTATGTGGCAGAAATGATACCCAAACTGAAAACAAGGACACAAAAAGCAGGAGGCGGTGATCCAAGCCTTCAACAAGGAGAGGGAAGTAAAAAAGGAAAAGGAAAGAAGAAGAAGTGACCTGGTGTGAGCTTCCAGCACATGACGCCACTGAAAGGGCCACGAGTTGGAAGCTTCTAATTTGAACCTGTGGGGAATAAGCTTTTTGCCCGCATCATTTAATGGAACTGTGAACATCAGTGCCTCCATCTTCATCATCAAACTTGACATTGAAATAAGTGTACGTTGGAAGTTTTTATCTAGTTTTTATGCAGTGTACAAGAAAGAATTTTTTGTCCTTCAATGAAAATCTTTTGTGGAAAGAAGAATATTTTTAAATGCACAGTGGACTGCACCATGAGTTACTTGAAATCCTATATTCCTTTGTCCTCTGTGTAAATGTGTTTCAGGAGGTTTAGTAAGATCTGAAATACATTTTGTTCATCTTTTTAAGTTAATGAATAAAATGTCAAACTGAAAAAAAAAAAAAAAGAAAAACAAAACCAATGAGCGTGTCATGCTTAGAATTCTAGAGGCAGCACGACCAACATGAGTTTTTGTGTTTTGGAAAAAGAAATGGAACCCTTTTGCAGAGGGGAATGATAATTAATTCCCCAAATCAGTTTGCCAGCGATTTTCAGGTGAATTGAATGAGTTTTCCAAAGCCAGTCAGCTGGGAGGGTTGGATGAATCCGGAAGCAGCCTGTTTCCTTGTGATGAAATCAAGCCCACTCTCAAAAAGGACTCTTCCATTTCTTTGGCTCGTTTCACACTTTTCTTCTTTATCATGGTTTGTAATGAATTTTCTGATGTGAGCTTTGATTTTGAGGCTGGAATATGGAGTTCAAGACACGGAAGGAATGGTCTTTTTCAATCAGGGCACAGCTGTTGGCTTGCTCCAATTCTGGCTTTCTGTCATGGTTTTGGGTGCCTCAGCCGAGTTTTGGTTTCTTGAGCGGCAATTTCCTAAAGGATTTCTGGGTCTGAGTTGGTTTTGCCTTCTTTCTTCCCAAATTTTCTATTCTGACACAATACACACACGAGTTTAGACAGCAGATCCATTATGAAATAAAAAAAAAACAAAACCAATGAGCGTGTCATGCTTAGAATTCTAGAGGCAGCACAACAAACATGAGTTTTTGTGTTTTGCAAAAACAAAGGGAACCCTTTTGCAGAGGGGAACGATCATTAATTCCCCAAATCAGTTTGCCAGCGATTTTCAGGTGAATTGAATGAGTTTTCCAAAGCCAGTCAGCTGGGAGGGGTGGATGAATCCGGAAACAGCCTGTTTCCTTGTGACTAAATCAAGCCCACTATCAAAAAGGACTCTTCCATTTCTTTGGCTCTTTGCACATTTTTCTTCTTTATCATGGTTTGTAATGAATTTTCTGATGTGAGCGTTGATTTTGAGGCTGGTACATGGAGTTCAAGACACGGAAGGAATTGTCTTTTTCAATCAGGGCACAGCTATTGGCTTGCTCCAATTCTGGCTTTCTGTCATGGTTTTGGGTGCCTCAGCTGAGTTTTGGTTTCTTGAGCAGCAATTTCCTAAAGGATTTCTGGGTCTGAGTTGGTTTTGCCTTCTTCCTTCCCAAATTTTGTATTCTGATGCAATACACACACGAGTTTAGACAGCAGATCCATTATGAAATAAAAAAAAACATAACCAATGAGCGTGTCATGCTTAGAATTCTAGAGGCAGCACGACCAACATGAGTTTTTGTGTTTTGGACAAAGAAATGGAACCCTTTTGCAGAGGGGAACGATCATTAATTCCCCAAATCAGTTTGCCAGCGATTTTCAGGTGAATTGAATGAGTTTTCCAAAGCCAGTCAGCTGGGAGGGGTGGATGAATCCGGAAACAGCCTGTTTCCTTGTGACTAAATCACGCCCACTATCAAAAAGGACTCTTCCATTTCTTTGGCTCTTTGCACATTTTTCTTCTTTATCATGGTTTGTAATGAATTTTCTGATGTGAGCTTTGATTTTGAGGCTGGAATATGGAGTTCAAGACCCGGAAGGAATGGTCTTTTTCAATCAGGGCACAGCTGTTGGCTTGCTCCAATTCTGGCTTTCTGTCATGGTTTTGGGTGCCTCAGCCGAGTTTTGGTTTCTTGAGCGGAAATTTCCTAAAGGATTTCTGGGTCTGAGTTGGTTTTGCCTTCTTCCTTCCCAAATTTTGTATTCTGATGCAATACACACACGAGTTTAGACAGCAGATCCATTATGAAATAAAAAAAAAAACAAAACCAATGAGCGTGTCATGCTTAGAATTCTAGAGGCAGCACGACCAACATGAGTTTTTGTGTTTTGCAAAAACAAATGGAACCCTTTTGCAGAGGGGAACGATCATTAATTCCCCAAATCAGTTTGCCAGCGATTTTCAGGTGAATTGAATGAGTTTTCCAAAGCCAGTCAGCTGGGAGGGGTGGATGAATCCGGAAACAGCCTGTTTCCTTGTGACTAAATCAAGCCCACTCTCAAAAAGGATTCTTCCATTTCTTTGGCTCTTTGCATATTTTTCTTCTTTATCATGGTTTGTAATGAATTTTCTGATGTGAGCTTTGATTTTGAGGCTGGAATATGGAGTTCAAGACCCGGAAGGAATGGTCTTTTTCAATCAGGGCACAGCTGTTGGCTTGCTCCAATTCTGGCTTTCTGTCATGGTTTTGGGTGCCTCAGCCGAGTTTTGGTTCCTTGAGCGGCAATTTCCTAAAGGATTTCTGGGTCTGAGTTGGTTTTGCCTTCTTCCTTCCCAAATTTTGTAGTCTGATGCAATACACACACGAGTTTAGACAGCAGATCCATTATGAAATAAGAAAAAGAAAACCAATGAGCGTGTCATGCTTAGAATTCTAGAGGCAGCACAACCAACATGAGTTTTTGTGTTTTGCAAAAACAAATGGAACCCTTTTGCAGAGGGGAACGATAATTAATTCCCCAAATCAGTTTGCCAGCGATTTTCAGGTGAATTGAATGAGTTTTCCAAAGCCAGTCAGCTGGGAGGGGTGGATGAATCCGGAAACAGCCTGTTTCCTTGTGACTAAATCACGCCCACTATCAAAAAGGACTCTTCCATTTCTTTGGCTCTTTTCACATTTTTCTTCTTTATCATGGTTTGTAATGAATTTTCTGATGGGAGCTTTGATTTTGAGGCTGGAATATGGAGTTCAAGACACGGAAGGAATGGTCTTTTTCAATCAGGGCACAGCTGTTGGCTTGCTCCAATTCTGGCTTTCTGTCATGGTTTTGGGTGCCTCAGCCGAGTTTTGGTTTCTTGAGCAGCAATTTCCTAAAGGATTTCTGGGTCTGAGTTGGGTTTGCCTTCTTCCTTCCCAAATTTTGTATTCTGACGCAATACACACACGAGTTTAGACAGCAGATCCATTATGAAATAAAAAAAAACAAAACCAATGAGCGTGTCATGCTTAGAATTCTAGAGGCAGCACGACCAACATGAGTTTTTGTGTTTTGGAAAAAGAAATGGAACCCTTTTGCAGAGGGGAATGATCATTAATTCCCCAAATCAGTTTGCCAGCGATTTTCAGGTGAATTGAATGAGTTTTCCAAAGCCAGTCAGCTGGGAGGGGTGGATGAATCCGGAAACAGCCTGTTTCCTTGTGACGAAATCAAGCCCACTCTCAAAAAGGACTCTTCCATTTCTTTGGCTCTTTGCACATTTTTCTTCTTTATCATGGTTTGTAATGAATTTTCTGATGTGAGCTTTGATTGTGAGGCTGGAGTATGGAGTTCAAGACACGGAAGGAATGGTCTTTTTCAATCAGGGCACAGCTGTTGGCTTGCTCCAATTCTGGCTTTCTGTCATGGTTTTGGGTGCCTCAGCCGAGTTTTGGTTCCTTGAGCGGCAATTTCCTAAAGGATTTCTGGGTCTGAGTTGGTTTTGCCTTCTTCCTTCCCAAATTTTGTATTCTGATGCAATACACACACGAGTTTAGACAGCAGATCCATTATGAAATAAAAAAAAAAAGAAACCCAATGAGCGTGTCATGCTTAGAATTCTAGAGGCAGCACGACCAACATGAGTTTTTGTGTTTTGCAAAAACAAATGGAACCCTTTTGCAGAGGGGAACGATCATTAGTTCCCCAAATCAGTTTGCCAGCGATTTTCAGGTGAATTGAATGAGTTTTCCAAAGCCAGTCAGCTGGGAGGGGTGGATGAATCCGGAAACAGCCTGTTTCCTTGTGACGAAATCAAGCCCACTCTCAAAAAGGATTCTTCCATTTCTTTGGCTCTTTGCACATTTTTCTTCTTTATCATGGTTTGTAATGAATTTTCTGATGTGAGCTTTGATTGTGAGGCTGGAATATGGAGTTCAAGACCCGGAAGGAATGTTCTTTTTCAATCAGGGCACAGCTGTTGGCTTGCTCCAATTCTGGCTTTCTGTCATGGTTTTGGGTGCCTCAGCCGAGTTTGGGTTTCTTGAGCGGCAATTTCCTAAAGGATTTCTGGGTCTGAGTTGGTTTTGCCTTCTTCCTTCCCAAATTTTGTAGTCTGATGCAATACACACACGAGTTTAGACAGCAGATCCATTATGAAATAAGAAAAACAAAACCAATGAGCGTGTCATGCTTAGAATTCTAGAGGCAGCACAACCAACATGAGTTTTTGTGTTTTGCAAAAACAAATGGAACCCTTTTGCAGAGGGGAACGATCATTAATTCCCCAAATCAGTTTGCCAGCGATTTCCAGGTGAATTGAATGAGTTTTCCAAAGCCAGTCAGCTGGGAGGGGTGGATGAATCCGGAAACAGCCTGTTTCCTTGTGACTAAATCAAGCCCACTCTCAAAAAGGACTCTTCCATTTCTTTGGCTCTTTGCACATTTTTCTTCTTTATCATGGTTTGTAATGAATTTTCTGATGTGAGCTTTGATTTTGAGGCTGGAATATGGAGTTCAAGACACGGAAGGCATGGTCTTTTTCAATCAAGGCACAGCTGTTGGCTTGCTCCAATTCTGGCTTTCTGTCATGGTTTTGGGTGCCTCAGCCGAGTTTTGGTTCCTTGAGTGGCAATTTCCTAAAGGATTTCTGGGTCTGAGTTGGTTTTGCCTTCTTCCTTCCCAAATTTTGTATTCTGACGCAATACAAACACGAGGTTAGACAGCAGATCCATTATGAAATAAGAAAAACAAAACCAATGAGCGTGTCATGCTTAGAATTCTAGAGGCAGCACGACCAACATGAGTTTTTGTGTTTTGAAAAAACAAATGGAACCCTTTTGCAGAGGGGAACGATCATTAATTCCCCAAATCAGTTTGCCAGCGATTTTCAGGTGAATTGAATGAGTTTTCCAAAGCCAGTCAGCTGGGAGGGGTGGATGAATCTGGAAACAGCCTGTTTCCTTGTGACGAAATCAAGCCCACTCTCAAAAAGGACTCTTCCATTTCTTTGGCTCTTTGCACATTTTTCTTCTTTATCATGGTTTGTAATGAATTTTCTGATGTGAGCTTTGATTGTGAGGCTGGAGTATGGAGTTCAAGACCCGGAAGGAATGGTCTTTTTCAATCAGGGCACAGCTGTTGGCTTGCTCCAATTCTGGCTTTCTGTCATGGTTTTGGGTGCCTCAGCCGAGTTTTGGTTCCTTGAGCGGCAATTTCCTAAAGGATTTCTGGGTCTGAGTTGGTTTTGCCTTCTTCCTTCCCAAATTTTGTATTCTGACGCAATACACACACGAGTTTAGACAGCAGATCCATTATGAAATAAAAAAAAAAAGAAACCCAATGAGCGTGTCATGCTTAGAATTCTAGAGGCAGCACGACCAACATGAGTTTTTGTGTTTTGCAAAAACAAATGGAACCCTTTTGCAGAGGGGAACGATCATTAGTTCCCCAAATCAGTTTGCCAGCGATTTTCAGGTGAATTGAATGAGTTTTCCAAAGCCAGTCAGCTGGGAGGGGTGGATGAATCCGGAAACAGCCTGTTTCCTTGTGACTAAATCAAGCCCACTCTCAAAAAGGATTCTTCCATTTCTTTGGCTCTTTTCACATTTTTCTTCTTTATCATGGTTTGTAATGAATTTTCTGATGTGAGCTTTGATTGTGAGGCTGGAATATGGAGTTCAAGACCCGGAAGGAATGTTCTTTTTCAATCAGGGCACAGCTGTTGGCTTGCTCCAATTCTGGCTTTCTGTCATGGTTTTGGGTGCCTCAGCCGAGTTTAGGTTTCTTGAGCGGCAATTTCCTAAAGGATTTCTGGGTCTGAGTTGGTTTTGCCTTCTTCCTTCCCAAATTTTGTAGTCTGATGCAATACACACACGAGTTTAGACAGCAGATCCATTATGAAATAAGAAAAACAAAACCAATGAGCGTGTCATGCTTAGAATTCTAGAGGCAGCACAACCAACATGAGTTTTTGTGTTTTGCAAAAACAAATGGAACCCTTTTGCAGAGGGGAACGATCATTAATTCCCCAAATCAGTTTGCCAGCGATTTTCAGGTGAATTGAATGAGTTTTCCAAAGCCAGTCAGCTGGGAGGGGTGGATGAATCCGGAAACAGCCTGTTTCCTTGTGACGAAATCAAGCCCGCTCTCAAAAAGGACTCTTCCATTTCTTTGGCTCTTTGCACATTTTTCTTCTTTATCATGGTTTGTAATGAATTTTCTGATGTGAGCTTTGATTGTGAGGCTGGTACATGGAGTTCAAGACACGGAAGGAATTGTCTTTTTCAATCAGGGCACAGCTATTGGCTTGCTCCAATTCTGGCTTTCTGTCATGGTTTTGGGTGCCTCAGCTGAGTTTTGGTTTCTTGAGCAGCAATTTCCTAAAGGATTTCTGGGTCTGAGTTGGTTTTGCCTTCTTCCTTCCCAAATTTTGTATTCTGATGCAATACACACACGAGTTTAGACAGCAGATCCATTATGAAATAAAAAAAAACATAACCAATGAGCGTGTCATGCTTAGAATTCTAGAGGCAGCACGACCAACATGAGTTTTTGTGTTTTGGACAAAGAAATGGAACCCTTTTGCAGAGGGGAACGATCATTAATTCCCCAAATCAGTTTGCCAGCGATTTTCAGGTGAATTGAATGAGTTTTCCAAAGCCAGTCAGCTGGGAGGGGTGGATGAATCCGGAAACAGCCTGTTTCCTTGTGACGAAATCAAGCCCACTCTCAAAAAGGACTCTTCCATTTCTTTGGCTCTTTTCACATTTTTCTTCTTTATCATGGTTTGTAATGAATTTTCTGATGTGAGCTTTGATTGTGAGGCTGGAATATGGAGTTCAAGACCCGGAAGGAATGGTCTTTTTCAATCAGGGCACAGCTGTTGGCTTGCTCCAATTCTGGCTTTCTGTCATGGTTTTGGGTGCCTCAGCCGAGTTTTGGTTTCTTGAGCGGCAATTTCCTAAAGGATTTCTGGGTCTGAGTTGGTTTTGCCTTCTTCCTTCCCAAATTTTGTATTCTGATGCAATACACACACGAGTTTAGACAGCAGATCCATTATGAAATAAAAAAAAAAAGAAACCCAATGACCGTGTCATGCTTAGAATTCTAGAGGCAGCACAACAAACATGAGTTTTTGTGTTTTGCAAAAACAAATGGAACCCTTTTGCAGAGGGGAACGATCATTCATTCCGCAAATCAGTTTGCCAGCGATTTTCAGGTGAATTGAATGAGTTTTCCAAAGCCAGTCAGCTGGGAGGGGTGGATGAATCCGGAAACAGCCTGTTTCCTTGTGACGAAATGAAGCCCACTCTCAAAAAGGACTCTTCCATTTCTTTGGCTCGTTGCACATTTTTCTTCTTTATCATGGTTTGTAATGAATTTTCTGATGTGAGCTTTGATTTTGAGGCTGGAATATGGAGTTCAAGACACGGAAGGAATGGTCTTTTTCAATCAGGGCACAGCTGTTGGCTTGCTCCAATTCTGGCTTTCTGTCATGGTTTTGGGTGCCTCAGCCGAGTTTTGGTTTCTTGAGCAGCAATTTCCTAAAGGATTTCTGGGTCTGAGTTGGTTTTGCCTTCTTCCTTCCCAAATTTTGTATTCTGATGCAATACACACACGAGTTTAGACAGCAGATCCATTATGAAATAAAAAAAAAAAAAACAAAACCAATTAGCGTGACATGCTTAGAATTCTAGAGGCAGCACGACCAACATGAGTTTTTGTGTTTTGGACAAAGAAATGGAACCCTTTTGCAGAGGGGAACGATCATTAATTCCCCAAATCAGTTTGCCAGCGATTTTCAGGTGAATTGAATGAGTTTTCCAAAGCCAGTCAGCTGGGAGGGGTGGATGAATCTGGAAACAGCCTGTTTCCTTGTGACGAAATGAAGCCCACTATCCAAAAGGACTCTTCCATTTCTTTGGCTCTTTGCACATTTTTCTTCTTTATCATGGTTTGTAATGAATTTTCTGATGTGAGCTTTGATTTTGAGGCTGGAATATGGAGTTCAAACACGGAAGGCATGGTCTTTTTCAATCAAGTCACAGCTGTTGGCTTGCTCCAATTCTGGCTTTCTGTCATGGTTTTGGGTGCCTCAGCCGAGTTTTGGTTCCTTGAGTGGCAATTTCCTAAAGGATTTCTGGGTCTGAGTTGGTTTTGCCTTCTTCCTTCCCAAATTTTGTATTCTGACGCAATACACACACGAGTTTAGACAGCAGATCCATTATGAAATAAGAAAAACAAAACCAATGAGCGTGTCATGCTTAGAATTCTAGAGGCAGCACGACCAACATGAGTTTTTGTGTTTTGCAAAAACAAATGGAACCCTTTTGCAGAGGGGAACGATCATTTATTCCCCAAATCAGTTTGCCAGCGATTTTCAGATGAATTGAATGAGTTTTCCAAAGCCAGACAGCTGGGAGGGGTGGATGAATCCGGAAACAGCCTGTTTCCTTGTGACTAAATCAAGCCCGCTCTCAAAAAGGACTCTTCCATTTCTTTGGCTCTTTGCACATTTTTCTTCTTTATCATGGTTTGTAATGAATTTTCTGATGTGAGCTTTGATTTTGAGGCTGGAATATGGAGTTCAAGACACGGAAGGAATGGTCTTTTTCAATCAGGGCACAGCTGTTGGCTTGCTCCAATTCTGGCTTTCTGTCATGGTTTTGGGTGCCTCAGCCGAGTTTTGGTTTCTTCAGCGGCAATTTCCTAAAGGATTTCTGGGTCTGAGTTGGTTTTGCCTTCTTCCTTCCCAAATTTTCTATTCTGACGCAATACACATACGAGTTTAGACAGCAGATCCATTATGAAATAAAAAAAAAAAAAACAAAACCAATGAGCGTGTCATGCTTAGAATTCTAGAGGCAGCACAACAAACATGAGTTTTTGTGTTTTGCAAAAACAAATGGAACCCTTTTGCAGAGGGGAACGATCATTCATTCCGCAAATCAGTTTGCCAGCGATTTTCAGGTGAATTGAATGAGTTTTCCAAAGCCAGTCAGCTGGGAGGGGTGGATGAATCCGGAAACAGCCTGTTTCCTTGTGACGAAATCAAGCCCGCTCTCAAAAAGGACTCTTCCATTTCTTTGGCTCTTTGCACATTTTTCTTCTTTATCATGGTTTGTAATGAATTTTCTGATGTGAGCTTTGATTTTGAGGCTGGAATATGGAGTTCAAGACACGGAAGGCATGGTCTTTTTCAATCAAGGCACAGCTGTTGGCTTGCTCCAATTCTGGCTTTCTGTCATGCTTTTGGGTGCCTCAGCCGAGTTTTGGTTCCTTGAGCGGCAATTTCCTAAAGGATTTCTGGGTCTGAGTTGGTTTTGCCTTCTTCCTTCCCAAATTTTGTATTCTGACGCAATACACACACGAATTTAGACAGCAGATCCATTATGAAATAAGAAAAACCAAACCAATTCACGTGTCATGCTTAGAATTCTAGAGCAGCACGACCAACATGAGTTTTTGTGTTTTGCAAAAACAAATGGAACCCTTTTGCAGAGGGGAACGATCATTAATTCCCCAAATCAGTTTGCCAGCGATTTTCAGGTGAATTGAATGAGTTTTCCAAAGCCAGTCAGCTGGGAGGGGTGGATGAATCCGGAAACAGCCTGTTTCCTTGTGACTAAATCAAGCCCGCTCTCAAAAAGCACTCTTCCATTTCTTTGGCTCTTTGCACATTTTTCTTCTTTATCATGGTTTGTAATGAATTTTCTGATGTGAGCTTTGATTGTGAGGCTGGAATATGGAGTTCAAGACACGGAAGGCATGGTCTTTTTCAATCAGGGCACAGCTGTTGGCTTGCTCCAATTCTGGCTTTGTGTCATGGTTTTGGGTGCCTCAGCCGAGTTTTGGTTTCTTGAGCGGCAGTTTCCTAAAGGATTTCTGGGTCTGAGTTGGTTTTGCCTTCTTCCTTCCCAAATTTTGTATTCTGACGCAATACACACACGAGTTTAGACAGCAGATCCATTATGAAATTAAAAAACCAAAACCAACTAGCGTGTCATGCTTAGAATTCTAGAGGCAGCACGACCAACATGAGTTTTTGTGTTTTGGACAAAGAAATGGAACCATTTGCAGAGGGGAACGATCATTAATTCCCCAAATCAGTTTGCCAGCGATTTTCAGGTGAATTGAATGAGTTTTCCAAAGCCAGTCAGCTGGGAGGGGTGGATGAATCCGGAAACAGCCTGTTTCCTTGTGACTAAATCAAGCCCACTCTCAAAAAGGACTCTTCCATTTCTTTGGCTCTTTGCACATTTTTCTTCTTTATCATGGTTTGTAATGAATTTTCTGATGTGAGCTTTGATTGTGAGGCTGGAATATGGAGTTCAAGACACGGAAGGAATGGTCTTTTTCAATCAGGGCACAGCTGTTGGCTTGCTCCAATTCTGGCTTTCTGTCATGGTTTTGGGTGCCTCAGCCGAGTTTTGGTTTCTTGAGCGGCAATTTCCTAAAGGATTTCTGGGTCTGAGTTGGTTTTGCCTTCTCCCTTCCCAAATTTTGTATTCAGACGCAATACACACACGAGTTTAGACAGCAGATCCATTATGAAATAAGAAAAACAAAACCAATTCACGTGTCATGCTTAGAATTCTAGAGGCAGCACGACCAACATGAGTTTTTGTGTTTTGCAAAAACAAATGGAACCCTTTTGCAGAGGGGAACGATCATTAATTCCCCAAATCAGTTTGCCAGCGATTTTCAGGTGAATTGAATGAGTTTTCCAAAGCCAGTCAGCTGGGAGGGGTGGATGAATCCGGAAACAGCCTGTTTCCTTGTGACGAAATCAAGCCCGCTCTCAAAAAGGACTCTTCCATTTCTTTGGCTCTTTGCACATTTTTCTTCTTTATCATGGTTTGTAATGAATTTTCTGATGTGAGCTTTGATTTTGAGGCTGGAATATGGAGTTCAAGACACGGAAGGAATGGTCTTTTTCAATCAGGGCACAGCTGTTGGCTTGCTCCAATTCTGGCTTTCTGTCATGGTTTTGGGTGCCTCAGCCGAGTTTTGGTTTCTTGAGCGGCAATTTCCTAAAGGATTTCTGGGTCTGAGTTGGTTTTGCCTTCTTCCTTCCCAAATTTTGTATTCTGACGCAATACACACACGAGTTTAGACAGCAGCTCCATTATGAAATAAGAAAAACAAAACCAATGAGCGTGTCATGCTTAGAATTCTAGAGGCAGCACGACCAACATGAGTTTTTGTGTTTTGCAAAAACAAATGGAACCCTTTTGCAGAGGGGAACGATCATTAATTCCCCAAATCAGTTTGCCAGCGATTTTCAGGTGAATTGAATGAGTTTTCCAAAGCCAGTCAGCTGGGAGGGGTGGATGAATCCGGAAACAGCCTGTTTCCTTGTGACGAAATCAAGCCCGCTCTCAAAAAGGACTCTTCCATTTCTTTGGCTCTTTGCACATTTTTCTTCTTTATCATGGTTTGTAATGAATTTTCTGATGTGAACTTTGATTTTGAGGCTGGAATATGGAGTTCAAGACACGGAAGGAATGGTCTTTTTCAATCAGGGCACAGCTGTTGGCTTGCTCCAATTCTGGCTTTCTGTCATGGTTTTGGATGCCTCAGCCGAGTTTTGGTTCCTTGAGCGGCAATTTCCTAAAGGATTTCTGGGTCTGAGTTGGTTTTGCCTTCTTCCTTCCCAAATTTTGTATTCTGACGCAATACACACACGAGTTAAGACAGCAGCTCCATTATGAAATAAATAAAACAAAACCAATTCACGTGTCATGCTTAGAATTCTAGAGGCAGCACGACCAACATGAGTTTTTGTGTTTTGGACAAAGAAATGGAACCCTTTTGCAGAGGGGAACGATCATTAATTCCCTAAATCAGTTTCCCAGCGATTTTCAGGTGAATTGAATGAGTTTTCCAAAGCCAGTCAGCTGGGAGGGGTGGATGAATCCGGAAACAGCCTGTTTCCTTGTGACGAAATCAAGCCCGCTCTCAAAAAGGACTCTTCCATTTCTTTGGCTCTTTGCACATTTTTCTTCTTTATCATGGTTTGTAATGAATTTTCTGATGTGAGCTTTGATTTTGAGGCTGGAATATGGAGTTCAAGACACGGAAGGCATGGTCTTTTTCAATCAGGGCACAGCTGTTGGCTTGCTCCAATTCTGGCTTTGTGTCATGGTTTTGGGTGCCTCAGCCGAGTTTTGGTTTCTTGAGCGGCAATTTCCTAAAGGATTTCTGGGTCTGAGTTGGTTTTGCCTTCTTCCTTCCCAAATTTTGTATTCTGACGCAATACACACACGAGTTTAGACAGCAGATCCATTATGAAATAAGAAAAACAAAACCAATTCACGTGTCATGCTTAGAATTCTAGAGGCAGCACGACCAACATGAGTTTTTGTGTTTTGGAAAAAGAAATGGAACCCTTTTGCAGAGGGGAACGATCATTAATTCCCCAAATCAGTTTGCCAGCGATTTTCAGGTGAATTGAATGAGTTTTCCAAAGCCAGTCAGCTGGGAGGGGTGGATGAATCCGGAAACAGCCTGTTTCCTTGTGACTAAATCAAGCCCACTCTCAAAAAGGACTCTTCCATTTCTTTGGCTCTTTGCACATTTTTCTTCTTTATCATGGTTTGTAATGAATTTTCTGATGTGAGC
Source organism: Oryctolagus cuniculus (assembly GCF_051225735.1). Taxonomy (NCBI): domain Eukaryota; kingdom Metazoa; phylum Chordata; class Mammalia; order Lagomorpha; family Leporidae; genus Oryctolagus; species Oryctolagus cuniculus. The sequence goes on along the minus strand of NC_142879.1, from coordinate 80,171,572 downwards.
TTTGATTGTGAGGCTGGAATATGGAGTTCAAGACACGGAAGGAATGGTCTTTTTCAATCAGGGCACAGCTGTTGGCTTGCTCCAATTCTGGCTTTCTGTCATGGTTTTGGGTGCCTCAGCCGAGTTTTGGTTTCTTGAGCGGCAATTTCCTAAAGGATTTCTGGGTCTGAGTTGGTTTTGCCTTCTCCCTTCCCAAATTTTGTATTCTAACGCAATACACACACGAGTTTAGACAGCAGATCTATTCGGAAATAAAAAAAAAAAACAAAACCAATTCGCGTGTCATGCTTAGAATTCTAGAGGCAGCACGACCAACATGAGTTTTTGTGTTTTGCAAAAACAAATGGAACCCTTTTGCAGAGGGGAACGATTATTAATTCCCCAAATCAGTTTGCCAGCGATTTTCAGGTGAATTGAATGAGTTTTCCAAAGCCAGTCAGCTGGGAGGGGTGGATGAATCCGGAAACAGCCTGTTTCCTTGTGACGAAATCAAGCCCACTATCAAAAAGGACTCTTCCATTTCTTTGGCTCTTTGCACATTTTTCTTCTTTATCATGGTTTGTAATGAATTTTCTGATGTGAGCTTTGATTTTGAGGCTGGAATATGGAGTTCAAGACACGGAAGGAATGGTCTTTTTCAATCAGGGCACAGCTGTTGGCTTGCTCCAATTCTGGCTTTCTGTCATGGTTTTGGGTGCCTCAGCCGAGTTTTGGTTTCTTGAGTGGCAATTTCCTGAAGGATTTCTGGGTCTGAGTTGGTTTTGCCTTCTTCCTTCCCAAATTTTGTATTGTGACGCAATACACACACGAGTTTAGACAGCAGATCCATTATGAAATAAGAAAAACAAAACCAATGTGCGTGTCATGCTTGGAATTCTAGAGGCAGCACAACCAACATGAGTTTTTGTGTTTTGCAAAAACAAATGGAAACCTTTTGCAGAGGGGAACGATCATTAATTCCCCAAATCAGTTTGCCAGCGATTTTCAGGTGAATTGAATGAGTTTTCCAAAGCCAGTCAGCTGGGAGGGGTGGATGAATCCGGAAACAGCCTGTTTCCTTGTGACGAAATCAAGCCCACTCTCAAAAAGGACTCTTCCATTTCTTTGGCTCTTTTCACATTTTTCTTCTTTATCATGGTTTGTAATGAATTTTCTGATGTGAGCTTTGATTTTGAGGCTGGAATATGGAGTTCAAGACACGGAAGGCATGGTCTTTTTCAATCAGGGCACAGCTGTTGGCTTGCTCCAATTCTGGCTTTCTGTCATGGTTTTGGGTGCCTCAGCCGAGTTGTGGTTTCTTGAGCGGCAATTTCCTAAAGGATTTCTGGGTCTGAGTTGGTTTTGCCTTCTTCCTTCCCAAATTTTGTATTCTGACGCAATACACACACGAGTTTAGACAGCAGATCCATTATGAAATAAGAAAAACAAAACCAATTCACGTGTCATGCTTAGAATTCTAGAGGCAGCACGACCAACATGAGTTTTTGTGTTTTGCAAAAACAAATGGAACCCTTTTGCAGAGGGGAACGATCATTAATTCCCCAAATCAGTTTGCCAGCGATTTTCAGGTGAATTGAATGAGTTTTCCAAAGCCAGTCAGCTGGGAGGGGTGGATGAATCCGGAAACAGCCTGTTTCCTTGTGACTAAATCAAGCCCACTCTCAAAAAGGACTCTTCCATTTCTTTGGCTCTTTGCACATTTTTCTTCTTTATCATGGTTTGTAATGAATTTTCTGATGTGAGCTTTGATTGTGAGGCTGGAATATGGAGTTCAAGACACGGAAGGAATGGTCTTTTTCAATCAGGGCACAGCTGTTGGCTTGCTCCAATTCTGGCTTTCTGTCATGGTTTTGGGTGCCTCAGCCGAGTTTTGGTTTCTTGAGCGGCAATTTCCTAAAGGATTTCTGGGTCTGAGTTGGTTTTGCCTTCTCCCTTCCCAAATTTTGTATTCTAACGCAATACACACACGAGTTTAGACAGCAGATCTATTCGGAAATAAAAAAAAAAAACAAAACCAATTCGCGTGTCATGCTTAGAATTCTAGAGGCAGCACGACCAACATGAGTTTTTGTGTTTTGCAAAAACAAATGGAACCCTTTTGCAGAGGGGAACGATTATTAATTCCCCAAATCAGTTTGCCAGCGATTTTCAGGTGAATTGAATGAGTTTTCCAAAGCCAGTCAGCTGGGAGGGGTGGATGAATCCGGAAACAGCCTGTTTCCTTGTGACGAAATCAAGCCCACTATCAAAAAGGACTCTTCCATTTCTTTGGCTCTTTGCACATTTTTCTTCTTTATCATGGTTTGTAATGAATTTTCTGATGTGAGCTTTGATTTTGAGGCTGGAATATGGAGTTCAAGACACGGAAGGAATGGTCTTTTTCAATCAGGGCACAGCTGTTGGCTTGCTCCAATTCTGGCTTTCTGTCATGGTTTTGGGTGCCTCAGCCGAGTTTTGGTTTCTTGAGTGGCAATTTCCTGAAGGATTTCTGGGTCTGAGTTGGTTTTGCCTTCTTCCTTCCCAAATTTTGTATTGTGACGCAATACACACACGAGTTTAGACAGCAGATCCATTATGAAATAAGAAAAACAAAACCAATGTGCGTGTCATGCTTGGAATTCTAGAGGCAGCACAACCAACATGAGTTTTTGTGTTTTGCAAAAACAAATGGAAACCTTTTGCAGAGGGGAACGATCATTAATTCCCCAAATCAGTTTGCCAGCGATTTTCAGGTGAATTGAATGAGTTTTCCAAAGCCAGTCAGCTGGGAGGGGTGGATGAATCCGGAAACAGCCTGTTTCCTTGTGACGAAATCAAGCCCACTCTCAAAAAGGACTCTTCCATTTCTTTGGCTCTTTTCACATTTTTCTTCTTTATCATGGTTTGTAATGAATTTTCTGATGTGAGCTTTGATTATGAGGCTGGAATATGGAGTTCAAGACACGGAAGGCATGGTCTTTTTCAATCAGGGCACAGCTGTTGGCTTGCTCCAATTCTGGCTTTCTGTCATGGTTTTGGGTGCCTCAGCCGAGTTGTGGTTTCTTGAGCGGCAATTTCCTAAAGGATTTCTGGGTCTGAGTTGGTTTTGCCTTCTCCCTTCCCAAATTTTGTATTCTGATGCAATACACACACGAGTTTAGACAGCAGATCCATTATGAAATAAAAAAAACAAAACCAATTCACGTGTCATGCTTAGAATTCTAGAGGCAGCACGACCAACATGAGTTTTTGTGTTTTGCAAAAGCAAATGGAACCCTTTTGCAGAGGGGAACGATCATTCATTCCGCAAATCAGTTTGCCAGCGATTTTCAGGTGAATTGAATGAGTTTTCCAAAGCCAGTCAGCTGGGAGGGGTGGATGAATCCGGAAACAGCCTGTTTCCTTGTGACGAAATCAAGCCCACTCTCAAAAAGGACTCTTGCATTTCTTTGGCTCTTTGCACATTTTTCTTCTTTATCATGGTTTGTAATGAATTTTCTGATGTGAGCTTTGATTTTGAGGCTGGAATATGGAGTTCAAGACACGGAAGGAATGGTCTTTTTCAATCAGGGCACAGCTGTTGGCTTGCTCCAATTCTGGCTTTCTGTCATGGTTTTGGGTGCCTCAGCCGAGTTTTGGTTTCTTGAGCAGCAATTTCCTAAAGGATTTCTGGGTCTGAGTTGGTTTTGCCTTCTTCCTTCCCAAATTTTGTATTCTGATGCAATACACACACGAGTTTAGACAGCAGATCCTTTATGAAATAAAAAAAAAAACAAAACCAATTAGCGTGACATGCTTAGAATTCTAGAGGGAGCACGACCAACATGAGTTTTTGTGTTTTGGACAAAGAAATGGAACCCTTTTGCAGAGGGGAACGATCATTAATTCCCCAAATCAGTTTGCCAGCGATTTTCAGGTGAATTGAATGAGTTTTCCAAAGCCAGTCAGCTGGGAGGGGTGGATGAATCCGGAAACAGCCTGTTTCCTTGTGACTAAATCAAGCCCACTATCCAAAAGGACTCTTCCATTTCTTTGGCTCTTTGCACATTTTTCTTCTTTATCATGGTTTGTAATGAATTTTCTGATGTGAGCTTTGATTTTGAGGCTGGAATATGGAGTTCAAGACACGGAAGGCATGGTCTTTTTCAATCAAGGCACAGCTGTTGGCTTGCTCCAATTCTGGCTTTCTGTCATGGTTTTGGGTGCCTCAGCCGAGTTTTGGTTCCTTGAGTGGCAATTTCCTAAAGGATTTCTGGGTCTGAGTTGGTTTTGCCTTCTTCCTTCCCAAATTTTGTATTCTGACGCAATACACACACGAGTTTAGACAGCAGCTCCATTATGAAATAAGAAAAACAAAACCAATTCACGTGTCATGCTTAGAATTCTAGAGGCAGCACGACCAACATGAGTTTTTGTGTTTTGAACAAAGAAATGGAAGCCTTTTGCAGAGGGGAACGATCATTAATTCCCCAAATCAGTTTGCCAGCGATTTTCAGATGAATTGAATGAGTTTTCCAAAGCCAGTCAGCTGGGAGGGGTGGATGAATCTGGAAACAGCCTGTTTCCTTGTGACGAAATCAAGCCCACTCTCAAAAAGGACTCTTCCATTTCTTTGGCTCTTTGCACATTTTTCTTCTTTATCATGGTTTGTAATGAATTTTCTGATGTGAGCTTTGATTTTGAGGCTGGAATATGGAGTTCAAGACACGGAAGGAATGGTCTTTTTCAATCAGGGCACAGCTGTTGGCTTGCTCCAATTCTGGCTTTCTGTCATGGTTTTGGGTGCCTCAGCCGAGTTTTGGTTCCTTGAGCGGCAATTTCCTAAAGGATTTCTGGGTCTGAGTTGGTTTTGCCTTCTTCCTTCCCAAATTTTGTATTCTGACGCAATACACACACGAGTTTAGACTGCAGATCCATTATGAAATAAGAGAAACAAAACCAATTCACGTGTCATGCTTAGAATACTAGAGGCAGCACGACCAACATGAGTTTTTGTGTTTTGGACAAAGAAATGGAACCCTTTTGCAGAGGGGAACGATCATTAATTCCCCAAATCAGTTTGCCAGCGATTTTCAGGTGAATTGAATGAGTTTTCCAAAGCCAGTCAGCTGGGAGGGGTGGATGAATCCGGAAACAGCCTGTTTCCTTGTGACGAAATCAAGCCCACTATCAAAAAGGACTCTTCCATTTCTTTGGCTCTTTGCACATTTTTCTTCTTTATCATGGTTTGTAATGAATTTTCTGATGTGAGCTTTGATTTTGAGGCTGGAATATGGAGTTCAAGACACGGAAGGTATGGTCTTTTTCAATCAGGGCACAGCTGTTGGCTTGCTCCAATTCTGGCTTTCTGTCATGGTTTTGGGTGCCTCAGCCGAGTTTTGGTTCCTTGAGCGGCAATTTCCTAAAGGATTTCTGGGTCTGAGTTGGTTTTGCCTTCTTCCTTCCCAAATTTTGTGTTCTGATGCAATACACACACGAGTTTAGACAGCAGATCCATTATGAAATAAGAAAAACAAAACCAATTCACGTGTCATGCTTAGAATTCTAGAGGCAGCACGACCAACATGAGTTTTTGTGTTTTGGACAAAGAAATGGAAGCCTTTTGCAGAGGGGAACGATCATTAATTCCCCAAATCAGTTTGCCAGCGATTTTCAGATGAATTGAATGAGTTTTCCAAAGCCAGTCAGCTGGGAGGGGTGGATGAATCTGGAAACAGCCTGTTTCCTTGTGACGAAATCAAGCCCACTCTCAAAAAAGACTCTTCCATTTCTTTGGCTCTTTGCACATTTTTCTTCTTTATCATGGTTTGTAATGAATTTTCTGATGTGAGCTTTGATTTTGAGGCTGGAATATGGAGTTCAAGACCCGGAAGGAATGGTCTTTTTCAATCAGGGCACAGCTGTTGGCTTGCTCCAATTCTGGCTTTCTGTCATGGTTTTGGGTGCCTCAGCCGAGTTTTGGTTCCTTGAGCGGCAATTTCCTAAAGGATTTCTGGGTCTGAGTTGGTTTTGCCTTCTTCCTTCCCAAATTTTGTATTCTGACGCAATACACACACGAGTTTAGACAGCAGATCCATTATGAAATAAGAGAAACAAAACCAATTCACGTGTCATGCTTAGAATACTAGAGGCAGCACGACCAACATGAGTTTTTGTGTTTTGGACAAAGAAATGGAACCCTTTTGCAGAGGGGAACGATCATTAATTCCCCAAATCAGTTTGCCAGCGATTTTCAGGTGAATTGAATGAGTTTTCCAAAGCCAGTCAGCTGGGAGGGGTGGATGAATCCGGAAACAGCCTGTTTCCTTGTGACGAAATCAAGCCCACTATCAAAAAGGACTCTTCCATTTCTTTGGCTCTTTGCACATTTTTCTTCTTTATCATGGTTTGTAATGAATTTTCTGATGTGAGCTTTGATTTTGAGGCTGGAATATGGAGTTCAAGACACGGAAGGTATGGTCTTTTTCAATCAGGGCACAGCTGTTGGCTTGCTCCAATTCTGGCTTTCTGTCATGGTTTTGGGTGCCTCAGCCGAGTTTTGGTTCCTTGAGCGGCAATTTCCTAAAGGATTTCTGGGTCTGAGTTGGTTTTGCCTTCTTCCTTCCCAAATTTTGTGTTCTGATGCAATACACACACGAGTTTAGACAGCAGATCCATTATGAAATAAGAAAAACAAAACCAATTCACGTGTCATGCTTAGAATTCTAGAGGCAGCACGACCAACATGAGTTTTTGTGTTTTGCAAAAACAAATGGAACCCTTTTGCAGAGGGGAACGATCATTAATTCCCCAAATCAGTTTGCCAGCGATTTTCAGATGAATTGAATGAGTTTTCCAAAGCCAGTCAGCTGGGAGGGGTGGATGAATCTGGAAACAGCCTGTTTCCTTGTGACGAAATCAAGCCCACTCTCAAAAAGGACTCTTCCATTTCTTTGGCTCTTTGCACATTTTTCTTCTTTATCATGGTTTGTAATGAATTTTCTGATGTGAGCTTTGATTTTGAGGCTGGAATATGGAGTTCAAGACCCGGAAGGAATGGTCTTTTTCAATCAGGGCACAGCTGTTGGCTTGCTCCAATTCTGGCTTTCTGTCATGGTTTTGGGTGCCTCAGCCGAGTTTTGGTTCCTTGAGCGGCAATTTCCTAAAGGATTTCTGGGTCTGAGTTGGTTTTGCCTTCTTCCTTCCCAAATTTTGTATTCTGACGCAATACACACACGAGTTTAGACAGCAGATCCATTATGAAATAAGAGAAACAAAACCAATTCACGTGTCATGCTTAGAATACTAGAGGCAGCACGACCAACATGAGTTTTTGTGTTTTGGACAAAGAAATGGAACCCTTTTGCAGAGGGGAACGATCATTAATTCCCCAAATCAGTTTGCCAGCGATTTTCAGGTGAATTGAATGAGTTTTCCAAAGCCAGTCAGCTGGGAGGGGTGGATGAATCCGGAAACAGCCTGTTTCCTTGTGACTAAATCAAGCCCACTATCAAAAAGGACTCTTCCATTTCTTTGGCTCTTTGCACATTTTTCTTCTTTATCATGGTTTGTAATGAATTTTCTGATGTGAGCTTTGATTTTGAGGCTGGAATATGGAGTTCAAGACCCGGAAGGAATGGTCTTTTTCAATCAGGGCACAGCTGTTGGCTTGCTCCAATTCTGGCTTTCTGTCATGGTTTTGGGTGCCTCAGCCGAGTTTTGGTTCCTTGAGCGGCAATTTCCTAAAGGATTTCTGGGTCTGAGTTGGTTTTGCCTTCTTCCTTCCCAAATTTTGTGTTCTGATGCAATACACACACGAGTTTAGACAGCAGATCCATTATGAAATAAAAAAAAAAAAACAAAACCAATTAGCGTGACATGCTTAGAATTCTAGAGGGAGCACGACCAACATGAGTTTTTGTGTTTTGGACAAAGAAATGGAACCCTTTTGCAGAGGGGAACGATCATTAATTCCCCAAATCAGTTTGCCAGCGATTTTCAGGTGAATTGAATGAGTTTTCCAAAGCCAGTCAGCTGGGAGGGGTGGATGAATCCGGAAACAGCCTGTTTCCTTGTGACGAAATGAAGCCCACTATCAAAAAGGACTCTTCCATTTCTTTGGCTCTTTGCACATTTTTCTTCTTTATCATGGTTTGTAATGAATTTTCTGATGTGAGCTTTGATTTTGAGGCTGGAATATGGAGTTCAAGACACGGAAGGCATGGTCTTTTTCAATCAAGGCACAGCTGTTGGCTTGCTCCAATTCTGGCTTTCTGTCATGGTTTTGGGTGCCTCAGCCGAGTTTTGGTTCCTTGAGTGGCAATTTCCTAAAGGATTTCTGGGTCTGAGTTGGTTTTGCCTTCTTCCTTCCCAAATTTTGTATTCTGACGCAATACACACACGAGTTTAGACAGCAGATCCATTATGAAATAAGAAAAAGAAAACCAATTCACGTGTCATGCTTAGAATTCTAGAGGCAGCACGACCAACATGAGTTTTTGTGTTTTGCAAAAACAAATGGAACCCTTTTGCAGAGGGGAACGATCATTAATTCCCCAAATCAGTTTGCCAGCGATTTTCAGATGAATTGAATGAGTTTTCCAAAGCCAGTCAGCTGGGAGGGGTGGATGAATCCGGAAACAGCCTGTTTCCTTGTGACGAAATCAAGCCCGCTCTCAAAAAGGACTCTTCCATTTCTTTGGCTCTTTGCACATTTTTCTTCTTTATCATGGTTTGTAATGAATTTTCTGATGTGAGCTTTGATTTTGAGGCTGGAATATGGAGTTCAAGACCCGGAAGGAATGGTCTTTTTCAATCAGGGCACAGCTGTTGGCTTGCTCCAATTCTGGCTTTCTGTCATGGTTTTGGGTGCCTCAGCCGAGTTTTGGTTTCTTGAGCGGCAATTTCCTAAAGGATTTCTGGGTCTGAGTTGGTTTTGCCTTCTTCCTTCCCAAATTTTGTATTCTGACGCAATACACACACGAGTTTAGACAGCAGATCCATTATGAAATAAAAAAACCAAAACCAACTAGCGTGTCATGCTTAGAATTCTAGAGGCAGCACGACCAACATGAGTTTTTGTGTTTTGCAAAAACAAATGGAACCCTTTTGCAGAGGGGAACGATCATTAATTCCCCAAATCAGTTTGCCAGCGATTTTCAGGTGAATTGAATGAGTTTTCCAAAGCCAGTCAGCTGGGAGGGGTGGATGAATCTGGAAACAGCCTGTTTCCTTGTGACGAAATCAAGCCCACTCTCAAAAAGGACTCTTCCATTTCTTTGGCTCTTTGCACATTTTTCTTCTTTATCATGGTTTGTAATGAATTTTCTGATGTGAGCTTTGATTTTGAGGCTGGAATATGGAGTTCAAGACACGGAAGGAATGGTCTTTTTCAATCAGGGCACAGCTGTTGGCTTGCTCCAATTCTGGCTTTCTGTCATGGTTTTGGGTGCCTCAGCCGAGTTTTGGTTCCTTGAGCGGCAATTTCCTAAAGGATTTCTGGGTCTGAGTTGGTTTTGCCTTCTTCCTTCCCAAATTTTGTATTCTGACGCAATACACACACGAGTTTAGACAGCAGATCCATTATGAAATAAGAAAAACAAAACCAATTCACGTGTCATGCTTAGAATACTAGAGGCAGCACGACCAACATGAGTTTTTGTGTTTTGGACAAAGAAATGGAACCCTTTTGCAGAGGGGAACGATCATTAATTCCCCAAATCAGTTTGCCAGCGATTTTCAGGTGAATTGAATGAGTTTTCCAAAGCCAGTCAGCTGGGAGGGGTGGATGAATCCGGAAACAGCCTGTTTCCTTGTGACGAAATCAAGCCCACTATCAAAAAGGACTCTTCCATTTCTTTGGCTCTTTGCACATTTTTCTTCTTTATCATGGTTTGTAATGAATTTTCTGATGTGAGCTTTGATTTTGAGGCTGGAATATGGAGTTCAAGACACGGAAGGAATGGTCTTTTTCAATCAGGGCACAGCTGTTGGCTTGCTCCAATTCTGGCTTTCTGTCATGGTTTTGGGTGCCTCAGCCGAGTTTTGGTTCCTTGAGCGGCAATTTCCTAAAGGATTTCTGGGTCTGAGTTGGTTTTGCCTTCTTCCTTCCCAAATTTTGTATTCTGACGCAATACACACACGAGTTTAGACAGCAGATCCATTATGAAATAAGAAAAACAAAACCAATGAGCGTGTCATGCTTAGAATTCTAGAGGCAGCACGACCAACATGAGTTTTTGTGTTTTGCAAAAACAAATGGAACCCTTTTGCAGAGGGGAACGATCATTAATTCCCCAAATCAGTTTGCCAGCGATTTTCAGGTGAATTGAATGAGTTTTCCAAAGCCAGTCAGCTGGGAGGGGTGGATGAATCCGGAAACAGCCTGTTTCCTTGTGACTAAATCAAGCCCGCTCTCAAAAAGGACTCTTCCATTTCTTTGGCTCTTTGCACATTTTTCTTCTTTATCATGGTTTGTAATGAATTTTCTGCTGTGAGCTTTGATTTTGAGGCTGGAATATGGAGTTCAAGACACGGAAGGAATGGTCTTTTTCAATCAGGGCACAGCTGTTGGCTTGCTCCAATTCTGGCTTTGTGTCATGGTTTTGGGTGCCTCAGCCGAGTTGTGGTTTCTTGAGTGGCAATTTCCTAAAGGATTTCTGGGTCTGAGTTGGTTTTGCCTTCTTCCTTCCCAAATTTTGTATTGTGACGCAATACACACACGAGTTTAGACAGCAGATCCATTATGAAATAAGAAAAACAAAACCAATTCACGTGTCATGCTTAGAATTCTAGAGGCAGCACGACCTTCATGAGTTTTTGTGTTTTGCAAAAACAAATGGAAACCTTTTGCAGAGGGGAACGATCATTAATTCCCCAAATCAGTTTGCCAGCGATTTTCAGGTGAATTGAATGAGTTTTCCAAAGCCAGTCAGCTGGGAGGGGTGGATGAATCCGGAAACAGCCTGTTTCCTTGTGACGAAATCAAGCCCGCTCTCAAAAAGGACTCTTCCATTTCTTTGGCTCTTTGCACATTTTTCTTCTTTATCATGGTTTGTAATGAATTTTCTGATGTGAGCTTTGATTTTGAGGCTGGAATATGGAGTTCAAGACCCGGAAGGAATGGTCTTTTTCAATCAGGGCACAGCTGTTGGCTTGCTCCAATTCTGGCTTTCTGTCATGGTTTTGGGTGCCTCAGCCGAGTTTTGGTTTCTTGAGCGGCAATTTCCTAAAGGATTTCTGGGTCTGAGTTGGTTTTGCCTTCTTCCTTCCCAAATTTTGTATTCTGACGCAATACACACACGAGTTTAGACAGCAGCTCCATTATGAAATAAATAAAACAAAACCAATTCACGTGTCACGCTTAGAATTCTAGAGGCAGCACGACCAACAAGAGTTTTTGTGTTTTGGACAAAGAAATGGAACCCTTTTGCAGAGGGGAATGATCATTAATTCCCTAAATCAGTTTGCCAGCGATTTTCAGGTGAATTGAATGAGTTTTCCAAAGCCAGTCAGCTGGGAGGGGTGGATGAATCTGGAAACAGCCTGTTTCCTTGTGACGAAATCAAGCCCACTCTCAAAAAGGACTCTTCCATTTCTTTGGCTCTTTGCACATTTTTCTTCTTTATCATGGTTTGTAATGAATTTTCTGATGTGAACTTTGATTTTGAGGCTGGAATATGGAGTTCAAGACACGGAAGGCATGGTCTTTTTCAATCAGGGCACAGCTGTTGGCTTGCTCCAATTCTGGCTTTCTGTCATGGTTTTGGGTGCCTCAGCCGAGTTGTGGTTTCTTCAGCGGCAATTTCCTAAAGGATTTCTGGGTCTGAGTTGGTTTTGCCTTCTTCCTTCCCAAATTTTGTATTCTGACGCAATACACACACGAGTTTAGACAGCAGATCCATTATGAAATAAGAAAAACAAAACCAATTCACGTGTCATGCTTAGAATTCTAGAGGCAGCACGACCAACATGAGTTTTTGTGTTTTGCAAAAACAAATGGAACCCTTTTGCAGAGGGGAACGATCATTAATTCCCCAAATCAGTTTGCCAGCGATTTTCAGGTGAATTGAATGAGTTTTCCAAAGCCAGTCAGCTGGGAGGGGTGGATGAATCCGGAAACAGCCTGTTTCCTTGTGACGAAATCAAGCCGGCTCTCAAAAAGGACTCTTCCATTTCTTTGGCTCTTTGCACATTTTTCTTCTTTATCATGGTTTGTAATGAATTTTCTGATGTGAGCTTTGATTTTGAGGCTGGAATATGGAGTTCAAGACACGGAAGGAATGGTCTTTTTCAATCAGGGCACAGCTGTTGGCTTGCTCCAATTCTGGCTTTCTGTCATGGTTTTGGGTGCCTCAGCCGAGTTTTGGTTTCTTGAGCGGCAATTTCCTAAAGGATTTCTGGGTCTGAGTTGGTTTTGCCTTCTTCCTTCCCAAATTTTGTATTCTGACGCAATACACACACGAGTTTAGACAGCAGCTCCATAATGAAATAAGAAAAACAAAACCAATTCGCGTGTCATGCTTAGAATTCTAGAGGCAGCATGACCAACATGAGTTTTTGTGTTTTGCAAAAACAAATGGAACCCTTTTGCAGAGGGGAACGAACATTAATTCCCCAAATCAGTTTGCCAGCGATTTTCAGATGAATTGAATGAGTTTTCCAAAGCCAGTCAGCTGGGAGGGGTGGATGAATCCGGAAACAGCCTGTTTCCTTGTGACGAAATCAAGCCCACTCTCAAAAAGGACTCTTCCATTTCTTTGCCTCTTTGCACATTTTTCTTCTTTATCATGGTTTGTAATGAATTTTCTGATGTGAGCTTTGATTTTGAGGCTGGAATATGGAGTTCAAGACACGGAAGGAATGGTCTTTTTCAATCAGGGCACAGCTGTTGGCTTGCTCCAATTCTGGCTTTCTGTCATGGTTTTGGGTGCCTCAGCCGAGTTTTGGTTTCTTGAGCGGCAATTTCCTAAAGGATTTCTGGGTCTGAGTTGGTTTTGCCTTCTTCCTTCCCAAATTTTGTATTCTGACGCAATACACACACGAGTTAAGACAGCAGCTACATTATGAAATAAATAAAACAAAACCAATTCACGTGTCATGCTTAGAATTCTAGAGGCAGCACGACCAACATGAGTTTTTGTGTTTTGGACAAAGAAATGGAACCCTTTTGCAGAGGGGAACGATCATTAATTCCCTAAATCAGTTTGCCAGCGATTTTCAGGTGAATTGAATGAGTTTTCCAAAGCCAGTCAGCTGGGAGGGGTGGATGAATCCGGAAACAGCCTGTTTCCTTGTGACGAAATCAAGCCCGCTCTCAAAAAGGACTCTTCCATTTCTTTGGCTCTTTGCACATTTTTCTTCTTTATCATGGTTTGTAATGAATTTTCTGATGTGAGCTTTGATTTTGAGGCTGGAATATGGAGTTCAAGACCCGGAAGGCATGGTCTTTTTCAATCAGGGCACAGCTGTTGGCTTGCTCCAATTCTGGCTTTCTGTCATGGTTTTGGGTGCCTCAGCCGAGTTTTGGTTTCTTGAGCGGCAATTTCCTAAAGGATTTCTGTGTCTGAGTTGGTTTTGCCTTCTTCCTTCCCAAATTTTGTATTCTGACGCAATACACACATGAGTTTAGACAGCAGATCCATTATGAAATAAGAAAAGCAAAACCAATTCACGTGTCATGCTTAGAATTCTAGAGGCAGCACGACCAACATGAGTTTTTGTGTTTTGCAAAAACAAATGGAACCCTTTTGCAGAGGGGAACGATCATTAATTCCCCAAATCAGTTTGCCAGCGATTTTCAGGTGAATTGAATGAGTTTTCCAAAGCCAGTCAGCTGGGAGGGGTGGATGAATCCGGAAACAGCCTGTTTCCTTGTGACTAAATCAAGCCCACTCTCAAAAAGGACTCTTCCATTTCTTTGGCTCTTTTCACATTTTTCTTCTTTATCATGGTTTGTAATGAATTTTCTGATGTGAGCTTTGATTGTGAGGCTGGAACATGGAGTTCAAGACATGGAAGGAATGGTCTTTTTCAATCAGGGCACAGCTGTTGGCTTGCTCCAATTCTGGCTTTCTGTCATGGTTTTGGGTGCCTCAGCCGAGTTTTGGTTTCTTGAGCGGCAATTTCCTAAAGGATTTCTGGGTCTGAGTTGGTTTTGCCTTCTCCCTTCCCAAATTTTGTATTCTGACGCAATACACACACGAGTTTAGACAGCAGATCTATTAGGAAATAAAAAAAAAAAAACAAAACCAATTCGCGTGTCATGCTTAGAATTCTAGAGGCAGCACGACCAACATGAGTTTTTGTGTTTTGCAAAAACAAATGGAAACCTTTTGCAGAGGGGAACGATCATTAATTCCCCAAATCAGTTTGCCAGCGATTTTCAGATGAATTGAATGAGTTTTCCAAAGCCAGTCAGCTGGGAGGGGTGGATGAATCCGGAAACAGCCTGTTTCCTTGTGACGAAATCAAGCCCACTCTCAAAAAGGACTCTTCCATTTCTTTGGCTCTTTGCACATTTTTCTTCTTTATCATGGTTTGTAATGAATTTTCTGATGTGAGCTTTGATTTTGAGGCTGGAATATGGAGTTCAAGACACGGAAGGAATGGTCTTTTTCAATCAGGGCACAGCTGTTGGCTTGCTCCAATTCTGGCTTTCTGTCATGGTTTTGGGTGCCTCAGCCGAGTTTTGGTTCCTTGAGTGGCAATTTCCTAAAGGATTACTGGGTCTGAGTTGGTTTTGCCTTCTTCCTTCCCAAATTTTGTATTCTGACGCAATACACACACGAGTTTAGACAGCAGATCCATTATGAAATAAGAAAAACAAAACCAATTCACGTGTCATGCTTAGAATTCTAGAGGCAGCACGACCAACATGAGTTTTTGTGTTTTGGACAAAGAAATGGAAGCCTTTTGCAGAGGGGAACGATCATTAATTCCCCAAATCAGTTTGCCAGCGATTTTCAGATGAATTGAATGAGTTTTCCAAAGCCAGTCAGCTGGGAGGGGTGGATGAATCTGGAAACAGCCTGTTTCCTTGTGACGAAATCAAGCCCACTCTCAAAAAGGACTCTTCCATTTCTTTGGCTCTTTGCACATTTTTCTTCTTTATCATGGTTTGTAATGAATTTTCTGATGTGAGCTTTGATTTTGAGGCTGGAATATGGAGTTCAAGACACGGAAGGAATGGTCTTTTTCAATCAGGGCACAGCTGTTGGCTTGCTCCAATTCTGGCTTTCTGTCATGGTTTTGGGTGCCTCAGCCGAGTTTTGGTTCCTTGAGCGGCAATTTCCTAAAGGATTTCTGGGTCTGAGTTGGTTTTGCCTTCTTCCTTCCCAAATTTTGTATTCTGACGCAATACACACACGAGTTTAGACAGCAGATCCATTATGAAATAAGAGAAACAAAACCAATTCACGTGTCATGCTTAGAATACTAGAGGCAGCACGACCAACATGAGTTTTTGTGTTTTGGACAAAGAAATGGAACCCTTTTGCAGAGGGGAACGATCATTAATTCCCCAAATCTGTTTGCCAGCGATTTTCAGGTGAATTGAATGAGTTTTCCAAAGCCAGTCAGCTGGGAGGGGTGGATGAATCCGGAAACAGCCTGTTTCCTTGTGACTAAATCAAGCCCGCTCTCAAAAAGGACTCTTCCATTTCTTTGGCTCTTTGCACATTTTTCTTCTTTATCATGGTTTGTAATGAATTTTCTGATGTGAGCTTTGATTTTGAGGCTGGAATATGGAGTTCAAGACACGGAAGGAATGGTCTTTTTCAATCAGGGCACAGCTGTTGGCTTGCTCCAATTCTGGCTTTGTGTCATGGTTTTGGGTGCCTCAGCCGAGTTTTGGTTCCTTGAGCGGCAATTTCCTAAAGGATTTCTGGGTCTGAGTTGGTTTTGCCTTCTTCCTTCCCAAATTTTGTATTCTGACGCAATACAAACACGAGTTTAGACAGCAGATCCATTATGAAATAAAAAAAAAAACAAAACCAATGAGCGTGTCATGCTTAGAATTCTAGAGGCAGCACAACAAACATGAGATTTTGTGTTTTGCAAAAACAAATGGAACCCTTTTGCAGAGGGGAACGATCATTCATTCCCCAAATCAGTTTGCCAGCGATTTTCAGGTGAATTGAATGAGTTTTCCAAAGCCAGTCAGCTGGGAGGGGTGGATGAATCCGGAAACAGCCTGTTTCCTTGTGACGAAATGAAGCCCACTCTCAAAAAGGACTCTTCCATTTCTTTGGCTCTTTGCACATTTTTCTTCTTTATCATGGTTTGTAATGAATTTTCTGATGTGAGCTTTGATTTTGAGGCTGGAATATGGAGTTCAAGACACGGAAGGAATGGTCTTTTTCAATCAGGGCACAGCTGTTGGCTTGCTCCAATTCTGGCTTTCTGTCATGGTTTTGGGTGCCTCAGCCGAGTTTTGGTTTCTTGAGCAGCAATTTATTAAAGGATTTCAGGGTCATAGTTGGTTTTGCCTTCTTCCTTCCAAAATTTTGTGTTCTGATGCAATACACACACGAGTTTAGACAGCAGATCCATTATGAAATAAAAAAAAAAAAACAAAACCAATTAGCGTGACATGCTTAGAATTCTAGAGGGAGCACGACCAACATGAGTTTTTGTGTTTTGGACAAAGAAATGGAACCCTTTTGCAGAGGGGAACGATCATTAATTCCCCAAATCAGTTTGCCAGCGATTTTCAGGTGAATTGAATGAGTTTTCCAAAGCCAGTCAGCTGGGAGGGGTGGATGAATCCGGAAACAGCCTGTTTCCTTGTGACGAAATGAAGCCCACTATCCAAAAGGACTCTTCCATTTCTTTGGCTCTTTGCACATTTTTCTTCTTTATCATGGTTTGTAATGAATTTTCTGATGTGAGCTTTGATTTTGAGGCTGGAATATGGAGTTCAAGACACGGAAGGCATGGTCTTTTTCAATCAAGGCACAGCTGTTGGCTTGCTCCAATTCTGGCTTTCTGTCATGGTTTTGGGTGCCTCAGCCGAGTTTTGGTTCCTTGAGTGGCAATTTCCTAAAGGATTTCTGGGTCTGAGTTGGTTTTGCCTTCTTCCTTCCCAAATTTTGTATTCTGACGCAATACACACACGAGTTTAGACAGCAGATCCATTATGAAATAAGAAAAAGAAAACCAATTCACGTGTCATGCTTAGAATTCTAGAGGCAGCACGACCAACATGAGTTTTTGTGTTTTGCAAAAACAAATGGAACCCTTTTGCAGAGGGGAACGATCATTAATTCCCCAAATCAGTTTGCCAGCGATTTTCAGATGAATTGAATGAGTTTTCCAAAGCCAGTCAGCTGGGAGGGGTGGATGAATCCGGAAACAGCCTGTTTCCTTGTGACGAAATCAAGCCCACTCTCAAAAAGGACTCTTCCATTTCTTTGGCTCTTTGCACATTTTTCTTCTTTATCATGGTTTGTAATGAATTTTCTGATGTGAGCTTTGATTTTGAGGCTGGAATATGGAGTTCAAGACCCGGAAGGAATGGTCTTTTTCAATCAGGGCACAGCTGTTGGCTTGCTCCAATTCTGGCTTTCTGTCATGGTTTTGGGTGCCTCAGCCGAGTTTTGGTTCCTTGAGCGGCAATTTCCTAAAGGATTTCTGGGTCTGAGTTGGTTTTGCCTTCTTCCTTCCCAAATTTTGTATTCTGACGCAATACACACACGAGTTTAGACAGCAGATCCATTATGAAATAAGAGAAACAAAACCAATTCACGTGTCATGCTTAGAATACTAGAGGCAGCACGACCAACATGAGTTTTTGTGTTTTGGACAAAGAAATGGAACCCTTTTGCAGAGGGGAACGATTATTAATTCCCCAAATCAGTTTGCCAGCGATTTTCAGGTGAATTGAATGAGTTTTCCAAAGCCAGTCAGCTGGGAGGGGTGGATGAATCCGGAAACAGCCTGTTTCCTTGTGACGAAATCAAGCCCACTCTCAAAAAGGACTCTTCCATTTCTTTGGCTCTTTGCACATTTTTCTTCTTTATCATGGTTTGTAATGAATTTTCTGATGTGAGCTTTGATTTTGAGGCTGGAATATGGAGTTCAAGACACGGAAGGAATGGTCTTTTTCAATCAGGGCACAGCTGTTGGCTTGCTCCAATTCTGGCTTTCTGTCATGGTTTTGGGTGCCTCAGCCGAGTTTTGGTTCCTTGAGCGGCAATTTCCTAAAGGATTTCTGGGTCTGAGTTGGTTTTGCCTTCTTCCTTCCCAAATTTTGTATTCTGACGCAATACACACACGAGTTTAGACAGCAGATCCATTATGAAATAAGAAAAACAAAACCAATTCACGTGTCATGCTTAGAATTCTAGAGCAGCACGACCAACATGAGTTTTTGTGTTTTGCAAAAACAAATGGAACCCTTTTGCAGAGGGGAACGATCATTAATTCCCCAAATCAGTTTGCCAGCGATTTTCAGGTGAATTGAATGAGTTTTCCAAAGCCAGTCAGCTGGGAGGGGTGGATGAATCCGGAAACAGCCTGTTTCCTTGTGACGAAATCAAGCCCGCTCTCAAAAAGGACTCTTCCATTTCTTTGGCTCTTTGCACATTTTTCTTCTTTATCATGGTTTGTAATGAATTTTCTGATGTGAGCTTTGATTTTGAGGCTGGAATATGGAGTTCAAGACACGGAAGGAATGGTCTTTTTCAATCAGGGCACAGCTGTTGGCTTGCTCCAATTCTGGCTTTGTGTCATGGTTTTGGGTGCCTCAGCCGAGTTGTGGTTTCTTGAGTGGCAATTTCCTAAAGGATTTCTGGGTCTGAGTTGGTTTTGCCTTCTTCCTTCCCAAATTTTGTATTGTGACGCAATACACACACGAGTTTAGACAGCAGATCCATTATGAAATAAGAAAAACAAAACCAATTCACGTGTCATGCTTAGAATTCTAGAGGCAGCACGACCTTCATGAGTTTTTGTGTTTTGCAAAAACAAATGGAAACCTTTTGCAGAGGGGAACGATCATTAATTCCCCAAATCAGTTTGCCAGCGATTTTCAGGTGAATTGAATGAGTTTTCCAAAGCCAGTCAGCTGGGAGGGGTGGATGAATCCGGAAACAGCCTGTTTCCTTGTGACGAAATCAAGCCCGCTCTCAAAAAGGACTCTTCCATTTCTTTGGCTCTTTGCACATTTTTCTTCTTTATCATGGTTTGTAATGAATTTTCTGATGTGAGCTTTGATTTTGAGGCTGGAATATGGAGTTCAAGACACGGAAGGAATGGTCTTTTTCAATCAGGGCACAGCTGTTGGCTTGCTCCAATTCTGGCTTTCTGTCATGGTTTTGGGTGCCTCAGCCGAGTTTTGGTTTCTTGAGCGGCAATTTCCTAAAGGATTTCTGGGTCTGAGTTGGTTTTGCCTTCTTCCTTCCCAAATTTTGTATTCTGACGCAATACACACACGAGTTTAGACAGCAGCTCCATTATGAAATAAGAAAAACAAAACCAATGAGCGTGTCATGCTTAGAATTCTAGAGGCAGCACGACCAACATGAGTTTTTGTGTTTTGCAAAAACAAATGGAACCCTTTTGCAGAGGGGAACGATCATTAATTCCCCAAATCAGTTTGCCAGCGATTTTCAGGTGAATTGAATGAGTTTTCCAAAGCCAGTCAGCTGGGAGGGGTGGATGAATCCGGAAACAGCCTGTTTCCTTGTGACGAAATCAAGCCCACTCTCAAAAAGGACTCTTCCATTTCTTTGGCTCTTTGCACATTTTTCTTCTTTATCATGGTTTGTAATGAATTTTCTGATGTGAGCTTTGATTTTGAGGCTGGAATATGGAGTTCAAGACACGGAAGGAATGGTCTTTTTCAATCAGGGCACAGCTGTTGGCTTGCTCCAATTCTGGCTTTGTGTCATGGTTTTGGGTGCCTCAGCCGAGTTGTGGTTTCTTGAGTGGCAATTTCCTAAAGGATTTCTGGGTCTGAGTTGGTTTTGCCTTCTTCCTTCCCAAATTTTGTATTGTGACGCAATACACACACGAGTTTAGACAGCAGATCCATTATGAAATAAGAAAAACAAAACCAATTCACGTGTCATGCTTAGAATTCTAGAGGCAGCACGACCTTCATGAGTTTTTGTGTTTTGCAAAAACAAATGGAAACCTTTTGCAGAGGGGAACGATCATTAATTCCCCAAATCAGTTTGCCAGCGATTTTCAGGTGAATTGAATGAGTTTTCCAAAGCCAGTCAGCTGGGAGGGGTGGATGAATCCGGAAACAGCCTGTTTCCTTGTGACGAAATCAAGCCCGCTCTCAAAAAGGACTCTTCCATTTCTTTGGCTCTTTGCACATTTTTCTTCTTTATCATGGTTTGTAATGAATTTTCTGATGTGAGCTTTGATTTTGAGGCTGGAATATGGAGTTCAAGACACGGAAGGAATGGTCTTTTTCAATCAGGGCACAGCTGTTGGCTTGCTCCAATTCTGGCTTTCTGTCATGGTTTTGGGTGCCTCAGCCGAGTTTTGGTTTCTTGAGCGGCAATTTCCTAAAGGATTTCTGGGTCTGAGTTGGTTTTGCCTTCTTCCTTCCCAAATTTTGTATTCTGACGCAATACACACACGAGTTTAGACAGCAGCTCCATTATGAAATAAGAAAAACAAAACCAATGAGCGTGTCATGCTTAGAATTCTAGAGGCAGCACGACCAACATGAGTTTTTGTGTTTTGCAAAAACAAATGGAACCCTTTTGCAGAGGGGAACGATCATTAATTCCCCAAATCAGTTTGCCAGCGATTTTCAGGTGAATTGAATGAGTTTTCCAAAGCCAGTCAGCTGGGAGGGGTGGATGAATCCGGAAACAGCCTGTTTCCTTGTGACGAAATCAAGCCCACTCTCAAAAAGGACTCTTCCATTTCTTTGGCTCTTTGCACATTTTT
This sequence comes from Oryctolagus cuniculus, assembly GCF_051225735.1. Taxonomy (NCBI): domain Eukaryota; kingdom Metazoa; phylum Chordata; class Mammalia; order Lagomorpha; family Leporidae; genus Oryctolagus; species Oryctolagus cuniculus. The sequence goes on along the minus strand of NC_142879.1, from coordinate 80,150,704 downwards.
CTTCTTTATCATGGTTTGTAATGAATTTTCTGATGTGAGCTTTGATTGTGAGGCTGGAATATGGAGTTCAAGACACGGAAGGAATGGTCTTTTTCAATCAGGGCACAGCTGTTGGCTTGCTCCAATTCTGGCTTTCTGTCATGGTTTTGGGTGCCTCAGCCGAGTTTTGGTTTCTTGAGCGGCAATTTCCTAAAGGATTTCTGGGTCTGAGTTGGTTTTGCCTTCTTCCTTCCCAAATTTTGTATTCTGACGCAATACACACACGAGTTTAGACAGCAGCTCCATTATGAAATAAATAAAACAAAACCAATTAACGTGTCATGCTTAGAATTCTAGAGGCAGCACGACCAACAAGAGTTTTTGTGTTTTGGACAAAGAAATGGAACCCTTTTGCAGAGGGGAACGATCATTAATTCCCTAAATCAGTTTGCCAGCGATTTTCAGGTGAATTGAATGAGTTTTCCAAAGCCAGTCAGCTGGGAGGGCTGGATGAATCTGGAAACAGCCTGTTTCCTTGTGACGAAATCAAGCCCACTCTCAAAAAGGACTCTTCCATTTCTTTGGCTCTTTGCACATTTTTCTTCTTTATCATGGTTTGTAAATAATTTTCTGATGTGAACTTTGATTTTGAGGCTGGAATATGGAGTTCAAGACACGGAAGGCATGGTCTTTTTCAATCAGGGCACAGCTGTTGGCTTGCTCCAATTCTGGCTTTCTGTCATGGTTTTGGGTGCCTCAGCCGAGTTGTGGTTTCTTGAGCGGCAATTTCCTAAAGGATTTCTGGGTCTGAGTTGGTTTTGCCTTCTTCCTTCCCAAATTTTGTATTCTGACGCAATACACACACGAGTTTAGACAGCAGATCCATTATGAAATAAGAAAAACAAAACCAATTCACGTGTCATGCTTAGAATTCTAGAGGCAGCACGACCAACATGAGTTTTTGTGTTTTGGACAAAGAAATGGAACCCTTTTGCAGAGGGGAACGATCATTAATTCCCTAAATCAGTTTGCCAGCGATTTTCAGGTGAATTGAATGAGTTTTCCAAAGCCAGTCAGCTGGGAGGGGTGGATGAATCCGGAAACAGCCTGTTTCCTTGTGACGAAATCAAGCCCGCTCTCAAAAAGGACTCTTCCATTTCTTTGGCTCTTTGCACATTTTTCTTCTTTATCATGGTTTGTAATGAATTTTCTGATGTGAGCTTTGATTTTGAGGCTGGAATATGGAGTTCAAGACACGGAAGGAATGGTCTTTTTCAATCAGGGCACAGCTGTTGGCTTGCTCCAATTCTGGCTTTCTGTCATGGTTTTGGGTGCCTCAGCCGAGTTGTGGTTTCTTGAGCGGCAATTTCCTAAAGGATTTCTGGGTCTGAGTTGGTTTTGCCTTCTTCCTTCCCAAATTTTGTATTCTGACGCAATACACACACGAGTTTAGACAGCAGCTCCATTATGAAATAAGAAAAACAAAACCAATGAGCGTGTCATGCTTAGAATTCTAGAGGCAGCACGACCAACATGAGTTTTTGTGTTTTGCAAAAACAAATGGAACCCTTTTGCAGAGGGGAACGATCATTAATTCCCCAAATCAGTTTGCCAGCGATTTTCAGGTGAATTGAATGAGTTTTCCAAAGCCAGTCAGCTGGGAGGGGTGGATGAATCCGGAAACAGCCTGTTTCCTTGTGACGAAATCAAGCCCACTCTCAAAAAGGACTCTTCCATTTCTTTGGCTCTTTGCACATTTTTCTTCTTTATCATGGTTTGTAATGAATTTTCTGATGTGAGCTTTGATTTTGAGGCTGGAATATGGAGTTCAAGACACGGAAGGAATGGTCTTTTTCAATCAGGGCACAGCTGTTGGCTTGCTCCAATTCTGGCTTTCTGTCATGGTTTTGGGTGCCTCAGCCGAGTTTTGGTTTCTTGAGCGGCAATTTCCTAAAGGATTTCTGGGTCTGAGTTGGTTTTGCCTTCTTCCTTCCCAAATTTTGTATTCTGACGCAATACACACACGAGTTTAGACAGCAGCTCCATTATGAAATAAATAAAACAAAACCAATTCACGTGTCATGCTTAGAATTCTAGAGGCAGCACGACCAACATGAGTTTTTGTGTTTTGGACAAAGAAATGGAACCCTTTTGCAGAGGGGAACGATCATTAATTCCCTAAATCAGTTTGCCAGCGATTTTCAGGTGAATTGAATGAGTTTTCCAAAGCCAGTCAGCTGGGAGGGGTGGATGAATCCGGAAACAGCCTGTTTCCTTGTGACGAAATCAAGCCCGCTCTCAAAAAGGACTCTTCCATTTCTTTGGCTCTTTGCACATTTTTCTTCTTTATCATGGTTTGTAATGAATTTTCTGATGTGAGCTTTGATTTTGAGGCTGGAATATGGAGTTCAAGACACGGAAGGCATGGTCTTTTTCAATCAAGGCACAGCTGTTGGCTTGCTCCAATTCTGGCTTTCTGTCATGGTTTTGGGTGCCTCAGCCGAGTTTTGGTTCCTTGAGTGGCAATTTCCTAAAGGATTACTGGGTCTGAGTTGGTTTTGCCTTCTTCCTTCCCAAATTTTGTATTCTGACGCAATACACACACGAGTTTAGACAGCAGATCCATTATGAAATAAGAAAAACAAAACCAATTCACGTGTCATGCTTAGAATTCTAGAGGCAGCACGACCAACATGAGTTTTTGTGTTTTGGACAAAGAAATGGAAGCCTTTTGCAGAGGGGAACGATCATTAATTCCCCAAATCAGTTTGCCAGCGATTTTCAGATGAATTGAATGAGTTTTCCAAAGCCAGTCAGCTGGGAGGGGTGGATGAATCCGGAAACAGCCTGTTTCCTTGTGACGAAATCAAGCCCACTCTCAAAAAGGACTCTTCCATTTCTTTGGCTCTTTGCACATTTTTCTTCTTTATCATGGTTTGTAATGAATTTTCTGATGTGAGCTTTGATTTTGAGGCTGGAATATGGAGTTCAAGACACGGAAGGAATGGTCTTTTTCAATCAGGGCACAGCTGTTGGCTTGCTCCAATTCTGGCTTTCTGTCATGGTTTTGGGTGCCTCAGCCGAGTTTTGGTTCCTTGAGCGGCAATTTCCTAAAGGATTTCTGGGTCTGAGTTGGTTTTGCCTTCTTCCTTCCCAAATTTTGTATTCTGACGCAATACACACACGAGTTTAGACAGCAGATCCATTATGAAATAAGAGAAACAAAACCAATTCACGTGTCATGCTTAGAATACTAGAGGCAGCACGACCAACATGAGTTTTTGTGTTTTGCAAAAACAAATGGAACCCTTTTGCAGAGGGGAACGATCATTAATTCCCCAAATCAGTTTGCCAGCGATTTTCAGGTGAATTGAATGAGTTTTCCAAAGCCAGTCAGCTGGGAGGGGTGGATGAATCCGGAAACAGCCTGTTTCCTTGTGACTAAATCAAGCCCACTATCAAAAAGGACTCTTCCATTTCTTTGGCTCTTTGCACATTTTTCTTCTTTATCATGGTTTGTAATGAATTTTCTGATGTGAGCTTTGATTTTGAGGCTGGAATATGGAGTTCAAGACACGGAAGGCATGGTCTTTTTCAATCAGGGCACAGCTGTTGGCTTGCTCCAATTCTGGCTTTCTGTCATGGTTTTGGGTGCCTCAGCCGAGTTGTGGTTTCTTGAGCGGCAATTTCCTAAAGGATTTCTGGGTCTGAGTTGGTTTTGCCTTCTTCCTTCCCAAATTTTGTATTGTGACGCAATACACACACGAGTTTAGACAGCAGATCCATTATGAAATAAGAAAAACAAAACCAATTCACGTGTCATGCTTAGAATTCTAGAGGCAGCACGACCAACATGAGTTTTTGTGTTTTGCAAAAACAAATGGAACCCTTTTGCAGAGGGGAACGATCATTAATTCCCCAAATCAGTTTGCCAGCGATTTTCAGGTGAATTGAATGAGTTTTCCAAAGCCAGTCAGCTGGGAGGGGTGGATGAATCCGGAAACAGCCTGTTTCCTTGTGACGAAATCAAGCCCACTCTCAAAAAGGACTCTTCCATTTCTTTGGCTCTTTGCACATTTTTCTTCTTTATCATGGTTTGTAATGAATTTTCTGATGTGAGCTTTGATTTTGAGGCTGGAATATGGAGTTCAAGACACGGAAGGAATGGTCTTTTTCAATCAGGGCACAGCTGTTGGCTTGCTCCAATTCTGGCTTTCTGTCATGGTTTTGGGTGCCTCAGCCGAGTTTTGGTTTCTTGAGCGGCAATTTCCTAAAGGATTTCTGGGTCTGAGTTGGTTTTGCCTTCTTCCTTCCCAAATTTTGTATTCTGACGCAATACACACACGAGTTTAGACAGCAGCTCCATTATGAAATAAGAAAAACAAAACCAATTCACGTGTCATGCTTAGAATTCTAGAGGCAGCACGACCAACATGAGTTTTTGTGTTTTGCAAAAACAAATGGAACCCTTTTGCAGAGGGGAACGATCATTAATTCCCCAAATCAGTTTGCCAGCGATTTTCAGGTGAATTGAATGAGTTTTCCAAAGCCAGTCAGCTGGGAGGGGTGGATGAATCCGGAAACAGCCTGTTTCCTTGTGACGAAATCAAGCCCACTCTCAAAAAGGACTCTTCCATTTCTTTGGCTCTTTGCACATTTTTCTTCTTTATCATGGTTTGTAATGAATTTTCTGATGTGAGCTTTGATTTTGAGGCTGGAATATGGAGTTCAAGACACGGAAGGAATGGTCTTTTTCAATCAGGGCACAGCTGTTGGCTTGCTCCAATTCTGGCTTTCTGTCATGGTTTTGGGTGCCTCAGCCGAGTTTTGGTTCCTTGAGCGGCAATTTCCTAAAGGATTTCTGGGTCTGAGTTGGTTTTGCCTTCTTCCTTCCCAAATTTTGTATTCTGACGCAATACACACACGAGTTTAGACAGCAGATCCATTATGAAATAAGAGAAACAAAACCAATTCACGTGTCATGCTTAGAATACTAGAGGCAGCACGACCAACATGAGTTTTTGTGTTTTGCAAAAACAAATGGAACCCTTTTGCAGAGGGGAACGATCATTAATTCCCCAAATCAGTTTGCCAGCGATTTTCAGGTGAATTGAATGAGTTTTCCAAAGCCAGTCAGCTGGGAGGGGTGGATGAATCCGGAAACAGCCTGTTTCCTTGTGATGAAATCAAGCCCACTCTCAAAAAGGACTCTTCCATTTCTTTGGCTCTTTGCACATTTTTCTTCTTTATCATGGTTTGTAATGAATTTTCTGATGTGAGCTTTGATTTTGAGGCTGGAATATGGAGTTCAAGACACGGAAGGCATGGTCTTTTTCAATCAGGGCACAGCTGTTGGCTTGCTCCAATTCTGGCTTTCTGTCATGGTTTTGGGTGCCTCAGCCGAGTTGTGGTTTCTTGAGCGGCAATTTCCTAAAGGATTTCTGGGTCTGAGTTGGTTTTGCCTTCTTCCTTCCCAAATTTTGTATTGTGACGCAATACACACACGAGTTTAGACAGCAGATCCATTATGAAATAAGAAAAACAAAACCAATTCACGTGTCATGCTTAGAATTCTAGAGGCAGCACGACCAACATGAGTTTTTGTGTTTTGCAAAAACAAATGGAACCCTTTTGCAGAGGGGAACGATCATTAATTCCCCAAATCAGTTTGCCAGCGATTTTCAGGTGAATTGAATGAGTTTTCCAAAGCCAGTCAGCTGGGAGGGGTGGATGAATCCGGAAACAGCCTGTTTCCTTGTGACGAAATCAAGCCCACTCTCAAAAAGGACTCTTCCATTTCTTTGGCTCTTTGCACATTTTTCTTCTTTATCATGGTTTGTAATGAATTTTCTGATGTGAGCTTTGATTTTGAGGCTGGAATATGGAGTTCAAGACACGGAAGGAATGGTCTTTTTCAATCAGGGCACAGGTGTTGGCTTGCTCCAATTCTGGCTTTCTGTCATGGTTTTGGGTGCCTCAGCCGAGTTTTGGTTTCTTGAGCGGCAATTTCCTAAAGGATTTCTGGGTCTGAGTTGGTTTTGCCTTCTTCCTTCCCAAATTTTGTATTCTGACGCAATACACACACGAGTTTAGACAGCAGATCCATTATGAAATAAATAAAACAAAACCAATTCACATGTCATGCTTAGAATTCTAGAGGCAGCACGACCAACATGAGTTTTTGTGTTTTGGACAAAGAAATGGAACCCTTTTGCAGAGGGGAACGATCATTAATTCCCCAAATCAGTTTGCCAGCGATTTTCAGGTGAATTGAATGAGTTTTCCAAAGCCAGTCAGCTGGGAGGGGTGGATGAATCCGGAAACAGCCTGTTTCCTTGTGACGAAATCAAGCCCACTCTCAAAAAGGACTCTTCCATTTCTTTGGCTCTTTGCACATTTTTCTTCTTTATCATGGTTTGTAATGAATTTTCTGATGTGAGCTTTGATTGTGAGGCTGGAATATAGAGTTCAAGACACGGAAGGAATGGTCTTTTTCAATCAGGGCACAGCTGTTGGCTTGCTCCAATTCTGGCTTTCTGTCATGGTTTTGGGTGCCTCAGCCAAGTTTTGGTTTCTTGAGCGGCAATTTCCTAAAGGATTTCTGGGTCTGAGTTGGTTTTGCCTTCTCCCTTCCCAAATTTTGTATTCTGACGCAATACACACACGAGTTTAGACAGCAGATCTATTAGGAAATAAAAAAAAAAAAAAACCAATTCGCGTGTCATGCTTAGAATTCTAGAGGCAGCACGACCAACATGAGTTTTTGTGTTTTGCAAAAACAAATGGAACCCTTTTGCAGAGGGGAACGATCATTAATTCCCCAAATCAGTTTGCCAGCGATTTTCAGGTGAATTGAATGAGTTTTCCAAAGCCAGTCAGCTGGGAGGGCTGGATGAATCCGGAAACAGCCTGTTTCCTTGTGACGAAATCAAGCCCACTCTCAAAAAGGACTCTTCCATTTCTTTGGCTCTTTGCACATTTTTCTTCTTTATCATGGTTTGTAATGAATTTTCTGATGTGAGCTTTGATTTTGAGGCTGGAATATGGAGTTCAAGACACGGAAGGAATGGTCTTTATCAATCAGGGCATAGCTGTTGGCTTGCTCCAATTCTGGCTTTCTGTCATGGTTTTGGGTGCCTCAGCCGAGTTTTGGTTTCTTGAGTGGCAATTTCCTGAAGGATTTCTGGGTCTGAGTTGGTTTTGCCTTCTTCCTTCCCAAATTTTGTATTGTGACGCAATACACACACGAGTTTAGACAGCAGATCCATTATGAAATAAGAAAAACAAAACCAATGTGCGTGTCATGCTTGGAATTCTAGAGGCAGCACAACCAACATGAGTTTTTGTGTTTTGCAAAAACAAATGGAAACCTTTTGCAGAGGGGAACGATCATTAATTCCCCAAATCAGTTTGCCAGCGATTTTCAGGTGAATTGAATGAGTTTTCCAAAGCCAGTCAGCTGGGAGGGGTGGATGAATCCGGAAACAGCCTGTTTCCTTGTGACGAAATCAAGCCCGCTCTCAAAAAGGACTCTTCCATTTCTTTGGCTCTTTGCACATTTTTCTTCTTTATCATGGTTTGTAATGAATTTTCTGATGTGAGCTTTGATTTTGAGGCTGGAATATGGAGTTCAAGACACGGAAGGCATGGTCTTTTTCAATCAGGGCACAGCTGTTGGCTTGCTCCAATTCTGGCTTTCTGTCATGGTTTTGGGTGCCTCAGCCGAGTTGTGGTTTCTTGAGCGGCAATTTCCTAAAGGATTTCTGGGTCTGAGTTGGTTTTGCCTTCTCCCTTCCCAAATTTTGTATTCTGACGCAATACACACACGAGTTTAGACAGCAGATCCATTATGAAATAAAAAAAACAAAACCAATTCACGTGTCATGCTTAGAATTCTAGAGGCAGCACGACCAACATGAGTTTTTGTGTTTTGCAAAAGCAAATGGAACCCTTTTGCAGAGGGGAACGATCATTAATTCCCCAAATCAGTTTGCCAGCGATTTTCAGATGAATTGAATGAGTTTTCCAAAGCCAGTCAGCTGGGAGGGGTGGATGAATCCGGAAACAGCCTGTTTCCTTGTGACGAAATGAAGCCCTGTTTCCGGATTCATCCACCTCTCCCAGCTGACTGGCTTTGGAAAACTCATTCAATTCACCTGAAAATCGCTGGCAAACTGATTTGGGGAATTAATGATCGTTCCCCTCTGCAAAAGGTTTCCATTTGTTTTTGCAAAACACAAAAAGGACTCTTCCATTTCTTTGGCTCTTTGCACATTTTTCTTCTTTATCATGGTTTGTAATGAATTTTCTGATGTGAGCTTTGATTTTGAGGCTGGAATATGGAGTTCAAGACACGGTAGGAATGGTCTTTTTCAATCAGGGCACAGCTGTTGGCTTGCTCCAATTCTGGCTTTCTGTCATGGTTTTGGGTGCCTCAGCCGAGTTTTGTTTCCTTGAGCGGCAATTTCCTAAAGGATTTCTGGGTCTGAGTTGGTATTGCCTTCTCCCTTCCCAAATTTTGTATTCTGATGCAATACACACACGAGTTTAGACAGCAGATCCATTATGAAATAAAAAAAAAAAACAAAACCAATGAGCGTGTCATGCTTAGAATTCTAGAGGCAGCACGACCAACATGAGTTTTTGTGTTTTGCAAAAACAAATGGAACCCTTTTGCAGAGGGGAACGATCATTAGTTCCCCAAATCAGTTTGCCAGCGATTTTCAGGTGAATTGAATGAGTTTTCCAAAGCCAGTCAGCTGGGAGGGGTGGATGAATCCGGAAACAGACTGTTTCCTTGTGACGAAATCAAGCCCACTCTCAAAAAGGACTCTTCCATTTCTTTGGCTCTTTTCACATTTTTCTTCTTTATCCTGGTTTGTAATGAATTTTCTGATGTGAGCTTTGATTTTGAGGCTGGAATATGGAGTTCAAGACACGGAAGGAATGGTCTTTTTCAATCAGGGCACAGCTGTTGGCTTGCTCCAATTCTGGCTTTCTGTCATGGTTTTGGGTGCCTCAGCCAAGTTTTGGTTCCTTGAGCGGCAATTTCCTAAAGGATTTCTGGGTCTGAGTTGGTTTTGCCTTCTTCCTTCCCAAATTTTGTATTCTGACGCAATACACACACGAGTTTAGACAGCAGATCCATTATGAAATTAAAAAAAACAAAACCAGCCGGCGCCGTGGCTCAATAGGCTAATCCTCCACCTTGCGGCGCCGGCACACCGGGTTCTAGTCCCGGTTGGGGCGCCGGATTCTGTCCCGGTTGCCCCTCTTCCAGGCCAGCTCTCTGCTATGGCCAGGGAGTGCAGTGGAGGATGGCCCAGGTGCTTGGGCCCTGCACCCCATGGGAAACCAGGAAAAGCACCTGGCTCCTGGCTCCTGCCATCGGAACAGCGCGGTGCGCCGGCTGCAGCGGCGGCCATTGGAGGGTGAACCTACGGCAAAGGAAGACCTTTCTCTCTCTGTCTCTCTCTCTCACTGTCCACTCTGCCTGTCAAAAATAAAAAATAAAAAAAAAAAAAAAACAAAACCAATGAGCGTGTCATGCTTAGAATTCTAGAGGCAGCACGACCAACATGAGTTTTTGTGTTTTGCAAAAACAAATGGAACCCTTTTGCAGAGGGGAACGATCATTAATTCCCCAAATCAGTTTACCAGTGATTTTCAGGTGAATTGAATGAGTTTTCCAAAGCCAGTCAGCTGGGAGGGGTGGATGAATCCGGAAACAGCCTGTTTCCTTGTGACTAAATCAAGCCCACTCTCAAAAAGGACTCTTCCATTTCTTTGGCTCTTTTCACATTTTTCTTCTTTATCATGGTTTGTAATGAATTTTCTGATGTGAGCATTGATTGTGAGGCTGGAATATGGAGTTCAAGACACGGAAGGAATGGTCTTTTTCAATCAGGGCACAGCTGTTGGCTTGCTCCAATTCTGGCTTTCTGTCATGGTTTTGGGTGCCTCAGCAGAGTTTTGGTTTCTTGAGCGGCAATTTCTTAAAGGATTTCTGGGTCTGAGTTGGTTTTGTCTTCTTCCTTCCCAAATTTTGTATTCTGACGCAATACACACACGAGTTTAGACAGCAGATCCATTATGAAATTAAAAAAAACAAAACCAATGAGCGTGTCATGCTTAGAATTCTAGAGGCAGCACGACCAACATGAGTTTTTGTGTTTTGCAAAAACAAATGGAACCCTTTTGCAGAGGGGAACGATCATTAATTCCCCAAATCAGTTTGCCAGCGATTTTCAGGTGAATTGAATGAGTTTTCCAAAGCCAGTCAGCTGGGAGGGGTGGATGAATCCGGAAACAGCCTGTTTCCTTGTGACTAAATCAAGCCCACTCTGAAAAAGGAGTCTTCCATTTCTTTGGCTCTTTTCACATTTTTCTTCTTTATCATGGTTTGTAATGATTTTTCTGATGTGAGCTTTGATTTTGAGGCTGGAATATGGAGTTCAAGACCCGGAAGGAATGGTCTTTTTCAATGAGGGCACAGCTGTTGGCTTGCTCCAATTCTGGCTTTCTGTAATCGTTTTAGGTGGCTCAGCCGAGATTTGGTTTCTTGAGCGGCAATTTCCTAAAGGATTTCTGGGTCTGAGTTGGTTTTGCCTTATTCCTTCCCAAATTTTGTATTCTGATGCAATACACACACGAGTTTAGACAGCAGATCCATTATGAAATAAAAAAAAAGAAAACCAATGAGCATGTCATGCTAAGAATTCTAGAGGAAGCACGACCAACATGAGTTTTTGTGTTTTGCAAAAACAAATGGAAACCTTTTGCAGAGGGGAACGATCATTAATTCCCCAAATCAGTTTGCCAGCGATTTTCAGGTGAATTGAATGAGTTTTCCAAAGCCAGTCAGCTGGGAGGGGTGGATGAATCCGGAAACAGCCTGTTTCCTTGTGATGAAATCAAGCCCACTATCAAAAAGGACTCTTCCATTTCTTTGGCTCTTTTCACATTTTTCTTCTTTATCATGGTTTGTAATGAATTTTCTGATGTGAGCATTGATTGTGAGGCTGGTATATGGAGTTCAAGACACGGAAGGGATGGTCTTTTTCAATGAGGGCACAGCTGTTGGCTTGCTCCAATTCTGGCTTTCTGTCATGGTTTTGGGTGCCTCAGCCGAGTTTTGGTTTCTTCAGCGGCAATTTCCTAAAGGATTTCTGGGTCTGAGTTGGTTTTGCCTTCTTCCTTCCCAAATTTTATATTCTGACGCAATACACACACGAGTTTAGACAGCAGATCCATTATGAAATTAAAAAAAAACAAAACCAATGAGCGTGTCATGCTTAGAATTCTAGAGGCAGCACGACCAACATGAGTTTTTGTGTTTTGGACAAAGAAATGGAACCCTTTTGCAGAGGGGAACGATCATTAATTCCCCAAATCAGTTTGCCAGCGATTTTCAGGTGAATTGAATGAGTTTTCCAAAGCCAATCAGCTGGGAGGGGTGGATGAATCCGGAAACAGCCTGTTTCCTTGTTACGAAATCAAGCCCACTCTCAAAAAGGACTCTTCCATTTCTTTGGCTCTTTGCACATTTTTCTTCTTTATCATGGTTTGTAATGAATTTTCTGATGTGAGCTTTGATTTTGAGGCTGGAATATGGAGTTCAAGACACGGAAGGAATGGTCTTTTTCAATCAGGGCACAGCTGTTGGCTTGCTCCAATTCTGGCTTTCTGTCATGGTTTTGGGTGCCTCAGCCGAGTTTTGGTTCCTTGAGCGGCAATTTCCTAAAGGATTTCTGGGTCTGAGTTGGTTTTCCCTTCTTCCTTCCCAAATTTTGTATTCTGACGCAATACACACACGAGTTTAGACAGCAGATCCATTATGAAATAAGAAAAACAAAACCAATGAGCGTGTCATGCTTAGAATTATAGAGGCAGCACGACCAACATGAGTTTTTGTGTTTTGCAAAAACAAATGGAACCCTTTTGCAGAGGGGAACGATTATTAATTCCCCAAATCAGTTTGCCAGCGATTTTCAGGTGAATTGAATGAGTTTTCCAAAGCCAGTCAGCTGGGAGGGGTGGATGAATCCGGAAACAGCCTGTTTCCTTGTGACGAAATCAAGCCCACTCTCAAAAAGGACTCTTCCATTTCTTTGGCTCTTTGCACATTTTTCTTCTTTATCATGGTTTGTAATGAATTTTCTGATGTGAGCTTTGATTTTGAGGCTGGAATATGGAGTTCAAGACACGGAAGGAATGGTCTTTTTCAATCAGGGCACAGGTGTTGGCTTGCTCCAATTCTGGCTTTCTGTCATGGTTTTGGGTGCCTCAGCCGAGTTTTGGTTTCTTCAGCAACAATTTCCTAAAAGATTTCTGGGTCTGAGTTGGTTTTGCCTTCTCCCTTCCCAAATTTTGTATTCTGACGCAATACACACACGAGTTTAGACAGCAGATCCATTATGAAATAAGAAAAACAAAACCAATTCACGTGTCATGCTTAGAATTCTAGAGGCAGCACGACCAACATGAATTTTTGTGTTTTGGACAAAGAAATGGAACCCTTTTGCAGAGGGGAACGATCATTAATTCCCCAAATCAGTTTGCCAGCGATTTTCAGGTGAATTGAATGAGTTTTCCAAAGCCAGTCAGCTGGGAGGGGTGGATGAATCCGGAAACTGCCTGTTTCCTTGTGACGAAATCAAGCCCACTCTCAAAAAGGACTCTTCCATTTCTTTGGCTCTTTTCACATTTTTCTTCTTTATCATGGTTTGTAATGAATTTTCTGATGTGAGCTTTGATTTTGAGGCTGGAATATGGAGTTCAAGACCCGGAAGGAATGGTCTTTTTCAATCAGGGCACAGCTGTTGGCTTGCTCCAATTCTGGCTTTCTGTCATGGTTTTGGGTGCCTCAGCCGAGTTTTGGTTCCTTGAGCGGCAATTTCCTAAAGGATTTCTGGGTCTGAGTTGGTTTTCCCTTCTTCCTTCCCAAATTTTGTATTCTGACGCAATACACACACGAGTTTAGACAGCAGATCCATTATGAAATAAGAAAAACAAAACCAATTAGCGTGTCATGCTTAGAATTCTAGAGGCAGCTCGACCAACATGAATTTTTGTGTTTTGGACAAAGAAATGGAAGCCTTTTGCAGAGGGGAACGATCATTAATTCCCCAAATCAGTTTGCCAGCGATTTTCAGGTGAATTGAATGAGTTTTCCAAAGCCAGTCAGCTGGGAGGGGTGGATGAATCCGGAAACAGCCTGTTTCCTTGTGACGAAATCAAGCCCACTCTCAAAAAGGACTCTTCCATTTCTTTGGCTCTTTTCACATTTTTCTTCTTTATCATGGTTTGTAATGAATTTTCTGATGTGAGCTTTGATTTTGAGGCTGGAATGTGGAGTTCAAGACCCGGAAGGAATGGTCTTTTTCAATCAGGGCACAGCTGTTGGCTTGCTCCAATTCTGGCTTTCTGTCATGATTTTGGGTGCCTCAGCCAAGTTTTGGTTTCTTGAGCGGCAATTTCCTAAAGGATTTCTGGGTCTGAGTTGGTTTTGCCTTCTTCCTTCCCAAATTTTGTATTCTCACGCAATACACACACGAGTTTAGACAGCAGATCCATTATGAAATAAAAACAAACAAAACCAATTAGCGTGTCATGCTTAGAATTCTAGAGGCAGCACGACCAACATGAATTTTTGTGTTTTGGAAAAAGAAATGGAACCCTTTTGCAGAGGGGAACGATCATTAATTCCCCAAATCAGTTTGCCAGCGATTTTCAGGTGAATTGAATGAGTTTTCCAAAGCCAGTCAGCTGGGAGGGGTGGATGAATCCGGAAACAGCCTGTTTCCTTGTGACGAAATCAAGCCCACTCTCAAAAAGGACTCTTCCATTTCTTTGGCTCTTTTCACATTTTTCTTCTTTATCATGGTTTGTAATGAATTTTCTGATGTGAGCTTTGATTTTGAGGCTGGAATATGGAGTTCAAGACACGGAAGGAATGGTCTTTTTCAATCAGGGCACAGCTGTTGGCTTGCTCCAATTCTGGCTTTCTGTCATGGTTTTGGGTGCCTCAGCCGAGTTTTGGTTTCTTGAGCGGCAATTTCCTAAAGGATTTCTGGGTCTGAGTTGGTTTTGCCTTCTTCCTTCCCAAATTTTGTATTCTCACGCAATACACACACGAGTTTAGACAGCAGATCCATTATGAAATAAAAACAAACAAAACCAATTAGCGTGTCATGCTTAGAATTCTAGAGGCAGCACGACCAACATGAGTTTTTGTGTTTTGGACAAAGAAATGGAAACCTTTTGCAGAGGGGAACGATCATTCATTCCCCAAATCAGTTTGCCAGCGATTTTCAGGTGAATTGAATGAGTTTTCCAAAGCCAGTCAGCTGGGAGGGGTGGATGAATCCGGAAACAGCCTGTTTCCTTGTGACGAAATCAAGCCCACTATCAAAAAGGACTCTTCCATTTCTTTGGCTCTTTGCACATTTTTCTTCTTTATCATGGTTTGTAATGAATTTTCTGATGTGAGCTTTGATTTTGAGACTGGAATGTGGAGTTCAAGACCCGGAAGGAATGGTCTTTTTCAATCAGGGCACAGCGGTTGGCTTGCTCCAATTCTGGCTTTCTGTCATGATTTTGGGTGCCTCAGCCGAGTTTTGGTTTCTTCAGCGGCAATTTCCTAAAAGATTTCTGGGTCTGAGTTGGTTTTGCCTTCTTCCTTCCCAAATTTTATATTCTGACGCAATACACACACGAGTTTAGACAGCAGATCCATTATGAAAGAAAGAAAAAACAAAACCAATGAGCGTGTCATGCTTAGAATTCTAGAGGCAGCACGACCAACATGAGTTTTTGTGTTTTGGACAAAGAAATGGAACCCTTTTGCAGAGGGGAACGATCATTAATTCCCCAAATCAGTTTGCCAGCGATTTTCAGGTGAATTGAATGAGTTTTCCAAAGCCAGTCAGCTGGGAGGGGTGGATGAATCCGGAAACAGCCTGTTTCCTTGTGACGAAATCAAGCCCACTCTCAAAAAGGACTCTTCCATTTCTTTGGCTCTTTGCACATTTGTCTTCTTTATCATGGTTTGTAATGAATTTTCTGATGTGAGCTTTGATTTTGAGACTGGAATGTGGAGTTCAAGACCCGGAAGGAATGGTCTTTTTCAATCAGGGCACAGCGGTTGGCTTGCTCCAATTCTGGCTTTCTGTCATGGTTTTGGGTGCCTCAGCCGAGTTTTGGTTTCTTCAGCGGCAATTTCCTAAAAGATTTCTGGGTCTGAGTTGGTTTTGCCTTCTTCCTTCCCAAATTTTATATTCTGACGCAATACACACACGAGTTTAGACAGCAGATCCATTATGAAAGAAAGAAAAAACAAAACCAATTAGCGAGTCATGCTTAGAATTCTAGAGGCAGCACGACCAACATGAGTTTTTGTGTTTTGGACAAAGAAATGGAACCCTTTTGCAGAGGGGAACGATCATTAATTCCCCAAATCAGTTTGCCAGCGATTTTCAGGTGAATTGAATGAGTTTTCCAAAGCCAGTCAGCTGGGAGGGGTGGATGAATCCGGAAACAGCCTGTTTCCTTGTGACGAAATCAAGCCCACTCTCAAAAAGGACTCTTCCATTTCTTTGGCTCTTTGCACATTTTTCTTCTTTATCATGGTTTGTAATGAATTTTCTGATGTGAGCTTTGATTTTGAGGCTGGAATATGGAGTTCAAGACACGGAAGGAATGGTCTTTTTCAATCAGGGCACAGCTGTTGGCTTGCTCCAATTCTGGCTTTCTGTCATGGTTTTGGGTGCCTCAGCCGAGTTTTGGTTCCTTGAGCGGCAATTTCCTAAAGGATTTCTGGGTCTGAGTTGGTTTTCCCTTCTTCCTTCCCAAATTTTGTATTCTGACGCAATACACACACGAGTTTAGACAGCAGATCCATTATGAAATAAGAAAAACAAAACCAATGAGCGTGTCATGCTTAGAATTATAGAGGCAGCACGACCAACATGAGTTTTTGTGTTTTGCAAAAACAAATGGAACCCTTTTGCAGAGGGGAACGATTATTAATTCCCCAAATCAGTTTGCCAGCGATTTTCAGGTGAATTGAATGAGTTTTCCAAAGCCAGTCAGCTGGGAGGGGTGGATGAATCCGGAAACAGCCTGTTTCCTTGTGACGAAATCAAGCCCACTCTCAAAAAGGACTCTTCCATTTCTTTGGCTCTTTGCACATTTTTCTTCTTTATCATGGTTTGTAATGAATTTTCTGATGTGAGCTTTGATTTTGAGGCTGGAATATGGAGTTCAAGACACGGAAGGAATGGTCTTTTTCAATCAGGGCACAGGTGTTGGCTTGCTCCAATTCTGGCTTTCTGTCATGGTTTTGGGTGCCTCAGCCGAGTTTTGGTTTCTTCAGCAACAATTTCCTAAAAGATTTCTGGGTCTGAGTTGGTTTTGCCTTCTCCCTTCCCAAATTTTGTATTCTGACGCAATACACACACGAGTTTAGACAGCAGATCCATTATGAAATAAGAAAAACAAAACCAATTCACGTGTCATGCTTAGAATTCTAGAGGCAGCACGACCAACATGAATTTTTGTGTTTTGGACAAAGAAATGGAACCCTTTTGCAGAGGGGAACGATCATTAATTCCCCAAATCAGTTTGCCAGCGATTTTCAGGTGAATTGAATGAGTTTTCCAAAGCCAGTCAGCTGGGAGGGGTGGATGAATCCGGAAACTGCCTGTTTCCTTGTGACGAAATCAAGCCCACTCTCAAAAAGGACTCTTCCATTTCTTTGGCTCTTTTCACATTTTTCTTCTTTATCATGGTTTGTAATGAATTTTCTGATGTGAGCTTTGATTTTGAGGCTGGAATATGGAGTTCAAGACCCGGAAGGAATGGTCTTTTTCAATCAGGGCACAGCTGTTGGCTTGCTCCAATTCTGGCTTTCTGTCATGGTTTTGGGTGCCTCAGCCGAGTTTTGGTTCCTTGAGCGGCAATTTCCTAAAGGATTTCTGGGTCTGAGTTGGTTTTCCCTTCTTCCTTCCCAAATTTTGTATTCTGACGCAATACACACACGAGTTTAGACAGCAGATCCATTATGAAATAAGAAAAACAAAACCAATTAGCGTGTCATGCTTAGAATTCTAGAGGCAGCTCGACCAACATGAATTTTTGTGTTTTGGACAAAGAAATGGAAGCCTTTTGCAGAGGGGAACGATCATTAATTCCCCAAATCAGTTTGCCAGCGATTTTCAGGTGAATTGAATGAGTTTTCCAAAGCCAGTCAGCTGGGAGGGGTGGATGAATCCGGAAACAGCCTGTTTCCTTGTGACGAAATCAAGCCCACTCTCAAAAAGGACTCTTCCATTTCTTTGGCTCTTTTCACATTTTTCTTCTTTATCATGGTTTGTAATGAATTTTCTGATGTGAGCTTTGATTTTGAGGCTGGAATGTGGAGTTCAAGACCCGGAAGGAATGGTCTTTTTCAATCAGGGCACAGCTGTTGGCTTGCTCCAATTCTGGCTTTCTGTCATGATTTTGGGTGCCTCAGCCAAGTTTTGGTTTCTTGAGCGGCAATTTCCTAAAGGATTTCTGGGTCTGAGTTGGTTTTGCCTTCTTCCTTCCCAAATTTTGTATTCTCACGCAATACACACACGAGTTTAGACAGCAGATCCATTATGAAATAAAAACAAACAAAACCAATTAGCGTGTCATGCTTAGAATTCTAGAGGCAGCACGACCAACATGAATTTTTGTGTTTTGGAAAAAGAAATGGAACCCTTTTGCAGAGGGGAACGATCATTAATTCCCCAAATCAGTTTGCCAGCGATTTTCAGGTGAATTGAATGAGTTTTCCAAAGCCAGTCAGCTGGGAGGGGTGGATGAATCCGGAAACAGCCTGTTTCCTTGTGACGAAATCAAGCCCACTCTCAAAAAGGACTCTTCCATTTCTTTGGCTCTTTTCACATTTTTCTTCTTTATCATGGTTTGTAATGAATTTTCTGATGTGAGCTTTGATTTTGAGGCTGGAATATGGAGTTCAAGACACGGAAGGAATGGTCTTTTTCAATCAGGGCACAGCTGTTGGCTTGCTCCAATTCTGGCTTTCTGTCATGGTTTTGGGTGCCTCAGCCGAGTTTTGGTTTCTTGAGCGGCAATTTCCTAAAGGATTTCTGGGTCTGAGTTGGTTTTGCCTTCTTCCTTCCCAAATTTTGTATTCTCACGCAATACACACACGAGTTTAGACAGCAGATCCATTATGAAATAAAAACAAACAAAACCAATTAGCGTGTCATGCTTAGAATTCTAGAGGCAGCACGACCAACATGAGTTTTTGTGTTTTGGACAAAGAAATGGAAACCTTTTGCAGAGGGGAACGATCATTCATTCCCCAAATCAGTTTGCCAGCGATTTTCAGGTGAATTGAATGAGTTTTCCAAAGCCAGTCAGCTGGGAGGGGTGGATGAATCCGGAAACAGCCTGTTTCCTTGTGACGAAATCAAGCCCACTATCAAAAAGGACTCTTCCATTTCTTTGGCTCTTTGCACATTTTTCTTCTTTATCATGGTTTGTAATGAATTTTCTGATGTGAGCTTTGATTTTGAGACTGGAATGTGGAGTTCAAGACCCGGAAGGAATGGTCTTTTTCAATCAGGGCACAGCGGTTGGCTTGCTCCAATTCTGGCTTTCTGTCATGATTTTGGGTGCCTCAGCCGAGTTTTGGTTTCTTCAGCGGCAATTTCCTAAAAGATTTCTGGGTCTGAGTTGGTTTTGCCTTCTTCCTTCCCAAATTTTATATTCTGACGCAATACACACACGAGTTTAGACAGCAGATCCATTATGAAAGAAAGAAAAAACAAAACCAATGAGCGTGTCATGCTTAGAATTCTAGAGGCAGCACGACCAACATGAGTTTTTGTGTTTTGGACAAAGAAATGGAACCCTTTTGCAGAGGGGAACGATCATTAATTCCCCAAATCAGTTTGCCAGCGATTTTCAGGTGAATTGAATGAGTTTTCCAAAGCCAGTCAGCTGGGAGGGGTGGATGAATCCGGAAACAGCCTGTTTCCTTGTGACGAAATCAAGCCCACTCTCAAAAAGGACTCTTCCATTTCTTTGGCTCTTTGCACATTTGTCTTCTTTATCATGGTTTGTAATGAATTTTCTGATGTGAGCTTTGATTTTGAGACTGGAATGTGGAGTTCAAGACCCGGAAGGAATGGTCTTTTTCAATCAGGGCACAGCGGTTGGCTTGCTCCAATTCTGGCTTTCTGTCATGGTTTTGGGTGCCTCAGCCGAGTTTTGGTTTCTTCAGCGGCAATTTCCTAAAAGATTTCTGGGTCTGAGTTGGTTTTGCCTTCTTCCTTCCCAAATTTTATATTCTGACGCAATACACACACGAGTTTAGACAGCAGATCCATTATGAAAGAAAGAAAAAACAAAACCAATTAGCGAGTCATGCTTAGAATTCTAGAGGCAGCACGACCAACATGAGTTTTTGTGTTTTGGACAAAGAAATGGAACCCTTTTGCAGAGGGGAACGATCATTAATTCCCCAAATCAGTTTGCCAGCGATTTTCAGGTGAATTGAATGAGTTTTCCAAAGCCAGTCAGCTGGGAGGGGTGGATGAATCCGGAAACAGCCTGTTTCCTTGTGACGAAATCAAGCCCACTCTCAAAAAGGACTCTTCCATTTCTTTGGCTCTTTGCACATTTGTCTTCTTTATCATGGTTTGTAATGAATTTTCTGATGTGAGCTTTGATTTTGAGGCTGGAATATGGAGTTCAAGACACGGAAGGAATGGTCTTTTTCAATCAGGGCACAGCTGTTGGCTTGCTCCAATTCTGGCTTTCTGTCATGGTTTTGGGTGCCTCAGCCGAGTTTTGGTTCCTTGAGCGGCAATTTCCTAAAGGATTTCTGGGTCTGAGTTGGTTTTCCCTTCTTCCTTCCCAAATTTTGTATTCTGACGCAATACACACACGAGTTTAGACAGCAGATCCATTATGAAATAAGAAAAACAAAACCAATGAGCGTGTCATGCTTAGAATTATAGAGGCAGCACGACCAACATGAGTTTTTGTGTTTTGCAAAAACAAATGGAACCCTTTTGCAGAGGGGAACGATCATTAATTCCCCAAATCAGTTTGCCAGCGATTTTCAGGTGAATTGAATGAGTTTTCCAAAGCCAGTCAGCTGGGAGGGGTGGATGAATCCGGAAACAGCCTGTTTCCTTGTGACGAAATCAAGCCCACTCTCAAAAAGGACTCTTCCATTTCTTTGGCTCTTTGCACATTTTTCTTCTTTATCATGGTTTGTAATGAATTTTCTGATGTGAGCTTTGATTTTGAGGCTGGAATATGGAGTTCAAGACACGGAAGGAATGGTCTTTTTCAATCAGGGCACAGGTGTTGGCTTGCTCCAATTCTGCCTTTCTGTCATGGTTTTGGGTGCCTCAGCCGAGTTTTGGTTTCTTCAGCAACAATTTCCTAAAAGATTTCTGGGTCTGAGTTGGTTTTGCCTTCTTCCTTCCCAAATTTTGTATTCTGACGCAATACACACACGAGTTTAGACAGCAGATCCATTATGAAATAAGAAAAACAAAACCAATGAGCGTGTCATGCTTAGAATTCTAGAGGCAGCACGACCAACATGAATTTTTGTGTTTTGGACAAAGAAATGGAACCCTTTTGCAGAGGGGAACGATCATTAATTCCCCAAATCAGTTTGCCAGCGATTTTCAGGTGAATTGAATGAGTTTTCCAAAGCCAGTCAGCTGGGAGGGATAGATGAATCCGGAAACTGCCTGTTTCCTTGTGACGAAATCAAGCCCACTCTCAAAAAGGACTCTTCCATTTCTTTGGCTCTTTGCACATTTTTCTTCTTTATCATGGTTTGTAATGAATTTTCTGATGTGAGCTTTGATTTTGAGGCTGGAATATGGAGTTCAAGACCCGGAAGGAATGGTCTTTTTCAATCAGGGCACAGCTGTTGGCTTGCTCCAATTCTGGCTTTCTGTCATGGTTTTGGGTGCCTCAGCCGAGTTTTGGTTCCTTGAGCGGCAATTTCCTAAAGGATTTCTGGGTCTGAGTTGGTTTTCCCTTCTTCCTTCCCAAATTTTGTATTCTGACGCAATACACACACGAGTTTAGACAGCAGATCCATTATGAAATAAGAAAAACAAAACCAATTAGCGTGTCATGCTTAGAATTCTAGAGGCAGCTCGACCAACATGAATTTTTGTGTTTTGGACAAAGAAATGGAAGCCTTTTGCAGAGGGGAACGATCATTAATTCCCCAAATCAGTTTGCCAGCGATTTTCAGGTGAATTGAATGAGTTTTCCAAAGCCACTCAGCTGGGAGACGTGGATGAATCCGGAAACAGCCTGTTTCCTTGTGACGAAATCAAGCCCACTCTCAAAAAGGACTCTTCCATTTCTTTGGCTCTTTTCACATTTTTCTTCTTTATCATGGTTTGTAATGAATTTTCTGATGTGAGCTTTGATTTTGAGGCTGGAATATGGAGTTCAAGACCCGGAAGGAATGGTCTTTTTCAATCAGGGCACAGCTGTTGGCTTGCTCCAATTCTGGCTTTCTGTCATGATTTTGGGTGCCTCAGCCAAGTTTTGGTTTCTTGAGCGGCAATTTCCTAAAGGATTTCTGGGTCTGAGTTGGTTTTGCCTTCTTCCTTCCCAAATTTTGTATTCTCACGCAATACACACACGAGTTTAGACAGCAGATCCATTATGAAATAAAAACAAACAAAACCAATTAGCGTGTCATGCTTAGAATTCTAGAGGCAGCACGACCAACATGAATTTTTGTGTTTTGGAAAAAGAAATGGAACCCTTTTGCAGAGGGGAACGATCATTAATTCCCCAAATCAGTTTGCCAGCGATTTTCAGGTGAATTGAATGAGTTTTCCAAAGCCAGTCAGCTGGGAGGGGTGGATGAATCCGGAAACAGCCTGTTTCCTTGTGACGAAATCAAGCCCACTCTCAAAAAGGACTCTTCCATTTCTTTGGCTCTTTTCACATTTTTCTTCTTTATCATGGTTTGTAATGAATTTTCTGATGTGAGCATTGATTTTGAGGCTGGAATATGGAGTTCAAGACACGGAAGGAATGGTCTTTTTCAATCAGGGCACAGCTGTTGGCTTGCTCCAATTCTGGCTTTCTGTCATGGTTTTGGGTGCCTCAGCCGAGTTTTGGTTTCTTGAGCGGCAATTTCCTAAAGGATTTCTGGGTCTGAGTTGGTTTTGCCTTCTTCCTTCCCAAATTTTGTATTCTCACGCAATACACACACGAGTTTAGACAGCAGATCCATTATGAAATAAAAACAAACAAAACCAATTAGCGTGTCATGCTTAGAATTCTAGAGGCAGCACGACCAACATGAGTTTTTGTGTTTTGGACAAAGAAATGGAACCCTTTTGCAGAGGGGAACGATCATTAATTCCCCAAATCAGTTTGCCAGCGATTTTCAGGTGAATTGAATGAGTTTTCCAAAGCCAGTCAGCTGGGAGGGGTGGATGAATCCGGAAACAGCCTGTTTCCTTGTGACGAAATCAAGCCCACTATCAAAAAGGACTCTTCCATTTCTTTGGCTCTTTGCACATTTTTCTTCTTTATCATGGTTTGTAATGAATTTTCTGATGTGAGCTTTGATTTTGAGACTGGAATGTGGAGTTCAAGACCCGGAAGGAATGGTCTTTTTCAATCAGGGCACAGCGGTTGGCTTGCTCCAATTCTGGCTTTCTGTCATGATTTTGGGTGCCTCAGCCGAGTTTTGGTTTCTTCAGCGGCAATTTCCTAAAAGATTTCTGGGTCTGAGTTGGTTTTGCCTTCTTCCTTCCCAAATTTTGTATTCTGACGCAATACACACACGAGTTTAGACAGCAGATCCATTATGAAAGAAAGAAAAAACAAAACCAATTAGCGAGTCATGCTTAGAATTCTAGAGGCAGCACGACCAACATGAGTTTTTGTGTTTTGGACAAAGAAATGGAACCCTTTTGCAGAGGGGAACGATCATTAATTCCCCAAATCAGTTTGCCAGCGATTTTCAGGTGAATTGAATGAGTTTTCCAAAGCCAGTCAGCTGGGAGGGGTGGATGAATCCGGAAACAGCCTGTTTCCTTGTGACGAAATCAAGCCCACTCTCAAAAAGGACTCTTCCATTTCTTTGGCTCTTTGCACATTTGTCTTCTTTATCATGGTTTGTAATGAATTTTCTGATGTGAGCTTTGATTTTGAGGCTGGAATGTGGAGTTCAAGACCCGGAAGGAATGGTCTTTTTCAATCAGGGCACAGCGGTTGGCTTGCTCCAATTCTGGCTTTCTGTCATGATTTTGGGTGCCTCAGCCGAGTTTTGGTTTCTTCAGCGGCAATTTCCTAAAAGATTTCTGGGTCTGAGTTGGTTTTGCCTTCTTACTTCCCAAATTTTATATTCTGACGCAATACACACACGAGTTTAGACAGCAGATCCATTATGAAAGAAAGAAAAAACAAAACCAATGAGCGTGTCATGCTTAGAATTCTAGAGGCAGCACGACCAACATGAGTTTTTGTGTTTTGGACAAAAAAATGGAACCCTTTTGCAGAGGGGAACGATCATTAATTCCCCAAATCAGTTTGCCAGCGATTTTCAGGTGAATTGAATGAGTTTTCCAAAGCCAGTCAGCTGGGAGGGGTGGATGAATCCGGAAACAGCCTGTTTCCTTGTGACGAAATCAAGCCCACTCTCAAAAAGGACTCTTCCATTTCTTTGGCTCTTTGCACATTTGTCTTCTTTATCATGGTTTGTAATGAATTTTCTGATGTGAGCTTTGATTTTGAGGCTGGAATGTGGAGTTCAAGACCCGGAAGGAATGGTCTTTTTCAATCAGGGCACAGCGGTTGGCTTGCTCCAATTCTGGCTTTCTCTCATGGTTTTGGGTGCCTCAGCCGAGTTTTGGTTTCTTCAGCGGCAATTTCCTAAAAGATTTCTGGGTCTGAGTTGGTTTTGCCTTCTTCCTTCCCAAATTTTATATTCTGACGCAATACACACACGAGTTTAGACAGCAGATCCATTATGAAATAAAAAAAAAAAAACAATTCGCGTGTCATGCTTAGAATTCTAGAGGCAGTACGGCCAACATGAATTTTTGTGTTTTGGAAAAAGAAATGGAACCCTTTTGCAGAGGGGAATGATCATTAATTCCCCAAATCAGTTTGCCAGCGATTTTCAGGTGAATTGAATGAGTTTTCCAAAGCCAGTCAGCTGGGAGGGGTGGATGAATCCGGAAACAGCCTGTTTCCTTGTGACTAAATCAAGCCCACTATCAAAAAGGACTCTTCCATTTCTTTGGCTCTTTTCACATTTTTCTTCTTTATCATGGTTTGTAATGAATTTTCTGATGTGAGCTTTGATTTTGAGGCTGGAATATGGAGTTCAAGACACGGAAGGGATGGTCTTTTTCAATCAGGGCACAGCGGTTGGCTTGCTCCAATTCTGGCTTTCTGTCATGGTTTTGGGTGCCTCAGCCGAGTTTTGGTTTCTTGAGCGGCAATTTCCTAAAGGATTTCTGGGTCTGAGTTGGTTTTGCCTTCTTCCTTCCCAAATTTTGTATTCTGACGCAATACACACACGAGTTTAGACAGCAGATCCATTATGAAATAAAAACAAACAAAACCAATTCGCGTGTCATGCTTAGAATTCTAGAGGCAGCTCGACTAACATGAATTTTTGTGTTTTGGACAAAGAAATGGAAGCCTTTTGCAGAGGGGAACGATCATTATTTCCCCAAATCAGTTTGCCAGCGCTTTTCAGGTGAATTGAATGAGTTTTCCAAAGCCAGTCAGCTGGGAGGGGTGGATGAATCCGGAAACAGCCTGTTTCCTTGTGACGAAATCAAGCCCACTCTCAAAAAGGACTCTTCCATTTCTTTGGCTCGTTTCACATTTTTCTTCTTTATCATGGTTTGTAATGAATTTTCTGATGTGAGCTTTGATTTTGAGGCTGGAATATGGAGTTCAAGACACGGAAGGAATGGTCTTTTTCAATCAGGGCACAGCTGTTGGCTTGCTCCAATTCTGGCTTTCTGTCATGGTTTTGGGTGCCTCAGCCGAGTTTTGGTTTCTTGAGCGGCAATTTCCTAAAGGATTTCTGGGTCTGAGTTGGTTTTGCCTTCTTCCTTCCCAAATTTTGTATTCTGACGCAATACACACACGAGTTTAGACAGCAGATCCATTATGAAATAAAAACAAACAAAACCAATTCGCGTGTCATGCTTAGAATTCTAGAGGCAGCACGACCAACATGAATTTTTGTGTTTTGGAAAAAGAAATGGAACCCTTTTGCAGAGGGGAACGATCATTAATTCCCCAAATCAGTTTGCCAGCGATTTTCAGGTGAATTGAATGAGTTTTCCAAAGCCAGTCAGCTGGGAGGGGTGGATGAATCCGGAAACAGCCTGTTTCCTTGTGACTCAATCAAGCCCACTCTCAAAAAGGACTCTTCCATTTCTTTGGCTCTTTTCACATTTTTCTTCTTTATCATGGTTTGTAATGAATTTTCTGATGTGAGCTTTGATTTTGAGGCTGGAATGTGGAGTTCAAGACACGGAAGGAATGGTCTTTTTCAATCAGGGCACAGCTGTTGGCTTGCTCCAATTCTGGCTTTCTGTCATGGTTTTGGGTGCCTCAGCCGAGTTTTGGTTCCTTGAGCGGCAATTTCCTAAAGGATTTCTGGGTCTGAGTTGGTTTTGCCTTCTTCCTTCCCAAATTTTGTATTCTGACGCAATACACACACGAGTTTAGACAGCAGATCCATTATGAAATAAAAAAAACAAAACCAATTCGCGTGTCATGCTTTGAATTCTAGAGGCAGCTCGACCAACATGAGTTTTTGTGTTTTGGACAAAGAAATGGAAGCCTTTTGCAGAGGGGAACGATCATTAATTCCCCAAATCAGTTTGCCAGCGATTTTCAGGTGAATTGAATGAGTTTTCCAAAGCCAGTCAGCTGGGAGGGGTGGATGAATCCGGAAACAGCCTGTTTCCTTGTGACTAAATCAAGCCCACTCTCAAAAAGGACTCTTCCATTTCTTTGGCTCGTTTCACATTTTTCTTCTTTATCATGGTTTGTAATGAATTTTCTGATGTGAGCTTTGATTTTGAGGCTGGAATATGGAGTTCAAGACCCGGAAGGAATGGTCTTTTTCAATCAGGGCACAGCTGTTGGCTTGCTCCAATTCTGGCTTTCTGTCATGGTTTTGGGTGCCTCAGCCGAGTTTTGGTTTCTTGAGCGGCAATTTCCTAAAGGATTTCTGGGTCTGAGTTGGTTTTGCCTTCTTCCTTCCCAAATTTTGTATTCTGACGCAATACACACACGAGTTTAGACAGCAGATCCATTATGAAATAAAAACAAACAAAACCAATTAGCGTGTCATGCTTAGAATTCTAGAGGCAGCTCGACTAACATGAATTTTTGTGTTTTGGACAAAGAAATGGAAGCCTTTTGCAGAGGGGAACGATCATTAATTCCCCAAATCAGTTTGCCAGCGATTTTCAGGTGAATTGAATGAGTTTTCCAAAGCCAGTCAGCTGGGAGGGGTGGATGAATCCGGAAACAGCCTGTTTCCTTGTGACGAAATCAAGCCCACTCTCAAAAAGGACTCTTCCATTTCTTTGGCTCTTTGCACATTTTTCTTCTTTATCATGGTTTGTAATGAATTTTCTGATGTGAGCTTTGATTTTGAGGCTGGAATATGGAGTTCAAGACACGGAAGGGATGGTCTTTTTCAATCAGGGCACAGCTGTTGGCTTGCTCCAGTTCTGGCTTTCTGTCATGGTTTTGGGTGCCTCAGCCGAGTTTTGGTTTCTTGAGCGGCAATTTCCTAAAGGATTTCTGGGTCTGAGTTGGTTTTGCCTTCTTCCTTCCCAAATTTTGTATTCTCACGCAATACACACACGAGTTTAGACAGCAGATCCATTATGAAATAAAAACAAACAAAACCAATTAGCGTGTCATGCTTAGAATTCTAGAGGCAGCACGACCAACATGAGTTTTTGTGTTTTGCAAAAAGAAATGGAACCCTTTTGCAGAGGGGAACGATCATTAATTCCCCAAATCAGTTTGCCAGCGATTTTCAGGTGAATTGAATGAGTTTTCCAAAGCCAGTCAGCTGGGAGGGGTGGATGAATCCGGAAACAGCCTGTTTCCTTGTGACGAAATCAAGCCCACTCTCAAAAAGGACTCTTCCATTTCTTTGGCTCTTTGCACATTTGTCTTCTTTATCATGGTTTGTAATGAATTTTCTGATGTGAGCTTTGATTTTGAGACTGGAATGTGGAGTTCAAGACCCGGAAGGAATGGTCTTTTTCAATCAGGGCACAGCTGTTGGCTTGCTCCAATTCTGGCTTTCTCTCATGGTTTTGGGTGCCTCAGCCGAGTTTTGGTTTCTTCAGCGGCAATTTCCTAAAGGATTTCTGGGTCTGAGTTGGTTTTGCCTTCTTCCTTCCCAAATTTTATATTCTGACGCAATACACACACGAGTTTAGACAGCAGATCCATTATGAAAGAAAGAAAAAACAAAACCAATTAGCGTGTCATGCTTAGAATTCTAGAGGCAGCACGACCAACATGAGTTTTTGTGTTTTGGACAAAGAAATGGAAGCCTTTTGCAGAGGGGAACGATCATTAATTCCCCAAATCAGTTTGCCAGCGATTTTCAGGTGAATTGAATGAGTTTTCCAAAGCCAGTCAGCTGGGAGGGGTGGATGAATCCGGAAACATCCTGTTTCCTTGTGACTAAATCAAGCCCACTCTCAAAAAGGACTCTTCCATTTCTTTGGCTCTTTTCACATTTTTCTTCTTTATCATGGTTTGTAATGAATTTTCTGATGTGAGCTTTGATTTTGAGGCTGGAATATGGAGTTCAAGACACGGAAGGAATGGTCTTTTTCAATCAGGGCACAGCTGTTGGCTTGCTCCAATTCTGGCTTTCTGTCATGATTTTGGGTGCCTCAGCCGAGTTTTGGTTTCTTGAGCGGCAATTTCCTAAAGGATTTCTGGGTCTGAGTTGGTTTTGCCTTCTTCCTCACCAAATTTTGTATTCTGACGCAATACACACACGAGTTTAGACAGCAGATCCATTATGAAATAAAAACAAACAAAACCAATTAGCGTGTCATGCTTAGAATTCTAGAGGCAGCACGACCAACATGAGTTTTTGTGTTTTGGACAAAGAAATGGAACCCTTTTGCAGAGGGGAACGATAATTAATTCCCCAAATCAGTTTGCCAGCGATTTTCAGGTGAATTGAATGAGTTTTCCAAAGCCAGTCAGCTGGGAGGGGTGGATGAATCCGGAAACAGCCTGTTTCCTTGTGACTAAATCAAGCCCACTCTCAAAAAGGACTCTTCCATTTCTTTGGCTCTTTGCACATTTGTCTTCTTTATCATGGTTTGTAATGAATTTTCTGATGTGAGCTTTGATTTTGAGGCTGGTATGTGGAGTTCAAGACCCAGAAGGAATGGTCTTTTTCAATCAGGGCACAGCGGTTGGCTTGCTCCAATTCTGGCTTTCTGTCATGGTTTTGGGTGCCTCAGCCGAGTTTTGGTTTCTTGAGCGGCAATTTCCTAAAGGATTTCTGGGTCTGAGTTGGTTTTGCCTTCTTTCTTCCCAAATTTTATATTCTGACATAATACACACACGAGTTTAGACAGCAGATCCATTATGAAATAAAAAAACAAAACCAATTAGCGTGTCATGCTTAGAATTCTAGAGGCAGCACGACCAACATGAGTTTTTGTGTTTTGGACAAAGAAATGAAACCCTTTTGCAGAGGGGAACGATCATTAATTCCCCAAATCAGTTTGCCAGCGATTTTCAGGTGAATTGAATGAGTTTTCCAAAGCCAGTCAGCTGGGAGGGGTGGATGAATCCGGAAATAGCCTGTTTCCTTGTGACGAAATCAAGCCCACTCTCAAAAAGGACTCTTCCATTTCTTTGGCTCTTTTCACATTTTTCTTCTTTATCATGGTTTGTAATGAATTTTCTGATGTGAGCTTTGATTTTGAGGCTGGAATATGGAGTTCAAGACACGGAAGGAATGGTCTTTTTCAATCAGGGCACAGCTGTTGGCTTGCTCCAATTCTGGCTTTCTGTCATGGTTTTGGGTGCCTCAGCCGAGTTTTGGTTTCTTGAGCGGCAATTTCCTAAAAGATTTCTGGGTCTGAGTTGGTTTTGCCTTCTTCCTTCCCAAATTTTGTATTCTGACGCAATACACACACGAGTTTAGACAGCAGATCCATTATGAAATAAAAAAAACAAAACCAATTCGCGTGTCATGCTTAGAATTCTAGAGGCAGCTCGACCAACATGAATTTTTGTGTTTTGGACAAAGAAATGGAAGCCTTTTGCAGAGGGGAACGATCATTAATTCCCCAAATCAGTTTGCCAGCGATTTTCAGGTGAATTGAATGAGTTTTCCAAAGCCAGTCAGCTGGGAGGGGTGGATGAATCCGGAAATAGCCTGTTTCCTTGTGACTCAATCAAGCCCACTCTCAAAAAGGACTCTTCCATTTCTTTGGCTCTTTGCACATTTTTCTTCTTTATCATGGTTTGTAATGAATTTTCTGATGTGAGCTTTGATTTTGAGGCTGGAATATGGAGTTCAAGACACGGAAGGAATGGTCTTTTTCAATCAGGGCACAGCTGTTGGCTTGCTCCAATTCTGGCTTTCTGTCATGGTTTTGGGTGCCTCAGCCGAGTTTTGGTTTCTTGAGCGGCAATTTCCTAAAAGATTTCTGGGTCTGAGTTGGTTTTGCCTTCTTCCTTCCCAAATTTTGTATTCTGACGCAATACACACACGAGTTTAGACAGCAGATCCATTATGAAATAAAAAAAACAAAACCAATTCGCGTGTCATGCTTAGAATTCTAGAGGCAGCTCGACCAACATGAATTTTTGTGTTTTGGACAAAGAAATGGAAGCCTTTTGCAGAGGGGAACGATCATTAATTCCCCAAATCAGTTTGCCAGCGATTTTCAGGTGAATTGAATGAGTTTTCCAAAGCCAGTCAGCTGGGAGGGGTGGATGAATCCGGAAATAGCCTATTTCCTTGTGACTCAATCAAGCCCACTCTCAAAAAGGACTCTTCCATTTCTTTGGCTCTTTGCACATTTGTCTTCTTTATCATGGTTTGTAATGAATTTTCTGATGTGAGCTTTGATTTTGAGACTGGAATGTGGAGTTCAAGACCCGGAAGGAATGGTCTTTTTCAATCAGGGCACAGCGGTTGGCTTGCTCCAATTCTGGCTTTCTCTCATGGTTTTGGGTGCCTCAGCCGAGTTTTGGTTTCTTCAGCGGCAATTTCCTAAAGGATTTCTGGGTCTGAGTTGGTTTTGCCTTCTTCCTTCCCAAATTTTGTATTCTGACGCAATACACACACGAGTTTAGACAGCAGATCCATTATGAAAGAAAGAAAAAACAAAACCAATTAGCGTGTCATGCTTAGAATTCTAGAGGCAGCACGACCAACATGAATTTTTGTGTTTTGGACAAAGAAATGGAAGCCTTTTGCAGAGGGGAACGATCATTAATTCCCCAAATCAGTTTGCCAGCGATTTTCAGGTGAATTGAATGAGTTTTCCAAAGCCAGTCAGCTGGGAGGGGTGGATGAATCCGGAAACAGCCTGTTTCCTTGTGACTAAATCAAGCCCACTATCAAAAAGGACTCTTCCATTTCTTTGGCTCTTTTCACAATTTTCTTCTTTATCATGGTTTGTAATGAATTTTCTGATGTGAGCTTTGATTATGAGGCTGGAATATGGAGTTCAAGACACGGAAGGAATGGTCTTTTTCAATCAGGGCACAGCTGTTGGCTTGCTCCAATTCTGGCTTTCTGTCATGATTTTGGGTACCTCAGCCGAGTTTTGGTTTCTTGAGCGGCAATTTCCTAAAGGATTTCTGGGTCTGAGTTGGTTTTGCCTTCTTCCTCACCAAATTTTGTATTCTGACGCAATACACACACGAGTTTAGACAGCAGATCCATTATGAAATAAAAACAAACAAAACCAATTAGCGTGTCATGCTTAGAATTCTAGAGGCAGCACGACCAACATGAGTTTTTGTGTTTTGGACAAAGAAATGGAACCCTTTTGCAGAGGGGAATGATCATTAATTCCCCAAATCAGTTTGCCAGCGATTTTCAGGTGAATTGAATGAGTTTTCCAAAGCCAGTCAGCTGGGAGGGGTGGATGAATCCGGAAACAGCCTGTTTCCTTGTGACGAAATCAAGCCCACTCTCAAAAAGGACTCTTCCATTTCTTTGGCTCTTTGCACATTTTTCTTCTTTATCATGGTTTGTAATGAATTTTCTGATGTGAGCTTTGATTTTGAGGCTGGAATATGGAGTTCAAGACACGGAAGGAATGGTCTTTTTCAATCAGGGCACAGCGGTTGGCTTGCTCCAATTCTGGCTTTCTGTCATGGTTTTGGGTGCCTCAGCCGAGTTTTGGTTTCTTGAGCAGCAATTTCCTAAAGGATTTCTGGGTCTGAGTTGGTTTTGCCTTCTTCCTTCCCAAATTTTATATTCTGACGCAATACACACATGAGTTTAGACAGCAGATCCATTATGAAAGAAAGAAAAAACAAAACCAATTAGCGTGTCATGCTTAGAATTCTAGAGGCAGCACGACCAACATGAGTTTTTGTGTTTTGGACAAAGAAATGGAAGCCTTTTGCAGAGGGGAACGATCATTAATTCCCCAAATCAGTTTGCCAGCGATTTTCAGGTGAATTGAATGAGTTTTCCAAAGCCAGTCAGCTGGGAGGGGTGGATGAATCCGGAAACAGCCTGTTTCCTTGTGACTCAATCAAGCCCACTCTCAAAAAGGACTCTTCCATTTCTTTGGCTCTTTGCACATTTTTCTTCTTTATCATGGTTTGTAATGAATTTTCTGATGTGAGCTTTGATTTTGAGACTGGAATGTGGAGTTCAAGACCCGGAAGGAATGGTCTTTTTCAATCAGGGCACAGCGGTTGGCTTGCTCCAATTCTGGCTTTCTCTCATGGTTTTGGGTGCCTCAGCCGAGTTTTGGTTTCTTGAGCGGCAATTTCCTAAAGGATTTCTGGGTCTGAGTTGGTTTTGCCTTCTTCCTTCCCAAATTTTATATTCTGACGCAATACACACACGAGTTTAGACAGCAGATCCATTATGAAAGAAAGAAAAAACAAAACCAATTAGCGTGTCATGCTTAGAATTCTAGAGGCAGCACGACCAACATGAGTTTTTGTGTTTTGGACAAAGAAATGGAACCCTTTTGCAGAGGGGAACGATCATTAATTCCCCAAATCAGTTTGCCAGCGATTTTCAGGTGAATTGAATGAGTTTTCCAAAGCCAGTCAGCTGGGAGGGGTGGATGAATCCGGAAACAGCCTGTTTCCTTGTGACTCAATCAAGCCCACTCTCAAAAAGGACTCTTCCATTTCTTTGGCTCTTTTCACATTTTTCTTCTTTATCATGGTTTGTAATGAATTTTCTGATGTGAGCTTTGATTATGAGGCTGGAATATGGAGTTCAAGACCCGGAAGGAATGGTCTTTTTCAATCAGGGCACAGCTGTTGGCTTGCTCCAATTCTGGCTTTCTGTCATGGTTTTGGGTGCCTCAGCCGAGTTTTGGTTTCTTGAGCGGCAATTTCCTAAAGGATTTCTGGGTCTGAGTTGGTTTTGCCTTCTTCCTTCCCAAATTTTGTATTCTGACGCAATACACACACGAGTTTAGACAGCAGATCCATTATGAAAGAAAAAAAAACAAAACCAATTAGCGTGTCATGCTTAGAATTCTAGAGGCAGCACGACCAACATGAGTTTTTGTGTTTTGGACAAAGAAATGGAACCCTTTTGCAGAGGGGAACGATCATTAATTCCCCAAATCAGTTTGCCAGCGATTTTCAGGTGAATTGAATGAGTTTTCCAAAGCCAGTCAGCTGGGAGGGGTGGATGAATCCGGAAACAGCCTGTTTCCTTGTGACTCAATCAAGCCCACTCTCAAAAAGGACTCTTCCATTTCTTTGGCTCTTTTCACATTTTTCTTCTTTATCATGGTTTGTAATGAATTTTCTGATGTGAGCTTTGATTTTGAGGCTGGAATATGGAGTTCAAGACACGGAAGGGATGGTCTTTTTCAATCAGGGCACAGCTGTTGGCTTGCTCCAATTCTGGCTTTGTGTCATGGTTTTGGGTGCCTCAGCCGAGTTTTGGTTTCTTGAGCGGCAATTTCCTAAAGGATTTCTGGGTCGGAGTTCGTTTTGCCTTCTTCCTTCCCAAATTTTGTATTCTCACGCAATACACACACGAGTTTAGACAGCAGATCCATTATGAAAGAAAAAAAAACAAAACCAATTAGCGTGTCATGCTTAGAATTCTAGAGGCAGCACGACCAACATGAGTTTTTGTGTTTTGGACAAAGAAATGGAACCCTTTTGCAGAGGGGAACGATCATTAATTCCCCCAAATCAGTTTGCCAGCGATTTTCAGGTGAGTTGAATGAGTTTTCCAAAGCCAGTCAGCTGGGAGGGGTGGATGAATCCGGAAACAGCCTGTTTCCTTGTGACGAAATCAAGCCCACTCTCAAAAAGGACTCTTCCATTTCTTTGGCTCTTTGCACATTTTTCTTCTTTATCATGGTTTGTAATGAATTTTCTGATGTGAGCTTTGATTTTGAGGCTGGAATATGGAGTTCAAGACACGGAAGGGATGGTCTTTTTCAATGAGGGCACAGCTGTTGGCTTGCTCCAATTCTGGCTTTCTGTCATGGTTTTGGGTGCCTCAGCCGAGTTTTGGTTTCTTGAGCGGCAATTTCCTAAAGGATTTCTGGGTCTGAGTTGGTTTTGCCTTCTTCCTTCCCAAATTTTATATTCTGACGCAATACACACACGAGTTTAGACAGCAGATCCATTATGAAAGAAAGAAAAAACAAAACCAATAAGCGTGTCATGCTTAGAATTCTAGAGGCAGCACGACCAACATGAGTTTTTGTGTTTTGGACAAAGAAATGGAACCCTTTTGCAGAGGGGAACGATCATTAATTCCCCAAATCAGTTTGCCAGCGATTTTCAGGTGAATTGAATGAGTTTTCCAAAGCCAGTCAGCTGGGAGGGGTGGATGAATCCGGAAACAGCCTGTTTCCTTGTGACCTAATCAAGCCCACTATCAAAAACGACTCTTCCATTTCTTTGGCTCTTTTCACATTTTTCTTCTTTATCATGGTTTGTAATGAATTTTCTGATGTGAGCTTTGATTTTGAGGCTGGAATATGGAGTTCACGACCCGGAAGGAATGGTCCTTTTCAATCAGGGCACAGCTGTTGGCTTGCTCCAATTCTGGCTTTCTGTCATGGTTTTGGGTGCCTCAGCCGAGTTGCGGTTCCTTGAGCGGCAATTTCCTAAAAGATTTCAGGGTCTGAGTTGGTTTTCCCTTCTTCCTTCCCAAATTTTGTATTCTGATGCAATACCCACACGAGTTTAGACAGCAGATCCATTATGAAATAAAAAAACAAAACCAATTCGCATGTCATGCTTAGAATTCTAGAGGCAGTACGACCAACATGAATTTTTATGTTTTGGACAAAGAAATGGAACCCTTTTGCAGAGGGGAACGATCATTAATTCCCCAAATCAGTTTGCCAGCGATTTTCAGGTGAATTGAATGAGTTTTCCAAAGCCAGTCAGCTGGGAGGGGTGGATGAATCCGGAAACAGCCTGTTTCCTTGTGACGAAATCAAGCCCACTCTCAAAAAGGACTCTTCCATTTCTTTGGCTCTTTGCACATTTTTCTTCTTTATCATGGTTTGTAATGAATTTTCTGATGTGAGCTTTGATTTTGAGGCTGGAATATGGAGTTCAAGACACGGAAGGAATGGTCTTTTTCAATCAGGGCACAGCTGTTGGCTTGCTCCAATTCTGGCTTTCTGTCATGGTTTTGGGTGCCTCAGCCGAGTTTTGGTTTCTTCAGCAGCAATTTCCTAAAAGATTTCTGGGTCTGAGTTGGTTTTGCCTTCTTCCTTCCCAAATTTTGTATTCTGACGCAATACACACACGAGATTAGACAGCAGATCCATTATGAAATAAAAAAAACAAAACCAATTCTCGTGTCATGCTTAGAATTCTAGAGGCAGCACGACCAACATGAGTTTTTGTGTTTTGGACAAAGAAATGGAACCCTTTTGCAGAGGGGAACGATCATTAATTCCCCAAATCAGTTTGCCAGCGATTTTCAGGTGAATTGAATGAGTTTTCCAAAGCCAGTCAGCTGGGAGGGGTGGATGAATCCGGAAACAGCCTGTTTCCTTGTGACGAAATCAAGCCCACTCTCAAAAAGGACTCTTCCATTTCTTTAGCTCTTTTCACATTTTTCTTCTTTATCATGGTTTGTAATGAATTTTCTGATGTGAGCTTTGATTTTGAGGCTGGAATGTGGAGTTCAAGACCCGGAAGGAATGGTCTTTTTCAATCAGGGCACAGCGGTTGGCTTGCTCCAATTCTGGCTTTCTGTCATGGTTTTGGGTGCCTCAGCCGAGTTTTGGTTTCTTCAGCGGCAATTTCCTAAAGGATTTCTGGGTCTGAGTTGGTTTTGCCTTCTTCCTTCCCAAATTTTATATTCTGACGCAATACACACACGAGTTTAGACAGCAGCTCCATTATGAAATAAAAAAAACAAAACCAATTGGCGTGTCATGCTAAGAATTCTAGAGGCAGTACGACCAACATGAATTTTTGTGTTTTGGAAAAAGAAATGGAACCCTTTTGCAGAGGGAACAATCATTAATTCCCCAAATTAGTTTGCCAGCGATTTTCAGGTGAATTGAATGAGTTTTCCAAAGCCAGTCAGCTGGGAGGGGTGGATGAATCCGGAAACAGCCTGTTTCCTTGTGACGAAATCAAGCCCACTCTCAAAAAGGACTCTTCCATTTCTTTGGCTCGTTTCACATTTTTCTTCTTTATCATGGTTTGTAATGAATTTTCTGATGTGAGCTTTGATTTTGAGGCTGGAATATGGAGTTCAAGACACGGAAGGAATGGTCTTTTTCAATCAGGGCACAGCGGTTGGCTTGCTCCAATTCTGGCTTTCTGTCATGGTTTTGGGTGCCTCAGCCGAGTTTTGGTTTCTTCAGCAGCAATTTCCTAAAAGATTTCTGGGTCTGAGTTGGTTTTGCCTTCTTCCTTCCCAAATTTTGTATTCTGACGCAATACACACACGAGTTTAGACAGCAGATCCATTATGAAATAAAAAAAACAAAACCAATTCGCGTGTCATGCTTAGAATTCTAGAGGCAGCACGACCAACATGAATTTTTGTGTTTTGGACAAAGAAATGGAACCCTTTTGCAGAGGGGAACGATCATTAATTCCCCAAATCAGTTTGCCAGCGATTTTCAGGTGAATTGAATGAGTTTTCCAAAGCCAGTCAGCTGGGAGGGGTGGATGAATCCGGAAACAGCCTGTTTCCTTGTGACGAAATCAAGCCCACTCTCAAAAAGGACTCTTCCATTTCTTTGGCTCTTTGCACATTTTTCTTCTTTATCATGGTTTGT
The DNA here is from genome assembly GCF_051225735.1 of Oryctolagus cuniculus. Taxonomy (NCBI): domain Eukaryota; kingdom Metazoa; phylum Chordata; class Mammalia; order Lagomorpha; family Leporidae; genus Oryctolagus; species Oryctolagus cuniculus. The sequence continues at coordinate 80,114,183 of NC_142879.1, read as the reverse complement.
AATGAATTTTCTGATGTGAGCTTTGATTTTGAGGCTGGAATGTGGAGTTCAAGACCCGGAAGGAATGGTCTTTTTCAATCAGGGCACAGCGGTTGGCTTGCTCCAATTCTGGCTTTCTGTCATGGTTTTGGGTGCCTCAGCCGAGTTTTGGTTTCTTCAGCGGCAATTTCCTAAAGGATTTCTGGGTCTGAGTTGGTTTTGCCTTCTTCCTTCCCAAATTTTATATTCTGACGCAATACACACACGAGTTTAGACAGCAGATCCATTATGAAAGAAAGAAAAAACAAAACCAATTAGCGTGTCATGCTTAGAATTCTAGAGGCAGCACGACCAACATGAGTTTTTGTGTTTTGGACAAAGAAATGGAACCCTTTTGCAGAGGGGAACGATCATTAATTCCCCAAATCAGTTTGCCAGCGATTTTCAGGTGAATTGAATGAGTTTTCCAAAGCCAGTCAGCTGGGAGGGGTGGATGAATCCGGAAACAGCCTGTTTCCTTGTGACTCAATCAAGCCCACTCTCAAAAAGGACTCTTCCATTTCTTTGGCTCTTTTCACATTTTTCTTCTTTATCATGGTTTGTAATGAATTTTCTGATGTGAGCTTTGATTTTGAGGCTGGAATATGGAGTTCACGACCCGGAAGGAATGGTCTTTTTCAATCAGGGCACAGCGGTTGGCTTGCTCCAATTCTGGCTTTCTGTCATGGTTTGGGTGCCTCAGCCGAGTTTTGGTTTCTTGAGCGGCAATTTCCGAAAAGATTTCTGGGTCTGATTTGGTTTTGCCTTCTTCCTTCCCAAATTTTGTATTCTGATGCAATACACACACGAGTTTAGACAGCAGATCCATTATGAAATAAAAAAAACAAAACCAATTCGCATGTCATGCTTAGAATTCTAGAGGCAGTAAGACCAACATGAATTTTTGTGTTTTGGACAAAGAAATGGAACCCTTTTGCAGAGGGGAACGATAATTAATTCCCCAAATCAGTTTGCCAGCGATTTTCAGGTGAATTGAATGAGTTTTCCAAAGCCAGTCAGCTGGGAGGGGTGGATGAATCCGGAAACAGCCTGTTTCCTTGTGACGAAATCAAGCCCACTCTCAAAAAGGACTCTTCCATTTCTTTGGCTCGTTTCACATTTTTCTTCTTTATCATGGTTTGTAATGAATTTTCTGATGTGAGCTTTGATTTTGAGGCTGGAATATGGAGTTCAAGACCCGGAAGGAATGGTCTTTTTCAATCAGGGCACAGCTGTTGGCTTGCTCCAATTCTGGCTTTCTGTCATGGTTTTGGGTGCCTCAGCCGAGTTTTGGTTTCTTCAGCAGCAATTTTCTAAAGGATTTCTGGGTCTGAGTTGGTTTTGCCTTCTTCCTTCCCAAATTTTGTATTCTGACGCAATACACACACGAGTTTAGACAGCAGCTCCATTCTGAAATAAAAAAAACAAAACCAATTCGCGTGTCATGCTTAGAATTCTAGAGGCAGCACGACCAACATGAATTTTTGTGTTTTGGAAAAAGAAATGGAACCCTTTTGCAGAGGGGAACGATCATTAATTCCCCAAATCAGTTTGCCAGCGATTTTCAGGTGAATTGAATGAGTTTTCCAAAGCCAGTCAGCTGGGAGGGGTGGATGAATCCGGAAACAGCCTGTTTCCTTGTGACTCAATCAAGCCCACTCTCAAAAAGGACTCTTCCATTTCTTTGGCTCTTTTCACATTTTTCTTCTTTATCATGGTTTGTAATGAATTTTCTGATGTGAGCTTTGATTTTGAGGCTGGAATATGGAGTTCACGACCCGGAAGGAATGGTCTTTTTCAATCAGGGCACAGCGGTTGGCTTGCTCCAATTCTGGCTTTCTGTCATGGTTTGGGTGCCTCAGCCGAGTTTTGGTTTCTTGAGCGGCAATTTCCGAAAAGATTTCTGGGTCTGATTTGGTTTTGCCTTCTTCCTTCCCAAATTTTGTATTCTGATGCAATACACACACGAGTTTAGACAGCAGATCCATTATGAAATAAAAAAAACAAAACCAATTCGCATGTCATGCTTAGAATTCTAGAGGCAGTAAGACCAACATGAATTTTTGTGTTTTGGACAAAGAAATGGAACCCTTTTGCAGAGGGGAACGATAATTAATTCCCCAAATCAGTTTGCCAGCGATTTTCAGGTGAATTGAATGAGTTTTCCAAAGCCAGTCAGCTGGGAGGGGTGGATGAATCCGGAAACAGCCTGTTTCCTTGTGACGAAATCAAGCCCACTCTCAAAAAGGACTCTTCCATTTCTTTGGCTCGTTTCACATTTTTCTTCTTTATCATGGTTTGTAATGAATTTTCTGATGTGAGCTTTGATTTTGAGGCTGGAATATGGAGTTCAAGACCCGGAAGGAATGGTCTTTTTCAATCAGGGCACAGCTGTTGGCTTGCTCCAATTCTGGCTTTCTGTCATGGTTTTGGGTGCCTCAGCCGAGTTTTGGTTTCTTCAGCAGCAATTTTCTAAAGGATTTCTGGGTCTGAGTTGGTTTTGCCTTCTTCCTTCCCAAATTTTGTATTCTGACGCAATACACACACGAGTTTAGACAGCAGCTCCATTCTGAAATAAAAAAAACAAAACCAATTCGCGTGTCATGCTTAGAATTCTAGAGGCAGCACGACCAACATGAATTTTTGTGTTTTGGAAAAAGAAATGGAACCCTTTTGCAGAGGGGAACGATCATTAATTCCCCAAATCAGTTTGCCAGCGATTTTCAGGTGAATTGAATGAGTTTTCCAAAGCCAGTCAGCTGGGAGGGGTGGATGAATCTGGAAACAGCCTGTTTCCTTGTGACTAAATCAAGCCCACTCTCAAAAAGGACTCTTCCATTTCTTTGGCTCGTTTCACATTTTTCTTCTTTATCATGGTTTGTAATGAATTTTCTGATGTGAGCTTTGATTTTGAGGCTGGAATATGGAGTTCAAGACCCGGAAGGAATGGTCTTTTTCAATCAGGGCACAGCGGTTGGCTTGCTCCAATTCTGGCTTTCTGTCATGGTTTTGGGTGCCTCAGCCGAGTTTTGTTTTCTTGAGCGGCAATTTCCTAAAGGATTTCTGGGTCTGAGTTGGTTTTGCCTTCTTCCTTCCCAAATTTTGTATTCTGACGCAATACAAACACGAGTTTAGACAGCAGATCCATTATGAAATAAAAAAAAAACAAAACCAATTCGCGTGTCATGCTTAGAATTCTAGAGGCAGCACGACCAACATGAGTTTTTGTGTTTTGGAAAAAGCAATGGAACCCTTTTGCAGAGGGGGACGATAATTAATTCCCGAAATCAGTTTGCCAGCGATTTTCAGGTGAATTGAATGAGTTTTCCAAAGCCAGTCAGCTGGGAGTGGTGGATGAATCCGGAAACAGCCTGTTTCCTTGTGACCACATCAAGCCCACTATCAAAAAGGACTTTTCCATTTCTTTGGCTCTTTTCACATTTTTCTTCTTTATCATGGTTTGTAATGAATTTTCTGATGTGAGCTTTGATTTTGAGGCTGGATATGGAGTTCAAGACACGGAAGGAATGGTCTTTTTCAATCAGGGCACAGCTGTTGGCTTGCTCCAATTCTGGCTTTCTGTCATGGTTTTGGGTACCTCAGCCGAGTTTTGGTTTCTTGAGTGGCAATTTCCTAAAGTATTTCTGGGTCTGAGTTGGTTTTGCCTTCTTCCTTCCCAAATTTTGTATTCTGACGCAATACAAACACGAGTTTAGACAGCAGATCCATTATGAAACAAAAAACAAAACCAATGAGCGTGTCATGCTTAGAGTTCTAGAGGCAGCACGACCAACATGAGTTTTTGTGTTTTGGAAAAAGAAATGGAACCCTTTTGCAGAGGGGAACGATAATTAATTCCCCAAATCAGTTTGCCAGCGATTTTCAGGTGAATTGAATGAGTTTTCCAAAGCCAGTCAGCTGGGAGTGGTGGATGAATCCGGAAACAGCCTGTTTCCTTGTGACGAAATCAAGCCCACTCTCAAAAAGGACTCTTCCAATTCTTTAGCTCTTTTCACATTTTTCTACTTTGTCATGGTTTCTAATGAATTTTCTGATGTGAGCTTTGTTTGAGTCTGGAATATGGAGTTCAAGACACGGAAGGGATGGTCTTTTTCAATCAGGGCACAGCTGTTGGCTTGCTCCAATTCTGGCTTTCTGTCATGGTTTTGGGTGCCCCAGCCGAGTTTTGGTTTCTTGAGCGGCAATTTCCTAAAGGATTTCTGGGTCTGAGTTGGTTTTGCCTTCTTCCTTCCCAAATTTTGTATTCTGACGCAATACAAACACGAGTTTAGACAGCAGATCCATTATGAAACAAAAAACAAAACCAATGAGCGTGTCATGCTTAGAGTTCTAGAGGCAGCACGACCAACATGAGTTTTTGTGTTTTGGAACAAGAAATGGAACCCTTTTGCAGAGGGGGACGATAATTAATTCCCCAAATCAGTTTGCCAGCGATTTTCAGGTGAGTTGAATGAGTTTTCCAAAGCCAGTCAGCTGGGAGGGGTGGATGAATCCGGAAACAGCCTGTTTCCTTGTGACCACATCAAGCCCACTATCAAAAAGGACTTTTCCATTTCTTTGGCTCTTTTCATATTTTTCTTCTTTATCATGGTTTGTAATGAATTTTCTGATGTGAGCTTTGATTTTTGAGGCTGGAATATGGAGTTCAAGACACGGAAGGAATGGTCTTTTTCAATCAGGGCACAGCGGTTGGCTTGCTCCAATTCTGGCTTTCTGTCATGGTTTTGGGTGCCTCAGCCGAGTTTTGGTTTCTTCAGCGGCAATTTCCTAAATGATTTCTGGGTCTGAGTTGGTTTTGCCTTCTTCCTTCCCAAATTTTGTATTCTGACGCAATACAAACACGAGTTTAGACAGCAGATCCATTATGAAAGAAAAAAAAACAAAACCAATTAGCCTGTCACGCTTAGAATTCTAGAGGCAGCACGACCAACATGAGTTTTTGTGTTTTGGAAAAAGCAATGGAACCCTTTTGCAGAGGGGGACGATAATTAATTCCCCAAATCAGTTTGCCAGCGATTTTCAGGTGAATTGAATGAGTTTTCCAAAGCCAGTCAGCTGGGAGGGGTGGATGAATCCGGAAACAGCCTGTTTCCTTGTGACCACATCAAGCCCGCTATCAAAAAGGACTTTTCCATTTCTTTGGCTCTTTTCATATTTTTCTTCTTTATCATGGTTTGTAATGAATTTTCTGATATGAGCTTTGATTTTTGAGGCTGGAATGTGGAGTTCAAGACCCGGAAGGAATGGTCTTTTTCAATCAGGGCACAGCTGTTGGTTTGCTCCAATTCTCGCTTTCTGTCATGGTTTTGGGTGCCTCTGCCGAGTTTTGGTTTCTTGAGTGGCAATTTCCTAAAGTATTTCTGGGTCTGAGTTGGTTTTGCCTTCTTCCTTCCCAAATTTTGTATTCTGACACAATACAAACACGAGTTTAGACAGCAGATCCATTATGAAACAAAAAACAAAACCAATGAGCGTGTCATGCTTAGAATTCTAGAGGCAGCACGACCAACATGAGTTTTTGTGTTTTGGAAAAAGAAATGGAACCCTTTTGCAGAGGGGAACGATCATTAATTCCCCAAATCAGTTTGCCAGCGATTTTCAGGTGAATTGAATGAGTTTTCCAAAGCCAGTCAGCTGGGAGGGGTGGATGAATCCGGAAACAGCCTGTTTCCTTGTGACGAAATCAAGCCCACTCTCAAAAAGGACTCTTCCATTTCTTTGGCTCTTTGCACTTTTTTCTTCTTTATCATGGTTTGTAATGAATTTTCTGACGTGAGCTTTGATTTTGAGGCTGGAATATGGAGTTCAAGACACGGAAGGAATGGTCTTTTTCAATCAGGGCACAGCTGTTGGCTTGCTCCAATTCTGGCTTTCTATCATGGTTTTGGGTGCCCCAGCCGAGTTTTGGTTTCTTGAGCGGCAATTTCCTAAAGGATTTCTGGGTCTGAGTTGGTTTTGCCTTCTTCCTTCCCAAATTTTGTATTCTGACGCAATACAAACACGAGTTTAGACAGCAGATCCATTATGAAAGAAAAAAAAACAAAACCAATTAGCCTGTCACGCTTAGAATTCTAGAGGCAGCACGACCAACATGAGTTTTTGTGTTTTGGAAAAAGCAATGGAACCCTTTTGCAGAGGGGGACAATAATTAATTCCCCAAATCAGTTTGCCAGCGATTTTCAGGTGAATTGAATGAGGTTTCCAAAGCCAGTCAGCTGGGAGGGGTGGATGAATCCGGAAACAGCCTGTTTCCTTGTGACCACATCAAGCCCACTATCAAAAAGGACTTTTCCATTTCTTTGGCTCTTTTCACATTTTTCTTCTTTATCATGGTTTGTAATGAATTTTCTGATGTGAGCTTTGATTTTGAGGCTGGAATATGGAGTTCAAGACACGGAAGGAATGGTCTTTTTCAATCAGGGCACAGCTGTTGGCTTGCTCCAATTCTGGCTTTCTGTCATGGTTTTGGGTACCTCAGCCGAGTTTTGGTTTCTTGAGTGGCAATTTCTTAAATGATTTCTGGGTCTGATTTGGTTTTGCCTTCTTCCTTCCCAAATTTTGTATTCTGACGCAATACAAACACGAGTTTAGACAGCAGATCCATTATGAAAGAAAAAAAAAACAAAAGCAATGAGCGTGTCACGCTTAGAATTCTAGAGGCAGCACGACCAACATGAGTTTTTGTGTTTTGGAAAAAGCAATGGAACCCTTTTGCAGAGGGGGACGATAATTAATTCCCCAAATCAGTTTGCCAGCGATTTTCAGGTGAATTGAATGAGGTTTCCAAAGCCAGTCAGCTGGGAGGGGTGGATGAATCCGGAAACAGCCTGTTTCCTAGTGACTAAATCAAGCCCACTATCAAAAAGGACTCTTCCATTTCTTTGGCTCTTTTCACAATTTTCTTCTTTATCATGGTTTGTAATGAATTTTCTGATGTGAGCTTTCATTTTGAGGCTGGAATGTGGAGTTCAAGACCCGGAAGGAATGGTCTTTTTCAATCAGGGCAGAGCTGTTGGCTTGCTCCAATTCTGGCTTTCTGTCATGGTTTTGGGTACCTCAGCCGAGTTTTGGTTTCTTGAGCGGCAATTTCCTAAAGGATTTCTGGGTCTGAGTTGGTTTTGCCTTCTTCCTTCCCAAATTTTGTATTCTGACACAATACAAACACGAGTTTAGACAGCAGATCCATTATGAAATAAAAAACAAAACCAATTAGCATGTCATGCTTAGAGTTCTAGAGGCAGCACGACCAACATGAGTTTTTGTGTTTTAGAAAAAGAAATGGAACCCTTTTGCAGAGGGGAACGATAATTAATTCCCCAAATCAGTTTGCCAGCGATTTTCAGGTGAATTGAATGAGTTTTCCAAAGCCAGTCAGCTGGGAGTGGTGGATGAATCCGGAAACAGCCTGTCTCCTTGTGACCACATCAAGCCCACTATCAAAAAGGACTTTTCCATTTCTTTGGCTCTTTTCACATTTTTCTTATTCATCATGGTTTGTAATGAATTTTCTGATGTGAGCTTTGATTTTGAGGCTGGAATATGGAGTTCAAGACACGGAAGGAATGGTCTTTTTCAATCAGGGCACAGCTGTTGGCTTGCTCCAATTCTGGCTTTCTGTCATGGTTTTGGGTACCTCAGCTGAGTTTTGGTTTCTTGAGTGGCAATTTCTTAAATGATTTCTGGGTCTGAGTTGGTTTTGCCTTCTTCCTTCCCAAATTTTGTATTCTGACGCAATACAAACACGAGTTTAGACAGCAGATCCATTATGAAAGAAAAAAAAAACAAAAGCAATGAGCGTGTCACGCTTAGAATTCTAGAGGCAGCACGACCAACATGAGTTTTTGTGTTTTCGAAAAAGAAATGGAACCCTTTTGCAGAGGGGGACGATAATTAATTCCCCAAATCAGTTTGCCAGCGATTTTCAGGTGAATTGAATGAGGTTTCCAAAGCCAGTCAGCTGGGAGGGGTGGATGAATCCGGAAACAGCCTGTTTCCTTGTGACTAAATCAAGCCCACTATCAAAAAGGACTCTTCCATTTCTTTGGCTCTTTTCACAATTTTCTTCTTTATCATGGTTTGTAATGAATTTTCTGATGTGAGCTTTCATTTTGAGGCTGGAATATGGAGTTCAGGACACGGAATGAAGTCTGTTTTAATCTGGGCACAGCTGTTGGCTTGCTCCAATTCTGGCTTTCTGTCATGGTTTTGGGTACCTCAGCCGAGTTTTGGTTTCTTGAGCGGCAATTTCCTAAAGGATTTCTGGGTCTGAGTTGGTTTTGCCTTCTTCCTTCCCAAATTTTGTATTCTGACGCAATACAAACACGAGTTTAGACAGCAGATCCATTATGAAATTAAAAACAAAACAAATTAGCATGTCATGCTTAGAATTCTAGAGGCAGCACGACCAACATGAGTTTTTGTGTTTTGGAAAAAGAAATGGGACCCTTTTGCAGAGGGGAACGATAATTAATTCCCCAAATCAGTTTGCCAGTGATTTTCAGGTGAATTGAATGAGTTTTCCAAAGCCAGTCAGCTGGGAGGGGTGGATGAATCCGGAAACAGCCTGTTTCCTTGTGACTAAATCAAGCCCACTATCATAAGGACTTTTCCATTTCTTTGGCTCTTTTCATATTTTTCTTCTTTATCATGGTTTGTAATGAATTTTCTGATGTGAGCTTTGATTTTGAGGCTGGAATATGGAGTTCAAGACACGGAAGAATGGTCTTTTTCAATCAGGGCACAGCTGTTGGCTTGCTCCAATTCTGGCTTTCTGTCATGGTTTTGGGTGCCTCAGCCGAGTTTTGGTTTCGTGAGCGGCAGTTTCCTAAAGGATTTCTGGGTCTGAGTTGGTTTTGCCTTCTTCCTTCCCAAATTTTGTATTCTGACGCCATACAAACACGAGTTTAGACAGCAGATCCATTATGAAAGAAAAAAAAAAAAACCAATGAGCGTGTCATGCTTAGAATTCTAGAGGCAGCACGACCAACATGAGTTTTTGTGTTTTGGAAAAAGCAATGGAACCCTTTTGCAGAGGGGGACGATAATTAATTCCCCAAATCAGTTTGCCAGCGATTTTCAGGTGAATTGAATGAGTTTTCCAAAGCCAGTCAGCTGGGAGGGGTGGATGAATCCGGAAACAGCCTGTTTCCTTGTGACTAAATCAAGCCCAATATCCAAAAGGACTCTTCCATTTCTTTGGCTCTTTTCACATTTTTCTTCTTTATCATGGTTTGTAATGAATTTTCTGATGTGAGCTTTGATTTTGAGGCTGGAATATGGAGTTCAAGACACGGAAGGAATGGTCTTTTTCAATCAGGGCACAGCTGTTGGCTTGCTCCAATTCTGGCTTTCTGTCATGGTTTTGGGTGCCTCAGCCGAGCTTTGGTTTCTTGAGCGGCAATTTCCTAAATGATTTCTGGGTCTGAGTTGGTTTTGCCTTCTTCCTTCCCAAATTTTGTATTCTGACGCCATACAAACACGAGTTTAGACAGCAGATCCATTATGAAAGAAAAAACAAAACCAATGATCGTGTCATGCTTAGAATTCTAGAGGCAGCACGACCAACATGAGTTTTTGTGTTTTGGACAAAGAAATGGAACCCTTTTGCAGAGGGGGACGATAATTAATTCCCCAAATCAGTTTGCCAGTGATTTTCAGGTGAATTGAATGAGTTTTCCAAAGCCAGTCAGCTGGGAGGGGTGGATGAATCCAGAAACAGCCTGTTTCCTTGGGACTAAATCAAGCCCACTATCAAAAAGGACTCTTCCATTTCTTTGGCTCTTTTCACGTTTTTCTTCTTTATCATGGTTTGTAATGAATTTTCTGATGAGCTTTCATTTTGAGGCTGGAATATGGAGTTCAAGACCCGGAAGGAATTGTCTTTTTCAATCAGGGAACAGGTGTTGGCTTGCTCCAATTCTGGCTTTCTGTCATGGTTTTGGGTGCCTCAGCCGAATTTTGGTTTCTTGAGTGGCAGTTTCCTAAAGGATTTCTGGGTCTGAGTTGGTTTTGCCTTCTTCCTTCCCAAATTTTGTATTCTGACGCAATACAAACACGAGTTTAGACAGCAGATCCATTATGAAATTAAAAACAAAACAAATTAGCATGTCATGCTTAGAATTCTAGAGGCAGCACGACCAACATGAGTTTTTGTGTTTTGGAAAAAGCAATGGAACCCTTTTGCAGAGGGGAACGATCATTAATTCCCCAAATCAGTTTGCCAGCGATTTTCAGGTGAATTGAATGAGGTTTCCAAAGCCAGTCAGCTGGGAGGGGTGGATGAATCCAGAAACAGCCTGTTTCCTTGTGACCACATCAAGCCCGCTATCAAAAAGGACTTTTCCATTTCTTTGGCTCTTTTCATATTTTTCTTCTTTATCATGGTTTGTAATGAATTTTCTGATATGAGCTTTGATTTTTGAGGCTGGAATGTGGAGTTCAAGACCCGGAAGGAATGGTCTTTTTCAATCAGGGCACAGCTGTTGGCTTGCTCCAATTCTCGCTTTCTGTCATGGTTTTGGGTGCCTCTGCCGAGTTTTGGTTTCTTGAGTGGCAATTTCCTAAAGTATTTCTGGGTCTGAGTTGGTTTTGCCTTCTTCCTTCCCAAATTTTGTATTCTGACACAATACAAACACGAGTTTAGACAGCAGATCCATTATGAAACAAAAAACAAAACCAATGAGCGTGTCATGCTTAGAATTCTAGAGGCAGCACGACCAACATGAGTTTTTGTGTTTTGGAAAAAGAAATGGAACCCTTTTGCAGAGGGGAACGATCATTAATTCCCCAAATCAGTTTGCCAGCGATTTTCAGGTGAATTGAATGAGTTTTCCAAAGCCAGTCAGCTGGGAGGGGTGGATGAATCCGGAAACAGCCTGTTTCCTTGTGACGAAATCAAGCCCACTCTCAAAAAGGACTCTTCCATTTCTTTGGCTCTTTGCACTTTTTTCTTCTTTATCATGGTTTGTAATGAATTTTCTGACGTGAGCTTTGATTTTGAGGCTGGAATATGGAGTTCAAGACACGGAAGGAATGGTCTTTTTCAATCAGGGCACAGCTGTTGGCTTGCTCCAATTCTGGCTTTCTATCATGGTTTTGGGTGCCCCAGCCGAGTTTTGGTTTCTTGAGCGGCAATTTCCTAAAGGATTTCTGGGTCTGAGTTGGTTTTGCCTTCTTCCTTCCCAAATTTTGTATTCTGACGCAATACAAACACGAGTTTAGACAGCAGATCCATTATGAAAGAAAAAAAAACAAAACCAATTAGCCTGTCACGCTTAGAATTCTAGAGGCAGCACGACCAACATGAGTTTTTGTGTTTTGGAAAAAGCAATGGAACCCTTTTGCAGAGGGGGACAATAATTAATTCCCCAAATCAGTTTGCCAGCGATTTTCAGGTGAATTGAATGAGGTTTCCAAAGCCAGTCAGCTGGGAGGGGTGGATGAATCCGGAAACAGCCTGTTTCCTTGTGACCACATCAAGCCCACTATCAAAAAGGACTTTTCCATTTCTTTGGCTCTTTTCACATTTTTCTTCTTTATCATGGTTTGTAATGAATTTTCTGATGTGAGCTTTGATTTTGAGGCTGGAATATGGAGTTCAAGACACGGAAGGAATGGTCTTTTTCAATCAGGGCACAGCTGTTGGCTTGCTCCAATTCTGGCTTTCTGTCATGGTTTTGGGTACCTCAGCCGAGTTTTGGTTTCTTGAGTGGCAATTTCTTAAATGATTTCTGGGTCTGATTTGGTTTTGCCTTCTTCCTTCCCAAATTTTGTATTCTGACGCAATACAAACACGAGTTTAGACAGCAGATCCATTATGAAAGAAAAAAAAAACAAAAGCAATGAGCGTGTCACGCTTAGAATTCTAGAGGCAGCACGACCAACATGAGTTTTTGTGTTTTGGAAAAAGCAATGGAACCCTTTTGCAGAGGGGGACGATCATTAATTCCCCAAATCAGTTTGCCAGCGATTTTCAGGTGAATTGAATGAGGTTTCCAAAGCCAGTCAGCTGGGAGGGGTGGATGAATCCGGAAACAGCCTGTTTCCTAGTGACTAAATCAAGCCCACTATCAAAAAGGACTCTTCCATTTCTTTGGCTCTTTTCACAATTTTCTTCTTTATCATGGTTTGTAATGAATTTTCTGATGTGAGCTTTGATTTTGAGGCTGGAATGTGGAGTTCAAGACCCGGAAGGAATGGTCTTTTTCAATCAGGGCAGAGCTGTTGGCTTGCTCCAATTCTGGCTTTCTGTCATGGTTTTGGGTACCTCAGCCGAGTTTTGGTTTCTTGAGCGGCAATTTCCTAAAGGATTTCTGGGTCTGAGTTGGTTTTGCCTTCTTCCTTCCCAAATTTTGTATTCTGACACAATACAAACACGAGTTTAGACAGCAGATCCATTATGAAATAAAAAACAAAACCAATTAGCATGTCATGCTTAGAGTTCTAGAGGCAGCACGACCAACATGAGTTTTTGTGTTTTCGAAAAAGAAATGGAACCATTTTGCAGAGGGGAACGATAATTAATTCCCCAAATCAGTTTGCCAGCGATTTTCAGGTGAATTGAATGAGTTTTCCAAAGCCAGTCAGCTGGGAGTGGTGGATGAATCCGGAAACAGCCTGTCTCCTTGTGACCACATCAAGCCCACTATCAAAAAGGACTTTTCCATTTCTTTGGCTCTTTTCACATTTTTCTTATTCATCATGGTTTGTAATGAATTTTCTGATGTGAGCTTTGATTTTGAGGCTGGAATATGGAGTTCAAGACACGGAAGGAATGGTCTTTTTCAATCAGGGCACAGCTGTTGGCTTGCTCCAATTCTGGCTTTCTGTCATGGTTTTGGGTACCTCAGCTGAGTTTTGGTTTCTTGAGTGGCAATTTCTTAAATGATTTCTGGGTCTGAGTTGGTTTTGCCTTCTTCCTTCCCAAATTTTGTATTCTGACGCAATACAAACACGAGTTTAGACAGCAGATCCATTATGAAAGAAAAAAAAAACAAAAGCAATGAGCGTGTCACGCTTAGAATTCTAGAGGCAGCACGACCAACATGAGTTTTTGTGTTTTCGAAAAAGAAATGGAACCCTTTTGCAGAGGGGGACGATAATTAATTCCCCAAATCAGTTTGCCAGCGATTTTCAGGTGAATTGAATGAGGTTTCCAAAGCCAGTCAGCTGGGAGGGGTGGATGAATCCGGAAACAGCCTGTTTCCTTGTGACTAAATCAAGCCCACTATCAAAAAGGACTCTTCCATTTCTTTGGCTCTTTTCACAATTTTCTTCTTTATCATGGTTTGTAATGAATTTTCTGATGTGAGCTTTCATTTTGAGGCTGGAATATGGAGTTCAGGACACGGAATGAGGTCTGTTTTAATCTGGGCACAGCTGTTGGCTTGCTCCAATTCTGGCTTTCTGTCATGGTTTTGGGTACCTCAGCCGAGTTTTGGTTTCTTGAGCGGCAATTTCCTAAAGGATTTCTGGGTCTGAGTTGGTTTTGCCTTCTTCCTTCCCAAATTTTGTATTCTGACGCAATACAAACACGAGTTTAGACAGCAGATCCATTATGAAATTAAAAACAAAACAAATTAGCATGTCATGCTTAGAATTCTAGAGGCAGCACGACCAACATGAGTTTTTGTGTTTTGGAAAAAGAAATGGGACCCTTTTGCAGAGGGGAACGATAATTAATTCCCCAAATCAGTTTGCCAGTGATTTTCAGGTGAATTGAATGAGTTTTCCAAAGCCAGTCAGCTGGGAGGGGTGGATGAATCCGGAAACAGCCTGTTTCCTTGTGACTAAATCAAGCCCACTATCATAAGTACTTTTCCATTTCTTTGGCTCTTTTCATATTTTTCTTCTTTATCATGGTTTGTAATGAATTTTCTGATGTGAGCTTTGATTTTGAGGCTGGAATATGGAGTTCAAGACACGGAAGAATGGTCTTTTTCAATCAGGGCACAGCTGTTGGCTTGCTCCAATTCTGGCTTTCTGTCATGGTTTTGGGTGCCTCAGCCGAGTTTTGGTTTCGTGAGCGGCAGTTTCCTAAAGGATTTCTGGGTCTGAGTTGGTTTTGCCTTCTTCCTTCCCAAATTTTGTATTCTGACGCCATACAAACACGAGTTTAGACAGCAGATCCATTATGAAAGAAAAAAAAAAAAAAACCAATGAGCGTGTCATGCTTAGAATTCTAGAGGCAGCACGACCAACATGAGTTTTTGTGTTTTGGAAAAAGCAATGGAACCCTTTTGCAGAGGGGGACGATAATTAATTCCCCAAATCAGTTTGCCAGCGATTTTCAGGTGAATTGAATGAGTTTTCCAAAGCCAGTCAGCTGGGAGGGGTGGATGAATCCGGAAACAGCCTGTTTCCTTGTGACTAAATCAAGCCCAATATCCAAAAGGACTCTTCCATTTCTTTGGCTCTTTTCACAATTTTCTTCTTTATCATGGTTTGTAATGAATTTTCTGATGTGAGCTTTGATTTTGAGGCTGGAATATGGAGTTCAAGACACGGAAGGAATGGTCTTTTTCAATCAGGGCACAGCTGTTGGCTTGCTCCAATTCTGGCTTTCTGTCATGGTTTTGGGTGCCTCAGCCGAGCTTTGGTTTCTTGAGCGGCAATTTCCTAAATGATTTCTGGGTCTGAGTTGGTTTTGCCTTCTTCCTTCCCAAATTTTGTATTCTGACGCCATACAAACACGAGTTTAGACAGCAGATCCATTATGAAAGAAAAAACAAAACCAATGATCGTGTCATGCTTAGAATTCTAGAGGCAGCACGACCAACATGAGTTTTTGTGTTTTGGACAAAGAAATGGAACCCTTTTGCAGAGGGGGACGATAATTAATTCCCCAAATCAGTTTGCCAGTGATTTTCAGGTGAATTGAATGAGTTTTCCAAAGCCAGTCAGCTGGGAGGGGTGGATGAATCCAGAAACAGCCTGTTTCCTTGGGACTAAATCAAGCCCACTATCAAAAAGGACTCTTCCATTTCTTTGGCTCTTTTCACGTTTTTCTTCTTTATCATGGTTTGTAATGAATTTTCTGATGAGCTTTCATTTTGAGGCTGGAATATGGAGTTCAAGACCCGGAAGGAATTGTCTTTTTCAATCAGGGAACAGGTGTTGGCTTGCTCCAATTCTGGCTTTCTGTCATGGTTTTGGGTGCCTCAGCCGAATTTTGGTTTCTTGAGTGGCAGTTTCCTAAAGGATTTCTGGGTCTGAGTTGGTTTTGCCTTCTTCCTTCCCAAATTTTGTATTCTGACGCAATACAAACACGAGTTTAGACAGCAGATCCATTATGAAATTAAAAACAAAACAAATTAGCATGTCATGCTTAGAATTCTAGAGGCAGCACGACCAACATGAGTTTTTGTGTTTTGGAAAAAGAAATGGGACCCTTTTGCAGAGGGGAACGATCATTAATTCCCCAAATCAGTTTGCCAGCGATTTTCAGGTGAATTGAATGAGTTTTCCAAAGCCAGTCAGCTGGGAGGGGTGGATGAATCCGGAAACAGCCTGTTTCCTTGTGACTAAATCAAGCCCACTATCATAAGGACTTTTCCATTTCTTTGGCTCTTTTCATATTTTTCTTCTTTATCATGGTTTGTAATGA
The DNA here is from genome assembly GCF_051225735.1 of Oryctolagus cuniculus. Taxonomy (NCBI): domain Eukaryota; kingdom Metazoa; phylum Chordata; class Mammalia; order Lagomorpha; family Leporidae; genus Oryctolagus; species Oryctolagus cuniculus. The sequence goes on along the minus strand of NC_142879.1, from coordinate 80,098,540 downwards.
ATTTTCTGATGTGAGCTTTGATTTTGAGGCTGGAATATGGAGTTCAAGACCCGGAAGGAATGGTCTTTTTCAATCAGGGCACAGCTGTTGGCTTGCTCCAATTCTGGCTTTCTGTCATGGTTTTGGGTGCCTCAGCCGAGTTTTGGTTTCGTGAGCGGCAGTTTCCTAAAGGATTTCTGGGTCTGAGTTGGTTTTGCCTTCTTCCTTCCCAAATTTTGTATTCTGACGCAATACAAACACGAGTTTAGACAGCAGATCCATTATGAAAGAAAAAAAAAAAAAAAACAATGAGCGTGTCATGCTTAGAATTCTAGAGGCAGCACGACCAACATGAGTTTTTGTGTTTTGGAAAAAGCAGTGGAACCCTTTTGCAGAGGGGGACGATAATTAATTCCCCAAATCAGTTTGCCAGCGATTATCAGGTGAATTGAATGAGTTTTCCAAAGCCAGTCAGCTGGGAGGGGTGGATGAATCCGGAAACAGCCTGTTTCCTTGTGACTAAATCAAGCCCAATATCCAAAAGGACTCTTCCATTTCTTTGGCTCTTTTCACATTTTTCTTCTTTATCATGGTTTGTAATGAATTTTCTGATGTGAGCTTTGATTTTGAGGCTGGAATATGGAGTTCAAGACATGGAAGGAATGGTCTTTTTCAATCAGGGCACAGCTGTTGGCTTGCTCCAATTCTGGCTTTCTGTCATGGTTTTGGGTGCCTCAGCCGAGCTTTGGTTTCTTGAGCGGCAATTTCCTAAAGGATTTCTGGGTCTGAGTTGGTTTTGCCTTCTTCCTTCCCAAATTTTGTATTCTGACGCCATACAAACACGAGTTTAGACAGCAGATCCATTATGAAAGAAAAAACAAAACCAATGATCGTGTCATGCTTAGAATTCTAGAGGCAGCACGACCAACATGAGTTTTTGTGTTTTGGAAAAAGAAATGGAACCCTTTTGCAGAGAGGGACGATAATTAATTCCCCAAATCAGTTTGCCAGTGATTTTCAGGTGAATTGAATGAGCTTTCCAAAGCCAGTCAGCTGGGAGGGGTGGATGAATCCAGAAACAGCCTGTTTCCTTGGGACTAAATCAAGCCCACTCTCAAAAAGGACTCTTCCATTTCTTTGGCTCTTTTCACGTTTTTCTTCTTTATCATGGTTTGTAATGAATTTTCTGATGTGAGCTTTCATTTTGAGGCTGGAATATGGAGTTGAAGACCCGGAAGGAATTGTCTTTTTCAATCAGGGAACAGGTGTTGGCTTGCTCCAATTCTGGCTTTCTGTCATGGTTTTGGGTGCCTCAGCCGAATTTTGGTTTCTTGAGTGGCAGTTTCCTAAAGGATTTCTGGGTCTGAGTTGGTTTTGCCTTCTTCCTTCCCAAATTTTGTATTCTGACGCAATACAAACACGAGTTTAGACAGCAGATCCATTATGAAAGAGAAAACAAAACCAATGAGCGTGTCATGATTAGAATTCTAGAGGCAGCACGACCAACATGAGTTTTTGTGTTTTGGACAAAGAAATGGAACCCTTTTGCAGAGGGGAACGATAATTAATTCCCCAAATCAGTTTGCCAGCGATTTTCAGGTGAATTGAATGAGGTTTCCAAAGCCAGTCAGCTGGGAGGGGTGGCTGAATCCGGAAACAGCCTGTTTCCTTGTGACTAAATCAAGCCCACTATCAAAAAGGACTCTTCCATTTCTTTGGCTCTTTTCACATTTTCTTCTTTATCATGGTTTGTAATGAATGTTCTGATGTGAGCTTTGATTTTGAGGCTGGAATATGGAGTTCAAGACACGGAAGGAATGGTCTTTTTCAATCAGGGCACAGCTGTTGGCTTGCTCCAATTCTGGCTTTCTGTCATGGTTTTGGGTGCCTCAGCCGAGTTTTGGTTTCTTGAGCGGCAGTTTCCTAAAGGATTTCTGGGTCTGAGTTGGTTTTGCCTTCTTCCTTCCCAAATTTTGTATTCTGACGCAATACAAACACGAGTTTAGACAGCAGATCCATTATGAAAGAAAAAACAAAACCAATGAGCGTGTCATGATTAGAATTCTAGAGGCAGCACGACCGACATGAGTTTTTGTGTTTTGCAAAAAGAAATGGAACCCTTTTGCAGAGGGGGACGATAATTAATTCCCCAAATCAGTTTGCCAGCGATTTTCAGGTGAATTGAATGAGTTTTCCAAAGCCAGTCAGCTGGGAGGGGTGGATGAATCCGGAAACAGCCTGTTTCCTTGTGACTAAATCAAGCCCACTATCAACAAGGACTCTTCCATTTCTTTGGCTCTTTTCACATTTTTCTTCTTTATCATGGTTTGTAATGAATGTTCTGATGTGAGCTTTGATTTTGAGGCTGGAATATGGAGTTCAAGACACGGAAGGAATGGTCTGTTTTAATCTGGGCACAGCTGTTGGCTTGCTCCAATTCTGGCTTTCTGTCATGGTTTTGGGTGCCTCAGCCGAGTTTTGGTTTCTTGAGCGGCAGTTTCCTAAAGGATTTCTGGGTCTGAGTTGGTTTTGCCTTCTTCCTTCCCAAATTTTGTATTCTGACGCAATACAAACACGAGTTTAGACAGCAGATCCATTATGAAGAAAAACCAAAACCAATGAGCGTGTCATGCTTAGAATTCTAGAGGCAGCACGACCAACATGAGTTTTTGTGTTTTGGAAAAATAAATGGAACCCTTTTGCAGAGGGGGACAATAATTAATTCCCCAAATCAGTTTGCCAGCGATTTTCAGGTGAATTGAATGAGGTTTCCAAAGCCAGTCAGCTGGGAGGGGTGGATGAATCCGGAAACAGCCTGTTTCCTTGTGACCACATCAAGCCCACTATCAAAAAGGACTTTTCCATTTCTTTGGCTCTTTTCACATTTTTCTTCTTTATCATGGTTTGTAATGAATTTTCTGATGTGAGCTTTGATTTTGAGGCTGGAATATGGAGTTCAAGACACGGAAGGAATGGTCTTTTTCAATCAGGGCACAGCTGTTGGCTTGCTCCAATTCTGGCTTTCTGTCATGGTTTTGGGTACCTCAGCCGAGTTTTGGTTTCTTGAGTGGCAATTTCTTAAATGATTTCTGGGTCTGAGTTGGTTTTGCCTTCTTCCTTCCCAAATTTTGTATTCTGACGCAATACAAACACGAGTTTAGACAGCAGATCCATTATGAAAGGAAAAAAAAACAAAAGCAATGAGCGTGTCACGCTTAGAATTCTAGAGGCAGCACGACCAACATGAGTTTTTGTGTTTTGGAAAAAGCAATGGAACCCTTTTGCAGAGGGGAACGATAATTAATTCCCCAAATCAGTTTGCCAGCGATTTTCAGGTGAATTGAATGAGGTTTCCAAAGCCAGTCAGCTGGGAGGGGTGGATGAATCCGGAAACAGCCTGTTTCCTTGTGACTAAATCAAGCCCACTATCAAAAAGGACTCTTCCATTTCTTTGGCTCTTTTCACAATTTTCTTCTTTATCATGGTTTGTAATGAATTTTCTGATGTGAGCTTTGATTTTGAGGCTGGAATGTGGAGTTCAAGACCCGGAAGGAATGGTCTTTTTCAATCAGGGCAGAGCTGTTGGCTTGCTCCAATTCTGGCTTTCTGTCATGGTTTTGGGTACCTCAGCCGAGTTTTGGTTTCTTGAGCGGCAATTTCCTAAAGGATTTCTGGGTCTGAGTTGGTTTTGCCTTCTTCCTCACCAAATTTTGTATTCTGACACAATACAAACACGAGTTTAGACAGCAGATCCATTATGAAATAAAAAACAAAACCAATTAGCATGTCATGCTTAGAGTTCTAGAGGCAGCACGACCAACATGAGTTTTTGTGTTTTAGAAAAAGAAATGGAACCCTTTTGCAGAGGGGAACGATAATTAATTCCCCAAATCAGTTTGCCAGCGATTTTCAGGTGAATTGAATGAGTTTTCCAAAGCCAGTCAGCTGGGAGTGGTGGATGAATCCGGAAACAGCCTGTCTCCTTGTGACCACATCAAGCCCACTATCAAAAAGGACTTTTCCATTTCTTTGGCTCTTTTCACATTTTTCTTCTTTATCATGGTTTGTAATGAATTTTCTGATGTGAGCTTTGATTTTGAGGCTGGAATATGGAGTTCAAGACACGGAAGGAATGGTCTTTTTCAATCAGGGCACAGCTGTTGGCTTGCTCCAATTCTGGCTTTCTGTCATGGTTTTGGGTACCTCAGCTGAGTTTTGGTTTCTTGAGTGGCAATTTCTTAAATGATTTCTGGGTCTGAGTTGGTTTTGCCTTCTTCCTTCCCAAATTTTGTATTCTGACGCAATACAAACACGAGTTTAGACAGCAGATCCATTATGAAAGAAAAAACAAAACCAATTCGCGTGTCACGCTTAGAATTCTAGAGGCAGCACGACCAACATGAGTTTTTGTGTTTTCGAAAAAGAAATGGAACCCTTTTGCAGAGGGGGACGATAATTAATTCCCCAAATCAGTTTGCCAGTGATTTTCAGGTGAATTGAATGAGGTTTCCAAAGCCAGTCAGCTGGGAGGGGTGGATGAATCCGGAAACAGCCTGTTTCCTTGTGACTAAATCAAGCCCACTATCAAAAAGGACTCTTCCATTTCTTTGGCTCTTTTCACAATTTTCTTCTTTATCATGGTTTGTAATGAATTTTCTGATGTGAGCTTTGATTTTGAGGCTGGAATATGGAGTTCAGGACACGGAATGAGGTCTGTTTTAATCTGGGCACAGCTGTTGGCTTGCTCCAATTCTGGCTTTCTGTCATGGTTTTGGGTACCTCAGCCGAGTTTTGGTTTCTTGAGCGGCAATTTCCTAAAGGATTTCTGGGTCTGAGTTGGTTTTGCCTTCTTCCTTCCCAAATTTTGTATTCTGACGCAATACAAACACGAGTTTAGACAGCAGATCCATTATGAAATTAAAAACAAAACAAATTAGCATGTCATGCTTAGAATTCTAGAGGCAGCACGACCAACATGAGTTTTTGTGTTTTGGAAAAAGAAATGGGACCCTTTTGCAGAGGGGAACGATAATTAATTCCCCAAATCAGTTTGCCAGCGATTTTCAGGTGAATTGAATGAGTTTTCCAAAGCCAGTCAGCTGGGAGGGGTGGATGAATCCGGAAACAGCCTGTTTCCTTGTGACTAAATCAAGCCCACTATCATAAGGACTTTTCCATTTCTTTGGCTCTTTTCATATTTTTCTTCTTTATCATGGTTTGTAATGAATTTTCTGATGTGAGCTTTGATTTTGAGGCTGGAATATGGAGTTCAAGACACGGAAGAATGGTCTTTTTCAATCAGGGCACAGCTGTTGGCTTGCTCCAATTCTGGCTTTCTGTCATGGTTTTGGGTGCCTCAGCCGAGTTTTGGTTTCGTGAGCGGCAGTTTCCTAAAGGATTTCTGGGTCTGAGTTGGTTTTGCCTTCTTCCTTCCCAAATTTTGTATTCTGACGCAATACAAACACGAGTTTAGACAGCAGATCCATTATGAAAGAAAAAAAAAAAAAACCAATGAGCGTGTCATGCTTAGAATTCTAGAGGCAGCACGACCAACATGAGTTTTTGTGTTTTGGAAAAAGCAATGGAACCCTTTTGCAGAGGGGGACGATAATTAATTCCCCAAATCAGTTTGCCAGCGATTATCAGGTGAATTGAATGAGTTTTCCAAAGCCAGTCAGCTGGGAGGGGTGGATGAATCCGGAAACAGCCTGTTTCCTTGTGACTAAATCAAGCCCACTATCAAAAAGGACTCTTCCATTTCTTTGGCTCTTTTCACATTTTTCTTCTTTATCATGGTTTGTAATGAATTTTCTGATGTGAGCTTTGATTTTGAGGCTGGAATATGGAGTTCAAGACACGGAAGGAATGGTCTTTTTCAATCAGGGCACAGCTGTTGGCTTGCTCCAATTCTGGCTTTCTGTCATGGTTTTGGGTGCCTCAGCCGAGCTTTGGTTTCTTGAGCGGCAATTTCCTAAATGATTTCTGGGTCTGAGTTGGTTTTGCCTTCTTCCTTCCCAAATTTTGTATTCTGATGCCATACAAACACGAGTTTAGACAGCAGATCCATTATGAAAGAAAAAACAAAACCAATGATCGTGTCATGCTTAGAATTCTAGAGGCAGCACGACCAACATGAGTTTTTGTGTTTTGGACAAAGAAATGGAACCCTTTTGCAGAGGGGGACGATAATTAATTCCCCAAATCAGTTTGCCAGTGATTTTCAGGTGAATTGAATGAGTTTTCCAAAGCCAGTCAGCTGGGAGGGGTGGATGAATCCAGAAACAGCCTGTTTCCTTGGGACTAAATCAAGCCCACTATCAAAAAGGACTCTTCCATTTCTTTGGCTCTTTTCACGTTTTTCTTCTTTATCATGGTTTGTAATGAATTTTCTGATGAGCTTTCATTTTGAGGCTGGAATATGGAGTTCAAGACCCGGAAGGAATTGTCTTTTTCAATCAGGGAACAGGTGTTGGCTTGCTCCAATTCTGGCTTTCTGTCATGGTTTTGGGTGCCTCAGCCGAATTTTGGTTTCTTGAGTGGCAGTTTCCTAAAGGATTTCTGGGTCTGAGTTGGTTTTGCCTTCTTCCTTCCCAAATTTTGTATTCTGACGCAATACAAACACGAGTTTAGACAGCAGATCCATTATGAAAGAGAAAACAAAAAAAAAACAATGAGCGTGTCATGCTTAGAATTCTAGAGGCAGCACGACCAACATGAGTTTTTGTGTTTTGGAAAAAGCAGTGGAACCCTTTTGCAGAGGGGGACGATAATTAATTCCCCAAATCAGTTTGCCAGCGATTATCAGGTGAATTGAATGAGTTTTCCAAAGCCAGTCAGCTGGGAGGGGTGGATGAATCCGGAAACAGCCTGTTTCCTTGTGACTAAATCAAGCCCAATATCCAAAAGGACTCTTCCATTTCTTTGGCTCTTTTCACATTTTTCTTCTTTATCATGGTTTGTAATGAATTTTCTGATGTGAGCTTTGATTTTGAGGCTGGAATATGGAGTTCAAGACACGGAAGGAATGGTCTTTTTCAATCAGGGCACAGCTGTTGGCTTGCTCCAATTCTGGCTTTCTGTCATGGTTTTGGGTGCCTCAGCCGAGCTTTGGTTTCTTGAGCGGCAATTTCCTAAAGGATTTCTGGGTCTGAGTTGGTTTTGCCTTCTTCCTTCCCAAATTTTGTATTCTGACGCCATACAAACACGAGTTTAGACAGCAGATCCATTATGAAAGAAAAAACAAAACCAATGATCGTGTCATGCTTAGAATTCTAGAGGCAGCACGACCAACATGAGTTTTTGTGTTTTGGAAAAAGAAATGGAAGCCTTTTGCAGAGGGGGACGATAATTAATTCCCCAAATCAGTTTGCCAGTGATTTTCAGGTGAATTGAATGAGTTTTCCAAAGCCAGTCAGCTGGGAGGGGTGGATGAATCCAGAAACAGCCTGTTTCCTTGGGACTAAATCAAGCCCACTCTCAAAAAGGACTCTTCCATTTCTTTGGCTCTTTTCACGTTTTTCTTCTTTATCATGGTTTGTAATGAATTTTCTGATGTGAGCTTTCATTTTGAGGCTGGAATATGGAGTTGAAGACCCGGAAGGAATTGTCTTTTTCAATCAGGGAACAGGTGTTGGCTTGCTCCAATTCTGGCTTTCTGTCATGGTTTTGGGTGCCTCAGCCGAATTTTGGTTTCTTGAGTGGCAGTTTCCTAAAGGATTTCTGGGTCTGAGTTGGTTTTGCCTTCTTCCTTCCCAAATTTTGTATTCTGACGCAATACAAACACGAGTTTAGACAGCAGATCCATTATGAAAGAAAAAACAAAACCAATGAGCGTGTCATGATTAGAATTCTAGAGGCAGCACGACCAACATGAGTTTTTGTGTTTTGGACAAAGAAATGGAACCCTTTTGCAGAGGGGAACGATAATTAATTCCCCAAATCAGTTTGCCAGCGATTTTCAGGTGAATTGAATGAGGTTTCCAAAGCCAGTCAGCTGGGAGGGGTGGCTGAATCCGGAAACAGCCTGTTTCCTTGTGACTAAATCAAGCCCACTATCAAAAAGGACTCTTCCATTTCTTTGGCTCTTTTCACATTTTCTTCTTTATCATGGTTTGTAATGAATGTTCTGATGTGAGCTTTGATTTTGAGGCTGGAATATGGAGTTCAAGACACGGAAGGAATGGTCTTTTTCAATCAGGGCACAGCTGTTGGCTTGCTCCAATTCTGGCTTTCTGTCATGGTTTTGGGTGCCTCAGCCGAGTTTTGGTTTCTTGAGCGGCAGTTTCCTAAAGGATTTCTGGGTCTGAGTTGGTTTTGCCTTCTTCCTTCCCAAATTTTGTATTCTGACGCAATACAAACACGAGTTTAGACAGCAGATCCATTATGAAGAAAAACCAAAACCAATGAGCGTGTCATGCTTAGAATTCTAGAAGCAGCACGACCAACATGAGTTTTTGTGTTTTGGAAAAAGAAATGGAACCCTTTTGCAGAGGGGGACGATAATTAATTCCCCAAATCAGTTTGCCAGCGATTTTCAGGTGAATTGAATGAGTTTTCCAAAGCCAGTCAGCTGGGAGGGGTGGATGAATCCGGAAACAGCCTGTTTCCTTGTGACTAAATCAAGCCCACTATCAACAAGGACTCTTCCATTTCTTTGGCTCTTTTCACATTTTTCTTCTTTATCATGGTTTGTAATGAATGTTCTGATGTGAGCTTTGATTTTGAGGCTGGAATATGGAGTTCAAGACACGGAAGGAATGGTCTTTTTCAATCAGGGCACAGCTGTTGGCTTGCTCCAATTCTGGCTTTCTGTCATGGTTTTGGGTGCCTCAGCCGAGTTTTGGTTTCTTGAGCGGCAGTTTCCTAAAGGATTTCTGGGTCTGAGTTGGTTTTGCCTTCTTCCTTCCCAAATTTTGTATTCTGACGCAATACAAACACGAGTTTAGACAGCAGATCCATTATGAAGAAAAACCAAAACCAATGAGCGTGTCATGCTTAGAATTCTAGAGGCAGCACGACCAACATGAGTTTTTGTGTTTTGGACAAAGAAATGGAACCCTTTTGCAGAGGGGAACGATAATTAATTCCCCAAATCAGTTTGCCAGCGATTTTCAGGTGAATTGAATGAGGTTTCCAAAGCCAGTCAGCTGAGAGGGGTGGCTGAATCCGGAAACAGCCTGTTTCCTTGTGACTCAATCAAGCCCACTCTCAAAAGGGACTCTTCCATTTCTTTGGCTCTTTGCACATTTTCTTCTTTATCATGGTTTGTAATGAATGTTCTGATGTGAGCTTTGATTTTGAGGCTGGAATATGGAGTTGAAGACCCGGAAGGAATTGTCTTTTTCAATCAGGGAACAGGTGTTGGCTTGCTCCAATTCTGGCTTTCTGTCATGGTTTTGGGTGCCTCAGCCGAATTTTGGTTTCTTGAGTGGCAGTTTCCTAAAGGATTTCTGGGTCTGAGTTGGTTTTGCCTTCTTCCTTCCCAAATTTTGTATTCTGACGCAATACAAACACGAGTTTAGACAGCAGATCCATTATGAAAGAAAAAACAAAACCAATGAGCGTGTCATGATTAGAATTCTAGAGGCAGCACGACCAACATGAGTTTTTGTGTTTTGGACAAAGAAATGGAACCCTTTTGCAGAGGGGAACGATCATTAATTCCCCAAATCAGTTTGCCAGCGATTTTCAGGTGAATTGAATGAGGTTTCCAAAGCCAGTCAGCTGAGAGGGGTGGCTGAATCCGGAAACAGCCTGTTTCCTTGTGACTAAATCAAGCCCACTATCAAAAAGGACTCTTCCATTTCTTTGGCTCTTTTCACATTTTCTTCTTTATCATGGTTTGTAATGAATGTTCTGATGTGAGCTTTGATTTTGAGGCTGGAATATGGAGTTCAAGACACGGAAGGAATGGTCTTTTTCAATCAGGGCACAGCTGTTGGCTTGCTCCAATTCTGGCTTTCTGTCATGGTTTTGGGTGCCTCAGCCGAGTTTTGGTTTCTTGAGCGGCAGTTTCCTAAAGGATTTCTGGGTCTGAGTTGGTTTTGCCTTCTTCCTTCCCAAATTTTGTATTCTGACGCCATACAAACACGAGTTTAGACAGCAGATCCATTATGAAAGAAAAAACAAAACCAATGAGCGTGTCATGCTTAGAATTCTAGAGGCAGCACGACCAACATGAGTTTTTGTGTTTTGGAAAAAGAAATGGAACCCTTTTGCAGAGGGGAACGATCATTAATTCCCCAAATCAGTTTGCCAGTGATTTTCAGGTGAATTGAATGAGTTTTCCAAAGCCAGTCAGCTGGGAGGGGTGGATGAATCCAGAAACAGCCTGTTTCCTTGTGACTAAATCAAGCCCACTATCAAAAAGGACTCTTCCATTTCTTTGGCTCTTTTCACGTTTTTCTTCTTTATCATGGTTTGTAATGAATTTTCTGATGTGAGCTTTCATTTTGAGGCTGGAATATGGAGTTGAAGACCCGGAAGGAATTGTCTTTTTCAATCAGGGAACAGGTGTTGGCTTGCTCCAATTCTGGCTTTCTGTCATGGTTTTGGGTGCCTCAGCCGAATTTTGGTTTCTTGAGTGGCAGTTTCCTAAAGGATTTCTGGGTCTGAGTTGGTTTTGCCTTCTTCCTTCCCAAATTTTGTATTCTGACGCAATACAAACACGAGTTTAGACAGCAGATCCATTATGAAAGAAAAAACAAAACCAATGAGCGTGTCATGATTAGAATTCTAGAGGCAGCACGACCAACATGAGTTTTTGTGTTTTGGACAAAGAAATGGAACCCTTTTGTAGAGGGGAACGATAATTAATTCCCCAAATCAGTTTGCCAGCGATTTTCAGGTGAATTGAATGAGGTTTCCAAAGCCAGTCAGCTGGGAGGGGTGGCTGAATCCGGAAACAGCCTGTTTCCTTGTGACTCAATCAAGCCCACTCTCAAAAAGGACTCTTCCATTTCTTTGGCTCTTTTCACATTTTCTTCTTTATCATGGTTTGTAATGAATGTTCTGATGTGAGCTTTGATTTTGAGGCTGGAATATGGAGTTCAAGACACGGAAGGAATGGTCTTTTTCAATCAGGGCACAGCTGTTGGCTTGCTCCAATTCTGGCTTTCTGTCATGGTTTTGGGTGCCTCAGCCGAGTTTTGGTTTCTTGAGCGGCAGTTTCCTAAAGGATTTCTGGGTCTGAGTTGGTTTTGCCTTCTTCCTTCCCAAATTTTGTATTCTGACGCAATACAAACACGAGTTTAGACAGCAGATCCATTATGAAGAAAAACCAAAACCAATGAGCGTGTCATGCTTAGAATTCTAGAAGCAGCACGACCAACATGAGTTTTTGTGTTTTGGAAAAAGAAATGGAACCCTTTTGCAGAGGGGAACGATCATTAATTCCCCAAATCAGTTTGCCAGTGCTTTTCAGGTGAATTGAATGATTTTTCCAAAGCCAGTCAGCTGGGAGGGGTGGATGAATCCGGAAACAGCCTGTTTCCTTGGGACTAAATCAAGCCCACTATCAAAAAGGACTCTTGCATTTCTTTGGCTCTTTGCACATTTTTCTTCTTTATCATGGTTTGTAATGAATTTTCTGATGTGAGCTTTGATTTTGAGGCTGGAATATGGAGTTCAAGACACGGAAGGAATGGTCTTTTTCAATCAGGGCACAGCTGTTGGCTTGCTCCAATTCTGGCTTTCTGTCATGGTTTTGGGTGCCTCAGCCGAGTTTTGGTTTCTTGAGCGGCAATTTCCTAAAGGATTTCTGGGTCTGAGTTGGTTTTGCCTTCTTCCTTCCCAAATTTTGTATTCTGACGCAATACACACACGAGTTTAGACAGCAGATGCATTATGAAATAAAAAAAACAAAACCAATTCGCGTGCCATGCTTAGAATTCTAGAGGCAGCACGACCAACATGAGTTTTTGTGTTTTGGAAAAAGAAATGGAACCCTTTTGCAGAGGGGAACGATCATTAATTCCCCAAATCAGTTTGCCAGCGATTTTCAGGTGAATTGAATGAGTTTTCCAAAGCCAGTCAGCTGGGAGGGGTGGATGAATCCGGAAACAGCCTGTTTCCATGTGACTAAATCAAGCCCACTCTCAAAAAGGACTCTTCCATTTCTTTGGCTCTTTTCACATTTTTCTTCTTTATCATGGTTTGTAATGAATTTTCTGATGTGAGCTTTGATTTTGAGGCTGGAATATGGAGTTCAAGACACGGAAGGAATGGTCTTTTTCAATCAGGGCACAGCTGTTGGCTTGCTCCAATTCTGGCTTTCTGTCATGGGTTTGGGTGCCTCAGCCGAGTTTTGGTTTCCTGAGCGGCAATTTCCTAAAGGATTTCTGGGTCTGAGTTGGTTTTGCCTTCTTCTGTCCAAAATTTTGTATTCTGACGCAATACAAACACGAGTTTAGACAGCAGATCCATTATGAAATAAAAAAAAAAAAACGAATTAGCGTGTCATGCTTAGAATTCTAGAGGCAGCACGACCAACATGAGTTTTTGTGTTTTGGAACAAGAAATGGAACCCTTTTGCAGAGGGGGACGATAATTAATTCCCCAAATCAGTTTGCCAGCGATTTTCAGGTGAATTGAATGAGTTTTCCAAAGCCAGTCAGCTGGGAGGGGTGGATGAATCCAGAAACAGCCTGTTTCCTTGGGACTAAATCAAGCCCACTATCAAAAAGGACTCTTCCATTTCTTTGGCTCTTTTCACGTTTTTCTTCTTTATCATGGTTTGTAATGAATTTTCTGATGTGAGTTTTGATTTTGAGGCTGGAATATGGAGTTGAAGACCCGGAAGGAATTGTCTTTTTCAATCAGGGAACAGGTGTTGGCTTGCTCCAATTCTGGCTTTCTGTCATGGTTTTGGGTGCCTCAGCCGAATTTTGGTTTCTTGAGTGGCAGTTTCCTAAAGGATTTCTGGGTCTGAGTTGGTTTTGCCTTCTTCCTTCCCAAATTTTGTATTCTGACGCAATACAAACACGAGTTTAGACAGCAGATCCATTATGAAAGAAAAAACAAAACCAATGAGCGTGTCATGATTAGAATTCTAGAGGCAGCACGACCAACATGAGTTTTTGTGTTTTGGACAAAGAAATGGAACCCTTTTGCAGAGGGGAACGATCATTAATTCCCCAAATCAGTTTGCCAGCGATTTTCAGGTGAATTGAATGAGGTTTCCAAAGCCAGTCAGCTGAGAGGGGTGGCTGAATCCGGAAACAGCCTGTTTCCTTGTGACTAAATCAAGCCCACTATCAAAAAGGACTCTTCCATTTCTTTGGCTCTTTTCACATTTTCTTCTTTATCATGGTTTGTAATGAATGTTCTGATGTGAGCTTTGATTTTGAGGCTGGAATATGGAGTTCAAGACACGGAAGGAATGGTCTTTTTCAATCAGGGCACAGCTGTTGGCTTGCTCCAATTCTGGCTTTCTGTCATGGTTTTGGGTGCCTCAGCCGAGTTTTGATTTCTTGAGCGGCAGTTTCCTAAAGGATTTCTGGGTCTGAGTTGGTTTTGCCTTCTTCCTTCCCAAATTTTGTATTCTGACGCAATACAAACACGAGTTTAGACAGCAGATCCATTAGGAAAGAAAAAACAAAACCAATGAGCGTGTCATGCTTAGAGTTCTAGAGGCAGCACGACCAACATGAATTTTTGTGTTTTGGAAAAAGAAATGGAACCCTTTTGCAGAGGGGAACGATCATTAATTCCCCAAATCAGTTTGCCAGCGATTTTCAGGTGAATTGAATGAGTTTTCCAAAGCCAGTCAGCTGGGAGGGGTGGATGAATCCAGAAACAGCCTGTTTCCTTGTGACTAAGTCAAGCCCACTATCAACAAGGACTCTTCCATTTCTTTGGCTCTTTTCACATTTTTCTTCTTTATCATGGTTTGTAATGAATTTTCTGATGTGAGTTTTGATTTTGAGGCTGGAATATGGAGTTCAAGACACGGAAGGAATGGTCTTTTTCAATCAGGGCACAGCTGTTGGCTTGCTCCAATTCTGGCTTTCTGTCATGGTTTTGGGTGCCTCAGCCGAGTTTTGGTACTTGAGCGGCAGTTTCCTAAAGGATTTCTGGGTCTGAGTTGGTTTTGCCTTCTTCCTTCCCAAATTTTGTATTCTGACGCCATACAAACACGAGTTTAGACAGCAGATCCATTATGAAAGAAAAAACAAAACCAATGAGCGTGTCATGCTTAGAATTCTAGAGGCAGCACGACCAACATGAGTTTTTGTGTTTTGGAAAAAGAAATGGAACCCTTTTGCAGAGGGGAACGATCATTAATTCCCCAAATCAGTTTGCCAGTGATTTTCAGGTGAATTGAATGAGTTTTCCAAAGCCAGTCAGCTGGGAGGGGTGGATGAATCCAGAAACAGCCTGTTTCCTTGTGAATAAATCAAGCCCACTATCAACAAGGACTCTTCCATTTCTTTGGCTCTTTTCACGTTTTTCTTCTTTATCATGGTTTGTAATGAATTTTCTGATGTGAGCTTTCATTTTGAGGCTGGAATATGGAGTTGAAGACCCGGAAGGAATTCTCTTTTTCAATCAGGGAACAGGTGTTGGCTTGCTCCAATTCTGGCTTTCTGTCATGGTTTTGGGTGCCTCAGCCGAATTTTGGTTTCTTGAGTGGCAGTTACCTAAAGGATTTCTGGGTCTGAGTTGGTTTTGCCTTCTTCCTTCCCAAATTTTGTATTCTGACGCAATACAAACACGAGTTTAGACAGCAGATCCATTATGAAAGAAAAAACAAAACCAATGAGCGTGTCATGCTTAGAATTCTAGAGGCAGCACGACCAACATGAGTTTTTGTGTTTTGGACAAAGAAATGGAACCCTTTTGCAGAGGGGAACGATAATTAATTCCCCAAATCAGTTTGCCAGCGATTTTCAGGTGAATTGAATGAGGTTTCCAAAGCCAGTCAGCTGGGAGGGGTGGCTGAATCCGGAAACAGCCTGTTTCCTTGTGACTAAATCAAGCCCACTATCAAAAAGGACTCTTCCATTTCTTTGGCTCTTTTCACATTTTCTTCTTTATCATGGTTTGTAATGAATGTTCTGATGTGAGCTTTGATTTTGAGGCTGGAATATGGAGTTCAAGACACGGAAGGAATGGTCTTTTTCAATCAGGGCACAGCTGTTGGCTTGCTCCAATTCTGGCTTTCTGTCATGGTTTTGGGTGCCTCAGCCGAGTTTTGATTTCTTGAGCGGCAGTTTCCTAAAGGATTTCTGGGTCTGAGTTGGTTTTGCCTTCTTCCTTCCCAAATTTTGTATTCTGACGCAATACAAACACGAGTTTAGACAGCAGATCCATTATGAAAGAAAAAACAAAACCAATGAGCGTGTCATGCTTAGAGTTCTAGAGGCAGCACGACCAACATGAATTTTTGTGTTTTGGAAAAAGAAATGGAACCCTTTTGCAGAGGGGAACGATCATTAATTCCCCAAATCAGTTTGCCAGCGATTTTCAGGTGAATTGAATGAGTTTTCCAAAGCCAGTCAGCTGGGAGGGGTGGATGAATCCAGAAACAGCCTGTTTCCTTGTGACTAAGTCAAGCCCACTATCAACAAGGACTCTTCCATTTCTTTGGCTCTTTTCACATTTTTCTTCTTTATCATGGTTTGTAATGAATTTTCTGATGTGAGTTTTGATTTTGAGGCTGGAATATGGAGTTCAAGACACGGAAGGAATGGTCTTTTTCAATCAGGGCACAGCTGTTGGCTTGCTCCAATTCTGGCTTTCTGTCATGGTTTTGGGTGCCTCAGCCGAGTTTTGGTTTCTTGAGCGGCAGTTTCCTAAAGGATTTCTGGGTCTGAGTTGGTTTTGCCTTCTTCCTTCCCAAATTTTGTATTCTGACGCCATACAAACACGAGTTTAGACAGCAGATCCATTATGAAAGAAAAAACAAAACCAATGAGCGTGTCATGCTTAGAATTCTAGAGGCAGCACGACCAACATGAGTTTTTGTGTTTTGGAAAAAGAAATGGAACCCTTTTGCAGAGGGGAACGATCATTAATTCCCCAAATCAGTTTGCCAGTGATTTTCAGGTTAATTGAATGAGTTTTCCAAAGCCAGTCAGCTGGGAGGGGTGGATGAATCCAGAAACAGCCTGTTTCCTTGTGAATAAATCAAGCCCACTATCAAAAAGGACTCTTCCATTTCTTTGGCTCTTTTCACGTTTTTCTTCTTTATCATGGTTTGTAATGAATTTTCTGATGTGAGCTTTCATTTTGAGGCTGGAATATGGAGTTCAAGACACGGAAGGAATGGTCTTTTTCAATCAGGGCACAGCTGTTGGCTTGCTCCAATTCTGGCTTTCTGTCATGGTTTTGGGTGCCTCAGCCGAATTTTGGTTTCTTGAGTGGCAGTTTCCTAAAGGATTTCTGGGTCTGAGTTGGTTTTGCCTTCTTCCTCACCAAATTTTGTATTCTGACGCAATACAAACACGAGTTTAGACAGCAGATCCATTATGAAAGAAAAAACAAAACCAATGAGCGTGTCATGATTAGAATTCTAGAGGCAGCACGACCAACATGAGTTTTTGTGTTTTGGACAAAGAAATGGAACCCTTTTGCAGAGGGGAACGATAATTAATTCCCCAAATCAGTTTGCCAGCGATTTTCAGGTGAATTGAATGAGGTTTCCAAAGCCAGTCAGCTGGGAGGGGTGGCTGAATCCGGAAACAGCCTGTTTCCTTGTGACTAAATCAAGCCCACTATCAAAAAGGACTCTTCCATTTCTTTGGCTCTTTTCACATTTTCTTCTTTATCATGGTTTGTAATGAATGTTCTGATGTGAGCTTTGATTTTGAGGCTGGAATATGGAGTTCAAGACACGGAAGGAATGGTCTTTTTCAATCAGGGCACAGCTGTTGGCTTGCTCCAATTCTGGCTTTCTGTCATGGTTTTGGGTGCCTCAGCCGAGTTTTGGTTTCTTGAGCGGCAATTTCCTAAAGGATTTCTGGGTCTGAGTTGGTTTTGCCTTCTTCCTTCCCAAATTTTGTATTCTGACGCAATACAAACACGAGTTTAGACAGCAGATCCATTATGAAAGAAAAAACAAAACCAATGAGCGTGTCATGCTTAGAATTCTAGAGGCAGCACGACCGACATGAGTTTTTGTGTTTTGCAAAAAGAAATGGAACCCTTTTGCAGAGGGGGACGATAATTAATTCCCCAAATCAGTTTGCCAGCGATTTTCAGGTGAATTGAATGAGTTTTCCAAAGCCAGTCAGCTGGGAGGGGTGGATGAATCCGGAAACAGCCTGTTTCCTTGTGACTAAATCAAGCCCACTATCAACAAGGACTCTTCCATTTCTTTGGCTCTTTTCACATTTTTCTTCTTTATCATGGTTTGTAATGAATGTTCTGATGTGAGCTTTGATTTTGAGGCTGGAATATGGAGTTCAAGACACGGAAGGAATGGTCTTTTTCAATCAGGGCACAGCTGTTGGCTTGCTCCAATTCTGGCTTTCTGTCATGGTTTTGGGTGCCTCAGCCGAGTTTTGGTTCCTTGAGCGGCAGTTTCCTAAAGGATTTCTGGGTCTGAGTTGGTTTTGCCTTCTTCCGTCCAAAATTTTGTATTCTGACGCAATACAAACACGAGTTTAGACAGCAGATCCATTATGAAATAAAAAAAAAAAAAACGAATTAGCGTGTCATGCTTAGAATTCTAGAGGCAGCACGACCAACATGAGTTTTTGTGTTTTGGAAAAAGAAATGGAACCCTTTTGCAGAGGGGAATGATAATTAATTCCCCAAATCAGTTTGCCAGTGATTTTCAGGTGAATTGAATGAGTTTTCCAAAGCCAGTCAGCTGGGAGGGGTGGAGGAATGGGGAAACAGCCTGTTTCCTTGTGACGAAATCAAGCCCACTATCAACAAGGACTCTTCCATTTCTTTGGCTCTTTGCACATTTTTCTTATTTATCATGGTTTGTAATGAATTTTCTGATGTGAGCTTTCATTTTGAGGCTGGAATATGGAGTTCAAGACACGGAAGGAATGGTCTTTTTCAATCAGGGCACAGCTGTTGGCTTGCTCCAATTCTGGCTTTCTGTCATGGTTTTGGGTGCCTCAGCCGAATTTTGGTTTCTTGAGTGGCAGTTTCCTAAAGGATTTCTGGGTCTGAGTTGGTTTTGCCTTCTTCCTTCCCAAATTTTGTATTCTGACGCAATACAAACACGAGTTTAGACAGCAGATCCATTATGAAAGAAAAAACAAAACCAATGAGCGTGTCATGATTAGAATTCTAGAGGCAGCACGACCAACATGAGTTTTTGTGTTTTGGACAAAGAAATGGAACCCTTTTGCAGAGGGGAACGATAATTAATTCCCCAAATCAGTTTGCCAGCGATTTTCAGGTGAATTGAATGAGGTTTCCAAAGCCAGTCAGCTGGGAGGGGTGGCTGAATCCGGAAACAGCCTGTTTCCTTGTGACTAAATCAAGCCCACTATCAAAAAGGACTCTTCCATTTCTTTGGCTCTTTTCACATTTTCTTCTTTATCATGGTTTGTAATGAATGTTCTGATGTGAGCTTTGATTTTGAGGCTGGAATATGGAGTTCAAGACACGGAAGGAATGGTCTTTTTCAATCAGGGCACAGCTGTTGGCTTGCTCCAATTCTGGCTTTCTGTCATGGTTTTGGGTGCCTCAGCCGAGTTTTGGTTCCTTGAGCGGCAGTTTCCTAAAGGATTTCTGGGTCTGAGTTGGTTTTGCCTTCTTCCTTCCCAAATTTTGTATTCTGACGCAATACAAACACGAGTTTAGACAGCAGATCCATTATGAAAGAAAAAACAAAACCAATGAGCGTGTCATGCTTAGAATTCTAGAGGCAGCACGACCGACATGAGTTTTTGTGTTTTGCAAAAAGAAATGGAACCCTTTTGCAGAGGGGGACGATAATTAATTCCCCAAATCAGTTTGCCAGCGATTTTCAGGTGAATTGAATGAGTTTTCCAAAGCCAGTCAGCTGGGAGGGGTGGATGAATCCGGAAACAGCCTGTTTCCTTGTGACTAAATCAAGCCCACTATCAACAAGGACTCTTCCATTTCTTTGGCTCTTTTCACATTTTTCTTCTTTATCATGGTTTGTAATGAATGTTCTGATGTGAGCTTTGATTTTGAGGCTGGAATATGGAGTTCAAGACACGGAAGGAATGGTCTTTTTCAATCAGGGCACAGCTGTTGGCTTGCTCCAATTCTGGCTTTCTGTCATGGTTTTGGGTGCCTCAGCCGAGTTTTGGTTCCTTGAGCGGCAGTTTCCTAAAGGATTTCTGGGTCTGAGTTGGTTTTGCCTTCTTCCGTCCAAAATTTTGTATTCTGACGCAATACAAACACGAGTTTAGACAGCAGATCCATTATGAAATAAAAAAAAAAAAAACGAATTAGCGTGTCATGCTTAGAATTCTAGAGGCAGCACGACCAACATGAGTTTTTGTGTTTTGGAAAAAGAAATGGAACCCTTTTGCAGAGGGGAACGATAATTAATTCCCCAAATCAGTTTGCCAGTGATTTTCAGGTGAATTGAATGAGTTTTCCAAAGCCAGTCAGCTGGGAGGGGTGGAGGAATGGGGAAACAGCCTGTTTCCTTGTGACGAAATCAAGCCCACTATCAACAAGGACTCTTCCATTTCTTTGGCTCTTTGCACATTTTTCTTATTTATCATGGTTTGTAATGAATTTTCTGATGTGAGCTTTCATATTGAGGCTGGAATATGGAGTTGAAGACCCGGAAGGAATTGTCTTTTTCAATCAGTGAACAGGTGTTGGCTTGCTCCAATTCTGGCTTTCTGTCATGGTTTTGGGTGCCTCAGCCGAATTTTGGTTTCTTGAGTGGCAGTTTCCTAAAGGATTTCTGGGTCTGAGTTGGTTTTGCCTTCTTCCTTCCCAAATTTTGTATTCTGACGCAAGACAAACACGAGTTTAGACAGCAGATCCATTATGAAATAAAAAACAAAACCAATTCGCGTGTCATGCTTAGAATTCTAGAGGCAGCACGACCAACATGAGTTTTTGTGTTTTGGACAAAGAAATGGAACCCTTTTGCAGAGGGGAACGATAATTAATTCCCCAAATCAGTTTGCCAGCGATTTTCAGGTGAATTGAATGAGGTTTCCAAAGCCAGTCAGCTGTTAGGGGTGGCTGAATCCGGAAACAGCCTGTTTCCTTGTGACTAAATCAAGCCCACTATCAAAAAGGACTCTTCCATTTCTTTGGCTCTTTTCACATTTTCTTCTTTATCATGGTTTGTAATGAATGTTCTGATGTGAGTTTTGATTTTGAGGCTGGAATATGGAGTTCAAGACACGGAAGGAATGGTCTTTTTCAATCAGGGCACAGCTGTTGGCTTGCTCCAATTCTGGCTTTCTGTCATGGTTTTGGGTGCCTCAGCCGAGTTTTGTTTTCTTGAGCGGCAGTTTCCTAAAGGATTTCTGGGTCTGAGTTGGTTTTGCCTTCTTCCTTCCCAAATTTTGTATTCTGACGCAATACACACACGAGTTTAGACAGCAGATCCATTATGAAAGAAAAAACAAAACCAATGAGCGTGTCATGCTTAGAGTTCTAGAGGCAGCACGACCAACATGAATTTTTGTGTTTTGGAAAAAGAAATGGAACCCTTTTGCAGAGGGGAACGATCATTAATTCCCCAAATCAGTTTGCCAGTATTTTTCTGGTGAATTGAATGAGTTTTCCAAAGCCAGTCAGCTGGGAGGGGTGGATGAATCCAGAAACAGCCTGTTTCCTTGTGACTTACTCAAGCCCACTATCAACAAGGACTCTTCCATTTCTTTGGCTCTTTTCACATTTTTCTTCTTTATCATGGTTTGTAATGAATTTTCTGATGTGAGCTTTGATTTTGAGGCTGGAATATGGAGTTCAAGACACGGAAGGAATGGTCTTTTTCAATCAGGGCACAGCTGTTGGCTTGCTCCAATTCTGGCTTTCTGTCATGGTTTTGGGTGCCTCAGCCGAGTTTTGTTTTCTTGAGCGGCAGTTTCCTAAAGGATTTCTGGGTCTGAGTTGGTTTTGCCTTCTTCCTTCCCAAATTTTGTATTCTGACGCAATACAAACACGAGTTTAGACAGCAGATCCATTATGAAAGAAAAAACAAAACCAATGAGCGTGTCATGCTTAGAATTCTAGAGGCAGCACGACCGACATGAGTTTTTGTGTTTTGGAACAAGAAATGGAACCCTTTTGCAGAGGGGGACGATAATTAATTCCCCAAATCAGTTTGCCAGCGATTTTCAGGTGAATTGAATGAGTTTTCCAAAGCCAGTCAGCTGGGAGGGGTGGATGAATCCGGAAACAGCCTGTTTCCTTGTGACTAAATCAAGCCCACTATCAACAAGGACTCTTCCATTTCTTTGGCTCTTTTCACATTTTTCTTCTTTATCATGGTTTGTAATGAATGTTCTGATGTGAGCTTTGATTTTTTTTTTTTTTTTTTAAAAAGTAAAAAGATTTTATTTCATCAAGTATATAGGCAAGGGCTATAAATTTTTTTTTTTTTGGCAAAATTTTTTTTTTATTTTTTTTTATCTTTTATTTAATGAATATAAATTTCCAAAGTACGTCTCATGGGTTACAATGGCTTTCCCCCCCATACCGTCCCTCCCACCCACCACCCTCCCCTTTCCCACTCCCTCTCCCCTTCCATTCACATCAAGATTCATTTTCGATTATCTTAGTATACAGAAGATCAGCTTAGTATACCTTAAGTAAGGATTTCAACAGTTTGTTCCCACACAGAAACATAAAGTGAAAAATAATAGATGATTTTTTTTTAAATGATGATGAAATCAGATCAGACCTATTGTCATGTTTAATCCCAGTGAGAGTCAAGTTGGGAATTGATAGTTTCTTTTCTTTTTTTTTTTTTTAACAGAAGATCAGTTTAGTGTACATTAAGTAAAGATTTCAACAGTTTGCACCCCCATAGAAACACAAAGTGAAATATACTGTTTGAGTACTCGTTATAGCATTAAGCCTCAGTGTACAGCACATTAAGGACAGAGATCCTACATGAGGAGTAAGTGCACAGTGACTCCTGTTGTTGACTTTACAAATTGACACTCCTGTTTATGGCATCAGTAATCTCCCTATGCACCAGTCATGAGTTTCCAAGGCTATGGAAGCCCCTTGAGTTCTCCGACTCTTATCTTGTTTAGACAAGGTCATAGTCAAAGTGGAGGTTCTCTCCTCCCTTCAGAGAAAGGCACCTCCCTCTTTGAAGACCTGTTCTTTCCACTGGGATCTCACTCACAGAGATCTTTTTGCCAGAGTGTCTTGGCTTTCCATGCCTGAAATACTCTCATGGGCTTTTCAGCCAGATCCAAATGCCTTTAGGGCTGATTCTGAGGCCAGAGTGCTATTTAGGACATCTGCCATTCTATGAGTCTGCTGAGTATCTCACTTCCCATGTTGGATCACTCTCCCCTTTATTTATTCTATCGGTTAGTGTTAGCAGATACTAGACTTGTTTATGTGCTCCCTTTGACTCTTAGTCCTTTCATTATGATCAATTGTGAACTGAAATTGATCACTTGGAATACTGAGATGGCATTGGCACATGCCACCTTGATGGGATTGAATTGGAATCCCCTAGTATGTTTCCAACTCTACCAATTGGGGCAAGTCAGCCCGAGCATGCCCCAAATTATACATCTCTTCCCTCTCTTATTCCCACTTTTATGTTTAACAGGGATCACATTTCAGTTAATTTTCAACACTTAAGAATAACTGTGTGATAATTACAGAATTAAACCAGTCATATTAAGTAGAACAGACAAAAAAAAAATACTATGAGGGATAATGTATTAAGTTGTCCATTAGCAGTCAGGGCTATGCTGATCAAGTCACCATTTCTCATAGTGTCCATTTCACTTCAGGAGGTTTCCTTTTTGGTGTTCAGTCAGTTGTCACCGATCAGGGAGAACATATGGTATTTGTCCCTTTGGGACTGGCTTACTTCACTCAGCATGATGTGTTCCAGATTCCTCCATTTTGTTGCAAATGACTGGATTTCGTTGTTTCTTACTGCGGTATAGTATTCTAAAGAATACATATCCCATAATTTCTTTATCCAGTCTACCATTGATGGGCATTTAGGTTGGTTCCAGGTCTTGGCTATTGTGAATTGTGCTGCAATAAACATTAGGGTGCAGACCGCTTTTTTCTTTATCAATTTAAACTCCTTTGGGTAAATTCCAAGGAGTGGGATGGCTGGGTCGAACGGTAGGGTTATATTCAGGTTTCTGAGGAATCTCCAGACTGATTTCCATAGTGGCTTAACCAGTTTGCATTCCCACCAACAGTGGGTTAGTGTCCCTTTTTCCCCACATCCTCGCCAGCATCTGTTGTTGGTAGATTTCTGTATGTGAGCCATTCTAACCGGGGTGAGGTGAAACCTCATTGTGCTTTTGATTTGCATTTCCCTGATTGCTAGTGACCTTGAACATTTTTTTATGTGCCTGTTGGCCATTTGGATTTCCTCTTTTGAAAAATGTCTATTGAGATCCTAGGCCCATCTCCTAAGTGGGTTGTTTGTTTTGATGTTGTGGAGTTTCTTGATTTCTTTGTAGATTCTGGTTATCAACCCTTTATCCCCAAATCAGTTTGCCAGCGATTATCAGGTGAATTGAATGAGGTTTCCAAAGCCAGTCAGCTGGGAGGGGTGGATGAATCCGGAAACAGCCTGTTTCCTTGTGACTAAATCAAGCCCACTATCAAAAAGGACTCTTCCATTTCTTTGGCTCTTTTCACAGTTTTCTTATTCATCATGGTTTGTAATGAATTTTCTGATGTGAGCTTTGATTTTGAGGCTGGAATATGGAGTTCAATACATGGAAGGAATGGTCTTTTTCAATCAGGGCACAGCTGTTGGCTTGCTCCAATTCTGGCTTTCTGTCATGGTTTTGGGTGCCTCAGCCGAGTTTTGGTTTCTTGAGCGGCAATTTCCTAAATGATTTCTGGGTCTCAGTTGGTTTTGCCTTCTTCCTTCCCAAATTTTGTATTCTGACGCAATACAAACACGAGTTTAGACAGCAGATCCATTATGAAAGAAAAAACAAAACCAATGAGTGTGTCATGCTTAGAATTCTAGAGGCAGCACGACCAACATGAGTTTTTGTGTTTTGAACAAAGAAATGGAACCCTTTTGCAAAGGGGAATGATAATTAATTCCCCAAATCAGTTTGCCAGCGATTTTCAGGTGAATTGAATGAGGTTTCCAAAGCCAGTCAGCTGGGAGGGGTGGATGAATCCGGAAACAGCCTGTTTCCTTGTGACTAAATCAAGCCCACTATCAAAAAGGACTCTTCCATTTCTTTGGCACTTTTCACAGTTTTCTTATTCATCATGGTTTGTAATGAATTTTCTGATGTGAGCTTTGATTTTGAGTCTGGAATATGGAGTTCAATACATGGAAGGAATGGTCTTTTTCAATCAGGGCACAGCTGTTGGCTTGCTCCAATTCTGGCTTTCTGTCATGGTTTTGGGTGCCTCAGCCGAGTTTTGGTTTCTTGAGCGGCAATTTCCTACATGATTTCTGGTCTGAGTTGGTTTTGCCTTCTTCCTTCTTAAATTTTGTATTCTGAAGCAATACAAACACGAGTTTAGACAGCAGATCCATTATGAAAGAAAAAACAAAACCAATTCGCGTGTCATGCTTAGAATTCTAGAGGCAGCACGACCAACCTGAGTTTTTGTGTTTTGCAAAAACAAATGGAACCCTTTTGCAGAGGGGAACGATAACTGATTCTCCAAATCAGTTTGCCAGCGATTTTCAGGTGAATTGAATGAGTTTTCCAAAGCCAGTCAGCTGGGAGGGGTGGCTGAATCCGGAAACAGCCTGTTTCCTTGTGACTTACTCAAGCCCACTATCAAAAAGGACTCTTCCATTTCTTTGGCTCTTTTCACATTTTTCTTCTTTATCATGGTTTGTAATGAATTTTCTGATGTGAGCTTTGATGTTGAGGCTGGAATATGGAGTTCAAGACCCGGAAGGAATTGTCTTTTTCAATCAGGGCACAGCTGTAGGCTTGCTCCAATTCTGGCTTTCTGTCATGCTTTTGGGTGCCTCAGCCGATTTTTGGTTTCCTGAGCGGCAATTTCCTAAATGATTTCTGGGTCTGAGTTGGTTTTGCCTTCTTCCTTCCCAAATTTTGTATTCTGATGCAATACAAACACGAGTTTAGACAGCAGATCCATTATGAAAGAAAAAACAAAACCAATGAGCGTGTCATGCTTAGAATTCTAGAGGCAGCACGACCAACATGAGTTTTTGTGTTTTGGAAAAAGAAATGGAACCCTTTTGCAGAGGGGAACGATCATTAATTCCCCAAATCAGTTTGCCAGCGATTTTCAGGTGAATTGAATGAGGTTTCCAAAGCCAGTCAGCTGGGAGGGGTGGATGAATCCGGAAACAGCCGGTTTCCTTGTGACTAAATCAAGCCCACTATCAAAAAGGACTCTTCCATTTCTTTGGCTCTTTTCACAGTTTTCTTCTTTATCATGGTTTGTAATGAATTTTCTGATGTGAGCTTTGATTTTGAGGCTGGAATATGGAGTTCAAGACACGGAAGGAATGGTCTTTTTCAATCAGGGCACAGCTGTTGGCTTGCTCCAATTCTGGCTTTCTGTCATGGTTTTGGGTGCCTCAGCCGAGTTTTGGTTTCTTGAGCGGCAATTTCCTAAAGGATTTCTGGGTCTGAGTTGCTTTTGCCTTCTTCCTTCCCAAATTTTGTATTCTGACACAATACAAACACGAGTTTAGACAGCAGATCCATTATGAAAGAAAAAACAAAACCAATGAGCATATCATGCTTAGAATTCTGGAGGCAGCACGACCAACATGAGTTTTTGTGCTTTGGAAAAAGAAATGGAACCCTTTTGCAGAGGGGAACGATAATTAATTCCCCAAATCAGTTTGCCAGCGATTTTCAGGTGAATTGAATGCGTTTTCCAAAGCCAGTCAGCTGGGAGGGGTGGATGAATCCGGAAACAGCCTGTTTCCTTGTGACTAAATCAAGCCCACTCTCAAAAAGGACTCTTCCATTTCTTTGGCTCTTTTCACAGTTTTCTCCTTTATCATGGTTTGTAATGAATTTTCTGATGTGAGCTTTGATTTTGAGGCTGGAATATGGAGTTCAAGACCCGGAAGGAATGGTCTTTTTCAGTCAGGGCACAGCTGTTGGCTTGCTCCAATTCTGGCTTTCTGTCATGGTTTTGGGTGCCTCAGCCGAGTTTTGGTTTCCTAACCGGCAATTTCCTAAATGATTTCTGGCTCTCAGTTGGTTTTGCCTTCTTCCTTCCCAAATTTTGTATTCTGACGCAATACAAACACGAGTTTAGACAGCAGATCCATTATGAAAGAAAAAACAAAACCAATTAGCGTGTCATGCTTAGAATTCTAGAGGCAGCACGACCAACATGAGTTTTTGTGTTTTGGACAAAGAAATGGAACCCTTTTGCAGAGGGGAATGATAATTAATTCCCCAAATCAGTTTGCCAGCGATTTTCAGGTGAATTGAATGAGGTTTCCAAAGCCAGTCAGCTGGGAGGGTTGGATGAATCTGGAAACTGCCTGTTTCCTTGTGACTAAATCAAGCCCACTATCAAAAAGGACTCTTCCATTTCTTTGGCTCTTTTCACAGTTTTCTTATTCATCATGGTTTGTAATGAATTTTCTGATGTGAGCTTTGATTTTGAGTCTGGAATATGGAGTTCAATACATGGAAGGAATGGTCTTTTTCAATCAGGGCACAGCTGTTGGCTTGCTCCAATTCTGGCTTTCTGTCATGGTTTTGGGTGCCTCAGCCGAGTTTTGGTTTCTTGAGCGGCAATTTCCTAAATGATTTCTGGGTCTGAGTTGGTTTTGCCTTCTTCCTTCTTAAATTTTGTATTCTGAAGCAATACAAACACGAGTTTAGACAGCAGATCCATTATGAAAGAAAAAACAAAACCAATGAGCGTGTCATGCTTAGAATTCTAGAGGCAGCATGACCAACATGAGTTTTTGTGTTTTGGAAAAAGAAATGGAACCCTTTTGCAGAGGGGAACGATAATTGATTCTCCAAATCAGTTTGCCAGCGATTTTCAGGTGAATTGAATGAGTTTTCCAAAGCCAGTCAGCTGGGAGGGGTGGCTGAATCCGGAAACAGCCTGTTTCCTTGTGACTAAATCAAGCCCACTATCAAAAAGGACTCTTGCATTTCTTTGGCTCTTTTCACATTTTTCTTCTTTATCATGGTTTGTAATGAATTTTCTGATGTGAGCTTTGATTTTGAGTCTGGAATATGGAGTTCAAGACACGGAAGGAATGGTCTTTTTCAATCAGGGCACAGCTGTTGGCTTGCTCCAATTCTGGCTTTCTGTCATGGTTTTGGGTGCCTCAGCCGAGTTTTGGTTTCTTGAGCGGCAGTTTCCTAAAGGATTTCTGGGTCTGAGTTGGTTTTGCCTTCTTCCTTCCCAAATTTTGTATTCTGACGCCATACAAATACGAGTTTAGACAGCAGATCCATTATGAAAGAAAAAACAAAACCAATGAGCGTGTCATGCTTAGAATTCTAGAGGCAGCACGACCAACATGAGTTTTTGTGTTTTGGACAAAGAAATGGAACCCTTTTGCAGAGGGGAATGATAATTAATTCCCCAAATCAGTTTGCCAGCGATTTTCAGGTGAATTGAATGAGGTTTCCAAAGCCAGTCAGCTGGGAGGGGTGGATGAATCCGGAAACAGCCTGTTTCCTTGTGACTAAATCAAGCCCACTATCAAAAAGGACTCTTCCATTTCTTTGGCTCTTTTCACAGTTTTCTTATTCATCATGGTTTGTAATGAATTTTCTGATGTGAGCTTTGATTTTGAGTCTGGAATATGGAGTTCAATACATGGAAGGAATGGTCTTTTTCAATCAGGGCACAGCTGTTGGCTTGCTCCAATTCTGGCTTTCTGTCATGGTTTTGGGTGCCTCAGCCGAGTTTTGGTTTCTTGAGCGGCAATTTCCTAAATGATTTCTGGGTCTGAGTTGCTTTTGCCTTCTTCCTTCCCAAATTTTGTATTCTGACACAATACAAACACGAGTTTAGACAGCAGATCCATTATGAAAGAAAAAACAAAACCAATGAGCATATCATGCTTAGAATTCTGGAGGCAGCACGACCAACATGAGTTTTTGTGCTTTGGAAAAAGAAATGGAACCCTTTTGCAGAGGGGAACGATAATTAATTCCCCAAATCAGTTTGCCAGCGATTTTCAGGTGAATTGAATAAGTTTTCCAAAGCCAGTCAGCTGGGAGGGGTGGATGAATCCGGAAACAGCCGGTTTCCTTGTGACTAAATCAAGCCCACTCTCAAAAAGGACTCTTCCATTTCTTTGGCTCTTTTCACAGTTTTCTCCTTTATCATGGTTTGTAATGAATTTTCTGATGTGAGCTTTGATTTTGAGGCTGGAATATGGAGTTCAAGTCCCGGAAGGAATGGTCTTTTTCAGTCAGGGCACAGCTGTTGGCTTGCTCCAATTCTGGCTTTCTGTCATGGTTTTGGGTGCCTCAGCCGAGTTTTGGTTTCTTGAGCGGCAATTTCCTAAAGGATTTCTGGGTCTGAGTTGGTTTTGCCTTCTTCCTTCCCAAATTTTGTATTCTGACGCCATACAAACACGAGTTTAGACAGCAGATCCATTATGAAAGAAAAAACAAAACCAATTAGCGAGTCATGCTTAGAGTTCTAGAGGCAGCACGACCAACATGAGTTTTGTGTTTTGGACAACAAATGGAACCCTTTTGCAGAGGGGAACGACAATTAATTCCCCAAATCAGTTTGCCAGCGATTTTCAGGTGAATTGAATGAGTTTTCCAAAGCCAATCAGTTGTTAGGGGTGGATGAATCCGGAAACAGCCTGTTTCCTTGTGACTAAATCAAGCCCACTATCAAAAAGGACTCTTCCATTTCTTTGGCTCTTTTCACAGTTTTCTCCTTTATCATGGTTTGTAATGAATTTTCTGATGTGAGCTTTGATTTTGAGGCTGGAATATGGAGTTCAAGACCCGGAAGGAATGGTCTTTTTCAGTCAGGGCACAGCTGTTGGCTTGCTCCAATTCTGGCTTTCTGTCATGGTTTTGGGTGCCTCAGCCGATTTTTGGTTTCTTGAGCGGCAATTTCCTAAATGATTTCTGGGTCTCAGTTGGTTTTGCCTTCTTCCTTCCCAAATTTTGTATTCTGACGCAATACAAACACGAGTTTAGACAGCAGATCCATTATGAAAGAAAAAACAAAACCAATGAGCGTGTCATGCTTAGAATTCTAGAGGCAGCACGACCAACATGAGTTTTTGTGTTTTGGACAAAGAAATGGAACCCTTTTGCAGAGGGGAATGATAATTAATTCCCCAAATCAGTTTGCCAGCGATTTTCAGGTGAATTGAATGAGGTTTCCAAAGCCAGTCAGCTGGGAGGGTTGGATGAATCCGGAAACAGCCTGTTTCCTTGTGACTAAATCAAGCCCACTATCAAAAAGGACTCTTCCATTTCTTTGGCTCTTTTCACAGTTTTCTTATTCATCATGGTTTGTAATGAATTTTCTGATGTGAGCTTTGATTTTGAGGCTGGAATATGGAGTTCAATACATGGAAGGAATGGTCTTTTTCAATCAGGGCACAGCTGTTGGCTTGCTCCAATTCTGGCTTTCTGTCATGGTTTTGGGTGCCTCAGCCGAGTTTTGGTTTCTTGAGCGGCAATTTCCTAAATGATTTCTGGGTCTGAGTTGGTTTTGCCTTCTTCCTTCTTAAATTTTGTATTCTGAAGCAATACAAACACGAGTTTAGACAGCAGATCCATTATGAAAGAAAAAACAAAACCAATGAGCGTGTCATGCTTAGAATTCTAGAGGCAGCATGACCAACATGAGTTTTTGTGTTTTGGAAAAAGAAATGGAACCCTTTTGCAGAGGGGAACGATAATTGATTCTCCAAATCAGTTTGCCAGCGATTTTCAGGTGAATTGAATGAGTTTTCCAAAGCCAGTCAGCTGGGAGGGGTGGCTGAATCCGGAAACAGCCTGTTTCCTTGTGACTAAATCAAGCCCACTATCAAAAAGGACTCTTCCATTTCTTTGGCTCTTTTCACATTTTTCTTCTTTATCATGGTTTGTAATGAATTTTCTGATGTGAGCTTTGATTTTGAGGCTGGAATATGGAGTTCAAGACACGGAAGGAATGGTCTTTTTCAATCAGGGCACAGCTGTTGGCTTGCTCCAATTCTGGCTTTCTGTCATGGTTTTGGGTGCCTCAGCCGAGTTTTGGTTTCTTGAGCGGCAGTTTCCTAAAGGATTTCTGGGTCTGAGTTGGTTTTGCCTTCTTCCTTCCCAAATTTTGTATTCTGACGCCATACAAACACGAGTTTAGACAGCAGATCCATTATGAAAGAAAAAACAAAACCAA
Organism: Oryctolagus cuniculus; assembly: GCF_051225735.1. Taxonomy (NCBI): domain Eukaryota; kingdom Metazoa; phylum Chordata; class Mammalia; order Lagomorpha; family Leporidae; genus Oryctolagus; species Oryctolagus cuniculus. The sequence goes on along the minus strand of NC_142879.1, from coordinate 80,068,126 downwards.
TGAGCGTGTCATGCTTAGAATTCTAGAGGCAGCACGACCAACATGAGTTTTTGTGTTTTGGACAAAGAAATGGAACCCTTTTGCAGAGGGGAATGATAATTAATTCCCCAAATCAGTTTGCCAGCGATTTTCAGGTGAATTGAATGAGGTTTCCAAAGCCAGTCAGCTGGGAGGGTTGGATGAATCCGGAAACAGCCTGTTTCCTTGTGACTAAATCAAGCCCACTATCAAAAAGGACTCTTCCATTTCTTTGGCTCTTTTCACAGTTTTCTTATTCATCATGGTTTGTAATGAATTTTCTGATGTGAGCTTTGATTTTGAGGCTGGAATATGGAGTTCAATACATGGAAGGAATGGTCTTTTTCAATCAGGGCACAGCTGTTGGCTTGCTCCAATTCTGGCTTTCTGTCATGGTTTTGGGTGCCTCAGCCGATTTTTGGTTTCTTGAGCGGCAATTTCCTAAATGATTTCTGGGTCTCAGTTGGTTTTGCCTTCTTCCTTCCCAAATTTTGTATTCTGACGCAATACAAACACGAGTTTAGACAGCAGATCCATTATGAAAGAAAAAACAAAACCAATTCGCGTGTCATGCTTAGAATTCTAGAGGCAGCACGACCAACATGAGTTTTTGTGTTTTGGACAAAGTAATGGAACCCTTTTGCAGAGGGGAACGATCATTAATTCCCCAAATCAGTTTGCCAGCGATTTTCAGGTGAATTGAATGAGGTTTCCAAAGCCAGTCAGCTGGGAGGGGTGGATGAATCCGGAAACAGCCGGTTTCCTTGTGACTAAATCAAGCCCACTATCAAAAAGGACTCTTCCATTTCTTTGGCTCTTTTCACAGTTTTCTTCTTTATCATGGTTTGTAATGAATTTTCTGATGTGAGCTTTGATTTTGAGGCTGGAATATGGAGTTCAAGACACGGAAGGAATGGTCTTTTTCAATCAGGGCACAGCTGTTGGCTTGCTCCAATTCTGGCTTTCTGTCATGGTTTTGGGTGCCTCAGCCGAGTTTTGGTTTCTTGAGCGACAATTTCCTAAATGATTTCTGGGTCTCAGTTGGTTTTGCCTTCTTCCTTCCCAAATTTTGTATTCTGACACAATACAAACACGAGTTTAGACAGCAGATCCATTATGAAAGAAAAAACAAACCCAATGTGCGTGTCATGCTTAGAGTTCTAGAGGCAGCACGACCAACATGAGGTTTTGTGTTTTGGAAAAAGAAATGGAACCCTTTTGCAGAGGGGGACGATAATTAATTCCCCAAATCAGTTTGCCAGCGATTTTCAGGTGAATTGAATGCGTTTTCCAAAGCCAGTCAGCTGGGAGGGGTGGATGAATCCGGAAACAGCCTGTTTCCTTGTGACTAAATCAAGCCCACTATCAAAAAGGACTCTTCCATTTCTTTGGCTCTTTTCACAGTTTTCTTATTCATCATGGTTTGTAATGAATTTTCTGATGTGAGCTTTGATTTTGAGGCTGGAATATGGAGTTCAATACATGGAAGGAATGGTATTTTTCAATCAGGGCACAGCTGTTGGCTTGCTCCAATTCTGGCTTTCTGTCATGGTTTTGGGTGCCTCAGCCGAGTTTTGGTTTCCTAACCGGCAATTTCCTAAATGATTTCTGGGTCTGAGTTGGTTTTGCCTTCTTCCTTCTTAAATTTTGTATTCTGAAGCAATACAAACACGAGTTAGACAGCAGATCCATTATGAAAGAAAAAACAAAACCAATGAGCGTGTCATGCTTAGAATTCTAGAGGCAGCATGACCAACATGAGTTTTTGTGTTTTGGACAAAGAAATGGAACCCTTTTGCAGAGGGGAACGATAATTGATTCTCCAAATCAGTTTGCCAGCGATTTTCAGGTGAATTGAATGAGTTTTCCAAAGCCAGTCAGCTGGGAGGGGTGGCTGAATCCGGAAACAGCCTGTTTCCTTGTGACTAAATCAAGCCCACTATCAAAAAGGACTCTTCCATTTCTTTGGCTCTTTTCACATTTTTCTTCTTTATCATGGTTTGTAATGAATTTTCTGATGTGAGCTTTGATTTTGAGGCTGGAATATGGAGTTCAAGACATGGAAGGAATGGTCTTTTTCAATCAGGGCACAGCTGTTGGCTTGCTCCAATTCTGGCTTTCTGTCATGGTTTTGGGTGCCTCAGCCGAGTTTTGGTTTCTTGAGCGGCAATTTCCTACATGATTTCTGGGTCTGAGTTGGTTTTGCCTTATTCCTTCCCAAATTTTGTATTCTGAAGCAATACAAACACGAATTTAGACAGCAGATCCATTATGAAAGAAAAAACAAAACCAATTAGCATGTCATGCTTAGAATTCTAGAGGCAGCACGACCAACATGAGTTTTTGTGTTTTGGAAAAAGAAATGGAACCCTTTTGCAGAGGGGAATGATAATTAGTTCCCCAAATCAGTTTGCCAGCGATTTTCAGGTGAATTGAATGAGGTTTCCAAAGCCAGTCAGCTGGGAGGGGTGGATGAATCCGGAAACAGCCTGTTTCCTTGTGACTAAATCAAGCCCACTATCAAAAAGGACTCTTCCATTTCTTTGGCTCTTTTCACAGTTTTCTTATTCATCATGGTTTGTAATGAATTTTCTGATGTGAGCTTTGATTTTGAGGCTGGAATATGGAGTTCAATACATGGAAGGAATGGTCTTTTTCAATCAGGGCACAGCTGTTGGCTTGCTCCAATTCTGGCTTTCTGTCATGGTTTTGGGTGCCTCAGCCGAGTTTTGGTTTCTTGAGCGGCAATTTCCTAAATGATTTCTGGGTCTCAGTTGGTTTTGCCTTCTTCCTTCCCAAATTTTGTATTCTGACGCAATACAAACACGAGTTTAGACAGCAGATCCATTATGAAAGAAAAAACAAAACCAATTAGCGTGTCATGCTTAGAATTCTAGAGGCAGCACGACCAACATGAGTTTTTGTGTTTTGGACAAAGAAATGGAACCCTTTTGCAGAGGGGAATGATAATTAATTCCCCAAATCAGTTTGCCAGCGATTTTCAGGTGAATTGAATGAGGTTTCCAAAGCCAGTCAGCTGGGAGGGGTGGATGAATCCAGAAACAGCCTGTTTCCTTGTGACTAAATCAAGCCCACTATCAAAAAGGACTCTTCCATTTCTGTGGCTCTTTTCACAGTTTTCTTATTCATCATGGTTTGTAATGAATTTTCTGATGTGAGCTTTGATTTTGAGGCTGGAATATGGAGTTCAATACATGGAAGGAATGGTCTTTTTCAATCAGGGCACAGCTGTTGGCTTGCTCCAATTCTGGCTTTCTGTCATGGTTTTGGGTGCCTCAGCCGAGTTTTGGTTTCTTGAGCGGCAATTTCCTACATGATTTCTGGGTCTCAGTTGGTTTTGCCTTCTTCCTTCCCAAATTTTGTATTCTGACGCAATACAAACACGAGTTTAGACAGCAGATCCATTATGAAAGAAAAAACAAAACCAATTAGCGTGTCATGCTTAGAATTCTAGAGGCAGCACGACCAACATGAGTTTTTGTGTTTTGGACAAAGAAATGGAACCCTTTTGCAGAGGGGAATGATAATTAATTCCCCAAATCAGTTTGCCAGCGATTTTCAGGTGAATTGAATGAGGTTTCCAAAGCCAGTCAGCTGGGAGGGGTGGATGAATCCGGAAACAGCCTGTTTCCTTGTGACTAAATCAAGCCCACTATCAAAAAGGACTCTTCCATTTCTTTGGCTCTTTTCACAGTTTTCTTATTCATCATGGTTTGTAATGAATTTTCTGATGTGAGCTTTGATTTTGAGGCTGGAATATGGAGTTCAATACATGGAAGGAATGGTCTTTTTCAATCAGGGCACAGCTGTTGGCTTGCTCCAATTCTGGCTTTCTGTCATGGTTTTGGGTGCCTCAGCCGAGTTTTGGTTTCCTGAGCGGCAATTTCCTAAATGATTTCTGGGTCTGAGTTGGTTTTGCCTTCTTCCTTCTTGAATTTTGTATTCTGAAGCAATACAAACACGAGTTTAGACAGCAGATCCATTATGAAAGAAAAAACAAAACCAATTAGCGTGTCATGCTTAGAATTCTAGAGGCAGCACGACCAACATGAGTTTTTGTGTTTTGGACAAAGAAATGGAACCCTTTTGCAGAGGGGAATGATAATTAATTCCCCAAATCAGTTTGCCAACGATTTTCAGGTGAATTGAATGAGGTTTCCAAAGCCAGTCAGCTGGGAGGGGTGGATGAATCCGGAAACAGCCTGTTTCCTTGTGACTAAATCAAGCCCACTATCAAAAAGGACTCTTCCATTTCTTTGGCTCTTTTCACAGTTTTCTTATTCATCATGGTTTGTAATGAATTTTCTGATGTGAGCTTTGATTTTGAGGCTGGAATATGGAGTTCAATACATGGAAGGAATGGTCTTTTTCAATCAGGGCACAGCTGTTGGCTTGCTCCAATTCTGGCTTTCTGTCATGGTTTTGGGTGCCTCAGCCGAGTTTTGGTTTCTTGAGCGGCAATTTCCTAAATGATTTCTGGGTCTCAGTTGGTTTTGCCTTCTTCCTTCCCAAATTTTGTATTCTGACGCAATACAAACACGAGTTTAGACAGCAGATCCATTATGAAAGAAAAAACAAAACCAATTAGCGTGTCATGCTTAGAATTCTAGAGGCAGCACGACCAACATGAGTTTTTGTGTTTTGGACAAAGAAATGGAACCCTTTTGCAGAGGGGAATGATAATTAATTCCCCAAATCAGTTTGCCAGCGATTTTCAGGTGAATTGAATGAGGTTTCCAAAGCCAGTCAGCTGGGAGGGGTGGATGAATCCGGAAACAGCCTGTTTCCTTGTGACTAAATCAAGCCCACTATCAAAAAGGACTCTTCCATTTCTTTGGCTCTTTTCACAGTTTTCTTATTCATCATGGTTTGTAATGAATTTTCTGATGTGAGCTTTGATTTTGAGGCTGGAATATGGAGTTCAATACATGGAAGGAATGGTCTTTTTCAATCAGGGCACAGCTGTTGGCTTGCTCCAATTCTGGCTTTCTGTCATGGTTTTGGGTGCCTCAGCCGAGTTTTGGTTTCTTGAGCGGCAATTTCCTACATGATTTCTGGGTCTGAGTTGGTTTTGCCTTCTTCCTTCCCAAATTTTGTATTCTGACGCAATACAAACACGAGTTTAGACAGCAGATCCATTATGAAATAAAAAAAAAAACAAAACCAATTAGCGTGTCATGCTTAGAGTTCTAGAGGCAGCACGACCAACATGAGTTTTTGTGCTTTGGAAAAAGAAATGGAACCCTTTTGCATAAGGGGACGATAATGAATTCCCCAAATCAGTTTGCCAGCGATTTTCAGGTGAATTGAATGAGTTTTCCAAAGCCAGTCAGCTGGGAGGGGTGGATGAATCCGGAAACAGCCTGTTTCCTTGTGACTAAATCAAGCCCACTATCAAAAAGGACTCTTCCATTTCTTTGGCTCTTTTCACAGTTTTCTTATTCATCATGGTTTGTAATGAATTTTCTGATGTGAGCTTTGATTTTGAGGCTGGAATATGGAGTTCAAGACACGGAAGAAATGGTCTTTTTCAATCAGGGCACAGCTGTTGGCTTGCACTGATTCTGGCTTTCTGTCATGGTTTTGGGTGCCTCAGCCGAGTTTTGGTTTCCTAACCGGCAATTTCCTAAATGATTTCTGGGTCTCAGTTGGTTTTGCCTTCTTCCTTCCCAAATTTTGTATTCTGACGCAATACAAACACGAGTTTAGACAGCAGATCCATTATGAAAGAAAAAACAAAACCAATTAGCGTGTCATGCTTAGAATTCTAGAGGCAGCACGACCAACATGAGTTTTTGTGTTTTGGACAAAGAAATGGAACCCTTTTGCAGAGGGGCATGATATTTAATTCCCCAAATCAGTTTGCCAGCGATTTTCAGGTGAATTGAATGAGTTTTCCAAAGCCAGTCAGCTGGGAGGGGTGGATGAATTCGGAAACAGACTGTTTCCTTGTGACTAAATCAAGCCCACTCTCAAAAAGGACTCTTCCATTTCTTTGGCTCTTTTCACAGTTTTCTTCTTTATCATGGTTTGTAATGAATTTTCTGATGTGAGCTTTGATTTTGAGGCTGGAATATGGAGTTCAAGACACGGAAGGAATGGTCTTTTTCAATCAGGGCACAGCTGTTGGCTTGCTCCAATTCTGGCTTTCTGTCATGGTTTTGGGTGCCTCAGCCGAGTTTTGGTTTCCTGAGCGGCAATTTCCTACATGATTTCTGGGTCTGAGTTGGTTTTGCCTTCTTCCTTCCCAAATTTTGTATTCTGACGCAATACAAACACGAGTTTAGACAGCAGATCCATTATGAAAGAAAAAACAAACCCAATGTGCGTGTCATGCTTAGAGTTCTAGAGGCAGCACGACCAACATGAGTTTTTGTGTTTTGGACAAAGAAATGGAACCCTTTTGCAGAGGGGAATGATAATTAATTCCCCAAATCAGTTTGCCAGCGATTTTCAGGTGAATTGAATGAGGTTTCCAAAGCCAGTCAGCTGGGAGGGGTGGATGAATCCGGAAACAGCCTGTTTCCTTGTGACTAAATCAAGCCCACTATCAAAAAGGACTCTTCCATTTCTTTGGCTCTTTTCACAGTTTTCTTATTCATCATGGTTTGTAATGAATTTTCTGATGTGAGCTTTGATTTTGAGGCTGGAATATGGAGTTCAAGACACGGAAGGAATGGTCTTTTTCAATCAGGGCACAGCTGTTTGCTTGCTCCAATTCTGGCTTTCTGTCATGGTTTTGGGTGCCTCAGCCGAGTTTTAGTTTCCTGAGCGGCAATTTCCTACATGATTTCTGGGTCTGAGTTGGTTTTGCCTTCTTCCTTCCCAAATTTTGTATTCTGACGCAATACAAACACGAGTTTAGACAGCAGATCCATTATGAAAGAAAAAACAAAACCAATTAGTATGTCATGCTTAGAGTTCTAGAGGCAGCACGACCAACATGAGGTTTTGTGTTTTGGAAAAAGAAATGGAACCCTTTTGCAGAGGGGAACCATAATTAATTCCCCAAATCAGTTTGCCAGCGATTTTCAGGTGAATTGAATGAGGTTTCCAAATCCAGTCAGCTGGGAGGGGTGGATGAATCCGGAAACAGCCTGTTTCCTTGTGACTAAATCAAGCCCACTATCAAAAAGGACTCTTCCATTTCTTTGGCTCTTTTCACAGTTTTCTTATTCATCATGGTTTGTAATGAATTTTCTGATGTGAGCTTTGATTTTGAGGCTGGAATATGGAGTTCAAGACACGGAAGGAATGGTCTTTTTCAATCAGGGCACAGCTGTTGGCTTGCTCCAATTCTGGCTTTCTGTCATGGTTTTGGGTGCCTCAGCCAAGTTTTGGTTTCTTGAGCGGCAATTTCCTACATGATTTCTGGGTCTGAGTTGGTTTTGCCTTCTTCCTTCCCAAATTTTGTATTCTGAAGCAATACAAACACGAGTTTAGACAGCAGATCCATTATGAAAGAAAAAACAAAACCAATCAGCGTGTCATGCTTAGAGTTCTAGAGGCAGCACGACCAACATGAGTTTTTGTGTTTTGGAAAAAGAAATGGAACCCTTTTGCAGAGGGGAACGATAATTAATTCCCCAAATCAGTTTGCCAGCGATTTTCAGGTGAATTGAATGAGTTTTCCAAAGCCAGTCAGCTGGGAGGGGTGGATGAATCCGGAAACAGCCTGTTTCCTTGTGACTAAATCAAGCCCACTATCAAAAAGGACTCTTCCGTTTCTTTGGCTCTTTTCACAGTTTTCTTATTTATCATGGTTTGTAATGAATTTTCTGATGTGAGCTTTGATTTTGAGGCTGGAATATGGAGTTCAAACACGGAAGGAATGGTCTTTTTCAATCAGGGCACAGCTGTTGGCTTGCTCCAATTCTTGCTTTCTGTCATGGTTTTGGGTGCCTCAGCTGAGTTTTGGTTTCTTGAGCGGCAATTTCCTACATGATTTCTGGGTCTGAGTTGGTTTTGCCTTCTTCCTTCCCAAATTTTGTATTCTGAAGCAATACATACACGAGTTTAGACAGCAGATCCATTATGAAAGAAAAAACAAACCCAATGAGCGTGTCATGCTTATAATTCTAGAGGCAGCACGACCAACATGAGTTTTTGTGTTTTGGAAAAAGAAATCGAACCCCTTTGCAGAGGGGAACGATAATTAATTCCACAAATCAGTTTGCCAGCGATTTTCAGGTGAATTGAATGAGTTTTCCAAAGCCAGTCAGCTGGGAGGGGTGGCTGAATCCGGAAACAGCCTGTTTCCTTGTGACTTACTCAAGCCCACTATCAAAAAGGACTCTTCCATTTCTTTGGCTCTTTTCACATTTTTCTTCTTTATCATGGTTTGTAATGAATTTTCTGATGTGAGCTTTGATGTTGAGGCTGGAATATGGAGTTCAAGACACGGAAGGAATGGTCTTTTTCTCTCTTTTTCGAAAACACAAAAACTCATGTTGGTCGTGCTGCCTCTAGAATTCTAAGCATGACACGCTCATTGGTTTTGTTTTTTCTTTCATAATGGATCTGCTGTCTAAACTCGTGTTTGTATTGCGTCAGAATACAAAATTTGGGAAGGAAGAAGGCAAAACCAACTCAGACCCAGAAATCATGTAGGAAATTGCCGCTCAAGAAACCAAAACTCGGCTCAGACACCCAAAACAATGACAGAAAGCCAGAATTGGAGCAAGCCAACAGCTGTGCCCTGATTGAAAAAGACCTCATTCCGTGTCTTGAACTCCATATTCCAGCCTCAAAATCAAAGCTCACATCAGAAAATTCATTACAAACCATGATAAATAAGAAAAAAGTGAAAAAAGCCAAAGAAATGGAAGAGTCCTTTTTGATATTGGGCTTCATTTAGTCACAAGCCAACCGGCTGTTTCCAGATTCATCCACTATCCACGCTGACTGGCAATGGAAAACTAATTGAATTCACCTGAAAATCAAAGTAAAACATAATATGGGGGGAATTAATTGTTGGTCCCCTCCACTAAGGGTTCCATTTCATTTTCCAAAACACAAAAACTCATCTCGTTCATGCTGCCTGTAGATTTCTAAGCATGACACGCCAATTGCTTCTGTTTTTTATTTCATAATGGCTACTCTTTCTGAACTCTTGTTTGTATTGCGTCAGAATACAAAATTTGGGAAGGAAGAAGACAAAACAAACTCAGAACCAGAACTCTTCTATAAATTGGCACTCAAGAAACCAGCTTTCGGCTGAGGCGCCCAAAACAATGACAGAAAGCAAGAATTGGAGCAAGCCAACAGCTGTGCCCTGATTGAAAAAGACCATACCTTCCGTGTCTTGAACTCCATATCCCAGCCTCAAAATCAAAGCTCACATCACAAAATTCATTACAAACCATGATAAATAAGAAAAATGTGAAAAAAAGGCAAAAAAGTGCAAGAGTCCTTTGTGATATTGGGCGTCATTTAGTCACAAGGAAACTGGCTGTTTCCAGATTCATACACCCCTCCCAGTTGACTGGCTTTGTAAAACTAATTGAATTCACTTGAAAACTGCTGTCAAACTTGATTTGGGGGCAATCAATTATTGGTCCCCTCTGCAAAAGGGTTCCATTTCTTTTTCCAAAACACAAAAACTCATCTTGGTCGTGCTTCCAGTAGATTTCTAAGCATGACACGCCAATTGGTTGTGTTTTTTATTTCATAATGGATCCTCTGTCTAAACTTTGTGGTATTGCATCAGAGTACAAAATTTGGGAAGGAAGAAGGCAAAACCAACTCAGACCCAGAAACCATTTAGGAAACTGAAGATCATGAAACCAAATGTGAGCTAAGGCACCCAAAACAATGACAGAAAGCCAGAATTGGAGCAAGAAAACAGCACTGCCCTGATTGAAAAAGACTATTCCTTCCAAGTCTTGAACTCCATATTCCAGCCTTAATCAAAGCTCACATCAGAAAATTCATTACAAACTATGATAAATAAGAAAAATGTGAAAAAAGCCAAAAAATGCAAGAGTCCTTTGTGATATTGGGCTTCAATTAGTCACAAGGAAACTGGCTGTTTCGAGATTCTTCCACTCCACCCAGCTGACTGGCTTTGGAAAACTAATTGTATTCACCTGAATATAGCGTTGAAACTTAATTTGGGGCAATGAATTATCGGTCTCCTCTGCAAAAGGGTTCCATTTCTTTTCCCAAACCACAAAAATTCATCTTGGTCGTGCTGCCTGTAGATTTCTAAGCATGACACGCCAATTGGTTGTGTTTTTTATTTCATAATGGATCCTCTGTCTAAACTCTGTTTGTATTGCGTAAGAATACAAAATTTGGGAAGCAAGAAGGTAAAACCAACTCAGACCCAGAAACCATTTAGGAAATTGCCGCTCAAGAATGAAAACTTGGCTGAGGCACCCAAAACAATGACAGAGAGACAGAATTGGAGCAAGCCAACAGCTGTGCCCTGATTGAAAAAGACCATTCCTTCCGTGTCTTGAACTCCATATTCCAGCCTCAAAATCAAAGCTCACATCAGAAAATTCATAGCAAACCATGATAAATAAGAAAACTGTGAAAAGAGCCAAAGAAACGGAAGAGTCCTTTTTGATAGTGGGCTTGATTTAGTCCCAAGGAAACAGGCTGTTTCTGGATTCATCCACCCCTCCCAGCTGACTGGCTTTGGAAAACTCATTCAATTCACCTGAAAATCGCTGGCAAACTGATTTGGGGAATTAATTATCGTTCCCCTCTGCAAAAGGGTTCCATTGCTTTTTCCAAAACATAAAAACTCATGTTGGTCGTGCTGCCTCCAGAATTCTAAGCATGACACGCTCATTGGTTTTGTTTTTTCTTTCATAATGGATCTGCTGTCTAAACTCGTGTTTCTATTGCGTCAGAATACAAAATTTGGGAAGGAAGAAGGCAAAACCAACTCAGACCCAGAAATCATGTAGGAAATTGCCGCTCAAGAAACCAAAACTCGGCTCAGACACCCAAAACCATGACAGAAAGCCAGAATTGGAGCAAGCCAACAGCTGTGCCCTGATTGAAAAAGACCTCATTCCGTGTCTTGAACTCCATATTCCAGCCTCAAAATCAAAGCTCACATCAGAAAATTCATTACAAACCATGATAAATAAGAAAAAAGTGAAAAAAGCCAAAGAAATGGAAGAGTCCTTTTTGATAGTGGGCTTGATTTAGTCACAAGGAAACCGGCTGTTTCCAGATTCATCCACCATCCATGCAGACTGGCTATCGTAAACTAATTGAATTCACCTGAAAATCAAAGTAAAACATGATTTGTGGGGAATTAATTGTCAGTCCCCTCTACTAAGGGTTCCATTTCTTTTTCCAAAACACAAAAACTCATCTTCGTTATGCTGCCTGTAGATTTCTAAGCATGACACGCTAATTGGTTTTGTTTTTTCTTTCATAAGGGCTACTCTTTCTGAACTCTTCTTTGTATTGTGTCAGAATACAAAATTTGGGAAGGAAGAAGGCAAAACCATCTCAGACCCAGAAATCATTTAGGAACTTGCTGCTCCAGAAACCAGCTTTTGGCTGAGGCACCCAAAACCATGATAGAAAGCCAGAATTGGAGCAAACCAACAGCTGTGCCCTGATTGAAAAGGAGCATTCCTTCCGTGTCTTGAACTCCATATTCCAGCTTCAAAATCAAAGCTCACATCAGAAAATTCATTACAAACCACGGTAAATAAGAAAAATGTGAAAAAAGCCAAAAAATGCAAGAGTCCTTTGTGATATTGGGCTTGATTTAGTCACAAGGAAACTGGCTGTTTGCGGATTCATCCACCTCCAGCTGACTGGCTTTGGAAAACTAATTGAATTCACCTGAAAATGGCCATCAAACTTGATTTGGGGGGAAAGAATTATCGTTCCCCTCTCCAAAGGGTTCCATTTCTTTTTCCAAAACACAAAGACTCAACTTGGTCGTGCTGTCCGGAAGATATTAAGCATGACACACCAATTGGTTGTGTTTTCTATTTCATAATAGATCCTCTGTCTAAATTCTTGTTTCTATTGCGTCAGAATACAAAATTTGGGAAGGAAGAAGGCAAAACCAACTCAGACCCAGAAATCATTTAGGAAATTGCTGCTCAAGAAACCAAAAGTCGGCTGAGGCACCCAAAACAATGACAGAAAGCCAGAATCGGAGCAAGCCAACAGCTGTGCACTGATTGAAAAAGACCATTCCTTCCATATCTTCAACTCCATATCCCAGCCTCAAAAAAAAGCTCACATCAGAAAATTCATTACAAACCCTGATAAATAAGAAAAATGTGAAACGGCCAAAAAATGCTACAGTCCTTTGTGATATTGGGCTTCATTTAGTCACAAGAAAATGAGCAGTTTGGGGATTTATCCACCCCTCCCTGCTGACTAGTTTTGGAATACTAATTCAATTCACCTGAAAATGGCCATCAAACTAGATTTGGGGGGAAAGAATTATAGGTCCCCTCTGTAAAGGGTTCCATTTATTTTTACAAAACACAAAAACTCATCTTGGTCGCACTCTCCGGAAGATTTGTAAGCATGACACGCTAATTGGTTTTGTTTTTTATTTCATAATGGATCTGCCTTCTAAACTCTTATTTGTTTTGCATCAGAATACAAAATTTGGGAAGGAAGAAGGCAAAACCAACTCAGACCCAGAAATCATTTAGGAAATTGCCGCTCAAGAAACCAAAACTCGGCTGAGGCACCCAAAACAATGACAGAAAGCCAGAATTGGAGCAAGCCAACAGCTGTGCCCTGATTGAAAAAGACCATTCCTTCTGTGTCTTGAACTCCATATCCCATCCTAAACCAAACCTCACATCCGAAAACTCATTACAAACCATGATAAATAAGAAAAATGTGAAAAAAGTCAAAAAATGCAAGAGTCCTTTGTGATATTGGGTTTCAATTAGTCATAAGGAAACCAGCTGTTTCCAGATTCTTCCACCCCTCCCAGCTGACTGGCTTTGGAAAACTCATTCAATTCACCTGAAAATCGCCGTCAAATTTGATTTGGGGGGAAAGAATTATCGGTCCCCTCTGCAAAGGGTTCCAATTCTGTTTCCAAAACACAAAAACTCATCTTGGTCGTGCTGTCCGGAAGAATATTAAGCATGACACACCAATTGGTTGTGTTTTCTATTTCATAATGGATCCTCTGTCTAAATTCTTGTATTGCATCAGAATACAAAATTTGGGAAGGAAGAAGGCAAAACCAACTCAGACCCAGAAATCATTTAGGAAATTGCTGCTCAAGAAACCAAAAGTCGGCTGAGGCACCCAAAACAATGACAGAAAGCGAGAATTGGAGCAAGCCAACAGCTGTGCCCTGATTGAAAAAGACCATTCCTTCCGTGTCTTGAACTCCATATCCCAGCCTAAACCAAAGCTCACATCAGAAAATTCATTACAAACCATGATAAATAACAAAAATGTGAAAAAAGCCAAAAAATGCAAGAGTCCTTTGTGATAGTGGGCTTGCTTTACTCACAAGGAAACCGGCTGTTTGCGGATTCATCCACCCCTCCCAGCTGACTGGCTTTGGATAACTCATTCAATTCACCTGAAAATCACAGTCAAACTTGATTTGGGGGGAATTAATTATCGTTCCCCTCTGCAAAAGGGTTCCATTTCTTTTCCCAAAACACAAAAACTCATCTTGGTCTTACTGCCTGTGGATTTCTAAGCATGACACGCCAAATGGTTGTGCTTTTTATTTCATAATGGATCCTCTGTTGAAACTCTTCTTTGTATTGCCTCAGAATACAAACTTTGGGAAGGAAGAAGGCAAAACCAACTCAGACCCAGAAATCCTTTAGGAAATTGCCGCTCAAGAAACCAAAACTCGGCTGAGGCACACAAAACAAAGACAGAAAGCCAGAATCGGAGCAAGCCAACAGCTGTGCCCTGATTGAAAAAGACCATCTCTTCCGTGTCTTGAACTCCATATCCCAGCCTAAACCAAAGCTCACATCAGAAAATTCATTACAAACCATGATAAATAAGAAAAATGTGAAAAAAGCCAAAAAATGCAAGAGTCCTTTGTGATATTGGGCTTCAATTAGTCACAAGGAAACCAGCTGTTTCCAGATTCTTCCACCCCTCCCAGCTGACTGGCTTTGGAAAACTAATTGAATTCACCTGAAAATCGCAGTCAAACTTGATTTGGGGGGAATTAATTATTGGTCCCCTCTGCAAAAGGGTTCCATTTCTTTTTCCAAAACACAAAAACTCATCTTGGTCATGCTTCCAGTAGATTTCTAAGCATGACACGTCAATTGGTTGTGTTTTTTATTTCATAATGGATCCTCTGTCTAAACTCTTGTGGTATTGCATCAGAGTACAAAATTAGGGAAGGAAGAAGGCAAAACCAACTCAGACCCAGAAACCATTTAGAAACTGAAGATCAAGAAACAAAATATGAGCTGAGGCACCCAAAACAATGACAGAAAGCCAGAATTGGAGCAAGCCAACAGCTGTGCCCTGATTCAAAAAGACCATTCCTTCCGTGTATTGAACTCCATATCCCAGCCTCAAAATCAAAGCTCACATCAGAAAATTCATTACAAACCATGATAAATAAGAAAAATGTGACAAAACGCAAAAAATGCAAGAGTCCTTTGTGACATTGGGCTTCAATTAGTCACAAGGAAACTGGATGTTTCCAGATGCTTCCACTCCACCCAGCTGACTGGCTTTGGAAAACCTATTGAATTCACCTGAATATAGCGTTGAAACTTAATTTGGGGGCAATGAATTATCGGTATCCTCTGCAAAAGGGTTCCATTTCTTTTCCCAAGCCACAAAAATTCATCTTGGTCATGCTGCCTGTAGATTTCTAAGCATGACACGCCAATTGGTTGTGTTTTTTATTTCATAATGGATCCCCTGTTTAAACTCTGTTTGTATTGCGTCAGAATACAAAATTAGGGAAGGAAGAAGGCAAAACCAACTCAGACCCAGACACCATTTAGGAAATTGCCGCACAAAAAACCTAAAGTCGCCTGAGGCACCCAAAACAATGACAGAAAGCCAGAATCGGAGCAAGCCAACAGCTGTGCCCTGATTGAAAAAGACCATCTCTTCCGTGTCTTGAACTCCATATCCCATCCTAAACCAAACCTCACATCAGAAAACTCATTACAAACCATGATAAATAAGAAAAATGTGAAAAAAGTCAAAAAATGCAAGAGTCCTTTGTGATATTGGGTTTCAATTAGTCATAAGGAAACCAGCTGTTTCCAGATTCTTCCACCCCTCCCAGCTGACTGGCTTTGGAAAACTCATTCAATTCACCTGAAAATCGCCGTCAAACTTGATTTGGGGGGAAAGAATTATCGGTCCCCTCTGCAAAGGGTTCCATTTCTGTTTCCAAAACACAAAAACTCATCTTGGTCGTGCTGTCCGGAAGAATATTAAGCATGACACACCAATTGGTTGTGTTTTCTATTTCATAATGGATCCTCTGTCTAAATTCTTGTGTGTATTGCATCAGAATACAAAATTTGGGAAGGAAGAAGGCAAAACCAACTCAGACCCAGAATGCATTTAGGAAATTGCCGCTGAAGAAACCAAAACTCGGCTGAGGCACCCAAAACCATGACAGAAAGCCAGAATTGGAGCAAACCAACAGCTGTGCCCTGATTGAAAAAGACCATTCCTTCCGTGTCTTGCACTCCATATCCCAGCCTAAACCAAAGCTCACATCAGAAAATTCATTACAAACCATGATAAAGAAGAAAAATGTGAAAAGAGCCAAAGAAATGGAGGAGTCCTTTGTGATAGTGGGCTTGATTTAGTCACAAGGAAAAAGGCTGTTTCTGGATTCATCCACCCCTCCCATCTGACTGGCTTTGGAAAACTCATTCAATTCACCTGAAAATCACAGTCAAACTTGATTTGGGGGGAATTAATTATCAGTGCCCTCTGCAAAAGGGTTCCATTTCTTTTCCCAAAACACAAAAACTCATCTTGGTCTTACTGCCTGTGGATTTCTAAGCATGACACGCCAAATGGTTGTGCTTTTTATTTCATAATGGATCCTCTGTTGAAACTCTTCTTTGTATTGCCTCAGAATACAAACTTTGGGAAGGAAGAAGGCAAAACCAACTCAGACCCAGAAATCCTTTAGGAAATTGCCGCTCAAGAAACCAAAACTCGGCTGAGGCACACAAAACAAAGACAGAAAGCCAGAATCGGAGCAAGCCAACAGCTGTGCCCTGATTGAAAAAGACCATCTCTTCCGTGTCTTGAACTCCATATCCCAGCCTAAACCAAAGCTCACATCAGAAAATTCATTACAAACCATGATAAATAAGAAAAATGTGAAAAAAGCCAAAAAATGCAAGAGTCCTTTGTGATATTGGGCTTCAATTAGTCACAAGGAAACCAGCTGTTTCCAGATTCTTCCACCCCTCCCAGCTGACTGGCTTTGGAAAACTAATTGAATTCACCTGAAAATCGCAGTCAAACTTGATTTGGGGGGAATTAATTATTGGTCCCCTCTGCAAAAGGGTTCCATTTCTTTTTCCAAAACACAAAAACTCATCTTGGTCATGCTTCCAGTAGATTTCTAAGCATGACACGTCAATTGGTTGTGTTTTTTATTTCATAATGGATCCTCTGTCTAAACTCTTGTGGTATTGCATCAGAGTACAAAATTAGGGAAGGAAGAAGGCAAAACCAACTCAGACCCAGAAACCATTTAGAAACTGAAGATCAAGAAACAAAATATGAGCTGAGGCACCCAAAACCATGACAGAAAGCCAGAATTGGAGCAAGCCAACAGCTGTGCCCTGATTCAAAAAGACCATTCCTTCCGTGTATTGAACTCCATATCCCAGCCTCAAAATCAAAGCTCACATCAGAAAATTCATTACAAACCATGATAAATAAGAAAAATGTGACAAAACGCAAAAAATGCAAGAGTCCTTTGTGACATTGGGCTTCAATTAGTCACAAGGAAACTGGCTGTTTCCAGATTCTTCCACTGCACCCAGCTGACTGGCTTTGGAAAACTAATTGAATTCACCTGAATATAGCGTTGAAACTTAATTTGGGGGCAATGAATTATCGGTCTCCTCTGCAAAAGGGTTCCATTTCTTTTCCCAAGCCACAAAATTCATCTTGGTCATGCTGCCTGTAGATTTCTAAGCATGACACGCCAATTGCTTGTGTTTTTTATTTCTTAATGGATCCCCTGTCTAAACTCTGTTTGTATTGCGTCAGAATACAAAATTAGGGAAGGAAGAAGGCAAAACCAACTCAGACCCAGACACCATTTAGGAAATTGCCGCTCAAGAAACCTAAAGTCGCCTGAGGCACCCAAAACAATGACAGAAAGCCAGAATTGGAGCAAGCCAACAGCTGTGCCCTGATTGAAAAAGACCATTCCTTCCGTGTCTTGAACTCCATATTCCAGCCTCAAAATCAAAGCTTACATTGAAAATTCATTACAAACCATGATAAATAAGAAAAATGTGAAAAAGGCCAAAAAATGCTACAGTCCCTTTTGATATTGGGCTTGATTTAGTCACGAGGAAACCGGCTATTTCCAGATTCATCCACCCCCCCCCCAGCTGACTGACTTTGGAAAACTAATTGAATTCACCTGAAAACTGCCGTCAAACTTGATTTGGGGGCAATCAATTATCGTTCCCCTCTGCAAAAGCGTTCCATTTCTTTGTCCAAAACACAAAAACTCATCTTGGTCATGCTTCCAGTAGATTTCTAAGCATGACACGTCAATTGGTTGTGTTTTTTATTTCATAATGGATCCTCTGTCTAAACTCTTGTTGTATTGCATCAGAGTACAAAATTTGGGAAGGAAGAAGGCAAAACCAACTCAGACCCAGAAACCATTTAGGAAACTGCAGATCAAGAAACAAAATGCGAGCTGAGGCACCCAAAACAATGACAGAAAGCCAGAATTGGAGCAAGCCAACAGCTGTGCCTTGATTGAAAAAGACTATTCCTTCCAAGTCTTGAACTCCATATTCCAGCCTTAAAATCAAAGCTCACATCAGAAAATTCATTACAAACCATGATAAATAACAAAAATGTGAAAAAGGCTGAAAAATGCAAGAGTCCTTTGTGATATTGGGCTTCTTTTAGTCACAAGCCAACCGGCTGTTTCCAGATTCATCCACCATCCACGCTGACTGGCTATGGAAAACTAATTGAATTTACCTGAAAATCAAAGTAAAACATGATTTGTGGGGAATTAATTTTCGGTCCCCTCTGCAAAAGGGTTCCATTGCTTTTTCCAAAACACAAAAACTCATCTTCGTCATGCTGCCTGTAGATTTCTAAGCATGACACACCAATTGGTTGTGCTTTTTATTTCATAATGGCTACTCTGTCTTAACTCTTGTTTGTATTGCATCAGAATACAAAATTTGGGAAGAAAGAAGGCAAAACCAACTCAGACCCAGAAATCATTTAGGAACTTGCCGCTCAAGAAACCAGCTTTCGGCTGAGGCACCCAAAACAATGACAGAAAGCCAGAATTGGAGCAAGCCAACAGCTGTGCCCTGATTCAAAAAGACCATTCCTTCCGTGTCTTGAACTCCACATTCCAGCCTCAAAATCAAAGCTCCCATCAGAAAATTCATTACAAACCATGGTAAATAAGAAAAATGTGAAAAAAGCCAAAAAATGCAAGAGTCCTTTGTGATATTGGGCTTGATTTAGTCACAAGGAAACCGGCTGTTTGCGGATTCATCCACCCTCCAGCTGACTGGCTTTGGAAAACTAATTGAATTCACCTGAAAATCGCCGTCAAACTTGATTTGGTGGGAAAGAATTATCGGTCCCCTCTGCAAAAGGGTTCCATTTCTTTTTCCAAAACACAAAAACTCATCTTGGTCTTGCTGTCCGGAAGAATATTAAGCATGACACACCAATTGGTTGTGTTTTCTATTTCATAATGGATCCTCTGTATAAATTCTTATGTGTATTGCATCAGAATACAAAATTTGGGAAGGAAGAAGGCAAAACCAACTCAGACCCAGAAATCATTTAGGAAATTGCTGCTCAAGAAACCAAAAGTCGGCTGAGGCACCCAAAACAATGACAGAAAGCCAGAATTGGAGCAAGCCAACAGCTGTGCCCTGATTCAAAAAGACCATTCCTTCCGTGTCTTGAACTCCACATTCCAGCCTCAAAATCAAAGCTTACATTGAAAATTCATTACAAACCCTGATAAATAAGAAAAATGTGAAAAAGGCCAAAAAATGCAAGAGTCCTTTGTGATATGGGGTTTCATTTATTCACAAGGATACCAGCTGTTTCTGGATTCATTCACCCCTCCAAGGTGACTGGCTTTGGAAAACTGATTAAATTCACCGGAAAATCAAAGTCAAACTTGATTTGGGGGGAATTGATTATCGGTCCCCTCTGCAAAAGGGTTCCATTTCTTTTGCCAAAACACAAAAACTGATCTTGGTCGTACTGCCTGTGGATTTCTAAGCATGACACGCCAAATGGTTGTGCTTTTTATTTCATCATGGATCCTCTGTTGAAACTCTTATTTGTATTGCCTCAGAATACAAAATTTGGGAAGGAAGAAGGCAAAACCAAGTCAGACCCAGAAACCATTTAGGAAATTGCCGCTCAAGAAACCAATACTCGGCTGAGGCACACAAAACAATGACAGAAAGCCAGAATCGGAGCAAGCCAACAGACCATTCCTTCCGTGTCTTGAACTCCACATTCCAGCCTCAAAATCAAAGCTCCCATCAGAAAATTCATTACAAACCATGATAAATAAGAAAAATGTGAAAAAGGCCAAAAAATGCAAGAGTCCTTTGTGATATGGGGTTTCATTTATTCACAAGGATACCAGCTGTTTCTGGATTCATTCACCCCTCCAAGGTGACTGGCTTTGGAAAACTGATTAAATTCACCGGAAAATCAAAGTCAAACTTGATTTGGGGGGAATTGATTATCGGTCCCCTCTGCAAAAGGGTTCCATTTCTTTTGCCAAAACACAAAAACTGATCTTGGTCGTACTGCCTGTGGATTTCTAAGCATGACACGCCAAATGGTTGTGCTTTTTATTTCATCATGGATCCTCTGTTGAAACTCTTATTTGTATTGCCTCAGAATACAAAATTTGGGAAGGAAGAAGGCAAAACCAAGTCAGACCCAGAAACCATTTAGGAAATTGCCGCTCAAGAAACCAATACTCGGCTGAGGCACACAAAACAATGACAGAAAGCCAGAATCGGAGCAAGCCAACAGACCATTCCTTCTGTGTCTTGAACTCCATATTCCAGCCTCAAAATCAAAGCTCACATCACAAAATTCATTGCAAACCATCATAAAGAAGAAAAATGTGAAAAAAGCCAAAGAAATGCAAGCGTCCTTTGTGATATTGGGCTTGATTTAGTCACAAGGAAACAGGCTGTTTCCGGATTCATCCACCCCTCCCAGCTGACTGGCTTTGGAAAACTAATTGAATTCACCTGAAAACTGCCATCAAACTTGATTTGGGGGGAATGAATTATCGGTCCCCTCTGCAAAAGGGTTCCATTTCTTTTTCCAAAACACAAAAACTCATCTTCGTTGTGCTGCCTGTAGATTTCTAGGCATGACACGCCAATTGGTTGTGTTTTTTACTTCATAATGGCTACTCTTTCTGAACACTTGTTTCTATTGCGTCAGAATACAAAATTTGGGAAGGAAGAAGGCAAAAGCAACTCAGACCCAGAAATCATTTAGGAAATTGCCGCTCAAGAAACCAAAACTCGGCTAAGGCACCCAAAACAATGACAGAAAGCCAGAATTGGAGCAAGCCAACAGCTGTGCCCTGATTGAAAAAGACCATTCCTTCCATATCTTCAACTCCATATCCCAGCCTCAAAACCAAAGCTCACATCAGAAAAATTCATTAAAAAACATGTTAAGTAAGAAAAATGTGAAAAAAATGCAAGAGCCCTTTCTGATATCATGCTGGATTTTGTCAAATCTGGAAAAAGCCAGTCCTTGTGATATCCAATTTCAACAAACTTTCTCCAGACAGGGCTGGAGGAAAGCAAAAATATCCATTGTGTTGTGGCTATCTCCATTCCATTTCTTGCTACAGCCTCTCTGTTTGTTTGTGTTTTCTGGACTTTATCTATGGACTTTACGGTTTTGAATGCATTTTAGCATGTAGCTTTTTGTTTTCTTCTGGCAAAAGCTAATGTTTTTAATGTGGAGTCAGTTCCTCCACACATTTGAGTTTTCTCAGCAGAACATATCAGAATCCCGAGAAACATGCCATTTCTGTTTGTAAACATGACATTGCATCCACTTGCCGAACAGAAAGATTGTGCTTTTCTCCAAAATCACTTTGATGGGGATTTTTTGGTTAAATTTCACCCGAATTCTGCAACACTTTGTCCGGATATGCCTGGATGAAAGCAGAAATATCCGGTATGTTGTGGCTATCTCAATCCCAGACCTTGCTACAGCCTCTGTGTTTGTTTGTGTTTTCTGGACTTTTCTACGGACTTTATTCTTTTGAATGCATTTTCGCATGTAACTTTTTGTTCTCTACTGAAAAAGCTGTTTGGATCCACATGGAGTCAAATCATCCAAACATTCAAGTTTTCTAGGCAAAAAGATATAGAAACCAGAAAATACATGTTCTTTCTGTTTGTAAACCTGAGATCAGATCCACTGGCCAAACAAAAGATTTTGCTTTTCTCCAAAACCACTTTGACGGTGATTTTTTGGTTAAATTTCACCCAAATTCCACAACACTTTGTCCGGATATGCCTGGATGAAAGCAGAAATATCCAGTGTATTGTGGCTTTCTCAATCCCAGATCTTGCTACAGCCTCTGTGTTTGTTTGTGTTTTCTGGGCTTTATCTACAGACTTGACAGTTTTGAATGCATTTTGGCATGTAACTTTTTGGTTTCTGCCGGCAAACGCTAATTGGTTCCACATGGAGTCAAATCCTCCACACTTTCGAGTTTTCTAGCGAGAAAGCTTCAGAAACCTGAGAAAACATGCTATTTCTGTTTGTAAACATGACATTGGATCCACTGACCAAACAAAAGATTGTGCTTTTCTCCAAAACCACTTTGACGGGGATTATTTTGTTCAGTTTCACCCGAATTCCACAGCATTTTGTCCGGACACATCTGGATGGAAGCAGAAATATCCTGTGTGTTGTGGCTATCTCAATACCTGATGTTGCTACAGCCTCTGTGTTTGTTTGTTTTCTGGGCTTTATCTATGGATTTAACAGTTTTGAATGCATTTTAGCATGTAACTTTTTATTTTCTGCAAGCACACATTAGTTGGTTCCACAGGGAGTCAAATCCTACATACATTCAAGTTTTCTAGGCAGAAAGCTTCAGAAACCCGAGAAAACATGCTATTTCTGTTTGTACACATGACATTGGATTCACTGACTGAACAGAAAGATTGTGCTTTTCTCCAAACCACGTTGATGGTCATTTTTTGGTTAAATTTCACCCGAATTCCACAACACTTTGTCCGGACATGCATCGATGGAAGCAGAAATATCCTGTGTGTTGCGGCTATCTCAATCCCTGATGTTGCTACAGCCTCTGTATTTGTGTTTTCTGGGCTTTACCTATGGATTTGACGGTTTTGAATATATTTTAGCATGTAACTTTTGTTTTCTGCCGGCAAACTCTAATTGGATCCACACGGAGTCAAATCCTCCACACATTCAAGTTTTCTAGGAAGAAAGCTTCAGAAACCCGAGAAAACATGCTAATTCTGTTTGTAAACATGACATTGTATACACTGGCCCAACAAAAGATTTTGCTTTACTACAAAACCACTTTGACGGGGATTTTTTGGTTAAATTTCACCCGAAACCCACAACAGTCCGGATATGCCTGGATGAAAGCAGAAATATCTGGTGTGTTGTGGCTATCTCAATCCCAGATCTTGCTACAGCCTCTGTGTTTGTTTGTGTTTACTGGACTTTTCTATGGCCTTTATCCTTTTGAATGCATTTTACCATGTAACTTTTTGTTTTCTGCTGGCAAACGCTAATTGCTTCCACATGGAGTCAAATCCCCCACACATTCGAGTTTTCTAGGCAGAAAGCTACAGAAACCCGAAAATACATGCTCTTTCTGTTTGTAAACATGACATTGCATCCACTTGCCGAACAGAAAGATTGTGCTTTTCGCCATAACCACTTGGACGGTAATTTTTTGGTTGAATTTCACCCGAATTCCACAACACTTTGTCCGCATATGCCTGGATGAAAGTAGAAATATCCGATGTCTTCTGGCTATCTCAATCCCAGATCTTGCTACAGCCTCTGTGTTTGTTTGTGTTTGGGGGGCTTTATTTATTGACTTGATGGTTTTGAATGCATTTTAGCATGTAACTTTTTGTTTTCGGCCTGCAAACTCTAATTGGTACCACATGCAGTCAAATCCTCCATACATTCGCGTTTTCTAGGCAGAAAGCTTCAGAAACCCGAGAAAACATGCTATTTCTGTTTGTAAACATGACATTGGATACACTGGCTGAACAGAAAGATTGTTCTTTTCTCCCAAACCACTTTCACGGTGATTTTTTGGATAAATTTCACCCGAATTCCGCAACACTTTGTCCAGATACGCCTGGAGGAAAGCAGAAATATCCATTGTGTTGTGGCTATCTCAACCAAGATCTTGCTACAGCCTTTGTGTTTGTTTGTGTTTTGGGGGCTTTATTTACGGACTTGATGGTTTTCAATGCATTTTTGCATGTAACTTTTTGTTTTCGGCCTGCAAACTCTAATTGGTACCACATGCAGTCAAATCCTCCATACATTAGCGTTTTCTAGGCAGAAAGCTTCAGAAACCCGAGAAAACATGCTATTTCTGTTTGTAAACATGACATTGGATACACTGGCTGAACAGAAAGATTGTTCTTTTCTCCCAAACCACTTTGACGGTAATTTTTTGGTTAAATTTCACCCGAATTCCACAACACTTTGTCCGGATATGCCTGGATGAAATCAGAAGTATCCGGTGTGTTGTGGCTATCTCAATCCCAGAGCTTGCTACAGCCACTGTGTTTGTTTGTGTTATCTGGAATTTTCTACGTCCTTTATCCTTTTGAATGCATTTTAGCGTGTAACTTTTTGTTTTCGGCCTGCAAACTCTAATTGGTTCCACATGCAGTCAAATCCTCCACACATTCGAGTTTTCTAGGCAGAAAGCTTCAGAAAACCGGAATAACATGCTATTTCTGTTTGTAAACATGACATGGGATACACTGGCTGAACAGAAAGACTGTTCTTTTCTCCAAAACCACTTTGACAGTGATTTTTTGGTTAAATTTCACCCGAATTCCACAACACTTTGTCCGCATATCCCTAGATGAAATCAGAAATATCCGGTGTCTTGTGGCTATCTCAATCCCTGATGTTGCTACAGCCTCTATGTTTGTTTGTGTTTTCTGGGCTTTATCTACGGACTTGACGGTTTTGAGTGCATTTTAGCATGTAACTTTTTGTTTTCTGCCTGCAAACTCTAATTGGATCCACATGGAGTCAAATCCTCCACACATTCAAGTTTTCTAGGGAGAAAGCTTCAGAAACCCGAAAAAACATGCTATTTCTGTTTGTAAACATGACATTGGATGCACTGGCCGAACAGAAAGATTGTGCTTTTCATCAAAAGTACTTTCACGGTGATTTTTTGGATAAATTTCACCCGAATTCCGCAACACTTTGTCCAGATATGCCTGGATGAAAGCAGAAATATCCGGTATGTTGTGGTTATCTCAATCCCAGATCTTGCTACGGCCTCTCTGTTTGTTTCTGTTTTCTGGACTTTTCTACATCCTTTATCCTTTTGAATGCATTTTCGCATGTAACTTTTTGTTTTCTGCAAGCAAACATTAGTTGGTTCCACATGGTGTCAATTCCTCCAAACATTCGAGTTTTCTAGGCAGAAAGCTTCAGAAAACCGAAAAAACATGATATTTGTGTTCCTTAACATGACACTGCATCCAATGGCCACACAGAAAGCTTGTGCTTTTCTCCAAAACCACTTTGACGGTGATTTTTTGGTTAAATTTCACCCAAATTCCACAACACTTTATCCGGATATGCCTGGATGAAAGTAGAAATATCCGATGTCTTCTGGCTATCTCAATCTCAGATCTTGCTACAGCCTCTGTGTTTGTTTGTGTTTTGGGGGCTTTATTTACGGACTTGACAGTTTTGAATGCATCTTAGCATGTAACTTTTTGTTTTCGACCTCCAAACTCTAATTGGTTCCACATGGAGTCAATTCCTCCAAACATTCGAGTTTTCTAGGCAGAAAGCTTCAGAAACCCGAGAAAACATGCTATTTCTGTTTGTAAACATGATATTGGATACACCTGCTGAACATAAAGATTGTGCTTTTCTGCCAAACACTTTCACGGTGATTTTTTGGATAAATTTTACCCGAATTCCACAACATTTTATCGGGATATGCCTGGATGAAATCAGAAGTATCCGGTGTGTTGTGGCTATCTCAATTCCAGAGCTTGCTACAGCTACTGTGTTTGTGTTATCTGGAATTTTCTACGTCCTTTATCCTTTTGAATGCATTTTAGCATGTAACTTTTTGTTTTCTGCCGGCAAACATTAGTTGGTTCCACAGGGAGTCAAATCCTCCACAAATAAGTTTTCTAGGCAGAAAGCTTCAGAAAACCGAAAAAACATGCTATTTCTGTTTGTAGACATGACAGTGGATGCACTGGCCGAACAGAAAGATTGTGCTTTTCTCCAAAACCACGTTGACGGGGATTTTTTGGTTAAATTTCACCCGAATTCCACAACACTTTGTCCAGACATGCCTGGATGGAAGCAGAAATATCCTGTGTGTTGTGGCTATCTCAATCCCTGATGTTGCTACAGCCTCTGTGTTTGTTTCTGTTTTCTGGGCTTTATCCACAGAATTGATGGTTTTGAATGCATTTTAGTGTGTACCTTTTTGTTTTCTGCCTGCAAATATTTGTTGGTTCCACAGGGAGTCATATCCTACATACATTCGAGTTTTCTAGGCAGAAAGCTTCAGAAACCCGAGAAAACATGCTATTTCTGTTTGTAAACATGACATTGGATACACTGGCCCAACAAAAGATTTTGCTTTACTCCAAAACCGCGTGGATGGTCATTTTTTGGTTAAATTTCACCCGAATCACACAACATTTTCTGGATATGCCTGGAAAAGCAGAAATATCTGGTGTGTTGTGGCTATCTCAATCCCAGATCTTGCTACAGCCGCTGTGTTCCTGTTTTTTGGACAGTATTTATGGACTTGATGCTTTTGAATGCATTTTCACATGCAACTTTTGTTTTCTGCCGGAAAACCCTAATTGGTTCCACATGGAGTCAAATCCTCCATACATTCGAGTTTTCTAGGAAGAAAGCTTCAGAAACCCGAGAAAACATGCTATTTCTGTTTGTAAACATGACATTGCATCCACTTGCCGAACAGAAAGATTGTGCTTTTCTCCAAAACCACTTTGAGGGTGATTATTTTAAAATTTCACCCGAATTCCCCAACACTTTGTCCTGATATGCCTGGATGAAAACAGAAATATCTGATGTCTTGTGCCTATCTCAAATCCAGACCTTTCTACAACCTCTGTGTTTGTTTGTGTTTTCTGGACTTTTCTATGGACTTTATTCTTTTGAATGAATTTTAGCATGTAACTTTTTGTTCTCTACTGGAAAAGCTGTTTGGTACCACGTGGAGTGAAATCCTCCACACATTCAAGTTTTCTAGGCAAAAAGATATAGAAATCAGAGGCGGAGCCAAGATGGCGGAATAGTGAGGGCGCGCACCGATAGTCCGGGAAAATTTAGTTTAATAAAAGGGGAGTTACGGTAGCCTCAGAAAAAAGAACCAGGAAAATATTGCAGAGGAAACTCTTCTGGATTGAGTGACCGTGAATCGGAGGACCTACTGGGAGAACAAGGTCGCCCACCGCGTGGAAGCCAAGCCGCGGGACCGAGCCGCGGAAGCCGAGCAGCGGGACCGAGCCACGCAAGCCGCGGGGTCTGTGCACCAGTGCTCAAAGGGGAGTGCGTGCCACACAGACAACAGCGGGGAGACTTGGGACGTCCAGGGCTCCGAGTCCACACATCAGCTCTGGAAGGGGAGCGGACCTGTGTGGAGAGCGTGGGAGCCCACAGTTCGGGACACCAGCGGCAGACTCAACACACCAGCGCTGGAACGCGAGGTGAGCCGAACCTCAATAGCCCGAGACACCGGCAGGCAAGCGGAGAGAGGAGACTAGAGGGAACGACCCCCGGGGGGGGAAGTTCACCAGGCTAACTGGAAGAGAGAGAGAGAGAGGAAAAAAAAAAAGGTGACTGGTATGGACACAGGTTTCTCTCTCTCCGCTCACCTCTCAAGAGCGAGCAAGACAAAGAGCAGGCACCATCTTGGACATACGTCATAAGCAGAGAGAACTCAGGTCTGCACCAGCCCTGAGCCTAACAGAAAAACCTGACTCTGGGTGGGGCGAATTAACAGGAGATTAGGACCTAGTAAATTTGTGGTGCTACTGAACTGAGACTGTGAAAAAAGAGACGGTGGGGGAGAGAACTCACGGAATTCACGTGAGCACTCTCCAGAGACGCTACAATTCCGTAACTTTGGCAACCCAGTGGGAGGCTGAAGGAGAATTTGAGTCCACTCTGAGGGCAGAACAGATTCCCTGTGTGGTCCTTGGGAAAGAGCTTCCGATCTCTGGCTCCTGTGGGTATATCATTTGCCTGCTAACTACCTCCAACTTTGTTCAGCTGTGCAGAATTACGTCCCTTTTGAATCAAGAAAAAAGAAAGAGACAGAGAGAGAGAGAGGTTTACCATGCCTAACCTGGGAGTGTCACCTTTGGCACACCAAACAGAGCTCTCAGGCCACACCCATCTCAAGCCCTAAGGCTCCATCAAAAACAGATAGTCCACTTAAACTAGAGTCATAGTATAACAAGAAAAAGCACCACAGTGAAGAAACCAAATATCTCCAATATGCCAAATAACAAACGCAAAAACCGAGGTAATAAAAACAAGGAAGTCACCATGACGCCCTCAAATGAAAAAGACACCCCAATTCAAGATTATGAAGATGATGACATAGAAGAAATGCAAGAAGCAGATATCAAAAAATTGATAAGAACATTAAGAAGTTCTCAAAAACAAATTCTTGAACTACAGAAATCCTTAATGAACAAGAGAGAAAATCTCTCTCGTGAAAATGAAATATTAAGGAGGAATCAAAATGAAATGAAACAACTAGTACAACAGGAAACTGGGATAGTGACTGAAGTGAAGAATTCAATAGATCAAATGAAAAACACAATAGAGAGCCTTACAAACAGAATGGGTGAAGCAGAAGAGAGAATATCGGACTTAGAAGACAGAGAACAGGAAAGGATACAGTCAGACCAAAGAAAAGAAGAGGAAATTAGAAATCTAAATCATATTGTCGGGAATCTTCAGGATACTATTAAAAAAACCAACATTCGGGTTCTAGGAGTTCCTGAAGGCATGGAGAGGGAGAAAGGATTAGAAGGCCTTTTTAGTGAGATATTAGCAGAAAATTTCCCAGGTTTGGAGAAGGACAGAGAAATCCTAGTACAGGAAGCTCACAGAACCCCTAATAAACACGACCAAAAGAGATCCTCACCACGACACATTGTAATTAAACTCTCCACAGTGAAACATAAAGAAAAGATCCTAAAATGTGCAAGAGAGAAACGTCAGATTACTCTCAGAGGATCTCCAATCAGACTCACAGCTGATTTCTCATCAGAAACTCTACAAGCTAGGAGGGAATGGCGAGATATAGCCCAGGTAAGAGAGAACAACTGCCAGCCCAGAATTTATTATTTCCTGCAAAGCTATCATTTGTGAATGAAGGTGAAATGAAGACTTTTCATAGCAAACAGAAATGGAAAGAATTTGTCACCACTCGTCCAGCCCTGCAAAAGATGCTTAAAGATGTGTTACACACAGAAACAAAGAAACACGGTCATCAATATGAAAGAAGGTAAAGGAAGGAAACCAAGGAAGGAAAGCTCACAGCAAAAGATCACAGGGAATTCAAAGCATATATTAGAACTTATCTTTGGCAAATGGCAGGGCAAAAGTTAGTTAAAAGACACCGATTGGCTGATTGGGTTAAGGAACAAAACCCATCTATTTGCTGCTTACAAGAAACACATCTTTGCAACAAAGATCCATACAGACTGAAAGTGAAAGGCTGGAAAAAGATATACCATGCCAACAGAAATGAAAAAAGAGCGGGCGTAGCCATCTTAATATCAGACAACATAAACTTTACCACAAAAACCATTAAGAGAGACAAAGAGGGACACTACATAATGATTAAGGGATCAATTCAACAGGAAGATTTAACAATTATCAATGTATATGCACCTAACTACAGGGCACCAGTTTATCTAAAAGATTTGTTAACGGACTTAAAGGGAGACTTAGACCCCAATACAATAGTACTGGGGGACTTCAATACCCCACTCTCAGAAATAGACAGATCAATAGGACATAAGATCAACAAGGATACAGTAGATTTAAAAGACACTATAGCCCAAATGGATCTAACAGATATCTACAGAACTTTCAATCCTACAGCTAAAGATTTTACTTTCTTCTCAGCAGTACATGGAACCTTCTCTAGGATTGACCACATACTAGGCCATAAAGCAAGTCTCAGCAAATTCAAAAGAATTAGAATCATACCATGCAGCTTCTCAGACCATAAAGGAATGAAGTTGGAAATTAGCAACTCAGGAATGCCTAGAGCATATGCAAACACATGGAGATTGAACAACATGCTCCTGAATGAACAATGGGTCATAGAAGAAATCAAAAGAGAAATCAAAAACTTTCTGGAAGTAAATGAGGATAACAGCACAACATACCAAAACTTATGGGACGCAGCAAAAGCAGTGTTAAGAGGAAAGTTTATATCAATAGGTGCCTACATCAAGAAATTGGAAAGGCACCAAATAGATGAGCTTTCAATTCACCTCAAGGATCTAGAAAACCTACAGCAAACCAGACCCAAATCTAGTAGGAGAAGAGAAATAATTAAAATCAGAGAAGAAATCAACAGGATTGAATCAAGAAAAACATTCCAAAAAATCAGCCAAACGAGGAGCTGGTTTTTTGAAAAAATAAACAAAATTGACACCCCATTGGCCCAACTAACTAAAAAAAGAAGAGAAAAGACCCAAATCAATAAAATCAGAGATGAAAAAGGAAACGTAACAACAGACACCACAGAAATAAAAAGAATCATCAGAAATTACTACAAGGACCTGTATGCCAGCAAACAGGGAAACCTATCAGAAATGGATAGATTCCTGGACACATGCAACCTACCTAAATTGAACCAGGAAGACATAGAAAACCTAAACAGACCCATAACTGAGACAGAAATTGAAACAGTAATAAAGGCCCTCGCAACAAAGAAAAGCCCAGGACCAGATGGATTCACTGCTGAATTCTACCAGACATTTAAAGAAGAATTGATTCCAATACTTTTCAAACTATTCAGAACAATCGAAAAAGAGGGAATCCTCCCAAATTCTTTCTATGAAGCCAGCATCACCTTAATTCCTAAGCCAGAAATAGATGGAGCATTGAAAGAGAATTACGGACCAATATCCCTGATGAACATAGATGCAAAAATCCTCAATAAAATTCTGGCCAATACAATGAAACAACACATCAGAAAGATCATCCACCCAGACCAAGTGGGATTTATCCCTGGTATGCAGGGATGGTTTAATGTGCACAAAACAATCAATGTGATACACCACATTAACAGACTGCAGAAGAAAAACAATATGATTATCTCAATAGACGCCGAGAAAGCATTTGATAAAATACAACACCCGTTCATGATGAAAACTCTAAGCAAACTGGGTTTGGAAGGAACATTCCTCAATACAATCAAAGCAATTTATGAAAAACCCACAGCCAACATCCTATTGAATGGGGAAATGTTGGAAGCATTTCCACTGAGATCTGGTACCAGACAGGGATGCCCACTCTCACCACCGCTATTCAATATAGTTCTGGAGGTTCTAGCCAGAGCTATTAGGCAAGAAAAAGAAATTAAAGGGATACAAATTGGGAAGGAAGAACTCAAACTATCCCTCTTTGCAGATGATATGATTCTTTAAATGGGGACACGAAGAACTCTACTAAGAGACTATTGGAACTCATAGAAGATTTTGGCAAAGTAGCAGGGTATAAAATCAATGCACAAAAATCAACAGCCTTTGTATACACAGACAATGCCATGGCTGAGGAAGAACTTCTAAGATCAATCCCATTCACAATAGCTACAAAAACAATCAAATACCTTGGAATAAACTTAACCAAGGACGTTCAAGATCTCTACGATGAAAATTACAAAACCTTAAACAAAGAAATAGAAGAGGATTCCAAGAAATGGAAAAATCTTCCATGCTCATGGATTGGAAGAATCAATATCATCAAAATGTCCATTCTCCCAAAAGCAATTTATACATTCAATGCAATACCAATCAAGATACCGAAGACCTTCTTCTCAGATCTGGAAAAAAAGGTGCTGAAATTCCTATGGAGACACAGGAGACCTTGAATAGCTAAAGCAATCTTGTACAACAAAAACAAAGCCAGCGGCATCACAATACCAGATTTCAGGACATATCACAGTGCAGTTGTTATCAAAACAGCATGGTACTGGTACAGAAACAGATGGATAGACCAATGGAACAGAATTGAAACACCAGAAATCAATCCAAACTTCTACAGCCAACTCATATTTGATCAAGGATCTAAAACCAATCCCTGGAGTAAGGACAGTCTATTCAATAAATGGTGCTGGGAAAATTGGATTTCCACGTGCAGAAACATGAAGCAAGACCCCTACCTTTCACCTTACACAAAAATCCACTCAACATGGATTAAAGACTTAAATCTATGACCTGAAACCATCAAATTATTAGAGAGCATTGGAAAAACCCTGCAAGATACAGGTACCGGCAATGACTTCTTGAAAATATACCAGAAGCACAAGCAGTCAAAGCCAAAATTAACATTTGGGATTGCATCAAATTGAGAAGTTTCTGTGCTGCAAAAGAAACAGTCAGGAAAGTGAAGAGACAACCGACAGAATGGGAAAATATATTTGCAAACTATGCAACTGATAAAGGGTTGATAACCAGAATCTACAAAGAAATCAAGAAACTCCACAACATCAAAACAAACAACCCACTTAAGAGTTGGGCCAAGGACCTCAATAGATATTTTTCAAAAGAGGAAATCCAAATGGCCAACAGGCACATGAAAAAATTTTCAAGATCAGTAGCAATCAGGGAAATGCAAATCAAAACCACAATGAGGTTCCACCTCACCCCAGTTAGAATGGCTCACATGCAGAAATCTACCAACAATAGATGCTGGAGAGGATGTGGGGAAAAAGGGACACTAACACACTGTTGGTGGGAATGCAAACTGATCAAGCCACTATGGAAGTCAGTCTGGAGATTCCTCAGAAACTTGAATATAACCCTACCATTCAACCCAGCCATCCCACTCCTTGGAATTTACCCAAAGGAAATGAAATTGGCAAACAAAAAAGCTGTCTGCACATTAATGTTTATTGCAGCTCAATTCACAATAGCTAAGACCTGGAACCAACCCAAATGCCCATCAACAGTACACTGGATAAAGAATTATGGGACATGTACTCTATAGAATACTACACAGCAGTCAAAAACAACGAAATCTGGTCATTGCAACAAGATGGAGGAATTTGGAAAACATCATGCTGAGTGAATTAAGCCAGTCCCAAAGGGACAAATATCATATGTTCTCCCTGATTGGCGGCAACTAACTGAGCACCAAAGGGGAAACTTGTTGAAGTGAAATTGACACTATGAGAAACAGTGACTTGATCAGCTCTTGTCCTGACTGTTGATGTACAATGTAATACTTTATCCATTTTAGTATTTTTTGTTCTAGTACCATTGGTTGAACTCTGTAATTAACACACAATTATTCTTAGGTGTTTAAATTTTAACTGTAAAGTGATCCCTGTTAGGAATTTGGAAAACATTATGCTGAGTGAAATAAGCCAATCCCAAAGGGACAAATACCACTTGTTCTCCTTGATAGGTGACAACTAACTGAGCACCAAATAGGAAACTTGTTAAAGTGAAATGAACACTATGAGAAATGGTGACTTGATCAGCCCTCTCCCTGACTGTTGATGAGCAGCTTAGTATGTTATCCCTCTTAGTATTTTTTTTGTTTGTTCTACTTAATACTTTTGGTTGAATACTGTAATCAATACACAGTTATTCTTAGGTGTTGAAACTTAACTGAAAAGTGATCACTGTTAAATATAAGAGTGGGAATAAGAGAGGGAAGAGATGTGCAATTCGGGACATGCTCAAGCTGACTTACCTCAAACGGTAGAGTTAGAAACATACCAGGGGATTCCAATTCAATCCCATCGAGGTGGCATGTACCAATGCCATCTCACTAGTCCCGGTGATCAATTTCTATTCACAATTGATCATAATGATGGGACTAAGAACCAAAGGGATCACATAAACAAGAATAGTGTCTGCAAATACTTGCTGATAGAATAAAAAAGTGAGAGAATGATCCAACATGGGAAATGAGAAACACAGCAGACCCATAGAATGGCAGATGTCCTAAACAGCACTCTGGCCTCAGAATCAGCCCTTAAGGCACACAGATCCAGCTGAAATGCCCATGAGAGTATTTCAGGCATGGAAAGCCAAGACACTCTAGGGGAAAAAAAAAACCTAAATGAAAGATCCCTGCGAGTGAGATCCCAGTGGAAAGAATGGGTCATCAAAGAAGGAGGAACCTTTCTCTGAAGGGAGGAGATAACTTCCACTTTGACCATGGCCTTGTCTAAATATGATCAGAGTCAGTGAACTCAGGGGGCTTCCATAGCCTTGGCAGCCCCATGACAAGAGCCTAGGGTGATTACTGATGCCATAAACAAGAGTGTCAATTTGTTAAGTCAACAACAGGAGTCACTGTGCACTTACTCCTCATGTAGGATCTCTGTCCTTAGTGTGCTGTACATTGAGATTTAATGCTATAACTAGTACTCAAACAGTATATTTCACTTTGTGTTTCTATGGGGGTGCAAACTGTTGAAATCTTTACTTAATGTATACTAAACTGATCTTCTGTAAAAAAAAAAAGAAAGAAAGAAAGAAAGAAAGAAAGAGAAATTATCAATTCCCAACTTGACTCTCACTGGAATTAAACATGACAATAGGTCTGATCTGATTTCATCATCCTTTAAAAAACCATCTATTATTTTTCACTTTATGTTTCTGTGTGGGAGCAAACTGTTGAAATCTTTACTTAATGTATACTAAACTGATCTTCTCTATATTAAGAGAATCAAAAATGAATCTTGTTGTGAATGGAAGGGGAGAGGGAGTGGGAAAGGGGAGGGTTGCGGGTGGGAGGGACGGTATGGGGGGGAAGCCATTGTAATCCATAAGCTGTACTTTGGAAATTTATATTCATTAAATAAAAGTTAAAAAAAATGTCAGATGTCCTAAATAGCACTCTGGCCTCAGAATCAGCCCTTAAGGCTTTAGATACGGCTAAAAAGCCCATGAGAGTATTTCAGGCATGGAAAGCCAAGACACTCTGGCAAAAAAAAAAAAAAAAGACCTAAAAGAAAGATCTCTGTGAGTGAGATCCCAGTGAAAAGAATGGGGCCATCAAAGATGGAGGTACCTTTCTCTGAATGGAGGAGAGAACCACTTTCACTCTGGCCTTGTCTAAATAAGATCAGAGGTGGTGAACTCAAGAGGCTTCCATAGCCTTGACAGCTCATGACAAGAGCTTCGGGTGATTACTGATGTCATAAATTAGATTGTCAATTGTTAAGTCAACAATAGGAGTCACTGTGCACTTACTCCACATGTAGGATCTCTGTCCTTTATTTGTTGTACTATGTGAATTAATGGTAAAACTACTACTAAAATAGTACTCTGTTCTTTGTGTTTCTGTGTATGTGCAAACTGTTGAAATCTTTCCTTAGCATATACTAAATTGATCTTCTGTATATAAAAATAATTGAAAATGAATGTTTTTTGTTATTTTTTAACTTTTATTTAATGAATATAAATTTCCAAATACAGCTTATGGATTACAATGGCTTCCCCCCCATAATGTCCCTCCCACCCGCAACCCTCCCCTTTCCCACTATGAATCTTGATGTGAATGGGATGGGAGAGGGAGTGGGAGATGGGATGGTTGCGGGTGGGAGGGAGGTTATGGGAGGGAAAGCCTCTATAATCCAAAAGTTCTACTTTGGACATTTATATTTATGAAATAAAAGTTAAAAAATAAATAAATAAACTTAAGTTTAATTAAGGGAATTATAAAAAGTTTTCTATAATAATAATAACATCTCTGAATAGAGCAATCCTGAGAAAGAACATTAAATGAGGAATAATGTGTTCAACTGAAAGATCAGCAACAAATGTCTTCATTGCTAAAATCTACAAAATTAAGAAAAAAACACCAATTTTTTGTAAAGTATTATACAAATTGTTAGGGAGGTAACTTTTCCAAACTCATTATATGAGGCCAGTTTTTCCTAAAGTGACCTGATAGATGCAAGATCTCAGTTTATCTCTGATTCTCTTTTTTCAAACAAAAACTTACAAAGCAGAGTCCCTGCTGAATATAATGCAACACTGTCATCCTAATAGAATTTATATTAGAATATAGGTGCAAAATTTGATAGTAATTGAATCCAGTTTGGAATCCAAAAAAAAAATGGTCAGATATCATAATCAAGTTAGATGTAATATAGGAACAGGGAAAATGTGAATAATTCATAATTACAATAATTCACATCAATCAAAAACAAACATCAGTATAATAAACTAGATGCAGAAAACATTTTGTATAAAATTATACATTCACTTTTGAGAAGTAAATTGAGCAGAACACTTATAGATTGCATATACTTCAATTACAAAACCCTTGCATTTGAGGAACCTGAGCCAGATTCTATTGAATGCCAACAAAATGAAAGCATTTACCCTATAATTGGAACCATAAAATGATGCACATTTTTTACTTTTATATTCAATACTCCAATGTAAGGTCTAGGCAAAACAAAAAGAAAAGGGAAGGAAATAAAAGACACAGATATAGAAAAGAAGAAATTGAAATTATTTATTTTTCCAGATGATTTTATTCTATTTATATGGAAATGCAACGAGTTCAACAACAGGACACCTGAACTGGTAAATGACTGGTAGATTTGTAGGATACAAAGTAAGCACAAAAAATCAGAATAAGTTTTATATATCTATACTATTGTGAACCCACTGAGAAAATAAATTAAAGAAGAAATTAAATTCACAATAAGAAATAAAATACCCTGGATAAATTTGACTTGTGATGTAAAATGCCTCTCCAGCAACAATTCTAAAGCCATGATAAAGAATCTGAGATCAAAAAGACCACTCATATTCACAGATTGAAATACTTTCTAATATTTCCATATTATCCAAGTTAATTTACAGATACAATATGCTTTCCATCAAAATCAATGGAATTCATCATGTATCTAGAAAAATAAACCTAAACCTCATATCTTCACATATATTAAAAAATGTTCCACATAGAAAAGTAACTCTTGAGAAACAGAACACGTCTGGGGTCACAACAAATGAGTTCAATACATACCATAGATGTATGGTAAACCCTGGCATAAAAACTGATGAATAGACCAGTGTAAGAGGATAGAGGCTCCCAAAAAGAAATACAGATACATACAGACAATGGATCTTTTACAAAGCTAACAAAAATACACTGGAAAAGGTATAATCTATTCAGTAAATTCTCCAGAGGCAACGGGATATCCATATGGACATGGCTAAACCCAGATGAACACCCCTCTTTTCCTATACAAAGTCAACTGAAAGTGAGTCATGGATGTAAATGTAAGAACTGAAACTTACAAAATATAGAGAAACTATAAGACATTGACATAAGCAATGGCTTCTTGATAAGATACCCTAAGAACAGGCAATAAAAAACTAATAGAGAAACCTTATATCAAACTAAGAAGATAACTCACAACAAAGAAGACAACCATCAGAGTGAAGATAAAACCCCTTTTAACTCCTATAAAACCAGCACCACTTTAATTCTAAAACCAGGTATATGTACAAAGCAAACTAAGACCAATGTATTTGATAAATACAGATGCAAAAAATCCTCAAAATACTTGCTAATCAAACATAACAACACATTAGAAATATAATTCACCCAGACCAAGTGGGAATGCACTAGATAAAATATGTCCTTGATATAAACCTTAAACTGGGAATAGAAGGAATATTCATGAACACATTCAAGGTAGTTTATGACAAACACAGAGCCACCATCAAATTGTGTGGGTAAATTGGAAGCATTTCCACTAAGATCTACAAGGATGCTCACCCCATAATTGCTATCCAATATAGTTCTAGAAGGCTTACTGAGAGCCACCAGCAAGCAAAATCCAAGCAAAGGGACACAAATTGGAAAGGTTGAAGTCAAATTATTACTGTTGATAGAAGATATTATTTTATACATAGGGAAGTCAAAAGACTCCGCCAGGAGACTATTGGAATTCAAGAGAGTTTGGTAAATTTGCAAGATAAAATCAATACACAAAATTCAATAGCATTTGTATAAAAAGACAATGCTATGGCTGAGAAAGGACATGCAAGATCAGTTCAATTCACAATAGCCAAACAAATTGGACTAGATTTAAATAAAGAGGTCAAATATCTTTACAATGATAATTACAAAACATTTTTAAAATAAATAGGAGAACATAAAAATGGAAATATCTGTCATGTTCATGGATTAGAAGAATTAATAGAATCAAAATGTCCATACTACTGAAAGCAATTTACATGTTCAATATGATCCCAATCAAAATAGTTATGACATTCTTCTGAAAAAATGATAGAAAAAAATGATGCTAAAATTCATATGGAAGCCCAAGAGATCCTGAATAGCTAGAGCAAACTTAAAGAAAAAAACAAAGCCAGAGGCATTGCAATATCAGATTTCATGACAACTACAGGTCAGTTATTATCAAAAAAAAGCCTAATACTGGCACAAAAATAGACATGTAGACCAATGGACTGGAGTAGAAATTCCAGAACTTAATACACCCATGTACAACCAACTGATCTTTGACAAAGGAGCCAAAATCAATGCCTGAAAAAAAGGTACTCTTCAACAAATGTTACTGGAAAACTTGGATTCTGCATGTAGAAGTATGAAACAAGACCACCACCTTACAATTTATACAGAAATGAACTATAGATGGATCAATGATATTAAACAATAACCTGATAACATCAAATTACTAGATGAAAATATTGGGAAACTCAGCAAGACATTGGCATACACATGGAATTCTTGTTAAATACCCCAAAATGATAGGCAATCAAAGCAAAAATAAACAAATAGGATTGCATTAAGCTAAGATGCTTATGCACTGCAAGGAATTGCTCAACATATTGTAGAGGCATCCAAGAGAACAGGAGAAAACATTTGCAAATCTTGCAATGGTTAAAGGTCTAATATCCAGAATCTACAAAGAGTTCAAGTAATCCAGAACAACAAAAACAAAAAAAATCCTGTCAAGCAATGGGCAAAGGACAAAACAGACATTTTTGAAGGATGACATTCAAATGGTCAACAGAAACATTTAAAAATGCTCAGGATCATTAGCCATCAGGAAATGCAAATCAAAAGGATGATGAGGGTGAAACCTCACCCCAATTAGAGTGGCTATCTTTCAAAAATTATAAAACAATAAATGTTAGCAAATATATGGGTGATAAAAAACTATAATCCACTGCTGGTTAAATTGTAAAAGAGTACAACCATTATGGAACACAGTCTGGTAATTTTTCAGTAATCTGAAAATTGTTCTACCGTATACACAGCCATCCCACTCCTAAAAATTTACCCAAATGGAATGAAATCAGCATAAGGAATACTTGTCTGCACCTGATGTTTATTGCAGATCAATAGCTAAGATCTGACATCAACCTAGAGATTCATCAACTGAATAATGGTTAAAGAAAATGTGGTATATATACACTATGCAAAACTACTCAGCTATATAAATTAATAAGATCTTGTTTTTAAAACAAAATATATGCATATGGAAGCCATTATTCTCAGTCAAATAAACCAGTACAAAATCAACAAATAAACAAAGCACAAATAAGCAAAGCACAAAAATGCAATGTTGAGTTTTGGTTATTGCTTACAATCCTTGTCTATACTCTTGATAAACAGTGAATTTTCTACTTGTTCCATTCAGTTCTTTATTTGGTGCAGAGTTAAGCTTGTGATTATAAAATAAATTGAAATTATGCAATTATAGATATAAAAAGAAAAAATAAGAGAGGAAGCAGGACAGAGGGTCCGAGCATGGGCAAGAGAGAGGTTAGGGTGGGAAATATTATGCTCTTAAGTCTGTGTATATGAAATACATGAAATTTGTTTACCTTATATGAATAAAATTATTTTAATACCCCAGTAGACTGGGATAAAGTATTTGCCAATTCTGCATTTCATGAAGAACTGAAATTCAGAATACATATGAAACTGCTGAAATTATGCACAAATATATCTAAGAATTGGGAAAGGATCTGAACAGGCATTTCTGTAGAGAAGAAATACCGATGGTCAACAAAAATGGGAAAACATGCAATATAATTATTATATAGGAAAATTCAAATCAAAATACACTAGGTGTCACCTCACTAACAAATGCTAGTGGGGTATGAAGAAAATAAAACTTTAATAAGTTATTGGAGCCTGCGCTGTTGTGTAGCAATTAAAGCCGCCACCTGCAGTACCAAAAATCCCATATGGGGACTTGAGTCCCAGTTGCTCCACTTCTGATCTAGCTCTCTTCTGTGGCCTGGGAAATCAGTGGAAGGTGGCCCAAGTCTTTAGGCCTCTGCTCCCACATGGGAGACCCAGGAGGAAGCTTCTGGTTCCTGGTTTTGTTTTGGCCCAGCTCTAGCCATTGCAGCCATTTGGGGAGTGAACCAGTGGATGGAAGACATCTCTCTCTCTCTCTCTTTCTATACAGATACTATGACTTCAAATAAATAAATATTTTAAAATATAAGACATTGATGAGAATGCAAGTTAGCCTGAGCATTATGAAGACTTAGTATGGCCATCCCTCAAAAAATGAGAAGGGATAAACCTCTCCAACCACTGTGTATGTATCAGAAGGAAATTCAATCTGCATGCAAAAGAGATTTCTGCTTTCTGTTTTGACTACAGCACTATTCATAGTAGTAAATATTTGGAAGCAACCTAGGAATCTATCAATGTGTTACAGGTTTTCCAATCCTAATTCAGTGATTTAAAAGGATTGAAATATTATTTGCTTCAAAATGGGTGGAACTGGAGATTCTTAAGTGAAGTAAGACTGGCATAGGAAGAAATAAATCTCACATGTTCTCTGATATATGGGTTTCTAAAAAATGGTGGATATAAATATAAATGGTTTTAATTAGGATGGGAAGATTCATTACTGAAGATACTGGGTGGTAGGATAACAGATATAGAAACAGAGTTAGAAAGAATGAACCAGTTGCAGTGTTCCATAATATGGTGTTGTGACTTTAGTTCATGATAAGATACACTGTATAAGAAATTGGAATGGAGGTGCTTGTAGGCCTTAAACACAAAATAAGCAAGGAAAATCCTCATTTTCTAGATTGATTAAATTATGCTGTGTGCGTACTCAAGTGTTGCACTGTATCCTGTAATAATATACAAGTAGTGTTAATCAAAGACTGAGCCAAATTTTAAAAATCAGAAATGTCTCTATATTCTATCAATGAACTATCTGCAATATGTGATTAACCAAACTACATCATTTACAAAGCATAAGAAAGTAATAAGGCAATAATCTCCAGTCCTGCTAAGGATTATTTAAATAATCTTAAAATTTAAAAATCAAGGTTGCCTTTCCCATTGAACTTTCTGCTCATCCCTTGCATGACTTTCTGATATTCTATGAATGCCATTGTTGCAAAGCTAAACTTGAACCTAAATGGAAGAATAGTTGTAAGGTTTTAATATATATTTATTTACTTGAAAGGAGGAGGGACAGTAGTGGGTAGATCTTCCATCCACTAGTTCACTTGTCAATGTTTGCAAAACCTGGGACTGGTTCCAGTTTAATCTAGGAGCCAGGAACACCTTTTGTATCTCCAATGTAGGCAGAAGGTACATGAGTACTTAAGACACCATCAAATGCCCCTCAGATACATTTTAGCAAGAATCTGGATTGGAAGTGGGGAATGGCCAGGACCTGAATGAGGAAGATAAATATGAGATGAGGGCATCCCAAGTCATGGTTTAACTCACTGCTCATGACCCCATCCCTTTATACTATTTCATTCATTCTTAATACTGTTGTCAAATTACAGGCATGATGTTCAAACTTGGATCCATGTACTTCAGTTTTAAAAAAGGCTTAGGATAACCATTAAGATTAATAAAACTGTATTCCACAATTGAGGACCCGGGTGCATTTCCTGATTCTGATCCTAACTCCAGCTTCCAATTAAAGCAGACCCTGGGAAGTCATGATGGTGTCTCAGGACATGTGGTTTGTGCCACCCACATGGAAAACCTGAAGTGAGTTACCTGCTCTCAGGTTTAGATCTGATCCCTCCCTGGAAGATGAGAGCATTTGCAAAGTGAACTTGTGAATAGGAGCTCTTTCTCTCATTCATTGTCTCTTGTTTTCTATCAAGTAAATTAGAAAATAATTCATCACACATAAAGAGCAACATAGTCTTGGAAGTCATCCAAGTAAAGAAAAGACTGAAAGCAAATGGAGGTATAGAAAAATATTTATACTCTTTATTCCAAAGTAACCTAACAGATAATATTATCATTTTAATAAAAACTTAACAATGAACAGTGTTGTTACAGTTTCTGATCATTAAAAATAATGACAGAAATTATATAAACAATAGGAGTAAAGAGTTGAGAACATTCTTTTATAAGATATCTGAGCTTCCAAAGAAATAGTGTTCCAAACCAATTTTATGTGCTAAATACATTACATTTTTGTCAACTTAAGATACATATGTACAGATTTCAAAAGTAAAATAGAATGAAGATATAAAATGATTAAATAGAAAATATGCAGAAACATGGTCCATTATAACACCATTACATTGAAGCCTGGAAAAGCAATATGCACTTCAGGTTAATCAGGATTTGTGTCAGAAAATTTAAAAGGGTTACACAGTGAGGTGAGCAGATCATTTTCTATGAGGATAGTACAGTGTTTCATATCAGTGTTCATAGATAGAGCATCAGAATATTTAAGAAAAATGCTTACAAAACTGCAAGGATTGCCCAGTGTTTATCAGAACAAATAAACACAATGGTATAAATACCCAACCAGGGGTAATTAATAGTTATCCATATGCCATTGTGCAGATACATCAGCTAACACTAGATGGAGAAAATAAATAAATAAGGTCACTTCAAGTGTTGAAAAGGCACAAAAATCAGTATATATGAAAGAAAAGATAGACAATCCATTTTAACTATCAATATTTCCTACAGAAGCACAGTCTATGCACAATCTATAACATGACAGCATTTTGCCATAATGTAACAAAAAAGGCCAAGAATTAGCAGATGAGGAATAAAAATCAAGAAAGATACTGTCACAAATACCAAACAAAGCTAGCAAAACTCATGGTTTAGAGAAACAGAAAGTAAGCAAACAAAAACATCAAAGAACCAGGACTTTCCTCTTGGGGGCAGAAGTAGAAGAGATTGGGAAAATACCTGAACTGACCAAGGCCCCTATATTTTCCTGAATATTAGTTCTATGGATGTTAACATTCTTATTCAAATTTAGCAGATAACAAAGATGTCAACAATTGTCTTCCTTTCAAGTTTTATTACTGTATATTAGGGATCTATGCAAGAGTATATATGTCTAACATGAAATCATGGCA
Source organism: Oryctolagus cuniculus (assembly GCF_051225735.1). Classification (NCBI taxonomy): domain Eukaryota; kingdom Metazoa; phylum Chordata; class Mammalia; order Lagomorpha; family Leporidae; genus Oryctolagus; species Oryctolagus cuniculus. The sequence continues at coordinate 80,025,002 of NC_142879.1, read as the reverse complement.
CATAATTTCTAAACTGGTGTACTAAGTGCAATTAAAAGGAAACAACCTATTTATCCCACAGTATCAAGGGACACCAAACTCAGGTTCCCAGACTTTGGGGACCACTCTCAGGAGATGCAGACTAAGGGGATTCACTCTCAGGAACTAAGACAAACCTCAGCAGCCATAACATTTAATTCTGAGAGTTCCACACTTTTTACTTTTCCCTCCCAACAGTTTTCATTGGCTCCTTCCTCCAAGGTCTTAATTCACACCAGAAATCAAACACTTAAAATCAGTTTAAGTCTGTGACCTGTGCAGTCATTTTCGTGGTCACTAACACCAAATGTTTGATATTAAGCAAACAACACATCTATAACACCTATGACTTACCAACAGTTCAATTCTGACATTATATAGAGTTAGTAGACATAACAGATTAAGATTTTAGCATAAACACATCCCAGGCATATACCAATGAAAAGCATATATTTGATTTTCTGGCTCCAGTCAAAATTATGAAGTTATCCAGAGATCCCCTCTAAAGCTATCTTACTTGCATGAGCTTAGCTATGGCCTGAAATTTGTGTATTAGACAGGATCATAGCCACTCATATTACCCATGAAATATCTGAGTCTTAAAATCAAAGGTACAGGCATTGAGGAGAAAAGAATTTTTTTTCTTTTACCAGTCACAAATGAACTCTCAAATTTATAAACCATTTTATAGCCAGCAGAATCTGATATTCTGAGATATTCTCAAATGCTACAAGCTATCATTTGACTAAACCAAATTTGGATGCATAATGAAACTACTGTGTGTTCAACAGTTTATTTGATTCTCAGTTCTCACACCAGTTAGCTTGGGGTTAGGGAGTGAAGAATGATTGGCCTTTACAAAGATATTACTCTCCACACAAGGGTGTGAAGGCATTTAATCCCAATTAGGAGAGATTAATCATTGGGAACAGGCAGGACCCTAATGAAGTGATTAGGCTAAATCAATTCATGTGATTATTGAGTGACTGCTTATGCCCAGGTGTGTGCTATAGAAACTACTTCATATTTGAACCTCCTGCAATTGCATTATTCAGTCATATGGTCTCTGTGCCACCCAAACCTCTGCCAACAAGATGACCATCAACAGATACTGCCCTCCGACCTTGGACCCAAACCATGAGACAAATACCATTTCTTTCTAAATTACTGAGTCCGTACTATTCTGTTATTAGCATCAAACAAAACCTGACTCAGAACCTAGGAAGAGCTGTGCTGACAGGACTGAATTGTAAACTAGTGACCTCGTTTCTCAACCAAAGGATATCAGATCACATGTGGAAGTTCATTTCTCCATGTGGATTCTGTAACCACCATCAATTTGGAAAGCTGTGAGGCCCCAGGGTTCACACAAACCCTTTTCCTTTAGACACAGGACAGGACACCAGGGTCCTGGCTACTGGCCCAGCTCACCTCCTGTGACCATAGAATACTGGTCTCTGACACTCACCACTTTCCAGCTTCCAATGAGTCCCAGCATCCTCATGAGGGCTCCTGAGTGTGGTGAGGGAAGTTCACAGAGCAGCAATGGGTGAAACACCTGAGACCTCTCTCAGGAACAAACCCAGAAAGCCTAACATTGGGATGCCAGAAAAGAAGATGCTGTGTGGTTCAGCAGTGTTGCCTTTGAACACCTGATTTTAAAGTCTGCCCTAACAATGAGCATGCATAACATCAGAGAACACACAGCCAATCCAAATGCTCCTAGCATGAGGGCCATAGCTTGGGGTTGTGGCAGGTGGGGGCAGAGAGGAACTCTGCTTGGTCTCAGGTCTGAAACTGCCTCATCTTTGCAGCTTGATCCTCCCAACAGCAGGGGCCGCTCTCACCTCCCTGATGATCATGACATCAGAGCACTGTCCCTCCCTCCTTTTTCCAGGACCCTATTAAAATCTTGTGACCCTTGGACTTTCAATAATGGTCTCACATGTAACAGAATGCTGAATCTTTCCGGTATTCTGGGTCTTTATATTATTTATATTCTTGGCTCTTTTTTAAGGTCATTTGACTTAAAAAAAAATGACTCCAGGACTATTTTACGATACTAAAAAATACATTACATAGATTGACCTCTCTTTCTCTTGTGTCTATTACAGATATTCACTTGTAGTTCTATATTCTGTAATTTAATATTGTTGTCTGTTTCGTTCTTACTGGCATGTCATAACACATTGGGTTTATATATTGATCTTATACACAGTAATCCTGCATAATTCTCTGGTCAGTTTTTATTTGTTTTGAATTTTATGGGATTATCTCCGTATATAATAGTTTAATTAACATGTATTGATGGTTTTGCTGCTTAAAAGCATATCCTTCTACATAAAAATTTCTGTTTTTTAAATTTCCTAACTGCACATCTAGGACATTGTTGAAGACAGAAAATACAAGGAGAGCGGCTTGTACAGCTGTGTTCCGAGGGAAATAGCTTTCAGTGTTCTATGACAATTATGCTTTATATTATAGGTGCATTGCAGCCCATCTTAGTTATAATAAGTAATAACTATTTTTACTGCTTTACTCACAGTTTATTTTTGTGATTAGATGCTTAATTTTATTCAAAACTTTTCATCTTTTAATTGCAGTTACCATGTGATTTTTTTGTGTTTCTCTTCCACATGAATTATTTACATGATTTATTTAGAAATGTTAAACACCTTGGCATCTTTGACTCTATCTTGCTTTTTTATTGATCTCTTGTGATTTCATATTTTGCTCTATATTAACATTTTGCTTAAAATATTTGTACCTCGGCCGGCGCCGCGGCTCACTAGGCTAATCCTCCGCCTAGCGGCGCCGGCACACCGGGTTCTAGTCCCGGTCGGGGCGCCGGATTCTGTCCCGGTTGCCCCTCTTCCAGGCCAGCCCTCTGCTGTGGCCAGGGAGTGCAGTGGAGGATGGCCCAGGTGCTTGGGCCCTGCACCCCATGGGAGACCAGGAAAAGCACCTGGCTCCTGGCTCCTGCCATCGGATCAGCGCGGTGCGCCGGCCGCAGCGCGCTGGCCGCGGCGGCCATTGGAGGGTGAACCAACGGCAAAGGAAGACCTTTCTCTCTGTCTCTCTCTCTCTCACTGTCCACTCTGCCTGTCAAAAAATAAAAAAAAAAAAAAAAAAAAAAAATATTTGTACCTCTTTTTATAAAGATATGTTCTTTAAGTTCCTTTTTAGTTCATGTCTTGATCTGACAGTGGCATCAATGTAATACTGCATTCAGAAAAGAAATTAAATCCTATTCCATATTTATTACCACTGTTTATGAATCTGGGAAATTGAGGCGTGTTTTACTGCCTTGAATATGAGGGAAATTCTACAAATCTAGGCCAGAAATTTTGCTTTTCAAATTTGTTCATTGGTTATTTTGATTTTTCAAACACTGAGTCAACTTATTTTGTTTACATAGCAGATTCCTATGTTATTGAAGATTTTTGATAAATTTATTTCATAACGTGGTGGCTCTGGGTTTAAGTTTTTTTAAAAAAAAATTTATTTCTATGCATTTCAGAATATTCTTTAACTGTGTTGCTAAACTTTATTAATTTGGTCAAGAACAATGCTGTTTGGATTTCTGTCACTGGTTATCTGTGTTGCATATTTTTACTTTTTCTTAAGATTATACTAGTCTTTATTAATTCTACTCATTTTATAAAAATATTAATGTATTTGAAAGGAAGCGTTACAGAGAAGCAGAGGCAGAGAGAGAGAGATGCATTCCATCCAAGATTTACTCCCCAAATGGCTGAAATGACCAGAGCTGGGCAAAGCTGAAACCAGGAGTTAGGAGACTCTTCTGGCACTCACATGTGGGTGCAGGGGCCCAAGGATGTGGGCCATCTTCTACTGCTTTTCCAGGCCATAGAAGAGAGCTGTATTGGAAGTGGAACAGTTGGAACTTGAACTGGCACACATATTGGATGCCAACATTGCAGACGGCAGTTTTACCTGATATGCCACAATGCCAACCATCTGCTCATATGTTTTAAAAACACTTTTCCTTTATTATTTGTTTCTGTTGTACAGTCTTACTAAAGGCATTATATTGATGATGTCCTCCATTTTCACTATCCTGTATTGCTGTATAGTTCATCTTAGATCTTAAGAAGGATGTCACGATTAGGTCTCTGTCTTCTCACATAATATCTTTTATCTGTGCACTGATTTATATGACATCTCCTCTATTTCTTTCTGTGTTTACCAATCCTCCGTCACTCTGCCAACTATTTGCCTCGTGATGTCTCAAGCCCTATGTGCCTTCCAGCCATGCCAGACTTTATGTATCTCTGATCTTGCTCCTGAAACCATATAGTATCAGCAATTTTACCATTTTATGTGGCTGGGTCTGATGTTCATCCTTGTAATTTTGCATTTAAAAATCGTTGACATCCAAGCCTGCTCTTAGTAGCCTATCCTTGTGCCTGCAGCAAGGACTGGCTTCAGGGTCTCCATCCCTTTTGTTTACACCACGTCTTTCCTCAAGTGGCTCCTACTGTGCTTGTATCTTATGCCAATCCTCATGAGTCTCCAGCTCCTCTACATGTAGCCATTATCTTCCCCTCATATGCTGACCTCTCTGATTCATACAGCCCATGTCAGGACACCTGTGTCTCCATTCCTTTATACACATTGACTTCAGTCCTAATTCCTGGTTATTGCTGCATTCCTCTAAAGAAGGCTAAAATTCCCAATTGGTTTGCAATATTTGTCTCACTGTTGCAAATATATTGAGAATTACTGCCTGGCCTGAAAGTCAGTTGGTGGACAATCAGTTGAGAAATCACACAGATATTCACTATCAGTACAGCTGCAGTGTCCTTTCCGATTTTTCAAAACAAAATGCTAATGTTACACACAAATGGCATAACCATGAACAATGCCTGCCCTGCAAGAAGGAAACAGAAACCACTTATTATTGAATGAGACAACTGTGCAGAATAGATATTCAAAATATAACCTATTTAAATACTGGATTTTGATTATAAGTATATATTTGACCTTCAGGTCAAACCAAATCTCCTGGCTCTGATGTCTAATAGCCCCTGAAATTAGGCTCTCACTATCAAACTGCCCTGGAAAATCCCCAAGCACAAGCATCCAAGAAGCGTTCATAGCAGCAGCTTCCTGCCACACTATGAGTGTACCACCATGTGATGTTCTCCCTGACTTCCCTTTATCCATTATCCACCGGCTGGTATCCAATCTGGCCATCCACAACAAAAGCAGAATACTCTCTACTTGATGCTGTGCTGAGGGGGCTCTTAAGTTGATGGATTTCAGGGAGATCTCATGGGTTCCTCTGGACCTTCCTTGACACTGATGAGGCTCATCCACCCATATAGTCACCAGTGATAGACCCACTGGCATACTGGGTCTGAAACTCCACAGGCACTCCTCTGGATGACAGTCACCTTTTACTGGCTCATGACATAGATAATTGTGGTCTAATTGGAGACTGAATTATAGGGCATGCTCTCTTCAATTCATTATTGCAGTGCATCAGCCCTGCTGGGTCACTGACAGACTTAGGATAATTTCATGGTCAACATTATTAATGCAGGACCCATGTTTTCTCATGAAATCTGGCATTGTTCTTCCCCACCTCTCATTTACCATTTCTGATCCTTGGCATGCATTGAATTTGTGATAGTCTAATATCAATCTCCAGTATCTGTCTGATTTTAACTATCTAAACTGTTGAATTAAATCTGGATATGTTGGAGTTCACAATCTCTGATTCTTGCCTCATTTATATTTAAGGAAAGAACTTAAACAGATAATACTCTTTAAAACATAAATCCAGTATCAGTATACCAACTTTCAAAATTGATAATTTAATATTATTTAATACCCATTGTTTCTGAAATGTAACATAGATTCTGACTTAGGTATAGTTGGAAGGATGGTTAGAGGGTTTCATTTGTATCTGCTCTTACATTGTAGGTCACGGAACCAATGTTGTGTCCTTCCCATTACCAAGTATTTTCCCTCCATTTTACAATTTGAGAGCAGAGAGGTTAACCATGTTGGGCTAGGGGAACCAATAGACTCTTTGAAAACTTACCTTGGACTAGAGCACTGTTTTCTACCATAGTCGCTATTATTTTGGAATCTTAACATTCAAGTAGCTATCTGAGTTCCCAGTGTTTATGACATTCCCTACCATGAGGAATGACCCACAGAAAAGATCCACCTCTGTGATTCTCAGCAGTAACAGTGCCCTTCGCACCAACACCAATTTTATTGCTTTTGTAAATGGAATGTCTTTGGGCCTCTTGTAGAACATAGTCATTTTATAACTTTTTCAGCTGTATCAGTTTAGTAACTGTAGCATAATTCCTGTGAGATTTTGATTGTTTCTTTCTCTATCACAGAAATTCAGCTATTTCTACCTCCCTTAGCATGGACTGTTTTTGGTTTAAGTTTTCAAATGTCATCATAGTATTACCATCATCCTTTGGGATCTTTGACAATGGGTTAAAACCTTTGTTGTTGATGAGCATTCTCACATTGGGAAACCCTCCCTTTTCTAAATTTTTCCTCCACCCTCAGGACTCAGTCTCATGCACACTCTGCCACTCCTGATAATACATATTGGCTAGGCCTTGCAACTGTTTCTTTTTAGACACAGCAATTTTTCTCACTTAAATGATTATACTTCTGTAGCTAGGGCCATTAGCATGAAAAGGTTATTTAGCCTTGAAAGCTACTGTTAGGAAGAGTAGATGCAGTGAAATCCCAAAGTGAAATCTATTTCTGGGTGGCAAACTCCTTTCTTTCTCTAAGGTATATGTGATATGATAATATTATATTGACATAAGTTGATGAAGTCAGAGTGGCCACAATTTGAGTGATTTTAGAAAGTCCATTGTCTGAGGACTAGTTTGGCAAGAGAGTATAGTTAAATCTACTAGCCAAAGATCATTTTCCTCAAGAAAAAGGGACATAGCAGGTTATACTATCATCAAGATTATGTAAGTATATTATAAGGCTTCATTGGAGTACTATCATAATTTAGACTTTTTTTATAGCCTTTCTTGTTTTACCCCCATAACCACCTGTTCGGATAATATTATCAGTATTAAAATGATAGTTATGTTAAAATGCTTTATAGCCACAGTTATTAATTTTAGATTAATCACAGATGGAAACTAATTTTCATGGGTGTAAATTATCATAATTGTAGCTAGTTTAATCATTTGGAAGCTTTCTGCATTTTTAGAACAAATTTTTAAAACCAAAAATTAAAGTTTAATATACAGTTTTGTCTTTATTGCATATAGCAATGTGTATCAAGTGTTTTATGTCCTAGAATCAAGATGATCATAAAAATGTGCTATATATATATATAGCACATTGATATATATATAGCAAATTTTTATGATCTATATATATATAATATATATATATATAATATATATATAATAAATGAAAGTGCTTAACATATACCTTAAACTATAAGTCAGTATTCATTGGTGTAGATGTCTATCTGAATTTCAAGATTCTGGGTTATGCTATATAATTCTAGCAATTCATCTCATTCAGAAGAGAACAAGTCCTAGGCTGCTTACATACTCTGCTGGACTTGTGCTAACAGTGTTAAACTTCCTAAGAAACCTCCACTGTAAACTTATTACTTTTTCCCCCAAATACTCTATTTTTAATTGATAGCTGGTGGCAAAGTGCTTCTGCTTAAAACAGAAATAATCTTAAGATGATAAAACAAGCTGTAATTAACATGTTCCAATCATAAACATCACTAGAATGGAGAACTCAATGCTCTGTTAAAGAATAATGAAGCATCAAGCTATGGATGTATCTCAGTGGATACCTGGTGGTGGAACATGTTGTGGACAATAAGAGCATTGACAGATTTGCAAGTCTTCAATTAATGACATAAAGTGTATAATAATTCAACTCAATAGACAATATAGCCAGTTTGAAAACTTCTAATCAAAGTGGAAAAAATTCCTCTTACATTAGTAAGCACCAAATCACAATGGTACTTGTATCATGCAGGATGCATTTATGAGTAGTAAGCCACTTTTATCATTTAAATCTTACTTTACTAGAAATTATGGAATTTGCATTTGGTTAAACTTAGTTTTTTTAAAAAAAGATTTATTCATTTATATGGAAGTCAGAGTTACACAGAGAGAGAAGCAGAGGCAGAGGCGGGGGGTCTTCCATCTGTTGGTTCACTTCCCAATTGGCTGCAACAGCTGGAGCTGGGCTTATCCAAGGCCAGGAGCCAGGAGCTTCTTCCAGGTCTCTCACATAGATACAGGGCCCCAAGAATTTGGGCTATCCTCTACTGATTTTCCAGGCTATAGCCGTGAACTGGAGCAGCTGGGACTCGAACTGGTGCCCATATGGGATGCCAGCACTGCAGGCAGCAGCTTTACCTGCTACACCACAGTGCCACCCCATGCTTCAACTTATAATGAACAATTTAGAGATGAAATATAAAACATATAAAGAGTGGGGGCTGACATTCTGGTGTAGCGGGTAAAGACATCTGTATTGCTGACATTTCATATGGGTGCCCCATTTGAGTCCCAGTTATTCCATTTCTGATCTGTCCCCCTGCTAATGTGCCTGGGAAAGTTGCAGAGCATTGCCCAAGTGCTTGGGTCACTGCACCCACATGGGATACCTGGAAGCATCTCTTGGCTTTTGACCAGAAACAGCATCATTTTATCTAGCAGTCATGCTCAAATAGAATGAAGTACAAGCTATGTATGGATTTCAAAATTTTTGCACCAAAATAAGTCCATCTATTTTTTTCTATGAACTTTTTGAAGCCTCAGTGTATTATAGGACCATATGGACCAAAAATGGCTTTTCCTTTGCTTACATTCATTATTTTAAAGAAAGTTCTAGGGATAGTGCTGTGGTGTAGTGGTTAATGCCAATGCCTGCAGTGCTGGTATACATTATGAGTGCCCATTTGAGACCCAGGTGCTCTACTTCTGACTCAGCCCTTTCTATGGCCTGGGAAAGCAGTAGAAGATGGCCCAAGTGCTTGTAAACATGTACCCATGTGGGAGATCAGCCCAGCTTGAGCTGTTGTGGCCATTTGGGGAGTGAACCAATGGATGGAAGTTCTCTTCCTCTGCCTCTGCCTCTTTGTAACTCTGCCTTTCAAATAAACAAACCTTTAAAAAAGGAAAGTTCTGTGGCTGAATAGTGTAGAAAATTCTAGCGCCCCCTCTCTGTCATTCCAATTGGCTCAGGGATAGAAATTCCTTGCATGACACAAAGATCCTGGTGCAGGTTGCCAAATGTGACATTTGGAGTTCTAATCATCTCTAGTGCTGGGTGGCAATTCTGTCCTTATTCCCTTAGTTGAACTTCAGGAGGGCCAATGTATTCTGTGACTAAGATGGTTTTAAATTCTGTCTCTTGTCATAACGTCCCAGGCTTCCAGCAGAAGTTCTCCCTTCACAGTAAAGAGATTGTGGCTATGTTCTTCCTGGTGCCAGCAGATGGTAAGTTTGGGAAGCAATAAAACAATGTGGGCTCATGTTTTATCAAAAAAGAAAAGATTTCATTACTTGAGCTCCTATTTGGAAGTGGAAATTATCCTAATTTAGTGTTGCTTTTCTCACATAGGATTCCTGGAACATGAAAGAGAGACAGACTATCAAACAATAGTGTATATGAGCTGGGAGAAATTATGTCAATTAACTAACCTCTTCATTTTTTACATGGGAATGTGGGACAAGCACTAGAAAATTTTCTTCTGTTCCAAGCTGAGGACTCTGCTTGAGGGTTTCTCACTCCAGGGCATATTGTTATTCCTATTCCACCAGAAAGGAACCCTTTTGCTGAGGGGACAGATATTAATTCCCTCCAAATCGAGTGTGAGTGCGATTTTCAGGTTAATTCAATCAGAATTCGATAGCCAGTCAGCTGGGAGGGGTGGATGAATCTGGAAACAGCCGGATTCCTTGTGACTAAATCAAGCCCAATATCACTAAGGACTCTTGGATTTCTTTGGCTTTTTTCATATTTTTCTTATTTATCACGGTTTGTAATGAATTTTCTGATGTGACCTTTGGATTTGAGGCTGGAATATGGAGTTCAGGGCATGGGAGGAATGGTCTTTTTCAATCAGGGCACAATTGTTGGCTTGCTCCAATTCTGGCTTTCTGTCATGGTTTTGGGTGCCTCAGCTGATTTTTGGGTTCTTGAGCGGCAATTTCCTAAATTGTTTCGGGGTCTGAGTTTGTTTTGCCTTCTTCCTTCCCAAATTTTGTATCCTGACGCAATACAAACAAGAGTTTAGACAGAGTATCCATTAGGAAATAAAAACACACAACAAATTGGCATTTCATGCTTAGAAATCTAGAGGCAACTCGACCAAGAGGAGTTTTTGTATTTTGGAAAATGAAATGGAACCCTTTTGCTGAGGGACAAGATATTAATTGCCTCCAAATCAAGTGTGAGTGCTATTTTCAGGTTAACTCAATCAGAATTCCACAGCCCAACTAACTAAAAAAAGGAAAAGAAAAGACCCAAATCATTAAAATCAGAGATAAAAAAGGAAACGTACAACAGACCCCAAAAATAAAAAGAATCATCAGAATTTACTACTAGGACTTGTCTGCCAGCAAACAGGGAAACCTATCAAGAATGGATAGATTCTGGACACATGCAACCTACCTAAATTGAACCAGGAAGACATCGAAAACCTAAACAGACCCATAACAGACAGAAATTGAAACAGTAATAAAGGCCCTCGCAACAAAGAAAAGCCCAGGACCAGATGGATTCACTGCTAAATTCTACCAGACATTTAAAGAAGAACTCACTTCAAAACTTCTCAAACTATTCAGAACAATAAAAAAAGAGGGAATCCTCCTAAATTCTTTCTATGAAGCCAGCATCACCTTAATTCCTAAGCTGGAGCATTGAAAGAGAATTACAGACCAATATCCCTGATGAACATAGTTGCAAAAATCCTCAATAAAATTCTGGCCAATAGAATGCAACAGCACATCAGAAAGATCATCCACCCAACCAAGTGGGATTTATCCCTGGTATGCAAGGATGGTTCAATGTGTGCAAAACAATCAACGTGATACACCACATTAACAGACTGCAGAAGAAAAACAATATGATTATTTCAATAGATGCAGAGAAAGCATTTGATAAAATACAACACCCGTTCATGATGAAAACTCTAAGCAAACTGGGTTTGGAAGGAACATTCGCAATACAATCAAAGCAATTTATGAAAAACCCACAGCCAACATCCTATTGAATGGGGAAATGTTGGAAGCATTTCCACTGAGATCTGGTACCAGACAGGGATGCCCACTCTCACCACCGCTATTCAATATAGTTCTGGAAGTTCTAGCCAGAGCTATTAGGCAAGAAAAAGAAATTAAAGGGATACAAATTGGGAAGGAAGAACTCAAACTATCCCTCTTTGCAGATGATATGATTCTTTAAATGGGGACACGAAGAACTCTACTAAGAGACTATTGGAACTCATAGAAGATTTTGGCAAAGTAGCAGGGTATAAAATCAATGCATAAAAATCAACAGCCTTTGTATACACAGGCAATGCCATGGCTGAGGAAGAACTTCTAAGATCAATCCCATTCACAATAGCTACAAAAACAATCAAATACTTTGGAATAAATTTAACCAAGGACATTAAAGATCTCTACAATGAAAATTACAAAACCTTAAAGAAAGAAATAGAAGAGGATACCAAAAAGTGGAAAAATCTTCCATGCTCATGGATTGGAAGAATCAATATCATCAAAATGTCCATTCTCCCAAAAGCAATTTATACATTCAATGCAATACCAATCAAGATACCGAAGACCTTCTTCTCAGATCTGGAGAAAATGATGCTGAAATTCATATGGAGACACAGGAGACCTCGAATAGCTAAAGCAATCTTGTACAACAAAAACAAAGCCAGCGGCATCACAATACCAGATTTCAGGACATACCACAGGGCAGTTGTTATCAAAACAGCATGGTACTGGTACAGAAACAGATGGATAGACCAATGGAACAGAATTGAAACACCAATCCAAACTTCTACAGCCAACTTATATTTGATGAAGGATCCAAAACCAATCCCTAGAGTAAGGACAGTCTATTCAATAAATGGTGCTGGGAAAATTGGATTTCCACATGCAGAATCATGAAGCAAGACCCCTACCTTTCACCTTACACAAAAATTCACTCAACATGTATTAAAGACTTAAATCTATGACCCAACAGCATCAAATTACTAGAGAGCATTGGAGAAACCCTTCAAGATATAGGTACTGGCAAAGACTTCTTGGAAAACACCCCAGAAGCACAAGCAGTCAAAGCCAAAATTAACATTTGGGATTGCATCAAATTGAGAAGTTTCTGTACTGCAAAAGAAACAGTCAGAAGAGTGAAGAGACAACCGACAGAATGGGAAAATATATTTGCAAACTATGCAACAGATAAAGGGTTAATAACCAGAATCTACAAAGAAATCAAGAAACTCCACAACATCAAAACAAACAACCCACTTAGGAGATGGGCCAAGGATCTCAATAGACATTTTTCAAAAGAGGAAATCCAAATGGCCAACAGGCACATGAAAAAATGTTTAAGATCACTAGCAATCAGGGAAATGCAAGTCAAAACCACAATGAGGTTTCACCTCACCCCAGTTAGAATGGCACACATTCAGAAATTTACCAACAATAGATGCTGGAAAGGATGTGGGGAAAAAGGGACACTAACACACTGTTGGTGGGAATGCAAACTGGTTAAGCCACTATGGAAGTCATTCTGGAGATTCCTCAGAAACTTGAATATAACCCTACCATTCAACCCAGCCATCCCACTCCTTGGAATTTACCCAAAGGAAATGAAATTGGCAAACAAACAAGCTGTCTGCACATTAATGTTTATTGCAGCTCAATTCACAATAGCTAAGACCTGGAACCAACCCAAATGCCCATCAACAGTACACTGGATAAAGAATTATGGGACATGTACTCTATAGAATACTACACAGCAGTCAAAAACAACGAAATCCGGTCATTTGCTACAAGATGGAGTCTGGAAAACATTATTTTGAGTGAACTAAGCCAGTCCCAAAGGGACAAATATTATATGCTCTCCCTAATCAGTGACAACTAACTGAACACCAAAGGGGAAACCTGTTGAAGTAAAATGGACACTATGAGAAACAGTAACTTGATCAGCTCTTGTCCTGTTGATGTACAATGTAATACTTTATCCATTTTAGTATTTTTTGTTCTAGTACCATTGGTTGAACTCTGTAATTAACACACAATTATTCTTAGGTGTTTAAATTTTAACTGAAAAGTGATCCCTGTTAGGAATTTGGAAAACATTATGCTGAGTGAAATAAGCCAGTCCCAAAGGGACAAATATCATATGTTCTCCCTGATAGGTGACAACCAACAGAGCACCAAATAGGAAACTTGTTAAAGTGAAATGAACACTATGAGAAACGGTGACTTGATCAGCCCTTACCTTGACTTTTGATGAACAACTTAATACGTTAACCCTCTTAGTAATTTTTTTGTTTGTTCTACTTAATACTTTTGGTTGAATACTGTAATCAATACACAGTTATTCTTAAGTGTTGAAACTTAACTGAAAAGTGATCACTGTTAAATATAAGAGTGGGAATAAGAGAGGGAAGAGATGTGCAATTTGGGACATGCTCAAGCTGACTTACCTCAAACGGTAGAGTTAGAAACATACCAGGGGATTCCAATTCAATCCCATCAAGGTGGCATGTACCAATGCCATCTCACTAGTCCCAGTGATCAATTTCTGTTCACAATTGATCGTAATGATAGGACTAACAGCCAAAGGGAGCACATAAACAAGAATAGTGTCTGCAAATACTAGCTGATAGAATAAAAAAGGGAGAGAATGATCCAACATGGGAAGTGAGATACACTGCAGACCCATAGAATGGCAGATGTCCTAAACAGCACTCTGGCCTCAGAATCAGCCCTAAAGGCATTCCGATCTGGCTGAAAATCCCATGAGAGTATTTCAGGCATGGAAAGCCAAGACACTCTGGCAAAAAAAAAAAAAAACCTAAATGAAAGATCTCCGTGAGAGAGATCCCAGTGGAAAGAATGGGTCATCAAAGAAGGAGGTACCTTTCTCTGAAGGGAGGAGAGAACTTCCACTTTGACCATGGCCTTGTCTAAATATGATCAGAGTCAGTGAACTCAGGGGGCTTCTATAGCCTTGGCAACTCATGACAAGGGCCTAGGGTGATTACTGATGCCATAAACAAGAGTGTCAATTTGTTAAGTCAACAACAGGAGTCACTGTGCACTTACTCCTCATGTAGGATCTCTGTCCTTAGTGTGCTGTACATTGAGATTTAATGCTATAACTAGTACTCAAACATTATTTTTCACTTTGTGTTTCTGTGTGGGAGCAAACTTTTGAAATCTTTACTTAATGTATGCTAAACTGATCTTCTGTATATAAAGAGAAATGAAAATGAATCTTGATGTGAATGGAAGGGGAGAGGGAGCGAGAAAGGGGAGGGTTGCGGGTGGGAGGGACGGTATGGGGGGAAGCCATTGTAATCCATATGCTGTACTTTGGAAATCTATATTCATTAAATAAAAGTTTAAAAAAAAAACCTCCATTAATTTCATCATCCTGCTTTCGCCTATCTCCTATGCCTTCACTTCCAAGTTTACATGGGAAAAGATGCTGTCATGGTTTCATTCACTCACTTTTACCTCCTCTGGTATATTGCTTAGTAGTTACTATGTTTACCACACTACCCATTGCATAGAGGAACTTGCACCCACCACAAATTTGTAATGATAATTCTGAATACAAATGTATGTGTGGTAGCCTCAATTGTTTGGACTTCTGAACATTCAATTGATGTCTATGTAAGATAAATCCACTATGAAATGATAAAGCTAAATCACAGATATGCAGGTCCAATTCTATGCAAGGAAATATAAAAATAAAAACTAATTGAATGAATCCATTTTGAAACTTATTGACAGCAGTGCACAAATAGTCAGAATATGATCAGAATACAAACCAGTTTTGAAAGTTACGTTAGGATGAGAAACTTGGGCTTTCCTTTCCCCCATTCCTATTTGACCGTAAGATAAGTTGCCATAGATTGATAATGACTTGTTTGATTACTATTGTGCTCTGACCAAAATAATAGAAACAAGTTAAATATTACCCTTTGTATGGTACACATGTGAAATGGATTTCATTTTCCAGCCAGACTTAGAAGTATCTCTCTGATTTTGCATCTGGTCCATGTTATGTAAGTAGCAGATAGGTATGGACTTGAACTTGTTTACATGGTCAGGACCATATTGATTTTGCCACCCAAGTGCCTAGATGCTGAGACCCTACAGAAAATACTTTCATTACATTCTGCATGGGCTGCGATTTGGTTTAACTTACTAACTTAACATGTGGGATCTGGGTCATAGGATCCAGAACACCAGAGAGAAAACACTGGTTGTAAGTGCATGTTAGTGTGGTACACACCCATCAAATGTGCCTCTGCATCTACCAAACCCTCACAGACAGGAAGAGCTTAAGGATTACTTTACTCCAAACATGGGACCCACTCCATGGGAATGCAGTATACACATATAACTGCAATAGACTGTTCCACACTGGTGACAATATAAATATACTAGAGGACTGGCACTGTGTCTTTTTTCTTCATTCCTCTATCCTCAGTACTCCAAACTGTATCTGTGACAAAGACTACCACAGTGAATATTAAAGTGAGTATACCATCACTGGGTTACATTCATGACAGTTGCCTAGAGGCATTTCTTCAATCAGTTACTATTAGGATGTTACATGAGTTCTATAGTGATTCCAATTCAAATAAAATTAGTAAGGCAATGTAATAGCTTCCTCTCATGCTTACACATACTCCCTAAAGTCCCATGTGTTCAATTTCATGATATTATCAAAATCAGTCACATATGGGTCAATTTTTCATGACACCTCATAGGAAACAACGCTGATATACCAAAGCATGGAATTATGATATATCTCAATTATGATTACATTTCTTTCTTGTGGGTATTGTACATGTATCAACCAAAGAGTTGTAATGAAGAACCTGTAAATAAATATAGAATTTTGGTAACCTGTGCAAGAACCTGCTTGATAGCAGAGAATGGGTTGTCTATAAAGAAGTGTGAGAATATTATGAGAATTTTGTTCTAAGGAGAAAACACAAATCAGAAAGTGCCATTCTCACTTTCCATGTGTAAGTGAATGCATGTATCATTGTGGGTATTTATTTCATTTGGTTCAGAATCTCTGCAGATAAAAATCAAAATCACAGGGCCTGAAAAACAGGCAAAATATATGTGATTATTATTTGTCAAGAACTAGCATAAGGGTGATTCATCACCAGATCTTGTCAGTTTGTAAAAGTTGGCTAAAATGCACACCAACAGGGAGTGTTGGGTAATAGGAGAATTTGTCTTCATTCTCATCACTCCCCAGATACTGATTTTTATGTTTGTCTTATTGGGCTAAGTCCAAGCCCCTGCTTCTGCATGTACAAGTCATGGAAGAATTGTAACCAAACTCTGTAGACACAACTGCATGCTTTAAGTAAATGCTTTCTCAGTAGGTTAGCCAAAGAATGTTTTCCATGAGAATAATAATATTTTTCAATCTGTGTAAGGATTTTCTCCAAAGTATACCTGGAAGCCTATTTACGACTGAGCTGTATGAAAAATTTATTGGTGCTATGGATGAAGGGAATAAGAAGGCCAGAATTTCCATAATTCACAGGTGATGATGTAATACCTATTCTCCTGGATATGTCTGAAAAACACAACCAGTGCAAACTTGGAAAAATATCAGCTTCTGTTTTATCAATTTATCTAGTCAACTCATTACTTAGGAAAAGGACTTCATTGGGTGATACACGTGGAGGCTAGATTAGAAAGGAAAGGAGGCCTTGATATTGTCAGTGAGTCCATGTTTCTCTCTTAACATTATGAACCTGGAGGACTTGACCTTTGTACACATCTTGGACTATAATATATTTATACAAAAATAAATCCTTTGGTTCAATGCACATGTAAGAGAATTGAGCAGTGTTCTTTGTGTAACATTGTCAACATAGACCCACCAGTCTACTGGAGCTCAGGAATTGAATTCATTGAAAAATTTTCAAACATATTCATACCTTGAGTGAATTTCTAAGATAACTGATAGCCTTTGAGTGCTTGCCACAAAGCAATGTTGCTTTGCTACTACCTTATAAACCTAAGGAAACCATTCCATGCAATTTTTGTTATTAACAGATTTTCAGTTTGGCACATTCTGGAATGCCAGATATTTAAAATATATTTATGTTATATTAGCTATTTATAATATTTACTGAATTTAAGACATGATATAATGTATTCACAGAAACATTGAAGACAATATTTTGATGACACTGATACATTCTTCTCTATTTTCATTCGTTTTGTCAATAGTGACCAAAACAATGTGCTCCATTTTGTATGTGAATGCAAGGTTCTTAGTTAAATTCTTGCTTTAAGAGTACCTTTTTCTGTGTTTAGGCTTTTAGATCAGCTGCCCGAAATGAATTTTCATCTCTTAGAATGCTTATTCATATGTTTATACAAGATTGCACATTCACCACTCAATAATATGACATCTTCTGATTTGTCACTGCACATGACCTCAAGCCTTCTTTGGATACCCATTTCCAGAAACTCAGAAAGAGGAATGGAATGGCAGAGAAAGGTAATGTCTCTACTTTGAATCTGAAATCCTATGTATTAATTCTGATGGACCATTTTTTAATTACATACTTTAAGTACTGCTCTGAAGGGAAAGAGTCATTCATCCATTTGGCAACTGTGGGCAGGTGGGATATTCACCAGGACACTGAGTGCATTGAGTCACTCCACCTTTCTTATGAAGGATTCAATCACTAGAGACATACTACCATAGAGAGCAATGTCATACCATGTGCTAGAAATGAACTTGGACATTGAGGTTGGACAAAACCAGGTCAAGTCTGGGTTTCACCACTGAAGATTGTGCAACAGTATACAAAATTTCCATTTTAGACATTCTTACCTAAGTAATGTCAATTATATTGACAACAGGAACGAGGTGACACAACCAAGGTGGCCTGAACAAAAGTGGTCACCTGCATTTAGCTTATTCTGCTGATTGTTATTCATTAAGAGAGAGGGTAGGTTCTGATTTCATCTCTGCTGGTGGAATATAAAAACTAAGAACATCCTCATGGAATCACAACAAGCAAGGTTGAGGTGAGGCAGTACAATGCACAAGGAGAGACTACAGTTAGGCAGGCAGAAATTTTCCTTCAACATTCTCCTTTCTTGTTGAAAAGATTCACTGATGCTCTGTTTGCCAAACTGAGGATACTTTACTTAAGAAGGGAATTTCCCACGGATGTTTTTGTTGGGTATGTCACAAATTTGGGAATGGTGATACATATCTTCACTTCAAATATCATTAGGAAGACTTACTGGAAATGATACTATCTGTAAACAGGTAGTCAATGAAATAAAACTGCAAATAATTTGAACCACAAATGATAATGTAATGTACTGATAAGAAGTATTTATTTTTATTTATATTTTTATAAATGTAAAAAGATTTAATGTAGTTCAGAGACAATTATAAAAATATAATGAATCCTCCCTTCCTTACATCTTCCCAATCTTTCTTTTTTAGTTTTTGTGATATTTCTATTACTTTATACCAAAAGGCTTATTGCTCCACTAAATTAACAGTTCAAAAGATAAAAACAAAAAGACCACTGTTTTGCATGAAAAAAGATAAGGGCTATAAACAATAATCAGATTGAAAGATCCCAATTTTATAATTCAAGTAAAATTTTATACTCTATATATTAACCATCACAAATCAGAGAAAACATGATTTTGTTTCTTTTTTGAGTCTGGCTTATTGCACTAAGCATATTGATATCTCATTGCACCCATTTTGTTTTATTCTTTTTAAAAGATTTGTGCCCAAGTATTCTGGATTTTTCACATCATTTCATACAGAAAATGGGTTCATATATTTTATGTCAACTCAGTTGTTTTAGAATTCTAAATGTCATATTTTTGTGGGTTATAAGATTCTTATGTGTTTTACGATTTATAGCAATGTCAAATGTAAAAGTACATTCTTTTGTTGCCCTTCATCTAACAGGTTACTCTTATACAATTTCTAATTGATAACTGCAAAAATATTTTTGGACATAGACTGACCTCCTGCATGGGAGGACACACAAAATATGAGGACACCTTCCAGGAACTTTTAGGTATAATGAATCATTTAACTTCCCTTGATTACAAATGGAGACAACCGCTGGTCATGAGAGATTCTTAGATAGTGTCTCCCTTGGAGTTCACGGCATGTCCAAAGGGCAGTGAGGTGGGACCCAGGAACACTTCTGCTCCTTGTTCAAAGTATGACTCATAGGTCAAGGATAGTTTTCACATTGTTGTGAGACAAAGAAAAATATAAAGTGATGCACTGGATTTCAGAAAATAGTGTCAATTCTAGCTGCCTCAAGATACATCACATTGTATGACATAGGGGCTAGGATCCTACAACAGGTAGGTGGAACCCTGTATGAGATTATCTCAGCAAGTATGAAGATTAATGGAATTTAAAATGTTAGTTTCTTTAAATTTATTAAGCTAAGGCAGAAACCCTCTGGGAGAGAGAGATCCCTTCCACTGGTTTGGTCCTCTACGGAATATATCATGTAGGGTTGCATTGGTCCAAAGTCAGAAGCAAGGAGCTTACTGAAGCTTTTCCCCATGGGTAGAAGGAATCCAGGTAATCCAGTCAACACTACAGTTTTATCTTATTTTCATAGAAAATATTTTGAAATTCAGGCCTTGTTTTTTCATATTTACTTTCCATATACAGGGAAAATCATTTTTTGAACCAATACACTTTTGTCAGCAAAATATAATCATATTTTTAATTCCATTTTTCATGAGGAGTTTGAAGTTCTCTATACATATAATCAATGTGCTCTAGATTAAACTAAACTAAGGAGCTCACAGCACTACCTTTTAATTTCCTTCCCCCTTCTTACTCAGTGACCCCTGAGGCCCATGGATATTCTCAATTTCCATAGAAAAGTTTCTAAGAGAATCACAATCCTTGAGCAGAATAGCTTCTGTTTTGATGTTCTGCTTTCCAAAATGTAAAACATTGTGCCATAATTTTCTTGCTGCATTAATGTCATCTTCTCTGTCAGCCTCAGTTTTTGAACTCTAAAATAATGATAAAAGCAATACCTAAATTTTAGGATTGCTTTAAGGGATGAATGAGATAGTGGCTAAAAATTAATTTAATTGGGATAAAAGGAGAATTCATAGGGCTAGTAGAGTTTTTTTTTTTTTTTGAAACTTAAACTAACTAGTACTAGTCAAATCTAGCCAGTGATAGCTTACAGGTTCTCCATTTAATAGGGTAGAGTTTGGGTGAAATTTTTGAGGATATCTATTTTGGTTCCTTCACATTTTTGCCCTTTCCTGACTTTATGACATCTACCTCATTGCTTAGGAGAAATATTTAGGGAAATCCAATTCATTAGCAAGTGGGAGGACTATAGAATTTGAGACTATAGGTAGTAAAGCAACATTTTGTTTTTCATTCAACAGAGAAAATGGAGCTATCTGTTGACTCTGAGCTCATAGAAGTCCCATGCATCAACTAGAAGACCCAAATACGGAAGGATGGAAAGGCCACATATAGTATGGGCCCATCTAACTCTTTGTATTCTACTTTCTGAACATCTACATACTTACATATGATTTTTTTAACCCTACACTTCTTTTCACATTATTCTAAGACCATTTTAAAAATATTTATTGGTCATTTTGGAAAATCTTTTTCTGTCTGTCTGTCTTTCAAATAAAATGAATAAATAAAATTTTAAAACACAAAAAAAATATTTATTGGACTTTTCTAAATTTAGCTGACATCTTAAACTTCTGTCTAGATAAAATGGATTTCTTGGTAAAAGACTGGTCATAAGACACCTGAAAAGAAGACCAACTTTTTTTTTTTTTTTTGACAGGCAGAGTGGACAGTGAGAGAGAGAGACAGAGAGAAAGGTCTTCCTTTGCCGTTGGTTCACCCTCCAATGGCCGCCGCGGCCGGCGCACCGCGCTGATCCGATGGCAGGAGCCAGGAGCCAGGTGCTTTTCCTGGTCTCCCATGGGGTGCAGGGCCCAAGCACCTGGGCCATCCTCCACTGCACTCCCTGGCCACAGCAGAGAGCTGGCCTGGAAGAGGGGCAACCGGGACAGAATCCGGCGCCCCGACTGGGACTAGAACCCGGTGTGCCGGCGCCGCTAGGCGGAGGATTAGCCTAGTGAGCCGCGGCGCCGGCTCAGACCAACTTTTTGCTTCATGTTTAACATTACTTGATCTTAATGGAACATTCAGTGAGCAGCTTCTAACATATGAGCTCATCTTGTTAGATCTTAGTTTTACCATCAACCATACACAAGGAAGACTTGAAATGGTTCCTTCGAAAATGGTATAGAAAGATTAAATGGGGCGGAGCCAAGATGGCAGAATAGTGAGGGTGCACACCGATAGTCCGGGAAAAGATAGTTTAATAAAAGTGGAGTTACGGTAGCCTCAGGAAAAGGATCAGGAAAAAATTGAAGAGGAAACTCTTCCGGATCTAGTGGTTCTGACTCAGAGGACCTATGGAGAGAACAAGGTCGCCCACCGCATGGAAGCTGAGCCGTGGAAGCCGCCGGAGCCATGGGAGCCACCAGAGCCGCCGGAGCTGCCGGAGCTGCCAGAACTGCAGAGTCTACGCGCCAGCACTGGAAGGGGAGGTGAGACAAAAACCTCTCAGTAACCCGAGACATTGGTGGGGAAAGGCAGAAAGAGCCTGCAGAGAATGAGGCCTGAAACCCCACTGGGGAAAGTTCACCAGGATGGCTGCAGGAGAGAAAAAATCGAATAAATAAGGGGAACCGGCATGGACATTTAGCCTCTCCACTCACCTTACAAAGCCAAGCAAGACAAAGGACAGGCGCCATTTTATGTAAGAAGGCGGTGCGCACCATTTTGCATATGTAAAGCAGGTGCCCCTCATTAGCCAAGCAGAAAAATCTGACTCTGGTAAGCAAACGAATACCCACAGAGGCCAGATTTCATACATCAACTACTCTCAATTCCACTCAGCTGTGTGGAATTACTTCCCAACTGAGTCAAAAAAAAAAAAAGAGAGAGAGAGAGAGAGCAAGAGAACAATCAGGGTGAATCACCTTTGGAACACCCTTAACCCGAAAAAAACAAACAGAGTTCTCTGGCCACACCCATCACAGCCTCTAAAGATCCATCAAAAGCAGACAGTCCTCTTAATCTAGAGTCACAGTATAACGAGAAAAAAAAAACAAAGAATATCTCCAATATGCCAAACAACAAATGCAAAAGCCGAGGTAACAAGAACAAGGAAGACACTATGATGCCCCCAAATGAAATAGACACCCCAATTCAAGATTATGAAGATGATGACATAGAAGAAATGCAAGAAGCAGATCTCAAAAAATTGATAAGAACATTAAGAAGTTCTCAAAAACAAATTCTTGAACTACAGAAATCCTTAATGGACAAGAGAGAAAATCTCTCTCATGAAAATGAAATATTAAGGAGGAATCAAAATGAAATGAAACAACTAGTAGAAAATGCAACTGTGATAGTGATGAGAAATCATAATGAAGTGAAGAATTCAATAGATCAAATGACAAACACATTAGAGAGCCTTAAAAACAGAATGGGTGAAACAGAAGAGAGAATATCAGACTTAGAAGACAGAGCACAGGAAAATATACAATCAAACCAAAGAAAAGAAGACGAAATGAGAAATCTAACAACTATTGTTGGGAATCTTCATGGTACTATTAAAAAACCCAACATTCGGGTTCTAGGAGTTCCTGAAGGCATGGAAAGGGAGAAAGGATTAGAAGGCCTTTTTAGTGAGATATTAGCAGAAAATTTCCCAGATTTGGGGAAAGACAGAGACATCCTAGTACAGAAAGCTCACAGAACTCCTAATAAACATGACCAAAAGAGATACTCACCACGACACGTTGTAATTAAACTCACCGCAGTGAAACATAAAGAAAAGATCCTAAAATGTGCAAGAGAGAAACGTCAGATTACTCTCAGAGGATCTCCAATCAGACTCACAGCTGACTTCTCATCAGAAACCCTACAAGCTAGGAGGGAATGGCGAGATATAGCCCAGGTACTAACAGAGAAAAACTGACAGCCCAGAATATTATATCCTGCTAAGCTCTCATTTGTGAATGAAGGTGAAATAAACACCTTTCACAGGAAACAAAAATTGAAAGAATTTGTCACCACTCATCCAGCCCTGCAAAAGATGCTTAAAGATGTGTTACACACAGAAACAAAGAAACACGGTCATCAATATGAAAGAAGGTAAATGAAGCAAATCTCACACCAAAAGATCACAGGAAGCTCAAAACATATATCAGAAAATATCTTTGGCAAATGGCAGTGCAAAGTTACCACTTATCATTAGTCACATTGAACATTAATGGCCTGAACTGTCCAGTTAAAAGACACAGATTGGCTGATTGGGTTAAGGAACAAAACCCATCTATTTGCTGCTTACAAGAAACACATCTTTCCAACAAAGGTGCATACAGACTGAAAGTGAAAGGCTGGAAAAAGATATACCATGCCAACAGAAATGAAAAAAGAGCGGGCATAGCCATCTTAATATCGGACAACATAAACTTTACCACAAAAACTGTTAGGAGAGACAAAGAGGGGCACTATATAATGATAAGGGATCAATTCAACAGGAAAATATAATGATTATCAATGTATATGCACCTAATTACAGGGCACCAGTTTATTTAAAAGATTTGTTAAGGGACTTAAAGGGAGACTTAGACCCCAATACAATAGTACTGGGAGACTTCAATACCCCACTCTCAGAAATAGACAGATCAACAGGACAGAAGATCAACAAGGATACAGTAGATTTAAAAGACACTATAGCCCAAATGGATCTAACAGATATCTACAGAACTTTTCACCCTACATAGAAAGCATTTACATTCTTCTCAGCAGTACATGGAACCTTCTCTAGGATTGACCACATACTAGGCCATAAAGCAAGTCTAGCAAATTCAAAAGAATTAGAATCATACCATGCAGCTTCTCAGACCATAAAGGAATGAAGTTGGAAATTAGCAACTCAGGAATCCCTAGAGCATATACAAACGCATGGAGATTGAACAACATGCGCCTGAATGAACAATGGGTCATAGAAGAAATTAAAAGAGAAATCAAAAATTTTCTGGAAGTAAATGAGGATAACAGCACAACATACCAAAACTTATGAGATACAGCAAAAGCAGTGTTAGGAGGAAAGTTTATATCAATAGGTGCCCACATCAAGAAATTGGAAAGGCACCAAATAGATGAGCTTTCAATGCATCGCAAGGATCTAGAAAACCTGCAGCAAACCAGACCCAAATCTAGTAGGAGAAGAGAAATAATTAAAATCAGAGAAGAAAACAACAGGATTGAATCCAAAAAAAATTACAAAAAATCAGCCAAACGAGGAGCTGGTTTTTTGAAAAAATAAACAAAATTGACACCCCATTGGCCCAACTAACGAAAAACAGAAGAGAAAAGAACCAAATCATTAAAATCAGAGATAAAAAAGGAAACATAACAACAGACACCACAGAAATAAAAAGAATCATCAGAAATTACTACAAGGACCTGTATGCCAGCAAACAGGGAAACCTATCAGAAATGGATATATTCTGGACACATGCAACCTACCTGAATTGAACCAGGAAGACATCGAAAACCTAAACAGACCCATAACTGAGACAGAAATTGAAACAGTAATAAAGGCCCTCCCAACAAAGAAAAGCCCAGGACCATATGGATACACTGCTGAATTCTACCAGGCATTTAAAGAAGAACTAACTCCAATTCTCAAACTATTCAGAACAATCGAAAAAGAGGGAATCCTCCTAAATTCTTTCTATGAAGCCAGCATCACCTTAATTCCTAAGCCGGAAAAAGATGCAGCATTGAAAGAAAATTACAGACCAATATCCCTGATGAACATAGATGCAAAAATCCTCAATAAAATTCTCGCCAATAGAATGCAACAACACATGAGAAAGATCATCCATCCAGACCAAGTGGGATTTATCCCTGGTATGCAGGGATGGTTCAACATTTGCAATCAGTCTATGTGATACACCACATTAACAGACTGCAGAAGAAAAACCATATGATTACCTCAATAGACACCGAGAAAGCATTTGATAAAATACAACACCCGTTCATGATGAAAACTCTAAGCAAACTGGGTATGGAAGGAACATTCCTCAATATAACCAAAACAATTTATTAAAAACCCATGGCCAACATCATATTGAATGGGGAAAAGTTGGAAGCATTTCCACTGAGATCTGGTACCAAACAGGGATGCCCACTCTCACCACCGCTATTCAATATAGTTCTGGAGGTTCTAGCCAGAGCTATTAGGCAAGAAAAAGAAATTAAAGGGATACAAATTGGGAAGGAAGAACTCAAACTATCCCTCTTTGCAGATGATATGATTCTTTATTTAGGGGACCCAAAGAACTCTACTAAGAGAATATTGGAACTCATAGAAGAGTTTGGCAAAGTAGCAGTATATAAAATCAATGCACAAAAATCAACAGCCTTTGTATACAAAGGAAATACCACGGCTGAGAGGAACTTCTAAGATCAATCCCATTCACAATAGCCACAAAAACAATCAAATACCTTGGAATAAAATTAACCAAAGATGTTAAGACCTCTACGATGAAAATTACAAAACCTTAAAGAAAGAAATAGAAGAGGATACCAAAAAGTGGAAAAATCTTCCATGCTCATGGATTGGAAGAATCAATATCATCAAAATGTCCATTCTCCCAAAAGCAATTTATACATTCAATGCAATACCAATCAAGATACCGAAGACCTTCTTCTCAGATCTGGAGAAAATGATGCTGAAATTCATATGGAGACACAGGGGACCTCGAATAGCTAAAGCAATCTTGTACAACAAAAACAAAGCCAGCGGCATCACAATACCAGATTTCAGGACATACCACAGGGCAGTTGTTATCAAAACAGCATGGTACTGGTACAGAAACAGATGGATAGACCAATGGAACAGAATTGAAACACCAGAAATCAATCCAAACATCTACAGCCAACTCATATTTGATCGAAAATCCAAAACCAATCCCTAGAGTAAGGACAGTCTATTCAATAAATGGTGCTGGGAAAATTGGATTTCCACATGCAGAATCATGAAGCAAGACCCCTACCTTTCACCTTACACAAAAATTCACTCAACATGAATTAAAGACTTAAATCTATGACCCAACAGCATCAAATTACTAGAGAGCATTGGAGAAACCCTTCAAGATATAGGTACTGGCAAAGACTTCTTGGAAAACACCCCAGAAGCACAAGCAGTCAAAGCCAAAATTAACATTTGGGATTGCATCAAATTGAGAAGTTTCTGTACTGCAAAAGAAACAGAATGCAAAGTGAAGAGACAACCAACAGAATGGGAAAATATATTTGCAAACTATGCAACTGATAAAGGGTTGATAACCAGAATCTACAAAGAAATCAAGAAACTCCACAACATCAAAACAAACAACCCACTTAGGAGATGGGCCAAGGATCTCAATAGACATTTTTCAAAAGAGGAAATCCAAATGGCCAACAGACACATGAAAAAATGTTTAAGATCACTAGCTATCAGGGAAATGCAAATCAAAACCACAATGAGGTTTCACCTCACCCCTGTTAGAATGGCTCACATTCAGAATCTACCAATAATAGATGCTGGAGAGGATGTGGGGAAAAAGGACACTAACCCACTGTTGGTGGGAATGCAAACTGGTTAAGCCACTATGGAAGTCAGTCTGGAGATTCCTCAGAAACCTGAATATAACCCTACCGTTCGACCCAGCCATCCCACTCCTTGGAATTTACCCAAAGGAAATCAAATTGGCAAACAAAGAAGCTGTCTGCACCTTAATGTTTATTGCAGCTCAATTCACAATAGCTAAGACCTGGAACCAACCCAAATGCCCATCAACAGTACACTGGATAAAGAAATTATGGGACATGACTCTATAGAATACTACACAGCAGTCAAAAACAACGAAATCCGGTCATTGCAACAAGATGGAGGAATTTGGAAAACATCATGCTGAGTGAATTAAGCCAGTCCCAAAGGGGCAAATATCATATGGTCTCCCTGATCAGAGACAACTAACTGAGCACCAAAAGGGAAACTTGTTGAAATGAAATTGACACTATAAGAAACAGTGACTTGATCAGCTCTTTTCCTGACGGTTGATTTACAATGTAATGCTTTATCCATTTTAGTATTTTTTTGTTCTAGTACCATTGGTTGAACTCTGTGATTAACACACAATTATTCTTAGGTGTTTAAATTTTAACTGAAAAGTGATCCCTGTTAGGAATCTGGAAAGCATTATGCTGAGTGAAATAAGCCAGTCCCAAAGAGACAAATACCATCTGTTCTCCCTGATCGGGGACAACTAACTGAGCACCAAAAAGGAAACCTGTTAAAGTGAAATGAACACTATGAGAAACGGTGACTTGATCAGCCCTTGCCCTGACTGTTGATGAACAACTTAACACATTATCCCTCTTAGTATTTTCTTTGTTTGTTCTACTTAATAGTTTTGGTTGAATACTGTAATAAATACACAGTGATTCTCAAGTGTTGAAACTTAACTGAAAAGTGATCGCTGTTAAATATAAGAGTGGGAGTAAGAGAGGGAAGATATATGCAATTCGGGATATGCTCAAGCTGACTTAACTCAAACGGAAGAATTAGAAACATACCAGGGGATTCCAATTCAATCCCATCAAGGTGGCATGCACCAATGCCATCTCACTAGTCCCGGTGATCAATTTCTGTTCACAACTGATCATAATGATAGGACTAACAGCCAAAGGGATCACATAAACAAGACTAGTGTCTGCAAATATTAGCTGATAGAAATAAAAAGGGAGATAACGATCCAACATGGGAAGCGAGATACACAGCAGACCCATAGAATGGCAGATGTCCTAAACAGCACTCTGGCCTCAGAATCAGCCCTTAAGGCACGTGGGTCTGGCTGAAAAGCCCATGAGAGTATTACAGGCATGGAAAGCCAAAACACTCACAAAAAAAAAAAAACCTACATGAAAGATCTCTGTGAGTGAGATCCCAGTGAAAAGAACAGGTCATCAAAGAAGGAGGTACCTTTCTCTGAAGGGAGGAGAGAACTTCCACTTTGACTACGACCGTGTCTAAATATGATCAGAGCTGGTGAACTCAAAAGGCTTCCATAGCCTTGGCAACTCCTGACAAGAGCCTAGGGTGATTACTGATGCCATAAACAAGAGTGTCAATTTGTTAAGTAAACAACAGGAGTCACTGTGCACTTACTCCTCATGTAGGATCTCTGTCCTTAATGTGCTGTACATTGTGATTTAATGCTATAACTAGGACTCAAACAGTATATTTCACTTTGTGTTTCTGTGTGGGAGCAAACTGTTGAAATCTTTACTTAATATATGCTCAACTGATCTTCTGTATATAAAGAGAAATGAAAATGAATCTTGATGTGAATGGAAGGGGAGAGGGAGCGGAAAGGGGAGGGTTGCAGGTGGGAGGGAAGTTATGGGGGAGGGGAAAGCCATTGTAATCCATACGCTGTACTTTGGAAATTTATATTCATTAAATAAAAGTTTAAAAATAAATAAATAAATAAATTGATAAAAAAAAGAATAGTGGCTACAACAAATTTTTATGTGACAAGATGGTTGACAACAGCTAAACAAAACAGTATTATTGGGTTAGTTCAGGAGCTCACAACTGCCTTAGCTTAGTTACAAATGAAATGGGATTCCCTTAAGTACTCCTACAATATTGTAAAAAGAATGCTACCCCTGATACAACTTCAGCTTTGGAAAGGACAGATGGCTCTTCAGCCGTGACTAGAAGAGAAAACCACAGTAACTCGCTTTAGATGGTACGAATCAGATCTTGGTTGAGGGCCAGAACAAGGCATTCTGAAGGAGGATGCAGTCAGGCAATTTTGGCTCAATGCCTTGGAAGTAAGAAACTGCGGTAAGGATGACTGGTTCAAGCGAAGAACCACCTCCACTGCTGTCATTTGGCACCAAGCTATGGCACCTCTCCTCTGCAATGCTGTAACCGCCTCTCAACGGTTCTCTTGCTTTCACCCTCACCATCTGGAGTCTGTCTTCCAGACTATCCAAGGTGAGCCTCCACAAGCATGTCACAAAATGTTGCTGCTTAGCTCAAAACCCTGCTTCAACACACTCAGCTAATTCAAGTCCACAAGGATGGACGTGACCCTTCTCCTATCACATTTCTGATCTCCTTTCCTGCACCTCCCTTCCCTCTTGCCATAGAGACCTCCTGAAGCTGCTGCTATCTGTTGCAGGTGGCAAAGGCTCCTCCCATGCCCCAGCAGAACACACAAGACCAACTCCCTCTCACCTTCAAGTTTTTGCTCACATCTGACCCTCTCAGGTTGGTCTTACTCCACCTACAACTGCACATTCCATACACTCTCCTCTTTTTGCTCCTATTAATCTATCATTTGTTTATTATGTTTATTGTTTATTTCTGCCTTCTGCCACTAGAAGGCAAGTTTCATTAGGGCAAGCATTTTTTATGGAGAAGGACTGGGTATGTAGTAGGCATCTAATCTATATTTGCTTGATGAATAATGTTCACATTCTTGCTTTCCAAGAAATAAATGGGGTCAGGGAGCATCCTCACCTATAACAGAGTCATACTCAAGCCACACGCTGGTGAGTAGCTCCCTCTTTTAGCCCACTTACCACCAGGGTATATAACAGTGTGTCTTGGGGTGGAGCCTTGCATGAGAGAGAAAGAGAACTTACAAACTTGTAGCTAATGTCAGAAGGTAGATCTCTCCCCCTCTTAGAAGTCTTCTTTTGGTCTTTATTTCCTTTTAGATGGTTTCTTTCATGGAACATTACTGGTTGAGTTGTGCCCAACAGCAAATTCCTATGTTGATGTCCTAGCCATCCAGGCCTCTGAATGTCACTGTAATTGAAAACAAAGTCATTGCAAATGCAATTATTTATAAGTTAAGGTAAGCCCGTTTGTAACATGAATGTTCTTATTAAAGGAGGAGATTTGGATTCAGAGATTTGCAAAGAAATAAGCCCATGTGGAGACACAGGAAGATGGCCAACTGCAGGACAAGGAGAGAGGCTTGATACAGACCTTTTTCTAAGAGCCTTCAGAAGCAACTAGCCCTGCTAAAACCCTGATCTTGGACTTCTAGGCAAAATCAGTTTCTGTTTCTAAGCTACCATCTCTGGTACTACTTTGCTATCGTGGCAAATGAATACAGACCAACATGGAATCAAAGGCCCAGGGAAGCCGCCTCATTACCACCCTTTGGAACAGTAAGAGCTAGAATTATAGAAGGTAGATGTAAGCCTGGGCAAAAGGAATCTGGGAGCCTCATCCTGGAAACTCCAGCCAGTGTTCAAGCTGTCTTCAGTATGGATGAGCTTGCAAGGTCACAGAATGGCTCCATAAGACTCAGTATGCATACACATAGAGCACCTAGCCAAGATTCCTTAAAACATATAGCTACATTAGGTATCTGTTTGGTTGAAGAATTCTATGCTCCAGTAAAATAGCAACTAACAGTTATCTACTCCCTATTTCTCCATATACTGGCATGTGGAGAGTCTTTTTTTTTTTTTGACAGGCAGAGTGGACAGTGAGAGAGAGAGACAGAAAGGTCTTCCTTTTTGCCGTTGGTTCACCCTCCAATTGCCGCGGCGGCCAGCACACTGCAGCCAGCACACCACGCTGATCCGATAGCAGGAGCCAGGTACTTCTGCTGGTCTCCCATGGGGTGCAGGGCCCAAGTACCCGGGCCATCCTCCACTGCACTTCCCTGGCCACAGCAGGGAAGCACTTGGGCCATCTTTCCCAGGCACATTAGCAGGGAGTTGCATTGGGATGCTAGCACCAGAGGTGGTGGCTTGACTCGCCAAGCCACAGAGCTAGTCCTTACTTTTTTAAAGATTTATTTACTTGGTTCTCTGAAAGGGAGAGAGAGAGAGAAATATTCAGTTCACTGGTTCACTCCCCAAATGTCCACAACAGCCAGGGCTGGGCTGAATCCAAGAGTCTGAAACTTCATCCTAATTACCCACATGGATTGCAGGAGCCCAAGTACTTGGGCCTTCATCCACTGCTCCCAAACACACTAACAAGGAGCTGGATAGCAAGTGGATCAGCCAGGGCTTACTGGTACTCTGATATAGGATGCAGGGGTAGCAAGTGGTGGTTTAATCCACTGTGCCACAGCATGGTCCATACCTTATATCTTTATGGGGAGGAGTAAACACATTACATATGGAGTGATTTATAGTTGCAATTGTTTTTGGATCCAAGGAAACCTCTATCAGTCAGCTGAACAGTACAATTTGATCTGTATGGCTCACTAGTCTCATGGGACAAACAGTTAAGCTAACTATGCATGGGTGAAAAAAATAAGAAGTTGGTGGTACCTGGCCTTGACTGACAGTGAAAGCAAAGGAGGAAAAGTCTGTATTTGGCTTTGTCACAGATAAACAAGGGAATCATCTGTAAGTCTTTTCATAGCCATGAAGAAAAGAAGCAAATTTAAGTCCCCTATACATAAGCAAGTCTTATTGAACTCAGAGAGAACCACTGCTATAAGCTATCTCTCCCAAACACAAAAGTATGGAGGGATTTCTTGTCTATCACTCTGCCAGGAGCACAGGGCCTATGTATGTCATTGCATGATATGGAGAAAGAGGCTCTTTCCCAAGACAAGATTTATTTATTTACTCAGAAACTAGACTTTAATTAGTGTAACAAATAAAATATTTTCTGACAACATTTAAGGCTTAGAAAAATATCAAAGGCAATAGAATGAAGGAAACCTAAGACATTTTTGAAAGGGTACGTGAGACTCTTGGGACAAATTCTTCCCTGAATATAGTTAAAATCTTGAATAGAGAAAAATTTTTAAATAAACATGGAGTTCTAAGAGCTGATTGTATAGTGGGGAGTTGCCAAACAAAAGTCCATAGGGAAAGACAAAACTCCAAGAAACAGAATGTAAGCACACACACAGGACACTTCGTTTTTATTTTTTTAAACTTTTAAGCATTCATTTATTTGAGAAGCAGAGAGAGAGAAATACAGACAGATAGGCAGATTCACAAAGAGCTGGTTCACTCCCCAAATTCCAAATGCCCACAATGACCATGGCAGGGCCAAGCCAAAGGCAAGAGCCAGGGACTTCATTCAGGTCTCCTACAAGGGTTGGTGAGTGATGAAGACCCAACTATTTGAGCCATGACCTTCTGTTTCCTGCTATCCATGTTAGCAGGAAACTGGAATTGAGAGTTGAGCTAGGATTGGAACCCAGGCACTCCGATGTGGCACATCTGCTTATTAACTATTAGGCCAAATACCCAACCTGCCACTTTATTTTTGAAGGCATTTATTGAATCTAAAAAACATTAACCTTGGCTGTATAGTCTGTGTCAAGAGGAGACCCTAAGTCAAGACTCAGTGCCCAATTAAGTTCTAAAGTCTTATAGAAAACTTCCCAAATGCCCTAATAGGAAACTTCCAATGCTCCATCCTCAGATGTTCACCAAAATAAAACAGTTCCTGTCACCTTCAACCTCCACCATGGTGCTACATAGAAGTCAGTCGTGGTATTAAGCTGAACAGTAAAAGGAGGAAAGAACAAGAACTCAGTCCTCACAATTATTTTCAATCTGGGGCAGGAGGATTGCGGGTGTTAATGAGAAAATGCAATTTCCAAAGAACATCCACTTTGGATTTGGATTAATACATCTGGCATAAGTAAATGAAAATCCCTCTACTTAAAAAGACACATTCTTTCCAGAGCTTGGATGTTGCCACAAATAATATTCAAAAGCGGTAAGCAGCCAAGTCAAAGCTAACTGATTTCACAGGGAAACAATGCACCAACAGTGAGAACCATGAGAAAACAATCACACAAGCATTTGCCATCATAAGTTGGTATTCTCAAGGATTTGGTTACAGGATCAAACATACCAAAATCTGAAGATGCTCAAGTCCCTTATATAAAATGGTGTAGTATTTGCACATAACTGATGCGCATCCTCCCATATACTTAAAATTACTAAATTACTTGTAGTAGTTATTGCAATGAAAATGCCTTAAATAGTTTCAGGCTGTATTTTCAGGTAATAATGAAAAGGAAGAAAAGTATGCATGTATTTCATACAGATACAACCCAGAGGTAGACCTATAATGTAATATTTCTTATCTGCAGTTGATCGAATCTAGGAATGAAGAACTCAGGTATGCAGTGGGTCCATGGTATTATTTTAGCAGAGTTATAAAAGACCCAAAGAAAATTCCATAAATTAAAAACACAAACACCATTGTGGCCAGCTCAGGGGAGTAGGTGCTGTGTGAAGGTGGCAAGGGCTTATTGGCCCTCTGATTGGAGCATATGATGACCAGGAGCCACTTCCTGATAGTACAACTCATGCTGTGGACTGGCCCTGCACAGATGGTCTTCCTGCATTGCCCGCACTCACCATCCTGCTGCTCTTCCTGGCCTCCATTCTGAGGTGCCAGGAGCAAGCCTAAGACCACTAACTGCAGTGTCATGGTAATGCTTGTGTGAATGGCATGCAGCAGATACACACATGCCCTAATGCTGCCTTGGTCATCTGGGAGGCATGGATGGGCTCTGCCAGCACAGGTGTCTTTCCCAGGTTGCAGTTATAAACCCTCCTCACTGATTGGATATGGTGCTCTGCTCTGTGGTGTTCTTAGCACTGTTGCCTCCCATCTCCTATTAACCGAGTGCGGTAGCCCATAAATATGACAGGTGCCTGGATTTTGCTGGAGGGCAAAATCAAGAATGACTGTCACAAGAAATTTCAGTATTACTGCTTCAAGTTATGCCAAGATTTGCAGAAAACACTAGGTCTGGCTCAGAATGTTCTGCAATGTGAAACAACTGTGGAGTTCTAACAGTGTTGAGACTTTTAGACTGGGAACCACACCTGGACCCCCAATAAGCCACATACATCGACCTTTAAGGAAGATGCTGACAGTTGGTGACAGCACATGAGGATGGAAGAACTTAACTTGTGACAAATAACTAATGATTTTACAACATAAATCTCCCTAATTTTTGTGACAGTATTCTGTTACAATCTTACAAGACTTCAAACATGGGAAAATTGTCACTTAGAAATATACTTGTTTACCATGAACTATAAAGGTATGCATGTGTCTGGAAATATTTAACAATTTTTATTTTAATTACACACAATATCCTGTTTTTCTGTAGTTTATTGAGTGCATCAGTAAGTCACATATATGACAGCACTGTGCTTTGCTGTTTACTTCCTAGCACTTGTTCCTCTCAGCAGATTCTAGGATATTTTTAAAAGACTGTAATCTTTCACTAACACTGTTCTTAATAAAAGTTGCTCTTAAAAAGTACAATCAAAATTTAAAATTCTGTGGGTGGGAAATAAGATATTTGACACTGTAGAAAAGGAACTGATGAAATTTTTTTGAAAATGAAAAGATAAATCCAGAATGTGTGAAAGGGAGCTCAATAAACCATGGAAAACATGAAAGTTTAAGAAATACAGAGGCTAACTCAACAAAGTCTCGTTATCTCAGACACAAAGTCATAGGTTCAAGAAGCCAAATGAACCCTAATTAAGATAAGATGCTGGGGGACAAGGGAATAGATTATACTGAAAGTGGGAACTATTAGAGATAAAACTTATTTCTCAACAGCAATTGTGGAAGCCAAAAAGTGGAATGGCACCTTCCAGGTGATGAAAGAAAAACCCTGATCTAAGATTATGTATTTGGTGAAAAATATAATAAGAAGAAATAAAGACATATTCCAACACAGATTCATTGCCAGGAGTCCTTGATGAAAATTCAAAAGGACAGGCACTACCAAAAGAAGAATGATCCAGGATGGAAATTCTGAGTTGCAAGAGGAATACATGAAAATGCAATAAAACATATGTAAACTTCACTGAGCACTTAGAACATGGCATGGAAATTATAAAAATATACATTGTCAGGGCTGGTATTGTGGTATAGTGTGTAAAGCTGCTACTTGTGACACTTGCACCCCATATGAGTGCCAGTTCAACTCCTGGCTGCTCCACTTCTGATCCACTTCCCTGCCAATGGCCTGGGAAAAGCAGCAGAAGAGGGCCATAAGTGTTTTATCTGCCACCCACATGGGAGACCCGGATGAAGCTCCTGGCTTCCGCCTGGCCCAGCACTACCCATGTAAAAAGTGAACCAAAAGATGGAAGACCTCTGTATCTGTTTCTCTGTCTCTCCCTCTGTCTTTGTAACTCTGACTTTCAAAACAAATAAATTTTTTTAACAAAGTCCATTATCAGGGCAGGCATTGTGGCATAGTGGCTAATGCTGGCACCTGCAGCAACAGCATCCCATACGGATGGCGATTCAAGTCCTGGATGCTCTTCTTCCAATCCAGCTCCCTGCTAATGTGCCTCGGAAAGCAGTGAAAGATGGCCCAAGTGCCTGGGCCCCTGTACCCATATGGGAGACTCAGAAGAAGCTCCTGGCTGCTGGCTTCAGATCGGCCCAGCTCTGGTTGTTGCAGCCATTTGAAGAGTGAACCAGCGGAAGAAAGATAACTCTCTGTCTCTCAAATAAAATAATCGTTAAAAAATAAAAAGTCCATTGTCTTTAAAAGATACACGATCATAAAATGGCAACAACACTAAAAATTAAGAGAGGTGTGAAAATGTGATAAACTTGTATTTTAAAATAGAAACAAACCAAAAAAAGTCCTATGCAAAATATTAAATATATAAAATATAAATATATAAATATAAAAAATATAAAAAAGAGGAATGTCTGAAGCCAAAATAATATCACAATGAGGTCATAACATTGTTGTGAAAACATCAGAGGTGAGACTTGTATTTTCTGTTGCCCACACACTCCATCAGGGTGACGAAAGTCTTATTATTAGCCACTCTGAATTACACCTCTCCTGTGTCAACCTCTCCACATTTCAGGAGTGGCTAGTTGGTGACAAGGCCCCCTCTAGTGGTAATAGCAAAGATCACACTCAAGGCAAGTGAAACCACCAAGCGCTTGACTGTACAAAAAGTAGTCACAGTACGTGGCCCAGTGGATTTAAGCTGTAATCTTCCCCCAAAGTAGTTGTAGAGATTAACAGTTACGTAAATTGTTGTCTACTAGAACTACAATGTAAGTTCATTTACTAGCTTTGTTTCCCAAAATTATACTATTTAGGTTTCATTTCTTTCATTATGTGATTTGAAAGAATTACAAAGAGAGGGAGAGACAAAGATTTTTCTGTCTGCTGATTCACTCTCCAAATGGCTATCTCAGCCAGTACTGAGCTAGGCAAAAATCAGAAGCCAGGAGTTTCTTCCAGGTTTCCCACTTGTGTGGTCTGAGGCTCAATTACTTAGACCATCTTCTGCTGCTTTCCCAGGTGCTAGATTAGAAGTGGAGCAGCCAAGACTTGAACTAGCACCTATATGAGATGCCGGCATTGCAGGAGGCAGCTTTACCTGCTACACCACAAGGCCAGCCCCTAGGTTTCATTTCTTACTAATATCATGAACCTGTCAATAAAAATTATGCTTTAGAGGTAAAGTAATGAGCTTAATGCATTATTCATGATTCTTTGTTTTGACTAGTCTTTGACAATGGTTTTCTAAATTCTAATTCTTCTAGACAAAGCTGCTTATATCTTT
Organism: Oryctolagus cuniculus; assembly: GCF_051225735.1. NCBI lineage: Eukaryota > Metazoa > Chordata > Mammalia > Lagomorpha > Leporidae > Oryctolagus > Oryctolagus cuniculus. The sequence continues at coordinate 79,987,961 of NC_142879.1, read as the reverse complement.
TTTCAATTCTGATTTATTAGAATCTTCTTGAGCAGCTTTCATACATGGGTATTCAGATTCCAGATCTTTAATTCTGAATTCCATTTTACTCTTTAATGAAGTGTTATTACTCTCTCTTAACTTCTTCAAGTTTTCTTGAAATGCTGCATATGATAAGAACAAATTAAAAAGATGTTTTTAAAATAACTGCATCCTTGATATTCAGTGTGTATTTCCTTTAGTTTTGAGTTAGTGATTCAGAGAGAAATTTTAAAGATGTTGGGGAAAGTAGAATCGGAAGTATATAATATGTATCCTTAGCCTGCTGATTTCTTTTTCTTTCTAAAGAAAGTGGGTGGAAGGATTAAACATTTGTTTGCAATAAAATAATTCATTTTTAAAAAAGAGAGAAAAGGGCCGGCGCCACGGCTCACTAGGCTAATCCTCCGCCTAGCGGCGCCGGCACACCGGGTTCTAGTCCCGGTCGGGGCGCCGGATTCTGTCCTGGTTGCCCCTCTTCCAGGCCAGCCCTCTGCTGTGGCCAGGGAGTGCAGTGGAGGATGGCCCAGGTGCTTGGGCCCTGCACCCCATGGGAGACCAGGAAAAGCACCTGGCTCCTGGCTCCTGCCATCGGATCAGCGCGCCGGCCGCGGCGGCCATTGGAGGGTGAACCAACAGCAAAGGAAGACCTTTCTCTCTGTCTCTCTCTCTCTCACTGTCCACTCTGCCTGTCAAAAATAAAATAAAATTAAAAAATTAAAAAAAAGAGAGAAAAAATTTATTTTCAATATCCACCTAATTAAATCTGAGTTGTAATAGAAATGAAATCACTCTTATGTGACTACTCCTGGGAATTGATAATCAAAGAGTAGTAGAATCAATTAGAAAGTTTAAAAATTGAGCAGTGTCACTTAGGAACAATTCAAGGATAGGAAGTTCCAATTTCTAAATTACAGTTTCTGTCTTCCTCCTAACAGTCTTTTTTTTTTTACATAAATTAGTAAGCAAATGGTTCTCTAATGAGAATAATTATCGCAAAAGGTCAACCTAAATATAATAAAGGGAGAAGTAGATGCAACCTGCCTTCTAAAAATCTACAAAAGAAATTTCTTTAAGGCATGCAATATACTCATATATACCCAGTATATAAGTTACAGTGAAATGAACTAAAGCCAATTACAGATAAATAAAACTATAAAAAGAAATGGACATCTCTTAATTTTTTAACTATATCCTGTATTGCCATTTCTTCACTCTTATATTCTTTTTTTTAACTTTTATTTAATGAATATAAATTTCCAAAATACAGCTTATGGATTACAATTGCTTTTTTTCCCCTATAACCTAACTCCCACCCGCACCCCTACCCTCTCACGCTCCCTCTCCTCTTCCATTCACATCAAGATTCATTTTCAATTCTCTTTATATACAGAAGATCAATTTAGCATATATTAATTAAAGCTTTCAACAGTTTGCACCCCCATAGAAACACAAAGTGAAAAATACTGTTTGAGTACTAGTTATAAAATTAAATCACGATGTACAGCACATTAAGGACAGAGATCCTACATGAGGAAGAAGTGCATAGTGACTCCTGTTGTTTGCTTAACAAATTGACACTCTTGTTTATGGCATCAGTAATCTCCCTAGGCTCTAGTCATGAGTTGCCAAGGCAATGGAGGCCTTTTGAGTTCAGAGACTCTGATCATATTTCAACAAGGTCATAGTCTAAGTGGAAGTTCTCTCCTCCCTTCAGAGAAAGGTACCTCCTTCTTTGATGACCTGTTCCTTCCACTGGGATCTCACTCCCAGAGATCTTCCATTTAGGTCACTTTTTTTTTTTGCCAGAGTGTCTTGGCTTTCCATGCCTGAAATACTCTCATGGGCTTTTCAGCCAGATCTGAATGCCTTTAGGGCTGATTCTGAGGCCAGAGTGCTGTTTAGGACATCTGCCATTCTATGAGTCTGCTGTGTATCCTGCTTCCCATGTTGGATCATTCTCTCCCTTTTTCATTCTATCAGTTAGTATTAGCATACACTAATCTTATTTATGTGCTCCCTTTGACTCTTAGTCCTATCATTATTATCAATTTTTAACAGAAATTGATCACTGGGACTAGTGAGATGGCATTGGTACATGCCACGTTGATGGGATTCAATTGGAATCTCCCAGCACATTTCTAACTCTACCATTTGAGGTAAGTCATCTTGAGCATGTCCCAAATTGTACATCTCTTCCCTCTCTTATTCCCACTCTTTTTAAACTTTTATTTAGCAAATATAAATTTCCAAAGTAATGTTTATGGATTACAATGGCTTTCCCCTCCCCCATAACTTCCCTCCCATCCGCAACCCTCCCCTTTCCACTCCCTCTCCCCTTCCATTCACATCAAGATTCATTTTCAATTCTCTTTATATACAGAAGATTGATTTAGTATATATTAAGTAAAGATTTCATCAGATTGCACCCACACAGAAATAAGAAGTGCAAAATACTGTTTCAGTACTAGTTATAGCATTACTTCACATTGGACAACACATTAAGAGATCCCACATGAGGTGTAAGTACACAGTGACCCCTGTTGTTGAATTAACAATTTGACACCTTGTTTATGGCATCACTAATCTCCCTAGGTTCTAGTCATGAGTTGCTAAGGCTATGGAAGCCTTTTGAGTTTGCTGCCGACTTTGATCTTATTCAGACAAGGTCATGGTCAAAGTGGAAGTTCTCTCCTCCCTCCAGAGAAAGGTACCTCCTTCTTTGATGGCCCATTCTTTCTACTGGGATCTCACTTGTGGAGATCTTTCATTTAGGTCCTTTTTTTGCCACAATGTCTTGGCTTTCCATGCCTGAAATACTCTCATGGGCTTTCCAGCCAGATCTGAATGCCTTTAGGGCTGATTCTGTGGCCAGAGTGCTATTTAGGACATCTGCCATTCTATGAGTTTGCTGTGTATCCCGCTTCTTATGTTGGATCATTCTCTCCCTTTTTAATTCTATCAGTTAGTATTAGCAGACACTAGTCTTGTTTATGTGATCCCCTTGACTCTTAGACCTATCAGTGTAATCAGTTGTGAACAGAAAGTGATCACTTGGACTAGTGAGATGGGATTGGTACATGTCACCTTGATGTGATTGAATTGGAATCCCCTGGCACATTTCTAACTCCACCATTTGGGACAAGTCCGATTGAGTATGTCCCAAATTGTACATCTCCTCCCTCTGTTATTCCCACTCTTATACTTAACAGGGATCACTCTTCAGTTAAGTTTCTACACTTAAGAATAATTGTGTATTAATTACAGAGTTCAACCAATAGTATTAAGTAGAACAAAAAAAATACTAAAAGGGATAAAGTATTAAGTTGTTCATTAACAGTCAGGGCAAGTGCTGATCAAGTCACCATTTCTCTTAGTGTCCATTTCACTGCAACAGGTTTCCTTTTTGGTGCTTGGTTAGTTGTCACCGATCAGGGAGACCATATGATATTTGTCCCATTCGGACTGGCTTATTTCACTCAGCATGATGTGTTCCAAATTCCTCCATCTTGTTGCAAATGACCGGATTTCATTGTTTTTGACTGCTGTATAGTATTCTATAGAGTACATATCCCATAAATTCTTTATCCAGTGTACTGTTGATGGGCATTTAGGTTGATTCCAGGTCTTAGCTATTGTGAATTGAGCTGCAATAAACATTAAGGTGCAGACCGCTTTTTTGTTTGCCTATTTAATTTCCTTTGGTAAATTCCATGGAGTGGGATGGCTTCTGTAACATTGGTTCAGGTAATGAATGAGTAAGAGTTTTCATCAATTGCTGTGAGTTTCCTGGCAAAGTTTAGTTAAGGTTACTTTTAACACCCAATTAACCAATCAACACCAATTCTTTCAATCTTTTTAGACTATTAGAATGTCCAGACAGCATGCAATTGCCAAATTTCCCTTATAGCCTGGGACACTCCAGCCACCATCTTTGAAACAAAAGTTGTCCCATTATAATTTTAGACAGTCCTAAACAGACCAAATTCATGATTAATTTCTCCTAGCAGGCTTTTAATGACTTCTTTTGCACAGGAAGGCCTCTACCCACCCAGTGAAGGTATCTGCAAGCATTAGAAATTTAGATTCCCTTGGAGCTATTTACTTAAATGTGAAGTCAACTTGCCATTCTTCTCCGGGCAAGATACACCTTATCTGCCCTGCTTTGGCTAGTGTGGTAGGGGATACCTGATGTGCACAATATTTTAAGGCAGTAAGTCCATTGTTTTGCTATTTTAGCTGCAATTTCTTCATCTCTGGGATTAAGATTAGGTAGCCAAGTATCCGTTGTCTCTTCGTCATAATGGGTGAAATAAAGAACATACTTAAGAACTGTGCAGCCTAGTTCCAGGGTATTGGCACTTTTTCCTTTTTTGTGTATCATCTAGTCTCCTGAGCCATGATCTCCTGTCATTGGGCTTTCAGTGACTCTGCATAAGAGTACTTGGGTTGAAACACATAAAGGTATAAGAAAGGCAGCAGAGGTAACTGAAGAGTCTTCTTTGTCAAGGCTGCTCTCTTTGTAGCAGCTTGCTTGACTAGGCAGTTCCTTCTTGTCACTTTGAAATCTCCCTTTTTATTGTACAACTGTAACACCCTGGAAAATTACTTTATCATATTTAATTTCTTTCTTGTTAGCATGTAGACTTCTTTCTTTCCAGATGGTTCCATGAGCATGGAACACTGAGAAGATACCTGGAGTGAGTACAGACTGCTATCTTTCCTATTCCAAGTCCCGGTGTCCTAGTCAGAATTATTATTTTTGCCATTTGTGTTGAAAACCCTGGAAAGAGACTGTTAGGTTCAACCATCCCATTAAAGACACAATTGCATACTCTGCCCTCTGCTGACCATTTATCATAAACTTGCTGCCATCAATGAACCATGTTTCTTATGCATTACACACAGGTTCACTTCTGAGATCTTTCCTACTTGAGTGTGCCAGGTCAGTGGTTTCAGTCACTATGTGCTAGGGGGTACTGAAGCACTGGCAGTAATGTTCAGAATCAGACAAGGTTTTACAGCGATATTAAAAGCATCCAGCAACAAGGCTTAATAGCAAAGTATCTGACAATAAGTCAATCAACATGACATTTTGTTTCAGGACATTTGTCACCTGATGTTGGGTCCAGACAGGGTTATCCCATTCTTTTTCCACTTTTCTAACCAGCAAATAGGTGGCAGCAACAGCTCATAGGAAGGAGGTGATCATCCCTGGGATACTGCACCTATTTGTAACAGTGAGCCACCACTAATTCTAAAGCTCCCAGAATTCACATTAGAACCCCAGTGTGATCCTCTGCCTTTCATGTACATGCAGGTCTAATAGATTTTCTAGATCAGGTCATTCTAAAGCAAGAACCTGACAGAACACCCCTTAGCTTTTCAAGGGTCTCATTACTTTGTTCATCTCATTCAATGGGGGTGTCTTCCAGCTTTTTAACCTGTATTTGAGGAGCTTTGTTATGAACTCAATTGGGTATTCAAATCTGTCAGAAGCTGGCCATTCCCAGGAATCCCCATATTTGTTTCAAGTTATAAATTGCCAATTTATGGTAATGAGCAGGTATGCTGTCCTTGGTATTGTATAAAACCCAGATTATTTACAACTTCTTTAGTAATTCCTGCCTTTTCCTTATACCATCTTTCTCTGCCAGATAATTCAAGATTTTAATGTTTTTGATACCAGATCCTCCTTTGAATGGTTTGTGATAAGAATGTAATCCACGTACCATGACAGTGTTGCCTTATTTAATTGTAGTACTCTCAGGTTGCTACTCAAATTATTCCTGAAAACCTGAAAATTGTAGCAGGGTTTGTAAATTCTGTTAGAACAATCCAACAGTACTGCAATTTTTGGTGAGTTTTTGGGTCTTCCCACACAAAGGAAAATAGTGTAAGGACTCAGGTCCAAGGAATCCAGAAGAAGGCATCCTTTCAATCTAAGACAGTATAATAATTGCTATGCCCTGGGAAACTGGATAACAGAATATATGGATTGGGTGTGAATGTCATGTAATGCTTCATCATGGCCCTCAAGTCCTGTAAAAATCTACAATCATCTGTACCAGGTTTCTTAATTGGTTATAGAATTATATTACAAAGATCTCTACAGGGCTGAACTGACCCATGCATAAGGAATCTATTTAGGCCAGTGCCGCGGCTCAATAGGCTAATCCTCTGCCTGCAGCGCCAGAACACCGGGTACTAGTCCAGGTCGAGGTGCCAGATTCTGTCCCAGGTGCCCCTCTTCCAGGCCAGCTCTCTGCTCTGGCCCGGGAGTGCAGTGGAGGATGGCCCAAGTCCTTGGGCCCTGCACCCGCATGGGGGACCAGGAGAAGAACCTGGCTCCTGACTTCGGATCAGCGTGGTGCGCCGGCTGCAGCGCTCCAGCTGCGGCAGACATTGGAGGGTGAACCAATGGTAAAGGAAGACGTTTCTCTCTGTCTCTCTCTCTCTCTCACTGTCCACTCTGCCTGTCAAAAATAAATAAATAAATAAATAAAATTTTTAAAAAAGAATCAATTTAGCATTAGTTAGATCCCAGCTGTTACTTCAGGTCTCAAAGACTATTACCTGGGGGCTGGCACTGTAGCACGGTGGGTTGAAGCCCCAGCCTGCAGTGGCAGCATCCCATATGGGCACCAGTTCAAGTCTCAGCTGCTCCTCTTCCAATCCAGCTCTCTGCTATGGCCTGGGAAACCAGCAGAAGATGGCCCAACTCTTTGGGCCCCTGCACCCACATGGGAGACCTGAAGAAGCTCCTGGCTCCTGGCTTCGGATCAGCTCAGCTCTGGCCATTGTGGTCATTTGGAGAGTGAACCAGGAGATTGGAAGACCTCTGTCTCTGGCTCTACCTCTCTCTGTGACTCTGTCTTTCAAATAAATAAAAATAATGCTTAAAAAAAAGACTATTACCTGACCCTGCCCAGTGATTGATCTGCTTTAATATTACCCTTAGATCAAGCATTGAAAAACCATCATGACCTTGGTCCCATAACTCTGGATTAACCCAAGGTAAAATATCTTCTGGAAGGGCTGGCATTGTGGTGTGCAAGGTTAAGCAGCCACCTATGGTGGTGTCCCATTTGGCACTTGTTCAAGTTCCAGCTGCTCTGTTTCCAATTAAGCTCCCTGCTAATACACCAGGGAAGGAAGTGGAAGATAGCACAAGTGCTTGCCCCTGCACCCATGTGGGAGCCTCAGATAAAGCACTTGGCTTTGGCCAGGTCCAGCCCTGGCCATTGCAGCCATCTGGGAAGTGAACCAGCAAATGGAAGATTCCCTCTCTCTCTAAATCTGCCTTTCAAAAAATAAATAAATCTTTGAAAAATAAAATAAAATATCTTCTGGAATGGTTTCAAGATCCTTAGGCACCTTGTGGAGGAGAACCAATTATTCTGCCTATGAGTTCCTTGGAACATCCACTTCTATTTGGTCTTGACTTAATTTTAGCTTTCTAGACCAGGAAGTCCTAAAGCAGTTAACACTAAGCAGAAGCTGAACACATGGTAGCACTCAAATTATTATTTTTTACATAAAATTCAGTAATACATATACAGATTTCAATAAACATACATGATTTCAATAAATGTTGATGAACCCACATAAATTGGTAAATTTACATAAATTTTGAGAAATTTACAGAAATCTACATAAATTTTGCTAGATTTCAATAAATTCCAATGAGCCTACAGAAATTTCAATATATTTTGCATAGATTTCTATATATACACAAATTTCAAGATTTACATAAGTGTCCATAAAATTGCAAACATTTCAGTACATTTACATACGTTTCAATATATGAGCATAAATACATATGTAAAAATAACCATCTACAATAAACAAACTAAGAGCACACATTTGGGCTCCCATGCCTGCAGGTGCAACATGGAGAGATGGGTCTGAAGTAGCACCTTGACAGTAGGGACTCCATTTTGGAGCACTTGAGACTCCATTCTGGGAAAGCACACCCCCACCGTGAGACTCTGGTCTGAAACTATGATCTCAAATAGTCGGACAATAGCAGTACACTACATCACCCTTGGCAGAGCACAGAAACCCCTTAGCATGATTGCTCAAGCTTGAAAGTAGAAAGGTTGCACCTGGGTTAATGATAAAGATGTGATTTGTCTATGTCTTACCTATAATTTGGATTAATGTCAAGATCATAATTGATAATTTTAAGATTGTAACTGGTATTGTCAAGATTATAATGGATATTAATTTCACTTAGGACTTGGGTTATGTTGACCCCAGTAATTATGTACTCTCTTTTGATTTTAGCAGCCGTGTATCCCCCCTCCCAGTTTTGTAATTTTTGCCTTTATAAACCCTATGCTGTAGTTCCTCAGGGCTCCTCTGTTCTTGCATGTTCAGAGAGCCCCAGCATGCTGGATCAATAAGCCCTTAACCCTTTGCTGATTGCATTAGAGAGTCTCTTGGAGTCATTCTTGGGGGCGGCGGATTTTTTTTAACTCTAGCAGGTCTGCCTATGATGGTCTCACCCCACTGTCCCCAACCCCCAGATCAGTGGCTGGTCACATGGGCTGGTCTGACCCTCAGCAGTCAGGCTGAGCTTCAGGATGCCAGAGCTGGAGCTAGAAGTTGAAACTGGAAGCAGACCCTGAGCACCCAAATTAGTTTGCTGGTCTCCCAAGAGAAGCATGGGCTGCTCAAGATCATACAGAAATGAGTGAGTCGATTTTAAAAAACTACTTCACAGGGCCGGCGCTGTGGCTCAGTAGATTAAGCCTCCACCTGTGGTGCTGGATCCCATCTGGGCACTGTTTTGAGTCCCGGCTGCTCTTCATTAAAGCAGTAGAAGATGGCTCAAGTGTTTGGACCCCTGCACCCAGATGGGAGACTTAGAAGACGCTCCCAGTTAATGGCTGTGGATCAGCACAGCTCTGGCCATTACAGCCATTTGGGGAGTGAATCACTGGATGAAAGAACTTTCTCTCTGTCTCTCCCTCTCACTGTCTGTAAATCTATCTCTCAAATAAAATCCAAGAAAGGAAGGAAGGAAGGAAGGAAGGAAGGAAGGAAGGAAGGAAAGAAGGACGAATGTACCAAACTACTTCACTGTTCAGAGGCTCCAGAAATCTTTTTATATCTCTTCTTCCTGACACACCTTTAAAAAAGATGTATGTATTTATTTGAAAGTCATAGTTACATATATAAAGTCAGACTAAAAATGAACCATAATGAAAAAGGAGATGGGAGAGGGAGAGGGAGGTGGGATGGGAGTTGGGGTGGAGGGAGTGGGTATAGGGGAAAGAACCATTGTATTCCTAAAGTTGTATCTATGGAAAAATACATTACTTTAAAAAAGAAGGAAGGAAGGAAGGAGGGAGGGAGAGAGAGGGAGGAAGGGAGGGAGGGAGGGAGGGAGGGAGGAGAGAGAGAGAGGGAAAGAAAGAAAGAAAGAAAGAAAGAAAGAAAGAAAGAGAGAGAGAGAGAGAGAGAGAGAGAGAGAGAGAGAGAGGAAGGAAGGAAGGAAGGAAGGAAGGAAGGAAGGAAGGAAGGAAGGAAGGAAGGAAGGAAGGAAGAGTTGGAGAGTGAGGTAGAGAGTGAGGGAAATCTTGCGTTTGCTGGTTCACCCCCCAGATGACTGCAATGGCCAGCACCGGGCCAGGACAAAATCAGGAATCAGGAGCTTCATTCAGGTCTTCCACATGGATGACAGGGGCTGAGGCAAGAAAGAGAAAGCAAGTAAGCGAGCAAGCAAGCAAGCAAGAAGACAGGATGAAGTAATGAGCTTCCAAAAAAGCAATATTCACTCCACTGAAGGGAGTATACTTTATTTTGATCATCTCTTTATTACTTTTGTGGTTAAAAGGATTTCTTTAGGAAATGATAGTTGTGGGGAGCAGCCCGGACTGGACTGAGTTACTGGAATTAAGACTTAATTCTATGCATCTGCTCTCCCACAATATGGCGCTGGTAGAGAAGTAAACAGCTTCTGCACAGCTGCCTCCAGTTCAGCCAATAAACTGTAGGACTTGCTCCTGATTGGAGAGCAGCGTACTCGGCATGTGGGCAGCCGAGTTGGGATTGGCAGAGGAGGATTATAAAGGAGGAGAGAGACGGCATGCACCAGGAACATCTAAGGGGAACATCTAAGGGGAATACCTGTGCAGCCCCCGAGAGAGCCGGCCGGCGGTGTGCCGCTCCCCTGTGGAAGTGGGGAAAGCGGCCAGGGGGAACCGCCCTTCCATGGAGGTGGAAGGGATAGTAGCCAACCCGGGAAGAACCAGCAGCAAACCCGGGGAGGGCCGAGCAGACGAAAGAACAGCGCAGGGTCCTGTGTCGTTCCTCCACGAAGAGGGGGAGCGACATAATGGTGCCGTGACTCGGATATGAAGCCTAGGCAGGGTTTAGTGTCGTTCCTCCATGAAAAGGGGGAGCGACAATAGTAATGGATGTTGGTGGAAGTTTATTGTTTTAAAAATAAATTTACTCGGGCCGGTGCTGTGGCGCAGCAGGTTAACACCCTCGTCTGAAGCTCCGGCATCCCATATGGGTGCCAGGTTCTAGTCCTGGCTGCTCCTCTTCAATCCAGCTCTCTGCTATTGCCTGGGATAGCAGTGGAAGATGGCCCAACTCCTTGGGCCCCTGCACCCGCGTGGGAGACCCAGAAGAAACTCCTGGCTCTTGTCTTCAGATAGGTGCAGCTCCGGCCATTGCAGCCATCTGGGGAGTGAACCAGCGGATGGAAGATCTCTCTCTCTGTCTTTAGCTCGCTCTGTAACTCTGACTTTCAAATAAATAAAATAAATCTTAAAAAATAATAAAATAAAATAAAAATAATTTTACTTGGGGGTTGACGCTGTGGCATAGCAGGTAAAGCTGCTGTCTGCAGTGCTGGCATCCCATATGGGCACTGGTTAGAGTACTGGCTGTTCCACTTTTGATCCAGCTCTCTGCTATAGACTAAGAAAGCAGTGGAAGATGGCCCAAGTCCTTGGGCCCCTGCACCCATGTAGAATACCTGGAAGAAGCCCTTGGCTCCTGGCTTAGGATCAACGCAGCTCTACAGCCATCTAGAGAGTGAACCAACAGATGGAAGACCGACCTCTCTCTCTCTCTCTCTGCCTCTGTATAACTCTTCCTTTCAAATGAATAAATAAATATTTCAAAAAATAAATTTACTTGATTGGTGTTGGCATTGTGGCACAGTGAGTAAAGCCACCACCTGCAACACTGGCACCCCAATTGGGCACAAGTTTGTGTCCTGGCTGATCTACTTCTGACCCTGCTCTCTGCTAATGGACTGGGGAAAGCAGTAGAAGAGTGCCCAAGTGCTTGGGCTCCTGACACCCACATGGGAGACCTGGATGAAGCTCTGGCTCCTGGCTTTGGCCTGGCTCAGCCCTGGTCATTGCAGCCATCTGGAGAGTCAACCAGATAGAAAATACCTCTCTCTTCCTCATTCTTTCTCAGTCCCTCCCTCTCCCCCCTGTAACTCTTTTAAGTAAATAAATCATTTTTAAAAATTTTTAAATAAATTTACTTTGTGAAATGTTAGAATATATATCTGACCTCATTTTCCCTTAAATTTTAACTAATCAGCCATGAAATCTGAGAGTCAAAAAGCCTCTTATCTGGTTTCTCCTTTATTTTCAAAGTAAAATGGAAAATAAAGTTATTTATACCACACACATATTTAATTGCCAAAAGAATCCTTAGATTTTTGGACTCAGTTTTCTTTTTGGCTAAACGGTATTAATCTGTCTTCCCCTAGAATAGCTGTAGAGAGACATGACCATAAAAAGTAGTTGGCACAGAAAATGACCATTTGCTTTACTCAGCATGAAACACATGGGGCAAAAGGGATAGCTGAGGAAGATTTTTGTGAGTGTCTTAACCTCAGGCAATTTATTTTTTTTTTTTTTGACAGGCAGAGTGGACAGTGAGAGAGAGAGACAGAGAGAAAGGTCTTCCTTTGCCGTTGGTTCACCCTCCAATGGCCGCCGCGGCCGGCGCGCTGCGGCCGGCGCACCGCGCTGATCCGATGGCAGGAGCCAGGAGCCAGGTGCTTTTCCTGGTCTCCCATGGGGTGCAGGGCCCAAGCACCTGGGCCATCCTCCACTGCACTCCCTGGCCACAGCAGAGGGCTGGGCTGGAAGAGGGGCAACCGGGACAGAATCCGGAGCCCCGACCGGGACTAGAACCCGGTGTGCCGGCGCCGCTAGGCGGAGGATTAGCCTAGTGAGCCGCGGCGCCGGCCAGGCAATTTATTTTTTTAAAGATTTATTTATTTATTTTATGGGGGGGGTCTTCCACCCATTGGTTCACTCCTCAGATGGCCACAATGGACAGAGCTGCGCTGATCCAAAGCCAAGCACCAGGAGCTTCTTCTGGGTCTCCCACAAGGGTGCAGGGGCCCATCTTCCACTGCTTTCCCAGGCCATAGCAGAAAACTAGATCAGAAGTGCAGCAGCTGGGACTCGAACAGGAGCCCATATGGGATGCCAGCACTGCAGGCAGCAGCTCTACCCACTAAGCCGGCCCCAGGCAATTTATTAATGAGACTGATTCATTATTTTGGACAGTGGATCATTTAAACATCTTATCTTTGGGGCTGCCTGTTTGATTCCTGAGATTTCCAAACCTGCATTTTCTCTGAATGTTACCTTGTTGAATTTGTGCATTCACAAGCTCCTGATGGTTGCAGTGTGTGTTAGTGTTACAAGCGTCGTAATGGCATGGAGGCAGTGCTGGTCCCAATAAGGTTTTCATTATGCAACAGGGAAATAACACATTTTAATTTGTTTAACACAACACACTGCATAAACCAACCATCCAGGGTGCCCAAAGTACCTCCGGTGCTCCTCATGATGTGTCTTAGCCACAGAGGGAGAATTGCACAGCATCCACAGGGGTGGTGCCTCTGAGCTGGAAAGCACTGGTCTTCAAAGTCGATCAGAGTTTCAGCGTCTGGCTGGTGTTTCTGCAGTCTCGGCTCAGGGAGAACAGAGCCTCAACGCCTGGTGAGCAAAGGGCTGGCTGGGAGAACTCTCTCACAGGAAGCTCCAAATGCGGTGCTTCAACTGGGAGTTTTCTCTCAGCTGCACTCAGGATAATCTGTCCAGAGAATCCTGCAGGCCTCTTTAGTCTGTGGTTTACATACATTTCTTGACAGTGTAGAATCGATAAGGTCTCGAGGAGAGTGTGAGCAGGCCATGGGTGGTTCTTAACAAGTCCATGCAGATCTCCTGTAGTCAGCTTAGCTCTTGCTTATTTTTGTTAATATTATGGTAAAGTTGCTTAATTTTCTGTTCCTTACAGTTAGTTTTCTGGGGGTGGGGCATGGAGTCTTCCCTTTCTCCCAGTATGAAAGGGTGATCCAGGAATTTGTACTAATGTGACATAAATGGAAGCATATAAACCTGCCATGAGAGGATTGGGACAGAGAAATCAGTGAAGAGGTTTGGCCAAAAGATTAAAAATCAGAAAAGGAGGCTTGAGGTTGCTGAAATTTATGACATTAAGACTGCTATCTATGGTAATGAATGTTGTCTCTTGCATAGGAGGACTGTGAGAGTAACAAAGTCTTGTCTGGCAAGGGTCAGGTGAGATAATCAATGTGAATGATGGAAAGAGACACATAGGCAATGCCTATGTTTGAAATAATAGGCATTATAGGTGACAAGGGATTAAACAGTGAGAGCAAACAATGTTTCTTTGTTGGAAGTTGGAGTAAGTAAAGACCTTGAACTTCCAGTGGAAAACAGTCTGCACATTGAAAGCAGTGAGCAGCTAGGGGAGGAACACTCTTCCTACAGTGATCTATTTTGTTTCTTAAATAATTCTGAATAAATGATTAGTCAGTGACAATACCTGTTATCCCACTGAGTGTGGTAAACTGAGGCAAAAACAAATTCAAAACTTTGAAAAGTGGATCTTCAATTTCTGTTCACAATTGATCATAATGATAGGACTAAGAACCAAAGGGATCACATAAACAAGAATAGTGTCTGCAAATACTAGCTGATAGAATAAAAAAGGGAGAGAATGATCCAATATGGGAAATGAGAAACACAGCAGACCCATAGAATAGCAAATGTCCTAAACAGCACTCTGGCCTCATAATCAGCCCTTAAGGCATGCGGATCCGGCTGAAATGCCCATGAGAGTATTTCAGGCATGGAAAGCCAAGACACTCTGGGGGAAAAAAAAAAAACCTAAATGAAAGATCTCCACGAGTGAGATCCCAGTGGAAAGAATGGGTCATCAAAGAAGGAGGTACCTTTCTCTGAAGGGAGGAGATAACTTCCACTTTGACCATGGCCTTGTCTAAATATGATCAGAGTCAGTGAACTCAGGGGGCTTCCATAGCCTTGGCAGCTCATGACAAGAGCCTAGGGTGATTACTGATGCCATAAACAAGAGTGTCAATTTGTTAAGTCAACAACAGGAGTCACTGTGCACTTATTCCTCATGTAGGATCTTTGTCCTTAGTGTGCTGTACATTGAGATTTAATGCTATAACGAGTACTCAAACAGTATATTTCACTTTGTGTTTCTATGGGGGTGCAAACTGTTGAAAGCTTTACTTAATGTATACTAAACTGATCTTCTGTTAAAAAAAAAATTATCAATTCCCAACTTGACTCTCACTGGGATTAAACATGACAATAGGTCTGATCTGATTTCATCATCATTTAAAAAATCATCTATTATTTTTCACTTTATGTTTCTGTGTGGGAGCAAACTGTTGAAATCTTTACTTAATGTATACTAAACTGATCTTCTGTATATTAAGAGAATCGAAAATGAATCTTGATGTGAATGGAAGGGGAGAGGGAGTGTGAAAGGGGACGGTTGCGGGTGGGAGGGACGGTATGGGGGGGAAGCCATTGTAATCCATAAATGTACTTTGGAAATTTATATTCATTAAATAAAAGTTTAAAAAAAGAGAGAGAAACTGAGAAACCAAAAAAAAAAAAAGAGGATCTTTTTTTTTCCACTCTTTTTTTTTTTTTTTTTTTTGACAGGCAGAGTGGACAGTGAGAGAGAGAGACAGAGAGAAAGGTCTTCCTTTGCCGTTGGTTCACCCTCCAATGGCCACCGCGGCTGGCGCACCGCGCTGATCCGAAGGCAGGAGCCAGGTGCTTCTCCTGGTCTCCCATGCGGGTGCAGGGCCCAAGGACTTGGGCCATCCTCCACTGCATTCCCGGGCAACAGCAGAAAGCTGGCCTGGAAGAGGGGCAACCGGGACAGAATCTGGCGCCCCGACCGGGACTAGAACCCGGTGTGCCGGCGCTGCAAGACAGAGGATTAGCCTATTGAGCCACGGTGCCGGCTGAAAAGTGGATCTTTATACAGAATAAAATTAAGGTGTTCTTTCTTAATGGCTTTGGCTATTTGATCATTAAAAGCTCATTCAAAATGCCAAATCTCTAGCAGAGGCTAATTACCGGGAGGTAATGGCGCAGTAGGTTAATCCTCTGCCTCCAGTGCCAGCATCCCATATGGGCGCTGGTTCTAGTCCCAGCTGCTCCTCTTCCAATCCAGCTCTCCGCTGTGACCTGGGAAAGCAGTGGAAGATGGTCCAAATCCTTAGGGCCTTGCACCCACGTGGGAGACCTGGAAGGAGCTCCTGGCTCCAGCCGTTGTGGCCATTAGGGGAGTGAACCATTGGATGAAAGACCTCTCTTTCTGTCTCTCCTTCTCACTGTCTGTAATTCCACCCCTCAAATAAATAAATAAAATCTTTTTTTTTAAAAAGTACACATCAAAAGAGTCTAATTCCACATGTGGACAACTAAATACTGTTTTGTCTCCCAGTGTCAGCTGATGGGTTCTGGGAGGGCAATGGGTGGCTCAGTCAGGTTGTTTTAAAGATGCAATAAATCTAACCAGTTTACATTATGTAAAACAGCGAATGACACGTAGTAACAACTCAATAAATTTAAGTTATTATTAGTAAACATCCAAGAGATTTCTATAATCTTAAACACAATATTTGAGTTTCACTGACCTAACAATCTTGAATCACTATCAATTCATCAGTAGCACTGGTTTGTTAAACTTATGTGTATTTACAGAGTAAACTTTCCTGGACAATGAGCATTAATTACTGATGGTGTCAATTTGTAGCAAGAATCCAAGAGCTTAGAGGAAGCAAAAGTATCTAACTCTTCTGTTAGGTCAGG
Organism: Oryctolagus cuniculus; assembly: GCF_051225735.1. NCBI lineage: Eukaryota > Metazoa > Chordata > Mammalia > Lagomorpha > Leporidae > Oryctolagus > Oryctolagus cuniculus. The sequence goes on along the minus strand of NC_142879.1, from coordinate 79,971,777 downwards.
GAGCTGGATTGGAAGTAGAGCAGTTGGGACTTGAACCAGCGCCCACACAAGATGTTGGCACTGCAGATGGTGGCTTATCCCACTGTGCCACAGTGCCGGCCCCCAAAACTATTTTATATGGTACTATTAGTAACTCAGTTTTGCAGATGAGCAAACTGAGACTTTGCAAGATTCAATAACTTCTCAAAGTTTACAGCTAAGAAATAGTGGGGCTTGTATCTGAATGCAGTTGTCTGGTTACAGCCAATATGCTCACAACCACATAGTAGTAGTTTTCTAAACTATCCTGAAGAGTTAACTAGATGGATAGTAGGGTCAACAGTTGAGGCATGGAACACAGTTGAAATTAGAAGACTAAGAGGGAAGTGATAGGAATAATTTTGAAATTAGTTGGTTTTCAATAGCTGCTTAGTCAACCAAGTGGTGATATTCGGGGAACAGCTGCAAATACAGTGAGCCCCAGTATAATTTAAGGATAGTGGGTGTAGGCATTCCATAAACAAGTCATAGACAAGTCAAGGTCAGTCTTGGCTTGTGGAATTCCTGGGATGAAAAAAAAAAGTCACCTATTCCCATGCTCTAGGAGAATGATCAAACAAGAACACTCTGCTAAAATTAACTATGTTGTGACTGTGTTGTAGAAAGCCTGATAAGTTGCTTGTGTATGTTGTTAACTTCTGAGTTGCCTAGAGCTGCAGCTGGTTATGCATAAATATCTCTGAGACACTGGAATAAACGAGCCTTGATCAGACTTTTGTCTTGGCTCCATTCTCTGCACCCTTGTCCCTCTTTTCATTCCCACTCCCTCCTTCAGGTTCCATTCGACAGGTGCAGCTGGCCTGCATCAAGTGGGGATGGACATAAAAGGCAATTCTGAGCCAGACCAGACAGGATTCAGTGGCAGAATGAATTTCAGTGATGAGGACGAAGGGGTATGTAGGATTGGCTCTCATGCTTCTATTTTTGAAGAGACAATAAGAGTGTAAAGCTATACTGGACAAGAAGTTAATATAGGGAAAGCAGTTTCGAGAATGGTCTGCAGAAGACTGTGAGGATCCTTTGGAAAATATTAAGTTTGAGGAACCGGCACAGCCCATTCATTGAAAATCTTTAAATGACCACTCTTGGTTTTAAATGAATAAAGTAAAAAGATTACAATGACATAACTAGTATGGTACAAATAATGTGTGTGAAGAATCAAAAAATGCACAAATCGTTCCTTCTGAAGAAAGTGAGCAAGTTTCACACTTCTGCATGTCCCATAACTTAAATACTGTGGTGCAAACTTAATGTATCTTGTTTTATATGATAAGTGGAGAAATGAAGGTGTGAAACAGGGATAAAATAGAATGAAATATAAAATAATACATAAAATATTTTCATTTTATTCAATTCTTTATCCACATACAAACACAGTCATAACAAAATAAGGGAGAAACTTCCATGACAATTACAGTCCTCATTTCTGTAACTGGCAGCTGGATTGTAGCTAGTATTCATAACTACGGTCTTCCACTGCTTGTTCTATATTTTTGTCCTCAATAAACACCTCAGCTTATCATGGCTCTTTGCCTGGTGGAGTGACCCAAATCTTTAATCTTGAATGATATAAGCCATTAGTAGTCCTGCCTGGATGGGTTCCAAATGTTACTGTTTTCCGTTGACATTAATGAGAGGCATAATGATATGAAGACACACCCTAAGGGACCTGGATTTCACATATATTCTTCTTTCCTTCCCTTGTGGAGAAGTAGTTCGATTTGCTATCAGTTGTCAGGATCAATCACCCAACCACTATTATAATACTCAGTATAATAGTCAGTAATGGAATCATTGCTGTGGAAACTAGGATAGCAGAGTATAATGCCATGGGAGAAAGGAAGCAAAGATTTGTCTCATGAATCACTAGACCTGGTAATGATTCCATTCTCCTTGATTCCTAGTTTTGGGAATTCTGTCTATGGGAAGAACAGCATCATATAGAGATGCTGATTCAGAGCACATACATATAGATGCCTGGAGAACCTAGCCCCAGACCTGCAAGGTATTGTTACCTACCTGATGCTATAACTGAGTCCTCAAAAAGCCATTCCATCATTCTTTCAAGCCGACTGCTTCGGGATCATGGACAACATGGAAAGGCCAATAAATTCCTTAGTCATGAGCCCACTGCCATCCCTAATTGCTATGAAGTGAGTTCCTTGATCAGAACTAATGCTGTATGGACTACCATGACAATGAATACAACCTTCTATAAGTTCACTGAAGATAGTTTGACAGAATCACTGTATACAAAAAGGTAGATGCAAGAGTATCTGTTCCATTTAGGACAAAATACTGCCCTCCTGTCAAGAAAGGCATCCAAGGTAATCATCTTGCCACCAAGTAGCTGTTCAATCACCCTGGGAATGGTGCCAAACTGGGGACCTTATGTTGGTCTCCAGTGCTGGCAGATGGGGCACTCCGCAGTGGCTGTAACCAGTGATCAGCCTTGGTGGAAGTTCATATTGCTGATCCCATTCATATCCTCTGTTCCTGCCACCATGGACATTTTATTCATGATCCCATTGGGAATGACAGTAGTTATAAGGGAAGTTTTAAGGGAAGAGGCTTCTACCCATATGTCATCTTATCTGCTTGATTTTTTTTGCCATAAAATAGAACATGATTGTATTTCAATACATAACTTATGACAAACAAAAATAACACATCACAGTAAAATGAGAGAAAAACATGGTATTTCATTTGCAATATGTGACAAAATGTTAACATACTTAGTCATAAATGAACTTGTAGAAACCATAACAAAGAGATTGCATTACAAGGGAAGTAGAAAAAAAGGCACAAAGGAAAGAAAATAACACAATTTACTAATAAGGCCATTTGAAGGTGGTCTCACTTAACATTTCCAGAAGACGAAAGCAGGTTTTTAAAATAGCTACTCAACTTTATTGTTTAATGATTTAATTGTTTATTAAATAAATAATATTTATTCCTCTAAAGAGAGGAAGAGACAGAGACAGAGAGAGAGAAAGAGAGAAAGAGAGATCTTGGTTCTGCTTGTTCACTCTCCAAATTGCCCAATGGCTAGGGTTGGGCAAAACTGAAGCCAAGAGCCAGGAGCATCTTCTGCATCTCCCATGTGGGTTACAGGAATCCAAGTCCTTGGGCCATCTTTTGCTGCTTTTCCAGGGCATCATCAAGGAGCTGGATCAGAAGTGAAGTAGATGGGACATTAACTGGTGCCCCTATAAGATGCTTGCATGGCAGGTGGCCGCTTAATCCACTATGCACAACGCCAGCCCCAAAAGCAGGTTTTTTTAATAATGCATTATCAATTATGAAAATTTTGATTATTTAATGTTTATGCAATTTTAGCAAAATGAGGAATTATTATTAAAAGCCTGGAAGAATGTTCTCCAATTGGTGGAAAAACACTTAAAATGTAGATTTTTTCATATACTTAGTCCTGACAATTCTAACCCATAGCAATTAAGAATGTCTACTGCATAGAAAAACTGTAGCTAACATACAGCTTTGCAAAAAAAAAAAAAAACTAATTACATCAATTTGTTTATGAAAACCTTTCTAATGGCATACATAAAACTCCATCAATAGTAGATAGTACTAGGGAATAAAATTAGAAAGAAAAAGACTGGGCTGGCAGTGTGAGTTAAGGGGTAAAAACACCACCTGAGAAGGCAGCATCACATATGGGTCTCAGTTCATGTCCCAGCTGCTCTACTTCCCATCCAGCTCTTGCTAATAGCCATGGAAAGCAGCTGAATATTACCAAAATATGAATATGGGTCCCTGCATCACATGGAAGACCCAAAAGAAGCTCCTGGCTCCTGGCTTCAGACCAGAATAGTTTCAGCTGATGTGGCCATCTGAGGAGTGAACCAGAGGATGGAAGTCTCTATGTCTCTCACCCTCTCTCTGTAATTCTGCCTTTAAAATAAATATATATTATATATATACGTATATATATATATATATATATTAAAGCTAGAAAAACACCTATAAGTAGTGGAGATACTGAATTCCACAAAATTCTCCTTTAAATTAATGCCACAATAGTAACATTGTGGAGTGACCTTTATATTAATGGATGCTCTCAGATGAAACCCTGTGATCCCACCATCCAGAGCTTCTCTGTGCAATGTCAGATCTTTAGATTTAGTCCAACAACAATAATGAGAGTAATCATCATGTCTAATGAATATTCTCTTCAATGATAACTGTTAGATCACTTCCCTATATGAGATTTCTCGGTCTAATTTTTGGGGTTTTTTTTGGGGGGGAGAATCTGCAAGCGTATCCACAGTAACACACATGAAGGGAGTAGCTCCTGTGCATTGTGAAGACCATGTGTTGTGTCTGGTGAAGCTGGTGACAGAATCAGTGGTGTAGGTTCTTTTTCAATCATCACCATCAAGGGGATATTCCAGAGAGAAATGCGAGTGAAGCACACCTGAATGAGAACACAGTAATAGGTCATTCACTGAACAAAGATGAGAAGTATCCCTCTGGGAAATATCTTCTTTATTAGTTTCAATGAAGCTCTGCAAATTAAGGGACTCCGTAGGGAAGGAGATATCCTTGATTATTTCAGATCTACTCAGGTTAACTGCAAATATAGTTTTATATCCACTTGATTATGAAATTAATAAGATTGCCTTTACACAACTGCCTCTCCATTTTCAGTTGCTTCTCTCTATCCCAAAAAGCCTCTGTACATACCTCTACTCTGACCATCCAGCCAAACCATGTGAGATGTGGGTGTCTCAATTGTAAGGCCAACTGCTCATGCTTGAATCTGGCTTCTTTAATTTAGAACACTGTTTCCAAGTTTCATTCATGTTGTAGCATGCATGCTTTCATTCCTTTATATGGTGAAATAATGTTCCATTGTAGGGATATATCATAGTTTGGTATCTATTTATCAGTTAATGGACATATGGATTGTCTTTATCTTTTAACTATTCTAATTCATCTTCTGTAAACATTCTTTTGAGAGTTCTTATGTGGAAATATGTTTTTATAAATAGGAGTGGAATTGCAACTCTATAAACAACTCTATAAATAAACAACTCTATAAATAACTCCAATGTATAAGTTAAATCATTTGAGGAATTGCTACACTATTTTCCATAGCCACTGCATAATTTTACATTCCCAACAACAGTATATGAAGGTTCTGACCTCTTCACATCCATACCAGTATTTGATATCTGATTTTAAAAATATTTTTATTTTTATTTCTTTTATAAGCAAAGACATATGTACACACACACACAGAGGGAGAGGGAGAGGGAGAGAGAGAGAGAGAGATTTCCAACTGCTGTTTCACTCTCCGAATGACCATAACAGCCAGCCAGGGTTGGGTCAGCCACAGGCAAAATGTAAGTATTCAGTCTGGGTCTCCCATGTGGAAGGGCCCCAGATACTTGAGCCATCACCTGCTGCTTCCTATGATGTGCACTAGCAGGAAGTTGGAATTAGAAGCAGAGGTAGAAGTTGAACCCAGACAGTCCAATATGAGATGTGGGCATCCCAAGTAGTATCTTCACTGCTATGCAAAATGTCCACCCCAGATTATCTTTTTAATATTGAATTGTAAGGCTTCTGGAATCCCTCCAGGATCAATCCCTCCCTCCCTTGCTCATTCCCTTCCCTCCTTCCTCTCACTAAAAGAGCACTGAAGAAGCTGATAATTAAAATACAGTTCCTGAGCTCAAGGATCTCACAGCCTAGTGAGTAAGATAAACACAACTAAGGAACAATTCATATCCGAGATGAGCAGTCTGGGAGGGTTTCATAGAAGATACAAGTAGTACACTTGAGTGCACTGTGGAACAGCATTTCTGCTTATTCCAGGGTCTTGGGTACATCATATTCTTGTTCCATTCTCCAGGTTAAAGAGACAGTGAAGGAAATGCTTGCAATGCATTTGTGCTCATAGAGTCATGTAAATGTCAAGTCAAAGGGTAAGTACTATGATTAAACTATTTGCTAACTAAAGCTGTTAAATAGCAATTTCTGGTAAATACAGACAAGGCAGCTATGTTTGATGACTTAGGGGTTATTGGGAGATCCCCTTCCCCAGTTAAAAAAAAAAGTAATCTCTCTTTCTATAAATATACACTGCTACCACAGAAATTTCTTATTTTTACTCTTGAGGCATTATTCATTTGGGATGATAATGTCTCTAATAACTTGTTTGTCAGTAGAGATCTGTTGATTGAACAGTGAAGTTAAAATTCAAAAAACAGAAAATTTTAAATTTGAATCCTATGCTGCTACTAATCAATTGTTTACGTTGGCCAAATCCCCATATCTCTGAGTCAATTTCCTTATCTGTACAATGGATTTAGTAACACCTACTTTATGTGGTAATTATAAGGATTAAGTGAATCAATGTATGTTTAATACCTAGTTAGTGCCTAGCCAAAATAGAACCTCAGGATAGTAGCTTGAATTGTGCCAGAGGACCTTGACAGAATAGAACACTGGAATACAAAACAGGTGAATTACCTTAGCAATAGAAGTAAGAGGAACCTGGTGGGGTTTTTTTCTTATTTTAAAAATTATTTATTTATTCGAGAGGGAGGGGGACAGAGAGAGAGCACATGCTCCCATCCCTGATTCCTTCTTGAATGCATGCAAGGGCTGGGGCTAGGCTGGGCTGTAGCCAGGATCTCAGTTCAGGTCTCCCACATGGGTAGCAGGAACTCCATTACTTGAGCCATAATCTGCTACCTCCCATGGTCTGCAAAGGCATGAGCCAGAGCTGGGTATGAAACTCAGGTACTCTGATATGCGATGTGTCTTAACTGGCATCTTAACCACTAGATCAAACATTTACCCTATGAATCTGGTGTCTGTTAAAGGCAAAGGCCTGATAGGGCATCAGAACAGAATAGGGGGTCTTACAACAGGAAGGAATGCCAGAAATGAAGAGGGCTAGGGGGCTGTAGACAAACTTTTTTAACATTTATTTATGTATTTGAAAGGCTGAGTGGCACAGATGATGAGGAAAAAGAGATAGAGGGAGAGAGGCAGAGAGAGAAAGAGCACTTCCATCCTTTGGTTCACTCCCCTAGATATCTGCAATAGCCAGGTTTGGGCCAGGCCGAAGGAAGGAGCCTAGAATTCCATCTGAGTCTCCCACATGGGTGGCAGGGACCCAAGTACTTGAGCCATCTTCTGCTGCTTTCCCATGCACATTAGCAGGTGAGCTGGATTGGAAACAAAGCAGGGAATACAACTGGTGCTCAGTTATGAACACTAGTGTCTCCAAGCCATAGCTTAACTCTGCCACCAAAACACTGACCCTGGCTATAGACAAAATGGGCTGACTTGGCAAGTCTGAACCACTTCCAGACAGGGGCAGTCATGGGCTGAAACCTCACTGTGCTGAAATCCTGGGAACTCCACATCCTTCTGACTTTGCCTTTCTTTCCACCAATCATCAAGGGTTTTCAGGAGAACTCTGGATAAGCGACATGCAGGTATGAACATTTGATAAACCTAACAGGGGTTCCTGAGCCTCTGGGTTTCTCTGCTTACTGCAGCCAGCAGCTGTGGACCTCAGTGGACATGGCAGTCCACTGACCCCTCAGACAGGACTTGAGGTACCTTGAGAATAGAAATCAGTCTTCTTCCTGCCTTGCTGTGCCAGCAAAGAAATACTTATTTTCTAACTGTTTTGTCTATACAACAATGGTATCTTTGTTTCTGTCCAGTAAACTCATTGCCTCTGGGGATGCTGCTGAGGCCTGTAGTGGTCAGGCAGGCAGGGAACATGCAGTCCTTTGATAATCACCTTTTATCCTAGCCTCTAAATCAAAGTAACAGACACACTGACAATGCCTTGGGCCAACACAACCAGTGCTTTGAGGGCTGACCCTGACAAGGAGACTCACCTCCATGGGGAGAAGCAGAAGTATGAGACTTCTAGTGGTTTGTGCGATAAAAGGAAACAGGAACTTTGGGTCCCTGAACACAGCTGCACTTGCCTCCGCAGCTCCGACAAAATTTATTATGGGCTAAATCTGAGTTGCCCAAAAAGGCTCTCTTGACTCCACAGTGCCTTTTCACATGTTTTATATAGCTGTGTACAACTTCATATGCATTGTTGCTTCTGAAGGAGATGAAAATCACGTAACATAAAAGTAACCACTTGAAGGGCATCATGGCATTTAGTAAATTCACCATGTTGTGCAAACATCACCTCTATCTATTTGCAAAACCATTTACATTGCTCAGAAAACAACTGCATACCTGCTCAATGGCTATGCTCCATTTTCCATGCCCTCCCCTTGCACAACTCCTGGCACCCACCAGTCTGCTTTTTGTCTCTAGGAATTTATTCAATCTGGATATTTCATATCAATGGAAATCATATGCCATGTGGCCTTTGGTATCTGGCCTCTTTCATTTACTAATATTTTCAAGGTTCAAGGCTCACCATGTTTTTACATGTGTCAGTGCCTCACTTCTTTTTGTGGCTGAGTAATATTTAATTTACCACAATGTGTTTACCCAGTCTTCTGCCAGTGAACACTTGGATTGTTTCTCTTTTGGTTATAATTTACAGTGCTGCTATGACCATTGGTATCTAGTATCTGTTTGATTCTCTGATTTCAATTCTTTTGGGTCCATGAAGATACTTCTAAAAGTTCACCCAGGGACCCGTGTGGTGGCATAGTAGGTTAAGCCTCTGCCTATGACAGCATCCCATACTGGTGCTAGTTCGTGTCCCGGCTGCTCCTCTTCCCTCTGTTTATGGTCTGGGAAAGCAGTGGAAGATGGCTCAGGTGCTTTGGCCCCTGCATCCATGTGCGGGGCCTGGAAGAAGCTCCTGGATCCTGGCTTTGGATCAGCCCAGCTCTAGTCATTGTGGCCATTTGGGGAGTGAACCAGCAGACCAAAGACCTTTCTCTCTATTTCTCCCTCTGTGTCTGTAACTCCACCTCTCAAATACATAAATAATAAAATAAAAGTTCATGCAAATGGTATTTAAAAAATGATTTTGGTGAAAAACTGTTCAAACCTACACACAGGTATTTCATGGGGCATATTTTCTATAAACTGTTAAAGGACCCCTCATTGGAATACAATTACTGGATCCTATGGTAATTGTATACTTATATTTTTGAAGGATTTCAATATGTTTTCTACAGTAGCTGTGCCATTTTACGTTTCCACCAGAAATGTACAAAAGTGTGGATTTCTCCACATCCTCACTAAAACTTTTGAGATTTTATTTTATATTGTGTTTTGTAGCCATCCTAGTGGGTACTAGGTCGTATTTCACTTTGTTTATGTTTTAGCATCTTTCATGTGCTTATTGGACATTTGTATATCTTTGGAAGAACAACGATTCAAGTTCTTTGCCCATTTTTAAACTGAGTTGTATTTTTGTTGTTGAGTTGTAAACGTTCTTTTCATATTCTGGATGACTTCAGATGTCTTGATACTTTTATTACATTCCTATACATGTTTGTCTCCTCTGCTAAACAGAGAGCATCTTAAGAACAGGGCCTGGGAAGAGTCCTTGGCTTATAGGCTAAGGTGCCTATGTACCACATCACAGTTCCTGGGTTAGATTTCCAGCTCTGGTTCCTTACTCCAGCTTCCTGACATTGCAGACACTGGCCCAAGTAATTGTGTCCCTTCTACCCATGTGGTAGACCTGGATTGAGTTCCTGGCATCTGGCTTCATCCCCAGCCTATGGTCCTTGAGGACATTTTGGGTGTGAACTAGTAGGTGGGAACTCTCTCTCTTCTAACAGTTTCCAAATAAATTTTATTAATTTATTAATTTTAAAATAACAGGGCTTATGCCTTTTTTTATTCAAGATTATGATTCATTTATTTAAAAGACAAAGAGAGAGAGAGAGAGAGAGAGAGCACACTCCTATATGCTAGTTCACTCCTTAAATGACCACAATGGGCAGGGCTGTAGGGCTAGGCTGAAACCAGGAGCTGAGAACCCAATTCAGATCTGTGGCAGGGACTCAAATACTTGAGCCATTACCTGCTGCCTTCCAGGGTGTGAATGAGCAGGAAGCTGGAATTTGGAATGGAGCCAGAATTTCAATCCAGGTGCTCCAGTGTGGTGTAGGCATCCTAATCAGTGCCTTAACTGCTAGGCCAAATGCCCAACCCAGATCCTACTGACTTTTAAAAAAATCTCTAGTCCTTGGGCCTAGAAAACTGTCTGACCCAGGATGGCTTAAATAATTAGTGCCAAATCATTTGTGGAATGAGTAAATATTAGTGGTTAGGGGATCCTTTCATATTTAAAATTCATTGTATTCTTTCCTCATGTATAAGACTCTTAGGCACAGATAATAGGCAGACTGGAAAGGCAGAGTGATGTGGAATGGAGTGACTGAAAGCTACAGTGGGCATGTTTTTCTCTACTAAGTAAGTCTTCCATTTCTTTTTTTTTAACTTTTATTTAATGAATATAAATTTCCAAAGTACAGCGTATGGATTACAATGGCTCCCCCCCATAACGTCCCTCCCACCCGCAACCGTCCCCTTTCACACTCCCTCCCCCCTTCCATTCACATCAAGATTCATTTTCAATTCTCTTTATATACAGAGATAAGTTTAGCATATATTAAGTAAAGATTTCAACAGTTTGCTCCCACACAGAAACACAAAGTGAAATATACTGTTTGAGTCCTAGTTATAGCATTAAATCACAATGTACAGCACATTAAGGACAGAGATCCTACATGAGGAGTAAGTGCACAGTGACTCCTGTTGTTGACTTAACAAATTGACACTCTTGTTTATGGCATCCGTAATCACCCTAGGCTCTTGTCAGGAGTTGCCAAGGCTATGGAGGCCTTTTGAGTTCACCGGCTCTGATCATATTTAGACAAGGCCATGGTCAAAGTGGAAGTTCTCTCCTCCCTTCAGAGAAAGGTACCTCCTTCTTTGATGACCTATTCTTTACACTGGGATCTCACTCGTGGAGATCTTTAATTTAGGTGGTTGTTGTGGTTGTTGTTGTTGTTTCTTTGTTTGTTTTTGCCAGAGTGTCTTGGCTTTCCATGCCTGAAATACTCTCATGGGATTTTCAGCCAGGCCCACGTGCCTTAAGGGCTGATTCTGAGGCCAGAGTGCTGTTTAGGACATCTGCCATTCTATGGGTCTGCTGTGTATCTCGCTTCCCATGTTGGATCTTTCTCTCCCCTTTTCATTCTATTAGCTAGTATTTGCAGACACTAGTCTTGTTTATGTGCTCCCTTTGGCTCTTAGTCCTAGCGTTATGATCAATTGTGAATAGAAATTGATCACCGGGACTAGTGAGATGGCATTGGTACATGCCACCTTGATGGGATTGAATTGGAATCCCCTGGTATGTTTCTAACTCTACCATTTGAGGTAAGTCATCTTGAGCATGTCCCAAATTGCACATCTCTTCCCTCTTTTATTCCCACTCTTATACTTAACAGTGATCACTTTTCAGTTAAGTTTCAACACTTAAGAATAACTGTGTATTGATTACAGTATTCAACCAAATTATTAAGTAGAACAAAAAAAAAATACTAAGAGGGATAACATAATAAGCTGCTCATCAACAGTCAGGGTGAGGGCTGATCAAGTCACCGTTTCTCATAGTTTTCATTTCTCTTTAACAGGTTTCCTTTTTCGTGCTCAGTTAGTTGTCACCTATCAAAGAGAACAAGTGGTATTTGTCCCTTTGGGACTGGATTATTTCACTCAGCATAATGTTTTCCAAATTCCTAACAGGGATCACTTTTCAGTTAAAATTTAAACACCTAAGAATAATTGTGTGTTAATTACAGAGTTCAACCAATAGTACTAGAACAAAAAAAATTACCAAAATGGATAAAGTATTACATTATACATCAACCGTCAGGACAAGAGCTGATCAAGTCACTGTTTCTCATAGTGTCAATTTCACTTCAACAAGTTTCCCCCTTGGTGCTCAGTTAGTAGTCGCTGATCAGGGAGAACATAGGATATTTGCCCCTTTGGGACTGGCTTAATTCACTCAGCATGATGTTTTCCAAATTCCTCCATCTTGTTACAAATGACCGGGTTTCATTGTTTTTGACTGCTGTATAGTATTCTATAGAGTACATGTCCCATAATTTCTTTATCCAGTCTACTGTTGATGGGCATTTAGGTTGGTTCCAGGTCTTAGCTATTGTGAATTGAGCTGCAATAAACATTAAGGTGCAGACAGCTTCTTTGTTTGCCAATTTGATTTCCTTTGGGTAAATTCCAAGGAGTGGGATGGCTGGGTCGAACGGTAGGGTTATATTCAGGTTTCTGAGGAATCTTCAGACTGATTTCCATAGTGGCTTAACCAGTCTGCATTCCCACCAACAGTGGGTTAGTGTCCCTTTTTCCCCACATTCTCTCCAGCATCTATTGTTGGTAGATTTCTGAATGTGAGCCATTCTAACAGGGGTGAGGTGAAACCTCATTGTGGTTTTGATTTGCACTTCCCTGATTGCTAGTGATCTTACACATTTTTTCATGTGTCTGTTGGCCATTTGGATTTCCTCTTTTGAAAAATGTCTATTGAGGTCCTTGGCCCATCTCTTAAGTGGGTTGTTTGTTTTGATGTTGTGGAGTTTCTTGATTTCTTTGTAGATTCTGGTTATCAACCCTTTATCAGTTGCATAGTTTGCAAATATTTTTACCCATTCTGTAGGTTGCCTCTTCACTTTCCTTTTTTTTTTTTTTTTTTGAAGTACAGAAACTTCTCAATTTGATGCAATCCCAAATGTTAATTTTTGGCTCTGACTGCCTGTGCTTTTAGGGTATTTTCCAAGAAATCTTTGCCGGTACCTATATCTTGCAAGGTTTTTCCAATGCTCTCTAGTAATTTGATGGTATTGGGTCGTAGATTTAAGTCTTTAATCCATGTTGAGTGAATTTTTGTGTAAGGTGAAAGGTAGGGGTCTTGCTTCATGATTCTGCACGTGGAAATCCAATTTTCCCAGCATCATTTACAAAATCCTTCTTGTGAGGAGCTAATTCTGTGTTGTTCAGGTGGAGCTGCTACTGCTGCCCCTCCAAGAGTAGTCACAGGCCAGGCCCAGATAGTCAAAGACTCCCTGATGGGCTTCATGATGGGCATGTGATCAAAAGAAGGTCAACCAAAGCCTTCTCCAAGTTACCCCCAAAGAAGTACTTTCTGCTACAGTGGCCATTAAGTCTGCCACTCTAGAGATCCTATCCAATAACCGGAGAGGGACACACAGCTCCAGAGGGACAATAACGATATTCATGCTGGATTCAGCCAGGCTTGTAATCTACATGTAGACTTTGAAATTCTGAGACCCCAAAACTTCTCTTCTAGGTGGGCATTGGCCAAGGGTTAAGATGCCATCAGCACATATTGCAGTGCCTGGGTTTCAGGGCCAACTTCATTTCCAATTCTGGATTTTTGCTAATATGTGCCCTCAGAGGTTGCAGGTGATGGCTCCATTACTTGGATCCTTGTCACTCATATGGGAGACCTGGATTGAGTTCCAGGCTTCTGGCTTTGGTCCAGCTCAGCCCTAGTGTTTGTGGGGTTTTTGGGTGTGGAACAAGCAGATGGAAGGTCTCTGCATGCCTCTCTCTCTCTCTCTCTCTCTCTCTCTCTCTCTCCCCCTCCCTCCTTCCCTCCCTCCCTCCCCCCTACTCTTGGAAATAAATAAATAGAAATTATTTTTTTAAAAAAAGATGGGAGTTGTCGCTGGCATTGTGATGCAGTGGGTTAAACTGCTGCTTGCAATGCCAGCATCCCATGTCAGAGTACTTGCTTAAGTCCTGGCTACTCTGCTTCTGATCTAGCCTTATGCTAATGTACCTGAGAAAGCAGCTGAAGATGGCCCAAGTACTTGGGCTCCTGCCACCCATATGGGAGACCAAGATGGAGTTCCTGGCTTCTGGCTTTGGCAAGGGTGAGTCCTGGCTATTGTGGCTATCTGGAGAGTGAAACAGCAGATGGAAGATCTCTCTACACCTCTCCCTCACACTATCATTCTGTCTTTCAAATAAACAAATTAACATTTTTAAAAGATTGGAGTTGGATTTTTATAATTTTTGACAAGATAAAGGAATGCATATTTAGGTGTCCAACAGATCTTTGAATCTTGGCCCTGCCATTTATTGGTGTAATCTTGGGTAAGGCATTTAATCTCTCAAAGCTCCAGCGTCTTAATCTGTAGAATGGGGATGATTATTAAATTCACTTAATCAGAATATTGCAGAGTCTGTCCGGGACATGGGGACCATTAGTGTGGTTTGTTGGACTTCTCTTTGCATATACTCTAACACCCAGCTCTTGTCCACTGTAATACATGACTCATTTCCCATTGCTTGTGCAACATCTGTCTTTCATGCTAGGTTAAACTCCATGGAACAGAAACTTCAACTATGATATGTTTACCATTCTCATCACAGTACCTGGCATGTTTTATTTATTCAATAAGTATTTGTATAGATATTATCTACAATTGACTGAATGACTACAGCAAATTGTTTATTCTCTCTCTGAAGTTAAAAAAAAGCCTCTGTTTTCTCTATCTGCCTATAGGAGAAGTTAGTCCAGATAATTGGTAGAATCCTGGAGGATCCAAAGTTCGATTGAGGGGCAGGCATTTGGCCTAGAAGTTAACACAGTGAATGAGACTTTCTGCATCCTATTTTAGAGTGTGCAGGTCTTATTCCTGACTCTGGCTCCCAATTCCCACTATCAGCTAATATGGACCCTGGGAGGCCGTAGTGATGGCTCAAGTGAATGGGTCCCTGCCACCCACATGAGACACCTGGACTGAGTTTCCTATTCCTATCTTCACCTCAGCTGTGCACCACTGAAGGCATTTAGGGAGCAAATGAGGGCTCTCTCTCTCTCTCTCTCTGTGCTTATCTGTCTCTCTTCCTTTGCTTCTATGCTACTCAAGTAAATAAATAAAAATTTTAAAACAAATATATAAAAATAATTTGGTTGTTCTGCTTCTTCTCCTCATCTTGTCCCATGAAAACTTATTAGCTAATTTTCCTGGAATACCTGTTTTTTCCAAATGCTTCTTGAGAAAAATGATCAGTCTCATATTGCATCATTCCTAAATTGTTTCCCCTTCCTGGAATCTCCTCACTGGCTACCTGAAGGTGGTCCCTCCTTTCACAGGGAGTCCTTCCAGGGTTATTGTTCCATTCGCCCAGTCACCCACACATGCTTGATGAGTGCCCCGTGTGGGCTGGGCATCTGGGCAGGTGTGAGGGAAGCTGGAATACAATGTGTATTCAGATGTGAGTGGCCTCAGAGCTCAGAGACCATCCTTCCCTCTGCAGGTGACAAAATTCTGTCTTGGTCTTCACTCAGAACTGCATCTGGAATAAAGGCAGGACCCTCTGGTTTCCAGGTTATTTAAAAAGTATAGTTGCAGGGGCCGGCACTGTGGCATAGCGGGTAAAGACACTGTCTGCCGTGCCGATATACCATATGGGCACTGGTTTGAGTCCCAGCTGCTCCATTTCCAATCTAGCTCTCTGCTGTGGCCTGGGATAGCAGTAGAAGATAGTCCAAGTCCTTGAGCCCCTGCACCCACATGGAAGACCTGGAAGAAGTTCCTGGATCCTGGCTTCGGATTGGCACAGCTCCAGCCATTGCGGTCAATTGGGGAGTGAACCAGCTGATGGAAGACTTCTCTGCCTCTCCTCTCTGTGTGTAACTCTGACTTTCAAGTAAATAAATAAATCTTTTAAAAAAGTATAGTTGCAATAGACATCTGAAATTCTTTCCTTAGAGTTTAACCTCTTTGGCTTAAGGCACTGATCCTTATTACCATACCTAACCTTTCCAGGCTGTTACTGGTCATTCTAAAATGAAAGGAGAATCCAGATGAACGCAGATGGTGGTGATAGCTACCTTTGGGACTCCTTTTCTCTTTCATCTGATGCCATCAGCACAAAAATTCGGAGACAGAGCATTCAGGGAAACTGCCCCTGAGGTTTACTGTCTCCAGCCCTCAGAATCACATGAAATCTATAGGCCCTTCCTGCTCCCCTCCCTGAAGCCTTGCTCCCTTGTACTCTGTACTTCATGGCTAAACCCAGCCATGGCACATTTGCCTTCACAGCACCCCACAAGGCAAGCACCTGGTGGAGTCTCAGTACCTTTAGTCCTGATCCCAATTATGCCAGGATGGGCCACTGACCCAGGCTCCAGTGGTGCAGGGTGAGTGGGGCAATGAGGGAAGGAGAGGATGAGCCAGGAATCCTGAAGGCATCTAGTGCAGGAGCACACCTTATGTCCTTCTAACTGGATATTGTGGGATGCAGGGGTGCTACTTGTGAGAGATACCTGGACATCTCGGTCTATTTTATTAGGTTTCGGGTTTGTTGTTGTTTAAAATGTGATTTGATTCTTTAATGTTGCAATCCTCTTATTGACCTAAGGCCTGCCTATCTGATATGTCAGCATTGTTTTAACTGCTGGTACAATCCAAAAACTACTATTGGGGGACTCCTGAAGTTCTTCTGAAACAATCCCACACTCATTCCTTCAATTTAAACAAGCTGGTGTTAGCTCTGATAGAAGAAAAAAAAATCTAAGATCTCCTATGTTTAATGACAAAGGCCAGAAGGTGGAATGGGGAGAGGTCAGGGAAGTTAATCAGTTAATAGCTATGGGCCATACCTACCAAAGACTTTCATGTTGAAATCTCACTTAAATCTCATCACAGCCAACCACCAGGCTACTTTGCTTCTTTACTCCAACCAATCCAGAAGCAACAAGCACTTATTCATGTGGACTGTCTTCCTATCCCCAAACTTTAATTACTTAACATTATCCTGCCCCTGTTATCTACAGTCAGTGTAGGTTACTAGGTTTTCCTTCCCCAAAGTTTATAAACAAGTAAAGTTCTCTTATTTCTAGTGTTAATATTGAAGGGAGCGGCCGTGAGCCGCCATAAAAGTGGCCTTGATGAAATAGAAAAACAGGAACTTAAGACAAACAGTTTCAGAAACAGCCATGGGAAACCCCCCCACCACCGTCATACCCTTTCGACCTAGTACTTTTCCACTGACCATACTTCCCTACTGCTTTCAAACTGCCATATTAGGTCAATTGCTGATAACTATCCAATGAGCTATTTACACCAAGTAGAATGTTAATTTATGATAATTGTGTGGTTTTTCGCCTTAAATACTGCGTGTAATCAGGGCACGGGACTCCTCTCTTTCCCGCTGCATGCGGCAGCAGAGGGCCCATTTGCGCAAATGAAATAAAACTGCCTCTTGCTTTTTGCATCGCCTGGTCTGGAGTCTGTGTTTCTGGGGTCGTCACAAAAGGGCACCACTTTTGGAGTCTTTCATTTGGGGGCTCGTCCGGGATTTGGGAGATCCTAGACTCCCACACTCCATCGGCCTGACGGAGGTAAGTTTGCTTATTTGTGTATTATTGTAATTGCGGTTTGTACTGTTTGTCGTTGTTTGCCAGGGCGACGTGGAGACCGTCCTGGGGCGCCTGTGCAGGCTCAGTATTGGACCAGTGGGGGAGACAGACGTGTCCTGAGACCCCTGGTCCCACCCTGGAGGACGCTCCAGTGGTGGTCTGGGAAGGGGGGAAAGAGAGCATTTCCCTCCTTCCAGGGGAGAGTCTGGCCAGACGGCCACTCCCGTCTGAAATTTTAGTTTCGGTTTTGTCTCGGTCTGTTGCCACGCGGCTTGTGATTTGTGTTCTGTGTGTCGCTGTTTTTGTCGTTCTTTATTTCTTACTGTCTCCCCCATCTGTCGTCATGGGGCAACAATTAACAACACCTTTGAGCCTGACCCTAGGACACTGGAAGGAGGTTCGAGAGATCGCCCGCAGTTTGTCAATGGAAGTCCGCAAAAAGGAGTGGGTGGCGCTTTGCACCTCCGAATGGCCCACTTTCGGTGTTGGGTGGCCAAAGGACGGAACCTTTAACCTTGACTTAATTTTGCAGGTTAAAGACCAAGTCTGCCGTAAGGGTGGAGGGGGACATCCAGACCAAGTACCATATGTCACGGTGTGGGAAGACTTGACCCGGAAGCCTCCGCTTTGGGTTAAGCCATTCCTTGCACATGGAGACACCAAAGACTGCCAGCAGAAAGATAAGGAGGAAGTTGATAGGGGTCCCAGACCTCCCCCGCTTCCCTCCTCAACTCCCCTGATCCCCGCTCCAGCAGGAATCCCAGTGCAAGATCCCCTGCCAACCTCCGATCTCTATCCCCTAAAAGAACTCCAACCACCGAAAACCACATGTCCACCCGTCCTTCCGGGTGGACAGGAGGACCTCCTCCTTTTGGATCCCCCACTGCCATACAACCGTCCGGCATTGAGGGAAGTGCCTCCCTCTGCCCCATCTCCGGACTCAACGGTCCAAGGATCAGGGGGACCACAACCCACTCCCCCATGAGACCCATCACCGCCAAGTACTTGCCTGCGCCTTTGCCGAGAGCAAAGGGAAGGGGGGGATTATTGGGCATCCCAGGCATTCCCATTGCATTCGGTGGGGGGGAGCTTCAGTATTGGCCATTCTCCGCGTCAGATCTCTACAATTGGAAAACCCACAACCCCCCATTTTCGCAGGACCCTCAGGCCCTCACAGGCCTGATTGATTCTATTTTGTTGACCCACCAACCCACTTGGGATGACTGTCAGCAGCTTTTACAGGCCCTTCTGACCACGGAAGAGTGACAGCGGGTTTTCACAGAAGCCCGCAAAAATGTGCCGGGGGATGACGGCCGTCCCACCCAGCTACCTAACGAGATTGATGAGGTGTTCCCGCTGACTCAACCAAACTGGGACTTCAATACGGCAGCGGGTAGGGAGCAACTCCGTCTCTATCGCCAGGTTCTCCTGACAGGTCTCCGGGGGGCAGGAAGACGCCCCACCAATTTGGCCAAGGTACGTGTGATTGTGCAGGGTAGTGAGGAAACTCCGGCAGGATTTTTAGAAAGGTTAATGGAAGGATACAGAATGTATACTCCCTTTGACCCACAGGCCCCTGACAGGCAGGCCAACGTAATCATGTCCTTCATTGGACAATCAGCCCCGGACATCCGCACAAGACTACAAAGGTTGGAAGGCCTGCAGGGATATACACTCCCCGACTTGGTGAAGGAGGCAGAGAAGATTTATAACAAAAGAGAAACTAAAGAAGAAAGGGAAGAAAGAGTACGTAGGGAACAGGATCAAAGGGACAGGAAAAGGGATAAACAATTAGTAAAGGTCCTGGCCACCGCAGTTGCAGGGCCAAAAACAGGAAGAGACAAGGGCAGGCAAGACAGGGACCAGGGAGACAAACGGAGACCGAGAGTAGAACGAGACCAGTGTGCCTACTGTAAAGAGAGAGGGCATTGGGCCAGGGACTATCCGAACAAGGGACGGCCAAGACCCCAGCCAAGAACCACTCCGGTCCCGTCATTGGAAGACGACGAATAGGTAGGTCAGGGCCAGGAGCCTCCCCCTGAGCCCCGGGTAACCCTGAAAGTGGGAGGCCGACCAGTCACCTTTCTGGTCGACACTGGAGCCCAGCATTCAGTTCTTACCACAGCTGAGGGCCCTCTCAGTTCCAAGACATCATGGGTCCAAGGGGCCACCGGAGGAAAACTGTACAAATGGACTACTGAGCGTAAGGTCGACCTGGCAACAGGACGGGTCACGCATTCGTTCTTACTAGTGCCAGACTGCCCATACCCCCTGCTGGGAAGGGATCTGCTCTCAAAGGTTGGGGCCCAGATCCATTTCCAAGACAAGGGAGCCACAGTAGTCGGCCCCACAGGCCAACCCCTCCATGTGTTGACCCTTCAGCTGGAAGACGAATACTGCCTTCATGAGTGCCCCCCTACCAGCTCAGCCCCAAGTAGCATCTGAATGGCTTGCTAAATTCCCCCAGTCTTGGGCAGAGGCGGGAGGAGTAGGGCTTGCTGTCCGACAGCCCCCGGTGATAGTAAACCTGAAGCCCACGGCCACTCCCGTATCTATCCGCCAATACCCTATGGCTACGGAGGCAAAGGTCGGAATTCGGCCACACATACAGAGACTAATAAAACTGGGCATATTGAGACCTTGTCAGTCACCTTGGAATACCCCTTTGTTACCAGTCAAAAAGCCTGGCTCCAATGATTACAGGCCAGTGCAAGACCTACAGGAAGTAAACTGTAGGGCTGAGGACATTCACCCTACGGTCCCTAACCCGTACAACCTGCTGAGCACCCTGCCCCCGACCCGAACTTGGTATACGGTGCTTGACTTAAAAGATGCCTTCTTTTGCCTAAGACTGAGTCCCCAGAGTCAACCTCTCTTTGCCTTCGAGTGGAAAGACCCGGAGACTGGGTTTTTGGGACAACTAACGTGGACCAGGCTTCCCTAAGGGTTCAAGAACTCCCCTACGCTGTTTGATGAAGCCCTACACCAGGACTTGGCGGATTTCCGGGTAAGCCACCCAGAGTTGACTCTCCTACAATACGTGGATGACTTGTTGTTAGCTGCAGAGACTGAGCAGGGTTGCACCAAAAGTACGGAGGCCCTACTCCATAGGCTGGGAGAGTTAGGATACCGGGCCTCCGCGAAGAAGGCCCAACTTTGCACCCAACGCGTGACCTATCTGGGCTACGTATTGGAGGGGGGTCGGAGGTGGCTGACTGAGGAACGTAAGAAGGCCGTAGGGCTCATCCCGCTGCCTAAAAATGCTCGCCACCTCAGGGAGTTCTTGGGCAGCACCGGCTTCTGCCACCTCTGGATACCGGGTTTTGCGGAGATGGCAGCATCCCTGTACCCCCTAACCAGGACAAATTCTCCGTTCATCTGGGGAAGGGAACAACAATTAGCATTTGACAGAATAAAACGAGTCCTCTTGGAGGCCCCAGCATTAAGCCTCCCAGATCCCGCTAAGCCCTTTACCCTCTATGTGGATGAAAAAGGGGGAATGGCAAAGGGTGTTTTAACTCAGAATTTGGGGCCCTGGAAAAGACCTGTGGCGTACTTTTCAAAAAAACTGGACAATGTCGCCTCGGGGTGGCCCTCTTGCCTCCGCATGATTGCGGCTGTGGCCGTCTTAGTGAAAGACTCAGACAAATTGACTCTGGGGCAACCACTCACCATAGTGGCACCCCATGCCATCGAGGCCGTCATCCACCAACCACCAGATAGATGGCTCTCGAACGCCAGGATCACCCACTACCAGGCCATGTTGCTCAACCGGTATGGGACTGCTGCCTTGCTCAATCCGGCCACCCTGCTCCCTGGGCCGGGGTCTGCATCACAAGTCAACCACGACTGCCACCAAGTGTTAGCCGAGGTGCACGGGACCCGAGAGGACCTGACCGATCTACTCCTGTCAAACGCAGTCACCTGGTATACGGACAGGAGCAGCTTCTTGCACCAAGGTGAGAGAAAGGCAGGGGCGGCAGTGGTGGATGGGGAAACTGTCATATGGGCCTCTGCTCTGCCCCCAGGGACTTCGGCACAGAAGGCTGAACTGGTGGCCCTCACCCAAGCACTCCATGCTGCTAAGAATCGGAGGGTAAACATTTATACCGACAGCCGTTATGCCTTTGCCACGGCGCATATACATGGGGAAATATACCGGAGGAGAGGGTTGCTAACCTCAGGGGGCAGGGATATCAAAAATAAGCAGGAGATCCTAGATCTCCTACAACCCCTCCACCTTCCAAAGAAAGTGAGCATCATCCACTGCCCAGGCCATCAGAAAGGAGATGACCCAGTGGCTAAGGGGAATAGAATGGCGGATGAGGTAGCCAAAACAAGGGCCCTGGACAGCGTCACTCTAGTAACACAGTCATCTGAAACCTCAAATAACCCTGGGTGGTCATATTCGGAGCAAGATGTGACAGCCATCCAAAGACTGGGAGGTGCATACAATGACCAGCGTAAAGTCTGGGAGATCCAGGGGAAAACAGTACTGCCAAGAAAGGAAGCCAAGGACCTCATAAAAGACCTCCATAGATGGACCCACTTGGGGCATAAAAAGTTAAAGGCCCTACTGGACAGAGAGGAACTAACTTACTTCATAATAGGACTGGACTCATTAGTAAAACAAGCAACAGAATCCTGTGTTCCTTGTGCAAAAGTAAATCCAAAGTGTATTAAAATACCAGAGGGAGCAAGGATGCGAGGGGCATGCCTGGGAACAAACTGGGAGGTGGACTTTACCGAGATTCATCCCGGTAGGTGATGAATTAAGTATCTCCTAGTATTTGTAGACACTTTTTCCGGCTGGACAGAGGCTTTTCCGGTAAAAAAGGAAACAGCACAGGTGGTGGTCAAGAAAATCCTGGAAGAAATCTTTCCGCGGTTTGGCCTACCTAAGGTACTGGGATCCGATAATGGGCCGGCCTTTGTCTCCCAGGTAAGTCAGTTGGTGGCCAAAGTACTGGGGATTGATTGGAAATTGCATTGCGCGTACAGACCCCAGAGTTCAGGACAGGTAGAGCGCATGAATAGAACAATTAAGGAGACCTTAACCAAATTAATGATGGAGACTGGCACTAGAGACTGGGTCGAGTTACTACCAATGGCCCTATTCCGGGCCCGCAACACTCCCTCCGCGTTCGGGTTAACTCCGTATGAGATATTGTACGGGGGTCCCCCTCCTATGACTGATCTGTTGGGACCAAGCATTGACTCTTATGCTACCTCCCCCACTTTGCAGGCCCAGCTTAGAGCCTTGCAATTGATCCAGAGGCATGTGTGGAAACCGCTGGCGGTGGTGTATCAGTCCAAGAGCCCTGCAGTACCTCACCCCTTCCAGATAGGGGACTCAGTCTACGTCCGTAGACACCAGACTAAGACTCTTGAACCGCGCTGGAAAGGGCCCTACACCGTACTACTGACAACGCCGACAGCAGTGAAAGTGGATGGAATCGCAGCTTGGGTTCACGCCTCTCATGTCAAAAAGGCATCAGAAGATGAGGAGAGTTCAGGCAAGGACACAAGTGAACCATCGAGATGGAAACTCCAGCGCACTCAAAACCCCTTCAAGATAAGACTTTCAAAAGCTGCTTAATGTTTGTAAACATTTACCTGTTGCCTGTATTGCTTATGATTCACCCTAGTCTCACCCTACCCAGCTCGTCCCTCCCTATCCCCCATGGGCCGCAAAGGCTCACTTGGGAAGTGATCTCCCCTTCGGGTAGCGTGGTCTGGTCGACCAGTGACACTCAGGTGCCAGGAACGTGGTGGCCTCCTCTCCACCCAGAAGTATGCCAACTAGTCCTGGGGCTAGAGACCTGGGATCTACCCGACCAGGACAGCATACCCTTCCACCCCGGGCACCCGCTCCCACAGGTGCTTTCGCCCGGATCCTCCATGGGGGGCTACGGATGTAGAGACACAAGTTGGAGATGCCGACTACATCATCAGGACTTCTATGTGTGCCCCAAGGATGGTAGACGCCAGGATCAGACCTTCCGGTGTGGGGGACCAGAGTCCCTATACTGTAAGGCTTGGGGGTGCGAAACTTCAGGAGCTGCAGACTGGGGGCCGTCCTCCGCTTGGGACTGGATTACTGTGCAGTGTAACTACACTCCTGAGGGCCTCGATCAGTGTACACCCCTCCTTCTGAGAGGTAGCAGGTCCAATTCCTGTGGGTCCACTTCCCCGTGTGCAAGGTCCCCTACGTGCAATCCCCTTAATATTACCTTTACCACCTCAGGGAAACAATACGCAACGCTGTCTAGTTGGATCAAAGGGAGGATCTGGGGTTTGCGCTATTATGTTTCTGGAACCGATCCTGGATTTTGGTTCAAAATTAGACTGAGAATCACCTCTCCCGACCCCCTACCGGTAGGGCCTAACAGGGCTCTGGCCCCTGCCTACTGGCCGAGCCACCCCCAGCCTGAGATGACCAAGCAGCCGACCTCTAAAGGAACAGGCACACCGGCACTGACCTCTATGAGGACAAGCTCACCGGTTCCCATCGCGAGGTTCCCGTCGCGAGCCTACCTGCAGGAGAGAGAGCAATGTTGCTAATACGAGGCGCCTTTTCGGCATTGAATCAGTCTCACCCTAACCTGACCGACCCCTGCTGGTTATGCTTGTCCACAAGCCCGCCCTACTATGAGGGAATAGCTGTCGTTGGAACCTTCAATACCTCCTCGTCCCACCGGCAGTGCCCTACCGTTAATCCCCTGATAACTTTGGCGGAGGTCTCAGGGAGGGGATCCTGTGTCAGGGACCCACCCTCGGCCTACCAGCGCCTCTGCCACACCACTGTCAACTCCTCCTGGAACCTGGTGGGCATGCTCTCGCAGCCTCACTCCTTGTGTGTCCACCACTGTTCTCAACGGGACTGGGGATTTCTGTGTCCTGGTGGCAGTTGTCCCGAAAGTGATTTACCACCCAGAAAACACTCGAGGAGCGGTACGACAGCGCTATAACCAGGTTCCGTAGGGAACCAGCCTCTGTGACCCTAGCAGTGCTACTGAGCTTTGGGGTAGCAGCCGCTGGGCTGGGCACAGCGACGGCCACCTTAACCCAAGGAAACAGCAAACTAGCAATCCTTCAACAGGCGGTGGACGCGGACATCATGGAGATAGAACAGAATCTCCAACGGCTACAAGAGTCCCTCACCTCCCTCTCAGAGGTAGTACTCCAAAATCGCAGGGGCTTGGACCTGTTGTTTCTAAAAGAGGGAGGGTTGTGTGCTGCCCTCAAAGAAGAATGCTGCTTCTATATAGACCACTCCGGGGTAGTAAAAGATTCTTTAGCCAAACTAAGAGAGCGGCTGGAAAAAAAGACGACGAGAAAGGGAACAGACTCAGAGCTGGTTTGAGGGGTGGTATAACAGGTTGCCCTGGTTGACAACCTTGCTCTCCACCATAGCGGGCCCCCTTATCATCCTAATCCTAATTCTGACCTTCGGGCCATGCATTATAAACCAATTACTCCAGTTTGTTAGGGACAGTCTGTCCACCGTGCAGGCATTAGTCCTCACGCAGCAGTACCAAGCCCTGGCCACCAGTGACCATATTGAAACCCCTTACCAATAGCTTTAACAGTAACAGGCAAACAATTTTAGGATTAAAATTAGTTCAAAGAGAAAATGGGGGAATGAAGGGAGCGGCCGTGAGCTGCCATAAAAGTGGCCTTGATGAAATAGAAAAACAGGAACTTAAGACAAACAGTTTCAGAAACAGCCATGGGAACACCCCCCCCCCCCCCGTCATACCCTTTTGACCTAGTACTTTTCCACTGACCATACTTCCCTACTGCTTTCAAAATGCCATATTAGGTCAATTGCTGAAAACTATCCAATGAGCTATTTACACCAAGTAGAATGTTAATTTATGATAATTGTGTGGTTTTTCGCCTTAAATACTGCGTGTAATCAGGGCACAGGGCTCCTCTCTTTCCCGCTGCATGTGGCAGCAGAGGGCCCATTTGCACAAATGAAATAAAACTGCCTCTTGCTTTTTGCATCGCCTGATCTGGAGTCTGTGTTTCTGGGGTCGTCACAAAAGGGCACCACTTTTGGGGTCCTTCAATATTTTCCCAGTGTTCCCTAGTCTTGCTGCTATTGGGTCTGGTTCTTTTTC
Source organism: Oryctolagus cuniculus (assembly GCF_051225735.1). Taxonomy (NCBI): domain Eukaryota; kingdom Metazoa; phylum Chordata; class Mammalia; order Lagomorpha; family Leporidae; genus Oryctolagus; species Oryctolagus cuniculus. Next base: position 79,946,196 of record NC_142879.1, on the reverse strand, counting down.
AGGCTAGCATCTCTAATGTCACAATAAACCTTTTATTTCAGAGATTCTTGAGTCTCAAAAGTGTTGGTTTAACAGTTCGTCACCAACATTTATGATACCAGTCTGGTATTGGTGAGGAATAGTTTAGAAACCAAGATGCTGAATTCAAGGAGCTTCCAATTACCTGGAAGTTCCATGCTCCTGTGCAACAAGATGATTTACAGACATCACCAAAGTCACAGCGCAACAAGGTGGGGACATCCCAAGATGCCCTGGGCTGGGCTGGGAGAAATGAGCTACCCAAATACACATGGAAGTAGTGATGGGAAAGGGATGTCTTTCTGAAACCGCAATATCTTGTATTTACAGGTTGTACTCTCGTGCCTCTAGTCAATCTGCCATTGATCTCTCTAATCAAGTGGCTGAGGTGGCTCAGCAAATCTTCCCGAGGGCGGCCTTCTCCCTGCCAGCAGCACCGTGCCCTGGAGCCCGGACCGCCTGCCCACTGCCGCTCACCGCTCCGCCGCCGGTGTCCCGCGCGGCTCCGCTCACTGCCGGGCCGCTGAGGCCTCGGTCCGTGGTCGTCGGGCCAACTGGGACATGGCGCTCACCCCAGGCCCCAGATCTGCGTGAAGACCAGGCCGGGCTTGCGTCCGTAGACCCCGCCTTCTCGGGCCGTCAGGCTCCTAACGGCCTCCGTGGCCGCCATTCTGCTCAGCAGGCCGCACCCGCACCACTCAAAGACGCAGCGTCCGTGGCTCCTCGGAGAGGGAGCCTCGCATAGGCTCCGCGGGGTTGAGCCGGGAGACCCAGCCGCCGTGGGGTGGGGAGTCCGGACTCTGAGAGGCGACCACCTCCATGAAATCACCGAAGTGGGGCCGGATGCGGTTCGCCGCTGCTTCAGTGCCCAGGCTGGGGCGGTGGAGCAGTCGCAGCGAGGGCCATAGTCTGTCCTGTGGCCCCCCAGCCTACCGCCCGCCCTGGGTCGGAGGGACCGGAGGGCCCCAGGGGAGCAAACCGTGTCCTGCCCCATAACCGACACTTTAAAGTGACCTCTGTGCTGTAAGTTTTCTAACATTGTAGAAATGTCATCCAAAATGGAGGAGTTCTCTCTTGACCCGTAGGCTCAGAGTTAATCAGAGTTGTTTCCTGTATCACATAAAGGGAGAGGGAACTCCCGGTACAACATAGGATTACCAGGTGCTTCCCATAGAAGAACAAATGCCAAGTAACCTCAATATGCAAATAAAACTATCTTACCAAGATTTTAAATTCCCCAGTTTTCCCAGGAAGCACTTGGATAATGCATGAAGTCTGATTAGTACACAAAAAAAAAAAAAAAAAAAAAAAAAGCCAATCCCAGAACATATTTTGTTATATTTTCATTTTACTCGAAAGGCATGGAAAGAGGGTTCTTCCATCTGCTAATTCCTTCCCCAAATGCCCACAATACTGAGGGCTGCGCCAGGCCAAAGCCAAGAGCCCAGAGCTCAATTTGAGTTTTCCATTTGGGAGGCAGGGACCCAAGTACTTCAGCCATGATCTGCTGCCTCCAAGGCTGCACATTAGCAGGAAATTGGATCTGATACAGGGTAGCTGGAACTCAAACCAGGAACTCTGATGTAAGAGTCAGTTGTCCCAATTAGTGTCTTAACTGATGAACCAAACATCTCTCCCCCAGGACACTTTTACTCTGAACCCTGAGGATTTTTTCCAACTGAGGGTAAACAAAAACCTTTGAACAACTAAAGCCCTGCAAAACCTACCATTTGATAGAACTGAGGAAATACAGTTGTATTGAATGGAAGGTGGGGGAGCTCATGGCTCATGTCAAATGGTTGGAAATCGTTAATTATGTCTTTTACAAACAACATACCTGTATTAGTCAGCTTTTCATTACTGCAGCTGAAATGCCTGAGAGGAGCAACGTAGGAAGGAAGAAGATTTATTTTGGTTTATGATTTATAAGTTCTCAGTTCATGACTGGGTTGGTTGATTGATTCATCAGATGATGCCAGGTGATGATGGAGTAATGATGACATGGTGAGGCAGGAAGCAGAGAGAGACAGGAAGCCCACTGGCTTAAATGACCAACCCTCTTGAGAGAGCTCTGAGGGCCAGCCACCCATGGCCTAAAGATCTTCCACTAGGCCCACCTCTCAGAGGCCATAAGTAGATCAACTCTCTACTCTTAATCCACTATATTAATCCATTGCCCCTTAACGTGAGATTTTGCAGTTTAAAGATCTGAATGTGTTTGAGGAGCCAAATCCTGTTTAAATCATAACAATACCTTCTCATTCCAATGATTTCACAAGTGTCAAAGGTGGTCTAGAAGGTGGAGTACCTTGGAGGAAAGACCTAACAGAAAGGGGGAGAAAGAAGGCAAAGAAATTAGAGACATGGGAAAATAAGAGACACTGTAGCAAAGAGACAATGAGAGGAAATTGAATTTGCTCTAATTATCCAGGACAAACTGAGTGGTCTACTGACAGTCTTCTAGACCCCTGACCATCTGCTCCTACCAGTTACTACAGCTTAAATAAAGCAAGAAATAGGGGCTGGTGCTGTGGCGCAGTGGGTTAAAGCCCAGGCCTGAAGCGCTAGTACCCCATAGGGGTGCTGGTTCGAGTCCCAGCAGTTCCTCTTCAGATCCAGTTCTCTTCTATGGCCTGGGAAAGCAGCAGAGGATGGCTCAAGTCCTTGGGCCCCTTCACCTGCGTGGGAGATACGGAAGAAACTCCTGGCTCCTGGCTTCGGATCGGTGCCATTGCAACCATCTGGGAAGTGAATCAGCGGATAGAAGACCTCTCCCTGTTTCTACCCCTTTCTGTAATTCTTTCAAATAAAATTAAATAAATCTTTAAAAGAATAAAAGAAATGCAGTCAACATAATCTTTGGGCATCAAGGATATGAAAGTCACTGCATATACTTAACTTGTATTTTGGCTGTTTTCTTGCTGTGCTGAGCAGTAGGATAATAAGTAGAGCACAAAAGCCAGTCCAGGGGCTGGTACTGTGCATAGCGGGTAAAGCTGCCGCCTTCAGTGCCAGCATCCCATATGGGCGCTGGTTCAGGTCCCAGCTGTTCCACTTCCGATCCAGCTCTCTGCTATGGCCTGGGAAAAACAGTGGAGGATGGCCCAAGTTCTTGGGCCCCTGCATCTGCGTGGGAGACCCGGCAGAAGCTCCTGGCTCCTGAGGCCAACTGGGGAGTGAACGCTGACTTTCAAATAAAATAAATAAATCTTAAAAAAAAAAAAAAAAGAAAGAAAGAAGGAAAATGCAAAATGCGCCAAGCAGCTCTGGATAGGCCCAACTCTGTCTCTCCCTCTCTCTCTCTGTAACTCTGTCTCTTAATTAACAAACAAACAAACAAACAAAAGGCAGTCCAGCCAAACCTGTCAGCTTTGTCTCCCTTAAAACAAAGACAAAGCACATTGGTAGGTTTTCTGTGTGAATAGTCTCTCATATGTCAGAGAACTGAAAGCTGAGGAAAATATCTGGATCTACATTACAACCTTTAAAGCATAAAGCAAAGCTTCACAAAAATGCAAAATTTGTTTTGTATATGTACCCAGAAAATGAATCCTGAGACATAGGATTTACAAATACTGAATTTTTTTTTTTTTTTTTTTTTGACAGGCAGAGTGGACAGTGAGAGAGAGAGACAGAGAGAGAAAGGTCTTCCTTTGCCGCTGGTTCACCCTCCAATGGCCGCCGCTGCAGCCGGCGCACCGCGCTGATCCTGGCAGGAGCCAGGAGCCAGGTGCTTTTCCTGGTCTCCCATGGGGTGCAGGGCCCAAGCACCTGGGCCATCCTCCACTGCACTCCCTGGCCATAGCAGAGAGCTGGCCTGGAAGAGGGGCAACCGGGACAGAATCCGGCGCCCCAACCGGGACTAGAACCCGATGTGCCGGCGCCGCAAGGTGGAGGATTAGCCTATTGAGCCACGGCGCCGGCTCAACAAATACTGAATTTATATTAAACACTACCAGATTTCTTTCCAAAATGGCCATGGCAATGAAAACCTCTCAGAGCCCTTAACAGTGGTATTGTGACCTTCCCAAATGATGATATAACATACGTATTTCTCAAAACTTCCATGACTTTGGGACTCTCTTTGAAAAGCATCTTGAAGCTTTAGTGTTGCACAGAATAAACTGGGAGATATTAATGATATTAATTATTATGAGATAATTAAGATAATTAAGCAGGACTGGAAGAGTAGCACACTGTTGTGGGGAGATGAGCTTTACTTATTTTTTTTAAGATTTATTTATTTATTTGAAAGAGTTACACAGAGAGAGAAGGAGAGGCAGAGAGAGAAAGAGAGAGAGAGAGAGATCTTTCATCCACTGGTTCACTCCTGAAGCCAGGAGCCAAGAGCTGCTTCCAGGTCTTCCCATGTGAGTACAGGGGCTCAAAGACTTGGACCATCTTCTACTGCTTTCCCAAGCCACAGCAAAGAGCTGGATCGGAAGTGGAGCAGCCGGGACCTGAACCGGTGCCAATATGGGATGCCGGCACTGTAGGTGGTGGCTATACCACAGCACCGGCCCCAGCTTTGCTTATTTTTAACCTAACTAGGTCATTCTGTAGAATTTTTACTTGCAGAGTGACTCCTTATTTGTTGGCTAACACAATAGCCGGTTTTTTCTATTATTTGAAAAAAGACAAAATGTCCTTTCTAATAATTTGTTATTTATTTGTAGTAGGGGTCAGGACTAACTGTTTTTCCCACTAGGGCTGTGCACAAGTAAGATTTGGTGGTTACAATTGTGATGATTTCAGTAAAACGGGCATTTATTCACAGAGGACCTTGAAGAAAATCAGGAATGACATTCAAATCTGAACAGCAGGGAAAAACAGAGGTATAAAGAAGCAGGCTTGGGGCCGGTGCTGTGGAATAGTGGGTAAAGCCGACACCTGCAGTGCCAGCATCCCATTTAGGCACCAGTTCAAGTCCCAGCTGCTCCATTTCCAATCCAGCTCTCTGCTATGGCCTGGGAAGGCAGTAGGAGATGGCCCAAGTCCTTGGGCCCCTGCACCACGTGGGAGACCCAGAAGAGGGTTCTGACTCCTGGCTTCAGATCAGCACAGCTCTGACCATTGCAGCCAATTGAGGAGTGAACCAGTGGGTGGAAGACACATCTTTCTCTCTGCCTCTCCTTCTCTCTGTAACTGTGACTTTCAAATAAATAAAATTCCTTTAAAAAAAAAAAGAAGGCTGATTTTTAAAACTGTGAAAAAAAATAACAACAGTAATTGGACATAGGAGGTAAATGGTTCTGTAAAGGTAGAGCCAAGGACTGACAATGTGGCATAGCAGGTAAAGCTGCTGCCATATGGGTGCTGGTTGGAGTCCTGAGTGCTCAAGCTCCTGACTCCTGGCTCCTGGCTTCAGTCTGGTCCAGTCTTGGCTGTTAAAACCACTTGGAGAGTGAACCAGCAAATGGAAGATCTCTCTTCTTCTAACTATGCCTTTCAAATAAATAAATAAATCTTAAAAAAAAAAAAAAAAAAGCCCGGCGCCGTGGCTCAATAGGCTAATCCTCTGCCTTGTGGCGCCAGCACACCAGGTTCTAGTCCCGGTCGGGGCTCCAGATTCTGTCCCGGCTGCCCCTCTTCCATGCCAGCTCTCTGCTGTGGCCAGGGAGTGCAGTGGAGGATGGCCCAAGTGCTTGGGCCCTGCACCCCATGGGGAGACCAGGAGAAGCACCTGGCTCCTGCCTTCGGATCAGCACGGTGTGCTGGCCGCAGCGCACCAGCCGCGGTGGCCATTGGAGGGTGAACCAATAGAAAAAGGAAGACCTTTCTCTCTGTCTCTCTCTCTCACTGTCCACTCTGCCTGTCAAAAAAAATAAAATAAAATAAATAAATAAATAAAAGTAGGGCCCAATCTTACTAGCTCGCTGAGGCACAGTTTAGAGGAGACACAGTAAATGAGTGTGGAAGAAATAAATTTTAAAACCAGTTTTGTGTGTGTGTGTGTGTGTGTGTGTGTTTATTTTAATGCCATCATAGCAAAAGATTTGGGGTTAATTTTTAAGGTAATTAGTCATCCTAAATATATGTCTGGGAAAATTTCCCCCTAAACTCCCAAGAGTCATGCTAGAAGAACCTCACATCTAGGATTAAGGAAATGTAACTGCTTCTTCCTAAAATATTTGCCCATCTCTTTTGGGAACTGTCCATCCTTCCCACAAGTGTAGATTCCTAGCAGCATATTTCCACCATGTGATCCTGTGTCCTGGCTACAGTTAATTGGATAAGGTTGGACACAGTGCCTAAGCTGGGACAATCAGATTCATGAAAACCTAGATAGCCTAATCCAGTGTTTCTCAACCAAGATGATTTTTGCCTTCTGGGGACTTTGCAATGTCTAGAGACATTTTAGTTGTCACCCTCAGGGGCAGGATGAGGTGGATGCGACTAGTGTCCAGTGGGTAGAGGCCAGAGAAGCTGCTAACCATCCTACAATACAATGAACAGGACAGCCACCACAAAAAAAAAAAAAAAAAAAAAAAAAAAAGACTTCACCTATTTTGTCAATTGTGTGAGGTTCAGAGACTTTGATCGAGGCTTGAGTATTTGAACAAAAGTCATTTTAAGTCAGTTGATTACAGCTACCAGCTGCCATGTACCCTCAGTGTGCAAGGGAACCAGACAAAATCAACAAGATAGGGGATGGGGAGAGATATTGATTTACAAGTTGCACACAGAGAAGCTGCACTTGGAGACTTTTCTAATTCCTGAGTCCAATTCCCTCTGGAGTCTCAACTGTAATTTTTTTTTACCCTTGATAGCATAAAATGATTGTTGTTACTTGTAATCAAAATTATCTTAATGCATAAATATGGAGCTGAATGATTTTAAAATGACCCAAAATTCATCAAGTCTTGGGTAGTACAGAGATCATTCTGGTCTTTAGGGTGGTACTAAAGAAATAAAAAAGGTCAAATGTCATTACTTTTCCCTGACCTCTCCACATTTAAGTACTAGAATGAGTTGAGGCCTTTCAAAGGGTAGAGGAATCTAGGACATGCCTGCATTGTGTTTATCAGTCTTTTGGGAATCAGGAACCTGGCTGACCTGTTCTGCCACTATGCATGAGCCCAACCCATGGCCACTATTTCTAAGTCATTACATACAATGCACCCTATACAGCTACTACTAACCACACACTTGGAAATGATTTCTACTGTGCATTTTATTTTCTCTTTCCATGTATATCACCAGCCTGGATGCTGATTTTTTTATACTTAGGAATTCAATAAAAGTTGTAATCTCTTCACTTGTGCTAGAATTTGTGATTGTACATTTGGGCCAAAACAAGTTTGAGCCACCTGAACTGAAGGCCAAGTGTCCGGCTGGGAAGTTGCTGTAGTAATCCAAGAGAGAATTTGATAGTCTATAGTAAGGTAGTGGCATGGCAGTGAGGTTAAAGGAACAGCAAGGATTTTTACTTGGAGAAATGGCCAGAAGTTAATGGGGGAATTGTGGTAGAGTTGAGACTGCTTCAGGTGGGCACTGTGGTACAGCAGATTAAACTGCTGCTTGAGATGCCTGTATCTCATATCAGAGTGCTTGGGATCGCGTCGTGGCTCTGCTTCTAATCCAGCTTCCAGCAAATGTACTCTGGGAGGCAGAGAAGATGGCTCAAGTACTTGGGTTCCTGTCACCCATGTGGGAGGTCTGTATAGAATTCCTGGCTCTGGCTTCAGTCTGGCCTAGTCTTGGCTGTTGCAGACATTTGGGGACAAACTAGTGGATAAAAGATATCTCTCTCCCCTTCTCTTTCCCTTACAAAGAATTATATCCTTAAAAAATGACTGACTACAAATTCACTAATATTCTTCCCATTGAGACATCCATTCTAAAATTCTTCTTTATGAATTTGAGCGTGCTCTGCACTGACAAGTAGAGTATTGCCAAATGGCATCATGCTAATTTCTGGACCCAGAGATGGGCAACTGCCAATTGTTCTTTCTTGCAACATGTGCTCTTTGAACATAGCCACCATGCTTTCAGAAATGCAAGCCCAATGCAGAGACACACATACATAACTGCTCTGGTTGACAGCCCTAGCCATGCTCATGATTGATGGACAGCATCAACTGTCAGCCATGTGAGTATGGCAGCTTGGATGTCCAATCTAGTCAAAATTTCAGAGACTAAAATTGCGTAATAGACCCAAGCAATTCTCAGCCAACTGGCCTATTCCATCCATAGAACCATAAGAAACTGCAATTGTTTTAAGGATCATTTTAAAAAAAAGATGTATTTATTTATTTATTTGAGTGGTAGAGTGACAGTGAATGAGTGAGTGAGAGAGAGAGAGAATCTTCAACTCTTCAAATGACTACAATAGCCAGGGCTGGGCCAGGCCAAAACCAGGAGCCAGGAACTCCATCTGGGTTTCTAAAATGTGTGGCAGGGACTCACTTCAGCCTTCATCTGATGCTTTCCAGACACGTTAGCAGGGAGTTAGATGGGAAGCAGGACTGACAGGACTTGAACCAGCATTCTGTTATGGGATGTGGGTGTCCCAAGTGGCAGTTTAACCTCCTGATCCACAACATCTATTCCACTAGTTTTTCTCTTTTAAGTCACTAAATTTGGGGGTGGTTTTGTTACAGAATTTCTGGTGAAAAGAAAATTAGCACCTCAGTTCTTGAACTTGGCAGAGAAAGAATTCAGAACCAGTTCGAGACAAGTGAGGAGTGAAGTTTATCAAGCAAAGGAAAAGAATACTCAGGAAAGACCCAAGCCGGCAAGCTGCTGAGTGGCTACTTCAATTGGCTAGAGCGAATAGTCCTTCATTGTCTGTATCTTAATTAAGAGTTGGGATAGTCCTCCCATAGGTTGGGATTTCTGTGGAATGGGGAGCAGGTTATCTAGAAGGAGTAGGAGAATTTGTTTCAATCCTTATTTTGTCATATTGGGTTTGTCATGGTGATTTGGGGATTTCTGTATAATAGAAATTCCTAGAAAGAGAAGGATAGTCTATTTTAGCCTCTATGTAGTTGGGCCATATCTGTCATGGCAAAGTGAAGGTGAAGTCCTCTTTGGAACAAGAAAGATTTGACCCCACTTCTCTGTCTTCTGACAAGTTGTGACAAGATGTGTGCCTGCATCTAATCACTGGAGCGTAGGTGTCCTAGCCTGGGGGCCCCTGCCCATGCCTGCCTAAATTCTTACTCTAATAGTCTGCTAACCCTAACCCTAACCCTAACCTTAACCCTAACCCTAACTGCGAAATGAACGGTGGAACAATCAAAAATCAGAATAGGCAAGAAAGAGAGAAAGAAGGTGGCATCAAGGATGAGAGAATTCTGGTTAAGGCAGAGGATGGAAACCATTACTGCTAAAATGGAGCCCAGGAGCAGACCAGTTTGTGAGAGGATGAATGTGGGTAAACAATCTATCATAAACTAGGAAATGTGTATTTGTGAAACTGTATTTTTTCTACTTGTCCTATTATGGTTTCTTTACAGAATTAGTTATCCATGTTTTAAGTAAATTTATATTTTATAGATTCCTATACCTTTGGCCATTTAAAATGTTTCCTTACTATCTTTTCCTACAAAAAAGATTTCCTGCTTAACTCAAAAGTATTGAGGGGAACTACTACCAACTCCAACCCTTTTAATCCTTGTTCTTCTAGTACTCAATTTCCAGGTATTATATTTATTTATGAAATATTTACTGATTACATGTTAGGTGCTCAGCACTCTTCTGGGTGTTAAGGGCAAACCTGTGGACACAACAGATGATATCCTGGCCCTCAGGAAGTTTACATTCTTTTTGTTGTTGTTGTTTATTTTTTTTTATTTGACAGGTAAAGTTATAGACAATGAGAGAGAGAGAGAGAGAGAAAGGTCTTCCTTCCGTTGGCTCACTCCCCAAATGGTTGCAATGGCCAGCGCTGCGCCAGTCCGAAGCCAGGAGCCAGGTGCTTCTTCCTGGTGTCCCATGCGGGTGCAGGGGCCCAAGCACTCAGGACATCCTTCACTGCCCTCCAGGTCCACAGCAGAGAGTTGGACTGGAAAAGGAGCAACCAGGACTAGAACCTGGCGCCCATATGGGATGCTGGTGCTGGAGGCGGAGGATTAACCAAGTAAGCCATGGTGCCGGCCCCCCGGGAGTTTACATTCTAATTACCAGGCAAAGAACCAGTTAGGAAGAAAGTAGTTAACAATTTGATAAAACCAATGAAGGAAATAAGCAGGGTTGGGTTTGGCATTGTGGTGAAGCAGGTTAAGCCACTGCCTGCGATGGTGGCATCCCATATGAATGCTTATCCTAGTGCTGGTCTGAGTTCCAACTGCTCCACTTTTATTCCAACCTCCCTGTTAATGTGCCTGAGAAAGGAGCAGAAAATAGCTAAAGACCCATATGGAGTTCTAGACTTCTGGCTTTGGCCTGCCTCAGACCCAGCCATTGTGGACATTTTGGAAGTGAACCAGCAGATGGAAGATCTCTCTCTGTCCCTCCTTCTGTCTTTCTAACTCTCCCTTTGAAATAAATAAATAAATCTGAAAAAAGCAGGATACTGAAATAGAGTAATGGTTGATGCTAAGTGGAAACAATTACCTGTTAGAAGGGGAAAGTGAAGGTTGGGATCTATGGGATCAACAAGATGCAAAGATTCTTGAGCAGATGAAAACTTGACTAAATACTAGGAACTGGAAACACTAGTGTGCTTAGGAGCAAAAGGTACTAGATCAAATGATCCCTCAGAAGCCAAATAAAGGTATGTGCTTTTTGATTATAAATTCAAAAGACAGGCAAATGCATAAACATGATGATTCAAGTTTTAAGAATATAGGGGGCCCATTGCTGTGGTGTAGCAGGTAAAGCCGTCGCCTGCAGTGCCGGCATCCCATACGGGCACTGGTTCGAATCCCAGCTGCTCCACTTCCAATCCAGCTCACTGCTATGGCTTGAGAGGAAAGCAGTAGATGTCCCAAGTCCTTGGATCCTGGCACCCACGTGGGAGACCCAGAAGAAGCTCCTGGCTCCTGGCTTCGGATCAGCACAGCTCCGGCCGTTGAGGCCAATTGGGGAGTGAACCAGTGGATGGAAGACTTTCTCTCTTCCTCTCTCTCTCTCTCTCTGTCTCTGTCTCTACTTCTCTCTGTGTGTAACTATGACTTTCAAATAAATAAATAAACTTTTTTTTTTAAAAAATAAAGAAGATAGTGGACACAACAGCAGAGGAATAAGAAGAGTGGTGGGAAAACCTGTTGAGAAACTGTTGAAGCAGGGAAGAGCATATGGTGCAGCAGCTGGCACTGCTTGAAATGCTTGCATCCCATTTTGGAGTGCTTGAGTTGGAGTCCTAGCTCTGCTTCCAATTCCAGCTTCCTGCTAATGTGCACACTTAGAGGCAGCAAGTGATGGAGTTCCTGCATCCAAATGGGAGACTTGGATTGATTTCCTGGCTGCTGGAATCAGCTTGGTCTGGCTTTTGGGGTCATATGGGTTGGGGGATAACTTGGGGTCATTGACCTTTCAAGTAAAAATAAAACAAAAGACACTGTTGCAATGGTGTGGAAGAGAAAAATGTGGCCTGGGCCAAGGATCATTCTAATTTTCTTTTCTTAGACTTAATCTGTTACTTGCAATGACTGAGACATAGTAGAGACAGATCAGCAAACAATTATTTTCAAGTACTTAAATATAAATATGACTCCCACGAATTCCTTCTTCGAATAAAAGCTTGAAATATTTTCAAGATTGATGGTGTTTTCCATTCCTCTGCACAACCAACCTACTTCCCCTAAATGTAAGTTTCAGTCTAACAGGAACTAGGAACATCTGTGGCCTGTGATCCACTGAACCAAGTAGTGGTTTTCCAGGAACTTCACTATAAACAGTGTTTGTTGTCTACCAAGTTTTTTAGTAACTGGAATAGGTGATAGTGGGTGTGTTTTGGATGATCAGTCCTGGAAGATCAGCCCATATGTTTTTTGGCCCTTTGCAGGGCCACAGGACCTGTACTGTCAACAAAACTAACATTCAGTGTTAGAGATCCTTATTAGATTTAAATTCAATTCCCTTATCTCAGTGCCTTTAAGGATCTCAGTAACTCTGAATATTGATGAAATGTCTATCAGTTAAAACTTAGTAATATGGTAGGTGTTGTGGTGCAGTGGGTTAAGCTAATACTTGACATGCCCACAACCCATATTGGAGTGCCGGTTCAAGTTCTGGCTCCTCCACTTTTGATCCCGCTTCCTGCTAGTGCATTCTGGGAAGCAGTAAATGATAACTTAAGTGTTTGGGTCCCTGCCACTCCTTTGGGAAACCCGGATGGAGTTCTGTGATCCTGGCTTTAGGATGGCCCAGCCCTGGTTGTTAGAGGCATTTGAAGAATGAACCAGCAGGTGGAAGGTTTTTCTCTTTCTCTCTGCCTTTTGGAGACAAGAAAATGAATAAATGAACATTAAAAAAAGTAAAAACAAAACATGGTAAAAAAAATTCAGCTTATATGCGTAAAAGCTTCTTCAACATTAAGTGGCAATCTCTGACCCTGGCTTTGGATTGGCCCAGCCTTTGCTGTTGTGGGCATTTGGGAAGTAAAATAGCAGATGGGAACTCGTTGAGTCTCAAATAAATAAATAATTAAATTAAAATTCAATTTGGAAATTAACCTATACAAATCCAATTAAGACTGTATGTAAATTTCAACTGTCCTCTGTGCTCCCCCAAAGCAGTACCTTTTGTACTGACATACCTTCTTAAACTCTTGATGCAGTGAAGAAACATTGTAAAAAATGGTTACACGGGGCTAGCGCTGTGGTACAATGGGCTACTGCCCTGGCCTGAAGCGCTGGCATCCCATATGGGCGCCGATTGGAGATCTGGCTGCTCCACTTCCAATCCAGCTCTCTGCTATGGCCTGGGAAAACAGCAGAAAATGGCCCAAGTCCTAGAGACCCTGCACCCGTGTGGGAGACCCAGAAGGAGCTCCTGGTTCTTGGCTTCAGATTAGCTCAGCTCTGGCTGTTGCAGCCATTTGTGGAGTGAACCATTAGATGGAAGACCTCTCTCTCTCTCTCTGTGAAACTCTTTCAAATAAATAAATAAATCTTTAATGATTACACTCTTTTTTTTCTATCTGAATTATTTAACAATGAGGTAAGAAGTTCTATCTACCAATATTTGCTTTCAATAGTTCTTATCCACACAGATTTGAATGTGAATCTTGAAGAATATCAAATTTCTACTGGCTGCTGAGTATGCTGATCTTTCATGCGCTACAAATACGGGGTTTCTAGCAATGTCTTTAAGAAAAGCACTTGTCTAAGTTTCCACAGAGGCCTGCCTCTTTGGGTTAAGAACATAACTTCTGCTTACCCTGTATTCATCAAAGCTGAAGATTCCAGTGACAATTCTAGAGAACAGTAAGTGGAGGGAGTAGGGGTGGAAGATAAACATCAAATAGTTTTCTCTCTGCTTGTGGCCAAAACCTTTTCATATACTGGTCAGTTAATCAGGTTTTGGGTGGTTTGTTATAACCCTCATTAGGTAAACAACTAGTTACAAGTCAAATTTGGTCTTCCTCTTTCATACTAAAGGTTCCTTTTAAATAATCTGTTTATTTACTCCTCCCAAATTTCCTAAGGTACCCACAGGGCAAGAAAAAAACTGAGATGTGCTAAACTAAACAAAGTTTATTTAAGTAAGAAATATATAGGTTCTGGAACTGGCAGCATTCCAGACTGAAGATGGTTCAGAGTGCCTCCATCTACAATATGATATTTTTACCAGAAAACAGGAAATGAGGTACAAAGATTACCTGATTTGTACAATTCGGTGTTTCCCTTATTTGGGCATAGTTTGGCAGCTTTAATCCTGGGACTAGCTGAGGGCCAGATGCTTAGGTTACCCAGGTATATCCTTAGATGAGGCTACAATTTGTTTGTAGATCAAGCCAGGCTTCAGGTCACTACTTATGAAGGATACTTTGTGTCACATTTTATCATGCAAGAAGGGAGGCAGGTTTTCTGTTTAATACCTCTCTCCTTCAGGTCATCCTCTCAATCTTGAGGGATTGAACAAAACATGGGCATCATCTGTGACATCATCACAACGAATCCAATTGTTTTCAGTATTCACAACTTTAGAGTTAAATTAGCTGACTCTTCCACGTTTTTATTATTACAATCATAAAGAAACAATTTGATATATAAAAGCTGCATACAGGTACTTAAAACTTTTGACTGAGTACAATACAATACACAGTGCTAAGAAATATAACAAGTCTCCCTGAAACAAACTAATCAAAAACCATTCAAAGTTCCACAGGTATCTGAGTCTTTTCAGTCATAGTCCTTGATGGTGACTGAGCACCATAGCATGAGGCAAAATGGCTTGATTTAAAGAGCTATTCTATTTGGTTAGTTTGCTAACACATGTCATAGTGATCTAGAGACCCACTAAAAGAAACGCAAACATTAAGAAATCTTGGTGGTTGTACTGGTCTTACCCATGATGAAGGAAGATTTCATTTTGTCTGATGTAGCTGTCAAGATGCCATGTGGTGCATCAACTAAAAGGCACAAATCATACTAGTGTTGTCAGGCGGCAGGTCAAGCTACCACCCATGACACTAGCATCCCCTATGAGTAACGGTTCTAGTGTGGGCTAATCTGCTTCCCATTCAGCTCCCTGCTAATGCACCTGAGAAAGCAGCAGAAGATGGCCAGAGGACTTGGAATCCTGCTACCCATGTGGGAGACCCAGGCACAGTTCCAAGATCGTGGCTTCAGCCTTCTCCAGCTCTGGTAGTAATTTGGAGAGACAGAAGATCTCTCTCTGTCCACTGCTCACTTTGTTTATATAACTCAATCTTTCAAAGAGTATTGGTTTTTAAGGTACAAAAAGAAAAGTACAGGAGTTACTTGATTCCCCAAGCCATTTCAGATCCATTAAGGCCTTTACATCTCTTTTGATGTCTTCCACTTGACCAATTCCTGGCCCTTCAGTTGCTGATCTATGTGGAAATTGCAGGAATACAACCAGAGGGTCAAAGTTGTGAGAGTGGTTATACTTTATTATCTCCTGAAGGCTTCATGGCTGCCTGGATTTTCCGACATTTGGTTCATGCAGAAAATACTTTTTTGATATATTTTCTACATGAGCTCTATAACTTGAAACTCATTCATTCTTCTTTTTCCTGCAAGATTATATTTTTAAGAATTTTATTTTTGTTGTGGAAATTCTCCTGTGATGGCTGTAAGCTTTACCTTACCAGGGGTGGGGAACATCCAGCCTGTGGTCTGTATAAGGCCTACACAATCATTTGGTTTGGCCCTACCAAGGCAACCACAGATGGTACTTGAAATTCAATAAATCTATAGCAGGCTAATTTTTTTTAAAAGATTTATTTATTTATTTGAAAGTCATAGTTACACAGAGAGAGGAGAGGCAGTGGGGGGGGGGGAGAGGTGTCTTCCATCCAACGGTTCACTCCCCAGTTGGCTGCAACAGCCGGATCTGTGCTGATCCGAAGCCAGGAGCTAGGGACTTCTTCCAGGTCTCCCATGAGGGTGCACGGGCCCAAGGACTTGAGCCATCTTCTACTGCTTTCCTAGGCCATAGCTGAGAGCTGGATTGGAAGTGGAGCAGCTGGGATTCGAACCAGTGCCCACATGGGATGCTGGCACTTCAGACCAGAGTGTTAACTCACCGCGCCACAGCGCTGGTCCCCAGGCTAATTTTTAAGTTGATAATTTTGTATGGCCCATGAATGGTATTATAAATATCCAAATAGCTCTAGGCAGAGAATTGGTTCCATACCTCTGCCTCAAAATGGAGTAAAAGTAGTATGGCAAGCAGTCTTGGTTGATCATAAAGTCTCATCTGACAAGGCATGTATCTGTCTTTGTCTTTTGATTATTTTCAAGGGAAAAGGGAATTGGGCAAAACAGTGGAATCAAAAGTATTTAGGTAAAGATGAATGGAAAGAAGGAATGGTTGGGGTTAGTTCAGAAAGCAGCCAATTTCCATCTCATCTTTAGTCTGTTGCTTAAGCTTTTCATCTGTGTTTTCCAAAAAATCTTTTAAGGAGCAATTTCATGTCTCTTAGATGCCTTCATGTATCAATTAAATGTATTATATTGTTTTTATGGGATGTGTTTCTAATATGCTTCACAAATTCTATTCAAATTAAAACTTTCTTATGTGACCACCATTTTGTAAGCTGTTTCTAGTCAGACTAACCTGTTTTCCCCCAAAAAATATATACTATACAATAATAAACATATAATTATATATTATATGTAATATGATCATATACTATAATTATTATATATAATATATGTAACACCTTACGTGAAATACAAATATTTAATATTTATATAAATATATATATTTAAAAATATATATTCTGGGTCCATACTCTTGATGCATGAATCTAGCTTAAGCCCCAGGTGAGAGTCCTAGACTCCTTGGACTGTGAAAAGCCCATAATCAAGAATCAAAAATAATTAAAAATCAGAAAGAGTTACCCAAGGTCCTTCACTCATATTAATGGATTTCAAAACATTTTTGCACCAAAATAAACATCTTTTTTTTTTTTTTGACAGAGTGGACAGTGAGAGAGAGAGACAGAGAGAAAGGTCTTCCTTTGCTGTTGTTTCACCCAGCACCGCAATCAGCACCACACTGACCCGAAGGCAGGAGCCAGGTGCTTCTCCTGGTGCAGGGCCCAAGCACTTGGGCCATCCTCCACTGCACTCCCGGGCCATAGCAGAGAGCTGGCCTGGAAGAGGGGCAACCTGGACAGAATCCGGCGCCCCGTCCAGGACTAGAACCTGGTGTGCCGGCGCCGCAAGGCGGAGGATTAGCCTATTGAGCCGCGGCACTGGCCCAAAATAAACATCTTTTAATTACACTTTCCATAAACTTTTTGACTCCCTTTGTAAGCGTCAATCCAGTTAATTATCAAACCCAATTTTATTGCGAATCAGTTCAGATTCTAAACCAGTGAGACAAGTAAGGCCTCTTAACTGAATCCAATTCAGAAATGTAGTGGTAAAAATTACTCAGCTACATCGGGGGTTCCGAACACAACGTACATACAAGTTGGGACCCAGAGAGATCACTAGGCTTGGGCCACAAGCGATCACTAGGCTCAAAGGGCCATGGCAAGTTCCTTGCGTGGTGGCTTGATGCTCATGGGGGCCACCGGAAGTTCTACTTTGGATCCATCAACTATACCAATCTGTTTAGCAAAAAGATGTTTACTAAATGAAGAAATAGCAGCAGCAGCACTTTGGGCCACAGATGGTTCAGAAGGCCTCCAACCTAAACATGGTGAACTGTTTCTATAACCAGAAAAGCTTGAAATCACATAAAGATGACCACATTCGTGTCTCAGTGTTTGCCTTATTTGGGTATTAACTTGACAGCCTTCAGCCTTGGTTTGCTGAGGTTCAGATGCTTGGTTACTAGGATATATTCTTAGGTTACAACTTTCTTGCACATCAAACCAGGTGCAGAAACCACTTTGCACCAAATTATCTCACTCAATTTGTTGTGGACAGTTTGAGCCGAATTTGTGTGACACAACCAACCAAAGATAACACAAGGTAGAAAAGATGACACAAATGATTTCTGAGCTCTGCCTGGCAGAGTCGCAACGAGCCCCATCCGGGGGTTAGCCGCAGTCCTCAGGCTGCAGGGACATTCCAGTCACAGGGAGGTACCGAGGCTTCCGGCCTCCGAGAGCCGGCTGTAGCCCGGGTTCCTCACCCACGTGGCCGTCGCACACACCAGACCGCGCACACTCGTTCAAAGTCCAAGGGCCGCGGTCATGGGCAGTGGCCTTGGACAAAGCGACCGCCCATGCAATTGTGAGGGTCGTGAACGTGGCGGCGGGCTGCAGCCTCCGCAGGGACCTTCTCTGGAACCCCCATTCCCAGCTCTGTAACTCGCCCCAACCACCGTGGCAGCAAACGGGCAAGCAACCGGAAGCCCAAGATGGCGACGCCCCGCCCTTCTCTCGCGAGAGGGGGAAAAGGGAGGAAGTTCGGCGACTGACGGGAAGGCAGCCAATGAGAGAGCGGAAGGCGCTTGATTGGCGGCCCTCTCGGAGTCTCTGGAGGCCACGCCCCGTCTGCCCAGGCGAGGTCCCCGCCCTCCGCACCCTCTCCCCGTCCCTTGCCCGCTCTTCTCTTCCCGTTTGAGGTGGTGGCTGGGCTTGCCTCCTCGTCAGCTCCATTTTTTTTCTAGCCTCCCGCCTTCCCTTTTCCCTTAACCTGAGAGCGTTCTGAGCTCCTCTCCGCCTCCTTAGAGTGGCCGCAAGGTCTTTTAGCTTTTCTCCTTTCTCGAGTCGTCCGCCTCGCCCTACCCCGCCATGAATGAGGAGTACGACGTGATCGTGCTGGGCACCGGCCTGACGGTGAGCTGCTGGCCGGGAGGAAATGCTCAGAGGCCCCGGGGGGAGGCGCGGCCCGCCAGTGTACGAATCCGGGGGTGAGGGCGGCCCTTTAGGCACTTGGTTCAGTTCCCCTGCCCGGTTGCGCCGTCCACCCTGTCCGGTGTACAGAGGGTGGGCGCACTCCTTGCGCCAGCGCTCAGCAGGGCCCCGCGTCCTAGGCCCGCTAGATTGCAGGCTGCGTTTACTCGGAGACTGTTTCGTCTTCTGCCTTGGTTTTCGGGGAGGGGTTCGTGGTTGGTGGAGCTGGAGGGGTTTCAAGGAGCACGGTGGGTGGAGCGGGCCCTGGACAAGTGTGCATGGAGAGAACAGGAAATGGAAACCTAGGACAGACGTCTGTGAAGGCAGTCAAATGGGTAGTCCTGGCCGGAGAGAAGGACGTCGGAAATGGGGGACTCTGAAAAATGTGAAGGGAAAAAGCCTGCCTTTAGGTGAAGCCAAGACCTCCCCTCTTAGAGGTCGGTGACCTCTGGTGATTGGAAGCTGAGAAGCACTGGGCGGAGGGGGAGGGAAAGGCGGCTTGCAGTTGCATTTCCTGTTTAGCCTTTAGCCTCTGCTACTAGTCAATCTGGCTGTCAGAGTGAGGCCGGAGGAGTGCCACATCATTAGGTAATCAGTACTTTGTAGTTGCTAGAGTTCACTAGACTTAAACTTTTGGAGAAAGTGAAGGAGTGATTTAATTTTTAATCTCTCATTCCGAGTAGGAGACATCATTGATTGTTTTAAGTCACCCTCTCATCCTGCTTACTAAGCATCTGGTAACTGGAAATGAATTTTTTCAAAACTTGTGTATCAAGTGCTTTTACACATCACTTTACTTTTTTTCCCGGGATGTTCTCTGCTTCCATTGTCTCTTCTACATGCCATCCCCTTAACTTGTGATGGATTGCCAGAGGCCACATTCTCTGTACCTCTGAACTCTCTTCAAGGGTTATCATAAATCAGTAACCACATGAAGAATACATTCATAATATATGAATGCAAAGAGTGACTAATACCATTGGATGTTTCTTTTTCTGGATCTCTGCTTAGAGGCTATTAGATAAGAGTCTGCAAGTATTGTAGGCAGGTTTACTCTCATACTTTTTCTAATCTTGCTTTTATGATGACGAGTCATCTTACAAAAAATTAAATTTGAGGAAGGAAGGAACTATTTTGATTATCAGTTTTATTAGAAAATTTGAAATTCTTTCTGGACTACTTCCTCATAAAAAGATGAACACCAGAAGAAATATCATGTGTCCCATACATTCTGACCTCAGTACATGAATGATTTCATATAAACTACCACTTAAAATTTGTTGAAATGCATTTTGATTTTTTTGGATCAAATCAGTTTTTTTAAGGTAATACTCCAAAATAGCTATATTGGGTTTCTGTAGATAAGAAAACCAAACTTTTGTTTGACTAATTTTTTTAGGAATACACAAGTTTTTAGGAAAAGTCTGTTAAGAATTAGAATAGTATCTTTATGGTTTGTCATTTTCAGTTTATAGTGATTTATGATAACTGGAGAATACTCATTTCTGAATAACTTTATTATGTCTGAACAGTCCGGAAATAGACATGTGACTGTGTATGAAATAGTACCAAATAGAAAGCCATTTAATCATTTTCAAGTGCGTGTGATACAGTTGAATTTCTTTTTCAATAGTAAGTTGTAGGATGCCTGAATATATATGTCTATCCACAGCGGTTTTTTTTGTTTGTTTTTTGGTTTTTTTTTGTTTGTTTGTTTGTTTTTTTAACTACCTAATTGGGATTCTGAGCTGAGCTTAGTTTGTCATTTTTTTTGCCCAGTGGAATGGTGCTGTTGCTGCCAGCATGTTGTAAGAGCCAGTTAGTTCCACTGGTTTTCTATGGTTGCTGCTGGTCTTTCAGATTTGTCCACGATTAAGGTCAGTTGAGCATGAACAAGTGAGTGCAAATCCATCGTGATGCAGGTTTCCACATGCCTAGTTCAGAATCATTTTGTATCAAAGATTGTGTGGTGTTTTTACCTTAATGTATTTTGTTGCTAGCCTTTAGTTTCTCTTAAAAAATATATATTTAGTTTTAACTGACAAATTACTGTATATTATGATGGGTACAGGGTAACATTTCAGTACCTATATACAATGTATAATGATTGGTACAGGATAGTTGGCCATCTGCTACCCCAGACATTTATTATTTATGTTGGTAATGTTCAACGTCCTCTCGCCTAATGATTTTGAAATTTATAATTGCTGGGGCCAGCACTGTCGTGGAGCAGGTAAAGCCACTGCCGGCATCCCATATGGGCACTGGTTAAAGTCCCGGCTGTTCCACTTCTGATCCAGCTCTCTGCTGTGGCCTGGGAAAGCAGTAGAAGATGGCCCAGGTCCTTGGGCCCCTACACCCTGGCTCCTGGGGCCAGCCTGCGATCCTGACATCTCATGTGGGCCCCAGTTCAAGTCCTAGCTGTTTCACTTCCAATCCAGCTCCCTGCTGATGTGCAGAAGGTGATCCAAGTGCTTGGACTCCTGGCTTTGGCCTGGCCCAGGCTCAGCTGTTGTGGCCATTTGCAGAGTGAACCAGCAGATGAAATGTGGTAGAATGAGAAGGCCATGCCAAGATGGCCACTGGCAAGCAAGAGTCAGTTACTCAGGAATGGCTTTGAAACCCACCTGGCAACCGAGCCTGCCTGGCAACAGGCTGTGATTGATTAGGGCATAAACTGCCCCTTGACCAGATTGGCTGCCTTGGCTATTTAAGCTGATGTAGCAACTGAAATAAACGAGTCTGCAGGCTGCTCGCCTCTAGCCTGCTTTCACCCGACTCCCAGGGTCTGTGTGGTGACTCTATGCCTCTTGCCCTCACCACGTTCCTCATCTCAGAATGAATCCACAGCAACAGTGGAATAGCTCTAAAGATTTATTTAGTTATTGATAGAACAGAGTTACTGAGACAGGGGGAGAGAAGAAAACAGACATCTGCTGGTTTACTTCCCAAATGGCCACAATGGCTGGGGCTCAGTCAGGCCAGAGCTAAGAGCCTTGTACTCCATGTGAGTTTCCCATGTAGGTGCAAGGCCTCAAGCATTTGGGCCGTCTTCCACTGGTTTCCCAGGTGTATTAGCTGGGGGCTGAGTCAGAAGTTCAACAACCGGGACTCTAACCAGTGTCCAAATAGGATGCTGGCATTGTAGGCAGCAGTTTAACCTGCAACATCACAACGCAGGCCCATCATTTTTTTTCTTTTCTTTATTTCTTTTTTTTGACAGAGTTAGACAGAGAGAGACAGAGAGAAAGATCTTCCTTTTTCCATTGGTTCATCCCCCAAAATGGCCGCTACAGCCAGCGTGCTGTGCCAATCTGAAGCCAGGAGCTTCCTCCTGGTCTCCTACGAGGGTGCAGGGCCCAAGCACTTGGGCCATCCTCCACTGCCTTCCTGGGCCACAACAGACAGCTGGACTGGAAGGGGAGCAACCGGGACAGAACCGGCGCTCCAACTGGGACTAGAACCAGGGGTGCCGGTGCCACAGGTGGAGGATTAGCCTAGTGAGCCGCCGTGCCGGCCAGGCCCAATGATTTCTGTATTTTTCTTTGAAAATTGTCTGTTCAGGTCACTTGCCCATTTTTAAAGCAGTTAATTTTTCTTTTAATATTATTTGAAAGGCAGAGTTACAGAGAGAGGGGAGTAGACAGAAAGAGGTCTTCCATCCATTGGTTCACTCCCCAAATGGTCACAACAGCAGTGCTGGCCAAGCTAAAGCCAGGAGCCAGGAAATCCATGTGGGTCTCTTATGTGGTGACAGAGGACCAAGCACTAGGGTCATCTGCTGCTGCTTTCTCAGGCACATTAGCAGGGAACTGGATCGGAAGTGGAGCACCCAGGACACCAGTAGGTGCTCAAATGGGATACCAGCATTGTAGGTAGTAGATTATCTCTCTGCACCACAGCCTTAGTCCCTCCTCTCCTTTTTTTTCTGCTGCTGAGTTATTTATGTATTGTAGATATTAATATTTTATCAGCTGAGTAGTTTGTAAATATTCCCTCCCACTGTGTAGGTTGTCTCTTCAGTCTGTTGGTTATTTCCTTTGCTGGATGCATTTTGTTTAAATTTTCATTTGGATTGTATACTTTTTAAAGAGTGGTTGATACCTACTTCACTAGATTTGGGGACTAATTTCTGCTGTCATTTGGTAGCTATGATAATTTTAAACCCTGTTAATCGTGTCAGGTCTTTTGGTGAGTTATTTGAGAATTATATGAATTCAGGATAATCACATTGCTGTCACTGATTAGAGTAGTGATGACAGGGTGTTTTGATAATGAAAAATCTTATAGTCTCATTTTTAGTGATACCAGGTCTTTTAGATGGATGAAAGTTAAATGAAGGGACCACGAAAGTTAAAAGTCCTCAAATTAGAAATAACTGAGTATTTAGAGTAGACATACTATTTAATTTTCTTAACTTTTGGTTTATAAACGTGTAGTGCTTGAGATTTAAGAACTTGAAAAAAGGTATATGCTATCAAATGTGGGTACTGAATACTAATGGTACCTAGCGTGTCCAGTACTTTTAGGATCAGGAACTTCTTATATTTTTTTAAGATTTATTTATTTGAAAGAGTTACACAGAGAGGAAAGACAGAGATCTTCATTTGCTGGTTCACCCCCAAAATGGAGGCAATAGCTAGGGCTGGGCTAGGCCAAAGCCAGGAGCTTCCTCCAGGTCTCTGTTGCTCTGTCAGTCACTCTACTTTTTAAATAAATTAATCTTTTGAAAAAGAAGATGAGACAATTCTGTATAAACTAGAGAAACATATTCCCTGACTAGAAAACATACATATCATTGAATTTTCTTTTTTTTAAAAGATTTGTTTATTTATTTGAAATTTAGAGTTACACAGAGAGAGAAGGAGAGGCAGAGAAAGAGAGAGAGAGAGAGAGAGAGAGAGAGGTTTCCCTCGTCTGCTGGCTCACTCCCCAGTTGGAGCTGTGCCAATTTGAAGCCAGGAGCTTCCTCTAGGTCTCCCATGTGGGTGCAAGAGCTCAAGGACATGGGCCATCTGCTTTCCCAGGCCATAGCAGAGAGCTGGATCGAAAGTGGAGCAGCCGAGACTTGAGCTGGCTCCCATATGGGATGCCAGCACTGCAGGTGGCAGCTTTACCACAGGGCTGGCCCCATATCATTGAATTTTCTAAGGAATTGAGAGCTGCCCCTTTAAAGAACTACAGCTTTCGTGTGAAAGCCTTTCTGAATAACACAATTGTTTAGCAAAGTGAGGAACAAAATTAGTTTATTTATTTATTTGACAGGCAGAATTACAGTGAGAGAGACAGAGAGAAAGGTCTTCCATCAGATGGTTCACTCCCGAGATGTCCTCAATGGCCGGAGCTACACCAATCCAAAGTCAGGAGCCAGGTGTCTCTTCCCGGTCTCCCATGCAGGTGCAGGGGCCCAAGCACTTGGGCCATCCTCCACTGCTTTCCCGGGCCACAGCAGAGAGCTGGACTGGAAGAGGAGCAACCCAACTAGAACCTGGCGCCCATATGGGATGCCGGTGCCTCAGGCGGAGGATTAACCTAGTGTGCCATGGTGCCGGCCCCAATTTTTTTTTTTTAATATTTTTATTTATTTGTTCAGGAGTAAGAGAGAGACAGAGACCAAGAGATCCTAACCTCATTCACCCACCAAATGCCCTCGGTGGCCAGTTCTAGGCTATGCTGTGAGCCTGGAACTCAAATCAGGTCTCCTGTATGGTGACAAGAACCCAGTGACTTGGCCATCACAGCTACCTCCCAGGGTTTGCATTAACAGGAAGCTGAGATTCAAAGCTAAAGCTGGGTATTTAACCCAGGTATCCTGATATGGGATGCAGGCATCTTAGCTGATGTCTTAGCTACTAGACTAAGTGCTCATCTTTGTTCTCCTTGTAGGCTTAGGTTGGTCTCCTTTTTAAAGTTCTTGATTTTATTCTATTATTTTTCACCATCTCTGTGACTTCACTGTTAGGCTGGCAACCTCTACTTTGCTCTGCTTTCCAAAGGGTAGGCAGCCTCTCACCGTATAATTTGCACATAACTTACTATAGGCTTGAAATATACTCATGAATCTTCTTGGAAACAGTGTATTTAAAAAAAGAGTTACTGCATACCCATTTGTGCTTCCCAGAAGTTTTTTGTTTTGTTTTGTTTTTTTAAGATTTATTTATTTGAAAGAGAGTTACAGAGATAGAGGGAGAGATAGAGAGATCTTTTATCTGCTGGTTCACTCCCCACATGGCTACAATGGCCAGTGCTGGGCTAGCCGAAGAAACCCATCTCCCCACCAGGTTGTTTTCTGTGTTTCATTTTTGTTCCATTTAGTAATTAGTAGTGAGTAAATAGTAAAGAATTATGAATGGGAACATATGCTTTGATGATATTTATTAACAAGATGACTCAGCAGTGTATTTTTTTTTAAAAGAGTTATTTATTTATTGGAAAGGCAGAGTTACAGAGAGAGTGTGTAAGAGAGAGACAGAGAGGTCTTCCATTCACTGGTTCACTCCCCATATGGCTGCAACAGCTGGAGCTGGGCCAATCTGAAGCCGGGAGCCAGGAGCTTCTTCCAGGTCTCCCATGGAGGTGCAGGGGCCCAAGGACTTGGACCATTTTCCACTGCTTTCCCAGACACGTTAGCAGGGAGCTGGACTAGAAGTGGAGGAGCAGGCATTTGAACAGGCACCCATATGGGATGCTAGTGCCTTATTTGGTAGCTTTACCCACTACACCACAGTGTATTTTTATATTTTTATGTTAATTTATTTGAAAGTCAGGATTATACATATACACACACAGAGGTATCGTCCGTGCAGTGGTTCACTCCCTATGTGGTCTCAGTGGCCTGGGCTGGGCCAGACCAGGGCCAGGAGCCAGGAGCCAGGAGCTTCAACCAGTTCTCCCACATGGGTGGTAGGGACTCAATCTTCTGCTTTTCCCAGGCCGTTAGTAAGGTGCTGAATCAGAAGGAACTAGAACTGGTATCCATATGAGATACAGGCATGGCAGGCAGCAACTTAACCCACCACACCACAGCGCTACCTCTTAGCATTTTATGACTTCAGAGCAGAAGTTCTGAACTTGATTTTAAAACTTCTGGACTATAATTTAGATTGCCTCTAAGATTTACTCAATGTTAAATTTGCTCTGTTATAACTTGCTGTAGTTATATTAGAGTTCTGTAGACATATGGCTTTTTATTCTTTGTAGTAGTTATAATAGGACCAGTATTTACTAATGCTTGCAAACAATCATTTCTAATCACAAAATCTGAAATCTCAAGTGCTTTAAAAATCCAAAACTTTTAAAGTACCTTTATTGTGTCACACATGGAAGATTCTACACCTGACCTTTATGATGTGTCACAATCAAGGTGTAGGTACATTAAATATGAACAGATGAAATTTATATTTTGATTTGTGTTCCATCCGTAGCTCATTAAATACACTGTAATATTCCAAAATTTGAAAGAAATGGAGATCTCTTAGCAACTTTTGGTCCCATGCATTTTTTTTAATGTCTTTTTTAAAGATTACTGGTTCACTACCCAAATGGCCACATGGCTGGGGCTGGATCAGACCAGATCTAAGAGTTGGAATTCCATGTGGGTTTCCCATGTGGGTATAAGGCCCCAAGCAATTGGGCCATTTTCCACTGGTTTCCCAGGTGTATTAGCAGGGAGCTGGATCTGAAGTCAGCAGCCAGGACTCTAATGAGTGCCCATATAGGATGTTGGCATTGCAGGCAGAGGCTTAATCTACTATGTCACTGTGCTGTCCCAGTACCATGTATTTTGGATAAAGGATACTAAACCTGTATTACTCTTGGAAGCTATAAACATATTGTAATTTAAGATTACAAAACTGTAAACATGTTAAACATTCTGGCCAGGGGCTAGCATTGTGGTACAGTGGGTTAACCCCCTGGCCTGAAGTGCTGGTATCCCATATGGGCGCCGGTTCAAGACCCGGTTGCTCCACTTCTGATCCAGCTCTCTGCTATGGCCTGGGAAAGCAATAGATGATGGCCCAAGTGCTTGGGCCCCTGCACCAGCAAGGGAGACCTGGAGGAAGCTCCTGACTCCGGACTTCAGATCGGCACAGCTCTGGCCGTTGCGGCCATCTCGGGAGTGAAACATCGGATGGAAGACCTCTCTCTCGCTCGCTCGCTCTCGCTTTCTCTGCCTCTGTAACTCCACCTTTCAAATAAGTAAATAAATAAATACTTTAAAAAAGAAAAATTATATATAGAATACTCTCATCTTTAGATTTAAACCTAATATGTTTACAAACATTCAAATGTGTATAAAAAGTTAACCTTTTTTTTTTTTTTTTTTTTTTTTTTGGACAGGCAGAGTTAGACAGTGAGAGAGAGATACAGAGAGAAAGGTCTTCCTTTCCGTTGGTTCAGCCCCCAAATGGCCGCCACGGCCGGCACGCTGCAGCCAGCGTGCTGTGCCGATCCGAAGCCAGGAGCCAGGTACTTCCTCCTGGTATCCCATGTGAGTGCAGGGCCCACGCACTTGGGCCATCCTCCACTGCCTTCCTGGGCCACAGCAGACAGCTGTACTGGAAAAGGAGCAACCGTGACAGAATCCAGCGCCCCAACCGGGACTAGAACCCGGGGTGCCGGCGCCACAGGCAGAGGATTAGCCAAGTGAGCCGTGGCACCGACCAGTTAACCAGTATTTTTGACATACATAGTAGGTGGACTAGGTTTTCTAGTGTAAATAAAGGAGACTTGGGATTTTTCTGTCTTTATTCTTCTTGCTTGTTATTCTGTATTCACAAATAGGTAGCAGATTTTACTTTTTTTTTTAATTTCATATTTTAGAGGCAGAGTTATAGACCAAGAAAAGGAGAGACAGAGAAAAAGCTCTTCCATCTGCTGGTTCACTCCCCAAATGGCCTCAACAGCCGGAGCTGGGCTGATCTGAAACCAGGAGCCAGGAGCTTCTTCCAGGTCTCCCACGTGGGTGCGGGGACCTAAGCACTTGGATCATCTCCCACTACTTTCCCAGGCCATTAGCAGAGAGCTAGATTGGAAGAGGATTCAAATTGGCACTAATATGGGATGCTGGTGCTGCAGGTGGTGGTTTAACATACTAGGGCTAGAGGTCACAGCCCCAAGATTTTGATTTTGAGTTGTTAATTTTAGGAGATACCAAATTTTAGAATTATTGATATATACCCTGTACCAAGGTGTGATTGATTTTTGTCTGTAAATTAATGACTTCATCCCATGCTGCTATTTATTTTCTTTCAAGAATGTTGAAACAATCTTTTAAAAAGGTTTATTTATTTGAAAGGCAAAATTGCAGAGAGAGAAGGGGAGAGAAAGAGATCTTCCATCCACTGGAAGATGAGTCTCCCACATAGGTGACTGAGGCTCAAGCACTTGGACCATCTTTGCCTGCTCTGCCAGGCACATAGTGGGAGCTGGATCTAAAGTAGAACCGCCAGTTCTTGAGCCTGCACTCATATGGGATGCTGGCAGCAAAGTCTGTAACTTAACCAGATGCACCACAATGCTGGCTCCCGAAGCAGTTTTTTACAGGTAGGTTTAAAAAGCCAGTGGACCTGCAGATTTTGATTAGCTACAGTGAGCTTTGTGTCCTTTATTTTTGGCTGAGTCGTTTGTGTTTGCTTTGGGGCCATAGTCCAGTGCATCAGGCTTTATTGCAGTGGAGTGTGAAGTTATATATAGAAGCTTTGCAACACTAAACGTTATTTGTTATGATTTTACTTCCAAAAGTTGAACCATGAAGTCTACTTTTGTCAGCTGGGAATGGGACTATTTGTCTTTTATGTCATAAACTATTATAGAAATAGTTAGTAGTGCTTAAGGTGTATTTCTTATTTAAACAAACGAATTGTTTTAGATAATGTTAGTGTTGATTTTTTTAGTTGTAAAAGACCTTCAGTTTTGTTCATTAAGACATCACTAAGAAAGTGAAAAGGCAGGCCAGAGAATGGAAGAAATTATTTGCAATTCATGTAACCAATAAAGGATTTTTATATACATATAAACTATATAAGTAACTTTTATAAAGCAGTAAGAAAAGACAAAAAGCTCTTTTAAAACATGAGCAAAAACTTGGCACTTATTTAACGATAGCCTGATCATCAAGAAAGTGTAAAAAAAAGTGCTCAACCTTATTAGCTCTCAGGAAATGCAGATTAAATCCTATCTCAACTAGAGTGACCAACTTGAAAGGACAACAGTGTAAGTGTTGGTCAAGGATTTAAGACAACAGGGACTTTCATACATTGCTGATGAAAGGATAAATTGTACAGCCATTTTGAAAAGCCAATAACTGCTGAAGTTGAATGTACTCATACTCTCCCTGATTTATAGCTAACAGAATTGCATCCTTAATGACATATGTGAAAATGTTCATAGGGCATTATTTGTAATAGACAAAAACTGGAAACTATCCAAATATCCATCGGTGGTAGAATGAGTAAGTAAATTGTGTCATATCCATGTGGTACATTTCTTCAGTGGAAACCTCCACAGCTTCATTACCCAAAGTGTGGTCAATCCACCAACTACATCTGTTAACAACTGAGAACTTACCTGAAATGAAAAAGCTTAGGCCCCAATCCAGGTACAGTGAATCAGAATTATAGTTTAACATGATCCTCAAGTGATTCTTATTTGAAAAGCACTGCTTTAGTCATGGTTCTCCCACTTGGTCAACTATCATCAGCTTTGCCCAGGAACTTGTTAGAAACACAGTTTGCAGGCTGTATCCCAGACTTGCTGACTGATAGTTCTGAAGATGCAGCCCAGCAGTTTTATTGAGTTCTTCAGTTGATATGGATACAACCAGAAGTTTCAATATCTACTTAGAACTTACATTTGGAGTGACGCTAAATCAGGAATCACACATGGAGGTCTTCTGTTTATGGCATTGGACATAGTAAATATTTGAAGGGTTTCAAACCTAAACAACTCTGCTGTGCTACTGTGAAAACAGCCATAGACCATATGCATATGAACAGGAATAGTGTTTCCCAATAAAACTTTATTTACAAGCAAAGACTGCAGACTGGATTTTGTGGACCCCTACTCTACAGCAGTGAGAATAAATACATTAGAACATTTAAAACATTCACTCATGTTTTAAATGTAACATTGAATACAGGATGCTAGATTAAAAAGATATAACGACTATGTGATTCCATTCATGAAATTCAAGAAGAGAGAGAACAAATCTGCTTTAGAAACCAGGAGAGTTCTGGGGGGATGGTGGTGGTGACTGGAATAGAGCATGAGGAACCTTCTGGAATACAGTGTTTCATTTTTTGAGCCAAATTTTAAAATGGTGCATATTCCTGATTCTGGAACATAATGTATCTCTTGAGCCAAATAAAAAATGGTTCACACCCCTGTAGTAAAATGTGAACCGGATGCTAATTGTCATCATTTAAAAACTACTAAATAAGTAGACAAATTATGGAGGAAAACTTGGAATTTGTATGGATTTTAAAAAGAAAGATATCAAATTAGATAGAGTGAAGTTGTCCTGTTACATAAGGTCCTTTGGGTAAATTTGAGGAGTACTAAACTTTATAAATTTAAGTGAAATTTCCTTTGTCTTTTTTTTTTTTTAAGATTTATGTATTTATTTGAAAGGCAGAGTTACAAAGAGCAGAGACAGAGAGGTCTTCCATCCGATGGTTCACTCCCTAGATGGCCGCAACGTCCGGAGCTGCACCAGTCTGAAGCCAGGAGCCAAGAGTTTCTTCCAGGTCTTCCATGCTGGTGCAGAGGCCCAAGGCAGGGACCCAAGGACTTGGGCCAACTTCCACTACTTTCCTAGGCCATAGCAGAGAGCGGGAACGGAAGTGGAAGAGCTGAGACACGAACTGGTGCCCATTATGGGATGCTGGCACTGCAAGGGCAGCTTTATTCACTATGCCACAGCACCACCCCTCATTGTCTTTTACCAAGATAAAGTGCTGGTTGCTAAAATCCTGATATAATGGTTCTGATTTGCCCCCCTGTCTCGGTTTGGTGTGTCTTAGTATAATCATAGTTATTTGAAAGAGTTAAAGAGAGGGAGACAGAGAGATCTTCATCTGCTGGTTCACTCCCTGGATGGCTGTAACAGCCAGAGCTGGCAAGGCTGAAGCCAGGAGCCAGGAGCCTCATCAGGGTCTCTGACATGGGTGGTAGGGGGCCAGACACTTGGGCCATCTGCTGCTTTTCCCAGGGCATATGCAGGGAGCTGGATCAGAAGCAGAGCAGCTGGTATACAAACTGGCACCCAGTGGGATTCAGTCATCGCAGGGAGCAGCTTTACCAGCTATGCCACAAAGGCATCCTTGATTGTCAGTTTTTAATGGTTATCTTGAATGCTTCTTCTATAGCTCTAAATCTCAAATGTCTGTTCTCACTTAAAAATGAGGAACCTTGGGATTTAAAAAAAAAATTGTTAATTTGAAAGAGTGATAAAGAGAGAAAGATCATCCATCTGTTGGTTCACTCTTCAAACGGCCACAAAAGCAAGGTCTGGGCCAGGCTGATGCCAGGAGTTGGGAACAACATCCAGGTTTCCCAGATGAGTGGCAGAACCCAAGCACTTGGGCCATCTTCTGCTGTCTTTCCTGGCATATTAACAGGAAGCTTGATCAGAAGCAGAGCAGCCAGGACTAGAACCAGCCTTCTGATATGAGATGCTGGTGTTTTAAGCAGAAGCTTAACCCTTTGTATTACAGCATTTGCTCTCCTGAAGTAGTTTTGTTTATATGGGTTATATATGTTGATAATAATGATATTCTAAATCAACAGATAAATTAAAAAGTATTAGTTAAGTTAAAAAATAATCCATTACATATTAATGTGTGACAATTTCATTAAATATTACTGTTTTGTGTATCAATTTTTTTAAAGGTTTATATATTTGAGAGGAGAGTTACAGACAGAGAGGGAGAGACAGAGATCTGTTCCATCTGTTGGTTCACTTCCCAAATGGTCACAAGAGCTAGAGCTGGGCTGATCCGAAGCCAGGAGCTTCTTTTTGGTCTCCCATGTTGGTGCAAGGGTCCAAGCACTTGGGTCGTCTTCCACTGCTTTTCCAGGCCATTAGCAGAAAGCTGGATTGGAAGAAGAGCAGCTGGGACACCAACTGGCGCCCATTTAGGATGCTGGGCTGCAAGCAAAGGCTTAACCTAACAAGCCACAGCGCTGACCCCTCAAAAAAAGTTTGAGAAAAGTATGATTGTCTCACATTTAATGTCTGGCTTAATAAAAGCTGGATTTGCATACCTGCTTTTGTGTTCAGTCTGTAGATCACAAAAACACAAGGGGTAGGGGTTTTTTTTTTGTTTGTTTTTTAAAGATTTATTTATCTGAAAGGGCAACAGAGAGAAGACGAGAGAGAGAGAGCGTGAGTGAGAGTGCTCTTCCAAAAGAGATCTTTGGTTCACTACACAAATGGCCTGCAGAAGGCTGGCCCACACCAATTCAGGAGCCAGAAATTCCACCTGGGTTTCCCATATGGGTGGCAAGGGGCCCAAGTACTAGAGTCATCTTCTGTTGCCTTCCCAGGTACATTAGCAGAAAGCTGGATTGGAAGCAGAGCAGCCAGGATTACCTGGCACTCTATATCAGATGTTAGCACACACTGTGCCACAACGTTGGCTCTAGGGGTTTTTTAAAAGATGAGTTATAGGCTGGTGTTGTAGCACAGTAGGTTAATTGGTGACATCTGGAATAACATATTGGAGGGCTCATTGGGGTCCCTGCTATTCTTCTTTTAGTCCAGCTTCCTGCTAATATGCCTGGCAAGGCAGAGGATGATGACCCAAATAACCCCTGGATGGAGTTCCTGGCTCCTGGGTTCAGCATAGCCCAGCTAGGCTGTTATGACCATTTGCAGGGTGAACCAGTGGATGGAAAATTCTCCCACCCCCCTCCCTTGCTCTTCATTTCAAATAAATAAGTCTTTTAAAAATGATTAATTCCAAAATCAAATCTGAAACAACATTGAGAATCTATTCTGATACATTGATCTAACTTGCACTTTTAATTACATCATTTATTTGTCATTTGGGAAATACTGGTTTACTCTGGGTAATAGAGATTTTCTGAATGTTGACATTCATTTTGTTTTATAGTGTCAAAAATCATATTTGTTTATATTGTCACTAATATTGTCTAAAAAGCCCTTGCTGACAATGGTAGATTCTTCTCCCTTCTCAGAATTCTGATTTTCATTCAAAAATTTGACTTTCTTCTATTGGCAGCAGATAATCTCAAATTTTTTTTTACATTTATTTTTGAGAAAATATCTGCCACAGGCCGGCGCCACGGCTCACTAGGCTAATCCCCCGCCTAGCGGCGCCGGCACACCGGGTTCTAGTCCCGGTCGGGGTGCCGGATTCTGTCCCAGTTACCCCTCTTCCAGGCCAGCTCTCTGCTGTGGCCAGGGAGTGCAGTGGAGGATGGCCCAAGTGCTTGGGCCCTGCACCCCATGGGAGACCAGGAAAAAGCACCTGGCTCCTGGCTCCTGGCTCCTGCCATCGGATCAGCGCGGTGTGCCGGCCGCAGCGCGCCGGCCGCTACG
The DNA here is from genome assembly GCF_051225735.1 of Oryctolagus cuniculus. Classification (NCBI taxonomy): domain Eukaryota; kingdom Metazoa; phylum Chordata; class Mammalia; order Lagomorpha; family Leporidae; genus Oryctolagus; species Oryctolagus cuniculus. Next base: position 79,913,176 of record NC_142879.1, on the reverse strand, counting down.
GCCATTGGAGGGTGAACCAACGGCAAAGGAAGACCTTTCTCTCTGTCTCTCTCTCTCACTGTCCACTCTGCCTGTCAGAAAATAAAAAAAAAAAAAAAAAAAAAAAAAAAAGAAAAGAAAAGAAAAAAAAAAGAAAATATCTGCCACATATTTAAGTCTGAATAATCATAGTTTGTCAGCCATTTGAAAATTTCCTTCTTTCACTCTTTTTCTGTAACACTTCCTTTCAAATAAATAAATAAATTTTTATAAAGTAATTTCCTTGAGTCAGAAGTGCTGTCTATACTCCCCAGATTATTAAAAATATATTAATTTTTTATGCCTCATCAGAGGCACTCAAGTGAGTGCTTTGATCAGTGTAATGACTACTAGTGGAGTTTAGAGTCCTTATCTTAATTTGATCCACCACTGATTTTACATCAGTGCAAATGTCAACACAATAAAAATGTCTTAATGTTATTGTGAAAATTGTTTTAGGGACTGGTATTGTGATACAGCAGGTTAAACTGCCACTTTTAATACTGCATCTCTTATTGGAGTACTGGTTCCAGTCTTGTCTGCTCTGCTTCCAATACAGCTCCCTGCTAATGTACCTGGACCTGCAGTGAATAATGGCCCAAGTACTTGGGACCCTACCACCCTTGTGGAGACCTGGATGGAGTTCTTGACTCCTGGCTTCTGCCTGACCCAGCTCTGGTTGTTATGACAATTTGGGGAGTAAACCAGCAGATGGGAGATAATCTCTCTATGTGTATGTCTTTTCTCCATGCTACTCTACCTTTTAAATATAAAGATAAGTAATAAAAAAAATAGTTTTAGGTACTGACATGTGGCATAGCGGGTAAAACCGCCACTGGTGGGTGCTGGTTTGAGTCCTGGCTGCTCCACTTCCGATCTGGCTCCCTGCTAATGTCTTTGGGAAAGCAGTAGAGAATGACTCACATCCTTGGGCCCCTGCACCCACATATGGGAGACCCAAAAGAAGCTCCTGGCTCTTGGCTTCTGATTAGCACAGCTCCAGCCATTGTAGCCATTTGAGGAGTGAACCAATGGATGGAAGACCTCTCTTTCTCTATGCTTCTGCCTCTGCCTTTCAAACAAACAAATAAATCTTTTAAAAAAAATAATAGTTTTAACCTCGGGAATCACAGGATGGATTCATGACCACAGCCTGGTTACTTTTAGGTTTCTTTTATAAATTTTGTCATGTTGTATGAACATAAATGTTAATTTCTTTTTTCTCTTTTTTTAATTTTACAAAGGGAACAAGTTTCATGTATTTTATATGTATAGTTTTAAGAGACTGTTTAATGATAATTTTTTAAAAAGGAATCAGTTTAAACATGCTGTAGAACTTCATTTTGAAAATGCTTACGCATTTCCTGTAGGAATGTATCTTGTCGGGTATCATGTCAGTGAATGGAAAGAAAGTTCTTCACATGGATCAAAACCCATACTATGGAGGAGAAAGTGCATCTATAACACCTCTGGAAGATGTAAGTATTAGAATGAATACACCTTTTAGATGTTGTTTTACTTGAGAATCACCATTTTACTCAAAGATGGATTTCATATTACTAAATAGAACATCTGGAGCACCATAATTGTCTAGAAGTTTCTAGTTTGGGGTTTATACAAATTAAAACTGTAAAATTGTTGTTGCTATCTGGTATCTGTTATCTCTCAGTTAATAGAGCATAGACTGGAAAGAGTCAGAAGAGGTGTCTGATGTCTCAGGCACAGTGCCAATGCCTTCCACATGGTCTTATTTATTGTCTCAGTTACTCAAAGACACATTTTTCTCCCTCAGTTTACAGTTTACAAAGTAGTGCCTTCAAGGTTAAAATTGCAGACATGGGTTGTGAATCTGTGTCATAAATTTAAAGCTTAGTTCATTTTGCTACATTGCCCTTTTCCTACTTGTTTAGGATATGAGCACATGAAGCATTTCTAAACTGTGTCTTACTAAGTATATGTGTATTTCTCTGTGTGAGGCTTGTTTGACATTCACATGTATAGACATAAACCGTAATGTGCTTTTTGGGAGATACAGATTTCAACAATGACTTTTTATATAATTAGTGGCTTATTAGAGTTAGTATCTATAAAAAGCATTTTTCCTATGTCCAAGAATACAAAAAAGTTATAAGAATAATACTAGTGTATCAAAAACCTTCTGTCTAAAAAAAACACCTTCCATCTGAATTTAACAGTTAATGTTTTGCTATATTTGCTTCATGTGTCTTTGTTACTGGTTTTCAATTGTTGAAAGTAATAACAGACGTCATGCTACTTGACCTGCATATTCACATTCATCTGCCAAGAATACATTTTCCAGCAAATCATAAGGACATATTTATGGAAATTAACTATTATCTAATGATATCAAGAATGTCCTTTTAGTGATTTAATAGACTTTTAAACCAAGGTTACCTAATGGTTATTTTATCAAAACTACTTAATCAATAAGTAGGTGTATGAAGAAGCTTCAAAAATACATTATCTTTTCAGGAAAATTTTAGTTTATTTGAGAGGTAGAAAGAGTGAGGAAGAACATCCAATTGCTCCCATAAGCTGGCCCACAGTTGACCTCCTCCCTAACTGTCTTTATAACCTGGTCTGGGCCTCTGGCCAAACCTAAGAACCAGGAATTCATTCCAGGTCTCCTACTTGGTGACAATAACCCAACCACTTGAGCCATTACAGCTGCCTTCCAGGTCCATACCAGCAGGAACCTGGGGTTAGGAGCCAAAAGTAAGCACCAAACCCAGGCACTCAAATATGGTATATGGGCATCCTAACCCCAGGGCAAATGCCCACTCTCATAATATCTTTTTTCCTTTAATATTTCTTTAATGTTTATATATTTATTTTCAACTACTTGAAAGGCAGAGACAGACAGACAGACACACACACACACACATACATGGGGAGAAAGAGATATCTTTCATCCTGATTCACTCCATAAACCAACCAGGAATTTGCCAGGCCAAAGCTGGGAGCCAGGAATTCCATGTGGGTCTCTCACTTGGGTGGCAGGATACCAAGCACTTGAGCCATCCATCATCTGCATCCTACCAGAATGCATTACCAGGAAGCTGGTTCAGAAGCAGAGGTGCCAGGGGTTGCAGGTGTCCCAAGCACAGCTTAATCCACTATACCACTCTATATATTATCATTATCATTTCCAATAACTTTTTGAAGTCCCTTTGTATGTTATAATAAAAATTGAATTTTTATACATCATGAGTCCTTTTTGTTTTGCTCCTAGTTATACAAAAGATTTAAAATACCAGGATCACCACCATCATCAATGGGGAGAGGAAGAGACTGGAATGTTGACTTAATTCCCAAGTTCCTTATGGCTAATGGTAAAGAACTCTAACTTGAACTTGTGACAATACATTGAATCTAATTTGTAAGTAGATACTAACTCTTCGCAGAGAATATTATTCTCAGTGTGATGGTTATGCTTAGCAATATGATCCATTAGATAGGGTGGCTGGAGTTGTTAAGAATGAAAGGGAGAGAGTGTGACTTACTAGTAATTATTTCTGGAGAAAGAAAATTATAATGTAGCACAACACATCTGAAAATTGTAAACATTTTGAAAATGTAAAGTTTTAAAAAATTATATTTGGCATAATTAAAAACATTTATCCAATTATGATGGTGTATCCTACGTTATAAACACTTGTATCAGACTTCCTTCTTAATTTCTTGAGTGATGATTTAGGTAACTGACTTTTTTTTTTTTTAACCTTTATTTAATGAATATAAATTTCCAAAGTTCGATTTATGGATTACAATGGCTTCCCCCACATACCGTCCCTCCCACCCACAACCCTCCCCTTTCCCACTCCCTCTCCCCTTCCATTCACATCAAGATTCATTTTCGATTATCTTAATATACAGAAGATCAGCTTAGTATACATTAAGTAAGGATTTCAACAGTTTGTTCCCACACAGAAACATAAAGTGAAAAATAATAGATGATTTTTTTTAAATGATGATGAAATCAGATCAGACCTATTGTTATGTTTAATCCCAGTGAGAGTCAAGTTGGGAGTTGATAATTTTTTTTTTTTTTTAAGTAAAGATTTCAACAGTTTGCACCTCCATAGAAACACAAAGTGAAATATATTGTTTGAGTACTCGTTATAGCATTAAATCTCAATGCACAGCACATTAAGGACAGAGATCCTACATGAGGAGTAAGTGCACAGTGACTCCTGTTGTTGACTTTACCAATTGACACTCCTGTCTATGGCGTCAGTAATCTCGCTATGCTCCAGTCATGAGTTTCCAAGGCTATGGAAGCCATCTGAGTTCTCCGATTCTTATCTTGTTTAGACAAGGTCATAGTCAAAGTGGAGGTTCTCTCCTCCCTTCAGAGAAAGGTACCTCCTTCTTTGAAGACCTGTTCTTTCCACTGGGATCTCACTCACAGAGATCTTTTCCCAGAGTGTCTTGGCTTTCCATGCCTGAAATACTCTCATGGGCTTTTCAGCCAGATCGGAATGCCTTTAGGGCTGATTCTGAGGCCAGAGTGCTATTTAGGACATCTGCCATTCTATGAGTCTGCTGAGTATCTCACTTCCCATGTTGGATCACTCTCCCCTTTATTTATTCTATCAGTTAGTGTTAGCAGGTACTAGACTTGTTTATGTGCTCCCTTTGACTCTTAGTCCTTTCATTATGATCAATTGTGAACTGAAATTGATCACTTGGACTAGTGAGATGGCATTGGTACATGCCATCTTGATGGGATTGAATTGGAATCCCCTGGTATGTTTCTAACTCTACCATTTGGGGTAAGTCAGCTTGAGCATGTCCCAAATTACACATCTCTTCCCTCTCTTATTCCCACTCTTATGTTTAACAGGGATCACATTTCAGTTAATTTTCAACACTTAAGAATAACTGTGTATTAATTACAGAATTAAACCAGTCATATTAAGTAGAACAGACAAAAAAACTACTAAGAGGGATAATGTATTAAGTTGTTCATTAACAGTCAGGGCTATGCTGATCCAGTCACCATTTCCCATAGTGTCCATTTCACTTCAGGAGGTTTCCTTTTTGGTGTTCAGTCAGTTGTCACCGATCAGGGAGAACATATGGTATTTGTCCCTTTGGGACTGGCTTATTTCACTCAGCATGATGTGTTCCAGATTCCTCCATTTTGTTGCAAATGACTGGATTTCGTTGTTTCTTACTGCAGTATAGTATTCTAAAGAGTACATATCCCATAATTTCTTTATCCAGTCTACCCTTGATGGGCATTTAGGTTGGTTCCAGGTCTTAGCTATTGTGAATTGAGCTGCAATAAACATTAGGCTGCAGACCGCTTTTTTGTTTGGATCTTTTCTTTATGTTTCACTGTGGAGAGTTTAATTACAACATGTCGTGGTGAGGATCTCTTTTGGTTGTGTTTATTAGGGGTTCTGTGAGCTTCCTGTACTAGGATTTCTCTGTCCTTCTCCAAACCTGGGAAATTTTCTGCTAATATCTCACTAAAAAGGCCTTCTAATCCTTTCTCCCTCTCCATGCCTTCAGGAACTCCTAGAACCCGAATGTTGGGTTTTTTAATAGTATCCTGAAGATTCCCGACAATATGTTTTAGATTTCTAATTTCCTCTTCTTTTCTTTGGTCTGACTGTATCCTTTCCTGTTCTCTGTCTTCTAAGTCCGATATTCTCTCTTCTGCTTCACCCATTCTGTTTGTAAGGCTCTCTATTGTGTTTTTCATTTGATCTATTGAATTCTTCACTTCAGTCACTATCCCAGTTTCCTGTTGTACTAGTTGTTTCGTTTCATTTTGATTCCTCCTTAATATTTCATTTTCACGAGAGAGATTTTCTCTCTTGTCCATTAAGGATTTCTGTAGTTCAAGAATTTGTTTGTGAACTTCTTAATGTTCTTATCAATTTTTTGATATCTGCTTCTTGCATTTCTTCTATGTCATCATCTTCATAATCTTGAATTGGGGTGTCTTTTTCATTTGAGGGCGTCATGGTGACTTCCTTGTTTTTATTACCTCGGTTTTTGCGTTTGTTATTTGGCATATTGGAGATATTTGGTTTCTTCACTGTGGTGCTTTTTCTTGTTATACTATGACTCTAGTTTAAGTGGACTATCTGTTTTTGATGGAGCCTTAGGGCTTGAGATGGGTGTGGCCTGAGAGCTCTGTTTGATGTGCCAAAGGTGACACTCCCAGGTTAGGCATGGTAAACCTCTCTCTCTTTCTTTATTTTTTTTGATTCAAAAGGGACGTTATTCTGCACAGCTGAACGAAGTTGGAGGTAGTTAGCAGGCAAATGATATACCCACAGGAGCCAGAGATCAGAAGCTCTTTCCCAAGGACCACACAGGGAATCTGTCCTGCCCTCAGAGTGGGCTCAAATTCTCCTTCAGTCTCCCACTGGGTTGCCAAAGTTACGGAATTGTAGCGTCTCTGGAGAGTGCTCACGTGAATTCCGTGAGTTCTCTCCCCCACCGTCTCTTTTTTCACAGTCTCAGTTCAGTAGCACCACAAATTTACTAGGTCCTAATCTCCTGTTAATTCGCCCCGCCCAGAGTCAGGTTTTTCTGCTAGGCTCAGGGCCGGTGCAGACCTGAGGTCGCTCTGCTTATGACGTATGTCCAAGATGGCGCCTGCTCTTTGTCTTGTTCGCCCTTGAGAGGTGAGCGGAGAGAGAGAAACCGGTGTCCGTACCAGTCACTTTTTTTTTTTTTTTTTCTCTCTGTCTCTCTTCCAGTTAGCCTGGTGAACTTTCGCCCCCCCCCCCCCCGGGGGTCGTTCCCTCTAGTCTCCTCTCTCCGCTTGCCTGCCGGTGTCTCGGGCTATTGAGGTTCGGCTCACCTCGCGTTCCAGCGCTGGTGTGTTGAGTCTTCCGCTGGTGTCCCGAACTGTGGGCTCCCACGCTCTCCACGCAGGTCCGTTCCCCTTCCAGCGCCGATGTGTGGACTCGGAGCCCTGGACGTCCCAAGTCTCCCCGCTGTTGTCTGTGTGGCACGCACTCCCCTTCGAGCACTGGCGCGCAGACTCCGCGGCTTCCGCGGCTCAGTCCCACAGCTCGGCTTCCGCGGCTCGGTCCCGCGGCTCGGCTTCCACGCGGTGGGCGACCTTGTTCTCCCAGTAGGTCCTCCGATTCACGGCCACTCGTTCCAGAAGAGTTTTCTCTGCAATATTTTCCTGGTTCTTTTTTCTGAGGCTACCGTAACTCCCCTTTTATTAAACTGGTAACTGACCTTTCAGAAAGAGTCATTTTAATGTTTTTCTAGTTCGTGGGTTTTTTTTTGTTTTTTTTTTTTGTTTTTTTTTTGTTTTTTTTTTTGTTTTTTTGACAGGCAGAGTGAACAGTGAGAGAGAGAGACAGAGAGAAAGATCTTCCTTTTTGCCATTGGTTCACCCTCCAGTGGCCGCCGCGGCTGGCGCACTGCGCTGATCCGATGGCAGGAGCCAGGAGTTTGTGGGTTTTTTAAAATATTTTTTCATCTAGCTTTTCTCATAGTTTAAAGGAGCTAAGTATGTTTTGAAATTGCTGTGGTGTTAATACCTTTTTCTGAGATGACATTGAAAAATGGAAATCATGGTTGTAAGTCTGTCTGTGTCCCATAAAATAAAGAATGTACTACCCTTTCCGCTTTTTGAACTTCCATTCTATAGGTTTTTTTTTTTTTTTTTTTTTTTTTTTTATTTTCTGACAGGCAGAGTGGACAGTGAGAGAGAGAGACAGAGAGAAAGGTCTTCCTTTGTCGTTGGTTCACCCTCCAATGGCCGCAGCGGCCGGCGTACCGCGCTGATCCGAACACAGGAGCCAGGTACTTCTCCTGGTCTCCCATGGGGTGCAGGGCCCAAGCACTTGGGCCATCCTCCACTGCACTCCCTGGCCACAGCAGAGAGCTGGCCTGGAAGAGGGGTAACCGGGACAGAATCCGGTGCCCCGAATGGGACTAGAACCTGGTGTGCCGGCGCCGCAAGGCAGAGGATTAGCCTATTGAGCCACGGCACCGGCCCATTCTATAGTTTTAATAGAAGAGACGTTATTTGAATTTTCTCTGAAATTTAAAATGAATTCACTGAATTTTTTTGAGGTACATTGTAAATATAATTGTTTATTATCTAGGTTTATTTGACTAAGATTTCACCATTTATAAGTATGTTAATATTTTGTCTGTCACGTGCATATTTCTTTTTTCTCTCAAGTTATGTTTTTTACTCTGTTACTTATGAGCATTTGAGGGAGTGAGAGTGTGTGTTGGTGCTAAACCTCATTGTATACTTTTAGCTCTGTATTTTGGGGATAAAGGCAATGATCTTTTTTAAACTTTGCCTTATTATTGCCACATTTTGCTTTGTTTTTTAAAAGACTTATTTATTTGAAAGGCAAAATGGCAGAGAGACAAGAGACATAGAGATCTTCCATCTCCTGGTTCACTCTCCAAATGGGTACAACAGCCAAGTCTGGGCCAGGCCAAAACCAGTAGCCAAGAGCTCCATGCCGTTCTCCCACATGGGTGACAAGGGGCCCAAGTACTTGGGCCATCTTTCACTGCCTTCCCAGGAGAGCAGGAAGCTGGATTGGAAGTGGAGTAGCTAGGACTCAAATCAGCACCCCAGTAGAGGATACCTGCCTCAAGTGATGGCTTAAACCACTGTGCTGCAAAATTGGCCTCGCCACATTTTACTTTCATTAGTGACACTGTCTTTTTCCCAATTCCTTTATCAACCCTGGATAATTATTCATATCAGTTTGTCGTATGAAATTGCAAAATATGGACTTTAAATATTTATTAGAGGATAAAATGATTTCTAGATTTATATTGGCCTTCATATTGATGAGTCTTGTGCTTTGGACATTGATTCTGTTGGGGTTTTTCTGTTTTGTTTTTACTAATGTGAAAGAGCTCCTTGGAGATTAAGGGTATTGTTCCTATAAAAATACTTCTAAATATCTTTCTCTAGCTTGTGATTTGCCTTTTAACTCTGTTGTATTTTCTTTTTGTATATAAGGTTTTAGTTTTCATGTCATATTGGTTGCTTTTTTTTTTCCTTTTATTATTTATGATTTGGGGCGATCATGCTTAGAAAATTTCTATTAAGGTTAAGAATACTAACACTTGGCTTTTTTAATGGTTGACAGTTTCACTTTTTCAGCATGTACATTTAGCTATTTCACATTAACATTAGTTTTCTGTTTTATTAAATTTATCTACTTCATTATCTTGAAGTTGAAAAATAAGAAATTGAAATTTAGTTTTTAAAAATTGCTAGTTGTTAGTCTCTGAATGCCACTTAGCTTTCATTTTTATTTAACTTTTATCATATATTAAATCCTTATACCTGAGTATATAAGGTCCTATTTTCCTTCATTTGTGAACCAATCAATATAGTCACAGAATATACTTTATTTATGTATTTATTTATTCATTAACATTTATTTTATTTATTTGAAAGGCAAAGTTAGAGAGGCAGAGCTTCCATCCACTGGCTCAATCCCCAAATGGCTGCAATGGCCCTTGGCTGTGCGAGACCAGTGCTAGGAGCCCAGAGTTTCTCCCAGGCCATCTTCTGTTACTTTCCCAGGAACATTGCAGGGAGCTGGATCAGAAGTAGAGCAGCCAGGATTTGAACCAACACCCATATGGGATGCCAGCGTCACAGACAGCAGCTTTACCCGCTATGCCACAACACCGGCCCCTCGAGTATACTTCAACTTCTGGCTGCTCTTTACTTTATTTCTTGTTCTAAAAAAAAATTTTTTATGTTATTTATTTTTCTTTGCTCGATAGGCAGAATAACAGAGGTAGAGAGAAAGAGAGCTCTATTAACTGACTCATTCCCCAAATGCTCCAACAACCAAAGCTGAGCCAAGCTGAAGCCAGGAGCCTGGAACTATATCTGGGTCTCCCCAGTGGGTGCAGAGGCCTTAATACTTAAGCCACCATTTGCTCCCTCTCAGGATATGTTGGAAGGAAGCTGGATTAGAAATGGAGTACCTGGCACTCAAATTTACCTTGGTATATGATGTGGGCATCCAAGGAACAGTTTAACCCACTGTGCCATGATCACACATGCAAAAAATTATTTTGTTAGTGTTTGACCTTTGTAGTGTTTTTATCCATTCAAATTGGCTTTAAAATATTTTTTTTTTTGTTTCTGAACCATATTTGGTATACCAGATTATAGGTACACCTGCTTATAGGTAGATATTTCTGGTCACAAACACATCTTGTCTTTAGCTGAACTTGATTGACCCAGAGCTGAATATATTCCTGAAACATTTTGCAGGTTGCCTGTATTTAAAATATCGCAGAAACTGGAGAGAAACCCAAACCTGTTTGCAGTTACACTATAATTCTAAACCTCATACTCTAGTTAGCACTTCCTAGCTTTTGCAAAAGCATGCTGTAAGAGTTATTAACCAGGAAGTTGTCTAAATGTGCTGTGCAATAGTTTGCCTTGTCCCATTTGAAATAATGGCTTTAGAGAATTTTTTTGTAGGAGTTACTGAATAAAGTTAAGGGGAAATTGAGAAGGTATTAGTATTAAATGTACTCTTGTTTCTTCTGAATTTTTGTAATAGTAAGGTTTAAGTTATAATTTGAATTATGTGATTTTTCTAGGTCAGCTGGTTAAGATGCTGCTTTATACAGAAGTCACTCGTTATCTGGATTTCAAAGTGACAGAAGGAAGCTTTGTCTATAAAGGAGGAAAAATCTACAAGGTTCCTTCCACTGAAGCAGAAGCCCTTGCATCTAGTAAGTAATTTCATTTTATTTTCTTAGAATAGTGAAAATTTATAATGGAAAGGAATCTCAGAGATCATTTATTAAAAAATGTTTATTGAATGTCTGTCATGTGCTGGACAGTGTTCTAGGAAGTTGGGAATATATCAGTGAAAAAGTTTGGAAACTTCCCTCCCTTTGAAGTTTCTAGAGAGTTTAAGACCATCTTTAGACTTTGTAGCTAGTTACTGATAGATCTAAGTCTGTCTAGTGCCTGAAGTGCTCTTTTTATAATAATCATTATAAAGATATCACTTTTTTGGCCAGCGCCGCAGCTCAAAAGGCTAATCCTCCACCTAGCGGCGCCGGCACACCAGGTTCTAGTACCGGTCAGGGCACCGGATTCTGTCCCGGTTGCCCCTCTTCCAGGCCAGCTCTTTGCTGTGGCCAGGAAGTGCAGTGGAGGATGGCCCAAGTGCTTGGGCCTTGCACCCCATGGGAGACCAGGATAAGTACCTGGCTCCTGGTTTCGGATCAGCGCGATGCACCGGCCGTGGCGGCCATTGGAGGGTGAACCAACGGCAAAGGAAGACCTTTCTCTCTGTCTCTCACTGTCCACTCTGCCTGTCCAAAAAAAAAAAAAAAATTCAATCCAAACAAAATGTCTTCATAATAATAGGATAATAAAATATTATTCCTGTCACTGACAGCTAATTGTGTCTTGAAGTATGGTAGTTATTCCTTTATTGTTTGTGCATTCTGTCCATGTAAAAAGCTTGGTTGCAAATCCTAATTTTAAAAAGTTAAACATGGAAGTTAAATGTAGTTAGTTATTGTTAATAGCTTCATAATTTCAATTTTCATTTTTAATGGTTTGAACTGTAAAATAGTCCTGGATGCAAAATACTAGAGCTATCAAAATACTAAACTGTCAATAGAGAGTTCATTATTTTCAAAGTGGTAACTACTCTTTAACATCTTTAAAGTCACTATACAGATTAGAAAACAGAAGGGAGGTCATATCAGAAATTTTTCTTTTTCATTGGCCAATTTTCTTTCTGCCATCTGAATACTACTACTAGTGGAAGTGTTGTCTAGTAGGGAGAGCTGACTGTAAGTGGTAGTTTGCAGTGGTCTCTTCATCTGTTTTTAGTGAAAACAACAGTGAATGTGTTACCTGCAACTACACTTAAGTGAGTAATTAACAAGATAACCAACATGTAAACTTCTTCTTTGAGGTCAGTTTGTTCTTCATATCTTTTTTTTTTTTTTAAGATTTATTTATTTATTTGAAAGGCAGAGTTATGGAGAAAAAGAGAGGGAAATCTTCTATTCTATTCACTGGTTCACTCCATAAATGGCTGCAACTGCCAGAGCTGGGCCGATCTGAAGCCAGGAGCTTCTTTCAGGTACAGGGACCCATGTATTTGAGTCATTCTTCACTGCTTTTCTAGGTGCATTAGCAGAGAGCTGCAGCAGAAGTGGAGCAGCCAGGACTTGAACTGGCACCGTTGCCCGCTATGCTGGCCTGTTTTTGGTACCCTAAGCTTCTTTTCCACTGACTGACAGAGTGTATCTTAGCATCCAAAAGAGGAAAAGGAGGAGTATTTACAGTTTTAGGCAGTTGTCTGAGGGTAAATCAGAGTTGTTAGAGGAAGAAGATTCAAATTCAATCTTTCATATGTAGTATTTTTTCAGAGTAATACTTTAAGTGATATAATTCGACTTATCACATTTACTTAAATACTGGTTATAATTACTTGTAGTTATATGGTGAAATTGAAGATTTTATAGCTGACCTGTAATTGTGTTGGTTTATTTTAAAGTGTCGTGAAACTGGAAGCCCCATTGTCCAAAACTCCTGTATCTGAAATTGCACCCTGCATCAGTGGTGCCTCAGTTAACGACATGGCATGTCTCAACTTTGTTCTCGTGCTTTCTTTTCCTCAGTGTCCTATTTTTGAGTGTGTGTTTTTTAGGCTTAATGGGACTATTTGAAAAACGTCGCTTCAGAAAATTCCTGGTGTATGTTGCCAACTTTGATGAAAACGATGCTAGAACTTTTGAAGGTGTTGATCCCAAGAAGACTGCAATGCGAGATGTGTATAAGAAATTTGATTTGGGCCAAGATGTTATCGATTTTACAGGTCATGCTCTTGCACTCTATAGAACTGATGAGTAAGTTGTTTAGGTTTTGAGATTTGTGTATTTCTCAAAAATCACTGAATTTTCCCTAGTTCTCTACAGTGATTGTTCTAACAAATACGTAACCATGTTACACTGTGAAATAAGAGAGTCTAGTTGCATATTAGTGTTGGAACCTTTTAAATGAAATGTTGAAATGCTAGAAAAGGATTTTAAATTGAACACCAAGAATGAAATCTAAAACCCTTTTCTAATACCCATTTCCTTTTCTCCAGCTACTTAGATCAACCATGTTGTGAAACCATTAATAGAATTAAACTTTACAGTGAGTCTCTGGCGCGATATGGCAAAAGCCCATACCTTTATCCACTCTATGGCCTTGGGGAACTCCCACAAGGATTTGCAAGGTAAGAATCTATCTTTCACCCATTAGCTGAAACCTTATTGATCCTGAACTTCATCTTCAACATAGGTATTATAACAGTATATTAGTCATATATACATAGGTATATAGCATAGGTATAATTTCTGTGAGAAATGAGATGCCTTTACTTAGTTGTTTTTTTTTGACAGGCAGTTAGACAGTGAGAGAGACAAAGAGAAAGGTCTTCCTTTCTGCTGGTTCACCCCCAAATGGCCGCTGCGGCCAGTGCACTGCGCCAATCTGAAGCCAGGAGCCAGGTGCTTCCTCCTGGTCTCCCATGTGGGTGCAGGGTCCAAGCACCTGGGCCATCCTCCACTGCTTTCCTGGGCCACAGCAGAGAGCTTGACTGGAAGAGGAGCAACTGGGACAGAATCCGGCACCCCAGCCGGGACTAGAACCCGGGGTGCCGGCGCCGGTGCCGCAGGCAGAGGATTAGCCATGTGAGCCACGGCGCCGGCCCGAGATGCCTTTATTTTTATTGAAGTAAAATTTACATACAGTAGAAGGCAGAGATTTTCAGTTAAAAAATCAGTACATAGGCCGGCGCCATGGCTCAATAGGCTAATCCTCCACCTTGCGGCGCCGGCACACCGGGTTCTAGTCCCGGTCAGGGCGCCGGATTCTGTCCCGGTTGCCCCTCTTCCAGGCCAGCTCTCTGCTATGGCCAGGGAGTGCAGTGGAGGATGGCCCAGGTGCTTGGGCCCTGCACCCCATGGGAGACCAGGAAAAGCACCTGGATCCTGGCTCCTGCCATCGGATCAGCGCGGTGCGCCGGCTGCAGCGGCGGCCATTGGAGGGTGAACCAACGGCAAAAGGAAGACCTTTCTCTCTCTGTCTCTCTATCTCACTGTCCACTCTGCCTGTCAAAAATAAAAAAAAAAAAATAAAAATAAATAAAAATAAAAAATAAAAAAATCAGTACATACAGATTTTTGTAACTGAAACCAAAATCAAGATACACAGAATATTTTCCTCACCCCAGAATGTTTTCTTATCACCTTATCATGTGCCCAGCAATTGCATTTGTGATTTCTATTTTCATAGGTTACTTTGGCTTGTTGTTGAAGTTCATATAAAGAGCATAATATATACATGCTTAAGAATGTTTTTGACGGGGCCAGCACTGTGGCCTTGTAGGTTAAGCCATGGCCTGCCGTTTGGCATCCCATATGGATGCCAGTTTAAGTCCTGGCTGCTCTACTTCCAATCTAACTGCCTGCTTATGTGCCTAAGAAAGCAGTAGCAGATAGCCCAAGTGCTTGGGTCCCTGCACCTAGAAGAAGCTCCTGGCTCCTGGCTTCAGGCTGGCCCAGCCTCATTTGTTGCAGCTATTTAGGGATGGAAGCTCGCTCTCTGTCTCTCTCTCTCTCTCTCTGTAACTCTGCATTTTAAATAAATCTCTTTAAAAAACAAAAGTATTTTGGGGGTTCATTGAAGTTGATGCACATAGTATTAATTCACTTAATAGTCTATTAATTTGAATTGTACAAATATACCACATTTTCCCATCGACATACTTAGAAGGTTCCAGTACTTGGCTATTATGAATAGAAATATTAGGAGATTTGTATATACGAGTCTTTTTTGCAGATATCAGTTTACATATGTTTTGGTTAAATATCCAGGAGTGGAACTGCTGACTGAGATAGCAAGTATATGTGTTTTTTCATATACTTATCTGTTTTCATATAGGTACCATTCTGCATATACCCAGCAGTATATGTGAGTTTTGGTTACTTCCACATCCCTGTCAACACTGTCAGCCTTTTTTATCACATAACTGGGTGTGAAATGCAGTCTTATTATGATTTTAACTTGGATTTATTACAAACTAATGTTGATCACTTTTTCATGAGCTTATTGGCCCTTTGTATCATTTGGGATATTTTCAGGTTTTCTGTACATTTTAAAATAATGGGTTATCTTTTTGATTTTCATTTTTTTTTTCTTAAGGTTTTATTTATTTGAAAGCAGAGTTACAGAGAGGGAGAGACATAGAGAGCAAGAGTTTTCCATCTGCTGGTTCACTCTCCAAATGGCTACAATGGTCAGAGCTGTACCAATCTGAAGCCAGAGATTCTTTCAGGTCTCCCTCGTGCTTGCAGGGTCCCAAGCACTTGAGCTATCTTCCACTGCTTTCCCAGGCACACTAGCGGGGAGCAGAAGTACTCCATTAAAAGTGGAACAGCTGGGACTCCAGCCAGCATCCATATGGGATGCAGGTGTCACAGGTGGTGGCTTTAACTAGCTATGGCTCAGTGCTGTCCCCTCATTTGTAGCTCTTGATGTACTCTGACAGCAACCCTTTTGTTAGATAACCATGTGCATGGATTTCAGAATGTTTCTGCACCAAAATACTTAAATTTTAATTCCATTTTCTATGAACTTTTTGTTAAGTACTCTCATACTTTTGAAAACTTTTAACTAGAAATGTATCAGATCTCCGCAATGAAAGCTTTGAAACATTACTGAGACAAAGAAAACCTTAAAAAGTACATGGAGAAAATACCATATTCATGGGTTGGAAGCCTTATTTTAAGATAATAGTTTTCATCAAATTAATCTACAGATCTTACCACAGCATTTTTTCTAAAAATTGATAGCCTGATTTTAACATGTAAATAGCCAAATCAAATTATGAAAAAGAGCAAAATCAAAGAACATATATCACCTGACGTCTAGATATTATAGGGGCCAGTGTTGTGGTGCAGCGGATCAGGCCACTGCCTGCAGTGCTGGCATCCTACATGAGTGCCAGTTCAATTCTGCCTGCTCCACTTCTCACAGGCTCCCTGCTAATGCACCTGGGAAAGCAGCAGAGGATGGCGATAGTGCTTGGGCTCTTGCCACCCACGTGGGAGATCCAGATGAGGTTTTAGGCATCTGGCTTTGGCCTGGCTCAGTCCTGGCTACTGTAGCCATTTGGGGGAGGGAACCAGTGGATGGAAGATCTCATTGTCTGTTTCTTCTTCTCTCTGTAACTCTGCATTTCAAATAAATTAATCTGCTTTTATAAAAAGACTATAAAGCTGTAATAATCAAGGTGGTATGGTAATTTCCTAAGGACTAGCGAGGTAGTTCACATGGGGAAAAAGCCCTGTAAATCACATAAACACCAAGTGGTAGTGGTTCCTTTTGAGCTCTTCTTTCATTTTCTGCTTTCCCTTATGCACTTTTCTGAGCCTTCTGATAATGTTTTTATTCCAGAGTCTTATGCATATACAGGAGGATTAGACCAGTATAAGCCATTCCTGCATATAATTTCTTCATAACTGTGACTTTTGACAGTTGTCAGCAAACATCCTTCTAGAATGAAAATGAGCAGATATGTGCCCTTAACATTGAAATATAAAGAAAAAGACAAGCAATTACATTATTAATTGAGATTTTAAAATTTTTCTAGGCTAAGTGCTATTTATGGTGGTACCTACATGCTGAATAAACCTATCGAAGAAATCATTGTGCAGAATGGGAAGGTGGTTGGTGTAAAATCTGAAGGAGAGGTATGTAGCTTTTACAGTTGAAATAACATGAACTTGTGAAGATAATTATAAGTACTTATTTTGATGTGGACATTGATCCTGGTTTCCAGACTGTTACATGATTTCTTTATGGTAAGTTAGTATTCACCATGATGAAACACTAGAGTGGCTGTTCTTTATTTAAAAAGAATACAAATTGAATCCTTTCTATCCTGTTAATTGTTGTAGTAAAAATAATAGTCTTATGACTAAAATATGCAGCATTATGGATATGTTCTAAATAGTATTTATTCTATATTAATATTGTATGGGTTGATGTCTCTTTTCAAATTTTCATATAAATTTAGTTTCATTTAAACCACTTGTAATTTATTGTTTGAAGTTGGGCTTGGCATATACAGGATATTTTGTTATTTAATTTGAGGTTTAGCTATGGAGTCTGCCATCCATACAGGTGGTTATTTTAATAACATGAGGGTACTTGAAAATGTTCCTGAAAAAATGGAATTAAAAGTGAAGTTTGTATTGGTACATTTTGAAATTCCTGTGTTTTTTCATAAAAAACATTCTCTTAAATTTTTGAAGACCACTCATATGACTCTTAGTCTGGTACTGAATATTCTGATTCAGTAGGTCTGAGGAAGTTTAGTGTGTTCTTGAAAGGTTCTCAGGTGACTGATAACCCTGGTGTGGAAAGTACACATTACAGAGAAAAGTTGCCCATCCTTTGCTTTTCTCACCATATTGCTTAATTTTGTTGTCTCAGTTACTATTCTTAATAGTTGAAGTAGAGGAAACTCCAAAAAATACTGCTTTACATATTGTCTGTGTTTGAAATTCTTAAAATCTAAGCTTTATCTTTTTTAAAAAAAATTATTTGAAAGGTAGAGTTAAAGAGAGAGAGGAAGAGACAGAGGGAGTGAGATCTTCCATCTATTGGTTCACTCCCCAAATGGCCACAATGGCTGAAGCTGGGCTCATTCTAAGCCAGGAGTGTCTTCTATGTTTTGCACATGGTGGCAGCTGGATCACAAGTAGAGCAGCCAGATCTCTAATTGGCACTCATCTGGGATGCCAGCGTTACAGGCAGCAGTTTTACCTACTATGACACAATGTCATTTATCTATCGTAACTACCTGTCCCCCTTCTTTTTTTTTTTAAAGATATATTTGTTTGAAAGGCAGAGTCACAGAGAGAGAATCTTCCATCCACTGGTTCACTCCCCAGATGGCTACAATGGCTGGGGCTGGGCCAGCTGAAGCCAGGAGCCAAGAACTTCTTCCATGTCGCTCTTGTGGGTGCAGGGGCCCAAGCACTTGGTGCATTCTCCCCTACTTTCTCAAGTGCATCAGCAGGGAGCTGGGTGGAGTAGCTGGGACTTGAATCCCATATGGGATTCTGGCATTGGCAGGCAACAACTTAACCCACTATGCCACAGTGTTGGCCCTACTACCTGTCCTTTCAGTGTAATAGTGGTTTAGGAAATATGGTTACTTTTTTTTTTTTTTAGTGGTTTATTTAGTTCATGGGTTCCCTATTTGTTTATTTTTATTTTATTGAAAAATCTCCTATCTGCTGGTTGATTCCCAAATGCTCACAATAGGTCGGGTCAAACCCAGGAGCCAGAACTCAATCTTGGTCTCCCACATGGGTGGCAAGGATCCAACCAATTGAGCTACCACCTGCTGCTTCCCAAGATGTGCATTAGGACACTGGAATTGGCAGCAGAGACAGGACTTGAACCTAGGTGCTCTGATGTGAGAGCAGGGGCATCCCAAGTGGGATCTGAATCACCAGATGAAATGCCCACCTTCAATCACTCACTTTTCTAACAGGGCATGCACATAAGAGAACCCTTATGTACATACCATTTCATTTAGTTCTGACATCAGTTCTTGCGGTTAGGTAGAGCCAGGATTTGAACCCTGATTTGCCCAGTTTTAAATAGTCTGAATACCACGTACCAGTTTCCCTAATAGGATTTCGAATTCATGTTATCTGTTCAATGAGAATATTTGGAATAGATGTGAGATGACAAAGGGAACAGCATCTTTTGGAAACTGTTATGAAAAGAAGTGCATGTTATGCTGCCACTGTGGCTCTAAGGTACACCATCTTCAGAAGTTGGCCTGTCACAAATGTAGCTACTCTGCCAAGCACAAGAGAAAGTATTATAATTGGAGTGCCAAGGCTAAAAGACAAACCACTGTGACAGGTAGAACACGGTCTCTAAAATGCCTATTCTGCAGATTCAGCCACGAATGGATTCCTTGACAGAACCACCACCACCCCCACCACCCCCAGACAGAAGAGGGCAGCTGTTGTAGTATCTAGTCCATCTTAAGAATTTCGGAAATTTCAACAGTCAATCACACAATAAATGTTCTGATTTTTAAATGTGAAAAAATATATATATATAGGGATTGATGACAAAGCTATTTTCAGTACTCCAGAGTTTTATCTATAGTTTTTATATTAAGTTATGAAGATACCATTTTCAGAGGTGAATTGCATTAGTGTACTGTATATAAACACTGAAAATATATAAAGTATACATAAAATTTACCATCTTAAACACTTAAGTGGGGACTGACACTGTAGTATAGTAGTCTAAGCCTCCACCTGCAGCACCGGATCCTATATGGGCGCTGGTTTATGTCCCCCTGCTCTTCTTATCCAGCTTCTGTTATGGCCTGGGAAAACAGAAGATGGCCCAAGTGCTTGGGGCCCTGCACCCTCATGGGAGACCCAGAAGCAGCTCCTGGTGCCTTGCTCCAGCTGTTGCAGTCACTTCGGGAGTGAACCAGCAGATGGAAGACCTTTCTATCTGTCTTTCCCTCTCTAACTCTACCTCTCAAATAAATAAAATATAAAAAAAAATTTTTTTTAAGTGAGTCACTGATTTTAAATATATTCATAGATGTTTTTGTATAATTATCACCGCAACCCAAATCTATAACTTTTTTTTTTAATTATTTATTTGAAAGATAGAATTAAAGATCTTTTCATTCACTGGTTCACTCACTACTCAAATGGCTGCAACAGTTGAGGCTGGGCCAGGCTGAAGCCAGGGGCCAAAAGCTTATTCCAGGTCTCCCTTGTGGGTGCTGGGACCATTCTTTGCTGCTTGCCCAGGCACGTTAGCAGGGAGCTGGATTGGAAGTTGAAGAGCCAGAATTCCATCCTGCACCCGTATAGCATGCAGGCACTTCAGACCGCAGTTTAACTTGATGATCCACAGTGCTCCCCTACAACTCTTTTCACCTTGTAGAACTGAAACTCTACGTATTAAACAGTAAATATTCATGATAAATTCCATGATTATGACTGCTAAGTATTAACAGATAAGTGGAATCATATACTATTTGGTTTTGAATGGTTTATTTCACTTACTGTAATGCATTTAAGGTTTTACCTGTGTTGTAGCATGTGTCCTGTTTAAGGCTAAAATAATATAAGGAGAATTCATAAACTTCATGGGAATAAGAAAAAGCTATGAATGGATTTTGAAATTTTTGGGCCAAACCAAATTCAGCTGTTAATCCCTTTTCCCATAAACACTTTGAAGTACATTTGTATTCCATTGTGTGGATATATACTATTTTTTCTTATTTATCTATCATTAGAACATCTGGGTTGCTTCCATATTTTAGCTTTTGTAATGCTGCTGTGAATGGGTGTGTAAATAAATCTCAAGCTCCTGCTTTCAGTTATGGGTTTATATGCAGGAGTTGAATTGTTGGATCATATGGTAAGTCTTTTTTAGTATTTTGACAAACATTACTGTTTTCCATAGAAGTATACCATTTTTACATTCCTGTCAACAGTGCATAATTTCTTCACATTCTTGCCAACATTTTTTTTTTTTTTTTTGGACAGTGAGAGAGAGAGAAAGGTCTTCCTTTTGCCGTTGTTTCACCCTCCAATGGCCGCTGCGGCCGGCGCACCGCGCTGATCCAAAGCCAGGAGCCAGGTGCTTCTCCTGGTCTCCCATGGGGTGCAGGGCCCAAGCACTTGGGCCATCCTCCACTGCACTCCCTGGCCACGGCAGAGAGCTGGCCCGGAAGAGGGGCAACCGGGACAGAATCCGGCGCCCCAGCCGGGACTAGAACCCAGTGTGCCCGCGCCACAAGGCGGAGGATTAGCCTAGTGAGCCGTGGCGCCGGCCCTTGCCAACATTTTTGATAGTAGCTATCCTGATGAGTATGAGATGTGGTGTATCATTGTAGTTTTGATTTGCATTTCCCTAATGATTAGTGATGGTTAGCATCTTACATATGCTTATGAGCCTAATGTCTTTGGGAAAAGATACATTCAAATCCTTTCCACATTTTTTGAATAAGGTTGGTTTTTTTGTTGTTGGGATGTAGTAGTTCTTGGTATAATATGGATATTAATCCATTATCAGGCATATCATTTGCAAATTTTCTCCCATTTTATGGGTTGCCTCTTTATAGTGTTTCTTGATACACAAAAATTAAAATATTTGTGGGATCAAATAACCCATTTCATTTTGTTGTGTCCAAGAAATTTCCAAATCCAAGGTCTTGAAACCTTTGCCTTATGTTTTCTTCTAACAGTTTTATGATGTTAGGTCTCTTGATCTATTTTGATTTTTGTATATGGTGTTAGACAAGAGTTGACCTCATCCTTTTACATGTGGATACAATTTCCATATAGTAGCATTTGTTGAAATAGTTATCTTTTCTGTAGACTGGTCTGGGTACCTTTGTCAAATTATTTGTGGATAAGCAGGTTTATTTGGGGCTTTCTTTTTTGTTACATTAGTCCATATGCTTTTATGTTAATTCCACACTGGACTACTGTAGCTTTTTAGTGAATTTTCAAGACTTGTTCAATATTGTTTAGGTTATTCTTAAATTCAATTCCTTGAGAATCAATATACATTTCAGGACAGGTTTTTGACATGTTAACAGTATTAACTCTTCCAATCAGTTGTTTCCATCAATTTGTCTTCTTTATAAAGTTTTTTTTTTTTTTTAAAGATGTATTTATTTACTTGAGACAGGGTTACAGAGGGACAGAGAGAGACAGGTCTTCCATCCGCTGTGGTTCACTCCCCAAATGGCCTCAATGGCCAGAGCTGGACCTACTGAAGCCAGGAACCGCTGTGGTTCACTCTCCAAATGGCCTCAATGGCCAGAGCTGGACCTACTGAAGCCAGGAACCAGGAGATTCTTCTGGATCTCCCATGTGGGTGCAGGGGTCCAAACACTTGGGCCATCTTGTGCTGCTTTTCCAGGCCATCAGCAGGAAGCTGGATCAGAAGTGGAGCAACTGAGACTTAAACTGGTACCCAGATGGGATGCCAGCACCACAGATCCAGCCCCTTCAATGTTTTCTTACAGATTGCTCGCTGTAAGCAGCTCATCTGTGACCCCAGCTATGTAAAAGATCGGGTGGAGAAAGTGGGCCAGGTGATAAGAGTTATCTGCATTCTTAGTCATCCCATCAAGAATACCAACGATGCCAACTCCTGCCAGATCATTATTCCACAAAACCAAGTCAATCGAAAGTCAGGTGAGTATTGAAGACCAGCAGATGTTTATAAGATTTTGTTAGATGTAATTTACATTGGATTTCATCTGAAATTCCTAATTTTGTATGCTGTATTATAGTGAATAGACTTAAGTGTACATGTGGGGGACATGTGATACTTTCAGCTTCTAGTGATCCTGCAGCTTACGTTGTTGACTAGGAGCCTTATCTTTTTTTTTTTAAAGATTTATTTTATTTATTTGAAAGACAGAGTTACAGAGAGAGGCAGAGGTAGAAAGAGAGAGAGGTCTTCCATCCATTGGTTCACTCCCCAGATGGCCGCAATGGCCAGAGCTGTGCCAATCCGAAGCCAGGAGCCAGGAGCCAGGAGCCAGGAGCTTCCTCCAGGTCTCCTATGTGGGTGCAGAAGTCAAAGCCCAAGAACTTGGGCCATCTTCCACTGCTTTCCCAGGCCATAGCAGAGAGCTGGATCAGAAGAAGAGCAGCCAGGACTAGAACCGGCGCCCGTATGGGAAGCCAGCGCCTCAGACCGGGGCTTTAACCCGCTGCGCCACAGCGCTGGCCCCAGTGCCTTATCTAACACTTGTTGCATCTCTCTGGACCTTCGTTTCCTTCCTTTTGGAATTAATGGACTAGACAAGGTAAACACAAAAGTCCCCATTCACAGTAGGTAATTGTTGAACTGATTACACTGTTTTTGAGCTGATGACACAGCTGCTTTTATACAAACACTTATTTGATTTTAAAAATGTGCTAGAAAAATTTTATTTCTCTGATTCATATCAGGAATTGAGTTTCAGCCCTAAATCTTGCCTGTATTATAACTATTATTATTATTTTGCATTTAAGGTTTATATTAAAACAGGCAGTTCCCTGGATTTGTGAAGATCTTAAAAAAATATATAGGGAGTCTGGTACTAATTTTTTAAGATTTACTTATTTGAAAGGCAGGGTGACAGAGAAAAACGGGGAGAGAGACTGATTTTCTGCCTGCTGGTTCACTCCCCAAAGTGATCACAATGGCCAATGCTGGGCCAGCTGAAGCTTTAGGAGCCTGAACTCCATTCAGGTCTCCTATGTGTGTTATGGGGGCCTGAGTAATTAGGCCATTTTCTACTGCCTTCCCAAGCACATTATAGCAGGGAGCTAGCGTGGAAGTGGAGCAACCAGGAATAGAACTGGTACTCTAATGTGGGATGCCATTGTCACAAGTAGCAGAATGCCAACCTCCAATAATTATTTTCTATATTGCAAATTATGCAGTTGTTTAGAATAGTGATATACAGACCAGGTCTGGTATCAGGACCTGTGAGTCTGTTAAACTAGTTCATAAAGGTCTTATACTGATCTGCAGTATCAAATGAAGGAAACAGTACTTAATAAATCTTGTTAGCTATTTAATGCAAAGTCCTAAGTAAAAGAAAATCCCAGAATAGTTAATATGGCTTGTTAGCTATTATACAGCAGGGAGATTTCATTTTCATGTTTAGCGGTTCACTGCCACATAATTTTTAATCGTTAAATATTTGAATACTGTGGTTGTGTTTTGTCTCCATGTAGAATGTTTATAAGATCTTGCCTGCTTCAAGTAGTGTAAATTAACACCTTGATGAAATATAGTGAAAAGTTAGTATGCTAAGTTTTATAAACAGGTTTATAAACTTTAGGCATTGAGCTGCTATTATTTGTTTCTAGATATCTATGTCTGCATGATTTCCTCTGCACACAATGTGGCAGCACAAGGGAAGTACATTGCCATAGTCAGTACAACTATGGAAACCAAGGAACCTGAGAAAGAAATCAGACCAGCTTTGGAACTGTTGGAACCAATTGAACAGAAGTGAGTGTTGTGTTCATTTATATGAACTAAAATCCTAATTGGGGTCTTGATTTTGGCTTTGGGGGGTGGTGGTTTGAACATGATAACAAGGAAGGCAACCATTGGGTTCTTGTGGGTATTTCTTAAACTGAACCATCTCTACCAGTCTTACCTTTTGTGTTTAGAAATTCAGCAAACAATTATTAGTTTGAGGCCAACTAACTTGGCAACCTAATTCTTTTTCCCCTCCAGATTTGTTAGCATCAGTGACCTCCTTGTGCCAAAAGATTTGGGAAAAGAAAGCCAGGTGAGTGTGGAGATCTGAAAAGGATATTAGGCTTCATTGCAAGATATCCCTTAACAAATCATAATTTTTATGATTTTTATTTCCAGATCTTTATTTCCCGCACATATGATGCTACGACTCACTTTGAGACAACTTGTGATGACATTAAAGACATCTATAAGAGGATGACAGGATCAGAGTTTGACTTTGAGGAAATGAAGCGCAAGAAAAATGACATCTATGGGGAAGACTAACAACAGTACATGTTACTAAATTGGGACAAATTTAAAATTTGGCAAATAATGCATATTGTATGAAATCAGTATTGTAAAGCCTGCTTTTGTAATTAAAATGGAGGGATTGAAGAGCACTATACCAGTAAATATTCCTCCCCCTTCATCTTTCTAGTATCATGTATTAACTTCTGTTCTTGGAGTGGCTATTCAGAATTGGCAGGTTACCACGTTCTGTTCCAATTTAACCAAACCACCCCACATCCTGTGAAAGATCAGTTTTAAACAAACATTGTGATACTGATACAGAGAACTTGATACAGTATTTTTATCTTTTAATCAGCATAGTCTTGGCAGTTGTGCCTCTGCTGCTCAAGAACTGTATCTGTATGTCTGTGCCATCTGTCCTTATGACACTGAGATCCTACACTGAATATTCCATAATTTGAAACAGCACCCCCAAGTTCTCCCTCTAATTTTGTTTTGTGTTTTATCACATATTATGGCAGGTCCCAAATAGTATAGCCACAGATTTGGTTTATGTGGGCATAAATTATAACCAAACTCCAGAGATAGGGAGTCATTTGGAGGAAGCCACTTTGTGGTGTTTTAACTAATGAAATTGGTGAGACCAAGGGGAAAGGAATCGGTCATAAAGCAGGTAAAATGTAGAAGTATCTTTTATATCACAGGTGTGGCTTCTTCAATGGACCAAGCTGCAATGCAGTATTGATTTGACAGAGCCTCTACTTTAGTCTGTCTGAAATGGCTCCAAATGATTTCTGTACTGCAAAATAAAGCCAAATTCTGGATACCACTGCTCTCTGTATTGGTCTGTGTCCTGATTGTAACTATTAGTGTTTCCTTCAGTAAAGCTGAAAGATGATAGAATCATAAGGTGTGCACAGTATCAAAGAGCATATGTGGCTCCTGATCTGGACAGATCAGAGCAGCCCTTGTCATCATCTGGCTTCAGTATGAGTAGACCCCACATTTTATTCCTGATACTATATAGTATACGATGCTTGACTCCTATTGATGTTAAGTAGTGGTAAGCCTCACTGTACAGGCTATTTATTACTAAGACTTTGAGGAGGGAAAAGGATACCAGAAACACTAGCAGGTCTGTGAGGGTCTAAGTGGTAGGATTGCTCTGGAAGGTTAGTTATTCCTGTTTAATGGCCCGAGATTGCTAAGACAAGGTGTTTTTTTTTTTTTTTTTTTTTTTTTTTTGCCATAAAATCATTGCAGAAACTTTGGTTGGATGCTTTTGGGTTGTCTTTATTAAAAAAAAAAAAAAGAAACAAATTAGTTACAAAAACTTTTGTTCCAAATAGATACTAAGTATCTCAAATGTTTGGTTTTTAGTTTGAAAGATTACTGTAGAAATTCAAATATCATAAAGTTTCCTCAGAATTGATTTTGTAGTGTAGTATTTACAAAAACTAAGTGAAAAATGACAGTTTATAAATTTGTACCATTTAGGAAAAAAATGTATTAACTTTGTGTAGTGTTGTTTATATAATAGCAAATAAAACCATTTAAGATTTATAGTTTCACAAGGATGGCAAAACTTTAAAACAGACCACAACATGCATTACATTAACATATAAAAATGCAGTTATTCGTTACTAAAATACTTATTCTTGGCTCCAACTATGTAAACATGTTGTAAAATTCTTATTTTGAATAGTAAGTCCAATTAATAGCTTTGAAGGCATTCTGTTTAAAATAATTTAAAACAATATTCAACATTGTGACCCAAAGCTCAACAACTACTATGAAATCAGACATTCTAGCAAAATAAAAATGAAGTTGTAGAACAATTGATTTTTCAAAATATGAAATGACTATCTCATGTTTATCAAAGAAAATTGTTGTTAGGCATCGTTCATGAATAGGCAAGCTTCAGTCCAGTCACCTTGGATAAACACAAAATTGTTAATATTACCTTAAGTTTTTTTTAAAATGGTATATCTAATACAGAAAATTCCCCTAAATAAACATACTTTAAATTTGTAAAAGATTGTATTTGAGAGATCTCATCTCCTTACCTTCTCCAAGTGGAGTTAATAACCATCAGGTCAAATACCTGCCCCCCAAATCAATTTTTCCATGAACATTTTGAAGTGCCCTTATATAATGTAAGGAACAATTTTTGAACTGTTTGTCAGACACACAAATCAACCACCCACCACCCATATACCTGGGAGGGTAACATAAAAAGTAATCTTACCAATAGCTACTCCTAAATGGAGATGCTATTTTTTGTATATTTTCAATGAAATCATTTACATCTGTAACAAGGATTCCACTATTTTCAAAGACTTCTCTGGATACAGTAGGCCTATCTGTTAAAACAAACATTTTTTATTATTTTAAAAAATATAATTTCTTTATTTTTTAAAGCAACAGACCCATTTTTTTAAAAACTGTATCTAGGACTCTCTAATAAGATGAGGCAATAGATAGAAGACAGAAAACATAGGTGTCTAGTTAAACCTAAGAAAGATTTGAAGCTTTGGGAGTAGCTGCCTCTAGGGGTGGGGAGAACATTACTGATACCATTTGTAGTTTTTTAAAAATCCTAATTAAGATTCATAGAAAACATTAGATATAAAAAAGTATAAAATTATTAAGTACTTGGAGCCAATTAAACTTATTAGAAGACACATTCCATAATACCTATGTTGCCTTATATGCATTTATCAAAACATACAGGCTAAAAGTTTGCTGTTGGCATGCCAGCCATGGGATATATCCCCAGGTATCTTAGGTATTCTGTGACTAATTAGAAGGACACTGTTGGAGCTGACCTACTTTGACACTAACCAAATAGAACTCAAACTGAATTTACCTGTAAGGAAGACAGCAAACCTGGCATCAATATGCTGAATTTGCAGACTTATCAAACATTTCAAAATTTCTGTTTTTGTTGATGACTGAGAGTCACACCGGTGATAGTGAAGCAATTCAATGATATTTGCACCCTGGTATGATTTCAATATTAAGTTCTTCTTGTGTGCAACTGAATCCACTCTGGAAAACATAGAAATGTTTATAACCAAATATATTTTAAAAATATTTTGGAGATAACACACTGTTTATATTACAGTCAAAGGCTGACTGGCTCTAAATGTTAAGAGTTCAACATGTAAAAAGTGAAAAGACCATAGAGCCCCACTGAAAATATGCACAGGCTATACGTAATAATCAAAAGAAAATGTCTGTTCCTATCAGTTTGTTGGACATATATTTAAAGCAAGGTTTCACAAAACACATGGAATAAAACTGATACATTCAGGTTTTAAATTTTAGCTCCCATATACAAAGGAGAACGTCAAGTCCTCCATTTCTGACCTTTCTGCTGCAATCATAACAGAATTACATTTTTGTGTGGCTGTAAATTATTTCATTGTGTGTATATATCCCATTTTATTCACCAATTTGATGATGCATACCTTGGTTGACTATATATTTTGGCTACTGTGAACAATGCTGCTATAAACATGGTGGAACAGGTATCTCTTTGATACAGTGAGTTCATATCTTGGGTATATACCCAGTTGTGGGATTGCTGGAGCATATGGCAAGTCTGTTTCTAGTTTTTTAAGAAATCTCCACACTGCTACACTAAAGTACATTCCTACAAGAGTGCATAAGACTTCCCTTTTCTCCACATCCTCACCAGATTTGTTCCTCTCAGTCTTCTGGAAAACAGCCATTCTATCAGCGGTGAGGTGCTATCACTGTGGTTTTGATTTGTATTTCCCTGATGGCTAGTGATGTTGAACATTTTTTCACATACTTGTTGGCCATAAAACCAAATTTAGACTCAGTATAATTTTGTGTTAATTCTCATTTTTCTCATTTGTTTTATTCCAAAGGTTTTTTTCTGGCCTTTATTTTAACCAGTTATAACAAATCAAACTTATGAAATACTGCTTTATCTAATGTTCTGTTTTTGCAATTTTATTTATCTGATATAATTACAGGGAGAGGTAGAGACAGAGAGACAGAGAGAGAGAGAGAGAGAGAGGTGTCAGTCTTCCATCCACTGGTTCACTCCCCAAATGGCCACAGTGGCCAGAGCTGAGCCTATCTGAAGCCAGGAGCCCAGAGCTGCTTGTGGGTCTCCCACAGACTTGGGTCATTTTCTGCTGCTTTCCCAGGCACGCTGGGATCGAACTGGTGACCATATGGGATGCTGGCCCTGCAGGCCGGGGCTTTAACCTGCTGTGCCACAGAGCCAGCCCCTCTAATATTCTTTTTCATGACATACCTGGCCTAGGATGTCACTGAATGTTGTCTCGAAACATTACAGTGGCACTTAAAATACATAAAGGGGTTTCATGTAAGAAAGGGAAACCACACATTTATCTACTACCACTTAAATCATGTGGCTTGGCAAACACTTTCATTTCTTCTGGATTTTTCTCTACTGTCTAACTGTATCTCAAAACTTCCATACTTAGGCCTTGGGGTCCAGTGATGATTAACTTCATTAGCACTGGGTAGCAAGCTGAAATTTTCTTAAAATTTATTCTTCTTTTCCTCCTCTGAGAGGAAAACATGTCCTAACTCTTCCCATGCTTAAGTTTTAAACATCCATCCCGGTTGATTCCATCTTTAGTTTTCAGTTATGTTGTTTCCTGCTTAATGATGAAAACCACAATCTCACACATTCTCATGACCTTAGTGATAATCACTATTAACATCTTGATGAATTCCTCCCAGGCTTTTCCCTGTCTATAGAAAACATTTTATACGATGGGCATCACACGGAATAGTTTTAGGATAACATTATACTTCCATGTTATGTGAACAGAAGTTCTTAAACACTTTTACTTACTATGGCACTATTTTGTATCAGCTTTAAAACATCTATCTAGTCTATGTCTTTTGTTGTATTTGTTTAGAGCTGGAACTGAGGTTGGTTTTACAATTTCTGAATACTTTCCACAACTATAAATATTTGTAGACGTAATGATTTAAAAGCTAGGTGTTTTGGCTTTAGTTTTACGTAAGTTCCTCAAAAGGTCAAAGGAATTATCTGAGGAGTTCTCTTTTTGCCTTTTCCATAGTACCAGACAGGTACAATGTGAAGAGTATATTGCAGTACCAACAATGAGTATTTTCCTTTACCCAAAGTCCTAGAAACCAATTATTTTAACTTATACTTACTAATTCTTTATGTGTGCTGTGACACCTAAGAGCTTTAATGTCTTTCTCTAATTAGTACTGAAGTTTGAAATTTTCCCAAAGTCAACTCTGCCTGGTCATACTCTGACCTTCCTAAGGCTATACATCCCTTCTTCCCTTCCTGTCAATGAAACCTCTGTACTCTTCCTTTCTCTCCTGTGCTAATCTCCCTAAGGAAAACCTTTCCTAAAATTTTGTTCTGACCCTTTTCCTTTAAAGGTTTTCATGTAGTCCCACAATTTCAGCTTGCATATTCATGGCTGGTGATAATAAATGTCTAAAATAAAACCTAGTAAATAGTAGATCTAAATAGTGTGTTTAGTGATGAAGATGTTTTCCAGGCCACACACACCTCTCCTGGAACAGCACAGCACCTGAAGTCGTCACTAGTCTATAGCCTTCAGACATCTAACCTCCTCCAAAGGGGAAAGGGAACAAAAGATAAATAGTCCTTACCTTACTATTTCTTTTAGCTTTTTATTTTCCCTGTAGTGAAGTAACCACTTCCATCTTCCATTTCCATTTAGCTTTTCCAGGGTTTTGACAATCTCCTTAAGTTGATCTATAAAATAAGTTTGGCAAGAAATGATGTGCTTTAGGGTTTGACTCATGCAAAGTACAGTAATTATTACTTGTAAAATTAAGAGTCATGCTTGAGCATATCCTCACAGCCACTTTGGTGGTTGGGCAGTGTCTACTCTCAAAATGTAAAACCTAAGGCCTGTCTCTTGGATCAGTCCTACCAATTCACATTACAGTGGGTGACAACTGTAGAGACCACAGCATGGTGAGCGCTAGCAATTAAAGCTCTGATTGGACAAATCATCTTAACAGAAGAGAAGCATGAGGCACAGGGAAACAGAGAAAAGGTAGGTTGAGATTTTATTTACTTGAAAGCCAGAGTGACAGAGATCTTCCATCCACTGATTCCTTCCCCTAATGATTTCAATAGCCAGGGCTGGCCAGTCTGAAGCCAGGAGCCAGAACTCCATCCAGGTCTCCCATATGGGTGGCAAGAGCCCAAGCACTTGAATCATCTTCTGCCACCTTCCCAGGCCCAAGCACTTGAATCATCTTCTGCCACCTTCCCAGGCGCATTAGCAGGGAGCTGGATAGGAAGCAGAGCAGCTGGGACTCAAACTAGCATCCCAATACAGGATGCTGGCACTGCAAGTAGGGACTTAACCTGCTGCACCACAATGCTGGCCCATCTACTACTATTTTTAATCACAGTTTCGATGTGGAATTCATGCTGGTTAAAGTAAAACCTGATCAGAAGCAGCAACCACACTGAATTTTAATGTGATCAGAACTAGTGCTCTGAGAAAAGTAAATTATGTATATGTTCAAGAAAATGATTAAACAAGTCAATTTTTAGTAACCATTTTTTAATTTCTGTGGTGTCAGCAGGACAGTAGGGATGATACCATTCAGAAAATGGAGAAGGCTGATTCTAAGCAAAAAATTAAACATGTAGCTACTGAGTTAAATATCAGAATCTGAAATCAGTATGAATGAGAGTTTAACTGTGCTACTGAGAATGATGAAACTTTTAATGATGAACAGAATCAATTAAAAGACCAAGAACACTGTGATAAGGGAATTACTTAAAAAGTACTCAGCTGAGCAGATGGTAGGAATTAAGTGCTCCATAGGTGACAATTGATATTGGAGTTAGTAATTTCTTATTGATAAAATAGTATTTGGGTCACTGGGTGACCCAAATTAATCTGACTATACTTCAAAGAAGGACCCAAGAAAAGAAAATACCAACCTAATGTTAAAGTTTCTAATATTTTGTCATCTGATATCACAAAGCCTCCTGTACGAAACAGCTCTTGGTAGGTGTAATCAGTAACATCCTCAGGGCTGTCTACTCCAGCAAAGACGACACTGGGTAGATGCTTGAGCTGCAGCAAAGAAGGAATCTGTAGAACATAAAAGACTCCTGTAAAGATAGGTTCACTGGGCATGTTTTCTTGAACTTGCTTGTCACTTTTCTATCGAGACGTTTCAAGGTTCTGAAACACCTAAAATATCTGTGTCACTGGTAACTTTGCCACCCATAAGGAATATTTCTCAGCTTACCATTAGCAGCTACAAACTCATCAAAATCAATTAATTTTAAAAAAGGACTCTACAAGTCCCAGAGGCTGAGAATAATGATTCATGAGGGAAGAGCACATCTGGGATTTTAGAGATTGTAAAATAACCTCCAAGTTACACAAACTGGGCATCAATCTGGCTCCAGATCACACATAGGTGTCAGCCTGCTGAGATATTTATACCTTCTACTGACAACAGCATTATGCACCTTGCCTATGTCCTTAAATTGGATCTTTTTCCAACAAGAATTTGTGTTTTTTCAACTAGTAGGAAAATATCAAAGTGTTAGGAAAGGAAGATTTCTATAAGGTCTTCCAAATCAAAGATTTGTCATTGCTTGCCATTAAGTGATACAGATTTTTGTCTCCGATTAGAAAATTTAGCAATCTCTCACCTCTTCCTAGTTCCCCCTTAGTTAATATTACTTTCTTAGCTCTAAAACATAATCTGCCCTATAAATACCTTGGTACTATCGTGGTATTTTATAGTACATCATCTTTATCCCATTATCTTCCCACTTAAAGGCCCAGGGGTAATGTGTGTGTTAGCTTCTTCCCTACATAAAAAGGTAGTGATGAGTACCAGCTGGTCTCTATAGAACAACTGAAGTGCTTAGAATACAGTTCTTTGTAAGGTTAATTTCAAACCTACTTGATGCAAATGTGATGATATATCTTCATTTCTGATGATGACTATTAGTGTATCATCCTCTCTCTGAAAAGCTTGACAGAAATGCTGGGGTTCAATTTCCGTATGGCCTCCTTTCCTCAGAATGTTCTATAAGATTTACAAATAATCATTACAAAAAAAAAAGGGATACTTTCAGACAGCTACTTTTATGGTTTATTAAAACAATTGATCAAAACATTGTTTACTAAAACAGTTTACAAAAAAGCACATCATATTCTACCATGGCAACATAAACAGCAATTTGACAAGTAAATAAGCACCATTTATACATAAAACATGACTCCCAGGGCTGATGTTGTGGCACCCTGGGGGTAAGCTACCACTTGAAATGCTGGCATCTTATGCCTGAGCAGCAGTTCAACTCCTGGCTGCTTTGCTTCCAGTCCAGCTTCCTGCTAAATAGCAGAAGATGGCCCAAATGCTTGGGCCCCTGTGACCCATGTGGAAGAAGTTCCGGGCTGCTGTGGCCATTTAGGGAGTGAACCAGCAGATGGAAGATACTTTTCTCTATCTCTCTGCCTTTCAGGAGCAGAGGGGTGGGGGGACATTACAACGACAAAAACCTACTATTAACTACATTTAAAGTTCATAAGAAATCTTTCATGTCCATAAAATATCAAAAGCCAATTTTTTTGTTAACATATCAGACTAATCTACATAAGTTTCACCCTCTTCAAGGTGACTTGGGGATGCTGGATATTTCCTTTTCTGCCACCTTTTGTCACAACATTTCTAGGACTTTAAGAAAAATACACAATACCCATGTATTTGATCATAATGGGGGCTGATTTTGGAGAGTCAGTAGTCACCTGGACTCAATTCTTTTCACAAAGTAGGTGATGTACTTTAAATTGCACATGGTTATAGGGTGCTGCTGTGATGCAGTTTACTATTCTAAATGCAGAGTAGTTCCCTAGTAAGCTTCACTGAGAAGGTACATTCATGTAATTAAAGAAATTTCTCGACCTTGCTTTCCTTTGTGATTCTGACATTATGTTTCTTTCTGTTGCACACCCTCATATTCCTAGTTATACAAAAATACCATATGACAATATTTCATTAAAAGATAAACTGTTAGCCTTATCTTTCAATCTCCTACTCAAATTTTTACTATTTTAATTCATTACTCAAAACATGGGATGATTTTTAAAGAAATTTTTGTGACATTTTTGTTAATAAGCACTGAAATATTTAAGTCATCACTTAATTTTACTAATAAACTGTTAGAATGAATACATTTTCATTAAATCCTGTGGTGTTCTGGGTTTTTCTGTCATGCACTTAGATTTCAGATGCTCATCTTTTAAGTAATGTGCCTAACACTCCATCCATGACTTATTAATACTTCAGAACTTTTTAGGGCAGAATAGTTGGGGTGTATTTCTAAGCCTTTAAAAACATTTTGTCCTTGGCCGGCGCCGCGGCTCAACAGGCTACTCCTCCGCCTGCGGCGCTGGCACACCAGGTTCCAGTCCCGGTTGGGGCGCCGGATTCTGTCCCGGTTGCCCCTTTTCCCAGGCCAAGCTCTCTGCTGTGGCCCGGGAGTGCAGTGGAGGATGGCCCTAGTGCTTGGGCCCTGCACCCGCATGGGAGACCAGGAGAAACACCTGGCTCCTGGCTTTGGATCAGCGCGGTGCGCTGGCCGCAGCAGCCATCAGAGGATGAGCCAACGGTAAAAGGAAGACCTTTCTCTCTGTCTCTCACTGTCCACTCAGCCTGTCAAAAAAAAAAAAAAAAAAAAATTTGTCCTTAATAATACATTGTTCTCAAGTTTATTTTAGAATATGTTCACTTTCTCACTTAATTTTACCTTTGCACAGGATTTGTTATCAATTATTGTGATTCATAGCCACATGGTAAAGTAGTAGCATGATCAGTACATTCACTACAGAAAATAGCATGATACCTAGTAGTACTCCTACTACAAATAAAACTTAGCATTACTATGTCTTGTACATGAAAATTAGGATCACCTGCTATGGGAAGGGGGCAAGAACAAAGATTATTGGGAAGCTGTAGACAATAAAGGATTCCCCTTCCCCCTCTTCAATGATAAACTTTCTTTAAGCTCCCAACATGCTAACAGCTCATAATATTCATTTGCCTGACTGCTGCATAGTAACTTGCTATCCCATAATAGTTTACTTAAAAAAAAAATCTCTTTTTCAGGTCTCCCCAAAAAAAGGACAGGTATCTTTTTGAAGTCCCTGAAAAAAAAATAATTGGCTACAGCCAAAATTGCGATTAGAGCCTACAAAGATGAACTCAGACTAGAGTCACCTTACTATCCATTACAGTGTTAAGTGACAAAATTCATGTAATATTTCAACTATCTTTGAACATGTTATGCATGCAAAAACACAATTTTTTAATATGCATGCTCAAAGGGCTTCCCACATCCCTTTCCTCTGTGCTATATTCCACCACATAGTTTTCTCAGATATGTTCCATTTTCCCTAGCTCTGTCAATTCTCAAACCTCTTTCTGAATGCGGAGATGGATATGAATTTTTTGGGTTTTTTTCCCCCTCCCTCATCTCCTTTACAGGCCTGTAATACATCTCTTTTTCAGGGGATGCATCCCATATTTTCTTTCTTTTTTTTTTTTTCTTTTTAACAGGCAGAGTGGACAGTGAGAGAGAGACAGAAAGGTCTTCCTTTGCCGTTGGTTCACCCTCCAATGGCCGCCACGACTGGCAGTGCATGTGAGTGGAATGGGTCTGTTGTTCAGCAACTGCTGCTTTTGAGAATATGGAAGCAAAAAAGAAAACAAGAATTTTGTTCACTGTGGCAAAACAGAAACATGGCTGAGTGCTCATTGTAGCACAGTAGGGTATAGGATTATCATTAACCAAATTAAAATTAAATTTAATTCATGGTAAAAATTTTTTAAAAATAATCTCCAAATTGCTTTTGCAGACCAAAAGCCTTCAGAAAGACTTGAAAGCCATTCAATGCTTTGTCTTTTCAACTACAACTTACCAAAATGGCATGGAATTCAGATCAAAGATGAAGGGTATGGAGAAATGAAAAAAAAACAAAACAAACAACAACAACAAAAAAAAACAAATCCTGCAACCATTTAGTAAGGATTCTGAAGAACAAAGGGATCTTCAGCAGGAGAAAAAAAATATCAGTTATGCTAGAACAGATTCCACAAATTGGGGGGGGGGGGGTAAATCAAGTCATTTAATGTCATACTTAAATGGCACCAAATATGAGTCACCTTACAGAAGTTATTGTGACTCTAGTAACAATAGGTAGCTTTAAGTTAAGACTTGTTATCTTAAATTTCTTCAACCAGTTATCCATTTGATCAAAAGTTGTTACTCATGTTAAAATACTTTTCAGGGCTCTTTAGTCACTTCAGGATAAACTCTAAATACCTAGTGTAATTAATGAGACCCTTCTTAACAAGGTCCCTTCTGATGTTTCCAAACTCATCGCTTGACAGCAAACTCTTTGTTCCAGCCATGCTGGAGGACTCTAAAATATATACTGGACAGGACTGCTGTTGTCTGAACACAAATTTCTGCTGCAAGGGTGAGGGAAAGGCAGCTAGCATATTTGTGGCATATTTGGAAAAATAGCTCTTGATAAATGCCCCAGATAGGTCTGATGACATGAGGCAAATGGGTCTGCAACAAGTCAATACATGCAGGACAGAAGGAGCCAGCCTTCTCAGATAAAGGAGCTCCAGCCATGGAAAGGAATGTCAGTACAACCTTGGTGCTAGGATTAGAACTGGGGATATGAATTTCCATGTTCATTTCTTACATTTAACAGCACTGAGAAGACCTTGAAGCAGTAACAACTCAAGGCAATGAGTTCATGCACTGCCTAGATCTTTATTCTAAATGCTCTTTCACTAAAAACAACATGGTTTTTTGAAAAAATGACTGATTTCAAGACTTGGGCAGGGAAAATATGAGACAAGCCTGGAACATCATTTTTTGCACCATAAAATAATAAAGTTACCAATGAATTATGGGGATCACTTAAAAGGACACAGAAGCTGGCTTAAAAGGACTCTCAATGCTTGGGTCTAGGAGGAGTGTTACAGTAATCCTCTGAGTGTTACAGTATCTGAATGTTACAGTAACCTCTGAGTATAATATGGACCATGGTCCACACTGATATATAGAAGCAAATAATTAAGTAAATAAATGGAAGAGAAGGGAAAGCTCTATTGCAGAATGCTAATAAATTCAGAAGGAATCATCAAATAATATAACCATTTGGCAATCATAATAATTAATGATCAGGAAAGAAATATCAATAAATATTTATAAATCTTGTGCATGAAAGTCTGACAGGGAATTAGATTTTTATTTACATTCTCAAATATTACCCACATTTTACTACAGCATGCTTATTAAATAACCACATTGGAGAATCCTGACAAAGATCATCTTAACCAAGTGAAAAGTCAGGAAGGGGACAAACTGACAACAATGGTCTCCTGGTGTCATGTACCAAAAGGAGCATATCTGGATATTCTTGCCCAAAATGTATTAATTATGAGAAAATAACACATGAACACAAACTGAAGGAAATTCTGTCAAATAACTAGCCTGTAGTCTTCAAAACTGTCAAGGTCAAAAAAGATAAGAAATAACAAAAGAACTATTCAAGACTGAAAATATGGAAAGTTCATATATTGAAATGGCTCAGAAATACCAATACTGGGGTAACTAGATCAGGGTATTCTGAAACCTTTAGGTAAATTTAATTGTTTTAAGAAAGAACACTGTTTATATGGAATATAAAAGAAAAATAAATTCTGAGAGGATAAAATGAGAAAGCCAGTTATGAATAAAGACATTCTAGCTCCTCCAAAGTCAGAAATCACCATGGTTATGTCACTTAAATTTAAGAGCCATGTACTAACCAGAATATCAGTTATCCTAACATTATAAAAAAAAAAAAAACCCACAACTAAAACCAAAAGAGGTCCCCTCAATAATATACCCTAAGAGAGGAAATTGGCAATAATAGCCTTTGAAGATTCTGTATGTTAGCACTGGAAATATGTTTGAAACATTCATAACTTTTTGTGAAAATTAGTCACTGTACTACTGAAACATACAAATCTTCAGAGAACAAATGGCAGATCCTTATAGGAAAACAATCTTTGATATGCAAATAAATATTGAGAGGTGAAACCTAAATACCACTTCACACCCTAATTTCTTTCTGAAGCCAGGATTATTAAATTTATTACTTATAACACTAGAATTAAAAGGCAACAAAAATTATAAGAAAACAAAGGGGTACTTTACCTTTGTTCTTAAAGAAAATGATTTGTCTTCTGTTTCAACAAGGTAGAATAGGAAGGTACTCTTACAAGCTTCTTTCACAACACTTTTCAGTTTGACATGTAAACTGGTACACAAGTCTGTAATCATATCTTCAAATGAGGCTGACCGTCTTGGGGAAGATGTACACATCTCTTGAGGTGTGGTTTCTCCAGAATCAGCATTTAAATCTTTATCTTGGAAAACTACTGGATTGTTATTCATCACTAATTTATTGAATTCAGCATATTCATTGAGAATAAGAGAGATATCATTCCGGGATTCTTTCAAAGCACTGTTGTACTTCAGTTTGTTGAGGTGAAATGAAACAGTCTGATTTCTTTGAGAATTTGTAAGATTTCTACTGTAACTACTTCTTTCCTTCCAAGGAAGAGAGCTGTCAAGATTTCTGGGTGAGCGGCCTCTCAGGGGCTGACTCTGTTGTCTGGCATCTGAATGTACAATTGTTACCAGAAGGGGACTTCTGTTCTTGGATGTAGGACGTAGAATTGGAACCTCAGACACATTTGTCAAGGATAATGTTCCATTCACAATCTGGGTAGGTGATTCCTTTGGAAAGATACTGGTGGGAGTAGAACGCTGAGAATCCCCATTCTTTACTATCTGTTTTAGCTTATGAGCAAAACGCAGATACTCCAGGTCTAAGGTGTTCTGGGTGAGGTCATCTGGCACATGCCACCTGTGTCTCCAGATGCTGGGCAAACCACAGTGTGCTGTCAAGCCTGGCTGCCTCCTCGGGCTATGCAAAGTTCCTGTGGTATTTTTGAGCTCTTTTGTTATAGTAAAGTTAGGGTAAGTTCTGGGAATACCATGGAGATCTCGGATTTGGATATAGCATGGCACACATTTATCTTCTTTATTTAAACTAATAGCCCAGCTTCTGGGTGGAATGCTGGTTTCCAGCTCTGGAACTTTGTTAAAGTAGCTCCAACCTTCATTATCATTATTGTTTACCTTCATAAAAGTGTCAAAACCACCTTTTGTAGCATCTTTTTTCCTGGTATGACTACCACTCAAAGTGTAAGAATCCTCCACATCTAATTCATCATGGTCTTCAGAAAGTGCCTCATAGTATATGTCAGAATTCACACTGCTCTGTCTGTCTCTGTCTAGGGTTTCAGAATCAGCCTCAGCCCTGCACCCCTCAGTAGTGCTGTTACTTTCCACATGCTCTTTAGAGATTTCACAAACAAGAGAGTCAAAGGATTTTGGAATAGAGAAAGCAGAAGGCTCTTTATTGATATCTTTACTGGTATCTGCTGTTTTTTGGTAAGGACCAGCATCTTTGGGGAAAAGTTCACCATTCAACAGCTCTTTTGTTTCCCATGATGTATTCTGCAGCATGCAGATTTTTTGTTCATTTTTTGTGGATGTGCTGTCAGACTGAGGGCTGGCAACATGTAGATCTGTGTTTTCTTCATGTAACTCAGCTTCAGTTTCACTATTAAGCAAACTGGCCATTCTGACTACAGATATTTCCTGTGTTCGAAACCCTGGCTCTACACTAACTGGTAATGCATAGTGAGTTAATGTAGTACCATCAGAGGGAGGACCAAGCTTTGGGATCTCTAGGTGCACAGCATCAGTTCCATCAATGGAGTCAGAGTTCAACAGATTGGCCTTACTTGAACTGCCATACTCTGTTTTCAAATCACTGTGAAAGAAATTTTTCTTAATGCTTTTAGGGCTAGTCTGCTGTTTTATTGGCATATTCATTATATCACTTAGAGTAGCTGTAGAAACTAATGTGTCAGCCAAAGACTTATTTTCATTAATCTTTCTAGGACTAAATGGAGGTTCACTGGACTCCAAGACAAGATGTTTTAAGTCCAAATGTCTGTTCTCTATGCTAATTGGTTGCAATGAATTTCCCGATTTTACCAGTTTTTCAAGGGAAGGCTTGACATTACCTTCATTTTGGCCAGTTGAGGCAGGCTGGTTTAACTTTGTATCATAGCACTGTACCTCCTCTGAGAAAGATAAACCCTCATCTTGCTCAGTTGGGACAATTTCCTCTGTTACTTTACCAGGAAGTGCTAGTCTATCTTTTCTTCCTGGATGATTGTTTAATGCTTGAGGAGTATCAGCAGACAGTTGAATTTGTTGTACCTGAGTGAAATTACCTTGTCTTTCAGTATAGTTAGGCCCAATTAAAGAATTTTCTTTTTCTGTTATGGCTAAATCTCCTGACACAATCTGGGAGAATTTGTTACTTTTCTCACACTGTGTACCATAAAGTATTAAACTACATGGTGACACAGTCTGAGTTGGTCGTGTTTCTTCAATTGATACTGGAGGGTCAGGACTAGAAGCTGGTGACACTTCCTCAATAAGAGAATCAAAGCGAAAGTCAGAGGTAATAACTTCCTCTGCAATTTCAAGGGTACAATTTTCTTTAGAAAGTATTAAAGTAACTGGTTGTAAATTATCACTTTTCTTCTCTTTATTTTCTAATAGTTTTTTTGACATTGCAGGATACACTGAATTCACTGGTCTGTTTTCCATGAGGGTCACCTCTTCTGGCTCAGCTATTTCTTCAACTACATCCTGAAGTTCTATATTTGATAATGGGACATCCTCAAGTTGCTCATTTTCATCAGATGGCATTTCTTTTCTGGGACTTGAAGGTGGAGATATTGTTAGAGTTAAGTCAATATCAGAATCCTCCTCTGATAACTCTACACTAACTTCTTCTCTATTTGGAGACAGGCTGGTTTGTTTAGTGGCAAATATTGAATTAAATGATTCAAAATGCATATTTTCATTGTTTATACCACTCTTGTCATTCTTTCTTAGTTCAAAAGAGTCATCTGATGTATTGATTTTTGATGGAATGCAGTTAAGTGAATACTTTTTCTCCAAGGTGATAGAGGCTGATGGTGAGACTACTTCAACCTGTGATGGCTCTACTATCTCTTCTGAACATATGCTAAAGAGATTCTGAGTCTGCATAAAAAGTTCTTGAGACTGTTTCATTTTATCATCAGCTAATGGATAACTAGAACCTTTACCTAACAACGTCTTCATTACCACTGCATTATCAGATGGTGATGAGATTGTAAGAGGTATCTCTTTCTGTAAGGAATATGTTTCTTCAGCAAGTGTTCCATTAGTTACTAAAGAGGCAGAAAGGTAATTAGCACCTTTCTGTCCTGACATTGCTAGAGGTGGAATGCCCCCAAGACTTTGTATTTGTGACTTCTCTACTGTGGATACAGGATGTCCAATACTTGTAGTAGGTGATACTTGCTTAATCAACTCTGTATTAAAGGTAACTGGTTTATCACCTCTATTTACAACTTCTGTCTGTACTGGTACATAGGCATTTTTGTCAAATGTAAGAGTAACCGGTTCCAGATTAATCATTACATACCCCGTATCATCTGTCCTCTCCAAGGAAGGCTGCCATTCATTGCTTATGGGGCTTCTACGATGGATATGGTCCTGTAAAGCACCTGTGTTTGTTTGCATTTGTGCATGAAAAATATCAACTTTGCTTTCAAGGGTGCTGCACACAGACTTTTGACACATCACTGACTGATTGCTGGTCTCACTGTAAGTTGTGGTGAATGGGACTTGTGTGACAGTATCATTGTAAGGAACCAATGTTGTGCTATCAAGTTGCTGAAAGGTTTTATCTTTACTAGGAACAGAAAGTCCATTAATTTGGGCATTTCCAATATCAGAAAGCATAAGTTTAGAAGTCTCCGATTTAGCTGATGATTCTTGTTTAGTTTTTTCCCCAATTACCTGAAATGATAAAAAAAATCAAATAAATGAGTTAAGACTATAAATACACCATCATTTCAAACTGTCCCATGAGGCAACACTATAAATTAACTACAACTGAGAATACAATAATTCAGATAAATTAAGGTCCCTTCTCCCATAGCTATCCTTTTTACTTAAAACTGGACAGAATTCTTTCTTGTTTTAATACTTCTTATTCCACAGATCAACAGAAAACTTATCAATGTGGTTTGCATTCCTAAAATAAAGGGACTGGATTAAACAATAACAAGATAGGTTAAATATTGGCAGAACTACCGGAGGACAATTCTAATAACCTTATGGACAGGCTGTTTTGTTTTGTTGAAAGTCTCAAGTATTGTCTTTTCCAGAATATGGTAAAATGGGGAGATTACACAGATTATGCCTCTAATGTTTGGAATTTTATGCTTACAGATTACCTACTGTATCTTGAAGCATGCTGGCAAGTCAGGATCTGGGTTTCAAATCTCTATCTTTTTTTAAAAAAAGTTTACTTTTATTTATTTGAAAGGCACAGTGACAGAGCAAGAGCGATCATCCATCTACTGGTTCATTCCCAAATGTCTACAACAGCTAGGGCTGGGCAGGGTAGGAGCCAGGAACTCCATCTGGGTCTCCCATATGGGTGGTAAGGACCCAAGCACTTGAACCATCATTCATTGCCTCCCAGGGTGCACATTAGCCTCAAATCTCTCTAAAACCCTTTCTGTCTTAACCAAAGAAACATTAACTTAATTAGGCAGCAGGGTGGGCCTGAGATGAGGTTTTATGTAGACAAAACATTAGAAAAGTCTTGATGGCAGGAATTTTTCTGAGAATATTCCTGTGCTATTCCCCCAACCCAGCTATGGCTGATAATATTTGGCCACCTCATGGTCTTAGTGAAATGCCAACATGACAATCGTGATATATTTATATTTAAAAATTATTTTTAAATGTATTTACTTATTTATGGGGGGGGGGCAGAGAGAGCAAGTGAGCTCCTATGCACTGGTTCATTTCTCAAATGCCTACAACGGCCAGACCTAGGTCAAGCTGAAACCAGGAGCTGGAAACTCAAACCATGTGGGTAGGGTAGAAGGAACTCAACTACTTGAGCCATTACCTGCTGCCTCCCAGGATGTATATTAAGTTTGAACTGGGAGTGGAGGCAGTACTCAAGCTCAGGATCTTTGATATGTATGTGGGCTTTCCAAGTGGCAGCTTACCAACAGGTCAAATGCCTGCCTGGATCTATTTTTTACTTCAGATACAGTGTGATATTTCTAAAATAAAGTCTAATATTATAAAGAACTCAATTCAGCATATGAGTACAACAAAATGCCACTGATTTCTGGTACCTGTCTGGAACCCCCTTCATATCCCAAGGTGATCACTTGTTGAGGAAGTGAATGGCATATACAACAAATCTGTGCATCTTTTCAACTGCAGGCACTATAACTAAAAGATGATGGAAAAACTTTCAACTATAGAGTGAGCATTACTAATCTGAATCCAAACTGAAATACTTTGGGTACTGAATTCAAATTTTTGAATTGTACAGCATTTTAGATTTTACATTAGGGATGCTTAACTGGTGAAGTCTACACAAATATCCAAAATCTGCAACACTTGTCCTAAGCACTTTGGGTCAGACTTGACCTGTATAAATGCTAGAAAGATTGTTAGTAATCACTAATTTTAATATTCCATTTTATAGTTCTTTATGCTGTATTTTCATGTTTGCCAAAAATCATTCCTAAGAATAGTATGATGATAGGTAGTTACATTACCATTAAATATTACAAGAAGCAAAAGG
The DNA here is from genome assembly GCF_051225735.1 of Oryctolagus cuniculus. Classification (NCBI taxonomy): domain Eukaryota; kingdom Metazoa; phylum Chordata; class Mammalia; order Lagomorpha; family Leporidae; genus Oryctolagus; species Oryctolagus cuniculus. The sequence continues at coordinate 79,869,649 of NC_142879.1, read as the reverse complement.
TACTGTTTTTAAAATTTATTTATTTGAAAGGCAGAGTTACAGAGAAACAGCGGCAGGGAGAAAGAGAGAGGTCTTCCACCTGCTGGTTCACTCTCCAGATGGTCGCAATGGCCACAGTTGTGCCAATCCGAAGCTAGGAGCCAAGAGCTTCCTTGAGGTCTTCCATATGGGTGCAAGGGCACAAGGACTTGCGCCATTTTCCACTGCTTTCTCAAGGCCACAGCAGAGGGCTGAATTGTAAGTACAGCAACTGGGACTCGAACCAGCAGCCATATGGGATGCCGACACCGCAGATGGTGGCTTTACCTGCTAAGCCACAGCACCAGCCCCCAAAAGGTACTTTAAGAAACTATTACGTGTATGGGGCAATGCCATCTGCAAAAAACAGCTGCCATCTGTAACACTAGTATCCTATACAGGCATTGATTAGTGTCCCAGCTGTTCCACTTCCAATCCAGCTCCCTGCCAATGGCCTGGGAAAAGCAGCAGAAAATGGCTCAAATGTTTGACCCCTGCCATCCATTGGGAGACCCAGATAAAGCTTCTGGCTTCAGGCTGGTCCAACCGTGGCAGTAGCAGCCATCTGAGGAGTAAACTGGTGGATGGAAGCTCACTCTAACTCTTTCAAATAAATAAATAAATCATATAATATATATATATATATAAGAAGTATTTATTTGGATAGTAATCAAAATTTGCCTGACTAAATTACATTTTCTTATGCTAAGGTGGTAATTCTTAATTGTTTTTTATGTACCTTTTAAACAATCAGATGAACTTTCTGAACTCCATCTTCGGGGGGAAAAAGCACATATATGACTACAATATACATAAACACAAAAATATGCATCTTTACAGAGGTACTTCAAAAATGAGAAAAGTTTATTTTGGTGCAAAAACAATTAAAATTCATGTATAGTTCTTTCAAAAAATGCTCTCTCCATGAATTTTTGAAGACTCCTTATATATGTACCCACATACACTGAATCTGACATTGACAAACATCTAAGCTGCCTAGATTTGAGTCTTGAGAATTTACTGCATGATTTTCAACAATTTCCTTGCTTCTCTATGCCACAGTTTGCTTATCTACAGAATGTGGAGAATAACAGTCCTTACCTCATTGGTTTGAGAATTGAGTTACTGTTATTAAAGGGCTTAGGACACCATCTGGCATGTATGCTCCCGAAATCTTAACTTTGATAATGATCCTGCTCATTTTGCAAGCCCTCTAAGGCTCATAAATGGAATGAGTAACCCCAGGTTTAGAATTATTGCTTACCCAATGTTAAGACAGGCATCATAGGTGCTATCTAAATCCATGCTAATTTATTCTAGAATAAATCCATACTGAAAGCATAAAATGATAGGCATTTTGTCAATTCATTTACTTAGAATTTTGTTACAACTTTTTGACTTGTTGCAGTTAATATCTGGATTATCTGGTGTGGCTGAAAATCAGTTAAAAACAGTAGAGTTCCTGGCTCCTGGCTTAAGCCTGATCCAGACCTTGTTGTTGCATCAGTTTGGGAAGTGAACCAGCATACAGATCTATTTCTCCCTCCCTGTCACTCTGCCTTTCAAATAAATATATCTTTTTTAAAAAATTTAGAAAATAAGTTGAGAGAGAATAAACAATCTGTTCCAAATGATAAAACTAATAACACAATTATGGTGAGCTTCCAAAATATTTAACCTATGATTTTTTCCTACTGTTTATTTCCATCAGGATGACAGATAAGATCCACCTGCAGAGAACTGAGTGACACTTAAAGAAAATCAAGTTTTTGGTCCAATAATCCTTGTATACCTAAAGAATTCACCTTTCTGAAGTAAACAATACCTTGTTTTGAATGTGACTTTATATACAAAAAACTGAAAATGTCTGCAAAAGTAATGCCAGCATTTACAGTATTCAGTCTTACCTCACTATTGCACGAATAGATGAAATTCTGGCTTTCTGAAGTATCTAGATGACACTTTCCTGCAAAAATTTCTTTCTGTTCATTCTGTACACAGAGTTCCAAGCCTTTGACAGGAGGTGATTTAATGAAAGGAAGCAAGCAGTTATGGTCAGGGAAGGATACTTCAGTAGCATAACCTTTGGAAGTTTCTTTTGTTTCCAAAAGAGGGTCTGCAGAACATCTTTCCACTTTGGGGAACTCCTCAATTTCACTGAGTTCAAAAGATTCTAATGTACTATTTATAGACACATATTTTGCTGGGTTGCTGTGTTCTACCACTTTTCGGGATGATCTTATGACTTTGTTCTGATTGCTATAAAACAGAGCTACCCACATATGCAGTAAAAGCTTCACTTCCTCCACATTATCAGGCAAATCAGTGTTCCAGGGCCTGAGATTTTAAAGAAACACACAAAAATCACTAAAAATAGTTCTTTTGGTTGCTTATCATAAAAGTCTCTACTATTAACTTCAGTTTTGCATTTTTATTTTAAAATTTAAACATGAATATGAAATTTGCAAATAACTCTAACCCACTCATTTACAGAGAATAGAATTGAAATCAAAACATGTAGGTGACTTCTTTCAGACCGTGAAACCTGTATCACCATCGTCTGAACATGGATCTCCCAAATCCTAGACCAGCATTTGCTTTTCTGTAACACAAACTTTTGCTGGACATGATATACTTAAGATATGAATAATGCTTTCAAAGCAACTACCCAAATCCTTATTGCCTTGGTTTTCCTAATTCTTGCTAATTTACTATAACACAAATAGAAAATACTTCTTATTTTTGTCTTCTAATCATTGAAAAAGTCTAAAAATTAGAATATCTGGGCAATTTAGCAGAATTGTATATACTGTTTTAGATTACAGTTAATATCACAAAACTACAAAATGACATATAAAACATTTCTTGCCTCTGAATGGTTAAAGCAAGCAGATAGAGTGGGAATGATTTAGGGAAGCTGCATTGTTAGGCTGCAGTTAAACAGGATTAAAGCTAAGGAAATGATTCTTATAAGGTTAAGTATATATGTGAATGTAAGTATATGTGAATAGGTGCAAGGGAAGAAATCTAACTGTAAATTCCATTGGGTCATTCCATATAGCTAATGCTAACTGCCAACAGTCATGGGCCAATCACTGTGCAAAACCCTAATATATGTAATCACCTCAGGATATAACCATTATGAAACCCATACTCTTAAGAGTGTTGCCCATAGACTGTCATCCTCCATTGACATCACCTGGAAATTTGTTAGAAATGTAGATTCTTGACCTCATCCCAAACAGACTACACCAGAATCTGCAGTTCAGTGAAATCCTTGGATGATACACATACACAATGAAGACTGAAAAGCACTGTCCAGAAGCAGATAACTTGCCCACAGTACAGAGGTGATAAAACTGGAAGAGCCTAGATTCAAACCTAGATTGGTCTAAACTGCAAAGCCTGGCTGTTAACTACCCTATTATTATTGCTTTAATCCCTTCTTAAGGAAGATTAATAGAACAACCCTAAATAAAACCACTCAGTTCCTATTACTCTGACCAATGTTTTGAATATTTCCTCATGAACTTAAGTGTAAAACATAATCTCTATCTCACACTACCAAACTACTTTCACACACAACATAACACTAACACTTCTTTTTCCTCAAAGTCTCTCACAGGTTTCTTGTCTCAGTACACTAATCTCAACAGAAAAGTTACATCATTTGCATTATATTTCACTCATACTTACCCATGTAATGCTCTTACAACAGTTTTTTCTAGTGGATTATTTGTATATTTGCTATCTAAGCTGAATGCATATTCTGCTTCACATTTGAATGTGACCTTCAAGGAGCCATCACAGCTAAATACGTTATGAGAGTAATAAACATTTTTAAGATTGGAAGACATCAATCGGCTCTTGCGCTTTATCAGTGGATCCTCAGAAAGCTTTTGTAGTGGGGAGATGTTTTGCTGATGCCGAAAAGGCATGACTTTTCCCACTGGGGTTCCTGCATCAGGGCCTTTTGTCCCATTCTTGGCAAAGGCAGGACCTGGTATCCCTCTCTGGTGTAGATATTTCTTGGAGTGTTCTGCAAGGAGTAGGGCATATGAATGTTCCACAGCAACAAAAGTGTTTTGGCTTGCATCTGAAGGGGCTGACGTTTCCACAGTAAGTGCTGACTGGACTTTAGCAGGGGCCTGACTACAAGAAACCAAGTTCTCTTCATCTTGGCTGACAGTTAAGTCTGACCCTGAATTACTCTTCTTATCAGAGGATGGCTTAACTAATAGTCCACCTTTCTGACTTTTAATTCCCCTATGATATTCATGGTCAGATGTACCTCGCAAAGTACTTTCTTTAGGGAGCACAACATCATTTTGTAACAATTCAGTGCAGGGAAGGTTTCTAGGCTCAGCTGATGGAGTGGAAGAAGTAGCAGATCGTAATGCTAGGTCAGCTAACATATTTAGGGCCTGGGAATCATAGTTCATAATGGAGTTTTCAGTAAGATCTTTCTGATCCACCGTGGTATTTTCTGGTTGAACTGTATTTACATTAATAGCATCTTTTGGGCCATCTGATGAAACTTGTGATTCAAGCTGTGAAATAGTTTCTCCTTTGGCTTCCATATGAAAAGAAAAGAAAAAAAGACAATATAATGTTTGCTTTTCATAGAATTCTCTGCCATATTACTATGCCTTAGCAAAAATTAATGGTTAAGTCAACATATTCAAGATAAGTTACACAGATTACATATTAAAATTTCACCATCTCTTCCAAACCTCAGAGCAATTATGGCGCATCAACCAAAGGAACAAATCCTAAGTATATTCATTAATTTAACAGGAAAAATGCACTTACTGGACTATATGTTAGCTTAAGAAATATAAAAAAAGAAATAAAACAAATGGAAAATAGAAATGAGACCTGCCTTGGAGAGCTTACAATCTAGTTGGGACTTAAAAATACAGAAGTTTGGGGCTGGCATTGTGATATAGCAGGTAAAACTACTGCCTGTGATGCAGCCAACGCATATCGGCACCAGTTCAAGTCCTGATTGTTTCACTTCCGATCCAGCTCTCTGCTAAAGGCCTAAGAAATCAGTGAAGATGGCCCAAGTCGTTGGGTCCCTGCCACTCACATGGGAAACCTGGAAGAAGCCATCAGCTTTGGCCTGGTCCAGCCACCATCATTATGCCCATCTGGGGACTGAACTAGGGGATGAAAGATCAATTTTCTCTGTAACTCTTTCAAATAAATAAATCCAAAAAAAGGGAATGAAGGGAGGGAGGGAGGGAAAAGAATATAGAAAGTTTGAGGGGTAGACATTGTAGCATAACAGGTAAAGCCATTGCCTGTGATGCCAGCATCCCACATGGGTGCCAATTGGTGTCTTGGCTACTCCACTTCTGATCTAGCTCCCTGCTAATCAACTGGGAAAAACAGCAGAAGATGGCCTAAGTATTTGGCCCCTTCTGCCCCCACCAGGAAGACACAAGTGAAGCTCTGGGCTACAATCTTGCCACTGTACCCATCTGGGAAGTGAACCAGTCCATGGAATATCTTGTATGTCTCTCCCTTGCTCTGTAACTCTTTCAAGTAAATAAAAAAATAAATTTTTTAAAAACTTTATATAGAATTTTGAAGTACATATTATAGTCTTTCTCAGAACCATGTCCCCTTCAAAACTTCTTGAGAAACCACCAATGTTCAAATAGATTTTTTTAAAAATGATTTTAGGGATGGGGCTGGTGCTGTGGCGTAGCGAGTTGAGCCGCTGCCTGCAGTGCCAGAATCCCATATGGGCACCGGCTGAAGTCCTGGCTGCTCCACTTCTGATCCAGCTCTCTGCTATGGCCTGGGAAAGCAGTGGAAGATGGCCCAAGTCTTTGGGTCCCTGCACGCACGTGGGAGACCTGGAAGAAGCTCCTGGCTCCTGGCTTCAGATCAGCACAGTTCCAGCTGTTGTGGCCATCTGGGGAGTGAACCAGAGGGTGAAAGACCTCTCTCTCTCTCTGCCTCTGCCTCTCTGTAACTCTGCCTTTCAAATAAATAAATCAATCAAAAGGAAAGAAAAATGATTTTAGGAGCTGGCGCTGTGGCACAGTGGGTTAAAGTCCTGGATGCAGCACCAGCACCCCATATGAGCTCCAGTTCAAGTCCTGGCTGCTCTACTTCTGATCCAGCTCCCTGCTAATGCCTGGTAAAGCAGTGGAGGGCCCCTGCACCCTAAAGAAGCTCTTGGCTCCTAGCTTCAGATTGGCTCAGCTCTGGCCATTGTGGCCATTTGAACCAGTGGATGGAGGACCTCTCTCTCTGTAATACTGTCATTCAAATAAATAAAATAAATCTTCAAAAGAAAATAAACTGATTTTAATTGTAAGGTATAGGAATAATGATATGAATAAAAAATTAAGTCATGACCCTTATAGATTTGCCCTTATTCAGAGTCACTAATTTCATCACCTTCTACAATTTTATTTTCAGTACTGAAAACACATTCCCCTTTATTTGCAAAAGAGCAAATCTACTGATAGCCTTCTTTTCCGTAGACAATCAAATCTATCCATTTGTCTTTCATTAGAAAATTTATATTCTCCTGTGATTTGCTTAGGTATTCTCAGAACATTAATTATTACTCCTTAAATGCTAGCATTATGAAGGATAAAGTTTACAACTATACTAAATAGCAAATCCCTGTTGTAGATCACTGGATTGACAGCAAAACCAACTGTGTTCCTTTACAAAATTAAATAGTAGCAGGTTTGAAATGAATTAACAACCTGCTATGAAAGCACTTAATAGAATTAGGAGGGTGTACATGGGAAAGAGTGTAAAATTAATCTATCAGTGCCCAGTTTTTATTTAAAATAGCAAAATCCAAGGGAGGTAGGTAGAAGAAAGGAATCTAAAGCTCAAAATTATCTTTTTAGTCTCATGGGTATATTGAAAACATGTATTTTGTGATTTGATCATTTACTGATACTTTCTTCATCCTATATTTAATAACATTATGGCATATATATATATACATACATATATTCCTATATCATCTCTTAAATGTATCACTTATAAGTAAAGCCTATATAACAAATATCATTGAAGAAAAATGGTATAATTTAATAGATATAGTGTCACATAAATCTATTATGGCTTTGTTTTAGGTTCACAGTTTAAAATACAACAGTGATAATTTCTATTTAAGACATATAGATATGAAGACAACATGAGTGAACTGTATAAAAAATCTAGAGTTCAGTGAATAAAAAACTATTAAAAACTCTAAGAAGAGAAAGTCATTAGTTTCAGTAACAAAATGATTGACTTAAACAATTCTTCTTTGAGTCTGATAAAATATTTAAATCAGTAATTTTCAAACTGAGGCTAACATGGCTATGTTCCATCTGCCTTATTAAACTCTAATACTTCAATAACTGAAAGAAATTAGTATAAATGATTAAGAAATGGAAGAAAAAGTAAGAGATTACCTTGAAATTTTAACTTGAAATGTGTCTGCACAATACTTACAGATATAAGCATTACAAATTAGCCTATTTTTGAACATACAATCTGAAAACTTTTTCTGGCCTCACTATTCTGCAATATCCAATTGTATACTACCTCCCATCAATCAATATATCTGAAAGCCAGTTCAGTACAAAGAATTCAAGTGATACTCCCAAGAATATATCTATTTACATAATTTTTTTGCATTTGAAAGGCAGAGAAACAGAGAGGGGCAGAATGCAAGAGTTGAGAAAGAAGAAGGGAGAGAGAAAGATGTATCTTCCATCTGCTAATTCACTCCCCAAATGGCCACAACAGCCGAGGCATGGTCAAGCTGAAGCCAGGAGTCTGGAACCCCATCTGGGTTTCCTTCTTGGGTGGCAGGGGCCCAAGTACTTTGGCTATCCTCTGATGCTTTTCCAGGCAAATAAGCAGGGAGCGGGATCAGAAACAGGGCAGCAGGGAGTCGAAATGGCATCCCAATATGGGATGCAGACGTCACAAGTGACAGCTTAACCTGATGCATCACAACACTGGTCCTTGTTTTCATATTTACAAGCTAACTGGAAAAATAGGATCAAGATACATCAAATCGTTAGAAAATAGTACAATTTAAATTCTACAATGGTTTCAAAAACCTAAAAGGAGATAGAGATCAGTGACGGTCAAACCATGAGGCAGTGCCTCCTTATGGAAGTAGAATTTAGCAGCGCAGAACCTAGATGGAGAAGAATTGCATAACCATGAAAGTACACATGATCCACATGAGGACTCACTGACCAAGCAAAAGGGAAAGAACATGTCAATAATAGTAGGAGCCGAATTTGATCCAACGGTTAAGATACTGCTTGGGACACCCACAACCATATGGGAGTACCTGAGTATGGATTAAGCTCCTGGTTTTGGCTGGGGACCATTGCGGTCATTTAGGGAGTGAACCAGCAGATAGTACATCTATCTGTCTGTCTCTCCCTCACTCTCTGTAATTCTGCCTCTAATAAATAAATCAATCTTTTAAAAAAAGTTTCTATCTAGTGAGCAACTGGAAATACAGAACAGGAGTTCTCAGTGGTTCATATAATGAAATTTTATCATTCAGTAAAGAAAAAATAGAAAACTAAAATAACTTTTTAAATTAATGCATTTTAAACCAAATACAGGATTTTGGATTAATCTGTTTATAATTCCTTTTCGGCAAACTTATAACCTATTTTTGAAACTGATTATGGTCTAGAAAAATAGTGCCAGATGTTACTTGCTTATACATTTACATAAATAAGGCTATTTATATCTTAACTGTAGACAATTCAAATCGGGTTCAGGCTTTATGCAAAGTAAAAAGTAGAATCTAATTTGAGAAGGCTAAAATCATTGCAACCAAGTGCCTTATTCATGTTAGTGTCTGAACTAAAGATTATAGAAGAATTATTGGTAAATTTCAACTGCTTGTATATTATTTCAATATATTATCTTGTAATCTTTATTACATCTGTATTGTGGTATTTACATTCACAGGAAGAATATTTCTTACCAGATTGTGGCTGCTTTCTGATTCTGGGATTCTGGTAACCTTTTACTATATTTACCCTCTGTTTGTGAAGAGATTTCTTCATAGATGTTTTATTTCTTAAAACAGTTTTGACTGGAGATTTTTCTTGTTTCCTTGCCCTTTTAGCATTTGTTGACACTGGAACATCTTTAGAAATAGGAGCTTCTTGGTTCTTCCTATTCAATTTGGTTTTCTGTACAAATTGTGCTGTCAACACTTCCGCACCTGATGTAGAAAAAGATGCCATTTTTAAAGGGGTAGGGATTCAGATATTATCTGTATAGCTTTTTCCTTTTCCGTTGGTTCACCCCCCAAATGGTTACTACGGCCGACGCCCTGCGCCGATCTGAAGCCAGGAGCCAGGCGCTTCCTCCTGGTCTCTCATGCGAGTGCAGGGACCCAAGCACTTGGGCTATCCTCCACTGCCCTCCCGGGCCATGGCAGAGAGCTGGACTGGAAGAGGAGCAATGGGGACATAATCTAGCGCCCCAACCAGGACTAGAACCCAGGGTGCCGGCGCCGCAGGCAGAGGATTAGCTAAGTGAGCTGTGGCGCCAGCTTTTTTTTTTTTGGATCCAGCTCTCTGCTATGGCCTGGGAAAGCAGTAGAAGATGGCCTAAGTTCTTTGGCCCCTGCAACCGCGTGAGAGATGCAGAAGTAGCTCCTGGCTCCTGGCTTTGGATTGGTGCAGCTCCGGCCATTGCAGCCATTGGGGGAGTGAATCAGTGGATGGAAGACCTCTCTCTGCCACTCTGTAACTCTGCCTTTCAAATAAATAAATCGAAGTTTTAATACTTTATGAAAAATAATGTTTTCAGAAAAGATGGGATAATTGAACAAAGTCTGCACCTGGTTTCATTTCCTACAAATATACTATCTTACAAAAATATCTCTTTTACAAAATGCTCTGCTTTGCATTTCATATGGAAGAAAATGGCTAAAGGTAGAAGTAGGAAGGGTGCAAACAATACTATCTGCTTATAGTATACTCTTAAAGGGTTAATACATTATTTCTCACTGAGAACACTAAATATGATATTAAGTAGTTTAAAAAACTATGATGAGTGTTAGTGAAATGTAGGGGGGAAAAGAAACTATTTCACTTAATCTATCGGGAATCAGAGAAAGAAATAGTTTTTAGAAAAGCTTTCAGAATCTCTTAATGTTGTACATTTCCCTCGGTCTAATTAATATTCTCTGTACTAAGCTATTATATGAAATAAATCAGCATATAGGTTTTTTTAAGAATCAGATTTCTCATTCCATTCCAGTTGTACTTTCTAAAATGAGGCAAAATATAAATTAAGCAGGAAAACAGTTAAATTAAAAAGAAAGATTAGACAACCAAAACATAGGAGGAAACATTTCTAATATTTGCATATACAGGAAGGGAAGACAATTCAGAAACCCAGGTACTGGGGAAAAAAACAAAAGTGAAATAACAAGGTAATCTGATGGGATTATTCTGCTTATACTTATTGCTCAATGACATGTTTCTCAAATTGCAAGTAATAATCCACGTTGAGCTATAAAGTAAATTTGATATGTCACAACTAGGATTCTTTCTCAAATTATATAAAAACAGAATAGAAATTAGCAAATTATATTACATAGAGTAAATGTTTTTTTGAAATTTTTGTTTCAGTCATACATAAATTTGTGGATATATATTTCATACAGTAGATATAATTAAAAACATCTGAGAAAAAGGAACAGTGTATATTGAGTTACACATAATCTATTAATATTTTAAAGCAAATTAGTTCACACAGAGTAAAAACTCAGTATGTTGGCCTGAAATATATTTACAGCAGGGGTACAATATAACCCAATGCTTTACACTGCCATACTTTCTATAACTCTCCTGATACACATGCATCCATACCACTATTCAAATCATAACAGGCGGCCAGAAATCACTATTTGTTAAGCCACTGTGCAGAACTTTAATTAATGGGAATCATACAGTTATCCCAGATGGTAATTCCTTGGGCACCAACAATCTCATATTCAAAACATTATAGATGGTGTTAGCAAAATTACTCCATGAAGTGCCAAGAGTATACATTTTCAGCTCTCTGTCACAACTGCTTACCTCTGCCACTGAAGCATGAGTAGACAGCACACAGAATGACAGAGTGGTACTTTGGCTATAGTGTGCTGACAATTTTATTAGGAAGTTACATAGCATGTGATTCTCTACTCCTTTCGAGGAAATATACTAAATATAATTCGAGATGAATCCAACCTAGTTATGGTCTGCTGTGCACTAAAGTGCATTTGTCAATATACTAAATGGCTCTAGACTGTGACTCTCAATTTTCAAGGGGCATCAAAATCACTTGTGGGACTTTTTCAGTATGTTTCCAGGCCACTGCACATTTCATCTAAGTACGTATGTCATAGGATCCAAGTAATCACTTTAAGAACTCTGTTACGGGGCTAGCGCTTTGGTGCAGTGGGTCACGCCACTGCTTGCAATGCAAGCATCCCAAATGGGCACAGGTTCAAGTCCTGGATGCTCTACTTCTGATTCCACTCCCTGCTAATAATCTGGGGAGAGCCGGCGCCGTGGCTCAATAGGCTAATCCTCCACCTTGCGGCGCCGGCACACCGGGTTCTAGTCCCGGTTGGGGCGCCGGATTCTGTCCCGGTTGCCCCTCTTCCAGGCCAGCTCTCTGCTATGGCCAGGGAGTGCAGTGGAGGATGGCCCAGGTGCTTGGGCCCTGCACCCCATGGGAGACCAGGAAAAGCACCTGGCTCCTGGCTCCTGCCAGGATCAGCGCGGTGCGCCGGCTGCAGCGGCGGCCATTGGAGGGTGAACCAGCGGCAAAAGGAAGACCTTTCTCTCTCTGTCTCTCTCTCTCACTGTCCACTCTGCCTGTCAAAATAAAAAAAAAAAAAAAAAAAAAAAAAAAAATCTTTTAAAAAAAAAAAATAATAATAATCTGGGGAAAGCAGCAGAAAATACTGCTGGGCCATGAAGCAGTTGTTCCTAGCTCCTGGCATCAGCCTGTAACTCTGCTTTTCAAATGAATTTTTTAAAAAAATCCTTTAAAAAGTCAAATAAACAAATCTTTTAAAAAAACACAAAAAGAACTCTGTAACTGTTACACAATGGAATAGAAACTGCTTTAGTTTGTTGTTGGTTTTGTGTTTCTTGTTTTTTTTTTTTTTTTTTTTTTTGGACAGGCAGAGTGGACAGTGAGAGAGAGACAGAAAGGTCTTCCTTTGCCGTTGGTTCACCCTCCAATGGCCGGTGCACCACGCTGATCCGAAGGCAGGAGCCAGGTACTTATCCTGGTCTCCCATGGGCTGCAGAGCCCAAGCACTTGGGCCATCTTCCACTGCCTTCCCGGGCCAGAGCAGAGAGCTGGCCTGGAAGAGGGGCAACCGGGACAGAATCCGGCACCCTGACCAGGACTAGAACCCGGTGTACCGGCACTGTAAAGCAGAGGATTAGCCTAGTGAGCCGAGGCACCGGCCTGCTTTAGTTTTCAGTGTTTAGACTGTCAGCTATCATTTTTTGTTGCTAGTGGTGTACCAGATTTTAGAAGATCTTTTACTACCAACTCCATCTGTCTGAAGATGGTACAGAAATTGAATGATCACCTTTCTTAGAATATAAAGTAAATATAGTTTGAGTTACAGGTAAAACATATGTTTTTGGTGGGTAAACTTTTAAGATATATTAGTTTTTCCTATTTCTTGGTTTTTAGCTATTACTTAGATCAGTGTTTCTCAAGCTTTAGCATACAAGTAAGTCAGGTGGAGAGAAATGCTTGTGTTTCTAACAAACTTCTAGCATGCTGCAAAACTGCAGTCCACATGAATTCAGACAAGAATAGGGTTTGAATAAAATAGTGATTATTATAATAATCCACATACATGGTGCTTACCTCTTTTTCTTTTCTGAGGAAACTGTCCTTTAACCAACTTAAGAGTAGTTGGTGACTGTGAACCACTGCCTGCTCCAAGCACACTTCTTTTAGGAAAGGGGCAGCACAAATTCACCCTTTTACTTGGTACCACAGGAAGCATGCTGGCCTTTCTCTTGGGCTGCACTCTCAGATTTGATACTGGACTCAGTGGAACCACAGTTCCCTGCTTTGCTTTCAGTCTTTCTTTAGAATTATTTTCTGTTTCATTGTCTTTTCTTACTTCTGCCTCTGAGTCAAGAAATTCAGGATCTGGAGTCATAACTAAAGAAAATCCAGCATCACAAATTCCATCTGAAATACAAGTAGACTGAGAATCCTCTGCTAACAAATCCAAGGCAGTAGATATTTCTAAAATGTAACCACTAGGATCTGAAAAATAAGACTTCAACAGATTTAATGACTCTAAAGGGCACTTTTCAGCTGGAGGAACCAAGTCAAAACCATCTGACGGTTTTCCAAAGAGTGCGGTCTCTCTAATTCCATCCTGAGGAGCAGCAGTCAATGAAGGCCTTCTGTCCTCCATACACAGTTCTTGGAAATTTTGTTTTACTAATGTATTTGGATGGATTCCTTCTTCAGGAAGTGATTTTTTTGCTTCTAGTAGGGCACAATTAAGGGCAGGTAAAATAGGTATGACCTTCAATAAGATGTCATCTTCAACTTTCAAATCTTTCACCTCTGAAATATATTTAAGCACATATTAAAATTCTTAATTTTTTTTACAAAACACACAAGAAAGTAGTATTTTAGGTTTCAAAATGATGGGATGATTAAATACTCTAGTTTAAAAATAAAAACCTAAATGACAACAATAAGAAGACTTATTGGTACATTTCATGAATCTCCATCTATTTGAAATTAACAGACATATTGAACTAAAAAGTAATCATTTGACAAACAATTGCTAGCTAGAATGAGTAAACCCTGCTTTCCATTCCATCTCACCTGACAAGGAGCTCAGTGTAAGCTCAATGGTCCTTAAAAGCAGTAGTACCAGCCTTTGGAGCTGGCAGATGTGCTTTCAAACTTTTTTTTCTGCTTTTAAAACATCTCATTTTATCTGTGCATCACTCACTTTAACACCTTTTTACAGGTTATAAAAGCAAACCAAGTGAAAAAACAGCCTTATTAACCTTATCTCATCGTAATTGTTGCTAATTTCACCACTTGTTCTACCAAAAGAAATAAAAATTAGACCTCCAATGCCTAGTAGATGGAAATAGGAACTGTACGATTTCTTTTAATGAAAAAGTATGTGCAGAATTACAAAACACCAAGTTAGTCCTATACCATTAGCACTATACCAAGTATTAAACAGAAAAGGGGGCCGGCTCCGTGGCACAGTAGGTTAATCCTCCACTTGGGGCGCCAGCATCCCATATGGGCGCTGGTTCTAGTCCCGGCTGCTCCTCTTCCAGTTCAGCTCTCTGCTATGGCCTGGGAAAGCAGTAGAAGATGGTCCAAGTGCTTTGGGCCCCTGCACCCACACAAAAGACCAGGAAGTAGCACCTGGCTTCTGGCTTGGGATCGGCACAGCTCCGCCCATTGCGGCCATTTGAGGAGTGAACCTCAAACCATTTGAGGAGTGAAAGGAAGACCTTTCTCTCTGTCTTTCCCTCTCACTGTCTATAATTCTACCTCTCAAATAAATAAATAAATATTTTTAAAAAAAAAAGAAGAATAGGAAAAGAAGCATGAATAAGAATGAACCCTTCTTTGTAGTTTCTTACTTAAAACAGAGTAACATGTAAAGGAAAAATAAAATATAAAAGGTCTCTATATACTATTAAGGACACAATTCACAATAAAGCAGTATTTTCTAGTCAATGTTATGTGTATTGTCTGGTGTTGTGAGCTTCATTTTTAACAGTGCCTCATCCCTTCTTAAAATGAGTTATCTATTTGTAAATTGTTGATTTCTTTGGACCATTGTCTGCACAAACTTTGTAGAGCATTAATGATTTCATCACCTTTTCACGCACGTTTTACTATAAATTTCATGTTGACCATTGTTTTTGTTTTTGTTTTTGTTTTGACAGGCAGAGTCAGACAGTGAGAGAGAGAGAGAAAGGTCTTCCTTTTTCCGTTGGTTCACCCTCCAAAGTGGCCACTATGGCCGGCATGTTGTGGCTGTTGCGCTGCGCCGATCTGAAGCCAGGAGCCAGGTGCTTCCTCCTGGTCTCCCATGCCGGTGCAGGGCCCAAGAACCTGGGCCATCCTCCACTGCACTCCCGGGCCACAGCAGAGAGCTAGACTGGAAGAGGAGCAACCGGGACAGAATCTGGCGCCCTGACTGGGACTAGAACCCGGGGTGCCAGTGCCACAGGCAGAGGATTAGCCTAGTGAGCCGTGGCGCCAGCCAGCTATTTTAATTTTTGCAGAATTCAAGCTTATTTTTCTCTTCAACTGATGTCTTATCCTTTTGAGTGCCTTACACTAGACCCAGATACATTATAAAAAGGCCGGTCCAAGTTTATTTTGGTGCAAAAACAAAACTGAAATCCATGCATAGTTTTTTCATAATATGTACTTTCCATAAATTTTTTTGAAGATCCCCTACTGAATTAAGGCAGACTAGAGTCTCTCCATCTTTTTATTCATTATCTCCCCCAAGAGTTATTTCAGACTTAAGTTTTTCCCCTAATTGGCCTCTGTAATTTTAATATCACATATATATTACATATTTGTTAATGTACTACATGAGTAAAAAATTTTTCCCCAAAAGCTAAGTTTTGGTCCTTTCTTTTCTTTTTTTTTTTTTTTTAAAGATTTTATTTATTTATTTGAGAGGTAGAGTTACAGAGAGTGAGAGGGAGAGACAGAGGGAAAGGTCTTCCATCCACTGGTTCACTCCCCAGATGGCCACAACAGCTGGAGCTGATCCGATCCAAAGCCAGAAGCCAGGAGCTTTTTTCTGGTCTCTCATGTGGGTGCAGGGGCCCAAGGACTTGGGCCATCTTCTACTGCTCTCCCAGGCCATAGCATGAAGTTGAATTGGAAGAGGAACAGCCAGCCGAGAGTAGAACCAGCACCCATATAGGATGCCAGTGCCGCAGGCAGAGGATTAACCTACTGCACCACGGCACCAGCCCCTGGTCCTTTCAAGAGTCAACATCACCCTGAGAATACATGGGCTAGAGAAGAAGGAAACCAACAGTCCCAACAGAGAGAATAGTATCTATGAAGACCCTGAGTTATAGTTAAATAACAGATCATAGTAAAAGTATCTTTTAGCAAATGTTGTTCAATAACAAATGAGTTCAATTTTGAACAAGCTGAATTTGAGGAACCTTTGAAGTAACTCAGTGAAAACATCAATGGATAGTTTGGAGACACAGATCTGAAGTTCAGAGGAAAGGGAAAGCCTACAAAGGAGGCCAAGAAGGATCAACTTGGGGGGCTGATGCTGTAACACACTGGGTTAAGCCACTGACTATCAGAGTGCTGGCTAGAGTCACTGTACTCCATTGCCAATCCAGCTCCCTGCTAATGCTCCTAGAAAAGCAGCAAACGATAGCCAAGGTACTAGGGAGCCTGCTACCCATGTGAGAGACCCAAATGGAGTTCCTGGCTCAGGGTTTCAGCTTGGCTCAGACTGGCTATTGTAACCATTTGGGGAGTGATTCAGTATATGGAAGACTGTGGGGCCAGCGCTGTGGCATGGTAGGCTAAGCTTCCACCTGTGGTGCCGGCATTCTATGTGGGCACCAGTTTGTGTTCCAGCTGCTCTTCTTCCAATCCAGCTCTCTTCTTATGGCCTGGGAAAGCAGTAGAAGATGGCTCAAGTGTTTAGGCCCGTGCACCCACATGAGAAAACTGGAAGAAGCTTCTGGCTCCTGGCTTCAGATTGGCCCAGCTGCGGTCATTTGGGAAGTGAACTAGTGGATGGAAGACCTTTCTCTGTCTCACTCTCTCTTTCTCTCTCTCTCTGTAACTCTACCTCTCAAATAAATAATATCTTTAAAAAAAAAGTATATGGAAGATTGCTCGCTCTCTCTTCCTCTGTGTTACTCTTTCAAATAAGTCATTCTATAAAGGAAGAAATAAAAGGAAAGGAGAGGGAGGATCAACCAGAGAGGTAACAGGATGAAAGTTATTTAAGAGGAAAAGTTAGTTAACTATCATGTGCTACTGCAAAGTCAAATCAGACAAAGACTGAAAAATATCCAATATACCAAGTGAACTACAAGATACTTGATACTTACCTGTTGACAGGGATGAATGGCCTAAATGTAACCCAATTACACCTATCTGCTCACCTCCAAAATCTATACATAATGAAAATCAGAAGAAATTGTTAGGTTATTGATCTTAAAAAAAAAAAAAAAAAACAAGAATAAACATAGTAAAAAAAATTTTTTCAAATAAATTTGTCCTTACCTGATTCTGATATTAAGGCTGATGATGTAAGTAAAATAAAAAAACCTCGATCATCTAAGCATTTGATGATTGCCTTTAAAATTAAAAAAGAAAGAACATTATTCTTCAATTCTATCCTCCTTGTTCTAGCTACATTATTCAGTGAATTTTGAGCTAATTAAAAAAAATCTTAAAATATTATTATATACAGAAATCAGGAGAATTCTGTCCCTAGTATTAGAAACTAAAATTGCCTTAGCTCAGATAATCTTAGTCCTACTTAACTACAAAAAACAAGTAGCATACCAAGTGTTAGTTTTAGAATAGTGTTTAAGTATATAACAAATCAATCAGAAAACCCTTATTTCATTTCTTTCACTGAGATATTTGAAATTCTATATCACTATCTAACTAGCGTATTCAGGATGAATCAGACATAGACATGTAAGTAGCACCTTAGGCTCACATTTTACATGAAAATTATCACAGAAGCCTGAAACTAGAAAGATTGAAAGATACCATCCAATAAAAGAGTCCTTTCTACAGCATTCTAATAGATGAAAAATAGTAGAGCCCCATGTAACAAGAAACACAGACAAAAGAGTTTCTTTCTATTTTGCCTCTCTACCATAGTCTTTAGTGGAATATTGAGCTCATGAAAAAATATCTTGGGCCGGCACCGCGGCTCACTAGGCTAATCCTCCACCTTGCGGCGCCGGCACACCGGGTTCTAGTCCCAGTCGGGGCGCCAGATTCTGTCCCGGTTGCCCCTCTTCCAGGCCAGCTCTCTGCTGTGGCCTGGGAGTGCAGTGGAGGATGGCCCAAGTACTTGGGCCCTGCACCCCATGGGAGACCAGGAGAAGCACCCTGCTCCTGGCTTCGGATCAGCGCGGTGCGCCGGCCGCGGCAGCCATTGGAGGGTGAACCAACGGCAAAGGAAGACCTTTCTCTCTGTCTCTGTCTCTCACTGTCCACTCTGCCTGTACAAAAAAAAAAAAAAAAATCTTGGAGGAAAAAAATTTACATTTTAGTATTTTCATTACATGGGGAATTCTGTCCTTAGACAGCAGGAAAGTTTTCTAAAAGCTGTCACTCTAAATCATGCAGTTAAAGTTCTTTTCTATGGTTTACCATTTCAAAAACTTACATGCCCATAACAAAGGTAAAATTCAATGTTCATGTAATTTTTAGTTAAAAAGATACCTAAACAAAACATGCCATTTTATAGAATAAAACATTTCAAACCCGACAGGACTTAAACCTACAAATATGATAAATCAACAAACTATTCAATCACAAAGAAAACATGAAATAAATACCTTTTCTAATTATCACAACTCAGTTTTGACACTGATAGCTCACTTATAAGAAGAATCAACTATCTTGAGTTTCAATACATTTCCACTATAGCTCCTGTAAGTTTTATAGCATTTGAACTTACATTTTTTTCTTTTCTATAGTTTTATAAGCTCCTTGACTTATGGGAACTATGACTTAGGGACTATTCTGTATCCTTGCTCCTAGTCTAGAACATGTTAGACATCCAGGAATTAATGAATATTCAGAATACTGAATATTAATAATTATATATCCCATGACTTTGGGATCTATTAAACCTTTAAACTATTTTATTTTCTGCTAACATAAAAAAGGACAGTGACAATAAAGTTCTACCTTGTTCTCCATTTTAGTTTTGTAATACAAATGAAAGCTCATTAAGCTCATGCATTTCTATCTTCCAAAATACAAAGAAATAAAACAAATGCATGTTTATCTTATCAGTGTCTCAAACTGTGTACTGAAAAAGCTGTATAAAGTTCCTATTTTAGCCTTTGTGAGAAATCATAATCTCTTAAACATCTATTTCAAGCCTCTGTCCAATGCAAATGAAAAAACAGTCCTACATGTCCTTAACAACATCTTAAAGAGACCTTGTTCTGTATTGTTCTCAAATTCAAGGTTCTAGACATAACCCCACATACTTTCTTCAAAGGACAGATTGCTTGCTCACCATACATTAAGCACTAATGTATCACAGATGATTAAGGCGTAATACCCAATCTCAAAAACTCACGGTCTAGCTGGAGAGACAGAGGAATAAAAAAAAAAATTCATAATACAAAACATTGAGCACTGTTGGGAAAGGACCATAAGTGATATGTAATTTCTATCAATAACTTTTACTAATAAACAACTTTCAAAGCAAAAGCAGCACTAAATTTTGACTATTATTTTAAGATTTATTAATTTGAAAGCTAGAGAGAGAGAGAAGGAGAGAGAGAGGGAGAGATCTTCTATTTGCTGGTTCACTCCCCAAATGCCCACAATGGCTGGGGCTGGGCCAGAATGAAGCCAGGAGTCAGGAGCTTCTTCTGAGTCTCCTACATGGGTGCAGGGGCCCAAGTACGTGGGCCACCTTCCTCTGCTTTTCCAGGCACTTTTGCAGAGACCTGGATAAGAAGCAGAGCAGCCAGCACTTGAACTGGCACCCAAATGAGATAACGGCACTGCAGGTGGAGGCTTAACCTTTTAAGCCACAGTGCCACCCCCAAATCTTGACTATTCTTACAACCATAAACACTCATGAGCAATTCCTTCACCAACTGCATTTTCTGAAAATATTTTTGGACTTTCTTACTTTTAATTTTCAAATATAGAAAAGGACTATGCTAATTTAAAAGGAAAAAAAAAGAAGTATCTCACAAGTGGTCCTTTGATTAACGCAGAAATATTGGAGATGTAATTCAATTCTGCCAAAACCCAAAAATAACAATAAAGACTGAGAAAACTGTCCTTATTTTCTTACAGTTGAGAGTATAAACTGACTAGAAAGACACAAGAGTAAAGTGAGATACAAAGGAGAGACAGGCTTTGTGGCATAGCGGGTAAAGGACAACACCGGCATGCCATATGGCACCCTTTGGGTCCTGACTGCTCCATTTCTGATCCAGTTTCTTTCTAATGGCATGGGAAAAGTAGCCGAAGATGGTCCAAGTGTTTGGGCTCCTACCACCCACAAAGGTAACCTGGAGAGAGCTCCTGGCTCCTAGCTTCAGCCTGGTTTTAACGCTGGCAGTTATGTCTCTCCCTTTCTCTATAACTCTGACTTTTAAAATAAATAAATAATCTTTCAAATAAATACAAAGGAGATGAAAATGTTAGTAAATATTAAATAATGAAAATTCAGCAAGCCACAATAACTCAATTGAGATACAGCCAACAAATATTTAGAGATCAATTTTTCAATTAAAAATTGTATTTTAAATAAATGATTCTTACCAACTGCTTATTTTTAATATATTCTATTAGCTTATCTATTTTTTCCCCTTGTCTGTTTGACAGTTCCACATCATACAAACTGAAGCATAAATCTTGGCAACAGACTGTAAAGAAAAATCAGAAAATTTCTTATTTTTAATATGCATTGCTTTTATAATTTATTAATTTATTACAAAAATTAAAGAACTAGGACAACTACTAAAAAAAAATCCTTTACAACTTATTATTCCTGGTTATAAAACTCCTTAATTAAAGGTTACTGAAATAATTATTTTAAAACAATGTTCTCATACTAACTGACACTCCTATGAGATTCCCATGACAATTAAATACTATTTAAATAAAATACACTTCAAGTTGCAAGAATTAACCTAAAAGAGCAATAAATTTTCTTCTAATTTTTTTTCATGGAATTCAGAATTAAATAAGTAAAAACAAAAATAAAAACTCTGTTCTCCTTGAGAGGAATGAGTATGGGTTTCTAGCTTCTTAATTTCCTCAGTATTCTACATTAAAACTAGTCTTTGTCAGCTTAGTTAAACCACCTTTCAGTTTCGAAGAAACTTAAGAACATAGCAACTCCAGAACTTTCAAAAAAAGTCTCTTAAAAATCACTTGGAATGAAACAAAAGTATATGTACATTTGGAGGCAGAGTGGAAAATAACTGGAATAAAGACCAGGACATGCAGTGTGGCATTACATTTCAACAAAACAGACCTTTCTGTGTCAAGTAATTCTGTTTTTTAAAAGCAGCTTCTGGGAGTCTTTTTTTCAAAGAAGACACTTTCATTACATATTTAAAATCTAGCTCCGGTGGTCTAAAAAACAAAACAATATCAAATCATATAAAATATTTTGGTTTTTTAACATAAATTTAATACATAATACAATAACCACAGGTTAAAAACATAGTTATAAATAGTTCAGATTTTCAAATACATGCCCCATAGACTATGGTCTGCAAATATGTTCACATTTTTTAAATATATATATTTTTGGTACGACCACAATATCTAAATATGGCAAAGAAATATTTACACAGGACCATTGAAAAGCTCTTAGAAAATGCATATTGTGAAACAAACTATGCATGGATTTCAAAATATTTTGCACCAAACTAAGTTTGTTTTTCTTTCAAAAATTTTATTTATGTATTTTATCTGTTTATGTGTGTGTATGTGTGTGTTTGAGAGAGAAAGAGAGAGAGAGAAAGCAGAGGAGAAGAGAGGGGAGGGGAGGCAAAGAAGGGGAGGGAAGACGAGAACAATAATTCATTCAGTGGTTCACTCCCCCAAATGCTTGCAGGCCAAGTCTGCCTGAAGCCAGGACTGTTCCAGGCCTAAGTCAGGAATTAAACACACAATCTGGTTCTCCCATGTGGGTAGCAGGCAGTCAACTACCCGAGCCATTACCTGCTTCCTTCCTGGATACACATGAGCAGGAAGCTAGAAAGGGAAGCAGAGCTAGAACCTGAACCTAGGCATTCCAGTATGGGATGCAGGTGTCCCAAGCAGCATCTTAATTGCTAGGCCAAATGCCTGCCCCTAAACTTGTATTTTAATTCAATTTTCCATGAACTTTTTTAGATACCACATACAAAGAATTTTCTTTTATATTCTTCCATAAATGTCAAAAGAATACCACATCACGTTCACTTTGTCATTATTTCTGTAAACACACACACAATTTTTTCTGAATCCTGGAGAGTGAGATGCAAACCTAATATCCTCTTAGCCCAAATATTTGTTTCCTTTAAAAAGGAAATTTTCTTGTTAAATCACAAATCAATTAACAAAATCAAGAAATTCACAATGATATAACATTGTTACTTAACCTGTATCATATTCAAGATTTCACAAGCATCTCACTAAAATCTTTCACGGCAAAAAAAAAAAAAAAAGAAAAAAAACAGAAAAAAACACCCAACACATAGGCACATATACCTAACATAATAACATAATGCATTTTATTATGCTTCTTTATCGAATAGTTTCTTAGTCTTTTTTTTTTTTTTTTAATCTTTAGTGACCTTGACATTCTGTAGAATACAGACCAGTTTGCACAACACCTCTCAATCTAGTAGAGCTGGGGCTGGCACTGTGGCACAGTGGGTTAACACTTTGGCCTGAAGCACTGGCATCCCATATGGGCGCCGGTTCAAGACCCAGCTGCTCCACTTCCAATCCAGCTCTCTGCTAAGGCCTGGGAAAACAGTAGAGGATGGCCTAAGTCCTTGGGCCCCTGCACCCACATGGGAGACTCAGAAGAAGCTCCTGGCTCCTGGCTTTGGATCGACATAGCTCCAGCCATTGCGGCCATCTGGGGAGTGAACCATCGGATGGGAGACCTCTCTCTCTCTCTCTCTCTCTCTCTCTCTCTCTCTCTGCCTCTCTTCTCTCTGTGTAACTCTGACTTGCAAATAAATAATCTTAAAAAAAAAAAATCTGGTACAGCTACTGTTTCCTCCTAATTAGATTGACAGGAAGACCCAAAGTCAGAAGAAATAGTGTCATTCTCTGTGTGTCATACAAGGAAGCACATGGCATGCATTCCATTAACAGCAATAACTTAACCCCTTAAATTGGTATGGTATCTGACTGTGTTCTCCACCAGGAAGTGTCTATTTTTTCCTTCATGATTAACAAGCAAGTTGTGGAGAGATACTCTAAGGTATGCAAAAATCAAACTTTCATCTATTATTTTTAGCATCCACTGATTGACTTATGTTGTTGCCAAATAGTGTTTCTCTAATTCTGTCATTCCTTTTACATTTTATTGATTGATTAATTGAAGGAGAGAGGAGAAGAGGGAGGGACGGAGAGGAGGGGAGAAAGAGAGTAGGAGAAGGAGTGAAAGGAAGCAATGAAGGGAGGGGGGAAAACAGGAAGGAAGGGAAGAAAGAAGATAGGCAAGAACAGAGGGAAAGAAAGAGTGAGCAAGTGAGCATGCTACCATCTGTTGGTTCAGTTTTCTGGATACCTCAATAACTGGGCTGAGGCCAGGATGAAGCTAGGAGCCAGGAACTCAACCCAAGTCTCCTTTATGGGTGTCAGTAACTTAGGCCATTACAACTGCCTCCCATGGTCTACATTAGCAAAAGGCTCAAGTCAGAAGCTGAAACTGGGTATGAAATCCACACACTCTGATATGGATGTGGGTGTCTTCAACATTAGGCTATGTAAAAAAAGCAGAGAATGGCCCAAGTGCTTGGGACCCTGTACCTCCTGGTTCCAGGCTTTGGCTTGGCCCAGCCCCAGCCATTATAGACATGTGAAGGGTGAACCAGCAAATGCAAGATCAATCTCTCTCAATTTCTCTCTCCATAACTACCTTTCAAGTTAAACAATTTTTTTTAATCGTTAGTCCAAACAGCTGCCTTCCTTTCCATATATTTTGGTTGCATTTTACTAATAAAAAGTTCTTTTTCATTTATTTATTTACAGAATTCTTACTTTATTTTATAATACCCATGCCATGGCTTACAAAAGGCTAATAAAAAGATAATGAATCCTAAGAGCACATCAATTTTACCTTCTACATCAATTAAATTACGTCTTTAAGTGGTTTGGGGTACAAATTAAGAACAGGATAAAAAAAATATTTCAGAAGATGTCTTTCACAATTCCTCAAGAGAAAATATTCATTATAATATAAATATGTTTAACAGATATTTTAATATTTTTCTAAGAGAATCATGAAAATCAGAAAATAAGGTATTGTAAATCATAATACACAATAAGAGGATTAAGTGGCTATAATCTGATATACCTATGACCCAAGCAAATCTGATTTACTTTTTATGGAAAATCAAGCTTCTACTTTCAAATAATTTATCTTGAGAGTTCATTTACCCATTAAAGGATTAGAATTTAGGTCTCCTGTATCATGGCCCTGTTCTCTGCACATCTACCAAATGTGTCCTAATCTAAACTCAAGTACAATTCCTATATTTCACACCAAAGCTATTTATCAAGACCTCAAAATAATTTAGAAAGTTATTTAATTCAGGCATTAGGTAGAGAACACAAAATTTAGTACTTACAGTTGTGTTGGAATTACCATACCATAAGTGGACCGAAGTGTTATATCACATAGCATATAACCTCCAATAATTAATTTCCCTTTCCATGGAGGAACAAGAACTTCAAGAAATGAGAGTGAAAAAAAGATCATTTGAATGAAGAAAAAAAAAGAACAAATGAACAAAAGAACCAATGAGGTAATTTCTTACCATTTTCAGTGAGTTCAGGTCTAGAAAAGAAAATAATAATTTTTATTTTATATAAAAAAAGAGCAAAAGAAACTAGTCCAGTAAAACTAAGTATGTACATAATTACTTACATGCTTTTATGAACAGATGCTGCCATCATTTTAGGTTCCCTGTACTTAAAAGCTACAATTACATAAGGACAGAGCTGTCTTGGTCGCTTAGTAACAGTACTCCCTGAAAGTTCATAGAGGTAATACTGAAAGAAGAAGATTAAGTATTAGAGTAGCACAATGGAATTGCATACGTATCAAGTTTAATCAAAACCCCACGCAGCCCTGAAATTTAACACATTAGAATCAGAAATACACCTTGGGTATTATCAAAGGTACTATACCTGACTCAATTCAAAGGCACGAAAATGACTCGTCTTATGAGAAACCTTGTTTGTATCTGCAGCCACGTGGCAATCATAGCCAGAAGATGGCCTAGTATAGTTAGTCGTGTAATTCTCAGACACAAACTTGACTTTTCCCTAGAATGAAAACATGAAAACAAATCAGATGTCTTTGAAGAGCAGTAACTCTCACTCTATGATTCATTTAAAACAAAAAAGGAAAAACAAAAAAGTAGTCTAATGACGTGGATGTGTTTTCACTACCAGTAACTATGCTATGAGCTATCCTTCTTGGAGAAACAATTATCTTAAGGACAGAAACACTCTAATTACCCATGAACCCCTTAAAATTGCATTAAAAAAATCTTGTTTTGGCATTTTTCTGAGACAAACGTCTGTGGCTTTTATACAATATCAAAGCAACATGTGAAGGGTCGGCGCTGTGGCACAGCGGGTTCAAGCCCTGGCCTGAAGCGCCAGCATCCCATATGGGAGCAGGTTCAAGTCCCAGCTTCTCCTCTTCCAATCCAGCTCTCTGCTATGGCCTGGGAAAGCAGTAGAAGATGGCCCAAGTCCTTGGGAGACCTGGAAGAAGCTCCAGGCTCCTGGCTTTGGATTGGTGCAGCTCCAGCCACTGCGGCCAGCTGGGGAGTGAACCAGCAGATGGAAAACCTCTCTCTCTGTCTCTACCTCTCTATGTAACTCTTTCAAATAAATAAAATAAATCTTAAAAAAAAAAAAAAAAGGAACATGCGAATTACAACAAACATAAGAGAACCACTTCTTTAAGAGAAAGCCTACACAGTCCACCAAATTTTACGTTATACTTATTGAATGGTTCTTCAGTGACTGAATATAAAAGATGACAAATGAAATCTAAAATTTCAACAGATGTGTTTCTAAACTTAGTATTATCTATTGTAATTATAGACTAAGATACTTCTATTGTGGCAGGGCCCAATAAATCAGCAAGGAGTAAGTAAGTAGTAAAGTACTTAACAGGTGGTTGGCCCTGATCACTGGAAAAGCCAACAGTATTTCTCATTCTATATTTCCCTTCATTAGAATTACAAGTCTCACAAAAAGGAAAAAGAAAAAATTCAAAGTTACCATAAGATGACATATCATAATTACTTAAATAAACAAACAAAAGATAAAACTTTTTATTTGAAAGAGTTACACAGAGAGTGGGAAACATACAAAGACAGACAGAGAGAATGTTCTATCGCCTGGTTCACTCCCAAACTGGCTGCAACAGCTGAGGGTGGGCCAGGCCATGTCCAGGAGCTTCTTCCAGGTCTCCCATGAGGGCACAGGGGCCCAAGGACTTGGGCCATCTTCCGCTGCTTTCTGTGGCACATTAGCATGGAGCTAGGCTGGAAATGGAGCAGCCAGGACTCAAACCTGCGTCTATACAAAATGCTGGTATTGCAGGAGGCAGTTTAACAGGCTACACCACAACACTGGCCACAAAAAGCAGTTTTGAGTACTATGACATTAGAAAATGTTTACAACGTAATGTTAAGTTAAAGAATATGCACCTAAGTGTATGCATTATAAACTCTTTTGTGGGTTTAAATAAATATATATGTAAGGGAAAAATTTAAATGTGCAAAATATATACCATATATACCAAAGTGAGGCAAGAAATTATAGACAACTTTTATAACAATATAGTTACTTTAAAAAGAGTCCTCTGCATTTATACACCACCAAAGGCAATACTAAGAAGCCGAAGAATATAAACAGTACTGTACAGAATAAGCATTCATACCTATGGCACTGAGTATATCTTTTTTTCTTTAAAGATTTATTTATTTATTTGAAAGTCAGAGTTACGCAGAGAGAGAGAGAGAGAGAGAGAGGCCTTCCATCCGCTGGTTCACTCTGCAGTTGGATACAATGGCCGGAGCTGCACCAATCCGAAGCCAGGAGTCAGGAGCTTCTTCCGGGTCTCCCATGCAAGTGTAGGGGCCCAAGGACTTGGGCCATCTTCTACTACTTTCCCAGGCCATCGCAAAGAGCTGGATCAGAAGTGGAGCAGCCATGACTCCAACTAGCACCCACATGGGATGCTGGCACTTAAGGAGGCAGCCTTACCCGCTACGCCACAGCCCCGGCCCCCCTGAGTATGTCTTGATTTTGAGAAGCCAAAAGGAAGATTGAGAGTGTACAACCAAAAACTTGAAAAGCAACCTTCAGCCATATGGGTGGGTTTACAAGTCAAGAAACAAATGCTGAGGTACAATCCAACCAAAGTGAAAAAAATCAAATGTTTATCTGACTTGTTAGGAATACTTCTGTAGCAGAACTGTATAATTTATCAGAGAACAGAAAAAATATTAATAGAGAAAAAGCAGTGTTTGTACTTCAAAGCAATGTTATTTTCCCTCCAGTTTTTAAGGAATGTTGAAATAGTTCATACTTTAAAAAAAAAAAAGGATTGGTTCTATAATCAAAGATTTTGAGATACCAAGGAAACTAAAACAAAAACAACACTATGCAATGATTAAGGGATCAATTCAACAGGAACATGTAACTATAATAATAACAATTACAGGGTGCCTGGCTATTTAAAACAAATGTTAATAGATTTAAAGTGAGACATACAATACAATTGTAATGGGAAACTCCAATACCCCACTTTCAGCAATGGACAGATCATCAACAACGAAACAACAGAGTTAATCAACACTATAGACCAAAAGGACCTAACTGATTTCTACAGAACTTTTTTTTTTTTTTTTTGGCGGGGGGCGGGCAGAGTGGACAGTGACAGAGAGAGAGACAGAGAAAAAGGTCTTCCTTTTGCCATTGGTTCACCCTCCAATGGCCGCCACGGCTGGCGCAATGCGGCCGGGGCACCGCGCTGATCCAAAGCCAGGAGCCAGGTGCTTCTCCTGGTCTCCCATGGGGTGCAGGGCCCAAGCACTTGGGCCATCCTCCACTGCACTCCCTGGCCACAGCAGAGAGCTGGCCTGGAAGAGGGGCAACAGGGACAGAATCCAGTGCCCCGACCAGGACTAGAACCTGGTGTGCCAGGGCCACAAGGCGGAGGATTAGCCTATTGAGCTGCGGTGCCAGCCATTCTACAGAACTTTTCATCCCACAGTTGCAGAATACACAGTCTTCTCACCAATTGCATTGGTTTCTCTAGAATAGATCACATGCTAGCCCATAAAGCAAGCCCTCAGCAAATTAAAAAAAAAAAAAAATACCATGCATCTTCTTGAACTACAATGGAATGAAGCTGGAAATCAGCAACTCAAGATCCTCTAGAAATTAGGCAAACACATGGAGACTGGACAACATGCTTCTAAATGAATAGTGGATCATAGGAGAAATAAAAAAA
The DNA here is from genome assembly GCF_051225735.1 of Oryctolagus cuniculus. NCBI lineage: Eukaryota > Metazoa > Chordata > Mammalia > Lagomorpha > Leporidae > Oryctolagus > Oryctolagus cuniculus. Next base: position 79,841,088 of record NC_142879.1, on the reverse strand, counting down.
TTTCTGGAAATGAAGACAATACAACATATCAAAACTTATGGGATATAGCAAAAGCAGTATTAAGAGGTAAGTTTATAGCAATTGGTGCCTACATCAAGAAACTAGAAAGGCACCAAATAAATGGCTATCCAATGCATCCCAACGACCTAGAAAAACAACAAACTGAACCTCAAATTAGTAGGAGAAAAGAAATAATTAAAATTAGAGAAGAAATAAACAAAATTCAAACCAAAAGAAGAAAAACAAAATATTAGTAAAACAAAGAGCTGCTTTTTTTGAAAAAATAAACAAAATCGACAGACCATTGGCCCAACTAATTAAGAAAAAAAAGGGGGAAGAAGACCCAAATTAATAAAATTGGAGATGAAAAAGGAAATGTAACAACAGACACCACAGAAATAAAAAGAATCATTAGGAAATTACTATAAAGAGCTGTATGCCAACAAATCGGGAGACCTAAAAGAAATGGACAGATTCCTAGACATATACAGCCTATCAAAATTGAGCCATGAAGATATAGAAACCTACGCAGACCAATAACCAAGACAGAGATTGAATCAGTAATAAAGACCCTTCCAACAAAGAATGTCCAGAACCAGATGGCTTCACTGATGAATTCCACCAGATAGAGAAGAACTAACTCCAATTCTTCTCAAGCTATTCAATACAATTCAAAGGGAGAGAATCATCCCAAACTCCTATGAAGCCAGCATCACCTTATTCCTAAACCAGAAAGAGATAACATAGAGAAAGAAAACTACAGACCAATTAACCTAATGAACACAGATGTAAAAATCCTCAACAAAATACAAACCAATCTAATTCAACAACAAACCAGAAAGATCATTCACCCAACCAAGCAGGATTTACCACTGGTATGCAGGGATGGTTCAACATTTGCAAATCAATCATGTGATACATCACATTAACAAACTGAAGAACAAAAACCATATGGAGGCTGGTGCTGTGGCATAGCAGGTCAAGCCACCACCTGCAGTGCAGGCATCCCATATGGGTGCTGGTTCGAGACACGGCTGCTCCACTTCCAATCCAGCTTTCTGCTATGGCCTGGGAAAGCAGTAGAAGATGGCCCAAGTCCTTGGGCTCCTGCATATGCATGGGAGACCTGAAGGAAGCTCCTGCTTCCTGGCTTCAGATCAGCACAGCTCCGGCTGTTGCAGCCAACTAGGGAGTGAACCAGTGGATGGAAGATCTCTCTCTCTCTCTCTCTCTCTCTCTCTCTGCCTTTCCTTCTCTGTGTAACTCTAACTTTCAAATAAACAACAAATAAATCTTTTTAAAAAACCATATGATTATCTCAATAGATGCCAAGAAAATATTTAATAAAATACAACACGCCTTTATGATGAAAACTGTAAGCAAACTGGGTATAGAAGGAACATTCCTCAACACAATCAAGGCAATTTCTGACAAACCCACAGCCAACGTCCTATTGAATGGGGAAAACTGAAAACAATTTACAGATTTAATACAATCCCAATCAAAATAGCAACAATATTCTTCTGAGATCTAGAAAAAGCAATGCTAAAATTCATATGGAAACACAAGAGACCCCGAATAGCTAAAGCAGTCTTAAACAACACAACACAAACATGGCCAGAGGCATCAGATCTCAAGACATACTACACAGCAGTCATAATCAAAACAGCTGGGTACTGGCACAGAAATAGACGTGTAGACCAATGGAACAGGATGGAAACTCCTGAAGTCAATCCACACATCTATAGCCAACTTACCTTTGACAAAGGAGCTAAAATTGATCCCTGGAGCAAGAACGGTCTCTTCAACAAGTGGTGCTGGGAAAACTGGATCTCTTCATGCAGAAGTATGAAGCAAGGCCCCTACCTTACACCTTACACAAAAATCTTCTCAAAATGGATCAAAGTCCTAAATCTATGATCCAATATCATCAAATTACTAGAGAACATTGGGGAAACTCTGTAAGACTGACATAGGCAAAGACTTCTTGGAAAAGACACCAGAAGCACAGGTAATCAAAGCCAAATTTGACAAATGAGAAGCTTCTGCACTGCAAAAAATACTGCAAAGTGAAGAGGCAACCAGCAAAATATGGGAAAATATTTGCAAACTCTGCAACTGATAAAAGATTAATATTCAGAATTTATAAAGAGCTCTAAAAACTCAACAACAACAAAATAAACAATCCAGTAAGGAAATGGGCAAAGGACTTGAACAGGCAGTTTTCCAAAGAGGAAAATCAAACGGCTAACGGACACATGAAAAACTGCTGAGCATCACGAGTCATCACCCCAGTTAGATTTACTTTCATACAGAAATCAGCTTAACAACAATGCTGGCAAAGATGTAAAATAAAAAGGTACCCTAATCCACTGCTGGTGAGAATGTAGACTGGTACAGCCACTGTGGAACACAGTATGGAGATACCTCAGAAATCTGAATATAGACCTAACATATGACCCAGCCATCTCACTATTGGGAATTTACCAAAAGGAAATGAAATCAGCATATCAAAGAGTGATCTGTACCTGCATGTTTATTGCTGCTCAATTCACAATACCTAAGATATGGAATTAACCCAGATGTCTTATTAGCTGAAGACTACATAAAGAAATTATGGGATATGTACACTATGGAATACTACATAGCAGAAAAAATCCTGTCATTTGCAACAAAATGGATGCAACTGGAAACCATTATCCAAATACCATATGTTCTCCCTGATCTGTGGTAAATAATAGAGTACCTAAAAGGTAATCTATGGAAGTGATAATTTTGAACAGCCTTTGTCTCAACTGATGAGGAACAGTGGGTTTTTTTTCCACACTATTTGTTGAACTCTTCACTTAATGTAGGGTTAATCTTAAGAGTATAAAGTTAGCTGAAAATAGATCTTTGTAAGAAATAAGGGTGGGAATAGGAGAGGGAGGAAAAAGAAAGGTGGGAGTGTGGGTAGAGGGTAGCGTGGGAAGAATCACTATCTTCTTAATTTGTATACCTTAAATAAAAAGTTTCTAGATAGAAAAAATAAAACAAAAATAAAAACAAAACCACAGAAATAACTTCAAAATGCCTACCCACAATTATCTTTCCTATTATTTGTTCAACAGTTCTAATTGGCTTATTTCACTTAAGCTGCACTATTTAGGAATTTAAAAATTTGTGAGATGATCAGTTCTAGGTACCACATAACGCTGTGAACCAAGTCTGGATGTCTTAAGAATAAAGACCACTTATTTGGGGGCTGGCACTGTAGTGTGGTGGGAAGTGGCACCAGCATCCTATATGGGTACCAGTTCAAGTCCTGGCTGCTCCACTTCCAATCCAGCTCCCTGCTAATGTGCCTAGGAAAGCAGTGGAAGATGGCCCAAGTTCTTGGGCCCTGCAACCATGTGGGAGACCCAGAAGAGGCTCTTGGCTCCTGGCTTTGGATGGGCCCAGCTCCAGCTAATGCGGCCATTTGGGAAGTGAACCAGCAGACAGAAGATCTCTCTCTGTCTTTCCCTCTCTCTTTCTCTGTAACTCTGCCTTTCAAATAAATAAATAAATCTTAAAAAACAAGAAAAAATTTTTTTGACAATTTAAACCAGACATATTGTTTTCTAAATTCACATTTTATAACTGTAATCTCATTCTATGAGCAAATACTTGTTTTCTATTATTTCATGCTTATAATGTGGTTGTCAGGCAAGCATTCAGCAGTAGTGGCTAAATCATAGTAGAGTACCTAGATCGATGTCCCATCTCTAATTCCACCCTGGCTTCCTGCTAATGCATCACTTGGGAGGCAGCAGACTTCTTGGGTCTTTCCCAGCCACTTGTAAAACCCCGACTAAGTTCTGGGATCCTGGCTTTGGCTCTGCCCAGCCCTAGCTATTGCAGGTATTTTGGGTGTGATTCAGTGACGAAAGCCGTTTCTCTGCCTTTTAAATAAGTAAAAATATACCACAAGGAGTGGGAGTTACTATGTAGCAAGCTAAGCTGCTGCTTGGGATGCCTTCAGTCCATACTGGAATTTCTGGTTTGAGTTGTGGCTACTCTGCTTCCAACTGAGTTTTCTGCTAATGTGCCTGGGAGACAGTAATAAATCTTTTTTTTTTTTTTAAGGTTTATTTATTTATTTGAAAGTCAGAGTTACACACAGAGAGAGAGAGAGGAGAGGCAGAGAGAGAGAGAGAGAGAGAGAGGTCTTCCAGCCGATGGTTCACTCCCCAACTGGCTGCAATAGCTGGAGCTGTGCCAATCCAAAGCCAGGAGCTTCCAGGTCTCCCATCCAGGTAGAGGGGCCCAAGGACTTGGGCCATCTTCTACTGCTTTACCAGGCCCTAGCAGAGAGCAGGATTGGAAGTGGAGCAGCTGGGTCTCGAACCAGCGCCCATATGGGATGCCGGTGCTTCAGGCCAGGGTATTAACCCACTGCACCACAGCACCGGCCTCAAGTAATAAATCTTTAAAAAAATTTTTTTTTCTCTGTTGGTTTAACAAATTATCTGTGAATTATTTTAAACTTGAAAATAATAAAAAGGACTTTCACTGAAAAGTTTTCCTTTCTTTTGTCTGGTAGAGCAACCTTTGATAAAGACAGTAGAGATTTTCAAAAACTGTATTTTATTTGAAAGGCAGAGTTACAGAGAGAGAAAGAGAGAGACAAGAGAGTTCTATCCTCTGGTTCACTATCCAAGTGGCCACAACAGCAAGGGCTGGGCTAGGTTGACATTAGGAGCCAGGAACTCCATCCTGGTCTCCCAGACGGGGCCCAAGCACTCGGCACAGCTTTCACTGCTTTTACTAGGTGCAGTAGCAGGACGCTGGATCAGCAGCAGAGCAGCCAGGACTAGAACCAGCTTTCCAATACGGATACTGGTGTTGAAGGCTGCTGCTTAGCTCACCGTGCCACAACCTGGGCCCCAAGTTTTGTTTTTAAAGTAAAACATTTTTGTTTTCCCTGCACTTAGATAACCACCTTTGGCAGGGTAGTACTATATTTACCTAACAATCTAGAAAGAACATCACAGGTGGATGACTTTCAGTTTTTATGAAAAAATTACATAAAAAACACATCTGGGTTTTACCTTAATTAGGTTAAATATTACAATATAGCCAGATTTCCCATGATACCACGGTCTTGGATGAAGATAATCTGAGTATTTCGAAACGTATACACCTATAAAAGTATAAGATACAGATTAATTTACACTTTAAAAAGAATACTGATATAATTCACAAGTGAATATTTTTAATTAAACAAGAATAACAAAGGACAAATGAGTTTTTTAAAAAATTTGTTTTGATACTGCACACCTTTTAGAGAGCCACTGTGATATTCTAAACTTATGGAAACAAAGCTAAAAAATATCTGCTTGATAATACATTTTCTAATCAGGCACAAGAACTGAAATAAAATCCAAAATTTGTCTGTTTTTTCCCTCTGTGCAACCATTCAACCAAAAGGTATACAGTAGTCTATTTACTCTTTGGGGGAAAAAAATCAGTATTTTTATTTATTACTTAATAATACGCACTGAAAGCTTACTATATGGCAGATTTTGTACTAGAAAGTAGTGATACAAAAGTAAATAAAATGAGGTCTCGCCAGCGCAGCAGCTCAATAGGCTAATCTTCCGCCTTGTGGCCCTGGCACACCAGGTTCTAGTCCTGGTCGGGGCACTGGATTCTGTCCCTGTTGCCCCTCTTCCAGGCCAGCTCTCTGCTGTGGCCAGGGAGTGCAGTGGAGGATGGCCCAAGTGCTTGGGCCCTGCACCCCATGGGAGACCAGGAGAAGCACCTGGCTCCTGGCTTTGGATCAGCGCGGTGCCCCGGCTGCATCGCGCCAGCCGTGGAGGCCATTGGAGGGTGAACCAACGGCAAAAGGAAGACCTTTTTCTCTGTCTCTCTCTCACTGTCCACTCTGCCTGTCAAAAAAAAAAAAAAAAAAAATGAGGTCTCTACCATCAACAAGTTTATTGTACTAGATCAAAAATTCTATTAAGGCAGGGGTTATATTTGTCAATATAAATATACCATAGCCCAACATACAGTAGCTAGTAGCTAATTAAGTATTTGCCAAGAATATTATGCATCTGAGGGCACATGGAAATGTAAACAAGTATTACTAAATGCAAAAAGTAGTGTTATCCCAGCAGTAACTGTGTACTTACTCCCCATGTAGGATCTCTGTCCTTAATGTGTTATACTATGAAAATCAATGGTAAAAGTAGTCTTCAAACAATACTTTATACTTTGTGTGTCTGTGTGGGTACAAACTGTTGAAATCTTTACTTAGTATACACTAAGTTGATCTTCTGTATATAAGGATAATTAAAAATGAATCTTAATGAAGAATGGGATGGGAAATGGAGGGGGAGATAGGATAGTTTGTGGGTGGTTATGGGGGGGAAAACTCCTATAATCCAAAAGTTGTACACTTGAAATTTATATTTATTAAATAAAAGTTTTCTAAAAAAAAAAAAGAGAGAGAGAGAGAGACAGACAGACACCTGAATTGAGTTCCAGGCTCCTGTAATTAGCCTGCTCGGGCCTCAGCAGTTGCAGGCATTTGGGGAGGGAACCAGCAGATAGAGGATCTCTGTCTGTCTCTTTCTCTGCCTGTCCATCTCTCAATGCCTTTCAAATAAGTAAAAATAAATAAATGTTTTAATAAGACCCAAGTCAATGCCAGGTAACTAATTCTGAAAGGCTAATTTGTGCTTCAGTAGCCTTTCTCCAGCATCTTCTGTACTTGGCCTGCAGTTATTGTCTTATGTGCTGCAGTCTACTCGAGTCATGATCTGCCTCTCACTCCTTTTCTTTCTGTATTTGTCAGTGTCACCCACAATGATGCCTTAATTTTTTAAAAAAAGGAAAACCTGCAAATCAGTGAATGCTATAAAACCTTCATTGTGAGAAATGTGTTGGCAATTCCATGTTCTAAGTAGCTAAGAGTTGAATAAAAAAATCCTTTTCATGTCGAAAAAAAAGTGTTATACAATAACTATAAAAAAATCAAATACCTTAGAATAAATTTAACCAAGAATGTCAAAGATCTCTATGATGAGAATTAAAAAATATTAAAGAAATACAAGAAGATTAGAAAAAATGAAAAAATCTTTCATGTTCATGGATTGGAAGAATCAATATCATCAAAATGTCCATTCTTCCAAAAGCAATTTACAGATCCAATGAGATACCAATCAAAATACCAAAGACATTCTTCTCAGATCTGAAAATAATGATGCTGAAATTCATATGGAGGCACAGGAGACCTCGAATAGCTAAAGCAATCTTATACAACAAAAACAAAGCCGGTGGAATCAAAACACCGAATTTCAAGAAATACTACACAGCAACTATAATCAAAACAGCATGGTACTGGAACAAAAACAGATGGATAGACCAATGGAACAGACCAGGAACACCAGAAATCAATCCAAACATCTACAACCAACTTACATTTGATCAAGGAGCTAAAACCAATCTCTGGTGCAAGGACAGTCTTCAACAAATGGTGTTGAGAAAACTCGATTTCCACATGCAGAAGCATGAAGCAAGACACCTTACACAAAAATCCACTCAGCATGGATTAAAGACCTAAATCTACGACCCGACACCATCAAATTATTACAGAACATCGCAGAAACCCTGCAAGATACAGGCACAAGCAAAGATTTCTTGTCAAAGACCCCACAGGCACAGGCAGACAAAGCCAAAATTACAGCTGAGAATATATCAAATTGAGAAGTTTCTGTACAGCAAAAGAAACAGGAAAATGAGGAGGCAATCAGCAGAACAGGAGAAATTCTGTGCAAACTATACAACTTATAAAGGATTAATAACCACAATCTACAAAGAGATCAAGAAACTCCACAACAACAAAACAACCAACCCACTTAAGAGATGGACCAAAGACTTCAACAGACATTTTTCAAAAGCAAAAATCTAAATGGCCAACAGACACAGAAAAAAATGTTCAGGATCACTAGCTGTCAGGGAAATGCAAATCAAAACCACAATGAGGTTTCACCTCACCCCACTTAGAATGGCTTTCATACAGAAATCAACAAACAACAAATGCTGGAGAGGGTATGGGGGAAAAGGCACCCTAATCCACTGTTGTTGGGAATGTAAACTGGTTAAGTCACTATGGAAGACAGTTTGGAGATACCTCAGAAATCTGAATATAGTCCTACCATTCGACCCAGCCATCCAACTCCTCAGAATTTACCCAAGGGAAATGAAGTCAGCAAATAAAAGAGCTATCTTCACCTCCATGTTTATTGCAGCTCAGTTCACAACAGCTAAGTTATGGAATCAACCTAAATGCCCGTCAGTGGAAGACTGGATAAAGAAATTATGGGATATGTACTCTATGGAATGCTACACAGTGGTAAAAAAAAAAAAAAAAAATGAAATCTGGCCATTTGCAACAAAATGGATCAATCTGGAAAACATCATACTTAGTGAAATAAGCCAGTCCCAAAGGGACAAATATCGTATGTTCTCCCTGATCTGTGACAACTGAGTACCTAAAAGAAAACCTGTAGAAGTGAAATTGACACTATGAGAAGCATTTCAAGCATGGAAAGCCAAGATACTGTGGCAAAAAATGACCTACAAGAAAGATCTCTGTGAGTGAGATCCCAGTGGAAAGAAGGAGGTACCTTTCTCTGAAGGGAAGAAAGAGCTTCCACTTTGCTTAAGGCCCTGTCTAAATACTGACAGTTTGTGGACTCAAAAGGCTACCATAGTGGTTGGCGCTGTGGCGTAGTAGGTAAGGCCGCTGCCTGAAGTACTGGCATCCCATATGGACACCACTTCAAGTCCTGACCGCTCCACTTCCAATCCAGCTCTCTGCTGTGGCCTGGGAAAGCAGAGGAAGATGACCCAAGTCCTTAGGCCCCTGCACTCACATGGGAGACCCAGAAGAAGCTGCTGGCTCCTGCCTTCAGAATGACGCAAATCTGGCCATTGCAGCCAGCTGGAGAGTGAACCAGTGGATGGAAGACCTCCCTCTCCCTCTCTCTGCCTCTCCTCTCTCTGTGTAACTCTGACTTTCAAATAAATAAATAACTCTTTAAAAAAAAAAAAAAAAAAAGGGCTTCCATAGCCTTGGCAGCTCATGACAAGAGCCCTGGGTGATCACTGACGTCATAAGAGTGTCAATTGTTAAATCAACAACAGGAGTCACTGTGCACTTGCTCCCCACATAGGACCTCTTTCTTTAATGAGTTGTACTATGAGAACAATAAAACTTGTCTTCAAACAGTACTTTATACTTTGTGTGACTACCAACTGATGAAATCTTTACTTAGTATAGAATTGGTCTTCTGTATACAAAGATAATTAAAAATGAATCTTAATGAAGAATGGGATGGGAGAGGGAGTAAGAGGTGGGATAGGAATGGGGGAAGAAGGGAGAGTATAGGGCAAAGAACTGCTATATTCCTAAAGCTGTATCTATGAAATTTATATTTATTAAATAAAAGCTTTCTTTTTAAAAAAAGCTTTCTTGTTATGAAGAACTATATGAGTACAGAAATAATATAATTAAATGTCTGGAAAAGAAGGAGTTGTAAATGCTAGCAAGGATATAGGGGAAGAGGTACCCTAATCCACTGCTAGTAGGAATGTAAACTGGCACAGGCACTATGGAACACAGTATGAAGATATCACAGAAATCTGACTATAGACCTACCAATTGACCCAGTCTTCCCACTCTTGGGAGTTTACCCAAAGGAAATGAAATCAGCATATGAAAGAGTAATGTGTACCCCCATATTTATTGCTGCTCAATTCACAATACCTAAGATACGGAATCAACCTAGATGTGCATCAACTGAGGACTGGATAAAGAAATTATGGGATATGTATACCATGGAATACTACACAGTGGTAAAAATAAATGAAATCCTGTCTTTTGCAACAAAATGGATGCAACTGGAAATGATTATACTTAGTGAAATAAGCCAGTCTCAAAAACAAAAATACTATATGTTCTCCCTGATCTGTGGTAGCTAACAGAGCACCTAAAAGGTAATTTATAGACGTGAAATTAACACTTTTGAGATGTGATGACTCAATAGCATTTTGTCTTGACTGTTGAGGAGCAAGCAGTTTTTTTCCCCCATACTATTTGTGTAGTGTTATTTAGTGTAGGGTTAATCTTATGAGTATAAAGTTGATTGAAAATAGATCTTAGTGAAAAATAAGAACAGGAATAGAAGAGGGAGAAGGAGCTGGCGCCGCGGCTCACTAGGCTAATCCTCCGCCTTGCAGCGCCGGCACACTGGGTTCTAGTCCCAGTTGGGGCGCCGGATTCTGTCCCGGTTGCCCCTCTTCCAGGCCAGCTCTCTGCTGTGGCCAGGGAGTGCAGTGGAGGATGGCCCAAGGCCTTGGGCCCTGCACCCCATGGGAAACCAGGATAAGTATCTGGCTCCTGCCATCGGATCAGCGGAGCGCCAGCCGTGGAGGCCATTGGAGGGTGAACCAATGGCAAAAAGGAAGACCTTTCTCTCTGTATCTTTCTCTCTCTCACTGTCCACTCTGCCTGTCAAAAATAAATAAATTAATTAAAAAAAAAAAAAAAAAGAAGAGGGAGAAAGAAGAATGGTAGGAACACAGGTGAAAGGGAGGGTTGAGTGGGAAGAATCATTATGTTCCTAAGTTTCTATATATGAAATTCATGAAGTTCGTATACCTTAAAAAAGAAGTTTTTAGGCAAAAAATAAAATAAAATAGTGAGATTTTAAAAAAAGGAATTGTTTAAATAGATGGGGGAATGAAATCCTAAGTAGAAAGGAGAATGAATAAAAGTATGGAAATATAAAGGATCACACACTATTAAGGACTTAAACCAGTGTTGGGAATGAGGAGGAAGTGGTAAAAGCTGAGGCTGATAAGGAAGGTTGGAACTGGATAGTAAAGATCTTCGCATGATTTGAAAATTAGCTTAAGACTTTATTCTGTAGGTAGCAGAGAACCATTTGATAAGCAGATTTCCCATCAAGAGAGAAAAAAATCAAGACCAATTAGGAAAGGGGGCTCTCAACAAGACAGCAGCAGTCGAAGTAAGGAGGAAAGGATGGACTTCACAAATATCCCCCCTTTTGAAATAGAAAAGACAATGGGTGAGAAAGCATTGACATAGTGATAGTGAGAATGAGCAATAAATCTGTGGTCATTCGCTTGTGTTCCAGGTTACAAATAAGTCACCCAAGAGAGGAAGGTAGACCTGGATCATAGAAACCACAGTGTTCTCGAGAAGATCAATAAGCTTTTAAACTAAAAAAAACATTTAACTAATAGAAACAAGACTGTTAACACAAAACTTTCCAGTTATAATCTAAGCCAAAACTATAAAACATATACAGGCAGTAGTGTTACTTGACTATCATCTTCAGCTATGTGCTATGAAGATTGTGCCTTGTCAGGAACAACCAACTTCTACCCATACCAGTCTACTGAAGCCAGCCTCTCAAGCTGAGGTGTTCAGTTGTATTTTACTTTCAAATTCTTCAGGGGAAAAAAATGTAAAGCCTATAAGGCAAATTACTATCTGTTAAACTTAGATGTTGGGTATACCACATCATGTGCTCTACTTTCCATATGTTTGAATTTTTCATAATGAAGACAGTGGGGTGAAAAAAGAGAAGAAAAAATGTATCATGTTTTGTTATTGAGGTTATGAATTTATCACCTTTTATTTCCATTACAAATATAAGCTGAATGTAAGTTAAAATTTTTTTGTTTTACAAACATGACCCTGTGATTCCATTCCTAACAGACCCAAGAGAAATGAAAATATTATCCACACAAAAAATTCAAACATGAATTTTATGAAATTATTCATGAAAGCCAAAAGTACCCATAAATTTGAGTGCATAAAGAAAATGTGGTATACCCACATAAAAGAATACACCATAATAAATATACCATAGAAAGAAATGAAGTATTGATATATGCTACAACATGGTTGAACCTCAAAAACATGCTAAGTAAATTACTCACAAAAAGACTTGCATATATTTGATTTACACAGAATGTCCAGAACAGGCTAATCTACAAATGTAAAATGTAGTTTTTAGGGCTGATCATCATGAAAAACAGGGAGTCCCTATTAACTGCCAGAGGATTTCTACTTCACAGTAATGAAAATGGAAATTCATCATGGTGGTAGTTGCATAACTCTGTGAATATATTTTTTTAAAACCCAATGAACTCTATGCTTTAAATAGGAAAATTCTATAATGTGAATTATATCACGATAAAGCTGTTATTTTAAAAAACAAAGTCAGTGGAGATCTAGCCATGAAGCCTAATAATTTTTCTCAGTCCTGACCTCCACATTCTGTAGCTCTCAGCACCACTAAATACTCCTCTATTCAGATCTTATTATTTATGTGAAATTCTACTTTCCAATTCTCCATCCAATATTCCCATTTCCCCATATCCTGGTCCCTTTAACTAACCGAAAGTACTGTTCTTTTGCATCTTTTCCTTCTACACTATATCCTATAACAATGTCTTGGCTTCAACTAAAACCCCAGCCTCATACTTGTTCTCATCCTTTTCCTAACTATTTTATCCCTTGTAGGCTTTGTTTCAATAACACCTAAAAAAATGCACTATTTCTCAAATTTAACTCACAAAAGTAGTACTGGTCATCTACTGAGAACTTCCTATTTTGACTCTCACAACTATACAAAGTAGTTTAACTGATTTCACAGATGAGAAAACAGATGTTTAAAAAAATTCAGTGCTAATTCATATTAGCCATTAGATTACTTTTCTCTTTCAACTCACCAGCTTCCTGACCAATCTGTTTCTCTCCTTCTGTGCCTCTGTTCTATTAACAACATACTATGGTATAGGTTTAAAACCTTTTTTTTTTTTTTTTAATCAATTTCTCTTTTATTCCTCCCATTCCATAGTTGCTGGGTTTGGTGAGTTCCATCTGTTCTCTATTCCTATTGCCATTATGATAGTTTAGAAGAGTTCCTCAGGACAGTACTAATCTCTTGGAACTGAAAAATACTCTAAGTTTTAAATTCAAAACTCATTTATGTGTTTAAAGTGCCGATGATAAAATTTATGAACTGTTTGACACTAATAAAACTGGCTTTCAACATAGATGTCTTATGAAATTAACTAAATCTCACTTCATCTTGTGAAAGGTTCTTTTTACTTACAGACTTACCTTTAGATGGATCACCCAGAGTGGTAATAGAACTGCTGCCAACACAGAGTCCACGCTGACATACCAATTTTGCCTTCAAACAAAAGATACTACTTTGCTTATTATCAGTCTTTAGGGAGGCAATGAAATAATGCTATAATCTAAACGCTTTAAAATAAATAAAGGATCCATTCACTCTATGTATTCATGGCACAAAGCAAGCCTATATACAACAATCAAGTTTTAATTAATAGTCCAAAGTTTTTCATAAAATATACCATTTCTATGAATAAAATTGTCACTAGTAAAACCAAATTAAACAAAGTCACAAGTAAATCCTCTCTTGAAGATTTCTTCTCCAGTTATAGCTTTAGAACACTAAATCTGAAAACGTCTTATCTCCAAACGTCATTTTTAGTGTGAACCCAGAGCACATTTTATTTGGATTTGATGACTAAATTTAAAAGGACTAAATTCTTCTAGCATTACTATATAATCCTTGCATCATTAATTATTCTTTAAGCTAACTACATTTTTTCTTTGAAATTATTAATTGAAAAGCAGAGTCACAGAGAGAGAGACAGAAACAAAGCTCCTCCATCCAACTGGCCCACTCCACAAATAGCCAAAAATGGCTGGGGCAGGGCCAGGCTGAAGCCAGGAGCCTGGAACTCCAACTGAGTCTCCCACTTGTGTGGCAGGGGCCTAAGCACTTGGGACCTCTTTTCCACTGCTTTCATAGGCATACCAGCAAGGAACAGCCAAACCATAGATCATATGGAATGCCAGCACCACAGGTGGTGTCCCAACCTGCTGAGCCACAACGCTAGCCTTGTGCTTCTCTATAAACTATTTTTTTAAAGATTTATTTATTTGAAAGTCAGAATTACACACAGAGAGATGGAGAGGCAGAGAGAGGCAGAGAGAGAGAGAGGGTCTTCCATCCGCTGGTTCACTCCCCAATTGGCCACAACAGCCAGAGCTGCACCAATCCGAAGACAGAAGCCAGGAGCTTCTTCCGGGTCTCCCATGCAGGTGCAGGGGCCCAAGGACTTGGGCTATCTCCTACTGTTTCCCCAGGCCATAGCAGAGAGCTGGATCAGAGGTGAAGCAGCCAGGACTCGAACCAGCGCACTTACAGGATGCCAGCACTGCAGGCAGTGGCTTTACCCAATATGCCATAGCACTGGCCCCTCTCTATAAACTATTAACCCAGCCTAAGTTTGTATCTCAGAATTATTTTCAGCTTTGATGATAATCTCTGGTATTATTTAAATTGTTATCTAAGTAACCATACACATCTTTGGATGCATACCCTATATACCATAATTTCCTTCTCCCACAATTTAGATTCTGGCAATAATATACATGTTCAATCTTCAAAGAAAGCATGAAACAATTCCATTTAACTAGAATGTTGAAAATATTTACCTCAGTCCCAAAAACATGTAATTTAAACTTGAAACTCCTTTATAGGAAACCAAAAAAATCTATGCAATGATGAATCAGAATAGATAATTGTCAATTCACTTTATTAAAGGACAATACTGTCATTAAAGAAATCTATTTGAATCCAAATCTTACTGGAAGTTTAGAAACATTAAAATAAGAGTAATCATGAAAAGTCACAAAAATTAAATCTCTGTTATGACTGGCTTTCATTTTCATTTACACTGCTATGAAACTAAGTAACAAAAAGTAATGATGAATTGGTACTCTTATAGATTTATAGAACTGGAACACCAGTATTTAAGGTTAATGATACAATGAATTTTGTACATTAATACCACAGAACAAATTTTCTATAACCTAATTCCCTTACCTGGTTTTCCGTTTCAAACAGAAGAAACCCGTAAGTTTCTTGAAGTTCTTCTGGAGTATAATTACTGGCCTTTTTTTGTTGGTAAAAGTTTCTGTACTGTATAAAGAAAATAACCAAATGCTATAAATATACTATTTTCTCCTGCCAATTAAACATTTAAATGTATCATCTGAATTCCTCCTGGAAATCTCTCTCTCTCCCTCTCTCTCTCTTTTAAATGAATAAAAGACTAATAATATTGTTTTTCTATTCCCTAGAATATATTACTTTCTAAGTAGATATTCCTAATAATCTGCTGTCTCCTCTGAAAAAATGTTAGCTAAAAAGTACTAGGCTTATATATCAAAAATTATGGGTATACTTAATTTAAATCTAGAACATGTACCAAGCACCTCACCTCATTTAAGAAAATGTCATTTTTCACCAAAGTCACTTGACTGTACTGAAAACCAGGCTCAGATGCAGAGTCCAAGTAAGAAGTATGAAGAAGTGAAACTGCCCTCTGGAAGACAGAGTTTGAATTCAAGGACACTTTCTTGAAAACTGTAAAACACAAACAGAAATAGAGCAGCTGTTTAAGATAACCAAAAGATAGGGTAAAGAGGGGCATGTTGACTTAATGTCAACCATTCTTTTCCTGGATGACTTAAGAATTTCATTATGTGCCAGCACCGTGGCTCACTAGGCTAATCCTCCGCCTTGCGGCGATGGCACACCAGGTTCTAGTCCCGGTCAGGGCGCCGGATTCTGTACCGGTTGCCCCTCTTCCAGGCCAGCTCTGCTGTGGCCAGGGAGTGCAGTGGAGGATGGCCCAAGTCCTTGGGCCCTGCACCCCTTGGGAGACCAGGAAAAGCACCTGGCTCCTGCCATCGGATAAGCGCAGTGCGCCGGCTGCAGCGTGCCGGCCGCGGCGGCCATTGGAGGGTGAACCAACGGCAAAGGAAGACCTTTCTCTCTGTCTCTCTCTCACTGTCCACTGCCAACGGCAAAGGAAGACCTTTCTCTCTGTCTCTCTTTCACTGTCCACTCTGCCTGTCAAAAAATTAAAAAAAAAAAAAAGAATTCCATTATGTTACAGTTAAAATATCTGTACTATCAATACATTTTAAAAGGCCCCTCATGTGGAAAAACAAAAACTAAATAAATTGTATCTAAAGGTGAATTACTTTTAATACAGGAACTAAAATATACCCTAAAATATGTCTTGCCAGACCCATTATGCCTTTTGGTTTTAACCACAGTTGGTCAAAAGCAGATGCAACTGTAGTTTCGCGGTGGAAGTTAACAATTGCTTGGACCAGTGTTTCTCACCTTTAGTTTTTTAAAAACTGTGCTACATTCTGATAAATCTACCCTTCCAAACTTCTCATCAAATCCCCAAATAAGTATGTTAAGTTCCTTTCAAGGGCCCAACTACTGCTTAGTCCTCAAACACATTACAAATCATTGTTTCTCTAACCAAGAGGAATCTTTTCAATTCTACTGTCTATGGATTGTATTGCATTTTTCATTTTATAAAACTATATTACATTTTTTGAAAGTGTTTGTTTCTAACTACATCCATGTACTAGATTGGATTCAATAGTTCTCTTGACTGCCTCTTTGTGTCTTTTGATTTCTTTTTCACTTCAGCAAGAAGCCTACAACTACTCAGAACATGTAACCATTTGAACTATTTTACTCTCTTCTATTTGTATTCTTTATACTCTCTTTATCAGAGTTGTTAGAGTGTTTTACAAAAACCTATTATGTACAAGTAAGGCGAATGAAACGATTTACTTAGCACTGGAAATTTGCATCTTATGATATAAATAAGTACAATATTGCTTGTTACTTTTACCAAAATTATGCCTACTACATTAAAACTCAAAATTTAAGGAAAAATGCACTTTAATTAAACTTATAGACAAAACATACACAAAAATTAGACTATCACAGAAGTGATAAGTATTTTACTAAACTCAACCTGAACTAAACCATTCTAATACTTCCAAGACAGGAGAAAAAAGGATGAAATGTTTAAAAATATCCTAGAGCTGGTGCACCATATCTATCTACTGTTCTATGTTTCACTTTTACATTTGCTCAGTTTCACTTTCTCCTTCAATACCAGTGTACCAGTCCGTAAAAACATGGATATTCTGAACAGATTTAAATAGTAAAATATCCACAAATGTATTACTAAAAAAAAATCTAGGAATCCTGTGTATTTTCAAATTTATCTACAAATAATATGCACTCCTAGCCTAAACACCTTCAATGCCAGCCATCCCAAATGGGCACCAGTTGGAGTCCTAACTGCTCCACTTCTGATCCAGCTCCTTGCTAATGAGGCTAGGAAAGTAGCAGAGGATGGCCCAAGTCCTTGGGCCCCTGCCCCCTTGTAGGAGACCAAGATGAAGCTCCTGGCTCCTGGCTTTGGCCTAACCCAGCCCTAGCCGTTGTGGCCATTTGGGGAGTAAAAGAGCAAATGGAGTATCTCTCTCTCCCTTTCTCTCTCTGTAGCTCTTTCAAATGAATAAAATAAATCTTTAAAAAAATCCTTTAGAATCCAGAATTTTGGAAACTGTAATATTTAATATAAATTTATTTATTTTCATTTTTATTAGAAAGAGACACAGAGAGAGCTCTTTCATCTACTGGTTCACTCTTCAGATGCCTGTAGCAGCCAGGGCTGGGTTAGGCAAAGCCAGTGGCCTGGAATTCTGTATCTGGGTCTCTCACATGGGTTGCAGGAACCCAAGTACTTGAGCCTTTATCTGCTGTCTACAGGGTGCACATTAGCAGGAAGTTGGGTCAGAAATGGAGTATCGAGGATTTGAACCAGGTACTCCAACATATGATGCAGACGTCCCAAGTAGAACCTTAACCGCTACGTTGTAATAATCTCTCCTATATTTAACAGTTTTATTAAACCAAGATGGGGCAGGGCATTTGACACAGCAGTTAAGATACCAGTTGGGGCACTTGCATTCTATGTTAGTATGCCTGGACTCAAATCCTAGCTCCACTCCTGATTTCAGCTTCCTGCTAATGAATACCCTTGGAGGAAGCAGGTGATGATTCAAGTAGTTGGATCCTTGCCACTCACTTGGGAAACCTGGATTAGACAGCTGCTTGAGGACTACGTCAGTAAATGGGAACTCTTTCTTTGTGCCTCAAACAAAAAAAAAGCAAGATAATTTCAAAAACCTATATACAGTTTGATGCCCAGTATATGAGAAGTATGTTAATAGTGACACAAAAGTAAAAAAAAAAAATCAATAGCTTTGCCAGTGAAGACTACGATTATTTACTTCTCTGAATTCTGTAACATATTAATGGGTAGGAACAGATTAAGCTTGGGAAGTACTGAATCCTGCAAATATCCCTATTTTGAGCATCATAATGCACAATAGTAAACGGAAAACAGTAAGAGATGGGGCAATTAAAAAAAAAAACTAACAGTGTTTCCCAACTACATGTGGTCAGTAAACACTTTATTTATTAAACATCAGTACGGGGAATACTGTTCCACAAAGCTATGAATACATGTAATACAGCTATGAACAAACATGGAGAAACAAGGAGCAAATGAATTATTGCTGTTTGTATATTATTTCCAAAACTATTTATTTATAGTTGAAGATGCTTTCCCCTTTAGGTTAGCATTCTCCAAATAGCAATATATTTATAAAGTTATAATTTTATTGTTACCAGAAGAATGCCCAAAGAAAAGTTGTTGGAAACACCATAGCCAATTTTTAGTATTCATGACTTCAATCATATTCTCAAGAGGTATATGCTTGGGGCTGGTGCCATGGCATAGTAGGTTAAGAATCTGCCTGAGGTGTCGGCATCCCATGTGAGTACTAGTTCAAGTCCCAGCTGCTCCACTTCCAATCCAGCTCCATGCTGATAGCCTAGGAAAGCAGTAGAAAATGGCCCAAGTGCTTGGCCCCCTGCACCCACATGGGAGACCAGGAAAAAGCTCCTGGCTCCTGGCTTCAGATCGGCCTAGCTCCGGCCATTGTGGCCATTTGGGGAGTAAACCAGCGGATGGAAGACCTCTCTCTCTGTTTCTTTCTCTGTCTGTAGCTATGCCTCTCAAGAAAATTTTTTTAAAAAAAAAATAGAATAGGCTCTCTGTTCTTTATACAATATATTTTCATTTATAATTAGTGCATTAAGAATACAAACCCTCTGTAAATGAATAGCCTTACTTTTGTTAAGCAATTCCCATAGCTTTATTTAAACATGAAAGGTTATCAGAGCATTAAGAAAATGAAGAAAGGGCTATTCAACAAACTTAAGACATTTAATAAGATAACTTGAAAAGTACTGGCTATATAGTAGTAAGAATATCTCTTAGGGCTTAAGTGAGCAGTAGAGTGCACATGGGAAAAAGTTAAGTTCAATCACAATGGCTATGGAAATCAAGTTTTCTGCAGCACCTGGACTAGGACACACAGTTCTGTTATCTGTATGTTGTCTTTTTTTTTTTTTTTACTTACTTGACAGGTAGAGTTAGGCAGTGAGAGAAAGAGACAGAGAGAAAGGTGTTCCTTCAACTGGTTCACTCCTCAAATGGCCGCTGCAGCCGGCGCTGCGCCGATCCGAAGCCAGGAGCCAGGTGATTCTTCCTGGTCTCCCATGCGGGTGCAGGGGCCTAAGCAGTGCTTGGGCCATCCTCCACTTCCCTCTCAGGCCACAGGACAGAGCTGGACTGGAAGAGGGGCAGCCGGGACTAGAACCCAGCGCCCATATGGGATGCTGGTGCCGAAAGGCAGAAGATTAGCCAAGTGAGCCACAGCTCCTGCCCCGTGAACGTTCAGTCTTAAAGTTCAGCTTGATACAGGATGGATTCTAATTAAAATGTTCAGCAAAAACCTCCCTCCTATCAAAACTCATCACAGAAATACTGGCAGGGACTGGTTTGAGACACTTATTTCTCTTTTTAATTTCTGATAATAGGGATGAGAAAATTCTAAAATAGCTTCCCATATGCCATGCCACACACCTATTTTCCACCCAATACACAACTGATCCGAAAGCAGCTGATGAGATAAACTAATGCCAACTTACGTGTAACAATAATTCTTTAAAAACTAGCTGCTTCAGGGACCAGTGCTGTGGCATAGCGGGTAAAGCCACCACCTGCAGTGGTGCCATATGGGCGCCGTTCTGGTCCTGGCTGCTCCACTTCCAATCCAGCTCTCTGTTATGGCTTGGGAAAGCAGAAGAAGAAAGCCCAAGTCCTTGGGCCCCTGCGCCCACATGGGAGACCTGGAGGAAGCTCCTGGCTCCTGGCTTCAGATCAACGCAGCTCTGGCCATTGCGGCCCACTGGGAAGTGAACCAGCGGATGGAAGACCTCTCTCTCTCTCTCTCTCTCTCTCTCTCTCTGCCTATCTTTTTCTCTCTGTGTAACTTTCATAAAAGAAAAAGCTACTTGTACATCTCTGCATAACTTTCATGACCACATCTCTCTACAGAAGGATTATATCCCACATCTGTTAATACTAAAGATGTATAAATATTCCATCAGATCAAAATAAGCCATTTGATAGTTGTTGACAAAACAGTCCATTCCTTAAACACTTAATCCTACATGTATTACTTTTAAGATATTAAGGGATAACTGGTTTAAGATAAATACAAATAATGATGTTTTAGTAATAAAATAAAATAAAATCATGTATTTCAAGGTACCCTTAAGTAATATACAGAGGATGGGAAACCAAACTGTTAATAATGACTAGAGCAATGATACATATTACTGCAATTCAGGCTTTTCTTACAGCAACATTTTACTTACACCATTTAAAATGTCTCTATTCAAAAATAAAATTAAGTCATAATTTCAAGGAAATATAAATAGAAGAAAATAACTTTTAAGATGCAATGTGAAAACTTAATCTTGTTAATGAGTATAAAAGCGCCATTGCTACTGGAAATTCTAATTTTAAAAAAGTGCTTTTGTTTTACATGATCTAAATTAAAACTAAAAAAATTGCTATTCCATTTTGTATTCAATATTAATAATTTATAGGACTTAGTTTAATACCTACTCTTTTCTGATATGAACCCTGTCTCGATCTTCTCTAAAAGAGAATGTAGCTGAGAGGGTGGTCTTAGTTCATTTTCACCATATATACCCTCAGAATCCTTGACACAGTTCTGTCCTTTGTTAATGTCATAAATGCTAAAGTGAAAAAAGAAAAACAAACCACAAAGTTAATACTTCCATTTAAAGTAAATCTACTCTTAAACTTTTTTTTGAGTTTCTAATTCACATTAAAAATACTATTTTGCTTATTTACCTCCTTTGACAAGTTTCCATAACTAAGGATTAAATCTGCTCTATGAGCAGAAATACAACATAATCTAAAATGCTTTTCCTTTCGAAGTAATTAGCTTCCAAAGAAAATTATACAGAGAAATAAATTATGCTTACAAGAATCACTTCTGCCTCACTATAAAGAACATATTCCATAATGAAAAGGTCATACCTGGTTGAAGATAACAAAAGAAAGCAAGCAAAATATCAAGAGCACGATGCACTAGATGAATAGTGGTGCAACCAACCAATTTCATGGACATGGAGATATGTTAAAAAAAAAAAAAAAACAGCCTTGTAACTTGAAATCTGGGTAGGCATTCAAATGATAAAGAAGCCCCAAAAGGAATGGTCAAGCATGGATGTTTTCTAAATAGTACAAACAGTCTGAGCAAATGCATAGGTATGAACATGATATATTGAAGAAACTACAAGTAGCTTAATGTGACTGATTAAGAAGAGGGGAGAATAAAAGCAAGTAAGGAGATTAAAAGATGGTAAGGTAGGAACTAGCATTGTAGCATACTGGGTAAAACCTCCACCTGTGACCGGCATCCCAAATGGCACTGGTTCGTTTTCTGGCTGCTTCACTTCCAGTCCAGCTCCCTGCTAATAGTCGGGGAAAAGTAGCAGAAGACAGCCCAAGTGCTTGGGCCCCTGCCACCCATGTGGGAGACCCAGAAGAAGCTCCTGGTTCCTAGCTTCAGCCTGGCCTAACCTAGGCTGTTGTAGCCATCTGGTGACTGAACCAGAAGTTTGGAAATACCTCTATCACTGTGTATCTCTCCCTCTCTCTGAAGCTCTTTCAAATAAATAAATCTTTTACTATGTCCTAAACAATTATTGAGAATTTCAACATGCTTTACAAGAACAGCACAAATAGCACAATCCTTTTTCAAAAAGGCTATGAAGTAGAACTTTGTGAATATATTCAGGATTGTTTAGAAAATATAGCTATATTTTTGTTAATTCATTAAGCAAATAAGTTACTTATGTCAAGAAGGGACAATTACATTGGGAATGAGGAGACCAGAATTTTGGTGGTGCAGGCTCTTCCATTAAAATGATGGAGACTTTCATGCGACATACCATTGACTGGTTTTCTAAAAACAGAGTCACCTTTCCTTTTTCTTCAACAAAATCACTTTTTATTTTTTTAAGATATCAGTTAATCAATACTGTGCTTTAGTCTGAATTTGTGAGAGGAAACCTAGTATAAACTCATCATGGTAATTCTACACTCTTTGGCCAGTGATTATTTTAGTAATAAACATGTTGCTCAATTCTGGTCAGTGCGATACCAATGTAAGTCTACAGGAAGAATTCTGGGAAAGTTTTCTTCCAAAAGGACAGGAAGAAAAGAAACACCCCTCTTGCCTCCAGCTTATTCATCTAGCATTGGGGCCTTTCTAAAGATGTGTTGCCTGGAACTCCTTACAACCAAGACAGAAAAGAACAATGAAGATGAAAACAGAAGAGACAGATGGTTAACTACTAAAATAACTAACCTGTAGCTACAGTTTTAATTTTTTTGATATATGAAATAAAAAATAGTCCTTATTGCTTAAACAATTTGTATTGGTAGTTGACAGCACAATAACTGATGGGTTTTGTTTAATTAGTTATATTATTTAAGACCTCATTTCCTTGTAATTAGCTTTTCTAAGGTTCCTTTCAGTTCTAACACTGTGATTTCGTTGTTTCACTGAAGGTTTGTTATGCACGAGGCACTGTGCAATGGTGCACTGCACTAGATAGCAAATGCCTTTTTTATTTGTGCCACGCATATAGACATTTTATTATTTATTATCAAGGACAACACTGTTACTAGTGACAACAATAGCAAGCTATGTTCCAGGCATCACTTGCCAAGCACTTCAACTTCAGCCGTATCTTCTGGTATAACTATGTTTCTCAATAAAATGTTTATATAAATTCTAGATATTCCTTTAATGAAAAACATCTCTCTCTACACTATAAAAACCTCCATATTCTTCTGGTCTATCCTCTCATATTATATTTATATTACTGTTATATTTATATTCCATATTTCATTATTAAATTGAATGGCTCAGGGCTGAGTCACTTTGGGTAGTCCCTTTCTCAGCCCATGTTTTGTTTTTCTGAATTTAAAACTGCTTAAATTTCAGATACCAATCATTAGTCAACTTGAAATTCTCCTATAAGACTAAAAACATTCTCTGAATAGAGACAGATATAAATTGTTTCTGAGGGGGAGGCACCCTGGGGAACAATTATGTCCTCTAGCTTCAGTTTGGACTTGTATCCTCTGATACTACTGCATACCTTTGTGACCTCACTGGGGAATGCTGAGACACAAAGTTGTCTATAAATTCATACTATCCCAGTTTGCAAAAATCAATGATCTGATTGTAAAACTTAAATAGGATTCCAAAGGATTCAAGACTGCCAAAACAGTTTTGAAAAAAGAACAACCATGTATCATTGTTGTATGACTGGATAAACCATGGCATAATTATTTAACATACTAATATTCAGCAATAAAAAACTGATCCATGAATCTCAAAAACAATAAACGAGGCAAAATAAGTCAGACATGAGTACACATTGAGAAATATCCTATTAAGTTCTGGAACCAGTAAAATTAATCTGTTGTGATAAAATTCTTATCAGTGGTTGCCTGGGACAGGGATAGAGAAATTGCAAGTGGGGGGAGCACACGGTAACTTTCTGGGGTGATATAGGGTGACAGAAATGTCCTGTATTTTTATTGGTATGGTGGTAAATGTAAAATAATGCATACATTTACCAAAATCAACTGAATTGTACTTAAAATGTTCATTTTATTGCATGTAAACTGTATTTCAATAAAGTTGAACCAGAAAAACAAGCCAAAACAAAACACCCTGATGAGTATATATTTGGACACAAGGGAAATCCTTACAGTAAAGGTGAGCATCCCTAAAATGAAAATCCAAAATACTCTACACTCTTGAAACTCTGAGTACCAGCATGATACCACAAGTGGAAAATTCTACACTTGACCTCTCAAGAAGGTTCATAATCAAAATGCCAGTATACTAAAAATACTGTACATAATTACTTTCAAGCTTTGTGGATAATGTGTACATGAAACACAAATGAATTTTAGACTTGGGTGCCATCCTCAAAATATCTCATTTTATATACATGCAAATATTTCACAATCCAAAAAAAAAATCTAAATTCAAAATTGTATTGATTCCAAGCATTTTGGATAAAGGATGCTATAGTTAAAAATCTGGGGGCTGGTGCTGTGGCGCAGAGGGTAAAGCTGCCACCTGCAGTGCCAGAATCCCATATGGGTGCCTGATTGAGTCCTGGATGCTCTACTTCCAATCCAGCTCTCTGCTACGGCTTGGGAAACCAACGGAAGATGGCCCAAAGACCCCTGCACCCACATGGAAGACCAGGAAGAAACTTCCAGCTCATGGCTTCAGATTGGGCAGCTCCAGTCATTGCAGTCATATGAGGAGTGAACCAGCAGATGGAAGACCTCTCTCTCTGCCTCTCTGTAATTCTGCCTTTCAAATAAATAAATATTTTTTAAAAATCTGATAGTGTACAGAACACAAGTAAAATCACAAAACATAGTAAAATTACAACGTAATCACAAAATAACCTCATGAGACCCTTTGTTTGGGGACTTAAACAGCAGACAGAAAATCTGTCAGTCTCTGTCTCTTTCAAAGAAATAAAAACTTTTTAAAATTTCAAAGTTTGGGGCCGGCACGGTGCTAGAGTAGGTTAATCCTCAGCCTGTGTCGCCAGCATCCCATATGGGCATCAATTCTAGTCCCGGCAGCTCCTCTTCCAATCCAGCTCTCTGCTGTGGCCTGGGAAAGCAGTAGAGGATGGCTCAAGTCCCTGGGCCCCTGCACCTACATGGGAGACCTGAAGAAACTCCTGACTCTTGGCTTCAGATTGGCTCAGCTCCGGCCGTTGCGGCCATTAGGGGAGTGAACCAGCAGACGGAAGACCTTTCTCTCTGTCTCTCCCTCTCACTGTCTGTAACTCTACCTCTCAAATAAATAAATAAAATCTTAAAAAAAATTTTTTTCAAAGTTTTTACCAGGAAGCTAGACCAGTTTTCCTGGAACATGTGTCTTGTCATTAGATTCAAATCTTTTTCTACTTAAAGGGGGAAAACACCTTGAATTATCTTTCATATGTTAAATTTCATTTCCAGCTTTATGACTTCTGCCACAGTGTTGAGCCTTCCTTACATCATTAGATTCTTGTCATTAGATTCAAATCTTTTTCTACTTAAAGGGGGAAAACACCTTGAATTATCTTTCATATGTTAAATTTCATTTCCAGCTTTATGACTTCTGCCACAGTGTTGAGCCTTCCTTACGTATCTCTAATTTAATCTTTGTCTCTGAAATGATTTAAATTTTACTTCCATTTGTTATCTGTTTTGCTGGTGTCCATTTCACATCCTACTGCTCTCTGGCTGTCTTCCTTGAGTTCTTGTATTTCTGCTTTACAGTGTATCTTCATAACTTCTGTTTCATTATAACAGTTTTAATACAATTGTATTGAGATACAACTTGCATAACTTACAATTCACCTATATAAAGTGTACAACTCAATGGCTTTTATTATTTCCAAGTTGTGCAATCTTCATAAATTTTTTACCCACAATCAATTTTAGAATATTCTTATAAGCCCAAAAAGAAACTTTTTGCCATCCTCCTCTTCCCTCATCATTTTCCAGGTCAGGTAACCACTTATCTACTTTCTCTCTCTCTCTCTCTCTCTCTCTCTCTCTCTCTCTCTATATATATATATATATGCGCTTATTCCATATCATTTCATGTAAATGAAATCATACACTTTGTAATGCATGACTGGATTCACTTACAGAGCATAATGTTTTTGAAGTTTAGTGATGTTGAAGCATCTAACAATTTATTTCATAACTTTCTAAGACTTAATAATATCCCACTTTCTGAACATATAGTAGTTCCTCTTATCTGTAGTTTGGCTCTCCTTTGTTTCAATATAGAAACATGTTTATTCTATCAAGTATAGAATATATTAGCTGAAGTTTTAAATAAGCATAAACATAACTTGGGAGAAATATAACTTTTCCCCTTGGAGAAAAAAAATCCACAGCCCTAAGTAGCAACAAGTCATAGTTTTTCTTTAAATGAAAAAAAGGGAAACAAAAATAGTTATGTCCCATACGTGAAAAAAAATTATAAACAGACCCATAAAACAAAGTATCCCTATTAAAAATGCTGAATGAGTAAAGTATGATTTCATAGAAATTTGTGTAAGTTTTGCCATGTATAAAAGCTTAAATATTTTTTCTAGGTAAAGCAAAAAGGCTTTAAAAAAGTAAGGTACTTCTTGCTATATCTAAAGAAGTCCATTTGGAATCACTGACATTTCAAAAGGTGATCTTAACTACTGTAGAGACATACACACAGTCAGAAGTAGGGTCATCTCTCCAGCATTTCTGCAAAGGTTCCACTCTTATACAATCCAATGAGGAGTCAGGGTTGAAAGCATTCAGTCAGTAAACCTCTAAGTACCATACAATCCTCTCCTGTCATCACCTGGTCTAGGCAGCAAAGATCTGACTTGCCCTACCAACACCTCGTTCTCTATACTTGCACCTTAAGGCAAGACACTACACAACACAAAATCATCCATTTTCCCTGGTCTCCACATTCAGGTGAACCTGCCTCATGCAGGGAGGTCTGGGGGGGCCTCCGAAGCAGCACCTGAAAAGACCGAAACCCCTCCTCTCCTCACCTCATGGTGTGTGGGGGAGGGGGCAGTGGCTCCGCGAAGCCGGTGGACCCTCTGGCCCCCTCCCACCGCTGGTGGGGGCCAGTGTGCCACAGGCAGGCAGGGAGGCAGGCAGGCAAGCAGACAGGGGCAGGGAGCTGGTGGCAGGGCGCGGGACCAGCTGCGCCTTTTGAAAGCCAACGAGGGCGGCAGGGGTTCCGCGAGCTGAGCCAGGGAGCATGGCCCCGCCTCAGAGCCTGAGGACCAGTACAGCCATCAGAGTCTAGTTATTCCGCACACCAGCAGATTCAACAGAGCAAATGGACCCTAAAGACTCAGATGGATGTAGTCACTTAAGCAGAGGATGGGGTCTGAGAGCCCAGTGCCCTTGACCTGTTTCTTGGATGTCCCACAATAACGTTTTTTTAGTGCTTACTTTACTGTGATCACCCCAAGTTCTAATTTCCTCAAGTGTCCTGCCTGAAAGTACAAATAAGGATGCCAGATTGCAAATCATGGGTCTAATCCTAAATCCATGTTATTTTCACTACAGTGATGCCAAGTTGGTCTCACTGTCCCACTACTGCCCATGTAGCCTCACCAGCTATGGTTTGGGGGGGGGGGGGGTATTTTAAAATAAAAAAACTTCTGTCAAATATGGCTTTTTTTTCCCTTTTCTATGAAGTAGTTTATTTATGTTTTTTTGTTTTTGTTTTTCACAGAAACCTTTAATTTAAGATATACAAACTTCATGCATTTCATAAATACAACTTTAGGAACATAGTGATTCTTCCCACCCTTCTTCCTCCTCCCTGTCCTATTCCCATTCTTATTTTTTACTAAGATCTATTTCCTAATAACTTTATACACATAAGATTAACTCTATACTAAGTAAAGAGTTCAAACAGTATTAAAAATAAAAAAAAAAAACCTGTCATTTATCCTCAGAGGATGTTGATACCTGCACCTGAGAAAGAAATGGGGTGCTCCCCCCTTCCACTAAGCTACGCAGCCTAATAATAGTCACCAAAAATAAAATTAAATCGGGTTGGGAATGGAAGGTGAAGTATTTGGCTCAACCTAAGAATATCTTCACTTCTGATTCATTAACACTGTTTTTAAAAAGTTAAGATACTTACCCAAAGTTTCTAGGAAAACCTAAGTAGGATTTATAAATCATTACCATTATTATGTTGCACAGAACACAATAAAGGATAATTTTAACTCATAAAGCAAATGACTTAAATCCATAAAGAATTATGTAATTAGTTATGTGCTGTTTAAAATAGTAAATTTACTTAGGGTATTTTAGTTTACCCAGTGGAAGAGAAACTGCTTTTTGAAAAACATTTTTTGAGATTATATCCATTGAGTAAAATAAGTTATACCAATGCTATGTACTATGATGTTTTCATTTACCTGTAGCTTGCTTACATTTGGTTTTAATATTCAATTTCTGAACACTGTTTTAATATTCTCAAAATCTATCTAATACAGAGTATTTTTGATAATCAAATTGATGCTTATTATCTTGCACCTACAGAAAGTTTTTTTTTTCACTATGCCATGTAAAAAGGTCAATAAATTATAATACTTTATATATTCAAGATTATGCAAATTTTATTAGAATGATACCAAAGTTTATATGGTGATTCTTTTAGACATCTATTTAAAGGTACAGACCATTGTCCTGGGTCCTCATTAAACTGGGTTTATGAATTTGTGCCTACTTTAAAATGTCAATCTTTGATAAAATGGTGCAAACTCATGATAAGTAGTTTTATTCCTCTTAAGGATAAATTTTTCTCCATTACAATTACATTTTAAAACTTGTCTTTGGATTCTCTCAAGTATTTACATGCAAGTATCATAGAAGAAAAAGTAAAATCTGGTCCAGGCCAGAACAGAGCTAATTTTTGTCACCATCCCTAGACATGCTCGATCCCAAATACCCTCGGCACAAGTAAGGAGGATATAAGAGATAAAGTAGGTACCTTAACTGGACAAACTAGACCTTAGGAGTTGAGTCTTGAAAATTACTTCTCTTAATGAGGGAGCAGGTGTTCAAGACAGATTTGAAACAGGGTTTATTTCACCATGCCAAGGAGGACAACGATGCTTTACATAGAATATTAGCAAGGGACTTAGTTCTCCAATTAAATGTTATTATAATATTATTAGGGGAAAACAGCAAGGATACCCCAGATACATCTCTTATGATAAAGGCAGTTATTCTGAAAAGGAACAAAATGCCAATTGCTGGTTCTTTAAAAAACTTAAAAAAAAAAATAGGTACACTTGCAGAAAATAAAATCAGGAGAAAAAGAAAAATTAGAGTTGGGGACAAAGAGGTAAACAAACACAAATACACAGGAGCAATTTCTAAAATTATAAGTAATTTATATCAATAAATTTGAAAACTAGAAAAATGTAATTAACATTGGTTTAAATGGAAGAAATATTTGAATAAACCAGTAACAATGAAAACAGACTGAAAGAAGTAGTCATAATTCTACTCTCTGTTCTAAAAGACCAAATTTATTGTTTTATTTAACAAATGATCAAGAATTCACAAGCCTTTTCTGTTAATAAAATTGTAGAAAACAAAGTGAAAAGAAAATCAAAGATCAGCAGAATATATTTATTGTGTAGATAATAAAAGATTTACTTATACATTAATATAAATGGAATATAAAAATTGAAATTCATATTTCATAAATTATGAAGAGCCAATAAGTGCATTTAAAAACATTTCTAATTTACAGATTTAAGAAGCAAACAATTCCAAAGAAGATGAAGACACAATCCAGTGAAAGCGCTAAAAGCTAAAGAAAAAAAAAAATTAAAAGTAGTCAGAAAGTCAAAAAGGTAGTGACAGATAGACAGGTTATTTCTCATAGCAATAAAAGTAGCCAAAGAAAAAGTAAGAAGGACTTCAGCATGCTGAAAGGAAACAATCACCAACTAAAACTTCTATATCCAGCAAAAACACCTTTCTAGAATAAAAATGAAATAGACACTTTCAGGTGGACAAAAACTAAGAATGTTCATCTTCAACAACCTTCAGTAAAACCCACTTTATTTTTTTTTTTCTTCTGGACAGGCAGAGTCAGACAGTGAGAGAGAAAGGTCTTCCTTTCTGTTGGTTCACCCCCAAATGACCGCCACGGCCGGCACGCTGTGGCTGGCATGCTGCGCCGATCAGAAGCCAGGAGCCAGGTGCTTCCTCCTGGTCTCCCATGCAGGTGCAGAGCCCAAGCACTTGGGCCATCCTCCACTGCCCTCCCTGGCCACAGCAGAGAGCTGGACTGGAAAAGGAGCATCCAGGACAGAATCCGGCACCGCAACCGGGACAGAATCTGGCACCCCAACCGGGACTAGAACCTGGGGTGCCGGCGCCACAGGCGAGTGAGCCGTGGTGCCAGCCAGTAAAACACACTTTAAAGGCTAAACTTCAAGCAGAAGGTAAATTATCGGCCGGCGCCGCGGCTCAATAAGCTAATCCTCCACCTAGCGGCGCCGGCACACTGGGTTCTAGTCCCAGTCGGGGCGCCGGATTCTGTCCCGGTTGCCCCTCTTCCAGTCCAGCTCTCTGCTGTGGCCCGGGAGTGCAGTGGAGGATGGCCCAAGTGCTTGGGCCCTGCACCCCATGGGAGACCAGGAAAAGCACCTGGCTCCTGGCTTCGGATCAGCGCGATGCGCTGGCCGCAGTGCACCGGCCGCGGCAGCCATTGGAGGGTGAACCAATGGCAAAAAGATCTTCCTTTCTCTCTGTCTCCTTCTCTCTCTCACTGTCCACTCTGCCTGTCAAAAAAAAAAAAAAAAAAAAAAGGCCGGTGCCGTGGCTCAATAGGCTAATCCTCCACCTTGCGGCGCCGGCACACCGGGTTCTAGTCCCGGTCAGGGCGCCGGATTCTGTCCCGGTTGCCCCTCTTCCAGGCCAGCTCTCTGCTATGGCCAGGGAGTGCAGTGGAGGATGGCCCAGGTGCTTGGGCCCTGCACCCCATGGGAGACCAGGAAAAGCACCTGGATCCTGGCTCCTGCCATCGGATCAGCGCGGTGCGCCGGCTGCAGCGGCGGCCATTGGAGGGTGAACCAACGGCAAAGGAAGACCTTTCTCTCTGTCTCTCTCTCTCTCACTGTCCACTCAGCCTGTCAAAAATAAAAAATAAAAAAAAAATAAAAAAAAAAGGAAGGGAAATTATCCAAAATGGAAAAAAAAAGAAAATAATGAATAATTTAGAAAGCAATGAATAACAGAGAAAACAATAAAAATGTGAGAAACAAAAGCAAGCACTGATACAGGTTCATTTTTATCTGACAGGAATTTTTAAGATAATTCAATTACAAAGTATTAACATAAAAATCATGATGGGTTGAATGAAATTAAGTTTGTAAGTCTTCCACAGAAAAGTAAAGATATTGGTTAACATTAGATTTTGAAAACTCAAGGTGAGACAGGGTAGAAACAGGTCTCAACTAAACCAAGGCCCTCCCAAGCTGCCATGTATCCACCTCCAGCTTCAAACCAAACAGGAGCAAGAAAGAGTCAGACTCTAACAGCAAAAGACCCCCTTACAGCCCTGTAAAGGACTTCCCTAACCTGCACGCAATGCCCAGAATAGCCCAATGACATTGATATGTGACCCTTCCTGGGGTGACAGCAGGGAGCAACACACCATTTTAATAATGAGTAGCGTGCAAACCAAAGTGCTGCACGCTGAGGGATGGAAAGCACCATACCTCCCCAACCCGATAACAGCAGCTTTTCGGTTCCCAAGGGGAACTAGTCAGTGGAACATCTTCCCACCATGCTGTCTCCCTTTTGTTCCAGTATAAACCCCCAAAAAACGTTTTTGGGTTGCTAATCGGCCTTTTGTCAATTCTCATTACAAGAGAGCCAAAGTATGCCTATTTCTAGGAAAACTATGAAATCACCAAAAGTATATAACTTCCAAAACTAGCAGATGGGGAAAATGGAATACTAAGTTGGTATTAAGAAGAAAGAAAAGAAATTCAGAATAGGACAAATAGAAAACAAGAGCAACTGCATTAAATGTAAATGAGCTATATGTTCCACCTAAAAATATTAAAAACTGCATTTAAAAATGTCAACAGATGATTTCAGAGACTTACCTAAAATATGTAAGTGCAAGTAAATCTAATTATCTCAAAAGTTTAATGAAAAGAAATAAATGGTATGATTCGTTCAAAAGATTAATACTCATATAATGTTTAAAGTATAGGTAAGATGAATCAAAAGAAACTGAGGGCAACAGGAACAGAAATGGTCAACATTAAAAATGAAAAGAAACATAATTATACATGCTTCAGACATTAGAGATACCAAGAGGGCACTTAAACTCAGCTAATAAATACTAAAATTTAGACAAAATAGAGTTCTAGAAAAATTTACCAAACCTAATATAATTTTTAAAAAACTGTGTAATCCTGTAACCACTAAAGAAATTAAATCACTAACCAATCAAGTGCCATGAAGGAAACTTTGGGTCAAGTGAATTCAACTGCAAATTCTACAACTGCTTATCTACAAAGAATAAAGTTAAATTATATTTATCCCCCAAAATGCCCTCAAACAATTTAAGCATACAAAGATGAAATGAAAATCTCTAAAAATTTTTGAGAAATACAGAATATTTTTATAAAGAAGAGACTGATAGATTTGACAACATTAAAATTAAGAACTTTTGCTCATCACAGACTAGAAAAATCAGAGATAAGGTATTTGCAACACATTAATTATTAAAGATTAGTCTTTAGAGTATGTAAAGATACCCTACAACAAAACAACCTAATAAAAAATAGACCAATGAGAAGAAGGCGTGAGAGGGAGGAAGGCCCAACAAATGAAAAGACATTCAAAATTCAGTCATAATAAAATGCAAATTTATATTAAAATGACATACTTTCACTTATCAGATCAAAAAATCCACAAGGTTAGCAATGTATTCTGTTGGAGAAGGCTTTAGGAGAATTGCTTCAGTAAACTGCAATTAGAAGTACAAATTCTCAGCATTTCAAAATCATATAACATTTGACTCAGTAATCCATAACAGAAATTAATCATATATAAAGGCTTGCTTACACACAAAATTAACAAACACTCAATGTTATTCCATGTCCCATTGCCTTCAACAGCAAGACCAGAAACAACCAAATAACCCCTTTACATTAGACTAGCTAAAAACCTGATATAGACACACAAGGAAAATTATGCTTTCCTAAGATGTAGAATGAGGGTATTCTTCCAGCATATATTGCAGGAAAAACGTAGTATAGCAGAAATTAGGGTAAGAAAGGAATATAGTAAGTATACTCAGAAAAGCACTGGAAGGAAGAACAGGATACAAGGAGAAACTAGGAAAGTGGGGATGAGTTGAAGAGGTTCAAGGAAGATTTTTTTCAATATATGCCTTTATGTTTTTAATTATTTAAATAAGTTAATGAATCTTTTAACAGGAAGAGTTCATCAACTTTTATATATAACACATTTCTACAAACTCCTACAAATTAATAAAGCACCCAATACAAAAAGTGAGGAAAATATGAGTAAACTTAACATAAAACATTCAACTGGCTAAAAACATATGAAAAGATCCTTAGCTTTAGCAAGCAGATTAAGGAAGTTTACAACTACATTAATGTATCATTTCATTTCTACCATACTGCCAAAAATTCAAAAGCTGGACAATGCTACATGTGAAGAAAAAAAGGAGTAGAGGGAGATTTCGTTCACTATTGCTGCAAAACCGAAATGACCTTTCTGGAAAAGTCAGATAGTATTTAATAAAGTTGTATACATAGCCTCCCAGGGGATACACCAATTCTACTAGTAATCTGCCTAAGTATTGTTTATTACATTTGGAGCCACGAACAGGAAGAAACCTGGCAGAATTAACTAGAATGCACCAATGTTAGAAATAATTATCATGGGTAACTATATCACATATGCTTATAGTAGACTATAATATTTCAGTGAAAATGAACAAGTTACAGCAGTGGTTCCCAAAGTAGTGATATTGCTAATGCATTTGATTTTTTGATATTATAAGAAGAAATATGTCATTTGGAAGATCTGTATAACCAATACATGGTTATATGAGTGAAAGAGTTCCTCAAAGTACAAGACTAATGATTTTGAATTTTTTTTAAAGATTTTATTTATTTATTTATTTGAGAGAGAGAGTTACAGACAGTGAGAGGTAGAGACAGAGATGTCTTCCTTCTGTTGGTTCACTCCCCAAATGACCGCAACAGTCACAGCTGTGCCGATCCAGGAGCCAGGAGCTTCTTCCTGGTCTCCCATGTGGGTGCAGGGGCCCAAGGATTTGGGCCATCTTCTACTGTTTCCCCAGGCCACAGCAGAGAGCTGGATAGGAAGAGGAGCAGCCGGGACTGGAACCAGCGCCCAAACGGGATGCCAAAGCCACAGGGGGAGGATTAACCTACTGTGCCCCAGGGCTGGCCCCAAAACTAATGAATTTGAATGTCACATAGTGTAAAGTTCATTGGCATGGTTTTAGTTCTACAATGCATCTAACCTTTACAAAACTGTTAGGTTTTGATGAATGTCAAAGAAGAACGTAACTACTTGAAAAAGGTTATTAAAATTTTCCTCCCTTTTTCTATCACTTTGCTGAGGCCAGATTTTTTTCTACACTTCAACCAAAACAATACACTGCAACTGACTGAATGAGGTAGCAGACATGAAACTAGTCATTAAAGGTGACCTTAAAGATATTTGCAAAAAAAATGTGAAACAATGCCACCTGTCACTATTTTTGGGGAGTGGGAGGGAATGATTATTTTATGTTAAGATGTGTGGTGTTTGTTTTTAAAAGGTTACTGATTAATACATATATTTAAAATTATTCAATTCTCATACCTAAGATGGTACTATCATTTGATATACTAGCCATAAACAAAAGACCTTTGGGGTACTCAGCAGTTTTTAAAAAGTCCTCTCATTCTCTCTCTCTCTCTCTCTCTGCCTCTCCTCTCTCTGTGTAACTCTAACTTTCAAATAAATAAATAAATCTTAAAAAAAAGTCCTGAGACAAAAATTTTCTGAATTGGTTTACTACAGGCACATGATTCAACACAGATGAATCTCAGAAACATGACATTTAACAAAAGTAATTCAAAGACCATGAGTACAGTATGAGTCTATTTCAGTAAAGTTCAAAAACAGGTGAGAGTAAAGTTGCTTTAGGGAAGGTAATAACACAAAATTAATGAACACTCTGAGGAATGCAATCTTCCTGAGGTAAACACACATAAAAGTTTTCTAAGGTACTCATCATGTGCTTTTAAGGTGGGTGCACAGATATGCTTTTTAAAACAAAGTACATATTAATAGCGTATTTCACAACAAAATTGTTTTTAAAAGAAACAGGGAGACATACCTATTCTCAGGAAAAAACTCAAAACAATGTCTCTTCTCAAATTAGTCTACAAATTCACTGCAACCACAAACAATATCCCATCAAGACTGTCTATAGTACTTGAAGAGATGATTCTAAATTTCATCTGAAATAAAATGCAAAATAAGAACTAAGAACCCAAAGCTTTTTTTAAATGAAAATATCAAAATATAATATAAACCACACTAAATAAAAAAATATGGTAACAGCTATATGGGTCAAAGAACAGAATTCAGACCCAATAAGCACAAAAGCACAGGATATGACCCAGCCAAAAATGTTCATGTTTCTTAGTCACCAAAAAAGACAAAAATTGAAATGAGATGTTATTTTCCATAGTTAGATGGGTAAAATATTTTAAAAATACTTTCTACCATCCAGTACAGGCTAGTAGAGATGAAAGCACATCTTCTGGCCGGCGCCATGGCTCAATAGGCTAATCCTCCACCTTGCGGCGCCGGCACACCGGGTTCCAGTCCCGGTCGGGGCGCCAAATTCTGTCCTGGTTGCCCCTCTTCCAGTCCAGCTCTCTGCTGTGGCCCGGGAGTGCAGTGGAGGATGGCCCAAGTGCTTGGGCCCTGCACCCCATGGGAGACCAGGAAAAGCACCTGGCTCCTGGCTTCGGATCAGCACAATGTGCCGGCCGCGGCAGCCATTGGAGGGTGAACCAATGGCAAAAGGAAGACCTTTCTCTCTGTCTCTCTCTCTCACTGTCCACTCTGCCTGTCACAAAAAAGAAAAAAAAGCACATCTTTTGAAAGAGTAAACTTTTATAAAAGGGTTCAATAGAGAACAAATTTAGCAGCATTATTATCCAGCATTTTCATAGGACTAAATTCTACAGAAATACTGTCATGAGCACCTGAAACATTATTTGTAACAGCAAAAAAATATCATCACTGCATCATTGTTAGCTATAGGGCAAGCCTTAAAATAACTTTAATCAACACCAATAGATGAATCAAAGATAAATGCATGCAAAATCTATTTATTTTAATTAGATACCATACTATATTTAGTTAACAAAGATTAATTCAGGGAAGTTTTTAGGCACTTTGTAGAT
The DNA here is from genome assembly GCF_051225735.1 of Oryctolagus cuniculus. Taxonomy (NCBI): domain Eukaryota; kingdom Metazoa; phylum Chordata; class Mammalia; order Lagomorpha; family Leporidae; genus Oryctolagus; species Oryctolagus cuniculus. The sequence goes on along the minus strand of NC_142879.1, from coordinate 79,804,507 downwards.
CTGAATTCATTTAAGCAGATGTGTTTGGACTACAGGATTTGCACATGATACATCCATTTTTAAAGAGAATTAATTACCTCTGGATATATGCCCTGAAAGCACAAAATTTTAAACACCGGTTTTCCTTAAAATAATTGTGTACAACCACTGTCACCTTTTACTTTTCCTGCGTTAATTTCTGACATACTGGAAATATCGAATGCAGATATCCATTTCTATGAAGCAATTTCTCAACAGAAGAGTATTCATACACAATTAAGGAGGATTTGCTTTGTTACAAACCTCTCAAGTAGGATTATGACCAGTCTCACATTCTACAATATTTCATCTCTTTCCCTTTTAACGCTTAATTTCCCCAAAACAACACTGTGCACCCTCAGATCACTAATGTGACAACAATACCACACCTGTATACCTGCACAACACAAGTTGCGAAACATCTTCATAAACCTTACCCTTCTCATTTTACCTTGCAGGGAGAAGAAAGAAAGATTAAGAGCACTTCATTTAAACTTCAAATAGATAAATGGGGATTACAAAACTTGAGAATTTTCAAACCATCTTTCTCATATGGGTAGGTTTATCCGCCACGTTCTCCCACAAAATTCTGCTTAGCACCTCCTTCGGACAAATTGTTGGGCTACAGGGGCCAAACTACTCTAATGTTCCTAATGCATTACTAGGGTTTGCTGTTAAATGACTCTCTCTATAGAGAGACTTTTTTTTTTTTTTAAGTCACGCATGGCCACGAAGTCTCTGCCGAAACTTGAATAGCAGGCTTCACAAAGAACCCTTACAAAAATGAGTCCATAAACAAGAGTGTCAATTTGTTAAGTCAACAACAGGAGTCACTGTGCACTTACTCCTCATGTAGGATCTCTGTCCTTAGCGTGCTGTACATTGAGACTTAATGCTATAACGAGTACTCAAACAGTATATTTCACTTTGTGTTTCTATGGGGGTGCAAACTGTTGAAAGCTTTACTTAATGTATACTAAACTGATCTTCTGTAAAAAAAAAAAAAAAAAAAAAAAAAAAAAAAGAAGAAATTATCAATTCCCAACTTGACTCTCACTGGGATTAAACATGACAATAGGTCTGATCTGATTTCATCATCATTTAAAAAATCATCTATTATTTTTCACTTTATGTTTCTGTGTGGGAGCAACCTGTTGAAATCTTTACGTAATGTATGCTAAACTGATCTTCTGTATATAAAGAGAATCGAAAATGAATCTTGATGTGAATGGAAGGGGAGAGGGAGTGGGAAAGGGGAGGGTTGCGGGTGGGAGGGACGTTATGGGGGGGAAGCCATTGTAATCCATAAGCTGTACTTTGGAAATTTATATTCATTAAATAAAAGTTAAAATAAAAAAATAAAACCATAAAAAAAAAAAAGATTTCCTAGCCAGTCCAAACCCAAGGAGAAAAACTCCAGCCAAGAACTTTATTATCCTATCTCTAGGGACGCAGCCGACCTCTGACAAGCGACGCAAACGGAAAGCCCGAGACTTTCTAGATCGTCTCCCTCCAACAGGGGGAAAGATAAACTTCGAAACCGCGTACGGACACGTAACGTGGTCAACATCTCCACGCTGGCGAAACTGAGACCTGCCACAGGTTGTAGTAGGTCCTGTCATCCAGAAAGCGCCCAAGCAGTTAAGACTCCGAGTATCGCCGAGCCCCACCCCTCACCCCCTCAGCTCGCAGCCAGAAGAACGCGCCGGCCACCCAGCACCCCAAACACGCAAGCGAATTCCCCACGCGCACCACACAATTCCGAACAGCTGCGCTGCGCGTTCAGCCTCGGGAACTGGCTCTCTCCCTCGCAGCAGCGTCCGGAGGTCCGAGACCAGGGCGCCCTAACACGAGAAGGGAATTTACCTGTCCTTGGCGCGGCGGCCGTCCCCGAGAACTTCAGATCACGGCTCAGTTTCCTCCCCATGCTTTTCCATGTCCGCTCCTGCCAACCGGCAAGCGTGCACAAAATCGAGTGCTTGCTCCGGCGCTTCCCGAAAGCAGCACTTCCTCAGAGGAACCCCGCGTTCTCCACGTCGCACCGGGACAGAGCCCAGTCTCCCCTCAGGGTCACAAGCGAGAACCATTCCCCGGCCGCCGGGCCGCCTGAGGAAACATGTCGACTCTATCGCTGACGGGAGCCAGCAACCGGAAGTAAAACCTTGTGGCCAAAGGAAAAGGACTGAGACAAAAAAAAAAAAAGAAGAAGAAGAAGAAGAAGAAGAAGAAGGAAGAGAGAAAGTGAAAACTATACTGCAGCGTCCCAGAAGACAGGAACCAATCACTGGGGAGTAGCCAAAGCGCCGGCGCCGGCTGCGCTCGGCGTCCACGCGGCGCTCGCGTCTCCCCTTTGCGCAGGCGTGAAGCGCCGGCTCGCTCCGGATGAGACCGCTGAGCCCGGCGTTCTCGCGGCATCTCGCGACGCTAGCGCCAGGCCGGATACGGAAGGCGTCCATGGGAAGAGGCGGGAACGCCGCCTTGGTGGAGCTTCGGGAGCTGTGGGGTTGTTGCGTTGCACTCTGAGTTTCCTTCAGCAGCTACCGCGACGACGCGTCTTTTGTCTGGTCGTAATGCTTCATTTCTGAAGTCTCGCCCGTGTTTTGATTTACTAAATGTTAACTGTCGTGACACGCTTCACTGAGCTGGTTCTCTCGGAAAATACTTCTAAAAATATATTAATCTAAGTAGAGTGAGCTAACGTGATCTAATACAGCGTTAATTCAAGTCTGTCCATCCCCGTGGTGAGTATCAACGAGAGACTCAGCCTACTGACAATTAACCATGAGCCCGGGGGTTGTGCTGGGTGATGGGAATACAGAGTTTTGTCCTTGGTTGATTGATTTTTCTGTGGTTAGATTCTGTATTCGACACTGGGATCGCAATCGTGATCAAGCTAGACAAGGATCTTACCCATAATGCAATTTCTTCTAGAGGTGGTTTCACCAGTAAACCAGCCTTAACAAAATACAATTTCAGGAAACAATACTTGCTGTGAAAAGAGACTGGAAAGATAATAACAAATGAATCTAAATGAAGAATGGGAAGGGAGAGGGAGTCGGAGATGGAATGGTTTGGGGGTGGAAAGGCGGGTATGGGGGGAAGAACCACTATAATCCAAAAGTTGTACTTACGAAATTTATATTTATTAAATAAAACCTTTCTATAAAAATAAAATCAAGGAGAACAATAAAAAGAAACGAAATACTTGTGAGTAAGGTGCGAGGATAGAGGCAAGCCATCACTAGATGTTGCTCATGAACTTGGACTAATTATCTTTTGGAACCCATGAAGCAAATTTACCCAGTAGTCTGTTCTATCAGCAGAAAACTAAAACTACTCCCCTTCCTTGATAACAAATCTAACCACTTTTTTTTACTTCGTTTAAAAATATATTTGCTACCTAAACATACATACTTAAACTGTATCATTTAGTTTGCTTGTGGTTTAACTGCTATATAAATTGAATAGTTTCATGCATGTTTGTGGTGCCTATGGTTTGGGATGTACTTGTTCTTTCATTCTCATTGAATTTGTGGATGTAGCACATTTTGTTTATCCAGTGTACTGTTGATGGACATTGGATTGCTTCCAGTTCTTGACTATTATGCATAAAGCTGCTATGAACATTTGTATCTCTTGGCACACATGTATGTTTGTTTGTTTTAGGTGTATACCTAGAAGTAGAATGCTGGAATATTCATATAATTTGAATTTTTATTTCCATAAATATTTATCTCCCACCCCACTCCACCACTGCCTTGGCCCAATTTACTTGTCTACCTCATTGATGCTGTGCTTGGTTAAGTGAGTTCCTTTGGCTGATAGACTGTTAGACATGGGGCAGGTGTTGTAGCACACTGGATTAAGCTACTGCTTACCATGAAGGCATCTCATATTGAAATGCTAGTTTGCGGCCGGCGCCGCGGCTCACTAGGCTAATCCTCCTCCTTGCGGCACCGGCACACCGGGTTCTAGTCCCGGTTGGGGCGCCGGATTCTGTCTGGCTCCTGGCTTCGGATCGGCGTGATGCACTGGCTGCAGCATGCCAGCCGCGGCGGCCATTGGAGGGTGAACCAACGGCAAAGGAAGACCTTTCTCTCTGTCTCTCTCTCTCTCTCACTGTCCACTCTGCCTGTCAAAAAAAAAAAAAAAAGAAATGCTAGTTTGCATTTCTGATCTAGCTTCCTTCCTGGCCCTGACACCTTTGAAAGCTGGGGATGGAGTTTTTGGCTGCTAGCTTTGTCATGGCCCAAACCTCACTGTTATGATCATTTGGGGAGTGAGCCAGTGAATGGAAGATATCTCTCTCCTCTGCCTTTCAAATAAACAAATACATCTTTTGAAAAAGACTGTTGGACATGACACAGCAGGAATCTTACCTATGCTTGTGTAGTTTGGTTTGGTTTTTTTCCTCAAGTGATTCACATGAGGAGACTGTTCTATGTAACTCTTAACTCTTCAGCCTGTGTCTCTGGAACACATCTATCTGGAGAATTTAATTGGCACCAACCCACAATCCAGTGTACCATAGACTAGCAGAATCTTTGATATCCCCAAAATTGATTCGTCTGAGAAAAATTAGTACTGTTGTTAATGCCATTATGTTTGGGTGGTTTATTATGCAGAATTACTGTGGCAATAAAGAAAATATATCAACCTTTTATAAATTGGCTATATCAAGTTAAATGTCCAGAAACAGTATGAAAACTCTAGTTCTTCTACATTCTTGACAACACATGCAATTCATTTCTTTTTCATTATTTAAAATGTACAGTTTCCAATCAAAAGTTAGGAGGCATGCACAGAAACCAGAAACACTGTACACTAGGGAAAAAGCAAGCAACAGAAACTGCCTGTGAGTAAACAGATATCTGGGGCCAGTGTTGTGGTATACCAAATAAATCCACTGCCTGTGACACCTGCATCCCATTTGGGCACAGCTTGTGTCCTGGCTGTTCTACTTCCAATCCAACTCCCTGCTAATGTGCCTGTAAAAGCAGTGGAAGGGGCCAGCACTGTGGCATAGTGGGTTAAGCTATGCCTGCAGTGTGGCATCCCAGATGGGAGCTGGTTCAAGACCCAGCTGCTTTCTGCTATGGCCTGGAAAGGACTAGAAGATGGCCCAAGTGCTTGGGCCCCTGCACCTGCATGGGAGACCCAGAAGAAGCTCCTAGTTCCTTGCTTCTGTATGGTGCAGCTACGGCCGTTGCAGCCAAATGGGGAGCAAACCAGCGGATGGAAGACTCTCCTCTCTCTATGTAACTCTGACTTTCAAATAAATAAATAAATCTTTTTTAAAAAAGACAGTGGAAGATGGCCCAATTGTTTGGGCCCCTGCACCCATGTAGGAGACCTGGATGAAGCTTCTGGCTCCTAGCTTCAGCCTGGCCCAGCACTAGCGATTGCTGCCATTAGGGGAGGAAACCAGCAGATGGAAGATCTTTCTCCCTGTGTTTCTCTCCCCCGCCCCGTAACTCTGACTTTCAATAAATAAATATTTATTTTTAAAAAATGACCGGATGTCATATTTAAAAGACTTAATAATAGAAATAATAAATATATTCATCAAACTAAAGGAAAACAGGCTACAATTAGCTAAGGAAGTTGTGACACTGTTGTATCAAATGGAAAACACCAAAAGAAAATGAGAGTGGTGTTGAAAAGTTTGGTAATTGAAATAAGGAACACTGGAGGGATTCAACAGTAGATTCGAACTGGAGGAAGAAAGAATTATAAACTTGAACATAGATCAATAGAGATTATGCAAGCTGAAGAACAGATAAAATAATGAAAAAGCAGCAGCACCTCAGGGAAATGTGGGACATTACGCATGTCAATATTTGTATAATAGTAAAATTAAAGGGAAAGGCAAGAGAGAAATAATGGCTGAAAACTTCTCTAATAAGAACAAACAACAAGGCAGTGGAATGACATTAAAAGTGTCCAAAGGGAAAAAAAAACAGTCAATCCATAATCCTATATTCAGCAAAACTCTTTCAAAAATAAAAATGAATTAAAGGTTGTTCCAGAGGAACATAATTGAATTTGTTGCTGCTAGCATACCTGTTCTGGAAATTGAAAGCTAGTAACTTGGGGCCAGCATTGTGGCACAGCAGGTTAAGCCACCACCTGTGACAACAGCATCCCACGTGAACTCTGGATTGAGTTGCAGCTGTTCCATTTCCAATACAGCTCCCTTCAGCTACTCCACTTCCAATACAGCTCCCTTCTAATGCATGTGGGAAAGCAGTGGAAGATGACATGCCCTTGTGACCCATAGGACAGACCTGGATGAAGCTCCTGGCTTTGTCGCCATCCTTGTGGTCATTAAGAGAATGAATCAGTGGATGGAAGATCTCTCTCCCTCTCTCACTGCAATTCTTTTTCAAATAAATCTAAAAAAAAAAAACCTCCAGATAGTAATTTAAACCCACATGAAAAACAGCACCAATAAAGTTAATTATTAAAGTTATATTATTAAAAATAATGTAAATGTTCATTCTCATTTCTTCCCATAACTGATTTTAAAAGCAATTATATGCCAGCCTTTGCAGCCATTCGGGGGGTGAACCAACAGAAGGAAGATCTTTCTAGTCTCTCTCACTGTCTTTAACTCTGTCAAATAAATTAAAAAAAGCAATTATATGAAATACCATGTACCTAATGTAACAATGGGCTTAGTGGAGAAATGAGCTATAAGTATATAATAATAACAGCACAAAGGAAATAGATGAGAACTAATCTGTACTTGGTTAAAGATATGACCACAGATCATGAGAAATAGTTAAAACAATATATTGTTGTGTATGTAATACTAGTAGATATAATATGTATAACATTAGTATCATAAAAAGGGAATATAGCTATGTAGGCATAGCATGTTTTTTACCATTGGCATTAACCTAATATAAATCTGAAGGTGATTCCGTTAAATTGTGATATCTATGGTAAAGAGCAGCTACTTTAAAAATCTTCAAAAATAAAACAAAAAATAATTTAAATAACTGAAAAATTCTATATTAGAAGATACTCTGCAAAAGAAAAGAGTAAAGGAGGAATAGAGGAACAAATGAGATGAGACATACAAAACAAAAAATTAAGTGGCAGTCATAAATCCAGTTATTTCAATCATGATATAAAACATGGATGTGTTAATGTAATCAAAAGGTAGATGTTGGCAGAATAGATAAAAAAAGATTAATCTGTATGTAGAAAGCAGCCAAAAGAAAGCTAAAATATTTATAATAGAAGACAAGATAGATAAAACACAAGTATTATTACAGATGAAGAGTGAAATGCTCATACAGGATACCAAAAGATACAACAAATATATAAAATGCATATGTAATAACACCAAAACACATGAAACAAAAATTGCAAAATGAGAGAGACAATAATAGTTGGAGACTTCAGTAACTAACTGAGTAATTCAGAGAGCAACTAAATGGAAGAAAGCTTCAACAATACTTAAATCTACTAGAATTGGGCCGGCGCCCTGGCTCACTTGGCTAATCCTCCACCTGCGGCACCAGCACCTCAGGTTCTAGTCCCGGTTTGGGTGCCGGGTACTAGTCCCAGTTGCTCCTTTTCCAGTCTGGCTCTCTGCTGTGGCCCAGGAGGGCAGCGGAGGATGGCCCAAGTGCTTGGGCCCCTGCACCTGCATGGGAGTCCAGGAGGAAGCACCTGGCTCCTGGCTTCAGATCGGCACAGCGCCGACCATAGCCGCCATTGGAGGAGTGAACCAACGGAAGGAAGACCTTTCTCTCCGTTTCTCTCTCACTGTCTATAACTCTACCTGTCAAATAAAAAAATTAAAAATTTAAAAAATCTAGAATTAAAAGATCTTTATGGAATGCTCCATTCAAGAACAGAATATGAATTTTTCTCAAGTGAACTTGGAACATTCTATAAAATAGACCGTATGCCAGGCCATAATACAAACCTCAATAAATAATAAATTTAATAAGACACAAATAATGCAAAGTATGTTTTTTGACTATAATGGAATGAAATTAGCAGGAAAAAATTAAGAAGCTTACAAATGAGGAAATTAATATACTCAATAACCAATCAATCTATGAAGAAATCAAAAGGAATATAAAAACTTTGAAGTAAATGAAAATGAAGGCACAACATACAGAAACATACAGATGCAGCTAAAGAAGTGCTTATAGAGTTAAATTTATCTGTAAGTGCCTATATTAAGAAGAAAGATCTCAGTAATCTAAATTTTACCTGAAGAAACTAAAGGGGAAGCAAAACCTAAAGTAAGCAGAAAGATGGAAATAACAAATATTAAGGCAGTAATTAATGAAATAGAGAATAGAGACACCATGGAGAAAAGCAATGAGAAGAAAATCTGGTTCTTTGAAAATATTAAAACTGACAAGCCTTTTCTTGACCAAGCAAAGAAAAAAGACTTAAATTACTAGATTCAGAAATAAAAGAACATTAATATCAGAAATAAAAAGGATTATAAGGAATATTGTGAATAATTATGTGCCAACAAATTATAAAACTTAGGAGAACTAAATATATAGAAATAGTGCAAACGACTGAAAGTTGACTCAACATATAGAAAATTTCAATAGAACTCTAACAAGTAAGGTGATTGAATTAATAACAACAGTAGCCATTCACAAAGAAAAGCTCAAACCCATATGGTTTTAACATCATATCCTACCAAACATTTAAGAGGGAATTAATAGCAGTTCTTCACAAGCTCTCCTGAAAAACAGAAGAGGGTAACACTTCCAAATTTGTTTTATGAGGCTAATATTCTCCTGACGTAGATAAAACAATCACAAGAAAAACTACAAGTCAATATATTACAAATATGATTGTAAAAAAAACAAAAACAATTCAGCAAAATATAATTGTAAACTATGACCAAGTGTATTTATCTCAGAAATGCAGTTGATTAATTAATGTAACATAAGTCAATAGAATAAAAAATGAAAATCACATAATCCTCTCAGTGGAATCAGAAAAGCTTTTGATAAAATCAAACAATTTCATGATTAAAAACACTCAAAGTTGGAGTAAAAAGTAAACTTACTCAGTTCTGTAAAGGGTGTCTACAATAAAACCAATCTTATATCATACTGAAAGATAACAGACTGGATGCTTTCCCTCTGATATCAGAAACAAGACAAGACCTATTTTCAGCTTTTCTATCTATCATTATACAGGACATTATAAACAAGGTAGCAATGGCAAAAACTTAACATTGTGTATGGAAAAGTAGTGCACATAGAGAATCCTAAGGCATCACATTTAACAACTTAAGAATCAGTGAGTTCAGCAAGATTGCAGGATACAAGATTGTAAACACTAACGTAGAAATCAGTTATATTTCCATACATTACAATCCACAAGTGAAACTAAGAAAATAATTCCATTTATGGTAGTATCCAAATAAATAGAACACATAGTAAATTTAACAAAACAGCCAAAAAAGTACTCAAACTACAAAACCTTGTTGAAAGAAATTTTTTAAAAAATCAATAAATGAAAAAAACATCATTTTCATGGATTAGAAGATTTAAGACAGCAACACTCTGCAAATTATCTACATATCCATACAATCCTTATTTCCAGATGATTCTTGTGTAGAAGTTGATAAGTTGATTCTAAACTTCATAAAGAATTGCATGGAACCCAGAATAAATAATCTTGAAAAGGAATAAAATAGGGGGACTCAAATTTCTTGATTTCAAAACTTAATTATAAAGCAATAGTAATCAAGATAGTGGAGTACTGCCAAAAGACATAGACCAACGGAACAGAATTAAAAATCCAGAAATAAACCATGCCTTTATGGTCAACTAATTTTCAGTAGGGGTGTCAAGAACATCAAATGAAGAATCAGTATGTCTGCAAATTGTGCTGGGATACCTGGGTTGTCACATGCAAAAGCATTAAATTGAATCCTTGCCTCAAACCGTATACAAACATTAACCCCAAATGTTTCAAGACATAAAAGTAAGAACAAAAATTAAAACTTGTAAAAGAAAAAACACAAGAATAAATATTCATGATATTGAATGCGGCAAAGGAAACTCAAGAAAAAAATAACCAAGAAAGGGAAAAAAACTCCAAGATCTAAAAATGCAATTTAAAAATAGATTTTATGTAAACAACAACCAAACAAGATTTGGAAACCAATAGACATACTTTTGGCTAAAGAAAGAACAAGATGCCAGTGTTGTGTACAGTCACTTAAACTGCTGTTTGAGATGCCAGCACCCCGTAACAGAATATTGGTTTGAATCCCAGCTGCTCCACTTCTGATCCAGCTCCCGCTAGTGTGCCTCGAAAGGCAGTGGAAAACAGTTCAAGTGCTTGGGTCTTTGACACCCATGTAAAAGATCTGAATGGAGTTCCAGCCTCCTGGCTTCAGCATAGGCCAGCCCTGGCCACTGAAGTCATTTGTGGAGTGAACCAGCAAGTGGAAGATACCAATCTCACTCATTTTGTCATTCTACCTTTGAAATTAATAAAACTTTAAAAAAAGAACAACAAATATGAAAGGAATATTAACCATAGGAAAGGAAATAAATAGGTGTATGTATTTATACATCTATAGTTATAAGACTACTAGGCATATCATATACAAATACATTTGGAAATTTTAATCTAGGGAGCAATAATAAAAAGTTCCCCCAAAAGATCTATGAATCTATGAATATGTTCCCTTATTTTGTAAAAGGGTCTTTGAAGCTATGTTTAAATTAAAGCATTTGATTTGGGGGTTATCTTGAATTATTTGGGAATGTTCAAAATTGCAAAAAAAGTCCTTGTAAGTGCCAGAGGGAATAAGGTAGAATGGAACAAGCTAGATCTAGAAAAAAGAACAGGAAATGTCATTTAACATGTTTCTGTGCATTTACAGTTGAATTACAACAACTGAAAATTACAACTATAAAACAAAAGACACAACCATGGAACCTGAATTACGTTGTTAATAATGGTATTTAAAGAGCAAATCTGTAATATATAATGGTTTTGAATGCTATAAGAACCATGAGGGGATCAAATATATAAAAAAATTGTTGAAAAATAGTTTACACAAAATAAGATTAGTATATAATATTTGAGATATATTATTAAAAGCAGTACTTTATTAAATATTTTTATTGAGATTTGCTTTATTTATTTGAAAGGCAGAATTAGAGAGAGAGAAGGAGAGACAGATCTTCGACCCACTGTTTCTCTCCCCACATGGCTACAGTGGCCAGGGCAGGACCAGACCAAAGGAACAAAGGAGCAAGGAGCTTCATCCAGGTCTCCCATGTGGGCAGCAGGAGCCCAGACACTTGGGCTACCTTGTGCTGCTTTCCCAAGCACATTAGCAGGAAGCCAGATCGTAAGTGGAATAGCTGGGACTTAAACCAGTGCCCATATGGGATGCCGGCATTGTAAGCAGTGGTTTAACTTGCTGTGCCACAATGCTGGCCCCAATATATTATTTTTAAAAGCATTGAGCACATTTTAATTTTATAAACTATATTTTAACATAAACGTATGTGCACATATTATGCCCAAAGCACTGTGTTATGAAGGGTTACACAAGGAGTCAGACCTTAGCATTAAAGCCCTTACATTCAATGTTTTAAGATACTTAAAACAATATGTAGGCCAGCACCGCAGCTCACTAGGCTAATCCTCCGCCTTGCGGCGCCGGCACAATGGGTTCTAGTCCCGGTTGGGGCACCGGATTCTGTCCCAGTTGCCCCTCTTCCAGGCCAGCTCTCTGCTGTGGCCCGGGAGTGCAGTGGAGGATGGCCCAAGTCCTTGGGCCCTGCACCCCATGGGAGACCAGGATAAGTACCTGGCTCCTGCCATCGGATCAGTGCGGTGCGCTGGCCACAGCGCGCCAGCCGTGGCTGCCATTGGAGGGTGAACCAACGACAAAGGAAGACCTTTCTCTCTGTCTCTCTCATTGTCCACTCTGCCTGTCAAAAAAAAAAAAAAAAAAAAAAAAAGACAGTATGTAGGTAGGAAGTCTAGGTGTGTCATTAAAGAGGAACATTTTGTGGGAGGTCAGAGAAAAGTGTGATACTTATGACTGGGAAATTTTGCACAAGGTTTATTTGAGTAGGTGATAATTTAACCAATCCTGAAAGGCAGGTGGGATCTATACAAACAGAAGTAAAACAGAAGTAAAGAGTGATTTCAGAAGGAGAGCAGCCCAAGGATGGAAAAACTCAAAATAGCTGGCCCATAGTGTGCAGTAGGATCATTAGTGCATGAAAACTTTATTGGATTAATTAAGAAAAGCCTTGAAAGCCACACTGAAACTACTGATGTATTTGGTAGATAACAGCTGACTATCAAGATCTGTGTTTGGGGGTTGGTGCTGTGATACAGCAGGGCAAGCCACAATCAGCATTGCCGGTATTCCATATGGACGCTGGTTCATGTCCTGGCTGCTCCACTTTCAATCCAGCTCCCCGCTAATGCACCAGGGAAAGCAGCAGAAGATGGCCCAGGTTCCTGGGCCCTTGCCAGCCACGTGAGCGACCTGGAAGAAGCTCCTGGCTCCTGATTTCAACCTGGCCCAACCCCAGCTATTGCAGCTACTTGGGGAGTGAACCAGCAGATGGAAGATTTCTTTCTTTGTCTCTTTCTCTCTCTCTCTAACTCTACCTTTCAAATGAATAAATATCTTGAAAAGAAAATCTGTGTCTGGTAAGTAAATACAATCATTAAATCTGTATTTTAAAAAAACTGGGGACAGAGCCGGCGCCGTGGCTCAATAGGCTAATCCTCCACCTTGCGGCGCCGGCACACCGGGTTCTAGTCCCGGTTGGGGCACCGGATTCTGTCCCGGTTGCCCCTCTTCCAGGCCAGCTCTCTGCTATGGCCAGGGAGTGCAGTGGAGGATGGCCCAGGTGCTTGGGCCCTGCACCCCATGGGAGACCAGGAAAAGCACCTGGATCCTGGCTCCTGCCATCGGATCAGCGCGGTGCGCCGGCTGCAGCGGCGGCCATTGGAGGGTGATCCAACGGCAAAGGAAGACCTTTCTCTCTGTCTCTCTCTCTCACTGTCCACTCTGCCTGTCAAAAAAAAAAAAAAAACTGGGGACATTTAACTCATTAATCTCAGGTCTCCTTCAGTTAATATTGTCACCTTGGCACCCCTGTGCTTATTCATTGTTTATAAATCCCTGTTGGTGCCGCGGCTCACTTGGCTAATCCTCCACCTGTGGCACCGGCACCCCAGGTTCTAGTCCCAGTTAGGGCACCAGATTCTGTCCCAGTAGCTCCTCTTCCAGTCCAGCTCTCTGCTGTGGCCCCGGAAAGCAGTGGAGGATGGCCCAAGTGCTTGGGCCCTACACCCGAATGGGAGACCAGGAGGAAGCACCTGGCTCCTGGCTTTGGATCGGCGCAGCGTGCTGGCTGTAGCGGCCACTTGGGGGGTGAACCAACAGAAGGAAGACCTTTCTCTGTCTCTCTCACTGTCTAACTCTGCCTGTCAGAAAAAAAAAAAATCCCTGTTGGTTTGGTGGCTAGGTATTGTAGATGCAAAAAAATTTCCTACAACCCTCTTTATTTTTTGAATTCATATTTTTAAAGATTTATTTAATTTGAAATGTAGGACATCAGAAAGAAGGAGAGATACTGAGCAAGAGTGAGAGCGAGAGCGAGAGAGCCTTCCATCCCCTAGTTCAACTCTCCAAATGGCCACAATAGCCAGGATTGGGCCAGAAGGAAGCCAGGAACTGCACCTGGGTTTCCCACACAGGTGGCAGGGGATCAAGCATCTAAGCCATCATCTGCTGCCTTCCCAGGCACATTTAGCTATGGCCTGGGAAAGCAGCAGAAGATGGCCCAAGTACTTGGGCCCCTGCACCCACGTGGGAGACCGGGAGGAAGTACCTGGCTCCTGGCGTCCGTTGGGTGCAGCTCCAACCATTGTGGCCATTTAGGGAGTGAACCAATGGATGGAAGACCTTTCTTTCTGTCTCTCCCTCTCACTGTAACTCCACCTCTCAAATAAATGAATAAAATCTTAAAAAAAAAAAAAAGAGGGATACGCTCGTTGGCTTACTCCTTTCTGCCTGTGGACGTCGAGTTCTCTCTTCCCACCGCCGTCATGTCGAAGTCAGAGTCGCCCAAGGAGCCCGAGCAGCTGCGGAGGCTCTTCATCGGAGGACTGAGCTTTGAGACGACCAATGAGAGCCTGAGGAGCCATTTTGAGCAATGGGGCACGCTCACGGACTGCATGGTAATGAGAGACCCGAACACCAAGCGCTCTAGGGGCTTTGGGTTTGTCACCTACGCCACCGTGGAGGAGGTAGATGCGGCCATGAACGCAAGGCCACACAAAGTGGATGGAAGAGTTGTGGAACCAAAGAGGGCTGTGTCGAGAGAAGATTCCCAAAGACCAGGTGCCCACCTCACTGTGAAAAAGATCTTCGTGGGTGGCATTAAAGAAGACACTGAAGAGCATCACCTCCGAGATTACTTTGAGCAGTACGGGAAAATCGAGGTGATTGAGATCATGACTGACCGAGGCAGTGGCAAGAAGAGGGGCTTTGCTTTTGTGACCTTCGACGACCATGACTCCGTGGATAAGATTGTCATTCAGAAATACCACACTGTGAACGGCCACAACTGTGAAGTGAGGAAGGCCCTGTCGAAGCAGGAGATGGCCAGCGCTTCGTCCACCCCGAGAGGTCGAAGTGGTTCTGGAAACTTTGGTGGTGGTCGTGGAGGTGGTTTTGGTGGCAATGACAACTTTGGTCGTGGAGGAAACTTCAGTGGTAGTGGTGGCTTCAGCGGCAGCCGCGGTGGAGATGGTTATGGTGGCAGTGGGGATGGTTACAATGGATTTGGTAATGATGGAAGCAATTTTGGAGGCAGCGGAGGCTACAATGATTTTGGCAATTACAACAATCAATCTTCAAATTTTGGACCCATGAAGGGAGGAAATTTTGGAGGCAGAAGCTCTGGCCCCTATGGTGGTGGCGGCCAATATTTTGCCAAACCACGAAATCAAGGTGGCTATGGTGGTTCTAGCAGCAGCAGCAGCTATGGCAGTGGCAGAAGATTTTAATAACTGCCAGGAAACAAAGCTTAGCAGGAGAGGAGAGCCAGAGAAGTGACAGGGAAGCTACAGGTTACAACAGATTTGTGAACTCAGCCAAGCACAGTGGTGGCAGGGCCTAGCTGCTACAAAGAAGACATGTGTTAGACAATACTCATGTGTATGGGCAAAAAAACTCGAGGACTGTATTTGTGACTAATTGTATAACAGGTTATTTTAGTTTCTGTTCTGTGGAAAGTGTAAAGCATTCCAACAAAGGGTTTTAATGTAGTTTTTTCTTTTTTTTTTCTTTTGCACCCATGCTGTTGATTGCTAAATGTAATAGTCTGATCATGACGCTGAATAAATGTGTCTTTAAAAAAAAAAAAGAAAAAAGAAAATGTGCTTCTTGCTGAATAAAAAAAGAAGAAAAAGAAAAAGAAACCTAATGAAATCTCTGGAGCCAGAACACTTGATTTCAATCCTGCCACTTGAAAGTTGGGTGCATTTGGGCAGATAATTTAACCTCTCTGTGCCTAAGCACTGTTATCTACAAAATGAAGATAATAACAGAACCTACTTCATAGGATTAATATATGAGTCAAGACTTATTATGTGTTTACTATAATTTTTCAGCATATGGCCTGGTGTGGTGAAGAGTTTTTAAAAAATTATTTTAATGGATGAATTACATTGACAGCTGCTGGACCAAATGATCCAATTTGTTATAACCAAAAGAGCAAAAGCCAGACATCATAAGACTCCTGATTCAGTGTAGTAGAAAGTTTACAACTTATAAAGTAGTCTTACCAAAATCCTGAATCTAATGAAGCTGACTATGGATTATAGATCTAGCTTCTGGTGAACATTAAATACAGAGAACAGAGGAACAAGTCAAATGACACTGCAGAGATGCAATCAGCAAAGTTGAAAACGTGAAAAATTTTGCAGCTAATGGCCCAGTTTCTTTTTCAAAATATATATTACAAAAGAAAAAGGGGACTAATATGGCATAGAGGGTAAATCTGCCACTGGCAATGCCTGCATCCCATATGGGTGCTGGTTCAAGTCCCAGCTGCTCCACTTCTGATCCAGCTCCCAGCTAATGGTGTGGCTTCCTCACAGTCTCCCATGTGGTTGCAGTTCCCAAGCACTTGGGTCATCTTCCACTGCTTTCACCAGGCCATAACAGAGCAACTGGGACTCAAACCCGTGCCCATATGGGATCTCAGCACTGCAGGTGGCAGCTTTACCCACTACACCACAGTGCTAGCCCCTAGATTTATTTATTATTTATTTGGAATACAGAGAGTTACAGAGAAGCAGAAGCAGAGAGAGAGAGAGAGAGAGAGAGATCTTTCATCTGCTGGTTCACTCCCCCAGATGGCTGCCATAGCTGGAGCTGGGCCGATCCAAAGCCAGGAGTCAGGAGCTTCCTCTCGGTCTCCATGTGGGTGCAGGGGGCCAAGGACTTGGGCCATCTTCTACTGCTTTCCCAGGCCACAGCAGAGAGCTGGATTGGAAGTGGAGCAGCTGGGTCTCTCGCGCCCATATGGGATGCTGGCACAGCAGGTGGCAGCTTTACCCACTACGTCACAGCGCTGGGCCAAGAACAGGGTTTTTTCCTTCTTACTGTTTGTTGAATTCTTTACTTAGTGGAGAGTTAAGCTTATGATTATAAAATAAAGTATGTCACTGTAAAAATTACAAAAGGAAGGAAGAGGGAGGATAGGAGCATGGGAGGGAGGGTAGGATGGGAAGCATCACTGTGCTCATAAATATCTCTCTCTCTCTCTCTTTCTCTCTCTCTCTCTCTCTCTCTCTCTATATATATATATATATATATATGAAATTTGTCCAGGCTATATAAATAAAAAATATTTTTAAAACCCCACTATGTTAAGTTAAAGAAGGTAGTTACTGAAGACTACATGCCATATAATTCTATTCATGTGAAATGTCCAAAGTAAAACAAATCTATATGTACAAAGACAGACAGTAGATGTTAGTTTAGAATGGAGTGAGTAATGACTGCTAATGAACAGGAAGTTTATTATTACCATGATGAAAAAGTTCCTAAATTAGATTATGGTGATGGTTTTACAACTGTTCAAATTCTAAAAAGAAAAAATTGTGTTTTTTTACTTTAAAAGGGTGAATTTTATGGCACATAAATTATATATCAATAAAGTTGTTATAAACTGTATAATTATTTAATGAAAAATAACAATGGATTAAGAGGTTTAAATCATAAGTAGAGGGAAAATACTTGATGATAGTACAATGGATGAACATGGAGAAAATGGAAGTATAATGTTATAAGCTTATAAAATTTAATGCAAAGTGATATATTATTTGAAAGTAGATGCTCATAAGAACAATAGGTATTTTATAAGCCTACCCCTAAAAATGTAAATAAAGTATAGACAATAAATAACAAAAGAGGCAAAATGAACACTTGATAAAAAGTTCTTCATTAAAAGGAGGCATGAAAGGAGGAAAAACAAAGAGTAAATAAAATAAATGGGAAATAAACCTCAAGTTCAATCATGTCACTACATACATTGAATTTGAAGTACTAAGCCATTAATTAAAAATTAGAGATTGTTAGACCCAAGTATGTACTAAAGTAGAAATGACATGCTTTAAATATTAAAACACATAGAGGGGCCGGCGCTGTAACCCAGTGGGTTAAAGCCCTGGCCTGAAGTGCTGGTATCCCATATGGGCAACAGTTCTAGTCCTGGCTGCTCCTCTGCCCTTCCAGCTCTCTGCTATGGCCTGGGATAGCAGTAGAAGATGCTTGGGCCCCTGCACCCACGTGGTAGACCCAGAAGAAGCTCCTGGGTTCTGGCTTCAGATCGGCACAGCTCCAGCCATTGTGGCCTATCTGGGGAGTGAACCAGCAGATGGAAGACCTCTTTCTGTCTCTACCTCTCTCTGTAACTCTGTCTTTCAAATAAATAAAATAAATCTTCAAAAAAAAGACACATAGGTTGGGGCCAGCACTGTGGTGTAGTAGGCTAAGCTTGAGTCTGTGATGCCAGCATCCTATATGGGCACCAGTTCTAGTCCCAGCTGCTCCTCTTCCAATACAGCTCTCTGCTATGGCCTGGGAAACCAATAGAAGATGGCGCAAGTTCTTGGGTCCCTGCACCCTCATGGAGAACCTGGAGGAAGCTTTTGGCTCCTGGCTTTGGACTGGCCCAGCTCTGGCCATTAAAGGAGTGCACCAGCAGATGGAAGACTTTTCTCTCTGTCTCTCCCTCTCTTTGTCTGTAACTCTACCTATCAAATAAATAAATAAAATATTTTTAAAAAACCATAGGTTGAAGGCAATAGGATAGAAAATATATACTTGCAAGCATTAATCATAAGAAAGCTGGAATGGCTATATTTGTATTGGACAGTGAAGACTGTGCAGCAAAAAATGTTAACAAAGAAGGACATTTAAAAATGATAAAAAGAAAATCAAGAAGATACAATCTTGACTATATATACATTTAAAAGACTGCTTTAATAATAAGACAAAATCTGACAGAACTGAAAAACACAAAGACAAATCCATATTCATTGCTGGAAACTGACCCTGTTGTCTCAGGAATTTAATCTAACTGAAATTAATAGAAATTTTACCAAGTGACTATGAAGTACATATCCTGTTAATGTGTATATAGGACATTTGGTAAGACAGGTAATATACTGGGCCATAATAGAAATCTTCATAAATTTTAAGAGGTTGAAGTAATATAGGATATATAATGTATGTATTGTATACTCACATTAAATTAGGAATCAATGACAAAAGGATATCTGGAAAATTCCAAAATATTTGGAAGTAAAAACACATATACATCTAAATAAGCCATGGGTCCAAAGAATAGATCATATAATATAATAGGAAATTTTTTTAATAAATTAAAATGAAATAACACACAATACTTCAGGGATGCAGCTAAAGCAGTGATTAGAGTGAAATTAATCTCCAGTCTTACAGACATGGCTAACTAACAGAGAAGCTGTTTCCTTTCACCATGGAATTCCATACACACTTGCTTCAGGATGTTAAGAAGTTGAAAACAGAGATCCAGTGAGAGTCTGCTGCTACTTATTTTAGAAAAGAAAAAATGTTCAGAATGAGGTACATGTTGCATTGAAAATCCAAGGATGTCTGTTTAGCATCGTGTTTCTTTCTAAGTAGTTGAAGATTGGATACAGCCGCTTTCAAGTTCACTTTGGAAAGGGTATCTTGAGACTCCCCAGATCACCAGAAATTTCACCAAGGTGAAGGGTATCTGAATTTTTATGGCATTTGCTTCCTACCCTCTGGCCTGCATGTGTCTTGTGAAGATTCTTGGAGTAGATACTAACTCCTGCTCATCAATCAGTTTGATATCAGCATTAAAATCACAGACTACAGCAATGTCCTATTGAATGGAGAGGCAATCAGTATTCCTGTAGGCTAGGTTATGACATAAGGTTGGAATATTGATATCAAATTCTGAGGTAAGATAGGTAAGGTGAATCACCACCTCTGCCAACTGGAAACATGGTCTTCACTAATGGGTATGGATAGAGAAAGCATACATCAAACCAGTAGTTGCCCACCAGCAATGAAGCCATTGCTGAAACAGCAATTCAGAAACCATTTCTGAGTTATCCTGGATCAAGTTTATGGTGAATTCACTGTCTTTACCCAAGATCTATCTGGTTCTCTGCACAGCCAAAATATGTGAGTTGAATGAGGATGTGGTGGAAATCATAACCCTGCATCTCTCACATTCTTGATGGTGGCCCTACTCTCTGCAAGAATGTAAGATTGCTTTTTCATATTTTAGTAGACAGAGGCATTTTAGTGACTTCTACTTGGCTTTTCCTACCCAAAGATCTTCACTCCATGATTCAGGTTATCAATATAGGGAAACTCCATGATTCAGGTTATCAATGTAGGTTGCTAGTGTAACTATTGAGATTATTCTTTCTGGAAATGGAGAAATAACTACAGGACTCTACAGGACTTAGGGCCCCTCTAGGTCCATCTGAGATGGATTCCAGTCAAAACCCTATGGACAATTTTCTCCATTAGCCCCTATTGTAACTGGTAAATGTAGTGGCATTTTAGCTTTTCAGGAATTACTGTCAGTTCAAGACTAATGACGAGGAATTCTTGAATATTTATCAATTAGTCATTGCTGAATTCTGATTACTGAATTAGTTCAACTGCCCATGATGATAACTAGTCCTACACTGTCTTTGGTGATTGTTACCACTTGGTCCCTGTCATTATTTTCCTTCTACCTTGATCCAATATCCCTTTGACCCATTGTCTTACTTAGTCTTCAGATCTCTTCCCATGTAAATTGACAAAAATATTACAGTTCTTTTGGTGTGTGTTGTACTTTTCTTATACTGCAAAGTGTCCTTGTTGTTTACCTTCCAGATCTCATAGCTGTTGCCTAGATATAGATTTACAAAGAGTGAGAGGTGGTTGGGGTATGTCCTTGCACAACTCTCTCAGGTAAGGTCATTATAGGTTCTTCGGACAATACTAACTATCTCAGTAAACAAAGGATGGATTCCTGCTACTGTTAAAGGCTCTGTATGGGTCAGGCACTGTGGCTGATTAGGTTAAAGCTGTAGCCTGCAGTGCTGGCATCCCATATGGGTGCCCGGTTGAGTCCTGGCTACTTCAGTTTTAATCCAGCTCCCTGCTAACGTTCATCGGAAAGCAGTGGAAGATGGCCCAAGTCCTTGGGCTCCTGAACCCACATGGGAAACCCAGATGAAGTTCCAGGCTCTCGACTTTGGCCTGGCTCAGTCCTAGCTGTTGTAGCCATTCAGGGAGTGAATCAGCTGGTGGAAGATCTCTCTCTCTCCCTCTGTCTCTCCCTCTTTCTCCTTCTCCCTCTCTGAAACTGCATTTCAAATAAATAAAACAAAATAAATAAATTTTAAAAAAATAAAAGAAGGCTCAGCATAACTGAGAGCTTGATTAGTGTTGAGGCCAAAGAGCTTCCAGTATGTTATGGTCAAACAATTTTGTTTCCTCTTTAGTAAACTGAGGGCTCTGGAGGTAGATCAAGTTGGATTATAATCTTGGCTCTGACATCTGGTAGGTGCAATTTGAGAAAGTCAAACCTTCCTACATTTAGTTCCCCTCCCTGTGAAAACAATAACAGTTCTTCCATGTAGGTATGGTTTGTTGAGCATTAACCATATCCTATATAAAGTATCTAGCACATGGTACCTACCACATATTTCATCAGAAGGAACTGAAACATCACAATCTGTTTTGCCTTTGTCATTTAGATGTTAATGTGTCTTCTTATCATCTGCTTTCTATAGTTGATGATGTACTAATATATTAGCCACAGGGGCCAGTGTTGTGGCATAGTGGGTAAAGTCACTGTCCACAATGCTGGCATTCTATATGGGCACTGGTTCCTTTCCTGACTGCTCAATTTCTGATCTACTTCAACGCTAATTGCCTGGGAAAAGCAGCAGAAGATGGTCCAAATGCTTGGGCCCCTGCCACCCATGTGATAGACCCAGAAGAAGCTCCTGGCTCCTGTCTTCAGCCTAGCCCAGCCCTGGCCTTTGTGGCCACTTGGCAAGTGAACCAGTGGATTGAAGAGCTCTCTCTCTATCTCTCCTTTTCTCTGTAACTGTTTCAAATAAATAAATAAATATATAAATCATTAAAAATATATATCATCCAGCTATTTAGAATATTTTCTGGAATATTTTCTAATTTGCTGTTTTATTTATTATACCCCTTGTAACCCAAATTGAGTTTTCCTTTGAATGGTTAATTCACCTGTTTCTTTCTTTTGTGTGTGTGTGTGTGTGTGTGTGTGACAGGCAGAGTGGACAGTGAGAGAGAGAGACAGAGAGAAAGGTCTTCCTTTACCGTTGGTTCACCCCCCCCCCAATGGCCACTGCGGCCAGCGCACCGCACTGATCCGATGGCAGGAGCCGGGTACTTATCCTGGTCTCCCATGGGGTGCAGGGCCCAAGTATTTGGGCCATCCTCCACTGCACTCCCTGGCCACAGCAGAGAGCTGGCCTGGAAGAGGGGCAACCGGGATGGAATCCGGCGCCCCGACTGGGACTAGAACTTGGTGTGCCGGCGCCGCAGGCGGAAGATTAGCCTATTGAGCCACCGCGCTGGCCTGTTCACCTGTTTCTATTAACATATTAACATGACAGATATATTTGGTCTAAATTTATGACGATTCTTCATGTTATGATTTTTAATTTTTATTCATTTATTTGAGAGACACACAGAGAGAGCAAGAGAGCATGAGAGAACCCCCATCTGCTTGTTCACTTCCCAAATGCCTGCAAAGCCAAGAAGATGTGTGTATGTGTGTGGAGAGGAGGCTTGAAGCTTGGAGTTGGTAACTCAATCTAGGTCTCCCACATGGATGGCAGGAAAATAACTACTTGAGCTATCACTGCTACCTCCCAGGGTCCACATTAGCAGGAAGCTGAAATCAGGAGCACAGCCAAGCATTGAACCCAAGCACTTTGATGTGGGACCAGGGCATCATAATTGGTGGCATTAACTACTAGGTCAAACACCGGCCTCTATTCTTTTAATTTGCTTTTAGTATCATTCATAAGATATCCTTCAGAGCTGCCTTTGCAGTACAGTAGGTTAAGTCGCTGCTTACAACATTAGCATCCCAAATCGGAGTGCTGGTGTGAATCCCAGCTGCTGTACTTCTAATCCATCTCTCTGTGCTAATGCACATAGGAAGGCAGCAGAAGATGGCCCAAGTGCTTGGGGCCTTGTCCCATGTGGGAGTCCAGGATGGAGTTCCTGGATCCTGGCTTCAGTCTGGCCAAGTCTAAGCTGTTGCAGCCATTTGAGGAGTGAACTGATGAATGGAAGATCTCTTCTTCCGGGTCTTCCATGCAGGTGCAGGGGCCTGAGGACTTGGGCCATCTTCTTCTGCTTTCCCAGGCCATAGCAGAGAGCTGGATTGGAAGTGGAGCAGCCAGGATTTGAACCAGTGCCCATATGGGATACCAGCACTGCAGGTGGTGGGCTTTACCCACTACACCACATGCCGGCCCAAAATTTTAAAAACATTTTTGATATTTATTCAGATCAACACATGTGAATGTAGTTCATTCTGAACTCATGAAATAGCACAGTTGATTGATTCTTTCACCATTTGATGGCTTCTCCCTTTTTCCTCTATTACTTGAGTAAGTGAAGATCCACCCCCTCAGAGCCTCCCTGGGGGAGAGAAGGAAATGTTCTGTCACAGGGTTTGTGGGGTGAAAATATAACTTATCATCTAAGCCAGGACACTTTCAACATGAAAGGAGGCATGACTCGATTCTTTGTGACAAGTGGCTTAAACCATGATTGTTTTAGGCAAAGCTCAATGAAAATATTCATTATGTATGAGTTTGTTATTTCCTCACATTCTCACTAAACCCCATTACTTTCAAAATTTAACATTTTAAAAGAGTTTCAATTATTTATTATTATTTATTTGAAAGGCAGAAAGAGAGAATATCTTCCATCTGCTGGTTCACTACCAAATACCTCAAATGCCTGCAACAGTCAGGAGCGGGCCAGGTTGAAGTCGGGAGCCCACAATGCCATCTCAGTCTCCCACGTGGATGGCATGGGCCAAAGTACTTGAGCTTTCACCTGCTGCCTCCCAAGGTGTGCATTAGCAGGAAGCTGGAATTGGAAGAGGAGCTGGGACTCAAACCAGGCAGTGATGTGGGATGTGACTTTCTCAAGCAGCAACTTAACTGCTGTACCACAATGCCTGCCCTAATTTTGACATTTTTGTCAATAGATATAAAATGGCATCTTACTGGCATACCAAATATTTATTAACATGTCATTTTATTTCTCCGTAAGTTGTCTATTCATGTCCTTTGCTTAATATTTTGTTGATTTATGTTTTTCTCACTGATGTGTAGAAATCCATTAGGTTGTACTGGAGATTAATCTTTCATTAGTTAAATTGAGTTCCAAAAATCTTTCCATCTGTGTCTTAGCTTCTCATTTTGCTTATGTGTCTTTTGTCTTACCAAAGTTTAACATAGCCAAGCCAGCCAAGAGTTTCCTTTATGTCTTGTGCTTTTGTACCTTTCATAAGAAACCCTTCTTGCTCTTGATGTCATAACAATTTCCTCCCATTTTGTAATCACTTTTTTGGTTTTCACATTTTCACACTCAGTTGTTCCAGCCACCTGTAATTAATTTTTAAGTATGATATGAAGTATGAAGCAAATCTCATATTTTTCCTAAAGGGAGACTTTAACTCCGTACTATTTATTGAATGAGTCCTCCTTTCCCCCAGATTTCCAATCTTTTTTTTTTTTTTTGAATACCAGTTTCTCTCCTGTGAGTGCATCTATCTCTGGGGGACTCTCCCTTATAATTCTGCCTTATATTCAATACCGTCTTAATTACTGTATTGTAGAAAGTCTTGCTACCTGGGAGGCAATCTAACTCATTAATCGCAATTTGCCATGAGTGGGGAATACCTATATATGCCACTTTTCTAGAAGCACTCTTAACAGATTCTGAAACTCTAACAAAAAAATCATAATCTTATACAATGACAGTCATTTTAGAAACCCCATGTGATAATTGTTTAAAAATTGTGTACCTTAGATTAGATAATCAGTAAATATTGTTAAATGAATAATAGGAGATTAACACAACATAGATAAGTGGATTGCTATAAAATTAATACTTTGGAACATTCCATTTCAGTTTAAAGAGGAATTAACCTAGATCCTATATTTTCATTCTATACTTTACAACAAATTCCAGATTGTTAAAGCCTTAACAACAGAACAGAACATAATAATATACATATTTTGGTTTTTGGTGGAGAAATATATTCTGAACACTGAAGAAAAAGGAAATGTTTCCAGGGATTATATTTATGATTACACTGAAACTTTATTTTTAAAATTTATTTATTTACTTTTTGAAAGCCAGGGTGATAAAGAAACAGAGAGAGAGATAGAGAGGAATCTTCCATTTGTTGATTAACTCCTCAAGTGCCTGCAACAGCCAGGGCTATGCCAGGTGGAAGCTAGGAGCCTGGAACTCCATTCATGTCTCCAAGTGGCGACATGTGCCATCATCCACTGTTCTCCCATTTGCGCTAACAGGAAGCTGGATTGGAAGTGGAATAGACAGAAATCAAACCAGCACTCTGATATGGGATGTGGGTGTACCAATCAGGAGCCTAACCCACTGTGCCCTGACACCTACCCCAAGATTATATAGAAATTTTAAAAAGCTTTTCTGCATTAAAATGTTGAAATCAAGCAAGACACTGCCAGAAAAAAAATAGAACATAAGCAAATATTTGCCTTCTAACTGATTTGGCAAATACTTGTATAACACTATTTGATATGTACTCAGATCTAGACAATACTTTGTCAAGGAAGAAATATTAAAGAAAATACAAACATATGTGGTTTTATCACAGTGGAAAACATAACATCCTGTAGCAAATATTTCAATTCAAAAATCCATTACATTTACAGGGCTGGCACTGTGGTGTAATAAGTTAAGCATATATCTGCAGTGCCAGCATCCCATATGGATTCTGATTCAAGTCCCAGTTGCTCCTCTCTGCTAATGCCTGAGAAAGCAGCAGAAGATGGCCCAAGTGCTTGGGCCCCTGCACCCTTTTGGGAGACTGGAAGAAACTCCTACCTCCTGGCTTCAGATTGGCCCAACTCCAACCATTGTGGTCATTTGGGGAATGAATCAGCAGATTGAAGACCTCTCTCTCTGTCTTTCATTCTGTCTGTAATTCTGCCCTTCAAATAAACAAGTAAATCTTTAAAAAAATGAAGATTAAAAAATTCTATTAAATTTAGTTAAAGAAAAGGCAGAAAACTTGCAAGAAAAATGTTAGAACCTTTTTTTGTAGACAAGTGGGAAAAAAATGGTATGGTAAACATAGGCTAGAAATTTCATTACCAGGCCTGGAACTCTGAATTCCCAGGATTGTGCCTCCTAAATACGGGGTATGGGGTCTGGATAGCAGAAAAAGAGTTGGGTCATTGGGAAGAGGCCTTTCATGGAGGAAGAGCTGAAACCCTCTGCTCTTTACTAGTCCTCACCTTCCAGTATTTCTTAACTGATATTTTTAGGACACCTGCTAATATTTTGAGTCCAGATAACTTCTACATTTGTGCGAAGTACACGTCGGAGTGAGTGCAGACTCTAGATGAGGTTGCAAGGAACGTTGGCAAGGTCAAGTCTTTTGAATATTGGAAGCTGTTTTGCAACAAAACAAAACAAGTCCAGTGACTCAGAATCATTTGGGAAACAGCTTCCTCATTTTTGCTGGGCTTGTGCCCCAGTTTCATCCTCTAAGAGTTTAAGTGACACACTGAATTAAAAATTGTAAGGGAAAGGATTTTAAAAAATTGGATGTGGACGACTTGAAATTTTCCATTAATCTTCAAAGACAAAAAACAACCAACCAACCAAAGGTTATAAACACTAGTTCTGGCAGAAAGCATTTCTTGAAAGTTAATGCATGGAAGAACTCAGGAGCTTTCAATGTAAGGGATCTAAGTTTTGGCAGCTGGGCACGTTTTGTACATGTTCACACGTTTTGCACGCATGAACACATGTTTTGTGTACGACCTATTTTGCATAAGAACACATAGACGCATAATTTGCAGATGAGCACCAGTCCATGCTTTGCACACGAATACATGCTTGCACAGGGCGCACGTGTGCAGGTGGACACGTTTACAGGGACGCACGTTTTGTAACAAAGCGCGGCGGCAGCGTCAGAGGAGTGGGGCCTCCAGAAATAAGCCAGAGGCTAGTTGGAGTCTGGGGAACAGCGCCAAACAGCGGGAACTACAACTCCCAGCGCGCGGTCACCTCCGGCCGACGTGCGGCCCCGCGCTGAGATTGGCTCCGCCCAGCGGCCCGACTCGACCGGGCTCAGGACCCGGCTCAGCTCCTAGAGCCGAGTGCCCAGCCACAGAATCGCCCAGCGAACGCATGGAGCCCCGGGCTGCTGACGGCTGCTTCTTGGGAGACGTGGGTACGTGCGGGGCGCTGCAGAGGGCGCTGGGCAGGGGTTTGAGGGGCTGGCGAAAAAGGGAGGACCGCCGGAGCCGGCTCTGGAAGACTGGAGAAGCGCACCTAATGGTGATGGCTTTGTCCCAGAGATGGCTGGTGAGCCCTGATCCGAATTCATGGTCAGGGGCGTTTGGGTGGTGGGTGGGGGGAGTGATTGGAGCAGAATCTTGCTGATCCTGAGCATCTCGGACGGAGCCCCGGGTGTCTCGCCCCAAGTCCCAGCGTACTGCAGGGTTGGCTGTTCATCCGTGTGGCGCACCAGATGTGGGGTTTCCGTACCGCAAACCCACCGGAGCGCCGCACAAGTTGGAAATGGGGGGCATGTGTGGGGTCGTGGCCCAGTTGAGGAAGAGTCAGGAAGTGTCGCGAGCCCGTTTTTCTGGGCAGCCCGAGCAGCCAGCCCATCGAGGGAGCAGAAACGCCTCTTTGGCTCCTATGAGGCCGTGGTGCAGTGTCATGAGCATCCTACGGACACAGCTGGCTGTGGCCGGAATCCGCCTCAGAGTGAGGGTAGCGGAGAGACCTTGGGATGTTAGGGCTCACTCGGAACATTGTGACCTTACTTCAGGATGCCATCTTTGCTAAATGGCAGCTGGGCTAAAACTGATGAATGGGTGCAGGGACTTCCTCTCAGAAAACGAACTTTTCCCTGGCTATGGAATAATAATATGGCAAATAAAATGAATGGCCAAAGCGCTTTGAGACTCTGGAAAGGAGGGGGGAAAAGGAGGTATTTTTACACTGCTAAAAACAGCAGTGCAAATAAAAGCAAAAAACATTAAGGCTGAATTTAACTGAAGAGGTAATTGCAGTCATAGCAAGGCAAAGATATTTTAATTGATTTTTGCAATACAACCACCTTCCACAGGATCAAAAGCATTTAATAAGCATCTGCTTTAATCTGGCGTTCCACCTCAGGCAGGCACAGACTTTTACCCTGACAGTGTAATCTATATTTGATTGGCTCAGTTGAATAAGTAATGAACAGCTAACCACTGAAGTCTATTTTAGCTGATAATTTAATATTTTTAATATTTTTGTTTCTGTAGAGGGTTTGGTACCCTGGCATCACTTGCAAGCATGTTTTCTACAGTTTGTTAAAGAATATTCGTATAGAAGAAAAACACATTCTAAACTAATGGATGTGCATCTTCTATAGTTCATGAGTATTTTTGACATTGCCATTGTTTTATTCAATGTAATTCTCCAAAAATATGTTCTGCCAATATTTTTATTCCCAACCTAATGAATAAGTTGAATATGTTGGCTCCTCATATAGCAGTGTTATCCCTGCAGACAGAGAGGCTGCTGTGGGAGCTTTAGCCCATTTTAACATTCTGACCCTAATTTCTATACAAATCATAAACAACTCAACTTATAAAAGCTTTCCATTTTGCAACATCTCACAGATGTAATGATTACAGAATTTTATAATATGGCCTTTTCAACAAGTACTAAGAATTTAGGGAGAGTCACACCCTAAAATGAATCCAATGGTTATGATAATTTAAATATAAGACACATCATTATTAATCCAATTAATTGTCTACTTGCAAAATTGAAAAGTGATTCCCATATTCAGCATCCATGTGCAAGAGCCTCTGACTTGGAAGTTTGGGGCTGACAGAAGAGGAAAAGAATGACTTAGGGAATTTGAGGATCTAAGCAAGGTGAGCTGCTGATGCCCTTCAGCAATCCTCAGTCAAAAACTTTTTTTTTCCAATAGAGCAAAAATAGTCTTTTATTAATTTTTAAAGAATTTATTTATTTGAAAGTCAGTCGCAGAGAGGGAGACACACACACACACACACACACACAGAGGGATTTTCTATCGACTGGCTCACGCTTTATATGGCTGCAACAGCCAAAGCTGGGCTAGGCCGAATTTAGAAACTTTATGTGAGTTGCCCACATGTGTGACAGGGGCTCAAACACATGGACCATCTACCCCCTGCTTTTCCAAGCCGTTTGCAGGGAGCTGGATTGGAAGTGGAGCAGCTGGGATTTGAACTGGATGGTATAGTCGAAGGCAGCTTTACCTGCTAAGCCATAATGCTGGTCCCCTCAGGCAAGAGTTCTTAAGTCTCTGGGGTATCCAGAACCTGAGGTGGCGGGAGAAAAAGGTGAGACAGTTAGTTCCTGGGACTGAGATAAAGAGCCACTAATTTGCCTCATTATGTGTGGGATACTGACTCCAAGCCTTTCGATTGTTATTTTTATTGATAATTTAGAGGTGAAACCAAGGTCACCCAGCTAGAAAGTAGAAAAGCTGAACTTACACCCAGGTGTTGTTTTTTGATTGTTGCTTGTTTGATGCTAATATGTACTCTGATGGATTTGTAGGGCTCCCTGGAGTCCTGGGATGATTTTGCGAAGTCTGCTGTGGGTTTTTAAGGGGACCTGGGAGCACTTTTATACATATTTGTGATCACCACATTCTACCACATCCATTGTGAGAAATGTATTTGCCTTAGGTTTGTACTTCCTGCTTAGTGATTTGAGAGTCCCAGGAACATATATGCAAGTTTATTTTTCTGATGAGTCTGGAGAGTTTTTAAAAATATAATAGTGTTGGCCGGCGCCACGGCTCACTAGGCTAATCCTCCGCCTATCGGCGCCGGCACACCGGGTTCTAGTCCCGGTCGGGGCGCCGGATTCTGTCCCGGTTGCCCCTCTTCCAGGCCAGCTCTCTGCTGTGGCCCGGGAGTGCAGTGGAAGATGGCCCAAGTGCGTGGGCCCTGCACCCCATGGGAGACCAGGATAAACACCTGGCTCCTGGCTCCTGCCATCGGATCAGCGCGGTGCGCCGGCCGCAGCGCGCTGGCCGTGGCAGCCATTGGAGGGTGAACCAATGGCAAAGGAAGACCTTTCTCTCTGTCTTTCTCTATCTCACTGTCCAATCTGCCTGTCAAAAAAAAAATATATATATATATATAATAGTGTTGAAACTTCTTTGAGAGATTTAGATAATCACTGCCCTGGTTGGGAGTCAAACATCATCAAAACCTTCTTGGGTTGGGTTTCTGTTTCTGAGTTAGAGAAAGCTGTCCTCTGGAAATTTTAGAAAATTCCTTTATTATGGAGAAATCCTTGGACACTATGTCATACTGCTAATAAGAATGTCTGAAAGAAATGAAAAGCACATTTGGCACAACGGTTAAGATGAAACGTTGCTTGGGACATCTGCATCCCATATAAGAGTGCCTGCTTTTGAGTCCCAGTTTCACTCTCCATTCCTGCTTCCTGAATGCCACTCTGGGAGGCAGTGATGATGGCTCAAGTGATTGAGTTTCTGCCATCCATTTGGGAGACTCATTTAAGTACCTGACTCCTGGCTTTGGCCTGGCTGTTGCAAGCATTTGGGAAGTGAACCAGAAGATGGGAGATCTCTCTGTCTCTGTGCCTTTCAAATAAATTTTTTAAAAATGATAAAAACAAATCCATTTAAGATTTCCCTAACACCTGATGGAATTCTGAAGCAGTCACTGTGGTCAGTAGCAGTTGCCATCTGTAGAGGTACAAATCTATTTTAGGGCTATGGTTTTTTTTTTTTTTTGTTTGTTTGTTTGTTTGTTTGTTTGTTTTTGACAGGCAGAGTGGATAGTGAGAGAGAGAGACAGAGAGAAAGGTCTTCCTTTTGCCGTTGGTACAAATCTATTTTAAATTTTTGGCATAACCCTGCCGCCTTGGAGAATGGGGAGGACTTGGGAGATTATTCAGCTGGGGATCAAGGCCAGTGGATGAGAGTATTGCGGATATCTTGGGCTAGAAACCAAAAGTCCTTTAGGAGGGGAGGAAAGGAATAGTGCTCTAGGAATTTGGTTCTGGGATATTATAGGAATTGAAAATGTAGAATGATACCCTTCTATGCTAGAGAACTCACTGAATCCTGGCTGCAAATTGGAATAACCTGAGTGTCTCTAAAAAATGCTGACTCCTGGGTTTTGTCCCCAGAATTCTAATTGTTCTGCGGTACAGTCTGGGCACCACACATTTTAAATATGTCCCAGGAGTTCCAACATGTGACCAAAGTTGAGGACAACAGAATTAGAGAAAGTCTTATAAAAATGTGAACCTACCTGCAGTAGGTCTTTGGAAGTAGGGAGGAGAATAGAGCACAGCCAAGCACTCCAGTACAAAAAGAGGTACCTTTCTGGTGCAGATTTGAATTCATAAAATCAAATTGTAACAGCACAGTGAGAAATTTCAGATTCTTGATTGTTTTCAGTCATCCTTTGTTGAGTCCTTCTGTGTGCAAGCTTATAGTAAGCAGAAGTATGTTAAATAAATAGTTCCTTGCTCCACTGAAGATTGTTGTGCTGCAGTTACATTGCTTTCCTATGGAGACACTGTAGACACCTTTATTGTTCTTGGGTTTGCTTCCCAAAGCTTTCTAGCCAGGTGTTTTCAGTTTGTTTTTTCAGATGAGTTACTTCTCTGGAGGGCTTATCATTTCTGTTTATCCTTAGTAAGCCCTATTTTCAGAGGCTGATTTTTTTTTTTTTGAGATTTACTTATTTATTTGAAAGCCAGAGTTACACAAAGAGAGGGAAAGACACAGATTTTTTTTTTTTCATCTACTGGTTCACTCCCCAAATGGCTGTAACAGCTGGGGCTGGACCAAGATGAAGCCGGGAGCCTGTAACTCCATCCATGTCTCCCATGTGGGTGCAGGGGCCCAGCCACTTGGGCATCTTTATTGCTTTCCTAGGTACATTAGCAGGGAGCTGGATCAGAAAGTAGAGCAGCCAGGACTCCAACTGGTGCACCTGTATGGGATGCAGATGTTGTAGGCAGTGGCTTAGACCACTGCTCCGTAACGGCAGTCCTAGAGGGTGATTAATTCCAAGTTGTAGGAGTGGGTTTCGGGTAGCCCTCTCTATACTCATTTTTATAATGAATTAGGTGTGTAAAAGGGCAGCATCTTTCTAAATGAACAGGTAAGATAAAAATAGTGTTTTTTTCTTACCATGACTTGTATGTTCATTGAGTTTTGACTTTTCTTTTTAAGATTTATTTTTTATTTATTTGAAAGGCAGAATGACACAGAAATAGGGAGAGGTAGGGAGAGAGATCTTATATTTGCTGGTTCACTCCCCAAATTACCCCACAAAGGCTGTGGCCAGGGCTGGGCTAGGCTGGAGCCAAGAACCTGGAACTTCATCTGGATCTCCCACATAGGTGCAGGGGCCCAAGCACTTGGGCCATCTTCTGCTGGCTTCCCAGGCATGTTAGCAGGAAGCTGGATCAGAAGCAGAGCAGCTGTGACTGAAATCACTGCTCAGATATGGGATGATGGCATGACAGATGGTGGCTTAACCTGCTGTGCCACAATGCTGGCCCTGAATTTGGCACTCCTGAGAACCTGGTTAAGTTGCTTTGAGAAACTGGGCTGATGAAGGCTGCTGGCATCTAGTTCCCGCTCCTTGTGAATGAGATAATGTTGTACTCAAGGCCCCTGCAGGGCCCAGGCTAACTGCAGCTTCCTTGCCTCCTGGGAGAGACTGTACCTTGGTAAAATATCTTACATATTTTGGTTTTTAACAGATTTACTTTCCCATTTGTATTGGTGAAATTTAAAGCTGAGATCAGTGCTGATGTCAGCCAAGAGTTTAATTAATGTGATATGGTAAAATCTGACAGAAAGGAAGGAGGAAGAAAATGTTTTCTCCCACTTCTACTTTTTCTAAGTATTTAAATCTCATCAAAATGCAGTCTGAAACAGTGCATTAAAGCAAAAAAGTGAGCAAGGCCAGACTGAAAAGTAGGTTCCTTTAAGATGCACAAATCACCAACAGCTATTTGTTTTCCATTTTTTAGTTGTCAAATACACATAATATAAAATTTACCATCTTAAACATTTTTAAGTGTACAGTTGAGTGGTGTTAAACACATTCATAATGTTGTGGAACTATAATCACCAACCATCACCATACTTCTTTTCATCTTGTAAAACTGACACTCTGCACTCATTAAATTCCCTCTTGCTCCCTCCTCCAGCCCCTAGAAGCCACCATTCTACTTTTTGTTGCTATGAATTTGACTACTCTATGGACCTTGTATGCAATCATATAGTAATTTTCTTTTTGAGAGTGGCTTATTTCACTTAGTATAATGTCCTGAAGTTTCATCGATCTTACTCCATGTGTCAGAATTTCCTTCCCTTTTATGGCTGAATAATTCCATGGTATGTGTACCCTACATTTTATTTATACATTCATCCATCATTGCGCTCTTGAGTTGCTTCCATGTTTTAGCTATTATAAATAATGCTTTTTTTGTTTTAAAGATTTATTTATTTGAAGGAGTTACAGAGAAAGTGAGAGATGTTCTATCCACTGGTTCATTCTCCAAATGGCCACAATGACCAGGGCTTTGCCAGGCTGAAACCAGAAGCCTGGAGCTTCTTCTGGGCTTCTAGGTCTCCCAGATGGGTATAGGGGCCCAAGGACTTGGGCCATCTTCTGCTGATTTTCCAGGTGCATTAGCAGGGAACTGGATTGGAAATGGAGCATCTGGGACTTGAACCGGTGCCCATATGGGATGCCACACTGCAGGCCACAGCCCGACCCGCTTTGCCACAGTGCTGGCCCCAGTAGCAGCTATTCTAAATAGCAGAATTTATAGAAGTGATGAAAGTTTTAGTTATTTGGCTCTCCTTTTCATGGTTGACATCCGTGGACAGTCTAGGCTCAAGTGATTGGGTTTGCTAGTAGGTAAAGGTGAGAAAACGCTTTTAAATTGCTTTGCCTATTGGCTTCTTAGTATTTTACCAAACCTACAATTTTTTTAAAAAGATTTATTTTATTTATTTGAAAGGCAGATTTACAGAGAGAGAGAGAGATTGATTTTCCATTCACTAGTTCACTCTTCAAATGGGTACAATAGCCAGGGCTGGACTAGGCCAAAGCCAGGAGCCAAGAGCTTTCTCTGAGTCTCCCACATGGATGCAGGTGCCAAGAATTTGGACCATCTTCTGCTCCTTTCCCAGGCACATTAGCAGGGAGCTTGATTGAAAGTAGAGTGGGCCAGCGCCGCGGCTCACTAGGCTAATCCTCTGCCTATCGGCGCTGGCACACCGGGTTCTAGTCCCGGTCGGGGCGCCGGATTCTGTCCCAGTTGCCCCTCTTCCAGGCCAGCTCTCTGCTATGGCCCGGGAGTGCAGTGGAGGATGGCCCAAGTCCTTGGGCCCTGCACCCCATGGGAGACCAGGAGAAGCACCTGGCTCCTGCCATCGGTCTCTCTCTCTCTCATTGTCCGCTCTGCCTGTCAAAAAAAAAAAAAAAGTAGAGTGGCTAGGACTCGAACCAGTGCCCATATGGGATGCCGGCATTGCAAGCAGTGGCTTTGTCTGCTATGCCACAATGCTGCCTCAAACCTACAATTTAAACTGGTTTCACATACCTGCTGAAGCTAATAGATGCTCAAAAAGTAGATTAGGCAAGTTCACCTGTCCTATCATAGCTGCAGTTGATTTAGTATATTTTTAAGTACAAACACAGACAGATTCATCCTGCTAGAAAATAAAGCAGAATTCTGCATGGTTGGGTAGTTTTGGATCTCATTTAAAGGTAGCCACAATGAGTCAAATATCAAAGGAACTTTTTACTGGGGGTTTGGCTGTGTGAGGTGGTACTTGGCAGAATTATGGGGAGGCTGTAATGGACATCTGTAAATACCTGTGCATTTCCAGAAATGGTGGCCTGCTAAGGGTGAGGAGTCAGATGTCTATGAACCCTATATGAACCCTATCTGCCCATGCTGCCAGACCCAGAACCTCTCAAAACCCACAAGGAATGATAACAGAGAAAGACTATTCAGATAGAAAACCAAAGCTACCTGTGCTTCCTTTCTGTGTATTAGAAACCAGTGGGGGCTGGCACCGTGGCTCGCTTAGTTAATCCTCCGCCTGCAGTGCCGCCATTCTATATGGGTGCCGGATTCTAGTCCTGGTTGCTCCTCTTCCAGTCCAGCTCTCTGCTGTGGCCCGGGAGGGCAGTGGAGGATGGCCCAGGTGCTTGGGCCCCTGCACCCCCATGGGAGACCAGGAAGAAGCACCTGGCTCCTGGCTTTGGATTGGCGTGGCTCTGGCCGTGGCGGCCATTTGAAGCGTGAGCCAATGGAAGATAGACCTTTCTCTCTGTCTCTCTTTCTCACTATCTAACTTAACTCTGCCTGTCAAAAGAGAGAGAGAGAGAGAGAGAAAGAAAGAGAGAAAGAAAGAAAGAAAGAAAGAAAGAAAGAAAGAAAGAAAGAAAGAAAGAAAGAAAGAAAGAAAGAAAGAAAGAAAGAAAGAAAGAAAGAAAGAAAGAAAGAAAGAAAGAAAGAAAGAAAGAAAGAAAGAAAGAAAGAAAGAAAGAAAGAAAGAAAGAAAGAAAGAAAGAAAGAAAGAAAGAAAGAAAGAAAGAAAGAAAGAAAGAAAGAAAGAAACCAGTGAAATGCATTTGAGAATTTGGTATTTGGCTGCTGCAAAGGCAAAGCTAGTTCGTGTTTGGGTCACAACCAACCTGCTTGTGAACAACCAAATCCAAGAATCTCAGTGATGCTGAATGTCCCTAAGTGGTGTTTGGTTTTGCATTGGGGTAGAAAATGTGCCTCATGTCAAATGGGCCATTTTCTAAATATGGAACACACAGCACAAACATGCAAGTGTGATCTTGGTACAGTAGGAAGATGGCTGGTTTGAAAATCAGCAATGACAGTTTTTTTTTGTCATCTTAGGTATGTCTTCTGCTCTATTTCATGTTTTCTAAAATGAATTAAATGAGAGATTACACAAGATTTCTTGTTAGTTTTTCCAAAGTAATATTTAATAAATATAATATTATACATAGTTTTAAAAATCTAACAGAACTGTCACTATACCAGAAGAGGCTCACTTCTTGGTGTATAAACATTAAAACCTCCACTAGCAGTTGTTATCACACAAAATAATTTATTTGCAGCAAATAGGGGACCATAGGAATGATTTTGAAAGTGCTGACTCCCTGAGCAAGGGGCAGCAGGTATCTTTTATTTTAGAGGGGAATGAATATGGAAGAGCGGATGTTCTTGTCTTCACATGCAGGGGTGGGCACAAGTTTATGCAGGTGCAGTTCAGAAATATGCTACCATATACATCACATTTTAGTGTGATGAGGCTTGAGCTCCTTCAGGATGGAGATCTTAGTGTGAAATGAAGGGAAAGGTAACCTTTGGACACTTTTTTCACTCTTATTCCCTGGTGTAGGTGTTGCCCTTACCATAGGGTCTGGATCAGTTCAGGAGGATTGGTGGTTGCAGCTCTTTCTGCATCTTAACTGAAAAACCTGAGAAACAGGCCAGTGCTGTGGCATAGTGGGCTAAGTTCTGCCTGTGGTGCTGGCATCCCATATGGGTACCACTTCTAGTCCCAGATGCTCCTCTTCCAATCCAACTCTCTGCCATAGCCTGGGAAAGTGGTAGAAGATGGCCCAAGTGCTTGGGCCGCTGCACCAGTGTGGGAGATCTGGAAGAAGCTCCTGACTCCTGGTTTCAGCCTGGCTATTGCGGCTATGTGGGGAGTGAACCAATGGATGGAAGACCTTTCTCCCTGTCTGTAACTCTACCTCTCAAATAAATAAATAAAATCTTAAAAAGAAAAGTAGGATTCTGACTCCTAGGATGATTAAATAGGATTATTTATATAGTTATATATGAGTAAATAACGTCTCAGTGGGGGGAGAGAAACAAAGACATAACTCATTTGTTGTGTTCCCTGGTATAAATACTCACCCTGTGGCTGATTTCATGCTGCTGGCAGTGTCCAGCCGGCAGAATTCCTGGCTCTTTAGTAATTGACTCTCTGGAGCTGGCTCTGACTCCACGGAATGACTTATGAAGAAGGCAGGGCTCTAGTCTCAGAGGACTCAAGAACTGAGCAGGTAAATTGGCAGGTACCCAGTCAGTCACTAAGGACTTAGATAAGGTTTGAGTAACTGGGACTGGAACTTGTAATGGAACAGACCGTAGGACAAGCACATGAGCCCAAATAGGACTAATAGAACAAGTAATGATGATAATGGTTCTGTGGTGGTCATAGCATTTGTCACGTATTGAATATTTATGGGTAACAATACAGAACAGTGCCCAGGCATTATTTCATTTAGGCTTCACAGGCACCCGGTGGTATGCACATAAATATCTACATACTGTAACTGAAGAAACAGAAGCTTTGAGAGGGTTAGTTGCCACTGTGACAGCCTACAGTGACAGAGATAGGATTTGAATTCATGAGATGAGCTGTATGGTCCCTGAAATTGGCCACTATATACATCATTGCCTAAGAGCAGGCTGATACTGAGACCCTTGAATTACTCAATTAAGACTTCTCAATCTCAAAGGATAGGCTAGGTCCTATTGCAGAGCCTAATTGTCAGATGTGAGGGTGTCAGGGCCTCAGCTAAAGGGTAAGAGGGAGGTGTAGGAGCACGGAGCCAGAAAGGTCCATGCTTGGCTTATGTGCTAAATCAATACGGTCATATCTTGGGCAGAAGGGTAGGAAGGATGTTATCTAGCACATGCCATTCCTTATTGAAGTGACCTGAGTCACTTCTGCAGTTGTCCAGCAGTAGATATATAAATGACATTCATTAAATTCTCTGGCTTTCAAGGCAAAGGTTTTTGCTTAGTCATTCATTAGCCTGGACTTGTAAGAAGCAGATAAGCACCAGGAACCACCTAAGTATCACAGTGACCCTTAACCGAAGCACAGGGAAGAGGCAGGGATGAGCTGAAGTCCAACTATCAGGACTGGATCACAAACCACCAAACACCCTGTTTTCTATGGGATGCAGCCCTGCTTTTGTTGCAACACAAACCCTTTTAGTTGATGCACTAGCCCCTGTCATGACCAAGTGAGCGAACATAACCTGTGTTAGGTTTTAAGTCACTGGCTGGGACAAGGGCAGATTTGTAAAGGGATTGGAAAGTGGTTATTGTTCAGTGGGGCCAAGGACAGACCCAACTATAGGGATAGGAATTTCAGTCTGAGAAGTAAAAGATGCTTCTGTGGAGTATTTATTCATTTGAATATCTGTGTGCTAGAGATCAGTCTGCTGCGGTACTATCACTTAGCCACCCATGGACCACCCTCAGGAAAAAGCTAGGAAGAGAAGAATGCAAGCCAGCCTGTTGGTGCAAAGATGGCATGAAGAAGGGCATGGGTTGGTGGGCTGCATGCTTGGAAGGCTTCCTGAAGGAGCAGACATTCCACTCAGTCTTAATGGATGAGGAATTGGCTCACTTAGCTGTAAGGGAGGTGGGATGGGATTGAGATGGGGTGCTGAGGAAGGCATTCCAGGCAGGGAAGGAGGCCTGAAACCATCAGACACTTTGAGCCGTATGGAGTTGGAGACAAATGTGTGTGTCATGGGGTGAATTGGGAGTGGCCACAGAACTAGATTTTGTTCTGGAGAAAGGAGCCTTTGGTAGATTGTGAGCAGGCTCCAAGTGACAGACTTGTGAGTTAGCTGCATTAGGGAGAGGGGAATGAGAAGGGGGCAGGGATAGGAGACCAATTATGTGGTGGCAGCAGCTGGGATTTAGGGGCAAATCTCTAATCCCAGAGGGATCTTGACAGAAGAGCTAGGGTCTCAGATTTCAAAGCTTCAGTCCTCTAACGGATGTGGTGCAGTGACTGGGGAGAGGGAGACACAAGGTCTGGAAACAGCCTGTGGTCGGATCTGGCCACTCAGTTTACTAACTTATCCCGTTTCCCATGCTCACTCTTCATAAATGTATGTTGCCCTTCCCCCTACCTTTTCATTTTCCCAACTCATTCTGTGAGGTGACCTTGATTATCAGTATTACCTTGTTACCAAACCAGACAAATATGTTACAAGAAAACTACACATATGAATGTAGATGCAGAAATCCTGAACAAAACACTGGCAACCCAAATCTAGCAATATAAAGGGCTGTACACTATGACCAAGTGGATTTATCTCAAGATTGTGAGGTTGACCTAATGCCTGGAACCCAATTAATATAATATGATACATAGATAGAGTTAGGGGGAAAATCACACATAGTCACCTCAGAAGTTGCAGAAGAAGCATTTGACAAATTCCAATGCTCTTCATATTAAAAACACTCAACAAACTGGAAATAGAAAGGAACTTTTAAAAAATAACTAGGTGAGTTTTTTTTTTTTTTTAAGATTTATTTATTTATTTGAGAGGCAGAGTTACAGACAGACAGGCAGGCAGAGAGAGAGAAAGAGAGGTCTTCCATCCACTGGTTCACTCCCCAAATGACTGCAAAGCTGGGACTGGACTTATCTGAAGCCAGGAGCCAGGAGTTTCTTCCAGGTTTCCTACACTGATGCAGGGGCCCAAACACTTGGGCCATCCTCCACTGCTTTCCCCGGCCTTAAGCTGAGAGCTGGATGGGAAGAGGAGCAACTGGGACTTGAACTGGCACCCATGTGGGATGCTGGCACCGCAGGTAAAGGCTTAGCCTACTACGCCATGGTGTAGGTCCCAGAAAGGAACTTCGTCTTTTTTTTTTTTTTAAGATTATTTATTTATTTATTTGAAAGAGTTACACAGAGAGAGGAGAGGCAGAGAGAGAAAGAGAG
Organism: Oryctolagus cuniculus; assembly: GCF_051225735.1. NCBI lineage: Eukaryota > Metazoa > Chordata > Mammalia > Lagomorpha > Leporidae > Oryctolagus > Oryctolagus cuniculus. Next base: position 79,764,749 of record NC_142879.1, on the reverse strand, counting down.
AGAGAGAGAGAGGTCTTCCATCTGAAGGTTCACTCCCTAATTGGCTGCAACGGCCGGAGCTGCGCCGATCCGAAGCCAGGAGCCAGGAGCCAGGGGCTTCCTCTGGGTCTCCCACATGGGTGCAAAGGCCAAGGACTTGGGCCATCCTCTACTGCTTTCCCAGGCTATAGCAGAGAGCTGGATCGGAAGTGAGGCAGCTGGGTCTTGAACCAACGCCCATATGGGATGCCAGAGCTTCAGGCCAGGGCATTAACCCACTGCGCCACAGCGCTGGCCCCTGAAACTTCTTAACATAATGGAAAGCATCTATGAAAAACCCACAGCTGACATCATTGTCTTAGCTTTTTATTACTATGCCTAAATACCTAAGACAAGCTACTTTTGCAGGAAGGAGATTTATTTTGACTCTCAGCTTTGAGACTTCACAAGTCCAAGACTGGACAGATTCCATTGGTTAGGCGGTCTTGTAGGGCTGAAGAAGGACAGTTGTGGAGTATGTATGGAGGAAGGATCCCGTGCCTATCCCATGAGCTAGGCCCAACTTGGCTTTTACAACCAGTCTTCTGATGAGAGCTACCTTCCATGGGCCAGCCCCCAAAGACCCAGAGATCTCCCATTAGGTTTGTTGCCCAAACATATTAATCGATTAGTTGAGTTTCTACCTCCTTTAGTACCATGAACTTGTGAATTTGGGATTTCTAGATAACTTCATGAGTTGGGGAGCCAAATCATATTCAAACTATGATACTCAACTTTTTTTTTCCATATGAGCTAATTTTAATAATTCAATCTGTCCCATGAAAGATGGAAAAGTAACTCACTACCATCATGAATATTTAAAATCAAATCAAAACAAAAAACAACCCCCCAAAAAAGGTTACTAAGCAAGTCATTTAAGTTCCATCTGAGATTTGGACACTGGCACCAGGACACAGGAAAACACTTTTGAGTTCCTTTTTCATTCTATTCCAAGTCCTCACAGTGAAACCGAGTGAAGCAAGCATCAGCACACACACAGATTTAGGTAGTCTGTTGTGAGTACACACTGCTAATTCTTAAGTACCCATCTTCTCCAATAACTTGCTTTACTTTTTGATGATTTATGCTGCCAAGAAGAAAATAATCCAAATAGTGAACATGTATAGTTTTAATGTGACCAGGTTAGAATTCAGAGTACCATTCAAAATCTGTAAAAATATCTTGTACTTGCTAATCCTTATCATATCTGACTTTTCTTTAAGCTTTTGCAATTAGTAACACTCAACCTTAACCATGAAAGCTTGAAAGTTTTCCCTCTAAGATCAGGAACAGTACAAGGATGTCTCCTTTCATGACTTTGTGCAACATTGTACTAGAGGTTCAAACCAGAGCAATTGGGCAAGAAAAATAAATAAAAGACATCCCAATTGGAAGAGAAGAAGAAAAAGTACTCTATTTACAGAAGACGTGATTTTGTACACTTCCTTTCCAGGTTTCTGGGTGGAACGCACCCCTGTACATGAAGCCGCCCAGCGAGGTGAGATCCTACAGCTGCAGCGGTTGATTGAGAGTGGTGCCTGTGTTAACCAGGTCACAGTAGATTCCATCACACCCTTGCACGCAGCCAGTCTGCAGGGCCAGGCAAGGTGTGTGCAGCTGCTGCTAGCAGCTGGTGCCCAGGTGAGTGGCCTTTTAAGACAGACTCCTAGCATGGCTGCAGCTGCAGGAATGGATGAGACTGACTCAGGAGACCTCTAGAGGGAGGGAAACTGCAAAGGAAAAGCATATGTGCTAGAAGCCCAGGCAGAGAGGGAGGGGGCTGTGTCAATTTCATACTGAGGACTGGGAAGCAAAGTGCCAGGAAGTGTTCATGGACTAGACTATTAGGAGCATTGGTGACTGAAGAGAAGGCAGTTTTAGCAAAATGTCAGTAGGAATGCTCTACTCTGCAGTGAGCAGGGCCCAGACAGGCCAGCTACATCCTAGACTCTGGGTGGGTAGACCTGGCTGGGGCTGCAAAGCAGCTGCTTAGGCTTGAAGAGAAGGGATCCCGCCTCACGATGACTCAGAGGATTGCTAGCAAACTGGCTCTTTGGAAAAAAAAAAAATGGACCAAAACTTCTGTTTTATTGCTTTCCCTGGTAGAAATCTTCATACCGTCCTTGGTTTTAAGCTGCCAGCTCTTTCTGGCTAGCACAATTTCTGTTGAGCCGGCAGGAGCCTGCCCTGTATCGCCCTGGAGGAATGCAGGGCTCCTCTGTCAGAGTTCAGATGGGTGGAGAAGAATTGAAGGCAACGCACTGTTTTCTCTTTCCAGAAGCTTGGAATGGAATAAGTTTCATCCTGTACCTAAATAGAAGCTGAATTTGGAAAAATTCTAAGTAGAATTTTTCAATTTTTCAATTAGGGAGTTGCTTTTTCCTGGCCTGTGATTTTCACACTAGACAAGGCATGTTAAGCAGTCTCAGGCATCTTTCTAGCCAAGACTTGAGTTAAAACCCATTTTTTAATATCCTGCCTCTTGTAGCTTGCAACCTAGGGCTCTCCTTTCCTGCTCTGTGTTTATTCAGTGTTTGAGGTGGTGTTGAGGGTGAGGCTGGGCTTATTCTGCCCCAATAGAGAGGAGCCCCAGTAGGATGACTTTTATATTTAGGAGGCTAAAAAACCTCCTGTGTCTTTCTCTTTTGAACTCCCTTGCCTACCTCGGTGCCCTAGCACATGATAGCAAGCCATGATTGCTTCTGAGAAATATCTTTGCACAGATGAATCTGCACCAACGTGAAAGCAAGTTGCATGGCATTTCTTCCTGCCCCCTTGATACTTGTTTCTTCTTCCTCGTAAGGTGGATGCCCGCAATATTGATGGCAGCACCCCTCTCTGTGATGCCTGTGCCTCGGGTAGCATTGAGTGTGTGAAGCTCTTACTGTCCTACGGAGCGAAGGTCAACCCACCCCTGTACACAGCATCCCCCTTGCACGAAGCTTGCATGAGTGGTGAGTTGGTGGATGGGTGGGCTGGCCAAGCTGGGCTCCAGAAGTTTCTTTGCTTTTTTTTTTTTTAACAGTTTGATCTTTATTTTTTAAAAATAAAATTAACTTTCATTTAATAAATATAAATTTTGAAAGTACAACTTTTGGAATATATTCCCCCCATAACCTCCTTCCCATGTGCAACTATCCCATCTCCCATTCCCTCTCCCATCCCATTCTTGTGAAGGATTGATGCAGTGTAGACAGAAGTAGAAACTCCTGTGTTGGTGGAGAAGCATTCTGTGTCCCTGTTGCTCAGCTGTGCAGAGTCGAAGTTTTTCCTCCTGGAGGGAAATTCTTCACCAGTGCTGGGAGGCAGTGAATCCTGTGATGCCTGCAGGTTTCTCCTTCTCGATGGAGTCTCCAAGTGTCCTTCTGATGTGAACACTGGAACTCACTCAACTCTATAGCTGATCTCTTAGTATTTGCAGTGGTTTGTCTGCAGGCTTCTCATCTGTCTAGATGAGATGCAAGACCCAGACATGATTGGGCCTGGGCACATTCAGAGGAGAGGATTGACCTTTGAGGCTCAGGGAGGCAGTGGGATTTCAACCATCCTCAAAGAAAGCACAGACTTCAGATGGTGCAAAGATAAGAAGAGGGCCTTTTCAAGCACAGGGAAAATTACTTGTCCTGTCTCACTAGTTTGCAAGTTCCCAGTGGAAAACAAGAGATAGGACTTGAAACTTAGGGCAAGATCAGTTGGTGGAAATTTTTTAAAATGAGACAAAGAAGTTTAAATTCTACTCTTTTATGGAAAGGTTGCAAATTGTGGCCTCTGTATATTTTTAAAATTTATTTTAGAGAGAAAGAGAGAGGGAAGAAGGGAGACATGGAGGGAGAGAGAAAGAGAGAGTGCTTCTAGTTTGCTGGTTCACTGCCCAAATTCCCACAATAGCCAGGCCTTGGCTAGGCTGAACTTCGGAGCTGGAAACTCAATCCAGGTCTCCCATACGGGAAACAGGGACCCAAAGACTTGCATCATCATTGCTGCCTCCTAGGATCTGCATTACCTGGAGCCAGGTGTTTAATTTAAGTACTCCTATGTGGGATGTGAGCCTCTTAACTGGCATCTTAGCCTCTAGGCTAAATGCCTATCCCTGTAACCTCTATTTTGATTGGTATTTGGATGCATTTCTCTGGGATGTGGGGTGTGAGGTATGCCTTCCTCCTTGGGGCCAAATGGGGGTGTTCCTCCCTACTGCCTTACCCCTAATTTTCTCAGTGATATCATCTTTTGACACTGCAGGATTGTTGCTGAGAGGTCTTAGAGGTTTTTGAGCTGGTATTGAATGACAAGGTAGCAAAATATTGAAAGGTTATTTTAGCAGCCATCTGTATAGAGACAGACTAAAGTCATGGTTGGGGAAATATCTTGGAAACAGAAGGATGAGGTTGGGCCATTGTAATGATCTATGTACATTGTACTTAGTATCTAAAGTAGGATGATGTTGTGGTATGGATTCCTTTACAAGGTTTGGGGGAAGAGTCAATAGGATTTAGTTGTATCAGAGAAAGGCACAAGTGGTTAAAAATAACTTGAGTTTGAGCTGGGAGTGATGCCGCTGGCTGAGAGGAATTGGCCAAAAGCAGAGATGGTGGGAGAGGAAAGAGGACTGTAGTAGTTGAGATATCCAGAGAATAGCCAGTTTTAGATGTGGGGCTCAGTTTCAGGGTTAGAGGTAGAAATTGGGTAGCTACCAATAGTGAAGAAGAGATGAGAGGATAGGCCTGGGGCAGAATGTGCCAGGAAGAGAGGCAAGAGGACACCAAACTTTGATCCATGCTGCATTCAAGACACAAGAAGCCAAGCCAGGGAGAAGGTGGCAGCCTCAGTATGGCTAGAGGGCAACCCTTATGTTGGTGGGAAAGTCCAAGAGAGTTCATCCAGGAGGCAGGATTGGGATGCCAGCAGCATGTTGTCATCATGGGCTGGACACTCCCCAGATGCAGTGCAGGGGCAGCCAGGACTCTTCTGTGTCCATTCCTGGAGAGGGTCCCAAATCTGTTCTCACAACACAGCCCTTTTGTCCCTCTGCCATGTAGGCTGTGAAACATCCCACTTCTCAAGAGAAAGGACAAGACAGCTGTTCCTTGGTTCCCTAGGGCCACATGGGGTCATAAACTGCTCCTTCAGTTGGGATATATACATTGTTTCCCCTCATGTTCCCTGCAGCCAAATTCAGGCTGATTTAGAGCAGCTGCTGTTTCTGTCATGCTTACTATGTCCAGTCTATATATCCATGAGTGTTTTCCATCCTTTTCCATTTATTTTAAGGGAGTTCCGAATGTGTGAGACTTCTTATTGACGTTGGGGCCAACCTGGAAGCACACGATTGCCATTTTGGGACCCCTCTACATGTAGCCTGTGCACGAGAGCATCTGGACTGTGTCAAAGTGCTGCTCAATGCAGGTGCGTGGGTGTTTACCTGAGCTGGTATTTACCTATGTGGGTGAGAGCCAGCTGTCAGGATCAGACAGACCAGGATTTGAATGTAGGTCTCCACTTGCCAGCTGAGAGCTTGGGTCTCAATTTGTATGTCTATAAAACTGGAAAAATAAACTCATTTTGCAAGATTGTTGGAAGGATTTGTGATGATGTTTTCCCTGGCCCTTCTGTGTAGTTTGTGCTCAACAAATGTTAATGATTATTTCTGGGGGAATCAAACAACTGTCTGCTTGATAAGGCTGCTTTCTGAATCTGAGAGATGAGGAAATAATGGGAAAAGGAGTCTGCTGTGTTTAAGAGAATGGAGCTTTTGGAATTGAGGGTGTCCAAAAAAGGCTCAGGATAGAGAGATTGCCAAGATGGGGAAAAAAAACCAAAACATTCAGCCAACTGAAGGTTAGCGACAGGATCTGCCTACATCAGATTTAAGATGTTGCCAAAGAGAATATTGGCCAAGGGTTTTAATAGGAATCAAATTTAAAATGTTTGAGGGAAAATTGTAGCTCAGCCATTTCATCAGTGCTGACTGTTAACCTAGGATAAAAAACAAAATGTTCAGAAACAGAAAGATATGAGTTTCCCTCAGATGACAGCCATTTGAGTTTAAGTAATGTGGAGTTTTCTTTTGGAGGCTCTTACTTAAATGAGCCATTTTGGAGTCTTGCAGTGGAAAGATTAATTTTGTGTAAGGCTTGTTAAGGTTTCTAAACATTTTTATACCGTGATGAGATATCTTGATTAGAAACAGACATCAGTCTTCAGCCAAGCTCTCCTCTGGTGGCTGGATCCATTTGTGCCAATGTGGGGCAGTATTATTACTGTTGTGCTCCATTCACTCGGTACATGCAAATTCAATTTTTTCTTCAGTTTCTTTTTGTGTGACTGCAGGGAAAGAATCAACTTATTGTTTTAACACAACGTCCTTTCTGTATTGTTTAGGACCTTGTATCATTTGTGACTCCTTTGTAAGGAATATTACATCTATTGCACCTGAGTAAATAGTGTATTTACTGTTTAAGGATATTAATTGGTATTAAGGATATTTATTGGTTCATTTAACTTAAAAGATGAGAAGTAGAGACGGTTTAGGGTCAGCCTGACCTGCTTTTTCAACAGTGTCACCAAGTTCTCCCTTTCTTTGATTTTTGCAACTCTACTTTTCTCCATGATAGCTTTACCCAGGCCTGGCTTAGGAGGAATGGTCAGACTTCACTTTTTGAGGCTCTGATAATTTTTTTAAGATGTATTTATTTTGAAAGATGAAGTGATAGAGAAAGATCTTCCATCCACTGTTTCATTACTCAAATGGCCACAACTGCCAGAGCTGATCAAGGCTAAAGCTAGGAGCTTGGAACTCCATCCAGGTCTCCTGTGTGGGTGGCAGGGCCCAAGCACTTGGACCATCTTCCACTGCTTTCCCAGGCACAGTATCATGGAGCTGGATCAGAGGCAATGCAGCTGGGACTCAAATAGGCATTTCCATATGGGATGCCAAGTCACAGGCAACTGCTTAACCTGCTGTGTCACAATGCCAGCCCTCTTTGACAGACTGGAAAAATCTGTCCCAGATGTCTTGGGCACACCTCCCCTCATGTCCTGTTGGCCCGAGTTGGACCCTAATGTCCAAACCTAAACAGAGGCTTTGGCTTGAACTTTTGCCACATTCTGATTGGCTTACATGGGCCATGCCCCTAAGCAAAACAAGTGCATACAGGTGCTTTCACAGGTGAATCAGAGAGGGCCTGGGGACTTCGTCAGAAGCTGAGTTGTGTTGGGGACTTCGTCAGAAGCTAAGCTGTGTTGTGCTCCACAGGATGGACACAGAGGTGGTTGTTCTTTTTGTTTCCTTTGTAGGCACTGAGGCCAAATCAAGGAACTAGGTTATATTTGCAAAGGAGGAGGGCTAGGGAAGGTGAAAGTCCAGTTATTAAGGTGAAGTAATTTTTAATCTAATCACTAGTAGTAAATATTTAACTCTGCTGAAAATATTCAGAAGTAGTGCTGTCATTATGCTGCCTTTCTCTCAGCACAGTGCTTATCACAATTGTTTTACAGTTTATTGTTGCAAAAAGCATGTAGTGGGCTATCTGTGCTTATTCTGCTGGCTCCTGGCATACTAAAGAGTATCAGGGAATCCCTTCACCTTGCCAGCCATGATTTTGCTTTGAATCCACTTTTATCTCACGTTGCTTTGAAATCAAGATTTTGGTAATGAGCCAATTTTGACTTGTTTCTCTGAAGCGTGAAGCTGAGAGTTTTTAATGTCCAGATGGTTCTGTTTGTTTTGCTGGCTTCCCTCTCTGTCTCTGTCTCTTTCTCTCTCAGTTCACATAAAACCACTTTCTTTCCCCGTTTACCTCCCTTCCCTCCATCTATTGTGCCTGTACTCCCTCTCGTAATATGTATCTGTTTGTGTTTTATTTCTGTGTTTTTGTAAGATACTAATCAGTCAAGGCACACATTTTGAATGGAAATAAATGGTACTGGGTTATGTATCTTACTCTATTTCTTAATTACCCAATTCTATACTTTCAAGGTCCATCTGCATTCTGTGTGCATACCTGGCCTGGTGTTTCTAACTGGTGCTGCTGATTTCAGCTTCCTTCCATATTCACCTTCTTCAGAAGATGCCAGCACAGATTTTGGAGAGATCCCATTGTATGCCTTGGGAAGGCCACCTCTTTGCAAAAGTCACCTTGCCCAAGTCTTGTCTAAAGAGCAACCTAGCAAACAGCAAGAAAGTGGATGATTTTCAGAGCTCTTTCCAGCCAATTTTCTCTCTGACCATAACAGAGTAGTTTTGTTTCCCATGTGTCTCTTTCTCCTTTGATAAAATAGAATCATGTTCCTTCTTAGTTGGCAAGAAGATGCCAGAATTAATGGCAGGAGAGCAGGTTACTTGGACTTTAGTTCTGTGAACTTTACAATTTGTTTTTCATTGCAGTAGTGCTCATTGTAGTTGTACATTTAGCATTCACAGTTTGCACTTGCATTGATTGCAGTACAGTTAGATTTATTTATTCCCATAGGTAAGTGTTGGAAGAAAACCCCTGATGTGAGATAATAGATGTTGCAGGGGAAAATATTTCACTTATCTAATTTATTGCTTTTTATTATTGTTCTCATAATACATTTCTGTCAAATTAGATAACTTTACTTAGATATCAAGCCATTTTATTGACTTGAATTCTGAGTTTTGGCTATGGGAAATGGAAAAAAATTTTCTTTGCTTGTATTATCATTATAAAGCTGAAAGCAGGGTTTTTTTTTTTTTCAAAATTTGGGGGAACTAAAAGGTATAATAGCCATATATTCACTTCATTTCAATGCACTAAAAATAAAGATTTTGATAAGAACACAATATGTAAGCTGTCATTCTTAGAGCATGGCCATCATTGATTCTATACAATGGCATCTCCTGGAACCTCAGAGTTTTTTGTTTTTTTTTTGTTTGTTTGTTTGTTTGTTTACAAGAAATACCATCATCCTTGACGTCTTTAGAATAGAGAAGGAGATTATAAAGGCATTAGAAAAAAGTGTTTTAAAGAAGCCAAGAAAATAGCCCAATAAAATCTTCTGAAACTACCATTAAGTGGTGACATATTAGTGTAATGATTTTTTAAAAAAAAAATTCTTGCTTTTTAAAATAAATTATTTAGGAGACACACATACATATGCACACACAGTGATACTATTTTCGGAGGAGGTTGGCTACAGACAGGGAGCTATCACTCATCTACTGCTTAACTCCCCAAATGCCTGCAACAACTGGGCCTGGGTCAGGCTGAGCCCAAAATCTGAGACTGCAGTCCTGGTCTCCCATGTGGGTAGCAGGGACCCAACTGCTTGAGCCATCATATGCTTCTCAGGATGTGTGCATTAGGAGACAGTTGGAATCAGGAGCAGAGTCAGGACTCAAACCCAGGTGCTCAGATGTGGACAGTTTAATTGCTAGGCCAGATACTCACTTGCTTTTGGTAGTATTTTGCTTTTGGTAATATTTTATTGTTTATAAGAAAGATTTACTTATTTAGTTGAAAGGCAGAATTATAAAGAGAGAGAGAGACAGAGAGAGACAGAGAGAGAGGTCTTCCATCTACTGGTTCACTCCCCAAATGGCTGCAACAGCCAGGGTTGGGCCAGGACAAAGTCAGGAGCTTCATCTAGGTCTCCCATATGGGTGCAGGAACCCAAATACTTGGGCCATCCTCTGCTGCTTTCCCAGGCACATTAGCAGGGAGCTGGATCAGAAATGGAGTGGCTGAGACTCAACTTGCACTCATATGGGATGCTGGTGTTTCAGGCTGTGACTTAACCTGCTACGCCACAGGAGCAAACTTTAAAGAAGTTGGTGTTCTTTTTTCCAAAAAATTTCTGAGACCCCAAGAAACCCTATTATATAGAATCAGTGATGGCCATGCTCTAAGAATGTGTTTACACAAATTGTATTTTTATCAAAATCTTTATTTTTTAAATGCATTGAAAAGTCCTGTATTTAGCTATTGATTCTTTGCATTTTCCTGAATGTCTACTAGAAGGATGCAGAGGGCAGAGTTGAATTCATAATTTAATCTTTAAATGAACTCTGTCACCTTTTGGGTACATTACTTGACTTGTCTTTATTCTTTCCTTGGTAGAAGAATATATTTAAGGAATATTCATTCTTTCATTCCACCAATATTTGTAGAGCATTGTGCTGTGCCTATAGTAGGAAGAAGCAGTATGTGTGTTCAGGGACAAGCTTGGGTCCTGCGATGACTCAGCCTGAGCCTCCAGAAATCTAAAGATTGGTGAGACAGTCAGCATAGATTATCGGAGCTAATGTTTCATTCATGAAGAAGGCTTTTGTTTTGTTTCTTTTTCTTTTCGGTTCTATATCCAGTTCTATTTCTTCATTATTGTTAATTATCTTTAACCTTCTTCTCATAAAGAAAAGTACGTGCTGCTTTTGAATTTTGAAAAACATTTTTGAATAAGCTACTATCGAGTCCGTCTTGATTTTGTTTTCTGGGTGGGAATTGTTTTGGCAGCTGTTTTTGCTGTGCTGAATAAAGATGAACAAGCCAGTTTTTCTCTTGGCTCCAAGTTCTTTCCTTGGTGACATGTGTTCTCCGCGTTGGGCCTCCAGGGGCCAACGTCAATGCAGCAAAACTTCATGAGACAGCCCTTCATCATGCGGCCAAGGTGAAGAATGTTGACCTCATTGAGATGCTCATTGAGTTTGGAGGCAACATCTACGCCCGGGACAATCGAGGGAAGAAGCCATCTGACTACACGTGGAGCAGCAGCGCCCCCGCCAAGTGCTTCGAGTACTACGAAAGTGAGCCCTGGGCCAGACCACCAGCCACCTCCATCTTTCAACTGGGGTCCCTGGGTTACTAGTTCTCCTTAAGCTTCCACTCCTTGAGGGCTTCATCTTTAGTCCTGAACCCCAACCTTCGCCACTTGGACGTGCATTTGAATACTTTGTCTGCTGGAGCTGTCTGGGCTGATGTACCAGTTCTTCCTGGGTTCCCTGTGGCTTGTGAATACTGGTGAGAGTGGAGCCTCTGGCCCAGAGCAACAGGAGCTGACCACTAGCATCTACTCTGGTCCCAACCCCTTGACCTCTGCCTTCTTTGGGTGGATATTTGACAAATGAGCCTACCAGCTGCAGATTAGTTCTTTGTTGACTATCTTTGTGCTGAACTATCATACTGTGGCTCAAAATAAAAAACAAAAAAAAGAAATACTCAAAAGACCCCCTCAAAACATATCAGAAACCCAGATAGACACCCCCAAAAGCTAATGCTCTCCCAAATGCAATCCCAGTGGACATTACCCAAATTCTATCTTTTGATCTTCTTTCCTCGGGTCTCTGGAGATCCTTTGTGATAAACTTTCAGAGAAGGCATCCTGGGTCCATCCTATTTCCAGTGGTAAAGGGAAGATTTTCCAACTCCATCCCAGTGTTTTATTAGACTGAAAGATGTTATGCTCCTTCCTGAAACTAACCTCATGTACCTCTTCTTTCTCTTTTTCCAGAGACACCCCTGACCCTGTCACAACTCTGCAGGGTGAGCTTGAGGAAGGCTACCGGTGTCCGAGGACTGGAGAAGATCGCCAAGTTAAACATCCCTCCCCGGCTCATTGATTATCTTTCCTACAACTGAACTGCAGGAACACGGACCAGGCCAGGCTGGAGACTCCTGGATTGCTGCTCTTACTGTGCCCAGCATCAGGCTGGAGAGGTTCTTCCTGTTTGTCTGAAACCCCTAATTGCTATGGATAGAACATTTGTTTGAGTCCCTTTGCAGCCCTGAATCCTGAACCCTGAACCCTGGAGAGTATTTCCAAGGCCTCGAGCTGGCCTGTGTCTCAGATCATAGTTGCAAGTGTGACCTTGTGCTGGCGGTCTGGAATTTGTGCTGTCATTCCAACATAGACCCAACTGTCCAGCCCTCTTTGCACTGACCTTCCCCACAAGCACTCACAGGACAGACAGCTCAGGGAGCACAGGGGAGGCCAACTGGGGCTGGTAATGCAGGGCATGGCTGTTGATTTTCATGTCTGTGGTCTGCCACGGAAGTACCAGGACCATCTCTGACTCAGCATGAGGGCAGCTCTCCATGTTGAAAGGGAGTGGTCTGTGCTCCAGAAACTGAGCCCATGGTAGATTAGGATCTGACCACGTTGTCTGGGATGGCCGCTCTGCCGACATCCTGACACCTGGATGCTTTTTCTGAAGCAGCAGTTGACACTTTCTAAGGCCTACCTGTGCCCATGTGAATCTATCACTCAGGGGTTTCATAGTAGTCTTGGGAAATGGCTTTAGCTCTGTGTTCCCCACTACCAGCAATGTTTCTTTGGAAGTTTGTTTTCAATATTAGGTGTCAACTCTTGGAATAAATTTTATGTGGGATTTAAAAATATGTTTAGAAGTTAGGTAGGCTGTAACACTAAGGTTTCATGAATGAGCCAGTCAATCAAAAGGTAATATGAAGGCATGTTAGAATATATTCTCTTAGGCAGTCATTTCCAATGTAAAGGGTTATTAGGAGACCCTTTTGGGATTGATTTTCATCAACTATTTACCCACTCTAAACTTCTTTCTAACTGCTTGAAGCTATGAAAATGGTAGAAGTTGGGGGCATCTGATGGGCCTTAGCACCCATAACCCAGTGGGCCCTGGCACCCATTTATTCATTGGTTTTACAGATACTCATGGAACATGTGTTACACATCAGGCATTATTCCAGTGCTTTGAACAACAGAGGATGAAGCTCATCAGCCAAGGCAGGCATTAGTGCAAGTACATTTGGTTTCTGTGGGAATGCAGAAGGCATCAATGTGAATGCTGTTGTGGGTCATGAATATCTTAAAGACAGTGTACTTAGAAATGGGAACGTGGACTAGAGACTGAGCTAGCCCAGGTGATGCTAATTGTGCCACGTGACCAGAGGCATCTCTCCACATGGTTACTTGGGTGGGGCCACAGATCAGAGTATTTTCCATCTCTAAGGCTTTAGTCATTATTTTAGGGCTTCATCTTCTACTGAGAAGAAGAGCCACTTGCCACTTCTGTTGCATTAATTCTTAGATACAAGTTCTAGGTGAATCTGTGTCTGCATGTAATAATAGTTGTTTTTTTTTTTTTTAAAAAAAAAAAAAAACAACAGAGTACTGCCCTTTCTTTCATCTTTGTAACAGAAACTTGCCTCTAGCAATGAAATCTGATTACCTCCCCACACAATATAGCACTTAATACAGAATCTTATTTGCTCAATAAACATGGCCGCATAAAGCTCATCCTTGCGTTCACCCATTTCTTAACACTGAAATAGGCTTCATCATGTTTGGTGAAGAGGGGTCACTCACACCTTTCTGCCTCTTTCCCTAACCTCTTCATGCTGACTTTAGCAAGGCACTGATGTAGACGTTCTTTGGGGAGACAGCCATTATCCAAGGGACCAGATGATTAGGATTTTTCTTTTATTTTCTTTTTTGACGGGCAGAGTGGACACAGAGAGAGAGACAGACAGAGAGAAAGGTCTTCCTTTTTCCATTGGTTCACCCACCAATGGCCGCTCTGGCCAGTGCACCACACTGATCCGAAGCCAGGAGCCAGGTGCTTCTCCTGGTCTCCCATGCGGGTGCAGGGCCCAAAGACTTAGGCCATCCTCCACTGCACTCCTGGGCCACAGCAGAGAGCTGGACTGGAAGAGGAGCAACCAGGACAGAATCCAGCGCCCCTACCAGGACTAGAACCCTGGGGTGCCGGTGCTGCAGGTGGAGGATTAGCCTATTGAGCCGTGGCACCAGCCGATGATTAGGATTTTAGGCCTTCCTCCACCCTTAAGCAGGACTGTGAGCATAGGCAAGATTTCTGCTCTTTTGGGCCTGGATTATCCCAGTAGCAATATTGGAATAACAGATCAGAGTTGGATTACTGAAAGGATTTTGGTAGCTAACCATTGAACCAATCCCTTCATGCTATAGGTGAGGAAATGAGGCCCCACTAGCCTCATAGCTGTTTGTGAGGATGAAGTTAAGTGATTAAAAGATGCTTTGAAAAGTGTAAAGTATTCCCAAATTTTGACACACATTGAAAGAGCTGACGGTTTTGTAAAGTTGAGGGACTTAGGGGCAGATGGGGTCTCATAGACTGCTGATGGGAAATACATTGATAGGTTTATTTTGAAGAGCTATGAGATATTATCTAGAACAGTTAAATGTATATACCATTATTCCCAGTAATTCTGTTTTCATTTTTTTTTTTATTTTTTATTTTTTTGACAGGCAGAGTGGACAGTGAGAGAGAGAGACAGAGAGAAAGGTCTTCCTTTTCCATTGGTTCACCCCTCAATGGCCGCTGCAGCTGGCACGCTGCGGCCAGCACACTGCGCTGATCCGAAGCCAGGAGCCAGGTGCTTCCTCCTGGTCTCCCATGCGGGTGCAGGGCCCAAGCACTTGGGCCATCCTCCACTGTACTCCCGGGCCACAGCAGAGAGCTGGACTGGAAGAAGAGCAACCAGGACAGAATCTGGTGCCCCGACTTGGACTAGAACTCAGGGTGCCGGCGCCGCAGGCGGAAGATTAGCCTATTGAGCCGCGGCGCCAGCCTGTTTTCATTTAAATATACCTTTAAAGGAACTCAGATATATCACAAGGAGGCAAGTATGAGAATGTTTAGCGCAGCAATATTTAAAATAGTAAAAAACTTCATCAATATAAACAAAGTTGTAGAATGTTTTTATAATGCTTAAATTTTTCATAATTAAGATTAATTAGTGTTACATGTTTTAGCACAAATAATCAAAAAATATATTGGGTGAAAAAGTTGCCAAGCCTTATTATCTGTGTCCAGTATGATTCCATTTGTGCCTATTTTGATGCCAAAGAGCCTAAGTATTTAAGTATGCCTATCTATGCAGTAGATGCATGAAATCATGGAAACCACACATCAGTGCCATAGCTGTGGTTACAGGGAACTTAAACTGCAATGTTTTATATCTTTTTAAAAATAGATTTTATTGTTCATTTGAAAGGCAGAGTTACAGAGGAAGAGGGAGATCTTCTATCTACTGGTTCACTCCCCAGATGACTAAAATGGCCAGGGCTGGGCAAGGCTGGAGCCAGAAGCAGGAGATTCTTCCAGGTCTCCCAAGTGGTTGCAGGGCCTAAGTGCTTGCGCCATCTCTCACTGCTTTCCCAGGCCATTAGCAGAGAACTGAATCAGAAGTGGAGCAACTTGGACTTGAACTGGAACCTACATAGGATGCCAGCATTGCATGAGGCTGCTTTACCTGCTGTGCCACAATGCTGTCCCCAATATTTTAAATCTTAGGAAATGATGTGAAACTAAATAAAAAGCTACTGTGTATTCATGTTTGGTGGCAAATGGAAAAATGGGTATTATTCTCCACCTGTTTTGGTGTTTAGTTTTTTTCATAATACAAATTGAATGCATAGATCAATAAAGGGAGAAACTTTCTTTTAAAAAAAAGGAAAAGATTATTTGTACAGTTATTATAAACTGGATTCTATTTAAATGTATCTTTTAGCGTCTTGTTGGTCACGAGGTCGTGTTTTTGGTTATCAGATTTTGTATTCCATATTAGATGTTGGCGTTTGTTTGTTTGTTTTTGACAGGCAGAGTGGACAGTGAAAGAGAGAGAGAGAGACAAAGAGAAAGGTCCTCCTTTGGCATTTGGTTCTTAACTGCTCCTCTTAGATAAATTAGATGGTGGGAGGGAGATTATGGGGGGGGAAAGCCGCTGTAATCCAAAAGCTGTACTTTGGGAATTTAAATTTATTAAATAAAAATTTAAAACAAAAACAAAAACAAAACCCTGGATCAGTGCAGGTGTTTGGCACACTGGTTAAGGCTATATTCAGATTGGCTGCATCCCATTCTGGGGTACCTGTCTGAGTTCCGGCTCTGCTTCTGATTTCAACTTCCTGCTAATGCATACCCTGGGAGGCAGCAGGTGAGTCCCAAGTCCTTGAGTCACAGCCACCCATGTGGAAGACCTGAATTGTTTCACGCTCCTGGCTTCAGCCTAGTCCAACACTGACTCTTGTGGACATTTTGGGGATGAAATGGTGAGTGGATGATCTCTTTCTGTCTCTCTCTTTCAAGTAATAATGATAATGATAATGATAATATAATAATAATAAGAAGAAGAATAAATGCCTTTAAAAAAAAAGTACTAGTTTGCATTGTTTGAATTCCAGAGCCCCCCTCACTCACCTGAAGGAAAGTGCTATCTAATTCATTGATTAGCCTCACCTGTGCTGGCATGGCTGGCTCCCTAGATCAGGATGAGCCTTCTAGAAGTGACTTTGGACCAAGTCCCTAGCTTTTTCCCTTTGGAGAGTTCAAAAACAATTCCTGTAAATCAAGGGGCATTTCACAGTAAGACAACTTCACCAACTTTCCCCAGCCTAGTGCTGGAATGCCCCATTCCTGGGTGCTGCCTGCCCTCTACAGGTGGGAGGCGTGGAGAGGTAAAGGAAGAAGGAAGGGGCCTTCTGAGTAGGACCCCAGCAGTGAGTCTGCTTTGTGTCCCTATGGCCTAGAGGAGGGAGTGGAGTCTCCTCCTCTCTTCCTCTGTCACAGAAATGGTACCTGTAGTATCCCATCCTACTTTTGGATGAACCTGCAAAGAGTTTGGAAGGTGTTTGGGATGAAAAGAGTGCCTTTGCTTGGGTTCCTTGGTTATAGCTACTGCTCATGCTTTCTTCCCAGGGGCAGCATCCTTTCCTTCTAAGCAGTTCTTCTATTTGCAAACATGGACCTGAAACTGGCTTCAAGAACAAAACTGAACAGCTGCTCATATTGTGAGCAGCTGAGCTGTCCTACAGATTAAGGCTACACCACAAAGAGCCTGGCGGCCTGTGGACTGTGCCCCACCCTCTGGGCAGCTCCCTAGTACTTACTGTTCTCCCTGTAATGACCTAGAAAATATTTCCAGACCCTGGAGTCTTTGCCTTCTCTGTTTTCTCCACGATGGTACCACATGGTGTTGGCAGCTGAGCCCTGGTTACATTGACATGAAAGTCTTGTGATCTCTGGTAGATTTAATGAAAATACATCTTAAGTTGGTCCAATGGAAATAGGGTCCCTCCTAAAAGCTTAATGTGTACAAACCGTGAATAAAGGGAGAAAAGATTCATGACAGTTCTGTCTCTTTCACATATATCTATACACTTTTATTTGTTTATATAAAAATTTTCTTTCTAACAGCTGGACTCCAGGTGTGCAGTGCTTGTGAACACAGACATTAGAGTGGGCAAGAGTTTGCCACTGAACTCTGAGCCAGAACGTGCACTTGGTTTAGCTATCTGCATACTGAGTAAACTACTGCTTCCTGGTATTAACCTTGTTGCTGTGGATTCTGTTGCCTTTTCATTCCACCACATAACCTGAATCCCGAAACTCATTCCTCTATGTTAAAGACAGACAAGAAGCAGGAGGAGCATTCACATACTCCTTGGGATACTTTCTGAGCCATGCTTCCTCTTCCATTTTTTTTTTGTTGTTTGTTTTGCATTTTTCGCAGTTGTTCTATTTAGCTCCTCTACTTCAGACTAAAGACAAGAATAAAAAAAAAGGAAACAAATCCTTAGCCTTATAGAATGTCATAGTCTATTTCTTAAGGAACAGGTGCAAATACTGCATTGAGTAAAGTAGCAGGTTGGGGGTATGCCATGGTCTGATTGTTTTTGTCCTCCCCTCCCCCTCAAATTCCAATGCTTTATTACCTCTGGGAGGTAATAAAGTCACGAGGTGGAAATGCCCATGAATGGGATTAGTGCCCTCATCTGAGAGAACTCTGGCGTGCAGCCTTGCCCCTCCCACCCTGTGAGGACCCAGGGGGAAGGCAGAAAACAGGTCGTCATAAGGCACTGAATTTGTGGACACCTTGATCTTGAGCTTTCTAGCCTCCAGAACTGTGAAAAACAGATTTCTGTAGTTGAAAAGCCACCTGTTTGTGTTATCGCAGGCTGAAGAATTTGAACAGGGCATGAGCCTCCAACAGGATAGGAACAACTAACTCTAATCCTGTTAGCGCACTCCAGAAGAAGACAGACAACCTTAGCCCCAGTGTCTAAGGATAATTGCATAGATTTAAAAACTCTATTAAAAATTATTTATTGAAAGACAAAATGAGAGAGACATCTTCCACTCACTGCTTCACTCTCACTCCCCAAAGTACTCACAACAGCCAAGGGTGTGCCAGGCTGGAGCTAGGAGCCTGGAACTCCATCTGGGTCTCCTACATGGGTGGCAGGGACCCACGTCCTTGAGCTATCACCTGCAGCCTCCCAGCATGTGCATTTGTAGGAAACCAGATCTGAAGTACAGGCAGGACCCTAACCCAGGCATTCTGATATGGAACGTGGCATCCCAAGCAGCAGCTTAACCTGTGCCATAATGCTTGCCCCTAAACCCTCATTATCATATTCCTGGTGCTCTGTAGTTTACAAAGATTTACAAGAACTTGAATTATTGGGAGCACTTTTCGGGGATGAGTGTGACATACAGATGACTCGATACAGTTTCTCTTTTCTTTCATACTTTTCTCCCAAGCATAGAAACAAAAATGTAATTTTACATGTATAATAGGATTTGCTATAATCCCTTCTTATGCTTATGATTTTCAGGGACTTAAAGAGAGTTTTATCATAAAGGGTAAGATTGGGCCACCCAGTGGGCATGAGATTTTGCCAAGAAGCCTGTGGGAATTTGGATGTGGCAGAACAGGAACAGGTCATTTTGAAAAACGGAAATTTACTAAGCCATAGAATAAAATATCACAAGCTACCTTCAAATGATCTAATTATTATTATTTTTTCTTCTTTGGGGTTGGAGGAAGAGATCCCTTGCTCCTTTTAAAACAGCAAAGAACATAAAATTGTATTCAAGCAATATAGGCAAAATAAGATTTAGTCATGGTTTTGGTCAAATATGGCTTGAATCAGAGCAATTGTGCCCAAAACACTGAATGATAACAAGCTTGGCTCCCCGTATCTGGCCTCTTTCTTGCACTTGTCCTACCATCTACAAGCTTCCAACCCTAAGAGGCTGTATCTAGAAGTATCCTGGTTTATAAGGCTTTTCCTCAAACTCTGTGATCCAGCCCCTGGATCAATTCTATATCCCTTTGAAACAGGAGCAATACAATCACTAGGACTTGACACAGCTCAGTGATCTTTCTAATAACAAGTTAGCTGTGACTAGGATGGGAGCCTGTTGTTATCATGAACACATTTCTTTATGGAAACAAGAGTTGCAAGTGATGTTTCAGTCTGAAGGCCAGTCTCCAACGTTCTTTTGCATTCAAGAGGCTTTTGATTAATCAAATCAATTGTCTACCACGGTTAGAGCATTCTTCCAGGTTCTGCCCGAGCCACAGAGGAATAAAAGAGCAGTGCCTTCTCAGAGCTGTTGGGGAAGACTGCATAGGAGTGAGCAGCCACATTCCAAGAAGGAATTATGATGTAGCTGAAAGACTGGGCAGCAAAGAAACATGATCAAATCTGTTCAAGACTAAACAACTTAAAATGTAGGCTTTCCATTTACACTGAACTTGAGAAAAGCAGAAAGAGGATGATGAAGTGAGAGGAAACTTTTATTGAGATGCTTAAGATGTTTTGGTATTTGGAAAGGTTGCAGAAGTTTGTTAACCAGGATCAGTCCTTGAATGTGACTTTAAAATGTGAAGGATTCCTTTTGCTACTCATAGGTATGCCCCAGGACTATTGTGAAGCACCAGAAAGGCCATTTAGTGGCTGACAACAGGAGAAGAGTATGAGAAATAAAATTAACACCAAGAAGAGAGGAAAATGAGTACGTTTAGCTATTGGGAAAAAGTTGAAAGAGAAGAAGAAATGGGATGGATGTTGGAAATTTGGCCCAACCTAGCTTAGGTACTATTTGGAGTTAATTTCCAGGATTGTGATGCCTTGGAGATGGATTGAGGGAGGGAGTCTATGAATAGGCAGTATTTTGCAAGTCTGATTGTCATAATTCAATGGGGAGAAAGTTACACGTGAATTCAGAACCCACCACTTGCTAAGCAATAATGTTGCTGAAATTTGATATTTACTGAAATAGGTGGTATAGTTTACCATCTGCTAAATACTGTCAATTGTCAGGGGATAATATAAGAAAGGAGTTGGTTGGAATTTTCAAAGTTGCATACGTGAGTTGCATCAGTGAGGCCATGCAACCTACCCAAGCCATCTAATTTCCTATTCCTGTGGTTCTTAAACTTGAAACATGTGTCAGCCATCTGAAGGGTTTGCTAAAGTGTAGATTTCTTGCTCCATCTGCAGCATTTCTAGTAAATAGGTCTCAGGTAAGGCCCACAAACTATATTTCTGTAGGTTCCAGAGGTGTTGATGCTACTGGTGGGATGTACAAAAGAACCACGCTTTGAGAACCACTGTTCTAATCTCCTGCTGGAATCTTTTTTTAAATTAAAAATAAAAAGACATTGATTTTAAAGGCAGAGTGAGAGAGAGTTGAAGCCCCCTTCTATTGGTTTACTCTCCAAATGCCTACAATGGCCTGGACTGGGATGGGGCTGAATTCACGGAGTCAGGAACTCAATCCGGGTCTCCCATGTGGGTGGTAGGAACCCAGTCACTTGAGCTATCACTGCTTTGTCCCAGAGTCTACATTCACAGGAAACTGGAGCCAGGACTGAATCCAGGCACTCCAACTTGGGACAATGGCATCTTAACCACGAGCCCCAACAGCCAGCCCTGATCAAACCTTACAGAGTCTGGAGCAGCTGGACAACAGCTGAGGCCCCTTTTCCATTGTGGGCTTTGTTTCTTGCTTCCTGAAGAAATCACTCAATACCAGGTTTCCTATGCAGGAGCCCTTGGAAATGTGTTTTGCAGATCTTGGCTGCAAGGAACCTTATTGTGTCTTTCTCTCTGTCACCTCTTGTTAGACTTGCAGACTTAGCCAAGCATTTGAGCCTTGGCAACTTAGCACTGTAATTGTGTGCACTTTGTGCTAACAGTACCACTGGTTACCTCAGACCAGGTGTGGATCATTATTTTCCTTGTGATGTTCCGAGCACTGAAGTAAATGATTGATGAACCAGAGAGACCCAAAGATGTTACATAAATCTCTGTCTTACCGGCAAACCACTTAAATTGTGTTTCCTTTTGTGTATTTTGCCTTGCCAAGCAAATGAAGACACTTTGTAATGTTTTGCCAGTGAGAGGCTTCATGAGGTAAAGGAGGGGAGCTGCCTCCATTTTTCTGCACTGGAACACTAAGCTGAATACAAATATAAATTGGAGAAAACGTCCTAGCCATAAAAAAGCCACCTGGAGAAAGGGCCTCCACATGCCATTGCTAATCACAGAATGTGGTACCTCTGCATATCAGGAAGTCACTGCATCCCAATGAATGGTTGGGGGGTGGACAATTTCTCTTCTGGGAATTTACCAGAGTCTTAGCTGCTCACTATTTTCTCAGGAGGTCTTTTTGTCCAAACTGGGACATCTGGTTCCCATAGGAAATCAGAATGCTTATCCCATATTCCCATGGGGACACTCTGAGGAAGGCTGCTACCTAGGGTCAGGGTTCTTTCACACGATGCTAAGGAAGTTTTGTGCCGAGTATGAACTCACCCCTACCCAGTACAGTCAGGATTATAACGTGGTTACCATGTCATTCCCTATAAGGTCAGAGATAATGGCTACTACTGTTACATATCTGTCTACCTATCTCTCTGTCTCTCATCTATTTTTTTTTAAGGAGAGTCAGAGAGAGAGAGGTCTTTTTTTTGATAGATAGAGTTAGACAGTGTGAGAGAGAGACGGAGAGAAAGGTCTTCCTTTCGTTGGTTCACCCCCCAAAATGGCCGCTACAGCCGGAGGTATGCCGATCCAAAGCCAGGAGCCAGGTGCTTCCTCCTGGTCTCCCATGCGGGTGCAGGGGCCCAAGCCCTTGGGCCATCCTCCACTGCCTTCCCGGGCCACAGCAGAGAACTGGACTGGAAGAGGAGCAACTGGGACTAGAACCTGGCTTCCATATGGGATGCCAGTGCCACAGGCAGAGGATCAACCAAGTGAGCCACGGTGCCGGCCTCTGTCTCTCATCTAATATCTACTTTGTATCATCACTCTTTCTATCTGTCCATCCATGTATATAGATAATCTATCTATCCATGTAGTATCATTTATCTCTATACATCTCCATATACCTAACAGTTGCCTGTTTAGACATTTAACAAATGTCCAATAAATATTCTGAACTGGGTATTGGAAGGGGAAGTGAAAAGACCTTAGTCTTTCCCACTTAGCAGGGATAAAAGATGTGTAAACAATGTTAACATCATTTTTAATAAAAGTCAGAATGCAGTGGAGGCCATACAAATCATTGGTGTTTAAAATATATGTGTCTGGAGATGCTCCCCAGAGAAGGGGATGCTGAGTAGAACTTTGAACATCCAGTCAGGGCGTGTCATGAATTGAAATGTGTCTGTCCTGGAAGACTAGTCAGGCTGTGGTGGATGGCGTAGTTGGGCAAACAGAAGGGGCTGGAGGCTGCAATGAGAGGCCCTTCAGGAATCTGGCAGAAGTATGAGGGATGTTAGTAAGGGAGGAAAATGAAGGTGAAGCCATGTCTGCCAAATTCAGAGGTAAAATTGACTGGACTGAGAGACTCATTGGTCTAAATCTCAGGGTGGGTATTCAATAGCTATAGCATAACCTTTGTTCTCGGTTGCTAAGTTGGAGAAGTTCCCTCCACTGTTGGTAATGACCCTGAGCATCATTCTCTGGATGGAGGTAGAGATCCTCGTTCTCTAGTTTTCTTTACTTCCAAGAGTTGAGCAAATCTGTTCCCTTAACACATCCCAGTCCAGAAAGCATCAGGTAGAAAAGTCGATGAGAACCTACTGCAAGTTTGGGGATAACAGAAGGATGAAGATCTGCTGTCTCACTTCCAGGCTGCCTCCATGTGACTGGGGCAATGGCACACTCCTGGAATCTCCATTTCTCAGCCTTTCATCTAGACTGTGCCCCAACTCAAGATAGAAGAGGAGCTATTTCCTTCATGCCCACTAAGGACCCAGCTTCTCGGTCCTTACCTCTCAACCAGCATAGACCTCTTGACCTCTTCCCAAGATAATTGGTATGTTCACCCACAGAGATCTGATTGAACTCATGCTCCTAAAAATAAAACCACAACAGTGTGACAATGGTATGTTTTCTAATGCCTGGATTTGTTAATCTTAAATAACACCACAAATAAAATATCAAGAGCTTGTCTCAAGAGGAGGGGTGTATCGAGCTTACCCCCAGTTTGTCAGTCTTTTCTATAAACCAGTTTTGCTTAGGATAATCTCGAGCTATGGTTTCAGTGTTTCAAAATTCACATGTCAAACTCTATCCCTAATGTGATGGCATTAAGAGATGGGGCTCTGGAGAGGTAATTAGATCATGAGGATCCCACTCTCATGGTTGGGGTTAGTGCCCTTATAAAAGACACCCTAGAGACACCCTCTCATTGTGTTTAGAACACAGTAACAGGGCACAATCTATGAATTAGGAGGCTCCATTCCTATCATAATCTAGGTAGAGCTGTGCAGTGTGCAGCCTGGGCAGGTCTTTGGCATCCTGTGGTCCTGGCTCATCTTGCAGTTCACTCATTCAACCAGGGTATCCGGATGATTGCTATGTCAGACAATGCATAAGGAGAATAAAACATGGTCCCTAATCTTTAGAAACTTACAAATACAAGGAAATAATAAAAAAATTTATATGTGATGGACTAAGTTATATCTCCCTGCCTCCAAATTCATATCTTGAAGCCCTAACCCCTAGTGTGACTGTATTTGGAGATGGGGCCTTTAAGGAAGTAATTATGAATTAGGTCATCTAAACCAAATGAGACTGGTGTCCTCGTAAGAAGAGGAAGAAACAAGATGCATGGACATAGAGGAAAGGCTGTGAGACACAGTGAGGAAGAAGGCTGCCACCTGTAGGCCAAGGAGCAGGAAAATCCAACCTACTGACACCTTGATCTTGGCCTTGTAACCTCCTGAACTGCAAGACAATAAATATTATTTTTAAGTCACCCAGTCTATGATATTTTACTATAGCAGTCCATGAGGACTAAGGCACCTTGTTCCCATGTGACTGGGGTTGTTCAAGTAGGAGATTCAATAGGAAGACTAATAGTTCAATTTTGGACCCTCTAATGCTCTGTTCTTGAGTCTCTGTATCAGGAAGAAGAGGAAGCTGCTGTAAGAAACAACTCCAAATTTCAGGGGCCTGGTGCAATCAAGTTTATTTTCCATTTACAACATACAGGTTAAGGAGGCTGTGCTCCTGGCAGGCATCAGGAACCTCGGCTCCTCCTCAGCAGGTTCATCATCTCGAGTTTTGACATTCCCCTGTGTTCCTCTGCAACTGGCTTGGAAACCAGGGGAGAGGAACATGTGAAGCAGGCACAGCCACTTTCAACCACGTTAGCAGGCAGTGGCAGGCTTCACCACCCCCATACCTTCTGGTGAGAACAAGTTACACCTCTGAAAGTATGCTGAGAAATGGCAAGCAGCTGTGGCCAGACAATGAAAACAGGGCTATGATGAACAACTAGCCTGCGTCTGCCATGGTCCCTCTATCAAAGAGAATGATAGATGGGAGTAGGATAAACCCACCACTTGCAACCTCCTTCCCCAAGATTTCCCCTCAGAAATCTTGGCCAGAGAAATCTTGGGCAGAGAAAACTCTCACCATCGGGGATCAGCGCTGTGGTGCAGTGGATTGAGCATCTGCCTGTAGCACCTGCATCCCATATGGGCGCCGGTTCATGTTCTGGCTGCTCCACTTCGATCCGGCTCTCTGCTATGGCCTGGGAAAGCAGTGGAAGATGGCCCAAGTGGTTGGGCCCCTGCAACCATGTGGGAGACCAGGAAAAAGCTCCTGGCTCCTGGCTTCAGATCAGCCCAGCTCTGGTCGTTGTGGCCATTTGGGGAGTGAATCAGCGAATGGAAGACCTTTCCTTCTGTCTCTCCCTCTCTCTGTAACTCTGCCTCTTAAGTAAATAAAGAAACAAAAAGAATAAAAGAAAACCCTCACCCTCTTCTGTGGTTCTTGGTACATGTTGCATGAATAAACACCAAAGGACCTTTCTACCTTAAGGGCCAAGAAGTGTTGTTCTTTCTTGGATCTAGAGTTTGCATTCTAACTCCCTTATCTTTCCTTCAAGGGAAAAACTTATGTGTTGTCTCCTGTGTTGCCTAACCCAGTACCAGTTCTAATCTTCCAAGACACTGCAAGCTGCTAGGCAGATCAGAGACTAGGTGTTCTTTGACAGGGTCAAATGCTACCATTTAAGGGGAAAGGAGCTGTAGCAGCAGAAATATTCCCTATCTGAGGTCACTTGAGGCTATCAAAATGTTATTTCCAAAAAATATGTGCTCAGGAAGTCAAGAATTAAAAAAAGTCTGCAACTTGAAGTCCAACACATTTATCTTGAATACTTCATGTGCTACAGCATAGATGAACAAAGAGCTCCTAACAGTGCCCCATCAGTGTTTTTGTTTCCAAGATAGAAAACCATCTAATTTAGAGCAGAGAAGTCAGAGAAAGTGAATTCTTATCTCTCAAGTTGATGCTGGCTTCCGAAATAGAATATTCATCTAGGAAAAATATCCTTAGATGCACTGCCTGTGCTGTATTTAGGGAATGTGCCAACAACAGCTCGATGGTTGATCGTCCAAATGAAAATGAAGGTTGTCAATTCCTTGTCCTCTGGGCCACTTTTTTTTTTTTTTTTTTTTTTTTTTTTTTTTTTTTTTTTTTTTTGACAGGCAGAGTGGACAGTGAGAGAGAGAGAGAGACAGAGAGAAAGGTCTTCCTTTGCCGTTGGTTCACCCTCCAATGGCCGCCGCGGCCGGCGCGCTGCGGCCGGCGCACCGCGCTGATCCGATGGCAGGAGCCAGGAGCCAGGTGCTTATCCTGGTCTCCCCTGGGGTGCAGGGCCCAAGCACTTGGGCCATCCTCCACTGCACTCCCTGGCCACAGCAGAGGGCTGGCCTGGAAGAGGGGCAACCGGGACAGAATCCGGCGCCCCGACCGGGACTAGAACCCGGTGTGCCGGCGCCGCTAGGCGGAGGATTAGCCTAGTGAGCCGCGGCGCCGGCCCCTCTGGGCCACTTTTTTTGGATTAGATTTGGATCTCTGGATCCTCAAGCTATCTTGTGGCATATTTACTTAGCATATTAGTTTGCTTGGGCTGCCGTAACAATGTGCCCCTCTCTGGGTGGCTTAAACAACACACATTTATTGTCTTGCGGTTCAGAAGGTTGCAAGGCCGAGATCAAGGTATCATCAGGTTGGTACCACTCCTAGGCTTAAAAGTGGTAGCCTTTGTTTTTATTGTATCCTCATGACCTTTCCCTGTGTTCATGCATCCTTAGTGTCTCTAACTCTTCTTATGAGGACAACAGTCTCATTTGGTTTAGGGCCCCATCCTTATGACCTAATTCATAACTACATCCTTAAAGACCCCATCTCCAAATACAGACACACTTGGTGCCAGGGCTATGAATTTGAGATAGTGCAGACATAATTTAGTTCATAGCATATTTATAATCAATTCATTTCCTTCCACAGCATTTGAATAGAGGTCATCCACATGCCCTGACTGAATGAATGGATTGCAAGATGAAGCCAGGGGCCAGAGGCTGTTAGTACAGCTCCCTAGGCTGTGCACTGCAGAGTGCAATGCACTCTGAATGGAGCCTCCTGGGGTTATGTGGGAACTATGTCCAGCTGAATGGTTGTGTACCTTATTCAAATGGATTGAATTGGAGATGGAAGCTTTTATAATTTCCCCATAGCTTCCATGCTCTGCTCCCATAGTTGTGTAAACTCTAAGTGCTTTGGATATATTTTGTTAATTAGACCGATACTTTACATTAAACACAGAAACCCTCATGTCTTAAACACATGATTATTGAATGTATTACATAAGTCTTCAGGTAGGCAATTGTTCCTTGTGGTTGAGCAGAGGTTGAGAAATTTTTTCTGTGATGGGCAGATAGTAAATATTTACAGCTTTGTGGACCATATGATCTCAGTTGCAACTATTCCACTCTGTACTGCAGGGCAAAATCAGCCTCAGGCAAATAAGCGAGTTTGAAACTGTTTTCCAATTGAAGTTTATTACAAAAACGGGTGCCGGGCCAGATTTAGTTCATGTGCCATAGTTTACGAACACTTGTTGTAGAAGCTCAGATATGCCAAAGCCAGTGTTTTCACAGTTTTCTTAATCTTTCCCTCATGGTCCCGTGATGTTTATCACAGCTCCAGTCATCACGCTCATATTCCAGGTAGGAAGTAAAAGGAAGGAGCTGGAACAAATGGGGTGGGCCTCGTTTACATGTTTTGTTTTGGACATATTGCCATTCCAAATAATATATGGTTTCTCTCATTAAGGAAGAATAGACAGTAAGCAGATCCTAGCAACCGTTCCTTCCCTTGATCTCTCTGATAATCCTCCTACTCCTGGAGTAATATCATGCTAAACACAGTTTAGTAAACTCAATCAATAAAGATGCCTCATTTGTTTATTTCTGGACACCTCTAACTTAAATTCCATGACTAAATCATTTCAGAAGAATGCAATCTCCATAGTCTAATTCGCAAAAAAGATGACTCAAAATTTCCAATTCTCATTAAAGGAAAAAAAATACAAAAACAACCACCAAAGCCAATTTGTTTTATGCTGCAGAAATTTCCAGGTGGGCAACAGATGAAAGAAGGGATTTTATGTATTGCTCACGTAGCAGTAATTGTTAGCACCTTTAGGAGTTGTCAGGGGAAGGCTTAGGTGGCTTCAGGGCATGATGGATGATGGATGATGGGTACCAGGAGTTCCCTGTCCTATTCATTCAAGGGTGTAGAGAAGCAGTTTCTGTGAAGCTCCTTCATCATTCATTCTAGTGCCCCTTCAGCTTATTTTGTGAGAAGGCAGCGGTTCTTCTTAGCCTTGGCTTTGCACAATTTTCCATGGTCTTTCCAAACCTCCGAGTTGCCACCCTGTGGATACTGTCCTGGTCTTGAGAGGCACATGGTACAGCAGAGAGTCCCTGAACTCCTAGACTGGGGGAGTGCTAGGTTTTCCAGGGACCTCCAGTGTAATAATTTTTCTCTTTGTTCTTTCTCAACACTCCTCCATGCTTTCCAGAATGAGTGTATGGTGAGGACAAGAATAGGGCAAGAGGCAATATGCTCTGAGTCAGTGTTAGAATCAAGGCCAGTCATATAGAAAGGGAGATGACCATGTGCCCTCAAGCCTTTTCCTTTGATTTAAGAGTGGCTCCACCCCTGGCTTTCACATATCTTTGGCAGCTCTCTCTGTCTTGGCCATGGCCACTTCCTTTTGACTCCTTTCGCCTTGGCTTTTTCTCTTTTCAAGTTTCTACCTGGCATGCCCGTGGACTGAATTTTGTTCTTCCCTGTGCCCCATTCATATTTGAAGCCCTAACTACCCATGTGACTGTGTTTGGAGATGGGGCTTTTAAGGAGATGATTGAGGTTGAGTGAAATCTTAAAGGTGATCCAGATCCAACAGGACTGGTGTCCACAAAAAGAGAGGAAGAGGCATCTGGATTTCTGTCTGAGAGATGAAACTATCTGAGAACACAGGCAGAAGATGACTGATCATCTGCAACCAGGAAGACAGAGATCTCACCTAGCATCCAACCATGCTGGCACCTTGGCCTTGGGCTTCCAGTCTCTAGAACTGTGAGAAAATAAATGTCTGTTGTTTAAGCCAAGCAGGTTATGATGCTTTTTTATGGTGGCCAGAACTGACTAAGACAATGCCCATCCCTGCAGTCCAGGAAGGAGCAGGTTAGTGTGCAGAAAATCCTTTTCATCTTTCAAGGCTTAGCTCATTTATAACCCTTGTGAACTCTCCTTAGTTTCTGCCTGGGCTGAAGAATCATTTCCTTTTTGGGTTTCCACATGTATTGCTTATAATTATACCCAAAGCTCTTTGCTTTTAATTCCATAATATTTCTACTTATGCTTGAGTCTAATGATTTTTTAAATTTCTATAGATTTGTTTGAATGGGAGACAGATAAAGAGAGAGAGATCCCCTATGTGCTAGTTCACTCCCCAAATGGCTGCAACAGTGAGGTTGAGTCAGGCCAAAGCCAGAAATAAGATCTCAATCCACATCTCCCACATGGATAGCAGGGATCCAACTGTTACCGATTTTCTTATTAATAATTCAAAATTAATAAGCTGTGTGGGCTCTTGCCTCATATTCAGAGAAGAATTCTGAATACTGACACAAATAGACCAGGCAGCATTTAGTGAGAGAAATGCATAGGAGAGTGAAGGTCCTATCTAAGAAAGAAGGGAAATCTGGATTCATACTGAGTGCCAGGAGCCAGCCACGTGGAGGAGCAATCAGGCCAGAAAGCATGGAGTCGGTGGCCCGAAGACCATGTCCCCTAAAGGTGCAGGGTATCAAGGGCTCATAATGGCAAAAAAGGGCTAAAGGAGGCCAAAAAAGGGCCAGGCCCACCATGTCCAAAGGGGAGTGGTTAATTAGCCTTATTGACAGGTGGGCACACAGGTATGGTCAGATAGGGGCATGAGGTCACACAGGGGCATGGTGAAGGCGTGGTCTTTGAGCTCACAAATCTAATCAATTTTATTCTTTATGCCTGCCTACATCACAACTACTTGAGCTAGCACCTTCTGCCTTCCAGGGTGTGCATTAGCAAGACACTAAAGTTGGGAGTAGAACTGGGACTTGAACCCAGGTACCCTGATATGGGGTGTGGGGATCCCAAGTAGTATCATAACTGCTGTGCCAAATGCCCACTCTGATTCTGATAATTCATTAATGTGACTGTGAAGGTCCCTAAATCATAAGTACCTTGAGAGTAGAGGCCATCACCCAGAATCCCCATGCCCAGCTCATGGACTGGCTCAGAGAAAGGGCTGCAAAGTGTGTTTGCTGAATGAGGGTAAGAGGAACAGTCATTTTCACAGGCCCTGGCTCCCTGAGCTGTGTGGGAGGAAGTTCTGAACGTCCCCATGTTTTCCAATTGCACTGGCTCTTGTGTGCCCTCTTCACAGAGTAAGAATCTGAGCATCTCTAAGTTTTCAGCTGTCATCTCCTTGCCAGAGACTGTGCCATGATACAGCTATAGGGGGGCCCTGCTGAGAACAGCAAGTGGAGATGCAAGGGGCCCAAGGGCAATGACTCAGCAACAGCATTTCTGAGGTCAATGAGTAAAGGTTTTACAACACTTGAAATTTGGAATGTGAAGTTTAGCCACGGCTAATAGTAACTGATCTGTGCTTACTTATTGGATAAGAGAACCATATCTCAATTTCTCTTCAGAAATAGCCTTCTGGTCTATATGTCAGTCAACATGGGTCAACACTTTCCCATGGTCAGCACAATTTTAGCTGCCCTTTGGGATTTCTAAACTTCTAGCTAAGGGGAAGCAGGGTGATCTGGCACAAAGCTCTGGCTCTTATGATGTACCCAGAGTGCCCAGAGGGCCAAAGGTGTTGTAGTATTTTGTCTGTAGCCAGAGAGCCAGCAGAGCCAGAGACAAAATGGCAGAAACTTCACCTTTTGAACCCTGTGGTGCTTCTACCTGCAATCCTGCTCTCACATGGGGCTCTTTTGATGGCCACATCATAGCTTAGTGTCTACTTAGGAAATTATAGCCATAATATTTTAAGGACAGCAGCCATTTCTTGAGTGCCTACTTTTTTTTCTAGTTTTTTTATAGAAAGCTTTTATTTAATAAATATAAGTTTCAAAAGTACAACTTTTGGATTATAGTGGTTCTTTCCCCCCATACCCGCCCTCCCACTTCCAAACCATCCTGTCTCCTACTCCTTCTCCCATCCCATTCTTCATTAAGATTCATTTTTAATTATCTTTATATACAGAAGATCAACTCTATACTAAGTAAAGATTTCAACAGTTTGCACCCACACAGAAACATAAAGTGTAAAATACTGTTTGAAGACTAGTTTTATCGTTAATTCTCACAATACAACACATTAAGGACAGAGGTCCTACATGGAGAGCAAGTGCACAGTGACTCCTGTTGTTGATTTAACAATTGACACTCTTATTTGTGACATCAGTGATCACCTGAGGCTCTTGTCATGAGCTGGCAAAGATATGGAAGGCTCTTGAGTCCACAAACTCCAACCTTATTTAGACAAGGCCATAGTCAAAGTGGAAGTTCTCCTCCCTTCAGAGAAAGGTACCTCCTTCTTTGATGGCCCATTCTTTCTACCAGGATCTCACTCACAGAGATCTTTCATGTAGGTCATTTTTTGCCACAGTGTCTTGGCTTTCCATGCCTGAAATGAATGCCTATTGTTTTACAGATGAGGTCTGAGAGATCACAGGACTACATTCCACAGGATGAGTGGAGAGGAGTCCCGGTGTTCCTGGCTCCCTTTCTCCTTATTGCTTCTGTGTAGATGGCATGCCCCTCCTCCATCTTCCTCCTGCTCTCTGAGCTTCCTTCTCTCAGGGCCTTCTCTCCCTTTCCTGGGCTGTTCTTCGATGACCTCACCATCCTGGAGCTGTTCTGTCTCAGAGACCTGATAAACCACTGGCATGAAGAGAACAGTGCATTTTGTTCCTTATCTCTGGAAACAAATGTTTACTTTAATAAGAGCTTTCTGGAGGCAGTGTCTTCAGAGCCTCGTTAGGACACAGTGGGGCTTGACCTAGGTACATTTTGCTTTCTTTTGGAGAAGAAAAAACAAATTGAAAGTTCTATTTTATGAATGTGTTAGTTCAAAGATAAACATAATGCAGGCTAGATTCCTGGTGAAGTGTTCATTATTTCCTTTTGATTTTAAAAGGAATGGAAGTAGGGGCCGGCACTGTGTAAAGGGGGTAAAGCCACTGCCTGCAGTGCCGGGATCCCATATGGGTGCCGGTTCTAGTCCCAGCTGCTCCACTTCCAATCCAGCTCTCTGCTGTGGCCTGGGAAAGCAGTGGAAGGTGGCTCAGGGCCTTGGGCTCTGCACCCATGTGGGAGACCTGGAGGAAGCTACTGGCTCCTGGCTTTGGGGAGTGAACTAGCAGATGGAAGACCTCTGTCTCTCTCTCTCTGCCTCTCCTCTCTCTGTGTAGCTCTGACTTTCAAATAAACAAATCGATCTTAAAAGAAAAAAGTGGAAATAAAAACATCGTCATGAGCCCCTGAAAGTGTCATAGGCCCCAGACATTGTTCCTATAGTCCCTGGATCGTATGATGCTGCCAAGTGTCCTACCTGTTATAACATCCATCCCTAAGATGGGTTGCCCTGGGAATTCCCTGGGGAAGTGGTCCTTCTAGGGTTCTATCACTGCTAATCACTGAAACAAATTACTAATTCCTGAGACCATCTTTTTAATGTCACCATTAAGCTCTTTTAAATTTGGGATCCTCTGCATGCCTTTAGTTTTCATGAATGAGAGTCAGGGGCTCATCCCAAAATATTGTTCAGCCACTGGTCATCCAGAAATTTATGGTGACTTGCGTTTCTGATGCACCAGTTTCCTTAACATTATTGATCTTGTTGCATAGTTTTTAGTGCAGGCAGAGGCCAAGCTCTGCAAGTGGCGGGGCCAGAATTTTGTGCGCCAAGCCTGGCATTTAGACATCTGGCCACATGAGGGCATTGACGCGCCAGCCTGGTACTGCACGAAGTGACCTGTGGGAGCCAGATCTGGCCTGGCAGGAAGGAGTGTCTGGGGCTTGCCAAGCTGGTTGAGGCCTGAGCCAAGCAGGGTGTTGTCCAGAAGGCCCTTTGCTTCCCGCAACCCTGAATAACCCCCATAACTCTGGAGACACTGAAGGAAACACCGGTCTGAGGTGGAGATAGATTGCCAGTCGTTATGTCATTACTGAGCTGGAGGAAGAATTGCCCCCTTACCAGAAATACCAAGGGGAGGAATGAAAAATGTTTCTAAGACCATTTCCTGCTCTCAAAATATTAAAGCAATTTAAATGCTAAATTTTATTTTTTCAAGATGTACAATGTGGTGTATACACTGTGAAATGACCACCACAATCAAGCTAATGTATCCATCAACTCACATAGTTGTGGTTTTTTGAAGAAATTCTTTATTTATTTAATCTATTTGAGAGGCAAGACAGAGTGAGAGAGACTGACAGAATTCTCCCTTTTTTTGGTTCATTCCCCAAGTGCATGCAACAGCCAGGGCTAGGCCAGGCTGAAGTCAGGAGTGGGGAGGTTGATCCATTAATCCCACAAGGATGGTAAAAACCCAGCTACTTGAGGCATTATCATTGCTGCCTCACAGAGGGCTCATAAGCAGGAAGCTGGAATTGGGAACAGAGCCAGGACTTGAACCTAGGCACTCCGATATAGGATGTGGATATACCCAATGATAGCTCAACTGCTTTATCAAATGCCTTCCCTAGCTGTGAGTTTTTTCTTTGTAATCAGAATATTTAAAATCTTCTCTCTTAGCAAATTTCAAGTATACAATAGTTTTTTAAAGAGGTTTATTTTATTGATTTGAAAGACAGTTACAGAGAGAGGTAGAGGTCTTCCATCCACTGGTTCATTCCTCAAATGGCTGCAATGGCCAGAGCTGAGCCGATCTGAAGCCAGGAGCCGGGTGCTTCTTCCAGGTCTGCCACATGGGTACAGGGGCCCAAGGACTTGGGCCATCTTCTACTGCTTTCCCAGGCCATAGTAGAGAGCTGGATCAGAAGTAGAGCATCTGGGACTCGAACTGGTGCCCATATGGGATGCCAGTGCTGCAGGCTGGGGCTTTAACCCACTGCACCACAGTGTCAGCCCCTACAGTAGAGTTTTATTAACTATACTCACTATGCTATACAGTAGGTCTCAAACAATTTATTCATCCTACATTATTGAAGTGTTGTGCCTTTTGACCAAATCAGATTTCAATACCGCAGAAAATACAAAATGGTAGAAGCTTGCATTTCATGATGCTGCTGATTTTTGTTAGGCTTGGCTATTACCTTGCCTGGGTGATCTTGGACAAGTCTCTTTCCCTCTCTGACTCCCTTTCTTTGTGTGTTGTTGGATTTATCCTTTCAGTGGGCCCCTAGCCTGTTTAAGAGAGTTTTGGGGGGTTGGTAGGGGAGCCTATGTAAACTTTGATTTCCAGGCACTGGTTGAAAAAGACCTGGCTGGTGTCTGTCTCAGAGGAAAGTGGGCAAGATACAGGCTGCAAGGTGATCTTGGTGCCTGGAGACTAGAACCTTCCACTGTCCTCCTGCTGAGGCCTGGAGTAACAACTGAATCTTGGTAGAAAAAAAAAGCCAAGAGAGTGGAGCTCAAATGAGTGGGTCCAAATTCTACCCGTTCATTCGGCACCCATAGGCATCTGGCAATGGCTCTCATGTGGTCTCGTTCAGATACCACTGCAGGGGGTAACTGACTGTTGGCTCTTCATTTTAAGTACCTCTACAAAGGTGTCAACCTCTCTAGCATTTAACCATCTCTGTATCTCAGCACTTGATCCCTAAGCAGTGGAGCAGAAGTGTTAGCTGAGTATTGACTGAATATGTAGAGCTCTAGGTTCCTCGCTCCTTGACTGATTTCCTAGGTCTATGCCCTCAAATCTGCATTCTTTTAACCCTCTGCCATCCAGGTAACATACTGCCCTAGAAGTGTGTTGACAAGATGAATCATTTTCTTTAATGGGTGGTTTCCCTTCCATCCTTTCTTTTGTTTCTTTTTGCATTAAATCATATCTTAGCACGTTGGAATTCTGGGAAGAAGGATGTAAAAATAGCCGTTCTTCAGAATGAGTGTTTTCCCATCTCTTGTTTAGTCTGGAGCTGTGTCCTCGGCCTCTGCCAGGCTGTGGTCACTGTGGAATGCACTGGTGGCAGTACGTTCCCTAGTACCCCTGCAGCTCCCTTGGCAGTGCAAGCCCTGCCTGCTCTTGCCTTCAGCCTGTGAGAGCCAGGGTAGTGAGGCTACCACGAATCATAGAAGTGGATGAGGACACTCATACAGAGTTTGTTTTGTCTTGGTGTGCTTGGAAGGCTGAGATCTAAATTCTACCTTTTTATTTTCCTAAGCAAAGGAGAAACAGTCAGCTGGGAGCAGATGAAATGCTACCTGTGCTCAGAGCATTGTCTAGAACACATAGCAAGAATTTGCGAGTCTCCCGTCTCACCAACTCAACACCCAACTAACCCTCACCTACTTCCCAAGCAGTTCTTTTCTCCTTCCTGTCACTGGTGTTGGGACTCTGTGCCTGATAGGCCTTTCCTTTGGCAGGGCAGGTGTCAGAGCTCCTTGCTTTAGATTGTAGCTCCCCTTGCCAGGATCCCAGGACACACTCTCCACCCCCTACTCTCCTACAAGCCAGGCTCTAAAACCAGTCATAACATGTTCACCAAAAAGGGAGAGAAAAGTAAAAACATGTATCTTGGCCTCAAAACAAACCCAGAATGGATTCATTTCCAAACCACTTAAAACAACGACCATGACAAGGTTCTGATGATTGGGCTGTAGGGCTCTGCTTTGGTGGGGTCTTCCCTGACCTTAGAGAAAGGGTCTTTGTTGGGAAGGGAATGTGGGAATGGGGGAGCAAAGAGGGAAGAGACGTCCCCCTGGAACAGGGCTGCAAGTTTAGACTCCAGATCGGGCTTCCCACAGGCAGCCTCAGAGGGGAGGAAATGGCTGTCTGGACGGATGGCTGACTGTCAGGCCTGCATTTTCACCACCTCCTCTTCCCTCCTCCCCTTGCTTGGCCCTCCAGGCAACCTCAGCCTCTCCTGAGAGGGCCTCATGTGTGGTTTTTCTGTTAACTCCTTCCACATGTTCTGCTCAGAGCCTATGGAGCTGTTTGTTGTTGTTGTTGTTGTTTGTTTGTTTGTTTTTGCTTCTTTTGGAAGAACACTGCCCTTTCCACACATCCTTGTGGCCTGGTTCAGCAGCAAGACGCTGTGCTGGGGTTGCTTCTCCCTGTGTCCAGCTACTCCCAAGTGCTCAGGTGCATAGCTGCGGCCTGTGCAGTGGGTGATGGGTATGAGTGGTCCCTGCAGGAGGAAGGGGTTGGCAGTTGGTGGGCCGCCTGCTGCTATGATCTTTGAGAGGTGGTGGGGGAGTCCCTGACATGGAGCAGTTCCCTTCTCCTCGGCACAGTTCTGGAAAAACCCATGAGGTAGAGGCAAGAGCTGCTCTGGCAATGTCTTTTATGAGAAAAGAGGTGCAAAGATTCATCTGTCTGCTCATCCACTGTTTCAGCTTGGAGCGAGCACCCACACCACTCCGGTCTCTTTCTCTAGATTGACAGGAGAGCTGTCCCGTGCAACAGGCTCAGATTCGGACTCTGTGCACAAGGTTCTGGCTGCTGCTCTGAGCTGCTGCTCTGCAAGGTTGCAAAACCACAGGGAGAGACGCTGGAACCTTGACCCTTGGCCAGCCCAAGCCACAGCTGTTACTGATTATACAGTGTGCATCGGCCTTGGGGGTTGGGTGTCCTTTCTCTCTCCAAAGAGGAAATGCTGATGCCTCCCACAAGTTGTGGAGGAAAAAATGCAAGCCTCTGTGATTTTATGGAGACATCCAGGGCCCTGCTTCCACAGTCTGAGTGAACTGCCTCTTCCAGTATCTGCCCAAGGCTCTGGCTCAGTGTAGGGACCCAAGCACACGACTGCCGCCTGCTGCTGCCGCTGCTGCTGCTTCTTTTGATTGATTTATTAATTTGAAAGGCAGAGTTACAGAGAGGCAAAGGCAGAGAGAGAAAGGTCTTCCACCTGCTGGTTCACTCCCCAGATGGCCATAACAGCCGGAGCTGAGCTGATCCAAAGCCAGGAGTCCCTTCTGGGTCTCCCACGTGAGTGCAGGGGCCCAAGGACTTGGACCATCCTCTACTGCTTTCCCAGGCCATAGCAGAGAGCTGGATCAGAAGTGGAGCAGCCAGGACTGGAACTGGTGCCCAAACAGGATGTAGGCACTACAGGCAGCGGTTTGCCCACTAAGCCACAGGGCCGGCTCCTGACTGTCTGCTTATCCAGCCTTATTCTTCTTTTTAGATATATTTATTTATTTGAAAATAGAGAGAGAGAGAGAGAATCTCCTACACAGCAGCTGGTTCACCTTCCAAATGATGGTGATAGCAGGGGATGCTCTAGACTGAAGCCAGGAACCCAGAGAGCTCCATGCATGTTTCCCATGTGGGTGGCAAGGGCTTTTACTGCTTTTCCAGGTGCATTCACAGGGAGTGAGCTGGATCAGAAATGGAGCAGCTGGGACTCGAACCAGTGATTGGATATGAGATGCTGCACTGCAAGTGGCAGCTTAACCTGCTGCACCACAACGCCTGCCCTTTATCCATCCTTCTGAACACAAGCTGATTTTTAAGGTTCAGTCCAGAGCCAACCTCCTCCCTGCTGAACTTGTGGTGGGAAGTAGGACTAACCTCCTAGCCTAGCCTTGCCTTTTCCAGAGCCGTGGGATCCCAGGCAACTTCTTTAGCCCCCTGAGGTTCTGTTTTCTCATGGGGAAGTTGGGGAGGTAATTATCATTCCTACCTCCAAAATTTTTAAAAGGCTTTTCATTATTATTCCAAATATCCAAAGACAGTTTCAAAGAAAAATGTTGGCAAAACAAATTACCAGGGTAGCTAATTTTATTGTACTCTTACAAGGTTCCAGGTGCAGTTTTAAGTGTTTAATCCTCAGAATATCTGTATGGAGTTGATCTTTCTATGATCACTAATTTGCTAATGAGAGAATAGAGGCCCAGAGACATCAAGAAACAAACACAAGTGTGCACACCTGTTAAGTAGCAGAGCTGGGATTCCCAGCTGGGTGTTGGACACCGAAACCCATGCTTTTAATCACTACCCTGCTTCACCCCTAATGAGAAAAAAATAATTAACCGCAGGCCCCTACCTGCCTTCAGACCATGCTCGCTTCACTTCAAAGCAGAACACTCCATCCTGCCCTGGCCTCACCCTGGTGAATTTGGGTGATGAGTTGGGGTCATTGCACAAAGTGACACAGTTGCTGACTGGTTGCATGGCAAGGACTTTGCTCTGAAGCACAGAATCCTTGAAGCTTTCAGAAATTCTCCTTCTGCCTCTAACTAGTTTAGAGCTCCCCAGGCACATCCCTACTGGAAGGTTTTGGAGTCTCTGGGTTTCCCTGGACCTCCCGCTACTAAGTCACTCCTAGAGGCCCTCTGAGGGGTGAATTGGCAGAGTCTTCCAGCCTCTGGTTTTTCCAGACTCCACCAACACCCTGTGAAAACTCTTGGTCTTCAGGGCAAAATCCAAACTTCTTAGCACAGGATTAGAGATTCTGCCTCATTGCCTACCTAATATACACTCATGTGTGTATGTGGAGAACAGAGAGACACCTGTCTTGAGTAGGCCAGTTAGTTGCCTACTAGGATGGTGCATGGAAGGAGGCCAGAGAAGGACCCATACATGCATGAGACTTTCTGGGTTTCATGGTGCCTCTAAATGGAGCTTAACTTCCACATGGCCATCATGGCATCTCCTCCTTCCTGGTCCTGGATGAGACACAGGCGCATCATGGGAAAGTGAGCATAATGGATTGACAGGTAAGGTAGCGGAGTTACAACGCAGTGCTGCACAGGTATCAGGGAACAAATTCTTCCAGCTTTATTTATTCCTATCTAATTCCTTGCCCAATTATTCCATATCACCCTTATTCACCTGTCCAACCTTGTCTTTCCTGGTTCTCCTTTGCCAGCTATGAGTCTTCCCCAATGCCTCCCTTGACTGCCAGGCCTCCTGTTTTACTGCTCCAGTGATACACACCTCTCCCCTAATGCACCTGCCCCAGTGGCTCCTTGGGGCAGCAGCCCCTCCTTAAGCATCTTCACATTACCATGCAAAACTGTGCAATGCTGGCCAGGGCTGGCCATCTCACAAAGGAGAGGATCAAAACTTAGATGAAAAGACCTTTGGTGTCAATCACCAAGCGTTCAGCATGAGAGGCAGATTCGGAGTCCAGTCCCATGGTGTTCAGGGTAGAGTTTAGAGGGCCCAAGGACTGCCCCACCCACATCCACCTTAGTTCACTGAGAAAGAAACCTGATAAAAGCCAATAAAAGAAACCACACATAGCTGAGAGCTCTCAAAGGATCCCCAGAACCCAAGATACTGTATTCCCCAATAGGTAAGCTCTGCCTACAAAGAAACCCACCTCTGTCCCTCCCCAGAGTGAAGGAATGCGTACAAATGAAAAAAAAAAAAAAAGAAACCTGTCCCCCATCAAATCCCCAAACACCCTTTATTACAGTTATCTGAAAAGTTAAGTGATTAGTGCAGACCACACAATTTCAAATTTGGACATGCATCTGGTCCCCAGAGGAGAAACCCAACAGCATGAAAAGACCAGAGGGCAAGTAAATGGAAATTTGACAACACTGCACAGACTGCTGTTTGTGGTTGCAGCCAGACGAGGAAAAACGAGCCGGTGTGAGCCGAAATGGAAGGAGAAGCCCTTTCCAAGAAATTACAGAAGGATCTTCTTCCAAGGGGCTGGGGCCCGCTGCAGACATGATCTCATTACTTCCCCCTTCCCTCCCACGGGATGGGGGTTTGGGGTCTCTGCCCAGTCTCAAACTCAAGGAAAACTCACACTCAGCTGATTTGCCTATGAGGCCTGGTCCTGAAGTTTGCTCACTGATATCAGAGAGACCAGAAAGTCCCCCTCACAGCTGATAATGGCAGTCTCCTGAAGTTTCAGGGCTCCATAAAGTATGTGAATCGCCTGGGACAAAACTGACCAGAGGACGCTTCCTGCAAAGGCAGTGGAATCCCTGCCATTCATGCAGGAGACCCGGATGGATTCCTGGCTCCTGGCTCTGGGCTGCCCTAGCACTGGCTGTCACAGCTATGTGGGGGAGTGAACCAGTGGATGGGAGATCTCTTTTTCTATCTCTGTTGCTCTATCTTTCAAATAAATAAATAAATAAATAAATAAATAAATAAATAAATACTTTTTAAAAATGACAGGGGGAAAAGCAGTTATCCAAATAGAACCACTTCATTCTGTACCAAGGGAGCTGTCTCACTTTGCTGTGGTAAGATTAGAGGGACTAGGAACCAGTGGTGTGCAGGCAGATGAGAGACTGCCTAGTGTCATGGGTAGACAGCATTCTGGGATTGGCCAGTGAGCACTTTTGAGCCTCTTGTTCACTGTGAGCACTTTCTAGAAACTGGCAGATACAAGTTAAGTGTCAGAGCTGGACCTTACCAGTACACAAGTGACAGAACTGAACTCATGACAGGTGATAAATGAGGGTCATGAAATTGGTGAAGAGTCTGGTGGCCATGGGTTGTTCCAGAAAGCTTCGTGAAGTTACTATTATCAGCTAGGGCCCATCTATGATGTGCCGTCTGTGTGCTCATTAATTGATAGACATCATAGTTAATCTCAATACCAACCTCAGAGGCTGCTTAGTAGCATTGTCCATTCACTGTCCAAGTGCAGTGTTCAGTGTAGACTGCTGATGTTCTTTGAGTGAATGAATGGCTGACAATGATGACCATTGCAAAATAAGGAGGCAGAGGCCATGAAAGAAAAGTAATTTCTCTTGTACTGACAAGGTTATCTTCTGGCCAGTCCTCTGGTGTTTTTTTATGGGGGAGAATATGAATTGGCTAATGTTGTCATGTTGTCAGTTGACTCTCTCCCAAGTGGTTTTTTTTTTTTTTTTTTTTTTTTTTTTTTTTTTTTTTTGGACAGGCAGAGTGGACAGTGAGAGAGAGAGAGAGAGAGAGAGAGAGAAAGGTCTTCCTTTTTCCATTGGTTCACCCTCGAATGGCCGCTGCGGCCGGCGCACCGCGCTGATCCGAAGCCAGGAGCCAGGTGCTTCTCCTGGTCTCCCATGTGGGTGCAGGGCCCAAGCACTTGGGCCATCCTCCACTGCACTCCCGGGCCACAGCAGAGAGCTGGACTGGAAGGGGAGCAACTGGGACAGAATCCGGCGCCCCGACCTGGACTAGAACCTGGTGTGCTGGTGCTAATCAGCCTATTGAGCCATGGCGCCGGCCGAAAGAAAAGTAATTTATCACCAGATGCTAAGTATATGAACAAGGAAGTCAATCCAGACCCTGGGACTCCAGTGATCAAGAGTCCAGGCCTCGATGCTAGACAGCACAGACTGGACTAAGTGATGCCAATGAGCAATCATGTGGCTTCTTGACGGTCACAAACTCTGCATGGATTGGTTTGAGTATGGAGAGAGAAATATTTATTTCAGAGGTTGTTGGGAGGATTAGATAATAACTTAATTGGCACAGAAATGACCTATAGCCACCATTGAATCAATTTTTATTTAGTGAACTTCACTCAAGTGCTACATCTGTGAAATCCTGTTCAATTAATGTGTCACCTTCTTAGGTAGATTTTTAATTGGTCCACCTTTGCAACTGCTTCTTCCTAAAACTGTGAGCTAGGCTTTAAAAGTCTTCCCACATCAACATAAAATGACCCATACAGGAACTCAACTAAGGCTTTTCAGTATGGGCACTCATTTTTTTTAAAGATTTATTTATTTATTTGAGAGGTAGAGTTACAGACATTAAGAGGGAGAGACAGAAAGGTCTTCCTTCCATTGGTTCACTCCCCAAATGGCCGCAATGGCTGGAGCTGCATCGATCCAAAACCAGGAGCCAGGTGCTTCTTCCTGGTCTCCCATGCAGGTGCAGGAGCCCAAACACTTGCGCCATCTTCTTCTGCTTTCCCAGGCCACAGCAGAGAGCTGGATTGGAAGTGGAGCAGCCGGGACTAGAATCGGCGCCAATATGGGATGCCTGCGCTGCAGGCGGAGGATTAACATACTGCACCACAGCAACGGCCCCAGGCACTCATGTTTTTAACAGAAAACAAACCTATTTAAGTAGCCAACATAATTAAACTTAGAACTTGACTAGAATCTGTTGACTTTGGTCACTGAATGATACTACAATAAGTAACCAATTACTTTTAGTAAATCATTTTAAATTCTTTGGGAAATAAAATGGCTGTTCTGGCTAAAGAATAAAAAATAAAAGAAAGAAATATCTAAAATATCACAGCCAAGAAGAATGAAAGCCTATTGGCAATCAGGGTCCTATTTGAAT
The DNA here is from genome assembly GCF_051225735.1 of Oryctolagus cuniculus. Classification (NCBI taxonomy): domain Eukaryota; kingdom Metazoa; phylum Chordata; class Mammalia; order Lagomorpha; family Leporidae; genus Oryctolagus; species Oryctolagus cuniculus. Next base: position 79,722,654 of record NC_142879.1, on the reverse strand, counting down.
CCCAGGAATGATAGATATTTGTTAACTTGAGTAGTAAAGATTCCATCAATTGAATACTGGTTAAAATAATTATGCTATATATACACTATGGAATACTACACAATGCTAAAAATTGAAATCCTAATTGTTTGCAACAAAACGGATGCAACTGAAAATCATTATACTTAGTGAAATAAGCCAGTATCCGAAAGACAAATACCATATGTTCTCCCTGATCTGTGGTAACTAATAGAGTACCTAAAAGGTAATCTATAGGAGTGAAATTGACACTCTGAGATGTGATGATTTTTAACAGCCCTGTCTCAACTATTGAGAAACAATTTTTTTCCCTTCATACTATTTGTTGAACTCTTTGCTTAGTGTAGGGGTAATCTTATGAATATAAAGTTAACTGAAAATAGATCTTTCTAAAAAATAAGCTTTTGTTTGCCTATGTGAGCCCAGTACCTCCTATCCCTGGCACAGACTGGACCTATATTTTTCTGCCATCCCTGGGGATGTCCATCCAAACACTCAGATTGTTGAGGACAGCGCCTTCATTACCTTGGCCTCTGATGTTTCAGAGCCAAGGGTTTACCTGAGAAACATCTAGGGAATAGGACACCCTGTGACCACAATGAGAATGAGAATAGGTGAGAGATGAGGAAGAAAAGTGGGAGTGGGAGGGAGGGTAGGGTGGAAAGTATCACTTATGTTCCTGAATCCGTATATATAAAATACATGGAATTTGCATATCTTAAATAAAACTTATTAAAAACGTATTAAACAGTCTGTAGTTCGTGTTGGGTAATTATAGGAGAGCATTGATTGGCTCTGAGCTTTGGTTATGAAATGTGAAATCTGTAAAATTCCAGCCAACTGCTGCAGTTCCAGCAGTTTATCATTTCTTCATGGATTTAAGGAATTTTACATTTTGCCTCTTACCTGAGGCAATCCCTGCATGGTTAACCAAGTGCTAGTTAGGGCCTCTGTTAATCATTTTATCTTGCTTCCCAGGCTGTAGGGCAGAGAGACCCACATTTGGGTTTGCTGGGGAAAGGGCAGGAATGAATTTGTCTATGTCTACATTAATCATGCAACTCTGTGGTTTGAGATAGATGGAAGAAGGTGACATTTTCCAGTGCAGCAATATCTCCTTTCCTTCACTGCGAATCTAAAGAGACCTGAGAAATCTTAGCAGCTGAGATCTAGGGAGATACCCTTAGTCCAGCTGGGGTGCATAGCTAAAATGCAGGTGGAGATGGGGTGTCAACTCTACAGAGACAAAGGCACCATCAGCCACTCCCTTGGAAAAGTTGTCCTTTGTTCCAATTCCCAGTGTTGATTTTGGCCCTATGCAATAAACCCTTCTACAGAAACAGAAAAAGAGAGGAAAAGGGGCAGGGAGGAGGCATTTGAAAACCCCAGGGTTAGTGATGTGATGGTACAAAACACACCTAACCAAAATACTGAGTGTAGGGTGGGTCCTGTACAGTGGACTTCTGGAGTGTTCCATGACCATCAAGGCTAACATGTAGAGCCAAACACACCCAGATTCCTGGTTCCTGGCAGACTGTAGTTTCCTGAAAAAAATCTTCCATAAAGTGATCCCAAAACTTTAACTAAAAGTCCAGTATAAGCTTCCTTCCTTTCCATGGTAATCATGTGGCTTGGAGGTTGAGGAATTTGCAGGTGATCAGACTTCACACAGGCTTTTGTTTGCCTATGTGAGCCCAGTACCTCCTATCCCTGGCACAGACTGGACCTATATTTTTCTGCCATCCCTGGGGATGTCCATCCAAACACTCAGATTGTTGAGGACAGCGCCTTCATTACCTTGGCCTCTGATGTTTCAGAGCCAAGGGTTTACCTGAGAAACATCTAGGGAATAGGACACCCTGTGGCCACAACCAGGACTAGGGAACGAATGTGCATTGTTTGCTTGCAGGGAGGGAAGGGAAGTGGAACATGGAAATGGAGGAGACACTGGGTTCAGTTTCCCACAGGGTCTGGTACTGAGGGATTTTTCGGGGTGGAAGGACTGTTCCTCTGTGAGCCGTCCTATAGACTTCTACCACAATTCTGCTGGAATTGGAAACACTAACCACAAGGTGCTGGTCTGGCTCATATGTGTGGCTTCTCAAAGACTGTGTAGATCATCCACTGGTTTGCTGTGATTCCTTATTATCAGGGCTGAGAGAGCTGCCTGACCCTAAAATTACCACACATATTCAGGCCTTGTCCCTTAGGACCTCCAGTGAATAAAGTCAACAATTACTCCTCCATTGCTACCCAGGCTGCTCCATCTCCCACTTGCATTCAGTAAAACAAACAGGCAAACTAAAAAAATTTAGAAAGACTCAAATCCTGGTTGTTTAGGAGGAAAATTCTACTTTGGATAATGGAAAAGCCGCCAGATTCAAGGGAACTGTAAGCCTCAACCTTCTTTCTTCTTCCCAACTCAGTATCACCCCTTGGAATGTTTTGGTGTATAAGAACTTTAATAAGGAGTGGGTGAAAATGCCAGGACAAAGTTAAACTGAGTTCAGAATTTTCTCCAGAAAGCACCCTCATTCCTTCAAAGCTTCTGCATGAGGTATCAAATCTTTCCAGGCCAAGTATAGTTTGGATTTCACCACCCGTAGAAAGTCTGGCTGTGCAAGGCCAGCCACACCCATGCCATCTCTCCTGCTTGGGATTTGTTGTTGACAGTTGCTTTTGGGTGACCCATGTTATGTGGTCCAGTGTTGGGGAGGCTCAGATCAGGAAAAGGCCACCACAAATGTAATCTTAATTCAACACAACCTTTTTTTTTTGGAATGCTGATGCCTTATGCCCAGCCATGCCTTCAGTTTTCCAGCTAAGATCCAAAATAGCAAAGATTTTGCTCTATTGGCCAACTCTTGGGACTACTCACAAGGAAACAGAAGTCAAGACTGACTCATTCACCATACATTTCTCCTCCCCTCCAACTTTCATTGTGATCTGAGGGCAAGTTTTTTTTCTCTGGCTGTCTCAGTTCTTACCTTCTGGGCAGGGACACAGACTTATTCATCTTTTTATCCTCAGGGTCCAACACAAAACTGAGCACAAAATTGATCCTCAAAATTTTGAGTGAGTTATAAACAGGGGTGGAGGACAGGAAATAATTGAGGGTGAGGAGGAAGGGAAAGACTGATATATTCTCTGCACATAGCTCACAAAGTATGGACATGAGGACTGGCAGGTGGGCTTTGCTGTCTGGATGGGGAAGGTAGATATACTTTTGCTCTCATGGATTGTCCTGCAATCTTTCTTAGATATCTTCTTAAGAAGTGCAAGAGAGGGAATCACCAGAGAGACAACAATTTTCTCTTCTCAGTGATCAGAAGTCCTGCAGAAGCTGGGAGAGGGGATGGGAACCTGCACATCCTAACTTGTTCCTCATTCACTGTGAAACTGGGCTCTGGACAGCTTCACACTGGTCTGCACACTGGTAAGCGTGGGCAGAAAGATGAGTCATTCATTCTTCATAGCATAGCTGTCACCTTCCTGGAACTCTTATTAGACACATGCATGTTGATGCACACAGAGGATGTGTACACAGGAATGTATACATGGGGCACATCAATAATAGACTTGGTGATTTGAGGCTTGTGCATCCACAATGCCTCCTGTTCACTGGCTTAGCACAGCCTGAGGTTTTTGGGAGGATAGGATGAGATTCAGGTAAGGGTCACTGAGGTGCTTCTGCCCCATTCTGGGGCTAAAGTGACTGGGAATAAAGACTCTGGTCACCTGGTGGCTTCTGTCCTGGTGATCAGATATGAGGAATGTGTAAGTCTACAAATAGAAATTCCTCCAATTAATGGTATGCCTTAGAGCTCACAAGCAAAGCCTAGGTATCAGAGGCCTGAATGAATCTGTTTGGCATGTACGATGGTTATATCCACACATAGAATAATCATTTCTTAAGAAATATTCAGTGATATCTCAACACTATGACCAGGCCTGGGACAGATGGTGGGATATAGAAAGTGCTGGCTGATGGGCCGGTGCCATAAGTCACTTGGCTAATCCTTTTCCTGCGGCACTGGAATCCCATATGGGTGCCAGGTTCTAGTCCCAGTTGCTCCTCTTCCAGTCCAGCTCTCTGCTGTGGCCCGGGAGGGCAGTGGAGGATGGCCCAAGTGCTTGGGCACCTGCACCCGCGTGGGAGACCAGGAGGAAGCACCTGGCTCCTTGCTTCAGATTGGCGCAGTGCCGGCCGTAGTGGCTATTTAGGGGGTGAACCAAAGGAGGGAAGACCTTTCTCTCTGTCTCTTCCTCTTAATGTCTGTAACTACCTATCAAAATAAATAAATAAATAAATCTTTTTAAAAAAAAGAAAGTGTTGGCTGTTATGGTGTCAACTTTCAGGGACATCAGCTTTCTTCCATACCTACATCTATAGGTTGATTGAACCCAAAATTTCCCCTAAAGCTTGTACATTTTGAGTTCTCTTACAAATAATGTTTCCAAGTACCCAAGCCAATAGATCCTAGAAAGGAGAAGGGGTTGATATTAAAAATTTCCCATCAGAATTGGAGTGGTTCTTGAAGATCATCTGGATGAGTGTTACTTTCAGCGTACAAGTAGTATTGTGAGAGTATAACGTATTAATGAGTTTAGCAGGCATAACTCAGGCTCTAGGTGCAAAACCTAGGTACATTGTGCTATGTACAAAATGGAATGAGAGCAATCAGGATCAGCTGTCACTTGGGTAGTAGGAGCAGGACACAGTTGGGCAAGGCTGAGTTGCCCCCTGAGATGGGCTGTGGATGGACATTTGCCAGTGCAGGGAGGACTTTATCCCCAGTTCGTCATTGATTAACCATTTGGAGAACAATCTCTGGCTTTCTTCTCAGGTCTTGGTTTGTTTTTTTCTTTAGAAAGGATGCACCAGCCTTGTCACATTTCCTTCTGTTACCTGTCCAAAGGTGAGTGATAACAGTTGAGCAACGTGCATGGCTTCCCAGAAGAAAAAATGAGGCTAAAGGATGACTCAGTGTCCCTAATCTGTGAGTCCCTCATAAATGTTAAGAACCAACTGCCCAACAGCCTTCTTGGACTCTCTTTACTTTCCTCTCCTCCATTTTGAAATCTTGATCTGCAAAGCAAGGACTTGTGCAACAGTTCCTGTCTATACACACACCCCTTCACAACTCTGAGGATACTATAGAGACTGCTGATCACCATGATGGTGAACTTATGCATGAGAGAGTCCAGTGAATAATTAATCATGTGTTGATGGTGAGGAGGCAAGCAGTCCTCCCCAGCTGCCTTACATGGCTCAGATAGCTCCTTAGTGATAAAGTACTCAGTAGGTCAACCCACAAGTTTCCTGGTTGGGGACAGAGTTGAATGAGCAGGCGTTCCAAAAGCATGGGGTGTGATGCAGTCCCTGCGTGACTCACTGACCACACAAGGGGAGAGAGAAGTTATGAGTGATCAATAGCACGTACTGTAGCCCTTGGAAGAGGAGGAGCCCTTCCCAACCCCTCCTGAGTCCCAGAGGTAGCCAGCAGAACACTCTGGCTTTGAAACCTGAGCCATTTTTCACTGTAATCCCCACCTCTGCTCTATGGCTTTCAGAGCTGACAAAGAAAGAATTTGGCAATTTTACACTCTTTATTTTTCTAATCTTTTAAATCCTAGAGATGGTCACTAAAGTTAGAGAGACCAAGTAATTTATTGTCCAAACGAGGCCCCTTTAAAGAGTGCAAGAGGATATGTAATAATGGCCCTAGGACAGCAGGAGAGCTGGTCACAGCCATAGTGCAGGAGCCTAAGAGATCTGAGTCAGGATTCAGCTCTGTTGTTGATCATTCTGTGTTTCTTCATCTAGCAAATATTGTTTTAAAATATTTATTTATTTATTTGAAAGGCAGAGTAACACAGAGACAAGGAGAGACCCTGTGTATGAATGCATGTGTATGTGTGTACGTGTGTGTATGTGGAGAGAGAGAGAGAGAAGGATAATCTTTCAATCTCTGGCTTACTCCCTAAATGGTCACAATAGCCAAGGCTGGGCCAAGTCAAAGCCAGGAGCCAGGAGCTCCATTCTAATATCCTACATGGATGTCAGGGACCCACGTTTTTGCACCACCATCTGCTGCCTTCCCAGGAGCATTAGCAAGGAGTCGATTTGGAAGCTGTGCAGCTGGGACTCAAACTGGTGCTCATTGCTGTGATGCTGGCACCACAAGCAGTGGCTTAAACCACAGTGCCACAACACCAGTCTAAACAAATATTATTTTAAAATAATAATTTTTCTTTAGTTACCCCATACATGTCAACTGTTTTGTAATGGTGTATTTCATTTAAGGATGAAAGGTATATTTAATATATTTTAGGATATCTTCTAAAATGGAGGACTTTATTAGTTGAACTTACCATGTGAGGAACCAAACAGTATTGCCAATATGCAGGTGCTGGTGGTATTTTCCCATGCAGTCATTTAGGGCTTGAACAGTGAAATACATTTATCAGAGTTGTTTTTTCTCACCTCCATCCTGGATGCCTTTAAGTAAAGGAGTGATTTCTCATGCTCTCATTCTTATAAATCTCCCACTCACCATTCTAACATCCCAACACACCCTGCAAACCAAAACAACTAAAAGGAAAATTCAACAAAACCATAAATAATTAGACAAAATTAGATATTTCTAAATTTCCACCTTGTAAGCGTCATGGTTCATTTAACCAAATTGCTCAATTCATGGTGTCAGCACCCTCAACCTTCCAACCCTACTCTCTTTTGGTAAAGGTGTCACCATGCTACAAGCCAGCTCATAGTCGAGACTGGATTCCTCCTGGAAGTGTCTCTCACACTCCTCCCTTGCTCTCCCTTTGGTCTCTAGCTGGCATCCCACAGACTAGATCACAGTTCCTGTATTCCAGCTTATTTTTCTGCTTTCGATCCCTCTGCTTCTCACTGACAATCTCCTAGACTATCTCACTCATCACGTTGCTCAGTCTGCTGAGAAATTTACGATATGTATGAAAGATTCTCAGGATGTCATGAGACACATTGGGCTGTTTTAATGAGGTTTTTTAGGTCCCTGTCCAACGGTCTGGACAACCTGTATAGGTGTTGTTCTGACAATCTGGTTGGAAGGCATTAAGACTTGACTTCTAGTGGACTTTTACAGCAAACACAGACTTTTTACTTTATTTGTAATAATAGATCCACAAAAGTGGCAATGCCTTTTTTTTAAAAAAAGATTTATTTATTTATTTGAAATGTAGAGTTCAAGAGAAGCAGAGGCAGAGAGAGAGAAAGGGAGGACTTCCATCCAGTGGTTCACTCCCCAAGTGGCTGTAAAGGCAGAGGCTGGGCCGATCCAAAGCCAGGATCCAGGAGCGTCTTATGGGTCTCCCACTTGGGTGCAAGGGCCTAAGGACTTGGGCCGTTCTCTACTGCTTTCTCAGGCACTTTAGCAGGGAGCTGGATTGGAAGTGCAGTAGCCAGAACTTGAACCAGTGCCCATAGGATGCCGGCACTGCAGGAGGCAGCTTTACCTGCTTTACTTACTATGCCATAGTGCTGGCCCCAGCAATGCCTTTTCTAAGAATGATTTTCTTAGGATGCCTTATAGTTCAACAACAGAAAATCCATATCCAGTTAGGGTAAAGAACAGGGGATTTGTCAGTGAATTTACCCAACTGAAACATCCCATATTAGAGTAAGCTTCTGGGTTGATTTGCTCCAAAGTTCTGAATTTCTTCAGGACTGCAGGTCGTGTGTGTTATCTGGAATTTCTTCAACCCTGACTTTTGCATGGGCCAGATTTGTTTCAGACTGGCTCCTCTCATGATGATGATGTGGCTACCAGCACCTCCAAGATCACGTACACTCTTGTTCACATGTAGGAGAAGAGAGAGAGAGAGCTCTTCTTTCCCCAAACACAGCCCCAAACTTCTCTCTGAATGCATTAATTTAGGTTTTTTTCATCTCTCCCTGAACCATACCTACAAGAGAAACCATATCAGGCCATCAGAGTGACCTCCCAGAGCTCTGGGACTGTGTCAATTATACCTACACCACAGGTCATAAAGAGTGAATGTGAGTGAGATGGGCCCCCAGCATCTACCACAATACAAGACTGAGTAAGCCACATCAAAGAATAACAATATCCGTGAATGACTTGAGTGAGGGCCTGCATGGCCATTATGTGTGAATGTGAGAGTGTTGGCCCCCAAAGGCTGGCCCAGCCAAGGCTGGGTGAGGATAAAAGCAGGATCCAGGAATTTCATCTAGGTCTTCCACAGGGGTGGCAGGGGCCCAAGTACTTTGGTTCACATCTGCTGCTTCCCAGGGTGCTCATTAACAAGAAGCTGGATCAAAACCAGAGTAGTTGGGATTCAAATGAGGCACCCTGATATGGGTGATCTGAGTGGTGGCTTAATACCCAGCCTTTTATTTATTTGTTTGTGTGTGTGTGAGAGAGAGAACAATGGAAACTCAATCCAGGTCTCCCATATGGGTGGCTAGTATCCAATATTTGGGCCAAAACCTGCTGCGTCCCAGAGTGTGCATTAACAGGAAGGTGGATTTAGAGGCAGGGCCAGGATTTGAGTTCAGGCACTCTGATATGGAATGCAGTGTCCCGAGTAGTATCTTCACTGCTGCCACAAATGCCCCCCAAGCCACTTTTTCTTTGGAAAAGGAGAACTGGTGGTTCTAGAAAAGATCCCCTCTGGGAGTCAGACTTGTGTCCAAACACAGCTCTTGACCATACATTGTGTCTGTGAGAAAGACAGGAAGAGCACAGGCCATGAGGCCAGCTCTGCACCCTGTCCTGAAACCCCTAGTCAGTGGCATCTGGTATCTGACCTTCAGGATGGAATGATTTACCCATACCTTGCGCACACACTTGCCTCTTTCTTGGCACCTACTGCAGTTTTGAAATCTTTTTATGTTGACTTTTGGCATTATGACATGACAGGTGACGCCTCTGCTTGCAATGTTGGCATCCCAAATGGGTGCAGCTTTGAGTACCAGCTGCTCCACTTCTGATCCAGTTCCCCACTAATGTACCTGGGAAAGCAGCAAAAGTTGGCCCCAAGTCCTTGGGTCCCTGCAACCATGTGGGAGACCACGATGGAGCTCCTGACTCTTGGCTTTGGCCTGGCCCAACCCCAGCTATAACAGCCATTTGGGGAGAACCAGTGGATGGAAGACCTCTCTGTCTCTTCCAATCTCTCTCTGTAACTCTTTCAAATAAATAAAATAAATCTTGAAGAAATAATTTCTCTTTTGGTATACTGTAAATCTCAACTCTATGTGATCACAGAAGAGCTGAAAACACCTTTCTGCATCAGTTTATTAGGGAGGAAGCAGAGATGAGTCAGCAGGAAACCACGAGGGAAGCTTCCAGATTCCAGCTTCAACCTTGAGGACCACATTGGTCAGTGGTTTTCCTTAAACTCGAGTGCTGATGTTTTGAGTTCCTTGTGGCAGGGAGTCAAGAAAGGCCCCTGCCTGCCTGTTTGTGATGGCATCAGGCCTCTTCATTCTTTGCTTCTTTGGGGCAGGAAACGACAGGTGGCACTTCGATTTCCTCCACATCCAGCTTGACCCCTTTCCCTATGTTAGGAGATTCATATCATCTGTTTAATGCAGGAAAGACACAGTAGCTCCACCCTTTGTTTATTTATGTGTACATAGATGGTGGGTATTGGTGTTTGTTTATGTGTACATGGACAGTGGGCATTGGTGAGCATTTGTGAGGTGGGTGGCTGGTCCCGAGAGGAGATCATGCCACACCTCAGCCACTGAGTCTGGTCGCACAGTGCCCATTCAGAGGCATATGGTTTGGTGGACTCCAATCTTTGTAACAATGGCATCCTCTGGAACAGTGGTGGTCAAACCAAGAGGGCACAGGGTTGTTGAGGATGGGCTATTCAATATCCAGAGACACCACCAGGGTGAGCTGAAGCTGAAACTGGATTAACCTAGCAAGAACAAATGAGACACTGGCAGAACTGAAGGAGTCATAGAGATCCTGTGATATCCTCGCTTGAGTTCATATTGAGGGAGGACAGAGATCTACCCAGAGGGGACAAGATCTACCCCCAAAAACAAACACTAGAAATGACAGGCAGAGTTTAGACAGTAAGAGAGAGAGAGAGAGAGAGAGAGAGAGAGAGAAAGGTCTTCCTTTTCTGTTGGTTCACCCTGGAATGGCCGCTATGGCCGGCGCACTGCGCTCATCTGAAGCCAGGAGCCAGGTGCTTCCTCCTGGTCTCCCATGCTGGTGCAGGGCCCAAGCACTTGGGCCGTCCTCCACTGCCTTCCTGGGCCACAGCAGAAAGCTGGACTGGAAGAGGAGCAACTGGGACAAAATCCGGCGCCCCAACCGGGACTAGAACCCGGGGTATCAGCGCCGCAGGCCGAGGATTAGCCTAGTGAGCTGCAGCGCCAGCCAATGTTTTCAAGAATATATAACATATATATTTCAAGAATAACATGTATCATGAACACTTTAAAGCCTTAAAAAACAGTAAAAATCAACCCAGGCAAGTTTATTTCCAAGCTCTTGGCTTTCCCATCACAACAGGTTAGATAACCTGTCAGTGTGGCCTGAAGACAGAAAGGCTGTCAGGATCTCTCCAGATTTTAGGATTCTAAGGCTTGACTCAGAAGACTCCAGCAGTTTAGAGCGCATGTGCTGGTGATTGGGGGTTAATTCACATGGGTCTCTTCATGGTCTAAGAAAGGTGATTGCAAGTAAGAGAAGAGAAGTAGCTCCAGGAGGATGTTACCCTGAGCCAATGAGTTCTTTTGGAGGCATTTTGAAGGTATCAGGACTTATATTGGCGAAATTGGGTACAGAGGAAGGAAGGAAGAGGAGAACAAGGATCTTTCTAGGGCTGACTCCACAAGGTTCCCTCTGGTTGGTTGGCACGAGTTTGGCTTTTGCTCTTGCAAGAGAGAACCCCATCTTTCCATGCCCTTAGCTTCATATGTAACTCTGTGTGCTTATTTTGAAGCTGGGTTTTATTTTAGTTGGAGATAAAAGTTATTAGGTTTGATGATGAGTGCAATTCAGTTTGGCAAATGCCTGTTTTGGAAATAAATGTGATGTTTTCATCTAAGTTTTGGGCATCAAGCTGCCTCAGGCATATTCTTGGGCCCCACGCTGGTTCCAGGAAATCCCCTTATGCCTCACTGTCCATGACTTACTTAGAAGAATCTTTCATGAATCACCTGGAGACCCACACAGATGAGACCAGTGGAACTGGGTCTAACCCCAAGGCAAGTGGGGAGGGTCCTGGCAGGGATGGTGTACTTTCTGTTTTCCATGTGGAAGCAAGGGAGGCTGCCTGACCTCAGGACCTGCATTTGTTAATCACATGGAATATGCATCACGCTTCTGCTTCACATCCTGGGGCCTAAAGACCACACTGTGCATGCTCCTTGGGTCACTGGGAATTGGAAGAATGAGAAGGGAGAGAGAATTCCCTTTCCCTTCTGAAGTCAGAGCCTTTCTGACTTAAGAAATTAAATACCATTGCCATTTTCATGAGAAGATGGGAGGGAAATCATGCCCTGCAGAAGAAGATAAACTAAATCTGCAGAAAGCTCCAAACTTTTGAACTATACTGTACCTCCTCTCTTTAACCTTTAATCAACTATACTTACAGAAAAGTGTACTTGCCACTTTTTTTTAAAGTGTTCCACTAGTTGACCTTTTCTGAATAGAGTGCACATGGCCAACACTTCAGGAGCCTCTCACTCCCTCCTGTAGCTTCTCTACCTGTCCCCACTTAGGGAAATAACTCTCTTCACTTCTAACAGCGAAGTCATCTTTGTGTGTTCTTAGACTTCATATTAATGGAGGCACACATGCTGTGCCTCTTGGACCTGGCTTTTTTTTTCCTCACTAGTGTTTGTCCCACCTTTTTAGAGGGATTCAAAACCAAAGCAATGTTATGGGGAAGTTGGTCCCAGCAGGCAGCCTCTTAATGAGAAAAGAAAGCAAGGAACAAGTTCAAAGGAAATTTCAATACAAAGCAGGAAAAGCTAATGCTGCCTCCTCTTTGACTGGCAGACTTGAGCACTCAGGATGGCTAAAACCATGAGAGAAGACTCCTTGGCCTTGAGGTCCAAGAAGATAATCCAAAGGAAATGACTTTTTGGGGTTACCAACCACCATATCACATACATATATGCTTCACTGGTGCTACAGATTAAATACGTGTGTTGCTCCCAAATCCAGATGTTGCAATTCAACCTCCAACATGATAGGATTAAGAGGTGGAATCATTGTGGGGTGATTTTTAGGTCAAAAGGGTGGAGCCCTCAATAATGGGATTAGTACCTGAGAGCTCTGGCCCTTTCTCCTTCTTGTGAATACACAACAGGAAGTCAAACTTCTGCAATCAGGGAATCCTCACCAGAACCTGACCGTGCTGGCAGTCTGATTTCAGACTTCTAGCCTCCAAAATTGTAAGGGATAAATTGTTGTTTATGTCACCCACTTGATTGTACTTTTCATATCTTACTGCTTTTTGTTTTTTTGTTTGTTTGTTTGAGACTCTAACCAAATTCTTGTCCTAGTGATTTGGAAAAAAGAAAGCATACATTCTGAGGGGTGATTATTCAACAGGGAAGGGCATGCAATGGTCTTGGAGTCTGTTATTTACCAGGTTGAGCAAAGCTCAACTACTAATTTCTAAAGCAATTTATATATTATGGAAACCTTGAATAATTTTTTTAAAAGATTGATTCATTTATGTGAAAGGCAGAGTTACAGAGGCAGAGAGAGAAATGGAGGAAGAGGGAGAGAGTGTATGTGTGTGTATGTGTGTGTGTGAGAGAGAGAGAAATCCTGTATCCTCTGGTTCACTCCCCAAATGGCAGCAATAGCTGGAGTTGGGCTGCTCAGAAGCCAGGAACCAGAAGTTTCTTACAGGTTTCCCACCAGGGTGTAGGGCCCAAGTACTTGGGCCATTCTCTATTGTTTTCCCAGGCACATTAGCAGGGAGCTGGATCAGAAGTGGAACAGCCTGAACTTGAACTGGTGCCCATATGGGATGCTGATACCATAGGCGGTGGCTTTACCCATTATGTCACAGCACTGGCCCCAAATAAATTTTTAAAATTGTTCTTCATGAGGCTGGTGCTGTGGCGCAGCGGGCTAAAGCCCTGGCCTGAAGTACCAGCATCCCATACAGGTGCCGGTTCTAGTCCCAGCTGCTTCTCTTCTGATCCAGCTCTCTGCTATGGCCTGCGAAAGCAGTAGAAGATGGCCCAGGTCCTTGGGCCCCTGCACCCGCATGGGAGACCCGGAAGAAGATCCTGGCTCCTGGCTCTGGATCGGCACAGCTCCAGTTGTTGTGGCCACCTGGGGAGTGAACCAGTGAATGGAAGACCTCTCTCTCTGTCTCTACCTCTCTCTGTAACTCTGTCTTCAAATAAATAATAAAATAAATCTTTTTAAAAAAAATAAAATTACTCTTCACGACATCAATTTAGGAGGTGGTTCTTATATTTCATTGTATTTTTACATAAGGAGAACAATTAGGAAATGCGTTTAAGTTAGGGGCCTTAGTGTCTCTTTGAAAGCATAAGGGTCAGCCACAAAGACAGATGAACTGGATCTTGTGATGCAGCTTCCATGTGTGTCGTTCTTCCTGGGGAATAGCCAGGTTTCCTGACCTGCTGGATCTTGAAGTGAGCACTCCCCAAACACCCCAACAACCATGGAAGCTCTAGCAAATCTTTCAAGGTTGAGCAATTCCATTGCCATGGTTTGGAAATAGTTTGTCCCCCAAGGGTTCAATGCTGGAGGCTTGTTTCCCAGCATGGCAATGTTGCGAGGTAGTGGACCTTTAAGAGGAGAAGGCTACATTTCTCTGGGGCATCACCCTTGGAAGGGATTAATGTAGCTCTTGTGGGACCTTGGTTGCTTCTCATGAGAGCAGGTTGTTATAAAAAGATCAAGACCAGCCCCTCTCTGGGTCTCTGTTCCTGTCATACTGTGTGATCTCTGCTTTTCACATGCACTCCCACCATGAGGCCATCTGCTATATTGTGATGCAATCAAGGGGTCCCTCACAAGAGGTCAGACAGAAGGCTGCCAATATTGGGCTCTAAAACAGTGAGCTAAGTGAACTTCTTTTCTGTACAAATTACCCAGCTTTAGGTGTACTATTATAGCCACAGAAAAGAGACAAATCCATCCACAAACAATTGGAACATGTCATTGAGAGGTTGCAATGTGAGAAAGTATAATCATGAGGTGTTGTTTTACCTGCCTGTCCAACCAATGGCAGTTCTCTTCTGCTCTCCAGTCCCCTTTCCTCTCCTTTAATAAAGATTTTAGCAGACCCTTTGACTTCTGGTCATCCATGGTAATTACAATTTAGCTGCCAAGTTTGAAACTATAATTTATGACCCAACTCAAAGCTCTTCTATCCTGTTCTCCAGGCAGCCATTATGGACATCTAGTAGAGATGCCCAGGTCATGGTCGCAGGTGCATTTTCACACTCACTTGGCTGTGCTTCTCTTTCCTTTTGGATTCCAGGCACCAGCTATACAACCAGCACCCTGGAGTACAGCAGGCTTAGGTCCTTGGGAAAATGCTCTGTGCAAAATCAGGCCCAACTAAGGGAGAAAATAACCTTGTTATTTTGGAAAGGGCTTTCAAATTTCAGTGTTTAAAGCATCTTTATGTAGTCTTTTCCAAAGTCAATCCTCTGGGGTCCTAAAGATAACATGAACTTTATAACTTATATCATGAAATAGTCCCTGTGCTAAAATTACTTTATTTCTCTCCCAAAATAGCTACCATGGGATGACCAGAAGGGGAACTGCACATTCAGTGTATAGATAATGTTAAGTGGGTGGTGTTTTACTATAAAAAGCAGAAGCAGTGTTAATGAGTGCTGCGTGGAAGATAGTTCTTCCATCTCAAAGTCATTTGGGTTTAGGATGAGAGGAATGTATGTGTATGCTATGGAAACATTTCTCTGTGCAGTTGCTGGGGACTCAGGAATACGGTGGTAAAAAGTCTCATAAACAAAGATCATGGTTTTGAGATTTATTTTGGCCAGTTGGTTTAACTTTGTTCCATAACCACAGACTGTGCTCTAAATTCTCTGAGACATCTTGCCAATGTGTATCTTTCATCCAAGAATAATCAGATGAGAGAGTACGTGATGGCCTTAAAACAAATCTGTCACCATTATAGGAAAAGTGTCTCAGTGTCCATGCTCATGTCAGCAAAGGACAACTCACATGACTTTGACATTACAGATGGGCTTTTTGACTAAGGGACAACAGGATCTGGTCACTTTCTTTTTACCCAGAACCAGTGACTTTTTTCTTTTTTGGAGGAATTCAAACTCATCATCTTCTTATTATCTGTTGTAATTTTCAACTTGTCAGAGACCCCATAATCCCAACTCTTATGGCAGCTCGTTTGCTTGCCATCCTGGTGAGTCAGCCTTTTGGGGAAGATGCAACTCAGCATGGCATCATTCATGAGAGAAACTCTGGAGGAAGGCCTGGGAAATATTTTCTTTCTTCACTGAGTCTAAGTTTTCAGAGTGCTTGAAGAGTTTTACCACTAAACCACATGCTAGGAGCATCCTGAGATGTGGGTAGATTTCCTGTATACACCTCTTCAGAGGAGTCAAGTCCCAGTTTGTTCTGTTCGGAGGGTGAAGCAGGAGTAGCATGGTTGGAGCCTGAAGTAGAGTATTGATGTGTGAACCCCTTGTTTCAGGGGTTGTAGATGGTGTTGGGAGCTCATTGGTGGAGTGCATAGAGAAATGAAGGTCAATTCCATTGAGATTTTTGTTGAAAGTTGAGAGTAGAAAGGCCAAAAGCAAAAGTCAAATCCACAAAATTTCAGAACTGAACTGCAATAGCAAGACAGCCAAATACTCCAAGGTAGCTACAGATGGGGTTGGATTAGGAACAAGATTAGGAACAAATGAGAGAACAAATGAGTGATCTTGTGACTGTTTTGAGGCCCAGCTTCAGGGTCAGCTGGTGTGAAGTCTGGCCAGTGTTAGCACTCTTGGGTCTTCATCCTCGCAAGCGAGGACATGGCTGGGGCATTTCAGTTGGCTTGGGGTTGTTTCCCTCCCTGAGACACACAGGACATGATTCTGTTTCACCCAGAGAAGGATGTCTTTGCCAGTATCAACTCACTTACCCAGAACTGAGAACGGTATCTGGCATCTCAGCAATGGTGTGAGAAATGTACTGAGTTTGTTCAAGAATCTTTTTTTTTAAATTTTTTTTTACTTTTATTTAATGAATATAAATTTCCAAAGTACAGAATACTGATTACAATGGCTTGCCCCCCATAACGTCCCTCCAACCCACAACCCTCCCCTTATCCACTCCCTCTCCCCTTCCATTCATATCAAGATTCATTTTCGATTCTCTTTATATACAGAAGATCAGTTTAGCATACATTAAGTAAAGATTTCCAAGGAGGAAAATAAGGC
Organism: Oryctolagus cuniculus; assembly: GCF_051225735.1. Classification (NCBI taxonomy): domain Eukaryota; kingdom Metazoa; phylum Chordata; class Mammalia; order Lagomorpha; family Leporidae; genus Oryctolagus; species Oryctolagus cuniculus. The sequence goes on along the minus strand of NC_142879.1, from coordinate 79,706,183 downwards.
AAAGTGGGGTACTGATCCCTTCCTAAAGTTGGAAAAACTGGACATGTCAACAATTTACTTGAGGATATTTATCAGGGATGTCTACGTTCTATTGTCCTCCACAATAACATGAAGCAAACAACCACTTCTGCTAGCCTAGGAGCACTTGTGAGAAGAGTCTCAATTCCAGACCCTTCTTCCTCACCCAGAATGCCTCAGATCAGTGGTGGTCTTTACTGTGGCTATTCTCTTTCATCGCAGCTACCCATATTTCCATGTTTTGTCTGATTCTTTGGGGATTTGGAATTTTGTAATACTTTTCCATGGCTCACCCACCAGCTTGCTTGTATCCTTACAATTAGTGTCTAATAGACTCAAGAAAATATGAAAGCCTAGACTATTTTTTTTCTGAGTGCTAGTACAGGAGTCGGAGTTGAAAAATACAAATTTCTTTCCTTAATTCTCACTGTCTCTCTCCCTGACTTTTCCCAATCCCTCTTCCTATTCCCTCTTTTTCTCTCTACAAGATGACAAGATAAAATATGAAAACAGAAAGCTAAAATTAGACATATATGCCCAATAATTCTGCTTCAGGCAATGGAAAATAAACCATACTCATATTTCTATTTTTCCCAGGAACTGAAGAACAACCTTGAATATTTGGGCTGTTGGCTATTCTTGGGCACATTTCAGAAATAACTCATGTTTATTTATTATTGGGTATTTATAACAGTTCCAGAGTAGGTTTCCAATAACCCCAGAAAGGAGTGTGGGTTCCAGCAATAGCTTGGGATGGAGTAGGAGGGGCCAGGGATTGGACTGGAGGAGGGGAATGATCCCATCACTGCTAGGAATTGCAATCCTACTATCCCCTTGGCATTTCCACTTGCTAAGGCCTCAACATGGAAGTTAGGGGACTTACTGAAAAAATAAGGCTCTGACCTTTGTTTCTCTGAAGGTCTTCCTTGAAAAGATGTCATAACCCAAATTGAATTACTTCTCATATTCGATGGAAGGTATGTGTGTGTGTGGGTACTCTGGGCTCAGGCAGAGTAGAAGCAACATTTCTGGAGGCATAAAAGGATTGTGGATTCCTGAGCAGTAACCCACAGACCTGAGAGGCCCAGGAATGCTGAGCGCTCCTGGCACTGACATCATCTCTTTCCTCCTAGCTCAGGAGGAGCCCTCTGACCCCCAGGTCTTAGGGCAGTTATTTTTAGCCAGCAAACCCATCCTATGGCATTTCCATGGCGCATTCAATGGAGTCAGGGTTTCAGGAAGGGCCCTCTGACTTACTGAGCCTCTGGTATCTGCCTATGCCTTTGAAAAAACTAAGAGACTGCCCAAGACGGAGGGACCCAAGAACTCATCTGGTCCAGCACCTTCATTTGTCAAATTCTGCCAGAGAGGTTGAACAGCTTGTTCATGGCCAGCCAGTTGCAAATCTGTCCTCCAGTCCTTCCCACTCCCGGCTCTTGGTGCTCTTTGTCTATTGTAAGTTGGTCTCAGGACTCCTTGGCATTCTGAAAAACTTTGAAGAGCCCCACAGAGCCCCTGTTTGCCCAAGTCCTATCTATCATTATCTGTTGTATTAAAAATTAAAACTGAGAGATTTAAAAAAGTATGAACCCATTTGAAATGCATTAAAAAATGAATTGCATGTTAACAGAATTTTTTTTTTTTTGTTTTTTCCCCAAAACCAACAAAATCAGAAAAAAAGTGACTTGTTTTATGTTTTACAAATCTTTCCAATATTTGGATTAATAGAAGACACTGGACTTGTCTCATTTTTTGCTGCATTCAATCAGTCTCAAAGTGACTACCATACAGCTTTGGAAACTGCACTGTGAGAAAACGAGAATGAAAAAAATCAGTTTAATATCTTTGGATTACTATGAAAAGATCTAGGACAGTCCAGGGGGCTTTGAGAATCACTGGTCTGATGTGTACCTGTATTGTCTTACCTGCAATGCTCTCTTTTTTTTTTTTTTTTTTTTTTTTTTTTTTTTTTTTTTGACAGGCAGAGTGGACAGTGAGAGAGAGAGAGACAGAGAGAAAGGTCTTCCTTTTTGCCGTTGGTTCACCCTCCAATGGCCGCCACGGCCGGCGCGCTGCGGCCGGCGCACCACGCTGATCCGATGGCAGGAGCCAGGAGCCAGGTGCTTTTCCTGGTCTCCCATGGGGTGCAGGGCCCAAGCACCTGGGCCATCCTCCACTGCACTCCCTGGCCACAGCAGAGGGCTGGCCTGGAAGAGGGGCAACCAGGACAGAATCCGGCGCCCCGACCGGGACTAGAACCCGGTGTGCCGGCGCCGCTAGGCGGAGGATTAGCCTAGTGAGCCGCGGCGCCGGCCTGCAATGCTCTCTTTCATTTTGGCTTGGACACTCGTTCAATAAACATGCCTTGAAACACTACCAAGTGTTAAGCTGGGCATTTAAAGACAAATGTAGCATATGTGAATGTTAGTCCAAAAAGACAGTTATGAAAGAAACAGAACTGACTTGATTTTTCCATAACAGCTTAACATCTGATTTCAAGCCCATGTTCTGCCAGGCTTCCAGGAAAATTAAGTCCAGTCCTTCTTAGGAAATCTTGGGGTCTCTCAAAATTAAATTGATTTTGGGAGGGCCCTATGTCCTCATGTGGCCCTTGACACTCTGTTTGCATGGGAGCAGTGAGACACCCAGTGCCCTGTCTGATGGCCACTTGGACCCTATGCTCCCATGGGAGACTTAAAGTAAAAAAATCTTGCTCAAGTGTCCATCTGCTTCCCTTTCAGGGTCCAGCTCTCTCTTGTTCAGAACTGGGAATGTGGGCATATCTCTGCCGTCCCAGAATCCACAAGTCTCTTCCTCTCTCATTCTTTCTTTCTCTTCCTTAGTTCCTTTTCTCAGGTCAGATGACTCTTTCATGGGGGAAATCTTTTCTCCCTCAAGTTTCTTCAAGACACTTTCTTCTGCCCACTTCACCACCCCAAACCCCTCAAGGACTTTGGGTTTTGGATAACAAAAGGCAGAAAAATGTGCCAGCCGTTTCTGCTTCCCATCCTGCCTCAAGCTTCCCTAGGGATTAAATGAGTCAATATGAGTTAATAGTATGGCACATACATAAGTACTCAATGAAAGTTGCTATTAATATTTTTGATAGTTTTACTTGGGGGATATCGGGGCACAAAGCCTGAACAGGGAAAAGAAAAGCAGAACATTTAGGAAGAGAAAATCTGCCAGAGTTCACATTTCAACATGCCTCATGACAGTGAGAGTTGGTCCCCACTCTTCAATGGCTCCTTGGGTCTACCTCTCAATGCTAAAGTGGAGGAATGAGAAGCATCTTCAGTTCCCCTCTTCTTAGACATTGTTCTTTGTGAGATCACATCATGCATTTTATTTACAGATAATCCACTTCTGGGTCACTCCACAGCAGACCCAGTTGGTGGGATGTATCCTCCAAACTTCTGCACAGCCTGACTCCCCTCCGACACAGCTATGTAGAGGCTACAGAGCTTCTGTTCATGCTTCCCCTGGAGATGGGACAATCTGCATCTGGACAGAGGGCACTTTTCTCTCCAATACCTCTGAGCCCTCCTTTGGGTGACTCATTTGCCACCCCAGAAATTTGCAGTGTCATTAGCCACTGCATACCCTTGCTTGCCCAGGACCCAGTGCCTCTAGGGAAGTGTTGGCCCAGCATCTGACGGGGGCCATGTGGGCCAGAGCATAGCAGGCATACCTTGTAGGTAGTCTGGAATGGTCCACAGAATGACAGTGTGAAACTGAGCAGTGTGGTGGCCAGAGGTAGCTTAGTTCTGTGCAGGCTGATATCCTCCTCTGGAGGCACTTTCTCTACTAAGGAAACTGGAGCTGATGTGGCACCTTTGGCAAAGCTCAAGAATCATTCTATCCATCATTCCCTCTGCCCATCTGATGGGGCTGCTAACGTATGGTGACTATCAATGGTACTCTGTGTGTATGAGTGTCTGTGCATGTGCACATGCATGTGTGTAGTGTCCTATGACTTTCTGCCCAGACACCCAGCAGAGAAAAAGGACACACCATGGGAGAATTTTCTCTCTTTCTGCTAAGCCTGTTGAGCCTTGGGGGTAAGTTTAGAAGACATGTGGTTGATAGGAAATTAAGATTTTTTCTTTTTGATGGAAAATATCATAGCATATTTTTTTAGGATGTTATGTTCATGGCTGGGTGAGTATCTAGTCTGGCTAGAAGTGCTGTTGAACTCTCATAAATCCAGCTGATGTTCTCCTATGTGGGTATCAGAAGTGGGGTCAGGCCTTGACCAGACCCTATGACTGGACATTGCACTTTTGTCTCCAGACAACGTTATCCTACTGTTTCCCCAGAACGGAAATAGGAAATGGGCTGGATTTGTTGCAAAGAAGAAGGATTAGGATGCAACCCTGCAACCTCCAGCCTGGGTTTCCTGCACAGAAATTTTGTGGAGGCTTGAGTTAAGCCACAATATATTACAAATCAGGAAAAAAAAAAAAACATGTTGTCTGGTCCTGAACAGACTTGTGGGAGGTGAAGTAGAGGTGAGTCAAATGCCTGCAGAAGAGGAAATGACTTATCAGGCTGAACTTCCTTGCAAGTACATCCATCAGTCACTTGTAGAAAACAAAAGAAAGCAAGAAAGAAGCCAGTTTGCAAAGTCTTGCTCGATGTCTCTCCAACTTGTCAGGATTTGATGGAACTCTGTGGCTGGTGAACCTCCTCCAGGGGAGTAGGGATGTGAGTGTTTCCTGGCTCAGTCAGGGCCATTCTGTGAAAGCCGGAGCTGCCTACAGGACCAAAGGCTGTTTTCTGTGTCCTTTCCAGGGTCCCCTGCTCCTGTGGCATAACCAACCTTTTCTTTTCTCCTGGTGGGAGTCTCCCTTGAGGGCTGACCATTGGTGCCAAGGAGCTGGAGAGGCCACAGTATCATAAAGTACCTCCTCAGGCATCCATACAATGAGGCCCTGTGATTTGAAACTCAAGTTCAGTCCTGCACCTGTTAGTACATTTATGGTTGTGTTAGAATATAAATTTGAGGAAGGTCCAGTCTCTATAAAATGCTCGCTGTGGTGCTCAGCCACATCTTTCACTCAACAGTACCCTTCACTGCTCCAGTGTGATGGTTTCTGCAATTTGCACATTACTTTCTATTCTCAATATTTTATTCTTATATTTCAAAAAGATCATTGGAGTCCTACAGAGTCAGAGATCAAGGAGAATTCAGATAATCTAAATCCTTGATCTGTCAGAAGAGGAAACTGAGGCTCAATCTACATGACATGCCCATGACATGGTGCAAATGAGTGTGTGGTGTTTAAACATTTCTTTATTTGAAAGGCAGAGTTACAGAGAGAGGAAGAGACAGAACTTGAAAGGCAGAGTTATACAGACAGATGGAGAGACAGAGAGAGAGATTTGGTTTCACTTCCCAAATGGCTGCAATGGCTAGGGCTGGACCAAGCCAAAGCCAGAAGCCAGAAACTCCATCAGGGTCTCCAGTGTGGGTGCAGAGGCCCAAGCATTTGGGCCACCCTCTGCTGCTTTCCCAGGCTCATTAGCAAGGAGCAGAGCAACCAGAACGTGAACTGGCACCCATATAGGATGCTGGTGTTGCAGGCTATGGCTCAACCTGCTACATTCCAATGCCAGCCCCCACATTATGGTTTTATAAATGTCTCCACAAGGTTAGTTACTAATGACTAAATTTTTCCTCTGCAACTAATAAAAATATATAATAATGGATGTTACACCTCAAGTTCCAATCGCCCAACACCTACAGAGTTGGGTGTTAATGTCCCCTAAACTTTCTGATGCAATGATTTTTTGATATTAAGTATTCATATTTTGGGGGGCTTGATTTGTCTATGTAGCTTAGGAGCTAGATGTTTTCCCCTCCTCTGTTCTCATAGTGGACACAGGAGTCCAACTCTGTACAATCTGTAAATTGTTCTGTAGCAAAAGATTGTCATCATTTCACTTCACTCCCTTCCCCCTATGGATAACACAAAGGGCTATAATTGATGTGGTTCAGAGACCCACGTCCAAGCAATAAAACTGAATCCCGTATGACGGACTGCAACAACGCAAATGGATCCAGTGTCTGGCTTTAATGGGAGTGGGGAAATCGCTAACAGATGACTGCAACGTTCACAGAGAGTCTCTGCCTTCCAACTGAAACCATTTCTGATCACAGTTCGTCCCCACATGTGCCGCACAGACGTGGGTTATTTACGGGACGCCCAAAGCACAGCCACACTCAAGGTATAACAGCAGGGCTGCGTGTGTGATGGCTGAGGTCATGTAGTTATTCATTTCAAGCTGTAAAGACATTTGGTTTTCAAAACCCCAGTGACTCCACTGGGATTGGCTTTCAGAGAAGAAAAACAGTCCCTGAGTTCTTTTCCTGTCCAGGCAGCGGTAGGCTTGCGCTTACATCACCAGTCTCCACTTAACCCTTTGGAGCTGAGAAAGTTCCTAAATCTTGTGACTTTCTCTGGGTGATTTTTGCCTTTCAGACATAGATAGTGCATATCACAGACTCAATGAGACCATGTCTCCTGTATAAACTCCAACTAGAAGGCACCAGTTACTAAGAAATCATATGAGGGCTCAAAAACAAACATGTTGGGGCTTTGAAAGAAGCCTTTATATAGGTCTGTTTCTGGAGTCACTTTGTTCAGCTGTAAGCAACAGGTGGCAGTAGTGGAGGGAGAATCTATTATTTCTAGGGACCCCTTCAGTTCAATGCAAACCCGTGAACCTATTTAATCATTGGTTATAAATGCTTGCTTTTAATCTATGTACTACCTCTCCCAGGAGTGGATTTTTCTTGAGTTCGGGGTCAGTTCTGGACACACAGGGCTATATTTATATAATTTTCTGGCCCTGTAGGTCAATTAGTCTTGAATCAGAGAGGCTAAACAAGAGATAGGATATGTAAAGAAGTATTTCAAACACGTACCTGTGTGCCACTATCCAGAGTGTATCACAGATGTGAGGTTTTGGAAAACACAGATGAAATGTGGATTGATGGTAATGTAGGAGATTGTGTTGAGTGAATTGTAGGTGGTGGTGGGGCTCCATTTTCTTCATACAAAGACATCCAGGTTAATGATAAATCCAAAGAGGTAGTCTGAAAAATAATGGCCATCAATTCCACAGGGTAACTCTTTCCAGTTCAATGAGTCATCATTGTCCCTAGGCCACCTTCAAACATGTGCAACAATGGCACCATCTAATGTAAATACACAAATCAATTTTCTTATTTAATGATTGTAATGTAACAAAAATATGTTTATATCCAGAAAGAAGACTGGAAAGATGTGGTGCCATCATGGGTGAGAATACCTGTGACTTGTTTTCTTCTTGCTCATTTATGTTTTCTAAATTCTCTACCAACAAACAATGAATTTAAGAATGAGAAAAAAATCTTAATCACACTTAATTGGTAGATTGGGAATGATAAACCTGGGGGGGGGGTCCTCTCTCAATGGGTTTTCTACCATACCCAGCTGAGATACCAATAGGATTCAGAAAATGATCTCAGACAATGGTTAGTAATAAGGAGGCAGTGTCCTCCATTTCCTCCCATTCATTTTTACACCTTGAGTTCCAATTGCCTAACATCCACAGAGTTAGGTGTCAATGCCTCCTAAGCTTTCTGATGCAATGATTTATTGATATTAAGTATTCATATTTTGGGGGGCTTGATTTGTCTGTGTAGTTTAGGACCTAGATTTTTTTTCCCACTCCTTTGTTCTCAGAGTGAACACAGGAGTCCAACTCTGTACAATCTGTAAACTGTTCTACAGCAACAAGATTGCCAGCATTTTATTTCACCCCCTTCCTCCCTCTTTATTGTGATTTGGGCCATTCCATGCATTCATCTGCCCAAAGCATAGCAATTCTTGACTTCTGGCACTGATACCAGCACTTGTCATAGAACCCCATCACTACATACTGAGACTTTTTTGACCTGTGGCCCCAATTACTCTTCCATTCATAGATTTTGAGCTTCTGTAGTACACAGGTGGGCATTGAACTATACCATTTTTGTGTGTGTGCTGTCTTAATATTTCAGACCTTTCTTAGCCATGCCCTTCCAACTCTTCAAGTAAGCCATCTGTCGTGTTAATTATGTCATCTTCCTTTTTTTTTATTTTTATTTTTTGACAGGCAGAGTGGACAGTGAGAGAGAGAGACAGAGAGAAAGGTCTTCCCTTGCCGTTGGTTCACCCTCCAATGGCCGGCGCGGCTGGCACGCTGCGGCCGGCGCACCACGCTGATCCGAAGCCAGGAGCCAGGTGCTTTTCCTGGTCTCCCATGAGGTGCAGGGCCCAAGCACCGGGGCCATCCTCCACTGCACTCCCGGGCCACAGCAGAGAGCTGGCCTGGAAGAGGGGCAACCGGGACAGAATCCGGCGCCCCAACCGGGACTAGAACCCGGTGTGCCGGCGCCGCTAGGCGGAGGATTAGCCTAGTGAGTCGCGTCGCCGGCTATGTCATCTTCCTTTTGAGTTATTTCTAATGGACTAGCTTGATGCTTCACATAGAATAAACTTTGAGAAACAAAGGCAGAATTCAATGGTTTGAACTGCACGCCTAAATTCTGACAAGGATTTCAAAGAACCCTGGATGAAATTTGCCAAATATGACATAGAAAGAGAAAGTTTTCTTAACGAGCAGGGAAAAATGCAGAGAAAGGGCAGGAAACCAGCTTGTTCATGGGTCACCTATTCGCATATATCTCTTGGGTAGCCAAGAAGCAGTTGTTGCAGGTGTGGCCTGGAGGGGGCTTTGAGACCAGTCCCTGATGGGAAGCACAGCCCTGGACAACCCTCTTCCTCTATACAGTGTAGGGCTCCCCTTGCTTCCTAGAGACCTGAGGATGGCAGACAGGGAGGGAAGATATCTCCCAAAGAATCACCAGTAAATATACAGCATAAGATCCTGAAATAGGGCCAGCGCTGCAGCTCACTAGGCTAATCCTCCACCTTGTGGCGCCGGCACACGGGGTTCTAGTCCCGGTCAGGGCACCAGATTCTGTCCCGGTTGCCCCTCTTCCAGACCAGCTCTCTGCTGTGGCCAGGGAGTGCAGTGGAGGATGGCCCAAGTGCTTGGGCCCTGCACCCCACGGGAGACCAGGATAAGTACCTGGCTCCTGCCGTCGGATCAGCGTGGTGCGCCGGCCACGGCGGCCATTGGAGGGTGAACCAACGGCAAGGGAAGACCTTTCTCTCTGTCTCTCTCTCTCTCACTGTCCACTCTGCCTGTCAAAAAAAAAAAAATCCTGAAATAGGAGCTGACACTGTGGCATAGCAGGTAAAGTTGCCACCTGTAGCATTGGCATCCCATAGTGGCTCTGGTTTGAGTCCTGGCACTCCAGTTCTGATCCAGCTCTCTGCTATGGCCTGGGAAAGCAATAAAAGATGGCCCAAGTCCTTGGACCCCTGAGCTTGCGTGGGAGACACAGAAGACTCTCCTGCCTCCTGGTTTTGGATCAGCTCAGCTTTGGCCGTTTGCGGCAATTAGGGAGTGAACCAGAGAATGGAAAACCTTTTTCTCTCTCTGCTTCTGTCTCTCTGTAATTCTTCTTCAAATTAATAAATAAATCTTAAAATAAAAAAAATCCCGTGATATCACAATGCCAAGCTCTGCCAAGTTCGTTCAACACAAGCTCCTAATAGCGTCTGTGGTTTGGAGCAGGGAGTCCTTGCACCAAGCAGCTCCAGAGTCTTTGCTAGATTCTGAGGATATCTTGGTGTGTGTGTGTGTGTGTGTAAGTGTGTGTGTGTGCATGTGTGTGGTGTGCACATCATGGCCACACAGAGGCTAGCTTGGGGGCTGGAGCCAGCCTCCTCTTAGCTGCTGTCCCCACTCATTCATCTCCCACAGCTGTCGGGAAGAGAACAACAGGTGAAAGCAGATCCAGCTCATTGTTCCCAGGAAGCCTTTAGCTACGCCTGCCACCCCCATCCATCCGCAGAGCAGACCTCCAGCTTAGAGAGTTGCATGGTGGGAGGCCAGCTCTTGGAGCCACTAGGATCTGGAAAAGCATTGTTCCCCACCCAGCCCTTGAAAGCTCTCCTCATCTGTGCCTTTGCACTTGCTGAGGGCCTCTGTGAAATACAGAGACAGGTGTGGGCAGCCTGTCTGGGGGCTCAGCCTGCAACTCTGATGGCTGCAGGGTCAGAAGAGCACATTCCACCCTTGGGCCCCCAATCTCCTTGTCACCCAGGGCAGCAGCCTGAAGCATTTCAGTTTCAAGTCTATGTGTCAGCCAGGCCTAATCAAATCTTTAAGCAAGCCATTTGGGGATAGTAATATGCCATCTTTCTTTTGAGTTCTTTCTTAACAGTCTAGCTTGGTGCTTTATATTTAGCTCTGAGAAATAAATGCAAAATTCTGTTGTGTTTGAACCACACAGAAAGCATCATGCTTAAATTCTGAGGTTCTGTAACACAAGGACTCCAAGATATCCCTGATGAAGTTGGCAGATATTACAGAGAAATAGACTTGTGAACAGCAGAGCATAACCCTATGTGCAGGTAATATGTGTAGAGAAATATAAGCGGAAGCTGGAGGGGAGATAAACCGGCGACAGCCTTAAAGCAGGGGAAGGAGTTTAGTTTAATCTCATGGGCAGCAATGTGAAGGGCTTCTGAGATGCTCTACCCCCTGGAAGCCCCTCCACCTCTCCTGGCTCTCTTGGAGAGGGAGGGCTGTCAGGCTGTGTCCCACACTTGGCCTCTTTGTCATTGCATTGCTTTTTGTGTGAGTGGGGGTAGCATGAGTACAAACAAAGTCACAAAATAGTAGATGAACAGCCCAGTGAGGTTGGAAGCATATTTTGCAGAAGGAGAGCAGTTAGGGAAGTTCATGAGAATGATAGGAAATCATGAGAAGAATGATAGGAAATTCTAGAAAGCTGGGAAATCTAATTAAGCATGGTACTCAATTAAATTTTATTTCAACATCAGTGACTCCTATCCAAAAGGTCTGGAGGTGATTGCAAAGGAGGGAGGGCAGGTCCTTCCCATGTGTGGGGGCAACAAGAAAACAGCTAGAGCTCTCCAAAGGCAGGAATGGGAGGGTCCCACCGAGTGAGCAGGGCATGGGGCTGTAGCCTGCCCCTTGGTGGTCAAGGTTTTCTTTTCCCATTCTTGGAGGGGCATTTCCAATATCCTTTGGTTTCCCTGGCCTGCCACGTACTTAGGAAGTGGAGGATGAAATGGGATGATTTCCCCCGAACCTCTGTGTAGCCAGTGTTTGAGTTCCTGGCATCAGCTTCAGTACCCATGGAACTTCTTAAAAAGATATCATTTAATTAGTCTGCTGAGGTCATCTGAGAAAGGTCATTAGCAAGCTTTGCTTTACTGGGTTTTTCTAGTCTGGAAACTGTGGTGTTACGGCATACTGCGCCCTTCTTCTCCTTAACTCCTTCCTCTTTGCTTCAGAGCTCTGGCAACCACTTCCTGCTTTTAGTCTTTCTACCCGACATCTGCCCTACACCACATTCAGACTGATTTGGAAACCTGTTTGGATTCCTCAACCCTTGTTCCAATCCCTTGCCCTTTAAAACCTTTGATTGTAACTCATTTCCTACAGGATTAAGACTGAACTCCTGGGGCAGGTGTGTGGCACAGAGAGGTAAGCCCCTGCTCAGGATGTCTGCATCCCATATTGGAGTGTCTGGGGTGGGGTCTCACCTCTGCTTCCTATCCAAATTCCTGTGTACCCCAACAGGCAGCAAATGGTGGTTCAAATATTTGGGGCCCTGTCACCCATGTGGGAAACCCAGATTGAGTTCCTGGCTCCTGGCTTTGGCTTGGCCAAGTCCTAACTGTTGTGAGCATTTGGGGTGTAACCAACAAAATGAGCTCTCCCTCTTTAACTCTGGCTCTTGCTCTCACTCTGCCTTTCCAATGAATAGATAAACAACAACAGAAATAAAGGACTAAATTCTTCATTGGGATTTAAGTCCATCCCCTTCCTCAGGCTTGCTCCAACATAACCCCTTAGAGTTCACCCAGGCACCTGCATAGCTCCACTGGTGCCCCATGCACCCTGCCTGCTTCTACCAATGAACCCCTGATTCGATGGTTTCATCAATGCTGGAGTGATTCTGAGTTCAGTTCATGCCCTAGAGCCTCCACAAAGCCTTCCCCAAACAACCGTGGCTGAGGTGATGGTTCCCTACCCAGAATTCCTTGTAGTTACTGTCATTTCACCAGTGCCTGTTTGTTTCTTACCTGTTTGTTAACATTCTTTTTCCCCCTCATAAAATATGGTTTAATCCAAATATTGTAGACATGTTTATAAAATATGTGTAACCATACACACAATATACTATACATCCCTTCTTTTAGAATAGAGATTATATAGTTAGCAATTCAATTTAGAAAAGGATCGTATTACAAATTCACTAGCAAGATTCTAATATGTTCAGAGATTAAATAGGGAAAATCACAGATGAGGAAAAAGTAATTCTGAAATTACAAATACACAGTAAATATAGTAGCATATCAGGTCTTCTCACAGTATCATTGGGATTACATATAGATTTCACATTTAGGGTTTTTTTATATTTAAAGATTTATTTGAAAGGCAGAGTTACAGAGAGAGAGAAGTCTTCCATCCCCTGGTTCACTCCCCAAATGGCCACAACAGCTGGAGCTGGGCTGACCTGAAGCCAGGAGCCAGGAGCTTCCTCTGGGTCTCCCATGCAGGTGCAGGAGCCCAAGCACCTGGGTCATCTTCAGACTGATTTGGAAACCTATTTGGACTCCCCAACCCTTGTTCTAATCCCTCCCCCTTTAAAACCTTTGATTATAACCCATTTCCTACAGGATTAAGACTGAACTCCTGGGGCAGGTGTGTGGCACAGAGAGTTAAGCCCCTGCCTCAGGATGTCTGCATCCCATACTGTTTCCCAGGCCATAGCAGAGAGCTGGATCAGAAGTAGGGTGCCAGGACTCGAACCAGAGCCACTATGGGATGCCAGCACTGCAGGCCACAGCTTAACCCACTATGCCACAGTGCCAGTCCCTCACATTTAGGGTTTGTAAAACTTATTTAAAAATACGAATAAAAGGTCTTCTGTGTGCCAAGTTCAGTGTCACGCACTTTCCTCCTATCCTGTGGAGGACTGCCTAGGATTCCCTTAATCTCCAGAGGAGGCTTTATCTCTGAAACTGGTCTCCTTCCCCAAAATAAGATACCTTAGATATAGCTAGCAACAGAGGCAAGAATGGATAGGTCTACTGTCTCAGAAGCATGTGACAAACTCTTCTGTTCGTAGGACTAAGAGAAAACTTAGGGTGTCTTTTATGTACAACTAAAAAAAAAAATGAGTGACAGTTTCCTCAACGTCACATAGCTACTTAAGAGTAGAGCTATGTTATTAGACAACATTGGAGAAACCCTGCAAGGTATTGGCACCGGCAAAGACTTCCTAGAAAAGACCCTAGAGGCGCAGGCAGTCAAAGCCAAAATTAACATTTGGGATTGCATCAAATTGAGAAGTTTCTGTACTGCAAAAGAAACAGTCAGGAAAGTGAAGAGGCAACCGACAGAATGGGAAAGATTTGCAAACTATGCTACAGATAAAGGGTTAATAACCAGAATCTACAAAGAAATCAAGAAACTCCACAACAACAAAACAAACAACCCACTTAAGAGAAGGGCCAAGGACCTCAATAGACATTTTTCAAAAGAGGAAATCCAAAGGGCCCACAGACACATGAAAAAAACTTCTGGATCACTAGCAATCAGGGAAATGCAAATCAAAACCACAATGAGGTTCCACCTCACCCCGATTAGAATGGCTTACATTCAGAAATCTACCAACAATAGATGCTGGTGAGGATGTGGGGAAAAAAGGACACTAACCCACTATTGGTGGGAATGCAAACTGGTAAAGCCACTATGGAAGTCAGTCTGGAGATTCCTTAGAAACCTGAATATAACCCTACCATACAACCCAGCCATCCCACTCCTTGGAATTTACCCAAAGGAAATTAAATTGCCAAACAAACAAAAAAAAACGGTCTGCACCTTAATGTTTATTGCAGCTCAATTCACAATAGCTAAGACCTGGAACCAACCCAAATGCCCATCAACAGTACACTGGATAAAGAAATTATGAGACATGTACTCTATAGAATACTATACAGCAGTCAAAAACAATGAAATCTGGTCATTTGCAACAAAATGGAGGAATCTGGAAAACATTATGACGAGTCAAATAAGCCAGTCCCAAAGGGACAAATATATGTTCTCCCTGATTGGTGACAATTAACCGAGCACCAAAAAGGAAACCTGTTGAAGTAAAGGGACACTATGAGGAACGGTGACTTGATCAGCCCTTGCCCTGACTGTTGATGAACAACTTAATACGTTATCCCTCCTAGTACTTTTTTTGTTAGTTCTACTTAATACTATTGGTTGAATTCTGTAATTAATACACAATTATTCTTAAGTGTTGAAACTTAACTGAAAAGTGATCCCTGTTAAATATAAGAGTGGGAATAAGAGAGGGAAGAGATGTACAATTTGGGACATGCTCACGCCGACTTGCCCCAAATCGTAGAGTTAGAAACATACCAGGGGATTCCAATTCAATCCCATCAAGGTTGCATGTACCAATGCCATCTCACTAGTCCCAGTGATCAATTTCTGTTCACAATTGATCATAATGATAGGACTAAGAATCAAAGGGATCACATAAACAAGAGTAGTGTCTGCAAATACTAACCGGTAGAATGAAAAAGGGAGAGAATGATCCAACATGGGAAGTGAGATACACAGCATACTCATAGAATGGCAGATGTCCTAAACAGCACTCTGGCCTCAGAATCAGCCCTTAAGGCATTCAGATCTGGCTGAAAAGCCCATGAGGGTATTTCAGGCATGGAAAGCCAAGACACTCTGGCAAAAAAAAAAAAAAAAAAAAAGAAAGAAAGAAAGAAAGAAACCTCAATGAAAGATCTCTGTGGGTGAGATCCCAGTGGAAAGAACAGGTCATCAATTAAGGTGGTACCTTTCTCTGAAGGAAGGAGAGAACTTACACTTTGACTACGACCTTGTCTAAATATGATCAGAGTCAGTGAACTCAAAAGGCTTCCATAGCCTTGGCAACTCATGACAAGAGCCTAGGGTGATTACTAATGCCATAAACAAGAGTGTCAATTTGTTAAGTCAACAACAGGAGTCACTGTGCATGCTCATGTGGTATCTCTGTCCTTAATGTGCTGTACAGTGTGATTTAATGCAATAACTAGTACTCAAACAGTATTTTTCACTTTGTGTTTCTATGTGGGTGCAAACTGTTGAAATCTTTACTTAATATATACTAAACTGATCTTCTGTATATAAAGATAATTGAAAATTATTCTTGATGTTAATGGAAGGGGAGAGGGAGCAAGAGAGGGGAGGGTTTCCGGTGGCAGGGAAGTTATGGGGTGGGGAGAGCCATTGTAATCCATAAGCTGTACTTTAGAAATTTATATTTATTAAATAAAAGTTAACAAAAAAAGAGTAGAGCTATGATTACCAGGCTTTTTGGTTCCCAGTCAAGCCTTAATTTGTTTATTACACAGTGTTGAAGTGACTAGAGAAGCAGGTAAAATAGCACTGTGTAAATGTGTACGTTTAGTCTTTTAGGTTCCCTCCTAAGGGAGGCAAAGGCCAGCCATAGCACTGCACCTGGAGCAGCTGGCACCATGGAGAATGGCTGCTTAGGGTACATAGGAGCCAGAGTGAAGAGTCACCATCTTTTGACACAGCTAGCACCTGCTTGAGACTAACTTCAGACCTAGAGAATGGCATGATGTTTGTTAAGATGAATGACTTTCAGTGGTCCCCCTTGAGCATCTTGTGCCAGTGGAAGATAAGCAGCATCTTTTGCACTGTGTTACATCATGCTGTCAATGCAGGCTCCGCTTGTCAGTGAAAGCCAGGGTGTGCCAGACATTCTCAGATTCTGCTCAGATAACTGAGTGGGAAGAACCCTCTTCCTTCCATACTGTATAAGCTCCTGGGGTCCTTGGATGTGTCCAGCAGGAAAAAGAGAATCCACAAAGGGAATTACTAGACTTCTGCTAACCTGTTGAAATGGGTACTAGAGTCAGTTTTCTTGTAATTGACATCAGTTGTAACCTGAATTTGTAGAACAGGTCAAACTTACACAAATTTACACAGTGCTACTTTACCTGCTTTTCTAGTCACTTCAACACTGTGTAATAAACAAATGAAGGCTTGACTGGGAACCAAAGAGCCTGGTAATCATAGCTATACTCTTAAGCAGCTATGTGACCTTGAGGAAGCTGTCACTCACTTTTTTTTAGTTCTACCTAAGTCTTTGGACTACAAGATCAATAGACCCTTCTCAATCTACAATCTCTGAACTCATTATAAGTCCATTAGCCTACCTGAAATATGCCATTTTCACCTAAACAGAATCTGAGTCTTCTAGATTCAACCTCTTTTTTAATGATTGAGTTGAGTTAGTGAAAAATCTCTAATACATTTGGATAGGCTAGAAACATAATAATAGTAATAAAATTATCATTAAATATTTCTAAGGTGTTCATGCTATTACATGAACTTTTATTTTTCTCAACCTTGTAAAGTAAGCATTGCTTTACAGGTTGTTTGTTACATTCTAATGTGACTAAGGATTTTACTCAAATATCCCGTACAACAAGATAATCATCCCATTTTGGTTAAGGATGCTGTTTCACACAGTTGATGCTTTGGCGGGTATGCAGGTGAGTTTTTCAATAGATATTAATAGAATCTGAATTGTCACAAGATAGCTACCCCAGGACATGCATGTATCAATAGGCATTTCATACTCAGATATAGCAGGTCTTGGGAACTTAGGGACAACATGAGGGCCCTAGGAATTAAGGCTGAAAGAGGGTTCAAAGCCGATGGCATTGCATTTCAGAGTATGGAACTATGTCCAGTGAACTGGGGACAGACAGCTGTCACAAGGATCTGACTCAGCAGTAGCTACAGATCAGAATCCCATGGCATGAGGCTGGAGCATTAGGAATCACTGTAGACCATAGGCTGCAGCAGATAGAACCTTTACACTGTGAGTGTTTTCTATGGACTACTCTGTCAAAGATGCTTTGAAAACTAAAAGCATGGCTGGGTACTGGGCTTTGGAAAATGGGAGTGACTGCCTGGCAGTGCTGTGTGGACAAGTCCTCCAGGACAGCTGGTGCCTTGACTCCTTGTGTTTCCCGGGGGCACATCCCAGTCCTGCCTGCATGAGCAGAAACTGGCCACCTGGAGACTGGAATCACCTGCCACCAGCCAGTCACTCCTTTCCATCTACTCCTAGCTAAACCTTCAGGCAGAAGAAGGTGTCCAGAGCCTCCTTGGAACCAGGATAACTCTCAGAGTCCCTGCCGTCTGGCTAAAAGACTCTTGGAAAATCCCACCTGCTCTGTATCCAGCTTATCTGTTTTGCACCCTATTCCTTTTGTTCCTACCTCTGACTGATATCCAGCCTATTTTCTGAGATCTTGTCTCTACCATCTCCCCAGACCCAAGTACCTCTAAGGGTCACCAAGAAAACATGTGGGAACCAGCCTTGCTGTCCTACAAACTGGCTTCAATAGCTTTGCTTAAGCCTCCTGGGGATACTCAGTTTCCCTGGGTCCTGCTCCTTCATTTCTTGGCAAACAGTCCCAGTCATGCCCAGTGAGAAGCTGTCACTCAGTGGCCCAGCGTATATGCCTATTTTTAGGCAACCCCCGGTCCATGCCAGCTGCCTCCCTGAGGGCCCTCTTTCTACTCTCCTGGACTGATACGTGCTTCCTGTCCCTTGATTTTCTTGAAGAATAGTGATTTAAACCAGGATTGTCTCCGAATCAGTTTCTAGAACCAGCAGAGGATAGAGAGGACGTATTTGCTAAGTTTTGGGAAAGCTCTCCTTGGAATTGGGGGACACGGAGGGTATGGTGACCACAAGGTCCTGTCCATGGCTCTTGGCTTTATCCCTATTCCAGAGAGGCTTCTAGGGACTAGAGCTAGAGTAAGGCAGGTGTAGCACCCTAGGCCTCCAAGACAAAGAGGTACTCACCCTTTGGGTCATGCCATTTTCTGCTTAATATTCCCCACAGCTCCCTTCCTCATTCCCTTCACCTTGCATGGGTGATCTTACATGAGAGCAGTGTGTTCAAGTGAAAAGTAGCTGGAAAGAGTCAGAAGAGATGAAACTGAAAAGGTCACTTCTCAGGTTCTCAGCTTCTGCATTTGTAAAGCGGGCGTAACAAAAACCCACCTCATCCACTCTGCATTGTTGCTGTGAAGACACAACCTCATATCCAATGGAGCAATATTTGGAGATCTTTAAAACGTCTTCCAGAGCCGGCGCCGTGGCTCAATAGGCTAATCCTCCACCTTGCGGCGCCGGCACACTGGGTTCTAGTCCCGGTCGGGGCGCCGGATTCTGTCCCGGTTGCCCGTCTTCCAGGCCAGCTCTCTGCTATGGCCAGGGAGTGCAGTGGAGGATGGCCCAGGTGCTTGGGCCCTGCACCCCATGGGAGACCAGGAAAAGCACCTGGATCCTGGCTCCTGCCATCGGATCAGCGCGGTGCGCCGGCTGCAGCGGCGGCCATTGGAGGGTGAACCAACGGCAAAGGAAGACCTTTCTCTCTCTGTCTCTCTCTCTGACTGTCCACTCTGCCTGTCAAAAATTAAAAAAAAAAAAAAAAAAAAAGTCTTCCAGGTTCTGAAGGGGGATGCAATACCAGTTCAACCCCGGAAAGAAACGACCTTCCTGCTGACAGTAAAGTGCCAAGGATTGTGCATGCCGCCGTCTCATTCTTCCAGAGGAGTCACACATTCATTTTTACTTGCCAAAGTAAAACTTGGGAGAAGAACCCAAGTTCATGGTGGGAGTGGGCTTCCAGCTGACTATTTCTTGGGGCAGACCTTGCTTTAGTTGGCATCAAGGCTCTCAAAACCACTCCAGTGTGGGTACTGAAAGTTGACCCTTCAACAGGGGTAGAAACAAAAGCCAGGGCTGGGGAGATGAGAACTCCTTATCCCCTATCCCATGCCTAATACAAATGTGAGGTCTCTGCTGGCATCAAGCATGTGGTAATCCTGAGAACAGTGGCTGCAACCCTGTGCAGGTGCTCCTGGCTGTCTGTCCATCCCCAGCATGTACAGACAGAAGTAGCGCACACTCAGGCCAGGCAGGTCGCTGATATTGTCACTTGGAACAAGCCTGCCTAAGTTGTGCCAGCTATTGTTCCCTCTCCAGTTCTGCCTCTCAAGGTCAGGTCACTAACAAAAGAGACAGGGTCCCTCCTTAAGCTGCAAGCTCTGGCAGGGAGCACCAGGGTGTCTGGGGGCCCTGCAGACAGCAGCCTGCCTTTCATGTGCAGAGCTAGGGGACTGGAAGAAACACCCTCTGTATCTGTTGCCAAATTTCCTCAAAGAACAATGCAAGAGAAGATGCTGTTTTGCCAGTGGGTAAGCTGGAAGGGGTGTGGAGGTGCATGTCTTGAGGAGCTCAGGCATCGAGAAGCTGCCTCACCTGGTAGAGAGGGCGGCATGATCTTGTGCCCTACCCTAAGCTCAGGCCTTCCCCAGGGCCCTGGGACTGCTGTTGTCCTTCCTAGGGCACTTGGGTATGTTACAAGAAGTGGCAGCTCCAGCAGAGAGGAGCTGATTTCTCCTGCTTCCCAGTGCAGTGATTTCTAATTAGTGACTTGGAGGTAAAGGACACTTCTTGATCATTTCTGCCTCTGTGAGCAACCATCAGCATCATTGCAAAGAGTCTGTTGATTGCCTTCAGTATCCGTTGTGAGATAGCTTATGAGGACACATTCTTGGCCTTCCAGGAGATTCCAGTCCAAGTGGAAAATGCCAGTGAGCCTGGTGGAGTAAAAGGAAGCATCATGGGTTAAGATCATGGACTCTGTGCTTGCTGCCTGGTCTGAATCCTGACTTGGCTCCTTACTGGCTATGTTCCATGCCTCAACTTTTCCCTCTGAAAATGGGGATGACAGTAACAATATCCACTTTATGGTGTTGTTAAATGAGTCACTGTTGGCAAAGACCTTGGAACAGAATCTGGCATCATGTGTTAAGTATGCATGGATGTTTATAAAATAAAGAACATGCAAGAGAAATGAAAGATATGGGCCACAACATATGAGAGCACATTTAGTTGTTAAGATGAGGTTTGGCAGTTTTCCAGTATGGGATTTGTTTTTTAAGCATAGTTTCAATTGCTCCAAATCTGTTTTGGGTTTATGGGAAAGAATGTGATTCTGAAATGCAGAGAACCTGACAAAGCTTTTAAAGACCATGATCTTGCCTGTCTGAGAGTGCCTTTTCTAAAAACACTGGCTATGTTCATGCACAGCATTATAAAAATCACTCCTCCAACAAGTCTGGGAGGATGACGAAGGTTCCAGGAAATCTGAAATCAACACTAGTGTGTTGACGAGGAGAAATTAAGAACGAGAAGACTTGGCCAAAGTCCCAGAGCATGATGGTGTTTTTGAGGTAATGTGTGGGGCTGCCTGCAGACAAATCTATGATTCGAACTAGAGCAGGGTTTTCCTCCTCTGGATAAATAGACGTATTTAGACTATGGCATCCTTATGAGATCATGCCCTCTTCAATACTTCCAGCAACTTATGGAAAACAGGGGGTCCCTTGCTATGGAAGGGAGACAAGGTTGGTGGCTTCCCACCACTCCAGAACACGTGGAGTTGGCAGTAAAAGATGTGTTTTCTCAGCAGTCACAGGTCCTCAGAGTCCTAGATCTCTGTGCACCAGGTACTGGAGAGACAGCCCTCTCATTAGTGAGTTCCTTCAAGGTCCATAGCAGCAATGGGGGCTGAGTTCTTATAACCCCAGGCTGTCAAAGGGAGAGGGTTATTGGTCCCTCTCACACTTCTGTGGGGGAATGGTCAGCAATACCTGATGATGTCAAGGGTATTAGGTATTGAAGGAAGCCAGACATTCAGAGTCTGGGGTCCTCTGGGTAGAAGTAAGTCATTAGCCTTTTGAAAGCACACAGCTGAGTCACTAATACCAATAGCAACCCCTATAAGCATTTATGATGTGCCAGGTACCCACTGAAGGGCTTTACCTAGAACAACTGGCTCAGCCCTTAAGGAAACCATAATAAGGAGGTAGTACTGTTGTCATCATCGTATAGATGAAGCAACTGACACACGAGAAGTTAAGTAACTTCAAGGACACACAATTCATCAGGGCTGGGATTCAAACTAAGTTAGTTTGGCTCCAGAATTTGTGTTTTTAACCGTGACATACAGGTCCTGAGTTACATAATTATATACATTTTAAATACAACACTGGAATCTGCATTCGGATTGCATCAGCCAGCATTACTTCTATACACTTTATTTGAGGAGTTTGCAACTTTTAAGTAAAGTGTAAGAGTGCATATGATAAGCACTCATACAAATGCATTCCAGTTCCATCTGCTTTCTCAGCTGTCATGCTACTGTTGACCCAAAACCCATTCAAGATAATTTCTGTTCAACTGAGTTTCCCTATAGCACATTTCTTGAAATTATTGTTTTCAGCACATTATTCCAGTCGAATAAAGTCTCTTATGAATACCTGCTCTGTTGTCTGAAGCTCATTTGTTCTCCTTTGAAGCTTTGGGTCATCTGTAGATCCAATCAGCATGTTTCATTCAAGTCACTGGTTAAAAACAATGAAGGAGGGGCAGGTGCCATGGCACATTGGGTTAGGCTGCCACTTGGGCCACCTGCATCCCATGTTAGGGTGCTGGTTTGAATTCTGGCTACTCTACTTCGATTCCAGCTTCCAGCAAATGCATCCTGGGAGGCAGCAGATGATAGTTCAAGTGCTTGGTCCCCTGCACCTGTGTGGGAGACTTGGATGGAGTTCCAAGATCCGGGTTTTGGCCTTGCCCAGCCCTACCTGTTGTGGGCATTTGGAGAGTGAACTAGTACAAGGGGATTCTCTCTCTCTCTCTCTCTGCTTTTCAAGTAGAGGAAAATAAATAACTATTTGTTTAAAATGAAGGAACAGGATGGACAAAAACACTTTCTTTAGTGGTTCTTATTTAATCAACTGCAGATCCATCCTACGTGTACTCTCACTCAGCCAATTGCCAAAATGTTGGCTAGGGAAGCACCATAGCCTCACCCTCTCCCCTGTCTTTTCTCTTAGCTGAACTGCTCTGTGTCCCCCTCCTCACCTTTCCTCCCAGATCCTGTTGCCTCCCCATTCTTGAGGCCAGGGTGTCCTTAGGGACAAGTTGTGAAACCAGAGCTGTTGGCCGGCATTCCATCTATTGTCCCCAAGGCCGGCAGAGCAGAACAAACCTGCCTGAGATTCTCATTAGGCTAGGTCTTTGGGAGACCAGGGGCCAGCTGCAAGTGGTTTCCAGGGCAACCAATGGTGCAGGAAAGGGTAACAAAAAGAGCCACGAGGCTCTTGACCTGCCCTTAGGAGGCCAGGAGCTGAAGGGAGGCTTAGGGGTGGGCCTAGGCTGACTGAGAGAAGGTTGCTATTCAGGAGCAATTGTTCCAAATGTCAATTGCAAATCCCTTTTGGCCCCTCTCCGGGCCTGGCCAGTCCCCAGGAAAGCACCCTGTTGCACACCACCCACATGAGCCTTCTATGTGTCTGCTGAGTCAGGGGTCCACTTGGCCCCTGGGAGTCTTTCTCTTTTGTGTGGTCTCCATTCACACTTGACTATTTTCAATCCCTTCCTCCTTTTCTCCTGTCTTCTGCTGGCACTCCTTTCCTCCTCTTTTCCCATGTGTGTGAACATCCGCTTCAAATGAACAAAAAAATAAAACAAAAGCGATCAAGTCCAGTGAAAATAAGGCCTGGGGAGGGGACTGATGGCAGACCCGTTTGCAGCCTCCCTCAGTCCTGCAGCCTTTGAATGGTGAAGGCAGTTACCTGGGACCTGTCTGGACCCATGTGATGCCGGTCCCTGAGCAGTGATTTTGTATTTTGTTTTTGTTTTAAAGATTTATTTATTTGAAAGACAGAGTTACAGAGAGAGATAAAGACAAAGAGAGAGAGATCTTCCATCTTCTGGTTCACTCCCCAGATGGCCGCAATGGCTGGAACTGTGCTGATCTGAAGCCAGGAGCCAGGAGCTTCTTCTGGGTCTCCCATGCGGGTGCAGGGGCCCAAGGACCTGGGCCATCTTCTACTGCTTTCCCAGGCCATAGCAGAGAGCTGGATCAGAAGAGGAGCAGCAGGGACTAGAAAAGGTGCCCATACAGGATGCTGGTGCTTCAGGCCAGGGCGTTAACCCATTGCGCCAGAGCGCTGGGCCGATGGGCAGTGATTTTTGTAATGACCCCCTCTGGCAGTTTCCTCTTCAGTTAACCTGCAGGGTAAATTTTGCAATTTCTACCTGGGGAATCAGAGAGGAGAGTTTTTCCCTGGGACAACATGGCCAGGCCCCTCCTTGATGCAATATTTCAGCAAGTTCACCTTCATTCAGTGCCAGGTCACCCTTATTCTACTTTTCCAAGAAGGAATCCCCATGGCTGTAGAGGGAACTTTTTTCTGCCAAGGGACATTTGTATATTTATAACAATATTTGTGAGCCTTACAGAATTATCAACTTAAAAATTAGCTTGCTATAGATTTATTGAATTTTGAGTCCTACCTGTGGTTGCCTTGGCAGCGCTAGACCAAATGATTTCTTGGGCCTTATACGGCCCATGGTATGGATGTTCCATACCCCTGCTAATGGCCGAGGTATTCTTGTGGCTCACTCACCTGAGCACCTTGCTTTACTTCTTTTAAAAAAATATTTTATTAATTTATTTGAAAGGTAGAGTAACAGACACAGAGAGGAAAAGACAGGGAGAAAGAGGTCTTCTGTTTGCCAGTTTACTCCCCAGATGGCCACAACAGCCAGTGCTGGGCCAGGCCAAAGCCAGGAGCCAGAAGTTTTATCTGGGTCTCCCATGTGGTTTCAGGGGTCCAAACACTTGGGTCATCATCCCCTGCTTTTCCCATGCCATTAGCAGAGAGCAGCTGCAACTCAAGTCAGTGCCCATATGGGATGCCATCATCACAGGTGGTGGATTTACCCCTGCACCACAATGCTGGCTCTAAAGATGATCTTTTTAAACAAATGGTGATAAAATAACTACAGAAATCCATTGTAAAAAATAATAACTTTTACCATTACCTCATCATACACAAAATTTAATTCAAGATGGATCACAAATATAAATAAATATATAAATAAAGAAATAATATAAATAAATATAAATTTAAAAGCAATGTCCATAAAGCTTTTAGAAGAAAATGTGGGATAATATCTGATCTAGGAATAGATAAAATTTCTTTGTTAGATTACAGAAAACAGTAACTACAAAATAATCAATTAAACTTAATAAAAATTGAAAATATCTGCTCATCAAAGCAAATCTCAGAATATGCAAGCCAAGGACCTGGAAAAATATTTGCAAAATGTGTATCTGATAGTGATAATGAGACTATACAAAGAACTGATACAACTTAATAAAAAAAAACCCATCCGATTGAAAAATGGATGAAAGACACAACATCATCATAAAGAGATACATTCAACTGTCTGATAACTGCATAAAAAGGGGCTTAACATCATTACTAGGGCATTGAAATTAAAACCATAATAAGATATCATCTCACCCACTAGAATGCCTAAAATTAAAAATGAAAACATCTAGTTTGGGCAAGGATGTGAAGAAACTTGAACTCTCAGACATGATTGGTAGAATTCAAAGTGGTGTAACCACTTTAGAAAAAGTTTTGGTACCTTAATACAAAGTTAAACAGATGACCCAGCATTCCTGATCCTAGATATATAGCAAAAGAAAATTAAAAACATGTCCACAAAAATATGTGTACAAGAATGTTCATATCAGCTTTTTTCATGGTAGCTAAACACTGGAAGCAACCTAAATGTAAATCAGAGAGACAATGAATAAACAGAGTTTTGTTATATTCACATAATGAACTAACTACATCACAATAAAAAGGAATAATGACTAATACATGCGATGACATGCATGCCTCTTAGAGACAGAATGTTGAGCAAAAGATTTCAGATACCAAAGGCACATGGAGGGGTGTTGACTTCATTTTTTTAAAAAATTATTTGACAGGTAGAGTTATAGACAGTGAGAGAGAGAGAAAGGTCTTCCTTCCGTTGGTTCACCCCCCAAATGGCTGCTACAGCTGGAAGTACGCCGATCAGAAGCCAGGAGCCAGGTTCTTCCTCCCAGTCTCCCATGCAGGTGCAGGGGCCCAAGCACTTGGACTATCCTCCACTGCTATCCCACGCCACAGCAGAGAGCTGGACTGGAAGAGGACCAGCTGGGACTAGAACCAGTGCCTAAATGGGACGCCAGCGTTGCAGGTGGAGGATTAACCAAGTAAGCCATGGCGCCGGCCCCTTGACTTCATTTTTACGAAATCTTGGTTCAGATAAAGCTGAACTATTGTGATAGATTAGTGGAGGATGGGCCATCCTCTACTGCCTTCCCAGGCCACAGCAGAGAGCTGTGGGACTAAAATCTGGCACCCATGTGGGATGCCGGCACCACAGGCAGAGGATTAGCCAAGTGAGCCACAGTGCAGGCCCTTGGATAAAGATTTGATTAGAAAGGGGCACAGGGGAAACTGAGTGATAGAAATATTCTATATATGTTGGCAGGAATGTGGTTACTTGAGTGTATCATTTATCAAAGTCACCAGACAGTACACCTAAGATCTGTTCATTTCACTGTATTTAAATTTTACTTAAAAATACTACGAATGAGTATTTATCCTAGATAGTAGGTTTGCTTTTCTCAGTGGTATAGATTCTGTAGCTACTTTCTGTTTCCCTACTCTTGAACAAATAAGAAAACAAATAAGGATAATGGGAGTCAGGTTTCCTACTATTGGAGGAGGGAATTAAAAATAGAGAAAGAAATATAGAACATGGCTGTGTGGTATTGGATTGGTATAAAAGGATTCAATATGAATTTGTGGCTTTTAGTGTATTTTTATTTAAGTGCTCTTCAAAAGGTTTATGCAAAGTGTGTATTTTGAAAAACCTGTGTGTAGATTTAAAAAAATTTTTTGCACCTCAACAAACTTACGCTTAAATTCAATGAACATTTTGAAGTGCCCACATACAGACATAAGATGTGGTTATAGTTAAGGACACAGAAGTAAATATAGACATAAATGTGTGTGTGTGGTGGGGGGGGGTACATTTCTAGCACCGACCACTGGGTAGGACCTAGAAGCAATGAATTAGTAGCAAGCATACCTAGAACCCAGATCTCGGTTTCTAAATGCAATAGTTCCCCCTTATCTGAGGGGAATATGTTTCCAGGGCCCTAGTGGATGCCTCAAACTTCAGGTAATGCCAATCCATTTATATACCATGTTTTCTTGCCCTATGTAAGCATTGTGCTACCCCATAGTTGATATGATAACCAAGACAGCTACTAAGTGACTAATGAGAGGTTAGTGTATACAGTGTGGATATGCTGCACAAAGGGATGATTCCTGCTCCAGGCAGAGTTGGATGACATGCAATTTTAACATGCTACTTAGAATGATGTGCAGTTTAAAACTTAAATATAGTTCATCTGGAATTTTCCACTGAATATCTTTAGGCTGTAGTTGATCACAGGTACAATTTCCTTCATAATAGAATGAAGTTTCCTTGAAAAAAGGCTATTTCCGGGACTGAGTAGGTAGAACACAAGACAATCATGGGATCTCCACCTGATCTTGTTGAGTCAGGAAGTAAGGGGATGTTCAGAACGATGGACCATATCAAACTGCTGCTGGAGTCAGTTTGAAGGGGGCTCCCACTGGCCAAATCTGGGAAAATATGAATACCCAAATAATCAATTGTAATTTGACAAATACAATTTAAATTTACAAGTCCTTACTGATACAGGTAAATAAATGAATAAATAATTAAGTGAAGGAAAGGGGGAAAAGTCTTCTTTATATAAAATGTTAACTAGTAAACACGGAAGTGATAAAGTTAGAAATCATCATGCATGCTAAAACTAGTAGGTGAAGGTTTCATGAGAAACAGGACATTCACATAGTCTCAAAATATTTATTATTTATTAATTACAAAGGAAACAGTAATTTTACAGTAAAGAATCTGTAGACAGCACCTGAACCAAGAAGTCACAGTTAACATCATTAATACTGAGACACACCCATACCATATGTCCCCTGATTGGATTCACTGAGATGGTCACAGCATCACATCTGTGGTCTTACTGCCTTCATCTAATCATAAAGGAACAGCAGAGGAAGCTAACTGAGGGACATTATATGGAATAACTGACACATATTCTTCAAAAATACTATGATCAAGAAAGACAGAGAAGGCCTGAAGACCTGTTTCAGATGAAGGAGACAACTTCAGTGTACTATTGCTGTACAATCAATACCCCAAATTCAATCGTGTACATGCATCTTGTGCTCTTGGATTCTTTAGGTCAGGGATCCAGCAGGCTTATGGCTTCTGATTTGTCTCTGCTCCATAATTTGGGACCTCAGCCAAGAAGAACAGAATGACTGTGGGAGGGAGGTAACTTGAATGACTGAGGACTGGAATCACAGAAAGTGTTGCTCCCTCACATGCCTGATGACTCAAGGCTGGATGCAGCTGGGATGGTGAACCTGAATGCCTACATGTAGCCTCTCAATGTGGGATGGGTTTCCAAATATCATGACAGCCACAGGTACTTTAGAACTCCAAGAGCAAGCACTCCAGAGAGCCAGGCAGAAGTGACATCTTCCATCACTCAGGCTTGGAAATACCACAGTGTCATCTTCCCCATTGGTCAGAGTGGTCTTTAGTCCATTCAGATTGAAAAAACACAGCCCCAGCTCTTGATCGGCATAGTGGAAAAGAATTTGGGGCCATTTTCTTTTTTTCTTAAATTTATTTATTTGAAAGAGTTACACAGAGAGAGGAGAGGTAGAGAAAGAGAGAGGTCTTCCATCTGATGGTTCACTCTCCAATTGACTGCAATGGCCGGAACTGCACTGATCTGAAGCCTGGAGCCAGGAGTCTCCTCCTGGTATCCCACTTGGGTACAGGGGCCCAAGGACTTGGGCCATCTTCAACTGCTTTCCTGGGCCATAGAAAAGAGCTGGATGGGAAGTGGAGCAGCTGGGTCTTGAACTGATGTCCACATGGGATGCCGATGCTTCAGGCCAGGGCATTAACCCACTGTGCCACAGTCCAGCCCTGGGACTATTTTCAAGTCAATAATTAAGGAGGCACAAAAATTAAATGAAATGCAGGAAAGTGGATTGGATCCTGGACCAAGAAAGAAAATAGCTATAAGGGAAATTGTTGGCAGAGTTGAAGACATTTGAATATAGGCTCAGATTAGATAGTAGTATTTCTTTTTTTTTCTAGTTCTCTCTTTTTTTTAAACTTTTATTTAATGAATATAAATTTCTAAAGTACAGCTTATGGATTACAATGTATTCCCCCATAACTTCCCTCCCACTCACAACCCTCCCCTTTCCCACTTCCTCTACCCTTCCATTCACATCAAGATTCATTTTTAATTCTCTTTATATACAGAAGATCAGTTTAGCATATATTAAGTAAAGATTTCAACAGTTTGCACCCACATAGAAACACAAAGTGAAAAATACTGTTTGAGTACTAGTTATAGCATTAAATTACACTGTACAGCACATTAAGGACAGAGATACCACATGAGCATGCACAGTGACTCCTGTTGTTGACTTAACAAATTGACACTCTTGTTTATGGCATCAGTAATCACCCTAGGCTCTTGTCATGAGTTGCCAAGGCTATGGAAGCCTTTTGAGTTCACCGACTCTAATAATATTTAGACAAGGTCATAGTCAAAGTGGAAGTTCTCTCCTCCCTTCAGAGAAAGGTACCACCTTAATTGATGGCCCATTCTTTCCACTGGGATCTCACTCACAGAGATCTTTCTTTCTTTCTTTCTTTCTTTCTTTCTTTCTTTCTTTCTTTCTTTCTTTCTTTCTTTCTTTCTTTTTTTTTTTTTTTTTTGCCAGAGTGTCTTGGCTTTCCATGCCTGAAATACCCTCATGGGCTTTTCAGCCAGATCTGAATGCCTTAAGGGCTGATTCTGAGGCCAGAGTGCTGTTTAGGACATCTGCCATTCTATGAGTATGCTGTGTATCTCACTTCCCATGTTGGATCATTCTCTCCCTTTTTCATTCTACCGGTTAGTATTTGCAGACACTACTCTTGTTTGTGTGATCCCTTTGATTCTTAGTCCTATCATTATGATCAATTGTGAACAGAAATTGATCACTGGGACTAGTGAGATGGCATTGGTACATGCAACCTTGATGGGATTGAATTGGAATCCCCTGGTATGTTTCTAACTCTACGATTTGGGGCAAGTCGGCGTGAGCATGTCCCAAATTGTACATCTCTTCCCTCTCTTATTCCCACTCTTATATTTAACAGGGATCACTTTTCAGTTAAGTTTCAACACTTAAGAATAATTGTGTATTAATTACAGAATTCAACCAATAGTATTAAGTAGAACTAACAAAAAAATACTAGGAGGGATAACGTATTAAGTTGTTCATCAACAGTCAGGGCAAGGGCTGATCAAGTCACCGTTCCTCATAGTGTCCCTTTACTTCAACAGGTTTCCTTTTTGGTGCTCGGTTAATTGTCACCAATCAGGGAGAACATATGATATTTGTCCCTTTGGGACTGGCTTATTTGACTCAGCATAATGTTTTCCAGATTCCTCCATTTTGTTGCAAATGACCAGATTTCATTGTTTTTGACTGCTGTATAGTATTCTATAGAGTACATGTCTCATAATTTCTTTATCCAGTGTACTGTTGATGGGCATTTGGGTTGGTTCCAGGTCTTAGCTATTGTGAATTGAGCTGCAATAAACATTAAGGTGCAGACCGTTTTTTTTTGTTTGTTTGGCAATTTAATTTCCTTTGGGTAAATTCCAAGGAGTGGGATGGCTGGGTTGTATGGTAGGGTTATATTCAGGTTTCTAAGGAATCTCCAGACTGACTTCCATAGTGGCTTTACCAGTTTGCATTCCCACCAACAGTGGGTTAGTGTCCCTTTTTCCCCACATCCTCTCCAGCATCTATTGTTGGTAGATTTCTGAATGTAAGCCATTCTAATCGGGGTGAGGTGAAACCTCATTGTGGTTTTGATTTGCATTTCCCTGATTGCTAGTGATCCAGAAGTTTTTTTCATGTGTCTGTGGGCCCTTTGGATTTCCTCTTTTGAAAAATGTCTATTGAGGTCCTTGGCCCTTCTCTTAAGTGGGTTGTTTGTTTTGTTGTTGTGGAGTTTCTTGATTTCTTTGTAGATTCTGGTTATTAACCCTTTATCTGTAGCATAGTTTGAGAATCTTCTTTCCCATTCTGTCGGTTGCCTCTTCACTTTCCTGACTGTTTCTTTTGCAGTACAGAAACTTCTCAATTTGATGCAATCCCAAATGTTAATTTTGGCTTTGACTGCCTGCGCCTCTAGGGTCTTTTCTAGGAAGACTTTGCCGGTGCCAATATCTTGCAGGGTTTCTCCAATGTTCTCTAATAATTTGATGGTGTTGGGTCATAGATTTAAGTCTTTAATCCACGTTGAGTGGATTTTTGTGTAAGGTGAAAGGTAGGGGTCTTGCTTCATGCCTCTGCATGTGGAAATCCAGTTTTCCCAACACCATTTATTGAACAGACTGTCCTTGCTCCAGGAATTGGTTTTAGATCCTTGATCAAATATAAGTTGACTGTACATGTTTGGATTGATTTCTGGTGTTTCTATTCTGTTCCATTGGTCTATCCATCTGTTTCTGTACCAGTACCATGCTGGTTTGAGTACAACTTCCCTGTAGTATGTCCTGA
The DNA here is from genome assembly GCF_051225735.1 of Oryctolagus cuniculus. Taxonomy (NCBI): domain Eukaryota; kingdom Metazoa; phylum Chordata; class Mammalia; order Lagomorpha; family Leporidae; genus Oryctolagus; species Oryctolagus cuniculus. The sequence goes on along the minus strand of NC_142879.1, from coordinate 79,675,271 downwards.
AATCTGGTATTGTGATGCCTCCAGCTTTGTTTTTGTTGTACAAAATTGCTTTAGCTCTTCGAGGTCTCTTGTGCCTCCATATGAATTTCAGCATCATTTTTTCTAGATCTGAGAAGAATGTCTTTGGTATCTTGATTGGGATTGCATTGAATCTGTATATTACTTTTGGGTGAATGGACATTTTGATGATGTTGATTCTTCCAATCCATGAGCATGGAAGATTTTTCCATTTTTTGGTATCCTCTTCTATTTCCTTCTTTAAGATTTTGTAATTCACATCGTAGAGATCTTTAACATCCTTGGTTAAATTTATTCCAAGGTATTTGATTGTTTTTGTAGCTATTGTGAATGGGATTGATTTTAGCAGTTCTTTCTCAGCCGTGGTATTGCCTGTGTATACAAAGGCTGTTTATTTTTGTGCATTGATTTTATATACTGCTACTTTGCCAAACTCTTCTATGAGTTCCAATAGTCTCTTAGTAGAGTTCTTTGGATCCTCTAAATAAAGAATCATATAGTCTGCAAAGAGGGATAGTTTGACTTCTTCCTTCCCAATTTGCATCCCTTTAATTTCTTTTTCTTGTCTGATGGCTCTGGCTAAAACATCCAGAACTATGTTCAATAGCAGTGGTGAGAGTGGGCATCCCTGTCTGGTACCAGATCTCAGTGGAAATGCTTCCAACTTTTCCCCATTCAATAGGATGCTGTCCTTGGGTTTTTCATAAATGGCTTTGATTGTATTGAGGAATGTTCCTTCTATACCCAATTTGCTTAGAGTTTTCATCATGAAAGGGTGTTGAATTTTATGGAATGCTTTCTCTGCATCCATTGAGATAATTATATGGTTTTTCTTCTGCAGTTTGTTAATGTGGTGTATCACATTGATTGATTTGTGAATATTGAACCATCCCTGTATTCCAGGGATAAATCCCACTTGGTCTGGGTGAATGATTTTCCTGATGTGTTGTTGTATTCTATTGGCGAGAATTTTATTGAGGATTTTTGCGTTTATGTTCATCAGGGATATTGGTCTGTAATTTTCTTTCAATGCTGCATCTTTCTCTGGCTTAGGGATTAAGGTTATGATGGCTTCATAGAAAGAATTTGGGAGGATTCCATCTTTTTTGATTCTTCTGAATAGTTTGAGAAGATTTGGAATTAGTTCTGCTTTAAATGTCTGGTAGAATTCAGCAGTGAATCCATCTGGTCTTGGACTTTTCTTTGTTGGGAGGGCCTTTATTACTGTTTGAATTTCTGTCTCAGTTATGGGTCTGTTTAGATTTTCTATGCCTTCCTGTTTCAATTTAAGTAGGTTGCATGTGTCCAGGAATCTATCCATTTCTGATAGGTTTCCCTGTTTGCTGGCATACAAGTCCTTGTAGTAATTTCTGATGATTCTTTTTATTTCTGTGGTGTCTGCTGTTATGTTTCCTTTTTCATCTCTGATTTTATTGATTTGGGTCTTTTCTCTTCTTTTTTTGTTGGGCCAATGGGGTGTCAATTTTGTTTATTTTTTCAAAAACCAGCTCTTTGCTTGGCTGATTTTTTGCAATTTTTTTTGATTCAATCCTGTTGATTTCTTCTCTGATTTTAATTATTTCTCTTCCCCTACTAGATTTGGGTCTGGTTTGCTGCAGTTTTTCTGGATCCTTTAGATGTGTTGAAAGCTCATTTATTTAGTGCCTTTCCAATTTCTTGAGGTAGGCAGCTATTGCTATAAACTTTGCTCTCAACACTGCTTTTGCTGCATCCCATAAGTTTTGATATGTTGTGTTTTTATCCTCATTTACTTCCAGAAAGTTTTTGATTTCTCTTTTGATTTCTTCTATGACCCACTGTTCATTCAGGAGCATGTTGTTCAGTCTCCATGTGTTTGCATACTCTTTAGAGATTCCTGAGTTTCTAATTTCCACCTTCCTTCCACTGTGGGCTGAGAAGCAGCATGGTATGATTCTAATTCTTTTGAATTTGCTGAGACTTGCTTTATGGCCTAGTATGTGGTCAATCCTCGAGAAGGTTCCATGTACTGCTGAGAAGAATGTAAAATCTTTAAAAGTAGGATTGAATGTTCTGTAGATATCTGTTAGATCCATTTGGGCAATAGTGTCAATTAAATCTGCTGTTTCCTTGTTGATCTTTTGTCCGGTTGATCTATTTCTGAGAGTGGAGTATTGAAGTCCCCCAGTACTATTTTATTGGAATCTAAGTCTCCCTTTAAGTCCCTTAACATACCTTTTAAATAAACCAGTGCCCTGTAATTAGGTGCATATACATTTATAATAGTTACATCTTCCTGTTGAATTGAACCCTTAATCATTATATAGTGTCCCTCTGTCTCTCTTAACAGTTTTTGTGTTAAAGTTTATTTTGTCTGATATTAATATGGCTACACCTGCTTTTTTTCATTTCTGTTCGCATGGAATATCTTTTTCCAACCTTTCACTTTCAGTCTGCATGCATCTTTGTTGGAAAGATGTGTTTCTTGTAGGCAGCAAATAGATGGGTTTTGTTCCTTAATGCATTCAGCCAGTCTGTGCCTTTTAACTGTAAAGTTGAGTCCATTAACGTTCAATGTGACTATTGATAAGTAGTGACTTTGCCTTGCCATTTTCCCAAAGATATTTTCTAGTATATGCTTTGAGCTTCCTATGATCTTTTACTGGTAGGTTTTCTTCCTTTACCTTCTTTCATATTGATGGCTGTGTTTCTGTGTGTAGTACATCTTTAAGCATTTTTTGCAGGGCCGGACAAGTGGTGACAAATTCTTTCAATTTCTGTTTGCTATGAAAGGTCTTTATTTCACCTTCATTCACAAATGAGAGCTTTGCAAGATACAATATTCTGGGATGGCAGTTTTTCTCTCTTAGTACCTGGGCTATATCTCACCATTCCCTCCTAGCCTTTAGGGTTTCTGATGAGAAGTCAGCTGTGAGTCTAATTGGAGATCCTTTGAGAGTAATCTGACATTTCTCTCTTGCACATTTTAGGATCTTTTCTTTATGTTTCACTGCGGTGAGTTTAATTACAACGTGTAGTGGTGAGGATCTCTTTTGGTCGTGTTTATTAGGGGTTCTATGAGCTTCCTGTACTAGGATGTCTCTGTCCTTCTCCAAACCTGGGAAATTTTCTGCTAATATCTCACTAAAAAGGCCTTATAATCCTTTTTCCCTCTCCATGCCTTCAGGAACTCCTAGAACCCGAATGTTGGGTTTTTAAAGAGCATCCTGTAGATTCCCGACAATATTTTTTAGATTTCTCATTTCCTCTTCTTTTCTTTGGTTTGACTGTATCCTTTCTTGTTCTCTTTCTTCTAAGTCTGATATTCTCTCTTCTGCTTCACTGACTCTGTTTTTAAGGCTCTCCAATGTGTTTGTCATTTGATCTATTGAATTCTTCATTTCATTATGATTTCTCATCACTATCACAGTTTCATGTTCTACTAGTTGTTTCATTTCATTTTGATTCTTCCTTAATATTTCATTTTCACGTGAGAGATTTTCTATCCTGTCCATTAAGGATTTCTGTAGTTCAAGAATTTGTTTTTGAAAACTTCTTAATGTTCTTATCAATGTTTTGAGATCTGCTTCTTGCATTTCTTCTATCTCATCATCTTCATAATCTTGAATTGGGGTGTCTTTTTCATTTGGGGGCATCATAGTGTCTTCCTTGTTCTTGTTTCCTCAGTTTTTGTGTTTGTTGTTTGGCATTGTGGAGATATTCTTTGGTTTCTTCACTGTGGTGCTTTTTCTCGTTATACTATGACTCTAGAGTAAGTGGACTGTCTGCTTTTTATGGATCCTTAGAGGCTGTGATGGGTGTGGCCAGAGAGCTCTGTTTGGTTCTTCCGGGTTAAGGGTATGCCAAATGTGACTCACCCAGATTGTTCTCTCGCTCGCTCCTTCTCTCTCTCTCTCTCTCTTTTTTGACTCAGTTGGGAAGTAATTCTGCACAGCTGAGTGGAATTGAGGGTAGTTGATGTATGAAATCTGGCCCCTGTGGGTATTCATCTGTTCTACCCCTGGGACCACACAAAGAGTTTATGCATCCCTCAGTGTGGTCTCAAATTTCTCTGCAGTCTCTCACCAGGTTGCCAAGGTTACCGAGTTTGGCTACTCGGTGAGTTCTCTCACCCCCCCCTCAGATTTTCAGTCTCAGTTCGTTAGCTCCACACTTTCACTAGGTCCTAACCTCCTGTTATTTCTCCCCACTAGAGTCAGGTTTTTCTGCTTGGCTGATGGCGGGCACTGCTTTACGTATGTTTAAAATGGCGCCTGCTCTTTGTCTTGCTCGGCTTTGTAAGGTGAGTGGAGAGAGAGGCTAGTGTCCATGCTGGTTCCCCTTATTTATTCGTTTTTTTTTTCTCTCCTCCAGTCAGCCTGGTGATGTTAGACCCTCTGAGTGAGGATGCTAACACATCAAGAGGCACACCCCAAAGACTCAGAGTCCAGACCAGCTGATGCAAAAGCAAGAGGATTTATTCGGCGTCTGCGCAGACGGGCCTCCTGAACTCAGGAGTCCAGAGAGCGCCCCCAGCACAAAGCCACACGGTTTATATATCCGCAGCGACCAATCAAAAGCTCTATAGTGTCCATGCACACAGCAGTCCAATCCGTGAGCTGATCATGTGAAAGGCATGCGTCTTCTATCCAGTCAGCTACGGGATCACATGGGAGGCATGCACCTCGTTGCCATTTTGTTGTTTACTGCTTTAGCTGTTCCTTTCCCCGTCAGCGTCATCTTGTTCACCCTTCGTTCCCCTGGAGGGAGAGCAGCGTCCTGCTTCCCACACCGTTTTTGAGTATTAGGAGGCATACAAACTGGGTTAGGTCTTAGCACAGCCAGGCACAAGTGTCGCAGCTAGCTAAGCATAGGGTCCCTTATTTTTATAGCTGCACCTAATTTTAGATTTGGGGGAAAAAGTTTAGGGCTATAATTTTTAAACTTTAATTTTATTTGGGGCAAAGGTGACTTCTTGTTTTTAATAGTGTTAGCTTAAGTCACTCCATCTTGGTTTGATTTTTAAGGTTCTTCAGTGAACTTTCCCCAGCAGGGCTTCAGGCCTCGTTCCCTCTAGGCTCTTTCTGCCTTTCCCCACCAATGTCTCGGGTTACCGAGGTTTTTGTCTCACCTCCCCTTCCAGCGCTGGCATGCAGACTCTGTGGCTGGGCTTCCACGCGGTGGGTGACCTTGTTCTCCCCGTAGGTCCTCCGTGTCACATCCACTAGATCCGGAAGAGTTTCCTCTGCAATTTTTTCCTGAGCCTTTTCCTGAGACTACAGTAACTCCACTTTTATTAAACTATCTTTTCCCGGACTATCAGTGCGCGCCCTCCCTATTCCGCCATCTTGGCTCCGCCCCCAGATAGTAGTATTTCATCAGTTTAATTTCCTGATTTTTGACAGTTGTATGATTTTGAAAGACAAAAATGTCTACACACATGAATATATGCATAAATGCAGAAGATTTATCTAGAGAGAAGATAAGGCAAATGAGTCAAAATGCCAATTATCAGTGAATTGAGGTAAAGGGTATTTGAAACTTCTTAAACTATTCTTGCAACTTTTCTATAAATTCAAAATTGTGTCAAACTATAAAGTTACTCCCCACCAAAAAAGAAAATGTGCCTTAAATTTCTTGAAGATGATTGGAGCCAGGTTAATGCACCAAACCATTAACACTATCTTCTCTTGAGGAAATGCCCCTGCCTTCTCTTATCTTTTAGTTGGGCAGGCTCTGGGCCGGCATTCATATGTCATCATCAGGTTTATGGGCCTGTGACCATTACTGTGGACAGTTGTACAATATGATGCTTTTTCAGGTGGCTTTCTTGTTTCTGCCTGCCCAACCCCTCCTCTGATAGCTGATGCTTAGATTGGCAGCTTACCTGCCCTCACTGGATATAGTTTTGACCAGAAATCAAGATGACCTAAGGCCAGGCATACTAATAGCCTTGGTTCTGGGATTGGAATCAGTGTGATAAAGGAGATGTGGTCCATTTATCTTGGTGTCCTTCAGAGACCCTTTGTTATGTCACTGTGGCTTAATTAAAAAATGTTACTTTGTGTGGGGAGGGGAGAGAGAGAGAAAGAGAAAACACTCACCTCATGGCCCAGGGCTAGGCTGGGCCACAATTAGAAGCTGGAAATTCAATCCAGGTCTATTGCGTGGGAGGCAGGAACCCAATTATTTGAGCTATCTCTTGTTGCTTCTGGAAGCAGGAAACCAGTGTCAGACAGGAACTAGGACTTGAACCCAGGTACTCTGATACTGGTATCTTAACCACTAGGCCAAACATCTGATCCTTTGAGATTTTTTGGTTCTTATCCCAGCCAAAGCCTGGATCTTGTTTTCCTCTGATTTTTTCAGCTCTGCCACATCTTTCTAGTGCCTTCCTTTGGTTTCTGTTTCTCATAACCAGGGAATTGCGATGGACACATCAAGTTCACCTTTAGCTCCATCTCCCTCACCTGGAGGTGGCTTCGATTGCAGATACCAATCTTTCTACAATCCAATCAGGCCTCCAGATGGCACTCCTAGTGTCTCCCTGGCCCACAAAGATGGACAGTATGAAAGGACTGTGCTTTGCTTGTCTACTGTAATTGTCCAACAGCAGCAGCAGTGGAGGGAATTTGGGGTCTGCTTTGAGTCAGAGATTGTGAACCTGAAAGGTGTGACTGTTTTCCATGACCTGCTCCACAGCTCTGCATTCTTTTTTTAAATTTTTTTTTTTTTAAATTTTTGACAGGCAGAGTGGACAGTGAGAGAGAGAGACAGAGAGAGAAAGGTCTTCCTTTGCCGTTGGTTCACCCTCCAATGGCCGCCGCTGCAGCCGGCGCACTGTGCTGATCCGAAGGCAGGAGCCAGGATCCAGGTGCTTTTCCTGGTCTCCCATGGGGTGCAGGGCCCAAGCACCTGGGCCATCCTCCACTGCACTCCCTGGCCACAGCAGAGAGCTGGCCTGGAAGAGGGGCAACCGGGACAGAATCCGGCGCCCCAACCGGGACTAGAACCCGGTGTGCCAGCGCCGCAAGGTGGAGGATTAGCCTATTGAGCCACGGCGCCGGCTTTTTTTAAAATTTTTTTAAAAATTTATTTATTTGAAAGAATTTCACAGAGAGGAGAGAGAGAGAGAGAGAGAGAGAGAGAGAGAGGTCTTCCATCCACTGGTCCATTCCCCAATTGGTCACAACGGTCGGAGCCACGCTGATCCGAAGCCAGGAGCTTCCTCCAGGTCTTCCTATTCAGATGTAGGGGCCCAAGGACATGGGCCATCTTCTATTGTTTTCTCAGACCATAGCAGAGAGCTGGATCAAAAGTGGAGCAGCCGGGTCTCATCCCATATGGGATGCCGGCACTGCAAGTGGTGGCTTTGCCTGCTACACCACAGTGCTGGCCCCTACTCTACATCCTTTCCTGGAGTAAGGGAGGCCCCAGGTTGGGGGTGGATGGGGATAATATCTGAGGGTCCAGGGAAGGGAAAGCCAACAAGCTGGAGAGATGGCAGCACATCACTGACTTTCCATCTGGTTTCCTAAAATGATCCTTGGCCTGGCTTTGGAGCCCTCTGTACTGAGACGGCACCTCAGTCTTCCACAGTATCTCATCTTGGTATTTCTGTGAGTCCTGGGGAGACATGGTGGTGGGGTATGGTTTTCAAGCATGTTCACAAGAAATTCCACACAGAGCTGTAAAAACTTTAAGATGTAGCATGCACTGAACTCTGAGTAAGGAGACAAAATTGTAGGAGGAGCGATAAAGAATAACCAGGGACACTTGGGACCTCATACCAGACTTTTTAAAGCACATATGTAATTTTTGGTTTCCTGTAGTTTGCAGCAAATTGTATTTCATTATACACATTTTGCATTTATTTAGGTTACCTTGTTCACATACTCATCTCTTAGCTGCATAGAAATGTTGAAGAACAAGATGTGAATATATGTGTGTGTGTGTGTGTGTGTCAGTATGTGCCTGTGAGCCTGTGCATGTGTGAGCGTGTGCACACTCAGATGAGAGTGTCTGTTTCCACTCGGAGGGAGTGTACACGGAGGAGGTAGAGCCCCAAGGCACAGACTTGGTTTGGTTTCTGTTACCCTGAGTTCAAGGTCCTGACAGGCAGACTCAAGGCCTGGGATCCCAGGAAAAAAGAGACCAACCCTTAGGAGAGGCCTATGGAACCCCCATGAGGAACGTGAATGCATAAAGAAAACGCAAGGGCTGCTCCCTGCCTTTCTCCTTCTTCTTAGCCCTCCTAATCCTGAGGGAAATTGGAAACAGATGTTAGAGAAAGGCTGTGTAGACTATTTGGGGGGTGGGAGGCTGTGCCTTCTTCCAAGGAGAGAGAAAGAACAGAGAGATATAGAATGGTAGGGAGACAGTGAGGGCAGTAGGTCCAAGGGTTAGGATCAAAGAAGGTGAGGGTCACAGCAGGCAGCAGAGCCCAAAAAAGGGATGGACTTGGCTTTGGCCCAGAAGTGTTCCTGTGCCCCCTGCTGAGGAACCTGTTCATGGTTTCCCCCACCTCTCAAGCTTGCTTTCAAATGGTCAGACCAGGAAGCCCACTGCCACTTGAGGTCAGGCTGTGGCTCACCCACCTGATCCAGGAGTTAAGTACTGGCAGAGAAATGCCAGTACAGGCAGGTGTCTACAGATTTAACCCCCTGCAAATCCATCACAGTTCTTGGTAAACATCTCCTGTAGTTCTGGATTCTCAACTGGGCCCTGCTTCAGGGGCAGCATAGCATACACACTAGGGCAGGGAGCTGGCTGTTGTTAAGTGCACAGCACAGTTAGGTTAGAAACCGAGGTGATTTCCACTGAGAGGAACTGTGCAAAGTCAGCGTTTCAATCATCTGTCCTGCGAGTTTATGAGGGAGTTGAATAAAAACAAGTTCCTGGAGCTGTGTTGTGATGCAGCGGGTTAAGCCACTGTCTGTGAAGCATGTCATGTGGACGCCGGTTCGACCCCCAGCTACTCCACTTCTGATCCAGATCCCTGCTAATGTGCCTGGGAAAGCAGCGCAAGATAGCCCAAGTGCTTGGGCCCCTGCACCCACATGAGAGGCCTGGAAGAAACTCAACCTGACCCAGCCCTGGCTGTGGCAGCCATTTGGGGGGTGAACCAGAGGATGGAAGATCCCTCCCCCATCTGTCTGTAACTCTGCCTTTCAAATACATAAATAAATCTTCAGTAAAAAAAAAAATACTTCCTAAGGGTAAACCCATAGCAGAAGAAAACTGGAAAATAGTTTCTCAAACTTGGAGTATGTTTCAGGCTCTTCACTGTTTTCTGATTGTGACCACGCTGCCCAATTGTGTATTAAGAAGCAACGGTTTCTATTTTGAGTTATTTATGTTTTCATCCCTTACTTGATACAAATATTTAAGAATGATCTCTCTACTCAAGAAAGATCACTTATGGAATTTTCCTGCCTGCTGGGTACTGGGAAGGCCATAAGAACTGGCCCTGCCCTCATGAGGTCCATGTTGTGGAACTGAGATCACTGCTGTGCCCAGCAGTGCCAGGTGCCACCCAGCTCAGGAGCAGTGAGTCACACCCATAGCGGAGGCTGCTTCCTGCTTCACTCACACTTTCCCCATCCAGACCTGAGGTCACCAAACTTCACAAACGGGGAAACTGAGCCATAGGGAGCTGAAGTACCTTGCCCAAAGTTTCATGGCTGGTGAACAAGATTTGAACCAAGCCATCTTTCAACTGTTGCCTCAAAGTAATAACGATCAGAAAGCTCTTCAAGGGGAAGTGCACCAAATATGAGCCGTGTAGCCAGGGTAGGAGGCTTTGCAGAGAAAGAAGGCGTGGGCAAGAAGCACGCGGGTCCCGAGTGTTCAGGCAATGGGAGTAGGTCATATTGGCACTCCTGCACTGTGGGTGCGTCACAGAGACACCTGGATGTGAAGAAGGGGTGTCTGAGGATCCATGCTGGTTGGCCACACATTTATGGATATACCTTTGAGAGTCCAGTACCCTCTCTCCCCTCTGGCTGCAGCTTGTTTACAGCTATCCACGAAACATCAGCTGCCTGACGAGCCAGGGACGGGGCACACTGCCTTGTGCCCTTTGGATCCTGAAGCTTGTACTTAAGCATTAACCCGGGGCAGGGGAGGTGGAAGCTTTGCAGGAACAGATAAGAGCAATGGCATTGTGACAAGAAGGAGGCCTGACTAGCTGAACAGATCACCTATTTGGTGCCTTGGTTTCCTCACAGGGTGTCTAAAGGAATGGAGTGTGTTAATAGCTGTAAAATGCTTGTCCCAGGGAACATCCTTGGTAGTGGACATGACTGTTGTGACAAGGGTAGAAGAGCCTGGGTTCTGACTGTTATCTAGCTGAGGAGTACCTCCCATAACCTCTCTGCACCTCACTTTTCCCCTGAGTCATTGCTGATCCCTTATGGTGAGCCTGTGACTGGTCCAGAGAAATCCTGCACTTGCTGGCCCTTTGAGAGATCAAGCTGATGGGCAGGCCTCCTGCCCAGTCTGTTGAACTCATAAAGCCTCATCACCTGATTCTCCCTCCTTTGCTGGCTGTGCAGCAAGCGTGGGTAGGCTGGGAGCCTTTCCCCATCAGATAATTAAATTCCTTGTATATTTATTAGGTACAAGAACATCTTGTGCTGCTCACTCCAGGGGAACTATGTCCATGTTGTCCTGAGCCTCCTACAGCTTGACCTCAGAGGTGGACCAGGGGAATCAATCTGTCTGCAAATGATTGCAGGAAGCCCTTGGGTGCACAGAAGCAGGATATGGTTCTTAGATGTGATCTACACAGAGTCAGAAGCTGATGCCAGTGATGGGAGTCTCTGTGGTGCCTTGGCGGCCAGATTTCCTGATGTGTGAAAACAGCCTGACTTCCAGGGGTCTCTGGGTTCTCAAATATCCAAACCCACCTTCTAGGGCTATCGTGAAGATCTTATGAAACCATGCATGGAAAACTCAGCATACCCCACCTAGCCTACAAGTCCTTGCTCCTCTGCTTGCTAAATTGTCACACCCGCTCTAGAAAACATCAGTCATATAGCAACAATTTCCCAAATGGAGAAGACATTTCTATTAGAAAGTCGATTGGGTCAATGTTGCGAGTCTGTTTCCTGGCTTTACTATTCACTCACCAGCTGCATGATTTCTCTTTCCTATGTTTAATTTCCATTGAGGGCTTGGTTCTGTGCTGGTTTAAATAACTTTTGTGAGGGAGACTGAATGACTCAGTGGACAAAACCACGTGTTTGCCCTTAGCAATGTATTTAATCTCTCTGAACTTTAGATTCCTTATGTGGTAATGCAGGCAGGCACAACGAAACCAATCCACTGCAGATCGTGTGGGTGTAAAGAACTCTATGAGGAAATGCTGCAGTGGCACGTAGCAGGGAGAGGCACAAGGAAGCAGTTTGGTGCTGTCCTGAGAAGGGATGAATGGATTTGGGGAGAATGCTCTGGCTGTGCGAGGCAATCCCAAGAAAGCTGCACAAGTGGCTTCAAGATCCAACTGGGTTTGGAGAACAGGCTAACACAGAGAACTTATGGCTGTTTGCTCAGATGCCTGTAAATGTGTTTGCATTTATATATGGCAGGTGACAACAACAGAGAGAGAGAGATGAGTTGCTGACAAGTCCCCTCCAAACCTAGGAATTCTATAAGGGTACCAGAGATACCCACAGAGCTCTGCCAAGTGGCCCAGACTCCAGACTGCTCTGCGATGATTTGAACTTCTGGACCATGGATACTAGCAGGCCTGGAGTGACGCTGCTCACCCTGCAGCCTTGGCTGTGGTCTCTAGGAAGGTCCCTGCTATCTGCCTTCCTTCCTCCTGCTGATGGATATTCCAGGGGCGGGGGCGGGGGCAGAGGAAGAAGCTGGCATGGAGCTTGCTGAGCTGGCTATCCTCCTAGGAACCACTTCCTCTGCAAAAATCAACTTTCAGGAAATAGGAGAGTAGCTCCTCTGAGAAAAAAGTTGGAATCTCTGACTCAGATCAGGAACAAACACATCCAAACCCTTACACAAGTCAAATATATTTGATCCTGGCCTGCTCTTAGCAAGTCTACTGCCTGAAGAGGGAGAAAAAGATCTCCAAATGGGACCACTTTTAAGATTCATGGTTGTTCCCCAGTCCCCCCAGAATCAACTGTTCTGGCTCTATTTATTCAACTCAATTTTTAAAAAGAGAATGAGCTTCCAGGGCTTGGGCCTAAGGTGAGGACAGTGTGCTAGTCTACTAGTTGTCCAGGAAAAGCAGCTCTCTCCTTCATGCCTGGGACCTCTAGAACTTAGACAATCTAGACCCCCATCCTGGCCAGAGCTAGGGTTTCTCTTCTGCTCTGTGAATCCCAAGCTCAGTGAGCACTGCAAACATTATGTTAATAAATGTCAATAAACTTGCTGGAAAATATAAAATCATTTGTTATCAATAAATTTGGCTCCCATTCACCTAAGATAGTCCAGTGTGTGGTGGTACACAGTGGTGCTCAATAGGCATTTGTAGGATGGAATCTTTGCACCAGCTCTACTACCGGATTCATGGTAGCTGCCAGCTCCCTGCCTCTTCTCAGGTCCCTAGGACAAAGGCTGTGGTTTGGGAACACAGGGCTCCTGAGGACAGGGACAGAGCTTTTGTTCCACATGCTTTAGGTATATCAAGCCTAATTACTCTGCAAGGTGGATTTTGCGGGCCCATTTGACTATTGAGGTATCTGGCACTCAGAGAGGTTGAACAATTTGAGATCATACAGCTGGTAGAACTGAGATCCTCTCTACCCCTTTCTGGGGTAGATAGAGGCAAGAATATCCCCCCTCCCCAATCTTCCAACTTGTTACTGTAGGAGTTGGAGTCTTCTGTACTCTGGCCGCTTGCTTGCCTGCTATGCTCCCCTGGAATTTATGACCTCCTGCCCCTCACCAGCTCCCCTGGGATTTATGGCCCGATGCTTCCTGCCCATTCTTCCCCGTGCCATCTCCTTTGTGTGGCCTTCCAGCGACATAACGTATATAGTCTTCACGTTTAAATGAACCAATGAACATGTTAGGTCCCAATATCTTGCCATATAGAGAATAAGAAGGTAACCTACGTAGGAGATGACCTACACCCTTGTAAGTGTGAGGCTATAAAAACCTCTCTTATGCAAATGAGAGGGCCTTTTGCCTGTGCACTGCTAAAGGGCTATGTGCGGGTAGGTGGTCCCAGCAGGCTGGTAACAAATAAACCTCTGCTTTTGCATCCACAGCTGTGCCTTGTGCATTGATTGGGAAATTCGGACACAACATTACACTTAGAGCAGACATTGAAGAAAGGAGAAGACAGGGAATCACGGTGGGGTGTTCAGTATCAATAATGGTGGTTAAGTCCACCCAGACACATGGGAACCAAACCCACACCCAGATAAAGAGAGGCAAGTTCTGAAGATGTTCATTACAAATCAAATCAACAAATAAAGGTAGAACTGAATACTTTATGTTTGCTGGTTGCTAAATGATCACAGTCTCTCTTTCAACTGATAACACCCATGACAGAGATGGGAGAATTCCATCCAATTTAACAAATATTTGTCACATGCTTATTGTGGGCCAATTTGATGCTAGACCTGGGCATGTGAAAAAGCAAGGCAAGTACCATGCCCTGGGTGGTCAATCAACTATTGAGAGGGACTGACAAAATCAAGGATGAAGAATTAGTGCTTGGGGGCAGGCACTGTGGTGCAGTGGGCTAAGCTGTCTCTTGGAATGCCCACACCCCATTTCAGAGTACCCAGTTTGAGTCCCGACTTGTCTGCTTATGACCCAGCTTCTTGCTAATGCATCCCGAGAGGCAACAGATTATGCTTAGGCCCCTGTCACCCGTGTCAGAGACCTGGATGGAGTTCTGGGCTCTTGGCTTCAGGTTAATCCAGTCCTGGCTTTTGTGGACATCAAACCAACAGGGAGAATATCTCTCTCTCTCTTTCTTTCTCTCTGTCTTTCAAGCAGATGAAAATAAATAAATAAAGCACATACAAGAATTAGTGTTCCAAGTCCTGGACACTTTGGCCTCCTCCTGTCAAGGGCCCCTCTAGGATTCCTTGCCAGGTGAGTTCTGTGGCCCAGACAGGCATAGGCCCCAAAAAGCTTCCCATCACCTCTGGATCTCATCCAGCCCTGTGCCCCACTCCCTTGCTGTGTGTGATGGAAACAGCTGGGTGAGCCAGGCTCTGGTCTCATGCCCCAGCGTCCTGCCCAGGGCACTCAGCAGCAGCCAGAGGAAGTGTGCCTGGCTGACTTCAAAGCCAGTGGCCCACCCTTCCTCCAGCACCAGCCAGCTGTGTAGTGCTGCCAGGGGGCCTGGGGCTAAGGGATGCCAAGTCTGTGCTTGGCTTTCAAAACAACAGAGCCTTGCTTGTCCCTCGTCCCTCTGCTCTGGTGACAGAGACTGACCTCTTTAAAAAGCACACGACCCCCACTCTGCCCTTGCAGGAGCGGGGAAGAGGGTTCAGCATCCAAAGCTTGGCTTCTGAAAAGCTGTGCTCTGCCTGTGTGTTTCCTTCTCATTCTGGTTCCTCATCGCTGTTTCTGCCCTCCATGGCTCTTTCTCCCGAAGGCCTGCAAACATTGTCAAGGGCCTTTGACTGAGACTCCCAAACCTGGTTTTTCTTCCAATTTACCTGGTGGGCTTCGTAGAAGCACCTGCTGCAGATTCCAGCCCTAACGATGTTTCCTGAGGTTTAGGGTAGAGCCTGAAAATCCTCTCCCCTCCCCTCCCCTCCCCTCCCCTCCCCTCCCCTCCCCTCCCCTCCCCTCCTCTCCTCTCCTCTCCTCTCCTCTCCTCTCTTTTTTGAGAGGATCTTGGGTCATCCTGGCAGCAAACCAGGTTTGAACCCTCTGCTGTGGAATGTGCACCCTAAGTTGCACTTCCCAAGTGTAAACTTCCCTGGGCCACAGGTCTCTGGTGGAATGTTTTCAAGACTGTCTATGCACAGAATCCTCCCTTTGTGGAGGTTTGTGACCACAGTGACACATTAAAGGATCTGATGCATGTTGGTGACAGATTGCACCTGTTTAGAGGTGAATAAATAAACTACGGGCAGAAGATGAATTTTTCTTGTGAAAACGACAAGTTTTTTTTTTTCTTTCTGGAACTAGATGGGGAAGGTTTACTCTAGACCTTTTCTACTTCTCTCCTTCCTCTGCCTGTTTTTTTCTAATGGTGCCATTGGTGAAAGGGGGCTTCCAAGAGAGGAAAACCCAAAGGGACTGGTGGCAGTCAGCTTTAAGTACAATTTTGAAGGAAAAAAACTTGACAATCGGATTGGCATTCAGTTACCAGGCATGGACAAAACCATCAAAAGATCTCATTCACAATTCTCCATCCTGTCTGGCTTGCTAAGGGTGGGATAGGTAACTTG
The DNA here is from genome assembly GCF_051225735.1 of Oryctolagus cuniculus. NCBI lineage: Eukaryota > Metazoa > Chordata > Mammalia > Lagomorpha > Leporidae > Oryctolagus > Oryctolagus cuniculus. The sequence goes on along the minus strand of NC_142879.1, from coordinate 79,659,882 downwards.
TTTTCATAATAAGCTGTGAGCTCAGGAAGAGCTCCTTTGCTATTCTCATGGTGAATTTGGAGATTCTGAAGGAAGGAGCATGGCCTGTTGTTTTTGCGAAAAAACATTTAGGGGAAGGAAGCAAATATTTTACACCCCAAATTCCACTGGGATCCTCTGACTACCTATTAACCCATCTGACTGACTCTTCACACTACCACTCAAGGAAAATAATTGGGTTATCAAGGTAGAAAAGTTATATTTCCATCAAGCATTTTTTTTCCTTCTCCATTCCATTGGGTGTCAACAGCCACTGGAACAGTCTAGGGCAAAAGTAAAATCCAGAGTTTTCTCTCAGCATCAGCTACCAAATCCTGGCTCCACTGTATAGGGGAGGACCTCTGAAAGTGCTGAGCATCAAGTGTTTTTTTTAAAGATTTATTTATTTGAAAAACAGAATTAGAGAGGGAGAGAGGGAGGGAGACAGAGAGAGAGAGAGAGAGAGAGAGAGAGAGATTCATTGATTCACTCCCTAAATGGCTGGAGTTGGGCCAGGCCAAAGCCTGGAACTTCATCTTTATCTCCCATGTGGGAAGCAGGGGCCCAAGTACTTGTGCCACTTTGCGCTGCTTTCCCAATGCACTAGCAGGAAGCAGGATGGAAAGTGGAGCAGGTGGGATTAAACTGGCACCACAGGCAGTGACTTAACTCACTGAGCCACAACCTGGTCCCTCTGTCAAGCTTTTTTAACTGATAACCTTAACATTGGAAAGGTTAGACCACGTGACAAGTAGGGAAGGAATTCAGAAGGAAGGTAGATATTCAAGACCACCTAATTAATTAACTCATTCAACCAACCAACCAACCAACCAGGCACCACCTACTCACTCAATGTTTATTGAATGCCTACTCCATGTACAGAAATCTCCAAAGCACAAGTTCAAAATCCCACCTCATTCAGTAAGACCCTGTAGTGAGAATGGATCAGAAGTCAAGGTTATTGTTAGGGTATGAAGTTCAGCATAAAGAAGAAAGGGGTACATTCATACTCAAGTACTGCTTGGAAGCTGATACAGGTTGGTTGAGATCTCTTTGAAGATTCTGTTGAGATTCAACATCATCTCAAGACCAGGCTGTTTTAAAAGGCAGCACCTGATGCTGTCATTTTTGTGGTTTCTAGAGCCAAACTGTGGTATTTGAAGTCAGAGTTCACATTTGTGTGCACAGGAAAGTTATCAACCTCCTTGTACTCCGTTGTTTCCTCATCTGCAAAGCAACAGTTACATAGATCAAGCAAGATAACAAATATAAAATGCTTAGGAGCAGACTTCACATGCTAATAGCTCAACAAACATGGGCTGTTATTAGTATTATTAGCTGCCAAACGAATGTAGAATTTATGAGCATTTAGGGCCCTTCGTGCCTAGACAACAGTGCTCTGTGGAGGAAGACTCACTTGCTCTTGGGGGTCACAAGTCTGGGATTGAGGCCAAGCTCTGCCGGCAGCCTCTTATTAACTGTGTGATTTTGAGCAAATCACTTAACCTCAGCAGGGCTTCCATTTCCTCTGCTGTGAAACAAAGATTAAAAGCCCTCTCTTGTTTACTTCACACTTGGTTGCAGGAATAAAATGAAGCAATTGAAGTGAAAACTTTGCAAAGCAATTGTAAATGGTTCTTCTCATCCTGCCTTGGGGGGAGCTAGAAGGAGCTAGAAGAGATTTGTCTAGGTGGAGAAGGAACAGGTTGGGAGGGGGCACCACCAGAGCCAGAGGCCCTCCTTTGCAACAGAGCTGGAAGCTACCATTGGCAGGTACTGGTGGGGAACTTCATGAACACTGCTCTTCTGCCCTTTCCTCTGCTCCTGCTCCCCTCCCTCCTTTCTTTCTTTGTTTCTCTCTTCCTTTGTTTCTCTCTTCCTTTGTATCTTCTCAGTCTTTCTCTTCCCTCCCCCTCTCTTTTTAAAAATGACTTTCTTCCTGATTATAGAAGTAACCATTTCAGACACGTTGGGGACCTACATCTTCCCTCAATCTTTCTTCCCACTGACTACGCCAGCCACTTCCATGGGTTACCTCCAGCATCATTTCCCCACCTACTGCACCCTGGGTGGCCTGCTTTCTGTCCTGGCTCTTCTGCCTTCATGGGTGGGGATACCTGCTCAGCACACACCTAAAATGTGTAACCTAAAAAGGGGCAATTCACAGCCTATGGGCCACTTGTAACAAAGGGGACATGAGTTGATGGGCAAATGACCTTGCCTTCCAACCCTTGGCTGGACCATCCAGAAGAGGATCCTTCATGGGTCCTCAGAAGGTCTCTGTGGGCTTGAGTCTCACTACCTGCAACAGGGATCAGCTTAACAGTGCATGGGTTTATGGCTTCTCTTCCAAATCTGATGCTCTGATTCACACCTGTCTGCATTCTGTGCCTTGGAATCATTTTTCCAAATGACCTGCTTGCCTGAGTTCATGCCTTAGGTTCTACTTTCTGAAGTGCATCCAAGCCAAGAAAGAAGAATTTACAGACTGTGGAAAGTTTGGAAAATAAGAAAAACATGACAGAGAGAATAGCAGATCTCAATAATTTCAGCATCAAGATATGTGTTGGTATATTTTCTACCAGTGTTTTTTCCTAAGAATACACATAACATAATTGCAATATTTAGTTTTGTATCTTTCAAAAACATGTACATTTAGTTGTACATGTAACCCACTAAAAATGGCTCCTGATGATATTTTTATTGGGTGTATATGCCATAATTTATTTAACCATTGTCCCATTGTTCAAAATTTTGATTATGTCAGCACTTCATTAGTATAAATAACACTGAGAAGAATATTACTATACATATATATATATATGTATTTTGCTTTCTTGTGATAATTTCCTAAGAAAGTTTTCTTGGAAGTGAAATGACTAGATCAAAGGTAATGGACATGGGGCTGGTGCTGTGGCGCAGTGGGTTAAAGCCCTGGCCCGAAGCACTGGCATCCCATATGGGCACTGGTTCTAGTCCCGGCTGCTCCTCTTCTGATCCAGCTCTCTGCTATGGCCTGGGATAGCAGTAGAGGATGGCTCAAGTCCTTGGGCCTCTGCATCCAAGTGGGAGACCCGGAGGAAGCTCCTGGCTCCTGGCTTCAGATTGGCACAGCTCCAGCCATTGCAGCCATCTGGGAAGTGAACCAGCAGATGGAGGACCTCTGTCTGTGTCTCTACCTCTCTCTCTGTAACTTTCCAATAAGTAAAAGAAATCTTAAAAAAAAGAAAATGGACATTTTAAAATCTCCTTTTTTGAAAAAAAAAAAAAGATTTTATATTTATTTATTTGAAAGGCAGTGTGTGTGTGTGTGAGAGAGAGAGAGCGAGCTTCTAGGTACTGGTTCACTCAACCCAAATGACTGCAATGTCTGGATCTGGGCAGGTCTAAAGCCAGGAACTCTATCTGGGTTTCCTATGTGGGTGGCTGGGGCCCAAGTGGTGCTTGGACCACCTTCTCTTGCTTTCCCAGGCACATTAGTAGGAAGCTGGATCAGAAGTGGACTAGCCAGAACTTGAACCAGTGCTTCCATATTGGATGCTGGTGTCACAGGTGGTGGCTTAAATGCTGTGCCACAATTCTGGCCCCAAGGCTCTTGATTCATAATGGTAACTGCAAAGGACAAGTGTGCCAATTTACACTCTTGCCAAGGGCAAGGGTAGGGGGAGTCAGGTACAGTGCTGGCAAGAGTATACACACATGCATATATGAACATGTAGTTTTAGAATTACCACTAAAAAAGAGAAATATTGCATACAGTATCACTTTCCAAAAAGCATGGTGTCTTTGACTTTGGGTCCCTTCATTTGGGATACAGATGCATGTCTGACTTACTAAGCCCCATGAAGCTACGCAGGCAGCATCTTTTCCTTGGACTGAGGTAAACCACAGGGCTGAGAAGTGAGGTGTTGAGCCTGTGGAATCCCAACCACATCCATAGGCACCACCACAATCACACACACTTGTTTCTCAGGTGATGCCCATGATAACTCTGGCTTCCTCTCGCAGACGTGCAGTAGGCTGTTACTAATCACAGCGTGGGAGCAGATCTCGGTGATGACTGTCTCCTGTGCTCTTCTGCCCAGGGTATTATTTAGGACAATACTTGCTGAGCTATTTCTTGGACCTTCAGAAGAGTTGCTCCAGTTTGACACATGTGTTGTGCTCTTTGAGAAATTTCTGTTCTGGGAACTCTCATGATGTGGACCATGTGTTTAATTATAATCTATTCTCCAGACTGTCATTTTACGGCTATCAGTTACCATGGGTTTATTTCCCAGGCTGGAACTAGCCACGTGGCAATTCTGAACCATCTGTGAGCTTGGTTGTGAGGCTGAAAGGGGTGAGAATGGATTGCAAGGGCGCAGGTTGAGGGGGATGGGACTGCCCGGTTCCCTACAACTCTTATTTCCTGACATTGAGCAAGTCTGCCTCTTCCTTCTCTGTTCAGTTTTGTTATCTAGGAAGAAAATTATTTTCCCCTGGAGCAGGAAAACGCTGCATGTCCTTGTGTAAGATCTTTACCCTACTCAGTCAGAGGCATTTTTTTTTTTTTGCCCCCAAGAGAATTCAGACTTTTATATAAGAATTCAAGGAGACAGAATTGTTACAGTTCCCTTTTCTAACTTCCCAATAAACTTCTTGATGCCCAATTTAGAAACAATAGCTTTGAAACCCAAGTTTTTTTTATTCCAGCAGGTGGGCTGTCCTCAGAAAAAAACAAGACTCTTCGATTGCTGTACCCAGATCTTCGGATCCCCAAATGCCGCCAGAGACTTGAACACACCGAAATGCAAGAGCAAAGTTTATTTCGGAAGTACAAGCCGCGACAGGGACCCCGTCTAACCAACTGCACAGGGGAGGGCAGAGGAAGGCCCTGAGCCGTGCTTGGGAGCCTCTTTTAAAGCCGGGTTACGTCATCGAGTGGTGTGGGGTAACAGTGGATTGCCTTGGGTCATCTCTGGTACTTCCTGATCAAACGTGGTTGTTCCTGATTGGGTCATACCCAGGATATTTCCTTATATGGTGAACGCTAGCAAGCTGTTCCGTTGTAATTTCTGGTTTCCCCCAGAGTGACGCTGCTTTTATGGGAAGTCAGGCCTGCCTCTTTGAATGGAGGTACTTTTTCAAAACACAGTTGCTCTGGCCCTTCAGATAATCAAGGAGGAAGGTATTGAAGGAGGTGGGCCTCGAGTTTACCCCATAACAATGGTTGGAGAGACAGCTCCTGGGGAAGACTAGATAATGGTCACCATAGGCTGGGAGATGGGGAAAAAGTGGAATGAGAAAGCCAGCAGGGTCTGGTGTGAGAGGATCATGCCTTTGTTAGCCAGGGTCAGAGGCCTGTGCCCACTGAGGCCTGGCTGAGGCCCACACACTGGGCCTGTGATCATGCTGCCCACTCTGCCCGAGGGTAACTCACTGTCCTTAGTAAGGCCTTCCCCTGAACATTCCATTTGCTGCACTGTCTCCAGAGAAACTCTGTAGAAGTGATTCAACCTGCTTGACTTCTCCAGGGGCCCGCCCAAATTCCTGCCTGTACTTTTTAAATACAGCCCCCAATACCTTTTTATGGTGTTTTAAAATTTGTTGTTATTTATTTGAAATATAAAGGAATTGAGAGAGAGAGAGAGAGAGAGAAAGAGAGAGAAATGAGATCTCCCATCAGTCGATTCACTCCCCAAATGCTTGCACCAGCCATAGCTGGGCCAGGCTGAAGCCAGCAGCTGAGAACACAACCTGGGTTACCCAAGTGGATGGCAAGGACTCACTGCTGCCCCACAGTGTGCACATTAGGAGAAAGCTGGATTGGGGTGGCACCAGAACTCAAACCCAAGGCACTCAGATATAGGAAGTGGATGTCCCAAACAATGTTTTACCCATTGTGTCAATCACTTTCCTCAGAATCCCTTTAGCTCTGAATCCGAAAGTCAGGTCCTTGTGACCCAGAGGGACAGGTGATAGGGAAAGGAAAGATGCCAGCTCTCTCTTTTTTTTTTTTTTTTTTTTTTGACAGGCAGAGTGGACAGTGAGAGAGAGAGAGAGACAGAGAGAAAGGTCTTCCTTTTGCCGTTGGTTCACCCTCCAATGGCCACCGCGGCCGGTGCGCTGCAGCTAGCACACAATGCTGATCCGAAGCCAGGAGCCAGTGCTTTTCCTGGTTTCCCATGCGGGTGCAGGGCCCAAGCACTTGGGCCATCCTCCACTGCACTCCCGGGCCACAGCAGAGAGCTGGCCTGGAAGAGTGGCAACCAGGACAGAATCCGGCGCCCTGACTGGGACTAGAACCCGGGGTGCCGGCGCCGCAGGCGGAGGATTAGCCTATTGAGCCATGGCGCTGGCCAATGCCAGCTCGTAAACTCAGTGGTGAACCCAGGCCATTACACTTTGCGTGATGCCTCAAAGATTCTAGTGCCTTTCACTACAGTGTGTTATAGACAGTAAGAGGGACAACTCCTCTGTTCTTCCTTGAAGTACCCTCTGTCTCGACTCAGGCCTGAATCTTTGGGGCTCCAATGGAGTGTAGATCTTGGTAGATGCCACTATCCTGTATTATCCTGTCTCTCCAATCCCACAGCTAACCAACAATTTGTTGATGTTTTGTAACCGACTTCTTTCTCCTTTGGAGGTTCTTCAGTCTCTCGTGCAAATAAACAAATGGCCCACTGCTCCATCTGGTCTGCAGTGCCCAGTTAGGTCTTGAACCCAGGACAGATCATTGCAGTTTGAACAGAATTTGGCTCCAGAACTCTTGCAGATGTTTAAACTCTGTAAGTCATAAGTTAAAGGTATTCAGAGGGTGGAAATTTAATCCAGTTAAGGTGTGTGGGAGGTAGGCCTAGGGTTTAGGGCACTGGGGGTGTGCCTTTGGAAGTAATTCTCATGAGGCTGGTTGTAAAAGCCTGAGTGGAGCCGAGCTGTTCTTTCTCTGCTCCCTGGCTCACCATGTACTCCTTCCTCTGCGCATGCCATCTTGTCATGTGATGCTCTGCATCTCCTCGGGTCTCTGCCAGAAAGAATGCCATCACTAGGTGCCAAACCAGTGGGGCTGCCTGATCTTCATGAACTCTAGAATATTCATTCTTTCCTCTGTGTCTTCCTCTTATCTCTTCATTCCAGACACATGGGCTTTCTTGCTGAATATTCCTGTCTTAGTGTCTTTATATCTGTATTCATTCTAACTGGAAATTAGTTAACTCACAATTATCTTTGTTAATCTATGTTTAGCCCTGAGATATATCAGGATTATTTATTTATTTATTTTTGGTGAAAGATATATCTTCCCAGTTGTGCGGCAGCCATCATTCCTGAAGAGGAAAAATTAACAGCAGAAGGGAGTCCTTGGGTAGGTTGATTTATCTAGATATAATTCAGGTATAGATATATTAGCAATTTTTTTTATGTTAGGCCAAAATGACAATTCCTAGATTTGGCTCTAGAAAGTAGATGTCTAAGTAGAAAGGATGACGTGGTTGGCAGCTTCTAAGAAGTTTTCCAATGATTCTGCCTCTTGGTGTTCATGCCTTAGTATAAACCCCTCCCCTGGAGTGTGGGCTGATCCTAGTGACTTGATTCTAATGAATATAAAAAAAGGGATGCAATGTTGCTTCTGGATTTGAGTTACAAGATTGTGGCTTCCCTCATAGACATTCTTTTCTCTCTTTGGTTTACATGATAAAAGCCAGCTGCCATACTGTGAGCCTCCTAGAGAGGGCTCCACATGGCAACAAACTGAGAGAGTTGTGCTTCTCTGAGAGAAAGAGACAGTGCTAGGGAGTGAAACAAAAGAGAAAATGGGACAAAAGAAAGATGAGGAATTAGAGACAATGAGTGAGAGCTTTAGAGAGATGTAGAGCCAGAGAGAGGTAAAGAGGGTGAGAAACACAGAGAAGCCATAGCAGAGAGAGATGGACAGAGGCAGAAAACGAGACATGGGAGAGACAAGTATGGAACTGGAGAAAAGAGGAGAGAAAAATGAAGAGACATGAGAAACTGCCTCCTGTCAACAGCCACTGAGTTGAAGCTGTTGTGTCTCGGATGGGACTGTAGCCTTGTCTGATACCTTGATTTCAGCTTTGTGAAAGATCCTCAGGCAGAGGGTCCAACTAAACCACACCTGCATTTCTAACCCACAGAAACTTTGAAGTAATACATGTTGTTACAGAGCAACAGATAACTAACACATGGTGAGCTAATAACCTGTTGTGATTTTCTTCTTCTAATTGCTGCTGCCAGACTCCATGCTAGCACTCAACATGGGCCATACCAATTCAACTGTTGGTCAAAACAAAGACCATTGGCCATCAAACTTGAGTGATCATTGTAATCACACCAGAAACTTGAAAAGACCACCAATGCCTGGCTTCCACCCCAGAGATTCTTAGTTAACTGGTCTAAATTGCAGCCCAAGCCACAAGAGTTTATGAAGCTCCCCAGGAGATTCTGATAGTTTGTAAAGTTTAATCACTATTGACATAGATAATTACCCCTTCCTTTAATTTCTCTTTCCACAGCTATACAAGGCTGAAACTTTCAAAGCACAAGCGATCCTCATTATTCATGGTCTATATTTGCCAAAATTTGCTAAAATTTATTTGAAATCTTGAAATTAACACACAATCTTTCAAAGTCATTCAGAGACATTCATAGAATGGCAAAAAAATTGAGTTTCCATATATTCACTCTCTCAGCTGAAGGTTTGTGAAATAAAATGATGTTCTTCTTTCTTGTTTTGGATTTCATTTATGAGAAAGTGTTTCACAGTCTGTCTAGTGCCACATACTTCGTGTTTTTGAGCTCTTTGTTGATTTTATTGTTTAAAAATGGCCCCATTGTGCTGAAGTGCTATCTGCTTTTCCTAAGCAGGAGGCTGTGATGTGCCTTATAGAGAAAACATGTGTTACATAAGCTTCCTTCAGCTATGAGTGATAGTGCTATTGATCATGAGTTCAACATCAATAAATCAATATTATATATTAAATAAGGTGTCTTTAAACAGAAACACACTTCAAACAAAGTAGTATATTGATTGGCTTCTGAAAATGTGATCCAAGGCTCATGGGAATCTAGCCCTGTATTCCTCCTATGATCAATGGTTCAATATTCACTAATTCAGAATTACTGGCAATTTTAAGGAAGGTAACTACTGTGAAAACAAGAATCAACACCAGGTGAGAACTAAGGAAAATAAAGTGAATTCAGAAAGTGTAAAACAAATTATCTAACAAAGTCTAAGATAAATTAACATCTACTGACTGTTTTCTTAGTCTTTTATCTTGGCAAAGCTCACAGATGTGTTGCATGAGCTCCTATTATCTTCCTGTTTGGCCCCACTCCACAACTTAGGAGTGTTTCAACACCACATGATCAAAATCATGAGAAAGTAAGGTCCTGTCTGAAGTCTACTCTCAGCACTCTGATAATTTTGTTCTATTTTTATATGAGTATGCCATGATATGGTAAAAAGGGCAGATCTATGCAGTTTGATGGATTTTTTTTATGTGTCTAATCACCACTTAGACCAAGGTTTAGGCCATTCCTCTGATCATTTTGGGTCTAAATGACCATCTTTTTATATTTGGTAAATGACTTCAGAAATGATCTCACTCTTAAGTGAGATCTCACCTCCTATACTCCAGAGGTGTGGTTTCTCTATTAGACTTATCAACGTGGCTATCTATTAATAAAAGTATGTGATAACATTTGTATTACAAAACAAAGCACGTGTATATATAGGAGAAGGAAGGTTATTTCCTTATACGATGATGAAAACTAATATTGTTATGACTTAATTAGCTGATTCGTTAAAACCTATTACTTTAGGAATTCAAGTTTTGAACAAAGTAATGTATCCCTCCCTGTCCCTCATCCCAGCCAACCGATCACTGTGCAAATGCTGATGGCTGGTCACCTTATATTTAGCAAAGCTAAAGCCTTCTGCATACTTTTTGGCTCACAAATATTTTGCTAATGTCTTAAAGAGTCAAATATGTGTGTTTTCTATCAGATACACCATGGTTTGTGAGATGATTTTCATTCACACTTGTCTTAAGTCTAGTTTTGTTTCTAGTAAAAATCACCTACCAAAATAACATGTGATCATGAGTGTGAGAAAAACTCCCATCATAGTTTTTTTTAATTTTTTTTATTTAATAAATATAAATTTACAAAGTACAACTTTTGAATTGTTGCGGCTTTTTCCCCCATAACCTCCCTCCCACCCGCAACCTTCCCATCTCCCACTCCCTCTCCCATCCCATTCTTCATCAGGATTCATTTTCAATTATCTTTATATACAGAACATCATTTATATACAGAAGATAATTTAGTACATACTAAATAAAGATTTCAACAGACTGCACCCACACAGCCACACAAAATATAGAGTACTGTTCGAGTAGTAGTTTTACTGTTAATTCTCATAGTACAACACATTAAGGGCAGAGATCCTACATGGGGAGCAGGTGCACAGTAACTCCCATTCTTGATTTAACAATTGACACTCTTATTTATGATGTCAGTAATCACCCGAGGCTCTTGTCATGAGCTGCCAAGGCTATGAAAGCCTTTTGAGTTCACCAACTCTGATCTTATTTAGACAAGGCCATATTAAAGTGGAAGTTTCTTCCTCCCTTCAGAGAAAGGTACCTCCTTCTCCGATGGTCCATTCTTTCTGCTGAGATCTCATTCACTGAGATCTTTCCTTCAGATCATTTTTGCCACAGTGTCTTGGCTTTCCATGCCTGAAATACTCTCATGGGCTTTTTAGCTGGATCCGAATGCCTTAAGGGCTCATTCTGAGGCCAGAGTGCTGTTTAGGGCATTTGCCATTCTATGAGTCTGCTGTGTATCCTGCTTCCCCCGTAGGATCATTCTCTCCCTTTTAATTCTATCCTTCATTATTTGCAGACACTGGTTTTATTTGTGTAATCTCTTTGACACTTAACCTATCTTTTTGCTCAATTATGTACTTAAACTGATCACTTCAACAAGTAAAATGACATTGGTACATGCCTCCTTGATGGGATTGAATTGGAATCCCCTGGCACATTTCTAGCTCTACCATTGGAGGTAAGTCCAATTGAGCATGTGCTGAACTGTATATCTCTTCCCTTTCTTAATCCCACTCTTATATTTAACAAAGATTACTTTTCAGTTAATTCTAAACACCTAAGAATAATTGTGTATTAATTAGAGAGTTCAACCAATGGTATTAAGTAAAACAAACAAACAAAAATACTAAAAGGAATAAAATAGTAAGTTGTTCCTTGACAGTCAAGACAAGGGCTGATCAGGTCACTGTTTCTCATAGTGTCCATTTCACTTCAACAGGTTTCCTTTTAGGTGCTTAGTTAGTTTTTGCCGATCAGGGAGAACATATGATATTTGTCCCTTTTGGACTGGCTTTTTTCACTCAGCATGATATTTTTTAGATTCCTCCATTTTGTTGCAAATGACAAGATTTCATTTTTTATTGCTGTATAGTATTCTATAGAGTACGTATCTCATAATTTCTTTATCCAGTCATCTGTTGATGAGCATTTAGGTTGATTCATGCCTTAGCTGTTGTGAATTGAGCTGCAATAAACATTGAGGTGCAGACAGCTCTTTTCTTTTTCCAGTTTAATTCCTTTTGGGTAAATTCCAAGGAGTGGGATGGCTGGGTCATGTGGTAGGGCTATATTCAGGTTTCTGAGGAATGTCCAGACTGTCTTCCATAATGGCTTTACCAGTTGCATTCCCACCAACAGTGGGTTAGTGTCCCTTTTTCCCCACATCCTCGCCAGCATCTATTGTTGGTAGATTCCTGAATGTGAGCCATTCTAACCGGGGTGAGGTGAAACCTCATTGTGGTCTTGATTTGCATTTCCCTGATGGCTAGAGATCCTGAGCATTTTTTCATGTTGGCCATTTGGATTTCCTCTTTTGAAAAATGTACGTTAAGGTCCTTGGCCCATCTTTTTATTGGGTTGTTTGTTTTGTTGCTGTGGAGTTCCTTGATCATTTTATAGATTCTAGTTGTTAATCCTTTATCAGTTGTGTAGTTTGCAAGTAATTTCTCCCATTCTGTTGGTTGCCTCTTCACTTTCCTGACTGTTTCTTTTGCTGTAAAGAAACTTCTCAATCCCAATTTTTCATTTTAACTTTGACTATCTGTGCCTCTGGGGTCTTCTCCAGGAATTCTTTGCCTATTCCAATGTCTTGAAGGGTTTCCCCTATGCTCTCAATTAATTTGATGGTGTCGTGGCATAGATTTAGATCTTTGATCCATGTTGAGTGGATTTTTGTATATGGTGTAAGATAAGGGTCTTGTTTCATACTTTGATATGAGAACATCCAGTTTTCCCAGCATCATTTGTTGAAGAGGCTGCCCCTGTTCCAGGGGTTGGTTTTAGCTTCTTTGTCGAATATGAGTTGGTTATAAATGTTTGGATTGATTTCCGGTGTTTCTATTGTGTTCCATTGGTCTAGCCATCCCAACAAAGTTTTTGTTATAGGTAATATGTAGTAGTTAAAAAAAAGATACAGTTTTTGCCGGTGGCATGGCTCACTTGGCTAATCCTCTGCCTGCCTGTGGTGCTGGCACCCTGGGTTCTGTCCCAGTTGCTCCTCTTCCAGTCCAGCTCTCTGCTGTGGCCTGGGAAGGCAGTGGAGGATGGCTCAAGTGCTTGGGCCCTGCACCCATATGGGAGACTAGGAGGAAGCACCTGGCTCCTGGCTTCGGATCGTTGCAGTGTGTCGGCCGTAGCAGCCATTTGGGGGGAGAACCAACGGAATGGAAGACCTTTCTCTCTGTCTCTATCTCTCTCTCATTGTCTAACTCTGCCTGTCCAAAAAAAAAAAAAAAAAAGATACAGTGATACAGTTTCTTTTTATCTTGCACTATTTTTTTTTGCTATGCAGGGACCTTGAACAGTCCCTTCTTATCCATTGGAAGAATTCTCCCTATAGGCAAGTAATTTATTTTCTTCATTTAGGGAAGGAATTCTTTGCCCTACCCAAAACTCAGTGGTCACACAGTTGTTCTAGCTACAAAGAAACAAATTGAAGAACTACTCACTGTTGATCATGAGGGGAAGTTGAGCTCATCAACACATTGACTAATAGTGGATGAATGGTACAAGCCCCTGCAAGTGGATCCATTTCTAAGAAGAGATTTGGAATGGAGAATGTTGCCATAGTGACGACTAGTCAACATAAAGAAGTGGGAAAGAAATTTATTTTAAAATGAAATACAAGAATGAGTCTTAAGAGGAGAGAGGGCTGATATGGGAAAAAGGAGAAAAGAAATTAGTGAAAGAGTTCAAAGGCCTGGTGATGAGAACCTATAACATGGTTATGAAAATTTGGCTCTTCACACAACTGGTCTTGGGCTAGAAACCATAGCCAGTTGCTGTGGCCATCAAAGAGAGTCAAAGTGAGATGGTACCCGAAACTGGGTGAGAGACCAGAGGCCCATCCCACCATCTGTATTAGAGTCCTTGACAATTTTTCTGGATTGTATTTGAATGTATGTGTGTGTGCGTGCACACACTTCCATTTTGTGGCTTTTCTGGGGAAGTATAAAGGGTGGAGCCTCCAGGAGAGATGAGTTCTCTCTCTTCCTGGATTGCTGTGATTACAGCCTTCATGTTCTGCCTCATTTCTTTGGCTTCAGATCATCTGGGCCTTCTCACCCTCCAAACTGTAAGAGATAAGGTGAGAATGGAAATTCCAGAGAAGGATTTGTCTTGCGAGAGGGACTAAGAAGTGGGAAACAGATGTGAAGAAGGGATCAGGAAGTTGAGGGGTGCAGCCCACGGGGAAGTCCTGGGATCTGGGGATGGGGGGGCCTTCATATTAGGGTGGGAGAAGGAAGCTTCCTACTAGAGGGATTTTTCAGTCATCACTCAGCAACTGGTGTCTGGTGCTACCCTGAGAAGCAATGTTAGCAACAACATCTTCCAAATCAGGATGAGTGAGTATTAGGGCATCAATGGATGTCAAAGCCAGTAACCCGTGGATCTCACAGAGAAGTCCACCAGCAAGAGGAAAACATCTAGAAATGACTAACCACAGAGCCGAGGTGGGGATGGGAGTCCCCTTAGAATCATCATACTTGGCTTCAGTGTTTTCTTTTTGTGCTGCTTATCTGTGTAATCACTGTAATCAACCATCCTCACTCTTGGAATCCTTTCTAGTACCTTGAAGAGAGTCTGAGTGTCTGCCTGTTCCCTCCCAGGTGTCTCATCCCACCTGCCTGAGAAGCCTGTCTGAACAGCTGACTTCATCCTGAGTCAGCTTCTCAGAGAAGCTCCCGATCATGGATTCCCCTCCCCAGGCAGACTCCTTAAGCCTCTTTAATCTGCACTGAGGAAGTTGAGAAATCCAGTCGTTGTGAATCTGCCCTCTCCTAGAACAGGACAGACTGTATACTTGTGGGCAGAAGGGTGTGGATGGTGGTGGTGGGAGGGTTGGGGAGACATGTGTCATCGTACTTAGTGCAGAAATTTCAAAATCTTCTGGCAAATCAGGGCAACCCTGAGCCTCTGATAACTGGCTAGATGGAGCCTATCAACCTCAAAAACATGCAGAGCGGTTCTGTAAAGGTAAGGAGTGTGTTTTGGAGTAGCCTGGCGATGGGAATATGCATGACATAGTGCAGTATAGGCATATTCAAGAAGATTGAGGCAAAGGGAAGTTTTCAAAAGCAAAATGAGGACGATTACATAGGTTGTTTTAAAAACATAATCCTTGGCTACAAGGATCAATAACAAGGGTGGAGTCAGACTAAGGCTGAACAGTTTCTGGGCAGATGTCCTTGCAGAAATATTTTGTTGTGTAAGGTTGTGGTGGCTTTTATGCAAGGCTAAACCTTTTGTGATAGCTTTTGTTATCAGGCATATGTACACGATATCCACTTTTCACAATCTCCCAGATTTATTTACTTGGGTTTTCTTTAGGGTTTGACATAACTGACTCCATTTTTATTCATGTGCCTAAAAAGTATCATCAGTGAGTGTTAAAAATAAATAAGATCTGAGGCTCATTTTTATACAGAGATCATTTTAGAAACTGTCAGGATCAAACCACCACCGAAGACAAAAGAAGCCTTATTAGTATTTTGTCATCTACCCTGGGCCAGGACCCTGTCAAGTGCCTTCATGTGTTGTCCCTTTAAAGACAGCAATTCTGTCAAGTAGATGAGCAGAGTGATGTCATGTGTTTTCTAGAATATTGCATTTTCTACATTTTCTACCTCATTTCTCCTTGTTTCCATTTGGGGGCCACTGGATGTGGGCTGAAGTGATGCCTACCACTGCAGGCTACTCCTAGAACCCCCTGAGCAATGCTCTGCATCCTCTTTTCATCTGTTGGCCAGTTCAGTGCAGAAGATCTGCAGGAGGAGTCCCAGGTTGTGCCGTTCAGCAGAACCATGGTATGGGAGCAGTACATGTTCCTGAGCTTGAAGCTCACCCAACAGCATTGTGGATCTAGAAATGATCACATACAGCTTTGTGTGAGGGATAATTGAGTGTCTCACTCAATTACTGAGTTACTGAGAGTTGGGATTGTGTGTTACAGCAGCAAGTACCTACTCTAACACAAGGGGTCTTCAAAAAGTTCAAAGAAAAAATATGTGTTACATTTTAATTCAATTTTCCTGGATTTTTAAAAGTTCTCTCATACACTAGGTGTTATGTGCATTTTATATCTGACCAAATCATATGGGAAGCTTTAGTGTTAAAAACAGTGCTTAGGGGCTGGCACTGTGGCGCAGTGGGTTAAAGCCCCAGCTTACAGCACTGGCATCCCATATGGGCACCAGTTTGAGTCCCAGCTCTCTTCTGATCCAGCTCTCTGCTATGGCCTGGGAAAGCTGTAGAGGATGACCCAAGTCCTTGAGCCCCTGCACCCACGTGGAAGACCCAGAAGAAGCTCCTGGCTCCTGACTTCGGATTGCTGCCATTGTGGCCATTTGGGGAGTGAACCAGTGGAATGGTCTCTCTGGCTCTACCTCTCTCTGTAACTCTGTCTTTCAAATAAATAAAATAATTCTTTTTTAAAAAAAATGGAAAACAATGCTTAAATGTAAATTTGCTCAGGGCCAGCATTGTGACCTAGTAGCTTAAACCGCTACCTGTGATTCCATATAGGCACCAGTTCGAGACTGGCAGCTCCACTTCTGATCCAGCTCCCTTCTAATGCACCTGGGAAAGACACAGAAGATGGCTCAAGTTCTTCAGCCCCTGCAGCTATGTGGGAGTCCTGGAAGAAATTCCTGACTCTCTGCTTCATTCTGGCCCAGCCCTAGGCATTGTGGCCGTTTGGGGAGTGAACCAGCAGATAGAAAATCTCTCTCTCTCTCTCTCTTGGTTCCTTTCAAATAAATAATAAATCTTTAAAAATGTACATTTGCTCAAATCTATACCCTTTCTGGCACTACTAGCTACTATCTTTCATGTGTTTTTTGATGAGATTTCATTTGTTTTCCATGGGGAACCACTGGTACACAGTGCATCTTGTACAGACATCTTCCCAGGATCCAGCCTTCATCTGGGTCATCTCTGGGCAGTCTTGGGTCTTGGAGGTGACAATGACAAGGTCTTTCATACCAGGTTGGAGCATTATCTCCTCAAGACATTCTATTCCTTCATAGAAAGTTTCCAGAAGAGAGGAAGTTTGAGGACTGGCTTGGAGAATTAAGAGTCTTTGAGGTTCAGGAATATGAACTCAGAGAATCTTTGGTTGTAGTTATTCAAGTATTCCCAGGAAGAAAACACAAAGATTGCTGAGAAGCCATTTTTAGTCTGGTGATCTCAACTGGGCCCATGGTCTGCACAAAGAAATCACTTGCAGGTCTGCATTAAGCATTATTGTTGAGGACTGAGTACTTACTGTTTTCCATACACAGTAACAGCCAACACAGTTCAGGTCCTCCACATCTAGTCTGTGTGAGCAGGGAAATAAATCAGCAATCATGACGCAGTGTTACAGTATGAGTTGCCATTGGAACATCCACTGAGGATGGCACTTAGCCAGGCTTTGGGGATCAGGAAGCTCTCTTGGGGTCACAGAAGCACTCCAGGAGCCATGATCTATTGAACCTAGTGAGAGGAAAGCCTGCCAGGAGGCTTGAAATATGGGGCAGTGGCAGTGAGGGTGACTGAGCCATGTTAGGGTGTAGGAGACAACAGGAAGTCGCTGAAGCTTTTATTATTTATTTATTTGAGAGGGAAGAGGAGGGAGAGACAGAAAGAGAGGACAGAGAGCAAAATCTCATCTACTGTTTCCCTTCCCAAATACCTGTGGTGTAGGAGGGGGCAGGCTTTGGGCAGGGCTGAAGCCAGTATTCTCACATGGGTGTCAGGATTCCAATTACTTGAACCATCTCCATTACCTTTCTGGATCTGCATCACAGAAAGTTGGAGTGAGGAGCCAGATGCAGGTATCAACAAGCACAAGTACTCTGATGTGGTATATGGGTATTCTAACTACTAAACCAAACCCTACCCCCACTGAAGGCTTTTGAGAGAGAGGACTGCTGTGGAGAGATCAGTATAGCTGCTCTGTGGGAAAGGAGGTGTCAAATCTGAAGGCTTGGAGACCACATAGAGGCTGTTGCAGTGATCTCAGTCATAAAAGATGATGTATTGGATTAGGGGAGAGGGGAAACAGGATGAAGTTACTTCACCCATATCCTTGCTAATGAAGCACCCATGAGACGCGGGCTGGGTACAGACTTGTTCCCAGGCTATTCTTTGACTCTCTGCATCTCTTTCACCCTCTGTAACAGGGAAGGCAACAGCCTGGACTCCACCCTTCTGATGAATTTGGATGCAAAAGTGAGGTCACATTTCAAGTTTTCCAAGAAAACAAACAAAAACCAAAAAAAAAAAAAAAAAAAAGGGTGGCCTGCTTTGTTTGATACAAAGATCTTAAGAGCAGAGGTAGGCTCTCTGATCCTAGTGAAGTGGCTCCAGCCCTGACAGGGTGGTTCTGACCCTCAAAGGGTAACTGCAGCCCTGGAGCCAGGGGATGTTGCACCATAGAGCTGTGACTCTCAGGACTGCTGAGTCTCCCAAAGATGGTGGAAAGGATGATGGTGAGGTAGGGGAAGGAGATCTCCAAACAGACCAGCTGCCCCACATGGACTGAAAGGGGTGCTTCATTCTCAGACTGAACAATCTTTATCCAGCTCTGAGGTTTCCCAAGGCCATCAGCATCCTTCTGTGATGCCTGATTAATGAACAGGGGCTAGGCCTAAACCAAAGGAAGCTACAGGAAACTAAGCCTCCCAACATCCTATTGGATGCCTCTCTCCAAAGAAGGACACATTGAAGGCCCAAGAGAGAATTTGTAAAGCGCTATTTTCTCAACATCTCATCTCAACACTGTTCATCATTTCTGGCATCTCCATTTGGCAGGATATCTCCAGGACATCACTCCTCTGAGATGTGTTGCAGACCTCACTGCTGATGGCAGCATTTTGATGAGTCAGAAACAGTTGGAGCAATGAAATCCAACCTGTGTCTATACACCTATATTAATGACTTTGACAAGGGAGCTCTAAAGCCAGATCTGTCGGGCAGTGCTGGTTTGGTAGGTCTGGCTGGCTCACTGGTATTCAACTTTGGACTTCAATTTCAGCTCTGTCTAGTTTTGTTGAACTGGGAACACACAGTCAGCTGAGTCACATTTATCCTTGGTTAATAGGGTATCGCAGGTTATGTGAAAAAATGAAATAGAAAAATCCAAAATGCTTTTATAGCCATGAGTTTGGGCTTCTTGCCCTACTAATAAGTTAATTTTATTTCCAAAATGCTTTTTTTTTTAAAATTTTTTTGACAGGCAGAGTGGACAGTGAGAGAGAGAGACAGAGAGAAAGGTCTTCCTTTGCCGTTGGTTCACCCTCCAATGGCCGCCGCGGCCGGCGCGCTGCGGCCGGCGCACCGGGCTGATCCAATGGCAGGAGCCAGGAGCCAGGTGCTTTTCCTGGTCTCCCATGGGGTGCAGGGCCCAAGCACCTGGGCCATCCTCCACTGCACTCCCTGGCCACAGCAGAGAGCTGGCCTGGAAGAGGGGCAACCGGGACAGAATCTGGCGCCCCGACCGGGACTAGAACCCGGTGTGCTGGCGCCGCTAGGTGGAGGATTAGCCTAGTGAGCCGTGGCGCCGGCCCCAAAATGCTTTGATAGCCATGAGTTTGGGCTTCTTGCCCCACTAATAAGTTAATTTTATTTATCTTCTAATATTTGTTGGAAAATTTTACACATTTTGTTAAAGATTTATTTACTTTTTATTTGAAAGGCAGAGTTACAGAAAGAAGAGGAGAATTAGAGAGATCTTCCATCTGCTAGTTCACTCCTCAGGTGGCTGCAACACACCAGGGCTGGGCTGGGCCGAGCAAAAGACAGGATCCTGAAGCCTCTTCTGTGTCTCCCATGTAAGTGCAGGGGCCCAAGTACTTGGGACATGTTCCACTGCTTTCCCAGGCCATTAGCAGGTAGCTGGATTGGAATTAGAGCAGTGAGCTCAAACCAGCACCCATATGGGATGCCAGCATCACAGGAGGAGGATTAACCTGCTATGCCAGAACACCAGCCCCCAAATTTTTGCATTTACAAAAGAAGACAGGATATAGTAACAAGCCTGTATATGCCATATCTTAATCAATAAGAATCATTTTATAATCAATATTATTTCATGTATAGCCCCCTTCTTCCCCCACCTACACTGTTTTTAAGCAAATGAAGACAACACTACATTCTATCCTTAAAATTCCAGTATGTAACTCTGACCAAAGGATTTTTTTATTAGAATTGTTAATTAAGGATGGAATGAACCAATTTAGCTTTCTTTCACTTGTTAAAGTTTGAAAAGAAGAGGTAAAATAGATGTCAACAATTGATGTTTAAGAGCTGCTCATAGATGATTCCTTCAATTTGAGTCTAAGTTGAAACTGAGGCCTCAAACACCCTCACTCACTGCTCTCTGATTGTTCATCTGGAGAATTTGCATTTTGGTGAGGGCAAAAATCAAGAGGAAGTTTCATGCACAAGTTTCTAGGGTGGAGATGGAAGATAGGGGTAATCAGTCCTCCAACTGATCCTATAAAGGTTTTTGAGTCCCATATGAGATGGTTAAAGGTAGAGGCTTTTGGAAACAATATATTTATTTATTTAAGGTGCAGATCATTACAAAAATGAAGCAAATGGAACTCAAGCTAGTGCTTGGATATGAGATGCTGGCATTATTGATATTATAAGCAGTAGCTTAACTCCTGTGGCTCAATGCTGATCCCAGAGGTAGAAGCTTAAGCAACTGTTTTGGGGTAGATATGTGAGACTCTGAGAGTGGGGAAGGGGACATTATGTACAATCAAGTGGCCCTGAAAGGAATGGGCCTTGAGAACCTTGGGAAACAGCAGTCCAGTCTTTGGTTACCCTCATAGGAGGCACCAGGAGTAGTGGCTATGGAAAGAGCACAAAAAAAAGGTTTGTGAGCAGGAGGACAAAGATAAGGCAGGAATGATTGCTGGTGGGAGCCAATGGATCTGTTCAAGAGCCCCTGTAAGATGAGCTGAGGGACATCATTTCTGAGGCACACTCTCAGCAAGCATGCAGAAATCATTTTCTTTCTAACCCAAGAGTTAGTTGTGGGGAAAATGGGCCTAGTTTGAGATAAAATCAGGTGGAGAGCAGAGTCAGAACCAGAGGGTTGTAGCTATGGTTGGGAACATAGAGGAACAGCCTGCAGTCACTGTGGACTTGGGAGAGGAACATCAGCAGAGGTGGGACTGAGACGTTGTAGCTATGCTGCTTGGATTTTGGATCCTTCTTCTGCTGCCATGAACTTCTTGATGCTGAGAAGCTAGCTTGACATTTCTGCACTTCAGTTTCCTCATCTGTAAAATAGAAGGATTCTTCATAGAGTGCTTGTGAAGATTAAATGGATAATCCATATCAAGTGCTGAAAACATTGCATCTCCCATGTGAGGCCCTCAGTAAATGCTAGATACTGCTATTTTTCTTATTTCATCACAGCTGGAATGATGACAATGACAAGGAGCAAGAGGAAGTATCACCTACTGGATAATGCCTAGCATCCTAGGTATCTTCTCCAGACTTTCACCACCTGATTCCATGACCTTTCATGTTGTTTCATTGCTCCCCTAAGCACACTACTTGCTCAATCAACATTTGTCTCCTTGTTCTCCGCACTTGTGCCTTTTTCATATCTTCCCCTCTCTGCCTATTGAGATGCTAAACCTTCTCCAAGGGCTTCCTGGAAGTCATCTTCCCCATTGAGCATCTGAAGATGCACCATAAGTGAACCTCATCCTCTATGAATGCCCACAGCTCTCTGCTCTAGGGTCAGTATGATCCTTTCACTCAGTATTGTCTTTGAGGACCTATGTTACCCCCAGGGTATGATGCAAAGATACGAAGTCCTGGATTCTGTCTTATTTAACAATCCTTGAGTTCATGCCATAGAATAGGCCCTACTGGAAATGAGGAGAACACAGCCAGATCTGAATGTCCAGTTGGAGAAAGCCATGAGTGAGATAGAGTGAGATAGTGTGAAGCATGATGATTAGACCATAATGTAATATGAACAAAGTCTTCTGGGAATCTTGATTTGTTTGTATGTTCTCCTCAGTGTATGCTGTCATAAATCAACAGTTGCTGAAAGAATCCCACAAAACATAACTGAATAGAAGAATAGAAGTAATTCGAGGCTGGCACTGTGGCACAGTGGGTTAAGGCTCCGGTCTGCAGCACTGGCATCCCATGTGGTCACTGGTTTGAGTCCCAGCTGCTCCACTTCTGATTCAGCTCTCTACTGCGGTCTGGGAGAGTGGTGGAGGATGGCCCAGGTCCTTGGGCTCCTGCACCCATGTGGGAGACCTGGAAGAACCTCCTGACTCCTTGCTTCAGATTGGCACTGCTGTGGCCATTGCGGCCATCTGGGGAGTGAACCAGCAGATGGAAGACCTCTCTCTCTCTCTGCCTCTGCCTTTCTGTAGCTCTATCAAATAAATAAATAAATCTTAAAAAAAAAAAAACAGAAGTAATTCAACTTAGATTTTATCTGACTCTCTTCAGACTTCTGTGTACCATGACCTTGCCTGGTCCTTCATTCAGGACTTATCATCAGCTGGAGTTCTGAGAAGGGGCTACTGGCACTTTCCTAGGTCTGGGCCAGTGAGAATCTATAGGGAGAATGGACATATTGAAATTCTGGTTGTAGGAGGTTGCTTGTATTTTCTTCACTCTGCCCTCCAACCTTCTATAGCTAGCTTAACTGCAAGGAAAGGGGGACGGTGGTGTGGAGTAGGTTAAGCCTCCACCTATGGTACCAGCATCCCATATAGGCGCCAATTCGAGTCCCGGGCTGCTCTATTTCTGATGCAGCTCCATGCTAATGGCCTGGGAAAGCAGCGCAAGATGGCCCAAGTGCTTGGGCCCCTGCATACACTTGGGAGACTTGGAGGAAGTTCCTAGCTTCGGGCTTCAGATCAGCCCAGCTCCAGCCATTGCAGCCATCTGGAGAGTGAACCAGTGGATGGAAGACTTCTCTCTACCCCTCTCTCTGTCTGTAACTTCCTCTCTCAAATAAATAAATAAATTTTCAAAAAAAAAAAAAACTACCAGGAAAGGAGCATAATTGTTGACTGGTTGGGTTGGTGCTTTACTGTTAGTGTCTTGCTTTGGGGCCTAGAAGATAATCTGCAACCTCATCTGGAGTGACCAGAAAACATCTTGATCAGTTGGGAGTGGCTCACTGTTAAAGTGAAGGAGTCCAGCACAATGGAAACAGACCTTTCCCCACCCTGCCACCCCTTCAAAGAAAGCAGTCCAGGCTGGCCAAGACAGGGGTAGGCCAATACCAAAGAAGGGTGAAGGTCACAGTATATTCAGTAACAGATATCAACTAGGCCTTTTAAAGCCTTAGTCATACCAAATATTTTCCTTTATGGGCATCTTCATCCCATAATCTCTGCGTGACCCTGGTCCTGAGACTCTCTTCATTCCCTGCTTATGTAATCTTGATGATTGTGTCACTTATTCATCATGTCACATGCTGTCTTGGGCATTATTTTTATAGATTGTACTAATAGCTTACATTTATAGAAAACTTGCTGTGACTAGGCCCTTTAAGAATCTCATTTAAGGAGCTGGTGTTGTGATATAGTGGATAAAGCTGCTGTGTGTGATTCTGCCATCCCATATGGGCATGGTACTTGTCCTGGCTGGTCCACTTCTGATCCAGCTCCCTGCTGATGTGTTTGGAAAAGCAGTGTAGGATGGCCCAAGTCCTTGGACCCCCTGCATCTACATGGGAGACCCCAAGAAGCTCCTGGCTCCTGGCTGTGGCCTGGCCTAGCTGTGGCCAATGCAACAATCTGAGAAGTGAACCAGTGGATGGAAGATCTCTCTGTCTCTGCCCAACCCCTTCTTCTCTCTGTACCTCTGCCTTTCAAATAACTAAATATATATATATATATATATATATATATATATATATATTGACAGGCAGAGTGGATAGTGAGAGAGAGAGAGACAGAGAGAAAGGTCTTCCTTTTGCCATTGGTTCACCCTCCAATGGCCGCCATGGCTGGCGCGCTGCAGCAGGCACACCGCGCTGATCCGAAGGCAGGAGCCAGGTGCTTCTCCTGGTCTCCCATAGGGTGCAGGGCCCAAGCACCTGGGCCATCCTCCACTGCACTCCCGGGCCACAGCAGAGAGCTGGCCTGGAAGAGGGGCAACCGGGACAGAATCTGGTGCCCCGACTGGGACTAGAACCCGGTGTGCTGGCGCCGCAAGGTGGAGGATTAGCCTAGTGAGCGGCAGCGCCAGCCAAATAACTAAATAAATATATTTTTTAAAAATCTCATTTAACATGCACAAAAAAGTTCTGGGATAAGGACTGTTATTTTCCCATTTCATAGATGAGTTACCTTGCCCAAAGTTATACAGCTGTTAGCAAGTGGTAGACCTGCACCTTGTATCCTGGGTCTTCTTCAGTCATGAACTGGCAACCTTGGCACCCTCATCTCTAGAAATTACAGCATAAGCTCTTTGAGAGCCATTGTTGTAATTCATTTATTCTGCTCTTCTCAACAAATTGCCATTGATTGACTGCTTGATCCTCCAGGTCTTTAAACAAAATAGCGTCTGTTTCTTTTAAAGAGTCCAAATCCCTTGGAAGATCATTTACAACTTGTCTCTATAGAATCTCTGAATGATATGAATCCTTTACTCTCCAATTTACAGTTGTTCCCCTCCCCATGCCTACAGTGACCTCTTCCTATCACACACACACACCATCCTAGATAAAGCAGAGTGGTGAGGGAGAGAGGGAGAGAGAGAGAGAGACTCAAATCTATTTCAGACCTGAAGTCATTGAATCAAGATTCTACAAAAAATGCTGAATTCAATTTTGGATGAAACAATAATGACTAACTCCTAGAAACCCTGCTTGTTAGTTTTGGTTATGTGTCATTGTTTAAACATTCTTTGCACTTCTCCCCCAAAGACTACAGTGAAATTAAAACTTGGCTTAAAGGGCACGTTATTTCTGTATGTGTGCCTACTGATAGTGCCTAGCTGCCTGTGGCTTTTTTGAGCCATCAGAGAAGGAGGGTATGTGTGAAATGTTCTTTGAATAATGATTGCAAGGTACTCAGAGAAGACTTGACTTTATTTAGACATTCAATTTCTTCACAGCTTCCTCCCTGGGAGAACTCTTGGCTGCATCCCCAGAAAGCATGTGGGTGGTAAGAAAAAGACAGAATGGTGAGACCTCAGGGAGGGAGGGATAACTGTAGGATAAGAGAATAATAGATTTTTATTATGAAGGACATTGCATCATTCATAGTTGAAATTCCCATGTGGAATACAGTTAGATTATATAACTATATGTATAGTTATATAAAATAGTTATATATATATATATATAGTTAGTTAGCTACAGAGATAATAGTTAATTCTCCCAGAGATATTGCACATCCCAAAGAAGAGGAAAAACTATCCAAACCATCTGATAAAAGACAAAAAATTCAGAGACAGAAATGACTAGTGCTCACCTACTGAAGGGGTAGTACTCTAAGATACTTGCTAACATGTCACTCTGAATTCACTAAGGCATTCCCTATGGAGAGGGAGACCTACAAAAAATTAAAAACATGTATTTACATAAAACTGAGGAATGGCTGTGAGGACAAGTCTCCCTGTTAAGGAACATTTGGAAGAAAATTATAGATTGTATCATCTGTGGTTTCTCTGGACCCAAATACACTGAAACAAGCAATAATCTTGAGCTGGAACAACAACCACATCCTCCAAGGTCCCTTCCACCTCCAAGATAGGGATTTCAGACAGGATGCCCTTGTCATTCACAAATTACAAAACACACAGCTAAGTGATTGTTTCTACGATACTGAAAATGCTACAGCTATCCCAGAGAGTAGGCTCTTGGCTTTAAATTCAATTCAGTAAATCTTTTGGAGCACTTTCTATGTGTCACGAGGACAACTGGAGATTGGAACACAAGCAGGATGCATGACACCTGAGTCTGAGCTCATTTGGAGCAACCCAGTTACTACTATGAAAGCTCTGACGAGCGTGTCTGGAACTCATACAAAGTGACCTTCAAGTTGGACCTGCAGGTGTGCTTCATCTGAGAGTGCAAAGGCAGGTGAGTCTCCTTCTTGGGTCCTCCATGGGACAGTAGCCTTGCCACTTGCTTCTGTCTAGCAAATGACTTCAAAGTAGGAGACTGAGGGCACGGTCTTCTTTCTTATAATGGAAGAAGTCTGAGGTCCCTATCATGGGTGCAGGCATGTGTAGAAGGCAAACGTGTCATAAGACAATGTAGTAGTGGTGGCCAGCTCTGACCAGTCCTCTCACTAGCCATCCCAGCTTTTTTTAGCCCAGGTTCCTCTGGGGTTGGGACAAAGAGGAGGGAGGCAGGGCACAGTGGTGCTGCTGGTTCTTGGTGTTCTTTGTGCCAGGCAGTCCATGCTGGTTTTCTCTCGGTTGTGCATTTGTCCACTGCTAAGTCCTCTGGAGAAGCCTTCTAAATCACAAGGGGTTCCCCAACACTACGGCATTCACTAATGGGTTGATCCCCTCTTCAGCCATTCTCTCTTCCCCCAGCTGCATCCCCTACACTTCAGTGGCAGTCACTCAAGCCACCTGCTTTCTAGACAAGCCTGGATCCTTTGGCAGCATCTCTTCAGCTCCTGTGACAATTGTGTCCCTCTAACATGTTGGATGGCACAAGTGCATTGCACCAATGCTGGTAGGATTCCTGGTCCTTCCAGGAGACTACAGGCAGACTCCACTCTGAAGGCCCCAATATCCAAGCCCAGGTACCTAACAGGTTTTTTTTTTGTGCCACAGTAAGGATAGGACAGGCTCCCCCAAGCCAGATAACTCAGTGGAAAATGTTGGGACCCTTCCTTTAGCTTGTGGTCAGAATGTAGGGCTAGAAAACAGATCTCCTTGGAGGAAAAGGAAGAAATGCCCTGTTTGCTCCCAGACTCCACAAAAAAAATATTTTATGGAATTCCTGATGGGAGGACTGGGCTGTGAGTTGAGAAACTTAAGGTCTGATAGAGAGAAGGAGAGAGAGAAAAGAGATCTGTTCAAGCTGGGACTTTTTTCTGAAGTGTTATGCTGACTTTTTTCCTGAATTGTAACAAGACAGTCTCCAAATTGCCTTTGATGTATTGTTTGGCAGTACTTCCACAACTCTAAGATCTGATGTGCCCATAGCTTCCCTTGGTCCAGAAAACAGAACATGTCAAAGAGATGAAACGCTTGGCCTGGCTAAGCTCCAAGGGAAGTCCTGGTCATCAGAGAGAATACGTCCTTGTTATCAGAGAGAGTGTGTCCCTCCTGAAAGAAGCTGAGTTCCTCATGGTGAGGGAGGCCCCTTTGATGTGCAACAAGAAATTTTTATTGGGTACCATGTCAGGGTACTGAGTAGGAAGCAAGGAATCCCTGGGCTTCCACTGGGTGCTCCCATACTTGGGTGGCCCAGCAGAAGCCTATGAGGCATGTGCAGCAGAGGAGGAGGTTGGTTTCTTATGAGGAAGGACATCCTAAAATATCAAGCCTCCTCATGATGCAAGTAGTGAGCTTCTCACCAAAGATGTCCAGTACAGACTATACAACAGCATGATGTGAACTCCATGCCATTGGTCTTCAGTTTCTTCTTCTTCTTCTTTTAAAATATATTTATTTTTTTGGAAGTCAGAGTTACACAGAGAGAGAAGGAGAGGCAGAGAGAGAAAGAGAGAGAGTGGTCTTCCATCCACTGGTTTACTCCCCAATTGGCAGCAATGAACTGCGGTGATCTGAAGCCAGGAGCCAGGAGCCAGGAGTTTCTTCCAGGTCTCCCACGCAGGTGCAGGAGCCCACGGACTTGGGCCATCTTCAACTGCTATCCCATGCCATAGCAGAGAGCTGGATCAGAAGTGGAACAGCTGGGACTCGAACTGATGCCCATATGGGATACCGGCACTGCAAGTGGCTGCTCTACCCACTAAGCCACAGTGCTGGGCCCAGACAATGCATTTTTTATAGGCCATCTTTTAAAAAATGTTTTGTGAGGCAATGTATTTTTCATATATATTATAGTGAAAGGCTTAATGGCTCTACTAAATAGAGTTCAACAAATAAAAAAGTAAGCAGATCATGGCCTAGCAGGAAAATAAGCAAGGACTATAAACAACAACCAAATGAAAAAATGTTCAACTTCACTCATATAAACTTAATTTTAAAATAGCCACAAATCATTAATACTATAGTAGAATATAATTCCTACCAATTTGACAAATATTTGAAACAAAGTTTGACAAAATATTGTGTTTGCAGCAAAACTAATACCCATGGGCATTTTTAAAAAAAAACTTTAGTTTCCACGTATAAGGGAGAGCATGTGGTATTTGTCTCTCTGTGTCTGGCTTATTTTGCTCATGATGTCCTATAGTTCCAACAATTTTTATACAAATGGTAGAATTTCATTCTTTTTATAGATGAGCACACACACAGAGAGCACACTTTCTTTATCCATTTATCTAAAGATGGACACCTTGGTTGGGTCTGTTTTTTTTTAAAGATTCATTTATTTTTTTGAAAGTCAGAGTTATACAGAGAGAGGAGAGGCAGAGAGAGAGAGAGAGAGAGAGAGAGAGAGAGAGAGAGAGAGATCTTCCATCCACTGGTTTACTCCCCAAATGGCCGCAACGGCCGGAGCTGTGCCAATCCGAAGCCAGGAGCTTCCTCTGGGTCTTCCATGTAGGTCAGGGGCCCAAGGACCTGGGCTATCTTTTACTGCTTTCCCAGGCCATAGCAGAGAGCTGGATTGGAAGTGGAGTAGCCAGGACTCAAACTGGCACCCATATTGGATGCTGGCACTGAAGGCAACGGATTTACCCAGTATGCCACAGCTCCAGCCCGGGTCTGTACTTTGACTGTTGTGAACAGTGCTGCTATAAACATGGTGGATAAAGTATTTCTGATAAAATGAGTTTTTTTTGTGGGCAATGGATTTCTATAGAACAGCAATGGTTTAAAAAAATAATATATTACTGTTGAAATTTTAAAAATGCAAAAAAGTATATTTGAACATTTCTTCCTTGGGAGAAAAGTAAAAGTGATCCTCATTACAAACAAAACTCCCTCAGGAGTAGAACAGATTTACTGGCCTAGTAACACCCACTGGACCCTTAAGCACAAGTCAGATTACCTAAGACAGAATGATCTAGGAAAAGGGATGCATAATTTGTCACTGAGAGCACTGGTCTCGTGCGTGACTGGTGGTGGGTTGGTAAGAAGGGGG
Source organism: Oryctolagus cuniculus (assembly GCF_051225735.1). Lineage (NCBI taxonomy): Eukaryota > Metazoa > Chordata > Mammalia > Lagomorpha > Leporidae > Oryctolagus > Oryctolagus cuniculus. The sequence continues at coordinate 79,631,028 of NC_142879.1, read as the reverse complement.
ACGTTTAGAACCAAGGTCCCTGAGAAATGCAAGTCATAACACACCTGGGCTTCAGGGCACTGTGGGGAATGTTCCATCCAGCATCTTCACACTGTGCTTCTAGAGGCTGGTGGGGTCTTCTCCCAACTCCCTCTTCCATGGGGCTCCTCTGCTTTGGTCAACCATATTGATTAGCCTAACTCATGAGATTGCCTCGGAGAGGCTCTTGGTTCAAAAGAGTGCAGGTGCTGATGCAATTCACGTGTCTTGTGTTATTGATGAGGAGTCTGGGATTCAGGACGGGAAAAGTTCATGGGCATGGATTGCTGGCGCAGGTGTGGACTTGGGGTGGACAGCCTTTATGCAGCCATGTCTGGTTAATATTGATGTAGCAGCTGCTCTTACACAACAGGAGAGCATAGTGAGCTTCAGAGTATTTTCTGAGAAAGGTCAAGAGTGTTCCAAGTTTAAGAGGATGACTCAGGAGAGGGGAACATGGCAGTGGGAAACTCTAGGGTGCTGAAGCCTTCTAGTAATGGATCTTTGGGGGGTGCTGAGAACACGTATAGTGAGTTTAACAATTTTACTTACAGTTTAAAAGCTAAGTAATATTTCCTGAGCTTCACGGGACTGGCATTCCAACTCTGGAACCACGGATTCACTCTTGGTGGGCTTCAGAAAACCCATAAACTTCTTGAACCTGGGCCAAAACATGTGCATGGGTGTTTCTCTGGCAAATGGGTCCAGCAAGAGGGGAGAGTGTGATGAGGACATTCTCAACAGGGCTATGAACCACTGCTAATCTTCCCCACTGTCCCACGGCTTTGCCCCTGTGCTTCCTCCAGGGTAAAAACACAAACTACACTGCAGTCTCCAAATATGGAATCATTATTCTGCTGCTGGATTGCTTATTTGCCTGTGTGAGGATTCAGGGAGGCAGAAAGCCTATGCATTCCTTAAGCATCTGTGCGTGTGTTTGCGAAAGAATTTGTAAGCACGGTGCTGTGACCATCAGAGTTTTTCTTTCTGTGTGGACTCAGAACACATTTGCTTTGAAGACCTGCCTTCGTGGTGGCTTCAAAAGCTCCATTTGTTCTCCTGATCTATGCTGCCTTTCAGGGCACGGCTCCAATGGTGCACCAGTAAGTTAGGCCAACGGCAACAGCCAAAATCAGGACAGCTCTGGAAAAATATTTGTTTAATTAGCAGAAATGATCTGTGATCAGAATCCATGTTTAACTGCCTGGTTTGGAGCCAAGCCTGATGAATTTTACTTTAGGACTGGGTTTGGTTTTGAGCTAAGCGAGTGGTTTTTGGCTTTAATCTGCATCCTGACCCAGGGAAGGCAGATTCTCAGCCCTACTTGATCCCTGGGCTTGTTCTTGATCATCAGTGCTAGGAACACTTGCTGTGGTCTTGGGCCAGGAAATCGAGGGGACCCTGGTTAATGTCACACATGGCATGTGGACTCAGTTCTGCCTCTATGGTAAATTCTTTGGCAAGGAAGAAGAATGTATGACACTGTGGATGTGTAACTTGAGCTTGGGAGGTCTTGAGGGAAATGGCCTAAGGGCAGCTGAGCCCTATAAGTTGAGGGTCCTCTGACCTACAGCCCTGGCTGAGCTACCGGAGAGGCACAGCAGAGGAGACCCTCGGTGTCCTTAGAGAGAAAGCTACAGGTGTAACAGCAACATGGAGTGAATCGAGTGGCTTGCTCATGGAATTGTCTCTTAGTTGCCTTTAGACCAAAGGTCTGTGGAAATCCCAGAGATGAACCAGGAATCTGCTTCAGAGGGGTAGGTGTGGTGGTGGGGGGACAAGTCCAGACAAACCCCGAGTTGTTTTCAAACTCAAGGTTTGTGTCATTCTGATGATACCTGGATCTGCACCATACGGCCTAACCATCTTTAGATCCTAAAACCAGCCCAGTCATTCCAGAATTCCTTTCTTACTTGGGCCTTTCTGGGTAAGGGCCCTTTGGGTGATCTCAGAGGTGGAGTTTCCAGTGTCCAAGGGACATCTTTCACAGAAAAGCAGGTTCTCCCAGAGGAAGCTGGGGGGCTGCCTAGGTGTCCTTAGCATGTTCTGCAGGCCCACTTTCCTCCCTTCCCTGGGGAACTGACCTGCCATGGGTCCCACACTGTATGGCTCTTGACTGGGTCAGCCACTGTGGAGGCCAGCAGGGGCTAGAGGGAGAGGAGTGAGAAGTGTCTAGCCTACATCCCTCCCCCTCGACTCCCTAGGCCTCTGGAATTGTCGTGTGCCAAGCTATACGGCCCTGGCGGTTTCCCAACCCTTGGGTCCCTCTGCATAACTTTCCCCTTTATTATGCCCTGTTGTTCTAATTGGAGTTTGCAGTATTTCCTGCTGAGTCTCTGACAAGGCAGGAAATTGTCTTCCAGACTTCTCTATAAAGTAAACTTTAACAACCTCATTCTCGGAGAACAAAGCTCCACAAAGACATACGTTAGAGGGCACACGGATAATGGAAAAGTTATGAACCAAAAAGTGAGTCCTGGGGTGCTAAGCTGCTGTGCCCATAGTATTAAGGCCCCACCATGGCTGGTCTGGTGCTGGGCCTTGAAGTGTGCAGTAGCCAGACTGGGTGATTCTGTAGCAATGACTTATCTCAGAGTGAGTACCCATTTCCCAGAGGCACAGAGAAGAACAGGAGCTCCCACTTGTTTCCTAGGATCCCTCACTGCAATCTGGCAATGTTCAGTCTCAGGTCCTCTCAGGGACCCAAGCCTGATCCTTGCACTGGTGTTTGGAGCTTCTGGCTGTCCTGAAGATGTCTGCCCTCCTGGCTGCAGATAGGCTCCTGGCTGCAGATAGGGAGGTGCCCAGACCAAAAGGAGACCCTGCTGGTGGTCAGGAAACACCCCCTGAAGGAGTGAGGGAAGAGGGATCAGAGCTGGGCCCCCAGGCATCTTAAACAGGCCTATGTGGCTGGTGGTGAAGCTGCTGCTTGGGACACTGGCACCCCATATGAGCACCAGGTCACCCTCGCGGGAGACTCGGATAGAGCTCCACGCTCCCAGCTTCGGCCTGGCCCAGTCCTGACCGGTGTGGCCATTTGGGGACTGAACCAGTGCATGGAATCTGCCAGGCAGTGAAGGAGTAGAGGGTTTGGGCACTTTTATTTCAGTGTGAATGTTAAGTAATGTTTTCTTTTTTTTTTTTTTATTTTTTGACAGGCAGAGTGGACAGTGAGAGAGACAGAGAGAAAGGTCTTCCTTTGCTGTTGGTTCACCCTCCAATGGCCGCCACGGCCGGCGCGCTGCGGCCGGCGCACTGCGCTGATCCGATGGCAGGAGCCAGGAGCCAGGTGCTTTTCCTGGTCTCCCATGGGGTGCAGGGCCCAAGCACCTGGGCCATCCTCCACTGCACTCCCGGGCCACAGCAGAGAGCTGGCCTGGAAGAGGGGCAACCGGGACAGAATCCGGCGCCCCAACCGGGACTAGAACCCGGTGTGCCGGTGCCGCTAGGTGGAGGATTAGCCTAGTGAGCCGCGGCGCCGGCCAAGTAATGTTTTCAAGAAGAGACCTCAGACATACTCAGAATCTGAGGGGCAGAGGGTTGAGATGGGGAGCCCAGTGAACTACAATTTCTGAGATTTTTAAATTTTTTCATCATGGGCCTGGATGGGTCCTGGCAGGGCAGATGTAGTTAGTGGTGGCAGCAAAACCTGTCTTCAAGGGGTGTTAGGATTGAGGGCAGTATGGAGAGGAGTTCTGGGAAGAGAGGATGGTGGTGGTGGTGGAGACATGGGGAACCCTGACAGCTCAACAGAAAACACTCAGGGGCTGCTTCCAGCACAGGCACTTGCCCACTGAGGTCATAAGTCCAGATGCCAGGGCTTTGTTCTGTCCCCGTTCCTGTGGGCAGTGCTCAGCCACACTTCTTCACCTGGAACAGCAGCACCTTTCTGCATAACAGCAGAAGCCAGCATCACTGCACCTCCTCCCAGACACCCCAGCAGCGAGGGCCTCCTCGTCCCCAAAGTTGGGGTCCCAGGTCCTTGGACTCCACCCCCCCACCTTTCAGATCTCCAGGTTTTAATAATCACAGCCTCTTCCTTTTGCTCCCTTAGCCTCAGGGTGATGCTGTGGAGTTTGCCTTTTTAGTCACCAAGTTAGCGCTTTTACTCCATTCAAGTAATCAGTGCAGATTCTCTGTCTGGCCCCTGGCTTTGCAGCTTCCTGTGCTCCTGTCCTGATGAGGTTTAGTGGGTGGTGCGAGAGATGTGGAGATGTTGTGGGATGGCCTGGAGGTGTCTGGGAGGAGAAAGAAGCCGTCAGGGCAGCTGTGAGTCACAATTTGCCATGGGGCCAGGTGTAGGTCGGGGAACCTGGGTGGTGGCGATGGAAGGTGGGCTGGGGTAAACTGCTCTCTCAGGACTGGAGGGTCCTGAGTGACAGGTGATCCAGACACTCACTCCCTATCTCATTGGCACCTTGCTCGTTTAGTGACGGCCCTGCAAGAGCCACCTCTCCACACTTACGGGGCCGTGGATGGTTACACACACAGGTGCAGGTCCAAGTCGCTGGCCCCTTTCCCAGTGGCCTGTCTGTCCCTTTTGTTGTGAAGGACTACTTGTCACCACATCTTCTGGGGACCCCTGATAGCACTAAGAGATGAGCCCTTGAGGGTTTGGTCTGGAAGAGAAACTAAAGTGAGTTACACCAGGCCCGACATATTCACTCAGCACCTGGGCATGTAAACTTCTCCCCCACTGCCCAACCAGTTCTCCAGGCAAGCTCAAACCAGTTCTGCTTGGCTGTGATTGCTCAGGAGGTCTAGAAACTGCCAGCAAAACAAAGGACTGCAGGGAACAAGGCCAGCACGGACGCTCTCCGTGTTGGTCTGAATTGTGTCCCTTCCAATTCATCAGTTGAAACCCTAACCCCTAGTTCCTCAGACCGTGACATTTCTGGAGACAGGGACTTACAGATAAGTACCTGAAAATGATGTCATTAGGGTAGGCCCTAATCCAGGCTGACTGTTGTCCTTACAAGAGGGGATAAGGACACCCAGGGCCAGGTGGCACCCAGACAGCCATGTGAAGAGGCAACAAGAAGGCAGATGTTGCAGACCTATGGGAGAGGCCTCAGAGGACACCAAGCTTTCTGGCCCTTGACCTCAGACTTGAGTCTCCAGAACAACGGGATAATAAATTTCTGGTGTTTAAGCCACTTAGGCTAAGGTATTTTGTTACGACAAACCGACACTGTGGCTAGCATTTGTTCCAGTTGACTTGAATCCTGCGATGTTCTGGTTTGCCCATTTCCTGGAGCAGCCAACAGACTTAGTGGATTAAAGCACCTCAGATGTAAGAGGCTGCAAGTCTCAAACCAAGGTGATGTCAAGGCAATTCCCTTCTGGAGGCTTCAGGGGAGAATCTGTCTCCTTGCCATTTGTTTAGCTTCTCAAGGCTACGGGCATTCCTTGGTGTGTGGCCTCTTCCTTGAATTGTTCCTCGCTCCGTTATTCCTACGATGGACTCTGACACCCTTTTGTAAGGGTACCTGTGATAACTCCAGGTTATTTTTCCAGCTAAAAGTCCTTAACTTCATCACATCCTCAAAGTCTCTTTTGCTATGTGCAGTCACATATTCCCAGGTTCCAGAAGTTAGGAGGCACCCTAATCTTTGGGGATGGTGTTATTTAGCCAATTTTATCCCCTCCAGTCTGGCTACTAAACTCAGACCACTTTTCAAACCCTCAGAGGCTGCATGGGGACTTAGAAGTCAGCCAGGATAAAAGATGTAGAGTCTCCATGCCTCACACCCTAGCATCAGCCCCACTGTACCTGACCATGTGGTGCCAACAAGAAACTGCAGGGCGTGCATATTTGGCACAGTGGTTAAGCTGCCCCTTTAGATGCTTGTACCCCATATTGGAGTGCCTGGGTTTGAGTCCTGCCTCCACTCTCCATTCCACTTTCTTCTAATGCACACCTGGGAGACAACAAGTGATGGCTCAAGTGGTTGGATCCCTGCCACTCCCGTGGAAGACCTGGCTTGATTTTAGGGCTTCTGACCTTGTCCTGATCCAGTGCTGGCTGTTGCAGGCATTTGGAGAGTGAACCAGTGAATGGGAGATATCTAACTGCAGCCTAACTTAGTGATAAACTAAATGAAAGTCTACTTAGGAGAATACTTCCCTAACAAGTGGCTGAGCCTCAGCCCATCACAGCAGTTGAACTTCAGCCAATCAGAGGGTGACAAGTGATCAAACCATGTTCAAACAAGGCAGTGCCAAGCTGTAAGCAAGCAGGCTGGTGCTGTGCCTCACTTCCATTTTCTGTCTATAAATTCTCCTTGCCCATGTTGCAGAGTGTTTCAGGGCAGAGCTCTCTGAACCTCTTCTAATTCTAAAGTTTTCCCCATTCACAAATCTTTTTTTTTCCTCAGTTAAACTCTGTTGGGGCAGGAGTTCAGCACAATGGTAAGATGCAGCTTGGGACACCTGTAGCCTATACTGAAGTGCCTGGGTTTCAATTCCAGTTCTGCTTTTGATTTATCTCCTGCCAATATGCACCCTGGGAGGCAGAAGGTGATGACTCAAATATCTGAGTTCCTGCCACCCCCGTGAGAGCCATGAATTGAGTTTCTGGCTTCTGGCTTTGACCTTGCCCAGCACTGGTTATTGGAGAGAGATGGGAGATCTCTGCTGTACCTTTCTATGGCTTTCAAGTAAATCAAATGAATAAATAACCTTTTAAAAATTCAACTGTTAAATTTAATTCATCTCAACTTTGAACAGTTCCCATCTCTTTGGATTGTTACGGAAGTGAAGTTGAAATTTCTATTTTTCATGAAAGGAGCTTGGCATAATGCCTGCCCTAGATGAATACTTCAAGATCTTTGTGGGGAAAAAAAAGAATTAAAAGATAAGTTTATTTTGCTGCAAAAAGATATGGAAATCCATCCATAGATTTTTCAACACATTTTCCCTGAACTTTTAAAAAAATCCTTCTATGCATGGATTTCAAAAGATTTTTGGACCAAAATAAATAATCTTTTAACTCCATTTTCCGTGAGCTTCTTGAAGTACCCATGTATTGAGGGTTAAGTAAATGCTGGTTATAATGATAACAATGTTTTCCTCTTTTGTTTGTTTAACACCAGTGTTTGAGAACCAGCTAGGTGGTGCTGCTGTGGTGGTGAATGTGTGTGTGTGTGTGTGTATGGGGTCGGGGGAGGCTTATGAAATCAATAGGCTCATAAGAAGGTTGTGAAATTGACAGCTACCCACTGCCAAAGATTCTTCCCTACCAGGCAAAGCCACAAGCCACTGTCTCAGCGGTGGACGTTTCAAACATCTTCCTTCCCTTCCCCTTAGTTCTGGTTAATCCACTGATAAGAATTACATCATATTGATTTTCTTTCTCCACCCCGATGCCCCTATTCACCCTTTGAGTTTGCACTCATCATTAGTCACCCTGAGTGAACTGGGAGGTGGGTACAGGACGAGCTGTCATGTTGAGATAGTGCTCTTGGGTCTCTGGGAGGTGCCTGCGTGTGTTATCTCCATGAGTCATGCCAGCAAATGTGTGTGTGTGCATTTGCATGTGTTTGCCTGTGTATGTGTGCATGCATGTGGCTCTGCATGTGATGGATATGTATATGTACTTGTGTGTATGTGTGTGTGCACAAGTGTGTCTTTGTATGTGCCCAGGTGACCATATCTCTGTGGGATAGGGTCGGGGAAGGAGTGGGCCGAATTCACCCCCTACCCCCTGGAGTGGGTCCAGCAGCTCAGAGTGGGAGGCTGAGCTGCAGTTGCAGAGTCTAGTGGGCTTGAGCTGTAATTAGAAATTGCTCCTTACCCTTAACGATGGGGAAATGACGCCCTGGCTCAAATGCCGGAACCAGGACTTCAGTTTGGCTGTTCAGCTGCCTGCCTGCAGATCTGATTCTGGGGGGCTGGGGAGGGGAGGAACAGAGGTTTGGAACTCTGTAGGGAGCAGACGAGCTGGATGGGAAGAGCGCAGAGTACACGGTCTCAGGTAAAGTTCTGGACCTCAGCTAGTGTGTGTGTCCTGAGCCAGAGTCAAGGCACAGTCCTTATACCTGTGGGGGTTGGGGAGGATCAAACTAGCTAACATGGGGGCTTCAATACCTGTGCATGGTAAAGGGCTCCACCTGTGCCTGGAGCAGCCCCAGCACCTGCAAGTGCCTGCCCCAGGGCATTGTCTCCCCCTTCCCAGTGCTTGCATCCGCTTTCTCCTTGAAGTGTCCTCAATCCAGACACAGAGGAGGCCTTAGCAAAGCCTTCCAGAGGGCTCACTTCTGAGGGCGGTGCCGGGCGGTTCCTGTTTGCCTAAACCAAAGCTGCAAGCCCTTCAAAGAAACCTAACAAACCGGGACAGAAAGGTTTTTTTTCTTCTTTTTTTTAAACACAGAAGAAGGAGACAGAAAGGTTTGCTAAGTAACTGAGGCCTCACTAAACTCACAAAAAGACTCTTTGTTCCAATCTGAGACAGGCTGAAAAAAAAATAAGCAAAGCACTGGAAGGGCGTAGGTTTGCTTCTGAGTTCCTCCAGTGTTTGAGTGAGGCTCGCCTCCCCTTGTGCTTCCTCCCCCTCTTCCACCACTGAATTCTCTTCCAGCCACAATCCTTCCTTTTACATCAGAGGGTTGTAAAATGCCCACCCACAGGGGACTTCTACAGTCTTATGGTCCAGCTTTTAATTTTTAAGATATTGTACATAATATGTAAGTTGTATAGTTTTCTACAGTACTTCCACATGCTTTATATGGTCGGCATGATAAGACTAAGTCTCTTGCTAAAGGTCAACTTCCTGGTTACTGGCTGAGCTGGGCCTGCAAGCAGGTTACTCAGTACCAAGCCCAGGCTTATCCTGTTGTCTGATACTGATTTTGGACACATATGGTTATGCCTAAGCTTTTTAATGAAAGAACAGAAAAGTCTACATTAAGATTTTTTTGGAAGGTCTATTTGTTTTTATTTTTTTAACTTTTATTTAATGAATATAAATTTCTAAAGTACAGCTTATGGATTACAATGGCTCCCCCCCCATAACTTCCCTCCCACCCGCAACCCTCCTCTTTCCCTCTCCCTCCCCCCTTCCTTTCACATCAAGATTCATTTTCAATTCTCTTTATATACAGAAGATCAGTTTAGCATATATTAAGTAAAGATTTCAACAGTTTGCACCCACATAGAAACACAAAGTGAAAAATACTGTTTGAGTACTAGTTATAGCATTAAATCACAATGTATAGCACATTAAGGACAGAGCTCCTACATGAGGAGTAAGTGCACAATGACTCCTGTTGTTGACTTCACAAATTGACACTCTTGTTTATGGCATCCGTAATCACCCTAGGCTCTTGTCAGGAGTTGCCAGGGCTATGGAAGCCTTTTGAGTTCACCGACTCTGATCATATTTCGACAAGGTCGTAGTCAAAGTGGAAGTTCTCTCCTCCCTTCAGAGAAAGGTACCTCCTTCTTTGATGACCTGTTCTTTCCACTGGGATCTCACTCAGAGATCTTTCATTTAGTTTTTTTTTTTTTCCAGAGTGTTTTGGCTTTCCATGCCTAAAATACTCTCATGAGCTTTTCAGCCAGATCCGTGTGCCTTAAGGGCTGATTCTGAGGCAGAGTGCTATTTAGGACATCTGCCATTCTATGGGTCTGCTGTGTATCTTGCTTCCCATGTTGGATCGTTCTCTCTCTTTTTGATTCTATCAGCTAGTATTTGCAGACACTAGTCTTGTTTATGTGCTCCCTTTGGCTCTTAGTCATATCATTGTGATCAATTGTGAATAGAAATTGATCACTGGGACTAGTGAGATGGCATTGGTACATGCCACCTTGATGGGATTGAATTGGAATCCCCTGGTATGTTTCTAACTCTGCCGTTTGAGGTAAGTCAGCTTGAGCATGTCCCGAATTGCACATCCCCTCCCTCTCTTATTCCCACTCTTATATTTAACAGTGATCACTTTTCAGTTAAGTTGCAACACTTAAGAATAATTGTGTATTGATTACAGTATTCAACCAAAAGTATTAAGTAGAACAAACAAAAAAAATATTAAGAGGGATAACGTATTAAGTTGTTCATCAACAGTCAGGGCAAGGGCTGATCAAGTCACCGTTTCTGATAGTGTTCATTTCACAGGTTTCCTTTTTGGTGCTCAGTTAGTTGTTACCATCTATTTTTTTTAAACTTTCATTTAGTATATATAAATTTCCAAAATACAGTTTATGGATTACAATGGCTCTTTCCCCCCATAACTTTCCACCCACCCACAACCCTTCCATCTCACGCTCCCTCTCCCATTCCATTCACATCAAGAATCATTTTCGATTATCTTTATATACAGAAGATCAATTTAGTATATATTAAGTAAAGATTTCGTTTGCCCCCACACAGAACACAAATTGCCAAATACTGTTTGAGCACTAGTCATATCATTAATTCACATTGAACTACACATTAAGGACAGAGATCCTACATGGGGAGTAAGTGCACAGTGACTCCTGTTGTTGACTTAACAAATTGACACTCTTGTTTATGGCATCAGCAATCTTCCAAGGCTCTAGTCATGAGTTGCCAAGGCCAAGGAAGCCCCCTGAGCTCGCTGACTTTGATCTTATTTCGACAAGGCCATAGTCAAAGTGGAAGTTCTCTCCTCCCTTCAGAGAAAGGTACCTCCTGCTTTGATGGCCCGTTCTTTCCACTGGGATCTCACTCGCAGAGATCTTTCATTTAGGTTTTTTTTTTTTTTTTTTTTTTTTGCCAGAGTGCCTTGGCTTTCCATGCCTAAAATACTCTCATGGGCTTTTCAGCCAGATCTGAATGCCTCAAGGGCCGATTCCGAGGCCAGAGTGCTATTTAGGACATCTGCCCTTCTATGAGTCTGCTGTGTATCTCACTTCCCATGTTGAATCATTCTCTCCCTTTTTCATTCTATCAGTTAGTATTAGCAGACACTAGTCTTGTTTATGTGATCCCTTTGACTCTTAGACCTATCATTATGATCAGTTGTGAACTGAAATTGATCACTTGGACTAGTGAGATGGCATTGGTACGGGCCACCTTGATGGGATTGTATTGGAACCCCTGGCACATTTCTAACTCCACCACTTGGGGCAAGTCAGCTTAAGCATGTCCCAAATTGTACATCCCCTCCCTCTCTTATTCTCACTCTTATATTTAACAGGGATCACTTTTCAGTTAAGTTTCAACACTTAAGAATAATTGTGTATTAATTACAGAATTCAACCAATGGTATTAAGTAGAACAAACAAAAATACTAAAAGGGATATAGTATTAAATTGTACATCAACAGTGATGATAAGGGCTCATCAAGTCATTGTTTCTCATAGTGTCCATTTCACTTCATCAGGTTTCCTTTTTGGTGCTCAGTTAATTGTCACCAATCAGGGAGAACATATGATATTTGTCCCTTTGGGACTGCTTATTTCACTCAGCATGATGTGTTCCAGGTTCCTCCATTTTGTTGCAAATGACCGGATTTCATTGTTTTTGACTGCTGTATAGTATTCTATAGAGTACATGTCCCATAATTTCTTTATCCAGTCTACTGTTTTTTTTTTGTTGTTGTTTTTTGGTTTTTTTTTTTTTTTTTGACAGGCAGAGTGGACAGTGAGAGAGACAGACAGAGAGAAAGGTCTTCCTTTGCCATTGGTTCACCCTCCAATGGCCGCCGCGGCTGGCGCGCTGCAGCCGGCGCACTGCGCTGATCCGATGGCAGGAGCCAGGAGCCAGGTGCTTTTCCTGGTCTCCCATGGGGTGCAGGGCCCAAGCACTTGGGCCATCCTCCACTGCACTCCCTGGCCACAGCAGAGAGCTGGCCTGGAAGAGGGGCAACCGGGACAGAATCTGGCGCCCCGACTGGGACTAGAACCCGGTGTGCTGGCGCTGCTAGGCGGAGGATTAGCCTAGTGAGCCATGGCGCAGGCCCCAGTCTACTGTTGATGGGCATTTGGGTTGGTTCCAGGTCTTAGCTATTGTGAATTGAGCTGCAATAAACATTAAGGTGCAGACCGTTTTTTTTGTTTGTTTGGCAATTTAATTTCCTTTGGGTAAATTCCAAGGAGTGGGATGGCTGGGTTGTATGGTAGGGTTATATTCAGGTTTCTGAAGAGTCTCGAGACTGACTTCCATAGTGGCTTTACCAGTTTGCATTCCCACCAATAGTGGGTTAGTGTCCCTTTTTCCCCACATCCTCACCAGCATCTATTGTTGGTAGATTTCTGAATGTGAGCCATTCTAACCGGGGTGAGGTGAAACCTCATTGTGGTTTTGATTTGCATTTCCCTGATTGCTAGTGATCCAGAAGTTTTTTTCATGTGTCTGTGGGCCCTTTGGATTTCCTCTTTTGAAAAATGTCTATTGAGGTCCTTGGCCCATCTCTTAAGTGAATTGTTTGTTTTGTTGTTGTGGAGTTTCTTGATCTCTTTGTAGATTCTGGTTATCAACCCTTTATCTGTTGCGTAGTTTGCAAATCTTTTTTCCCATTCTGTCAGTTGCCTCTTCACTTTCCTGACTGTTTCTTTTGCAGTACAGAAATTTATCAATTTGATGCAATCCCAAATGTTAATTTTGGCTTTGACTGCCTGTACTTCTGGGGTCTTTTCCAAGAAGTTTTTGCCTGTGCCTATATCTTGCAGGGTTTCTGCAATGTTCTCTAATAATTTGATGGTGTCGGGTCATAGATTTAGGTCTTTAATCCATGTTGAGTGGATTTTTGTGTAAGGTGAAAGGTAGGGATCTTGCTTCATGCTTCTGCACATGGAAATCCAATTTTCCCAGCACTATTTATTGAATAGACTGTCCTTACTCCAGGGATTGGTTTTGGATCCTTGATCAAATATAAGTTGGCTGTAGATGTTCTAAGGTCAATCCCATTCACAATAGCCACAAAAACAATCAAATACCTTGGAATAAACTTAACCAAGGATGTTAAAGATCTCTACAATGAGAATTACAAAATCTTAAAGAAAGAGATAGAAGAGGATACCAAAAAATGGAAAAATCTTCCATGCTCATGGACTGGAAGAATCAATATCATCAAAATATCCATTCTCCCAAAAGCAATTTATAGATTCAATGCGATACCAATCAAAATACCAAAGACATTCTTCTCAGATCTGGAAAAATGATGCTGAAATTCATATGGAGAAACAGGAGACCTCGAATAGCTAAAGCAATCTTGTACAACAAAAACAAAGCCAGAGGCATCACAATACCAGATTTCAGGACATACTACAGGGCAGTTGTAATCAAAACAGCATGGCACTGGTACAGAAACAGATGGATAGAACAATGGAACAGAATACGTTAAGATTTGCTTGTCCACTTTCATTCATAAATCTTTCCAGGCATATCGATATGTGACTGAAGAGTTGTACAGTGCTCAACCTGTGAAGCTGAACATGGCAGACCTTCTTCCAAGGTTAATCCAATACTATTGATTCATTGTTCCAGCACGTGGAGTGACTCCCTTGAAAGTTCATTGTGCTTTTGCTTCTAAGTCTGGTACTCCTAACATCCATCATTTGGTATACTTGAGCCCAGCTATGCTGAAAGAAAACAGCAAGTGGGTCACTCCTGGACACACTTAGAGGGCTGTGTGCTCTTAGGAGGCTGGGCTGGGTGGCTATGGGTATGTGGGTAAGGGGCCTGTCTGCAGGCATGCATCATGGGGGCTCTGCTTGGGATGGAGCTAAGCAGCCAATGTTCATCCTTCATCATAGGTAGCAGGAGGGGGAAGAAAGTCAAGTGTTTGTGCATTGACTCAGCAAGTGACGTGGGGAAAGTTTAGGAGCTTCTCTACCCAGCTGCATTTCTTTGTCTCTTACAGTCCCAGAAGTCCCTCATTACACCTGCTCATAAGGAAAGACAGAGCAAGAAAGGACTGGGTAACTGTGAGACGTCACAGGGGCATTGTTTTGTGTGAAAATGCCTAGGATAGCTCGATATCCAGGCCTTTCAGTGGAGAGAAAGGCTGAGTCCACAAGAAAATGCTCTCAGCTCCCGCGGGCAAGCTTTGTCACCACACTGGGTACCTTACATACATGCACCCCATCATTTTGTGTGCTATTAAGAATGTATGTTGCAGGGCCAGCGCTGTGGCCTAGTGGGTTAAGCTGCCACCTATAGTGCTGGCATCCCATATGGGTGCCGGTTCGAGTCCTGGCTGCTCCACTTCCAATCCAGCTCTCTGCTATGGCCTGGGAACGCAGTAGAGGATGACCCAAATCCTTGGGCCATTGCACCAGCATGGGAGACATGGAAGAAGTGCCTGGCTCCTGGTTTTGGATTGGTTCTGCTCCGGCCATTGCTGCCAACTGGGGAGTGAACCAGCAGATGGAAGACCTCTCTCTCTCTCTCTCTCTCTGCCTCTCCTCTCTCTGTGTAACTCTGACTTTCAAATAAACAATTTCTTTAAAAAATTTTTAAAAAAGAATGTATGTTGCTAATCAAAACCTTTTCTTTTGGAGTAAGATAGTCCTGAATTAGAATTCTTTTTTGGGGACAGGCATTATGACACAGTGGGTTAAGCCACTACTTCTGACACCGTCATCCCATTTTGGAGTCTCTGCTTCTGATCCAACTCCCTGTTAATGCACCCAAGAAAGCAGCAGAAGTTGGCCTAAGTGCTTTTGCAGTTCCATTAACAGAGAACTGGAAGGGCAGTGGAGCAGACGGGATTTGAACTGGTGCTCAGTGTAACCTGCTACACCACACCAGCCTGTGAATAGATGTCTTTAACCTCCATCTATAGAGTGGGCATCTAGAGCTGAGCAGGATGAGGCCTCTGTCTGAAGAAACTGCTTTCGATGGCGGATCTGGAATTAAAGTTCATTTCATTTGGTTTTCACAGCCCCTGCTCACTTGGCCACATTGCCTGGCCTTTGCCAATCAAATACGGGGTTGCCATGCACTTGCCTAATCCTCTCCCAGGCTGATCTTTTGACTTCTGAAGGGAGTGAGACAGTCTCAGCTGCTAGGTCCCTTCTGGAACATTTTCCAGGTCCGTGCTGGTCCTTGCAGGGTGGCCAAGAGAAAGGGTCATGGGATAGGAAGTCAGGGGGACTGGAACTAACCCAATTTGGTAAATGGAGATCTATAAAACATTTGGAGTTTGGGCAGGGATTTGGTTTTGCTTCTCATTGTACCCCAGTGCTCAGCAGGGTGCCTGGGACAGCACAGAGGGTCAGTAAAGAACAAGCAAAGTTCAACTAGGGAGCCTTCATATTTGGTTGAGCTTCTGGTAGAAGCTGCAACTGAGGCAAAGGTGGTCAGGGAGGGGGAAAAGCGTTGATCCCTAGGTGTGCATGTATCTGGCCTTGGACAAAGGGTCAGCTGGCCACCTCCTGCTTGTGGAGGCACTGAGTCTAATGGAAGGGACACCCACTCTATGGTCAGCAATCCCAGGTCAGAATTCTTTCTCTGTCACTTGGTTATGTATTCGTGGGCACTTTCCTTAACCTCTGTGAACTTCAGTTTTCTTACATGTGAAATGGGCAGAATGATAGTATCACACAGGTTTGTTGTGGAAACTAAATAAATCCGTGCAAGTGGCTGGCACTCAGAAATCGTATTCGTTGTACTTGAATTAGATTTGAGATACAGAGCTATCTATCAGAAACATATATTCTCACCTCTTTCTGGATTGGAATCATCCTACAACCTGCTCTTTAAAATATGGTGATGAGACAAAGGGTGAATAACTCACTTGTGGTGGCGCTAACTCTGTCTTGACTACTGCCTCTGTTAATACTGCTCCTCCCACATAGAATTTTATCTCTCCTCTTCTGAATACATCCTCAAGGACATACTCAGGTCTCACCACTTCCAGGAAGCCTTCAGTGATTAAGTTGTGACCATACAACCTTACAATTGAGAGTGTAGTGTTCTGTGTTGTTTTCTGTTTTACACATCTGTGATTCTCATTTTGAGCATGTGTTCCTTGGAGGCAGAAATTCTGTCTTTGTGCCTTCATCTACAACTGTAAAATGATGTTCAGTAGAAGACAGGAGGTCAGCAAACAGACGAGACACAGTAGAAAGGACCAAGACCATTCCTTGAGGTCATGATTCAGGGAGAGTATTTTGCACAACAGAGATAACGCATCTACGACTTTGTGTGTGGTGGCAATGCTCATGCGAATTGGCCTTCCCAATGGGTAGGTGGGCTTTGGTGTGTCCCCCAAGGATTCCCAGAGCTGCATGTTGCCCTGAGTCCTGTAGCCTTGCAAAAAGGTCTTCAGGTTGATCAGTCCAGGGCTCTGGCCACCCACCTGCTGGCTGGTACTCTCAGTGGTGTCTCTTGGCTCTCATGTACTGGGTTCTCAGAAGCAGAATCAAAACAGCTTTCATCAGCTTGTGTTCCCGACTTCTGTTCAGCCTGTGGTCTGAGCTGAGGTTCCCTCCCTGAGGACTGTCCTTTCGACCCCTCTCAAGAGGGTCAACCCATCAGACTCCTCTCCTTACAACTGGTGATCCCTGGAGGTGACCCCGCAGCCACCCATGAGGCCGAGCCGATTCCAGGCTCCTCCAGATCTGCAGGGTACTCCTCCTGCCACTGCTGTCTGCCCTGCTCTTTGCTACACTGCTTTCTGAATGACTCATAACTAACACTTCCTGTCAACAAAAACAAACACCCAGAGAGAGGCTCAAGGGCCCTCCTTGGTTAAACAATTCTTGAAATTGAACTGGGAGGCAAAACCCATTACACAAAGGGCTTTGCAGGGGGAGAGGGGAGGAGAAAAGCCAGAATAAACATAAGATGATCCAAACAACCAAAGGGACTTGGGGAAGCACACAGTGTTAGGTAGGTCAGCTCATGCCTGCATCGGGTGGGGCAGAAACCCTTGGCACAATGGCTCGTGCCTTCTCCACTCTGGCCATTAAAGCTTGGCAGAGTCTTTCCAGGCTCAGGGGAATAGCCATCCACTCTGGGGAGACCCTTTGCCTCACTGGCTAGATTAGCCCTGGCTGTGGGGCTGCAGGTCACCTCCCAGTGTCATCAGGAAATGCAGAGTGTGGACATGGGAGGCAGTAAGACCTGGTTGTGAATGCTGCTTTGCTACTCGCTATTCTTACAGCCTTAGGCAAACTCCTTAATCTTGGTGAATCTCAGTTTCTTCATCTGTTAAATGGGTATAAAGCCTAACCAGAAGATTGCTGTGAGGCTTAGAGATGATAGATGCACAGTGCTGAAACATAGGAAGCACTGCCTAACAGCTAATCTTGGTTTCTCTTTCTGACAAGCTTTCTGGGTCTAGTGTAAGGAAATTGAGATGAATTCAGGACTTCTCCATTGGACCACTATGGGACAGAGAGTGCAGTCTTAGTGTGGTCCTGATGTGGTCTCTCATCTGATGGACTCACATCTCCAGTCTTCAGGCCAGATGCTTGCCAGCATCCAGCAATATCACACCCTGGAATCCAGGCCACTGATTTCTGGTCATGATGGCCTTTGCTGCCCTTCTCACCAACCTGAAGCTAGGCAGGACTGCCCATAAATCTTTGGACAATTGCCTGGTGCTCCAGACCCTGGTATGCTGACCAGAGAGCAGGCATAGCTCCTGTTGGGCTCAACATGTGCACCATCAGCTTCCCAGGCAGACAAAGGGACACAACTGTCCTGTAGGCTGCAGAGGAAGGCACTGGGCTTGTGGGAAAAGTCTTAGAAAAGAGATCTTGCCATGAGCCGTGGCTGCATGACCTACAGCAGGGTGAAGACCACTGATGAGCATTTCTGGAGGGGCACATTCCACTTCCGTGCAAGAACGCCCTCTCTGCACCTTCATATCTTCACCCTCATTGTCCTTCTCTAATTTGGCCACAAGTGGTTGCACATGGGTGAATGTGTGGTTGTTTAGCTCAGTAACACATCAACATGTTGTGTAATCAAACCCATCTTAGAAAGAGGAAGAAGTGATGGGGCCGGCGCTGTGGTGTAGCAGGTAAAGCTGCCACCTGCATCCCATATGGGCGCCGGTTCGAGTCCCAGCTGTTCCACTTCCAATCCAGCTCTCTGCTATGGCCTGGGAAACCAGTAGAAGATGGCCCAAGTCCTTTGGCCCCTGTACCTGCGTGAGAGACCCGAAAGAAGCTCCTGGCTCCTAGCTTTGGATCAGTGCATCTCCAGCCGTTGCGGCCATTTGGGGAGTGAACCATTGGATGCAAGTCTCTCTCTCTCTCTGCCTCTGCCTCTGCCTTTCTGTAACTCTGCCTTTCAAATAAATAAATAAATCTTTAAAAAAGAAAAACAATAAAAAGGAAGATTTGTTTTTTCCTTAACTTCTTTTAGAGTAAACATATCTGAACGAACCAACCACTGACCCCAATGACCAATTTCCACCAACAATCAAGATGTTCAGTGGACAATCAGTTAAGTAATTCTCAAAAGACGATTTCCTGGACAAGACTTATGACTGTCTGGGTGTATTCACATCACAAAAGCCTTCCTGCACTGTATTGCTACATTAATCCTGTGAAGTCCTAGTGAAGTAGACAGTGCTTTTTGCATAGAAGCAAATAAGTTGCTCAATGTTGCCTAGTCAGCAAGTGTCAGGCTTGGGAGAAGAAGCCAGGTCTTCTGGCTCCTTCTATAAAGGTTTGTTCAGAAAAGGAGTGGGTTGCGTTGGGAGCACTACAGACCCAAACACGGACCAGAGGACTGTAGATTTGATTATTTAAGACCCCTGAAAGCATTTTCCTCTATTACTGGTAAGAGCAGAAGTTGGCAGAATTTTTAGGAGTCTAATTTGGCGATATGCATCAAAAACTTTAAATATGCCTATATGCTTTGACCATTTTCCTTTCTTGAACAAATAATCAGAAAAAGGGCACAGGTTAGGAAGTCAAACATAGTAGTACCATGTGACTCAGCAATTTCTCTCCCAGGTATATACCCAATAAAATGAAATTATATGTTCACATGAAAAGAGTGCATGTGGATGTTTATATGCTGCATTGTTTATAATGCATGAAATGTTAAAACAGTCCAATGCTGAATGGATAAATAAAATGTGGTATATTATTCAGCAATGAAAAAAATGAAATATTGATCGATGCTACCACATGGATGACTCTTGAAAACACTGTGCTAAATGAAAGGACCCAGTCATAGAAGGCTACTTCCTACATGATTCCACTTAGATGAAATGTTTGGAATAGGCAAATACGTAGAGACAAAAAGTAAGGTTGCTTAGGGCTGGAGTAAGAAGGTGGCGTAGCACTGGTGGAGGAAAGTAGGAGACTGACTACTGATGGACATGACTTTATTTTAAGGGGAGCTAAAATATTCTAAAAATAGACAGCGGTTATTACATAACACTATGAATACACTAAAATATTGAATTGTACACTTCAATGGGTGAATTCTATGGTATGTGATTTTTATCTTAATAAAGCTGTTTTAAGAAAAAGGAGCTGTGAAGATGTTCTCAGCATTTGTTATAGTAATTACAAAATACTTGAAACAATCTAGATCACTAAGAAAAAGTAATAATTAAATGTTTCTGGCACATCCATAGTTGAGATACAAAGAATGAAAGATGTTGGGGTTGGCATTGTGGTATAGTGGATTAAGCCGTGGCCTTTGATGCTGGCATCCCATATGGACACCAGTTCGAGTCGCAACTGCCCCACTTCTGATCCAGCTCCCTGTTAATGCACCTGGGACTCTGCCTAGCCCTGCCCATTTGAGGAGGGAACTAGCAGATGGAAGGTTTCTCTCTCTCTCTCTCTCCCTCTCTCTCTCTCTCACTCCCTCTCTGTAACTCTGCCTTTCAAATACATAAATGATTTTTTTTAAAAAGAAAGATTTAGACTGAGAAAATGTTCATGATATATTATTGTTTTTTAAGTTTTTAAGCTTTTTATTCAATGAGAAAGAAGCATAGGAGAGTGAGGGCCCTATCTAAAGAGAGAGGGAAATCTGGATTCATATCGAGTACCAGGAGCCAACCATGTGGAGGAGCATGTAGGCCAGGAAGCATGAGGCAGGTGACCCCAAAGGCCACATGCCCTGGAGGTGCAGGGAAGCATGGCCCTGCAATGGCAAAAGGCAAAAAAAAAAAAAAACAAAAAAAAACAAAAAACAAAAACCAGTGGAGCCCACCGTATCCCAGGCCTTTAATCCACTTCCAAAGGGGAGGTGGTTAATTAACCTGATTGGTCGGTGATGATACATTATTAAAACTTATGGAATCCTAAATGTTTGTATAATGTGATCCAAATTTATTTTTTATTTTAAAACATTTTATTTTGGTATAACTGTTGATTCACATGCAACTTCAGCTGCAAATGTGTCTGGGAGGCAGCAGATAATTGCCAAAGTACTTGGGGTCCTACCACCCATGTGGGAGACTGGGGCAGAGTTCCCGATTGCTGGCTTTGGCCTGGCCTAATCCTACATGTTGCAGGTATTTGGGGAGTAAACCAGCAAATAGAACATCTCTCCATCTCTCCCCCTCTCTCTGTCACTTACGTTACCTTTCAAATCAACCAATAAATCTTAAAAAGAAAGAATGCAGAGATACTGAGTATTCTACCAATTTCCCAAGGGTAGTATATTTTGCAAAACGGCAATACTTTTTTACAGCCAGGGTGGCAATGATACAGTCAAGATACCCAACATTTCCATCACCACAAACATTCCTTGTGTTACATTTTTATAGCTCACATAATTCCTGCCGGTCCCCATTCCCACCTTAACCCCTGGCAATCATAAATCTGTTCTCCATCTCCGCAATTTTGCCATTTCAAAATTGCTGTAAATTGTCATAAATGGAATCATACGGTTGCAACCTACTGGGATTTTTGTTTCTAGCCAGCATCATGCTCTGGAGGTTCTCCCAAGTTGTTATGTGAAATAATAGTTTATTTCTCTTTATTCACAGTAATGCTCTCTGATATGGATGTAAACAGTTTGTTTAGCCACTGAACGACACCTGGAGTGCTTCTAGCTTTTGATTATTACTAATAAAGTTACTATAAACATTTGTGTACAGGTTTTAAAATTTTTTAATTTTTATTTTAATAGAAGGTTTTATTTTTCTGCAATAAATGCCTAGAAGTACAATGGTTGGATCATATGGAATTTTCAGATTTATTTTTTTAGAAGGAACTCATAAATTATTTTCCAGACTGGCTGGACCATTTTACATCCCCATCAGCAATTTTGGAGTGATCTAGTTTCTCTGCTTTTTCAACAGCATTTGGTGGTATTGCTATTTTTTACTTCAGTCATTTTGGAGGTGTATAGTGATACCTCATTGAGACTTTAATTTGCATTTTCCTAATGAATAATAATGTGAGTTATCTTTTCATGTGCTTGTGTATTCATTCATCCTCTTTGCCGAAATGTCTAATTGGATTTTTTTTTAATTTACTGTTGAGTTTTGAGAGTTCTTTATATATATATATATATATATATACACATATACATACACACACACACATATATATATATATATTTTAGTTACTAGTCCTTTGTTCAATATGTGGTTAGTAAATATTTTCTCCCAGTATCTAGGTTGAATTTTCATTTCTTCACAGAATTTTCCATGGAACAGTAGTTATTAATTTTGATGAAGTCTAATTTGTTGATTTTTCCCTTTATTGATAGTGTTTCAGGTGTTCAGTGTAAGAACTCTGTCTAGCCCAGATTCCAAAGATTTTTCTCTATTTTTTTACTAAAGGTTTGTAGTTTTACATTTTACTTCTAAGTCTATGTTCTATTTTGAGTGACTTTCTGCAAGAGATGTTAGGCTTAAGTTGGAATTTATGTATGTGTTTATTTATTTTTCTATGGGTACCCAATAGCTCCAGTATTATTTGCTTAAAGATTATCTTTTTTTTCATTGAACTGCTTTTGCATCTTGTCAAATATAGATCGGACTTATTTATGTGGCTATACCTCTGTGTTCTCTTATTCTATTCCTTTGTTCTGTTTATCTATCTGTATCACAGCCATACTGTTTTAATTAGTGTAGCTTTATAGTAATCTTTCAAATTTGGTGCATTGATTCTTCTCATATGATTTTTCTTTTGCAAAAGTGTTTTCAGGGCCGGCGCTGTGGCTCACTTGGCTAATCCTCCGCCTGCGGCGCCAGCACCCTGGATTCTAGTCCCGGTTGGGGCAGCGGGTACTAGTTCCGGTTGCTCCTCTTCCAGTCCAGCTCTCTGCTGTGGCCCGGGAGGGCAGTGGAGGATGGTCCAGATGCTTGGGTCCCTGCACCTGCATGGGAGACCAGGAGGAAGCACCTGGCTCCTGGCTTTGGATCGGCACAGCACCCACTGTAGCGGCCATTTGGGGAATGAACCAATGGAAGGAAGACCTTTCTCTCTGTCTCTCTATCTCACTGTCTACCTGTCAAATAAAAAAAAAAGTGTTTTTGTACCAAAACAAACTTATCTTTTAATTCCATGATTTGGAATATATATTACATAAGTATGTATGAGCACATATTATTAAGTTCTATTTGGTAATAAAGAAAGGATTTTGCAACTATTTTCTTGGTTCTCCTTATTTTTTGTGCACTTTTTATTCACTTTTGGTGTCAGGAAAATAAAACAAATTGGGAATTACTCCCTTCTATTTTCCAGAAGTGATTGTGTAGGATTGGTATTAGTTCTTTTAAAAATGTTTAACAGAATTTTCCAAAGAAACCACCAGGCCTGGAGATTTCCTTTATGGGAATTTCAAAATTACAAATCAAAAAATTTTTTTTCTCTATTTCAACTATTTTCTTATCTTTTTTTTAAGATTTATTTATTTATTTATTTTAAAGTCAAGAGTTACAGAGAGGAAGAGGCAGAGAGAGAAAATGAAGTCCTCCAATCCAGTGGTTCACTCCCCAGATGGCTGCAATGGCTGGAGCTGAGCTGATCCAAAGCCAGGAGCCAGGAGCCTCCTTCAGGTCTCCCATGTGGGTGCAGGGGCCCAAGGACTTGGGCCATCTTCTACTGCTTTCCTAGGCCACAGCAGAGAGCTGGATTGGAAGTGGAGCAGCTGTGTCTCAAACTGGCGCCCACATGGGATGCTGGCACTGCAGATCGGGGCTTTAATCCACTGTACCACAGCACTGGCCCCTAAAATTACAAACTGAAGGAGCTGACGTTTAGCCCAGTGGTCAAGATGCCTACACCGACACCGGTGCCTGGGTTTGATTCTCAGTTCTGAATCCTCACTCCAAAAAAAAATCACAAGTCTAATATCTTTAATAGTAATAGAATATTCAAATTATGTATTTCATATTTGCTGAGTTGTAGTTTGGGTTTTTCCACGAATTGTTCTACTTCATAAATCATCAAATTTGTGTGGGTAAGGTTGTTAGAAAAAGGATCCATAAGATGAAAAAATCCAATCTTCTTCACTCTAATAGAATCACCACCATAACTTGTGCACACAGCTTGAACATTTTCAGAGTAGTTTAATAAACATTGGATTTGGCTTATTTAGTACAACAGTTCTATAAAGTGGGATTATTATTATTTGCAGTCTATAAATTCTAAAAATAACTCTCGTGAAGATTAAGCATCCCATTAATATCCTTTGGATTTTTGTAGGATCTGTGATGATAGCCCCTGTTTTATTGCTGATTCTTTGTCCTTCTTGTTAGAGGTTTGTTAATCTTATTGTTTATTAAAAACTAGCTATTTGGGGCCCGCACTATGGCTCAGTGGTTTAATGCCCTGGCCTGAAGCACCAGTATCCTATATGGGGAATGGTTCCAGACCCGGCTGCTCCACTTCCCAATCCAGCTCTCTGCTATGCCCTGGAAAAGCAATAGAAGATGCCCTAAATCCTTAGGCCCCTGCACCCATGTGGGAGACTCAGAAGAAGTTCTTGGCTCCTGGCTTCAGATTGGTGCAGCTCCAACTACTGTGGCCAAATGGGGAGTGAAGCAGCGGATGGAAGGCATCTCTCTTTGCCTCTCCTTTCTCTGACTTCCAGTTTACTTAATGATCATAAAGTCATATATATTCTAAAAATTGAATTCACACCATATATACACTTTATAATTTATATTTTTATATAACAGCATATCATGAACATCTTCCTTTACACAAAGATAGATCATATTCTGGGCCACAGAAAGAATTGCAACAGTCAAAGGAATTTAAGTCTTACAGAATTTATTCTCCAATCATATGGAATCAACTAAAAATCAATAGCAGAAAAATAATAAGAAAATCTAAAAGCACTCAGAAACTAAGAACAAGCTTCTAAATAATGCATAGATCAAAAAGGAAGTCTCAGATATTTTTAAGTACATTGAACTGAATGAAAATGAAATGACAACAAATTGAAATTTTTTGGGACATAGATAAAATAGTACCAAGAGAAAATTTATAGCACAAAATGAATATATTAGAAGAGGGGAAAAACTTCAAATCAATAATCTAAGCTCCCAAATCAAGAACCTAAAAATTAATTAAATAAGTCCAAAATAAGTAAAGAATAAGTAGCCAAAATTCAATGAAAAATGCAACAGGAAAACAACAGAGAACACAAATGAAAGAAAAAGCTAGTTTTTAAAAAAGGTTTATTTATTTATTTTAGAGGTAGAGTTACAGACAGTGAGAGGGAGAGACAGAGAGAAAGGTCTTCTGTCCCCTGGTTCACTCCCCAAATGTCCTCAACAGCCGGAGATGCACTGATCCGAAGCCAGGAGCCAGGAGCTTTTTCCAGTTTCTTCAAATAATTGTGTCTGTGGACAAGGCTCTCCATAAATGGCAGTTTTTAAGGTATTTCTGGAAATGCTTGAGTATAATCTGGATTTTCTATCAAGGTTCTAATTTCTAATGTTCCAACCTATTTCTTTCTAATAAAAAATACTCCTTGCACTATTTAATCTCATTTCTGGTTAGCAAACTATGAATGCAATATCAAGTTAAAAGCTTTACACACACGGAGGAGAAAAATCCTCAAATGTCTGCCATGCATCTTACTAGAAATTCTTTCCCTCTGTGTAAGGTATGCGATTGTATCCACAGAGGGCATGATTTAATCAAACTCCCAAGAACCAGGCTATTAGTTTTATGACCCTCATTTCCCAATGCCAGGAAGGGGTGAGGCCTGCAGGGTATGTCAGGGAGGGAAGAGAGGCTTTGGTGGTGACTGATCTTCCTCCAGTGTTACTTCATTTTAAAGTGCTTTTCCTTGCCTGTCCCGACTCTTCCTCCATTGCTGAACTGATTCCTAAGAGGATGGCTACATTATCTCTCTCCCGTCCTCTCCTTGATAATCTCCAGTCTTCCCTTCTGGCCTTCTGCCCATCTTTGGCCTACAGTCCCTTGATTTAGAAGTTTCTGTTCTCTCCATTTGTATTAGGGTTCTCTAGAAAGAATCAATAGGATATAGATATGGATACATAGATATGTAAATATATAAATAAATAAGGGGGGTTTATAGGCTTATGGGATTATGGAGGCTGAGAATCTCAAGACAGGCCATCTGCAGCTGGTTATTCTGTGATGCCGGAACCATGGCTCAGTCCCAAGCCTGAAGGTCTCAGAATTTAGGATGTCAATACTGAAATTCTAGAGTCAGAGGCCAAATGCCTGAGAACCTGGGAGGCGGTGGGAGGGGTATGTAAGTGCTGGTGCTCAAAAGTTTGAGAACCTAAAGTGCTGTTGTCCAATGGCAATAGAGGAAGAATGTACCCCCCAGGTGGGGGAGGACATCACTCCTTTGTTCT
Organism: Oryctolagus cuniculus; assembly: GCF_051225735.1. NCBI lineage: Eukaryota > Metazoa > Chordata > Mammalia > Lagomorpha > Leporidae > Oryctolagus > Oryctolagus cuniculus. The sequence goes on along the minus strand of NC_142879.1, from coordinate 79,605,322 downwards.
CTCTGGGCCCCTAACTGATTGGAGGGCTTCCACCTACATTGAGGGTGGGTCTTTCTCACTCAGCCCATTGATTCACCTGCCAATCTCCTTGGTTCTTGGAAACAACCTCATGGCTACATCCAGGGGTAATGCTTTACTAGTTCTCTAAATAATCTTTAATCCAGTCAAGTTACCACCCAGACTTCACTGTCACCACACCTAGGTGGTAATCTCTAAATCCATCCTTTCTTCTGTGGGTAGTGTTTTCTTGATTAAAGGAGGCGTGGCCCAAGCTTTTCTCTGGATGTTCCAAGAGATTCCAGATTCTGTCTACTCAGTGAACTCCAAGCCATGCTTCAAGACTAGGGGAAATGCCACCTCTCTCACAGACCGCTATTCAGTCAATATGTAGCATTTACTGACAATTAATCATCTTCTGCCAACTAGATGTTCCCTCCTTTGCAATCTTAGGAGAGTTGGTGCATATTTACTTATACATTGTGCTTATATTATTACACGTCCTTCATCACCCAGGACTGTGAGCTCCTTGCATTCAAGGACTTTCTACATTTGTTATTTTTATTGTAGTAAATACATAACATAAAATTTGTCAATTTAAGTGTACAATTACATGGCACTAAGTATATTCTCAGTGTTGTTCAATTATTCATTCCCAGAACTTTTTTTAAAAAAGATTTATTTATTTGAAAGATAGAGTTACAGAGAGAGGAGAGAGAGATATCTTTCATCTGTTGGGTCACTCTCCAAATGACTGCAATGGCCAGGGCTGGTGTAGGCTGAAGCCAGGATCCAGGCAGGGTGGCAGGGGTCCAAGCACTTGGGTCATCTTCTGCTGCCTTCCAAGTGCATTAGCAGAGAGCTCTATCAGAAGTGGAGCAGCTGGGACACGAACTGCCACCCATATGGGATGCTGGCATTGCAGGCAGTGACTTAACCCACTATGCCACAATGCTGGCCCCCATTTCCAGACTTTTACATCATCACAATATATCATCTCTATCTATTAAAACATAATTCCAGGGTTGGTTGTCTCTAAATACCAAATGGGCGGTTTTGGAATGCTAAATCTTATCTGGTTCACCTCTGGCAGTGATTGTTGACACATATATTAGTTTCAGTGGCTTAGGAACATGGGAAAGGCTTAGCTATGTGGATCTAGCTCAGGGTCTCTCATGAGATTGCAGTCCAAGTATTGCCAGGGGTTAGAATCACTTGAAGGTTACGGATCAACTTCCAATCTCACTTATGTGGTTGTTGGCAGTTGTCAGCTACTTAATCAAAGATCACTATTATTTGCCATAAGGGCCTCTACATAGGCTGCCTGAGTGTCTCTTCAGTGTGGCAACTGGTGCCCCCTAGAGCAAGTGATATGTGAGAGAGGAGGCAAGCCTAAGGTGGAGGCTATCGTCTTTAATAATCTAATCTCAAAAGTGATATACACCAGTACTTCTACTATATCCTATTGGTTATATAGACCAACTGGGGTCAACATTGGAAAGGACTTCAAAGCAGCATGAATACCAGGAGGTAGGGATCAAGGGGTTCTTCTGGAGGCTATCATAGACTTTAATCTCCTACTCCATTAAATATTCCCTTGTCAAGATCATCAGTAACCCTCATGTTACTAAATCTGGTGTCTAATTCTCAGTCCTCATAAGACCTGTCATAGAGCTCCCTTTGTCTAAATACTCTCTCCCTCTCTCTTTTTAAAGATTTATTTATTTATTTGAGAGGTAGAGTTACAGAAAAGAGAGAAAGAGACAGAAAGGTCTGCCATCCACTGGCTTACTCCCCAAAGGTCCTCAATGGCCGGAGCTGGGCAGACCCAAAACCAGAAGCCAGGAACTTCCCCGACATCAGTGCAGAAGCCCAAGAACTTGGACAATCTTCCACTGCCTTTCCAGATCATAAGCAGAGAGCCAGATTGGAAGAGGAGCACCTGGGAGATGAACCGGCACCCATATGAGATCCCATCTCCACAGGCAGAGGCTTAACCTACTATGCCATAGTGCTGGCCCCAATACTTTCTTTTCTTGGAGCTATCGTTTGAATATTCCCTCCAAAACTCAGGTTGAAATTTAATTTAATTGACATTGCAATGATATTAAATAGAGGTTAGACATTTAACAAGTGATTAGGTCATGGGAGTACCAACCTTCCGAATGGAATAAAGCCATTATGGTGGAAGCAGGTTACTTATCACAGGAGAGGGTTTATACTAAAAAGATTGAATTTGGCCTGCTTTCCTCTACCTTCTCTTGCTTGCTTTCTTGCCTTTCTCATCTCTTATGATGCAGCGTGAAGGTTTTCACCAGACACCAGCACCTGCTCTTGAACTTCCTAGCCTCCAGAATCATCAGCCCAATAAATTTCTATTATTTACCGACCATCTAGTCTCAAGCATTCTGGTACAGTAGAAAAAATGGAGAAGGATGCCTGGCTTCCGGTACTTTCATGATTTACTTGTGCCCTCCTCTTATCACCTTCAAACTGTGGTGTAATAGAATTTACTTAGTCATAGATAATCATCTAAGCTCCTTGAGGACAAGGATTTTTTGTTTGCTATTATAGCTATTATTGTACCAGCTCAGTGCCAGGCATGTGGTAGGCCCTGAATTTTTCTGGGGGGAAATAAAGTATTTCTTCTAAAACTGTTCAGAAATAAAATTGAACCTTGAGAAACGGGTCTTCTGGGCAATATGAATTTTATTTACAACTTTAGCTGGGCCATATCTGGACTTTTCTGGAGGGATGTGTATAAGTTCAGGCTGGATTGTTCCAGGTCTCTTGGAGAAGAAAATCATGCTTAGTTGAGTCCTGATCCGCAACAGTGGCTTTTCGAGACCTTAATACTGCAGGACAGGTTGGGCTGTTGGTATTTTCACCAGCTACACCAGTAATATTTCAATCTTCACAGGACTAAGATGTCTAGAACTTTTAATTCAAAGAAACCAAAGAAAACCCCATGTAATGAGAGAGCTCCACAGCCTCCCTTCCTTTGGGACACTGGTCATGCCTGAAGTCTGGGTGGTTCCTTAACTTTTTGGGTTGAAGGGACTTTGCTATGGACTGAATGTTGGTGTCCACCCAGATTCATATGTTGAAGCCACAATCCCCAATGTGACTGTATTTGGTGGTATGAACTTAATGGAGGTAATTAAGATTAAATAATGTCCTAAGGATGGGGCCCTGATCCAGCAGGATTGATGTTCTTATAATAGACACAAGAGAGCTTGCCCACTGTCTGCCATGTGAGGACATGACAAGATAGCAGCTGTTTGTGAGCAAGGAAGAGGGCCCTTGCCAGGACTTAAACCCTGCTGATACCTTGATCTTGCTTGTTCCAGCCTCTAGAACTGTGAGAGATACATGTCTGTTGCTTAATCTACCCAGTGTGTGGTATTTCTTACGGCAGCCTGAGCAGAGGTAAGACTGGGCTTGGTGCCTTTCACAGCTACTCTGTCTCCATTGTGTGTAAGCCCTCATACCACCTAGCCCTCACCATCCAGGTCAGGAAATCTCATTCTCCTTGGATATCCTGACTGTCCCTGAAGTTCTGGCTTTGCTCAGGGTGTTCCTCTTAAGCTGTCCCCTTTCCCCTTCTAATTTTTCAGAACTGTCCTCCCTTCAAGTCAGCCCAGCTCTCCTCTTCCACAGTGCTCTCTGGTTCTTCCAGCTTGAGCTGGGCTCTGCTTCCTCTGACCTGGTACATTTGTAGTTAGAAGCCTTCATTCATTACTTTGATATCCTCTACTTGTTTGCAGTGATGATTTTGTGTCCATACAACCTGCAGACTGAGTTTTTTAAGGCAAGAACTTTGCTTTCCTCTTCATAGTTCATTGAGAATGTTCCAGTAGAACTTGTTAACTGGATGATAAGCATACAGAGTGTAGGCTTCTGTAGAGAGTCAAACAAAAGCAGATGAAATGGAAAAATAAAAAGAGAAAGGATCCTCAAACAACTGGAATGTGCTCTCCTCTTGGCTCCCACCTTGTGTCTGAGCTGTAGGAAATAACAGGGAACCTTCTCCTTGAGGGTAGTTCTCATGAACACAATAGCAGGAGGCCCTTGGTTGATGGCCTTACTCCTGCTTGCTCTGCAGTCTGAAAGGAAAAGCGTACTCAAGAGATTTCATGGCACAGGAAGGAACATGACTTGCAATAAGGCTATGTCCTAAGAACAAACAAATTCTTTAACAATTAGTGAATAAATGAGGGAAATAATGTTCAGATAGCATGGAGTTTGAGTTGCATTTGGAAAGAAGTGGAAGAGCCTGGGGAAAGACAGAATCTGGAGTAAAAGAAATCAAAGACACAGGCACAATAGTTAGAGAAAGAGCTTAGAGATAAATAAGGAGAGAAAAAGAGGAGCAAGATACTTAGAAGTAGAGATGGCCATGACTGCAAGAGGGGATAGGGAGAAGAGAGAGAGAGGTGAAGAGGAGAAAGAAAAGTAAGGAAAGAAGAGATAGTACAGGAGAGGAAAGGAAAGAAGAAGCTGAGCTCTATGGGCCTTCAGAAGCAAAGAACGGAAAGAGAGCAGTGAAAAGATTTACCAAGAGAATTGAAGACAGTGAGGATTAGAAGTAGAAAATGGACAGCATGAAAAGTCTGGCAGAGAAAAGTCCAAGCAGTAGTGAAATGGGGGGAGGGGGACCATGGAGAGGAAGAGAGGAGGTCAGATCTAAAAATAGAAGAAAGGAATTAGCGTCACAGCATCTTTTATTGGCATTTATCGAGGAGCCTGATTTAAGTGTGTTTATGACTCTTGAACACAATATGAGGCAACGTAAGTCGTGGAATGTAGATAATTGAGATGACTTCTCTTTGTTCACCACAGGGAAAAATGTGAATCAAGATTACTCAAGGGGCCAGCGCTGTGGCATGGTGGATATGGCCGCTGCCTGTAGTGCTGGCATCCATATGGGTGCCAGTTCAAGTCCTGGCTGCCCCGTTTCCAATTCAGCTCTCTGCTATGACCTGGGAAAACAGTAGAAGATGGCTCAAGGCTTGGGCCCCTCCACCCACATGGGAGACCTGCAAGAAGCTCCTGGCTCCTGGCTTCGTGTTGACTCAGATCCAGCTGTTGCAACCATCTGGGGAGTGAACCAGGGCATGAAAGACTTCTCTCTCTCTGCCTCTGCCTTTCTGTAGTTCTGCCTTTCAAATAAATAAATAAACCTTTTAAAAAAAAAGATTGCTCAAAAGGCTGAATATAGTTAGATGCTCACAGTATTTAGCCCTTTACCCAAGTATGTGTTGATCATGATAAAAATCTAGCTCAGGCTTCTGTTTTGAGCCCTCTCTTGTAGCACTCCTTCCACAGTGTGTTCACATAGGTATATGTTTTCATAATATCTATGTTAATTATAATCAGTCTGGACTGCTGTCTCTTCCCACTCTATCTGAGGCTGCTTGCATCATTTCATGTACCGTTAAATAATCTCCGAATGTCCTGATATAGACATGGTTTGGGAGTATTTCAACCACCCATTAGCATCATGGCATACAATCCACAGCCTGTGGTCTCATTGCCACGCAAATGTACCCCATGGTGCTGGACCCCAGAAATTTGGGGGAAAAAAAAGAGAAATAAGGTTGAAATGTGTACAGCTAGGAGCCAAACCATATAAAATGGCAAGTGGAGGATTTAGTTTTTATCAAGGCCGAATCACAACTGAAGTTCTTACCTACTGGAAATATAATGGAACTTACACAATTACGAATGCACCACACATATTTTTTGTTCTTCCTTGGATTCCATGACCAATATTTGAGATACTGGAGTTTCAAGATGTGTGTGACACATTTGTTTGTGCCATTGCACTAAACGTTAGCTACCTGGAGTCAAGAAGCTCTCTATGCCTAGTAACCAGCATAGTGCCTGTCACATAGCAGATCTTCAATAGATAATTGTGAGGTTGATAAATAAATGAATGAGTAAATGAAATATGCGTTGAAATAAGCATGTGCTTGTTCACCCTCTGAACACCACCAATGCAGCTTTGTCTCCAGGTGAGCAGAAGCTCTAGTGATGAAGATATAACCACCTATGAGGGAATTTTCCCTTTTTCCCATGTACTTCTGTCTCTTCCAGCAAGTTCATTATTTAGAAATAAAAAATGCTGAAGGGACTGGCTTCCAGCATCACATTCCATTTGCCTTGTTGAAGTCCTGTGTTCTAGGGACGTTCTTTTTAGCTGTTCTCTGTAGTTTCATGATGTCCCCATAACATTTTTTTTAAAAGAGGACTTGGTTGTTGCAAAACCTCTTAGTGTATTTTTGTACCCTTTTAGTGGAAATCTCTGTCTGGCAAGAGAACTAAAGTTTCCTCACAGGTTTTGGGTTACAAACAGAGTTTTACTCAATCCCCCGCATCTCCTTTGGGAACACTTTTATTTTTTTTAAATTGTGACTGTGCAGAACTGGGACTTGCATAAGACTTCCAAGACTCTGGATTAAAGCACTGAAAACCCTCTTTTAAAATTAGGGCAGTTTGGCTAAGAATTTTTATTTGGATAGTTTAGTTCTTGGAAATGCAATAAGTATCTCTTGGGATGTTTGCACAAAGCTTTCATGCATAACTTTAGGCATTTACTAATTCATGGTCAGTGTGATAGGGAGAGTTCTCTGCACAGAGCACTGTGATAGGGACTTCAAGAAGTACAAAGACGCCTTTTATTCTGTAAAGGCAAGGCTCCCATGCAGGTTAAATTTTCTCCAGTTTGGTTTCCTCTCTAAAGATCTCCAAATCTGTGCTATTGTGAAATTCTTCTTGAAGTCTGATCAAAATCTTCTCTTCTGATGTTTAAGACTGCTTTTTTGTTTGAAGCCATTAGATTTTTACTGGAAAAGGAGAACTTCTGCCTAATCTCCCTTTCTGAACTGGAAGACCTTAATCCAATCACCATGAAGTGTTTTCTTTCCCAAGCAAAAGAATCACAATTCTTTAACTTGGGCTTCTGCCTCTTTCCTTCCTTTAGTGGTGGTGATAATGAGAGACAGAATATGTTGGAGAAGAGTTTACAATCTCTAGCCAGGCTGATTACACAGTCTGGGTTGTTACAATCTCTTTCCCAACTAGAACTATTGTCTTGGCTGGGACAGCCCAGGGATAGGTCTAGGGCTTCATGTCTGCTGTGGACAGGGACAAGTTGAAGACCAGGTGTCCCAGCCTGGCTGATGGTCCTGTAGGGGGTGACACGTTGTTTGGTGTCTGGGTTTTCTCAAATCTGAGAACAGGACTGCTAAGACTGGAGCAGTCACCCCCACATCCATGGTGTAATCTGACAATATCAGCAGTAATTTCTGGACAAAGAAGTTCACAAAAAACAAAGACAAAGTTGTGTTAACAGGCTGGGTGGAAACAGACACCAGCCCATCGACTAAGATTCTGCTTTGATCTCCAGTGTGGGAGGGTGCTAGGTTGGGGCCTAATGGAGACACAGTCTGAGTTATCAACTGCTCCTATGTGGCAGGCTCTGCCCTAGAGCTAAGGAAAAGATAAAGTGGTGCCCAATACAAAATGAAAATGCAAAGCTGCTAGTTCAAACATTAAGAATTTCAAGATAGAATGGGAGAGTGTTACATCAAGCTTGGGGTCTTCTAAGAATGCACCATGTACAACTGCATGTGAAAGCAGTGGAAGAACTAAGGTTAGGATTCCATTTTTGCTTTGTTGCTCTCCTCACTCTACTTCTCCCTTACCCAATCCTATGGCTTCGTGTACACTGATGCCTGCTCAGATCTTCAACCCAGCCCAGACTTGAACTCCTACTCTGGCTACTTTAAGTCCCATTACCTGCAAATTCACAAGACTAAAAAAAAATCTTGTCCATCCTCTACATGTGTCCAGACACCAAAATAGAATAAAAACTCTTCTATTTCTCAATTCTAACTTTTAAGAAAGGGTAGAAATATTAGGCAAATTGCTTAAGCCTCTTCCTTCTCTGAATTCCACGTCAAATTTGGTTTCTTAATATTTTAACCCATTTTTCTCTTCCTGTCATTGTTCACACCCTATCATTACCATCTTGCTTCAAAACCCTGCATCTCTAACTTGGGTTGTTGGGCAGATTTCCTAACTAGTTCCTCTGTCTTCATTTCTAATCTTTATCTTCAAATAGCTGCCAGTGTGATTTCCACTCCTCACCCCTCCACCCCTGCAAAATAAGTCCCCTGCACAACAGTAGCCCACAGCTTTCTACTATTATAGTGTTAAGCCCAGACTCCTTAGAATGGCAGCAGGAGCTCTTCCCCTCCTCACATGTGCCTACCCTTCCACAGTCTCCTCTAACTTCTCTAACCAGGACATACTAAGTTTCTCTGTTCACTCAATCAACACACTTGTATTGAACAGCAACTCCAAGCCAGTTCTATGCTAGACCCTCAGACACCAAAACAAACAACTGGAGGAGTTACTAGTTCAGTGGGAAGGAAGATGGAAAATAAACAGATAGCAAAGCAATCATGTGAGTCTTGAGGTTACAGACACCCAACAAGTGTTATGGGTGACAAAGAAGTCTCCCACTAGCCTGGGGGCGATGGTTAGGGGACTTGGGAAGTCCTAGAGGATTTGACATCAGCCCCTAGTTCATAAGGGTGGGTAGCAAGTGGCTGCATACAGAGGAGGCAGACAGGCATTTTGCTCATTTGTGCTCCTATGCCTTTTCACACACTGTTAATTTTGCCTGGGACACCTCTGCCCACTTTATATGCCTGGCTGCCAGCAGCACCTGGCTAGTGGCTTGTTTCTCTGGAAAGTCTTTCCCATTACCCACTCTGTCTCTTGCTCGTGCTGAACAGTTGCTGGTATCTTGGCTTCCAGAGCACCATTTTATCCTTTGTTAATTGTTGTATAACCCTTTGTATACTAATCTTCCTTCTTTGACTTGGGGGTCTTCATCTGTGTGTCCCCTAAAGTCTAGCACACACACACGCACAGTACTCATTTGTTGAATGAATAACATATTGTCCGAATCCAATCCTGCATTGGACCACTTTCTTAGAAGTAGATCCTCAGAACAGGGAGGTGTGGTCCTCTGTCCTTAGTGTTGGTCACATTTCACTGGGGACCAGTGATACATCAGCAAAAGGGACTTTGAAAAGCTGGCATGTCAAGAGCTGAACTACCAGTGCAGGAAACGGACTGTGCAGGTGTCTTATAAGAAACTCTTGAGGTACTGAGTATGACTTAGTTTGGGAAGAGCAGATATAATGTGGGGCATGGAGGCATCTACAGCTACTTGACATGTGGGAGGAAATGTTATCTCATTTTTTTGTACTTTGGACTTATTCTAGAATATAGGTTGCTTCCTAGATTTGCTACTCCCTCCAGATGTGCAAGTTGCTTCCAGGGGACCAACCCACCTGGTGTTCAGCCTCCTCCTTCTGTCAATGATTGGCTCCTTTCCTCTTCTAAGTAGTTGTGAAAATGCTAGAAAGATGTGAAAGACCTAGAGAAAGTGTTAAAGGGACTGAGTGTGGTTCCTTCATGGATCCCGAATGTACTTTCTACTCTGGCTATTGCCACCCTGCCATCTTTCCCAGTTCTTTGTCCTTAGAGGAAGGTGATCCATCCCACCCAGCACCCAGCCTTGTACCTGATGGGGAGGCCTCAAGGGAGGTCTTTTCACAGTGGCTCCAGACGCAGCTCTTTTGCCCTTTCTTGTCCAGTCCAGATTCCTATCTGAGAACCTGTTGCTATAGAAACCACCCGAAAAGCAGGACATTGGCCCATGGTGTAGGGCCAGACCTTTCTCAGAGATAGCTTTGGGTTTTCTATTATTTTATTTTGATTTTCTGCCTTTTTTTTTTTTCTGGTGGAGAAACACGGCTCACATCCCTCACTGCTTTATTCTTCATGGGGCTGTCTTATCCCTTACGTGAATTTTAACATTACATTTCTCCAGCAGGAACCATGGGTCATTTTTAACTGGCTGGCTTTGAACAAGCCCTGGAATCTGTGAGGATAAACAGGAGCCGGCGAGGCTGGGCTGGCTTTGTTTGATTTAAATTTGGAAACCCAGGAGTCAGAGGCATGCTTTATATAGCCTGGAGGGTGCGGGAGCTCTGGGTCCTGATTTATGAGGCAGCTCAGTGAAAACACATGAAAGCCGAGGTAATATTTATAAATTCTTTCCCCCACAGATGGATGGAATGTTCTTTGGCATTGCAGTCAGATAGTACCTTTTTGGGGGGTAAGGGGAGGTTGTGTAAATCTAATTATTCAGTGACTGAAAGGAAAGGGAAATGTTAGCTGGGCAAATGCCTCCAAGTCTGCAACAGAAGAACACAGAGTGAGAAGGAAGTTAGAGATCCAGGCCAGTCCTCTCTTACATCCTGCACATTTGTGACTATTTGGTGGGGTCTTCTTGTTGCTGCTCCAAACCCCCAGGCCTCTCCACCCTTACCTTATTATAAAAGCAACAACATTTCACACAGGGAACATTTTGTCTTGGTGGGACAGGTGCCTTGGAGGTTCCGTCCAGGGAAGAGGGGAAGAAGGGAAAAGATGATAAAGCATGGGTTGGCAGGGGCAGGTTGGACGATGAAGGCAGGCACAGTGTGCCCCAGGTAGCCCTGGATCCGGAGGCTGTTGTGTGATGGGCTGCACTTCTGTGAGTTAACTGAGTCAGGGTGGCTTGTGCCAGCTCCAGTGAGGGACTCACACATAATCGGTGGGTTTGGGGCCCACCAGCCAGGGGCAGGGGATGCCTGCAGGACACTGCTACCCTCACAGAGGGGCATAGTCAGAGCACATCAGCACAACTGCTTCTCCCTCTGTGACCAGCATTCCCCGCGTAGAGCCCAGCAGGTTGGAAGAGAGGTTGAGATTTGCAACTGATCACTCCTGGTGGTCCTGCTTCTCTGTAAAGATTCCTTAAAAATTGTGTCCAGGAGCATAAGTGCCAAGGGGAGGAATGGGATTCATTATTCCACTTTGCTGTGAAGCAGCTCACTTCGACCTCCCTGCCTCCTAGCTCCTGTCTTTAGCAAGAAGCGTCTGATCTTTTACTTCTCTGCTTCTGAGGGTCCCTGCTTTGGGGAGGGGAAGGGGCGCATCAGCTCTGAGACTGAATGGGGCCTTTGCATCTCACCTGCTTGTTTCTGCCCAGTGCAGAGAGGCTCTGGGCACGCAAGGTTCAGGAGTGGTGTGTGGGATCACACAAAGAAGATCTGCTCTGGCTGGATTGCCAGGAGGCGGGGAGAAAAACCAAAATGTATCTCTATCCCCTTTTAACCAAAGCACAAGCAGCATGGGCAGGACCCTGTATTTGCAAGAGCTTTGTTAAGTCTGTGACTTGAAAGACTGGGATTAAATGTCAAGCCTCCAGGGGGGCCGGTGCTGTGGCCTGAAGTGCTGGCATCCCATATGGGTACCAGTTTGAGACCCAGTTGATCCACTTCCTGTCCAGCTCTCTGCTGTGGCCTGGGAAAGCAGTAGAAGATGGCCTAAGTCCTTGGGCCCCTGCACCCATGTGGGAGACCCAGAGGAAGCTCCTGGCTCCTGGCCTCGGAGTGGCGCAGCTCCGGCCATTGCGGCCAATTGGGGAGTGAACCATAGGATGGAAGACACCTCTCTCTCTCTCTCTCTCTCTCTCTCTCTCTCTGCCTCTCCTCTCTCTGTGTAACTCTTTCAAGTAAAATAAATAAATCTTTAAAAAAAAAAAGTCAAGCCTCCAGCCCGGTTCTCTACAGTGACTATAACAAACTCGTTGAGAAGGAAGACCTCTGTCTGTCTTCTTACTGCAGAATTTAGGAGACACCCTGCCAAAAATGCTAGGATCTGAGCTGCATTTATCCCTGGGAGGTGACGTCATGCTCCTTTTGCCAGGTGGTACTGTAATTTACATTGGAGCCCCTGTGTTGGCTCTTCTGCTCCCAGCCCTTCTCTTCTCTCTGGGGGAACTGCTATCCAATGACTGCCCAATACTCTGTCCTAATACGTACAGGGACCACTCCAAGATTTCTACCCAAAGGTGTTCAACCATCCTTGATTTTGGATGATGGCTGCAGGTTAGCTCAGCATGTGGAATCTGAAAGTCCCTGCTGTCTGATGCACAGTTCTCTCTTCTGTCCCCCAGCCAGGAGGATCTAAAATTACACTTGTGCTGGGGCCAGGTCTTACCTGAGATCCCACCAGCCAGTGTCTCCCCAAGATAACATACGAGAGCTGGCTGCTGTTTCCTCTCCATGCTTGTCTTGTTCCCTGGGCTTTTAGTGCTGCCAAGCCTTATAGGGGCTGGACAGAATCCTTAATGGTGGTATTAATGGTAACTGTCATTTATTAAGCACCTACTGCATGCCAGCTAGGTTAAGAATATTGTTGCTAATTCTGGCCAGTTCTGGGGAGAGGCCCTGTGATAATCACTGCATGAGGGGCAGTGTTGTAGAGCTGCAATTGAATCACAGCTTCCCATGTACGCACTAGTGGTGGGACACTGAGCTGGTTTCTTAAATTCTCTGTGTCTCAGCTTCCTCATTGTGAGAGGAGGAAGGGAGTAACAGTAGCCGCACCCAGGAAGGACAGTGTGAGGGTTGTGAAAGGTGAGGACTGGAATCCCAGGCTGGCTGGCTCCAGAGCCCTTGTCCTTGGTTTATAAATGAGGAAGTATGATGGTAGGGGTTGGGGCTGGGGTGCCATGGAGAAAAGATTTATCCAGCATTGGTCATCTCTGATGAAACCCAATCTGATGTCTACCTTACAAAATATGACTTCCCTTTAGCACTAAAATGAGCTCTGACAAGGCCTCTGACCTTTGGGCATGACCAGTACTAAAGCAGGACTAACAGTTTCTGAGTAATTTTTGCACCATGTGTGCTGGACCTTCAGTTAGCATCCAAACCCTCATGCATCCAACCATCATGGGCACGTCATACCACCAGTAGGAACGAAAGCGATCACCAGAGCTCTTTCTCAACTGTAGCCATGCAGGTCTTCCAGGAGCTCCACGTGGATTTTTAGCCACTCTTTGCTACCAAAGCATTTATTTATTTGTTTATTTATTTGACAGGCAGAGAGGACAGTGAGAGAGAGAGACAGAGAGAGAGAAAGGTCTTCCTTTTTCTGTTGGTTCACCCTCCAATGGCCGCCGCGCTGCGGCCGGCACACCGCGCTGATCCGATGGCAGGAGCCAGGTACTTATCCTTGTCTCCCATGGGGTGCAGGGCCCAAACACTTGGGCCATCCTCCACTGCACTCCCGGGCCACAGCAGAGAGCTGGCCTGGAAGAGGGGCAACCGGGACAGAATCCAGCGCCCTGACCGGGACTAGAACCCGGTGTGCCGGTGCCGCAAGGTGGAGGATTAGCCTAGTGAGCTGTGGTGCCGGCTGCATTTATTTTATTGAAAGTAAATATTCAACATTTACCTTATCCACACTTCTTTCTTTTTATTATACCCATCAGTACAGGAATTCATTGCATTTTCAAAAAAATAACAATGGAGATTGCTGCCCAGTTTAACCCCAGAATTAACACAGATCATTCCAGTTGGAACCAGAAAAAAAAAGGAAGCAAAATAGAACATAAATGTCTTGTTTATTCCCCTGCAGCTTCCCGCTCCCTTTCATTCCCTCCTTCCAGATGAATGTGAACATGTTACAACTGACCCCGGTTTTACTCCCAGCCTCAGCAGATGAGTCACAGTGATTCAGTGAAGACAGAGTGGAGCCAGCGAGTGCCGTGTGGAAGGAAAGTGGTGTTTTCCGGGAGGTCTTACTGCAGTTGTCAAAGTCTCCATCACATCTCTCCCTCCATGTCCAAGATGTCTCCCAACCCTCCCAAATCCGACAGCAGGTAAAGTCTTCAGTCCTCGGGGCTCCAGGAACTTGGGAATGACCCCAGGGCTACAGTGGTCCTGGTGCTGGGTGCCTGTAGGAATCCTGCCCAGGGAACTCAAAGATGTCACCTGTGCCCATCCTGGCAGATGGAAGACTCAACACAACCTTCACCATCCTTTGGGCCATCCTCCAGCAGAGTAAAGCCTGTATTGCTTCTACTCCCGAGCGATGGCGATGGGAGGATTTCCTGGTGTGCTGGGCTTGAAGATGTTCTGTATCATCCTGGAGGAGCAGGTAGAAGGTCAGCAGAAAGGAGGGGATGCAGAATGGTGAACTGAATCGACTTTGCCTGAGAAGCAAACAGGAAGCTGGAGGAGAGGAGGAACAAGCAGGAGTCTGAGGTTCTTGCTGCAGGGAGAGGTGGCCCCTGAGCAATGGGGCCTTATTTGGACACCAGCATGCGGACAAACTCTTCATAGTTCACCTGTCCATCTCCATCTGTGTTTGCTGACCGGATCATCTCGTCCACTTTCTCATCACTCAGCTTTTCCCCGAGCCTGGTCATCACATGTCTCAGTTCAGCGGCACTGACATAGCCATTGCCATCTTTGTCAAACATGCAGAAGGCATCCCGGATCTCCTCCTCATTGTCCGTGTCCTTCATCTTCCTGTCCATCATGCCCAGGAATGCAGGGAAGTCCACTGTCGATCTCTCTCACCATGTCCTGGAGCTCTGCCTCGGTGGGGTTCTGGCCCAGGGAGCGCATGACAGTGCCCAGCTCCTGGGTGGTTATGCTGCCATCTCCATCCTTGTCAAAGAGGGAGAAAGCCTCTTTGAATGTGGCCACTTGCTCCTCGGTCAGCTGGTCAACCATGCTGGCAGGGTATGTGGGTAATGTGGCTGGAGTGGCTGGGCTGGTCTCTGCTGGGCTCCTCGGTGCTGAAAGGACAGGAGGAGATCCCAAGAGGTGCTGGCTGCCTGGCTTTCTAGCCCCAGCTTGAATCGCTGAAATTTAAGAAGGAGCAGGGTCCTCCCAATCCGGTGGCTTTGCAGGATTGGGCTGCCATTCACAGATACTCACGCCCCTGTGGTTGCCTGAAGGCTGGGTCCTGTTCAGACAGGAAGCCAGGAGCAGGAGCCAGGCTGGCTTGCTAATTGAGCTGACGCCAAGCCCTCTCTGTGAAACTCAGTCAGCTTTCCACTGTGGCACAAGCATGGCCAGCAAGAGCCACCTGTGATGATACTCTCAATCCTGCTGTTTAGGGAAATTAAAAACTCCTTGAATTTTCCCTTTCCCCTTCAATGCTCCAATATTCTACCTGCCCCCAATCTCCCAGTCTTCATTCAAACAATACCAGCCCACATCCTTTCTTCCCTTCAGCTGAGGTTTTTTGCAGAATGAGAAGCAGAAGTTGTTTTTCCCCATTTTTGGTTTCCAGAGCCTCAGAAGGTTTTCAGAGCAGGAGAAAGGTTTCTTATTCCTTCAGGTAGAAACAGAGTGTTTTCTTACCTCCAGAACAGACATGAATGAGCTCTCAGAGACTGCTGGAGCAGAGGTTCTTGTCCCATGTAAGAAAAGAATTTCAAATGTGAGACAGATTGGCTGTAAGAAAGCTAGCCAAGTATAATGAAATGGTGCAGCTGACAGGCCAGGTGGGCAACTCAGCAAGGCACTGAGTGCCCAGGCTGCATTTAAAGTGGGGTTTATACGGGTATAGGGCCCACTTTCTCCCACTGTTTCTCCTTCTTCTTCCCTCTTGTTTTGGGATACCACTGGACAAATGTGTGGTCAAAGTGAAATTTATGGAACTCCTGAGGTTTTATTATGCAGTGTTATGGGATCGAATAGCTCCCTTGGCTCTGGGCTGGGGTATCTCTAGGAGCAGGAACCCCTCTGCCAGGTTAGCAGACTTGGGCAAGACTTTCAATGTGTAAATACCAGGCTGCTTCCAAGGCATGCTCCTTGTGTTTTTCTCTCCAGCCTCTTTCACACTGTGTGAATGTCTGCATTCCTACCTAACAGGTGGGAGAAGGACTTTCTCCATTCCATTCACTCACTCATTCATGAGTATGTATTGAGTGCCTACTGTATACAGGTGCTAGTCTGGAAGCTGGGAACAGAGGACAGGGCAGATCTCCTTCAATCCTCATAAAGTTCGTAGTCCATTGAAAGTAAACTAACAGAGAAGCTTGAATAAGGTCCTTAAAGATTTTTGATAAATACTATAAAGGAAACAAAAGGTGGTAATGGAGAGCACAACACTGGCTGAGATGGCCTCTCTGAAGAGAGGGTGACCTTGGGGTGAGGAGAGGGATACCGAGGCAGAGAAACAGACAAATGACCAGTGAGGCAAGAAAGGAAGAGAAGGAAGGAGGTGAAAGAAGAAGGAGAGGCAGAGGAGACCTCAGGGCTCCATGAGGAATTTTCATTGTTTTCTCTGATCCATGGGCATCCTAGAAGCTTTCAGTAAAGGGCTTGTCTGCCCCCTGGGTGGTGTTGGAGCCAGAGCTGAAGACAGGGGCATCTCCGATAGGAGACACAGAGGGGAAGGACTCGTGGCTGGTCACCAGGCATGTGAACTCAGCTCCTTGTCTCCCAGAAGTCTGTGAAACTGACCTCTCTGGAGGCAGAAGTTGCTTTGCCTGTGGGACTCCAAGAGAAACCAGAGTAAAATGAGGAGCTGAACTTTCGTTCATTTTGTTGCTGGGTATGTCGGGGCTAGGGGCTGGGGTCCTGGATGGGAAAGAACTTGCATTTATATGAACATAGAATTAGTGAGGAAAGAATACGGCAGGATTATAGCTGGAGAGATGAATTCACTTCCTCTCTGAATTTCCCCCTTTCTCCATTCAAGTAGACAGAAGAAACTTCACTTCCTTGCCTGGAAGGGGTTTGTAGTAGGGAAGAAAATTATTTGCAGGGGAGGATCTACTTGCAAGATAATTTCCTTCCTGCTGGGGGTTCCCACAAAGCCTAAGTGAGGGTGTGGACAGGAGGAAGAGAGGAGTTTTGCCTGAAAAGGAATAGGAGGGTTGAAAGATTCCCTGAACTGTCTTTGAATCTTTGCCTGAAGAAGAGAGGCTTATGGATCCCAGAGTAGCAGGACTCCAGGCCAGGGAGTCCCCGGGCAGCCTTGGGAAAGGGTTCTGGGACCAGGAGGTACACGGAAGAAAAAGACAGTGATGGGTACCTGAGAGCCATTTGTGTGGATGACACCTCAGTGACCAGAGCTCACCCTTTCCTGCTTCCATCTTGTTCACGACTTCAAATTCTGACAGATGTGGGGATGGGGTGGAAGGAGTACAGACCAGGAGTCCCTGAGGATTAGTTTTATTTCTGTACTTCTACAGCATTGTACATTGGTTGAAAGATAACCTTGAGATATTATTTCTGCTGGTAGGCTGAAGCTGTCCCTCTACACAACTTATAGCTCTGCTCATGATGGGGCTTTGGATAAATGCATGGTTTTGCCCCTAGTAGTTCTATTACTCATAAAATATTCTGAGGAGGTTCTTTTTTTTTTTAGATTTATTTTATTTATTTGAAATACAGAGTTACAGACAGAGGTAGAGACAGAGAAAGAAGTCTTCCATCCACTGGTTCACCCCCAAGATGGCCACAACGGCCGAAGCTGCGCCAATCCAAAGCCAGGAGCCAGGAGTTTCCTCCGGGTCTCCCACGTGGATGCAGGGGCGCAATAACTTGGGCCATCCTCTACTGCTTTCCCAGGCCACAGCAGAGAGCTGGATCGGAAGAGGAGCAGCCGGGACTAGAACCGGTGCCCATATGGGATGCCGGCACTGCAGGCCAGGGCTTTAACCCACTGTGCCACAGTGCCAGCCCCTGGAGAGGTTTTTATAACTCTTTTGCAGTAGGGAAAACTGGGCAAAGATTGCACATGTGGCTTTCCCAAGGTCACCTAGTAAAATGTTTAGCTAGGAATGAAGGACTGTTTTTTTCCCTTTGTTTTGTTTTACTGATTTATTTTGGCTAATGTTAGGACACAGGGAATCTCTATCATCTACTGAAAGGGATTCTTGGGGGCTGGAGCTGGGGGCATAGTCTGTTAAACCTCCACCTGTGGTGCCACCATCCCATATGGCACTGGTTCATGTCTGGGTTGCTCCTCTTCCAATCCAGCTCTCTGCTTATGGCCTGGAAAAGTAATGGAAGATGGCCCTAATGCTTGGGCCCCTGCATTCATGTGGGAGACCCAGAAGAAGCTTATGGCTTTTGGCTTTGGATCAGACCAGCTCCAGCCATTGTGTTTATTTGGGGAGTGAGCTAGCAGATGGAAAACCTCTCTATCTCTACCTCTCTCTGTCTGTAACTCTGCCTCTCAAATAAATATATAAATCTTTAAAAAAAAATGGGGATTCTTGACTGCACAATGGTTCTAGATGCCTAAGCTTTAGAATTCTGATCCCAAAACTTCTTTAAAAATATAAAGTATCTCTGTTCTAAATTACCAACCAAAGGGGATTGATTATAAACACTCTATTAGTTCATTTTCATCTTTACAATTAAGCACCTAATACAGGTGCTTATGGAGGAAGGAAGCTTATTAGGTTTATGATTTTGAAGATTCACAGTCCAGCAATCAGGCAGCTCTCGTGAGTTCAGCCCATGTAGTGAGGCTGGAATATGGCAATGGTCAAGTGTGTGCAGAGGAAGGACTATGTGGCAAGACAGAAGGCAGAGTGGCTAGGCCCTACCCAGCCTTTATAATCAATTCTCTTATGAGAGCTATCTTCCAAAGGCATGCCTCCAGTGACATAAGACATTCCACTAGACCCACTTCCTACCTACTATAACTAGACCAGGTCTCTACCTTAGCACCATCAACCCATGACTTTGGAATTTAACCACTTGCATGAGTTCCAGTCTTATCCAATTTGAATAATATAAATATCTTTCATCCATGATATGAAATAATATGCAGCCTATAAATGAGGACATAGAGATAGAAGAGTGTTCATCATGAATTTTTAAAAATCAGGGTATAAAACTGTATGATTTTGTTTATTAATATTTTACATTATGTATAAATGTATTATATAACATTTTATACATGTATTTATTTGTATATTTTCATAGAAGAAGCACCTGGATAATCATGGGCTAAACTCTTAATAGAGAATACTTTGGGCAATACAATCATCAATGCTTTTAATTTTCTTATAATATCTTTGTGCATTAAAGTATTTTGTTTTAACTATGTCTTATTTTTAATATTAGGATAAATAAAAAAATGATTCAAAAACCACGCTCAATAAAATATGCTCTATAGTTTACTGAACCCCCACTATTTTTCCCCTTTCTCTGAAGTTAACAAGTATGCAGAGATCCTGGTAATATGGCCAGCTTTTAGTCCCTCTAGGATCTGAAACTACTGTGAGCACAGTTATGATTATGTATAGAAAAGCTGATAATTAATAGCCAATTGTTTTCCCTCCATTTGGCTGCCAGCACAGCAATGTAGTGGGAAAAAAGACTACTAAGCATTTCTTTCTTCCCCTACACTGGCTGCCAGAGAGGTGTGTCCATGAAATGATACAAGGCGGGTGATCACCACAGTCTCCTGGGGAGCCAGGCTTGGCATCCCTGGACAACCTATGACTGAGATAGCCTATGAAGGACAAGGGCTTAAGACCAGACAGGAATACAGACATTTCTCATACCTACAACTAGATAGAAGTCAACAAGTAACTGCCAGTGTTTGGATCATGGCTTTGTGGCTCAAATCTCCAACCATTGTCTACATACGTTTTTCAAAAAAGCACGTAAGTAAGGATTTTTAAAAGCCTTACTTAATACACTATGACTCACAGAACAGTGTCTTGTGATGGGCCAAACTGTTGCAATTTACCAGTTGGGAAACCGTGGCAAAGGGATGTTTCTCTTTCATGCAGCCTCTTGCCCCATACACTAACTTCTTTCCCTACAGAATATCTATTTTTTTAAATCTTGGGAGCTGTTTAACTACTTAGGAATTACTGCGGACACCAACCAACTTGTGTCTATGTGGGATATACAAAGGGTGTGATTCATGGAAAATGTGTATGATGAAAGAACAATCCAAGGATTTAAAAATAATTTTTCACAAAATAAACTTTTAATCTCATTTCCATGAATTTTTTATTCTCATGTATATGAATGTTCCCTGTGTTTAAAATTGATACAGAAAAAGTTTTAAATGTTTACTTGTATTTCATATATATGTAGCTTAAAAAATAGGAATACAGCTCTGTTACTTGTTAACATAAATATTTTTATGAAAAACTTACCTTACTTGCCTAGATAAAGAGTGGAGAGAAGAGTGGCATTAACAAAATGGTTTGGCAAATCTCTTTCACGTTGGGCCTTGAAGAAGCACACCTGCATCTGGATTCAATCTGGCAAAATGTTGTTTTGAAGGCTATGATTATCCAGCTTCACACAGATCTACAGTTGAGAAAGGAGGAAACATTTAAATGGGTGGCTAATAAAATTGTATACATTCTTTGACTGATAGTTTTCTAAAAATTAGACGCAATGTGGAATTTGAGACCATCTCGATGAATTTTTCATACTGTTACAGGCGTTTGGCCTGGCTGTGTCCCATATTGAAGTGCCCGAGTCTAACTCCTGGCACTGCTCTCAGTTTCAGCTTCCTGCTGGTGTGTACCCGGCAAGGCAGCAGGTGATAGTTCAGGTACTTGGGTCCTTGCCACTCATATGGGTTGAATTCTCAGCTCCTGGCTTTGGGCTGGCCTAGCCCCAGCTGTTGCACACGTTTGGGGAGTGAACCAGGAGATGGGAGATCTCTGTCTGTCTATCTCCCTCTGCCTTTCAAATAAATAAATAAATAAATAATTTAAATATCCATTAATCTCTGTTCATACTTTGAATGGATCTTTTACCCAAGTGTGATCTGGTAATATCATGCACCAACCACTTGGAAATTATTAAGATAATAATAAAAATAATAATAAAGAGTTCTTCAAATCTTCCAAATGTTGAACCATTACATATATTAAAAATTACATTCATTAATATCACCACCAATCCCATAAGAAAAGACTTTTAAGTGTTGGAGAGTCTCAATTCCCGGTGGTAAAAAGAACATTTTCAAATTCTCATTTACATCCAGAAGCTCAAATTTTATTATTGACAAAAAATACTGTCAGTTGTTTTCCTTAAAGTGACAGGCTCACTTCAGCCATTTTTGAAAAAATATCTGCCAAATACCAAGTCTAAGGACTATGATTTGCTACCAGCTGTTCTTTCCACTAAAAATGGTTTTTATGAAAAAAGATTACAAGTTCTTTCTCATGACACCCATCATATTTCAATATTCAGAAAATATTAAAGATGTACGTACATGGCTTGAAATTTAATACAGTTCATAATTTTACTGCTTCTCCAAGGACATTCTCAAGTGAAACTGGATTTTTAAAAAATGAGACAATGTGGCAGTGAAAAATATGCCGACAAATAGTACAGGAGACTTGACTCATGCTAAGACTCTAGCAGTTTTACCCATCGTTAATTTTGACCTCAGTACAAATAGCAACATAGTGGAAAAAAAAAAACAAAAATAATTTTGTTATATTATGAAAATAGTTTTAACTTCTCAGGACCTCTGAAAGGGTCTTGGGACATGCTGCTGCTACATGGATCCATGGTAACCACTTGGAGATCCACTGCTCTGGGGTGTTGAGAGCCAGGGCTGGGTATGGAATCCCCTTGGCTGAAGGTGTGAGGTACTGAGGACTCTGGACTCATGGAAGGTTGGTATTGGCCCTACAGAGTAAGTTGTTAATTAAAACCATAAACACACCTACACACTGAAAGAATCCAGCCATTTCAGTTACTTCCTTTGAAGAGTAGAAAAAAGCCAAAAGGCCCAAAATAACGTGTTTCCTCTGAATTGTTTCAGATTTTGTTAAAACTAGTTTGATAAGCACCCTCTTCAATGTTTCTACCCTGTTGGGTGCGATAGGGAAAAGATACAGAACAGGATTCTCCAATCTCTTTCAGTCAGTATCACTCTTGTGGCCCTGCTAGAATGCGTGTGGCTGAGAATGGCCATGAACTGTTTCTGTTCCTCTCTCTCTTGCTCTCACTCTTGCTCTCTCTCTTTTAAAGATTTATTTATTTTTACATTAAAGGTAGAGTTACAGAGAGGGAGAGGCAGAGAGAGAGAAATCTTCTGTCTGCTGGTTCACTCCTCAAGTGGCTGTGATGGCAGGAGCTGGGCCAGTCCAAAGCCAGGAGCCAGGAGCTTCTTTCGGGTCTCTCACATTGGTGCAGAGGCCCAAGCACTTGGGGGCATCTTCCAGTGCTTTTCCAGGCCAAAACAGAGAGCTGGATTGGAAATGGAGCAGCTGGTATTCGAACCAGCACATATAAGGCATGACAGTGCTGTAAATGCTACACCACAGGGCCTGCCCCCTGTTTTACTCTTACTAGAGCTACCCTGCAGCCCTAAAATGTGCTCATCTACTGCCATCCCTCCACTGTAAATGTAAATACTCTTATAATGTAATACTAACAAATTGGCTTAATATTCATTGAGCAGTTACACTCATTGACATTTATATCTACCTCCATGTCACAGATGGCAAAAATGAGTTAAGGTTAGACAACCAGTTGTTAACTAGACATCTATGTTGAAAAGTCGGACTGGAGTCTTGATGGTCCAATTCCTACACCTCTACTCTACATCCTATCCTTTTCCCTTGTTGTCATCACTATCTCAGTCTTTGACCTTTTTGTCTGGAAGCTACTAAAGAGACTAGAGAAGCCCAGGAGTGACCTGCTGTAGATATCTTTCAGTGCAGGAATGTCTCAGGACATGCTATTGCTAGAGAACATTCCTATCCCACCTTCTCTGCCCAGGACTTTATGTATCCCATTATAAATTCAACATCTCCATTTCTGTTTTAACTGAACTATAATGTTAATGTGGCCCAAGTAGAATTCTTGTTCCTCATCTATATCTTTTTTCCCAGGGTCTTATCACCTCTTTAAAAAAATTACTCAATTCACTCAATTGTTCAGAGCAAAATCCTAGAGTCAGGTTGATTTTTCCCTTCCTTGTGCACTTCCAGTTGTTCAGATCTATTATTTTAAATTATTTATTGAAAGGGCATAGAGACAGAGAGAAAGCTAGACAGAAAGAACGCTCCCATCCACTGCTTCACTCTCCAAATGCCAGCAATGGCCAAGCCTGGGCCAAGCCAAAGCCAGGAGACAGCAACTCAATCCAGTCCTCTCATGTGGGTGGCAGGGACTCAGGTACTTGAGCCCTCACTGCTGCCTCCTAGGATCTGCTTTAGCAGGAAACTTGAGTCAGGACCTGCAATCAGGCACTCCAATATGGAATGCGGGTGTCTTAACCAGCATCTTAACTGGCAGTGCCAAATACCAGTTCCAAGTACAGCTCCATTTTGAAAGTGTGTCTTGATGCACCAAGCCACCATCATCTCAGGGAGGACTTCTCAGTGACTCCATAACTCATCACCATTTTTGTGTCATAATTCAATGCATATCATTTTCTGCTTAAAACCCTGTGAGAGCCTATCTTTGGATGTCAAAAGTCCAAAGTCCTTACATGACCACTTCCTGCCTTTGTTTCGAACATCACATCATCATTCCTCCAATACTATGTTCCAGACACCCCAGCCTACTTCCTGTTCCTTGAACACTCCCAATCAGATTTCTGCTTTAACATTTTTGTGTGAGCTACCTCACACAAAATATATATCAGCCAGGGCTGGGCAAGGAGCCTAGAACTCCATACAACATTTCTCAGTCACTTTTGCTTCAAGGAGAAGGTCTTCTCAATAGGTAGATTTGCTCTGGGAACCAGGGACCCAGGCCCTCTTTTTCTTACTTGATCACAAAAAGCTATTCTGGATTCCATGTATGACCCACTTCTTTGCTCAGTTTTGTGTGAATCATCAAGTTTCATGCAGGGTTTGGTCCTGGGCTGGGCTGGAGCTTAAGTTCAGGGAGGAAGGTATTGTTTAGAACAGAACTGTGATTGACTTAATTGAAATCTAAGAAACAGCCTGGTTATTGTTTACAAGGTCAGTCTGTGGAACTAGCTTTCTTAGAGCTGTCAGGTTTCTATGTGGCCATAAAGTGAAGAGCGATCTGTGTGTAAGATCTGGGGCCTCATCTGCAGTGTGAAGCCCACCAAACGCTTCAGCAGCCAAACGACTGGGTTGTGTGGAGAGCTGCTGGGTCTCTTTGGGTTGATGTTCTCATGTCATGTACTGACATTTTCTCCAGGCTTGTTTAGGTCAGTCTCAGGCTGCCCTGCCCTGAACTGAGGCTGCTTTTGCAGAACAGTCAAGTTCTTAAGCTGCTTTGCCTGCTGATGTCAGCTCCTGAGCTTCTCAGTCAGTGCACTACTCAGAAGGCAGCATGAAGGGCATTCCTACAGCCCCTACTTAATTTCCAACAGCAAGTTTGATTGTATCAGGATTAAATGATCATCCCCAAATATAAGAAAATGAGTAATATATCTCACAATAAAAGCAGCCAAACAAGGAAGAATCTATCCTTGGACTTCTTGCTTTCCTGGGAAAGGGGCTATTTCCTATGATATATGCCAGGGTTGTAACATTCCCTGATGGCTGGCCATGAGCTCACCCACTGCCTTCACCTGGGAGGAGGCTGAGTGCTGGGGAGTGATGAGTAGTAGCAGATGAAGTGGGTGTGGGTATTAGTAGGGATGTTGGAGGTTACAGGAAGTCAGAGGAGTGAGAAAGATGGCTGGCTGGCTGGTATGAAGTGGGCACTTCATTTGTGTGACCCACTAGCCTTTCAAGCTTGATGTTTGATGTTTGGGGGAAAATACAAGCAGAAAATATTAAACAAAGTGATGTTACTGAGGGAGTTGGGCCATATGCTACAAATTTTTCTATAGCAAGATGCATTTGATAATTGGCTTGGTAGGATTATCTGTGACTTTATGCCCCCATAACCACAGGGATAATTATCTCTGAGAGAACAAGTTTGTCTTCTCTGAGGCATATGGAGCTCATTAAGAGGCAGGGAAAGCTTTTGTTCAAGTTCCAAGCCTTTGAAGTTTATGACTTTGATGAAAGCCTTAGCATTTAATGCAAGAAGATGTATTTGTGTGTGTGCACATGTATGTGCATGTGTGCACTTGTGTGTGTGGGCACTCAAATGTGTGCATCAAGCAGCCACACAAGAACATTGCCTACTTGTAACCTTGAGGTGTGTGGGGAAAGCACAAAGTTAAGGATGTGGGCGCAGCTCCAGGATAAATGATTCAAAGGATCCCAAGAGGATTAGCCAAGTGCAACCCCTATTTGACCAGATCCCACTCTTCTCACTTACTCTAGGGGTTTTAAATCATGCTCTTTGAAAACCTTGGATTTTTTTAAAAATGTGCAGAAGCAAGGGAAGGTGAGGGTAGGGGTCTAGCATGCCAGGTCTCTTTCTTTTCCCCACTGCCAATCAGTGAAGCACTGCTCTTAACTGCTTTGCATGTTCTGGGCAAGTTGCAGCTCTTAGGGCTCACAGTCCTCATCTGTAAAATGGGCACAATAGTAGAATCCAAGTCACAGGGTAACAGGAATTAGGACATGAAGAGTCTCAGAGATATGTCTGAGCCTCTCACATAGTCAGAGCTTATTAAATATTAACAATTATTTAGGATATTAGTGGTACATTTTTCACTTGAAAAATGAAAATGGCTTCTACTAGGTCCCTCCCTCATGACTTCATCTTACCCTAGTGATCTCCCAGAGGTCTCATCTCCAAATGCTGCCACATTAAGGATTAGGGCTGCAATGGGTGAATGTCATGGGAGACACAATTCAATCCAGAGCACCCATAGAAGACCTCAGGACTTTTCTGCCTATCCATTTTGTAAAATCACTAAGAAAGGGAGTTTCTGATCTTGTCTTTAAAGGAACATGGAAGTGACTAAAAGGACTCCACCCTAAGATTATGGAATGCATGCAGGCTACGTGATGCAGAGGATTCCCTAGGAAGTGGCAGCTGGTCATGATGTGGACAGAGCCAAGAGTGGGGTACCTACACCCCCAGAGAACTCCATGAAGGACATATGGGACAGCAATTACAGGAGAAAGGAGGTAATCCAGGTGTCCTAAACTCAGCTTTCCTCTTCTCAATCTGATCAGGGGCAGGCCATGGGTGAGAATCAGCTGCAAGCAGAACTTAAGTGAGGGATGAGAAAAACATAATGAAAAATTAACGTGGGGCCTGCTTTGTGGTGCACCAGGGTAAACTTTGAAGACAGCATCGCATATCAGAGTGCCTATTTGAGTTCGGGTTGCTCCACTTCCAATCCAGCTCCCTGTTAATGCATGTGGGAAAGCAGTGGATGATGGCTCAAGTATGTGGGCCCCTGCCACCCACATGGAAGACCCAGATGGAGTTTCTGGCTCCTGGCTTTGGCCTGGCCCAGACATGGGTGCTGTGGCCATTAAGGAAGTGAACCAGTGAAGATGGAAGATCTCGCTCTCTTTCTCTTCCCCATTACCTTTCCCATTATACACGGATGATTGGATTTAAATAAAGAAAGAAATCTTTTTCAAAAAAATAGAATTAGCATAAAAGAAAGAGAAAAAACAAAGAGTAGGATGAAGAGAAAGGGCTTCTCATACGAGTTGCCTGTTCTCCCCAGCGCCTCCTGCAGTAGGCCTGAAGAAATAATGACTTGCATGAACAAATGCCACAGAGTAAAGAAGAGAACTCACACATTGCTTCTTTGGGGGGAGCAAGGAATGGTGCTATGATGCCACACGTGGTGGGGTCCAAGGAAGGAAGCACTCAAAGGGGACCTGAGCTGGGTCTAAGCACAGATCCAAGGGCAGCTTAGAAATGTGTTTTACATAGATGGAGAAGGTGAATTTTGTTTTGCAGAGAATCATGAGAAAAAAAAAAAACCTTTAAATGTTGGTAGAACTTTGTATTTCACTCATACACTCATTCACTGATCCAACCATTCACACTTGTGTTCTGATTCATCAGAACAGTATGTCTGTGAGTCCCCTTTGGGCCAGTGTCATTCCTGAAGACATCAAGATGGTTTTGACAAGTCTCTTACCTGCCAGGTAAGAGTTGGTTGTCACCTGGGTTGGTGACACACATTTAGAAGCCATACTGTGGATGTGAGAGAGAAGAGGGGAGCCTAGTGTGGGTTTGTCCCTTGTATCTGACATTCCTTCTTTCCACTTAAACCTTCCTTCTCCCCTTTACTCTGTAGTTCCACACCTGGACCCAAAGACTGTGTGCTGGATCCAAGTTCCTGGGGGAGAAGGAATTCAAAGCTGGAGTGGGTATTTCCACTGCTAAGGAGCTAGCAGATCAGCATGTGTGGGATCTCTATGTAATCAAATGGAATGTGTGGAACAGAGAAGGTTCTCCCTTCTGCTGGGAGTTGGTGTATCTCTACCACTAGCTCTGGAGAGCAGCTTGTGTTGGCTCCCTGTGAAGTCAAGATATGAGCAACACCCAACTCCCACACTGAGAAGTGAAAGCAGTAGCACCCTTTCCTTCAGAGGGAAGAATTAGGAGAGAAGACCCGGGTACATCTTCATACAAGATGGACATGGAAGATGTGTAACCAATGAAGGGACCAGGTTTGAGGCTCATTGTCCTGGATAACAGGAGAAAGAGCCACCATGTGGTCCCAGCCCCAACCCGTAACCCACCACCTGTCATTAAACAAATGGAGAGTTAACAGAACTCTGGATTCTATCTTCATTATGTATAAAGTATACCTTGAGGAAGGAGTTTCAAATGCATCTTAGGGAAAAATGTTATAGTTTCAGGAAATAAACAACAAAATGATGAAACAAAATATTTAGGATTGATTTGGAGAACTTGAATTTAACAACTTATTTCACTATAAATGATAATAGCTTGGAATATACTCAAAAAAAGACAAAGGGCTAGTACAAATGAAAGAATGTATGGGTAAGGACAAAAAAGTATGTATCCTGTGGAAACAAAATGCTTCCTGATCAGGTGGCAATAAAAGAAATGAGAGAAGTGTATTGGGAGAGGGGGGGTGAGGCTAGGGTGAGGTGGGTAGGATAAGGCAAACACACCAGAAAAGAAAGATATCAATACCATCATAAAAGGGAAGGTCAAGGAAGGAGAAAGCTCAGCTCTTTGCAAGATGTCAGGAAGTGCTCAGGAAGTATTAAAGGGGAAAAGGGAAGAACGCTCTGAAGAGTAAAGCTAAGCATCTCTAGTAATCAAATCATCATGTCCACACATTTACTGGAAAGCACAGACATTGAAAACCAAAAGTGGGGGGTGGCAGGAATTGTGGCACAGTAGGTTAAATTGTGTCTTGGGATGCCCGCTTCCCATTGGAGTGACAACTTATGTCCTGGCTACTCTGCTAATTCAGCTCCCCACTAATAGGCCTGGGAAACAGTGGATGATGGCTCAAATACTTGAGTTCCTGCCACCCCTGTGGGAGACTTTGATGGAGTTCCAGGGTCCTGGCTGGCCTGGCTTCAGCCTGTCCCAGCCTTGGCTGTTGTGGCTGTTTGGGACAGAACCAGTGAATGGAAGATCTCTCTCTCTCCCTCTCTCTCTCTCTCTCTGTCTTTCTCTTTTCCTCCATCACTTTGCCTTTCAAATAAATAAATAAATCTTTTAAAAAAAGTAAAGAAGTTGGAAAAAAAAGTGGGTGGGGGAAACTGTTGGAGTTCAAGTAAAGAGATATCTAACCTCACAGAGATTGGGTTATCAAGGAAGTGAGAAAGGTCAAGCAAAAATCAGAGGGCAGATTACCACAGAAGATAAGGAGATAATGGCAGGCCTAATGGTAGACTTGAATAGAGAAGGACTGATTGAGGTGGAGCTGAAAGGGCATTGCGAAGGATAGAATTATTGGTGAAATTGCGCCCAAGGATTGCATAACAATCAGTTGAGAACCTTCTGTGTACCAAGCACAAGCACCGTTGACTGGATTTAAATTTTAAAATGATTTCAGTATTGCTAAAGCCACATCGTGGGTGAGAGATGGGGCTGTAATAACATCACTGCCTCCTGGCATGTCTTCAGTTCTTACTACTGCTCTAGACCACCTCCAACATGCCCCTGCCCAATGCCAGGGCCCTGATGTAAGCTACAAATGTGATTTCTCACCAGGTGCATGTGACGAAGCTGTGAGGTCACAATGTCTTTCTGCACAAGAAAGCTTCCTTGGCAGATCAGATCCAATCTTAGTGCCAGAGCTGGGGTCTGGACATCATCCATGGCTTACCAAGGACAGCTGGAGTTATCAGATCATAAATAGGGCATTATGATAAGGCTGGATAATATCGGGTTCTGGAGTAAGCAAACCTAGATTTTAATTCCTGGCTCTTCCATGAACCACTTCTGTATCCTCCCTAAGCCTCAATTGCTTCATTTGTAAAACAGGAATAAAGGGTGAGGACAAAATGAGGTCATATATTAAAGCCCTTAGCATAGCACCTGGCACATGGGCAGAGTACATTAATGTCACTTCTCCCTGAGGTAAAGGAGCAGCAGCAGCAACCCCAACGTAGCTTTATCCAGCTTAGGCAATCAGGTGTTTCAGGCTGGAATGAATTTTTAAAAAATTTTTACTTGTCTGAAAGACAGAGATAGATGAGACACAGAGAGATCTTCCACCTGCCGGTTTACTCTCCAAATGCTCACAACAGTCAAAGCTAGGACAGGAAGAAGCCAGAAGCCATGAACTATATCTGGGTCTCCCCATACAGGGACCCAAGTACTTGAGCCATCATCTGCTGCCTCCCAGGGTGTCCATTATCAGGAAGGTGGAAGAGGGTGCAGAGCCGGAACTCAAACCCAGGCATTCCAATATGAAATGCAGGTGTCCCAAGCAATACCTTATCCACTGTGCCAAATACCCACCTTGGAACCCTACTGCCTAGAGGAGTGTGGCTACCCAGGCCTGTGTTATAGAACATGGAGTTGTTCCTTGACTAGGGAACTTCACCACTTGTTTATCACCAGCTAGTTAATGCCTCAGAACAGGGAAGAGAAAATTCCTGAAAGAAGGAAGCAGGAAGGAGGGACAGCTCCTGTTCTAAGAAACTCATAGTTGATTGGGTGAGATTGTGGGAAAGAGGAAAGGCCAACAACAGAAGCAGGAAGAACTTGGAGTCATGGGAAAGAAAGGAAAGACACAACCAACTTTGTGCCATTAAGACTTCAAGTCTTCTGGGCCAGCACAAGCACGAGCACTTCTTAAGGTGTACCAGAACTAAGGGAAGAAGGGGTGTAAGAGCAGAGCCTATCATAGAAAAAGTAAATAAAGACTGAAAGTTGAGTCAAGGGTGAATGGTAAGGGATGTTTGGATTTCTGGGTACGAGGTATCTAGCCATCTGGACAATTTTAGTGATAAATGAAAATGGCAGATATGTGCTTATCTTTTATATTTGAGCATCTGTTTAACAGTAGGGAATCCAGGAAGACATATGAAAAATTGTGAAAAGGGCCACAGTTTGAAGGAGGAAGTAAAAGAATCCCTAGCAGTGATGGCCAGCACTGGGAACAATAAAGGATGGGTGGGGCCAAGAAGGAGGCCCCAAGAGCTGTCAGGGTTGTGGGGTAGGAATAGGAGCCACAGGCACATGAGAAAGCATACAAATCCATGGGATGTGGAATGTGACAGAAGCTGTCAGCCATGCTGTATGTGTCCTGGCTTCAGCTTCCCTTCTTTTTGCTTTTAAGATTTTCTTTTTTTAAAGTTTGTTTCTCCTAATTTTAAACATTTATTTGAAAAGAGAGAGAGAGAGAGAGAGAGAGAGAGAGAGAATCTTCTATGTGCTGATTCATTCCCCCAAATGACTACAACAACCAGGGCTGTGCTAGGCTGAAGCCAGGAGCTTGGAACTCCATCTGATTCTCCTCCATGGTGAGGGTGGGACCTAAATACTTGGGCCATTATCTGCTGACTCCCAGGGTGCTCATGAATAGGAAGCTGGATCGGAAACAGAGTCAGCACTCAATCCCAGGCTCATTATGGGCTGCAGGAGTCCCAAGCAGTAACTTAACTCACTGTACCACAACACCTGCCCCCTAGCTTCCCTTCTAAAAAAAGAACTCCATTTCTTGGTTTCTCAGTCTCTGAAAGAGAGTTGACTGTGACTGTCATCCTGGAATTGGGTGGAAAGATCATTAATACATGAGCATTAAGCATGGCCACATGAAATGAGTGGATGTTTACATAGAAACACGTTCTTTTTTCTCAGCCCAATCATTATGTAGTTGGAAAATCCAAGGACTGAAGAAAGGGCCTGGGGTCTCTGTAGACCACTGACATAGATTACTTCACCTCTCAAAGTTCATCTACATCAGGGAGGGAGATAGGACCAGCCCCAATGAATTCAAGGATTTGCAGGAAGATCGCCCATCCATCATGGCTGCTTCATACACACATTCTTTACATGCATGTTCATGCCTACCATGTCTATCCTCAAACATGGTCAGGGGTACAGAGAGGTAAACAGAAACCCTATCAGAGGATACAACACAGACTGCGAGGTCATATATAAGGAGTGACAGGTGAAAGAGGGAGGGAGTGACCAGTAGGAAGGCAGAGCTTATTCCAGGTGCTGCTTGCCTCTGGATGCATAGACAGGGAACATGGCAGACAGAGGTCTGAGAAAGGCCTAGAGTGGGGAGTGGGGTTTCTGTTCCATCTGCAGAGAGTGGACCCTAGGATGAGAGAGTGCGGAGGGATAGTGTGAGGGAGGCAACAGGTGTTTCTTTGAGAGATGATCTTCTTAACTCCTCACTGCCCTCCACTCAGGACATGGCAGCCTCCCCCTGGGTGAATTGGTCTCTTGTTTTGACATACCTGTGCACTACTTCATTTCGACCATAGACATGTGCTAGACTTGCCAGCAAACTAGCTTCCTGTCTCTGAACTCTCCTTGGAATAAGGGCAAGGCAAATCCCGTCTTCCTCTCCCCTTCCCTAGGGTGTTCTGTTTCCCCTTCCCCTTAACACAGCTCTAACCAGGGCAGGCTCTACCAGCTCAGTGTCCTGGCCTGCCCTGGCCTGCCCTGGCCTGGATACCCAGGGGGCAGGCACGGAGACGCTGGGTGGGGCGGACTCTTGCAGAACAGGTTCCCGCGGAAGCAGCTCCAGCATGGTGCTGGGGGCAGCTAGTGCAGGTCCAAGTCTCCTGTCCTGGTGATGGGGTCCAAGCCTGGGTGTCACAGGAGTCACCCTTCTTCCTCAGATAATGGGCTGCAATGGCATAATCGTGGCCCAATGCAGACTAGACCTGAGCTGTTTTGTAAGGCTGGAAGGAGAAGGCCCTGTTCTCCCAGGTTTCCCTGCTCCCACCTAGTTGAAATCGGTGAGCTTCCTGTGTCTGCCAGGCCATGTGCCCAAGGAAAAGCACAGAGGAGGACAAGGGCCTCTGGGAAAAGAACAATATCTGTGCCAGCCCCTA
Organism: Oryctolagus cuniculus; assembly: GCF_051225735.1. Classification (NCBI taxonomy): domain Eukaryota; kingdom Metazoa; phylum Chordata; class Mammalia; order Lagomorpha; family Leporidae; genus Oryctolagus; species Oryctolagus cuniculus. The sequence goes on along the minus strand of NC_142879.1, from coordinate 79,573,071 downwards.
CTACTGTGGGTCATACAGTCATAAGCAGCATCTGCCTCCTTTCTTACCACACACATATCTTGTTTGCTTTCCTGGCCTCCTAGTAGATCCAAAGAACATTGTCTACTTTTTGCATCCATATAAAAGGTTTTTTTTTAAAATAGTCAAATATTTCTATCTTTTCTTTTAAAACTTGTTGGTTTCTGGAATTAAGTAATTATTCAAGTAATTTTAAAAATACATATATTTTTAAAAGATTTATTTTGTTCATTTGAAAGGCAGAGTTACAGGGAGAGAGAGAAGAGAGGTCAGGAGAGAGAGAGAGAGAGAGAGAGCGAGAGAGATCTTCCTTCCACTGGTTCACTCCCCCAGAGGGTCACAACAACCAGGGCTGGGCCAGAAGCCAGGAGCTTCTTTCAGGTCTCCCACATGGGTGGTAGAGTCCCAAGCACTTGAACCACCTTCTACTGTTTTCCCAGGGAGCTGGATTGGAAGTGGAGCAGCCAGACTTGAATTGGTGCCCATATGGGATGCTGGCACTGCAGGCAGCAGCTTTACTCACTGCACCACAGTGTTAGCCCATAAATATATTTCCATCTCACTTCTCACATTGAGTATCCACATACTTGCAGGTATTTAATTATTTACTAAAATTTATTTTATTTATTTGAAAGGCAGAGTGACAAAGATTGGGTAGGTGGTGGGGAAAGATCTTTAGGTTCAATCCCTAAATGGCCACAATGACCAGTGCTGGGCCAGGCCAAAGCCAGGAGCCAAAAACTCCATCTGGGTTTCCCATGTGGGTGCATGGACCCAATTATTTGAACCATCATCTGCTGCTTTGCCAGGCACATTAGGAGGGAGTTGAATTGGAAATGAAGCAGCAAGGACTCAAATCTGTGCTCTGTAAGCTTGCTGGCCTCACAAGCCATGGCTTAAGCCACATTAAGGCTAAATGCTCCCTGAATTTAGGTATCTAGATCTAAACTCCCTCAAAGGGTATTTGTCACAACAGTTGCTATGGTTATGACAAACAGCTATTCACATCCTCATGTCAAACAGGTGGATTATCTCTTTGTGTCCTGGAACCTCTGACAAAAGCATAAAGTTAGCTCTTGGCAACATCTCCATTTGAGGTTCCTCTTCTCCCGCTGCTACTACCACCTTCCCCCAGGAACCTGAAGATCCTGCTCTTCCCTCTCCACACCCTGACCCAGGCCTGCTTCTCCTTGTCAGTTTCCCCAGGCTTAGCAGCTGTACCCTGCCCTTACTGCCAGTCCCCTGTGTTGTGCCTTCCTTGGGAACTCCCCAAAGTCAGACCCTGGTCTGGTGCCAGACCACGACAAAGGTTTCGTCTGCCCCAAGAGAAATGCGTACACATAATTTTGAGAACTGTTTTTTCTTGAGAAGATCTTTTCTTAACTCTTGTCTTTTCTAAAAATGGTGAGTGGCAGGTAAAAACAAACAAACAAACAAACAAAAAAACACACAAGGAAAGTAGTCATTTTTTAAAATGTCTTTGATTGGTAAAACAAAAAGTGGGCAGTTATGTTTGTTTCAAATGCAAGTGTGAATTGTGTGTGTGTGCTCAAGGATGAGAGAGAGAGAGAGAAGGTGGGGGCGGGGGGAATTGGATTATCTGGTTCTCTGGGGCAGGGCAGTTATCACCTGGACACTCTGGAGATGTACTGTCACCAACACAGGACCCGCCTGTCAGTGAGGAGGCATATTTGTACAGAGAACACACTATTCTCCTGCCTGGCAAAAGGCAGGTGGATTTCCAAGGATGTGGGGATCTTGGGAAGCTGGTCTGGAGTTCCCCTGATTTAAGGGAAGCAGAGTGCACAGTCTGAGCTTTGCGGGCTCCCCGCTGCCATCTGTGTTTCCCAGGCAGTGCATGGACGCTTGGTGCACCACGCTTACTCCTTCAGCTGCGGTGGTGTCTTGGCTTTGCTCCCTTCATTTATTCACTTTTTTTCCAGAAAGAGGAGCTGGTAGTGCTTGGAATGGTGATGTCACGAAAGAAGCGTCCACACATGCATGTCCAGAGTGACTCAGTGAATCCCTGCTTGATCCAGAGGTCAGACTCAGTGCTTCAGAATGCAGGCCTGAATTCAGAAATGTGTTGGCAACCCCGAGCTCCCCTCTTAGAGCAGCCGATTTGCCACTGTATTTGGTTAAAAGTTGATTCACAACAGCGTGGCTGATTTCTTTTTTCCTTGTAATGTTAAGTTGGGCCAATAATAGCCGTGAAATGAAGAGGAGCAGAGGGCACATGGAGGAAGCCTCATGGGAGAGTGACTGACAGTTAACATACAGCAGCAGGTGGGAATGATCGCTTGGAAAATTTATTGTCCCGTGAATGGCAAATAGACCCTGTGTAAGTCTCTGTGGGCTACATATGACAGACTGAGGGTCTCACAGATCACCTGTAGGCACTGGAATTATGGTCTGCCTAATTTATTTAAAATCATCTGTATGAAACATGTAATCCACCTTTGATAGATCTCTATCACAATGGTCAGATTTAAAATGCTTCAGTTACCTGGAAAATGTACCTCATTCAAAACGCGTCTCATGGAAAGTACTAGACGACTAGGAGGTAGGAATGGAAGGGACCCAGGGTCGGGGACACAGAGTGATGTGAGTCCTGCCAAGCTCCTAGGTGTGTCACTGGCAGAGGAGAGTGGGGAAGGACCGCCCCTGCCCGCTCACCCAACAAGTTGAGGCAGATTGTGGGCACTAAGTGAAGAGCAGCCCTTGCCAGCCCCAAGGCCTCTCTTCCTCATGAGAAGGCAAAAATATAACTTCCATGAGAGTAGAACCTCTCTCCTTCTCCCAAGGGACCATTGGTGTGACTGTGTTGTTGTAGCCTGAGAATCACACTGTGGATTGGGCAGGGATCTACCCCAGCTGGTGAGGACCTCCAGCTTCTGAGTCCTTACCATGTGGTGACTGCCTATAGAATTATGCTCCTCTTGGGAACTCATTCAACATGCACGGAACATGACTGTGTGGTAGGCACTAGGATGAAGTAGGGAGCAAGGCTGATTCTGTCCTCAGCACATCAAATAGATCTTTCTGAAGTCAGCTTATGACACTCTGAGAACTTAGTCACCACTCTAGTTTGCTGTGATTAGTGTGAAGACAGCTTCCAGGATAGAGAAGCCTGGTACAGCACCTAGCAGGGAGCTGGTGCAGGGTGAGGGGGTGGACGAGTAATAGTGACAGCACTTCCTTACCAAGTGCTTACTCCAGCCACATCCTCAGCTGGTGCTGTCCCCACAGAGCTTTAGTCCTCTCACAAACCAATGAGGTAGGTACCGGTGTTAACTCCTTTACAATACAGACAACTAGTGCTTGGGGTGGTGAAGCAGCTTGCCCAAAACTACATAGGTAGGACAATGTGAAATCCAAGACTTGACCCCCAGCGGCCTGGGCCCAGTGGCCAGTTCAGATGCTATCACCCCTGGAGGGAACACTGTGATGTGTTTAGGGGTACACAGGAAAGGAGGCTCAGAGTCTGTTGTCAACAAAGGCAGGACAATCACTCACCATTTCTACTGCTCTTTGCTAAGGAACTTGCCATAGCTGGTGAGCTCTGTGAACTTTGAGAGAACTTGTGGGTCCCAGAGAGATGTGGTGGTGAGTCCTTCTCATTTCCCTGGGAGTGGGCTTGCCTCAGGACTGTGCCCATGCCTTGGAGACAGCTCAGGTGAGAGGGGGATGTCAGGTTTCTGAAAGTCACAGGAGCCAGAGAAGTCCCTGCTCTGCTCTGTGCTCCAGGACCTGTTTAACTGGTTCCACAGGAGTGTTTCACCAAGCAAATGGAAGCAGCTAAGTGTATTTTTGTTCATGTGAGTCAAGCTCATGTGAAAGCTGGAGTTGACTTTAGCCATTTGTTCTAAACACCTGAGTGGAAAGACATCCCAACATCCCATCCCAACACAAACAGGTACACATAAACACACCTATGCATGCATACACACATGCACACTTGTGCACACACAGGAGCCTGCACAGCTACTGTAAAAGGCAATCCCATGACTGATAAACTCTCCTCTTCTTACCCTCAGGGACTCTAACCTTAGAGAGGCTTTTATCCTTGCTCTAAAATCTGAAGATGTCTTCCACCCTCCTTAATGAAAAGAATCTCTTCTCCTCCAGGTCTATGGTCAATCCCACCAGTTAGAATCTTTCCTTTCACATGGAAGAGGGGATGTGTACCATAGAGCAGAGGTCTCCCACACTTGGTCAAAAAGACCCTAGTCTTCCTGCAAATCTCTTTGCTTTCTCTCCCCGTGATGACTACATCCTCCTCCTTTCTTGCCTCATTCCAGGTGTGACTTCCCAGCAAACCTCAGCCTGTCCCACACAGTAGCTGGTATTCTGGCCCTCAGTGCATCCATCACACACAGCCCAAGGGCCGTGGCTGCCATGGCTGGGGCTAGATGTGGTATATTCTTCCCTGCCCTCACTGCATAAGTCTGTTTTCTGGTGCTATAACAAAACACCTGAGGCTGGTAACTTACAAGGAAAATAGGCTCATTAGCTCACAGTTTTGGAGGCTGAACATCCAAGACCAGACAGCCCATTTGTTCAGCCTCTGCTGAGGGTCTCAGAGCAGACAGAACCATCATGGGCACATATGAAAGGAATCTTAAAGGGAGACAGGAAGCCAGCTGGCAGGGAAGGGCCAGGCTCACTCTTTTATAACAACTTACCTCCCAGGAGCTCACCGGGGTCGCACAAGAACTGCCTCAATCTCTTCTGATGGCAGTGTCTCCGATGACCTAACCAACTCATACCACTCCAGTGCAGCCACATCAAGGGCCAAACCAGCGGGACGCTACATTCAAACCATAGCACCCACTGACCTGCCTGGGATCACCTCTCAGGTGGCCCTAGGGGGAGGGTGCTCAGCTTTGGGACCAGGAGAAAGTGGCTTCCAACCCTACTGTCTGCATTGGACTCCTCATAGGATGGACATACGGACTGAAGCCCTTGCTCCCCCTGTCAGTCTGTGAAATCTGTGAGGGCTGAAAATGTGCTTAGAAAGAAGGCCCTTCCAGTCTCTATTGTTCCTTCCACAGAGCCAAGCTAGGCTCTGTAGCCAGATTGCTGTTTGTTAAACCAGCCAGGGAGAAGGGTCTCCATCAAACTTAATGATTTCACCAAATGCCGTGATGTCCCTCTTTTCTTGTCACTCACTGGCTGTGCCAAGCCCCCTGTAATGTGAGTCACTCATGAATGGCTGTCTCTGGTGCTGATCCAGAGAGGAGGGGAGGGGAGGGGAGGGGAGAGGAGAGGAGAGGAGAGGAGAGGAGAGGAGAGGAGAGGAGAGGAGAGGAGAGGAGAGGAGAGGAGAGGAGAGGAGAGGAGAGGAGAGCAACTCACTCTTGGGCTGAGCAGATGCAGCTGACTTCTCACCTATTGACTACTTGCCTGTTAGGCGGGAAGCTTTAAAGAAACCACTTCACTGTGCCAGCTCTGAGAAGAGAAAACTGCCTCAGAAAGGAAACAGAACCCAGCATGGCAGACTGAGTGTGGAGAAGTGTTCACCCAGAAGTCAGAGGATTTACCTCCTAGAGACTCCTAGGGAAAGAGCATCATGCTCAAAATGACCATCTTCCTGTCCGAGGATGAGATTCAGCTACACACAAATGGAAGTGCCTCTGCTAGAGCTGATGTCCAAAAGCCAGCTGGTGCCCAAGCACAGGCCTGTCGGGGTTCACTAAAATCTGGAGGTGGAAAATTGAATCCTTTCAGTTCAACTACGGTATGATAGCAAGGTTGAGAATGAGTTCCCCAATCAAGTGTTATTTTCTTGAGTGTTAGCTGATGTCAAGCATGAGTCAGCTCATTACTGAACGTGAGATTTATCATGGAACAGCATCTTGTCTTTGGTCCATACCTTATACTTGGATCCTCTGAACTCAGGTCAGACAGGGTGGATTGTTAGCCTAGTTTATAGATGAAGGCATTGACACGTAAGTTAGGTTTCCACATCAACAAAGAAACTGGTAACCAGAAGCTGAAGTTCCAATATTGTTTGCAAAGGATTATTTAATTCCAAGGAAAATATAATAAGGAAACAATTATTAGGTATTTGGTTTTTAATCACAGGTCCTGCTAATAAGATGAGAAGAGTTGGAAATTTCAAATGTAGATTTGTATCTTCAATCATCCTTTGAAATATAAATAAATGATCTAGGTTGAATCTAGTTATTAAGAACTCCACCCTCTTACTCCTCTTACCAAGCAGGATGCTTCACTGTTCTGGTCCCCAGGCAGGACTGATATTCTCCACCCAAAACTGGTTGTCAGTTTCATTGAGAAATGGGTTACTCAATATTTATTGAGGCCTCTGTATTATTCCAGCACAAAGATGAGATAGCAATCCTTCTTCAAGACATCTTTATAGAAGTAGTTTGGCAAATGGAATATTCCTCTTGCAACTCTCTCTACTCAGGTGTGCAGTGTAGGGTGTTTGCACCCAAGGGAAGGAGAGAATGCTCAGTTTATTTAATTGGCTAAACTAGGGAGAGGTGGAATTTATGCAGTTTCTCCGAAGGACAGTGAAAGAACTTGTTCCTTATGTGCACGGTGGGATGGGGAGAGAGAAGGAACTTGCTTGAGAAAGTTATCTACAGCAAATGCCCTGTTACAAGCATGGGTCCCACCACAGGAAGGACTTGGGGATGGTCCCCCAAGGGCTAAGATTTTATTCTAGACCCTACTGCTCAAGGCAGTGGGCAGCAATGGGTTTCCTGCCAGAGAAACATGAGAGGCCTGGATGAGTTTCCATGCTTCCAACCTGAGGCTGGCCAAGTCCATACCACAGCCACCCCATTCTGTATCCTCCTTCCTTTCAATGTCTTTGGGCTGTCTAGTCTTTGGGCTGGCCACTTGCCTCGACAGTCTCTCCCTAGCGAAAACCCCAGTTGTCTTCCCTGTGAGTGTAACAGGTAGGTCTGAGACCCTACTGTGTGTTAAACATGCTGGTTCCCACCAGACTCTCCTAGAGGGGACCCTCCCACTCCAAGTCCTAGATTTCTTGTCTGCAGCTGGTCTGTCCCTCCCTGGGAGGAGGATCTTGCCCCAGGGAAGGGTGGGAACATTTCTCCTCCCTTTGCTCCAAATGCAGAAAAGGAGGGGGTTCCCATGCCAGGGCAAGGCTCCCCACAGACACTGCTCAGACCCAGCAGCTGCCCTGAGTTCTGAACCACAAACTCTGAGAGCAGCACATTGGCAGCAAGCTCGGAAGCTCGGCGAGCTACGGGAGACGCAGGCATGGCTGAGGAGCTGTCTCCAGAGCAGGTGGCTGAGTTCAAGCAGGCCTTCTCCAGGTTCGACAAGAATGGGGATGGCACCATCAGCGTCGAGGAGCTGGGTGCAGTGATGCAGTTGCTGGGCAAGAAGCTCTCGGAGGAGGAGCTGAAGGCTCTCATCACCCGAGTGGACAAGGATGGAGACGGAGCCATCAGCTTCCAAGAGTTCCTGGCAGAGATGGTCAGGATGATGAAGGCAGGGGGCAGTGAGCAGGACCTGCGGGAAGCTTTCCGAGCCTTTGACCTGAATGGTGACGGCCACATTAGTGTGGAAGAGCTCAAGCAGGTCATGAGCAAGCTGGGGGAGAAGCTTTCTCATGAGGAGCTGAATGCTATGATCCAAGAGGCCGACACAGACAAGGATGGCAAGGTGAACTACGAGGAATTCATGCACATTTTCACCCAAAAGTGAGGTTTGGGGGACACCGGCCCCACCCATCTGCCTACCTGACTCTGGCCTGCTAGGTTCTTGTACCTTCTTGGGGGACCTTGCTTTTGTGATGGGGATGAAAAAGGAAAGTCTGGATTGGTGGATGGGAAGTTCCTCACTGGTGAGAAGACTCTGCTCTCCTGCCCTGCGTGCTGCTGTGCCACTGGGGGCTGCTCGAGACCCCTCTCTGCCTGATGAGACCCTGGGCAAAAGGCAGCCTTCCCCGGGCTGGGCTCTCCTCTTCTCCCAGTGGTGGAATGGGTGCTCCCTACCTCACAGGGCTGTTGTGAGGGGTCTCTAACTGATGTGATGATCCAAATAAAAAGAATGCAAAGTCCAGTTGTGCTCTTGATGTTGGACTGGCAAGAGGAGAATATGAGGGCCCCAAAGAGTACATTCACGGTTCTTTTGAGTTTCAGTCCTTGGCCAGGGTGGGAGAACTGACTTGAATAGGCCCCATGGTCTACTTCTTGCCTCCCCTGATGACCGAGGAAGAGAAAAGGTGAGTGGCCATACTGAGTGGGAGGGAGGGCACAGGCCTCTTTGGCTTTAGGGTCTATCTGAGCTGCTGGTAAGGACCAGAAACCATGGTTAGAGTCTAGGATGTGCAGCAGCCCCACCTGTGCCACAACCTAGGAAGGATGGCATCCTCTATGTACAGCCTGTTGTAGTGTAACCTTAAAAAAAACCTCTCTGTGTGTCTGTCTTGTATTTGAGATTCAAGATCTGGTAGTTTTTTTTTTTTTTTTTTTTTTTTTTTAAAGCTTGGAACATTCTGTCCAGGGCAGTTTGCACTGCAAGCTGTTCTCACAGAGGCTCTGACCACATGGAAGGGATCAGGACGGCTCCAACTTTGAAAAACTGGGGCTAGAGAGAGGGCAGGGGTAGAGAAAACCTCCCTCAGGGGCAGGACAGGTCTGAGGAAGAGTGGGAGGCATACCTGGTGTTTCTGTTCTCCTGGACCTGAGGCCCACTTTTCATGGATAGAAGCCAGTTTCAGGAAATGGCTAGAGCCCAGCATGCTGGAATCAGAAAGGGGTAGCAGGTGACCCTGGAGGTGGGGGCTCCTTGCCAGTCAGGTGCTGGGGGGGGGGGAGAGGTGTTCCCAAAGCTGAGAGTTCTTCTTCTTGTCACACCCCGTTCCACCCTGCACCTGCACTCCAGTGCTGCTCAGACTTCCTCTGGGGGCAGCTTCCTCACAGCCTCTTGCAGCTCCGACATTGCTCCTGCCACTTCGGTCCAAAGGGTGCACCCCAAAGAGGCGTTGTGGACAGGAAAGAAGATGGAGCACGAAGACTGATGGCTGGAGTGGTTGCCGCTCCCACCCAGATAGCAATTAGGGCCAATGTCTGAACTGAGATTTATGTCATTCTTGTGTGGTGTAAAAAATTGTTAGGGCGGGGTCAGTGCTATGGCGAGGAGGGTTAAGCCACTGCCTGCAGTGCCGGCATCCCATGTGGGTGCCGATTTGAGACCAGGCTGCTCCACTTCCAACCCAGCTCTCTCTATGGCCTGGTGAAGCCGTAGAAAATTGGCCAAGTGCTTGGGCTCCTGCGCCCACGTGGGAGACCCGAAAGAGACTCTTGGCTCCTGGCTTTGGATTGACCTAGCTCTGGCTGTTGTGGCCATTTGGGGAATGAACCAGTGGATGGAAGACCTCTCTCTCTCTCTCTCTCTCTCTTTCTCTACCTCTGCCTCTTTGTAACTCTTTCAAATAATAAATAAATAAATCTTAAAATAAATTGTTAGGCTAGGGCCAACATTGTGGCACAACAGGTAAAGGCACTGCCTGCAATGCTTGGATCCCTTATGGGCACCTATTTGAGTCCCTGCTGCTCCACTTCCAATCCAGCTCCCTGATAATGCTCCTGGGAAAGCAGTGGAAGATGGCCCAAGTTCTTGGGCTCCTGCTACCCATGTGGGAGACCTGGAAGAAACTCCAGGCTCCTGCCTTCAGTCTGGCCCATCCCTGACCAATTATGGCCATCTAGGGAGGGAATCTGTAGATGGAAGATCTCTTTCTCTGTCTCTCCCTGTCTCCGAAACTCTGCCTTTCAAATAAACAAATAATCTTTAAAGAAATTGCTAGGCCAATTCTAGGCCACGAGTCACTCAACGGGCCTGGGTTTTGCTTCCTGTTCTGTAAAACACTATTTTCATATGTTTTTGTTTGAGTTTTATGTCCAACAATCAGCAGTGACTTCCTTAATCATGTTTTTTTTTTTTAATTTTATTTTTGACAGGCAGAGTGGACAGTGAGAGAGAGAGACAGAGAGAGAAAGGTCTTCCTTTGCCGTTGGTTCACCCTCCAATGGCCGCCGCTGCAGCCGGCGCACCGCGCTGATCCGATGGCAGGAGCCAGGATCCAGGTGCTTTTCCTGGTCTCCCATGGGGTGCAGGGCCCAAGCACCTGGGCCATCCTCCACTGCACTCCCTGGCCATAGCAGAGAGCTGGCCTGGAAGAGGGGCAACCGGGACAGAATCCGGAGCCCCGACCGGGACTAGAACCCGGTGTGCCGGCGCCGCAAGGTGGAGGATTAGCCTATTGAGCCACGGCGCCGGCTCTCCTTAATCATGTTTTAGCTCTGCCCAGTAAGTGGTTTCTACCTTTCGGTGGAGAGAGGCAGAGCCAGTATCCCCCATCCCCCACCCCCACCCTGGGGCATTATTGCAAAATATGCCTGCCGCCCCCTCAATCTGACACACCTGTGATGAGAGTGCACCTGTGACAGGCACACACCTGTGGTGCTGCTGAGTGGCGGGGCCTTTTCTCTTTCTGCAGGCTTCAGCGCAAAGCCAGGGCAGTGAGGAGTTGACAAGGACAATGAGGAGGGGCTGCTGCCTCTGTGGAGCTTCTCCTTGATTTGCCCCCATTGGGCTCCTCACTGCCTTTTTGTCCTTTCACATTGCCACCTTGTCCCTCCTGGCCCTGCCCTCAGAGTGTGGCCCAGATCCCTCCAGATGGCTTCCTGCCTCCTCAGCCTGGGCTGCAGGGCAGGGAGGCTGGAGCTGGGTGGTATGGGTAAGAGACAGGGAAGGGAACTGCTGTCCCCTTCAGGACGTCCAAGGGTGGGAGAATGGCTGGCAGGGGACCAGGCAGAGGGATGAGAGAGGGAGGTAGGGAGAAGGAACAGAGGCAACCACAGACCTGACCCCTGATCTGGCTCCCGTTCTCATCCCTGGAGACCTTTCTGCAGGGAAGAGCCCTTGCGACCTCAAGGGTTTCAGAACCTTTCCCACCAGACCCAGACCAGCAGCCCCTCAAGGCCTGTATTGCATTTTCTTAATTATTGTACAGGTGCTGCAGGTGTCACCAGGTGCACTGAAGGTGTTCCCCTTCACTCAAAGACTGTCGGAGAAAGATCTTCCTCCCTCTCCTCCTCCCTCAACCCTGCACCCTGAGCAGAGATAAGGAATCTGAAGATGGGCAGCCTGGGGCGGCTCACTCTTCCAGGCGGGATGGTGAGCTAACAGTCCCTACTCTCCTGTGGGGTCTATATTTCTAAGAGGGAGGCTGGGGGCCGCCTCTCCTGAGAGGCCTGGAAATGTTGCCTAACAGGCAGGAATTGGCCAAGTCTACTAGAAGCACCTGTTGGAACCTATTTCCCAGGCACTCGTGCTCAGCATTGGGTGCGGGTGGAGGGTGTGGTGGAATATACTATCTCTGTCTCTCTCCTGCTAGGGGTTTTATTCTCCCTGTGTTCCTTTCTTTTCCTGGAGCCATTTCTCCACCTGTCAGTTTAACTAAATCCTCTAATCAGCCAATCCCCTCTTCTCCTCTTCCTGGGCAGGGTCCCGGGCCAGGCCAGCCCATCTCTGAATTGTGGCAGTGCTGATGCTCTCACACAATTCTGGCAGGCACAGGGAAGCCAGCAAGCTCTGGGTGTAGGGGTGGGGGTTAGAGGGGTTCTTTCTGCCAGTCCCTCCCCAGACCATGGTAGAATGGCTTGGAGTAGGGAGGGGGTGGTTTGTGTACTGGGGGAAGCTCACTCCACACAGCACTGAGAACCTCTGGTTTGTTCTTAAGATTCCTTTGTTGGCTTTCAGGGTCTTAGTTCTGTTTCCCCAGTGAGACGAGTAGAGCCTCTGGCCACGTCAGGGAGTCCGTGACTTCTCAAGACAGCTGCTGATGACTGAGGACTCTCTTCCTGTGTAGACAGAGGCTGCAGTAGGGGTCCTGCAGGATCCTGGGGTGGTGAAAGCAAAGGGAAAAGGTGGGCTCTCAAGCCTCCTACAGCCAGGCCAGGCCAGACCACATTCCTGGGCAAGGAGTACCCCCAGGGCAGCCACTGCACAGGTTGGGGGAACCTTTCTAGCAGGGAGTGGAGGGGTCAGGAATCCCACTGGTCTGCTCAGACCTCAAGTCCCCAAGAGTGGGGGAGTCAGGACTCCTGGGTTCCAGGAGTCTAGGGCCTGTTCTGCTGGCTGGTTTTGGACAGTGTTCTTTTTATTTTAATTTTTAAAAATTTTTATTTAATTTTTTTAAAGATTTGTTTATTTACTTGAGAGGCAGAGTTACAGACAGAGAGAGGGAGAGACAGAGAGAGAGGTCTTCCATCTGCTGGTTCACTCCCCAAATGGCCACAATGGCCAGAGTTGGACCGATCTGGGAGCCAAGAGCTTCTTCTGGGTCTCCTATGTGGGTGCAGGGGCCCAAGCACTTGGGCCATATTCCGCTGCTTTCCCAGGCCATCAGCAGGGATGCAGGATCAGAAGAGAAACGGCCAGGACTTGAACTGGTGCCCTTATGAGATGCCAGGCCTCCTCAAGAAACTCCCTGATTCTCCAGGATCCCAGAGAGAGCAAATATAATTATTTTAAGCTTATTGTTTCTATAGTAAAAAGTATACATGCTCTGTGAAAAAGAAGTCAGTAGAATAAGATAAGTGAAGGAGATCAGAACATAGCACCCGCACATTTCACCTTGGCATAATGTTAGCAAGTGGGGGCAAGCATCTGGTCTTGCAGTTAAGACTCTGGTTAAGACAACCGTGTCCTTCACTGGGGCGCCTAGTTTCAACTCCTGGTCCCAGCTCCTTCAAACTCTTGGAGGTAGCAGATGATGGCTCAAGTGTTCGCGTTTCTGCCATCCATGAGTTCCTGGCTCTTTGTTTCAGCCTTTGGCTGTTGTGGGTATTTGGATAGTGAACCAATGGATGCAAGCATTCTCTTTCTGTTTCTGCCTCTCAGATAAATTAAATAGATAGATAGATAGATAGATAGATAGATAGATAGATAGAGGAAATAGCAGGCACAGGGGGAGCTCTCTGGTCTCCCCATCTCCACCTAAAAGCAGGCAGGACATCCATTTCCCCCTGTGAAGGTGTCCGCTTCTACTCTCCAGTACCAGAGCAGCTCTTTATTCTTAGAGACAGCAGCTGAAACTCTTTATTACCCCAAGAGACTGCTCACTACATACAGGTCTCATGGCGTGGAATTTAAGAGTTCAGAAGAGCCACCCCTCAGCAGTGCCCAAGGACCTCCTGGGAGCTCCCTTCAGGTGCAGGCTCCTGGGTGGACCCCACCCAAAGTGGGACTGGTCCTGGGTTAGAAGCCTGGAAGAAGGGATTTGTGGGGACCCACATGGTGTTCTTCTAGGAGCTGGGAACCCTGAGTTACACCCAAGGGGAGTCCTCTATGGAAGATGCATAGAAATGGCTTTGGTGCTGGCTCTGAGGGCAGAAGGTCGGCTCCATCCCACTACTCACAGTTCACAAAGCAGCCTGTCTCAGTCCAGAACACAGAGTAGAAAGGACAGTGCCCCAGAAGCACCTGCAACCAGATAGGTTTAGGTTATCTGGGGAAACTCAATGCCCTGCAAACTGTTTCTCTGAAAATCAATTCGCTAGAGGACCAGTTCCAAAAATGGCCAATTTACTGAAGAACTTTTCTAAAAAATTGCTTCATAAAGATCACAGAAATTCATATTGGATGAGCTATTTTATCAGTTGTTGAATATTACTTTGAAGTTATATTCACCCAGTTAAAATCTTTAGCTTTATTTAGTTTGAGTTTGAGCTTAGTACATTATCTTTGTTGCTGTCAGTTCACCTGACCATTGCACCATAAACTGACACCGATCAAAGTTCTCTGTTTTGCTTGTGGCTTGTTTGTCTGTTTTTTAGCACTTTGGATCTTTGATTTTGAAGAAAAGGAGAACTTCTAGCTAACTTAAAGACACAGCAGTTGTCCACGACTCCAATGTCAGGGACTTTGTAAATTATAGATAGGGTTTATGTCTCCTAATTAATTTTCAATATAGTCTTTTGCTTTAATGTTTTTTAAATCCACAAGCTTCTTAACTCGTTAAATATTCTGAACTGTTTTAAGTATTCAGTATAAGATTGATGTCTGAAATACGAATCACACATAAACTGATATTCAGCTGTCCAGAAATGAGCCAGATGAATCTACTGGAACTGATTTAAGATGAATAGCTTTATTGAAACCAGAACTAAAGCAAAATTTCCCCTGAATTCTCCAACATTTACTTTTTTGTTGTTTTGAGAGGCAGAGAGACACAGAGCCACAGACAACAATGGACAGAGAACACAAGTACTCTCATTTCTGGTTCATTCTCCAAATGCCCACAGTGACTGGATCTGAAACTGGGAGCCAGGAACTCAATCAAGGTTTCCCATGTGGATAGCAGGGATTCCATGACTTTAGCCATTACCGCTGTCTCTCAGGATTTGCTTTGGCAGAAAGCTGGAATCAGGGGCAGGGCCAGTAATGGACCCCAGCACCTCGATATGGAAGGCCGGTATCTTAACCACTAGGCCACAAGCCTGCTCCTCTTGAGATGTCAGTCAGTAAACTGATTTTAGATGAATTATCCTATTCTGATCAAAACAGATGTTTCAAGTTCCATATACCAAATAATACATTTTCTTTATTGGATTGCACCCTGGGCTTTTTAAATCCTAATTTATACCTGTTGCCAACAAGCCAACGTCCATATCAAATGCTTCCTCCTCCTGGAAGCCTTCTGGAGCAGGGCCTGGCACAGAATAGATTCTCAGCACATGCTTTCTGAGCAGATGGCTAAATGTGTTCTCTCCTACCTTATGCATTCTTACTGAAGTGCACCTGTGTCAATTCCATGTGAACAAGGCCTAGTCTCCCTCCTCAGGATCCCAACTATTACAGTAAAGCTCATCATGATTAAGCTACATTGTAAACTCCTCAGAAGTTTTATAGTTTTGCTTTACTATAACCCCCCTGCAACACACTCACTGTCAGAATGGACAACCCAGGTGCTCCTTCCCCTCCCCAGGGTGTTATCTCCAGCTCAGCAGGGGTGATTCCCACAGTGCCCATGGGGGTTAAAGGAATCTTCACAATGCTGTCCTCAAGGGGAGGGAAAATCACAAAGTGATTGGAGAGGACCTTCCACCTTATAATTTAAGAACTGTGAAAAAAAAAAAAGAACTGTGAAAACTGACCTCATACATCGCTAAAATTCCATCTTGGTCTTGAAATACAGAGATTTGGTAGGATAGACAAGGATTTAGATTAAGTGAGATCATGTAGGCATGTTTCTTAGATTTCAGACAAATGTTTCTCTCCCCATAGGGTTCCCCAACAACAATGACAGCAAAATCTTTTAAGAAGAACAACTCCCCATAAGTACCGTATGTATCAGATTCTCAAGAACAATCAGTCCCATTTCCTCTGACATGTAGTCCAGCTTTTGAGTTAGGGGATTCTACAACGTGGCTGCCATGGCCACCACACACTAGGACTGCGTTTAATTGCCCTCTAGAGGGAGCAAGGGTGGCATTCCCCAATCCAGTATCTGTGAAGTCAGGGCCTGTCCTTACCTCCAGGCCCCTGCCCCACTCTGCCCACAGGTGACCTCACCTGACTTCTCCCTGGCCTTGTCTACTGCTTGATAATAACCTGGGAGAGGGCCCCAAGGCCTCCTTCTGCAAGCTGCTTCTTGCTTATCTGCAGTCGTTTACTATCTGGAGCAGTGAGCTCATCTCTCCCCACTGTAGATGCCCCACCCCTCAGGTGATTAGCACCTGCTTCCCGTTTCTGCCTTTCCTAAGTTTTTGCTGTAAGCCACTGATTCTCAACTCTGGCTACACAAACACCCCCAGCTGCTTTAGAAAAATGCCGCTTCTGACCTCCCAGAGTGTACAAGGCAAGGTGTGGCTGTTTTTTCCCCTAAACTCTCCAGGTCCTTCTGCAGCCAAGATTGAGAAGCTAAAACTAAAAACCTCTGCTCTAATCCGTCTCTGGAAAACATGATTATACTAGGCGCTCCCCACGCCCAACCTCTCCTCTGCCCCACTGGGCAAATTGGCACCTAGCACGAGAAAGAACCAGGGAGTCAGTGTGCAACTGCCTAGAGTTGAAGTCTGAATCACTTTGGAAACGGTTGGTGCTCGGTTGGTGGCCTGCCAGGCTGGATACCCTCTATGTCACCTAGAGACACTTTGTGCCAGAATCTTCACCAGACCTGGAGCTCCTGCCTTGCTGACCAGTTGACTTTTGGCCTAAATGGAAATCAAATCCCCTGTATTTTTCCATCCCTGGAGCCTTTTGGTGGAAGTGTTAGGTGTTTTCTTGGCTGCCTTACTGTGGGTCTATGAGGACTCAGAGGGAGATGCCACATCAGTCTCTGCCCTTGAGGAAGATGAGGTGTGGAGATAAAAGACTACTTGGCAGGAGCCTTGCTAGGGATTCCTGAGTTAGGGTTTGGGGAGTGCTCAGTGAAGGCTAGGGACTTGAGGAGGTGGCACTGAACCAGGTATTGGAGGTAGAGGAAGCTTTCAGCAGGTGACAGGACATCCTTGTCAAAGGGAGCCTTCTGAGTAAAGATGTGGAGGAGGGGATGTGTAATGCATTTTTTTTTAAACAGGAAGTGTTTAAACTCTGGCTACACCAGAGTTTTATTATGCCACCATAAGACCCAGGTGGAATTTCTTATCCGAAATCCTGGGTCCTGAACACAGAAGTTTTCCCTTATATTTGGTTTTAGCCTCTTTGTCTTCCTTATGTGGTTACCTGCACACACTTGACTGGATATTCTAATGTTACATGGCGGCCATAGGATTGATAAAATACTTGTGCAATGGGATTTTAGGGAATCTGCCTTGCCTGAGAGATAAGAGGGAGGCTGGCACACCATAATATCACTTCAATGGTCAGGCTGAGGAGTTTGGCATTTTTTCCAAATTGTGGTGGTGTAACCTTGGGCAAGGCAGTGACAGTCTGGATGTTTCGATTCTCTTAACTGTAGTGAGGGATAAGAATAATGCCTGCCTCAGTGTTGGGAGGACAAAGTAAGTGATGTAGAGGAAGTCCTAGGAATGGTGTTTCATGTAGGTTTCACTGTTATTAGTGCTGTTGTTTTTGCAGAAGAGGAGATAGAGACTCCCTGATGGTTATTATCAATCACAGAGACTATCTGGCCAAATCTGTGCTTTAGGAAAATTGCTTTGGCAGGACGAAGGAGGGTAGGGAGCAGGAGGTGAATCTGATGGCTGAAGTCTGAGCTGAGCGGGTGGAGGCAGTGAGCAGAGAAGGGGCAGATGGAGTGTGATGAGTCTGCAGGGGGACCCTGCTGCTGTGGACAGCTGAGAGATAAGTGAGAGAAGATGTACTAGGGCTAGGGACTGACTTCATGCTCTGTTTGGAGCTTGAGGAGTTTTGGGGGAGACAGGATGAGAATGGGCAGGGGAAAGAGTGGACACTGGGCCTCTGCCAGCCACACCGCCCATGTTGGGTTGGGGTTATTGTGTTGTTGCTCCCATAAGAAGGAGGTCACCAGGGCTGGCGTTGTGGCATAGTAGATAAAGTCACAGCCTGCCATGCTGGCATCTCATATGAGCACAGGTTCAAGACCCTTCTGTTCCACTTCTGATCCAGCTCCTTGTTAATGTGCCTAGGAAAGCAGTGGAGAATGGCCCAAGTCCTTGGGCCTCTGCACCTACGCAGGAACCCCTGAAGAAGCTCTGGGCTTCTAGCTTTGGCCTGGCCCAGCCCTGGCTGTTGTAGCCATTTGAGGAGTGAATCAGCAGATGGAAAATCTCTCTCTCTTTCTGTCTGTGTAATACTGCCTTTCAAATAAATAAATAATTTTTTTTAAGAAGAGAAGGAGGTCACTAGTGGACACATCTGGTCTCTTGCCTTGTCAGATGTGTGAGCACATGGGAATTCTTAGCACCCTAGGGACAGAGTCTGAGGGATCTCTTGTCCAAGCCTCAGCCACTCATAGAAGCAGGGTAGAGCGTGCTGCTTCTAATGGACCCCTTTCCTGGGGACCACCTGGGAGCTTGTGTCTCATTTCCTGGATTTGGAGAGAAGAAAAACCCAGGACTCCTGAAGAGCAGGGATGGTGCTGGCCAAGAGCCAAGGGTCAACAGCCTCCCCTGTCCATGCAAGCCCAGGGCCTCCTGCCCCTCCCAGCACATACTGCTCCAGATAGTCTCTGTGTCTTGTTTTTGCACACCATAACCAGAAGAAAGGGGGTAGTTTCTGCCATACTTGGACATCTGCATTGTGGGGAGACCAGCAGAGAGATAAGATAAGGAGCTCCCTCCTGAACATGAAGACAGAAAACAATACCATGCCTGAGAGGTGAGCCCTTGATGGGGAGGGAAGAGCTCACCCTGGCCTTTGTTCCTTTGTCCTCCCACCTTCCTCCCTTTCCTGCCACCACCTCCTCTCTCTCCTCCCTACTTTCTCCCTTCCCCCAGGGAACATGCACAGCCTTCTTGGCCAAGCTCAGGGCTTGGAGCCAGCAAACTGTTCAGCCTGAGAGAGCCCTGGGATAAGTGCAGGCACAAACACTTGTGGCCAGAGAGGAGCTCGAAGCTGTGGGGAGGGAGGGCTGTGACAATCAAGACTTGGGACTGATACTGCCACAGGGTCAGAGGCCGCGGGGCTATGAAGCATCAAGTAGGTTTGGAAACCATTTGGGTACTGGGTATTACAGGCTCAGGGAAGATGGTGGGGGTCTCCTGGACACTTGGGGCAACAGAGTACAGACCGGGGGACCTGTAGCAGCACCCAGCCCTCTTTTCCCAAGGTTACTGAAATGCAGTTCTGAAATGTCCATCTGTAAAACATATCCCAAGGACCTGGAAGAAATGTGCCTCCTTCCTTGTGTGATTACTTGAGTGAGCCCCACTCTGAGGGGCTGGGGCCTCCTCTTTCTGGGACTGGCCCTGTTTGGGAGATGCCTGAGATCTGGAGAGAAGGCAGCCAGGCAGCTGAGGACTGGAAGCTGGGGCGGCCTCAGGAAGGGGAGTGGGCAGAGATTTTGCTTTAGCTGTTTTTATAGCTTGGCTCCTTCTGGTGACTCAGATCTTACTGTGGAAGCCCCTCAGAGAGACTGACTGGACCATCTGACCCAAGCTGTCACCTCCAAATGCTATTTCTACTTCCTTACTCAACTCTCCATAGGGTTTAAAAAATATATTTTTAAATGAACTTCTGCCTATTTTCTCTACCCTCTGTACCCTCTACTCCCATCCCTGCCACTATACCAAGAGCTTCAGGACATCTGGACTTCCTTTGTCTTGCTAACTGCCAGTATGCCAGCCCTGAGGATTAGATTGTGTAGGGCAGATGAACATGGGGATGACCGTGGTTTTAATTTGGGGGCACGTCACTTCCAAACTGGAGCCTGTTCACAGAGGAATGACACAGGAAGACATGCTATATTTGGGACAGTGGACCCAGAGGGTATTTAGCTAGAGCCCAGTCCAAGAGGATCAGTGGAATATGTGAATAGCAAAGACATTCTGATCTGCTCCAAACCACTGTAGGGCTAACATTAGGGCTAAAAATGGGAGTTGTAGGAGAGGGTTGTTCCTGAGTTGTGAGTGGCCAAAGGATGAATGGCCCCCTTTGGGAGACAGGAATTGGAGGTGCTTAGAATAGATTCAGGTCATGTAGTCAGGCACCCCTTCCTTTTCTGAGATTCAGTGGCTCTCTGACTTGATGATCATTTCCAAAGACAGGCTAAAGATTCTTGTGTTATTGCAAATAATGGGTCTACTGTCATTCTGAAGACCAATAATCTATCTATTTCCAACCATTGCATCTTTCCCTGCAATTTTCCTTCTACTTTATCATTGTGTTGGGTTACAATTATGGTGGATTGTGTTGGGTTACAATGGCATTTTATTTTTTTATAAACAGTTAAATGGCTCCATATATTTTTGTTTATAAAGCAATAGGTATTCTACAGTTACCGTTTTTCTAAACTATATACATGTGTATGTAAGCATGAAATAGTAGAACACCATTCACCTAAGATAGACAGGAATTATTTGTAGG
The DNA here is from genome assembly GCF_051225735.1 of Oryctolagus cuniculus. NCBI lineage: Eukaryota > Metazoa > Chordata > Mammalia > Lagomorpha > Leporidae > Oryctolagus > Oryctolagus cuniculus. The sequence continues at coordinate 79,553,034 of NC_142879.1, read as the reverse complement.
ATGTGGGATTGTGAAGGATTTCCTTCGTTTCTGTGTTCTCTAATTTTTCCTCCGATAAGCATGTACTTATTTTGTATAAAGAGAAAACTAAACTATTAATAACTTAGGAGCCCTTATTTATAGCCAGAGACAACTCACACTGACTCAGGAGATGGATTACATGACTCTCTTCACTACAACAGTGCTATTCCTTATTGAATCAAAAGAATCGGTGATATCACAAAATTCTACAAATTAAGGTCTTTTTCCCTAGAGAACTGGTTGTTAAATATTTATAGTATACCCCTGTCTTTTAAATTATTTATTTATTTAAATGGGAGAGAGAGAGAGAGAGAGAGAGAGAGAGAGAGAGAGAGAGAGAATATGAGGCCAGGGCTGAAACTGGGAGCTGAGAATTCAATCCAGTCTACCATGTGGTGGCGGGAACCTAATTACCTGAGCCGTCACCTGTTGCTTCCCAGGATCCACATTAGCAGGAAGCTGGAGTCAGAAGCCAGAGCCTAGAGATCAGGTACTCTGATATGAGAGTGTGTCTTAACTGCGAGGCCAAATGCCCGCCCCAAGTACACTACTATTATATATTGCATCAATCAATAAAAAAAGTTCAGATAGTAAAGAGATATGACATAAAAAAAGCTATAAAACATAAAAAACAAATTTTCAAACTTTCCATGACAATAGAACTTTACAGTTTATGCTTTTTTTCCTCTCACATAGATTTCTGCGTTTAATCCTCAGCACAATACTATTCAAAAAGTATTCTTACTTTATAGATGCAGTACTTCAGATGTTTCTGCCCTTTTGTACTCTTTCCAGTAGATCTGAAGTCCATGTCAACTTTGAGAAAATTCAAAATTTCTATCAAAGACAATTAGGGATAAAATTCTCATATTTCACTGGAGTTTTAAAATTTGCAGGGGAATTTTATAAAAATCCCCTATTTGTATAAGGTGCATAATTGTTTTTCATCATGCTGTGGTTGCTTGATTTTGATAGTTCTTTCACACCACTCATCCCTTCACCTTTCCAGCACCCAAGTACATCTCTACTCTCTTCCTAGTACATAGCTTGATATATTGTGCTAAAGAGCTTATTATGGCATGAGCAGCACCTGAATCCCCAAACTCATGCAGATGTTTGAACCTCAAAGTCTTGAACTAGCAGTTAGTAGATTAATAGCAATGGCTGGTGGATTATGGAGGACAGGAAATGAGAGGAGAGGAGGGGAGAGGAAGAGAAAAGAAGTGGACACAAACCTAGAGAGAGAAAGGAGAGGGCCAGGTAAAGATGGAGATAGAGAGTGGATTGATGTTGCCACAAGCCAAGGACAGCTGGTAACCAGCAGAAGCTAGGGGAAAGACCTGCTGACCTACCCTCAGACCCTCCAGCAGAAATCAACACTGTTGCCACCTGGGTTTCAGACTTTTGAGTTCCAGAACTGGAAAACCATAAATTTCTGCTATTTCAAGCAGTGCAGTTGGTAGTACTTTGCTATACAGTCACAGAAAACCAATATAATAAGATAAATCTAAAAATGCCAATGACTTACAAATGAGTGTTCAGAAAGGGGCTGCACAGCCTCCCATGGGCACCTTCAATACAGATGTCTCACAGAAGGGTCTCCTCTCCTCATGTAGGAGGATGTGAATTAATGCTATAACTAGTACTCAAAGAGTACTTTACACTTTGTGTTTCTGTGTGGGTGCAAACTGTTGAAATCTTTACTTAACATATACTAAACTGATCTTCTGTATATAAAGATAATTGAAAATGAATCTTGATGTGAATGGAATGGGAGAGGGAGTGGGAGATGGGAGGGTTGTGGGTGGGAGGGAAGTTATGGGGGGTGAAGACATTGTAATCCATAAGCTGTACTTTGGAAATTTATATTTATTAAATAAAAGTTAAAAACAAAAGAAGGGTCTCCTCATTGCTTTGGGTTCCAAAGGGCCCTCTCATATCCTTGATCAATACACATAGGAAAAAAAGTAAATCATGACACAGAAATTATGGATTATTTGGTAAAAGCAATCTTTCAGGGACTAGAAAGGGTCCTTGGTAGGACAAGAGTTAGAAGCTGTTGGACCATGGGCTGGCATTGTTGCACAGAAGGTTTAGGTTGCTTGTGATGTTGGTATCCCATATTGGAGTGCTGGTTTGAGTCCTGGCAATTTTGCTTCTGTTCCAGCTTCCTGCTAATGTGCCTGGGGGATGCAGCACATGTTCAAGCACATGAGACCCTGCAACTCACTTGAGAGAACTGAATGAAGTTCCTAGTTCCTGATTCCTGGCTTTAGTGTGGCCCAGCAATGGCTATAATGGTCATTTGGGAATGAACCAGAGGATGTAATATATCTCTTTATCTGTCTCTTCCTTTCTCTCTGTCACTTTGCTTTTCAAACAAACAAAAAAATGAATCTTAAAAGGGGGGGAGGGACTGTTGAACCAGATGTTCCGAAAGACACCTTCCTGCTATAAAATGCTGGAATTCTGTTAAGACAAATGATTTCCTGGGCCACAGAGGGACTGAAGGTGAGGTGAGGCCTTATAGGCAAGAGCCAAGGAGTTTGGCCAAACACAAGGTTCATCTTGAGCTCAGCTCTACTTATTGCTTTGAAGTAAAGTAAGAGGAGTCTTAAAGTTGGTCTCTGAGAAGGTCTGTGAATGAACCACAGCAGAGAGTATGCTCTGCCTCCTCAGGTGAGCCTTCAGCATACCTTTAGGCCTTTGCTCATGATCTGCCTGCCCACTGTGGAGGACGACTATGTAGAGTCGGGCAGGGGAAATGTTGGGTGGTGCTTGGCATGAGTACTGAACTTTGTTACTGGGACTCAGTTGGAATCTGGGCTATTGGGGAAGCTAAGGGCTGGTGTCATGGCCCTTTAGGGCAGGGAAAGCAGGAGAGTGTCACTCTCACCCCATCACCAGCAGAGGTAGTCTGGGGATGGCTGCAGAAGAGCAGGACTGACTGAACTAACTCTCTTCCTCTCACAGTTCTTCTTTTCTCTTTTCCACTCTGGTGCTCAGGTCATCTTCATGAGTGGCCTTAGAAGGCTGAACTTTATGTTTGCTGGAATGTACTAGAATATACCACATATAAGTTCTAGAATAATCTAGAATGTTTGGTGGAGCCTCCCACAGACCAGCTGTGGTGGGATAAGAGATAGTGGGGAAGGGAGCAGAGGCTCTGTAACAGGGGTCAGCATGACCTTGATCTTGGCACCACCTTTGAAGGAGCTTGAAGGGAAGGAAGAAATGACAAAATACGAGAAGTGGGTTTGAGGTGTTTCTGTTTGTTTGAATTCAAAAAGCTTGCCTGTCTTAGATCTTGGGCAGAGTTTCTTGGTTATGATTTTCTATTTTGCAGAATAGAGGCAGAGATACCTCTTCCCTTACAAGATTATCAAGTGTGGCTGGGGAGCGAAATGCGGGGGAAGCAACAAGAGACAAAACCACTGGGGCCTGGCAAACACAGTTCACATGCCATGGAGGGCGATGATCGTGGTTGGAGGCATCTCCTCATGGGCTTTGTGTCCCTGTGAGTGTGTGTAGCACTTGTTTCCAAGAAGTGTGTGCAACACTTGTGTCCCTGTGTGTGTGTAGCACTTGTGTCCTGTAGGTAGCACTGTGTCCCTGTGAATACAGCACTTGTGTTCCTGTAAGTGTGCACAGCACTTGTCTCCCCGATCAGAGCCCTTGGACTTCGGCACCCTGGCCTGAGATGACGGGTGTTTTTATTTCTACTGTGTCTGGTAGAGGCTGATTGCTCTGTTGGGGCTGCTCAGCTCCCTTCACTGGGTTTTCCATGATGCAGAAGGGGATTTCCTCTCAGGAACCACTGTGGTATCTGTCCAGGCCAGTGGGAGGGGTTTTGGAAACAGCCCTTTATCTCTCCTAAAACACAATGCCAACCCCTTGTGCTGTGGGCTGTCTATGGAAAAAAAAAGTCTTTTTAAGTGTGCACTTTCAGGTCAAAGAATTGTATTTGTGTGTATGTTATAATTATTATGGGGAAGTTTATAATGAGGCTAAGAAGGAGAAGGAAGAAACAGAGGAAAAGAAATAATTAAAATGGTAGCCCTAAACAGACCACAGGGATCTTCAAGTCCAGTCTGTCTACATTTGGGATATGACCACTGATGGTACCTGGGATGATTTTAGGACTGATGTCAGCAAACAAATGAGGAGGGAGCTGGCCTCCCTTTCAGATGCAAAAATATCCAGGCAGAGATTATTGACATTATTTTGTTTTCAGTATACTTATTGTTATCATTTCCTTCTATTTACAGCAAGGGAAGCTGGTTTTCCATTCATGATAATGGCACAAAGTGTTCATTTAAAACACATTTACTGAAGACAGAGAGTGTAGATAAGAAAAAAAACATGAAGTAGATAACATATTTAAATGTGCAAAATTGTGATGGTGGCACTCAAATGAGTGAACTCTTGAAACCATGGTTGTCATCCAAACCTCTCATGTTCCTGAGGAAAAAACCCAGGCCACTGAAAGGGGTGGGCTTGGAAGGACCTTCTGAGAGAGAAGAATGTGGTAGAGCCAGAGAGTGAGTGTATTGGAGGATGAGAGAGCCACAGACAAGGGGCAGAGAACAGAATCTGGGAGGGTTACAGAAAGAGAACCGATATGCCAAGACTCCCTCCCTGGAGAGCTATTCCTGAGCTCCTGGAAAGAGCTAAGTCCTCGGAGCCCTCCACCTTCTGGTCCTGGTACCACTATCGACCCCTTTCCTTGGCCCCTACAACACCTTGCAGTGAGGGTGCTATCCCCAGGGAGGGACACAGCACCAGTTACTTCCTCTCCCTGCTCAAGCCCAAGGGAAAACCCTTCACCCAGGCCAGAGGCAACCTTTGGCTGCAGTCACAAAAGGGACAGTTTTCCAGTCTTCTGATTCATTTCACCAAAGCTTTCCAAAAGCCCCTTGAGGCGTTGAAACTTCTGTTTTTGCTCAAAAAGAAAAGCACTGGTGGCCACTTGTTCCCTGTGACCTATAGGTTTTCAGTCCACCTAGGAGAGGCAGAGAAGCAGGAAGACTTAGGAGTTGATGCTACTTGGCTTAAAGGAATGGAAGAGAGAGCACTTACCATCCCTGGGGTTCAGGGAAATCAGAGAATGAACATCTGTTAAATAACTCCAGGAAAAACTGTGAGCAGGTTGTCAAAGAAACCCTCTCAACAACAGAAAGGCCATCTGGTAAACCTACATAGGCTCTGAAGGTAGAGGCTTAGGTTAAATGCCTTTGGAAGTCCCTTTATATCCTAGAGATCTCTCTAGATTGAAGTTGCAGGTGAGGTGCAGGGTGTTGGTACCCTCAGCCATGCTTCACACAGCCCTATCCCTGCTCCCACGCCTATCTGCCCCAATCTCCTTGACCAGAATTGGCTCTGTCCTTGGAAATGTCCATGCAGTCACCTACACACAGGTCTGGCTGTCCTTGGGGTGTGGAAAGTTGGAGAATATGGGAGCTGAGTCAGTGTGCAGGAAAAGGGTGAGTCTTGACTGAAACAGTTTTAGGCACAACAGCCTATGCTTTCTCACGTTGTTTTAGCTGAGCTGCTAAGAATTTCCCTCAAGTTCGTGTAAAGTCCTTAACTCTGCTGATACAACTCACCGCTTCAGTGGCCTTCAAACATTTAATGCAGGGCCAAAGCAGTGAAATACTTTTTAAAATAAAACCAGGGGCTGGTGTTGTGGCACATCAGCTTAAGCCATTGCTTGCAACACTGGCATCCATATTGGAGTGCCAGTTCGAGTCCTGGTTGCTGGCTTCTGATCCAGCTTACAGCTAATGAGCTTAGGAAGGCAGTGGATGTCGGTCCGAGTGTTTGGGCCCCTGCCACTTACATGGGAGACCTGGATGGAGTCCTGGCTCCTGGCTTTAGTGTGGCTTAGCCTTTGTTGTTGCAAGCATTTGGGGAGTGAACCAGAGGATGGAAGTTCTCTCTTTCTGTCACTTTGTCTTTCAAATAAACAGTGGTTATGGGCTAGCAAAGGTTTATTTGAAAGTTCAGATTTGTTACATGAACTTAGAACCGGCAGGCCTCCCTGGCCTTTTCTGGGAGAATCATTAAACAGAGTTAAAGTAATTAATTCCCACAGTCTCCTCTCCTGAAGTGGGCAAGGGGGAGCCACCAGTGTGGATGTAGCTCTATAACAGCTGCTCTGAACAGTCTCTGGTAATGTGACTTCTGGTTGTGGCTGATACTGGAAGTCTCCATGTGTTATCTCTGCCCATGGCATCTTGACATGTAAACCACATGTGTCCCCATCACAGCCCCTTGGTGATGAGGGGGGTGGTACTCAGCTACTGAAGGTCACTGCCAATCTCTTTGAGATGTCTGCAAAATGCCCTCCAAGTGTTCCAAAGTAAATTTCAAGAATATTTAGCTTGTGGGTTTAAGTCAGATCATTCTAACCTGAACCCTGAAATTCAGACAAAACACCACCCTGGAATTTTCTTTTCTTTTAAAGATTTATTTATTTGAAAGGCAGAGGTACAGAGATGGAAAGGGAGAGACAGAACCATCTGCTGGTTCACTCCCCAAATGGTCACAATAGCCAGAGCTGGGCCAGTCCAAAGCCAGGAGCCAGAAGCTTCTTATGGGTTTCCCGTATGGGTACAGGAGTCCAAGTACTGGGCCATCTTCCACTGTTTTCCTAGGTGCATTAACAGGGAGCTGGATCAGAAGTGGAGCAACTGGGACTGGAATCAGCACCCATATGGGATGCCGGCACAGCAAGTGGTGGCTTTACCTGTTATGCCATAATATTGGCCCCTGTCATTTTCTTATTTTTTGATAACAGAAAGAAGCTTACTTATATTTACAACAATGAGTTAATAAATGGGAATGATGCAGTGTTTTGGGGGGTAATGCATGAAATTACAGCTGTGAATAATGCATGATGACCACAGGCTCCTGTCAGCTACCAGGTCCCTGATTTGTAAGCCAAACATTTGTGAATTCTCCAGAGTACAGACTTCGCAGGGCTCACTCAACAAGCAGCCACTAAAGCATGGCCTGGCTCCGGCACCCCTGGACTGCAAGAAGAGTGAGCATCCTGGTAGGCAGAGATCATGATCTAGATTCCCTGCAGAGTGGTGGGGACTGGCGATATGAGTTGTCTCTTGCAGGTTGGTCAGTGCAGTCACCCACTCATCTCTAGCCCTCCCAAGCCAGGGCCAGCAGCAAGTAGAAGAGCCTGAAACACTGCAGTTGTGTCACTTCCAGGGAAGTTCACTCCTGACTTGTAAACACGCTGCTAAATCTCCCTGGAGACCATGGGTCCAGGGCCTCATGGGGGGATGGCTTCATTAAGAAGCCAGTCTTCCCACATGGTGGCACAGCTAAGCACTGAATGGAACTGAAGAGACAGTAATTGGATGGGGAGCAGGATGGACTGAGAGATGGTGGGCCTGGGTGCTGTCTGCCCTTTTCTTGGGCTGTCACCTGCCCACATTGAGGCCCCTCCTTCTGGACCCTCATCTCCCAGCAACTCTGGGCTTGGGCTTAGTGCTGCCTGGATGATGTATTAGGATGTGGCCAGTGACTGGCAGTCTGTGCCACTCAGCTTCCCTCTCCTCCTCTCAGGTGCTGGCTGGGCTGGTGGAAGCTCTTAGGAACACTCAGAGTCTTGGCTACAATGCAGGGAGTGGGGGCAGGACAAAGAGTGAGTGTCCCTGAGATGGTCTGTGTGAACAGGTGGGTCTGATTACAGGTCTTGGCTCTGCTGCCAGGCGAAATGTTAGGGAAGCTTCAAGCCTCCATGTCTGTAGTGAAGACTGAATTAAAATAACACATCATGTCTAAAGTGCCTGGAAAAGGCCATGCTCTGAAAACAGGGAAGCTGAGGCCATATTTGGGGCTTTTCAATTTAGAGTCCACTGTGGCTCTTTCCAGCCTCACCCCTTCAGCCAGGTCCTGATGGGCCAAGGGGTCACTCTGACCAGAGTGCCTACCTGTACTTCTAAGCACTTTGCCACTTTAAGAATCTTGGAATCCCCTCACCAGTCACCCCACACCCATTTCTATGGTCTGCATTTGCTTCTGACTCTGGTGCTGGGTCAGGCCTAAGAACTGGTGGCTTGGGTGTAGGGGATGCAGACAGAACATGGAAGCATGGGCTGGGTGCCCTCAATATCCTTCAGTGCAGGCTAGAGAGTTAGGGCTGAGAGGAAAAGGAGACAGTCTGTGGGCTAGAGGTCTCCACATGTAGTTCTTTTCCCTGGACCTTGCAAATAATGTGAGTAGGACTGTAGAAAGGTGATGGCTATGCACCAAATGGTGGTTCTCATTGGGTTTCTACTGAACCACAGTGCTCAGGCATTTCACAAGTCTTGCATTGTTACTATGCATTGAGAATCAGAGTGATTAGCAACTTTCTGCATGGGAAAGAGAGATGGGGGAGGAGGGAAGAAGAGAAAGAGAAGAGACAGGGAGAGGAGGAGGAGGAAGGGAGTAGGAGGGAGCGAAGGAAAACAAGAGCTCTGTTCTCTTCATCTGCGTGGGATAGAGCAGCAAGAAGCCAGAGGCACTGAGCTCTGTTCCTACTCTGTAGCTACCCAGGAGCTGATGCCCATCCACAAGTTGATTTTCTTCCAGGTCAGTTTCCCTGCTGTAAATTGAAAAAAGATTGAGTAAGACTGGGACATTCTGGGTCAGCTTATTTTCTGTGTCCAGTGGGACGTGGGATTCAGGGACAGAGGGCACCGGCCTCAGGCCACAGACCATAAGCAATGCCTGATAGATATTTATGTGGCCTGCCCCTCTGTATTAATTTCCTGGAGACCAGACCCTGGTGTCTCTTCCTGAAATTTACTTCTTGTTTGTTTGCTCTGGTTTTGTCCAAATCCTGGGGCATTGTCAAGGTCTCACTGACCTGGTCTCCTCTGGTTCTGCCACAACAGCTACAACCAGCCCAGCGTTTAGGAATTGGATTCATGTCCTACTGCTGCATAACAAATAACATAAAAACAACAAACACATGTTCTCTCACATTGTCTGTAGGGGTCACTTAGCCAGGTGGTTCTGCCGTTGCCTCTTTCATGAGGCTGCAGTAAAGAAGCAATCGTGGGTGTGGCTGTGACATCTGAAGGCTCAACTATGGCTCCTTCACACCATAGGCAAGTGGGTCCTCCTCCCCTGGACCTCTCCAGAGGGCAGCTCAAGTGTCCTTGTGACAGGGCGGCTTCCTCCAGAGTAAGGTATCCAAGACAGGGCAAGCATCTTTTAGGATCTAGCCTCAGAAGTCACACTCTGTCACTTCCACCTCATTTTATTTGTCTTATTCTAACGTCTGAGCCCTGACCCACTGTGGGAAGGGTGGGAATCCCAGGTCCTTGGAGGACATCCTGAAGGCTGGGTATGCAGGGCCCTCTCAGGTCTGAAAGAGTCTGAGTCTTAGACCTGCTTGTCCTTTGTGCCATGGGCTCTTGCTAACACAGTGCTAACATAATTCAGTTTTTGGGGCTCATTCATCCTCTATCTGGCAAAGTGATAGGTTTAGGAGACAGAACGGCCAATCAGCTTGTAGAAGGATAGAGAAAGTGATGGTTACTCTGGAAAGTATTAAGTGTGAGAGTGAGTGGTGGAAACCTGGGCTGGGTGGGTGAGTGGAAATCAGGGACTGGAAATGATGGTTCTACTGGGGACGCAGGGAAGGTGGCTTCAGAAAGGTGAGACTCGGCTGGATGTTGAGATGAAGGCGAGGTCCCCAGGCAGACGGAGGGGAAAATGGGAGGGAAGGATGGTGTTCCAGCAGGGGAAACAGAGAGAAAAAAGGCTCAGAGCCATTGCCATCCTGGGCATTGCTGGAGTTCAGACGCCATTTCTCCAAGATGCTCTGATTCTAGAACCATCCACATCCAACAGGGAGATTCTCATCCTTTGAAAGAGTCCTGTAACTCAACAGCTGCATCTGTTTGTTGCTGCAACCAAGAAACCCATAAGAAAGTTTTGGAGAGATTTGGCTCTGAAGGACCTGGCTGTAGCTTTGGAATAGTAGATAATGATAGAAATAGTTTCCATTTGTGGAAAAGATTGCCTCATGCTCCTTCGTTGGAGGCAAACATAATTTCATGGCTTGAGAAACTCCTCCCCACTTACTCTTAGATAGGATGGGCATGAGTGTGTATATGCTGTCTGTGTCTTTTTCTTTTGTTTTGCTAGAATGTACTACTTGCCGGCTGAAAAGGACATGTGCGACTCATGGGCATGAGAATTTTAAGGTTGATTTTTCAGCTACTTCTGCCACCCTGCAAAACACACACACACACACACACACACACACCTCTTTGATGTAATGAAAATATAACTTGCTATTGATTTGTTGACGCAAGTGGTTTGTGTGCCTGTTCAAGAGTCACCCTATGGTCTACTTCATGGACATCTGTCTTGATTAAACACTTCTTAGGAGCAGAGGCTTCTGCTAATCTCCTCCCTCCTATCCTGTGTACAGAGAAGCCATTAGCATAGGCATTTGAGACATGAGAGAAAACAGCAGCAACATGTGAGCTAGGGTCCCACTGAAGTCTGGGTCCTTTTTATCTGAAGTCAATCCTGGGAGGCCTTGGCCCTCATTGCCTGCCCCTGGCACCCCTACTTTCCTGCTGCCGGCCCCAGAGTCCCTCGTGGCTTGCTCCTTTCCCTCCCTTCCCCCAGCCATTGCAGTACCCAGGTGTTTCTCTGAACTGCAGGGAGGGAAGCTCAGGGCTGAGCTCACAGCTGGAAATCACCCAAGATGGGGAGAACCTGCGTGGGCCTGAGTCTGCCAGGAAAGGTGTAAGCACCACGCCTGGCAAAAGCAAGTAATGTCAGATAAAAGAGTTTTTTGTTTTGTTTTGTTTTTCCAGCCTTGTAGCAGTTTCCAGGCACAGAGAGAGACCCGACGCCAGCTTCTCAAGTCACGTTCAACTGACAGTTGTAGTTTGAACTGTGGAGACAGGGGCCTGCAGGAGCTAGAGAAACACATTCTAGCAAAGACAAGCCGCTGATCCCTCAGCTCATTGCTCAGCCTTTCTGTGGCTCCAGGCTGAAATCATGGAGGATGGAGGAGAGGGCCTTCCATCTGACTCCAGTGGGGGCACCTGCTTCTCTCCCACTACCAACCAGGAAAAAGAGGGAGATGCAAAGGCAGTGGGAATCCGTGGACCCCGGGTCAGCTGGACGCTGAGCCTAGATATGGTCACAGACTTGACCGGGAGAGGACTAAAAGGTGGGGACCTCTGTTCCCCCCAGATCGGGGTGTTGCTAATGAGACTATGGCTTTGGGCACCATCAGTCTCCTTCCCTTGCCCCAGCTGTTTCGCTCCCTGCTCATGAAGGATGAGCCCAGTCACCTTTGTGCCCAGTGGGATGTTCGTAAATCCTGCCTCTTGCAGGGCTGGAGGTGCAGGCTGCTATCTGAGCAGGCTTGCCTGGTTTTAGACCCTGGGGCTCCTGATCCTAGCATTTTACTGAGTTGACTTTTATCATGATCAGATTTGTGCCCTAGGATGATCATTCCCTTTCTCTATTGAGGATGGATTGAGGCACTGCAAGAGAAGACTTTGGGGGAGCAGTACCCTGTGTGCTGATCCTGGTTAGTGGAGAATGTTGAGAGACTTGTGTGGTGAAGAGCCAGCCTGCTCCTGGAGCTGAGAGCTGATGGAGCAGAGCACTCGGAGTACTGCCTGGGTGTAAAGAGTCTTGTATTTGAGATTCGGTGGAGAAGGGTGGGGAAGAGACCCCTCAACAGAAGGGAAACCTGGTGAGGACTTCACAAACCATGGTGGAGGGAGGGCAGGCTGTGCAGAAGAGTAGGTCGGGTGCAGGAGGGGAGCAGGCAGTACAACCGTTTGGCCTGAATCTAAGAGGTGGGGCTGGCCTCCATTGGTTGCTAGTGAGTAATGGGATTTGGGAGCCCCTTCCATCATATGGATTGAGTCTGACTGTGAATTATATCAGATACTGGCCAACTTTGAGGATGTAGGGTGTCTCTGAAATCTAGAGAAGCCCTGGTATCTGAAGAACATAAGACAAAGGATAGAAATTTTAGTTAAGCCTTGATATCTAGCCTAAGAGATCTAGTTCCTTGGTATGAGGGTTAGGTTAGGACCTGACTCACCAGTAATCTTCAGGCCCTCTCGCTTTAAGGCAGAGAGCTCAGAGGCATTCTCTTAAAAGTAAGTTAAAACTCCTAGACCCTAAACCAGGGAGAGCAAGAGGCAGATTTCTTACTCAGATTCACTCCCAGTACTTCTGCCAATCCCTATGCTACTCTCCTCCATTTCTTTTCTTTTTTTAAAGATTTATTTATTTACTTGATAGGCAGAGTTACAGAGGAGAGAGAGAGAGAGAAAGGAGATAGAGAGAGAGAGAGGGAAGGAGAGAGAGAGTCAGTCTTCCATTTGCTGGTTTACTCCCCAAATGGCTGCAGCAGCTGGAGCTGCACCTATCCAAAGCCAGGAGCCAGGAGCTTCTTCTGGCTCTCCCAACACTGGTGAAGGGGCCCAAGGACTTGGATTGGAAGTGGAGCAGCTGGCACTCGAACCGACGCACATATGGGATGCCAGCACTGCAGGCGGCATCTTTTATCCACTACACCACAGTGCCAGCCCCTCCTCCATTTCAAAGTCAAAGAGCACCCACTGATGTGCTCTCTGGAAGGGAGGGAACAGGCCCCAGAAAGGCAGGCTGAGGGCAACCATACAGCCACACTACAGATCGCACATTGTGAGGCCTTCCCTCTGCTGACCATGCATTCCAGATGAGGGATTCAGCTTTAAAAAACTATCCCTTTCCTCAAATGTCCTAGGACCTGAGGCGTCAACACAGTGAGTGGAGGAGATAGAATCAGGAGTGAGCCCTAGCTTATAGTTACATCTGTGTGACCCCGATATCTCAGTCTGCGGATGCAAGGGAAAGGACCCCATTCTGCCTATCTAGAGTCCCTATAGAAGACAGTTGCTCTAAGGGGATGGATAGGGGCTTTTATTTTCAGCTTCTCATTTTGAGAGCAATATTCTGTTCCTGGGGATAAAACTATATCAGCCTTTGTAGGGCTGTCCAGAAAAGAGAGGTAGTCAGCCTAGCACCAGCTGCCTATGCAATGGAAACTGCCGAAATAGAAAGAAATTCAGTTTTCTTTTCTTGTCTTGGAAATCTGTACATGAATTTCCCTAAGATTCTGTATTCAGGGTATAAGAGTTGTCCCTGCCCCTCGGTATTTGTAGGGGATTGGTTCCAGGATCTCTGGATACCAAAATCCACAGATGCCTAAGTTCCTTAAATGACATCACATTTGCATGTAACCTGTGCATGTTCTAGAATTTAAATAATCTCTAAATTACTTACAATGCTAAATACAATGTAAATGTTATGCAAATACTTGCTATACTATATTATTTAGGGAAAAATGACAAACCAAGTCTGTACAAGTTCACAGGACAGTACAGATGTAATTTTTCTATTTTCAATACTGTTGGCTAAATCCACAAATGTGGCATCTAAGGAGGCAGAGGGCAGACTGTGCTTGTGTCTGAGGTCTGCCTGTAGATGCCAAGTACCAGACAAGCAAACTAAGCCAAGCTTTACAGTGGGCTGATAGCACAGAGGCAAGGTCTCGAGAGGACCAACTCAGAACCGATGCTCAGATGCATTTAATCTCAACTGTGTCACAAACTAGCTGTGATCTTGGGCGAATCCCTTGATGTTTGTAGAGTTCAGATTCCTCAGTTGGTAGAGGGGGGATGCGACTAAATGACTGTATGGGTTTCCAGGTCTAACGTGACAGATCTGTTCCTGTTCAGTGAAGAGGGAAACAAAACCCTTCCAGCTGCTCCCAGCTATTGAGAAATATGAATTCTATCGGAGATTACCAGAATTCTTTGAGTCCAATTAATCTTATCTTAATTTCTGGTCCACTCAACAGTACAAACATTATCAGATGTTGTAATGCTATCTCGTTTCTTAAAGAACAATAATGTCATTAGTAAACTGGCCCTTTGTGGAAATTTTAGGTACCAGGTGAATTAAGTTGTTACCTGGGAGACCTGTGCTTTTCCACTGCCATGGTTCATGTGGATGATGGTGTCCAGGATTGTACACCAGAGAAAAAGGTGTAGGCAAAGGAAATAAGTAGTACTAGAAAAAGAGACATGGAAAAGGAAAGGAGAGGGAAGAGAGGAATGTGTTAAACTAGAATCCAAAGTAGTCTGCTATTGCTATTGGAATACTTGAGAGTGGGTGTGAAATTCTTAGAAAAATATTTGAGTTTCTGGGCCAGCACTATGGTATAACGGGTAAAGCCACAGCCTGTAGTACCGGCATCCCATATGGGCACCAGTTCGAGTCCTGGCTGCTCCACTTTCAATCCAGCTCTCCGCTGTGGCCTGGGAAAGCAGCAGAAGATGGCCCAAGTCTTTGGGCTCCTGCAACCGCATGGGAGACCCGGAAGAAGCTCCTGGCTCCTGGCTTCAGATTGGCACAGCTCCAGCCATGGTGACCAATAGGGGAGTGAACCAGTGGAAGACCTCTCTCTCTCTCTTTCTCTCTCTCTGCCTCTCCTTCTCTGAGTAACTCTGACTTTCAATAAATAAATTTGAGATTTGAGTTTCTGTGTGATGTCAGGGTGCAAAGGTAGCTGTATTTGATAAACGTTTCACATTTATTTTAAAAAGTGATGGCTGGGGGTTTGAAGGGTGTTAACAGGTTGAGGAGCTAGAAGGGTACTTTATATCTAGAATTCTGTAAATTCTCTTTTTAATCTGAGGGAAGAGAGAGAGAAAAAGACAGAAACATGCTCCCAAACTACTGGTTCACTCGAAATGCTGGAAATTCACTCCAGGTCTCCTATATGAGTGGAGGGGACCCAACTGCTTGAGCCATCGCTGCCTCTCAGGGTACTCATTAGCAGGAGGCTGGAAGGGGAAGCAGAGCTGAAACTTGAACCCAGGCACGCCAATATATGATACAGTTGTCTTAACTACTAGGCCAAAGACTATTTCCTTTTTAACTCTTGCTTTTATTTATTTTTATTTATTTATTTTTTATTTTTGACAGGCAGAGTGGACAGTGAGAGAGACAGAGAGAAAGGTCTTCCTTTGCCATTGGTTCACCCTCCAATGGCCGCCATGGTGGCGCGCTGCGGCCAGGGCATCACGCTGATCCAAAGCCAGGAGCCAGGTGCTTCTCCTGGTCTCCCATGGGGTACAGGGCCCAAGGACTTGTGCTATCCTCCACTGCACTCCCGGGACACAGCAGAGACCTGGCCTGGAAGAGGGGCAACCGGGACAGAATCTGGTGCCCCGATCGGGACTAGAACCTGGTGTGCTGGCGCCGGAAGGCAGAAGATTAGCCTATTGAGCCGCGGCGCCAGCCCTAACTCTTGCTTTTAGTAAAGAATTTTGAACTTACAAAAGAATATGCAGTTGAGGCCAATGTTGTGGCTAGCATTGTGGGTTAGGCTGCCATTTGCCGTGCTGGTATCCCATATCAGTTCCAATTTGAGTGCCAGGTGCTTCACTTCTGAATCAGCTCCCTGCTAATGTGCCTGGGAAAGCAGCAGAGGATAGCCTAAGTGCTTAGGCCCCAGCACCTACATGGGAGACCAAGATGAAGCTCCTGGCTCCTGGCTTCGGCCTGCCCAGCCTTGGCTGTTTAGACCATTTGGGGATTGAACCAGCAGATGAAAGATCTTTCTCTGTAACTCAGACTTTCAAATAAATGGATATATCTTTAAAAGAAAGAAGGAAAAAAGGGTGTGCAATGAATATGATGCATTCCCATGTATCATCATTATCTAGCTTCCACAGTTCTCAACTTAAGGTCAATTTTGTTTCATTTTTGTCCTCAGCTAATCTTCTTGCCCCATAATTTTTAAGGATTTCTAGGTATTGTCCTTCTCCATGTTTTTTCCCCTATTCCTATTGTGGATGAAACTCTGACATTTGTGTTTAATTTTGGGGGGATCAGACTTGCCTGACCTTCTTGGTAGGACTGTGAACATGGTGGGCACTTCCCTCAGAAGGCAGCGATGCCTGTCTCTCTTCCATGTCCTTATTCATTAGCGGCATCTACATCCATCAATCCATGAATGTTATGAGATGGAGACAGTCTACAATTCTGCCTTCACTTATTACCTGGGCAGCTGCTATACAGAAAATATTCCCTTCATTAGCTATATCCTTAGGGATGCTTTGTGGAAGAAAGGATAAAATAAATGCCTGATTCTTTTCCCTTACCAATTTTCAAAGCAGTTAAGTTGGTTCTCTCAGATACTCCAAAGGGGATCAAAAGTTTTTACTTTTGGAGGAATCATTAAGAAGTTACAGATTGATGGGAGATTTGAAGATGGTAGAATAGGGAGGGAGCTTACTGCTTTAGTCTAGGGGAAGATAGTTAAAAAAAAGTAGAGAGACTGCTGTCTCAGGGAAGACTTAGTGAGAAAACTGCAGAAGAATCTCCATGAAAATTAGAGGGACACTGTGGATCTACGTGGAGGGTGTGAATGTGCACAACTTGGGACTCCAGTAGGTGAGGAGCCTCAGCACCAACTTTGGAGAGTGAAGTGAGACCAGACTGCAGCAGCCCAAGTCACTGGCAATAAAGCTGTGGGAAGATCCTGGTGTGAATCTGGCTTAGAGCCCTGTGGGGGACAGTGTACCTCCCAACCTAGAGGAAAAAAAGGGGGGCACATTTCTCTCCCTGACCACCCAGCACTGGCATCCTGTAACTAGCTGAAAGGGCAGGTGCCATTTTGGACATATGTAACAGTTGCACCTAGCAACCAGCTGAGAGGAGATGCCTGAGTCTGGCAGGGAGAATTGACAGGGGGCTGGGTGCTCATGACTGTGAAGCCTTGTGTGCTTGGACTGTGAAAACATTGTGGCTTCCTGGAAAGGCACAGGTATGGCTGAGACTTTGGGCAGTCACTGTGAGTGGCTTCACACGCTTGGAGATCCCTGATTCCTTGGTGAGGGTCACTGCTGTGGGATCTGTGCTAATTCCAAGGACTGTGCAGATCCTTCATGTGGTTCTTGTGGCAGCACAGATGAATATTGAACCCACTGGGGCTAGCGCCTAGGCCTTGGTCTCCTTGGAGCAGAGGAGGTGAGCATGAAACTTCACCAACAGAGCTAATCAACCCTCCCCTGATTAAAAAAAAAAAAAAAAAAAAAAGGAGAGATTTACCCTGCCCAGCTTGGGTATCACCTTGGACACTCCCTTCACCCTGGAGTACTAACAGAGCTCCCTGGCCACACCCAGCACATGCTTCTGCATATTCACTGAAAGAGTGGACACTCCACTAAGCCACAGAGGCATAGTCCAAAGATAAAAGACTCCACAGAGGAGAAACAAGTATCTTCACAAGTGCCTAAAAATAAATACAGTAATTCAAGAAACAAGAATAAGGAAGACAACACTATGCCCTCAAGAAAACACAATACTTCAATACTAGAAGGTGAAGATGAAGAGAAAGAAGAAATGCCAGAAATAGAACTTAAAAAATTGATTGTAGGATTACTTAGAAGTAATCAGGGGGCCCAGCGCCCTGGCTCACTTGGTTAATCCTCTGCCTGTGGCGCTGGCATCCTGTATGGGCACCAGTTCTAATCCCGGCTGCTCCTCTTCCAGTCCAGCTCTCTGCTGTGGCCCAGGTGGGCAGTGAAGGATGGCCTAAGTGCTTGGGCCCTGCACCTGCATGGGAAACCAGGAAGAGGCACCTGGCTCCTGGCTTTGGATAGGTGCAGAGCTGGCCGTGGCGGCCATTTGGTGAGTGAACCAACGGAAGCAAGACCTTTCTCTCTGTCTCTTTCACTGTCTGTCAAAAAAAAAAAAAAAAAAAAAAAGTAATCAGAAGCAAACCCATCAATTAAAGAAAACCACACATGACACAAATGAAAATTTTTCCCATGAAATTGAGATATTAAAGAGAAATCAAAATGAAATATTGGAAAGGAAGAATTCAATAGATCAAATAAAAAATGTGGTGGAAAACTTTAACAACAGACTCAATGATGCTGAAGAAAGAATATTCAACTTAGAAGACAAATCTCTGGAAATTTTACAGTCAGACCAAAAAAGGAAGAAGAAATTAGAAAACTAAAAAACAGTGTTAGAGATTTATGGGATACTATCAAACGACCCAATATACAGGCCTTAGGAGTTCCTGAAGGGATAGGAAGAGAGGATGGATTAGAAGGCCTTTTTAGGCTGGTGCTGTGGCTCACTTGGTTAATCCTCCACCTGCGGTGCCGGCATCCCATATGGGTGCTGGTTCTAGTCCCGGTTGCTCCTCTTCCAGTCCAGCTCTCTGCTGTGGCCCAGGAGGGAAGTGGAGGATGGCCCAGGTCCTTGGAAGTAAGCACCTGGCTCCTGGCTTCAGATCAGTGCAATGCTGGCCGTAGCGGCCATTTGGGGAGTGAACCAACAGAAGGAAGACCTTTCTCTCTGTCTCTCTCTCATTGTCTATAACTCTACCTGTCAAATAAATAAATAAATAAGGTCTTTTTAATTTAGAAATTATTACAGAAAACTTCCTTAATTTGGAGGAAGAAAGGGATAGAAAGCACATAAAACTGCTAATAGACCTGACCAGAAAAGATCTTCACCACAATACATGGTAGTCAAACACTCCACAGTAGAACAAAAATAAAAGATTCTAAAATGTGCATGAGATAAATGCCAGATTTCTTTCAGAGGATCTCTAATTAGACTCACAGCTGACTTCCCATCATAAACCCTCAGGCTAGGAGAGAATGGCGAGACATAGTCCAAGGCTTAAGAGAAAAAACTGTCAACTCAGAATACCATACCCTGCCAAGCTCTCATTTATGGATGAAGGTGAAATAAAGACCTTCCATAACAAATAGAAATTGAAAGAATTTGTCACCACTTATCCAGCCTTACAAAAGATGCTTAAGGATGGGCTACACACAGAAACACAGTTATCACTATGAAAGAAAGTGAAGGCAGAAAATCTCCCAGTAAAAGTACAAAGAAAATCCAAAGTAAACAATAAGAATACTTATGGAAAAACAGCAAGGCAAAGTCATTACTTATCAATAGTTACCTTGCATATAAATGCCCTGAACTCTCCAGGTAAAAGACACAGATTGGCTGAATGGATTAAAAAAACAAAACTCATCTATTTGCTGTCTGCACGAAACCCATCTCACCAACAAAGATACATGAAGACTGAAAGTGAAAGGATGGAAAAAGATATTCCATGCTAACAGAAACCAAAAAAGAGGTGGTGTAGCCATCCCAATACCAGACAAAATAGACTTTAACACAAAAACTGTTAAGAAACAATGAAAGGCACTATGTAATGATTATGGCATCAATTCAATAGAAGATGTGACTATTACAAACATGTATACACCAAGTTACAGGGCACTTGGCTATTTAAAAGAAATGTTAAGGGATCTAAAGGGAGACGTAGACTCCAGTACAATAGTAATGGGGAACTTCAATACTCTACTTTCAGCAATGGACAGATCAACCAGACAGAAATTCAGCAAGAAAACAACGGAGTTAACTGAACTACAGACCAAATGGACCTAACAGATATCTATAGAACTTTTCATCCTACAGTTGGAGAATATATATTCTTTTCACCAGTGTATGGAACTTTCTCTAGGAAAGATCACATACTAAGCCATAAAGCAAGTCTTGGAAAATGCAAACAAATCAAAATCATAACTATGTTATACTCTCTCACCACAATGGAATGAAGCTGGCAATCAACAACTCAAGAATCTCTAGAGCATATGCAAACACATGGAGACTGAACAACATGCTCCTGAATGAACAGCGGATCTTTGAAGAAATCAAGGGAGAAACAAGATTTCTGGAAATGAATTAAGATGATCTGTACCCTCATGTTTATTGCAGCTCAATTCACAACAGCTAAGATATGGAATCAACCCAAATATCTATCAACCAAAGACTGAATAAAGAAATTATGGGATATGTACACCATGGAATACTACACAGCAGTTAAAAAATGAAATCCTGTCATTTGCAACAAAATGGACAAACTGGAAAACATCATACTTAGTGAAATTAGCCAGTCCCAAAAGGACAAATACCTTATGTTCTCCCTGATCTGTGATAACTATTAGAGCACCTAAGAGATAATCTATAAAAGTGAAGCTGATACTTTGAGATGCAATGACTTTGAACAGCCCTTGTCTCCATTGTTGAGGAAGTATTTTTTTTATACTATTTGTTGAACTCTTTACTTAGTAGTTAATTACATGTGTATAAAATTAATTGAAGGGGCCAGTACTGTGGTGTAGCAGGTAAAGCTGCTGTCTGCAATGCTGGCATCCCATATGGGTGCCGGTTCAAGACCTGGATACTCCACTTCTGATCCAGCTCTCGCTATGGCCTGGGAAAGCAATAGAAGATAGCCCAACTCTTGGGCCCCTACATCCTGGTATTGATTGGCCCAGCTCTGGCCACTGTGGCCACTTCTCTCTCTGCTTCTGTAACTCTTCCAAATAAATAAATAAATCTTACAAAAATTAATTGAAAATAGATCTTAGTGAAAAATAAGAATGGGAATAGGAGATGGAGGAGAAAGAAGTGGAAGTATGGGTAGGAGGGTGGATACGGTGGGAAGAATCACTATGTTCCTAAAGTTGTATTTATGAAATACATGAAGTTTGTATTCCTTAAATAAAAGTTTTCTGAGGAAAAAAAAAAAAGGATGTATCCCCTCCCCCCAAAAAAGCTACAGATTAAAACATACTTGATGTGTTTTAACCCCTTATAGCTATCATCCTCACTGATACTAATGGTCTCAAGCCCTTTTAGATCAATGCCCCATTTACATGAGATGGTTGTTCATCTGGATACCAGAATGCAACTTCATGCTCAGGAAAGGAACTTTCTTTTTTTTTCCCTGAAATCTACATTCATCATTTTACAGGTGGCCCAGCTTCTGGGAAATCAGAGGAACACTGACATTTCTGGAGAGCACAGGGCTTAGAAAAGGGAAGCATAGTTATGTGATACCAAGTTGAAGGTACTTTACAAAAAGCGTACTTGATATTTTTATATTACCTCAGAGATAGAGAATAATAGAAGACTAGCCTGAAGTATGGAATAAGATGACATTTGACTATTATTTATAAAACAAGTATTATATTGGTGCTTTGATAATCTATGGAAAAAAGTTGAGTCTTTGTTCTCCAGAAGATTCCCTAAGAATCCTGGTCAGGACAGACTTGAGTAGATCTGAACTTGAAAGTCCACGGAAAGGTCTGTGGAATATCTCTGAGCCCCCTAAGTTGTGTTGGCATGTATGCACATATAAACATTTTCTGGGGGAGAAAGCCCACAGCATTTCTTAAGAGTCTCAAAATCCTCATGTTCTAAGTTTAGGTACCACTGGAATTGAATAATCATTCACAGGAGATACCCTGTCTTGTGGCTGTTCTGATGACTGCTCAGATGTGCAGAAGAGAAATCAAAACTCCTCTGGTTCCAGCATTTCGAAGCTTTCTCTAGATCTAGGGAGATTCATCTGCTACATTCCCTTCATGGAAACTAGGTTCCATAGATAAAGGTGTACTACTCTTTTGAAGGTGCTCTTCTCAGGCAACTTAAAAAATCCAAGTTTGTAGGTTGAGATGCCATCTGTTTTGCATCCCTACAACTCCTAAATGTCCCAAAGAGACACTTATACCAACCAGTTTCATCTCCAGGGTCAGGCAGGAGTTTCCACTGAGGAATACAGGAGTTCCCACTTTAAGGTCCTTCTACATCTCAGTCAAGATTCACAGATGTGAGCCTTGATGAGGCATTTTCTGATGCTTATAAAATTTAATTATTAACATTATAGTTAGCCAATTATATCTGAAATAAATGAAACAAGTATTGTGCTGCATTTATATACTGAAAAAAAAAAGCATTAAACACAAAGTAGACTCATCTGGCATATGGCTGAACACCTGTGGGGTCAGCTGACATGTGTCTTAACAGATGCCTGGGTGATTTGGTGAGATTATCATCTCACTGACTGCTAGTTAATCCAATGACTTGATTTTCCTTGCCACTTTGTGTGTACACATCCTGAAATGCAGCCCTGAGTTTAACTTCTGGGTCGACACTACCTATCCTTTTCCTGGTAATATGTAAGCATACCCCCTGGAAATTTCTCTTCAGCTCCAATCTGGAAGGTAACCAGGCAAACAGGGAGGACAGAAGACACATGTTAAGGCTTACTGTAAGTCATTTATATAAAGGAGACTGGCTAGATAAGAGATTACTAAATGCTGATACAAGGAATTCACTGTATCAGAATCACTAGGAGAGCACATTTGCAAACATAAATGATCAGCATCTTCCTCTTCCTCAACCCTGGTCTGGATTCAGCAAAATGATATATGTGTGTTTAAACACACTTTGACTCTGATGTCCAAATGAGTTTTAGAACTCCTGAAATATAAGACTGAATGCTCTCAAACACAGATGCAATTGCTGAAGGATATTCATTTCATACATTTACTCAGCTTCTGAGTCTTATTTTCTTACTTGAAGAAACCAAGGGAAGATACAATTTTAAATAAAACATCATTCCATTACCAGCATTTGAACTACCACTGGCTTCTGTAACTTCCTAAACTGATCAAAGTAATTGTGGAAGGAATGATATTCTATGAAGAAAAATCAAAACTCCTCTGGATCCAGAATTTCGAAGCTTCCTCTGGATCCAGGGAGATTCATTTGCTAGGATATTCCTCTCAAGGAAACTAGGTTCCAGGGCTCAAGGTGTATTACTCTCTTGTAGGTGTCCTCCTAAGTCTTTCTGGTGTTAAAGATCAATCATTGGTGTAGTCTACATCTTTGAACTTGAATTTCCAAAATTAGGAATCTGAGACACCTGGATGAAAATATGAAATTTATCAAATTGATTAGGATGTTTTGCTGTTAGTTTTATTATGGGCCCAGCAAGTGGCCAACTGTTCATTTGTTTTCCATACAACTGTTATTTATGCTGTGTTCTTAAAAGCTTTGTTTCGTAAGATTCACAACACTGATGTAACTGAACCTTTCTCTTACTCATCAATGATTTTCAAAGCTTTAATATTTGTACTTTTTATTAACTTTTCTGAGGCCTGCCATTACCTCTTCTGCCACAGAAACTCCCAAAATATCCACCAGGCAAGAAATCTTTAGGGTGATTATGTGTGTGTTTTTTTTTAATTGTATAATTCATTTATACAGAGAAATCATTTGGATTGATCTATTTACAGTCTTTTTCGATTTTGCATTTCCACTGGCCAAATATATTTCACATGATAGTCAACATGACTTGAACTGATTCCAATTATAAACCTGTATGACATAGGGCTTAAAAGTCCTCCCAACCTGTATTAAAGGCCATGATTTCATTTTAACAGAAACATTTTGCAGTAAAAGATTCACAAATATTTTCTCCATCTTATGTATAAATCCACTGAAACTGATCTAATGTGGTCAAATTTTCAGGACATTTCATTGTTTCTTTTCAAACTCATTATTTGCAGGTATTATAAACCAAGGCAAATAAAGTCCACATCCCCTCAAGCCTTCTACAACTTACTCTATTCCCTCAAGTTGAACTTTTCCTATCTCCTTTCATACTCTGGCACAACCAGACATTTTTACTTTAAGACAAATCTACTCTCTTTCCCCCTCTTTTTAATTTTTAACTTATACCAGACTGCCTTCCCTCTTGCTTTTCAGACAACACTAACACTTTCAACAAAATCCTTAAGTGGTTTTCTTTCAGTAGTCTAGAATATACTGTCATTTCATGTGTCTTCACCACTATGAAATGCTACACTGTAAAAATTGCAATTTTCTTATTGGCTCAAAAACAGTATGGCTTGGTTTCACTTGGTAAAATTAATATGATTAAAATATATATATATATATACACACACACACATAAACATACATTTTAATCAGGAAGAAAAACACTTTAAAGACATGCCAATTTGAAAAGGCATCAAAGTAAAAAAATAAAAGCAAATACTAAAAACTACTTTACATTAAAAAAATTAAATAATTGGCAGGTTAAATGAATGAAAAATGAGGAATGTGCAGTGAAAAACAAATTTATAATGCATTCCAGTTTGAGAAAATGGAAAACCTATCAAGTTTTATGGTTTGTTTTCTGAAGAAAGTATGTTTCAATATCAATTTTAAAATCTTCCAAACATATATTCCATACAGATTTTAGATGCCAATATTAAAATTTCAAATTTTGTATACAAAGTTTATAAAAGAAACACTGGTAGAATTCCAGTACTTGTAAAGTTCTGTTTTTGAGAATATTGTGAATGTCACAATTGATTGGTACTGGAAAGTCATGAGAAATCCAGAACTGGGAGAAAACCCATTTCACGAGTATTTCATCTGATTAAAAATACCAAGCTTGTAAAGCTTGTATGTTCTAAATAATCCAAGAAAATATCTTAAAAAAAAAAAAAAAAAAAAAAACTGTCATTTAACAGTAATCCATGTATCTTTAGCTGCCATTAAAAAAAAAAAAAAAGAACCCAAAACAAAGAAAATGTTACAACTGGTATGGTATGGAGTAACCCTACAATGCTTCCATGCTCACATTACGAGAAAAATGAAACTGTACACATTTATAAATAAACAGTCTGTCCACCAGTTAATACACACAGCTTCCTTTATACCAAAGTCTCTTTCCGCTTGCCACTTAACTGGGCTTTGTCTCTTGCTCTTCGGAAGCCAGACTGTGTTCGGTGTGCCTTTACACTCTTGGTGTCTTCTGCTGTCTGTACAGTAGAACCACATTCTGCAGTGTTTTCATCAACTTCTACCTGAATAACACTGGAAGCTGTAGATGCCCTTCTCTGAGCTTGGAGGTTCCCAGTACAGGGGTTGTTCTCTTCACACTCTTCGTGAAGCTCTGGCAAACCCTGAAGCTCTGGTGGACTTGTGGCCTGCTGGAAGGGGGCAATGGCGCTTCGAATACAATTGAACCACTGCTGCTTATGAAACACATCATTGGCTTGTAGAGTGTGAGACTGGCCTGGAGAAGGGTCTTGGAAGCGAACTCTAAAGATATTTTTAGCTGGAGAAAATAAAAGTTGAAAAAAAGGAAATCAGACTTTAAAAAGTCTTTGAAACTTTTAAAATCTTTAAAAATATTTTTCAGATTTTTAATTTAATTGAGAGACAGTGAGAGAAAAAGAGACATAGAGGAGACAGAGATCTTACCTACTGGCTTATTCCCCAGACGTCCACAATCACTGAGGGAGGACCAGAGCCAGGAGCTAGGAACTCAATCCAAGTCTCCCACAAAGCCGGCAGGAACTCAAGTACTATCAACTGTTGTCTCCCAGTGTCTACATAGCAGGAAGCTAGAGTTAGGAGCCAGAGCTGGGAGTCAACCTCAGGCACTGAGGTAGAACAAGGGTGTGCCAACTAGCAGGTTAACTGGTCAAATGCCTGCCCCTGGTTACACAATCTTAACATGGGTGCTGGTATTTATGTGGCATTATCAATTATGTAGAAATATTAAATTAAATATACCTACTGGTGTCAGAGCCTCAAACCCTGGCAACTTACTGTTAACAATTATAGGACCACGAACCTACTCCATTTCTAGAATTCTTAAAGATTAAAACTAAATTCAGAGGCAGGTATGTGACATTGTGGTTAAAAATGCCACTTGGGACACCTACAACCTGTATCAGAGTGCCTGAGCTTAAATCCCAGCTCTGCTTATGATTCTTGCTCCCTGCTAATGTGCACCCCAGGAGGCAGCAGATGACAGCTGAAGTACACTTGGGTCCTTGCCACCTACATGGAAGACCTAGATTGAGTCTTAGGCCTTTGGCTTTGGTCTGGCCCAGCACCAGCTATTGTCGGCATTTGGGGAGTGAATCAGCAGACAGAAGATCTCTATCTGCCTTTCAAATAAAGTAAATAAATACTAAAAAAAAACCTAAATTCATTTAGATTCTGAATTTATGTTTTGTTAAACTATTTTAAAGCTTAGATTTTACCTTTATCTGAGTTGCCAAAAGCTCCTCGAAAGGACCCTCCCATGCGTACATCCCCATCCTGCAGGTCTTCTAGGACCAGCTCCTGGACTGGGATTGGCTGCCGGTACACCTGGTAAGAGTGGCGCTCATTTCGTGTAACAGGCCGAGTCAAAACCAAAATGTCTTGAAACAGGAAAACGTACAGTTTCTGGAAAAAAGGGCAAACAAATGCTTTTTAAATATAGAAGTATATGATTTAAAATGAAATATATTGTTAAAAACCACAACTTATAAACCGGGCTTTTGAAAAGCACATAATGAACAAAATATCAATTCTATAATACTTGGTTTTGGCTGGTACTTTTGTAACTAACATTTTAAAAATAAATTTGTGTTCATTCAATCTGCTTCATAAATTTACTGCATAGTAATAAACACTATTTCTATCAACAATAAACTCAAAATTTTTTGAAGGATTTTACACCAAGAGAGAAGAGGCAGAGGGAGAGAGGTCTTCCATCCAATGATTCACTCCCCAATTGGCCGCAACGGCCGGAACTGTGCCGATCTGAAGTCAGGGGCCAGGAGCCTCCTCCCAGTCTCCCATGCAGGTGCAGGGGCCCAAGGACTTGGGCCATCTTCTACTGCCTCCCCAGGCCACAGCAGAGAGCTGGTTTGGAAGTGGAGCAACCGGGTCTCAAACCGGTGCCCATATGGGATACCCACGCTTCAGGCCAGGGCATCAACCCACTGCGCCACAGCGCCGGCCCCAACGTTCTTTTTCTATGCCATGAATTTATTTTTACAAATTGGTTTCATAAGTTACATGCAAAAAATTGAACAGGGTAGGAAAAGGCAGCTTACTTCTTTCTAGTATTCAAAAAGACTTACGTGTCCATTTTTATTCTTCAGTTCCCCATGGCACAACAATACTTTGCTTGCTTCAATTCTAGGATCCTTCTGCTTTTCATCCAGATACTCCAGCTTGTCAATGTAATACTGACACTCAGATTCGCCTTTCTTCAAGTTGATATCAGACAGAACTCCTTGTATTATCAACACCTAAAGATTATCAAAATATTGATGGAGCAACAACTTTAGTATATGGACTCATCCTGCTTCCCTACAGGGCAAAAATGTCACATAAAATCATAGATTTTAAATCTTGCAAAGGACTCTAGAAATCAGTTAATTGTCAGTCCGTTCATTTTGCAAACGAAGAAACAGTGCCAGCCCAACTGGCACTGTCCAGTCACTAAACAAGCTAGCAGAAGTGACTAGATTAAAATACAGCCCCTTCATTAAAATATAATACGTGTTAAGTACAACACTGGTACATCTTCTTACTGCCTAGTGCACAGTGCACCAATGTTTTGGGTACTTAATAACAAAATACTTCACTATGTTGATTCAATACACATAAAATGAAATTATTATTTTATACATTTCCAAGCCACTTAATATACCATTGACTAATAAAAGAATCATTCACTGGACTACTTACAGCTTCCTCCAGAAGCTGAACATCAGGGTGGTCTTTCGGAGTGTGCCTAAGAATTTCTTTTAACAGTAAAGGGTATTTGACTAAGCGACTTCGAGGGATATCGAGGAAGCTCCAAAGATCAAGTTTTCGACTGAAAGGAGACTCAAGACACCGCTGGAGGAAATCTTGGACTCTTGGATCCTGCTTCTTTTGATCAAGAAGCGCTTTGGCTGCCAGCTGGTTACTACAGTATCCTTTGTAGGCATTCAAGCCTGGTAACTGAATAATAAAGAAAAGGAGAATGTATGATGCCTACTTGTTATGACTGCACTAATAAGCCTGTGAACAGGAAATACAAAACATACAGCTCTTATTGAGACACTGAACAAGCTGTGGATATTTTCCTGCAGATGTTAATAGGAGCTTAACAGTATTCTGGACCATCATCAGAATGTTCTTTTACAATTCCCCTAATTTGGCTAATTTCAACTGGACTTAACAACCTCTATTTCCCCCAACCTCAGGTATATACTCAGTTATCTCTGTTTTCAAAACACTCAAGAACCTTCTACCATTTCTAAATGCAACTGACTACCCAGTGACACCCTTCTTGAACAGTGCCCAGCCTCTGGAAGGCACTCAAACCTTGAGTGAATAAATGTAACAGATAATTAATAGCAGATAATGTGGGTGTTCTGCCCAAGCACATATTTTTTGTAAATAGATTTGTAACACAAATGAAAATACACCAGGAATGAAGTTTAAAAAAAAAACAGATTGTAACTTTTACATCATTGTAAAAGATTTTTACCTCATTGTAGGTATGTTGAGTTTTTATGCTTTATCTGTTTGTGGGATCCAGTTATGGGATCTAACTGATTTGACATCCATCATAAACACTGGCATTAATGTAAGAAGCAATCTGGGGTTGACAACTTGCTACATACCCACTTCACAAGAATGTGACCAATCTGCTCTACTGTTCCATCAGGCTTGGTTGCTTCTCCTATTCTCGCCAACAAATCTGAAGTGTAAAAAGACCAGAAAGACCAATAACAGGTTTATTTACAAAACAGGTCAGCACTACATTAGAAGTTTAGATCTAAAATTACTTGTGTTGCCCAAATGCTAATGAAAATTAAGTAGCATATCTAACCTTCATGGAGAGGTATGTAAGCATCCAAATCACCAAATATGTGTGTGAGTTCCTCTTCTGACATGATGGACAACTTTAACATGGGGTCATGGTATGCCTATCAGAGGTAGAGAAAAGTGTCACACATACAGATTAAGCACAGAAAACATGATGAGAAATCTGGGCTTGATTGCAAACGTGGCTAAGACATAAAAGCCAGTGTAGAAACTGTTTGCTACACGTAAAAGAATCAAAAGTGTATGCTAATCCTCAAATAGGCTCTCCTATGAAGACTCGTATTTGAAAAGATGTACCTTATCTTCATCTAACGTACATATTCACCAGTAGATATTTTTTGCTTCCAAAGGTTAAGAAAATGATCCTTTAGAATTTGTGAAATATAACTTTTAGGGGCCAGCGCCGTGGCTCACTTGGTTAATCCTCCGCCTGCGGTGCTGGCATCCCATATGGGCGCCGGGTTCTAGTCCTGGTTGCTCCTCTTCCAGTGCAGCTCTCCGCTGTGGCCCGGGAAGGCAGTGGAGGATGGCCCAAGGGCTTGGGCCCCTGCACCCGCATGGGAGACCAGGAAGAAGCACCTGGCACCTGGCACCTGGCACAGTACCGGCCATAGTGGCCATTTGGGGAGTGAACCAACGGAAGGAAGACCTTTCTCTCTGTCTCTCCCTCTCTCACTGTCTATAATTCTGTCGAATAAATAAAAAAAAGAAAGAAAAATAACTTTTAAAAAATATAACATCTGATAAGAGGTTATTTACTGACCTTTCTTGCAAGCTTGAGATCCTCAATTAAATCCTGTTCACCTCGGGACATTTCATATATCGCCTAAAAAACATCCACCAAACATCAGAGTCATTCCTTCCTTTGAAAAAGGAAAATTATATATAACATATCCTTGTATTATCTAACTGAAGCTTTGAACAGCATTCTATGACTCAGTCTTGAAAACTATAAATCAGAGTGGAATTCCAAATGAAAGGTTGCCATGTATTCTATAATTCTACCCCATCAGAGCTGTTTAGTTTGATGGCCATCACCAAGTGTTACTCATCATGTATTATTGCTGCTCAAATACAAAAATTCAAGTTAATTTTGCCATAGGGATTAGTTTGCTATCCTTTTGGCAAAATATATACTTAAAAAACAGGGTGTTTTTTGGGCACAGGCTAATCAATATGGTCTTGGTACTGAATGCTACCATACCTCCTGACGTTTGATTTCTCTGGTGGTTAAAGACTCCTTCATACTGATGTCAAACATCTCTGACCACAGTACACTGCTTCTTCTTTTGGCAGGTGTTGGGACTGTCGACCTGCTAGATGACTTTTGGGCAGAGGCTGGGGATCTGTGGTCACCACGAAGGGTAAATGACTTAAAAAAAGAGGTGAGGCAAAAGGTAAAATAAGATTAAGGATGTAATAATTACTCTCTTTTCTTTTTCTTAAAGCAAAGAAAACTAATTAAAAACAAAGTTCTGAGAATTTCTCAACACAATCATTTATGTAAGCTTCAATCCACCATTCTAAAATATTTACCAGCTAAAACTGCTTTCTGGAACTATCCTTTGATAAAAGATGTGACTTAACATTTTGAGGTTTCCCCTAAATGAAAGATCTCTGTGAGTGAGATCCCAGTGGAAAGAACAGGTCTTCAAAGAAGGAGGTACCTTTCTCTGAAGGGAGGAGAGAACCTCCACTTTGACTATGACCTTGTCTAAACAAGATAAGAGTCGGAGAACTCAAAAGGCTTCCATAGCCTTGGAATCTCATGACTGGAGCATAGGGAGATTACTGATGCCATAAACAGGAGTGTCAATTTGTAAAGTCAACAACAGGAGTCACTGTGCACTTACTCCTCATGTAGGATCTCTGTCCTTAATGTGCTGTACATTGAGATTTAATGCTATAACGAGTACTCAAACAGTGTATTTCACTTTGTGTTTCTATGGGGGTACAAACTGTTGAAATCTTTACTTAATGTATACTAAACTGATCTTCTGTAAAAAAAAAAAAAAAAAAAGAAATTATCAATTCCCAACTTGACTCTCACTGGGATTAAACATGACAATAGGTCTGATCTGATTTCATCATCATTTAAAAAATCATCTATTATTTTCCACTTTATGTTTCTGTGTGGGAGCAAACTGTTGAAATCTTTACTTAATGTATACTAAACTGATCTTCTGTATATTAAGAGAATCGAAAATGAATCTTGATGAATGGAAGGGGAGAGGGAGTGGGAAAGGGGAGGGTTGCGGGTGGGAGGGACGTTATGGGGGGGAAGCCATTGTAATCCATAAGTCGTACTTTGGAAATTTATATTCATTAAATAAAAGTTAAAAAAAAAAAAACATTTTGAGGTTTCCACAAACACTGTTCTAATAACAACATTCCTTACCAGCATATCCCAAAAAGAAAACATGTTTAAGTACAATAGCACAAACCTGTTTGTATGGCTCAAAAAAATTAATTTCAGGCTTTTACTAAAAAGTCCCCTGACTACATTCTCTCATTTTCCCTGTTCTTACCTGTATTGTTTGACCAAAACGTCTGACTGCTCCATTTCTTACAGGAGAGATTAAATTTGCCAAGGATGTGACTCGAGCTAGAGGTCGAACTCTTTTATTGCTTGGCTCCTATGAAAACAAAATCAGATTACACTAAATGTATGTTTAAGCACAATGATTTCAAATAAGCTTAGACAAAGTTAAGCCTCTCACAAAATAAGTTTGTACATTACAAAACACAGAAACATGTACGTGTGAAAATGAACAGATGTTCTTCATTGTTAAAACAGTAAGAACACTATCAAGTATCAGCAATTTACCAAAAAATAAATGTTCTAAGAAAGGCCAGTCAATATTTGAATATCACCTTGAGAATATAACAAATAGTACCAGTAGAAGAAAAAAAATGAAATTTAAAACAAAGAAATCAGATTCTAAAATCCTATAGAACTTTCTAGCTTAATGTGGAGAATAACTTTTTAAAAAATGATTCATTATTGTGAAAATGTTATTCAAAAACATGGAAGAGAGCAGCATAATGAATCCCACATATCTATCACTCAGATTCAGTAGTTTCTGGTATCATATTTTGTTTCACTTCTGCCTCTACTTGAATATTTTCAAGCAAATCCCAGATATTTTATAATTTCATTTTTAACTGTTTCAGTTACAGAGTAACCTTTAAAGAAACATGACATCTGAATAGCTCAAAATGCATTCAAGTGGTTAAATGAGCTCTTAGGTTCTGGAATCAGACTGACTGGCTCAAATTCGGGCTCTCATACTTGTTGGGGGTACATCTGGAGCCTTAGCCCACTCATTTGCAAAATAGGGTTAATAGCAGGGGTTCTCTTATAAAGTTGTTGTGATCAATCAGTAAATAGAGCTCAGAACAGTGCTTGGTACATACCAGATTTTAATTATTATGAACACTTTTTTAAGGAATATTTCCACTTACTACATAAACATTGGAATTTATAAATAATTAGATCCTCAACCATATATTTATTAACAAAGAAAAAATATACACAAATTCAGAGGAATCAGTTATTGTTCTACATGTATTACTTAAAAATATTATTGATATGGCAAACATATCACTTATCATTCCAGGATCTCAACATTTCACAAAAACTGGATCATCTAATTTTACTGCTAGGAAAATGGAGGCATATCACTAGGTGACTGGCATAGTTATTGAAATAAAGAAAGTCAGATCATAAAACAGGTAGATTTATTCTTTATAATGTCTAAGGAGCATACTTAGCTTTTTTTTTGTATTTGGTGTCTTTCACAATTGTGGCAAACTCAACAAAATAATTCTTAAGGATATATATAATTAAAAATTATATTAGAATCACCATGTAAAAATAAAGATTATTATTTTAAAATAATGGAATTTTTTTCCTAAAAATTCTTGACATGACTAAAGTCATATAAAAAGAGGTGAGGAAAGTGAATAAAAATAATCCCTTTCAAGAAATTTAAGAAGAGACTGATAAAGTCTAAAAATTATTTGAAAAGAAATTTAGGTGATATAAAAAAAGCAATTAAGACTTATCAAAGCTGCTGAATGGATACATATATATATATATATATATTAAAAACACGAACTACTAGAGTAAAGAGACTTTGTAGATAAGGAAAATTCAGAACTATGAAGAATTTAAGAGGTGGAGTTGTAGATGACTTTTTCTACCCCCTAAATAAATGAACTCCAAAGGCAAACTCTGAATAAAGCCACTAATGAGCAAATGTTAAATGAACTGAAATAAAGACCCCTGAGCTGTATGGTAGGATGGCACGAGCTGTGCGGCTGGGGACATATGTGAATGCCTTTACCACACACATCTGTGCAGACTGAGTGACACATGCGTGTGCAGAGGCAAGCACAAGGCATTCCTTTCCATTTAGTAAAGACAGAACAAAGAGTCTCCTGTTTGAATGGATTGAATTACCTCACGAAGTTAATGCCTACTACATTAACGCCTTCTACATCAACTAGAAAAAAAAAGCAGTTGTCACAAAGTTTTATTCTTCTTTTTTGCAAACAGAGGTTAACTCTTCTTTGATTAAAGCATAATAAAACTGACTTCCTAGTAAATCACAAAACATTTAAATTAAATTTAAATTTAAATTCACTTTATGGTGAATTTTAAAAGAAAGTTAAAGAAGAAAAAAATTTTTGGTATTTGCTATATTATATAAAATCAAATTAATGATAAATGTTCTCACCTCCATAGTTACTGTAACAACTAATTTCCTGGTAACTCAAAATTATGTGATATTTAAAATGAACATCACAGAATTTAGGTAACTAAATGTAAATATGTCTAAAAGATATTTCTAAAATGAATATGGATTTTGTGCAGTATCT
Organism: Oryctolagus cuniculus; assembly: GCF_051225735.1. Lineage (NCBI taxonomy): Eukaryota > Metazoa > Chordata > Mammalia > Lagomorpha > Leporidae > Oryctolagus > Oryctolagus cuniculus. The sequence goes on along the minus strand of NC_142879.1, from coordinate 79,519,503 downwards.
TCAGGGTGGCAGGATATTATATTAATCAGTATTTGATTGTTGAATATGTTTCATAATTTTAAAAACTCAACTACAATCTCTCTTTCACAAAGGTCAAGTTACTCTTCAGAGCTGATCAAGTATGGCATGTTTTGGTAACAAAGTATGGTAACTAAATCAGGAAATAAGGGTTTGGGAGGGACAGAAATGGTCCTCTACAGTTTTGCTTTTGGGAATCCAATAGTAACTGTCTTACTCAAAGGACATATGTGAAGAACAGCGGACAAATACAACACAAGCTTTGGCATATGTATTTCAAAAGGATAAAAAATTTTAACAAATAAGTGTGATTATGAAATATGAAAGTATTGTAAAAATATATTTATAATACTGAAAGCATTACAAAAGTATGACACTAATTTCAAGACACATATACTATTTGAAAAAAAAAAAGTCAAACAGAAGACTTCTGTGGAAGAATGTTATAGATTAGACATCTGTGGGTCACCTAAAACACTAGGAAAAACTTTGTCTCCTTTGGAATACAGGTGAGTTACAAACAAAAGTACTTACTTTATGATCTGATTTGTTTACTAAGATCCTAAGCATTTGTACTGTCACAAAACATTTCTAAGATGAGGCTTTCAGAGAACTGGTACTACGCTCACATTCGTGTTTCCCCATGGACTGGATGCAGGAATACCATTTAAAAGTGATCCAGGAAAACAGCAGGAATATATCTTACCACCACCAAAAGTAAAAACTCATAATGTTTGTTGTTGTTATTGTTTATTTTTGTTTTGGAGTGCTGGAAACAAGTTATGGAGAATATTAAGCTGAAAAATGTGGATACTGAAACTATACAACCTTCTCAGAAGGCAGCCTGAAAATCCAGGGGTATAAAAACGAATACCAAGAGCTTTACATGCTCAAACCTTTTAATTGTAGGCAGCCTTTCACCAGGGCTAAAGTTCACCTGAAGGGGAAAAACCCAACATTCTGTAACGTAAGTTTATGTTGTTTATTTAGGTTAATTTTTAATCAGACTATTTAGTTTAGCTAGGTAGTCACATGAATTATTATATGGAATCTGCCTTCAGACTGGGTTTTCAATTAATAAATTCTCATAATCCACTTGCAGTCAGGTTTTATGTCCTAACAAATTTTCTGGTTATCCATCAACAGAAAATTTTTAAGAATAAGGTCTTTATTGGGATGTACCTTACACGTAAATGCAACCACATGGAAAAATCCTTTTATGAATCTAGTTTTTTATAAATAGGTTTTTTATTCTAATGATGCCATTTAGAGGACATATTTTAGAAGGGTATCTTCTTTAGTAAGTCAAATCAACAGAGTTAAAAATATACCAGTATGTGTCTGGGTATATTCATCTTGGGTTACTACAAAAATAGTCTTCTCTCCTACCTGGCAAGAATTTTAAAAAAGGAATAAAAACAAAAAGGTTATTTAAGAAGAATTTTAAAATAAACTCTGATTAATTGGGATTTCTTCCTCTTTCTACTTAGTAATAGACTATTCTAATTGTTTATTTAAGGCTGTGTTGTTAGTTCTAAAACCCTGACAACATCCTTGATGTTTTTAATCTTCAGAATAAACGAATACCAGGAACATGTTTGAGAAACAGAAAAGACTAGCTAGTTCTTGATGGTCCAAAAAATGACCAGTTTTAGTGTCTGCACTGATGACCTCATGTATGACTTGTTCTATGCAAAGGAAATGCTTATACATTTAGAAAAAACTGATGCAAATGAGCAAAATGCAAAAACAAATAAGCCAAACTGCACGGAACAAAAGCATACCTCATAAAGAGGAAGCTAGTTTAAGTACCAAAAGGTGTATGTATATGAGTGACAAACAACATTATTTGAGTATACAATAAATTACACATATCTTAAGTGTACAATTACGTAAGCTCTGACATATGTATTTGTATAGCTTTAAAACCATGACCACAATCCAGATAGCTGAATACAGAACAATATTTCTATAATATAAGTGACAATGTAGTATATACAACAGGCAATATGTAGCATAAAAAGAATACTGTATATTATTAAAACAACTGTCAAGACTATATAGAATGGCATAAAAATAATTTGATTTTGATGAATGTTCATAGTGACCTCAAAAACCTACAATGACTCCAGAAAATTAGAGGACAGAATTTAAACAATGATTCAATGGGTTAAATATTTTAACGCTATCTTTTCCTTTCTGGATAAAAAATGGTACACAATGAACTTACTAGATATGTTAAGAAAAATAAACAGGCATACCAGCATAGACAGCACAGAATTTGTTCACTAACAATATTTGCAAAGAAGAGATTCCTTTTATCCCTTTCTTACTCCATTAAAACAGTTCCTAAGACTAGATAATATACATGTGACTTAAAACAAACAAAACCAATTACATTAAGCATCAGAAGTCTGACAAACCAGAGCAGCACACAGATTTAAAATTTTTGTAAAAAAGTTGTGTATGCATTCAAGCTATGCTATATATAAATCTATTGAAACTTAGACCACAGACCCTAAAAACATTTTAAGCTTGTATATATATAAAGTTATACATCTCAACATTAAGTTCAAAAGTTTAAAATTCTACTGTTAATAAACTTAGAAATTCTGTGCTGAGAAAACATTCTTTTGGCTTGTTTTTCTTAAGTCTTACCTCTTGTTCTCTGAAGGACTGGTTATTAACATCTAGGACTCGTATAGTCCTTTTAATAGGTAGGAGACCTCCAATCTCATCATGCGCCACCATGCTTTACCAAGTACCCCTTCCAGTCTTTCAAATTAATCCACATCCAAGTCAGCCCTGTAAGGATGCGCCGCAGGGGCACACGGGCTTTTCTTCTGTGGGCTCAGCTACCTTTGGCGGCCATGTGCCCATGCCTCTTGCTAGCAGTGGAGCTGATGGCTTCTGCGAGCAGCAGGGAGCAAGCACGCAGACCTCAGGGCTCCGGGGCGGGGCCGCGGGTCACAGCCAACAAGGCTCTGGGGGTGGGGCCCACCGCCCACGTGACTTTAGTTAACTGCAGGCTGGACACACCTAGGCGTCTCAGTTTTCCCAGCGCAAGAGGAAGCTCTTTATCAAAAGTTTAGAATTTCTGTAGTAAGAGGAGAGGTAAAGAAGATGAGCTGATACAAAGCAGAAACTTCTCTTTCTGATTTAAATACTCAAGAGACTGGCAGAAATACTTTTTTCTGTAGTAGTCTAATGCTTAGGAAAGAATTTATTATGGATAACTTGGTAACTTCGAGAAATAAAACAAGAATTCAGGGTTAAATAACTATATAAAGGAAAGTCAGGTAACTTGTTTTTACTTTACAGAAATGCACGCACACTCGCAACTGTAAAATTATCCCAATCTTTATAAAATGGTTCTCACCAGTTTTCCCTAACACTCTTAGGGTAAATATAGTAAAGTCACTTCAGTTCCCTCTATTTCTTAAGTAAAACTACCATCAGGTTATGGGTAAAGTATAATTGTGAGTTACTTCAGATTTTTAAAGTTTGGTATTTCTTAATTTTTTTTCGGTGTGTGCTAAATGTTCTATAACATAAAACATAAAGGATATGATAGGGTCCTTTTCTAAACAGACAACCAATTTAGATGTAGTCCTCATAAGATCAAAAGGCCTTCTTAAAAAGTCTTATATTTACAGGTGAAGAAAGGAGGCCAACAGAGGTGAAATGCCCTGCCTAGTCACACCACACTACTGGAAGATTCTACATTTCTAGTCTAAATCCTTTCCTTTATGGGACAAATCTGTTTCTACTGGTTTAGCAGATTTTCTTCTTTAGCACAAAGTACTGTACTCTATTTCAAATGGTAAGATTTTTATGTTAACTGTATATTACTATGATATAATGCCAGCAATTTCCAAAAACATTTCTATTCTTAGGATTTTTCAGTCTCAGAGAACTACCATGTAAAAGACAGTATTCTAGACACTTAAGTGATACAGAAAAAAATCATTTTCATATTTGCTCCTAAAATACTAGCAAGTCCATTATGTAAAAGATCACTGAAGAGATAAGTGACAGAAGATAATTTTTGCAAATCCCAAAATAATTTGTGTCACTAGTAAAGTGCTATGAGAGTTCTAGAGAAACCACTTTCAAGTTAAGACACAGCTAGGAAAGACTAGGGAAGAGATTTTAAGATGTTATTTTTCATAGAGTTGAGCAAAAGTATAAGAAGATAAGGGAGTGAACCCACACTGTAAGGTTGCGGGCTATGGGTAGACAGATGGAGCAGAAAAGAGAGATAATGAAAGGTACACTAAAATAAGATATATGGCTACTGTTAAAGATGGATGAAAGATGACTGGGAACAGGCATAAATCACAATCAGGTATTGAGAACACTGCTAAGGTACAGGGTAGTGGGAAAAAAAAAGAATATACGCAAGAAGTCAAAGATGCCTAACATTTTAAAAATCGAAGCGAGAACTGTTAATACAAATAAAGAAATGAGGAGGAATTTTTTTTTTTTCAGAAGTTTCATTTTAGATGTATTGATTCTGAGTTGAAAGCATTTAGGTAGTAGCTGGAAATGTGGACAAGGCCTTGGAAAAAAGTGAGGGTAGATTTAGACAGGACAGTCAAACAGAGATTACAACTGAAGCTTTGAGAGCGAATGAGATTCCTGGGAAAGATCTGGACAAAAAGACAGGATCTAAGGACATAGCTGTAGAGAATCCCAAGGGTAAAAAAAAAGGAATAGTCAGAAGGAAAGAAAGCAAGAAATCAAGAGAAGTTTTAATTATAGTAAAGAGGGTAAGAAAAAAGATCTATAATGATTACAATCTAAATTTTTAAAATTTCTTTTTCTTTTATTTGAAAGGAGAGAGAACGAGAGAGCGAGCCAGCAAAAGCTTCCATTCTGTCTTTTGGGTTACTTCCCAATTCCTGCAACAGCTAGGGCAGGGTCAGGGTGAAGGCAGGAACTGGAAACTCAATCTAGGTTTCCCAGGTGGATGGCAAGGATTCAAGTTCTAAGACCATCACCTGCTGCCTCCTGGGGGTGTGCACCAGCAGGAAGTTGCAATCAAAAGCAGAGCTGGGACTCAAACCCATGTACTCTAATACGGGATGTGAGGGTCCCAAGAAGCATCTTAACTGCTATGCCAAAAGCTCACCCTAGTGATTACAAATTTTACTGTGGATCTCCAATGTGCTAGTTCAGTAGAATATACACAGAGGTAAATTGTGAAGAGTGTCTAGAAAATAATAAGTAATGGTTATAGGCTATTTCTAATGGCAAATAATCGATAAAAATAACTTACTAAGGTTTGCAGGACAGTGCTACTTACTGCAGGAAGGACTACTGCTGCCCTTCTGTAGCCTCAAAAATGCTTTATATATGGGATGATGCTAATAACTTGTCTTTCTGCTTTGAAATTTCTTTAAAGCAATGGAGGCTGATTATATTTTATTATCTCTTCTATATTATTCTCTACACCTAGAAAAAATGTGTGAAGTGTTTTGCCGTAAGAGCAGATGACTGTACGACATATTTCTATACAGCATTACAGTGGAAGCACCTAGAGATTGTGGACTCCAGATCCCCGATTTTATAGGTAAGAACACTGATTTGTTTATGTCCTCACAGCTAATAAGAACAGCCTATGCCAGGCCTCAATTGTCTAGTTCAGTTAGCTTCATCTGCTTAAAAATAGTGTGAGGTCAATACTTTATGGTCATGTAGTTTTGTAAGGGAATAAAAGATTATAAGCAGTAAGAGTTAAGAAAGAAGCTGCTAAGAAGTTCTCCTTGGGCCTCTTACTTGATTTCTTTTTCAAAACTATGTTTTTCCATGTTTACTATGTTTACCTCTGACAGAAGTAAAGCCAAGATAAGGAGGAAAGGTATCTCTCATTCCCCTTCTGTAGTTAGGGATCAGAAAGATAAAGCTAGAGGTTGTTATATGTAAAAATAGAAGGTCTATAAGAACAAATACGGCCCAGTGGTGACTGTTACAGGCACAAAAATTCCAATTTACCAGCATTAAAAATTTTAGTTTAATTTTTATTGTGTATGTTTGTGGTCCAAATACAAGTTAGACAACTGCAGATAGCACTTAAAAAAAAAAAAAGGATCAATGAACATGTGAACACATGGGTATTCAATTAGTACTCTGGGAGACCTTGGGTCTTTTAGCAGAGTTCCATAAAACCAGATGGCTAAAACGTCCTCCAAGATCATAAACCCATCCTCTCAGTTTTCTCAGGGGGAAACTGAAGGACAGTAGTGAAAAACAGAAGAAAAATTTAAGGCCCTACTCTGTGCAACAGCTTTATGCGTGTTTTCTTATTCAATCAATTCTATGAAGTATTTGTTATTTCTATTTTAAAGATGGAGGAAACCAGGACTCAGAAAGTTTAAGAAAAGTGTCCAAAGGTGCCTAGTTAATGAGTGGTTGAGTAAGGATTTGAATCTGGTCTTCTAACTTCTATTACAACATACCTTCCAGATAATCCATATGAGATACTAAACGTAAATCCTCTAGCACATATTCTAGAACATATCAAGTGCTCAGTAAGTGTTGAAATGCAGTAAGCCAGTGGAGAGCTGTTTCCAACTTAAGTTTCCAGAGTCCCAGGCTAATGTTCACTAAGTAATTGCCAACATTTTATGGATAAAAAAACCATAAACAAAGTTAAGAGATTGGTTGCCTATAGCATTTGTATGATGAGGTGCAGTGCAGGCAAAAAGATAATAGTTCCAGTTGTTAAGTTTAGAAGAGATCCTATTTCAATCAATGGTAATACTTAATTGTGTTATTAATAGCAAGTATAAAATATGGAAGTAAAATTAAGCATTTCTTTTTAAAATTTTACTTATTTATTTAAATTTTTAATTAGTTTTTAACAGATTCAATACAGCCCATAGATACAATTCTAAGAACATTATGACATTCCCTTCTGAAATCCTTCCCTCCACCAATGGTAGTAGTTATACTACTTTCTACAAATGGTGTAACTGAGGCTCAGGTTAGTTAAGTGCCTTTGCTTTGTAGAAACTACAAAATAAAATAAAATACACATGGCACATGTGTGAGACCCAGAAGAAGCTCCTGGCCACTCCTCTTCCGATCCAGTTCTCTGCTGTGGCCTAGGAAAGTGGTGAAAGATGGTGCAAGTGCTTGGGCCCCTGCACATGCTTGGGAGACCTGGAAGCAGCTCTTAGCTCCTGGCTTGCGATCAGCCCAGCTCCGGCTGCTGTGGCCATCTGGGGAGTGACCCAGAGGATGGTAGACCTTTCTCTCTGACTCTCCCTCTCCCTGTTTGTAACTCTTTCAAATAAATAAATAACTCTTAAAAAAAAAACAGAGAACTCATAAACTTAAAAACTCAAATTTAAAAATATGCAGTTTAATGAAAGGCATAAAGTTTTTGATAAAATTACTGGTTACCAAAGCCCAGGTTTAGTTATAGCTTCTCTTCTGCTTAAATTGAATATTTAATGATGTTTTCCCTAAAATATGAATAATGTATAAAGAAAGATAACACTGTTTCCTTTCTTTATAGAAATAGTACTGTTATCTGTTTCATTTTCCTTCTTTTAAATGGAAAGCAGTTCTCTGCTTCCCTCTACAGGTAGTATTGTGAAATGCAACTGTCAACCTGTTTTTAACTTTGTAATTATGTCTTTTTTTTTTTTTTTTTTGGACAGGCAGAGTGGACAGTAAGAGAGAAAGGTCTTCCTTTGCCGTTGGTTTACCCCCCAGTGGCCGCCAAGACCGGCGCGCTGTGGCCAGCGCACAGCGCTGATCCGATGGCAGGAGCCAGGTACTTCTCCTGGTCTCCCATGGGGTGCAGGGCCCAAGCACCTGGGCCATCCTCCACTGCACTCCCTGGCCACAGCAGAGAGCTGGCCTGGAAGAGGGGCAACCGGGACAGAATCCGGCACCCCGACCGGGACTAGAACCCGGTGTGCCGGCGCCGCAAGGCGGAGGATAAGCCTAGGGAGCTGCAGCGCCAGCTGTAATTATGTCTTAAAGAACATCATATATATGAATACTTGAACCATCTTTTAATCTGTAGTACAATATGGATGACATTATACTTTGTATTTTTGGCCTTTGTAATGCCTTCATGTTTTGTATTACTAAGCTTAACATATTTAAAAATCGTGCAAGTACATGAAAAAGATTCCACAGTTCACAGGAAATATTTTGAGGATTTTTTTTCTAAATACAGAAAAACTATGTTCCATTTAAAAACTCCAGAGTTCAAGATTACAAATATCTACCATGTAATTCACTAAATATAAGTTAGAATTGAAAATCCTAATAAAAGGGAAGTAATGATCGTAAAATGGAATTTTTGAGAAACTGCAGTCCAAAATATTTAGTAATAAGTTAAAAACAAATAGACAGTTATATTTGGACTAGATGGTAATGAAGTTATATGTGAATCTGAGCTTTAAAAAATCATTTGGATGAAAAATTTCAGTGTCGCCAAGCTTTACTAAGCATCTGCTTTGAGAAAAAAAGTCATCAATTCAGACAAAAATTAATTATGATTAGGAAGAACTATAAATCAACAACAGGAGTCACTGTGCACTTACTCCTCATGTAGGATCGCTGTCCTTAATGTGCTGTACATTGTGATTTAATGCTATAACTAAGACTCAAACAGTATTTTTCACTTTGTGTTTCTATGTAGGTGCAAACTGTTGAAATCTTTAATTAATATATGCTAAACTGATCTTCTGTATATAAAGAGAATTGAAAATGAATCTTGATCTGAATGGAAGGGGAGAGGGAGAGGGAAAGGGGAGGGTTGTGGGTGGGAGGGAAGTTATGGGGGTGGGGGAAGTCATTGTAATCCATAAGCTGTACTTTGGAAATTTATATTCATTAAATAAAAGTTAAAAAAAAAAAAAGAAGCCGGCGCCGTGGCTCAATAGGCTAATCCTCCACCTTGCGGCGCCGGCACACCGGGTTCTAGTCCCGGTTGGGGCACCGGATTCTGTCCCGGTTGCCCCTCTTCCAGGCCAGCTCTCTGCTATGGCCAGGGAGTGCAGTGGAGGATGGCCCAGGTGCTTGGGCCCTGCACCCCATGGGAGACCAGGAAAAGCACCTGGATCCTGGCTCCTGCCATCGGGTCAGCGCGGTGCGCCGGCTGTAGCGGCGGCCATTGGAGGGTGAACCAACGGCAAAGGAAGACCTTTCTCTCTCTGTCTCTCTCTCTCACTGTCCACTCTGCCTGTCAAAAATTAAAAAAAAAAAAAAAAAAAAAAAAAAAAGAAAGTATTTGGCTTTTGTGTGCATGTGTATGTGGCTTATTTCCTTTACTATGTCTTCAGGATTGATCATGTTGTGACATTATCAGAATGTCTTTCCTTCTTAAGGCTGAAAAATATTCTATTTATTTATCTGGTAAGTTGTTTTCTTCTAGTCTGGGTTTGCCAAGTGTTATCACTAGAGGGTGAATTTTGTTATATGCTTTCTTTTTTTGCATCAGTTGAGATGACCATTTGGTTTCCTACTTTCATTCTGCTGATATGTTAAATCATCTTTGCACTCCTGATGGAATCCTACTTGGTCATAGTGTATAATGCTGTTAGAATGCTGCCAAATCCACTTTGCTAGTACTTTGTTGAGGATTTTCACAATACTACCATTTTCTTGTAGCACCTTTGTCTGGCTTTGATACCAGGGTAATACTCGTCTGAAGAGGAGTTACTAAGCATTCCTTTTCTCTCAATTTTTGGGAGAGTCTGAGAAGACTACTGTTATTCTTGAAATGTTTGGTGAAATTCACCAGTAAAGCCATCTCATTTAGGACTTTGATTTGTGGGTCGGCTTTGTCTATGGAGCCAATCTTTTTAACTAGTTACGGATCTATTCAGATTTTTTTTCTTTTTCTAATTTAGTCTTGGTAGCTTGCTGCTAGTTATCCAATTTGTTGGTATACAGTTATTTACAGTATTTTTTTTACAACTCTCTTTATTGCTGTATACATGGCAGTTACATCCCCACTTTCATTTCTCATTTAGTAATTTGACTCATTTTCTCACTCAAGCTACCTACAGTGTTAATTTTGCTAATCTTTCAAAGAACCATATTTTGTTTTCACTGATTTTTTTAATTCTATATTTTATTTATCTCCACTCTAATCTTTATTATTTCCTTCCCTCTGCTAGTTTTGGGTTAGGTTGCTTTTCTTTTTCTAGCTCCTTAAAGGTTATTGTTTGGAGATCACTCTTCCTATTGTAGATATTTACAGCAATAAATTTCTCTCTCAGCACGGCTTTTGTTGCACCATATACATTTTGGTATCCTCTGTTTTCATGTTGATTTAGCTAGTTTCCCTTTGACCTAGTGGGCCTTTAACAATGCGTTGCTTAATTTCTATATACATTTGTATTTTCTAGTTTTCCTTTTGCTATTGCTTTCTAGTTTCAACAAGAAACTAGAATGGAAACTGATTCTGTGATTGGAAAAAGTTGGTTATGATTTCAATCTTTTCCAAATTATTAAGACTTGTTTTGCATATGGCCTATCCTTGAGAAAAACATATATTCTGTTGTTGTTGGGTGGAGGTTCTGTTTCTGTTTATTAGGTTCATTTGGTCTAAGTTTAAGTTTTCCATTTCATTACTGATTTTCTATTTTTTTTTAAACAGGTAGAGTTATAGACAGTGAGAGAGAGAGAGAGACAGAGAGAAAGGTCTTCCTTCTGTTGGTTCACCCCCCAAATGGCTGCTACGGCTGGCGCTGTGCAGATCCAAAGCCAGTAGCCAGGTGCTTCTTCCTGGTCTCCCATGTGGGTGCAGAGGCCCAAGCACTTGGGCCATCCTCCACTGCCCTCCTGGGCCACAGCAGAGAGCTGGACTGGAAGAGAAGGAACCAGGACTAGAACCCGGCGCCCATATGGGATGCTGGCACCACAGGTGGAGGATTAACCAAGTGAGCCAGGGCGCCGGTCCCTCTGTCTGTCTATTCTAATAGTTCTCTGTCTCATACACACGCACACACCCCAAATACAGACTTGACAAGACTGTAGGGATAAGCTGATTATCATAAACTGATGGAGCAGTGTCAAACTTTTTAGACAGCAAATAGATAGTATCAGCAAAGGTAAAACATTCAACCCTATATCTATATCAGACATAAAAATGGTTCTTCCTTGTGTGGAAGGAGAAGATGTACTGTAGCATTATTTTTAATGTGAAAAAAACTGGAAATTTACTAAGTGGCAATTGTTAAAGGACTAGTTAAATAGATTAAAATACTTTACTGCTATGGTATACTATATAGCAACTAAGAATTAGGTAGCTCTTATAAGCAAGATATAAACTCAAGTGACCTTTTAAAACACTGTTTTAAATTTTTGTAAAGAAAAAAGCAGTCACAAATACTTATGTATATAACAGTTTATGAAAGATTAAGCTTAAGGATAAACAGTTTTAGGGCCGGTGCTGTGGCGTAGCAGGTGAAGCCTCTGCCTGTGGAGCCGGCATCCCATATGGGTGGTGATTCGAGTTCCAGCTGCTCCACTTCTGATCCAGCTCCCTGCTTAATGGCCTAAGAAAGCAGTGGAAGACGACCCAAGTGCTTGGGCTCCTACACTCACGTGGGTGATCCAGAAGAAGCTCCTGGCTTCAGATCAACCCAGATCCGGCCTTTGTGACCATTTGGGGAGTGAACCAGCATTACCAGGGATAACTGATATATTCAGCTTTTATATTTTTGGCAGAGAACTATCATTTTATCTATCTTCAGTTTCTCTTTACTTTTATCACCTGCATCAGCAATTGGCTTGATTTTCTGGTCCTATGTCACAGAGAAATAATATTGGATTCCTTTATATGGCAACCAGCAGAGATCATAGTTACATTAAAATGCAGTGGGTATCACTAGGTTGGGCTTATTCACTGGTTATGTCACCAAGTGTAGTATGTCAACTAGGTTTAAACTATTCAACTCTTTGCCTAGGAAAATTACAAATTCCCTGTCATGCTTCTAAGAAGGTTATTTCTCAAAAGTGATATTTGGAGTGTTAAATCAGAAACTACAAAACCACTACTGTAATTTTAAATAATAACAATTTTTAGAGTCACTTATCATTTATACATTACTTTATTAGGAATAGAGTACATAATTTAGTATTATGTTTAATCTCAAAATTGCTAACATTTCAGTACTGAAAATATTAACCCCCAATATACCGTCTAACTTTTAAGAAAACTAAGATCTCCAAATCTGTACATTCAAAAGAACTAAAGATTCACCTATTTGACAACATTGTTTGAAGTATTTTTTTTTAAGATTTATTTATTTATTTGAAAGTCAGAGTTACACAGATAGAGGAGAGGCAGAGAGAGAGAGGTCTTCTATCTGATGGTTCACTCCCCAATTGGCCGCAACGGCTGGAGCTGTCGATCCGAAGCCAGGAGCCAGGAGCTTCTTCTGGGTCTCCCATGTGGGTACAGGGGCCCAAGGACTTGGCCATCTTCTACTGTTTTCCCAGGACATAGCAGAGAGCTGGATCAGAAGAGGAGCAGCCGGGACTAGAACCGGGGCGCATATGGGATGCTGGCGCTTTAGGCCTGGGCGTTAACTCACTGAGCCACAGTGCCGGCCCCTATTTATTTATTTATTTATATTTGACAGACAGTGAGAGAGAGAGAGAGAGAGAGAGAAAGGTCTTCCTTCCTTTGTGTTCATCCCCCAAATGGCCGCTACGGCTGGCGCTACGCTGATCCGAAGCCAGGAGCCAGGTGCTTCCTCCTGGTCTCCCATGTGGGTGTAGGGGCCCAAGCACCTGGGCCATCCTCCACTGCCTTCCCGGGCCACAGCAGAGCTGGACTGGAAGAGGAGCAACCAGGACTAGAACCCAGCACCCATATGGGATGCCAGCACCACAGGCAGGGGATTAACCAAGTGAGCCACAGCGCCGGCCCCAAAGTATTCTTTTCTTTTTCTTTTTTTAAAGTTTTTATTTAATGAATGCACTTTTTCATAGATACAACTTTAGGAATACAGTGGTTCTTTCCCCCATACCCACCCTCCCCTCTCAACTCCCATCCCACTTCCCTCTCCCTCTCCCATCTCCTTCCTCATTATAGTTCATTTTAGTTTGATTTTATATACAGAGGACCAACTCCATGTTAAGCAGATTTCAACAGTTTGCAGTCACGCACACATACACATACCCCATATAGAGTACAGTTTGGGAACAAAATTTGCAGCCAATTCTCATAATACAACTCATTAGGGACAGAGATCCTATATGGGGAGTAAGTGAACAGTGACTTCTCGTTGTTTTAACAATTAATATGCCTATTTATGACGTCAGTGATTATGTGAGGCTCTTGCCGTGGGCTGCCAAGGCTATAGAAGCTTTTTGTGACCATAGACTCCATTGGTATTTGGTGGCCATAAGCAAAGTGGATGTTCTCTCCTCCCTTCAGAGAAGAGTATATCCTTCTTTGAAGGTCCTTTCTTTCCACTGAGGTCTCACAGAGATCTTCCATGTAGGATATTTTTTGCAACAGAGTCTGGGCTTTCTATGCCTGAAATGCTGTCACAGGCCTTCAGCCAGACCAGGAAGCCTTAAGGGTTGATTCTGAGGTCAGAGTGTTATTTACAGCGAATGTCATTCTAGGAGTCTGCTGTGTGGACTGCTTCCCATATTGGACTTTCCTTCTTTTTAAATTCTATTATTATTACCAGGCACTTGATGTTATTTACATGATCACTTTTATACTTAAAACTATCTATATGTTGACTTTAACATTTAATATGATCATTTTAACAGTTAAGATGGCATTTATACCACCGATTTTTAGGGGTTTGGAGTCTCATGACAAGTTCTTAGGATGTACCCTTAGAAGTACATCTGAAGGACTGTATGCAGAACTATACTGCTTTACAGTTATAGACTACCTCCTCCATCTCTTATTTCCCCTCTCATTTTTAATTGAGATCTTTTCCATTGGACTTAAAATACGTATGATTAACTATGTACATAGAATTCAGCATACAGCAGGAAGAAGAGAAAAGAAAGAAAGCAAACAGAGAAAACAAAACAAAACAAAACAAAACAAAAAGGATATACAAAATAAAAAGTAACAATGATAAACTGTCACTCAGTCCGGTCAAGGACTATTCAAGTCATTGATTCTAAAAGTGTCAATTTCGCTTCTATAGCTTTCATTTTAGGAGTGCTATTAATTCTCCCAAGTCAGGGAAAACATATGGTATTTGTCTCTTTGGGACTGGTTATTTCATTAAGTATAAGGTTTTCCAGCTTGCCCCATTTTGTTGCAAATGACTAAATCTCATTCTTTTTTATTGCTGTGTAGTATTCCATAGTGGACATATCCCACAATTTCTTTATCCAGTCTTCGGTTGATGGGCATTTAGGTTGCTTCCATGTCTTAGCTATTGTGAACTGAGCTACAATAAACATGGAGCTGCAGATAGCACTTCTGTTTACTGATTTCATTTCCCTTGGGTAATTTCCAGGAGTGGGATGGCTGGGTCACATGGTAGGTCCATATTCAGATTTTTGAGGTATTTCCATACTGTTTTCCGTAGTGGCTTTTCCAGTTTACATTCCCACCAATAGTGGGTTAGGGTGCCCTTTTCCCTACATCCTCTCCAGCATTTGTTTTTGTTGATTTCTGTATGAGGGTCACTCTAACAGGCATGAGGTGAAACCTCATTTTTTTGAAGTATTCTGTTCTTTGAACACCATCAGGATTCACATTTTTATACAAACCTGATTCATGAAAATGTAATTTTGTATTACTCATCTAGTATTATTTCACATTAGAAAAAGGCAAGGCTCCTGGCTGCTAACATACATAGCTGAAGCACCTTAAAAAATGTTCTTTTAAAAATGAATAATTTTATATTTAATTCAATAGTAAGAAGGCCTGGTAAAATATTAGAAAAATATGATAAGCGATCACAACTCCAAGACAAAACAGCCAATGATATATAACATGTAAATTCAATTAATATCAGCATTAAATTCTTAGTATAAGTCATATCCAAAGTCAAAATACATAATACAATGATCACATTACATCAGACCTACATTCATTTGATCTACAATCATTCATTCATCAATATTTACTTAGCAGCTGTTATAGCTCAGGTCATGTGGCTAGGTTACTGAAAGACAGAGGGAAATAAAGTTCCTATTGGCATCAAATAATCATATAAACTGATTATATCTAAATATTACATAATAATTATTTTATTTAGATGTAAAGCCAAGCAAGAAATAGGGGGCAGAGGGAACTGACAATATGTTTTCAAGGTGTTTCAATGCAGGGAGAAATAACTTTAAGGATGTATGCACTTGTGGCCGGCGCTGTGGTGCAGCGGGTTAATGCCCTCACCTGAAGCACTGGCATCTCATATGGATGCCAGTTCTAGTCCTGGCTGCTCCTCTTCTGATCCAGCTCTCTGCTATGGCCTGGGAAAAGCAGTGGAAGATGGCCCAAGTCCTTGGGCCCCTGCATCCACGTGGGAGACCAGGAAGAAGCTCCTGGCTTTGGATTGGCGCAGCTCTGGCTGTTGTGGCCATCTAGGGAGTGAACCAGCAGATGGAAGATCTCTGTCTGTCTCTACCTCTCTCTGTAACTCTGTCTTCCAAATAAATAAAATAAATCTTAAAAAAAAAAAAAAAGAATGCATACCCTGGTTTTCAGTTCTGGCTATACAGAGTAATCATCTTTCAGCTTTAGAAAATAAGAACAAAAACTAGATGTTCTTTGAAGACATATGGGGCCAGATTAGTGGAGGATGAAGTAGCGGGAGAAGAATAAACTCTGGGAAGGATTTCTGGAGATAATGTTTGAGTGCAGGTAAGTAGGCACCAGCCAAGTAAAGAAAAGAAATATGGATATTCAAGGAGTAGAAAGGATATATGATAAGAGAAAAACAATGGAGGAACGGAGTAGAGGGGCAATCATAAATGGGTTACAATAGGTATTTGGATTTTAACCTACAAGCAATGATTAGCCACCAAAAGAATTAAAGCAAAATACTAAGAAAACCCAATTGTAAAGAAACACTAGTATGGTGTCATGAAAAGGCTACAGGCAAGAAGGCTAGCACAAGGCTGTAAACGGATGAAATGGAAAATCAGGACTATGATACAGCTTAAAAGCATAGATTAGGGAATCAGCAGTTATACACACCTGATCCTATGAACAAATGAGTTCTTCAGAGAAATATTATTAAAAGATTGCTAAAGATGGAAGCTTAGGAATGTTCTTTAATTTCTGCAACTCTAATCTAACTGCAATCTTACTCTAATCTAGACACTATACTAAGCCATCATTAACAATTTTTTCTCAATATATGGAAGGACTACATTTCAGAAAAATCAACTGTAAATTGAATCAATGTATGATATTATATG
Source organism: Oryctolagus cuniculus (assembly GCF_051225735.1). NCBI lineage: Eukaryota > Metazoa > Chordata > Mammalia > Lagomorpha > Leporidae > Oryctolagus > Oryctolagus cuniculus. Next base: position 79,503,096 of record NC_142879.1, on the reverse strand, counting down.
GAAGGTATAAGGTTATTTTTTTTTTAGGATGTATTTATTTGAAAGTCAGAGTTACACAGAGAAAAGGAGAGGCAGAGAGAGAGAGAGGTCTTGCATCCACTGGTTCACTCCCCAGTTGGCTACAATGGCCAGAGCTCTGCTGATCCAAAGCCAGGAGCCAGGAGTTTCTTCCAGGTCTCCCACACGGGTGCAGGGGCCCAAGGACTTGGGCCATCTTCTACTGCTTTCCCAGGCCATAGGAGAGAGCTGGATCAGAAGTGGAGCAGCTGGGACTCCAACCGGCGCCCATATAAGATGCTGGCACTGCAGTGGTGGCTTCTACCAGCTATGCCACAGCTCCAGCCCCAAGGCTGTTTTTTTAAGGAAAAAACAAACAAACAAACAAACAAAACCAAACACTTATAGGGTGGTTATTGTGGTGCAGCAGGTTAATCTGCCTGCTTGGGATACCTGGCTTGAATCTCGGCTACTCTGTACTTGGGATCCAGTGGATGATGGCCCAAGCACTTGTGTTCTGGCCACCCACATAGGACAGCTGGATGGAATTCCCAGCTCCTGGTTTCACCATGGCCCAGCCTTGCCCACTGTGGGCATTTGGGGAACAAACTAGTAAATAAAAGATCTGTTTCTCTCTGTCACTCTGCTTTCCTAAGTAAGTGAATTTTTATAAAAAATAACATGTGAACACAACAGAAGAGGGAGCTCCAGAGTTAGGTAGCTGTAAAGGCTATCCTGGCCTCCTCAACGAAAAATACAGGGCCTGGCACTGTGGCGCAGTAGGTTAATCCTCCACTTGCAGTGCTGGCATCCCATATGGGCGCTGGTCTAGTCCCGGCTGCTTCTCTTCAGATTTAGCTCTCTGCTATGGCCTGGGAAAGCATCTTCTAGATGGCCCAAGTCCTTGGGCCCCTGCACCCATGTGGGAGACCCAGAAGAAGCTCGATGGAAGATCTTTCTCTCTGTCTCTCCCTCTCTCCGTCTGTAACTCTACCTCTTAAATAAATAAATAAAATCTTAAAAAAAAAAAAAAGAGTGCAATCATGAGCACCGTTTAAAACTATCACAAGAAAATAGAGAATGTGGAGTAGAATGTCTTTGTAGCATAAAATAAATTAAGAAAACCCCTGCATGGCTCTCTTTAGAAAAACCTGATTCAACATTTAAAGATCAAGAGATTTCACATAAAAATCCAGATTTTGACAGTCCTATGTGCACCACAATGGGCTGGAATGCTGTAGTGTTGCCTCTTTCAGGAGAGGCATGGAGCTCTCATGGTCACCACTCTCTAGACTACTTCCTTTTCTTAATATATTGTGGGCCTGCCTTGTTAGGTATTTGTGTTTGTGATCACTAGTTATGGCCTGACACTGTTCTGAAAGTGGTCTTCCTCTTGTTGGACCAACACAGAAGAAGAGCAGCAAAAAGATGGTCTCTATGAGCCAAAATTATTCAATTTTGCAATGAAAGAAGCAATCCCCAGCAACCTGACCAATATTTTTATTTTTTACAGTACAGAAATAAAATGCTACCTGCATATTTTAAAGTGCTTTACTTTAACAAAGCAGTAAGGTTTACCTTCAGATCCAGGCTGCTAAGGCTGACAACATCATCATCTTTATCTCTCCGTTTTCTTTTCTGTAAGAAAAAAAGATTCATTCTCACATAGAAGGAACGTATATTACCCCATTCAAGAAGGGTCTATACAACTAGAAAAACCACTTTTAAAAAGTTAACCCTTTGGCTGCACTCACAAGAAAATTATTTTGATGAGAGACATTCACATATACTCTACACAGTCCTCCTAACCCCCACTAGTCATCTTCTGCTGTGTTGTGAGTCTACTCTATTAAAACTTACTTATATAAAGATTTTCAGAACAGAACTTTTAGGTAAGTCCAAGGCTGTCTGTACTTGTTAGATAAAAAGCAAAATATGTTTTATCCAGAAAAGCAATATATTTTTTAAAAAAGGAACACATATTATTTATCCTCTTGGAAGGGTAGGGGTGTTCACTTGAAAAGAAAATATCTTTTTTTCATGGCTCAGATTTGTTGCCCGAAGCAGAATTTATTAACTAAGCTCCAGGATTTTTTAGATGAACATCCACAATGCTGGAGTACTTGACCATAATCATTCATCCCTTCTGGCACCAATAAGAGCCAAACTGTCATATTTACCATTTCTGGGTCTTAATGAATACTGAATATGCACCCTTAAGTAATATTTCAATATTCTTCATTTCAAAATAGCCTTTCAGATTATTTGTGACACAGCCTAGTCTAGTGATCTCTTAAAAATGACCAACCAGGGCTCTCTTCCAGTTCCTGGGATTACACAGGAGGAAAAAAAATGGGAATCAAAACAAAATTAATCAGGAAAAGGTCAATAAGGAAAAACAAAATGCCCAAGTCCAGGTAGAAGTGGGGCAAGTATCAGAGCTAAGAGGTCTCAGAAAGCAAGATACCATGAAAACAACAGAGGGAACTCTGTGAGATAAGAAGTTATTTGAACCAAGCCTCCTTATAACAGTTGAGGAAAGGGACCATCGTTGTGGCATGGTGGGTAAAGCAGTTGCATTCCATATTGGCATCCCATATAGTTTCATGTTCTGGCTGTTCCACTTCTGATCCAGCTCCCTGCTAATGGCCTGGGAAAAGCAGTGGAAGATGGCCCAGGTGCTTGGGCCCCTGCGCCCACATCAGGGACCTGGAAGAAGCTCCTGGATCCAGGTCCAGGCCCAGGCCCAACCCCTGCCCAGGCTATTGTGGCCATCTGGAGAGTGAACAAGCAGATGGAAGGTGTGTGTGTGTGTGTGTGTCTCTCTCTCTCTCTGTAATGCTTTCAAATAAATAAATAAATCTTTAAAAAGAAGTTGAGAAAAAAAAGAATAGAAAATTATCAAAGTCAAATCCTATATAAAAATCACTCTAAGAAAAAAGAGGATAAAGGACAGAATACCACTCCATTAGGGTAGGGGTGGAGAGTGGCTGGCCTGCAGGCTATATAAGGCCCACGGAATCATTTGGTCTGGCCCCACCAGGTAGGACTCAAAATTCGATAAATCTATTTTTAATTTGATAATTTTTAAGTTGATAATTACAAAATTATGGCCCATGAATGTTATAAATATCCCAATGGCCTATGTGGAAAAGAGGTTTCTCACATTTGCAGTAGAGAATGAAAGCATACCAGAAAGAAATGCTTAAAGAGGCAGAGCAAAAATTATAATATACCATTTCAAATTCAGCTAAAAGATACTAAGATAATCCAAAACAAGAACTAACAATATAAATAAGAATTGTAAAGACTAAAAATGAGGTGACAGAACTCAAGAAATCTTTACTGATTCCAAGGTCATATCTTGGAAGATGCAGGAAAGTATGAATAACATGATCCCTATTTTGGAAAGCTATGTAATACAATATCCTTATATGTGTATCTTTATGATTAGTAAATAATAATTTGAAGAAAATACAGAGGGATACATAAGATATTGTTGACATGGCTTAGAGAGGAGGTTGGGGATGGAAGGACTCATTAGGGGAAGGAAAAGGGAGGAGAGGGAGGAAAATGGCAAGCAAAATGAACAAAGCATGTATATGATTATCCTTACACAACTATCTGAAACTGAATACATGTGAGTATGTGAAGAAATTTAACAGATTTTGAAAGTACTAACTTTGTTTCTTTTAATTATTTTCAAGTTTTGTCTTTCATATTTATTGCTTTAATCTATCCAGAATTTATTTTTATATGTATATGGCATTGGGTAAGAACATTAACTGCTACCACCCCTAACATCATTTGTACAGAGTCCCATTCCTTCTTCAAGTCTGTGAAGTTCTCATATATATGTGGGCTTCTTTCTTGGTTTCAAATTTTGTTCTACTGTCTATTTGTCCATCTCTGTGCTCATATCACACTGAGTCCTAATAACTATCACAGTAAGACAAGTGCTCCACAGCTTGTGTACTGTTTTTGGTCTTCTGGGCTATGTACTCTCTCACATGACTTGCAGAATGAGATCTAGTAAACTAATGACATAACTATTAAAACTGTACTAAAACTTATGGAGTAATTTACAAAGAACTGACATTTTTATACGGAGTCTTTCATTGCATGACTACGCATATAGTACTCATATAGCTCTCCATTTAATTAGGTACTGTATGTTTTCATTAATTTTTTACAAACTTCCCCATCAAGGTTTCACACATTTTTTTCAAGGGTTACTAGTTTTCAAGTTGTTACTATTTCAATTAGAGGGTCTTCAAAATTTACAATTGCTTATTTATTGCTAGTATTTACACACACACACACACACACACATACATTCCACTGGTTTAATTATAAATATATATTTTCCTAGAAAATAAGGTCCAAAATTTTAAAATAGATGGGGGATATAATTCTAAAAAGGAAAAGAACCTCTAATATAAATGATCTATTAACTATCTCAAACTGTAAAGTTATATGACTTTCTCATTAAATATTACAAAATATATATGAAGTATATATAATATGAAATGTTATGAAATGTTAATTTCAAAGAGATTTTTATGGTCAAATACTTCACAATTAGCATGGATTGAAATGTAATAGATACTATTTTGAACTTCAAAGAAGAATGAGATTAACTTCTGTTTGCAAAACAGCACTAAAATAAACATTTCCTTCATTTCTGGCCTTTGGTCATTGCCTTTTAGAAGTCAAAAAAGGAATGAACTTTATGTTACCACAAGGGCAACACAGCACAAACTACAGATGTGCTTGGATCCAGGAAGGCCACATCATCCCTCATCACATTAAAGCATTGTTTTCAAACAATGGGCATCTCAAGCTATGCTTCATCATTTATAGGAATGTTCTGTCTCCAGTTTGTACCAGGTCATTCAATTTTTTTCCCTTTTTTTAAAATTAATATATGGGGCCAACGCCACGGCACAGTAGGTCAATCCTCCACCTGCAGTACTGGCATCCCATATGGGCGCCGGTTTTAGTTCCAGCTGTTCCATTTCCAATCCAGCTCTCTGCTATGGTCTGGGAAAGCAGTAGAAAACGGCCCAAGTCCTTGGGCCCCTGCACCCACGTGGGAGACTGGACAAGTGCCTGGCTCCCGGCTTCAGATTGGTGCAGCTCCAGGTATTGCAGCCATTTGGGGAGTGAACCAACGGAAGAAAGATCTTTCTTTCTGTCTCTCCCTCTCACTGTCTGTAACCCTACCTCTCCAAACAAATAAATAAAATCTTTAAAAAAATATAAAGTAATAGATTTCATGCATTCCATAGGTAGAGTCCCAAGAAGACAACCACATTTCCCTCCCTCTCCTCTCTTCCTTTCATCAGTTTTTTGAAAAGACATAATTTTAATCCATTCGATATTCACATGCTTAATTCAACACTAACCAAAATATTCAACAAGTAAAAAGGAAAACCAAAGTTCCACAGAAGTATAAACAAGGACTAAAAATGACAATCATGTCACAAAATGATTTTTGTTTTTAAAGATTTATTTTATTTATTTTGAAGGACAGAGTTACAGAGAGGTAGAGACAGAGAGAGAGAGAGAGACAGAGAGAGGTCTTCCATCTGCTGGTTCACTCCCCAGATAGCCGCAATGGCAGGAGCTGCACCGATCCAAAGCCAGGAGCCAGGAGCTTCTTCTGGGTCTCCCACATGGGTGCAGGGGCCCAAGGACTTGGGCCATCTTCTACTGCTTTTCCAGGCCACAGCAGAGAGCTGGATGGGAAGAGGAACAGCCGGGTCTCAAACTGGCACCCATATGGGATGCCGGTGCTTCAGGCCAGGGTGTTAACCCACTGTGCCACAGCGCCGGCCCCACAGAATGATTTTTTTAAAAGTTTATTTATTTGAAGCCGATGTTGTGGCATAGTGGGTAAAGCTACTGCCTGACAATGGCATCCCATTTGTACACTGGTTCTAGACCCGGATGCTCCACTTCTAATCCAGCTCCCTGCTAATTTGCCTGGGAAAGCAGCAGAAGACGACCGACGTGCTTGGACCCCTGTATTTATGTGGGAGATCTGGAAGAATCTCCTGACTCTTGGCTTCAGCCTGGCCCAGTCCTGGCAGCTGCGGCCACTTAGGGAGTGAAACCAGCTAATGGAAGAGCTCCGTTTTTCTCTGGCTCTTCCTCCCTCTGTGTAAATCTGACTTTCAAATAAATAAGTAAATCTTTTTAAAAAAAGTTTACGTCTTTGTCTTTATTTATTTGAAAGGCACAGTGAATTAATGAGTGAGTAACAGAGACAAAGAGAGAGACACAGAGAGATTCTCCATCCTAGACTAGGCCTGGAGGAAGCCAGGAGCCAGAGATTCTGTCCAAGTCTCCCAGGTGGGTGGCAAACACAAAAAGTACTTCAGCCATCATCTCCTGCTTCCCAGGATGTGCAGTAGCAGGAAGCTGGATAGAAGCAGAGACAGGACCCGATTCCAGTCACTACAATGTGGGATGTAGGTGTCCCAGGCAGCAGCTTAAGCTGCTGAGCCACAACACCTGCCCCTTTAATGAGTCTTAGAGCCAATGACCTTGCTTGAACTCTTTAATTTATTATCTGCTCTTAACATTCTGTTGAATAGACACATTATAAGTAAAGAAATCATACTATCTCTTCCTTTCTACTTTGTGTATCTTTTTTTTCTCAGTGTGTTAGTTTACTGTGTTGCTAAACAGACAGCCATGGTAGGCTTCTTTTTAAGTCTAAAGGAAATGTTTAACATTTTCATTACATTTATTGCTTGTGATAGGTCTCAGGCTAGGGAAATTCTCTACTATTCCTGGTTTACCAAAAAGTTTATTATGAGTGGGTACTGATATTATTTTCTTCTACTCTTAGATTTCTTTCAATTTGTTTTGGTTTATTCTACATTCTTTTTCTAGTGTATCTTGAGTTTTACCCTTAGTTCATTAATTTTTGTCCTTTTCTGGAACTATAAAATTAAAATTTATAATTTTCCCTCTTAGTTTTCCTTAATCACATACCAGAAGTTTTTTGTTTGTTTGTTTGTTTGTTTTTAAGATTTATTTATTTACTTGAAAGGCAGAGTTACTGAGAGGCAGAGGCAGAGAGAGTTCTTCCATCTACTGGTTCACTCCCCAGATGGCTGCAATGGCCGGAGCTGTGTGCCGATCCAAAACCAGGAGCCAGGAGCTTCCTCCAGGTCTCCCACATGGGTGCAGAGGTCCATATTCCAGAAGTTTTAATATATGAGCCATAAGATATTTCTTTTGGTTTGCCCAAGTATGATAGACGCATAGGAAAATGTTAGAACTATTTTTTTAATGTATTTTAAGTACTATAAAATAGGCTTTACTAATCATAAGCAGATTATAGTTCATTATTATTTACATTATAGTTTAAATAACAGTGTTTGAATCAGATCCAATACATCAGTCCCAAACTCTGAAACTGTCATGGCTATTTATGCTCTCATTAAACTTACTCTAAGTGAATATAGGTTGACTATGCCTTATTTGAAATGCCTGGGACCAGAAGTGTTTCAGATATTGGATTTTTTAGATTTTGGAATATGTGCATTGACTTTATGGGCTGAGCATTCCCAACTGGAAAATCTAAAATCCACAATGCCCCAAAATCCAAAACTTTCCAAGCATCAGGTTAATGCTCAAAAAATTTCAGATTTAAAGCACTGAAGATTTTGGGTTTTCAGATTAGAGATTCTCAAACTGTATAGTATACCTTGAGATATTAGCTCACAACAGTCATACATATAAATTAGAAACATACCATGAATAAATGCTCAAAATATTTCTGATATTACAAATGTCTTGGAGAGCTTTTTCTACTCAAGTTTTTCTGTTTGTTTAGGCTCACTGACGTGTAAGGGAAAGGGGCCAAGATGGCAAACATTTCAAAGGACTATGGAAAATGGCATTAAAATCATGAGATTCTTGCTATGAATGTTTTCCTCGCCAAATAACGTAATGGATATAATAATATGTAAATCTTGGAGCTGGCATTGTGATACAGTGGGTTAAGCCACCACTTATGACACCAGCATCCCATTGTGTCAGCTGGGAGTCCTGGGTAATCCACTTCTAACCTGGCATTTCAATGATGTGCCTGGAAAGGCAGCAGCAGAAGATGGCGTATGTACTAAGGCTTTTACAACCCATGTGGGAGACTGGAACAGAATTCCCGGTCCTGGCTTTCAACTGGACCAGAACTGGCTAAGGAGGCCATTTGAGGAGTGAACCACCGCATGTAAGATCTTTCTCCTTCCCTCTGTCTGTTGCTCTACCTTTCAAAAGAATAAATAAATTAGCACATAAATCTTAAAGAAAACACCAGCAACCAGAAATCTGAAACGGGAATGCTCAACAATCAAAACATTATATATATAACCTTCCATCAAGCAGTTTTATATATATATACATATATATATATTTTTTTTTTTTACAGGCAGAGTGGACAGTGAGAGAGAGAGACAGAGAGAAAGGTCTTCCTTTGCCGTTGGTTCACCCTCCAATGGCCGCCGTTTCCGGCGCACTGCGGCCGGCACACCGCGCTGATCCGATGGCAGGAGCCAGGTACTTATCCTGGTCTTCCATGGGGTGCAGGGCCCAAGTACTTGGGCCATCCTCCACTGCACTCCCTGGCCACAGCAGAGAGCTGGCCTGGAAGAGGGGCAACTGGGACAGAATCCGGTGCCCCGACTGGGACTAAAAGCTGTTATAGATTGCATACAAAAATAACTTGATGTTTGATGATATGCATTCTTAAATTTAACATTGTTAGAATAAGAGAAAGGACTGCATAAACATTAACAGATATGAGTACTTTGCAAAATATCTTTTATATTTACTTGAAATTAGATGGTCATAAAATTCTGTCCCTCAAAATGCTCAGAAGTACAGACAACCCAATTATACACTACACTGAAAGACAAGCCAAGAATTAATTCTATCTAATGCTTCAAAATAAAAAATATAGTTATCTACTCACCAAAGTAAAATCCCAATGGGGGCCAGGTGTTAAAAATGTGAAGGAGCTACCTCTCCGAAGGGGATATCTGTTAATAGAAAACAAACAATAAACACAAGTAACATTAGTATAATAAAAGCATTGTATTTTAAAAAGTTATTTTTCATAGTTTCCAAACTTTTTAAAAGTTGCCTAGTCATCCAACCTTAGAAGTAAAAGAGATAATATGTAAAAATTAAACAAGGTATAGGTTCTGGTGATTCTGAGAATCTCTGCAATCAAAGAGCCTATATAAAATTAGAATAGGTTATTAAAAAAAATACAACTCACCAAACTAATCAGGGTTTATCTTGGGAATATATACATGATCCAATAATACAAGATCTAGTAGTAATACTCTATATTGTATTACTAAGTTAAATAAAAATGAATTAACTTTTTAGCAGGTGCAAAAAATATGATAAAGATACTCTTAATAGATATTTGCATTTCATTTTGGTTAGTCCTTCTGATTTAAGAAAATTACAATTTAATACAGCCAAATTAAAAACTTCTAAATAACTACATTTGAGACAAAGGTCTCAAATGAGAATAAAACATGACTAAATGTTGCTCTTTATCATTGAGTGACAGACTTTTCTTTTGTGTTTTCTTTCCATTCACTGTAAAGAAATTAAGCAGTGTGGCAGGCACTGTGGCGCAATGGGATAAAGCCCCGGCCTGCAGCACTGGCATCCCATATGGGAACTGGTTTGAGTTTCAACTGCTCCACTTCCGATACAGCTCTCTGCTAACGTGCCTGGGAAAGCAGCAGAAGATGGCCCAAGTGCTTGAGCCCCTGCACCCACGTGGGAGACACTCAAAGAGGAGTGTGAAGCTGTACACTGGGGAAAGGGAAGGCTTCAGGTATGCCTTGACTGGAAGCTGTTGGCAAGACAAGTGGCAGGAAGGCTAACTAGAAGCAGGCAATCTACTGTGCACGGTGTTAGGATACATATTTGATTTTCTCTAGTTAGTTCTAAGCTGGAAGCAAGATAAATTTCAGAAACTGGCATTTATTAATGAAACCCTGGCCAACTCTTTAGGCCAAATATTCCAGCAGCTATTATTTAACTTTATGGATTGTCAGGCTACTGTCCATTTATACATTTGGCCTCACCTTTGATCTCCATACTCTCTGTTCACTCTAAGTTTTGGAAACACCACAGGTGGCTGTCGTTCTTGTAAAAATTTACAGGCTTGGGAACGGCACTTTGGCATAGCAGGTAAAGCAGCCATCTGCAGTGCTGGTATCCCACATGGCCACCGGTTTGAGTTCTGGCTGCTCTGCTTCTGATCCAGCTCTCTGCTGTGGCCTGGGAAAGCAGTAGAAGATGGCCTAAGTCTTTGTGCCCCTACACCACATGGGAGACCAAGAAGAAGCTCCTGGCTCCTGGCTTCAGATCAGTGCAGCTCTGGCCATCGCAGTCAACTTGGGAGTAAACCAGCGGATGGAAGACTTCCCTCTTTCCCTCTCTCTCTGTGTAACTCTGACTTTCAAATAAATAAATAAATCTTTACAAAAGAGTTTACAGGCTTAAACAAAATACAAGGGCTTCTGTAGTTTTCTAAATTAACAGAGAAGTTTGTTCAGATTTTGACAAGGCACACAAAGGAAAATGGCTCTAAGAAGAAAAAGGAAATCAAGGCTTTACAGAAAATTAGTACCTAAGTAATCTTAGGGTTCAAAAAGTTCATGGAAACAGAATTAAAAGACCACTTTATTTTGGTGTAAAAAAATCAAAATCTATGTACTTATTCCATGAAATACACTTTCTACAAACATTTGAAGACTCCTCATATACATGGATTGAAATTTTTTTGCATCAAAATCAGCTTATCTTTTAATTCCATTTTTCCATGAATTTTCACTCTCAAAGGTTATTTATTTATTTATTTATTTATTAAAGATTTATTTACTTACTTGAATGAGCTACACAGAGGAGAGGAGAGACGAGAGAGGAGAGAGGAGAGAGAGAGAGAGACTTCCATCTGCTGGCTCATCCCCAACTGGCCGCAAAGACCGGAGCTGTGCCCATCCGAAGCCAGGAGCCAGGAGCTTCTTCCACTTTCCCACGTGGGTGCAGGGGCCCAAGGACTTGGGCAACCCTCCACTACTTTCCCAGGCCATAGCAGAGAGCTGGACTGGAAGAGGAGCAGCCGGGACTAGATCCGGTGCCCACATGGGATGCCGGCGCTTCAGGCCAGGGCGTTAACCCACTGTGCCACAACGCTGGCCACTCAAAGGTTATTTATAATCTAATACAGTAATCTCTTTGTGCTTTTGCTTTCCATAGCTTCAGTTACTTGAGATAAGTGGAAGTCTGAAAATATTGTTGTGACTCTGAAAAGAGAGAAAACTATAGTCATGTAATTTTTAGCACAGTGTATTTATAGTTCTTTTATTTTCATTTACTGTTGTTAATTTCTTGCTGTACCTAATTTGAAATTAAATTTTGTATAAGGAAAAATATGGCATATATTAAGATTTGGCACTATCTTGGGTTTCAGGCATCCCTGGTGAATAAACGTGGGCTGCTGTACAAATACCCGTGTATATTACAAGGTAGTATTCACAGTGGCAATTAAAATGTTCATTAAAAACTATTTTATGGGACTGCACTGTGGCGCAGAGGGTAAAGCCATCACCTACAATGCTGGTATCCCATATAGAAACCAGTTTGTGTTCCAAGCTGCTCCACTTCTGATCCAGTTCTCTGATGATGGCCTGGGAAAAGCAGCAAAAGATAGCCTAAGTACTTGTGTCACTGTCACTGTCACTGTCACCCTTGTGGGATACCTGGACAAAGCTCCTGGCTTCAGCATGACCCAGCACTGCTATAGTGGCCATCTGAAGAGTGAACGAACAGACAAAAGACCTGTCATTTCCCTTCTCTCTGAAACTCTTTCAAAATAAATAATTCTTAAAAAAAAAAAATATAAAAGCTAAAACTAAAAACTCCTTTTTGATATAAAATAAGTATTACTGAGAATTACATAGCCAAAGGTACTAATTTATTTACCAGAAACGAATATACTGATTTCAGAATGAATTTCATGTCTGAAAGAAAAATAGTTAAGAATATTAAAAAATTAGCAAATTTTTTAAAACCTGAAAAATGTTTCAGGTTTGATGGTTAAGATTCTTTTCAGGGCTATCTGTAATCAGTTTTATAGCAATTCTATTTTTTCCTGTTTCAATACAAATTTATTTCTATTTATTCTGAATACCCATGAGAAAAAGGAACCCCCAAAATAAATTACGTATAGAAAGCCTGTGAGAGATTGCCAATCTCCAAAACTTTTGGAAAAACACACTCACTTTTTACAGAGGTCAGACCAAAAATGAATAGTTATTTTAAGTCCTTATGGAAAAAAAAGACCCAATTTCATAAAATATTAAGATTACATGTGACCTTTCCAGAAGATACACAACACAGTCCCTGTAAGGGGAGGCTTAAAGGCTGAAATGTAGAGCAAAAGGTGGGTATTCTACATCTTTCAAGAATTCTGTCCATAAATTTAAATATTTCTGATCTGCAACCCAATATGTTTTTCATGTATTGGAATTAAAACATTTAAGGCAAAAATAAACTAACACATTATGAAACTAGTTTGACATATTAAATTGTATTTAGTTACACTGTGATTTTCCTTTGGCTCCAACATATGTCCTTTCATCATTTGGTGTATTTATGAACAATGTAAATTATTTTTACAAACTGCTTTTAGCATAAACAAAGCTTAATTAAAATGGTAAAGTTACTGCTAAAAAAGAATGGGTAGGTATAGGACGCAGTGGTTAAGATGCTGCTTAGGACACATGCATCCCTGGAATGCCTGGATTTGAATACTATCTCTACTCCCAATTTTTGCTTCTTGCTCAGGCACACCCTGGGAGGCAGCAGATGATAGCTCAAGTACTTGGGCTCCTGGCTTTGGTATTTGGGGCATTTGGGGAATGAACCAGTGTGTTTTTGTCTGCCTGTCTCTCTCCACCTTCCAAATAAATAAGAGATGAAAAAATTTATTTTATCTTTCAAAAAGCTATTAGGACACAATTCTTGAACATTATTTGTATTCAAAATTAGCTGTATGTGCAAAGAAAAGTCCCTGAAACATAGCAACATGATTGACAGTGATGAGTATTATTAGTATGTCCTTTTTAGATATACCAGTGGTGATAAAATTAGGACACAATTCTTTCAGTATCTAGCTGTGAGATTTTATTGGGCTTCAAGTCTTTCAGTATTAAAATGGACAAGTCATTGGTTTTTATGACAGCAGGAAAAATGTATTGAATGTTTATTATCTGCCATGCACTATTCTAAATATTTTAGATGCATTAAGTCACAATTCTCATAGCAACTCCAAGAGGTCAGTACTATTACTATTCCCAGTTTATAAATGAAGAAGCTGGTTGGTGGGCATGCACCAAAGTAACATGGTTAAGATCTTAGAATAGTCAATGAAACAGTCAGGATTCATATCCAGGCAGTCTGGCTCTAAACACTGTATTATTATTAATTATGCTGTATCACCTCCACAAAAGCTGACAAACAGAGCTAACCACTAGATATTCCTGATAGAAGGTAAATAAGTGATAGCTGTAATGTATTCTGTCGAATATAGATGTGGTAATGATATCTAATATTTAAGGAGCTTTTCTACACACACCCAGGTACTACTCTAATACTTTACATACATTAATCTACTTAGTTTTCATAACGTACGACATAAGATTCAAAGACATTAAGTAACTTACTGAAGGTCCTCAAGAGCCAAATCTTACTTAAACCCACAAAGTCTGATTGTAAAGCCTACACCCTTTTAAACATTATTATTTAGTTATAGGTCTGAGTTCAAAAGAATGTTAGAAGAATGCACATTCTCAAAGGAGAAAACAAAATAATTAGGTAAATCAAAGCTGGGTTCAGACTGACTTGATATCAGGAAAACTAAGGCAGTAAAGCAAGATTTGTTCTAAGCTCTGAATCATGTAGTAGGGCCCAGACAAGATCTTGCCCACTACCCAGAGATAGGTGGCGACATAAACAGGCAGCATCAATATAGAAAGATGCCATAGACTACAGGCGTTTCTACACTCCCCCCTCCACCCAGCCATTATTTCTTCCTTGCTGTATCTTGCAGCAGTCAGTACACATATATTAAATGTAAAGAAATGGATGGCATTACTATTAATATAAGAACCTATACACATTTAGCAGACAAAACCAGGTTCATACCTCTTTATTTAACTTGGTTCAGATTTAAAACATTAAGCAATTTCTTCTAGCATTTGCACATTCTTGCTGTTTATTCCCTAGCTCATTCTCTAGCCTAGTCCATTTTTCACTTGGATGGCTACCAATTTAACTGTTGGCAGTGGGTGTGGCTGGAAATGAGCTCCAACCCTGGGTCAGGATGACAAAAGGGCAGGCCTGCAGACTGAGTAGTGCATACATACATAAACAGACACAGTCCCATACCCAGGCTTACAACTTTCACTTTAAATTCCTGACCAGAAATTTTAAGTGGGTCTTCAGTTCTGACCAGCAATTCTATCACACTTCCCTACCTAGTCATTTCCTTTCCCATCTTCTGAAATAACTGTTTCAATCTCTTCTTTCTTCATTATTACAATACTTGCTTCACTCCCACTTCACTTTCAGCTTATGATCCTACACCTTGCCCCACATATTCACAATGTCTAGCCTACCATAAACGTTTTCTTTTCTCCCATTTTAATGAAAAGTTGTATTACATACAGCTAAACACTCCATTTGTACATTGGGCCACATCTTCTTACCACTGAAAAGCAGCCAGAGAAAACACATTAACTTTACACAAACAAGAATTAGGGGCCGGCGGGTGCTGCGATTGCAGCGCCGGCACACTGGGTTCTAGTCCAGGTCGGAGCACTGGATTCTGTCCCAGTTGCCCCTCTTCCAGACCAGCTCTCTGCTGTGGCCCAGGAGTGCAGTGGAGGATGGCCCAAGTACTTGGGCCCTGCATTTGCATGGGAGACCAGGAGAAGCACATGGCTCCCAGCTTCGGATCAGTGCCACGCTGGCCGCAGCGGCCACTGGAGGGTGAACCAGCGGTAAAGGAAGACCTTTCTCTCTGTTTCTCTCTCTCTCTCACTGTCCATTCTGCCTGTCCAAAAAAAAAAAAAAAAAAAAAAAGAGAATTAGGGGCCAACATTGTGTTCCAGCGGGTTAAGCCACTGCCTGAGATGCCAGCATCCTATACGGGCATTGGTTCAAGTCCCTGATGCTACATTTCTAGCTCCCTGCTAATATGCCTAGAAAGGCAGCAGAAGATGGTTCAAGTACTTGAGATGGTTCAAGTACTTGGGCCCCCTGCCAGCCACGTGTGGGACACCCAGATAGAGTTCTAAGTTCTTGGCTTTGGCCTTGCTCAGAGACGGTCCCTAAAGCATTCTGGGGAGTGAGCGAGTGGATCAAAATCTAACTCTGCCTTTCAGATAAATGAATAATTTTTTTTCAAAACATTAGACATTAAACGTTAATGGACTAAATGTTTCATTAAAATATACAAATTGTCAGGGGAAGATTCCTTCTGGATAAGGAAATATATATAGCCTGTGTAAGTTATGGTTGTCTTGAGGAAAAACAATTGTGTGATCAGTTGTGAGCTAAATTAACTTCTTTTTCATAGAATACCATTTTTACGTGAATGAACAAGGAATAGATAAATTATCATTCTTTGGACTTGAGCATTTTGTAGATATTTATTCTAAAATGAAGTTCTGCAAATGATTGGCAAATGAAAAAACTTGAACATTCAAATGAAAATCAGCAGTCTGAAAAATTAATATTCATCACTGTTGAGAATGACACCTTTCCAATCCCTAAAATCTTTTTATAGGACATTGGTAGTGAGATTAATGATTGTGATTTTTTTTTTGATAGCATATAATGCAATGTGTCAACCTTTGGAAATCTGCACAGCTGACTGAACCAATATTTCTGAAAAGCATAAACAAAACTGTGTATGGGTAAAAATATTTACTTACAATTTAAATAGATCAATAAATTTTAAAAAAGATTTATACAGAGAGAAAAGGAGAGGCAGAGAGAGAGACAGAGAGAGAGAGACATAGAGAGAGAAAGGTCTTCCACCTATTGGTTCACTCTCCAGATGGCCGCAACCGCTGGAGTTGCCCCAGTCCAAAGCCAGGAGCTAGGAGCTTCTTTTGGGTCTCCCATGCAGGTGCAGGGCCCAAAGATTCGGGCCATCTTCCACTGCTTTCCCAGGCCACAGCAGAGAGCTGGATCGGAAGAAGAGCAGCTGGGACTAGAACCTGTGCCCATATGGGATGCTGGCGCCACAGGCAGAGGATTAACCTACTGCGCCACAGCGCTGGCCCCGTATCAATGATATTTTAACATAACAGGAAATGTAAAGTTCATTGATACAGCTTCATGTTCCAAACTGCAGCCAACCTCTAAGAAACTACTACTCTTCAATTTCTGGTACATTATCAAAGAATGTTGACAACTATTTGAAAAGGTAATCATAGTATTCATCTGAGGTCTAGCATTTGGCTCAGTGGTTGTCTCTTGGGTCATCCATATTCTGTATGAGAATACCTGGCTTCTATCTTGGCTACTCTGCTTCTGATCTAGCTTCCTGCTAATGTACACCCTGGGAGCCAGCAGAAAATGATCCAAATACTTGGGCCTTACTGCCACATGGGAGAGTTTGACTGTTTTTGGTTCCTAGCTTTGGCTTAGCTGTTGCAGGCATTTGGGGGAGCAAACCAACTTATGGTAAACCTATATATCTGATTTTCACATAAAATACAAAAATAAATAAAATGAAGCAAATATCTCTTTTTGAATTAAGAATCTAGTAAGGGCATGTTTTCTTCCTATATACTGCAACTAAAACAGTGTGTGTGACAGATTAAATGCAGAAGCAGATGCAAGAATCCTACTTTGTTCTATTAAGGTAGCTATTAGAGAACTGTGAAATGTGTAAACAATGCCACTCTTCTATACATTTTTATTTTTGTTTTAGCAAAGAATTACGTTTCAAAAGTTATGTAACTTATGACATGCAATGATTATGACAATATTTTTATCAGTTTTAATTCTTATCTGATAAATATAAATACATAAACAAGAACTGGTTAGAGTTTTAAATAATTTTTAACATATAAAGGTGTCTAGTGGACCCAAGAAAACAGAACTGCTGCTTAAGAGAAACCTTCAAAGGCACACACAGGATAAGTACCAAAAACAAACAACTCAAAACCTCAAATAAATGTCTGATGAAGGTACTGAACTAAATTAATGGAAAAAATGGAATTAAAATGTAAGATCATTTGGCACACACAGGATAAGCACCAAAAACAAACAACTCAAAACCTCAAATAAATGTTTGATGAAGGTGCTGAACTAAATTAATGGAAAAAATGGAATTAAAATGTAAGATCATTTGGCTGCAAAAATGTTTGGAAACCCATACATAGGGGTTCTTTGGAAAGCTCATAGTATGCACATTAGGAAAAATCTATGCAGAGTCCAAAAATTTTTGTACTAAAATAGTCACCTTTTAATTCAATTTTCCATGAGATTTTTGAAGTAATCGTATATAATTTATCAAATAAATTCCACCTGAAATATGAAGTAAAAATTATAGTCAATGATATTTCATTTATATAATACCATAATCTATTTATCATTGCCATTTTTTCTAACTTTTTACTATGAAAACAAGTTGTGATATACTTTTACCTTAAGATAAATTTCTGTTAGTATTATTTCATATAAATATATTAATTATGAAATTTTGTTTGATCTCTTAGCTTTCCCTCAAACTACATGTAATGAGAAAAGAGAACAAGAAGCAAAAGTATAGAAAAAGTATTCAAAGAAACAATGGATAGGACCAGCATTGTGGGGCAGCAGGCTAAACCATCGGCTATGATGCTGGCATATCATATGGGCACCAGTTTAAGACCTGGCTGCTTCACTTCTGATCCAGTTAAAGAGCCTGGAAAAGCAGTGGAAATGACTTGAGTACTCAGGCTCCCTGCACCCATATGGGAGATCTGGATGGAGTTCCAGGCTCCTGGCTTCAGCCTGGCATAGTTGCAGCCATTGCAGCCATTTGGAGCATTAACCAGTGGATGGAAAATTTCTCTCTCTCTTTCTCTCTCTCTCTCTCTCTCTGTAATTCTGCCTTTCAAATAAGTAAATGCATCCTAAAATAAAAAAAGAGAAACAATGTTTGAAATGTCTCAAATTTAAAGAAAAACAAAAATCTATATATTCAGGAAGTGCAATGAACTCCTCCTAGTAAGATAAAAACAGACATCCACAAATAAACACATCAAAGTAAAAATGGTAAAAGTCAAAGATAAGGAGAAAAATCTTAAAAGCAGCAAGAAAAAAAATTACTCATTGTTACAAGGAACCCCCCAACTAGATTAGTAGTTAAATTTTTCAAAGAAACAATGAAAGGTCAGAAGCAGTGAGATAACATTTAAAATACCCAAAGAAGGGGGAAAAATCTATCAACAAAAATTCTAAATGATCTTTCAAAACTGAAGGCAAAATGAAGACATTATATGATAAACAAATAGATATTGTTGCTAGCAGACTTGTCTTAGAAGAAATATTAAAGAAAACATAAATGCCTACAATAAGAAAAAAAAATCTCAAATCAGTAACTTAACCTTCGACCTTAACACAGTGAACTATACATTGCCTAAAAGGTAGTTTTCTAATGACTTGTAGTCACATTTCTACTGGAATATGTAGAGGAAAAGGCAAAATGCTCCCTGTTCCTTTTAGTTTTTAAAAGCAGCTAGATAGACACAGGCCTGCCACCTCAACTGTGTGCTCCTGGGCGGCGCCAAGGGGCCAAGCCAACCTGCCCACGGCTACAGAGCTTATTTTGCAGACCCAAGCACTGTGCGGTGCTTCACGGCGATGCCCTTCACGGCATGTGTGAGTTCACCTCGGCGCTAGACATGTCCACATGCCCTTTGTCTCCCCCTGGCTCAAAGATCATCCCTGGTTAATTAGGACCACTGGTTTTTGTCTGTCTGTCTCATTGCATGAAGGGACATTACACCCACCTCCACTTCTTGTTGATAAACTGTTGGCACTGCTACTTCTAAAATCCACCTTCTGAGTTCAAGATAGACACTTACAAGAGTACCCTGTTACACAAGGCCCAGGACTGGAGGCCCCAGGGCGCCCCTCCTGTTCTCAGATGCACTCTCATTTGTAAGCATTGCAACACAAATCCAGGACCTCATAAGCAATGTGAAAAACATTTCCCGTTATGAGCACAATGTAATGAATAAAGCCAAGAGCTCTCCAGTGGGCCAGGCTTATGCTAATCCACGCCTCATGTGTCAGTCAGTCAGTCAGTCAAGTTTGATTTCCCTCCCCTCACACTGTATCCAGGAGAGCAGTTCCTGGCATCCCAGGAACCCAAAGAAGGGTTTTTCCTTTTTGTCCCTTTGCTGTTGACCATTTTTACAAAATGTAATGTGTTGTGAAAATAAATTTAGCTGCATAAAAAAAAAAAAAAAAGAAAACATTTCAGGCTGAACGCAAGTCACCTGAGACAGTTATTTAAATTCATACACCAAAAAAATAGGACCAATAAAAGCAGTTCTACTGAAAAACTCAGTAGAGAAATTAAAATTAAAAGGCAATAGAGGAGGAACAGACAACCAAATCATACAAAAAACAAGTAAAATGGCAGGCACAAATCCAACTAAATAAATGACATCAAATGTGAATGGAATAAATAACCCAATCAAAAGATAGAAACTGTCAGACTAAATTAAAAAAAGAAAACGACATGATCCAACTATATACTGTCTACAAAAGACATACCTTTCAATTTGAAAGTAAATGGACAGAAACAGATATACCATTCAAACAACAAACCATAAGAAAGCTGGCGTAGCTATATGGGCATTAGATAAAATAATTTTAAAACAAAAAAGTTATCAAAGGTAAGATCATTTTATAATGCTAAAAAAAAACATGAAAAAAAAAACAAATCATCAGGAAGATATAGCTTTGTATGCACCTAGTAACAGGACAAATTACATAAAGCAAACACTGACAGAAATTAAAGGAAAAATAGACAATAACATCTGGAGACTTCAACACATCATTTTCAATAATGGTAGACTAACTAGACAAGAGTAAGGAAACAGAAGAATTGAACACTATAAACCAACCAGACCAAACAGACATCTACGAAACACCACATCAGACAATAAACTAGAATACACACTCGATTGGACTTGGAACATTATTCTTGCTAGATTATATTCTAGGACATAAAACTGACCTCAATATGTTGAAAGGAAAGAAATAACACAAAATATATTCTCCAACCACAACGAAATGAGAAATCAGTAGCAAGTGAAATTTGGAAAACTCACAAATATGTGTAAAATAACATACTCCTTTTTTAAAAAAAATATTTATTTGAAAGGCAGAGTGAGAGAGAGAGATACAGAAAGAGAGAGAGACATCTTCCATCCCCAAATGGCTGCAACAGCCAGGGGCTGGGCCAGGAGCCAGGAGCTCCTTCCAGGATCTTCCATGTTGGTGCAGGGGCCCAGGCACTCGGGCCATCTTCCGTTGCTTTCCCATGCACATCAGCAGGGAGCTGGATGGGAAGTGGAGCAGATGGGACTCCAACCAGTGCCCATATGGGATGCCAGCATTGCAGGTAGCCCACTATACCACAATGCTGGCCCCAACACACTCCTAAAAAGTCAAAGGCTCAAAGAAATGGAAGGAAAATCTGCAAATATTTTTAGATTAATGATGACGAACATTTAATAAGCAAAACTTGTAAGCAGCAGCTATACTCACAAGATTTATAACTCTAAATGCCTACAATAAGAAAAAAAAATCTCAACTCAGTAACTTAACCTTCGACCTTAACACATTGGAAAAAGAAGAGTAAATTAAACCTATTGCAAGTAGAAAGAAGACAATGATAAAGATTAGAGTAAAATTAATGTTAACAAAGAACAGAAAAATAGTAGAGAAAAATCAATGAAGCCAAAGTTGCGTTTTTGGAAAGAGGAAGAACAACTCAAGAAGGAAACTCAAGCATTATAAAGCAATACTATAAACAACTGTACATGAGCAACCTAGTTAACTTTGATAAAATGGACCAATTCTGGGGCAGACAGGTTGGCCTATTTTTTGAGATGATGGTTGAGTTGCCTAAATCTTTTTTTTTTTTTTTTTTTTTTGGACAGGCAGAGTGGACAGTGAGAGAGACAAAGGTCTTCCTTTGCCCTTGGTTCACCCTCCAATGGCCGCCAAGACCGGCGCGCTGTGGCCAGCGCACCGCACTGATCCGATGGCAGGAGCCACGTGCTTCTCCTGGTCTCCCATGGGGTGCAGGGCCCAAGAACCTGGGCCATCCTCCACTGCACTCCCTGGCCACAGCAGAGAGCTGGCCTGGAAGAGGGGCAACCAGGACAGAATCTGGCGCCCCGACCGGGACTAGAACCCGGTGTGCCGGCGCCGCAAGGCGGAGGATTAGCCTAGTGAGCCGCGGCGCCGGCGGAGTTGCCTAAATCTTATATCAGACTGCTTAGATTTGAATGCCAGCTCTGCTTTTGAGTCCAGCTTCCTGCTAATGTGCACCCTAGGAGGCTGCAGGTGATAGCTTAAGTAGCTGGGTCCCTACTACCTAGGTTGGAGACTTGCAATGAGTTCTCAGATCCTACCTCTTGTCTTCAGTCTGCTCCAGTCCTAGCTGTTGTGGACATCTGGAGAGTAAACCAGTGGATGCAAGTTTGCTATCTCTCCCTCTCTCTCTTCCCCTGCCTCTGAAGTAAAATAAGTAAATATATTTAAAAATTCATAAAAGTGAACAAGTTCTTCAAGAAATAGAAAACTGAAACTGACTCAAGGAAACGCAAGGAAACTGACTCAAGGAAATCTATTAGGACTATCTTTTTTTTTTTTTTTTGACAGGCAGAGTGGACAGTGAGAGAGAGAGAGAAACAGAGAGACAGGTCTTCCTTTGTCGGTGGTTCACCCTCCAATGGCCTCTGTGGCCGGCGCACCGCGCTGATCCGATGGCAGGAGCCAGGTGCTTCTCCTGGTCTCCCATGGGGTGCAGGGCCCAAGGACTTGGGCCATCCTCCACTGCACTCCCTGGCCACAGCAGAGAGCTGGCCTGGAAGGGGGGCAACCGGGACAGAATCCGGCGCCCCGACCGGGACTAGAACCTGGTGTGACGGCACCGCAAGGCTGAGGATTAGCCTATTGATGCACGGCGCTGGCAGGACTATCTTAATAGATTTACAGCAAGGGAAGACACTGGATTAAAAACAATAACAAAAAACCAACCTCCCCAAGCTGTCCCACCCTGACAGACAAAATGTTCAGGCCCAGAAAGCTTCACCATTCAATTTTACCACGTATTTAAATAATTAATTCCATTTCTTCCTACACTTTTCTAAAAACATGAACACTTCTCAACTCACTGAGGTCAGTATTATTCCAATAGTAAAATCAGACAAAGACATCACAAAACCAAAAACTATAGACCAATATCTCTTAAGAATATGGATTATGGTTAGTGGTGAATTAAGCCTGTGAATACAATGTATTAAAATTATGTCTTTGCAAAAACTTATTAAAGGGAAAGAGCGCAGGGAGACAGAAAGTATTTAAGAGGGAGGGGAGGAGGAAGGGAAGTGTGGTTGTCTTCCTGAAACTTATGGAATGCATAAATCTTTTTCTCTATTAATAAAAAAAGAAAGAATAAAAAGAGAAATAGTGGATGAAATAAGACCGCTATACATGCAAAACTTGCATTTATTTGTAGTAAGATACAATTTAATAAAAATTGAAGAGTTGGCATGGAAAGCCAAGACACTGGTGGCAAAAAATGACCTACATGAAAGATCTCTGTGAGTGAGATCCTGGTGGAAAGAAGAGGCCATTAAAGAAAGCGGTGCCATTCTCTGAAGGGAGGAGAGAACTTCCACTTTGATCATGACCTTGTCTAAATAAAATCGGAGTCTGTGGACTCAAGAGCCTTCCATAGCCTTGGTAGCCCATGACAACAGTCAGGTGGTCACTGACATCATAAATAAGAATGTCAATTGTTAAATCAACAACAGGAGTCACTGTGCACTTGTTCCCCATGAGAGACCTCTGTCCTTAATGTGTTGCACTATGAGCATTAATGGTAAAACTAGTCTTCAAACAGTACTTTATACTTTGTGTGTCTGTGTGGGTACAAACTGTTGAAATCTTTACTCAGTATAGAGTTGATCTTCTGTATATAAAGATAATTAAAAATGAGTCTTAATGAAGAATGGGATGGGAGAGGGAGTAGGAGGTGGGATGGTTTGGGGGTGGGAGGGTGGATATGGGGGGAAGAAATGCTATAATCCAAAAGTTGTACTTAAGAAATTTATATTTATTAAACAAAAGCTTTCTATAAAAAAAAAACTGAAGAGTCAAACAAAATCTTCAAAACACAAATAATAACAAATTACAGTAATATATAAAAATTTATACACCATGACCAACCAGTACTTATATCAGGAAAAAAAGTTGTTTTGGCATCTAAAACATCAATTAATGTAATACATCAGAATATACCATGTTAGTTAAAAAAAAAAATCTCTCCAATAAAAAAGAAAGCATTTGAAAAAATCTCATCACCTTTCATGATTAAAATCACTTTAAGAAACTACAAATGGAAGAGAACTTCCTCAACCCAATCAAGGACATTTATAAAAAACTCACAGCTGATATCCTACTTAGTAGTAAAAGATTGCACATCTTCCTCCTAAAATCAGGAAAACAAGACAAGGATTTCCAGTTTCACCACATCTATTCAACAGCAGAACAGAGGTCCTAGCCATAACTATCAGAAAAGATAAATAAAAGGTATTCATACTGGAATAAGAAGTAAAATTATTTTTATTTGCTGATGACATGACTTTGTATATCAAAAATCCTAATGAAATCACTAAAAAGCTATTGAATCTAATAAAGAGTTCAGCAAGTTTTCAAACTACAACATCAATATACAAAAATCAATTGCATTTCTATACACCTGAAATAACCAAACTGAAAATAAAATTAAAAGTTCAATTCCATTTGTATTAGCACCAAAAATTTAAAAAAATAGGAATAAATTTAGCAAAAAGTACAAAATTATACTCTGAAAACTATAAAACATTATTGAAAAAATTAAAATGATGAAAACATTCTTGTTCATAGATGGGAAGACTTAATGTCAATATTCATGGGGTAGGCATTTGGTTTATTTGTTAAAACGCTACTTGGGATGTCCACATCCCATACCTTAGTGTCTAGGTTCGAGTTCTGGCTCTGCTTTTGATTCAA
Organism: Oryctolagus cuniculus; assembly: GCF_051225735.1. NCBI lineage: Eukaryota > Metazoa > Chordata > Mammalia > Lagomorpha > Leporidae > Oryctolagus > Oryctolagus cuniculus. The sequence continues at coordinate 79,478,688 of NC_142879.1, read as the reverse complement.
GTTTCTTGCTTATGCATACCCTTCAAGGCAACAGGTGATGGCTCAAATAGTTGGACTCCTACCTCTTGCATGGAGACCTGGACAGAGTTCTGGACTCCTGGCTTCAGCCTGGACTAGCCCTAACTGTTGCAAGCCACTTGGGGAGTGGACCAGTACATGGGAAATCTCTTCTGTCTGTGTGTGTCTTTTTTCTGCTTTTCAAATACATAAAAATGATGATACTTCCAAATTCATCTACAGATTTAATACAACCCCCATCTGAATCCCAGCTGACAAGATGATTCTAAAATTCATGGGAACTGCAAATGACTAGGCATAGCCAAAACATCTGGAAAAAAGAACAAAGTAGGAGAATTTATATTTCTTGCTTTCAAAACTTACTATAAAGCAACACTAATATGTGGGGTCTTCAAAAAGTTTATGGAAAATGAGTATTTTAATTGTACAGAATCTCAAAAAATCTGGCACTAAAATAAACTTATCTTTGAATTCCATTTTCCATGAACTTTATTTATTTATTTATTTATTTTATTTATTTTTTTTGACAGGCAGAGTGGACAGTTAGAGAGACAGAAAGAAAGGTCTTCCTTTTCTGTTGGTTCACACCCCCCCCACCCCAATGGATCAGCACAGCGGCGGCCATAGCGGCCATTTGGGGAGTGAACCAACGGAAGGAAGACCTTTCTCTCTCTCTCACTGTCTATAACTCTACCTGTCAAATACAAAAAAAAAAAAAAAAAAAAAAAGAAGAAGAGGGACAGACAAATTTTCCATCTACTGATTCACTCTCCAATTGCATCAAACAGCCAGGTCAAAGCCAGGAGTTTGGAACTCAAAATCTGGGTCTCCCAGAGGGTGGAAGGGACCCAAGTACTTGAGCCATCATCTGCTGCGGCCCATGACTGTGTGTATTAGCAGGGAGCCGGACTGGAAGCAGAGAAGCCAGTATTCATATGGGATGCAAGTGTTCCAAACACATCTCTGCTCCTATCTATTTTTTTAAAAAGACAATGATACTTTCATTTTCTTATAGACTGTGTTTTCCGTCTTTCAAAATTATAGTGGGTTTTTCTTGCAAATGTTTTTCCATATTTATAGTGAGAGAGATCAACCTCTTTATGACTTCTAGATTTCACATCATATTTAAATAGTTGTTTCTTGCCCTACTAATGTAACTGATGCTACCGTACCATATTCTACATAGACTTACTAAAAAAATGGGAGATGAATTATTTTCCCTCCAGGGTTCTTCATCACTCTCCTCACCCTGCCTATGTCTCCACTCTTCTCAGCAGATATAGCCTCCTACTTCACATAAAATAGAAGCCTGATGGGAAATCCTTGAAGTCCTACTCACCCCTCCCAAAACACACAGATAACTGTGTCATCCATTGCTTTTTGTCAGGCTAGATTCTCTACTTTCAATTTGGTTTCTATTCATTTCTGCTTTCTTGGATCTTTGTTTAGCCAATTTTTCTTGTCTCCTGTCTCTTCAACTTCTCCCTCTACACTTGGTTATTCCCCTCAGCATACCAAGATTAACCTTTTTGGGATCTATCCTGCAAATGCTGTCATTTTTTTTAAAGATTTATTTTTATTTATTTGAAAGGCAGAGTTACAGAGGGAGAGACAGAAAGAAAGAGATCTTTTATCTGCTGGTTCACTCCTCAAACGGCCGCTACAGGCAGGGCTGGGCCAGGGTGAAGCCAGGAACTTCTTCTGGGTCTCCCACATACGTGCAGAGGCCTAAGGCATTCGAGCCATCCTCCACTGCTTTCCCAGGCACATGAGCAGGAAGCTGGATGGGAACTGGAGCAGCTGGGTCTTGAACTGGCACCCATATAGGATGTCAGCATTGCAGGCAGTGGTTTTACCCACCTTGCCACAAACCTAGCCCTACAAATGTTGTTCTTTTTTTTTTTTTTAATCAAATTTTTGGAGAGAAGGAAATATGCTTTACTTTTTTAAAATTTTATTTATTTGAAAGGCAGAGTTACAGACAGGAAGAGGCAGAGAGAGAGAGAGAGAGAGGGAGAGAGAGGAGAGATCCTCCCTGTACTGGTTCACTCCCCAAATGGCTGCAACAGCCAGAAATGGGCTGATCCGAAGCCAAGAGTCAGGAGCTTCTTCTGGGTCTCCCACATGGCTGCAGGGGCCCTAGGACATGGGCCACCTTGTACTGTGTTTCCAGGCCACAGCAGAGAGCTGGATCAGAAATAGAGCAGCCGGGACTAGAACCACTACCCATATGGGATTCTGGCACTACAGGTGGCAGCTTTACTCACCATGCCATGGCGCTGGCCCCAACAAATGTTGTTCTTAAAAGTGTAATCCATACTCAATGTCTCCCATTCTCCAGCCCAACCACCAACTACCAAATTCAAACACTCATCTAGGTACTGTTGACTGAGAAATCACCTTTAAGATACAACCCAAACTCGGTCATGGCATACATGGCTCCTTAAAATGTGGCTCTTATTTCTTTGGCCTAAACTCTCATCACTACCTCTTCTCTATCCCTATCTTAGTCTCCTCTTCTATATAACTAGTGTCTAGCTACAGTGAACTAGCTGTGATACCCATTACTCATCAGGGCCTTTTTACATGCTTCTTCCCTACCTGATGTCACCCATTTATTTACACCTGCTCTCTAAACTGGTCCTCCAAGACTCAGTGATTACAATAAAGAATTCCTGTTTTCTCCAGTCAGGATTAGGTGTTCCTTTAATTTGCATCTATGGCATTCTACATACACCACAATAACTTTTATCACACACTATTATAATTATTAACATACTTCTCCTTTTAAAAATATTTATTTATTTGAAGGGCATAGTGACAGAGAGTGGGAGTAAAGGAGTGACAGAGAGTGATTGATCTTAAACGTGCTGTTTCATTCCCCAAATGGCCACAAGCCAGGGCTGGGCCAAACAAAGCCAGGAGCCCAATCAGTCTCTCAAGTGAGTTGAAGGGCCCAAGTACTTGGACCATCTTCTGCTGCTTTCCCAGACACATTAGGAGGGAGCTGGACTGGAAGCAGATCAGGACTTGCAATGGCACTCTGATATGGGATGCCAGCGTTGCAAGCAGCAGCTTAATCTCCCTGCCATAACACAGACTGCAACATACTTACCCTTCTTGCCTTAGCTTTTAAGTTCTTAAAGGTTAAGGTCAATATTTTCTATTCCCATATTGCCAGTACCTGACACTTACATATTTCCTTAATAAACCACACCATAGTCTCTTCACTGCCCACTACAAACTCTTCTAGGTTCATTAGAGATGCTCCTCTACTTATGATGGGGTTATCTTCCCATAAACATTACAGCTGGAAAATATCATAAGCTGAAAATACATTTAATAGATGTACCATACCGAACACCATATCTTACCTTAAATGTGCTCAGAACACTAACATTGGTCTACTGTTGGGAAAAATCATCTCTCACAAAGCCTTTTTCATAATAAAGTGCTGAATATCTCATGTAATTTAGTGAATATCTATATCCAAAAAACACTAGCAATACAGCTGTCAGGACTCCAATTGGCAGTCCAAGTGGGATACAGACATCCTAAACAGTGGCTTAACTCTCTGTAACACAACAACCACTCCTACTCTGACCTTTAATTTTTTTTTTTAAGATTTATTAATATGAAAGGCAGAGTTACAGAGAAAGAACTTCCACCCATAGGTTCACTCCCCAAAGGGCTGCAATGGCCAGGGCTGGTCTAGGTCCAAGCCAGGCGCCAAGAACTCCATCTGGGTTTCCCATGTGAGTGGAGGAGTCAAAGCACTTGGGCCATCTTCCTCTGCCTTCCCAGACATTATTAGAAAGGAGCTGGATTGAAGTGGAGCAGCCAGGACACAAACTAGTGCCCATATGGGTTGCCAGCAACACAGTGGTGGCTTAACCTGCTGCATCACAAGCTTAGTTCCCTAGTCTTACCTTTAAATTTTGGGAGTGTCTCAGGGTTTAGTTCTTCAATTTTTTTTTTAATTTATACTATCTAGAGACATTATAACAATATTTGAAGTCTCTATGCGGACAATTCCCAAATTTACATCTACTTATACAGATGTATGCCCTTTATGAAATTTCACTGAGCTAAATAAACACTTATGATTCATGTACTCTCTCATCTGAAAATATACTCAATAAAAGAAATAAAAAATGGCTATAATAAACTCTTCGACAGGCACCTTACAACATATCCTAAAGCAAACTTATGCTATAGTCTTTTCTTTCTGAGAATATGGAAACCTATTCCTATAGCTCAGGCCAAAACCTTACATTCATTATTTCTGTTTCTTTTAACTTGATATTGAATAGGTCTACAAATCCTACTGGCTCCACCTTCAAAACACATCCCAAATATGCATTTTTTTTTTAACCATCTTTGACTTTCACATATCATCTCAACATGCTTCTATCCTTGCTGCATAACGGCCAGAAGCATCTTTTAAAAATATACATCACGGGGCCGGCACCGTGGTTCACTTGGTTAATCTTCCGCTTGCGGTGCTGGCATCCCATATGGGCGCCGGGTTCTAGTCCTGGCTGCTCCTCTTCCAGTCCAACTCTCTGCTGTGGCCCGGAAGGGCAGTGGAGGATGGCCCAGGTGCTTGGGCTCTGCACCCACATGGGAGACCAGGAGGAAGCACCTTGCTCCTGGCTTCGGATCCGCGCAGTGCCGGCCGTAGTGGCCATTTGGGGGGTGAACCAATGGAAGGAAGACCTTTCTCTCTGTCTCTCTCTCTCACTGTCTATCTGTCAAATTAATATATATATATTTATATATATATCACATCATTCATTTCCTCTTGCTTTCCAATTCACTAAGTCAAATTTAGATTCCTTACGATGGTCCATCAGACACTACATGCTCTGACTCCAGTCATCTCATTGACTTTATCATCTCACATTCCCCACTCCCTTGTTTCACTCCAGTCACCCTGTTTTATTTGAAGTTCCTTGAACAAATCAAATAGGATTCTACTTCAAAGTCTTTGCTCTTGCTTTTCTCTTTGCCCAAAACATTTTCCCAAATATTCATATGGCTAGGTTTCTTCTGTACTTCCTTTAGTTCTCTGCTCAAAGGTCACCTATATCACCGGAGAGACTTTCCTTGTGATCTTTCAGAAACAGCAACACTACCCTCTCTGTCTCTACCCCCTTGTCATGCCTTAATTCTCTTCACAATGTGACTGCTGGATATTTTGTATATTTGATTTTTTCTTTTATCCCAACCAAAATCGAAGCTTCCTGACAACAAGGACTTCATTTGTTTTGTTAACTCCAATGTCCTGTATCTACAATGCCTTGCACCAGTGCAGGTACTCGATGGTATTACTGAATGAATGCAGAATAAATTTAACACTGCCTCCATCTGATCTTTTTAACATTCTATTTTCTTTTTTCCTTAACTAATCTTTTCCTGGTTCCCTTATTTCTCAGCCTCAGAGATGATGACTTCCTTCTGGCAGCTTTAAAAAGTCTAGTTCTCTGCAGAGTAATTTACAATGAGTTTATAAATGCCTTGTTGATGAAAACAAAGTATTTTTCTATTTCTCAAAAAGGAACTGAGGGGGCTGGCATTGTGGCACAGCAGGGGGTTGCTCTGCTTCTGACCCAACTCCCTGATAATGCTTCTGGGAGGGCACAGTAAAATGGCCTAAATACTTGGATCTCTGCAACTCACGTGGGAGACCAAGAGAGAGTTTTAGAATCCTGGCTTTGGCCTGGACCGGCACTGGACATTTCAGCCACCTGGCAGCGTAAATTAGCAGGGGAAGATATCTCCTCTTTGTCACTCTGACTTTCAAATAAGTAAACAAACTGCAATACAAAAAAGGGGGAGTTGGATTGAGGCGCAGGCCTCTGGCCTAGTGGTTAAGCTGCTGCTTAGGACTCTCCCATCCCTTATTTGAGTACCCACCCAGGTTCTTCACTCCAGCTTCCTGCTATCGCAGATCCCAGGAAGCAGCAGTGATGGCTCAAGTAATGTAGTGTCTCTCTCCCTTCCCAAATCTCTCAAATGAATAAATTTTTAAAAAATTTAAAAAGGATTGGCATATACAGGCATGAAAATTACATAAAGGCCTGCATTTTTTACCTAAAACAATGTTAAATGAGACTTCTGAAAAATGGAGCAATGTGGAATTATTACAAATAAAAACTGACATAACAGTCAACATTTATTGAGTGCTTTCTTTATATGGGCCCTATGGTAAGTATTTCACATTCAATACATAATCGAATGAATTTCGCACCTTATATGAGATGGACACTATGGTAATACCCATTTTACAGACAAGGAAGAGATGTGAGGGAACTCCATCAAAGCTACATAATCTGTAACTGGAAGCTACTCAGTGCAGTACTACCTTAGAGGAAGCACTGCTCTCAGTTCTTTTCACAGGGCTCCTCGCGAGACACAGCTTTCAGAAATCCACATCTAGTATCCACCCTTTCCAGATACACAGACATATACAACCCAGAATCTGAAATGTCTTAATGGAAAAGCCGGCAACCGTCCTCTTTGATTTCCTTACACCAGAGGCTGGGAGCTTTGAGCTGTGCTGTGTTCACCGACACGACAGTTCTTGCAAAGATGTAAACTCCTTTAGGCTCTAAGTTTGGTGTCTGCTTCAGTGACAATCTCCAGTCCCCATCAGCTTCGATCTGAGCGTTTGTATTCGGAAACTCTAAGCCATAGTCAGCCAATTGGGTCTGCAGAACAAAATCCCCGCGGTTTTGTTTAACACCTCCCTCGGAAAGAGCCTGGAGATTGTCAACAAGTCCTGCTCTTCCTCACAGGGCTGGGAAGTCGCCGCTTGGGGGTCTCAGGCCGGGCCCACAATCGCCCCTCCTTGCTCACTGGTACTCAGCTCCCGAGAGCACCCACCTCACGTCTCCCCGCCCCTGACCCCTCCACACACACCCTACTCCCCGCTCCCCGCCCCCAACCCAGCCCCGGTTCTGATCCTCATCCCGCACGCCACACTCACCTCCAGCCTGGCCCCAGTCCCCACCACATCCCCGCACTCACTTTTCCTCAGGCCCTTTCCCGGGGGCATCCGCCGAAGGCCCCGCGGCGCCATCCGCGCTAAGCCCAGAAGAGCGACGGCTTCGCCTACGCGGTCGCGGCTGCTTCTGAGTCGCCAGCTCGGGCTCCATGGTGTGGAGGAGGGGGGTGGGGCGGTGGCCGGCTGCCTGGGAGACCGGCAAGGATGGGCACGGCGCCCACCAGCTTCCGCAAAGCAGAAAGCGCCTGCCAGCAGAGCGCCTCCGCCACCGTCATCCGGGGATTTGAAAATGGCGGCTGCGCAGCGATTAGCCAATCAGGGAACAGGCTGTGGTTGCTAGGGGACGAAGAGTCCCGCCCCCCACCTATCTGGCCATTTCGGAGCTGGCAGAGGGGGAGCCAAGAGTCTGCTCTGGAATGGGAATTAGGGAGGCTTGAATTTCATTCTGCCTGAATTCCCCAAGGCCCATTGCCTCTGTAGCCTATTTCATGTTCATTAGGTCTTTCTTCATAGGGCAAGCAAATGAATTAGGAGCCTCTTGGGTTACCAGATCTTTCTTAGCATGTGAGAAGAAGAGATTTTGAAATAATGACCGGTACCCGGGTTGTAGCCAGCGGATTAAGCTGTGGCCTGTGACGGACATGCTTTATGGGCGGGCACCCTTTCATATCTGGCTGCTTCACTCCCAATCCAACTCCGTGCTAATGCTCCTGGGAAAGCAGAGAAGGATGAAGGATGACCCAAGTTCTTTGGGCCCCTGAGCCCAGGTGGGAGACGCGAAGAACCTCCTGGCTCCTGGTTTATGGCTGGCCCAACCCTGGCCAGTTGTGGCCAATGGAGAGTAAACCAGTGAATTGAAGATCTCTTTCTGTCTCTCGTTCTGTCCGTAACTCTTTCAAATAAATAAAATGAATCTTAAAAATGTTATGACCTAAACTGGTTTTGCCCATATAGACATTCCATTATTCATAAAAGATATATTTTCAGGCCGGTGCCACGGCTCAATAGGCTAATCCTCCGCCTAGCGGCGGCAGCACACAGGATTCTAGTCCCGGTCGGGGCGCCGGATTCTGTCCCCGTTGCCCCTCTTCCAGGCCAGCCCTCTGCTGTGGCCCCAGGAGGGCAGCAATGGATGGCCCAAGTCCTTGGGTCCCTGCACCCGCATGGGAGACCCGGAGGAAGTACCCGGCTCCTGGGGCTCCTGGCTTCGGATCGGCACAGCGCTGGCTGTAGCAACCATTAGGATAGTGAACCAATGGAAAGAAGACCTTTCTCTCTGTCTCTCTCTCACTGTCTATAACTCTCTCACTGTCTAACTCTGCCTGAAAAAAAAAAAAAAGAGTTAACATGGACAAAATGAAATAGGTTACAATGCATACATAGAATTTAACACTCTTAAAACCCTCCACATCAAAGAACTTAGTGATATGGGGGAAAGGGTACAATATACATTATTTAAGGATGTATTTATTCATTTGAAAGTCAAAGTTACACAGAGAGAGAAGGAGAGGCAGAGAGAGAGAAGTCTTCCATCCACTGGTGCACTCCTCAGTTAGCCACAATGCCCAAGCTCTGCTGATCTGAAGCCAGGAGCCAGGAGCTTCCTCCAGGTCTTCCCACGTGTGGGCAGGGGCCAAAGGACTTGGGCCATCATCCACTGCTTTCCCAGACCATAGCAGAGAGCTGGATCAGAAGTGGAGCAGCGGGGACTCAAACTGCAGACCGCGGCTTTACCAGCTACTCCACAGTGCGGGCTCCACATTAAACATTTGATGTGAAAGGGTAGATTAGAAACCAACTGTGGGGCTGGCACTGTGGCACAGTGGGTAAATTGCCATCTGCAGTGCTGACATCCCATTATGGGCACTGGTTCAAGTCCCAGCTGCTCCATATCTGATCTAGCTCTCTGCTATGGCCTGGGAAAGCAGTAGAAGATGGCCCAAGTGCTTGGGCCCCTGTACCTGCATGGGAAACCTGGAAGAAGCTCCTGGCTACTGGCTTCAGATCAGCCCAGCTCCAGCTGTTGCGGTCATTTGGGGAGTGAAACAGGGGATGGAAGATCTCCCTCCTCCTCTCGCTTTCCCTCCCTCTCTCTCTGCCTCTTCCTCTCTGTAACTCCGCCTTTCAAACAAATAAATAAATCTTAAAAAAAAAAAAGACACAACTGTATGGACGAGATAAGTTTTATGTAATCTCTTTCTATCATGTGTCTATAACCATGAAGATAAATTTCAGATTGTTAACTCTGGCTGTATTCAAGAAGTGCTTCCTAAGTTAACTTGTATTTTTTTTCTTCTCTGTACCAATTTTACAATGATTGTATAGTTATTTTATCAGAAAAAACAACCTAATAAATATTTTTGTGCAAATAACTTTTTTTTTTAACAGGCAGAGTGGACAGTGAGAGAGAGAGAGAAAGAGAGAAAGGTCTTCCATTGCTGTTGGTTCACCCTCCAATGGCTGCTGTGACCAGCGCGCTGCAGCCAGCGCACCGCACTGATCCAAAGGCAGGAGCCAGGTGCTTATCCTGGTCTCCCACAGGGTGCAGGGCCCAAGCACTTGGGCCATCCTCCACTGCACTCCCTGGCCACAGCAGAGAGCTGGCCTGGAAGAGGGGCAACCAGGACAGAATCCGGCACCCCGATCAGGACTAGAACCCGGTGTGCCAGCGCCGCTAGGCGGGGGATTAGCCTATTGAGCCACGGCACCGTCAAATTATTTATTTGAAACTTGTCAAAATGAACTGATCAATTAACATCAGTGTTCAATTTCAGAACAAATATGCAGAAATTGCATGCTACTTTATTTGAAGTGCCTATTTTGCCACCTTCTGGACAAATGGAAAAATGCTTTTATGATGTAGAGTGACAATATACAGATGTAAAGACAGGAATTAATTATATAGAGGGACTCTTCAATTCTATCTATAAATTATAGTTTCTAAAAATATTTAAAGCAAAGATGGCAAAAAAGTGAACATGTGTTAAATGTGGATAATGGGGTGGATGTTTAGCCTATGGAGAAAGGCACGGGTTAAGATGTCTGTCTCTCATCTTAAAGTACATGGGTTTGGGGGCGGGCGCTGTGGCATAGTGGGTTCAAGGCCTGGCTGCTCCACTTCTTTTTTTATAAGGTTTATTTTATTATTTACATGAAAGTCAGAGTTACACAGAGAGAGAAGGAAAGGCAGAGAGAGAGAAAGAGAGAGAGAGAGAGAGAGAGGTCTTCCATCTGCTGGTTCACTCCCCAATTGGCTGCAATGGCCAGAGCTGTGCTGATCCAATGCCAGTAGCCAGGAGCTTCTTCCAGGTCTCCCGCACAGTGCAGGGGCCCAAGGACTTGGGCCATCTTCTACTGCTTTCCCAGGCTATAGAAGAGAGCTTGATCGGACGTGGAGCAGCTGGGACTCAAACCAGTGCCCATATGGGATGTCAGCACTGCAGTCAGTGGCTTCACTGGCTACACCACAGAGCCGGTTCGTGCTCCGCTGCTGGTCCAGCTCTCTGCTATGTCCTGGGAGGGCAGTGGAAGATGGCCCAAGTCCTTGGGCCCCTGAACCCGTGTGAGAGACCCGGAGGAGGTTCCTGGCTCCTGGCTCCTGGCTTTGGATTGGAGCATCTCTGGCCATTGTGGCCAGTTGGGGGAGGGGGGAGTAAACTAGCAGATGGAGGACAACTCTCTCCCTCTGCCTCCCCTTCTCTCTCTGTGTGGCTCTGATTTTCAAATAAATAATTAAAATAAAATAATGTACTTGGGTTTGATACCTGCTTCCAGCTTCCTGCTGAGGACGATCCTTCAAGGGAGCAGTGATGGACTCAAGTAATTGGCTTCCTGACACTCACATGGAGGACCTGGATTGAGTGTCCAGCTCCTGGTTCTAGCCTCAACTCAGAGCAAGCTTTGCAGGCATTTAGGAAGCAAACCAGCTAATCGGAACTCTCCCTTTTTCTCTCTGACTCTCTTTGCTTCAGAAATATATTTTAAAATTTAAAAAATTTGGTTACATTATTTGGGTGACTACAATATTTTTCTTCATACATTTTGTATATGGGAAATCCTTTATCATTTAAAGACAATTAACATGCCTAATTTAACTCATTCACAGGATGGAATATCATGCATTCTTCAAAGTCGCCAAGTCAAATAATTCAGTCACACAGGGGAAAAGGCTCAAGAAACACTGGATGTAAAAGGATGAATTAGTAAACAACTGTGCTGCTTGGGTGGTGGTGGTGACATATTTTGTCTGAAAAATGTGTAGTCTCCTCTTTCTATCACATTCCTGCCAACATGAAGGTCAATATCAGACTCAACCCTGGCTGTATCTGAGCAGTACTACAACAGGTAACTTGCATTTTTTCTCCTTTATACCAATTTTGCAATGCATGTATAGGCATTTTGCAAGAAACATAAACAATCCAATTAGTAATTCTTTTGTAAATAACATGTCGCAATAAACAAGCAATTAACATCAGCATTCAATTTCAGACCAAATACACTGTTTTTGCTGCTACTTGATGTGATGTGTTTGTGCTGCCATCTTGTGGACAAACATAAAAATGCTCTATGGTGTAGCATGGTAAAAGTCAGATGTGCATTTCAAATACTGGTAAACAAAAAAATTTTTAATGCAAACGACCAACACAATGAAAACCTGATTTATCATTTTTTTGTTTTTCAATATATTTGAAGAGCAGAGAAAGAAACAGACAAAAAGATCTGCCACCTGTGAATTCATGCTTTAAATGTCTGCAACAGTCAGGACTATGTCACGCCAAAGCCAGGAGCCCAAAACTCATTCCAGGTCTCCCACGTATGTGACAGGGACCCAAGCACATGAGCCATCATCTGGTATTTCTCAGGGTGTACATAAGCAGGAAGCTGATCTGGACTGGAGCTAAGACTTGAATTAAGGCATGCTGATATAGGATGTGGGTGTCCCAAACAATGTCTTGGCACCCAAAAAAAGCTTATTTACCGAAAAACAAAGTAGACAAACTATTAGATTAACAAAGGAAGGACAAATAAAATTAGAAATGAAAATGAGACAATTGCAACTGATACGACAGAAAAACAAACCATCATAAGAAGCTACAATGGGGCTGGCGCCACTGTAGCTCAATAGGCTAATCCTCCGCCTGCGGTGCTGGCACACCGGGTTCTAGTCCCGGTTGGGGCACTGGATTCTGTCCCTGTTGCCCCTCTTCCAGGCCAGCTCTCTGCTGTGGCCAGGGAGTGCAGTGGAGGATGGCCCAAGTCCTTGGGCCCTGCACCCCATGGGAGACCAGGATAAGCACCTGGCTCCTGCCTTCGGATCAGTGCGGTGCGCCAGCCGTAGCCATTGGAGGGTGAACCAACGGAAAAGGAAGACCTTTCTCTCTGTCTCTCTCTCTCTCACTGTCCACTCTGTCAAAAAAAAAAAAAAAGAAAAAAAAAAAAGAAGCTACCATGAATGATTATATGCAAACAAATTTGACAACCTTAAGGAAACAGATAAATCCTCAACACTTCCCAAGATTCAGCTTCCCAAAATTAATTAAGACAGGATGTAGAAAATCTAAACACACCAATAACAAGTAATGAAGATTTAAACAATAATTGAAAGTCAGGGCCAGCGCTGTGGCGTAGCCAGAAAAGACATCCTGTGGTGCCAGCATCCCATGTGGGTGCTGGTTCAAGTCTCAGCTGCTCCATATCCGATACAGCTCTCTGCTATGGCCTGGGAAGGCAGTGGAAGATGGCCCAAGTCCTTGGGTCCCTGGACGCACGTGGGGAACCTGAAAGAAGCACCAGGCTTCCGGCTTTTGATCGGCCTAGCGCCGACCATTGCCTCCATTTGTGGAGTGAACCAGCAGATGGAAGACTCTCTCTCTCTCTCTCTCTGCCTCTGTCTTTCTGTATTTATGCCTTTCAAATAAATAAACAGATACTGAAAGTCTCCCAACAAGAAAGTCTAGGATCTGATGGATTCACATATGCATTCTACAAAACATTTAAAGAAGAACTAAATCCTTGGGGCTGGTGCTGTGGCATACAGGTAAAGCCACCACCTGAAGGGCCAGCATCCCATACTGACACCAGTTTGAGTCCAGACTGCTCCACCTGTGATCTAGCTCCTTACTGATGTACCTGGAAAGCACCAGAAGATGCCCCAGGTATTTGGGCTCCTGCACTCACATGGGAGACCCAGAAGAAGCTCCTGGCTTCTGTCTGGATTGGCCCAGCTCCAGCTATTGTGGCCATTTGGAGAGTGAACCAGTGGGTGGAAGACATCTATCTCTCCCTTTCTGTAACTCTACTGTTCAAATAAATCTTCACAAGAAAAAAAAAAAAACTAAATGGGATGAGTGCCAGGGAGACCTACTGGACAGGATGTTTATAATGAAAATGGCTGGGTCATGTCAAGCTGCATTCCTACTTAGAAGATAACAGTGGACTCACCGTCCATGTGTAAACAGACCCCAACTGACCTCTACAGGCTGCCAGAACAGAGGACAAGGAAGGAGGGGAAGAAAGCCAAGACGTGGTCATGGCCCATGACATAATGGCTGCTGTCATGGCATTCACAGCCTAGCAACTGAGAATTTAGAAGGTGGTTACTTGACAAGGAGTGTCAAGAGACTCAATGACTGAACACTGGGCCACCTACAGCTGCCTCAATCCGGAAGCCCGCGATGGAGAGCCAGGGGAGATGTCACGGAGGTACTGTGTCATCCTCAGCCATGCTGGCCCTGTGAGCTGCCAGCCTTCTCTCACATTGCTTCTGGTTCACTTGGAGACCACACAGCTGGTTAGTGGATACTCCCTCCCTCTTTTTCCTCATATGGTGGTAAAATATGCATGACAAAACCGACCATGTTAAAGCTGTTACTGTAAATTCATTTTGAAAGGGGAAGCACAGTGGGGGCAAGAGGCCTGGAGTCACGACACTGACACCAGGAGTCAGGTGAAAGCCGGCTAGAGGCGAGCAGCTTGCAGACTCTTGCAGTTGGTGTAGCAGCTTATCTAGCCAAGGCAGCCAATCCGATCAAGGGATGGTTTATGCCATAACCAATCACTGCCTGTTGCTAGGCAGGCTCCTTTGCCAGGTGGGTTCCGAAGCCATTTCCTGAGTAACTGACACTTGCTCACCAGTGCCATATTGGCAAGGTCTGCTCATTCCACCACAGTTAATTAGGTAAGTAGCATATTGTTGGGCAGGTCTTACCAATATGCAACTTGGGAACATTTTCATCAACCCCAACTGAAACCTATCTGCATGAAATGCCACCTCCCCTGTTCTCCTGCCCCCTAGGCTCCAGCGGTCACTACTTTCAGTCTTTATGAATGTGACTACCCTGGGTACTTCATGTAAGTACAGTCATACAGTATTATCCTCTTGTATGTGGCTTATTTCACTTAGCATAGTGAGCTCAATGGTCATTCCTGTTACATTCTGTGTCAGAGTTTCCTTCATTTCTAATGCTGTGAATATAAATAATATTCCATAATACATATAGATAGTCCTGGACATACAATGTGTTATGCCCAGATAAGTAGATGCCTAAGAAGCTATCAGCAACCCGATCACACCAAAATGCAAAAGCAAGGTTTTATTAAAAAGGTACAAGCTGCAACAGGGACCTCATCCAACCAACCGGTGCAGTGGAGGAAGGAGGAAAGGCCCAGGTCTTTGCTCGGGGACGCTTTTCAAGGGAAAATATGTCAGCATGGGCAGGACGGGGGGTGGGGGTCTCCATTTGGCTTGGGTTTAGGGAGTTACCTCTTTTGGTAATCTCTATGGAGCTGCCCTTGGTCTGCTGAGCTAGCTGTCCTTGGTAAGCTTTGATATCTCCAGAATGCCTGAATGCCTGCTTTTACAAGGACTCAGGTCTGCTATGGGAAACAGAGGCTGCTTTTTAAAGTTTCAAAATAGAGCCACTTTGGCTTTTCACAATGGTTTGACTTAGGATGGTGGCACTTAAAACTTAAGACTTTACAATCAGACAATATGCGTTCAGTAGAAACGGTACTTTGAATTTTGCATTTGGATATTCTCCTGGGTTTGTGTTTTGCAGTTCCATCCTCTTTTATGATACTGGGCAGTGACAGTGAGCACAGGTCCAACAGCTGCACAGTCACAAGGGACACAAGCACCACTTTGCAGTGTGTTGTGTTGCTCAGCTAGGGTGCTTGGGAGGGGAGTGTATTAAATGCATTGTTGACTCATGATATTTTCTTTTCCTATTTTTTTTTTTTTGCAATAGTTCTTATTTAAGAAGCGGGAGACAGAGATCTCCTATCTGTTGGAATACTCCCCATATTCCTGCAACAGGCTGGTCTGGGCCAAGCCAAAGCTGGCAGCCAGAAACTCAATTTGGGTTTTCCACATGGGTAGCAGGGAGCAAAGTTCTTGAGCCATCATGTGCTGCCCCCTGGGGTGTGCTCTAGCAGGAAGATGGAATCAGAAGTGAAGTCAAGATTGAACACAGGCATTCTGATATGGGATGCGGGTCCTAACTGCTGGGCTAACCACCAGCCCAACTCAAAATATTTTGAATTTATGATTGTTGGGCATAACCCATTGCAAGTTATAAGCACCTGAAAATATGAGGGTACTTCAAAAATTTCCTGGAAAATAGACTTAAAGGTTTGTTTTGGTATAAAAGAAATCTAAATTTTATGTATGAAGGGTCTTCGAAGAGTTCATAGAAAATGTGTGTCATGACAAAACTGTATACCAATTTCACATTTTTTGCACCAAAATAAAGTGTTATCTTTAATTTTTAAAAATGACGTATTCATTTGAGAGACAGAGAGAGGGATGGACACAGAAAAAGAGTGCTCCTGTCCCCTAGTTCATGCCTCAAGTGCCCTCAACAGCCAGGGCTGGACTGGGCTGAAGCCAGAAACTGGGAAGTCAAGCAAGGTCTCGCATGTATCTAGCTGGGATCCAAGTCTTTGAGCCAAAACCTCTGCCTTCCAGGGTCTGAATGAAGAGTAATTTGGAGTAAGGAGCTGGAGACAGGTATTGAATCCAGGCACTCCAGTATAGGAAACAAGCCTACAAACTGGCATTTTAAGCACTATGCTAAATGTCCACCCCTAGGCTTATCTTTTAAATCTGTTTTCCATAAACTTGAAGTTCCTTCATACTTAGTAGGTATTAAATTATGTACTTCAAAAATTTCATAGAAAATGGAGTTACAGTAGGAGTTTAATTAGGTGCTAAAATGAGTTTGAACCCCATACATTTTTTTCCTTGATACACATTTTCCATGTGTCAAGAAAATCATTTTAAAAGTTTTTCAATATTTATGTTACTTATTAGAAAGGCAGAGTTACAGGGGTGGGGGAAGGATCTTCCATCTGCTAGTTCACTCCCCAAATGGCCACATCACTGGAGCTGAGCTGAGCTGAAGTCAGGAGCCAGGAGCTTCTTTCAGGTCTCCCACATATGTGCAGGAGCCTGAAGCTGCTTTCCTAGGAGCATTAGCAGGGAGCTGGAATGGAGTGGAGCAACCATACAGGATGCTGGTGCAGCAGGCAGTGGGTTAACCTGCTACGTCAAATGGCCAATCTTTTTGTTTTGTTTTGTTCTGTTTTGTTTTTTGCAGCAAAAACTTTTGGACGAAAACAAACTCATACTTTTAATTCCATTTTCACATAAACTTTCTAAAGTACTCTCTTATTTAGATTCCAGCATTAGTTAATCCTCCACAGTCTGACAATTTAATGAAGTCTTTTTGTTATTTCTTATTTTAAAAGACCAGGCTTATGACAGAATATCAAAAACTATTGAGCAGCCAGGCATCATTAAAAACATCATCACATGAATGTCAGAAATAAACACAGTATTGAGTCAAAGAAGCCAGTCAGGAGGGAATGACTACTTCAAGGTGCCTGTTTTGAAAACTGGACAAACTTGAATTCCACTGTTTGGGGGGTGTTTGGGAATGCATGTTGAAGTGACAGAATTGTAAAGGCCACGAAGTGGTGATAGTTGTTGCAAACTCAGTGATGTGTACCCTGTGATAATTCATTGAACTGTACACTTAGATCTACATATTTTTCTATATATGTGTGAGTCTTCACAATACAAATAGCTTTTAAAATGTTATAATCCCGGCCAGTGCCGCTGCTCAATAGGCTAATCTTCCACCTGAGGCGCTGGCACCCTGGGTTCTAGGCCAGGTCAGGGTGCCGGATTCTGTACCGGTCGCTCCTCTTCCAGTCCAGCTCTCTGCTGTGGCCCGGGGAAGGCAGTGGAGGATGGCCCAAGTCCTTGGGCCCTGCACCCCCATGGCAGACCAGGAGAAGCACCTGGCTCCTGGCTTCGGATCAGCACGGTGCGCTAATCCCTCAGACGCAGTTAAAAATTTCTCTTGGGACAAGTATTTGGAGCAGCAGTCAAGCCACCACTTGGGATGCCTGCATTCCATAGCAGAGTGCCTGGGTTCAGGTCCTGGATCCACTCTTGACTCTAAGTTCCTGCTAATGTGAACCCTAGGAGGAAACTGTGATAACTCAAATACTTGGGGTCCTGCATTTCCATAGGAGATCCAGACAAAATGCACAGTTCCCTGCTTCAGCCTGGCACAGTTTTGGCTGTTGCATGCATTTGGATAGATAGCTAGTAGAGAAAGAGATCACTATGCCTTTTAAATAAAATATTTTTCTTTTAATAATTAGCAGATAGCCTTCCAGTTCAATTCTTATCTATGATTATATCCACACACTATTTTATAACAAGTTGTTTGTACTTGATGTATTGTGAGCATTCTTCCTTTTGGTCACATGAGATGGTGACTAGAATGGCTCCAATATAAAAGACTACAAATACCAAAATGTTGGAGATGATGTGGAGAAACTGCAACCTACTCTATCTTACTGGTGAAAATGTAAAATAGTGTGATGACTTGTGGAAACGGGTTAGCAATGGCTAAAAAGTCAAATATACACTTAGCATGCATCCCAGAGATTGTATTCCTAGGTCTTTATGCAAGAGAAATGTGAAAATATATCAATGCAGACTCATACATATATATATATGTGTGTGTTTGTGTGTGTGTGCATAATCGTGAATTTTCACAGCATTATTCATAACAGACAAAACATGAAAGCAGTCCAGATATCCATAAACTAAAAATGACTCGACAAATGGTGTTATACCCATAATACAGAATCCACCCCCCACACACACTACAATGGACAGACTTCTCACATATGCTACAACACGGGTGAATCTTGAAACCATTATGCTAAGTGAAAAGTGCCAGGCATACAATATTACATCTTTTATGTCCACTTTTAATGTTGGCATATATCTTCATTGTGTGGATATAGCATGTTATTCAATAAAGCCCTATTGTTGGACTAGACAGTATTTTGCACATTTCAGTATTAGTGTGCATGAACCTTGATTATGTTTGTGCACCAGCATTTAGCAGTGGAACCAATTATTTGAAGTTTTGTGCATTTAAATGGTCCTTCCTGAAACTTCCACAGAATGCAGAATGCCTGCCCCCTCCAGCAGACAGCGTCAAATGTTTCCTTTTGTGAATATAGGAGTGTAACACAAAAAGTTTATTCAAAACTGGAATTAAAAATCAATTGTGTTTATTTTTGGTTCCAAGGAATTTTGAAGTCCATTCATGGTTTTTCACTTGCATTTCCCATGACCTCTTTGAGGACCTCTTGCATAACACTTCGCTGTTGATACTGTGTCCCATGGAGGACTGTGCCAGACCCAAGAGTCCTGCCCTCATGATGCCCTGTATTTGTTTGCAGTTCTCGTGGGTGTGCTGCCACCATGACCTTACTTGTCAATAGTGCCAATCGCCAAGTAGCAGGTTTTGCCATTTCCACCATAGGATGGATCCTCTTCACCACTTCCATGGGCCTTGCAGAATGGCGATTGTGGTACATGGATGACCCCTTGCTCTCCCCCAAAGGATTTGCCAGTGTGGGAATATGGAGAACCTGCGTTTATCACCATCACCGCGACTCCAACCAAAGCCACGGACATACCAAATTCTGTCACCGACACACCTACAATGATACCTTCCTCCCTCTCAGTATCCGTGTTTCTCAACATCTCCTGCTGGCTGCCAACCTTCTAGGGCTTCTGGGGAAGGCCTTTATCATCTTTGCACTTAGAAATGTGTACATGGGCATTGGGGGGACGAATACCCTCTTCAACCCATTTGTGGCTTCTGGAGTCCTGTACATAATTACTAGTGTCTGTGTCTTAACCACTGCATTCTGGAATTACTACTCCATTGTGAATGTACAAGGCATTGCCTTCCCATCATCTTTCCATCTGCCATTCAAGCCGGATACTCAGGAAGCTGGGAGTGCCATTCTAGTGGCAGCTCTCTCTGCCCTCCTCATGTTTTTGAGTGGCTTGGTTTTCTGCCTTTACAAGTTTCCCCCGGACAGAAACGTGTACCCTGAGGTTTCAAAAACACGAATTTTCTGGTAACATCGGCTTTGCAGATCCACGATTCCCATGAGTTTATGGGAAGGACTAACCCAGGATAATCTTCCAAATAGTTATAAGGACTCCAGACCATGGGACATAAAGTGGCTGACTCTTTTCTTCTACTATATTCTGTGTCTGAATTTGGTTCGTTGGTTGGTTGAATTAAGAACTTTCATTAAAAAAAAAAAAACTTCACCCATTTGCCAATTGATCTTTTCGGATCTGTATTTTAATTGCTGTTGGCTGAAATAAATAATCAAAACTAAATCTGCATGTATGTAAATAAGAGTATATGAATACATTAACCTCCCATATCTCCCTCTGAAACTTCTGCCTCCAAAAATAATGGCTCTTAATTCCTAAGTCGTGGTGATAGTATCTCTTTGTCATACAAAGATTACCCTGAGGTGCTAAAGCAGACACAACAGCATAAGGAATTTTCACAAAACCAGTGTTTGTCAAGACTCAGCATTTGTCAAGATTTTTCTAATCTCTAAGTATGTTAAAGCCTACCTCTGACATCAGTTCCCTTCATTACCATATACTTCAATATGACTCTCTAGGAATTTGATGTTTATTTGCATAACCATATTATACCTACAAAATTGCACAATTATACATTCCAATCAGTTAGACTTTTCAATGCCTCAAAAATAATTCTGTAGTTTTATTTGTTCCACACCAACTGCTCACTCTGTCTCTTAAGTCTTAATCTACACCCCACCACCACACACACAAATGCAGTATCCTGTCTGCTTTTCATTTATGCATTAAGTATCCATTTATTTATTTGAGGGACAGAGAGAGATACTGATAGAATCAGAGAGAGACCACCCATGTGCTGGCTCATTTCCAAATACCCCCCAATGGCTGGGGCAGAGCCAGGCCAAAGTTGGAAGCCAGGAAGTCAATCCAGGTCTCCTACATGGGTGACAAGAGTGCAACTACTTGAGCCATCACTGCTGCCTCAGTATATCTGCATTGGCAGGAAGCTGGTGTCAGGAGCCAGAGCCAGGAAACAAATCTGGGCACTATGGGACATGACACAGGGCATGAGCATCTTAACCAGTGTCTTACCACCTAGGCCAAACACTAACTCTATTTATTTTTTAAAATGATTTTGAATGGAGTAGGTGTTCACGGTGGTTAAGATGCTGCATCCCATGTTAACATATCTGGGTTCAAGTTTCAGCTGCGCTTCTGATGACAACTTCTTGTTAATGCCGCAGTGAATGCTCAAGTGACTGGGTCCCTGTCACCATTTTGGGAGACCTGAATGGATTTCCAGGCTCCTGGCTTCAGCCTGGCCCAGTCCTGGCTGTTGTGGTTGTGGGCATTTGAGAAGTGAACCAGCAGATGAAGATCTCTCTCTCTCTGCCTTTTCAAATAGATGGAAATTAAGTTTACAAATTTTTAAAATGATTTTAATTTGCTGAAGAAAATGAGACAACTGACTTCCATTTAACAGGTTACCTCTACATGCCTTATTAGGTCACAGGTCAACAGTCCTCTATAGCTGGTGAAGTCATGTGGATTGCATGACATCAGGTGGCAGGTGGTCATTGTCCCTTAAGTTATGATAAGATTGATCAGAGGATCTATGACAGGAAGCCTAAGTCCTCTTGTAATTTCTGAATCAAACTTCCACCTAACCCTAGCAGTTTAATCAATTGTTAACCACTGAGTCATCACAGTAAGGGTTACTTTAGGGCCTTTCTAATGTGACCATTCTTGCCAGAGTTAGGAGTTGAAATATCTATGTCAAAAGGTTTCCCTCTGGGATTGCTGTGGTGCAGTGGGTTAAGTTGCTTGGGACAGCCACAGTGCATACTGGAGTGCCCACTCCTTTCCTCTGCTTTGGATACAGCTCCCTGCTTATGTGCAGGAATGCAGTAGATGATTGCTCAAGTACTTGAGTCCCTGCTACCTTGTGGGACACAACATGGATGGGCATCCTGGCTCCTAGCTTTCGCCTGGTCCAGCCCAGGCTGTTTCCAACATTTGGGAAGTGAACCAGTGATGGCAGATCTCTCTCTCTCTCTCTCCTCTCTCTCTCTCTCTGCCCTTTCCTCAAATATTTTTTTTAAATACTTTTATCAGTTATGGTTATGTGGTTACTCTAAAATTTAATGCATACAAAATAAGCAGGCTCTAATTGTTTATTTCTTTTTTAAAAATTTGTTAACTTTTAATTTATTTGAA
The DNA here is from genome assembly GCF_051225735.1 of Oryctolagus cuniculus. Taxonomy (NCBI): domain Eukaryota; kingdom Metazoa; phylum Chordata; class Mammalia; order Lagomorpha; family Leporidae; genus Oryctolagus; species Oryctolagus cuniculus. The sequence goes on along the minus strand of NC_142879.1, from coordinate 79,456,996 downwards.
AGGCAGAGAGAAACAAAGATCTTCATCTCCTGCTTCACCCCTGGTTCACCTTCTAAATGCCCACAACAGCCAGGAGCCAGGAACTCCATCCAGGTCTCCCATGCTGGTAGCAGGGACCCAAGTGCTTGATCCATTACCTCTTGCCTCCCTAGGTGCACATTAAAAGGAAGCTAGAATCTAGGCCCTCTACTAAGGGATGTGCGAGCTCTCATTGGTGTCTTAATCACTCTTCTAAACACCTTCTCCAAATGATTTATTTCTAATTGAAGAGTTACCTTCACCGGCGCTGCAGCTCAATAGGCTATCCTTCATCTGCGGCGCCCGCACCCCAGGTTCTAGTCCCGGTTGGGGTGCCGGTTCTGTTCTGGTTGCTCCTCTTCCAGTCCAGCTCTCTGCTGTGGCCCAGGAGTGCAGTGGAGGATGGTCCAAGTCTTTGGGCCCTGCACCCCCATGGCAGACCAGGAGAAGCACCTGGCTCCTAGCTTCAGATCAGCGCAGTGCGCTGGCTGCAGTGCGCCAGCCGCAGCGGCCATTAGGGGGTGAACCAATGGAAAAAGGAAGACCTTTCTCTCTGTCTTTCTCTCTCACTGTCCACTCTGTCTGTCCAAAAAAAAAAATAGTAAAAATAAAAAAGTTACCTTCAATGTTGTTGAATTTACTGTTTTTTTTTTGGTTTTGCTATTTCATTTTTTTGTGTGTGTAGCAACTCAACTGTTGAGTATGGATTCATGATAGTATTTATGTGTTTTTATTATAGAACTTTTAAGTTTATTTAAAGGTAGAGATAGTATTGGCTCAACTTTAGTAGTTATCAATATATAGTCATGTTTCATCTCTATCCTTACTACCTATCCCAAACCCAGGCATAGATTATTTTGGAATAAATCCATGGCAATATATTATTTTATCCACAGATACTTTAGTATGTATTTCTTTTTTTTTTTTTTTTTTTGACAGGCAGAGTGGACAGTGAGAGAGAGAAAGAGACAGAGAGAAAGGTCTTCCTTTGCCGTTGGTTCACCCTCCAATGGCCGCCGCGGCCGGCGCGCTGCGGCCGGCGCACCGCGCTGATCCGATGGCAGGAGCCAGGAGCCAGGTGCTTTTCCTGGTCTCCCATGGGGTGCAGGGCCCAAGAACCTGGGCCATCCTCCACTGCACTCCCTGGCCACAGCAGAGAGCTGGCCTGGAAGAGGGGCAACCGGGACAGAATCCGGCGCCCCGACCGGGACTAGAACCCGGTGTGCCAGCGCCGCTAGGCGGAGGATTAGCCTAGTGAGCCGCGGCGCCGGCCCAGTATGTATTTCTAAAACTAAGTTCTCATTTTAATATAGCATTTCACCACTATCATACCAAAAATATTAACAGTAAGTTCTTAACGTACTCAAATACCCCGTCATCGCTCAAATATCCCAATTGTACCATAAGTATTCTTAACAGTAACCTGTGGTTTTCTATATGTTCAAAATGTCTAAGTTGCATTCATTATTCCTTTTTACTATCAAATGTACTCGTCTTTGGCAGTGGAGCCAAAGTGACATATACCATGGGTATTTTTTAAGACAAAACAAACAAGCAAGAAAAAAGTTTATCCAAGACAATCAATACACTATATACCTCAAACAATTCTTTACAAGCTTTATTTTATGAAAGTGATGTTCCTGAATAGTATCAACTGTGTGTTCATTTTTTTCCTTATACAGTCAACCCTCTATATCTTTTTTTTTTTTTTTTTGACAGGCAGAGTGGACAGTGAGAGAGAGAGACAGAGAGAAAGGTCTTCCTTTTGCCGTTGGTTCACCCTCCAATGGCCGCCGCGGCCGGCGCGCTGCGGCCGGCGCACCGCGCTGATCCGATGGCAGGAGCCAGGAGCCAGGTGCTTTTCCTGGTCTCCCATGGAGTGCAGGGCCCAAGCACCTGGGCCATCCTCCACTGCACTCCCTGGCCACAGCAGAGGGCTGGCCTGGAAGAGGGGCAACCGGGACAGAATCCGGCGCCCTGACCGGGACTAGAACCCGGTGTGCCGGCGCCGCTAGGCGGAGGATTAGCCTAGTGAGCCGCGGCGCCGGCCCTCAACCCTCTATATCTGCTGGTTTCACAAATATAATTTTAACGCCACAGAAGAAAATTTGTTTAAAATTCATTTACTGAGACAGAGTTTATTTAGGCAGAATTACAGAGAGAAGGGGAGAGACAAAGAGATCTTACATCCACTGGTTCACTCCCTAAGTGGCTGCAACCACTGGGATTGTGCCAGGCTGAAGCAGGAGCCCAGAACTCCATCTGGGTCTCCCATGTGGGTAGCACTGGACCAAATACTTGGTCCATATTCTGCTGCTTTCCAGGCACAGTAAGAGGAAGTTGGATCAGAAGTGGAGGAGCTAGGACTCCAACTGCTGCTCACATGGGATCCTGGAATCCCGGGTGGCAGCTTTATCTGCTGAGCTGAAACAACAGCCCCAAAAATTATTTTTAAAAATTACATCTGATTGAACATGTAACAGACTTTATTTTTCTTGTTATTATCCCCCAACAATACAACATCTGTTTACATAGCATTTACATTGTGGAGTTACTGTGGGTAATCTAGAGATGATATAAAGAATATAGGAGAGTATGCATAGGTTATATGCAAATACCATGCAATTTTATATAAGACACCTGAGCATCTGTGGAGTCTGCTATCTGAAGGAGGTTTGAGGGACTTGGAACCAAATCCTCCATGGTTCTTGAGGCCTAACCGTACTGAAATGATTTCACTTCTAATGTATTGATTTGGAATTTATCCTAAGATATTGGGCCAAATTTCACTTTCTGCAAATAACTCTCCCTTTCTACAACTACAACTTAATTTAAAAATCCATATTTCACCATATTTCAGATTCTTTTTCAGATATTAATTTTCATAGATACTTGCTAATTTCTAGACTTTCTATTTGACTTCTTTCATGGATTCATGGATCAACACTATCTTACCTTAAGATATAGAGACTGTACTCATCAAGATTCCCCAGAGAGACAGAAACAATAGGATCTAGAGCTAGAAAGATGGAGATATGCAGGGCAGGATGTTGGTAGGGGAACTGGCACACATGATTATGAGGCTGAGAGGTCCAGTGATTGGCCATCTGCAAGCTGGAGACCCAGGGGTGATGGGAGCACGGCTCAGTCCAAGTCCCAAAGCCTCAGAACCAGGGAATTGGGTGGTATAACTCCCTAGTCTAAGATTGAAGGCCAGAGAATATGGGGAGCTTCAAGTCCACTCTGGTGCCAAGTCCCAGAGTCCCAAGTCCAGAGAACTCAGGAGTTGTGATGTTCAAGGGTAGAAGAAGAAGGGTGTCCCAACTCCTGGAGAGAGAGAAAGGGGGAGAGAGAGAGAGAGAGAGAGGAGAGAGAGGAGAGAGGAGAGAGAGAGAGAGAGAGAGAAAGGAGAGAGAGAATGAATTCACCTTTCCTCTGCCTTTTTGTTCTATGTGAACCTCCAACCAACTGGACAGTATATACCCACATCTAGTGGGTCATCGCACTGTGTCCACTGGCTCCACACCAATCTGCTCTGGGAACACCCTCACAGTCATGCCTGGATATACTGCTGTATCAGTCTCTTAGGTGTTCCTTAACCTATCCAGTTCACAACTAATGCCAACCACTAGATACTTATTTTAAGGCCATATTATAGGGCCAGAGCCGTGGCTCACTTGGTTAATCTTCTGCCTGAGGCCCTGGCATCCCATATGGGTGCCGGATTCTAGTTCCAACTGCTTTTCCTCTAGTCCAGCTCTCTACTTTGGCCCGGGAAGGCAGTGAAGGATGTCCCAAGTGCTTGGCCCCTGCACCCGCATGGGAGACCAGAGGGAGGCACCTGGCTCCTGGCTTCTGATAGGCACAAAATGGCATAGCAGCTATTTTGGGGGGTAAACCAACGGAAGGAAGACCTTTCTCTCTCTCTCTCTCACTGTCTAACTCTGCCTGTCAAATAAAAAAAGACCATATTATGTTATTTGGCATCTTATTTGTATCCTATCTTTAGTGCTTTCTTAGCTGTTTCTGTTTATTTTTTCATATGAACTTTATAATCCATTTGTCTTGGTCTAGACCAGAAACATAAAACTCTTCTAATAATTTTACCAGCATCAAAGGAATGTTATAAACTAACTTCAGGATAATTTACATATTTATAATACTGTTTATCCTTACTGAAAAAGATGTTATGAGAAAAGGCATGTGGCACAGTGAATAAGATGCCACTTTGAACATCTGCTCTAGTCCCAGGTCCTTCCACATTCCAGCTTCCTGCTAATGCACACGCTGGGAGGCAGCAGCTGATGGCTCAAGTAGTTGAGTCTCTGTCACCCACATGAGAGACCTGGATGGAGTTCCTGAATCCTGGCTTCAGCCTTCCCCAGACCTGGCTGTTGAGGGTATTTGGGGAGTGATCCAGTAGATAGAAGATCTCTTTTTTCCTGTGTCTCTCCCTTGTCTCTGTTTCTGTGCCTTTCAAATGAAAATAAAGTTGACAATTCAATGTTTACAAAAAAGACATTAACATTTGGTGAATGAATTAATCAGAAAGTATGAGTTGAAGTTGTGTCTCCCGGGGTGGCCTGTTTTTAAAAAGATTTATTTTATTTATTTGAAAGAGTTATGGAGAGAGGCAGAGACAGACACATCTCCTTAGGCAAACAGAAGTGAGCAGTGGAGATATGGCTAGGGCAGGACAGGATGGCTCTTGCACCAACTCCCTGTCTGCCACCTGCTGGTCACAAAAAGAACTGACAGCCTTGGCTTGGGCTCTGGATAATGGCCCATGGGCCCTCCTACTTCCTTTAGTCTCAAAAGAGAACAGGATGACCATGACAAAAGGCTCTGGATGTGAAAGGTGAGATGCTCAACATGGCAGGGGCTGCTTTGTGGAAACAAGGTAAAAGAGGACATCTCATGACTTTCTGAGACACCTTGTGAAAAGATTATTTAAGGAACCCTCCCCTACTTTTTTAAGAAAAATAGCAAAGAGAATGTGCCTTATATATTTTGATTGGCACAATACACACTGGTGGGTGCTGTAAGGAATGGTGGCATTAATTTCATTCTTTCTTCCCCATAGAGATCCTTTTGAGGTATCCAGGAGCACCTGTGCAGGAGTTGAACTTGGAAAGTACCAGAATGTTTTGCTGCTGTGACCAGGGCAAAAGAAGTCACCAGTGACATTGACGGGTGAGTACAGGTCAGTAGTGGTTATGCCTTCCTCCTCCCAATCCTTTTCTTCAACCCCAGTCCAGACAGAGAGAAAACACCCAGAACAGCTGCCACCATACCCAGTGAGTAGAGTATTTCATGGCGGGTCCACATGAGCAGCCTACTGTAGTTAGGAGCTAGAAATCAAGCATAGACACTCTGAGGTGAGGCACAGGAATTTAACTGGTGTCCTCACTGCTAGGCCAAACACCTGCTCCAACAACCTTAATTGATGGAAAATACAGACAGAGAATGGGACTTCCTTTTGCAATCAAAACAAACAAAAGCACACCTTAGGGCCTTGTGAATTTCAGAATGTCAATATCTAGCCATAGTTCCTTGTCTAAGAAATTTATGGAAGGCACACTCTGGGTGACCCTGACTTCTCAGTGAGTACCTCTGGCTCCACTCATAGAATATTTCTCTTTCAATTACTGGGAGCTTTTTGCCATTTTCCTCCTGGAACACTCATAGATTACAGTGACTGACCCAAAACTTCCAAAAAGACATTTCAATTTTCAAAAGACTTCTGAACTCTTGCAGGGGGAACTTGACCACTGTGGTCCTTTATCTGCTTTTCTCTTGTAACATACTGTCTATTCAGAATTCATCAAGCAGCCCTCTGAGTCATGGAAGCGGAAGAACGCTCTCACATTCATTACTTTACCATTTGGCTCTTGCTATCCTTTATACTACTGAGAAAACTTCCTATTCTCTTTTTGATTTGTTGAAGGGAAACCATTATGGTTTATTATTTACCTCCAGTTAAAAAGATTCTTGAGGCTTACTGGAAGTCCTTTAATCATTTTATTATCTTCATGAAGAAGTTTAATGTCATTTGATGGTCCTACAAGTGATCATTCCAAGCCACTTTATTTGGACATTTTCTGTGTTATCTATTAAATCTGTGCTGTTGGCATTTTTAATTGAGGGTGCCTGCATGTCACTTTGAATGTAAATGATATCTACAGCATGGGTAATATGACCATCACAACTGCATTTCCCTAAGAAGGATCACTGCAGCGCTTGTGGTTCAAGTCCTGGTTTCATCCTAACTTCAGCTTCCTGCTAATGCACACCCTGGGAAACAGCTGCTGATGGCACAAATACTTGGGTCCCTGCTACTCATGTGGGAGACCCGGATTGAGTTCAAGTTCTCTGTCTCTCTGACTTGCAAACACAAATTTAAAAATTAATTTATGCTAAAAAAATAAATGAAAGTGAGGGTGTCACCATATCACCGGGTGTCATTCCATTCATGAATCATGTCTTTGTTCTTTGTAAAGTATGTTTTTCATAATACATTTTCAGGGTGGTTAAATTCACAGAACATACAATTCACCATCTGAACCATTTTGAAGTGTATATATCAGTGGCATTAAGTATGTTTACATTGTACATCTGTCTCCAGAACCTTTTCATCTGACCCATGTGCAACTGTATCCATAGCCCCTCCTGCCCTGAGCCCCTGGCAGCCTCCACTGTACTTCTTGTCTCTATGAATTTGACTAATGTAGGCACTTCATATATGTGGGATCATAGAGGAATTATCTTTTCTGACTGGTCTATTCACTTCACTTAGCTTAGCTTAATGTTTTCAAGACTCATCCATGTTTTATATGAGCAGCCTGTGTCAGAATTTTCTTCTTTGGATACAGCATGCTTTGTTTACCCATTCATCTATCCCTAGAAATTCAGGTTGTTTCCTCATTTTGGTTCATGTGAATAATGTTGTGAACAAGGGTGTGCTAACATCTATTCAAGACCCTGCTTTCAATTCTTTTGAGTATATACCCTGAAGTGGAATTACTTGACCATGTGGTAACTATTGTGCTTTTTCCATGGAAAACCCATAGTGTTTTTAATGGCCGCAGTTTTATGTTCCCAAAAGCAATTTGCAAGGGTTTTCATTTCTCCACATCCTGACATTTGTTGTTCTTTTTAAAAGATCAAAGTGTCAGCTTTGAATATGTCTTTAGTCAAACCAAGATAAAGGAAACAGAAAGACAACCATTCTCTATTTTCCCATGTGCTGCTATCACAAAAGGATTCACTTTCCTTTAATACAGCATAGTCATGGCCACCAATAGCCATTACTATAAATGACATGGGATTTTTCTATGTGGTGATACTCATTATATGTGGCTATATACCAACTGGTATGGAGAGAGTCAAGAAGCACTACTTCCAGGCATCAGGGCTCTGGAGCCTGGCATGCCGTGTAGATCTGTGTGATTGATTGGGAATATGTTCTTTAACCTCTCCACTCAGTTGTCCTGCCTGTAAAGCTGAGAGCATAATCACACAGCCATCTTTGTGCTGTCATGATGACTGAATGCAGTTTTATTTCTAAAGTGTTTGGAATAGGACCTAGCCTAAACAAGCCTTAAACTATGCAGTAAGCATGTGAGAACTCTTTTGTGAGACTCAGGGATCTGGGGCTTTGCTCAGAGCCTGAAACTCTACCTAACAATACATTTTATAACTGTAGGTGTTTCCCTCTCTGCGATTCTTTTAAAGTTGGCTGGAAAATTTCTTCTCCCTGTTCAACATATTCAACTGCCATGAAGAGTGTGTTCCATGCTCCAAACATCCAAATGTATGGAATTTTTAGGTAATTTTTTTTTTTTTGGACAGGCAGAGTGGACAGTGAGAGAGAGAGAGACAGAAAGAAAGGTCTTCCTTTGCTGTTGGTTCACCCTCCAATGGCCGCTGCGGCCAGCGCGCTGCGGCCGGTGCACCGCGCTGATCCGATGGCAGGAGCCAGGAGCCAGGTGCTTTTCCTGGTCTCCCATGGGGTGCAGGGCCCAAGCACCTGGGCCATCCTCCACTGCACTCCCTGGCCACAGCAGAGAGCTGGCCTGGAAGAGGGGCAACCGGGACAGAATCCGGCGCCCCAACCGGGACTAGAACCCGGTGTGCCCTCACCGCTAGGCGGAGGATTAGCCTAGTGAGCCGCGGCGCCGGCCAGGTAAATTTTTTTATTCATTCATTCATTTCTTCAATCAATCAAGAGGCAGAGACAGAGATATAGAGAAAGATTTTAAAATAAAGAAACAGACAAAGGCTGGCACACAGGCACACAGAAAGATCTTCCATCTACTGGTTCATTGCCCAAATATTCACCACAGCTGAGATTGTGCCCTGCTGTAGAGTGGAACCAGAAATTCAATCCTGGTCTCCCATGTAGATGACATAGACACAAGTACTTCAGATGTTACCTGCTGTCTCCCAGGGTTAGCATTTGCAGGGATTTTGAATAAGGAACAGAGCCAGGACTCGAACCCAGGCAGTCTGATATGGGAAACACAGGCATCTCAAGTGGCACTTGAAAAACTGTGCCAAACACCAACCATAAGAGTAAAACTTTTAAATCTTTAAAAAATTTAAAAATCTTTAAAAAAATGTAAACTTTGGCTGGCGCCATGGCTCACTTGGCTAATCCTCTGCCTATGGCACCAGCACCCTGGGTTCTAGTCCTGGTTGGGGCGCCGGGTACTAGTCTCGGTTGCTCCTCTTCCAGTCCAGCTCTCTGCTGTGGCCCAGGAAGGGAAGTGGAGGATGGCCCAAGTGCTTGGGCCCTGCACCCACATGGGAGACCAGGAGGAAGCACCCAGCTCCTGGCTTCAGATCAGTGCAGCTGCCAGCCGTGGCAGCCATTAGTGGAGTGAACCAATGGAAAGAAGACCTTTCTCTCTGTCTCTCTCTCACTGTCTATAACTCTCTCTCTCACTGTCTAACTCTGCCTGTCAAAAATAAAAAAATTAAAAAATGTAAACCTCAATCTTTCAAATTAAGTTTTTAGGAAAACGTGTCTCACTCCACAGGTTTCAGCTATGGAGTGCCAGTTAGAGGCTTCTGATACAGTTTCTCACTAATGCACCTAGGAAAGCAGCAGAAGATAGCCCTGTAGTTGGGTCCTTGCCACCTATGTGGGAGACCTCAATAGAATTCTTGGCTCATGGCTTCTGACTACTGTGTCATTTGTCAATATTAATCACACTCCTGGGAATTTGTCCCAAGAAATAAAACCATTTATTCATGAAGATATTAATGACATTGTTTATAACAAAAAATTAGGGAAATAAATAATGATAGCCCATGCCCTGGAAAGAATATTTTCAGCCAATAAAAATGAACTGTGAAGTGTGTGATAGAACAATATATTGAAATTTTAAGTGGAAACAGATTTAGAGGCAAATTCAGAGTTATGAATTGTAAGTGATTAAACAAGAAAAAGAATGAGTCAAATGTATTAAGATGTCTCTAGATTATCACTGGGTTTCTAAAATATTTTCATTTTTGCTTTCTTGTATTTAATAGTTTCATAAATGTAGTCAAAGGCTAAATTTGTATTATCATTACTCTACAAGGAAAAAAAGTCTTAGTTTTAAAAAACTTTAGTTAACAAAACCGCTGTACCTTCTCACTTTATTACTCTCCAAAAATTAAAGAAGAAAATATTGCTTCATAGCACTTAAGGTGTAAGAATATAGAAATGTCTGGGAATCCGGTCTCTACTCAAACAGTGCTTCACAGGATGCAGGTGTTTAGATCGAAGCACAAGGAGTCACCAGCATTTGATTTTTTTTTTACCCACAGAAACAGCAATTTCATAGTTCCCACTTAACTATTCCTGGTGACAGCCTCAGAAATCAAAGTCTGTCCTCAACTCTGCAGGTCCTAAAACTGGTTTTAATGATATAATCAGAGGTGATCTGCAGTAAGAATCGTCCCCAAAGTGATGGATACTCCAGGATGTTGAAATGGGGATTTCAGTGAGTGAAATAGTGTTGATTTAGGCAGGATGACTGGTTCCAATTTTCATTCTCTTGGGAAATTATGATTTTGTCAGTTACTCACAAGTTTTCATTAAATTCCTACTGCTCTACACTAGGCCTCGAGCTAAGTAGTAGCACAGGAAATAAAGAATAACAAATTTGAATCAGAAAATTGCCAGGCACCAAAGAAGCAGACTAGAAGAGATTGTACTATTGTGTGGGTTTGTCATTCAGCACCTGGAAAACATTGGTGAAGTCTCATGATCCTACACTGACAAACTGCCTCTGCAGCAACATCTGGATTAATGTGTTTGAGTGAATAACTGGGGACTGTAGCCTAGCCAAGGTGACACACTAAGCTAATATTACACTAGAAGACCCTTTAAGTCTAGAAATTCCAATTATCACTACTAGGGGAAGCTTTTCCCTTTAGGAGTTAATATTTCCAAGAAAAAAATGCTAAAAGAAAAGATGCACTTCTGAAATTACATTATAAGGGAGATATTTCTAATTTTCTTTTAATTTCTTTGTAAATCTAAGTTAATCGTAGCTTTGAGGTTGAGAATTAAAAAAAAAATAATGAAAATCACTGAATCTGTCAGGTGACCAGAAATGAAATAACTCAAATTATCTGATTTTCTCTCATCTTATTTCAAACTGAAAATGTCAGGAGACAATAAGAAAAATTTGATGTAGCAACAAAATAAATATCACTGTAATTTTATAAGATTAAACCGGTTCACTATTTCTCCTTAATATATGAAATGACCAGGGCCCTGAAAAGTAGAAGAAAAATTGGCAGAGAGAGACAGACAAGATTGGCTTAGTGAAAATCAAAACCAGAGGCAAGTGTAACACATAAAACGTTGAGGGTGAAACTGCTGAAGATCTTTGTGCTTTCTTCATTTTCCCAAAGTTGTGAGGAAGAAGTGGTATGGACCATGATTTATGATTCTTGAGTAACAAAAAATATATTGTTGATTACTGAATTATACAAGCATTATCATGCTAAAATTCATTTCATTAATTCAAAGACCAGAAATGAGAGAAAAGGGAACTTAGCACAGAAAACAGAAAGCAGAAAATAAGATAGTATATCTAAATCCAGCTATTGAATTAAATATTATTAACTGAATTATCTAGTTAAAATACAAAAATAGAAAAAAATTGTGTCATATTATGCTTACAAAGGACACATCCAAAATATGAGAGGGGCTGGCACTGTGGTGTAGTGGGTAAAGCTGCTCAGCCTGTGATACTGGCATCCCATATAGGCTGTGGTTCAAGTCCCGGCTGCTCCTCTTCTGATCCGGCTCTCTGTTACAGCCTGGGAAAGCAATAAAGGACAGCCCAAGTGCTTGGGACCCTGCACCTGCATGGCAGACCCGGAAGAAGCTCCTGGCTCATGGTTTCAGATCAGCCCAGCTCCAGCCATTGTGGCAATTTGGGGAGTGAACCAGTTGATGGATGACCTCTCCCCCTCTCTCTCTTTACCTCTGCTTCTCTGTAACTCTGCCTTTTAAATAAACAAATAAATCTTAAAAAAAAAACCAAAATATTAGAATACTAAAAGTTTTTAACTATCAAACAATAGAAAAAGATGGGAAAAGATATTAAAATACTATTCAACAAATTGTATTAAAATAGTAATATTAATATTTAATAATAAAGACCTTAAGGCAAAAATACTTAATACAAAGAGCCATTCAAAAATGACACAGTTTCAATTACAAAGAAAACATAAAAATTTAAATCATCTATGCTTCTGTTAAGTCTCAAAATATATAAAGCAAAAATTGACAGAAAAAGAAATTAGAGAAATTCTTAATAACAAAATTTTAACAAAGCCTTTAAAATAATTGTTGCATAAAAATTGGACTGGCTAATAAATCAGTTTGACCAAGCTGTCTAAAACATTGTATCCTACAACTGCAGAATGTAAATTCTTTTTTTTTTTTTTTTTTTTTTTTTTTTTACAGGCGGAGAGGACAGTGAGAGAGAGAAAGAGACAGAGAGAAAGGTCTTTCTTTACTGTAGGTTCACCCTCCAGTGGCCACCGCGGGCGGCGCACCATGCTAATCTGAAGCCAGGAGACAGGTGCTTCTCCTGGTCTCCCATGGGGTGCAGGGCCCAAGCACTTGGGCCATCCTCCACTGCACTCCCAGGCCACAGCAGAGAGCTGGCCTGGAAGAGGGGCAACCGGGACAGAATCCGGTGCCCCGACCAGGACTAGAACCTGGTGTGCCAGCGCCGCAAGGTGGAGGATTAGCCTAGTGAGCCACGGCGCCGGCCAGATGTTCCAAGAATTTTTAAAAAGAATTTACTCTGGCTTTTTAAAATTTTTAAAAAGAATTTACGGTGCACTGGCCGCAGCGCGCTGGCCGCGGCAGCCATTGGAGGGCGAACCAATGGCAAAGGAAGACCTTTCTGTTTCTCTCTCTCTCACTGTCCACTCTGCCTGTCAAAAAAAAAAAAAAAATTCTTGGAACATCTTAGCAAGTTAACCAGTATACCGTATACAAAGGGAATCTCAATAAAATATAAAGAAAGAAATCATTTGAACTGTGTTGTCTGATCTTAATTCAATTAACCAAAAATTGTTATATGTGGCAGTCTGATAATTTGCTATAAGTGAAACCCCACAAATCCCCATCTTCTTTAAGTGATGGTGGTTGAGGTGCATGAGTGGGAGGTAGAGGTTAAAAACACTTCTGATGCCTTAAACTTTTGAGTAAGGAAAGACACCTCATTGTTTTTCTCTATGGGTTTAAGGGCTGTTTAAATCTTATTTAAGGGGAAGATATTTCTACTATACTCATGTAATAGAAAAAGTTGATTTGCCGTTGTAACACATTTTACTCACATTCTTGCCTTTTTCCCATCAATGCTTAATAAGTTCTTACACAAGAGGATTTTTAAAGGGATATTTGGTTATTTCAGCATAGATATAAATTGGAAGGAGATTTGAATAAGTTATCATTAATTCATCTTCAGTTGTGTGAAAACTTTATCACAAGTTGTTCAGGTCCAACACACCTACCTTGAGACCAGAGAACTGAAAAACTGAAAAGAGACTGTACTGCTTTAAGTGAAGAAAGCTTTTCAGCACTCAGGTGGAGTCACTTCCGGGCTGGTGATAAAGCCTAGTTAGGAATGCTCCTTAATCATTTCCACAGGGCAGAAGGGGCACACTCAGATCAGCATGGTAAGTGGCTATGGTCCTTATACATTGTTGACAGTGTTGATTTGGTACTGTAGTAAGTTTTGCTTATCATGGTTGGCCCCTTCACCCAAAAAGTAGTCTTAATAAGTGGTTATTTGAGAGAACTTTTTAAAGGCATATTTGTTTCTGTCAATATTTATACACACACACACACACAAACATATATAAAACTTGGAAGCAGATTTGGATAGGCTGTAATCTGTTCATTTGTAGTTTTGTTTATTCTAAGTAAAGTTCCGTTGATTTGTAGTTATTTGCGACCTTTAATTGAAACACTGAAGCAAGATCTCCTCCTTCCTTAGTTTTTACTTTCGTTTTGCACCCGGTGTGCTGATTTTTCTGCAGAGATCAATTGTTTTACTTTTACTTATGCTGTTAGAGTTTCTGGGGACATCGGACCTGGGTTACTGTTGCTAGGATTATATGATAGGCATATAAATGCATAGCAGGGTAAAGTACAAGGATACCTTTTTGTCTTCACTTGAGTTTAGTTCTTTGGGTTCAACAATGAACAATAATTATAATAATTCTGTTTGAGTCCACCTTTTAAAACCCACTTAACTTTTTTTAATCTTCTGTATGACTCAATTTTTAGTATCTTATAATTTTTAAGTCTTCAATGGAAGCAATCTTTCAAACTTCTTTTCATTTGTAATATTCTTAGTCCATTGAACTACCTAACATGTTAAGGAAATTTAAAGTTATGTGTTCCAACATGAGGGATAGTTGTGGTACTGGAATGCTCTGTATCTTGACTGAATCACTGTCAACATGTCAATGTGATATTTCAGTGTAACCTTGAAAGATATTTCCATTGCAGGGAAATGAGTAAGGAGTGCATGAGATCTTTTGACATTCTTAAATTTTATTTTAAGTGGGGGGGAGGGATAAGGGAAGGAGAGAGAGAGAGGGAGGGAGAGGGAGGGAGAGGGAGAGAGAGGGAGAGAGAGGGAGAGAGAGGGAGAGAGAGGGAGAGAGAGGGAGAGAAATGTTTTCTCACAACCAAGGCTGAGCCAGGCTAAAGTTAGGAGCCCAGACCTCCAGTCTGGGTTTCCCACATGGGTGGCAAGAACTAAACTGCTTAAACTTACTAGTTATTCCCAAGATACACATTTGCAGGAAGCTGGAGTGGAAGCGGAGTTGCAACTTTTACCGGATATCTTGATATGGTATGCAAGTATCCCAAGTGGCATTTTAGCCACTGCATCAAATGCCTACTCTCTAGGGGTTTTTTCTTAGAACTGCATATGAATCTATAATGATCTTAGAATTGAAAATTTATACCTTCCTAGTAATTCCAATCTTTTTTTAGCAGCATTTATTAATTTGCTATGACTTTCCAATGTTGATATTCAGTGAACATTGTATAATTTCATGCTGTGTTATAGTGAGACGAATAGTTGAACACAGTTTGGAAAGGAAGAAGAGGCTAAGAGAAGAATAAGATGAAGGCGGTTTTTATACCCTTAGACACAGTTATGGTATAAACTCGGCTGCTTCTGAAAATCAAGAGGAGCACTTGTTGGGCCAAGACATTCCTGCTGAGTTAAAAAAGAGCAGTATTGCTCTGATGTCTGAACCACTTGGTCAACAGACTACATGAAGAGCAACATTTTTCTTCATGCTAGTTATTATTTTTGCTGTGAATACTGTGAACAAATTTCATGAATGTTTCCCAGTGGAGTATACTGAGTGGTAGACAGCTAGGGATGGAAATTGTGTGAAACCTGCATATAAATTTTGCAGATTAAGAGGTTTTAATCATGGAGAAACAATGAAGATTCATCTTCTTGTTCTAAATTTTAACTTAAATTTAAGGAACCAAGTTTTAGTGTAATTAGAGTAGCTAAAATATTTACAACATTTTAAGTCTGACAGGCGGGGTGGAGAAATGAAACTGATTTTGAAGTTAAGGGTATTAAAAGTCCATTTATGATGAAACTGTTTTATGTTCCAAATATTGAATATTCATCAATCTTAAGTGCAGTGCTTTCTAAATGAAATTCATAGTCTATCATGAGAGACCACACAGAGAAGAACTATGGAAGCTCTGTGAAAGTACTGACCTTGAATTTCTCATGAAGCAAAGAGGGCTATGTTACACCTCATGAATCACAGAGACAAAGTCCAAGGGTTTGATGCCACTGAACATGAACAGAGTCCAAGTCTGTTGGGGTGTGGCTGGTCAGGGCTCTCTCTCTCGCTCTCTCTGACTAGTGATCTGTGTAGACCACAGGCCAGTGATAGGCAGGGAAGCCTGAGGTCTTTCTATGGTTGACTCTGACTTTGAGACAACACAGCTGTAGACAAGTGCAGAGCTGTCATTTAGGTTATTGAGTAAACAAGCTTGAAGGACTCAGCTGGTGCATTACAGGCTGCTCACTATGTAAACCTTCTGCATAGACTTGTTCCAGGACCACCGGCAATCAAAACCCAACAATGTTAAAATTAACAATTGTTTTTGCTTTAGTTTTTTAGAATGTTCTTTCCCTCTCCTAAGAATAGATAACTCTGTTTAAATTCACCAAAATGTTATTTGCCTTTTCAAAAAAAAAAAAAAAAAAGAATGTTGATTTATTTTGTTATAAGCATTTCCCAAGTCATAAATCATTTCTTTTTTGAGTAAACATTTAAGGTTTGCATGACATGCCATTGCATTGAAGCATCATCCTTTAAATAAAAGGCCAGCAATATATGAGAGGTTAAGTGTAATAAATCGATTATTTCTCATTTTTCACTCTCACATTTTTAGTCCTTTAAATGACATTGTGCCCATATCTTTGCATTTCATATTGTCTTTTTGTGATTCATTTGTTTATGTAATTTGACTATTTAGTGGGTTTCTCAAGGATTTTTTAAAATTAGTGCATATAAAATTGACTCATAGAGCCCTTTCTATAATAAATGTTTTGTATATCAATCTGTTTGCTATGGTATAGAAGTTCATATTTTTGGTAGTTAAACCTAAGGCATTTTTCTTTGGTAAACACTCCATTACTTTTTTTTAAAGATTTTATTTATTTTATTTGAGAGCTAGAGTTACAGACAGTGAGAGGGAAAGAGAGAAAAGTCTTCCTTCTGTTGGGTCCACTCCCCAAATGGCTGCAATGGACAGAGCTGTGCTGATCTGAAGCCAGGAGTCAGACACTTCCTCTTGGTCTCCCATGTGGGTGCAGGGACCCAAGGACTTGGGCCATCTTCTACTGCTTTCCTAGGCCCTAGTAGAGAGCTAGACTGGAAGTGGAGCAGCCCGGACTAGAATGAATGCCCATATGGGATGCCGGCGCCGCAGGTGGAGGATTAACCTTCTGCGCCATGGAGCTGACCCCACTCCATTACTTTTTTTTCCAGCCTTTTTTTTTTTGGACAGGCAGTTAGAGAGAGAAACAGAGAGAAAGGTCTTCCTTTTTCCATTGGCTCACCCCCTAAATGGCCGCCACAGCCGGCGCACTGTGCTGATCTGAAGCCAGGAGCCAGGTGCTTCCTCCTGGTCTCTCATGCAGGTGTAGGGCCCAAGCACTTGGGCCATCCTTCACTGCCCTCCCAGGCCACAGCAGAGAACTGGACTGGAAGAGGAGCAACCAGGACAGAATCCGGCGCCCTGGATTAGCCTAGTGAGCCGTGGTGCTGGCCTCCCACTCCATTACTTTTAACCTTAGAATACCCTTCCTTATTCAGAGTACATATAATAGGAAATATAAAATTTAAGCATGTGAAAAAGGTAATGTCTTTAATTTATCTATAATGAGCTTTAACATGTGACAATTTTATACATTGACTTTAGTTTTATTCCTTGCCAAAAACTAGCTACTTTTTTCCTTGATAAGTCAGCCTGATACTTATAGATTATATAAGTATCTATAGAAATTGCTATATAGATTATGAGTCTATAAATAAGCTTAACCCAGTTCTTAGTCTACCATACACTGGGTACATAATTTTTGTTGCCGTAAGAAACATTTTAGTGGGATTTGAGTCCTTGGTTCAATTGTTCCTGGAGCTACCTATATGATAGTTTTTGGTTTCCATGAGACACTTTTGATTATCCTTGTAACGAATTTCTTTTGTAATATTTATAATTTGACTTCTGTCATCTGTAACAAGAGGTGCTGAATGACATTGCTCATGTTGTCTAAAAACACCTGTTTAGTTCTAACTTACAATGGCTTGTTTCAGAGGGAGTGCCTTTCCATTCATATTGGTCAAGCTGGCATCCAGATTGGGGACGCTTGTTGGGAACTTTATTGCCTGGAACATGGAATCCAGCCAGATGGCATCCTTCTTGACAGTAAACAGCATCAGCTGGAAAATGCTAACATGGAGCATATGAGTACATCTTTTAACACCTTCTTTTGTGAGACAAGGGCTGGGAATCATGTGCCCAGAGCACTCTTCATGGATTTAGAACCAACTGTTATAGGTAATACAGTTTTGCATTCTAGTGTACATAACCCAGACAAAATAAGCAAGTCAAGTGCTTGTGATTATCAGAGCTAGCTAATCTACCTGTACATGGTCATGTGGAAGTTTTCCAATTGTAAAGCTTCATTCAGTGACAATTTAGAGTGATGAGCAAGACAAACATATCCAAAGGGAAGATTAGGTTTCCCTATGCAATAAAACTAGTTAAAGCCATTAAAATTTATCTGCACATTTATCAGAATAAAACAGTAAATCTTTTCCTGGATTTGAGAGCCAGTTGTTAGAAACCATTGATAAAGAATCTAAAATGTTGTCAGTTTTTACTTGTAGACTATTTGAAAATGATTTCAAAGAAGAAAAGAGTCAAATAAATCTTCAAATTGTGGGGGAAAACATCACAACTTTATGATTGTTAATGCTGAACTTTGTAATTTCTTGTTCAAAAACTTGAAACTAGAGAATTCTGGAGTCTTACTGACTTAAAAGAAAATCTAGAGAAGAATGTAGATTTGAGTTGAGATTGTGTGTTGGTTATTTATTCCTGTGTAATTAACAATTCCCAGACTTAGTGGTTTAAGACAGTAACATTCACTATGTTGTTCATGAATCTGCCATTTGCATTGGGCTCAGAGGAACAACACCTCTCTGTTTCACTTGGGACCAGCTAAGAAGGTTCAAGGGGAAGCTGGGAGATCTACTTTGAAGGTGGCTCACTCTCATGGCTGCCAAGTTGGTGCTGGCTATTGACTGAGGCCTGGGCCAGGGCTGTAACTGGGGGCCTGGCCCCTCTTGACTTGGGCTTCTCTATGGATTGCTTGGGTTTCTTTGTGGTATGGCAGCTGGGTTCCAAGAATTATAATCCCATGAAAACAAGAGAGAAGTTCACGGCATTTCTATAACTCATTCCTTGAAATCACAGAGTGTCACTTCAGCTATTCTCAATGAATCTAGGCAGTTATAAAGATCCCCCAGGCAAGAGACAAAAATCCCTCCTTTTGTTACAGAATAGTGAGGTTCTAGAAACACGTGTGAGATGGGATATACTGTTGTGGCCATCTTTGGAAAACACATTCTGTCCATACTAGATTGGAGTTGATTTTCTTATCAGAGTAGAGCCAGAATAAGTTACAAAATTGTAGGGGAAAGTAGACTCATACCCATGTGAATGAACAGATAAATAATTTTGAGAGGGTGAAATTAAAACCTGTTGAGATCTATATATGGGTCCAACATTACTCTGTTGGATACTGTAAAAGTAAAAAATAAGGAATTATTGATGACTTTAAGAAAGGATGAGATTCATACGAAGGCTAAGAGAAGCAATTGTTTTATATTCTGACTTGAGTTATACATGCTTTAATAGAATATCTGTGTTTTTGTTTCAGACAAGTAGGAGTTTGCAACTGTGAGCATCAGCAGAGATCTTGTGTCTGGGAGCTGGGCAGGCTAGAAAATGTATGTCCCTAGCAAACTTTGACAAATGTAGCTGAGGGATCAATATAAGAAGTCACATCTCAGTATTAGGGATGTTAAAGCAGATATTTTAGCTTGTGCCCATCCAGAGATGTTAGGCAAATGGGAGGATTAAGGCTCAGGATCAGAAGCTGAGGAAGTCAGAGGAGAAAGACAGAAGGTGAAGACTGAAAGAAAAATTCCAATCCTCTGGGACTCAGCCTGGAGGAATGGTGACTTTGGGGGTCTTGAGCTGGTTCAAAGATCCCTGAACACAGTTCTCAGATTTCAGGAGAAGCCACTGTCTTTCCTTGTTTTATTCAACAAGTAAGAGAGCCTTATCTGTCCTAGGCATCATTCTTGACTCTGGAGAGGTATATAGTCTTAGTCCTCATGGAGCTGACTTTCAAGTGGGGTTCAGACCAATAAGAACCAAACAAATAGCATGTCTAATGTTGATAGTGGTATGGAGAAAAACAGAGTGGGGTGATGGGGCAGGGACTGTTGTGAGTGGGAATCAGTGGGTTATAAGATTGTCATGGACCTAATTATAGGGATCTGAAGGAAATGAAGTTCAGAATTACTTCTCTGGAAAATATCAGAAGCTTTTTTGACAAAGTGATATTCCATCTGAGTCTTGAATGGGTGCAGAATAGTTCACAGATGACAGAATAGAAACCACAAACAATGATACATTCAGACACCTGTGAGTATTGTTTTGGCTTGAACATGGAAAATGAGTTGATAAACAGGAATCATTGAAGGCTAAAACAGGATTATAAATAACAATCTAGTGGTTTAGAAAACAAACAGTTTCAAAAACTGTAGTCTTAGAAGGCAAAAAATGGAGTCTCCTTAAATAAGATGCTTAATCTGAATTTTAAAGGAAATAGTAGGGGGCAGTAACGACTTTATAGCATGGAAAAAGATGATTAAAAACAAATTGAGTTACTAAGATTAGTCACAGAGATTTATTCATTAATTTCTTCAACATTTACTTGGTACATGCTATGTGCCGGATATTTATTGAGACAGTGAGAATTGGAGAAAGTTATAGGACTGTTGTAATGTGCGGGCTTCACCTAATGCCCTGGTGTTGAGAATAGAAAAGAAAACTGATCAGGGAAATGTCTGTGTAAAATAGATTAAAGGAATAGATTATATGAGGGAAGATCTGAAAAAGTTACTAGAAAATGGATGCTATCTTCTACTTCTATTCTTCCTTGATATCTTTAAAACTCCCATACGTGTTAAATAAATGTTCAAGACAGAGAAGACAGAAGGGCCTCCCAGACTTTGCTGATTCAATAATGAGATTGATAGATGAAATATGAATATTAGAGGAGGACCTTATTTTCTAGTAGAGACAAGTTCAACGTGGGACATGGAATTTAATTTTTTAAATTTCTTCTTAATTCCAATTTTATGTGTTTATTTTTCTTTAAAAATGTTTCAGGAA
This sequence comes from Oryctolagus cuniculus, assembly GCF_051225735.1. Classification (NCBI taxonomy): domain Eukaryota; kingdom Metazoa; phylum Chordata; class Mammalia; order Lagomorpha; family Leporidae; genus Oryctolagus; species Oryctolagus cuniculus. The sequence continues at coordinate 79,436,427 of NC_142879.1, read as the reverse complement.
ATTGTACATATTTATGAGGCACTATGTGATGCTTCATTACGTGTATATATTATGTGATATCTAATCAGGGTAAATTATTTATTCTTTCAACTATTTAACATTTCTTTATTTTGGAAACATCCAAGAATCCTATCTTCTAGTTTTTAAATATAGAAACACATAATAAATCAACATTATCTATCTTCATCCTACTATGCAACAGAACCCCAGAACTTTATACACCCATCAATTACCCTTTCTTCCTCCCTCCTTCTCCACTTCCCGCCCCAGCCTCTGGTAACCACCACTGAATTTTAATTTCTATGAGATCACCTAAACGTTTTAGATTCCACAGATGGGTGAGATCAGTGATATTTGTCTTTCTGTGTTTGGCTTATTTCACTTAACACACTCACCTCTATCCAGTTCCATCCATGGTGTTGCAAATGATAAGATTTCATCCTTTTTATGGCTAAGTATGTACCATGTTTTCTTTATCCATTCATCAATTGATGGGCACTTAAATCATTTCCATTTCCTGGCTATTGTGAATAGTACTACAATAAACAGGGGAGTTCGGATGTTTCTTTCAGAGATGGATTTTATTTTCTTTAGATTTAAAAAAATATTTATTTATTTATTTGAAAGGCAGAGTTACACAGAGAGGAGAGGGAGAGGAGAGGGAGAGAGAGGGAAAGAGTGGGGGGGGGAGAGAGGGGAGAGAGAGAGAGAATCTTTCAACTGCTGGTTCACTCCCCAAATGGCTACAATGGCCAGAGGTCGGCCAGGCAGATCCAGGAACCAGGAACTTCTTCTGGGTCTCCTATGTGGGTGCAGGGTCCCACGCACTTAGGTCATCTGATGCTGCTTTCCTAGGTATATTAGCAAGGAGCTGGATTAGAAGTGGAGCAGCGAGGTCTTGAACCAGTTCACACAGGAGATGGCAGCATTGCAGGTAGTGGCTTTTTACCCACTACACCACAACTGCTCTCTCCAGCCCTACCCTGCCTTTTTTAAAAAATTTTTTCCTTAGATTTATAATCAGAAGAGGGTCTGCTGGATCATATGGTAGTTCTATTTTTTTTTTCTGCTCCATACTGTTTTCCACAATGGCAGCAATAATTTACATTCCTACCAAGTGTCCAAGGGTTCCCTTTTCTCCACATCCTTGCCAACACTTGTTACCATTTTTCAAAGATTTTTTTTATTTGGAAAGACAGTGTTACTGAAAAAGAAAGATCTTCCATCTTCTGGTTTACTCCCCAAACGGCTGCAACAGCTGAAATGGGTAAGGCTGAAGCCAGGAGGCTAGATCTCCTTTGGATTTCCCACATGGGTGAGAGGGGCCCAAGTTTCTGGGCCATCTTCTGCTGCTTTCCTAGGCACATTAGTAGAGAGCTAGACTGGAACTGGAGCAGCTGGGACTTGAACCAGTGCTCATTGGGATGCCAGCATCTTAGCCAGCAGCTTAATCCTCTCAGCCATAACCCTAGCCTCATTTTTTGCTCTCTCTCTCTCTCTCTCTCTCTCTCTCTTTGATAATATTTAATTTTACTGCAGTGAGGAGCTATCTTATTGTGGTTTTGATTTGGATTTACCTGATGATTAGTGATGCTGAGAATTTTTCATGTATCTGTTGGCCATTTGTATGTCTTTCTTTGATAAATATCTGTTTAGGTCTATTGTCCATTTTAAAATTGGATTGTTTGCATTTTTTTCTGTTGGCATTGTTTGAGTTCTTTATATATTCTGGACACTAAACCCTTATGAGACATTTACCTTATAAATAAACTCTCCTATTCTGTTGGTTGTCTCTTCACTCTGTGGATTGTTTCCTTTGCTGTGCAAAAGCGCTTTAGTTTGATGAAACTCAATTTGTCAATTTTTGCTTTCATTTCCTGTGCTTTTGGGGTCGGATCCAGAAAATCTATTTTGAATTGATTTTTGTACAAGGTGAGAGTGCTCTAGGTTATTCTTCTGCATGTGTATAATCAATTTTCTTAGCACCATTTATTAAAAAGACTGTTTTTATTCAATGCATGTTTTTAGGATCTTTGTTAAAGATCAGTTAACTATAGATGTATTGGTTTACTTCTAGGGTCTCTATTTTATTCTGTTTGTCTATGATTTTATGCCAACACTATGCTGTTTAAATTACTGTAGCTTTGTTTTAATTACTGGTAGTATAATTCCTCCTGCTTTGTTCTTTTTGCTCATGACCACTTCGGCAATTTGTAGTTTTTTTGTGGTTCCACACAAATTTTAGTAGTGTCTTCTAGTTTTGGGAAAAGTATCATTGGTATTTTGGTAGGGATTACAGTGAATATGTGAATTGCTTTAGGTAGTTTGCACATTTTAGTGATAGTGATTTTTCAATCCATGAAAACAGAATGTCTTTCCATTTCTTTGTGACCTCTTCAATTTCTTTCATCAATGATTTATAGTTTTGTTTCTAGATAGTTTTCACTTATCTGGTTAAATTTATTCCAGGTATTTTATGCATTTTTGGGGGGAGGTAACTATTGGAAATGTGATTATTCTCTTGATTTCTTATTTAGATGATTCTCTGCTGGTGTTTGACAATTCTAATGACTTTTTTTACATCTACTTCACATCTGGCAATTTTACTGAATTATTACTTTGAACATTTTTTGGGTGAAATCTTTGGGGTTTTCTACATATAAAATTATCACCTGCAAGCCGTGACAATTTGACTTCCTTGTTTCTAATTTGGATGCCCTTTATTTCTTTCTCTTGCTTAATTGCTCTAGGTAGGATCTCTAGTACTATGTTGAATAAAAGTGATCATCCTTGTGCTGTTTCAGTTCTTGGAAAGTCTGATTATTTCCCTATTCAATATGATATTAATTGTGGTCTTTATTATATTGAGGTATGTTCTTTGTATACTTAATTTGGTCAGAGTTTTTAATCATGAAGTAATTTTATCAAATGCCTTTTCTGCATTTGTTGAGGTGATCATATGACTTTTGTCCTTCATTCTTTTGATATGGTGTTATTACATTTATTGACTTGTGTATGTTGAACCCTTCTTACATCTCTGAGCTGAAACTCGATCATGGTGAGTGATCTTTTTATGTGCTGTTGGTTTTTATGTGCTAATATTTTGTAAAGATTTTTGCATCTATGTTCATCAAGGATATTGACCTGCAGCTTTTTTTTTTTTGTATTTTTGCTGGTTTTGGTATCAAGTTATAGCTGGCATCATAGAATGAATTTTGAATTCCCTCCTCTTTTTTATTTGTTTTTGAAATAATTTAAGAAGGATTGGTGTTAATTCTTTTTTCAAGTGTTTTGTAGAATGTAGCAGTGAAGCCATTTTTTGGTTTGATGTGAAGTATTTTATTGCTGATTCAGTCTTACTACTAATTATTGATCTGTTTATGTATTCTATTTACTCATGATTCAATTTGTATAATGTATATATATCCAATAATTTGTCCATTTTTTTCTGTATTTCTGTGGTATCAATGCTAATATCTCCATTACCATGTCATATTCTATATGTTTGAAATGTCTATCTTTTTACCTTTGTGAGTCTAGATAAGAGTTTATCAATTTTGTTTATCTATTGAAAGAAGCAACTTCATTTTATTATCATTTTGTGTTTTTTCATCTATGTTATTTATTTGTGCTCCGGGTTTTGTTATTTCTTTCTACCAATTTTTGATTTGATTTATTCTTGTTTTTCTCGTTCTTTGAAGTGTACCCATATGTTGTTTATTTGAAATCATGTTGTTTTTTTTTTTTTAATGCAGGCATTGATTGCTATGAACTTCTCTCTTAGTACTGTTTTTGCTGTATCCCATTGATTTGGGTATGCTGTGTTTCTGAATTCATTTCAAGAAATTTTTAGACTTCCTCCTTGATCTATTGATTGCTTAGGAGTAAGTTGTTTGACTTCCACTTCTTTTTGTAGTTTATAACATTTTTCTCATTGTTGATTTCTAGGTTTACTACATGTGGTTAGAAAAGATACTCAATATTATTTTTACTTTTTAAAATTTTTGAAACTTGTTTGTGAAATACTATATGATCTATTCTGGAAAATGTCCTATTTACTGTGGAGAAGAATGGAAAGTTCTATAGATTTCAGGTACAATGGATCTAGAGCACAAATCAGCTCTGTTGTTTCTTTGTTGATTTTCTGTGGATATGATCTGTCCATTTCTACAAGGGTATTAAAGTATTCTATTGTTATTGTCTTAGAGTCTATCTCTCTCTTCAGGTCCATTAATATTTGTTTTATGTATTTGGGTGCTCCAAATACTAGATGTATATATATTTGCAAGTATTATTCCTTCTTGCTGGATTGAACCCTTTATATAATGACCTTTCTGGTCTCTTTTTACTGCTTTTGATTTAAAACACATTTTGTCTGATAGAACTGTGGCTACTCCTGCTTTCTTTTGTATCTCAGTTGCATGGAATAGCTTGTTCCATCCTTTCATTTTCAATCTCTCTGTGTTCTTACAGGTAAAGTCAGTTTCTTGTAGTCAGTGTATAGTTGGGTCCTGTTTTCAAAAAATCCATTTGGTCACTCTATGTCTTTTAATTAAATAATTTACTCCATTGAAATGTAAGATAATTATTGATAGGTAAGATGTTAATATGCCCATTTTGATACTTAATTTGTATTTTTATTATAATTCCTTTATTTCTTTGTCCCAATCTTCATTTGTGGTTAAGGGATTCTCTCTAGTGGTATACTTTGAGTCCCTGGTTATTGTTTTTGGTATCCCTATGTGTAGGTTTTGTTTTGTGGTTATACCTTGATTTTTGCAAAATATTCCTTTTGCTTATAACAAGATATCTTGAAATGATAACAACTTGACATTGATCTTAAAAATGGGAAATGAGACAATCAAAAATTGAGGTGAATAATCCTAATAAGGCACTCTACATTTGTGTTCCATTTTTCCCTGCATTTGGAATTTTGCTGTTACATATGAACTTTTCCCATTTTGCCTGTCTCTAAATATTTTAGTGTAGTTACAATTTTTAGAATCTTCATGATAGTAATGTAAATGATTAACATCACTATGTTTACAATATTAGAGCATTCTGAATTTGTTGTTAGAGTTACCCTTACCAGTGAGTTTTCTACCTTCTGACACTTTCTTCTTACTTATTAGTCTCTTTCAGTTTGAATAATTCCCTTTAGCATTTCTTGTAAATCAGGTCTGTGATGATAAATTCTTTTACTTTTTCTTTGGCTCAGAATGTCTTCATCTTCTCCTCTGAAGAAGAGCGTTGCTTGATACTTGTATTCTTGGCTGGCAATTGTTTTTCTTTTGGTACTGTGAAAGTCTCAACCCACTCCCTCTTGGACAATAAGGTTTCTTTTTTTCTCTTTATTTTATCTTATTTATATAAAGGGAACAAATTTCTGGGCTGTAAGACTTCTGAAGTCTGCAGTCAGGTGACTCGGGTCCCCCATTTTGTGTTACTTGCTTCTTTTCTCACACAGCTTCCAGAATCCTCTCTTTACCTTGTAGAGTTTGATTGTAATATACCTTGGAGTAGACTTGGTTGTGTTGTCTTGGGTGACCTTTGACCTTCCTGTACTGGGCTAGTTATAGTTTTCTGTAGGTTTGGGAAGTTTTCTGTGGTTATCTCCTGGAATATTTTTTCTATTCCTTTGTCATTCTCAAGTCCCTCTTAAATCCCACTTACTCAAATATTTGCTCTTTCCATGCTATCTCATATTTTCCCAACAATTTCTTCATTTCTCTTCTTTCTTCTCTAACTTTGTATTTTCAAATAGCCTATCTTTGAGTGCGCTGATTATTTCTTCTGTGTTATCTATTCTACTACTGATGCCTTCTATCATGTTTTTTTTAATTTCACTGAGTATATTTTTCAGTTGAAGGTTTTCTGCTTGACTTTAATTACTTCCTACTCTATCCAATCTCTGTTAGAATACTGATCATTTCTCTATGTTCTCTTGAATTTCATTGTGTTTACTTAAAACAGCAATTCTGAAATCTTCTTCTGAGCATTTCAAAATTTCCATTCCTAGATGGTTGGTTTCTGGCACCTATTTAGCTTCTTTGGTGAAATTTTGTTTCCCTGGAATTTTCTGATGCTTGTTGAACTATGACATCTGCACATTGAAGGATTATAGTAATCTGGTTTCATTTGTGGCTGTCCTTCTAGAATGTCTAAGTAATCCACTCTGCTGATGAGGTAGGCTATGTTCTGTTGGCTACTGAGGTGGTTGATTGCCTGATGCTGCACATATCTGACTGGGATACAAGACTGCTCAGCTAGGAACATGGAACTCCACTGAACACTGAAGCAAGTTCTAACACTCCATCTAGTCACTGACCTAGGGAAAGGAACCATCAGAATCTTCTTGATGCTGGGTTTTATCAACCTGATATTGAGTTCTAAAACGGTCCCATGATTCCTTTCTCTGTGCCCAAGGTTGGAGGGGTGATGGGAGAGGTAGCTCCTCAGGCAAGTACTAGGAGGATCACACAGTCTCACAGTCACCAAGTTCTGTGAAATCTTAGGGATGCACACCAGGCCCACAAAAGGCAAAAGGTGCTGCACACCAAAAAATCTCACTAGGGCAGAGGTATTCACGTGACATTGGGGCAAGTCCAGAGATGGTCCACAGGCACTGGCCTGGGAATGGAAACCCAGTGGACAGTTTTTCCCAGAGTTGGGCTGTACCAGCCCAGCACTGATTTCTAAGACACAGTCCCTTGGCTCCTTGTCGTCTGGGCAGACAGTTCTCTGGTTGCCCAGATTGGCCCCAGGCTGGGCGTACATGGATTCCATTGCCTCACAAAATTTCAGGGGTGCCTTCCAGGCCCATTGAAGTCTGGCAGTGACACACCCCAAAATGAGTCCTACCCCTTGGAGCACAGGTTTCTGCCTGATGCCAGGTAAGTCTACAGGCTCAATCTGTGAGTGTTGGCTGGGTGGTAGAGGCCTTTGGACTCTCTCAGGTGCTGGGTCTCAGAGTAGTAGGCTATGTTTTGAGCTCTAAGGTGCAGTCCTCAGTTCCCTTTTTCTGTTTTCTCTGCAAGGCTTGAGTTTTGCTTTCTTCTGGTGTTTGGGGAGGGGAGTGGATACCACCTGGTTATGGAGGCGCCAAATACTACTGAATGGATAAGGGCTTGTGGGCAGGAGCCAGAAGGCTCAACCCGATTGATTTTGTTTTTCACAGTGGGCCTAGCACTGGGATTTGGTTTGCTCTCGTTCTCCCAAGTGAGAGGCATCTTTCTAGGCCATGCTCCTTGGGAGATGGGGGAGGGATGATATATGCAGCTCTTTCCTTCTTGACTTTTCTTGTGACTATAACAAGATAAGGCACTGTGTTCTCTTACTTGGCTTCCATAGCTGCAGTGAAGACAACTTGGTGTGTGTATAGCTGTTCACATCGTGTCTCCGTGGGAAGGTGATTACTCAAACCTCTTACTCAGCTACCACCTTAGTATAGCACAGATCTGACCAGGGCATGGGAAGTTAGTGTCAGTAGGTTGATTCCAATTGGAAATGTGGAGCTTCAACAACAGATATCTGTTCCTCACAATTCTGGAAGCTGGAAGTCTGAGATCAAGGTGCCCCCATGGTTGGCCTCTGGTGAGGGCTCTTTTTAAAAATTATTAATTTATTTCTCAATTAATTCAGAAAGGAGGAGGAGGAGGAGAGAGAAACATGAGCACATGCATGCATGTTTAGGCATGTATGCTTGCACATACACATGTGCAGGTGCACACATACACACACACTCCCATCCTCTGATTCATGCTCCCCAAATGCCCAGGAGCCAGAAACTCAATTCAAGTATCCCATGTGGGTGGCAGGACCTAAAGCATCTGAGCTATCACTTGTTAACTTCCCAGGCTGCAAATTAATAGGGACCTGGAACTGGGAGTAGAGTTAAGACTAAAACCAGGCACTCAGATGTGGGATTCAAATATCCCACCCCTTAAAAATTTCATTTTGTGTAGAGGGCTGTTTTCCTGTTTTTCGGGTGGTCCCCACTTTGCAGTGTACTCACATGGCTGGGAAATCATCTCTCATGACTTCTTAGGACAGCACTAATCTAATCTAACTGATGATCCCCTCATTACTCACTTGCATCTTGAAGACCCCATTTCCAACAGCATCACACTGGGGATTAGGCATTGACAGATGACTTTTTGAGGGGTAAATATTCAGGAAAGCAGTTACTCCTTCTCAATTAAGGACTTGCTAATTTATCAAGGACTCTGTAAGGAGACACTATTGTCATTCTCACTTTATAGATGAGGAGATTGAATCTTTGAAAGTTTAAGAAACTTGCCAAATGTCATTGACTTAAATGTGGAAATGGATTTGGTTCCAGGTTTGTTTTTTTAATAAAAGTCACATTTTTAACAGAAAAGTAATGTATTCTAGAGGAGAACAAAATGTAACTGGTCATAACACTAACATAGGTATTAAATTGAGCTATGTAAAATTGCCAGTGTGTGAGTGTGACTAGTTTTAAACAAACAAACAAAAAAACCCCATCAATTTCATATGATTCAAGCTAATAATGGAAGGAATGACTTCAACAAGGTGGAAACAACAACAATCCAGGAAGTCATCAAACACCTCATGAGAGAACTACATTTGCAAATCTGTATAGATGCACAAAGGATTGTAGCAGGTTTAACAAGGTGTTCCATGTGGCCAGATCTTAGAATGTGTGACCAAAACAACAAAGGGGGATGAAGTTGAGAAGACAGCCAGGGGTTGCATCATGGGCATGGTTACAGGGAGGTTAGGAAGCTAAGAAAGGATTTGGCAAGTTTAAGATTTTGGAAATGGGGCTGGCGCTGTGGTTCAATAGGCTAATCCTCCGCCTGCGGCGCCGGCACCCCGGGTTCTAGTCCTGGTCGGGGTGCTGGATTCTGTCCTGGTTGCTCCTCTTCCGGTCCAGCTCTCTGCTGTGGCCTGGGAGTGCAGTGGAGGATGGCCCAAGTGCTTGGGCCCTGCACCTGCATGGGAGGCCAGGAGAAGTACCTGGCTCCTGGCTTCGGATCAGCGCGGTGCGCCGACCACAGCGCGCCAGCTGCAGTGGCCATTGTGGGTGAACCAAGGGAAAAGGAAGACCTTTCTCTTTGTCTCTCTCTCTGTCCACTCTGCCTGTCAAAAAAATAAAAAATAAAAAAAGATTTTGGAAATGGAATAGTTCTGAGTGATGATGATTCAAGTGCGGCTGACTGACATTGGAGTTAAGGAAGCTAAGGGACAGTGAAACAGCTGTGTTAAAAAACCATCAAAATCTCTGAGGATGTTGGTTTAGAAGACCAGATCAGGTACAGAAGTCTTCGAGCAAAGTATGCAAATGTCCAGAAAGTCAGGATGGATGGCATGGGTGTTGTTATGAATAGCAGATTCTATAACTACTAAACTTGAAGCAAGAATTTTACTAAAGGAATCTATGGACCTAATGGCCAATAAGAACCCCACTGGAAATTGTCACAAGAAGGCGTCTGTAAATTACCTCCTTAGACTGAAAATTACCATATAGCTACAAGTAGGAAGCAAATAGTCAACCAAGAATTATATGCATATATATCTTATTTATGACTATATCTTCACAACATCTAAACCTTGGTTTTCTTTTGTACGTAAGCAGTTAAAAGTTATTTAAACTCAATTTTAAGATCATTTTGGGGTATGCAAATGGGGGTTTAGAAATTCATGGTCATACACAGGAGTGCAAGGTGAATTGAGAGAACACTGTTGCTCTTGATGAATCTCCACTTAGGCAGTAAGCTTCTAGGGCTGACACAGCTCTTTGGTGCCAAGGTTGAGTCCTGGCTTTTCCACTTCTGATCCAGTGGGAAACTAATGCTTGTGGGAAGGCAATGGAGAATGGCCCAAGAACTTGTACCCTTGCCACCCCCATGGAAGACCAGATGGTATTCTGCTTCCTGGTTTTGGCCCAGCCTTAACTGGTGCAGCCATTTCAGATATGAACCAGCAGATGGAAGATCTCTTTCTCTGCTATTATTCCTTTCACACACACACACACACACACACACACTTATTTTTTGAAAAATCTTTTTCTTGATTAGGAATTCTGGAGTTTAAATTTCATTCCTTTACCACAACATTTGGAGAAAGATGGGATTCAGGATAGGGGCCCCTGAGGATTAGCTAAGGGCTAACAGCTGACTTCCTTTCACTTTCTGCAGATGGCATACGTACTGGGAAGTACCGTTCACTCTTCCATCCAGAGCAGCTGGTTAGTGGGAAGGAGGATGCTGCGAACAACTACGCACGCGGTCGCTACTCTGTGGGGTCAGAGATCATCGATCTTGTGCTAGAGAGGATCCGGAAGCTGGCAAGTGGCTCCTCTTCTGCTCTGACCCAGACTGTGCCTGGGTAGTTATGATCCTGTACCGGAACTCCCTAGCATTATCTATCTATTGATCTGTCGACCTATCTATTGATCAATCTATCTCACCATCACCATTGCCACCTAGCCTTCTCACTCTGGGTGATCAGAACTGGGGAAGGCTCTTAATCTGGGCTTTGAACACACCCTGTTAGGTGGGAAGGATGACAAAAGCCCTTATTCTTTCCCAGTAGTCCCCATCTTTCCTTCTTCTGCTAACTCAGGGCTTGCCTTGTTTTCAGAGACTTCTGAAGCACTCCAAAACATTTTAATTTTCCAATAGTCATCACTATTTGTGACGTTAACAGAGCACACCCTGCCTGGAGATTAGTTATTCTATTTACTGACAGTTAATTTTTCTGTTAAGGAGCTGAGTCTGAAGATTCCTTGCTGAGTAAGTGTTTTGGTGTTTGGCATAATCTTTACCTAACGCCATACTTTTACATCAGCACTACAGATAGAGCATACAAATAATGGGCTTTTCATCTACTATGGGGGAACATTATTTTGCTTCTATGTATACATATATTTAAAATTTTTATTGATTTACTCATTTGAGAAGTGGACAGATAGACAAGAGGTCTCCCATCTGTTGGTTCACTCCCAAAATGCCTACAGTGATCAGCCTGGCCTGGGCCAGGCCAAAGCTTCAAGCCATGAACTCAATTCAGGTCTTCCACAAGGATGGCAGGGACCAAACTATTGGTGCGTGTTAGCAGGAAGCTGGATTGGAAATGAGGGAGCCAGATTTGAACTAGGCACTGTGATATGGGATGTGAGCATCCTAATTGGTTCACCAAATGATCTGCCCCCTGCACCATTTGAATATTTTGTTTATCATTTTCTCTTTCTTTTTCTTTTTTCCTTTTTGATTGATAAAAGCCTTGCTATAGATCTTATACAGATAAATACATGGAGGGTAGTGAAAATTTAATTTTTATGCTTTGCTTATATAGATTAAGTATACTTTATCTGATATTCTTGGGAAAATAAATGTTTTAGATTTTAGGTTTTTCTTAGATTTTGAAATATTTGCATATATGAAATGAGATATCTTGGGGATGAAATCCAAATCAAAACATAAAATTTATTTATGTTTTATATACATCTTATATGCACAGACTGAAGATAATTTTATATAATTTTATACTATATATTTAGCATGTCTGCATTTTGACTACACCCATCACATGAAGTCAAGTTTGGAATTTTCCACGTGTGGCATCACGTCAGGATTCAAAATGTTTTAGATTATTCTTTATGAATTAGTACCTCTCAGATATATTTCAAAGTAGCTATGTTTGCTGTGGAGTTAGTGGTAAGCTAGTTCTTTCTTGAAATTTTTTTGTTTTGAGGAATTGTATCCTTCCATTACCCTCAAGCTCACTGCCTCTGGATTTACTTGTCTGATTTCTCACATTGTGTTTACTTTACCCAGGCAGAGCAGTGCAGTGGACTCCAGGGGTTTTTGATTTTCCGAAGCTTTGGAGGAGGTACTGGATCAGGATTTACATCTCTCTTAATGGAGCAGCTCTCAGCAGAATATAGCAGAAAGACTAAATTGGAGTTTGCTGTCTATCCAGCTCCCAGGATCTCCACTGCTGTAGTAGAGCCCTACAATTCCATCCTCACTACCCATTCTACCATAGAGCACTTGGACTGTGCCTTTATGGTGGACAATGAGGCCCTCTATGACATCTGCCATCACAAACTTGGTGTTGAACGCCCCTCTTATGCCAACATTAATAGGTTGATAGGTCAGGTGGTATCTTCCATTACTGCTTCTCTTCGGTTTGAAGGGCCCTTGAATGTGGACCTAATTGAATTCCAGACTAACCTAGTCCCTTATCCAAGAATACATTTTCCCATGACAACCTTTGCCCCCATCATCTCTGCCGAGAAAACCTACCATGTGCAGCCCTCCGTGTCAGACATCACTGCTGCTTGCTTTGAGCTCTCCAACCAGCTGGTCAAGTGTAACCCTCAGCTTGGGAAGTACATGGCCTGCTGCCTGCTCTACAGGGGGGATGTCATCCCTAAGGATGTGAATGCAGCAATTGCAGCTGTGAAGTCGAGGAACTCTGTTCAGTTCGTAGATTGGTGTCCAACTGGTTTCAAAGTGGGCGTCAACAATCATCCACCAGAGGTGATGCCAGGGGGGGACCTGGCCAAGCTCCGGAGGGCTGTCTGTATGTTGAGCAACACCACGGCAATTGTGGAGGCCTGGGCCCGCCTAGACCACAAGTTTGACCTCATGTATGCCAAGAGGGCATTTCTGCACTGGTACATTCAAGAAGGCATGGAACAAGGAGAATTCTCAGAGGCCAGGGAAGATTTGGCTGCCCTGGAGAAGGATTATGAGGAAGTGGGGCATAGTTCCTGATGCAAGTGTGAATGGTGGAAATGAATGTTAAGTTCTAATATGTGCTTTCTCTTCAAGCCATTATACATTTAATAGATAGTTTCTCCTTTTAGAAGAGTATCTAAATCAAATCAGGCAAGACCCTAAGTTCCACACTAAATTACGTGGGTCATTATTAACAATGATCACATATTTCTTTGTCTAATTCAGCTGTGATCCCTGAGAGCCTTCTGAGGTTCAGAGTTCTTTGAATAACTGGTTTATTCTAGTTGGTGATTTTTGTTTGTTTGTTTGCCTTTTGTCAGAATGAAAACCTGGCTTTATTCTTTCCTTATATTTTTTAACCGAGACTGGGAATCCCTAAAGTTTATGCTTTTTATTTCTTGTACTTGAGATGGAAAATATCACATGATGATTATGAATGTTGTTTCCCCATATCTATATTTTATACATTGATTAAATTATGATCATTTTTAATATGTTTCTTTTTATTCCTGCAGATGTATACCTTAAGCCATCAGTTTGCTTATCATACAAACAAAAAGAAAATCCTTAGATCTTTTCAACATTTGGATCTGGGTGTCCTGTAGGTCAGAGAGTGAAAATTGTCTCTTCAGCAACCTTGTCCTTGAGGAGCTGTCCTCAAAGCGTGTCCAGTGAGCCCATCAGAGCCATTTTAGACATTCAGTTAAGAGTCTGATTCTTTTTTCCATTTTTTATATAAAAATTATTTTTATTTATTTGAAAGGTAGAGTTACAGAATGGGAGAGGCAGAGACACAGAGAGAGAGAGGGAATGTTTATTTTTTAGGGTCAGGGCTGGGCCAGCCAGAAGCCAGGAGCCAAGAGCTTCATCCAGGTCTTCCACATGGGTGCAGGGACCCGAACGCTTGGGCCATCTTCTACTGCTTTCCCAGGCCATTAGCAGGGAGCTGAATTGGAAGTGGAACAGCCAGGACTTGAACTGGTGCCCATATGGAATACCTGCCTCATAGACTGATGGCTTTACCCCTTATACCACAACGCAGGCCCCAAGAGTTAAATATTAAATGGCAATATGGGGAGCAATAGGGGTTATGACCTGAGCATTTAACATTTAAAAAATATCAGTGGAATACAGTTTACAAAATAACTGTTAATGGACTATAAATGGTTTAAGACCACTAGTAAGACTTTTAAAAATCATGATGTTTAGGCCAATTAATATTTCAGAGTTAAGGTGAAGTAGATACTGCAAACGAGCTGGTGTGGGCTCAGGTGTTGCTCTTGAACAGAGGGTGCTCTCCAGGAGCCTCGTTCCTCTGCTGCTTTACCGTAGGGCCTTAGCTCTCCAGCTGCATTTTCCTCTTGCCTTCTACATGGTAAATTCTTTTAGCCCACATAGACATCTAAAGGTAGTGGGTACTACAGTCTCAGCTAGAGACACGAAGCCGTGTCTTTTGTGAGACTTCCCAAACTACATTGCTGCCACTTTCCTCTTGCTTGTGCATCACCTCATCATTTCCTCCCCCCCTCCTTTCCTCTCTTTCCCTTTCTTCCTTCCCTCCCTCTCTTTCTTTTTTCCTTTCTCCTCCTCATTACTCTCTCCTTCCTTCCCCTCCTCCTCCCTTCCCCTCTTCCTCCTCCTCCTGAATCCTCTTCTTCCTTCTCCTCATTCTGTAAAATGTGCTTTACTTATTTCAGCTTCACAGCACAATTGAGTGGAAAGCATGACTCTCCATTTTTTAACAGTTCTCTGGATATTCTTTTTTCTTTTATTTTTTAAGGATTTATTTATTTGAATGTCAGAGTCACAGTGAGAGAGAGAGAGAGAGAGAGAGAGAGAGAGAGAGAGAAGATCTTCCATCTACTGGTTCACTCTCCAGACGGCCACGGTGGCCAGGACTGGTTCAGGCCAAATCAGGAGTTTCCAGGGGCCCAAGCACCTGGGCCATCTTCTGCTGCCTTCGCAAGCCATTAACAGGGAGCTGGATTGGAAGTGGAGCATCTGGGACATGAACCAGTGCCCACATGTGACTCTGGTGTCACAGACAGCTGCTCTATCCACCACATCACAACTCCAGCCCTGTGATTCTTTAACATTCTAAAATCATGGTCCTGAAATGTGACCTTTAGCAATATGCCATTTTTGCCTATTTTCAACAGGAAAACCATAGTCATAGTGGACAACAATGCTTAGTATATTAGTCAGTTTTCCATTACTGTAATGAAACACCTGAGGCAACATGTCTTTATAGAGAAAACATTTATTTACCTCACAGTTTGGGGGCTAAAAGACCAAACAGTATGGAACAGATTTCCACAAAGCCTCATGGCAGACAGCAGGAGTGTGTGTAGGAGGAGGATAGCACATCTCCATATAGGAAACCGGATTCAAACTAGCTGTGGCCAGGCACAGGCTTTTATGGCAATCCTCTCAAGAGAACTAAGGTCTCATGAGAGGTGCCATGGTCTCTTTCAATGGCATGCTGCAATTGGCCCAAGGACCTCCTACTCTAAAGGTTTACCACCAAACATTGCTGCACTGAGTACCAAGCTCCCAACATATGAACATTTAGGGGTGCAAATAATATCCAAACCACAGCAAACAGTTGGGTGGCAATGATAGTTAGTCTTCAGTGCCTGTAAAGTTTATGGTTTCGCAGCTCAGACAACTATCAGAAGTTGCATTTTTTTCAGTCTCCAAGTATCTGTCTGGGTCCCCTTTGGACTTCCAAGCCCTTTTGCTAAGCACTTTATCTGTGCTGACACTAGAACAACATTATAGAATTTCATTTGGAATTTGTAGGTTGCTAATTTCAAGGTGTTCTAAGATTTTAGTTTTAATAACTGGGAAATGAACCTAACTCAATCTCGTGTCTCTGCCTTGCTATGGTCAAACATGTTAAAGAGAAATTCCCCAAAAGAAGTGTTTTGGTAATCCTCAGTGGTTATCTTCATATCCAACATTGACCAACAGTGAATTGTCTGGTTCTTTATTTAAGTGTGAAAGAAAACCTTTAATTGATGAGGATATTTTTCTGAAAACATCTTTTTTAAAAGATTTATTTTTATTTATTTGAAAGGCAGAGTTACAGAGAGGCAGAGGCAGAGGGAGAGAGAGACAGAGGTCTTCCATCTCCTGGTTCACTCCCCAGATGGCTGCAACAGCTGGAGCTAAGCTGATCCAAAACCAAGAGCCAGGAGCTTCTTCCAGGTCTCCCACATGGGTGCAGGGGCCAAGGACTTGGGCTATCTTCTACCACTTTCCCATGCCACAGCAGAGAGCTGGATTGGAAGTGGAGCATCAAGGATTCGAACTGGCGCCCATATGGGATTCTGGCACTGCAGGTGGTGGCTTTACCTGCTATGCCATAGCACCAGGCCCCTGTAAACATCTTTATACTGCCTTCACCTTTGAAGGTATAGAGTTTTAGGATGATAGTTATTCTGCTGTAACACTTCAAAAGATGTTATTCCATTACCCTTTGGTTTCTATTATTGCTATTGAGAATTCAGCTATCCATTTTGTATCTTTGAAGATAAGGTTTTTTCTTTCAGTTATTTAACAATGTTGTGCTTAGGTATGGTTTTTATTGTGTTTATGCTACTTGGGATTTTTTTTTTAGAGTTTTTATAATCTGTGGCTTGATATCGTCTATAAATTGTAGAAATGCTTGGCCAGCATTTATTCATATATTATTTTTGACCAAGTTCTCTTTTCATAAGACTCAGGCAACACATGTTCTACATATTTCCACATATTTACAAATTTTTTTATTTTAAATATTTTTTCCCATCTCTCTTTCCTTCCAGCTGTATATTTTCTTTATTTTTTTAAAAATATTTGTTTTATTTATTTGAAAGACAAAGTTAGAGAGAGAGGTAGAAACAGAAAATAGGTGGTCTTCCATCCATTGGTTCACTCCCCAAATGGCCACTACTGCTGGAGCTGAGTTGATCCAAAGCCAGGAGCCAGGAGCTTCTTCTGGGTGTCCCACATGGGTGCAGGGGCCAAAGCACTTGGGCCATCCTCCACTGCTTTCCCAGGCACATTAGCAGGGAGTGGATGGGAAGGGAAGCCGCCAGGACTTGAACCAGCACTCATATGGGATGCGGGTGCTGCAGGCCAGGGCTTTAACCCGAAGCGCCACAGCAACGGCCTCAGCTGTATATTTTCTACCTTACCTAAGTTTTGGGAGATACAGTGTGGAAATAATCAAATCTGTTTGTTCTATTAAACTCCAAAGACAATTCAATTCTGTTTATTGGTAGTTGTTAGATCTTTGTTTTTCATTGGAAACCCATTTGAATTGATACAGATCCATGCATTTATGAAAAGTCCTATTACTATTTTATGTACATTTTTAAATTGGAGTTCAAAATGGTTATACTTGTGACAGTTTATTCCAATGATACCTGGAAAAACTGTAGAGAATTAATAAGATTCTTTGTACTTGGAAAGACAAAATTTGATGCTTAAAGTACGTAAGATGCATTAAAATAATGAATGAGAAATGATTTTATATGATATTTAAAGCTTACAGGGCTGTTTAGTTCTATTTCTTTGGGAATTACAAAGTCTCTAATTTTTACTTTTGCCTTTACTTCTATTAAACTGCAATTTACTAGAGAGCAGAATGTTAATCTTAGTACTTCTGGCATCTGACACAGCTGTGTGCATATAGTGAATACTCATAAATGTCTCTTGAAGATATAATGATGTTCCTGGTAATTGTTTTGAGATACATGTTTGCAACTTTTTCTTTTTTAAAGATTTATTTTATTTATTTGAAAAACAGAGTTTCAGAGAGAGGTAGAGACAGAGAGAGAGGTCTTCCATCCACTGGTTCACTTCCCAGATGGCCACAACAGGTGGAGCTGCATTGATCCAAAGCCAGGAGCCAGGAGCCAGGAGCTTCTTCCAGGTCTCCCATGCAGGTGCAGAGCCCCAAGGACTTGGGCCATCTTTTACTGCTTTCCCAGGCCATAGCAGAGAGCTGGATCGGAAGAGGAGCAGCCGGGACTTGAACCGGCGCCCATATGGGATCCCAGTACTTCAGGCCAGGGCTTTAACCCACTGTGCCAGTGTTGGCCCCATGCAACTTTTTCTTATTACCATCTTATTTCTTGTAGTTCTGTTGTGACTTAGCTGGTAAAGTTAACTGCCTGCGATGCCAGCATCCCAAGTGGGCATTGGTTTGTGGCCCAGCCTCTACACTTCCAATCTAGCTCTTTGCTAGTGCACCTGGGAAAACAATGGAAGATGGCCCAAATGTTTGAGTCTCTGCCATGTGGGAGACTAGGATGAGACTCCTGGCTCCTGGTTTAGGCCTTTACCAGCACTGGCTGTTTGTGGCCATCTGGGGAGTGAACATGCAGATGGAAGATATCTCTCTCTGTCTCTGTCTATTTCTCTCTCTTTCTGTAACTTTGACTTGCAACATAAAGAAAACAAATCTTTTAAAAGCTAAACTTTAAAATAATCAGATATTTGTGAAGTGACATCTGACAGAGGACATATTTTGTAGTGACAGTTCAGTAGAGAAAATGATACTGTGTTCTAGTCTAGGTGTCATCGTCAAAACTGTTGATTAACTTTGATCAACTCCTATGATGTCCTTTGATTTCATATTTAATGTCAGTGTTGAGAAGTTATGATGGTTGCCTTTTTGTTCTCAAAGAGTGAGATCATGATTGAAATCATTTTGAGGACTGTAAATGCTAATTATATGTAATATAAGAAACATTCTAGGAACTCAAATATTTATTAAATTGTAAAGTACCAGGACATAATCTTATTTCCTATCTTAACTAAAATCATGTATATCTGACTTTAACTTCTTATATTTCTTTTCAATCTCCTTAAAATGATTTTGAATCTTTAATTATCCTCCACTATTTCACAGGAAAAATGGTTGCTTTTCTAAGATCATTTGTTACTTTTGTACCATTTGACTCCTAATATCTAGCAGATCTAGCTCCTCAGTCTTTCTTGTAGTCCATTTCCCTTTCTTCATTGATTATGTTCTTTTCCCTACTTGTACGTCTAGCTTTCCTCATTCAAAAAATCAATACCCTTCCGCTCCTGCCCTGGACTTTCCTACCCACATAATGTACTGTTATGTCTTCCACTCTGTCAAAATTACCTAGAGTATATGTTCAGGGGCTGGAGCTGTGGCATAGCAGGTTAAACTTCCTCCTGGAGCCCCGTCAATCCTATGGACCCAGTCTCTGCTTCTGTCTCTCTGTAGCTCTGCCTTTCAAATCAATCAATAATCATTCAATCAATCATTCTTTTTCAAGAAATATTCAATGCCTATACCTTATCTTCTGCTTGTTCCCCAAACTTTGTTTTTTTGGTTTCTCTGTTCTGCTGAAACAACTGTTTTGAAGATCACTGATAATTCATCAAAACAATGACTTTCTCAGCCTTCAGGTTGTCATGCCCTTAAGTAGCTGGCAAGTTTCCTGAAGCCTTTTCTTTGCGTTCTATGACACTGCTTGATTTTCTTCCTGTGTCTGGCATCTTCCCAGGATCCTCTTTTATGTGGTCTTTTCCTAATGGAGATACCCTTGGTCCTCTTCTCCTGACCTTATTTACTCACAACCACATTATCTCTATGTGGTGACTAAGTTTTCTGTCTACTTGTTGGGCTCATCTTCCTAGAAGCTTTGCCTATGCTTAAATTCTTCTCTCTGTTTATTTTCCCTAAACATTTTTCAGCACTGTCTTGCTTATTTATCATCATCTTCCTACATAAGCTGGTTTTAAACTACATTGTATTTTTAACTGCCCTTTCCCCTTGTTCTCCACATAGAAGTAATTCTGATTTTTTTTTTTACTTCTGTGATGTTTCCAGAATCTCTTCCCTTTTCCTTCAGGTCATCAAGTCCACTCCCCTTAACCAGAGCTCTAATATCTAAATACTTTTATTTCTCTTTTTTTATTAAATAAATATTTATTTACTTGATAAGGTCACGCACACACAGAGACAGAGAGATAGAGATCTTCTCTTTCACTGGTTCATTACCCAAATGACTTCAATAGCTAGGGCTGGGTCAGGGCAAAGCCAGAATCCAGGAATTCTATCTGGGTCTCCAATGTGGGTGGCAGGGACTCAAGTACTTGAGTCATCATCTACTGCCTCCCAGGGTGCAGGGAGCTGAATCAGAAGCAGAGTAGCTGAGACTTGAATGAGTACTTTGAAATGAGATGCAAATATTCCAAGCAGCAGCTTAATCCACTGCACCACAATGCCAGCTGCTTCTGATTCTTTTTGCCTTCCTGACCCAACCTATACACTATTCTGTGATTGAACATTGTTGGATTATTTTGCTCTTTTACTCAAGATTTAATGATTTCCACTTGCCTTAGCATAGGGCCTAAACTCCCACACATGGCATGCAGAGCCTCTTCTAACTAGATCCCACTGAAATTTCCTATCCTATCCTTCACTGTGATCTCATACACCACAGGCAAACAAGGCTGCTCACCACTTCTAAGCATAAATTTTCCTCTGCTCCTTCTTTCCCCCTATAATCACATTATTTAATTTCTACCTCAAAGCCTAGTTCAAATGTCACCTGCTCTGTGAAGCCTCTCAGGTTTCTTCTCTGTGTTCTTTTGAGTTACCAGAGCAGTCTTGAGCATCCATGAATTCTCACCCCGGATTTGTGGATAATTGGTATACACTATAGGAACCTCTCACTATATGGACAGCATTGAAGTAGGTACTTATTTGTATTTCCTACATAATACTTCACACTTTTATTAAGTGTATATGAAGCAAAATTTTAATATACATGTGTTGTTTCTCCCTTTGGCCACCAGAGGGCAGGAGTGTGATGTTTAAATAATGTGTGTGTCTAGGTGTGTGTGTGTGTGTGTGTGTATACAGTGTGAATTTAAGCATCCTGAAAAAGACTATGGATTTCCTTTTGTGTCTAAAAGTTAATAATCTACTAAAGGTCAGATGAAAACTCAGTTATTAAGCTTTTAGTTCAGTTTGTGAATCTTGTTTATAAGCCTAATGAATTTGTCTAAACACTTCTAAAGGGTATGCATGTGAATTTTTGGTCTTTAAAGCTTTAGATAAATGCTCTTAAATATTTCAAATTACATATAAATTTAATATTTTATTGTCTTTTTTGACAGGCAGAGTGGACAGTGAGAGAGAGAAAGAGACAGAGAGAAAGGTCTTCCTTTGCCGTTGGTTCACCCTCCAATGGCCGCCGCGGCCGGCGCGCTGCGGCCGGCGCACCACGCTGATCCGATGGCAGGAGCCAGGAGCCAGGTGCTTTTCCTGGTCTCCCATGGGGTGCAGGGCCCAAGCACCTGGGCCATCCTCCACTGCACTCCCTGGCCACAGCAGAGGGCTGGCCTGGAAGAGGGGCAACCGGGACAGAATCCGGCGCCCCGACCGGGACTAGAACTTGGTGTGCCGGCGCCGCTAGGCGGAGGATTAGCCTAGTGAGCCACGGCGCCGGCGTCTTTTAAGTACTTTAATTACCCTAAATAATTAAAAACCCAATAAACTATAAATATGGTGATTTAATACTGATAAGTGTTCCAAAACTACTTATAACTAGTAAGATGTTTACTTAAGAAAATAATTTTCCATATATTTACAAAATTTACAATCCAGAAAATTAAATTAGAAATTCAAGGCTGAGTATGATTTTTTCTTTTCTGGGTATTTACAACATTTTTTTTAAATTAAGATTTATTTATTTGAGAGGCACAGTTACAGGCAGAGGCAGGGAGAAACAGAGAGATCCTCAATCTGCTGTTTACTCCTCAAATGGCCTCAATGGCCACAGCTGGGTCAATTTGAAGCCAGGAGCCAGGAGCTTCTTCTAGGTCTCCCACATGGGTGCAAAGGCCTAAGCACTTGTGTTGTCTTCCACTGCTTTCCCCAGCCATAGCAGAGAAAGGGTTGGAAGCGGAGCAGCTGTGACTTGAATCAGCACCCAAATGGGATGCAGGCACCACAGGCAGAGACTTAACCAACCACGCCACAGCTCTAGCCCCTGATTTTTTTTCTTTTAAGCCAGTACTGTTCAACATTATAAATGCTGTACTTTAAGTACAAATATACAGAGTCTTCTTATCATGGTACATTGTTATTTAATTTACTCATTTACCAGTTCCTTACTGAGCACCAGTCATGTGCTTGTACACTATTCTAGCCACTGTGAACACAACGTGAACAAAACAAAACAATCCCTGCCCTTGTAGAGTTTAATGCAGGTAGGGTGTGAAAGGCACTAAACATAATAAAAAATCATATTGCATGTTACAAGATGAAAAATAATTTTGGGAAAACAATAGAATACAGGAGGCGGAAAGAATTGTAATTAAAAAAACATTTATTTATTTGAAAGGAAGACAAAGGTAAGAGGGAGAGAGGGAGAGGTGTCTTTCACATCTACCAGTTTATTGCCCAAATGGCTGCAACAGCTAGGCTGGGTCAGGTCAAAGCCAGGTGTCAGGGTCTCAATCTGAGTCTCCCACATGGGTGACAGGGACACAAGTCTTAACCCATCACCAGCTACTTCCAAGGGTGCACATTAGCAGGAAACGAGGATGGGGATGGAATTGGGACTCAATGATACGGGATGTGGGAGACCCAAATGAGGTGTTTCCAATAGCCAAACACCCTAGGATTGTAGTTTTACAAAGTAGGGTGATCACTGAACTATCCATAGAAAGAAGCACTTGATAAGAGTTTCAAGGAAGCAAAAAAGGAGAGGCACATACCTGGACAAAGAATGAACTCAGAGAGAGGAACCAGTTAAGGAGATTTATAAAGAGCAGCCATTGAGGTAGAAGGAACCCAATTTAGTGTCCAGGAAGCCAAACTGGAAAGAAGTGTATCAAGAAGAAGAGAGCAGTCTTCTGTGCCAAACGATGGTCCTAGGTCAGGTAAGACAGAGGCTGAGACTTGACCTTTGGGGTTAGCGATGCAAAGGTCCTGGCTGACCTTGGTGAACAGTTTCAGTGGAATTATACAGTTGGAAACCTGACTGAAATGAGTTTAATAGAATATAGAAGAGACAGACTGATTAGTTGTTCAAAGAGACTTGCAGAGGATCAGTGTTGTGGTGTAATGGATTAAGCCGCTGCCTGCAATTTTGGTATCCCACATGGGTGCTGGTTTGAGTCCCGCTGCTCCACTTCAAATCCTGCTCTCTGCTAATGCACCTGGGAAAGCAGCAGAAGATGGCCCAAGTCCTTGGGCCCCTGCCCCAATGTGAGAGACCTGGATGGAACTCCTGACTTCAACCTGGCCCAGCCCTGGCCATTGCAGCCATTTGGGTAGTGAAGCAGGGGGTGAAAGATCTCTATTTCTATTTCTCCCTCTCTCTCTTTCTCTCTGTAACTCTGTTTTTCAAATAAGTAAAGTAAATCTTTTTAAAAAAGCGTGTTACTAGAGAAAGAGCAGGGAATGGACTACTCTCTGGAAGAGTTTGCTGTTTTCATATTTTACATGGGAGAAGTAAAAATGGGTTTGTATGCTGATGTGAAATATGCAATAAAGAGGAAAAAGTTAGTGGATCCATATCCCAAGTTGGTGAGAGAGTATGGGAACTTAGTGCAGAACACTTCAGTAGGATCATGGATGGTTTGTCTAACTTAATAGAAAGGAAGGCACAGTATATGAGTATAGATACCCTCAGGGAGGTCAATGAGGTGGTGGAATTTCTGTGAAATTTTACTTTGGAAACATAAGCAAGATCACCAACGAGATCTGAAGGGGGAGGACATATTAGAAGTTTGAGGAAAGAAGAGAATGAATGAAAGCCTAGGATAATATGGATATATGTGGTGTGAGGAAATGTGGTGTAGCTTCTGGGCAGTATAAAGCATTTATTTAAGGAGTCTAGTGAGGATTTTAAAGTGAGGCAATACAAAAGTGGATCAGAAATTCTAGGTATTTACAAGGGAGCAGCCATAATATTGACCGTGGCATTTAGGCTGGCAAAGACCAGAGTTATGAGATAGGAGGTGAGGGCAGTGAGAGAGGAGCAGGATTCACAGATTCTTGGTCTCAGAGGGGCTGAAAGATTGTTGGAATTAGAATCCTAGAGAGAATGATCTGAAAAAAATAGGAGGTAGTGATCAGAAAGTTTATGATGTGTAACAACAAAGTCTGTGGCATGGTTATGGGAATGAGTGAGTGAGGTCTGGTGGAGGACAAGGTCAGAGAGGTAAAAGAGTTTCAGGAACTGAGGGGCCAAGGCCTGGAGAGGTCACCTACATATATGTTCAAGTCACCAAAAATTAAGACAAGAGCCAAAATGAGCAAGAAATGAAGTGGCCTGATGCAAGTGTCAATAAATGATGAAAGCAATGTGGGGGAGGGAATTCAAAAATTTTTTTTTTAAAGATGAGTAGATGCTCAGTAGGTATCACTCTATTTTATTTATTTATTTTGACAGGCAGAGTTAGACAGAGAGAGAGAAAGGTCTTCCTTTTCCGTTGGTTCACCCCCA
This sequence comes from Oryctolagus cuniculus, assembly GCF_051225735.1. Classification (NCBI taxonomy): domain Eukaryota; kingdom Metazoa; phylum Chordata; class Mammalia; order Lagomorpha; family Leporidae; genus Oryctolagus; species Oryctolagus cuniculus. Next base: position 79,412,201 of record NC_142879.1, on the reverse strand, counting down.
AAATGGCCACCATGGCCGGCATGCTGTGTTGATCTGAAGCCAGGAGCCAGCTGCTTCCTCCTGGTCTCCCATGCAGGTGCAGGGCCCAAGCACTTGGGCCATCCTCCACTGCCTTCCCGGGCCACAGCAGAGAGCTGGACTGGAAGAGGATCAACCAGTACAGAATCCGGAGCCCCAACCGGGACTAGAACCAGGGGTGCTGGCGCCGCAGGGGGAGGATTAGCCTAGTGAGCCACAGCGCCGGCTGGGAATTCAAATTTTTTAAGAGATTTATTTTATTTATTTGAAAGAGAGTTACAGGGAGCTGGTGCTGTGGAGCAGTGATTTAACACCCTGGCCTGCAGTGCTGGCATCCCATATGGGCACCTATTCCAGACCTGGCTGCTCCACTTCTAATCCAGCTCTCTGCTGTGGCCTGGGAAAGCAGTAGAAGATGGCCCAAGTCCTTGGGCCCCTGCACCCATGTGGGAGACCTAAAAGAAGCTCCTGGCTTCAGATTGGTGCAGTTCTGGCCGTTGCAGCCAATTGGGGGTGAACCATCGGATAGAAGACTTCTTTCTCTCTCTCTGCCTCTCTTCTCTCTGTGTAACTCTGACTTTCGAATAAATAAATAAATAAATAAATCTTTTTTTTTAAAGAGAGAGTTACAGAGAGAGGTAGAGACACACAGAGAGGTCTTCCATCCACTGGTTCACTCCCCAAATTGTGACGGCTGGAGCTGAGCTGATCCGAAGCCAGGAGTCAGGAGCTTCTTTCAGGTCTCCTACATAGGTGCAGGGACCCAAGGATTTGGGCTATCTTCTGCTTCTTTCCCAAGCATATTATCAGGGACTGGATCAGAAGTGGAGCATCTGGAACTCAAACCAGTGCCCACTTCTGGGATGCTGGCACTGCAGGCAGCGGCTTTACCGGCTACGTCACAGTGCAGGCCCCATCTATACAACTTCTATCATGCCTGTATCATTGTTTTAGGGAACAGGATGAGGTATGGTTTTCTGATGTATGCCTAAAATAGAATCAAATAGAAAAAATCTGAGATATTTGTGTTTTGCCAGATTATCAGTAATTTCCTCTGCAAAATGCAGTAATTCTTAACTGGGAAAAACCTATGCAACCTTATGGTTAATGGTATGGGGTATATGTGATAATTAGTAATGAGCACCACTGTCTTCTTGGGGACACAGGGACTGTAACTGGCCTAGGCTCCCTCACCAGATGAGTAGCCTATTTGTACATGTCTGCCTTGAAGAGTAATTCAAAACTGTGTCTCAGAAAGCTGACAAATTATTGTGCATCCAGTGCTCAAAAAAAGTCCCAATCTCAATGTCAGATTCTTATGTGTTAAACTTACTGTATCATCATTGACTATGTGGGTGGGGCTGATCTTATTCTCATAAATTACTCTCTGGGTGCAGAAGCTTGCTATTAAATTCGATTGTTAGGGGGTGGGTGTTTGGCACAGCAGTTAGGTTGTTGTTTGAGACGCCCACATTGGAAGTCAGAGTGCAGAGGTTTGAGTCCTGTCTCTGCTGCCAGTTGCAGCTTCTTGCTTATGTGCACCCTGGATGAAAGAATGTGGTACCTTAAGCAGTCGGATTCCTGCCACAGATGTGAAAAATCTGGACTGATGTTTAACACATAGAAGAAACTACATTCAGACATAACTGTTTGCAGGCTTGGGACGAAAGTCTTTCTGCTATACCATGTGGTTTTTCCAGCATAGAAACAACAGTGACATTTTTACTTTTTTAGAGCATTGGTTTAGTTGACAGGATATTTTTTTTTTATATATAAAATTATTTTATTTGGGAGGCAGAAAGACAGGGAGAAGGAGGGCGGGAGAGAGAAAGAAAGCAAGCACTCTCATCTGCTAATTCACTCCTCAAATGTTCGCAGTGACTAATCCACACTGAGTAGAGGCTGAAGCTGGGGGCTCTAGACACACAATCCAGGTAATGCAGATCTCCCACGAGGGTGGTAGGAACTCAACTGCTTGAGCTATCACCACTGCCTCCTAGAGTCTGCATCAGCAGGGAGCTTGATTCAGGAGCCAGCTGAGAATATAGTAATCTTAACCACTAGGCCAAATGCCCACTCCTGAGATAGAGTATTTTGAATTTCAATTTTAACTTAAAAGTTTAAAAATAATCAAAAGCATTTTAATTGATACATACTGTACATATTTATGGGTTATGTGATGTCTTGATACATGTATACCTTGTATATGTTCAAATCATGGTAAACATCTATCTTCTCAGACATTTATTTTTAACATTTAAGAAATTTAACTTCTAACTTTTTCTCATAACGTCTACCAGAAGTAAGATGACTAGGTTAAAGAAAAATGAATTTATTATTTTGATAAATATGGTCAAATTTGTAAGTTTACACTCCAACCAGCCAGCAATAGAGAAGGGGTATATTGCCAAACTTACTAACTTTGCTAATATGATAGATTAGAAATTGTAGGCACCGGTGCTGTGGTGTAACAGGTAAAGCTGCTTCCTGCAGTGCTGGCATCTTATGTGGGCACCAATTCGATTCCTGGCTACTCTACTTCCGATCCAGCTCTCTGCTGTGGCCTAGAAAAGCAGTGAAAACGGCCCAAGTCCTTGGGCCTCTGCACCCGCATGGGGAACACGGAAGAAGCTCCTAGCTCCTGGCTTCGGATTGGCGCAACACCAGCTGTTGTGGCCACCTGGGGAGTGAACCAGTGGATGGAAGACCCCTCTCTCTCTCTGCCTCTGCCTCTCATGTAACTCTGCCTTTCAAATAAATAAATCTTAAAAAAACAGAAATTGGGCCAGCGCCGCGGCTCACTAGGCTAATCCTCCACCTTGCGGCGCCGGCACACCAGGTTCTAGTCCTGGTCGGGGCACCGGATTCTGTCCCGGTTGCCCCTCTTCCAGGCCAGCTCTCTACTGTGGCCCGGGAGGGCAGTGGAGGATGGCCCAAGTGCTTGGGCCCTGCACCCCATGGGAGACCAGGATAAGTACCTGGCTCCTGCCATCGGATCAGCGTGGTGCGCCAGCCGCAGTGCACTGGCCATTGGAGGGTGAACCAACGGCAAAGGAAGACCTTTCTCTCTGTCTCTCTCCTCACTGTCCATTCTGCCTGTAAAAAAAAAAAGAAACAAAACAGAAATTGTATATCAGTGCAGTTATGAAGTTGAGCATCTTCTCACATATTTAAGGGTTGTTTGTGTGTATATATGTATATATATGCATGTGTGTTGTATTTTCATGTGTGCATATGTGCATTCGCATGATCTAATCATGCCCTTGCTTCTTTTTCTCTTGGATTTGTTCTTATTCCAATTTTAGCATATATATTCAATAAATCATTTGTCTTTTATATGAGTAGCAAACATTTTTCCAAATGTGTCATTTATTTGTCTTTTGACTTTACCTCTGGTGGTCATGTGGTGTCATTTGGTGGTTGCTATGTTTTACCACACAGAAGTCCATTTTATTTACTTACAATTTATTACCATGAAAAGGTTAATTTTATTTACTTAAGTTTTATCACCATGCTAAAGTGAGTGGTACTGTGAACCCTCTTTCTGGGAATATGGTCCTTGGGTCAGACCAAGCCACAAAGATTGATGACCAAAACGCTGCTTTATTACTTCTGACATCTCCCACAATTCCCCTCCTTGGAGAGAGCAGGAATTGACTCACCAATAACTTTCCTCATTAGCCTTCCCTTTCCCAAGCTCAGGGTTTGAAGGAAGAGGAACTGAAACAAGCCAGGAGTTCAGGAAACCATTGTTTTTAATGGGGTTGAAAAGGTAGGAAAGGGATTTGCTGGCAAGATGTTCAGCATTGTATCTCCTTTTTTCTTTTCTTGGCAGGGGTTCATGTACAGAAAGAAAGGAGCCCCAAAGGCTCTCTTCTCAGGCATGGGGTAAATGGGGAGAAGACAGTAGAAGAGGAATGGGAGACCTTTGTCTTTTGCCACAGGGAAGGAGAATTGAGACACAGAATACTGGGAGAGACATTAATCACCTTATATCTGTGAGGGTTGACTAATACTGCACTTCCCTGGGTATTTACAGATCACAAGGGAAACAGAGTTATAGACAAGGAAAGATCAGGGGCTCAGCAGTGAAGCAACCTGTAAAACTGGGTTGATCCCTGGTAATTTAAACCATACCCTCAATGCCCCCTCACTCTCTGGCTTTGACCTCTGTCTTCGATGTGTTGCCCTCCTGCCTGGTCACTGTTTCTACTTTTTCCGCCCAATCTGTGCCATCAGGTGGGCATTGGCAGCTGCCTTGGCTTGCAAGTTCTTTGCCTTGGCAATGTTGAAGAGGATGTTCATGATGTTGGTGGGAACGTCGAGGGACAGAGTGAACTTGGTGTGCCGGTCACTCTTGGCTTTGTCTTGGTATACCTTCCCCCGGAGCTGTGCTTGGGACAGGTATTTGTATCGAATGCTTCCAGCTCCACTGCTGCCTCCAGAGCCTGGGGAAGTCCTTTTCTCTTTGTCTTGTTTTTCCTCTCTCTCCTTCTCTTCCTCTCCTGAGGATGGACCTTGGCTGGGCAGGTAGAGGAAGCTCCTCTTGCTCAGCAGGGATACAGCCTCCAACTGGCTCTTCTTGGCCTCAGACAGGGCTGTGTTGAGGCAGCTGAAGATGGGCTTGTCTTTGTAGAACTTATGGGAGAGGCCTGTTCTTGGGCCTGCTGGGAGCAGCAGCAGCAGCAGCAGGAAGTGAGCAGGCCTCAGCATCTCTCCCTGCAGTGGAAAAGAGGGGCACGGGGAGGTGATATGAGAGGTGACATAGAGTTTGAAAGGACATGGAAGGACACCCAAAGGGTGTTGTTGATTTCTACTATGGGGGTTCCCAGAGTATAGTGCCCAGATCAGTAGCCTCAGCATCATCTGGGAATTTGTTAGAGATGTAAGTAATTATCTGGTCTTGTTCAGAACTACTGCGGCATAGCAATCTGTGTTTCAACAAACTTTCCTTGATTTTGACGATCTTTAAAGTTTGAGACCCCCTAAGTCTACGAGTATATGGGTTTTATATAATTCAGCTATGTAGGCAGCCACTGGCCCTGTAAGTGAACAACAAATATGGCAAGTAGGCATTTAGCAGCCTAACTGGGTTAATTAGAATGGCCACATGAATTTTTATTCATGTCATCATTAGGAAGGCAGATTAAATATATCCACATGGCTTAAGCAGTATGGTGGGTATTTGCTCATTGCTTCTAAGGCAGATCTCTAAGGCTAATTTCCTGGTAAGTTATTCCTAGTTTCTTAAGAATAACCAGGCTTATTAGTTTGGTTGATTTTATGAGACCTAAGTCAGCAAAATGTCAGCAGGAAGCCTAGCAACTCCCAGGGAGGCCTGGAGCCTCCATCCTAAGACAGTCACCTCTGATCACATGTGTGTGTTCTTGTTTGCCTCCCAGACTTGAGTGAGGCTGAGGGTCTCAGGAGCAGTCAGCCGAAACTCTTATTTTAGGACATGCTCCACCTAGAGAGGCCTCATACCTTCTTCAGGTGCCTGTTCATTGGTATTTCCAAATTCTGGGTGAGATGTGCAATTGTCCAAAATACAAGACCTTGATGGGTATGAAAGGATTATATTTTCAAAGTGACCACTTGAATCCATTCTTTCACTATTTTATAAAAGGAAACAATTAAGTCTTATTGTATGAAACATGCTGGCAATGCAAACACCCAGAATAATGGTCCTTCTGTAACTCAGACTGTTAGGACCTCAAGCCATCGCATATATTTGTTGGTCTAGCAACCATCAATAGCATCAGTTATGACTTCAAGATGCTTTCTCCCAAGGAAGAGGACTAATGCTGAGTCACCCATGTCCTCCTGCCCAGTCTCCTTTGATGTAAAAGCAGACAGATGTATGTGCCAGAAGGTCATCAGAATTAGGATTGTCTGTGGTCATTAACTTTTTTAAGTTTTTCTCTCTCTCTCTCTCTTTTTTTTTTTTTGACAGGCAGAGTGGACAGTGAGAAAGAGAGAGACAGAGAGAAAGGTCTTCCTTTGCCGTTGGTTCACCCTCCAATGGCCACCACGGCCTTAGCGCTGCGACCGGTGCACCGTGCTGATCCGATGGCAGGAGCCAGGTACTTATCCTGGTCTCCCATGGGGTACAGGGCCCAAGGACTTGGGCCATCCTCCACTGCACTCCCTGGCCACAGCAGAGAGCTGGCCTGGAAGAGGGGCAACTGGGACAGAATCCGGCGCCCCGACCGGGACTAGAACCTGGTGTGCCGGCGCTGCAAGGGAGGATTAGCCTAGTGAGCCGTGGTGCCGGCCTGTGATCATTATTACTTAGGGAAATTGTGAGGCAGGTAGAGTTTACTTCTTGTGCCCTGGAATTAAACTCACCCTGTACCCCAGTCCCCTTTGCCTCATCTGTGGGCACACACAGCTCTTAAATAAAGACATGACACTAATTTACTTCATTTGCATCCTTGATCATGCATGAGAAAAAAAAGGGAGGTCAAAATTTCCAGAGTTTCATCCTCCTAGGATATACATAGCTGATGTCCAGTATAGTATGACATATGCTTGTTCCCAGGCTGCACCATCAGAATGAATCTGCTCCTGGACTGTCATATGGGGTACCTGTGAACAGTGGAGTCTTTTGCCACACTGTGTTGCATTACTTGGATTTGGAGTTTATTTTATTAGCCAAGATAACACTTGGCTTCTACAAAAGGAGCAAGAAATATGTGGTTAACTATGACACTTGGGGTAGTTATTGTCTTATGGCATCTTTTTTTTTTTAAGTAAGTATGAACAATTGTATAAATAAATCAACAGGGAGATTCTCCCAGGCATTCAGCAGTGTGAAGCTGGGACTGGGATTTCTACAGTGACAGCACAGAGTAGAGCCAGCCAAGTTGAGATGACAACAGAAACCTGAGTTCCAGCCCCAGCTCTTTAGCTCACTATCACTTTGATCTGGACCTGGATATTTCCTATAACATTAGTGGGATTGGACCTTTCAGACTTCCAGTGGGAAGCCCTTCCAGACTTCCTTGCCTAAGGAACCAGATGGTGGAATCGGAATTGGCCCTTAAACTGAGCCTCCCCTGAAAGACGATCCTGCAAATTCCGGCTCTTTCACTTACCTTGGAAACACACACAAACATACACATCTACACAAACATAAGAGGAGTGTTAAAAACATTTGTGGAAAATAAAATGTTTATGAAAAAACTATGAATGGATTTCAAATTTTTTTTGCAACAAAATAAACTTATCTTTAATTCTATTTTTCTGCGAATGTCTTGAGGTACCCTCATCTATACAAATACATATGTATACAAATACACACTGCACATTTACTCATATACAAAGCTCTACACACCTCACATACACATATCTCATGTATATCACACACATTAACACTTCATGACATATATACCTCAAACTCATGCACATATACACACATCACACACAGACACTCATACATACACTTCACAATACATGACTCACATAAACATATACTTCACATGTACATAACTCACATAGATCTACACACACATAAAATCCAGTTAACATGTACACATTTCATGTACACCTCAACATATATGTACACACATATAAACATTTAAGACATAAAACTTCACAGACATGTACACATAATGTATGCATAGGCATACTTTCACATATGTATATACAAAAACTTACATATACTTCAGACATATACAAATGGACACACAACCATATACACATTTTACACAATATACACATAAACACAAGTACATGCACACACTTTCCACACACACATAAAGTGTTGATGTGTATATGTACCCATTTATGCACACATCTCATGTACACAAAATACATATATATGTATACACACATGGACACACATACACACATGTGTGCCTTTGCTTGACAAGTTTCCTGTGGCAGCTGCTGCTTTCCTTAGCCTTCCCCCTTGTATCAGCTTTCTTATTTTAAATGTTTTCCCTAGAAACCAGGGTTTGTTTTATTTGTTTTTCTTTTGTTTTGCCTTACAAAAGTTTGCAGCTTATTTTATCTAACATTTTTCATAATATTTTATAAAAAAATTCACCCTTCTTGCTTTAAGTAATTCAATATGTACACTAGCCAGATGTGGACATGCTATGTCATGCTGTGAGAACAATGAAATCTTTGGAGTTACACAGATTTATGCTCGAATTCCATCTTCATCTTTGTTTGTCTGAGGACCTTGGGTAGATTCCTTAAGCTCTGAGAAATTCTGTTTCCTGTGCTGATAAACGGGTTTACAATAAATACTTCATAAAGGTTAAGTGAAAGATTAAATTAAAAATGTCCGTCAGTGAAAGCTGTTTGTTTAAGCAGACACTTAATGAAGGCTGGTTTATGCTTATTTATACATAAATATAATAATCTCCAGGTCCTACTAGAAGGTTTGTTCTGCACATAATCTTTTCAAATGTGCAATTTACACACTCTCTCTCTCTCACACACACACATGCATGTCAGATAGTTTGAGCCAGCAATTTGTTTCTGCAGATCAGTATCCTTGATTGTGTTGTACCTCTTGATTATAGTTTTTGGCTATACCACCCTCTCATGCACCCAAACTACACTGGTGAGCTTTGCCTTTAACTTAGTGTGAGTGTTCCCTAACTCAGAGAACTGCAGAATCCTGTGAAGGAATTGTTCAAACACAGAATAGGGAGTCCTATCCAGAGAGAGTTTCTGGTTCAGTGATTTGACTACAGGGCCTGGGAACTTGCACTTCCCACAGGGGCCCAGGTAATACTGCTGCTGTGGGTCTGTGGACCATACTTGGACAACTGCTTTTCCATGAGTTCCAAGCACCCCTATTCTCCTTAGAATGCAGGCCGGACCTCCTGGAGAATACTTTACAGGGTGGATTGACTGTCCTTCAGAAAATGGGCTTGTTCTTCTTTTAAACATTGCATCCAACACCACACAAATGGCTTTATTTCGTACTAAGGAAATAGTACGAAGTACTATTAAATAGCTAGCTGTTTATACATAAATGAAGTAAAGATGGACGTTTTAGCTCTCTTATAACTCGAAGGCATCTTAATGCTTGGGAGCAGTGTTGAATGATTTGTTAACTCTGAATTAATTAAAACCAGTTCAGAAAGGGTTAATGCTGGTAGCAAATCTGTTCCTTTGTCCCCTTGTTCCATTCAAAGAGCAGCTTCAGACTGCCCCTCCCACTAATCAGCTCAGGCCTAAATGCCGCCCCCACCCCCCTACCGGGTCTCACTGTTTTCCTGTGTGAGAGCAGCAAATTCAGTTTGGGAGTCTTTGATTTCTTTATCCTTGTACTTTGGAAAGCAGGAGGCCCCTCTACAAAAAAGCCTGGAAGAATGAAATGATTTCTCAGTAAAGGTTGCCTGGGCACTGAGTGAGCCTAAGTTAAAGAAGGAGGGTTTGAGCCGGCGCCGTGGCTCAATAGGCTAATCCTCCACCTTGCGGCGCCGGCACACCGGGTTCTAGTCCCGGTTGGGGCGCCGGATTCTGTCCCGGTTGCCCCTCTTCCAGGCCAGCTCTCTGCTATGGCCAGGGAGTGCAGTGGAGGATGGCCCAGGTGCTTGGGCCCTGCACCCCATGGGAGACCAGGAAAAGCACCTGGCTCCTGGCTCCTGCCAGGATCAGCGCGGTGCGCCGGCTGCAGCGGCGGCCATTGGAGGGTGAACCAGCGGCAAAAGGAAGACCTTTCTCTCTGTCTCTCTCTCTCACTGTCCACTCTGCCTGTCAAAAAAAAAAAAAAAAAAAAAAAAAAAAAAAAAAAAGAAGGAGGGTTTGGAGGTGCAGCCTTGGAGCTGTCTGGAGGTGCAGCCTTGGAGCTGTCCTCCCATCCCCCACTTTGTAGGGTTTCTCCATTTCCTCCTCACCAAAACTGTTGCCACAAAACCCAAAGCACCAGACAAAATCATATTCCCCTCTCCCCAGAACCCTCCCTTCCTTCCCAGGACATTCTGCCTTCAGCCTCAATCTCCTGCAATTTTATACAAGAATTGTTGAGAATTCCAAATGCATTTAGTGTCCAAGTCCATATTTCTGTCCTAGAAATTATCTATATTTCTCTTTCTGACCACACTGGCTGCCCTTTTAGTTTTTTTTTTTTTTACACCTGAATTTATCTGCCCATATATCCCCCACTCTTTAAAGACCCAGGAACACTTTGAGGGTTGCATTTCTTTGTAGTTTCCATTTCAGCTACAATGTGGAAACATTTCATTATGGGCAGATTTTCCCTGTGTGTCATTTTGTTCCTTAGTGGTGCCATTTGAGAGGCTAGGGAGGGGCCGAGGTGGTCAATGATGTCTTATACTGAATGACAGACTCAATAAAGATTTGTCAAATGAACTAAAGTTAGATTAGTATTCCAGGCACTTAATTAAACCAATTCATTTTCCAAAAACAAAGCAATCTCTTTTAAATTTTCTTCATGGCTATATATTCTCTCTGCAAATGCATAGTTTTGCAGATTACAGAGGGAAAAATCCTTTAAAAGGCTTTTTTTTGTTTTGTGCTTTATTTTGAACTCATACATCTATATCTAGAGTTATAAAAGGATTTCTGAATATGAGACAGACTTCGTAAGAACTTCCTACAGTTTTCCTGGGAAAAAATACAGGTTTTTCCATGCAGTGGGCTGCCAAAGGATATAGCCTCCTGGAAAAGTGACTGAACTCAAGTCCATTACAAAAGCAATCCATGGAGGGTATGGAGGAGGTGATCTCTTTTTACTTTTTGTTTACTTTTCCCCAATTTTTTTGGCGGACAAACTCTTTAAAAATATTTTACCCTCTTGCTTTTCAAATCTCATGTTGCCCATTAGGGGAAGACATTGTATTTGTAGAGAGTACCTAAAGTGTCTAAACCATCTACAAAGTGTTCCTGTGAGCAAGTGCTGTGCAGGGGTTCTGCCACATATGCCTGAAGCTTAGCAAAACCTCCCTCTATATCTGCAAGCCCTTGGCTCTAGCATGGGCAGGATTGTGGGGGTTTTGGATAGTGTCCCCTTGTCCTCAGCATTGATGCAGAGTTATAAAGCAAAGACCACTCACCAGAATCATGAATTGTACATGACAGGGATGCCTCATGCTGATCTTACTTTTAGATTTTTTCTAAAATATAAGGGCTTTTTGCCATCCTCGATATTTTACCATCAAAGTGAGTGGCTGAAGGATGGAAGGCAGATTCAGTTATCTTTTTGGGACTTTTCATTTTAGGATTTGTTTCAGGTTTGCAGGATACACAAAAAGAAACTTTCCACACAGAAAAGTTGTGCTTGACTCCTCACATAGCCTAATTCCTTAGCAAGTTACTCCTGTTCATTCTTGGGACTCTTTTACCATACTCCCCAGTGAATCAACACAGAGGTTTAATATTTCCTAATACCTGCCATGGAAACTGAGCACTCTAGTTATGTTTAAGGGACAAATCTTTATACCAATATTTGTCTCTTTGAATGCCTGAAACTCAACCATTCCTTTGAATTATTATTATAGTAGTGTCTTTTGATGGTTCTTTAAAGAGCTATAGTTATTTCTGAAAACTGTGACAGAGTTCAGCCTAAAATGTGAGGCAATGAGGAGCAGCCCAGACTAAAATTCAGAGCACCTGCTAGGGAGAGGGGAAAAAAAAGTAGGACAGAAAAGTCAGGAGGCAAATGGCACAGATTCCACTCTTTTGCCAAGTGTGGCAACAATGAAGGCAGAGCTATTTTCTGAGTGGCCCAGTTTTAACTAAAAAATGAACCATTGAAAAACATTTTGTGAAGCCATGGCTGCAGATCCTAGGGGACCCTTAAGCACTTAAAATATTATAGAAATCAGCTGTTTCAAATTTCTTTTTTAGATTTGTGGCAGGGTTTATGTGGAACACATACAAACATAAACACTGAGGGTTTATGCATCAGAGGAATATCCCTTGAAGAAGTAGGAACACCTAGGAGAAAGTTGGCATGCTCTGGACACCCTAGTCATTATAGGATCTTATTCAATCTGGTCTCAGAAGTGCCCCCCCACCTCCTTTCTTTTATTCCTGCATAGCTATGTTAAGGGAGAAAATGGCAAACAAGATTTCTCAGAAAACTTGAACATCATAATATAAGCATCAAACATTCATCTTTACCATTCGTCCCTTTACAGTTAGCACTTAGCCCCTGTAAATATCTGACTCCTCTTCCTACCCACCCCACAGTGTGGCAAAGAAAGGACTCTGGGCTTATAAGGCAGAGGACCTGGGTTCCAACATTTCCTCACTTACAGCTTGCCTTGCGTGAGTCACTTACCCTCTCTGTTCCAGTTGCTGAATCCTAAAAAGAAGGCATTATCTCCCAGGTGTATCACAGAATGAAAGGAGATAAGGGTTAATGACTGGCACATGGTAAACATACAAGTTCAAATATCCTCACGGCTTTGCTGTGGGATGATGTCTTGGAGTTTCTGTTTTTCCCAGAATCCCCACCCCATCCTCAGTTTGGAGACTGTCACCAAGCACTGCCTTTCATGTTCACAACTGAACTCTGTTCAGAAACAGTAGATTTGTATGAACACATTCTGCTTCTGTTCTATCATCTTTTGCAAAGCAGATCTCTCTATACCAACAAGGGGAGGATGAAACTTCCCTCTTTGGGACCAATTTATGTCGATTAAAAATACAGGGACTTCAGTACTCACTCCCCTAGGTGCCTACTCAGGATGCTAACAACACTTACCCCCCACACCTGTCTGATACCCAGCACCTCCTGCCCCACTCAGAGCAAATTCGTTTATCCTTCATAAACCAGTCCCCAACCACAATCCTACCCGTGAGTGGACTTTACTCTGGAGTGGAAATGCTCAGGAAGGCTGGCACAGCTTCAAGGTCAGGAGGTCTGCCCCAGGCACATCACCTTGAACTTCTGCAGGCTCTGGGGTCGCTGGCTCCTTCTTCTCCTGTATTGTTAGTAAGTGGGCTGTGATATTCCTTCTCTATGGAAACCGCTTCACTCCCCTGTGTATATATATAAAAGTGACAGATCACAGGGTGGATCGTAATTCCAAACGTAGTATCTACACTGGGATGAGATTTCATTTAAAATACAACCAGAACCAGCTGTTGACGTCATGCAGATGACAGGTGCTCCATAGCCTTGACCCCTCCTACTGCCCTCCCCTCCTATCACCTCCCAATTCCCTTCCTGCCCTTAGCCAATTGCTTCATTGATAAAACAAACAAACAGATAAACAAAACTGCACCTCACTGGTAAACTAAGATGTGGTGTCTGACTAATTTCAGCCTTATTTACATCCCTCTCACTGTAACCCTCCTTTGGGAAATCTGAATACAGGAGTTTCTTTGCAAGTGGAGATGATTTGAAGTGTATCTTTGTTCTGCCATTTTTGTGAGTTCTGACTGAGCAGTGTTATCTGTGCCTTGTTATGATTGTGCTTGTCATATGCTCTGTGCCTAGAGCTTTTAATGGAAAAATCACCTGAATTTCACTGGTTTATGCATTTCTTATTCATTGAGTACCTACTGTGTGCCAGGTACTGCCAGGACTCTCAGGGTTTCAGAGAGAAGTCAGTGGTGGTGTCTGTTCAGACAGGGCACTCACAGTTTAGAAAGACAGGCCGGCACTTTGGCACGTTAGGTTAAGCGTGGGCCTGTGGGTTGGCATCCTATATGGGCACCTGTTTGAGTCCCAGCTGCTCTACTTCCAGTCTGGCTCCCTGCTGATTGCCTGGGAAAGCAGAGGAGGATTGCCCAAAGTCCTTGGGCCCCTGTACCCATGTGGGAGACCTAGAAGAAGCTTCTGGCTCTTGGCTTCAGATTGGTCCAGTTGTGGCCATTTGGGGAGTGAACCAGGGGATGGAAGATCTATCTCTGTCTCCCCCTTCTCTGTCTGTAACTGCCTCTCAAGTAAATATTTTTTTAAAAGAACGATAGGCTAACATTGAATCTATTTCCCTGTGGCAATAAATGCTGCAGTACACAGGAAGTAACACTGTCCACCTCAAGACAGGTACACCTTTGTCAGGAGAGGAGAGAAGCAGAAGGGACATCACCAAAAAGGATAGATTAATGTGGACAGAGCCAAGGAAGAGAGGGACTAGGGGGAAGGAAGACAACCAGAAAGGAGGTGGGCAGTGGAGGGTTAGGAGCTGGTCCACACGGAGGCATGCCCTGATGGATGGCCTAGGGAGCTTGGATTTTACTCTATAGGGAGATGTGAAGTACTTCAGCCAGGTGACCCCTTAGTTAACAGATGAGGAAACTGAGGCTGTGAGAAGTGACTTACCAGGACCACACAGGCCTAGGGTGACTGAGTTAGGGTGAGAACCAGCCCTCACACTGGGCCTTGTTGCTTTCTATATCCACCTTGAACTTTGGGCTGAGGCAGTAATGAGGGGCAGTGCAGGAGAGCTGGGGCTCCCCAGGCCTTTGAGCAAGACCTCAGCCCCCCTCACAGACAGCTGATCTTAGCTCCCAAAATTTTTCTAGATGAGGTCAGTGGATTTCTAGAGAGGTCAGTGGACTTCTGAGGTTATCAGAGCTCTTGAAAGCCATGAGTGTTTTGGGAGTCATATGGAAAGCCATTGTGGAGGGATAACCCCCATCCAAGTTTCAGCCTCTTTCTAGAGATACAAATGGGACCTCAATCTGTTTCTTTATCTGCGGCTGTCTGGGCTGGGATATTTTTGAGATTCACAGCAACGTGAAACTAAATGTGTTTTAATACAAATCCATTACTTTGTTCATTTGTTCACGTATTCCAGACTTTGAGTTTTTGTTTTAGATTTTTTTCTACCTCATGTAATTCAACAGTGATAGGATTTATGTAGGATGAGAGGTAGATAATTGGAAATCTGAGTTTAATGCCCTTCTCTGTCTTTATGAGTTCTGATGTGTGAGGACAGGCTGTCTTGGATGGTGCCTGCTGAGCAGGATTTCTCAATCTTGGCACAGTTGACATTTGGGCCATGCATTTCCTGGTTTGGGGAACACCCTGAGCATTGTGGGATGTTCAACAGCATCCCTGAACTTCACCCACTAGAAACTTGTAACTCCCTCTCCCCCAACTTTGAGACAGCCAGGATTGTTTCCAGCCATGTGTCATGCGGGCAGAATTGCCCGCAACGAAGAATCACTGCTCTGGAGTATGGGGTGTAAAGAGAGACAATAAATCTTGGCTTCTTAGGAATCTGTCCTATTTCCTCTTAACTTCCTGGAAACCTCCCTCTTCTAGGCCAGATCTCCTTGGGACTAATGTGTCTTAGTCCCCTGAGCCCTGTGTCCTCTCACCCACACAGGGCAAGTTCATCTCTTCCCACTAATCCTGCCAGGGTGGGCTCTTGGGGTTGGCCACTGACTCTCACCATTCTGGACAGTTCCATTCAGAGTACCTCATAGATCTGGGCAGCAAGAAAGGTGCCAATTTAAGTGTCTTTTTCTCAGAAATTCAAACCTTAAGAAGTGGAACATTCAGTTTGCAACCTGAAAGCTGCTTCTGCTTGCATTTGGTGGAGGAGCATCTTGGACAGCAAGAGGATGGTTAGCGAGCAAGATCCCAGTGGTGTCATTTCCCGCAAATAATGATTTCCCTCCACACCTATTGCTAAAGTGTAAATGTGTATGCTGCAGTGTTTGCGCTTCTCTCTGGCCTTGGTGAGCCATTGGTATCTTTTATGAACTCAGCAGCAACACCTGGAAGGTTATTTAAGGCGGTAGATACTCTAGAGAGTGTGTGTGGGGACACAGTGAGAAGAATGGGTGGATCAACTTATTATATTAATAGTGCCCAATTCTCCATGCTGTTGAAGCACTTTAATATAATAACATAATTATTTTTTCAATAACTGATCTTGGCAGTGAAAGAAAAGGATAGAATAAAGAAGTTAAGGTAATAGCAAGAAAAACTTGATTTATAGGGGGTTTCAGCTTGGAACAAAAGTAGTTTCCATTTTGGCTTTTGTTGATAGTTTGGTTATTTGATTCTGTCACTAAAATTCTTGAGTTCTCTGTTTCCTGTTTCATAAACAGTAGATTGATTTATCTTCCCTATTTCTTAAAACAAGGTTGATGTTAAGATAATATTACAATGGCTTGACAAAATTTTGGACGAGTACAGAATATTATGGTCATCTTTTTCATTTAGTTCTCCCTAATTTCCCTGACAAATGTTGGATTTTCTTGACTTCTTGCTTTTAGAAGGGGATACATCAATCTCCTATTGTGTTTGTGATTGGTCAATTTCTTCTTGTAAGTCTGTCCACTTCCACTTCATACAGTTGTAGGGTTAGGTATATATAAATGATTCCTTTTTATCATTTTGCTGTAAGCCTCTTTATCTCAATTAGTGCTTATTGTCTTAATGTATTTAAGACCTACTGCGCTTTGTAGTAACTTTTGCAGACACTGCTCCTATTTTTGAAAATTTTGTTGATTTATTTGAAAGGCAGAGACAGAGAGAGCTTCCATTCACTGGTTAATGCCCTGAAATGCCTGCCGTGACTGGAACTGGGCCAGACTAAAACCAGAAGCTGGGCACTCAATCCACACCTCTAGATGTGTGTGGCAGGAACTCAGCTACAACTCAACATCACTGTACTCCATAGATTGTATTAATGGGAAGTTAGAATTAAAAGCTGAAGCTGGGAGTCAAAAATAGGTACTCTTATGTGGGATATGGGCATTCTAACCAGAATCTTAACTGCTAAGCGAAATGCCCAATCCAGTTATATAAACTTTTTGGATGTGTATTTGACATAAGGAATTTTAAAATTAATCAGTATGGCTGCCCTCTTGAACAATAAAAGGATCTTAGACCAATTAATTGTGATATTCTCCTTCCTTTTTATATGTTATTACTGTCTAATATTTTAGGTTCATCTTAATTTCATTCTGCTTGGGTATTCATTACACCAACCAAATTAGGCATTCATATGATTATTTGTAATCAGTGCTTGTTTAGATTTGACCATATCATTTTCAATTTCTTTGCAGACACTGCTCCTTGAACCCTACACCTTCCTTCAGTGTTCAATTTCTGTCTTGCTGAAGAACTTCCCTTATAATTCAGGAAGCTCATAAATCATAAACCTTTCCAACATCTGAATATGTCTTTATTTTGTCCTCCCTCTTTTGAGATAATTTATCTGGCAATGCAATTCTAGATAACAGACATTTTCCCTTCATATAGGGAAGATATTATTCTACTGTCCTCTCTTTTCAATTGTTCCTGTAGAGTTTTCTGTAGGTCTACGAATTGTCCCCATTGAGATAATTCAGTTTATTATCGGGTGCTTTTGATGTCATCTTCTTTTTCTCTTTGGGGCTCTGTAGTTTTACAATAACGTTTTACTTTCTCCTGTTTAGGACTTACTGTATTTCTTAAATCTGATGCTTTATTAATATATTAATTCTGGAAATCCCGTTATCTCTTTCTTTTTTTAATTTTTTATTTTTTGGACAGGCAGAGTGGACAGTGAGAGAGAGAGAGAGACAAAGAGAAAGGTCTTCCTTTACCGTTGGTTCACCCTCCAATGGCTGCAGCGGCGGCGTGCTGTGGCCGGCGCACCGCGCTGATCGGAAGCCAGGAGCCAAGTGCTTCCCTCCTGTTCTCCCATGTGGGTGCAGGGCTCAAGCACTTGGGCCATCCTCCACTGCACTCCTGGACCACAGCAGAGAGTTGGACTGGAAGAGGGGCAATTGGGATAGAATCCAGCACCCTGACCGGGACTAGAACCCTGTGTGCCGGCGCCGCAGGCAGAGGATTAGCTATTGAGCTGCGGTGGCGGCACGTTATCTATTTCAATATTGCCTCTTCCTCATTCTGTACTATATTCCCTGGGCATTTCTGTTAGATAGATATATCTGTGGTAGTTTTATGATGTGCCAATTTTGCTAAACTGAATATGCTTCCCAGAACTACCTTTTATAATTCTGGTTAGGAGTTGATCAGAACTACTAAGAGAAATTATTGGTCAGCACCGCGGCCCACTAGGCTAATCCTCCGCCTGTCCGTTGGGGCGCCGGATTCTGTCCCGGTTGCTCCTCTTCCAGTCCAGCTCTCTGCTGTGGCCTGGGAAGGCAGTGGAGGATGGCCCAGGTCCCTGGGCCCTGCACCCGCATGGAAGACCAGGAGGAAGCACCTGGCTCCTGATGGGCGCAGCGCACCATCCATTGGGGCCATTTGGGGAGTGAACCAACGGAAGGAAGACCTTTCTCTCTGTCTCTCTCTCTAACTCTGTCTGTCCAAAAAAAAATAATAATAATAAAGAAAGAAAGAAAGAAAGAAAGAAAGAAAGAAAGAAATTATTGTGATGCTGGGAGAGTTGAAGGAGAGACATGGACACATGGACCCAGATACTGTACAAGCCAAAAAGTGGCCCTGACTGGTATGGTGGATTTGTCATTGTTTTTCTTTAAGTATCTTTAATTCTTGTTCACTTATCTAATTTATTTTGGTTCTTTGTGTTATATACTGTTACACTAGTTCACTAGTTTTTCTATAACTCTTCTAATGAATTGTTTGCTTATATCTTATTCTAGAGGTTTATATTTTATTTATTTTTTATTTCAAGAAATCTTATTTAATTAAAAAATTCAAGGTCAGCGCTGTGGTGTAGTAGGTGTAGTAGGCTAAGCCTCCACCTGTGGTGTCGGCATCCCATATGGATGCCAGTTTGATTCTTGGCTGCTCCATTTCTGATCTAGCTCCCTGCTGATGACCTGGGAAAGCAGTAGAATATGGCCCAAGTGCTTGGGCCCCTATATCCATGTGGAAGACTTGGAAAAAGCTCCTGGCTCCTGGCTTTGAATCAGCCCAGCTCAGGCTGTTGCAGTCATCTAGGGAGTGAACCAGTGGATGGAAGAACTTTCTGTCTCTACCTATCTCTGTCTGTAACTCTATCTCTGAAGTAAATAAATAAAAATCTTATAAAAAATTCAAGAAATATTATTTACTTAAAACATTTACAAGTCTGTTTTAAAAATATATCTCTTTATTTCAGGTGATATCAACACCTCTTGTCTGCCCTTTAAATAGTTTATAGTTTATAAATGTGTGCATTTTATGATCTTTTCTAGGTTGTCTTATCCAAAATTCTTGAGATTTTAGTCCTTCAATTATTTTTGTGAACTATCATTCATATTGTTTCTTTAAATTTTTTATTCTTTCATTTTAGATTTTTATTTTTTATTTATTTGAAAGGGCAGAGTTACAGAGAGAGGAGGAGGAGGAGTAAGAGGAGGAGGAGGAGGAGGAGGAGGAGGAGGAGAAGAGAGAGAGATATCTTCTATCCACTGGTTCACTCCCCAAATGGCTACAATGGCCAGGGCTGGGCCAGACTAATGCTAGGAGCCTGGAGCTTCTTCTAGGTCTCCTATATGGATGCAGAGGCCCAAGCACTTGGGCCATCTTCTGCTGCTTTCTCAGGTGCATTAGCAGGGAGTAGGATTGGAAGTGGAGCAATTGGGTCTCGAACCACTGCCTATGAGGGATGCTGGCATTGCAGGCAGAGGCTTAGTCTTCTATGCCACAATGCTGGCCTTTGTTTATTTATTAATTTGGTGTGTTTACTCATCTTCAGAACTTTAATTGTAGAAATGCATTCGTTTGTTTCTTCTAGTTATCTTGGAAGTATAAGAGGCTTAGGACCAGTTTTTTTTTTTTTTTTTAAGTTTCTTAGTTTTGGAATTTTTGGACCATATAGATTGTGATTAAATTTGAACTTTAATCCTGAGAAAGACAACTGACAACTGAGGTTTCAGTTTCTTGTATGAGGGGCCAGCACTATGACATAGCAGGTAAAGCTGCCACCTGCAGTGCTGGCATCCCATATTGGGAGCCAGTTTGAGTCCTGGCTGCTCCACTTCCCATCCAGCTCTCTGCTATGGCCTGGAAAAGCAGTGGAAGATGGCCCAAGTCCTTGGGCCCCTGTACCCACATGGGAGACCCTGAAGAAGCTCCTGGCTCCTGGCTCCTGGCTTCGGATCGACGCAGCTCTGGCCATGGCGGCCAACTGGGGAGTGAATCAGTGGATGGAAGACCTCTCTCTCTTTTTCTCTGCCTCTGTCTTTCTGTAACTCTGCCTTTCAAATAAATTATAAATCTAAAAAAAATTCTTCTATGAAGTTTTTTTTTAAATTAGGTAGTAAAAATTTTCTCTGTGCCAATGGTGAATTTTTTTTTAGTCCTTGTCTTATGAAGGTTTTTCTCCTATGAAGAGCTTTGTGCAGGAGTCTCAGTTCTAACTGCATGGGCCCAGGACCCTCTCCTCTGGCCATAGGTAGATGTTTAAACCAATATCCTTGAATACCAGAACCAATAAACAAACTGACTCTGCCAAATTCTGTTGTGGGTGATCTACTGCTAGTTGTTGAGGATCTTTGGGCCTAAGATTCCTCATCAGCAGAAGTGAGGATAATTATTCCTAGCATAATGGGTTATTATGAGGATTAAATAAAATAACATATGTTATTACCTAGTCCAGGACCTCGCCTGAGAAAAATGCTTAAATGAGGTCAATTTCCTCTCTCTGTTCTTGGTAGTTGAAATAAAGTGTATTAACTTATGCAAATTGTGCTCCAGTGTAGGAGAGAACCCATCTCCTCGTACCCTTGCCAGCTTTGATATTAAAACAAATATTAAAATATTTTCTCATTTGTTTTACTTAGATTTTTCTTTGTTAATGAAGTGAAACATTTTTTCAGACCCTATTGATGGTAATCTAAAATTTTTCTGAAATGATTTCATTAAGGATCCGAAAAAATTCTTGTAAATTTTAATCCAATCATTTATTTTCTCTGAATTCATGTAAAAAATAGAGATAAGGATTGAAATGATGATTAAGAATCTGCGATGTGCCCAGGAATCTTCATTTTAAAGATCAGGTTAAAATGACTAACTTATTAAATCTAAGTTAAATTGGAATGTTATTTTCACCATCTAGGAAGGGAGGGCTGGGCAATGTGGTTGGGTTCAACCTGTGTCACTGCGGTCTCTTGACTGTGATGCCTTCTCCTTGAGGGGCCCTTTGAATCTTTCTATTCTCATTGTCTTCTCCATATCTCTTCTCCCTCTTATCTACCACTCCCTTTTAACTTGGTGAAATTTCTTAGTGCATTGGGTTGGAGAGTGAACCAATGGAAGGAAGACCTTCTCTTTGTCTCTGTCTCTCTCACTGTCTATAACTCTACCTGTCAAATAATAAAAAGTAAAAAAAGAAAAGCTCTAGATATTAGGCTAATGAAAATGTAAAGCTCTTTGTTTTTGAGAATGCTGCTGGAGGACTATGTATTCAGAGGTGTTTGTGTGTGTGTGTGTTGTTGGGGGGTCTATATGAAATGACGTTGATAAACTGGAGCTTGACTTGAAGATGATGAACAAAATGATGAAGGACCTGAAACCTGATGCAGTGCAAAAGAAACTCTAAAGATTTTGTCTGAAGAAGAGATGATAGAGATGAGAAATGTGAGATGATATTAAAAGAACTTCATTTGCAAGAGGGATTCATTTTTTTTTTGTAACTACAACTTAATTTTTTTCATATTTATTTGAGAGGCAGACATGCACACACACACACACACACAGAGGAGAGAGAGATGGCTTTCACCTTCTGGGTCATTCACCAAAGTCTCAGAACAGCCAGGGTTGGTCCTGGGTTGAAACCGGTAGCTGGGAACCAAATCCATGTTTCCTGTTAGGGTTCCAGGGACCCAATTACTGAACCATCCCTGCTGCCTTCCAGGGTCTGCATTAGTAGGAAGCTGGAGTTGGGAGTGGAGTTATGTGCTGAAACCTGGCACTCTGATATGGGATGTGGGTGTCTCAGCAGATGTATTAATTGTTAGGCCAATCACCTACTGTATATATAAAGTCCAGATACTAGAAATTTTTTTTTTAAATTTATTTGACAGAGTTAGTCAGTGAGACCGAGACAGACAGAAAGGTCTTCCTTCTGTTGGTTCACCCCCAAATGACTGCCACGGCTGGAGCTATGCCGATCTGAAGCCAGGAGCCAGGTGCTTCTTCCTGGTCTCCCATGCGAGTGCAGGGGCCCAAGCACTTGGGACATCCTCCACTACCCTCCCGGGCCACAGCAGAGAGTTGGACTGATAGAGGAGCAACCGGGACTAGAACCAGCACCCATATGGAATGCCGGTGCCACAGGCGGAGTATTAACCAAGTGAGCCACGGTGCCGGCCCTAGAAATAATTTTAATGGATAAGAATTACTGAGGGGCAAAATTTCCTTAGTCTAGATGCTGTTAGATTCTCCCTTATACACCAAAAAATAAAATAAAATAAAAGATAGTATAGGGTCCTCTTGTCACTGAAAAATAAGCAACAAAGAAATGACCACTGTACTTCATGATGGTGAAACTATGGAATATAACTTTAGGGTGGGCATAGTGTGAGTGGAGATCAAGGAGGCAGAGAATCAGGTTGCCTTCCGTATTGTAACCAGGATGTCAAATTTTCTGTTTTTGTGCTTGGGTTATACATAATAATTTGTGGGGAAACGAGGCTTTTTATTTCTAAATCAAATGAAATGAAATGAACCCAAACTAAATGAAACAAACAACCTTTCCAAGCCACAAGTCTGAAAATTACATTGTTGGAAAGAATTTGGGTCAAGGCAAACAGAAGCACACTGGCAGTCTGTCACAGAGTGAGGAGAGGATGCAAGCTCCTCAGCTCCTGGACCTGTGTTGTACTTATTTTCATCTGGCTAGTCTGTAAAATCTAGAAGGTAGAACTGGCAAAATTACATATATGTTAGCAGTAATCACATATAACTAAACAGTTTTTTTAACATGCTTTTTTTGAGGGGGTGCACTTTCCTACAAGCATAGACTGCTTGGCCAAAGGGAACTTCCTAGTTTAGTTCAATTTCTTCATTTTTTCAGAAGAAGAAACAGAAACATAGATGTGTCAAGTCACTTAGGATCACACAGAGCTCAGGCTTCCTGATACTAACATTCTCTGGAGTCTGGTTCCTTGCAGAGCTGGATGACTCTGCATTTCTGACCACAAGGAGAGAAGATAATTCTGCTTCAAGAGTGGATGATTATTTTGGACATGGAGCCTGTAATTGAAGATAATTCTGCTGAAATGAAATAAAAGTGAGAGATTATTGGATATTTATTCAAAAAGACAAGTGTAGGGACTCAGATGACATTGGGATTATATTTTATCTCCAACAATCAAAGAAAGGTGAAGGATATGTATATCATTCTGTGAGTATCTGGGGCTTAGTGAGAAGGCAATAATATAACTGATAGCTTGCTTTTCAGAGTATAAAATCATACAAAAGTA
This sequence comes from Oryctolagus cuniculus, assembly GCF_051225735.1. NCBI lineage: Eukaryota > Metazoa > Chordata > Mammalia > Lagomorpha > Leporidae > Oryctolagus > Oryctolagus cuniculus. The sequence continues at coordinate 79,388,900 of NC_142879.1, read as the reverse complement.
ATTTTTATTGTAAAAGCAGAAGGAGCAATTTAAATTAAAAGGGGGATGCTTCTCTCTCTCTCTCTCTCTCTCTCTCTCTCTGTGTGTGTACTCAAATGGTGGACACTGGAAAGAGTAAACAATCATCAATCTATAATTTCGGCCAATAATTGTTATGGGGATGGGGATAGGGATGTAAGCTCCTGTAAGTTGGAAAAACAGTTTCCTGGGAAGACAGATCCTTAGACAGAATGGACAGGCCATCAACTATTGATGTTCTCTCATTTTGCTCCATGGGCCAAAAGGTAAACCATCCTTTACTAGTTTTGCTTTCACAAAACAACACTCTAATCTCATAACTCCAAAAACAAGGTGGAACATGAGTAGGATGAAAGGCAGATGTCTTGATAAAAACTTTTTTTTCCCTTATTCTACTTTGGTAGAAACCTTCCATAAATTCAGTTATCCCTTCAACACATGTTTCTTGGATAGCTACTCTGTACAAGAAATATAGGTGCTAAGTACTGTAGTATGATCATTTGAGTACTTCCAGATCTGGCTACTCAAAGTGTGATCCATGGACTAGCAACGTCAGTGTCACTGAGAACTTGCTAGAGGTTTCTATCCCAGAACTACTGAACCAGAATCAGCATTTTATTGAGAACCCCAAGTGAAAAGTGAAGCTACATGAAGCACTAACAAAGAGCTTTGTCATAGGGATTATTAGTTTGCGAAATCATACAATTGAGTGGAAAGTGAATCTCTCAAGAGTACTCGAAATGATTAGCTTCTTTATTCTTTTTGGAACCCAAGGTGACTTCACCTCAGCAAGAACTGATGGAATTAATGTCATTTTGTTCCATTAAGATCTATAGCTTAGGGAAGGGCATTCGTGTTTTATGGGGCAGGGCTGCAGTAGAATAATAAAAAGTGTTGCTCAGTAGTTCCTATAAGACATTTCCCTGAAATAGCTCATTGGACCTTGGGCCTTGTGGAACTGGAGGGCCCAAGTTACTTGGACAAGTGCATGAAGAGTTAGGTTTTGTAGCCTGAGGAAAGTTGGGTGACATGCGCTTGTAGCCACAGCATAGATCTTATAGTAGGTTCTGACTTTTATTTTCCCTCCCATTGCATTTTCAAACATTTATAAAGCATACTTCTATTTCTGTTCATCCGACACTTGTTCCAGTTGGTGTCTTGGGCATAATAGCATTACTATTGCAATTTCACACTCTGTATGTGAGGTGATAGTTCACTGAGCCTATGGGGCTCCTGTCAGAAAGGAGATTTGAATACTCATTGCAGTAAGCAGCAGACACATGGCCAGGTCCCAGTGTTTGCAGGCTTGCTTATATCATACCCAACTGGAAGGCAGTGGAATTTGGGCTGAACCTGGAATTTGGGTTGAATGAGAGCATCTCCAGAGGATCTCTCAGCGACTCTGACTCTCTTATTCTTTTCTTCTAGGCATATTTTCTTTTCTTTCTTTTTTTAGAAAACTTTCATTTAATAAATAGAAATTTTGAAACTACAACTTTTGGATAATAGCAGTTTTTCCCCCCATAACCACCCTCCCACCCACAAACCATCCCATCTCCTACTCCCTCTCCCATCCCATTCTTCATTAAGATTCATTTTTAATTATCTTTATATACAGATGACCAACTTAGTATATACTAAGTAAAGATTTCAACAGATTGCACCCACACAGACACACAAAGTATTAAGCACTGTTTGAATACTAGTTTTACCGTTAGTTCGCATAGCGCAACATGTTAAGGACAGAGATCCTACATAGGGAGTAAGTGCACGGTGACTCCTGTTGTTGATTTACCAATTGACACTCTTATTTCTGACGTCAGTAATCACTCAAGGGTCTTGTCATGGGCTGCCAAGGCTATGGAAACCTCTTGAGTTCACAAACTCTGATCATATTTAGACAAGGCCATAATGGAAGTGGAAGTTCTCTCCTCTCTTCAGAGAAAGGTACCTCCTTCTTTGATGGCCCGTTCTTTCTGCTGGGATCTCACTCACAGAGGTCTTTCATTTAGGTCATTCTTCTGCCTCCTGGGCATATTTTGAAACATCCAGACTTTGTTATTGAAGAGATGGCTGACTTATCAGTGCTCTATGATGAAGATAACTACAGCTTTCCTTTTGTGAAATAAGTTGCTCAAATGACTTCCTATACACTTTGTTTTTATCTCCAATTTTTTTATTTTGAAACTTTTTCAATTTTTTTTTTTTTTTGACAGGCAGAGTTAGACAGTGAGAGAGAGAGAGAGACAGAGAGAAAGGTCTTCCTTTTTACGTTGGTTCACCCCCCAAGTGGCCGCTACAGCTGGTGTGTTGTGGCCTGTGCGCCGTGCAGATCCAAAGCCAGGAGCCAGGTGCTTCCTCCTGGTCTCCCATGGGGTGCAGGGCCCAAGCACTTGGGCCATCCTCCACTGCCCTCCCGGGCCACAGCAAAGAGCTGGACTGGAAGAGGAGCAACCAGGACTAGAACCCCGGGGTGCTGGCGCCGCAGGCGGAGGATTAGCCTAGTGAGCTATGGCGCCGGCGGAAACCTTTTCTAATCTGTAGAAAAGTAGAAACAAGAGTATAATGAGGCCAGCGCCGCAGCTCACTAGGCTAATATTCCGCTTTGCGGCACTGGCACACTGGGTTCTAGTCCCTGTCAGGGCGCCGGATTCTGTTCCAGTTGCCCCTCTTCCAGTCCAGCTCTCTGCTATGGCCCGGGAGTGCAGTGGAGGATGGCCCAAGTCCTTGGGCCCTGCACCCGCAGGGGAGACCAGGAGAAGCACCTGGCTCCTGGCTCTTGGCTTTGGATCGTGCGATGTGCCGACTGCAGTGCGCTAGCTGCAGCGGCCATTGGAGGGTGAACCAACGGCAAAGGAAGACCTTTCTCTCTATCTCTCTCTCTCAGTGTCCACTCTGCCTGTCAAAAAAAAAAAAAAAAAAAAAAAAAAAGAGTGTAATGAACATTGAAATATTCTTTTTTTTTTTATTTTTTTATTTTTGACAGGCAGAGTGGACAGTGAGAGAGAGAGACAGAGAGAAAGGTCTTCCTTTGCCGTTGGTTCACCCTCCAATGGCCGCCGCTGCAGCCGGCGCACCGCGCTGATCCGATGGCAGGATCCAGGATCCAGGTGCTTTTCCTGGTCTCCCATGGGGTGCAGGGCCCAAGCACCTGGGCCATCCTCCACTGCACTCCCTGGCCATAGCAGAGAGCTGGCCTGGAAGAGGGGCAACCGGAACAGAATCCGGCGCCCTGACCGGGACTAGAACCTGGTGTGCCGGCGCCGCAAGGTGGAGGATTAACCTATTGAGCCACCGCGCCGGCGAAATATTCTTTTAATCAGCTCATCTCAGTTAGGAATGTTTAAAACATTTTTTAACAAAGAACCTAGATGAAGTGTCTCGCAGAATGGCATGCATTTGGATTTGTCTCTTTTCTCAGGTTGGATATTTCTTGGCAAGAACATGTCAATGACATTGTGTACTTCTTTCTCTATCACATTAAGAAGTATGTCACAACATTTTGTTCCATTAATGATGATGTTAATTTTGATCACTTGGCTTAGATGACGTTTGTGAGATCTCTATTGCATGGTCCCTTTTCCCCTTTCTAATTAATATCTGTTGATATTTGTAAAGCACATGAATAGACTGTTTCTCAATAAATCTTCAACCAATGGGCTTAGCACTTAGTAACAACATGTGATTGAATAAATTATAAAACTGAGGATTACCAAATGGTTATTAATTAATTCTGTAATTTCTTCTATATTTTTTAGCTGGCATTCTTTTTTAAAAAGATTTATTTATATATTTGAAATTCAGAATTCTAGAGAGGGAGGGAGGGAGGTAGGGATGAGGGAGAGAGAAAGAGGAAAAGAAGAGATATCTTCCATCTGCTGGTTCACTTCCCAGATGGCTGCAATAGTTAGGGTTGGGCAAGGTTAAATCTAGGAGCCAGGAGCTTCTTCCAGGTCTCCTACTTGGGTGGCAGGGACCCAAGTACTTGGCCCACCTTTTTCTGTTTTTCCCAAGCCATTAGCAGTGAGTTGGATTGGTAGTACAGCAGCTGGTACACAAACTAGTGCCCACATGGGATGCTAGCCTAGCAGGTGATGGCTTTACCCGCTGTGCCACACGCTGGCTCTGGCTCATATTCTTTCGTAAACAAGAGCTTCTCTCTCCACCACTTTTTCTCTGTCTGTTTCTGCCTCAATCTCTGTCTCTTCATCTGCCTGTCTTCTGTCTGTATCTCCCTCATTTCTGAGTATTGCCATGGAATTACAGACTCCCTTTCTTTCTTTCTTTTTTAAAATTCCATTGTTTTAGCGAGCTTTCTGTGGCTTAAACAGGAAACTTGATACTGGGTAATTTGTAGAGGTTATAGGTTTATTTTAGTTCTTATTTGTGACACCAGGATCTGCTTAGCTTCTGGTGAGGACCCCATGGCAGAAAGTGGAAGAGCAAGTGGGCACTTATGGAAGAGAGGAACAGGGGCTGAATTCCCAAAATAGCTAACTCATTCCTGAAAGAAAATTCATTCACAAGGGCTCTACCCCTGAGACTCAAACCTCCCATGAGGTCCCACATCCCAACACTGTTTCACTGAGGACCAAGACTCAGTATGACTTCTGGTGGGGACAAACCCACCATATATTCTCCAAGAATATGGATGCAAAAATCCTCAAATAAATACTAGTAAAGTGAATATAACAACATATCAAAAGGGATAATATATCATGACCAGAAATACAAGTAGGATTTACTACAGGAATACACAATGGTTCAGTGTTTAAAAATAAATGTCAATCTGTCTTATTAATTGACAAAAGAAGAGAAAAATATGATAATTTCCACAGAAATGGTTTTTGATAAAATTTGTCAATCTGTTCATAATAAGCAGTTTCAGTAAATTAATAATGGAAAGCTTTTCACCCTAATAAGTGACATCTATACTAGTAATAACTTTGTTGGTGAAAACTCAATGCTTTCTTCTAAAATTGGAAGCAAAAGAAAATATATGGTTTTATTACTAGGATTCAACATCATACTAGAAATTTTAATGCAATAAAACAAGAAAAAGAAATTAGAAACATAGATATTGTAAAAAAAGTGCTCACAAATTACATGATTTCTATGTTAAGAATTCCACAGAAGCTACATAAAAACAATTGGAGTTGTTGAGCTATTCTAGAAAGAAAATAGAATAGAAGGTCAACAAAATCCATTGCATTGCTGTGAACAATTAGAAATTGAAACAGAAAGTAGCATTTTTAATAGAACCAAAATAAATAATAAATAAAAATAAATTACATGTGACTCTTTGTGTAATTTACCATAAAAAAACTGCTGAAAGAACTCAGAGAATACCTAAATAAATGTAATATTTTACCACACTTACAGATTGGAAAACTATAGATAGTAAAGATGTCATATAAATTTTTCCCGTATTGATCTATAGGAATAAAATTTCCAATTAGGTTCCTAGCAGGTTTGTTTTTATAGAAATCTATCAGCCAATTCTCAAATGTATGTGTGAGATTAAGGAACTAGAAATGCCAAACCAACTTTGAAAATGAACCACGAAGTTAGAGGGTTTACTTTACTTGATTACAAGGAATAGCATAAAACTACAGTACTCAAGAGAGCCTTGTCTTGGAGACAGATAAGCAGACTAAAATTGAGTCCAGAAACTGACTCATATATATTTTCCAATAGAGGTACAAAACCAATTCAGTCTCTTCAACAAACAGTGCTGAAATAAGTAAATATCCATATATAACAAAATAACTCTCAATTTATGCTCTTATTACTTCATGTATAAAATTAACTTAAAACTAATCATAGGAATAAATGTAAAATCTGAAACTAGAAAATTTATGGGAGGAAATATAGTAAAGCATTCTTTGTGCCTTTGGGTTAGGCAAAAAAATTTTTAAAGTTTTTTTTTGTTTTTTATCTTAAAATATTGCAAATAATAATACAGAAGTGTATAAAGAATAGTTCAAACAACACATATAGATGTAACAATTACTAACATTTTGCCATATTCACTTGATAATATAAACATTATATATACATATGTAGACACACATGCATACTATTTTTTGAAATGGGATGGATATATTAATATCACATAATGTAGGATTCATGACAATGATTCTAAAATGAAGAAATAAGAGTATATCATTATGTAAAGGCTATAATTCAGTAAAGACAGCATTTATAAACATCTATATGCCAAATAGGGGCCGGTATTGTGGCATAGCAGGTAAAGCCTCTGCCTGCAATGTGGACATCCCATATGGGCACCAGTTTGAGTCCGGACTGCTCCCTGCTAATGCTTCTGGGAAAGCAGAAGATGATCCAAGTGCTTTGGTCCCTGCCATACATGTGAGAGACCTAGAAGAGGCTCCTGGCTCCTGGCTTCAGCCTAGCCCAGCCCTGGCTGTTGCAGCCATTTGGGAAATCAACCAGTGGATGGAAGACCTCTCTGTCTCTTCTTCTCTGTGCAAATCTGCTTTTCAAACAAATAAAATAAAGCTTAAAAAAATCTATAAACCGAATAACACCACATCCATACAAATATATCATTTTGCTAAGTAAAATAAACCAACACAAAAGACAAATAGCACATATACGAGGAAACATAATGCTGTCCAGTTCCACCTACCATGTTGCAAAAATGTCAGAATTTCATTCTTTTTATGTTTGACTAATATCATATTGTGTGTATATATATGTATATATAATCACATTTTCTTTATCCATTAATCCATTGATGGACATCTAGGTTGATTCCATATCTGCTGTTTGAGTTGAGCTGTGATAGACACAGGAGTGCTGCTATCTCTTTCATATGCTGATTTTTATCTCCTTAGGGTCACTTGGAAGATCTATGCTAGTCTTTATAGGAATGTGCATACTGTTTTCTATAATGACTACACTAATTTGCATTTCCATCAACTATGTATCAGGGTTCCCTTTTTGCCATATCCTCACCAGCATTTGTTTTGTTTTTTGACATTTTCATAACCATTCTAACTGAAGTGAGATGATACCTGATTGTGGTTTATATTTGCATTTCCATGATGGCTGATGATCCTTTTTTATGTTTGTTGCCCATTTGCTTTTCTTTTTTTGAAAAATGTCTATTCAGACCCATTGCCCATTTCTTAATTGGATTGTTTGTTCTGTTGTTGAATTTCTTGAGCTCCTTATATATTCTGGATATTAATCCTTTATAAGATGCATAGTTTGCAAGTTTTTCCTCCTATTCTAGTATGATATAATCCTATTTATTTATTTTTGCATCTGTGGCCTATCCATTTGGGGTCTTATTCAAATAATAGTTGCCAGTGCTATTGTCTTTGAATGTTTCTCCTCTGTTTTTTCCTCTAGTAATTTCGTAGTTTCAGATCTTACATTTAGACCTTTGATCCATTTTCAGTTGATTTATGTATGGGGTGTAGGGCAGGGGTCTTGTTTCGAATCTCTCTATTTGGAAATCCAATTTTCCCAACACCACTTATTAGAGAAATGATCCTTTCTTCAGGGAATATCTTTAATACATTTTCAAAGAAACGCTGGTTATAAATGTGTCAATTGTTAAATCAACAACAGGAGTCACTGTGCACTTGCTCCCCATATAGGACCTCTGTCCTTAATGTGCTGTACAATGCGAATTAACGGTATAACTAGTCTTCAAATGGTACTTTATACTTTGTGTGTCTGTATGGGTGTGAACTGTTGAAATCTTTGCTTAGTATAGAGTTGATTTTCTGTATATAAAAATAATTAAAAATGAATCTTAATGAAGAATGGGATGGGAGAGGGAGTAGGAGGTGGGATGGTTTGGGGGTGGAAGGGCGGTATGGGGTAAGAACTGCTAAAATCCAAAAGTTGTACTTATAAAATTTATACTTATTAAATAAAAGCTTCCTATAAAAATTCAGGAAACCTAGAAGGTAGGATTTTTTTTACTTACCATATTGAAGATAAAAATTTCATGAATTTATTATGCACAAATGAGGGTACTTCAAAAAGCTTGTGGAAATGCAATTAAAAGGTTTATTTTGGTATAAAATATTTTTAAATCTTGTGCATGGAGGGGACTTCAAAAATTTATGGGCAATATGGTTTATGGAAAAACTATGTGTGGGTTTCAAAATGCTGTTGCTCCAAAATAAACTTATCTTCTAATCCTAAAATAAATAAATAAATGTGTGAATTTTTTTCTGAGATTTCTATTCTGGTCCATTGGTCTGTATGTAGCCAAAAATTTCTAAGATATAACACTAAAAGTGTGACCTGTTTTATTTATTTATTTTAGATCAATAAGTTTGCTATCACTTTTTTTAAAAAAGATTTATTTATTTATTTGAAAGAGTTACACACAGAGAGAAGGAGAGGCAGAGAGAGAGAGAGGTCTTCCATCTGCTGATTCACTCCCCACAGATCTGAAGCTAGGAGCCAGGAGCTTCCTCTGGGTCTCCCAGGTGAGTGCAGGGGCCCCAAGGACTTGGGCCATCTTCTACTGCTTTCACAGGCAATAGCAGAGACCTGGATGGGAAATGGAACAACAGAGACTTGAACCGGTGTCCATATGGGATGCCAGCACTGCATGCGGCAGTTTTACTCGCTAGGACACAGCGCTGGCCTCAACCTATTTTAAAAATGGATAATTTGCCTTTGTTAAAATTGAGGTTTCTACTCAATAGATAAAAGAGTGAAAAGACAAGGCACATTCTAGGAAACCATATTTATAAATCACACAACTGGTAAAGAACTTTGGCCCAATATTTATACAAATATCCTCTTTAACATTAAAAAATTCACAGCACTACAAAAAATTGCTTTTCTCACTAAACTTAGCTTTTGTTTTGGAAAATAGAGTTATTTCATGTAGAATTGTATTTATATTAATATGATATGTTATTGTTATTTTAATTGGATTAATACATCACTATTATATTAATAATTATATCAATCCTATTAAGAATAATGTTATTTATTATTGATATAAATTATCAACAATTCTATGAGTAACTATAAAACTGCTTATTATAAAAATCTCATTTTTAATGGTGATTATCATTAATATTGATGGATATAACTCACATAACCAAAAGTACTTTGAGGTCCTCTTTAAATTTTTGTTTATTTTTTAAAAATTATTTGAACTGCTGATTCATTCCCTTATGTCCACAACAGCTGTGGCTTGGCCAGGCTGAAGCCAGGAGCTGGGAACCCGATCTGGGTATGTCACATGAGTGGCAGGGACTCAATCATTTTGAGTCATTATCTGCTGAGGGAAGTCTTCATTAGAGTGTTAAGGGAACCTGAGACCAAAAACTGTTTTCAATCATTGTTTCTCAACAAAAGTCTGAGAATCACATTTTTGGTAATCATATCAGCTACATGCTCTGTGGGGGAAAGATGATTGTGCAAAGCAGGCAAAAGTTATTTTAGGATCACTTTGGCTTTCATTAAATGCAAGAACTGGGCCTGATCTCATATGCCCCCAAATGCTACTTTCTCACAATTGTTCTTGTTTAGACTCATCGGCAACACCCCTTATTGCAGCAGGTATTTTAGAAACTCTTAATTCCAGGCCAGTGTGGTGTGAAAAGATGTGCCTTCCTAGGTAAGTCAGAATTGCTTAGGGTGCTTTGGCTTCTGGTAAGTTGGTGAGCTATATACTGTTGTGCTCACCTGTTCAGTTTTGCATTCCTGGATCTGGAATCTCAGCCAAGAAAACTTTGTGTGTGTGTGTGTGTGTGTGTGTGTTTTGCAACTGTCAGTCACTGGGAAGGGTAGTTCTTTGCAGCTTGCTAAAGAAAGCATCTGGTTACTTTGCTTCTTTACTCCTGCTGACTAATTGCTGATTGAAGCTCTGCGTTTGCTTGGCTGTCACATTTCCCCACTGTCTTAACCTTTTCTGGCACTCCTCCACAGAGTGCAGTCTGGGAAATATTAGATGTAAATGAAGATAAAAATGTCTCTGAGATGGATTTTCTTCTGAAATATTTGCAAGAGGGGAGTAGGTGGGAGAAAAACTAAATGTCAGCAATAAATACGTTGCAGATTTCAACAAAGGAAGTGCTTCAGAGATGTCTTGCTTTGCCATTTCAGATTATGGAACTGGCTAATTGTCCCACTTGAAAGAGGAATATGATGGGTCCTAAAAATGAGTTTTAAATTATGAAGGAAATCTGAAGTTTTGATAAGATGATTGGCTCACTGAAATATTTATTGAGTGCCTGTGGTTGTCAGAGTTGATTCTGTCTGCCGCAGATTAAAAATCAGTGGCGGGCCGGCGCCGCGGCTCACTAGGCTAATCCTCCACCTTGCGGCGCCAGCACACCGGGTTCTAGTTCCGGTCGGGGCGCCAGATTCTGTCCCAGTTGCCCCTCTTCCAGGCCAGCTCTCTGCTGTGGCCCGGGAGTGCAGTGGAGGATGGCCCAAGTCCTTGGGCCCTGCACCCCATGGGAGACCAGTTGAAGCACCTGGCTCCTTCCTTCGGATCAGCGCGGTGCGCCAGCCGCAGTGCGCTGGCTGCAGCGGCCATTGGAGGGTGAACCAATGGCAAAAGGAAGACCTTTCTCTCTGTCTCTCTCTCACACTGTCCACTCTGCCTGTCAAAAAAAAAAAAAAAATCAGTGGCATGGTTAGAATTCTTGCTTTCACAGCAGATCTTAAAGAAGAAGCTAGGAACTTAATTCCTGTCAAGAATGGGTAATTCCTATTCATTTTTTAACCCTCACAATAAATGCCACTTTATCGAAGAACCATTAGATCAAGACATCTACACTTCCATAATTTGAAAATATGACATTTGAAAATATTGCCATTGTCCTCCATAGTGGTTGTACCCATTTATACTCTGCACAGCAGTAATGAGAATGTAAGTCAAGGCCTGTTGATTAAGAATCACTGGGAGGATAAGCTGATGTGGGCTGGGGAAGGATAAGCAGGCAGTGGGGGCTGCTGAGGTGATGGCTGCTGTGGGAAGGGAAGGCCAGGGTGCTGTAAGGATGTGGGGCAGAGGCCTCTCAACCAGCCGTGGAGCCAGGGAAAGATTCTTAGACATCTAAGCTGACATGTAATGTGAGAACTGGAGGATGTTTTGGAATTATCCATTTCATTTACTCAGCGTGATGCTGCTGTCTTTTTGAATCTCTAGTATTCCTTTAAAGAAGAGCCCTTTATATTTAATTCTGCCTACCAAAAGAGGAGGCATGGATAATATTGTAAAAGTTCTGTAGACTTAAATATGTGTTACTTGATATCATAATAATAAAGAAAAATATGCAATTTTAAATGATTAGTTTATTTGAACAAGTAATCCATTATATGGTTCAAAATACAAAAGGTACACAAAAACATACGGTGAAAAATTTCCCTTCTACTTGCCCCCTAGCCATCTAGTTCATTCTGTGGAAAAAATCAAGGGTCCATTATTTTCGTGCTTCCTTCTGGAGATTGTTCATGCATAAAATGAACAAACACACACACAAATACACATTTATATGTATGTGTATATAATTTTCCCTTTTTTTCCTTGTAAGTGATGAAAACAGATAGCACTTCCTCATTCGTTTACATTCCACTTTAAGAGATCCCATTAGCAATTACTTAGTCTCCTATTGATGGTTATTTGCATTGCTTCCAATCCTTTGCTCTTAAAATATGCTACCGTATGCGAATGTCTGCAGGATAAATTCCTAGGTGTGAAATTTCTGGACCAAAGTATCCAAACTTCTGTAATTTTGAAAAATACTGGCAAATATCTCTACCCCTCCACAGAGTGTGCCAATTTATAATCTCTGTATGAACATATGAGAATACAATCTAAGACTCACAGAGCAGAATTTTGGGAATGGGAATTGGAGAAAATAATTGCACAACAGCAGCAACCACTCAAGCTTCTAATAAGTATGATCTAGTTGTGGTGGATGCCAGTTCCCACGTGATTGAATCTGAGAGGTAGCTGCTGGCACCAGCTTAATATGGATGTGTGGTCAGCACAGAATATTCACATGAGAGCCAACAATGGGAGAGGCCAAATGTTATATGAGGCTCAGAGAACAAAGAACAAATATAATGTGAATTTTATAATAAAGTTATATTTTTACATTGTTATAATTAAAAGTCTCAGGCTCATCAGCTTTGGGAGTTTAGGTGGATTATCATTAATTTCAATACAAAATTATCATTGGCTGTGAGCTCCCACCTGACTGAATAGAGTGCCGTCTTTTATAGGCCTCTTACTCAAATATTTCTGGGCTTCTCAGGGGTGTGCACAGTTGCTAATGCATCAGTCCTGACCACTGATCATAGCCTGGCTTGTCCAGCTACAACTCTGTGGTCCCAGACCTCTGTTGCTGTAGAGACGGGATTATGCTCTGGTGCTGTTATGGGTATTGTCCCCCATGCCTGAAAGTTTGTGTGTTGGATGTTAGTGCCAGGAGAACTCAATTACCAAATCTTCAAGGCAGAGTCTTCATGACCATCACCTATTTCTCTACAGTATTCATACACTTCTATGGGCCTACAGGTCCTAGGACAAAGTCCTTCTTTACCTTATAGGATGACAGCCAAGCCTCTTTCAAGATAATGGGAGCATTCCAATCTCTATTATGATTGACTTTAGGAGTGTTGCAGTGCCCAGTGATGCACAGTTTCTGAGACCCCATTTCCTCTGATACTCAGAACCTGTTACCTGCCCAGTTTATGCCAGGATCTTCCTACCCTTTGTGGTGTCATTCCCTTTCTCCTGTTCCACATTGATGCCACCTGAGAGGGTCTCCCATTGTGGAAAGGCTCAAATACTGTACCATTAGGCTTTCAACTCCCGTGTAAAGGAGGGGACTCAAATATATAAGTACAGAAAGAATTAGGTCCAACTTCCATTGTTGGACCATCTGATCCCAAGGTCCTGCCCAACAAAGACATCTAATAACATCAATAATAAAGACTGAAATCAAATAAAGAGTGAACTTCTGAATGGAAAAATTGATAACACTTTGGAATTTTTTTTGAGAGGAATTATAGACAATCATATTTCTGTTCCACTTTAAAGTGCCTAAACTATATTTAACTGCTTTAAAAAGGTACAAATAAAATGTCCCTAGTACTTACATATCTTGGATCATCAACCCATTTGATGGCAAATGCATGTGCGTGTGCGTGTGTGTGTCTGTGTGTCTGTGTGTATCTCCAAATTATTATCCTGGGAAAATTATGAACTTAGGAAGTCATTTCACTGAACCTTGGTGTGCTTCAGGAACCTACAGACTTCTAGGTGGAGTGGAGGTAAAGACATTCCAAAAGTTTTCCCTGAGGAGAAAAGATGATATTGAGTTAGGATTAGGAGGACTTCGGTCTTATTGTGAGGCCTGAAATTCTGGCAGGAGGAATTTAAGTAATCACATATTGAGTCATCTATATATATTTTTCCTTGTTGCTTGTCCTTTGTGTTTTCTCATTCTGCTTCTTTTTTTTTTCCTTTGAACAATCAAGTACCAAAGACCAATTTTAAAGTTTATAAAGTTTGAGACTTGAAGGGGACAGGTCAAGAAGGCCATCTTCCTGGTTTTGCATCTAGCCATTGGTCAAAGACTTAAAGAATCCTTTGTGCCTTAACAGCATTAAGAATTCCATTTAGAATATGGGTGCAGTTAGTAATAAGCTATGATTTTTCCCAGAATGATCCACATGCATCTTTCTCCTGTGGGTCTACAGTGGATTCCAGCTGAGTCTTCCACCTGAACCAATTAGCTATTCTTTCTGAATTTTCCCTAGAGGAAGACAATCACATAGGTAGATTTGTCAGTAAACAGTATGTAAGATTGTCATAGGGTGATGAATAAGAAAAAGGTGAAGTTTTAGAAGCAGAGAGACATGGGTTCATACCCTAGCTGTGACATTTTATAGCTAGAATCAAGAATTAGAATCTAAAGTCAAGACTTGTTTTCCAGTTCTTAATCTATAAGATGAGGAGAATGGATAATGACAATCTTTTATTTTTTTAAAGAATTATTTTATTTGGCCCAGGAGTGCAGTGGAGGATGGCCCAAGTCTTTGGGCCCTGCACCCGCATGGGAGACCAGGAGGGGTGCCTGGCTCCTGGCTTTGGATCAGCGCGGTGCGCAGCGCGCCGGCCACAGCGACCATTGAGGGGTGAACCAACGGCAAAGGAAGACCTCTCTCTCTGTCTCTCTCTCTCACTATCCACTCTGCCTGTCAAAAAAAAAAAAAGAATTACTTTATTTCTTTGAAAGACAGAGTTAGAGAGAGATATAGAGCCAGAGAGAGAGAGAGAGAGAGAGAGAGGTCTTCCATTCCGCTGGTTCACTCCCTAAATGACCGCAATGGCTAGAGCTGAGCTGATCTGAAGCCAGAAGCCAGGAACTTCTTCCAGGTCTCCCACTAGAGTACAGGGGCCCAAGGACTTGGGCCATCTTCTACTGCTTTCCCAGGCCATAGCAGAGAGTTAGATCAGAAGAGGAGCATCTGGGACTCAAACCAGCACCCATATGGGATGCCAGCACTGCAGGCCAGGGCTTTAACCCACTGTGCCACAGCGTCGGCCTGTCTTTTTACTATGTGGTATCACTGACTTCAGATTTATCTTCCTCTAATGGCAGTGGTTTTCATATTTTAGGTTACAACTGAATCACCTGGAGGATTTGTTAAATCACCAATTGTTGGGTGTGCTGATGAAGAGGGAGGGCAGAGAATTTGTGTTCAGGAGGTCTGAGTGCGGCTAGGGAATCAGCATTTCTATGTTAATAGATGATACTAATACTACAGATCTGCTGCTACAGGGACCAGTGATTCTAAATCTTGGGTGCGCATTGAAATTGGGGGAGACTTAAAAGTATTCTTGCCTGGATCTTAACAACTCAGAATCTGATTGAAGTGATCTAGATTGTGCTCTGAAGTAACTGGGTTTGAAAAAAATCTTTTTTTTTTTTTTTAAGATGATTGTAATGTGTAACCAACGACACAAAACTCCTTAAAATCCTTCCCCAAACACTTCCCTAAGTACCTTGTGCTCCAAATTTGTAATCCCTAAAAGGACCACATTTTCTTGCACCTATATGTTTGCCTTTTAGATCGTCAACACAAAGACACCCTAGCTAAATCTTCCCCAAGCTTACTTTCACCAAGAAATTCATGGATGCATTTGCTTTATGCATTCTTCATACCTGGTCTCTTCTCCATCCTAATCTGTACTGGGGATCTTAAAATAGTTCATGGAAATTCACATTATGAAGAAAACTAGTCTTAGATTTCAAAGTTTTTTTCAACCAAAGTAAACTTATTTTAAATTTCATTTTTCCATGGACATTTTGAAGAACTTTCATATTATGATTGTTGGCTTAGTTTGGTTTTTCAGAGAAGAAACTGTGTGTGGTTCATCTTTGTGTCACAGTGCACAGTGGAAAATAATAGGTATTTAATAACTGTTTGCTAAATCAATAGTCCTTTATGTAGCTGTTATGTTGCAGGCAAAATGTCAGAATGAAAAGGGAATGGTGTAGTGAAAAGAGCACTTGACTAGGAATTTAAAGGCTTTGGTTGTAACTTGGATGTCTTGTGACTTTGGGCCAGTTTGTGGGTGGTGTTTCCTATACATTAACTTATTTATTCCTCCCCAAAGGTTTACAGGGTAAAGTTCTATTCCACATTAAAAATAAAGAAAACTAATAATAAACATTTACCCTAGTAAACTTTGCCCAATTTTTCCTCATATCATTTCTCTGTCACGTGTATTTCCCCCTCAGCCATGACCTCATGGCTCTGGGGCACAGTTCTCATCTGCTTCTCTAACGTTTCAAGGAGCTCCTCAGTCTTCATGGATTTCTTTAACTCATAGCACGGTTTATCGTGTCATATATACTTGTCCTGGGAGAACTCTAAGTTGTAGTGTCTTCTTCTATGTGGTGATTCTCAATCTATATTCACAGCTCAGGCTGTCTCAGTCTAGGGCCCCAGAGTGCACATCCAGCTGCTGATCAGGTGTCTCCACGTGGATGTCCTAAAAGAAGGTCAGACTCACCATTTCCAAAACCAAGCTCCTTATATGTTCCATTAACGGGCTATCAGTTGTTCAAAATATTGAAAAAAATCTGGGTTCCACTGTTTTATTCCTAGCTCCTAATTAAGCAGTTGTCAAGATTTGATGGGTTTATGCATTAATATTCTTGTTCATCTTGGTTACACTCTGTTCTCCAATATGGATTTGACCTCCATTTTCTATAAGTGGCAAAGCAGTGTTGCTGAAATTCAAGTCGTTGTTTGACCTAAAATCCTTCTCTAGAGGATCAGAAGAGATCTCAATAGTTCATGCTGGAATTCCTCTTAGGGAAGAAACTGTCTTTAGAAAACTGCTTCTGAGGTTTTGGGAAAAAATGTGAGAACTTCTGGGCATGAATTTCAGGAGACAGATTTTACTCAATTGCTCTGGCATTAGAAATATAGGCTACTTTTGGTTCAAAATAAAGGAAAAGAAAAAAAGAAGGGTGGGAGGTTAGACAGGAAATGGTGGGGCTGGGTCCCAGTATGGAGGAGAGGATCTAGAGCCTCAGTTGACAGAATAGCTGAAAGATTTTGAAAGAATGGAGATGTTTAATGTTTAGTTTCAAGCTCACTCTCTTCGAGTATATGTGTAAAACACCTTTGTTTCTTAAGAGAGTGACTCAGAGGTAAAGAGCTCTTGTACTCATTGAGATTCATCACAGGGCCATATCTGAATTGCAAAGCTTGGCTACTTGCCAAGCCAAAAATGAGTCCTCTTACAGAATGGGATGGATATGGAGGTACAATTAGTGGTCTCTGCCATAATATTATTATTATTTTTTAATTTATTTGACAGTAGAGTTGCAGACAATGAGAGAGAGAGACAGAGAGAAAGGTCTTCCTTCCATTGGTTCACCTCCCAAATGGCCGCTCTGGTTGGTGCTGCGCTGGCCCAAAGCCAGGATCCAGGTGCTTCTTCCTGGTCTCCCATGTGGGTGCAGGGGCCCAAGCACTTGGGTCATCCTCCACTGCCTTCCCGGGCCACAGCAGAGAGCTGGACTGGAAGAGGAGCAACCGGGACTAGAACCCAGTGCCCATATGGGATGCTGGCACCGGACCCCTGCTATGTTATTAAATTGAGGCAACCCATTGGAAAGAGAAGCTAGGGACAGGGGTTAAAGTAACTAAGTCAGGTGGAAACCTGCTCACACTGTGAATCTCCCAGGGTTTAGGGAGCCTCATATTCTCTTTCTGCCCTTTGCATGTATTCTTCACTCCATTCCAAACCACTATCAGTTATTTGAATGCCTCATTGCTTTTTTTTAATTTTTAAATATTTTTAGAAAACTTTTACTTAATAAATATGGATTTCAAAAGTACAACTTTTGGATTATCGCCTCATTGCTTTGTACATGCTATTTTCTCTCTCTGGAAAGTTCCTTTTAGATTATCTATTTAAAAAAACTCATAAAAATCCTTCAAGCCTCAGCCGAAGGTGTTCTCTTTATGGTAGATTTGGGTGCATCTTTTATCTTTTTAGGTTTATTTATTTATGTAATTTATTTAAAAGGGAGAGTGAGAGAGATTTAGCTCAGGTTTTCTGTGCCAAACACCTGCCCTGGGTGTTTTCTAGTGATCCCATAGTACTCTCTGTGTACCCCTGTCATAGTCCTCATCATTGTTACTGCTTTGTATCAGCACACACATGAACCCTACATGAGACTCTAGCTTTGTTTTTTCACTGCTTTATGGAGAAGCCATACAATTCATATATACAATATGCATAATTCAATATATTCTTATTATAGTCAAGACATATGCAGCAATTTTTGCCATATCCAAAGAAGCTTATACCATTTAGCTGTCACCATTCCATCTCTTTCTCCACTCAAGCCTAAGAAACCACTAATGTATATCTCTTTAGAGTTTCCTACTCTGGGCATTTCAAGTAAGTGGAATCACACAATATATGCTTTTTTGGTGTGCAATTCAGTGGTATTTATCACATTCCTACACATATATCTAGTTCTGAACCGTTACTCACTCACTCCCTAGTCTCTTCCATCTCCCAAGACTTGCAAACCACCAATCTATATTCTGTCCCTATGTACTTACTTATCCTGTATATTTCATATAAATCACATAATACATGTCCTTTTGTGACTGAATTTTTGACTTAGTGTATAGCTTTCAATGTTTGCACAAATGTTTAATTGTGTATCAATTCATTAATTTTCATGGATGAATAATACTCCATTACTTTTCATGGATAACAAATACTCCATAAATAGAGCTACAATTTATTTATTAATGAATCAGTTGATTGTCGTATAGGTGTTTATACCAATGGGATCTTATGAATAATGCTGCTATGAACATTTGTGTACAAGTTTTTGTGTTGACCCATTTTCATTTCAGTTGGGAATACACTTAGGTCTGGAATTGCTTGAACATATGGTAAATGAATTATTTGAGGAAGTGCCAGGCTGTTTCTCACAGTGGCTGTACCATTTTATATTTTCACTAGCAGTCTGAGGATTCTGACATTTTGATAATTGACATCCTAGTTGGTATGAGGAGATACTTCACTGTGGTTTTGATTTGCATTTCCCTGATGACTAATGATGTTGAACATTTTCTTGTGTATCTACTGACCATTTGTATACCTTTTAAAGGGATATGTCCATTTGGATTCTTTACTCACTTAAAAACATTTTATTTATAAGAGGGAAGAAATTTCATATATTTAATAGGTACAGTTTTAAGAGCATAATGATACTTACCACCCTACCATCCCTCATTGCCTCCCTCCCACTTTTCATTTTTCTTTTAATTTTTACAGTGATACACTTTCAATTTTCTTTATAATCATAAGCTTAACCCTCAACTAAATGAAGAATTTGACAAATAGTAAGAAGAAAAACCACTGTTCCTTAAAAGTATAGGCAAAGGGTATAAACAATAGTCAAATCTCAAAATGTCAATTTTGCTTATATATACTATATTTTTATACTCTATATGTTGAGTTGTACAAATTCTTCATGTATTCTATATTCAAATTCCTTATAAATACTTCTGACTTGAAAATGTTTCTCTCTCACTCTGTAAACTGTCCTTTTATTTTTTAATGTCTATCATTTTGTTTACAGGGTGGAGAGAGAGAGAGGTTGAGGGATCCCATCTACTGATTTACCCCCAAATGCCCACAGAGGTCAGGACGGGGCCAGGCTGAGCTGGGAGCTAGAGCTAGAACTGTAATCCAACTTCCCCATGTGCATAGCAGGAACTACATTATTTGTTCTATCAACATTACCTCTCAGGGTCTATATTAGCAGGAAGCTAGAGTCAGGATCCAGAGCTGGGAATCCAAAATTTTCCTGGTAGTGTCCTTTAAAGCACTGAAATTTTACATTTTGACGAAATAGAATTTATTTTCCCATTTATTATTTATGCACATTTAAGAACTGACTACTAAATCTGAGGTCATGAGGGCCCTGTTTCCCTGTGAGGTAATGAGTATGAGTTCCCATCTGAGTCCACATCCTTCACTTTTTTAAAAAGATTTTATTTACTTATTTGAGAGGTAGAGTTTCAGACAGTGAGAGGGAGAGATAGAGAGAAAGGTCTTCCGTCTGCTGGTTCACTCCCCAAATGGCTGCAACTGCCAGTGCTGCACCGATCCGAAGCCAAGAGCCAGGAGCTTCTTTTGGTCTCCCACATGGGTGCAGGGGCCCAAGGACTTGGGGCCATTTTCCACTTCTTTCCCAGGCCATGGCAGAGAGCTGGATTGGAAGAGGAGCAGCCGGGACCAGAACCACATCCTTCACTTTTAGAACTTAGAAGTCCTGTTCAAATGGTCTCAAGCCCACTTCCTATGGGTCTGGTTTCCTCTGGATGTCCTTTGAGGAGGAAAAAAGATGATGAAGTATACACCCTTAGGTGAAAGGGTTGCATAGGGCAAACATTTGTGGAGATTTGGAGAGAACTTGGATGTTGGGATTGAATGTTCAAGATATGTATACATAAGGCTATTTGGGTGTGTCAGGGAAACAAGATTGGGAAGAGAAGGAAGGCCTCCTTTCATGTTTATCCTGGCTCTGCAAATGTCAGGGGCAAGTCTACCTAAAACATAATGCCTGACTTATCAAAGTTTTCTGCCTACAAGTGCACTTGCTCTAATACCGTGTTATCTTATTCACTCTCAGCCATGTTTTTTACCAGGACTGCTCCCTTGTCCCTGCCTTAACCCCCATCTTGACATGCAGAACTGATTGGATCAGGACTGCATAGTTGACCAGGATAAACTAGTAAACTACTTCTCCTTCAGAATGTAGAGTTAGTGTTCAGGGATAGTCAGGAACATTCCACGTAAAACTAGAGTGTGTGTTGGCCAGATTTTTCTATAGGACTGAAGGAGACTAGGAAAGCACAGATGATGACCTCAGGGAGAGTTGGATGTAAACCCTGAGTCCTGGGTCCCATTCTTGCCAAGATATGGCAGGTTTGGGGTTTTGTGATATATCCCCATGTCCTTAAAATAAAATACTTCTAGTTTTTCTTAAACTTACTTGAGTTGTGTCTGTTATTTAAAACAAACAACTAATAGGTTATTAATTTGCTGAGGATAAAGGTCAACTCTATACTCATGGCATAAATCTATTTCCAAGAGGCATACACGTATACACGTAAAACTCTTACCAACATCAACATCACCATAATTTTCTTCATTTTCACCTTCGTCATAATCTTAGTAAGAAGTTTATTATTCCTGTGTTTGCTATAAGTTGAATTTCCAAATCTACAAGGCTTGGAAATCCAAAAGCTTTTTTATAACTTAGGTAGTGGCAGTACTCAAACTCCACTGATGTCAAGTTGTACAATCTTTATTCATTTCAATACCTCCAGCAACAATATCAATGTGTTTCAGTGAAGATTCTTCTCCAAACTCCATAGAGTGTTACACAAAATATGGTATATGTTTGGTAAAACTTCTACAAATTGTAGAAATGATTGATTCTCAACTATCAAAAAGCTTGTGGAAAATGGAATTAAAATATGGGTTTACTTTGGTACAAAAAATTGTTGAAATTCATGCATGTGAGGATTTTTCAAAAAGTTCATGGAAAATGTGTGTTAGAGAGGTATGGTTGTCTTCTTAGAACTGTACCTATGAAATGCATGAAATTTGTTCTCTTTATATTAATAAAAATAAAAATTAAAAGACTATAAATGGATTTCTAAAAATTTTTTTCGCCAAAACAAACATCTTTTAACTCTATTTTTAACATGAACTTTTTGAAGTGTCCTCATATTTAGAAGCTTATGGGCTTATATTTTTATTGTTATAATTGCAAGAACCCCAGATGAAGGCTACCTTTGTTATCTAGACATGCCTCTTTAACCATTCTGCTTTGAGTGAGATTTTAGCAGGCTTGGTAAAATGGTATATTCTGATGGGGATTGACACTGGTACACTAAAGCCTGGCAGTGTGCTTCCAGGGGGTTTAAAGGCTGTATCCATGAGACATCATTAGCCAAGTTCTTGTTTTTATATTTACTGCTTAGCCTGAGTGCTTCTGACCCACATGGAATGCATAATGTGAACCTCATACAGCATGAGACTTGAGCTCATGGCTATAATAACTTCTTATAGGGCATTTCTTTTCACCCACATTCCATACCAAACCAAGATTTCTTGTCTTTCTGAATAGATTGAGGATTATTTTTTCCTTTTCTTGATCATGCACTTAAACAGAGAGTACTTTTTTTTTTTAATGGATTTTTTCATTATGATTGGGCTTCCGTCAAGCAAGAACCTTGATGGATTATTTAATATCCTCTGTTAGCATCAGCTTTGGAAATATTGATTAGCAAAGCAGAACTTTGTAAACACCAAAGTAACAGGACTGTTGCTAAATATGTGCTGCCAAACTGTAACCTGAAACTTTAATACACATCTGCTGTCTCTAGGAGATGCAGGAACCATTGTCCCTAATTGAAATGTACAGCAATAACCTGAGCAAATTATCCTGAGTGTAATGAAGTAGTAAAAAGATCAAGGTGAGAAAGAAATTTTCAAAGCTGATTCAGCCAAGCCTGATCTACTGCTTCTTACTCTTGGAAAATTCACTAAGAAGTATGAGAATTTTGCTCAGTGATAATCAGAAAGCATTTCTGGAACACAATTTTGTGCCATATTTTGTTTCAGGGACCAAGGATACCAAAACCAAATATGCTGTACTAAATGACCCACAGATGGAAAATAGAAATTACATAAGACATACAAGCATTTTTCAAATGTTATAAACACTGGGCAATTATTATTTTTTAAAAGATTTATTATTTTGAAGTCAGGGTTACGGTGGATGGGGCGGTGTCTTCCTCTCCAAATGGCCACATCGGCTAGAGCTGAGCCTATCTGAAGCCAGGAGCCAGGAGCTTCTTCTGAGTCTTCCATGTGGGTGCAGGAGTCCAGTATCCTCTGCTATCCCAGGCACATTAGCAGAGAGCTGGATTGGAAGCGGAGCAGCCAGCAGAAAGCTGGATCAGAAGAGGAGCAGCTGGGACACAAACTGGCGCCCATACGGGATGCCATCACTGCAGGCAGAGGTTTAGCCCACTACGCACAGTGCTGGCCCCACTGAGCAATTATTGGTTGTATGCTGAAGCCTTTATTAGAAAGACAGCATCCATTTACCCAATCATCAGCAAACTACTCAAGAAGGAAAAAGAAAAGTGTATTTACCAAAGCTGTGTGTGTTGACACAGCCAGGTGAGTTATTCCTCTTCTTAAATTTCTCATTACTCTAGACTTCAAGAAATAAATACACTAACTTTTATTTTTGTTTTGGTGTCTCAGTGTGAGATATAAGGATTTTCGATTCAATAAATATTTTCTAAGGACATATGAAAGGTTTTCAAAACGTTCATGGAAAATGAGCATTATCCTTTAATTCCCCCATTTCATAAATGTTTTGGAGTTCTCTGGTACCAAGTGTGGGGTTCTATAAGTGTTACAAATATGAATAGGCCTCAGTGCCTCTCCTTAGTGTCTATCAGCAAGGGCTCACAAGTATGTGTGTGTGTGTGTGTGTGTGTGGTATCAGTAGCAAAAAAGTATGAAAAACCTACTGTAGGGGGGCACTTTCTATATGCCAAGAGCAGCTCAAAGTTATTTTTAAATATCATTTAATCCCATTATATGAGGTGGGAACTATTCGTACTTTATGGTTACATGACTTACAAAGGGTCAACAGCTAATACAGAGGATCACAACATACTTTCAAACAGCATGATATGGGGGCTCAAAGGAGGAAATATCACATTTGAATAAAGAGATGGCAAAAGTGTCAAAGTGGAGGATGTTTTTGCAAGACCTTGACACCCAGTCAGAATTTGAAAAGGCAAGGATTGTGGATTATGGAAAGTCTGCTCCACAGAGGGAAGAATTAGAGAAAATGCCCAGGGTTGCTTATGGAACAGCATGGTGTGCTTTGGTTGATGTGGTGGGATGTGTAGGGATATGGTGATGGATGAGGCTGGAAAGGGAAGTGTTGCAGTGGAGGCCATTTTTTTGAGTGACAGCTGAGAGTTTCTGCAATGCAGGGAATATTAATGACTGAGGAGCAGTCTTGTGTGGTTATCACTGTGTTTTAGGAATGACTCTGTCAGAGAATGTGTGGGGAGGGATTATAGAGTATATGTCAGGACTCAACATGTAAAATTAATCCTGGACGGAAACACAGGAAGCAGTGAGACCCGTTAAGATAGAATGACAAGGTTTTTATGATGGGTAACGGATCTTAACATGGACAGTGGCTTGGGGAGTAGACAGTATTATATCTTTTAGGATGAGTGCCTTGTGGGTTATTTTGTTCCAGTGTTCCTAAGGTTGAAATTGTATCCCTGGGCCAGCACCGTGGCTCACTTGGTTAATCCTCCACCTGCGGTGCTGGCATCCTATATGGGCGCAGGGTTCTAGTCCTGGCTGCACCTCTTCCAGTCCAGCTCTCTGCTGTGCCCCGGGAGGGCAGTGTGGAGGATGGCCCAAATGTTTGGGCCCCTGTACCTGCATGGGAGACTAGGAAGAAGCACCTGGTTCCTGGCTTTGGATTGGTGCAGCGCCGGCCGTAGTGGCCATTTGGGGAGTGAACCAATGGAAGGAAGACCTTTGTCTCTCTCTCTCACTGTCTATAATGCTACCTGTCAAATAAAAAAAAAAAAAGAAATTGTATCCCCGAGCATCAAGTAAATCCACTTAGTAAATATTTTGATTGATAATATGGTCATATGAATCATGGAAAAATTACACTAATATATGTTAATAGTTTGTTCCCAAAGTAGCTCTGTCATTGCCATTCTGTTGCCTTGTGAGATGACTGAACCAATGGACCCACCCAGTCTTGAACTCGGAACCCCTAAAATTGTGCCAAAACAAAACAAAACCTGTTTTTTTTTTTTAAATAAATAGCTTCTCTGAGATATTTTGTTACAGTGATAACAAGCTGATACAGGAATCACTGCCTTTTTGATGAATTTTCCCCTAGGGCTAACCTTTAGTCATTCCTCATATGTTCATAGGGTGACTCCTTAGATGGACCCTTTATTGCAGCTTTAAAATTTCCAACAAGTGTTTTCATTGTATTTTTTCTGTCATTTGCACATTGTACAGAAATCAAATTTCCACTGCTGTTAGGGATTCCTAGCCTACAAATAAACATATTTTACTTAAGAAAAAGTAATGTCTTATAATCCCTATTTTACTGAAAATTTGTAATTAGAGAAAAAAGTTAAGAGATTGAGTGGTTTGCCCAAGCTCATACAGCTAGTAAGAACCCAAATCTTCTGACTTCTAAGGCAAGACTTTTTTTCTCAAACTGTCTGAAGCTACTTGAGCAGTGAAGAAATCATACTGAGGTTTCTCCTGGAAGTGAGTGAACTTTGCTATTTCACATTATGTAAATACCTTTCTTCTTTCAGATTTACCAGGAATTGTCTTCAACATGGACAAAGCATGTGAAAGAAATGAATGGAAAGAGAATATTATACCCTGAGGGTAAGGCAACTTCTTGCTACCCTCTCCCCTTCCATAAGAAGACATTACCTAGGGCAGTGCCCTAGGCTCCCAGGGGCACATATCACTCCAAATCTCCTCATGGCTGTAGAGAAATGACTTCCTTTTCTAAAAGTTAATACTCTTTAACTTTGCTAAATACCAACTAATTCTGGGTTTCTTTCTGCTACAGACTCCATGACAAACCCATTAGTAGCTTATTAGCCTGGACTGTTGGAACTGAGCTGATTCTAATTAAGGAAAATTAGTTTGTGAAGCCTAAACCAATGCTTGTAGTAATCCTTGCCTAGCCTAACAAGAGCTTGATGAATGCACACTGCAATAGGCAAATGTTGGCAATCAGAAACAATAAAGCCATTAATGACTTTCAATAACTCAGTCGAAAAAGGTCACACGCTAGTCAGGGGTGGGATGAGCAGAGAGAGGATGTTCGCATTAAAGAGTAATCTCATCAGGAATACAACAAATTTGCCAGATTTGAGTAAAGGAAACAGAGTGATGTTGAAGACTGGACTCTAGGGCAATTGGGACAGTATTGAAGGAATCTTGCCAAATATTAAAGAAGTATATTGGTTCTTGATAACTTTTATGATCTTGGTTTCATTACTTCAATGATAGAAATGATTGGTAAACTTGTGTGCACAATGAAAGGTATGAAAATGACATCTTCTAATTTCTTAAGCTCTCAATGTTTTCCTTAGAAAAAGGAAAAATCATTTTAAATGGTCTCTTATTTGATTCTTGCAATAATTCTATGAGTTAGTGAAGACTGTTACATTTGTGGTAGCTTGAGGTGTGGTGCAACTCAGGTATGGCACAATGGATGAGCTACTAGGTAACTGCACAATCTTTGAAAGACAATTCCAGTTTCCAATTTTAATGCTACAAAATTAGATCCAAGAAACTACAGATTATGAAGACATTGTCTTTGGCTCAACTTGAAACACATAGTTTAATATACTCAATAAGGATAAACCTGTACTCATAGGGCATCTCACTTTATAAATATTAGTACCTTCCATTTTACCAAGATAGATCATTCTTTCTCTTTAGGATGGTTTGTATCTTTGCAAAACTTTATTTGTATTTAAATTTACACTCAGCAAAGTTGATGTGTGTGCATGTTTCAGGTCTGCCTGACAAACAGTAAGACTCCTACAATATTTATCAGAATCTACTGATTTTTTAAAAAGATTTATCTGTTTATCTGAAGGGTAGAAAGAGAGATTCCATCTGCTTGTTCACTCTCCAAATGGCTACAACAGCTGGGGCAGGACCAGGCTGAAGCCAGGAGCTGGGAACTCCATCTGGGACACCCACATGAGTGGCAGGAACTCAAATGCCTAAACTATCATCCTCCATTTCCCAGGCATACATGCAGGGAGCTGCATCAGCAGTGGAGTAGCCAGGACTTGAATCAGTAGTCTGATCTGGAATGTCAACATTCCAACCAGTGGCTTAACTCTCTGTACCACAGTATTTGTGCAGAACTAGTGATTCCTGAAGGCATTAGGCCAGACAAAATAAGTACTATCAAAGACAGCTTGCTTATGTGGTGAGAATTATCCCTAAAATCTAGTGCAAAATGATATCATAATAACATATAATAGATTTACTTCTATATATATTATATGTATAATTATACATTATATTATATTTTATTATATCATATCATATAATTATATATATTATATATAACATATATATATATATATAAGTTTTAAGAATGTTTTTCTCAGGTCAATTTCCCCAAATCCTTGATTCCCAAGTTTACATGTTCATTTGAAGGCATTTAAAAAAGTTTCTGAAAAATGTATATTGTGAAAAAAAAACTATGCATGAATTTTAAAAAATATTTTGCACCAAAGTAAACTTATCTTTTAATTCTATTTTCCATGAACTTTTGGAAGTACACGTGTATATTAAGCCTAGACTTGTCTTCTAATTCCCCATTATATAACCCAATAGCTTAGTCCACATCTCTACTTAATATCTGACAGGCATCTCAGATTTGACAAGTTCAAAGTTGAGGTGATTCTGAAGCATCTCCTTCCAAAAGCAATAACAAACTTTCTCCCTCTAGTCTTCCCTGTTTAGATAAATGACAATTTTATTTACTGACTTGGTTAAGCCAGAAGTTTTGGTATCCTATTTGACTTAATGTTTTTCTCTCATGTTTCACATCTAAGTTGTCAGCAAATTCTCATATATATATATATATATATATTTATAGTTAGAGAGGGAGAGGGAGAGAGAGAGGGAGAGAGAGAAGAAGAAGGAGAGAGAGAGAGAGAGAGAGATTGAGACAGAGAAATAAAAAGAGATAAAGATCTTTCATCCATCGGTTCACTCTTTAAATGGCCACAATGGCTGGAGCTAGGCCAGGCCAAAGCCTGGAGCCTAGAATGCCATCCGGGGGTCTCCAAAATGGGTATCAGGGGCTCAGATACTTGAGCCATCTTTTATTGCTTTCCCAGGTGTATCAGCAGGGAGCTGGATCAAAGTTGAGCAGCCAGGACATGAACTGGTACCTATGTACGGATATTGGTGTTGCATGCAACTACTTAGCCCGCTGAACCACAATGCTTGTTCCTTGCAAACCTTATAAATTTGATATTCAAATTATATTTACAATCCTTAAAAAGTCTATTGATATAATTAATCACATGCACATATTAAAGAATAGAAGTCATATGATTATTTAAATAGCTAAAGGAAAAGCATTTAATCATATTAACATAAATTCTAATTTAAAATTTTTAAAATTAATAGAGAGGGATTTCTTTAATGAATAGAAATTATAAACATCTATAAAATCAACTTAAATTTGGAAATATTGGAAACATTCCCTTTAAAATTTAGAATAAAACAAGGATGATTATTAACACAAGAATAATTATATTCTATTCAGTGTTACAACTGGAGATCCTAGTCAGTGTCACAAGACAAAAGCAGAAAAATGCAGTTGTATTATTCTTCCCCTCTCTTCTTCAAAATATGATTATCTTCCCTCCTAAGGCATTTGCTCATGAGGTTCTTTTCCTGAAATGTTCTTTTTAATACAGTATGTGATCAGCAAACATACGTAATATATTAACAGATCAGGAAGTAGGCTACATGTAGGCAGGGCTTTTTGTCTGTTTTGTTCATTACTCATTAGCCAGTGTCTATAGAAGCAGAACAGAAAATAATTCACAAAATGAATGAAAGCATGGTGCTCTCAACCGCCCCCTTTTAAAAAGTTGATTTTTCAAGGTGGTGATAGAAGAACATTAAACCAAGTGGGAGGACCCTCTGCAACTGTACAACTCTCACGCACATTAGGCCAGCCCTACATAGAAATTACATAATAGGCACTCACAGAATAATCGTTGAATTAAAGAATACACAAATAATCTCACCTTAACATTTCAATATTCATGAGGCAGTGGGTGCAAATGAAACTTCGAGAATGGCATCATTTGCCATGTGTCAGAGTTTGTGCCCTACTGTGGCCAAATACAGTTGGAAGTCAGGGAAAATTTGTTGTCATAGTCCACCTTGATCTACCCATGCTCCCAGAGCAGAGTGGAAAAGACTGGAGGGTGAATGTGAAGTGGAGAGGACTGCTCATCATGCTCACTTGTCAGGCTCAACTCTTAACTTATTCGCCAAGAGCCTCTGAGTGCCCTGAGAAGAGTGGCCTTGTAGGATCTCCAGAACGTAGGTCCAGTACAAGTGCATCCATAGTCCATCTTTAATACCTAATTAATGAATACATGGACAAATAAGTGAATAACAAAAAAGAGACTAGCATAGAGAAGAGGTAGTCAAAGTCACCTCCCATTAAGGGATGGAAACCTGCTGAGCTTGTCTAACATATGGGAACCATTTTACAAAAGGACTGGAAATGAAACTGAGTGTATTCAAAGAAGATGAGTCAAGTGTACTGGGACAGCCCTTCCACTCTGTCTCAATGTTCTGTGTACTGCTAACAGAGGTGTAGTGGGGAGAATGGAAGAGTTGGCCAGCTAACTTACTCTTCTTGGTCCCAGACTTCCTTTCATCACAGTCTCCCATGAGCGCTGTGACTAACTGAATCTATAAACTCAGTGTCATGTTTGCTTTGCTGCATTCAATGTCTGTCTCTCGGTCCACTCCCATTCTCCCTGTTATTAGCACCCTCATGTTCATGACACTTTCTCTCATACTTTCATTTGCAATGTGGCATTCAATGGCAAAATGAATTAAATGACCAAAAAGACAAGAAGTGAAAAGAAAAAAAATCAGCTCTCATAGGACTGCCTCAGGAAGAAACCGATTTAGACTATTTTGTGACATTTGATTCCCTCTGCTAGTCCCATTCACTGACAAGAGCATGATTCCATCTTCAAGATTAGCAGAAATCAATAGACAAGGGTGGATAAGAGGGGCAAATAATAAGAGTTACTATTTTAGATTGCAATGGACTAGACATAACACACAGATATGAGTTTGTATTTGAGTGGCAAACGACCCCACCCACATATATGGTGAGACAGGGAGTGTTGTGGAGGATAAAATGGAATACAGTAAAGGGTGGGCTAGTTGGACAGGTTATAAGGTCCATGGATCAAAGCCTTTATTGAGAGAGAATGCACATGGTGCCTCTCCTTGTTGGGTGAATTTGTTATTATGAGGAATTACATTCATAGGTCTATGTCGCAGGCAAGAAATTATGGCAGTTATATGAAAATCCACCTAATGGCAAGGAGAATCCTAATGGTTTAAATTGAGGAAAGGCTCTCATTAAACCCTGCAAACTAGCAAGACAGAACATGCAGTGCAGGGTTGGGACCAGGCTTCCAAACTCATACTAGGAATGGCATTTCAAGATTACTGTGCTTTGGTGTCCCATGCTCTTGGTGTATTTTAGGAATGTTTAATGGTCAAATACAGGTGACAGAAGTATTTAAAAGGCAAGCCACAAAGGTGGGAGGCTAAAATCACAATCTTGTGTGATTATCTAGCATTCAATAAATATGAACAGAAAGATTCCAGGCCAATTTGACTAAAATTTCCACCTTCATTATGTCACATCTTTTCCATAATCCATTATATAAAATTTGAAAAATGGCTAATTAAAAAATATTTATTTTTGTTTATTTGGAAGGACTCCCAGCATCAGGCCTGGCTGCTTGGGCCTGCTCCTTTACTGTTTTTGCCTCTTTGTCATCATCATGATAAATACACTGAAGGGCTGTGAGAAATGTAGAGTAAGCTGAGTTGCCCCAGTCAACATATAAGAAGATCCCCAGACTAGTAACTGAGCTAAGGGGGACACTAAGAGCATTAGATTAGATCACTGACCCACAGAATTGTGGCAGAAGTCCCCTCCAGTGTGATCCTGCACTGCTCCTGGCAGTGAAGAGCCAAATCCAGCTTTCAGGCCTCAAACAATGCGCCTATGTCGTATCCTTAAGTAAATTCTTTTTCTGCTTAAATCATTCAGAGTTATTTGCAGTTAAGAACCTTGAGCAATCACTTGATAAAAGACAAAAAAAAAAAAAAAACAAAACCAGATGAAAACACTATTCTGCCTTTCATCCTTCAGGCCAACTCCTGAGTCAGCTGGGGTATAACTCTGGCCTCACTGAAAAGCCTCAGCTCATGTGATATCCTATCTGAGCCAAGGAGTTTGGCCAAAATATAGATGGACACAGGCCAGAAGGAAGTGGAGAGAGCACTTGAGATGCTAAGGCAAGACGTCTATGGGCCTGGTGACTGGTAGAATGGGCCTTTGTTCAGAATCGCACCGGCTAACTTTAGTGGGAATAGAAGAGCTGAGAGCGAGGGAAAACTGAGGTTCAGTAAAAACTGGACAGAAACGGGAGGAAGACAGGATCCTAAAGTGGAGTCCAGAGGAGTCTGGAGAAGTACTGGAATGGAACAGGGACAGAAGATGGGGCTGAAACCTGTAACTGAAAATGTTTTGACCAGCGCCATGGCTCAATTGGCTAATCCTCCACCTGCAGCGTCGGCACCCCGGGTTCTTGTCCCGGTTGAGGCGCCGGATTCTGTCCCGGTTGCTCCTCTTCCAGTCCAGCTCACTGCTGTGGCCAGGGAGTGCAGTGGAGGATGGCCCAAGTGCTTGGGCCCTGCACTCACATGGGAGACCAAGAGGAAGCACCTGGCTCCTGGTTTTGGATCAGCACAGCACGCCTGCTGCAACGCGCCCACCGTAGTGGCCAATTGGGGCTTTGGGGGGTGAACCAAAAGAAAAGGAAGATCTTTCTCTCTGTCTCTCTCTCTCATTGTCTAACTCTGCCTGTCCAAAAAAAAAAAAATGTTCTGTCTCAGCTTTCTTATGTCTCTGGAGAAGGCAGGAATGACTCCCTGTGGGGCTGTGGATTCCAGTAAAGGCAGGAAGGAAGGCTCTTTTTGTGGTACAACTTGTTCCATTCTGGGATGAGTGTGTGACTTAAATTCATATTCTGTGCTCTACCGCCCTGGTTTCTGGTCTTGCCTCCCTCCCTACACCCGATTCTTTCTCTCTTGTCAGAATGAGGACAGGAGATGAAGACTTCAATTGTATTAAGCTAAATACCATGACTGATCTGTGTTCTCTACGTTTGAAATCAAATCAGAGTCAAATCTGATCACCGAGCAGCACAGAAACTCATTTAAGTCATGGGCTCACTGGCTGTTTCCATCACTTTCAGTTGAGAAGAAAGGGTGCTGGTTCTGTGATCCTGCGGAGAGGAAGAACTTTCGTGGAGAGGATTTATAATAGAGCCTCAAATAATACAAGGATGTGATCCTGGGGCATCTTCCTCCCTCCCTCTACACACTGATGTGTTGGGTCTCTGGGAGCACCTGTCCCTCTGCTTTGTGTCTCCAACACTGAAACCTTGAGAGAAGGTAGTACACATTTCTTGTATAATGTAGGAACATATTTCCAAATTATCCCTCCCATTGGATTACTGTGGTTTCTGCGATCACAGCATTAGAGATCTTCTGCTTTGGGGCTTGAGGCTCATCAGTGTTCAGGAAAGCCACACTTAGATCTAAATGTCCAAACGCTATGTAAAGGTGGATTTCATCAGCCACCACAGGCAGAGCAGTCCTTTAATAGTGAGGGGAGGAGGTAATGGGACAAAGCATATTGGGAAAGAGGGAGAAGTAGAAGAGGAAGAAGGTACTAAGAGTCAAACAAAGATGAAAACCAGTCAACTTCACAGTCTTGTCAGGGATGCCTCCAACATTCAGCAGCCAAACACTGCTGAAATGATAATTTTTCTGAAGTTGGTATTTCAGGTAAGAAGAAAGAAGATCATCCTGTTAGAGGCTATGGATATAGGGGTGTATGCTTGGAAGCTTAGAAGTTTTGTGGGAAGACATTCTAATATTTGTTAATATTAGAATTCTTCTTTCATGATTTCCTTTCAACTCTATTTATAAACATAAGCTCCATGTAGCAGGGAATCATGGATTCCTTAACACTGTCTCTCTGTCACAGAGTGGTTACTCCATCAATAAGTAAGCACTGTATGTGAACTTGTGTATTTTTTCAATCTGTGTCACCTCTGGAGAAAACAAGTTCCAAAAGTTAGCTACCCACTGGGTAAAGTAACATGTCCTTTGCTTTGTTGTCAAAAAAGAAATAATTAAGCTTTCCAAGTTCAAACTATGAACAAGGGTATTTTTCAGGGTCTACTTGGTGCTATGTTTTGTAGCATTTTTGCACTTTTTGTTGATGACTTTGCTTTTAAAAATGTTCCCCAGGTGTAGTGCTGTGGTGCTGTCTATTGTTCCTATGTTGTGTTTTGTGCTCCATGGGGAAAACACTTAAACCAGGAGACACAAGCTTCATCCCAGTCTCTCATGTGGGTGCAGGGGCCCAAGAACTTGGGTCATCCTCTTCTGCTTTTCCCAGGCCATTAGCAAGGAGCTGGATTAGAATGTGAACTGGTGGTGCCCATTTGGGATTCTGGTGTCACAGGCAGCAGCATTATCTGCTACACCACGATGCTGCTCCCTAGCTTGACACTTTTTTTTTTTTTTGAGAGGTAGAGTTACAGACAGTGAGAAGGAGAGACAGAAAGGGAGAGGTCTTCTATCCACTGGTTCACTCCCCAAATGGCCACTATAGCCGGGGCTGGGTCAATCTGAAGCCAGGAGCCAGGAACAACTTCTGTCTCTCACATGGGTGCAGGGGCCCAAGGGCTTGGGCCACCTTCTACTGCTTTCCCAGGGCATAGCAGAGAGCTGGATCTGAATAGGAGCAGCTGGGACTCGAACCAGCGCCCACATGGGATGCCAGCGCCGCAGGTGGAGGATTAACCTACTGCGCCACAGTGCCAGTCCCTAGCTTGACACTTTTAAAAAAATCATTCTTAGGGTAATAAATCAGGTCTGAATGCCCATTTTTTTCTTTGTGTACTAAAATTTAAAATAAAAACACGTATTTTGGTAAGTTCCTGAAAGTTTTTTTAGTGCAAAAGCATTAAAGAAAACTTTGATTTCCTTAAATATTCTTACTATCTTCTATACAGGTGTTTTTTTTTCTTCTCCAAGAGTAATACTTCATTGGGTATATTTTGTGAGTATTTTACAAGGTCTTTCTCTGACTGCTGGGCCCTTTTAAATATACTGTTTTTTATTTTTTCTTCTGTTTGGCTCATGGGAGTTTATGTCTTATTGCTAAAAGTGTAAAGGCAGGAGTAGTGATACTATAGGATCCTGTAAATGCAATTGTTGCACAAGATCGATGTTATTTATATTCTTGGATATTGCCCTCCCTGTGTTAACTTCTTAGAAAAATTAAAGACCAACATGGAATTGGAATCAGAGGTAATTATTCCCTGTTTAGTTTGTTGAGAAAATAAGGCTTGGATTAATTAAATCCCTGCACAGCATTCATTGAGGGGTGATAGTGGAGCTGCAGAATAGCCCTCTCTGTTATAATAGTGAATAGCAATCATCTGTTGAATTCTCACCCAGAGCCAGGCACTGATACATGTTTTATACATATGGTTTGAATTGAAGTTTCTTTTTTTAAGATTTATTTTATTTATTTGAAAGACAGAGTTACAGAGAGAGGTAGAGACAGAGAGGGGTCTTCCATCTTCTGGTTCACTCCTCAGTTAGCCGCAATGCTCGGAGCTGTGCCGATCTGAAGCCAGGAGCCAGGAGCTTCCTCCGGGTCCCCCAAGTGCTTGGGCCACCTTCTACTGCTTTCCCAGGCCATAGCAGAGAGCTGGATTGGAAGAGGAGCAGCCAGGACTAGAACCGGCGCCCATATGGGATGCCGGCGCTTCAGGCCAAGGCTTTAACCCACTGCACCACAGCACCGGTCCCGAATTAAAATTTCTTATGAAGCAAAATTATCAGGTTACTAACACATGCCGTTTACTCTGAGGTAGGCAAATTTAATATTCCCATTCACCGATGAAGAATTTCAGGTGGGAAGTGGAGGAATTGGGATTTTAATTCAGGCCTGTCTGTTTTAGAAACCTTTCGTTGCTGTTAGCTCCATTGTCCTGGCATTTGCCTCTTCCTTGGACAACAACGGAAGTTACTCCTTTCTCTGCTATACTTTAATACTTAGTTCAGCGGGTGATTTCAACATTTAGAAAAATCCTGAGTATTTTCTTAGTGTATGAGGTCAAGGCCACCACCTCCTCAATTCTCATACATTCTTCTCCACACAATAGTCTAGTTATTATTACTATTTATAATTACTTCCCTATTTAAATGCTTAATTAAAGAGATAGGTGAATAGGGTGGTGTTCTTAGGTGATAGATTGTGCATTCGCTTTTGCTTTAACCTTCCCCACCCCTTGCCCTTTCCATTAGCTGATTCACAGGCTGTTTCCTTATTACTGTGAATTCTGGGGGCAGAACAAATCTATTTCTGGTTTCCATTAGCATTTTTATTTTTTAAGACCTTTTGAGTGATGGGTATGGCATATGAGTGGTTTCTGACAAAGGAGCTTCCAAACACAGTCTAAGGAAAAGAGTTATGAGGTGTATGAACCAATGCTCAACTCAGAAATTGCTTTGGTTTTTTTTTTAACTTTTATTTAATGAATATAAATTTCCAAAGTACAGAATATGGATTACAATGGCTTCCCCCCCATAACGTCCCTCCCACCCACAACCCTCCCCTTTCCCACTCCTTCTCCCCTTCCATTCACATCAAGATTCATTTTCATTTCTCTTTATATACAGAAGATCAGTTTAGCATAAGTAAAGATTTCAACAGTTTGCTCCCACACAGAAACATAAAGTGAAAAATACTGTTTGAGTACTAGTTATAGCATTAAATCTCAATGTACAGCACACTAAGGACAGAGATCCTACATGAGGAGTAAGTACACAGTGACTCCTGCTGTTGACTTAACAAATTGACACTCTTGTTTATGGCATCAGTAATCACCCTAGGCTCTTGTCATGAGCTGCCAAGGCTATGGAAGCCCCCTGAGTTCACTGACTCTGATAATTTTTAGACAAGGCCATGGTCAAAGTGGAAGTTCTCTCCTCCCTTCAGAGAAAGGTACCTCCTTCTTTGATGACCTGTTCTTTCCACTGGGATCTCACTTGCAGAGATCTTTCATTTAGTTTTTTTTTTTTTTTTTCCAGAGTGTCTTGGCTTTCCATGCCTGAAATACTCTCATGGGCTTTTCAGCCAGATCCGCATGCCTTTAGGGCTGATTCTGAGGCCAGAGTGCTGTTTAGGACATCTGCCATTCTATGGGTCTGCTGTGTATCTCACTTCCCATGTTGGATCATTCTCTCCCTTTTGATTCTATCAGCTAGTATTTGCAGACACTATTTTGTTTATGTGATCCCTTTGGTTCTTAGTCCTATCATTATGATCAATTGTGAACAGAAATTGATCACTGGGACTAGTGAGATGGCATTGGTACATGCCACCTTGATGGGATTGAATTGGAATCCCCTGGTATGTTTCTAACTCTACCGTTTGAGGTAAGTCAGCTTGAGCATGTCCCGAATTGCACATCTCTTCCCTCTCTTATTCCCACTCTTATATTTAACAGAGATCACTTTTCAGTTAAGTTTCAGCACTTAAGAAGAATTGTGTATTGATTACAGTATTCAACCAAAAGTATTAAGTAGAACAAACAAACAAAAATACTAAGAGGGATAACATATCAAGTTGCTCATCAACAGTCAGGGTGAGGGCTGATCAAGTCACCGTTTCTCATAGTGTTCATTTCACTTTAACAGGTTTCCTTTTTGGTGCTTTGGTTTTTTAACTTTGGAATGTTGCCTGATTTATAATACCTCTCCATGAGGAATGGAGAGAGGAGGACGCCAGATACATCGGGTACCCAGGTGAGGGCTACTGCTGAGGCTCTTACAAAGGAAAAGGAGGTCAGTTTCTTCCTGTGCATGGGATCAGCCAAAGCCAGGATGCCTTATAGCTTCAAACTTAGAAACTCTTATCCAAGAGTAATCCCTCTGACCATCTGAGGGGCTCCCAGGCTTCCCCTCTGTAGATTCTGGGTTTTGATGGGCCCTGACATGAGTATTTTGTCAAATGTCCCCTGGTGATTCTGAGTTACATCTCGTGGGCAAAGTATTACATCAACCATGGTTGTTTAAGGAGACAGGGTTTGGTACTTATGGTCAGTAAGGGATCCAGAGTTCATTAAATGAGATGATTCATGTAAAGAACTTAACACTGTGTTTAGAACCTAATGAATGACCTTTATTACTGTTACTGGATCAGGAGCAGAGGGTAATTCCAGAACACAAATAGGATGTGAGGTCTGGATCGCAGAGGGTCAGAGTGACATCGTTAAGCCAAAGGCAGTAAAAGGCAGAGTGAGGCAGGCCGGGGAATGCACGGGATTCAGGTTTTAGGGTTGGAACAATGCAGAAAAGGCAGAAACAGCTCCACTAAGGATGTGATGATCAAGAATCCTTATCACCTGGGTCTACCAAATGCCCAGCCTACCCCCCACCTCCCCTGCTCCATGGGTATAGTGTCTGTGTGTTCAGCTTTGCTAGTCCCCTACCTGGTTCTGACATCATTTCACCAGTGCTTTAGGCTTCAGACATTAAAGAGAATCAATTCGCTCTTTGTGCCCTAGGCCATGGCAGATTTTCAATTTCCTGGCTAACACCTGGCTTGCTTTGCTTCCTGCTTGAGCCCCTAGAGAATGCTTTCTGGCGACTCTGCACAGAGAAATAAGATGAACAATGAGTTCCCTAAAGGAAGGGAGGCCAATAAGGAATCCACAGTGGGCATGTGGGGATTATGTCATGATTAATGACAGGTGTCTCCCTTGCTCAGTGGAGTCAAATTTTTCATTTAGCACTGCGTGACCCCACCACTAAGGGATTTAATTGCTTGCCTTAGTCACTTGAAATAGATCCATCAGTGAAGTTCGGGAAATGAGATAACTTGACAGCAAAGCTCTCTTCCTTGTCTAGGAGCCAGAGAGTCAGTGGCATTAAACACCACAGAGGACAGATGAGGTGCAAACACGTTGGGTACACATGGCTCTGACTCTGCTCTTATTTGGCCTCAGTTGTGGGTTGAGACAGAAATAGACTGAAATATCCTTTTTCCTGCCCCAGTCTCCCAGCTCACTTTTAGTCTCTGTTTTGTTTTTGGTTTTTGTTTTTTAATCAAAGTAAGCAAGTAATTTTTTTCGCTTGCTTAAAAAAGAAAGTTGGAAGTTGGGAATTTAGCTTCAGTAGATTTTACTAAGTTGCCCTTTAAAATGATTATACCCATTGTTACTTCAGTCAGCTGAATATACAAGTTCTACATATACAATATCATCAACTATTAGTATTTTTGACAGGCTGCTGAGTGTGAAGAACGCATCTTACCTCATTGGTTTTGTTCCCCTCATCACAAATGACATTGGTCTGCTTTTATATGTTGATTGTACATTTTCATTTCCTCTGAGTTGTTTGATTTTATCCTTCACTAATTTTTCCCAATTTTTAATCTTTTGTATTAATTTTAGGTATTCTTTATCTTTTATGGCTACAAATCCTTTATTAGACATTAGTATCTCTCCTTGCTTGTGCCTTTTAATCTTTTTGGTCCTTATTATAAATTATAAATAAAACTTTAAATTCTAATATAATTAAATATGTCAATCTTTTTCCTTTTGGTGGTGGCCTTTTGTGCCTTTATCTATATTTTCTTCTAACTTTTTAAAAATATTGCTACTTAATTGCAGTTATTTCTTATTTTTTTGGGGGGGGGAACAGTTTGAAGTCCAGATTTACATTAGTTTTGCCAATGCTGATAGTACCAGATATGGACTAGTTCCTACCCCCTATTTCACCATCATTGATTGAAATGATAACTTTGCCATATACACTTGGCCCTCTGTAACCAAGGATTTCATATTTGCAGATTTAAAATATTGCAAATATTCCAGAAACTTCCAAAAACCAAGTCTTGAATTTGCCATGCGCAGAGTACTGTGCTGAATCCACATGAATGAAATGAAATATAGGCACTGTAAGTAATCTAGAGATGACTTCAGGTGTATAGGAAGATGTGTTTAGGTTATATGTAAATGCAATGCCATTTTATATACAGGACTTGAACACATGTAGGTTTTGGAGTCCTGGGAATACAGGAGTAAATTCCACATCTACTGAGAGATGACTACACTAAATGCCAAGTTCACAAAGATTTTCTGCTGGTCTTCAGGGTCTAATTTGTTGATATATTTGTTGTTTACTGTTCTAATGATACACACATATGATCACAATAGCTCTAGAATATTTGCAATTGCAAAAACCACATTTTGTTCTTCAACATTTCTTGACTCTTCCTGTGTACATGAATTTTAGAATCAGCATCAATTTTGATGATACCTTTTTCTTGTTTTTATTATTTTCTCCCTTTAATCTTTCCCAACTACTATATTTTCTCCTCCTCTTTTTTTTTCTAGTTTATCTCTTTATTTTGTCACTCTCTTATCTTTTTATCTCCTTCCTTCTACTTTCTTTGGGTATGTGGATAGAAACTTGGAATGGAAATCAGAAAATCTAAGTTTTAATTCTTTTCTGAGCAAGAAATGTAATTGTAGGTGAATCATTTTTTCTCTCAAGGTTTTAGATTTTTTTCTATTTTTAAAGATTTATTTATTTGAGAGGCAGAGTTACATACAGAAAGAGGGAGTGACAGAGAGAGAGAGAGAGAAAGAGAGAGAGAGAGGTCTTGCATCTGCTGGTTCACCCCCAAATGGCTGCAATGGCCGGAGCTGGACCAATTGAAGGCAGGAGCCTGGAGCTTCTTCCAGGCTTCCCATATGGGTGCAGGGGCCCAAGCACTTAGGCCATCTTCCACTGCTTTCTCTGGCCATTAGCAGGAAGCTGGATTGGAAGAAGAGCAGCTGGAACGATAACTGTCAACCATATGGGATGTTGGCACTTCAGGGGGAGGCTTAAACTACTATGCTACAGCGCTGGCCCTAGATTATTTTTTTTTCTTAAATGTTAGAATGGATTAGATGAATTCTGACATCCCATGTAACTTCTGCTCTTTTTTCACATGACAGCTTTCAATCTGTTTAAAAAATAAATTTATCTTCCAATTCCATTTTTTAAAAAACTTTTTTGACAGGCAGAGTGGACAGTGAGAGAGAGAGAGAGAGAGAGAAAGGTCTTCCTTTGCCATTGGTTCACCCTCCAATGGCCGCCGCGGCCGGCACATTGGGCTGATCCGAAGCCAGAAGCCAGGAGCCAGGTGCTTCTCTTGGTCTCCCATGTGGGTGCAGGGCCCAAGCACTTGGGCCATCCTCCACTGCACTCCTGGGCCACAGCAGAGAGCTGGCCTGGAAGAGGGGCAACTGGGACAGAATCTGGTGCCCTGACCAGGACTAGAACCCGGTGTGCCGGCGCCACAGGCGGAGGATTAGCCTATTGAGCTGCGGTGCCGGCCTCCATTTTCTTTTTTAAAGCTTTATTTTGTTTACTTCAAAGGCAGAGTTATAGTGAGAAATCGAGAGTTAGAGATTGAGAGAGATCAAAAGAGGAACACACACAGAGAGAGAGAGAGAGAGAGAGAGGTAACTTCCATCCTCTAGTTCACTCCCCAGATAGCTACAAAGGCAGGACGGGGCCAGGCATGAATCAGGAACCTAGGGTTCCATCTATGTCTGCCATGTGGAGGCAGGGGCCAAGTTCTTGGGCCATCTTCTACTGTTTCCCAGGCATGTTAACAGGAAGCTGGACTGGAATCGGAACAGCCAGGACTCCGATAGCACTCCAATATGGCATACCAGCTTAACTCGCTGCACCACAAAATTGGTCCCTGTTCTGTCTTTAGTCTCTGATTCTTGCATCTCATTTGGCTCTACTGGTCAGTTTATGTCAGAATGAAAAATCCTTTCTTTCCACCCTTCTATTCCCACCTTTGCTTCTTCCATCCAACCACACACAAATCCAGACCCTGCTGTCCTGAAACCCACATACTTAGACTCAATGTTCTCAGACTACCCTTCAGCAAAACAAAGACAGGAAATGTTGTTTAGGAGGCTCCTTTTGGGTTGGTTTAACTATTTAAACATGCTAATTTGCTGGTTCCTTTTCGTTGAGTCTTGCTTTAAGACACAGAGGGCCTATCAACCAGGCTCACATGGCTAGGATTAGCTGACAATTTGCTGTCAAGGTAGCCATCACCTATCTGAAAGTGATAAACTTTAGCAAATGGCTAGAGTGTATTTGCCTTACCCATCTGCTGTGCTTGCTTTTCTAACTGTTAATGGTCACAGTTGGAGGGCTAATGAGGCAATAGATACTCTTCTGGCTAATTAGCTTGCAGTGAAAGTGAAGCATTAGCTCAGGTGATCTCTGAGTGCTCATTTGCCTTGAGGGATATGCTAATAGATAAGGCTTTTTGCTTACTCACTTGAATTTTCTAACAGCTTGAGAGAGGATTTGGCTCATGGGATTTTACCTCCCATGAGATACACCCCTCTTGCCATTTATTTTCTAGTTTTATTTAAAAATTATTTATTTTATTTGTTTAAAGTACACAGAGAGACAGGCAGAGAGCTCTTTCATCCTTTGGTTCATTCTTCAAATGTACACAACAGCAGCAGTTGGGACAGATTGAAGCTGGAATCCCAGAACTCAGTCCAAGTTTCCCATATGTATGGGGCAGAAAGTCAAGGATATGAGCCACTGCCTGTTGCCTTCCAGTGTATACTTTAGCAAGGAGCTAGAATTGGAAGTGGAAGTGGAGCCAGAACTTGAACCCAGGGGCTCTGAGATGGGATTTGGGCAACTCAGGTTGTGCTGTTCCAAACACCTGCCCCATCTCACCATGCCATTTTGAGGAGGAAGATGTGGGCAGTGTGGATTCATAACTTTTAGTCCATAGTTCTAGAAATTCTCAGGATGGGGCCAATATTTGGTGCAGAGGTTAAGATACCTCTTGAGATGTCTATATCCCATATCAGAGTACCTGAGTTCAAGTCCTGGTTCTACTTCAATTCCAGCTTCCTGATAATGTGCACCCTGGGAGGCAGCAGGCAATGGCTTAAGTGCTTGGGTCCCTGCCACTCACATGGGACTCCTGGATTAAATTATGGCTTCCTGGCTTCAGCCTGGCTCAGCCCTGGCTGCTTTAGGAATTTGGGGAATGAACCACCAGGTAGAAGATTTCGATCTCGATCTCTCTCTCCATCACTAAATCTATCCTTATCTCTCTACTTTTCAAGTAAAATAAATAAATAATATATAAGTAAAAGAAATTCCCAGGATGGCAGCATGGTTCAAAGCTGAGCACCTCACTGCGTATTTCTTTCTTGAGATTGCTACCTACCCTAGTGGATTGGTTCACTGCCAATGACTATTGATGCAAGTATCCAAAAGAAAATGCAGCTCCTAGTCTCAGGTTGGGACAAATCAGAACTATACCGAATCTAGATCTTTCTATAAGGTAGAAAGAGGCCTCAGTCGCTGCTGCTGCGTGAGTCAGCTTCTCCTTCAGCCCAATTGTGCCTTCATGTTTCTTTGCAGATCTATCTTCCAGGAACACTCTCCCAATACCTTCTGCATGTACTACTCTGTTTTAGAGTCTCTAGAGATTCTAATTCAAGATGTACACACATATTATTGACCCAGCAGTAGCTCCCATCTCTGTGTCTTCTTAAGGTAGCACCTAGGCAGAATGCTCACTTAGCATTTATTGAATGGTTGAGTGATGAATGAAGACAAAGCTTGGATAATACGATGGGTGAAATTTTGAATCACATTTTATCTTTGCCTAGCTCAATCTTTAATACATCTCAGGCATCTCAAAGTGAAGCAGCAAAAACTGATAAAAAGGTCATTTGTAAGGCAATTGTTGAGAGACTATGCAAAATGACTTTGAGTAGTATAATGTTGAGGTGGTACATATAGCTTTTATAATACTGCTTAAAATGGTTATCTTTTCAGCAAAACAACATCAGATTTGAGAGTTGTGTAGTGGGAATCAAGTATCCGATGACCTCTGACCTATAGTGGTACTGATGTCTCCTTAGCCTCTTGCTGCTTCTTTCCCAGAAACCCCTTCTATATCCTGAAGCAGGTAAATACCCCTGGACCCCTAGGGTTGCTTAGTGCTGTTCTTGGCTAGGCAATATCCTTCACATGCTACCATTCTCCCCCTTCTTCTTGCATGAATGCCTTCATGACCCCAGCTCAGACTTGATGGCCTGCTCATTTCTGGGCATTGGCCAAAGTTCCCAGTGGCTTTGATCTTGACTTTCTTCCCTCAAGCTAAAGGGGTATTCTACTTGTGTCCTTCAAGAACTTATTGTGTGGCAAGCTCATGAGAGCCCCAAGACTAGAAATTAGGCCTTCCTGGTCTTCTGCAGGAGAACCTCCACAAGTTTCCATGGAAGGATAATCATAACTGGGATTTGACTTTTTGTTTTTATGTCATAAGAGTCTTTTATTCTGAAACAACTCCAGGTTCTTTTTTTTTTTTTTTTTTTTTTTTTTTGACAGGTGGAGTGGATAGTGAGAGGGAGAGACATAGAGAAAGGTCTTCCTTTGCCATTGATTCACCCTCGAATGGCCACCACAGCTGGTGCACTGCACTGATCCGAAGGCAGGAGCCAGGTGCTTCTCCTGGTCTCCCATGGGGTGCAGGGCCCAAGCACTTGGGCCATCCTCCACTGCCTTCCCGGGCCACAGCAGAGAGCTGGCTCGGAAGAGGGGCAACCGGGAAAGAATCCGGCACCCCGACCAGGACTAGAACCCGGTGTGCCGGTGCCACAAGGCAGAGGATTAGCCTATTGAGCCGCGGTGCCAGCTAGGTTCTTTTCTAGTAGAAGCAATGTCCAACTGCTGCCTTCAAATGCCTCAGAGAGGCAATAATAATAAAGTTAACATGTGTTGAGCACTGTTTATATGATAAGCTAAGTGTTTCTCATGTCTCACATTATTTAATCATCCCAACACTCTTTTTTTGTGTTTTTTTTTTTTTATTTTTTATTTAGTAAATATAAATTTTCAAAGTACA
The DNA here is from genome assembly GCF_051225735.1 of Oryctolagus cuniculus. NCBI lineage: Eukaryota > Metazoa > Chordata > Mammalia > Lagomorpha > Leporidae > Oryctolagus > Oryctolagus cuniculus. Next base: position 79,345,320 of record NC_142879.1, on the reverse strand, counting down.
GTTAATGGATTACAATGGCTTCCCCCCCCGCCATAATTTCCCTCCCACTCAAACCCCTCCCATCTCCCGCTCCCTCTCCCATTCCATTCACATCAAGATTCATTTTCAATTATCTTTATATACAGAAGATCAATTCAGTATATATTAAGTAAAGATTTCATCAGTTTGTACTCACACAGAAACACAAAGTATAAAATACTGTTTCAGTACTAGTTATAGCATTACTTCACATTGGACAACACACTAAGGACAGATCCCACATGAGAAGTAAGTACACAGTGACTCCTGTTGTTGACATAACAATTTGACACTCTTGTTTATGGCGGCAGTAATCTCCCTAGGCTCTAGTCATGAGTTGCCAAGGCTATGGAAGCCTTTTGAGTTCGCCAACTTTGATCTTATTCCGACAGGGTCATAGTCAAGGTGGAAGTTCTCTCCTCCCTTCAGAGAAAGGTACCTCCTTCTTTGATGGCCCCATTCTTTCCGCTGGGATCTCACTCACAGAGATCTTTCATTTAGGTCTTTCTCTTTTTTTTTTCCCCAGGGTGTCTTGGCTTTCCATGCCTAAAATACTCTCATGGGCTCTTCAGCCATATCCGAATTCCTTAAGGGCTGATTCTGAGGCCGGAGTGCTATTTAGGACATCTGCCATTCTATGAGTCTACTGTGTATCCCACTTCCCATGATGGATCATTCTCTCCCTTTTTGATTCTATCAGTTAGTATTAGCAGACACTAGTCTTGTTTGTGTGATCCCTTTGACTCTTAGACCTATTAGTGTGATCAATTGTGAACTGAAATTGATCACTTGGACTAGTGAGATGGCATTGGTACATGCCACCTTGATGGGATTGTATTGGAATCCCCTGGCATGATTCTAACTCCACCATTTGGGGCAAGTCCGATTGAGCATGTCCCAAATTGTACATCTCCTCCCTCTCTTATTCCTACTCTTATATTTAACAGGGATCACTTTTCAGTTAAAATTTAAACACCTAAGAATAATTGTGTGTTAATCACAGAGTTCAACCAATAGCACTAGAACAAAACAAAGAGAAAATACTAAAATGGATAAAGTATTACATTGTACATCAACCATCAGGACAAGAGCTGATCAAGTCACTGTTTCTCATAGTGTCCATTTCACTTCAACAGGTTTCCCCTTTGGTGCTCAGTTAGTTGTTGCCAATCAGGGAGAACATATGGTATTTGTCCCTTTGGGACTGGCTTAATTCACTCAGCATAATGTTTTCCAGATTCCTCCATCTTGTTGCAAATGACCGGGTTTCATTGTTTTGGACTGCTGTATAGTATTCTATAGAGGACATATCCCATAATTTCTTTATCCAGTCTACTGTTGATGGGCATTTGGGTTGGTTCCAGGTCTTAGCTATTGTGAATTGAGCTGCAATAAACATTAAGGTGCAGACAGCTTGTTTGTTTGGCAATTTCATTTCCTTTGGGTAAATTCCAAGGAGTGGGATGGCTGGGTCGAACGGTAGGGTTATCTTCAGGTTTCTGAGGAATCTCCAGACTGACTTCCATAGTGGCTTAACCAATTTGCATTCCCACCAACAGTGTGTTAGTGTCCCTTTTCCCCCACATTCTCCAGCATCTGTTGTTGGTAAGAGTTGTTGCTGTTTTCCCTATTTTGTAGATGAGATATAGGTGCTCAGGGGGATAAGGAACTCATTCAATTTGTCACATAGAATGGGAAAGCAATGAAATCACTCCAGGTAACACAGTGGTGGGAGGGCTGGTGTCTGAACTAAGCAGTCTGGATGAGTCTGCCTACTTGGACACAACTGAATAAATTTGCCCTCTGGATAGTGTCACATTCTGGAAAAAAACACTGGGTCACGTTGTTATATATCTCAGCTCTGTCACTGACTTTCCAGATAAGCTGGGGAGAATCATACAAGTCCTCTGGGTTTACATGAAATGGGAGATCTTGTCTAGATGGCCTTAGGATTATTTCCAGCTGGATGCTTCTATGAATCCTCATTGTTCTTCCATTGACCAGTTTCATCTTCCTCTCCTATCCCATTTTCCCATTGTTGACTCTGGTGGTTGTTGTAAGAGAAGAGGTAATATCTTGGCACAAGAAAAACTTCAATATCTACTGCTTTTCAGGGAAGAGATAGATAACTGGCTTGCCACTGGCGCAAGTTTTTGAAATATGCTGATTGTGGTTATAGTTACGTCTAATCATATGTTGTTTCATGATTCTGACAAGCTTCAGAACATGGGTTCATCAATGTTAGTCTCTCCTAAGCTATCAAGAAATAGGACACCTGACATCATCTACTGTGTTCTGCAAAGCCAGGACAGTGTATTGTTGCTATTTTAATGATTCTTCCTGGCCTTTGTACTGTACTTAAGATTTCTTCTCAGAAATGATAAAAACAAGAAGACTGCAGAGTTGTAGATTATTGTCTGTGGCATGGAATCTGGATAACAGAATGGTTAGATAACTGCAGTGTTATAGGGGGACAGGCAGAATCCCCTAGCCTCCAGCACCTGTCTCAGGCTGACCTGTGACCCAGTAGGAAGAGGTGACAGCTTTAGCTGAAAACATTGTTTCCCTGTAAATAACAAATACTTTATAGGAGGATTAACATAGTACGGTGGTGTCTGTGATCCACCCTTTTTTTTTTGAAAAAAAGATTTTATTTATTTGAAAGGCAGAGTTACAGAGAGAGAGAGAGAGAAAGAGAGAGAGAGAGATCGTCCATCCACTGGTTCACTCCACAAATGGTCATAATAGCCAGGGCTGGGCTAGTTCTAAGCCAAGAACCTGGAGCTTCTTCTAGTTCTCCCATGTGAGTGCAGGGGTCCAAGCACTTGGGCCATCTCCCACTGCTTTTCCAGGTGCATTAGCAAAGAACTGGCTTGGAAGTAGAGCAGCCAGGGCTTGAACTGATGCCTATATGGGATGCTAGCATTGCAGGCAGCATTTTAACCCATTGCTCCACAGCACTAGTCCCTCATGATTTACTCTTGAATGTGTATGAGATTATACCACCTTTAGCAAATGGTTAAGGATACATTTTTCTGAGAATGAACAGGAGATTTTGCCATTTTCTCATTTCTCTTTCTGGTAAAAGTGCTTGGAAAATTCCATATCCAATATTTATACTCTTTTCCTTCTTATTCTCTGTTGAGTTTACTCTCATGGAGTTTTTTCTCTTTGCATCGCATCTTTCTATTTCTCTTAACGACACTCGTGAAGACTCCATTGTCAAGCTCAGTTTCTTCTTGATTCACCTGACCTGTCGGCAGCACTGCATGCTCAAGAAACCTTCATGGACGCCCTCATGCAGTAGATTATGGCCAGGGGTGGGACACTGAACTTGGAGGGAATTCATTGCTTTTTTTTGGGTAAAGATTTATTTATTCATTTGAAAGTAGTCAGAATTACAGAGAAAGAGGAGAGGCAGAGATAGAGAGAAAGAGAGAAAGAGAGAAAGAAAGAGAGAGAGAGAGAGAGAGAGAATTTCATCCACTGGTTCACTTCCCAATTGGCCGATCTGAAGCCAGGAGCCAGGAGCTTCCTCTGGGTCTCCAACATGGGTGCAGGGACCCAAGGACTTGGGCCATTTTTTACTGCTTTCCCAGGCCATAGTAGAGAGCTGGATTAGAAGTGAAATAGCCGGGACTCGAACTGGCACTGCAGCCAGCGACTTTACCTGCTACGCCACGGGGCTGGCCCCTCCATTGCTTTTAGAGGAAATGGAGACAAGGCAGTCCTTTGTCTTGGGAAAGACATTGCTTCATTCTTCAGGGCTGCTTGCTTTAAGCACAACCCTAAGAAATAGCCTGGGCAAAGAGCAGTCAGGGCCAGTTGTACTTGATACAACTGGCAAGAATTTGCTGTGACTCTCAGGGCCAGGGCAGATGACCTCTCCCAGCAGTATGTGTATCAAAGGCAATAATTCTCAAGTTCCTGAACCCTGAACCTTCAGCCTTAGTCAAGTTTAACTTTGACTATTCATTATTAGCAAATATGCCAACATTAATGCACACCTGCTAATGATTTTAATAACTGACATGAATTGATTATGTACCATCTGGTGAGCTTCATGATGGCTTCACTTAAACTCCACACCTCTTGGTAAGAAAGATAATGTTGGTTGATATAGGCTAAGTAATTCAATTACTGAACACTAAGTGACAAAATGGATATTCAAGCTTGTGTCTGCTTGATTCCAAAGTCCAAGCCTTTTATGCCCCATCACACTTTCTGATAGGATTAAATTTTGCAGTGTTGCATGAAGTACACAAACAAGAGAGTATACAGGCAAGAGAGAAGGACCAAGGGTCACATTGTGAGGAACACTTGAAGGAGCCAAGATGTGAGTTTTTAAAAAGAGTGGTGGTGAACGACAGTATATGGAAGCCCAGGCAGAGAAGGACTAAGAACAGAGGAGTGCTTGGCTGCTCAGGTAGAAAAAAGGCTTTGGGGGTGGGAGTTCCCTAACTTTCTGCTGTTTCTTAGCCACGAATTCGAGCTGTGTTTTCAGAGCAGCTGACTGACATTTTGTACATTTTGTAAGACAGGGAGTACTTGAGACAATATTATTCTGATAGTGGAGGTGAGATAAGGAAAAGTAGAGCAGCCACCAGCACCAGACAGCTGGGAATAGAGATGACAGAAGGCGGAAGTCCATACACTGATGGAGTCCATGGGCTTTGGAGTCAGACAGACCTGGGTTCAAATCCCTAGTCCATCATCTATTAGTTCTTTGGAAAATTAGATCTGAGAAAAGTCCTTTTATGTCCCAGACTCTCCATTTATCTCACTTATGATATAGGCAGTACAATATCATAGCCTAGGTTTTTGAGAGAATTGAATGAGCTGGTATATATCTGAATATGGTCTAAGAAGAAACAATACATTTTGACTTAAAAATAAACCTTTGTGGGGACAGGCATTGTGACGCGCTGGGTTAAGCAGCCTCTTGAGACATCCACATCTGATATTGGAGTCTCTTGAATCTAGTCTTGCCCACACTTCTGATCCAGCTTTCTGCTAATGTGCACCCTAAGAGATAGCAGATGATGACCCAAATACTTGGATCCCTGCCTCCCATGGGAGACCTGGATAAAGTTCCTGGCTCCTGCATTCAGCATGATCCAGCCGTGATTGTTGCAGGAATTTGGGGAGCGAACCAGAGTATAGAAGATTTCTCTCTCTCTCTGTCTCTCTATCTTTGTATACAACCATGAAATTTGTTAGACTTACAATTGGGTCACTTATGCCAAACCCTAACAAAAGCAATCAGGAGGTCATAAAGGAGGGGCTCTATTGCACACACATTGAGATGAAAACAATTACAGGAACTCCCTGGAAATCACAAACTTGCTCAAAGGCCACAGAATACTTCTGCACTGGAGCCAAGGATAATCCTTTGAAAACAATATATGCAACTGCCCTCATTTTTCCTTTAAAAGCCCTTGTCTCCTTTATCCTTCTTGGATGCCCCTGTGTTTTGAGTATTCCAGGTTATAATTTCCTGTTTGTTGCTGAACAAAATCATTGCTTTGGAGAGCTACTCTTTCGGTTGTGATTTTAGGCTAGTGATTGAAATCTTTACTGTGTTTGTGATCCTTACCCCATCCCAGATTTCTATCCTATTCTGAATTCCATCCCATTCTTCCTTTTTTAGGGTAACAGTTTATTATTTCTTTTGAAAAATCTTTCTGTATTTCTTGGAGGGAGGGATGGAGTGAGGGAAACAGTGAGGGAAGCAGAGAGAGAGAGAGAGAGAGAGGGAGAGACCTTATATTTGCTGTTTCTCTCCACAAATGCCTATAGTTGCCAGGGCTGGGCCAGGGTGAAACCAGAAGACAGGACCTACATCCAGGTCTTCCACATGGTTTTGGCAGGAACTCAAGTATTTGTGCTATCACTTGGTATTTTTCAGGTGCATCAGCAGGGAGCTGGTTTGGAAGCAGAGTAGCTGGAACTCTAACTGGCACTAGAATTGGAACTCTAATATTGGATGTGGAATCCTGCACCCCAACACCTGCCTCAGAGTTCATTATTTCTGTGGGCATCACAGATTTCTTTTTGGGTTGGTGAATCTTTTTAGGCTCTTCTCATTATGATGTTTTTAAATCCAGAAAATAAAAATGCATACAATTACAAAACACATCATATTGAAATACAGCTGGATTCATTTACTGTTGTGCTGTAACAAACTACTACAAGCTTGGTGGCTTAAAATAACACATAGTCATCATCTCACAATTTTGGCAGTCAGAAGTCTTAAGTGAGTTGGCAAAGCTGCCTTCCTTCTGGAGGTTCTCGAAGAAGACCCACTTCCCCATCTGTTCCAGCTTCTGGAGTCTGCCTTGAATAAGGGCCCCTTCCTCCATCTTTAAAGTCAAGAATCTGCATCATTCCAACCTCTGCTTACATATTTGCATCTGCTGTCTGACTCTGATCTCCTGCCTCCCTCTTACAAGGGCCCTCTCGGTTACCCTAGGTCCACCTGTGTAGCCCATGATGATATCCTGATTTCAAGATTCTTTTTTTACACATCTATTTTATTTATTTATTTATTTATTTATTTATTTATTTATTGAAGGGCAGAGTGGACAGTGAGAGAGACAGACAGAGAGAAAGGTCTTCCTTTGCCGTTGGTTCACCCTCCAATGGCCGCTGCGGCTGGCCCACCGCGCTGATCCGAAGCTGGGAGCCAGGTGCTTCTCCTGGTTTCCCCTGCGGGTGCAGGGCCCAAGCACTTGGGCCATCCTCCACTGCCTTCCCGGCCCACAGCAGACAGCTGGCCTGGAAGAGAGGCAACCGGGACAGAATCCAGTGCCCCGACCGGGACTAGAACCCGATGTGCTGGCGCCGCAGGCAGAGGATTAGCCTATTGAGCCGTGGCGCTGGCCTATTTCATTTGTTTTAAAGGCAGAGTTAGAGAGAGAGGGAAAGAGAAAAGGGGGGGGGGAGAGGGAGAGAAAAGAGAGAGAGAGAGAGAGAGAGAGAATCTTCTGCCTGCTGGTTCACTCCTCAAATGGCTGTAATAGCCAAGGCTGGGCCAGGCCAGGCCAAAGCCAGGAGCTGGAAGACCATCTGGGTCTCCCAGGTGGAGGCAGGAGTCCAAGTACTTGGGTCGTATTCTGCTGCCTTCCCAGGCACATTGGTAGGGAGTTGGATCACAAGCAGAGCAACTGGGACTTGAACTAGCATCATATGGGTTGCCAGGGTTGCAGGCTGTAGCTTAACCCATTGTGCCACAACATTGGCCCCTCAAGATTCTTAATTTATACCTTCAAATACCTTCCTGCAGTATATAGAAACATATTTGTATGTCTCTGAGGTTAGGATATGGACATCTTTGGGCAGCTATTATGCTTCCTACCACAACAGTTAAAAGACATTTTTATTACATAATAATGCACATGCTGCTTTATTAGTGCACTAAATAATAAGACATAATGACAGGACTATTATGTACTATGTTTTAAGACTAATACAGTAAATATTATTCAGGATATCTGGAACAACTGTAACATGGTAGGAGAATTCTGATAATTGTGTGGATGAGTCACAAGTATCGTTAAAATCACTGGTTTGTTTTATAGATTGATAATGGAAAGAAAAGTTACTTTCAATTAAAATGCAGTGAGAATATGCATATAATTTCTTCTCCCTTCTAGGTTCATGGAACCTGAATTCTACCCAGAGTGGTTTATGGAACCCAGATTAGGGGACTGTGCTCTAGAACGTGCCACAGAGAGGAAATGGGAGTCATGGACGGGTTGGTGGCAGTGACGGGCAGAGCTCATCAACACAGTGTGAGCCAATCAGTGTGTTTTTGGGTCATTTGTGAACCTGGATACTGCCAGTAACCCTCATGAAAATATCCTATTTGGGGGATGGGCATGTAGGACAGTGCTTAAGGCGCTGTTTGGGATACTCACTCTTTCTGGGGAAAGAGATAGAAAGTAAAAGATGTCTCCGTTCAGAATAATGAAAACCAAAATCAGGTGGACTCTCTTGAGTAGCAGAATCTTACCAACTTTATGTATAGTGATAGAAATAATTCAAAGATAATAAATTGGCCATCCCCCAATGCATAGAGTATGTTATAAAGAATGTATATGACAAAGCAAAATGGTTTCCAGTTACCTATGACAGAATGCTCATTAATCAATGATCATAATGACAAGTACTTCACATGTACATTTTCTACCCCTTTTCCTTCCTCTTAATGCATTCATTAAAAAAGAGCCAGTGGATAGAACTTGAGAATAAAAATAGAATGGAACAAAACTGTTAAGACATGGGGAAAGAATCAAGACCACCACAGCTCATTTGCCCTGGGGCAGGAGAACAACTTATCTTTCTCTTTTTTTAATAGAAATCTTTTATTTAATAAATATAAATTTCATAAGTACAACTTTTGGATTATAACGATTCTTCCCCCCATATCCACTCTCCCACCCCCAAACCATCCCACCTCCTACTCTCCCATCCCATTCTTCATTAAGATTCATTTTTTAATTATCTTTATATACAGTAGATCAACTCTATACTGAGTAAAGATTTCAACAGTTTGCACCCATACAGACATACAAAGTATAAAGTACTGTTTGAAGACTAGTTTTACTGTTAATTCTTACAGTATAACACAGTAAGGACAGAGGTCCTACAAGGGGAGCAAGTGCACAGTGACTCCTGTTGTTGATTTACCAATTGACACTCTTATTTCTGACGTCAGTAGTCACCCAAGGCTCTTGTCATGAGTTGCCAAGGCTATAGAAGCCTCTTGAGTCCACAAACTCCGACATTATTTAGACAGGGCCATAATCAAAGTGGAGGTTCTCTCCTCTTTCTTTGATGATCCCTTCTTTCCGCCAGGATCTCATTCACAGAGATCTTTCTTGTAGATCATTTTTTGCCACAATGTCTTGGTTTACATGCCTGAAATGCTCTCATGGGCTTTTTAGCCAGATCTGAATGCTTTAAGGTCTGATTCTGAGGCCAGAGTGCTGTTTAGGGCATTTGTCATTCTATGAGTCTGCTGTGTATCCCGCTTCCCATGTTGGATCATTCTCTCCTTTTTAATTCTATCAATTATTATTAGCAGACACTGGTCTTATTTATGTGATCCCTTTGACACTGAATCCTATCTTTATGATCAGTTATGAACTTAAACTGATCACATTAACTAGTAAGATGTCACTGGTACCTGCCAACTTAATGGGATTGAACAACTTCTCCTGATATAAAACACAGACTATTTGAAGACAGACAAGTAGAGGAGAGGAAAGTCAGAAGAGATTACACTTGAGGGAGCCGAGTGGAAAAGAAGATGCACTGGAAGTTAGATTGATAAATTTGAAATTTCTACCAGGAAGATTAGATGCAAAATACAAGTTGCTGCAGCTACTGAAACGTTGCCTTGTAATAGATACAACAGCAATTCTGAAAATGTTTCCCAGCCACATTTGGCAAGATGATAAGAGCAAAGAATGTGATGATTGCATTCATCCAGGATTGGGAACTTGCAAGGTGAGAGGGGCCAAGGAAAGGAGAGAAGTGATCTGAGAATAATTCTCAGTTTCCCTGATGGATGATATGGGACAGGGAAGGAGATAAAATAGGAAGAGGTTGAAAGTGGAATGGAGTTGCTGATTTTTTTTTTTTAAGATTTATTTATTTCTTTGAAAGACAGAGTTACAGAGAGAAGGAGAGACAGAGGTCATCCATCTACTGGCTCACTCACCAATTGGCCTCAATAGCCGGAGCTGTTCCGATCCAAAGCTAGGAGCATCCTCTGGGACTCCCACTTGGGTGCAGGGACCCACGCACTTGGGCTATCTTCCACTGCATTCCTAGGCCTTTGGAAGGATTGGAAGTGGAGCAGCCAGAACCTGAATCGGTGCCCACATGGGATGCAGGTGGAAGCTTAGCCTACCATGCCACAGTTCTGGCCCCTTGCTGAAAGATTTAATATTTTGCTGAAGTTAGAGTGATTTATGGCAACATAATTGACCTATCTTTATTAGTTTGATTTGGGTAAATAAACAAAATCAATTTGCATTTCAAAACTCCATGGACTAGAAAATATTTTAAAAATATTTAAAAATCACATCATCTTCTAAAGGGCAAAATTCAATTTTACTTGGGACATCAAAAGATTTTCCTTTATTGAAAAAAAAACTGTAGCTTTATTCTAAGAGCAAAGTTAATTCATTTTATTGGATTTAAACTACTCACTGTATTCTGGCTTTCTAATGTTTTTACAGCTGTGATTATTGATCAAGTGAAAAGAGGGGAGTTTTGATTATTTCATAGATAAAATAATCCTTTCCTAAAAGTTCCTAATTGCACGCCAATGACTCATTTCTCTGCATGCCCCACAGCCTTTTTGTCTGTGCCATCTATTGGATTTCATTTACAAAAAAGGTGACTTTTTCTGATGATTACTATGTTACAGGATGAGTAAAGAAAGTTTCAAAGACAAGAAAGTATGTCATCATAATTCTTTGATTCAGGGAAAACAATGCTTAACAGATTGTGAAATTTTCTTATACGGCCTTTAAAAAACAGAAGTGATATAAAATGCATATGAAATTTTATATTTTTTCCATATTATGTTGCATCATGACTATATCAAAAATTTCAGACATTATTTTTAATATTTTCTTGATTTTTTAAATATGTGATATTATTTGTTGAATGACTCCTCTATCATGAGAATTTTAGTTTGATTTCATTGTTACTTATTATAAATAGCCCTGAGATAAATATAAAGATTTTTCCATGTCGTAGATTATTTCTTTAATTAAGTTTTAGAATTGGAATCACTATATTGAACTATGTAAACATTTTGATATATTTTTCAAAAATATATAAATGGGTTAATATTAATATATGAGAGTGCTTGAAAAAGTTCAAGAAAAAATCGAATGAAAAGGTAAATTTATTTTGGTGCAAAACAGTTTTAATTCATACATTGTTTTTTCACATAATGTATTTTACGCATAATTTTAAAAATATTTATTTATTTGAAAGGCAGAGAGACAGAAATAGGCAGACTGATAGAGATTGTCCATGCAACGGTTCATTCCTCAAATGCACAGAATAACCTGGGCTGGACCAGGCCAAAGCTAGGAGCCAAGACCTCCTCAGGTCTCCCATGTGAGTGACAGGAACCCAAGTGCTTTAGCCATCACCCAGAGTATGCATTAGCAGAAAGCTGGAATTGGAAGTGTAGCCAACACTTGAACCCATGCCCTGCAATATGGGTTGTGTGTATCCTAAGCTGTGACAAACATCCACTTCCCATGAACTGCTCATGTGCATGTATTTCAAAATGTTCTGCATCAAAATAAACTTAACTTTTAATTATGTTTTCTGTAACCTTTTGAAGTACGTTCATTTAGTCCCACAATACAGAATTGTTATCACACCATATCCTCACTGGCCCTGAATATTGAACCAAAAAAAAAAAAAAAACTTGTCTGATTTGTGCCATCTGTTTGTCACTTAATATACATGGCAATGATCTTTCCCTAACATATCTGTCACCCCTTTTACATCAGAGAACCAGATTACAGTTTATACTGTGGTGTTAGTTTGAATTTTCACTTAGGATTCTTGGACCTCCACCTTATATGTTGGAAATTACTATCTCCACACACAGTACAGTATATTGCAATAAGAAGTGAAAGATCCCTTTCCTCTAGGAAAATCCTGTCATGCTGGGATATATATGTTCCTTTCACCTCACTTATCATGTTGGTCTCTCTCTTTCTTGTGAAACTTGTAGGACTTTGGGTACTTTTTTTTTAAAAAAAAACTTTTTATTTATTTTAGAGTTAGAGAGAGAGAGAGAGGGAGGGAGGAAGAGGGAGAGGGAGAGGGAGAGGGAGAGAGAGAGAGAGAGAGAGAGGTCTTCCATCTGCTGCTTCACTCCCCAGATGGCCACAATGGCTGGAGCTGGTCCAATCCAAAGCCAGGAGCCAGGAGTTTCTTCCAGGTCTGCCACTCGGGTGCAGGGACCCAAGCACTTGGGCCATCTTCTACTGCTTCCCCAGGTCATATCAGAGAGCTGGACAGGAAGAGGAGCAACCAGGACATGAACTGGCACCCATATGGGATGCCTGCACTGCAGGTGGAGGCTTAGCCTGCTATACCACAGTGCCAGCCCATTTGGATGGCCTCTTGATGTATCTTCACAAGCAATTGGAAGTTACTCGCCCCCCTCCACCCCACCAGAGTTGGACCATGTTTAGCATATTTCTTTCTTAACTGTATACCTTTCTATGTGGATTCTGTCCAGCCCAGCCCATGGGTCTCTCCCATCACTCTGTCACCTGCTCACTCTACAGTCTCCTTGGGCAACTCCATTTGCCCCAAGGCAGATTTATCTTGGTTTGGAATTTTAAATTTTATATTATGTAATCATCATATTGAAGAACCTTAAAAATCAAACCAAGATGGAGTGACCTAAGCCAATACCATTAAAAACAAGAAGTTATCTTTGCCCCAAATAAAATTAAAGTTTAAAAATTATAGCCCTAAACTTTTTCCCCCAAAGCTAAAATTAGGTGCGGCTATAAAAATAAGGGACCCTATGCTTAGCTAGCTGCGACACTTGTGCCTGGCTGTGCTAAGAGCTAACCCAGTTTGTATACCCCCTAATACTCAAATAACGGTGTGGGAAGCAGGATGCCGCTCTCCCACAAGGGAAACAAAGGGAGCGAGACGTCGCCCCCCCCCCCCCCGCCCCAGGGTGAACAAGATGGCGCTGGCAAGGAAAGGAACTACTAAAGAAGTAAACAACAAAATCGCGACGAGGTGCATGCCTCCCATGTGATCCCGTAGCTGATTGGATAGAAGACGCATGCCCTTCACATGATCAGCTCGCGGATTGGACTGCTGTGTGCATGGACTCTATAGTGCTTTTGATTGGTCGCTGCGGGTATATAAACCGTGTGGCTTTGTGTTGGGGGTGCTCTCTGGACTCCCGAGTTCAGGAGGCCCATCTGCGCAGATGCCAAATAAATCCTCTTGCTTTTGCATCAGCTGGTCTGGACTCTGAGTCTTTGGGGTGTGCCTCTCGACGTGTTAGCATCCTCACTCCGAGGGTCTAACAATATTACATAATTTTATTATTTATTATTTAACCAAATTATTAATTTATTTCATGATTTATTATGTAATTAATACAGCATAATTTAAGCAATTACATTTTGGTGCAAAGCCTAATATCTTGGTGCAAAATCTGTAAATCACGTCAGCCCTTTGCTCTCGAGCTCTGGGCCTGATTTTTTACTAGATATTTCCATCTGGTTGTCCTATGGGCCTTCACAGTCAGTACGGCCATAATTGCCACAATTGTTTCTCAGACCTCACAGCCTTCTTGACCTTTCTCCTGTGTCCTCTAGACACCTGATGAAACTTTTGTCCCTTCATTCTTTAAAGTAGAAAATTAGGAGTGTTAAGTCCGCATTATTCCTATATGTCGGATACTCGTTATAACTCAGCCTTGCTGCTCTTTTGTCTACAGTCTTGCCTTTCTTCACATTTCAGTCAGAGTGGCCTGCCTAATTATGCTTAGAATCCTTCGGTGGCCAACTATTATTGATGGGATTAAGTTAGAAATCCTTAGATTAACACATAAAATCACACATTACTTGTTCTCAGTTAATTCTCCAGTTTTTCTGGTTTAATATGAAATTTTTCTTTTCAAGCACTCTGGCTTTCATGAATTCATCTTGTTTTCCAGTTGAGCTATGTTTTAGATGACAGATTCCTAGAGACAAGTACTATGCAGAAAAAGTACTAAGCAGAAAATGGTAGAAGACAGGATTACTGCATGCTAATAACATGTAACAAACTAGCTATGTGCTTAGAAAATACTTAACTTTTAGGGCCCAGGTTTCCTCTTCTGTGAGATTAGCTCCTAAAAGGGGATTTGGAAATCTCAAGCCTCCTCAAACTCAGGTTTGCTTAATGTTCAAAAACCTCACATGGTGTAATATCAAATATAGACACTAGAGGACAGCATTTATTAAAATTTGCTGAGATTGTATGCTGGATCTCAACGCAAGTTCATTTTGTTTTGTTTCAGCAAATGTTGGTGATAAAGATCACGGCCGAGTGAAGACGGTGTATTTAGTTGGTGGATGGTTCTCTGAACTTTACAGTTGTTAACTATCAGTATGTCTGTAGGCAAGAATGGTCCCTGTTCCCTCCACAGAGCAGGATGTGCGCAAGTGGGAGGGAGTCCAGCATCCTACAGGTGAGGGCACCGAGGACTGTTTTCCTGTCCACCTGAAATCCTTCTCATTGCAATAAGCTCTGTTTATCCTGTCCTAAGGAAATATAAGTTCCAGATTTGGAAGCTCTCAGAAAACATCAAATAGTTAAAATGGTTATAAGAACACTTTCAGGTCACTCAAATTTTTTTCCTCCCCAAATTCATAGGTGAGTTCATGCCCTTTTCACTGTGGAACTAGAACTTGCAAATATGGATTCTGCTAATGAATCAGAGATAGGAGCAAGGGTAAATTAATGTTTTACATGAAAAAGAGTTCTTCACATCCCTTTCTGGAACTCTGTGTTCTCTATTCTTGGAGTGTGGAGGCTGGGTGATTGCTGGATGGTGACATTCAGTACACATCTTTTGAGTCCTACTAGATACCTACTGGCACTGTGGGAGAAGCCGGGTTCCCCGTGATGGGTAACCTGTGGTTGGAGATAGAGTGAGTGAATAGGCAAATGTGATGTAGTTTAATAAGTACTCAGCTTGGATGCAAGCATGATGAGCTGAGGGAACACATGAGACAGCTCCCTAGCCCCATCATGGGCAGTCTCGGGGAGCCTCTTGGAGGAGTTGATACCTTAGCATTACACCAAAGGGGAAGTGAAGATTTGTGGTCCAGGGGTGAGGGAGGGCACAGCATGGTAGGGGAACTGTGGGTAGTTAAGCATGGTGGCAATGGAAAGTTCAAGGGAGGGATGACCAAGATGGGAGGCTCTGGAGGAGGCTTGGGAAGAGGCTGTCTGCCATGCTAGGGAGCTTAGACTTCCTTTGGGTGGTGGTGGGAAGCACTGAAGGACTAAAGAATGCGTGGCTTTCTTGGAAGGATGCCTCTCACTGCTACATAGCTATCTATTGGAGGAGGGTAAGGGCTGCCTCTGGGACGGCTGTTGGGAGACTTCTGTTTTTCCAAAGGGTACCACCATGTATTTACTCTGGGCAAATATTGTTCCTGCTCTGGCCTGTCACCTGTCCTTTGATTTTGGAGGAAAGCGTGACTGTTGAGGATAGCTGAATTTTCATTGGGAACATGTGAAGTGAAGTTAGGATTGAGGCACGAGTTGATGCGGAAGTCTCAGTTCTGATTTGATAATTTGGCTCCTGACTTATTCCTAACTCTGGTTTATCAATATTCTCTTTCTTTTCATGACCCAGTTTTCTTTTCTTCTCTTTTTTTATTTTTCCTTCCCTTTCTTTCTTTCCCTTTCTATTCTTTCCTTCTTATTTTTTTCTTTATATCTAGATGTCTATGTGTTTGGTAACATTTGTTGAAGACTATTCTTTCTGCTTTAATTACCTGGGCACCTTTGTAGAAAACCAATGGGCCATATACAAAAATAATTCCTAGAAAAATGGAAAGAAAAAATTTATTTTGGTGCAAAAATTTTTGAAATCCACAATAGATTTTCATGATATTTTTTCCCATGAGCATTTTTTAAAGATTCTCCCATAAGACTATATGTTCATCCATTCCTGTACTCTGTTCCATTGATCAATGTGCCTACATTTTCACTCTACCCACTGCCTTAATTAATATACCTTTGTAAGGTACTTTCAGTCCTCTAAATTTGTTCTTTATCAAAACTGTTTTGATTCGTCTCTTTTTAAATATTTATTTATTTATTTTTAGGCAGAGTTTCAGAGAGGCAGAGGAAGAGGCAGAGAGAGAGAAAGAGAGAGAGAGGTCTACCATCTATTGGTTCACTCTCCAGATGGCTGCAGTGGCTGGAACTGTGCCGATCTGAAGCCAGGAGCCAGGAGATTCTTCCAGGTCTTCAACACAGGTGCAGGGGCCCACACACTTGGGCCATCGTCCCTTGCTTTCTCAGGCCATAACAGAGAGCTAGACCAGAACTGGAGCAGCTGGATCTCAATCCAGCGCCGATATGGGATGCCAGCACGGCAGGCAGCAGCCTTATTTGCTATGCCACAGTGCCAGCCCCTAGAATCAGTTTTTAAATTTCTAAAACTAGGAGTGCTGTGATTTTTAGCAGGATTGCACTGAAACTGGAGAAAAAATGTGGGAGAATGGAAATCTTAGAGATAATGAATCTCTCCCATCTTTTAAAAAAATTTATTTTATGAGGATGGCACTGTGGCGTAGGGGGCTAAGCCTCTGCCTGCAGTGCTGGCATCCCATATGGGCGTCGATTCCTGTCCTGGCTTCTCCTCTTCACATCCACCTCCATACCATGGCCTGGGAAAGCAACAGTAGATACCCCAAGTGCTTTGGTCCCTGTACCCACATGGGAGACCTGGAAGGAGCTCCTGGCCCCTGGGTTTGGATTGACCCAGCTCCTGCTGATGGGGCCATTTTGGAAGTGAACCAGCTGGTGGAAGACCTTTCTCTTTGTTTCTCCCTCTCTCTGTAACTCTGCCTCTCAAATAAATAAATAAATAAATAAAATTTCAAACAAATTCTATTTTACTTATTTGAAACATAGAATTACGGAGAGAAGGAGAGGGAGGAGGAGAGAGAGAGAGGTCAATCTTTCACCTGCTGCTTCACTCCATAATTGGCTGAAACACCTGGGGCTGGGCCAGGCTGAATCCAGGAGACAGGAACTCGATCTTGGGGTCTCTCATGTAGGTACAGGGGCCCAAGTGCATGGCCCATCTTCTGCTGCTTTCCTAGGTGCATTAGCAGGAAGCTGGATTGGAAGTAAAGCAGGTGGGACTTGGATCAGCACCCATAGGGGATGCTAGTGTTGTAGGTGGCATCTTAACTCACTGCACTGCATTTCTGGCTCCTGAGTCTCCCACCTGTAAGCACAATCTGTTTCTCCATTTATTGAAAATTTGTTTAAATTCTGTTATCATTGGGGCCTGCGATGTGGCTCAGCAGGTTAATGCCCTGGCCTGAAGTGCCGGCATCCCATATGGGCGCCGGTTCTAGTCCCGGCTGCTTCTCTTCCCATCCAGCTCTCTTCCATGGCCTGGGATAGCAGCAAAAGATAGCCCAAGTCCTTGGGCCCCTGCATCCACATGAGAGACCTGGAAGAAGCTCCTGGCTCCTGGCTTTGGATCGGCGCACCTCTGGCCGTTGCGGCCATCTGGGGAGTGAACCAGCGGATGAAAGACCTTTCTCTCTGTCTCTACCTCTCTCTGTAACTCTGTTTTCTTTTTCTTTTTTTGACAGATAGAGATAGACAGTGAGAGAGAGAGAGAGAGAGAGAGAGAGAAAGGTCTTCCTTCCGTTGGTTCACCCCCAAAATGGCTGCTATGGTAGGTACTGCTCCGATCCACAGTCAGGAGCCAGGTGCTTCTTTCTGGTCTCCCACGTGGGTGCAGGGGCCCAAGCACTTGGGCCATCCTCCACTGCCTTCCCGGACCACAGCAGTGAGCTGGACTGGAAGAGAAGCAACCGGGACTAAAATCTGGCACCCATATGGGATGCTGGCGCCGCAGGCAGAGGATTAGCCAAATGAGCCACAGCACTGGCCCCTCTCTGTAACTCTGTCTTTCAAATAAATAAAACAAATCTTTTTAAAAAAATAAATTCTGTTATCACTATTTTGTGGGCTTTAACGTACAAATCTTGTACATTTGTTAGATTTGTTTTTGAATATTTTATGTTTCTTTTTAATTTGAAAGAGTTACAGAGAGGGAGAGCCAAGGTTGGGGGATGTTGTATCGACTGGTTTGCTCTCAGGATGGCTGCAAGGGCCAGGTCTGGGCCAGGCCAAAGCCAGAAGTTAGGAGTTTCCTTTGGGTCTCCCAAGTGGATGCAGAGGCCAAAGTGCATGGTCCATCTTCCAATGCTTTCCCAAGTGCATTAACAGGGAGCTGGATTGGGAGTGGAGCATCCCAGACTTGAACTGGCACCTATGTGGAATGCTGGCACTGTAGATGGAGGCTTTACCTGCTGCACCACAACACCAGCCCCATTTTATGTTTCTTAACACAACAGTAAATGACACTGATTTTTGAAATTTAATTTCTGTTAATTCCCATTTTACAAAATATCATTGGTTTAAAAAATACTGACTTTGTATCTTGTATTCTTACTAAACTTACAGATTTATTCAGTTAGTTTTTAAAATTTCTTTATGAATAGCCACATTGACTATGAATGGAGACAGTGTTATCTATCACTTCCTTCTAAATGGCTTATAAATGACTTTTGCTTTTATCTGATCTAAAATTGTCTACCTTTCAAATGGACTGTTTAAATCATTTATATGTGTATGTGTATATATATGTGTGTATTATATATGTGTGTATATATATGTGTGTGCATATATATGTGGGTATAAATATATATGTATAAATACACATATATAAATACACACATATATTAATAAATATATATATACACAGACACACATATATTATAACATGTAACTGGAATTGTTTAGTTAATAAATCATTCTATTAAAAATCAATCCTAGTTTAGGCCGGCGCCACGGCTCAATAGGCTAATTCTCTGCCTGTGGCGCCGGCACACCGGGTGCTAGTCCCGGTCGGGGCGCTGGATTCTGTCCCAGTTGCCCCTCTTCCGGGCCAGCTCTCTGCTGTGGCCCGGGAAGGCAGTGGAGGATGGCCCAAGTGCTTGGGCCCTGCACCCCATGGGAGACCAGGAGAAGCACCTGGCTCCTGCCTTTGTATCAGCGCGGTGCGCCGGCCGTGGTGGCCACTGGAGGGTGAACCAATGGCAAAGGAAGACCTTTCTCTCTGTCTCTCTCTCTGACTGTCCACACTGCCTGTCCAAAAAAAAAAAAAAAAATCAATCCTAGTGATCAGAACAATCTAATTAATAGGTTAAGATTTTTTTGCTTTGATATATACAAGGGAAATTCAAAAATTTCATGGAAAATGGGATGAAGGGAAGTTTATTTTGGTGCAAAAAACTGAAATCTATGAAGTTGTTTCACAATACATATATTCTAGAAACTTTTTGAAGACCCCTCATATTCATGATTTCAGATACAGAAATGAACTTGTGGTCTTGGTAGTGAAAATACTGTGAACTAATATTGATTCTTGCAAAGTTAAGTGTGGCATACATCAGTGCTTAGCAGGTCTATTCACTAAAGTTTTTCATAAGAAAAGAAAGCCCTTGTAAAGAAGCAACTAAATTATTCAGCAGACTCTTAGTCCTTTCATTATGATCAATTGTGAACTGAAATTGATCACTTGGAATAGTGAGATGGCATTGGTACATGCCACCCTGATGGGATTGAATTGGAATCCCCTGGTATGTTTTTAACTCTACCATTTGGGGCAAGTCAGCTTGAGCATGTCCCAAATTATACATCTCTTCCCTCTCTTAGTCCCACTCTTATGTTTAACAGGGATCATATTTCAGTTAATTTTTAACACTTAAGAATAACTGTGTATTAATTACAGAATTAAACCAGTCATATTAAGTAGAACAGACGAAAAAACTACTAAGAGGGATAATGTATTAAGTTGTTCATTAACAGTCAGGGCTATGCTGATCAAGTCACCGTTTCCCATAGTGTCCATTTCACTTCAGGAGGTTTCCTTTTTGGTGTTCAGTCAGTTGTCACCGATCAGGGAGAACATATGGTATTTGTCCCTTTGGGACTGGCTTACTTCACTCAGCATGATGTGTTCCAGATTCCTCCATTTTGTTGCAAATGACTGGATTTCGTTGTTTCTTACTGCGGTATAGTATTCTAAAGAGTACATATCCCATAATTTCTTTATCCAGTCTACCGTTGATGGGCGTTTAGGTTGTTTCCAGGTCTTAGCTATTGTGAATTGAGCTGCAATAAACATTAGGGTGCAGACCTCTTTTTTGTTTGCCAATTTAAATTCCTTTGGGTAAATTCCAAGGAGTGGGATGGCTGGGTCGAACGGTAGGGTTATCTTCAGGTTTCTGAGGAATCTCCAGACTGACTTCCATAGTGGCTTGACCAGTTTGCATTCCCACCAACAGTGGGTTAGTGTCCCTTTTTCCCCACATCCTCGCCAGCATCTGTTGTTGGTAGATTTCTGAATGTGAGCCATTCTAACCGGGGTGAGGTGAAACCTAAGAGTCAAAGGGAGCACATAAACAAGTCTAGTACCTGCTAACACTAACCGATGGAATAAATAAAGGGGAGAGTGATCCAACATGGGAAGTGAGATACTCAGCAGACTCATAGAATGGCAGATGTCCTAAATAGCACTCTGGCCTCAGAATCAGCCCTAAAGGCATTCCGATCTGGCTGAAAAGCCCATGAGAGTATTTCAGGCATGGAAAGCCAAGACACTCTGGCAAAAGATCTCTGCGAGTGAGATCCCAGTGGAAAGAACAGGTCTTCAAAGAAGGAGGTACCTTTCTCTGAAGGGAGGAGAGAACCTCCACTTTGACTATGACCTTGTCTAAACAAGATAAGAATCAGAGAACTCAGAGGGCTTCCATAGCCTTGGAAACTCATGACTGGTGCATAGGGAGACTACTGATGCCATAGACAGGAGTGTCAATTGGTAAAGTCAACAACAGGAGTCACTGTGCACTTACTCCTCATGTAGGATCTCTGTCTTTAATGTGCTGTGTATTGAGATTTAATGCTATAACGAGTACTCAAACAATATATTTCACTTTGTGTTTCTATGGGGGTGCAAACTGTTGAAATTTTTACTTAATGTATACTAAACTGATCCTCTGTTAAAAAAAAAAAAGAAATTATCAATTCCCAACTTGACTCTCACTGGGATTAAACATGACAATAGGTCTGATCTGATTTCATCATCATTTAAAAAAATCATCTATTATTTTTCACTTTATGTTTCTGTGTGGGAGCAAACTGTTGAAATCCTTACTTAATGTATACTAAGCTGATCTTCTGTATATTAAGATAATCGAAAATGAATCTTGATGTGAATGGAAGGGGAGAGGGAGTAGGAAAGGGGAGGGTAGTGGGTGGGAGGGACGGTATGTGGGGGAAGTCATTGTAATCCATAAATCGTACTTTGGAAATTTATATTCATTAAATAAAAGTAAAAAAAAATAAAAATTAAAAAAAATTATTCAGCAGATTCCAGGTATTTTAAAAGAAAAGAATTACAATTTGGATTCTAGATATCATGTTTTTAATGACTCAGATAATACTTTGGAGAGTGTTCTGTAAAGTTTAAAATGGCCTACAGATGTTTGTTCAACTTAATAAAAGTTAAATTGTTTACAGTACTCAGAACCCATTACAATTCAGATGGATGGATTTAATAGTTCAGAAAATGGTGTGATTCAGTCTTATCAGTTTATCTAGTAAGGAAATGTTTTTCCCCAGTGACTCAGATGTAGTGCAGAATGACCTGCATGAATAGGGAGGGTTTGTTAGGACAGTTTTCAGTGATGAGGAGGGGGTCTCTGATGAATGCAGAGTGGTTACTCATGGAAATATGAGAAGGAAACTAAGAACTATAACTTTGATAATGGGCACATTTGTCAAAGAGATGAATACAAATCTAACACCATGTTCTACACTTGACGTTAACCAAAAAGTCGAGAAGTGATTAACACTATGTTCCTCATTTGTGTCGAGCATGTCTTTCTCCTGTCTAAAGATGGACCTCTTGACACTAATTTTTATCTGATGAGTGACAGGGTTTTATTGGGAACTAAGAAATTGTCGTAGGATGATTCAAATTGAAAAACAGCAGAATTGTAAGTAAAAGTTGACCATGAAGGAGTCAGAAGCCCAGAAGATAAAAGAAGAAATGGGACAAAAACTTGCTCAGACTTTGAAAAATATGGCTTCCTCACAGAATTTTGTGAATAAAAATAATAAATAGACGCCTAGTTAAAGAGTTAGTTAATGATAAGATGCCTGCTATGTGTCAGGCAGCTTGCAAAATACTAGGGTCGCAATAGTGAAATGAGAAACACAGACCTTTTCTTTTTCGGCTTATGGGTTACATAGGTAGGGTTCACAGAAAAGAAAAACCAGGAAAGCAAGTGCTTAGCAAAGGTGACAATTTCCATGAGGGCAATATGTAGGGTGAAGATGAACAGTGGGAGGGATACAGTCTGGAAAGAGTGCCCAGAGAAGCCCAGCAACACTCAGGATGGTACAAAATGGAAACCAGCACTGATGGTACATCCTGCTCCCACTGGGCTGTAAACTCAGAGAGCTGAGTTCATGAAAAAGCCGCTACTTCCCTGGGGACTGACACATGAGGGTGGAGGAAGGGAACAGGAGTGCTCTGTTATTTCCTTAGAGATAGTTAAGAGTTTTCAGAGCCTGAACTTTAAAAATTGCTAACTTCATATGGCATGATACTTCCCTGAGATACATGTTTGTATTTCGTTCTTGGTGCTGTAGAAGAACCAAGAGTCTCCCCCCCCCCCCTATTTCCTCTCCTCTATAAAATCCTCTCATTACCTGGTTAATGCTACTCTTAGGATCATTGGTTACTATTCTCACCCTGTCTTTTATACTACGGTGTCTAAGTGTTTACAGCAGGTTATAATGAACAAACTAAGGCCTTTAAGAACCAGGCGGTCAACCAAATGCTGCTACAAAGATTTACTCGGCTCCCCACCCAGGAGACAGCGACTTGAGACATCATCCCATGCCAGCGAAGAGTACCTCCATCACCCCGTGTCAGCAGGAAGTAGCTCTAAAGACAGATCATTGTCCCTCTATCCCTCCTGGACTTTGGGGACTAATGTAATCCCATACAAATCCTGCTTTATAATAAACAAAAGGGGGGAATGTTAGGAAACTGGGGCAGTTTTAGCCAGGTGGCTGCATTGCCCAG
Source organism: Oryctolagus cuniculus (assembly GCF_051225735.1). Lineage (NCBI taxonomy): Eukaryota > Metazoa > Chordata > Mammalia > Lagomorpha > Leporidae > Oryctolagus > Oryctolagus cuniculus. The sequence goes on along the minus strand of NC_142879.1, from coordinate 79,322,312 downwards.
CTACCTGAGCCAGGCTCCACCCCCATCCTAATGGGATTCACTGCTCCTGCTTCCCTGCCCACCCTCAGGTGAAGTTTTAAAAGGGCCTGTTCCTGAACACGTGCTCTCTCAGTCCTTCTCTCTGCTCTCTTGGCCTCTCTTGGCTCCTCTCCTCCTCTCATCTCTCTTCTCCCTCCTCTCTGTCTCTCTCTCTTACAGTCTCCTTCTCTTTTTCCTTCGCCGTCCCTTCACTCCTGTCTATAGGGTGTTCCCAATAAACCCTTTCCCTTTAAAAAAAAAAAAAAGAAAGAAAAACCAAGAGTTTGAGAAATAAAACAGGGCTTAGGTACTAGTAATAACCAGGGTGTTAAGTCAAGACAATCAGGGGCTTTCATTTTCTTCATGTGCAGTTAGGAGAACTCAGGAGAATGAAGGAAACAATGAAATTGTTGAGAGGAGGATCCATGTAGGCATTTGAAGAGCAAGTTTGAGAGGTTTTACCTAAGACTAGTCAGGCTCCATAAACATTGACAGGGTCCCAGTGAGGAGACAGGGAGAAGATGCTGGGTGCAACTTGCTCTGGGCATCTATTACTGTGTAAGGAACAATGCTCAAAATGTAGCGGCTCAAGACTATTTTGTCTCACAATATTGTGTATCAAGAGTCGAGGCACAAATTGACTGAATATCTTTTCTGAGTTCACTCGGTGATATTTGGCTGGCTGATGGGAGGTCTGCAGGATCTATGTTGGCTTCACTCAGATGCATGAAAGCAAGACTGGAAGTCTGGGCTCAGCTAGGCTCCTCTTTTCTCCACCTACTCTTGAGGGCCTTTGCAGCAGCCCCTTAATCGGGGTAGTTGGACTTCTCTATAGCTCAGAGTCTCAAGAGTCAAAGATAGAAGCTCAAAGTCTCCTTAAATTTAGATATAGAATTGAGAGAGCATCGTGTCTTCTGCTTTCCGTTGATCAATGTGAACACAGGTTAGATTCAAGAGGGATGGGAAACTGGCCCTGCTTCCCAGTAAGAAGGTACATCAAAGAATTCCTCTCTTGGGGCCTTCCCTGTGGCATAGTGGAGTGAGCCACTGCCTGTGGCATCCCTTATGGGCTCTAGTTTGAATCCTGGCTATGCCTCTTTGGATCTAACTCCCTGCTATGGCCTGGGAAAGCAGTAGAGGATGGCCTGAGTGTTTGGGCCCTTGAACCCACGTGGGAGACCTGGAAGAAACTCTTGGTTCCTGGCTTCAGATTGGCCCAGCTCCAGTTGTAGACATTTGGTGAGTGACCCAGCAGATGAAGTCCTTTCTTTCTGTCTCTCCCTCAGTCTGTAACTCTACCTCTTAATAAATAAGAAATCTTAAGAAAAAAAGAATTGCTCTCCACCTTGAATTCATATCAGATCTTTTGGGAATATTAGACCACAGGTTTTGGGACTTACAGGCCTAGCAAGGTTCTCTGGGCTCAAGACTGGCATAAAATCAGCACAGCTGTTCTCCATGGCTTTTGAGGGCACACCTCTCAGTGGTGCCCATTATAGGGCTGTCATCTACTATTCGCTGCCTTGCACAAAGCACCCGACAGAGGGCTCAAACAGAGCCTGAAGTGCCTTTGATAAGTTGTGTGCTCAGGGGAAGAACTCTGTTAGCAGAGGTGGGGATGCTATTTTCTAATTTGCACAGAGGTGACTCATGGTCAACAGAGCCTTGGAAAGACCTTTCTCCCATTTCCTAACTAGTGTAAGCACATCAGGACCTTGAACTATAATGACAGACATTGCATTTCCTGCCAACTTTGGGGGATGAAGTCTCAGAGCAGCTTAATTTGATGTAGAGAAATACAGGAGTTATGGCGTGGTTTTCAAATATTTTGTATGAAAATCACACCTTTTACTCTAACGGCCCTGTGAGGTTTAGGAGGATGGGCACATGGGCACTCTGCTGCTGTCATGGCTGCACCGGCAGCCCTTCCCCCTCTCCCCTGCCCTACGAACTCTGAATCCATGTTAAATACAGCTGGGAGAGGCCGGCACCGCGGCTCAACAGGCTAATCCTCCGCCTTGCAGCACCAGCACACCGGGTTCTAGTCCCGGTCGGGGCGCTGGATTCTGTCCTGGTTGCCCCTCTTCCAGGCCAGCTCTCTGCAGTGGAGGATGGCCCAAGTGCTTGGGCCCTGCACCCTATGGGAGACCAGAATAAGTACCTGGTTCCTACCATTGGATCAGCGCGGCCATTGAAGGGTGAACCAACAGCAAAAGGAAGACCTTTCTCTCTGTCTGTCTCTCTCACTGTCCACTCAGCCTGTCAAAAAATAAAAATAAATAAATAAATAAATACAGCTAGGAGGACAGAACCATGGAGGTCCAGTGTTCCTACGGACAGCCATGCCTGATGGACCTGTCCTAGTAATTCCTCTTTGGGACCTCGGTCCATGCCAATATCCACAGGAGGGGCTCTTCTGCTCACCCTGGAGTCTTCATTCAGAAGTCACTGTTGGATAGGTTGTCCAGTGAAAACCCTCTGTAGCAGGTGGGAAGTTTTTGCAGCAAATGAAAATGGTGGGGACCATGGTGGCTTTTAAATGCTTCACTCCTACCTGTCCTGTAGCTGACATCCAACTCAGTTTCCATGTCATTGTGTCCTGGGTGCATAACTGATACCAAGATGATGGTATTTTACCTACTAGAAATAGAACCAGGAGGTGGGCATCTATCTAAATGTGAGTCACAAAAAATCAGGAAAAAGACATATAGAAACTGGCAGGACACCCATCAGCACAGCAACAGAATAACTAGTACTCAAACAGTACTTCACACTTTGTGTTTCTGTGCGGATGCAAACTGTTGAAATCTTTACTTAATATATACTAAATTGATCTTATGTATTTAAAGATAATTGAAAATGAATCTTGGCTGGTGCTGTGGCTCACTAGGCTAATCCTCCGCCTGCGGCACTGGCACCTTGAGTTCCAGTCCCGGTTGGGGCGCTGGGTAATAGTTGGTTGCTCCTCTTTCAGTCTAGTTCTCTGCTGTGGCCCCGGAGGGCAGTCGAGGATGGCCCAAGTGCTTGGGTCCCTGCACCCACCTGGGAGGCCAGAAGAAAGCACCTGGCTCCTGGCCTCGGATGGGTGCAGCGCCGGCCGTGGTGGCCATTTGGGGAGTGAACCAACGGAAGGAAGACCTTTCTCTGTCTCTCTCTCACTGTCTATAACTCTCTTTGTCTCTCTGTCTCTCTGTCTCTCTCTCTCACTGTCTAACTCTGCCTGTGGGGAAAAAAAAATAAAATGAATCTTGATGTGAATGGGATGGGGGAAGGAGTGGGAGATGGGATGGTTGTGGGTGGGAGGGAGGTTATTGAGGGAAAAACCATTGTAATCCAAAAGTTGTACTTTGGAAATTTATATTTATTAAATAAAAGTTAAAAAAAAACTAGAATGGATAATCAAATAAAATCTTTCCTAGGAGTGATCAAAAGCTGGAGTATTTTTTTAGTAATCTATAAAATGTGATGGTGCCAGGTGGAAATTTACAATCCTGTATGCTGTTATACCTGTCAAGACCATGTTAAATTCCAGAAGATGTGATAGTTAATGATTCTGTCCACCTTGAGCAGTGGAAACTATTGTTTACATGGAGTGATGGGAGGGAAAAATACTCCAAAATTTAAACTGTTTCTAAGTGAGTCCTCTCTGGTCACACTGTGTTAGCTGAGAAGAGACCCTAATTAAAACATTAATTAGGCAGAGCAGTAGAGGGAGACTCTATTTGGATTTCCTGAGGAAGCTGTTTTCCCAAAAGCAGCTGAGAATGCTGGTTGGTTGTGATTACAAAATGAGGAAGAGATAAATTATCCCTAATGAGACCTAGGCTAGATATTTTGTTCTTGGGGAAATCTGCTATATAAATAATAAAAAATGATAGGTAAACATGAGTTAATTAAACAGATGTTTGAGATTTTCTATTGAGAGTCAAAACTCCAAAAGAGGTAAAAACAACAAAGCTAAATTTCCAAAAATTTTTGCAAGTAGAGGTGGAATACTCGAAGACAAATAATAAATATACTCCATTTTGCTTTGGTATTTTTCTTTTTTTTAAATTGTGGCAGTATGTTTATTGAAGTAAAGTCCAATCCATGTATTTAGAGTGTTTTATCTTTATCTTTAAAATCTTTCCATTGAGAATCTCATTAAATCAACCTTAAAATACCTAAGTCTAATGTTGGCTCTGATTGGTTTTTAAAAATCCTATTTTAAGATGGAAAAATAATCATTATGAAGCATAGAGAGCTTTCAGCTCTTTGTAAATACATCTTGATAATAGCAACTGTAAATTATAATATGAAACAGAAAGAGAATTAATTTACTGTGGCATAGGAAGTCCTGCCAGTTTCTAAATGCCATAAATAGTTTTCTGAGATTTTTTTTACATTGTTCAGGCCTCAAGGGAAACTAAAGCCCCATATCCAGGTTTGGTAGCAAACAAGCTCTGTTTGTCAGGTGCAAAGCTTCCGTCATTCCCCTGGTAAAGAGATTCATGCACATTTGCCAGGAAGCTGGGCGGCTTGTCAACAGGTACTATTTATTGATACTGTGCAGCCTTCCCATCCTGCTCCAGTAAACCATAATCCTTGAGCACCAAATTTCCCACATGTGTCCACCAGCTGGTCCAGCTCAGAGCAGCTGCACTCATACATGTCCCTCAGCTCCTGTGGCCCTGGTTCATTAACTCTCCCAGCAGCAGCTGGACCATGGTTTCAGGTGCTTCTTCACATATCTTCTGAAACTGGAGCACTCACGCATCCCCAGTGTATACATGCTTTACATGCTGGCAGTGTTTGAAGAAGGGTACATCTTGAGTGTTTTGACTCAGGATCTGGGTTTGGAGTTCATCCAGGCTAATACCCAGATACACGCAGATCACCTCAGGGCTATGGGGGTCAGAGTGAAGGGCATCCTCTGTGACTGACAGCATTCTTCCAGACTAATCCCTAGTTGGGCCTGTACCTCCTCCAGTCACAGAACTTTGTTCCATTGCAAGCCTTTGTGCTTAGTTTTGCAGCCAACTGACTCTCCATTACTCTGATACTGAAATGGGAAGTTGCTGCTGTGTTCGTTTACACACAGCTGTTGGCAATCACAAACACAGCTCCGCTAGGAAGTTTAACATCAGTTGCCCTCAAAGGACTAAATTATATCAACTTGACAATTCTTTCTTTTGCAAGAAATGGTATGGATTTGTCCATGCTTTCTCCTTCAGTGCCAATAAAATGTTCGTTCTTAGTACAAATTTTCGCATGTTCCACCTTGGATGGGTCCATTCTCTGTAATGTGAATGGCACCAAGCCAGCACAATAAACTAAGGCAATGGAGCTGAAGAGGCCAGAACTTGGTGGGATGTTTCCATCTACCAGGCAGGTCACTGGGACCAAAGTGTTCCTGAATTCCTTTAAATCCACATAGGAAATAGTTGTGCCACAGAGGCTTGGTTTTGTCAATCTGAATGTTATCAGAACAAGTACTGAAGTGTGGATACAAGGGATTTATGTTGGCCAGTTGGAGAGTGGTTTTCCCCCCACCCCACAGGTTCCACAGCTATTAACATATCTTGTTCTATAGCCATTGGAATTACAGAATATCCACAGTAATCTATATGCTCTCCTATCATATTTACTCTTCCTGGGGCTCGAACATAAAATTTGGGAGAGGATCCAAACTTAGAGTTAAACATCTCCTTCTGTTTCAGCAATCTGGAATGTTCTGCAACCTGAATTAGATACACGGCAGGGCCTTCCGTTGTCATATTTCTCTAGATCTTTCTTTCTTCTGCAGCTTCTAGTGGCAAGGCACAGCAATCACAAGGTATCTCTGGTATTCTTCTTTAAAAAAATTGAAAATAACTTATTTAGTATTTGGAAGACAGAGAGACAGAAAGATAGAGACAGAGTAACACACACACCAGACAGAGGGATATAGAGCTAGAGCTAGAGTGAGCAAGCGAGAGAGAGGGAGAGAAAGAGAGAAATGCACTCTAATTCGCAACTTCCCATACCCATAATGACTGGAGTTGAGTCAGGCTGAATTCATGAGTGGGGAACTCAATCCAGGACTCCCATGTGGGTGGTAGGACCCCAACTACTTGAGCCATCACTGATGTCTTCCAAGGTGTGCATTAGCCAGAAGTTAGAATTGGAAACAGAGCCGGGACTTGAATGCAGGCATTTGATATGGGAGTTCCAAGTGACATCTCAGCTGCTGTGTGCCAAAAGCCTGATGCCATCCACTTTTTTATTTTACTGAGGACTCCAACAGATTAGATGCTGCTGCATATGTTAGTAAGGGTGACCTTCTTTTATCAGTCTTTCAATTCCAAATTCAACTCAGTTGACTGAATTCAAATGCTAATCTTTCAGGAAAGATTCTTACTGACACATTCAGAAATTGCATTTTACCAACTCTCTGGATATCATTTATCCAAGTCAAACTGACACATAAATTTAATTGTTACTGTGTGTGTGTGTGTGTGTGTGTGTGTATATAAAAGAGAGATCCACAAGTTTCAATACGGGAACTGACAACTATTTAGAGTGGATTATTGGTCAAGCTGGGCACACCTGTAACCCACAGTTTAAGTCTTGGCATGCGCTTACATGATTGGTAGTGTCTCCTTCTCCTAACCCAGTAATTTTAATTTTAATTTTATTTATCTACTTGTTTATTTTTAGAAAATTTTTACTTAATAAATATAAATTTCAAAAGTAGAATTTTTGGATTGTAGCAGTTTTTCCCCACATATCCACCCTCCTACACGCAAACCATCCCATCTCCTACTCCCTCTCCCATCCCATTCTTCCTTAAGATTCATTTTTAATTATCTTTATATACAGAAGATCAACTTAATATACACTAAGTAAAGATTTCAACAGATTGCACTCACACAGACACACGAAATATAAAGTATGGTTTGATTACTAGTTTTACCATGAATTCACGTAGTACAACACATTAAGGACAGAGATCCTACATGGGGAGTGCACAGTGATTCCTGTTGATGATTTACCAATTAACACTCTTATTACTGGCGTCAGTAAACACCTGAGGCTCTTGTCATGAGCTTCTAAGGCTTTGGAAGCCTCTTGAGTTCACAAATTCCGACCTTATTTAGACAAGGCCATAGTCAAAGTGGAAGTTCTCTCCTCTCTTCAGAGAAAGGTACCTCCTTCTTTGATGGCCCGTTCTTTCTGTTGGGATCTCACTCGCAGAAATCTTTCATTTAGGTCATTTTTTGCCACAGTGTCTTGGCTTTCTATATCTAAAATACTCTCATGGGCTTTTTAGCCAGATCAGAATGCCTTAAGGGCTTATTATGAGGTCAGAGTGCTGTTTAGGGCATCTGCCATTCTAGGAGTCTGCTGTGTATCCTGCTTCCCATGTTGGGTCATTCTCTCCTTTTTAATTCTATCAATTATCATTAGCAGACACTGGTCTCATTTATGTGATCCCTTTGAAACTTAATTCTGGGATTGATCCCTGCTATGCAGGGATGGTTCAATGTTGGCAAAACAATCAACGTGATACACCACATTAACAGACTGCAGAAGAAAAACCATATGATTATCTCAATAGATGCAGAGAAAGAATTTGATAAAATACAACACCGTTTCATGATGAAAACTCTAAGCACACTGAGTATAGAAGGAACATTCCTCAATAAAATCAAAGCAATTTATGAAAAACCCACCTATTGAGTGGGGAAAAGTTGGAAGCATTTCCACAGAGATCTGGTACCAAACAGGGATGCCCACACTCACCACTGCTATTAAATATAGTTTTGGAAGTTTTAGCCAGAGCTAAAGTAAAAGAAAGGCAAGTAAAAGAAATTAAAAGTATACAAATTGGGAAGAAAGAAGTCAAACTATCCCTCTTTGTAGATGATATGATTTTTTATTTAGGGGATCCAAAGAACTCTACTAAGAGACTATTGGAACTCATAGAAGAGTTTGGCAAAGTAGCAGGATATAAAATCAATGCACAAAAATCAACAGCCTTTGTATACACAGGCAATGCCACAACTGAGAAATAACTTCAAGATCTAGGTTTTCTAGAGCTTCATTCTTGAGGCCAAACTTACCAGAATAGACCTGTGCTATGGTATCCATATAGGCATATATTAGTTTCTTAGAATCTTTAAAGGGTGGGAGACTACCTGGATTGGGGATCTGATATACTTTGAGAGTCATCTTGGTATGCCTAAAATAAGGGTTTGGTATATAATGAGGTGTCCTCATGAAAAACATTGGTGCCCTTTAACCCATTAAGCCCCCAATTTTTTAAGATTTATTGACTTATTTGAAAGGCAGAGTTACAGAGAGGCAGAGGCAGAGAGAGAGAGAGAGGTCTTCCATCCACTGTGCTGATCCAAAAGCCAGGAGCTTCTTCTGGATTTCCCACATAGGTGCAGGGGCCCAAGGCCTTGGGAAATCTTCTGTTTTCCCAGGCCATAGCAGAGAGTATTGGAAGCTGTATTGGAAGTGGAGCAGCCAGACCTCAAATTGGCACTGCAGCACTGCAGGTGGACCCCAAATTTTCAACTTTAGAATCAAAAAGGGAGAGAATGATCCAACATGGGAAGTGACATACACAGCAGACCCATAGAATGGGAGATGTCCTAAACAGCACTCTGGCCTCAGAATCAGCCCTTAAGGCATGGGGATCCTGCTGAAATGCCCATGAGAGTATTTCAGGCATGGAAAGCCAAGACACTCTGGGGGAAAAAAAAAACCTAATGAAAGATCTCTGCGAGTGAGATCCCAGTGGAAAGAATGGGTCATCAAAGAAGGAGGTACCTTTCTCTGAAGGGAGGAGAGAACTTCCACTTTGACCATGGCCTTGTCTAAATATGATCAGAGTCAGTGAACTCAGGGGGCTTCCATAGCCTTGGCAGCTCATGACAAGAGCCTAGGGTGATTACTGATGCCATAAATAAGAGTGTCAATTTGTTAAGTCAACAACAGGAGTCACTGTGTACTTACTCCTCATGTAGGATCTTTGTCCTTAGTGTGCTGTACATTGAGATTTAATGCTATAACTAGTACTCAAACAGTATTTTTCACTTTATGTCTCTGTGTGGGAGCAAACTGTTGAAATCTTTACTTAATATATGCTAAACTGATCTTCTGTATATAAAGAGAAACGAAAATGAATCTTGATGTGAATGGAAGGGGAGAGGGAGTGGGAAAGGGGAGGGTTGAGGATGGGAGGGGCGATATGGGGGGGAAGCCATTGTAATCCATATTCTGTACTTTGGAAATTTATATTCATTAAATAAAAGTTAAAAAAAGAAAATATTTCAATGAAATTGGCACAGATGCATTAAAATAGACTGGTTATTATAATCTAAACCTAATATATTTTTGCTTTCATTAACAACGAACTACATGTTGTTCTATAAGTGAGACATTTGGACAATATAGCCATCTTATAAAAAGGACATTAGGTAAATATGACATCCTTTTATATATTACACAACACACAGAAAAGTGATTTTCATGGTAGGTTCAATAATTTTTTTTCATGGAAAGGGTTACTTTACATTTTTTAATTCCCCACAAAAGACAGATTTATTATTATTATTTAATTTATTTACTATATATTTATAATTATATTTATATCTTTATATATATTTACAATTATTTTAATTATTTCTTAATAATTTATTATTATTTAAGGAATACAGATTTAATGCATTTCATAAGTACAACTTTAGGAATATAGTGATTCTTCCCCCCATACCTACCCTCCCACCCATTCTCACACCCGCCTCCTCCTCCCTCTCCCATTCCCAGTCCCATTCTCAACTGAGATCCATTTTTGATTAACTTTATACACAGAAGACCAACCCTGTACTAAGTAGAGTTCAACAATTTGCACAGTAAAAAAAAGAAAAAAAACTGTTCCCTAATAGTTGAGACAGGACTGTTCAAAATCATTGTATCTTGAAGTTAATTTCACTTTTCTTTTTGCAACTTAATTAGCATTAACAAAACACCCAAGAATGAAACATCTTTTGGGAGCACATAGACATAGTTATAACACAACTCTTTGAGGACAGAGATCCTGCATGGGACGTTCGGGCACAGTGACTCTTGTTGTTAATTTAACAATTAACACTCTTATGTATGACGTTAATGATCATCTAAGGCTCTTGACATGAGCTGCCTTGGCTATGGAAGCCTTTTGAATCCACAAACTTCATCAGTATTTAGACAAGGATATAAACAAAGTGGAAGTTCTCTCCTCCCTTCAGAGAAAAATACCTCCTTCTTTATTTCCACTGGGGTCTCACCACCAGGATCCTTCATGTAGAACATTTTTCTGGCTCAGTGTCTTGGCTTTCCATGCCTGAAAGTTTACATTACGTTTACATATTTAACACTGTCCTGTTAGTCTTGCTTGACATGATTTGTTTTGACATCAGGATATTCTTACCATTTGAGAATAATGTGGCTTCTCACAGCAGATCATAAGCTATCATCTTGGACATGAGTAGGTCTGGAAGCATTATGTTTTATTCCTTCTAATGGCTTCTCATTGCATTCTTTTAAGTATGCTAAACAGTTTCTTTTTTGAAATCCAACAAATTTCTGAGACCTTTCTTGTTTTTGTTTGCAAACCTGTGAATAATCCATGCATTTATGATATACATATCAATTATTCAAGAAAGGCCAGTACCACTTTTTTACTTCAACTAAAAGTGAAATATTTGGAAACCAACCATACCACCACTGAAATTGTTATAGGTACCATTACCCTTGGTTGAGGTACACCAATGCTGCTTTTTATTTCTTTTTTTTTTGCATTTTTGAAATTTAAGAAGTGGTTCCACCAAATCACATTTAATTCTAACACTGAAATTTTGATTATGTAACCATTTTACAATGAGAACTTCATTATTTGTATGAAATCTGTGATCACAGGATCATCTGGCTTGTTTTGCTACTTGCTGATATTTATACTGGGGAACCTTACAATTTCATTCCTGTAAGAAACGCAAAACCTGAATAGTGTTTTTATCTAAGTCCTTCATTGAGGGGCTACAGATAAGGATATAATCTCCATACGATGAAATGGCCCCAGCTTTTAACCTGAGCTCCCTGAGCTCTTTGTCAAGGATGTACCAAAGAAATGTGGGCTGTCCCTAAGGCCCTGAGGAAGGAATATCCACGTGTATTGTGGAGTTATGTTTCAGGAGGGGACAGTCCACTCAAGAGCAAACAAATATTGAGACTTCAGAAATAGGAGCATGTAAAAGCAAGCATCCTTTCAGTCTGAAACTGAACTAGGTGATGCCTTCAGATATCTGAGCTGGAATAGTATGTGGGTTTGGACAACGATGGGAATATGGCATCACACATGCCCTGAGATCCTTAATCATGTGAAATTCTCCATTGGTTTTATGACCGGCAGAATTGTAATATTATAGGAGAACTAACATAGTACTGGAGCCCTATTATCAAGAAATTTATTGGATTGCACTATGGTAAAGCCTCCACCTGTGGTGCCAGCATCCCATATGGGCACTGGTTCGAGTCCTGATTGTTCTTCTGATCCAGCTCTGTGCTATGGCATGGGAAAGCTATAGAAGATAACCCAAGTCCTTGGGCCCCAGCACCCATGTGGGAGTTCTGAAAGAAGCTTGTGGCTGCTGGCTTCAGATCGGCCCATCCATTGTGGCCATTGTGGCCATTCGGGGAGTGAACCAGCAGATGGAAGACCACTTTTTCTCTCTATCTCTCTCTCCCTCTCTCTATCTCTCTTCCCTCCTCCCTCTGTCTCTCTTTCTGCTTCTACCTCTCTAACTCTGCCTTCCAAATAAATAAATAACCAAATCTTTAAAAATACATTTATTAATCAGAGGTTGGAGTCCCCATTTGGTTTGAGGCTTTAAGAGATCTTGACATCAATAGGAAAAAGTAGTGGTCTCCTTTAAGAGGATTTGACAGGGGCAGACTGAGTGGCCTGTGCAAGAACACCACAGTCCCAAACCTGAGGGTTTACTTTATGTAGAACCTCAACAAGGAGGTTATCTAAACAAAGTGTTGCTTCAGTATTCATTAGAATTATAAAAGTTCCTGGGGCCAGCACCTCAAAGGAAGTACCCATGGAGGATAACAAGTCTCTGCCAAACAGAGCCATTGGGCACTCGGACATTACCAGAAACTGGTGGGAGACTAAAACACCTTTTATGTGGAAAATCACAAGGAAGGAAAAAAATATCAGATGTGAGGCTTACCATCAATTCCAGTAACAATACAGCTTCTGAAGGACAAGAATTCCAATCAATATTCTTACATGGGACATCCAAGGATATCCAGGACTCCAAAGTGAAATGGTCACATGAATTGTGGGAAGTATCTACATTCTAGGTCCTTTCGGTCCTGAGACAGGGACACAGAGAATTGAGAGTCCTCCCGTTCCTTTAGAGTTGAGGACAATCCTGTTTCCAATGCCCCTCTTATTTGCATTGAGGATATGACCTTTCAGGAGGGGACTTTTTTTGTGCCAGTTTCCCAGCTTTCTACATTCAAAATATTCTCCCTTGACTTTCTCATCCATGGTTGGATGGCCCTAGGTCTCAGAGTCAGTGATTATAGTGAATCCTATCATGTTCACCTGTTGTTTGGAACATTGTTTCCTGTACTGGGCCCCTTTTCCTCCTCAGTCTTATCTCTTAATAAGTACTCAAAATTTATATCTAGCATCTGTTTCATGGGATTTTAGGGTCTCGTCATTAACTTTGAATATTTCTGAAAATATCTGTGTCTGAGTGACTGATGAAAGACATATCCCTAGGGGTGCTGGGGCCTTTTGTTATATATATATATATATATATATATCTTTTAAGATCTCTATCCGTCATCCTTGGAATAGGGCTGGATTTTCTTCCCTATAATATATTGCTTCTCTGATTTTATAATAATTCATTGGTCTGACAATACATGTTAAGTCCCAGCCACTAAGCAAGTACCCATGTGGTCTCAACACCCTGAGTCCTCATAACCTTTTTAATAGTTCCAATTAGAATCCATCTGTGGCACTGCTATAACCCCCACACATATTGAGTTAGCTGTCAAGTTGCCAGAGAATTAGCATGGCTTTGGCTTTAGTCCAGATTTGCTGATTCTCCTCCAAAGTGCAACAGGTTAGAGACTCTACCATGACTGACTCTAGTTGGACTATTTTTCAAGCAGAGGGGGATGGATTAGAATTTAGAGTATCGTGTGAGGGGAAGGGTGTGGTAGCAGTTGAGAGAGACTCCACTTGAGGGAGAGGAAGACTTGTCACTCCCGGTTCGTAGTCCCAGCAACGAGGCAGGTTACAGTTGGGACAGTTGGACCCAGAGTTGGGGTGGAGAGAAAGGGAGCACTTAATAGTTGACCATCTATCAAATCTACTATCATTCTCTAGGGAGAAGTGAGCATTACAGACTACAATTCCCTTTGAGAATTGGATTTTGGAAGAGAATCATGAAGGCCTATATAAAGGTAATTTCTGACTACTTTCATTGTGTTTTATAGACAAAATCAAGTTAGAGGATCATGCTAAAATTGTAATTCCATTTAGTGGCCAAGTTTCCCCATATTCCAATATATTGGGGCCATGCAGTATTACAGAAAAATAAGCTTTTTGTTTTTCTTTCAATCATCCAAGTTAAAGGTATCCCAATTATTCCAAAGGCAGCTCAGTTGTAAGTCAATGTGACCGGATGAGAAGTGTCCCATGATCAAGTCTCTTGATGACCTGAAAAGAGACAGAATAGGGGACAGATGTGTCATGGCTGTATAAGAGCACCAATGACCCAGGTCCAGTCTGTCATCCCAAACTCCCAGTTGTAGCCTATGACCTGCTGAGCATAGTCAGTTGTCAGATATGTAGATGATCCCTGTCTGGCACTTCAGTATCCTTGGCTGAAGCTCGTGATGCCCAAGCTATTGCCAATTAAAATTAGGCCTGAGCTGCTCAACACTGCCAGTTTGCCAGAGACAAGAAGTTATTGTAGGGAAACAGGTTTCCTTTTAGAAACTGGAAGTCTTTGGGAAAGAGTAAACCTCTGATCCCAGATATGCTCTTTCCAGTGTGCAAGTTTGCAAAAGGGCTTTGTAAAGAAGAAAGTAGGAGTTGGGGAAGGTTGTCAGGCAGGCTTCTAGGGTCAGTGGCACCATTTAAGTGGAGGTTTCTTTGATTTGAAATTTACTGGAGACTGGTAATTATAAATTCCTCTCTTGTTTGGGGTTTGTTGTTTGGCCATCTACTTGTAGCCAAAAGGTTAACAGGTAGATTTTGTTATTTAGAATGTAAAAAATAGAGGAAGGTGCACTTTTTACAATTTTAAATGTGTGGCTAGTCCCAAGGTTGGAATGTGTAAAGGAGCAAGCAAAGTGTAGTACAGTTACAATTTCCAATTGTCAGTCTTTCATTCCTTAGCCAGAGAATAGGGGCTTCACTGCCCTTCTGGCTGCTTCCTAATGATTGGAGGTGAAGTGAGGGATTTAGGAATGAATACCTTTGATATAGTAAAGTATATCATTTTTGTCCCCTCCACCCGCCACCCTTTAAGGGAGAGTAGGTCAAAAATTTGTTTGGTTGTGATTTTAGATGTTTTCTTACAATATTTCTCCATACACAACATAATGGTTTTAAACCTTAAGTAAAATTACCATACTATTAATAGAATTGTTCATCTAATTTTAAAATTCCGTTGAAAATAGGCGTAATTCCAAAAAGTATTCAGTAAAATAAATTTGGAAAACAGTCTCCAGGGGCTGGCTATGTGGCTTAGTGGATTAACGCCCTGGCCTGAAGCACCGGCATCCCATATGGGCACAAGTTCAAGTCCTGGCTGCTCCCCTTCAGATCCAGCTCTCTGCTGTGGGAAAGCAGTAGAAGATGGCCCAAGTCCTTGGGCCCCTGCACCCACATGGCAGACCCGGAGGGAGCTCCTGGCTCCTGGCTTCAGATCGGCTCAGCTCCAGACATTGTGGCCATCTTGGGAGTGAATCTTCGGACAGAAGACCTATCTCTCTCTGCCTCTTATCTCTCTCTGTGTAACTCTGACTTTCAAATAAATAAATAAATCATTTTTTATAAAAGCACAGAAAGAAAACCAGTCTTCAAGCCCTTGGAAGAGGAGAGTTTGATGACCCAAAGTTTGTTGTAGTTGGGTAGTCTGTCTCCTAATTTTATCAGTACTTGTTTCTACCTGGGATGATGTGTTAACTTTAGCAGAGCAGGAAGGATTGTCTACTATCTAGAAACCACCCTATTCTTCTAGAATAGAGTCCAAAGCTATACTATTGTCTAAAACAATCTTGGTGAGGGAAGTCAGAGATTTTCACAAATTTGTAAATGAGTTAGCAGTTTCACTAGCCAGAACAAGAAAGGTCTTTGAAAATTTTATTAGTATACTCTGGTGAGCCGGGAAGTAGGGTGCATTCCGAAAACATGCTTCCCTATCTTATTTCTGCAGGAAGCTCATGGGTTACTATAGAGGAAAAATTGAAGGTAATAGTCCAGTGTACTTTCATCAGGCTTGTGTAAGCAGAAAGAAACAATCCAATGGCCCAGCAGGCAAATTTCCCAATATACCTGGTGACAAGGCATTTGTAAGTACACAGTGTTCCTTTATAATCTTCACAAAAAACAAGTATCCTGGGTGGACACACAGAACTCCAGATGATCCACAAGATAAGTTCAGAATCCTTTGGCAAAACCTTAGAGACTGGGTCAAACAAAGGACTAATAGGCATATCTCTGAGGAGAATGTATTTGTGCATGTTTTTCCAGGTGTTGAATTTGTCAAGATGCTGGGTAAGAGCTTGGTGGTACTGATAGGCTTTTGGAAATTGTCTTTACTAAGAGTAGGGGTTATTATTCTATCTCTAGTGAGTTTCAAGAATGTTAGGCAAAGGGGAAATTCTCTTGTTTGCCTGGCAGATTCAGCTTAAATAATGCTAGGAAACCAGTTGTTCATATTATTTTTTGAAGATTTTATTTATTTTGGAGGTACAGTTACAGACAGAGAGAGGGCAAGACAGAGAGATAGGTCTTCCATCCACTGATTCACTCCCCAAATGGCCCCAACTGCTGGAGTTGAGCCAATCTGAACCAGGAGCCAGGAACTACACAGGGGCAGGGGCCCAAGCACTTGGGCCATCTTATACTGCTTTCCCAGGTCATAGCAGAAAACTGGAATGGAAGAGGAGCAGTACCACTAGAACCGATGCCCATATGGAATACAGGCACTGCAGGTGGAGGCTTAGCCCACTGAGCCACAGTGCCGGCCCTGCCCATATTACTTTTTCCTTGACACTACATTTTATTAAGTGAAAAAGCAAATAATTGCTTAATAATGATGTTGTTAGTTCACTTGAAGCAATACATCATTTGGGAATTTAAAACAAATCCTACAGTTTTCCACAAAGGGATCAAGGGAAAACCATGGCAGGTGCCATGGGGTCTTCGGTAGCTACTTTTATTAATACATTGCTTGGAAAGACACTCTGCAATCTTCTACCATAAAGTTAGGCACAGAGGAATAATTAGTTATAGGAATAACTGAAGGGCCATCATAGTCATCAACTGGGAAGGGTTGGAGATGGCACAGTCATCAATCAGAATTATCAAGAGCAGTGATAGAGAAATTCTTAGTAATGCATTATTTGCCATCCCCACAAAGCATTTATACAGACATCTGGGATAAACACATTTAGCATCTCTGTCTCTAGTACTTATCTTGTCTCTTTGTTAAATGTATACATTAGATCCTCCACTGGCTCATGGCTGCAAGCTTTTTTATCAGATCGTCATTGTCTAGTGGAGCCCTTTTCACTCACATATGATGAAAATATGGGTTAACTCCTGCAAATTTTAAGAAGTGTGGGGGAGTTAGGAACATCTCACGTGGTCCAGTCCACTTCTCACTCAATTGCTGGTCAGGTCCGTGGTTTCTTTAGGTCTTTATCAGCACCTTATCTCTGAACTGGAAAGAGTTGAGTAACTCATCTGTCAGGTGAGTGAATGTGGAAAGGGCAAACTTATGCAAAGAAGTTAATATTTATTCTACTACTTTATATAAACAGTATTGGGCTCTCATTTCAATTTATAAATCTAGCAGAAGGTCCCCTAACACAGAGGACTGAAAAAGTCCCCCATATATTATTTCAAAAGGATTCAATCTAAGCCTGCTTTGGGATGCCTATTGCAAGGCAACAGGCAAAACATTGTGCCATCTTAGATGAGCCTCCTGACTGTCATAGCTCAAATGTTTTTTCAAGGTATCATTCATCTTTTCATCTTTTCTTTCTTTCCCATGGGCTTCAGCCTCCAAGATGCACGAAGTTCCCAGGTGATCTGTAGAGGTTGACTCAACTATTCGGTGACTCCTGACATTAAGGCTGGTGTATTATCACTTTGTGTGGTGTTAGGGAGTTCAAATATATGAATAATCTCTTTTGAGATAGAATGGTCAGAGATCCAAAGATCCTCTGTACCTGATATTAGAGAAGAAGAGAGGGGTCTTGAGCCTAGGTGTGCCTCCTCTAGAAGCTGGAAAGGGAAAAAATAGATTTTCTCCTAGAACTTCAATAAGAAGTGCAAACCTGCCCACACCTTCATTTTAGATGATTGAATCTGATATTGGACTTCTGACCTCCAGAGTGGTAAGAAAATAAATTTGTAATGTTTCTATCCAAGAAGTATGTGGTAATTTGTGACCATATCAGGAAACTTACACATACCTAATTCTGACAATTCTGACTAAATACACATCTAGAGCATTAGCCGTTTTGGTATGGTAACAAAATAAGTCTCTGCTGAATGGCATAGCTTGAGAAACCCTCTTCGATGGGATAAATGTAGTCACAAGAATGAAAATAGGGGCTTGTGATGTGGCATAGCAGGTAAAGCTGCCACCTGCAGTGCCAGCATCTCATACGGGCACCAGTTTGAGCCCTGGCTGCTCCGCTTCTTATCTCTCTGCTATGGCCTAGGAAAGCAGTGGAACATGGCCCAAGTCTTTGGGCCCCTGTACCCATGTGGGAGACCTGGAAGAAGCTCCTGGATCCTGGCTTTGGATTGGCCCAGCTATGGCCATTGCGGCCAACTGGGGAGTGAAACAGCCAATGGAAGACCTCTCTCTCTCTCTCTCTCTCTCTCTCTCTCTCTCTTTCTCTCTTCTGTGTGTGTGTGTAACTCTGAGTTTTAAATAAATCAATAAATTTTTTAAAAAAGAATAAAAACAATTGTAGGTTTAAATGTTGTATAATATACCTAAACAGCTATCAGTCTTCAAGTTCTTTGCTTAGCAGCCTATAATACTGTCTCAACTTTTGAAGAGAGTAATCTGAAATGAAAATTTTCTTCCTTGTGATTAGCTGAATAACATTAAAATTGTATTCCTAAAAAGCACTCAAAATAACTCTACATCCAGTTTAAAAATGTTTTTAAGGTTATTAAGTTTTGAAAATCTAGAAATCAATCCAAACATCTCCAGACAACTTATATTTGATCAAGGATCTAAAACCAATCCCTGGAGTAAGGACAGTCTATTCAATAAATGGTGCTGGGAAAATTTGATTTCCACGTGCAGAATCATGAAGCAAGACCCCTACCTTTCACCTTACACAAAAATTCACTCAACATGGATTAAAGACTTAAATCTATGACCCAACACCATCAAATTATTAGAGAGCATTGGAGAAACCCTGCAAGATATAGGTACCGGTAAAGACTTCCTAGAAAAGACCCTGGAGGCACAGGCAGTCAAAGCCAAAATAAACATTTGGGATTGCATCAAATTGAGAAGTTTCTGTACTGCAAAAGAAACAGTCAGAAGAGTGAAGAGGCAACCGACAGAATGGGAAAAAATATTTGCAAACTATGCAACTGATAAAGGGTTAGTAACCAGAATCTACAAAGAAATCAAGAAACTCCACAACATCAAAACAAACAACCCACTTAAGAGATGGGCCAAGGACCTCAATAGACATTTTTCAAAAGAGGAAATCCAAATGGCCAACAGACACATGAAAAAATGTTCAAGATCACTAGCAATCAGGGCAATGCAAATCAAAACCACAATGAGGTTTCACCTCACCCCAGTTAGAATGGCTCACATTCAGAAATCTACCAACAACAAATGCTGGAGAGGATGTGGGGAAAAAGGGACACTAACCCACTGTTGGTGGGAATGCAAACTGGTTAAGCCACTATGGAAGTCAGTCTGGAGATTCCTCAGAAACCTGAAGATAACCCTACCATTCAACCCAGCCATCCCACTCCTTGGAATTTACCCAAAGGAAATGAAATTGCCAAACAAACAAGCTGTCTCACCTTAATGTTTATTGCAGCTCAATTTTACAATAGCTAAGAGCTGGAACCAACCCAAATGCCCATCAACAGTAGACTGGATAAAGAAATTATGGGACATGTACTCTATAGAATACTATACAACAGTCAAAAACAATCAAACCCAGTCATTTGCAACAAGATGGAGGAATCTTTAAAACATTATGCTGAGTGAATTAAGCCAGTCCCAAAGGGACAAATATCATATGTTCTCCCTGATCGGCAACAACTAACTGAGCACCAAAGGGGAAATCTGTTGAAGTGAAATGGACACTATGATAAACAGTGACTTTATCAGCTCTTGTCCTGATGGTTGATGTACAATGTAATACTTTATCCATTTTAGTATTTTTTCTTTGTTTTGTTCTAATACTATTGGTTGAACTCTGTGATTAACACACAATTATTCTTAGGTGTTTAAATTTTAACTGAAAAGTGATCCCTGTTAAATATAAGAGTGGGAATAAGAGAGGGAGGAGATGTACAATTTGGGACATGCTCAGTCGGGCTTGCCCCAAATGGTGGAGTTAGAAACGAGCCAGGGGATTCCAATACAATCCCATCAAGGTGGCATGTACCAATGCCATCTCACTTGTCCAAGTGATCAATTTCTGTTCACAATTGATCACACTGATAGGTCTAAGCATCAAAGGGATCACACAAACAAGTCTAGTGTCTGCTAATACTAGTTGATAGAATCAAAAAGGGAGAGAATGATCCATCATGAGAAGCGGGATACACAGAAGACTCATAGAATGGCAGATGTACTAAATAGCACTCTGGCCTCAGAATCAGCCCTTAAGGCATTCTCCAATGCTCTCTAATAATTTGATGGTGTCAGGTCGTAGATTTAAGTCTTTAATCCATGTTGAGTGGATTTTTGTGTAAGGTGAAAGGTAGGGGTCTTACTTCATGATTCTGCATGTGGAAATCCAGTTTTCCCAGCACCATTTATTGAATAGACTGTCCTTACTCCAGGGATTGGCTTTAGATCCTTGATCAAATATAAGTTGGCTGTAGATGTTTGGATTGATTTCTGGTGTTTCTGTTCTGTTCCATTGGTCTATCCATCTGTTTCTGTACCAGTACCATGCTGTTTTGATAACAACTGCCCTGTAGTGTGTCCTGAAATCTGGTATTGTGATGCCTCCGGCTTTGTTTTTGTTGTACAGGATTGCGTTAGCTATTCGAGGTCTCCCATGTCTCCATATGAATTTTAGCATCATTTTTTCCAGATCTGAGAAGAATGTCTTCAGTATTTTGATTGGTATTGCATTGAATGTATAAATTGCTTTTAGGAGAATGGACATTTTGATGATATTGATTCTTTTTTTTGAAAATCTAATGCTATTTTAAATACGCTTTTTTAAATTAAAGAGCCAGATGGACAGACTGATAGCCAGATAGGGCTCCTGTTGGTGGTTCACTTCCTAAGTATCTGCAGTGGCCACAACTCAGCTATACTGAAGCAAGGAGCTGAGAACTCAATCTGGGTCTGCAACACATGGTGGAGGGATCCAACCACTGAGTCATCACCTGTTGCCTCCCAAGCTCTGCATTTCCAGGAAGCCAAAATCAGGAGCCAGAGCCAAGAATCTAACTCAAAGGAATCATACTGATATGGGATACAAGGATTTAAACTGTGTCTAAATCAACAGGCCAAATTCCATTTCCAATATTCTGCTTTGAAAAGATATTGGAAAAATTGACTGATTCAATGTTTTGCTAACAATTTTATTATTAACACAAATATTTAATGGATTTAGGGTCTTCTTGTGCTGCCTGGTTTTGTGTTTGAGACACTTGAAGGTATTATCAGATTTAAAAAATTCGAATTCATTTTTTAAAGATTTATTTATTTATTTGAAACTCAGAGTTACACAGAGAGAGAAGGAGAGGCAGAGAGAGAGACAGGTCTTCCATCTGTTGGTTCACTCCCCAATTGGCCCCAACAGCCAGAGCTGTGACGATCCAAAGCCAGGAGCCAGGAGCTTCTTCCAGGTCTCCCACACAAGTGCAGAGGTCTCAGGATTTGGGCCATCCTCTACTGCTATCCCAGGCCATAGCAAAGAGCTGGATTGGAAGCAGAGCAGCCAGGACTCGAACCAGAGCCCATATGGGATGCCAGCACTGCAGTCAGTAACTTTACCGTTATGCCACAGTGCCAAATTCATTTTTAAACACAACAAAATTTGATAAATCTGGAGTTGATATTAAGATAAACTTTATTAATCCATTGTTTCTTTGGTTTCCTACCTGCTATGGTGTGGACAGAGTTTTAGTTTCCCAAAGGTTGATATGTTAAAATTTAATCACCATTGTGAAGTAATATGAGGATGGAAATTTAATCCAAGTATGGTGTTTAAAGATGAGGCCTTGGTAGGTGATTTGGATTAACAAAAATAATTAAGACAGAGCCCCAGTTATTGAATATTCATGGCTGTGTAAGAAAGAGAAACCAAATTTACATGATTATTCTCTATCTCTTACCTTGTGATATAACAAGAAGGCCATCACAATATCTGGTATTTGGTTTTTTATTAACTTTTATTTAATAAATATAAATTTCTGAAGTACAGTTTATGGATTACAATGGCTCCCCCCCCAAAAAACCTCCCTTCACCTGCATCTCTCCCATCTCCCGCTCCCTCTCCCCTTCCATTCACATCAAGATTCATTTTCAATTATCTTTATACACAGAAGATCAATTTAGTTTAAATTAAGTAAAGATTTCAACAGTTTGCACCCACACCGAAACACAAAGTGAAAAATACTGTTTGAGTACTCGTTATAGCATTAATTCACATTGAACAACACATTAAGGACAGAGATCCTACATGAGAAGTAAGTACACAGTGACTCCTGTTGTTGACTTAGCAAATTGACACTCTTGTTTATGGCGTCCGTAATCAACCTAGGCTCTTGTCATGAGTTGCCAACGCTATGGAAGCCTTTTGAGTTCACCGACTCTGATCATATTTAGACAAGGTCATAGTCAAAGTGAAAGTTCTCTCCTCCCTTCAGAGAAAGTTACCTCTTTCTTTGATGGCCCATTCTTTCCACTGGGATCTCACTTGCAGAGATCTTTCATTTAGGTCATTTTTTTTTTCCCCAGAGTGTCTTGGCTTTTCATGCCTAAAATATTCTCATGGGCTCTTCAGCCAGGTCCAAATGCCTTAAGGACTGATTCTGAGGCCAGAGTGCTGTTTAGGGTATCTGCTATTCTATGAGTCTGCTGTGTATCCCGCTTCCCATGTTGGATCGTTCTCTCCTTGATTCTATCAGATATTATTAGCAGACACTAGTCTTGTTTATGTGATCTCTTTGATTCTTAGACCTATCATTATGATCAATTGTAAACTAAAATTGAATATCTGGCATTTGAACTTCTAGAACTGTGAGCTAAATAAACCTCTCTGCTTTATGAAGTTATCTCATTTCTGATATTTCATTATAATAATCCAAATCACATTAGTATGCTGCCCTACTACAATCTAAGATCTCTACTATTTCCTGGAAACACATAAATGAAGTAGGTGCAACCTTCAACTCTGACATTTAGATCAGGTATTTGGAAAACTCCCTTTATATGCAGGACATAATTGTCCAAAGAGCAGTTCCCAACATTTCCTAAGGATAGAGGTACTCAACTCCATCCTCCTGTACCTCCTCCATATTTGACTCTTGACCATCCTTCCAGGATAGTTCCCTCCCAACTTCTTCTGCCAACCCTCCCATAAGGATACCTAATTCCCAAGGTTTCTGAAGCTCTGATTCTTGAGATGTGGGAGAAAACTTGGACTGTTGGCCATCCCTGCAACATTGTCTCACCTCTCAGGCTCTATGCAATGAGTTTTCAAATTCCTCAAAGGACTAGAGAAACTGACTAAAAAAATGTCTGCTTACTGCTACTTCCCTACCAGCTGACACCTATACCTACTCCTAACCCAGAAATGCCATCAAATGGCTGTTATTATCTCCTTCCCCTTTCTCCCAAACTTCTGGGAAAATTGAGTTTGTCCCTGATGAGTAAGAAAGAAACACAATTATCAGAGTCAACACTAGGTAAGATTCTTTACAGAAAACAATATTATTTTATATTTCAGAGAGTGACTAAAATTTAGTGGTTTTTCTTCTTGCCTATGAATATATGAATTTGAGTTGCTAGGCAGCATAGATTAACTGGAAATTATGTGTCCAATCACCAGCATCTGAGACATCTCCCATGTTATGATTCACACCCAAGGGCTCCTGGTCAAAGTCAGGATGAACACTTCCAGGTTAATATTCATCAGAAAATGGATGGTTTGGGTGTCCATCAAAACTAAAAGGAAAAATAAAATGAATAATATGAGCTAATGATGCCACATGTAGGGAAGAAATGATTTCTATGGAACTGCCATTAAAATGAAAGTTTTTTTTTTAATTTCCTTATTATACAATCTGCCTTCCTTACTTCCGTGAACACGACTTTATAATAAATGTTTACTAAAATCATTAAATTAAACTCCCTTTCTGGAACTTAATATGGAGGACAATGTAAAACTTGAATGTTCCTTTCCCTTACCTACATTTGTCAGCAAAACAAAGCAATATTCCATTCTATTTTACTTCAAATTCTCAATATAAACAGAAACTGATTCTTCCTGGTATGGAACAATGTCATTCAGATATTCACCAATAGTGAAAAGTATGAAAAAGTATACAGGTTACGCCGGCGCCGCGGCTCAATAGGCTAATCCTCCACCTAGCGGCGCCGGCACACCGGGTTCTAGTCCCGGTCGGGGCTCCAGATTCCGTCCCGGTTGCCCCTCTTCCAGGCCAGCTCTCTGCTGTGGCCTGGGAAGGCAGTGGAGGATGGCCCAAGTGCTTGGGCCCTGAACCCCATGGGAGACCAGGAGAAGCACCTGGCTCCTTCCTTAGGATCAGCGCGGTACGCCAGCCACAGCGCACCAGCTGTGGTGGCCATTGGAGGGTGAACCAACGGCAAAGGAAGACCTTTCTCTCTGTCTGTCTCTCTCACTATCCACTCTGCCTGTCAAAAAAAAAAAAAAGTATACAGGTTATGACTAGCAATTTCACTTCCTGCTTACTTCATCATTTCTTTATGTACTATCCATCACACTCACCATGCAGTGTTATTTTCAGAAACAAGAAGAATAACGTTTATAAGACAGAGTCCCATGACCATGTTAACTACATAATATGAAGATCTATAAACTTAAGCCATAAATAAAATATAAAATTATAAAAATAGTTATTGTTAATATATTTGATAGTAAGAATTACTCATTACTTACCACATTCTCTATCTTTGCATTTTGTCCTGATTTTATTATTCATTTTCTCTATACTAATAAAAATATTAACAATGAAAACATCATCTCTACCAATTTTGAGCACATACAAGTATGAATTTTGCTAATCTCTTTGCATACATCATCATATTTTCAGATTTATGTCTATTGTGAATTCAAATTCCCACAGGCAGAAGAATATATATTCTTTGTTTACTCTCATTTATATGCCCTTTCTCATATTCTATAATCTTAGAAGCAGAGCATGAAGAAAGAATAAAGATCTTTTGGTTCACTGTAATTATCTCCAGCAATGGAGCCTTTCTTCAAATTCTGTCCTTGCTTTTAAATCTTTCTCCTCTAAAACTTCATCCTTTCAGTTGAGTTTTCCATATTTCCAAACATCAAAAACAAAAGATATGTTAACCTTATGAAGGTCAGCCTTTCTATAGGCAAGAATTTTATTTATGTCCTGAACAATGAAACAGGGAAAAAGAAGGGAGAAATTTGAAATTAAACATTAAATATATTAAATTTATGAGATCTAATGCATGATCTCATATGGAATTTATGGTATGGAACTCAGGATTGATGAAGATAACTTTAACTTGATAAACAATTCACAAATTTGGGAGAAGAAGAGAATGCAAACTCCCTTTTAGAAGCCTTTAATTAAGCTACATTGGCAATACATACAGTTATATAACAACTAGTTATTCGTAGCTATGAAAGAGCCCCATAAAAGTATAGATTTTGTAATGATATTGCCTAGAAAGATATTTCTCACAGAGTGAGAAATCCTGAGGCAAATATGTAGAAACCCACATAGACCCTAGGCTACTCATCAACTTGCTATAACAGCGAGCAGAGCTCTGGAGAGAATCTGGGACAAATCCAGAAAGCACCTGCCTCATTCTTGACTCAAAATAGCCCCTGTCTTTCTGACATAGAAGTAACTTTTAATACCCTTTCCATTCTCCTCTTTAGAAAATAAAGTAAGATAACGTGTGCACTAAGTTACTTACTAAGAACCAGCATTGTATCGCAAATTTCTGTTTAGGCCATCTATGGTTTTCATGTCCTCTGAAGTCAACTGGAAATCAAAAACCTATTATAGAAGTAGAAATTTTTCATTATGTTTAGAATTAATATTTATCATTCTAGAAATTTCAAGTGAAACACACTGAATGATACAGAGGCAATATTCAAAATCTCTGAAAAATTTCCAGAAGTTATTAAAGACATCAAGCAAAGCAGTTAAGTTGTTAGTGAAAATGAGGTGAAAAATAATAATAAAGGAGACCTCAAAAGAAGCTTGAGAAGAACATAGGTGACAATATTCAAACATGATAGCCTCATGTACTTAGAGAATTCAGAAGAATCCAGAGACAAATTTTTGAAATGTGTAATTTAACAACTTGAATGGATATAGTTAGATTTTCATACTCCAACATTGAACAACTAATATGACGTATGTATCAACTTAATTTAAAATAGAAATTGTCAAAACACCAATCATGTCATGTTAAGGAAGAAACAGGAACTTGCTTGAAGCTTTTACTGCTTATATTAGGGACACATTAGACATCAAGAGATTATCACTAATTGGTGATAAATACACTATGCCAAACTGACCACAAGTCCATAATAATGAGGGAGGGAGAATTGAGAAATTTAACACTTGATGAAGAATGGGATGGGAGAGGGAGAGGGAGATGGGGTGGTTGCAGGTGGGAGGGAGGTTATGGGGGAAAAAGCTGCTATAATTCAAAAGTTGTACTATGGAAATTTATATTTATTAAATAAAAGTTGAAAAAAATTGAACATTTGATGAATCTAAGTAAAACATATCAGCAAATTATTCTTTGGACCTGTCTATATAGTTTTACATTCTCAGAACAAAAAGGAAAAGTTATCAGAGATTATCAAAATTATCATTTTCTATGAATAAATATGGAAAATAAGTTTATCGAAATATGTTAAAACACCATCTAAATAATTGGAAAATCATTTTATGATCAGGGGTTAGAAATCCCAATATTAAGGGCTGACGTTGTGGAGGAGGAGGTAAAATCACTGCCTGTAACACCAGCATCCCACATGGGTACCAGTTCAGGCCCTAGATGCTCCATTCGGATCCAGCTTCCTGTTAACATACTGAGAAAAGCAGCAAAGATGGCCCAAGTGTTTGGTTCCTTGCCACACTCGGGGCAGAGCCAGATGAGACTTCTGAGTCCTGGCTTGGGGCTGGCCAGCCCCGGCCATTGTGGCCATCTGGCAAGTGAAACAGTGGATGGAAGATTTCTTCCTCTGTCTCTCCCTCGCTCTCTGTAAGCACGACTTTCAAAATAAATAAATATTTAAAAAAAAAGGGCAAAAAGAAATCCTAATATTATCAAGAAGTCAGGGGCCGGTGCTATGGCGCAGTAGGTTAATCCTTCACCTGCAGCGCTAGCATCCCATATGGGCACCAGTTCTAGTCCCGGCTGCTCCTCTTCCCAACCAGATCTCTGCTATGGCCTGGGAAAGCAGGGGAAGATGGCCCAAGTCCTTGGGCCCTTGCACCCATGTGGGAGACTGGGAAGAAGCTCCTGGTTCCTGGTTTTGGATCAGTGCAGCTCTAGCTGTTGCGGCCATTTGGGGAGTGAACCAGTGAACAGAAGACCTTTCTCTCTGTCTTTCCCTCTCACTGTCTGCAGCTCTACCTCTCAAATAAATAAATAAAAAATCTTAAAAAAAAAAGTCAGTTCTCAGAGGTGGTATTGCAGCGTAGCACAGAAAACTACTGCCTTTCCCAAAGGACAAATAACATATGTTCTCCCTGGCCTGTGATAACTTGTAAAGAACCTAAAATGCAATCTATAGTCATGAAATTGACACTTTGAGAAGCAAAGACTTTGAACAGCTCTTGTCTCATCTGTTGAGAAATATTTTTTATGCTATTTGTTGAACTCTTTACTTAACATTGATTTAATCATGTGCATAAAGTTAACTGAAAATAGATCTTAGTAAAAAATAAGAATGGAAATAGGAGAGGGAAAAGGAAGAGAGGTGGGAGAGTGGGTGGGAGGGAGGTACAGCGGGAAGAATCACTATGTTCCTTAAGTTGTAATTATGAAATATATGAAGTTTGTATTCCTTAAATGAAAGGTTTTTTGGAAAAAAAAAAAAAACTGCTACCTGCAATGCTGGCATCCTATATGGGTGTTGGTTCATGTCTCAGCAACTCCACTCCCAATCCAGCTGGGAAAAGTAGTGGAAGATAGCCCAAGTGTCTGGGCCTGTGACACCCATGTGGGAGACCAGAAAGAGGCTCCTGAATCCTGGCTTCTGGCTTCAGCCTGCCCAGCGTTGGCCATTGTGGCCACCTGGGGAGTGAACCAGTATATGGGAATCTCTCTCTCTCTCTACTTCTCCCTTTCTCTCTATGTAACTCTGACTTTCTAAATAAATAAATAATTCTTTAAAAAAAAGTTCTCTACAAATTTACTGTGAGTTTTGGTGCAATCTCAAACACTTAAAAACTTACTCTAGGGGCTGGCACTATGGCCTAATGAGTAAAGTCACTGCCTTCAGTGCTGGCATTCCATACAGGCATTGGTTTTTGTTCCAGATTCTTCACTTTCAATCCAGCTCCCTGCTAATGTGCCTGGGAAAGAAATGGATGATGGCCCAAGTCCCTGGGCCCCTGCATCCATGTGCAAGACTCAGAAGACGCTCCAGGCTCCTGGTTGCGGATCAGCCCCGCTCTGGCTGTTGTGGCCATTTAAGGAATGAACCAGAGGTTGGAAAACCTCTCTCTCTCTCTCTCTCTCTCTCTCTCTCTGCCTCTCTGTAACTTTGCCTTTCAAATAAACAAATAAACCTTAAAATAAACTTACTCTTTTATGGAATTTGTAAGATGATTCCAAATTTTATACAACAGAATAGTCAACAGTAACCATGACATTTTTATCTAGGAGGAGTTACAGAGGTGGAAATTAGCCTGCGTTCAAATCCTAGTACTGCACCCTTTTCCAGCTTCTTGCTAATGGCACATGTGAGGAAAAAGCAGATAATGACTCAAGTAGGCAAATCCTACAACTCATGTGGGAGATGTGCATTGTGCTTCTGACTCCTGAACTCAGCCTGGCCCAGCCCAGATGTTGTGCATTTAGGGAGTGAACAAGTGAATGGGGGATTTCTCACTCTCTTTTTCTCTCTCTCTCTTTCTCTATCTTTTGATAAAAATATTTGGCAATAAAAATAAGAGGAGTTAGGAAAATCTTATCATTCTAGACATGAACTCTCATTTTGAACATAATTAAGACAGTATGGAAAGGTAAATAATTCACTTGAAGAAAGTAAAAAGTCCAGAAGTGTACTTAATAACTAGACGTTTTGTTGTCCATTTAAAAATATAAATTCACATATTTACATTGAATTCCTATCTCATAGACTAATAGAGACTCTTGGTTGAAATAAAAACCAAATTTGGAAGGCAAGACTAATAGTTTTATTAGATAATGCAGTAGATTACTTGTTTTCAATATAGGAAAAGACATGATATTCATCAACCACAAACAAAAGGCATGAAAATGTAATGGCTTTGAGTGTAGGGACTATTATTCATGAAAATATGCCATAAAGAGGAAGAAAGAATAGCTTACAATTTGGGAGCCATATTTTAGTAAATATTTATGAATTTAAAAATGTTATATATTCAGAATATAAACATGTGGTAGATTGATTATCAAAATGCCTATCAACATTTCACTTCTCCCTGTCTCCACACTCTTTGTTATGTGAATTGGAACTTCACTGCAATAAGAGATTACATCTGTTTCCATGTCTGTTAAGTCTGTTTCAGTCCACAACTTGCATTGGCTGATAGAATTTGGCAGAAGCAGTAGTATGTTAGTTCTGAATCTATATATGAGAACGCTTTGCAAGTATTCTCTATGATGTGAGGTTGTGTCACATTATGAGGTAAAGCCTGAAGTACTGGCTGCAGAATAAAAATCTACATGGAGCAAAGCTGAGGTACCTGAGACAACAGATCAATCAATATCTTGGAGTTGAACTGCCTCATTATCCTGCATGCATAAACATTGACTGCAAGTACATGACAGAAAAGCAACAACAAAAAAAAAAATCCAGCTGAGTACTAGGCAATTGTCAATTATAAACTTAATAAATCATCTTGTCATTAAACCTCAGTGTTGTGGATGATTTGATACACAGCTATGAGTAATGATTCCATAATGGTATCCAATACACAAATAAAAAGACAAACACAAGAGGCAAGTTTTGTGGACAAGCATGTTATACTACCACCTGTGACAACCACTTCCCATTATCAGAGTGCAAATTTGAGTCCCAGTTGCTTCACTTCCAATCAAGCTTCCTATTAACAAACCTGCAGAGGCAGCTGAAAATGGCCCAAATACTTGAGTCCCTATCACCTACGTGTGAGGTCTGTATGTAGTTCCTGGCTCCTGACTTAAGCCTGGCAGAGACTAGGCCATTGCAGCTATTTGGAAGCATTGCAGTGATGGAAGATCTCTCTCTCTCTCTCTCTCTCTCTCTCTCTCTTTCTCTCTCTCTCTCCCCATTTTTTTCCCTTTCTGATTCTCCCTCTGCCTTATAAATAAATAAATAAATCTTTTTAAAAAATAGACAGAGGCCGGCACCGTGGCACTGTAGGTTAATCCTCCACCTGTGGCGCCAGCATCCCATATAGACACCAGTTCTAGTCCCGGCTGCTCCTCTTCCAATCCAGCTCTCTGCTATGGTCTGGGAAAGCAGTAGAAGATGGCTCAAGTCCTTGGGCCTCTGCACCTGAATGGGAGACCTGGAAGAGGCACCTGGCTCCTGGCTTCAGATCGGCGCAGCTCCGGTCATTGCAGCCATTTGGAGAGTGAACCAACAGAAGGAAGACCTTTCTCCATGTATCTCCCTCTCATTGTCTGTAACTCTACCTTTCAAATAAATAAATACATAAAAAGGTGGACAATCTCAGATAAAAAAGGAAAAATATCTGAATAGGCATTTTACAAAATGGAAGAGTGAACTGAATAAATATATAGACATTCAACTATATGAGTATTTAAAGAAATCCAAAGTAAAACCATAGGTATTTACAGGCAGAAAATCATCCAATCCAACTGCCCCATTTCAGAAAATGACGTAAGGAGATGTAGCTTCCACAGGGCTGCAGAGCCAATTTAATGCTGAAATCCAAATGTCTGTTTTCTCTCCCATCCTAATTCTATCCAGCCATGGTAGCTTTCCAGCTGTGGAGTAGAGAAAATGCTTACAAATAGACAGACACAAATCTTACAGGCAAAAGAAACAATAGGGATATCAACTTAAAGAAAGATAGCCGAGAACCTGCAAAGAAGCACACGTTTAGGAGACTGCAGGAGCCCTGATGCCCACAGCCCCTCTCATCACCTGAATGTTCTCTTTGATTCGCTTCTCGTTGAAACTCTTGGCCAAGACAACAACTCCACGCTGTAGCTGGTAGCGAAGGGCAATCTGGGCTGGAGATCGCTTATACTTTTTTGCCAAGGCACAAAGAACTGGATCTTCCAGAAGAACTGGAGCACTCTGGTCCATCCTGGAAGGAAAACCAGAATGCCAGACTCATGAAGCTGAGCATTCACTGTGTTAGGAGGCTTTGAACACAGAATACAGTGTCCAACTTCTCAAATGTGGTCCTGGACTAGCAGCATATGTATCATGCAATTTTTTTCCTTTCCCTGAACTAAGGAAAATTAACTCCAGTAACCCAAGTATGGTGTGAATAATGGAGCTTTAGGGAAGCTTGTATTAGTCCTCTTTACCATGTATCTCGTTGGGCTCCCAAAGCAAAATAGGCCACAAGAGCTATATTATTTGATTTGCAGAAATTCAACATTTTGCTCTGGTTGAGATAAGGATGACATTCCACCTGTAGTTGGACAAGATAGAAAAAATCAGATTACAGGAATACTAGTGTCAATATGAAAGACAAATGTGAAAAGTAAAAGAGCTGAATTTTAAAAAGTTGCATAGCTTGAAATTTAAACTGAAAATGTCAACATCAAATAACAAAATATAAAAATAATAAATTTAAAATCTGTCTTCTGAAAGGTCTAAAAATAAAAATAAAAAATAACAAGATGCAATCCTATAGATGAGATTGATTTTGCTAAATACCATTTTCAACTATATGGAGATATGATTAGATCTTGGATGAAGAATGAAGTCTATGAGCTTTGCATTTCAAATTGTGTCAAAAAGCAAGCATTTTGTCAAAGGCTCATGAGGGCAAGTCAGAATGACAAAAGAACCTGTTTTGCAGAAATCTCATTGCTGACTACCAGATAGATCTCTGCATCAAAAGGAATAATGGGGGCTGGCACCCTGGCTCAGTAGGTTAATCCTCCGCCTGTGGTGCAGGCATCCTGTGTGGGCGTCCAGGTTCTGGTCCTGGCTGATCCCCTGCCAATCCAGCTCTCTGCAATGGCCTGGGAAAGCAGTAGAAGATGGCCCAAGTGTTTGGGCCCCTGCACCCACGTGGGAGATCAGGAAGAAACACCTGACTCCTGGATTCAGATCAGTGTGGCTCTGGCCATTGCAGCCATTTGGGGAGAGAACCAGCAGAGAGAAGACCTCTCTCTCTGTCTCTTCCTCTCATTGTCTGTAACTCTACCTTTCAAAAAATAAATACATAAATAAATAAATAAATAAATAAAAATGTTAAAAAAGGAATAATGAATAAAATTAATTCTAATAACTATAATAAATAAAAATTTGTGAGTTGATAGCAATGATTAAACAAAAAGATAGAGGCAGAGAAAGAATATTTGTCCCTGCTAATAGTAATCCTTATAGTAGGTCCTTTCTAAGAATGTTCGCAAAGTATTAAGGTTTACCCAGCTTCACAAGAATAATTATAATTTATCTGTATTTGAAGTCTGATTTTCTTTTTACTATAAATGTTCAGGTTTGATTAGTAAAAATAACCATTACAAATGAAAATATCTATTTACAAATTCCAGTGGAATAACTAATTGACAAAAATTATTAATAGCTACAAAACAACATGAAAATTACTATGGAATGTAGCTTCTTTTCCTGAAAATTATCACTCAACAAATTACTAGTAATTGATATTGGGTAGAAGATGTGTTTACAGAAAACATATCAGGCTATCACTAGCCTAGCCAAGTAGTAATAACCAATATCACTAACAATGGGACAATATTACTCATTTCCAATTAGAATACAGTTTGAGAGGCAGCATACTAAAGACATTTTCTTGTTGGCAAAGTTTAACTTTAAAATAATAAAGCCTTAACATCCCAACTTCCAATTGATAGATAGTTGGAATAGAGAAACACATTATCTACCATTGGAATATAGCAATCTGAGAAGTACACAATATTTGACAGACTCTGTGTACAATGGGGAAGAAAAGATTGTTAATAATTCTAGGTTAAAAGAGTTGTACAGATATAAAAATAAAAAACTATGGGTGATCCATAATTGTACTCTGATTAGGAAATTTGTGTACTCAAGACATTTTTAGAAAACAACAGGAAATATGAGAACTATAGGGAGTATGAATAAGAACTAGATATATATTGACCTGAGCAAACAACTGTGCTCATCCTTAGATTGAATATGGGATTATATATTCATTCAAAAGAGATGCTTTCTAAGATCAATAGTGACAAATAGTCTTGCCTTCAACTTTCCTTGAAAAGGGTCAGCACAATATCACACAAGTTTACACATATATATGCATACATTAACCTACATTTGTTAACACAGCAAAATGTCAACAATTTTGGAGAAGTGGAAAATCGGGTTTTCACTATGATTCTTCCAAATGTTCTAAATGTTTCAAAATTGTCACAATAAATGTGCTAAAATCAATAGTAAAACTATATTCATTTCAGGATGTATGTTTAAAAATCATGGTACTGGGCCAGCACGTGACTCACTAGGCTAATCCTCTGCCTGCAGCGCCGGCACCCAGAGTTCTAGTCCCGGTCGGGGCGCCGGATTCTGTCCTGGTTGCTCCTCTTCCAGTCCAGCTCTCTGCTATGGCCCAGGGAGTGCAGTAGAGGATGGCCCAGGTCGTTGGGACCTGCAACCGCATGGGAGACCAGGAGAAGCACCTGGCCCTGGCTTCGGATCGGAAGAGCTCACCAGCCGGCCACAATGCACCAGCCATAGCAGCCACTTGGGGGGTGAACCAACAGAAAAAGGAAGGCCTTTCTCTCTGTCTCTCTCTATCTCACTCTCTAACTCTGCCTGTCAAAAAAAGAAAAAAGAAAGAAAAAAATCATGGTACTGAATAATTTTATAACAAATTCTTGAATTTTGTAAGCTATATTCTCAAAATGAGGATTCTTACTCTATGATTCCAACTTGTTTGAAGGTAAGTTACAGTACGGAACCAGCCACAGAATAGGTGTGTTTAAACAGTTGATTTGATGGCAAAAAATGTAGAGAAGGTGCAGACTTGTGTGCTATCAGACACGGAGTTATCTCAAGTTTCCCTAAGATTTTCTGAGTTTAGATTTCATTTACTATTACTACCTCTATCAGTAAATAGCTTCCTACCTCCGAACGGTATGACTCTCAGCATCTGCAGTTAAATTTTCCTCTATCTTTCCTCTGATCAAGATATGTGAAAAGGGGCCAGTGCTGTGGCACAGCGGGTTAACACCTTGGCCTGAAGTGCCGGCATCCCATGTGGACGCCTGTCCGAGACCTGGCTTCTCCACTTCCAATCTTGCTCTCTGCTATGGCCTGGGAAAGCAGTAGAAGATGGTCCAAGTCCTTGGGCCCCTGCACCCACGCGGGAGACCCAGAAGAAACTCCTGGCTCCTGGCTTCGGATCAGCACGGCTCCAGCTGTTGCAGTCAATAGGAGAGTGAACCATCTGATGGAGGACCTCTCTCTTTCTCTCTCTCCCCTCCTCTCTCTGTGTAACTCTGATTTCAAATAACTAAATAAATCTTTTTAAATAAAATACATGTGGAAATAGATACTAAGATGAAAGACACATCCATCTGGGCACCACACATACCCTGTGTTTCTCCTGTTTTCTCTTTATGGTTATGTACCATCTAGTCTTTCCTATACACAGTTCCCTTCATATGACCTTCATCCATTTAGATTTTGATCATTCATCATACCTCAGGGGTATTTCTAACTTTTCCTGAAGTTTTATAAATGACTACAGTTTTTGTTGATCATACTTACCTCTCCAGATTTTTAAACAAAATTCAGCACTAAGGTCTCTCTCCATTTCCCTAACATTTTACCAACACAGATAGAATAAGAACCCTTCATTCCATCCTGCATAGAGGTTCTGTTCTCAGAATCAGCAGTCCCTCAAAGATAAGACAAATAGAAGAAGAGGACAAATGGACATGTGACTGTAGTACAGAAAGGTTGGAATGAAAAGCAGTAGGAGAGGCCGGCGCTTTGGCACAGAGGGTGAAAGCCCTGGCCTGAAGCGCCAGCATCCCATATGGGCACCGGTTCTAGTCCTGGCTGCTCCTCTTTCGATCCAGCTTTCTGCTGTGGCCTGGGATAGCAGTAGAAGATGGCCCAAGTCCTTGGGCCCCTGCACCCACGTGGGAAACCTGGAAGAAGCTCCTGGCTCCTGGCTTCAGATTGCCGCAGCACTGACCATTGCAGCCATCTGGGGAGTGAACCAGTGGATGGAAGATCTCTCTGTCTCTACTCTCTGTAACTCTGACTTTCAAATAAATAAAATAAATCTTTAAAAAAAAGAAAAGAAAATCAATAGGAAAGGAGACTGAAAATGCTCACCTGGTTGCAGACAGGCTTGTACTTGAGCCCTGGCTTGTTCAGAATCATCTCCAACTGCCTGCGGTTGAAATTGGACACCCCGATGGACTTGGCCAGTCCTGCATCCTTGCACTTCTCCATAGCCTGGGGAGAAGCCAGGTAAGAATAATTTGTGTAGATGGCTATAGATCAGCAAAAATTTAAAATAGACTGTTAAAAGGAGCATTGTCAGGAATGACAATGAAGTTCAGTGGCAATGATTGTCCTGAAAAAAAAAACCTAGTTATATTTATAAAGATGATAATGATGGAAAAAGATGTCCTGGATCTGTTTATGAAAAAATGCATAATTATTCCTAATGGAGGCACACAGCTTCCCCTATTGCTTCTGATTTTCCTTTTTCTCTCTGATACACAGCAGAAATGCATTCCTCTCCACTGCCACAACAAAATAGCCTTTGTCATAAATCCAGCAGAGCATTACCCACTCTTACAGGTGCACATGTTACACGATTCTGTTTCCCCAGGCTTTCTCTTCTGTGTTGTCTTCCCCAAGCACTCACCTCCCAGGTGTCACAAATATCCACTGTGTCATATAACAGGTTTCCATGTTCATCACGTGGTATAGTCTCCTCTCCTGGCTGGATTCAAAATAGTCACTTTAATGATGAGATTGAGTTCATGCATTCACAGTTAATCACACTACCAGGTACATCTAGGATCTAGATATTGAACTTTCCTGAGGCAGGTACTACAACATGCTAGCTACTGATATTTGTAAAATATTTTGCATATGGAGTTGTAATATGTCTTTTTGAAAATAAGACCTCTCTCTCTCTCTCTCACTCTCTGCCTCCCTTCTCTCTGTGTAACTGACTTTAAAATAAAAAAAAATAAATCTTAAAAAAAGAAAATAACCTTCCTTTAATTTGATGGCTTCAGATATTGCTTTGTCTGTCCCTAAATCATAGTTTCCTCCAGACAAATGAAACTTTTTCATTGTAAAAAGCAATAATTACACAGTCTTGATATCCAGCAGTAATCAATTGTAGTCATGACCCAGGCAAGCAAAGTTTCTTATCCCCCTCAGCATATAGGAGGTAGTACAAGAACATACAAGTGAACAACGTGAAGTCAATCAAAGCCCTTTTCAAGATAAATTTGGATGTTAGAAAGCCAGAAAAAGTCTCAAGAATTACAGAACATGAACGTCAAACTGCCTGTGGGGTAAATATTTTCCATACATGATAAAATATGTGAAAAAAAATCAAATCAAACTTGTGATGCAGAAGTAATGAACAGATAAAAAGAAATATTTTTAAAGGCTATTTCAAATTCTTAAGGCTTTCAAATTACACAATGCACTAAGCCCTTTAGTGTAAATTAACTTGAGGTTTTTCTTTAGCTTTATGTCAGACATCAGTTACTAACGACTAAGTGCCATCTACATAACTCTATCATGAGGATAATCAACAGGAGAAACAAGGTTTCTTGAGTCCCTTAAGGCTGCTAGTTACAGACACACATAGACTGAGAACCATCAAAATTGTCAGCTTAAAATGACGAGAGATGATGGAGCCCCTCTGTGCACCCTGTGTGCTGGTTTGTTGTTCACAGCTTCACACAGCTCTTTGTCTGTGAACATGCCTAAGAGACTACGGAGCCATAACCAGTATGTGTCAAGGCTATTATTTTCTCAAATTTTTGACACAAAGACTTCAAGGTTATTGCAAACTTTCTTGAAGTCGTAGAGTAGGGAATAAAGAATTCAAAATTGCTAAATAAATGGAATCAGGAATTACTCTTTAGGATTCTGCTCCTGGGCAGTAATCTCTCCATACTCCAAAAAACAAATTTTAATTCAACTGTCCATGTGAAGGAGGGTCATGCTGACATTATGACTGAACTATTTGGAGCATACAAATTGCATACCTTCAAAGGTGTTGGGAAATGAATAAGATATAGGTCAACATAGTCCAACTGTACTTCTTTCAGGCACCTTTCCAAGGTCGGTTGGACCATCT
This sequence comes from Oryctolagus cuniculus, assembly GCF_051225735.1. Taxonomy (NCBI): domain Eukaryota; kingdom Metazoa; phylum Chordata; class Mammalia; order Lagomorpha; family Leporidae; genus Oryctolagus; species Oryctolagus cuniculus. The sequence continues at coordinate 79,284,817 of NC_142879.1, read as the reverse complement.
CTGGTAGATGGAAAGTACACCAAAGCTGAAGAAGTTAAAGAATAGAATTTGGAATAAATAGTCAGCCTTGTTGATTTGTATCACCTAGCAGAGAGACATTTTTCTAGTAATTGACCATGAGTAATACAAGTTATAAAAAACACTCCTCTTCAATGGCTCAAGTGCTTGGGCCCTGCACCCACATGGGAGACCAGGAGGAAGCACATGGCTCCTGGCTTTGGATCTCTGCAGCATGCCAACCGTAGTGGCCATTTGGGAGGTGAACCAAAGGAAGGAAGACCTTTCTCTCTCTCTCTCTCTCTCTCTCTCTCTCTCTCTCTCTCAATGTCTAACTCTGCCTGTGGAAAAAAAAACACTCCTCTTCTTGTGTTTCTTTTCAAATAACCTACCCACTTAACAAAAGTACCCCGTTATCCATGGGAGATATGTTCCAAAATCCCCACTGGACACTTAAAAACACACTGAATGCCTATGTACTACAGTTTTGAACCATACATACATGCTTTAGATAAAGTAAAATTTAAACTAGGCACAAATAAGAATCGAAAATAAAACAATTATAATTTTTTTAATTTATTTGACAGGCAGAGTTATAGATGGTAAGAGAGAGAGACAGAGAGAAAGGTCTTCCTTCCATTGGTTCACTCCCCAAATGGCCACTACGCTGCGCCGATCTGAAGCCAGGTGCCAGGTGCTTCCTCCTGGTCTCCCATTCTGGTGCAGGGGCCCAAGCACTTGGGCCATCCTCCACTACCCTCCCGGGCCACAGCAGAGAGCTGGACTGGAAGAGGAGCAACTGGGACTAGAACCGGGTGCCCATATGGGATGCTGGTGCCGCAGGCGGAGGATTAACCAAGTGAGTCACGGTGCCGGCCCCATAATAATATATTCTAATAAAACTTATTTGGATGTGATATCTCTCTCTCAGTATCTTATTGTTCTACTGACTTTTCTTCTTCTTCTATACCAGGGATAATTGAAATCACCAAGAGCAAAACTATGTATAAGGATAACTACTGTAAACGTTTTTATATGATGGATATAAATTAGTATATCTACTGAAATGGTAAGGAAATGACTTAAAACATAAAATTTTCTATCAATAGTAATAATGACTATTAACAGAGTTATATTTTAGTTTACAGAATAGTCCATAAGCTTAGTCTAATCCTCTCATCAATTCAAAAGGGAAGAATTAGTATGTCTTTGTCATACATAACTGAAAGAAAATATTTAGAAGGTGTTAATATGTGCTTCACACTATTCAAGATGCATTAGCCATGTCTTATTAAATGCCTAAAGGACTTTCCTATATTAATTTCTCTTCTTCTAAATATTTGAAAGGCAGAGTGACAGGCAAGGACAATAAGATGTTCTCTTTCCCTAAATGACCACAATAGCTTGTTTGGGCCAGGCCAAAGCTAGGAGCCAGGAACTCCATCCTGGTCTCCTACATGGGTGACAGAAACACATTTACTTGATCCTTCATTTGTGCCTTTCCCAACAAATGATCAGGAAGCTGAATCAGCAGTGGAACAACCAAGACTTGAGCCAGCACTCTCATAAGTGATGCCAGTGTTGCAGGCGCAGCTTAACATACTGCACCATAAAACTGGTTCCTATTTTCTCTTATTGTCCAAATTGAAAATTGGAATTCACAATGTTAAGAAGTTTTAGAAAATCAGCTTGGAGGCTGGCACCTTGACACAGTGGGGTAAATCCCCAGCCTGCAGCACCAGCATCCCATATGGTTAGAGTCCTGGCTGCTCCACTTCTGACTCAGTTCTCTGATATGGCCTGGTAAAGCAGTAGAAGATGGCCCAAGTCCTTGGCCCCTGTGCCCACACAGGAGACCCAAAAGAAGCTCCTGACTACTGGCTTCGGATCAGCTCATCTCTGGCAGTTGAAGTCATTTGAGGAGTGAACCAGTGCATGAAAGACCTCTCTCTTTCTCTCTGGATCTACCTCTCTCTGTAAGTCTATCTTTCAAATAAAAAAAATCTTTAAAAAAAATTAAATGGCTTAAAAAAAAGAAAAGAAAATCAGCTGAGAGATAAGGAAAGCCATAATCCAATCACAATTTTGACTGATTTTATGGTCCATAGTAGATCATACTATTATAATCTGAGATGCAGAAGAGTAAATAACTTTATATTAATCATAAATTTATATGGCCCAATGATGATAAAACCATTAACATGTGTCAATAAAAGTTGTACTAGTAAGCACAATTCACCACACCTACTGATCAAATCATATAATTGTCATCTCCATACAGTCAAATTAAAAGTATGCACACAAACATACCATATACACAGTACCTTTGAAGTATAAAATATATCTTCCCTCTTCACAGTACCATCTGCAATCTTACTTTGGATGGCCAGTCCAATCTCCTTTTCATTCTGGTACAAATATGCAGAGTCAATATGACGAAAGCCAGCTTCTATTGCTAATTTAGTGGCTTCTCTAGCCATACTCTTAGGAACCTAAAGTAGTATATAAAGATTAACATAATTAAGAGGCAGTTCGTACAGAAATAATAACCTTCACAAAAATCAGCTTTTCCTCATGTCTTGGGAAAGATATGAATGTGTGTTGATAAGTCCATCCAAGTTTTCATGGGTCTTTTCTAGTTGCAAATAAAGGTTGGGCATCCTCGGAATCCCTTCAGTCCCAAGCAATTACTGGCTGACCCCTGGCATCAGAATTCCTTAAATATTCCATGTTCAGTGATTCGTTGAAAGGACTCACAGGACTAAGAAAACAGTTTCAATCTTGGCTATTATTTGTAAAGTGCAGTTACAAAGTAAAATTAATACAAGAGAAAGGAACATGCAAAGAACAGAGAACACTTCCAATGCAAAATGCAATGACTTCTCTCCCAGTAAAGCTATGTAGAACATATTAAATTCCCCTAACATTGAATACTTTTTAAAAGATTTATTTATTTATTTATTTATTTATTTGAAAGGCAGAGTAACAGAGAGAGAATGAGAGAGAGAGAGAGAGAGAGAGAGAGATCTACCATCCTCTGGTTCACTCTCCAAATGGCCACAGCAGCCAGGTCTGAGCCAGGCCAAAGCATAAACACTTGAGGTATCATCCACTGCATTCCAAATCACATCAGCTAGAAGCTGGATCACAAGAAGAGTAGCCAAGACTCAATTCAGCATTCTGATATGGGATGATAATGTGACAAGCAGTGGGTTAATCCACTGTACCACAATGCCAGCCCACAACATTGAATTTTGATGATAAATATGAAGTATTATCTATAAGAAAATCTGTTGCCGGCGCCAGGGCTCACTAGGCTAATCCTCCGCCTAGCGGCGCCGGCACACCAGGTTCTAATCCCGGTCGGGGCGCCGGATTCTGTCCCGGTTGCCCCTCTTCCAGGCCAGCTCTCTGCTGTGGCCAGGGAGTGCAGTGGAGGATGGCCCAAGTGCTTGGGCCCTGCACCCCATGGGAGACCAGGAAAAGCACCTGGCTCCTGGCTCCTGCCATCGGATCAGTGCGGTGCGCCAGCCGCAGCGCGCCGGCCGCGGCGGCCATTGGAGGGTGAACCAACGGCAAAGGAAGACCTTTCTCTCTGTCTCTCTCTCTCTCACTGTCCACTCTGCCTGTCAAAAAAAAAAAAAAATCTGTTTAGAGATTCAATTTCTAAACTTTTTATCTGAGATTGGTTTCATAACATCCTTTTCTATTATATTCAAAAATTCCAGTTCCAAAGGAAAGTAGGCAGACACAAACTCAACTGTTGATACAGCTAGTAAATATATAGTCATCATCATTAATCAGTTAGAAAGCAGTGAGAATTTCAAGTTCCCCAAATCCAACCAGGTGAAATTTTAAAATAAATACATCTATGAATAGTAGTCAATTAAGTTAACTCTTTTTTAGATAGTCATTCTCTCTAACAGAATAACAGAACTGAACACTAGGAGTAAAGAAATATACTCAAAGGATATAGTTTTACACACACAAAAAAGCTGTAAGAGATCCCATAAAGTTGATGTCAGTCCAGAAAATTGTGGTTCTTCTTTTGGGAAAGCCAAAATTAGAATAACATTTAAAAATTAGTGATTCATGCTATGGTTGGAAAGTGTTTTCCAAAAAGCATGTGGTAGAAATGTAATTACAGATGCACAAGAGTGACTAAGTGTTTAGGTCACAAGGGATCTGAATTCATAAATTAATTAGTGCCAATTATAGAGGGATTTAATGCTATGAGTTTCAGTTTTTGTGCCCAGGCCTAGTATTTACTGTATGGTGATCAAAACTACCCCACAGTACAATAGTTTCCTACAATTTTTCCCACACTAGATTGCCAGTAACTTTTATAATATTTTTCTGGATAAAATATACTAGGAAAGAGGAAATATTTCTTAGATTATATAAAGATTATATATAACTTATATATTATAAACAGCAAGATCAATCCATTTGCACTCAACCTCCAAGCAAGTGAACTTATGGTATTCTTTACTCCTGAGTTTCATCTCTTCTGCTAAATTAAGGCATAGACTGAAACCAAAGAATAAGCCAGTCTCCACAGTAGTTGTGGGTGTCCGTATGAATACTCCACAATGCAAAATGAAATCTGACTAAATTGCTTCTCACCTTGGACTCAACATGGGCTACCTCTGGCCTGGTGAAACTACCAACCAACTGAGACCCGAGAGTCACACAGGAGCATATGTGTGACAAGCTACTTCACCTTCCACATGCTCTCAGTCTATTTCCTTATAAACTCTCAAATCCAAGACACTATTTTTACCTCTTCGGGTGCATAGGTGCCAAATCCCAGAATGGGAATGAAATGACCATCATTTAGTTCCAGATAGTGATGTTTGAGATCCATAACTTGTTACTCTAATCAAACAAATGCTCGTTCTCTCTTCTGCCTTCACAGGTTACATGAAACACAAGCAGGAAACGTCCCAAGTACCTATCCAGAGGTGAAGCAATGACATGTAGGAGGAGCAAGTTTAAAGCAATATTCCACAAAATAGAACAGAATTAGAGTCAGTTTACATTTCTTTTTTTTTTTTTTTGCTTTCAAACTTTTATTTAATGAATATAAATTTCCAAAGTACAGGTTATGGATTACAATGGTTTCCCCCCCATAACATCCCTCCCACCCGCAACCCTCCCCTTTCCCACTCCCTCTCCCCTTCCATTCACATCAAGATTCATTTTCAAATCTCTTTATATACAGAAGATCAGTTTAGCATACATTAAGTAAAGATTTCAACAGTTTGCTCCCACACAGAAATATAAAGTGAAAAATACTGTTTGAGTACTAGTTATAGCGTTAAATCTCAATGTACAGCACACTAAGGACAAAGATCCTACATGAGGAGTAAGTGCACAGTGACTCCTGCTGTTGACTTAACAAATTGACACTCTTGTTTATGGCGTCCGTAATCACCCTAGGCTCTTGTCATGAGCTGCCAAGGCTATGGAAGCCCCCTGAGTTCACCAACTCTGATCATATTTAGACAAGGCCATGGTCAAAGTGGAAGTTCTCTCCTCCCTTCAGAGAAAGGTACCTCCTTCTTTGATGACCCATTCTTACCACTGGGATCTCACTCGCAGAGATCTTTCATTTAGGTTTTTTTTTCCCCAGAGTGTCTTGGCTTTCCATGCCTGATATAGTCTCATGGGCTTTTCAGCCAGATCCGCATGCCTTAAGGGCTGATTCTGAGGCCAGAGTGCTGTTTAGGACATCTGCCATTCTATGGGTTGCTGTGTATCTCACTTCCCATGTTGGATCATTCTCTCCCTTTTTGATTCTATCAGCTAGTATTTGTAGACCCTATTTTTGTTTATGTGATCCCTTTGTCTCTTAGTCCTATCATTATGATCAATTGTGAACAGAAATTGATCACTGGGACTAGTGAGATGGCATTGGTACATGCCACCTTGATGGGATTGAACTGGAATCCCCTGGTATGTTTCTAACTCTACCATTTGAGGCAAGTCAGCTTGAGCATGTCCCGAATTGCACATCTCTTCCCTCTCTTATTCCCACTCTTATATTTAGCAGCAATCACTTTTCAGTTAAGTTTCAGCACTTAAGAATAACTGTGTATTGATTACAGTATTCAACCAAAAGTATAAAGTAGAACAAACAAACAAAAATACTAAGAGGGATAACATATCAAGTTGCTCATCAACAGTCAGGATGAGGGCTGATCAAGTCCCCGTTTCTCATAGTGTTCATTTCACTTTAACAGGTTTCGTTTTTGGTGCTGTTAGTTGTCACCTATCAAGGAGAACAAGTGGTATTTGTCCCTTTGGGATTGGCTTATTACACTCAGTATAATGTTTTCCAAATTCCTAACAGGGATCACTTTTCAGTTAGTTTTTTTTTTTTTTGGCCAGAGTGTCTTGGCTTTCCATGCCTGAAATACTCTCATGGGAAAAGCAGGGAATAACCACAGATTGGCCTAATAGAAGCTGTTTAGGGGATTCCTTTATACAGAAGCCAAAGAAAGATAACTAACTTCATGCAAGCATGGGGAAACATAAAATCCATCAGAATAGACATACAAAAAAAATAGAAAAGATTCAAACCTTACCAACACAAAAAATCAACAAAGCACAAATAGGAAACAAAAAGAAAGAAAAGGACAGAGATATGCAAAATGAATAGAAAAATTTTTTCAAAATAATAAAAAAGTCATTACTTATAAGATTTTGAAAGGCACATGACAGAGAGATTGGAGAAGGGAGAGAGAGGGAGAGAGAGAGAGACTGAGAAACAGAGACAGAGAGAGAGAAACAGAGACAGAGAGAGAGCACTAGCTGGGGTTGGGCCAGGCCAAAGCCAGGATCATTGAACTTCATCTGGATCGCCCATGTGAGTGGCAGGCATCCAACTACTTAGGCCGTCTTACAATGTTTTCCCATGTACATTAGCAGGGATCTCAGAAGCAGAGCAGCTGGGACTCAAGTCAGCCCTTTACTGTGGGCTGCTGTGCCACTATGCCAGCTCTGAGTTTTTCTGTTTTTTTTTTTTTTTTTTAAATGTAAACAAACCAATAAACCACTAACTAGATTAACAAAGAGAAAAAGACACAAAATTCAAATAAATAAAATTAGAGTCAAAAAGAAGCTTTTAACAACTGATGCCACATAAAATTAATTACTATTACAAACAAAAATTTACCAACAAATTGAAAAACACAATATAACCTATCAAAATGTAATCATGAAGACAGAAAGCCTGCAAAGAACAATGAGTAACGTGATTGAATAAGTATAAAAATAAATCTCTGATCATGAGAAGGAATTTGAACTAGTAGTTAAGATGTCAGGTAAGACTGACCTGTCTCAGAACACCTGGATTTGAGTCTTGACTCTGGCTCTTGGTTCTGGCTTCCTGCTAATGCAGACCCTGAAATGTGGAATGTGATAGCTTATGGCATTGGATCCATACCACTCATGTGAGAGATCTGGATTAAGGTTCTGGCTATTAGATTCAGCATGGAACAACACTGGTTATTGCAAGAATATCAAGAATGAAGCAGAAGATGGAAGCTCTCTGTCTGCCTGTCAGTTGGTTGGATTGCCTCTTTTCAAACTGATCTGTAGCTGTCATCTAGGAATTTAGACTCCTCATCATTATCTAATAAGGTTTTGGGCTGTGAGTTTTTCCAGGAAACTACTGTACTTGAGGTGTTCCTGGGGAATTCAATTCCAGTGATAAGTGATGGCTTAGGACAGCAGAGGTTCTTGGCATCCCTCATTATTGTGATTAAGCAGGAAAGACAAAGCAAACTGGTATGAATTCATAATCCCAGATGCAGGAATATCTCAAGGCATAGGTAAAATTGATCCTTGTGAAGGTCACTAATTCTGACTGAAGTACCTCTCATCACATTGATATACAGTTACTAGTCTTGTTTTCTCCTCTAGATTTCTAAAAGTGAAGCAATGAAGCCACCAAATTAGCTGTAAAAGCTGGGTTCTGCCATATTGATTCTGCATATATCCACAAAAATGAAGAGGGGGAAGGACTAGCCATAGAAGCAAGATTGCAGATGGCACTGTGAAAAGACATATTCTATACTTCAAAAGTATTAGGTATATGGTGTGGAAGTGTACAAATTAATGAAATATGAAGCAGTGACAAATGTGAAATTGGATCTATGGATGTTGATGAATTGTATAAAGAGGTACAACTGTTATTCACACATAAACACATACACATATTCACATGTGTATGTGTGAAAATTCGTATGAAAATTAGTGAAGGGTGATGGCTTTCTAATCACTGTTACGTCCAAATTTATAACTTAAAAGTCACATCCCCTTACTTTTATGAATTTCAGCTCAAACCAGTGTGATTTACCATAAACTCTGGAATCAGACAGAAATATGTTCATATTATGGCTTTTCTTACCTTTTGAGAGAGTTTTTGAAGTTCCTTATCATACTCAATATCAATTTTCATTTTTATCAATAAGAGAAAACAATATAACAGAGTTCTTCGGTTATTTAATAAGACATTGCTAAACCATAAGGAATATTGATTATTTAGTCTGGGTCAAGTTTGTAATCCATTGCTGCTAAAGGTTAAATCTGTGTAACTGTTGATTTTTCTAGAGAAAGAAAAGCATTTCCACAGAGGAAAAATAATGTAAGTAATTAGCGGTGATGAGTATTTTTCCTTTTTCTTTCTTTCTGTTCCTTGCTATGGATCCATAAATTTTTATTTTCCAGAAAGTAAATTTGTAGTGATTTCCCCTTGTGGAAAGTGGTAATTAGCATCCAAGATCTTGTTGACACAGTCTGTTCTCCTGAAGAAGGCTCTTAAAAAATCCTGCCAAGTGACAGAAATATTTAATTTATGTTGTTAAAGGAAGATCATTTCTTGATGTTAATATTTTCCAGTTACATATGTTTTATTCCTTTCTCATTGTGAAAAGTGATAGGTTTTATCTGTGGAGACAGAACTAAAGATTAGATCACCAATGATTTTGATTGTGTTCTTCTCCCAAGAGATAGGTTAACTTGATACATAACTCAGTGTTTCAAAATGACAATTTTATTAATCACAGAACTTGTTACAAGCAAACATCCTTTACTCTGTATTTGAGTATTTCCAGAGAGGAAAATAGTGCTGTGCAAGGTAAACTTAGCATCAACTATGTTGCTTAGAATTTATTTAAAGTTTTATGAATTTTTTTACTTCTGAATTAAAAATAAAATTTATTTCCATAATTTATAAAATGTTTTTATAGATTTCAGTAGTAAAACCATTTGTTGATGGGAGATTCTTAATTATTGCTTCAGTCTTGTTGCTTGTTAGCTTCTGATTGGATTTACTGTATTCTCTTCATTTAATCATTAGGTTATATGTTTCCAGGAGTTCATCTATTTCTTTGAGGCTTTCCAATTTATTAGCACATAGTTGCCCATAGTACTTTCTTATGATTCTTTTTATTTCAGTGATATCAGTTGTAATGTTTTCTTTATTACCTTTAATTTTATTTATTTGCATTTTCCAATTTTTCTTGGTTATTCTAGCAGAAGATTTGTCTATTCTGTTTCTCTTCTCTAAAAAGACTTTTTATTTTGTTGAACTTTTGTATTTTTTGTGTTTTTTTTTCAATTTCACATACTTATACTCTGATCCTCATTATTTCTCACCTCCTGCTAATTTTAAGGTTTGTTTGTTCTTGAATTTCCACATCCTTGAGACGCATCATTAGATCATTTGTTTTCAAACTGTCTACTTTTTTAATGAAGCATTTAATGTTATAAACTTCTCTCTTAATATGCATTTGTTGTATCCTACAGGTTTTGATATATTGTATTTTCTTCTTTGTTTCAAGAAAAATTTTATTTTTTTAATTTCTTCAATGACACATTGGTTGTTCAGTAGCATGTTGTTTAATTTCCGTGTATTTAGTGTCAAACAGATTAAATAAATAAGACCAAGTGTCTGGTAATAACAATAGATAGAATTGAAAAGGAGAGAATAACCAAACACGGGAAACGGGCCACACAGCAAACTCATTGAATGACAAACATCCTAAACAGCACTCTGATCTCAAAATCAGCCCTTAAGTCATTCGGACATGGCTGAAAAGCCCATGAGAGCAGTTCAAGCATGGAAAGGCAAGACACTGTGGCAAAAAATTACCTACATGAAGGATCTCTGTGAGTGAGTTCCCAGTGGAAAGAAGAGGCCATCAAAGAGGGATATACTTTTCTGTGAAGGGAGGAGAGAACTTTCACTTTGCTTATGGCCCACTTTGTTTATGACCCAAAAGGATTCCACAGCCTTGGCAGCTCATGACAAGAGCCTCAGGTGATCACTGATGTCAAAAAAATAAGAGTGTCAATTGTTAAATCAACAACAGGAGTCACTATACGCTTACCCCTCATGTAGAACCTCTGTCCTTAATGTGTTGTACTATGAGAATTAACTGCAAAGCTTATTCTCAAACTGTATTGTTTACTTTATGTGTCTGTGTGGGTGCAAATTGTTTAAATCTTTACTTACTAATACAGTTGGCTTTCCATATATAAAGTTAATTAAAAATGAATCTTAATGAAGAATGGGATGGGAGAGGGAGTAGGTGGGATGGGAGTTGGGGTGGGTGGGTGGGTATGGGGAGGAAGAACTGCAATGTTCCTAAAGCTGTACCTATGAAATTTGTATTCATGAAATAAAAACTTTCTTTAAAAAGTTCTATTATTTTTCTTGTTTTTGATTTCTAATTTTATCTCTTTTTTAATATTTATTTCTTTAATTGAAAGGCAGAGTTACACAGAGAGAGAAGGAGAGGCAGAAAGAGAGAGAAGGAGAGTAAGGGAGAGAGGTCTTCCATCTGCTGTTTCACTCCCCAATTGGTTGCAATGGCCAGAGCTGGGCCGATCTGTAGCAGAAACCAGGATCTTCTTCCAGGTCTCCCACGTGGGTGCAGGGGCCCAAGGACTTGGGCCATCTTCCACTGCTTTCCCAGGCCATAGCAGAGAGCTGGATCAGAAGTGGAGCAGCTGGGACTTGAACCGACACCCATATGGGATGCCTGCACTGCAGGCAGCAGATTTAAATGGCTACACCACAGTGCCAGCGCCCCTAGTTTTATTTCTTTGTGATCTAAGAAGAAATATGGTATAACTTAAATCTTTTTAAATTTACTAAAACTTGATTTGTAGCCTAATGTATGTTCTACCCTATAAAATGTTCCACATGCTAATAAGAATGTATATTCTGTAGCTGTCGGGTGAAATGTTCTGTAAATGCTTATTATGTCCATTTCCTCAATCTTATGGTTTAACTGACATATCTTTAGTGATTTCTGTCTGGATGATCTGTCCATTGATGACACTTAGGTGTTAAAGTTCCCCACTATTATTGAGTTGGTGTTTATATCTCCTACTAGATATAATAATATTATATATATATGTGTGTGTGTGTGTGTATGTGTAGTCTTACACTGAGCACATATTATTTATGATTGTCATATCTTCTTGCTAAATCATTTATTTTATCTAGAAATATATAATGGTGCTTCTTTTCATAGTTTTTGATTTGAAGTCTGCTTTATTTACTATGGCATAGATACTCCTGCTTGTTTTTGGTTTGTATTTGCCTGATATTTCTTTTTCCAGCTCTTCACTTTCAATGTATGTGTATCTTTACTTATGAAGTGAATTTCTTGTAGACAGCATATACTTGATCTTAGTTTTTTAACCATTCAGTCAACTTAAATCTTTTGACTGAGTAACTTAATCAATTTACATTCAACATTAGTGTTAATAGATAAGAACTAACCACTGCTGTTTTGTTGATTGGTTACTGATTGTTAGTGAATTTTGTAGTGTCATCTGTTTACTAAAATATCTATTTTAGTCTGTTGTTTACTTCTAATGTAGGACACCCTTCAGAATTTTTTAGGCTGGTCTGGTGGTGATGAATTCTCTCCATATTTACTTATCTGGGAAATACTTTATTTCTCATTAACTTCTTTTTTAAGATTTTATTTATTTATTTGACAAGTAGAGTTATAGACAGTGAGAGAGAGAGAGAGAGAGAGAGAGAGAGAGAGAGAGAAAGGTCTTCCTTCTGTTGGTTCACTCCCCAAATGGCCACCACCGCCGGAACTATGTTGATCCAAAGCCAAGAGCCAGGTGCTTCTTCCTGGTCTCCCACGCAGGTGCAGAGGCCCAAGCACCTGAGCCATCCTCCACTGCCTTCCCAGGCCACAGCAGAGAGCCGGACTGGAACAAGAGCAACCAGGACTATAACCGGTGCCCATATGGGATGCCAGTGCCGCAGGAAGAGGATTAACCTAATGCGCCATGGCGCCAGCCCTTCTCCTTAACTTCTTTTTTTTTTTTTTTGACAGGCAGAGTGGACAGTCAGAGAGAGAGACAGAGAGAAAGGTCTTCCTTTGCCGTTGGTTCACCCTCCAATGGCCACCGCGGCCAGTGTGCTGCGGCCGGCGCACCACGCTGATCCAATGGCAGGAGCCAGGTACTTATCCTGGTCTCCCATGGGGTGCAGGGCCCAAGCACTTGGGCCATCCTCCACTGCACTCCCTGGCCACAGCAGAGAGCTGGCCTGGAAGAGGGGCAACCGGGACAGAATCCGGCGCCCCGACCGGGACTAGAACCTGGTGTGCCGGCGCCGCAAGGCAGAGGATTAGCCTAGTGAGCTGCGGCACCAGCCCTTCTCCTTAACTTCTAAATGATAGCTTTGATGGATACAATATTCTTGACTGGAAGTTTTTTTTTCTTTTAAGACCTTGAGGTCAGCGCCGCTGCTCAATTGGCTAATCCTCCGACTGCGGTGCCAGAACCCCGGGTTCTAGTCCCGGTTGGGGTGCCGGATTCTGTCCTGGTTGCTCCTCTTCCAGTCCAGCTCTCTGCTGTGGCCCAGGAAGGCAGTGGAGGATGACCCAAGTACTTGGGCCCTGCACCCACATGGGAGACCAGGAGGAACACTGGGTCCTGGCTTCGGATCGCCGCAGCGCACTGGCCATTTTGGGGGTGAACCAACAGAAGGAAGACCTTTTTCTCTGTCTCTCTCTCTCTCACTGTCTAACTCTGCCTGTCCAAAAAACAAACAAAAAAAAAGACCTTGAATGCATCATTACACTCTCTTCTGGACTTCAGTTTCTGATGAAAAGTCTGCTGTTAGTCTTATTGGTTTTCCTTTGCATTAAACATGACACTCCTTCTGTCTTTTGGATTCTCTCCTTGGCTTTAAGTTTTGAGAAGTTGACTACAATAAACCATTTAGAAGATCTGTTTTGGTTGAATTTCATTGGGGTCTTTTGCATGCCCATAACTCTTTTAAGATTGAGAAGTTTTCAATTACTATTTCATTTAACAGGTTCTCAGTGCCTTTTTCCTTCTTTTCACCTTCAGGAATCCCTGTAATTGGAATATTTGGTCTCTTAACAGTATTCCATAATTCACATTCCTTTCTCTTTACTTTTGTCTGAGTGGGTTATTTCAAGTGTCTTTCATCCAGATGAGATATTCTTTTCTTGACTTGTTCTATTTGCTGTTGAAGCTGTACTTCATTGATTAAACTTTTCAGCTTGAAAATATTTGTTTGCTTCTTTCTAAATATTTCTATATTTTAGTTAATTTCTCATTATGTCACCTATTACCCCATTTCTTTAATCTGTCTATCTGTACTCTCCTGAATCACATTGAATTTTCTTACAATCATAACTTTGAATTATATTTCAGACATTTCATAGATTTCCTTCAGATCAGTATCTATTTCTGGAGAATTGTTGTGTTATTTCAGATGTGTCATAATATCTTGGTTCTTGATGTTTTCTGTGCCTGCAAATTGACATCTGTGCTTCTGGATTAATAACCTCTTCTTATGTATGGAGTAGTATTTGTTGAGAAAAAGTTTATTGCTTAGACGGAATGCACTGCATCATTTGGCTTGTTGCTTTGGGTTTGGTCCTATACGAACTAAGAATTGAAACATCTGTGTCATTTCTTTTGGTTTAATCAATGCCAGCAATGTCTATAAGTGACACAATAGTCTAATCTGCAGCAATCTATGTGGGAGGATAGAAGACAATCTGACATAATGTTTATTGGAGTATTATTATTGACAATGTTTATACATCACTTGCAATGCGCTTATTTTATTTTGTTTTTCTTAAAGATTTATTTATTTACTTGAAAGCCAGAGTTACACGAAGAGAGAAAGAGAGGCAGAGAGAGAGAGATAGGTCTTCCATCTGCTGTTTCACTCCCCCATTGGCTGCAACGGCTGAAGCTGGACCAATCTGAAGCCAAGAGCCTGGAACTTCTTCCAGGTCTCCCAAGGGTATAGGAGCCAAAAGACTTGGGCCATCTTCTACTGCTTTCCCAGGCCATAGCAGAGAGCTAGATTGGAAATGCAGCAGCCAGGACTTGAACCAGTGCCCATATGAGATGCCAGTAACACGTCTTTACTCATTATACCACAATGCTGATCCCACAAAATGCCTATTTTAATTAAAGTTGTATATAGTTTTTTTTATCACAAATAACTTAAAAGAATAGCATAAATTATACAAAATATTTGTCAATATTTGGGGGTAGCTAACTTTATGGTAGCATTTAAAATTATAAAACTAGTTCAAAAACAAAATTTTAGAAATTTGTATATATTATAGTACATTGATACAACAGAATTTTATGAAACCACTGAAAATTAATATAGAGACAGTGATGTCAACAAAATGTTTTACCAGGGAGCTCCAGGTTGTTCAATTGAAAACCTCAACAACCTGACACCAGACAAATAACATTATAGAAACTCAGGTAAACAGTTGTTTACAGCAACAAAGGGAACATCGTGGTCAAGAAAACCAGATTCAACATAGGGAACTGTGAGTTCTAGGAGAGAGAACATGCCACTGAAGATTCAGTCTCAAAACACTTCTACTCTATTTCTATATAAATAACAATTTATCCGAAGACGGATTGTAAATATTCCAAACTTCCAATGCTCAGTAGGGAAATTGACTTGTGTATTGGAGATCTGTCTTACCAGTGTAGATTAATGGAGTTGGCAAAGATTTAAATTTTGCCAAGTTTTTGTATTGACAACTAAAGCAACCATATTCCATATTCTTGTGTGAAAACCAAAGTTAATTTAGCAAATCAAACTGTTCTCAACCCAAAACTGTGGACCCACTTGCTGGAGAGTTTTTTAAAATGCACCAGAAAGAGTTGTCATGTCAAGTAACTTATTTGCAGCAAATAAAGAGAACACAGTGAATAATTTCTGAAGCCATGACTCCACAAGCATAGAAATGATTACCTTTTATTTTAGAGGGAACTGAATATATAAGAGAAGTTCTAGTCATAGCATGTAGTGTTGGGTACAAGTTTGCATAGGTTGCGGCTGGCGCCACAGCTCAGTAGGCTAATCCTCTGCCTTGCGGCGCCGGCACACCAGGTTCTAGTCCCGGTCGGGGCGCTGGATTCTGTCCCAGTTGCCCCTCTTCCAGGCCAGCTCTCTGCTGTGGCCAGGGAGTGCAGTGGAGGATGGCCCAAGTGCTTGGGCCCTGCACCCCATGGGAGACCAGAAGAAGCACCTGGCTCCTGCCTTCGGATAGGCGCAGTGTGCTGGCCACAGCGCGCCAGCTGCGGCGGCCATTGGAGGGTGAACCAACGGGAAAAGGAAGACCTTTCTCTCTGTCTCTCTCTCTCTCTCACTGTCCACTCTGCCTGTCAAAAAAAAAAAAAAAAAAGTTTGCATAGGTTGCATGTTTTGGTAATAAGACTTAAGCTCCTCCTGGGACAGAGATCTTAGAGTGAAGCAAATGGTGACTTGGTAAACTTGGATACTTTTTGTTCACCTGCACACCCATAAAGTAGGGCCTGGACCAGTCCCAGAGGCACTGGTAATTGCATCTCCCCCTAAATATGACCGGAAACCTGAAGACATTTTTAGAGAACATCAGGTGATTTTTAGTCTTAAAATACATGAAACTTTTGAGCTACTTGGCATTCACCAGTGACAAAACAAGATTTAAATCCTAAAACAGTCTGAACTGGTTGTTTCTCACTCTTCCGGTTCAATGCAGATGCTAAACTTTTCTTACATGGTGGATTCATGTATTGTCTGGTTTAAACAAGGCACAGTCATGTGTGATTGTCGTTCACTTTACAAATCAAGAAGGAAACTGACTTGGCTATAGATTAAAGAAGTAGACTACATTCCCAGGCTCTCATGTTACCTATCTACAGGAAAAGGCAAACAATGTGATTGTGAATTGCTCAGATAGTGGAGACATAAATAACTTCTTCTATAGTGACCTTAAGAGGTAAAGCTTACACCCTCTTAAATTATAGCCCATACTTCCTGGATCACAGAGTTTATAGAAAAGTCAAGTTACCTGGGAAACTGCAGGACATTCTCACAGTACCTATAGTAATCTCATTGATTAGGTCTCTGCAGTCACCATTAAATCCACAGTGTACAATCAGGCTGAACCTGAAACTGATCTGAACAGACCTCAGAAGTTCTTAGACATGGGGTTGGAGAGGAGGGTAGGGGCAGCAAAGGAGAGAACAAAAAGTGACAATGGGAAGTAAGAAGGGTGGAAGGAGAGCAGAAAAGCAGGAATGGGAAAAAGAGGGTATCCTTGAGTCATCAAAAAACACACTCAAGTTTCTATTTTCTCTCTGCTCCATTAAAGAGAGTTTTTGTTAGCAGTGAAAAGCAAATATTTGCTCATCAAAGGCATATTTACATATTTAAAAATATATATTGGCAGCAGTATCAGTCCCTGGGAGATTTCTGTTTTGTTTAATGAATTCTTCAGGGTGAATGTTCTGTATAAAGAAAAAAACTTGGGCCGGCGCCGTGGCTCAATAGGCTAATCCTCCACCTTGCGGCGCCGGCACACCAGGTTCTAGTCCCGGTCGGGGCGCCGGATTCTGTCCCGGTTGCCCCTCTTCCAGGCCAGCTCTCTGCTATGGCCAGGGAGTGCAGTGGAGGATGGCCCAGGTGCTTGGGCCCTGCACCCCATGGGAGAACCAGGAAAAGCACCTGGATCCTGGCTCCTGCCATCGGATCAGCGCGGTGCGCCGGCTGCAGCGGCGGCCATTGGAGGGTGAACCAACGGCATAGGAAGACCTTTCTCTCTCTGTCTCTCTCTCTCACTGTCCACTCTGCCTGTCAAAAATAATAATAAAAAAAAAAGAAAAAAAAAGAAAAAAACTTACACCTGAACCATACAGAGGTCCCCATTTCAATTCCAAGATGAGTGTGGGAAAGTAGGGGAATCCAGGGACTTTTTGACCTTCCTACCTCTTCTACATTATTTGTTACTTTCTTATCACTTAATATCTATTAAACACTAGAATTCACTGGGAATCATGCTCTCAGATACTGAAAACTGCTGGAGAAATGTAAAAAGCAGTAGTGGAAGGGGTGTGAAAATCAAATGTTTAACTCAAATAGTTTTTTGGGGTTAGCATACACTCAGGTCAAAGGACCAGTTTCAACATGGCTTAAATCCAGATAAACATTTACCCCATAACAAATAGTCCAGAGCAACAGAAAGCACTGAGTAAGGTAATTATAGTACCAAAACTTCTCCCACCTCCTGGCTTTTTCTTCTTCTGTAAACTGCTGTCGTCCTGAAGGGAGAAAAAGACAGCCACACCAATCCGAGATCTCACAGCACAAAGTGACAATATCCAGTTGAAGATGAGACACTACCGCTTTTTAAAATGTCCTTCTTGGGAGAGACAGACAATTTTACAGAACTCATTTGCACAGTCTCACTCATGGGGCATCTAAGACACTTAACACAGTGACAACATGCCACAAGTAATGGGATTAACATGAGTAGCCTAATCACATCATTTGTCGTAATAGCATGGAGAGGCAACTATCTTGACCATGAAATCCATAGTCAGGAAGTCATGGTTTTCTCATGTTGGGGAACCTCAGTGGGAGAAGAGAGTCCAAGGTCTTATCACTGATGCAAAAAATAATTAAACAACAGAACTCAGACAAAGGCCAGTGGGAGGATAAGATTTATTGACAGATCAAAATTACTCAACACATAGCCAGGGAGGGAGCAGGCTCAGAAATTAAACTGCCCCAGGCCTCAGAAGCTGAGGTAGTTTCTTATCAGTTTTCCCAAGTTGCAAGAGCACCTGTTACTGAGGGGAGGGTCCTTTACCATGCTCAGGGTGAGTCTTGGTGCAGGTGCAATTGAGATAATTTGTTTTAACATATATTGTATGTTGCATTGGCATTTTAAGTCTCCTCCCAGGGATGTGTTGTTTAAAACTATACTGAGTCAAAGGTTGTTCAGCCTTCAAGATAACTGTTAAAAACTGGTTTGTGTTTATCAGCCCGGCTTAAAGAAGTAATTGATGTTTGGCTGCTTAATTATTAACAGTAAAGGCCTATTTCTCATCAAGAGATAGCTGTAACATTGCTAAGGTTTGCCACATAGCAGGTAACCTTACTCATCATATTATTTATTTCTCCCTTCCTCCTAATCCAGATACATCTTTCCCGCCTCATCTTTTCCCTTAAGAGATTTTTGGCCTTTCATAATGCAAAAATTTATCTGAGCCTTGCTTCTCTTCCAAGATGGGTAAAGCCATGTAATGTTTTGATGATTTTCCACTGGGTAGCCATTGGGAGCATGATTTGAATACTTTTTGATGTAGGTTACACCATTATTGGGGCCCTTAATATAAATTCCTTGTTGGACCTACTCTATCTCAGGCACAGTATAGTGTGGAGTTTTAGCTGTTTCTGGAAAATGGGGAGTCAGAGCCATCCCCAGGGCCTCCTGAGTGGCAACTCTTTTTGCTACCTTATCAGCAAATGCATTTCATCTGGCAATATCGTCACTTACCTTTTGGTCTATGCTACCATGAATGTAAGGTCTATGCCATTAAGAGTTCCAGCAAGAGTTCCAAAACTGTTTGTACAAGGGCCAAAATTTCTTGAAGAAGTTTGGTAGGCAAATTTTTTGTAGTTGGTACCATCTTCTTTCCAGATTTCCACATTGCTCCATTTCCTTGCAACAAAAGGAAAGCATATTTGTAATTAGTATAAACATTGACATTTTCCCAAATTTTAAGGCTCTGCTTGAGGCAATGAGTTCAGCATCATGAACTAAAGTGACTAGCATTATTGCTTTGTCCTCTCTAGTTTAAGATTCACTAGAGCATGCCTTGCCATTCCAATTCCACTTTTTCTTTATTATTATTATTTATTTGAACTGCAGAAATACAGAGAGAGAGAGAGAGAGAGAGAGAGAGAGAAACCCTCCATCCACTTGTTCACTCCCTAAATGGTCACAACAGCCCAGGTTGGGTAAAGCCAAAGCCAGGAGCCAAGAGCCTCGAGACTCCTCTGGATCTCCCATGTGGATGCAAAGGCCTAAGTACCTGGGCCATCCTCTGCTGCCTTCCCAGGCATACCAGCTGGGAGCTGGATCAGAAGTGGAGCAGCCAGGACTCAAAGCAGCGTTCATATGGGATACCACCACCACAGGTAGAGTCTCAACTCTCTATACCCCAGTGCTGCATTCCTCAGCACACACACCTCTTCTGAAACTATTGCTATCAGTGAGCCATTCAAGATCTATGTTTTCTAGAGCTTCATTCTTGAGGCCAAACTTACCAGAATAGACCTGTGCAATGGTATCCATATAGGCATATATTAGTTTCTTAGAATCTTTAAAGGGTGGGAGACTACCTGGATTGGGGATCTGATATACTTTGAGAGTCATCTTGGTATGCCTAAAATAAGGGTTTGGTATATAGTGAGGTGTCCTCATGAAAAACATTGGTGCTCTTTAACCCATTAAGCCCCCAATTTTTTAAGATTTATTGACTTATTTGAAAGGCAGAGTTACAGAGAGGCAGAGGCAGAGAGAGAGAGAGAGAGAGAGAGGTCTTCCATCCACTGTGCTGATCCAAAAGCCAGGAGCTTCTTCTGGATTTCCCACATAGGTGCAGGGGCCCAAGGCCTTGGGCCATCTTCTGCTTTCCCAGGCCATAGCAGAGAGTATTGGAAGCTGTATTGGAAGCTGTATTGGAAGTGGAGCAGCCAGACCTCAAATTGGCACCTATATGGAATTCCAGCACTGCAGGTGGACCCCTAAATTTTCAACTTTGAAAATATTTCAAAGAAATTGACACAGATGCATTAAAATAGGCTGGTTATTATAATCTAAATCTAATATATCTTTTGCTTTCATTAACATCGAACTACATGTTGTCCTATAAGTGAGACATTTAGACAATAGAGCCATCTTATAAAAAGGACATTAGGTAAATATGACATCCTTTTATATATTACACAACACACAGAAAAGTGATTTTCATGGCACATTCAATAATTTTTTTTCATGGAAAGGGTTACATTACATTTTTATTGCCCACAAAATACAGATTTATTATTATTATTTTATTTATTTATTATATATTTATATTTATTTTATATACTTATAATTATTTTAATTATTTATTAATAATTTATTATTATCTAAGGAATAGAGATTTCATGCATTTCATAAGTACAACTTTAGGAATATAGTAATTCTTCCCCCCATACCCACCCTCCCACCCATTCTCACACCCGCCTCCTCCTCCCTCTCCCATTCCCAGTCCCATTCTCAACTGAGATCCATTTTTGATTAACGTTATACACAGAAGACCAACTCTGTACTAAGTAAAGAGTTCAACAATTTGCACAGTAAAAAGAAGAAAAAAAACTGTTCCCTGATAGTTGAGACAGGGTTGTTCAAAATCATTGTATCTTGAAGGTAATTTCACTTTTCTTTTCTTTTTTGTTTAACTTTTATTTAATGAATATAAATTCCCAAAGTACAGCTTATGGAATACAATGGCTTCCCCCCCCATAACTTCCCTCCCACCCGCAACCCTCCCCTTTCCCGCTCTCTCTCCCCTTCCATTGACATCAAGATTCATTTTCAATTCTCTTTATATACAGAAGATCAGTTTAGCATACATTGAGTAAAGATTTCAACAGTTTGCACCACATGGAAAAATACTGTTTGAGTACTAGTTATAGCATTAAATCACACTGTACATCACATTAAGGACAGAGATCCTACATGAGGAGTAAGTGCACAGTGACTCCTGTTGTTGACTTAACAAATTCACACTCTTGTTTATGGCATCAGTAATCACCCTAGGCTCTTGTCATGAGCTGCCAAGGCTATGGATGCCTTTTGATTTCACCAACTCTGATCATATTTAGGCAAAGTCGTAGTCAGAATGGAAGTTCTCGCCTCCCTTCAGAGAAAGGTACCTCCTTCTTTGATGACCCGTTCTTTCCACTGGGATCTCACTCGCAGAGATCTTTCATTTAGGTCATTTTTTTTTTTGCCAGAGTGTCTTGGCTTTCCATGCCTGAAATACTCTCATGGGCTTTTCAGCTGGATCCACATGCATTAAGGGCTGATTCTGAGGCCAGAGTGCTGTTTAGGACATCTGCCATTCTATGGGTCTGCTGTTTATCTCACTTCCCATGTTGGATCGTTCTCTCCCTTTTTTATTCTATCAGCTAGTATTTGCAGACACTATTTTTGTTTATGTGATCCCGTTGGTTCTTAGTCCTATCATTATGATCAATTGTGAATAGAAATTGATCACTTGGACTAGTGAGATGGCATTGGTACATGCCATCTTGATGGGATTGAACTGGAATCCCCTGGTATGTTTCTAACTCTACCATTTGGGGCAAGTCAGCTTGAGCATGTCCTGAATTGCACATCTCTTCCCTCTCTTATTCCCACTCTTATATTTACCAGAAATCACTTTTTAGCTGTGTATTGATTACAGTATTCAACCAAAAGTATAAAGTAGAACAAACAAACAAAAATACTAAGAGGGATAACATATTAAGTTGTTCATCAACAGTCAGGGCGAGGGCTGATCAAGTCACCGTTTCTCATAGTGTTCATTTCACTTTAACAGGTTTCCTTTTTGGTGCTCAGTTAGTTGTCACCTATCAGGGAGAACATGTGGTATTTGTCCCTTTGGGATTGGCTTATTTCACTCAGCATAATATTTTCCAAATTCCTAACAGGGATCACTTTTCAGTTAAAATTTAAACACCTAAGAATAATTGTGTGTTAATTACAGAGTTCAACCAATGGTACTAGAACAAAAAAAATACTAAAATGGATAAAGTATTACATTGTACATCAACTGTCAGGACAAGAGCTGATCAAGTCACTGTTTTGAGAGTATTAAAATTTATGAAAGAGTATTTTCTTGGGACTTGACAGAGAATTTACTCCATTTCTGTTTAGTTCAACATTTTTACCAATAAAATTTAAACCATGAATTCATCAAATTTAAACAGCATACAATTTTGGGATATATACAAAATATTTGGAGTAATAGATGAAAGAAATGTGACCTTGAATCTCCAGAGAGACAAGTTGAAAATAATAAGTTACGATGTTGCGCTGCATGATTGGTTCTAAAATAACCAGCTGTGCAAATTACAAGATAGGGGAAGCATGGGATAATAGTAACATTAAACAAAACACTGCTTAGGGGTTTTAGCTAGCAAAAATTCTTTATTAGTTGAGAGTATAATTTAACTAATGTGGTCTTTTTGAACTGTAATGACATAAACTATAATAATGCTATGATACATTAGAAAGAGTGAGCAATCTCATTGGAAGAGGATATAGAAGTCATAAAGGATGTGAGGCATGGTCAGGTGCATTTAGAATAGGCAAGCATTTATAAGGATGAAAAGAACATGGTGAAGAAAGGTCAGCCTTTTCTAGAATAAGGCAATCCCTGAAAGAAGGCAAAAATACAGAAATTTATCAGTAATTTTGGACAATATTTTCTTGCTAAAACAATCAAGAAAATAAGTTAGAATCAAAAGGCAAAAAGAGGTCTTGATACGAAGAATAAAGTAATCAAATTATGGTTATTTGGTTAAGATGAATTATGTGTTGTAAGGGATTTTGTTACATGTGTGCTTTGGACCAGGCATCAAGTTTCATTCAAGAAATTCTGAATAAATTCTCTTAGGATGCGAAATATGATCATCAGAGAGTGAGGGACTTAACTAAGGTCCTTTAGCATAATAGTGCTTAGAAGTGATCAGCCTAATGATAATTTTGCTTCTTGTAAAGTGAGTCCATGGGATTGTCATGAATACATTGACATGGTTAATTTTAAATGTAAGAGTCAAGTATGAACAATGCTGAAGAAGAAATTCAAACTCCTCTAACATGCATTACATTTCTGTCTGCATTTTCAGAAAGATATACCTACAGAGACATGAAACAATCATGAAATAGTCAATGAACTTATTACAGTTTTGTTTTGGAATCTTCTACAGTTGTAATCCTGGCTCCACCCATTTTGTGGTTGCTACAAATAAAAGTGCTGGAGGCTTGTCTTCCCACTTGTCTCTTCAGAAAAGGAAGGATCAGCTGGGCGTGGACAATGATGGATCTCAAACACAGTCAATCTGTGAAGCTGAATGATGGGCACTTCATGCCGGCACTTGGATTTGGTACTTTTGCTCCTAAACCAGTGAGTAGACCCCAGGGGGACAGAGAGATTGGATGTTAACTGCCCTAGAACGCCTGTTAGCAGATAGGAGCCTGCACCTGTTGGGCAATTGGTAGACTGGAAGGAATAATCTGGCACTGTATTTCTGTGCCTCTACTTTGTCTCTCTCCAGGTCACAGAGATCTTTTTTGCATTAATCAACATGGAAAGCTGTTGACTCTGGGGATTCAGAGGTGGAGAATTTTGTGGGTGGATTTATTATTATTATCATCACCTAACATGTATGAAATGTTTGAGTTTTATGTACTTTACAAATATTATCTCAGCTTATACCATAATAACTCTCCTGAGTACTCAATACTGTCATTTGTTCCATTTTTAAAATCCAAAGATCAAGCTGCCATTTCTGCACTCTTCTTCTGCCTCAGTAGAGCTACTCTGTTAGAAATTCCTGAAGATCAGGGAGCACAGGAGGAAACGGAGGTAACAGGTCTGCTTTGAAGCTGAAGCAGTTTTGCTGTTTGTTGGGATGGGAAGTGTTTGTCAGAGAATTTCAACCACTCAAATCTTTCATCATAGAAGAAGACACTATTATTTCCATCTTAGAAAAGAAGATTTAGGAGGCACAAACTAACAAGTGTCAGAATTTTGTTTCTCACCATTTTCACTGATAACTCATCCAGGCAATTCACTGCAGTGAACTTAAAGTGTCAAAATCTGGTTTCAGAGAGTTAGGGGCTACTTTGAGGTTTCTTGGGAGGGGTTATTCCAAAGTGGCAGAGACTAGCACACACTCCATTTAAGTGGAATTGACATGAAATATTGACACATAATAGCTGGTAACACATAAGTGCCAGTTTGTTTTCAATGGCATGATTATCCATTGTGATAGCTTAAGCATAGGGTATGTCTAACATATTATACCCAATTTTTATCACTACTATTAAAATCAGAACAGTGTCATGAGAATATAACAAAAATGTCCCATAATTCCCTCACTTATAAGAATAAAAATATTGCATGCATATGCTTAAAATTCAGGCAATACAAAAGTCACCAAGTAAAATAGAAGCCTCTTAATGGAGCTATCTGGTTTTTTTTTACCCTAAATGTGATTACAGTCCATTCTATCAATGATTTACTGAGTAATTGCAGAAAAGAGAAGCATGTTCTGTTGTGTGTACTGAGAAATTCTTCATCCCTCCAAGTTTGCTTTCTGGGAAGGACTTAAACACAATATTTCATATTTAGTTGTAAAATCATAATCGTTTGAAATTTGAAGCAGGCCTTGTAAATTTTATTTTCTTAACTTGTTCAAGGATAATTCCAGCTGTGAGATGAGGTCCTTAAATGTAGCTGCAGCATTTTTCTGTCTCAGTCCTTCTCAGAAATTCTGTTTTTGATCAAGAAACAAACTCACATAACTCCCTGTGTATGAAAGTAGCATGTTGATTTCAGTCATTTTAGAGGTTACAATAAATACTAGAATATATTGGTGTTGGGTGTTGTGCTATAAAACAACTCAAAACCTGGTGGGAAGAATGGCTAAAGAAGCCCCTAAATTGGCTTAACTTGCCTGATGTGCAGAAAGCTAATCACTGACATTATGGTGGCAGAAGAAAAGATGTGTTTATTGTAAAGTGCAGAACAAGAAGCTGGACAACTATTGCTTCCTGCTTAACTATTGCTTATGCCTGAGCTTCCTGCGGGGTTATGGTAAAGGTTCTTATAGATTGAAGTTGGGAATGAGAGGTGAATATTTGGCTTGTGTCCAAGTCCCTGGTTGGTCTGTAGTGCTGGTGACCCTCCTTTGATTAGTCAGCAATATGTCCTACCTTGATGATGGCAAAGTGGGCTTCAGTCAGCTTAGGTCCTACAAGAAGGTGGTAGTTACTTTTTGCTTTTGGCCTGGAATTCCTGGGGGCAGGGGGAACCCTTGAGACAGGATCTAATCTTCAGATGTTAACTATAGGGGAAATAAACGACCTCATGATTCTAGTGATTAGAAACTTACAGGGCTGGCTGTACCATGCACTCAGTTCAGTGAGTTAATTTTAGCAAGTAATCAGCTTGCTATTAAAACATCAGGGATGTAAATAATAATCAAATCCCAAAATGTCAATTTCATTCATATACATTACTTTTTTGTACTTTATTGTTGAAGAATGGTGTTTTTTTTTTCTTACTATTTGTTGAATTCTTTACTTAGTGGAGAATTAAACTTATGATTATAGGATAAGCTGAAAGTATGTTACTGGAAAAATTGAAAGAAAGAATAAGAAAGGAAGGAGGAGGTAGAGTGGGAGTGTGGGTATTAGTCATTATGTTCCTAAATCTGTGTATATTAAATGTATGAAATTAGTTCACCTTATATAATTAAAAATTATTTAAAAATAAAAAAGCACATTGGGAAAAAATTAAAAAGCAGGACAAGTGCACTTTAATCTAACTGAGGGGAGCTGTAAGTCAGTGGGAGACTGGGCTCAGATGATATCTATAGTGCATTAAAGGCACCGTACAGGGACCTGGTTTCAAAGGAGGGCAGATGGGGACAATTAACCTCGGGATCTTATGAGTATGGCCGTCAAAGTAACTCCGGTAGTATGTGTAATTATTAACTGATAAATCAATTAATCAATTCAACAGTCATGATCAAGCTCTTAGTTGATCTTATCAAGCTATGTTAGCAATGGTGGGTATTGCTTCACTTCTCCTGGGCCTTGACAATGATATAGAAGCATTTGATGTATATATGTACAGTTGTGTAACGATGCTCATTAAAAAAGTGTATTTATTTATTTGAAAGTCAGAAAGGGTGTGACAGAGGGGGAGAGATCTTCCATTCACTGGTTCACTCCTCAAATGCTCCTAATAGTGGGTCTGCGCCAGATCACAACCAGGAGCCAGGAGCTCTATCCAGGCCTCCCATGTTGGTGTCAGGAAGCCAAGAACTTGGCCCATCATCTGCTACCTCAGGTGTATCAGCAGGAAGCTGGATCTGAAGTGGAGGCAGGACTTAATTCCAGGCTCTCCCAAATGGGATGTGGATATCTCATTTGGGACCTTAACCCTCTGTGCAATAACATCTGCCCCAGTGCTCAATATTGTATCACTAAAAGCCAGAGGAAGTTGAGAGGTTCAGAAAGCGGGAGGCCAGTGGAGCTGGATGTTTTGGGAAGGTTTTCAGGAGGGGTAAGCTGAGCTTAAATCAGGCTTGAAGTCCAGCACAGGAATTCCTGTGAGTAATGACACTATTCAACTAAGGTAGAAAGTGCACGCTGAAGACAGGAGGACAGTTACCTGCCTGTGCAGTGTGGACTTCCGGAAAAGAGGTGTAGTGTTTTCCTGTAGTAACAGGGGAATCAATTTGAAGGATTTCAAAAAAAATAGAATGAAATTTAAAAATCATTCATGAGGTTGCCATTATGTATTAAATGTATTAATTACCCAGATTGTTTCCTGAAGGGTTGCTTTAGAGGAAGCCATAGAAAGACACAAAAGAAATCCTTTCTCACACCAGTAATTTCTCCTGAGCATGATGGGGGAATTTCTAGGGGGAAACTAGATGGTTGCTACCAAAGTCCAGGCAAATGGCATTCTGAATGAAGAACTGATGATGGCAATGAAAAACAAACAGCGGTCCTGGGAGGCATTTTGGTGAATGAATAACAGACTTCATGTATTTTTTTTTTTGACAGGCAGAGTGGACAGTGAGAGAGAGAAACAGAGAAAAAGGTCTTCCTTTTGCCATTAGTTCACCCTCTAGTGGCCGCCGCGGCAGGCGCGCTGCAGCCGGCACACCGCGCTGATCCGATGGCAGGAGCCAGTTACTTATCCTGGTCTCCCATGGGGTCCAGGACCCAAGGATTTGGGCCATCCTCCACTGCACTCCCAGGCCACAGCAGAGATCTGACCTGGAAGAGGGGCAACCGGGAAAGAATCCGGTGCCCCGACCAGGACTAGAACCCAGTGTGCTGGCGCCACAAGGCAGAGGATTAGCCTAGTGAGCCTCGGTGCCGGCCTTCATGTATTGTTTTAACTGTAGCATTGCAGTGATCCTGGCTTTCTTAAATACTTGGAATTTGGTCAGCTTGTTCCCACTCAGCACTTGGACTTCCCAGATGCTCAAGGATACCCTCCAGTTCCAGGAATGTCCTTACTGTTCTTCAGGTTTCCTTAGCAGGCTCCTACCCTCTGGACTTGGCTTAAAAGCTGACTCTGTCTCTAATGCATTTCACTCCACAGTCCATTGCTTTAACTCCCTTCTTTGTACCAAATTTCTTAGATGAAAAGTGGACAGGTTATTTTCAGAGCTGTCCTCTGTACACATTTTTTTCTTTTTAAAATTTTATTTTATTTTATTTTATTTTTTGCTTTCAAACTTTTATTTAATGAATATAAATTTCCAAAGTACAGCTTTTGGATTACAATGGCTTCCCCCCCATAATGTCCCTCCCACCCGCAACCCTCCCCTTTCCCACTCCCTCTCCCCTTCCATTCACATCAAGATTCATTTTCAATTCTCTTTATATACAGAAGATCAGTTTAGCATACATTAAGTAAAGATTTCAACAGTTTGCTCCCACACAAAAACATAAAGTGAAAAATACTGTTTGAGTACAAGTTATAGCATTAAATCTCAATGTACAGCACACTAAGGACAGAGATCCTACATGAGGAGTAAGTGCACAGTGACTCCTGTTGTTGACTTAACAAATTGACACTCTTATTTATGGCATCAGTAATCACCCTAGGCTCTTGTCATGAGCTGCCAAGGCTATGGAAGCCCCCTGAGTTCACCAACTCTGATCATATTTAGACAAGGCCATGGTCAAAGTGGAAGTTCTCTCCTCCCTTCAGAGAAGGTACCTCCTTCTTTGATGACCCATTCTTTCCACTGGGATCTCACTCGCAGAGATCTTTCATTTAGGGTTTTTTTTCCCCCAGAGTGTCTTGGCTTTCCATGCCTGAAATACTCTCCTGGGCTTTTCAGCCAGATCTGCGTGCCTTAAGGGATGATTCTGAGGCCAGAGTGCTGTTTAGGACATCTCCCATTCTATGGGTCTGCTGTGTATGTCACTTCCCATGTTGGATCGTTCTCTCCCTTTTTTATTCTATCAGCTAGTATTTGCAGACACTATTCTTGTTTATGTGATCCCTTTGTCTCTTAGTCCTATCATTATGATCAATTGTGAACAGAAATTGATCACTGGGACTAGTGAGATGGCATTGGTACATGCCACCTTGATGGGATTGAATTGGAATCCCCTGGTATGTTTCTAACTCTACCATTTGGGGCAAGTCAGCTTGAGCATGTCCCGAATTGCACATCTCTTCCCTCTCTTATTCCCACTCTTACATTTAACAGCGATCACTTTTCAGTTAAGTTTCAGTACTTAAGAAGAATTGTGTATTGATTACAGTATTCAACCAAAAGTATAAAGTAGAACAAACAAACAAAAATACTAATTTTTCAAGTTGCTCATCAACAGTCAGGGCGAGGGCTGATCAAGTCACCGTTTCTCATAGTGTTCATTTCACTTTAACAGGTTTCCTTTTTGGTGCTCAGTTAGTTGTCACCTATCAGGGAGAACATGTGGTATTTGTCCCTTTGGGATTGGCTTATTACACTCAGCATAATGTTTTCCAAATTCCTAACAGGGATCACTTTTCAGTTAAAATTTAAAGTCTCCCTTTAAACCCTTAACAAATCTTTTAGATAAACCGGTGCCCTGTAGTTAGGTGCATATACATTGATAATTGTTATATCTTCCTGTTGAATTGATCCCTTAATCATTATATAGTGTCCCTCTTTGTCTCTCTTAACAGTTTTTGTGGTAAAGTTTATGTTGTCCAATATTAAGATGGCTACGCCCGCTCTTTTTTCATTTCTGTTGGCATGGTATATCTTTTTCCAGCCTTTCACTTTCAGTCTGTATGGATCTTTGTTGGAAAGATGTGTTTCTTGTAAGCAGCAAATAGATGGGTTTTGTTCCTTTACCCAATCAGCCAATCTGTGTCTTTTAACTGGACAGTTCAGGCCATTAATGTTCAATGTGACTAATGATAAGTGGTAACTTTGCCCTGCCATTTGCCAAAGATAAGTTCTAATATATGCTTTGAATTCCCTGTGATCTTTTGCTGTGAGGTTTCCTTCCTTTACCTTCTTTCATATTGATGACTGTGTTTCTGTGTTTCTGTGTGCAACATATCTTTAAGCATCTTTTGCAGGGCTGGACGAGTGGCGACAAATTCTTTCAATTTCTGTTTTCTATGAAAAGTCATTATTTCACCTTCATTCACAAATGATAGCTTTGCAGGAAATAATATTCTGGGCTGGCAGTTGTTCTCTCTTAGTACCTGGGCTATATCTCGCCATTCCCTCCTAGCTTGTAGGGTTTCTGATGAGAAGTCTGCTGTGAGTCTGATTGGAGATCCTCTGAGAGTAATCTGACATTTCTCTCTTGCACATTTTAGGATCTTTTCTTTATGTTTCACTGTGGAGAGTTTAATTACAACGTGTCGTGGTGAGGATCTCTTTTGGTCGTGTTTATTAGGGGTTCTGTGAGCTTCCTGTACTAGGATTTCTCTGTCCTTCTCCAAACCTGGGAAATTTTCTGCTAATATCTCACTAAAAAGGCCTTCTAATCCTTTCTCCCTCTCCATGCCTTCAGGAACTCCTAGAACCCGAATGTTGGGTTTTTTAATAGTATCCTGAAGATTCCTGACAATATTTTTTAGATTTCTAATTTCCTCTTCTTTTCTTTGGTCTGACTGTATCCTTTCCTGTTCTCTGTCTTCTAAGTCCGATATTCTCTCTTCTGCTTCACCCATTCTGTTTGTAAGGCTCTCTAATGTGTTTGTCATTTGATCTATTGAATTCTTCACTTCATTATGATTTCTCGTCACTATCACAGTTTCCTGTTGTAGTAGTTGTTTCATTTAATTTTGATTCCTCCTTAATATTTCATTTTCATGAGAGAGATTTTCTATCTTGTCCATTAAGGATTTCTGTAGTTCAAGAATTTGTTTTTGAGAACTTCTTAATGTTCTTATCAATTTTTTGAGATCTGCTTCTTGCATTTCTTCTATCTCATCATCTTCATAATCTTGAATTGGGGTGTCTTTTTCATTTAGGGGCGTCATAGTGTCTTCCTTGTTTTTATTACCTCGGTTTTTGCGTTTGTTATTTGGCATATTGGAGATATTTGGTTTCTTCAGTGTGGTGTTTTTTCTTGTTATATTATGACTCTAGATTAAGTGGACTATTTTTGATGGAGCCTTAGAGGCTTGAGATGGGTGTGGCCTGAGAGCTCTGTTTGGTGTGCCAAAGGTGACACTCCCAGGTTAGGCGTGGTAGATCTCTCTCTCTTTCTTTCTTTTTTTGATTCAAAAGGGAAGTAATTCCACACAGCTGAACGAGGTTGGAGGTAGTTAGCAGGCAAATGATATACCCACAGGAGCCAGAGATAAGAAGCTCTTTCCCAAGGACCACACAAGGAATCTATTCTGCCCTCAAGTGGGCTCCAATTCTCCTTAAGTCTCCCACTGGGTTGCCAAAGTTATGGAATTGTAGCATCTCTGGAGAGTACTCACGTGAATTCCGTGAGTTCTCTCCCCCACCGTCTCTTTTTTCACAGTCTCAGTTCAGTAGCACCACAAATTTACTAGGTCCTAATCTCCTGTTAATTTGCCCCGCCCAGAGTCAGGTTTTTCTGCTAGGCTCAGGGCCGGTGCAGACCTGAGGTCGCTCTGCTTATGACGTATGTCCAAAATGGTGCCTGCTCTTTGTCTTGCTCGCCTTTGAGAGGTGAGCGGAGAGAGAGAAACCCGTGTCCGTAGCAGTCACTTTCTCTCTCTCTCTTCTAGTTAGCCTGGTGAACTTTTCCCCCCCGGGGTCGTTCCCTCTAGTCTCCTCTTTCCGCTTGCCTGCTGGTGTCTCGGGCTATTGAGGTTCGGCTCACCTCGCATCCCAGCGCTGGTGTGTTGAGTCTGCCACTGGTGTCCCGAACTGTGGGCTCCCACGCTCTCCACGTAGGTCCACTGTTAATCACTCGTTCCGGAAGAGTTTCTTCTGCTGATTCTTCCCCTACTCTTCCTTGAACCTGCAGTATCTCCACTTTTATTAAACTGTCTCTCCCCGGACTATCAGTGTGCTCCCTTCCTATTCTGCCATCTTGCCTCTGTATACATTTTTTTTTTAAAGATGTATTTATTTATTTGAAAGGCAGAGTTGCACACATTCACACACCCATACACACACACATACACACATGCACCCACACACACAAAGATAGCTTCCATCCATTGATTCACTCCCCAAATGGCCACAATGGCTGGGGCTGGGCCAGGCTGAAACCAGGAACCAGGAGTTTCTTCCTGATCTCCCATGTGGATGCAAGGTCCTAAGCACTTGGGCCATCTCCAAATTATTGACTAATAACAGATGCTGTAATGTGTGTGTGTGTGTGTGTGCGTGCACCTGGTTCCTTCCTGCTGAGTGTCTTGAAATATTATCCCAGATGGGAGGGGTGCGGGGGGGGGAGGTTGTGGAGGGGAAAAGCCATTGTAATCCATAATCTGTACTTTGGAAATTTATATTTGTTAAATAAAAGTAAAAAAAGAAGGTGTTGGGGACAGCCTGCTTCCAAACCTCAAAAAAAAAATATTCTCCCAACACTGGAAGAAAATGTAACCATTTTCTTATAATTGATTCTTGTTGAATGAGACTTGATTTTCCGTGTTCTGTGGTGAAGCCCATTTCACTAATTCCTTTCAGATAAGAAGTTACATTGGAGCTTAATTGATGTCTCCAGAGCACAGGTCTATTACCAAAGTCATCAAACAAGGATTAGGGGTTTGGCAGTAACAACTGAGGTTTGGAAGCAGGCTGTCCCCAACACCTTCTTTTTTTACTTTTATTTAACAAATATAAATTTCCAAAGTACAGAGTGCGCTGCAAGGCGGAGGATTAGCCTCGTGAGCCGCGGCGCCGGCTGGAACATATTATTTCTAATGCATTTATTTAAATCCTTGTAACTATAGATTAAATTAATATATTTAAGATAAAATCAACAGGCAAATTTCATTGTGAAAACATTCAAAAATATTTTATTTTATTTCATTTTATTCAATTCAACATTGTAATACATATTCCCATGACAGCTATATCACTTCTGGAGTATATTTTTAAAATGCAGGACCAATAAATAAATGAATGAGTGGATGGATAGACAATATAGATGAGAGATGATATATATGATAGCAAGACAAAATATAAAGAAGTGAGATAGATGATAGATAGATAGGTAGGTAGGTAGAACTTTGAGTTTCCTGTGAAGTTATTTCCTGATTGCAATAATGAATTTAATATTTTTTACCCAAGATCTTTCTGCTTTGTTATTGAAGGGGTATTAGTACAAATAAAAACAAATCTGGATTTCAGTAAGAAAGATTTGTTATATATGGAGCATTCTTTGTTTATAAAATTCTTGTGTGTTTAAGATGTTTAATAGGGAAGAGCAAGTATTCCATCAATAGAGAGTGTTTGGAAATATGAGATGAGGAAATGGTGTAGTCAGAGTTGAAAGGACAGTGATTTTTCTTGAGGTCAACAGATCGAGTGGTTATTCTGTGTTCCAAGGCTTGTTTCAGTTCAAAGCTGGATCAAGTTGAAGGGGATGGTAAAGAAGGAAGCACCTTTGACTAAGTCAGGGGCAGCAAGTATATTGCCCAACTGCTCATATATTTGGAGAAAAATGTTTTGCTTTTTCCACTTAGAAAGATTTGGAATTGATAAATTGTATGTCTCAAAAGACTAGTGACAGAACTCAGGAAGAAGAGTTCTCAGACTGAGTTTATGTGGAAACCAGTGGTGATGAAAATGCTTCCCTTAATGCCATCTTTATCACCTTTTCACTGGTGGAAGGAAGCTGCCATGGGGAATCTAAATGTGATTCTTTCATCCCTTTCAGATTTTTCAGTTTGAATTGACTGCAGAGGACATGAAAGTAATTGATGGCCTCGACAGGAATTTACGATATTCTAAATTTCTATTGTAAGTGATTCATGTAGATGATTTCACAGGTTATTCTCTGTTGTGCAAAGGTTTAAACTGGAATAGTTCTTCCCTAAACCAAAAAGACAGACCTGCCTTGGGGGATAGATGTTAAATAGGATCTTTCCTGTAGACTTCACAGAAGAAATTTCCTTTGAGGCTCAATCTCTGTTTCAGGACTCAGGATAGATCATAAGGAAAACTGCTAGAAGATGCGTCATTGTGAATCCACTTCTTATTTACTACCTGTTCCAGAGGCACTGTTTTCAGGGGCCATTTGCCCATTAGACAGAAGGTACAGAGCTTACAACTCCAAATTTTTTAATATTCTTTAACATGATTTATTTTTAATATATGTCAAAGATGAAACACATGAACACATAACAACGAATAACTAATTTTATAAAATGCAACCTGATCTTTTTTTCTCTATATACCCAGGCAGTGTACAATGTAACTCTAAGGAGGATGGGGCCTAGAAGGCAGATAGATATTCCTGGGTCCTAAGGATATCATAGGGAGTCCTACTTCTACTTCCTGCCCTAAGTATTCAGTAGCATTTCTTTAAGATGTGGCATTCCCCTTCCATCTATTTCTACCAAAGTGATCTATTCCTTGGCTTTCTTTTCCTCAATAACAACTCCCATTTCCTCAGCTATTTCTTCTCACCAAGATGAACTGTGAGTAGATCATGAAATGAACTGGTCTACAAGTACACATATCAAGAAAAGGTCCTCTGATATTTCTCTGAATCCTCAAATCAGGAGTTTTACTCAAGTGCCATCTTTGTCTATCAGCCTGTGAGGAGTCCCTACATGCCTTGACTTTTGATTTATTCACAAACACAATATTCTATTTTATTACTTCAGGACATCAGGATTGAAGAGAAAGAGGAACAATCAAACAGAGAAATTTAGGATTGAATTTTGAGATAAGAAATATAAAATTTTATTGAAAATTAAAATTCCAATCTGCAAAGAAGGATTTCAAAAGGCCCTTCCTATTTGTAAAGTTATAACAGTATTCAGAGTAAAGACATTTTAAATGATTAAAAATTGTGAAATAATTTTCTACAATCCAAATCATTTAAGTATAAATTTATAATATGCCTCAGTGGACCATAAATGATTTGTTTTATTCTTCTTTGTGGCTCTGAGTTGATAACATAGCTCCTGGCACAGAACTGCTCACTATATAGTCTTTAATGGAATTTGATTGAGAAACACGGCTTATAAGAAAGAAAAAATCACATGGGAAAAAGAAAAAACAGACAGTAATGCTAATTTCTAAATAACATATGCTTTTATTTATTTATTTGAGAAAGAGAAAGTGAGGGGCAGCTACCATTCTAGCTGTATCTTTTGAGAAACCCTCCTTTTCAGAATGGAGAAAGAATTAATGTTAATATCCCTTATTCTCTTTCAGTGCTGTTAATCACCCTAATTATCCATTTTCTGAAGAATACTGATCATGAAATATTGAATGTTATTTCCAGAGTGTTCTTCAAGGTGGTTGTGGAGAAAATTTGTCTTTGGTAGACGTGACTAAGAAGCAGTGTCTGTATTCTCAGGTGGCTTTCCTTGTTGTACAATGAAGTAATAAAGATTTCAACATAAAGAAGCTTCTTTTCTCTGATTATTATAAGAGGATGAAGGTTTGGAGCATGGGTGGGAGGGAGGGTAGGGTGAGAGGTATCACTATGTTCCTAAATCTGTATATATGAAATACATGAAACTTGTAAAACTTAAATAAAATTTTAAAAAGTTATTGAAAGGTTTGAAGACAAAAAGGAATGGATAGAGGATACAAGTAAACTGTAATCCTCCCATTCAAAAATATTTAAGTTTTGGTGCATTTTCCTTCATGATTTTTCTAAACAAAATGTATTTGTTTTGTATGTATTTTTATTCACAAAGTTAAGCATATCTTCAACATACAGCTTTTGTACTTTCCTTTTACTTAAGTAACTATTTTCCAAGGTATCAAATCTTGTTCAGAAACTCCACTATTATGTTTCATTTGTTGTAAAGCATTGTACCTTATTAATTTATTTAATTTCTTTAAATTTTTTTATTTGAGAGGCAGGGAGACAGAGATGGAAGGATAGATAAGAAGAGATCTCTCATCTTTGGGTTTACTTCCAAATGCCTGGGGACCAGGAACTCAATCCAATCTCTTACATGGGTGGCAAGGACTACTTAACCCATCACATGCTGCCTCCAAAGTTGTGCATTAACAGATGGCTGGAATTAGGAGCAGAGCCCAGACATGAATCCAAGTACTCTGATATGTGATGCAGGCATCTTAACTACTACATCAAATACTCATTCCTGTTTAGTTTCTTAATCATCTACCCATGTTTGGTCATTGTTAACAGTTATTCTATATTGTGCCATTTGCTCATTTGTTTATCCAGCAAAACACTATTGAATACCCTTTATGTTCCAGATGCTATTTTATAGGCAAATACTAAATTAAAGTGATGTGTTTAAAATCCAGTGAACGAAGCAGACTATGAATTAAATAAGCAAGAAGCATTTAGTTGTGAGAAATGAGTAAGGGGCTGCTGGGAGATAATTCTGTATGAATTTTCATATATATATATACACACACATATATCCACATATGTGTACATATAATGCACTTATATGTGGTGGAATGAGAAGGTCATGCCAAGATGGCTGCTGACAACAGAAACTGCCTGGCAACAGGCCATGATTGGATGGCTTCGGAAACCACACAACAGTCTGACTGACAACAGGCTGTGATTGGATGGTTTCAGAAACTTCCTGGCAACAGAGCCTGACTGGCAACAGGCTGTGATTGGATGGCTTTGGAAACTGCCTGGCAACAGGCTGTGATTGGTTGGGGCATAGACCACCCCTTGACCAGACTGGCTGCCTTGGCTATATATGCAGCTGTAGCAACTGAAATAAACTAGTCTGCAGGCTGCTCACCTCTGGCCTGCTTTCACCTGACTCCCAGGGTCTATGTGGTGACTCCGTGCCTCTTGCCCCCACTACACTCCTCCTCCCAGAATCAAATCCACTGCAACACTTATTTATATATTTATATATGTATATATAGATTTGATAAAAAGAGACACTAACTGTCCTTTATTCCACACTATTTTCTCAAAAAGTTTTTATGGCAACTGATCTTGTCATATAGAAATATTAACTCCTTCCAAGGAAATGAAAGACATGCTTACTGACTAGTAATATAAAGAAAATATTACCTTCCAGTTAAAGGCTTTATATGTTTATTACCCAACACAATGTTGTGAGTAGTTCAGAATCAAGGCTTTTCTGCTGAACCTCAATCCACTGCTGGTGCAAATATGATTGGCCCGTAATTCACCCTCTAGAAACTGGAGCCAAAGCAACTAGCACAAAAATTCTACATTGCTTTGGTTAATGAAATATTCTTTTGTCTTACTCAGAAGTTTCATGACTTCTACCAGCATCTGTGAAACTGACAGGAAAATTTGATAGCTTGCAAGTCAGATTAAAGCCAGACAGTTCCTGATTCTTGATTGTGATTTTGGGGGAAATAAATCAGGGAAAGAGGGTAGGTAGTTGTGGGCAGAGTTGGTGGGAGTGATTTTAACCAGGATGATAAGAAAAATTCACGAAGAAATTTACAATTTACTTATGAGCAGCAGTTTGAAGTGACTAAATGGATATAGGGTGGGAAAAGAAGATTCCTGGTACATTGAATGGGACGTATTAAAGCTGTGAAGAAAAGATGTTCCTGCAATATTTGAATGATAGCGATTAGGTTAATATGTTTAGAGTTTTTGTGAGCAAGGCATATGGGAGCAGAAGATAAGATCCAGAGGAGATATGGGGGCCTATACTATGTAGGTTTTTTTTTTTTTAAAAAAGCATTAATTATTATTCTGAGAGCATTGGAAAGGGATTGTAAGATCTAAGCAGAGGAGTTGCACAAATAGACATAGGTTAAAAGGATCACTCAGGTCAACACATTGAGAAGATACTATAGAGGAAAATGGCAGATAAATCATCTCTTAGGGTTTTTTTTTTTTGTTTTGTTTTTTTTTTTTTTTTTTGACAGGCAGTTAGTGAAAGAGAGAAACAGAGAGAAAGGTCTTCCTTCCCTTGGTTCACCCCCTAAATGGCCGCTATGGTCGGCACACTATGCCGAACTGAAGCCAGGAGCCAGGTGCTTCCTCCTGGTCTCCCTTGTGGGTGCAGGGCCCAAGCACTTGGGCCATCCTCCACTGCCATCCCAGGCCACAGCTGAAAGCCGGACTGGAAGAGGAGCAACCGGGACAGAATCCGGAACCCCAACCTGGACTAGACCCGGGTGTGCTGCCACCACAGGCACAGGACTAGCCAAATGAGCCGAATTGCCAGCCTCTTAGGGTTCTATATAAGAACCCATGTAGTGGCCGGCGCCATGGCTCAATAGGCTAATCCCCCGCCTGTGGCACCAGCACACCGGGTTCTAGTCCTGAATAGGGTGCCGGATTCTGTCCCGGTTGCCCTTCTTCCAGTCCAGCTCTTTGCTATTGCCCGGGAATGCAATGGAGGATGGTCCAAGTCCTTGGGCTCTGCACCCGCATGGGAACCAGGAGAAGCACCTTGCTCCCAGCTTCTGATCAGCACGGTGTGCCAGTTGCTGCGGCCATTGGAGAGTGAACCAATGGCACAGAAAGACTTTTCTCCGTGTGTGTGTCTCTCTCTCTCTCTCACTATCCACTCTGCCTGTCAAAAAGAAAAAAAAAAAAACTCACGTACTAAATGATGTTGTCTTTGACACAATATATAGATTTACATAGATATGTTTTAAGGATAGAGTCAACAAAATATTCCAACAGATTGGATGTATGATGAGAGGGGGAAAATGGAATGAAAATTGAATCCAGAAATTTTTACCTGAGTAACTTGAAGGAAGGAGTTATAGTGTGCTGAGATGGAGGAGATGAGGGTGGAGTAGATTTTTGTCAGAAGACGTGTTATTCAATTTTAGACATGGTATGTTTGAGTTCTTGTTATACATTCAAGTAGAGGTGCCACAGAGACCACTGGGCATGTAAGTCTAGAAATAGAGAATAGGTATATGTCAAACACACTTGATTAGATTTCGCCAGAAAATAGTTGCTTGAAACCATGAAATTATCTGATCATATTAGATTTGCTAAGTGAGTGAATGTGGACAGAGGAGAAATGAGACACAGGCATATTTTTCACCACTAAGGCATTGGTTAGAGAGAGAGAGAGAGAGAGAGAGAGAGAGGATGAAGCAGCAAAGGAAGCTATAAAGGAGTGATTGCAACATACAGTGGAAAGGGGGAGATAGTTCTGATACTCAAATGAAAAAACTTTTTTTAAAGGAGAAAACAGTCAAATGTTAGTAGTGACAAAAGTAAGATGAGAGCTTGGTTTTGGCAATTGGACTTAACAGGATTAAGAACAGTTTTGATATGATGGTGAAAGCAAGAGCTTGAATATGTAGGGTAGATTCAAGAAAGTGAGAGAAGAGGAATTAGAAACAGATTATGGAAAGGTTTCAAAGAATGGTTATAAAGAAGGCCAGAGAATTGAAAAATCACTGAAGACATAAATGTGATTTTAGAAATAGCAGCATTCCTATGAGCTCTTATTTATTTTTATTTTATTTTTTTAACAGGCAGAGTTAGATAGTGAGAGAGAGAGACAAAGAGAAAGCTCTTCCTTCCACTGGTTCACCCCCAAAATGGCCGCTATGGCCGGCGCACTGTGCTGATCCAAAGCCAGGAGCCAGGTGCTTCCTCCTGGTCTCCCACGCAGGTGCAGGGCCCAAGAACCTGGGCCATCCTCCACTGCCTTCCTGGGCCACAGCAGAGAGCCAGACTGGAAGAGGAGCAACCAGGACAGAATCCGGTGCCCCAACTGGGAATAGAACTCAGGGTGCTGACGCCGCAGCGCCGGCCCCTGTGAGATCTTATTAATAATCTAATAGAGAGGACAGTTGGTGATGATAGTGGATAATGATGGGGGAGTTGCAGGGGAGAGGAGAGAAGAGAAGGAGAAAATATGATAATGAGAATTGTCAGAATTAGGTATGTGTAAGTTTCCTGATATGGTCACAAATTACCACATACTTCTTGGATAGAAACATTACAAATTTATTTTCTTACCACTCTGGAGGTCAGAAGTCCAATATCAGATTCAATCATCTAAAATGAAGGTGTGGGCAGGTTTGCACTTCTTATTGAAGTTCTAGGAGAAAATCTATTTTTTCCCTTTCCAGCTTCTAGAGGAGGCACACCTAGGCTCAAGACCCCTCTCTTCTTCTCTAATATCAGGTACAGAGGATCTTTGGATCTCTGACCATTCTATCTCAAAAGAGATTATTCATATATTTGAACTCCCTAACACCACACAAAGTGATAATACACCAGCCTTAATGTCAGGAGTCACCGAATAGTTGAGTCAACCTCTACAGATCACCTGGGAACTTCGTGCATCTTGGAGGCTGAAGCCCATGGGAAAGAAAGAAAAGATGAAAAGATGAATGATACCTTGAAAAAACATTTGAGCTATGACAGTCAGGAGGCTCATCTAAGATGGCACAATGTTTTGCCTGTTGCCTTGCAATAGGCATCCCAAAGCAGGCTTAGATTGAATCCTTTTGAAATAATATATGGGGGACTTTTTTAGTCCTCTGTGTTAGGGGACCTTCTGCTAGATTTATAAATTGAAATGAGAGCCCAATACTGTTTATATAAAGTAGTAGAATAAATATTAACTTCTTTGCATAAGTTTGCCCTTTCCACATTCACTCACCTGACAGATGAGTTACTCAACTCTTTCCAGTTCAGAGATAAGGTGCTGATAAAGACCTAAAGAAACCACGGACCTGACCAGCAATTGAGTGAGAAGTGGACTGGACCACGTGAGATGTTCCTAACTCCCCCACACTTCTTAAAATTTGCAGGAGTTAACCCATATTTTCATCATATGTGAGTGAAAAGGGCTCCACTAGACAATGACGATCTGATAAAAAAGCTTGCAGCCATGAGCCAGTGGAGGATCTAATGTATACATTTAACAAAGAGACAAGATAAGTACTAGAGACAGAGATGCTAAATGTGTTTATCCCAGATGTCTGTATAAATGCTTTGTGGGGATGGCAAATAATGCATTACTAAGAATTTCTCTATCACTGCTCTTGATAATTCTGATTGATGACTGTGCCATCTCCAACCCTTCCCAGTTGATGACTATGATGGCCCTTCAGTTATTCCTATAACTAATTATTCCTCTGTGCCTAACTTTATGGTGGAAGATTGCAGAGTGTCTTTCCAAGCAATGTATTAATAAAAGTAGCTACCAAAGACCCCATGGCACCTGCCATGGTTTTCCCTTGATCCCTTTGTGGAAAACTGTAGGATTTGTTTTAAATTCCCAAATGATGTATTGCTTCAAGTGAACTAACAACATCATTATTAAGCAATTATTTGCTTTTTCACTTATTAAAATGTAGTGTCAAGGAAAAAGTAATATGGGCAGGGCCGGCACTGTGCTCAGTGGGCTAAGCCTCCACCTGCAGTGCCTGTATTCCATATGGGCATTGGTTCTAGTGGTACTGCTCCTCTTCCATTCCAGTTTTCTGCTATGGCCTGGGAAAGCAGTATAAGATGGCCCAAGTGCTTGGGCCCCTGCCCCTGTGTAGTTCCTGGCTCCTGGTTCAGATTGGCTCAACTCCAGCAGTTGGGGCCATTTGGGGAGTGAATCAGTGGATGGACGACCTATCTCTCTGTCTTGCCCTCTCTCTGTCTGTAACTGTACCTCCAAAATAAATAAAATCTTCAAAAAATAATATGAACAACTGGTTTCCTAGCATTATTTAAGCTGAATCTGCCAGGCAAACAAGAGAATTTCCCCTTTGCCTAACATTCTTGAAACTCACTAGAGATAGAATAATAACCCCTACTCTTAGTAAAGACAATTTCCAAAAGCCTATCAGTACCTCCAAGCTCTTACCCAACATCTTGACAAATTCAACACCTGGAAAAACATGCACAAATACATTCTCCTCAGAGATATGCCTATTAGTCCTTTGTTTGACCCAGTCTCTAAGGTTTTGCCAAAGGATTCTGAACTTATCTTGTGGATCATCTGGAGTTCTGTGTGTCCACCCAGGATACTTGTTTTTTGTGAAGATTATAAAGGAACACTGTGTACTTACAAATGCCTTGTCACCAGGTATATTGGGAAATTTGCCTGCTGGGCCATTGGATTGTTTCTTTCTGCTTACACAAGCCTGATGAAAGTAGACACTGGTCTATTTCCTTCAATTTTTTCTCTATAGTAACCCATGAGCTTCCTGCAGAAATAAGATAGGGAAGCATATTTTTTGAATGCACCCTACTTCTGGCTCACCAGCATGTAGTAATGAATTTTCAAAGACCTATCTTGTTCTGGCTAGTGAAACTGCTAACTCATTCACAAATTTGTGAAAATCTCTGACTTCCCTCACCAAGATTGTTTTAGACAATAGTATAGCTTTGGACTCTATTCTAGAAGAATAGGGTGGTTCCTAGATAGTAGACAATCCTTCCTCCTCTGCTAAAGTTAACACATCATCCCAGGTAGAAACAAGTACTGATAAAATTAGGAGACAGGCTACCTGACTACAACAAACTCTGGGTCATCAAACTCTCCTCTTCCAAGGGCTTGAAGACTGGTTTTCTTTCTTTGCTTTTTTAAAAAATGATTTATTTATTTGAAAGTCAGAGTTACACAGAGAGAGAGATAAAAGAGACAGAGAGAGTGATGTCCTCCATCTGATGATTCACTCCCACAATGGCCGGAGCTGAGCCAATCCAAAGCCAGGGGCCAGTAGCCAGTAGTTTCCTCTGGGTCTGCCACGTGGGTGCAGGGGCCCAAGGACTTGGGCCATCTTCTACTGCTTTCCCACATCAGAGAGATGGATCTGAAGGGGAGCAGCCAGGACTTGAATTTGTGCCCATATGGGATGCCGGTGCTTCAGGCCAGGGCGTT
This sequence comes from Oryctolagus cuniculus, assembly GCF_051225735.1. Lineage (NCBI taxonomy): Eukaryota > Metazoa > Chordata > Mammalia > Lagomorpha > Leporidae > Oryctolagus > Oryctolagus cuniculus. Next base: position 79,242,199 of record NC_142879.1, on the reverse strand, counting down.
AACCCACTGCGCCACAGCGCCAGCCCCTGGAGACTGGTTTTCAAATTTATTTTACTGAATACTTTTTGGAATTACACCTATTTTTTTCCACAGGCAGAGTGGACAGTGAGAGAGACAGAGAGAAAGGTCGTCCTTTTGCCATTGGTTCATCCCCCATTGGCTGCTGAGGTCGGTGCACTCCAGCCGGCGCACTGAGCTGATCCAAAGCCAGGAGCCAGGTGCTTCCTCCCGGTCTCCCATGTGGGTGCAGGACCCAAACACTTGGGCTATCCTTCACTGCACTCCTGGGCCACAGCAGAGAGCCAGATTGGAAGAGGGGCAACAGGGACAGATCCAGCACCCCGACCAGGACTGGAACCCGGTGTGCCGGTACTGCAGGTGGAGGATTAGCCTATTGAGCCATGGCGCCGGCCATGGAATTACACCTATTTTTAAGGGAATTTTAAAATTAGATGAACACTTTTACTAATAGTAGGGTAATTTTACTTAAGGTTTAAAACCATTATGTTGTGTATGGAGAAATATCGTAAGCAAACATCTAAAATCACAACCAAACAAATTCTTGACCTACTCTCCCTTAAAGGGTGAGGGGTGGAGGGGACAAAAATGATATACTTTACCATGTCAATGGTATTCATTCCTAAATCCCTCACTTCACCTCCAATCATTAGGAAGCAGCCAGAAGGGCAGTGAAGCCCCTATTCTCTGGCTAAGGAATGAAAGACTGACAATTGGAAATTGTAACTGTACTACACTTTGCTTGCTCCTTTACACATTCCAACCTTGGGACTAGCCACACATTTAAAATTGTAAAAAGTTCATGTCCTCCATTTTTCACATTCTAATTATCGAAGCTACCTGTTAATCTTTGGACTACAAGGAGGTGGCCAAACAACAAACCCCAAACAAGAGAGGAATTTATAATTACCAGTCTCCAGTAAATTTCAAATCAAAGAAACCTCCACTTAAATGGTGCCACTGACCCTAGAAGCCTGCCTGACAACCTTCCCCAACTCCTACTTTCTTCTTTACAAAGCCCTTTTGCAAACTTGCACACTGGAAAGAGCATATCTGGGATCAGAGGTTTACTCTTTCCCAAAGACTTCCAGTTTCTAAAAGGAAACCTGTTTCCCTACAATAACTTCTTGTCTCTGGCAAACTGGCAGTGTTGAGCAGCTCAGGCCTAACTTTAATTGGCAATAGCTTGGGCATCACGAGCTTCAGCCAAGGATACTGAAGTGCCAGACAGGGATCATCTACATATCTGACAACTGACTCAGCAGGTCATAGGCTACAACTGGGAGTTTGGGATGACAGATTGGACCTGGGTCATTGGTGCTCTTATACAGCCATGACACATCTGTCCCCTATTCTGTCTCTTTTCAGGTCATCAAGAGACTTGATCATGGGACACTTCTCATCCGGTCACATTGACTTACAACTGAGCTGCCTTTGGAATAATTGGGATACCTTTAACTTGGATGATTGAAAGAAAAACAAAAAGCTTATTTTTCTGTAATACTGCATGGCCCCAATATATTGGAATATGGGGAAACTTGGCCACTAAATGGAATTACAATTTTAGCATGATCCTCTAACTTGATTTTGTCTATAAAACACAATGAAAGTAGTCAGAAATTACCTTTATATAGGCCTTCATGATTCTCTTCCAAAATCCAATTCTCAAAGGGAATTGTAGTCTGTAATGCTCACTTCTCCCTAGAGAATGATAGTAGATTTGATAGATGGTCAACTATTAAGTGCTCCCTTTCTCTCCACCCCAACTCTGGGTCCAACTGTCCCAACTGTAACCTGCCTCATTGCTGGGACTACGAACCGGGAGTGACAAGTCTTCCTCTCCCTCAAGTGGAGTCTCTTTCAACTGCTACCAGACCCTTCCCCTCACACGATACTCTAAATTCTAATCCATCCTCCTATGCTGGAAAAATAGTCCAACTAGAGTCAGTCATGATGGAGTCTCTTGACTTGCATCCTGTGTTCTGCTTTAACAAAAATCAGGAGGAAAAGTAAGCTAGGCATCAGAAATGTAGAGATAGGTGGCAGAATGTCTGTTCTGTACAGTGAACTGCCCTCAGGGAGACCCAGCAGGCCAGTCCTCTGCAGTGGCTATCAGTGGTAAGCCTGGGCTTCAGCAGAAATCAGCTTGTGAAGAGCCCTGGCAGCTCTGCCAGCCAAGAGTTGGGTCACTGGAAATGGAACTGCCCTGGAGTCGAATGACTTAATGTCAGAGCCACAGATCTTATTGGCTCTAAGCTGAAAAGCCATTCACTCAGCCCAGCTTCCAAAGTGACCACCGCGCTTAGAGGAGACGGCCAAATGGGGTCAGCAACATTGCAGGCAGAACTGTAAATTTCCTGTTAGAGATGCCACCTGCCTTCACCTGGCCAGCTCTCCTCCCAGGCCAGCTGGGTAGTGGAAGTCAACAGAGTGCCTTCCCAAAAAGTTCACATCTCCCTTAGGATGTACCCTATGTTCTATTTGTCTCTCAATCGGAGAACTTCTTTGTAGCTTAGACAGCACCTTTCTTAGGTCCCTAATAATGACTCTGTCCTTTGTTCTAGTCCCTGTCTAGCCCACTTGGGTCTCATTCCTTTGTAATCATAGCCGCTACTCTAACATCAATGGCTCTGTTCCCAACCTGTGGGGGGTCAGCTTTAAGCCATATCCATCAAACAATCCTCACAAGGGTCCAGAGAACCCCTTCATTTCCTCTCCTCTATGAAATCCTTTCATTACCTGGTTAATGCCACTCTTAGGATCATTGGTTGATATTCTCACGCTGACTTGTATACTACAGTGTCTGTTTATAGCAGGTGATAATGGAATGAACCAAGGCCTTCAGCAACCAGGCAGTCAACCAGATGCTTCTCCATCCATACATGCCTGTCCCAGAGGAGCCCCAAGATACCCACAGCGGGCCCCTGGGTACAAAGTCCCCAGTCAGCAGGAAGTAGCCAGAGAGACTCATCGTTGCCCCCTTTTCCTATCCTCAAAAGGTCAAGATGGTAGCTCTGGGAGCCACAAGGAGGGAAGGCCTATACTTCCGGGGAAGAAAAGTCCTTGTCAAGGTCCCTGCGGGTGCCTAAAGGTCAACCAATGAGGATCAGACCTGCCTCAACCTTTAACCCCCATGCCCTGAATCTATAAAAGGAACCCTAATTGGGATGCATGACTTCCCCAGCCTCCGTTCTGTTAGGACTGGGGAGGGAAACTCGCCCGGGAGCAGAATCCCAATAAAAGCCTGTGAATTAAAAAAAAAAAAAAAAGCAGCACTAGTGTACCTCAACCAAGGGTAATGGTACCTATAACAATTTCAGTGGTGGTATGGTTGGTTTCCAAATATTTCACTTTTAGTTGAGGCAAAAAAGTGGTACTGGCCTTTCTTTACTTGAATAATTGATATGAGTATCATAAATGCATGGATTATTCACAGGTTTGCAAACAAAAACAAGAAAGGTCTCAGAAATTTGTTGGATTTCAAAAATGAAACTGTTTGGCATACTTAAAAGAAGGCAATGAGAAGCCATTAGAAGGAATAAAACACAATGCTTCCAGACCTACTCATGTCCAAGATGATAGCTTATGATCTGCTGTGAGAAGCCATATTATTCTCAAATGGTAAGAATATCCTGATGTCAAAACAAATCATGTCAAGCAAGACTGACAGGACAGTGTTAAATATGTAAACGTAATGTAAACTTTCAGGCATGGAAAGCCAAGACGCTGAGCCAGAAAAATGTTCTACATGAAGGATCCTGGTGGTGAGACCCCAGTGGAAATAAGTGGCTATCAAAGAAGGAGGTACTTTTCTCTGAAGGGAGGAGAGAACTTCCACTTTGTTTATATCCTTGTCTAAATACTGATGAAGTTTGTGGATTCAAAAGGCTTCCATAGCCAAGGCAGCTCATGTCAAGAGCCTTAGATGAAAAAAATAAAAAAAGAGCCTTAGATGATCATTGACATCATACATAAGAGTGTTAATTGTTAAATTAACAACAAGAGTCACTGTGCCCTAACGTCCCATACAGGATCTCTGTCCTCAAAGAGTTGTATTATAACTATGTCTATGTGCTCCCAAAAGATGTTTCTTTCTTGGGTGCTTTGTTAATGCTAATTAAGTTTCTAAAAGAAAAGTGATATAAAATCAATGCACAAAAATCAACAGCCTTTGTATACACAGACAATGCCACGGCTGAGGAAGAACTTCTAAGATCAATCCCATTCACAATAGCTACAAAAACAGTCAAATACCTTGGAATAAACTTAACCAAGGACGTTAAAAATCTCTACGATGAAAATTACAAAACCTTAAAGAAAGAAATAGAAGAGGATACCAAAAAATAGAAAAATCTTCCATGCTCATGGATTGGAAGAATCAATATCATCAAAATGTCCATTCTCCCAAAAGCAATTTATACATTCAATGCAATACCAATCAAGATACCGAAGACCTTCTTCTCAGATCTGGAAAAAATGAAGCTGAAAGTCATATGGAGACACAGGAGACCTTGAATAGCTAAAGCAATCTTGTACAACAAAAACAAAGCCAGAGGCATCACAATACCAGATTTCAGGACATACTACAGGGCAGTTGTTATCAAAACAGCATGGTACTGGTACAGAAACAGATGGATAGACCAATGGAACAGAATAGAAACACCAGAAATCAACCCAAACATCTACAGCCAACTTATATTTGATCAAGGATCTAAAACCAATCCCTGGAGTAAGCACAGTCTAATGAATAAATGGTGCTGGGAAAATTTGATTTCCACGTGCAGAAGCATGAAGCAAGACCCCTACCTTTCACCTTACACAAAAATTCACTCAACATGGATTAAAGACTTAAATCTACAACCCAACACCATCAAATTATTAGAGAGCATTGGAGAAACCCTACAAGATATAGGTACTGGCAAAGACTTTTTGGAAAAGACCCTGGAGGCACAGGCAGTCAAAGCCAAAATTAACATTTGGGATTGCATCAAATTGAGAAGTTTTTGTACTGCAAAAGAAACAGTCAGGAGAGTGAAGAGGCAACTGACAGAATGGGAAAAGATTTGCAAACTATGCAACAGATAAAGGGTTGATAACCAGAATCTACAATGAGATCAAGAAACTCCACAACATCAAAACAAACAACCCACTTAAGAGATGGGCCAAGGACCTCAATAGACATTTTTCAAAAGAGGAAATCCAAATGGCCAACAGACACATGAAAAAATGTTCAAGATCACTAGCAATCAGGGCAATGCAAATCCAAACCACAATGAGGTTTCACCTCACCCCAGTTAGAATGGCTCACATTCAGAAATCTACCAACAACAGATGCTGGAGAGGATGTGGGGAAAAAGGGACACTAACCCACTGTTGGTGCGAATGCAAACTGGTTAAGCCACTATGGAAGTCAGTCTGGAGATTCCTCAGAAACCTGAAGATAACCCTACCATTCAACCCAGCCATCCCACTCCTTGGAATTTACCCAAAGGAAATGAAATTGGCAAACAAACAAGCTGTCTGCACCTTAATGTTTATTGCAGCTCAATTCACAATAGCTAAGACCTGGAACCAACCCAAATGCCCATCAACAGTAGACTGGATAAAGAAATTATGGGACATGTACTCTATAGAATACTATACAACAGTCAAAAACAATGAAACCCAATCATTTGCAACAAGATGGAGGAATCTTGAAAACATCATTTTGAGTGAACTAAGCCAGTCCCAAAGGGACAAATATCATATGTTCTCCCTGATCGGCGACAACTGAGCACCAAAGGGGAAACCTGTTGAAGTGAAATGGACACTATGAGAAACAGTGATTTGATCGGCTCTTGTCCTGACTGTTGATGTACAATGCAATACTTTATCCATGTTAGTATTTTTTTTGTTCTAGTACTATTGGTTGAACTCTGTAATCAACACACAATTATTCTTAGGTGTTTAAATTTTAACTGAAAAGTGATCCCTGTTAGGAATTTGGAAAAATTATGCTGAGTGAAATAAGCCAGTCCCAAAGGGACAAATATCATATTTCTTCCTGATCAGTGGCAACTAACCGAGCACCAAAAAGAGAACCTGTTAAAGTGAAATGAAGACTATGCTAGTACCTGCTAACGCTAACTGATGGAGTAAATAAAGGGGAGAGTGATCCAACATGGGAAGTGAGATACTCAGCAGAGTCATAGAATGGCAGATGTCCTAAATAGCACTCTGGCCTCAGAATCAGCCCTAAAGGCATTCGGAGCTGGCTGAAAAGCTCATGAGAGTATTTCAGGCATGGAAAGCCAAGACACTCTGGCAAAAGATCTCTGCGAGTGAGATCCCAGTGGAAAGAACAGGTCATCAAAGAAGGAGGTACCTTTCTCTGAAGGGAGGAGAGAACCTCCACTTTGACTATGACCTTATCTAAACAAGATAAGAGTCGGAGAACTCAGAGGGCTTCCATAGCCTTGGAAACTCATGACTGGAGCATAGGGAGATTACTGATGCCATAGACAGGAGTGTCAATTGGTAAAGTCAACAACAGGAGTCACTGTGCACTTACTCCTCATGTAGGATCTCTATCCTTAATGTGCTGTACATTGAGATTTAATGCTATAATGAGTACTCAAACAATATATTTCACTTTGTGTTTCTATGAGGGTGCAAACTGTTGAAATCCTTACTTAATGCATACTAAACTGATCCTCTGTAAAAAAAAAAAAAAAAAAGAAAAGAAAAGAAAAGAAATTATCAATTCCCAACTTGACTCTCACTGGGATTAAACATGACAATTGGTCTGCTCTGATTTCATCATCATTAAAAAAAAATCATCTATTATTTTTCACTTTATGTTTCTGTGTGGGAGCAAACTGTTGAAATCCATACTTAATGTATACTAAGCTGATCTTCTGTATATTAAGATAATCGAAAATGAATCTTGATGTGAATGGAAGGGGAGAGGGAGTGGGAAAGGGGAGGGTTGTGGGTGGGAGGGACGGTATGGGGGGGAAGCCATTGTAATCCATAAGTCGTACTTTGGAAAATTATATGCATTAAATAAAAGTTTAAAAAATAAATTAAAAAAAAAGTGAAATGAAGACTATGAGAAATGGTGACTTGATCAGCCTTGCCCTGACTGTTGATGAACAACTTAATACGTTATCCCTGTTAGTATTTTTTATGTTTGTTCTACTTTATACTTTTGGTTGAATACTGTAATCAATACACAGTTATTCTTAAGTGTTGAAACTTAACTGAAAAGTGATCACTGGTAAATCTAAGAGTGGGAATAAGAGAGGGAAGAGATGTGCAATTCGGGACATGCTCAAGCTGACTTGCCCCAAATGGTAGAGTTAGAAACATACCAGGGGATTCCAATTCAATCCCATCAAGATGGCATGTACCAATGCCATCTCACTAGTCCAAGTGATCAATTTCTATTCACAATTGATCATAATGATAGGACTAAGAGACAAAGGGATCACATAAACAAGAATAGTGTCTGCAAATACTAGCTGATAGAATAAAAAAGGGAGAGAACGATCCAACATGGGAAGTGAGATAAACAGCAGACCCATAGAATGGCAGATGTCCTAAACAGCACTCTGGCCTCAGAATCAGCCCTTAATGCATGTGGATCCAGCTGAAAAGCCCATGAGAGTATTTCAGGCATGGAAAGCCAAGACACTCTGGCAAAAAAAAAAAATGACCTAAATGAAAGATCTGCGAGTGAGATCCCAGTGGAAAGAACGGGTCATCAAAGAAGGAGGTACCTTTCTCTGAAGGGAGGCGAGAACTTCCATTCTGACTACGACTTTGCCTAAATATGATCAGAGTTGGTGAAATCAAAAGGCATCCATAGCCTTGGCAGCTCATGACAAGAGCCTAGGGTGATTACTGATGCCATAAACAAGAGTGTGAATTTGTTAAGTCAACAACAGGAGTCACTGTGCACTTACTCCTCATGTAGGATCTCTGTCCTTAATGTGATGTACAGTGTGATTTAATGCTATAACTAGTACTCAAACAGTATTTTTCCATGTGGTGCAAACTGTTGAAATCTTTACTCAATGTATGCTAAACTGATCTTCTGTATATAAAGAGAATTGAAAATGAATCTTGATGTGAATGGAAGGGGAGAGAGAGCGGGAAAGGGGAGGGTTGCGGGTGGGAGGGAAGTTATGGGGGGGGAAGCCATTGTATTCCATAAGCTGTACTTTGGGAATTTATATTCATTAAATAAAAGTTAAACAAAAAAGAAAAGAAAAGTGAAATTACCTTCAAGATACAATGATTTTGAACAACCCTGTCTCAACTATCAGGGAACAGTTTTTTTTCTTCTTTTTACTGTGCAAATTGTTGAACTCTTTACTTAGTACAGAGTTGGTCTTCTGTGTATAATGTTAATCAAAAATGGATCTCAGTTGAGAATGGGACTGGGAATGGGAGAGGGAGGAGGAGGCGGGTGTGAGAATGGGTGGGAGGGTGGGTATGGGGGGAAGAATTACTATATTCCTAAAGTTGTACTTATGAAATGCATGAAATCTCTATTCCTTAGATAATAATAAATTATTAATAAATAATTAAAATAATTATAAGTATATAAAATAAATATAAATATATAATAAATAAATTAAATAATAATAATAATAAATCTGTATTTTGTGGGCAATAAAAAATGTAATGTAACCCTTTCCACGAAAAAAAATTATTGAATGTGCCATGAAAATCACTTTTCTGTGTGTTGTGTAATATATAAAAGGATGTCATATTTACCTAATGTCCTTTTTATAAGATGGCTCTATTGTCTAAATGTCTCACTTATAGGACAACATGTAGTTCGATGTTAATGAAAGCAAAAGATATATTAGATTTAGATTATAATAACCAGCCTATTTTAATGCATCTGTGTCAATTTCTTTGAAATATTTTCAAAGTTGAAAATTTGGGGGTCCACCTGCAGTGCTGGAATTCCATATAGGTGCCAATTTGAGGTCTGGCTGCTCCACTTCCAATACAGCTTCCAATACAGCTTCCAATACTCTCTGCTATGGCCTGGGAAAGCAGAAGATGGCCCAAGGCCTTGGGCCCCTGCACCTATGTGGGAAATCCAGAAGAAGCTCCTGGCTTTTGGATCAGCACAGTGGATGGAAGACCTCTCTCTCTCTCTCTCTCTCTCTCTCTCTGCCTCTGCCTCTCTGTAACTCTGCCTTTCAAATAAGTCAATAAATCTTAAAAAATTGGGGGCTTAATGGGTTAAAGGGCACCAATGTTTTTCATGAGGACACCTCACTATATACCAAACCCTTATTTTAGGCATACCAAGATGATTCTCAAAGTATATCAGATCCCCAATCCAGGTAGTCTCCCACCCTTTAAAGATTCTAAGAAACTAATATATGCCTATATGGATACCATAGCACAGGTCTATTCTGGTAAGTTTGGCCTCAAGAATGAAGCTCTAGAAAACATAGATCTTGAATGGCTCACTGATAGCAATAGTTTCAGAAGAGGTGTGTGTGCTGAGGAATGCAGCACTGGGGTATAGAGAGTTGAGACTCTACCTGTGGTGGTGGTATCCCATATGAACGCTGCTTTGAGTCCTGGCTGCTCCACTTCTGATCCAGCTCCCAGCTGGTATGCCTGGGAAGGCAGCAGAGGATGGCCCAGGTACTTAGGCCTTTGCATCCACATGGGAGATCCAGAGGAGTCTCGAGGCTCTTGGCTCCTGGCTTTGGCTTTACCCAACCTGGGCTGTTGTGACCATTTAGGGAGTGAACAAGTGGATGGAGGGTTTCTTTCTCTCTCTCTCTCTCTCTCTCTCTCTCTCTCTGTATTTCTGCAGTTCAAATAAATAATAATAATAAAGAAAAAGTGGAATTGGAATGGCAAGGCATGCTCTAGTGAATCTTAAACTAGAGAAGACAAAGCAATAATGCTAGTCACTTTAGTTCATGATGCTGAACTCATTGCCTCAAGCAGAGCCTTAAAATTTGGGAAAATGTCAATGTTTATACTAATTACAAATATGCTTTCCTTTTGTTGCAAGGAAATGGAGCAATGTGGAAATCTGGAAAGAAGATGGTACCAACTACAAAAAATTTGCCTACCAAACTTCTTCAAGAAATTTTGGCCCTTGTACAAACAGTTTTGGAACTCTTGCTGGAACTCTTAATGGCATAGACCTTACATTCATGGTAGCATAGACCAAAAGGTAAGTGACGATATTGCCAGATGAAATGCATTTGCTGATAAGGTAGCAAAAAGAGTTGCCACTCAGGAGGCCCTGGGGATGGCTCTGACTCCCCATTTTCCAGAAACAGCTAAAACTCCACACTATACTGTGCCTGAGATAGAGTAGGTCCAACAAGGAATTTATATTAAGGGCCCCAATAATGGTGTAACCTACATCAAAAAGTATTCAAATCATGCTCCCAATGGCTACCCAGTGGAAAATCATCAAAACATTACATGGCTTTACCCATCTTGGAAGAGAAGCAAGGCTCAGATAAATTTTTGCATTATGAAAGGCCAAAAATCTCTTAAGGGAAAAGATGAGGCGGGAAAGATGTATCTGGATTAGGAGGAAGGGAGAAATAAATAATATGATGAGTAAGGTTACCTGCTATGTGGCAAACCTTAGCAATGTTACAGCTATCTCTTGATGAGAAATAGGCCTTTACTGTTAATAATTAAGCAGCCAAACATCAATTACTTCTTTAAGCCGGGCTGATAAACACAAACCAGTTTTTAACAGTTATCTTGAAGGCTGAACAACCTTTGACTCAGTATAGTTTTAAACAACACATCCCTGGGAGGAGACTTAAAATGCCAATGCAACATACAATATATGTTAAAACAAATTATCTCAATTGCACCTGCACCAAGACTCACCCTGAGCATGGTAAAGGACCCTCCCCTCAGTAACAGGTGCTCTTGCAACTTGGGAAAACTGATAAGAAACTACCTCAGCTTCTGAGGCCTGGGGCAGTTTAATTTCTGAGCCTGCTCCCTCCCTGGCTATGTGTTGAGTAATTTTGATCTGTCAATAAATCTTATCCTCCCACTGGCCTTTGTCTGAGTTCTGTTGTTTAATTATTTTTTGCATCAGTGATAAGACCTTGGACTCTCTTCTCCCACTGAGGTTCCCCAACATGAGAAAACCATGACTTCCTGACTATGGATTTCATGGTCAAGATAGTTGCCTCTCCATGCTATTACGACAAATGATGTGATTAGGCTACTCATGTTAATCCCATTACTTGTGGCATGTTGTCACTGTGTTAAGTGTCTTAGATGCCCCATGAGTGAGACTGTGCAAATGAGTTCTGTAAAATTGTCTGTCTCTCCCAAGAAGGACATTTTAAAAAGCGGTAGTGTCTCATCTTCAACTGGATATTGTCACTTTGTGCTGTGAGATCTCGGATTGGTGTGGCTGTCTTTTTCTCCCTTCAGGACGACAGCAGTTTACAGAAGAAGAAAAAGCCAGGAGGTGGGAGAAGTTTTGGTACTATAATTACCTTACTCAGTGCTTTCTGTTGCTCTGGACTATTTGTTATGGGGTAAATGTTTATCTGGATTTAAGCCATGTTGAAACTGGTCCTTTGACCTGAGTGTATGCTAACCCCAAAAAACTATTTGAGTTAAACATTTGATTTTCACACCCCTTCCACTACTGCTTTTTACATTTCTCCAGCAGTTTTCAGTATCTGAGAGCATGATTCCCAGTGAATTCTAGTGTTTAATAGATATTAAGTGATAAGAAAGTAACAAATAATGTAGAAGAGGTAGGAAGGTCAAAAAGTCCCTGGATTCCCCTGCTTTCCCACACTCATCTTGGAATTGAAATGGGGACCTCTGTATGGTTCAGGTGTAAGTTTTTTTCTTTTTTTTTCTTTTTTTTTATTATTATTATTTTTGACAGGCAGAGTGGACAGTGAGAGAGAGAGACAGAGAGAGAAAGGTCTTCCTATGCCGTTGGTTCACCCTCCAATGGCCGCCGCTGCAGCCGGCGCACCGCGCTGATCCGATGGCAGGAGCCAGGATCCAGGTGCTTTTCCTGGTTCTCCCATGGGGTGCAGGGCCCAAGCACCTGGGCCATCCTCCACTGCACTCCCTGGCCATAGCAGAGAGCTGGCCTGGAAGAGGGGCAACCGGGACAGAATCCGGCGCCCCGACCGGGACTAGAACCTGGTGTGCCGGCGCCGCAAGGTGGAGGATTAGCCTATTGAGCCACGGCGCCGGCCCAAGTTTTTTTCTTTATACAGAACATTCACCCTGAAGAATTCATTAAACAAAACAGAAATCTCCCAGGGACTGATACTGCTGCCAATATATATTTTTAAATATGTAAATATGCCTTTGATGAGCAAATATTTGCTTTTCACTGCTAACAAAAACTCTCTTTAATGGAGCAGAGAGAAAATAGAAACTTGAGTGTGTTTTTTGATGACTCAAGGATACCCTCTTTTTCCCATTCCTGCTTTTCTGCTCTCCTTCCACCCTTCTTACTTCCCATTGTCACTTTTTGTTCTCTCCTTTGCTGCCCCTACCCTCCTCTCCAACCCCATGTCTAAGAACTTCTGAGGTCTGTTCAGATCAGTTTCAGGTTCAGCCTGATTGTACACTGTGGATTTAATGGTGACTGCAGAGACCTAATCAATGAGATTACTATAGGTACTGTGAGAATGTCCTGCAGTTTCCCAGGTAACTTGACTTTTCTATAAACTCTGTGATCCAGGAAGTATGGGCTATAATTTAAGAGGGTGTAAGCTTTACCTCTTAAGGTCACTATAGAAGAAGTTATTTATGTCTCCACTATCTGAGCAATTCACAATCACATTGTTTGCCTTTTCCTGTAGATAGGTAACATGAGAGCCTGGGAATGTAGTCTACTTCTTTAATCTATAGCCAAGTCAGTTTCCTTCTTGATTTGTAAAGTGAACGACAATCACACATGACTGTGCCTTGTTTAAACCAGACAATACATGAATCCACCATGTAAGAAAAGTTTAGCATCTGCATTGAACCGGAAGAGTGAGAAACAACCAGTTCAGACTGTTTTAGGATTTAAATCTTGTTTTGTCACTGGTGAATGCCAAGTAGCTCAAAAGTTTCATGTATTTTAAGACTAAAAATCACCTGATGTTCTCTAAAAATGTCTTCAGGTTTCCGGTCATATTTAGGGGGAGATGCAATTACCAGTGCCTCTGGGACTGGTCCAGGCCCTACATTATGGGTGTGCAGGTGAACAAAAAGTATCCAAGTTTACCAAGTCACCATTTGCTTCACTCTAAGATCTCTGTCCCAGGAGGAGCTTAAGTCTTATTACCAAAACATGCAACCTATGCAAACTTTTTTTTTTTTTTTTTTGACAGGCAGAGTGGACAGTGAGAGAGAGAGAGAGACAGAGAGAAAGGTCTTCCTTTTCCCGTTGGTTCACCCTCCAATGGCCGCCGCAGCTGGCGCGCTGTGGCCAGCACACTGCGCCTATCCGAAGGCAGGAGCCAGGTGCTTCTTCTGGTCTCCCATGGGGTGCAGGGCCCAAGCACTTGGGCCATCCTCCACTGCACTCCCTGGCCACAGCAGAGAGCTGGCCTGGAAGAGGGGCAACTGGGACAGAATCCAGCGCCCCGACCGGGACTAGAACCTGGTGTGCCGGCGCCGCAAGGCAGAGGATTAGCCTACTGAGCTGTGGCGCCAGCCGCAACCTATGCAAACTTGTACCCAACACTACATGCTATGACTAGAACTTCTCTTATATATTCAGTTCCCTCTAAAATAAAAGGTAATCATTTCTATGCTTGTGGAGTCATGGCTTCAGAAATTATTCACTGTGTTCTCTTTATTTGCTGCAAATAAGTTACTTGACATGACAACTCTTTCTGGTGCATTTTAAAAAACTCTCCAGCAAGTGGGTCCACAGTTTTGGGTTGAGAACAGTTTGATTTGCTAAATTAACTTTGGTTTTCACACAAGAATATGGAATATGGTTGCTTTAGTTGTCAATACAAAAACTTGGCAAAATTTAAATCTTTGCCAACTCCATTAATCTACACTGGTAAGACAGATCTCCAATACACAAGTCAATTTCCCTACTGAGCATTGGAAGTTTGGAATATTTACAATCCGTCTTCGGATAAATTGTTATTTATATAGAAATAGAGTAGAAGTGTTTTGAGACTGAATCTTCAGTGGCATGTTCTCTCTCCTAGAACTCACAGTTCCCTATGTTGAATCTGGTTTTCTTGACCACGATGTTCCCTTTGTTGCTGTAAACAACTGTTTACCTGAGTTTCTATAATGTTATTTGTCTGGTGTCAGGTTGTTGAGGTTTTCAATTGAACAACCTGGAGCTCCCTGGTAAAACATTTTGTTGACATCACTGTCTCTATATTAATTTTCAGTGGTTTCATAAAATTCTGTTGTATCAATGTACTATAATATATACAAATTTCTAAAATTTTGTTTTTGAACTAGTTTTATAATTTTAAATGCTACCATAAAGTTAGCTACCCCCAAATATTGACAAATATTTTGTATAATTTATGCTATTCTTTTAAGTTATTTGTGATAAAAAAAACTATATACAACTTTAATTAAAATAGGCATTTTGTGGGATCAGCATTGTGGTATAATGAGTAAAGACGTGTTACTGGCATCTCATATGGGCACTGGTTCAAGTCCTGGCTGCTGCATTTCCAATCTAGCTCTCTGCTATGGCCTGGGAAAGCAGTAGAAGATGGCCCAAGTCTTTTGGCTCCTATACCCTTGGGAGACCTGGAAGAAGTTCCAGGCTCTTGGCTTCAGATTGGTCCAGCTTCAGCCGTTGCAGCCAATGGGGGAGTGAAACAGCAGATGGAAGACCTATCTCTCTCTCTCTGCCTCTCTTTCTCTCTTCGTGTAACTCTGGCTTTCAAGTAAATAAATAAATCTTTAAGAAAAACAAAATAAAATAAGCGCATTGCAAGTGATGTATAAACATTGTCAATAATAATACTCCAATAAACATTATGTCAGATTGTCTTCTATCCTCCCACATAGATTGCTGCAGATTAGACTATTGTGTCACTTATAGACATTGCTGGCATTGATTAAACCAAAAGAAATGACACAGATGTTTCAATTCTTAGTTCGTATAGGACCAAACCCAAAGCAACAAGCCAAATGATGCAGTGCATTCCGTCTAAGCAATAAACTTTTTCTCAACAAATACTACTCCATACATAAGAAGAGGTTATTAATCCAGAAGCACAGATGTCAATTTGCAGGCACAGAAAACATCAAGAACCAAGATATTATGACACATCTGAAATAACACAACAATTCTCCAGAAATAGATACTGATCTGAAGGAAATCTATGAAATGTCTGAAATATAATTCAAAGTTATGATTGTAAGAAAATTCAATGTGATTCAGGAGAGTACAGATAGACAGATTAAAGAAATGGGGTAATAGGTGACATAATGAGAAATTAACTAAAATATAGAAATATTTAGAAAGAAGCAAACAAATATTTTCAAGCTGAAAAGTTTAATCAATGAAGTACAGCTTCAACAGCAAATAGAACAAGTCAAGAAAAGAATATCTCATCTGGATGAAAGACACTTGAAATAACCCACTCAGACAAAAGTAAAGAGAAAGGAATGTGAATTATGGAATACTGTTAAGAGACCAAATATTCCAATTACAGGGATTCCTGAAGGTGAAAAGAAGGAAAAAGGCACTGAGAACCTGTTAAATGAAATAGTAATTGAAAACTTCTCAATCTTAAAAGAGTTATGGGCATGCAAAAGACCCCAATGAAATTCAACCAAAACAGATCTTCTAAATGGTTTATTGTAGTCAACTTCTCAAAACTTAAAGCCAAGGAGAGAATCCAAAAGACAGAAGGAGTGTCATGTTTAATGCAAAGGAAAACCAATAAGACTAACAGCAGACTTTTCATCAGAAACTGAAGTCCAGAAGAGAGTGTAATGATGCATTCAAGGTCTTTTTTTTTGTTTGTTTTTTGGACAGGCAGAGTTAGACAGTGAGAGAGAGAGAGACAGAGAAAAAGGTCTTCCTTCTGTTGGTTCACCCCCAAAATGGCCAGTGCGCTGCGGCGATCCGAAGCCAGGACCCAGTGTTCCTCCTGGTCTCCCATGTGGGTGCAGGGCCCAAGTACTTGGGTCATCCTCCACTGCCTTCCTGGGCCACAGCAGAGAGCTGGACTGGAAGAGGAGCAACCAGGACAGAATCCGGCACCCCAACCGGGACTAGAACCCGGGGTGCTGGCACCGCAGTCGGAGGATTAGCCAATTGAGCAGCGGCGCTGACCTCAAGGTCTTAAAAGAAAAAAAAACTTCCAGTCAAGAATATTGTATCCATCAAAGCTATCATTTAGAAGTTAAGGAGAAGGGCTGGTGCTGCGGCTCACTAGGCTAATCCTCTGCCTTGCGGCGCCGGCACACCAGGTTCTAGTCCCGGTCGGGGCGCCGGATTCTGTCCCGGTTGCCCCTCTTCCAGGCCAGCTCTCTGCTGTGGCCAGGGAGTGCAGTGGAGGATGGCCCAAGTGCTTGGGCCCTGCACCCCATGGGAGACCAGGATAAGTACCTGGCTCCTGCCATTGGATCAGCGTGGTGCGCCGGCCGCAGCGCGCTGGCCGCGGCGGCCATTGGAGGGTGAACCAACGGCAAAGGAAGACCTTTCTCTCTGTCTCTCTCTCTGACTGTCCACTCTGCCTGTCAAAAAAAAAAAAAAAGAAGTTAAGGAGAAGGGCTGGCGCCATGGCGCATTAGGTTAATCCTCTTCCTGCGGCACTGGCATCTCATATGGGCACCGGTTATAGTCCTGGTTGCTCTTATTCCAGTCCGGCTCTCTGCTGTGGCCTGGGAAGGCAGTGGAGGATGGCTCAGGTGCTTGGGCCTCTGCACCTGCGTGGGAGACCAGGAAGAAGCACCTGGCTCTTGGCTTTGGATCAACATAGTTCCGGCGGTGGTGGCCATTTGGGGAGTGAACCAACAGAAGGAAGACCTTTCTCTCTCTCTCTCTCTCTCTCTCTCTCTCTCTCTCACTGTCTATAACTCTACTTGTCAAATAAATAAATAAAATCTTAAAAAAGAAGTTAATGAGAAATAAAGTATTTCCCAGATAAGTAAATATGGAGAGAATTCATCACCACCAGACCAGCCTAAAAAATTCTGAAGGGTGTCCTACATTAGAAGTAAACAACAGACTAAAATAGATATTTTAGTAAACAGATGACACTACAAAATTCACTAACAATCAGTAACCAATCAACAAAACAGCAGTGGTTAGTTCTTATCTATTAACACTAATGTTGAATGTAAATTGATTAAGTTACTTAGTCAAAAGATTTAAGTTGACTGAATGGTTAAAAAACTAAGATCAAGTATATGCTGTCTACAAGAAATTCACTTCATAAGTAAAGATACACATACATTGAAAGTGAAGAGCTGGAAAAAGAAATATCAGGCAAATACAAACCAAAAACAAGCAGGAGTATCTATGCCATAGTAAATAAAGCAGACTTCAAATCAAAAACTATGAAAAGAAGCACCATTATATATTTCTAGATAAAATAAATGATTTAGCAAGAAGATATGACAATCATAAATAATATGTGCTCAGTGTAAGACTACACATACACACACACACACACATATATATAATATTATTATATCTAGTAGGAGATATAAACACCAACTCAATAATAGTGGGGAACTTTAACACCTAAGTGTCATCAATGGACAGATCATCCAGACAGAAATCACTAAAGATATGTCAGTTAAACCATAAGATTGAGGAAATGGACATAATAAGCATTTGCAGAACATTTCACCCGACAGCTGCAGAATATACATTCTTATTAGCATGTGGAACATTTTATAGGGTAGAACATACATTAGGCTACAAATCAAGTTTTAGTAAATTTAAAAAGATTTAAGTTATACCATATTTCTTCTTAGATCACAAAGAAATAAAACTAGGGGCGCTGGCACTGTGGTGTAGCCATTTAAATCTGCTGCCTGCAGTGCAGGCATCCCATATGGGTGTCGTTTCAAGTCCCAGCTGCTCCACTTCTGATCCAGCTCTCTGCTATGGCCTGGGAAAGCAGTGGAAGATGGCCCAAGTCCTTGGGCCCCTGCACCCACGTGGGAGACCTGGAAGAAGATCCTGGTTTCTGCTACAGATCGGCCCAGCTCTGGCCATTGCAACCAATTGGGGAGTGAAACAGCAGATGGAAGACCTCTCTCCCTTACTCTCCTTCTCTCTCTTTCTGCCTCTCCTTCTCTCTCTGTGTAACTCTGCCTTTCAATTAAAGAAATAAATATTAAAAAAGAGATAAAATTAGAAATCAAAAACAAGAAAAATAATAGAACTTTTTAAAGAAAGTTTTTATTTCATGAATACAAATTTCATAGGTACAGCTTTAGGAACATTGCAGTTCTTCCTCCCCATACCCACCCACCCACCCCAACTCCCATCCCACCTACTCCCTCTCCCATCCCATTCTTCATTAAGATTCATTTTTAATTAACTTTATATATGGAAAGCCAACTGTATTAGTAAGTAAAGATTTAAACAATTTGCACCCACACAGACACATAAAGTAAACAATACAGTTTGAGAATAAGCTTTGCAGTTAATTCTCATAGTACAACACATTAAGGACAGAGGTTCTACATGAGGGGTAAGCGTATAGTGACTCCTGTTGTTGATTTAACAATTGACACTCTTATTTTTTTGACATCAGTGATCACCTGAGGCTCTTGTCATGAGCTGCCAAGGCTGTGGAATCCTTTTGGGTCATAAACAAAGTGGGCCATAAGCAAAGTGAAAGTTCTCTCCTCCCTTCACAGAAAAGTATATCCCTCTTTGATGGCCTCTTCTTTCCACTGGGAACTCACTCACAGAGATCCTTCATGTAGGTAATTTTTTGCCACAGTGTCTTGCCTTTCCATGCTTGAACTGCTCTCATGGGCTTTTCAGCCATGTCCGAATGACTTAAGGGCTGATTTTGAGATCAGAGTGCTGTTTAGGATGTTTGTCATTCAATGAGTTTGCTGTGTGGCCCGTTTCCCGTGTTTGGTTATTCTCTCCTTTTCAATTCTATCTATTGTTATTACCAGACACTTGGTCTTATTTATTTAATCTGTTTGACACTAAATACACGGAAATTAAACAACATGCTACTGAACAACCAATGTGTCATTGAAGAAATTAAAAAAATAAAATTTTTCTTGAAACAAAGAAGAAAATACAATATATCAAAACCTGTAGGATACAACAAATGCATATTAAGAGAGAAGTTTATAACATTAAATGCTTCATTAAAAAAGTAGACAGTTTGAAAACAAATGATCTAATGATGCGTCTCAAGGATGTGGAAATTCAAGAACAAACAAACCTTAAAATTAGCAGGAGGTGAGAAATAATGAGGATCAGAGTATAAATATGTGAAATTGAAAAAAAAAACAAAAAATACAAAAGTTCAACAAAATAAAAAGTCTTTTTAGAGAAGAGAAACAAAATAGACAAATCTTCTGCTAGAATAACCAAGAAAAATTGGAAAATGCAAATAAATAAAATTAAAGGTAATAAAGAAAACATTACAACTGATATCACTGAAATAAAAAGAATCATAAGAAAGTACTATGGGCAACTATGTGCTAATAAATTGGAAAGCCTCAAAGAAATAGATGAACTCCTGGAAACATATAACCTAATGATTAAATGAAGAGAATACAGTAAATCCAATCAGAAGCTAACAAGCAACAAGACTGAAGCAATAATTAAGAATCTCCCATCAACAAATGGTTTTACTACTGAAATCTATAAAAACATTTTATAAATTATGGAAATAAATTTTATTTTTAATTCAGAAGTAAAAAAATTCATAAAACTTTAAATAAATTCTAAGCAACATAGTTGATGCTAAGTTTACCTTGCACAGCACTATTTTCCTCTCTGGAAATACTCAAATACAGAGTAAAGGATGTTTGCTTGTAACAAGTTCTGTGATTAATAAAATTGTCATTTTGAAACACTGAGTTATATATCAAGTTAACCTATCTCTTGGGAGAAAAACACAATCAAAATCATTGGTGATCTAATCTTTAGTTCTGTCTCCACAGATAAAACCTATCACTTTTCACAATGAGAAAGGAATAAAACATATGTAACTGGAAAATATTAACATCAAGAAATGATCTTCCTTTAACAACATAAATTAAATATTTCTGTCACTTGGCAGGATTTTTTAAGAGCCTTCTTCAGGAGAACAGACTGTGTCAACAAGATCTTGGATGCTAATTACCACTTTCCACAAGGGGAAATCACTACAAATTTACTTTCTGGAAAATAAAAATTTATGGATCCATAGCAAGGAACAGAAAGAAAGAAAAAGGAAAAATACTCATCACCGCTAATTACTTACATTATTTTTCCTCTGTGGAAATGCTTTTCTTTCTCTAGAAAAATCAACAGTTACACAGATTTAACCTTTAGCAGCAATGGATTACAAACTTGACCCAGACTAAATAATCAATATTCCTTATGGTTTAGCAATGTCTTATTAAATAACCGAAGAACTCTGTTATATTGTTTTCTCTTATTGATAAAAATGAAAATTGATATTGAGTATGATAAGGAACTTCAAAAACTCTCTCAAAAGGTAAGAAAAGCCATAATATGAACATATTTCTGTCTGATTCCAGAGTTTATGGTAAATCACACTGGTTTGAGCTGAAATTCATAAAAGTAAGGGGATGTGACTTTTAAGTTATAAATTTGGACGTAACAGTGATTAGAAAGCCATCACCCTTCACTAATTTTCATACGAATTTTCACACATACACATGTGAATATGTGTATGTGTTTATGTGTGAATAACAGTTGTACCTCTTTATACAATTCATCAACATCCATAGATCCAATTTCACATTTGTCACTGCTTCATATTTCATTAATTTGTACACTTCCACACCATATACCTAATACTTTTGAAGTATAGAATATGTCTTTTCACAGTGCCATCTGCAATCTTGCTTCTATGGCTAGTCCTTCCCCCTCTTCATTTTTGTGGATATATGCAGAATCAATATGGCAGAACCCAGCTTTTACAGCTAATTTGGTGGCTTCATTGCTTCACTTTTAGAAATCTAGAGGAGAAAACAAGACTAGTAACTGTATATCAATGTGATGAGAGGTACTTCAGTCAGAATTAGTGACCTTCACAAGGATCAATTTTACCTATGCCTTGAGATATTCCTGCATCTGGGATTATGAATTCATACCAGTTTGCTTTGTCTTTCCTGCTTAATCACAATAATGAGGGATGCCAAGAACCTCTGCTGTCCTAAGCCATCACTTATCACTGGAATTGAATTCCCCAGGAACACCTCAAGTACAGTAGTTTCCTGGAAAAACTCACAACCCAAATCCCTATTAGATAATGATGAGGAGTCTAAATTCCTAGATGACAGCTACAGATCAGTTTGAAAATAGGCAATCCAACCAACTGACAGGCAGACAGAGAGCTTCCATCTTCTGCTTCATTCTTGATATTCTTGCAATAACCAGTGTTGTTCCATGCTGAATCTAATAGCCAGAACCTTAATCCAGATCTCTCACATGAGTGGTATGGATCCAATGCCATAAGCTATCACATTCCACATTTCAGGGTCTGCATTAGCAGGAAGCCAGAACCAAGAGCCAGAGTCAAGACTCAAATCCAGGTGTTCTGAGACAGGTCAGTCCTACCTGACATCTTAACTACTAGTTCAAATTCCTTCTCATGATCAGAGATTTATTTTTATACTTATTCAATCACATTACTCATTGTTCTTTGCAGGCTTTCTGTCTTCATGATTACATTTTGATAGGTTATATTGTGTTTTTCAATTTGTTGGTAAATTCTTGTTTGTAATAGTAATTAATTTTATGTGGCATCAGTTGTTATACCTTCTTTTTGACTCTAATTTTATTTATTTGAATTTTGTGTCTTTTTCTCTTTGTTAATCTAGTTAGTGGTTTATTGGTTTGTTTACATTTTCCAAAAAAAAAAAAAAAACAGAAAAACTCAGAGCTGGCATAGTGGCACAGCGGCCCACAGTAAAGGGCTGACTTGAGTCCCAGCTGCTCTGCTTCTGAGATCCCTGCTAATGTACATGGGAAAACATTGTAAGACGGCCTAAGTAGTTGGATGCCTGCCACTCACATGGGCGATCCAGATGAAGTTCAATGATCCTGGCTTTGGCCTGGCCCAACCCCAGCTAGTGCTCTCTCTCTGTCTCTGTTTCTCTCTCTCTGTCTCTGTTTCTCAGTCTCTCTCTCTCTCCCTCTCTCTCCCTTCTCCAATCTCTCTGTCATGTGCCTTTCAAAATCTTATAAGTAATGACTTTTTTATTATTTTGAAAAAATTTTCTATTCATTTTGCATATCTCTGTCCTTTTCTTCCTTTTTGTTTCCTATTTGTGCTTTGTTGATTTTTTTGTGTTGGTAAGGTTTGAATCTTTTCTATTTTTTTTGTATGTCTATTCTGATGGATTTTATGTTTCCCCATGCTTGCATTAAGTTAATTATCTTTCTTTGGCTTCTGTATAAAGGAATCCCCTAAACAGCTTCTATTAGGCCAATCTGTGGTTATTCCCTGCTTTTCCCATGAGAGTATTTCAGGCATGGAAAGCCAAGACACTCTGGCAAAAAAAAAAAAAAAAAAAAAAAACAACTAACTGAAAAGGGATCCCTGTTAGGAATTTGGAAAACATTATACTGAGTGTAATAAGCCAATCCCAAAGGGACAAATACCACTTGTTCTCCTTGATAGGTGACAACTAACTGAGCACCAAAAACGAAACCTGTTAAAGTGAAATGAACACTAGGAGAAACG
The DNA here is from genome assembly GCF_051225735.1 of Oryctolagus cuniculus. Lineage (NCBI taxonomy): Eukaryota > Metazoa > Chordata > Mammalia > Lagomorpha > Leporidae > Oryctolagus > Oryctolagus cuniculus. The sequence goes on along the minus strand of NC_142879.1, from coordinate 79,219,298 downwards.
GTGACTTGATCAGCCCTCACCCTGACTGTTGATGAGCAACTTGATATGTTATCCCTCTTAGTATTTTTGTTTGTTTGTTCTACTTAATACTTTTGGTTGAATACTGTAATCAATACACGTTATTCTTAAGTGTTGAAACTTAACTGAAAAGTGATCACTGGTAAATCTAAGAGTGGGAATAAGAGAGGGAAGAGATGTGCAATTCGGGACATGCTCAAGCTGACTTGCTCCAAATGGTAGAGTTAGAAACATACCAGGGGATTCCAATTCAATCCCATCAAGATGGCATGTACCAATGCCATCTCACTAGTCCCAGTGATCAATTTCTGTTCACAATTGATCATAATGATAGGACTAAGAGACAAAGGGATCACATAAACAAAAATAGTGTCTGCAAATACTAGCTGATAGAATCAAAAAGGGAGAGAATGATCCAACATGGGAAGTGAGATAAACAGCAGACCCATAGAATGGCAGATGTCCTAAACAGCACTCTGGCCTCAGAATCAGCCCTTAAGGCACGCGGATCCAGCTGAAAAGCCCATGAGAGAATTTCAGGCATGGAAAGCCAAGACACTCTGGGGAAAAAAAAAAAAAAACCCTAAATGAAAGATCTGCGAGTGAGATCCCAGTGGAAAGAATGGGTCATCAAAGAAGGAGGTACCTTTCTCTGAAGGGAGGAGAGAACTTCCACTTTGACCATGGCCTTGTCTAAAAATTATCAGAGTCAGTGAACTCAAGGGGCTTCCATAGCCTTGGCAGCTCATGACAAGAGCCTAGGGTGATTACTGAGGCCATAAACAAGAGTGTGAATTTGTTAAGTCAACAACAGGAGTCACTGTGCACTTACTCCTCATGTAGGATCTCTGTCCTTAGTGTGCTGTACATTGAGATTTAACGCTATAACTAGTACTCAAACAGTATTTTTCACTTTATATTTCTGTGTGGGAGCAAACTGTTGAAATCTTTACTTAATGTATGCTAAACTGATCTTCTGTATATAAAGAGAATTGAAAATGAATCTTGATGTGAATGGAAGGGGAGAGGGAGTGGGAAAGGGGAGGGTTGCGGGTGGGAGGGACGTTATGGGGGGGAAACCATTGTAATCCATAGTCTGTACTTTGGAAATTTATATTCATTAAATAAAAGTTTGAAAGCAAAAAAAAAAAAAAAGAAAAAAAAAGAAATGTAAACTGACTCTAATTCTGTTCTATTTTGTGGAATATTGCTTTAAACTTGCTCCTCCTACATGTCATTGCTTCACCTCTGGATAGGTACTTGGGACGTTTCCTGCTTGTGTTTCATATAATCTGTGAAGGCAGAAGAGAGAACGAGCATTTGTTTGATTAGAGTAACAAGTTATGGATCTCAAACATCACTATCTGGAACTAAATGATGGTCATTTCATTCCCATTCTGGGATTTGGCACCTATGCACCCAAAGAGGTAAAAATAGTGTCTTGGATTTGAGAGTTTATAAGGAAATAGACTGAGAGCATGTGGAAGGTGAAGTAGCTTGTCACACATATGCTCCTGTGTGACTCTCGGGTCTCAGTTGGTTGGTAGTTTCACCAGGCCAGAGGTAGCCCATGTTGAGTCCAAGGTGAGAAGCAATTTAGTCAGATTTCATTTTGCATTGTGGAGTATTCATACGGACACCCACAACTACTGTGGAGACTGGCTTATTCTTTGGTTTCAGTCTATGCCTTAATTTAGCAGAAGAGATGAAACTCAGGAGTAAAGAATACCATAAGTTCACTTGCTTGGAGGTTGAGTGCAAATGGATTAATCTTGCTGTTTATAATATATAAATTATATATAATCTTTATATAATCTAAGAAATATTTCCTCTTTCCTAGTATATTTTATCCAGAAAAATATTATAAAAGTTACTGGCAATCTAGTGTGGGAAAAATTGTAGGAAACTATTGTACTGTGGGGTAGTTTTGATCACCATACAGTAAATACTGGGCCTGGGCACAAAAACTGAAACTCATAGCATTAAATCCCTCTATAATTGGCACTAATTAATTTATGAATTCAGATCCCTTGTGACCTAAACACTTAGTCACTCTTGTGCATCTGTAATTACATTTCTACCACATGCTTTTTGGAAAACACTTTCCAACCATAGCATGAATCACTAATTTTTAAATGTTATTCTAATTTTGGCTTTCCCAAAAGAAGAACCACAATTTTCTGGACTGACATCAACTTTATGGGATCTCTTACAGCTTTTTTGTGTGTGTAAAACTATATCCTTTGAGTATATTTCTTTACTCCTAGTGTTCAGTTCTGTTATTCTGTTAGAGAGAATGACTATCTAAAAAAGAGTTAACTTAATTGACTACTATTCATAGATGTATTTATTTTAAAATTTCACCTGGTTGGATTTGGGGAACTTGAAATTCTCACTGCTTTCTAACTGATTAATGATGATGACTATATATTTACTAGCTGTATCAACAGTTGAGTTTGTGTCTGCCTACTTTCCTTTGGAACTGGAATTTTTGAATATAATAGAAAAGGATGTTATGAAACCAATCTCAGATAAAAAGTTTAGAAATTGAATCTCTAAACAGATTTTTTTTTTTTTGACAGGCAGAGTGGACAGTGAGAGAGAGAGAGACAGAGAGAAAGGTCTTCCTTTTGCCGTTGGTTCACCCTCCAATGGCCGCCGGGGCCAGCGCGCTGCGGCTGGCGCACCGCACTGATCCGATGGCAGGAGCCAGGAGCCAGGTGCTTTTCCTGGTCTCCCATGCAAGTGCAGGGCCCAAGCACTTGGGCCATCCTCCACTGCACTCCCGGGCCACACAGAGAGCTGGCCTGGAAGAGGGGCAACCGGGACAGAATCCGGCGCCCCGACCGGGATTAGAACCTGGTGTGCCGGTGCCGCTAGGCAGAGGATTAGCCTAGTGAGCCCCGGCGCCGGCAACAGATTTTCTTATAGATAATACTTCATATTTATCATCAAAATTCAATGTTGTGGGCTGGCATTGTGGTACAGTGGATTAACCCACTGCTTGTCACATTATCATCCCATATCAGAATGCTGAATTGAGTCTTGGCTACTCTTCTTGTGATCCAGCTTCTAGCTGATGTGATTTGGAATGCAGTGGATGATACCTCAAGTGTTTATGCTTTGGCCTGGCTCAGACCTGGCTGCTGTGGCCATTTGGAGAGTGAACCAGAGGATGGTAGATCTCTCTCTCTCTCTCTCTCTCTCTCATTCTCTCTCTTACTCTGCCTTTCAAATAAATAAATAAATAAATATATCTTTTAAAAAGTATTCAATGTTAGGGGAATTTAATATGTTCTACATAGCTTTACTGGGAGAGAAGTCATTGCATTTTGCATTGGAAGTGTTCTCTGTTCTTTGCATGTTCCTTTCTCTTGTATTAATTTTACTTTGTAACTGCACTTTACAAATAATAGCCAAGATTGAAACTGTTTTCTTAGTCCTGTGAGTCCTTTCAACGAATCACTGAACATGGAATATTTAAGGAATTCTGATGCCAGGGGTCAGCCAGTAATTGCTTGGGACTGAAGGGATTCCGAGGATGCCCAACCTTTATTTGCAACTAGAAAAGACCCATGAAAACTTGGATGGACTTATCAACACACATTCATATCTTTCCCAAGACATGAGGAAAAGCTGATTTTTGTGAAGGTTATTATTTCTGTACGAACTGCCTCTTAATTATGTTAATCTTTATATACTACTTTAGGTTCCTAAGAGTATGGCTAGAGAAGCCACTAAATTAGCAATAGAAGCTGGCTTTCGTCATATTGACTCTGCATATTTGTACCAGAATGAAAAGGAGATTGGACTGGCCATCCAAAGTAAGATTGCAGATGGTACTGTGAAGAGGGAAGATATATTTTATACTTCAAAGGTACTGTGTATATGGTATGTTTGTGTGCATACTTTTAATTTGACTGTATGGAGATGACAATTATATGATTTGATCAGTAGGTGTGGTGAATTGTGCTTACTAGTACAACTTTTATTGACACATGTTAATGGTTTTATCATCATTGGGCCATATAAATTTATGATTAATATAAAGTTATTTACTCTTCTGCATCTCAGATTATAATAGTATGATCTACTATGGACCATAAAATCAGTCAAAATTGTGATTGGATTATGGCTTTCCTTATCTCTCAGCTGATTTTCTTTTCTTTTTTTTAAGCCATTTAATTTTTTTTAAAGATTTTTTTTATTTGAAAGATAGACTTACAGAGAGAGGTAGATCCAGAGAGAAAGAGAGAGGTCTTTCATGCACTGGTTCACTCCTCAAATGACTTCAACTGCCAGAGATGAGCTGATCCGAAGCCAGTAGTCAGGAGCTTCTTTTGGGTCTCCTGTGTGGGCACAGGGGCCAAGGACTTGGGCCATCTTCTACTGCTTTACCAGGCCATATCAGAGAACTGAGTCAGAAGTGGAGCAGCCAGGACTCTAACCATATGGGATGCTGGTGCTGCAGGCTGGGGATTTACCCCACTGTGTCAAGGTGCCAGCCTCCAAGCTGATTTTCTAAAACTTCTTAACATTGTGAATTCCAATTTTCAATTTGGACAATAAGAGAAAATAGGAACCAGTTTTATGGTGCAGTATGTTAAGCTGCGCCTGCAACACTGGCATCACTTATGAGAGTGCTGGCTCAAGTCTTGGTTGTTCCACTGCTGATTCAGCTTCCTGATCATTTGTTGGGAAAGGCACAAATGAAGGATCAAGTAAATGTGTTTCTGTCACCCATGTAGGAGACCAGGATGGAGTTCCTGGCTCCTAGCTTTGGCCTGGCCCAAACAAGCTATTGTGGTCATTTAGGGAAAGAGAACATCTTATTGTCCTTGCCTGTCACTCTGCCTTTCAAATATTTAGAAGAAGAGAAATTAATATAGGAAAGTCCTTTAGGCATTTAATAAGACATGGCTAATGCATCTTGAATAGTGTGAAGCACATATTAACACCTTCTAAATATTTTCTTTCAGTTATGTATGACAAAGACATACTAATTCTTCCCTTTTGAATTGATGAGAGGATTAGACTAAGCTTATGGACTATTCTGTAAACTAAAATATAACTCTGTTAATAGTCATTATTACTATTGATAGAAAATTTTATGTTTTAAGTCATTTCCTTACCATTTCAGTAGATATACTAATTTATATCCATCATATAAAAACGTTTACAGTAGTTATCCTTATACATAGTTTTGCTCTTGGTGATTTCAATTATCCCTGGTATAGAAGAAGAAGAAAAGTCAGTAGAACAATAAGATACTGAGAGAGAGATATCACATCCAAATAAGTTTTATTAGAATATATTATTATGGGGCCGGCACCGTGACTCACTTGGTTAATCCTCCGCCTGCGGCACCAGCATCCCATATGGGCACCCGGTTCTAGTCCCAGTTGCTCCTCTTCCAGTCCAGCTCTCTGCTGTGGCCCGGGAGGGTAGTGGAGGATGGCCCAAGTGCTTGGGCCCCTGCACCAGAATGGGAGACCAGGAGGAAGCACCTGGCACCTGGCTTCAGATCGGCGCAGCGTAGTGGCCATTTGGGGAGTGAACCAATGGAAGGAAGACCTTTCTCTCTGTCTCTCTCTCTTACCATCTATAACTCTGCCTGTCAAATAAATTAAAAAAATTATAATTGTTTTATTTTCGATTCTTATTTGTGCCTAGTTTAAATTTTACTTTATCTAAAGCATGTATGTATGGTTCAAAACTGTAGTACATAGGCATTCAGTGTGTTTTTAAGTGTCCAGTGGGGATTTTGGAACATATCTCCCATGGATAACGGGGTACTTTTGTAAGTGGGTAGGTTATTTGAAAAGAAACACAAGAAGAGGAGTGTTTTTTTTTCCACAGGCAGAGTTAGACATTGAGAGAGAGAGAGAGAGAGAGAGAGAGAGAGAGAGAAAGGTCTTCCTTCCTTTGGTTCACCCCCCAAATGGCCACTACGGTTGGCATGCTACAGAGATCCAAAGCCAGGAGCCATGTGCTTCCTCCTGGTCTCCCATGTGGGTGCAGGGCCCAAGCACTTGAGCCATTGAAGAGGAGTGTTTTTTTATAACTTGTATTACTCATGGTCAATTACTAGAAAAATGTCTCTCTGCTAGGTGATACAAATCAACCAGGCTGACTATTTATTCCAAATTCTATTCTTTAACTTCTTCAGCTTTGGTGTACTTTCCATCTACCAGAGATGGTCCAACCGACCTTGGAAAGGTGCCTGAAAGAAGTACAGTTGGACTATGTTGACCTATATCTTATTCATTTCCCAACACCTTTGAAGGTATGCAATTTGTATGCTCCAAATAGTTCAGTCGTAATGTCAGCATGACCCTCCTTCACATGGACAGTTGAATTAAAATTTGTTTTTTGGAGTATGGAGAGATTACTGCCCAGGAGCAGAATCCTAAAGAGTAATTCTTGATTCCATTTATTTAGCAATTTTGAATTCTTTATTCCCTACTCTATGACTTCAAGAAAGTTTGCAATAACCTTGAAGTCTTTGTGTCAAAAATTTGAGAAAATAATAGCCTTGACACATACTGGTTATGGCTCCGTAGTCTCTTAGGCATGTTCACAGACAAAGAGCTGTGTGAAGCTGTGAACAACAAACCAGCACACAGGGTGCACAGAGGGGCTCCATCATCTCTCGTCATTTTAAGCTGACAATTTTGATGGTTCTCAGTCTATGTGTGTCTGTAACTAGCAGCCTTAAGGGACTCAAGAAACCTTGTTTCTCCTGTTGATTATCCTCATGATAGAGTTATGTAGATGGCACTTAGTCGTTAGTAACTGATGTCTGACATAAAGCTAAAGAAAAACCTCAAGTTAATTTACACTAAAGGGCTTAGTGCATTGTGTAATTTGAAAGCCTTAAGAATTTGAAATAGCCTTTAAAAATATTTCTTTTTATCTGTTCATTACTTCTGCATCACAAGTTTGATTTGATTTTTTTTCACATATTTTATCATGTATGGAAAATATTTACCCCACAGGCAGTTTGAGGTTCATGTTCTGTAATTCTTGAGACTTTTTCTGGCTTTCTAACATCCAAATTTATCTTGAAAAGGGCTTTGATTGACTTCACGTTGTTCACTTGTATGTTCTTGTACTACCTCCTATATGCTGAGGGGGATAAGAAACTTTGCTTGCCTGGGTCATGACTACAATTGATTACTGCTGGATATCAAGACTGTGTAATTATTGCTTTTTACAATGAAAAAGTTTCATTTGTCTGGAGGAAACTATGGTTTAGGGACAGACAAAGTAATATCTGAAGCCATCAAATTAAAGGAAGGTTATTTTCTTTTTTTAAGATTTATTTTTTTTATTTTAAAGTCAGAGTTACACAGAGAGAAGGGAGGCAGAGAGTGAGAGAGAGAGAGAGAGGTCTTATTTTCAAAAAGACATATTACAACTCCATATGCAAAATATTTTACAAATATCAGTAGCTAGCATGTTGTAGTACCTGCCTCAGGAAAGTTCAATATCTAGATCCTAGATGTACCTGGTAGTGTGATTAACTGTGAATGCATGAACTCAATCTCATCATTAAAGTGACTATTTTGAATCCAGCCAGGAGAGGAGACTATACCACGTGATGAACATGGAAACCTGTTATATGACACAGTGGATATTTGTGACACCTGGGAGGTGAGTGCTTGGGGAAGACAACACAGAAGAGAAAGCCTGGGGAAACAGAATCGTGTAACATGTGCACCTGTAAGAGTGGGTAATGCTCTGCTGGATTTATGACAAAGGCTATTTTGTTGTGGCAGTGGAGAGGAATGCATTTCTGCTGTGTATCATAGAGAAAAAGGAAAATCAGAAGCAATAGGGGAAGCTGTGTGCCTCCATTAGGAATAATTATGCTTTTTTTCATAAACAGATCCAGGACATCTTTTTCCATCATTATCATCTTTATAAATATAACTAGGTTTTTTTTCAGGACAATCATTGCCACTGAACTTCATTGTCATTCCTGACAATGCTCCTTTTAACAGTCTATTTTAAATTTTTGCTGATCTATAGCCATCTACACAAATTATTCTTACCTGGCTTCTCCCCAGGCTATGGAGAAGTGCAAGGATGCAGGACTGGCCAAGTCCATCGGGGTGTCCAATTTCAACCGCAGGCAGTTGGAGATGATTCTGAACAAGCCAGGGCTCAAGTACAAGCCTGTCTGCAACCAGGTGAGCATTTTCAGTCTCCTTTCCTATTGATTTTCTTTTCTTTTTTTTAAAGATTTATTTTATTTATTTGAAAGTCAGAGTTACAGAGAGTAGAGACAGAGAGATCTTCCATCCACTGGTTCACTCCCCAGATGGCTGCAATGGTCAGTGCTGCGGCAATCTGAAGCCAGGAGCCAGGAGCTTCTTCCAGGTTTCCCACGTGGGTGCAGGGGCCCAAGGACTTGGGCCATCTTCTACTGCTATCCCAGGCCACAGCAGAAAGCTGGATCAAACGAGGAGCAGCCAGGACTAGAACCGGTGCCCATATGGGATGCTGGCGCTTCAGGCCAGGGCTTTCACTCTCTGTGCCAAAGCGCCGGCCTCTCCTACTGCTTTTCATTCCATCCTTTCTGTACTACAGTCAGATGTCCATTTGTCCTCTTCTTCTATTTGTCTTATCTTTGAGGGACTGCTGATTCTGAGAACAGAACCTCTATGCAGGATGGAATGAAGGGTTCTTATTCTATCTGTGTTGGTAAAATGTTAGGGAAATGGAGAGAGACCTTAGTGCTGAATTTTGTTTAAAAATCTGGAGAGGTAAGTATGATCAACAAAAACTGTAGTCATTTATAAAACTTCAGGAAAAGTTAGAAATACCCCTGAGGTATGATGAATGATCAAAATCTAAATGGATGAAGGTCATATGAAGGGAACTGTGTATAGGAAAGACTAGATGGTACATAACCATAAAGAGAAAACAGGAGAAACACAGGGTATGTGTGGTGCCCAGATGGATGTGTCTTTCATCTTAGTATCTATTTCCACATGTATTTTATTTAAAAAGATTTATTTAGTTATTTGAAATCAGAGTTACACAGAGAGAGGAGGGGAGAGAGAGAGAGAGAGAGAGAGAGAGAGAGAGAAAGAGAGAGGTCCTCCATCAGATGGTTCACTCTCCTATTGACTGCAACAGCTGGAGCCGTGCTGATCCGAAGCCAGGAGCCAGGAGTTTCTTCTGGGTCTCCCGCGTGGGTGCAGGGGCCCAAGGACTTGGACCATCTTCTACTGCTTTCCCAGGCCATAGCAGAGAGCTAGATTGGAAGTGGAGAAGCCAGGTCTCGAACAGGTGTCCACATGGGATGCCGGCACTTCAGGCCAAGGTGTTAACCCGCTGTGCCACAGCACTGGCCCCTTTTCACATATCTTGATCAGAGGAAAGATAGAGGAAAATTTAACTGCAGATGCTGAGAGTCATACCGTTCAGAGGTAGGAAGCTATTTACTGATAGAGGTAGTAATAGTAAATGAAATCTAAACTCAGAAAATCTTAGGAAAACTTGAGATAACTCCGTGTCTGATAGCACACAAGTCTGCACCTTCTCTACGTTTTTTGCCATCAAATCAACTGTTTAAACACACCTATTCTGTGGCTGGTTCCGTACTGTAACTTACCTTCAAACAAGTTGGAATCATAGAGTAAGAATCCTCATTTTGAGAATATAGCTTACAAAATTCAAGAATTTGTTATAAAATTATTCAGTACCATGATTTTTTTCTTTCTTTTTTCTTTTTTTGACAGGCAGAGTTAGAGAGTGAGATAGAGAGAGACAGAGAGAAAGGCCTTCCTTTTTCTGTTGGTTCACCCCCCAAGTGGCTGCTATGGCTGGTGCATTGTGGCCGGCTGGTGAGCTCTTCCGATCCGAAGCCAGGGCCAGGTGCTTCTCCTGGTCTCCCATGCGGTTGCAGGTCCCAACGACCTGGGCCATCCTCCACTGCACTCCCTGGGCCATAGCAGAGAGCTGGACTGGAAGAGGAGCAACCAGGACAGAATCCGGCGCCCCGACCGGGACTAGAACTCTGGGTGCCGGCGCTGCAGGCAGAGGATTAGCCTAGTGAGCCACGTGCTGGCCCAGTACCATGATTTTTAAACATACATCCTGAAATGAATATAGTTTTACTATTGATTTTAGCACATTTATTGTGACAATTTTGAAACATTTAGAACATTTGGAAGAATCATAGTGAAAATCCGATTTTCCACTTCTCCAAAATTGTTGACATTTTGCTGTGTTAACAAATGTAGGTTAATGTATGCATATATATGTGTAAACTTGTGTGATATTGTGCTGACCCTTTTCAAGGAAAGTTGAAGACAAGACTATTTGTCACTATTGATCTTAGAAAGCATCTCTTTTGAATGAATATATAATCCCATATTCAATCTAAGGATGAGCACAGTTGTTTGCTCAGGTCAATATATATCTAGTTCTTATTCATACTCCCTATAGTTCTCATATTTCCTGTTGTTTTCTAAAAATGTCTTGAGTACACAAATTTCCTAATCAGAGTACAATTATGGATCACCCATAGTTTTTTATTTTTATATCTGTACAACTCTTTTAACCTAGAATTATTAACAATCTTTTCTTCCCCATTGTACACAGAGTCTGTCAAATATTGTGTACTTCTCAGATTGCTATATTCCAATGGTAGATAATGTGTTTCTCTATTCCAACTATCTATCAATTGGAAGTTGGGATGTTAAGGCTTTATTATTTTAAAGTTAAACTTTGCCAACAAGAAAATGTCTTTAGTATGCTGCCTCTCAAATTGTATTCTAATTGGAAATGAGTAATATTGTCCCATTGTTAGTGATATTGGTTATTACTACTTGGCTAGGCTAGTGATAGCCTGATATGTTTTCTGTAAACACATCTTCTACCCAATATCAATTACTAGTAATTTGTTGAGTGATAATTTTCAGGAAAAGAAGCTACATTCCATAGTAATTTTCATGTTGTTTTGTAGCTATTAATAATTTTTGTCAATTAGTTATTCCACTGGAATTTGTAAATAGATATTTTCATTTGTAATGGTTATTTTTACTAATCAAACCTGAACATTTATAGTAAAAAGAAAATCAGACTTCAAATACAGATAAATTATAATTATTCTTGTGAAGCTGGGTAAACCTTAATATTTTGCGAACATTCTTAGAAAGGACCTACTATAAGGATTACTATTAGCAGGGACAAATATTCTTTCTCTGCCTCTATCTTTTTGTTTAATCATTGCTATCAACTCACAAATTTTTATTTACTATAGTTATTAGAATTAATTTTATTCATTATTCCTTTTTTTAACATTTTTATTTATTTATTTATTTATGTATTTATTTTTTGAAAGGTAGAGTTACAGACAATGAGAGGAAGAGACAGAGAGAGAGGTCTTCTCTCTGCTGGTTCTCTCCCCAAATGGCTGCAATGGCCAGAGCTACACTGATCTGAATCCAGGAGTCAGGTGTTTCTTCCTGGTCTCCCACGTGGGTGCAGGGGCCCAAACACTTGGGCCATCTTCTACTGCTTTCCCAGGCCATTGCAGAGAGCTGGATTGGCAGGGGATCAGCCAGGACCAGAACCTGGACGCCCACATAGGATGCCTGCACCACAGGCGGAGGATTAACCTACTGAGCCAGGGTGCCAGCCCCCATTATTCCTTTTGTTGCAGAGATCTATCTGGTAGTCAGCAATGAGCTTTCTGCAAAACAGGTTCTTTTGTCATTCTGACTTGCCCTCATGAGCCTTTGACAAAGTGCTTGCTTTTTGACAAAATTTGAAATGCAAAGCTCATAGACTTCATTCTTCATCCAAGATCTAATCATATCTCCATATAGTTGAAAATGGTATTTAGCAAAATCAATCCCATCTATAGGATTGCATCTTGTTATTTTTTATTTTTATTTTTAGACCTTTCAGAAGACAGATTTTAAATTTATTATTTTTATATTTTGTTATTTGATGTTGACATTTTCAGTTTAAATTTCAAGCTATGCAACTTTTTAAAATTCAGCTCTTTTACTTTTCACATTTGTCTTTCATATTGACACTAGTATTCCTGTAATCTGATTTTTTCTATCTTGTCCAACTACAGGTGGAATGTCATCCTTATCTCAACCAGAGCAAAATGTTGAATTTCTGCAAATCAAATAATATAGCTCTTGTGGCCTATTTTGCTTTGGGAGCCCAACGAGATACATGGTAAAGAGGACTAATACAAGCTTCCCTAAAGCTCCATTATTCACACCATACTTGGGTTACTGGAGTTAATTTTCCTTAGTTCAGGGAAAGGAAAAAAATTGCATGATACATATGCTGCTAGTCCAGGACCACATTTGAGAAGTTGGACACTGTATTCTGTGTTCAAAGCCTCCTAACACAGTGAATGCTCAGCTTCATGAGTCTGGCATTCTGGTTTTCCTTCCAGGATGGACCAGAGTGCTCCAGTTCTTCTGGAAGATCCAGTTCTTTGTGCCTTGGCAAAAAAGTATAAGCGATCTCCAGCCCAGATTGCCCTTCGCTACCAGCTACAGCGTGGAGTTGTTGTCTTGGCCAAGAGTTTCAACGAGAAGCGAATCAAAGAGAACATTCAGGTGATGAGAGGGGCTGTGGGCATCAGGGCTCCTGCAGTCTCCTAAACGTGTGCTTCTTTGCAGGTTCTCGGCTATCTTTCTTTAAGTTGATATCCCTATTGTTTCTTTTGCCTGTAAGATTTGTGTCTGTCTATTTGTAAGCATTTTCTCTACTCCACAGCTGGAAAGCTACCATGGCTGGATAGAATTAGGATGGGAGAGAAAACAGACATTTGGATTTCAGCATTAAATTGGCTCTGCAGCCCTGTGGAAGCTACATCTCCTTACGTCATTTTCTGAAATGGGGCAGTTGGATTGGATGATTTTCTGCCTGTAAATACCTATGGTTTTACTTTGGATTTCTTTAAATACTCATATAGTTGAATGTCTATATATTTATTCAGTTCACTCTTCTATTTTGTAAAATGCCTATTCAGATATTTTTCCTTTTTTATCTGAGATTGTCCACCTTTTTATGTATTTATTTATTTGAGAGGTAGAGTTACAGACAATGAGAGGGAGATACATGGAGAAAGGTCTTCCTTCTGTTGGTTCACTCTCCAAATGGCTACAATGGCCGGAGCTGCGCCGATCTGAAGCCAGGAGCCAGGTGCCTCTTCCAGGTCTCCCATTCAGGTGCAGAGGCCCAAGGACTTGAGCCATCTTCTACTGCTTTCCCAGACCATAGCAGAGAGCTGGATTGGAAGAGGAGCAGCCGGGACTAGAACTGGTGTCTATATGGGATGCTGGCGCCACAGGTGGAGGATTAACCTACAGTGCCACGGTGCCGGCCTCTGTCTATTTTTTAAAAAGATTTATTTATTTATTTATAAGGCAGAGGGAGAATCAGAAAGGGAAAAAATGGGCAGAGAGAGAGAGAGAGAGAGAGAGAGAGAGAGAGAGATCTTCCATCACTGCAATGCTTCCAAATAGCTGCAATGGCCTAGTCTCTGCCAGGCTTAAGTCAGGAGCCAGGAACTACATACAGATCTCACACGTAGGTGATAGGGACTCAAGTATTTGGGCCATTTTCAGCTGCCTCTGCAGGTTTGTTAATAGGAAGCTTGATTGGAAGTGAAGCAACTGGGACTCAAATTTGCACTCTGATAATGGGAAGTGGTTGTCACAGGTGGTAGTATAACATGCTTGTCCACAAAACTTGCCTCTTGTGTTTGTCTTTTTATTTGTGTATTGGATACCATTATGGAATCATTACTCATAGCTGTGTATCAAATCATCCACAACACTGAGGTTTAATGACAAGATGATTTATTAAGTTTATAATTGACAATTGCCTAGTACTCAGCTGGATTTTTTTTTTTTGTTGCTTTTCTGTCATGTACTTGCAGTCAATGTTTATGCATGCAGGATAATGAGGCAGTTCAACTCCAAGATATTGATTGATCTGTTGTCTCAGGTACCTCAGCTTTGCTCCATGTAGATTTTTATTCTGCAGCCAGTACTTCAGGCTTTACCTTATAATGTGACACAACCTCACATCATAGAGAATACTTGCAAAGCATTCTCATATATAGATTCAGAACTAACATACTACTGCTTCTGCCAAATTCTATCAGCCAATGCAAGTTGTGGACTGAAACAGACTTAACAGACATGGAAACAGATGTAATCTCTTATTGCAGTGAAGTTCCAATTCACATAACAAAGAGTGTAGAGACAGGGAGAAGTGAAATGTTGATAGGCATTTTGATAATCAATCTACCACATGTTTATATTCTGAATATATAACCTTTTTAAATTCATAAATATTTACTAAAATATGGCTCCCAAATTGTAAGCTATTCTTTCTTCCTCTTTATGGCATATTTTCATGAATAATAGTCCCTACACTCAAAGCCATTACATTTTCATGCCTTTTGTTTGTGGTTGATGAATATCATGTCTTTTCCTATATTGAAAACAAGTAACCTACTGCATTATCTAATAAAACTATTAGTCTTGCCTTCCAAATTTGGTTTTTATTTCAACCAAGAGTCTCTATTAGTCTATGAGATAGGAATTCAATGTAAATATGTGAATTTATATTTTTAAATGGACAACAAAACGTCTAGTTATTAAGTACACTTCTGGCCTTTTTACTTTCTTCAAATGAATTATTTACCTTTCCATACTGTCTTAATTATGTTCAAAATGAGAGTTCATGTCTAGAATGATAAGATTTTCCTAACTCCTCTTATTTTTATTGTTAAATATTTTTATCAAAAGATAGAGAAAGAGAGAGAGAGAAAAAGAGAGTGAGAAATCCCCCATTCACTTGTTCACTCCCTAAATGCACAACATCTGGGCTGGGCCAGGCTGAGTTCAGGAGTCAGAAGCACAATGCACATCTCCCACATGAGTTGTAGGATTTGCCTACTTGAGTCATTATCTGCTTTTTCCTCACATGTGCCATTAGCAAGAAGCTGGAAAAGGGTGCAGTACTAGGATTTGAACGCAGGCTAATTTCCACCTCTGTAACTCCTCCTAGATAAAAATGTCATGGTTACTGTTGACTATTCTGTTGTATAAAATTTGGAATCATCTTACAAATTCCATAAAAGAGTAAGTTTATTTTAAGGTTTATTTGTTTATTTGAAAGGCAAAGTTACAGAGAGGCAGAGAGAGAGAGAGAGAGAGAGAGAGAGAGGTTTTCCAACCTCTGGTTCATTCCTTAAATGGCCACAACAGCCAGAGCGGGGCTGATCCGCAACCAGGAGCCTGGAGCGTCTTCTGAGTCTTGCACATGGATGCAGGGGCCCAGGGACTTGGGCCATCATCCATTTCTTTCCCAGGCACATTAGCAGGGAGCTGGATTGAAAGTGAAGAATCTGGAACAAAAACCAATGCCTGTATGGAATGCCAGCACTGAAGGCAGTGACTTTACTCATTAGGCCATAGTGCCAGCCCCTAGAGTAAGTTTTTAAGTGTTTGAGATTGCACCAAAACTCACAGCAAATTTGTAGAGAACTTTTTTTTAAAGAATTATTTATTTATTTAGAAAGTCAGAGTTACATAGAGAGAAAGGGAGAAGTAGAGAGAGAGAGAGATTCCCATATACTGGTTCACTCCCCAGGTGGCCACAATGGCCAACGCTGGGCAGGCTGAAGCCAGAAGCCAGGATTCAGGAGCCTCTTTCTGGTCTCCCACATGGGTGTCACAGGCCCAGACACTTGGGCTATCTTCCACTACTTTTCCCAGCTGGATTGGGAGTGGAGTTGCTGAGACATGAACCAACACCCATATAGGATGCCAGCATTGCAGGTAGCAGTTTTTTTTTTTTTTTTCCAAAAAACCTTTCATTTAAGGAATACAAACTTCATATATTTCATAATTACAACTTAAGGAACATAGTGATTCTTCCCGCTGTACCTCCCTCCCACCCACTCTCCCACCTCTCTTCCTTTTCCCTCTCCTATTTCCATTCTTATTTTTTACTAAGATCTATTTTCAGTTAACTTTATGCACATGATTAAATCAATGTTAAGTAAAGAGTTCAACAAATAGCATAAAAAATATTTCTCAACAGATGAGACAAGAGCTGTTCAAAGTCTTTGCTTCTCAAAGTGTCAATTTCATGACTATAGATTGCATTTTAGGTTCTTTACAAGTTATCACAGGCCAGGGAGAACATATGTTATTTGTCCTTTGGGAAAGGCAGCAGTTTTCTGTGCTACACTGCAATACCACCTCTGAGAACTGACTTTTTTTTTTTTAAGATTTTTCATTTATTTATTTGAGAGGTAGAGCTGCAGACAGTGAGAGGGAAAGACAGAGAGAAAGGTCTTCTGTTCACTGGTTCACTCCCCAAATGGCCGCAACAGCTAGAGCTGCACTGATCCAAAGCCAGGAACCAGGAGCTTCTTCCCAGTCTCCCACATGGGTGCAAGGTCCCAAGGACTTGGGCCATCTTCCCCTGCTTTCCCAGGCCATAGCAGAGATCTGGTTGGGAAGAGGAGCAGCCGGGACTAGAACTGGTGCCCATATGGGATGCTAGCGCTGCAGGTGAAGGATTAACCTACTGCGCCATAGCACCGGCCCCTGACTTCTTGATAATATTAGGATTTCTTTTTGCCTTTTTTTAAAAAATATTTATTTATTTATTTATTTATTTTTAACTTTTATTTAATGCATATAAATTTCCAAAGTACGACTTATGGATTACAACGGCTTTCCCCTCATAACGTCCCTCCCACCCACAACCCTCCCCTTTCCCACTCCCTCTCCCCTTCCATTCACATCAAGATTCATTTTCGATTATCTTAATATACAGAAGATCAGCTTAGTATACATTAAGTATGGATTTCAACAGTTTGCTCCCACACAGAAACATAAAGTGAAAAATAATAGATGATTTTTTTAAATGATGATGAAATCAGAGCAGACCTATTGTCATGTTTAATCCCAGTGAGAGTCAAGTTGGGAATTGATAATTTCTTTTTTTTTTTTTTTTTTTTTACAGAGGATCAGTTTAGTATGCATTAAGTAAGGATTTCAACAGTTTGCACCCCCATAGAAACACAAAGTGAAATATATTGTTTGAGTACTCGTTATAGCATTAAATCTCAATGTACAGCACATTAAGGATAGAGATCCTACATGAGGAGTAAGTGCACAGTGACTCCTGTTGTTGACTTTACCAATTGACACTCCTGTCTATGGCATCAGTAATCTCCCTATGCTCCAGTCATGAGTTTCCAAGGCTATGGAAGCCCTCTGAGTTCTCCAACTCTTATCTTGTTTAGACAAGCTCATAGTCAAAGTGGAGGTTCTCTCCTCCCTTCAGAGAAAGGTACCTCCTTCTTTGATGGCCTGTTCTTTCCACTGGGATCTCACTCGCAGAGATCTTTTGCCAGAGTGTCTTGGCTTTCCATGCCTGAAATAATCTCATGAGCTTTTCAGCCAGCTCCGAATGTCTTTAGGGCTGATTCTGAGGCCAGAGTGCTATTTAGGACATCTGCCATTCTATGAGTCTGCTGAGTATCTCACTTCCCATGTTGGATCACTCTCCCCTTTATTTACTCCATCAGTTAGCGTTAGCAGGTACTAGACTTGTCTATGTGCTCCCTTTGACTCCCAGTCCCTTCACCATGACCAACTGTGAACTGAAACTGATCACCTGGAACAGTGAGATGGCATTGGTACATGCCACCTCGATGGGATTGAATTGGAATCCCCTGGTATGCTTCCAACTCCACCACTTGGGGCAAGTCAGCCTGAGCATGTCCCAAATTATACATCTCTTCCCTCTCCCATTCCCACCACCATGTTCAACAGGGATCACATTTCAGTTAATTTTCAACACTTAAGAATAACTGTGCATCAATTACAGATCTAAACCAGTCATATTAAGTAGAACAGATAAAAAAACTACTAAGAGGGATAATGTATTTAAAAGTCGTGCTTACAGAGAGTGAGGGAGAGACAGAGGAAGAAATCTTCCATCCACTGTTTCACTTGCCAGATGGCCACAATGGCCGGGGCTGGCCAGCCCCAAGCCAGGACTCAGAAGTCTCATCTGGCTCTGCCCCGAGTGTGGCAAGGAACCAAACACTTGGGCCATCTTTGCTGCTTTTCTCAGTATGTTAACAGGGAGCTGGATCCGAATGGAGCATCTAGGGCCTGAACTGGTACCCATGTGGGATGCTGGTGTTACAGGCAGTGATTTTACCTCCTCCTCCACAACGTCAGCCCTTAATATTGGGATTTCTAACCCCTGATCATAAAATGATTTTCCAATTATTTAGATGGTGTTTTAACATATTTCGATAAACTTATTTTCCATATTTATTCATAGAAAATGATAATTTTGTTAATCTCTGATAACTTTTCCTTTTTGTTCTGAGAATGTAAAACTATATAGACAGGTCCAAAGAATAATTTGCTGATATGTTTTACTTAGATTCATCAAATGTTCAATTTTTTTCAACTTTTATTTAATAAATATAAATTTCCATAGTACAACTTTTGAATTATAGCAGCTTTTTCCCCCATAACCTCCCTCCCACCTGCAACCACCCCATCTCCCACTCCCTCTCCCATCCCATTCTTCATCAAGTGTTAAGTTTCTCAATTCTCCCTCCCTCATTATTATGGACTTGTGGTCAGTTTGGCATAGTGTATTTATTACCGATTAGTGATAATCTCTTGATGTCTAATGTGTCCCTAATATAAGCAGTAAAAGCTTCAAGCAAGTTCCTGTTTCTTCCTTAACATGACATGATTGGTGTTTTGACAATTTCTATTTTAAATTAAGTTGATACATACGTCATATAAGTTGTTCAATGTTGGAATATGAAAATCTAACTATGTCCATTCAAGTTGTTAAATTACACATTTCAAAAATTTGTCTCTGGATTCTTCTGAATTCTCTAAGTACATGAGGCTATCATGTTTGAATATTGTCACCTATGTTCTTCTCAAGCTTCTTTTGAGGTCTCCTTTATTATTATTTTTCACCTCATTTTCACTAACAACTTAACTGCTTTGCTTGATGTCTTTAATAACTTCTGGAAATTTTTCAGAGATTTTGAATATTGCCTCTGTATCACTCAGTGTGTTTCACTTGAAATTTCTAGAATGATAAATATTAATTCTAAACATAATAGAAAATTTCTACTTCTATAATAGGTTTTTGATTTCCAGTTGACTTCAGAGGACATGAAAACCATAGATGGCCTAAACAGAAATTTGCGATACAATGCTGGTTCTTGGTAAGTAACTTAGTGCACACATTATCTTACTTTATTTTCTAAAGAGGAGAATGGAAAGGGTATTAAAAGTTACTTCTATGTCAGAAAGACAGGGGCTATTTTGAGTCAAGAATGAGGCAGGTGCTTTCTGGATTTGTCCCAGATTCTCTCCAGAGCTCTGCTCGCTGTTATAGCAAGTTGATGAGTAGCCTAGGGTCTATGTGGGTTTCTACATATTTGCCTCAGGATTTCTCACTCCGTGAGAAATATCTTTCTAGGCAATATCATTACAAAATCTATACTTTCATGTGGCTCTTTCATAGCTACGAATAACTAGTTGTTATATAACTGTATGTATTGCCAATGTAGCTTAATTAAAGGCTTCTAAAAGGGAGTTTGCATTCTCTTCTTCTCCCAAATTTGTGAATTGTTTATCAAGTTAAAGTTATCTTCATCAATCCTGAGTTCCATACCATAAGTTCCATATGAGATCATGCATTAGATCTCATAAATTTAATATATTTAATGTTTAATTTCAAATTTCTCCCTTCTTTTTCCCTGTTTCATTGTTCAGGACATAAATAAAATTCTTGCCTATAGAAAGGCTGACCTTCATAAGGTTAACATATCTTTTGTTTTTGATGTTTGGAAATATGGAAAACTCAACTGAAAGGATGAAGTTTTAGAGGAGAAAGATTTAAAAGCAAGGACAGAATTTGAAGAAAGGCTCCATTGCTGGAGATAATTACAGTGAACCAAAAGATCTTTATTCTTTCTTCATGCTCTGCTTCTAAGATTATAGAATATGAGAAAGGGCATATAAATGAGAGTAAACAAAGAATATATATTCTTCTGCCTGTGGGAATTTGAATTCACAATAGACATAAATCTGAAAATATGATGATGTATGCAAAGAGATTAGCAAAATTCATACTTGTATGTGCTCAAAATTGGTAGAGATGATGTTTTCATTGTTAATATTTTTATTAGTATAGAGAAAATGAATAATAAAATCAGGACAAAATGCAAAGATAGAGAATGTGGTAAGTAATGAGTAATTCTTACTATCAAATATATTAACAATAAGTATTTTTATAATTTTATATTTTATTTATGGCTTAAGTTTATAGATCTTCATATTATGTAGTTAACATGGTCATGGGACTCTGTCTTATAAACGTTATTCTTCTTGTTTCTGAAAATAACACTGCATGGTGAGTGTGATGGATAGTACATAAAGAAATGATGAAGTAAGCAGGAAGTGAAATTGCTAGTCATAACCTGTATACTTTTTTTTTTTTTTTGACAGGCAGAGTGGATAGTGAGAGAGACAGACAGAGAGAAAGGTCTTCCTTTGCCGTTGGTTCACCCTCCAATGGCCACCACAGCTGGTGCGCTGTGGCTGGCGTACCGCGCTGATCCTAAGGAAGGAGCCAGGTGCTTCTCCTGGTCTCCCATGGGGTTCAGGGCCCAAGCACTTGGGCCATCCTCCACTGCCTTCCCAGGCCACAGCAGAGAGCTGGCCTGGAAGAGGGGCAACCGGGACGGAATCTGGAGCCCCGACCGGGACTAGAACCCGGTGTGCCGGCGCCGCTAGGTGGAGGATTAGCCTATAGAGCCGCGGCGCCGGCGTAACCTGTATACTTTTTCATACTTTTCACTATTGGTGAATATCTGAATGACATTGTTCTATACCAGGAAGAATCAGTTTCTGTTTATATTGAGAATTTGAAGTAAAATAGAATGGAATATTGCTTTGTTTTGCTGACAAATGTAGGTAAGGGAAAGGAACATTCAAGTTTTACATTGTCCTCCATATTAAGTTCCAGAAAGGGAGTTTAATTTAATGATTTTAGTAAACATTTATTATAAAGTCGTGTTCACGGAAGTAAGGAAGGCAGATTGTATAATAAGGAAATTAAAAAAAAAACTTTCATTTTAATGGCAGTTCCATAGAAATCATTTCTTCCCTACATGTGGCATCATTAGCTCATATTATTCATTTTATTTTTCCTTTTAGTTTTGATGGACACCCAAACCATCCATTTTCTGATGAATATTAACCTGGAAGTGTTCATCCTGACTTTGACCAGGAGCTCTTCGGTGTGAATCATAACATGGGAGATGTCTCAGATGCTGGTGATTGGACAAATAATTTCCAGTTAATCTATGCTGCCTAGCAACTCAAATTCATATATGCATAGGCAAGAAGAAAAACCACTAAATTTTAGTCACTCTCTGAAATATAAAATAATATTGTTTTCTGTAAAGAATCTTACCTAGTGTTGACTCTGATAATTGTGTTTCTTTCTTACTCATCAGGGACAAACTCAATTTTCCCAGAAGTTTGGGAGAAAGGGGAAGGAGATAATAACAGCCATTTGATGGCATTTCTGGGTTGGGAGTAGGTATAGGTGTCAGCCGGTAGGGAAGTAGCAGTAAGCAGACATTTTTTTAGTCAGTTTCTCTAGTCCTTTGAGGAATTTGAAAACTCATTGCATAGAGCCTGAGAGGTGAGACAATGTTGCAGGGATGGCCAACAGTCCGTTTTCTCCCACATCTCAAGAATCAGAGCTTCAGAAACCTTGGGAATTAGGTATCCTTATGGGAGGGTTGGCAGAAGAAGTTGGGAGGGAACTATCCTGGAAGGATGGTCAAGAGTCAAATATGGAGGAGGTACAGGAGGATGGAGTTGAGTACCTCTATCCTTAGGAAATGTTGGGAACTGCTCTTTGGACAATTATGTCCTGCATATAAAGGGAGTTTTCCAAATACCTGATCTAAATGTCAGAGTTGAAGGTTGCACCTACTTCATTTATGTGTTTCCAGGAAATAGTAGAGATCTTAGATTGTAGTAGGGCAGCATACTAATGTGATTTGGATTATTATAATGAAATATCAGAAATGAGATAACTTCATAAAGGAGAGAGGTTTATTTAGCTCACAGTTCTAGAAGTTCAAATGCCAGATATTCAATTTTAGTTTACAATTGATCATAATGATAGGTCTAAGAATCAAAGAGATCACATAAACAAGACTAGTGTCTGCTAATAATATCTGATAGAATCAAGGAGAGAACGATCCAACATGGGAAGTGGGATACACAGCAGACTCATAGAATAGCAGATACCCTAAACAGCACTCTGGCCTCAGAATCAGTCCTTAAGGCATTTGGACCTGGCTGAAGAGCCCATGAGAATATTTTAGGCATGGAAAGCCAAGACACTCTGGCAAAAAAAAAAAATGACCTAAATGAAAGATCTCTGCAAGTGAGATCCCAGTGGAAAGAATGGGCCATCAAAGAAAGAGGTAACTTTCTCTGAAGGCAGGAGAGAACTTTCACTTTGACTATGACCTTGTCTAAATATGATCAGAGTCGGTGAACTCAAAAGGCTTCCATAGCGTTGGCAACTCATGACAAGAGCCTAGGGTGATTACGGACGCCATAAACAAGAGTGTCAATTTGCTAAGTCAACAACAGGAGTCACTGTGTACTTACTTCTCATGTAGGATCTCTGTCCTTAATGTGTTGTTCAATGTGAATTAATGCTATAACGAGTACTCAAACAGTATTTTTCACTTTGTGTTTCGGTGTGGGTGCAAAATGTTGAAATCTTTACTTAATTTAAACTAAATTGATCTTCTGTGTATAAAGATAATTGAAAATGAATCTTGATGTGAATGGAAGGGGAGAGGGAGTGGGAGATGGGAGAGATGCAGGTGAAGGGAGGTTTTTTTGGGGGGGGGAGCCATTGTAATCCATAAACTGTACTTCAGAAATTTATATTTATTAAATAAAAGTTAATAAAAAACCAAATACCAGATATTGTGATGGCCTTCTTGTTATATCACAAGGTAAGAGATAGAGAATAATCATGTAAATTTGGTTTCTCTTTCTTACACAGCCATGTTTATTCAATAATTAGGGCTCTGTCTTAATTATTTTTGTTAATCCAAATCACCTACCAAGGCCTCATCTCTAAACACCATACTTGGATTAAATTTCCATCCTCATATTACTTCACAATGGTGATTAAATTTTAACATATCAACCTTTGGGAAACTAAAACTCTGTCCACACCATAGCAGGTAGGAAACCAAAGAAACAATGGATTAATAAAGTTTATCTTAATATCAACTCCAGATTTATCAAATTTTGTTGTGTTTAAAAATGAATTTGGCACTGTGGCATAACGGTAAAGTTACTGACTGCAGTGCTGGCATCCCATATGGGCTCTGGTTCGAGTTCTGGCTGCTCTGCTTCCAATCCAGCTCTTTGCTATGGCCTGGGATAGCAGTAGAGGATGGCCCAAATCCTGAGACCTCTGCACTTGTGTGGGAGACCTGGAAGAAGCTCCTGGCTCCTGGCTTTGGATCGTCACAGCTCTGGCTGTTGGGGCCAATTGGGGAGTGAACCAACAGATGGAAGACCTGTCTCTCTCTCTGTCTCTCCTTCTCTCTCTGTGTAACTCTGAGTTTCAAATAAATAAATAAATCTTTAAAAAAGTGAATTAGAATTTTTTAAATCTGATAATACCTTCAAGTGTCTCAAACACAAAACCGGGCAGCACAAGAAGACCCTAAATCCACTAAATATTTGTGTTAATAATAAAATTGTTAGCAAAACATTGAATCAGTCAATTTTTCCAATATCTTTTCAAAGCAGAATATTGGAATAGGAATTTGGCCTGTTGATTTAGACACAGTTTAAATCCTTGTATCCCTTATCAGTATGATTCCTTTGAGTTAGATTCTTGGCTCTGGCTCCTGATTTTGGCTTCCTGGAAATGCAGAGCTTAGGAGGCAACAGGTGATGACTCAGTGGTTGGATCCCTCCACCATGTGTTGCAGACCCAGATTGAGTTCTCAGCTCCTTGCTTCAGTATAGTTGAGTTGTGGCCACTGCAGATACTCAGGAAGTGAACCACCAACAGGAGCCCTATCTGGCTATCAGTCTGTCCAACTGGCTCTTTAATTTAAAAAAGTGTATTTAAAATAGCAGTAGATTTTCAAAAAAAAAAGAATCAATATCATCAAAATGTCCATTCTCCCAAAAGCAATTTATAGATTCAATGCAATACCAATCAAAATACCGAAGACATTCTTCTCAGATCTGGAAAAAAGGATGCTAAAATTCATATGGAGACATGGGAGACCTCGAATAGCTAAAGCAATCCTGTACAACAAAAACAAAGCTGGAGGCATCACAATACCAGATTTCAGGACACACTACAGGGCAGTTGTTATCAAAACAGCATGGTACTGGTACAGAAACAGATGGATAGACCAATGGAACAGAACAGAAACACCAGAAATCAACCCAAACATCTACAGCCAACTTATATTTGATCAAGGATCTAAAGCCAATCCCTGGAGTATGGACAGTCTATTCAATAAATGGTGCTGGGAAAACTGGATTTCCACATGCAGAATCATGAAGTAAGACCCCTACCTTTCACCTTACACAAAAATCCACTCAACATGGATTAAAGACTTAAATCTACAACCTGACACCATCAAATTATTAGAGAGCATTGGAGAATGCCTTGAGGGCTGATTCTGAGGCCAGAGTGCTATTTAGTACATCTGCCATTCTATGAGTCTGTGTATCCCACTTCTCATGATGGATCGTTCTCTCCCTTTTTGATTCTATCAACTAGTATTAGCAGACACTAGACTTGTTTGTGTGATCCCTTTGACGCTTAGACCTATCAGTGTGATCAATTGTGAACAGAAATTGATCACTTGGACAAGTGAGATGGCATTGGTACATGCCACCTTGATGGGACTGTATTGGAATCCACTGGCTCGTTTCTAACTCCACCATTTGGGGCAAGCCCGATTGAGCATGTCCCAAATTGTACATCTCCTCCCTCTCTTATTCCCACTCTTATATTTAACAGGGATCACTTTTCAGTTAAAATTTAAACACCTAAGAATAATTGTGTGTTAATCACAGAGTTCAACCAATAGTACTAGAACAAAACAAAGAGAAAATACTAAAATGGATAAAGTACTACATTGTACATCAACCATCAGGACAAGAGCTGATAAAGTCACTGTTTATCATAGTGTCCATTTCACTTCAACAGATTTCCCCTTGGGTGCTCAGTTAGTTGTCACCGATCAGGGAGAACATATGATATTTGTCCCTTTGGGACTGGCTTAATTCACTCAGCATAATGTTTTAAAGATTCCTCCATCTTGTTGCAAATGACCGGATTTCATTGTTTTTGACTGTTGTATAGTATTCTATAGAGTACATATCCCATAATTTCTTTATCCAGTCTACTGTTGATGGGCATTTGGGTTGGTTCCAGGTCTTAGCTATTGTGAATTGAGCTGCAATAAACATTAAGGTGCAGACAGCTTGTTTGTTTGGCAATTTCATTTCCTTTGGGTAAATTCCAAGGAGTGGGATGGCTGGGTTGAATGGTAGGGTTATCTTCAGGTTTCTGAGGAATCTCCAGAATGACTTCCATAGTGGCTTAACCAGCTTGCATTCCCACCAACAGTGGGTTAGTGTCCCTTTTTCCCCACATCCTCTCCAGCATCTGTTGTTGGTACATTTCTGAGTGTGAGCCATTCTAACCGGGGTGAGGTGAAACCTCATTGTGGTTTTGATTTGCATTTCCCTGATTGCTAGTGATCTTGAAGATTTTTTCATGTGTCTGTTGGCCATTTGGATTTCCTCTTTTGAAAAATGTCTATTGAGGCCCTTGGCCCATCTCTTAAGTGGGTTGTTTGTTTTGACGTTGTGGAGTTTCTTGATTTCTTTGTAGATTCTGGTTATCAACCCTTTATCTGTTGCGTAGTTTACAAATATTTTTTCCCATTCTGTTGGTTGCCTTTTCACTCTCCTGACTGTTTCTTTTGCAGCACAGAAACTTCTCAATTTAATGCAATCCCAAATGTTTATTTTGGCTTTGACTGCCTGTGCTTCCGGGGTCTTTTCTAGGAAGTCTTTACCGGTACCTATATCTTGCAGGGTTTCTCCAATGCTCTCTAATAATTTGATGGTGTCGGGTCCTAGATTTAAGTCTTTAATCCATGTTGAGTGAATTTTTGTGTAAGGTGAAAGGTAGGGATCTTGCTTCATGATTCTGCACGTGGAAATCAAATTTTCCCAGCACCGTTTATTGAATAGACTGTCCTTACTCCAGGGATTGGTTTTAGATCCTTGATCAAATATAAGTTGTCTGGAGATGTTTGGATTGATTTCTAGATTTTCAAAACTTAATAACCTTAAAAACATTTTTAAACTAGGATGTAGAGTTATTTTTAGGAATACAATTTTAATGTTATTCAGCTAATCACAAGGAAGAAAATTTTCATTTCAGATTACTCTCTTCAAAAGTTGAGACAGTATTATAGGCTGCTAAGCAAAGAACTTGAAGACTGATAGCTGTTTAGGTATATTATACAATATTTAAACCTACAATTGTTTTTATTCTTTTTTAAAAGATTTATTGATTTATTTAAAACTTAGAGTTACACAC
Organism: Oryctolagus cuniculus; assembly: GCF_051225735.1. Lineage (NCBI taxonomy): Eukaryota > Metazoa > Chordata > Mammalia > Lagomorpha > Leporidae > Oryctolagus > Oryctolagus cuniculus. The sequence goes on along the minus strand of NC_142879.1, from coordinate 79,192,511 downwards.
ACACACACACACACACAGAGAGAGAGGAGAGAAAGAGAAAGAGAGAGAGAGAGAGAGAGAGAGAGGGAGAGAGAGAGATAGGTCTTCCATTGGCTGGTTCACTCCCCAGTTGGCCGCAATGGCCATAGCTGGGCCAATCCAAAGCCAGGATCCAGGAGCTTCTTCCAGGTCTCCCACATGGGTACAGGGGCCCAAAGACTTGGGCCATGTTCCACTGCTTTCCTAGGCCATAGCAGAGAGATAAGAAGTGGAGCAGCCAGGGCTCAAACTGGTGCCCGTATGAGATGCTGGCACTGCAGGTGGCAGTTTTACCTGCTATGCCACATCACAAGCCCCTATTTTCATTCTTGTGACTACAGTTATCCCATTGAAGAGGGTTTATCAAGCTATGCCATTCAGCAGAGACTTATTTTGTTACCATACCAAAACGGCTAATGCTCTGGATGTGTATTTAGTTTGCATTTCTGGAGGTTCAATCGTAATACAGAAAACCAAATGCAGTTCAGGTGATTCTCTCTCTCTCTCTTCTCTCTCTCTCTCTCTCATATATATATATATATATATATATAATCTATCTATCATCTATCTATCACCCATTTAACATTTATCATCCATCTATCTAGATATATTAGTGGCTTAAAGAAACAAATTCATTTTAACCTTTTAAAAATGTATCATTTTAATGTTATTTGAATGAGAGAAAATGAGGGAGAGTGAGCGTGTGAGAGAGACATCTTTAATCTGCTGATTCACTGCCTAAGTGTCTGCCACACTGAAGGTTGGGACACAGAAGCCAGGAGCCAGGAGCCAGTAGCCCCACCCAGGCCTTCCACATTTATGGCAGGAGTCCAAGCAGCTGGAGCATTCTCTTCTGTTCCCTTAGTGCATTTGCAGGAGGCTGTAAGGAAGGTGAAGTAGCCAGCTTGAAATGGCACTTGGAGTCACAGGTAGGGCCTTCACTCATTGTGCCACAATGCTGGACCTCCCAAATAGTGTCATAACCATTGTGCCAAATTCCTCAAAAATTTATTTTCTTACAGTTCTGGAAGGCAGAAGCCTTAAATGAGACTAACTGAACTAAAATCAAGATTTTAGCAGAGTTAGGTCTTTCTGGAGGATCCAGGGGGAGAGTATATACCTTGTTTATTCCAGCTCCTAGGGACAGCAGGTCCACTCCAATGTCTGCTTCTATCATCACATAATCTTTGCATTCCAATCCCCTTGATTCCCTTTTATAAGGATTTTTCTGGTTACATTAAATCCACCAGAGTGTTTTCTCCAGGATAATTTCATCTGAAGATTCTTAATTTAGTAACATCTGCAGATTGTTTTTAGTATGTAGAAGTCTGGGGATTAGACATTGCTGGTGAGCATTCTTCTATCTGCCATAAGATGTGTTTTTTTTTTATTTTTGTGCTGTACTTGACAATTGTAAAAGGTGAAAGATTTATATGCTCTGAAGAGAAAACAGAGTATTGTGCTTGACAATTGTATGTAGTGTGCATCAATGACTCAAAATGTAGAAATCAAAAGTAGAAAAACATTATAGCTTAATGTGAAGTGGCATGTAAACTTTAATGTGGCTCATTATTAAGCTTGAGCTTCATATCCAGACAGTTATTTTTTTACCTTTTCTTTTCTTTATACCAAATTAGAAAATTCCAAGGTATTGACAGCTGGGTCAGAGACTTCTGTATATTGGGTTGAATGGATGTTCATACACTAAAAACTCTTTTCTTTCATTCAGTGTTGCCCTAGACAGTAAGATGATAAAATATCTACTTAAATTTTACAAAGTTGAATGTTTCACCTTAGAGGAATGGTTTTTACTGGGGCAATAACACAGAGGGATGTGCTTTGAAAATGTGTGGGGTAATTTTGTTTGTTAACAATGGTTGACTGGAGTCTCCTGACATTTAGTGAGCAGAATCCAAGAATGTTGCACATCCTTCAATGCATATGATGTTCCTGCAAAGAAGAATTTTCTTCCCTCTTATACAATTTTCAAATATCCTCATATACATTCATGCATATGAAAAATCTATTTGTAATTATTTGAGTCTATACCTGACCCTGTTTCACATGTAAACTCAAAGTGCATTTTTCAATTTTTCTAAAATTTATTTAGTAATATGTGATACTTTCACAAATTTGTCATTCTAGCATAGGGACCATGTTTGCCTACTTTGTAAATTTCCAATTTTAGCATATTGCTACAGAAGCAACATGACTCAAAGCACTTTTTGCGCAATCATGGAATTTTACAGGAACAGCTCTGTGTAAATTCAAAGGTATGTGTGTTGTTTTGTTTGGAATTGTACCAAGCATGGCTTAATACTTTCGAAAATCATACCACTTATGTCAATGCCTTTTGTGGACTCTTCTGGATACCTTCCATTTGCCAGCTTATACTCCACTGTTCTCTAGTTGTTTTGTGTTCCTGGAATAACCTATTTCCATAGTTTTCCTTGCCTTCCAGTTTCTGGGTGGGTCCATTAATGGAAAGAATGGGCAGATTTGTAATGTGGAAGGACACAGACGTATACCACTTGAAATGACCATCAGGAGCTGGGGTGAATGGGCACAGCAGTAATCTACTAGAATATGATAATTCCATATAACCTGGGTCCAGTCTGTTTTGAAAGGCACAAGTAAACAACATAAATAAGTGGTTCAGATTTCAGTGCTACTTGCTCTCCTGATTTGCTTCTCATTTAACCTACATATATAACTCCCTGGAAAATTCCATATGATTTCACATCGAAGAGTGTAATTCTGAATTATTCCTGTGTAGTTTTTACCCTTTATGGAATTTTTATATCATTTCTGTGTTTCCTTTGTTCAGGGAAAACTGCAGTGGAAGAGGCATCACTGTTCATCTTTGTGAACCTCAAAGAATTTTCTACACTAGCGAATATGTCTGTGCCTCGACTGTGAGCTTCTCAGCCTCCAGAACTGTGAGAAGTAAATTTCTGTTGTTTATAAAAAGAAGAAGGAACTGTGCCTGAATGTGGCCTCCGTGGCAGGAAGAGAAAACGGAGATGCTTTTGGACTCTGCCTGTTCTGCATTATTTGTTTTTTCTTATCAATCTGTACAGAGGTCAGTCCTTAGATCCACCAGAGTTCATGCTCTAAGGGTCATTTCCATAGATCATGAATGTTCCTGAAGAGGTGCAAAACACAGAGCTGGGTGGGGAGGGGATTTGTTGTTCAGAAGAAAGTATTAACCTTGATGGTTGTTTCGGTTAGGGTAGAATCAAGTGAAAAAAATCTATATTCAAATTAGCTTAAACCTCATGAAGTATTTACCACTGTGGTCTGAGTTACAAATAAACCTAGTTGAGAACAACAACAACAAAAAAAGAATTTCCTTTATTTAGAGCTGAAGATTACAATCCTGTATACACAGAAGTCAAGCAAACTTGAAAATATCTGCTAAAGTTTTATCAATACTGACTGGACTCCTAGCCCTAAATACAAGTGTGTGGTGCTGGTGGTGAATTACTCTCCAGTTTTCAGTAATTATGACTGATGCGGAAAATATTCCTTGCTCATGGGTCCAAAGAATCAATATCATTAAAATGCCTAACTACCTAAACAATCTATGGATTCAATGCAATTCCTGTCAAAATACCAATGGCATTCTTTACAGAGTAAGAAGAACAATTGTAAAATTCATGTGGAATCACAGAAGACCCCAGTAGCCTAAGCGATCCTGAATAAGAGAAACCAAGATGTAGGCATCACAATACCTGACTTCAAAGCATACTGCAAAGCTATAGTAATTAAAATAACTTGGTACTGGGATAAAAACTGATACATGGATCAATGGAACAGAATAGAGAGCCCAGAAACAAATCCATGTACTTACAGTCTACTGATTTTTGACAAAAGTGTTCAGACCATACAGTGGAATAAGAATAATACCTTCAACAAATTATGCTGGAAAAACTGGGTGTATATATGTAGAAGAATGAAACCATATCTCTTACCGTATACAAAAATCAACTCAAGATGGATCGAAGACCTAAATTTAAGATATGAGACTATAAAGTTGATGAAGGAAAATCCAGGGGGAACACTCCACAACATTGATGAAGGCAACAACTTCTTGGATAGGACCCCCAAAGCACAGGCAACAAAAACAAAACTAAATAAATGGGGCTATAACAATCTCATAAGCTTTTGCACAGCAAAGGAAATAATCAGTGAGTTGAGACATCTGATAGAAGGAGAAATAATATTAGCAAACTGACCATGTGACAAAAGATTAATATCCCAAAAATATCAGCAACTTAAAAAAGCTCAACAGCAAAAAGCCCCTAATACAGTTGAGAAATGTGAAAAGGACTCCAACAGACAGTTTCCAAAAGAAGATATACAAATGTCCAACAAATACTTGAAAAAATATTTGACATCACTAGCCATTAAGGAAATACAAATCAAAACCACAATGAAATTTCACCTCACCCCTGTCAGAATGGCTAAAACCCTAAAGCCAGAGTGTACCAAATGCTACCAGGATGTGGACAAAAGGGTACACTTATTCACTGTTGGTGAGAATGTAAATTAGCACAGCTGCTTTGGAAAGCAATGGGGAGATTCCTATAAAAAACAAGAAATAGACATGCCATATGATCCAGCAATCCCACTACTGGGTATATACCCAAAAAACTTGAACAAAAGGTACACATGTACAATCATTTTTATAACAGCACTGTTCACAATAGCCAAAATTTGGAACCAACCACAGTGTCCACCATCAGATGAATGGATAAAGAAAGTGTGGTATATATACACAATGAAATATTCAGTTAAGAGAAGAATGAAATTTATTTATTTATTTGAGAGGTAGAGTTACAAAGAAAGACAGAGAGAAAAGTCTTCCATGTGATAGTTAACTCCCCAAACGGCCACAATGGCTGGAGCTGAGCCAATCTGAAGCCAGGAGTCAGAAGTTTCTTTCAGGTCTCCTACACAGGTGCAGGGTTCCAAGAACTTGAGCCATCTTTTACTGCTTTCCCAGGCCATAGAAGACAGCTGGATTGTAAGAGGAGCAGCCATAACATTGAACCAGTGCCCATACCTGATGCTGGCAGAGCAGGCAGGGACTTAGCCTACTACACCACAGTGCCATCCCCAAAAAGAATGAAATTCTACCATTTGCAGCAAAATGGATGCAACTGGAGGACGTGATGTTGAGTGAAATAATCTGGACCCAAAAAGACAAACACCATGTTCTCCCTTATATGTGGGAGCTACAATTTAAAAACCAAGCCAGACCAAAGAAAAAGTCTGTGTATCAATATTGTTATGAATATAGTTTTAAACAGATTCATTTATTTGAAAGGCAGAATTTGTGGGGAACCGCAGACTGGCCACCTGTGGGAACTTCCTCACTTTGCTGTTTGCATGGCCTGTTGTAACAACTTGTGCAAAACAAGTTAAGGAAGTGCTGGCTGCTGAGCAAAACAAGTCAAGGAAGTGCTAACCACAGGATGTCCTGAAGACACACAAACAACCCCAATGGAGCAAGATGAACTTTCGTCCTGAGGCACTATGTGCCCTTCGACTTGATTGGACTGTGCCTGCATGGAGTGCATGTGAACAGACTTGCCATTGGCTGGGAGCATCCTGCTAAGGGAACCTTGGGTATATAATGGGGATAGTATTGTGTAGGAGAAAGAGGGCTTGGCTTCTTTTCTTTCATCTTGCATCTGGATGAATAAAGTTCCATGAGAACCGAGTAAGCAGTGATCGTGTCTTTACTATGCTGGACTCTCGCGGGCGAGCGTCCGGCAAGAATTACAGAAGCAGAGAGAGAGAGAGAGAGAGAGAGAGAGAGAGACAGAGAGACAGAGAGGGCTTCCATCTGCTGGTTAACTCCCCAAATGGCTCCAACGGCTGGAGCTGGGCTGATCTGAAGCCAGGAGCCAGGATCTTCTTCCAGGTCTCCCACATAGGTACAGGTCTCCCACGTGGGTGAGTCACTCTGTACTGCTTTTCCAGGCCAGGGAAGAAGCTGGATCGGAAGTGGAGCAGCTGGGACTCAAACCAGCACCCAGGTGGGATGCCGGCACTGCAGACAATGGCCTTACCTGCTATGCCACTGTGGCTGCCTCTGCAAATACAGTTTTTTAAAACTTTGTTTTGTACCTTTGTGAAACCAATGGTTAAGAATGTTACACTACTGAGTTTTAATGATCTGTGATTCCTTTAAATTATACTATGTATGAGTGAAATGGATATTCCCATCAAATTATTTTATGTGTATATTTTTACAGCTATAGACATCACATATTTCATAATTATAACTTTAGAAACATGGTGATTCTTCTCACCAGGCCTGCCCTCCCACCCACACTCACTCTTCTTTTTCCTCCCTCTCTTATTTCCACTCTTTTTTTTACTAAGATCTATTTTCAATAAACTTAGACACATATGATTAACTCTATGTTAAGTAAAGAGTTAAACAAGTAGCATGCCAAACAAAAACAAAAAAACAAAAAACCCAAAACTGTTCCTCAAAGGCAGATGTGTTTACTGCCTATTCTAAAAAAATTGGTGCCCTGACTGAATGATTCCTAGACTTCTACTCTTTGAATGTGAAAGTATCATCGCACTGATTCAATTCATCTTCTGGAAATTGATTCACAAGGATTAACACAGCAATATTACTTGGTTACAGATATTGTCATAAGTAATAAACTATTATTCCTTTGTCCAGACTTTTCATGACTTCTACCAGAATCCATGAAATTATGACAAGCTCTTCTGCTAAATGATAACTTGGGTAAAATCTTAATCATTCCATTTCATGATTTTTTCATTTTTTGATCTTGACATAAAGAAAAGCCAAGCAGCGAGGGATGATAACAGGTATGTTGGGGAAAATGGTGAGCCAAATTTTAAATAGGGTGATCATTGAGAGTAATTGAAAAATATGCAGTTATGATGAACAAAAAGTCTGTATTTACAACAGTGTCCTCACTTCTACCCTAGACTACGTACATGCAAACTCCTTGATCATGTGCAAAGTTCTTATACATGTAGAATCCCACACTCAGGTGTATGTAAGATAATAGTGTCAAGCAGTTTTATTTAGACTAAAGATTCTGAGTGAGTATAATTTTGTGATCAATTGAATCTCAGGTGTAGCTTGTGTCTTTAGATAATGGGAATGGTGAGAATGAGAACAATGCTACTCTTTTGCACTCATTTGATGAACATATTGAGCATTTTCAGTGATGAAGGGTCTCTTCATTAAAAGGATTCCAATCTATTGAGATGATAATATGCATCTCCAACAATCAGATGCTCCAAATATTTGTGGGTATTTGACCTATGAACTTTTTTTTTTTTTTGACAGGCAGAGTGGACAGTGAGAGAGAGAGACAGAGGGAAAGGTCTTCCTTTGCCATTGGTTCACCCTCCAATGGCCGCCGCAGCCGGTGCGCTGCGGCCGGCGCACCGCGTTGATCCGGTGGCAGGAGCCAGGTGCTTTTCCTGGTCTCCCATGGGGTGCAGTCCCAAGCACCTGGGCCATCCTCCACTGCCCTCCCTGGCCACAGCAGAGAGCTGGCCTGGAAGAGGGGCGACCGGGACAGAATCTGGCGCCCCAACCGGGACTAGAACCCGGTGTGCCGGCGCCGCTAGGCGGAGGATTACCCTAGTGAGCTGCGGCGCCGGCCCTGACCTATGGACTTTCACATTTTCTTTTCCTAGTTTTCTCAGTGTTTTTATTGTGGAAGAATTCTGAATTTTGTCAAATGCCTATTATGCATAAATAGAAATGGTCATGTGTCTTCTTCTCCACCTCATTCTTTAATGCAATGTATTATATTTATTGAATTTTATATATTAAAACACATTTGAAGTCAGAAAATAACTCAAACTTAGTATTGTGTATAATTTAAATATGTTCCTAAATGTAATGAGCTGGAATTTTCTTAAGGGTTTCCACATAAGTATTCATGCAGAATATTGGTCTGTAGTTTACATTTCTAGTAGAAATCTTTCACTTTAGTATCAGAACAATCTTGATCTCATAGAATGAGTTAGCCATTGTTTCCTTCCATTTCATTTTGGAAGTTATGGAGAGAATTGGCTTTATTTCTTAAATATTTAGTAGAATTTGCAGAAAAAGTACCTAGCCCAAGACTTTTCTTTGCTGAGATTTTGGTTACTAATTCAATCTCCTTTGTGTCACAGATCTATTCAGAAGACTCATTTTGCTGGAGCAAAGCCAAAAGCTTATGATAAAATAAAATGAGTTATACCCAAATTTCAGTACACATGAGTTACTGTCCTTTTGTTTTATGAATGCCAAATTTTTGTTCTGTGTTCTATCATCTTGCAATCTCTAAGTGCAAATTTTTATAGTGTGTAGAATATAGTAAGAGTCAGATGATGATAGTATTTTTTCTTTAAAAAATTATTTAAATATTTAAAATTTATTTAAATATTTAAATTTAAAATAAATTTATCATTTATTCATGTTTACTATTTTGGGAAATTGAAATAATTCTGTTTTAATTTTTTTGTCCTTCTATGTCCTTATTTAGACACAGAGATTCAAGGTAGGAATTGAAGAGCCAAAGTGACTCTATTTTGAAACAATAAAAAGCAGCCTCCGTTTCCCATAGCAGACCTGAGTCCTTGTAAAAGCAGGCATTCAGGCATTCCTGAGATATCAAAGCTTATCCAGGACAGCTAGCTCAGCAGACCAAGGGCAGCTGAGTAGAGATTACCAAATGAGGTAACTCCCTGAACCCAAGCCAAGCCAAACGGAGACCCCCCCCCAACACTGCCCTGCCCAATCACAAAAGGCCCCACACCCTAAGCCCTTGCTGAGGTATCTTCCCTTTAAAAGTGTCCTTGAACAAAGACCTGGTCCTTCCTCTGATCTCCACTGCATTGGCTGGTCAGATGAGGTCCCTGTCTCTGCTTGTACTTTTAAAATAATCCTTGCTTTTGCATTTCGGTGTGATCGGGTAGCTGATAGCTTCCTGGGGATCCACTTATCTGGGCATTATGAATCATTTGTGTTCTGCCTTGTGCCAACTTCACAGAGCTGGACTGATAATCATGAACATGCATAGTGAGTCTGAATGGACCAAATTAGGACAATAGGTGTTTCACTGAAAACAGAAACTGGGAATCATAGGGACCACTCAAGGCCTTCGTTCAATCTTTGAGAAAGTATATTCCTTTACTAATGTTTGCCACAAATGATCAATGTTAACATAATCCTAATAAGATCAAAATTAAGAAAATAAAGACTTGTGCTGACATCTTTTTTTCTTTTTAAAGATTTTTTTTCCTTTATCTGAGATGTAGAGTCACAGACAGAGAGAGGGAGAGACAGAAGGGTCTTCCATCTGCTGGTTCACTCCCCAAATGGCCAGAGCTAGGCCGATCTGGAGCCAGGAGCCAGGAGCCAAGAGCGTCCTCCGGGTCTCCCATGTGGGTGCAGGGGCTTAACCACTTGCACCATCTTCCATCTTTCCCAGGCTATAGCAGAAAGCTGGATTTGAAGAGGAGCAGTCAGGACAGGAACAGAGCCCATAAGGGATGCTAGTACAACAGAGACTTAGCCCACTATAACAAAGCATGGCCCCATGCTGACATCTTTCTCACTGAATTTGAAGTTAAAAATTCAGGAATGCATGGCATTGCCATTGTTGGCTCAGAGAGCTAACAACAGAGTGATTTTGTCCTGGACATGGTAAAATGGGTTCAACTGAAACAAGCTGGATGAATACCTGTACTTTTACACAGATGAGTTCTTTGGGATTTATGTGTTGAGAATGTGACAATTTTTTATAAAAATATGTAAGAAACACCTGTACAATAAAAGTGTTTATTTCTTGACAGAGCATTATATTTCTGGTATAATCTAAGGCATTTCCATTACTTTGATTTAACATTGTTTTGCCTACTTGTTCACTCCTCAAATGCCCACAATGTCCTGTACCTGGGTAGACTGAACTGGGAGCTGGGAAGTCAATCCGTCTCTCATGCAGATGACAGTGATCCATATTTGGGTCATCAACAGTTACTTTTTAGGGTCTGCAGTGGTAGCAGGTGCAACTGGAAGCTGGAGCTGGGACTCAAACCCAGGCACTCTAGTATGAAACACAGATGACATCACCTGTGGGCCAAATGCCTACCCATCAATTTCTTTTCTCCTAGATTTGCTACTAATCCTTTATCCCCATGATATCCAGACTTCTGCCAACTATTTTGGATTTCTCAGATAGTTGCACCTTACCTGATGGATTAAAAATATTTGCTAGTCATGTTTGTGGTAAAGGTGAATACAACGGAACTTCTAGCAAGTGCTTAACACCCTAAATATCATTTCAAGCTGCATAAGACAGTGCGTGGCTTCTTTAGATTTTTTATTTCTTCCATTGATAGTTAATTGATTGTTCCCTCTTTATTGATGAAATTTTGGATTATGGTATCTTCTGAGTTTACCTTGGTTTGTTTTCCTGATTTACTAATATTTTTCTTCTCTTTTGAATTTTGGATATTTCTGCTTGGATTTATGCCTTAAACTAACCTTGGTATCTGTCTATTGATCTATTTGGAACTTCTAGAATCTGTCACATTTACTGCTACATTAGCCTGGGTGCAAGAATATATAGGAGGCCTGTGCCGTGGATCAACAGGCTAATCCTCCACCTAGCGGCCCTGGCACACCAGGTTCTAGTCCCAGTCAGGGCGCCGGATTCTGTCCCGGTTGCCCCTCTTCCAGGCCAGCTCTCTGCTATGGCCCGGGAGTGCAGTGGAGGATGGCCCAAGTGCTTGGGCCCTGCACCCGCATGGGAGACCAGGAGAAGCACCTGGCTCCTGCCTTTGCATCAGCGTGGTGCACCGGCCGCATCGCGCCAGCCATGGCGGCCATTGGAGGGTGAACCAACGGCAAAAAGGAAGACCTTTCTCTCTGTCTCTCTCTCTCTCTCACTGTCCACTCTGTCTGTCAAAAAAGAAAAAGAAAAGAATATATAGGATTCCCTCACACCAAGATATCCAATACTAGTATAGTGACCTGCGTTTCTTCTGTATTTTTTATTTGATTTAAATTTTCTGTAGACAGCATAAAAAAACCTGAAAACATAGGCAGGATCATCCTTAATTCCATCTGAAGGTGATTTAGATGCTCTGATCACTTCCTCCATTTTCTGCTTCTATTCCTTCCCTGTTGTATTTCAGAGATATTAACAACATCCCTTTCTATGCCATTGTGCTCCAGGAGAAATCAATATTCATAGCAGCATGAATTTTTCCATGTTCACATGTACAGTGTTTGAGTGTTGGAGGGGAACCTGAAAACCTATTTGAGTCATATAATGAGTGAAAGCAACAGACAGCAAAATGAGTAAAATGTAAAGTCAATATAAAAATAACTTTATCATAAAATCAGCTTATATCAATCAATAAGAAATCTTTAGATTACACGAAAACTCAGAAGAGCCTTTCTTTGTAAACATGGGTTTCAATCATCTGCTGGAGATTTATCCCATTATTCCTCAATGAGTGCAATTTTACCATGTCCAGAAGTAAATGACTCCATTATTCTTGCTCTGATAATTAGAAAACTCCTCCATATCAAGTGTCAATAATTTCTATTAACCATCCACCAATTAAGATAGGTAAAAAGAAAAAAATGTTCTCTGTTTTCTTGAATTTATATCATCTGGACTAATTCAACATTGATCTTTCTTGGTGAATATTTATTGAAGAGTCTGGTACCTAACAGATACAGAATCATAGGCTTTTGTTTTCCCTCTGGTTGTCATTCTCTATTTATATGGAGATATTTATTTTCCCAAGTATTTCCTGGATTCAGGTCCACATACTCCAACTGTTCCTGAATGTCTGCTCAGCTTCAGAGGGAAAAAGTTGGCTTCTGCCATAAGGTGGCAAGGTCTAAATGGAGATATGGAAGAGCAACAATGAAGAAGACTACAAGTAATTTCTTATAAGAATGAGTGGTGGGTGCCAGGTTTTAGCTGTGTTTGACAAAGACTCTATCAAAGATTCTTTTATTATCCTCCAGGGTACTGGGATTTTCTCACTGACTGTCTCTGGAGTATTTCACCACATGACACCTGGATGAAGGGCTACTGCTCAAATGTACTAGAAGTTAGTGCAACCTAATTACATGATCACAAATTTGGAAAATGCCTTTTACTTGGGCCATAATTGCATTTTGTTCTGCCAGCAGAACCAAACCGAAACTTCATAGATAGCTGCCTAAAGTAGATAGTAAGTCTCCACGGGTCTGATAGAGACAGCTTGTAACTCACACTCCTGACAATTCTGAATTTCATGTCACATGAGTGTCACAACACGAAAAGAGAAGTGGTATTTTTTACATATATTAGAATTTATTTACCACAAAATCTTCATACATGATAGAAAAGAAGAAATAAATAAACTTTTCTCTTTTTTCCAGAAAATGATCAAAATAACAAATATTCCTTCCTAAAACATGGAACACTGACCATGGCTCAGGTTTGTGAAGATGTAAAGAAAATTTGTATTTTTCCAGTTAACATAAGGGGAATCAATTATGTTGATAGTGGCAATAGGAACAAATATAGCTAATAAATATTTTGAGTGATTTATGTGTATCAAGTAGAATTCTAAATCAATCCTCACAAGCAGTCATAAAATCTATCAAGTAGGTCAAGATTGGAGTACTGAGAGAACATTCAGGCCATACTGCATCATTTTGAAAATGGCGATGATGTTAGAAGTTGTATGAGAGGAGGCTTATGAAAGAAAGATATCCAAATAGCCAACAGACACATGAAAAAATCTTCAAGATCACTAGCAATCAGGGAAATGCAAATCAAAACCACAATGAGGTTTCACCTCACCCCGGTTAGAATGGCTCACACTCAGAAATGTACCAACAACAGATGCTGGAGAGGATGTGGGGAAAAAGGGACACTAACCCACTGTTGGTGCGAATGCAAGCTGGTTAAGCCACTATGGAAGTCATTCTGGAGATTCCTCAGAAACCTGAAGATAACCCTACCATTCAACCCAGCCATCCCACTCCTTGGAATTTACCCAAAGGAAATGAAATTGGCAAACAAACAAGCTGTCTGCACCTTAATGTTTATTGCAGCTCAATTCACAATAGCTAAGACCTGGAACCAACCCAAATGCCCATCAACTACTGTTGATGATGATACAGAAACTGGATAAAGAAATTATGGGACATGTACTCTATAGAATACTATACAGCAGTCAAAAACAATGAAATCCGGTCATTTGCAACAAGATGGAGGAATCTTTAAAACATTATGCTGAGTGAATTGAGCCAGTCCCAAAGGGACAAATATCATATGTTCTCCCTGATCGGTGACAACTAACTGAGCACCCAAGGGGAAACCTGTTGAAGTGAAATGGACACTATGAGAAACAGTGATTTGATCGGCTCTTGTCCTGACTGTTGATGTACAATGTAGTACTTTATCCATTTTAATATTTTCTCTTTGTTTTGTTCTAGTACTATTGGTTGAACTCTGTGATTAACACACAATTATTCTTCGGTGTTTAAATTTTAACTGAAAAGTGATCCCTGTTAAATATAAGAGTGGGAATAAGAGAGGGAGGAGATGTACAATTTGGGACATGCTCAATCGGGCTTGCCCCAAATGGTGGAGTTAGGAACGAGCCAGTGGATTCCAATACAGTCCCATCAAGGTGGCATGTACCAATGCCGTCTCACTAGTCCAAGTGATCATTCAGTTTACAACTGATCACACTGATAGGTCTAAGAGTCAAAGGGATCACACAAACAAGACTAGTTTCTGCTAATACTAGCTGATAGAATAAAAAAGGGAGAGAACGATCCATCATGGGAAGCGGGATACACAGAAGACTCATAGAATGACAGATGTACTAAATAGCACTCTGGCCTGAGAATCAGCCTTTAAGGCATTCAGATCTGGCTGAAGAGCCCATGAGAGTATTTCAGGCATGGAAAGCCAAGACACCCTGGTGGGCGGGGGCGGAAAGAAGACTTAAATGGAAGATCTCTGCGAGTGAGATACCAGTGGAAAGAACGGGGCCATCAAAGAAGGAGGTACTTTTCTCTGAAGGCAGGAGAGAACTTCTACTTTGACTATGACCCTGTCGGAATAAGATGGAAGTCAGCAAACTCAAAAGGCTTCCATAGCCTTGGCAACTCATGACTAGAGCCTAGGGTGATTACTGATGCCATAAACAAGAGTGTCAAATGGTTAAGTCAACAACAGGAGTCACTGTGTACTTACTTCTCATGTGGGATCTGTCCTTAATGTGTTGTCCAATGTGAAGTAATGCTATAACTAGTACTGAAATAGTATTTTACATTTTGTGTTTCTGTGTGGGTGCAAACTGATGAAATCTTTACTAAATATATACTGAATTGATCTTCTGTATATAAAGATAATTGAAAATGAATCTTGATGTGAATGGAATGGGAAAGGGAGCGGGAGATGGGAGGGATGTGAGTGGGAGGGAAATTATGGGGGGGGAAGCCATTGTAATCCATTAACTATACTTGAAAATTTATATTTACTAAATAAAAATAAATTATAAAAAAAGAAAGAAAAATATGAGATAAGGCATGTTGCAGTCCCAGGAGAAATTATGAGGAAAAATCAGAGATGTTTAGGGAAATTTTTTGAAGTTTCAATTATGGTGTTACATGACGTTTATAACCTAACAAAATTTTAAGTAAAACCTTCCTCATTCTCTATTGATTTAGGAGTACATTCTTCACAAAGTAGAAGCTGTCTCAATGTAGCCTCCACATGCAGGAGAAGACAATGGAAGCAATTTATAACTTTCCTGTCTCTTCTTCATTAGTTGCTTTTTCTTAGCACTAAATATGGTGGTCAGCCCTGAGATCCACTGGGACTCAAACTTTCATGAAATGCCACAGCATTTTTCATAGATTCTGAATATTCCTGAATAGGTGCAAAATGGATGAGGAGGTATTGTAAAGACAAAAATTATTAACTTTTTGGGTTGTTTTGGTTAGGATATACTCAGGTCAGACTACCTGTAATCAAATTAGCTCAAATACCATAAAATGGTTACTGCTGTAGACTGAATAAAAAGTCGAATTAATTGACAACAGATAAGAATTATGTTTATTTGGGGCTTATGATTACAATCCTGGAAACACAGAATTCAAGTAGCCCTGAAAATGATATTAATATTTTACAAAATAGTGGCTGGTTTCCTATCTCAAACAAAAGGGGGGTTAATTATATCTCCTATTTTTTTAATGTCTATTAATAAAAGAATAAATTTCATATATTTCATAGATATAATTCTAAGAAGATAACCATACTTTTCTTCCACAATACCCTCTCTTTTTCTCTTTTTCCTTTAATTTTTGAAGTCATATAATTTTTTTTAAACTTTTATTTAATGAATATAAATTTCCAAAGTACAGCTTATGGATTACAATGGCTTCCGCCCATAACGTCCGTCCAACCCGCAACCCTCCCCTTTCCCACTCCCTCTTCCCTTCCATTCACATCAAGATTCATTTTCGTTTCTTTTTATATACAGAAGATCAGTTTAGCATACATTAAGTAAAGATTTCAACAGTTTGCTCCCACACAGAGACATAAAGTGAAAAATACTGCTTGAGTACTAGTTATAGCATTAAATCTCAATGTACAGCACACTAAGGACAAAGATCCTACATGAGGAGTAAGTGCACAGTGACTCCTGCTGTTGACTTAACAAATTGACACTCTTGTTTATGGCATCAGTAATCACCCTAGGCTCTTGTCATGAGCTGCCAAGGCTATGGAAGCCCCTTGAGTTCACTGACTCTGATCATATTTAGACAAGGCCATGGTCAAAGTGGAAGTTCTCTCCTCCCTTCAGAGAAAGGTACCTCCTTCTTTGATGACCCATTCTTTCCACTGGGATCTCACTCGCAGAGATCTTTCATTTAGGGTTTTTTTTTTTTTTTCCCCAGAGTGTCTTGGCTTTCCATGCCTGAAATAGTCTCATGGGCTTTTCAGCTGGATCCGCATGCCTTAAGGGCTGATTCTGAGGCCAGAGTGCTGTTTAGGACATCTCCCATTCTATGGGTCTGCTGTTTATCTCACTTCCCATGTTGGATCATTCTCTCCCTTTTTGATTCTATCAGCTAGTATTTGCAGACACTATTTTTGTTTATGTGATCCCTTTGGTTCTTAGTCCTATCATTATGATCAATTGTGAACAGAAATTGATCACTGGGACTAGTGAGATGGCATTGGTACATGCCATCTTGATGGGATTGAATTGGAATCCCCTGGTATGTTTCTAACTCTACCATTTGAGGTAAGTCAGCTTGAGCATGTCCCGAATTGCACATCTCTTCCCTCTCTTATTCCCACTCTTAGATTTACCAGTGATCACTTTTCAGTTAAGTTTCAGCACTTAAGAAGAATTGTGTCTTGATTACAGTATTCAACCAAAAGTATTAAGTAGAACAAACAAAAAAAATACTAAGAGGGATAACATATCAAGTTGCTCATCAACAGTCAGGGTGAGGGCTGATCAAGTCACCGTTTCTCATAGTGTTCATTTCACTTTAACAGGTTTCCTTTTTGGTGCTCAGTTAGTTGTCACCTATCAAGGAGAACAAGTGGTATTTGTCCCTTTGGGATTGGCTTATTACACTCAGTATAATGTTTTCCAAATTCCTAACAGGGATCACTTTTCAGTTAAAATTTAAACACCTAAGAATAATTGGGTGTTAATTACAGAGTTCAACCAATAGTACTAGAACAAAAAAAATACTAAAATGGATAAAGTATTACATTGTACATCAACCGTCAGGACAAGAGCCGATCAAATCACTGTTTCTCATAGTGTCCATTTCCTTTCAACAAGTTTCCCCCTTGGTGCTCAGTTAGTAGTCGCTGATCAGGGAGAACATATGATATTTGTCCCTTTGGGACTGGCTCAATTCAATCAGCATGATGTTTTCCAGATTCCTCCATCTTGTTGCAAATGACCGGATTTCATTGTTTTTGACTGCTATATAGTATTCTATAGAGTACATATCCCATAATTTCTTTATCCAGTCTACTGTTGATGGGCATTTGGGTTGGTTCCAGGTCTTAGCTATTGTGAATTGAGCTGCAATAAACATTAAGGTGCAGACAGCTTGTTTGTTTGCCAATTTCATTTCCTTTGGGTAAATTCCAAGGAGTGGGATGGCTGGGTTGAATGGTAGGATTATCTTCAGGTTTCTGAGGAATCTCCAGAATGACTTCCATAGTGGCTTAACCAGTTTGCATTCCCACCAACAGTGGGTTAGTGTCCCTTTTCCCCCACATCCTCTCCAGCATCTGTTGTTGGTAGATTTCTGAATGTGAGCCATTCTAACCGGGGTGAGGTGAAACCTCATTGTGGTTTTGATTTGCATTTCCCTGATTGCTAGTGACCTTGAACATTTTTTCATGTGTCTGTTGGCCATTTGGATTTCCTCTTTGGAAAAATGTCTATTGAGGCCCTTGGCCCATCTCTTAAGTGGGTTGTTTGTTTTGACGTTGTGGAGTTTCTTGATTTCTTTGTAGATTCTGGTTATCAACCCTTTATCTGTTGCATAGTTTACAAATATTTTTTCCCATTCTGTTGGTTGCCTCTTCACTCTCCTGACTGTTTCTTTTGCAGCACAGAAACTTCTCAATTTAATGCAATCCCAAATGTTTATTTTGGCTTTGACTGCCTGTGCCTCCAGGGTCTTTTCTAGGAAGTCTTTACCGGTACCTATATCTTGCAGGGTTTCTCCAATGCTCTCTAATAATTTGATGGTGTCGGGTCCTAGATTTAAGTCTTTAATCCATGTTGAGTGAATTTTTGTGTAAGGTGAAAGGTAGGGGTCTTGCTTCATGATTCTGCACGTGGAAATCAAATTTTCCCAGCACCATTTATTGAATAGACTGTCCTTACTCCAGGGATTGGTTTTGGATCCTTGATCAAATATGAGTTGTCTGGAGATGTTTGGGTTGATTTCTGGTGTTTCGATTCTGTTCCATTGGTCTATCCATCTGTTTCTGTACCAGTACCATGCTGTTTTTTTTCAATTTTTTAAAGATTGTATTAATATATTTGAGAGGTAGAGTCACAGAGAGATGGACAGAGAGAGAGGTCTTCCATTTGCTATGCTTTTTTGATTACAACTGCCCTGTAGTATGTCCTGAAATCTGGTATTGTGATGCCTCTGGCTTTGTTTTTGTTGTACAGGATTGCTTTAGCTATTCGAGGTGTCCTGTGTCTCCATATGAATTTCAGCATCATTTTTTCCGGATATGAGAAGAAGGTCTTCGGTATCTTGATTGGTATTGCATTGAATCTATAAATTTCTTTTGGGAGAATGGACATTTTGATGATATTGATTCTTCCAATCCATGATCATGGAAGATTTTTCCATTTCTTGGTATCCTTTTCTATTTCTTTCTTTAAGGTTTTGTAATTTTCATCGTAGAGATCTTGAGCGTCCTTGGTTAAGTTTATTCCAAGGTATTTGATTGTTTTTGTAGCTATTGTGAATGGGATTCATCTTAGAAGTTCTTCCTCAGCCATGGCATTGCCTGTGTATACAAAAGCTGTTGATTTTATACCCTGCTACTTTGCCAAACTCTTCTATGAGTTCCAATAGTCTCTTAGTAGAGTTCTTTGGGTCCCCTAATAAAGAATCATATCATCTGCCAAGAGGGATAGTTTGAGTTCTTCCTTCCCAATTTGTATCCCTTTAATTTCTTTTTCTTGCCTAATTGCTCTGGCTAGAACTCCAGAATTATATTGAATAGCAGTGGTGAGTGGGCATCCCTGTCTGGTACCAGATCTCAGTGGAAATGCTTCCAACTTTTCCCCATTCAATAGGATGTTGGCTGTGGGTTTTTCATAGATTGCTTTGATAGTATCGAGGAATGTTCCTTCCAAACCCAGTTTGCTTAGAGTTTTCATCATGAAATGGTGTTGTGTTTTATCAAATGCTTTCTCGGTGTCTATTGAGATAATCATATGGTTTTTCTTCTGCAGTCTGTTAATGTGGTGTATCACATTGATTGTTTTGCGCACATTAAACCATCCCTGCATACCAGGGATAAATCCCACTTGGTCTGGGTGGATGATCTTTCTGATGTGTTGTTGCATTCTATTGGCAAGAATTTTATTGAGGATTTTTGCATCCATGTTCATCAGGGATATTGGTCTGTAATTCTCTTTCAATGCTGCATCATTTTTCTGGCTTAGGAATTAAGGTGATGCTGACTTCATAGAAAGAATTTGGGAGGACTCCCTCTTTTTCGATTGTTCTGAATAGTTTGAGAATAATTGGAGTTAGTTCTTCTTTAAATTTCTGGTAGAATTCAGCAGTGAATCCATCTGGTCCTGGGGTTTTCTTTGTTGGGAGGGCCTTGATTGCTTTTTCAATTTCTGCCTCAGTTATGGGTCTGTTTAGGTTTTCTATGTCTTCCTGGTTCAATTTCGGTAGGTTTTATGTGTCCAGGAATCTATCCATTTCTGATAGGTTTCCCTGTTTGCTGGCATACAAGTCCTTGTAGTAATTTCTGATGATTCTTTTTATTTCTGTGGTGTCAGTTGTTACGTTTCCTTTTTCATCTCTGATTTTATTGATTTGGGTTTTTCTCTTTTTTTTTAGTTAGTTGGTCCAATGGGGTGTCAATTTTGTTTATTTTTTCAAAAAACCAGCTCCTCGTTTGGCTGATTTTTTGTAATGTTTTTTGATTCAATCCTGTTGATTTCTTCTCTGATTTACATTATTTCTCTTCTCCTACTAGATTTGGGTGTGGTTTGCTGTAGGTTGTCTAAATCCTTGAGGTGAATTGAAAGCTCATCTATTTGGTGCCTTTCCAATTTCTTGATGTAGGCACCTATTGATATAAACTTTCTTCATAACACTGCTTTTGCTGCATCCCATAAGTTTTGGTATGTTGTGCTGTTATCCTCATTTCCTTCCAGAAAATTTTTGATTTCTTTTTTAATTTCTTCTATGACCCATTTTCATTAAGGAGCATGTTTTTCTATCTCCATGTGTTTGCATATGCTCTAGGGATTCCTGAGTTGCTAATTTCCAACTTCATTCCTTTATGGTCTGAGAAACTGCATGGTATGATTCTAATTCTTTTGAATTTGCTGAGACTTGCTTTATGGCCTAGTATGTGGTCAATCCTAGAGAAGGTTCCATGTACTACTGAGAAGAATGTAAAATCTTTAGCTGTAGGATTGAAAGTTCTGTATATATCTGTTAGATCCATTTGGGCTATAGTGTCATTTAAATCTACTGTATCCTTGTTGATCTTCTGTCCTGTTGATCTATTTCTGAAAGTGGAGTATTGAAGTCCCCCAGTACTATTGTATTGGAGTCTAAGTCTCCCTTTAAGTCCGTTAACAAATCTTTTAGATAAACCGGTGCCCTGTAGTTAGGTGCATATACATTGATAATTGTTATATCTTCCTGTTGAATTGATCCCATAATCATTATATAGTGTCCCTCTTTGTCTCTCTTAACAGTTTTTGTGGTAAAGTTTATGTTGTCTGATATTAAGATGGCTACGCCCGCTCTTTTTTCATTTCTGTTGGCATGTTATATAGTTTTCCAGCCTTTCACTTTCAGTCTGTATGGATCTTTGTTGGACAGATGTGTTTCTCATAAGCAGCAAATAAATGGGTTTTGTTCCTCAACCCAATCAGCCAATCGGTGTCTTTTAACTGGACATTTCAGGCCATTAATGTTCAATGTGCAAAGTGGTAACTTTGCCCTGCCATTTGCCAAAGATAAGTTCTAATATATGCTTTGAACTCCCTGTGATCTTTTGCTGTGAGGTTTCCTTCCTTTACCTTCTTTCATATTGATGACCGTGTTTCTGTGTTTCTGTGTGTAACACATCTTTAAGCATCTTTTGCAGGGCTGGAAGAGTGGCGACAAATTCTTTCAATTTCTGTTTTCTATGAAAAGTCATTATTTCACCTTCATTCACAAATGATAGCTTTGCAGGAAATAATATTCTGGGCTGGCAGTTGTTTTCTCTTAGTACCTGGGCTATATCTCGCCATTCCCTCCTAGCTTGTAGGGTTTCTGATGAGAAGTCTGCTGTGAGTCTGATTGGAGATCCTTTGAGAGTAATCTGACGTTTCTTTCTTGCACATTTTAGGATCTTTTCTTTATGTTTCACTGTGGAGAGCTTAATTACAACGTGTCGTGGTGAGGATCTCTTTTGGTCGTGTTTATTAGGGGTTCTGTGAGCTTTCTGTACTAGGATTTCTCTGTCCTTCTCCAAACCTGGGAAATTTTCTGCTAATATCTCACTAAAAAGGCCTTCTAATCCTTTCTCCTTCTCCATGCCTTCAGGAACTCCTAGAACCCTAATGTTGGGTTTTTTAATAGTATCCTGAAGATTCCCAATATTTTTTAGATTTCTAATTTCCTCTTCTTTTCTTTGGTTTGATTGTATATTTTCCTGTGCTCTGTCTTGTAAATCTGATATTCTCTCTTCTGCTTCACCCATTCTGTTTGTAAGGCTCTCTAATGTGTTTTTCATTTGATCTATTGAATTCTTCACTTCATTACAATTTCTCATCACTATCACAGTTTCCTGTTGTAGTAGTTGTTTCATTTCATTTTGATTCCTCCTTAATATTTCATTTTCATGAGAGAGATTTTCTATCTTGTCCATTAAGGATTTCTGTAGTTCAAGAATTTGTTTTTGAGAACTTCTTAATGTTCTTATCAATTTTATGAGATCTGCTTCTTGCATTTCTTCTATCTCATCATCTTCATAATCTTGAATTGGGGTGTCTTTTTCATTTGGGGGCTTCATAGTGACTTCCTTGTTTTATTATCTTGGTTTTTGCATTTGTTATTTGGCATATTGGAGATATTTGGTTTCTTCACTGTGGTGCTTTTTCTTGTTATACTATGACTCTAGATTAAGTGGACTCTCTGTTTTTGATGGAGCCTTGGAGGCTTGAGATGGGTGTGGCCTGAGAGCTCTGTTTGGTGTGCCAAAGGTGACACTCCCAGGTTAGGTGTGGTTGATCTCTCTCTCTTTCTTTCTTTCTTTTGATTCAAAAGGGAAGTAATTCCGCACAGCTGAACGAAGTTGGAGGTAGTTTATCAGGCAAATGATATACCCACAGTATCAGAGATCAGAAGCTCTTTCCCAAGGACCACACAGGGAATCTGTTCTGCCCTCAGAGTGGGCTCAAATTCTCCTTCAGTCTCCCACTGGATTGCCAAAGTTACGGAATTGTAGTGTCTCTGGAGAGTACTCACGTGAATTCTGTGAGTTCTCTCCCCCATCGTCTCTTTTTTCACAGTCTCAGTTCAGTAGCACCACAAATTTACTAGGTCCTAATCTCCTGTTAATTTGCCCCGCCCAGAGTCAGATTTTTCTGCTAGGCTCAGGGCTGGTGCAGACCTGAGGTCGCTCTGCTTATGACGTATGTCCAAGATGGCGCCTGCTCTTTGTCTTGCTCGCCCTTGAGAGGTGAGCGGAGAGAGGGAAACCCGTGTCCGTAGCAGTCACTTTCTCTCTCTCTCTCTCTCTCTCTCTCTCTCTTCTAGTTAGCCTGGTGAACTTCTCCCCAGGGTCGTTCCCTCTAGTCTCCTCTTTCCGCTTTCCTGCCGGTGTCTCGGGCTATTGAGGTTCGGCTCACCTTGCGTTCCAGCGCTGGTGTGTTGAGTCTGCCACTGGTGTCCTGAACTGTGGGCTCCCACGCTCTCCACGCAGGTCCACTGTGAATCACTCTTTCCGGAAGAGTTTCTTCTGCTGTTTCTTCCCCTACTCTTCCTTGAACCTGCAGTATCTCCACTTTTATTAAACTGTCTCTCCCCGGACTATCAGTGTGCTCCCTTCCTATTCCTCCATCTTATCTCCTACATATAATTTTTTTAAAAAGATTTATTTATTTATTTGAGAGGCAATTACAAGATAGAGAGAAGGAAAGACAGAGAGAGAGGTCTTCCATTTGCTGGTTCACTCTTCAAATGACCACAACAGCTGGAACTGGGCCTATCAGAAGCCAGGAGCCAGGAGCTAGGAGCCAGGAGCTTCTTCTTCTTCCTTTTTTTTTTTGTTTAAAGATTTATTCATTTATTTGAGGGCAGAGTTACACACAGAGAGAAGGAGAGGCAGAGAGAGGTCTTCCAGGTTCTGATTCACTAGCTAGATGGCTGCAACAGTCGGAGCTGCGCTGATCCGAAGCCAGTAGTCAGGAGCATCTTTCGGGTCTTCCACGGGGGTGCAGGGGTCCAAGGACCTTGGCTTTCTTCTACTGATTTCCAAGGCCATAGCAGAGAGCTGGATTGGAAGGGGTGCAGTGAGGACTAGGACCGGCTCCCATATGGGATGCTGGTGCTGCAGGTAGTGGCTTTATCCGCTATGCCACAGCATCATCCCCAACCAGGAACTGCTTCTGGGTCTCCCAGGTGGGTGCAGGGGCCCAAGAAGTTGGTCATAAGCTGTATTACAAGAGGGGCAGCCATGGCACAAACCATCACCCATATGGGATGCCAGAGCCATAGGCAGAGGCTCAACATACTCTGCCACAGCACTGGCTCTGAAATAACATAATTCCAATTTACTTTATTTTAACAGACTTAATGCAACACTAACCATAATGTTCAACAAGTGAAAATTAAGACAATTACTGTCCCACAATTAAGATTGATGCAACGGGCAGGTGCTATGGAGTTCCGGGTAAAGCTGCCACCTGCAATGTGGGAATCCCATATGGGCACTGGTTTGAGTCCCTGTTGCTCCACTTCCAATCTAGCTCTCTGCTATGGTCTGGGAAAGCAGTAGAAGATGGCCCAAGTCCTTGGGCCCCTGAACCCATGTGGGAGACCCAGAAGAAGCCCCCGGCTCTTGCTTCTGACTGGCTCAGCTATGGCCATTGTGGCCAATTGAGGAGTGGACCAGCAGATGGAAAACCTCTCTCTCTCTCGCTCTTTCATCTCTCCTGCCTCTCATTCTCTTTATGTGTAACTCTTTCAAATAAATAAATAAACATTTTTTTTTAAAAAGATTGATGCAGAAGGATCAAGCTGTCTTCTAAAAAGGGGATTGAATACAGATTCAGGAAACAAGCAGTGTTTACACATAATATTGTAGGAGCTAGTGATTTTTTTTAGGGATACAGAAGCAAAGTCGTGTTCACATCTTTATGTACTCAGGTGGATATATACAAAAAAGCTCAATTCTAAACTTCACCTGCAGACTTGCCTGATGTCATTTTTAGCAAGAGACCCTCAACTGCATTTTGAATTTCCTAAAATCAATGCTCCACAGTTTAATTTTCTTTCAAAAATTCTTAATTTATTTCAAAGAGGGGAGCAGATTACTCATCTAGTTTCATCTCCTGAATGTGCACAACATCTAGAGCAGGGTCAGGAAAAAAGCCTGGAGCTCGGAACTCCTAGTCTCCCATATGTGTTTCAAGGAATCAACCAATTGAACCATCACTTGTGGCCTATCAGAGTGCATAGCAGTAGGAAGCTGGACTAGGGGGTGGATTGGCACATGAACTCAGGCATTCTGTTATGGGATTGGGTGTCCCAATTGGCTTCTTAAGCTTTGTGTCAAGCCCAAACCTTTAATTTTCTTTTTTTTGACATCTTGTACCAAGACATCCAGAACAAGGTAAGCTGTAGATGCTGTCCACTGAGAGTCAAAGACTTCTCTCACATCTCCTGGTTCTTCCTTCTTCAGTACACTGATGTTATCCTGTAGGTAGGAGAAGATAGTCATGGTAAAACACTGAACTGTGAGGCTTGTGTGTTTAGCAAAATACTTCTGATCTCTGTGTATGCCATTTCAATAGATATTTACACATATTATACCATGTGTAGGTAGAACACATAGAAAACCATTAATACAAGGATTTAATCCAAAGGCTAACCAAAAATTGTGAGCTCAAGAGAGATAGAGCATGTTGTAATGCTCCAGACACACAAACCAGGTTAAGCCAAGATATATAAGGATTTAAATATCTATCACATAGGAACAGATTGGTAGAATTTCGTTGTGGATAAGAAAATAGAAAAGAAGTTGGATGCTTTTGTTGAACTGTGCATATTGTTTTATTTGTAACCCCAAGTGTTATAAGGTTAAAGTAATAATTACCTAAAAAGTAATAACCAAAAAGCCAGTATTTAATTTGATATTGAAAAGTAATAATTAAAAGTCAAATGAAAGCAATATGTAGTAAATTAACTAAGATGATTATTAACAAAAAACATTAATTCAACCTGTGCTTATTGGAAACATGATAATTCAATAAGCACTAACCTGCAATGAAGCTGTAGAAATAGAATAAGTGTATAAGGGAGCAAAGAATTCAGTAAGATCAGAGATCCCAGAAAATAAAGAACTATAAATCTCTAATGCAACACTGATTAAACACATTTTTGAGTTCATTCATACATGACCTTATTTGAAGTGATGTGTTAGTGTTCACAAGCAAAATTCATGTCAATAAAGTATTTTTGAATTATTTTATTTCCCAGATAGTTTACTAGTTCGAAATAATACCAATGGGTTGTTTGAGTTTCTCTTGAAACCTAAGTCTTTAATGAAGCCATGCTTCTGAAAATAAGTCAATTTTTATACAACCTGCTTATAAAGAAAATAAATATTTGGTTTTTAATTAAAATGTCCAGAAGGATTTTACAAAAACAGGAATAGCAAATAACCAAAACAATTAAAATAGTCTTAATAAGCAATGGGAGGCTCCAAACCCCATCAAAATCAATAGAGTATCTAAGGCACCTCAGGTTCAGGTGATACAATCATCTAAGAGTTCTGATAACCAAATATATGATTTTTGCCAGTTTGAGAATGTGAAACCAAAAGGTTAATGTCCAATAATTATTATTTTGAATAAGAATGAAGAAAACCCAATAGTTGATAAACCAGTGACACTGGAAATCACGTTCTGCCTACCATTTGTGAAAGATGAGGAAATTGATGCCCAGCAAGAAACTTAGGAGGCACCAGTTAACTTTTCAGCTTCCTAATCTATTTCATTAGAGTAGTACATAATCTAGATTTTAATATTCATAGGCTAGTAAGCCAAGTATGAAGTGTTTCAGAGATGTGAATTTGAAAAAAAAAATTCCCATCAAATCTCCAAAGGCAAGTTGGAAATATGCAATATTTTGCTGTTTTAATTCCTTTATACCTGTGTTGAAAAACTTAGTTAATATGTTGATTGACTTACACATTTTTTTCAATTCCATCTAAAAATATTAGACCAAATTTAAATGAGAAAGTTACATATAATAATCCTTTTGAGCACCTTAAAGGTCATGATACTTAATGGGGACCACCATCTCTTGGAAGAAAAAGATATCTAATGTCCAGTTCAGGAAGAAAGCTCCAGAGTAGATATTCAGGGGACTCCACTCTTCACCAGGGAAGATGATGCTCACATATTTTAAAAATCTCTGAAAAGCTCACAAACAACAGTACAGCACATCCTAGATTTGTGACTAACGAGAGCATGTAAGGCTGTCATTTTCAAGTATAAAAGATTAGTGTTCTATTACCCAATCTGTGCAAGACACCTAGTTATGGAAGTTCACATTTAAGGCACGGAAATTATCAGAAGCCCACCAAAGACATAAAAATAACATACTTTAGGGAACAGCAGGTTGAAATGTAGAAAAGGCTGGGAAAATTATGGATATTATGGATTATATTACAATTCTCTAAACTGCATTATGAGAGATACCAAGTGAGGAATTTGGCTTTGACTGAGACATTTTTATTATTTATTTAATTTGTTTCAATTTTATTAAAAGCAGACAGAAAAAAAGTGGCATATACACAGAGATCTAGAGAGAGAGAGAGAGAGAGAGAGGGATCTTCTACATGCTATTTCATAACTTGAATGACTGCAACAGTCAGAGGTTGGTCAGGATGAACCAGGAGTCTGGAAGTTAATATGGGTCTTCCACATAGGTGTCTTGGACTCAAGTACTTGAGCCATGATCTGCTATCCCTCTTGGTTCACATAAGCAGGAAGCTGGATTAGAAATGGAAAAGCCTGTTCATTAAATAAAAGTTAAAAAAAAAAGAAATGGAAAAGCCTGGACTAGAATCAGGTCCTCAATATGAGATGTGGGCATCCCAGGCGATGTCTTAACTGCTGAGTCAAAAGCTATGTGAACTAATGATAAATATACTACTCAAACAGTACTCTATACTTTGTGTGTCTGTGTGGGTTCAGTCTGTTGAAATCTTTACTTAGTATATACTAAGTTGATCTTCTGTATATAAAGATAAATGAAAATGAATCGTGATGAATAATGGGATGGGAGAGGGAGTGGGAGATGTTACAGTTGCAGGTGGGAGGGAGGTTATGGGGAAAAAGCCACTATAATTCAAAAGTTGTACTTTGGAAATTTATATTTATATTTATTAAATAAAAGTTGAAAAAAAACTTACTACTACTAAAATAGGATTTAGGGTACACACTAGGAAATTCCATTCTATTCAGATTGTCAAGGAAGAGCTTTTCTCTGTTTATAAGGACATATTTGGAATATTGCAATAGTGATAAACATAATTTTACAAGACAACAAAATAGCAAATTTTAAAGTTGAGGATGAAAATTTGAAAATGATCTCTTTAGTCATATTCCTAATTCTAAAGTGTGTGTGTGTGTGTGTGTGTGTGTGTGTGAGTGTGTGTGTGTGGTATAAGACATCTAAATGAATGTTGTAAGTAATATATGATATTTATGGAAAAAGTAAGAGAATCAAAACAAAAGGAGAGGGGCTGGTGCTGTGGTATATAGTAGGCCAAGCTTCCACTTGAAGCGCAGGCAACAATATGGTGTCCCAGTGTATGTCCCGTCTGCTCTTCTTCTGATCCGGTTCCCCACTTATGGCCTGGGAGACCAGTAGAAGATGGTCCAATTGCTTGTGCCCCTGTCGCCACGTAGGAGACCCAGAAGAAGCTCCCGGCTCCTGGCTTTGGATTGGCTCAGTTCTGGTCATGGCGGCCGTTAGGGAGTGAATCAGTGGATGGAAGACTTTTCTCTTTCTCTCTCTGTCTGTCTGTCTGTCTGTAACCCTGCCTTTCAAATAAATAAATGAAATCTTTTAAAAAATGGAGTGCACATACCCAGAATGTTCCATTATAACAAATGGCCTGTAATTATTTAAACTAATAATAATTTACCATAATAGGTATAATATTATAAAAACAAGTGTTTTCCTTATTACCATATCATGGTTCACTTAAGATAAAAATTCACTTTCTTGTAAAAAAATAACGGGTTGAAATACTCTTCACAGTGTTTGAATTTGTTTTAGATCCATTCTGTCCACATGCCATTGGTTAATGATTGCACAAGTATTAGGTCATTCACATACTGGTACTATCTTCTGAAGGCCTAAGAAGTGAAGACGTGTGACTGGCTACACTGAGAAGACAGAAGGAACTGTGCAGTTACCTAGAGGAGACAATGGATTCCAGACGTTATGTGATGGAATTAAATGATGGTAACATCATACCTGTACTGGGATTTGGCACTGCTGCACCTATAGAGGTAAGTAAGCATAGTGTTCTTAGGATTGAATGTAAAATGAAATAGAATGTATATTAGTGGAAACCAACCTCAGTTTTGGAGTTACTTAGTTATCTCTTTAAAGACCCGATTTCCAGTGTCTCTGAGCAGGGGTGGGGGATGGTTATGTTCTAAGTTTCACCAGCCTGGAGCACAAGACAGAGGGTACTTAGATTTAGTTCTGCATCAGGTTCTGATCTCTTGATCACCTGTTGATTTTTCTCACCAGTACTGGATTCCCCCCTTTTTAATCTTTCCCAGTTTGGCAGAAAAGATGAAAGTCAAGTCAAGAAGCTGTCTTTTTAAAGGTTGGCAGCCATGGGAGTGGTTTCTTTTCCATTTCATGGCTGAAGAATTTTTTTCTCCTTCCAAGTAGACAAGATAGATGGAAATTTCTGTGGATGAACTACTGGGATAGATCATTAATAGAGTCCGGGTCAACTGCTCTGGGGTAACCTTGAGAATCATGCTGTAAATAGTGGACATGGGTTAAGCAGATTTTCTCATGTAGTACTGTCTTATCTGGGAAAATACCAGAAAGGAAAACATAACATGTTAGAGGATAATTGGAACATAATAAGAGTATGTCTAAATTACTAGTCCTCATTAATGTATGCTGTATTTAAGGAAATTGGTATCTGGGGCTCTCTGAAATGAAAGTCAGTATAGTGGATAATTTATTAGAGTGAGGAGGATTTTTAGGACTAATATTATCCCTAGGTCCTGAAATGGTGTAACAAAGGACCAATTACTTCAGAATTGAAGTCCCCATTTTCTCCTGTCTTTGATAAAAGGAAATCTTAAAGTGGCAATTTTGGAGACATGTGACAAGACTTGGTTATTTTCAGGGCAATGTGTCATGAAGGGCATGGATAATGAAGGACAATAGCAGACCTTTAGCCTTAGTTCATTTCTTTGCCTTACCCCCAGGTCAGCACCGGATTGGTGTCAGGAGAGAACAGTAGCATCCAGTATCTACTTTATTTGGATTTCATTAAAAATAATCAATTTCTCAAATTCTTAAAGCAAATGGTGTGAGCTTGATTTCCTTTCTGATCAATACACTGTCAATACACTGTCAAATCTTTATTGAAATTTTGTAGACATAACTAAAAGTTTTAATTTTACCCTAATTATAGCCACTCTAAAGTAAGTGACTTTGATTTTAAGACTGACACCTAATTTAATTATCCCTTGCATGATACTGTTAAGTTCTTACACATAAATTTATATCCTTTAATTATGCATTTTTACTATGACTGTTTAGTTTTGTGATGCAAACCAAGTGACTGTGTAGAAAATATTAAACATAATTTACTGATGTCTCTTGAATTATTTATTTTCATAGTGGTTCCTGGCTAGCATCTGTGAACATAATTTACCCCATTCCTTAACTGGTAAGGATGGTGGCTGCATCAGAATTCTTTTGAGAAATGAGTTTAAGTGTAACTGCTTTACTGTGGGAGTGTGCTTACTGTGTTTTCCCATGGGAGAGTGGTGCAGAAGGCCTACATAATCTGCCTCCAGTGAATAGTTAGGAATGAAATCTCAAGACTTCATTTAAGCAGCATTCCTCATGTGTTGTCATCATTCCATGATGGAGTAATGTGGTGTGTTCCGTATGACTACACTGCAAGGGAGCTCATAGAAGCTTGTATTGTGTTTCTTCTGTACTTCAATCTATATGCAATTTTGCTGTACTAATTTTACTTTGTAATGTCAGCATGTAAATAATAACTAGATGAAAATTCTCCGAGTCCTTCCAGCAAATCCACAAACCTGAGATATGTTATCAATCAGGTATTGCCTGAATCTTGTAAATTTCCTGGGATGACCAGCTATTGCTATTAAGTACAAAAGACCTAGACAAATTGGAGTGGATTCCTGATCCCAAATGCAGAAGTAATCCAAAGCTTGAGGAAAAGCTGATTCTTAGAGAGGTCACTGGCACTGTCTGAGTGAAGTGAATCTCACTCCTGGATCTCCACATACTGTTTTTGTTGCCCCTTTAGGTTCCTAAAAGTGAAGTTCTAGAGGCCACCAAATTAGCTATAGATGCTGGGTTCCGCCATTTTGATTCTGCTTTCACATACTTTAATGAAGAAGAGATAGGACAGGCCATCAGGAGCAAGATTGCAGAGGGCATTGTGGAAAGAAAAGACATATTCTACACTTCAAAGGTATTTTGTATATGTTGTTCAAGTGTGTAGTAATTATTGCTTTAATTAAATCTCATATGTAGAACAGATAATTATATGACTAGATCAGTAGCTGTCAGTGAATTTTGATTATTATTATGGTTATAAATTTGATTCACACATAATGATATATAACATCCATTCTGAAAAGAGAATGAGAGATATCTAATCATTTCTGTGTGCAGTTTTAAAACTTTAAAGTGATGTCCTCTTATTTATCTGAGCCTACTTCGTAGCAGTATGATTTAACAAAGGTCCATAGAATAAGAGAGCCACTATCAGATTATGACTCTCCTTACCTTCTTTCCTCAATTCATTATTCTGAATAAAATTTTTCAGTTGTATCAATAAAAGAAAGCGTTGTAAGAAACCTCTTTAGATATTAAACATGATTTTGCTAAGTGCTTTGTAATTGTGTGTAACACATTTATATCTTCAAAACATTTCCCCCTCTGTCATGTTACTAATATTGACAATAATTCTTTGTCAACCAGTAAAAAGAAGGGAGAACTTAACTGTTTGTATACCTTGTAAATTCTATCTAACATTTTTCAGAATATGGACATTATATTACCTCATAAAATATATTATCTATTGAGTAAATTTCCATTGTTCAAAATTATCAAATGTATGCATTGTAATTTCACTTGAATAGGTCAGATAAAAGGATATTCACTACAGAAGAGAGCATTTTTTCACTGTGCTGGTCAGTCTCTAACTAATAGATTCACTTCCCAATATCAGGTGAAGGAAAAAATAAATTTGATTAATGTATTAATCCAGCACAACTTTCAATAATTAACCTTTGCAGCTTTGGTGTACTTTCCATCGACCAGAGCTAGTTCAGCAAAGCTTGGAAGAATCATTGAGAAAAGTTCAACTGGACTATGTGGACCTCTACATTATTCATTTTCCAATGGCTTTGAAGGTAGGCAATTTGAATGAATAAATCTTTTTCACTTCAGCTATTGGCATGGATAGTTATCAGTAATGGGCCCTCATTTTTAGTCATGATTGAATTAAAATTATATAAATGTGTGAGAACTTAATTCATGTAAGTTACAGAAACTATTCAAGACATCCAATGAAAAGAGCTTACTAGATTTTGTAATTATTGAGTCCAAATCATGGATAGACATGTTGGTTTGAAGTAGTCTTCAGAAATGACTTTGCATTCTGCATTTACTTGACTTTACTTTTACATGACTTTACTTTTACATGACTTTTACATGACTTTACTTCTGCATTACCACAGTGTCCTAGACTTTTGGTCAAGTCTTTTAATTTGGTGGCAAATATGGCATTGAGACAAAAAGGCTCATGGTCATTGGTTCTCGATAGCTTCTCTAAATCTTACAGCATCAAAATTAATCTTTATAGCACCTTGATTGACTGGGGTTTTCTCATGTACTTGTCCTTGTAAAACATGAGTTCTGGGAGAACACTGACTCTTTTTTTAACTTTTATTTAATGAATATAAATTTCCAAAGTTCAGCTTATGGATTACAATGCCTTTTTCCTGCCCCATAACTTCCCTCCCACCTGCAACCTTCCCCACTCCTTCTCCCCTTCTATTCACATCAAAATTCATTTTCAAGTATCTTTATATACAGAAGATCGATTTAGCATATATTAAATAAAGCTTTCAACAGTTTGCACCAACACAGAAACACAAAGTGAAAAATACTGTTTGAGTACTAGTTATAGCAATAAATCATGATGTACAGCACATTAAGGACAGAGATCCTACAAGAGGACTAAGTGCACAGTAATTCCTGTTGCTGACTTACCAAATTGACACTCTTGTTTATGGCCTCAGTAAACCCCCTAGGCTCTTTTCATGAGTTGCCAAGGCTAGGGAAGCCTTTTGAGTTCGCCGACCCTGATCATATATAGACAAGGCCATAGTCAAAGTGGAAGTTCTCTCCTCCCTTCAGAGAAAGGTAGCTCCTTCTTTGATGACCTGTTCTTTCCACTGGGATCTCACTCACAGAGATCTTTCATTTAGGTCAATTTTTTTTTGCCACAGTGTCTTGGCTTTCCATGCCTGAAATACTCTCATGGGCTTTTCAGCTGGATCTGCATGCCTTAAGGGCTGATTCTGAGGCCAGAGTGCTGTTTAGGACATCTCCCATTCTATGGGTCTGCTGTGTATTCCACTACCCATGTTGGATAATCTCTCCCTTTTTTTTTATTCTATCAGCTAGTATTTGCAGACACTAGTCTTGTTTATGTTATCCCTTTGTCTCTTAGTTCTATCACTATGATCAATTGTGAACAGAAATTGATCACTTGGACTAGTGAGATGGCATTGGTATAGGCCACCTTGGTGGGATTTAATTGGAATACCCCGGCACATTTCTAACTCTACCGTTTGGGGCAAGTCAGCTTGAGCATGTCCCAAATTGTACATCTCCTCCCTCTCTTATTTACACTCTTATATTTTACAGGGATCACATTTCAGTTAAGTTTCAACACTTAAGAATAATTGTATATGAATTACAGAGTTCAACTAATAGTATTAAGTAGAACAAAAAATACTAAAAGGGATAAAGTATTACATTGTACATCAACCGTCAGGAAAGGGCTGATTAAGTCACCATTTCTCACAGTGTCCATTTGACTTCAACAGGTTTCCCCTTGGGTGCTCAGTTAGTTGTCACCGATCAGGGAGAACATATGATATTTGTTCCTTTGGGACTGGCTTAATTCACTCAGCATAATGTTTTAAAGATTCCTCCATCTTGTTGCAAATGACCGGATTTCATTGTTTTTGACTGCTGTATAGTATTCTATAGAGTACATATCCCATAATTTCTTTATCCAGTCTACTGTTGATGGGCATTTGGGTTGGTTCCAGGTCTTAGCTATTGTGAATTGAGCTACAATAAACATTAAGGTGCAGACAGCTTGTTTGTTTGCCAATTTCATTTCCTTTGGGTAAATTCCAAGGAGTGGGATGGCTGGGTTGAATGGTAGGGTTATCTTCAGGTTTCTGAGGAATCTCCAGACTGACTTCCATAGTGGCTTAACCAGTTTGCATTCGCACCAACAGTGGGTTAGTGTCCCTTTTTCCCCACATCCTCTCCAGCATCTGTTGTTGGTAGATTTCTGAATGTGAGCCATTCTAACCGGGGTGAGGTGAAACCTCATTGTGGTTTTGATTTGCATTTCCCTGATTGCTAGTGATCTTGAACATTTTTTCATGTGCCTGTTGGCCATTTGGATGTCCTCATTTGTAAAATGTCTATTGAGGTCCTTGGCCCATCTCTTAAGTGGGTTGTTTGTTTTGATATTGTGGAGTTTCTTGATTTCTTTGTAGATTCTGGTTATTAATCCTTTATCTGTTGCATAATTTGCAAATATTTTTTCCCATTCTGTCAGTTGCCTCTTCACTTTCTTGACTGTTTCTTTTGCAGCACAGAAGCTTCTCAATTTGATGCAATCACAATAGTTAATTTTGGCTTTCACTGCCTGTGCCACATGGGTGTTTTCCAGTAAGTCTTTGCCGGTGCCAGTATCTTGCAGGGTTTCTCCATCAAATTGAGAAAATCCACAACAAAAAAAGAAACAACCCTCTTAAGTGATGGGCCAAGGACCTCAATAGCCACTTTTTTTTTTGACAGGCAGAGTTGACAGTGAGAGAGAGAGACAGAGAGAAAGGTCTTCCTTTGCCATTGGTTCACCCCACAATGTCCGCCAAGGCTGGCGCACCACGCTGATCCAAAGGCAGGAGCCAGGTACTTCTCCTGGTCTCCCATGGGGTGCAGGACCCAAGCACCTGGGCCATCTTCCACTGCACTCCTGGGCCACAGCAGAGAGCTTGCCTGTAAGAAGGGCAACCGGGACAGAATCCGGGGCCCCGACCGGGACTAGAACCTGGTGTGCCGGTGCCGCAGGCGGAGGATTAGCCTATTGAGCTGTGGTGCCAGCCAGATATTTCTAGCTCTCTGTTGTGGCCCCGGGAAGGGAGTGGAGAATGGCCCAATTGCTTTGGCCTTGCACCCGTGTGGGAGACCAGGAGGAAGCACCTGGCTCCTGGCTTCGGATTTGTACAGTGTGCCAGCCATAGCTGCCATTTGGGTGGTGAACCAACGGAAGGAAGACCTTACTCTCTGTCTTTCTCACTGTCTAACTCTGCCTGTCTATATATATATATATATATATATATATATATATATATATATGATTGCAATAGAAAAAGTTCCCTAGATAAAGCTATAGGTTCTGGAAAACAGTACACACACACACGCACACACACAGAGAGAGATACACACACAGAGTTTTGAGAGAATAGAGGATATCTGTCATCAAAAGGCATTATTTTCCATTGTGCCTGAAAGTATTTTTAAATGAGTGGGTAGGGGATGTTGTTGCATCTACGTTACAAAGGTTTAGTGTCTCATCCTAGGTATATCTAGGAGCATTTTATGGGTAGATACTTCAATTTTTCACCATCACTTTAATGACTGCTTCTATTCCAGCCAGGAAAAGAATATATTCCAAAAGATGAAAATGGAAAAATAATATATGACACCGTGAACCTCTGTGCCACATGGGAGGTGAGTTTGAGGAGATACACAGAAGAGAAAGCCAGGGAGGGAGAGTCAGGTCATCTTCCTCCTTTTGAATGATATTCACAATTCTGGAAACAGAAATTCCTGATTTTGAAATTGGCTGTTTTGCTGTATGATGGCAAAGTATACACTATTGGGATAAAAGAGTAAGAAATGGAAATCAGGACAAAGCATATGTTTTCCTCTTTAGGTTTTTAAGGAGGACATACTAATATTTTTTTCTTATAGTGTCTACGTTGTTCTTCCCCTCTCCCCCCTTTTTAACTAATGTTTCTCATCAGGATGTTCAATGTTAGTTATCTTGTCAGCATTAAACAATGTTCTTATTAACAACACTTCTCATTTGTAAACATCCTTCAATCATTCTTCACTTTTACAGGCCATGGAGAAATGTAAGGATGCAGGGTTGGCTAAGTCCATTGGGGTGTCTAACTTCAACCGCAGGCAGCTGGAGATGATCCTGAACAAGCCAGGGCTCAAGTATAAACCTGTTTGCAACCAGGTGAGGGCCTTCAGCCTCCTTTCTTGGTGTTTCTCATTCTGTGCTTCCTGTTCTAGGGCTAGGTGTTCATTTCTACTCCCCCCTTTTTATACATTTGTGGAAAGACAGATTCTTTTTTAAACTTTTATTTAATGAATATAAATTTCCAAAGTACAGCCTATGGATTACAATAGCTTCCCCCCAAAGACGTCCCTCCCACCCGCAACCCTCCCCTTTCCCACTCCCTCTCCCCTTCCATTCACATCAAGATTCATTTTCGTTTCTCTTTATATACAGAAGATCAGTTTAGCATACATTAAGTAAAGATTTCAACAGTTTGCTCCCACACAGAAACATAAAGTGAAAAATACTGCTTGAGTACTAATTATAGCATTAAATCTCAATGTACAGCACACTAAGGACAAAGATCCTACATGAGGAGTAAGTGCACAGTGACTCCTGTTGTTGACTTAACAAATTGACACTCTTGTTTATGGCATCAGTAATCACCGTAGGCTCTTGTCATGAGCTGCCAAGGCTATGGAAGCCCCTTGACTTCACTGACTGTGATCATATTTAGACAAGGCCATGGTCAAAGTGGAAGTTCTCTCCTCCCTTCAGAGAAAGGTAGCTCCTTCTTTGATGACCCGTTCTTTCCACTGGGATCTCACTCGCAGGGATCTTTCATTTAGTTTTTTTTTTTTTCCCCAGAGTGTCTTGGCTTTCCATGCCTGAAATAGTCTCATGGGCTTTTCAGCTGGATCCGCATGCCTTAAGGGCTGATTCTGAGGCCAGAGTGCTGTTTAGGACATCTCCCATTCTATGGGTCTGCTGTGTATCTCACTTCCCATGTTGGATCATTCTCTCCCTTTTTGATTCTATCAGCTAGTATTTGCAGACACTATTTTTGTTTATGTGATCCCTTTGGTTCTTAGTCCTATCATTATGATCAATTGTGAACAGAAATTGATCACTGGGACTAGTGAGATGGCATTGGTATATGCCACCTTGATGGGATTGAATTGGATTCCCCTGGTATGTTTCTAACTCTACCATTTGGGGCAAGTCAGCTTGAGCATGTCCTGAATTGCACATGTCTTCCCTCTCTTATTCCCACTCTTATATTTACCGGAAATCACTTTTCAGTTAAGTTTCAGCACTTAAGAAGAATTGTGTCTTGATTACAGTATTCAACCAAAAGTATTAAGTAGAACAAACAAAAAAATACTAAGAGGGATAACATATCAAGTTGCTCATCAACAGTCAGGGTGAGGGCTGATCAAGTCACCGTTTCTCATAGTGTTCATTTCACTTTAACAGGTTTCCTTTTTGGTGCTCAGTTAGTTGTCACCTATCAAGGAGAACAAGTGGTATTTGTCCCTTTGGGATTGGCTTATTACACTCAGTATAATGTTTTCCAAATTCCTAACAGGGATCACTTTTCAGTTAAAATTTAAACACCTAAAAATAATTGGGTGTTAATTACAGAGTTCAACCAATGGTACTAGAACAAAAAAATACTAAAATGGATAAAGTATTACATTGTACATCAACCGTCAGGACAAGAGCTGATCAAGTCACTGTTTCTCATAGTGTCCATTTCCTTTCAACAAGTTTCCCTTTTGGTGCTCAGTTAGGAATGACAGATTCTAAGAGCAATGTCTCTGTTTAGAAGGGAATATAGGACTTTCTCTTGGGTATCTAAATGATAAAGACCTATATTGAAACTTTGGCAGAGCTTTAGATCTGAATTTGTATAAGAATCCGAGGAGGTAAAATGGTTAAGGAAGCTAGCAGTTCTTAAAGTGACCTTCTGGGGGAGGGTGTTCTTATCCTTGAGTTATTAAGCATGACCAGAGTTCAGATGTGTGCATGTGATGTGGAGGGAAAGGAAGATGATACACTCCTGGAATAGTCAGTAATCAGGAGACACTGAAAATAATATCAGGTAGATAGACCATAAGGTTTGTGTGTATTCAAATGCTTGAGTTTTTCTCTTGATATCTGCTTTTAGATGTCTCAGTCACAGTCACAGGAAAGTGAACTAGAAACTGAAAAACTCATGCAGGTTAGAGGTTGAATGTTATCTGTTTATGATGATACCAGTGGTGCATGACTACTCTGATACTTTTAGGAGAACCAGAGTCAATCCTATGCCTGACTCTATCTAAATCTGTATCACCTACCTTGTTTTTGCCATCAAGTACTGTTCAAGCACATCTGTTCTGTGACTGATTCTGTGCTCTAACTTACATTTTAAGATCTATTAGTCTTGTTGTACAGATTCCAAATTAGAAAAATATAGCTTATAAAATTGACATTATGATTTAAAAATATAATATCAAGTTGTTGTGGCTTAGAAGTTTATACTTCCACCTTCAGTTCTGGCATTCCATATGGTTGCTAGTTTGAGTCCCGGCTGCTCCACTCTGATCCAGCTCCTTGTTAATGCATTTGGGAAAGCAGTGGAAGATGGCACAAGTAATTGGGCTCTTGCACCTATGTGAGAGATCTGAATGAAGCTCCTGACTCCTGGATTCAACCTGGCTCAGCCTTGGCCATTTTAGCCATTTGTATTTTCTGCCTTTCAAATAAATACAAAAATCTCAAAAATATACATATAATATTTAATGTTTTTCATATTATTATCACTCCATTTTTATTATGAAACTTTCAAACATTCAGAACTTTTTAAACAATTTTGAGAAAATCCATATTTTCCCATCTGCCATATAAAATTGTTGACATTTTGCCATGTTGCCAAACGTATGTAAATATATGTGGCTTTTAATAATATGCATAATAATTTACTGAACTTATTCAAAATAATTGGGAGACATGACTACTCATCTCTACAGACCTCCAGAACGTTTAGGAATGAATAGTGTTTTCCCTCAAAGTTATGTTTCCATATTATATCAAAGAAATGTGATGATTGTCATCTGATATCATCATAATATACAATCGTATTAAAATTTTCCATTGTTTTCCAATTGCTTCCTCTACTGCTTGATTCTTCAATTGCCCACAATGTCCATTACTAGACTGGGCCAAAGCAAGGAGTTGGAAAGTCAATGAAAAAATCCCATACATGTGGCAGGGATCCAAGCACTTGGGTCATCACCTGCTGCTTCTCAATGGCTGCACTGTCAGCAAATCAGAATTAAAAGCTGGAGCTGGGGAACAAACCTAGGCATTCTGATATGGGAAACAGGTGACTTAGCCTCTAGGCCAAATGCTGCCTATCAATACTTTTTCTTGTAGATTGATTACAAATCCTCACCCATCCCCATTATAGCCAAACAGATTTTGTCAACTATTCCGGATTTCTCAGACTATTGCCCTATATTGACAGGTAATGTTTTTTCCATTCCAATTTTTTGTCCTTTAGAATTTAGATCTGAATACTCTATTATTTCAAGATTGAACAGGAAAATAAGCTTATCATGTTGTATTTCTCAATTTGTACTGCACAGGGAATCATTGAATGATGGGTTTTCTCAGTATTATAGATAGTATTTTCTTTTTTTAGATCTTTTGCTTATTTGAAAGGCAGAGGGGAGAGAGAGAGAGAAAGAGAGAGGGAGAGAGGGAGAGATTCGCTCTGGTAGTTCATCCTCAAGTAGTCACAATAGCTATGGCTGGGCCAGGCTAAAGCAAGGATATTGGCTCTCCCTCCAGGTCTCCTATATGGGTGACAGAGCACTCACTACTTGAGCCATCTTCTGCTACTTTCTAGACAATTACCAGAAATATGGATCAGAAGCAGAACAACCAAGACTCAAACCTGGGCTCAGATATGGAATGCTGACCTGAAATCGGCGGGCTAATCCACTAGATCACAACTGGTTTTCTTTGGTCACTTGGTTAACCCACCTTTCTAAGCATTAAGTTCCCTTCCTCCAGTACAATTACTAATGATCGTTTGAGTGTTAACAGTCACAAGGCAATTTGTATTACAAAACTATTTTCACATAATATTTTAATATCCTTTTATCTAAGTTTGCCTGGATTGGTTATTTCATTAGAATTTGTAAACACTGGTCCAGGCGCCATGGCTCACCTGATTAATCCTCCGCCTTGCGGTGCTGGCATCCTATGTGGGCGCTGGGTTCTAGTCCTGGTTGCTCCTCTTCCAGTCTAGCTCTCTGCGGTGGCCCAGGAAGGCAGTGGAGGACGGCCCAAGTGCTTGGGCCCCTGCACCTGCATGGGAGAACAGGAGGAAGCACCTGGCTCCTGGCTTCGGGTCAGCACAGTGCCAGCCGTAGCGGCCATTTGGGGGGTGAATCAACGGAAGGAAGACCTTTCTCTCTGTTTCTCTCTCTCACTGTCTAACTCTACCTGTCAAATAAAAAAAAAAAGAATTTTTAAACACTAATTTTCATTTTTAACTACCATTGTACTTTTCTCATATTACATTTAATGTAAAAATATTTCTATGATATTCTGCAATTATTCCTCTGTGATGGAGCAACATTAATACCTTCCTTTTAATTAATAATGTTCTTAGAAAGAAGTTAATATAATAATCACCACCAGCAGGGGAAAATAGTTTTTCCTCTTGCTTTCCCTCTCTATGCCTTTTATTGTGGACATGAGTTTTTATTTATTCTGTGGATTAAACTTGATTTTCCTCATTATCCATTATGCTGAAGAAATCTACATTAATATCACTAGCAGGATTCCTAGCAAAATAATTCTTTTGTTCAACAGGTTTGCTGTCATGAATCTTTGAACAAATACTAGTTTTCTGGCACAATTCAATGTCAAATGTTCAAAGAATTCCTTCTTTTTTCCAAAAAAGGAAAATTTCTTACTGAAAAAAATGTTAAACAAATATGATCTGGTTCATGTCAGGAATTTTTTTATCCTTGCAGGTGACAGCAATTTTAATATTCTTTAAAATATGATCCCCAGAAGTTGATAATGTCAATTTAAATTTTGTTACTCAGTTTTTCTTTTTGTTTCTTTTCAATTTTAATATTCATATTTCATATCAATATTTGTGTTTTCAATAATCTTAAACTTTTTGTGTTGCCTATCTACAGGTGGAATGTCATCTGTATCTCAACCAGAGAAAACTACTGGATTTCTGCAAGTCAAAAGACATTGTTCTGGTTGCCTATGGTGTTCTGGGAAGTCAAAAATATGGAGAATGGTAATGTGCACACTAGCAAACTTATCTAAAACACCTTTGCTGTTGAAACGTTTGCATTCATAGTATAACTACTTTTCTGGCATTAACTCTGAAGTGTTGTAGTACAAGGAAGAATTTGCATTTCTTTTTTAGAAAATAATTTATTCAGTATTAACGTGAGCAGATTTCATGTATTCTACATATACAGATTTAGGAGCATAGTGATACTTCTCATGCTACCCTCCCTCCCGACCACACTGCCACCCTCTCTCCTCCTTCCTTTTTTATTCTTTCTTATAATTTTTATGATGATCTACTTTTGGCTTATTTTATAGTCATAAGACTAAATTTACTAAATAATAAATAATTCAATAGATAGTCAGCAGAAAATAACACTGCTCCTCAACAGTAGGGACAAGGGCTGTAAACAATCAATAGATCTCAAAATACCAATTTTGTGCATCCATATTACATGTTTTTTGTATTCTATTAGTTACCATAGAACAGGGAAAATGCATTCTATTTGTCTTTCTGGGACTGGCTTATTTCATTAAGTATAATGGTTTTCAGTTGCATCCATTTGGTTGCAAAAGAAGGATTTCATTGTTTTGGATGGATGAGTAGTTTTTCATTCATTAAATCCCAGATGACAGTGGTTCTGCTGCCTGAGACCACATTTGAGTAGCACTGGTCTGGAGTAGGCACTGTAGTCTGTTTTGGAATCCTCCTAACAAACCAAATACACGAACTCAGAAATTCAGCATTGTTGCCTTTCCTCCTAGGGTGGATCAGAACACTCCGGTTCTCTTAGATGATCCAGTTCTTGGTGCCCTGGCAAAAAAGCACAAGCGAAGTCCAGCACTGATTGCCCTTCGTTACTTGCTACAGCGTGGGGTTGTGGTCTTGGCCAAGAGTTTCAATGAGGAGCGAATCAAAGAGAATTTGCAGGTGATGAGTGGGGCTGTGGGCACTGGGGCTCCTACAGTATCCATCACGTGTGTCCTCTTTGTAGGCACTCAGGATACCTTTGTGGTATCTTGGTGTCCCTGTCATCTCCTGTGTGTTTCTTTTTATTGCCCACTTGTAAGTGTTTTCTTTTGCTGTAGAGGAGGGAAGCCAACATGCCTAGATTGAATTGCAAGAGTGCAGATTCTGAGGTTTGTGTTTCAGCGTGAATTCTGAAATTTATTGTATAGTCCTGTCAACTGGCCACTTTTTTTTTCTTCAATTCCTTAAATAAGGTAGTTGAATTGGTTATTATTCTGCCTACAATATTTTCAATTTTATTTTGTATTTCCCTTAGTTCTCATGTAGTTTAAAATTTATATATTTTTCACTCTGTTTTATCTAGTCTGGCATCTACCCAAGTCTTACTATTTTAAAGAAATTTTTTTATTGTAAAAATGGCGACAGCTGTAATACAATTAGCCATGGTATTTGTAAAGTATTATCTCTCTAATGTAGTGATAAAATTTAAAACGCTTTTATTATAATTCAAAACTTTATAGTTTGAAAATTAACTTTGACCACCTGAACTCAGTCCAGTACTTCTCTTTTAGTCTGCAACCTTTATGTATTGCTAATTGAGTCTCTGCTGCCTTTGATGGACAATGAGTGAGCTCTGACTCAGAAATTTATTGAGCCACTCTCTGTTCTGGTTCAGTTCTCCCCATAGAATTCTTCACCTTTTAGTAAATTATATCAGGATTTACATCATCCCATTTCAGAATACTAAAGCACTGTGTGGATATTTGCAAAGCCTACTGGCAACAGATACACAGTTACTTCTTTTAAATTCTATCATTCAATGTAAGTTACAAGGCATGCCAGATTTAAAAGGTGGGAAACACATTAATTCATAATGGAGGAGAGTGAAATTCACTTAACACGAGCATGGATGCGTGAAATTTAGGGTGACATTACTATAAAACAACCTATCATATTGATATATTCTCAATATCATATTTTAGAGTCAGAGCTATTTGTTGAGCCATTTATTCCAAGATGTGCCTTTGATTTCATTCTCTGTATAGTCTTTTTATGAACAAAAGTTAATTCTCAGTGTCATCAAATTATTCATGCCTTTTTTGTGGTTGATGAGTGTCCTGTTTTGTCCTATATAGGGAAAAGTACAGTATTATACTATATTAGCTTACAGAATTGTTGTTGTCTTTCCTTCCAAATTTAGACTTAAATTCCATTGTAATTTATATATATATGTATATGTATATATATATTACTTGGAATAAAGGTACAAATATAAATATATATTTACTAAATGAAAAACAGAAATACTTAGCAACAATAACATTTCTGGACT
Organism: Oryctolagus cuniculus; assembly: GCF_051225735.1. NCBI lineage: Eukaryota > Metazoa > Chordata > Mammalia > Lagomorpha > Leporidae > Oryctolagus > Oryctolagus cuniculus. Next base: position 79,149,169 of record NC_142879.1, on the reverse strand, counting down.
CTGTTTCTCTTCAATGGGCTGACTTACTTTTCTGTACTATCTTAATTATATTGGAAAATGCATTATGTTGTGAAGAGTGGTAACATTTCTCCTATATCCTTTTATTTATTTTAAAAAAGATTTATTTATTTAATTTGAAGGCAGAGTGAGAGAGAGAGATAAAGAAAGAGAGTGAGGGAGCGCGCGCATGTGTGAGAAATAAAAAGAGAAAGAGAAAGAGAAAGAGAGAGGGATATACATCTTCCATCTGATGGCTTACTCCACAAATGGCTGCAATAGTCAGGTCCAGACCACACACACTGGCCAAGACGCAGATATTCAATAGTTTTATGTGGGGGGCATGGGTCCAATTACTTAGCCCATCTTCTGCTGCCTTCCCTTTCATATTAGCAGAAGGTTGATTCAGAATTGGAGCAGCTCAGACTGGAACCAAACTATACAATATGGGATGTGGGTATCACAAGTGGCAGCTTAACTCTCTGTGCCACAAGCCAGCCTCTGTGTTATCTTATTGAAGAATACCTGGGCTATTCTTCACTGATGATTCATTGTAAATAATATTTACAATGACTTTATCAACTTCCACCTAAAGTCCTTAAATGGTGTGTATTGAGACTGTCAATCAATTTGGAAGAACTGGTTTTTGATTGACAATATGTGGATCTTAATGAATGATTGTGGCATCAAATTATAATCATTTATTTTTTCTTTTCATATATTTTAATACATTTCATAATTTGTCCATTAAGTCATTTTACTCACATATAGTCTTATTTCTTATAAACCTGATAATTTTGAGGTATTGCATCCCTGTTCACCTTAACCAAAATATGGAATTCACCAAAGTGTCCATCATTAGGTGAACTTATAAAGAAAATGTGGTATATCTGCAAATGAAATCCTGTTATTTGCACAAAAATTGCTGAACAAGAGCATGCCGTGTTAGCTGATAAGTCATGTACCAAAAGACACATGTTGCATGTTCTACAAAATATATGAGTTAGAAAAAGTTAAAGAAGAACACAGAATGTTGATTATTAGAGTCAGGAAGAGGCAGAAGGAAGATAGGAAGTTTGGATGAAAAAGTAGGGGAATTTGAATTTGGTATGGTTTATGAATTGTGACCTTCATGCTGATATCAGATGTTAATAATAGAGAATGCTGGGTTTGGGTTATACCCAGTACAAAAACACTTTTTTGTTTTGTCAATTTAAAACCATTATGAAATAAAATTTCCAAAACTGACAAAAATGCAAAAAGAATTTTAAATATGCAAATGAGGTTCAATATTAAAGTAATGAAAGTCTATTTGCTAGATTCATTTAGTGTTAAGCTTCTGACATTTCTTGTTCTCTAACTCTTTCTCTGAATCCTCATTTTAGGGTCCTAATAAACAACCTATCAGGCAGCCATTTGTTTCAATGTTATCAATTATGACAATATATTTGATCTTTAAAGCACCCCCAAGTTAGACAATCATATCCTCCTCAAGGAAGTTCTCCTATCCTTTGCACACAATGTCATTGCATTTGAATTATGTTGCGAGAATATTTTTCACATTCTAGATGTTAATGGATGGAATACAAAAACCCAACTATCTCTTTGCAACTTAGTAAATACAATAATCCAACAATCTCTACGTAACTTGGTAAATTATCTTATATATTTCAAAAGTATTCCCCTAGATTTTCTAGATTCTATAATACGTGGTCCATTTATCTTTGTACTTTGTCAGCTTTGATTCATCTCCAGCTTCTTTTGGGATCTTTTGGCTGTAGTTTTGTGCAGTTGAAATTAACTAAATATAGGAATTGATTTCTATTTACTTTTAGCTGATATTCATTAGCCATATGAATGTTTTCCTGATGTCTTTAATAAGTTTTGGAAACTTCTTAGATATTTATGTATTGTCCTTACATCATTCAATGTAATTCTTCTGGATTTTCTATCTTGGTGAAACACAGCAGAAATTATAAAAAATATTGGCTGGTGCCTCAGCTCACTAGGCTAATCCTCCGCCTGCGGTGCCGGCACCCCGGGTTCTAGTCCCAGTTGGGGCACCAGATTCTGTCCCGGTTGCCCCTCTTCCAGTGCAGCTCTCTGCTGTGGCCTGGGAGTGCAGTGGAGGATGGCCCAAGTGCTTGGGCCCTGCACCCACATGGGAGACCAGGAGGAAGCACCTGCCTCCTGGCTTCGGATTGGCACAGCACGCTGGCAGTAACGTGCCAGCCATAGCAGCCACTTGGGGGAGAACCAATGGAAAAAGGAAGACCTTTCTGTCTCTCTCTCTCTCACTGTCTAACTCTGCCTGTCAAAAAATATATATATATATCTTACTTTTTTGATAGGTTTTTGAATTCCACTTGACTCCTGAGGACATGAGAGTCCTAGATGGTCTGAACAGAAATATTCGATATGTTTCTGCGAGTTTGTAAGTGCCTTTAGCATATATCTTGCCACAACTTATTTTCTGAGAAGGAATGTAGAATGAGTGTTGGAAGTTACCTCAACATCAGAAAACTAGAGGTTGGGACCAGCGCTGTGGATTAGCCGGTAAAGCTGCTACCTGCAGTGCCAGCATTCTGTATGGGCTCCAGTTTGCGTCCTGGCTGCTCCACTTCCTATCCAGCTCTCTGCTATGGCCTGGGAAAGCAGTAGAAGATGGCTCAAGTCCTTGGGTCCCTGAAGCCACGTGGGATACCTGGAAGAAGCTTCTGGCTCCTGGCTTTGGATTGGCACAGCTCTGGCTGTTGTGGCCAATTGGGGAGTAAACCAGTGGATGGAAGACCTCTCTCTCTCTCTCTCTCTCTCTCCATCTCCCTCTCTCTCTGCCTCTCTCTCTCCCTCTCCCTCTGTCTCTATGTGTAACTCTGACTTTCAAATAAATAAATAATATAAAAAAAAGAAAGAAAGCTAGAGTTGAACAATGAGCCTGGTATGAGACAGGAACTTTCTGGAATTGTCTTCTCAGTTTCTCAACAGACTCTGGCTACTGACATAGGAACTGGTTGAGAGAGTCCATGTCAGTGTGGACTTTTATACATCCCCCACTGTGCTTCTCATTCCGTGAAACTTTTCAGATCAGGAAATACCATTGTTGAATCAACATCTCCATAAAGACCTCTGTAATCTAGAGTATTTGATAGACATACACTATGGATATTATCAATGTAGCTTCTTCAGTATTTTCAGAATCCAGTTAATATCATCTTCTAGGAACCTGATGAATTCCTTCACAGATTGAAGGCATTTACATTAGCACTGTGTTCCATGCCTAAATTCCCATCATCTTCCTATGGAATCATTGATTGGATCCTATCCATTTAATGTTTTGAATATTGTCATATTCCTCCCTTCTGTTTCATTGTATGTTCATCCAAGATCCCCAAAATCACAATTGCCTGCATAAAGGTTGGTTTTGATTTGGTCAATGGAGCCCTTAGTTTTTATTCTGTGAAATATAGAGATCTTAAATTAGTAGATAAGTTATGGGGAAGATTTGAAAATGAATGGAAGAGTACATAAGCAAAAAAGCCATAGAGAGATTTTGTAGTCAAAAAAATTGTTACTTCTTCATGTTTGAACATGATGGAATATGAGGAAGTGTATATATTGTTATTTATGGTATGTACTAATATGTATTCTTTCCATCTGTGGTAATTTCAATTCATAATAATAATAAATGTGATGATTTATGAAAAGGGGTTAGCTCTATGTAAAAATAATATTACTGAAAATTTGTAGTTATGGTTATCAAGGCTGAGTGTTTTATTAATATAGAGAAAAATGAAGAATAAGTAGGGCATAATGTAAACAGAGAGATAAGCCATTTGTATTACTACTACCTCTTTAATTATTCAATAATTATTCATATTTATAACCCTATATATTTCATTGTTACTATATAGTACATATCAAAAATGGACTCTAAACTCCATAGTCATAAAACTCTCTCTTATAAATGACATTATTTCCACTTGTGAATCTAACAGTATTTTATATAATGGACAATCAGTAAAAGAGAAATTTCTAGCATCAACTTGAATTTGAAAAATGATAGGACTTGATATCACTTGGCTTTATTGCTATATCTGGCTTAGGGGGAGGAGTATGTTTAAATTTTGGCTCTGTGTTGTTTGTTAAATTTCAGGAAGAAGTATAATTTGAATAATTTTGTTATAGTTATTAAAGTACTTATTTTAAGGCAGTCATCATGAGAGTAAGAAAGGTATAATCTTTAACCAGTAAGAGTATACAATGATTAATCTCCCTAATGCCAGTTACAGAAAAATCACTTTGTAATTACCATGTATATAGAGTCATTAAATGCATTTTTTTTCTCATTTTAGTTTGAATGGCCACCCTAATTACCCATTCTCTGATGAATATTAGCATGGAGATCTTCATCATGACTTCTACCAGAAGCTCCTGCATGCATCTTGTGATATGGCAGACATCTCACACGCTGATGATTAGAGACCTCTCTTCTGGATAATCCATGATGCTAAACACCTCACAAGAAGCTAGAGTTAAATCCACAGTAGAGGAAGCATGTACACTAAGTTTTTGTCATTTTCCTAAAATAATTAATTTTGCGTTCTTTAAAGATTCTGATTTACCACTGACTTTGTAACTTAACATGATTTCTTTCCTTTGGCTTCCTTATTCCCCAAACTGATTTTCCTGGAAGTTTAGAAACCATTGGTGGGAGATTCGAGCCATTCCATTGACGCTTCTGGAGTTGAGCAGGCAGAGTTGTTGGCCTGTAGGAAAGTAGCTGATAGTAAGCATTTTCCAGTCAGTTTTTCTCCAGTGCTTCAAGGAAAAATAGACCCTGCATAGACCCTGGAAGGTAAGGCAATACTACAAGGATGACCAAGAACCCAGGGGTCCCTTTGAGAAGCTCAAGCATGAGAGGTGTAGAAATTGGGGAAATAGGTATTCTCTTTTTCTTTCTGAAACTTCATTTTTAAGAATTTTATTTAAGGTATGCAAATTTCATATACTTCAGGTATACAGATTCAGGAGCACAGTTGTACTTTCTACGCTACTCTCCCTTTCACCCACGCTCCCACCCTTCTTCCACCTCCCTCTTCTATTCCAATTTTTATTTTTTTCTAAGATTTATTTTATTTATTTGAAAGAGTTACAGAGAGAGGTAGACATAGAAAGAGAGCGTTCTTCCATCCACTGGTTCACTTTCCAAATGGCCGCAACAAACAGAACTGAGCTGATCTGAAGCCAGGGGCCAGCAGCTTCTTCCAGGTTTCTGTGTAGATGCAGGGGCCCAAGAACTTGGTCCGTTTTCTACTGCCTTCCCAGGAAATTAGCAGGGAACTGGGTGGAAGTGGAGCAGTAGAGACTTGAACTGGTGCCACATGGGCACTGCAGGCTGGAGCTTTAACCCACTGTGCCACAGCACTGGCCCACTGTTTTTATTTTTTACAAAGATCTATTTTCAGTTAACTTTATACTCTTAAGATTAATCCTATGCTAAGTAAAAAGTTCAACAAATAGTCTGAAGAAAAAAAAAATACTGGTCCTGAACAGTCAAGACAAGGACTATTAAATCGTCGCATTTCAAAGTGTGAATTTCACGCTTACAGATTGCCTTTTAAGTACTCTGTTATCACAGATCAGGGAGGACATATGGTATTTGTCTTTTGGGGACTGGCTTATTTCACTAAGTGTGATGTTTTTCAATTGCATCCATGCTGGACTTGGTTGGGGAAGTGAATGTGAGCCAGCTTGACTAAATGACTAGGAATCAGACAAAGGGGGAAATTGAAGGGAAGAATATTTTGTGTCTTGCACACACATTAGTAAGTTTGCCTTATTTTTTATTTGAAACATTTAAGAGAATAAGTTATATAAATTCATATTTATTTTTAGACTGAGGAAAATGTGATGAGTATGGAGTTGAGCACATCTATGTTTGGAAATATTGATAAGAAGATTAGTAGACAAGACTAGGGGACTGATTTTATAAGCTGTATGACAGGTGGTGTAGGAAAGAAAGATATGGGATAAAAATATGGATATTGATAATTGGTATTTTAATAATTATATCCTGAATATCAAAGAGCAGTTTTCATAGTTAATTGATGAGCCAGGGCTGAGGGTCAGACTCTTCAATTTAGATTTCCAGGAAATCCAGTGATCCTGCTTTTCTGTTGTGTTCCAGAAATTCAAAAACAAAACAAAACAAAACAACAACAGAAGAACACTGACTTACTGAATTGCCATAAATATCAAATCTATGTTCATCACTTTTTTCAAGTTAAAAAATAAATATCAACTTCAATACTATCAGTAATTACTTTAATTGTATGTGAATTTAATTTATAAATCAAAAGAAAAATAAAACAACAGAGTGAATGGACAGCAACAGGATTCAACTATTTGATGTATAAGAGATTCACTTTAGATCTAGGACCACAATAGTTTGTACCTGTAATATATAGCTCATGAAACTAGTAATCAAAAGAGAACTGTGTCAGGTTTACTAATGTCAAAGTAAATATAATTTAATTTAAAAACTGTGGCAAGAAATAAAAGCCTTAAATGTTGAGAAATTAGTCAATCCATTGAGATACATGTAGCTAAGTAAAAAAACATATGCAACAAATACCATAGCTCCAAAATTTATGAAGTATACATCCAGAGAACTGCAAGAAGAAAAAGGGATCACTACAATACTAGCCAGAAATATCAATATTCAACTTACAGCAATAGTTAGAACAAGTAGTAAATGAATGTGGACATAGAAAAAAGAGCATCATAAACAATTATATGACAACAATTAAATAATCTAAAGCAAACAATCAAATTTATAGAAACATACAGTATTGATGATTGAAAATGAAGAAATAGAAAGCTTGCAAAGACCTCTATCTGGCAAGGAGATTGAATCAAAGCACAATACCCACCCCACCCCCCCCAACAAAGAAAAACTCATAACCAGTTGCTTCATTAGTAAATTCTACAAAAATTTAAAGAAGATTTAATGTCAATCCTTTTCAATCCCCCTCTGAAATTCCAAAGGAAGAATCACTTTCTAAGTCATTCTACGAAGCCAGCATTGACATGATATGAATGTTGGGCAAAGATGTGATCAAAGAAAGAAAACTTTAGGTAAATACTCCTTGTCACGACTAATACACATATTCTCTACAAAATAATAATAAACCACATTCAATAGTATGATACAGAATGTAAATCATGACCTAATAAGATTCATCCTGTAATATAAGGGCTACCCAATGCACAAACATCAATCAATCAATATGACACATTAGTAAGATGAAGGAAAAATCTTCAGAATATCTGAATTGAAGCAGAAAAAGCATTTGAAAAACTTCAACATAAATCCATGGTAAAACTTTGAAACACACTAGAAAGAAAAATAATATTTCTCAACTGAATGAAGTTCATATGTTACAAAACTCACCACTAACATAATTACTGACATCATAAATAAGAGTGTCGATTGTTAAATCAACAATGGGAGTCACTGTGCACCTACTTCCCATGTAGATCTCTGTCCTTAATGTGTTGTACTATGCAAATTAATGGTAAAACTACTACTCAAATAGTACTTTATACTTTGTGTGTCTGTGTGGGTGCAGTCTGTTGAAATCTTTACTTAGTGTTTACTAAGTTGATCTTCTGTATATAAAGATAATTGAAAATGAATCATGATGAAGAATGGGATGAGAGAGGGAGTGGGAGATGGGATGGTTGCGGGTGGGAGTGAGGTTATGGGGGAAAAGCCGCTATAACCCAAAAGTTGTACTTTGAAAATTTATATTTATTAAATGAAAGTTGAAAAAAAAGAAAACTGAAAACTATTTCCTGATGATCAATAACAAATAATGTCCATTTTACCACTTCTATTAAACAACATACTAATTTAAGTAGTAGTAATAGAGAGATCTTGTAGGAGATGATATTGATAGTTATTGACTTATTTCTCTGATTTTTATTTTTTATTTTATTATTTTTTTTTATTTTTTTTTATTTTTTTATTATTTTTTTTTTATCTTTTATTTAATGAATATAAATTTCCAAAGTACGTCTCATGGGTTACAATGGCTTTCCCCCCCATACCGTCCCTCCCACCCACCACCCTCCCCTTTCCCACTCCCTCTCCCCTTCCATTCACATCAAGATTCATTTTCGATTATCTTAGTATACAGAAGATCAGCTTAGTATACCTTAAGTAAGGATTTCAACAGTTTGTTCCCACACAGAAACATAAAGTGAAAAATAATAGATGATTTTTTTTTTTAATGATGATGAAATCAGATCAGACCTATTGTCATGTTTAATCCCAGTGAGAGTCAAGTTGGGAATTGATAGTTTCTTTTCTTTTTTTTTTTTTTTTAACAGAAGATCAGTTTAGTGTACATTAAGTAAAGATTTCAACAGTTTGCACCCCCATAGAAACACAAAGTGAAATATACTGTTTGAGTACTCGTTATAGCATTAAGCCTCAGTGTACAGCACATTAAGGACAGAGATCCTACATGAGGAGTAAGTGCACAGTGACTCCTGTTGTTGACTTTACAAATTGACACTCCTGTTTATGGCATCAGTAATCTCCCTATGCACCAGTCATGAGTTTCCAAGGCTATGGAAGCCCCTTGAGTTCTCCGACTCTTATCTTGTTTAGACAAGGTCATAGTCAAAGTGGAGGTTCTCTCCTCCCTTCAGAGAAAGGCACCTCCCTCTTTGAAGACCTGTTCTTTCCACTGGGATCTCACTCACAGAGATCTTTTTGCCAGAGTGTCTTGGCTTTCCATGCCTGAAATACGCTCATGGGCTTTTCAGCCAGATCCGAGTGCCTTTAGGGCTGATTCTGAGGCCAGAGTGCTATTTAGGACATCCGCCATTCTATGAGTCTGCTGAGTATCTCACTTCCCATGTTGGATCACTCTCCCCTTTATTTATTCTATCGGTTAGTGTTAGCAGATACTAGACTTGTTTATGTGCTCCCTTTGACTCTTAGTCCTTTCATTATGATCAATTGTGAACTGAAATTGATCACTTGGAATAGTGAGATGGCATTGGCACATGCCACCTTGATGGGATTGAATTGGAATCCCCTAGTATGTTTCCAACTCTACCAATTGGGGCAAGTCAGCCCGAGCATGCCCCAAATTATACATCTCTTCCCTCTCTTATTCCCACTTTTATGTTTAACAGGGATCACATTTCAGTTAATTTTCAACACTTAAGAATAACTGTGTGATAATTACAGAATTAAACCAGTCATATTAAGTATATTTCTCTGATTTGAGTGTTCTATGTGAATGAACAAAAAAACACCTTAAACTAATACAAGCTGAAGATTAGTGGACAAAGCTAGGGGACTGATGTTATAAGCTGCATGACAGGGGGCATAGGAAAGAAAGATATGAGATATAAATATAGGTAGGTGGGAGATAAATCACTATTTTTTCCCTGGGAGGAATTTTGGAGAAATAGCTGGGATGTTTCTGAGGATTCTTGAGAGGTTTTAATTATGGTTTTATATGAAATTTATAATCTGATGGAATTTTAAGTAATCCCACCTCGATCACCCTTGATTCATGGAGTATATTCTTGGGTGAAGAAATTGGGGCTTAATGTACCCTCCAGATGCTCAAAGAGACAATGGAGGCACTTTGTGACTTCCCTGATGTTCTGCATTATTTGTGTGTTTTTTTTTTTTCTTATCACAGAAGACTAGGATCAACCCTTACATTCACTGGGGCTCATGATCTTGAGAGATAACCCAGTGTTTTAATAGATTTTAGAATGTTTCTGGAAAGGTAAAATATGCAAAAGGGGAAAGATTGAAAAGAGAGAGAAAATTATTAACTTTGATGGTTGTTTTCATTCATATAGGGTTGGGTCAATGGCAGTAACCAAAAAGACGGATATTATATGGTTTCCCTGATCCGAGGTAACTAATCGAGTACCTGAAATGTAATGTATTAGAGTGAAGTAGACATTTTGAGATTTGATGATTGTTTACAGCTCTTGTCTTTTCTGTTGAGGAACAGCATTTTTTTTCTATTCATACTATTTGATGAATTCTATGTAGGGTTAACTAACTGATCATTACATAAACTGAGAAGAGATCTTTGTAAAAATTAAGTGTGGGAATGTGAGAGGCTGGAGGAGGAAGGGTTGGAGCATGGGTGGGAGGGAGGGTAATGGGGAAAGTGTCACTATGTTCTACTTAATACCATTGGTTGTATATATAAAATACATGAAACTTGTATAACAAATTAAATTTAAAAATATTATAAGCAGATTAGCTTAAATTCCATGAGATTTTTACCAGTATATACTGAGTTAAAAAGCAACCTTGTTTAGAACAAAGAATAACATTTACTGAAGCTGCGATTCTAGAGACGTAGAATGCAATTAGCCTTGAAAATGCGCCCAAGGTTTAGAAAACAGTGTCTGACTTTCTAGCCCAGACTTCAAGGGGAGATGGTGGTTAATTACATCTTCTGGTTTCATTAATTATGATTGCTTTCTTTTCTTTTTTTTTTTTTTTTTTTTTTTGACAGGCAGAGTGGACAGTGAGAGAGAGAGACAGAGAGAAAGGTCTTCCTTTTGCCGTTGGTTCACCCTCCAATGGCCGCCGCGGCCAGTGTGCTGTGGCTGGTGTACCACGCTGATCCGATGGCAGGAGCCAGGTACTTATCCTGGTCTCCCGTGGGGTGCAGGGCCCAAGTACCTGGGCCATCCTCCACTGCACTCCCTGGCCACAGCGGAGAGCTGGCCTGGAAGAGGGGCCACCGGGACAGAATCCTGCACCCCGACCGGGACTAGAACCCGGTGTGCCGGTGCCGCTAGGCGGAGGATTAGCCTAGTGAGCCGCGGCGCCGGCCCATGATTGCTTTCTTAAAGATCATGTTTAAAATTGACTGTATTCAGTTTCAGGAATCAAGGGGAATTTTTACAGAAAACTCTTAGAGACACTAGAAACTTGTTTTAAAGTGATATAACTGAAGTCTAGTTCACAAGGTCTGTGTGTACTCAGGTGGGAATATATAAAATAGCCCACCTCTAGGGTTCAGCTGTAGACTTGCATGATGTCAGTTTTTGCAAGAACTCCTCAATTGCATTTTGAATGGCATAAGTAAAAACTGTACCAGCTTAATATTTTTTTAAAATATTTATATGTTCATTTATTTAAAGTCAGAGAGATCAGAGAGATGATAGAGATAGACGGAGTAAAGAGAGAAAGAGAGAAAGAGATCCCATGCATTGGTTCATACCCAAATGTCCACAACGCCTGGAGTCCAGTTAAAAAAATAGGCAACACGTGAATAGGAACAACAAACTACTAACAGACAAACGAAAATATGATCAGGATAATTAGCCATCAGGGGAATGCAAATAAAAATCACAATGTGGTGTCATTTCACTCCAAGTAGAATGGCTATCATCAAAAAATAAAATAAAAATGCTGGTGAAAATATGGGAGAAAAGTACCCTAATTCACTGTTGGTGGGAATGTAAACTAGCACAATGGTTATGGAAGACAGTATGGAGATTCCTTAGAGATCTGAAAATAGATCTATCATATGATCCAGCCATTCCACCCCTAGGAATTTTCTCAAAGAAATGAAATCAGCATATGAAGAGTTACTTACACCTCCGTGTTTATTGCTGTTCAATTCACCATGACTAAGATCTGAAATCACACAGATGTTCATCGACAAAGCAAAGGTGGTATAAATACACCATGGAATAATACTCAGCCATAAAAAATAACAAAACTTTTTGAAGCCAAATGGATGCCACTGGAAATCATTATGCTTAGTGAAATTAAGACAAATATCATATATTTTCTCGAATTTGTGGCAGTTAATATAGAACACAAAACATGTGTGGGATTGAAATGGACATCTTATGATATGATTATCATTTTTGGTCCTTGTTTATACTTTTTGGCACTGTGATCTTTCTGCTTTTAATTTTTCATTGTGTGGTTAGTGGTGAATTAAAACTGAGTATACAGTGGATTAAATTATATCTTTGCAAAAATAATGAAATGGAAAAAATGGAAGGTCTGAGATGGTTTTGGAGAGTGAGAGGGGGAGGGAAGGAGGTAGCTATGAAATCTATTCTCTTTATATAATAAAAAATTAGAAAAACTTTAAAAATTCGGTGCCTGTTATCAAGTATTTTCTTCTAAACCTCTTCTACCTGCATGTGCAATCACCACTGGGACCATCCAATTCTTCTGGATCTTGTCTCACAAGGAATAACACAATACTATAACTTGGCTACAGATATTTTCATTATCTTTAAACTTTGCAGACTCAGACACTTCATGACTTCTAAAAGAATCCATAATGACGAGTTCTGCTGTTAAATGATTTGGGTAAAACTTTATTCATTTCATGATTCATTACCTTGATATAAAAAATAAAGCAAGGATGGATTTAAGGTAGCACTGGGGAGTGTGGTTGGTAAAATTTTAGATAGGTCATCAAAGAAGATACTGCTATGATGGTCTAAAATGCCTAGAATTGTAACCAGGTCTTGATTCCTATCCCAGAATATGTATATGCAATTGCTTAATTATGCACAGAATCATTCAGGCAAGCCCAAACTTATAATAAAGTGTATGTAAAATGAGAGTAACATATAGTTTTATTTAGATTAAAAAATCTGTGTGTGGGGCCGGTGCCACGGCTCACTTGGTTAATCCTCTGCCTTGTGGCGCCGGCATCCCATATGGGCAACAGGTTCTAGTTCCTTTTGCTCCTCTTACAGTCCAGCTCTCTGCTGTGGCCTGGGAGGGCAGTGGAGGATGGCCGAAGTGCTTGGGCCCCTGTACCCGCATGGGAGACTAGGAGGAAGCACCTGGCTCCTGTCTTCAGATTGGCGCAGCGCTGGCCGTGGTGGCTATTTGAGGAGTGAACCAAGGGAAGGAAGACCTTTCTCTCTGTCTCTCTCTCTTTCACTGTCTGTGATTCTACCTGTCAAGTAAAAAAAAAATCTGTGTGTAAGAATTGTAGTTCAAATGTTATGGTCAACTGAATCTCAGTTGTGGCCACAGCTCTTAGATCATAGGAATGGTTATGGTGAGAACTGTGTTGCTATTTTACATTCAACAGATACACAGAGCATCCTCAGTGATGAAAAACTTCTCCATTAAGATGATTCTAATCTGCTTAGAAGAGAATATTTGTCCTTATTAACCAATGTACATAGTATCATATTATTCGTGGGTATTTAACCTATGGTCTTTTATTATCTCCTAGTTTTCTCAGTGTTGTTTTGTTGTGGAAAGATGTTGAGGTTGTCAGGTGCTTCCTCTGCATCAGCTGAAATGATCATATGGATTTTTTCTTGCTGTCACTCTTTAATGTGGTTTATTATGTGGATTGGACTTTTGTATTAAACCACATTTGAAATCAGGAATTAAGTCCAACTTGGTGTTCTGTATAATTTTTAAATATGTTCTTGAATTTGATGAGCTAACATTTTCTTGAGAATTATCACTAATTTATACAGAATATCAGTCTGAAGTTTTCAGTTCTTTTCTTTTCTTTTTAAACTTTTATTTAATAAATATAAATTTCCCAAGTACAGCTTATGGATTGCAATGGCTCCCCCCCCCCATAACTTCCCTCCCACCTGCAATCCTCCCATCTCCCGCTCAATCTCCCATTCCATTCGCATCAAGATTCATTTTCAATTATCTTTATATACAGAAGATCAATTTAGTATATATTAAGTAAAGATTTCAACAGTTTGCACCCACAAGAAACACAAAGTGTAACTAGCTCTTTTCTTTTTACTTTTCTATTTAAGCAGAGAGACCAAATTTCATGTATTTAATGTATGTAGTTTTAAGAGAATAAAAATAATTTCTGATAGAGATTTTTGACTTTACTCATAGAATGAGTTTGGCATTTTTTTCCTGCTATTTCACTTCTGATGAGATGAAGCGAAGTGGTGTTATTTATTTAAGTATTTGGAAATGTAACAAGGAAATGTAACAAGTCCACAATGTTTCTTCTCTAGGATTTTTGGTTACTGATTTAATCCCATTCATATTACAGGTCTATTCAGATGATTGTTTTTGCTGCAGCAACTTCAAAAGCTTATGATAAAATAAAATAAGTTATACACAAATTTCAATTCATCTGAACTGTTGTCCCTTACCACTTTGTGTTATAAAAGCCAGTGTTTCCTGGGGCCGGCAATGTGGCATAGCAGGTAAAGCTGCCTACCACATGGGCACCAGTAGTGTCCTGGCTGCCCCACTTCTGATTCAGCTCCCTGCAATTGTGCCTGGGAAGGCAGTGGAAGATGGCCCAAGTCCTTGAGCCCTGGAACCCATGAGGGAGAAAGAACAAAGTTCCTGGCTCCTTGCTTTGGACTGGCGCAGCTCTGGGGGATTCCACTTGGGTAGTGAACCAGTGGTGGAAGACCTCTCTCTCTCAGCCTCTGACTCTGTAACTGACTTTCAAAGAAATAAACACATCTTTTTTTTTTTTTTTAAAAAAAAGAAAGCCAATAGTTTCATGCTTGTGTTCTGACATCTTCCAATGACTGTCTAAGAGAAAATTTTTATAGAATGTGGAAAGCAACAAGAGTCAGATAATGGTAGTGTCTTTCATTTTTCATTGTAAAATGCATTTTTTATTCATGCTTATTGAATCAGGCAGTTACAATAATGCTGTTTCTTTTTTTTTTTTTTTTTGCTCTTCTATATCCTTATGTAGACACAGAGATCTGAAGGTAGGACATGTCTGTTCTGCCTTGTGCCAACTTCAGAGCTGGGGTGACAATTATGCCCATGCATATCAGGTGAACCTGAATGGTCCAAACAATTCGAGGAAGTGGGTGTTTCAGTTGTAACAGAATCCTGGGGACCTTAGGTACCACTCAAGACCTTGATTGTTACCTTTGAGATAGAAGATTACCACGAATGACCAATGTTAACATAATCCCAAAACAATGGATTTCAAGAAAATAAAGACTTGTGCTGACTGAATTTGTAGTTGAAAATTCAGGAATGCTTGACATTGCTGATTCAGAGAGCTAAGAGACAAGTGATTTCTTCCTGGTCTCACTGAAACATTAGTGCATCATATGGTAGACCCATATGTAGTTTTTTGAGGAATCTTCATACTGTTTTCCACAATCGTTATATTAATTTCACTCCCACAAACAGTGCATTAGGGTACCCTTTTCTCTACAATCTTCTCATACCTTATTATTATGTTTTGATAACAGCCATTCTCACTTGGGTGAGTTAATACTGCATTGAGCTTTTATTTTCACTTCCCCAATGGCCAGTGATCTTGAGTAGTTTTTCCATGTGTCTGTTGGCCATTTAATTTTCTTCTTTGCAAAATATCTATTCATATCATTTGCCAATTTCTTCTTTACAAGATGTACTTATTTTTGAAATTCAGAGTTGCAGAGATAGATAGATAGGGAGATATGTTCTATTTACTGGTTCACTACCCAGATGACCGTGACTGCCAAGGCTGGGCGAGAGAGAAGCTAGAGCCCAGAGTTTCATCCAGGCTTCCCATATAGATGGCAGAGGTCCAAACACTTGGACTATATCCTGCTGCATTTCATAGGCTATTAGCAGAGAAATGGATGGAAAGTAGAGCGGTTGGGACATGAACCGGCACCTGTACGAGACGCTGCCAAGGCAGGTGGTAGCTTCTTAACCTGCTCCATCGCAATGCTGGCACTTTCTTTTGCCCATTTCTTAACTGTATTGTTTTTTCATTATTGTTGATTTCATTCCTGTTCTTATGCATTTTGGATATTAATTTTGTTATCTGATGCATAATTTGCAAATATTTTCTACCATCCAAAGCATTGTCTCTTAGATTTGTGATTTGTTTATCTGCTGTACAGAAGTTTTTAAGTTTGATAAAGTCCCATTTGTTTATTTTCACTTTTATTCCATGTGCTTTCGGAGTCTGACTCACAAATTCATGCCTATGCCAAAGTCTTACAGTGTTTCCCCTGTGTTTTTTTTTTAATTTTATTTGAAAGAGAGAGAGAGAGTGAGAGAGAGAGAAAGAGAGAAAGAGAGGGAGGGGAGATCTTTCATCTGCTGATTCAACACCAAATGGCCTCAATGGCCTGGACTGAGCCAGACCAAAGCCAAGAGCTAGGAGCTTCATTCAGGTAGCCCACAGGAGTGCAGGGACCCAAGTACTTCAGCTATGTTCCATTGCTTTCCCAGACACATTATCATGGAGCTGGATCAAAAGTGGAGCAGCCAGGAATCAAACCAGTTCCTACAAAGGAAGCTGGCATTGCAGTCAGCAGCTTAACCCATTATGTCACAGCTCTGGCCCTTTCCCTGTGTTTTATTACAGTGATTTGATAGCTTTGGGTCTTTAGTTTAGGTCCTTGTTCT
Source organism: Oryctolagus cuniculus (assembly GCF_051225735.1). Lineage (NCBI taxonomy): Eukaryota > Metazoa > Chordata > Mammalia > Lagomorpha > Leporidae > Oryctolagus > Oryctolagus cuniculus. The sequence continues at coordinate 79,132,755 of NC_142879.1, read as the reverse complement.
ATTTTGAACTGATTTTGTATACAGTATAAGTAAGGTATGAGTCTTATTTCAAACTGCATGTACATCCAATTTTCCGAATACTATTTGTTAAGGACACTTTTATTTCTCCAGGGAATTTTTTTAAACACATTTGTTAAAGATTAATTGGTTGTAGATGTATGGATTTGTTTCTGAGGTTTCTTTTCTGTTCTGTGGGTCCATATACCCATTTTTATTCCAATATTGGATTGTGGGTTATAATAGCTTCATGGTATGTTTTGAAATCTTGTATTATGATGCCTCTGGCTGTTTTTATTATTAAGATTGCTCTGGTTATTTGGGGTTTTTTATTTCCATTTTTTTTGAAAATTTATTTTATTTATTTGAAGGGTAGAATTACAGAGAGAGTGAGAGAGAGAAAGAAAGAGAGAGAGAGAACAAGCAGAAAAGAAATATTTTATCCACTGGTTCACATCACGAATGTCCAGGATGTTGTAGGCTAGGACAGGCCAAAACCAGGAGCCAGGAACTCCATTCAAGTAACCTACAATGATGAGAGAAGTCAGAGTACCTTGACCATCTTCTGTTGCATTCCCACGTGCACCAGCAGGGAGCTGGATCAGAAAGATATCAGCTGACACTTGAACTGGAAGGTCTAACATGGGATGTTGGTGTTGAAAGTGGCAGCTTATGAGGCCGGCGCCGTGGGCACTAGGTTAATCCTCCACCTGCAGTGCCAGCAACTCATATGGGCGCCAGATTCTGTCCTGGCTGCTCCTCTTCCAGTCCAGCTCTCTGCTCTGTCCTGGGAAAGCAGTGGAGGTTGGCCCAAGTGCTTGGGCCCCTGCACCTGCATGGGAGACCAGGAGGAAGCACCTGGCTCCTGGCTCCTGGCTTCAGATTGGTACAGCTCTGGCCATTGCAGCCATTTGGGGAGTGAACCAACGAAGGGAAGACCTTTCTCTCTGTCTCTCTCTCTCACTGTCTGTAACTCTACCTGTCAAATAAACAAATAAAAATATTTAAAAATTTTTTTAAAAAAAGAAAGTGGCAACTTAATCTGCTGAAAATAACATTGGGTCCTGCCATCTGAATGTTAAAATCTTTTCCTTCATTCTGTTAAGAACATTCTCAGTTTTGGATAGGGATTATACTGAACCTTTTAATTCATTTGGATATTATGACATAATGACATATTTGACATAATAACATTATTTATTCTTCCAATCTGTGGAACCTGGAAGAGTTTCTATTTTGTCTATGTGTCTTCTAGTATATTTTTTAAAGATTTATTTATTTATTTGGAAGTCAGAGTTATACAGAGTAAGAAAGAGAGGCAGAGAAAGAGAAAGAGGTCCGTTGGTTCACTCCCTAATTATCCACAATGCGTGGAGCTGCGTTGATCCGAAGCCAGGAGCCAGAAGCCAGGAGCTTCCTCCAGGTCTTCCACGTGGTGCAGGGGCTCAAGGACTTAGGTCATCTTCTACTGCTTTCCCTGGCAATAGCAGAGAGCTGGATTAAAAGGGGAGCAGCCGGGACTTGAACTGGCACCCATATGGGATAATTTCACTTCCTCTTTTCCAGTTTGTATCCCCTAGATATTTTGCTTACATAATGTCTTGAGTTAAATCTTCCAGAGCTCTATTGAATAAAATTGAAGAGAGTTGACATTCTTGTTTTGTTCCAGATCTTGCTGTAACTGCTTTCAGATTTTCATTGTTCAGTATGATATTTCTGTTGGCTTGTCATATATCGCCTTTACTGTGTCGAGGGGTGATCATTCTATACCCACATTTTAAAATGATTTTAACATGACAGCTATTGTATTTTATTAAATGCTCTCTAGAATCTATTTAGATACTCATGTGGTTTTTATTGATGCACTGCATTCTATATTGATTTGTATAAGTTGAACCATCCCTGCAGTATAGAGATAACCTCCACTTGGTCAGGATGAATGATCTTTTTCATGTGTGGTTGGATTTTATTTGCAGCAATTTTTTTTCAGAATATTTCATCTATGTTCATGAGTAATATTAGTCTATAGTTCTCTTATTTGTACCATTTTCTGGTTGTGGGATTAAGAGAATGCTGGTCTCATAGAACAAATTTGGAATGATTCCCTTTTAATTGTTTGGAATATTTTGAGAAATATTGATGGTAGTTCATCCTTGGCAGGTTGGTAGAATTCAGTAGTGCATGCATCTGGTCCTGGGCTTTTCTGTTTGGGAGGCTTTTTATTTCTGATTCTATCTCAATCTTGGTTATTGGCCTGTTTAGGTTTTCTCTATGTTTGTGCTTGAATTTTGGTAAAATATGTATCCAGAAACCAATCCATCTCTTTTAGGTTTTTGAAATTTTTGCATATAATTTTTCCTAAACATTCCTGATGATAATTTGTGTTTCTATGGCATTGCATGTAACATCTCCTTTTCACCTCTAATTTTATTAATTTGAATCTTTTCCCTTTTTTGGTTAGCCTGGGCAGTGGTCATTCTTCATTTCGTTGATCCTTTGTAATGGTTTTGATTTCTATTTTCTTTATGTATTCTCTAAATTTTATATTTTATTTCCTTTTACTTATGTTGATTTTGCTTTGTTCTTGTTTTTCTAGGTCATTAAGATGCATTGCTAGTTTATTTATTTGATACATTTTCATTTTTTGTAGGCACTGATGTAATAAACCTTCCTCTGAACATTGTGTTAGCTGTATTTTATGTGTTTTGATATGCTGTGTTTTGATTTTCTAAGCACCAAGGACATTTTTAATGTCCCTTTTGACTTCTTCTATGGCCAATGTTCTTTCAGAAGCATGTTGCACAATCTGCAGTTATTTACATAATTTTTAAATTTGTTTGTTGCGAATTTTCAGTTTTGTTCATTGTGGTCATTAAATTTCTATAATTTCCATCTAGAATGACTCTAGAATGTTCGTCAACTGATGACTGGGTAAACCACTAGACGATTGCTCAACCATAACAAAAATGAAATCAAGACATTTATGTCTAACAGATGCAACTGGATATAATTATGCTAATTAAATAAGCCAGTCTGAAAAAGACAAACACTGCATGTTTTATTTGTGAAGTTAGTATAGAACATGAAAATATGTGGACATCCTATCATTTCCTATATAAATATTTCTTAATTGAATCATACCATGTGAGAGACAATATATCTTTCCTTCCCCATACTATAAAAATTGTCATGGATCCTTCACTTTGTGATATTAATATCTATGTTTTCATAAAAATAAAAATATGAAATTATTAAAAATAAATAAAAGATACGTGATACAATTTTAAAAATTTGTTGAGGCTTGTTTTATGGTCTAGTATATGGTCTATGTTAGAGTATGTTATTTGGCCTAGTGAAAACAATGTGTTTTGTGCAGCTATGATTTAGAATACTGTGTAGCTATCTATTATGTTCATTTGATCCATAGTGTAGATTATATCTGTTGTTTCTTTGTTGATTTTTTTGTCTAGTTCATCTGTCCATTCATGAAAGTTGGGTTTAAGTGTATTCCAGTACTATTGTAGTGGAGATTATGTCTTCTTAAATATCTGTATCTATTTACTTTGTAAACTCTGTCAAACACAATCCAAAAAATGGTCATTATCATTACTTGATGGCATATTCACTTCTGATGTACTATTCAACATGGATTACTGTGTTTATGAGTAATATTCAAACAAATTATAAAAGTTCTGATGATATCTCAGGACACAGGAAATCAAAAAAGAAGGGATAAGTTTCATAATGTTTTAAAATTTAATTAAATTAAATTATCTAGTCTAACCAAATTTCTAATATAGCATAATTCTTTAATTAAATAATCTAGTCTAACCAAATTTCTAATATAGCATAATTCTTTAAAATTTACTCACTTTTTGGAACATCTTTTACAAAGATTTAGAATTATTCTAGAATTATTCTGAGTAGCTATTAGTGATACAAATGTAATCAGAAAGTCATGGAGGAAACACACATTTCCAAGAACTTCACAAAGTTGAGAAAATGCCATGGGCTTCTGGAGAGGAAACCCAGAAACTGACATTGTTCATGGTATGGAAACACCCTCAAACATTTAAACCTTTTATTACTTTATTCTTGTGAGTATTTTTCCTTGTCAAAGAGGCTTTTTTGTGTCATTTCCTTGAGTTAAGACATATCTCACCAAAATATACAGCCTATAGTCTCTGCAAATGTTTCATCCCTTGAGTTAAAACAAGCCATGAACTTGGAGTGTCGAGACATTTGTTGATAGTTTTCAGTGTTCTTCATTCCCTTAATGATCATAGAAAGTCTCACCCCCTAAAATGCCACCAATAATCTGATAAAGTCAAATGAATACCTCGAGCTTATATTTGAACTAAAATTGCAGGTAATCTCAAAGTTTTTACTCAGAATCATTCAGTGTGTGAACAATGCCTAGCTCACATTGTAAATACTTAAATAAAATTCTCTAATCCTCCTGCAGTCTTCTCTACCTCAACTTTCCTAGCCTTGGCAAATGTTGACTACATGCTTCACTTTATGGAACAGAATTTTGAAGTCACCTTTTATTTTTTTACACCCCATAGATACTCTTTGAGTAAGGCCTACCATCTTCAACTTTAAAATGTATCCAAACTTGTCTTTAAGCGTTTAACTCAGAGGCCTGACTTCCTTGAACAGTTTCCGATTAGAGGAGTAGAGTCAGAAGTTAAGGACTCAGTAAGTGTTCCCAATGAAGAGAAACTTCTCTAGTAATGATCAGCAGGGTGAAGACAGAAGCAAAATGATATTGATGAAACAAGTTGCTTTTCACATGGACATGGGAAATTACTAATGTACAGGTCCAAATAGTCTAACTGAAGTATTTCTAAGGATGTTTGAAGGCTTGGTGAACCAGCACTAGTTCAAAGTGTACTGAGCAGCAAAGAATAGGACATGGAATGAATACTTTAACCATTTTTGTTGATTTGCTTCACCTCATATAGATACAATTTTTACACTGGTTGAAAACTTATGACCTCAGAGAAAAAGATTCCCTTTGCTCTTCCCTTTTATTTATTTCTCTTTTTCTTTCCTCCTTTCTTCTTTTTTTGTGATGTATCCTTATATTGTAATCTTTTATTTTCCATGAAGAGTTGTTCAAAGATATCTTATATTTGAAACACATGTGCTCATTACATCTATAAAAATAATGGTTTTTCTACACATCAATGTCTATACAACCTTTAATATAAAAATTAGGGATAACAAAAAAGTAACATGAATATTTCTAATAAAGAACAATTATGAACATAGTTTATAACAAATGCTATTTATATGTGGTCAATCTTTCTCACATAAGTATCACAGAACATTGAAATGCTTTACACTGTGGTCAGCTTTGTGGCTCTACGGGTTAAGCTGCTGCTTTCAATGCTGGCATCCCATATGGGCACAGGTACGAGTCCATGATGCTCCAACTCCCCGCTAATAAGTTTGAGAATGCAGTGGAAGATAATCTAACTCCATAAGCCCTTGAACCATGTGGGAGACCCAGATGAAGTTCCCGGCTCCTGGCTTCGACTTAGCCCAGTACCAGCGAATGCAGCCAGTTACAGAATGAACCAGTGGATGGAAGATCTTGTCCTCTCTCTTTCTCTCTCTTGTTCTTCCTCTCCCTCTCTCTCTGTAGCTCTGCCTTTCAAATAAATAATCGTTAAAATACTTTACTTTAAAGTCATAAACTTGGATACCCAAGTTATGACAAAACAGTTTGTTTTGATTCTACTTGTAATCCATGATTATGTCAATAAATGAACAAATAAAATAATTTATCAATATCTTATGCCTAGATATATATATATAATTATATATGTCTATATATATGTTATGTTCATAAAACCGCATTGAATTAATGTGCACAAAATCATGCTTTCCACACAATGTTTTTGAAGTGCATGATGTATTTTCTCTCTTCACAGTACCATATGCATCCTTAATTTTCATATCTTGTCCATCCTCTTCACCTTTTTACAAAGCAGAACTAATATTGTAGAGCTCAACATCTATTGCTAATTGGTAGTCTCTTACCCTTTTGTGAGCACCAGGAACATTAGCAGGGAGCTGTACTGGAAGTGCAGAAGCCAGGACTGGAGCCAGCGCTCATAAGGGATGCTGGCATCACAGATTGCAGTTACATTACTGTTGTGTTTTGCAAGTTGATTTTATATACTGAAAGTTTATCAAATTTTTTATGGTTTCTAATATTCTCTTAGTGTAGTCTTCTGGGTTCTCTACATAAAGAACCATATGATCTGAAAACAGGGATAATTTAATTCCCTCCTTTCTAATATGTGCCTTTTGATTCTTTTTTCTTTACTAATGACTCTAAGACCTCCAGAATTATATTTTATAATAGTGGTGAGGAGATCAATCTTGCCTGGTAAAAGATCTTAGTGGGAATATTTCCAGCTTTTGCCAGTTCAAATAATATGATATTGGTATGATATGATATTGACTATGGGTTATTATATACTGCCTTTATTTTTGTGAAGTATGTTCCTTCTATAGCCATTTTAATGTTTTTATCATGAAAGGATAGCAGATTTTATCCAATGCTTTCTGTGCATTTACTGAGATAATCATATGATTTCAGTCCTTCAATTAATTGATATGATACATCGTGTTTATTAATTTGAAATATGTTGAACTATTCCTTCATCCCTGGGATAAAACCCACTTGGCCAAAGCATGACTGATCTTTTTGAGTAGTGAATTTGATTTTCTAGTTTATCAGTTTTTGTTTTTAAAATCAGCTCTTCATTTAACTGATCTTTTGTTTAGTTTTTAAAATTCTGTTTTGTATGTTTTTCCTCTAATATTTATAATTTGTTTCCTCCTACTTCTAATTTGTGGTTTAGTTTATCATTGTTTATCTTGGTCCTTGAGAGGATTTTTAGATTATATAATTGAAACCTTTCCAATTTCTTGATACAGGCATTCATCGTTGTATAATTTGCTCTTAACACTATTTTGCTGTATCCCACAAATTTTGATACATTATGTTTTCATTTTTGTTCATTTCAAACAATAGTTTTTATTTCTTTTTTATTTATTTTATGGTCCATTGTTAATTCAGGAGAATGTTGTTCAGTCTATGTTTATATCATTTCTAAAGTTTCTTTTGTTGTTTAATTGTAATTTCATTCCATTGTATCCAGAAAAAAGAACACGGCATATTTCAATTCTTTTTGAATTTGTAGAGACATGTTTTATGATCTAGTATATGGTCTATCCTAGAGAACATTCCATGTTCTATGAAAACAATATGTATTGTACAGCTATAGTATGGAACTTTCTGTAGATGTCTATGATGTCAATTTGGTCTATAGTGCAGATTAGATCTTTTGTTCCTTGTTGATTTTTCTTTTTTGTCTGACTGACCTGTCCATTGATGAGAGTGGGGGGGTTAAAGTCCCCAGAATTATTATATTGGAATTTATATTTATTTCCCTTTCGATTTATTAACTTTTCGTTTCATAAAACCAAATGCCCTAGTGTTTGGTAGATATATTTACATATTATTTTGAATGGGTTTCTAATCACTACATAGTGATCATCATTGTCTTTTTTAACAGTTATTGTCTTGAAGTGTACTGTGTATGTTATGAATAGTTATTCCTGATGGATTTTGATTTACGTTTGCATAGAGTATATTTTTCCATCCTTTGCTTTCAGTCTATGTGTATCTTTATTAAGGGCGTACGTTTCTTCTAGCAGCTTAAAGATAGGTCTTACAGTGCGTCTGGATCTTTAATAGGGGAATCAGCTCATTTATGTTCAAGGCTACTATTGATGAATAATTACTTGGTCTTCCCATTCTTCCATAAAGATTGCTATGGTTTCGTTTGGACCCCTTTTATTCTTTTTCTCAGGAGTTTTCTTCCTTTACATTCTTTCATGATGATTGTTGCCTTTCTCAGTTTCTGTAAAGAGTACAATCTTAAGTATTATTTGTTAGACTAGGTGAGTGGTGACAAATTCTTTAAATTTTTGCTGATCTTGGAAAGTCTTTATTTCCCCTTGATTTATGAATGAGAACTTTGAACTTCCCCATCCCCCACACACCCAATCCCCAGTTTCCAAGTCAGCCACTGGAGTTGTGATATCAGTGCTGGTTCTAGGAGCTGGCTGGGCATATTGACTTCTAGTCACTGCCCATAGTCAGAGCCCCGAGGGTTGCACTAATGCTGAGTGGAGGTTGTGGAACCCACAGATCCTGTCCAAGGGAATAGCTGTATATATGTATATTTTAAACTTTTTTATTATTTGACACATAGAGTTAGACAGTGAGAGAGAGAGACAGAAAGGTCTTCCTTCCGTTGGTTCACCCCCCAAAAGGCTGCTATGGCTGGACCTACGCCGATCTGAAGCCAGGAGCCAGGTGCTTCCTCCTGGTCTCCCCTGAAGGTGCAGGGGTCCAAGCACTTGGGCCATCCTCCACTGCTTTCCCCGGATCACAGCAGAGAGCTGAACTGGAAGAGGAGCAACCGGGACTAGAACTCGGCACCCATATGTGATGCTGGCACCGCAGGTGGAGGATTAACCATGAGCCACGGCGCCAGCCCCAACTCCAAATTTTTTTTATTTGAAATTTTAAACATTCAGGATATTTGATAATGCAGATATTCCATATTTATCTCCCAAACCCAAAATTGAAGATATTTTTTATGTGTCTAATGTTAGTAGGCATATAGCAATATGTCTTAATACATATCTACAACATTTTGCTGATCCTCTTGATACTACTTGATGTAAAGGACTATTCATCCACACAGACCTTGGAAAATATCTGCTGGGATAGAAGACACCGAACCACATAGTTATAGTTTCACAATTGGGTCTAAATTAGTTTTCAATTTCTTCTTCTTATCATTTAACATTTTCCATATTGTAATTTTCTTTGTTGTCCACAAATGTCTTTCTATAGTGCAGTAAAATTATAGTTCACAATAGAATTTGTTATGTTGGTCATGCTTGTTTTTTTCCTAGAATGGTCAGCAATCTTTTCTTCCTGTAATATCTAGACAGATTTTGGCAGATGTTCTATTTTTTTCTCAGATTGTTGCCTTATAGTAATATTTCTTTATTTTAACTTTCCATAAATGAGAAGTTAGATTTGAATGCTTTATTTTATTAAGATTTCTTTCTTATTTTTTGAAAAACATTTCATTGCAATTAACAGTAGTCAATTAGGTGATAATAGTCAACAAAGAATGAAATAACCCTTAACCGATTTTTACATAATGGATAAGTAGCCATTGATGACTTTTGTCTTAACTGATGATTGCACTGCTGTTTGTAAATAATTAATTGCATTTAAAGTACATTTTTGCTTTTGTTACTTGACATTTGCACCTTAAATCAGTATAAACCATAATAATTCCTGTAAGGTAGGAGTAGCATTAATACTTTCCCTTTAATTAGAAAGAAGTTAATGTTATAATCACTGTCACTAGGGGCAAATTTTTATATTCCTTCTTTCTCTCTTCCATTTTTACATATTGATAACTATGGAACCATGGATTTTCATGTACTCTATGTTAGAATTATTTTTACTCATTATACTTTGGATGCTGAAATCTATCAATACAATTCCTACCATATTGATATGTTAGTCCATTGGAGATGCCCTAATGAGGCTTTGAAAAAAGCTTGCTTTGTGGCATATTCAGTGCCAAAGATCAAAGAATGATAACCTTGTCCCAGAAGTGTTGATTGTCTGCTTAACACAGAAACAATTATTTAGCCACCCAAGAACTGAGCATGTATGTACTTCTTTTCATGAATTCATATTTTCATATTTCCACAAAGTATTAAATATTAAATTATTTCCACAAAATATTAAATTATTCGCTTTAAAAATTCTTACTTGAATGCCAGCGTTGTGCTGGATGTTGAGCCTAAGCTTGTGACACCTGAATCCCATATTAGAGTTATATTCCCAGGGGCTCCATTTCCAATCCAGCTTCCTGCTAATGTGTCTGGAAATGTACTAGATGACTGTAGAACTTGGGCCTTCCCCCCACATATAGGTTCTAGGCTCCAGGCTTCAGCTTGGCCCAGCCCTGAATGTAGTGATCGCTGTTGGACGTGAGCTAGCAGTTGGAAGGTCTCAACTTCAGTCTCTCTCTCTCACAAACAGTCTCTCTCTCTCTCTCTCCCTTTCTAATAAAATAGATGAATATTAAAAATAAAATTTAAAATTATATTTATAGATATGTCCAGTCTAAATATCATGTTACATTGTTTAGTTCAACTATATTTACTTTAAAATTTTCTTTAAAATTAATATTAACCTTTTATATAGTCATACTTTTCAATCTGTGGATTCCCACAGGTGGAATGTCATCCCTATCTCAACCAGAGAAAACTGCTGGAATTCTGCAAGTCAAAAGACATTGTTCTGGTTGCCTACAGTTCTCTGGGATCACACAGAGACCCTAAATGGTAAGAGAAAAACAGGCAAGTTTATGTAAAATATCATTGTTGATGAAATATTACTAGTTTTGCAGAGTTATCTATCAACTGGCTCAGGGGGGTGGCATAATTTGCATTTCAAGCAGGGTCAGATGATATTATTTTGGTGGCCCAAGAACCACTTTTGAGCAACACTTGTTCAGAATGGGTGCCCTAATCTGTTTTTGGACGCCTCTGACAGTCTGAAAACTTAGCCTCAGAAGTTAGCTTTTCTACCTCTCCTTCCAGGGTGGACCAGAGTGCTCCAGTTCTCTAAGAAGATTCAGTCGTTTGTGACTTGGCAAAAAAGCACAAGCGAACTCCAGCCCAGATTGCCATCCGCTACCAGCTGCAGCGTGGGGTTGTGGTCCTGGCCAAGAGTTTCACTGAGAAGTGGATCAAAGAGAACATGCAGGTGATGGACATGTGGGGCTGTAGGCACCATGGATCCTACACAGTATCTTTCAATGTGTGCTTCTTAGCAAGATGTCAAGACATCTTTAGGCCAAGTCTATTTCTCTGGTTTTGATGATGCATTTGAGATTTGTATGTATTTCTGACACATCAGGGCTAAGTAGAATTAATGGTGAAACAGAAAGCAGAGAATAGTGTTGCAGCATTAAATTGACAGTATACTCTGCAGTCAATCACAAAGAGGCATCTTGTTTTCCTTTTCTGAAATTAGGGCATCAGACTATGTAATTTTTGGTTTTTAAATTATGATCGTTTTATTTTTAATTTCTCAGAATTCATATAGTTTAATACCTATATATTTTTAGTTAGGTTTTCCTGTCTTGTAAAGCAGGTATTCAAGTCTTTGTTTAAACAGATCATGTTTCCGTTTTAATTAAGAGACTCTTATTATACCATTAGCTATTATATTTGTAAAACAAACACCTTCCACATAGAAGATTATGTGAAAGTATTATTTTTATCTGAGAATTGGGAAACCATTATTCTGGTGAGATCTAGCTACCATTCAGTAGGCCTACCCATAATGAAGTTATGGGGTAATAGGCAATGGATCCAAAGGGTATGGATCCTACCCAAATGAAATATCGGGAGATATTTCTCTGATCACTCTATCATGTTCATAGTTGTGTATTCTGGACTTTACCTTTGTATGAGATGCAGTTGTTAAAATGTGTTCTTGGGTCTTACATTGTGGTGAAGCAAGGTATGCCCCTGCCTGCAATTCCAGCACCCCATAGGAGAGCTGATTTTCGTCCCAGTTGCTTCACTTTCAATCCTGCTCCCTGGTAAAGTGCCTGGGAAAGAAGTGTAGGTTATAGTTTTTCTTCTCCTCATGGTGTATTTTCATGATCAAAAATTCCTACTTTTGTCTGTGACTGATGTGTCATGTTTTCCTATAGGGAGAACAAAATAATATTCTACTACACTATCTATAAAATTGTTATCGTTTTTCTTTCTAAATTATCATCTTAATTCAACTAGTATTTATTAAATACTGTTTGAAATACATATAAGAATCCACTGACCTGATGTGTACTTTTAAAAATAATATCAAGGAAAGGAATTTGGGACTTTGCTTGGGATGCCCATTGCCCATATTCAAATGCTTGGATTTGAGCCACAGTCCTGCTTAAATAGTATTCCACAATGTACATAAATACCACAATTTTTAACCCAGTCCTCAATTGGTGGACATCTGTGTTGATTCCATATGCTGGCTATTGTGAGCTGAGCTGCTATAAACATGGGAGTACAGACAACTTTCATATGCTGACTTAATTTCTTTTCGGTAAATTCCCAGGTTATACGGTAGATCTACTTACAGATTTCTTAGGAATCTCCACTCTGTCTTCCATAATGATTCGCCAATATTGTATTTTTTCTGGCTTGTGATAACTAATATACAGAGTACAAAATGTGTAATGGAAATTATCAAATTTGACATTTTTTTCAACTTTTATTTAATAAACATAAATTTCCAAAGTACAACTTTTGGATTTGGATTATAGCAGATTTTCCCCCCATAACCTCCCTCCCACCCACAACCATCCCCTCTGCCACTCCCTCTCCCATCTCATTCTTCATCAAGATTGATTTTCAATTATCTTTATATACAGAAGATCAACTTAGTAAATACTAAGTGAAAATTTCAACAGACTGCACCCACACAGACACACACAAAGTAGAGAGTACTGTTTGAGTAGTAGTTTTACCATTAACTTGCATAGTACAACACATTAAGGACAGAGATCCTACATGGGGAACAGGTGCACAGTGATTCCTGTTGTTAATTTAAATGAAATAACAGGCCATCAGAGAAGGAGGTACCTTTCTCTCAACGGAGGAGAAGAACCTCCACATTGATATGGCCTTGTCTAAAATTGACATTTTGAGATTTACTGTTTATAGCCTTTTTCTATACTCATGAGGAGCAGCCGTTATTCTACTAAAAAATAAGACCTTTTAAACAATCAAGTTGTCAACTTGTACAGTATCAATAATCTAGTAATGCATATTTTATTTTTGTCACTATTTATTTTTTCATTCCCTTTTAATTTCTATTGTTTGTCATACTTTATTGTTTCATTTTAATGTAATATTAATAAAAAGAGGAAAGATGTTAGGCCAGTGTTTTTGATTACTGTTTTTGTGAAGTCTTGAAGTGCTGAGAAGCATTTCAGGATTTTTCAGATTATCAGTATAAAAATGATAATAATTTCTGCTCTCTAATAGTTTTTTCAATTTCAGTTGTCTTCAGAGGACATGAACGTTCTAGATGGTCTGAATAGAAATCTTCGCTATGCTGATGGTGAAATCTAAGTTTTTTGGTAAAGGCATTCCCTTCATTTATTTCCTAAAAGGCATGTAGGATGGGTATTAGCTTCTATTCTTCAGCTATCCGTAGGCATGAACACTGGGGAACCCCTGTGTCGCCTAATTAAATGTCTGCAAAATGATGACTATTTCCTCTTTCCACAAACCTTCTCAATTCTTAACAGATTGAAGGTATTTTAAACCAATCTGTGGTCATAGGCAGTAATCTTTTTACTTAGCATGTTGGTTTATTTCATAAGCCAAGAAGAATATTTTCCTTCCAAGAATATACAAACTAAAATTTGCATGAACCATAATGTGCAAATCAAATCCTGACTTTTGTAAATGACTGATTTATTTTTGGTATATTTTCTAAACAAAATTGTCTTGAAACTTTGAGAATTTGGAAAACTTTAGCTTATAATGTTCATTATGTGAATTGCCTTCTTTTTTCTTTTTTAAAAAGATTTATTTATTTATTTATTTATTTATTTAAGAGGTATTGTTACAGAGAAGGTCTTCCATCCACTGGTTCACTTCCCAAAAGGCTGCAATGGCCAGAACTGTGCTGATCCAAAGGTGGATTGGAAGAGGAGTAGCTGGGACTAAAAACCGGCACCGATATGGACTGCAGACAATGCAGGTGGAGGTTTCATCTTCTAGGCCACAGCATCGGTCCCGTGACTTGACTTTTATTTATGGTAGTGGCTTATTTCTTTAAAATTGCTTATTTAAGTACCTAAAAGTGAGAGAAAGAAGTTTCATCTGCATTTTAAAGGAAATGAATACTATTTTCGTAGGTCTTGAAAGTTTATTTATGAGCATATTTTCTTGGGGAAAGAAGATAGATAAATGGGTATTATCATAATGTAAAATTTATTTGGTGAATTTTGATACACAATCATTAATAAAGAAATCATAAGGAAAACTAACCCAATGGCACTCTTTTTTTTTTTTTTTTTGGACAGGCAGAGTTAGACAGTGAGAGAGAGAGAGACAGAGAAAAAGGTCTTCCTTTTTCTGGTGGTTCACCCGCCAAGTGGCCGCTATGGCTTACACGTTGAGGCCAGTGCGCTGCGCCGATCCGAAGCCAGGAGCCAGGTGCTTCCTCCTGGTCTCCCAAGCGGGTGCAGGGCCCAAGGACCTGGGCCATGCTCCACTGCCTTCCCCGGCCACAGCAGAGAGCCGGACTGTAAGAGGAGCAACCAGGACAGAATCCGGAGCCCTGACTGGAACTAGAATCTGGGGTGCCATTGCCGCAGGCGGAGGATTAGCCTAGTGAGCCGCAGCGCTGGCCCCCAGTGGCACTCTTATGGCTTTGGGTATGCTAAGACAAATATCCAATGGTCCACAAGTTTTTACAATGTTCATTATAAATATCACTTCAGGAATAGATCAAAACATACTTTACTTGAGACAGTACTTTGTCTGCAGAAATCTTTTGGTAACACTCCTAGTCTGTAAAGCATAGATATCTTACTAATAATACGTATGAAAGTAATATATACTGCAAGCACTGCGGCTCAATAGGCTAATCCTCCGCCTTTCAACGCTGGCACACCAGGTTCTAGTCCCGGTCAGGGCACCGGATTCTGCCCTGGTTGCCCCTCTTCCAGGCCAGCTCTCTGCTGTGGCCAGGGAGTGCAGTGGAGGATGGCCCAAGTGTTTGGGCCCTGCACCCCATGGGAGACCAGGATAAACGTCGGCTTTGGCGGCCATTGGAGGGTGAACCAACGGCAAAGGAAGACCTTTCTGTCTCTCTTTCTCACTTTCCACTCTGCCTGCCCCCCCCCCAAAAAAGTAATATATACCTAACACATACGTGCTATTATTAAAGGAAGTACAAAATAAGTCAACTTGGGACTTACATAGGCAGAAATACTTCACCCTCCCTGTGGAATTTCCCCTGAAATACTTGCAACTTAATGATTTAGTAGTTTGAAATCTCTCCCTTCGTTTTCTCTGGGTTTGCTAAGGATTCAAACACTGCATTTCTCTTTAGGGAGTTTGGCATTAAAAGTCAATAGAAACACTTTGTTATGATTTTCTGAAGTATGGTGACCTTGATGCAGAGAAGGAAATCTTAAAGTTAGATTGAAAGTGAGCCCGCGCCGCAGTTCACTAGGCTAATCCTCCAACTTGCTGCGCCGGCACACCAGGGTCTAGTCCCCATCGGGGTGCAGGATTCTATCCTGGTTGCCCCTCTTCCAGGCCAGCTCTCTGCTGTGGCCCAGGAGTGCAGTGGAGGATGGCCCAAGTGCTTGGGCCCTGCACCCCATGGGAGACCAGAAGGAGTACCTGGCTCCTGCCATCGGATCAGCACGGTGCGCCGGCCGCAGCGCACCAGCCACGGTGGCCATTGGAGGGTGAACCAACAGCAAAGGAAGACCTTTCTCTCTGGCTCTTTCTCCTACTGTCCACTCTGCCTGTCGGAAAAAAAAAGTTAGATTGAAAGTAAAAGGATAAGAATGGAGTCAAAAGCACACAAGGGGAGAGAATGTATACCCAATATATATCTTTTTTTTTCAAGCTGTATATGTGATTATCTTTATTTTTTATTTTGTAAAAAACTTTTATTTAATAAATATAAATTTGAAATACTATTTTTAGATTATAACAGTTTTTCCCCCATAAACTCCTTCCCACCTGCAAACCATCCCATCTCCTACACTCTCTCCCATCCCATTCACATCAAGATTCATTTTTAATTATTCTTATATACAGAAGATCAACATAGTATATACTAAGTAAATATTTCAACAGTCTGCACCCACACAGACACACAAAGTATAAAGTACTGTCTGAAGACTAGTTGCACCGTTAATTCTCATAGAACAACACATTAAGGAAAAAGATCCTACAAGGGGAGTAAGTGCACAGTGACTCCTGTTTTTTTTTTTTTAACTTTTATTTAATGAATATAAATTTCCAAAGTACAGCTTATGGATTACAATGGCTTCCCCCCCATAATGTCCCTCCCACCCACAACCCTCCCCTTTCCCGTTCCCTCTCCCCTTCCATTCACATCAAGATTCATTTTCATTTCTCTTTATATACAGAAGATCAGTTTAGCATACATTAAGTAAAGATTTCAACAGTTTTCTCCCACACAGAAACATAAAGTGAAAAATACTGTTTGAGTATTAGTTATAGCATTAAATCGCAATGTACAGCACACTAAGGACAAAGATCCTACATGAGGAGTAAGTGCACAGTGACTCCTGTTGTTGACACTCTTTTTTATGATGTCAGTGATCACACGAGCTCAAGTCATGAGCTACCAAGGCTATGGAAGCCTCTTGAGTTCACAAACTACGACCTTATTTAGACAAGGCTGTAATCAAAGTGCAAGTTCTCTCCTCCCTTCAGAGAAAGGTACCTCCTTCTTTGATGGCCTGTTCTGTCCACTGGGATCACACTCACAGAGATCTTTCATTTAGATCATTTTTTCCCAGAGTGTCTTGGCTTTCCATGCCTGAGAAACTCTCATGGGCTTTTTAGCCAGATCAGAATGCCTTAAGGCCTGAATCTGAGGTCAGAGTCCTATTCCAATAACATGTCTTTACTCTCCTTTTGAGCTCTAGCCTTATAGAATTTAAGCAAAAATACACTATAAACAAGAATAACAAGAAATATGCCTTCCTGCTATCTTTGGGTTTTTAAATTTATGATAGAATAATTGTGATGGGGCCAGCGCTGTGATATAATAGGTTAAGTGTCACTGGCAAGCCAAACGGGCACCGGTTCAAGTCCTGGTTGCTCTACTTTCAATCCATCCCCTCTGATATCTGGGAAAACAGTAAATGTTGGCTTAATTGCTTGGGCCCCTGTGCCCACATGGGAGACCTGGAAGAAGCTCCTTGCTTTGGACCTGCGCAGCTCTGGCTGTGGTGGCCATTTGACAGTCAACCAGCAGATGGAATACCTCTCTCTTTCTCTCCCACTCTGTCTATAGCCTTGACTCTGAAATAAATAAATAAATCATTAAAACAAAAGAAATAATTGTGATACTATATGAAAGAGATTAGTATAATGCAAAATTGCATATACTCAAAATTAGTCAATATGTTATAATTGGTAATGTTTTCTTGGTATGGAGAAAAATGAAGAATACACCAGGGAAATAATGCAAGGATACAGAGTGTCAGTTTATAATTCTTACTGCCTTTAAATATTATAATAGACATCGATTTTTCTCTTTGTATTCTCAGCAGTTCAGAAGACATGTAAATATGTAAACTATAGTAAAAGCCTTTAGACATTGAAGTCTGTTTTATCAATGACATACTTTTCAGTTCATAATTCAATATACAATGCTATGCATGATGGTCAGTGAGTAAATAATTAAAGAGAGTTAAGAAAAATGTTGTCAACTTCCTAGGAGTGATCTATGCCCCCTGAAATATATTAGTATTAAACAGTGTTCCGCTGTGTCCTTGTTCAAAAACAGAAAAAATACACTTCTCTTTTCATTGAGAATCTTCTATAAGACAGCACTGGGTGTCACCTTGCATTATTGAAAGACATAGTTAAGCCAGAGTAATATGTTTGAATTTCTTATTTTGCATGTTCTGCAGGTTAAGCTCCAGGTTAAGGTATATAATTTGAAAAAAAAAAACTGAGTATGACTACATTTACAATAAATTATGTACAAGTTACATTTGGAAACTAGAAAGGAAAGAATATTAATTTTTACTAACATGGTTGCTTCACAGCAATCCTTTCAATACACTAGAAATATGTTTATTGATTTTAAATTGTACATTTTTCTCATTTTAGTGCAGCTGGACACCCAAATTACTCATTTTCTGATGAATATTGACATGGAGGAATTTTTCATGAATTCTAAAAAATCTCCCGCATGTGGATGTGATACAGGAGATGTCTCAGATGCTGGTGATTGGACACATCTCTTCTGCTTGGCAATACACCCTCAGCTACAGCTACAACCACCGGGCATGAAGCGTGGACAGCAAATTTTTACCATTTTCAAACATAATTTTAAATGTTGTTTTATTAAAGATTCTTATTCACCACTGACTCCATTACTTCCATGGTTTGTTTCATTCTGACTCCTTAGTACTTAAAGTGATTTTCTCAGAAATTTGGAGACCTGTGGTGAGATATGGTAGCAGCTAGTCCATAGATGCGCCTGGGAATGAGGTGAAGGATTGTCAGCCTGTAGGACAGGTTAGCAAAGGTTTTCAGTGGTTGTTTATTCAGTGCATTCCAGAGAGAAAGAAACTCACTGCATAGAGCACAGAGGTGAGGCAGTGCTGCAAGGGTGACTGATGGTTCAGGGGTGCCCCTGCATCAGTTGTGGATCAGAGCTAGAGTACATGTGGGTATCTGGGATCCTTGGGGTAGGGTTAGGCGCAGGGTATGGGGTTGAGAGGAAAAGTCATGATGAGTCAGGTATGAGGAAGATGGAGAAAAAGGAAATCGAGCACATCTCTGCCTGGAAACATTGGCAACATTCTCTTATTAATATCGTCTTCCAAGAGAAGGTAACTTTCCACCTATTTCAGGTGTTGACGAAATGAGTTTCCCTAGAAAAATGTTAAATTCCTGGGGATGTACTGGTATAGAATATCAGAGAGAGAATAAGAAAGGAAGGAGGAAAGGTGGGGGCACAGGCTGGAGGGAGGGTCCAGTGGGAATTGACACTATGTCCCCGAATTTGTACATGTGAACCACATGACATTTGTTTATGTGATTCAAGGCTATCACAAAAGAAGAGAGTACATTGCTGCTTTCCTCAGTCACTTTGGCACAGGTGTCATGGAATATGATGCAGAAGACTTTACAAAACTCACTCTGCTGCTGATGTGGAAAGATTTTTGTTTTCTTGTACACATTGACCTGCCCCTGTTTTTCCCACGAGACCAGCCAACGCTCACATTTCAGTCCGTCTATCATTTCACCAACAGTGGACAGCTTTACTCCCAAGCCCCAAAAAATTATCCATACAGCCCTAGATGGGATGGAAATGAAATGGTCAAAAGAGCAAAGGCTTATTTCAAAACCTTCGTCCCTCAGTACCAGGAGGCAGCATTCGCCAATGGAAAGCTCTAGGAAACACCAGTCTTGAGAGCCTGCCGGCCAAACTGCTGTGTCCACATGCGTGTCAGCACATATGGCCGCTTCCTGGAAGCCTCTGGGAATGTCTTCACACAGCGCTGTGTTCGCGCAGCAGCTTTGCACACCCCAGACAGCCCCACGCCGCTGGGCCCGCACTCGAGCTGGCTGGCGACAGCCTGAGCCCTGAGCCCCTCACTCGGGTTGCCCCTCTTCCTTTCCTTCCTTCTGTTTCTTTGTTGGAAGAAATAAACTCACAAATCACAGTGAAAAACAACAACAACAACAACAACAACAAAAACCCTTTGACTATTAAAGAAATCCTCAAATAATAAGATGCCCCGGATATCAACTCCACATTTCTCAATATTTTAGGATTTAAAATAAATTTGAATTCTTTCATTTTATCCCTATAGAAGCCATAAACACCAAATTAAGCAAACTAAAATACATAAAACATCCTAAAACCATTATCATGTCAAGTATATTAAATCACTGAATAATACATAGAATGAACCAGGTTGTACAGATTTCTAAAAGTCTTTTGGAAAGTGTGTAAGTAATATAAGAAAGTATTTTAAATTTCAGTGTTTTCTTTTAGGTTTTAATTAGTTTTTAAGATTCAAAATAGTTTGTAGATATAATTTTTTTTTTTTTTTTTGACAGGCAGAGTGGACAGTGAGAGAGAGAGACAGAGAGAAAGGTCTTCCTTTTGCCGTTGGTTCACCCTCCAATGGCCGCCACGGCCAGCGCGCTGCGGCCGGCGCACCGCGCTGATCTGATGGCAGGAGCCAGGTGCTTCTCCTGGTCTCCCATGGGGTGCAGGGCCCAAGCACCTGGGCCTTCCTCCACTGCACTCCCTGGCCACAGCAGAGAGCTGGCCTGGAAGAGGGGCAACCGGGACAGAATCCGGCGCCCCAACCGGGACTAGAACCTGGTGTGCCGGCGCCGCTAGGCGGAGGATTAGCCTAGTGAGCCATGGCGCCGGCCTGTAGATATAAATTTAAGAAATAGTGATGATCCATCCCACCCTCCCTCAGTCTCTCTTCCTCCACCCCCCTTCATTTTATTTCTTTCACTTTTCATCCTTTCTTTTTTTCCTTTTGCTTTTTAATTAACATATTGAATTTATATTACAGTAACAAGGGTTTATGCTTCTCCAAATAAGAAGTTTAATGAGTAAAAAGAATAAAGACCCTAATTTAGTGGGAATATAGGCAATGGCTATAAATGTTAATTGACTGGAAAAATGACCATTTCACTCATATAAAGTAAATTTTCTTTTTTTTTTTTCAGTTCAGTTTTTTATTTCAATTCAAATCTCTAAAGGCTTTCTTGCAAGCAGATAGAGGGCATGGAAGAAATTAGGGAAAATCATCGACAATCACAGAGCAGGCAGTGACACCTGGACTCCTGCACAGAAGAGGTGCTTGCTCTGGCTTTCATGGCCCGGAGACACTTTGCAGAACTATCCAGATCAATAAAGTCGGTGTGATGAGATCTGCAGTGGTACTCATCTTCACCATTTTCCAGCCAGAGGCCTAGGGAGGCAACAGACAAGCTCACAAGGACAGCCGCCATTCCTTGGCATAAGTTGTGGCATTGCTGCAGCGCCAGTCCTCTCTGCTTGTATTTACAGCAGTAAGGATGCCATCATGAAAATGTTCTCAGAGTTTTTGGCTTGATGAATAGAGTCAAAATAGTAATGAGTGATAAACAGAAACAGCCTAATGTCACTCATAGTATTTCTTTTTTAAAAATTTTAAATTTTTTTATTTTTTTTAATTTTTTTAAACTTTTATTTAATGAATATAAATTTCCAAAGTATGGCTTATGGATTACAATGGCTTCCCCCTCATAACGTCCCTCCCACCTGCAACCCTCTCCTTTCCTACTCCCTCTCCCCTTCCATTCACATCAAGATTCATTTTCGATTCTCTTTATATACAGAAGATCAGTTTAGTATACATTAAGTAAAGATTTCAACAGTTTGCTCCCACACAGAAACATAAAGTGAAAAATAATAGATGATTTTTTAAATGATGATGAAATCAGATCAGACCTATTGTCATGTTTAATCCCAGTGAGAGTCAAGTTGGGAATTGATAATTTCTTCTTCTTTTTTTTTTTTTTTTTTTTTTTTTTTACAGAAGATCAGTTTAGTATACATTAAGTAAAGATTTCAACAGTTTGCACCCCCATAGAAACACAAAGTGAAATATACTGTTTGAGTAATCGTTATAGCATTAAGTCTCAATGTACAGCACATTAAGGACAGAGATCCTACATGAGGAGTAAGTGCACAGTGACTCCTGTTGTTGACTTTACAAATTGACACTCCTGTTTATGGCATTAGTAATCTCCCTATGCACCAGTCATGAGTTTCCAAGGCTATGGAAGCCCCTTGAATTCTCTGACTCTTATCTTGTTTAGACAAGGTCATAGTCAAAGTGGAGGTTCTCTCCTCCCTTCAGAGAAAGGTAACTCCTTCTTTGAAGACCTGTTCTTTCCACTGGGATCTCACTCACAGAGATCTTTCATTTAGGGTTTTTTTTTGTTTTTTTTTTTTTTTTTTTTTTTTTTTTGCCAGAGTGTCTTGGCTTTCCATGCCTGAAATACTCTCATGGGCTTTTCAGCTGGATCCGAGTGCCTTTAGGGCTGATTCTGAGGCCAGAGTGCTGTTTAGGACATCCGCCATTCTATGAGTCTGCTGAGTATCTCGCTTCCCATGTTGAATCACTCTCCCCTTTATTTATTCTATCAGTTAGTATTAGCAGGTACTAGACTTGTTTATGTGCTCCCTTTTTCTCTTAGTCCTTTCATTATGATCAATTGTGAGCTGAAATCGATCACTTGGACTAGTGAGATGGCATTGGTACATGCCACCTTGATGGGATTGAATTGGAATCCCCTGGTATGTTTCTAACTCTACCATTTGGGGCAAGTCAGCTTGAGCATGTCCCAAATTGTACATCTCTTCCCTCTCTTATCCCCACTCTTATGTTTAACAGGGATCACATTTCAGTTAAATTTCAACACTTAAGAATAACTGTGTATTAATTACAGAATTAAACCAGTCATATTAAGTAGAACAGACAAAAAAATACTAAGAGGGATAATGTATTAAGTTGTTCATTAACAGTCAGGGTAAATTTTCAAGTAATCACAGATCATTAAAACTGTAGTAGTGTAACATTCTTTTTTAAAAAGATTTATTTATCTATTTGAGTTATAGAGAAGGAGAGATACAGGGAGAGAGAGAGAGAGAATATTTTCCATTCCATGGTTCACTCTCCAGATGGTCGCAACTGCCAGGGCTAGGTCAGGCAGAAGCCAGGAACCAGGAGCTTCTTCCAGGTCTCCCATAGGGGCCCAAGCACTTGGGTCATCTGCTGCTGTTTTTCCCAGGCCATTAGCAGGGAGCTGAATCAGAAGTGGAATACATATGAGATGCCCATATGAGATGCCAGCATTGTAGGTGGCAGCTTTACTGGCTACACTACAATGCAGGCCACAGTGTAACATTATTAAACAGCAGTTTGACAAAGATATAAAATAAATTTTTAGAAAACTATATTTGCAACAATACTGATAGATACAGGCATTTTCTTTTTTCTTAGTCTTTCTCTTTCTCTCTATTTCTCTTTCTTTCTTTTAAAATCTTAGTTCCTATATATAAGGGAGAACATGTGATATTTGTCTTTCTTTGTCTGGCTTGTTTCAGTCAACAAGTCCTTCAGTTGCATCCATTAGGATGCAAATGATAGCATTTCATTTTTTATTGCTGAATAATAATTATTGTGTGCATAAAGCACATTTTCTTTATTCATCCATCTGATGATGGACACCATGGTTGATTCTATAGTTTGGCTATGGGAAACAGTGGTGCTATGAACATGCTGATGTATGTAACTTTTTGTGACAACATTTTCATGTACTTACCGGGTAGTACCGGGGTCAATGGCTGACATGGCAAATATATTTTCTAGTTTGTTTCTTTTTTTAAAGATGTATGTATTTTTTTGAGAGGCACTGTAACAAACATAGGAAGAGACAGAGGGAGAGGTCTTCCAACTGCTGGTTCATTTCCAAATGGCTGCAATGGCCGGAGCTGGGCCCATCTGAAGCCAGGAGCAAGGAGCTGCTTCTGGCTCTCTCACATGGCTGCAGGGGCCAAGGGCCTGGGCCACCTACCACTGCTTTCTCAGGCGATAGGCGAGAGCTGGGTCAGAAGAGGAGCAACCAAGACAGGAACTGGGGCACATATGGGATGCCGACGCCACAGGTGGAACAAATACACTTTTAAGAGTATAATGATACTTTCCACCCTACTTCCCTCTATCCCTCAATCCCTCCAGAACCTCACCAGCATTTATTATTTTATAATTTATTTTGGGGTAGTATTCATTCGCACTGAATGTGCGGTAATACCACTTTCTGGTTTCATCCAGCAGTGCACACCTAGGTTGATTCTGTATCTTCACTATTGTAAACATTGCTGAAATTAACATGACAGTGCATGTTAGATATCTGCCCAGAATTGGGATATCTGAGTCATATGGTAGATCTTTTTTCATATTTTGAGGAACTGCCATTCTGTTCTCCGTAACAGTTACATTGATTTGCAATCAAACTAACAGCGTGTAGTTTCCCTATTCTTCACATCTTCACCGGCATGTCTTATTTTTCATCATTTTTGTAGCTGTTTGAATGGGACTGTCTTACAAGTTCTTTTTCATCTAGAACATTGTTGATGTAGAAGAATGATAATGATTTTTTTCTGTTGATTTTTACCCCTGCAACTTCACTGAATTCTGTTACGAGTTCTAATAATCTCTTAGTGGAATCTTTTGGTGCTCTTAGGTAAAGGATCCTGTCATGTGCAAGCAGGGATAATTTAACTTCCTCATTTCCAATTCCTATCCCTTTCGTTTATTTTTCTTGCCAAATGGCTCTGTCAAAAACTTCCATTACTACATTCAATAACAGTGGTGACAGTAGGCATTCTCGTCTGGATCATAGTGGAACTGCTTCCAACTTTTCCCCATTCCATATGATGCGAGCTGTGGGTTTGCCATAAATTGCCTTAATTGTGTTGAGGTATATTCCCTTTATATCCAAATTTAAAGGTTTTTTTAAAAAAAAAAAAAACAGAAAATGATGTTGTATTTTATCAAACACCCTCTGCACTTATTGAGGTAATCAGATGGTTTTAACCTTCATTTTGTTGATGTGATGTATCATGTTTATTCATTTGTGCCAACATCACATAATTGAAAGATATCACGTAACTTATGTAACAAAACATTTCAAGGACCTAAAAATAAGAACAAATCAAGCCTAAAATTAGTAGAATGAAAGAAAAAATAAAATTAGAGAAGTGAACAAAACAGAAATTTAAAAAAAACTATGAAAAGTATCAGTAAAATGAAGAGCTAGTTGGTTGCTCTAAAACTTCCTCTTAACACTGTTTTTGCTGTGTTCTGTTTTTTTTTTTTTTGTTTTTTGTTTTTTTTTTTTTTTTTTTTTTTGTCTAGCTGATCTGTCCATTGATGAAAATGTGGTGTTGCTATCACCCATTCTTTTTTTATGGGAGCTTATGTCTCCCTTTATATACGTTGATGTTTGGTAAAGCCGAGTGCCCTAACATTGATGGACAGGCATTACTTCACTGAATATTTTTGCTGAGATTTTTCCCCAGGCCTTTAGGAAGTCCTAAGATTGATATGTGTGTTCATTTGATTATATCCCATGGATCCCAAGCAGTGTTTTCAGTCTTTCTAATTTTTTTCTTTCTTTATTTTTTGTCTGTTATGTAAAAAAAGACTTATCTTCTAGATCATATATTATTTCTCCTGCCTCACCAACTGTATTGTTAATGCTATCCACTGTAATGCTTTTTTGTTGTTGTTGTTTGACTTACTGAATACTTCATTTCTAAGACTTCCATCTGTTTTTCCTTTTTCAATATCTTTCTTTGCAGACATCCTTGTCCATGCCGTGTTTGGATTGCCTTATTTCTTTCAATGGTTTCTGAGTACCTTACAATCACTGTTTTGAATTCCTTATTAGACACATTGCCAATCTCCCCTATTCACGGTGCAGTATTAATGTATCATTGTGTTCTTTTTGAGAGTCATATTGCCTTCTTTGTTCATATTCCTGTGTTTCAGTTTTGCACATCTGGAGTCTCTTGTTACTAAGTCCCCTGAGAATGTTTTCCTGTCTCCTATTGCTATTCGTTTTTGATTGAAAACTTTATCCCTGTAAATGTGTCACTGGGAGTCCAGAGTCCAGTGAGACACCCTGGATGGTTGTGATAGTATGTTTATGGCTCGAGTCATTGCGGGAAGGTGATGTTGGAGCCAGTTGGATTGTTCAAAGTCCCAGGCCTTCTTTGTTCCAGGGTAAACAGCTGATTAACAGTTTACAATGAGATCACACTGCCAATGCGCCTCAAACCGTGATGCTGTAATAATATCAAAATAGGAAAAAAGGTCTTTCTGTAAGGCTTCTATATGAATGTACCATTGTAAAGATAACAGGGTTAGTATTTATGAAACATAGAAGGAGAATAATAGCAACAGAAAGTGGATAAAGTGATCATGGCTCTGCAGTTGCTGTCACTTGGAACCAAAGATCATTCTATCTGGAGAATCATTCCAGGCACCAATTAAGCTTTCAGCTGTCTACTCTATTTCTTTAGAGTAGGGCATATTCTATGTTTTAACATTCATTGGTTAGCAAACCAAGTATGAAGGGTTTCAGATATGTAAATTTGAAAAAAAAATCACATCAAATCTCCAAAGGCAAGGTGGAAAAATATAATACTTTGCTGTCTTAATCCCATTATACCATATGTTGGAAAACTTAGCTGATATGTTGATTGACTTACACAGTTTTTCAATTCTATTTAAAACATTAGATCAAATTTAAATGGGAAAGTTCCATGTAATATTGCATTTGAGCACTTTAAGGCCATAATAATTAATGGGAACCACCACCCCATGGGAGAAAAAAAGATATCTAATGAGCAGTTCATGGAGAAAGCTCCAGACTGGTTTTCCAGTAGACTCTCCACTCTTCACTAGGGAAGATGATGGTCATTTTTTTTTAAGATTTATTCATTTATTTGAAAGTCAGCATTACACAGAAAGAGGAGAGGCAGAGAAGAGAGAGAGAGAGAGGTTTTCCATCCTATGGTTCACTCCCCAACTGGCTGCAACAGAAGTCAGGAGCCAGGAGCTTCTTCTGGATCTCCCACATGGGTGCAGGGACCAAGGACTTGGGCCATCTTCTACTGCTTTCCTAGGCCATAACATAGAGCTGGATCAGAAGTGGTGCAGCCAGGTCTTGAACCAGCACCCATATGGGATGCTGGTGCTTCAGGCCAGGGCGTTAACCCACTGCGCCACAGGGCTGGCCCCAATGCTCATTTTTGAAAATCTGTGAAAAGCTCACATACAAGACAGCACATCCGAGATTTGTGACTAACAGGAGCAGTTAAGGCTGTCATATTCAAGTACAAAAAATTAGCGTTCTATTACCCAATCTATGCAAGACAACTAGTTAAAAGTTGAAGTCATGAAAATTATTAGAATCCCACAAGAGACATAAAAGTATCATAATTTAGGCAACAGCACATTGAAATGCAGGAAAGACTGGGAAAATTATGCATATTATAGATTATATTATCATTCTCTAAACTGGGTGATGAGAGATTCTAAGTGAGAGATTTGGCTTTGACTGAAGACATTTTTAATATTTTTTAATTCTTTCGATTTTATTAAAAGGAACACAGAAAAAAATGTGACATATACACAGAGATCTAGAGAGAGATATATCTTCTATGTGCTAGTTCATACCGTGAATCCTTGCAACAGAAGTTGGTCAGGATGACCCAGGAACTTAGAAGTCAATCTGGGTCTTCCACATAGGTGTCTGGGACCCAAGTACTTGAACTATGATCTGCTGTCCCTTAGGGTTCAAATAAGCAGGAAGCTGGATTAGAAATGGATGAGCCTGGACTAGAATCAGGTCCTCAATATGAGATGTGGGCACCCCAGGAGATGTCTTAGCTGCTGAGTCAAAAGCCTACTACTGAAACAGGGTTTAGGGTTTGAGTGCATGCTTGAAAATTCCATTCCATGCAGATTGTCAAGGGAGAGCTTTTCTCTGTTTAAAAGGAAACATCTTTGTAATACGCAACAACAATAAACATAATGCTACAAGACTACAAAACACAGGAAATTTTAAAGTTGAGGATGCAAATTTGAGAATGATCTCTTTAGTCATTTTCCTAACTCTAAAGTGTATGTGTTTATGTGTCTGTTTCTGTGCATGTGTGTGTGTGTACGCGGTGTTAGATATCCAATTGAATGTTTAAGTAATATGATATTTATGGAAACATTAAGAGAATCAAAACAAAAGGAGAGGGGCCGGCACTGTGGTATAGTAGGCCAAGGCTCTACTTGGCAGCACAGGCATCACATATGAATGCCAGCTTGTGTCCCTTCTGCTCCTCTTCTGATCCAGCTTCCTGCTTATGACCTAGGAAAGCAGAAGATCCTGAGGACTTGGGCCCCTGCAGCCACGTGGCAGACCCTGAAGAAGCACCTGGCTACTGGCTTTAGATTGCCAGCTCTGGTCATTGAGGTCATTTGGGGAGTGAACCAGATGATGGAAGACCTCTCTCTTCCTCTCCCTTCGTTCTTTTGTAACTCTGCTCGTCAAATAAACAAATTAAATATTTTTTTAAGGAGAACACATATCCAGAATTTTCTAGTATAATCAATAGCCTGCAATTATTTAAACTAATAATAATTTTCAGTACTAGGTATGATATTATAAACAGAAATTTCATTAAAAATGTGTGTTTTCCTTATTTCCATGTAGTTCATTTAAGAATAAACTTTCATATATATATATATATATATATATATATATATAAACAACTAACTGGTTGAAATACTGTCCACAGTGTTTGAATTTGCTTTAGCTCCATTCTGTCCACATGCCTTTGGTTAATGATTGCACAAGTATTAGGTCATTCACATACTGGTACTATCTTCTGAAGGCCTAAGAAGTGAAGACGTGTGACTGGCTACACTGAGAAGACAGAAGGAACTGTGCAGTTACCTAGAGGAGACAATGGATTCCAGACGTTATGTGATGGAATTAAATGATGGTAACATCATACCTGTACTGGGATTTGGCACTGCTGCACCTATAGAGGTAAGCATAGTATTCTTAGGATTGAATGTAAAAATGAAATAGAATGTATATTAGTGGAAACCAACCTCAGTTTTGGAGTTACTTAGTTATCTCTTTAAAGACCCGATTTCCAGTGTCTCTGAGCAGGGGTGGGGGATGGTTATGTTCTAAGTTTTACCAGCCTGGAGCACAAGACAGAGGGTACTTAGACTTAGTTCTGCATCAGGTTCTGATCTCTTGATCACCTACTGATCTTTCTCACCAGTACTGGATTCCCCCCTTTTTAATTTTCCCAATTTGGCAGAAAAGATGAAAGTCAAGTCAAGAAGCTGTCTTTTTAAAGGTTGGCAGCCATGGGAGTGGTTTCTTTTCCATTTCATGGCTGAAGAATTTTTTTCTCCTTGCAAGTAGACAAGATAGATGGAAATTTCTGTGGATGAACTACTGGGATAGATCATTAATAGAGTCCGGGTCAACTGCTCTGGGGTAACCTTGAGAATCACGCTGTAAATAGTGGACATGGGTTAAGCAGATTTTCTCATGTAGTACTGTGTTATCTGGGAAAATACCAGAAAGGAAAAGGTAACATGTTAGAGGATAATTGGAACATAATAAGAGTATGTCTAAATTACTAGTCCTCATTAATGTATGCTGTATTTAAGGAAATTGGTATCTGGGGCTCTCTGAAATGAAAGTCAGTATAGTGAATAATTTATTAGAGTGAGGAAGATTTTTTAGGACTAATATTATCCCTAGGTCCTGAAATTGTGTAACAAAGGACCAATTACTTCAGAATTGAAGTCCCCGTTTTCTCCTGTCTTTGATAAAAGGAAATCTTAAAGTGGCAATTTTGGAGACATGTGACAAGACTTGGTTATTTTCAGGGCAATGTGTCATGAAGGGCATGGATAATGAAGGACACCAGCAGACCTTTAGCCTTAGTTCATTTCTTTGCCCTAACCCCAGGTCAGCACCAGATTGGTGTCAGGAGAGAACAGTAGCATTCAGTATCTACTTCATTCGGATTTCATTAGAAATGATCAATTTCTCAAATTCTTAAAGCAAATAGTGTGAGCTTGATTTCCTTTCTGATCTGTTACCAATACACTGTCAAATCTTTATTGAAATTTTGTAGATGTAACCAAAATTTTTGATTTTGCCCTAATTATAGCTACCCTAAAACAAGTGCCTTTTATTTGAAGACTGACACCTAGATTAAATAACTCTTGTGTGATAAGGCTAAGTTCTTACACATAAATGTATACGATAGGATTATGCATATATACTTAAATGTTTATTTTTTTCATGCAAACGAAGTGTCTGTGTAGAAAATATTTAACATAAATGACTGTTGTCTCTTGAATTGATTATTATCATAGTGGTTCCTGGTTAGGATTGGTGAACATAGTTTACCCCATTCCTTAAGTGATAAGGTTGTTGTTGCATCAGAACTCCTTTGAGAAATGAGTTTTAAGTGTAACTGCTTTCCCATGGAAGAGTGGTACTTTGGTTGCTGTGCTTTCCTGTGGGAGAGTGTTATTTTGGTTGGTTCAGAGGGCCTATATAACCTGCCCCCAGTGAATAATTAAGTTAAATCTCAAGACTTAATTTAAACAGAATTCCTGGTGGAGGAATATGGTGTGTTATTATGACTACACTGCAAGGGAGCTCATCGAAGCTTGTACCATTGTTCTTCTGTACTTCCTTCCATATGCATTTTTGCTAGGCTAATTTTACTTTGTAATCTCACCATGTAAATAATAACTACATGAAAATTCTCTGAGTCCTTCCAGCAAATCTGCAAACCTTAGATATACATTATTAATCAGGTATTTCCTGATAGCTAAAGCAATCTTGTACAACAAAAACAAAGCCGGAGGCATCACAATACCAGATTTCAGGACATACTACAGGGCAGTTGTAATCAAAACAGCATGGTACTGGTACAGAAACAGATGGATAGACCAATAGAACAGAATAGAAACACCAGAAATCAACCCAAACATCTACAGCCAACTTATATTTGATCAAGGATCTAAAACCAATTCCTGGAGCAAGGACAGTCTATTCAATAAATGGTGCTGGGAAAACTGGATTTCCACATGCAGAAGCATGAAGCAAGACCCCTACCTTACACCTTACACAAAAATCCACTCAAGATGGATTAAAGACCTAAATCTACGACCTGACACCTTAAGTTATTAGAGAATATTGGAGAAACCCTTCAAGATATTGGCACAGGCAAAGAGTTTCTGGAAAAGACCCGGGAGGCACAGGCAGTCAAAGCCAAAATCAACTATTGGGGTTGCATCAAATTCAGAAGTTTCTGTACTGCAAAAGAAACAGTCAGGAAAGTGAAGAGACAACCGATAGAATGGGAAAAAATATTCACAAACTATGCAACAAATAAAGGGTTGATAACCAGAATCTACAAAGAGATCAAGAAACTCCACAACGTCAAAACAAACAACCCACTTCAGAGATGGGCCAAGGACCTCAATAGACATTTTTCAGAAGAGGAAATCCAAATGGCCAACAGGCACATGAAAAAATGTTCAAGATCACTAGCAATCAGGGAAATGCAAATCAAAACCACAATGAGGTTTCACCTCACCCCGGTTAGAATGGCTCACATTCAGAAATCTACCAACAACAGATGCTGGAGAGGATGTCGGGAAAAAGGGACACTAACCCACTGTTGGTAGGAATGCAAACTGGTCAAGCCATTGTGGACGTCAGTCTGGAGATTCCTCAGAAACCTGAAGATAACCCTACCATTCAACCCAGCCATCCCACTCCTTGGAATTCACCCAAAGGATTTTAAATTGGCAAACAAATAGCGGTCTGCACCCTAATGTTTATTGCAGCACAATTCACATATCCAGGACCTGGAACCAACTTAAATGCCCATCAACGGTAGACTGGATAAAGAAATTATGGGACATGTACTCTATAGAATACTATACCGCAATAAGAAACAACGAAATCCAATCATTTGCAACAAAATGGAGGAATCTGGAACACATCATGCTGAGTGAAATAAGCCAGTCCCAAAGGGACAAATACCATATGTTCTCCCTGATCGGTGATAACTGACTGAACACCAAAAAGGAAACCTGTTGAAGTGAAATGGAAACTATGAGAAATGGTGACTTGATCAGCATAGCCCTGACTGTTGATGAACAACTTAATACATTATCCCTCTTAGTATTTTTTTTGTCTGTTCTACTTAATATGACTGATTTAATTCTGTAATTAATACACAGTTATTCTTAAGTGTTGAAATTTAACTGAAATGTGATCCCTGTTAAACATAAGAGTGGGGATAAGAGAGGGAAGAGATGTACAATTTGGGACATGCTCAAGCTGACTTGCCCCAAATGGTAGAGCTAGAAACATACCAGGGGACTCCAATTTAATCCCATCAAGGTGGCATGTACCAATGCCATCTCACTAATCCAAGTGATCAATTTCAGCGCATAATTGATCATAATGAAAGGACTAAGAGAAAAAGGGAGCACATAAGCAAGTCTAGTACCTGCTAATACTAACTGATAGAATAAATGAAGGGGAGAGTGATCCAACATGGGAAGTGAGATACTCAGCAGACTCATAGAATGGCAGATGTCCTAAAGAGCACTCTGGCCTCAGAATCAGCCCTAAAGGCATTTGGATCCAGCTGAAAAGTCAATGAGAGTATTTCAGGCATGGAAAGCCAAGACACTCTGGAAAAAACAAAAACAAAAACAAAAACAAAAAACAAAAAAAAAACACAAAAAAACAAAACCTAAATAAAAGATCTCTGTGAGTGAGATCCCAGTGGAAAGAACAGGTCTTCAAAAAGGGGGTACATTTCTCTGAAGGGAGGAGAGAACTTCCACTTTGACTACGATCTTGTCTAAATAAGATAAGAGTCAGAGAATTCAAGGGGCTTCCATATCCTTGGAAACTCATGACTGGAGCATAGGGAAATTACTGATGCCATATACAGGAGTGTCAATTTGTTAAGTGAACAACAGGAGCCACTGTGCACTTACTCCTCATGTAGGATCTTTGCCCTTAATGTGCTGTACATTGAGATTTAATGCTATAACTAGTACTCAAACAATATCTTTCACTTTGTGTTTCTATGTGGTTGCAAACTGTTGAAATCTTTACTTAATGTATACTAAACTGATCTTCTGTATATATAGAAAATTGAAAATGAATCTTGATAAGAATGGAAGGGGAGAGAGAGCGGGAAAGGGGAGGATTGCGGGTGGGAGGGAAGTCACTGGGGGGGGGGAGCCAATGTATTCCATAAGCTGTACTTTGGAAATCTATATTATTTAAATAAAAGTTTAAAAAAATCTGGTATTTCCTGAATCTGATAAGTTTCCTGGGTTGACCAGCTCTTTGTATTAAGGACAAAAGATGGGCCAGTGCTGTGGCATAGTGGATAGAGCCAACGCCTGCAGTGCAGCATCCCATATGTGTGCCGGTTCAAGCTCCACTTCCAATCCAGCTCTCTGCTATGGCCTAGGAAAGCAGTAGAATATTACCCAAGTCCTTGGGCCCCTGCACCAGTGTGGGAGACCCAGAAGAATCTCTTGGCTCCTGGCTTCGAATCAGTGCAGCTCTGGGCCATTGTGGTCATCTGGAGAGTGAACTAGTGGATGGAAGATCTCTTTGTCTCTGCCTCTGCCAGTCTGTAACTCTGCTTTTCAAATAAATAAATAAATCTTAAAAAAAAAGGACAAAAGATCCAGACAAACTGAAGTGGATTACTGACCCCCATTCTAGAAATAATTCAAAGTTTGAGGAAAAACTGATTCTTAGAGAAGTCCTCACCACCATCTGAGTGAGGTACGTCTCATGCCTGGATCTCCACATACTATTTTTTGTTTCTGTCTTAGGTTCCTAAAAGAGAGTGTCTAGAGGCCACCAAGTTAGCTATTGATGCTGGGTACCGCCATTTTGATTCTGCTTCTGTGTACCATAATGAAGAAGAGATAGGACAGGCCATCAGGAGCAAGATTGCAGAAGGCATTGTGGAAAGAAAAGACATATTCTACACTTCAAAGGTATTTTGTATATGCTGTTCAAGTGTGTAGTAATTAATGTTTTAATTAAATCTCACAAATTCATTCATGCATAATAATATAACATCCAGTTTGATAAGAGATGTGTGCAGTTTTAAATCTTTAAAGTGATGTCCCCTTATTTATCTGAGCCTTACTTGTAGCAGTATGATTTCACAAAGGTCCACAGAATAAGAGAGCTACCATCAGATTATGACTGTCCTTATTTTCTTTCCTCATTTATTATTCTGAATACAAATTTTCAATTGTATCAATAAAAGCAAGCACTATCAAAGTATTCTTTGGGATTTAAACATGATTTTGCTAAGTGCTTTGTAATTGTGTTTAACACATGTTTAAATCTTCAAACCATTTTCACCCTCAGTCATGGAACTAATATTGACAATAATTCTTTGTCAACCAGTAAAAAGAAGGGAGAACAAGACTATTTAATTACTTTGTAAATTCCATCTAACATTTTTCAGAAAATGGACATTATATTACCTTGTGAAATATTTTATCTTTTGAGTAATTATTCTGTTGATCATTAATAATCAAATGTATGCATTGTAATGTCACTTGAATAGGTCAGATAAAAGGATATTCAATACAGAAGAGAGCATTTTTTCACTGTGCTGGTCAGTCTCTAACTAGTAGATTCATGTCCCAACATCAGGTGAAATGAAAAATAAACTTGATTAATGTATTAATCCAGCACAACTTTCAATAATTAACCTTTGCAGCTTTGGTGTACTTCCCATCGACCAGAGCTAGTTCAGCAAAGCTTGGAAGAATCATTGAGAAAAGTTCAACTGGACTATGTGGACCTCTACATTATTCATTTTCCAATGGCTTTGAAGGTAGGCAATTTGAATGAATAAATCTTTTTCACTTCAGCTATTGGCATGGATAGTTATCAGTAATGGGCCCTCATTTTTAGTCATGATTAAATTAAAACTATATAAATGTGTGAGAACTTAATTCATGTAAGTTACAGAAACTACTCAAGACATCCTATGAACAGAGCTTACTGTATTTTATAATATTTGAGTCCAAATCATGGTTTAAAGTAGTCTTCAGAAATGATTTTGTTTATATCAATTCCTTACTTCTGCATTACCACAAGTGTGGCAAAGTCTTTTAATTTGGTGGAGAATTTGACATTGAGACATTAAAGGCTCATGGTCATTGGTTCTTGGTAGCTTCTCTAATCTTACAGCATCAAAATT
Organism: Oryctolagus cuniculus; assembly: GCF_051225735.1. Taxonomy (NCBI): domain Eukaryota; kingdom Metazoa; phylum Chordata; class Mammalia; order Lagomorpha; family Leporidae; genus Oryctolagus; species Oryctolagus cuniculus. The sequence continues at coordinate 79,097,912 of NC_142879.1, read as the reverse complement.
AATCTTTATAGCACCTTGATTGACCGTGGTTTTGTCATGTACTTGTCCTTGGAATAAATGCGTTCAGGGAGAACACTGACTCCTCAGCTTTCGTCAATACTGCAATTTATTATTGTTGAGGATCAAGGCTATATAACTTATTTCCTAGTGAGAGAGACACAGTTCCTGAGATGAAACTATAGAAATAAGCAAAGTAACAAGTCAGCCAGGAGACATTATTAGGCTCTGGAAAACAGTATACACACACACACACACACACACACACACACACATGCAGAGTTCTGAGAGAATAGAGGAAATCTGTCATCAAAAGACATTAAAATATTTTAAATGTGTGTGTAGGGGATGTTGTTGCATCTACTTTACAAGGTTTAGTGTCTCATCCTAGGTATACCCAGGAGCATTTCATGGGTGGAAACTTCAATTTCTAGCCATCACTTTAATGACTGCTTTTATTCCAGCCAAGTAAAGAGCTAATTCCAAAAGATGAAAATGGAAAAGTAATGTATGACACCGTGGATCTCTGTGCCACATGGGAGGTGAGTTTGAGGAGATACCAGAAGAGAATGCTGGGGAGGGAGAGTCAGGTCCTCTTCCACCTTTTGAATGATATCCACAATTCTGGAAACAGAAACTCCTGATTTTGAAAGTGGATGTTTTGCTGTGTGTTGGCAGGGAATACACTACCGCGATATAATAGTAAGAAATCAAAATCAGGATTAAGCAGATGTTTTCCTCCATCTGCACTTCTCTCAGTTTTTTTTTAAAGATTTATTTATTTTTTTGAAAGTCACAGTTACACAGAGAGGAGAGGCAGAGAGAGAGTGAGAGGTCTTCCATCCGATGGTTCACTCCCCAGTGGCCGCAATGGTAGGAGCTACGCTGATCCGAAGCCAGAAGCCAGGAGCTTCTTCCGGGTCTCTCATGTGGGTGCAGGGTCCCAAGGACTTGGGCCATCTTCTACCGCTATCCCAGGCCATAGCAGAGAGCTGGATCAGAAATGGAACAGCCGGATCTCAAACAGGCACCTATATGGGATGCTGGCGCTTCAGGCCAGGGCAGTAACTCACTGTGCCTCAGCAGCGGCCCAAACTTCTCTCAGTTTTATAAGGAGGACATATTAATATTTTTTCTTACACTGCCCACCTTGTTCCTCCCCCTCCCCCTTTTTTTACTAGTTTTCTCTTCAGGATATTCAATGTTAGTTATCTTGTCAACATTCAACAATGTTCTTATTAACAACACTTCTCATTTGTAAACATACTTCAATCATTCTTCACTTTTACAGGCCATGGAGAAATGTAAGGATGCAGGGTTGGCTAAGTCCATTGGGGTGTCTAACTTCAACCACAAGCAGCTGGAGACGATCCTGAACAAGCCAGGGCTCAAGTATAAACCTGTTTGCAACCAGGTGAGGGCCTTCAGCCTCCTCTCTTGGTGTTTCTCATTCTGTGCTTCCTGTTCTAGGGCTAGGTGTTCATTTCTACTCCCCCCTTTTTACACATTTGTGGAATGACAGATTCTAAGAGCAATGTCTCTGTTTAGAAGGGAATATAGGACCTTCCATTGGGTCTCTAAATGATAAAGACCTATATTGAAACTTTGGGAGAGTTTTAGATCTGAATTTGTGTAAGAATCCGTGGAGGTAAAATGGTTAAAAAAGCTAGCAGTTTTTTTTTTTTTTTTTTTTTTTTTTACAGGCAGAGTGGACAATGAGAGAGAGAGACAGAGAGAAAGGTCTTCCTTTTGCCGTTGGCACACCCTCCAATGGCTGCTGCGGCTGGCGCACTGCGGCCGGCCACCACGCTGATCCGAAGGCAGGATCCAGGTGCTTCTCCTGGTCTCCCATGCGGATGCAGGGCCCAAGAATTTGGGCCATCCTCCACTGCACTCCCGGGCCACAGCAGAGAGCTGGCCTGGAAGAGAGGCAACTGGGACAGAATCTGGTGCCCCGACCAGGACTAGAACCTGGTGTGCAGGTGCCGCAGGTGGAGGATTAGCCTATTGAGCCACAGCGCCGGCCAGCTTACAGTTCTTAATGTGACCTTCTTGGCAGAGTGGACTTACCCTTGAGTTATTAAGCATGACCAGAGTTCAGATGTGTACATGTGATGTGGAGGGAAAGGAAGATGATAAATGCCTGGAATAGTCAGTCATCAGGAGACACTGAAAATAATATTAGGTAGATAGAGCATATGGGTTTGTGTGTATTCAAATGCCTGAGTTTTTCTCTTGGCATCTGCTTTTAGATGTCTCACAGCCACAGATCCATGACATGTGAACTAGAAACTGAAAAAGTCATACAGGTTTGAGGTAGAATGTGAATCTGTTTATGGTGGTACCAGTGGTGCATGAATACTCAGATACTTTTAGTAGAACCAGAGCCAATCCTATGCCTGACTCTATCTAAATCTGTATCTCCTCCATTGCTTTTGCCATCAAGTATCTCTTCCAGCTCATCTATTTTGTTTCTGATTCTGTGCCCTAACTTACTTCTTAAGATCTGGTAGCTCTGTTGTAAGGATTCTAAATTAGAAAAATATAGCTCGTAACATTTGCAAATTTTTTATTTACTGATGATGCTTTAAAATATAATATTACATGCTGGTGTTGTGGCTTAGAAGATTAGGCCTCCACCTTCAGTACTGGCATCCCATGTGGTCTGCAATTTGAATCCCAGCTGCTCCACTTCTGACCTAGCTCCCTGTTAATGCATCTGGGAAAGCAGTGGAAGATGGCACAAGTAATTGGGCCCTTGCACGCATGTGAGACATCAGGATGAAGCTCCTGAATCCTGGCTTCAACCTGGCTTAGCCCTGGCTGTTTCAGCCATTTGGGGAGTGAACTAGTAGATGGAAGATATCTCTTCCCCCCATTCTCTCTCTTTCTCTCTCTTCTCTCTCTGTATTTCTGCTTTTCAAATAAATACAAAAATCTCAAAAATTTACATATAATATTAAATGTTTATCATATTATTATCACTACACTTTTATTATGAAAGACTTCAAATAATCAAAAGTTTTATAACAATTTTGAGAAAATTCATATTTTCCTGTTTATATATAAAATTGTTGCCATTTTGCCAGGTTGTCAAATGTGTGTAAATACATGCGTATTTTACAAATATGCACAATAATTTACTGAACTCATTCAAAATATTTGGGAGACATGACTACTCATCCCTACAGACCTCCAAAACATCTAAGAATGTATAGATTATCCCCCAATGTTGCATTTCCATGTTAGATCTAAGGAATGTGATGATTGTCCTCTGATATCATTTAAAATACAGCCACATTTAAATTTTCCAGTGTTTTCCCATTGCTTCCTCTACTGCTAGATTCTTCATTTACCCACAATGTCCAGTACCAGACCGGGCCAAAGCAAGGAGCTGGAAAGTCAACCAAAATCTCCCATGCATGTGGCAGGGATCCAACTACCTGCTGCTTCTCAACAGCTGCACTGGCAGTAAATTAGAATTAAAAGTTGATCTTTTAGGAAACAAACCTTGGCATTCTGATATGGGATGCAGATGACTGCCTGCCTATCAATCCCTTTTCGTATAGACTGATTACAGATCCTTCCCCATCCCCAATATAAACAAAAAGATTTTGTAAAATATTCTGGATTTTACAGACTGTTGCTCTACATTGACAGGTAATATGTCAATGTCCATTCCAATTTTCTGTTCTTTAGAATTTAGATTTGAACGTGTCATCATTTCAAAATTGAACACATTTAGTAGGAAAATAAACTTATCATGTTGTGTTCTTCAAGTTGTACTGCACTGAGAGTCATTGAATGATGGGATTTCCCAATGTTATAGATAGTATTCTTTTATAAAAACTTTTTTCTTTACTTGAAAGGCAGAGAGAGGGGGAGAGAGAGAGATCCCATCTGGTAATTCATCCTTAAATAGCCACAATAGCTATGGCTGGGCCAGGCTGAAGCAAGGATATTGGATATTGGATCTCCATCCAGGTCTACCATACAGGTAGCAGGGCACTGACTACTTGAGCCATCTGCTGCTGCTTTCCAGACAATTACCTGAAATATGAATCAGATGCAGAGCAGCCAGGACTCAAAAGTGGGCACAGATAAGGAATGCTGGCCTGAAGTTGGTGACCTAACTCACAAGATCACTGGATCACAACTGGTCACTTGGTTAACTCACCTTTTTAAGCATTATTCCCTTCCTTCATTGTAATTACTAATAATCTTTTGAGTTTTAACAGTCACAAGGAAATTCATATGACAAAACTTATTTTCAATAATATTTTAATATCCTTTGATGTATGTTTTCCTGGATTGGTTATTTCATTAGAATTTGTAAACACTAATTTTCATTTTTAACTGCTCTTTTTACTTTTCTTGTATTACATTGAATGTAAAAATATTTCCATGATATTCTGCAATGGTTCCTCTGTGATGGAGTAGGCATTAACACCTTCCCTTTAGTTAACCATGTTCCTAGAAAGAAGTTAATGTAATAATCACCACCAGCAGGGGAAAATAGTTTTTCCTCTGGCTTTTTCTCACTATGCCTGTTACTGTGAATGTGAGTTTGTATTTATTCTGTGGATTAAACTTGACTATACTCATTATTCATTATGATGAGGAAATCTACATGAATATCAGTATCAGGACGCCTAACAAACTAACTCTTTAGTTCAACAGGCTTGCTATCATGAATCCTTGAACAAATCCTTGCCTTCTGGCACAATTTAATGTCAAATGTTCAAAGAGTTCCTTCTTTTTTCCAAAAAAAGGAAAATTTCATGGTCCTTTATAGTGAAAAAAAATGTTAAACATCTATAATCTGGTTCACAGAGTTGGTTCATGTCAGGATTTTATTTTTTATCCTTGCAGGCAATAGCAATTTTAATATTCTTTTAAAAATATCATCTCTGGAAGCTGTTAATCTCAATTTAAATTTTGTTACTCAGATTTTCTTTTTGTTTCTTTTCAATTTGAATATTTCTCCTTCACATCAATATTTGTACTTCCAGTAATCTTAAACTCTCTGTGTTGTCTATCTACAGGTGGAATGTCATCTGTATCTCAACCAGAGAAAACTACTGGATTTCTGCAAGTCAAAAGACATTGTTCTGGTTGCCTATGGTGTTCTGGGAAGTCAAAAATATGGAGAATGGTAATGTGCACACTAGCAAACTTACCTAAAACACCTTTGCTGTTGAAACGTTTGCATTCATAGCATAACCACTTTTCTGGCATTAACTCTGAAGTGTTGCAGTACAAGGAAGAATTTGCATTTCTTCTTTAAAAATAATTTATTCAGTATTAACGTGAGCAGATTTCATGTATTCTACATATACAGATTTAGGAGCATAGTGATACATCTCATGCTACCCTCCCTCCCGACCACACTGCCACCCTTTCTTCTCCTTCCTTTTTTATTCTTTCTTATAATTTTTATGATGATCTACTTTTGGTTTATTTTATACTCATAAGACTAAATATACTAAATAATGAATAATTCAATAGATAGTCAGCAGAAAATAACACTGCTCCTCAACAGTAGGGACAAGGACTGTAAACAATCAATGAATCTCAAAATACCAATTTTGTGCATCCATATTACGTGTTTTTTGTACTCAATTAGTTACCACAGAACAGGGAAAATGCATTCTATTTGTCTTTCTGGGACTGGCTTATTTCATTAAGTATAATGGTTTTCAGTTGCATCCATTTGGTTGCAAAAGAAGGATTTCATTGTTTTGGATGGATGAGTAGTTTTTCATTCATTAAATCCCAGATGACAGTGGTTCTGCTGCCTGAGACCACATTTGAGTAGCACTGGTCTGGAGTAGGCACTGTAGTCTGTTTTGAAATCCTCCTAACAAACCAAATACACGAACTCAGAAATTCAGCATTGTTGCCTTTCCTCCTAGGGTGGATCAGAACACTCCGGTTCTCTTAGATGATCCAGTTCTTGGTGCCCTGGCAAAAAAGCACAAGCGAAGTCCAGCACTGATTGCCCTTCGTTACTTGCTACAGCGTGGGGTTGTGGTCTTGGCCAAGAGTTTCAATGAGGAGCGAATGAAAGAGAATTTGCAGGTGATGAGTGGGGCTGTGGGCACTGGGGCTCCTACAGTATCCATCACGTGTGTCCTCTTTGTAGGCACTCAGGATACCTTTGTGGTTTATTGGTGTCCCTGTCATCTCCTGTGTGTTTCTTCTTATTGCTCACTTGTAAGTATTTTCTTTTGCTGTAGAGGAGGGAAGCCAACATGCTTAGATTGAATTGCAAGAGTGCAGAATTCTGAGGTTTGTGTTTCAGCGTGAATTCTGCAATTTATTGTGTAGTCCTGTCAACTGGCCACTTTTTTTTTCTTCAATTCCTTAAATAAGGTAGTCGAATTGGTTATTATTCTGCCTACAATATTTTCAATTTTATATTGTATTTCCCTTAGTTCTCATGTAGTTTAAAATTTATATATTTTTTCACTCTGTTTTATCTCTTTAGTCTGGCATCTAACCAAGTCTTACTTAAGTGAATTGTTTTTTATTTTAAAATAGGAGACAACTATAATACAAGTAGCTATAGTATTTGTAAAACATAATCTCCCCAAGGTAGAGATTTAATTTAAAAAGTTTTATTATGATTCGCAGCTTTGTATTTTGACAATTAACTTTGACCATTTGCACTCAGTCCTCTGCTTCTCTTCTTCTCTGCAACCTTTATGTATTTCTCACTGAGTCTCTGCTGCCTTTGCTGGACAATGCGTGAGCTCTGACTCAGAGTTTTTATTGAGACACTCTCTGTTCTGCTTCACTTCTCCCCATACAGTTTTTCCCCTTTCCGCCGCAGCTCACTAGGCTAATCCTCCATCTAGCGGCGCCTGCACACCGGGTTCTAGTCCCGGTCGGGGCTCCGGATTCTGTCCCGGTTACTCCTCTTCCAGGCCAGCTCTCTGCTGTGGCCAGGGACTGCAGTGGAGGATGTCCCAAGTGCTTGCACCCTGCACCCCATGGGAGACCAGGAGAAGTACCTGGCTCCTGCCATCGGATCAGCGTGGTGCGCCGGCTGCAGTGCGCCAGATGCGGCAGCCATTGGAGGGTGAACCAACGGCAAAGGAAGACTTTTCTCTCTGTCTCTCTCTCTCACTGTCCACTCTGCCTGTCAAAAAAAAAAAAAAAAAAAAAAAAAAGCCTCCTGGGAACAGATACACGATTACTTCTGTTAAATACTATCCTAAACGTGAGTTGTAAGATAGGCCAGCTGCATTTAACAAGAGCAAGGATGCTGGGATGTGTGAAATTTTGAGTGACATTACTATAAACAACCCTTCATATTGATATATTCTGCATATCATTTTCAGACTCAGATGTAATTGTTGAGGCATTTTATTCCAAGATGTGCCTTAGTTTTGATTCTCTATATAGTCTCATTTTATGAACAAAAGTTAATTCTCAGGGTCATCAAATTATTCATGCCTTTTTTGTGGTTAATAAGTGTCATGTTTTGACCTATAAGGGAAAAGTACAGTATATACTAAATTAGCTTACAAAATTGTTGTTGTCTTTCCTTCCAAATTTAGACTTTCACCCCACTGGAATTTATTTATATATTACTTGGAATAATGATACAAATACACCTATATGTTTACTAAATGAATAGCAGATATACTTAACAACAATAACATTTCTGGACTCTGCTTCTCTTCACTGTGTTGACTTACTTTTCTGTACTATCTTAATTATATTGAAAAATACATTATATTGTGAAGAGTGGTAATTTTCTCCTACATCCTTTTATTGATTTTTAAAAAGATTTACTTATTTTATTTGAAGGCAGACTGAGAGAGTGCTGCCTTCCCTTGCACATTAGCAGGAGGTTGGTTCAGATGTGGAGCAGCTCAGACTGTAACCGAACCATCCAGTATAGGATGTGGTATCACAAGTGGCAGCTTAACCTTCTGTGCCACAAAACAAGCCTCTGTATTATCTTTTGGAGGAATATCTGGGCTATTCTTCACTGGCTATTCAGTGTTATAAAATTTACAATGACTTTATCAACTTCCACCTAAAGTCCTTAAGTGGTGTGTATTGAGATTGTCAATCTATTTGGAAGAACTGGTTTCTGATTGACAATGTTGTGGATCCTAAGTGTACATGAGTAGGTTAATTTATAAAAAAAAAATGTGGTATTTTTGCACCATGAAATCCTATTACTTGCACCAAAATGGCTGGAACCAGAATATACCATGTTAGTTGATAAGGCATGTACAAAAGGACTTTTGCTGCATGTTCTACAAAACTTATGAGAGTTAAATAAGAACACAGTATGCTGATTACTAGAGCCCACAATAAACAGAAAGAATATGGGGAGTTTGGATTAAAAAGCAGGGAAATTTGAATTTGGTTTGGTTTATGAATTGTGACCACATACTAATATCAGGTGGATGTGAGTAATATGGGAAGTGTATGTACGAGTCTACATTTTTTTTGTTTTTAAATTTAAAAGCAATGTGAAATAACAAAATTTTCCAAAAACCAACAAAAAAGGCTAAAAGGAGAATTTTAAATATGCAAAAGAGATTCAGTAATATAGTAGTGAAAGTCTATTTGCTGGATTCTTTTAATTTTAAGCTTCTGACATTTCTCATTTTCTCTGTCTCTCTACTCTGAATCCTCAATTTAGGGTCTTAATAAACAACCTGTCAGGCTTCCATTTGTTTTAATATGTTATCAGTTAGTGACAATATTTTTGATCTTTAAAGTACCCTCAAATTAGACAATCATATCCTCAAGGATGTTCTCCTAACCTTTGCACCTGATGTCACTGCATTTGAATTATGTTGAGAAATATTTTTCACTTTCTACATGTTAATGGATGGAGTACAAAAATCCAACTATCTCCATGCAACTTGGTAAAATATCTTATATATTTCAAAAGTATTCCCCTAGATTTTTCTAGATTCTATGATACATGGTCCATTTATCTTTGTACTTTGTCAGCTTTGATTCATCTCCAGCTTCTTTTGGGATCTTTTGTCTGTAGTTTTGTGCAGTTGAAATTAACTAAATCTAGGTATTGATTTCTATTTACTTTTAGCTCTTAATCACATTAATGTTTTATTGATGTCTTTAATAAGTTTTGGAAACTTCTTAGATATTTATGTATTGTCCTTACACCATTCAATGCAATCCCCCAGGATTTTCTATCTTACAAAACACAGTAGAAATAATTTAAAAATTTTACTTTTTGATAGGTTTTTGAATTCCACTTGACTCCTGAAGATATGAGAGTCCTAGATGGTCTGAACAGAAATATTCGATATGTTTCTGCGAGTTTGTAAGTGCCTTTGGCTTATATCTTGCCACAACTTATTTTTTGAGCAAGAATGTAGAATGAGTGTTGGAAGTTACCTCAACATCAGAAAGCTAGAGTTGAACAAGGAGCCTGGCGTGAGACAGGAACTTTCTGGAATTGTCTTCTCAGTTTCTCAGTAGAGCTCCAGTTACTGACACAGGAACTGGTTGAGAGAGTCCATGTCAGTATGGACTTTCATACATCCCCCACTGTGCTTCTCATTCCGTGGCACTTTTCAGATCAGGAAATACCATTGTTGAATCAACATCTCCACAAAGATCTCTGTAATCTAGTGTGATTTGGTAGGCATACACTATGGATATTATCCACGAGGCTTCTTCAGTGTTTTCAGAATCCAGTTAATATCACCTTCCAGGAACCTGATGAATTCTTTCACAGATTGAAGGCATTTACATTACCACTATATTCCATGCCTAAAATTCCCATCATCTTCCTATGGAATCATTGATTGTATCCCATCCATTTAATGTTTTGAATATTACCCTATTTCTCCCTTCAGTTTCATTGTATATTCAATCAAGACCCCCAATCAGAATTGCCTGCAGAAAGGTTGGTCTTGATTTGGTCAATGGAGCCCTTAGTTTTTACTCTGTGAAATACAGATATGTTAAATTAGTAGATAAGTTATGGGGAAATTTGAAAATGAATGGAAGAGTACATAAGCAAAAGAACCATAAATAGAAAGATTTTGTAGTCAAAAAATTTATTACTTACTCTTCAAGATTGAACATGATAGAATATGAGGAAGGGAATATTTCGTTATTGACGGTTAGCTCTAATATGTATTCTTTCTGTCTGTGGTAATTTTGATTTATAATAGAAAAAAGGGATGATTTATGAAATGACATTAGCGTGGTGTAAAATCGATTGTACTGAAAATTTGTGGATATTTGGTCATCAAGGCCGGAAGTCTCACTATTATAGAGAAAAATTGAGAATAATAGAGACATAACATAAACAAAGAGAGATAACCATTTGTAATACTACTACCTCTTTAACTGGTAGTATTTATTGGTCATGTTGGTCATATTTCTTACTCTACATATGTTGTTGCTATCAAATATGTACATATCAAAAACATACTGTAAACTCCATAGGCATGAAACTCTCTCTTATAAGTTACATTCTTTCCATTTCTGAATCTAACACGGTATTTTATATAAGACAGACAGTCAGTAAAATTAATGCGTTCTTAATATTGAAGAGAATTTTCTAGCATCAATTTGAATTTGCAAATGTTAAGACTTGATATCACTTGGCTTTATTGGCATATCTGGCTTAGGGAGAGAAGTATGTTTGAATTTTGACTCTGTGTTGTTTGTTAAATTCCAGGAAAAAGTTTAATTTGAATAATTTGGTTATACTTGTAAAAGTATTTATTATAAGGTAGTCATCATGAGAGTAAGAAAGGCAGAATTGTTAACCAGTAAGAATATACAATGATTAATCTCCCTAATGCCAGTTACAGAAAAATCACTGTGTAATTACCATGTATGTAGAGGTATTAAATTCAGATTATGCATTTTTTTCTCATTTTAGTTTGAATGGCCACCCTAATTACCCATTCTCTGATGAATATTAGCATGGAGATCTTCATCATGGCTTCTACCAGAAGCTCCTGCACACATCTTGTGATATGGCAGACATCTCACACGCTGATGATTAGAGACCTCTCTTCTGGATAATCCATGATGCTAAACACCTCACAAGAAGCTAGAGTTAAATCCACAGTAGAGGAAGCATGTGCAGTAAATTTTTGTCACTTTCATAAAATAGTTAATGTTGACTTCTTTAAAGATTCCGACTTACATGATTTCTTTCCTTTGACTGCCTTATTCCCCAAACTGTTTTTCCTGGAAGTTTGAAAACCATTGGTGGGAGTTTCAAGCCATTCCATTGACCTTACTGAAGTAGAAAGAGGCAGAATTGTTGGCCTATAGGGAAGTAACCACTAGTAGGCATTTTCCAGTCAGTTTTTCTCCAGTGCTTCAAGGAAAAACAAAACTCACTGCATAGACCCTGGAAGGTAAGGCAATACTACAAGAATAACCAAGAACCCAGGGGTCCCTGTGAGAAGCTCAAGCATAAGAGGTGCAGAAACTGGGAAAACAGATATTCTCTTTTTTTTGAAACTACTTTTTGAAAACTTTTATTTAAGGTATGCAAATTTCATGTACTTCAAATATACAGATTTAGAAGCATAGTTATACATTCTACCCTACCAACCCCTCTCACCCTCACTCCCATCCTTATTCCTCCCCCCTCTGCTATTCCACTTTTTTTTAAAGATTTATTTGTAAGACAGAGTTACAGAGAGAGGTAGATATATAGAGAGAGTGGTCTTTCATCTGTTGGTTCACCCCTCAAATGGCTACAAGGAATGGAGCTGAGCTGATTTGAAGCCAGGAGCCAGGAGCTTCTTCTACATCTTCATATGTGTGCAGGGGCCTGAGAATTTAGGCCATCCTCTTGCATTCCCAGGCACATTACCAAGGAGCCGGATCATAAGTGTACAGTTGAAACTTGAGCTGGTACCCATGTGGGATGCCTGTTCTGCAGGCTGGGTCTTTAAGCCATTGTGCCATAGCCCCAGCCAACCACTTTTTATTTTTTACAAAGGCTTATTTCGGTTAACTCTATACTCTTAAGATTAATCCTATGCCTAGTAAAAAGTTCAACAAATAGAATGAAGGAAAAAAAAAAAAAAAAAAAAAAAACACTGGTCCTCAACAGTCAAGACAAGGCCTATTAAATCACCACATTGCAACGTGTCAATTTCACTGTTATAGATTGCCTTTTAGGACACAGATCAGGGAGAACATATGGTATTTGTATTTTGGGTCTGACTTATTTCACTAAATGTGATTTTTTCAAGTGCATCCATATTGAATTTGGATAGGGAAGTGAACGTGAGCCAACTTGGTTAGTTGACTAGGAATTAGACACAGGGGAAGTTGAAGAGAAGGCTATTTTGTGTCTTGCACACATATTTGTAAGTTTGCCTTATTTTCTATTTAAAACATTTAAGAGGATAAATTTTATGAATTCATATTTATTTTTATAAATTCATATTTATTTTTAGACTGAGGAAAATGTGATTAGTATGGAGTTGAGCACATCTATGTTTGGAAATATTGATAATTGGTCTTTCAATAATCGTATCCTGAATATCAAAGAAAAGTTTTCATAGTGAATTGATGAGCCAGAGCTCAGCGTCAGATTCTTCAATTACGATTTTCAGGAAATCCAGGGATCTTGCTTGGCTTTTGGGGTCCAGAAAGTGAAAAACAAAACAAAACAAAGCAAAACAACAGCAAAAAAATATTGGCTTGCTGAATTGCCACAAATATCAGCTCTATGTTCATCACTTTTTTCTAGTTTAAAAATAAATGTCAACTTTAATACTATCAGTAGTTACTTTAATTGTAAGTGACTTGAACTTATAAATCAAACGGAAGATAAAACAACAGAGTGAATAGACAGCAACAGGATTCAACTACTTGGTGTTTAAGAGGTTCACTTTAGATCTAAGGCCACAATAGTTTGTACCTGAAATGGAAAGATAGTTCATGCAACTAGTAATCAAAAGAGAACTGTGTTAGGTGTACTAATGTCAAAGTAAATATAATTTATTTTAAAAACTGTGACAAGGGCCGGCGCCGTGGCTCAATAGGCTAATCCTCCACCTTGCGGCGCCGGCACACCGGGTTCTAGTCCCGGTCGGGGCGCCGGATTCTGTCCCGGTTGCCCCTCTTCCAGGCCAGCTCTCTGCTATGGCCAGGGAGTGCAGTGGAGGATGGCCCAGGTGCTTGGGCCCTGCACCCCATGGGAGACCAGGAAAAGCACCTGGATCCTGGCTCCTGCCATCGGATCAGTGCGGTGCGCCGGCTGCAGCGGCGGCCATTGGAGGGTGAACCAACGGCAAAGGAAGACCTTTCTCTCTCTGTCTCTCTCTCTCACTGTCCACTCTGCCTGTCAAAAATTAAAAAAAAAAAAAACAAAAAAAAACAAAAAAAAAAAAACTGTGACAAGAAATAAAAGCCTTAAATGTTGAGAAATTTGTCAATCCATTGAGATACATGTAGCTAAGTAAAAAAACATATGCAACAAATACCATAGCTCCAAAATTTGTGAAGTATTTATGAAGTCTTGAGAGAACTGCAAGAAGAAAAAGGGATCACTACAATACTAGCTAGAAATATCAACATTCAATTTGTAGCAATTGTTAGAACAAGTAGTAGATCAATGTGTACATAGAAAAAAGAGCATCATAAACAATTATATGACAGCAATTAAATAATCCAGAGCAAATAATCAAATTTCTAGAAACATACAATATTGAAGTCTGAAAATGAAGAAATAGAAAACATGAAAAGACCCCTTTTTCTGGCAAAGATATTAAATCAAAGCACAACCCCCCAACCCTCAAACCAAAAAAAGAAAAAACCATAACCAGAGTCTTCACTAGTGAATTCTACCAGAAATTCAGAGGAGAGTTAATATCAATTCTTTTCAAAATCTCCCCCAAAATTGCAAAGGAAGAAACAATTCCTAAGGCATCCTACGAAGCCAACATTACATGATCAAAGAAAAAATACAGGTAAGTATACTACTCACTACAAATGCATATATTCCCTACTAAATATCTGCAAGCCAATTCAGTGGCATAATACAGAATATAAATCATGACCTAATAGGATTCATTCCTGTAATATAAGGGTTATCCAGCACACAAACATCAGTCAATCATTATGACACGTTAGTAAGATGAAGGAAAAACCTCCAGAATATCTCAATTCAAGCAGAAAAAGCATTTGAAAAACTTCAACATTCATTCGTGTTCAAAACTTGAAACAAATGAGAAAGAAAAATAGTCTTTCTCAACTGAATTAAGTCCATAATTATAAAACCCACTACTGCCATAATTGTTGATGTCAAAAACTGAATAGGTATTTCCGGTTGTTCAATAACAAATAATGTCCATTTTAACACTTCTATTCAACAACATACCAATTTAAGTAACAGGAATAAAGAGATCTTGCAGGAGGTGACAGGAACAAGTGAACACCTGAAACGAATCTAAGCTAAAAACTGGTGGTCAAGACTAGGGGACTGATGTTATAAGCTGCATGACAGGAGGTATAGGAAAGAAAGATATGGGATATAAATATGGGTAGGTGGGAGACGAATCACTATTTTTGCCCTGCGAGGAATTTGAGGGAAATAGCAGGGCTGTTTCTGAGGATTCTTGAGAGGTTTTAACTATGGTATTACATGAAATTCACAACCTGATGGAATTTTAAGTAAACCCACATTGATCACCCTTGATTCATGGAGTGTATTCTTGGGTGAAGAAATTGGGGCTTAATGTACCCTCCAGATGCTCAAAGAGACAACGGAGGCACTTTGTGACTTCCCTGATGTTCTGCATTATTTGTAGTTTTTTTTCTTATCACAGAAGACTAGGATCAGCCCTTACATTCACTGTATCTCATGATCTTGAATGATGACACAATGTTTTAGTAGATTTGGAATGTTTCTGGATATGTACAATATGCAAAGGGGGAAAGATTGTAAAGAGAAACTTGTTAGCTTTGATAGTTGTTTTTATTAATATAGGGTTGGGTCAATGCCAGTTACCAAAAAGACAGAGATATATGATTTCCCTGATGCGAAGTAACTAATAGAGTACCTGTACTAGAGTCAAGTAGACATTTTGAGATTTGAGGATGTTCTACAGACCTTGTGTTTTCTGTTGAGGAAAAGCATTTATTTTTCTCTTCATACAATTTGATGAACTCTTTATAGGGTTAACTAACCTATCTTTAAGTAAGCTGGGACTAGATCTTTGTAAAAATTAAAAGTAGGAATGTGAGAGGTAGGAGGAGGAAGAGTTGCAGCGTGGGTGGGAGGGAGGAGAATAGGAAAAGTGTCATTATGTTCCTAAACCTGGATATATGAAGGACATGAAACTTGTATAAGATAAATAAAATTTTAAAAAATATAAGCAGATTAGCTTAAATTCCATGAGATGTTTACCAGCATCTTGTTAAGAACAAAGAATAATTGCATTTACTTAGGCTGCAATCCTTGAGACATAGAATCCAATCAGCCTTCAAAATGTGCCCAAGGTTTCAGAAAATAGTGTCTGATTTTTTAGCCCAAACTACAAGGGGAGTGGTGGTGAATCACATTTCCTGGTTTCAGTAATTGTGATTGCTGATTAAAGATCATGTAAAAAAAGTTTGATTTGAGTTTCAGGAATCAAGGGGAACTTTTGCAGAAAACTCTTGGAGAGGCTAGTGAATTGTTTTAGAGCAATATAACTGCCATTTAGTTCACAAGGTCTGTGTGTACTCAGGTGGGCATATTCAAAATTGCTCAACTCCAGAGTTCAGCTGCACACTTGCGTGATGTCAGTTTTCCCAAGAACTCCTCAATTGCTGTTTATCTTTTCATGTATTTGAAGTCAGAGAGATGATAGAAATAGAGTTAGAGGTGGAGGTAGAGATAGAAAGAGAGGAGAGAGAGAAAGGTAGTGACAGAAAGAGAGAGGGAGAGAGAGAGAGAGAGAGAGATGTCCCACGCAGCGATTCATACCCATATGTCCACAACTCTTGGGATCAGGCCAGGACAAATCAAGAGCTTGGAACTCAATCCAGTTCTCTCATTTGAGTGGCAGCAACTCACTTGCTCTTGCTGCCTATCAGGTTACACATTAGCAGGAAGCTAGAATCCAGTGAAGTCAGGTCTCGAACCCAAGCATTCTGATAAGGGACGTTGGTATTTCAAGTAGTATCGTAGTATCATAATCTCTGTGTCAAACATTCATCCTTAATTTTCCTTTTTTGGCACCTGGTAATAAGAAGTTTAGGACAAGAACATACTCCCGATAGTGTTCAGTGAAGACTAGAACATCTTTCATTTCTTCTTGGCTCTTCCTTCTTCCACATGCTGATGTAATCCTGAGGGTATGTGACGATCCTTGTATCAAGAACTTAGGACAAGTCTGACACATCAGAACCCATTTCTCTGGGGTTATTTACATGGATGAGTTCAGCTAAATCAGAGAACACATGCTGCAGATTCATGTTCATTTAACCTGTTGACATGGTGGCTATCTCCATGCTTTAGAAGCATTCTGGAAAATTGATAAACAGAGGCACTGATTCCAACCTACTTTTCCCAGAAGATTATGTAACACATAGCCTTGAAATATAGAGAGGGTAGCTCCCTCCAAGAATATGTAGGGTATCTTTTTATTATCCAGTAAAATAATGTAATACCTGCATTCTGTAAAATGATAGTCATGTTACTGCCTTTTAAAGTAATAATAAAATTAGAGAAAAAATAAATAAAAATGAAACAAAAGTGTAAAAGATCAGTGAAATGAAGAGCTGTTTTTCATGAAAACATAAACAAAATGTACCATGGCCTAACTAATCAAAAAATAAGACCCAAATTAATAAAATTAGATATGATTAAGGAGATGTTACAAAAGATAGCACAGGAATAAAATGATTCATTGGGAATTACTACAAAAAGCTCTATAGTCAACAAATTGGTATGAATAGATATCTGCATGCATACAGTCTACAAAAATAGAGTCATGAAGACATAGAACACCTAAATCAACCAATAACCGATATGGAGATTGAATCCATTATAAATACAATCCCAAAAAAGAAAAGTCTGGGGCTAGATGGCTTCACTGCTGAATTCTACTGAACTTTTAAAAAATTAATTACAATTCACAAAATATTGAAAACAATTGTAAGGGAGGGAAACCTCTCAAACTGTTTCTCTTAGGCCAGCATCAGCTTTATTCCAAAGCCAGAAAAAGATACAAAAAGAAACAGAACTGTAGATCAATATCACTGATGAACTTAATTGCAGAAATTCTCAAGAAAATACTATCTAATCAACTCAAACAGCACATCAGAAAGCTCACTCACAGGGATCAAGTGAGATTTATCCCTGGTATGTAGGGATGGTTCAACACACACACACCCCAATAAATAAATATGATAAAATCTCATTAACAAATTGAAGAATACAAATTATGTATTTTTCTCAACAGATAGTGACAAAGAATTCAATAAAAGACAACATCCTATCTTTTCAAAATAAAAACCTTAGGCAAATCGGGTATAGAGGAATATTCCTCAACATAATCTAGGCAATACATGACAAACCCACAGCCAGCATCATATTGAATGGGGAAATGCTGTAAGCATGTCCAGTAAGATGGGGACCAGACAAGGATGCCCACTTTCATTATTGCTATCACATATAGCTTTGAACATTTTAGCCAGAGCCATTAGACAAGAAAAAGAAATCAAATGGATACAAATTGGACAGGAGTAAGTCAAATTATTCATTTGCAGATGGCAGTATCCTATATGTAGGCAAAACAAAACAGAACAAAACAAAACTCCATTAATAGTCTACTGAAACTCATAAGAGAGTTGGGTAACGTTGCATGGTATAAAATCAACACACAGAAATGAATAGAATCTGTATACACCAACAATGCCATGGCTTTTAAGATCAATCCCAATCACAATAGCTACAAAATTTTTTAAATACTTCGGAATAAATTTAACCCAGGAGGTAAAAGATATGTACAATGAAAATTACAAAACATTAAAGAAAGAAACAGAAAAAGACATAAAATAATGAAAAAAAATTCTCTGTGTTCATGGATTGGAGGAACTAATATCATCAAAATTTTCATACTACTGAAAGCAATTTATAGAATCAATGAAATAACAATCAAAATATCAGTGACATTCCTCTCAGATCTAGAAAGTGATGCTAAAATTCATATTGAAATACAAGAAACCTGAATATAATGTAAGCAAAAGGGACACAGAAAACAGAGGAGGTAGGATATGAATTCAAACCGGAATGAATGCATTCAAGAAAAATAAATTCACAGAGCTGGGTGACCAACTGCTGGCATGCACACAACCAAACACATGGCAGAGGGTACAGTCCTCAGTGGACCGGGCCTTATATATCTTAGAGTGGGTTAAGTGTCTGAAGGTGGGGTGGGGGCAATAGAGGGAGATGAGATTCTCTACACAGGTTTTTCAGGTAGCCTGCGGGCTTTCAAGCCTGAAAAAGAATGTAGCAGGTGGAATGTGAGACTGAACTGGTCTCTGGAAAGAAGGCAGAGATAAGGGATAAAATTGGCTTTTATCTGCTTTCTGGCAAGAACCTACAATGGCTGAACCTTATGTTCTTGGTCCATCAGCTAAAGCAACGTAAAATAACAAAAACAAAGCCAGAGGTAGACATACTACAGGGCAGTTATGATCAAAACAGGCTGGTATGGGCACAAAAATAGACATGTAGACTAACAGGACAGAATAGAAATCACAGAAATTAGTCCATGTGAAACAACAAACTCATTTTTGATAAATGAGCTAAAATCAGTCCTTGGAGAACAGACGACCTTTTTTAAAAAGCATGCTGGCAAAATTAGATCTACACATGCAGAAGTATGAAGCAAGACCCTTATCTTAAATCTTATACAAAAGTGAATTCAAAATGGGTCAAGGATCTAAATCTATGATCAATCTTATGCTATCAAATTACTAGAAGAAAATATCAAAGAAATTCTGTAAAACATTAGCATAGGCACAGACTTCTTAGATTAAGACCAGATACACAGGCAATAAAAATAAAATAGGGGCAAGATGGCAGAATAGGAAGGGAGCACACTGATAGTCCGGGGAGAGACAGTTTAATAAAAGTGGAGATACTGCAGGTTCAAGGAAGAGTAGGGGAAGAAACAGCAGAAGAAACTCTTCTGGAATGAGTGATTCACAGTAGACCTGCGTGGAGAGCATGGGAGCCCACAGTTTGGGACACCAGTGGCAGACTCAACACACCAGCGCTGGAACACGAGGTGAGCCGAAACTCAATAGCCCGAGACACCGGCAGGCAAACAGAAAGAGGAGACTAAAGGGAATGACCCAGTGGGGAAAAGTTCACCAGGCTAACTAGAAGAGAGAGAGAGAGAGAGAGAGAAAGTGACGGGTACGGACACGAGTTTCTCTCTCTCCACTCACCTCTCAAAGGCGAGCAAGACAAAGAGCAGGCACCATATTGGACATACGTCATAAGCAGGGCAACCTCAGGTCTGCACCGTACCTGAGCCTAGTAGAAAAACCTGACATTGGGGGTGGGGGGAATGAATTCACAGATTAGGACTTAGTGAATGTGTGGTGCTACTGAACTGAGACTGTGAAAAAAGAGAAGGTGGGGGAGAGAACTCACGGAATTCACATGAGTACTCTCGAGAGACGCTAAAATTCGGTAACCTTGGCAACCCAGTGGGAGATTGCAGGAGATTTTGAGCCCTCACTGAGGGCAGAAAGATTCCCTGTGTGGTCCTTGGGAAAGAGCTTCTGATCTCTGGCTACTGTGGGTATATCACTTGCCTGCTAACTACCTCCAATTCTGATCAGCTGTGCAGAATTACTTCCCTTTTGAATCAAAAAAAGAAACAAAGAGAGAGAGATTTACCACGCCTCACCTGGGAGTGTCACCTTTGACATACCCTTAACCCTGAGGAACCAAACAGAGCTCTCTGGCCACACCCATCTCAAGCCTCTAAGGCTCCATCAAAAACAGACAGTCCACTTACTCTAGAGTCATAGTATAACAAGAAAAAACACCACAGTGAAGAAACAAAAGAATATCTCCAATGTGCCAAACAACAAACGAAAAACTGAGGTAATATGAACAAGGAAGACACTATGACGCCCCCAAATGAAAAAGACACCCTAGTTCAAGATTATGAAGATGATGAGATAGAAGAAATGCAAGAAGCAGATCTCAAAATATTGATAAGAACATTAAGTTCTCAAAAACAAATTCTCAAACTACAGAAATCCTTAATGGACAAGATAGAAAATCTTTCTTGCGAAAATGAAATATTAAGCAGGAATCAAAATGAAATGAAACTAGTAGAACATGAAACAGTGATAGTGATGAGAAATCATAATGAAATGAAGAATTCAATAGATCAAATGACGAACATATTAGAGAGCCTTAAAAACAGAATGGGTGAAGCGGAAGAGAGAATATCAGACTTACAAGACAGAGCACAGGAAAATATACAATCAAACCAAAGAAAAGAAGAGGAAATTAGAAATCTAAAAAATATTGTGGGGAATCTACAGGATACTATTTATAAAACCAACATTCGGGTTCTAGGAGTTCCTGAAGGCATGGAGAGGGAGAAAGGATTAGAAGGCCTTTTAGTGAGATACTAGCAGAAAATTTCGCAGGTTTGGAGAAGGTCAGAGACATCCTAGTACAGGAAGCTCATAGAACCCCTAATAAACATGACCAAAAGAGATCCTCACCACGACACGTTGTAATCAAACTCTCCACAGTGAAACATAAAGAAAAGATCCTAAAATATGCAAGAGAGAAACATCAGATTACTCTCAGAGGATCTCCAATCAGACTCACAGCAGACTTCTCATCAGAAACCCTACAAGCTAGGAGGGAATGGCGAGATATAGCCCAGGTACTAAGAGAGAACAACTGCCAGCCCAGAATATTATATCCTGCTAAGCTCTCATTTGTGAATGAAGGTGAAATAAAGACCTTTCATAGCAAACAGAAATTGAAAGAATTTGTGGCCAGTCGTCCAGCCCTGCAAAAGATGCTTAAAGATGTGTTACACTCAGAAACACAGAAACACGGTCATCAGTATGAAAGAAGGTAAAGGAAGGAAACCTCACAGCAAATTATCACAGGGAATTCAAAGCATATATTAGAAAATATCTTTGGCAAATGGCAGGGCAAACTTACCACTTATCAATAATCACATTGAAAATTAATGGCCAAACTGTCCAGTTAAAAGACACAGATTGGATGATTGGGTAAAGGAACAAAACCCATCTATTTGCTGCTTACAAGAAACATATCTTTCCAACAAAGATGCATACAGATTGAAAGTGAAAGGCTGGAAAAAGATATACCATGCCATCAGAAATGAAAAAAGAGTGGGCGTAGCCATGTTAATATCAGACAACATAAACTTTACCACAAAAACTGTTAGGAGAGACAAAGAGGGGCACTATATAATGATTAAGGGATCAATTCAACAGGAAGATATAATGACTATCAATGTATATGCACCTAATTACAGGGCACCGGTTTATTTAATAGATTTGTTAATGGACTTAAAGGGAGACTTAGACTCCAATACAATAATACTGGGGGACTTCAATACTCCACTCTCAGAAATAGATCAACAGGACAGAAGAACAACAAGGAGACAGTAGATTTAAACAACACTATAGCCCAAATGGATCTAACAGATGTCTACAGAACTTTTCATCCTACACAGAAAGCATTTACATTCTTCTCAGCAGTACATGGAACCTTCTCTAGGACTGACCACATACTAGGCCATAAAGCAAGTCTCAGCAAATTCAAAAGAATTAGAATCATACCATGCAGCTTCTCAGACCATAAAGGAATGAAGTTGGAAATTAGCAACTCAGGAATCCCTAGAGCATATGCAAACACATGGAGATAGAAAAACATGCTCTTGAATGAAAATGGGTCATAGAAGAAATCAAAAGAGAAATCAAAAATTTTCTGGAAGTAAATGAGGATAACAGCACAACATACCAAAACTTATGGGATACAGCACAAAGAAGAGAAAAGACCCAAGTCAATAAAATCAGAGATGAAAAAGGAATTGTAACAGCAGACACCACAGAAATAAAAAGAATCATCAGAAATTACTACAAGGACTTGTATGCCAGCAAACAGGGAAACCTATCAGAAATGGATAGATTCCTGGACACATGCAACCTACCTAAATTGTACCAGGAAGACATAGAAAACCTAAACAGACCCATAACTGAGGCAGAAATTGAAAAAGCAATCAAGGCCCTCCCAACAAAGAAAACCCCAGGACCAGATGGATTCACTGCTGAATTCTACCAGACATTTAAAGAAGAACTAACTCCAATTATTCTCAAACTATTCGGAACAATCGAAAAAGTGGGAATCCTCCCAAATTCTTTCTATGAAGCCAGCATCACCTTAATTCCTAAGCCAGAAAAAGATGCAGCATTGAAAGAGAATTACAGACCAATATCCCTGATGAACATGGATGCAAAAAAACTCAAGTAAAATTCTGGCCAATAGAATGCAACAACACATCAGAAAGATCATCCACCCAGACCAAGTGGGATTTATCCCTGGTATGCAGGGATGGTTCAGTGTGCACAAAACAATCAATGTGATACACCACATTAACAGACTGCAGAAGAAAACCATATGATTATCTCAATAGACGCAGAGAAAGCATTTGATAAAATACAACACCCGTTCATGATGAAAACTCTCAGCAAATTGGGTATAGAAGGAACATTCCTCAATACAATCAAAGCAATTTATGAAAAATCCACCGCCAATATCCTATTGAATGGGGAAAAGTTGGAAGCATTTCCACTGAGATCTGGTACCAGACAGGGATGCCCACTCTCACCACTGCTATTCAATATAGTTCTGAAAGTTTTAGCCAGAGCTATTAGGCAAGAAGAAGAAATTAAAGGGATACGAATTGGGAAGGAAGAACTCAAACTATCCCTCTTTGCAGATGATATGATTCTTTATTTAGGGGACCCAAAGAACTCTACTAAGAGACTAATGGAACTCATAGAAGACTTTGACACAGTAGCAGGATATAAAATCAATGCACAAAAATCAACAGCCTTTGTATACACAAGCAATGCCATGGCTGAGAAAGAAATGCTAAGATCAATCCCATTCACAATAGCTACAAAAACAATCAAATACCTTGGAATAAACTTAACCAAGGCCGTTAAAGATCTCTACGATGAGAATTACAAAATCTTAAAGAAAGAAATAGAAGAGGATACCAAAAAATGGAAAAATCTTCCATGCTCATGGATTGGAAGAATCAACATCATCAAAATGTCCATTCTCCCAAAACAACTTATAGATTCAATGCAATCCCAATCAAGATACCAAAGACATTCTTCTCAGATCTAGAAAAAATGATGCTGAAATTCATGTGGAGGCACAAGAGACCTCGAATAGCTAAAGCAATCTTGTACAACAAAAACAAAGCCAGAGGCATCACAATACCAGATTTCAGGATACTACAGGGCAGTTGTAATCAAAACAGCATGGTACTGGTACAGAAACAGATGGATAGACCAATGGAATAGAATTGAAATACCAGAAATCAACCCAAACATCTACAGCCAACTTATATTTGATCAAGTATCCAAAACCAATCTCTGGAGTAAGGACAGTCTACTCAATAAATGGTGCTGGGAACATTGGATTTCCACATACAGAATCATGAAGCAAGACCCCTACCTTACACCTTAGACAAAAATCCACTCAACATGGATTAAAGACTTAAATCTACAACCCAACACCATCAAATTATTAGAGAGCACTGGAGAAACTGCAAGATATAGGTACTGGCAAAGACTTCTTGGAAAATACCCCAGAAGCACAGGCAGTCAAAGCCAAAATTAACATTTGGGATTGCTTCAAATTGAGAAGTTTCTGTACTTCAGAAGAAACAGTCAGGAAAGTGAAGAGAAAACCGACAGAATGGGAAAAAATATTCACAAACTATGCAACAGATAAAGGGTTGATAACCAGAATCTACCAAGAGATCAAAAAACTCCACAACATCAAAACAAACAATCCACTTAAGAGATGGGCAAAGACTGTTAACTGTTAAAATCTTTACTTATTGTATGATAAACTGATCTTCTGTATATAAAGAGAATCGAAAATGAATCCTGACATGAATGGAAGGGGAGAGGGAGTGGGAAATGGGAGGGTTGCAGGTGGGAGGGACGTTATGGGGGGGAAGCCATTGTAATCTGTAAGCTGTATTTGGAAATTTATATTCATTAAATAAAGTTAAAAAAAAAAGAAAAGAAAAGAGATGGGCCAAGGACCTCAATAGACATTTTTCAAAAGACAAATTCAAATGGCCAACAGACACATGAAAAAATGTTCAAGATCACTAGTAATTAGGGAAATGTAAATCAAAACCACAATGAGGTTTCACCTCACCCCAGTTAGAATGGCTCACATTCAGAAATCTACCAACAACAGATGCTGGAGAGGATGTGGGGAAAAAGGGACACTAACCCACTGTTGGTGGGAATGCAAACTGGTCAAGCCACTATGGAAGTCATTCTGGAGATTCCTCAGAAACCTGAATGTAACCCTACCATTCAACCCAGCCATCCCACTCCTTGGAATTTACCCAAAGGAAATGAAATTGCCAAACAAACAAGCTGTCTGCACCCTAATTTTTATTGCAGCTCAATTCACAATAGCTAAGACCTGGAACCAACCCAAATGCCCATCAACGGTAGACTGGATAAAGAAATTATGGGACATGTACTCTATAGAATACTATACAGCAGTCAAAAACAATGAAATTTGGTCATTTGCAACAAGATGGAGGAATCTGGAAAACATTATGCTGAGTGAATTAAGCCAGTCCCAAAGGGACAAATATCATTTGTTCTCCCTGATCGGCGACAACAAACTGAGTCCCAAAGGGGAAACCTGTTGAAGTGAAATGAGCACTATGAGAAACAGTGACTTGATCAGCTCTTGTCCTGACTGTTGATGTACAATGTAATACTTTATCCATTTTAGTATTTTCTCTTTGTTTTGTTCTAGTACTGCTGGTTGAACTCCGTGATTAACACACAATTATTCTTAGGTGTTTACATTTTAACTTAAAAGTGATCCCTGTTAAATATAACAGTGGGAATCAGTGACGGAGGAGTTGTACAATTTGGGATATGCTCAATCGGTCTTGCCCCAAATGGTGGAGTTAGAATCATGTCAGGGATCCCAATACAATCCCATAAGGTTGCATGTACCAATGCCATCTCACTAGTCCAAGTGATCAATTTCAGTTCACAATTGATCACACTGATAGGTCTAAGAGTCAAAGGGATTACACAAACAAGACTAGTGTCGGCTAATACTAACTGATAGAATCAAAAAGGGAGAGAACGATCCATCATGGGAAGCGGAACACACAGTAGACTCATAGAATGGCAGATGTCCTAAATAGCACTCTGGCCTCAGAATCAGCCCTTAAGGCATTTGGATCTGGCTGAAGAGCCCATGAGAGTACTTTAGGCATGGAAAGCCAAGACACCCTGGGGGGGGGGGGGAGAAGACCTAAATGGAAGATCTCTGCGAGTGAGATACCAGTGGAAAGAATGGGGCCATCAAAGAAGGAGGTATCTTTCTCTGAAGGGAGGAGAGAACTTCTACTTTGACTATGACCCTGTCAGAATAAGATTGAAGTCGGCAAACTCAAAAGGCTTCCATAGCCTTGGAAACTCATGACTGGAGCCTAGGGAGATTACTGACACCATAAACAAGAGTATCAAATCGTTAAGTCAACAACAGGAGTCACTGTGTACTTACTTCTCATGTGGGATCTGTCCTTAGTGTGTTGTCCAATGTGAAATAATGCTATAACTAATATTGAAATGATATTTTACACTTTGTGTTTCTGTGTGGGTGCAAACTGATGAAATCTTTCCTTAATATATACTAAATCGATCTTCTGTATATAAAGATAATTGAAAATGAATCTTGATGTGAATGGAATGGGAGAGGGAGCGGGAGATGGGAGGGATGTGAGTGGGAGGGAAATTATGGGGGGGGAGCCGTTGTAATCCATTAACTGTACTTTGAAAATTTATATTTACTTAAATAAAAAAAAGAAACAAAAAGAAAATTGAATAGGGTGATAGTGTGAAAATGACTGCTTGTGTTCCAGTCTGTGGATGAGAGTTTTCCCACAGATGAATATAGAAATGTAATATTTGAGATAATGGATCTCCATGACACATAGATGGTGAAAATCTGGGTTAGTGAGTACAAAGGAAGCAGGGGGAAGGGGTATCAGATCATACTTAGTATCCTTGATAAAGATTAATCTGCCAGAGTTTTGAGTTAGCAAGACACACTGCATGTAACAGAGAGAAACAGAAAGAAATAGGGGCAAGGAGGGCAGGCACATTATTCTGTTCATCTACAACAATTTCTCTGGTTATTTACGGAGGGCACAGGAATTCCTTTTCTTTGTATCACTGTCTTTCCTATTGCTCGTCATTTGTTTTCTCTTTTTTGGTCAGTCAGTGCCCATTAGCTTTATTATAATCTCTTTTTTTTTTGACAGGCATAGTGGACAGTGAGAGAGAGACAGAGAGAAAGGTCTTCCTTTGCCATTGGTTCACCCTCCAATGGCCGCCGCGGCTGGTGCGCTGTGGCTGGTGCACCACGCTGATCCGGATGCAGGAGCCAGGTACTTCTCCTGGTCTCCCATGTGGGTGCAGGGCCCAAGCACTTGAGCCATCCTCCACTGCACTCCCGGGCCACAGCAGAGAGCTGGCCTGGAAGAGGGGCAACCGGCACAGAATTCGGCACCCCGACTGGGACTAGAACCCGGTGTGCCGGCTTCGCAAGGTGGAGAATTAGCCTGTTGAGCCGCGGCGCTGGCCTATTATAATCTCTTAACAATGTTCCTTTTCACTGTGTTATCATGCTTTTATATTATTCTAGCCAATGATAGAATATTTATTCACAATATTTCCCCTAGGCCATGGAAAAGTTCAAGGATGCAGGATTGCCCAAGCCCATTGGGGTATCCAACATCAACCTCAGGCAGTTGGAGATCATTCTGAGCAAGCCAGGGCTCAAGTACAAGCCTGTGTGCAACCAGGTGAGGACTCTTAACATCTTCTCCTGCTTTCCATTCCTTTCTTCTTCTCTCCTGGCAGGTGTCCATTTGTGCCCCTCTTCAATTTACTTTGGAAATTTAAGATTTTACAGTGGGAGCCTCTATGTGAAAGGGCAGGGAGGGCCTGCATTGTATCTATGCTTATAAAAGTCTCAGTGAAAAGGTGAGGACATTTTTGTGCTGAAATGTGTGTAACGCAGCAGTCAGAAATAAACCTCAGGGTGAAAATGGAATTCTTCCTTGTTAAAGAAAGATCCATTGCAGGATACCTGAATATTGACTGCTAAGGTAATGCAGAAGCACCATTTACAGGGAAGAAGTCCATGAAAATCTCTAATGGGCAGTTCATAAAGACATGTGAGACGGGAAGAGATAGGTGGTAAAGGTTTGTGTGGTGTTCATACCTGAGTCTTTTCCTCTTTGCAACTCTGATTTTAGGTGTCTTGAACAGAGAGCTAGATACACAAAAACTTAGCTGGAGACTATGATAATAATCTGGGGAGGAGGGAGCAAGTTATCGAATTATGATGATAGTATGGTGAGCAACATCAACACTCATGAAATTTTAGGAAAACTTAAGCAGGTCTTGTCCATTAGCCCACTTTAGTCTGCGTCTCCTCCCTGCTGTCTCTCATCAAATCAACATGTGTCGGTGCGTGGTGTTGTGTTTTATCTAACAATTTGCAGTTGTCACAACCCAGTACAGATCTTTGGGTTGTGAACATACAGCCAATATTATGGCATAGCATGTTAAGCTACCTCGTGAGATGCCGGCATCACATGTGAGTGTGGTTAGAGTCCCTGTTGCTCCACTTCTGATCCAGCTGCCTGCTAATGGCCTGGGAAAAGCAGCAGAAAAGGAACAAATATTTAACCCCTGTCACCCATATCGAGGATCCGAATGAAGCTCCTGGCTTCAGCCTGACCCACCGCTGGCCATTGCAGTTTTCTGGAGAGTGAACCAGAGGATAGAAGGTTTCTCTCTCCATCTTTTCCTCTCCTTTCTTCTCTGTAGCTCTGTCTTTCAAGAAAAATGAATGAATCATAAAAAACTATAAAAAACATGATATTGGTAATTAATCATATAGCACTCTGATTTTTAAATAAAATATAAAATTATTACGGCTTTCAATGTTAGTTTTACTCCAAGTTCTATTTTATCATAATCACATTGAAACATTCGGAATATTTGAAGGCATTAATGCAAACCCTGCATGCCTTTCACACACACTCAAAATTGTTGGCAGCTTTTCATGTGTCCAAAATTAGTAGGCATATATGTCTTCATACATATGAGCAAAATTTTGTAGAACTTCTTGATAGTATGTGGTAAACATGCCTAAATAGCCCTGCACACCTGAGAAAGCATCTCCTGTGGTTAAATTTACTCTACCTACCACATACTTCAGTTTTATTATTGAATCAAACTGAGTTAATAATTGAGAATTAATAATAATGTGTTACTGGCCGGCATTGCAGTTCAATAGGCTAATCCTCCACCTGTGGCACTGGCACGCTGGGTTCTAATCCTGGTCGGGGCGCCAGATTCTGTCCCGGTTGCCCCTCTTCCAGGCCAGCTCTCTGCTGTGGCCCAGGAGTGCAGTGGAGGATGGCCCAAATTCTTGGGCCCTGCACCCACATGGGAGACCAGGAGAAGCACCTGGCTCCTGGCTTCAGACCAGCGCAGCGAGCCAGCCACAGCATGCCAGCCGCGGCGGCCATTGGAGGGTGAACCAATGGCAAAGGAAGACCTTTCTCTCTGTCTCTCTCTCTCTCACTGTCCACTCTGCCTGTCAAAAAAATAATGAATTAATAATTAACAGATTATCATTATTTCAGACGACTTGAAAGTTCATTTATAGGAACATTTTCTCGGGGAAAGGAAATAGATGCATGAGTGTTACCACAACAGGGTAAAATTTATTTAGTGGTGAATTAAGATACTTCACCACTAACAATGGACTAGTAATGCAATAGTGGAAAATAACTAAGGTATCTTCATACTGTCTTCCATTGCGGCTGAACCACCAGCAGTGGTTTACATTACCACCAGTAGTAGTGGATAAGTCTCCTTTCCTTTTCATTGGTATTAACAACTAAAACACTGCATTTACCTTGAAAAGGTTTGGTTGTAGAAGAGGCACTAGAAACAATTAGCTATGATTTTCTGAAATATAATGATCTTGATGCAGAAGACAAAGTCTTAAAAGTAGATTTAAATCCAAAGAATGAACATTTAGTCAGAAATTTCACAATGGGAGAGAATTTACAGCCAGCATAACATCTTTACTCTTCTACTGTGCTCCTAGGTTCTAGAATCTAAGCAAACAAATAAAGGGAGAGTAACAGGATTATCTATTCCTGCTACCTATGAGATTTTTAATTCATGATACAAGCAAATATGATAATGTATTAAAGATTAGTATAATATAAATATATACATATATTCAAAATTGATAGGCTATAATTGCTAATGTTTTATTAGTATAGAGGAAAATGCAGAATGCAGCAGAGACATAATGCAGATAGACAACCAAGCAACAAATAAGTCCTACTATTTTTAAATATTTTAGTAACTATTCATTGTTATCACTTTATGTTTTCAGTAGTTATGAAATACAGAGCTACACAAATTATGCAAGAAATCTTTGGACATTGAACTCTAGTTTATCAGTAAAATTCTCTCAATTTCCTAATCTGTTATATTATGCTGTGTCATGGGTTAATAATTAAATGATTAATAAAAATCATATCAAATGGCTTGAAGTAACCTAAATGCTGTTTTAGTAGTGAATACTATAATGACATGTCATTGTTCAGATCTGACAAAACACATTTCTACGTTCTTTGAGTATTTCATATAACATAGCACTTTGCATTATGGAAAGATGCAGCTAAGTGAGAGGAATATGTTTGAATGTCTAATTCTACATGTTTGTGTGTAGTTGGCAATGGCTGGGAAGAGTTGTCAGCCTGGAAGACAGTAGGAAAAGCTTTTTCAGCCATTGTTTCCCCAGTGTTCCCAGCAACAGGAGATTCACTGCATAGACCCAGGAGGCAAAGCAATACCCAAGGAAGACCAACAGTACAGGCAATCCCTTCAAGCAATGCTGGCTAAGATCTTAGGCTATTATATCTTCTTGGAGGATGTTAAATCACAGGAATTGGGATACTGAGGGGTTTGGCTCAGGAAGAGGGCTGAGGAGTCAACTATGAGGGAGACAGAGGAAAAAGAATTTGAGCACATCTTCTCTTAGGAATATAAGCAAGGTCTTCTTTTTTCAAGATTTATTTTATTTACTGGAAAGAGAGGGAGACAGGGAGAGACTGACACAGACAGACACACACACATGCACACATCACACACATACACACAGGGATATCTTCCATCTGTTGGTTCACTCTCTAAATGACCATGACTTTTGGGGCTGGGCCAGGCCAAAGTCAGGAGCCAGGAATTCTTCATTGCCTCCCATGTGGGTTCAGGGGCCCAAGCACTCAGGCCATTCTACACTACTTTGCCAGATGTATTAGCAGGGAGCTGGATTGAAAGTAGAGCTTCTGGGATTCAACCAGCATTTCCATATAGGATCTGGCATAGTAGGCTGCAGCTTAACCTACTATGCCACAACTCCATCCCTCAACAGATTATTTATAACAATATCTGCAGATAAAAGGCCACTTTCAAAAAACTTTTGTTGAGAGACAGAATTGAGGCTCAGACGTTCACTTTTATGTGTTTCCAGAGCTCCAAGGGTCACTTTAATGCAGACTGCAAGTTGTGGGACCCACAGATCCTGTCCAAGGGAATGGCTATATACTGGAGAGTGACTTTGGCTTTATAACAGGAAATAAGCTGCTTTGAGTTACTCTCTGTGTGTAGTTTAGGCTCACAACAAAGGACATACTTGGGAGTTCCTATCAGATATGCCCAGGTAGGGGCAGGGAGATCCAGCCAGAGTTCATGGGTGGAGCAAGTGTTCAGAGGGGTAGGTGATACAGGAGTCATGGAGTAACTCCAGCTACTATCAGTGGAGGCAGGGGATGTTGGAGCTGACTGGTGTGTTCTGAGTCCCTTCACCCACCCAGATGTAAGCACTAACTCACACTGTATTGTGCTCTTCCAGTCTTCTGTGAGATTCATCCCCAATGTGTAGTGAGCTCTGAGCATCTACAGTCAGGCTGGATGGGTGCACAGGAACAAAGCCACAATCTGCAGTTTTTCAAGTGACTGGGGAAGGAGGGGAGGCCATGGGGAAGAGTATGATCCCCAATTCTAATTATTTGCGATTCCTAGGAGCTGTGTTTCCAAGCTGCTCTGCTCCCCTCCTGTCACAGTGGCAAGCCATGTATGGTCCTGGGCTTTATGATTGCTGGTGCCCTGTTGGGACCTTAGAGCTCAGTTTGCCCTTCGAGAATGCAGGCATGTGTTTGTGGGCTGGACTTAAAACCAGTGAGAACTGTGGAATTTTCCCACTTCAGGGCTGCTGGTCTGTATTGCTGGCAGGAGGTGAAACACCTCTTGGCCAGGACGGTGTTTGTCTTCTCTCTGTGCTGGATTGAGGAGTCTCTGTGCTGTTCTGTCAGTGCAATACTGGCTTCCTTAGCTCTTGTTGTGTGGGTTTGTGGGTGAATAGCTATTCAAATCATGTCTCTAGGAGACAATCACTTGAGCTTCTTACTCAGCAACCATTTTGCTGTGAACTCCTCAGCTTTAACTTGTGGTCTTTCATTGACAGCCTAAGTTGGAAAAATTGCTTAGTAATCATTTAGTTCTCTGTATGTGAGGTGTGTGTGTGTGTGTGCGTGTGTGTAGTATAAGAAAGCTAATTGCTTCAAAGGATATGTGATTAGAAGGGATTTCATCAAGACAAAAATACAACAAATGAAACTGTTGGTGTCTGGATGTTTGTAGTCTGAAGTCAATAGTCATTTGATCAATGTTTTGCAATACTTTACAACATGTAAGGTATTAAGAAGGAAAACTTTACTAAATGTAATGGTTTATTTGTCAGTGATAAAATGTTTAGTTTCATATAAATCATTGACCTGGTTCCAAGTCTCTATTTAAATGTGGAGTACTAATTTAACTTTACTCCTCCCATATGTCATAGACATTTATATAGGCAGTGGGGCGTTGATTTCCTGTTATTCCTCTGAAGGCAGAAGTAATAAGCAGAGTGTGCTTGGCCAGAAGAGTGAAAGGCCATGGATCCCAAGCATCAGCGTATGGCATTAAATGATGGTCACTTCATTCCTGTACTTGGACTTGGCACCTATGCACCTGAAGAGGTAATTCTAGCTGTTTTCTGTGGTTGAGGGGACAAAAGAGAGTTGACTAGGAAGGATGAAGCATGAGATGAATGTGAAGTCAGCCCGCTGCTGTGTGACTGCAGGACTCACTTGATTCTCCATTTCCCCAAGCTAGAGCTATTTCATGCAGAAAATTGAACTTTGTCACAGTTTATTCTGTGTGACAGTCAGGTCCTGTAGTGCTCTGCTGATGAACAAGGATGTTCATGTTGCTTCTTGTTTCCATTTACTTCTTGCTTTGGTTAAGGGGAATAACTCAGTACTCAGCAAGACTGGTCATTAGTTCATTCTCCTGGTATTTCTTTGCGGTTGGTGTGGTTTCTCTCTTTTTTTTTTTTTGTCTTAAATTCAAAAACTGTGTCCTCCTTCTAAAATGGAATGATGCAGGGAACTTTTTGTCACTATAGAGAAAGAAAATGCATAGGACATGAAAAGAGTTCATGCTCTTCTGCTGTGGGTTAAACTTTAGCACTACAGCATAAGCACTCACCTTAATAAAGTAGATTATACTACTCTTACCTCTGACAAACCTGCCTGGAGGAATTAAAGTATTATGTTAGGGGAAAATGTGCATCTAATGAGATGAGGACAAGGCTAAATTATTCATGTTGTTAACAAATGTTGGACTTAAAGGCAAATAGTGTATGGGCCTATGAAATAAAAGTGAGCATGGAAGGGTGTGAGTGAGGAAGGGTACATCCTTACATTCCTACAATTATCTATGAACTTATTCAATCTGTTCTCTTTGTATTAATATTACATTAACATGAAAAAATTATAAGAAAAATGTGAACACTATTGAGGGAATTTGGCACACTATCATTTTGTGATTACACAGTTGTATGGCATTTGAATGTTTACTACAAACTTGAACTTCTACTTTATTGTTTTGCAAGATTGAAGTAAATACCTGAAGTCTATTTGGAAGACATGTGCCAAGACAAACTTACTTTTCATTTTCTAGAATTTGCTTATTTATTTTGAAAGACACAGAGAGAGAAAAAGAGACTGACTCTCCATTCTCTGGTTCACTCTCTAATTTGCCCCAATGGTCATCCAGGTTTCCCACATCAGTGGCAGGGGCTTGAACCCTTAGGCCATCTTCTGCTTTTCCTAAATCAATAGCAGGGATTAAAATGGCAAGTGGTGCCCATATGGGATGCTGGCACCACAAGTAACAGCTTTATCCATATGCCGCAGTGTCATCCTCATACTTCTTTTTTTTTAAAGGATTTTATTTATTTATTTGACAGGCAGAGTTACAGACAGTGAGAAAGAGAGACAGAGAGAAAGGTCTTCCTTCCATTGATTCACTCTCCAAATGGCTGCAAAGGCCGGGGCTGCGCCGATCAGAAGCCAGGAGCCAGGAGCTTCTTCCGGGTCTCTTCCAGGTTCAGGGGCCCAAAGAGTTGGGCCATCCTCCACTGCTATCCCAGGCCAAAGCAGAGAGCTGGACTGGAAGAGGAGCAACTGGGACTAGAACCGGCACCCATATGGATGCCGGAGCCATAGGTGGAGGATTAACCTAGTGCCACCGGCGCCAGTCCATTTCATACTTATTTTCCAAAGTGAGGTGATGTGAAGGAGGGGAAAGGATTGAGGACACCAGACAAAGTCTTGGCCATGGTAAATTAGTGAACTCACACTTATGAGAAGTTACAGGGCTGGTATCAGGAGAGGGTGGTAAGATCTACTAACAGCTTCATTACTATTTCATTGAATAAAGGCAGCCTCTCAAATTCTTCTAATAAATGGAAAAGAGTTTGTTTTGTTTATATGTTTATCCTTTACCAAATATTTTCAAATCATTATACAATTTGTAAAAACCATTAATTTTAAATTTAACAATTTTATATCTTATCAAAAATAAAAAGGCTGTTTTAAGAGGTGAAATGATGTTAATAATCACTAATTTCTCATGGGAAAATACATACACATTTAGTATATGTCTATTGATTACTAGTATTTTTAGTTAGTTTGTTTGATGGGTGAAGCAGACAGAATGTGTCTGTAGAACATAATTAACATTATATCCTGTTGTCCATTGAAATGTCAGTTTTTAAACTTGTTCCAAATTGGCAATAAGCAACCTACATTGTTGCAACCAGTTCCCAACTTATTTGGATGGTGGCTGTAGCTACACTGCCTGTGCAGACAGTAGTAGACTGTATGCATTTCTGCTTTTATTTGAAAGACTGGAATATGTGTGTGGTTTAGCAGAGAGGATCTATGTGAACAAATTTCAATGAAAAATCTTAAGCATGGAAACCCTAAATAAGCTGCTTTCTTTACAGATACATTTTCAAAGGTCATCAAATTCAGTTCTGACACAATTGAATGTATTATGTTTATTTCATTGGCAGAGGACTCATAGAAGCTTACACTGTAGTTCTTCCATTTTTCCTTCCATTCATTTTTCCCTTGTTAATTTTCCTTAGTGAACTCTCTATACAAATGACATTCTTGATATAAACTTTTTGCTGTGTCATTTGAATCATTCCATCCACTCAATAAAACAGGCATAGTTCCTGAGGACCTTTGACACCAGAGATTGATGTGGTCGCTTGGTTCCTAACTCTTGTTATTAATTAGAAAGGTCCAGGCAAATAAGAATGGCTTTGTTCTTCTTCTTCTTCTTCCTTTTTTTTTTTTTTAAGATGTATTTAGTTATTTGAAAGACAGAGTTATAGGGAGGCAGAGAAATTGAGAGAAAGGTCTTTCATCTGCTGGTTCACTCCTCAACTGGCCTCAATGACTGGAGCTATACAGATTCAAATCAAGGAGCCAGAGGCATTTTTGGGTCTTCCTCGCGGGTACAGGGACCCAAGTACTTGTGCCGTCTTCTACTGCTTTCCCAGGCCATAGCAGAGAGCTGGATAGGAAGTGGAGCAGCATGGACTCAAACCAGCACCTCTACGGGATGCCGGCACTTCAAGTGGCAGCTTTACCTGCTATGCCACAGCACCGGCCCGGCTTCATCCCTCAAAATGAAGAATTATCCCAAGACATGATGAAAATGATTTTTGTGAGTCATTGGTCATGCCTGAGCTACTTCAAATCACTTGAATCTTCAAATAATACGTTTGTCTGCTTATTTAGGTTCCTAAGAGTAAGGCTGGGGAAGCCACCAAAATAGCTATAGATGTTGGTTACCGCCACATTGATGCTGCTTATTTGTACCAAAATGAAGAGGAAGTAGGCCTGGGCATCCGAAGCAAAATTGCAGATGGCACTGTGAAGAGAGAAGACATATTCTATACTTCAAAGGTATAGTATATTGAATGTGAAGTTGGGTAACTAATGAAATGTGATGTATGGGTATAGTAATCACATAATTTGATCAGTAATCATTAATTACTTTTACTGTCACACTTATTGATGCATTTTCTTTTATATTTTTTATTTTAAGATTTAACAATTTTTGATATTTGCTATATTCACTTCAAATGTAGATATATAAATATTAATATATGCTACTTTTTAGAAAACAGGGATATCACATAGTGTAGGATCCATGAAATGATCAGAGTGAGGAAATAAGGATATATTGTTATGTAGATGGTATAATGCAGTAAATACAAGATTTTAAAAGAATCTTTATAATCTCTGTACCAAAAAATATGAGATCCACACAACATTTATGCTTTCTATTTAATAACTTCTAGATATAACAGAAAGTGTGATATTTGTGTTTCAGAATCTGACTTATTTCACTTAGCACAATGATCTACAGTTCTATCAATTTTGTCAGAATTTCATTTTTTTGCTGAATAATATTTCATTGTTTACAAATATCACATTTTCTTTCACTAGTCTTTAGCTAATGGGCGTGCAAGTTGACTCAGTTTTGCTAATGTGAATTGGGTGCTATAAACATGGGAGTGCAGATATCTCTTTCATATACTGATTTTGTTTCCCTTTGATATATTCCCAGAAGTGAAATAGCTGAGTCATATGGCTAAACCATTTGTAGTTTGTTGAGGAATCTCCAAGGTGTTTCCCATATTGATTGTATTAACATCATTCCCACAGTGTATGTTAGGGTATCCTTTTCTGCACAAACTGTCATGCTTTGTTATCAATACTAGTATTGATAGAGAGAGATCCTGCATCTGCTTATCCTGTCCCTGGTGGCCACAATGACCGGGAGTGGGCCAGGCCAGTCAAGAGTCATGAGCATCATCCGGAAATTCCATGTGGGTGGCAGGGGTCCAAATTTTCAGGCCATCCTCACTGCTATTCCTAGGCCATTAGCAGGAAGCTAGATTGGAAGTAAAGCAGTCAGGACATGAACCAGCATCCATATGGGATACTAGCATTGCAAGCAGCAGCTTTACGTGCTATGTCATAATGCAGGCCCCAGTGCTAATCACTTCCCATGCAGCAGAAAAATGTCTCAATGAAAGATGAAAGAAAACAAGAAATTTGAAAAGTGCATTCATTCAGCACAACGTCCCCTGTTTAATTCCCTGCAGCTTTGGTGCACTTTCCTTCGACCAGAGATGGTCAGACCAGCCTTGGAAAAGTCACTGCAAAAACTTCAACTGGACTATGTTGATCTCTATATTATTCATTTCCCAGCAGCTCTGAAGGTAGGCAGTGACCATCATTAAATTTATTTCACTTTAGCTGTGAGCATAATCATCATTTACATGGGTGACTAAATCATACTAATAAATTTATTAATCAATCTAAGTTATATAAACTGCTTACTAGTTTAATCAATAGATTTTATTTGATTGGGGACTTTAAACCATGAGTAGATGTATATAAATATATAGTTTAAAGATTCATTTTATTTATTTGAAAGACAGAGTTACAGAGAGAGGTAGAGACACAGAGAGAAGTCTCTCATCCGCTGGTTCACTTCCCAGATGGCCTCAATGGCCGGAGCTGCGCCTATCCGAGGCCAGGAGCCAGGAGCTTCTTCTGGTTCTCCCACACGGTTGCAGGGGCCCAAGGCTTGGGCATCTTCTACTGCTATCCAAGGCCACAGCAGAGAGCTGGATCAGAAGAAGAGCAGCACAGCCGGAACTAGAACCGGCACCCATATGAGATGCTGGTGCTGCAGGCCAGGGTTTTAATCCACTGTGCCACAGCACTGGCCCCTAGATGTATATATTTAAAGTCACCTTGGCAAATATCTATTTTTATATCAGTAATCTTTCACTGTACTACTCTAGGTTTATTTAATTTTTGTTGGAGCTTTTTCATTGTTGGCATATATAGCTGTTGGGCATTTCAAATCTCATAGCGTTTAACACTTGATAACTGCTCCTAATCTTCTAGTACTGAAATATTTTTGGACAGAACCTTGATCCATCTTCTGCAGTTCAAGTGACTGCTGTGTGATCCACATGTTTTCAGCAAGATGCGGACAAAATCCATTATTGGTGGAGATCAAGGCCATGAAACTCTTGATTTTCACAGTGAAAGAGTCATTTTACTGTGAGGAGGGTGGAGGAGGGGGCAGAAGAATACAAAGTAGCATAAATTCATGTGATTCCTTAATGCACATAACTGATTGGGAAGAGAGGAAGTCAGGAGTGTAACACAACTTTTTACCACTTCTTATGTAATATCCATGGCAAATATAAGTATATGGAATTTTGCTCCACATATTTCATGAAGTTTAGTGTTCAAACGCTATAGGGTGGATATCTGAATAAGGTGAAACATATGAAAAATGATTGCTTGTATTCTAGCCTGGGGAGGACATTATTCCAACAGATGAAAACGGAAAATTAATATTTGACAAAGTGGATCTCCGTGCCACTTGGGAGGTGAGTACTTGGAAGAGTGAATAGAAAGGAAGAATCAAGAGGGAACATTACATAAAAATTCAACTTAAAAGTATGGGATATGCATTACTGGATGTAAAACTCCATGCTCTTTGTAGTGGTTAATGTACTTCAATGGTTAGGGAGGAAGACAACAGTGGAATGTCACAGAAAGAAACAGAGAGAATTAGGGCAATGAGGGCAGAAACATCTTCCCATTTATGTTCAATAATTTTTCTGATTTTCAAAAAACACAAGAATTCATTTTCTCATTGTAACTGTCTTTACCTATTTACTTTAATGGATTTTCTCTTGTGGTCAGTCAGAGCCCATTGGCTTCAATATAATCTCTTGAAAATGTGTCTTTTAACTGTGTTAAAAGCCTGTATATAAAATAAAATAATATAATGTCCACTATATTACACCATATATTATATATAATTTAATAATTTATATTATATTAATATTATATATAATTTCAATAATAATATAACAATATTAATAAACCTTATTCTAGCCATCATGGAAATATTTCTTCACAATCTTTCCTCCCAGGCCATGGAAAAGTGCAAGGATGCAGGACTGACCAAGTCCATCGGGGTGTCCAACTTCAACCGCAGGCAGTTGGAGATGATTCTCAAGAAGCCAGGGCTGAAGTACAAACCCGTCTGCAACCAGGTGAGGAATCAGCCTCCTCTCCTTCTGTTCTGCATTCCTTCCTTCTCTTGCTACTCCCAAGTGTTCATTTTTTCTCTACTCTCCTTCAACGTACTGTGTGGGATAGAAGATTCACATGCAGAGACTCTGTATGGAAAGCAGAGAGTACTCTCCAGTGTCTGTATATTTGTTAATGTCTTAGTGAAAACGTGAGCAGACTTTAGTGCTGAAATCTGTGTAAGAATCTGGGAGGTAAAGATGATCTAGAAAGGCAGCAGTCAAGAACCAAACCTCAGTGGGAAGGTGGATTTTTCCCAGATCGATGAAGGATCCATTGAAAGATTGCCTGGTGTCTTGATTGCTGAAGGTGATGTGTAAAGTACTGTATATAGGAAAGTAAGCCTTGAAGACATCTGGGGAGAAGTAAATAAATACAGAGTGAAAGTAGAAGATACATGATAAAGGTTTCTGCAGTGTTGAGAGAATCTTTCCCTTTGTTATCTCTGCTTTCTTGCACAGAGACTTACACATAACAAAATTTAATTGGAGAAAATGAGAATAATCTGGAAAAGTGGGAAGCAGTTACCTACTTATGGTGACAGTGTGGTGGCCAACATCAACACTCACAGAATTTTAAAAAACTT
The DNA here is from genome assembly GCF_051225735.1 of Oryctolagus cuniculus. Taxonomy (NCBI): domain Eukaryota; kingdom Metazoa; phylum Chordata; class Mammalia; order Lagomorpha; family Leporidae; genus Oryctolagus; species Oryctolagus cuniculus. The sequence continues at coordinate 79,058,345 of NC_142879.1, read as the reverse complement.
AAGTTGGTCATGTCTCTGAGCCCATTTTAGTCTGCCTCTCCTACCTGCTATTGGCCATTAAATCAACTAATTAAGCACATCTATTCTGTGCCTGGTTTCATTATGTAACTTAGTATCTAACAGTTTCACCCACCCAGTCATGGTCTTGACTGGAGATATGGTTTAGAAAAATCTAGAACTTGTTCATTTAATGACCAGGGGCTCTGATCTTCAAATAAAAAGATTACAAAATTACTTTGGCTTTCAATATTGATTTTACTCCAATTTTTTATTATTAGAGCAACTTTCAAACAACCAGACAACTTGAAGGAAAAATGCAGATCTTCCAAAGTTTCACAACTATAACCAAAAATGTTTACTGATTTTCATGTGTCAAAAGTTAGTAGGCATACATGAGTATGTCTTCATATATCTGTGCAATATTTGGCCAGACCTCATGGTGCTTGTGGGAAACATGACTATCCATCACTACAGACCTCAGAAACAACTCTTGTTAAGATACTGTCCCACTTAGTTATAATTTCATTATTGGATCTAAAGTAGTTAACAATTATTCTGTCATGTAATTTAACATCTGAACATATCATGATTTTTTAATTTTTGCCTCCAAATGTCTTCCATTTTAAGTACAGCAAAATAGTAGTTCATACAGAGAATTATGCTGTGTTTCTCATTTTTTTTTATTTTCCTAGAATAGTCAGCAATCTTTTTTTTTTTCTTGTATGCTCTGACAGATTTTGTCAGGTGTCTGGATTTGTCAGGTTATTATTGTTTAATAATAGGTCATTTGTTTCTCTACGTCAACTCTATAAATTATAAATAAGATTTCAATGTTTTCTGATGTTAAGGTTGAAGATTTTTTTAAATGTGCTTAATTTTTTTTTGACAGGCAGAGTTAGACAGTGAGAGAGAGAGAGAGACAGAGAGAAAGGTCTTCCTTCCATTGGTTCACTCCCCAAATGGCCGCTATGTCAGGCGCGCTGCGGCCGGCTCACCGCGCTGATCCGAAGCCAGGAGCCAGGTGCCTCGACCTGGTCTCCCATGCAGGTGCAGGGCCCAAGCACTTGGGCCATTGTCCACTGCCTTCTTGGGCCACAGCAGAGAGCTGGATATGAAGAAGATCAACTGGGACAGAATCCGGCGCCCTGACTGGGACTAGAACCCGGGGTGCTGGCTCTGCAGACAGAGGATTAGCCTAGTGAGCCGCAGCACCGGCCGCTTGATTTTTTTTAAAGATTTTTTTTTTGAAAATGTGCTTAGAATGGTGTATTCATCATATTGTATCCCAAGAAGCAGCACAGATTTGCAGGTGTTCTCATGTTTAGTGATGTATATTTTGATCACTTCATTAAATTTTCAGAGACAGATGTCATTTGTGTGAACATATATTTCACCTACAGCAATTACTAGTAATCTGTTAAGTGTTACTGTTCCAAAAATGTGGTATTAGTAAATTTTTATATGGATGGTATTTTGTCTTTACAGTTTGTAAATAATTACTTGCATTTTGACTAGATTTTTGCTTTTCATACTTGATGTTTGCACTTTAAGTGCCTGTAAACTATAATTTGTCCTTAAAGACAGCATTAACTTTCTTAGTTTCCCTTTGATTAGAAAGAAGTTACTGTAATAACCACCATTAGCAGGGACAGATATTTTTATTCTCTCTCTTTTTCTGTCTTTCTTTTTTCATATATTCAGAAATACAAAATCATTAGATTTTTATTTACTCTATGTGCTATAATTGGTTTTGTTAATTATCCCTTGGGATGTTGAAATCCACCCACAGTGGAATCAGTGAGATTCCTAGCATACTAACTTTTTAAAGCACTGGAGTGTCACTAATGAGTCTTTTTTTTTTTTTTTAAAGATTAATTTTTTATTTGAAAGGCAGAGTTACAGAGACAGGGAGAGACAGAGAGAGAAGCCTCCCATCCACTGGTTCACTTCCCAAATGGCAGAAACAGCTGGAGCTGGGCCGTTCTGGAGCCTGGAACCAAGGCCTATTCTGGGTCTCCCACATGGGTGCAGGGGCCCAAGCACTTAGGTCATATTCCATTGCCTTTCCAGGGCAATAGCAGAGAGCTGGATGAGAAGACAAGCAGCTGGGACACGAACCGCTGTCCATATGGGATGCCCTCACTGCATATGGAGGCTTAGCCTACTACATCACAGTGCTGTTCCCTAATGAATCTTTGAATTTATTTTTTTTACTTTCAGGCAGGCACATTCAATGTCCAAGGCTCAAAGCATATTTTCCTTGTTCCAGATGTGGTGTTTTTCACCTATCTTTAACAAAGAAAAAATTATTGGGCAAACAAGATCTCTGGAATGTCATATTTTTTAACTTCCCAAGACACACAAAAAAAATTAAATTTATTGCTTTTAAAAGTCTTTACTTGAGGGCCAGTGCTGTGGCTCAATAGGCTAATCCTCTGCCTTGTGGCGCCGGCACACCAGGTTCTAGTCCCGGTCGGGGCGCCTGATTCTGTCCTGGTTGCCCCTCTTCCAGGCCAGCTCTCTGCTATGGCCCAGGAGTGCAGTGGAGGATGGCCCAGGTGCCTGGGCCCTGCACCCGCATGGGAGACCAGGAGAAGCACCTGGCTCCTGGCTTCGGATCAGCGCAATGCACCGGCTGTAGCATGCTGGCCGCGGCGCCCATTGGAGGGTGAACCAATGGCAAAAGGAAGACCTTTCTCTCTCTCTTTCTCTCTCTGTCCACTCTGCCTGTCAAAAAAAAAAAAAGTCTTTACTTGTGTGCTGAGGTTACAGTACAGTACATTAAGCAGGTGATTGCGATGTGGGTACCTGATATTAGAGCACCAGTTCCATTCCAACTCTGCAATAACACACCAGGGAACGCAGAGGATGATGGCTCAAATACTTGGGCCCCTGCCACCCACCCGGGGAAAGGGCGGACCTAGATGGAGCTTTACGCTCAGGCTGAGGTCTGTCCCAGCACTCACCATTTGAGTCATTAGGGGAGTGAACCAGCAGATGGAAGATACCTGCTCCCTCTGTTGTGTGTGTGTATTCACTTCTCCCTCCTGCATTCTCTTAAAATCAATCAATCAATAATTGATACAAAGTAAGAGATCCTTAATTGATAAGGCTGTTTTCTGTTTAACTCTCATGTTTCATTTTTAAATTCAGCAACTTTTAAAGTGTCCATTTATATTAATATTTGCATGTCATATATGCTGAAAATGTGTTGTCTTGTCTCTCTGCAGGTGGAATGCCATCCTTATCTCAACCAGAGCAAACTGTTGGAATACTGCAAGTCCAAAGACATTGTTCTGGTTGCTTATAGTGCTCTGGGGTCACATCGAGAACCAAGATGGTAAAAGCAAAACTAAAGCACACCAAACACTTTTTTGAGGAAATATTTTTGGTTGGAAACTACTCAGTTTTATAGTCAAGTGGCTCAGGAGGAGGGGAGAACGTGCAGATGATATTAATGCTGCTGGACTAAGGAGCACATCTGAGAATCACTGATCTAGAGTGTGTCCCTTAGTCAGTTTTGGAAGCCTCCCAAGAACTGCATACTCAGTCTTAGGAGTTCATTTTTCTGCCTTTCCTTCCAGGGTGGACAAGAGCACCCCAGCTGTCTTGGAAGATCCAGTCATCTGTGCCCTGGCAAAAAAGCACAAGCGAAGTCCAGCCCTGATTGCCCTTCGCTACCAGCTGCAGCGTGGGGTTGTGGTCCTGGCTAAGAGTTTCACTGAGAAGCGAATCAAAGAAAATTTTCAGGTGATGAGCATGTGGGGCTGGAGGCATCTAGGACCCACATATGTGCTCCTTTGCAAGATGTCAAGGCATTCAGGGGTCACATATTTTTTTTTTTTTCTGTCTTTGCTCATGCATTTAAGATTTGTCTCCATCACTGAGGCATAATAGCTAGACAGAATTACGACTCAACAGGAAACAGAGAATCGTGTTTCAGCATTAAATTGCCAATGTAATCTGTAGCCTTCTGCAAGTGACAACCTTTGTTCTTTTCCTGCAATAAGGGAGTTAGATTAGGTGATTTTTGATAATAAACTATTATCACTGCATTTTTTGCTGCTGAGAAAATTCATGTATTTCAACACTCAAATTTTTTAGCCATTGATTTTCATAACTTTTTAAAGCACGTATTCAAATCTTTACCATTTAAGTAGATTGACTGTGTCTGTATTCTGAGAGATCTTTACTAATCATTAGATTTTGTAGCTGTGAAACAAAGCACCTTCCAGACAGATTATATGAAAAGAAGTTGATAAAAATAGGTTTACTTATGCCGGCGCCGTGGCTCACTAGGCTAATCCTCCACCTTGCAGCGCCGGCACACCGGGTTCTAGTCCCGGTTTGGGCGCCGGATTCTGTTTCGGTTGCCCCTCTTCCAGGTCAGCTCTCTGCTGTGGCCAGGGAGTGCAGTGGAGGATGGCCCAAGTATTTGGGCCCTGCACCAAATGGGAGACCAGGAGAACCACCTGGCTCCTGCCATCGGATCAGCGCGGTGCCCCGGCCGCAGCGCGCCAGCCGCGGCGGCCATTGGAGGGTGAACCAACAGCAAAAGGAAGACCTTTCTCTCTGTCTCTCTCTCTCACTGTCCACTCTGCCTGTCAAAAAATAAAAAAAAAAGAAGATTTAAAAAAAAAATAGGTTTACTTATGTATTTGAAAATCCGAGTTACAGAGACAGAAGCATGGACAGAAAGAGAGAAAGAAACAGGGAGAGAGAGATAGATATAGAGAGCAAGAGAGAGAGAGAGAGAAAGAGAGAGAGATCTTCCATCTGCTGATTCACTCCCCAAATGGCAGCCGGAACCAGGCCTGCACCAGCCTGAAGTCAGGAGCCAGGAGTGTCTTCTGGGTCTCCCACATGAATGCAGGGATCCAGGGACTTGGGCCATCCTCCACTGCTTTCCCAGGCCATCAGCAGAGATGCTGGAATGGAACTGGAACAGCTGGGAATCAAACTGACACCCATATGTGATGCCGGCAAGTCAGACAAAAGTTTATACCACTAAGCCACAGCATTGGCCCTGAAAAGAACTTCATATCTCATCATTATGTGGTTTGAAAATTAGTCTAAGCTCAGACTCAACTCATCTAAGTTGGGTTCTGTGTTGGCTCTCCCAGGTACTTGCAATCAACTCCCTCACTCAGTTGTAAACTCTCTTCCAGGATTTGCTGAATATAGTCTGGGGTGGCTCAGTCCTGCTATAGGCACTTTTTCATTCTCCAGCCAACCATGTAAAGGGAATAAGTTTATACCTGCAAAGCCTTCTCAGAACTGGCAAGCTAATGCTTCTGGCGAGTTCTGCTGACCACTGAACAGGCCAGGCCACACTGAAATGGTAGAGTACTGGATATTGGATCCAAAGGGCATGGTGCCTAGCACAGTGAAGATTTGCAGGATATTTCTCTAACTCATCTACCACGTTTATGTATTCTGGACACTATTTTTAGGTTGTGATACATTTGTTGAAGTATGTTCTCACAGTTTATACCAGTGTTTTGGTTCTCTTCTTGGTGTATTTTCATGATCAAAAGTTCCTACTCTTCATATCCTTAAATCTTCTGCATTTGTTTGTGGCTGATATGTGTTATAACTTTTTCTATATTGAGCACATGTCAATATTCTACTACACTTCTTTGAAAGTTCCTTCTAAATTTGGACTTTAATTCAACTGGCATATTTTTCAATGCTATGTGAAACATCTTTAAATAGCCACAAAGATACATTTATAGGTTTAAAAATGAAATCACAGAGAAGATTTGGGGACACTGCTAAGGATGTCTGCAGCCCATATTGTAGTGCCTGGGTTTGAACCTCATTGTGCTGTAGATCTAGTTTCTTGCTAATGCACACCCAGAGAAGCAACAATCTATGTCTTTCTGTCTCTGAATTTCTCTCTGTCACTCTATAATATCCAACTTTGACACATCAAAGTCTGTCTGCCCCACATACACAAAGTACATTTCTGCCTTCATTCTTCCCTTCAATGGATTCATTTTCTTTTCTGTAGTGTCTTCATTGCGTTGGAAAATGAAGAGCTGCATTCCAGAATGCTAAAAATTTTTCTAAATCCTCATATTTAAACAGGTCTTGGCTATTCTTTACAGAAATGTCTGGAATATAGAAGTTTATGGTTTTAAAATAACTTTTCAACTTACACATAGATTAAGTCTTTAAGTAGTTTCTTGATATTGTAATGAAACTATCCATTACTTTTGAGAAGATTTCTTAATTCTTTTTTATTTTATTAAATTGTCAAATTTTCCTTTCTTTGTGATTTCTTTCTTTATTCCTATATTCTTTTACTCCCTCCATCCCTCCTTCCTTCTTTCTTCCCTTCCTCCCTACCTCCCTTCCTTCCTCCCTCCTTCCTGCCTTTTTTTCTTCTTGTTAAAATGGAGAAGGGAGAGTAGAGGGGAAGGGGGAGAGAGAGATACAGAGAGAGTGCGGGGCTGAAGTGAGAGAGAAAGAGGTATTTTCCAGCCACTGTTTTATTCCCAAAGACCCACAACAACCAGAAGAAGGCAAGGCCACAGTCTGAGTCCAGAACTCAAATCAGGGTCTGTTATGTGGGTGGCAAGGTCTCAAGTACTCAAGCCATCACCTGATACCACCCAGGGTGCACAGTGACAGGAAGCAGGAGTCTGAAGTGGAGCCAGGACAGGAGTCCATTCTGATTGGAGACATAGATGTCTCAAGTGGCTTCTAAACTCCATAACGAAATGTCTGCCCTGAGTAGTAAATTTGCAACAATGTTTAGGTTTCCTATGCACACATTTCTAATTATTTATGTGTTCTTTTAATAATCAATAACACATTTTATACCTTTTTTAGTAAGGCATTTGTATATATTGTTAGGATGATACAGAGAAACCTGGTAATTTTGGTAGTGCACTTTTTTACTTCCTCTTTTGACAGTTTTTAAATGTACAGAAAATTTCAGAACATAAGGCAGTAAAAAGCTGCTCATTGATTCATCAACTATGAAATTATAGACTTTGAAAAATTATTTCTTCTTCTTATTTTTGAGTATTGCTATGGATCTATGAATAGTTCATATGTTCCAAACAGTAATTATTTTTTTTTGCAATTTAAAATTCCTAATAATAGAGTGTGGGATCCATTTTAAGCAAGTTCCTGTGTCCTTTTACATAATGTCATTATGTTTGGACAATTGCTGTCCTAAATTATTTTGGAAAAAAAAGCCTTTCTGTCATGTTAACTCTTTATTATTGGGATATAAAAATCAACTGTATCAAGAAACTTTCTAAATTGTCTTATGCATTTTCAATTCTTCTGAATCATCTGTGCACAAGATCCTATGGTATTTAAATAATTTCAGCTTTGCTTGTTCTTTGATACCTCCTTTTATCTGTAGTGTCATGAAGCTTCGATATATCTTATCTAGTAATGCATTTCTATAATTTTCACTTACTGTTTTTTGATGGTCCGAGTCCCTTATTATATACGTCAAAATGGTTAGAAACTTTCCAGACTGACAAATAAGCAATATTAACATAATAAAAATTTTCTAATATTTTAATAGGTTTTTGAATTCCAGTTGTCTTCAGAGGACATGAATGCACTGGATGGCCTCAACCAAAATATCCGGTATTTTGCGGCTGATTTGTAAGTAACATTGCTAAATGCATTGCCTCCATTTGTTTTCTGAGGAAGAATGAAGGATGGATATTAGCCACTACTCTCCATATATCTATGGACATGAAATGTGGGTTCACTAATATTGCCTAATTAAATATTTGAAAAATGATATTTTCTTCCTCTTCTTCCAAACTTGCTCAATTCTTATCAGAATTGGATCGTTTCCAATAATGCTGTGGTCTAAGGTAGAAGTTCTGTTTCTAATCAGTATTTTTTATTTCATAATCATTTATATCATAATCCATTAGGATAAACTGCCTCCAAGATTTTATAGACATAATGGAGTAAATAATTATAGGAATAGAATCTGGAAACTATCCACTTCCACTGAATTTATTAATGTGCAAATTGAGTCCTCATTTTTATAATGATTGATGTATGTTTGCAATGTTTTCTGTTCAAAATAGTCTTAAAAGCTTGAGAGTTTGGAGAACTGTAGCTTGAAATATTCAACATGTGAATTGCCTTTTATTTATATTAATATATTTATTAGATATCACTCTCTTCCTGAAAATTGTTCACTTAAGTACATATAAATTACATAACCATAAAAATTAAATGTACATTTTAAAACAAATAAACCAGTAATAATTTTAAGGTCTTGAAAGTTTACTAAGAGGAATATTTTCTGGGAAACAAAACAGATGAGTATTATCACAATACAGTAAAACTTATTTTCTTGATGAATTTAGTACATCAGTGCTAATGGAATCATATGGAAAAAAATACACTAATACTCAAATGACTTTGGATTATGCCAAGTAAAATGCCAAATTGTCTTTAAGTATCAGTGATATTCATATTAAGTATAACTCCTGGAGTAGACCAAAATACATCATTTTTGGGCTGAGACAATACTTTACTTCCTAAAGTAGCTTCTTAGGATTTAGAATTCTCCTGGTAACAATCCTGGTCTGTAAGCATAAGTATCTAACTAATATAAGTTACTCACCTTGATTCTAGTGCTAGTGACACAAAATCACTTCTTTAGTCTTCTAGCAATCTGGTCATTGAGTTTGAATTGTGCACATTTCTTGTTTTAGCACTTCTGAACACCCAGAGTTCCCATTTTCTGATGAATATTAACACAGAGGCCTTTCCCATGTTTCAACCACGAGCTCCTGTAAGTGGATCATGATGCCAGAGACATCTCAGACGCTGGTGACTGGGCGCCTCTCTTCTTGTTAATCTTTGCTGCTTAGCAGCCTACACTCAGCTAGAGCTACATCCACGGGAGATAAATCATGTCAGTGAAATGTTGTCAATTAATGAAAAATAAAATGTTGACTTATTAAAGATTATTATTTCTTGCTGACTTTATTACTTGTTTGCCTTCTGTATTTCTGACTCCTGAGTCCCTCTAACTTATTTGAGTGGGAATGTGGATGTTTGTGGTGAGAGAGGAGAGCAACCAGTCCATAGATGTGTCTGGGAATGCGGTGGGGAAAGTTGTCTGTCAGTAGAGCACTTGGCAGACGTTTCTGTCATGTTTCCCAGTGCTTCCCTGTACAGAGCCCAGAAGGAGAGGCAATACTGAAGGACAATCAATAGTCGAGAGGCTCTCTTCCAGCAGCTTACAGATCAGATCTGCAGCTACTCGGGTATTTTGTTATCCTCAAGGAGGGGTTTAGTTGTAGGGATGGAAGATTGAGAGGATTCAGCCAGAAAGAGTGATGAGGTGTCACACATGAGGGAGACTGAGGAAAAGTTCAGCACATCATGCTTGAGAATATTGGCCACAGTCTTTTGATAATAAACTGAGGATAAAAGGTAACCTTCCACACATTTTATCAGAGACAGACTGAGGCTCAAGAATTCACTTAAGTGTTTCCTGGGAGAAATACTGAAATTCCTAGGCCTGAGGTATGATAGAAAATCAAAGAAACAATCTAACAATAAGATACCCCTGCCTATCAGCTCCGTATTTATCAAATATTTTTGGGATTTAAAATAAGTTTGACTTAATTACATTTGAATGTCTTAAATTACATTAACATGAAATTTTATAGATAAGAATATAAAACACAAAATATCTCACAGTCATGAAATATTAGTGTTAAGTAATATTAAAATGCTAAATTCTGTAAAGTTTCTGAAGCTTATCCAAAATTTCAAACATTTTTGGAAAGATTATATGTAGTACAGCATAGTGCTTTAAAATGTGTTCATTTTGGGGCCGACACTGTGGCGTTAGTGGGTTAAGCCATCACCCGCGGGGCTGTCCTCACATATGGGTGCCACTTTAAGTCCAGCTGCTCTATTTCTGATCCAGCTCCTGGCTAGTGTGCCTGAGAGGGCAATGGAGGATGACCCAGGTGCTTTGGGCCCTGATCCCACGTGGGAGACCCAGAGGAAGGTTCTGGCTCCTGGCCATTGCAACCATTTGGGAAAAGAACCAGTGGATGGAAGATCTCTTTCTGTCTCTTCCTCTCTCCCTCTCTCTCTTTGACTCTGCCTTTCGAATATATAAAATAAATATTTCTTAAAAAGTGTTCATTCTTTGAAACATCTTTTATAAGGTGTAGAATTATTTTGAGAAGCTTTTAGTGACACAAATATAATCAGAATGTCATATAGAAAACACAAACTCAAAATAAAGAATGTTTTCAAAAGTTGAGACAATGTCATGGGCTGCTGGCCCAGGTACTCAGAGACTGACGATTGTTCATGACCTGGATACACTTTCAAAAGATTAAATCTCCCACTATTTTTATTCTTGTGGTTACTTTTGTCCTGTCAAATAGGGTGTCCAATGCCAATGTTCTTTAGCCAGGACCTATGCTAACAAAAGTGCAACTCATAGCCTTTGTAATACAAGAGGTTTGGAGGCTTTGGGTAAGATATTATATTAAGAATAGGCATGTTGGAGACTGGCTTTGTGGCATAGCAAGCTAAGCCACCATCTGTGATGCCGGCATCCTATTTGGGCACTTGTTTGAGTTCCAGCAGTTTTCCACTTCCTATTCAGCTCCCTGCTAATGTGCATGGGAAAAGAGCAGAAGATGGCCAAGTGCTTGGGCCTTCATCCACATAGGAAACCGGATTAGCCCCTGCCTCCTGGTCCATGGCTTCTGCCTGGCCCATATTTGGCTGTTGTTGCCCTCTAGAGAGTGAACCAGTGGATTTCTCTCTGTTTCTCTCTCTGTGTGTAAGTCTGCCTTTCAAATAAATAAATCAATCTTTAAAAAAAAAAAATAAGTTCAGGGCCTGGCGCTGTGGCACACTGGATTAATCCTCTGCCTGTGGCACCGGCATCTCATATGGGCACCAATTCTAGTCCCGGTTACTCCTCTTCCAGTCCAGCTCTCTGCTGCAGCCTGGGAAAGCAGTAGAAAATGGCCCAAGTGCTTGGGCCCCTGAACCCGCATGGGAGAACGGGGAGGAAGCACTTTGCTCCTGGCTTCGGATCAGCACAACTCCGGCCATTACGACCACTTGGGGAGTGAACCAAAAGGAGGAAGACCTTTCTCTGTCTCTCTCTCTCTCTCTCTCTTTCTCACTGTCTGTAACTCTGCCTGTAAAATAAATAAATAAAATCTTTAAAAAAATAAGTGCACAGAAACATATTTGTATTTTGGGGATAGCCTTATTTCACTAAGTATAATGGTTTCCAGTTGCATACATTTTGTTGCAAAAGGCAGAATTTCATTGCTTTTTTATAGATGAGTAGTATTCCATAGTAACTAATAGAGTACAAAAAATGTAATGTATATATGAATGAAATTGACATTTTGAGGTTTGAATATTGTGTACAGCCCTGTCTCTACTGTTGAGGACAGTGTTGAATTGAACAATGCTGAATTCTTTACTTATTGGAGCCTTAAATATTATTATAAATTAAACTGAAAGTATGTAACTGTAAAAATTAAAAGAATGAAAACAGACATTCTTTCTTTGTGTGGGTGTATGTCTTGAGAAGAAATTGAAGTAAGAACTAAGAACCTCTGTTGTCTTATCTTACTATGTCTGAATTCCCTGCCCTCAAAATCTTTGTTAAGTAGGCCGGCGCCGTGGCTCAATAGGCTAATCCTCCACCGTGCGGCGCCGGCACACCGGGTTCTAGTCCCGGTTGGGGCGCCGGATTCTGTCCCGGTTGCCCCTCTTCCAGGCCAGCTCTCTGCTATGGCCAGGGAGTGCAGTGGAGGATGGCCCAGGTGCTTGGGCCCTGCACCCCATGGGAGACCAGGAAAAGCACCTGGCTCCTGGCTCCTGCCAGGATCAGCGCGGTGCGCCGGCTGCAGCGGCGGCCATTGGAGGGTGAACCAGCGGCAAAGGAAGACCTTTCTCTCTGTCTCTCTCTCTCACTGTCCACTCTGCCTGTCAAAAAAAAAAAAAAAAAAAAAAATCTTTGTTAAGTAAAGAAAAGAAGAAAAAAATAAAGGGACACTGGGTGTGGTCATCATAGTAATGTCAGATACTGATAATGGGAAAATCTGGATATAAGACATATAGGAACTTCTTATACTACTTCACAATTTCCTTTTGTAAATTTAAAACTTTTTTTGAAATTTTAAAAATGTGTTTTTTGAAAAGTTTTTAAAGTGATTGTTTCAATAAAATGTGAATCATATTTTAACTATTTCATAAAAACGAGTATTTAAAATAAATGCTAGTACCTAAAGCAAAAGCAACAATACTGAATCAGACAAATGGGACAGATCAAACTTAAAGCCTTGTATACATACAACAAGAGAGTCAATGGAATGAAAAGGCAGCCAGAATAATGGAAAAAAAATTTACACATCATATACATTATAAGGGGTTAATATTCAGAATATATAAAAAGACTTCTATAACTCAACAAGAACAACAAAAACAATAGCCCATAAAAATGTAATTAAAAGCTGACTGAGGACTACATAGACATTTGCCAAAGCTGATATGCAAATGGCCAACAACTTACGCAGAAACACTCAACATGAAAACATCATTAATCACTTAAGAACTGGAAATCAAAATCTTGATAGAATATCATTTTAAACTCATTATACTACTATAATGGCTACTATCCAAAATTCATAAAATAATAAGTTTCTGTGAAGATTTGAGGGAATTGAAACCCTTGTGCACTGTTTGTGATAATGAAAAATGGTATATTGCCATGGAAAGCAATAGATGGCTCATCCAAATTAAAACTACAATTGCCATATGATCTAGCAAATTTAGTTCTAAATTTATTTACAAATCCCTGAAAACAGCATCTACAATGAATATTTACTCACCAATGTTTATAATGCATTATTCATAACAGCCAAGAGGTAAAAACAATCTAAATGTTCATCTACAGATGGATGGATAAACAAAAAGTATTATATATGTACAATAAATTGTTATTCATACTAATAAAGGAAGAAAATTCTTGCAAATTGGGAACATTATACTAAGTAACTCATTCCTTAAAAGATAAATAGAGTGTGATGCCACTCATTAAAGTTATCTGAATCATTCAAACTCGTACTGAAATTAGAACCCTGACTACCAAGGATGGTGAAAGGTGAAAATAGGAGATTAATAGATTTGTGTTCTGATTTGCATGATAAAACCATTTTAAATATATATTGTACAATAATGTGAATATATTTAATATTCCCAAGCTTCATACTAAAAGTGTCTAGTAAGGAAAATTTTATTGTGTGTACAGGATTCTATGCCTGGATTGTCTAAATATGATCAGAGTCGGTGAACTCAAGGGGCTTCCATAGCCAAGAGCCTAGGGTGATTACTGATGCCATAAACAAGAGTGTCAATTTGTTAAGTCAACAACAGGAGTCACTGTGCACTTACTCCTCATGTAGGATCCTTGGCCTTAGTGTGCTGTACATTGAGATTTAATGGTATAACTAGTACTCAAACAGTATTTTTCACTTTATGTTTTTGTGTGGGAGCAAACTGTTGAAATCTTTACTTAATGTATGCTAAACTGATCTTCTGTATATAAAGAGAATTGAAAATGAATCTTGATGTGAATGGAAGGGGAGAGGGAGTGGGTTGCGGGTGGGAGGGACATTATGGGGGGGAAGCCATTGTAATCCATAAGCTGTACTTTGGAAATTTATATTCATTAAATAAAAGTTAAAAAAATTTAAAAAAAATTTTCTGTATTTTTTTAGCTGCTGCAAATGGGATTATTTTCAAATAATTCATTATTAGTTTACAAATATGCTACTGACTTTTGTGCTTTGATTTTATTTTTGCAACTATACTGTATTTGTTTGTTATATACTGTTTATTAGAGTCTCTAGAGTTTTATACTTATAATATTATGTCATTTCTGGAGGTAATTTAACTTATTCCTTTCCAATTTGAATGCTTTTATTTCTTTCTTCTATTTGCTCTGAATATGGCTTCCAGTACTGTTTTGAATATAATTGGCAAGAATGGGCAAGCTTGTCTTTCTCTTGAACTTAGGGGAAACATTTTAATTTTTTCCATTAAATATGGTTGTGTTTTTTTTTTTTCAATTATAGTGTTGCTGTGGTGTAGTAGATTTTTTTCTTTACCTAATCCATTGTAAGTTTTTATTCAGAGAAGATGTTGGTGTTGATTTTTTCAAACGTGTTCTCTACATTTAGGTAGAAGACCATATCACTTGTCTTCTTCCTGTTAGTGTGGCATATCACACATTTTTGTTTCTGTATACTGAACAATATTTGCATCCCAGGGATAAATCCCACTTGATCACAAAGACAGATCATCTGATTGCCAATGAATCTTGTTTGCCAGATTTTATTGAAGGTTTTCATAACTATCTTCATCAGGGATGTTTGGCTCTATTTTTATTTTCCTATAGCATCCTTATCTGGATTTGCTATTAAAATAATGTTCACCATATAAAAGAAGTTTGGAAGTATTATTTATCATCAATTCTGAAAAAGTTTGGTAAAGATTGATATCCGTTATCCTTCAAATGTGTTGAAGACTTCCTACTGTTCCCTCCCACCTGCCCATACTCTCACCTTCCCTCCTCCTACCTTTTTTATTCTTTCTTTTAATTCTCACGATGACATCCTTTTAGTTTATTTTATAATCATAAGATCAGCCCTCTACTAAATATTCAACAAATAGTAAGAAGATCACTATGCTCCTAAATCTGTTTATATAAAATGCACGAAACATATAAATGTATAAATAAAAAATGTGTGGTAGACTGAGGTTAATGAGCCATCAGGTTCTTGGCTTTCCTATTATAGTTGTATTTATTTTTTACTTTTATTTACTTATTTTTAAAGATCTATTTAATTACTTGAAAATCAGAGTTACAGAGAGAGAGAAGTAGAGGCAGAGAGAGAAAGAGGTCTTCCATCTGCTGGCTCACTCCCTGGATGGCTGCAACGGCTGGAGCTGCGCTGATTTGAAACCAGGAGCCAGGAGCTTTCTCAGGGTCTCCCACATGAGTGAAGGGGCCCAAGGACTTGGGCCATCCTCTACTACCTTTCTAGGCCATAGGAGAGAGCTGGGTGGGGAGACAGCAGCTGGGAATTGAACTGACACCCACATGGGATGCTGACACTGCAGGCAGTGGCTTTATCTGCTACACCACAGAGCTGGCCTCAATATAGTTGTCTTTATTACTAATTAAATCTCATTGTTATTGATCTGTCCATACTTTCTATGTTGTCATGGTTCTATCAGTTTATATGGCATATTTATTTTAATTTTTCTAATGTTTTACATTGCCTATTTTCTTGACACATGATTTTTCACACCAGTGTCAGGATCTTTGTACTTCAGTGGTAATCAGTTGTAATATCTTTCCTTTCATTTTTTTCTTATAATTACTCTTGTGTAAAATATTCAGAAGTGATGAGCTGTTTTTCAATAAATGAGTATTTCTGAATAAGTGTAATGTTCAAAACACCATGGTAGGTGCCAGTGCTGTGGAGTAGTAGGTTAATCCTCCACCTGCAAGGCTGGCATGACATATGGGTGCCCGTCTGAGTCCTGGCTGCACTTATAATCCAGCTTCCTACTAATGACCTGGAAAAGAAGTGGAAGACGGCCCAAGTGGTTGGGCTTCTGAACCTACCTGAGAAACCTGGAAGAAGCTCATGGCTCAGGCTTTAGGTCGGCCCTGCTCCAGCCATTGCGGCCATTTGAGGAGTGAACCAACCAGTTGATGGAAGATCTCTCCCTCTTTCTCTTTGTCCCTCTCTCTCTCTGTCCATAACTCTGCTCCTCTCACATAAAATAAGTAAATCTTTAAGAAAAGAACCACCGTGGTAGACATTATGAGCAAAATAATAATTAAGAAGACTTAATATCTTCTGTCATGAAATATGTTTTTCATTGAAGGAAATGTACAATAAACCAATACATATATAGAACACCAAAAAGAGTTACAAGACATGGCTTCAGGGCCCTCTGGAATTCATGACCTTTAATTTAATAAATGAATAATTTGAGAGAAAACTGTAGTTGCATGTGTTGGTTGGATATAGCTCAGATGAAAGGCATGGCTTGAGAAAGTCTCTCTAATAGGATGAAGGGGAGCAGAAGAATCAAAATACAGGTTTAAGTACTGGAAAGCCCTTGAACAGCTGTTTGTTTCTGTTTGTCTCTGAGTTCTTTGGCCAACAATCTATGACATTGTCTCAACTTTTGGGTAAATGACCTGAAATTTAAATTTGATTCCTTATAACCAGGTGGCAAATGCTCGCTCTCTCTGTATACATAAATTACACAAAATAATTTCACATACTTGTAATGGATGCTTCTAGACGTTTATATTTTTTGAAAAGAATTATTTTATGTACTCTACCTGAAAACATTTTTGCTAATTTGGAGAATTTAGTTGATTTGATGTTTTACTTATTATTCGAATGTGAATTTTTTTGATATTCTTTTTTTCTTCTTTTAACTTTCATTTAATAAATATAAACTTCCAAAGTACAGCTTTTGGATTACAGTGGCTTTTTCCCCCCCATAACTTCCCTCCCACCCACCACCCTCCCATCTCCTGCTCCCTCTCCAACAGCATTCACATCAAGATTCATTTTCAATTATATTTATATACAGAAGATCAAGTTAGTATATATTAAGTAAAAATTTCAACAGTTTGCACTCACACAGAAACACAAAGTGTAAAGTACTGTTTGATTACTAGTTATAACCATTGACTCACATAGTACAACACGTTAAGAACAGAGTCCTACATGGGGAGTAAGTGCACAGGTGACTCTTGTTGTTGATTTAACAACTGATACCCTTGTTTATGGCATCAGTAATCACCCTAGGCTCTTGTCATGAGCTGCCAAGGCAATGGAAGCCTCTTGAGTTCACCAACTTCGATTTTATTTACACAAGGCCATAGTCAAAGTGGAAGTTCTCTCCTCCCTTCAGAGAAGGGTACCTCCTTCTTTGATCAATATGATTTTGATGCCAATATTTAATAGCTGTGGGATATTTTGGGTTTTTATTTATAAATCTTTGTTGTTTTATATTTGCAATATTTAAAAGGACCAGATATAAAAACTTCTAATTTATTAATAAGTGTAAGCAAATGTAATGAATGTGAAGTAGATATTCAGAGAAATTTGGTCAGTCAATTGTTTCCTTAGATTCGTGGCCCACTGCACCAACTCCCTGGATCTCAAGAACATTCTATGTTTGACTCTAATCGCACTCATGGATAATATATGAGCAAAGTTTTCATTTGATCAGCAGAATATAGTTATCAAAAGAGTATTTATTGGGGTCTGCTCTGTGGTGTAGTTGACTAAGCCTACGCCTGTATTGTTGACATCCCATATGGGCACGGGTTCCTGTCCAGCTGCTTAACTTCTAGTCCAGCTCTCTGCTTATGGACTGGGGAAGCAATGGAAGATGGTCCAAGTTTTTGGGCCCCTGTGCCCACATGGGAGATCCAGAAGAAGCTTCTGGCTCCTGACTTCGGATCAGTCTTTGAGGCCATTTGCGGAGTGAACCAGCAGATGGAAGACCTTTCTCTCTGTCTCTCCCTCTCTCTGTCTGTGACTCTGCCTCTCAAATAAATAAACCAATTTTTTTTTTAAAAAGAGTACTTATCAATATTTCCCAATTAGATAGGTTTTCATTTACCTCCTTCTAAACCTCCCCTATATATGACTCTTAATCAGTCTTCTTGGGCAGTTTCCCTTTCATATTCTTGGACAGATATCCCGCAAAGAAACCTCATTCTTCAGTTTCCTGCAGTCCTCATCTTTGAGTTTCTAGTAGATAGCCTCTGGACTGTTGGTAGTGTCTGAACTCTGTCCCTTATTTTCCTTACTAAATGAAGAGAATTTCCTGTTCACCATGGCTACAGAGAAACACTAACTAACTGGTAAACATCTGCTATTTGCTATTTCCCCAAAAGCTCACAACTTTACAGACTCCCAACCCAGAAATGTCAATAGAAGGGCTGTTATCATTTCCCACCATGAATCCCCACCTTTCCAAGCAAATCAGTTTTAGTCCTAATGAGTCAGAAGGGAACAAACCTTAAGAGAAACAGGTTCAGTGGTAGATAAGGATCTTTGAAGGAAACCAACAACATACTGTTTTTGAGAAAACAATGAAAATGTAGTACCTTTGCTTCTTGCTTGAGATATACATATAACAGAGTGTGAGTGGCTTAGCAGCATCATGAATTAACCAGAAGAGAAGTGCCCCATCACCAACAACTGAAAATCACCCCCACCATGATCCATAGATTAAAGCATCTGGTAGAAGTTGTGACAAAAGCCTCCATGTTTGTATTCACCAGAAAATGGGTGGATTGTATGTCCAAAAAGCTGTGAAAATAGATAAAAAATTTTACTGCCTTGGTTCAGTTATTCTATTTCTAGGGTAGTGAAGAAGTGAATTCTGTGGAGATGCTATTTTAATGAAAGATAATGTTATTTCCCTACTGATTATAGAAACATCTTAATATTGTGAATATGAATTTATAATAAATGTTTTGATAACAATAATAATGAATTATTCAAATTACATTCCCATGCCTAGCAGTTATTCAAACAAAAATAACCCACAATTCAAACATGATCCTCCCCATTAGCCTCAATTATCAACCTAATAAAGCAACATTCAATCTTTTTTATTTAAAATTATCAATGAAGACTAAAATTGATTTTGCTTTGTTCAGTACATAGACTCATTCATATATTGGTCAACTCCAAAAGCTTTACAAGTGTATAGATTACAGGTAGTAATTCACTTCAATTTTACTCATTCATTATTTACTGACTACTTTTCATATACAACAAAGTGTGTTAGCTTCAGAAATGAAAAACATATCATACATAAAAGTTTCATAGCCAAGGAGCTTACTAAATAACTGGGAGATCTTTGCACTGTAGTAGTGACCCAAAATACAAATTGATAAAAGCGACACCATTAAATATTTAATAGGTGTTAAGAATTGCTGCTGATTCCTCTTCCCTGTTTCTTTGTGTAATTCCACTCATTGTTCTTATTTTTCCCCAAATAAAAAAGCTATCAATGATAACACTAGGTATACCAGAATATAGATTGACATATAGCAATTAACTGCCACCTGGAGGGGATAAGTAAAGTAAGTGTAAGCACAAAACATCAAGGTCTCTATTAAAGAAGATCCAGTTAGTGCTATTTTTGAAATGAAAAAAAAAATTACGAAGTATTGTCTGTGCTGTTATGTCCTCCAAAATGCATGTGTTGGAAATTAATCCCTAATACAACAGTATTGAAAGGTAGGATTCATCTTTAATATTTTAATTATTTATATGATAGGCTGAGTGACAGAGAGAGAATAAACAGATCTTCTACCCACTGGTTCTCTCAGTGAAAGGCCCTGGAGGCCTTTGCTGCTTTCCCAGGTTCATTACCAGGGAGCTGGATTGGAAGCAGGGTAGCTGGTACTCAAACTGGAAATCTCATATAGGCTTACCCTGCTGCAACACCATTCTGGCCCTAAAGGAGATGTGATATAATGAGAGGTGTTTTGATTATTTGGCCTCTGCTGTTGCTTTCAGACTGATGTGGCATGAATGAAAAGGACACCAGACTAAGATTCAGCCCTGATAAAACTCTGAGTATACTCAAATTTTAGGAAAGTAGAGGCCTGCTATCAGGCAAGGGCAGTGGGGGTCTAGTATTTGGTTCATCGATTAAAGCCAGCCTCTCAAATTCTCCAAATAAATGGAAAACTGCTTGATTTACCTGTTTATGTTTTTAATTTTTTTCTTGACAGGCAGAGTTAGACAGTGAGAGAGAGAGACGTAGAGAAAGGGCTTCCTTCCATTGCTTCACCTCCCTAATGGCTGCTACGGCTGGCACACTGCACCAATCTGAAGCCAGGAGCCAGGTGCTTCCTCCTGGTCTCCATGTGGGTGCAGGGCCCAAGCACTTGGGCCATCCTCCACTGCCTTCCCGGGCCACAGCAGAGAGCTGGACTGGAAGAGGAGTAACAGGGACAGAATCCAGTGCCCCAACCGGGACTAGAACCCGGGGTGCCTGTGCCACAGGCGGAGGATTAGCCAATTGAGCAGTGGCACCAGCCCTTACCTGTTTATAATTTAACAAATACTTTCAAATCTTTATCCAATTTTGGAAAGCCAATAATTTAAAATTTTGCTCTATATTTTATAGCTTCTCAAAAAGAATTGGCCCGTTTTTAAGGATGGCAATAATAATAATCCCTTACATAATGCAGTTAATTTCTCATATGAAAATACATATTTCTTAAGTATCAATTTTAGTTTGGGTGGCAGAGGGCATATAGAATGGCTCCGTAGAAAAAGATTAACATGCTATCTTGCTGTCCACTGAACTACATATTCACAATCTTGGCCATGAATGAACCAACATTCTTCTGTATTCCCTAATTTTAGGATGTTGGTTGTAGCTAAACTGCATGTGCAAACAAGTTAGCTAGGTATCACTGCTTTTCACTGAGGGACTGGAACATAAGTGTGGCCTAGTAGAAGGGATATATGTAACCAAACCCGAGTGAAAAGCTCAGGAATGGAGACTGTAAATCAACATCTTCCTTTTCAGATGTTTTCTTTCAGATGTTGTCACTTATGTTAACTTTCCTTTGTGAACTCATGATATGAATAATAACCATGACACTAACTTTTTGCTGTGTCATTTGAATCTTTCCATTAAATCAATAAAACTGGCATAGATCCTGAGAAATTTTGCCAGCAGTGATTAACATAGTTGCCTGGTGTGCGGAGGTTCCTCAGCTGTTTATTTTCTGCTAATAACTGAGGGAGATCCAGGCAAATTGTAATGTACTGATCCACTAAAAATGCAGATTTATTCTAAGACGTGAGAAAAAAAATTGATTATTGTGAAGATCACCGATGATGCCTGTACTAATTTCTAATCATTTGGTCTGTAGATAATACTTTTGACTGCTTCTCTAGGTTCCTAAGAGTAAGGCTGGGGAGGCCACCAAAATAGCTATAGATGCTGAATATCGCCAAATTGATGCAGCTTACCTGTACCAAAATGAAGTGGAAGTAGGTTTGGCCATCAGAAGCAAGATTGCAGACGGTACTGTGAAGAGAAAAGACATATTCTACACTTCAAAGGTATAGCATGCTTGATGTATTGGGGTGTAAATTAATAAAAAGTGATGTGTGTGAAGGATAATTACATAATTTTGTCAGTAGTTGTTGAGGAATTGTTCTTATTGGCACACTTTAACCATGCATCTTATTTTTATTACTTTTCACTTTTTTTAATTTAAGATTTAACAGTTTTGATATTTTGCCTTATTTGCTTTCATATATAGATACATATATATATATTTTTTAACAGGCAGAGTGGACAGTGAGAGAGAGAGACAGAGAGAAAGGTCTTCCTTTTCCGTTGGTTCACCCCACAATGACCGCTGCGGCTGTCACACTGCGGCAGGCGCACTGCGCTAATCTGAAGCCTGGAGCCAGGTCCTTCTCCTGGTCTCCCATGTGGGTGCACGGCCCAAGGACTTGGGCCATCCTCTACAGACTTCCCAGGCCACAGCAGAGAGCTGGACTGCAAGAGGAGCAACCAGGACAGAATCTGGCACCCTGACTGGGACTAGAACCCAGTGTGCTGATACATTAATACACACATATATTTTTTTTTCTCATGAAATTATCACAAAATGTGAAATTCATGGCAATGACCCCAGAGTAAGGAAATAAAGGTACGTTGTCCTCTCTGTCAAAAAAAATTACCTAAATGAAAGATCTCTGTAAGTGAGATCCCAGTGGAAAGAACAGGTCATCAAAGAAGGAGGTGCCTTTCTCTGAAGGGAGGAGAGAACGTCCACTTTGACTATGACATTGTCTAAATATGATCAGAGTTGGTGAACTCAAAAGGCATCCATAGCCTTGGAAACTCATGACTAGAGCCTAGGGTGATTACTGATGCCATAAACAAGAGTGTCAATTTGTAAAGTCAACAACAGGAGTCACTGTGCACTTACTCCTCATGAAGGATCTCTGTCCTCAATGTGCTGTACATTGAGACTTAATGCTATAACTAGTACTCAAACAGTATTTTTCACTTTGTGTTTCTATGTGGGTGCAAACTGTTGAAATATTTAGTTAATATATACTAAACGGATCTTCTGTGTATAAAGAGAATTGAAAATTAATCTTGGCCGGCGCCGCGGCTCACTAGGCTAATCCTCTGCCTTGCGGCGCCAGCACACCGGATTCTAGTCCCAGTCGGGGCTCGGATTCTGTTCCGGTTGCCCCTCTTCCAGTCCAGCTTTCTGCTGTGGCCAGGGAGTGCAGTGGAGGATGGCCCAAGTACTTGGGCCCTGCACCTGCATGGAGACCAGGAGAAGCACCTGGCTCCTGCCATTGGATCAGTGCGGTGCGCCGGCCACAGCGCGCTGGTCACGGCAGCCATTGGAGGGTGAATCAATGGCAAAGGAAGACCTTTCTCTCTGTCTCTCTCTCACTGTCCACTCTGCCTGTCCGAAAAAAAAAAAAAGAAAATGAATCTTGATGTGAATGGAAGGGGAGAGGGAACGGGAAAGGGGAGGGTTGCGAGTGGGAGGGAAGTTATGCAGGTGGGGAAAGCCATTGTAATTCATAAGCTGTACTTTGGAAATTTATATTCATTAAATAAAAGTTTAAAAAAAGGTATATTGTCCTGTGGATGGCAGTGAAGACAATGTTTTCACCATTTATGTACAAACATTTATGGCACTCACACATTTTTATGCTTTATCAATATATATTAACTTCTACAAATAAGAGAAAGATGTGGCATTTGTGGTTTTGTGACTGGCCTGTTGACTTTATATAATGATTTTCTGTTTCATCAATTTTGTTGCAGATGTCAGGGTTTCATTCTTTTTTTTTTCTTCTTTTTTTTTTAACTTTTATTTAATGAATATAAATTTCCAAAGTACGATTTATGGATTACAATGGCTTCCCCCCCATACTGTCCCTCCCACCCACAACCCTCCCCTTTCCCACTCCCTCTCCCCTTCCATTCACATCAAGATTCATTCTTTTTTTTTTTTTTTAATTTTATTTAAGGAATACAAATTTCATGCATTTAATATATACAGATTTGGGAACATGGTGATTCTCCCCCACCCCACCTCCTCCCCACTTATACTCCCACCTTTTCTTCTTTCTCCCTCTTCCTTTCCCATTCTTATTTTTTACAAAGGTCAGTTTTAAGTTAGTTTTATACTCGTAAGATTAACTGTAACTAAGTAGAGAGTTCACTATATGGTGTGAAGCAAAAAGAACACAGACAGGGCCGGCACCACAGCTCACTAGGCTAATCCCCTGACTGCAGCGTCAGTACCCTGGGTTCTATCCCGGTTAGGGCACTGGATTCTGTCTTGGTTGCTCCTCTTCCAGTCCAGCTCTCTGCTATGGCCCAGGAAGGCAGTGGAGGATGGCCCAAATCCTTGGGCCCTGCACCTGTATGGGAGACCAGGAGGAAGCACCTGGCTCCTGGCTTCGGATCAGCGCAGCACGCCGGCCATAGTGGCAATTGAGGCGTGAACCTATGAAAGGAAGCCCTTTCTCTCTGTCTCTCTCTCTCACTAACTCTGCCTGTCAAAAAAAAAAAAAAAAAAAAGAACACAAACAGGCAAGATAAACATTGTTCCATGACAGCCAAAACAAGAGCTGTTCAATATCATTGCATTTCTTTTTTTTTTAACTTTTATTTAATGAATATAAATTTCCAAAGTACAGCTTATGGAGTACAATGGCTCCCCAACCCATAAGTTCCCTCCCACCCAAAACCCTCCCCTTTCTCTCTCCCTCCCCCCTTCCATTCACATCAAGATTCATCTTCAATTCTCTTTATATACAGAAGATCCGTAGAGCATATATTAAGTAAAGATTTCAACAGTTTGCACCCACATAAAAACACAAAGTAAAATATACTGTTTGAGTACTAGTTATAGCCTTAAATCACAATGTACAGCACATTGAGGACAGAGATCCTTCATGAGGAGTAAGTACACAGTGACTCCTGTTGTTGACTTTACAAATTGACACTCTTGTTTATGGCATCAGTAATCACCCTAGGCTCTAGTCATGAGTTTCCAAGGCTATGGATGCCTTTTGAGTTCACCAACTCTGATCATATTTAGACAATGTCATAGTCAAAGTGGACGTTCTCTCCTCCCTTCAGAGAAAGGTACCTCCTTCTTTGATGACCTGTTCTTTCCACTGGGAGCTCACTCGCGGAGATCTTTCATTTAGTTTTTTTTTTTTTTTTTTGCAAGAGTGTATTGGCTTTCCATGCCTGTAATACTCTCATGGGCTTTTTAGCCAGATCTGCGTGCCTAAAGGGCTGATTCTGAGGCCAGAGTGCTGTTTAGGACATCTGCCATTCTATGGGTCTGCTGTGTATCTCACTTCCCATGATGGATTGTTTTCTCCCTTTTCTATTCTATCAGCTAGTATTTGCAGACACTAGTCTTGCTTATGTGCTCCCTCTGGCTCTTAGTCCTATCACTATGATCAATTGTGAACAGAAATTGATCACCGGGACTAGTGAGAAGGCATTGATACATGCCACCTTGATGGGATTGGATTAGAAACCCCTGGTATGTTTCTAACTCTACCGTTTGAGGTAAGTCAGCTTGAGCATGTCCCAAATTGCACATCTCTTCCCTCTCTTATTCCCACTCTATTTAACAGCAATCAATTTTCAGTTAAGTTTCAACACTTGAGAATAACTGTGTATTGATTACAGTATTCAACCAAAAGTATTAAGTAGAACAAACAAAAAAATACTAAGAAGGATAACATATTAAGTTGTTCATCAACAGTCAGGGCAAGGGCTGATCAAGTCACTGTTTCTCATAGTGTTCATTTCACTTCAACAGGTTTCCTTTTTGGTGTTCAGTTAATTGTCACCGATCAGGGAGAACATATGGTATTTGTCCCTTTGGGACTGGCTTATTTCCTAACAGGGATCACTTTTCAGTTAAAATTTAAACACCTAAGAATAATTGTGTGTTAATCACAGAGTTCAACCAGCAGTACTAGAACAAAACAAAGAAAAAATACTAAAATGGATAAATATTACATTGTACATCAACAGTCAGCACAAGAGCTGATCAAATCACTGTTTCTCATAGTGTCCATTTCACTTCAACCGGTTTCCCCTTTGGTGCTCAGTTAGTTGTCGCCTATCAGGGAGAACATATGATATTGGTCCCTTTGGACTGGCTTAATTCACTCAGCATGATGGTATCCTAATTCCTCCATCTTGTTGCAGATGACCGGATTTCATTATTTTTGACTGCTATATAGTATTCTATAGAGTACATGTCCCATAATTTCTTTATCCAGTCTACTGTTGATGGGCATTTGGGTTGGTTCCAGCTCTTAGCTATTGTGAATTGAGCTGCAATAAACATTAAGGTGCAGACAGCTTGTTTGTTTGCCAATTTCATTTCCTTTGGGTAAATTCCAAGGAGTGGGATGGCTGGGTTGAATGGTAGGTTTCTGAGGAATCTCCAGAATGACTTCCATAGTGGCTTGACCAGTTTGCATTCCCACCAACAGTGGGTTAGTGTCCCTTTTTCCCCACATCCTCTCCAGCATCTGTTGTTGGTAGATTTCTGAATGTGAGCCATTCTAACTGGGGTGAGGTGAAACCTCATTGTGGTTTTGATTTGCATTTCCCTAATTGCTAGTGATCTTGAACATTTTTTCGTGTGTCTCTTGGCCATTTGGATTTCCTCTTTTGAAAAATGTATATTGGCTGGCGCCACGGCTCACTAGGCTAATCCTCCGTCCTGCGGCGCAGGCACACCAGGTTCTAGTCCCAGTCAGGGTGTCGGATTCTGTCCTGGTTGCCCCTCTTCCAGGCCAGCTCTCTGCTGTGGCCAGGGAGTGCAGTGGAGGATGGCCCAAGTGCTTGGGCCCTGCACCCCGTGGGAGACCAGGAGAAGTACCAGGCTCCTGCCATTGGAATAGCGCGGTGTGCCGGCCGCACGCGCTGGCCGGGGCGGCCATTGAGGGTGAACCAATGGCAAAAGGAAGACCTTTCTATCTGTCTCTCTCTCTCACTGTCCACTCTGCCTGTCCAAAAAAATAAAAAATTAAAACAAAAAAAGAAAATGTCTATTGAGGTCCTTGACCCATCTCTTAAGTGGGTTGTTTGTTTTGATGTTGTGGAGTTTCTTGATTACTTTGTAGATTCTGGTTATCAACCCTTTATCTGTTGCATAGTTTGCAAATATTTTTTCCCATTCTGTCGGTTGCCTCTTCACTTTCCTGACTGTTTCTTCTGAAGTACAGAAACTTCTCAATTTGATGCAATCCCAAATGTTAATTTTGGCTTTGACTGCCTGTGCTTCTGGGGTATTTTCCAAGAAGTCTTTGCCAGTACCTATATCTTGCAGGTTTTTTCCAATGCTCTGTAGTAATTTGATGGTGTCGGGTCATAGATTTAAGTCTTTAATCCATCTTGAGTGAATTTTTGTGTAAGGTGAAAGGTAGGGGTCTTGCTTCATGATTCTGCACGTGGAAATCCAGTTTTCCCAGCAGCATTTATTGAAGAGACTGTCCTTACTCCAGGGATTGTTTTTGGATACTTGATCAAATATGAATTGGCTGTGGATGTTTGGATTGATTTCTGGAGTTTCAATTCTGTTCCATTGGTCTATCCATCTGTTTTTGTACCAGTACCATGCTGTTTTGATAACAACTGCCCTGTAGTATGTCCTGAAATCTGGTATTGTGATGCTTCCGGCTTTGTTTTTGTTGTACAGGATTGCTTTAGCTATTTGAGGTCTCTTGTGTTTCCATATGAATTTCAGCATCATTTTTTCCAGATCTGAGAAAAAGGTCTTCGGCATCTTGATTGGTTTTGCATTGAATCTGTAAGTTACTTTTGGGAGAATGGACATTTTGATGATATTGATTCTTCCAATCCATGAGCATGGAAGATTTTTCCATTTCTTGGTATCCTCTTCTATTTCTTTCTTTAAGGTTTTGTAATTTTCATCGTAGAGATCTTTAACGTCCTTGGTTGCGTTTATTCCAAGACATCTGATTGTTTTTGTAGCTATTGTGAATGGGATTGATCTTAGAAGTTCTTTCTCAGCCGTGGTATTGCCTGTGTATACAAAGGCTGTTGATTTTTGTGCATTGATTTTATATCCTGCTACTGTGCCAAACTCTTCTCTGAGTTCCATTAGTCTCTTAGTAGAGTTCTTTGGGTCCCCTAAATAAAGAATCATATCATCTGCAAAGAGGGATAGTTTGAGTTCTTCCTTCCCAATTCGTATCCCTTTAATTTCTTTTTCTTGCCTAATAGCTCTGGCTAGAACTTCCAGAACTATATTGAATAGCAGTGGTGAGAGTGGGCATCCCTGTCTGGTACCAGATCTCAGTGGAAATGCTTCCAACTTTTCCCCATTCAATAGGATGTTGGCTGTGGGTTTTTCATAGATTGCTTTGATTGTATTGAGGAATGTTCCTTCCATACCCAGTTTGCTTAGAGTTTTCATCATGAACGGGTGTTGTATTTTATCAAATGCTTTCTCGGCATCTATTGAGATAATCATATGGTTTTTCTTCTGCAGTCTGTTAATGCGGTATATCACATTGATTGTTTTCTGCACATTGAACCATCCCTGCATGCCAGGGATAAATCCCACTTGGTCTGGGTGGATGATCTTTCTGATGTGTTGTTGCATTCTATTGGCCAGAATTTTATTGAGGTTTTTTGCATCCATGTTCATCAGGGATATTGGTCTGTAATTTTCTTTCAATGCTGCATTTTTTTCCGGCTTAGGAATTAAGGTGATGCTGGCTTCATAGAAAGAATTTGGGAGGATTCCCTTTTTTTTCTGATTGTTCTGAATAGTTTGAGAATAATTGGAGTTAGTTCTTCTTTAAATGTCTGGTAGAATTCAGCAGTGAATCCATCTGGTCCTGGGCTTTTCTTTGCTGGGAGGGCCTTAATTACTGTTTCAATTTCTGCCTCAGTTATGGGTCTGTTTAGGTTTTCTATGTCTTCCTGGTTAAATTTAGGTAGGTTTCATGTGTCCAGGAATCTATCCATTTCTGATAGGTCTCCTGTTTGCTGGCATACAAGTCCTTGTAGTAATTTCTGATGATTCTTTTTATTTCTGTGGTGTCTGTTGTTACGTTTCCTTTTTCATCTCTGATTTTATTGATTTGGGTCTTTTCTATTCTTTTTTTAGTTAGTTGGGACAATGGGGTGTCAATTTTGTTTATTTTTTCAAAAAACCAGCTCCACGTTTGGCTGATTTTTTGTAATTTTTTTTTTTTTTTTGGATTCAATCCTGTTGATTTCTTCTCTGATTTTAATTATTTCTCTTCTCCTACTAGCCTCGGGTCTGGTTTGCTGCAGATTTTCTAGACCCTTGAGATGCATTGAAAGCTCATCTATTTGGTGCCTTTCCAATTTCTTGATGTAGGCACCTATTGATATAAACTTTCTTCATAACACTGCTTTTGCTGCGTCCCATAAGTTTTGGTATGTTGTGCTTTTATCCTCATTTACTTGCAGAAAATTTTTGATTTCTCTTTTGAATTCTTCTATGACCCAGTGTTCATTCAGGAGCATGTTGTTCAGTCTCCATGTGTTTGCATATGCTCTAGGGATTCCTGAGTTGCTAATTTCCAACTTCATTCCTTTATGGTCTGAGAAGCTGGATCATATGATTCTAATTCTTTTGAATTTGCTGAGACTTGATTTATGGCCTAGTATGTGGTCAATCCTAGAGAAGGTTCCATGTACTGCTGAGAAGAATGTAAATGCTTTCTGTGTAGGATGAAAAGTTCTGTAGATATGTGTTAGATCCATTTGGGCTATAGTGTTGTTTAAATCTACTGTCTCCTTGTTGATCTTCTGTCCTATTGATCTGTCTATTTCTGAGAGTGGGGTATAGAAGTCCCCCAGTACTATTGTGTTGGGGTCTAAGTCTCCCTTTAAGTCCCTTAACAAATCTTTTAAATAAACCGGTGCCCTGTAATTAGGTGCATATACATTGATAATCATTATATCTTCCTGTTGAAGTGATCCCTTAATCATTATATAGTGCCCCTCTTGTCTCTCCTAATAGTTTTTGTGGTAAAGTTTATGTTGTCCAATATTAAGATGGCTATGCACACTCTTTTTTCATTTCTGTTGGCATGGTATACTTTTTCCAGCCTTTCACTCTCAGTCTGTATGCACCTTTGTTGGAAAGATATGTTTCTTGTAAGCAGCAAATAGATGGGTTTTGTTCCTTTACCCAATCAGCCAATCGGTGTCTTTTAACTGGACAGTTCAGGCCATTAATGTTCAATGTGACTATTGATAAGTAGTAGCTTTGCCCTGCCATTTGCCAAGGATATTTTCTGATATATGTTTTGAACTTCCTGTGATCTTTTGGTGTGAGATTTGCTTCATTTACCTTCTTTCATATTGATGACCGTGTTTCTGTGTTTCTGTGTGTAACACATCTTTAAGCATCTTTTGCAGGGCTGGAAGAGTGGTGACAAATTCTTTCAATTTGTGTTTGTTGTGAAAGGTCTTTATTTCACCTTCATTCACAAATGAGAGCTTAGCAGGATATAATATTCTGGGCTGGCAGTTGTTCTCTCTTAGTACCTGGGCTATATCTCGCCATTCCCTCCTAGCTTGTAGGGTTTCTGATGAGAAGTCAGCTGTGAGTCTGATTGGAGTTCCTTTGAGAGTAATCTGCACATTTTAGGATCTTTTTTTATGTTTCACTGTGGTGAGTTTAATTACAACATGTCGTGGTGAGGATCTCTTTTGGTCATGTTTATTAGGGGTTCTATGAGCTTCCTGTACTAGGATGTCTCTGTCCTTCTCCAAACCTGGGAAATTTTCTGCTAATATCTCACTAAAAGGCCTTCTAATCCTTTCTCCCTCTCCATGCCTTCAGGGACTCCTAGAACCCGAATGTTGGGTTTTTTAATAGTATCCTGAAGATTCCCAATATTTTTTAGATTTCTAATTTCCTCTTCTTTTCTTTGGTTTGATTGTATATTTTCCTGTGCTCTGTCTTGTAAATCTGATATTCTCTCTTCCACTTCACCCATTCTGTTTTTAAGGCTCTCTAATATGTTTGTCATTTGATCTATTGAATTCTTCATTTCATTATGATTTCTCGTCACTTTCACAGTTTCATTTTCTACTAGTTGTTTCATTTCATTTTGATTCCTCCTTAATATTTCATTTTCACCAGAGAGATTTTCTCTCTTGTCCATTAAGGATTTCTGTAGTTCAAGAATTTGTTTTTGAGAACTTCTTAATGTTCTTATCAATTTTTTGAGATCTGCTTCTTGCATTTCTTCTATCTCATCATCTTCATAATCTTGAATTGGGGTGTCTATTTCATTTGGGGGCGTCATAGTGTCTTCCTTGCTCTTGTTTCCTCAGCTTTTGCGGTTTTTTTGGCATATTGGAGATATTCTTTGTTTCTTTCTCATTATACTGTGACTCTAGATTAAGAGGACTGTCTGCTTTTGATGGATCCTTAAAGACTGTGATGGGTGTGGTCAGAGAGCTCTGGTTCTACAGGGTTAAGGGTGTGCCAAAGGTGATTCACCCTGATTGTTCTCTTGCTCTCTCACTCTCTCTCTGTCTTTTTTTTTTTTTTTTGACTCAGTTGGGAAGTAATTCCACACAGCTGAGTGAAATTGAGAGTAGTTGATGTATGAAATCTGGCCCCTGTGTGTATTCGTTTGCTTACCAGAGTCAGGTTTTTCTGCTTGGCTAATGAGGAGCACCCGCTTTACATATACAAAATGAAGCTCACTGCTTTACTTACGTAAAATGGCACCTGCCCTTTGTCTTGCTCGGCTTTGTGAGGTGAGTGGAGAGAGAGGCTAAATGTCCGTGCCGGTTCCCCTTATTTATTAGATTTTTTTCTCTCCTCCAGCCATTCTGGTGAACTTTACCCAATAGGGTTTCAGGCCTCGTTCTCTGCAGGCTTTTTCTGCCTCTCCCCGCCAATGTCTGGGGTTACTGAGAGGTTTTTAGCTCACCTCCCCTTTCAGCGCTGGCGCTCAGACTCTGAGGCTCCGGCGGGTCCTGCAGCCCCGGCAGCTCCCGTGGCTTGGCTTCCACGCGTTAGGCAACCTTGCTCTCCCCGTAGGTCCTCCGAATCACAGCCACTAGATCCGGAAGAGTTTCCTATACAATTTTTCCCTGATCCTTTTCCTGAGGCTACCGTAACTCCACTTTTATTAAACTATCTTTTCCCGGATTGTCAGTGCGCGCCCTCACTATTCCGCCATCTTGGCTCTGCCCCCCCCCCAATATCATTGCATTTCAAGGTGCCTGTTTCACTCCTACAGTTTACTTTTTCTTTTTTATGACCAAGTTACATTTCATCATTTATATGCACCCATTTACTTTCTTCAGTCATCATTTGATAAGCATCTAGGTTGACTCTTATTTTTGTTGTTGTTAATTATACTGCTATAAACATGGGACTGTAGATACCTCTTTAATATACAGATGTCATTTTTTAAAATATAAATCCAGAAGTGAGACAGCTGGGTTATATGGTGGATCCATTTTTATTTTTTGAGAAATTTTCATATAGTTTATATCCTTCTTTAAGGTGACATGCTGTGTTTGTTTGTTGATTTGCATATATGTATCCATCCCCTCATACCTAGGATATACTATACTTGGTCATGATGGCTAATGATTTTGATGTGTTGTTCGATTCAATTTGCTGCTATACTTTAGAATATTTCTACAGCTCAGTTCATGAGGGATATAGGCCTACAGTTCTTTTCTTCAGTACTTTTCTCTGGTTTTGGAATTAAGGTAATGCTGTCCTCATAGAATGAGCTTAGAAGGATTACCTGACTTTCATTATTCTGAATAGTCTGAGAAGAATTGGTAGTAGTTCTTTTTAAAAGTTTGGTAGAATTCAGCAATTGAGACACCTGGTCCTGGACTTTGCTTTGTTGGGAGACTTTTTATACTGGTTAAACTTCACTCTTGGTTATTGATCTACTCAGGATTCCTGTCTTTGGGCATTAATTTTGGTGAATTCTGTGTCCAGTAGTAAGCTCTTTCCTCTAGATTTTCCAATTTCTTGCCTATAGTTTATAATCATTTCTAATGACTCTTTGTATTTCTGAGGTATCACATGTAATATCTTCTTTTTCTTTGATTTTATTGATTTGTATCTTCTTCCTTTTTTGGTTAGTCTCAATAATGGTATATCAGTTTTTAATTTTTTTCCCAGAAATAACTGTTCTTCATTTCATTGATCATTTTTATTGTTTTAAATTTCTGTTCTATTTATCTCTTCTCTAATTTTTAGTATTCCTTCCTCTCCACTAATTTTGGTTTTGTTTATTTTTTCCTTCTTTTGTTAGGTCTGCTAGGTGCATTGTTCACTTATTTGTTAGATACATTTCCATTTTTTTATGTAGGTACTTATTTTTGTAAGCATTCCTCTTAATACTGCTTTAGCTGTATGCCTTAGATTTCAATAGGCTGTGTATCCATCTTTCATTTTCAGTAGTGCCAAGGAAATTTTAATATACAGTGAAGGGTACAGGTTGTGGTGCAGCTGGTAAAGCCACAGATCGCAACATCAGCATCTCATGTGGGTGCCAGCGCATGTCCTACTTGCTCCAATTCTAATCCAGCTCCATTTTAATGACATGAGAAAAGCAGTGGATGATGGCCCAAGTGTTTGATTCCCTGCCACCCATGTGGGAGACCAAGATGAGGCTCCTGGCTTCAACCTGAAGCAGCCTTAGCTGTTGTGGCCATTTGGGTTTGAACAAAAGGATGGAAGATATATGATGTATGATGGACGTCTAGGTTGACACGCAACCAAGTTGTCCACAAACTGGTGACCTGATAAAGGGACTATAGCATATATAACACAATGGAATACTAATCAACCCTAAAACATGAAATCTGGACATTTGCAATAAAATGAATGGAAGTGGAGATTATTATGCTAAGTGAGTTAGCAAGTCTCAGAGAGGCAAACATGACAAGTTTTCTCTTATATGTGGAAGTTAGTATAGAGTATACAAATTATATGGCTGTTATGTCATTTGGTAATTATAAATAGTGCTTCATGGAATCATAACATATAAAAAATGCACCTTTCTTTCATGATGCTATTATTATTGTCACAAATCTCTCATGTTGTGGTATTGATATCTCTGTTTTCAAGAAAAATCAAATTAAATATGAAAATTAAAAAAATAAAATATACAAGATATGATTCTGATTTTTAAAATCTGTTGAAGGTTGTTTTATGTTCTCAAATAGTATTGTAGAGAATGTTCTATGTGCTGTTAAAAATAATGTATATTCTGCAGCTGTGGGATGGAATGTTCTATAGATTTCTAATAGTTCTACCTAAAGAGTACAGAACAGGTCTGCCTTTTATTTGTTGATTTACTGTCTATTTCATCTGTCTATTGATGTATGTTGTGTGTTAATGATCCCCAGTACTATTGTTTTGGAGCTTATGTATTTCTCTATATGGATGAAACTGGATGTCCTAGCTATAGGTGCATATATATCTGCAATAGTCATATCTTCTTGGTGAATAGATCACTTGATCATTCCACAATAGCCTTATTTGCTTTTTCTTTAGCAGTTTTTCCCCTTACAATCTATTTTGTCTGAAGTAAGTATAGCTTATTTGATTTTTCCATCTATATCTTTCTCCATCCTGCCAATTTCAGTTTGTGTGTCCTTGGTGGTGAAGTGTGTACCTTGTATTCAGCATTTGGTGGAGCACTGTTTTCTTATCCATTCAGTCAGGCTGTATCTTTTAATGGGAATTTTGTTAGCCATTTAAATTCAAGTTTATTATTGGCAAGTAATTACTTGATCTTGCCTATTTTCCATAAAAATTCAGTTTGTTTTGAATATCCATTGTTCTTTCACTAGTATATTTGATAACTTCACTCTGTTTTATGATGATGATTGTCTTTCTCTGTTCTATATATACTGCATTCTTAAGTATCATTTGTAATGCTTACTGAATAGTGATAAATTATTTAATGACTTCTTGTCTTGGAGGGTCATTATTTCGTCTTTATTTATGAATGAGTGCTTCTATGGGTAAAGTATTGTGGGTTGGCAATTTTTCTTTCAGTACTTGGACTGTATCTCTTCATTCTCTACTGTCCTGTGGAGTTCCTGTTGAGTAATTTGTCAACTTGTAAAATTTATTTCAAAAGCTATTGTAATCCATAAGCTGTACTTTGGAAATTTATATTCATTAAATAAAAATTTTTAAAAAAGCTAATACTGCTGTTCTCTTATCATTTTTAGAATCTTCTCTTTATGTTTTCTTTTTCAAAGTTTGACTAAAATGTGCCATGGTGAGACTGCTTTCTGGTCCTGCCTATTTGGGATTCTATGAAGTTTCTATATTTGGGTGTGCATACTTTTCTCTAAATAAGGAAGTTTCTGCCTATTATTTCATTGTGTAGATTCTGTTAGCAGTTAATTTTTGCCTTACTCCATGACTTTCCAAAACTCCTGCCTCAAGTATATTAATGGTATCCCAGTGATCTAAGACATTATTGTCATTAATTTTAATTATTTTCTTTGGTCTGAGATATTTGAAAAGACCTGTCTTCTAGATCATTTGTCTTTCCTCCTTCTCTCATATCTGCTGTTAAAGTTTTTTTTTTTTTTTTTTTTTTTTTTTTTTTTTTTATTTAATGAATATAAATTTCCAAAGTACGTCTCATGGGTTACAATGGCTTTCCCCCACATACCGTCCCTCCCACCCACCACCCTCCCCTTTCCCACTCATTCTCCCCTTCCATTCACATCAAGATTCATTTTCGATTATCTTAGTATACAGAAGATCAGCTTAGTATACCTTAAGTAAGGATTTC
Organism: Oryctolagus cuniculus; assembly: GCF_051225735.1. NCBI lineage: Eukaryota > Metazoa > Chordata > Mammalia > Lagomorpha > Leporidae > Oryctolagus > Oryctolagus cuniculus. The sequence goes on along the minus strand of NC_142879.1, from coordinate 79,023,357 downwards.
AACAGTTTGTTCCCACACAGAAACATAAAGTGAAAAATAATAGATGATTTTTTTTTAAATGATGATGAAATCAGATCAGACCTATTGTCATGTTTAATCCCAGTGAGAGTCAAGTTGGGAATTGATAGTTTCTTTTTTTTTTTTTTTTTTTTAACAGAAGATCAGTTTAGTGTACATTAAGTAAAGATTTCAACAGTTTGCACCCCCATAGAAACACAAAGTGAAATATACTGTTTGAGTACTCGTTATAGCATTAAGCCTCAGTGTACAGCACATTAAGGACAGAGATCCTACATGAGGAGTAAGTGCACAGTGACTCCTGTTGTTGACTTTACACATTGACACTCCTGTTTATGGCATCAGTAATCTCCCTATGCACCAGTCATGAGTTTCCAAGGCTATGGAAGCCCCTTGAGTTCTCCGACTCTTATCTTGTTTAGACAAGGTCATAGTCAAAGTGGAGGTTCTCTCCTCCCTTCAGAGAAAGGCACCTCCCTCTTTGAAGACCTGTTCTTTCCACTGGGATCTCACTCACAGAGATCTTTTTGCCAGAGTGTCTTGGCTTTCCATGCCTGAAATACTCTCATGGGCTTTTCAGCCAGATCCGAGTGCCTTTAGGGCTGATTCTGAGGCCAGAGTGCTATTTAGGACATCCGCCATTCTATGAGTCTGCTGAGTATCTCACTTCCCATGTTGGATCACTCTCCCCTTTATTTATTCTATCGGTTAGTGTTAGCAGATACTAGACTTGTTTATGTGCTCCCTTTGACTCTTAGTCCTTTCATTATGATCAATTGTGAACTGAAATTGATCACTTGGACTAGTGATAACCCTACCGTTCGACCCAGCCATCCCACTCCTTGGAATTTACCCAAAGGAGTTTAAATTGATAAAGAAAAAAGCGGTCTGCACCCTAATGTTTATTGCAGCACAATTCACAATAGCCAAGACCTGGAACCAACCTAAATGCCCATCAATGGTAGACTGGATAAAGAAATTATGGGATATGTATTCTTTAGAATACTATACCGCAGTAAGAAACAACGAAATCCAGTCATTTGCAACAAAATGGAGGAATCTGGAACACATCATGCTGAGTGAAGTAAGCCAGTCCCAAAGGGACAAATACCATATGTTCTCCCTGATCGGTGACAACTGACTGAACACCAAAAAGGAAACCTCCTGAAGTGAAATGGACACTATGAGAAATGGTGACTTGATCAGCATAGCCCTGACTGCTAATGGACAACTTAATACATTATCCCTCATAGTATTTTTTTTTGTCTGTTCTACTTAATATGACTGGTTTAATTCTGTAATTATCACACAGTTATTCTTAAGTGTTGAAAATTAACTGAAATGTGATCCCTGTTAAACATAAAAGTGGGAATAAGAGAGGGAAGAGATGTATAATTTGGGGCATGCTCGGGCTGACTTGCCCCAATTGGTAGAGTTGGAAACATACTAGGGGATTCCAATTCAATCCCATCAAGGTGGCATGTGCCAATGCTGTTAAAGTTTTCAACTGAAATATTATTTGCTGTATTGAAGTCTTCATTTCTAAAAATTTTTGTTTTTTTCCAATACCTCTAGGTCTTCCCTTTCTAAATTCTGTCAAATATAAACTATTGTCATTGTAATTACCTGATAAAGTCTATATCTCTCGTGTAATATTCACCTTGGATTAGAATATTTGTTAGTAATATCCAAAAATGACAGAGTTCTTACAGATAGATCAGGACACAGGAAACCCGAAAAGAAGGCATCATGGTGCTTCCATGTTCATTACATTTTAACCAGTAAAAATAACCTTAATATTAATTAAAGGAACTCAAGTATTTTAACTAATGTATTCATTGTGGTACTACTTCTGCTGTTTAAACCCTGCAGCTTTGGTCAACTTTCCATCGACCAGAGATGGTACGACCAAGCTTGGAAAAGTCACTAAAAAACCTTCAACTGGACTATGTTGATCTCTATATTATTCATTTCCCAGTATCTATGAAGGTAGGCAGTTCATATCAAATTTATTTCATTGTAGTAGTCAGAATGGCTATCATTATCATGGATGAGTGAACAATACTGATAAATTTACAGAATGATAATTTACATAACTTATAGAAACTGCTCACGGTAGTTAAAGCTACATCGTTTATTGGATTAAATAAATGGGAAGCTCAAGTCATGCTCATTTATGTTTGATAGCTTCACTGCATCTTCTAATACCAAAATCATTATTGAATAGAAACTTGATCCATGTTCTGTGGTACTAGTGCCTGCTGTTGGGTGAACACATTTTCAGGAAAATAAAGAGCGCTGAATGTTTTGCCTGGGTCAATACTAGAGTCCATAATCGGTGGAGATCAAGGTCACCTAACAACTGATCTTCACAATGAAATGGATATTTGTTTGGAGTAAAGAACAGAAGAACACGAAGTAATATAAATACACAGGGCCCTATTATGCACTGGAAAAATACTAAATATTAATACACATAATAGCAGTTAGAGGGGGAGTGTAGCCTCATGACATTATCCACTAGTCCATATGCAGTGCACATTGCATCTGTTGTGGAGCAACACTAAATACAATGGATGTATTGCTGTCGTCTGGGTAGCTGAATACGGTGGTATAGTGAAATAACTGCTTCTTTTCTAGCCTGGGGAAGAGATTATCCCAACTGATGAAAATAGAAAAGTCATGTTAGACATGATGGATCTCTGTGCCACTTGGGAGGTGAGTACTTGGAGGAATGAGTACAGAGGAAGCAGGGAAAGGGAAAACCGGGTCACAATTAATCTTAAACGAATGAGATATTCATTCATGGATGCACAAAGGATAATGTACTAAAGCGTGGGGTAGGAAGACAATACTGGGGAGAAACAGAAAGGTAAAGAATTAGTGGAATTCAAAGCAGGCTTCTTTTTCTGTGTATGTACAATACTTCCTCTGGTTTCCTAAGAAGGACACAAAATTCTTTGTCTTGTTGTCAGTGTCTTTCCCTATGCTCTTTATTAGTTTTTCTCTTTGGTGTCTGTCAGTGCCCCTTACCTTCATTATAATCAGGATAATGTTCCTCTTAACTGTGTTAAATGCCTTTGTATTATTCTACCCAGCTGTGAAAATATTTCTTCACTATCGTTCCTCCCAGGCCATGGAAAAGTGCAAGGATGAAGGATTGGCCAAGTCCATCGGGGTGTCCAACTTCAACCGCAGGCAGTTGGAGATGATTCTGAACAAGCCAGGGCTCAAGTACAAGCCTGTCTGCAACCAGGTGACATTCTCTTCTTCTTGCTTTTCATTCCCTGCTCCCTGTGCTTCTGGTAGTTGTCCATCTGTTTGCCACTTCTGTCAACGTATTGTGTGAAACAGAAGATTCTGCAGGCCGAGCCTCTGTAAGCAAGGGAAGGAAGTGCCCTCAATTGTTTCTGTGCCTGTCCTTGTCTTAGTGAAATGGCAAGGAGATGTTAAGCTGAAATATGTGTAAGAATATGGAGCAGGTGTGAGAGTGGTAACAATGATCAAGAAAGGCAGCAGCCAATAATGAATCCTCAGTGGGAAGATTAATTCTTCCCAGATCAATGATCTGGAGGATGACCAGATGCATTGACTGCTGAAGATGATGTTGAAGGAACTCTATATAGGAAAGAACTCCAAGAAGATATCTGATCGGTAGTAAATAAAGACATAATAAATGTCAAATAGGCGGTGAAGGTTTGTTTGGTGTTGAAAGACCTGAACCCTTCCAGTTGGTATCTTTTCTTTCAGGTTTTTTGAACAGAGACTTAGAAACAGGAAAAAAAATAACTGAAGATAATCTGGGGAAGAAGGTGGCAGTTAGGTGTTGATGGTGATAGTATTGTGGATTACATCAGTGCTCTGAAAATTTCAGCAATACTTAAGTGATCTTATCCCTGAGCACATTTTAGTCTGCATTGCCTCACTTTTTTGCCACCAAATCAGCTGTTTAACCACATCTATTCTGTGCCTGGTTCCATGATCTAACTTTGTATGTAACAACCTACAATCACACATAAAGACCTTTCAATGAAAAATCTGGCATATAATTCATATATTGATGAAACACTGATTCTCAACAAAAATATTGTAAAATTAATATGGCTTTCAATATGAATTTTACTCCAAATCAATTTTTTGACAGATAGGGTTAGACAGTGAGAGAGAGACAGAGAGAAATGTCTTCCTTCCATTGGTTCACTCCTCAAATGGCCACTACGGCCAGAGCTACGCCGATCCGAAGCCAGGTGCCAGGTGCTTCCTCCTGGTCTCCCATGCGGGTGCAGGGGCCCAAGCACTTGGGCCATCCTCCACTGCTTTCCCCGGGACACAGCAGAGAGCTGGCCTGGAAGAGGAGCAACCGGGACTAGAACCTGGCACCCATATGTGATGCTGGCGCTGCAGGCTGAGGATTAACCGTGAGCCACGGTGCCAGACCCAACTCCAAAATTTTTTATTTGAAATTTAAAACATTCAGGATATTTGATAATACAGATATTCCATATTTATCTCCCAAACCCACAATTGAAGATATTTTTTATGTGTCTAATGTTAATAGGCATATAGCAATATGTCTTAATACATATCTACAACATTTTGCTGATCCTCTTGATACTATTTGCTGAAAAGGGCTATTCATCCAACACAGACCTCAGAAAATATCTCCTTGGATAGAAGACACCATACCACATAGATATAGTTTCACAATTGGGCCTAAATTAGTTTTCAATTTCTTCTTCATATAATTTAACATTTTCCATACTGTAACTTTTCTTTGTTGTCCACAAATGTCTTTCTATAGTGCAGTAAATTTATAGTTCACAAATAGAATTTGTTAGGTTTGTCATGCTTGTTTTTTCCTAGAATGGTCAGCAATCTTTTCTTCCTGTAATATCTAGACAGATTTTGGCAGATGTTCTGTTTTTTCTCAGATTGTTGACTTATAGTAATATTTCTTTATTTTAACTTTCCATAAATGAGACGTTAGATTTGAATGCTTTAAGATTTCTTTCTTATTTTTTGAAAAACATTTCATTGCAATTAACAGTAGTCAATTAGGTGATAATACTCAACAAAGAATGAAATATTCCTTAACCGATTTTTACACAATGGATAAGTAGCCATTGATGACTTTTGTCTTAACTGATGATTGCACTGCTGTTTGTAAATAATTAATTGCATTTAAAGTACACTTTTTGCTTTTGTTACTTGACATTTGCACCTTAAATCAGTATAAACCATAATTATTCCTGTAAGATAGGAGAAACATTAATACTTTCCCTTTAATTAGAAAGAAGTTAATGTTATAATCACTGTCACTAGGGGCAAATTTTTATATTCCCTCTTCCATTTTTATATATTGATAACTATGGAACCATGGATTTTCATGTACTCTATGTTAGAATTATTTTTACTCATTATACTTTGGATGCTGAAATCTATCAATACAATTCCTACCATATAGATATGTTAGTCCATCGGAGATGCCCTAATGAGGCTTTTAAAAATGCTTGCTTTGTGGCATATTCAGTGCCAAAGATCAAAGAATGATAACCTTGTCCCAGAAGTGTTGATTGTCTGCTTAACACAGAAACAATTATTTAGCCACCCAAGAACTGAGCATGTATGTACTTCTTTTCAGGAATTCATATTTTCATATTTCCACAAAATATTAAATATTAAATTATTTCCAAAAAATATTAAATTATTTGCTTTAAAAATTCTTACTTGGGGGCCAGCGTTGTGCTGGATACTGAGCCTAAGCTTGTGACACCTGAATCCCATATTAGAGTTATATTCCCAGGGGCTCCATTTCCAATCCAGCTTCTTGCTAATGTGTCTGGAAATGTACTAGATGACTGTAGAACTTGGGCCTTCCCCCCACATATAGGTTCTAGGCTCCAGGCTTCAGCTTGGCCCAGCCCTGAATGTAGTGATCGCTGTTGGACGTGAGCTAGCAGTTGGAAGGTCTCAACTTCAGTCTCTCTCTCTCTCACACACACGCACTCTCTCTCTCTCTACCTTTCTAATAAAAGATGAATATTAAAAATAAAATTTAAAATTTATATTTATAGATATGTCCAGTCTAAATATCATGTTACATTGTTTAGTTCAACTACATTTACTTTAAAATTTTCTTTAAAATTAATATTAACCTTTTATATAGTCATACTTTTCAATCTGTGTATCCACAGGTGGAATGTCATTCCTATCTCAACCAGAGAAAACTGCTGGAATTCTGCAAGTCAAAAGACATTGTTCTGGTTGCCTACAGTGATCTGGGATCACATAGAGACCCTAAATGGTAAGAGAAAAACAGGCAAGTTTATTTAAAATATCATTGTTGATGAAATATTACTAGTTTTGCAGAGTTATCTATCAACTGGCTCAGGGGGGTGGCATAATTTGCATTTCAAGCAGGGTCAGATGATATTATTTTGGTGGCCCAAGAACCGCTTTTGAGCAACACTTGTTCAGAATGGGTCTGCTAATCTGTTTTTGGACGCCTCTGACAGTCTGAAACTTAACCTCAGAAGTTAGCTTTTCTACCTCTCCTTCCAGGGTGGACCAGAGTGCTCCAGTTCTCTTGGAAGATCCAGTCGTTTGTGACTTGGCAAAAAAGCACAAGCGAACTCCAGCCCAGATTGCCCTCCGCTACCAGCTGCAGCGTGGGCTTGTGGTCCTGGCCAAGAGTTTCACTGAGAAGCGGATCAAATGAACATGCAGGTGATGGACATGTGGGGCTGTAGGCACCATGGATCCTACACAGTATCTTTCACTGTGTACTTCTTAGCAAGATGTCAAGACATCTTTAGGCCAAGTCTATTTCTCTGGTTTTGATGATGCATTTGAGATTTGTATATATTTCTGACACATCAGGGCTAAATAGAATTAATGGTGAAACAGAAAGCAGAGAATAGTGTTGCAGCATTAAAGATAGTATACTCTGCAGTCAATCGCAAAGGGGCATCTTGTTTTCCTTTTCTGAAATTAGGGCACCAGACTATGTATTTTTGGTTGTTAATTTATGATTATTTTATTTTTAATTTCTCAGAATTCATATAGTTTAATACCTATATATTATTAGTTAGGTTTTCCTGTCTTGTAAAGCAGGTATTTAAGTCTTTGTTTAAACAGATCATGTTTCTGTTTTCATTAAGAGACTCTTTTTTTTTTAACTTTTATTTAATGAATATAAATTTCCAAAGTACGACATATGGATTACAATGGCTTCCCCCCCATAACGTCCCTCCCACCCGCAACCCTCCCCTCTCCCACTCCCTCTCCCCTTCCATTCACAGAGATCCTTCATGAGGAGGACCTTGTCTAAGCAAGATAAGAGTCGGAGTACTCAGAGGGCTTCCATAGCCTTGGAAACTCATGACTGGAGCATAGGGAGATTACTGATGCCATAGACAGGAGTGTCAATTGGTAAAGTCAACAACAGGAGTCACTGTGCACTTACTCCTCATGTAGGATCTCTGTCCTTAATGTGCTGTGCATTGAGATTTAATGCTATAACGAGTACTCAAACAATATATTTCACTTTGTGTTTCTATGGGGGTGAAAACTGTTGAAATCTTTACTTAATGCATACTAAACTGATCCTCTGTAAAAAAAAAAAAAAAAAAAAAGAAAAGAAATTATCAACTCCCAACTTGACTCTCACTGGGATTAAACATGACAATAGGTCTGATCTGATTTCATCATCATTTAAAAAAATCATCTATTATTTTTCACTTTATGTTTCTGTGTGGGAGCGAACTGTTGAAATCCTTACTTAATTTATACAAAGCTGATCTTCTGTATATTAAGATAATCGAAAATGAATCTTGATGTGAATGGAAGGGGAGAGGGAGTGGGAAAGGGGAGGGTTGTGGGTGGGAGGGACGGTATGGGGGGGAAGCCATTGTAATCCATAAATTATCAGATATTTCAAAGCTTGCTATAAATTCTTCTGTATCTTGCAAGCACATGGCCCAGTCATTTTTAAATAATGTCAGCTTTGTTTTCCCACTACTATCCTCTATCTATAGGATTGTACAGTATCAATAATCTAGTAATGAATATTTTATTTTTGTCACTATTTTTTCATTCCCTTTTAATTTCTATTGTTTGTCATACTTTATAGTTTCATTTTAATGTAATATTAATAAGAAGAGGAAAGATGTTAGGTCAGTGTTTTTTATTACTGTTTTTGTGAAGTCTTGAAGTGCTGAGAAGCATTCCAGGATTTTTCAGATTATCAGTATAAAAATAATAATAATTTCTGCTCTCTAATAGTTTTTTCAGTTTCAATTGTCTTCAGAGGACATGAACGTTCTAGATGGTCTGAACAGAAATCTTCGCTATGCTGATGCTGAATTGTAAGTTTTTTGGTAAAGGCATTCCCTACATTTATTTCCTGAAGAGGCATGTAGGATGGGTATTAGCCTCTATTCTCCAACTATCTGTAAGCATGAACTCTGGGGAACCCCCGTGTTGCCTAATTAAATGTTTGCAAAATGATGACTACTTCCTCTTTCCACAAACCTTCTCAATTCTTACCAGATTGAAGGTATATCCAACAAATCTGTGGTCATAGGCAGAAATCTTTTTACTTAGCATGTTGGTTTATTTCATAAGTCAAGAAGAATATTTTCCTTCCAAGAATTTACAAACTAAAATTTGAGTGGACCATAATGTGCAAATCAAATCCTGACTTTTGTAAATGACTGATTTATTTTTGGTATATTTTCTAAACAACATTGTCTTGAAACCTTGAGAATTTGGAAAACTTTAGCTTATAATGTTCATCATGTGAATTGCCTTCTTATTTCTTTTTTTTTTAAAGATTTATTTATTTATTTAAGAGGTAGTATTACAGAGAAGGTCTTCCACCCACTGGTTCACTTCCCAAAAGGCTGCAAGCTGTGCTGATTCGAAGGTGGATTGGAAGAGGAGTAGCTGGGACTAAAAACCGGCACCCATATGGGCTGCTGACAATGCAGGTGGAGGTTCCATCTACTATGCCACAGCATCAATCCCATGACTTGACTTTTATTTATGGTAGTGGAGTATTTCTTTAAAATTGCTTATTTAAGTACCTAAAAGTGAGAGGAAGAAGTTGCATCTGCATTTTAAAGGAAATGAATACTATTTTCAGAGGTCTTGAAAGTTTATTTATGAGCATATTTTCTTGGGGAAAGAAGATAGATAAATGGATATTATCATAATGTGAAATTTATTTGGTGAATTTTGATACACAATCATTAATAAAGAAATCATAAGGAAAACTAACCCAATGGCACTCTTTTTTTTTTCTTTTCTTTTTTTTTTTTTTTTTTTTTTTTGGACAGGCAGAGTTAGACAGTGAGAGAGAGAGAGACAGAGAAAAAGGTCTTCCTTTTTCCAGTAGTTCACCCTCCAAGTGGCTGCTATGGACTGAACGTTGAGGCCAGTGCGCTGCGCCAATTCGAAGCCAGGAGCCAGGTGCTTCCTCCTGGTCTCCCATGCAGGTGCAGGGCCCAAGGACCTGGGCCATCTTCCACTGCCTTCCCGGGCTACAGTAGAGAGCCAGACTGTAAGAGGAGCATCCAGGACAGAATCCAGGGCCCTGACTGGAACTAGAACCTGAGGTGCCAGGGCCGCAGCTGGAGGATTAGCCTAGTGAGCCGCAGCGCCGGCCCCCAGTGGCACTCTTATGGCTTTGGGTATCCTAAGACAAATATCCAATGGTCCACAAGTATTTACACTGTTCATTATAAATATCACTTCAGAAATAGATCAAAACATACTTTACTTTAGACAATACTTTGTTTGCAGAAATATTTTGGTAACACTCCTAGTCTGTAAATTATAGATATCTTACTAATAATAAGTATGAAAGTGATCTCTGTTAAATGTAAGAGTGGGAATAAGAGAGGGAGGGGATGTACAATTTGGGACATGCTTAAGCTGACTAGCCCCAAGTGGTGGAGTTAGAAAGGTGCCAGGGGATTCCAATACAATCCCATCAAGGTGGCATGTACCAATACCACCTCACTAGTCCAAGCAATCAATTTCAGTTCACAATAGACCATGATGATAAGTCTAAGAGTCAAAGGGATCACATAAACAAGACTAGTGTCTGCTAATACTAACTGATAGAATTAAAAAGGGAGAGAACGATCCAACATGGGAAGCAAGATATACAGTAGACTCATAGAATGGCAGATGTCCTAAACAGCACTCTGGCCTCAGAATCAGCCCTTAAGGCATGCAAATCTGGCTGAAAAGCCCATGAGAGTATTTTAGACATGCAAAGCCAAGACACACTGTAAGAAAAAAAAAAAAAAAGAAGACCTAAATGGAAGATCTCTGCGAGTGAGATCCCAGTGGAAAGAACAGGGTCATCAAAGAAGGAGGTACCTGTCTCTGAAGGGAGGAGAGAACTTCCACTTTGACTTTGGCCTTGTCGAAATAAGATCTAAGTCAGTGAGCTCAGGGGGCTTCCATGGCTTGGCAACTCATGACTAGAGCCTTGGGAGATTGGTGATGCCTTAAACAAGAGTGTCAACTTGTTAAGTCAACAACAGGAGTCACTGTGCACTTACTCCTCATGTAGGATCTCTGTCCTTAATGTTTAGTTCAAAGTGAATTAATGATATGACTAGTGTTCAAACAGTATTTGGCAATTTGTGTTCTGTGTGGGGAGCACACAGAATATATAAAGATATTCGAAAATGAATCTTGATGTGAATGGAATGGGAAAGGGAGTGGGAGATGGGAGGGTTGTGGGTGGGTGGGAAGTTATGGGGGGGGAAAGGCCATTGTAATCCATAAGCTGTACTTTGGAAATTTCTATCTACTAAATAAAAGTTTAACAAAAAAAGTAATATATACCTAACACATACGTGCTATTATTAAAAGAAGTACAAAATAAGTCAACTTGGGACTTACATAGGCAGAAATACTTCACCCTCCCTGTGGAATTTCCCCTGAGATACTTGCAACTTAATGATTTAGTAGTTTGAAATCTCTCCCTTCCTTTTCACTACGTTTGCTAAGGATCCAAACACTGCATTTCTCTTGAGGGAGTTTGGCCTTAAAAAGTCAATAGAAACACTTTGTTATGATTTTCTGAAGTATGGTGACCATGATGCAGAGAGTGAAATCTTAAAGTTAGATTGAAAGTGAAAGAGTCAAAAGCATACAAGGGGAGACAAAGTATATCCAATATATATCTTTTTTTTTTCAACCTGTATATGTGATTATCTCTGCTGTGGCCAGGGAGTGCAGTGGAGGATGGCCCAGGTGCTTGGGCCCTGCACCCCATGGGAGACCAGGAAAAGCACCTGGCTCCTGGCTCCTGCCATCGGATCAGCGCGGTGCGCCGGCCGCAGCGCGCCGGCCGCGGCGGCCATTGGAGGGTGAACCAACGGCAAAAGGAAGACCTTTCTCTCTGTCTCTCTCTCTCACTGTCCACTCTGCATGTCAAAAAAAAAAAAAAAAAAGAAAGAAAAAAGAAAAAGAAAACTTTTATTTAATAAATATAAATTTTGAAATACAATTTTTGGATTATAACAGTTTTCCCCCATAAACTCCTTCCCACATGCAAACCATCCCGTCTCCTACTCCCTCTCCCATCCCATTCACATGAAGATTCATTTTCAATTATCTTTATATACAGAAGATCAACATAGTATATACTAAGTAAAGATTTCAACAGACTGCACCCACACAGACACACAAAGTATAAAGTACTGTCTGAAGACTAGTTGCACCATTAATTCTCATAGTACAACACATTAAGGGATAAGATCCTACATGGGGAGTAAGTGCACAGTGACTCCTGTTATTGATTTAACAATTGACACTCTTATTTATGATATCAGTGATCACCCGAGCTCAAGTCATGAGCTAACAAGACTATGGAAGCCTCTTGAGTTCACAAACTACGACCTTATTTAGACAAGGCTGTAATCAAAGTGCAAGTTCTCTCCTCCCTTGAAGAAAGTTACCTCCTTCTTTGATGGCCTGTTCTACTGGGATCTCACTCGCAGAGCTCTTTCATTTAGATCATTTTTTGCCACAGTTTCTTGGTTTCCATGCCTGAAAAACTCTCATGGGCGTTTTAGCCAATTCGGAATGCATTAAGTCCTGATTCTGAGGTCAGAGTGCTATTCCAATAATATATCTTTACTCTCCTTTTGAGCTCTAGCCTTATAGAATTTAAGCAAAAATACACTATAAACAAGAATAACAAGAAATATGCCTTCCTGCTATCTTTGGGTTTTTAAATTTATGATGGAAATAATTGTGATGTGGCCAGCACTGTGATATAGTAGGTTAGGTGTCACTGGCATGCCATATGGACACCGGTTCAAGTCCTGGTAGCTCTACTTTCAATCCATCCCCCCTGATAGTCTGGGAAAGCAGGAAAAGTTGGCTCAATTGCCAGGGCTAAACACACTGCATCACAGGGCTGGCCTCAATGCTCATATTTTTGAAAATCTGTGAAAAGCTCACATACAACAAGACAGCACATCTGAGATTTGTGACTAACAGGAGCAGTTAAGGCTGTCATATTCAAGTACAAAAAATTAGCGTTCTATTACCAAATCTATGCAAGACAACTAGTTAAAAGTTGAAGTCATGAAAATTATTAGAATCCCACCAGAGACATAAAAGTATCATAATTTAGGCAACAGCACATTGAAGTGCAGGAAAGACTGGGAAAATTTGCATATTATAGATTATATGATCATTCTCTAAACTGGGTGATGAGAGATTCTAAGTGAGAGATTTGGCTTTGACTGAAGACATTTTTAATATTTTTAATATTTTTTAATTTGTTTTGAATTTATTAAAAGGAACACAGGAAAAAAAGTGACATATACACAGAGATCTAGAGAGAGATATATCTTGTATGTGCTTGTTCATACCATGAATCCTTGCAACAGAGGTTGGTCAGGATGACCCAGGAGCTTAGAAGTCAATCTGGGTCTTCCACATAGGTGTCTGGGAACCAAGTACTTGAACTATGATCTGCTGTCCCTTAGGGTTCACATAAGCAGGAAGCTGGGTTAGAAATGCATGCGCCTGGACTAGAATCAGGTCCTCAATATGAGATGTGGGCACCCCAGGAGATGTCTTAGCTGCTGAGTCAAAAGCCTACTACTGAAACAGGGTTTAGGGTTTGAGTGCATGCTTGAAAATTCCATTCCATGCAGATTGTCAAGGGAGAGCTTTGCTCTGTTTAGAAGGAAACATCTTTGTAATACGCAACAACAATAAACATAATTCTACAAGACTACAAAACACAGGAAATTTTAAAGTTGAGGATGCAAATTTGAAAATGATCTCTTTAGTCATTTTCCTAATTCTAATTGTGTTTATGTGTGTTTATGTGCATGTGTGTGTGTGTGTGTGTGTGTGTACGCGGTGTTAGATATCCAATTGAATGTTTAAGTAATATGATATTTATGGAAAAATTAAGAGAATCAAAACAAAAGGAGAGGGGCTGGCACTGTGGTATAGTAGGCCAAGGCTCCACTTGTCAGCGCAGGCATCACATATGAATGCCAGCTTGTGTCCCTTCTGCTCCTCTTCTGATCCAGCTTCCTGCTTATGACCTAGGAAAGCAGAAGATCCTGAGGACTTGGGCCACTGCAACCACATGGCAAACAAGGAAGAAGCACCTGGCTCCTGGCTTTAGATTGCCAGCTCTGGTCATTGAGGTCATTTGGGGAGTGAACCAGATGATGGAAGACCTCTCTCTTCCTCTCCCTTCGTTCTTTTGTAACTCTGCCTCTCAAATAAACAAATTAAATCTTTTTTAAAAAAGGAGAACACATATCCAGAATTTTCTAGTGTAATCAATAGCCTGCAATTATTTAAACTAATAATAATTTTCAGTACTAGGTATGATATTATAAACAGAAATTTTATTGAAAATGTGTGTTTTCCTTATTTCCATGTAGTTCTTTTAAGAATAAACTTTCATATATATATATATATATATGAACAACTAACTGGTTGAAATACTGTCCACAGTGTTTGAATTTGCTTTAGCTCCATTCTGTCCACATGCCTTTGGTTAATGATTGCACAGTATTAGGTCATTCACATACTGGTACCATCTCCTGAAGGCCTAAGAAGTGAAGACACGTGACTGGCTACACTGAGAAGACAGAAGGAACTGTGCAGTTACCTAGAGGAGACAATGGATCCCAGACGTTATGTGATGGAATTAAATGATGGTAACATCATACCTGTACTGGGATTTGGCACTGCTGCACCTATAGAGGTAAGTAAGCATAGTGTTCTTAGGATTGAATGTAAAATGAAATAGAATGTATATTAGTGGAAACCAACCTCAGTTTTGGAGTTACTTAGTTATCTCTTTAAAGACCCGATTTCCAGTGTCTCTGAGCAGGGGTGGGGGATGGTTATGTTCTAAGTTTCACCAGCCTGGAGCACAAGACAGAGGGTACTTAGACTTAGTTCTGCATCAGGTTCTGATCTCTTGATCACCTGTTGATTTTTCTCACCAGTGCTGGATTCCCTCCTTTTTAATCTTTCCCAGTTTGGCAGAAAAGATGAAAGTCAAGTCAAGAAGCTGTCTTTTTAAAGGTTGGCAGCCATGGGAGTGGTTTCTTTTCCATTTCATGGCTGAAACATTTTTTTCTCCTTGCAAGTAGACAAGATAGATGGAAATTTCTGTGGATGAACTACTGGGATAGATCATTAATAGAGTCCGGGTCAACTGCTCTGGGGTAACCTTGAGAATCACGCTGTAAATAGTGGACATGGGTTAAGCAGATTTTCTCATGTAGTACTGTGTCATCTGGGAAAATACCAGAAAGGAAAAGGTAACATGTTAGAGGATAATTGGAACATAATAAGAGTATGTCTAAATTACTAGTCCTCATTAATGTATGCTGTATTTAAGGAAATTGGTATCTGGGGCTCTCTGAAATGAAAGTCAGTATAGTGAATAATTTATTAGAGTGAGGAAGATTTTTTAGGACTAATATTATCCCTAGGTCCTGAAATTGTGTAACAAAGGACCAATTACTTCAGAATTGAAGTCCCCATTTTCTCCTGTCTTTGATAAAAGGAAATCTTAAAGTGGCAATTTTGGAGACATGTGACAAGACTTGGTTATTTTCAGGGCAATGTGTCATGAAGGGCATGGATAATGAAGGACACCAGCAGACCTTTAGCCTTAGTTCATTTCTTTGCCCTAACCCCAGGTCAGCACCAGATTGGTGTCAGGAGAGAACAGTAGCATTCAGTATCTACTTCATTCGGATTTCATTAGAAATGATCAATTTCTCAAATTCTTAAAGCAAATAGTGTGAGCTTGATTTCCTTTCTGATCTGTTACCAATACACTGTCAAATCTTTATTGAAATTTTGTAGATGTAACCAAAATTTTTGATTTTGCCCTAATTATAGCTACCCTAAAACAAGTGCCTTTTATTTGAAGACTGACACCTAGATTAAATAACTCTTGTGTGATAAGGCTAAGTTCTTACACATAAATGTATACGATAGGATTATGCATATTTACTTAAATGTTTAGCTTTTTCATGCAAACCGAGAGTCTGTGTAGAAAATATTTAACATAAATGACTGTTGTCTCTTGAATTGATTATTATCATAGTGGTTCCTGTTTAGGATTGGTGAACATAGTTTACCCCATTCCTTAAGTGATAAGGTTGTTGTTGCATCAGAATTCCTTTGAGAAATGAGTTTTAAGTGTAATTGCTTTCCCGTGGAAGAGTGGTACTTTGGTTGCTGTGCTTTCCTGTGGGAGAGTGGTATTTTGGTTGGTTCAGAAGGCCTATATAACCTGCCCCCAGTGAATAATTAAGTTAAGTCTCAAGACTTAATTTAAACAGCATTCCTTATGTGTTGTCAGAATTTCTTGGTGGAGGAATATGGTGTGTTTTGTATGACTACACTGCAAGGGAGCGCATTGAAGCTTGTACATTGGTTCTTCTGTACTTCCTACTATATGCATTTTTGCTGTGCTAATATTGCTTTGTAATCTCACCATGCAAATAATAACTACATGAAAATTCTCTGAGTCCTTCAAGCAAATCTGCAAACCTTAGATATACATTATTAATCATGTATTTCCTGAATCTGATAATTTCCTGGGTTGACCAGCTCTTTGTATTAAGGACAAAAGATGGGCCAGTGCTGTGGCATAGTGGATAGAGCCAACGCCTGCAGTGCGGCGTCCCATATGTGTGCCGGTTCAAGCTCCACTTCCAATCCAGCTCTCTGCTATGGCCTAGGAAAGCAGTAAAATATTACCCAAGTCCTTGGGCCCCTGCACCAGTGTGGGAGACCCAGAAGAATCTCCTGGCTCCTGGCTTCGAATCAGTGCAGCTCTGGGCCCTGCAGCTCTGGGCCATTGTAGTTATCTGGGGAGTGAACTAGTGGATGGAAGATCTCTTTGTCTCTGCCTCTGCCTGTCTGTAACTCTGCTTTTCAAATAAATAAATAAATCTTAAAAAAAAAGGACAAAAGATCCAGACAAACTGAAGTGGATTACTGACCCCAATTGTAGAAATAATTCAAAGTTTGAGGAAACACTGATTCTTAGAGAAGTCCTTACCACCATCTGAGTGAGGTACGTCTCATGCCTGGATCTCCACATACTATTATTTGTTTCTGTCTTAGGTTCCTAAAAGAGAGGGTCTAGAGGCCACCAAGTTAGCTATTGATGCTGGGTACCGCCATTTTGATTCTGCTTCTGTGTACCATAATGAAGAAGAGATAGGACAGGCCATCAGGAGCAAGATTGCAGAAGGCATTGTGGAAAGAAAAGACATATTCTACACTTCAAAGGTACTTTGTATATGCTGTTCAAGTGTGTTAGTAATTAATGTTTCAATTAAATCTCACAAATACATTCATGCATAATAATATAACATCCAGTTTGATAAGAGATGTGTGCAGTTTTAAATCTTTAAAGTGATGTCCCCTTATTTATCTGAGCCTTACTTCATAGCAGTATGATTTCACAAAGGTCCACAGAATAAGAGAGCTACCATCAGATTATGACTGTCCTTATTTTCTTTCCTCATTTATTATTCTGAATACAAATTTTCAATTGTATCAATAAAAGCAAGCACTATCAAAGAATTCTTTGGGATTTAAACATGATTTTGCTAAGTGCTTTGTAATTGTGTTTAACACATGTTTAAATCTTCAAACCATTTTTCCCCTTAGTCATGCAACTAATACTGACAATAATTCTTTGTCAACCAGTAAAAAGAAGGGAGAACAAGACTATTTAATTACTTTGTAAATTCCATCTAACATTTTTCAGAAAATGGACATTATATTACCTTGTGAAATATTTTATCTTTTGAGTAATTATTCCGTTGATCATTAATAATCAAATGTATGCATTGTAATGTCACTTGAATAGGTCAGATAAAAGGATATTCAATACAGAAGAGAGCATTTTTTCACTGTGCTGGTCAGTCTCTAACTAGTAGATTCATGTCCCAACATCAGGTGAAATGAAAAATAACCTTGATTAATGTATTAATCCAGCACAACTTTCAATAATTAACCTTTGCAGCTTTGGTGTACTTCCCATCGACCAGAGCTAGTTCAGCAGAGCTTGGAAGAATCATTGAGAAAAGTTCAACTGGACTATGTGGACCTCTACATTATTCATTTTCCAATGGCTTTGAAGGTAGGCAATTTGAATGAATAAATCTTTTTCACTTCAGCTATTGGCATGGATAGTTATCAGTAATGGGCCCTCATTTTTAGTCATGATTGAATTAAAACTATATAAATGTGTGAGAACTTAATTCATGTAAGTTACAGAAACTACTCAAGACATCCTATGAACAGAGCTTACTGTATTTTATAATATTTGAGTCCAAATCATGGTTTAAAGTAGTCTTCAGAAATGATTTTGTTTATATCAATTCCTTACTTCTGCATTACCACAAGTGTGGCAAAGTCTTTTAATTTGGTGGAGAATTTGACATTGAGACATTAAAGGCTCATGGTCATTGGTTCTTGGTAGCTTCTCTAATCTTACAGCATCAAAATTAATCTTTATAGCACCTTGATTGACCGTGGTTTTGTCATGTACTTGTCCTTGGAATAAATGCGTTCAGGGAGAACACTGACTCCTCAGCTTTCGTCAATACTGCAATTTATTATTGTTGAGGATCAAGGCTATATATCTTATTTCCTAGTGAGAGAGACACAGTTCCTGAGATGAAACTATAGAAATAAGCAAAGTAACAAGTCAGCCAGGAGACATTATTAGGCTCTGGAAAACAGTATACACACACACACACACACACACACACATGCAGAGTTCTGAGAGAATAGAGGAAATCTGTCATCAAAAGACATTAAAATATTTTAAATGTGTGTGTAGGGGATGTTGTTGCATCTACTTTACAAGGTTTAGTGTCTCATCCTAGGTATACCCAGGAGCATTTCATGGGTGGAAACTTCAATTTCTAGCCATCACTTTAATGACTGCTTTTATTCCAGCCAAGTAAAGAGCGAATTCCAAAAGATGAAAATGGAAAAGTAATGTATGACACCGTGGATCTCTGTGCCACATGGGAGGTGAGTTTGAGGAGATACCAGAAGAGAATGCTGGGGAGGGAGAGTCAGGTCCTCTTCCACCTTTTGAATGATATCCACAATTCTGGAAACAGAAACTCCTGATTTTGAAAGTGGATGTTTTGCTGTGTGTTGGCAGGGAATACACTACCGCGATATAATAGTAAGAAATCAAAATCAGGATTAAGCAGATGTTTTCCTCCATCTGCACTTCTCTCAGTTTTTTTTTAAAGATTTATTTATTTTTTTGAAAGTCACAGTTACACAGAGAGGAGAGGCAGAGAGAGAGTGAGAGGTCTTCCATCCGATGGTTCACTCCCCAGTGGCCGCAATGGTAGGAGCTACGCTGATCCGAAGCCAGAAGCCAGGAGCTTCTTCCGGGTCTCCCATGTGGGTGCAGGGTCCCAAGGACTTGGGCCATCTTCTACGCTATCCCAGGCCATAGCAGAGAGCTGGATCGGAAGTGGAGCAGCCGGATCACAAACAGGCACCTATATGGGATGCTGGCGCTTCAGGCCAGGGCGTTAACTCACTGTGCCTCAGCAGCGGCCCAAACTTCTCTCAGTTTTATAAGGAGGACATATTAATATTTTTTCTTACACTGCCCACCTTGTTCCTCCCCCTCCCCCTTTTTTTACTAGTTTTCTCTTCAGGATGTGCAATGTTATTTATCTTGTCAACATTCAACAATGTTCTTATTAACAACACTTCTCATTTGTAAATATTATTCAATCATTCTTCACTTTTACAGGCCATGGAGAAATGTAAGGATGCAGGGTTGGCTAAGTCCATTGGGGTGTCTAACTTCAACCACAAGCAGCTGGAGATGATCCTGAATAAGCCAGGGCTCAAGTATAAACCTGTTTGCAACCAGGTAAGGGCCTTCAGCCTCCTTTTTTTTTTTTTTTTTTTTTTTTTTTTTTTTTTTTTGACAGGCAGAGTGGACAATGAGAGAGAGAGACAGAGAGAAAGGTCTTCCTTTTGCCATTGGCTCACCCTCCAATGGCTGCTGCGGCTGGCGTGCTGCAGCCAGCCACCACGCTGATCCGAAGGCAGGAGCCAAGTGCTTCTCCTGGTCTCCCATGCGGATGCAGGGCCCAAGAACTTGGGCCATCCTCCACTGCACTCCCGGGCCACTGCAGAGAGCTGGCCTGGAAGAGGGGCAACTGGGACAGAATCTGGTGCCCCGACCAGGACTAGAACCTGGTGTGCAGGTGCCGCAGGTGGAGGATTAGCCTATTGAGCCACGGTGCCAGCCAGCTTACAGTTCTTAATGTGATCTTCTGGGCAGGGTGGACTTACCCTTGAGTTATTAAGCATGACCAGAGTTCAGATGTGTACATGTGATGTGGAGGGAAAGGAAGATGATAAATGCCTGGAATAGTCAGTCATCAGGAGACACTGAAAATAATATTAGGTAGATAGAGCATATGGGTTTGTGTGTATTCAAATGCCCTAGTTTTTCTCTTGACATCTGCTTTTAGATGTCTCACAGCCACAGATCCATAACATGTGAACTAGAAACTGAAAAAGTCATACAGGTTTGAGGTAGAATGTGAATCTGTTTATGGTGGTACCAGTGGTGCATGAATACTCAGATACTTTTAGTAGAACCAGAGCCAATCCTATGCCTGACTCTATCTAAATCTGTATCTCCTCCATTGCTTTTGCCATCAAGTATCTCTTCCAGCTCATCTATTTTGTTTCTGATTCTGTGCCCTAACTTACTTCTTAAGATCTGGTAGCTCTGTTGTAAGGATTCTAAATTAGAAAAATATAGCTCGTAACATTTGCAAATTTTTTATTTACTGATGATGCTTTAAAATATAATATTACATGCTGGTGTTGTGGCTTAGAAGATTAGGCCTCCACCTTCAGTACTGGCATCCCATGTGGTCTGCAATTTGAATCCCAGCTGCTCCACTTCTGACCTAGCTCCCTGTTAATGCATCTGGGAAAGCAGTGGAAGATGGCACAAGTAATTGGGCCCTTGCACGCATGTGAGACATCAGGATGAAGCTCCTGAATCCTGGCTTCAACCTGGCTTAGCCCTGGCTGTTTCAGCCATTTGGGGAGTGAACTAGTAGATGGGAGATATCTCTTCCCCCCATTCTCTCTCTTTCTCTCTCTTCTCTCTCTGTATTTCTGCTTTTCAAATAAATACAAAAATCTCAAAAATTTACATATAATATTAAATGTTTTTTTTCAAATTATTATCACTACACTTTTATTATGAAAGCTTTCAAATAATCAGAAGTTTTGAAGCAATTTGGAGAAAATTCATATTTTCCTGTTTATATATAAAATTGTTGCCATTTTGCCAGGTTGTCAAATGTGTGTAAATACATGCGGATTTTACAAATATGCACAATAATTTACTGAACTCATTCAAAATATTTGGGAGACATGACTACTCATCCCTACAGACCTCCAAAACATCTAAGAATGTATAGATTATCCCCCAATGTTGCATTTCCATGTTAGATCTAAGGAATGTGATGATTGTCCTCTGATATCATTTAAAATACAGCCACATTTAAATTTTCCAGTGTTTTCCCATTGCTTCCTCTACTGCTCGATTCTTCATTTACCCACAATGTCCAGTACCAGACCGGGCCAAAGCAAGGAGCTGGAAAGTCAACCAAACTCTCCCATGCATAAGGCAGGGATCCAACTACCTGCTGCTTCTCAACAGCTGCACTGGAAGTAAATTAGAATTAAAAGTTGATCTTTTAGGGAACAAACCTAGGCATTCTGATATGGGATGCAGATGACTGCCTGCCTATCAATCCCTTTTCGTATAGACTGATTACAGATCCTTCCCCATCCCCAATATAAACAAAAAGATTTTGTAAAATATTCTGGATTTTACAGATTGTTGCTCTAAATTGACAGGTAATATGTCAATGTCCATTCCAATTTTCTGTTCTTTAGAATTTAGATTTGAACGTGTCATCATTTCCAAATTGAACACATTTAGTAGGAAAATAAACTTATCATGTTGTGTTCTTCAAGTTGTACTGCACTGAGAATCATTGAATGATGGGATTTCCCAATGTTATAGATTTCTTTTATAAAAACTTTTTTCTTTACTTGAAAGGCAGAGAGAGGGGGAGAGAGAGAGATCCCATCTGGTAGTTCATCCTTAAATAGCCACAATAGCTATGGCTGGGCCAGGCTGAAGCAAGGATATTGGATATTGGATCTCCATCCAGGTCTACCGTACAGGTAGCAGGGCACTGACTACTTGAGTCATCTGCTGCTGCTTGCCAGACAATTACCTGAAATATGAATCAGATGCAGAGCAGCCAGGACTCAAAAGTGGGCATGGATAAGGAATGCTGGCCTGAAGTTGGTGACCTAACTCACAAGATCACTAGATCACAACTGGTCACTTGGTTAACTCACCTTTTTAAGCATTATTCCCTTCCTTCATTGTAATTACTAATAATCTTTTGAGTTTTAACAGTCACAAGGAATCATATGACAAAACTTATTTTCAATAATATTTTAATATCCTTTGATGTATGTTTTCCTGGATTGTCGCTCCCTTGCCCGCAAAGGAACGACACTGTTCGCAGCTTATCGGTCTTCAGTAGACTTTTAATGAGAAAATAACAGTGACAGAGAAAGAATGAAGGGAGGAGAGTGGACAGAAAAGCCCCCTCCTTCTTCAGCACACAGCTTATATACAAAATCTGGCCAATTGCAAGCAGGCTCAAGTCCATGCACGGAACACTCCAATCCACTGTCTGTTCACGCAGTGTGCACGCGTCCTCGGGCCAATCAGATGAGGTGTCATGCAGCAGGCAGGCTCACCGCGCGGTCCTCGGCGCCATCTTGTTGTTTACAACATTCTCAACTCCTCTGGAAAGTCCCGACCATGGGAAAGCATTGCCCTAACCGAAACTAGCAACATCCACCTTGTGATAAAGACACAGCAACAGCTATCAGACCGACCTTGACGTGGGGGCTCCATGGCTGCGCATCCCATGGAGCCCCACATCTCCCCCTTCTTTATTATTTAAATGGCATGGAAACATGCCTATCTTAGGTACCCAATGGCGCGCTACCTGCTTACCCGTCATGGAGGTAATAGGAAGCCTGTCCTACCCTCTGTCTTAGGTTGCTAGTAGCGCCCATCAGTGTTTACCCGTCTTTGACTACCGCTCCATCATGCTAAGCCATACTTCTTTGTTGGGGTGAGATCGCAAGGTGGCCAGCATAGCCTGTTGGATTATCAAGTTGGTATTCTGCTGACGGAGTGCTAAGACTTTGATCCATCTGGCGATGAAGGCAAGGCCCAGTAGTACTATGACAAACAAGCAACCGATAGCGACCCATTCTTTAACTTGAGCCCTGTCTTAGGTAGGTACAGGATGTGGAGTGCCTTACCCATTTTTGAGTACCATTTTAGCCCAACATTAGGTGAGAGATGAAACATACAGCCAAATATAAATTATTTTTGATTACAAAGGAGGTTTGGTACAAAGTTTTAAGTGATGAATGTCAGTCCATACAGACTGTAGCAAAGTTAGCACAAATTGCAGAACACACGGAAAACATCCCATACAAAGTATGAAAAGCAGTAACAATCCAGCCAGCATTAATAACCAATGAATCCATCGAAACCCTACAAATGTTAGTGGGTTAGCAATAAATATATGTTGCATTTTACTCTTTTAAGTTTATCAATAACACTCTATATATGGCATTGTTAGTAATGTTAAAACAACATTTCCCTGGAACAGATTTACAGCTTATATGATCTTTTAACAGCAAATAATCGATAGCTGCTCGGTTTAAGAGTACTCCTGAACGAACTTGATCCAATTCTTCAGCTATATTGGGTAGCGCAGTAGCAGTAAGATTGCTTGTTTTGGTCACCAAACCTGTAAGCCTTCGTAGGCCACGATTATTTCCATAAGCCAATCCAGGAACTCCCACTAGCTGTTTAGCCATGGTGAAAGCAGGTCTCCAATTAAGATGACATCATCATCACAGTTCTCAGGTAATGAGCATCGCTGTTGTGCCTTTGGAAATACAGATGTTAGCATTGGGGCCACACGGCCCAATGAGCAGTTGCAAAAATCATCAGAGGTTAACAATGTAACAGCAAATTGGTTGCATAAAAATACCCATCCCTTAGGAGCCCATGTCCCATACCAGTACTGGATCAGGTCCATTCCATTGATTGGTGATATGATCCTTCCATTTTACCATTGTTCTTACCCCAGCTGTTTGTGGATGCCACTGTTGATCAGCTGCAAAACGACCATCTTTATCCAATGTGAAAAAATTTAAAATGAATAAAGCACGTGAGAGCCATTTGTTAGGAGAATGGGCAAGAACCCTAAACTCCCCCTTTTGTTTATATTATTAAAATATTGTTTTAAAGTGTGATGTGTACGTATAAGAATGTCTTGACCCTGAGGATTATAAGGAATGTCAGTAACATGAGATAGAAAATTACACAAAAAATTTCTAAAAGAGGCAGAAATATAAGCAGGTGCATTATCCATTTTAATCTGCTTTGGAGTTTCTAGGGAAGCAAAAGCTTGTAAGCAATGGGCAATAACATGTCTTGTAGCTTTACCTGTATGTAAGGAAGCAAAAATAAATTTAAAACAAGTATCAGTGGACACATATATATATTTTTGTTTACCAAATTTCATGAAGTGGGTGATATCCATTTGCCATAGTTGATTGGGGGAATAAATCACGAGGATTAATTTGAAAGTGAGGTACTGGTAATTGGATGGAGCAAGTAGAACAGAATTTTACAATTTGTCGAGCTTGTTCTTGAGTAATATTATGTTTTAAGCATAACGTATGAGCATTTAAATGATGTAAAATGGGATTTTTGTTGCTGTATCAATAGAATATATGCATAGAGCAGAATCTGCCAAATGATTGCCCTCTACCAATGGTCCAGGAATATTGGAATGTGTTCGAATATGACCTATAAAGAAAGGACAGGTATGCTGTCGAATGACAGTGCAAATGCGAGAAAACAAAGGAGAAGCAGCTGAGGATTCAGGAAGGAATGAACAAGTGTCCAATTGAGGCACCAATAGGAACACATATTTGCTATTGGTGTATATGTTAACCACTACATCCAAAATAGACTGTAATGCAAGTGCAACAGCAGCTAATTCAACTAGCTGTAGAGATGAAAAAGAGGTGTTAATAACTGCATGGTGCCATCACAAATTACAGAAGCTTGACCTCCTTTTAGGATATTGAATAAAGTTTTAAGGTCTCCTGTTGTGAGGTGGAGATGTACAGAAAGCCAATTAATATTCCCTAGAAGTTTTTGAAACTTATTTAAAGTCTGTAAAGAATCCAGTTGTAAGGTGACTTTTTGTGGAAGTATTTTTCATGGGTACAATTGGAAGCCTAGATATTGATAAGGATATTGAAGTTGCATTTTCTCAGGGGCTATGATAAGACCAAAAGCAGATAATTGCTCTCTTATTACTGTCAGACATTGTATCACCAAAAATTCCTCGGGTCCAGCTATTAAAATATCATTTATATAGTATATAATATATAAATTGCTATATTTTTTGCAAATTTTTTGAAGAGCAGCATCAATGAATTGTTGGCACAAAGTATGGCTATTAGCCATTTTTTGAGGTAAGATCCTCCATTGGCATCTTTGCATAGGTTCTTTAAAATTTACTGATGGAACACTGAAAGCAAATCGGGGACAATCTTCTGGATGTAAAGGTATAGTATAAAAATAATCTTTTAAATCTATTATTGCAATATAAGAGTCCTTTGGAATTGCAGTAAGCAATGGTAAACCTGGTTGTAAAGCCCCCATAATTTCCACAGTAGCATTAACAGGCCTAAGGCCTTGAAGCAATCGCTATCTCCCAGATTTCTTTCTGATAACAAAAATAGGACTATTCCAAGGAGAATTAGAAGAAACTATATGTCCTGCTATTAATTGTTCTTCCACCAATATCTGTGCAGCATTTATCTTTTTCCTGTAGTAAAGGCCACTGATCTACCCACACGGGATTATCTGATTTTTATTTTATTTTATTTTTTGTATGGGGCACAGGCTGACCAGTAGCCATCAAGGGAAACCCAAGTCTCTCTGGTCATGATTGACAGTTAAAGGAACTGGAGATGTGATGCTTTGTTGTTGTTTGCCTAAACCCTTACCTGGCAAATGACCTTGTTGAAGTATGTTAATGGTAACAGTCTTACTTGGACTATGTATTAAAGCCCCCATTTGAGTTAGAATATCATGTCTCCAGAGATTAACAAATAATGCAGCCAAAATATAGGGGCGACAGGCTCCAGCACTACCTGCTTCATCCTCCCATTGCAGCAATTTGGAACTTTGTGTTAATCTTTGACTCCGACCAATACCTTGAAATTGAGTTATGGTAATTTTCTTTTTCCAATTTGTGGGCCAGCTTGCTGCTGAAATAACAGAGGCACCAGCTCCAGTATCTAAAAGGCCACTGAATAACTTTTTATTTAATTTTAAGAAAAATTTGGGTCGGTCCTTAGTTATGGGTTGTATCCAATAAGCATCAGAAGATCCAAAACCGTTATTTTCTCTTTTATTTAAAAAAGACTGACCAATTGAAGAGAAGGGGAACAGAATCAAGTGAGCAATGCATTGTCCTGGAGGTAAAGTTACATTATTGGCTTGAGTCATAATTTTTATCTCACCAGTAAAGTCAGTGTTTATAACTCCAGGAAAAACCTGTAACCCTTTCATAGTTATACTACTTCTGCCCAGTAGGAGACCAAAAAACCCAGTTGGCAAATGACCAAAAATCCCAGTAGGGAGGCCTTGTGGGCCCATCTCAGGGGTCAATACTGTATAGGAGGTGGCACTGAGATCCAGTCCTGCACTACCCTCTGTGGCTCCGTGGAGGAAATTGATGGATTTAGGGTGTTCTGTTGAGGAACAAATGTCATGGCCCCCAAAATCTGTTGGGATGGGGCCTGGGACCAGCCCCGCTTTTAGTTTTCTGAACTTTATTTATTTAAGGAATTATCTTTTTTATCAGTTTTGGAGTGACATTTATTGGTCCAAAGCCTTTCCCTTTAGCACCAGGGGCAAATCCCAGGAGGAGGGGCTTTTTTGATGTTTGACATTTGGACAATATTTGTACATGTCCCTGCTGCCCACATTTATAGCATCCTCACTTATCAGGTATAGCCCTCCTTGTTGATTTTTGTAATGACATACCAAGCAGAGTGGCAGGTCCTGAATGTTCTGTTTTTTAAATTAATTTATTTTGTTAATTTTTTATTAAAGGGACTATTACAGAACACCTCAGCCACAATAGCCAATCAATTCATATCTGCGTTGTACTTATGTTTTGTAGAATTTACAGTACTATGGGCATTACTAGGCAATTTTCACATAGCACCAGAAAAGGATCCATACTGAGAATTAAACATCATTAGTAATCATCACAGGCACATTTAACGTTCAGCTTGACTGCGTGTTCCCCCGGGATAAAACAGCAGCTCAGAGGCTTGCTCCGGCTGCCCCTTAAAGCCCCCAAGGACAAGGGTGGCTCATTGCCAAGATGTTAGGCAAGCAGTGTGTCCCATCCCGGATCTTGGCCAGAGAGCCAAGACACGAAGCATGCCCACCTGTTTATCAGAAAACTTTCCTTTATCCCCCTCCCCGGGAGCTGGCCAGGCTCCCGAGGAGCAGGAGAAGGTCATCTGGCAGACAAGTTATTGTTTATTAGAGCCAAACAAAGACACAAGCCTCTCCATCCCAAAAGTCTGTCCTTACATTTGGCCCTAGAGTTGCACCAAGGTATAGGCATAATTAATATATCATAAGAATATAATACAAATTTTCTATACAAGTATACATCCAGCAATCAAACACAATAATATTCAATATGTTTTAAGGATAAATTGAAACATATCTGAGGGAACTAGCCTCTTATTATCTGTAATTATTATATTTCTGCAGGTGTGTGGAATCTTAACTACTTGCGGCATGTTTTGACTTACATTTTTTTTTTTTTTTTTTGTAAAGCAAACCAAGCATAATCTGCTCAAGCATTCCTATCAATAATAGGGGTAGAGTTAGTACATAGAACAAAAACAGAATGGGTAGTCCGGACACTTTGTCACCACAATTTCTCATTTCACATAGTAATATGAACTTTATAACAGAGAACATTTACTTCAAATGAAATATTTAAATGCAAGGTGAGGGCTGTCCAGTGTACACTGATCTATATTTTTTACTCCCAGTGTTTCTTATCCACAGCACCCTCTTCAGCAAACCAAGGACTAATTGTTTCAACAGCACTGATAAACTGCTCTACAGTTTGTTTCTTTAACCCTATTCTCTATATCTGCAACAAAGTTTTCACAGCCTTTGTCACGGCTTGCTTTGTTGTTTTTTTTTTTTTTTTTTCCCCCAGTAAATCCCAATGTTGCTCATTCACGACTCCTTTTGTTAACCAAGGACTATTTTTATAGCATTAATGAACCGTTCTATGGCTCGCCTTTTTTAACCCTATTCCCTGTATATGTAATGGAGTCTTTATAGCTTTTTTTTTTTTTTTCCTAGGGGCCGATTTAGGGAGAGTCAATGGATGATACCGCAGCGGCGGTTCGTCCTCTAAGGACAAATTTGCTAGCCTAGTCAAACTGAGATATAAATGAGATGGCCCCCTTGAGCGCAGGGGTGCACTCGATGGGGGATGGTCCTTCACTGAATTTTTCTCTGTCTCATCCAGTGGTTTGTCCCTACAGGGACCTTTGTCCATCTGTTTCCTGTCCCACTGACTACCACAGTCACTAGACTGACTATCATGCCGAGACTCCTCCTGAACTTTCTCTAGGAGCTCGCATCCTTCATCAAGTAAAAGCCCTATGCTCTCAGTGGGGTCCTGAAGTGTCTGTTCAATGAGTTGCCATAATCTAAGTATTTCTACCAGCTCTCCAGCTGCTCTCAACTGTCTCCCTACTCTCCGCCACTGTTGCTCATCTAATTCGCCACCTTCCACAAACCATGGTGATGTCTTGGCAACAGCCCTAGTGAATGCGCATACTGTAGCCGCCTTAAAGGGCGTCCCCACAGCTTTTAACAAGCAGCTCAACAGCATGTGCAACCTAGTGGTGGACAGAGAATAGTCCATATGGAGGTAAAAAGGAAGTTTCCGCCTATTTCCTGGCGTTTCTGAACACTTTGTACTCCTGCCTTTTAAGGGATTCTTTTACCCTTTTTTCTGGCGCTTAATTTCCCCGTCTTTCTCGAAGGAACTGCGGTTTCTATTCTTTCCCCAGCTGGATTTCTGTGCACACGCACGCTTACCTTTTGTTCCTTACCTATTCGTGGGTGTAGAAAGTGGTCCGAATCCGAGTCACGGGACCACTTGCCGCTCCCTTGCCCGCAAAGGAACGACACTGTTCACAGCTTATTGGTCTTCAGTAGACTTTTAATGAGAAAACAACAGTGACAGAGAAAGAATGAAGGGAGGAGAGTGGACAGAAAAGCCCCCTCCTTCTTCAGCACACAGCTTATATACAAAATCTGGCCAATTGCAAGCAGGCTCAAGTCCATGCATGGAACACTCCAATCCACTGTCTGTTCACGCAGTGTGCACGCGTCCTCGGGCCAATCAGATGAGGTGTCATGCAGCAGGCAGGCTCACCGCGCGGTCCTCGGCGCCATCTTGTTGTTTACAACATTCTCAACTCCTCTGGAAAGTCCCGACCATGGGAAAGCATTGCCCTAACCGAAACTAGCAACATCCACCTTGTGATAAAGACACAGCAACAGCTATCAGACCGACCTTGACGTGGGGGCTCCATGGCTGCCCATCCCATGGAGCCCCAGACTGGATTGGTTATTTCATTAGAATTTGTAAACGCTAATTTTCATTTTTAACTGCTCTTTTTACTTTTCTTGTATTACATTGAATGTAAAACTATTTCCATGATATTCTGCAATGATTCCTCTGTGATGGAGTAGGCATTAACACCTTCCCTTTAGTTAACCATGTTCCTAGAAAGAAGTTAATGTAATAATCACCACCAGCAGGGGAAAATAGTTTTTCCTCTGGCTTTCTCTCACTATGCTTGTTATTGTGGATGTGAGTTTGTATTTATTCTGTGGATTAAACTTGACTTTACTCATTATTTATTATGATGAGGAAATCTACATGAATATCAGTAGCAGGACGCCTAGCAAACTAACTATTTTGTTCAAAAGGCTTGCTGTCATGAATCCTTGAACAAATACTTGCCTTCTGGCACAATTCAATGTCAAATATTCAAAGAGTTCCTTCTTTTTTCCAAAAAAGGAAAATTTCATGGTTCCTCTTATTGAAAAAAATGTTAAACATCTATAATCTGGTTCACAGAGTTGGTTCATATCAGGAATTTATTATTTATCCTTGCAGGTGATAGCAATTTTAATATTCTTTTTAAAATATCATCCCTGGAAGCTGTTAATCTCAATTTAAACTTTGTTACTCAGGTTTTCTTTTTGTTTCTTTTCAATTTGAATATTTCTCCTTCACATCAATATTTGTACTTCCAGTAATCTTAAACTCTCTGTGTTGTCTGTCTACAGGTGGAATGTCATCTGTATCTCAACCAGAGAAAACTACTGGATTTCTGCAAGTCAAAAGACATTGTTCTGGTTGCCTATGGTGTTCTGGGAAGTCAAAAATATGGAGAATGGTAATGTGCACACTAGCAAACTTACCTAAAACACCTTTGCTGTTGAAACGTTTGCATTCACAGCATAACCACTTTTCTGGCATTAACTCTGAAGTGTTGCAGTACAAGGAAGAATTTGCATTTCTTTTTTAAAAAAATAATTTATTCAGTATTAACGTGAGCAGATTTCATGTATTCTGCATATACAGATTTAGGAGCATAGTGATACATCTCATGCTACCCTCCCTCCCGACCACACTGCCACCCTTTCTTCTCCTTCCTTTTTTATTCTTTCTTATAATTTTTATGATGATCTACTTTTGGTTTATTTTATACTCATAAGACTAAATATACTAAATAATAAATAATTCAATAGATAGTCAGCAGAAAATAACACTGCTCCTCAACAGTAGGGACAAGGGCTGTAAACAATCAATCGATCTCAAAATTCCAATTTTGTGCATCCATATTACATGTTTTTCGTACTCAATTAGTTACCACAGAACAGGGAAAATGCATTCTATTTGTCTTTCTGGGACTGGCTTATTTCATTAAGTATAATGGTTTTCAGTTGCATCCATTTGGTTGCAAAAGAAGGATTTCATTGTTTTGGATGGATGAGTAGTTTTTCATTCATTAAATCACAGATGACAGTGGTTCTGCTGCCTGAGACCACATTTGAGTAGCACTGGTCTGGAGTAGGCACTGTAGTCTGTTTTGGAATCCTCCTAACAAACCAAATACACGAACTCAGAAATTCAGCATTGTTGCCTTTCCTCCTAGGGTGGATCAGAACACTCCGGTTCTCTTAGATGATCCAGTTCTTGGTGCCCTGGCGAAAAAGCACAAGCGAAGTCCAGCACTGATTGCCCTTCGTTACTTGCTACAGCGTGGGGTTGTGGTCTTGGCCAAGAGTTTCAATGAGGAGCGAATGAAAGAGAATTTGCAGGTGATGAGTGGGGCTGTGGGCACTGGGGCTCCTACAGTATCCATCACGTGTGTCCTCTTTGTAGGCACTCGGGTTACCTTTGTGGTATCTTGGTGTCCCTGTCATCTCCTGTGTGTTTCTTCTTATTGCTCACTTGTAAGTATTTTCTTTTGCTGTAGAGGAGGGAAGCCAACATGCTTAGATTGAATTGCAAGAGTGCAGAATTCTGAGGTTTGTGTTTCAGCGTGAATTCTGCAATTTATTGTGTAGTCCTGTCAACTGGCCACTTTTTTTTTTCTTCAATTCCTTAAATAAGGTAGTCGAATTGGTTATTATTCTGCCTACAATATTTTCAATTTTATTTTGTATTTCCCTTAGTTCTCATGTAGTTTAAAATTTATATATTTTTTCACTCTGTTTTATCTCTTTAGTCTGGCATCTAACCAAGTCTTACTTAAGTGAATTGTTTTTTATTTTAAAATAGGAGACAACTATAATACAAGTAGCTATAGTATTTGTAAAACACAATCTTCCCAAGGTAGAGATTTAATTTAAAAAGTTTTATTATGATTCCCAGCTTTGTATTTTGACAATTAACTTTGACCATTTGCACTCAGTCCTCTGCTTCTCTTCTTGTCTGCAACCTTTATGTATTTCTCACTGAGTCTCTGCTGCCTTTGCTGGACAATGCGTGAGCTCTGACTCAGAGTTTTTATTGAGACACTCTCTGTTCTGCTTCACTTCTCCCCATACAGTTTTTCTCCTTTCAGTAAATTATATCAGGCTTTATATCATCCCATTGCAGAGTGCTGAGGCATTTTGTGCATATTTGCAAAGCCTCCTGGGAACAGATACACGATTACTTCTGTTAAATACTATCCTAAACGTGAGTTGTAAGATAGGCCAGCTGCATTTAACAAGAGCAAGGATGCTGGGATGTGTGAAATTTTGAGTGACATTACTATAAACAACCCTTCATATTGATTTATTCTGCATATCATTTTCAGACTCAGATGTAATTGTTGAGGCATTTTATTCCAAGATGTGCCTTAGTTTTGATTCTCTATATAGTCTCATTTTATGAACAAAAGTTAATTCTCAGGGTCATCAAATTATTCTTGCCTTTTTTGTGGTTAATAAGTGTCATGTTTTGACCTATAAGGGAAAAGTATAGTATTATACTACATTAGCTTACAAAATTGTTGTTGTCTTTCCTTCCAAATTTAGACTTTCACCCCACTGGAATTTATTTATATATTACTTGGAATAATGATACAAATACACCTATATGTTTACTAAATGAATAGCAGATATACTTAACAACAATAACATTTCTGGACTCTGCTTCTCTTCACTGTGTTGACTTACTTTTCTGTACTATCTTAATTATATTGAAAAATACATTATATTGTGAAGAGTGGTAATTTTCTCCTACATCCTTTTATTGATTTTTAAAAAGATTTACTTATTTTATTTGAAGGCAGACTGAGAGAGTGCTGCCTTCCCTTGCACATTAGCAGGAGGTTGGTTCAGATGTGGAGCAGCTCAGACTGTAACCGAACCATCCAGTATAGGATATGGTATCACAAGTGGCAGCTTAACCTTCTGTGCCACAAAACAAGCCTCTGTATTATCTTTTGGAGGAATATCTGGGCTATTCTTCACTGACTATTCAGTGTTATAAAATTTACAATGACTTTATCAACTTCCACCTAAAGTCCTTAAGTGGTGTGTATTGAGATTGTCAATCTATTTGGAAGAACTGGTTTCTGATTGACAATGTTGTGGATCCTAAGTGTACATGAGTAGGTTAATTTATAAAAAAAAATGTGGTATTTTTGCACCATGAAATCCTATTACTTGCACCAAAATGGCTGGAACCAGAATATACCATGTTAGTTGATAAGGCATGTACAAAAGGACTTTTGCTGCATGTTCTACAAAACTTATGAGAGTTAAATAAGAACACAGGATGCTGATTACTAGAGCCCACAATAAACAGAAAGAATATGGGGAGTTTGGATTAAAAAGCAGGGAAATTTGAATTTGGTTTGGTTTATGAATTGTGACCACATACTAATATCAGGTGGATGTGAGTAATATGGGAAGTGTATGTACGAGTCTACATTTTTTTGTTTTTAAATTTAAAAGCAATATGAAATAACAAAATTTTCCAAAAACCAACAAAAAAGGCTAAAAGGAGAATTTTAAATATGCAAAAGAGATTCAGTAATATAGTAGTGAAAGTCTATTTGCTGGATTCTTTTAATTTTAAGCTTCTGACATTTCTCATTTTCTCTGTCTCTCTACTCTGAATCCTCAATTTAGGGTCTTAATAAACAACCTGTCAGGCTTCCATTTGTTTTAATATGTTATCAGTTAGTGACAATATTTTTGATCTTTAAAGTACCCTCAAATTAGACAATCATATCCTCAAGGATGTTCTCCTAACCTTTGCACCTGATGTCACTGCATTTGAATTATGTTGAGAAATATTTTTCACTTTCTACATGTTAATGGATGGAGTACAAAAATCCAACTATCTCCATGCAACTTGGTAAAATATCTTATATATTTCAAAAGTATTCCCCTAGATTTTTCTAGATTCTATGATACATGGTCCATTTATCTTTGTACTTTGTCAGCTTTGATTCATCTCCAGCTTCTTTTGGGATCTTTTGTCTGTAGTTTTGTGCAGTTGAAATTAACTAAATCTAGGTATTGATTTCTATTTACTTTTAGCTCTTAATCACATTAATGTTTTATTGATGTCTTTAATAAGTTTTGGAAACTTCTTAGATATTTATGTATTGTCCTTACACCATTCAATGCAATCCCCCAGGATTTTCTTTCTTACAAAACACAGTAGAAATAATTAAAAAAATTTTACTTTTTGATAGGTTTTTGAATTCCACTTGACTCCTGAAGATATGAGAGTCCTAGATGGTCTGAACAGAAATATTCGATATGTTTCTGCGAGTTTGTAAGTGCCTTTGGCTTATATCTTGCCACAACTTATTTTTTGAGCAAGAATGTAGAATGAGTGTTGGAAGTTACCTCAACATCAGAAAGCTAGAGTTGAACAAGGAGCCTGGCGTGAGACAGGAACTTTCTGGAATTGTCTTCTCAGTTTCTCAGTAGAGCTCCAGTTATTGACACAGGAACTGGTTGAGAGAGTCCATGTCAGTATGGACTTTCATACATCCCCCACTGTGCTTCTCATTCCGTGGCACTTTTCAGATCAGGAAATACCATTGTTGAATCAACATCTCCACAAAGATCTCTGTAATCTAGTGTGATTTGGTAGGCATACACTATGGATATTATCCACGAGGCTTCTTCAGTGTTTTCAGAATCCAGTTAATATCACCTTCCAGGAACCTGATGAATTCTTTCACAGATTGAAGGCATTTACATTACCACTATATTCCATGCCTAAAATTCCCATCATCTTCCTATGGAATCATTGATTGTATCCCATCCATTTAATGTTTTGAATATTACCCTATTTCTCCCTTCAGTTTCATTGTATATTCAATCAAGACCCCCAATCACAATTGCCTGCAGAAAGGTTGGTCTTGATTTGGTCAATGGAGCCCTTAGTTTGTATTCTGTGAAATACAGATATGTTAAATTAGTAGATAAGTTATGGGGAAGATTTGAAAATGAATGGAAGAGTACATAAGCAAAAGAACCATAAATGGAAAGATTTTGTAGTCAAAAAATTTTTACTTACTCTTCAAGATTGAACGTGATAGAATATGAGGAAGGGAATATTTCGTTATTGACGGTTAGCTCTAATATGTATTCTTTCTGTCTGTGGTAATTTTGATTTATAATAGAAAAAAGGGATGATTTATGAAATGACATTAGCGTGGTGTAAAATCGATTGTACTGAAAATTTGTGGATATTTGGTCATCAAGGCCGGAAGTCTCACTATTATAGAGAAAAATTGAGAATAATAGAGACATAACATAAACAAAGAGAGATAACCATTTGTAATACTACTACCTCTTTAACTGGTAGTATTTATTGGTCATATTTGTTACTCTACATATGTTGTTGCTATCAAATATGTACATATCAAAAACATACTGTAAACTTCATAGGCATGAAACTCTCTCTTATAAATTACATTCTTTCCATTTCTGAATCTAACATGGTATTTTATATAAGACAGACAGTCAGTAAAATTAATACGTTCTTAAGATTGGAGAGAATTTTCTAGCATCAACTTGAATTTGTAAATGTTAAGACTTGATATCACTTGGCTTTATTGGCATATCTGGCTTAGGGAGAGAAGTATGTTTGAATTTTGACTCTGTGTTGTTTGTTAAATTCCAGGAAAAAGTTTAATTTGAATAATTTGGTTATACTTGTAAAAGTATTTATTATAAGGTAGTCATCATGAGAGTAAGAAAGGCAGAATTGTTAACCAGTAAGAATATACAATGATTAATCTCCCTAATGCCAGTTACAGAAAAATCACTAGTAATTACCATGTATGTAAAGGTATTAAATTCAGATTATGCATTTTTTCTCATTTTAGTTTGAATGGCCACCCTAATTATCCATTCTCTGATGAATATTAGCATGGAGATCTTCATCATGACTTCTACCAGAAGCTCCTTGTGATATGGCAGACATCTCACACGCTGATGATTAGAGACCTCTCTTCTGGATCATCCATGATGCTAAACACCTCACAAGAAGCTAGAGTTAAATTCACAGTAGAGGAAGCATGTACACTAAATTTTTGTCACTTTCATAAAATAGTTAATGTTGACTTCTTCTTTTTTTTTTAACTTTTATTTAATGAATATAAATTTCCAAAGTACGACGTATGGATTACAATAGCTTCCCCCCCATATCGTCCCTCCCACCCACAACCCTCCCCTTTCCCACTCCCTCTCCCCTTCCATTCACATCAAGATTCATTTTCGATTATCTCAATATACTGAAGATCAGCTTAGTATACATTAAGTAAGGATTTCAACAGTTTGCTCCCACACAGAAACATAAAGTGAAAAATAATAGATGATTTTTTTTAAATGATGATGAAATCAGATCAGACCTATTGTCATGTTTAATCCCCGTGAGAGTCAAGTTGGGAATTGATAATTTCTTTTTTTTCTTTTTTTTTTTTTTTTACAGAAGATCAGTTTAGTATGCATTAAGTAAAGATTTCAACAGTTTGCACCCCCATAGAAACACAAAGTGAAATATATTGTTTGAGTACTCGTTATAGCATTAAATCTCAATTCACAGCACATTGACTTCTTCTTTAAAGATTCCGACTTACATGATTTCTTTCCTTTGATTGCCTTACTCCCCAAACTGATTTTCCTGGAAGTTTGAAAACCATTGGTGGGAGTTTCAAGCCATTCCATTGACCTTACTGAAGTAGAAGCAGGCAGAATTGTTGGCCTGTAGGGAGTTAACCGCTAGTAGGCATTTTTCAGTCAGTTTTTCTCCAGTGCTTCAAGGAAAAACAAAACTCACTGCATAGACCCTGGAAGGTAAGGCAATACTACAAGAATAACCAAGAACCCAGGGGTCCCTGTGAGAAGCTCAAGCATAAGAGGTGCAGAAACTGGGAAAACAGATATTCTCTTTTTTTTGAAACTACTTTTTGAAAACTTTTATTTAAGGTATGCAAATTTCATGTACTTCAAATATACAGATTTAGAAGCATAGTTATAATTTCTACCCTACCAACCCCTCTCACCCTCACTCCCATCCTTATTCCTCCCCCCTCTGATATTCCACTTTTTTTTAAAGATTTATTTGTAAGACAGAGTTACAGAGAGAGTTAGATATAGAGAGGGAGTGGTCTTTCATCTGCTGGTTCACCCCTCAAATGGCTACAAGGAATGGAGCTGAGCTGATTTGAAGCCAGGAGCCAGGAGCTTCTTCTACATCTTCATATGTGTGCAGGGGCCTGAGAATTTGGGCCATCCTCTTGCATTCCCAGGCACATTACCAAGGAGCCGGATCATAAGTGTACAGTTGAAACTTGAGCTGGTACCCATGTGGGATGCCTGTTCTGCAGGCTGGGTCTTTAAACCATTGTGCCATAGCCCCAGCCAACCACTTTTTATTTTTTACAAAGACCTATTTTAGTTAACTCTATGCTCTTAAGATTAATCCTATGCCTAGTAAAAAGTTCAACAAATAGAATGAAGGAAAAAAAAAAATACTGGTCCTGAACAGTCAAGACAAGGCCTATTAAATCACCAGATTGCAACGTGTCAATTTCTCTGTTATAGATTGCCTTTTAGGACACAGATCAGGGAGAACATATGGTATTTGTATTTTGGGTTGACTTATTTCACTAAATGTGATGTTTTTCAAGTGTATCCATATTGAATTTGGTTAGGGAAGTGAACGTGAGCCAACTTGGTTAGTTGACTAGGAACTAGACACAGGGGAAGTTGAAGAGAAGGCTATTTTGTGTCTTGCACACATATTTGTAAGTTTGCCTTATTTTCTATTTAAAACATTTAAGAGGATAAATTTTATAAATTCATATTTATTTTTAGACTGAGGAAAATGTGATGAGTATGGAGTTGAGCACATCTATGTTTGGAAATATTGATAATTGGTCTTTCAATAATCATATCCTGAATATCAAAGAAAAGTTTTCATAGTGAATTGATGAGCCAGAGCTCAGCGTCAGATTCTTCAATTACGATTTTCAGGAAATCCAGGGATCTTGCTTGGCTTTTGGGGTCCAGAAAGTCAAAAAGAAAACAAAACAAAGCAAAACAACAGCAAAAAAATATTGGCTTGCTGAATTGCCACAAATATTAGCTCTATGTTCATGACTTTTTTCTAGTTTAAAAATAAATGTCAACTTTAATACTATCAGTAGTTACTTGAATTGTAAGTGACTTGAACTTATAAATCAAACGGAAGATAAAACAACAGAGTGAATAGACAGCAACAGGATTCAACTACTTGGTGTTTAAGAGGTTCACTTTAGATCTAAGGCCACAATAGTTTGTACCTGAAATGGAAAGATAGTTCATGCAACTAGTAATCAAAAGAGAACTGTGTTAGGTGTACTAATGTCAAAGTAAATATAATTTATTTTAAAAACTGTGACAAGAAATAAAAGCCTTAAATGTTGAGAAATTTGTCAATCCATTGAGATACGTGTAGCTAAGTAAAAACACAGATGTAACAAATACCATAGCTCCAAAATTTATGAAGTATTTATGAAGTCTTGAGAGAACTGCAAGAAGAAAAAGGGATCACTACAATACTAGCTAGAAATATCAACATTCAATTTATAGCAATTGTTAGAACAAGTAGTAGATCAATGTATACATAGAAAAAAGAGCATCATAAACAATTATATGACAGCAATTAAATAATCCAGAGTAAATAATCAAATTTCTAGAAACATACAATATTGAAGTCTGAAAATGAAGAAATAGAAAACATGAAAAGACCTCTTTTTCTGGCAAGGATATTAAATCAAAGCACAACCCCCCCACCCTCAAACCAAAAAAAGAAAAACCATAACCAGAGTCTTCACTAGTGAATTCTACCAGAAATTCAGAGGAGAGTTAATATCAATTCTTTTCAAAATCTCCCCCAAAATTGCAAAGGAAGAAACAATTCCTAAGGCATCCTACGAAGCCAACATTACCAACCACAAAAAGTCAGGCAAAGACATGATCAAAGAAAAAATACAGGTAAGTATACTACTCACTACTATGCATATATTCCCTACTAAATATCTGCAAGCCAATTCAGTGGCATAATACAGAATATAAATCATGACCTAATAGGATTCATTCCTGTGATCTAAGGGTTATCCAGCACACAAACATCAGTCAATCATTATGACACGTTAGTAAGATGAAGGAAAAACCTCCAGAATATCTCAATTCAAGCAGAAAAGGCATTTGAAAAACTTCAACATTCATTCGTGTTCAAAACTTGAAACAAACTAGAAAGAAAAATAGTCTTTCTCAACTGAATTAAGTCCATAATTATAAAACCCACTACCGCCATAATTGTTGATGTCAAAAACTGAATAGGTATTTCCCGTTGTTCAATAACAAATAATGTCCATTTTAACACTTCTATTCAACAACATACCAATTTAAGTAACAGGAATAAAGAGATCTTGCAGGAGGTGACAGGAACAAGTGAACACCTGAAACTAATCTAAGCTGAAAATTGGTGGTCAAGACTGGGGGACTGATGTTATAAGCTGCATGACAGGAGGTGTAGAAAAAAGATATGGGATATAAATATGGGTAGGTGGGAGACAAAGCACTATTTTTCCCCTCGAGGAATTTGAGGGAAATAGCAGGGCTGTTTCTGAGGATTCTTGAGAGGTTTTAACTATGGTATTACATGAAATTCACAACCTGATGGAATTTTAAGTAAACCCACATCGATCACCCTTGATTCATGGAGTGTATTCTTGGGTGAAGAAATTGGGGCTTAATGTACCCTCCAGATGCTCAAAGAGACAATGGAGGCACTTTGTGACTTCCCTGATGTTCTGCATTATTTGTAGTTTTTTTTCTTATCACAGAAGACTAGG
Source organism: Oryctolagus cuniculus (assembly GCF_051225735.1). NCBI lineage: Eukaryota > Metazoa > Chordata > Mammalia > Lagomorpha > Leporidae > Oryctolagus > Oryctolagus cuniculus. The sequence continues at coordinate 78,983,583 of NC_142879.1, read as the reverse complement.
ATCAGCCCTTACATTCACTGTGTCTCATGATCTTGAATGATGACACAATGTTTTAGTAGATTTGGAATGTTTCTGGATATGTACAATATGCAAAGGGGGAAAGATTGTAAAGAGAAACTTGTTAGCTTTGATAGTTGTTTTCATTAATATAGGGTTGGGTCAATGCCAGTTACCAAAAAGACAGATATATGATTTCCCTGATGCGAAGTAACTAATAGAGTACCTGTATTAGAGTCAAGTAGACATTTTGAGATTTGAGGATGTTCTACAGACCTTGTGTTTTCTGTTGAGGAAAAGCATTTATTTTTCTCTTCATACAATTTGATGAACTCTTTATAGGGTTAACTAACCTATCTTTAAGTAAGCTGGGACTAGATCTTTGTGAAAATTAAAAGTAGGAATGTGAGAGGGAGGAGGAGGAAGAGTTGCAGCGTGGGTGGGAGGGAGGAGAATAGGAGAAGTGTCATTATGTTCCTAAACCTGGATATATGAAGGACATGAAACTTGTATAAGATAAATAAAATTTTAAAAAATATAAGCAGATTAGCTTAAATTCCATGAGATGTTTACCAGCATCTTGTTAAGAACAAAGAATAATTGCATTTACTTAGGCTGCAATCCTTGAGACATAGAATCCAATCAGCCTTGAAAAGGTGCCCAAGGTTTCAGAAAATAGTGTCTGATTTTCTAGCCCAAACTACAAGGGGAGTGGTGGTGAATCACATTTCCTGGTTTCAGTAATTGTGATTGCTGATTAAAGATCATGTAAAAAAAGTTTGAATTGAGTTTCAGGAATCAAGGGGAACTTTTGCAGAAAACTCTTGGAGAGGCTAGTGAATTGTTTTAGAGCAATATAACTGCCATTTAGTTCACAAGGTCTGTGTGTACTAAGGTGGGCATATTCAAAATTGCTCAACTCCAGAGTTCAGCTGCACACTTGCATGATGTCAGTTTTCCCAAGAACTCCTCAATTGCTGTTTATCTTTTCATGTATTTGAAGTCAGAGAGATGATAGAAATAGAGTTAGAGGTGGAGGTAGAGATAGAAAGAGAGGAGAGAGAGAGAAAGGTAGTGATAGAAACAGAGAGGGAGAGAGAGGCAGAGAGAGAGAGAGAGAGAGAGATGTCCCATGCAGCGATTCATACCCATATGTCCACAACTCTTGGGATCAGGCCAGGACAAATCAAGAGCTCCAAACTCAATCCAGTTCTCTCATTTGAGTGGCAGCAACTCACTTGCTCTTGCTGCCTATCAGGTTACACATTAGCAGGAAGCTAGAATCCAGTGAAGTCAGGACTCGAACCCAAGCATTCTGATAAGGGACGTTGGTATTTCAAGTAGTGTTGTAGTATCGTAATCTCTGTGTCAAACATTCATCCTTAATTTTCCTTTTTTGGCACCTGGTAATAAGAAGTTTAGGACAAGAACATACTCCCGATAGTGTTCAGTGAAGACTAGAACATCTTTCATTTCTTCTTGGCTCTTCCTTCTTCCACATGCTGATGTAATCCTGAGGGTATGTGACGATCCTTGTATCAAGAACTTAGGACAAGTCTGACACATCAGAACCCATTTGTCTGGGGTTATTTACATGGATGAGTTCAGCTAAAGCAGAGAACACATGCTGCAGATTCATGTTCATTTAACCTGTTGACATGGTGGCTATCTCCATGCTTTAGAAGCATTCTGGAAAATTGATAAACAGAGGCACTGATTCCAACCTACTTTTCCCAGAAGATTATGTAACACATAGCCTTGAAATATAGAGAAGGTAGCTCCCTCCAAGAATATGTAGGGTATCTTTTTATTATCCAGTAAAATAATGTAATACCTGCATTCTGTAAAATGATAGTCATGTTACTGCCTTTTAAAGTAATAACTAAAATTAGAGAAAAAATAAATAAAAATGAAAAAAGTGTAAAAGATCAGTGAAATGAAGAGCTGTTTTTCATGAAAACATAAACAAAATGTACCATGGCCTAACTAATCAAAAAATAAACCCAAATTAATAAAATTAGATATGATTAAGGAGATGTTACAAAAGATAGCACAGGAATAAAAAGATTCATCGGGAATTACTACAAAAAGCTCTATAGTCAACAAATTGGTATGAATAGATATCTGCATGCATACAGTCTACAAAAATAGAGTCATGAAGACATAGAACACCTAAATCAACCAATAACCGATATGGAGATTGAATCCATTATAAATACAATCCCAAAAAAGAAAAGTCTGGGGCTAGATGGCTTCACTGCTGAATTCTACTGAACTTTTAAAAAATTAATTACAATTCACAAAATATTGAAAACAATTGTAAGGGAGGGAAACCTCTCAAACTGTTTCTCTTAGGCCAGCATCAGCTTTATTCCAAAGCCAGAAAAAGATACAAAAAGAAACAGAACTGTAGATCAATATCACTGATGAACTTAATTGCAGAAATTCTCAAGAAAATACTATCTAATCAACTCAAACAGCACATCAGAAAGCTCACTCACTGGGATCAAGTGAGATTTATCCCTGGTATGTAGGGATGGTTCAACACACACACACCCCAATAAATAAATATGATAAAATCTCATTAACAAATTGAAGAATACAAATTATGTAATTGTCTCAATAGATGGGGACAAAGAATTCAATAAAAGACAACATCCCATCTTTTCAAAATAAAAACCTTAAGCAAATCGGGTATAGAAGAATATTCCTCGACATGATCAAGGTAATATATGACAAACCCACAGCCAGCATCATATTGAATGGGGAAATGCTGTAAGCCCATCCAGTAAGATGGGGACCAGACAAGGATGCCTGCTTTCATTATTCCTATTACATATAATTTTGAACATTTTAACCAGAGCTATTAGCCAAAAAAAGAAATCAAATGTGTACAAATTGGACAGGAGTAAGTCAAATTATTCATTTGCAGATGGCAGTATCCTATATGTAGGCAAAACAAAACAGAACAAAACAAAACTCCATTAATAGTCTACTGAAACTCATAAGAGAGTTGGGTAAAGTTGCATGATATAAAATCAACACACAGAAATGAATAGGCTCTGTATACCCCAATAATGCCTTGGCTTTTAAGATCAATCCCATTCACAATAGCTACAAAATTTTTTAAAAATACTTTGGAATAAATTTAACCCAGAAGGTAAAAGATATGTACAATGAAAATTACAAAACATAAAAGAAAGAAATAGAGAAAGACATAAAATAATGAAAAAAAAATTCTCTGTGTTCATGGATTGGAGGAACTAATATCATCAAAATTTCCATACTACTGAAAGCAATTTATAGAATCAATGAAATCACAATCAAAATATCAATGACATTCTTCTCAGAACTAGAAAATTATGCTAAAATTCATATTGAAATACAAGAGACCTGAATATAATGTAAGCAAAAGGGACACAGAAAACAGAGAAGGTAGGATATGAATTCAAACCGGAATGAATGCATTCACGAAAAATAAATTCACAGAGCTGGGTGACCAACTGCTGGCATGCACACAACCAAACACATGGCAGAGGGTACAGTCCTCAGTGGACCGATCTTATAGATCTTAGAGTGGGCTAAGTGTCTGAAGGTGGGGTGGGGGCAATAGAGGGAGATGAGATTCTCCATACAGGTTTCTCAGGTAGCCTGCAGGCATTCAGCCCTGAAAAAGAATGTAGCAGGTGGAATGTGAGACTGAACTGGACTCTGGAAAGAAAGCAGAGATAAGGGATAAAATTGACTTTTATCTGCTTTCTGGCAAGAACCTATAATGGCTGAGCCTTATGTCCTTGTTCCATCAATTAAAGCAACGTAAAATAACAAAAACAAAGCCAGAGGTAGACATACTACAGGGCAGTTATGATCAAGACAGCCTGGTATGGGCACAAAAATAGACATGTAGACTAACAGGACAACAAACTCATTTTTGATAAATGAGCTCAAATCAGGCCTTGGAGAAAGACGGCCTTTTCAAAAAGCATGCTGGCAAAATTAGATCTACACCTGCAGAAGTATGAAGCAAGATCATTATCTTAGACCTATACAACAGTGAATTCAAAATGGGTCAAGGATCTAAAATCTATGATCAATCTTATGCTATCAAATTACTAGAAGAAAATATCAAAAGAAATTCTGTAATACATTAGCATAGGCAAACGCTTCTTAGATAAGACCAGAAGCACAGGCAATAAAAATAAAAATAGACAAATGGGACTATATACAACCAAGAAGCTTCTGCACTGTATTAGAAACTCTCAATGAAGTGATGAGACAACCAACATAGTAGGAGACATATTTGCAAACTATGCAATGATATCCAGGATCAATAAAGAGCTCAAGAAACTCAGCAAGAATACAAGAAGAGTCCTGTTAAAAAATAGAGAAAGGAGATGAACAGGTAATTTTCAAACAATGAGAACAAATTGCTAACAGACAAATGAAAACATGATCAAGATCTTTAGTCATCAGGAGAATGTAAATAAAATTCACAATGAGGTATCACCTCACTCCAGACAGAATGGCTATCATCCGGTGATCAATTTCTGTTCACAATTGATCATAATGATAGGACTAAGAGCCAAAAATCAAAAAACAAACCATGCTGGTGAGGATGTGGAGGAAAAGCACCCTAATGCGCTGTTGGTGGGAATGTAAACTAGCACAATGGTTATGGAAGAAAGTAAGGAGATTATTCAGAGATCTGAAAATAGATCTATCATATGATCCAGCCATTCCACCCCTAGGAATTTTCTCAAATAAATGAAATCAGCATATGAAGAGTTACTTACACCTCGGTGTTTATTGCAGCTCAATTCACCATGACTAAGATATGAAATCACTCAGATGTCCATCGACTGATGATTGGAAACCACAAATGTGGTGTATATGCGCCATGGAATACTACACAGTGAAATCCTTTGAAATCATTTGAAGCAAAATGGATGCCACTGGAGATCACTATGCGTAGTGAAATCAGCCAGTATCAAAAGACAAATATCATAAATTTACTCTGATATGTGGCAGTTATTATAGAACACAAAATATGTATAGGAATGAATGAAAAGCACATCTTATGATATAATTGTCATATTTAGCCCTTGTTTATATTTTTCGGCACTGTGATCTTTCTGCTTTTAATTTTTGATTGTATGGTTACTGATGAATTAAGACTATGAGTATACAGTGGATTAAAATTACATCTTTGCTAAAATAATGCAATGAAAAAAATGGAAGGTGAGGAGATGGTTTTGGAGAGTGAGGGGGGAGGAAAGGAAGTATGTTTATCTCCTTAGAAATGTACCTATGAATGCCATGAAATCTCTTTTCATTATTTAATAAAAATTTAAAAAAAACTAGGTGCCCTGATGTCAAGGATTTTCTCCTAAATCCCTACTGCCTGCATGAGCAATCTCCAGTGCACCCATCCAGTTCTTCTGGATCTTGTCTCACAAGGATTAATACAATACTGTAACTTTGGCTGCAAATATTTTTATTAAAAAGCTTGGCTGACTCAGACATTTCATGACATCTAAAAGAGTCAATGAATGACGAGTTCTGCTGTTAAATAGTTTGGGCAAAATTTAATAATTTCATGATTTTTGACCTTAACATAAAAAGCAGGGATGTGTAATAGGTAGTATTGGGGAGTGTGGATTGGTAAAATTTTAGATAGACAGGTCATCAAAGAAGATACTGTTATGATAGTCTAAAATGTCTAGAATTATAACCAGGTCTTGACTCCTATCCCAGAATATGAATATACAATTGCTAGATCATGCACACAATCGTTCAGGCAAGCCCAGTCTTATAATAAATTATATGTAAAATGAGAGTAACGTGCAATTTTATTTAGATTAAAAAATCTGTGTGTAATAATTGTAGTTCAAATGGTATGGTCAACTGAATCTCAGTTGTGGCCACTGTTCTTAGGTCATAGGAATGGTTATGGTGAGAACAGTGTGGCTCTTTTACATTCATTGTTTCAACAGATACACAGAGCACCCTCAGTGATGAAGAACTTCTTCATTAACATGATTGCAATCTGCTTAGAAGAGAATATTTGTTCCTAATGACCAATGCACATAATATCATATTATTCGTGGGTATTTGACCAATGGCCTTTCACTCTCTCTTAGTTTTCTCAGTGTTGTTTTAGTTGTGGATAGATGTTGAGGTTGTCAGATGCTTCTTCTGCATCAATTGAAATGATCATATGGATTTTTTTCTTGCTGTCACTTTTTAATGTGGTTTATTATGTGGGTTGAACTAATGTATTAAACCACATTTGAAATCAGAAATTAAGTCCAACTTGGTGTTCTGTATAATTTTTAAATATGTTCTTGAATTCGATGAGCTAACATTTTCTTGAGAATTATCACTAATTTATACAGAATATCGGTCTGAAGTTTTCAGTTCTTTTCTTTTCTCTTTACTGTTCTATATAAGCAGAGAGCCAGATTTCATGTATTTAATATACGTAGTTTTAAGAGAATAATAATAATTTCTGATAGAGATTCTTGACTTTAGTGTCAAATTAATCTTGGTCTCATAGAATGAGTTAGGTTTGTTTCCTTCTATTTCACTTTTGATGAGATTAAGCATAGTGGTGTTATTTATTTAAGTATTTGGTACAACCACAGGAAATGTAACAAGTCCACAGTGTTTCTTCTCTAGGATTTTTGGTTACTGATTCAATCCCATTCATATCACAGGTCTATTCAGATGACTGTTTTTGCTGCAGCAACTTCAAAAGCTTATGATAAAATAAAAAAAGTTATACACAAACTTCTATTCATCTGAACTGCTGTCCCTTACCATTTTGTGTTATAAAAGCCAGTGTTTTCTGGGGTTGGGTCAGCAATGTGGCATAGCAGGTAAAGCTACCTACCACATAGGCACCAGTAGTCCTGGCTGCCCCACTTCTGATTCAGCTCCCTGTGATTGTGCCTGGGAAGGCAGTGGAAGATGGCCCAAGTCCTTGAGCCCTGGCACCCATGAGGGAGAAAGAATGAAGTTCATGGCTCCTCGCTTTGGACTGGTGCACCTCTGGCTGATGCTGCTTGGGTAGTGAACCAGTGGTGGAAGACCTCTCTCTTTCTCAGCCTCTGACGCTGTAACTCTGACTTTCAAAGAAATAAATACATCTTTTGTAAAAAAAGCCAATACTTTCATGCTGGGCTCTGACATCTTCCAATCACTGTCTAAGAGAAAATTTTTATAGAATGTGGAAAGCAACAAGAGTCAGATAATGGTAGTGTCTTTTGATTTTCATTATAAAATGTATTTTTTATTCATGCTTATTGATTCAGGCAGTTATGATAATGCTGTTTCAAATTTCTTGCTCTTCTATATCCTTATGTAGACACAGAGATCTGTGGTAGGACATGGCTGTGTTCTGCCTCGTGACAACTTCAGAGCTGGGGTGACAATTATGCCCATGCATAACAGGTGAACCTGAATGGTCCAAACAATTCGAGGAAGTGGGTGTTTCAGTTGTAACAGAATCCTGGGGACCTTAGGTACCTCTCTAGACCTTGATTGTTACCTTTGAGATAGAAGATTATCAAGAATGACCAATGTTAACATAATCCCAAAACAATGAATTTCAAGAGAATAAAGGATTGTGCTGACATGTTACACACTGAATTTGTAGTTGGAAATTCAGGAATGCTTGACATTGCTGATTCAGAGAGCTAAGAGACAAGTGATTTCCTCGTGGATGTGGTAAAACTGGTCTCACTGAAACATAAGTTCATTAGCTGCATCATATGGTGGACCCATCTGTAGTTTTTGGAGGAATCTCCATATGTTTTCCATGATGATTATATGAATTTCACTCTCAAGAACAGTGCATTAGGGTACTTTTTTCTCTACAATCTTCCTATTTCTCATTATTATGTTTTGATAATGGCCATTCTCACTGGGGTGAGTTAATACTGCATGGGCTTTTATTTTCAAGAGTGATCCTGAGCATTTTTTTCATGTGTCTATCAGCCATTTCTTTTTCTTCTTTGGAAACTGTCTATTCATATCATTTGCCAATTTATTTTCTTTTTAGGACATATTTATTTGATTGAAAGTCAGAATTACAGAGAGATAGAGATAGAAAAATAGATGATAGATGATAGATAGATAGATACATAGACAGACAGACAGACAGATATGTTCTACTCACTGGTTCACTACCCAGATGGCTGTGACTGCCCGGACTACGCCAGGCAGAAGCCAGGAGCCAAGAGTTTCATGCAGGCTTCCCACATGGATGGCAGGGGTCCAAACACTTGGACTATATCCCGCTGCTTTTCATAGGCCATTAGCATGGAACTGGATGGAAATAGAGCAGCTGGGAAATGAACTGGCTCATGTATGGGTCGCTGCCATGGTAGGCAGTTGCTTAACCTGCTCCATCACAATGCTGGCACAGTCTTTTGCCCATTTCTTTCTTTCTTTTTTTTAAAATTTATTTGACAGGTAGAGTTAGGTAGTTATAGACAATGAGAGAGTGAGATAGAGAAAAAGGTCTTCCTTCCATTGGTTCACTCCCCAAATGGCCGCTATGGCCAGCGCTGCGCCGATCTGAAGCCAGGAGCCAGGTACTTATTCCTGGTCTCCCATGCAGGTGCAGGGGCCCAAGCACTTGGGCCATCCTCCACTACCACCCCCAGGCCACAGCAGAGAGTGGGAATGGAAGAGGAGCAAGAGAGGCTAGAACCCAGTGCCCACATGGGATGCCAGTGCCGCAGGCGGAGGATTAACCAAGTGAGCCATGGCACTGAACTCTTGCCCATTTCTTAACTGCAATGTTTTCATTATTGTTGATTTCATTCCTGTATTTATGCATTTTGGATATTGATTTTATTATCCGATGCATAGTTTGCAAGTATTTTCTACCAATCTGTGAGTTGTCTCTTAGCTTTGTGAATCATTTATCTATTGTACAGAAGTTTATAAGTAAGTTAAATCCCATTTGTTTATTTTCACTTTTATTCCATGTTCTTTTGCAGTCTGGCTCACAAATTTATGCCTATGCCAATGTCTTACAGTTTTGCCCTCGGGTTTTTTTTTTTTTTAATTTTATTTGAAAACAGAGAGAGAGTGAGAGAGGCTAGAGAGAGAGAGTGAGAGAGGGAGAGAGAGATAAAAAGAGCAAGAAAAAGAGAGAGGTGTCTTTCATCTGTTGATTCACTTCCCAATTGGCCTCAATGGTCTGGACTGAGCCAGGCCAAGTCAGGAGTGAAGAGCTTCATCCCGGTTTCCAACATGGGTACAGGACCCAAATACTTCAGCTATGTTCCGTTGCTTTCCCAGGCACGTGATCACGGAGCTGTATCAAAAGTGGAGCAGCCAGGAGTCAACCATGTGCCCATACAGGATGCTGGCTTTGCAGTCAGCAGGTTAAATCACTATGCCACAGCTCTGGCCTTTTCCCTTTGTTTTATTAAAGTAGTTTGATAGCTTCAGGTCTTTAGTTTAGGTCCTTGTTCTACAGGGAATTTTTTTAAAAAACATATTTGTTAAAGATTAATTGGTTATAAATGTGTGGATTTATTTCTGAGATTCTTTTCTGTTCTGTTGCTCCATAGATCTGTTTTTATTCCAACATTATGTTGTGGGTTAAAATAGCTTTCTGGTATGTTTTAAAATCTTGTATTGTAATGCCTCTGGCTTTGTTTTTATTATTATTTCTTGGGTTATTTGGGTTTTGTATTTCCATATTAATTTGTTGAAGATTTATTTTATTTATTTGAAGGGTAGAGTTACAGAGAGAGAGAGAGAGGGAGAGCCAGCAGAAAAGAAATATTTTATGGTTCACATCTCGAATGTCCAGGATGGTGTGGGCTAGGGCAGGCCAAAGCCAGGAGCCAGGAACTCCATTCAAATAATCTACATTGATGACAGGAGTCTGTGTACCAGGGCTATCTTCTGTTGTATTCCCACGTGCACCAGCAGGGAGCTGGATCAGAAAGATATCAGCTGGCACTTGAACTGGAAAGTCTAACATAGCATGTTAGTGTTGAAAGTGGAAGTTTAGCCTGCTGGGAAACAACATTGGGTCCTGCCATCTGATTGTTGGAATGTTTTCCCTCATTCTGTGAAGAACATTCTTAGCTTTGGATAGTGATTACACTGAACCTTTCAATTGCTTTGGTATTATGGACTATATGACATTATTTATTCTTCCAAACTGTGAACCTGGAAGATTCTTCCATTTTGTATATGTTTCTCCTACTTTTTTTTCCTTTTAATGTTTTCTAATTTTCATTGCACATGTCTTTCATATCTTTATTGAATATTTTCCCAAGGTATTTAAAAAGTTTTATAACTATTGTGAATGCTTTAAACTTTTAAGTTCTTTCTCAACTAGACTGATGTCGGTTTATATATAAATGCTACTGATCGTTGTGGTTGATCTTGTACCTGCAACATTGCTGAATATTCTTATCAATTGCATTTGTCTCTTGTTAGACCGTGTTGAGTCCCCTATATAGAGAATCACATGATCTGCAAAAAATGATAATTTGACTTCCTCTTTGCAAGTCTGTATGCCCTAGGGTTTTTTTTTTTTTCTCCCACAATGTCTTGAGTTAAATCTTCCAGAGCTCTATTGAATAAAAGTGATGGGAGTTGACATTCTTGTCTTGTTCCAGATCTTACTGTAAATGCTTTCAGCTTTTCTCTGTTCAGTATAATATTGATATGGGCTTTTCATATGGCCCTTTAATGTGTTGAGGGGTGATCATTCTGTATCCACATTTTAAAAGGATTTTATCATGAAAGGTGTTGTATTTTATCAAATGCTTTCTGGCATCTATTGAGATATCCATGTGGTTTTTATCCCTCATTTTGGTGATGTACTGCATCCTATTTATTGATTTGCATAAGTTGAACCATCCCTGCATTTCAGAGATAACCTCCACTTGGTCAGGGTGGATGATCTTTTTCATATATTGTTGGATTTGATTTGCAGCTATTTTTTTAGACTATTTTCATCTCTGCTCATCAGTAATATTGATCTACGGTTCTTTTATTTCTATCATTTCCTTGATTTTGGTATTTAGGCAATGCTGGTCTCATAGAATGAGTTTGGGTGGGTTCACTATCTTTTCATTGTTTGGAATATTTTGAGAAGTTATTGATGGTAGCTTTTCCTTAGAAGGTTAGTAGAATTCAGTAGTGGACCCATCTCATCGTGAGGTTTTGTCTTTGGGAGGCCTTTTGTTTCTGATTCTATCTCAATCTTGGTTATTGGTCTGTTTAGGTTTCCTTTATGTTTTTGCTTGAATTTTGGCAAAATATGTGTCCAGAAATCTATCCATTTCTTCTTCCAAGTTTTCCAATTTTTTGCATATAGTTTTTCCTAAACATTTCTAATGATAATTTGAGTTTCCATGGCATTGCATATAACATTTCCTTTTTCACCTCTAATTTTATTGATTTGAATCTTTTCCCTTTTTTGGTTGGCCTGGTCAGCGGTTTCTCAGTCTTCTTTAATTTTGTCAGAAAATCCATTCTTCATTTCTTTAATCCTTTGTATTGTTTTTCCATTTTTATTTTCTTTATCTCTTCTCTAAATGTTATCATTTATTTCCTTTTCTTTATGTTGGTTTTGCTTTGTTTTTTGTTTTCCAAAGTCATTAAGATGCATTGCTAGATTATTTATTTCATACATTTTCATTTTTTGAAGGCACTTACTGTTGTAAAAACCTTCCTCTTAACACTGTGTTATCTGTATTCTATGCATTTTGATATGCTGTATTTTGATTTTCATAAGCACCAACAATGTTTAATGTCTCTTTTGACTTCTTCTATGACTAATGATCATTCAGAAACATGTTGTTCAACCATTAGTTATTTTCATAATTTCTTTCATTACAAATTTTCAGTTTTGTTCATTGTCATCATAAAACCATCTGGAATTAATCTCAATCTGTATGTCTGTCATTTTATGATCGGGTAAAGCATTGGAAGATTGCTCAGTCCATAAAAAGGAAGGAAACCAGACCTCCATATATGGAGGTCATTATGTTGAATAAAATAAGCCAATCTGAAAAACACAAACACTACATGCATTATATTTTTTGCGAAGTTAGTAGAGAGCATAAAACTGTGGCCATCCTACCATTTCCCATATAATTCTAAAAATTGTTAATTAAATCATACCATGTAAGAGACAATATATCCTTTTTACCCCATTCTGTAAAAATTGTCATAAATCCCTCACTTTGTGATATTATATCTCTGTTTTCATAAAATTAAATTAAAAATATGAAATTATGAAAATAAACAAAAGATACAGTTTATAATTTTTAAGAATTTATTGATACCTGCTTTATGGTCTAGTATATGTTCTACATTAGAAAATGTTTTGTGTCCTGTTGAAAATAATGTGTATTGTGCAGCTATGATATGGCATACTCTGTAGCTGTCTGTTATGTCCATTTGATCTACAGTGTAGGTTATCTCTATTGTTTCTTTGTTGATTTTCTTTTCTAGTTCATCTGTCCATTCATGAATGTTGGGTGTTACTATATCCCAGTACTACAAAATTGAAGATAAGCCTTTTTCAATATATCTATCTATTTGCTTTGTATACTCTGTCAACACAGTCCAAAAAAGGGTCATTATCTTTACTTGATGGCATATTCATCTCTTATGTAATAGCCACCATGGATTAGTGTGTTTATAAATAAAAACCAAATAAATTATAGAAGTTCTGATAATATCTCAGGACACAGGAAATCCAAAAAGGGTGATCAGTTTCATCATTTTTAGAAGTGAGAGGTAGAGTTACAGAGAGAGAGAGGGAGAGGCAGAGGGAATGGTCTTCAATCCAATTGTTCACTCCCCAAATGGCCTCAATAGCCAGAGCTGAGTGATCAGAAGCCAGGAACCAGGATCCAGAAGCTTCTTCTGGGTCTCCCATGTGGTTACAGGGGCCCAAGCACTAACACCATCTTCCACTGATTTACCAGGCCATAAGTAGCAAGCTGGATTGGAAGGGGAGCATCTGGGTCAAACAGGCACCCATATGGGATGATGGCAGCACAGCTGGAGGCTTAGCCTACTAAACCACAGTGCTGGCCTCATCAGATTCATCATTTTTAACTAGTAAAAAACCCTCAGTATCAGATAAAGAATTCAAGTATATTGGATAATGTGTCCAGTCAGAGCAATAATGAAATAATGTTAGGAAATATATTTGGTTTTGTCAGTAATTTTTACAATACCACCAAAAATTAACCTAGTATTTGTCAGAGCCTTTTCATTGACGGTGTTTATGGCTGTGAGGCAATTATAACCTCATGGACATTAACATTTGATAGCTTTTCTGCATTTTCAAGCATTACACTTATCATGCAACAGACGTTTGACCTAGGGTCTGCAGTACAAGTACATAGTGATTGATCCACATGTTTGCAGAGAGTTTAGGAACACTGACGGTTTAGCCTGTATCAAGATTAAAATTCATTATTTGTAGAGACCAATGCCATGTAACTATTGACTTTCACAGTGAAAGAGAGGTATTTCTCTAGAGGAAAGAACAGAACCACCCAAAGTAACATAAATCCATAGAACCCTATTAGGATCTGGAAAATCACATTTATTAATACACATAATAGATATGAGAAGAGAGGAAGTATAGAGCATAATGACATTCCTTACCACCTGACATGCAAGAAACTTTGTAAACGTAAGTATGTAGAATGTTGCTCCAAATATTTCATCGTAGTCTAGTATTCCAATTCCTGGATACTTCTGCCTGTACTGCTCTGGGGTAGAAAATTGAATAGGGTGATAGAGTGAAAATGACTGCTTGTGTTCCAGTCTGTGGATGAGAGTTTTCCCACAGATGAACATGGAAATGTAATATTTGAGATAATGGATCTCCATGACACATAGGAGGTGAAAATCTGGGTCAGTGAGTACAAAGGAAGCAGGAGGAGGGAGTATCAGATCATACTTAGTATCCTTGATAAGGATTAATCTGCTGGGGTGTTGAGTGAGGAAGACACACTGCATGTAACAGAGAGAAACAGAAAGAAATAGGGGCAAGGAGGGCAGGCACATTATTCTGTTCATGTACAACAATTTCTCTGGCTACTTACAGAGGGCACAGGAATTCCTTTTCTTTGTATCACTGTCTTCCCTTATGCTCTTCATTTGTTTTCTCCTTGTTGGTCAGTCAGTGCCCATTAGCTTTATTATAATCTCTTAACAATGTTCCTTTTAACTGTGTTATCATGCTTTTATATTATTCTAGCCAATGGTAGAATATTTCTTCACAATAGTTCCCCCTAGGCCATGGAAAAGTTCAAGGATGCAGGATTGCCCAAGCCCATTGGGGTATCCAACATCAGCCTCAGGCAGTTGGATTTTCAAATAAAAGACAAAATTATTACGGCTTTCAATATTCATTTTACTCCAAGTTTTATTTTATCATAATCACATTGAAACATTCAGAACATTTGAAGGCATTAATGCAAAGCTTGCAGGCTTTTTCACACACACTCAAAATTGTTGGCAGCTTTTCATATGTCCAAAGTTAGTAGGCATTGTAAGTATGTCTTCATACATATGAGCAATATTTTGTAGAACTTCTTGATAGTATGTGGTAAACCTGCCTAAATAGCCCAGCACACCTAAGAAAGCATCTCCTGTGGTTAAATTTACTCTCCCACATGGTTTCAGTTTCATTATTGAATCAAACTGAGTTAATAATTATGAGTTAATAATAATGAGTTAATAATTAACAGATTAGCATTGATTTCAGAGGTCTTGAAAGTTTATTTATAGGAACATTTTCTGGGGGAAAGGAAATAGATGAAGGAGTGGTACCACAACAGGGTAAAATTTAATTAGTGGTGAACTTAGATACTTCACCACTAGCAATGGACTAGCAATAATAATGAATTTAGATACTTCACACTAACAATGGGCTAATAACGGAATAGTGGAAAATAACTAAGGTATCTCCATACTGTCTTCCACAGTGGCTGAACCACCAGCAGTGGTTTACATTACCACCAGCAGTGGATTAGTCTCCTTTCCTTTTCATTGGTATTAACAACTAAAACACTGCATTTACCTTGAAAAGGTTTGGTTGTAGAAGAGGCACTAGAAACAATTAGCTATGATTTTCTGAAAAATAATGATCTCGATGCAGAAGATGAAGTCTTAAAAGTAGATTTAAATCCAAAGAATGAACATTTAGTCAGAAATTTCACAAATGGGAGAGAATTTACAGCCAGCCCAAGGTCTTTACTCTTCTTCTGTGCTCTTAGGTTATAGAATCTAAGCAAAGAAATAAAGTGAGAGTAACAAGGATTATCTATTCCTCTACCTGTGAGATTTTTAAATCATGATAAAGCTAATCTGATAATGTATTTAAGACTAGTATTATATAAATACATACATATATTCAAAATTGATAGGCTATAATTGCTAATATTTTATTAGTATAGAGGAAAATGCAGAATGCAGCAGAGACATAATGCAGATAGAGAACCAAGCAACAAATAATTCCTACTATCTTTAAATATTTTAGTAACTATTCATTGTTATCACTTTATATTTTCAATAGTTATGAAATATAGAGCTACACAAATTATGCAAGAAATATGTGAACATTGAACTTTAGTTTATCCGTGACATTCTCTCCAGTTCCTAATCTGATGTATTATGCTGTGTCATGGGTTAATAATTAAAGGATTTAAAAAATCTTATCAAATGACTTGAAGTAACCTAAATGCTGTTGTAGTATTGAATAGTAACATGACGTGTCATTGTTCAAAAACTGACAAAACACATTTCTACTTTCTTTGAGTATTTCATGTAAGATAGCATTTTGCATTATGGAAAGATGCAGCTAAGTTAGAGGAATATGTTTAAATTTCTAATTCTACATGTTTTGTGTGTGTTTGGCAATGGCTGGGAAGAGTTCTCAGCCTGGAGGAGAGTAGGAAAAGCTTTTTCAGCCATTGTTTCCCCAGTACTCCCAGCAACAGGAGATTCACTGCATAGACCCAGGAGGCAAAGCAATACCCAAGGAAGACCAACAGTGCAGGCAATCACTTTAAGCAATGCTGGCTAAGAGCTTAGGCTATTATGTCTCCTTGGAGGATGTTAAATCACAGGAATTGGGATACTGAGGGGTTTGAGTCAGGAAGAGGGCTGAGGAGTCAACTATGAGGGAGGCAGAGGAAAAAGAATTTGAGCCCATCTTCTCTTAGGAATATAAGTAAGGTCTTCTTTTTTCAAGATTTATTTTATTTATTGGAAAGAAAGAGAGACAGGAAGAGACAGAGACAGACAGACACTCACACACGCACACATCACACACATACACACACACAGGTATCTTCCATCTGTTGGTCCACTCTCTAAACGGCCATACTTTCGGGGCTGGGCCAGGGCACAGTCAGGAGCCAGGAATTCTTCATTGCCTCCCATGTGGGTGCAGGGGCCCAAGCACTCAGGCCATTCTACCCTACTTTCCCAGAAATATTTGCAGGGAGCTGGATTGAAAGTAGAGCTTCTGGGATTCAACCAGCATTTCCATATAGGATCTGG
Organism: Oryctolagus cuniculus; assembly: GCF_051225735.1. NCBI lineage: Eukaryota > Metazoa > Chordata > Mammalia > Lagomorpha > Leporidae > Oryctolagus > Oryctolagus cuniculus. The sequence continues at coordinate 78,967,011 of NC_142879.1, read as the reverse complement.
CATAGTAGGCTGCAGCTTAACCTACTATGCCACAACTCCATCCCTCAACAGATTATTTATAACAATATCTGCAGATAAAAGGCCACTTTCCAAAAAAATTTTTGAGAGACAGAATTGAGGCTCAGACGTTCACTTTTATGTGTTTCCAGAGCTCCAAGGGTCACCTTAATGCTGACTGCAAGTTGTGTTGTGGGACCCACAGATCCTGTCCAAGGGAATGGCTATATACTGGAGAGTGACTTTGGCTTTATAACAGGAAATAAGCTGCCTTGAGTTACTGTGTGTAGTTTAGGCTCAGAATAAAGGACATTCTTGGGAGTTCCTATCAGATGTGCCCAGGTAGGGGCAGGGAGATCCAGCCAGAGTTCATGGGTGGAGCAAGTGTTCAGAGGGGTAGCTGACACAGGAGTCATGGAGTAACTCCAGCTACTATCAGTGGAGGCAGGGGATGTTGGAGCTGACTGGTGTGTTCTGAGTCCCTTCACCCACCCAGATGTAAGCACTAACTTGTCGCTCCCCCTCTTCACGGAGGAACGACACTAAACCCTGCCTAGGCTTCATATCCGAGTCAAGGCACCATTATGTCGCTCCCCCTCTTCGTGGAGGAACGACACTAAACCCTGCACTGTTCTTTTGTCTGCTCAGCCCTCCCCGGGTTTGCTGCTGGTTCTTCCTGGGTTGGCTACTGACCCTTCCACCTCCGTGGAAGGGCCGTTCCCCCTGCCACTTTCCCCACTTCCGCGGGGGAGCGGCACACCGCCAGCCGGCTCTCTCGGGGGCTGCACAGGTGTTCCTTCAGATAGATGTTCCTGGTGCATGTTGTCTCTCTCCTCCTTTATAGTCCTCTTCCACCAATCCCAACTCTGCTACCCACACGCCGAGTACGCTGCTCTCCTCCAATCAGGAGCAGGTCCTGCTGTTTATTGGTTGAACTGGAGGCAGCTGTGTAGAAGCTGTTTCCTCCTCTCCCAGCGCCATATTGTGGGAGAGCAGATGCATAGAATAAGTCTTAATTCCAGTAACTTAGTCTAGTCCGAGTTGCTCCCAGTTGCTCCCCACACTATATTGTGGGCACACTGCATTGTGCTCCTCCAGTTTTCTGTGAGATTCATCCCCAATGTGTAGTGAGCTCTGAGCATCTTAGGCAGGCTGGATGGGTGCACAGGAACAAAGCCACAATCTGCAGTTTTTCAAGTGACTGGGGAAGGAGGGGAGGCCATGGGGAAGAGTATGATCCCCAATTCTAATTATTTGCCATTCCTAGGAGCTGTGTTTCCAAGCTGCTCTGCTCCCCTCCTGTCACAGTGGCAAGCCATGTATGGTCCTGGGCTTTGTGATTGCTGGTGCCCTGTTGGAACCTTAGAGCTCAGTTTGCCCTGCGAGAATGCAGGCATGTGTTTGAGGGCTGGACTTAAAACCAGTGAGAACTGTGGAATTTTCCCACTTCAGGGCTGCTGGTCTGTATTGCTGGCAGGAGGTGAAACACCTCTTTGCTCTTTTTCCATTTAATATGGCATTCGCAGACAAAAAGAGGTGAGGTAATGCCTGTATCTGCTGGTGCCAGTGGCCAGGACGGTGTTTATGTCTTCTCTCTCTGCTGGATTGAGGAGTCTCTGTGCTGTTCTGTCAGTGCAATACTGGCTTCCTTACCTCTTGGTGGGGTGGGTTTGTGCGGAGACAATCACTGGAGCCTCTTACTCAGCAACCATTTTGCTGTGAACTCCTCAGCTTTAACTTGTGGTCTTTCATTGACAGCCTATGTTGGAAAAATTGCTTAGTAATCGTTTAGTTCTCTGTATGTGAGGGGTGTGTGTGTGTGTGTGTGTGTGTGTGTTTTCATGTGGTATAAGAAAGCTAATTGCTTCAAAAGATATGTGATTAGAAAGGATTTCATCAAGACAAAAATAAAACAAACAAAACAGTAGGTGGGTGGATGTTTGTAGTCTAAAGTCAGTAGTCGCTTGATCAATGTTTTGCAATACTTTACAGCATGTAAGAGATTATGAAGAGAAAATTTACTAAATGTAATGGTTTATTTGTCAGTGATAAAATGTTTAGTTTCATATAAATCGTTGACCTGGTTCCAAGTCTCTATTTAAACGTGGAATACTGCTTTAAATGTACTCCTCCCATATTTCATAGGCAGTTAAGTAGGCAGTGGGGCATTGACTTCCTGTTATTCCTCTGAAGGCAGAAGTAATAAGCAGAGTGTGCTTGGCCAGAGGAGTGAAAGGCCATGGATCCCAAGCATCAGCGTATGGCATTAAATGATGGTCACTTCATTCCTGTACTTGGTCTTGGCACCTATGCACCTGAAGAGGTAAGTCTAGCTGTTGTTCTGTGGTTGAGGGGACAAAAGAGAGTTGACTAGGACGGGTGAAGAATGACATGAATGTGAAGTCAGCCTGCTGCCGTGTGACTGCAGGACTCACTTGATTCTCCAATTCCCCAGGCTAGAGCTATTTTATACAGAAAATTGAACTTAGTCACAGTTTATTCTGTGTGACAGTCAGGTCCTGTGGTGCTCTGCTGATGAACAAGGATATTCATGCTGCTTCTTGTTTCCATTTACTTCTTGCTTTGGGTAAGGGAAGTAACCCCACTCTCAACAAGACTGCTCATTAGCTCACTTGCCTGTTATTTCTTTGCAGTTGGAGTGGATTCTTTGTTTTTTTTTTTTTTTCTGACATTCAAGAAATATTTCCTCCTTCCAAAAAGGATGATACAGAGAAATTTTTTTCATTATAAAGAAAGAAAATGCACAGAACATGGAAAGTGTTCATGCTGTTGTGCTGTGGGTTAACCTTGAGCATTATAGCATAATCACTAGACCTGAATCAAGTAGATATTCCATTATACTACTCCTACCTCTGACAGACTTGCCTCAAAGAAATATAGTATAGAGTTAGGGGAAAATGGGAATCCGATGAGATGAGAACAAGGCTAAATTATTCATTGTTGTTAACAAGTGTTGGACTTAAAGGAAAATAGTGTATGCGTGAGCCTATGAAATAAAACAAGTCACCGTGCACTTACTCCCCATGTAGGACCTCTTTTCTTAAGGAGTTCTACTATAAGAATAAACTGCAAATCGTGTCCTCAAATTGTACTCCATATGTTGTTGTGTGTGTGTTGGTGCAAACTCTTGAAATCTGTACTTAACACAGAGTTGGTCTTCTGTATATAAAAGCAAATTAAAAATGAACCATAATGAAGAAGGGGATGGGAGAGGGATGGGAGGTGGAAGGAGAGTCAGGTGGGAGGGTGGGTATGAGGGAAAGAACCACTATATTCCTAACATTGTACCTTAAACAATGCATTCATTTATAAAGCCAAGCACTGAAGGGTTGAGGATGGGTACTTCATTATATTCCTACAATGTATCTATGAACTACATTGAATCTGTTCTCTTTGTATTAATATTACATTAACTTAAAAATAAATTATAAGAAAAATGTGAACACTGTTGAGGCAATTTGGCATGTTATCATCTTCTGATTACATAGATGTATGGCATTGAACTGTTTACCAGTAACTTGAACTCCTATTGCATTTTTTTTGTAAGACTTAAGGAAATAACCGAAGTCCTTTTGGAAGACTCGTGCCAAGAAAAACTAACTTTTCTTTTTTTAGAAGTTTTGTTTATTTATTTTGAAAGTGAGAGAGACAGAGAGAGAAGAAAGAGAAAGAGAGAGAGACTTGCTTTCCATCCACTGGTTCACCCCCTAGATGGCCCAGTAGCCATCCAGATCTCCCACATAGGTGGCAGGGTCTCAAACCCTTAGGCCGTCTTCTTCTTTTCCTAGACCATTAGCAGGGACCTGGAATGGGAAGTGGTACCCATATGGGATGCTGGCATCAGAGGTAGTGGCTTTATCCACAGTGCCGGCCCATACTCATTTTTCAAAGTGAAGTAACGTGAAGGAGAGTAAAGGATCAAGGACACCAGATAAAGTCTTGGTCATGGTAAATGAGTGAGTGTCCTCACATCTATGAGAAGCAGAAGGCTGCTATCAGCAGAGGGTAGTACGATCTACTATCTGCTTCATTGTTATTTCATTGAATAAAGGAATCATCTCAAATTCTTCAAATAAATGGAAAAGTTTTTGTTCCATTTGTCTGTTTATCCTTTACCAAATACTTTCAAATCTTTACACAATTTTTAAAAGCTGATAATTTTAAATTTAACTATGTATATCTTTTTAAAAATAAAAGAGCTATTTTAAGAAGTGAAATGATGTTAATAATCATTTATATGATGCAATAAATTTCTTGTGTGAAAATACATACACAGGGGGCCAGTGCCATGGTGCAGCAGGTTAAAGCCCTGGCCTGAACTACCAGCATCCCATATGGGCGCCGGTTCTAGTCCTGGCTGCTCCTCTTCTAATCCAGCTCTCTACTATGGCCTGAGATAGCAGCGGATGATGCCTCAAGTCCTTGGGCCCCTGCAACGCTTGGGAGACCCAGAAGAAGCTCCTGGCTCCTGGATTCGGATTGGTGCAGCTCTGGCTGTTGCAGCCATTTGGGGAATGAACCATTGAATGAAAGATCTCTCTCTCTGTCTCTACCTCTCACAGTATCTCTGTTTTTCAAATAAATTAGAGAGAGAGAGAGAGAGAGAGAGAGAGAGAGAGAGAGAAGAAAATACAGACACAGTGGCCATCACTTTAGCATAACAGGTAAATCCACGACCTGCAGTGCTGGCATCCCATATGGGAGCTGGTTCAAGTACCGGCTGCTCCACTTCCAATCCAGCTCTCTTCTATGGCCTGAGAAAGCAGTGGAAGATGGCCAAAGTCTTTGGGCCCCTGCACCCATGTGAGATACCTGGAAGAAACTCCTGGCTCCTGGCTTCAGAATGGTGCAGCTCCAGCCGTTGCAGCCAACTCTCAAGTGAACCAGAGGATGGAAGATCCCTCTCTCTCTCTCTCTCTCTCTCTCTCTCTGCCTCTCCTCTCTCTCTGTGTAAGTCTGTCAAATAAATAAATATTTTTTTAAAAAATAAAAAATACATATACATTGTGTGTGTGCATGTGGCTAGCGTTTTTAGTTAGCCTATTTGGTGGGTGTGCTCAGACAGTGGAGCCAAAGGCAATGGATCTCAATCTTCAGCGTGTGGCGCTAAATGATGGTCACTTCATTCTTGTACTGGGATTTGGCACCTATGCACCTGCAGAGGTAAGCTGAGTTGCTTTGTGATTGAGGGGGCAAAGGAAAATAGACCTAGGAAGAGTAGGCAACCCACGTTGTGAAGTCACCCAGTCTATGTGACTGCAGATTTCGCTTGATTTTCCATTTCACAAGGCTGGAACTAACTTGTTCACAATTTGTTCAGCATGACATATCCTGTGGTCCCCTGCTGATGAACTGATTTTGCTTCTCGATAGGTCTATTTCTCACTTTAAGAAAGAAAAAAAAAAGTCCATGCTCAATAAGGTTGCATGTCAGTTTGCCCGCCGGGTATTTGTTTGCAGTTGAAGTGGTTTCTCAGCTTTTCTCTATAATTCAAGAAATGTTTCCTCCTTCCAATATGCAATGATTCAGAGGCTTTTTGTTGTTGTTGTTACTAGAGAGCAAATGTATAGAACGTGAAGAGAGAGTAGTGCTGTTCCATGGTTGGTTAACTTTGAGTACCATGCAATAATTACTGGATACAGCCAAAGTAGATTTTCTCATGTATTACTCTCACTTCTGGGAAACTTTCATGAAGGAGCCTACTTTCATGAAGGAGTTCCATGTTAAGAGAAAATGGGAACGTAGGAAGAGCAATGCTGAATTGTTGATTTTGTTAACAAGTTGGAGTTAAAGGAATATGGTATATGATTTCCTCAAATAAAAGTGAGCACCAGCTGGCGCCGCAGCTCAATAGGCTAATCCTCCACCTAGCAGGACCGGCAAACTGGGTTCTAGTCCCGGTCGGGGCGCCGGATTCTTTCCCGGTTGCCCGTCTTCCAGGCCAGCTCTCTGCTGTGGCCTGGGAAGCCAGTAGAGGATGGACCAAGTGCTTGGGCCCTGCACCCCATGGGAGACCAGGAGAAGCATTGGCTCCTGCCTTCGGATCAGCGCAGTGCGCCGGCCACAGTGCGCCAGTCGTGGTGGCCATTGGAGGTGAACCAACAGCAAAAGGAAGACCTTTCTCTCTCTCTCTCTCTCTCTCTCTCTCTCACTATCCATTCTGCCTGTCAAAAAAAAAAAAATGAGCACCACAGAGGAAGTTTTGTATGAAGAGATTGTCCTCTGATTACATAATTGTATGACATGGGACTGTTTACCTCAAATTTAAACTTCTATTTTCTTGTCGTGTATGAATTAAGGAAATCACAGAAGAGCATTTCAAAGATATATGCCATAATTTAGTTACTTTCAGACTGATGTGGCATGAATGAAAAGGACACCAGACTAAGATTCAGCCCTGATAAAACTCTGAATATACTCAAATTTTAGGAAAGTAGAGGCCTGCTACCAGGCAAGGGCAGTGGGGTCTAGTATTTGGTTCATTGATTAAAGCCAGCCTCTCAAATTCTCCAAATAAATGGAAAACTGCTTGATTTACCTGTTTATGTTTTTAATTTTTTTCTTGACAGGCAGAGTTAGACAGTGAGAGTGAGAGACATAGAGAAAGGGCTTCCTTCCATTGCTTCACCTCCCTAATGGCTGCTACAGCCGGCGCACTGCACCAATCTGAAGCCAGGAGCCAGGTGCTTCCTCCTGGTCTCCATGCGGGTGCAGGGCCCAAGCACTTGGGCCATCCTCCACTGCCTTTCCGGGCCACAGCAGAGAGCTGGACTGGAAGAGGAGTAACAGGGACAGAATCCGGAGCCCCAACCGGGACTAGAACCCGGGGTGCCTGTGCCACAGGCGGAGGATTAGCCAATTGAGCCGTGGCACCGGACCTTACCTGTTTATAATTTAACAAACACTTTCAAATCTTTATCCAGTTTTGGAAAGCCAATAATTTAAAATTTTGCTCTATTTTTTATAGCTTGTCCAAAAGAATTGGCCCGTTTTTAAGGGATGGCAGTAATAATAATCCCTTACATAATGCAGTTAATTTCTCATGTGAAAATACATATTTCTTAAGTATCAATTTTAGTTTTGGGTGGCAGAGGGCATATAGAATGGCTCCGTAGAAAAAGATTAACATGCTATCTTGCTGTCCACTGAACTACATATCTACAATCTTGGCCATGAATGAACCAACATTCTTCTGTATTCCCTAACTTTTAGGATGTTGGTTGTAGCTAAACTGCATGTGCAAACTAGTTAGCTAGGTATCACTGCTTTTCACTGAGGGACTGGAACATAAGTGTGGCCTAGTAGAAGGGATATATGTAACCAAACCCGAGTGAAAAGCTCAGGAATGGAGACTGTAAATCAACATCTTCCTTTTCAGATGTTTTCTTTCAGATGTTGTCACTTATGTTAACTTTCCTTTGTGAACTCATGATATGAATAATAACCATGACACTAACTTTTTGTTGTGTCATTTGAATCCTTCCATTAAATCAATAAAACTGGCATAGTTCCTGAGAAATTTTGCCAGCAGTGATTAACATAGTTGCCTGGTGTGGGGAGGTTCCTCAGCTGTTTATTTTTTGCTGATAACTAAGGGAGATCCAGGCAAATTGTAATGTACTGATCCACTAAAAATGCACATTTATTCTAAGACATGAGAAAAAAAAAATTGATTATTGTGAAGATCACCGATGATGGCTGTACTAATTTCTAATCATTTGGTCTGTAGATAATACTTTTGACTGCTTCTCTAGGTTCCTAAGAGTAAGGCTGAGGAGGCCACCAAAATAGCTATAGATGCTGGATATCGCCATATTGATGCAGCTTACCTGTACCAAAATGAAGTGGAAGTAGGTTTGGCCATCAGAAGCAAGATTGCAGACGGTACTGTGAAGAGAGAAGACATATTCTACACTTCAAAGGTATAACGTGCTTGATGTGTTGGGGTGTAAATCAATAAAAAGTGATGTGTGCAAAGGATAATTACATAATTTTGTCAGGAGTTGTTGAGGAATTGTTCTTTTTGGCACATTTTAACCATGCATTGTATTTGTATTACTTTTCATATATTTTAATTTAAGATTTAACAGTTGATATTTTGCCTTATTTGCTTTCATATATAGATACATTAATGCACATATATACTACTTTTTCATGAAATTATCACAAAATGTGAAATTCATGACAATGACCCTAGAGTAAGGAAATAAAGGTATATTGTCCTGTGGATGGCAGTGAAGACAATGTTTTCACCATTTATGTACAAACATTTATGGCATTCACACATTTTTATGCTTTATCAATATATATTTACTTCTACAAATAAGAGAAAGATGTGGCATTTGTGGTTTTGTGTCTGGCCTATTGACTTAACATAATGATCTTCTGTTTCATCAATTTTGTCGAATATGTCAGGATTTCATTCTTTTTATTGTTTAAAATTTTATTTAAGGAATACAAATTTCATGCATTTAAAAACAAATTTTGGAACATGGTGATTCTCCCCCCGCCCCACCTCCTTCACAATCATACTTCCACCCTTTCGTCTTTCTCCCTCTCTTTTTCCCATTCTTATTTTTTACAAAGGTCAGTTTTAAGTTAATTTTACACTCATAAGATTAACTGTACACTAAGTAGAGAGTTCACTGTGTGGTAAGAAGCAAAAAGAACACAGACAGGGCTGGAGCCATGGGTTCACCTGGCTCACTAGGCTCACTAGGCTCACTAGGCGCCGGATTCTGTCCCAGTTGCTCCTCTTCCAGTCCAGCTCTCTGCTGTGGCCCGGAAAGGCAGTGGAGGATGGTCCACAAACTGGTGATTTGATAAAGGGACTGTAGCATATATAACACAGTGGAATACTAATCAACCATAAAACACGAAGTCTGGACATTTGCAATAAAATGAACGAAAGTGGAGATTATTATGCTAAGTGAGTTAGCAAACATGACAAGTTTGCTCTTATATGTGGCAGTTAGTATAAAGCATACAATTTATATGGCTGTTATCTCATTTGGTAATTATAAATACTGCTTCATTGAATCATGACATATAAAAAACAATGCACCTTTCTTTCATGATGCTATTATTATTGTCACAAATCTCTCATGTTGTGGTATTGATATCTCTGTTTTCAAGAAAAATCAAATTAAATATGAAAATTAAAAAATAAAATATACAAGATATGATTCTGATTTTCAAAATCTGTTGAAGGTTGTTTTATGTTCTCAAATAGTATCATCTATTGTAGAGAATGTTCTATGTGCTGTTAAAAATAATGTATATTCTGCAGCTGTGGGATGGAATGTTCTATAGATTTCTAATAGTTCTACCTAAAGAGTACAGAACAGCTCTGCCTTTTATTTGTTGATTTACTGTCTATTTCATCTGTCTATTGATGTATGTTGTGTGTTAATGATCCCCAGTACTATTGTTTTGGAGCTTATGTATTTCTCTATATGGATGAAACTGGATGTCCTAGCTATAGGTGCATATATATCTGCAATAGTCATATCTTCTTGGTGAACAGATCACTTGTTCATTCCACAATAGCCTTATTTGCTTTTTCTTTAGCAGTTTTTCCCCTTACAATCTATTTTGTCTGAAATAAGTATAGCTACTCTTACCCTATTTGATTTTTCCATCTATATCTTTCTCCATCCTCCCAATTTCAGTTTGTGTGTCCTTGGTGGTGAAGTGTGTACCTTGTATTCAGAATTTAGTGGAGCACTGTTTTCTTATCCATTCAGTCAGTCTGTATCTTTTAATGGGGAATTTTGTTAGCCATTCAAATTCAAGTTTATTATTGGCAAGTAATTACTTGATCTTGCCTGGTTTTTTTTTTTTTTTTTTTTTTTTTTTTTTGACAAACAGAGTGGACAGTGAGAGAGAGACAGAGAGAAAGAGAAAGGTCTTCCTTTTCCATTGGTTCACCCCCCAATGGCCACTACTGCCAGGGCGCTGCGGCCAGAGACCACACTGAACCGAATCCAGGAGCCAGGCGCTTCTCCAGGTCTCCCATGCAGGTGCAGGGCCCAAGCACTTGGGCCATCCTCCACTGCACTCCCGGGCCACAGCAGAGAGCTACACTGGAAGAGGAGGAACCAGGACAGAATCCTGTGCCCTAACTGGGACAAGAACCCAGGGTGCCAGCACTGCAGGCTGAGGATTAGCCTAGTGAGTTGCAGTGCAGGCCTGATCTTGCCTTTTTTGCATAAAAATTCAGTTTGTTTTGAATATGCATTGTTCTTTCACTAGTATATTTCTTAACTTCACTCTGTTTTATGATGCTGATTGTCTTTCTCTGTTCTATATTTAGTGCATTCTTAAGTATCACTTGTAATGCTTACTGGATAGTGATAAATACTTTTAATGACTTCTCCTCTTGGAGAAGACCCTCCTCTTGGAGGGTCATTATTCCATCTTTATTTAAGAATGAGTGCTTCTCTGGGTAAAGTATTGTGGGTTGGCAATTTTTCTTTTAGAACCTGGACTGTATCTCTTCATTCTCTACTGTCCTGTGGAGTTCCTGTTGAGTAATTTGTCAATCTTGTGAAATTTATTTCAAAAGCTAATACTGCTGTTCTCTTATCATTTTTAGAATCTTCTCTTTATGTTTTCTTTTTCAAAGTTTGACTAAAATGTGCCATGGTGAGACTGCTTTCTGGTCCTGCCTATTTGGGATTCTATGAAGTTTCTATATTTGGGTGTGCATACTTTTCTCTAAATAGGGAAGTTTCTGCCTATTATTTCATTGTCTAGATTCTGTTAGCAGTTCATTTTTGCCTTACTCCATGACTTTCCAAAACTCATGCCTCCAGTAGATTGATGGTATCCCAGTGATCTAAGACATTATTGTCATTAGTTTTAATTATTTTCTTTACTTTGTTTGGTCTGAGATATTTGAAAAGACCTGTCTTCGGGCCGGCGCCGCGGCTCACTAGGCTAATCCTCCGCCTAGCGGCGCCGGCACACCGGGTTCTAGTCCCGGTCGGGGCGCCGGATTCTGTCCCGGTTGCCCCTCTTCCAGGCCAGCCCTCTGCTGTGGCCCGGGAGTGCAGTGGAGGATGGCCCAGGTGCTTGGGCCCTGCACCCCATGGGAGACCAGGAAAAGCACCTGGCTCCTGGCTCCTGCCATCGGATCGGTGCGGTGCGCCGGCCGCAGCGCGCCGGCCGCGGCGGCCATTGGAGGGTGAACCAACGGCAAGGGAAGACCTTTCTCTCTGTCTCTCTCTCTCACTGTCCACTCTGCCTGTCAAAAAAAAAAAAAAAAAAAAAAAGAAAAGACCTGTCTTCTAGATCATTTGTCTTTCCTCTGTCTCTCATATCTTCTGTTAAAGTTTTCAGCTGAAATATCATTTGCTTTATTGAGGTCTTCATTTCTAATATTTTTGTTTGGTTCCTTTCCAATACTCTAGGTCTTTACTTTCTGAATTCTGTCAAATATAATCTAAACCATTGTCATTGTAATTACCTGATAAAGTCTGTATCTCTGGTGTAACATTCACCTTGGATTAGGATATTTTAAGTAACACCCAAAAATGACAGAGTTCTTACAGATAGGTCAGGACACAGGAAACCCGAAAAGAAGGCATCATGGTCCTTCCATGTTCATTACATTTTAACCAGAAAAAAAAAAAAAACACCTTAATATTAATTAAAGGAAATCAAGTATTTTAACTAATTTAACTAATTGTTGTACCACTTTTGCTGTTTAAACCCTGCAGCTTTGGTCAACTTTCCATCGACCAGAGATGGTCCGATCAAACTTGGAAAAGTCACTGAAAAACCTTCAACTGGACTATGTTGATCTCTATATTATTCATTTCCCAGTATCTATGAAGGTAGGGAGTTCATATCAAATTTATTTCATTGTAGTAGTCAAAATGGCTATCATTATCATGGATGAGTAAACAATACTGATAAATTTACAGAATGATAATTTACATAACTTATAGAAACTGCTCACGGTAGTTAAAGCTACATCGTTTATTGGATTAAGTAAATGAGAAGCTCAAGAAATGCTCATTTATGTTTGATAGCTTCGCTGCATCTTCTAGTATTAAACTTACTATTGAATAGAACCTTGATCCACGTCCTGTGGTACTAGTGCCTGCTGTTGGGTGAACACATTTTCAGGAAAATAAAGAGCGCTGATTGTTTCGCCTGGGTCAAGACCAGAATCCATAACCAGTGGAGATCAAGGTTAGGTAACAACTGATCTTCACAATGAAACGGATATTTCTTGGAAGTAAAAAACAGGAGAACACGAAGTAATATAAATCCACAGGGACCTATTATGCACTGGAAAAATACCAATTATTAATACACATAATAACAATTAGAGGGGGAGTGTATCCTAATGACATTATCCACTAGTCCATATGCAGTGCACATTACATATGTGGTGGAGCCAAAAATGTGCTCCACATAGTTTTTGGAAGTTTGTGTTCCAACACTAAATACAATGGATGTATTGCTGTTGTCTGGGTAGCTGAATATGGTGGTATATTGAAATAACTGCTCTTTTCTAGCCTGGGGAAGAGATTTTTCCAACTGATGAAAATGGAAAAGTCATGTTAGACATGGTGGATCTCTGTGCCACTTGGGAGGTGAGTACTTGGAGGAATGAGTACAGAGGAAGCAGGGAAAGGGAAAACTGGGTCACAATTAATCTTAAACGAATGAGATATTCATTCATGAATGTACAAAGGTTGATATACTGAAGCATGGGGTAGGAAGACAATACTGGGGAGAAACAGAAAGGAAAGGAGAAGTAGTGGAGTTGAAAGCAGGCTTCTTTTTCTGTGTATATACAATACTTCCTCTGGTTTCCTAAGAAGGACACAAAATTCTTTGTCTTGTTGTCAGTGTCTTCCCCTATGCCCTTTATTAGTTTTTCTCTTTGGTGTCTGTCACCCATTGCCCATTGCCTTCATTACAATCTCTTGATAATGTTCCTCTTAACTGTGTTAAAGGCCTTTGTATTATTCTACCCAGCTGTGAAAATATTTCTTCACTATCGTTCCTCCCAGGCCATGGAAAAGTGCAAGGATGAAGGATTGGCCAAGTCCATCGGGGTGTCCAACTTCAACCGCAGGCAATTGGAGATGATTCTGAACAAGCCAGGGCTCAAGTACAAGCCTGTCTGCAACCAGGTGACAACAAGCCTTCTCTCCTTCTGTTTTTCATTCCCTGCTCCCTGTGCTTCTGGTAGTTGTCCATCTGCTTGCCACTTCTGTCAACTTACTGTGTGAAAGACAAGATTCTGCAGGCTGAGCCTCTGTAAGCAAGGGAAGGAAGTGCCCTCAATTGTTTCTGTGCCTGTCCTTGTCTTAGTGAAATGGCAAGGAGATGTTAAGCTGAAATATGCATAAGAATGTGGAGCAGGTGTGAGAGTGGTAACAATGATCAAGAAAGGCAGCAGCCAATAATGAAACCTCAGTGGGAAGATTAATTCTTCCCAGATCAATGATCTGGAGGATGACCAGATGCATTGACTGCTGAAGATGATGTTGAAGGAACTCTATATAGGAAAGAAATCCATGAAGATATCTGATCGGTAGTAAATAAAGACAGAGTGAATGTCAAATAGGCGGTGAAGGTTTGTTTGGTGTTGAAAGACCTGAACCCTTCCAGTTGGTATCTTTTCTTTCAGGTTTTTTGAACAGAGACTTAGGTACAGGAAAAAAAAAAAATAACTGAAGATAATCTGGGGAAGAAGGTGGCAGTTAGGTGTTGATGGTGATAGTATTGTGGATTACATCAGTGCTCTGAAAATTTCAGCAATACTTAAGTGATCTTATCCCTGAGCACATTTTAGTCTGCATTGCCTTTCTTTTTTGCCACCAAATCAGCTGTTTAACCACATCTGTTCTGTGCCTAGTTTCATGTTCTAACTCTGTATCTAACAACTTACAATCACACATTAAAGACCTTTCACTGAAAAATCTGAATATAATTCATATAATGAAAAAGCACACTGATTCTCCAGAAAAAAATATTGTAAAATTAATGACTTTCAATAGTAATTTTACTCCAAAATTTTATTTTTCACAGATAGGGTTAGACAGTGAGTGAGAGACAGAGAAAAGTCTTCCTTCCATTGGTTCACCCCTCAAATGGCCACTATGGCCACAGCTACTCTGATCTGAAGCCAGGAGCCAGGTGCTTCCTCCTGGTCTCCCATGTGGGTGCAGGGGCCAAAGCACTTGCGCCATCCTCCACTGCTTTCCCGGGTCACAGCAGAGAGCTGGACTGGAAGAGGAGCAATTGGGACTAGAACCTGGCACCCATATGTGATGCCGGCACCGCAGGCGGAGGATTAACCAAGTGAGCCACGGCGCCAGACCGAACTCCAAAATTTTTATTTGAAATTTAAAACTTTCAGGATATTTGATAATGCAGATATTCCATATTTATCTCCCAAACCCAAAATTGAAGACATTTTTTCATGTGTCTAATGTTAATTGACATATAGCAAGATGTCTTAATACCGATGTACAACATTTTGCTGATCCTCTTGACACTATTTGCTGAAAAGGACTATTCATCCACACAGACCTCGGAAAATATCTCCTGGGATAGAAGACACCATACCACATAGTTATAGTTTCACAATTGGGTCTAAATTGGTTTCCAATTTCTTCTTCATATCATTTAACATTTTCCATATTGTAACTTTTCTTTGTTGTCCACAAATGTCTTTCTATAGTGCAGTAAAATTATAGTTCACAAATAGAATTTGTTAGGTTTGTCATGCTTGTTTTTTTCCTGAATGGTCAGCGATCTTTTCTTCCTGTAATATCTAGACAGATTTTTGCAGATGTTCTGTTTTTTTCTCAGATTGTTGCCTTATAGTAATATTTCTTTATTTTAACTTTCCATAAATGAGAAGTTAGATTTGAATGCTTTATTTTATTAAGATTTCTTATTTTTTGAAAAACATTTCATTGCAATTAACAGTAGTCAATTAGGTGATAATAGTCAACAAAGAATGAAATATTCCTTAACCACTTTTTACACAATGGATAAGTTGCCACTGATGACTTTTGTCTTAAGGGTGATGATTGCACTGCTGTTTGTAAATAATTAATTGCATTTAAAGTACACTTTTTGCTTTTGTTACTTGACATTTGCACCTTAAATCAGTATAAACCATAATAATTCCTGTAAGGTAGGAGTAGCATTAATACTTTCCCTTTAATTAGAAAGCAGTTAATGTTATAATCACTGTCACTAGGGGCAAATTTTTATATTCCCTCTTTCTCTCTTCCTTTTTTATATATTGATAACTATGGAATCATGGATTTTTATGTACTCTATGTGTTAGAATTATTTTTACTCATTATTCTTTGGATGCTGAAATCTATTCAAATGTAATCAATACAATTCCTACCATATTGATATGTTTCTCCATCGGAGATGCCCTAATGAGGCTTTTAAAAATGCTTGCTTTGTGGCATATTCAGTGCCAAAGATCAAAGAATGATAACCTTGTCCCAGAAGTGTTGATTGTCTGCTTAACACAGAAACGATTATTTAGCCACCCAAGAACTGAGCATGTAATTGCTTCTTTTTAGGAATTCATATTTTCATATTTCCACAAGACAAAATATTAACTAATTTGCTTTAGAAATTCTTACTTGGGGGCCAGCATTGTGCTGTAGGTTGAGCCTAAGTTTGTGACACCTGAATCTCATGTTAGAGTTATATTCCCAGGGGCTCCATTTCCAATCCAGCTTCCTGCTAATGTGTCTGGAAATGTACTAGATGACTGTAGAACATGAGCCTTTTCCCCACATATAGGTTCTAGGCTCCAGGCTTCAGCTTGGCCCAGTCCTGAATGTTGTGATCGCTGTTGTGAGTGAAATAGCAGTTGGAAGGCCTCAACTTCAATCTCTCTCTCTGTCTCTCTCTCTCTCTCGCTCTTTCCCTTTCTACTAATATAGATTAATATTTAAAACAAAATTAAAAAATTTTTATGGATTGATATTTCCAGTCTAAATTTCATGTTACATTGTTAAGTTCAACTACATTTACTTTTAAAATTTCCCTTAAAATTAATAATAACTTTTTATATAGTCATATTTTTCAATCTGTGTATCCACAGGTGGAATGTCATCCCTATCTCAACCAGAGAAAACTGCTGGAATTCTGCAAGTCAAAAGACATTGTTCTGGTTGCCTACAGTGCTCTGGGATCACATAGAGACCCTAAATGGTAAGAGAAAAACAGGCAAGTTTATTTAAAATATCATTGTTGATGAAATATTACTAGTTTTGCAGAGCTACCTATCAACTGGCTCAGGGGGGTGGCAGAATTTGCATTTCAAGCAGGGTCATATGATATTATTTTGGTGACCCAAGAACCGCTTTTGAGCAACACTTGTTCAGAATGGGTCTGCTAATCTGTTTTTGGACGCCTCTGACAGTCTGAAAACTTAGCCTCAGAAGTTAGCTTTTCTACCTCTCCTTCCAGGGTGGACCAGAGTGCTCCAGTTCTCTTGGAAGATCCAGTCATTTGTGACTTGGCAAAAAAGCACAAGCGAACTCCAGCCCAGATTGCCCTCCGCTACCAGCTGCAGCGTGGGGTTGTGGTCCTGGCCAAGAGTTTCACTGAGAAGCGGATCAAAGAGAACATGCAGGTGATGGACATGTGGGGCCGTAGGCACCATGGATCCTACACAGTATCTTTCACTGTGTGCTTCTTAGCAAGATGTCAAGACATCTTTAGGCCAAGTCTATTTCTCTGGTTTTGATGATGCATTTGAGATTTGTATATATTTGTGACACATCAGGGCTAAGTAGAATTAATGGTGAAACAGAAAGCAGAGAATAGTGTTGCAGCATTAAAGACAGTATACTCTGCAGTCAATCACAAAGAGGCATCTTGTTTTCCTTTTCTGAAATTAGGGCATCAGACTATGTAATTTTTGGTTTTTAAATTATGATCGTTTTATTTTTAATTTCTCAGAATTCATATAGTTTAATACCTATATATTTTTAGTTAGGTTTTCCTGTCTTGTAAAGCAGGTATTCAAGTCTTTGTTTAAAAAATCATGTTTCCGTTTTAATTAAGAGACTCTTATTATACCATGTGTAAAGCAAACACCTTCCACATAGGAGATTATGTGAAAGTATTATTTTTATCTGAGAATTGGGAAACCATTATTCTGGTGAGATCTAGCTACCATTCAGTAGGCCTACCCATAATGAAGTTATGGGGTAATAGGCAATGGATCCAAAGGGTATGGAGCCTACCCAAATGAAATATCGGGAGATATTTCTTTGATCCCTCTATCATGTTCATAGTTGTGTATTCTGGGCTTTACTTTTGTATGAGATGCAGTTGTTAAAATGTGTTCTTGGGTCTTACATTGTGGTGAAGCAAGGTAAGCCCCTGCCTGCAATTCCAGCACCCCATAGGAGAGCTGATTTGAGTCCCAGTTGCTTCACTTTCAATCCTGCTCCTTGGTAAAGTGCCTGGGAAAGAAGTGTAGGTTATAGTTTTTCTTCTCTTCATGGTGTATTTTCATGATCAAAAATTCCTACTTTTGTGTAGTTAAATCTTTATTTGTCTGTGACTGACGTGTCATATGTTTTCCTATAGGGAGAACAAAATAATATTCCACTACACTATCTACAAAATTGTCATCATTTTTCTTTCTAAATTATCCTCTTAATTCAACTAGTATTTATTAAATACTGTTTGAAATACATATAAGAATCCACTGACCTGATGTGTATTTTTAAAAATAATATCAAGGAAAGGAATTTGGGACTTTGCTTGGATTGCCCATTGCCCATATTCAAATGCTTGGATTTGAGCCACAGTCCTGCATGTATAGTATTCCACAATGTACATAAATACCACAATTTTTTTTTGAATGTATTTTTTTAACTTTTATTTAATGAATATAAATTTCCAAATTACAGCTTATGGATTACAATGGCTTCCCCCCCATATCGTCTCTCCCACCCGCATCCCTCCCCCTTCCCACTCCCTCTCCCATTCCATTCACATGAGGATTCATTTTCGATTCTCTTTATATACAGAAGATCAGTTTAGCATACATTAAGTAAAGATTTCAACAGTTTGCTCCCACACAAACATAAAGTGAAAAATAATAATGATTTTTTAAATGATGATGAAATCAGATCAGACCTATTGTCATGTTTAATCCCAGTGAGAGTCAAGTTGGGAATTGATAATATCTTCTTCTTTTTTTTTTTTTTTTTTTTTTTTTTACAGAAGATCAGTTTAGTATACATTAAGTAAAGATTTCAACAGTTTGCACCCCCATAGAAACACAAAGCGAAATATACTGTTTGAGTACTCATTATAGCATTAAGTCTCAATGTACAGCACATTGAGGACAGAGATCCTACATGAGGAGTAAGTGCACAGTGACTCCTGTTGTTGACTTTACAAATTGACACTCCTGTTTATGGCATCAGTAATCTCCCTATGCACCAGTCATGAGTTTCCAAGGCTATGGAAGCCTTTTGTGTTCATCGACTCTGATCTTGTTTAGACAAGGTCATAGTCAAAGTGGAGGTTCTCTCCTCCCTTCAGAGAAAGGTACCTCCTTCTTTGAAGACCTGTTCTTTCCACTGGAATCTCACTCACAGAGATCTTTCATTTAGGGTTTGTTTTTGTTTTTGTTTTTGTTTTTGTTTTTTGTTTTTTTGTTTTTTTTTTTTTTTTTTTTTTTTTTTTTTGCCAGAGTGTCTTGGCTTTCCATGCCTGAAATACTCTCATGGGCTTTTCAGCTGGATCCGAATGCCTTTAGGGCTGATTCTGAGGCCAGAGTGCTGTATAGGACATCTGCCATTCTATGAGTCTGCTGAGTATCTCGCTTCCCATGTTGGATCATTATCCCCTTTATTTATTCTATCGGTTAGTATTAGCAGGTACTAGACTTGTTTATGTGCTTCCCTTGACTCTTAGTCCTTTTATTATGATCAATTGTGAACTGAAATTGATCACTTGGACTGGTGAGATGGCATTGGTACATGCCACCTTGATGGGATTAAATTGGAGTCCCCTGGTATGTTTCTAACTCCACCATTTGGGGCAAGTCAGCTTGAGCATGTCCCAAATTGTACATCTCTTCCCTCTCTTATTCCCACTCTTATGTTTAACAGGGATCACATTTCAGTTAAATTTCAACACTTAAGAATAACTGTGTATTAATTACAGAATTAAACCAGTCATATTAAGTAGAACACACAAAAACAATACTAAGAGGGATAACGTATTAAGTTGTTCATTAACAGTCAGGGCTATGCTGATCAAGTCACCATTTCCCATAGTGTCCATTTCACTTCAACAGGTTTCCTTTTTGGTGTTCAGTCAGTTGTCACCGATCAGGGAGAACATATGGTATTTGTCCCTTTGGGACTGGCTTATTTCACTCAGCATGATGTGTTCCAGATTCCTCCATTTTGTTGCAAATGACTGGATTTCGTTGTTTCTTACTGCGGTATAGTATTCTAAAGAGTACATATCCCATAATTTCTTTATCCAGACTACCGTTGATGGGCATTTAGGTTGGTTCCAGGTCTTAGCTATTGTGAATTGAGCTGCAATAAACATTAGGGTGCAGACCGCTTTTTTGTTTGCCAATTGAAATTCCTTTGGGTAAATTCCAAGGAGTGGGATGGCTGGGTCGAACGGTAGGGTTATCTTCAGGTTTCTGAGGAATCTCCAGACTGACTTCCATAGGGGCTTGACCAGTTTGCATTCCCACCAACAGTGGGTTAGTGTCCCTTTTTCCCCACATCCTCACCAGCATCTGTTGTTGGTAGATTTCTGAATGTGAGCCATTCTAACCGGGGTGAGGTGAAACCTCATTGTGGTTTTGATTTGCATTTCCCTGATTGCTAGTGATCTTGAACATTTTTTCATGTGCCTGTTGGCCATTTGGATTTCCTCTTTTGAAAAATGTCTATTGAGGTCCTTGGCCCATCTCTTAAGTGGATTGTTGGTTTTGTTTTTGTGGAGTTTCTTGATCTCTTTGTAGATTCTGGTTATTAACCCTTTATCTGTTGCATAGTTTGCAAATATTTTTTCCCATTCTGTCGGTTGTCTCTTCACTCTCCTGACTGTTTTTTTGCAGTACAGAAACTTCTCAATTTGATGCAATCCCAATAGTTGATTTTGGCTTTGACTGCCTGTGCCTCCCGGGTCTTTTCCAGAAATTCTTTGCCTTTGCCAATATCTTGAAGGGTTTCTCCAATGTTCTCTAGTAACTTGATGGTATCAGGTCGTAGATTTAGGTCTTTAATCCATGTTGAGTGGATTTTTGTGTAAGGTGTAAGGTAGGGGTCTTGCTTCAGGCTTCTGCACGTGGAAATCCAATTTTCCCAGCACCATTTATTGAATAGACTGTCCTTGCTCCAGGAATTAGTTTTAGATCCTTGATCAAATATAAGTTGGCTGTAGAGGTTTGGGTTGATTTCTGGTGTTTCAATTCTGTTCCCAGTCATCAACTGGTGGACATCTGTGTGAATTCCATATGGTGGCTATTGTGAGCTGAGTGTCTATAAACATGAGAGTACAGACAACTTTCATATGTTGACTTAATTTCTTTTGGGTAAATTCCCAAGTCATACAGTAGATCTATTTACATATTTCTTAGGAATCTCCATTCTGTCTTCCATAATGATTTGCCAATATTTTATTTTTTCTGGTTTGTGATAACTAATATACAGAGTACAAAATGTGTAATGGAAATTATCAAAATTAACATTTTTTTCAACTTTTATTTAATAAACATAAATTTCCAAAGTACAACTTTTGGATTTCGATTATAGCAGATTTTCCTCCCATAACCTCCCTCCCACCCACAACCAACCCATCTCCCACTCCCTCTCCCATCTCATTCTTCATCAAGATTGATTTTCAATTATCTTTATATACAGAAGATCTACTTAGTAAATACTAAGTAAAAATTTCAACAGACTGCACCCACAGAGACACACACAAAATAGAGAGTGCTATTTGATTAGTAGTTTTACCATTAATTCACATAGTACAACTCATTAAGGACAGAGATCCTACATGGGGAATAGGTGCACAGTGATTCCTGTTGTTAATTTAAATGAAAGATCTCTGTGAGTGAGATCCCAGCAGAAAGAATGGGCCATCAGAGAAGGAGGTACCTTTCTCTGAAGGGAGGAAAAGAACCTCCACAATGAGTATGGCCTTGTCTAAAATTGACATTTTGAGATTTATTTTTTATAGCCTTTTCTATACTCATAAGGAGCAGCCATTATTCTACTAAAAAATAAGAACTTTTAAACAATCAAGTTGTCAACCTTTCTTTTTTGTTCTTTCATTTATGGAATATCAAATCCAACTGTGTTGAGGAATGCTACTAATTTATCTCAGATATTTCAAAGCTTATTATAAATTCTTCTGTATCTTGCAGTCACATGGCCCGGTCATTTTTAAATAATGTCAGCTTTGTTTTCCCACTACAAAATTTGAGCTATCCTCTATGCGTAGAATTGTACAGTATCAATAATCTAGTAATGCATATTTTATTTTGTCACTATTTATTTTTTATTCCCTTTTAATTTCTATTGTTTGTTATACTTTATTGTTTCATTTTAATGTAATATTAATAAAAAGAGGAAAGATGTTGGGCCAGTGTTTTTGATTACTGTTTTTTTTGAAGTCTTGAAGTGCTGAGAAGCATTCCAGGATTTTTCAGATTATCAGTATAAAAATAATAATAATTTCTGCTCTCTAACAGGTTTTTCAATTTCAATTATCTTCAGAGGACATGAACGTTCTAGATGGTCTGAACAGAAATCTTCGCTATGCTGATGCTGAATTGTAAGTTTTTTGGTAAAGGCATTCCCTTCATTCATTTCCTGAAGAGGAATGTAGGATGGGTATTAGACTCTTATCTCCAACTATCTGTAGGCATGAACACTGGGGAACACCTGTGTCACCTAATTAAATGTTTGCAAAATGATGACTACTTCTTCTTTCCACAAACCTTCTCAATTCTTACCAGATTGAAGGTATATCCAACAAATCTGTGGTCATAGGCAGAAATCTTTTTACTTAGCATGTTGGTTTATTTCATAAGCCAAGAAGAATATTTTCTTTCCAAGAATTTACAAACTAAAATTCACATGAACCATAATGTGCAAATCAAATCCTGACTTTTGTAAATGACTGATTTATTTTTGGTATATTTTCTAAACAGAATTTTCTTGAAACCTTGAGAATTTGGAAAACTTTAGCTTATAGTGTTCATCATGTGAATTGCCTTCTTTTTTCTTTTTTTAAAAGATTTGTTTATTTATTAATTTAAGAGGTAGTATTACAGAGAAGGTCTTCCATCCACTGCTTCACTTCCCAAAAGGCTGCAAGGGCCAGAGCTGTGCTGATTCGAAGGTGGATTAGGAGAGGAGTAGCTGGGACTAAAAACCGGCACCCATATGGGCTGCTGACAATGCAGGTGGAGGTTTCATCTACTATGCCACAGCATCAGTCCCGTGACTTGACTTTTATTTATGGTAGTGGACTATTTCTTTAAAATTGCTTATTTAAGTACCTAAAAGTGAGAGAAAGAAGCATTTTGAAGGAAATGAATACTATTTTCAGAGGTCTTGAAAGTTTATTTATAAGAATATTTTCTTGGAGAATGAAGACAGACAAATGGGTATTACCATAATGTTAAATTTATTTCGTGAATTTTGATACACAATCATTAGTGAAGAATTCATAAGGAAAATTAACCCAATGGCACTCTTTTTTTTTTTTTTTTTTTTTTTTTTTTTTTTTTTTTGACAGGCAGAGTTAGACAGTGAGAGAGAGAGAGACAGAGAGAAAGGTCTTCCTTTTTCCAGTGGTTCATCCCCCAAGTGGCCACTATGGCTGCACCGATCCCAAGTCAGGAGCCAGGTGCTTCCTCCTGGTCTCCCAAGCAGGTGCAGGGCCCAAGGACCTGGGCCACAGCAGAGAGCCAGACTGAAAGAGGAACAACCAGGACAGAATCCGGCACCCCAACTTGGACTAGAACCCAGGGTGCCATGTCCACAGGTGGAGGATTAGCCTATTGAGTAGTGGTGCCGGCCCCCAGGGCAATCTTATGGTTTTGGGTATGCTAAGACAAATATCCAATGATCCACAAGTATTTACAATGTTCATTATAAATATCACTTCAGAAATAGATCAAAACATACTTTACTTGAGACAGTACTTTGTTTGCAGAAATCTTTTGGTAACACTCCTAGTCTGTAAAGCATAGATATCTTACTAATAATAAGTATGAAAGTAATATATACCTAACACTTACATGCTATTATGAAAAGAAATACAAAATAAGTCAACTTGGGACTTACATAGGCAGAAATACTTCACCTTCCCTATGGAATTTCCCCTGAGATACTTGCAACTTTATGTTTTAGTAGTTTGAAATCTCTCCCTTGCTTTTCTCTGTGTTTGCTAAGGATTCAAACACTGCATTTCTCTTGATGGAGTTTTGTCGCTCCCCGTCTTCGTGGAGGAACGACACTAAACCCTGCCTAGGCTTCATATCCGAGTCACGGCACCATTATATCGCTCCCCATCTTCGTGGAGGAACAACACTAAACCCTGCGCTGTTCTTTTGTCTGCTCGGCCCTCCCCGGGTTTGCTGCTGGTTCTTCCCGGATTGGCTACCGACCCTTCCACCTCCGTGGAAGGGCCGTTCCCCCTGCCACTTTCCCCACTTCCGCGGGGGAGCGGCACACCGCCGGCCGGCTCTCTCGGGGGCTGCACAGGTGTTCCTTCAGATAGATGTTCCTGGTGCATGTTGTCTCTCTCCTCCT
This sequence comes from Oryctolagus cuniculus, assembly GCF_051225735.1. NCBI lineage: Eukaryota > Metazoa > Chordata > Mammalia > Lagomorpha > Leporidae > Oryctolagus > Oryctolagus cuniculus. The sequence goes on along the minus strand of NC_142879.1, from coordinate 78,943,162 downwards.
TTATAGTCCTCTTCCACCAATCCCAACTCTGCTACCCACACGCCGAGTACGCTGCTCTCCTCCAATCAGGAGCAGGTCCTGCTGTTTATTGGTTGAACTGGAGGCAGCTGCGTAGAAGTTGTTACTCCCTTCTCAGCGCCATATTGTGGGAGAGCAGATGCATAGAATAAGTCTTAATTCGAGTAACAGTCTAGTCCGAGTTGCTCCCCACAGAGTTTGGCCATAAATGGTGAATAGAAACACTTTGTCATGATTTTCTGAAGTATGGTGACCTTGATGCAGAGAATGAAATCTTAAAGTTAGAGTGAAAGTAAAAGAATAAGAATGGAGTCAAAAGCACACAAGGGGAGAGAATGTATATCCAATATATAATATATATCTTTTTTCAACTGTATATATGATTATCTTTATTTTTATTATTTAGAAAACTTTTATTTAATAAATAGAAATTTTGAAATGCAAATTTTGGGTTATAGCAGTTTTTCCCCCATAAACTCCTTCCCAACTGCAAACCATCCCATCTCCCTCTACCACTTCCATACCATTCATATCAAGATTCATTTTCAATTATCTTTATATACAGATGGTCAACTTAGTATATACTAAGTAAAGATTTCAACAGTCTGCACCCACACAGACACACAAAGTATAGAGTACTGTCTGAAGACCAGTTGCACCATTAATTCTCATATACAACACATTAAGGACGTAGATCCTACATGGGGAGTAAGTGCACAGTGACTCCTGTTGTTGATTTAATAATTGACACTCTTATTTATGATGTCAGTGATCACCCGAGGCTCTTATCATGAGCTACCAAGGCTATGGAAGCCTCTTGAATTCACAAACTCCGACCTTATTTAGAGAAGGCCATTAGCAAAGTGGAAGTTCTCTCCTCCCTTCAGAGAAAGATACCTCCTTCTTTGATGGCCCGATCTTTCCACTGGGATCTCATTCACAGAGATCTTTCTTTTTTTATTTTTTTTTTATTTTTTGACAGGAACAGTGGACAGTGAGAGAGAGAGAGACAGAGAGAAAAGTCTTCCTTTTCCGTTGGTTCACACTCTAATGGCCACCACGGCCTGCGCGCTACAGCCGGTGCACCACGCTGATACGAAGCCAGGAGCCAGGTGCTTCTCCTGGTCTCCCATGTGGGTGCAGGTCCCAAGCACTTGAGCCATCCTCCACTGCACTCCCGGGCCACAGAAGAGAGCTGGACAGGAAGAGGAGCTACCGGGACAGAATCCGGCGCCCGGACCGGGGCTAGAACCCGGTGTGCCAGCACCGCAGGTGGAGGATTAGCCTATTGTGCCAGGGTGCTGGTGAGAGATCTTTGATTTAGGTCATTTTTTGCCACAGTGTCTTGGCTGTCCAAGTCTGAGAAACTCTCATGGGCTTTTTAGCCAGATCTGAATGCTTTAAGGGCTGATTCTGAGCCCAGAGTGCTATTCCAATAATATATCTTTACTCTCATTTTGAGCTCTAGCCTTATAGAATTTAAGCAAAAATACACTATAAACAAGAATAACAAGAAATATGCCTTCCTGCTATCTTTGGGTTTTTAAATTTATGATAGAAATAATTGTGATAGGGGCCAGTGGTGTGATATAGTAGGTTAAGTGTCACCGGCATGCCATATGGGCACCGGTTCAAGTCCTGGTTGCTCTACTTTCAATCCATCCCCTCTGGTGGTCTGAGAAAGCAGTAAATGTTGGCTCAATTCCTTGGGCCCCTGTGCCCACATGGGAGACCTGGAAGAAGCTCCTTACTTTGGACCTTGCTCTGGCTGTGGTGGCAATTTGATAGTGAACCAGCAGATGGAATACCTCTCTCTTTCTCTCCCACTCTGTCTATAGCCTTGACTCTGAAATAAATAAATCATTAAAACGAAGAAATAATTGTGAAAATAATGAAAGTGATTAGCATCATGCAAAATTGCATATACTCAAAATTAGTCAATATATTATAATTGGTAATGTTTTCTTGGTATGGAGAAAAATGAAGAATACACCAGGGAAATAATGCAAGGATACAGAGTGCAAATATGTAAACTATACAAAAAGCCTTTAGACATTGAAGTCTGTTTTATCGCTTCATGCTATGCATGATAGTCAGTGAGTAAATAATTAAAAGAGTTAAGAAAAATGTTGTCAACTTCCTAGGAGTGATCTATGCCCCCTGAAATATATTAGTATTAAACAGTGTTCCGCTGTGTCCTTGTTCAAAAACAGACAAAATACACTTCTCTTTTCACTGAGAATCTTCTATAAGACAGCACCGGGTGTCACCTTGCATTATTGAAAGACATAGTTAAGCCAGAGTAATATGTTTGAATTTCTTATTTTGCATGTTCTGCAGGTTAAGCTCCAGGTTAAGGTATATAATTTGAAAAAAAAAACTGAGTATGACTGCATTTACAATAAATTATTACTCATACGTACAAGTTACATTTGGAAACTAGAAAGGAAAGAATATTAATTTTTACTAACATGGTTGCTTCACAACAGTCCTTTCAATACACTCGAAATGTGTTTATTGATCTTAGATGGTACAATTTTTCTCATTTTAGTGCGGCTGGACACCCAAATTACCCATTTTCTGATGAATATTGACATGGAGGAATTTTTCATGAATTCTAAAAAATCTCCTGCATGTGGATGTGATACAGGAGAAGTCTCAGATGCTGGTGATTGGACACATCTCTTCTGCTTAGCAATACACCTCAGCTACAGCTACAACCACAGGGCATGAAGCGTGGACAGCAAATTTTTACCATTTTCAAACACAATTTTAAATGTTGTTTTATTAAAGATTCTTATTCACCACTGACTCCATTACTTCCATGGTTTGTTTCATTCTGACTCCTTAGTACTTAAAGTGATTTTCTCAGAAATTTGGAGACCTGTGGTGAGATATGGTAGCAGCTAGTCCATAGATGCGCCTGGGAATGAGGTGAAGGATTGTCAGCCTGTAGGACAGGTTAGCAAAGGTTTTCAGTGGTTGTTTATTCAGTGCATTCCGGAGAGAAAGAAACTCACTGTATAGAGCACAGAGGTGAGGCAGTGCTGCAAGGGTGACTGATGGTTCAGGGGTGCCCCTGCATCAGCTGTGGATCAGAGCTAGAGTACATGTGGGTATCTGGGATCCTTGGGGTAGGGTTAGGTGCAGGGTAGGGGGTTGAGAGGAAAAGTCATGATGAGTCAGGTATGAGGAAGATGGAGAAAAAGGAAATCGAGCACATCTGCCTGGAAACATTGGCAACATTCTCTTATTAATATCGTCTTCCAAGAGAAGGTAACTTTCCACCTATTTCAGGTGTTGACTAAATGAGTTTCCCTAGAAAAATGTTAAATTCCTGGGGATGTACTGGTATAGAATATCAGAGAGAGACTAAGAAAGAAAGGAGGAAGGGTGGGGGCACAGGCGGGAGGGAGGGTCCAGTGGGAATTGACACTATGTCCCCGAATTTGTACATGTGAACCACATAACATTTGTTTACCTTAAATAAAAAAACATTGACTATTAAAGAAATCCTCAAATAATAAGATGCCCCAGATATCAACTCCACATTTCTCAATATTTTAGTATTTAAAATAAATTTGACTTCTTTCATTTTATCCCTTTAGAAGCCATAAACACCAAATTAAGCAAACTAAAATACATAAAACATCCTAAAGCCATTATCATGTCAAGTATATTAAATTACTGAATAATACATAGAATGAACCAGGCTGTACAGATTTCTAAAAGTCTTTTGGAAAGTGTGTAAGTAATATAAGATAGTATTTTAAATTTCAGTTTTTTCTTTTAGGTTTTAATTAGTTTTTAAGATTCAAAATAGCTTGCAGATACAAATTTAAGCAGATAGTGATGACCCATCCCACCCTCCCTCCGTCTCTCTTCCTCTAACCCTTCATTTTCTTTCTTTCATTTTTCATCCTTTCTTTTTTTTCTTTTCCTTTTTAATTAACATATTGAATTTATATTACAGTAACAAGGGTTTAATGCTTCTCCAAATTAGAAGTTTAATGAGTAAAAAGAATAAAGACCCTAGATTAGTGGGAATATAGGCAATGACTATAAATGCTAATTGACTGGAAAAATTACCATTTTACTCATATAGAGTAAATTTTCAAATAATCACAGATCATTAAAACTGTAGTAGTGTAACATTCTTTTTTAAAAAAGATTTATTTATTTATTTAAAAGAGTTATAGAGAAGGAGAGCTACACAGAGAGAGAGAGAGAGAGAGAGAGAGAGAGAGAATATTTTCCATTCCATGGTTCACTCTCCAGATGGTCGCAACTGCCAGGGCTGGGTCAGGCAGAAGCCAGGAGCCAGGAGCTTCTTCCAGGTCTCCCACGTGGGTATCAGGGGACCAAGCACTTGGGTCACCTGCTGCTGTGTTTCCCAGGCCATTAGCAGGGAGCTGAATCAGAAGTGGAATATCCTGGATACATACAAGATGCCCATATGAGATGCCAGCATTGTAGGTGGCAGCTTTACTGGCTACACCACAATGCAGGCCACAGTGTAACATTATTAACCAGCAGTTTGACAAAGGTATAAAATAAAATTTTAGAAAACTATATTTGCAGCAATACTGATACCATACAGTATACATTTTCTTTTTTCTTTGTCTTTCTCTTTCTATTTCTCTTTTGTTCTTTTGAAATCTTAGTTCCCATATATAAGGGAGAACATGTGATATTTGTCTGTCTGGCTTGTTTCAGTCAACAAGTCCTTCAGTTGCATCCATTAGGATGCAAATTATAGCATTTCATTTTTTATTGCTGAATAATAATTATTGTGTGCATAAAGCATATTTTCTTTATTCCTCCATCTGATGATGGACACCTTGGTTAATTCTACAGTTTGGCTATGGGAAACAGTGGTGCTATGAACATGGTGATGTATGTTACTTTTTGTGACAACATCTTTATGTACTTACCAGGTATTGGGGTCGACGGATGATATGGCAAATATATTTTCTAGTTTGTTTCTTTTTTTTAAAGATGTATGTATTTATTTGAGAGGCACTGTTACAAACATAGAGAGGAAGAGACAGAGAGGGAGAGGTCTTCCATCTGCTGGTTCATTTCCAAATGGCTGCAATGGCTGGAGCTGGGCTGATCTGAAGTCAGGAGCAAGGAGCTTCTTCTGGCTCTCCCATGTGGCTGCAGGGGCCAAGGGCATGACCCACCTACCACTGCTTTCTCAGGCCAAAGATAGAGAGCTGGGTCAGAAGAGGAGCAACCAAGACAGGAACTGGGGCACATATGGGAGGCTGATGCCACAGGTGGAACAAATAAACTTTTAAGAGTGTAGTGAACTTAAAACTATTGGTTGAACTCTGTAATTAATACACAATTACTCCTAGGTGTTTAATTAATGCTATAACTAGTACTCAAATAGTATTTTACACTTAGTGTTTCTGTGTGGGTGCAAACTGTTGAAATCTTTACTTAATATATGCTAAATAGATTTTCTGTATATAAAGATAATTGAAAATTAATCTTCATGTGAATGGAAGGGAAGAGGGAGTGGGAGAGGGGAGTGTTGTGGGTGGGAGGGAAGTTATGGGGGGGAAGCTATTGTAATCCATAAGCTGTATTTGGAAATTTATGTTCATTAAATAAAATAAAATATTTTAAAAAAAAAGAGTGTAGTGATACTTTCCACCCTACTTCCCTCTATCCCTGAATCCCTCCAGAACCTCACCAGCATTTATTATTTTATAATTTATTTTGGGGTAATATTCATTCGCACTGAATGTGCAGTAATAGCACTTTCTGGTTTCATCCAGCAGTGCACACCTAGGTTGATTCTGTATCTTCACTATTGTAAATAGTGCTGAAATTAATATGACAGTGTATGTTAGATATCTGCCCAGAAGTGGGATACCTGAGTCACATGGTAGATCTTTTTTCTTATTTTGAGGAACTGCCATTCTGTTCTCCATAATAGTTACATTGATTTGCAATCAAACTTACAGCGTATTCGTTTTCCCTATTCACATCTACACTGGTATGTCTTATTTTTCATCTTTTTTATAGCTGTTTGAATGGGACTGTCTTACAAGTTCTTTTTCATCTAGAACATTGTTGATGTAGAAGAATGATAATGATTTTTTTTCTGTTGATTTTTACCCCTGCAACTTCACTGAATTCTCTTATGAGTTCTAATAATCTCTTAGTGCAATCTTTTGGTGCTCTTAGGTAAAGGATCCTGTCATGTGCAAACAGGGATAATTTAACTTGCTCATTTCCAATTCCTATCTCTTTGATTTATTTTTCTTGCCAAATGGCTCTGTCAAAAACTTCCATTACTACATTCAATAACAGTGGTGACAGTAGGCATTCTCGTCTGGATCATAGTGGAACTGCTTCCAACTTTTCCCCATTCCATATGATGCGAGCTGTGGGTTTGCCATAAATTGCCTTAATTGTGTTGAGGTATATTCCTTTTATATCCAAATTTAAAGGTTTTTTTTTTTTTTTAAAAAAAAAAAAAACAGAAAATGATGTTGTATTTTATCAAATACCCTCTGCACTTTTTGAGGTAATCCGATGATTTTGACCTTCATTTTGTTGATGTGATGTATCATGTTTATTTATTTGTGCCAACATCACATAATTGAAAGATATCACGTAACTTATGTAACAAAACATTTCAAGGACTTAAAAATAAGAACAAATCAAACCTAAAATTAGTAGAATGAAAGAAAAAATAAAATTAGAGAAGTGAACAAAACAGAAATTTAAAAAACTATGAAAAGTATCAGTAAATGAAAAGCTAGTTGGTTGCTCTAAAACTTCCTCTTAACACTGTTTTTGCTGCGTTCTGTTGGTTTTTTTGCCTAGCTGATCTGTCCATTGATGAAAATGTGGTGTTGACATCACCCATTCTTTTTTTATGGGAACTTATGTCTCCCTATATATTCATTGATGTTTGGTAAAGCCAAGTGCGCTAACATTGATGGACAGGCATTTACAGTTGTCACATGATCTGATTGCATTGATCAATCCCTCATTCATCACATAATGCTCTTCTTTGTCTCTTTCAATGTTTTTGTCTTCAAGTCTATTTTATCTTATATGAGAATAGCTATTCCTGCTTATTTTTGCTTTCCACTTGCATGGAGTCTCTTTTTCTGTCCTTTTACTTTCAGTCTATGTGTAACTTTCATGGTGAAGTGTGTTTCTTGTAGGCAACATATCGACAGATTTTTTTTTCATTCTACTTTGCCGTCCTGTATGTTTTAATCAAAGAATTCAATTCATTTAAATTCATGGTTATTATCGATAATCACTTGGTCACCTATTTTTCCATAAATATTTCTATCATTTCTTTTGAATCTCCTTTGTTATTGTAGTAGGAGGTTTTCTGCCTTCACATTCTTTCATGATGCTGTTGGCTTTCTTTTCTGTGTAGTTCATGCTTAAGTTTTATTTGTTAGTTTTACTAGGTGGTGATAAATTCAATTTTTCCTTGTCTTAGAGGTTTTTTTTTTTTTTTTTTTCCCCTTCAGCTATGACTGAGTGTCCCTGGATAAGGTATTCTGGGTTGGCACTTTTTCTTTTAAGTCTTGTACTATATCAATCCATTCTCTCCTGAATATAGGGTTTCTAATGGGAAACCTGCTATAAACCTAATGGGAGTTTTAAAGGTGAGGTGTTCCAAATTTAGGATATTCTTTTTATGTTTTAGTTTTCAAAGGTTGACTCTAATGTGTCATGGTAAGGATCTTTCCTGACTGTGCCTGTTTGTGGTTCTGTGTGATTCTTGTATTTGGATGTCTGTATCTCTCTCCAAGTTGAAGACATTATCTGCTATTACTTCACTGAATGTGTTTGCTGAGATTTTTTCCCCCAGGCCTTTAGGAAGTCCTAAGATTGATATATGTGTTCATTTGATTATATCCCATGGATCTCAAGCAGTGTTTTCAGTCTTTCTAATTTTTTTTCCTTCCTTCCTTCCTTCCATCCTTCCTTCCTTCCTTCCTTCCTTCCTCAAGTTATGTCAAAAGATTTATCTTTTAGATCATATATTTTTTTCTCCTGCCTCACCAAGTGTATTGCTAATGCTATCCACTGTAGTGCTTTGTTGTTGTTGTTGTTTGACTTATTGAATACTTCATTTCTAAGACTTCCATCTGTTTTTCCTTTTTCAATATTTCTGTTTGCAGACATCCTTGTCCATGCCGTGTTTGGATTACCTTATTTCTTTTAACTGTTACTGAGTACCTTACAATCACTGTTTTGAATTCCTTATTAGACGCATTGCCAATCTCCCATATTCATGGTGCAGTATTAATGTATCATTGTATTCTTTTTGAGAGTCATATTGCCTTCTTTGTTCATATTCCTGTGTTTCAGTTTTGCACATCTGGAATCTCTTGTTGCTAAGTCTCCTGAGAATGTTTTCCTGTCTCCTATTGCTATTTGTTTTTGATTGAAAACTTTATCCCTGTAAATGTGCCACTGGGAGTCCAGAGTCCAGTGTGACACTCTGGATGACTGTGATAGTATGTTTATGGCTAGAGTCACTGTAGGAAAGTGATGTTGGAGCCAGTTGAATTGTTCACAGTTCCAGGCCTTCTTTGTTCCAGGGTAAACAGCTGATTAACAGTTTACAATGAGATCACACGACCAATGCACCTCAAACCCTGATACTGTAATAATATCAAAATAGGAAAAAATGTATTTCTGTAAGGCTTTGCATCTTCTCTATGAATGCACCATTGTAAAGATAACAGGGTTAGTATTTATGAAATATAGAAGGAGAGTAATAGCAACAGAAAGTGCATAGAGTGATCATGGCTCTGCAGTTGCTGTCACTTGGAACTAAAGATCATTCTATCTGGAGAATCATTCCAGGTCTTTTCTTTTATTGTATCTATAGAAAACTTGAGTTAAATAATAAAGAGGACAGTAGGAAAGCAGAGTTCAATAATAAAGGTTGTTGTGGTAAACACTGAACTGTGAGGCATGTGTGTAGCAAGAGACTTCTAATCTGTGTGCATGCCATTTCAATAGATATTTAGACATATTATACTATATGAAGGTAGACCACGTAGAAGACCATAATACAAGGATTTAATCCAAAGTGTAACCAAAAATCATAAGCTCATGAAAGTTGAGAGAAGGATATAATGCCCTGGAAACACAAACCAGGTTAAGCCAAGATATATAAAGATTTAAATATCTGTCTCATAGGAACAAATTGGTAGATTCATTGTGGATGGGGAAATAGGAAAAAAGATTGATGCATTTTTGAACTATGCATATTATTTTATTTGTAACCACGTGTTAAGAAGGGACATATTAAAGTAACAATTACTTAAAAGTAACAACCAAAAACAGTATTTAATTTGATATTGAAAAGTAATACTTTTCAAAGCAATTTGCAGTAAATTAACTAAGATGATTATTAACAAAAAGAATTAATTCAACCTGTGCTTATTGGAAACATGATAATTCAATATGCACTAACCTACAATGAAGCTGTAGAAATAGAATAAGGGTATAAGGGAGCAATTAATTCTATAAGAATTCAGAGATCCCAGAAAAATTTTTAAAAACTATAAAGTTCTAATGCAACACAGATTAAGCACATTTTTGGTTCATTCATGAATGACCTTATTTGATGCAATGTGTTTGTGTTCCCTAGCAAAATTCAATTCAATAAAGTATTTTTGAAGTATTTTATTTCCTAGGTTCGCTAGTTTGAAATAATCATGTCAGTGGGTAGTTTGAGTTTCTCTTGAAACCTAAGTTTTTAATGAAGACATGCTTCTGAAAATAAGGCAATTTCTGTTCAACCTGCTTGTAAAGAAAACAAATCTTTGGGTTTTAGTTAAAGTGGCCAGAAGGATTTTACAAAAACCGCAATAACAAAGAACCAAAGCAATTAAAATGCTTTTAATAAGCGGTGGGAAACTTGAGACCCCATCATGATCAATAAAGTACCCAAGGCACCTCAGGATCAGATGATACAAACATCTTCGAGTCCCGATGATAAAATATATGATTTTTACCAACTCAAGAATGTGAAACTAAAAGGTTAATGTCCAATAATGATTATGGTGAATAAGAAGGAAGGAAACCGTAAGAGTTGATAAATGGGAAACACTGGAAATCACTTTGTTCCTCCCAATTTTGAAAGATGAGGAAACAGAGGTCCAGCCAAGAATCAAAGGTGGCACCAATTAATGCTTTCAGCTCTGTACCCTGTTTCTTTAGAGTAGGACATATTCTATTTTTTAACATTCATTGATTAGCAAACCAAGTATGAAGGGTTTCAGATATGTGAATTTGAAAAAAAATCACATCAAATCTCCAAAGGCAAGGTGGAAATATATAATATTGTGCTATCTTAATCCCATTGTACCATGTGTTGGAAAACTTAGCTAATATGTTGATTGACTTACACAGTTTTTCAATTCTATTTAAAGCATTAGATCAAATTTAAATGGGAAAGTTCCATGTAATATTGCATTTAAGCACTTTAAGGCCATAATAATTAATGGGAACCACCACCCCATGGGAGAAAAAAAGATATCTAATGAGCAGTTCATGGAGAAAGCTCCAGACTGGTTATCCAGTAGACTCTCCACTCTTCAAGGGAAGATGATGCTCATATTTTCTTTTAAGATTTATTCATTTATTTGAAAGTCAGCATTACACAGAAAGAGGAGAGGCAGAGAAGAGAGAGAGAGAGGTCTTCCATCCTATGGTTCACTCCCCAGCTGGCTGCAACAGAAGTCAGGAGCCAGGAGCTTCTTCTGGATCTCCCACATGGGTGCAGGGGCCAAGGACTTGGGCCATCTTCTACTGCTTTCCTAGGCCATAACATAGAGCTGGATCAGAAGTGGTGCAGCCAGGTCTTGAACCAGCACCCATATGGGATGCCAGAGCTTCAGGCCAGGGCGTTAATGCACTGCACCACAGGGCCGACCCCAATGCTCATGTTTTTAAAAATCTGTAAAAAGCTCACATACAACAAGACAGCACATCCGAGATTTGTGACTAACAGGAGCAGTTAAGGCTGTCATATTCAAGTACAAAAAATTAGCGTTCCATTACCCAATCTGTGCAAGACACCTAGTTAAAAGTTGAAATCATGAAAATTATTAGAATCCCACCAATGACATAAAAGTATCATAATTAGGCAACAGCACATTGAAATGCAGGAAAGACTGGGAAAATTATGCATATTATAGATTATATTATCATTCTCTAAACTGAATGATGAGAAATTCTAAGTGAGGAATTTCGCTTTGAAGACATTTTTAATATTTATTTAATTTGTTTTGATTTTATTAAAAGGAACACAGAAAAAATGTGACATATACACAGAGATCTAGAGAGAGATATATCTTCTATGTGCTATTTCATATCTTAAATCCTTGCAACAGAGGGTTATCAGGATGACCCAGCAGTTTAGAAGTCAATCTGGGTCTTCCACATAGGTGTCTGGGATCCAAGTATTTGAGCCATGATCTGCTGTCCCTTACGGTTCACATAAGCAGGAAGCTGGGTTAGAAATGCATGCGCCTGGACTAGAATCAGGTCCTCAATATGAGATGTGGGCACCCCAGGAGATGTCTTAGCTGCTGAGTCAAAAGCCTACTACTGAAACAGGGTTTAGGGTTTGAGTGCGTGCTTGAAAATTCCATTTTATGCAGACTGTCAAGGGAGAGCTTTTCTCTGTTTATAAGGAAGCATCTTTGTAATACTCAACAACAATAAACATAATTCTACAAGACTACAAAACACAGGAAATTTTAAAGTTGAGGATGCAAATTTGAAAATGATCTCTTTAGTCATTTTCCTAATTCTAATTGTGTTTATGTGTGTTTCTGTGCATGTGTGTGTGTGTGTACGCGGTGTTAGATATCCAATTGAATGTTTTAAGTAATATGATATTTATGGAAACATTAAGAGAATCAAAACAAAAGGAGAGGGGCTGGCACTGTGGTATAGTAGGCCAAGGCTCCACTTGGCAGCGCAAGCATCACATATGAATGCCAGCTTGTGTCCCTTCTGCTCCTCTTCTGATCCAGCTTCCTGCTTATGACCTAGGAAAGCAGATGACCCGAGGACTTGGGCTCCTGCAACCACATGGCAGACCCTGAAGAAGCACCTGGCTCCTGGCTTTAGATTGCCAGCTCTGGTCATTGAGGCCATTTGGGGAGTGAACCAGATGATGGAAGACCTCTCTCTTCCTCTCCCTTCATTCATTTGTAACTCTGCCTCTCAAATAAACAAATTAAATCTTTTTTTAAAAAAGGAGAACACATATCCAGAATTTTTTGTATTAGCCTGCAATTATTTAAACTAATAATAATTTTCAGTACTAGGTATGATATTATAAACAGAAATTTCATTGAAAATGTGTGTTTTCCTTATTTCCATGTAGTTCATTTAAGAATAAAGCTTCTTCTATAAAAAAAATAACTAACTGGTTGAAATACTGTCCACAGTGTTTGAATTTGCTTTAGCTCCATTCTGTCCACATGTCATTGGTTAATGATTGCACAAGTATTAGGTCATTCACATACTGGTACCATCTTCTGAAGGCCTAAGAAGTGAAGACACGTGACTGGCTACACTGAGAAGACAGAAGGAACTGTGCAGTTACCGAGAGGAGATTATGTGATGGAATTAAATGATGGTAACATCATACCTGTACTGGGATTTGGCACTGCTGCACCTATAGAGGTAAGTAAGCATAGTGTTCTTAGGATTGAATGTAAAAATGAAATAGAATGTATATTAGTGGAAACCAACCTCAGTTTTGGAGTTACTTAGTTCTTTATTTAAAGACTGGTTTTCCAATGTCTCGGAGCAGGGGTGGGGTATGGTTACGTTCTAAGTTTCACCAGCCTGGAGCACAAGACAGAGGGTTCTTAGACTTAGTTCTTCATCAGGTTCTGACCTCTTGATCACCTGTTGATTTTTCTCACCAGTGCTGGATGCCCCACTTTTTAATCTTTCCCAGTTTGGCAGAAAAGATGAAAGTCAAGTCAAGAAGCTGTCTTTTTAAAGGTTGACAGCCATGGGAGTGGTTTCTTTTCCATTTCATGGCTGAAGAATTTTTTTCTCCTTCCAAGTAGACAAGATAGATGGACATTTCTGTGGATAAACTTCTGGGATAGAGGGCATGAATATTAATAGAGTCCTGCTCAGCTGCTCTGGGGTAACCCTGAGAATCACGCTGCAAATAGTGGACACGGGTTAAGCAGATTTTCTCATGTAGTACTGTGTCATCTGGGAAAATACCAGAAAGGAAAAGATAACATGTTAGAGGATAATTGGAACATAATAAGAGTATGTTTAAATTACTGGTCTTCATTAATGTATGCTGTATTTAAGGAAATTGGTATCTGGGGCTCTCTGAAATGAAAGTCAGTATAGTGGATAATTTATTAGAGTGAGGAGGATTTTTTAGGACTAATATTATCCGTAGGTCCTGAAATTGTGTAACAAAGGACCAATTACTTCAGAATTGAAGTCCCCATTTCTCATGTCTTTGATAAAAGGAAATCTTAAAGTGGCAATTTTGGAGACATGTGACAAGACTTGGTTATTTTCAGGGCAATGTGTCATGAAGGGCATAGATAATGAAGAACATCAGTAGACCGTTAGCCTTAGTTCATTTTTTTAACCTAACCCCAGGTCAACATCAGATTGGTGTCAGGAGAGAACAGTAGCATCCAGTATCTAGTTCATTAGGATTTCATTTAAAGTAATTAATTTCTCAAATTCTTACAGCAAATGGTGTGAAGCTTGATTTCCTTTCTGATCTGTTACCAATACACTGTCAAATCTTTATTGAAATTTTGTAGATGTAACCAAAATTTTTGATTTTGCCCTAATTATAGCTACTCTAAAACAAGTGCCTTTTATTTGAAGACTGACACCTAGATTAAATAACTCTTGTGTGATAAGGCTAAGTTCTTACACATAAATGTATACGATAGGATTATGCATATTTATATGCTTAATGTTTAGTTTTTTCATGCAAACCGAGAGTCTGTGTAGAAAATATTTAACATAAATGACTGTTGTCTCTTGAATTGATTATTATCATAGCGGTTCCTGTTTAGGATTGGTGAACATAGTTTACCCCATTCCTTAACTGATAATGTTGTTGTTGCACCAGAACTCCTTTGAGAAATGAGTTTTAAGTGTAATTGCTTTCCCGTGGGAGAGTGGTATTTTGGTTGCTGTGCTTTCCTGTGGGAGAGTGGTATTTTGGTTGGTTCAGAAGGCCTATATAACCTGCCCCCAGTGAATAATTAAGTTAAATCTCAAGACTTAATTTAAACAGCATTCCTTATGTGTTGTCATAATTTCCTGGTGGAGGAATGTGGGGTATTTTGTATGACTACACTGCAAGGGAGCTCATCGAAGCTTGTACCATTGTTCTTCTGTACTTCCTTCCATATGCATTTTTGCTGTGCTAATTTTACTTTGTAATCTCACCATGTAAATGGTAACTACATGAATATTCTCTGAGTTCTTCCAGCAAATCTGGAAACCTGAGATATAAGTTATCAATCAGGTATTGCCTGAATCTGATAAGTTTCCTGGGTTGACCAGCTCTTTCTATTAAGGACAAAACATGAGCGGGTGCTGTGGCATGTTGGATAGAGCCAACACCTGCAGTGCCAACATCCCATATGTGTGCCAGTTCAAGCTTCACTTCGAATCCAGCTCTCTGCTATGGCCTGGGAAAGCAGTGGAAGATGGCCCAAGTCCTTGAGCCCCTGCACCAGCGTGGGAGACCCAGGAGAATCTCCTGGCTCCTGGCTTCGAATCAGTGCAGCTCTGGGCCCTGCAGCTCTGGGCCATTGAAGTCACTGGGGAGTGAACTAGTGGATGGAAGATCTTTGTCACTGCCTCTGCCTGCCTGTAACTCTGCTTTTCAAATAAATAAACAAACAAATAAATCTTTAAAAAAAAAAAAGGACAAAAGATCCAGACAAACTGAAGTGGATTACTGACCCCCATTCTAGAAATAATTCAAAGTTTGAGAAAAACTGATTCTTAGAGAAGTCCTCGCCACTGTCTGAGTGAGGTACGTCTCATGCCTGGATCTCCACATACTATTTTTTGCTTCTGTCTTAGGTTCCTAAAAGAGAGGGTCTAGAGGCCACCAAGTTAGCTATTGATGCTGGGTACCGCCATATTAATATCTTTTCTTACACTGCCCATCTTGTTTCTCCCTCTCCCATTTCTTTTTACTAGTTTTCTCTTCAGGATGTTCAATGTTAGTTATCTTGTCAACATTCAACAATGTTCGTATTAACAACAGTTCTCATTTGTAAAAATCCTTCAATCATTCTTCACTTTTACAGGCCATGGAGAAATGTAAGGATGCAGGGTTGGCTAAGTCCATTGGGGTGTCTAACTTCAACCGCAGGCAGCTGGAAATGATCCTGAACAAGCCAGGGCTCACGTATAAACCTGTTTGCAACCTTCAGCCTCCTCTCTTGGTGTTTCTCATTCTGTGCTTCCTGTTCTAGGGCTAGGTGTTCATTTCTACTCCCCCCTTTTTATACATTTGTGGAATGACAGATTCTAAGAGCAATGTCTCTATTTAGAAGGGAATATAGGACCTTCACTTGGGTCTCTAAATGATAAAGACCTATATTGAAACTTTGGGAGAGCTTTAGATCTGAATTTGTATAAGAATCCGAGGAGGTGAAATGGTTAAGGAAGCTAGCAGTTCTTAAAGTGACCTTCTGGGGAGGGTGGACTTACCCTTGAGTTATTAAGCATGACCAGAGTTCAGATGTGTACATGTGATGTGGAGGGAAAGAAAGATGATAAATGCCTGGAATAGTCAGTCATCAGGAGACACTGAAAATAATATTAGGTAGATAGACCATAAGGGTTTGTGTGTGATTCAAATGCCTGAGTTTTTCTCTTGACACCTGCTTTTAGATGTCTCACAGCCACAGATCCATGACATGTGAACTAGAAACTGAAAAAATCATACAGGTTTGAGGTAGAATGTGAATCTGTTTATGGTGGTACCAGTGGTACATGAATACTCAGATACTTTTAGTAGAACCAGAGCCAATCCTATGCCTGACTCTATCTAAATCTGAATCTCCTCCATTGCTTTTGCCATCAAGTATCTCTTCCAGCTCATCTATTTTGTTTCTGATTCTGTGCTCTAACTTACTTTTTAAGATCTGGTAGCTCTGTTGTAAGGATTCTAAACTAGAAAAATATAGCTTATAAAATTTACAAATTTTTTAATTAGTGATGATGATTTAAAATTATATATTATTAAGGAGCCGGTGTTGTGGCTTAGAAGATTAGGCCTCCACCTTCAGTACTGGCATCCCATATGACCTGCAATTTGAGTCCCAGCTGCTCCACTTCTGACCTAGCTCCCTGTTAATGCATCTGGGAAAGCAGTAGAAGATGGCACAAGTAATTGGGCCCTTGCACCCATGTGAGACATCAGGATGAAGCTCCTGAATCCTGGCTTTAACCTGGCTTATCCCTGGCTGTTTCAGCCATTTGGGGAGTGAACAAGCAGATGGAAGATATCTCTTCCCCCTGCTCTCTCTCTTTCTCTCTCTCCTCTCTCTGTATTTCTGTTTTTCAAATAAATACAAAAATCTCAAAAATGTACATATAATATTAAATGTTTTTTCATATTATTATCACTACACTTTTATTATGAAAGCTTTCAAACAATCAGAAGTTTTGAAGCAATTTTGAGAAAATTCATATTTTCCTGTTTATATATAAAATTGTTGCCATTTTGCCAGGTTGTCAAATGTGTGTAAATACATGCAGATTTTACAAATATGCACAATAATTTACTGAACTTATTCAAAATAATTGGGAGAGATGACTACTCATCCCTACAGACCTCCAAAACATCTAAGAATATACAGATTATCCCCCAATGTTTACTTTTCCATGTTAGATTTAGGAATGTGATGATTGTCTTCTGATATCATTTAAAATACAGTCACATTTAAATTTTCTGGTGTTTTCCCATTGCTTCCTCTACTGCTTGATTCTTCATTTACCCACAATGTCCAGTACCAGACTGGGCCAAAGCAAGGAGCTGGAAAGTCAACCAAAATCTCCCATGCATGTGGCAGGGATCCAACTACCTGCCACTTCTCAACAGCTGCACTGGCAGTAAATGAGAATTAAAAGTTGCAGCTTTTAGGAAACAAACCTAAGCATTCTGATATGGGGCAAGATGGCGGAATAGGAAGGGAGCACACTGATAGTCTGGGAAGAGACAGTTTAATAAAAGTGTAGATACTGCAGGTTCAAGGAAGAATAGGGGAATCAACAGCAGAGGAAACTTCCGGAACTAGTGATTCATGGTGGACCTGCATGGAGGGTGTGGGAGCCCATCGGTAGGGACACCAGCAGCAGAATCAATACAACCGTACTGGAACATGAGGTGAGCTGAACCTCAATAGCCCAAGACACCGACAGGAAAGCGGAAAGAGGAGACTAGAGGGAAGAGGCTTGAAACCCCATGGGGAAAGTTCACCAGACTAACTAGAAGAGAGAGGAAAAAAAAAGTGACTGGTACAGACACGAGTTTTTCTCTCTCCGCTCACATCTCAAAGGCGAGCAAGTCAAAGAGCAGACACCATGTTGGACATATGTCAACAGCGGCACAACCTCAGGGCTGAACCCGCCCTCAGCCAAGCAGAAAAACCTGACTCTGGGGGTGGGGGGTGAAATAACAGGAGATTAGGACCTAGTGAATGTGTGGTGCTACTGAACTGAGACTGTGAAAAAAAGAGACAGGGTGAGAGAACTCACAGAATTCACTTGAGTACTCTCCAGAGACGCTACAATTCGGTAAACTTGGCAACCCAGTGGGAGACTGCAGGAGAATTTGAGCCCACACTGAGGGCAGTACAGATTCCCTGTGTGGTCCTTCGGAAAGAGATTCCAATCTCTGGCTCCTGTGAGTATATCATTCGCCTGCTAATTACCTTCAATTCCAATCAGCTGTGCAGAATTACTTCCCTTCTGAATCTAAATAAATAAATAAATAAATAAAAATAAAGAGAGAGAGATTTACCATGGCTCACTTGGGAGTGTGACCTTTGGCACACCCTTAACCCTGAGGAACCAAACAGAGCTCTCAGTCCACACCCATCCAAAGCCTCTAAGGCTCCATCAAAAGCAGACAGTACACTTAATACAGTCATAGTACAACAAGAAAAAACACCACAGCAAGGGAAGAAGAATCTAAAGAATATCTCCACAATGCCAAGCAACAAATGCAGAAACCAAGGTAACAAGAACAATGAAGAAATTATGACACCCCGAAATGAACAAGATACCCCAAACCAAGATTACGAAGATGATGAGATGGAAGAAATGCAAGATAGGGATTTCAAAAAATTTATGATAAGAACAATTAGAAGTTTTCAAAAACAAATGCTTGAGCTATGGAAATCCTTACTGGACAGGATAGAAAATCTCCTTTGAGAAAATGAAATCCTAAGGAGGAATCAAATGAAATGCAGAAACTAGTAGAATAGTAAAGTGTGATAGTGAAGAGAAATCAAAATGAAATGAAGAACTCAATAGATCAAATAACAAACACATTAGAGAGCCTTAAAAATAGTCAGTGAAAGAGAAGACAGAATATCGGACTTAGAGGACAGAGAACAGGAAAGTACACAGTCAAACCAAAGAAAAGAATAGGAAATTAGAAATCTAAAAAATATTGTAGGGAATCTACAGATACTATTAAAAAAATCCAACATTCACGTTCTAGGAGTCCCTGAAGGCATGGAGAGGGAGAAAGGATTAGAAGGCCTTTTTAGTGAGATACTTGCAGAGAACTTCCCGGGTATGGAGAAGGACAGAGATATCCTAGTACAGGAAGCTCATTGAACCCCTAGTAAACATGACCAACAGAGATCCTCACCACGACACATTGTAATCAAATTCACCGCAGTGAAACGTAAAGAAAAGATTACAAAATGTGCAAGAGAGAAACGTCAAATTATTCTCAGAGGATCTCCAATCAGACTCACAGCAGACTTCTCATCAGAAACCCTACAGGCTAAAGGGAATGGCGAGACATAGCCCAGGTACTAAGAGAGAAAAACTACCAGCCCAGAATATTATATCCTGCAAAGCTCACATTTATGAATGTAGGTGAAATAAAGACCTTTCATAGCAAACAGAAATGGAAAGAATTTGTTGCCTCTCGTCCGGCCCTGCAAAAGATGCTTAAAGATGTGTTACACACAGAAACACAGAAACATGGTCATCAATATGTAAGAAGGAAAAGGAAGGAAAACTCACAGCAAAAGATCACTAGAAATTCAAAGCATATATCAGAAAATATCTTTGGGAAAATGGCAGGGCAAAGTTACTACTTATCAATAGTCACATTGAACATTAATGGCCTGAACTGTCCAGTTAAAAAACACAGATTGGCTGATTGGGTTAAGGAACAAAGCCCATCTATTTGCTGCTTACAAGAAACACATCTTTCCAACAAAGATGCATACAGACTGAAAGTGAAAGGCTGGAAAAACACATACCATGCCAACAGAAATGAAAAGAGAGTGGGCGTAGCTATCTTAATATCGACAACATAAAATTTACTACAAAAACTGTTAGGAGAGACAAAGAGGGGCAGTATAAAATAATTAAGGGATCAATTCAACTGGAAGATATAATGAATATCAATGTATATGCACCTAATTACAGGGCACCGGTTTATTTAAAAGATTTGTTAAGGGACTTAAAGGGAGACTTAGACTCTGATAAAACAGTACTGAGGGTCTTCAATACTTCACTCTCAGAAATAGATCAACAGGACAGAAGATCAACAAGGATACAGTAGAATTAAATGACACTGTAGCCCAAATGGATATAACAGATATTTACAGAACTTTTCATCCTACACAGAAAGCATTTACATTCTTCTCAGCAGTACATGGAACCTTCTCTAGGATTGACCACATACTGGGCCATAGCAAGTCTCAGCAAATTCAAAAGAATTAGAATCATACCATGCAGCTTCTCAGACCATAGAATAATTAAGCTGGAAATTGCCAACTCAGGAATCCCTAGAGCATATGCAAACACATGGAGATTGAACAACATGCTCCTGAATGAACAATGGGTCATAGAAGAAATCAAAAGAGAAATCAAAAATTTTCTGGAAGTAAATGAGGATAACAGCACAACATACCAAAACTATGGGATACAGCAAAAACAGTGTTAAGAGGGAAGTTTATATCAATAGGTGCCTACATCAAGAAATTGGAAAGGCACCAAATAGATGAGCTTTCAATGCATCTCAAGGATCTAGAAAATATGCAGCAAACCAGACCAAATCTAGTAGGAAAAGAGAAATCATTAAAATCAGAGAAGAAATCAACAGGATTGAATCAAAAAAAATTACAAAAAATCACCCAAACGAGGAGCTGGTTTTTTGAAAAAATAAACAAAATTGATATCCCATTAGCCCAACTAACTAAAAAAAAAGAGAAAAGACCCAAATCAATAAAATCAGAGATGAAAAAGGAAACGTAACAGCAGACACCACAGAAATAAAAAGAATCATCAGAAATTACTACAAGGACTTGTATGCCAGCAAACAGGGAAACCTATCAGAAATGGATAGATTCCTGGACACATGAAACCTACCTAAATTGAACCAGGAAGACATAGAAAACCTAAACAGACTATAACTGAGACAGAAATTGAAACAGTAATAAAGGCCCTCCCAACAAAGAAAAGCCCAGGACCAGATGGATTCACTGCTGAATTCTACCAGACATTTAAAGAAGAACTAACTCCAATTCTTCTCAAACTATTCAGAACAATCGAAAAAGAGGGAATCCTCCCAAATTCTTTCTATGAAGCCAGCATCACCTTAATTCCTAAGCCAGAAAAAGATGCAGCATTGAAAGAGAATTACAGACCAATATCCCTGATGAACATGGATGCAAAAATCCTCAATAAAATTCTGGCCAATAGAATGCAACAACACATCAGAAAGATCATCCCCCCAGACCAAGTGGTATTTATCCCTGGTATGCAGGGATGGCTCAATGTGCGCAAAACAATCAATGTGAAACACCACATTAAGAGACTGCAGAAGAAAAACCATATGATTATCTCAATAGATGCAGAGAAAGCATTTGATAGAATGCAACACCCTTTCATGATAAAAACTCTAAGCAAACTGGGTTTGGAAGGAACATTCCTCAATACAATTAAAGCAATTTATGAAAAACCCACGGCCAACATCCTATTGAATGGGGAAATGTTGGAAGCATTTCCACTGAGATCTGGTACCAGACAGGGATGCCCACTCTCACCACTGCTATTCAATATAGTTCTGGAAGTTCTAGCCAGAGCTATTAGGCGAGAAAAAGAAATTAAAGGGATACAAATTGGAAAGGAAGAACTCAAACTATCCCTCTTTGCAGATGATATGATTCTTTATTTAGGGGATCCAAGAATTTGTAAACACTAAATTTCATTTTTAACTGCTCTTTTTACTTTTCTTGTATTGCATTGAATGTAAAACTATTTCCATGATAATTCTGAAATTGTTCCTCTGTGATGGAGTAGGCATTAACACCTTCCCTTTAGTTAACCATGTTCCTAGAAAGAAGTTAATGTAATAATCACCACCAGCAGGGGAAAATAGTTTTTCCTCTGGCTTTCTCTCACTATGCTTGTTATTGTGGATGTGAGTTTGTATTTATTCTGTGGATTAAACTTGACTTTACTCATTATTTATTATGATGAGGAAATCTACATGAATATCAGTAGCAGGACGCCTAGCAAACTATTTTGTTCAACAGGCTTGCTGTCATGAATCCTTGAACAAATACTTGCCTTCTGGCACAATTCAATGTCAAATGTTCAAAGAATTCCTTCTTTTTTTCCAAAAAAGGAAAATTTCATGGTTCCTCTTAGTGAAAAAAATGTTAAACATCTATAATCTGGTTCACAGAGTTGGTTCATGTCAGGATTTTATTTTTTATCCTTGCAGGTGATAGTAATTTTAATATTCTTTTAAAAATATCATCTCTGGAAGTTGTTAATTTCAATTTAAATTTTGTTACTCAGGTTTTATTTTCTGTTTCTTTTCAATTCGAATATTTCTCCTTCACATCAATATTTGTACTTCCAGTAATCTTAAACTCTCTGTGTTGTCTGTCTATAGGTGGAATGTCATCTGTATCTCAACCAGAGAAAACTACTGGATTTCCGCAAGTCAAAAGACATTGTTCTGGTTGCCTATGGTGTTCTGGGAAGTCAAATATGGAGAATGGTAATGAGGACACTAGCAAATTTACCTAAAACACCTTTGCTGTTGAAACATTTGCATTCATGGTATAACCACTTTTCTGGCATTAACTCTGAAGTGCTGCAGTACAAGGAAGAATTTGCATTTCTTTTTTAAAAAATAATTTATTCAGTATTAATGTGTGCAAATTTCATGTATTCTACATATACAGATTTAGGAGCATAGTGATACATCTCATCCTACCCTCCCTCCCGACCACACTGCCACCCTATCTTCTCCTTCCTTTTTTATTCTTTCTTTTAACTTTTATGATGATCTACTTTTGGCTTATTTTATACTCATAAGACTAAATTTATTAAATAAGTAAATAATTCAATAAATAGTAAGCATAAAATAACTCTGCCCCTCAACAGTAGGGACAAGGGCTGTAAACAATCAATAGATCTCAAAATACCAATTTTGTGCATACATATTACATGTTTTTCATACTCTGTTAGTTACCACAGAACAGGGAAAATGCATGATATTTGTCTTTTTGTGACTGGCTTATTTCATTACGTATAATGGTTTTCAGTTGCATCCATTTGGTTGCAAAAGAAGGATTTCATTGTTTTGGATGGATAAGTAGTTTTTCATTCATTAAATCACAGATGACAGTGGTTCTGCTGCCTGAGACCACATTTGAGTAGCACTGGTCTGGAGTAGGCACTGTAGTCTGTTTTGGAATCCTCCTAACAAACCAAATACACGAACTCAGAAATTCAGCATTGTTGCCTTTCCTCCTAGGGTGGATCAGAACACTCCTGTTCCCTTAGATGATCCAGTTCTTGGTGCCCTGGCAAAAAAGCACAAGCGAAGTCCAGCACTGATTGCCCTTCGTTACTTGCTACAGCGTGGGGTTGTGGTCTTGGCCAAGAGTTTCAATGAGGAGCGAATGAAAGAGAATTTGCAGGTGATGAGTGGGGCTGTGGGCACTGGGGCTCCTACAGTATCCATCACGTGTGTCCTCTTTGTAGGCACTCAGGATACCTTTGTGGTATCTTGGCATCCCTGTCATCTCCTGTGTGTTTCTTCTTATTGCCCATTTGTAAGTATTTTCTTTTGCTGTAGAGCATGGAATCCTACATGCCTAGATTTAATTGCAAAGGTGCAGAATTCTGAGGTTTGTGTTTCAGCGTGAATTCTGAAATTTAATGTGTAGTCCTGTCAACCAGCAACTATTTTTCTTCAATTCCTTAAATAAGGTAGTTGAATTGGTTATTATTCTGCCTACAATATTTATGATTTATTGTGTGTTTCCCTTAGTTCTCATGTAGTTTAAAATGTACATATTTTTCACTGTTTTATCTCTTTAGTCTGGCGTCTAACCAAGTCTTACTTAAGTGAATTTTTTTTTTATTTTAAAACAGGAGGCGACTATAATACAAGTAGCTAAACAACTCACAAGAAGCTAGAGTTAAATCCACAGTAGAGGATGCATGTGCAGTAAATTTTTGTCACTTTCATAAAACAGTTAATGTTGACTTCTTCTTTAAAGATTCTAACTTAACATGATTTCTTTCCTTTGACTGCCTTATTCCCCAAACTGATTTTCCTGGAAGTTTGAAAACCATTGGTGGGAGTTTCAAGCCATTCCATTGACCTTTCTGAAATAGAAGCAGGCATAATTGTTGGCCTGTAGGGAATTAACCGCTAGTAGGCATTTTCCAGTCAGTTTTTAACCAGTGCTTCAAGGAAAAATAAAACTCACTGCATAGACCCTGGAAGGTAAGGCAATACTACAAGAACAACCAAGAACCCAGGGGTGCCTTTGAGAGGCTCAAGCATGAGAGGTGCAGAAACTGGGGAAGCAGATATTCTCTTTTTCTTTCTTTTATTTTTTGAAACTTCTTTTTGAAAAATTTTATTTAAGGTATGCAAATTTCTTTTTCTTTACTTTTTATGTTTTCTTTTTTTTTTAACTTTTATTTAATAAATATAGATTTCCAAAGTACAGGTTATGGATTACAATGGCTCCCCTCCCCAATGACTTCCCTCCCACCCGCAACCCACCCCTTTCCCACTCTCTCTCCCCTTCCATTCATATCAAGATTCATTTTCAATTTTCTATATATATATATACAGAAGATCAGTTTAGTATACATTAAGTAAAGATTTCAACAGTTTGCACCCACATAGAAACACAAAGTGAAAAATACTGTTTGAGTACTCGTTATAGCATTAAATCTCAATGTACAGCACATTAAGGACAGAGATCCTACATGAGGAGTAAATGCACAGTGACTTCTGTTGTTGACTTTACAAATTGACACTCCTGTTTATGGCATCAGTAATCTCCCTATGCTCCAGTCATGAGTTGCCAAGGCTATGGAAGCCTTTTGTGTTCATCGACTCTGATCTTATTTAGACAAGGTCATAGTCAAAGTGGAAGTCCTCTCCTCCCTTCAGAGAAAGGTACCTCCTTCTTTGAAGACCTGTTCTTTCCACTGGGATCTCACACACAGAGATCTTTCATTGAGGTCATTTTTTTTTTTTTGCCAGAGTGTCTTGGCTTTCCATGCCTGAAATACTCTCATGGGCTTTTCAGCTGGATCCGAATGCCTTTAGGGCTGATTTTGAGGCCAGAGTGCTGTTTAGGACATCCGCCATTCTATGAGTCTGCTGTGTATCTTGTTTCCCATGGTGGATCACTTTCCCCTTTATTTATTCTATCAGTTAGTATTAGCAGGCACTAGACTTGTTTATGTGATCCCTTTGACTCTTAGTCTTTCCTTATGATCAATTGTGAACAGAAATTTATCACTTGGACTGGTGAGATGGCATTGGTACATGCCACCTTGATGGGATTAAATTGGAGTCCCCTGGTATGTTTCTAACTCCACCATTTGGGGCAAGTCAGCTTGAGCATGTCCCAAATTGTACATTTCTTACCACTCTTATTCCCACTCTTATATTTAACAGGGATCACATTTCAGTTAAATTTCAACACTTAAGAATAACTGTGTATTAATTACAGAATTAAACCAGTCATATTAAGTAGAACAGAAAAAAAATACTAAGAGGGATAACGTATTAAATTGTTCATTAACAGTCAAGGCTATGCTGATCAAGTCACCGTTTCTCACAGTGTCCATTTCACTTCAACAGGTTTCCTTTTTGGTGTTCAGTCAGTTGTCACCGATCAGGGAGAACATATGGTATTTGTCCCTTTGGGACTGGCTTATTTCACTCAGCATGATGTGTTCCAGATTCCTCCATTTCATTGCAAATGATTGGATTTCTTTGTTTTTGACTGCTGTATAGTTTTCTAAAGAGTACATATCCCAGAAATTCTTTATCCAGACTACCGTTGATGGGCATTTAGGTTGGTTCCAGGTCTTAGCTATTGTGAATTGAGCTGCAATAAACATTAGGGTGCAGACCGCTTTTTTGTTTGCCAATTGAAATTCCTTTGGGTAAATTCCAAGGAGTGGGATGGCTGGGTCGAACGGTAGGGTTATCTTCAGGTTTCTGAGGAATCTCCAGACTGACTTCCATAGTGGCTTGACCAGTTTGCATTCCCACCAACAGTGGGTTAGTGTCCCTTTTTCCCCACATCCTCGCCAGCATCTGTTGTTGGTAGATTTCTGAATGTGAGCCATTCTAACCGGGGTGAGGTGAAACCTCATTGTGGTTTTGATTTGCATTTCCCTGATTGCTAGTGACCTTGAACATTTTCATGTGCCTGTTGGCCATTTGGATTTCCTCTTTTGAAAAATGTCTATTGAGGTCCTTGGCCCATCTCTTAAGTGGGTTGTTGGTTTTGTTTTTGTGGAGTTTCTTGATCTCTTTGTAGGTTCTGGTTATCAACCCTTTATCTGTTGCACAGTTTGCAAATATTTTTTCCCATTCTGTCAGTTGTCTCTTCACTCTCCTGACTGTTTCATTTGCAGTACAGAAACTTCTCAATTTGATGCAATCCCAATAGTTGATTTTGGCTTTGACTGCCTGTGCCTTCCGGGTCTTTTCCAGAAATTCTTTGCCTGTGCCAATATCTTGAAGGGTTTCTCCAATGTTCTCTAGTAACTTGATGGTGTCAGGTCGTAGATTTAGGTCTTTAATCCATGTTGAGTGGATTTTTGTGTAAGGTGTAAGGTAGGGGTCTTGCTTCATGCTTCTGCACGTGGAAATCCAGTTTTCCCAGCACCATTTACTGTATAGACTGTCCTTGCTCCAGGAATTGGTTTTAGATCCTTGATCAAATATAAGTTGGCTGTAGGTGTTTGGGTTGATTTCTGGTGTTTCAATTCTGTTCCATTGGTCTATCCATCTGTTTCTATACCAGTACCATGCTGTTTTGATTACAACTGCCCTGTAGTATGTCCTGAAATCTGGTATTGTGATGCCTCCAGCTTTGTTTTTGTTGTACAACATTGCTTTAGCTATTCGAGGTCTCTTGTGCCTCCATATGAATTTCAGCATCATTTTTTTCTAGATCTGAGAAGAATGTCTTTGGTATCTTGATTGGGATTGCATTGAATCTATAAATTGCTATTGGGAGAATGGACATTTTGATGATGTTGATTCTTCCAAACCATGAGCATGGAAGATTTTTCCATATTTTGGTGTCCTCTTCTATTTCTTTCTTTAAGATTTTGTAATTCTTATCATAGAGTTCTTTAACGTCCTTGGTTAAATTTATTCCAAGGTATTTGATTATTTTTATAGCTATTGTGAATGGGATCGATCTTATCAGTTCTTTCTCAGCCGTGGCATTGCTTGTGTATACAAAAGCTGTTGATTTTTGTGCATTGATTTTATATCCTGCCACTTTGCCAAACTCCTCTATGAGTTCCAATAGTCTCTTAGTAGAGTTCTTTGGATCCTCTAAGTAAAGAATCTACTACTTGGTGTTAAAGAGATTCACTTAAGATCTAAGGCCACAATGGTTTGTACCTGAAATGGAAAGATAGTTCATGCAACTATTAATCAAAAGAGAACTGTGTTAGGTGTACTAATGTCAAAGTAAATATAATTTATTTTAAAAACTGTTACAATAAATAGAAGCCTTACATGTTGAGAAATTTGTTAATCCATTGAGATACGTGTAGCTAAGTAAAAACACACATGCACCAAATACCATAGCTCCAAAATTTATGAAGTCTTGAGAGAACTGCAAGAAGAAAAAGGGATCACTACAACACTAGCTAGAAATATCAACATTCAATTTATAGCAATTGTTAGAACAAGTAGTAGATCGATGTGTACATAGAAAAAAGAGCATCATAAACAATTATATGAAAACAATTAAATAATCCAGAACAAATAATCAAATTTCTAGAAATATACAATATTGAAGACTGAAAATGAAGAAATAGAAAACCTGCAAAGACCTCTATCTGGCAAGGATATTTAAACAAAGCACAACCCCCAACCCTCAAACCAATAAAAGTAAAACCATAACCAGAGTCTTCACTAGTGAATCCTACCAAAAATTCAGAGGAAAGTTAATATCAATTCTTTTCAAACTCTCCCCAAAAATTGCAAAGGAAGAAACAATTCCTAAGGCATCCTATGAAGCCAACATTACCAACCACAAAAGTCAGGCAAAGACATGATCAAAGAAAAAATACAGATAAGTATCCTAGTCACTATTAATGCATATATTCCCTACTAAATACTAGCAAGCCAAATTCAGTTGTATAATACAGAATATAAATCATGACCTAATAGGATTCATTCCTGTGATCTAAGGGTTATCCAGCACACAAACTTCAGTCAGTCATTATGACACGTTAGTAAGATGAAGGAAAAACCTCCAGAATATCTCAATTCAAGCAGAAAAGGCATTTGAAAAATTTCAACATTCATTCGTGTTCAAAACTTGAAACAAACTAGAAAGAAAAATAGCCTTTCTCAACTGAATTAAGTCCATAATTATAAAACCCACTACCGCCATAATTGTTGATGTCAAAAACTGAATAGGTATTTCCGGTTGTTCAATAACAAATAATGTCCATTTTAACACTTCTATTCAACAACATACCAATTTAAGTAACAGGAATAAAGAGATCTTGCAGGAGGTGACAGGAACAAGTGAACACCTGAAACGAATCTAAGCTAAAAACTGGTGGTCAAGACTAGGGGACTGATGTTATAAGCTGCATGACAGGAGGTGTAGGAAAGAAAGATATGGGATATAAATATGGGTAGGTGGGAGACGAATCACTGTTTTTTCCCTCCGAGGAATTTGGGGGAATAGCAGGGTTGTTTCTGAGGATTCTTATGAGGTTTTAATTATGGTATTACATGAAATTCACAACCTGATGAAATTTTAAGTAAACTCACCTCGATCACCCTTGATTCATGGAGTATATTCTTGGGTGAAGAAATTGGGGCTTAATGTACCCTCCAGATGCTCAAAGAGACAACAGAGGCACTTTGTGACTTCCCTGATGTTATTATTTGTCTTTCTTATCACAGAAGACTAGGATCAGCCCGTACATTCACTGGGGTGCATGATCTTGAGTGATGACAAAATGTTTTACTAGATTTAGAATGTTTCTGGATATGTACAATATGCAAAGGGGGAAAGATTGTAAAGAGAAAATTATTAGCTTTGATAGTTGTTTTCATTAATATAGGGTTGGGTCAATGCCAGTCACCAAAAAGACAGATATATGATTTCCCTAATCTGAAGTAGCGAATAGAGTACCTGTATTAGAGTCAAGTAGACATTTTGAGATTTGATGATATTTTACAGACTTTATGTTTTCTGTTGAGGAAATGCATTTATTTTTCTCTTCATACAATTTTTTTTTTTGGACAGGCAGAGTGGACAGTGAGAGAGAGAGAGACAGAGAGAAAGGTCTTCCTTTTGCCGTTGATTAAACCCCCAAGGTTGCGGCCAGCGCCCTGCAGCCAGCGAACCACGCTGATCCAAAGCCAGGAGCCGGGTGCTTCTCCTGGTCTCCCATGCGGGTGCAGCGCCCAAGGACTTGGGCCATCCTCCACTGAACTCCCAGGCCACAGCAGAGAGCTGGACTGGAAGAGGGCAACGGGGACAGAATCTGGCGCCCCCACTGGGAATTGAACCTCGTGTGCCAGCCCCGCAGGCAGAGGATTAGCCTATTGAACCGCGGCGCATGCCCCAACACCTTCTTAAGAAAAAAAAATAATTGCATTTACTTAGGCTGCAATCCTAGAGACATAGAATTCAATCAGCCTTGAAGAGACCTGAATATAATGTAAGCAAAAGGGACACAGAAAACAGAGCAAGTAGGATACGAATTCAACCGGAATGATTGTATTCAAGAAAAATAAATTCACAGAGCTGGGTGACCAACTGTTGGCATGCACACAACCAAACACATGGCAGAGGGTAGAGTCCTCAGTGGACCGGGCCTTATATATCTTAGAGTGGGCTAAGTGTCTGAATGTGAGGTGGGGGCAATAGAGGGAGATGAGATTCTCTACACAGGTTTTTCAGGTAGCCTGCTGGCATTCAGCCCTGAAAAAGAATGTAGCAGGTGGAATGTGAGACTGAACTGGTCTCTGGAAAGAAGGCAGAGATAAGGGATAAAATTGGCTTTTATCTGCTTTCTGGCAAGAACCTACAATGGTCCTTGTTCCATCAGTTAAAGCAACCTAAAATAACAAAAACAAAGCCAGAGGTAGACATACTACATGGCAGTTATGATCAAGACAGCCTGGTATGGGCACAAAAATAGACATGTAGACTACCAGGACAGAATAGAAATCACAGAAATTAGTCCATGTGAAACAACAAACTCATTTTTGATAAACGAGCTCAAATCACTCTTTGGAGAAAAGACAGCCTTTTCAAAAAGCATGGTGGCAAAATTAGATCTACACATGCAGAAGTATGAAGCAAGACCCTTATCTTAAACCTTATAAAAAAGTCAATTCAAAATGGATCAAGGATCTAAATCTATGATCAATCTTATGCTATCAAATTACTAGAAGAAAATATCAAAGAAATTCGGTAGTACATTAGCATAAGCACAGACTTCTTAGATAAGACCAGAAGCACAGGCAATACAAATAAAAATAGAGAAATGGGAATACATACAACCAAGAAGCTTCTGCACTGCAGTAGAAACTCTCGATGAAGTGATGAGACAACCAGCATAGTGGGAGAACATATTTGCAAACTATGCAATGATATCCAGGATCAATAAAGAGCTCAAGAAACTCAGCAGGAATACAAGAGTCCAGTTAAAAAATAGAGCAAAGGAGATGAACAGGTAATTTTCAAACGATGAGAACAAATTGCTAACAGACAAATGAAAAAAATGATCAAGAACATTAGTCATCAGAGGAATGTAAATAAAAATCACAGTGAGGTATCACCTCACTCAAGGCAGAATGGCTATCATCCAAAAATCAAAAAACAATAAATGCTGGTGAGGATGTGGAGGAGAAGCACCGAATGCGCTGTTGGTGGGAATGTAAACTAGCACAATGGTTATGGAAGACAGTAAGGAGATTCCTCAGAGATCTGAAAATAGATCTAGCATATGATCCAGCCATTCCACCCCTAGGAATTTTCTCAAAGAAATGAAATCAGCATATGGCCGGCGCCGCGGCTCAATAGGCTAATCCTCCGCCTTGCAGCACCAGCACACCAGGTTCTAGTCCCGGTCGGGGCGCCGGATTCTGTCCTGGTTGCCCCTCTTCCAGGCCAGCTCTCTGCTGTGGCCTGGGAGTGCAGTGAAGGATTGCCCAAGTGCTTGGGCCCTGCACCCCATGGGAGAACAGGAGAAGTACCTGGCTCCTGCCATCGGATCAACGCGGTGTGCCGGCCGCAGTGCACCGGCCGTGGTGGCCATTGGAGAGTGAACCAACGGCAAAGAAAGACCTTTCTCTCTGTCACTCTCTCTCACTGTCAACTCTGCCTGTCAAAAAAAAAAAAAGAAGAAGAAGAAGAAAGAAATCAGCATATGAAGAGTTACTTACACCTCCGTGTTTATTGCAGCTCAATTTACCATGACTAAAATATGAAATCACTCATGTCCATTGACTGATGATTGGAGACAGCAAATGTGGTCTATATACACCATGGAATACTTCACAGCGAAATCCTCTGAAATCACTTGAAGCAAAATGGATGCCATTGGAGATCATTATGCTCAGTGAAATCAGCCAGTTTCAAAAAGACAAATATCGTATATTTTCTCTGATATGTGGCAGTTATTATTGAACACAAAATATGTATAGGAATGAATGAAAAGGACATCTTATGATATAATTGTCATATTTAGCCCTTGTTTATAGTTTTTGGCACTGTGATCTTTCTGCTTTTAATTTTTGATTGTATAGTTTACTGGTGATTTAAGACTGTGAGTATACAGTGGATTAAAATTACGTCTTCGCAAAAATAATGAGATGAAAAAATGGAAGGTGAGGAGATGGTTGGGAGAGTGAGGGGGGAGGAAGGGAAATATGTTTATCTTCTTAGAAATGTACCTATGAATGCCATGAAATCTCTTTTCATTATTTAATAAAAATTAAAAATTAAAAAAAATAGGTGCCCTGATGTCAAGGCTTTTCTCTTAAATCTCTACTACCTGCATGAGCAATCTCCAGTGCACCCATCCAATTCTGGATCTTGTCTCACAAGGATTAATACAATACTGTAACTTTGGCTGCAAATATTTTTATTAAAAAGCTTGGCTGACTCAGACATTTCATGACATCTAAAAGAGTCAATGAATGACGAGTTCTGCTGTTAAATAGTTTGGGCAAAATTTAATAATTTCATGATTTTTGACCTTAACATAAAAAGCAGGGATGTGTAATAGGTAGTATTGGGGAGTGTGGATTGGTAAAATTTTAGATAGACAGGTCATCAAAGAAGATACTGTTATGATAGTCTAAAATGTCTAGAATTATAACCAGGTCTTGACTCCTATCCCAGAATATGAATATACAATTGCTAGATCATGCACACAATCGTTCAGGCAAGCCCAGTCTTATAATAAATTATATGTAAAATGAGAGTAACGTGCAATATTATTTAGATTAAAAAATCTGTGTGTAATAATTGTAGTTCAAATGGTATGGTCAACTGAATCTCAGTTGTGGCCACTGTTCTTAGGTCATAGGAATGGTTATGGTGAGAACAGTGTGGCTCTTTTACGTTCATTGTTTCAACAGATACACAGAGCACCCTCAGTGATGAAGAACTTCTTCATTAACATGATTGCAATCTGCTTAGAAGAGAATATTTGTTCCTAATAACCAATGCACATAATATCATATTATTCGTGGGTATTTGACCAATGGCCTTTCACTCTCTCTTAGTTTTCTCAGTGTTGTTTTAGTTGTGGATAGATGTTGAGGTTGTCAGATGCTTCTTCTGCATCAATTGAAATGATCATATGGATTTTTTTCTTGCTGTCACTTTTTAATGTGGTTTATTATGTGGAATGAACTAATGTATTAAACCACATTTGAAATCAGGAATTAAGTCCACCTTGGTGTTCTGTATAATTTTTACATATGTTCTTAAATTTGGTGAGCTAACATTTTCTTGAGAATTATCACTAATTTATACAGAATATTGGTCTGAAATTTTCAGTTCTTTCTTTTCTGTTTACTTTTCTATTTAAGCAGAGGGACCAAATTTCATGTATTTAATAATTGCAGTTTAAGATAATAATAATAATTTCTAATAGAGATTCTTGGCTTTAGTGTCAAATTAATCTTGGTCTCATAGAATGAGTTAGGCTTGTTTCCTTCTATTTCATTTCCGATGCGATGAAGCGAAGTGGTGTTATTTATTTAAGTATTTGGTAAAACCACAGGAAATGTAACAAGTCCATGGTGTTTCTGCTCTAGGATTTTTGGTTACTGATTCAATCCCATTCATATCACAGGTCTATTCAGATGACTGTTTTTGCTGCAGCAACTTCATAAGCTTATGGCAAAATAAGTTATACACAATCTTCAATTTATCTGAACTGCTGTCCCTTACCACTTTGTGTTATAAAGCCAGTGTTTTCTGGGGCAGGCAATGCTGCATAGCAGGTAAAGCTACCTACCACATAGGCACCAGTACAGTCCTGGCTGCCCCACTTCTGATTCAGCTCCCTGTGATTGTGCCTGGGAAGGCAGTGGAAGATGGCCCAAGTCCTTGAGCCCTGGCACCCATGAGGGAGAATGAATGAAGTTCATGGCTCCTTGCTTTGGACTGGTGCACCTCTGGCTGATGCTGCTTGGGTAGTGAACCAGTGGTGGAAGACCTCTCTCTCTCTCAGACTCTGACGCTGTAACTCTGACTTTCAAAGAAATAAATACACCTTTTAAAAAAAAGCCAATACTTTCATGCTGGGCTCTGACATCTTCCAATCACTGTCTAAGAGAAAATTTTTATAGAATGTGGAAAGCAACAAGAGTCAGATAATGGTAGTGTCTTTTGATTTTCATTATAAAATGCATTTTTTATTCATGCCTTTTGATTCAGGCAGTTATGATAATGCTGTTTCAAATTTCTTGCTCTTCTATATCCTTATGTAGACACAGAGATCTGTGGTAGGACATGGCTGTGTTCTGCCTCGTGACAACTTCAGAGCTGGGGTGACAATTATGCCCATGCATAACAGGTGAACCTGAATGGTCCAAACAATTCGAGGAAGTGGGTGTTTCAGTGAAAACAGAGACCAGAGGACCTTAGGTACCACTCAAGACCTTGATTATTACCTTTGAGATAGAAGATTACCAAGAATGACCAATGTTAACATAATCCCAAAACAATGGATTTCAAGAGAATAAAGGATTGTGCTGACATGTTACACACTGAATTTGTAGTTGGAAATTCAGGAATGCTTGACATTGCTGATTCAGAGAGCTAAGAGACAAGTGATTTCCTCGTGGATGTGGTAAAACTGGTCTCACTGAAACATAAGTTCATTAGCTGCATCATATGGTGGGCCCATCTGTAGTTTTTGGAGGAATCTCCATATGTTTTCCATGATGATTATATGAATTTCACTCTCAAGAACAGTGCATTAGGGTACTTTTTTCTCTACAATCTTCCTATTTCTCATTATTATGTTTTGATAATGGCCATTCTCACTGGGGTGAGTTAATACTGCATGGGCTTTTATTTTCAAGAGTGATCCTGAGCATTTTTTTCATGTGTCTATCAGCCATTTCTTTTTCTTCTTTGGAAACTGTCTATTCATATCATTTGCCAATTTATTTTCTTTTTAGGACATATTTATTTGATTGAAAGTCAGAATTACAGAGAGATAGAGATAGAAAAATAGATGATAGATGATAGATAGATAGATACATAGACAGACAGACAGACAGATATTTTCTACTCACTGGTTCACTACCCAGATGGCTGTGACTGCCCGGACTACGCCAGGCAGAAGCCAGGAGCCAAGAGTTTCATGCAGGCTTCCCACATGGATGGCAGGGGTCCAAACACTTGGACTATATCCCGCTGCTTTTCATAGGCCATTACAGGGAACTGGATGGAAAGTAGAGCAGCTGGCTCATGTATGGGTCGCTGCCATGGTAGGCAGTTGCTTAACCTGCTGCATCACAATGCTGGCACAGTCTTTTGCCCATTTCTTTCTTTCATTTTTTTATATATTTTACAGGTAGAGTTATAGACAGTGAGAGAGAGACAGAGAAAAAGGTCTTCCTTCTGTTGGTTCACTCCCCAAATGGCCACTACAGCCAGCGCTGCGCCGACCTGAAGCAAGGATCCAGGTACTTCTCCGGATCTCCCATGTGGGTGCAGGGGCCCAAGCACTTGGGCCATCCTCCACTGCCCTCTCGGGCCTCAGAATCAGCCCTAAAGGCATTCCGATCTGGCTGAAAAGCCCATGAGAGTATATCAGGCATGGAAAGCCAAGACACTCTGGCAAAAGATCTCTGTGAGTGAGATCCCAGTGGAAAGAACAGGTCTTCAAAGAAGGAGGTACCTTTCTCTGAAGGGAGGAGAGAACCTCCACTTTGAATATGACCTTGTCTAAACAAGATAAGAGTCAGAGAACTCAGAAGGCTTCCATAGCCTTGGAAACTCATGACTGGAGCATAGGGAGATTACTGATGCCATAGACAGGAGTGTCAATTGGTAAAGTCAACAACAGGAGTCACTGTGCACTTACTCCTCAGGTAGGATCTCTGTCCTTAATGTGCTGTGCATTGAGATTTAATGCTATAACGAGTACTCAAACAATATATTTCACTTTGTGTTTCTATGGGGGTGCAAACTGTTGAAATCCTTACTAAACTGATCCTCTGTAAAAAAAAAAAAAAAAAAGAAATTATCAATTCCCAACTTGACTCTCACTGGGATTAAACATGACAATAGGTCTGCTCTGATTTCATCATCATTTAAAAAAAAATCATCTATTATTTTTCACTTTATGTTTCTGTGTGGGAGCAAACTGTTGAAATCCATACTTAATGTATACTAAGCTGATCTTCTGTATATTAAGATAATCAAAAATGAATCTTGATGTGAATGGAAGGGGAGAGGGAGTGGGAAAGAGGAGGGTTGTGGGTGGGAGGGATGGTATGGGGGGGAAGCCATTGTAATCCATAAGTCGTACTTTGGAAATTTATATTCATTAAATAAAAGTTTAAAAAAAAAGAAAAAAAATAAGAAATTATAAAACTAAACAAAAGATACTGTTTATGATTTTTAAGAATTTATTGAGACCTGCTTTATGGTCTAGTATATGTTCTACATTAGAAAATGTTCTGTGTCCTGTTGAAAATAATGTGTACTGTGCAGCTATGATATGGGATACTATGTAGCTGTCTGTTATGTTCATTTGATCTACAGTGTAGTTTATCTCTATTGTCTCTTAATTGATTTTTTTTCCAGTTCATCTGTCCATTCATGAATGTTGGGTGTTACTGTATCCCAGTACTGAAAAATTGGAGCTAAGCCTTTTTCAGTATATCTATCTATTTGCTTTGTATACTCTGTCAAACACAATCCAAAAAAGGGTCATTATCATTACTTGATGGCATATTCACCTCTGGTGTAATAGCCACCATGGATTAGTGTGTTTATAAATAATAACCAAATAAATTATAGAAGTTCTGATGATATCTCAGGACACAGGAAATCCAAAAAGGGTGATCAGTTTCATCATTTTTAGAAGTGTATTTATTTAACTGAGAGGTAAAGTTATAGACAGAGAGAGAGGCAGAGGGAAAGGTCTTCAGTCTAATAGTTCACTCCCCAAATGGCCTCAATGGCCAGAGCTGAGTGATCAGAAGCCAGGAGCCAGGAGCCAGAAGCTTCTTCTGGGTCTCCCATGTGGTTACAGGGGCCCAAGCACTTACACCATCTTCCACTGATTTACCAGGCCATAAGTAGCAAGCTGGATTGGAAGGGGAGCATCTGGGTCAAACAGGCACCCATATGGGATGATGGCAGCACAGCTGGAGGCTTAGCCTACTAAACCACAGTGCTGGACTCATCAGATTCATCATTTTTAACTAGTAAAAAACCCTCAGTATCAGATAAAGAATTCAAGTATATTGGATAATGTGTCCAGTCAGAGCAATAATGAAATAATGTTAGGAAATATATTTGGTTTTGTCAGTAATTTTTACAATAATACCAAAAAATTTACCTTGTTTTTGCCAGAGCCTTTTAATTGATGGTGTATATGACTGTGAGGCAATTATAACCTCATGGACATTAACATTTTATAGCTTTTCTGCATTTTCAAGCATTACACTTATCATGGAATAGAACTTTGACCTTGGGTCTGTAGAACAAGTACATGCTGATTGATCCACATGTTTGCAGAGAGTTTAGGAACACTGACGGTTTAGCCTGTATCAAGATCAACATTCATTATTTGTAGAGACCAATGCCATGTAACTATTGACTTTCACAGTGAAAGAGAGGTATTTCTCTAGAGGAAAGAACAGAACCACCCAAAGTAACATAAATCCATAGAACCCTATTAGGATCTGGAAAATCACATTTATTAATACACATAATAGATATGAGAAGAGAGGAAGTATAGAGCATAATGACATTCCTTACCACTTGATATGCAAGAAACTTTGTAAACGTAAGTATGTAGAATGTTGCTCCAAATATTTCATCGTAGTCTAGTATTCCAATTCCTAGATACTTCTGGCTGTACTGCTCTGGGGTAGAAAATTGAATAGGGTGATAGAGTGAAAATGACTGCTTGTGTTCCCGTCTGTGGATGAGAGTTTTCCCACAGATGAACATGGAAATGTAATATTTGAGATAATGGATCTCCATGACACATAGGAGGTGAAAATCTGGGTCAGTGAGTACAAAGGAAGCAGGAGGAGGGAGTATCAGATCATACTTACTATCCTTGATAAGGATTAATCTGCTGGGGTGTTGAGTGAGGAAGACACACTGCATGTAACAGAGAGAAACAGAAAGAAATAGGGGCAAGGAGGGCAGGCACATTATTCTGTTCATGTACAACAATTTCTCTGGCTACTTACAGAGGGCACAGGAATTCCTTTTCTTTGTATCACTGTCTTCCCTTATGCTCTTCGTTTGTTTTCTCCTTGTTGGTCAGTCAGTGCCCATTAGCTTTATTATAATCTCTTAACAATGTTCCTTTTAACTGTGTTATCATGCTTTTGTATTATTCTAGCCAATGGTAGAATATTTCTTCACAATAGTTCCCCCTAGGCCATGGAAAAGTTCAAGGATGCAGGATTGCCCAAGCCCATTGGGGTATCCAACGTCAACCTCAGGCAGTTGGAGATCATTCTGAGCAAGCCAGGGCTCAAGTACAAGCCTGTGTGCAACCAGGTGAGGACTCTCAACATCTTCTCCTGCTTTCCATTCCTTTCTTCTTCTCTCCTGGCAGGTGTCCATTTGTGCCCCTCTTCGCTTTACTTTGTGAAATGAAGATTTTACAGTGTTAGCCTCTATGTGAAAGGGCAGGGAGGGCCTGCATTGTATCTATGCTTATAAAAGTCTCAGTGAAAAGTTGAGGACATTTTTGTGCTGAAATGTGTGTAACGCAGCAGTCAGAAATAAACCTCAGGGTGAAAATGGAATTCTTCCTTGTTAAAGAAAGATCCATTGCAGGATACCTGAATATTGACTGCTAAGGTAATGCAGAAGCACCATTTACAGGGAAGAAGTCCATGAAAATCTCTAATGGGCAGTTCATAAAGACATGTGAGACGGGAAGAGAGAGGTGGTAAAGGTTTGTGTGGTGTTCATACCTGAGTCTTTTCCTCTTTGCATCTCTGATTTTAGGTGTCTTGAACAGAGAGCTAGATACACAAAAACTTAGCTGGAGACTATGATAATAATCTGGGGAGGAGGGAGCAAGTTATCGAATTATGATGATAGTATGGTGAGCAACATCAACACTCATGAAATTTTAGGAAAACTTAAGCAGGTCTTGTCTATTAGCCCACTTTAGTCTGCGTCTCCTCCCTGCTGTCTCTCATCAAATCAACATGTGTCGGTGCGTGGTGTTGTGTTTTATCTAACAATTTGCAGTTGTCACAACCCAGTACAGATCTTTGGGTTGTGAACATACAGCCAATATCGTGGCATAGCATGTTAAGCTACCTTGTGAGATGCCGGCATCACATGTGGATGTTGTTACAAAACCGGATGCTCCACTTCTGATCCAGCTGCCTGCTAATGGCCTGGGAAAAGCAGCAGAAAATGAACAAATATTTGACCTCTGTCACCCATATCAAGGACAAAAATGAAGCTCCTGGCTTCAGCCTGACCTGCTGCTGGCCATTGCAGTCTTCTGGAGAGTGAACCAGAGGATAGAAGATTTATCTCTCCATCTTTTCCTCTCCTTTCTTCTCTGTAACTCTGTCTTTGAAGAAGTACAAATGAATCATAAAAAACTATATAATAAAACATGATTTTGGTAATTAATGTTGTAGCACTCTGATTTTTAAATAAAATATAAAATTATATGGCTTTCAATATTAGTTTTCCATTTAACTGTGTTATCATTCTTTTATATTATTCTAGCCAATGGTAGAATATTTCTTCACAATAGTTCCCCCTTGGCCATGGAAAAGGTCAAGGATGCAGGATTGCCCAAGCCCATTGGGGTATCCAACGTCAACCTCAGGCAGTTGGATTTTCAAATAAAAGACAAAATTATTACGGCTTTCAATATTCATTTTTCTCCAAGTTTTATTTTATCATAATCCCATTGAAACATTCAGAACATTTGAAGGCATTGATGCAAAGCTTGCAGGCTTTTTCACACACACTCAAAATTGTTGGCAGCTTTTCATATGTCCAAAGTTAGTAGGCATACATAAGTATGTCTTCATACATATGAGCAATATTTTGTAGAACTTCTTGATAGTATGTGGTAAACCTGCCTAAAAAGCCCAGCACACCTGAGAAAGCATCTCCTGTGGTTAAATTTACTCTCCCACATGGTTTAAGTTTCATTATTGAATCAAACTGAGTTAATAATTATGAGTTAATAATAATGAGTTAATAATTAACAGATTAGCATTGATTTCAGAGGTCTTGAAAGTTTATTTATAGGAACATTTTCTGGGGGAAAGGAAATAGATGAAGGAGTGGTACCACAACAGGGTAAAATTTAATTAGTGGTGAACTTAGATACTTCACCACTAGCAATGGACTAATAATAATAATGAATTTAGATACTTCACCACCAATAATGGACTAATAACGGAATAGTGGAAAATTACTAAGGTATCTCCATACTGTCTTCCACAGTGGCTGAACCACCAGCAGTGGTTTACATTACCACCAGCAGTGGATTAGTCTCCTTTCCTTTTCATTGATATTAACAACTAAAACACTGCATTTACCTTGAAAAGGTTTGGTTGTAGAAGAGGCACTAGAAACAATTAGCTATGATTTTCTGAAAAATAATGATCTCGATGCAGAAGATGAAGTCTTAAAAGTAGATTTAAATCCAAAGAATGAACATTTAGTCAGAAATTTCACAAATGGGAGAGAATTTACAGCCAGCCTAAGGTCTTTGCTCTTCTTCTGTGCTCTTAGGTTAAAGAATCTAAGCAAACAAATAAAATGAGAGTAACAAGGATTATCTATCCCTCTACCTGTGAGATTTTTAATTCATGATACAAGCAAATATGATAATGTATTAAAGATTAGTATAATATAAATATATACATTATTCAAAATTGATAGGCTATAATTGCTAATGTTTTATTAGTATAGAGGAAAAAGCAGAATGCAGCAGAGAAATAATGCAGATAGACAACCAAGCAAAAAATAATTTCTACTATCTTTAAATACTTTAGTAACTATTCATTATTATCACTTTATATTTACAGTAGTTATGAAATACAGAGCTACACAAATTATGGAGGAAATCTTTGGACAATGAACTCTATTTATCCGTGACATTCTCTCCATTTCCTAATCTGATATATTATGCTGTGTCATGGGTTAATAATTAAAGGATTAAAAAATCATATCAAATGACTTGAAGTAACCTAAATGCTGTTTTAGTATTGAATAGTATAACGGCATGTTATTGTTCAAAAACTGACAAAACACATTTCTATTTTCTTTGAGAATTTCGTATAAGATAGCACTTTGCATTATTGAAAGATGTAGGTAAGTGAGAGGAATATGTTTCTAATTCTGCATGTTTGGTTGGGGTTGGCAATGGCTGGGAAAAGTTGTCAGCCTGGAGGAGAGTAGGAAAAGATTTTTCAGTCGTTGTTTCTCCAGTGCTGCCAGCAACAGGAGATTCACTGCATAGACACAGGAGCCAAGGCAATAACCAAGGAAGACCAACAGTACAGGCAATCCCTTCAAGCAATGCTGGCTAAGATCTTAGGCTATTATGTCTCCTTGGAGGATGTTAAATCACAGGAATTGGGATACTGAGGGGTTTGGCTCAGGAAGAGGGCTGAGGAGTCAACTATGAGGAAGACAGAGGAAAAAGGATTTGAGCACATCTTCTCTTAGGAATATAAGTAAGGTCTTCTTTTTTCAAGATTTATTTTATTTACTGGAAAGAGAGAGAGACAGGAAGAGACAGAGACAGGCAGACACACACACACAAACACACACACATCACACACATACACACACACAGATATCTTCCATCTGTTGGTTCACTCTCTAAATGACCATGACTTTTGGGGCTGGGCCAGGGCACAGTCAGGAGCCAGGAATTCTTCATTGCCTCCCATGTGGGTTCAGGGGCCCAAGCACTCAGGCCATTCTACACTACTTTGCCAGATGTATTAGCAGGGAGCTGGATTGAAAGTAGAGCTTCTGGGATTCAACCAGCATTTCCATATAGGATCTGGCATAGTAGGCTGCAGCTTAACCTACTATGCCACAACTCCATCCCTCAACAGATTATTTATAACAATATCTGCAGATAAAAGGCCACTTTCCAAAAATGTTTTTGAGAGACAGAATTGAGGCTCAGACGTTCACTTTTATGTGTTTCCAGAGCTCCAAGGGTCACCTTAATGCTGACTGCAAGTTGTGTTGTGGGACCCACAGATCCTGTCCAAGGGAATGGCTATATACTGGAGAGTGACTTTGGCTTTATAACAGGAAATAAACTGCCTTGAGTTACTCTCTGTGTGTAGTTTAGGCTCAGAACAAAGGGCATACTTGGGAGTTCCTATCAGATGTGCCCAGGTAGGGCCAGGGAGATCCAGCCAGAGTTCATGGGTGGAGCAAGTGTTCAGAGGGGTAGCTGACACAGGAGTCATGGAGTAACTCCAGCTACTATCAGTGGAGGCAGGGGATGTTGGAGCTGACTGGTGTGTTCTGAGTCCCTTCACCCACCCAGATGTAAGCACTAACTCACACTGTATTGTGCTCTTCCAGTCTTCTGTGAGATTCATCCCCAGTGTGTAGTGAGCTCTGAGCATCTATAGTCAGGCTGGATGGGTGCACAGGAACAAAGCCACAATCTGCAGTTTTTCAAGTGACTGGGGAAGGAGGGGAGGCCATGGGGAAGAGTATGATCCCCAATTCTATTTATTTGCAATTCCTAGGAGCTGTGTTTCCAAGCTGCTCTGCTCCCCTCCTGTCACAGTGGCAAGCCATGTATGGTCCTGGGCTTTGTGATTGCTGGTGCCCTGTTGGAACCTTAGAGCTCAGTTTGCCCTGCGAGAATGCAGGCATGTGTTTGAGGGCTGGACTTAAAACCAGTGAGAACTGTGGAATTTTCCCACTTCAGG
The DNA here is from genome assembly GCF_051225735.1 of Oryctolagus cuniculus. NCBI lineage: Eukaryota > Metazoa > Chordata > Mammalia > Lagomorpha > Leporidae > Oryctolagus > Oryctolagus cuniculus. The sequence continues at coordinate 78,900,663 of NC_142879.1, read as the reverse complement.
GCTGCTGGTCTGTATTGCTGGCAGGAGGTGAAACACCTCTTTGCCCTTTTTCCATTTAATACGGCATTCGCAGACAAAAGGAGGTGAGCTAAGGCCTGTATCTGCTGGTGCCAGTGGCCAGGACGGTGTTTATGTCTTCTCTCTCTGCTGGATTGAGGAGTCTCTGTGCTGTTCTGTCAGTGCAATACTGGCTTCCTTAGCTCTTGGTGGGGTGGGTTTGTGGGTGAATAGCTATTCAAATCATGTCTCTAGGAGACAATCACTGGAGCATCTTACTCAGCAATCATTTTGCTGTGAACTCCTCAGATTTAACTTGTGGTCTTTCATTGACAGCCTATGTTGGAAAAATTGCTCATTAATCGTTTAATTCTCTGTATGTGAGGTGTGTGTGTGTGTGTGTGTGTGTAGTATAAGAAAGCTAATTGCTTCAAAGGATACATGATTAGAAGGGATTTCATCAAGACAAAAATAAAACAAACAAAACAGTGGGTGCCTGGATGTTTGTAGTCTGAAGTCAATAGTCATTTGATTAATGTTTTGCAATACTTTACAACATGTAAGAGATTATGAAGGGAAAATTTACTAAATGTAATGGTTTATTTGTCAGTGATAAGATGTTTAGTTTCATATAAATCATTGACCTGGTTCCAAGTCTCTATTTAAATGTGGAGTACTGCTTTAACTTCACTCCTCCCACATGTCATAGACATTTATATAGGCAGTGGGGCATTGATTTCCTGTTATTCCTCTGAAGGCAGAAGTAATAAGCAGAGTGTGCTTGGCCAGAAGAGTGAAAGGCCATGGATCCCAAGCATCAGCGTATGGCATTAAATGATGGTCACTTCATTCCTGCACTTGGTCTTGGCACCTATGCACCTGAAGAGGTAAGCCTAGCTGTTGTTCTGTGGTTAAGGGGACAAAAGATAGTTGACTAGGAAGGGTGCAGCATGACATGAATGTGAAGTCAGCCCTCTGCCTTGTGACTGCAGGACTCAGTTGATTCTCCAATTCCCCAGGCTAGAGCTATTTTATACATAAAATTGAGCTTAGTCACAGTTTATTCTGTGTGACAGTCAGGTCCTGTGGTGCTCTGCTGATGAACAAGGATATTCATGCTGCTTCTTGTTTCCATTTACTTCTTGCTTTGGGTAAGGGAAGTAACCCCACTCTCAACAAGACTGCTCATTAGCTCACTTGCCTGTTATTTCTTTGCAGTTGGAGTGGATTCTTTTTTGTTTTTTTTTTTTTCTGACATTCAAGAAATATTTCCTCCTTCCAAAAAGGATGATACACAGGATTTTTTTCACACTAGAGAAAGAAAATGCACAGAACATGAAAAGTGTTCATGTTGTTCTGCTGTGGGTTAACCTTGAGCACTATAGCATAATCACTAGACCTGAATCAAGTAGATATTCAATTATACTACTCCTACCTCTGACAAACTTCCCTGAAAGAAAATACAGTATCATGTTAGGGGAAAATGGGAATTCAATGAGATGAGAACAAGGCTAAATTATTCATTGTTGTTAACAAGTGTTGTACTTAGAGGAAAATAGTGTATGCGTGAGCCTATGAAATAAAAGAAATCACTGTGTACTTACTCCCCATGTAGGATCTCTGTCCTTATGAGTTCTACTATAAGAATAAACTGCAAATCGTGTCCTCAAATTATACTCTATATGTTGTGTGTGCATGTGTGGTGCATACTGTTGAAATATGTACTATGTCTTCTGTATGTAAAAGCAAACTAAAGGCCGGCACCGCGGCTCACTAGGCTAATCCTCTGCTTGCGGTGCTGGCACTCCAGGTTCTAGTCCTGGTTGGGGCACCGGTTCTGTCCTGGTTGCTCCTCTTCCAGTCCAGCTATCTCCTGTGGCCAAGGAAATCAGTGGAGGATGGCCCAGGTGCTTAGGCCCTGCAACACACATGGGAGACCAGGAGGAAGCACCTGGCTCCTGGCTTCAGATTGGTGCAGCGCGCTGGCTATAGCAGCAATTTGGGGCATGAACCAATGGAAAGAAGACCTTTCTCTCTGTCTCTCTGCCTGTCAAAAAAAAAAAAAAAAAGCAAACTAAAAATAAACCATAATGAAGAAGGGAGCAGGAGGTGGAATGAGAGTCAGGTGGGAGGGTGGGTATGAGGGAAAGAACTACTATATTCCTAACATTGTACCTTAAAAAAATGCGTTCATTAAATAAAATCAAGCACTGAAGGGTTGAGGATGGGTACATCATTATATTCCTACAATGTATCTATGGACTACATTGAATCTGTTCTCTTTGTATTAATATCACATTAACATAAAAAATAAACTATAAGAAATATGTGAACACTGTTGAGGCAATTTGGCATACTATCATCTTCTGATTACATAGTTGTATGGCATTGAACTATTTAACACAAACTTGAACTCCTATTTTATTCTTTTGTAAGACTGAAGGACATAACTGAAGTCCTTTTGGAAGACTCATGCCAAGACAAACTTTCTTTTCTTTTTTTAGAAGATTTGTTTATTTTGAAAGTGAGAGAGACAGAGAGAGAAGAAAGAGACAGAGAGAGAGACTTGCTTTCCATCCTCTGGTTCACCCCCTAGATGGCCCCAATAGCCATCTAGCTCTCCCACATAGGTGGCAGGGGCTCAAACCCTTAGGCCATCCTCTGCTTTTGCTAGACCATTAGCAGGGACCTGCAATGGAAAGTGGTGCCCATATGGGATGCTGGCATCAGAGGTAGTGGCTTTATCCACAGTGCCGGCCCATACTCATTTTTCAAAGTGAAGTAACGTGAAGGAGAATAAAGGATCAAGGACACCAGATAAAGTCTTGGTCATGGTAAATGAGTGAGTGTCCTCACATCTATGAGAAGCAGAAGGCTGCTGTCAGCATAGGGTAGTAGGATCTACTGTCTGCTTCATTGTTATTTCATTGAATAAAGGGATCCTCTCAAATTCTTCAAATAAATGGAAAAGTTTTTGTTCCATTTGTCTGTTTATCCTTTACCAAATACTTTCAAATCTTTACACAATTTTTAAATGCTGATAATTTAAAATTTAACTACGTATATCTTTTTGAAAATAAAAGAGCTATTTTAAGAAGTGAAATGATGTTAATAATCATTTATATGATGCAATAAATTTCTTGTGTGAAAATACATACACAGGGGGCCAGTGCCATGGTGCAGCAGGTTAAAGCCCTGGTCTGAACTACTGGCAATCCATATGGGCACCGTTTCTAGTCCTGGCTGCTCCTCTTCCAATCCAGCTATCTGCTATGGTCTAGGATAGCAGTGGATGATGTCCCAAGTCCATGGGCCCCTGCAACGCTTGGGAGACCCAGAAGAAGCTCATGGCTCCTGGCTTCGGATCCGTGCAGCTCCAGCTGTTGCGGCCATTTGGGGTGTGAACCATGGGATGGAAGACCTCTCTCTCTCTGTCTCTAACTCTCACTGTATCTTTGTCTTTCAAATGAATTAAAGAGAGAGAGAGAGAGAGAGAGAGAGAGAAAGAATTACATACACAGTGGCCGGCCCTGTAGCATAGCAGTTAAAGCCGCCACTTTCAGTGCCAGCATCCCATATGGGAGCTGGTTCAAGTCCCGGTAGCACCACTTCCAATCCAGCTCTCTGCTATGGCCTTGGAAATCAGCAGAAGATGGCCCAAGTCCTTGGGCCCCTGCACCCACATGGGAAACCTGGAAGAAACTCCTTGCACCTGGCTTCGGATTGGTGCAGCTCTGGCCGTTGCAGCCAACTGTCGAGTGAACCAGAGGATGGAAGATCCACCCCCCACCCCCCCCCCCGCCACCTCTCCTTCTCTCTCTGTGTAACTCTTTCAAATAAATAAATATTTTTTAAAAAATAAAGAAAATACATACACGTTGTGTGTGTGTGTGTGTGTGTGTGTGTGGCTAGTATTTTTAGTTAGCCTATTTGGTTGAGGCAGACAAAATGGATATGTACATCTGAATTAACATCCTGCTGTCCATTGAACTGTCTATTTTCAAACTTTTATTTGAAAGAATGGAATATGTGTGTGGTATAGCAGACAGGATGTATGTAACCAAATATCAATAAAAATCTTAATAATGGAGACTCTAAATAAGCTGCTTTCTTCACAGATAAGTTTTCAAAGGTCGTTAAATTCAGTTCTGACACAATTTAATATATTCTGTTTATTTAGAGGACTCATGGAAGCTTGCACTGTATTTTCTCCATTTCTCATTCCATTCAATTTTCCCATGTTAATTTCCTTTGTGAGCTCTCTATACAAATGACAATTTTGCTACTAACTTTTTGCTGTGTCACTTGAACTATTCCATCAAATAAAAAAACTGGCGGGCCGGCGCCGCGGCTCACTAGGCTAATCCTCCAACTAGCAGCGCCGGCACACCGGGTTCTAGTCCCGGTCGGGGCGCAGGATTCTGTCCCGGTTGCCCCTCTTCCAGGCCAGCTCTCTGCTGTGGCCAGGGAGTACAGTGGAGGATGGCCCAAGTGTTTGGGCCCTGCACCCGCATGGGGGACCAGGAGAAGCACCTGGCTCCTGCCTTGATCAGCATCGTGCGCGGGCCGCAGCACGCCAGCCATGGCGGCCATTGGAGGGTGAACCAACAGCAAAGGAAGACCTTTCTCTCTGTCTCTCTCTCTCACTGTCCACTCTGCCTGTCAAAAAAAAAAAAAAAATGGCATAGTTCCTGAGTACCTTTGGACACCAGTGACACCTTTGACAGCATTTAAGTTGCCTGGTGTGAAGAGGTTCCTGAACAGCCTAACTCTTGCTATTAATTAGGAAGGTCTGGGCAAATAGGATTGCCTTCATTCCCTATAATGAAAAATTAATTTTCCTAAGACATGAGGAAAATACATTTTTGTGAAAGTCATCGATAATGTCTGAGCTATTTCAAATCACTTGGGTTTTCAAATTTCTGCCTATTTAGGTTCCTAAAAGTAAGGCTGGGGAGGCCACCAAAATAGCTATAGATGTTGGTTACCGCCACATTGATGCTGCTTATGCGTACCGAAATGAAGAGGAAGTAGGTCTGGCCATCCGAAGCAAGATTGCAGATGGCACTGTGAAGAGAGATGACATATTCTACACTTCAAAGGTACAGTATATTCAATGTGAAGTTGGGCTAACTATTGAAATGCTATAATTTTCTGGTAATGGTTGTTCTAACTTGTGAGATAATTGTTCATTGCTGCTTTTATTTTCCTTTATTTTCTCCCATTCTGTCAATTGTCTCTTCACTGTGTTGTTTCTTTGCTGTACAGAAGCATGTTACCTTCATAAGATCTCATTTGTCTATTTTTACTTTTATTTACCTGAGTATTACACAAAAAGTCTTACACAAAAAGTCATTCCCCAATCTCAGTCTTGCCCTTGTTCTCCTATGTTTTCCTCTAGTAGTTTTACAGTTTCAGGACTTAAGTTTAGATCCTTGATCCATTTTGAGGGTATATGTAAGATAAGAGTCTTTGTTCAAATTTCTGCATGTGCAAACCTCATTTTCCCAACACCATTTCTTTAAGACATTTATCCTTTCCCCAGGGCATTCATTTATTATGTTTGTTAAAGATATGTGTGAATTTGTTTCTGAGGCTTCTATTCTGTTCCATGGATCTATTTCTAAGCAGTATGATAATATTTCTTTCATTCTCATAGGCTTGTAGTATGTCTTGCCATCTGGTATTGTGATGCCTCTGGATTTGTTTTTGCTTGTTTGTTTGTTTAAAATTCCCTTGGCTCTATGAGGACTTTTATGTTACCATATTAATTTTTAAAGATTTATTTTATTTATTTGCAAGGCAGAAAGGAAGAGAGATTTTTCCATGCACTGGTTCACTCCTCAAAAGACTGAAACAGTCTGTTTGGGCAAAGCAGAGTTCAGGAGCCAGGAATGCCATCTTGGCCTCCCTCATGTATAGCAGGGTCCAAGTAGTTGGGACATCTTCTTCTGCCTTCCCAAGCATAATAGCAGGGAGGTGGATCTGAAGCAGAGCAACTGGGACTCAAAGTGGTACTCCCAGTGCAAATGGTGGCTTAACCTGCTGTACCACAATGCTGGCCCAGGCATATTAGGACTTCTTTTTTATAGTTTCATGAAGAATATCATAAGTATTGATGGATATAGCATTGAATCCTTGAATACCTTTGAGTATTATGGACATTTTGATACTTTTAATTCTTCCAATCTCTAAATGAAGATTTTTCTTTTATTGTATGTGTCTTCTTATATTTCTCTCTCTCTCTTTTTTTTAAATTTTCATTATAGATCTATCATTCCCTTGGTTAAATTCATCCCAAATTTTTTAACTTTTGTAGCTATTGTAAAAGGTTTTGTTCTTTAAATATTTATTTATTTACTTGAGAGATAATGTTAGAGAGAGAAGGAGATACAGAGAGAGCGAAAGAGGTCTTTTATCAACTAGTTTATTCCATAAATGGCTGAAAGAGCTGGAGATGGGCCAATACAAAGCCAGGATCCAGGAGCTTCTTTTGGGTCTCCCATGTGGCTTCAGTGGCCCAAGCACTTGGGCCATCCTTTACTGCTTTCCCAAGCCATCAAAAGGGAACTGGAACAGACATGGAGTAGCTGGAACCAGTACCCATATAGGACGCCAGCACCACAGGTAGAGACTTAGTCTACTACTCCTCAGCGCCAGCCACAGGGTTTGTTCTTATAATCAGATCATTGTTGGTGAATAAACATGCTTTTGATTATTGTGTGTGGATTTTTGTGTCCTTCAACTTTTTGTATCCTTCTCTTTTCAATCCAATAGTCTCTTGGTTGAGTCTTTTGCTTCCCCTACATATAGATTCATCAGATACATAAACAAGGGTAATTTTATTTCCTCCACTCCAGTTTTTACTCCCTTGATGTCTTTTTCCTGTATAGTAGATTTGGCTAAATTTTCCAGAACTATATTGAATAAAAGTGGTGAGAGTGGATATCTTTCTGTGATGCCAGGTCTTAATGACAATGCTTTCAGCTTTTCCCTGTTCAGTAGGTTATTGGATAGGGGCTTGCCACATATTGCCTTTATATCCACATTTTTAAAGGATATTTTATCATGAAATGATGTATCAAATGCTTTCTCTGCATCTGTTGAGATAATCATATGATTTTGTCCTTCATTTTGTTGATGTGATGTATCTCATTTATTGATTTGCATATGTTGAGCCATCCCTGCATTTCTGGGATGGTCCCATTTGCTCAGGGCAATTGATCATTTCGATGTGTTGTTGATTTGTTTCTATTTGTTGGATATGTTTGAATCTTTGTTCAAAAAGGATATCTATGTTCAACAGTTCCTTTTTATGTATCTTTTCTGGCTTTGGCATTAAAGTAATCTTGGCTTCATTGAATCGATTTGGAAGAGTTGTCTTTGTTTTAGTTATTTGGAATAGTTTGAGAAGAATTGGTTAGTTTTTCCATAAAAGTTTTTTTTTTACAAAATATACATACAGTTCTTTATTAAACAACTGTAAACACTTCACTGTAAAAATCCAAAACTTTATAAACAAACGTTTTGTAAATAGAATCTATGCTACAGTAAAAGAATTAACACCATTATTTACATGCAATACGGACAGATTTGGCACTTTTTGAAAAGAAATGTACAAAACACTTGTTTAAAAAGAAATTTAAAATTATAAAAAAACTCAGAGCATCACTACCATGCACTTTGCAAATACCTCACAAGCACTTATGGCACAGCTAGCGGAGAGCCCCAGGCTCCCTGGCAATATTTATGTGACTTTTAATGTGCTTCCGTAAGTCTGTTGTAAAACTACCTGAACGTTGTCAAGAATAAAGTCAAACGCCATATTCCAAACCGATTCCACTGACTGCTGCATCAACCTTTTCATGTATTTTATAACTAGATCGAGTTTTTCCAAATCTTTTTCCTCTATTAGATCGGTACAGTATTTCACGACTTGCAGGATGTCTTCTTCCATTGGATCTGAAATGGTGGTTATCCATTCTTTGAGCAAGTTCTTCACATCGCTGAATTCCACAGCTCCAGCTAGATTGGGTGCTGGGGGTCTCCCGCTGCTGCGTGACTCAGGCTGCAGACTGGAAGGGCCCGGCCCATCTGACATGGAAGCAGCATGTTCCGGGAGTTTCTCCCGGAACATAAAAGTTTTGTAGAATTCAGCAGTGAAGCCGTCTGGTCCTGGTCTTCTCCATTTTAGATTTTCATTACTAATTCAGTCTCAATTTTGATTAGTTTTGTGTTCAGATTTTCTATATCTTTATGCCCCTAAATTCTGGTAAATTTCATGTGTCTAGAAATCTATCAATTTCTTCTAAATTTTCCAATTTTTTGGAATTTAATTGTTGATAATTCTTTCTAGTGATTCTTTGTATTTTTGTGGTATCATTTGTAATAGCTCCTTTTTCTTTTTTAAAACATTTATTTATTTATTTATTTATTTGAAAGAATTACAGACAGACATAGATAGATTGAGATAGTGAGGAAGAGAGAGAGAGAGAGAGAAGGGAGAGATAGGGAGAGGCAGAGCGAGCAAGAGAGAGAGAGCTATCTTCCACGGCTAGTTCACTCCCAAGATGGCCAGGCAGAAGCCAGAAGGCAGGAGCTTCATCAGGGTCTCCAATGTGGGTGGAAGGGCCCAAACACTATGCCATCTTCTGCTGCTTTGCTCAGGGTATTAGCAGAGAGCTGGATTGGAAGTGGAGCAGCAGAGACAAAAACTGGTGCAATAAGGGATGCCATCGCAGGTGGCAGCTTTACTCGCTACACAATTTCAGTCCCAGTAAAAGCTCCTTTGTCATCTCTGATTGTTTTGAGTTGAGTCCTCTCCCTAACTTATTTAATCTGGCAAATGGTTTATCAATTTCATTTTTCCCCAGAGGATAGTTCTTCATTTCATTGACTTTTTATTGCTTTTTTATTTTCTTGTGTTTATCTCGTTCCTAATTTTTCTTGTTTCTTTCTTACTAATCATTTTGGTTTTGGTTTGCATTTGTTTTTCAATGTCCTTGAGAAGCAGTGTTGTTAGATTACTTATTTGAAACATTTCCACTTTTTTTTAATTAGGCAATGCATAATGTAAACTTTCCTATTAACATTGCTTTTGCTTTTCTAAGTTTTGATTTGTTGTGTTTGTATTTTCATTACTGTCAAAGAACTTTTTAATTTCTGCTTTTCTTTCCTCTATGACCCAGTGCTTATTCAGGAAAAAGTTGTTCAATCTTCAAGTATTTGCATAATATCTATAATTTATTTTACCTTTAATTTCCTTCTTCATTTCTTTAGGTCACAACAGATACATATGAGGCTTGTTTTATGGTCTAGAATGTGTCTATACTAGAGAATGTACTATGTAATTGTGGAAATAATGTGTGTTTTGCTATTGTGGGTTGCAATGTTCTTTAATGTCTACTAGGTCCATTTGGTCTACAGCTTAGATGATTTTTCTCTCTCTTTCTCTTTTTTTTATTTTTTGTTTATTTCGTTTTGTAGTTGACCTATCTGTTGATGAAAGTTTTTGCACATGTCCTCGTACTACTGTCCTGGAGCTTGTGTCTTTGTTTTTAACTTTTATTTAATAAATATAAATCTCCAAAGCACAACTTTTGGATTAAGCGGCTTTTTCCCCCCATAACCTCCCTCCCACCCGCAACATCCCATCTCCCACTCCCTCTCCGATACCATTCATATCAAGATTCATTTTCAATTACCTTTATACACAGAAGATCAATCCATTAACATTTGTTTTATAAAACTGGATGACCTGGAATTAGATATATACACATTTAGAACAGTCAAATCTTGTTAAATTGATTGCTTGATCACTAGATGTTGATCTTCTTAAAGTCTTTTAACAGTTTTTTTTTTCATAAAGTATGTTTTGTCTGATAGGAGTGTAGCTACTCCTGCTATATTTGATTTTGGCATGCATTGATTTATTTTTCACACCTTCACTCACATTGTGTTTCTTGTATTGAACGTACAGTGAAGTGTTGGTTTATTATTCACTCAGTCTATGATTTTAATAGGGGAATTTGGTTCACTTACATTCAAGTGTGGTTGGTAAATGAGTGCTTCATTCTGTATTTTTCCATAAAAATTTTGTAATGTTTATTTTGAATATAATTTGCTATTTCATTAATAGTTCTTCTAACTTCATTGTTTTATTATCCAAATTGCATTGTTCTGTTTCTGTATGTAGTACATCCTTAAGTGTAATTTGCAAAGCTTGCTGGGTAGTGATGATTTCTTTTCATTTTTGCTTTTCTTGGAAATCTATATTTCACCTTTGTTTACGAACGAGAGCTTCTCTGAGTAAAATAGTATGGGTTGATTGGTTTTCTTTCTTTCAGACCTTTGGCTATATCACTTTATTCTCTCCTGCCTTGCAGGGTTTCCATGAAAATTTGTCAATATTATAGGACTTCCTTAAATGTCAACTGGTCATTTTCTCTTCCAAATTTTAGGACATTCTCATTATGTTTTACTTTTCAAAGTCTGATTATAAGATGGCCTTGTGTGGGTATTTTCTGATCATGCCAACTTGGGATTCTGTGAGCTTCCTGTCCTATATGTGGATACCCATATGTTTCTCCAAAAAGGGGAAGTTTATGGCATTCTTTCATTGACTGAGTTGTCTTAGCCAATCTTTTCTCACCACTCCTTCAGGAATTCCCAAGACTTATCCATTGGGTAGTTTAGTGGAATCACACGGATCCCTAATATTGCTTTCATTCCTTTTATTTTTTTCTTTTTATTTTTATGATCTAAAATATTTCGAGAGGTCTCTCTTCTCGATCATATATTAATTCTTCTGCCTCTGTAGTCTATTGTTAAGGATTTCCATTTGATTTATTGAGTTATTCATTTTTATTTCTTCTGTTTGGTCCCTCTTTTATTACCTCTATCTCTTTGCATTTTAAACTCAGGCAAATATAACCTATGCGATGTCATTATCATTACTTGATAAAAGATTTAGCTCTGGTGTAATATTCATCAATGGATTACTATATTAATGAGTAATATCTACATAAGTGAAAGAGGTCATGCAGAAGACAACAGGAAACAGAAAATCCAAAAAGAAGGGAGTATTTTCATTCATTGCCTCTCACTTCTTTATGTGTTAAGACTTATTATTTATGTGAATGTCAAAGTTAGAGAGAGAGAGAGAGAGAGAGAGAGATCTTTCATTTACTGATCACTAACCATATGGCCAGAATGACAGGAACTCGGCCAGGCCAAAGCCAACAGTAGTGAGCATCATTCCGGGCCTTCCATGTGGGTGGCAGAGATTCAAATTTTCAGGCCATCCTTCACTGCTTTTCCTAGGCCATTAGCAGGAAGCTAGATCAGAAGTAAAGCAGCCAGGACATGAACCAGCACTCATAAGGGATGGCGGCATTGTAAGCAGCAGCTTTATGTGCTATGTCATAATGCAGGCCCCAGTGCTAATCACTTCCCATGCAGCAGAAAAATGTCTCAATATTAGATGAAAGACAGCAAATGCATTCATTCAGCACAACTTCCCCTGTTTAATTCCCTGCAGCTTTGGTGCACTTTCCTTCGACCAGAGATGGTCAGACCAGCCTTGGAAAAGTCACTGCAAAAACTTCAACTGGACTATGTTGATCTCTATATTATTCATTTCCCAGCAGCTCTGAAGGTAGGCAGTGACCATCATTAAATTTATTTCACTTTAGCTGTGAGCATAACCATCATTTCTATGGGTGACTAAATGATACCAATAAATGTATTAAATTGTATAAGTTATAGAAACTGCTGAGCTAGTTTAACCAATAGATTTTATTTGATTGGAACTTCAAGCCAGGAGTAAATATAAATATTTTAAGTCACCTTAACAAACATCTGTTTTTATGTCAGTGATTTTCCACTGTACTACTCTAGTTTTATTTAATTTTTGCCTGAGCCATTTCACTGGTGGCATTTATACCTGTTGGTTATTTCAAAGCTCATGATAATAAACATTTGGTAACTTCTGAGAATCTTCTAGTATTAAAATTATTATTGGACAGAACCTTGATCCATCTTCTGCAGTACAAGTGACTACTGTGTGATCCACATGTTTTCAGCAAGTTGAGGAATACTGACTGCTTAGTCTGGGTCAATATTACAATCCATTATTGATGGAAATCAAGGCCATGAAACTCTTGATTTTCACAGTGAAAGAGTAATTTCAGTATGAGGAGGGCGGATGAGGGGACAGAAGAATACAAAGTAGCATAAATTCATGTGATTCCTTAATACACATAACTGATTGGGAAGAGAGGAAGTCGGTAGCTTAACACTACTTTTTACCACTTCTTATGTAATGTCCATGGCAATTATAAGTATATGGAATTTTGCTCCACATATTTCATGAAGCTTAGTGTTCAAATGCTATAGGGTGGATATCTGAATAAGGTGAAATATATAAAAAATGATTGCTTGTTTTCTAGCCTGGGGAGGACATCATTCCAACAGATAAAAGCGGAAAAGTAATATTTGACAAAGTGGATCTCCGTGCCACTTGGGAGGTGAGTACTTGGAAGAGTGAATAGAAAGGAGGAGTCAAGAGGGAATCAAGAGGGAACATTACATAAAAATTCAACTTAAAAGTATGGGATATGCATTACTGGATGTAAAACTCCATGCCCTTTGTAGTGGTTAATGTACTTCAATTTTTAGGGAGGAAGACAACAGTGGAATTTCACAGAAGAAACAGAAAGAATTAGGGCAATGAGGGCAGAAACATCTTCCCATTTATGTTCACTATTTTTTCTGGGTTTCAAAGAACACAGGAATTCATTTTCTCATTGTAACTGTCTTTACCTAATTACTTTACTAGATTTTCTCTTGTGGTCAGTCAGAACCCATTGGCTTCAATATAATCTCTTGAAAATGTTTCTTTTAACTGTGTTAAAAGCCTTTATATAAAATAAGATAATATAATATATAATATTATAAAATAATATAATATGCTCTATAATACACCATATATTATATATAATTTAATAATATTATATTAATATTTAATTATATTATATTAATATATAATTTAAAAAATAATATAACAATAATTATAAACCTTATTCTACCCATCGTGGAAATATTTCTTCACAATCGTTCCTCCCAGGCCATGGAAAAGTGCAAGGATGCAGGACTGACCAAGTCCATCGGGGTGTCCAACTTCAACCGCAGGCAGTTGGAGATGATTCTGAACAAGCCAGGGCTCAAGTACAAACCCGTCTGCAACCAGGTGAGGAATCAGCCTCCTCCCCTTCTGTTCTGCATTCCTTCCTTCTCTTGCTACTCCCAAGTGTTCATTTGTTATCTTTTTTCAACGTACTGTTGGAACAGAAGATTCACATGCAGACTCTGTATGGGAGTACTCTCCAATGTGCATATATTTGTTAATGTCTTAGTGAAAACATGAGCAGACTTTAGTGCTGAAATCTGTGTAAGAATCTGGGAGGTAAAGATGATCTAGAAAGGCAGCAGTCAAGAACCAAACCTCAGTGGGAAGGTGGATTTTTCCCAGATCGATGAAGGATCCATTGAAAGATTGCCTGGTGTCTTGATTGCTGAAGGTGATGTGTAAAGTACTGTATATAGGAAAGTAAGCCTTGAAGACATCTGGGGAGAAGTAAATAAATACAGAGTGAAAGTAGAAGATACATGATAAAGGTTTCTGCAGTGTTGAGAGACCTGAATCTTTCCCTTTGTTATCTCTGCTTTCTTGCACAGAGACTTACATATAACAAAATTTAATTGGAGAAAATGAGAATAATCTGGAAAAGTGGGAAGCAGTTACCTACGTATGGTGACAGTGTGGTGGCCAACATCAACACTCACAGAATTTTAGCAAAACTTAAGTTGGTCATGTTCCTGAGCCTATTTAGTCTGCCTCTCCTACCTGCTATTAGCCATCAAATCAACTATTTAAGCACATCTATTCTGTGCCTGGTTTCATTATGTAACTTAGTATCTGACAGCTTTCACCTACCCAATCATGGTCTTGACTGGAAATATGGATTAGAAAAATCTAGAACTTGTGTATTTAATGACCAGGGGCTCTGATCTTCTATTAAAAAGATTACAAAATTACTTTGGCTTTCAAAATTGATTTTACTCCAATTTTTTATTATTATAACAACTTTCAAGCAATCAGATAATTTGAAGGAAAAATGCAATCTTCTGATGTTTCCCTACTACAACCACAAATGTTTACCGCTTTTCATGTGTCAAAAGTTAGTAGGCATACGTGAGTATGTCTTCATATATCTATGCAATATTTTGCCCAACCTCATGGCGCTATGTGGTATACATGACTATCCATCACTACAGACCTCTGAAGCAACTCTTGATTGAAGATACTGTCCCACATAGTTATAGTTTCATTATTGGATCTAAATGAGTTAACCATTATTCCCTCATATAATTTAACATGCATCCATATCATGATTTTTAAATTTTTGCTTCTAAATATCTTCATTTTAAGTACACCAAAATAGTAGTTCATGCATAGAATTGTGTTGTGTTTCTAATTTTTTTCCAAGAATAGTCAGCAATCTTTTTTTTCTTGGATATACTGACAGATTTTGACAGGCGTCTGTTCAGATTATTATTGTGTAATAATAGATAACTTGTTTCTCTACTTCAAATCTATAAATTACAATTAAAGTTTCAATATTTTAGTACATTAAGGTTGAAGGATGTTTTTCAGAAAGTATGCTTAGAATGGTATATTCACCAAATTTTATCCCAAGAGAAGCACAAAATGGCAGGTTTTCCCACGTTTAGTGATTTGTCTTTTGATCATTTCATTACATTACTCAGAACCAAATGTCATTTATATGAACATATTTTTACCTACAGCAATTACTAGTAATCTGTTAGGTGATAATATTCAAAAAAGGATGCAGTATTAACTATTTTTTTCATGGGAGTTTTTTTGTCCTTGTCTTACTTTGGATTTTTAAAATATTATTTGCATTTCAATTAAGAATTTCACTTTCTTTATTTTTATTTTTTTAACTTTTATTTAGCAAATATAAATTTCCAAAGTACAGTTTATGGCTTACAATGGCTTCCCCCCTCCATAATTTCCCCCCCACTTGTACCCCTCCCATCTCCTGCTCCCTCTCCCATTCCATTCACATCAAGATTCATTTTCAATTATCTTTATATATGGAAGATCTATTTAGTATATATTAAGTAAAGATTTCATCAGTTTGCACCCACACAGAAACACAAAGTGTAAAATACTGTTTCAGTACTAGTTACAGCATTACTTCACATTGGACAACACACTAAGGACAGATCCCACATGAAAAGTAAGTACACAGAGACTCCTGTTGTTGACTTAACAATTTGACACTCTATGGCGTCAGTAATCTCCCTAGGCTCTAGTCATGAGTTGCCAAGGCTATGGAAGCCTTTTGAGTTCGCTGACTTCAATCTTATTCTGACAGGGTCATAGTCAAAGTGGAAGTTCTTTCCTCCCTTCAGAGAAAGGTACCTCCTTCTTTGATGGCCCCATTCTTTCCACTGTGATCTCACTTGCAGAGATCTTTCATTTAGGTCATTTTTTTTTCCCCAGGGTGTCTTGGCTTTCCATGCCTGAAATACTCTCATGGGCTTTTCAGCCAGATCCGTGTGCCTTAAGGGCTGATTCTGAGGCCAGAGTGCTGTTCAGGACATCTGCCATTCTATGAGTCTGCTGTGTATCCTGCTTCGCATGATGGATCGTTCTCTCCTTTTTTAATTCTATCAGTTAGTATTAGCAGACACTAGTCTTGTTTGTGTGATCCCTTTGACTCTTAGACCTATCAGTGTGATCAGTTGTGAACTGAAATTGATCACTTGGACTAGTGAGATGGCATTGGTACATGCCACCTTGATGGCTTGTGTTGGAATCCCCTGGCACGTTTCTAACTCCACCATTTGGGGCAAGTCTGATGGAGCATGTCCCAAATTGTAAGAATTTTGCTTTTAATACTTGATGTTTGCAACTTAAGTGAGTCTAAATGATAATTAATCCTTAGAGGCAGTATTAACTTTCATATTTTCCCTTTAATTGGAATGAAATTACTATAATAATAGCTATGAGTAGGGATACATTTTTTATTCCCTCTCTCTCTGTGTGTGTCTTTTATATATATTCAGAAATACAAACTCATGGGTTTTTATTTACTATTTGTGTTATAATTGGTCTTATCAATTATTCCTTGGGATGCTGGAATCTACCCCCAGTAAATCACTGAGATTCCTACCATACTGACTTCTTTCTGAGTCTTTTTTTTAAAGATTTATTTATTTACTTGAGAGGCAGAGTTACAGGGAGATGGAGAGACAATGAAAGAGAGGCCGTCCATCCACTTGTTCCCTCTCTAATGGCATCAATGGCTAGAGTTGAGCTGACCTGGAAGCAGGAGCCAGTGGCTTCTTCCAGGTCTCTCACATTGGTACAGGAGCCTAAGCACTTGATCCATCTTCCACTGCTTTCCCAACTGTTAGCAGAGAGATGGATGGAAAGATAGCAGCCAGGACAGGTCTTGGACCCATATGGGATGTCCATGCTACAGGCAGAGGCTAAGCCTACTCCACCACAATGCTGGCCCCCTAATGTGTCTTTGAATGTATTTTTTATTTTCAGGCAATGTCAGTGTCCGAAGCTCAAAGATTACTTTCTTCCAGATGTGTTTTTCACCTATCTTTAAAACACCCAAAAAAATTGACAAACAAGATCTGGTCATAGAATTTATTTTCTCTAAGGAGTGTCATTTTTTTTCAACTTACCAAGACACAAAATATTAAATTGATTGGTTTTAAAAATTCCTTACTTGTGGGCTGGGATTTCAGTATAGTGCATTAAGCTGGTAATTGTGATGTGGGTACCCAATATTGGAGCACAATTTCAATTCCATTCACACACCTGGGAAAGCAGAGGACAGTGGCTCAAACACTTGGGCCCCTGCTACCCATGTGGGGGATGCAGATGGAGCTCTAAGCTCAAGCCTAGGCCTGGCACAACTCTGGCCATTTGAAGCATTTGGGGAGTGAACCAACAGATGGAAGATAACTCTCCATCTCTCTCTCTCTCTGTCTCTCTCTCTCTCTCCTTATCTATCTCTCCACACCTCTGGTATACATGTGTGTGTGTGTGTGTGTGTATGGTACCACTGTTTCACTATCTTTAAAAATGAATAATCATAATAATAAATATTTGAAACAAAATAAGAGATATTAATTTTGCTGTTTTCTGTTTAATTTTCATGTTTCATTTTTAAATTCAGCAACTTTTAAAGTGTCCATTTATATTAATATTTGCATGTCATATATGCTGAAACTGTGTTGTCTTGTCTCTCTGCAGGTGGAATGCCATCCTTATCTCAACCAGAGCAAGCTGTTGGAATACTGCAAGTCCAAAGACATTGTTCTGGTTGCTTATAGTGCTCTGGGATCACATCGAGAACCAAGATGGTAAAAGTAAAATGAAAGCCCACCAAACACTTTTTTGAGGAAATATTTTTGGTTGGAAACTACTCAGTTTTATAGTCAAGTAGCTCAGGAGGAGGGGAGAATGTGCGGATGATGTTAATGCTGCTGGACTAAGGAGCACATCTGAGAAGCACTGGTCTAGAGTGTGTCCCTTAGTCAGTTTTGGAAGCCTCCCAAGAACTGCATACTTAGTCTTAGGAGTTCATTTTTCTGCCTTGCCTTCCAGGGTGGACCAGAGCACCCCAGCTGTCTTGGAAAATCCAGTCATCTGTGCCCTGGCAAAAAAGCACAAGCGAAGTCCAGCCCTGATTGCCCTTCGCTACCAGCTGCAGCGTGGGGTTGTGGTCCTGGCCAAGAGTTTCACTGAGAAGCGAATCAAAGAAAATTTTCAGGTGATGAGCATGTGGGGCTGGAGGTGTCTAGGACCCACATATGTGCTCCTTTGCAAGATGTCAAGCCACTCAGGGGTCATGTCTTTTTTTTTCTGTCTTTGCTCACACATTTAAGATTTGTCTAAATCACTGAGGCATAATAGCTAGACAGAATTATGACTCAACAGAAAACAGAGAATCGTGTTTCAACATTAAATTGCGAATATAATCCGTAGCTTTCTGCAAGTGACAACCTTTGTTCATTTCCTGCAATGGGGAATTAGATAAGGTGATTTTTGATAATAAACTGTTATCACTGTATTTTGTGCTGCTGAGAAAATTCATGTATTTCAACACTCAAATTTTTTAACCATTGATTTTCATAACTTTTTAAATCACGTATTCATTTTTTTTTTTTTTTTGACAGGCAGAGTGGACAGTGAGAGAGAGAAAGACAGAGAGAAAGTTCTTCCTTTTGCCCTTGGTTCACCCTCCAATGGCCGCCGCGGCCGGCGCGCTACAGCCGGTGCATCGCGCTGATCCGAAGCCAGGAGCCAGGTGCTTCTCCTGGTCTCCCATGCGGGTGCAGGGCCCAAGGACTTGGGCCACCCTCCACTGCACTCTCGGGCCATAGCAGAGAGCTGGCCTGGAAGAGGGGCAACTGGGACAGAATCCGGCGCCCCGACTGGGACTAGAACCTGGTGCGCCGGCGCCGCAAGGCGGAGGATTAGCCTAGTGAGCCGCGGCGCCGGCCACGTATTCATTTTTTGCCATTTAAATAGATTGACTGTGTCTGTATTCTAAGAAAACATTATTAATCATTAGATTTTGTAGCTGTGAAACAAAGCACCTTCCAGATAGAAGATTATATGAGGCTGGAGCCACGGCTCACTAGGCTAATCCTCTGACTGCAGCGCAGGCACCCCGGGTTCTAGTCCCAGCTGTGGCGCCAGATTCTGTCCCAGTTGCTCCTCTTCCAGTCCAACTTTCTGCTGTGGCCCGGGAAGGCAGTGGAGGATGTCCCAAGTGCTTGGGCCCTGCACTTGCATAGGAGACCAGGAGGAAGCACCTGGCTCCTGGCTTTGGACTGGCACAGCACGCCTACCGTAGTGGGCACCTGGGTGATGAACCACTGGAAAAAAGAAGACCTTTCTCTCTGTCTCTCTCTCTCACTGTCTAACTCTGTCTGTCAAAAAAAAAAAGAAGAAGAAGAAGAAGATTATATGAAAGGAACTTTTTAAAAAGGTTTACTTATTTATTCGAAAGTCAGTGTCACAGAAAAAGAAGGAGAGACAAGGAGAGAAAGATCTTCCATCTGCTTCTTCAGGGTCTCCCACATAAGTGCCAGGGCCCAAGGAGTTGGGCCATCCTCTGCTGCTTTCCCAGGCCATCAGCCAGAGTGCTGGATTGGAACTGGAAAAGCCAGGACTTGAACTGGTGCCTATATGGGATGCCAGCATGGCAGGACACAGTTTATCCTGCTGCACCACAGTGCTGGCTCTGAGAACTTTTTTCTCAACTATATGGTTTGGAAATTAGTCTAAGCTCAGACTCAACTCATCTAAGTTGGGTTCTATGTTGGGTTCTCTCAGGAACTTGCAATCAACTCTCTCACACAGTTATAAATAGGAGCACTCTCTTCTAGGATTTGACTGAACATTGTCTGGCGTGGCTCAGCCATCCAACAGGCACTTTTTCATTCTCCAGCCAACCATGTAAAGGGAATAAGTTTATACCTGCAAAGCATTCTCAGAACTGGCAAGCTATCGCTTCTGGCGAGTTCTGCTGACCACTGAACAGGCCAGGCCACACTGAAATCGTAGAGTACTGGATATTGGATCCAAAGGGCATGGTCCCTAGCACAAGGAAGATTTGCAGGATATTTCTCTAACTCATCTACCACATTTATGTATTCTGGACACTATTTTTAGGTTGTGATACATTTGTTGAAGTATGTTCTCACAGTTTATACCAGTGTTTTGGTTCTCTTCTTGGTGTATTTTCATGATCAAAATTTCCTACTCTTCACATCCTTAAATCTTCTGCATTTGTTTGTGGCTGATGTGTGTCATATCTTTTACTATATTGAGCACATGACAATTTCTACTACATTATCTTTGAAAGTGTCCTTCTAAATTTGGTCTTTAATTCAACTGACATATTTTTCAATTCATATTTTTCAATGCTATGTGAAACATCTTTAAAAAGCCACAAAGATACATTTATAGTTTAAAAATGAAATCACAGAGAAGATTTGGGGACACTGCTAAGGATGTCTGCAGCCCATATTGCAGTGCCTGGGTTTGAACCTCATTGTGCTGTAGATCTAGTTTCTTGCTAATGCACACCTAGAGAAGCAACAATTTATGACCCAACTGCTTTGATCTCTGCTACTCTTGTGAGAGATTCAGACTGAGGTTCCTGGCTCATGGCTTCTGCCTGCCCTCACACTGATTTTGCATACATTTGGCACATATACTGGCAGGTGGGAGATCTATGTCTTTCTGTCTCTGAATTTCTCTCTGCCACTCCATAATATCCAACTTTGACACATCAAAGTCTGTCTGCCCCACATACACAAAGTACATTTCTGCCTTCATTCTTCCCTTCAATGGATTCTTGTCTATTCTTTACAGAAATGTCTGTTATATAAGAGTTTATGGTTTTATAACTTTTCAACTTCCACATAAACTACATCTTTACGTCGTTGCATGATATTGCATTGAAACTTTCCATTACTTTTGGAAGCTTTTTCATTACTTTTTTCTTTTATCAAATTGTCATATTTTCTTTTGTGATTTCTTTCCTTTCTTCCTTCATTTTTTCTTCTTTCTTGTTAAGGTGGGGGCAGGAGAGGAAGAGCGAGAGGGAGAGGGAGAGGGAGAGGGAGAGGGAAGAGAGGAAGGAGAGAGAGAGAGATTTCCATCCACCATTCTATTTCCCAAAGGTCCACAACAACTAGAAGAGGCAAGGCCACAGTCTGAGTCCTGAACTCAAATCAGGGTCTGTTATGTGGGTGGCAAGGTCTCAAGTACTCAAGCCAGCACCTGATACCTTCCAGGGTGCACAGTGACAGGAAGCAGGAATCTGAAGTGGAGCCAGGACAGGAATCCATTCTAATAAAAGACATAGATGTCCCAAGTGGCTTGTAAACTCCATAACCAAATGTCTGCCCTGAGTAGTAAATTTGTAACAATGTTAAGTTTTCCTATCCACATTTTTCAAGCATTAACAAATTTTATACCTTTTTTTCAATAAGGCATTTGTATATATTGATCCACAGAAACCTGATAATTTTTATAGTGTAGTTTGTAACTTCCTGTTTTGAGAATTTTCAAATGTACAGAAAATTTCTAAAAATAAGGCATTGTAAACCTTTTCCTAGATTCATCAATTATGAAATCCTAGACTTTCAAAAATTTTTTCTCATTATCATTGAGTATTGCCATTTATCTATGGATAGTTCATATGTTCCAAATAGTATTTGTTTTTTCTTTTTTGCTATTTAAAGTTCCTAATATTAATGAATGGTATCCACTTTAAGTAAGTTCCTGTGTCCTTTGTACATAATATCATTATGTTTGGACAATTGCTGTTTCAAATTATGTTGGAAAAAAAACCTTTTTTGTCATGTTAACTCTTCATTATTGGAATATAAAAATCTGACTGTATCAAGAAACTTTCCTAAATTGTCTTATATATTTTACATTCTTCTGAATCTCGTTTGTACATGACCTTATAGACTTTAAATAATTTCAGCTTTGATTGTTCTTTGATACCTCCTTTTATCTGTAGTGTCAAGTAGCTTGAGTGTATCTTAACTGGTAATGCATTTCTATCATGTTTCACCTAGTGTTTTTTCATGGTCTGAGTTGCTTTTTATATATGTCAAAACATTTGAAAACTCTTGATGCTT
The DNA here is from genome assembly GCF_051225735.1 of Oryctolagus cuniculus. Classification (NCBI taxonomy): domain Eukaryota; kingdom Metazoa; phylum Chordata; class Mammalia; order Lagomorpha; family Leporidae; genus Oryctolagus; species Oryctolagus cuniculus. The sequence continues at coordinate 78,878,886 of NC_142879.1, read as the reverse complement.
TCCAGACTGACAAAGAAGCAGATAAATACAACAAAATTTTCTACTTTTCTAATAGGTTTTTGAATTCCAGTTGTCATCCGAGGACATGAAGGCCCTGGATGGCCTCAACCAAAATGTTCGGTACCTTACAAGCAATTTGTAAGTCACATTGCTAAATGCACTGCCTCCATTTGTTTTCTGAGGAGGAATGTAGGATGGGTATTAGCCTCTATTCTCCATATATCCATGGACATGAAAAGTGGGTTCACCAATGTAGCCTTACTAAATATTTCCAAAATGATGTTTTCTTCCTCTTCTCCCAGACTTGCTCAATTGGAGCATTTCCAATAATGAGAATGTCTAATGTAGAAGTCCTTTTTCTGATCAGTATTTTGTTTATTTCATAATCATTTATTTCATAATCCATTAAGATATCTTGCCTTCCAATGGAATATATAATTATAGTAATAGACTCTGGAATATATTCATCTCTGAGTCTGGAAAATATTCATCTCTGAGTGCAAATTGAATCCTCATTTTTATGATTGATACATATTTGCTGTGTTTTTTGTTCAAAATAGTATTGAAAGTTTGAGAGTTTGGAGAAATGCAGTATGAACTATACAACAGTGAATTGTCTTTTATTTATATTAGTAGGTTTATTTGACATCACTTTCTTCCTGGAAATTGTGCACTTAAGTACATAAAAATTAAATAAAGACGTTTAACCTACATTTTAAAACAAACCAATACTAATTTCAGAGGTCCTGAAAGTTTACTAATAGAACTGTTTTCTTGGGAAATAAGACAGAGCAGTGTTACCATGATAAAGTAAAATTTATTTTCCTAATGAATTTAGATACATCAGTACTAATGGAATCATATGGGGAAAATCCACTTTATTAATACTCAAATGACTTTGGGTTATGCCAAAAAAAAAATGCCAAATGGTCCTTAAGTACCAGTGATATTCATTTTAAGTATATTCCTGGAGTAGACCAAAATAAGTCTTTTTTGGGCTGGGACAGTACTTTACTTCCTAAAGTAACTTCTTAAGTTTTAGAATAACCCTGGTTATAATCTTGGTCTATAATGCACAAGTATCTAACTAATAATAAGTAAATAATATAATATATGTGAAACTATTTAAAGAAGTATAAAGATTTCAATTTGGGACATCCAAAGATTTGAATGTGATGAAATATATTTACATAAAACTATGCTTATAAATATGTCGGATTTTAAAACTGGAAAGAGAGCAAACTTATTCACTTTGATTCTAGTACTAGTGACACACAAATCACTTCTTCAGTCTTCTAGAAATGTGGTCACTGAGTTTAGATTCTACATTTTTCTCATTTTAGTGCTGCTGGACATCCAGAGTTCCCATTTTCTGATGAATATTAACACAGAGGCCTTTCCCATGTTTCAACCACGAGCTCCTGTAAGTGGATCGTGATGCCGGTGACACATCAGATGCTGGTGAATGGGCGCGTCTCTCCTGATTGATCTTTACGGCTTAGCAATCTACACTCAGCTAGAGCTTTACCTGCAGAAAATAAATCATGTCAGTGAAATTGTGTCCTTCAGTGAAAAATTAAATAATACTGATTTATTAAAGATACTGCTGACCTTATTTATTACCTATATGCCTTATTTCTGACTCCTGAGTCCCTCTAACTTATTTGAGTGGGAATGTGGATGTTTGTGGTGAGAGAGGAGAGCAACCAGTCCATAGATGTGTCTGGGAATGCGGTGGGGAAAGTTGTCTGTCAGTAGAGCACTTGGCAGACGTTTCTGTCATGTTTCCCAGTGCTTCCCTGTACAGAGCCCAGAAGGAGAGGCAATACTGAAGAACAATCAATAGTTGAGAGGCTCTCTTCCAGCAGATTACAGATCAGCTCTGCAGCTACTCGGGTATTTTGTTATCCTTGGGGGAGGTTTATTCACAAGGATGGAAGGTTGACAGGATTCAACTAGAAAGAGTGATCAGGTATCTGATATGTGGGGGACTGACGAAAAGGAATTGAACACCTCATCTTGGGAACATTGGCCACAGTCTTTTTTTTTTTTAAAGATATATTTTATTTATTTGAAAGACAGAGTTACAGAGAGAGGTAGAGATAGAGAGAGGGTTCTTCCATCCACTGGTTCACTCCCCAGATTGCTACAACGGCTGGAGCTGACCTGATCCGAAGCCAGGTGGCAGGATCCAGGAGCCAGGAGCTTCTTCCAGATCTCCCATGTGGATGCAGGGGCCCCAGGGCTTAGGCCGTCCTCTACTGCTTTCCCAGGCCATAGCAGAGAGCTGGATCAGAAGTGGAGCAGCCGGGACTAGAACCGGCGCCCATATGGTATGCCAGTGCATCAGGCCAGGGCTTTAACCTGCTGCGCCACAGTGCCAGCCCTGGCCACAGTCTTTTGATAATAATCTGAGGATAAAAGGTAACTTTCCACATATTTTATCAGAGTCAAGACTGAGGCTCAGGCATTCACTTTTAAGAGTTTCCTGGGAGAAATACTGAAATTCCTGGGGATGTAGTGGGATAGAATATCAAAGAAACAATCTAATGATAAAATACCCTTGCCTATCAACTCCATATTTCTCAAATATTTTTAAGATTTAAAATAATTTGAGACCATTGTGGCCATTTGGGGAATGAACCACTGGGCGGAAGACTTCTGTCTCTTTTTCTCTCTCTGTGACTCTGCCTTTCAAATAATAAAATAAATCTTCATAAAGTGTTCATTTTTTGAACCATCTTTTACAAAAGGTGTAGAATTATTGTGATTAACTGTTAATGGCACAAATATAATCAGAATGTTACATAGAAAACACAAACTCAATTCATAGAATGTTCTTCAAAGGCTGAGACATGTCATGGGCTGCTGGCCCAGGTGCTCAGAGACTGCTGGTATTGCATGACCTGGACACACCTTCGAATATTTTAATCTTCTGCTCTTTTGATTCTTGTGCTTAACTTTGTCCTGTCAAAGAGGGTGTCTGATGCCATGTCCTTTAGCCAAGACCTATGCTAACAAAAGTGCAACTCATATTCTTTGTGAAACAAGAGGTTTAGAGGGTTTGTGGGGATTGAGAGATATTATATTAAGATCACTGACGTCATACATAAGAGTGTCAATTGTTCAATCAACAACAGGAGTCACTGTGCACTTGTTCTCCATGTGGAACCTCTGTCCTTAATCTCTTTTACTATGAGAATTAATGGTAAAACTAGTCTTCAAACAGTACTTTATACTTTGTGTGTGTCTGTGTGGGTGCAAACTATTGTTGAAATTTTACTTAGTATAGAGTTGATCTTCTGTATATAAAGATAATTAAAAATGAATCTTAATGAAGAACTGGATGGGAGGAGGAGTAGGAGGTGGGATGGTCTTGGGGTGGAAGGGCGGGTATGGGGGAAAGAACCACTATAATCTAAAAGTTGTACTTACAAAATTTATATTTATTAAATAAAAGCTTTCTATAAAAAACTCACAGTTAATGTCCACCAAAAGAAAAAAGAAAAAAAAAGAATAGGGCATGTTGGAGACTGGCTGTGTGGCATAGTTTTGATCTACAGGATAAAATCATTTTGAATACATATTACACAATAATGCTAATATATTTATACTACAAACCTTATACTAAAAGTGCTTAATAAGGTAAATTGCGTGTTGTGTGCATAAACTTATGCCTGGATTAAAATTACTCAAATATTTTAATAGCGGCTGCAAATGGGATTATTTTCAAATAACTCATTATTAGTTAATAGGAATACTACTGACTTTTGTGTTTTAGTTTTAGTTTTTGCAACTCTATTGCATTTCCTTGTTATACAGTGTTTATTGGAGTCTCTGAAGTTTTATACTTATCATACCATTTTTGGAGACAATTTGAATTCCAATTTCAATGCTTTTTATTTCTTTCTCTTATTTTCTCTGAGTATGGCTTCCAGCACTGTGTTGAATATAATTGGTGAGAATAGGGGCTTGAGCCATGGCAAACTAGGTTAATCCTCCGCCTGCAGCACAGGCATCCCATATGGGTGCCAGTTCTAGTCCCGGTTGCTCCTCTTCCAGTCCAGCTCTCTGCTGTAGCCTGGGAAAGCAGTGGAGGATGGCCCAAGTGCTTAGGACCCTGCACCTGCATGGGAGATTGGGAGGAGGCACCTGGCTCCTGGCTTCGGATTGATGCAGCTCCGACCCTTGCAGCCACTTGGGGAGTGAGCCGACGGAGGGAGGACCTTTCTCTCTCTCTCTGTAACTCTGCCTGTCAAATAAATAAAGATCTTTAAAAAAATAATTGGTGAGAATAGGTATCCTTGTCTTTCTCCTGAACTTGGAAATCTTCCAATATGTCAAAATTATTTATTTTTTTTTTCAAATATATTGTTGCTGTGGTACAGTAGATTTTTGTCTTCACCTAATCCACTGAACATTTTTTTCCATTGAGGATGTTGAGGTTTTTTTCAAATGTGTCTCTCTATTTGGGTAGATGACCATATCACTTGTCTTCATCCTGTTTATGTGGTATATCACACATTTTGGTCTCCGTTTATTGAACAATATTTGCATCCTGGGGATAAATCCCACTTGATCACAAAGACGGATCCTTCTGATTGCTGAGGAATTGTGTTTGCCAGTATTGATTGAAGGTTTTCATAACTATCTTCATCAGGAATGTTGGGCTCTATTTTTTTTCCTGTAGGATCCTTATCTGGATTTACTATTAGAAAAATGCTCACCATGTAAAATGAGTTTGGAAGTATTATTTCTCATTCATTCTGAAAAAGTTTGATACAGATTGGCATCATATATCCTTTAAATGTGTGGAAGACTTCCCACTGTTACCTCCAATCTGCCCATGCTCTCCCTTCTCCTTCCTGTTATATTCTTTCTTTTAATTTGTACAATGACATGCTTTTAGTTTATTTTATAATCATAGGATCAGCCTCCTACTAAATATTTGTTCAACAAATAATAAGCAGATCACTATGCTCCTAAATCTGCTTATATAAAATACATGAAATATATAAATGTATAAATAAAAATGTGTGGTAGACCATTTAAGAGGCATTCAAGTTCTTGTAAGCAATTGTAATGAATGTGGAGTAGATATTCAGGGAAATTTGGTCAGTAAATGGTTTCTTTGAATTCTTGGCCCACTGGAATCCCCTGGATCTCATGAACATTCTATGTTTGACCCTAATCAGGCTCATGGATAAAATACTAGCAAAATTTTCATTTGATCAACAGGACATATTATCAAAAGAGTATTTAAAGAGCTGGCACTCTGGCCTAATACCCTATGCCTATGCCTGTGGTGTCAACATCCTATATGGGCACTGAATCGTGTTCCAGCTGCTCAGCTTCCAATCCAGCTCTCTGTTTTTGGACTGGGGAAGCAGCAGAAGATGGCCCAAGTGCTTGACCCCCTGCACTCACAGAGATGTGGAAAGGAAATTCCTGCCTCCTGACTTCAGATAGGCCCAGCTCTAGCCTTTGTGGCCAACTGAGGAGTGAACCTGCAGATGGAAGACCTTTCCCTCTGCCTCTCCCTCTCTCTGTTTGGAACTCCGCCTCTCAAATAAAAAAATATTTTTAAAAAAAGACTATATATCTATATATACTCATTTATATTGTATGTCCCTACTCAGATTCAGTAACCTGAGAGCATCCAGAAAGAGTAGGGTTTTGCTTATTGTCAATTGTTTTCAACAAGGGGGTTTTGTGTCTACAAGCTTGTTTTTGTTTTAATTCTCTCTCTCTTCTAAAAATTTCTTCTCTGAATTGAGCCCTCTGTATTTTGGAAACAATCTGAAAGGTTTGAAAGTGTTACTATGAACATCTCCAAGGCCACAGTTTCCCTCCATGCAAAAGGAAGACACAAAAGTCAAGAAAATGTATTGAAATGCTGAGATAAGGGAAAGATGAAAGAAATTATAGTACCAAATCTCATGTACTGAAACAAAAATATTATTTAATTTTTTACTACTGTAAGCCTCCCTTCAACCTCCTAAGAAAAAATCTTAATTCAACTGTATGTATAAAGGAGGGTCATGTTTACCTTAGTGAAATAGCTTTGATCACACACACTTCTTAAGTTTTTCAGGGAACTTTCCAAGGCTCATCTGATCAACTGTTATCTGTGAAAAGTGAAGCAGAGCTCTCTATATTAAAGAATTAAATTGGGGATTAGCACTTGAGCCAACTTTGGTGGTTTTCTCCACTTATCATAGAGATATTTTTTTCTAAATGTTGGAAACTGATGACCATAGGTAAAAAAAATACCACCCTCCTTCTGATTTTCTTTTGAGCTGACCTATCCGTATGTAATAGTCACCCCTTGTCCATGGGAGGCATGATATCACTAGACCTCAAATGAATGACTCAATCCACGCATAATACCAAATCCCATGTACACAGTGTCTTCCATATGTACTGTACTAGTTGTATTTTCATCACTTTAATTAAAATATATAAGGGGTGCTAAATTGAGAGAAGAATATTTATTTTGCCTTACAGTTTGGAGTCACAGTCCAAGATTGGGTAGCCCTATTTCTTGGATTTTTATGGCAGCATATGTTTAGAGAGAGGATAACATGACAATGCAGGCAGCAGAATGAGAGGGAACATGATCTTTTCTCCAAGCACATCTGTGCCTCCTTCTAAGTTATCAGGATTTGCCCATGGAGGACTATCCTAGAAACCTAATATAGTTTAATCACTTCCCAAATGCCTCATCTTCAGATTCCATTATTAGAGTCCCACTCTAACCCCTCACCAATAGCATTAACCCATTAACCCTTAACAGAATACATCAGGGTTTGAACATCTGCATGAAAATAGGCAGCCAAATATCAGGTTACCTAAAAACCCATGATATAGTATGGTTTATAATTTAGGCACAATTAAAGTGTTAATGATAATAATAGAATAATCATGATAATTAACTAACAAAAATCATTTGAATATAATCTATCTCAAAATATCTCAGGAAATTAAAGTGACGTTATGTTGAAATAATTTGGCCACTCTCAAAGTGATAATACTATAATTTTCTGTTTTTGATTATTGTTTTAAAACATTAATGTGTATGTTTAAAAGTGGTACCAAAAGCACAGTTAAGCAACTAGTTGTTGAGTCACAGTTGATGCCTGTATAAAATTATATTAATTAAATATGTACATAAGCACAGCTTATGTACAACACATTTGAGATACCACAGTGCTCTCTGCAATCTTTCCTTAGATGACAAGTTTAACTTCCTCTCCATTATGGTACAAATAGAAAGAATCTATACAGCAGAACTCAGCTTTATTGCTAGTTTAGTGACTTCCATAGTCTCACTCTAGGAACCTAGAGAATAATAAAAAGTAGGAATTAGAGATTCACTTGATTGAGAAGTAGTTCTGGCGAAAACAGTGGTTTTATAAGAAGAATCATTTTCTCGGCTGGCGCCGTGGCGCGATACGCTGATCCCCCGCCTAGCGGCGCCGGCACACCGGGTTCTAGTCCCAGTCAGGGCACCGGATTCTGTCCCAGTTGCCCCTCTTGCAGGCCAGCTCGCTGCTGTGGCCAGGGAGTGCAGTGGAGGATGGCCCAAGTGCTTGGGCTCTGCACCCACATGGGAGACCAGGAGAAGCACCTGGCTCCTGCCATCGGATCAGCGCGGTGCGCCAGCCGCAGCGCGCCGGCCATGGCGGCCATTGGAGGGTGAACCAACGGCAAGAGGAAGACCTTTCTCTCTGTCTCTCTCTCTCACTGTCCACTCTGCCTGTTAAAAAAAATAATCATTTTCTCACATCTTGGATTGGTTCTGCACACGTGATGTTCTCCATCTCATTTGCCTGGGTCTTTCCCAGTTAGTAATGAAGAGTGGGCAACCTACAAACTCCTCCAATTGGGCAATCAATCACTGGTTCATCACTGGCATTGTAGGATCACAGGATACCTCAAGTTCAGTGATTTGGTGGAAGGACCCATAGGTTGAGGCATAACATTATAGTCTTGGCTGTAATTTGTAGAGTAAGATTATTAAATAAAAGTAAAGATTGGGCAAATGAACATGGAACCAAATATCTAAGAAATTTGTGCCAAATTCATGTCTTCTCCCAGAGAGTTCACACAGAATGCACTGAATTTCCCATCATTAGATTTTATGAACAATTGGAAAATGTTATCTACAAGCAAAACTTGTTTAGAGACATAATTCCTACGCGTTTCAGCAGAGGCACATTTTGTAGAAAACTTCCTCTAGCACACAACAGAATTCCAGGGTCCCAAGAGAAATATGCATGCTTAAAGGCTACTGTTTGTACACATATTTAATGTAATGAGAGAAATTAAAGTTCTGAAATGCCAGCCAGCTATCAGTTTAAAATGAGACATTTCTCGGGTAGCAATCTCTTAAGTTAACATTTTTCTGGACTAGCTATTCTCACTGTATGAGAGAACTGAACACTAGGAGTAAATACTCATTTTCTAAGAATATAGATTCACATATAATTATGTATTTGATTGGCTGGGTGATGGAGAGAGTAGGATAGAGAGAATAGCCCAATCGTTCATACAATGGTTCACTCAGCAAAAGGCCATGGAAGCCTCTGCTGCATTCCAAGGTCCATTAGTAGGGAGCTGGATTGGAAGCAGGGTAGCTGGTACTCAAACTGGAAATCTCATATGGGCTTACCCTGCTGCAACACCATTCTTGCCCTAAGGGAGATGTGGTATAGAGGGAGGTGTTTTGATTATGAGGCCTCTGCTCTAGTGAAAGGATTGATGCCCACTGTAATGTGCTTGAATAGATTTCCTTCCCACTTTTTTCTCATTTAAATGTGTTTATTCAAAATTCTAGTGTGATTTTACAAATAGGATGAGGATCAGGTTTTTCTCTGGAGATAATTTTTTTATTTTCATCATTCAAATTTTATATCTCCTCGTCTCCAAATTCCAACTTAAATTTCTTTCAGCATGGTTAGGCTTATTTCTTTTCAATCTCCATGTCCTGCAGGAATTTGAGTACACTGAGAGTATGTCATTGTGAAAATAAAAAGAAAAATAAGAAAGGAAGGCAGAGGAGGTATGGGGACGAAGAAAGGAGGAAGGGTTGAGAGTATCATTATGTTCTTAAAACTCTATGAAATCTGTTCCTTTATATAAAAGATTTATTAGAAGAGTATAAAAAATGCAACACTGTTGAAAATAATCCACAGAACAGGGTTGTAGGAACATTCAGAGGCAGCCTTCTAATGGACAGAGATGACAAACTGTCTTGACTTGAGGATCCAGAGAAATTACAAACATCTTCTCTTGGCATATGTCCTGGGGAGACATGATCCAACTAATTTCTTTATTTTTATTTTTGTTTATTTATCATTTTTGACAAGCAGAGTGGACAGTGAGAGAGAGAGAGAGAGACAGAGAAAAAGGTCTTCCTTTTCCAGTGGTTTACCCTCCAATGGCCGCTGAGGCCGGTGCGCTGCGACCGGTGCTCCGCACTGATCCGAAGCCAGGTGCCATGTGCTTCCTCCTGGTATCCCATGCGGGTGCAGGGCCCAAGGACTTGGGCCATCCTCCACTGCACTCCCAGGCCTTAGCAGAGAGCTGGACTGGAAGATGGGCAACCGGTACAGAATCCGGCGGCCGGACCAGGACTAGAACCCCGTGTGCCGGCGCTGCAGGCGGAGGATTAGCCTATTGAGCCGCCATGGCACTGGCCCCAACTAATTTCATAAACATTTTAAAGTTAAGTCCAATAAGGTTAGATAAATGAGTAAATTGAAGCTGTGATAGGGAAGAAAGAGATGCTGGCATGGAAAGGATAATGCCATGTTACAGAGAAATGGCACAGGATGCTCAGCACAAGAAGTGGAAGCAGAGTGACCCAGACCTTCCATAGGATCTGTGCACATTTCAACTCATAAACCCATCCTGCGTAAAACTAAAATTCAATTAAACTAATAAAAATTGTTAATTTACATAGAAATATAAATGAGAATGTGTTTTATTCCATATTCACTAATACCATATTCACTATTACTTTGGTGTTTTTAAGATTTATTTATTGGGGGCAGTCCTGTGGCATAGCAGGTAAACCTGCTGCCTGCAGTGCTGGCATCCCATATGGGTGCTGATCCAAGACCAGGCTGCTCAACTTCCCATCCAGCTCTCTGCTGTGGCCTGGGATAGCAGTAGAAAATGACCCAAGTCCTTGGGCCCCTGCACCTGCATGGAAGAAGCTCCTGGCTTCAGATTGGAGCAGCTCCAGCCTTTGTGGCCAATTGGGAGTGAACCAGCAGATGGAAGACTCTATCTATCTATCTATCTATCTTTCTCTCTGTGTAACCCTGACTTTCAACTAACTAAATAAATCTTAAAAAAAAAAAAAACTGAGAGAGATCTAGAGAGCCACATCTCTCTCTCTCTCTCTCTCTCTCTCTCTCTCTCTCTCCATTCTCTCTGTGTAACCCTAACTTTCAATTAACTAAATAAATCTTAAAAAGAGAGAGAGAGATGGAAAGAGCCACATGTCTCTCTCTCTTTCTCTCTCCGTTCTCTCTGTGTAACCCTGACTTTCAATTAACTAATACATCTTTTGAAAAAAATACAGAGAGAGAGCCACATGTGCAGGAACACGTCCTCTTAAACCTTTGCCGGGGGATGGGCAGGGAATTAGGAGCAGCGAATCCCATTAGGATGGGGCTGGAGCTGACACTGGTGGTTGGGCCATGGGGTCACCTGGTTTCCAGCCATGGGGGAGCGAACTAGAGCCTAAGATGCTGTCTGGGATGTAGATTGTGCCATAGATAAGACTGTGCCACAAAATTGTGTTGAATTGTTGTGAATTTGGAGAACATTAGCTTAAAATGTTCAGCATGTGAATTGCCTTCTTTTTTTAGAAAAAAGAGGTTTATGTATTTATTTATTTGAGAGATTGAGTTAAAGACAGAGAAAGTTCTTCCTTCCATTGGTTCATCACTCAAATGGCCACAATGCCAGAGCTGAGCCTTTCCAATGCCAGGAGCCAGGAGCTTCTTCCATGACTCTCATGCTGGTATAGGAGCCCAAGCACTTGGACCACCTTCCACTGCTTTCCTAGGCCATAAGAAGAAACCTGGATCAAAAGAGGAGCAGCTGGGACTCAACCCGGAACCCATAGGGGATACTGACAATGCAGGTGGAGGCTTAGCCTAGTATGCCACAATGTCAGCCCTGTGAATTGCCTGCTGTTTATGGTTGTAGACTATGTGACATCACTCACTCTTAAAATTGTTTATTTAAGTATGTATAAGCTAAAGAAATGCTTCATTTACATTTTTCAAGGATATAAGTATTATTTTAAGAGATCTTAAAGTTTATTTATAAACATGTCTTCATGGAGAAAGACAACAGATGAATGAGTGTTACCATAATAAAGTAAAATTTCTTTGATGATGAATTTCAATACACCACCATTAACGATGGAATCATAAGGTAAAGTAACCCAGTGGCACTCTGATGGCTTTGGGTATTGCTAAAACAAAGAACCAATGGTCCATAAGTATTTATAATGTTCATTACAAAGATTACTTCAGGAATGGATCAAAATGAACTTTATCTGAGACAATACTTGGTTTTCAGGATACTGTTGGTAACACTCCTGTCTACAAAGTATAGAAAACAATACATATGTGATATTATTAAAAGAAATACAAAAAATGTCAACTTGAGACATTCATAGGCAGAAATACTTAACCCTCCAAATGGAATTGTCCCTTAGATCCTGCAACTTAATGTGTTAGTAATTTTAAATATCTCCCTTCGTTTTCACTGTGTTTGCTAAGGATTCAAACACTGCATTTATCTTGAGGGAGTTTGTCCTTAAAGGGTCAATAGAAGCACTTGGTTATGATTTTCTGAAGTATGATGACTTTGATGCAGAGAATGAAGTCTTAAAGTTAGATTGAAAGCCACAGAATGTGGATGTAGACAAAAACCACATGAGGGGAAAGAAGTTACAGCAAACAATAGATCTTTACTCTCATTTTGTGGTCTAATGTTATAGAATCTAGGCAAAAATGTGTTGAAAATCAGGATACCACGAAATATGTCTTCCTGCTACCTTTGGGTTTCTAAATTCACGATGGAAATAATTGTGATAGGGGCTAGCACTGTGGCATAGAAGGTTAAGCATCTGCCTGCTGAGCTGGCATCACATATGGGCACCAGTTTGAGTCCTTGCTGCTCCACTTCCAATCCAAATGCCTGCTGATAGACTGGGAAAGCAGTAAAAATGGCCCAAGTGCTTGGGCCCTTGAGCCCATGTGGGAGACCTGGAAGAAATTTCTGGCTCCTGGCTTTGGATCGGCCCTTCTCTTGCCATGTGCCTGTTAGGGAATGAACTAGCATTTGGAAATCTCTCTCTGTCTCTCCCTCCTACATAAATAAATAAATCTTTTTAAAAAGAATTATAATATAATATGAAAGAGATTAGTGTAATGTAAAATTGTATAGATTAAAAATTAGTAGACACGTTATAATTGGTAATGCTTTCTTGGTATGGAGAAAAATGAAGAATATATCAGAGAAATTATGCAAGTATTCAATGTTAAACAATTTATAATTCTCATTGCCTTTAAATATCTTAATAAACATTGATTGTTATCTTTTTGTATTTTCAGTAGTTCAAAAGACATTCAAATATGCAAATTATACAGAAAGCCTTTAGACATTAGTCTGTCTTATCTATGATAGTCTTTTCATTTCATAACTGAATATACTCTGCTATGCATGATGGTCAGTGAGTAGTTAAAGAGTTAATAAAAATGTGGTCAACTTGTCTGGAGTAACCTATGACCCCTGAAATATATTTCAGTATTAAGCAGTGTATGGCTGTGTCCTTGTTCAAAAACAGGCAAAATACATTTCTGTTTTGATTGAAATCTTCTATAACACAGCACTGGGTATGCAGCTAAGCCAGATGAATACGTTTGAATTTCTTATTCTGTATGTGCAGTGTGTTAAGCTCCAGGTAAAGGTACATAATATGAAAAAACATTGAATATGAATATAATTGTACTAAAGTCATACCTATGAGTGCATGTCACACTTGAAATCAGAAAGAAAACAAAATTAACTTTTACTAAAATGGTCGCTTCACAGAAATCACTTCTTTAATGTATTAGAAATTTGTTTATTGAGTTTAGATTTTTCTAATTTTAGAGTGGCTGGACACCCAAATTACCCATTTTCTGATGAATATTAGCATGTGGGCCTTTTTCATGACTTCTGTCATAATCTGCATGTGGATCATGATACAGGAGATGTTTCAGATGCTGGTGACTGGATACTTCCCTTCTGGTTAACCTATGCTTAGCAATGCACTCTCAGCTACATGCCACATGGCATGAAACATTGACACTAAATTTTTGTCACTTTCAAACAAAATTTTAAATATTGCTTTATTAAAGATTCTTATTCACCAGCAATTCAATAACTTCCGTAATTTGTTTCATTTTGACTCCTTAGTACCTAAAAATGATTTTCCTAGAAAATTTGGAGACCTGTGGTGAGAAGACGATAGCAGCTAACCATAGATGTGACTGGGAATGAGGTGAAGAATTGTCAAGCCTGTAGGGCAGTTTAGCAAAGGTTTTCAGTGATTGTTTCTCTAGTACATCCAGGAAAGAAAAAACTCACTATATAGAGCACAGAGGTGAGGCAATACTACAAGGCTGACAGATAGTTCAGCGGTGCAGTTTGTGGATCAGAGCGACAGTGTACATGTGCATATTTGGGATCCTTGGGGTAGGGTTAGACACAGGGACTGGGGATTGGGAAGAAAAGTGATTATGAGTCAGGTATGAGGAGGATTGAGAAAGAGGAAGTTCAGCATATATCTGCGTAGAAATATTGGCAAAAGTCTTTTGATAATGTTATCTGCAGATAGAAGGAAAGTTTCTACATGTTGATCTTTTCCTTGCTGTGCAGATGCTTCTGATTTTGTTACAATCCTGTTTGTTCAGGTGCTTTTGTGGCCTGTGCTTTGGGGGTATTGCCCAGGAAGTCATCCCCTACACCAGTGCCTTGGAGTGTTTCCCTTACATTTTCTCCCAGCAACTTCATGGTGTCTGGTCTTCAATTTAGTTCTTTGGTCATCCTTGAGCTGATTTTGTACATAGTGAGAGTTATGGATCTAACTTCATTGTCCTACATATATACATCTAGTTTTGAAAGCATCATTTATTAGAGAGATTATCCTTACTCCACTGAATGATTTGAGCACTTTTGTCAAAATGCAATTGGTTGTATGTGCATGGAACAATTTCTAGGCTCTCTATTCTGCTCCATTGATCTATGCATTGGTTTTTGTGGCTGTAGCATGCTGTCTTAATTATTATAGCTTTGTAGTGTGCTTTGAAGTCAGATATTGTGATACCTCCAGCTTGATTTTTTTTTTTGCTCAGAATCGCTTTGGCTATTCTGGGTCTTTTTGTTTCCATATGAATTTTAAGATTGTTTTTTATAATCCTGTGAGAACATCATTGATATTTTCAGGGATCCCATGGCTGGTAGTCTTCTTTAGGTATTATAAATGTTTTAAGCATATTGATTTTTCTAATTCATGAACAAGGAATATATTTCTATCTTTTTGTGTCCTTAAAGATCTCTTTCATCAGGATTTGATAATTTTCAATGCAGAGATCTTTCACTTCTTGAAGTAAATTTATTCCTAAATATCTGAATTTTGAGATAGTGCCAAGGGCTGTTGGGCAAAGAACTCAAAGACTGAGAACTGTTCATGACCTTGGTATACCTTCCAGAACTATCTACATTACCTCAATTATCTAGCCTTAGTAATTTTTGACTACATTGTTCCCTTTCAGAACACAGAATTTTGAAGTCACCAAGTGTTTGAAACAAAGGCTTGAGTTTCTTAAAGAACTTCACATTAGAGGAATAGAGCAGGGAATTAACAAATCAGCAATTGTTTTAGATAAAGGGAAACATCTATGAATATGGTGGACAGAGTGACATCAGAGTCAAAATATTATTGATGAAATGAATTGCTTACCTCCAGCGGCTTGGAACTGAGTAAGGGAGAGGTCAAATAGTCTGATTGGAGTTTTTCTAGTGATTATTCCAAGGCTGGTTGGAACTACCTTGCCTGATTGAAAGTAGACCAAATTTTCTGAGAATGAAAATGGAATGAATAGTTTTACCAGTTAGATACATTTTTCCCACTAGTTATTGCATGACAACGCCCAGAAAAAATAACCGTTTATTTGTTGTGGGATTTTTTTTTTGATGTGATGTGTCTGTATGGAGTAGTTTCTCATTATCAAAGAGGGATATATTTCACAAAACCCAATGGATTCCTTTATATGTACATGCATGAATACCTTCATACACTGAAAAGATATGTATATGGAACTTTTTCTATTCATAGTAAACTTTCAATATAAAAATTAGACACAAATGATTTAATATTTTCCCACTCGCTCAAAGGAATTTATTGTGTTGATAGTTGCAAAGGCACTGATGATATAAGCTAACAGTAATGGTTGAGGACTCTGAGTTAGAAAGAACCATTGATGAGTTCACACAAACAGCCAATCAAATAACTTCAACTATCTAATTATTTTACCTATAAGGGAACTGACTTATCAAAGGTCACTTGCAATAACTTATTCTTCATTGTCTTTTCTGATTGTCACAAATCCACTCGCATTTTGGGATCTTTGCTCACCTTCTTTTCTTTGCTTACCCCTTAATCTGACAACAGGATGTGGTAGATAGAGGACTTTTGGTGTTCGCTCCAGGAGACATCTTCATGTACTACATTTGCTTTATATAGAAACAGGATAAATAGTAGGAAGAAATAACATATTGTACCTCTGGCTTCCTACCTTTCTCTAAAGCTACCTCATGGCTCAAATTTCCATCCAACACTAGGGGTACATATTGAATTCCAGTCATGTCACAGAAGAATTAAAATATCTTTGCTGTGCTGCACACTTCTTGGTGTAATTCTAGCTTACATCTCATTAGTAACACATCAACCTGTAAAAACCTTGTTGATAGCCACCAACTTGTAGTTTCCAGTGATCATTCCATAAACAGATTGGAAGTTGTATAGTGGTTGGGGGTCCCAGAAATTCTCTCAAAATGATGGTTATTAGGACTGGCCACTTGGAGTCAAAGATACAGAAAATAACTTGATGGAAGTGAGTTCGTAAACATCCTAGCTAGTGTTCCAAGACTGACCTACTAATGAACACTCTGATTGTGGACAGTTTTGTAACTTAACCTCCTGGCTTTTCTTTCCTGTAATTTATTTTTATAGTTTCGATGAATGGTAAAATAGTAATTTTATTTCTCTGAAATAAAACCGCGTAAGGAGAATACACGTGGCTTTCAGTAAGCAAGTGGGAAATTTCTTTCACTGTTTAAGTTGTCAGACCAAATATCAGAGATGCAAACTCTTCACCAATTAAGGAAAGCAATACAAGACCCATATGCATAGTGCTAGGGCGCAGTTCTCTTAACTGATGTAATTTGTTTCTCATCCTAAACTTCATTTCTAACGTGTGTTTATCAGGGAATATGCAATGTGTTAATTTATGTCAGCATTGTAGTAAGAGTTAATCACAAGAATTAACATAACATTGTCACTGCATTTTTTTTTTTTTTTGACAGGTAGAGTGGACAGTGAGAGAGAGAGAGAGACAGAAAGGTTGTCCTTTGACGTTGGTTCACCCTCCAATGGCCGCCGCGGCCGGCGTGCTGCGTCCAGTGCATCGCACTGATCCGAAGCCAGGAGCCAGGTGCTTCTCCTGGTCTCCCATGCGGGTGCAGGGCCCAAGGACTTGGGCCACCCTCCACTGCACTCTCGGGCCATAGCAGAGAGCTGGCCTGGAAGGGGAGCAACCAGGACAGAATCCAGCGCCCTGACCGGGACTAGAACCTGGTGTGCCGGCACCGCAAGGTGGAGGATTAGCCTATTGAGCCGCGGCGCCGGCCAGGTTTGTTTTTTTTTTTTTTTTTTTTTTTTTTATAAGAAGAACAAAAGGTATCTTTACTTTCGGGCCCTTAATGTACTTGATAGAAACAAAGAAGAAATGGACTTGCTGCACTAGGATTTGTAGAGTTGTTGGTGGATTTGGCTTTGGTGTGTGCCTCAGCTGGTGGATATCAGGGTTCTGGAATGGAAGGATGAGCACAAACTGGTTTATCTGCAAGCTACTCAAGAAGTCAGCACCTAGGTGGGAGCTACACCCATTTGCTCCCAGTTTGGAAAGCTTCATTCCAAATAATGTGACCATGACTGTGAGGTATTGATATCATCATAACTTGCTGGTCCTGGGCAAAGACGAATTAGAGAACAAGGCAGGGCTTCTAGGAGTTAGTGTCCTGACAAACTCAGAACTTCTTGGCAAGATTTTAAAGCAAATTAACCACACCTTGGCTTTACTGTGTTTCCAATGATGAATGATCTTGCGAATGGAGCTCAGCTTTAGATAAAAGGTTCTACACAAATAAACCCAGAGCAAATATTTGGTAGACTCACAGAACAAAGGGCTCAGAAATTATACCACATACTTATAGCCAACTGATTTTGATTAGTTGTGAAGAATATACATTTCAGCAAAGGTAGCATTTTCAATATATAGTTAAAATACATGAATGCTAAAATATATATAGTATTCAGAATGTGTTTAGTACTCAGAAAACTGCACATCATCACAGTCACCATGTTCCTAAAGTTCTAATTATGAAATGTATGAAGTTTGTATTCCTTAAATAAAAAGTTTTGGGGTGGAGGAGAAATAGACAAAGGAACTAAATAACAGCTCTCAAATGAAGAAATAGAATGTCCACAAATTTAAGAATAAAGTATTTATATGACTAGACTCAAGGAAATATAAATCAATCATATTTTATGATATGAGATATTGCTTCATGTCAGTCAGAATGGCTATTATAAAAAACAAAAAACCTAGAAACTAATCTTAATTGACATGTGGATAATGGGAACTCTTAGTGTAGGGGAATGTAATCATCAAAGCACAGCTGAAAAATAATATGGAAATTTCATTAAGAGACTAGTAATTGAACATGATGTTATCTAAAATCCCACTCTGGGTATATATACAAAAGACAAAAGATTTAGTATCACAGAGATACCTGATCCACCATGTTAATTGGACCATTGTTCACAAAAGCCAAGATATGGAATAAACCAAGATGTCCATTATCAGATGAATAGATAAAGAAATTAAGATCCATGTGCATGCACAAGCACACACGCACAAACATCAACCACATGCTGGAATACTATTCAGCCAGAAAAGGAATGAAATTCTGTCACTTAAGCATAATGCGTGGAACTAGAAGAAACCGTATCAAGCAAAATATGGCATACATAGAAAGATAAATACCAAATGTTTGCCTCGCATAGAGGAACTAAACACACACAGACACACACACACATGCAAACACACACACCTCAGCCTGAAATACAGTAGTTATAGCTAGAGGCTTGTAGCATTTGGGAGAATAGACAGTGATTGAACTAAAAAGTAGGGCATGGTGAATGTGGTTTATTAAGTATGACAAATACATCATAGTAATATCAGATGTTAATAATAGGGGAACGTGGATATAAAGTATATGGGAAGCAATTATAGTACTTCATTCACATTTTTTATTTTGTAAATTTGAAGTTTTTTTTTAAACAAAATAATGTATTTTTAAAAGGTCCATTTAAAGTGATTGTTTAATTAACACATCAAGTCATGATACTTTAAATATTTTCTAGTATTAAGACATTAAGGCTGATACCTAAAGCAAAGGCAACAAACCAAAATTAGACAACTGGAATACACCAAACTGAAAACTCTAAAGGTGGAGGCTAGTGCTACGGTGCAGCTGGTTAAGCTTCTACCCTTGATGCAAACAACCCATATGGGCACTGGTTGAAAACCCAGCAGCTCCACTTCCAATCCAGCTCACTGCTGTTGCATCTGGGAGTGCAGCAGAAGATGGCTGAAGTGTTTGGGCCCTTGTGCCTACATGGAAGAACCTGAAGAAGCTCCTAGATCCTGGGTTCTACCCGACCCAGCCCTGGTTGTTGGAGCTGTTTGAGTGAACTAGCGAATGAAAGATTTTTTTTCTCTCTCTCTCTTTCTCTTTCATCTCTCATTCTCTTTCTGTAACTCAGCCTTTCAAATAAATAAAAAATAAATCTTTTAAAAATGGTTTAACTGCATTTAAGGAAAAAGTCAATAGAAAGTAAAAGCAACCAAACTAAGGGAGAAAATATCTGTACATATTATTGAACTTAAGGGTTAATATTTAGAATATTACAAAAGACTTCTACATAGCAACAAAACAGAAAAAAGCCAGAGAAAATCTATTTTAAATACAGAACTGAATAGCTGTTTACCAAAGATGGCATACAATTGGCCAACGGCAATCATAGGCTGATTTCTTTTGGTTCAGGTAAATGTCCAAGAGTAGGATAGCTGGATCATATGGTAGGTCTATATTCAGATTTATGAGATATCTCCAAACTGTCTGCCACATTGTCTGTACCAGTTTACATTCCCACTTCAGAGCCAGGGTACCTTTTCCCCCACATACTTGCCAGTATTTGTCATTTCTTGTTTTCTGTTTGAGAGCCATTCTAACTGGAGTGAGGAGAAATCTTATTGTGGTTTCGATTTGCATATCCTTGATAGCTACTGATTCTCAGCACTTTCTCAAGTGTCTGTTGGCCATTAGAATTTTCTCTTCTATTTGAAAAATGCCTGTTAAAGCCATTGCCCATTTCTTAACTGGGTTGTTTGTTTTGTTGTTGTTGAGTTTCTTGAGCTCTTTATAGATTTTTGATGTTAACCTTTCATCAGTTGCATTGTTTTTGAATATTTCTCCCATTCTGTCCATTGTCTCTTTACTGTGCTGTGTGTTTCTTTTGCAGTGCAGAAGCTTGTCAACTTAACATAATCCCATTTGTCAATGTTGGCTTTGACTGCCTGTGCTTCAGGGGTCTTATCCAAGAAGTCTTTTCCTATACCAATGTTTTGCAGAATTTCCTAATGTTCTATAGCAATTTGATGTTATCAGTTTTAGATTTAGGTGTTTTACGCATTTTGAGGGGATTTCTGTTTAAGTTATAATTTTTGGGTCTAATTTCATACAGCAGCATGTGAGATCCAGTTTCCCCAGCACCAATTGTTGAAGAGACTGTAATTGATCCAGGGGTTGATTTTATCTCCTTTTTCAAAGATAAATTGGTTGTAGATGGTTGGATTGATTTCTGGAGTCTATTCTGCTCCAATCGTCTTCAAGTCTGTATTTGTATCAGTACAAGGCTGTTTTGATTAGAACTGCCTAGTAGTTTGTCTTGAAATCAGGTATTGTGTTGTCTCCAGCTTTGTTTCTGTTGTGAAAGATTGCTTTAGCTGTTCGGGGTCTCTCGTAATTCCATATGAATTTTACCATCTTTTTTGATAGGCAAAGTATTTCCTAAGTATATTGATTAGGATTGCATTGAATCTGTAAATTGCTTTTGGTGGTATGGACATTTTGATGATGTTGATTATTCCAAACCTTCATCATGGAAGATTTTTCAGTTTCTTATTATCTTCTTCTATTTCTTTCTTTAGTATTTTTTAATTTGCATCATAGAGATCATTGACATCTTGGATAAATTTATCCCATGACACTTAATACTTATTGGATCTATTGTGAATGGGATGGATCTTAAAAATTCTTTCTCAGCAATGGCTGTCTGTGTACACAAAGGCAATTGATTTTTGTATGTTGATTTTTATTCTACCACTTTACCAAACTCTTTTATGACTTTTAATAGTCTCTCAGTGCAGTCTTTTGGATACCCTATATATGGAATCATGTTGATATCAAATAGGGACAGTTTCATTTCCTCCTTTCCAATTTGTATCCCTTGATTTCTTTTTCATGCCTAATGGTTTCTGGTAAAAATTCCAGTACTATATTAAATAGCAATGGTGAGATTTGCATCTTTGTCTGGTTCTGGATCTTACTGGGGATGCCTCCAGCTTCTCCCCATTCAATAGGATGCTAGCCATGGGTTTGTCATAAATTTCTTGATTGTGTTGAGGAATATTCCTTCTATATCCAATTTGCTTAAGGTTTTCAGCATCAAAGTATGTTGTATTTTATCAGATGATTTCTCTGCATCTATTGGAATAATCATGTGGTTTTTGTTCTTCAGTTTGTCAATGTGATGTATCACATTGAACGATCTGTGAAATGTTGAACCATCCCTGAATACAAGGGATAAATCCCACTTTACCAGGGAGAATCATCTTTCTGATGCGTTGTTGAATTTAATTAGCTAACATTTTGTGAGGATATTTTGCACCTATATTCTCAGGGATATTGGTCTATAGTTCTCTTTCTCTGTTTTCTTCTGCAACTTTAAGTGAAAAGATCAGCAGATATCCATTAGGTCCATTTGGTCCATAGTGTCAATTAGTTCTGTTGCTTCTTTATTTTCTGTCTAGTTGATCTGTCGATTAATGAAAGTGTGGTGTTGAATTTTCCTAATGCAGTTCTCTTCAGAGGATATGAAAGCTCTAGCTGGCCTGAATAGAAATCTTCCCTATGCTTCTGATAATATGTAAGTGATATTATAAAATGCATTGCCTCTATTTATTTCCTGAAAAGGAATGTAGAATTGGTATTAGGGTCATTCTCCAAATATCTGTATATAGGCAATGTGGGTATCACCATTGTAGCCCAAATAAAAGTGTGCAAAATATGCAGACTTCATCTTCTCCCAAACTTCCCCAATAATTCTCTGATTGAATGCATCATGACAACCAAGTGATCCTGGGTAGAAAAATTTTGTTTATTACAAAAATTGGAATTATTCACCTCCTTGAAATTTATAAATATGTAAATTTGAGTCCATGTTTTATAAATGATTATTTTTATTGTTAAACTTGTTATTCAAAATAGTGTTGAACTGTTGAGAGTTTGGAGAAAAGGTTATACTGTCCAATAATGTGAATTGGTTTCTATACATGTAAATAGTCTTAATGATCTCCCTCTTTTAGCCACAATTGTATTTTTAAGCAACTAAATCTTTAACAAGGAAGTTTTACCTACTTATTTACACAAATCAGTACTAATTTTATAGTTCCTGAAAGTCTACTCATTTTCTTGGGCAAAGAAATCAGATGAGTGAGTATTACCACAACAAAGTAAAATTTATTTGGTGATGATTTAGGTACATTGCCACTATTGGAATCATAAGGAAAACAAATTCACTAACACTTTTATGGCTTTGGATAATGTCAGCAGTACTCAATGGCCCCTAAGTGTTGGTAATATTCATTTCAAAGTAACTTCAGGAATAGATCAAAACAAGCCTTATTTGAAATAGTACTTTGTTTTGTAAAGTAGCTTTTATTTTCAGTATAACCCTGATAACATAACTAGTCTATTAAGGATACATATCTAACTTATAAGTATAGGAAGTAGAATATATGTGAAACTATTAAAAGTATAAAATTCTGTAACTTGGAACACGCAAAGGAAAATCTTGGCCACTCCATATAGAATTGTCCTTTAGATCCTTGCAACTTAATGTTTTAATTATGTGAAGTCTCTCCCTTTCTTTTAACTGGGTGTTGGTTAAGGATACAAACCTTGCATTTATCTGGAGAAATGTTGAACTAAGAGGGTCAGCAGAAATACTTGGTTATGATTTTATGAAATATGGCGATCTCATTGCAGAGAGGGAAAGCTTAGGGAAAATTAAAGCCAAACAATGCAAATGAGAGAGAACTAATAGCCAACAAAAGATCTCTACTTGCCTTTTGCACTCTGTTATATAATTTCTGCAAAATCATTCTATAAATGAGGTTAATGTTTTATTAGCATAAAGGAAATGAGCCATACAGTAGATATACACTGCAAAAATACAGGGAGAGTTGCAAGCGATGAATAACTCCTACTATCTTTAATGATTTTAATAAGTCATCGTTTTATCACATTGTTTTCTGTAGTTATAAAACATAGGGATGTAAAAACTGTAGAGGAAACCTTGGACATTGACCTCTATTTTATCAATGACATTCTTTCCTTTTCCTAATCTTATATACTATGTTTTATGTGTGTGCTAATAATTATTAGTGAGCTAATAATTAAAACATTAATAAGAAGAATATGATATTGCTAGAAGTAACTTTTACTCCTTGATTTATTTTACAGTGTTAAACACAGGCTATGTCTGTTTCTTTGGCCAAAAAAAGATAGAATAAATTTATATTTTCATTGGGAATTTGATGTAAGACAACATTTGGTATTGTGTTGCATTATCGAAAGATGTAGCTAAGTGGGAAGAATATGTTTGGATTTTATATTATGCATATTCTCTATGAGTTCAAGGCCAAGGGAAGTATTTTGAAAAATTTAAATGATTAAATATATTCATGATAAAGTCATGCTCATGGATCTTGTCAGGATGTTAAACCCAGAAAGAAAACAAACTTATCAACTTTAATGGTAAGTACAAAGAAATTACTCTTTTAGTGTTCTAACAATGTGGCCACTGCATTCAGATTATCAATTTTTCTCATTTTAGTTTTGCTTAACACTCAAATTACTCATATTTTGATGAATATTAACATGGAGGCCTTTTTGGGAACTCCTACTGCAAGATCCTGCATGAGGATTGTGAAGCACGAGATATCTCAGATGACTGGACAACTCTCTTCCTGTTCATCTATGCTGCTTATCAACTCACCCTCAGCTAGATCTATGTCCATGGGGATAAGGCCATGAGAGTAAATTTTTGTCACTTACTGAAAATAAAATAATATTGCCTTTTAGAGATTCTCACCTATCACTGACTCTCATACTTGCGTGGTTTGTTTCATTCTGATTTCTTAGTCCCTCAAACTGATTTGCCTAGATAGTTGGAGACCTGTGATGAGAGATGATAGCAGGTAGTCCGTGGGTGTAGCTGGGAATGAGGTGGGAAGAAGTGTCAGTCTGCAGGGAAGTTAGCAACG
Organism: Oryctolagus cuniculus; assembly: GCF_051225735.1. Classification (NCBI taxonomy): domain Eukaryota; kingdom Metazoa; phylum Chordata; class Mammalia; order Lagomorpha; family Leporidae; genus Oryctolagus; species Oryctolagus cuniculus. The sequence continues at coordinate 78,854,854 of NC_142879.1, read as the reverse complement.
ATTTCTCAGTCATTATTTCTCCTGTGCTTCCAAGAATAAAGAAACTCACTTTGTAGGGCCAGATGGTCAGGCAATACTGCAAAGATGACCAATAGTGTAGGGGATCCCTTGCAGTTTATGGATTACAGCTGCAGACAGGTATTTGGTATCTTTGGGGGAGGGTTAGTCTCAGGGGTTGGGGGGTTAATGGAATTCAGCCAGGAAGAGTGATAAGGTGTCAGGTATTATGTGGGAGATTGAGGAAGAGGAATTTGAGCGTGCTGTCTGGGAATTCTTGGTAAGTCTTTTGATATAATATCTTCAGATAAAAAGTACCTTATATATATTTTTTGAAGAGGCAGATCTGAGGCTTAGGCACTTACTTTATTTGTTCTCTGGAGAAACCTTAAATTCCTGAATATGGAGGGGGATAGAAAATCAATGAATCAACCTAATGATACCATATCTTGGATATCAACTCCATATTTCTCAAATACTGTTTTTAGGAAGTATGATACATATTAATTAATTATATCTGAATGTTTAAAGTGCCTTAACACAAAACAAGCAAACCAAAAACTATACAGCACAAAAAACCCAAACAGCCATTACCTATCAGTGTCATGTAAAATATTACAATACTAAATTATATATAGAATTTTCCAGATTGTCCAAATTTTAAGAAGTTATGTATAATATAGCATAATACTATGAGATTTGTTCACTTATTGGAACATCTTTTACAGGGATGTAGAGTTACTGTGAGTAATTTTTAATAACACAAATATAATCAGAAAGTCATGGAAGAAACACAAACACTTCAAAGAAGTTTCCTCAAAAGTTTAGACAATGCCATGGACTGCTGGGCAAGAAATCAGCATCTAACAGTTGTTCATGAGCTAAATATGCCTTCAGATATTTAAGACTTCAGCTATTTTTGTTCTTTGGAGACTTTTTTCCTAACAAATAGCATCATACTCTTTTCCTTAGGAATCTGAAAGACTAACTTGAGGATCAGATGGCTCAGTGCTGATTTAAACCAAGCTGTTTTGGAAGAACTAACACTAATTCTAAAACTTATGTAAATGGACACACTTTAATTCTAAGCCAGAAAAGGATAGAAGAAAAAAAAAGTGGCAGATGAATTGCACTCATCTATTTAGATGACAAATTTATATACAAACAATCCTCAACAAAGCAGTAGCAAATCAAATTAATAAGAACACATTAAAAAGATTATTCACCCTGATGAATGGATATTTGCTCCTGGGATGCAGAGGTGACTCAACAAATGCAAATCAGTAAGTATAAAAATCATGTAAACAGAATAAAGGCTAAAATTTTATTATCATTTCAAAATTATAAAGTATTTTTAAAGTATAATATCAATTCATAATAAAATTGAACTATTCAACAATATAAGAAGCATACCACAACACAGTAAACACATGACAAGGACACAGTAAAATGTAATAACCAATGGGAAAATCCAGATGTATTTCACTAACATCTGGAACCAGAGAAGGATGTCTACTTTTAGTAGTCATATTCAACACAGTCCTAAATGTTGAGCCTATTAGTATGAAAGAATAAATCTAAAAATTCATAAGGAAACACAAAAGATGACTAATGCGCAAAGCAATCTTAAGTAATGGAAGCCAAGCCAGAGGTATCAGAATGGCAGGTTTTAAGACATTCTGTAGAGCTATTGTAACCCAAACAGCACGGGACTGGCATAAAAATAGACAAATTAGGAAAAAAAAAAAAGCTTCTCTTTGACCAAGATGCAAAAGCACTTCCCAGAGAAAGCACAGTATCATCAACAGATGGTATTGGGAATTTCTACATGAAGAAGTTGGAAACCAGAGGCCTACCTCACATCCTATATAAACAGTAATCCAGAATGCATCAAGTATATAAATGTAGAACCTAAAACTATGATACTTGTAAGGAAAACACATTAAAAATACTATAGGATGTTGTAATAGGCAAAACATTTTTTTGAAATTCTCAAAACCACAGGCAACAAAGGCAAAAATCGATACAAGGACTACAAAAACTAAAAAACTCACAAACAATGAAATATTTATTAGTTGCTGAAATCTTATCTGAAGTTGTACCTATGAAATTTGCATTCATTAAATAAAAGCTTTTAAAAAAGGAAAAAAGAGAAATAATTACAACCTGTACATCAATGAAGTATTAATATGGAAAATATATAAATTCAGAAAATTCAACAACTACACAAGAAACAATCAAGTTAAGAAATAGGCAAATGATCTAAAAAGACATTTTCCTTATTTTTTTAGAGTTCTCTTTTCCCCAAAACCTCATCAGCATTTGTTGCTTTCAGATTTGGGGATGATAATCATTCTAACTGGAGTGAGGTGATACCTCATTGTGATTTTTAATTGTCTTTCCTGAAGGCTAATGATCCTGAGCATTTTTTCATGTGTTTGTTGTCGATTTCTGCTCCCATTTTGAAAAAGGCCTATTAACATCCTTTGAACACTTCTTACTTGGATTGTTTATTTTATTGTTTTCTGAATTTCTTGTGTACCTCTTATATTTTATATATTAAGCCTTTCTTAGATATATAGTTTGCAAATATTTTCTCCCGTTTGGCTCTTCTTAAAGATTTATTTTATTTATTTGAAAGACAGAGTTACAGAGAGAGGCAGAGAGAGAGAGAGAGAGGTCTTCCATCCGCTGCTTCACCCCCCAGAGGGCCACGATGGCCATAGCGGCACCAATCCAACACCAGGAGCCCAGAACTTCTTCTGCGCTGATCTGAAGCCAGGAGCCAGGAGTCTCTTCCGAGTCTCCCATGTGGGTGCAGGGGCCCAAGGATTTGGGCCATCTGCTTACTGCTCTCCCAGGCCATAGCAGAGAGCTAGATCAGAAGAGGAGCAGCTGGGACTAGAACCGGTGCCCATATGGGATGCCGGTGCTTTAGGCCAGGGCTTTAACCCACTGTGCCACAGCGTTCCCCCCCCACCCCATTTTGTTTATTTTCTCTTCACTTTCCTTATTGTTTCCTTTGCTGTGTAGATGATTCTTAGCTTGTTTAATCCCGTTAGTCTGTTGTTATTTTTATTGCATGTGCTTTTGATGTCCTCCCCAAGAAATCTTTCCCTTGGTCAATGTCCTGCAGTGTTCCTCAAGTAACTTGATGGTTTCAGGTCTTGAAGTTTATGTCTTTGAATCAATGTGGATTGATTTAAAAAATTTATTTACTTACTTGAAAGGTAGAGTTGCCAATGGAGGGAGAGATCGTCCATCTGCTGGTTCAGTCCCCAAAGGCCACAACAGTCAGGCTTCAGTCAGGCAAAGCTAGGAGCTTGGAACTCTGTTCAAGTCTCTCACTTGGCTACAGAGTAAGAAGGACTTGGGCCATCTTCCTCTGCTTTCGCAGGAGAATTAGCAGGGAGCCGGATCTTACATGGAACTTGATGCCAAGGTGGGTTGCCAGCATTGCAGGGAGAGGCTTAACCCATTGAGCCACACTGCAGGCCCCATGAGTTGATTGTCATATAAAGTAAAAAGTAGGGGTCTTGTTTCAAATTTTGGCACATGGAAATGGAGTTTTCCAGACACCATTTGTTGAACAGACAGTACTTTCCACATGGGATGATTTTAGCTCACTTGTCAAAGATTAGCTGGTTGTGGAAACATGGGTTAATTTCTGCTTTTTTTTTTTTTTTTCCCATCAGTCTACAAGCCTATTTTTATGTCAGCACCAGGAAGTTTTCATTAATATAGTACTGTTGTATGCCTTGAAATCTGGTGTTCTGATGCCTCTGACTTTAGTTGCATTATTTAATATTGCTTTGGCTATTCAGGGTCTATTGTGTTCCCTCAAGAAATCTATGATTGCTTGTTCATTTCTGTGATGAATGTCCTTGGCATTTTTGCTGAGATTGAAATGAATCTGTAAATTATTTTGGACACATTGATGATATATCCATTCTTCCAAATCCTGAACATGAAATTGTTTTTTCCATTTTTTGTGTCTTCTATTTTTATTAATGTTATGAGTTTTCATTCTAGAAATACTTCACATCCTTCATTAAATCTATCCCAATGTATTTAACATTTGTGTAATTATTTGAATCGGACTTATGTTTTACCTTCTTGCTCAGCCAGAATATTGTTTTTAGATAAGAATGCTATTGAATTCTGTGTGCTGCTTTTTTTATTCTGAGACTTTGCTGAATGCTGTTATGTTTTCTGTTAGTCTCTTAGTCAAAACTTTTGGTTCTCCAATATAAAGACTCATGTCATGTAGAAACAGGCATAATTTCATTTCATCCTTTTAAATTTGTATCCCTTTGTTTTCTTTTCTTGCCCTTACTGCTCTAGCTAAAAATTCCAGAACAATACTGAATGGTAGCAGGCATCTTCGTCTTATCCTAGATCTTAGCGGACGTGCTTTCAGCTTTTCTCCATTTAATATTTTATAGCTGTGGGTTTTTGATATATTGTCTTTATTGTGCTGAAGGATTTTTCTTCAATTGCAAATTCAGTAAAGGATTTTTTTAATTCGTGAGAGGTGTTGTATTTTATCATATGCTCTCTTGACATCTATTGAGCTAATCATCTTCATTTTGTTGACATGATATATCACATTACAGATGAATGCATGTTGAACCATCCCTGCAGCCCTGGGATAAATCCCAGTTAGTAAAGATGGATGATCTTTTGAATGTGTTGTTGGATTTAATTTTCTAGTAATTTTTGAGGATTTCTACACACTAATAAGGAGTCTTGGTTTATAGTTCTTGTTTCTGTGGTTGTTGTATTTTTATGTGATTTTGGAAGTAAGGTAATGCTGTCCTCATAGAATGAGTTTGGAAGGGATCCCTCCCTTTAAATTATTTTGAATAGTTTGAGAGGAATTGGTATTAGTTCTTCTTTAAAAGTTTCGTAGAATTCAGCAGTGAAGCCATACAGTCCTGAGTGATTTTGTTGTTGTTGGGATGTTCTTTATTACTGATTCGATCTCAGCCTTGGTTATTCATCTATTCAAGTATTCTGTGTTCCCATGGAACAATTTGGGTAAATTACATGTGTTTGAAATCTATTTAGTTCTTCTAAATTTTATAATTCATTTCACATAGTTGTTCACAATAATTCCTAATGGCTCTTGGTATTTCTGTGGTATCATCTTTAATATTTTCCATTGCATCAATGAGTTTATGTTTAGGCCTTTCCACTTTTCAGAGATAGTTTCTAGGTTTTGCTTTATTTGTATAACTTTTTAAATTTATATGTATAGAGAAAACAGATTTCATAGATATGATTCCACAAATTCAATGATACTTTCCTCTCTCCCTGTGCCCCTCCCTCTCACCTTCTTATTTTTTTTTTAACTTTTATTTAATAAATATAAATTTCCAAAGTACAGTTTATGGATTACAATTGCTTCCCCCCCACACAAACCTCTCACCTTCTTTATTTCTTTCCTTTTCTTTCTCTTAATTTTTGTTATGGAATATTTTCAATTTACTTCATAATCACAGGCTCAACACTACTCTAAAGAAATAGCTCCACCAGTAAAAGGTAGAGAGATCACTGTTCCCAGTGCTCAGTACTACTCCCCACTATGCTGGCAGGGTTGCAGTACCTTCTTACTTATTTTTTTTCCCCTCCACCTCAAGATGGCATTTCTGGCTAGGAAAATGGTGACTTAGGCTCTGAGACTGCCAACCCTTGAGGCTCAGTGGCACTTCTGCCTTCTCTCTCCTTTGGTTTAGTGAGTTCCCACATTGTTCAATTACTACAATACTGGCTCCGTAACTTTCCTCTTATAAAAGTGGGTTGATGTGTGAATAGCTCTACAAATTGTTGTCTCTGGGATACAATCACTGGAGCCATGATCTTTCAACCACTTCCTCAGCTTTAACATCTGATCTTTCATTGAGGGTCAGTGTTTGAAAAGTTGCTCAATAATCACTTTTTAAAGTTCAGTCTGTGTGTGTTTATGTGTGGGGTGTAATAGAGGGTCATATTTGAAAGGATGTAATCATGACAAAAATAAAATATAGTAAGTAAATAGATTTTGAAGGTTTGAAGTCTAATAAATTCAAAACATTTGAATATGACATTTTATAATACATTACAATAATAAGAGTTCCTAAAGAGAAAATGTTTATGAATTTAGTAGTTTTATTTAATCATTGACAAAATTGCCATTCTTGTCAAATGGTGGATTAGTAGTCAGATTCTTTGTAAATTGGAATATATGTAATATTTCTTTAAGTTGACTCCTCCCACTATCATAGAGCTTGGCAAGAGGAGCCAAAGGCGATGGATCTCAAACATCAGTGTGTGGCACTAAATGATGGTCACTTCTTTCCTGTACTTGGATTTGGCACCTACGCACCTCCAGAGGTAAGCTGAGTTGCTGTGTGATTGACGGACAAAAGAAGACCTGTGTTGTGAAGTTACCCAGGCTGTGTTGACTCAGCAGATTTCACTTTGTTTTTCATTTCAAGAGGCTGGAACTAGTGTATAGAGAAGACTGAAGTTGTTCACAGTTTGTTCTGCCTGATGTTTCCTGTGGAGCCTTGTTCATAATCCTGGAAACAGATTTTGATTGCTGTTTCAGTCTATTTTTCACTGAGAAATAAAATAGTAAAGAGAAAAAAAAATCAATGCTCAATGAGGTTGCTTGTTAGGGCGTCTGCTGGGTACTTGTTTGCAGCTGGAGTAGTTTCTCCACTTTGCTCTATAATGCAAGAAATGTTTCTTCCTTCCAATATGCAATGATTCAGAGATTTCTTTTGTTGTGACTAGGAAAGAAACGCATAGAACACGATGAGAATATAGTGCTGTTCTACTGTTGGTTGACTTTCTGTACCAAGCAATATTTACTGGACATGGCCAAAGTAGATTTTCTCATATATTACCGTTACCCTCACTTTTGAGAAACTTAGAAAACAGAATATCCTGTTAAGAGAAAATGGGAACCTAACAAGAGCAACACTGAATTTTTTATTCTTGTTGACAAAAGTTGGAGTTAAAGGAAAATGGTGTAAGATCCTATCAAATAAAAGTGAGCACTACGGAGGGAGCTTTGCATAATGATATTGTCCTCATTACATAACTGTATGATATGGGACAGTTTACCTCAAATTTGAATTTTATTCTCTTGTATAACTTAAGGAAATCACAGAGGAGTATTCCGAAGACATGTGCCGGGACTTTGTTACTTTTCGGATTGATGTGGCATGAAGGAAAAGTATACCAGATAAAGGTTCAGCCCTGAGTTCACTCACGCCTAGGTGCAGTAGAGGCATGCTACCAGACGAGGACAGTAGAATCTAGGATTTGGTTCCTTAGTTCATTGATGGAAACCAGCCTTTCAAATTCTCAAATAAATATAAAGTGTTCCATTGATGTATGTATCTTTTAACAAATACTTTCAATTTCTTATCCAATTTTGAAAAGCCAATAATTTAAGATTTTGTTTTATGTATAGTTTGTCAAAAAGAATTGGCCTTTTTTTAATGGGTGACAGTAATGTTAATTATCCCTAACGTAATACAGTTAATTTCTCATGTGAAAATACATACTCCCTGAGTATAAACTTTAGGTGGGATGGCAGTGGGCAGAAAAACTGGCTCTGTAAAAAAGATTAATATGCTATCCTGCTGTCCATTGAACTCTGTATCTACAATCTTAGCCATGAGGGAACTGACATTTTTCTGTGTTCTTAACTTTTAGGATGTTGGCAGTAGCTAAACTGCATGTTCAGACAACTGAGGGTCTGAGTCACTGCATTTCATTAAGGGACTGGAACATATGTGAGGCCTAGGAGAAGGGATGTATGTAACCAAATTCAAATGAAAACCTTAGCATGGAGACTCTAAATAATCACCTTTCATTACAGATATGCTTTCAAATGTTTTGTCATTCAGCTCTGACAGAATTGAGTGTGTCCTGTTTATTTCATTGGGAGAGGACTCAAGAAAGCTGGCACTGCATTTCTTCCATGTTTTATTTCATTCGGTTTTCACCTGTGTTAACTTTCCTTTATGAACTCATGATATAAATAACAGCCATGATAGTAACTTTTGCTGTGTCCTTTGAATCCTCCCATAAAATATTAAAACTGGCATAGTTCCTGAGAAATTTTGCCAGCAGTGATTAACATAGTTGCCTGGTGTGGGGAGGTTCCTCAGCTGTTTATTTTTTGCTGATAACTAAGGGAGATCCAGGCAAATTGTAATGTATTGATCCACTAAAAATGCAGATTTATTTAAGACATGAGAAAAAAATTGATTATTGTGAAGATCACCGATGATGCCTGTACTAATTCTAATCATTTGGTCTGTAGATAATACTTTTGACTGCTTCTCTAGGTTCCTAAGAGTAAGGCTGGGAGGCCACCAAAATAGCTATAGATGCTGGATATCGCCATATTGATGCAGCTTACCTGTACCAAAATGAAGTGGAAGTAGGTTTGGCCATCAGAAGCAAGATTGCAGACGGTACTGTGAAGAGAGAAGACATATTCTACACTTCAAAGGTATAGCGTGCTTGATGTGTTGGGGTGTAAATTAATGAAAAGTGATGTGTGCGAAGGATAATTACATTATTTTGCCAGTGATTGTTCATGATTTGTCCTTATTGGCACACTTTAACCATGCATTTTATTTTTATTAGTTTTCACATTTATTCCCTTTCTTTCTTTTTTTAAATGAATTGGTCCTTTATGCATTTTTTTATTTATTATACAGGCAGAGTTACAGTGTGAGAGAGAGACAGAGAGAAAGGTCTTCCCTCCATTGGTTCACTCCCCAAATGGCCGACACAGCCAGCGCTGCACTGATCCGAATCCAGGAGCCAGGTGCCTCCTACTGGTCTCCCATGCGGGTACAGGGGCCCCAGCACTTGGGCCATCCTCCACTGCCCTCCTGGGCCACAGCAGAGAGCTGGACTGGAAGAGGAGCAACCAAGACCAGAACCTGGCGCCTACATAGGATGCTGGCACTGCACACGGAGGACCAGCCATGTGAGCCACGGCACCGGCCCTCACATTTATTTTCTTTAATATTTAAAAGCTTTGATATTTAGCCTTATTCACCTTCATATGTAGATAGATATATATACACATATATACTATTTTTTCTTAAAATCAGGGGAAAATTATCACAAATTGTGAAATTCATGACAATGATCATAGAGTAATGAAATAAGGATGTACTGTCCTATGGGTGGGAGGGAAGACAATGTTTTTCAAAGAATTTTAGGGCATTCACACAATTTTTATAATTGCTCCGTATATATTAACTTCCACAAATAAGAGAAAATGTGATATTTTTCTTTTTGTGTCTGGCTAATTGCACTTAACAAAATGATCTTCTGTTTCATCAGTCTTATTGCTGATGTCAGGATTCCATTCTTTTTTTATGGTTAAGTTATATTTCATCATTTATATACACCCATTTCTTTCCTCTGGTCATAAATTTATAGATATCTTATCTTTGTTGTTGTGAATTGGATGCTATAAACATGGGAGTGTGGATATCTCTTTCATATACCTTTATTTTAATGAATACCCAGAAGTGAGATAACTGGGTCATATGTGGATCCATTTTTATTTTTTTGAGAAATTTCCACACTCATTTCCATTATGGTTGTATTAATTTCATTGTCACAAACAGTGTATTAGAGTACCATTTTAGTACAACCTCACCATCATTTGTTATTATTATTATTATTATTATTTTGAAAATAGCCAGACTCTTAGTGCAGTCTTTTGGTTCTCCTATGTATAAACTCATATGATCTGCAAAAAGGGAAAATGTGCCTTTTTCTGTTCCAGCTTACATCCCCTGTGTTTCTTTTTTGTGCATAATGGCTTTGGCTAAATCTTCTAGAACTTTATAGCATATAAGTGGTGAGAGTGGACATTCTTATTTGGTTCCCGATCTTAGTAAATGCCTTCAGGTTTTCCCCATTCAGTATGATCTTGACTTTGGGATTGCCATACATTGCCTTTATTATTTTTTTTTCTGAGAGATGCTCCTTCTATATCACCATGTTTAAAGGATTTTTCTCCTGAACTGATGTTGCATTTTATCAAATGCTTTCTCTGCATCTTTTGAGATAGTCATATGCTTTGTTTCCTTCATTTTGTTGACATACTGTGTTCTGTTTATCGATTTGAGTATATTGATCCATCCCCACATACAATATACTCCAATTGGTCGGAGTAGCTCATCTTTTTTTATGTATTGTTGGATTCAATTTGCTGCTATTTTTTAGAATATTTCTACATCTCAGCTCATGAGGAATATAGATCTAAGTTTTTTCGTCATTGTTTTTCTCTGGTTTTGGAATTAAGGTAATGTTGGCCTTATCCAATGAATTTAGAAGGGTTACCTTACCTTCATTATTATGAATAGTTTGAGAACAATTGTTAGTAGTTCTTGTTAAAAGTTTCGTAGAATTCAGGAGTGAAGTCATTGGGTTCTGGATTTTTCTTTTTTGGGAAACTTGTTAATTGATGTCTTGGACATCAATTTTGGTCAATTTTATGTCCAGAAATATGTCCATTTCTTCTAGATTTTCCAATTTCTTGCATATAGTTGCTCAGAATTATTCTTAATGATTCTTTGTATTTCTGAGGTATCACATGTAATATCTTCTGTTTCTTCTCTAATTTTATTGATTTGTGTTTCTTCCTTTTTTGGTTAGAATCAATAATGGTATATCAATTTTTAAATTTTTTTCCAGAAAAACTGCTCTTCATTTCATTGATCATCTTAATTGTTTTTAACTTCTATATTATCTCTTCTCTAATTTTTGATATTTCTTTTTTCTACTAATTTTGGTTTTGTTTTTCCAGATCCATTAGGTACATTATTAGATTATTTGTTGGAGACATTTCCATTTTTTTAATGTAGGCACTTAATTTTGTAAACATTCTTCTTAATATTGCTTTAGCTGTATGCCATAGGTTTTGATATGTTGTGCTTTCATTTTTCATTTTCAGTAGTATCAAGGAAGATTTTAATGTCCTTTTTGACTGCTATAACCCAGTGTTCCTTAGGAGCTTGTTGTTCAATCTCCACCTGTTTGCATAATTTCCAAAGTGTCTTTCTTTGTTAATTTCCAACTTTATTTCTTGCTGTCATTAATGATACATGATGGAGGGTCCAGGTTGTGGTGAAGCTGGTGTGGGTGCCAGTTCATGTCCAGCTTGCTTCAGTTCTGATCCAGCTCCTTGTTATTGGCCTGGAAAAGCACTAGATGATGGCCCATGTACTTGGGCCCCTGCCACATATGTAGGAGACAAAGATAAAGCTCCTGCTTTAACCTGGCCCAGTCCTAACTGTTATGACTGTTTTGGTGTTAACAAGAGGTTGGAAGATTGATCTTTGTATTTAAATCTGATCTTCAAATATAAAATATATCTTAAAAACAAAGATACATAATGCACATCTAATCTGACACTCAAACTAGTTGTACATCAACTGATGATTTGAAAAAGGGAATGTGGCATATGTAATACAATGGGATATTAACCTTAAAAAAATGAAATCCTCACATTTGCAATAAAATGAATGGAAGTGGAAATTATTATGATAAGTGAGTTAGCCAAGTCTCAGAAAGGCAAATATCACAGGCTTTCACTTATTTTGGAAGTTAGTATGGAGTATAAAAATTATATGGCTGTCATCATTTGCTAGTTATAAATAGTGCTTCATTGAATCATAACATATACAAGACAATGCACCTTTCTTTCATGATGTTATTATTATAATCACAAATCTCTCATGTTGTGGTACTGATATCTTTGTTTTCAAGAAAATTAGAGTTAAATATGAAAATTCAAAATAAAATATACAAGATATGATTGCATTTTTTTAAAAAGACCTTTTTTATACCCTACAATATTATCATCTATCATAGAGAATGTTCCATGCACTGTGGAAAATAATATCTTTCTGCAGCTGTAGGATGGAATGTTCTGTGGATTTCTAATAGGCTCATCTGGTATACAGTTCAGAATAGCTCTGTTTTTTGTTGATGTATAATCCATTTGAGCTGTCCAGTGATGTATGTTGTGTGTTAATGATCCTGAATACTATTGTTCTGAATCTTTTGTATTTCTTTAGATGCATAAAACTGGATGTCCTAACTTTAGGTGCATATACATCGCCAATACTCATATCTTCTTGATGAATAGATCACTTGATCATTCCACAATGGCCTTCTTTGTCTCTTTTAGCAGTTTTTCCCTTACAGTCTATTTTGTCCGATGTAAGTATAGATACTCCTGCTTTATTTGATTTTTCCAACTTTATCTTTTTCTATCCTTTCTCTTTCAGTCGTGGTGTCGTTAGTGGTGAAGTGTGTTTCTTGCATGCAGCATAAAGTTCAGTATTGCTTTCTTATTCATTCAGTTAGTCTGTATGTTTTAATGGGGAATTTTGTTATCCATTTACTTTCAAGATTATTATTGATAAATAATTACTTGATCTTGCCTTTTTTCCATAAAAATTCAATTTGTTTTGAATATCCTTTGTACTTTCACTAGTAGTTTTTCAAACTTCACATTGTGTTATGCTGCTGATTGTCTGTCTCTGCTTTATATGTGGTGCAGTCTTAATTATCAATCATAATGCTGGGTGGGTAGTTGTAAATCTTTTTAACCATTTCTTGTCTTGGAAGGTCATTATTTCACCTTTATTTATGAATGAGCTTCTCATGGTAAAGTATTGTGGATTGGCTACTTTTCTCTTTCAGAACGTGGACTGTATCTCTCCATTTTATACTGTCCTGTGGAGTTTATGTTGAGAAACCTGTCAGCTTCATGGAATGTATTTTAAAAGCAATTAAAAAAGAGGCTGTTCTCTTACAAATTTTAGGATCTTCTTTTTTCAAAGTTTGACTAAAATGTGCCATGGTGAGACTCTTTTCTGGTCATGCCTATTTGGGATTCTATGAACTTCTTATATTTGGGTGTGTATATCTTTCTATAAGTGGGGAAGTTTCTGGCTTTTATTTCATTGACTAGATGCTCTTGACCATTCATTTTTGTGTTATTCCACATTTTTCTAAAATTCATGTTCTGAGTAGCTTAATGATATTCCAGAGGTCTCAGACATTATTTTCATTGTTTTAATTATTTTCTTTACCTGGCTTGGTATGTGTTGTTTGAAAAGACCTGTCTTCTAGGTCATTTGTTCTTTCCTCTCTCTTATCTGTTGTTAAGATTTTTTCATTTAGTTTTTAAATTTATTTTATTGAGTTCTTCATTTCTAATATTTCTGTTTGATTCATTTCCAATACCTCTAGCTCTTTACCTTGTCAATTCTGTTCAATATGATCTATACAATGGTTATTATCATTACTTAATAAAGTATGTATCTCTGGTATAATCACTCTAGATTATTATATTTATGAGTAATATCCAAAATGTGATGGAGGTTTTACAGATAGGTCGGGACAAATAAAATCCAAAAAGAAGGGATCTTGTCCTTCAGTGTTCATTACTTTTGAACTAGTAAAAAAAAGTCTTAATACTAAATGAAGGAAACCAAGTAATTTGACTTAGATATTCATTGTGCACAACTTCCACTGTTTAATCCCTGCAGCTTTGGTCAATAAAGTTAGCAGTCAATCATGAAACCTCAGTGGGAAGATGGATTTGTTCCAGATTAATTCCTTGGAGGATCACCAGATGCATTCATTGCTGAAAGTGATGTGGAAGGAACCCTATATGGGAAAGAACTCCATGAAGACATCTAATTGGTAGTAAATAAAGACAGGTTGAATGTTAAATAGGTGGTAAAGGTTTGTTTGGTGTTTAGCTACCTGAATTCTTCCTTTTTGTATCTTTTCTTTCAGGTGTTTTGAACAGAGACCTAATAAAGGGAAAAAAAAAAAAACTGAAAACTATGAATATAATCTGGGGAAGAGGGAGGAAGTTAGCCATTTATGTTGATAGTGTTGTGGTCCATAACAACATTCAGAAAATTTTAGTAGAACTTAAGCTTATCTATCCCTGAGCCCATTTTAGTCCTGCATCTCCTCTCTTTTTTTGCCACCAGGTCAGCTGTTTAACCACATCTAGTCTGTGCCTGGTTCTATGTTTTAATTAGCATCTAACAACCTACGATCACAGAGTAAAGACCTTTAACTGGAAATATGGTTTATAATTCAGATAATGACGCAGCACTCTGATTTTCAAGTAACAATATTATGAAATTAATATGACTTTCAATATTATTTTTACTCTAAAATTATTTATTTTAAGTTTCAAACATTCAAGATATTTGATAATGCAGATTCCATATTTTCCAACCCAAATGTAAATTGGTGGCATTTTTATGTGTCTAATGTTAATAGGTACTTTGTAATATGTCATAATACCTATGTGCAGTATTTTGCTGATCCTTTTGATACTATGGGGTAATAATTATTATTCATCTACATAGACCTCAGGAATAATTCCTATGATGAATATACGATGCCATATAATTATAGTTTCATAATAGGGTTAAAAATTGGTTAAAATTTTTTCTTTACATCATTTAACATTGGTCCATATAATAACTTTTCATTGTTTTTTCAAATATCTTTGAAAGTGCAACAAAATTATAATTCACAAATAGAAATGTGTCATATTTCAAAAGCTGGGTTTTTTTCCTAGAATGGTTGGCACTCTTTTCTTCCTGTGTTATCTAAACAGATTTTATCAGATATTCTGTTTTTCTCAGATTGTTGTCTTATAATAATGGATCACCTGTTTCCTTAACTTTCTATAAATAAGATATGTTTGAGTGCTTTTTTATATTGATTACATATTTTTCAGAAAATATTTCATTGCAATTAACAATAATCAAGGGATAATAATCAACAGAGATGAGTAGTAGATGTATGAGTAGTAGTAGTATGATTAGTAGATGACTAGTCATGAATGATTTTTGTCTTAACTGGTGATTACACTCGTGTTTGTAAATAATTATTTGCATTTTACCTACATTTTTTGCTTTTCTTACTTGATATTTGCACCTTAAATCTGCTTAAACTATAATCATTCCTAGAAGACAGAGGTAACTTTAATACCTTCCCTTTAATGAGAAAAAAGTTAATGGAGTAATCACAGTCATTGGGGGCAAATTTTTATATTCCCTCTCTTTCTCTCCCCCCCCCCCTTTTTTTTTTTTTGACAGGCAGAGTGGACAGTGAGAGACAGAGAGAAAGGTCTTTCTTTTTGCCGTTGGTTCACCCTCCAATGGCCGCCGCGGCCGGCGCAGCACGCTGATCCGATGGCAGGAGCCAGGTACTTATCCTGGTCTCCCATGGGGTGCAGGGCCCAAGCACTTGGGCCATCCTCCACTGCACTCCCTGGCCACAGCAGAGAGCTGGCCTGGAAGAGGGGCAACCAGGACAGAATCCGGCGCCCCGACCGGGACTAGAACCCGGTGTGCCAGCGCCGCAAGGCGGAGGATTAGCCTAGTGAGCTGCGGCGCCCACCCTCTCCCCCTTTTTATATATTGATAACTATGGACTCAGAGATTTTTACTATATGTGTCAGAATTATTTTTATTCTTTAGATCCTGAAATCTACCCAAATGTTATCAGTGACATTCCAACAATACTGATTTGTTAGTCCATCAGAGACGCCCTAATGAGACTTTGAAAAATGTTTGCTTTTTGGCATATTCAATGCCAAGGCTCAACAAATGATCCTTATCCCAAAAAAGACGATTGCTTGTCATAGAAACAGTTTTTTAGCCCCCAAGATCTGGGCACGTAAGTGCTTTTCAGCAATGCAATTTTTTTTCACATTTCCACAAAACAAATTATTAAATGTATTGATTTAAAAATTCTTAATTGGGGGCCAGCTTTGTGGTACAGCATGTTAAGCCCCAGCTAGTGACACCTGTATCCCATATTGGAGTGCTGGTGAAATTACTGGCAGTACCATTTCCAATCCAGCTCCCTGCTAGTATGCCTGGAAAAGTACTAGATGCCTAGTACAAAATCCAACTTGGGCCTTTCCCCCATTTAGGAGACCCAGATGGAGTTTTTGGCTCCAGGATTCAGCATGGCTCACTAAATGTTGTGGTCATTTCGGGCAGTGAACCAGCAGTTGAATGATTTCTCTCTCTCTCTCTCTCTCTGTTTCTCACTCTCTCTCCATCTATCACTACCTCTATCTTTCTATATCTCTACCTTTCTAATAAAATAAATAGATAAATATTTAAACATAATAAAAAATTCTTATGTAGTGATATTTCCAGTTTAAATTTCATGTTGCATTATTAAGTTCAACTACATTTACCTTTTTTTTTAAAGAGTCAATGGTGACTCAGGGTTTTTTTGACAGGCAGAGAGGACGGTAAGAGAGAGACAGAGAGAAAGGTCTTCCTTTTCCATTGGTTCACCCTCCAATGGCCGCTGCCGCCGGCGTGCTGCGTCCAGCACCCCACGCTGATCCAAAGCCAGGAGTCAGGTGCTTCTCCTGGTCTTCCATGCGGGTGCAGGGCCCAAGCACTTGGGCCATCCTCCACTGCCTTCCCGGGCCACAGCAGAGAGCTGGACTGGAAGAGGAGCAACCAGGACAGAATCCAGCGCCCCGACTGGGACTAGAAACTGGTGTGCTGGTGCTGCAGGCGAAGATTACCCTAGTGAGCCACGGCGCCAGCCTCAACTACATTTACTTTTAAAATTTTCTTTTTCATTAATATTAACCTTTGATTTAGTCATACGTTTCTATTTGTGTATCACAGGTGGAATGTCATCCCTATCTCAACCAGAGCAAACTGCTGGGATTCTGCAAGTCAAAAGACATTGTTCTGGTTGCCTATAGTGCTCTGGGATCACAAAGAGATCCTAAATGATAAGAGAAAAACAGACATGTTTATCTAAAATATCATTATTGATGAAATATTATTAGTTTTGCAGAGTTAACTATCAACTGGCTCAACGAGAGTGGGGAATTTGCATTTCAAGCAGGGTCTCAGATGATATAGTTTTGGTGGTGCAAGGACCACATTTGAGAAACACTTATCTGGAATGGGTTCCCTGATCTGTTTTTTGAAGCTTCTGATAGTCTGAAAACTTAGCCTCAGGAGTTCAGCATTTCTACCTTTCCTTCCAGGGTGGACCAGAGTGCTCCAGTTCTCTTGGAAGATCAGTCGTTTGTGACTTGGCAAAAAAGCACAAGCGAACTCCAGCCCAGATTGCCATCCGCTACCAGCTGCAGCGTGGGGTTGTGGTCCTGGCCAAGAGTTTCACTGAGAAGCGGATCAAAGAGAACATGCAGGTGATGAGCATGTGGGGCCGTAGGCACCATGGATCCTACACAGTATCTTTCACTGTGTGCTTCTTTGCAAGATGTCAAGACATCTTTAGGCCAAATCTATTTCTCTGGTTTTGATGATGCATTTGAGATTTGTATATATTTCTGACACATCAGGGCTAAGTAGAATTAATGGTAAAACAGAAAGCAGAGAATAGTGTTCCAGCATTACATTGGGAAAACACTCTGCAGTCTATTGCAAAGAGACGTCTTGTCTTCCTTTTCTGAAATTAGGGCATCGGATTAGGTGATTTTTGATTTATAAATTATCATTTTATTTTGCAGTTCTCAAAATTCCTATCATTTAATACACTCATATTTTTAGTAAGATTTTCCTGTCTTGTGAAGCAGATATTCAAGTTTTGTTTAAATCGATCATGTATTTATTTTCAGCTAAGACACTCTTATTTTACCATTAGCTATTGCATTTATAAAACAAATACCTTTTACAGAGAAGATTGTGAATCATTTTTTTTGTCTCACAATATTATGGTTGGTAAATTAACAAGGGCTCACCCTGAATGCATCCAAGTTGTGTTGTATGTTGAGCTCTCTCCTGTACTTGCAAACAAATAATCTCATGCATTTTTCAATGAGGCAGCTGTTTTCCAGGACTTCTTTTTTTAAATGTATTTATTTATTTGAAAGACAGAGTTATAGGGAGGTAGTGTTGTGCAGTTTCAATATATCAAGTAATGCTTTTAGATTGTTGTCACTATTTATTATTTATTCCCTTTTTAATTTCTATTGTTCTTGACACTTTACTTATTATTTCAATGAAATATGAACAAAAAGACAAAATATGCTAACCCAGTGCTTATTGATTGCTGTTTTGTTTGAAATCTTGATACATTGGTAAACATTTCAGGATTTTTTCAGATTGACAGTATAAAAATAATACAAATTTCTACTCTTTAACAGGTTTTCAAATTTCAGTTGTCTTCAGAGGACATGAAAGCTCTAGATGGTCTGAATAGAAATCTTCGATATGCTAATACTGAATTGTAAGTGGTTTTGCTAAAGGCATTGCCTTCGTTTATTTCCTGAAGTGGAATGTAGGATAGGTATTAGCTTCTATTCTCCAACTTGCACTGTGGGGATCCCTCGTGTAAACTAATTAAATGTCTGCAAAATGATGGCTACTGCCTCTTTCCCAATCCTTCTCAATTGATATCAGATTGAAGGTATTTCCAATAAATCTGTGGTCATAGGCAGAAATCTTTTTTAATTAGCATATTGGTTTATTTCATAAGGCATGAATATTTGTCTTCAAAGAATTTACGGACTTATATTTGAATAAATCACAACATGCAATTCACATCCTAATTTTTACAAATCATTGAAATGTGTTTGGTATATTTTCAGTTCAAAATTGTCTGGAATCTTCGAGAATTTCAAAAACCTTAGCTTACAATGTTCATCATGCGAATTGTCTCCTATTTTTGGTAGTAGACTCTGTGACCTCATTCTCTTCCTTTAAATTGTTTATTTAGCAACTTAAATAATTAAAGAAAGTAGTTTCATCTATACTTTTAAAGGAAATAAGTACTATTTTCAGAGGTCTTGAAAGTTTATTTATTAACATGTTTTCTTGGGAAAGAAAAGAGATGAATGAGTGTTACCATAATGAAGTAAAATTTATTTGGTGGTGAATTTCAATACACCACCATTAACGATGGAATCATAAGAAAAAGTAACCCAATGGCACTCCAATGGCTTTGGGTATTGCTGTGACAAATACTCAAGATTACTTCAGGAATGGATGAAAACAAACTTTATTTGAGACAGCACTTTGTTTTCAGAATACTCTTGGTGACACTCCTGGTCTATAAAGTGGACATATTTTCCTAATAATAAGTATAGACAGTAATATGTATCTAATACATATGTGATATTATTTTTAAAGATTTATGTATTTATTTGAAAGAGTTGCACAGAGAGAAGGAGAGGCAGAGAGAGAGGTCTTCCACATATGTGATATTATTTAAAAAAAAGTACAAAAAAATCAACTTGAGACTTCCATAGGCAGAAATACTTATCCCTCCATATGGAATTGTCTCTGATATACTTGCAAATTAATGTTTTAGTAGTTTGAAATCTCTCCCTGTCTTTTCATTGTGTTTGATAAGGATTCAAACACTACATTTATCTTGAGGGAGTTTGGGACAATAGAAACACTTGGTTATGATTTTTCTGAAGTATGGTGATCTTGATGCAGAAAATTAAGTCTTAAAGCTAGATTAAAATCCAAAGAATGAGAATGGATTCAAAGCACATGAGGGGAAAGAATTTACAACAAAAAATAGATTTTTTTTTTTTGGACAGGCAGAGTTAGTGAGAGAGAGAGACAGAGAGAAAGGTCTTCCTTCTGTTGGTTCACCCCTCAAATGGCTGCCATGGCCAGTGTGCTGCACTGATCTGAAGCCAGGAGTCAGGTGCTTCCTCCTGGTCTCCCATGTGGGTGCAGGGCCCAAGCATTTGGCCATCCTCCACTGCCTTCCCGGGCCACAGCAGAGAGCTGGACTGGAAGAGGAATAACCGGCAAACCAGCACAGAACTGGTGCCCCAACCGGGACTAGAACCCAGAGTGCTGGCACCGCAGGCAGAGGATTAGCCTAGTGAACCACGGCACCGGCAAAAACAATAGATCTTTACTAACATTTTGTGCTCTAAGGTTATAGAATCTAAGCAAAAATACACTATAAATCAGGATAACATGTCCTCCTGTTGCTTATGCGATTTTTAATTTATGGTAGAAATAATTGTGAAAATGTATG
Organism: Oryctolagus cuniculus; assembly: GCF_051225735.1. Lineage (NCBI taxonomy): Eukaryota > Metazoa > Chordata > Mammalia > Lagomorpha > Leporidae > Oryctolagus > Oryctolagus cuniculus. The sequence goes on along the minus strand of NC_142879.1, from coordinate 78,834,769 downwards.
AAAGAGATCATTGGAATGCAAAACTATATATACTCAAATAGTAGATATGTTACAATTGTTAATATTCTATTACAGAGAAAATGAAGTATACATTGGAGAAGTAATGCAAGGATACAGAGTGTTAAATAATTTATAAGTCTTACTGTATTTTAATAAACACTGATTTATTTCTCTGCATTTTCTGTAGTTCAGAGACATGCAAATATGCATATTATATAAAAGCCTTTAGGCATTAAGTCTGTCTTATCAATGATATTTTTTTCATTTCATAATTGAATATACTCTACTATGCATTATGGTCAATGAGTAAATAATTAAAGAGTTAATAAAAATATTTTCAAGTTGCTAGGAGTAAGCTATATCCCCTGAAATATATGTTAGTATTTAATGGCGTATGGCTGTGTCCTTATTCAAAAGCAGACAAAATATGTTTCTGTTTTCTTTGAGAAACTTATAAAAGACAACACTGGGTATCACCTTGTATTTTTGAAAGACGCAGTTAAGCCAAAGGAATATGTTTGAATTTCTTATTTTGCATGTTCTGTATGTTAAGCTCCACATAAAGGTATATAATTTGAAAAAAACATTGGGTATGGCCGGCACCGCGGCTCACTAGGCTAATCCTCTGCCTGTGTCGCTGGTATCCTGGGTTCTAGTCCCAATTGGGGCGCTGGTTCTGTCCCGGTTGCTCCTCTTCCAGTCCAGCTCTCTGCTGTGGCCCGGGAAGGCAGTGGAGGATGGCCCAAGTGCTTGGGCATCTTGCTTTCTTGCTTCTTTTCTTTTTAATTTGCATCCACTTTAATTTGAAAAGAAACATTAACAGCATGGGATAAAATGACGCCATTCCCAGATCAGAACTGGGCATCGAGACTGGAGAGATGAAAATATTCTATCCCGTGGTTCACTCTCCACATGGTTGCCATCTTTGGTCAAGGATGGAGCCAGGAGCCAGGAGCTTCTTTTGGGTCTCCCACATGGGTAACACAGGCCCAGGCACTTGGACCTTCGACTGCTGCTTTTCACAGGCCAAATGTCAGGGTTGCTGGATCAGAAGTGGAGAAGCTGGGACAGGAATTGGTGCCCATATGGGGTGCCAGCATTGTGGCTTTACCCACTATGCCACAGTGCTGGCCTGTGTAACATTCTTAACCAGTGATTTGACAAAAGTATAAAACAAAGTTTTACAAAATATATTTACAGCATTTCTTTCTTTTTTATTATTGTTTTCTGGGTTTTTTTCCTTTTTTAAAAAAATAAAGCTTATTTCTTACATATAAGGGTGAACCTCGTGCTGTTTTTTCCTTCTGTACCTGGCTTATTTCACTCAACATTATGTTCTCTGGTTGCATCCCTCTTGATGCACATGGTAGAATTTCATACTTTTTACTGCTGAATAACATTCTATTGTGTATAAATACCACATTTCCTTTATCCATTGAGCTGATGATGGACTCCTGAATTGATTGCATATTTTGGCAATGGAGAACAGTGCTGCTATAAACAAGGTAATGCAGGTGTCTCTTTTATACAGCTTCTTCATATCTTTTGCATATGTATCCAGCAGTGGGATTGATGGATCATATGGAAAATATAATTCTAGTGTTTTTAAAAGAAATCTACATATTTTTCCCTAGTGGCTGTACTAATTTGCATTTCTATCCCCATTGTATGTTTTCCCCTTTCTCCACATCCTTGCCAGCATTTGCTACTCTCTGTCTTTTGGATTTTAGTCATTATGACAAGGATGAGGTGATATCTCATTGTGGTTTTGATTTGCATTTCTTTAATGGTTAGCAATGTTGTGCATTTTTTATATATTTGTTAGTGATTCATATTTCTTCTGAGAATTATCTGTTATCAAAAACTGTTGAAGTCCTCCATCCATTTCTGAACTGATTTTTTTTGCTGAGTTATTTAAATTTCTGATATATTCTGGATAGTAAACCTTTGTGGAATAGATAGCTCACAAATACTTTTTCACATTCTGTTGAATATCTCTTTACTCTACTGAACATTTCCTTTGCTGTGTAGAAGTTTCTGAGTTTGATGTAATCTCATTTGTTTAGCTTTGCTTTTGTGGTCTGTACTTTGGGGTATTGTCCAAGAAGTCATCCCTTACAGGAGTGTCTTGGAGTATTTCCCCTACATTTTCTTCCAGCAGTCTCATAGTGTCAGGTCTTAATTTTAGTTCTTTAATCATCGTTGATTTGATTTTTGTAAATGGTGAGATATATTGATCTAACTTCATTCTTTTATATATATAAACCAGTTTTGAAAGCATCATTTGTTAAAGAGATAACCTTTACTCCACTGAATGATCTGAGCACTTTTGTCAAAAGTCAGTGGGTTGTATATGCATGGATTAATTTCTAGGCTCTATTCTCCATGATCTATGTGTTGATTTGTATGCCTGCATCTTGCTTTTAAATACTATAGCTTGGTAGTATGCTTTGAAGTCAGAAATTGTGATGCATCCAGCTGGATTTTTCTTACTCAGAATCTCCTTAGTTTTTCTGGGTCTTTTTAATTTCATTTGAATTTTAGGATTGTTGTTATCATCCTGGAAAGATCATTGATATGTTCAAGGATTGCATTGAATCTGTAGATTTCTTTAAGTAGTATAGATATTTTAGATACTGATTTTCTAATCCATGATAAAGGGATATATTTCTATCTTTTTTTGACCTTGAAGATCTCTTTTATCAACATTTGATAATTTTCAATGTAGAGATCTTTCACCTCTTGTGTTAAATTTATTCCTAAATATTTGATATTTTGTAGCTATTATGAATGGAATTTCTTTCTTGATTTCTCTTTCAGTGAATTCACTATTAGTGTCTAAAAAGATAATTATTCTTATTTTTTCACTTTTTGAAACATCTTTTACAAAGATGTAGAATTATTTTCAGTAACATGTGGTGTTACAAAGACAGTCAGACATTCATGGTGAAAAAACCAATAACTTCAAATACCTTTCTCTAAAAGCTGAGAGTGTCAAGGGCTGATAGACATGGAACTTGGAGACTGAGAACTTTCATTACCTGGGTATACCTTCCTTAACTTTTACATCTTTAGCTATCTTGTTATTGTAATTACCTTTTTTTTTCTGCCAGATAGACTTTCAAAGCCATATCCTTCAGCAATTATCTTACCAAAATATGCAACTCATAGTCTTTTACAAATGAGGCACCCTTGGACTATAATAAAATATGAAGTCTTGTAGTATTTGAGGGCATTTTTGGACACTTTTCTGCCTTCACTCATTCCCTTTATGATCATTCCTATTCTCACTACCTGAAATATTATAAATAGTTTGATAACCCTCAAATCCAACTCTCCAGCTTAGTGTTTTTCTAAAATTCCATGTTGGAAAATCAAATTCCTTACTCATAATCTTCATATGTGAGTAAAATGCACAGCTCATAAAATTCTCAAACAAAATTACCTAATCCTCTACTTTATCAAAATTATCCCAGTCTTAGTAATTTTGGATTACATCTTTCCCTTGCTTTTTTGATTTTTTTTTTACAGGCAGAGTTAGACAAAGAGAGAGACAGAGAGAAAGGTCTTCCTTCCATTGGTTCACCCCCAAAATGGCTGCCACGGCCAGCGTGCTGCACCGATCCGAAGCCAGCAGCCAGGTGCTTCCTCCTGGTCTCCCAATCGGGTGCAGGGCCCAAGCACTTGGGCCATCCTCCACTGCCTTCCCAGGCCACAGCAAAGAGCTTGACTGGAAGAGGAGCAACCAGGATAGAACCAGCGCCCCAACCAGGACTAGAACCCAGAGTACCAGTGCCACAGGCAGAGGATTAGCCAAGTAAGCTGTGGCACCAGCCATCTTTCCCTTTCAAAACATAGAATTTTGAAGTCATCAAATGTTTGAGGCAGAGGCTTGAGGTTTTTTTTTTTTTTTTTTAAGATTAGTATATTTATCTAAAAGGCAGATTTACAAAGAGATAGAGGCTATCTACTTTATCACAATTAACTCAGACTTAGCAATTTTTTATTATATTCTTCCCGTTCAGAACATAGAATTTCTAAGTCACCAAGTGTTTGAGACAGAGGCTTGAGTTTCTTAAAGAACTTTATATTAGTGGAATAGAGAATTAAAAGAATCAGTAATTGTTTTACATAAAGGGAAACATCTATGTAAACGATGGAAAGAACTACATCAGAGGCTAAATATTATTGATGAAATAAATTGCTTACCTACAGTGACTGGGAAATGAGTAATGGAGAAGTCAAATTGTTTGATTGGAGTTTTTCTAGTGATCATTCCAAGGCTGGTTGGAACTGCATTGCTTGATTGATAACAGAGCAAATATTTAGAGAATAAAAATGGAATTAATAGTTTTACCAGTTAGATACCTTTTTCCTACTAGGTAGAGCATTACAAATCCAGGAAAAACATCCCCTTATCTCTCATGAATTCGTTTTGATGGGATGTTGCTGTATGGTATAGTTCCTCATTGTCCATGAAGGAAATGTTCCAAGATACCCAGTGGATTCCTGAATAAATAACTAAGTAAATAACTAAATTAAACTAACTAAACTTTTTCTTTTCATAATAAAATTTTCAATATAAATATTAGGCACAAACTATTTAATACTTGTTTCACTAGTTGAAGGGGATTTATTGTGTTGATTATAGCAAAGTAATCATTGATGACTATGTCTTAGAAAGGACCATAAAAGAGTTCACACATAAACCTCATGAAGTAGCTTCAACTATCAAATTATTTTACAGATAACGGAACTGTCTCATCCAAGGTCCCTTGCAAGAAATTATTCTCGTTGGCTTCTCTGATTTCCACAAAGCCACTTGTGTTTTGGGATAATTGCTCACTTTCTCTTCCTTGCTTTCCCCTTAAACTGCCAACAGGTTCTGATAGAGCACTTTTGCTGTTCACTCCAGGAGAACTCTTGATGTACTACATGTGCTTCATATAGAAACAGGATAGACAGTAGGAGGAAATAACATGTTGGACCCCCAGCTTCCTCCCTTTTTCTAAAGCTAACTCATGGGTCAAATTTCCTACCGATTCTAAGAGTACATGTTGACTTCTATAGTCTGTGACAGAAGAATTTTTTGATGTCTTCATACTTTTGATGTCTTTCATACTTCTTGGTGTAACTCTAGTTTATGTCTCAATGTTAATACACCAAGTTGGAAAGACCTCGTTGATAGCCACTAGCTTGCAGGTTCCAGCAGTCATTCCATTCGTAGATTGGAGGTTGTATAGCGATCATGGGTTGCAGAGATTCTCTGGAAATGATGGTGCTCAGGACTGGACACATGGAGTCAAAAATACAGAAAATAACTTGATGGAAGTGAGTTATTAAACATACTAGCTAGTATTCCAAGACTGACCTACTAATGAGCACTCTGATTGTGGACAGTTTTGTAACCTAACCTCCTGACTTTTCTTTCCTATAATCTATTTGTATAATCTTGATGAATAGTTAAGTCTTGATGAATAATAAAACAATTCAGAGAAATAAAATCACCTAAGGAGAATACATGTGGCTTTAGGGAAGCAAGTCGGAAGCTCCTTTCACCATTTAAGTTGCCAGACCTAATGTCAGAGATGCAAATTTTTCACCAAATAAGAAAAGCAGCTCAAGACACATATACATAGTGGTAGAGTTCAGCTTTCTTAATTGATATAATTTGTAGCTCATCCTGAATAACATTTTTTCTGTTTCTTCCAGAATGGGATACTCAATGTTTTGTAACCAGGAGAAATATTGAAACAAGAAAGTAGATAGTTTTCCTTGGCAGATGTCATATTTCTTATAAAGAGAAAAATAGTTAATGCAGCATAAATAATGTCTATTAAGCATTATTTTATGTTTTCCAAAAGAAGTTATAAAATTTTTAAATCAAGTCTTTGAGAAGTACTTCTAAATATTCACTACATTCAAATTAGCCTTGATAATTAATTCACTTTAATTCTTATAAAATTCATTTCTAATTGACAATAACTGTGTTTATCATCAGTAATATGTGATGTGTTGATTTATGCCTGCATTGTAGTAAGATTTAATCAAAAAATTAATATATTCACAACTCTGAAATTTTTTTCTTTATAAGGAGAACAAAAAGTATCTATACTTTCTGAGTGCATAATATTCTTGATAAAAACAGAGGAAATTGGGCTGCAGTGGAACAGTGAGAGTTGTTTGTGGATTTGGCTCTTATCTGGTGGATAGGCAGGGTTCTAGAATGGGAGGATGAGCATAGCCTGGTTTATCTGCAAGCTACTCAGGAAGTCAGTACCTACGGTAGGAGCTACACCCTCTTCCTCAGTTTGGAAAGCTTCATTCCAAATAATGTGACCATGACTGTGAGGTATTGATATCATCATAATGTGCTGGTCCTGGGCAAAGACAAATTAGGGAACAAGCCAGGGCTTCTAGGATTCTTTATATCACAAGCCTTAGGAAAAGACAAATCAAAATCACAGTGAGATATCACCTCGAACCAGTCAGAATGGCTATCATAAAAAACAAATACAAAACAAAAACCCAGAAGCTAATATTCATGAATGTGTGGAGAATGGGAACTCTTACTCAGTGTATGGGAATGTAATCATTGTAGCTCAGGTGAATAATACTTTGGAAACTTCTTTAAAAAACTAGAAATAGAACACCATGTTACCCATAAATCTCACTCTGGATATATATCTAAGACATGAAATGTAGTATGAAAGAGATACCTAATCCACCATGTTAATTGTACCATGGTTTACAACAGTCAAGATATGGAATAAAACAAGATGTCCATCATCAGAAAATGGATAAAGAAATAAAGACACACACACACACACACACACTCACTCACATACATGATAGAATACTATTCATCCAGAAAAGGAATGAAATTCTGTCACAACATAATGCATGGAACTGGAAAATCATGTTTAGCAAAATAAGGCAGACGTAGAAAGATAAATACCAAATGTTCATCTCATGTAGAGGAACAAACAAACAAACAAACAAAAAAAAACACAAGCAAACAAAAACAGACAGCCATAGAAAGAAATATGGTGGTTCTTCAAAAAAAAAAAATTGAAAATAGGGACTGGTTGCTCCATTTCCTATCCATCTTCTTACTAATGGCCTGGGAAAGCAGAAGCCATTTGGGCATTAACCAGAGGATGGAAGACTTCTCTCTCTCTCTGTCTCTCATTCTCTCTGTCTGTAACTCTGCCTCTCAAATAAATACAAATCTTTGAAAAAAAATTGAACATAGAATCATCATATGATATAGCAATTCCAGTTAAAAATACATTTACAAATACCTAAAAACAGCATACCAATGAATATTTGCACATTCAAGTTTATAATGCATTATAAAATAGTCAAGAAGTAAAAGCAATTTTGATGCTTATCTATGGATTAAAAATAAGCAAAATGTTTTATATATACATACAATGAAATACTGCTTACACTAATAAGGAAGAAAATCCCCTCACATGCTACATGTACTCGAGGATATTATGCTAAGTCAATCCCTAAAAGACAAATAGTGTATAATGACACTGATATAAGTTTTCTAAACCATGAAAACTTATAGAGAAATTAGAACAGGGATTACTGAAAGATGAAAATGGTGAGTTGTTTAAAAGATATGAGTTCAAATTTGTGTGATGAAAGGGTTTTGAATATCTTTCGTATAGTAATGTAAATATATTTACACTACTAAACCTTATACTATAAGTGTCTAGCAAAGTAAGTTTTATATTTTGTGTACAGGCCTTTAAGCCCTGGGTTAAATTTGTTCCTAAATATTTTGATTTTTTAAATAGCTTCTGAAAATAGAATTATTTAATCTATTTCATTTTTTAAGTAATTCATTATTAGTTTATAGACATTCTACTGACTTCAGTGCTTTGATTTTGTTTTTTGCAACTGTACTGCATATGTCTATCTTAATAGTGTTTGTTGGAGTCTCTACAGTTTTATACTTATATTAGCATGTCATTTCCAGAGACAATTTAACTTACTCCTTTCAAATTGGAATGCTTTTTCTTTCTTTCTCTTGCATATTTGCTCTGGCTGTGGTTTCCTGTATTATGTTGAGAGTAGCCTTTCTTCTAATCTTAGAGAACAAGCTTTCGAGTTTGGTGGTTTTTATATGACTATTGCTGTGTTGTGGTAAATTCTTGCATTACCTTATTTGTTGAGAGTTTTATCAAGGAAGGATGCTGAATTCTGTCACGTGTGTTTTCTACATTTGTCGAGATCATGACAGCTCTTTTGTCCCTATCTTGTTACTGCAGCATATCACACTTTTCAGTCTGTACATATTGTATGGTAATTGTATCACAGGGATAAAATCCACAAGATCACAATGAGGAATCATTTTAATTGCTGATAAATTTGTTTGCCAGTACCTATTAAAAATTTTCTTAACTATCTTCATTAGAGGTGTTGGCCTCTTTTTTTTTTTTTTCTTGTAGGATCCTTATCTGGTTTTGTTATTAAAGTAATTCTGGTCATATAAAAGGAGTTTGGAAGTATACACTCCCCTTCAATCTGAAAATGTTTGATAAAAATGGTAATGCATGGTATTACTAAGTTAGCAAGCCATCAGGTTCTTGGCTTTTCTTTTACAGTAGTCTTTACTACTAGTTGAATATCATCATTTGTTATTGGTCTGTCCACACTTTTTTAATAGAAATCTTTTATTTAATAAATATAAATTTCATAAGTAAAACTTCTGAATTATAGTGGTTTTCCCCCGTAACTTCCCTCCCATCCCAACCATCCCATCTCCTACTCCCTCTCCCATTCCATTCTTCATTAAGATTCATTTTTAATTATCTTTATATATAGAAGATTAACTCTACACTAAGTAGATTTCAACAGTTTGCAACTACACAGACACACAAAGTTTAATGCACGGTTTGAAGACTTGTTTTACTGTGAATTCTCATAGTACAACACATTAAGGACAGAGGTCCTACATGGAGAGCAAGTGCACAGTGATTCCTGTTGTTGATTTAACAACTGACCCTCATATTTATGATGTCAGTGATCACCCAAGGCTCTTGTCATGAACTGCCAAGGCTATGGAAGTCTCTTGAGTCCACAAACTCTGACATTATTTAGACAAGGCCATAATTAAAGTGGAAGTTCTCTCCTCCCTTCTTTCCACCGAGATCTTACTCACAGAGATCCTTCATGTAGGTCATTTTTTGCCAGAGTGTCTTGGCTTTCCATGCCTGAAATGCTCTCGTGAGCTTTTTAGCCAGATCTTAATGCCTTAAGGGCTGATTCTGAAACCAGAGTGCTGTTTAGGGCATTTGTCATTCTATGAATCTCCTGCATGTCCTGCTTCCAATGCCCTGCTTCCTCTTTTAATTCTATCTATCTATTATTAGCAGACACTTGGTCTTATTTATCTGATTCCTTTGACACTTAATCCTATCTTTATGATCAGTCATGCACTTAAACTGATCACTTTAACTAGTAAGATGGCATTGGTACCTGCCAACTTAATGGGGATTTGGAGTCCCATGGCAAGTTTTTAGCTTTACCCTTAGGGGTAAGTCCAAGGGAACATGTGCCGAACTGTACATCTCCTCCCTCTCTTATTCTCACTCTTATTTTTAACAGGGATCAATTTTCAATTGGATTTAAACACCTGAGAATAATTCTGTTAAGAGTTCAACCAATGGTATTAAGTAGAAAAGGAAAGTACTAAAAAGAATAAAATAGTAAGCTGAGTCTTGTCCATACTTTCTATGTTCTCATGATTTTACCAATTTAAATTACATATTTCTTGGAATTTATCTGTTTCTTTTAGTCTGCCTATTTTCTTAGCATACAATATTTCATGCCAATCTCTTAGGATTTTTGTATTTCTATGGTATCAGTTGTGATGTCTGTCCTTCTATTTCACTTTATTTCATTTTTATTTCTTTTATTTTTATTAATATAAAAGAAAAGATTTCATTAATTTTATTTGTACAGCTCCAAGACAATCACACTTCCCTCATAATTGCTCTTGTGTGAAATATTCAGAAGTGTGTATATAAAAAGAGCATTTTATTCAATAACTATTTTTTATTTATTTATTTATCTTTTTTTGACAGGCAGAGTGGACAGTGAGAGAGAGAGACAGAGAGAAAGGTCTTCCTTTGCCGTTAGTTCACCCTCCAATGGCCTCCGCGGCCAGCACACCGCGCTGATCCGATGGCAGGAGCCAGGTGCTTATCCTGGTCTCCCATGGGGTGCAGGGCCCAAGCACTTGGGCCATCCTCCACTGCACTCTCTGGCCACAGCAGAGAGCTGGCCTGGAAGAGGGGCAACCGGGACAGAGTCCGGCGCCCCGACCGGGACTAGAACCCGGTGTGCCGGCGCCACAAGGCAGAAGATTAGCCTAGTGAGCCACGGCGCCGGCCTTTAATAACTATTTGAGAGTAAGTTTAACATTCCAAATACCATGGTAGGTATTATGAACAAAATAATACTTTTAAAAGGGACATAATATCTTCCATTGTGGAAAATGTTTTCCAGTGGAGGGTAATGTACTGGAAACCAATTAATATATTCAACACAAAAAGAATCCAAAGAATTGCCTTAGGGTACTCCACAATTCATGACCTTTAATTTAAGATATGAATAATTTGAGGAAATAAAGCAGTTGTACATCTTGGTTGGATTTGTCCCAGATGAAAGGCATAACTTTAGAATGCCTGTTTCAAGGGACATCACCAGTCTCCCACTTCTAAGCAAATCAGTTTTTATCCACAGAGTCAGAAATAAAGAAAGCATACAAATAATAGGTTGAGTGGTAGCTTATTGTTTTTCAGAAAGCTGTGAAAAATATCATGAGTTAGTTTCCTGTCCTTTGGGAATAGGTATAACTGAGTGTGAGTTGCTAAGCACCTTCATGGATTAATCAGAGGAGAGGGGTCCAGTTACCAACATCTGAAATGTTTCTTCCATCAGGATCCATACAGAAGAGCATCTGGTAGAAGTCAGAACAATGATCTCCATGTTACTGTTCATTAAAAAATAGATTGATTGTGTGTCCAGAAACACTAACATTAGAAAGAATATTGCAGGGTCAGTACTATGGCTTAGCGGGTAAAGCCGACGCCTGCAGTGCCAGCATCCCATATGGGTGCTGATTTGTGTCCTGGCTGCTTCACTTCCAATCCAGCTCTCTGCTATAGCCTGGGAAAGCAGCAGAAGATGGCCCAAGTCCTTGGGCCCCTGCACCCGCATGGGAGACCCAGAAAAAGCTCCTGGCTCCTGGCTTTAGATGGGCGCAGCTCCGGCAGTTGCAGCCAATTGGGGAGTGAAACAGCGGATGGAAGATCTCTCTCTCTCTTTGCCTCTTCTTCTCTCTCTGGGTAACTCTGACTTTCAAATAAATAAATAAATAAATATCAAAAAAAGAATATTGAAAAATTTGGGTTCAATTACTCCATTTCTAGGGTAGTAAATAAATTATTTCTTTTGTCTATAATGCTGTTGTTAGGAAGAATGTTATTAATATTATTTTCATACTGGTATAGAATCTGCCTTCCTTAGTTTGTGAGTATGAATTGTAATAAATCTATATTGATAATAATCACCAAAATATTCAAATTATATCCCCTTGCTTAGCAATTATATAAAATATAAGTGATCCACAATTCAAACATAAACCTCTCCCTTGGTTATAATTATCAATCTAGTAAAACAATATTCCATTCATTTTTATTTAAAGTTCTCAAAGAAAACAGCAACTGATTCTGCCTTGTTTAGAGCATAACTCAGTCAGCTATTGACTAATCCCAAAACTTTACCAGTGTATAGAATACCGGTAGAAAATTCATTTCTATTTTTTTAATTCATTATTTACTAACCACTGTTAGCAAACAACAAAGTGTGTTATATTCAGAAATGAAATGAATGTGATTTATAAGAGAGAATTCCATGTCCAATAAGGTTACTATATAATTGGAAGATCTCTGCGTTTTAATAATAACATTAAATACAGAATGATAAAAGTGATAATATTAAAGTGTTTAATAAGTGCTAAGAATTACCATTGCCTCCCACACCTGCTTTTTATATGTAAGCATACATTATTCTTAATTTTTTATATTGTTAAAGACATTAGCAATGTTAATATATATCTACCGCTTTTTGAGTGAATACTGTTTTTCATTGTTTAATCTATTTTCACACATTACCACATTTATATCTATTATGAATTAAAAATTCTCTGTGGCGGCCGGCGCCGCGGCTCAATAGGCTAATCCTCCACCTGCGGTGCCGGCACACCGGGTTCTAGTCCCGGTTGGGGCGCTGGATTCTGTCCTGGTTGCCACTCTTCCAGGGAGTGCAGTGGAGGATGGCCCAAGTGCTTGGGCCCTGCAACTGCATGGGAGAACAGGAGAAGCACCTGGCTCCTGGCTTTGGATCAGCGCGGTGCGCCGGCCGCATTGTGCAGGCCGTGGCAGCCATTGGAGGGTGAACCAATAGCAAAAGGAAGACCTTTCTCTCTGTCTCTCTCTCTTTCACTGTCCACTCTACCTGTCAAAAAAAAAATTCTCTGTGGCACAGAGAATATATTTAAGTATTTTATTTTAAAATTTTATGTAAAAAAGAATAAGGTAAAATCAAGGAGACATTAAAATGCTGAGATAAGGGAAGAAAAAAATACGCTTTTCAGAGAAAATTATTTAACATTCTTTTCCAGTATAAGAATGCCTTGAATCTCCTAAGAAAAGTCTTAGTTCAACTGCCCATTTAAAGGAAGATCATGCTGACATCAGCAGTGAACTAATTTTGATAATCGACATTGTTTTTCTTCAGAGGCACTGGGAAATGCATAAATAAAGAAGTCAACATCCAACTGAAGTTTTTTCGGGAATCTTAGTTTATCAGGGTTGTAGTTGATGGAAGGGGAGCAAGGTTGCAGAAATTATAGAATTAATTTGGAGACTAAGACTTGAAACAATTTTCATGGTCTTATTTAACAATCAAAGAGATATTTTTTTCCTGATGATTGGAAGCTGGTGAATCCAGGTCAAAAGTATCACCTTCCTTCTATGTTATCTGACCTGAACTATCCATATCCAGTAGTCTCCTCTTTTCCCAGGTGTGTGGGGGGGGGGGGGTGGGGTGGTACATTATTCTAAGACCTCAAGTGGATGACTGAATCTATAGCTGGTAATGAATCCCATACACTATATACTCTCCTTCACACATTTTACTAGTCAAATTATCATTAGTTCAATTAAAATATCTGAAAGGAGCTACTTTGGAGAATGGAAGAAAGTATATTTTGTCTTACAGTTTGGAAGTTCGCATTCTAAGATTAGGTGGCCCCATTTGTTAGCATCTGATGGTAGAACACATGAGGAAAGAACAACATATGGGAAGGCAGGAGGCAGAGTGACAGCAATTATGGTCTTCCTTAATGTACATATGTCTCTTCATGAAAACTCATTGTTGGATTATTAAGCTCCATCCTAATAACCTAATCCAATTCAATCACATCCCAAAGGATCCAGCTTTAGATCCCACAATTGGATTAGATCTTACACCTTAACAATAAGTCATTAATATTCTGGATTTGAACGTCTCTATGATCTAGGGAGCCAAAAAACACCATATACATTCCCATGATATAGTTGAGCTTGTAATTTAGATAAGAGCAAGAGCAAGAGACAGAGATCTTTCCTCCTTGATTCAATCCCAAAAAGGCAGCAGTGTAAGTGACTGGGCCAGGTGGAAACCAGAGCTTGGGACTCCATCCTCCATCTGGGTGTTTCATGTTGGTGACAAGTGCCCAAGTACTAGAACCATCTTCCATTGCTTTTTTCATGTACATTCACAGGGAGTTGGATCTGAACTGGAGCAGCTAAAGCTCAAAATAGCCCCCCCGTATGGGATACAAGAATTACAGGAAGCAGTTGAACTCACTGTGCCACAAAACAGCTCCTAGAATATATTTTACTAATTTACTTTTACTTGGCAAGAATGCCCCTTTGCAGTGACTCTTAGTAGTAAAGCTCAGAAATATTTCATAAGTGTTTTCAAGGAAGAAGTTTGTTATTTCATCCAGTACATAATTTCATGCATACTTAGTGCTCTGCATCTATCTATCTATCTATCTATCTATCCTTTTCCATTTATCTATCGATCTAGTCTTCCATTTATCAATTTATGTACTGATTCAACCCATACATTCTATGTCCATTAATGCATGTCACTTATCTTTAATAACATTTTCTAAGTGAATTAATTTTGATCATGGGTTGAATGATGTGCCCACTTCATATGTGAAGCTGTGAATGTTAATTTTTGAAAAATTATTTTTAAAAAAATTAAAAATATTCTGATGAAGATGTTAACCTAGATTGTGTAGGTGAGCTACAAATCCAATGAAAGGATTCTTTTTTTTTTTATTTGACAGGTAGAGAGATAGATAGTGAGAGAGAGAAAGGTCTTCCTTCCGTTGGTTCACCCCCCAAATGGCTGCTATGGCTGATGCTGCACCCATCCAAAGCCGGGAGCCAGGAGCTTCTTCCTGGTCTCCCATGTGGGTGTAGGGGCCCAACCACCTGGGCCATCCTCCATTGCCCTCCGGGCCACAGCAGAGAGCTGGACTGGAAGAGGAGCAACTGGGACTAGAACCTGGAGCCCATATGGGATGCCGGCGCTGCAGGAGTAGGATTAATCAAGTGAGCCATGGAGCCGGCCTATGAAAGGATTCTCATCAGAGCACAGAAGAGCAGATTTAAAAGAGTCTGATGATGAGATAGCAACATGTCTAAGGTCACGGATGCTGCAGTGATGTGGCCATTGGTCCAGGAATACCCACAGTCAACAGAAATTAAAGAGGCAAACAGTAGCTTCTTTCTTAATGCTCTTCAAATGAATGTACTCTTCCAGGGTCCACACTTTTAGTGGCTATTGACTATGAGAGAATAAATTCTTGCTGTTGTAAATCACCACATTTCAGTAATTATCAGAGAGGGTGCACTGAGTAACCAAACACAGTAGTCAGGAGAAGTTTACTAATATGTTGACTTTGATTTAAAAATAATAATGAAGGATGGGTATTGAACACAACATTGAAGCCACTCATTGGAATGCCCATTATCATATGCAGTACTGAAGTTAAAGTCCTGACTTCACATCTGATACCAACTTCCTGCTAACACAGAGCCTGGGAGGCAGCAGTTGATGACTCAAGGGCTTGAGTCTTTCCCATGGGGGACCAAGATTGAGTTACTGGATACTTGTTCCACACCAAAACCAGATCTGGTTCCAAGAACAATTGGAAAATGAAAAGCAGATGGGAGATCCATCTTGCTTTCTTTTTTTTAAGATTTATTTTATTTATTTGAAAAGCAGAGTTACAGAGAGGCAGAGAGAGAGAGAAAGAGAGAAGTCTTCCATCTGCTGGCTCACTCCCTAATGGCCACAACAGCTGGAACTGCACAGATCCTAAGCCAGGAGCCAGGAGCTTCTTCCAGGTCTCCCATGCAGGTGCAGGGGCCCAAGGTCTTGGGCCATCTTCTACTGCTTTCCCAGGCCATAGCAGAGAGCTGGACTGGAAGAGGAGCAGCTGGGACTAGTACCTGCACCCATATGGGATCTCGGCACTGCAGGCGACGCCTTTACCTATTACGCCACAGCACCGGCCCCCATCTTGCTTTCAAACTTTCTTCTGCGTCTTGAAAAAAACATAAAAATAATAGCACATGACTAAATTAGATAATTTACTCTAATTATTTACATAACTTAACACATGAACAACTGTTCTGGTGAGGTTGTTACTGCCAATATTTTATGTTCTGACATTCTCCAACTGCCATTTGTGGAAAATCTCTATAGTCAGGAGAATAAGAAGAGGTTATCATCATGATAGAGACTTTTCCCACAATAGTCATCCATCCGTGCTCACTGTCTCTTGTGATATTGATACAATTTTATTTTGCTGTATTTTTTGCTTTTCTGTGTCCAAATTTAGACCTTGAGATGATAAAGCCAGGATGTTCTGTTTTCCACCTGCTTCCAGTCTCACAGAACTGGGTTGACAGACATGGACATGGATGGATGAATGGCAGGTGGTCCTGCATAGACCAAGTGGCTGTAGCAATGAGGCTCTCTGGGAGAGAGACTGGGAGCACTCAAGGCCTTTGTTCTGACCTTTGAGTCTGTGGATTTCTCTTAATATTTGCCAAGAAAAATCAAGGTGTAATTAATCCCATTGCAGAGGTATAAAGTCAAATAAAGATCTGCGCTGTCAACTTGCCCACTTGAATTTCTGAATGGATTCACAAAACAGGAATAACATTTTAGCTGTGAGAACAAGTAATAAAATGGGTTACTCCTGGACATTGTAAAATTGGTCTCAATGAAGCACAGACATCAGGAACACCAGTACTTTCCAAGTAGGAAGACTACATAGAATCAACTTTTAAGAACCTGAGATTTTTTTTTCTTTAGTTAGTATAAACTCTTTATGTGGTAAATGTTTTTATATCACCATAACTCTTTTGCCCTTGTGATTGGATTCATATTTACTCTGTGCTTCTACTTGATCTTTAAATTAATATAATTAATATATTAGAATGATTTATCGATCCCACATCCTTAATTTCTGAGGCATAGAATGGAGGCCAAAATTAGAATGTGAAGAAATTGACCAGAGCATATTTACCACTTTCACCCAGAACTAAGTATCATCCTGTCTGGAGAATCACTTCAGGTTCCCTTTTTGGATTTTTCTTGTATATTGTCTATAGAAATTTGAGTCAGGTGAAAAAGGGAAGAAATGCACAATTTTATTGAAGATTGTAGAGATAGTAAACCAAATTGTATGGTGCGGTATGTGTATTTACAAAAGAAGTTCTCATCTATGTCCAAGTCGTTCAGGCAGAGATTTTATATACTACATATTTTGCTCAGTTTGAAAATCAAGATTGGCACAAAGCTTAAATCTAAGATGTGACCAAATGTTCTGACCTTCAGGGAGATGAGAGACCATGGTAATGTCCAGGAAATAAAAGTATGGTCAAGTTAGTAGATATCTGATTTCAAAGTAAGATTTCTCTGGTGGAGATAAGTACAGCATTAGTTATGAGTAGAAAATGGCAATAAATTCTGAGGGATACCAAGTGATTCTGTGGTATAGGACAGGGACAGTTTGCGACAGAGTGGGATTTTTGAGAATCCAATAAGAAATTCTATTCAATTCAAATTGGTAGTGCTGTATCTAATCCCTGTTAGAGTTATATTTTTCCAGATTAAAAAAAGCAGGAGCTGGCACTGTGGTATAAGGATCCTAACATCTACCTGAGGTGCCAGCATCCAATGGGGTCGTTTGTTCATGTCCCAGCTGCTCCTATTCTGATTCAGCACTCTGCTATGGCCTGGGAAAGCAGTGGAAGATGGCCCAAGTTCTGCATGAGAAACTGAACGAATCTCCTGGCTCTTGGCCTCAGATCGGCTCAGCTCCAGCGGTTGCAGCCATTTGGAAGTGAACCACCAGATGGAAGATCTTGCTCTCTGTCTTTCCCTCTCTCTGTCTGTAACTTTACCTCTCAAAAAATAAATAAAATCTTTTTTTTAAAAAAAAAGGATAAGCAATAATTCTAGAAGATTTGGAAAGAATACATAGGAGATTGAAAAATCATTCCTAGACTCAGTTTTGAGGAAAAATGACCTATATCCATATTTCATGTCACCCTGCTACTAATGAATAACATGTGACAATATTACATTGCAGATTACGGTACATACTCTACTCTTTTCACCTAACACACAAGAACCAACAGTCTTATGCTCAAATCATTTATTAATATAAGTTTATATACTGTATTTTAGTTGTTTCAATATAGTCCATTTTATCATGGTGTCTAATGTTACCCAGTTATGCAAAATTCATAATAATTTAATGTATTCAATTTTTATAGTGAAATTGGTAAACAAGGTAATAATATAAAATATATATTTGCATTTTGGTGTGCTTAATGATAATTTCTAAAGTTACATAACAAGTGGAAGATAGTACAAATTCTTTTATTTTAAAAATGTATTCATTCGGCCGGTGCCGCGGCTCACTAGGCTAATCCTCTGCCTTGCGGCGCTGGCACACTGGGTTCTAGTCTCGGTTGGGGCGCCGGATTCTGTCCCGGTTGCCCCTCTTCCAGGCCAGCTCTCTGCTGTGGCCAGGGAGTGCAGCGGAGGATGGCCCAAGTGCTTGGGCCCTGCACCCCATGGGAGACCAGGAAAAGCACCTGGCTCCTGCCATCGGATCAGCGAGGTGCGCCGGCCACAGCGCGCCGGCCATGGCGGCCATTGGAGGGTGAACCAATGGCAAAGGAAGACCTTTCTCTCTGTCTCTCTCTCACACCGGCCACTCTGCCTGTCAAAAAAAAAAAATATATATATATATATATATATATGTATTCATTCATTTGAAAGGCAGAGAGAGAGAGAGAAAGAGAAAATTCTTCCATCTGCCGCTTCACTCCCCAGATGGCTGCAATGGCTGGAGCTGTGTTGATGCAAAGCCAGGAGCCAGGAGCTTCCTCTGGGTCTCCCATGTGGGTGCAGGGACCCAGGACATGGGCCATCTTCTACTGCTATCCCAGGACATCAGCAGAGAGCCGGGTTGGAAGTAAAGCAGCCATGACTCTAACCAGCGCCTACATGGGATGCTGGCAACACAGACAGCAGCTTTACCTGCTATACCACAGTGCCAGCCCCACAAATTCTAATACTTTGCTGCATTTGTAAAGAGATAAATAATGATTGTTTATCTTTTATCCTCCACTAAGCAGCATGCCATCTTGTAGTTTTATACTTATATTTTTCAGTATTGTTAACAGGATTGTGTCTCATCAGAATTGAACATCCTTAGTACAAAGAGAAGGGTGAAGCTATGTCAATTTTTTTTGTCAATGGGGAAGTTAATGCTAATTTTTCTTCAATTTCAATTCTTCCATTGATGGTCAGTGCTTGAAAAATTGTTCAATAATCTTTTTATTTTTTTTTTACAAATTCTGTGTGTACGGTGTAAAATAGCTAATTTTCAAGCAATATGTTTAAGAAGATATTTCATTATGAAAAAATGTAAGAAACAAGAGATCATATGTGTAGGTTTGCATTCTAATGAAGTCAATAATTGCTCAGTTTCTCATAATGCTAAAATTAACTGGTGAGAGATTCAAAGGGAAAAATTACTAAGTATAATGGTTTCCTTGTTACTAAAAATAATTTTTAAAAAACTCTTTCTCTTTCAATTATAGTAGTGAGCTGGTTTCAAATCGGTTTTTAAATGTGCAATACTGCTTTTACTTTACTTCCAGTATGACATAAACCATTATTCAGGCAGCTGAGATATTTACTTCATGTTATTTCTGTGAAGGCAGAAGAAATAAGCAGAGTGTTCAACACACTCTAGCCAGAGGAGTGAAAGTCAATGGATCCCAAACATCAATGCGTGCCATTAAATGATGGTTGGCCGGCGCCGTGGCTCAGTAGGCTAATCCTCCGCCTGCGTCGCTGGCACACCAGGTTCTAATCCCAGCAGGGGCACTGGATTCTGTCCTGGTTGCTCCTCTTCCTGTACAGCTCTCTGCTATGGCCTGGGAGTGCAGTTGAGGATGGCCCAAGTGCTTGGACCCTGCACCCGCATGGGAGACTAGGAGAAGCACGTGGCTCCTGGCTTCGGATCAGCCAGAAACATCTTTTATTTTAAATGTGAAAAAACAGTGGTTCAGACGTAAATTTTTGTCATGTTCCTAATGATCTTTTTCCCTGGAATGGTTATCAATCATTTTTTATTGTAATGCTCATACAGATTTTGTCAGATATTCTGGAATTCTAGCTTGTAATAATCGATCACATGTCTCTCTACTTAAACTTTATATAAAACAGACTTTAGGTTTGAATGTTGTGTTACAATTAGGTTAAAAGATTTTGTCAACAAAATATCCCTAAAATGCTGTGTTTATCAAATTTTTTTCCCATCAGGAAGTACAGAATCATAGGGTGTCCAATGTTTGGATGTAACTTTTGGTCACTTCACTAAATTTTTCAGCACCAGATCTCTTTTTTGTTTTCCTCCATTGCAATAATTTGTAATCTGTTCAGCTATAATGTTCAATCAAGGGTGCACTCTTCCATTACAAACTTTTACATAATAGGTGAGTATTCGTGCATCATTTTACTTTTTAACTGGTTATTGCTTTGGGTTTTGTAAATAATTATGTATACTTTAATCTTTTTACTTTTCTTACTTGATATTCCTGCTTTGATTCAGTATAAATCATAATTATTTCTATAAGGGGTAACTTTAATACCTTCCCTTTAATTAGAAAGAAATTACTATAGTAATCACCATCAGCAGGGGCAAATGTTTTTATTTCTCTTCCTCTCTCTTTCTCTTTCCATTTTATGTATTCAAAATTATGGTCTCATAAATTTTTATGTACTCTATGTGTTACAATTCACTTTACTATTATTTGAATGCTGAATCATACCCACATGGTATTAGTGAGATTCCTAACACAGGGATTTTGCAGTTCTTCAGAGCTTCCCTAAGGAGTGCTTGAAAAAAAATTTTTTTATGGCACATGCAATATGCAAGACCCAAAGGGTGCTTTCCTTGACTCATTTGTGGTGTTTGTCATTTCTTTTTAAAGAAAAAATTTTTAGCTACCAAGAACTAGCCACAGAATTGCTTTTTCTCAGGAATGCTATTTATTCACAATTCCAGGGACAAAATAATACATTTATTGCTTTCAAGAAATCTTTACTTATGAGCTGGGATAGTGATGGTAGCACATACTGAATCCCATATTGGAGTGCCAATTCTGATCCAGCTCCTTGCTAACATGCTCAGAAAAACAGAGAAGATGGCTCAAGTAATTTGACATCTGCTTCCACACATCAGAGATCCAGATGGACTTCTGGGCTCCAGACTTCAGCCCTGGCCCAGCCCTGGCCCAGCCCTGGTCATTGTAGAAATTTGAAGAGTGAATCTGCACTTGAAAGAACAGATAGCTCTCTCTGTGTTTGTGTGTATTCATGTGTGTATGTATTATGTATCTGTTTCTCACCTTCCCACTGTTCTTAAAATGAATACATAAAATATGAAATCTTATTTATGATATTTTTCAGATATAAATTTCATCTCTTATTTTAAAATTCAGCTGCTTTTAATTTTCAACTTTCCTTTTATTTTACTATTTGCATTTCATGTGACTTTTCTATCCTGTACATCTACAGGTGGAATGTCATCAATATTTCAATAGGAGGAAACTGCTCAATTTCTGCAAGTCAAAACACATTGTTCTGGTTGCCTGTAGTACCCCAAGATCACATTGAGATCCAAAATGGTAAAGGAAACACAGAAAGTTTACCTAAAATACCATGCTGATGAAATATATTTGATCATAGCATTCTTAGTTTAAGAGTTAACTGTCAACTAGCTCAGGGAGAGTCTAGAATTTGCATTTCCAACAAACTCTCAGAAGATATTAGTTTTGCTGATTCAAGGACCACATTTGAGAAGTACTCATCTAGCTAGATGGTTCCCCTCGTATGCCTTGGAAGTCTCAATAAACTGAATGCTCAGCCTGAGAGTTTAGCTTTTCTACTTTTCCTTCCAGGGTAGACTAGAGTGCTCCAATACTCTTGGAAGATCCAGTGATCTGTGACTTGGCAAGAAAGCACAAGCCAAGTCCTGCCCTGATTGCCCTTTGCTACCAGCGGCAACGTGGGGTTGTGGTCCTGGCCAAGAGTTTCACTGAGAAGCGAATTAAAGAAAATTTAGGTGATGAGTGGGGCTATTAGCATCACAACCCCTACAGTATCCTTGACATGTGTGCTTCTTTGCAAGATGTCAAGATATTTGGGGGCCAATCCTATTTCTCTGTTTTTGCTCATGAGTTCAAGATTTGTGTATATTTTTGAGATATAATTCTAAGACACAATTATGATGGAACAGAAAATACAGAATAGAGTTTCAGCATTAAATTGATAATACTGTTTGAAGCTTTGTGCAAGCAACATCTTTTCTTACTTGCTGAATTGAGATTGTTAGCTAATCATTGATTTGCATATTGTATTATTTTCTACGTCTCAGAAAATTTATGAAGTTTAATATTTATCTTTTTACTGTGGGTTTCCTGTCTTGTGAAGCACCCATTCAGTCTTTGTCCATTAGTTGACAATCTCTGTTTTCAATAAAGAGACCATTATTATATCATCAGCTCTCTTAATTATAAAATAAACACCTGTCACATAGTGATCAAATAAAAAGCATTTTTGAAATCTCCTGGCACAATAAAAAGACAATGAATGGATACTTGCAAAGCCTTCTCAGAACTGGTAAACAAATGCTTCTGGAAATTTCCATTGACCATTGACTAGGCCATGCCCTCATACTAAAATTGAGGGTTAATAGTTCCTGAATACAAAGGACATGGATCCTAGCAGAGTGAACTATTGGGGAGTATTTAGATAATCAATCAACCCCATTAATCTATTCCAGAATTGATTTTTATGTTGAAATGTATTTTCGTTTAATACATTCCGACATTTTTTATTAACATTTTCATCCTCTTCGTGGTTTATTTCCATGATATAAACTTCTTCTCTTCATGTATGTAGTTAGATCTGTGTTCACTTGTGGCTGATGTATGTTATATCTTTTCCTATGTGGAGAACTGAGCAATTTTTTTACTACATTATCCATGCAAGTGTTTATAGTTTTTCTTTCTTTGCATGGTCATTAATTTAACTGACATTTATTCAAACATATGTGAAATATACCTACATACATGGGTGCTTAAAAAATATATATCACAGGGAAGAATTTGGGACACTGCTTGTCATTGAAATCCCTAGATCTGACCAACACTCCTTCTGCTGCTTCTTTCTTCCCCCCAAAAACCTTTTATTTAAGGAATGCGAAGTTCATAAGAACAACTTTAGAAATACACACCCTCCCACCTACACTCCCACCCTTCTTGCTCCTCACTCTCCTATTCCCAGTCTCATTCTCAACTAAGATTCATTTTCAATTAATTTTATACACAGAAGACCAGCTCCGTACTAAGTACAGTTCAACAATTTGCATGAAAAAAAAAAAACTGTTCAACAGTCAAGATAAGGTTTGTTCAAAGTCATTGCATTTTGAAGTTAATTTCACTTACTTTTTAGAAACTTATTTAACTTTAAAGAAGCATCCAAGAATGATACATCTTTTGCAAGCATTTAGACAATTATAACTCAAGAGACATAAGAATGTTGTCCACTTAATATATTAAAAGGAAGTAAGTTCTTGAGAATGAGTTTTATCATTAAGGAAAGATGTTAGAAAACAAGCAATGGAGTTGGACATTTAGGCATAACTAAAACTTATTAGACAAAAGAATATCTTCCACTTAATACACTAAAATGAAATAAATCTTTGAGAATAACTTTTACTGGTAACTCTCATAATACAACTCTTTGAGGACAGAGGTCCTGCCTGAGAAGTTAGTGAACAGTGACTCCTGTTGTTAATTTAATAATTAACACTCTTATGTATGATTTCAGTGATCACCCCAGGCTCCTGACATGAACTGCCTAGGCCTTTTGAATCCACAAACTCCATCAGTATTATTTAGTTAATGCTGAACGGCCTTTTTTTTTTTTTTTTTTTTTTTTTTTTTACAGGCAGAGTGGACAGTGAGAGAGAGAGACAGAGAGAAAGGTCTTCCTTTGCTGTTGGTTCACCAGCTGCGGCTGGCACACCGCGCTGATCCAATGGCAGGAGCCAGGTGCTTCTCCTAGTCTCCCATGGGGTGCAGGGCCCAAGCACTTGGGCCATCCTCCACTGCACTCCCTGGCCACAGCAGAGAGCTGGCCTGGAAGAGGGGCAACCGGGACAGAATCCGGCGCCCCAACCGGGACTAGAACCCGGTGTGCCGGCGCCACAAGGCGGAGGATTAGCCTAGTGAGCCGCGGCGCTGGCTTTCCATCAGTATTTAGATAAGTTAATAAGCAAAGTGGAAGTTCTCCCTTGTGAGAAAAGTACCTCCTTCTTTGATGAACACTTCTTTCCCTTTTATTTATTTTTATTGCCTAATGGCCCTGGCTAAAACTTCCAGGACTATATTAAATAGCAGTGGTGAGAGTAGGCATCCTTATCTAGTTCCAGATCTTAGAGAGGATACTTCCAGCTTTCCCCATTCAATAGGATGCTGGCTGTGGATTTGTCATAAATTGCTATGATTGTGTTGAGGAATGTTCTTTCTATACCCAATTTGCTTAAGGTTTTCATCATGAAAGGATGTTGGTTTTTTTTTGTTTGTTTGTTTGTTTGTTTGTTTGTTTTTGACAGGCAGAGTTAGTGAAAGAGAGAGAGAGACAGAGAGAAAGGTCTTCCTTTTGCCGTTGGTTCACCCCACCAAATGGCCGCCATGGCCGGCACCCTGCGGCTGGCGCTGCACCGATCCAAAGCCAGGAGCCAGGTGCTTCTCTTAGTCTCCCATGCGGGTGCAGGGTCCAAGCACTTGGGCCATCCTGCACTGCACTCCCGGGCCACAGCAGAGAGCTGGACTGGAAGAGGAGCAACTGGGACAGAATCCAGCACCCCAATCAGGACTAGAACTCGGGGTGCTGGTGCTGCAGGTGGAGGATTAGCCAAGTGAGCCACAGCACCATGTTTTCTCTACATCTATTGAGATAACCATTCAGGTTTTTTTCTTCAGTTTGTTAATGTGATGTATCACCTTTATTGACTTGTGAATGTTGGACCAACCCTCCATACCAGGGATAAATCCCACTTGGTCAGGATGAGTGATCTCTCTGATGTGTTGTTGGATTTGAATGGCTGATATTTTGTTGAGGATTTTTGCAACTATGTTCATCAGGGATATGGATCTATAGTTCTCTTTCTCTGTTGTATCTCTTTATGGCTTAGGAGTTAAGATGATGCAGGCTTCATGGATGGAGGTTGGGAGGATTCTCTCACTTTCAATTGTTTTGAATAGCTTGAGAAGAATTGGAATTGGTTCTTCTTTTAATGTCTGGTAGAATTCAGTGGTGAAGTCATCCAAACTTGGGCTTCTTTGTTGTGGGGGGCCTTAATTTCTGTCTTGTATAGTGTTTTGTTAGGTTTTCTATGTCTCATGACTTGATCTTTGTAGATTATATGTGCCTAGGAATTATCCATTTCTTCTAGGTTTCCCAATTTGTTGGCATACAACTCTTTGGCAAGATTCCTGATGATTCTTTTTTTATTTTTTTTAAAGATTTTATTTATTTATTTGACAGGTGGAGTTACAGACAGTGAGAGACAAAGAGAAAGGTCTTTCTTCTGTTGATTCACTCCCCAAATGGCAGCAACGGCCGGAGTTACACCCATCCGAAGCCAGGAACCAGGTGCTTCTTCCTGGTCTTCCATGCCGGTGCAGGGACCCAATCACTCAGGCCATCTTCTGCTGGCCTGGGCCACAGCAGAGAGCTGGACTGGAAGAGGAGCAACCAGGACTAGAACTGGTGCCCATATGGGATGCCAGCACTGCAGGTGGAGGATTAACCTAGCGCGCCATGGCACCAGCCCCCTGATGACTCTTTATTTCGTGGTATCTGCTATTATATTTCCTTTTTCTTCTCTGTTTATATTGACTTAGGTCTTCTTCTTATTCTTTTCTTCTTTTTATTTTTTTGATTTGTTGGCCCAATGGTGTCTCGATTTTGCTTATTTTTTCAAAAAACCTGCTCTTCATTTCACTAATCTTTTATTTTTAAAATTGTATTTCACTTTTGCTTATTTTTTCTTAAATTTTAATTATTTCTTTCTCCTACTAATTTTGGATTTAGTTTTTTTTTTCTAGGTACTTGAGATGCACTGAGAGCTCATTTATTTGGTACCTCTCCAATTTCTTTATTTACGCACCAATTTCACTAAACTTTCCTCTTAACACAGCTGTGTATTTTCTTATCTATTTGAAAGTTTGTTTTTCAAGTCTTTTGAATCTTGTACATATGTGGCCCTATTGTTTTTAAATAATGTCAGTTTTGTTCTGTAGTTAACTTTGAGATCTTTTTTCTGTTGGGTTGTTTAGTTTCAATAAATCATAACTAGTAATGCACTTCTGTTTATTTTCATTCATTATTTATTATTGATTATTTCAGTATTTTATTTGATGTCTCAAAATAATTGGAACTATTCAGGACTTTCCACATTGACAAATGTGTACTATAAAACAAAAATTTTCTAATTCTTAATAGTTTTTTGATTTCCAATTGTCTTCAGAGGACATGAAAGCTCTAGATGGCCTGAACAGAAATCCTCGCTATACTATTATATATTATATATGTAATATATATTTTACAAAGCCACTTACATATATATAATATATATTTATATTACATATATACATGTGTAATATATATTTTACAAAGCCATATTATATATGTAAGTGGCTTTATAAAATGCATTGCCTCAGGCCGGCGCCGCAGCTCACTAGGCTAATCCTCCACCTAGCGGCGCCGGCACACCGGGTTCTAGTCCCGGTCGGGGCACCGGATTCTGTCCCGGTTGCCCCTCTTCCAGGCCAGCCCTCTGCTGTGGCCAGGGAGTGCAGTGGAGGATGGCCCAGGTGCTTGGGCCCTGCACCCCATGGGAGACCAGGAAAAGCACCTGGCTCCTGGCTCCTGCCATCGGATCAGCGCGGTGCGCCGGCCGCAGCGCGCCAGTCGCGGCGGCCAATGGAGGGTGAACCAACGGCAAAGGAAGACCTTTCTCTCTGTCTCTCTCTCTCTCACTGTCCACTATGCCTGTCAAAAAAAAATAAAAATAAAAAAATAAAAAATAAAAATAAAATGCATTGCCTCCATTGATTTTCTTAGAAGGAATGTAGAATGGGTACTAGCCTCTATTCACAAACTATCCATAGACATGCACTGTAGGGATCACCAATGTAGCCTAAATAAAAGTTTGCAAAATTATATATATACTTCATCTTCTCCCAAAATATCCCAATGTTTATCAATTTGAATGCATTGTAACAATCAAGTGGTTCTGGGCAGAAAATTTTTGGTTGGTTTATTTCATATGTCATTAAGATATTTTTCTCCCAAGACTTTTATAGATTTGTAATGAATTAAAAATTGCAGTAATTTATGTGGTTAATATTCACCTCTTCTAATTTATGATTGTAAAAATTTGAGTCCATGTTTTATATATTACAAGGGGTTTTTTGTTTCTTAAGATTTATTTTAAAAGCAGAGTTACAGAGAGACAGAGGCAGAGGCAGAAAAAGAGAGGGGTCCTCAACCTTCTTGTTCACTCCCCAGGTAGCCGCAATGGTTGAAGCTGTGCCAGTCCACAGTCAGGAGCCAGGAGTTTCTTCCAGGTCTCCCATGTGAGTGCAAGGACCCAAGGACTTGGGCCATCTTCTACTGCCTTCCCAGGCAATAGCAGACAGCTGGATCAGCAATGGAGCAGCTGGGACTCGAACCAGTGCCCCTAAGGGATGCTGGCACTGAATGCAGTGGCTTTACTTGCTGAAACGCAATGCTAGTCCAAATGATTGTTTTATGATTATTATATTTGCTATTCAAAATTGTGCTGATCTTTGAGAGTTTAGAGAAAAGTAGGTTAAACTGTTCAATGTGTATTGCTTTCTGTATATGTAAGTACACTTATTTGACCTCCCTTTCTTCTCCATAAATATACTTAAGTGATGAAAACTTAAGTAAGGAAGTTTTACCTATGTATTTACAATAAATCAGTACTAATTTTATACTTCTTGAAAGTCTACTCATAGAAACATTTTCTTGGGCAAAGAAAACAGATGAGAGAGTATTACCACAACAAAGTAAAATTTATTTGGTGATGAATTTAGGTACATTGCCACAAAAGGAATCATAAAGAAAAGAAATTCACTAACACTTATGTGGCTTTGGATAATGCCCATTCACGGCTTTTGTAATGTCCATTTCAAAATAACTTCAGGAATAGATCAAAAGAAGCCTTATTTGAAACCGTATTTAGTCTTGTAAAATAGTATTTTATTTGTTGAAAAACCTTGAAACATAACTGGTCTATTAAGGATAAATATCTAGCTGATAATAAGTATAGAAAGTAGTATGTATGTAAAACTATTCAAAGAAGTATAAAATTTTGTAACTTGGAACATACATAGGAAAATCTTGGCCCCTCCATTCATAATTGTCCTTTAAATCCTCACAGCTAAATGTTTTAATAGTATGAAATTTCTCCCTTCCTTTTAATTGAGTGATGGTTAGGAACGCAAACCTTGCTTTTACTTTGAGAAATGCAAGCATGAGAGGGTCAGAAGTACTTGGTTATGATTTTATGAAATATGGTGATTTCATTGCAGAGGAGGAAGTCTTAAAGGGAAAATTAAAGACAAAGAATGCAAATGGAAGAGAACTAATAGACAATAAAAGATCTTAACTCCGGGCAGCACCCCTGGTGCAGCGGGTTAACGCCCTGGCTTGAAGCGCGGCTGCTCCACTTCCCATCCTGTTTTCTGCTGTGGCCTGGGAAAGCAGTGGAAGATGGCCTGCATCCTTGGGCCCCTGCACACACATGGGAGACCCAGAAGAAGCTCCTGGCTCCCAGCTTCAGATCCGGCTGTTGCTACCAATTGGGGAGTGAACCATCGTATGGAAGAGCTCTCTCTCTCTCTTCCTCTTCTCTCTCTGTGTAATGCTTTCAAATAAATAAATAAATCTTAAAAAAAAAAAAGATCTTAACTGTCCTTTTGCACTCTGAGGTTATGCAATTTCAGCAAAAATCATTGTATAAGTGGGGTTCATGTTTTACTAGCATATATGAGATTCAAACACATGGTAGATAATACAAAAAAAGGGAGTTTCAAGCAATGATTAACTCCTGCTATATTTAATCATTTTAATAAGTAATCATTTTTATCTTATTATTTTCAGTATTTATAAAACATACTAATCCACAATACAAGAAATCTTTGAACATTGAACTCTATTTTATTAATGACATTCTTTCCTTTTCTTTATCTAATATTGTATGCTGTATGTATGAGCTAATATATATTAGCAAACTAATAATTAAATAATTAAAAAGAAGGATATCAAATTGTCAGCAGTAAACTTTACTCCTTATTTATTTTATAGTGTTAAACACAGGATGTACCTGTGTCCTTGGTCAAAAACAGACAAAATAAATTTCTATTTTCATTGGGAATTTTATGTAAGACAACACTGGTATTGCTTTGGTTATTGAAAGATGAAGCTAAGTGGAAAGAATATGTTTGAATTTAATTTTATGCATATTCTGTATGTTGAGTTTAAGGCCAAGGGATATAATAGACAAATCTGAATAGGATTATATATATTTATCATAAAGTAATGCCAATGGATCTAGTCATGATGTTAAACCCAGAAAGAAATCAAACTTATCAACTTTAACTCTAATGGTGGGTACACAGAAATCACTTCTTTAGTGTTCTTAAAATGTGATCACTGACAGTAGGTTGTACATTTTTCTCATTGTAGCTTTGCTAGACACCCAAATTACCCATTTTCTGATGAGTGTTAACCTGGAGGCCTTTTTCATGACTTCTACTGCATCTCCTGCATGTGGATTGTGAAGCAGGAAACATCTCAGATTACTGGACACCTCTTTTCTCATTCATCTATGCTGCATAGAAACTCCCCCTCAGCTAGAGCTATATCCAAAGAGCATAAAGGCCATGCCAGTAAATTTTTGTCACTACTGAAAATAAAATAATGTTGTTTTGTTAAAGATTCTTACCAATCACTGACTCTCATACTTGCGTGGTTTGTTTCATTCTGACTCCTTAGTCCCTCAAATTGATTTCCCTACAAGTTTGGAGACCTACGCCAGAAGATGACTGTCAGCCTGCAGGGCTGTTAGCAATGATTTCTCAGTCATTGTTTCTCCAGTGCTTCCAGGAATAGAGAAACTCACTGTAAAGGACCAGGTGGTCAGGCAATACTGCAAGAATGACCAATGGTGTAGGGGATTCCTTGCAGTTTATGGATCACAGCTGCAGACACTTAGGGATTTGGTGTCCTTGGGGGAGGGTTTAGTCTCAGGAGTTCAGGAGATTCACGGCATTCAGCCAGGAAGAGTGATAAGGTGTCAGACTAGAGGGACATTGAGGAAGAGGAATTTGAGCATGTCTCTGCTTAGTAGTATTGGCAAGTATTTTGATAATAATACCTGAAGATAAAAGGTATCTTACACATATTTTTTGAAGAGCTACATTTGAAGCTCAGGCACTTACTTGATTTGTTCCACAGGAGAAATAGTAAATTCCTGGACATGGAGGGGATAGAAAATTAAAGAATCAATCTAATGATAACATAACCTGGATATCAACTCTATATTTCTCAAATATTTTGTTTAGTATGTAAAATAAATTTTAATTTATTTTATTTGAATGCTTTAAGTGCCTTAAGATAAAAGCAAACAAACCAAAAACTATACAACACAAAGAATTCAAAGCCAAGTATCAGTGTCATGGAAAATATTACAATACTAAATTATTCATAGAATTAGTCAGGTTGTCCAAATTTCAAAAGTCTTTCAAAACACATACGTGTAATATAGCATAATACTTTAAAATTTGTTCACTTACTTGAACATCTTTTACAACGTGTAGAATTATTGTAACTTTTAGTAATACAAATACAATCAGAAATTCATGGAGGAAACATAAACATTTCAAAGAACTTTCCTCAAAACTTTAGACAATGTCATGGACTGCTGGGCAAGGAACTCATTAACTAACAGTTGTTCATGACCTGAATACATCTTCAGATATTTAAACCTTCAGCTATTTTTATTCTTGTGGTGTTGTGTCCGAATTTCCCAATCAATGCACAAGGCACAGTGGAGGACGCAAAAGCAGAAGTTTATTTGTTACCAGCTGGCTGGGACCCCCTACCCGCACACAGCCCTTTAGCAGTGCACAAGGCAAAAGGCTCCTTCATTTGCATAAGAGAGGTTTTTGTAGCCTCACACTTGCAAGGGTGCAGGTTACCTTCTTACTCTCTATATGGCAAGGTATTGGGACCTAACATGTTCATTGGTCCATTTAAACGTATAGGCTATATACGTTATGTGGCAGGAGGGCCACACAAAGGGGATGTCATGGGGAGGCACTGGTGGGAAGCATTGGGCCATAAATTCCAGGGGAGCTGGTGAGGAGCAGAAGGTCATATATTCCTGGAGAGCTTACTTTCTTTGTTTTCAAGGACCCCGCCTGCCTCCTTCCCAGTTCAGAAGGAGGCCTGTCATGGCCAGAGTGAGAAACCAATATTTAGCAAGCTAGGGACTCTATCTGAATTAGGCAGATATACTCTAGTAGGCCAGACCTGCAAGATGAGCCTCTGGAAAATCCAGATGCTGAATGGTTTACTGATGGCAGCAGCTATCTGAAGGAAGGAGTTAGAAAGGCAGACGATAGAAGCCCAAGCATTACCACACACAATACTTTAGCCCAAAAGACAGAGCTTATTGCATTGACTAGGGCTTTACAACTGGGAAAAGGCCAGCGAGTCTATATATATATATATATATATATGCAGATAGATAGATAGATAGATTCCAGATATGCTTTCCTTGTGTTGCATGCACACGCAGCAATCTGGAAAGAGAAGGGCTTACTGACTGCAAAGAGTTACCCTGTTAAATATGGGAAAGAGATACTGGCTCTACTTCAGGCAGTACTGGAGCCTTTAGAAGTGGCCGTCATCCACTGCAAGGGATATCAGAAGGGAGATAATTATATTAACCAGGGAAATGCATTAGCAGATAGAGCAGCTACACAGGAAAGTTTGGAAATGGCCCTTGTATGTCAATCTGTTGAAGTAGCTAAGGGCTCAACAGTGAGGCTATACTAAAAAGCAAATGGATAGTCGATGCTAAATCACAGAATTATGCTACCAATGGCCATTTAATGGAAAATTACACAACTCTACCCACTTGGGAAGAGATGCCTTAGTACAACTGGTCTCCCGAGCTTTTGGAGTTTTGAAAGGGACCAGATATGGTCATAAAGGAAATGACTCACTCTTGGCCTCTATGTTTACAGAATAACCCTCACCATGTAAGGCCACCTCCCCTGTTGACTCCTGTGCAGAGGAGGGGAACAAACAGGTGTAGACTGGCAGGTTGATTTTACCAATATGTCCCAACAAGCAATTATAGGTACCTTCTAGTCTATATTGTTATTTTTACAGAATGGATAGAGGCCTTTTCGACCCGAATGGAGAAAGCACACGAGGTGCTTAAAGCCTTGTTGAAAGACATCGTGCCACGCTTTGGATTCCCATGGTCACTCCAGAGTGACAATGGACCTTCATTTGTATCTAAAATAACCCAGCAGAACCCAGCAGCTTCTGAGAATAATGATGACCATGCAGGAGACACGGAGAATGCCAGTGACTGAAAGATCCAGCTCATGAAGTGAACTCAATAGATGAGACAAGCAGAGACTTCCAGACCGAGAACAGGCAGGGTCTGCGCCCCTAATCAGCAGGAAGTAGCTACAGAAGATGGAGACTCAACACCCATCAACATCCCCTTAAGATTAAGGTCTGGAGTCTCTGAGGGGGGAATGAAGTAGGCAGGCATACAGGTTAAAATTGGTCAGATTTGTGAACTGGAAGACCACGCCCCTGTGTGCCCTCATGCTCCTACCTGATGCCTTTGCCACGCCCCTGTGTGGCCCATTCCCCTACCTGACCACACCGGGGTGCCCACCAGCCAATCAGGTTAATTAGCCACTCCCCTTTGGAGTGGGTTAAAAGCCTAGGGCACAGTGTGCCTGGGCCCTGCTCTTCTTCCCTGGCCTCTTGTCAGGACAGGGCTTGCTGTAGCCATGTGCTCTAGGCTTCCTGGCCTAGATGCTCATCCACGTGGCTGGTTCCTGGTGCTCGGTATGAACCCCCATTCACCTCTCTCCCCTAAATAAGCTCTCACTCTCTTATGCATCTTTATTACTAAATAAAAGCTTAAAATGTACCATGCTGCCTAGTTTTAAAATTTCTTAATCCCTTCTTAAAAATTATAAATCCCTTAAAAATTTCATATTTTATGTCCCTTCGTGGTCGCCATATGAAATCGGAAAAGACTCCCTAAAATTTACCCTGAAATGTGGCCCCTTAAAGTTCCATAGAAATGCTATCCGGGGTGCCATATGTGCTACTGGAATTTGGGGTGCCTTACGATTTCGTTAGGTAGGAAGTCAGTTATGAGCTTATGTGTGTGTGACATAAAGGCCTAAAGAGAAGACATCTATGTTCAGCATATGCATCTGCTGACAATGTTTCAGGGGCAGCCTGGTATTCACATTCTGCCCTGCCCCCTTCTACCTGATAACCTGCCAAGTGGAGATCCCCACCCCTTCTGCCTGACAATCTTCCACAATCTCCCAGATGCAGCAGCCCAGTATCTGCATTTCAAACACCCTGCTCCGGATCCCCATTCTCCAGGGGGTCTTGCTCACCCTTCCTCTAAACTCAGGATGGCACCAGCTAGGCTTCCTCCTGTCTGATACCTTCAAGGAAAAACTCAGATAGAAGTTTTTCTATTTACATCCAAAAAGCCCTTTGTTCCAAGAGGAGCAGAGGTTGGGAAGCAACACCCATCTCCTTAAAAACCCCCATCCTCAACCGGACTGCGTGCTCAGCCTTCTGCCTCTCTGCTGAGCCACCCACCTGGCCTGGTCAGGTGTAATCTCTCTACTCAACCATGTAACCTTGCTCCTTCCCCCCTCCCCAGTCTCTCAGATCCTGTCTGGAGAGGTGCCCATCCGTTCTTACAGATGTCCCTTCCATAATAAACCTTGCTATTTTACCTCCCACTACTCTCTGTCTCACGCCTGAATTCTTTCTTGCGCGAAGACAAGAACCCTGCAATTTCTCCGGTAACATTTTCACCACAGGCTTATTACTAAATCCCTGATATTAATAAGCCCGAGAGGGTTCTTGTCTAATAGTTAGAAATTCTAAATACCGGCACAGATAAACGAGGCAGCATGGTATGTTTTAAGCTTTTATTTAGTAATAAAGATGCATAAGAGAGTGAGAGCTTATTTAGGGGAGAGAGGTGAATGGGGGTTCATACCGAGCACCAGGAACCAGCCACGTGGATGAGCATCTAGGCCAGGAAGCCTAGAGCACATGGCTACAGCAAGCCCTGTCCTGACAAGAGGCCAGGGAAGAAGAGCAGGGCCCAGGCACACTGTGCCCTAGGCTTTTAACCCACTCCAAAGGGGAGTGGCTAATTAACCTGATTGGCTGGTGGGCACCCCGGTGTGGTCAGGTAGAGGAATGGGCCACACAGGGGCGTGGCAAAGGCATCAGGTAGGAGCATGAGGGCACAGAGGGGCGTGGTCTTCCAGTTCACAAATCTGACCAATTTTAACCTGTATGCCTGTCTACTTCATACCCCTACAGTGGAGACTTTTCTCCTGTCAAATAGTTTTGTATTCTTTTTCTTAGGGATCTATAGGACTAAGCTGAGAATCAGGTGGCTTCAGTGCTGATTTCAACCAAACTTTTTAGGAATAACTAACACTAGTTCTTCTGAAATTCAAGTAAACAGACACATTTTAATTCTAAACAAGACAAACATAAAAGAAAAAAAAGAAGAAATGAATGGTCAATGAATAGTCCTCACCAATACAGAAGCAAACAATCAACAGAAGAGTAGCAAATTAGCCGGCACTGCGGCTCACTAGGCTAGTCCCGGTTGGGGCGCCGGATTCTGTCCCAGTTGCCCCTCTTCCAGGCTAGCTCTCTGCTATGGCCAGGGAGCACAGTGGAGGATGGCCCAAGTACTTGGGCCCTGCACGCCATGGGAGACCAGGAGAAGCACCTGGCTCCTGCCTTCGGATCAGCGAGGTGCGCCGGCTGCAGCGGCCATTGGAGGGTGAACCAATGGCAAAGGAAGACCTTTCTCTCTGTCTCTCTCTCTCTCACTGTCCACTCTGCCTGTAAAAAAAAAAAGTAGCAAATTAAATTTAAAAATATACTAAAATAGATTCTTCACCCTGACAAATGGAGATTTGCTCCTGGGATACAGAAGTGACTCAGCAAATGCATATTAGCAAATGTAATAATCACATAAACAGAATAAAGACTAAAATTATATTATAATATAAATATCATAAAGTATTTTATAAACTATAATTTCAATTCATAATAAAAAATTGAGCAATTCAAGAATAGAAGAAGCATACCACAGCACAATAAAGGCAACTATATGGCAAGGACACAGTAAAATGCCATAACCAATGGGGAAAAGGCAGAAGTAGTTCACTTAGATCTGAAACCAAACAGATGTCTACTTTCAGCAGTCATAATCAACATAGTCCTAAAAGTTTGAGCTTATTAATATGAAAGAGAAAATCTAAAATTCATAAGGAAACACAAAAGATCCCTGATGCCCAAAGCAATCTCAAGCTAAGGAAACAAAGCCAGAGAATCACAATGGCAGATTTTAAGACATTCTGTAGAGCTATTGTAACTCAAAAAGCATGGTACTATTACCAGAGAAATTGCAGGGTTCTTTTCTTCACGCAAGAAAAAATTCAGGCGTGAGATAGAGTAGTGGAAAATAAAAGTACCAAAGTTTATTAGGGAAGGGACATCCGTAAGAATGGATGGGCACCTCTCCAGACAGGACCGGGGAGAGAGTGCAGTCGCTCGGACTGGGGGGGGGGTGGGGGAGGAAGGAGCAAGGTTACATGGTTGAGTGGAGAGATTACACCTGGCCAGGCAGGCAGGCGACTCAGCAGAGAGGCAGAGGGCTGAGCACACAGTCCTGTTGAGGCAGGGGGTTTTTAAGGAGATGGGTCTTGCTTCCTCACCTCTGCTCCTTTTGGAACAAAGGGTTTTTTGGATGTAAATAGAAAAACTTCTATCTGAGTTTTCCCTTGAAGGTCTGAAACAAAGGACTTTATGGATGCAAATATTATCAGATAGGAGGAAGGGTGAGCTGGACCCCCTAGAGAATTGGGATCAGAGAGGTTGTTACTGGGCTGCACCTGGGAGATTGTGGAAGATTTGTCAGGCAGAAGGGGTGGGGACCCCCACCTGGCAGGTTATCATGTAGAAGGGGGCAGGGCAGGATGCGAATACCGGGCTGCCCCTGAAACATTGGGTTGGACATGAACTGGAAGACTAACTTACACTACAGAGTGACTGAAAGCATCAGATGTGAAGAGGAATAAAATGTGGTCAAGATATAAATATCTTAAACACAAAAGGAGTTTATACTGATATACAAGAAATTACTCAGTTTCACATTACAAAACAAAGCCTCAAAGGAGTTCTTTCACATCCATGCATTCTAATATATGCTGGGACTTTATCCAATTTGTATTCAGTGTGAGAAATTGCATCTCTTTCTGCAGCAAATAGCTCCATTGTTCTTGCTCTGATAGTTGGAAAACCATTGTGTCCATATTATGCATATTTCGATCCAGAAATTCAGACAAGAAGCAAGAACAATCCTTTGCCTTTTGGAATTATGCTAACTAAAATTTGAGCTGTATACATGGAGAGTATTAGTAGAAGAGTCCATTGTCTCACAGATACTGAATGAGCACCCTTTGGTGACCCCACTACTTATCATTTGCTGTTTTCATTGAGATATTCATTGTCCCAAATGTTTGCCTCTATTCAGCCTATGCACATCTATGAATATCAGCTAGGTGCCCATGGGAAAAGAGATGGTTTCTACTTTTGAGGACACAAAATTTATATGGTACTATTAGAACAATGAATTTATAGATCATACCATAATATAGATCATATATCATAATTTGTAAATTACAGGATAATCTATAAATGGAAGAATTGATGGATCCTTCATTTAATTCTGTTGGGAGAAATGACTCTACTATCTAAAGATTATTTTCTTACTTTCCAGACTACAGAATTTTTTTCCAAATACTAACTGTATAACAGAAATTTTTGTTATTCACAACAGAAACACTTCATAATTGCCATGTGTACAGAAATTTACTTAAACTCGTCACAACCTTGGTGATTCCTTATGACAAGATCATGATTTTCCAATCTGGAGCACCTTGCTTTGTGCTTCCTTTCGGCAATGCTCATATAGGGCTTTCCAAGGCTCAGTAGATCTGAGAGAAACTGCTTATAACTTACAATCCATAAAACACCTGCTTTCATATCACATTTCTACCTTACCTAAAGAAAAATGTCATTTTAAGTAATTTAGAAGTAACTGTCTTATAGTTTAAAGAAAAAAATAAAAAGAAAAGGCTAATAGAGACTTTAATCATCTTTTCCTTTCACCGATAGTTAAAATAATAGCCACCATCCCTTCTTAATTGTGAAAATCCGACCACGCCTCAGATCTGTGACAGAATATAGAAAAATAGAAGTAAGTATAATACTTGTCTCCCTCACTCAAAGGTATTTATTATGTTTATAGTAGTGATGACATCAATGCTCTTAGGTAACAGTTTGACTACTATTCATTACACAGAATTCTCATTGAATTCTCACAAACTCTCTCTGAAATGAGTTTAACTATCATTATTTTATAGATAAGGGAACTGATAATTTGTGTGATAATTTCTTCTTCATTTTCTTTTCTGATTGCCACAATGCCACCTGCACTTTGAGGTGCTTGCTCATCTTGTCTTCCGATCCTGCAACCTCCGACCATGGTTGTAGTAGACAGATAAATTTTGGTATTGGCTCCAAGAGAAATCTTCCTGTGTTATGTTTGCATTATAGAGAAATGGGGTACATACTAGAAAGAAATAAGATTTTTGGACCTCCAGCTTTCTACCTTTTCCTAAAACCACCTAATGGATCAAGTGTCCCACCAATTCTAAGAGTATCTATTGACTTCCACAGTCACATAAATGAAGAACTAAAATATTTTGATATCTTGCACAGCTACTGGTGTAGTTCTTCTCTTATGTCACAATATTCTCTTCATCAACATATAAAGACCTTGCTGAGAGTCACCAACTTGGAGGTTCTAAGGATCACTCAATCCCTGTATTGGAAATCATGCAGTATTTGGTGACCACAGAGATGACCTGGAATTGATGGTGTTCTGGACTTGCCCCAGGGTTCATTAATATAGACCATAACTTGATGGAACTGAAATCAAGGTCATAATAGTTAGTAGCTGAAGAATGCCTTTCTTGAAGCATTCTCTGATTATGGACATTTTTGCAATTCATCTCCTGACTTTTCTTTCCTAGAATTTATTTTTCTAGCCCTGATAGATAGCAAAACAACTAAGTTTATTTTTCTGAGCCAATATTTCCTAGGGAGAATACATGTGGTTTTGGGTATACAGCTCCTTCCTTCTTTTAAATTGTTAGACCTAATATCATAGACACAATCTTCATCAGTTAAGAAAAGTAAAACTAGACCCATGTAAGCAGTATTATGATGTAGTTGTCTCTCTTTTATTTTTAAATTTTTTGCCAGGCAGAGTTAGACAGTGAGAGAGAGAGACACAGAGAGACTTATAGACAGTGAGAGAGAGACAGAGATAGGTCTTCCTTCCTTTGGTTCACTCCCCTAATGGCTGCCACGGTCAGTGTTGCGCCGATCCGAAGCCAGAAGCCGGGTACCTCCTCCCGGTCTCCCATGTTGGTGCAGGGACCCAAGCATTTGGGCTATCCTCTGCTGCCCTCCCAGGCCACAGCAGAGAGCTGGACTGGAAGAGGAGCAACCGAGACTAGAACCTGCAGTGCCAGTGCCGCGGGCAAAGGATTAGCCTAGTGAGCTATGGCGCCGGCCTGGTACAGTTCTCTTAATTGGTGATTTGGGTCACATCCCAAATAGTGCTTTGTTTCTTTGTTTTAGAATGTGATACTCAGAATGTTTTATGACCAGCACAAAGACTGG
This sequence comes from Oryctolagus cuniculus, assembly GCF_051225735.1. Taxonomy (NCBI): domain Eukaryota; kingdom Metazoa; phylum Chordata; class Mammalia; order Lagomorpha; family Leporidae; genus Oryctolagus; species Oryctolagus cuniculus. The sequence goes on along the minus strand of NC_142879.1, from coordinate 78,795,850 downwards.
AACAAGAAAGTGGATAGCTTGCATTCCCAAATAATTGTTTATAATAGTAAATAATTTACAAAGAGAAAAATAATTAATGCATTATAAATAGTGTCTACTAAGTATTATTTTATGCTTTCCAAGAGAAGCCATAAATCATTTTTTTAAATATTTTATTTATTTATTTGAGAGGTAGAGTTACAGACAGAGAGAGAGGGAGAAACAGAGAGAAAGGTCTTCCTTCCAGTGATGCACTCCCCTACTGGCCGCAATGACCAAAGCTGAGCCTATCCGAATGCAGGAGTCAGAAGCCTCTTCCATGTCTCCCGAGTTGGTGCAGGGGACCCAAGGACTTGGGCCATCTTCTGCTTTCCCAGGCCATAGAAGAGAGTTGGATTGGAAGAGGAGCAGCTGGGACTAGAACCACTACCCATGTGGGATACCAGCACTGCAGGCAGAACATTATTAACCCAATGTGCCGTAGCATCAGCCCCAGAGACACGATAAATCTTAAATAAAGTCTTTGAAAGTTATTTCCAAGTTTAAAAACTCTGGAACTACTGATTTCAAATCAGCCTTGAATATTGGTTCCCTTTTTCAAACTATTATAACATTTGTTTCTTTTTTTAAAAAAAGACTTATTTATTTGAAGGGCAGAGTTACAGAGAGGCAGAGAGAGAGAGAGAGAGGTCTTCCATCCACTGGTTTACACCCCAAATGACCGCAATAGCTGGAGCTGGGCCCATCTGAAGCCAGGAGCCAAAGGCTTCTTCTAGGTCTTCCACATAGATGCAGGGACCCAAGTACTTGGACCAACTTCTACTGCTTTTACAAGCCACAGCAGAGAGCTGGATCAGAAGTGGAGCAGCCGTGACTCAAACCAGCACTGAAATGGGATGCTGGCACTGCAGGCAGCAGCTTTATCCACTATGCCACAGCACCGGCCCCCAAAATTTGTTTCTAATTGACAAATAACAACTGGATTTGTCATAATATAAAATGTGACATGTTGATCCAGGCCTATGTTCTAACAAGATTCAATCATGTGGATTAGTATATCCATACTTCTGAAGCTTTTTATTCATAAAGAGACCAAAAAGTAGAGAATCTAGGGTCTATAGGCCACTTGAGGCAAACAAGGAAGAAACTGACTGGTCTGCACTGGGATAACAAGAGTTGTTTGTGGATTTGGCTCCAGTGTGGTCCTGACCTGGTGGATATCAGGGCTTAGGAGGGGTGAGGTGGCGTATAACCTGGTTTATCTGAAGCTACTCAAGAGGCCAGTATCTAGGGTCGGATCCAAACCCACTATTTTCTCTCAGTTTGATAACCTTCACTCTGACCATGACTGTGCTGTATTGACTTCAGCATCACAAAAGATGCTGGTCCTGTGCATATGACAAATTAGAGAAAAAGCAAGACCTTTTACAAGTTAGTAAATAATACACTCAGAACTACTTGGAAAGCTTTTAAACCCTAATAATAATTTAGCTTTATTATAGTTCAAATGAAATTAGATCTTGAATAGAACTCAGCCTTAGATAAAAAGATTTGTAAAAATAAAAGCAAGGGTTTGTTTGGTAGTCTATTAATCTGTCCTCTATTGTTGATGCAAGGCCAACCTCATCAAACATAGGACTCAAATTATATCACATAAATTTAGACAACTAATTTTGACTAGATGCCAAAATATATAAGAGGAAAAGGGTAGTAATTTCAATAAATAGTGTTGGCCAAATGAAACCACAAAACTAAAAGAAAGAAACATAAAAGAATCACTTAAATACATTGGTATAGAAGTGATGTTTTTGAGTACACACTGAAAGTACAGAGAAAAAATACATGACACATATGTTTATATAAAACTCAGGAATTCTACATAGTAAAATAAACAATAAATAGAGTGAAAAGATATCTGACAGAATGAGAAAATATTTGCAAGCTACTTTTCCAACAAATGATTGTATCCTGAATATATTGGGAACTCAAAAAAAACTCAACAACAACAAAAAACAAATCCAGTTATAAATGGATAAAGGATCTGAATAGAGAGATCTCAGAAGAAGAAAGGCAAAAGATCAACAAATTTAAGGGAAGGAAAAAAAAACTAACCCCAAACCCTCCTTCCAGGCTAGTTCCCCTTTCACATTCTTGGCCAGCACTCCTGGAAGGAAACTCCATTCCTCAGTTTCTTGTGGTCCTTATCTTTGAGCTGCTGGTAGGGAGCCTCTGAAGTATTGGTCATTTTTGGAATATGTGTCTTATTTTACTGACTAACTATAGTGCATTTCCTGTTCTCCAATGGCTAGAAACACTGACTGGTAAACATTTGTTCTCTCTCTTCACAGAAATGTCAATGAAATGGCTGTTACCATTCCCCACCACCAGTCTGCACACTTCTACGAAAATCATTTTTGTCCTGATGAGTAAGAAACAACCAAACCATACAGTAGGTTGAGTGGTAGGTAATGATCTTTAGAGAAACCAACAGTCTGTTGTTTTTCAGAAAATTATGAAAATGCAGTGCCTTTGCTTCCTGCCCTGTGGATATAGGTATAACTGAGTGTAAGTTGCTAAGCAGTATCATGGATTAACCAGAAGAGTATCCCATCACTAACAAATAAGATGTCTCTCCCATGAGAATGCCCATATAGAAGTATCTGGTAAGAATCATGACAAAACTCTCCATGCTAATATTCATCAGAAAATGGTTGGAATGTGTTTCCAGAAACACTAAAATTAGAAGAAAATGCATACAATCTGTGTTCAAGGATTCCATTTGTATGATAGTAAAGAAGTGATTCCTAAGAAGCTTCTAGTAGGATGGAAATTACTACAGTAATTTTCCTACTAATCATAGAATCTGCCTTGCTGGGGCAGGCGCCGTGGTTCATTTGGTTAATCCTCCGCCTGCGGCACCGGCATCCCATATGGGCGCCAGGTTCTAGTCCTGGTTGCTCCTCTTCCAGTCCAGCTCTCTGCTGTGGCCTGGGAGGGCAGTGAAAGATGGCCCAAGTGCTTGGGTCCCTGCACCCGCATGGGAGACTGGGAGGAAGCACCTGGCTCCTGGCTTTGGATTGGCGTACCTCTGGCCGTAGCGGCCATTTGGGGAGTGAACCAACGGAAGGAAGACCTTTCTCTCTGTCTCTCTCCCTCACTGCCTAACTCTATCTGTCAAATAAAAAAAAAAAAAAGAATCTGCCTTGCTTAGTTTTGTGACTATGAATTTATAATAAATATTTACTGATAAATAAATTATTCAAATTATATTCTGTTGGGTAGCATTTATAAAAAATACAAATAGTCAAGGATTCAAACATAATCCTCTCCCTTAGCTAAAATTATCAACCTTGAAGTTTGAGGAGCACTATTTGGAGGGTGAGTAGGAAGAAACATTTATTAAGCAAAAAGAGAAAGAAAACTTTATTGAAACAATGGAAACCACCTACAGGGGAAAGGGCTACTGTACAGGAATCCATTAGGGGAGGCTGCCTCATCGTTTATGTCCTTTGATATAGGGGAAACTTGTTCAGGCTTTTGCACTCAGATCAGTTAGTCAGTGATGATCTTCTCTTGCAGGGGAGTTGATATCTGTAGCTTTATGGGTCCAGCTGTAACTGCCATCCTATTTTTTCTTCAACTTTTCTATCTTGTTTCTAATAATAAGGCATTTAAACCAAGGAATGTCCTTCAGTATATTAGCGCTGCATTTTCTTATGTACATCAGACTTGAGTCTCCTTCTGAGTGTGAGACCTGAATCACTGGAGCACTTTGTCCCTGGCTTTTTACCTCAGACCTCAGCTAAATGTCTTCTATATCAGTAACAAGATACCTACAATTTTTTGAGTACAAATGATTTTTTTATTGTCTAATCAGTGTTCACATTACCATCATTGCAGTATTTTTATACTATTTTTTAAAAGATCTATTTATTTATTTGAAAGGCAGAGACAGAGAGAGAGAGGTCTTCCATCAGCTGGTTCACTCCCCAAATGGCCGCAACAGCCAGAACTGTGCCTATCTGATGCCAGGAGCCAGGAGCAGTTTTGGGGTCTCCTACATGGGTGCAGGGATCCAAGGACTTCGACCATCTACCATTGCTCTCCCAGGCCATAGAGGAGAGCAGGATGGGACGTGAGCAGCAAGGACTTGAACCGGTGCCCATGTAGGATACTGGTACTGCAGGCAGTGGCTTTACCCGCTATGCTGCAGCACCAGCCTCAAAATATCTCCATTTTCTAAAACCTCTTTATCCTGAGCATTGAATCCTCCCCATTTCAGGAAAACTCGAAAGAGGCTCTCAAGTGTTACGGACCAAGAATCTATAATATCCCCAAGGTCATAACTTCCCTCCATGACAAAGGGTGAGACCTAAGTCAAGCAAACCTATTGAAATGCTGAGAAGAAGGAAAAAGCAAATGAAGTATTTCTAAAGAAAACATTTTTTAGAATTCTCTTCCAACCTCTTAAGAAAATCTTAATTCTACTGTGCACGTAAAGCTGAGTCATGCTGATAGCAGCAGTGGAATAGTTCTGATAACACACATGGCTTAGCTTCTGAGTCACTGGGAAATTAGTCGATATAGAGGTCAACAACCAACTGAAATTGCCAGGGATCTTTCCAAGGCTGATTAGATCAACCAGGGTGATGGAAAGTGAAGCAGAGATAAAGACATTAGAGAATGAAATTGGAGAGTAATACTTCATCCATTTTTTTTCATCTAATAGAGGGGTATTTTGCTAAAGTTTGCAAACTACTAACTCCAGTTTAAAAAAAATCCACAAATAACAAAAACCAGAAAAACACAAAAAACAACATAATTCTTGATTTCTTTCAGCCTAACCTATCTAACCTGTTCATAGTCAATTGCCCCACCTTATACATGGAGGATATATTATCCGAAGACATCAAACAGATAATTAGATCTATGTTCTTTCTTATACATATTGTAATAGAATTTCATTACTTTAACTAAAATATATCACTTAAGCTATATGCCTGAGGTAGGCTTATTTTGTCTTAGAGTTTGGAGATTCACATTCTAAGAATAATTGTTCATTTGTCAGCAGCTGATGGCAGAACAAATATGGAAAGAGGATCATTTGAGGAGTCAGGAAGCCAAGTGACAGGAATTATGGTCATCCTCCGAGAACATGTGTTTGTCTTTAATGAATCATGATTCGATCATGGATCATGGCACTCCATGTTGGTTACCTAATCCAGTGAAATCACTTCTCAAACACTTATCTTCAGATCCCATAATCAGACTAAAGCTCAACCCTAATATGTTGACTGTTAGCATTAACCCATTCACCCATTTTTTAAAAGATTTATTTATTTATTTATTTGAAAGTCAGAATTACACACAGAGAAATGGAGAGGCAGAGAGAAAGAGAGAGAGAGAGAGAGAGAGAGAGAGAGAGAGAGAGAGAGAGAGGTCTTCCATCCATTGGTTCACTCCCCAGCTGGCTGCAATGGCCGAAGCTACACCAATCTGAAGCCAGGAGCCAGGAGCTTCTTTCAGGTCTCCCACATGGGTGCAGGGGCCCAAACACTTGGGCCATCTTCTACTGCTTTCCCAGGCCATATCAGAGAGCTGGATGAGAAGTGGAGCATCCATATGGGATGTTGGCGCTTCAGGCAGCGGCTTTATCTGTTGTGCCACAGCACCAGCCTCAAACTCATTCACCCTTAACACAAGACTTCAAGATTTGAACATCTGCATTAATCTGGAAATCCAAATACCATATTATACACATACCCATGATATTGTTGGGTTAATAATTTAGGCACCATAAGAATATTAATAAAATGTGTTGAATATGGTTTTATCTCAAAATATCTTGGGGAATTAAGCTGACCCTGTGTAGAAATCATAAATTTGGACAACCTAAAGATGAGAATGCTCTCATTTTTCTGTTTTTACTCAGTTTTAAGACATTAAGATATATACATAAAATGTTGCACTAAGAGCACAATTCCAAACCACTGATTGAATCATGTAATTTTCATCTCCATAAAATTACATTAAATAAATTTGAACATAACTACAGTGTGTACATAATATTTTTGATTTGTCACAGTGTCATCTGCAATCTTTCTTCAGATAGCCAGTCTAACCTTCTCTTCATTATGTTACTAATCAGCAGAATTGGTGTTTCACAATTCTGCTATACTGCACTTAGCTCATTATTATCCAAGGGTCCCCACATTTAAAAAGAGAGATTGCTTTGTATTTGTTTTTGTTAAACAAATGATTAAGAATGTTAAACTACTAAAAATGTATAAAATGTATTTTTACATACAAATGATAAAATGACAGCTATCAACAATAACAAGGAAAGAGATAAAAAGCAAGACTGCATTTTTTACACATTCACTAATACTCTACTCACTATCCTTATGATTTTTGGCCTAAATTAAAAATGATCATTTTAGGTACCAGTGTTGTGGTGCAGTGAGTTGAATACTCCCCCTGTGACATAGGGATCCAATATTAGTACAGTTGGAGGTAACTTGCTTCACTTCTGATTCTGCTCTCTGCTAATGTGCCTGAGAAAGCAGTGGAAGATTGGTCGATTGCTTGGTCACCTACCAACCATATGTGAGACCTAGAAGAAGTTCCAGGATCCTTCCTTTGGCCTGTTCAACCCTGAATCTTTTGACCAGTGCACAAGTAGATGGAAATTCTCTGTGTCTCTCTCTGTATCTGTCTCTGTTTCTCTCAGTATATTCTATCTTCCTTTATCTCTGTGACTCTGCTTTCAAACAAGTAAAATATATCTTAAATCAATTTATAATTTTTACAAATGTGAAAAGTTTCACGGGCCATAATCAATGTGCCTTCTATGTTTAATGAGTAAGTGGTGCCTGAATGAAGTGCCTCAGTCATAAGTAGTAAGAGTGTGAGGAGTTAGAAGGGCTAATAGGGAATTAGAAAAGGGCCTTGTGGGATTAAGGAACCAGTATTTGTATAAAACCTGACAGTCACTGATTAGACAAAATACATTGTCCCCAGAATGAAAAGATTGATAAGGAACACAGTGAGTCCCCTACCCATAGGTAACCGTATGAAAAACTAGATTCCGACATCACACCAGAACGCACCACAGAGCAGTGTGTCTCCATGTTTAGCACTCCATCAGGTAGACATAAACTGCCTTAACTGGTCAAGTCAACAGTATGTTTCAACTGTCACATCTCCCACGTGATGGACATGGAAACATTTGTGAGGAACCATGACAAGTTTGCAAGAGGCAGAAAAAACAAAGCTGACCCCTGACGTATTGAAACTATGTGGAAGAATTGATTGATTGATATGCACTCCCTATATAAGCTCCCAGTACCCAAATCTTGATGGACCTCTGCCTTGGGGACCCATCTTGAGAAGCAGGAGTCTCTGTTTCTCAATAAAATCTACTGCCACTTGCCTTGCTCATCCCCTTTATTGTCTGCATGGTAATACATCATCATCATGAGAAAAAGAACTGACTCCAAACTGCTGTAAAAAGAGCATAATTGGAGTGGATTTGCAATTAGACAAACATTGGCAGTATTCATGATGGTGTTTCTTGGGCACCACTCATATTTCTCTTGGATCAAGGGTAGAACTCTGGTTCTAGGTTTCTGGTCTATAGGAAAGCTCTTGTTTCATATCTCTGTCCAGAATCAAGCCAGTATTCTTTAGGGCATCTTGGTTCCCATGTGAACCTTCTTGCTACAGAGTACCAATAAACAAGCTACAAGTCAGTTAATATTGTGCTAAGGCATAGAAGAAATTTCTGTTGAGACTTTAATTTTTTATTACTTTCCTATGCAAGCAAGTCAAGGTCCAAAACCTTAAAGAGAGATAAGAATGGCATTGAATTTTTCTCAATGGAAGCTGTTTTCTACCTGAGAATATCAAGATTTGATAGAGTGTACAATAAGGAAAGATCTTTGTCATCATCACCTAGGTGCACTTTGCCTGATAACTCTTATCTTATTTCTGTCATTTATTTTCTATCCCTTTACCCTTTACTACTCTACTCCACTTCAAGAAAGATAAACAACTCATACATCTGAAATCTTTCTAAGTGAATTCCTTGAGATAGAAAAGCAAATACAAAGCAATCTTTCTTTTTAAATGTGGGGACCCTTGGATAATAATGAGCTAAGTGCACAAAGTGAGTACTAATGTGTCTTGTTCAAACTTGAGTCAACATTTCTTTCCCCTCAGGCTCCCCTCAGAGATCAACAGGATTAAACAGACTTAGAAACATGCCCTCTCAGAATTCAGTGAACTTTGGAAAATCTTCCTCATCATGTTATCAACTCATTTCTTTTATCACCTTTTTCTTTCTAGTCACTTACTCTTCTATATAAAAGATAATTCCCCTATACTTTATCCTTAATTTGCTTGAAGATTCTAAGCTTATGGGGTTTCCTTGTGGCAGTGGCAATTCTGAATAAGGTTTTGACTTTCTAATGTTTATTTTTATTTGCCAAGACATACTCTTTCATGCAGAATCTTCTAATAGGACAGCGCAGTGATCTCCCATAAAGTATATTAGAGGAGATGATCATTATTTCATCCAGTGGACAATTCATAAATGTAACTAGTACCCTATCACAATTTTTTAAAGTTTTAATTATTTATTTAAAAAGCAGAGTTACAAAGACAAATGGAGATACAGAGAGGAGAGCTTAACCTGGTGTGCCACTATGCTGGTCCCTTATATTCTATATCTATATGGCTGTCTTTTTAATGCATATTAATATAATATTATATTATATTATATATAATACAATTATATTATATATCATAATTATATTATATTTATATATTATAATTATATTATATATTATAATGTAATATTACTTATTGTGATACAGTTTATACTCTTTACACTTAACATGCAGAAACCTTCAATCATACTAAAACATTGTTGGTTAATATATTCTGTTTTTACTTGCTTCGGAATATATTATTTGTTAATGTATCAAAGTTTATCCAACTACTGTAAAATTCATAATTATTTAATATAGTCTCACATTTTATAGAGTATTATTGAACAAGGTAATAAGTCATTCTGTTGAGAAATCTGTTGTCAAAGTGATGAGAATTCTTTTTAAAAATGACCTGGCATTCCTCCCTTGCAAATTTTTAGCATACTCTGTTTATGTTTTACTTTTGAAAGTTTGACTCTATGGGGCCACCACGGTGTTATAGCGGGTAACACTGCCGCTGCCTGCAGTGTTAGCATTCCATATGGCGCTGGTTCAAGTCCTGGCTGTTCCACATCCTATCCAGCTCTCTGTTGTGGCCTGGGAAAGCAGTAGAGGATGGCCCAAGTCTTTGGGCCCCTGCACCCATATGGAAGACCGGAAGAAGCTCCTGGCTCCTGGCTTCAGATTGGCATCGCTCCAGCCATTGTGGCCAACTGGGGAGTGAACCAACGGATGGAAGACCTCTCTCTCTCTCTCTCTCTCTCTCTCTGCCTCTTCTCTCTCTGTGCAACTCTGACTTTCTAGCAAATAAATAAATCTTTAAAAAAAAGTTTGACTATAATTTGTGATTGTGAGGCTCGTTCTTGATCATGCCTAATTGTGATTTTTTATATGCTTCTTGTATTTAGATCTCATATCTTTCTCCAAATTGGAAAATTTTTTCTGCTATTATTTCATTGACTAAGTTTTCTTAACCATTTCATTTTTTCAGGTATTGCTAAGACTTGTTTGATGGTATCCCACATATCCTGAACAGTGTTTCTTTCTAATTTTTTCTTTTTTTTCTTACTGAGATATTTTAAGACATGTCTTCTAGATCAGTTATTTTTTCTGCTGATTCACTGTGTCTGTTGTTTCACTTTATTTTTCTTTAAATTATTGTGTATTTCAATTTTTATTTCTTTTCAGTATCTGTATCTCTGCTGAATTTCTAATCCATGTCATTACTGACTTCCTAATTTTATTTAACATTTTCTTTGTAATTTTGAGTAACTAACGTTAAGATCATTCTTTAGAATTCTTTTTCAGGCTTTTCATCAATCTCTGTTCTTCCCAGTTCAGTATTCATGTATTTTGGTGTCCCTTTTGGAGAGTCATATTCTTTCTGAGTACGTATTTCTTGTGCATCTTGCGGATTTTGTGCATCTGATGAATCACTTATTTTTATCACATCTGGAGAATGGCTTTTGTTAGTTGAAGATTGCAATCCCGGAGATGTACCTCTGCATTTGATTTGTTAGAGTGCTTTATCCTTAGTTCCAGTTAGATTTTCTAGTATAGTTTTCCTATGCCTTTATTCGCTCAATGGATGGTACCTGTAGTTGGGATCTGGGCTCTTCATGTGGTTCATTGTTGTTACTGAGATTCCTGTTATGCAGGTCTCTTTCTGTCTCTTGAAAGAAAGGTTGGTATGATGAGCTACTCAGATGTTAGGATTAGGCCTTGCTGGTGTTGTGGGTCTGGCATTGGAGTTGTAAGATTAGGCCTGGCTGTAGCAGCTGGGTGGGCATAAGGAATCCTAATTGCTGCCTACATCCCTGATGCATGGTTTTTAGTAATGCTGAGTGGAAGAGGTGGTATAATCCCTGCCCAAGAGAGTGGCTGGATATGTGATGGTGATTTTGTCTTTATAGCAGTGGGATAAGCTGTCCTACGCTACTATCTGTGTGCTGTTTAGGCTCACCACAAACAGCCCATTGAAAGTCCCTGGGAAGTGGAAGTTCTTGGCAGCTCTAGACAAAGTTCATGGGTGGAACAATCAATAGCCCAGAGTTCTACCTGATAAAGGAGTGGTGGAACACATCTGGCTAATGTCAGTTGAGGACACGTTTGTTGAAGCTTACTGGTTTGTTGAGTCCCTTCTTCCAACCAGATGTGAACACTACCCAGAGCACTGAATCACTGTGTATTGCACCCTCTGACCCCACTGAGAGATCAGTCCCCTGTGTGCAGGGAGCTCTAAGCCTCTCTATTCAGACTACACAGCTGCATATCAACCCAGCACAATCTGCAATTTTTCATGCGATTTGGGGAGGGGAAGCTGTGGGCAAGAGTATGGTTCCCAATTATGATGGAGCATTTCTTCTTATATTCAGAGTCCTAGGAGCTGCCTGTCCAAGCTGCTCTGCACCTACTGTCCACTGAAGTGGAGAGGGCTGTATTAGACTGGGTTCTGTGGCCACCACTGCCCTGTTAGACCCAGCCGGACCCATGAGGCTCACTTGGCCCTGTTAGAATGCAGGAATGTCATTCTCAGTTGGATTTATAGCAAGTCAGGACTGTGGAATTCTTTGCAGTCAGGGTTGCAGCAGTGCCTTCTTATTTTTTTTTTTTTAATTTTCCCATCAAGATGGCCTTACCAGCCTGCAGCAGATGAGGTAGGAGCTGCAACCACTTAGGACAGCACATTGGCACTGAGTCTGCACTCTTCCTCTTCTGCATTTTGGAGCTTCTGTGCTGTTCCTTCATTATATTACTGGCTTCCAAAGCTTATGGGAAGGTGGTTTGTTGTGTGAATATCTGTTGAAATTGGTGTCTGTGGAGAACAATCACTAGAGCTTTCTACTCAGCTAACATCATGTTGCTACCTCCTCGGTTTTAACTTCTGGTCATTAATTGAGGGTAAATGATGAAAAACTGCTCACTAATCATTTGCTTAATTCCCTGCATGTGTTTTGTGTGCGTAGCATAGGACAATTAATTGTTTCAAAAAAAGTGTGATTAGAAGGGATTTCCTTCCTTTTCTTTTTCATGCTTCAATTGTTCTTCTTGCTACAGTTTCTTAAAATTTATTATCTGGGAACATTCTTCATGTGTTTTGTGAACATTCACAGTTTCAGGTGTATTTTGTTGTCCAGACTGTGGTCCATCCATGGAAGCTTGATCTTGTTGGACAAAGAATTCTGTAAATATTATTAGACCAAAGTAATTGATAAGGCTATTAAAGCCAAATTTATGCTTCTGGTTTTTTGCATTTTTGAACAGCCAATTAATGGAAGATTGATGTTCCCAAATATAATAGTGGAACTTTCTCTCTCTCCTTGAAATTTTGTCAATTTTTAAAAAATATTTATTTATTTGAAAGTTAGGGTGTCTGGGTAGAGCAGGAGTGGGGAGAGACAGAGAGAGCACACGCGCGCACGCAAGAGAGAGAGAGAGAAACAGAAAGAGAGAGAGATCTTCCATTCACTGTTTCACACTTGAAATGGCTGCAATACCTGGAGCTGGGCAGGCTTAAGCCAGGAATTCCATCCTGGTCAACCATGCAGCAGAAAGACAGAGAGATGGATTGAGAGGGGAGCATCTAGAATTCCAAACAGCACTCCAAAATGGAATACAGGTGTCCCAAGCAGTGGCGTACCCTGCTTTGCCAGAATGCCCACCCTCATTCTGTAGGTTTTTGAAGTGTATTTTGCAGTTCTGAAATAGGTGTATACACAAATTTGCTAGGTTTTAAAGCAATGGTTGCCTAATCATTAAGTAATCTTCCTGTTTGTCTCTGATAATTTTCCTTGTTCTGAATTCCATTTATCTGAAATTAGTGTAGTACCTCCAGCTTTCTTTCAATTAGTTTTAGCATATCTTTTGCTATCGCTTTATTTGAACTTGTCTGAATCAGTATATTTAGTGAATGTCCAAAAGACAAGAGGTAGCCGAATATTGTTATTATACTCACCTTGTCAATCTTTATCTTTTAATGAATATATTTAAACGATTCACATTTAAGCCTTTAAATAAGAAGATGGTTTTCATCCTATTTCACAGTGGTTACTGTTCATCTTCCCTGTCATAGCTAATAAATGATGTTTCTAAGCCCTCTACTGTGAAAAGTTGGTGGGATTCCTCAAGATAAAGCAAAGTATTGGATCCCTAAGTCCAAGTTACCTGGGAGTTTCCCATTCATGGTAGAAATGGCCTCCAGCCACTGAGTACAATTGCCTTCACACAAAGTTACCCTCTAAGTGCTTCAGCCAGGGCTCTGTTCCAGATAAGCAGGTCCTGGGTGCTCATTGCATTGTAACTGCAACTCCTTAGTGTGCCCAGAGAAGCTGTTGATATTTGTTTTGTTTAGCTTATTATTGTTGTAATGAGGAGAGTAATGACTTTCAAGTCTTTCCATTTCGGAAATGATACTTGAAAGAACTTCCACTTTGACTATGACATTGTCTAAATAAGATTGGCGTTGGAACCTCGGGTGATTACTGACGCCATAAATAAGAGTGTCAATTGTTAAATCAACAACAGGAGTCACTGTGAATCTACTCCCCATGTAGGATCTTTGTCCTTAATGTGTTGTACTATGTGAATTAGCGGTATAACTAATACTCAAACAGTACTTTACACTTTGTGTTTCTGTGTGGGTGAAAACTGTTGAAAACCTTACTTAGTATATACTAAATTGATCTTCTGTATATAAAGATAATTAAAAATGAATTTTGATGTGAATGGGATGGGAGAGGGAGCGGGAGATGGGATGGTTGCGGGTGGGAGGGAGGTTATGGGGAGAAAAAGCTGCTATAATCCAAAAGCTGTAGTTTGGAAATTTATATTTATTAAATAAAAGTTAAAAAAAGAAAAAAAGAAAAAATACAAAGAGTGGGAATAAGAGAGGTAAGAGATGTGCAATTCGGGACATGCTCAAGCTGATTTACCTCAAACGGTAGAGTTAGAAACATACCAGGGAATTCCAATTCAATCCCATCAAGGTGGCATGTACCAATGCCATCTCACTAGTCCCAGTGATCAATTTCTGTTCACAATTGATCATAATGATAGGACTAAGAACGAAAGGGATCACATAAACAAGAATAGTGTCTGCAAATACTAGCTGATAGAATCAAAAAGGGAGAGAACGATCCTACATGGGAAGTGAGATACACAACAGACTCATAGAATGGCAGATGCCCTAAACAGCACTCTGGCCTCAGAATCAGCCCTTAAGGCATGCAGATCTGGCTGAAAAGCCCATGAGAGTATTTCAGGCATGGAAAGCCAAGACACTCTGGGGAAAAAAAAATAACCTAAATGAAAGATCTCTGTGAGTGAGATCCCAGTGGAAAGAACGGGTCATCAAAGAAGGAGGTACCTTTCTCTGAAGGGAGGAGAGAACTTCCACTTTGACTATGACCTTGTCTAAATAAGATCAGAGTCGGTGAACACAAAAGGCTTCCATAGCCTTGGCAGCTCATGACAAGAGCCTAGGGTGATTACCAATGCCATAAACAAGAGTGCCAATTTGTTAAGTCAACAACAGGAGTCACTGTGCACTTACTCCTCATGTAGGATCTCTGTCCTTAATGTGCTGTACATTGAGATTTAATGCTATAACGAGTACTCAAACAGTATTTTTCACTTTGTGTTTCTATGTGGGTGCAAACTGTTGAAATCTTTACTTAATGTATACTAAACTGATCTTCTGTATATATATAGAAAATTGAAAATGAATCTTGATATGAATGGAAGGGGGAGAGAGCGGGAAAGGGGAGGGTTGCGGGTGGGAGGGAAGTCATTGGGGGGGGGAAGCCATTATAATCCATAAGCTGTACTTTGGAAATTTATATTCATTAAATAAAAGTTTAAAAAAAAAAGAAGGGATTTCCTCATGACAAAAATAAACAAAATAGATGTCAATTTGTTGTCTAAAAAATGCAGTATGTGTTTGATCAGTTTCTTGCAATTTTTTTACAATATGTGAGAGATTCTAATGTGAAAATTTATAGATTTAATTGTTCCTTTTTTATCTACAATAAAAAAAATTCTCTTTCCATAAAATATTTAACTGTTTCTAAGTGTCTGCTTAAAAGTGGAGTACCGCTTTAAATTCACTCCTCTCATAACTCATTGACCTTTAGACAGGCAGTTAGGGTTTGGACTTCCTGTTAACCCCGTGAAGGCAGCAGATATAAACAGAGTCCGCTTGGCCAGCAGAGTGAAACAATGGATCCCAAACATCAGCGTGTGACATTAAATGATGGTCACTCCATTCCTGTACTGGGATTTGGAACCTATGCACCTGATGAGGTAATCTGAGTCGCTTTGCAGTAGCAGGACAAAAGAAAATAGATCTTGGGTGGGCGGAAGGTGACCTCGATTTTGAAGTCAGCCAGTTCCTGTGTTACTGCAACTTTCACTTTGGTGGCCAGATCTCCCGGCTAGAGCTATTTCATGCAGAATAATGAACTTAGTCACACTATTTTCTGCCTGTCAGTTCCTGTGGTCCCTTGCAGATAATCCTGGATACTTGTTTTGCTCTCGGTTTCAGTCTATTCACTTTGGTAACGAAAACCAATCCTCAACAAAACTGTTAACTTGCTTGCCTGGTATTTGACTGCAGTTGTATTGGTTGCTCTGATTTGTTCTTAATTCAAGAAATATTTCCACTTCTGCATAAGTAATGGTGCAAGGAAAGGAAATGCACAGAACATGAAAGAGAGCAATGCTATTTTGCCCAAGGGTTAACCTAAGCACCTAACACAGTAATGACTGGACTTGCGTAAAGCACAATTTTCTTTTATACTAGTCTCACTTCTGAGAAACTTGCCTGCCTGAAAATACAATGTCATGTTAGGGGGAAATGGGAATCTAATAAAAACGGGTAAATTCTTCATTCTTGTTAACAAACGTAGAACTTAAAGGAATATGGTATATGGTCATATTCAATTAAACTGAACATCATGGAGGGAATTTCACACACTGATATTATCCTCTGATTATGTAATTGTATGACATGGAACTGTTTACCCCAAATTTGAACTTCCAGTTTATTCTTGTATAAAACGTAAGGAAATCAATAAGGAATATTTTGAAGACACGTTCCAAGACTTAGTTACTTTTCAGAGTGAGGTGACATGAGGAGAGAGAAGGATCAAGGACACCAGGTAAAGTTTTGGCCCTTGTAAATGTCTCAGTGTCCTCACACCTAGGAAAATCACTGGGCTGGTTTCAGGAGAGGGCAGCAGGACCTAGTGTCTATTCACTGTTACTGCGTTGATTAATGTCAGCCTCTCAATTTCTTCAAATAAATGGAAAAGAGTTTGTTTCATTTACTTGTTTGTTCTATAGCAAATATGTTCAAATCTTTGTCCAATTTTGGAAAGCTTATCATTTTATTTTTTGCTCTATTTTGATCTTGTGTAAAAGAAATGGCCTGTTTGTAAGGGGTGACAATGAAATTAATAATCCCTTACATAATACGGTTAATTTCTCATGTGAAAAAATGTATACATATACTTTGAGAATAGATTTTTAAAACTTACTTATTTATCTAGAAAGCAGAGTTACAGGAAAACAGGCAGAGACAGAAAGAAAGGTCTTCCATCCATTGGTTCACTTTCCAAATGACTGCTATGACCAGGCCAGCCAGCAACCAGTATCTCCATTTGGGTCTCCCACATGGGTCCAAGAGCCCAAGTACTTGGGGGCTTTTCTGCTGTTTTCTCAGGCACATTATCAGGGAGCTGGATCAGAAGTGAAGCAGCTGGAAGTTGACCTAATGCCTATATGGAACACTAGTATTGCAGGTGGCAGCTTTACCAGCAACATCACAACATGGTCCCTTGAGTATACATTTTAACTGCTAGTATTTATTTATTTTTGGGGGTGTTGCAGAGGATATACAAAATGGCTGTATTGAGAAGAATTAACTAATATCCTGCTGTCCATTTTACTAACTGCCTATTTTCAATCTTGCCCCTAATCGGTATCAGGGAACACATATATTCCCTATTCTCTAACATATTTGGATAATTGCTGGAGTTTTCCTGTTTAGGGACTAGAATATGTGTGTGGGCTAGTGGAGGAGATCTCTGCAACACAATCTCCATGAAGAATCTTAGGAATGGAGCCTAAATAAACAGCTTTCTTTACAGATACTTTTGCAAAGATTTTCAAATTCAGTTTTTACAGAATTGAATGTGTTCTGTTTATTTCACTGGGAGAGGATGCACAGAAGCTTGTCCTGCATTTTTTCCATATTTTATTCCACTTAATTTCCCCCAGTAGTAACTTTGCTTTGTGAATTCACTATATAGATAGCAACCTCAATTCCCAAATGCAGACTTATTCAAGACATGAGAAAAAAAAACTTGATTGTTGTGAGGATTACTGATGATGCCTGAACTAAATCTAATCACATGGATCTCCAAATAACACTTTTGGTTGCTTTTCTAGGTTCCAAAGAGTGAAGCTGGGGAGGCCGCCAAAATAGCTATAGATGTTGGTTTCCGCCATATTGATACTGCTCATGCATACCAAAATGAAGAGGAAGTAGGCCTTGCCATCCGAAGCAAGATTGCAGATGGCACTGTGAAGAGAGAAGATGTATTCTGCACAACAAAGGTATTGAACATTTGAGGTGTAAGTTTGTTAATTAGTGAAATGAGGTCTGTGTGAATGTAACCGTGATTTGGTAATTAGTTGTTGATAAGTAGTTATTTCTCTACTTAAATCACACATTTCTTTTTTATTACTTTTTACATTTAATTTTGAGTTTTAACAATTTTACCATTTTTTTCAAAATCACCTCATATGTAGATACATGCATACACATATACACTATCTTTTTCTTAAAAATAATAATAAAATATCACAAGATGTGGGATTCATAGAAATGATCATATATTGAAGACAGTAGGGCATATTGTCATGTAGGTGCTAAAATTCAGTGATGCCATGTAATGTGACATCTACACAAGTTGCATATCTTTATACATTAACCACCAAATGAAAGAAAAAACCTGTGGCAGATGTCTTTCTGTGTTGAGCTTATTTCACTTTGTATATGAACTTCAATTTCATCAATTTTGTTGCAGTGTCAGAATTTTAATCTTCTTTATGGTTAAGTAAATTTTTCATCATTTCTATAAACTACAGTTTGTTTATCCAGTCCTGAGTTCTGTCCAGTCCTGACATTTATGTTCACTATTTTTTTTGCTCTTGTGAATTGGGCTGCTATAACATGTGAGTGCCAATGTTTTTCATGTGCTGATTTTACTTTCCTGAGATATGTTTCCAGAAGTGTGACAGCTGACTCACATGGTGGACACGTTTTAGTTTTTTGAAGAATATCCATATTATTTTCCATAATAGTTGTATTAATTTCATTCCCACAAATTGAAGAACCCTTTTCTACACAACTTTTCCAGCTTTTTATTGATATTATTTTTAATTTGTTAATAGACATTCTAACTGTAGTGAGATAATAATTCATTGTAATTTTTATTTTCATGATGTCTAGGAAATTTGAATTTTTTTGTGTGTCTTTTGGCCATTTATTTTTCTTCTTTGCAAAATATCTATTAGTATGCTTTGAGTATTTCTTAACAGGACTATTTTGTTGTTGTTTTTGTTGATCTTCTTAGACACTTTGGTTATTAATTTTTTATCATATGGATAGTTGAAAATATTTTCTCCTATTCTTTTGATTTTCTCTGGATTTTTTAAATTGTTTCTTGGTTGTGCAGAAATTTCTCTGCTTAATAAAAATCCCAATTGTCTGTTTTGGCTTTTATTCCTGTACTTTTGAAGTCTTACATAAATAATCATTTTCTAGGACAATTTCTTCCAGCATTTTCACTGTTTTGATCAAGTAGTTTGTTAATTTCAGGTCTTAAAATTAGATACTTGATCCATCTTCAGATTTTTTTTCTATAGTCTATAAGTAAGATAAGAGTCTTACTTCAAACTTCTGCAATAAAAGATATTTGTTGAATAGACTGTCCTTTCTCTACAAATCTTTTATCAAGTTTGTTAAAGATTAATTGATTACAGAATTGTGGATTGGTTTTGGAGGATTCTATTCTGATCCAATGGCCTACATGTCTATTTTGTGCCAATACCATATATATTTTGGTTATAATAGCCTTGTAGTATGGCTTAAAATCTGGTATTGTGATGCCTCTAGCTTTGTTTTTTAGTTTAGGATTGCTTTGCATATTCACGGCTTTTGTGTTTCCATAGTAACTATTTTAAAGTTTATTTATTTATTTGCAATGTAGAATGACAGAGAGAGGGCAAGACAGAGAGAAAAAGACCTTCCATCCACTAGTTCACTCTAATACCCTCATGGTCCAGGTTGTGAGAGGCCAAACGAGGATTCAGGAACTCCATTCAGGTCTCCAATGCTGGTGATAAGGATTCATGTACTTGTGCCATGTTCTTTTGTCTTCCCATGCACATTTTGGGTAGCTAGATCAGAAGCAGAGCAGCTGGAAATTGAATGGGCATTTTGATAAAGGCTGCCAGCACTGCACAAGGCTTAATGTGCTGTGCGACAATGCCTGCCTACCCTTCTGAATTCTGGTTCTGTAAAGAGTATTCTTAATTTTTTTAAAGATTTATTTTATTTTATTTGAAAGGCAGAGTTACAGAGAAGCAGAGGTAGAGAGAGAGAGAATTGTCTTCCATCTGCTGATTCACTCCCAAAATGACTGCAACAGCTGGAGCTGCACTGATCTGAAGCCAGATGCTTCTTCTAAGTCTCCCACATGGGTTCAGGGGCCCAAGCATTTGGGCCATCTTCCACTGCTCTCCCGGGCCGCAGGTAGAGTTATAGACAGTGAGAGAGAGAGAGACAGAGAGAAAGGTCTTCCTTCCATTGGTTCTCTCCCCAAATGGCCGCTTCTGTCATCGCTGCGCCGATCTGAAGCCAGGAGCCAGGTGCTTCTTCCTGGTCTTCCATGTGGGTGAAGGGGCCCAAGCACTTGGGCCATCTTCCACTGCCCTCCTGGGCCACAGCAGAGAGCTGGACTGGAGGAGGAGCAACCCGGTCTAGAACCCGGCGCCCATATGAGATGCCGGCGTGGCAGGTGGAGGATTAACCAAGTGAGCCACGGTGCCTGCCTCTTGATTCTTTATTGAATATATTCTCATTTTTTTTAATGCAAGCACTTCTTGCTGTAATAAACATTGTTTTAGCTGTATGAGTTTTGACAACCTGTGTTTTCATTTTCATAGTATTCGGAATATAGTACTTTTTAATGTTCTGTTTTGACCTTCTGTATGAGCTGTGTTGCTTCACTAGCATGTTGATCAGTCTCCATGTGTTTGCATAATTTTCAGAATTTCTTTTGTTGTTAATTTCCATCTTTATTGTTTGTGGTCATGAAAAGTACACGATGGACATCTAGGATGAATCTCAATCTAGATGTCCACTGACTGATGATTGGATGAAGGAACTGTGACATATATACATGATGGAATATACTCAGCCATAAAAAATTGAAATTCTGACATTTGTGGCAAAATGAATAGGACTGGAGATCATTATGATAAATGAAATAAGGCAATCTCAGAATAACAAACATCACATGTATATCTTATTTGTGGAATTTGGTGTAGTGCATAACAATTATAGTGATATATCACTTTGTGTATAGCTTTAAATATTGCTTCATATGAATCATACTATGTAGGAGACAATCTGTCCTAATCTCCCAATGTTATGAACATTGTCATGAATCCTTCACTTTGTGATATTAATATCTGTATTAATCATAAAAATAAACTTAATTTAAAATAAGAAGTTATAAAAATAAATAAAAGATATATGATATGATTTCATTTGAAAGATATATGATGTGATTCATATGAGACTTGTTTTATGGCCTAATATTTTGTGTATCCTAGAGAATTTTGTGTATTCTACTTTATTTCAAATTTTATTTAAGGCATACAAACTTCATGCATTTCATATATACAAATCTAGGAACGTAGTGATCCTCCTCATTCTACACTTCCGCCAGCATGATCCCCTCCTCCTCTCTCTGCTATTCTCATTCTTAATTTTACAAAGATTTATTTTTAATTTACTTTATTCTCATAAGATTAACCCTACAGTAAGTAAAGAGTTCAGCAAATAGTATGGGGGTGGGGGAAACACTGTTCCTCAACAGTAGAGAGAAAGCCTGTAAACAATCATCGAATTTCAAAATGTCTATTTCACTCCTGTAGATTACATTTTAGGTGCTCTATTAGTTACCCAGATCAGGGAAAACATATGGTATTTCTCTTAGGACTGGCTTATTTCACTAAAGTATAATATTATAATAGTTTCCAGTTGCATCCACTTTGTTGAAAAAGACAGGATTTCATTTTTTTCTGTTGAGTAGTATTTCATAGTGTATATATACCATAATTTTTTCTAGCTGTGGGACGATATGTTCTATAGGTGTCTGATAGGTCCATTTGGTTGATAGTATAGATTACCTCTGTTGATTTTTTTACTAGTTGATCTGCCCATTAATGAAAACTCTGTGTTAATATCCACCAGTATTATTGCATTGTAGTCTATGACTTTAGATGCATTGTTTCTTTTTAATCAAACTGGATGTCCTCACATTGGTTGTAAATATATCTACAATGATCATATCTTATAGTTGAATAGATTCCTTGATCAATCAGTGCTGACTTTCTTTGTTTTATTTAAGCTTTTCTTTTGCAATCTATTTTGTCTGATACATATAGCTATTCCTGCTGTATTTGGTTTCTTTTTGCATGAAATATCTTTCTTGATCCTTTCACTTTCATTATCTTTGTGCCTTTACTGGTAAGATTGTTTCTTGTATTCAGAATACAGTTGAATTTTGTTTTCTTATCCCTTCAGCCAGTTTGTAACTTTTTATGGGAGAATCCAGGCCATTTACATTCAAGCTTGTCATTCATAAGGAATTACTTGGTCCTGCCTTTTTCTCATAATATTCTTACAGTTCATTTTGAGTATCCTTTATTCTTTCAACTAGTAGGTTTTCTACCTTCACATTCTTTATGCTGCTGCTGCTTCATAAATATATATGTTTCATAATATATACATAAGGATCATTTCAATGTTGATTGAGTAATGATGAATTCTTTTAATGTTTTGAAAATTTCCTTGGAAGGTCTTTGTTTTACCTTCATTAGTGAATGAGAGATGCTCTATGTAAAGTATTTTGGGTTGACAGGTTTTTTTTTTTTTTCAGAACTTAAACTATCTCCCCATTCTTTCCTAGCCTTTAGATCTTTTATTGAGAAATCCTTTTATCAATCTCGTGGGATTTCCTTTCAAAGTGACCTTGTGCTTTTCTCTTGAAAATGTTTGGACACTCCCTTGATGTTTTCCTTTTCAAACTTTGAGTATAAAGTGCCATGGTGAGGATCTCTTCTGATCATACCCGTTTGGGGTTCAATGAGCTACACATATTTAGATGTCCATAACTTTCTCTAAATATGGGAAATTTTCTGCTGTTATTATATTTGGCTAGGTTTTTTCAGCCATTCTTGTTTTCCATTCCTTCAGGAGTTCCAAGTACTCTTATAATGATATTCTAGAAATCCTTGGTATTATTTTTTCATTTAAAAAATTTTGTTTTATTTTTGAGTCTGAGATATTTGAAAAGACCTCTCATTAAGGCCATATATTCTTTCTTGTATTTCTCTTGTATGTTGCTAAAGTTTTCCATTGTGTTCTTTACTAGATTTACTGACTTCTCCACTTATACTATTTCTGTTTATTTCTTTTGCAATATTTTTATCTCTTTGCCTTGTAAACTCTTTCAAACATAATCCAAATAATAGCATTATTATAATTGATGGCATATTTAACTCTGGTGTAATATTCACCATGGATTAGTGTGTTTATGAGTAATATCCAAACAAATGATAGAGAAGTTTTAATGTTGTGTCAGGGCACATGAAAGCCCAAAAGAAGGGGTCATTTTCCCTCTATATTCATCACTTTTAACTAGTAAAATACATCTCAACATTAGATGAAAGAAATCAAGACATTTGGCTAATGTATTCATTCAACACAACTCCCACTCTTTAATCCCTGCAGCTTTGGTGCACTTTTTTTCGACCAGAGCTGGTCCGAAAAGGCTTGGAACAGTCACTGAGAAAACTTCAACTGGATTATGTTGATCTGTACCTTATGCATTATCCAATAGCAATGAAGGTAGGTGGTTAACATCATAAAATTTATTTCACATCTGCAGTCACTGTGGCCATAATTCTCATGGATGAGTAAAGGATACAGATACATTTGTAGAAGCTTAATATAGGAAAGGTATAGAAACTGCTCAAACTTTTTTTGGCAATATTTATTGGATTATGTAAATGAGGAGCCTAAACCTTGAGTAATGTACACACTTGAAATAACTTTAGGAAATATCTTTGTATCTAGAAATATCCACAATACTACAACAAGTTTAATTGGTTTTTGTCTCAGCCTTTTCATTGGTGGCATATATGGCTATGGGAAAATTCTTTTTTTTTTTTTTTTTTGACAGGCAGAGTTAGACAGAAAGAGAGACAGAGAGAAAGGTCTTCCTTCCGTTGGTTTACCTCCCAAATGGCCACTACAGCCAGTGCGCTGCACCGATCTGAAGCCAGGAACCAGGTGCTTCCTCCTGGTCTTCCATGCAGGTGCAGGGCCCAAGCACTTGGGCCATCCTCCACTGCCCTCCCGGGCCACAGCAGAGAGCTGGACTGGAAGAGGAGCAACCGGGACAGAACCTGGCACCCCAACCAGGACTAGAACCTGGAGTGCCGGTGCTGCAGGCGGAGGATTAGCCTAGTGAGCTGCGGTGCCAGCCAATTCTTTTATTTTAAATATTTATTTATTTGAAAGAGTTACACAGAAAGAAGGAGAGGCAGAGAGAGAAAGAGAGAGAGTGTTTAGCCTGGCTGAAGATTACAATCTATTATTGGTGGAGATCAAGGTCATGTAACTATTGGATTTCACAGTGAAAGAGCGACATTTCTCTAAACAAAAGAACAGAAGCACATAAATTAATATAAATCCATGTGACACAATTAGGGTTTTGAAAATAGTATTCATTAATACATACATAATAGATGTGAAAAGGAAGTCTGCAGTATAGTGACGTTCTTTACCACTTTATATGTGATACAGTTTTTGAAAATATGTCTGTGGAAGGTAGCTCCACATAGTTCATTGAGGTTTAGTGTTCCCACACTAAATATATTTGGGTATGCTGCTAGGGTGTCCGTACCTGAATCTGGTGACATAGTGAAAAATGACTACTTCTATTGTAGCCTGGGGAGGAGATGTTCCCAACAGATGAACATGGGAAAACAATATCTGACACAGTGGATATCTGTGCAACATGGGAGGTGAGTACTTGGAGGAGTAAGTACAAAGAAAACTAAAGAGGAGGCATCAGGTTACAATTCAACTTAAGGAATGGGTTACACATTCTTGAATATAAAATGTTACGCCATTGTTAAGGGTAAATGTGCTGGAGCAGTGGGGGAGTAAGACAAAACTAGGTAGTCACAGTCAGAGAAGGCTTAGGGGCAAAGAGAGCATTTTTCCATTCAGTAATTTCTGGTTTTAAAGAGGACACAGAAATTTGTTGTGTTAATGTCACCATCACCCCCTCTACTTTTGCGCCATTTTCTCCTAAGTCATTCAGTGCCCATTTTCTTCATGATAATCTCTTGACAGTGTCCTTTTTAATGGTGTTATCATGCTTTTATATTACTCTAGAGACTTGTGGATATGTTTTTTCACAATGTTTCTTTATAGGCCATGGAAAAGTGCAAGGATGCAGGACTGGCCAAGTCCATTGGAGTGTCCAACTTCAACCACAAGCAGTTGGAGAAAATTCTGAACAAGCCAGGGCTTAAGTACAAGCCTGTCTGCAACCAGGTGAGAACTCTCAGCCTCCTCTCCCTCTGCTTTTCATTCCCTTCTACCCTTACCATGCAGGAGCCCAATTTCCCCCATTCCTGTTCAGTCTATGCTTTGGAGCAGACTATTCTGCAAGGCAGAGCATCTGTGTTGAACGACAAGTGGGGCCCTCCATTGACTCTATGGTTAGTGATGTCTTATTAAAAAGGTGAGGAGACTAGTGTTGAAATATGAGTAAGAATCTGGGGAGGTAAAAGTGATCAAGAAAGGAGCAGTCAAGAATCAAACCTCAATGAGAAGATGGATTTATCCCAGGTCCATAAGAATAGGTAGGAAGATCCAGAGAACCACTGATTGCTCAAGGGCTTGTAGAAGGCATTGTACATATGAAAGAATGCCACAGGAACATCTATTGGACAGTAAATAAAGACAGAGTAAATGTAGGAGAAGATAGCTGGTAAGAGTTTGGTGGTCAGATATCTGAATGCTTCCCTCCTTTTGGTATCTATACTTTCAGATGTCTTGAGCAGAGTCCTAGGTACAGAAAACAATAATAACTGGACACTATGAAAATAATCTGGGGAAGAGAGAGAAAGTTACCTATTTAGGGTGATAGTGTTGTGACCCATATCAACACTCAGTAAATTTTAGTAAAACAAGCTGGTCTTACCACTGAGCCCCTTTTAACTGCTATCTCCTCTCTGCTTTCTGCCGTCAAATCAACTGCTTACATACATCTATTCTGTACCTGGCTCCATGTTCTAACTTAGAATCTAACAACCTACAGTCACCCAGAAAAGACCTTTCACTGCAAA
The DNA here is from genome assembly GCF_051225735.1 of Oryctolagus cuniculus. Classification (NCBI taxonomy): domain Eukaryota; kingdom Metazoa; phylum Chordata; class Mammalia; order Lagomorpha; family Leporidae; genus Oryctolagus; species Oryctolagus cuniculus. Next base: position 78,770,438 of record NC_142879.1, on the reverse strand, counting down.
ATATGGCTTATAAAATCTATGACTTTGTTATCTAGTGATGCATCACTCTTATTTTCAAGTAAAAGTATCACAAAATTAATACGACATTCAGTATTGGTTTCGTTCCAGTTCTTTTTTTATTTTAACATCTTTTATACCCTCAGAAATTTTGATAATGCAGATATTTTGTGTTTTCTCTCTTATACTCAGATTGTTAAATTTTCATATGTCCAAAGTTAATAGATATATAAGTTTATGTTAATACATATGTGTAGTATTTTGCTGAACCTCTTGATACAATGAGTTAAATGTGATTGTTCATCCTTACAGTACTCACAAATGTCTCCTATGATAGAAGACACTCATAGTTTTCATAATTGACTCTAAAGTAGTTTATAATTTCTTCTTCCTGTCATTGAACATAAGTCCATATTATAATTTCCTGTTGTTATCTCCAAATCTTTTCTCTTTTAAGGTCAACAAAATAGTAGTTCACATGTAGAATTTTGTCATGCTTCTCATGTTTTTCTCCTAGAGAAGTCAGAAATCTGTTCTTTTCTGTGATATCTAGACATATTTTGTCAGTTGTTCTAAATTTCTCAGAGTGTTGTCATAATAATAGATCATTTGTTTCTCTACTTTGATTTTCTGTAAGTTAGAAGTTACATTTGGATGGTGTATTATATTAAGATTAAATATTTTTGTCATGAAGATGTCCTTAGAATTCTATGTTCATCAAATTGTATCCCAAAGAGAAAGCATAGAATGATTGGTTGTCTCATAGAGCAGAGTTTCAAGTTGTTGCTGCTCAAATTCTGATATAGCTCTCTGGTAATGCACTTAGGAAAGTAAAACATGGCTTTCAAAAAATCTTTACTTGGGGGCTGTATATGTGGTACAGCATGGTAAGCCACACTTCTCACATCTGCATCCCATATTGGAACACCAATTCAAGGCCTGGTTGCCCTGCTAATGCACCTTGACATGCAGAAGATGGCTAAACCCCTTGGGCCCTCATTACCCACAAGACAGGTCCAGATGAAATTTTGGGCTCCAGGCTTTGTCCTAGTCCAGTCCTGATGGTTGTGGTCATTTTGGGAAGTGATCTGGTCATTAGAATCTCTTTCTTTCTCTTGGTCTCCCTCTCTGTTAGTCTCTTGTGTATGTCTGTCTGTCTCTCTCAAATAAAATGAATGAGACTTTAAGCAAAATCAAAAGCCCGTAAATTTAAATTTAATGTTTAATTTCTAAATTCAGCTATATTTACTTTTTAAATTTCCCTTTATTTTAATATTAGCATTTTTTGTAGTCTGATATTTACATTCTTTTCCATCTATAGGTGGAATGTCATCCCTATCTCAACCAGAGCAAACTGCTGGATTTCTGCAAGTCCAAAGACATTGTTCTGGTTGCCTACAGTGCTCTGGGATCAAGTCGAGATCCAAAATGGTAAAAAAAAAAAAAAAAAAAAAAAAGCTCACAAAAACCCACTGTTGATAAAATACTATTGGTTTACAACATGTAGTTTACAGAGTTATCTCTCAATTGGTCCAGAGACAGGGGGTAATCTGCATTTGTAGAAACATCTTAGATGACACTAATGCTGCTAGACCAGGGACCAGCTTTGAGAAGCACTGGTACAGAGTATATCCCCTAGTCAGTTTTGGTGATTTCTTAATAAACTGAATGCTCAGAACTTCAGCTTTTCTACCTCTCTTTCTAGGGTGGACCAGAGCTCACCAGTTCTCCTGGAAGATCCAGTGATTGGTGCCTTGGCAAAAAAGCACAAGCAAAGTCCAGCTCTGATTGCCCTTCGCTACCAGCTGCAGCGTGGGGTTGTGGTCCTGGCCAAGAGTTTCATTGAGAGGGAGATCAAAGAGAACATTAAGGTGATGAACATGTGGGGCTCTAGGCACCATGGATCCTACACAGTGTTCTCTACATTTGTTCTTTGCTAGATGTCAAGACATCTGTGCACCAAGACTTTACCCATGCATTCAAAATTTATGTATTACTCAAATATAATGGGTAGATGTAAATATGATTGAACAGAAAAGAGAGAATCAGTATTCAGCAGCAAACTAACAATCTGCTCTGTAGCCTTATGCAAAATACATCTTCATTATTCGAAATTAGAGCATTTTATGAAGTGATTTTTGGTTTATGAATTATTATCTTTTTCAGTGTTAGTATTCATATAGCTTAATATTCATGAGTTTTATTTTCATTTTGGTTTTCCTGTCTAGTGACGCAGCATTTCAAATCTTTGTTCATTTAAATAGATTGACTATGACTGTGTTTTCAGTTGAGACCACTATTTTACTATTGTAGTTACAAAACAAAACACCTCCACACAGACGATTGGATAAAACTAATTTTTAACATCATTATGTGAGTTGGGAGTTAGCCTGGGCCTGAACTTGCTCCTCCACCTTGTGTTGTATGTTGAGCTCTCTCATGTACTTGAAATCCTCTCCCTCATGCACTCTTTTTTTATTATTATTATTGAGTGGACAGTGAGAGAGAGAGACAGAGAGAAAGGTCTTCCTTTGCCATTGGTTCACCCTCCAATGGCCGCCGCGGCCGGCGCACCGTGCTGATCCGAAGCCAGGAGCCAGGTGCTTCTCCTGGTCTCCCATGGGGTGCAGGGCCCAAGCACTTGGGCCATCCTCCACTGCACTCCCTGGCCACAGCAGAGAGCCGGCCTGGAAGAGGGGCAACCGGGACAGAATCCGGCACCCTGACCGGGACTAGAACCCGGTGTGCCAGCGCCATGCATTCTTAAATGAGGCAGCTCCCTTCCAGGATGCTGGTTGGGCATTGCATGGGATGCCTCAGTGCTCCTCCATGTACTTTTTCATCCTCCAGCTAAGTATCCCAGGCCTCACCTCATTACATAGCACAATCAAAGGCAATGATTGGATACAGGTAAAGCCTGCTCAAAACTGCCTAACAATTGTTTCTGGCCAGTTCTATGACCATTGAATAGGCCAGGCCACACCAAAGTGATGGGAAAATAGACAATGGATCCAGAGGGCATGGAGCCTAGCCGAGTCAAGTATTGGAAGATATTTCTCTTAACAATCTATCATGTTTGTGTATTCCTTACCTTACTTTTGTATGAGATGTAGTTGGTAAAATGTGTTCTCAGATGCTGTGTTGTGGGGATGCAGGTTAAGCCACTGTCTGCAACACCAGCATCCCATATGGGAGCTGGGTTGAGTCCCAGTTGCTCCACTTCCAGTCCAGCTCCCTGCTAAAGTGCCCAGGAGAGAAGCATCAGTTATATCAGTATTTTTCTTCTCTTCATAGCATAATTTCATGACCAAAAATTCCTACTCTTTGCCGTTAAATCTTTACTTGCTTGTGACTGATGCATTGTATGTTTTTCTAAAGCAAGAACTGTATAATGTTTCACCACATTACCTATAAATTTTTATCATCTTTTTTTCTAAATTAGATTATCAATTCAACTCACATTTATTAAATGCTGTGTGAAATACACATAACAGTCCATTGACCTGAATATGTACTTTTAAAAAGAATACCAAGGAAAGGAATTTGGGACGCTGTTTGGTATGTGCTTGGCCCATACTCAAATGCCTGGATTTGAGCCAGTGTTCTACTTCTGATCTACTTGCAGCTAATGAACTCCATGAGAAGCAGCAATTATGACCTAACTATTTAAATATATGTGACCCTTGTTAGTGATCCAGATTAATCTCCAGGCCTGGCTTCTGCTTGATCCATTATAGACATGTGGTATGTGAACTGGCGGTTGAGAGGTCTCTGTCTTTTTGTCTCACACTCTGTCTCTCACTGTGACACTCTGACACTTTCACATCAAAGACTCCCCAACAAAAATACTTTTCTGCATTTACTCCTCTCTTCCATGGATTGTCTTCTTTTCTGTACTGTCTTCATTACATTGGAAAATAAAGCTCTTGTTTTCCAGTATAGTATTACATTTTTAACACCTCATATATAAAAATGGCTTAGTTGCTCTTTACCAAATAATGTTATACAAAATTGGTAATCACTTCTCAACTTTCACATAGAATAAAAATTAGAATCACTACTTGGTATTGTGTTGAAACTCTTCATTAATTTCCAGAGAATTTTTTTTAAGATTTATTTATTTATTTGAAAGGTAAAGTTACAGAGTGAAAGAAGAAAAGATAGATAGATAGATAGATAGATAGATAGATAGATAGAGAAATCTTCCATCTATCTGTTCCCTCCCCAAATGACTCCAATGGCTGAGGTTGGGCCAGGCCGAAGCCAGAAGACAGAAACTTCCTCTGAGTCCCTAGAGGTTTCAGAGTCTCAAGCACATGGGCCATGCTCTGCTGTCCTCTAAGACACACCAACAGGGAGCTAGATCAGAAGTGGAGCAGCTGGGACTTGGACTGGCACCCACATGGGTGTCAGTGCTGCAGACAACAGCTTTACCTGCTCTGCCACAGTGTCAGCCCCTTAAGAGAACTTTATGAGGTACATTTTTCTTTTTCAAATTGTCTACATTTCCTTTTCTTCATTGATGGGATATAAACATACAACTGCATCAAGGTACTTTACTAAATTATACATATATATATAAAACATATATTATATATATATTTCAAAGTTTGCCTTCAGATTTTGCTAGTTCTTGTGTATACATGACCCTGTCTTCTTTAAATAATTTGAACTTTCTTTGACAGCTAACATTGAGATCTCTGTTTGTAGTGTTGTGAGGTTTCAATATGGTATATCTAGTAGTGGACTTTTATTTATTTTTCACCCAGTGTTTTTTTTAAGATTTTACTTATTCATTTGCAAGGCAGAATTACAGAGAAAGAGGTAGGGCGGAGAGAGGGAGAGAGGGAGGGAGACAGAAATTGCCCCATCTACTACTTCACTCCCCAAATGGTCTCAATGGTGACTGGGACTGGATCAGGCTAAAGCCAGGAATTTTGAAAATCATCTGTGTCTCCCACATGAATGACAGGTACCCAAGTACTTGGGCTGTCTTCTGTTTCCCAGGTGTATTAGCAAGGACCTGGATCAGAAGTAGAACAGCTGGGACTCCAACTTGTGCCCTCATGGGATGACTGCATTGCAGGTGGCAGATTAACCCTGTGTGCCACAACAATGACTCCTCACATGCTATTTATCTTATTTTATTTTTTCATCATTAATATAAAGAGAGCAGATTCACATATTTTGTAGATACAATTCAAAGAACACAATGGTATTTCCCTCTTTCCCTCTATCCTTCCCTCCTCCTTTTTTGCTTTAAAATTTTGTGATAACTTTCAATTTATTTTATAGTCACAGGCTTAAAGTTCCAATACATATAGTATTTGACAAGTAAAAAGTAGAAAACCATGGTTCCACAGGAGTATAAAAAAGAGCTATAAACAATTATCAAATCGTAGTATGTCAATGTCTTATACATTCAGTTTTTGTTATTCAAATCTATATATTAGTTACCATAAACCAGAGAAAACATGATGTTTGTCTTTTTGGGTCTAGCTTATTTCACTAAGCATGATTGTCTCCAGTTGATTCTATTTTGCTGGAAAGGTCAGGATCGCTTTCATTTCTATGGCTGAGTGGTATTCCATCATGTGTATAACTCACATTTTCTTTATCCAGTCATCAGTTGATGGACATCTGAGGTGATTCCATATCTTAGCTATTATGAATTGACCTGCTAGAAATATGGGAGAACAGATAACACTTTCTATGCTGATTTCATTCCCTTTGGGTAAATTCCCAGGAGTGGGATGGTTGGGTCAATAGTAGAACTATTTTTGAGGAAATCTCCATGCTGTCTTCCATAATGGTTATACCAATTTACATTCTCACAAACACCCCATGGTTTTTGGTTAGTGACATTTTTTTTGATGTCTCAAAATCTTTGGAAACTTTTCAGGATTTTCCAGATTGCAAATATTCAGTATAAAAATAATAACATTTTGAACTTCTCTAATAGGTATTTGGATTTCAGTTGTCTTCAGAGGACATGAAAGCTCTAGATGGCCTGAACCAAAACCTTCGATATTGTCCTGCTCATTTGTAAGTGGCTTTGGTAAATTTGTTGTCTCCATGTATTTTTTGAGGATTAATATAAGATGGGTATTAGCCTCCATTCTCCCGATGCAGACCAATTCAGTGTTCATAAAATGATGCTTCTTCTCCCAGATTTTCTCCATTCTTATCAGACAAAGATACTTCCAACAGCCCTGTGGTTGTAGGCGGTGAGCCTTTTCTTTAATCAACATGTTTGTTTATACCATAGTCATTAAGATAATCTGCCTTCCAAGATTTCACAAACTTGTAAATAAGCAAATAATTTCAGTAAATGTAAATTAAGATGAATCATCATTTTTATAAATGATTGATTTTGGTAGATTTTCTGTGCAATGTAGTCTTGAATCTTGGAGAATTTGGAAAAACTTAGCTTATGCTGCTAAACATGTGAATTGTCTCCAATTAATGTTAGTGGGCTTGTTTGACATCACTTTCTTCTCCCAACTTATATATTTAAGAATATAAAAATTAAATAAGACATTTCACTTATTTTTTGAGATAATTTCAGAGGTCCTAAAAGTTTACTCATAAAAACCTTTTCCTGGGGAAAGAAAAGAGATAAATGAGTATTAGCACAACAAAGGAAAATTCATTTGGAAATGCATATCGTTAAATCACAGTAGTAGCGAGATTATGAGGAAAAGAAATTCACTGTTACTCACATGGCTTTGGATTATACTAACAGCAATATCCAATTGTCCTTATGTGTTGATAATATCCATCTCAGACATAACTTCAGGAATAGATCAAAATAAGTCTTATTTGAAACAGTTTTAAAAAGTAGCTTTTTATTTTTAGAATAACCTTGATAACATTCCGGTCTTTTAAGCATACATATCTGTTAATAAAAAATTATGGAAAGTAATATATATGTGAAAATATTAAAAGAAGTATAAAAGAATTTCACCTTGGGACATCCATACACAGAAATACATATCCCTTCCATATGCAGTTGTCCCATAGATCCTTGCAAATTACTGTTTCAATGGTTTTGAAATTTCTGCCAGCCTTTTCAATGTGTGTTTGTTAATGACTCAACACTGCATTTACCTTGAGAAGCGCTGACCTTAGAAGTATAGACATAACCAAGTATAGACATACTTGGTTACGACTTTCTGAAATATGTAATCTCAAAGAAGAGAATGAAACCTTAAAGGTAAATTTCAAACCAAAGAATGAGAATAACAGTCAAAAATTCCATGATGGAAGAGAATTTACAGCCAACAAAAGATCTTTGTTTTTGTCCTCTAAGGTTATAGGAGCTAAGCAAATACATGCTATAAATGAGGTTAACTAGGATTATATACTCCTTCTACAATTAGGATTTTTAATTTGTGGTGGAAATAAAAGTGATAATATATGAAAGCAATTAGTATAATGAAAAATTATATGTATTCAAATTTGATAGCTGTGTTATAAAGGCAAATGTTTTATTATTATGCAAAAATGAGTACTACAGTAGACACATAATACTATCTTTATATGTAGAGTGGCAAGCAATGCAAATTCCTACTACTCTTAGAATTTTAATAAGTATTGATTGTTATTCCTTTATATTTTCAGTACTTAGGAAAATACAGAAATATGCAAATTATACAGGAAGCATTTGGACTGAACACTGTCTTTTCAATGAAATTAATTTCATAATGTAATATAGTATGCCATGCATAATGGGCAGTGAGTAAATATTGAAGAATTAACAAAGGATATGTCAAATTGCTAGCAATAACCTATGTCGCTCCCCCTCTTCGTGGAGGAACGACACAGGACCCTGCGCTGTTCTTTCGTCTGCTCGGCCCTCCCCGGGTTTGCTGCTGGTTCTTCCCGGGTTGGCTACTGTCCCTTCCACCTCCGTGGAAGGGCGGTTCCCCCTGGCCACATTCCCCACTTCCGCAGGGGAGCGGCACACCACCGGCCGGCTCTCTCGGGGGCTGCACAGGTGCTCCCTCAGATGTTCCCCTTAGATGTTCCCGGTGTATGCCGTCTCTCTCCTCCTTTATAGTCCTCCTCCGCCAATCCTAACTCGGCTGCCCACACGCCGAGTACACTGCTCTCCTCCAATCAGGAGCAAGTCCTACAGTTTATTGGCTGAACTGGAGGCAGCTGTGTAGAAGCTGTTTTCTTCTCTCCCAGCGCCATATTGTGGGAGAGCAGATGCATAGAATAAGTCTTAATTCCAGTAACTCAGTCCAGTCCAGGTTGCTCCCCACAACCTATACTCCCTGAAATGTTTTTTTAGCATTAAATAGTATGTGGATGTGTCCTTGTTCAAAAACAAAGTATATCTCTTAAAAACTGTTGTGAAATAGCACTGGGTATCATTTTACATTATTGACAGATGCAGTTATGTGAGAGAAAAATGTTTGAATTTTTTATTCTGTATGTTCTGTATGCTAACCTCCAGATACAAGAATATAATTTGAAAAGTTTGATTTTGATTAAAGATATTTATCATAAAGTCATGCTCATGAATATAAGTCAGATTTTATTTTATTTTTATTTTTATTTTATTTTTCTGTAATGGTAGCATCACAGAAACCACATCTTCAGTATTCCAGAAATGTGATCACTGATTCTACATTGTGCACTATTGTTTTTTTAGTTATATTGGACACCCACATTACCCATTTTCTGATGAATATTAACATGAAGAACTTTCTCATGACTTCTGCTACAAGCTCCTGCAAGTGCATCATGGTGTAGGAGACATCTCAGATGCTGGTGACTGGGCAGCTCTCTTCTGGCTAATCTACACTGCTTAGCAATCACACTCAGCTGGAGCTATATCCAAAAGGAATAAAGCCACAGCTGCAAAATTTTTGTCATTACAGAAAACAAAATAATTTTGTTTATTAAAGATTTTTAACTAGCACTGATTTTATTACTCGCCTGCTTTATTTTGTTCTGGCTCCTTAGTGCCTCAAACTGATTTGCCTAAATGTTTGGAGATCTGTGATGAGAGATAACAGTCCACAGTTGTTGCTGAATACAGGGTTTTCTGTCTGTAGAGCAGTTTGCAAAGATTTTCCATTCATTGTTTCCCCAGTGTTTCCAGGAACAAGAAATCCCACTGCATAAATCTCAGAAGGTAAAGCAGTACTGCAAGGGTAACCAACATTATAGGGGCTCCCATCCAGCAGCTTAAAATCAGAGCTGCAGACACAGGGAACCTGAAGTCACAGTAGGGGGTGGGCAGAGTGGATGCAGCCATGAAGGGTGCTTAGGAGTTAGGTATGAGGGAGGTCAACAGAGAGGGCCCAGGACGGATTTCTTTTAGCGACCATTTCAGATTTGTCATCTTTTTAACTCTGCAATTGAGAACTGAGGCTTTTTTTTTTTTTTACAAATGCTTTTTTAAAGGAAATTTCTTTGTAGTTACTGTATATGTACCCAGAGAGATATAACTTATGGTTTGGTTGGTTATTTTCATTTTGTTTGTTTTACATTTTTTTTAATTGTTTGTTAATTTTTCTAACTTTACCAGAGTTTGCAGCTTATACTTCAAATCACATAACTGAAAACATAGTATCAAAAGGAAACCTGATCCATCATGTTACTTGTTCAATGGTTCACAATAGCCAAGATATGGAATGAACCAAGATGTTCATCTTCAGATGAATGATCACACACACACACACACAATGAAATTCTATTCAGCAGTAAAATGAATGGAATTCTCTCATTTACAGTATAATCCAAGGAACTGGAAGACATCATATTAAATGAAACAAGGTTGACGCAGAAACATAAATACCAAATGTTATCCCTCATTGCAGGAGCAAAAAACAAACAAAATACCCCAATCTGAACACACAATGGTGAAAACTCAAAACTTGGAGAGTTTGGGAGAAGAGAGGATGGATTAAAAACTAGCGTGTGCTTCATTACTTGTGACAATCATATTACAGCAATATCAGTTAATAATAGAGGAAATTGAGTGTAAAATATAGAGGAACTATTTGTACTATTTCACAATTTTTGTTTTATAAATTTAGGACTGTTCTTGGTTTTGTAAAAATTATTTTATAAAGGTAGTTTAAGGTGATTATTCCATTAAGATGTTAAGTTATATTTTAAATATCTAATGAAACTATTATGAAAAATAAAGGCTGATACTTAAAGCAAAAGAAACAATCAAAAATTGGACATATGGGATACATAAAACTTAAAACCATTTATGAATTCAAGGAGAGGGTCAATAGAATGAAAAGGCTTTTTAGCCAGATCTGAATACCTTAAGGGCTGATTCTGAGGCTAGAGTGCTGTTTAGGGCATATGCCATTCTATGAGTGTGCTGTGTATCCTGTTTCCCACGTTAGATCAGTCTCTCCTTTTTAATTCTATCAATTATTATTTGCTGACACTGGTCTTATGTATGTAATCCCTTTGACACTTAATCTTTTCTTTTTGATCAACTATGAACTTAAACTGATCACTTTAAAAAGTAAGATGAATATGGCCTTGTCTAAATAAGATCGGAGTTGGTGAACTCAAGAGGCTTCCACAGCCTTGGCAGCCCATAACGAGAGCCTTGGTTGATTACTAACGCCGTCAATAAGAGTGCCAATTGTTAAATCAACAATGGGAGTCACTGTGCACCTGCTCCGCATGTAGGACCTCTGTCCTTAATGTGTTGTACTAGGCTAATTAATGTTAAAACTACTATTCAAACAGTACTCTATACTTTGTGTGTCTGTGTGGGTGCAGTCTGTTGAAATCTTTACTTAGGGGGCCGGCGCTGTGGCTCACTTGGCTAATCCTCCACCTGCGGCGCTGGCATCCCACATGGGTGCCGGGTTCTAGTCCTGGTTGCTCCTCTTCCAGTCCAGCTCTCTGCTGTGGCCCAGGAAGGCAGTGGAGGATGGCCCAAGTGCTTGGGCCCTTGCACCCGCGTGGAAGGCCAGGAGAAAGCACCTGGCTCCTGGCTTTGGATCGGCACAGTGCCTGCGGTGGTGGCCATTTGGGGGCTGAACCAACGGGGGCAGGCGCCGCGGCTCACTAGGCTAATCTTCCACCTTGTGGCGCCGGCACACTGGCATACCGGGTTCTAGTCCCGGTCAGGGCGCTGGATTCTGTCCCAGTTGCCCCTCTTCCAGGTCAACTCTCTGCTGTGGCCAGGGAGTGCAGTGGAGGATGGCCCAAGTGCTTGGGCCCTGCACCCCATGGGAGACCAGGATAAGCACCTGGCTCCTGCCATCGGATCAGCGCGGTGCACCGGCCATAGCGCGCCGGCCGCAGCAGCCATTGGAGGGTGAACCAACGGCAAAGGAAGACCTTTCTCTCTGTCTCTCTCTCTCCCTGTCTACTCTGCCTGTCAAAACAACAACAACAATAACAACAAACAAACAAACAAACAAAAACAGAAGGCAGACCTTTCTTTCTGTCTCTCTCTCGCTAACTATAATCTGTCAAATTAAAAAAAAAAAGAAATCTTTATTAGAATATACTAAGTTGATCTTCTGTATGTAAAGATAATTGAAAATGAATCTTGATGAAGAATGGGATGGGAGAGGGAGTGGGAGATGGGGTGGTTGCAGGTAGGAGGAAGGTTATGGAGGGAAAAGCCACTATAATTCAAAAATTGTACTTTGGAAATTTATATGTATTAAATAAAAGTTGAAAAAAATAGAATGAAAAGGAAGTCAATATAATAGGAGAAAATATTTACACATATACACATGATAAGGGGTTCATATTCAGAATATAAAAAGGAACTTCCCTTTTTATACAAAAAAAAAAAAACTACAATTAATCTAATCAAAATATACAGGGTACTAAATAGACATTTGCCAGAGATGGCATACAAATGGCCTACAGCATACAACGAAAACATCACAACATCACTAATCATTTGAGAAATGCAAATAAAAATCATGATGGAATATCACTGCAAACTCATCATACTCGCTAGGATGTTGACTATCAAAATACAAAGAAATACTGAGCATTTGTGAGGATTTAAGGCATTGAAACCCTTGTACACTATTGGTGATAATGAACAATAGAAAAAAATGTCATGGAAAGCAATATGATGGTTCAAAAAAGTTAAAAATAAAATTAGCATATTATTCAATAATTTCTGTTCTCTCTATATATTTACAAATGCTTGAAAATAGCATCTCCAATGAATACTTGCTCATCCAAGTTTATAATGCACCCTTCACAATAGACAAGAAGTGAAAGTGATCTAAATGTCCATCTACAGATGAGCAGATATACAAAATGTATTATATACATACAATGAATTATTATATATATATTATATTATATATATATAAGAAAATCCCTTCACGTGCTATAATGTGGATGCACTGGAAGACATTAAACTCAGTAAGCCAGTCCCTAAAAGACAAATAGTGCACGATGCCACTGATATGTTATCTAAATCATTCAAACTCACAGAGAAATTAGGATAGTGACTAGCAGGGACTGGTGGAAGGTGAAAATGGGGAGTTGTTTAATAGATATGCATTCATATTAGCATGATGAAAACATTTTGAAAATATTCCACAATAATGTAAATACAATTAACACTATGAAACTTTACCCTAAATGTGTCTAGCAAGGTAAATTTTAGATTGTATGTACAGATCTTTAATCCATCAGTTAAATTTATTCCTTTTTTTTTTTTTTTGGACAGGCAGAGTGTGGACAGTGAGAGAGAGAGACAGAGAGAAAGGTCTTCCTTTTTGCCATTGGTTCAACCTCCAATGGCCGTGAGACTCTGGTCTGAAACTATGATCTCAAATAGTCGGACAATAGCAGTACACTACATCACCCTTGGCAATGCACAAAAACCCCCTAGCATGATTGCTCAAGCTTAAAAGTAGAAAGGTTACACCTGGGTTACCTGGGCTAATAATAAAGATGTGATTTGTCTATGTCTTAAGATCATAATTGCTGATTGTAAGACTTTAGCAACCGCTTAACAACCGTGTATTCTCTTCCCCTTCCCGGTTTTGCGGTTTTTGCCTTTATAAACCCTAACCTTTGGTTATTCGGGGCTGCTCTGCTCATGATGATCAGACAGCCCCAGCATGCTGGATAATCAATAAAGCTTCCCCTTGCTGTTTGCATAAGAGATGTCTCTTGGTGACGTTTTTCGGGCGGTCAACTCTCACAATGTCCTTATACAAGCACAGCATTAAGTTCAGCTCCATAGCCTGATAATAGATATCATGTTATAAAAAATTGCTGCAACTTTCATCTGTTTGAGTGCCATCATTTGAGAGTTCCAGGGATCCAGCTGGAAGTCCCAAGTCAGAGACTCAGTTCAGAGTTAGGATAGTCCTTTCAATATTCTGGAGACTCAATTGTTAAGACTCAGTTTTTCCAGGGTCTCGCTGAGTAGATCAAGGTCTAAGCGTCAAGTGAATTCCTAGTGTCCTGGCAGCCCTCTATGGGTGCCTTTCCTTTACTGGAAATATTCAAGCCCTGGGCCATGGGAACACTGGGTCATTGAGCCCAAGTGAGGAAGAGATCAGCAGCAGGTAGGAGTGGACACATTTACCTACACTCAGCCACCTCTCCAGTGTCCATGGGATGTCTTGACTCCTGTCGAGGAGATTGTCACTTGTATTAAATTCTTGTGCACAGGAAAAGTACTTATAAAAGATATCTCTTTGACAAAATAATGTTAGAGGATGGAAAGGTAAGGCAGTGACCAGAGAGTTACCCTACTGTAGGTCCCCAAAGAGTAACACTGGGGGAGCAATTCCTCTGGAAGGCAATGGAAGAAATGACTGAGAAGCTCCATCAATTAAAAAAAAAAAGAACTGACTTATTTAAGTAGAAAAGGGACTGTTGTCCATAGAGCTGGGTCTCTGGGTATCTATGCACCTACTACTGAAAGGTGGAAATGAGGTGAAGGGTAGGCTAAGCCAACAGAGTAGGAAGAGGGAGGGGAAGGATGGTGAAGGATTTGAGGGGAAGAAACCTCTGACCATTTGCCATTTCTCTGTGTAAAGTTATCAAGGTCGCAGAACCATTGTCCAAAGTTATCAAGGCCACTTAGAACCATTGTCCAATTCATACTGAAGCCAAGCTGCAATGCAGAAGGAAATGAATCGTTTCAGACTGATCTACCTTTTTAGGCCCAACCTGTGCCGGTTTTTTAAGAGACAGGTCAGAAAGGAGTCATGAGGAATGTGAGAAAGTTCAGAATCCTTGGATTAAGAAGAAGAAGGTCTGAGGGAAGTAGGCTTGGCTCGCCAAGGCATTCCTCGTGGAGAAGCTACCCCAGCCAAGAACCTTCTCACAGTGGAATTCTGAGTCTTCACAGAAGAAGACGGAAAGAGTCCCCACACCTAGATAAAGTGTCCCCAGCTCTAAGTCATGGTGGATGGTTGTTCCCCACACATTTGGGAGAGAACTTCTTTGATTCTGGAACAAAGGAGGGAGAAACCAACTGAAGAACCTAGACCCTTTGAGGGAAGGGGCAACAACTATGAGGATCTGCCCCAGTACACCTGGAGGGAGACAGAGGTGGATTTCTTACCAATCTGTTGGGTTGAGAATAAAGTTTGTTGTTGCATGAGGTTGTGAGAGCTGGCAAAAGATTTCTGGCTGGAGCAGTGATATGGGACCAATCAGGGAGATAGAATTAGACTCATGAGCTGGAGGCCACAGCGTCATGCCCATTTTGTGATCTCACCTGTATCTACCGACCAGTCAATCAGACTACATAACCACTCCCCTTTTAGAAGTGGATAAGAGGCTGGAGTGCATTGAGCCAGCACCATTTTGCTGCTTTTATTTGCCTGCTAGCCACTCTCCCACCCATATGCCCTCTCTTACTTGCAACCTCTGGCCGACTCCTTGGAAAACGCTGGTATGGAACTTTCCATTTACTTTTTTCTGATCCACTCTTGCTTAATAAAGCCCTCATGTTCCTCTGTATTTCTCCAGATAAATCTTGAACTTTACCATATTGCCTGTCTTGTTTGTGCCTGAGCTTAGAATTCTTAGCTAAAGCCAAGAACCTGAAATATTAAATTTTGGCATAAAATAAACCCATAACAGCAGAAGGGAGTAGACAAGAGAGCAGAATGGTTCTCAACTTGTCTGGGGGGGTCTGGAGAGGCATTTCCCAACTCTGCCTGAGTCACTCCGAGGATAGTCGAGATGAGCCTAGGAATTTCAACCTCTCTCCACCGAGAGGCACTTAGAAAGGACTGTAAAGCAGGGCAGTCAGCACTCACACACCCTATTAGGCATCTGGTGTCTGCTTTTCACCTGGGAAGTTTGGTTCACACTGAATAGCCTCAGCTTGAGACCATCAGACTTCCACCAGGTTATTCCCAGTCACACGCATCCATGGCATTGTTCCAGGAAGGAAAATGGAGATAATAGTGTTACTGGTGAAACAGTGGTGAAAAAAAATCTGACCTTGATTCTTTCTCTTATGTGAAAGAAGAATTTCCATGTGGACCAGGAAGAGAGAAAAGCAAGATTTATCTAAGTCAGAAGTGGCTTGGGCTGGGGGGGGTGGGGGGGGATTCTCCAAGACTGGGAGATGTAAAAGGCTGGTAGCAGTGGGATTTTTAAGCACAATTTTAAGTTGAATCATCAGTTAGAAGGCAGGGACCTGCTGTGGCCAGGGAGTGCAGTGGAGGGTGGCCCAAGTGCTTGGGCCCTGCACCCCGTGGGAGACCAGGAAAAGCACCTGGCTCCTGGCTCCTGCCATCGGACCAACGCGGTGCGCCGGCCGCAGCACGCCGGCCGCAGCGGCCATTGGAGGGTGAACCAACGGCAAAGGAAGACCTTTCTCTCTGTCTCTCTCTCTCACTGTCCACTCTGCCTGTCAAAAAAAAAAAAAAAAAAAAAAAAAGAAGGCAGGGACAAAACCCATCATATGGCCAGCTTTGTAATCTTATTTGCCTTGTGTAGCTTGCTTATGATAAAAAGGTGACCAGGAAGGTGGGGATAGGTAACTTCTTTCTGTTCTCATGATAAAACTAGAAACTCAGAAGGGTGGGATGTCTTTTGTCTTGCTGAAAGCAGCTTTTAGGGAGAAACATGAAGTGGGATTCAGCACCTTGATCTTGATAACTTTTGGGGGAAGCAAGCATTTTGCACTCTCTCAGAGGGACTCCCTTTCCTCATTTTCTACCAGGACCAATCTAACTGCCTATTTACCCACCTGACTCCTCTCAATAGGAAAGAGCAAGTAGGTGCTGGGCAGGAATCAGCTGTATGAGAACAGTGTGTGCTGGGGGTTCCCTTAGAGGAGAAGGGGTACTAAGTGGTCACCTTGTGGTCTTCACCCTCAGTTTGCCACGGAGAAGAAACAAGACTTTGGAGGAGCAGAAAGTCATGGTTCTCACCCAGAGGGTATCAGAGCTCCTGGCACAGGACAGATTGATATACAACCCTCCCCAGGTGGAAGGAGAGATGTAAACTCCAAAGATTGCCCACAAGCCATATCATCTTCCAAAGGCCACAGTGGGCAAGGAGGCTGATCTCTTGCACCCCTCCTCACATGGAGCACCAAAATGTAAAGAAAGATGAACAGTACAAAGTAGAGGCAAGATGTGAACCCACAGCCAGAACAAGTTTATTCAGGGAATAAACTGGAGATGTGGCTTAATACCTGCATGTACACAGGATGAACCTATGGCAGAGACCAACAACTCTC
This sequence comes from Oryctolagus cuniculus, assembly GCF_051225735.1. Taxonomy (NCBI): domain Eukaryota; kingdom Metazoa; phylum Chordata; class Mammalia; order Lagomorpha; family Leporidae; genus Oryctolagus; species Oryctolagus cuniculus. Next base: position 78,753,745 of record NC_142879.1, on the reverse strand, counting down.
CTACAGGCTATGTTTATACAGCATAAGGCAGCTGAGGATCATAAGGGGGCAGACAATAGGATGGGTTGAACAAGTCTGTGGGCTTTTTTCTCTGTGGGCTAATGGCTGAAGGGTTGAGCCAGGTGAGGGGAAGTTATGGGGGAAGTGAGTTTAAGGTGCTTGAGGAGAAACATCTCAGTGGGCTAGGGGTTGGGGTCTGCTTAGTCATGTAGGCCAGAGGCTAAAATAGATCTAAGGCTTTTGTCCTTGCTCCATCAATCCATCATTGCCTATCCATAAAATATTAGGTTTTTCATTACTTTAACTGAAATACCTAAGATAAGCTAATTTGAGAGAAGAAGGTTTATTTTGTCTTAGAGTTTGGACGTTCCTTTTCAAAGAAAGAGTGGGCTCATTTGTCAGCATCTGATGACAGAACATGTGTGGAGAGATGGTAAAATGGGGAGGCAGGATGCACAGTAACAAGAATTTTGGTCTTCCTCCATGTACATGCATTTTTCTTGGTGAATCATCATGATTTGACCATGGATCACTGAACTCCATTCTGGTCACCTAATCCAATTAAATTATTTCCCAAAAGCCCCAACTTCAAATTCCATTATTGCATTACATAAGACTTCAGGATGTAAACATATGCTTATATCTAGGAAGCCATAGAAAATTCCAGGGGCCAGTACCGTGGCTCAATAGGCTAATCCTCCGCTTTGCGGCGCCGGCACACCGGGTTCTAGTCCCGGTTCGGGGCTCCGGATTCTGTCCTGGTTGCCCCTCTTCCAGGCCAGCTCTCTGCTGTGGCCAGGGAGTGCAGTGGAGGATGGCCCAAGTGCTTGGGCCCTGCACCCCATGGGAGACCAGAAGAAGCACCTGGCTCCTGCCATCGGATCAGCGTGGTGCGCCGGCCGCAGCACACCGGCCACTGCGGCCATTGGAGGGTGAACCAACGGCAAAAAGGAAGACCTTTTTCTCTGTCTCTCTTTCTCACTGTCCACTCTGCCTGTCAAAAAAAAAAAAAAAAAAAAAAAAAGAAAAGAAAAAGAAAATTCTAGGAATTTAGGTTGATGCATAAGAAACAACAGCCTCTTGTACGGGATTTAGTGAAGTGATATATGTATTGAATTTTTTTTTGCATTGATAAAAATATTTATTTTGATCAATCTATCATACACAGGTCAGTAGAGGTTCCACTCTGCCAGATGCATCCCAGAAGAGCCCTGCGCTGCCCATTGGTGACTGAACGATGTAGCAGGTCTCGTCCTAGCCAGAGCACACATGTTCCACGCTGCCCTCGTCCAACGACTGCTTCCAAGTCCAGATGACCAAACAGTCCTTTACCCGCAGAGCAGGCTCAAAACAGTTGGTTCAGGCATTCTGGGACCTGCACCCCTCTTAAAACCCAGGTAAACCACGAAAGGGATAAAGCCCCAGGGAATGGCTAACTGGCCGCCCTTGAAGAGCTGCTGCAGCCTCTGCTTGGCTTCTTTGCTCAGCTTCACCATGACGACGGCCGGGCAGCCACAGCAGACACCACAGGAGCAACCAAGTATTGAATATTAAAACCTCTTTTAGAGAAGTTATAGTTAGTGTTTGTTATTAAAATCAAAAACATATTAAAACTGTGTTTATGTCTTCCAAAATACATGTATTGGAAATGAAAATCTAATGCAACAGTATTGGGAGGTGAGGCCTATTTTGTTTTGATAAAGCTTTTTCCCACATCAGTGTTACAGTAATACAAAGAGAAAAGATTCATTGTAGAACATAGAAAAAGCTATAACAATACAATGATGATTATCCCTCCCTCCCTCCCACCTACACTTCCTCCATCCTTCCCTTCCTCCACCTTCCTTCCTTCTTTTCTTCTTTCTTTCCTATTTCCTTCCTTTATACTTGTATTTGTTTATTTGAAAGGCAGAGTGATGGAGAGAGGCAGAGTGATGGAGAGAGGCAGAGTGATGGAGAGAAAGAGAGAGAGAGACAGAGAGATGGAGAGAGAGAGAGTTTTTCCATCCACTGGTTCACTCTTCAGATAGCTATAAAGGCCTCTGTGGCTTTCCCAGGTCCATGAGCAGGGAGCTAAAATGGGAAGCAGAGTGGCTTTGATCAGAACACGGACTCCTTTAGGGGATATTGGTGTGCAAGCAGTGGCTTACCATGCTGCACCATAATGCTGGCCCCAAATGAGGTGTGTTCTTTTTTTAAAAAGATTTATTTTATTTATTTGAAAGACAGAGTTACAGAGAGAGGTAGAGCAAGAGAGAGAGAGAGAGAGAGAGAGAGAGAGAGGTAGAGAGGTCTTCTATCTGCTGGTTCACTCCCCAGATTACCGCAGTGGCAAGAGCTAAACTGATCTGAAGCCAGGAGCCAGGAGCTTCCTCTGGGTCTCCCACGTGGGTGCAGGGGCCCAAGGACTTGGGCCATCTTCTACTGCTTTCCCAGGCCATAGCAGAGAGCTGGATTGGAAGTGGAGCAGCAGGGACTTGAACCGGTGCCCATATGGGATGCCGCATTACAGGTGGCGGCTTTACCCACTATGCCACAGCATTGGCCCTATATTCTTCTGATTTTAACCCAGAGTAAAGATAATCAATTTTGGGGGATGGTGTCACAGTACAAAAGGCTAAGCTGTCACCCCATATGAGTGCTGTTTGGAATCCAGCCGATCCACTTCCTTTCTATCTCCCTGTTCATGGGTCTTTTGAAGCAGTGTGAAATGGCACAAGTGTCTGGGTCCTGCCACCCACTTGAGAGACCTGGATGGAGTTCTAAGTCCCTGACTTTGGCTTGGGTGAGCCCTGGCTGTTGTGGCCATTTAGGGAGTGAAATAGTGGAGGAAAATTCTTTCTTTCATTCTCTCTCTCAGTCTTTCCCTCTTTCTATAGAACTCTGCCTATACAATAAATTAAGTAAATTTTCATGGAAGCAAAAAGTCTCATGGCAGTAGACAATCTGCCTTCTATGTTTAATGTGTAAGTGGTCCTTGAATAAGTGCGTCGGGTATAGGTTGTAAGAACGTAAGCAAGGTAGATTTGCAATGGCACAAACATTGGCTATATTAGTGATGTTCTCTCCTGGCCATTATTCATATTTCTCTTGGACCAGGGGTTGAAATCTGGTGGAATCTTTGGGTCCAGGGTCTAGGGGGATGTTCCTGCTTCCCACCTTTGTCCAGAATCAAGTTTGTCTTCCTGGTTTAGGACATATTTGCTCCTATGTGAACCTTCATACCCCAGAGTATCAATAAAACAACCTACAAGTCAGTTAAAATGGTATTTAAACTTCTTTTAAGAAGTTTCTGTTGCAGTCTTTGGTTTACAGTCCCATGCAGTCAATTCAAACTCCAAAACCTGAAAGGGAGATAAAAACCACATTGAACTTTGTCCAACTGAAGCTGCCTTCTACCTGAGAATATGACAATCTTAAAGGGTGGACACCAGCAAGGATGACAATAAGGAAAGACCTTTGTCATCATAACCTAGGTGTATTGGCCTGAGAATTTTTCCCTTATTTCTGTCACTTCCTTATTCTACCACTTTACTATTCTGTTCCACTTCAGGAAAGAAAGAAATAAATCATTCATCCCAAATCTTTCTGAGTGAATTCCTTGATTCATAAAATCAAATGCAAAACAATCTTTCTTTTCAACTTCAGGGACACTTAGAAAACACTGAGCTCTCTGTTTTAATATATTTTGTCCAAACTTGAATCAAATTTTCTTCCCCTGAAGCCTGAAAATCTAGACTCACCCTTGAAGAATAACAGGCACTGGAATGTAGAACCGACCCTCCCAGAAATCAAAGATCTTTGGAAAAACTTCTTGAACATGCTCTGTGCCCATTTCTTTCTATTACCTTTTTTTTCAGTTACTTACTCTCCCTATAAAATATAACACTTTCAATTTGGCTATAGATTCTAACATCATGGATTTTCCTTGTATGAATTGTAATTCAAATAAAGTTTTGATATCATCATGGCTGTATTTATTTTTATTTGGTATACAATCTCCTAGTAGGACAGAAAGTGATCTCCCCTAATGTGTATTAAAGTGTGGGGGAAGAAGAGTGGATCATTGTTTCACTCAGTGGATAATGTCATAGATATAATTAATAGTCTATCTCTTTTCATTTTGTAAAAGTTTTACTAATTTGTTTAAAAGGCAGAGTTATGCAGCCAGCAGGAGAGAGAGAGCAAGAGCAAGAGCGAATGAGAGAGAGAGAGAGAGAGAGGTCTACCATCTGCTTAACCGGCTATACCACAACACCACAGCACAGGCCCCGTATAGTCTATATCCATCCATTCATTGGATGGTAGATTCTTAAGTGATTTTTTTCTTTTTAATGCCTAATCTGTGAATGTTATTTTTAAAAAATATTTTTCAATAGTTAAGAGCGTTCTGAGGAAGAGGTTAACCTGGATTGTAGAGGTGAACTCCAAGATTCTTAGCAGAGTGAAGAAGAGATTGGATAGAGTCTGAATGTGATAGGCCACAGATGTTTCAGTGACGTGACCACTTGTCAAGAAATGAACAGTCACCAGAAGTTGGAAGAGGTTAAAATATTTGCTCTCAGGCCAGCACCGTGGCTCAATTGGCTAATCCTACGCCTGCGGCGCCAACATTTTGGGTTCTAGTCCCAGTCGGGGCGCCGGATTCTGTCCCGGTGGCCCCTCTTCCAGTCCAGCTCTCTGCTGTGGCCAGGGAGTGCAGTGGAGGATGGCCCAAGTGCTTGGGCCCTGCACCCACATGGGAGACCAGGAGAAGCACCTGGCTCCTGGCTTCAGATCAACGAGGTGCGCCGGCCACAGCGGCCATTGGAGGGTGAACCAATGGCAAAAGGAAGACCTCTCTCTCTCTCTCTCTCTCACTGTTTGCTCTCATGCTCTTCAAATGAACATGCCTGGCCAGATCGCAAACTTTTAGTTTCTGCTGACTGTGAGACAATAAATTCTTGTAAGCTATCAAGTGTATCAGAGAGGCTGAACTGAGGAACAAAATATAGTAGTTATAGAAAGTTTATTAACATACTGACTTGCATTTAAATATAAAAATTAAGAGAAAGCATTTCACATGGTACATAAGCTGCTGGTTGGGATGTGCATCTCCCATAAGCAGAGCCTGGGTTTAAGTTCTGGTTCCACTTCTTATTCCATCTTTCTAATAACACACACCCTGAGCAGCCACAGTTGACAACTCACATACTTGCTGGGGAAGCAGAATATGTTACTAGTTTCTCACATCAGTCACACACCCACTCTGGCTATGGAGGAAATAGGGAAATTTAACAGCAGAAGGGAGCTCTCTCTTTCTGTCTTTTCTAACAGTCTGTCTATCTGCCTCTTGAATAAATAGATAAATTTAAACTCATGACCAAAATAGATAAGTTACAATAAACACTGACATCACTTTAATTCATGAACAACTGTCCTTGATCAGCATAAGCTGTAATATTTACCAATATTTATATGCTTGTGTTCTGACATCTACCAGCCACTGTTTGACAGAAAGTCCTGTAGTTGAAAAGAAAAGAATAAAAGGAGAGTCTACTGATGGTAAATACTTTCCCTACAGTGGGCACTCCTTCCATCATACTATCTTATGTGATTTTGATAAGCTTTGTCACTTTTTGGCCTTCTGTGTCCTTATTTAGACACAGTGATCTCAAGGTCAGTTCCTGCTATCTTTTACCTTGTGCTAAACTCACAAAATTGGGTGGAATATCATGGATATGGATTACAGGTGAACTTGAATGGACCAAAGAGTTGTAGCAGTGGGTTTCTCAATGGAAAAGAGACTGGGAACCCTCAAGTCCTTTGGTTCTGATCTCTGAGTCAGTAGATTAATTTTACTACCATTTGCCAAGAATAGGTGGAATTAATCTCAAGCAAATGATTTTATTAAATAAAGACTGTGTTGACAACCCACATGAATGTGGATCAAAACAGGTGCACAATATGCCACTACTTTCTAAGTAGAAATAATGGAATTAATTTTTGAGACTCTGAGAAATTTTCTTACATGTTATTCTGAACACATTATGTATCAACATCTTTTATTGCTACTGTAATTTGATGCATATTTACTCTGTGATTTTTATTGACCTTCAGATAAAACAGCTGTGAAGACAGAATGGCTCAGTCTATTCCAAGTCTTGATTTCTTTGTAAACATTCAGTACAGGAGGTGAAGGAGGAAAGAATCTCTGAGACATAAATGGAGGTACGAGATGTAGAAAGTGGATCTTTAATACTTTACACAGAACTACTATGGGCAGCCACAGGCAGTCGCCCCTTTTGTTTACACTTAAACATATGGATGGAGACATCCTGGCACAGACAAAAGGCTAAGGAGATTCCAGGAAGAGGCAGGAAGAACCATATCTCACTGCTAGACTTCTCACAAGAGATGATGTAGATAATCAGTCACACCTGAAACCTGCATTTATCACCTAGGTGTTTTATTATACCCTTGTAATCAATGATTGATAACATTCTGAGGATCTGTTAAGTGGAAGAACCATATTGGGAACTCTTTGTAACCTCAAAAGTCTTTTAGATATGTAAATCTTCTGTGTGCCTTCTTGTGTACAACTGGTCATGTTTAAATACTACTGGACTTGTTGAATAAACGAGCCTTGATCAGGATTTGTCTTGGCTCCATTCTTTGCATCCTTGTCCCCGCATTCCCACTCTCTGTTTCAGGAAACCCGGTTTCTTGTGCTGCAGGCCGGCACAAACTACACGTGATCCTGTTTGGAAAATCTCTTTTTTGTGGTACTGATAGAAAATTTAAGTTGAAAGAGAATTAGGGGGGCTGATGCCATGGCTCACTTGGTTAATATTCTGCCTGCGGTGCCAGTATCCCATATGGACACCAGTTCTAGTCCCGGTTGCTCCTCTTCCAGTCCAGCTCTCTACTGTGGCCCCAGAGGGCAGTGAAGGATGGCCTAAGTGCTTGGGTGCCTGCACCCACATGGGAGACCAGGAAGAAGCACCTGGTTCCTGGCTTCGGATCGGCACAGCGCTGACCGAAGTGGCCATTTGGGGAGTGAACCAATGGAATAAAGACCTTTCTCCCTGTCTCTCTCTCTCACTATTACTCTACCTGTCATATTAAAAAAAAAAAAGAAGAAGAAGAAGAAAGAGAATTGGAAGAAAAGTATAATTCATTTTCAGGGGTTGTAGAGATCATAAAATGAATTGCTTAGTGTGATATGTGTCACAATATTATTCTTATCTATGTTCAAGCCATTCAAGCAGAGACTTAGACAAATCTCATGTGCAAGTAGACCAGGAGATCAGGGTTAGTGCAAGGTTTAAATCCAAAGAATGGCCAAATATTCTGAATTTAAGAGTGAGGAGAGACTATGGTAATGTCCAGGAAATAAAGTATGGTCAAATTAGGAGATATTAGAACTCAAAACAACATTCCATTTGTGTACTTCAGTAAAAGTTCAGTTATGAATAAAAATGACAGTGAAATGAGGGACAAATAGTGATTCTATGACATTGGACAAGGGCTGTTTGTCAAAGAGTTTGAAGTTCCATGGTTCTGCTTGAAATTCCATTCTATTCAGATTGTCAGGAGCTCATCTGCTCCTTTTTAAAGAAAATGTATTGGCCAGAGGAGAAAGTTGATAAACATTAAATCTAGAAGATTTGGAACGAATACATAAATTTAAAAACCATGCCTAGTTCCTGCTTTCAGAAATAATGCTCTTTACAATATGCCATGTGATCCTCTTTTCAGTACGTAAAGTATGACAACATGACATTACTGATTGTACATTCTGTTCCCTTTACAACTAACATGAAAAAACTGTCTGATAGTAAAACATGACTTATACAAAATTCATATATTTTATTTTGTCTCAGAAAAGACCATTTCAATAATGCATCAAAATTTACCCAATTATTTAAAAATTCATAACAATTTAATATTGTCTCAGCTTTTTATAAGGAGTTATATTGAACAAGGTAAAAAATTATACAAAATATTTATATGCATTTTGGTATACTTAACGATAGTGGGTTTTTTTGTTTTTTTTTGTTTTTTTGTTTTTTTGTTTTTTTGTTTTTTTTTTTTGACAGGCAGAGTGGACAGTGAGAGAGAGAGACAGAGAGAAAGGTCTTCCTTTGCCGTTGGTTCACCCTCCAATGGCCGCTGTGGCCGGCGCACCACACTGATCCGATGGCAGGAGCCAGGTGCTTTTCCTGGTCTCCCATGGGGTGCAGGGCCCAAGCACTTGGGCCATCCTCCACTGCACTCCTGGGCCACAGCAGAGAGCTGGCCTGGAAGAGGGGCAACTGGGACAGAATCCGGCGCCCCGACCGGGACTACAACCCGGTGTGCTGGTGCCGCCAGGCGGAGGATTAGCCTAGTGAGCCACGGCGCCGGCCCCGATAGTTTTCTAAAGCTATATAATATCTGAATGATACCATGAATTCTAATCCTCTTGTTGAAAATTACAGAGTGACATATGGCATTTGTTAATTCTTTACCCGTGACTAAGCAGCATGATGTCACACTGAGGTTTTCAATGAATCCTTTTGTGATTGTTCTTAGGATTGCAAGTCATCATGACAGGACGTTCTTGTTATAAAGCAAAGGAAGAAGCTACAGGAAATATTTTGACAATGGTTAATGTGAAAATGTTAATTTTCCTTTAATTATTTTTTAAAAATAATTATTTTGCATACACATATAAAGCATTTTTTCTTGAAAACAGATATTCACATTGTACTATGAGTAATTCATGGAAAAGATTAAACTGTGAGGGAAATAAGAGTCTGTTGTCATCTGTATGATATGGTTTAGTGAAGTCTGTGTTTCTGGGATCTTATCCTAAAAACTTTTGCCTAGGACAGTGTCTTACAGTGTTTCCCCCTTAGTTTTCCTTAAGTAATTGCATGGTTTCAGGTTTTAAATCTAGATCCATGAGTTGAGTTTTTTACAGGGTGTAAGGTAGGGGTTTTCTTGCAAACTTTTGTATGTAGAAATCCAATTTTCCCAACATCGTTTATTGAAGAGACTGTCCTTTCTCTGGGAAATTATTTGTTTTTCAAAGATGGTTGTAAGTGCATGAATTAATTTTTGGGTTTTTGTTCTGTTGCATTGGTCTACATGTCTATTTTTGTGCCACTACCAGGTTTTTTTTTTTAACATTTAGTTTTAAAATATTTATTTATTTACATATTTTGTCTAGTAACATTTTATTTTAGGTACACAAACTTCATACATTTCATATATACGAATTTAAGAACTTTTTTCCTGCCCTAACCTCCCTCCTACCCATACTCCCAACTATCTTCCTCTTCCTTCTCCTATTCCCATTCTTAGTTTTTAAAAGATTTGTTTTCAATTAACTTTATACTAGTAAGATTCACCCTACACAAAGAAAGAGTTCAATAGATAGTATAAAAAAAAAACAAACCTGTTCCTCAGCAGTGGAGACAAGGGCTGTTCAAAGTCATCACATATCAAAGTGTAAATTTCACTTCTATAGATTATCTTTTAGGTACTCTATTAGTTACCGCAGATTAAAGTGAACATATGGTATTGCTTTTTTCTGAGGGTGGTAGAATGACTGGCTTATTTCACTGAGTATAATGGTTTTCAGTTGCATCCATATTGTTGCAACAGAAAGATTTCATTTTTTTTTTTTTTTTACTGCTGTGTAACATTCAATGGTGTGTAAATACCATAACTTCTTTATCCAGTCGGCAGTTGATGAACATTAGGGATGATTCCTTATCCTGACTATTGTGAATTGAGCTGCAATAAACTTGGGGTACAGATAACTCTTTCATATGCTGACTTCATTTCTTTTGGTAAATGATAGGTCTATAATGTATCTGCATACTATCTTCCATAGTGGCTGTAGCAGTTTACATTCCATTCCTACTAACAGTGGATTAGGATACCTTTTTCTCCTTACATGCTCATCTGAATTTTTGTTTGTTGACTTCTGTATGAAAGTCATTCTAACTGAGGTCAAATGAAATCTTACTGTGATTTTAATTTGCACTTCCCTGATGGCTAGTGATCCTGAGCATTTTTAAATGTGTCTGTTAGCCATTTGGATTTCCTCTTTTGAAAAATATCTTTCACATTCTTGGCCTTTCATGTCTATTTGTTCACTGGATGGTTTGTTTTGTTGTTGTTGAGTTTCTTGATCTCTTTATAGATTCTAGATATTAATCTTTTATCTGTTGCATAGTTTGCAGATATTTTCCCCAATTCTGTTGGTTGTCCCTTCACTTTGCTGAGTGCTTCTTTTCTAGTGCAGAAGCTGCTCAAGTTGATGATATCCCATGTGTTAGTTTTGGCTTTGATTGTTTGATTGCCTGTGCTTCTGGGGTCTTTTCCAAGAAACCGTTGCCTGAGCAAATGTCTTGCAGGGTTTCCCCAATGTTCTCTACTGATTTGATGTCAATGGGTCATTGATTCAGGGCTTGGATTCATTTTGATTGGATTTTTGTGTAAGGTGTAAGGCAGGGGTCTTGCTTCATACTTTTACCTGCAGAGATTGTGTTTCCCAGCACCATTTGTTGAAGACACAGACCTTGCTCCAGGGAATGATTTTAGCTCCTTTGTCAAAGATAATTGTAGATGAGTGGATTGATCTCTGGAGTTTCTATTCTGTTCCTTTGGTCTACCAATCTGTTTTTTTTTTCTTTGTACCAGTACCAGTCTGTTTTGATTATAGCTGCTCTGTATTATGTCTTGAAATATGGAATTGTGATGCCTCCATTGTTGTTTTTCTTGTATGAGATTGCTTTAGCAATTCAGGGTTTCTTATGTTTCCATATGAATTTACGCATTATTTTTTTCTATACGTGAGAAAAATGTCTTGGTATTTTGATTGGAACTGCATTGAATTTAAATTGGTTTTGGTAGCATGGACATTTTGATGATATTGATTCTTCCAATCTATGAACATGGAAAATTTTTCCATTTTTGTGTCCTCTCATATCCTATTCTTTAGTGTTTTGTAATTTTTTTAGGTAGAGATCTTTTACGTTTTTAATTTATTTTTTTCCAATGTGTTTAATTTTTTTGAGCTATTGTGAATCAGATTGATCTTGGAAGTTCTTTCTTAGCCATGTCATTGTCTGTGTATACAAAGGATATTGATTTCTGTGTGTTAAATTTTTTAAAATTTATTTCACAGAGAGTTAGACAGTGAGAGAGAGAGGCAGAGAAAAAGTTCTTCCTTCTGTTGGTTCACTCCCCAAATGGCCACTTCGGTTGGCGCTGCGCCAATTCAAAGCCAGGAGCCAGGTGATTCTTCCAGGTCTCCCATGCGGGTGCAGGGCCCAAGCACTTGGGCCACCCTCCACTGCACTCCTGGGCCACAGCAGAGAGCTGGACTGGAAGAGGAGCAACCGGGACTAGAACCCGGCGCCCATACGGGATGCGAGCACTGCAGGCGGAGGATTAACCAAGTGTGCCTCGGCGCCAGCCCCTTGTGTATTAATTTTATATCCTCCACATTAGCAAAATCTTCTTACCAGTTTTTTTCTAATGATAACAGCCCTTTATTAAGTCTTGAAATCTGATATGTGGTATTTCTGGCTTGGTTTTATTTTTGTTCTTTAAAATTACTTTGTTTTTTGGGTTCTTCTGTGTTTCCATATAAATTTTAGGATTGTTTTTTCCAGTTTTGTGAGGAATGTCCCTGAATTTTGGTTGTGATTGTGTTGAATCTGTAAATTGCTTGGGGTAGAATGGACATTTTGAAGATAGTGATCTTAACAATCCATGAACATTTTTTTGTGAATGACTTTCTGGATCAGGTTATAGTAAGCTGTGACTACAGAATTCTTTGCAGATGGGGTCCATTGTCCCTTTGCTTCTTTGGGTAGCAGGGTTTTCTTCCTTTTTTAAAATTTTTCCCGTATAGATGGACTTACCAACTTATAGCTGGTAAGGTAGGAGCTGCAACCGCTTGTGACAGCATATTGGCAGCGTGTCTGTACTCAACCTTTATTGCATTGTGGAGTTTCTGTACTGTTTCTTCACTATATTACTGGATTCCTTAGCTCATCTGAAGGTGGGCTGTTTGTGAATCTCTGTTTAAATTGGTGTCTTTGGGCTACAAACACTGGAGCTTTACATGCAGCTATCATCTTGCTTGGACCTCCTCCGTTTTAACTTCTGTTCATTCATTGAGGGTAAATGTTGAAAATTTTCTAAAAAATCATTTCTTTAATTCTGTGTGTGTGTGCACATGTGTGTGTGTGTAATACAGCTAATTGTTTCAAACAATGTATGATTAGAAGGGATTTACTCATTACAAAAATAAACAAAGCAACCGGAGAATAGCTGTCAGATGATTTATTATCTAATAAAGTTAATACTTGTTTGAACAGTCTGGCAGGTTTTTAAACAACTGTGAGAGATTCTAAAAGAAAAAAATTTTAAATGTAATGGTTTTTTTTTTTTTTTTTTTTTTTTTTACCAGCAACAAAAACTTTACTGCTTTAAGTTCACTCCTCCCACAAGTCATAGATCTTTATCCAGGCAGTTGGAGTGCTGACTTCCTGTTATTCCTTCGAAGGCAGCAGAAATAAGCAGAGTGTGCTTAACCAGCAGAGTGGAAGCAATGGATCCTAAACATCAGCGAGCGGCATTAAACGATGGTCACTCCATTCCTGTACTGGGACTTGGCACCTATGCACCGGATGCGGTAATCTCAGTTGCTTTGTGCTTGAGGGGACAAAAGAAAATAGACTTAGGTGGTGGGAAGGCAGCCAATTTCTGTGTGACTACAAGTTTTGTTGGTTCTCCAGTTCCCCAGGCTACAGCTGTTTCATGCAGAATACTGAACTTAGTCACACACTTCACTCTTCCTGACAGATCCTGTGGCCCCCTGCTGAGGATGCTGGGTAGTTGTTTTGCTTTCTGCTTCAATCTATTTACTTGGATAATGAGGAAAATGCTAATCCTTAACAAGACTGCCTGCCTGGTGGTTGCAGTTGCCATTATTTCTCTGCTTTTCTTAATTCAAGAAGTATTTTCTCTTTACAACAAGGAGTGATGCAGGCAATTTTTGTTACTAGAGAGGAAATTCATAGAATATAAAAAAGCGAGCAGTGCTTTTCTGCTCAAGGGTTAGTCTTAAGCACTGCAGATTAATTATTGCATTTTGGATAGACTTTCCTTTATACTACTCTCAATTCCAACTAACTGGCCTGAATGGAAATATAATAGGTAGAAACTAGAACCCATTAAGAGCTAGACTATATTATTCGTTCATTTTAACAAACATAACTCAAAGAAATATCGCATATGGTTATATTGAATAAAAGTAATCACTGTAGAGGGAATACTACATACTGGTACCATCCTCTGATAATGTAATTGTATAGCATGGGATTGTTTACCCCAAATTTACATTTTTAGCTTATACTGTATGAGATCTAAGGAAATGAATGACGAGTATTTTGAACAGGTACCAAAACCTAGTTAACTTTTCAGGGTGAGGTGGAATGAAAGAGAGGGAATGATCAAGGTCACCAGGTAAAGTATTTTTTTTTTAAGATTTATTTTATTTATTTGAATGACATTGTTACAGAGAGAGGTAGAGACAGAGAGAAAAGTCTTCCATCTACTGGTTCACTCCCTAGATGGCCGCAATGGTCAGAGCTGCGCTGATCTGAAGTCAAGAGCCACGAGCTTCTTCCAGGTTTCCCACATGGGTGCTGGGGCCCAAGGACTTGGGCCATCTTCTACTGCTTTCCCAGGCCATAGCAGAGAACTAGATTGGATAAGGAGCAGCTGGGACTAGAACCAGCACCCATATGGGATGCAGGCACTTCAGACCAGGACTTTAACCTGCTGCGCCACTGCACTGGCACCTCCCTACCTAATTTGGATGGTGGTTGTAGCTACCCTGCCTGTGCAGATAGTGGTGTGTATGTATCCCTGCTTTTTGCTGAGGGAGTAGACTAAGTTGTGGGCTAAAAGCGAGGATCTATGCAACCCAACCTCAATGAAAAATCTTATAAATGGAGACTAAAGAAACAATTTTCTTTACAGATAAGTTTTTAAAGGCTGTCAAATTCAAATTTTCTCAGAATTGAATATGTTCTACTTATTTCACTGTAAGGGATGCATATGATCTTGCACTGTACTTTTCCATTCTTCATTCCTTTTAATTCTCTCCTCTGGTAACTATCATTTGTGAATTCACTGTATAAATAATAACTGTATTAACTTTTTTTCTGCATCCTTTATGTCCTTCCATCAAATCAATAAAGCTGGCATAGTTCTTGAGGGATGTTGATGCCAGTGATTAATAAGGTGGCCCAGGCCGGCGCCGCGGCTCACTAGGCTAATCCTCCGCCTAGCGGCGCCGGCACACCGGGTTCTAGTCCCGGTCGGGGCGCCGGATTCTGTCCCGGTTGCCCCTCTTCCAGGCCAGCCCTCTGCTGTGGCCAGGGAGTGCAGTGGAGGATGGCCCAGGTGCTTGGGCCCTGCACCCCATGGGAGACCAGGAAAAGCACCTGGCTCCTGGCTCCTGCCATCGGATCAGCGCGGTGCGGCCGCGGCGGCCATTGGAGGGTGAACCAATGGCAAAAGGAAGACCTTTCTCTCTGTCTCTCTCTCTCACTGTCCACTCTGCCTGTCAAAAAAAAAAAAAAAAAAAAAATAAGGTGGCCCAGTGTGGGGAGGATTCTGACTTGCGTACATCTTGCTAATAATTAGGGAAAACTCAGGCAAATTGAAATACATACATTTCCCCAAAATGCAGTCTTATTCTAAGACAAGAGAAAAAAAAAATTGATTCCTGGAAAGTCACTGATGATTTCAGAAGTAATCTAATCACATGGATCTCACTTTTGGCTATTTCTCTAGGTTCCTAAGAGTGAGGCTGGGGAGGCTACCAAAATAGCTATAGACGTTGGTTATCGCCATATTGATTCTTCTCATGCATATCAAAATGAAGAGGAAGTAGGTCTTGCCATCCGAAGCAAGATTACAGATGGCACTGTGAAGAGAGAAGATATATTCTACACTTCAAAGGTATTGAATATTTGATGTGTAAATGTATTAATTATTGAAATGTGATTTGTGTGATAATTCTATGATTTGGTCTTTAGTTGTCAATGAGCTGTTCTTATTTCCAAATTTAAATGACACATTTTCTTTTTATTTGCTTTTTACATTTATTTTTTCTGTTAAGTTTTAACAATTTTTAGTATTTTGCTATATCCCTTTATATAAGTATATGTGTACACATAGACATTATTTTTTCTTGAAAACATGAAGATAAATATCACAAAATGTGTGATTCATAGCAATGACATCCATAATCTTCCTGTGTTGGGCTTGTTTTTCTTCATATAATGAAACTCAATTTCATCAATTTTTTTTGTTGAAAATATCAAGATTTAAATAATTTTTGTGGTTTAAGGAATTTCTTATCATTTATATAAACCACATTTTGTTTATCTACTCTTGAGTAACTGATGGATTTTATATTGGTTTTCTCTCCTTTTATTTTTTTGCTCTTGCAATTTGGACTGTTATAAACATGCAGAAGAAGATATATTTTTCTTTTTATTTACTTATTTATTTATTTTTTATTTGACAGAGTTAGAGACAGTGAGAAAGAGAGACAGAGAGAAAGGTCTTCCTTCCGTTGGTTCACTCCCCAAATGGCCACTTCGGTCGGCGCTGCGCCGATCTGAAGCCAGGAGCCAGGTGCTTCTTCCTGGTCTCCCATGTGGGTGCAGGGGCCCAAGGACTTGGGCCATCCTCCACTGCCCTCCTAGGCCACAGCAGAGAGCTGGACTGGAAGAGGAGCAACCAGGACTAGAACTGGTGCCCATATGGGATGCCGGCACTGTTGGCAGAGGATTAACCAAGTGAGCCATGGCGCCAGCCCCTGTATATTTTTCATATGCTGATTTCACTTCCCTGAGATATATTCCCAGAAGTGTGATATCTGACTCCTATGGTGGATCCATTTCAGTTTTTTGCAGAATATCCAGACTGTTTTCCATAATAGTTGTATTAATTACATTCTTACAAACAATGTATGAGGGCATCACTCTCAGCACAATTTTGCCATCATTTTTAACTATTATTATTATTATTTCTTAATTTGATTACAGTCATTCTAATTGTAGTGACATAATGCCTAATTGCAGTCTTTGATTTTCTTTTCCCTGATGGCTACTGAAACTAAATATTTTTTCATTTGTCTGTTGGGCAATCTTTTTCTTCTTCTTTTTTTTTTTAACTTTTATTTAATGAATATAAATTTCCGAAGTACAGCTTATGGATTACAATGGCCCCCCCCATAACGTCCCTCCCACCCACAACCCTCCCTTTTCCCTCTCCCTCCCCCCTTCCATTCACATCAAGATTCATTTTCAATTCTCTTTATATACAGAAGATCAGTTTAGCATATATTAAGTAAATATTTCAACAGTTTGCACCCACATAGAAACACAAAGTGAAAAATACTGTTTGAGTCCTAGTTATAGCATTAAATCACAATGTACAGCACATTAAGGACAGAGATCCTACATGAGGAGTAAGTGCACAGTGACTCCTGTTGTTGACTTAACAAATTGACACTCTTGTTTATGGCATCAGTAATCACCCTAGGCTCTTGTCATGAGTTGCAAAGGCTATGGAAGCCTTTTGGGTTTACCAACTCTGATCATATTTAGACAAGGTCGTAGTCAAAGTGGAAGTTCGCAGAGATCTTTCATTTAGGGTTTTTTTTTTTTTTTTTCCAGAGTGTTTTGACACTCCAATCTTTTTCTTCTTTGCAAAATTTCAATTTATATCCCTTGCACATTTCTTGACAGGACTGTTTATTTTATTGTTGTTGAGTTTATTGTTCTCCTTATACAGTGTTTGGATATTAAATTTTCATCAGATAGATAGTTTGAAAATATTCTCCCCCATTCTATTGATTTCCTCTTCACCTGCTTCTTGGCTGTGTAGAAGCTTCATAGCTTGATAAAATCTCATTTATCCAGCTTTGCTTTTATTCCCTGTGCTTTTGGATTCTTACCTAAGTAATCTTTGGGATAATTTCTTTAGTGTTTTCTCTGTTTTTCTTTAGTTGTTTGATAATTTCAGATCTTGAATTTAGATGCTTGACACATTTTGAGATTTTTTTTTTTTAAGATTCATTTTATTTACTTGAAAGGTAGAGTTACAGAAAGGCAGAGGGAAAAAAGTTTTCCATCTACTGGTTCACTCCTCAAATGACTGCAATGGCCAGAGCTGATTCAATCTGAAGCCATGAACCTGGAGCTTCTTCTAGGTCTCCCAAGTATGTGAAGGGGCCCAAGGACTTCAGCCATCTTTTGATGATTTTCAGGAACATTAGCAGGGAGTAGGATTGGAAGTGGAGTAGCGGGACTCAAACTGGTGCCCATAAGGGATGCCGTCACTGCAGGCACCAGCTTTACTTGCTATGCCACTGTGCTGGCTCCTCGATTATTTTTTCTATAGTCTCTAAGTAAGATAAATGTTTTGCTTCAAATATCTACATGTGGATATCTAATTTTCCCCACATCATTTGTTGAATAGACTGTTCTTTCTCCACAGAATGTGTTTTATGATGTTTGCTAAATTTGATTTGATTATAGATTTGTGGTTTTGGGTCTGAGGATTCTAGTCTGCCCCAGTGGTCTACATATCTACTTTTGCCAGTACCATAATGTTTTGGTTATAATAGCCTTGTAATATGTCTTAAAATCTGGTATTGGTATTCGTATTGTGACGCCTCTGACCAGGGCCTTTTGTGTTTCCAAAATACTTTTTTAACGATTTTTAAAATTATTTTGAAATGTAGAATGACAAAGTGAGAGGCAATTCTGAGAGAGTGACCTGTTTCTGTATTAAATACATCCTTATGAGATCTTTTTTAATGTTAGCTGCATAGTGATTAATTATTTTTTTCTATTTTGGAAGCTCTTTATTTCACCTTCACTAACAAATGAAAGTTTTTCTAGGTAAAGTATTATGGATTGGCAGTTTTACATTTTTTTCAGAACTTAAACTGTGTCTCCTCATTGTATCCTGGCCTTCAGTGCTTTTGCTGAGAAATCTATGAATCCCATGGGATGACCTTTAAAGGTGACCTTGAGCTTTTCTCTTGAAAATCTCAGGACATTCTCCTTATGTTTTCCTTCTCAAAGTTTGAGTAAAATGTGCCATGGTGAGGATGTTCTCTTATCATGGCTGAGTGGGGGTCTGTGAGCTTCATGTATCTGGAAGTCCATAACTTTCTACAAATGGGGGAAGTTTCCTGCTAGGACTTCATTGACTAAGTTTTCTTAGTCATTCTTTTTCTCCATTCCTTCATGAATTCCAAAGACTTATATAATGGTATTCAAGAGATCCTGGACTTTTTTTTCATTAATTTTTTTTCCTTTATATTTTTTCTGTTATTTCAAAAGACCTCTCATATAATCATATATTCTTTATTCTGCTTTTCTCATCCTTTGTTAAGACTGTCCATAGTATTTTTTAAAGATTTATTTACTTATTTGAAAGGCAGAGTTACAGAAAGAGAGATGAATGTGATAGAGAGAAAGAGAGAGAGAGAGAGTGATCCTTCATCCACTGGTTTGCTCTGCAATGACCACAATGGTAGAGGTGGGCCACACTAAAACCAGGAGCTATGATGTAGGCATCACAGGCAGCGGCTTTAGCTGCTACACCCCAATGCTGGCCCCCCTCTATATTTTTTAATTGTTCAGTTTTTCATTTCCAATATTTCTGTTTATTTCTTTCTCAACACCGTTATCTCTTTGATTTGTAAACTCTTTCAAATATAATCAAAACAGTTGTCATTATAGTTAATTGATAGCATATCTGTCTCTGGTATAATATCTACCATGAATTAGTTTACTTATGAAAAATATCCAAACAAATGATAGCGGTTCTGATGTCATGTCAGGACACATGAAATCCAAAAGGAAGAGTTCATTTTCCTCCTGTATTAGCTGAAAGAAACCATGAAATTTGGCTAATGCATTCATTCTGCACAACTTCCCCTGTTTAACCCCTGCAGCTTTGGTGCACTTTCTTTCGACCAGAGTTGGTTCGAACAGGCTTGGAGCAGTCACTGAAAAAACTTCAACTGGACTATGTTGATCTGTACCTTATGCATTATCCAGCAGCTATGAAGGTAGGAGGTTAACAACATCAAATTTATTTCATGTTAGCTGTAGTGTGACCATCATTTTCATGGATGACTAAGTGATACTGATAAAGTTGCAGAAGCCTGTTGTATGTAAGGTAGAGAAACTGCTCAAAATTGTTTAAGCAATATAGTCTGCTGGATTCTGTAATGGGGATCCTAAGCCATTAGTAAGGTACAGAATAAGTAACCTTTGGAAAACTTTGTATCTCTAGTTTTCCACAACACTACCACAGGATTAATATAGTTTTGGTCTCAGCCTTTTCATGGTGGCATATATGGCTAAGGGGTACTTCTGAACTCATGGCCATGATTTAAGAGGTGATCTGCATCTTCTAGTATTACAATTTTTATAGAACAGACCCTTGATCCATGATCTGTGGTACAAGTGCATGCTGTTAAATTCCCATGTTGTCAGCGAGATAAGGAACACTGACTGTTTAGCCTGGGTAAAGATTACAATCCATTATTGGTGAAGATCAAGGTCATGTAACTACAGATTTTCAAGGTAAAATGGATATTTCTGTATATGAAAGAACAGAGCACACAAAGTAATATAAACCCATAGGACACAATTAGGGTCTAGAAAATAGTATTCATTAACACACACATTAATAGATGTGAGAAAAATGTCTGTAACAATGTCATTCTTTACCACTTCATATACAATACGCATGGCAAACATGTCTGTGGAATGTTGTTCCACATTTTTCATTGATGTTTATTGTTCCTCCCCTAAATACATCTGGGTGTGCATATAGGGTGTGCATACCTCAGTCTGGTAATATAGTGTAAAATTACTGCTTTTATTCTAGCCTGGGAAGGAGCTATACCCGAAAGATGAACAAGGAAAAATAATGCATGATACAGTGGATATCTGTGCAACTTGGGAGGTGAGTATTTGGAGGAGTGAGTACAAAGAAGTCAAGAACAGGAGATTCAGATCACAATTAAAGTTAAAAGAATGGGTTATGCATTTTGCTTGTAGAAATCATGCCACTGTTAAAAGAGTTACTATACTGGAGTGGGGGATGTCACAAAAAGAAATGGAGATCATTTTTTTTTTATTCACATACAGTAATTTCTCTGGATTCCTATGGAGAACACTGTGATTTCTTTCCTTAATGTCACCATCTCCCTCTCGGTTCTATATTTTTTTTTTCTCTATCAGTCAATGACCATTAGTTTCATTATCATCTCTTTCTACTGGTGTTATCATGCCTTTAAATTATTCTAGCCATTTGTGGAAAAATTTTATCACAATATTTCCTCCTAGGCCATGGAAAAGTGTAAGGATGCAGGATTGGCCAAGTCCATCGGGGTGTCCAACTTCAACCACAGGCAGTTGGAGATGATTCTGAGCAAGCCAGGGCTCAAGTACAAGCCTGTCTGCAACCAGGTGAGGACTCTCAGCCTCCTCTCCTTCTGCTTTTCAATCCCTTCTTCCTGTACCACTGACAAGAGTCCACTTGTCTTCCATTCTCATTCAAAGTATGCTTAGGAAGAGGCAAAGCCTCTGTGCCCCTCTGTGGGGGGCAAGTAGCACCCTCTATTGTCTCTGTATGTGGTGATGTCTTATTGAATAGGTAAGGACACTAGTGCTCAATATGTGTAAGAATCTAGGGAGGTAAAAATGATCAAGAAAGGAGAAGTCACGAGTCAAACCTCAGTGAGAAGATGGATTTATCAATCACTGAATGTGATAGCACTGTATGTAGCAGAGAGGACCATGAAAATATGTAATGGGCAGTAAATAAAGATAGTGTGAATGTAGGAGAACATAGATGGAAAGAGTTTGTTTAGTTTTTGGATATCTGAATCTTCTTGGTATTTGTCTTTTGGGTGCCTGAACAGAGTTTTAGATGCAAGAAAAAATTACTGGACACTAGGAAAATAAATTGGACAAGAGGGAGAAAGTTACTTTTTATGGTGTTGCTGTTGTGGCCCATATTAACACTCAGGAAACTTTAGCAAAACCTAAGCTGATTTCATTCTTGAATTCATTTTAATCTACATCTAATCTCTGCTTTTGCTTTCAAATAAACCATGCAACAACATTAAAATTTAGCTTGTTTCATGTTCTAAATTAGTACAGTCACCCAGTAAACAGTTTGAAATGTTTCATGTTCTAAATTAGTACAGTTCACTCAGTAAACATATTCACATGAAAATATGGCTTATAAAGTCTATCAGTTTTCTCTGTAATGATGTAGTACTCTGATTTTCAAGAAAATTTTTACTAAATTATTATGGCTTTTAGTATTAGCTTTATTCCAGTTTTTTACTTTAAAAACTTTCATACATCTGGAAATTTTGGTAATGCTGATATTCCCATTCTCTCTCCTGTTCTCAGATTGTTATATTTTTCATATTTCTAAAGTTAATAGGTGTATAAGTTTATATTAATAAGTATGTGCAATATTTGGCTGAACCTCTTGATAAAATGTGTTGGTGATAGCTTATCCCTGCAGAACTCACACATCTCGTATGATAGAAGACATTCTCCCATACAGTTAGAGTTTTCATAATCTGAATTAAGGTACTTAATAATTTCTACCTCTTAGCATTTAATGTCATTAAGTATTATAATTTTCTATTAATACTCCCAGATGTCTTTTCTTTTAAGGGCAACAAAATAATAATTCACACATAGAATTCTGTCATATTTCTCATGCTTTTTTCCTCAAAGTTCAGAAATCTTTTTTTTTTTTGTGATATCTATGCACATTTTGTCAATTGTTCTAGACTCATCAGACTGTTGTCTTGTAATAATCACTTGTTTCTCTACTTCAACTTTCTGTAAGTTAGAAGTTAGGTTTGGATGGTTCATTATATTAAGGTTAAACATTTTTGTCATGAAGACCACCTTAGAATTCTGTGTTCATCAAATTGTATTCCAAGAGACAGCATAGAAAGATTGTTTTCCCTTGTTTAGTGATGTATATTTTGGTCACTTTTTAAGCCAGTCAGAGCCACATCTCCTTTTGTGAACATTTATTTTCACCTATTGAAATTGATAGTAATGTAGGTGATAATATTCAACAGAGGATGTAACATATCTTAACAAATTTTACGTAATAGATGAGCACTCATGGATGATTTTTGTTTTAACTAGTTATTACTTTGGGGTTTGCAGTTATTTGCATTTTAATTGTGCTTTTATAGTTCTCATACTTGAGTTTTGCATATTGTCATCATAAACTATAACTATTCCTATAAGATAGGTTAACTTTAATATCTTGCCTTTAATGAGAAAAAAGTTATAGTAAAAATCACCATCATCAGAGGCAAATATTTTTATTTCATATCTCTTGCTCTTTTTCTCTTTTTATATATTCATATTTATAGACTCATGAGTTTCTATTTAGTCTATGAGTTAAAATTAGTTTTACTCATTTTTCTTTGGATATTCCAATCTACTCAGATGAAATAAGTGAGACTGTTTTTTTATTCTCTCAGAGTTTCCATTAGGAGTATTAGAAAAATTTTTACTTTCTGACACAAAGACCAAAGCTCAAAGTGTGATTTCCTTGTCCCTAATGTAGTGTTTGTCATCTACCTTTAACACAGAAAATGTGATTTAGCAACCATGATCTATCTAGTCAAAGAGCTGCTTCTTCTGAGAAATGTCGTATTGTGCATTTCCAGGAAAAAAACTGTCTAAATTGTTGTTTTTAAAAAAATCTTTATTTGGAGGCTGTCACTGTGGTGCAACATGTTAAGTAAACAAGTTTTTGAATCTGCATCTCTTGTTGGAGATCCAGTTCAAGGTGCTGTTGCTCAACTTCCAATCTAGCTCCTTGCTAATGCACTTAGGAAAGTACAAGGTGGTTGAAGTACTTGGGCCCCTGCAACCAACATTCGTGACTCAGGTGGAGCTTTGGGCTCTAATTTTGCCCTGGAATAGTCCTGGCCATTGTAGGTAATTTGGGGGAGTGAACAGCAGTTAGAACTCTTCTCTCTCTCCTCTCTGTCTCTCTTTCTGTGTATGCCTCTCTGTTTTTACCTATCTCTCTCTCCCTTTCTCTGTTTCTCTCTCTCTCTTTCTGTGTCTCCTTCTCTCTGCTTTTCAAATAAAATAAAGTCTCTAATGCAAAATTTAAAAACTTCAATTGATGTTTTTAGTTTAAATTTCTATGCCTCATTTCTAAATTCAACTTCTTTAACTTTTTAAGTTTCCCTTTATTTTAATATTAACATTTCATATACTCTGATACTTTTCAATCTTGTCTACTCACAGGTGGAATGTCATCTCTATCTCAACCAGAGCAAACTGCTGGATTTCTGCAAGTCCAAAGACATTGTTCTGGTTGCCTATGGTGCTCTGGGATCAAGTCGAGATCCAAAATGGTAAAAGGAAAATAAAAAGATGACATAAAGCCTACTGTTGATGAAATACTATTGGTTTACAGCACTTTGTTTTGTGGAGTTAACTCTGAACTGGCTCAGAGAGAAGGGTAATCTATATCTGTAACAACATCTCAGGTGATACTAACCCCGCTTTTCCATGTACCACCTTTGAGAAGCACTGGTCTAGGGTGGGCCCCCAGTCTGTTCTGAAAGCTTCTTGTTAAACTGAATGCCCTGCATCAGGAGGTCAGCTTTTCTACCTGTTTTTGCAGGGTGGATCAGAGCTACCCAGTTCTCCTGGAAGACCCAGTCATCTGTGCCTTGGCAAAAAAGCACAAGCGAAGTCCAGCCCTGATTGCCCTTCGCTACCAGCTGCAGCGTGGAGTTGTGGTCCTGGCCAAGAGTTTCATTGAAAAGGAGATTAAAGAGAACATTCAGGTGAAGACCATGTGGGGCTGAAGGCGTGAAAGATCCTACACAGGATCCTTCACATTTTATCTTCCTTGCAAGGTGTCAAGAAGTTTGCACCAAATATTTGCAAATGCTTTCAATATTTCTGTATCTAATGAGACATAATGGGTAGACAAAGTATCATTGGACAGAAAACAGAGAACTGGTGTTCAGCATTAAACTGGCAGTTTCTTGTGTAAGCATTATGCAAGACATCTTTATTTTCTGAAATTAAGGTATTTTATGAGATGATTTTTGATTTATAAATTATTATATTTTTGCAATTTTAGAACTCATACAGTTTAATATTCATTTTTTTCGCTTTGGTATTCCTGTCCAGTGAATCACCAATTCAAGTCTTTGTTCATTTAAACAGATTGACTGTCTGTGTTTTCAATTAAGAAACCATTATCTTACCATTAGCTATTGTAGTTGAAAAGTAAAAATATCTTCTGCACAGATGATTGTATGTGACTAACTTTTAACATCATTATGTGGATTGGGAGTTAAGCCTGGGCGCTCTCATGTACTTGCAATCCACTGCCTTGTGCATTCGTAAATGAGGCAGCTCTCTTCTAGGATGTTAATTGAGCACTGCATGGGATGCCTCAGTGCTCCTCCAAGTACTTTTTCATCCTCCAGCTAAGTGTCCTAGTTTTCACTTCATTACATGGCACAATGCAAAGGCAATCATTTCATACTGGCAAAGCCTTCTCAGAACTGCCTAGCAATTGCTTCTGACAATTTCTATGACCAGTGAACAGACCAGGCCACACTGAAATTGTTGTGTAATAGATAATGGATCCAAAGGGCATGGAGCCTAGCAAACTGGTGTATTGGGCAATATTTTCCTAATTGATCTAGTTTGTGTATTCTGGGCTTTAATTTCATATCGAGATGTATTTATTAAAATTTGTTCTCAGGGCCCGTGTGATGCAGCAGGTAAAGCTATTGCCAGCAACTCCAGGATCCCATATGGCAGCTAATTCTAGCTCTGGCTGCTCCACTCCTGATCCAGCGCCCTCCTATAGTGCCTGGGAGAACAGTGGAGTATTGTCCATGTGTTTGGGCTCTTGCCACCCCCATGGGAGATTAGTTTGAATCTCCTAGCTCCTGGCTTCAGTCTGGACCAGCCTCAGCTGTTGTGGCAATTTGGAGAGTGAGCCGGAAGTTGGAATAACTCTCTCTGACTTTCCTTCTCTTTTTGAAACTATGCCTTTCAAATAAATGAGTAGATCTTTTAAAAACCTGTTCTCATAAATTGCATTCTCTTTGATATATTTTCTTTTTTAAAAAAAGATTTTTATTTATTTATTTGAAAGAGAGTTACACAGAGAGAAGAGAGGCAGAGAGAGAGAGGTCTTCCATCTGATGGTTCACTCTCCAATTGGCCACAACAGCTGGAGCTGCGCCAATCTGAAGCCAGGAGCCAGGAACTTCTTCCAGGTCTCCCACGTGGGTTCAGGGGCTCAAGAACTTGGGCCATCTTCTACTGCTTTCCCAGGCCACAGCAGAGAGCTGGATCGGAAGAGGAGCAGCTGGGACTAGAACCGGCACCCATATGGGATGCCAGTGCTTCAGGCCAGGGCGTTAACCCACTGTGCCACAGTGCTGGCCCCCGATATGATATACTTTCACAATAAAAATTCCTATTCTTGTGTAGTTAAATCTTTGTAGCTGATGTAAATTTTCCCGTATATGGGAACAGGATGACATTTTACTGTATTATCTATAAAATGTTATAGTCTTTCTTTCTAAATTTGGTTATTAATTCAACTGGTATTTTTAAAATATCTTGTGAAATATATGTAAGAGTCCACTGACATGCATCCAAACTTTAAAAAAGAATATGAAGATTAAGAATTTGATTTATTGCTTGGGATGCCCATAGCCCATACTGAAGTGCCTGGATTTGAGCCTCAGTCCTGCTTCTGTCTTGCTGCTAATGCACTCCACGGGAATCAACAAGTTATATGCCTAGAGCTTGGGTGAACATAACCCTTGTTAGAGATCCAAACTAATTTCCAGATGAGAGGTCTCTGTCTTTCTGTTGCACATTGTGTATCTCTCTCATTCACTCTCTAACTGTGTCACTCTGACAGTCTGACACATCAGTGACCCTCCTTTCATCTCACAAATTAAGTATCTGAATTCGCTCCTCGCTTCAATATATTATTTTTTTTCTGTAGTATCCTCCTTATGTTGGAAAATAGAGCTCTGGTTTCCAGTATGGTATACACTTTCTAACACCTCATATTTAAAATGTCTTGGTTAATTTTCATTGAATTAACTGTTACATAAAATTTGTAAGGACTTTTCAGTTTCCACATAGAATAAAAGTTTATTGTTTGACATTGAATTGAAACTCTTCATTAATTTCTGGAGAACTTAACACACTTTTTTCTTTTTCAAATTATCATTTTTTTTGTTCTTTTCTTTCTTTCTTCAGGGATGGGATATAAACATGCAACTGTTTCAGGAACTTTAAATAATCTTATATATTTCAAAGTTTGCTTTTAGAATCTTCTAGATCTTGTAAGTGCATGGCCCTATCTTGTTTGAATAATGTCAGCATCCTTCTACAGCTCATTAATGTTGAGACCTCTTTTTTTTTAAAACATTTATTTTATTTATTTGAAAGACAGAGTTACAGAGAGAGGTAGAACCAGAGAGAGATAGTTCTTCCATCCTGCTGGTTCTCTCCCCAAATGACCGTGATAGCCAGAGCTGAGCTGATCTGAAGCCAGGAGCTTCTTCCAAGTGTCCTACATGAGTGCAGGGGCTCAAGGACTTGGACTATCTTCTGTTGTTTCCCAGGGCATAGCAGAGAGCTGGATCAGAAGTGGAGAGGTTATGGGGGGAAAAGCCGCTATAATCCAAAAGTTGTACATTGGAAATTTATATTTATTAAATAAAAGTTGAAAAAAAAGAGAAATCTATATGGAATCAGATAAAATCTATAAGAAGAAATCAGCCTATGGAAGAGTTATTTGTATCCCTCATGTTTATTGCACCTCAATTGAAAATAAATAAGACATGAAATAAAAAAAAAAGTGGAGCAGCCTAGACTCGAACCAGCAGACCAGAGCCCATATAGGATGCCAGGCTGCAGGCTGGGGCTTTAACAAACTGTGCTACAGTGCTAGCCCCGCGACCTCTTTTTATCTGTAGTGTTGTGAAGCTTCGATATATTATAACTATTACTGCACTTTTATTTATTTTTCACTGGTGGTTTTTCTTTGAAGATTTAATTTATTCACTAGAAAGGCAGAGGTACAGAGAAAGTATGAGAGGGAGGAAGGGGAAAAAGGTGAGGGAGAGAGAGAGAGAGAGAGAGAGAGAGAATCTTTCATCTGTTGATTCACTCCCCAATGGTCACAACACTAGGTCTGTACCAGGTTGAAGCCAGGAGTCTGGAACTCCATCTGAGATTCCCACACGGGTAGAAGTATCCATGCACTTGGTTCTTCCTCCATTGCTTTCCCAGGCTCATCAGCAGGGACCTGGATCACGAGTCAAGCAGCTGGGACTCCAATTGGTGCCGACAAAGAATGACTGCATTGCAGGTGGCTGATTAAACCTCTGGGCCACAAAACCAACTCCTCACACAGTGTTGATTTTATTATATTATTATTATTTATTTTTAATATAAAGAGAACAAATTTATGTATTTAATAGATACAATTCCAAGACATATTGATATTTCCCTTCTCCCCTTGTTCCCTCCATCCCTCCTTTTCCTTTCTTCCTTTCTTTTTTCTTTTAATTTGTGATAACATTAATTCAATTTATTTTGTAACCACAAACTTAATGCTCAACTAAATATGGTGTTCAACAAGTAAAAAGTTGAACATCTGTTCTTCAGGAATATACACAAGGGTTTTAAAAAGTAATCAAATCATTGGATGTCAATTGCACTCTTCTATATTTAGGTGTATGTGTATATATTCATCTGTGTATTCTATATGTTAGCTACCACAAATCAGAGAAAACACAAGGTATCTGTCTTTTGTGGTCTGACTTATTTCACTAAGCATAATGCTCCCCAGTTGATTATGCTTTGTTGGAAAAGGCAGAATTTCTTGCTTTTTTGTGGTTAAGTTGTACTCCATTGTTATATAAACCACGTTTTATTTATCTTATCATCAGTTGGTGAACATATGGGTTGATCTTGTATCATAGCTATTGTGAATTGAGTTGTAAATATGGGGGTACAGATAATTCTTCATATGTCAATTTAATTTCTCTAGCCCAGGAATGGGATGGCTGGAAGAGCACTGGAAATATTTTCATATTTATGAGGAATCTCCATACTATCTTCCATCATAGTGGCACTAGTTTGTTTTTCAACCAACACCCATTATTTATTGATGAGTGATTTGTTTGATGTCTCAAAATGTTTGGAAACTCTTCAGAATTTTTTAGATTGGCAAATATTCATTATAAAAATAACAAAATGTTGTATTTTCTCTAACAGGTGTTTGAATTTCAGTTGTCTTCAGAGGACATGAAAGCTCTGGATGGCCTGAACAAAAATCTTCGCTATTATCCTGCTGATTTGTAAGTTGCTTTGGTAAATGTGTTGCCTTCATTCATTTTCTGAAGAGGAATGTGGGAAAGGCATTAGCTTCTTTTGCCCAACGATTTGTGGACATGCATTCTGGGAATCAGCAATGTAGCCTGATTCAATATTTGTAACATGATATATACTTCTTCCAAACTTCAATTCCTATCAGATTGAAGGCATTTCCAATGACCCTGTGGTTGAGTAATTGTCTTCATTCAAGTCTGTTTATATCATAGGTCATTGAAATAATTTGTCTTCCAAGATTTTATAGACATATAAGTAAATAAATAATCTCAGTAACTGTAATGCACAACAAGAATCCCCATTTTCATAAATGATTGGCTTGTTTTTGGTAGGTTTTCTGGACAAAATAGTCTTGAATCTTGCAGTGTTTAGAAAAATTTAGATTATACTGCAAAACATGGGACTTGTTCTTTTTTACATTAGTAAGTTTGTTTGACATCATTCTCTTCCCTAAACATGTACATGTAAGAACTTATAAATTAAGTTAAAAAGTTTCACCTGTATTTTTGAAACAAAGCAGTACTGATTTCAGAAGTCTTGCTAAGTTTACACATTAAAAATGTTTTCAGCGAAAGAAAATAGAAGAATGAGTGTTACCACATTAAAGCAAAATTTATTTGGAGATAAATTTCAATAAGTCACACTAATAATGAAATCCTAAGAAAAGAAGTCCATTAGTTTGAGCAATGCATAGAGCAATACCTGATGATCTTTAAGGGTTGATGATGTTTCAAACATAGCTTCAAGAATAGATGGAAATAAGCCTTATTTGAGATAGCAGTTTGCTTCATAAGATAGCTTTTTTTACTTTTGGAATAATCTTGCTAATACTCCTGGTCTTTTATGAATAAAAGTCTAGCTGTTAATAAGTACAGAAAGCAATACATATGCGAACCTGTTAAAAGAATATGAAAATTAGCCTTAGGATGTCCATATACAGTAAAATATATCCCTTCCATATGGAATTGTCCCTACAGACTTGGAAATTAACGTGTTTCTAGTTTGAAATTTCCCCCTTCCTTTTCACTGTGTTTGTTAAGGACTCAAATCCTTCATTTACCTTGAGAAAGCCTGAACTTACAAGGTCGATAAAAACATTTGGTTATGATTTTCTGAAATATGGTGATATCTATGCAGAGGATGAAGTCTTAAAGTAGATTTCAAAGAAAGAGAATAAGAATGGAGTAAAAAATATCACAATGAAAGAGAAATCACACCCAACAAAAGATCTTTACTCTCCTTTTATCCTGTAAGCAAAAATACTATAAATGATGGTAACAAGGATTATGTATTTATTCTACCTAAGGTAATTTTTTGTGATAGAAATAAAGGTGAAAATATATAAAAGAGTTTAATGTAATGCAAAGTAGTACTTATTGGTAGATGTGTTATAATTGTTACTGTTTGATTATTATAAAGAAAAATGAGACATAATGCAAAGATTAGGAGAGTGGCAAAGAGAGTATCAAGCAATGTATAATTCCCACTCCCATTAAATTTTTTAATAAGTATTGATTGTGTTGCCACCTTATATCTTACGTAGTTAGGAATATATAAATATGCAAATAATACAGGAAGCATTTGGACACCAAACTTTGTCTCAGCAATAAAATTCATTTCATAATATATTATGCTAAGAATCATGGGCTGTGAGTAAATAATTGAAGAATTAATACAAATGACGCCAGCTTACTAGCAGTGACCTATAACCTGTGAACTCTTTAGAATTGAACAGTATGTTTGAATATGTTTCTATTATCCTTGAAAATCTGATGTAAGAGCACTGGGTATAGCTTTGCATAGTTGAAAATGCAGTTATGTTAGAGGATTATATTTGAATTTCTTTCTGTGTATGATCTGTATACTAAGTTCCAGGTAAAGAAATATGATTTGAAAAGTTTGATTGTGATTAAATATATTTATCATAAAGTTATGCTCATGGATATAATCATCTTATAAAACCAAAACAAAAAATTTTTATTTTTCTCTAATAGTAGCATCACAGAAACCACTTACTTAGTATTCTACAAATATGGTCGCAGAGATGATTTTTTATTTTTCTCATTTTAGCTTTATTGGACACCCAAATTACCCATTTTCTGATGAATATTAACGTGGAGACCTTTTTCACGATTCTACTACAAGTTCTCCCAAGAGTGTTGTAGGGCAAGCGACATCTCAGATGCTGGTGACTGGGTAACTCTCTTCTGGTTAATCTATGCTGTTTTAAAACTGGACCTCAACTAGAGCTGTATCCATGGGGTATGAAGTAATGGCTACAACTTTTGTCATTATGGAAAATAAATCAATCTTGTTGTATTAAAGATTTTTACCTACCACTGATTTTATTACTTGCCTGCTTAGTTTTATTCTAATTTCTTAGTCCCTCAAACTGATTTTACCTAGAAGTCTGTAGACCTGTGGTGAGAGATGATAGATAGTCCACAGTCATTCCTGGGATTCAGGTGGGAAGTGTTGTCTGCCTGTAGAGCAGTCAGCAAAGACTTTTCCGTCATTGCTTCTCCAATGCTTCCAGGAACAAGAAAACACACTGTACAAATCCCATAAAGCAAGGAAATACTGCGAGGATGACCAAGAGTCCAGAGATCCCTTCCAGGAGCTTATGGATCATAGCTGCAGATGCCAGGATATTTGGTATCTTTGGGGGGATGTTGAGCTGCAGGGGGTGGGACTCAGGGGCATTTAGCCAGGAATATTGCTTAAGAGTCAGGAGTGAGAAATACTGAGAAAGTAGAAATTAAACCTATCCTTTAAATATTGGCAAAATTCCTTTTTATTATTTTCTGCAGATCAAAGGTAAGATCACTAGCCTTTAGGGAAATATAAATAAAACCACAATGAAGTTTCTTCTCACCCCAGTTAGCATGGCAATCATCCAAAAATAAAAAAAGTAAAAATAACAAATGCTGGTAAGCCAATGCTGTGGCGTAGTGGATAAGGCTACGGCTTGCAGTGTCTGCATCCCATATGGACACTGATTCAAGTCCCGGCTTCTCCACTTCCAATCTAGCTCTCTGCTATGGCTGGGGAAAGCAATGGAAGATGGCCCAAGTCTTGGGCCTCTGCACCCATGCAGAGGACTCAGAGGAAGTTCCTGGCTCCTGGCTTTGGATTGGCACAGCTCCAACTGTTGTGGACATTTGGGTAGTGAACCAGTGGATGGAAGACCTCTCTCCCTCTCTCTCTCTCTCTATCTCTCTCTCTCTCTGCCTCTCTGTAACCCTGCCTTTCAAATAAAAAATAAGTAAATCTTAAAAAAAAGACAATTGCTGACAAAGATGTGGGGGAGAAGGTACCCTATACACTGTTGATGAGAATACAACCATTGTGAAAGACAGTATGGAGATTCCTCAGGAATCTAAAAATTCCACTGCTGGGAATTTACCCAAAGGAAATGAAATCAGCAGATGAGAGAGTTATCTGTACCCTCATTTTTATAGCAGCTCAACTCACAATAGCTGATATGGAATCAACACAAGTGTCCAACAAGAGATAACTGGGTAAAGAAATAACAGTGTACATAGACAATGGAATACTACTCAGCCATAAAAAGGAATGAAATCCTGACATCTGTAACAAACTGGATGCAATTGGAGAGCATTATGCTTCGTGAAAAAGGAAGTCCAAAAAGACAAATATCAATGTTTCCCTTATTTGTAGTAACTAATATACAGAGTACAAAAAAGTAATGTATATGAGTGAAATTGATATTTTGAGATTTTATTATTAAATATAGCCCTTGTCTATACACTTTAGGAAGAGTTAATGCTTGTTAAAATCTGTTCTCTTTTCAGAACATTTTTACAAAGATTTAAAATTATTTTGTATGGCTCTTAGTGATGTAAGGATAATTAGACAATCATAACAGAGACAGAAGCTCATTTTAAAGCACATTCTTCAAAAGTTGATACTATGTCCATGGACTACTGATCAAGAAACACAGAGACTGGGGCTGGCGCTGTGGCATAGTGGGTAAAGCGGCTGCCTGCAGCACCAGCATCCCATATAGGTACCTGTTCGAGACCCAGCTGCTCCACTTCTGATCCAGCTCTCTGCTATAGCCTGGGAAGGCATTGGAAGATGGCCCAAATCCTTGGGCCCCTGCACCCATGTGGGAGACCCTAAAGAAGCTTCAGGCTCCTGGCTTCAGATTGTCTCAGCTCCAGCCGTTGTGGCCATTTGGAGAGTGAACCAGTGGATGGAAGAGTCTCTCTCTCTGTCTCTCTCTCTGTCTCTCTCTCCCTGCTTCTCCTTCTCTCTCTGTGTAACTGTGACTTTCAAGTAAAATAAATAAATCTTTAAAAAAAAAAAAAGAAACTCAGAGACTGACAATTTTTGTGACCTGGGTATACCCTCAAACATTTAAACCTTCAGCTCTTTTTATTCCTGTGGTTACCTTTTTCCTGTCAAATAGGCTTTCCCAAGCCACTTCCTTTAGATGAGACATATCCTACCAAAATGTGCATCTCATAGTCTTTCTGCAAATGATTCACCTTTGAATTAACGTAAACTGTGAACTTGAAATGCCCTAAGGTGTTTTTGACACTTTTCTGTCTTCACTCAATCCCTTTATGATCATATATATTCTCACCACTTTAAATATTATCAATGTCTATAAACATCAAATCTTAGCATTTTAACTAAAACTACAGGTTGCAACATGAAATGCCCACATAGAATCTCCATGTGTACTACAATGCACATCTCACAACATTTTCAAACAAAATTCCATAATCCCCTGCTATGTTCTCTACTTGAATTTTGCCATCCTTGGTAATTTTTTACTATGACCTTCCTTTTATACAGCTTGGGAAGTTTGAAGTCCTCTTTTTTTTTTTTTTTAAAGTCCACATGTATTCTTCATTCAAGGCTCGCTATCTTCATCTTCAAAATATAACAAAACCTTGTGTTCAGGTGTTTACGGCAGAACCTTGAGTGTGCTTACTTTTGCCTACTAGAGGAATAGAGTAGGGAATCACGGACTCAATAATTGTTTTATATAGAGAGAAATATTTATGTCAGTGATGATAATGTGACATCAGAGGTAAAATAATATTGATGAAATATTTCTTTTCCTTAGTGGCAGTGGGAAATGAATAATGGACTGGTCAAAATTATCTAATTAATGTTTTTCCAGTGATCATTGCAAGGTCAAATGGAACTGCATTGCTTGATTGATTTTGGACCAAAACTTCACAGAATAAATCATAGAAATGATATTTTAACTAGTTACATTTTTCCAATCTTAGAAACTGGGCCAGTGTTGTATTGTAGCAGGGTTAGGACGCTGCCTTCAACACTTGCATGTCGGTTCAAGACTTGCTGCTCCATTTCTGATCCAGCTCCTTGCATGTGCCTTAGAAAGCATCAGAAGATGAATCAATTGCTCGGACCCTGTCACTCACATGGCTTCTGTTTATGGCCTGGCCTATCCCTGGCTTTTGCAGGCATTTAGGGAGTGAACAGACAGATCTATCTCTATCTCTGTTTTTCCCTTCCTCCCATCTCTCTGTAACTCTGTCTTTCAAATAAATAAATAAATGTTTAAAAAGCAAGAAATAAACTGATGTCTCCAGAAAAAGATGCCCTAATCTCTTGAGGAGTTCTTTTGATGTAATGTGTCCATATAGTATAATCCCTCATTATTCATGTGTGATATGTTCCTAGATACTTACAAGATTCCTGATTTCATATAAATATATATATATTTTATATATGAATGTATATATATAGACAGATATAGATATATAGATAAATACAGAAATATATACAGGTATAGATATAGGTATAATATAATTGCTTTATCTCCATACATAAAATTTTTAATGTAAAAATGGGACACAGCAAGAGTAACAAGAATATTTAACAGTAATGACACTGAAAAATATAAATATATTCTAAAATAAGCTTTATGTGCATAGAGACAGAGAAAGGTCTTCCATCTGCTGGTTCACTCCCCAGATGGCCACAATGGCCAAAACTGTACCAATCTATAGACAGGAGCCAGCAGCTGTTGCATATGGTCATTCCATTTTTACATTATCTCAGAATGCTAAAATGCTTTACAATAAAAACATAGAGTTGAATATCCAAGTGAGAACAAAATATTTTGTTTGTTCTATCAGTTGAATGTGCCAATAATATACTTATAAGTATAATTCATCAACATATACGTATTTATGTAATGTCCATAAAATAACATTGAATTAGTGTACATAAAATCATACTTTGTACATAATACCTTTTAAATGTAGCACATATTTTCACTCTTCACAGTTCCATTTGTACAAAGTAGAATCAGTATAGTAGAAATCAGAGTCTATAGTTAAATTGGTAGGCTGATATCCATTTTCTTAGGAAACTAGAGGACTAAGCACAAAATCACATGGCTTCAATACTGATTTCTTTTGTTTTTTTAAGATTTACTTTATTTATTTAAAAGACAGAGTTAAATTGGCCTCAGAATCAGCCCTTAAGGCAATCGGGTATGGCTGAAGAGCCCATGAGAGTATTTTAAGCATGGAAAGCCAAGACACCCCGGCGGGGGGGGGGGGGGGGGGGGGGAAGAAGACCTAAATGGAAGATCTCTGCGAGTGAGATCCCAATGGAAAGAACGGGGCCATCAAAGAAGGAGATACCTTTCTCTGAAGGGAGGAGAGAACTTCCACTTTGACTATGACCCTGTCGGAATAAGATCGAAGTCGGCGAACTCAAAAGGCTTCCATAGCCTTGGCAACTCATGACTAGAGCCTAGGGAGATTACTGACACCATAAACAAGAGTGTCAAATTGTTAAGTCAACAACAGGAGTCACTGTGTACTTACTTCTCATGTGGGATCTGTCCTTAGTGTGTTGTCCAATGTGAAGTAATGCTATAACTAGTACTGAAACAGTATT
This sequence comes from Oryctolagus cuniculus, assembly GCF_051225735.1. Classification (NCBI taxonomy): domain Eukaryota; kingdom Metazoa; phylum Chordata; class Mammalia; order Lagomorpha; family Leporidae; genus Oryctolagus; species Oryctolagus cuniculus. The sequence continues at coordinate 78,718,265 of NC_142879.1, read as the reverse complement.
TTACACTTCGTGTTTCTGTGTGGGTGCAAACTGATGAAATCTTTACTTAATATATACTGAATTGATCTTCTGAATATAAAGAGAATTGAAAATGAATCTTGATGTGAATGGAATGGGAGAGGGAGCGGGATTTGGGAGGGGTGCGAGTGGGAGGGAAATTATGGGGGGGGAAGCCATCATAATCCATTAACTGTACTTTGAAAATTTATATTTACTAAATAAAAAAAAATAAAATAAAAGACAGAGTTAAAGAGAGAGGTAGAGACAGAGAGAAAGGTCTTCCGTATGCTGGTTCACTCCCCAGATGGCCACAAAGCCCAGGGCTGCGCCGATCTGAAGCCAGGAGCCAGGAGCTTCCTCTGGGTCTCCCACGTGGGTGCATGGGCCCAAGGATTTGGGCCATCTTCTACTGCTACCCAGGCCATAGCAGAGAGCTGGATCAGAAGAGGAGCAGCTGGGACTAGACCTGGTGACCATATGGAATACCAGCACTTCAGGCCAGGGCGTTAACCCACTGTGCCACAGCGCCGGCCCCTTCAATACTGATTTCTACCAAACTTTTTTTAAAACATATATTTATTTACTGAAAGGCAGAGTTACAAAGAGAAAGGGAGAGAGAGTGAATGTTCCATTTACTACTTAACTCCCCAGATGGTTGCAATTGAGACAGATTGAAGCCAGAAACCAGGAGCTTCATCCAGATCTTCCACGTGGATTGTAGGGGTCCAAACACTTAGGCCATCTTGGGCTGGTTTTCTCAAGCTATGAGCAAAAAGCTGGATCAGAATAGGAGCAACTGGGACACTAATTGTCACCCATATGGGATGCTGGCATCTCACGTATCAATTTTACCCACTGCACCACAATACTAGCCCCTTTACCAAACTTTTTAGGAAAAACTAATATAAAGCCACTTGTTCTCAAACTATTCCAAAAAGTAGAGAAAGAAGAAACCTTTCAAACTTATTCCACTAAGTCTATTTTACTATAATTCTATATCCAGACAAGTGTACTGTAAAAAGAAAAAAAAAGGAAAAAAGTAATAGTAAGTAAATATCCCTTATGAACATGATGCAAACATTCCTGAACAAAATACTAGCAAATAAAATTCAGCAGAATATAAAAAAAATCCAATATCATTCTGACAAACTGAAATTTATCCTAGGGATGGAGAGATAACTTAATAAATGTAAAACTAGGGTCCGGCACTGTGGCACAGCGGGTTAAATCCCTGGCTTGAAGCGCTGGCATCCCCTATGGACTCCAGTTCTATCTAGTACCAGCTACTCCTCTTCCGATCCAGCTCTCTGCTATGGCCTGGGAAAGCAGTGGAGGATGTCTTAAGTCTTTGGGTCCCTGCACCCATGTGGGGAACACGGAGGAAGCTCCCGGCTCCCGGCTTCAGATTGGTGCAGATCTGGCCTTTGCGGCCATCTGGGGAGTGAACCAGTGGATGGAAGACCTCTCTCTCTGTCTCTACCTCTCTCTGTAACTCTGTTTTTCAAATAAATAAAATAAATCTTTAAAAAAAAGTAAAACTATACATGTAATATATCAGAAAAACAGAATGAAAGATAAAATCATATAACCCTATTAATCGATGTAAAAAGCATTTTTACATTATAGCATCAATTCATATTTAAAAAATTGAATAAATTAAGTAAAGAAGAAGTATACCTCAATACAATAAAAGCTAATATACAACAAAGACACATTTATCAACATAATGAATGGGGAAAAGACAGAAGCATTTCCACCCTGATTTGGAACTAGACAAGAAATTCCACTCTCAGCAATGTTCTTCCACCTAGCCCTCAAATTATTAGGCAAAAAAATAAATAAATAAATAAAAAGAAAAAAGAAAGAAAAATAAAAAGAAATAAAAAGCAAATAAATAGAAAGAAGTAAAATTATGTAAGTAAAATTACGCATATTTGCTGATGACATGATTATACAAATAGAAGAAAAAAGAAAAGAATGGGTCTAAACTATATAGAATTCATAAGTGAATTCAGCAGAGTTTGAGGATACAAATGCAACATGCAAAAATACGTAAATTTTTGTATGATAACAATGATCCTGCTGAATTTTTCAAACCAGTTTTCTGTATTTAGTAAGATGATCCCATTGCTTTGTCTTCATCCTTTAAGGTGGCATAGTGCACATTTTGGTCTGTGCATGTTGAATGACACTTGCATCCCAAGGACAACTCCTACTTGAGCACAATGAAGAGTCCTTCTAATTGCTGATGAATGCTGCTTGCTGGTATTTATTGAGGGTTTTCATATCTATCTTCAAAAGTGATCTTGTCCTCTATTTTTTTCTCATAGGGTCCTTATCTGGCTTTGGTATTAGAGTAATGCTGGTCATAAAGACAAAGTTGGAGGTGTTTCTTCCTCTTCAATCTGAAAATGTTTTGCAAAGAATGGTATGAGGCATGCTATAAAACATTAGTGCATCAGATATCCTTTAAATGAGGATTAAAATTAAGTTAGGAAGCCACTGGATTTCTGGTTTTCCTTTTTGTAGTAGTCTTCATTCCTAGCAGAATCTCATTGCTTATTAGTGATGTGTCCATCTCTATATGTTGCCCCGGTTCTACCATTTTATGCTGCATTTCTCTTGGAATTTATCTATTTCTTCCAGGATGTCTATTTTCTTTGCATATAACTTGTTCATACTAGTCTCTTATTATCTTTTTATTTCTAAGATATCACTTATAATAATGTATTTTCATTTTTGTTTTATTTTTTATTTTTACTTTTTACAAGATTTATTTATTTATTTATTTGAAATTCAGAGTTACAGTGTGTGTATGTGTGTGTGTGTGAGAGAGAGAGAGAGAGAACGAGAGCGAGAGAGAGAAAGAGAAACAGATACCTTCAATCTGTTGGTCCACTCCCCAAATGGCCACAGTGCAGGGCCAGGCCGAAGCTAGAAGCCAGGAACTTCTTCCTGGTCTCCGATATGGTTGCAGGGGCCCTAGGACTTGGGTCATCTTCCTCTGCTTTCACAGTCCATTAACAGGGAGCTGGATTCGAAGTGCAGCAGTTGGGACACAAATAGGCATCCATATGGGATGCCAGTACTACAGAGGGGGCTTAACACTCTGCAACACAGTGCCAGCCCCTATTTCATTTCTTATAATGACTCCTGTGAGAAATATTCAGATGTGTATATTCTATAAAAGTGCATTTTGTTCAATAAATAAATACTTTTTTGTGTAAGTTTAATGTTCAAAGTACTATCATAGACATTTTGAACAGAGTAATAATTTAAAATAATTTAAAAATAATAACTTTTATCATTGAACATGTTTTTCAGTGGAGGAATATTCAGCATACCAATTACTACATAAAATACAGAAAAGAATCAAGGAAATTACATTTGAACCTTCCAACATTCATTACCTATAAATTAAGAATTGAGTCATTTGGGAAAAACAGCAGTTTCACATCCTGTTTGGATTTGTCTCAGATGAAGTCCATGGCTCGAGAAAGATTTGTTAATGGGACAAAGGTAAACAAAAGAATAACAACATCAGTTTGAATACCAGAATCTCTTGAGCACTCTGTCTGAGTTATTTACCTAGCGACCTATGACCTTGTCTCAAGTTTTAAATTCCCCAAATCTTAATTTCTTACAACTAGGTGACAACTCAAATAATTGTACTTATTTGCAACAAATGCTCTTAAAAGTTAATGTCTTCAAATATTATTTGGAAAATATAGCTGATTTTATGTATTATTTATCTTTTATATGTATTTGATACCAATATTTAGTAGCTTGTGTTTTTATTTGTAAATCTTCCTTGTTTTATGTTAAAAGCATTTAAAAGGATGTGGTAGAAATAATCCTAAATTATTTATAATGTAAGTAAATACAATGAATATGGAGTTGATATTCAAGAAGATCTGATCAGTCAATTGTTTCTTCAAATTCTTGACTATATACAGCCTAACATCATTGCCATTCCCTGGGTTCTTAGGAACTTACTAAGTTTGATCCTCATCTCATGGACAAATATCAGCAAAGTTTCCCTTTGGTCAGCAGGATGTAATTATCAGAAGGGTATCATTCAATATTTTCCAGATAGATACTGGCTCATTTACCTCCTCCTAAATCTCCCCTGTATATGATTCATGACCCTTCTTCCACTGTAGTTCCCCTCTCACACTCTTGGTCAGTTCTCCTGCAAGAATATTCCTTCCTTAGTTTCCTGCAGTCCTCACCTTTGTACTGATGGTAGGGAGTCTGAAGTGTTTCTCATCTTTGAAATATATGTCACATCTTTCAGACTAAATGCTGTTCTTCAGTGGCTAAATTTCTGTTCTTCAGTGGCTAGAGAGAACAACCAACAGAAACATCTGTTATTTGCTACTTACCTAAAAGCTGACAAATACAGCGACTCCCACCTCAGACTTTTCAAAGGAATGGTGTCATCATTTATCACCAGCCCTAACGCTTCTAATCATATTGCTTTTTGTCATAATGAGCCATAAAGAAACAAACCACACAAGTAATAAGTTCAGTGTTAGGTAAGGATCTTGGGGGAAACCAACAGCCTATTGTTTTACACAAGACTATGATAATGTATAGCCTTTGCTTTCTGCTATGTGGACATAGGAATAATGAGTATGTATTGGTAAGCAGCATCGTGGATTAACCAGGAGACAGATATCCAATCACAAATCTGAGATGTCTCCTACATCACAATCCACACACTGGGGAATCTAGTAGAATTCATAACAAAGGTGTCTCTGTTGATATTCTTTAGAAAATGGATGAATTGTGTGTCCAGAAACACTAAAATTTGAAAGGAAATGTGAAATTTAGGTTCAGAACTCCATTTCTAGGTTGGTAAACAAGTGATTTCTATGAATCTGTTATTAAGTTTAAAGATAATATTAATTTCCTACTGTTGTAGAATCTACTTTTCATTTTATGGATATGAATTTATGATAAATGTTTACTGATAATAATTACTAAATTTTTCTAATTACATTTCCTTGCCTAACAGTTATACAAAACACATATAATCCACAATTCAAGCATAATCCTCTTTCTTACCTACAATTATCAATCTAGTAAAACAATGTCATCCTTTTTTAAAAAATTTCAAAGAAACATAAATTCATCCTGTCTTATTTAGAACATTGACTCATCCAGATATTAGCAACTTCACTTCTGTTTTACTAATTGATTAATTATTTACTGACTACTTTTTACACCCAATGTGTGTTAGATTCTGAAATCAAAAGGATATCATTTATAAAAGAGAATTCCTTGTCTGAGAAAATCACTATATAATCTGGAGATCTGTGTGCATTAGTAATGAAAGAAAACATGATAACATTAGAGTATTTAATAGATTTTAAGAATGACTGGGCCGGCGCCGTGGCTCACTTGGTTAATCCTCCTCCTGCAATGCCGGCATTCCATATGGGCGCCAGGTTCTAGTCCCGGTTGCTCCTCTTCCAGTTCAGCTTTCTGCAGTGGCCAAGAAGGGCAGTGGAGGATGGCCTAAGTGCTTGGGCCTTTGCACCCACATGGGAGACCAGGAAGAAGCACCTGGCTACTGGCTTCAGATCGGCACAGCACCGGCTGTAGCGGCCATTTGGGGAGTGAACCAACGGAAGGAAGATCTTTCTCTCTGTCTGTAACTCTACCTGTCAAAAAGAAAAAAAAAAAGAATGACTGTTGTTTGCCACTGTTTCTTTGACTATGTCTATACATTATTGTTAAATTTTTCTACATTCACAAATATATCAGCAGTGATAATGATGGGGGACTCCTGTAGTTCTTGCTGTTTGGGTTTGTGCGCTATGGACAGCGAGACTGAGGTGCACAGACAAATGAGGTCACAAAGGCTGAACAGGAAGAAAGATTTCCTCTAGGAAAAATTGTATTGGGCTTTATGTCTATTGGGGTAGAAGAAGTTTGTACAGAGTTTTGCAAACCTCTCAGTTAGTCACTGATGTCCTCCTTGCTGGGGAGTCAGTTTTTGGACTTATACAGCTCCAACTGTAAAGTCATCTTGTTTTGTTTTTAGTTTTTTCTATCTTGATTTTGAATAGAGGCATTGAGTTCCAGGCATGTCCTGCTCTAGGTCAGGCTTGCATTTGCTATGTCAGCTGCGCCAACCTCTGCATGTCAGGCTTGAGTCACTTGAACCCCTTGTAACTGGCTACACACCTCAGACCTCAATTGTCTCTTGTCTTTGTCAATAACAGGATCTCTACCATTTTTCATATAATTTTTTATTGTCAAAGGTGTTTGCAAACATTGCCATATTTATTTATTTTTCAATTAAAATTCCCAGTGTCAGTAGGAATACTAAATATGCCTTCTGTTTATATCAATAATAGGATATCTAACTTTTTTTAAAATACAAGTTTTTATTGTGTAATGTGTTTCCAAATAGCACCACGTTTATTTCTATCATCAATTAAAATTCCCACTGGAAATGGTATATATTTACATGTATTTACATATATATTAATATGTCCTATCTCAAATTCTGTAACCTGAAAGCATTGAGAAAGTTATGTGTTGTTTGTTGTCAATTTTCCCCAACAAGAGCCTTTGCCTCTACACGCTTCCATATTTCAGAAAATTCCCAGAGATCCTCAAGTGTTACTGACCATGATCTAGCACTTCTCCGGTTTCTCTCCATGAGGCAGGATGAGATCTATATCAGGCCAACCTAATGAAATGCTGAGATAATGGAAAGATAAAAGGACATACATCTTAAGAACTCATTATTTAGGGTTCTTTTCCAGTATGAGAAGCTGTTCAACTTCCAAGGAAAGAAAAATCTTAATTCTACTTCCATATAAAGTAAGGTCATTCTAATATCAGCAGTGAAATGATTTTGATCACGCACATTGCTCAACATCAGAGGCATTGAGAAATGAGTAAATATAGAGATCAACATCCAGTTACATTTCCAAGGTTCATTGGATCAACTGAGGTTGCTGGAAAGTGAAGTGGACCTGCAAACATTAGAGAATTTAATTGAGGATTAACACTTGAGCCCATTTTGCTGGCTTCCTTCAACTTATATAGAGGTATTTTTCTAAAGGTTGGGAACTGGTGACCACAGGAAAAATCTTACTCTCCTTCTGTGTTTCTTTGACCTGATATATCCATATAATGTTGTCCACCATTTTACAAGGAAAGTATATTCTTCTAACCTTATGGAATCCATGGATATTACTGAATCCTATATACACTATATTCTTCCCTGCACATACTGTACTAGTCAGATTTTTCATTGCTTTCAATCTCTAAGATAAACTACTTTGTGGGAAGAAGGTTTATTTTGCCTTACAGGTTTGAAGTTCACATTTGAAAAATATGTTGGCCCATTTGTCAGCACCTGATAGCAGACACATGCAGAGAGAGGATTACATGGGGAAGCAGAAAGCAGAGTAACAGGAATTATGATTTTCATTCATGAATATGTGTCTTTATTTATGAATCATCATGAGTTGGTCATGGTCACTGAGCTCCAACTGGGTACAAAATCCAATTAAGTCATTTCCCAAATGCCCCAATTTTGGATTCCATAATTGCATTAAAGCCCTGCCCTAATCCTATAGCCATGATATACCTTAGTTTGTAATTTAGCTGCAATAAGAATATTAATGAGAATAAAATGGGACAATCATAACACATAACTGTAAAAAAGTTTTTGCATATGCTCTTAACCTCAAAATATCTCAGGAAGTTAAAGTGATTTTATGTTGATATACATTTGGCCTCCACAAAGATGAAAATATCACTATTTTCTCTGTTTTTTACTCTACTTGTAAGACTTTAATATATATAAATTAAACATGTACTTAAAGTGCAATGAAAAAAAATGATCATGTCACCTCATTGACATGTTCATAAAATTACATTAAATGAGTATGCACATAGGCGTAATGTATATACCACACTTTTAAGATGTCACAATGCCATTTTCATTCTTCAGGTGGCCTATCTAAACCTTTCATTATGTCACAAATAAGCAGAATTGATATGACAGAACCCTGTTCAATTATTAATATAGTGACTCCATAACTTCACTCTGTGAACCTAGAAAATGATAAAAATTAGGATTGTAGACTTGTTTGATTGACATATAGTGCCAGCACATGTGTGATGGCATGACAATCTCCACTTCTACATGTCTTGGATTAGTTGTGCATATGTGGTGACTTTCCCTTCTCAGTGTTTTTTTTTTTTTTTAACAAGGGCTAAAACTTTACCTAGTATCCTTTTTTTTTTTTGACAGGCAGAGTATACAGTGAGAGAGAGAGAGACAGAGAGAAAGGTCTTCCTTTTCCGTTGGTTCACCCTCCAATGGCTGCCGCGGCCGGCGCACCGCGCTAATCCGAAGACAGGAGCCAGGGCCATCCTCCACTGCACTCTCTGGCCACAGCAGAGAGCTGGCCTGGAAGAGGGGCCACCGGGACAGAATCCGGCGCCCCGACCAGGACTAGAACCCGGTGTGCCGGCGCCGCAAGGCGGAGGATTAGCCTAGTGAGCCGCGGCGCCGGCTTCCTTCTCAGTTTCAGTCTCTGGAACTTCAATTCTTAGTAATCACTGGTTGATCTCTGGCATTGAAAGTTTTCAGAAATACCTCCAGGTTGAGTAATTTGGTGGAAAGATTCACAGGATGAAGCATGTGGATAAAGCCATGAATATAATTCATGTATTTACACAGTAAATATAAATCAAGGAAAATCAACATGGAAACAAACCTAGAAGAAATCTGTGAAATTCAACAAGTCCTCTCCCAGTAAATTCCCATAAAACATGCTAAATTCTCCAGTATCAGAATTTTTTAAAAAGATTCATTTATTTACTTGAAAGTCAGAGTTACACAGAGAGAGGAGAGGCAGAGAGAGAGAGAGAAAGAGAGAGAGAGAGGTCTTCCATCTGTTGGTTCACTCTCCAGTTGACCACAACAGCCAGAGCTGGGTGATCTTCGCGAAGCCAGGAGCCAGGAGCCAGGAGCTTCCTTCAAGTCTGCCAGACCGGTGCAGTGACCCACAGACTTAAGCCATCCTCTACTGCTTTCCCAGGCCATAGCAGAGAGCTAGATCAGAAGTGGAGCAGCCAGGACTTGAACCGACGCTGGCACTGCAGGTGGCGGCTTTACCCGCTATGCCACAGTGCTGCTCGCCCTCCCACCCCCTACTCCAGTGTCAATTCTGATGAACAAATGGAAACTGTTATGTATAGGCAAAACTAGTTTAAAGACTCAATTCCTATGCATTTCAGCAGAGGCAGAATCTGTAGACAACCTCTGCTAGCTCACAGAATTCCAGTCTCTCAAGGAACGAAGGTATACATAAAGCCTTCTGTTTGTTCAAGCGGTTAATATAAAGTCACAATCACAATGGCTCAGCAAATTGTGAGAAATTCAAGTTATGCAATGCCAGCCAGGTGTCAGTTTGAAATGAGACACTACTGGATAGCAGTCTCTTAAGTTAACTTTTTTTTGGAATAGGTTTTCTGACTGTATGAGAGAACTGAAAGCTAAGAGTAAAAATTCATGTTTTAAGAATATAGATTGATCAGGCATGGAAAGCCAAGACACTCTGGCAAAAGATCTCTGCGAGTGAGATCCCAGTGGAAAGAACAGGTCTTCAAAGAAGGAGGTACCTTTCTCTGAAGGGAGGAGAGAACATCCACTTTGACTATGACCTTGTCTAAACAAGATAAGAGTCGGAGAACTCAGAGGGCTTCCATAGCCTTGGAAACTCATGACTGGAGCACAGGGAGACTACTGATGCCATAGACAGGAGTGTCAATTGGTAAAGGCAACAACAGGAGTCACTGTGCACTTACTTCTCATGTAGGATCTCTGTCCTTAATGTGCTGTGTATTGAGATTTAATGCTATACAAGTACTCAAACAATATATTTCACTTTGTGTTTCTATGGGGGTGCAAACTGTTGAAATCTTTACTTAATGTACACTAAACTGATCCTCTGTAAAAAAAAAAAAAAAAAAAAAAAGAAATTATCAACTCCCAACTTGACTCTCACTGGGATTAAACATGACAATAGGTCTGATCTGATTTCATCATCATTTAAAAAAAATCATCTATTTTTCACTTTATGTTTCTGTGTGGGAGCAAACTGTTGAAATCCTTACTTAATGTATACTAAGCTGATCTTCTGTATATTAAGATAATCGAAAATGAATCTTGATGTGAATGGAAGGGGAGAGGGAGTGCGAAAGGGGAGGGTAGTGGGTGGGAGGGACGGTATGGGGGGGAAGCCATTGTAATCCATAAATCGTACTTTGGAAATTTATATTCATTAAATAAAAGTTAAAAAAAAAGAATATAGATTGATGCATAATGACTACATCCTGGAGGGGGTTAGTGAAGTAGGTGTCAACACTGAGTATCAAGGTCTCTTTTAGAGAAGATGTAGTTAGTGCTAATTTAAATTATTAAAATTAAATAAAACGTTGGTGCTGCTATTTAATATCCTACAAAATGCATGTGCTGTAAATCAATCCCTAATTCAATGTATTGGGGTGAGGCCTGTTTTTAAGATAAATGCTATTTTAATAAAACTAACAGATTAATTGTAGATCATAGATAAATCTAACCAGAATAGTGATATTGCCCTCCTCCCTCCCTCCTTCACTCCCTCTCTCCCTCCATTTTCTCTCCTTCTTTTCCTTTCCTTTCTCTTCCCTTCTTTATGCTTCCCTTCCCCTTTCTTTATTTTCTTGCTTTGCTTTTATATTTCTCTCTCTTTCTTTTTTCTTTCTTTCTTTGTTCCTTCATTCCTTCCCTCTCTCCCTCCTTCTTTCCTTCCTTCCTTAACATCGTAAAGTTGGTCTCCACACAGCATAGGCTCATGAACGCCACTACTTTCTAAGTAGAAAAAAATGGAATTAATTTTTGAGAATCTGAGAATTTTCCTTATATTTTGTTATGAACTCTTTATATAATACAGTTTATGTGTCGATATACCATTTTATTGCTGTTGTAATCTGATGCATATTTACTCTGTGATTGTTTTGACCTTCCAGTGAAACTACAGCCATGACAATAGAAGGGTTTATTCCGCTCCAAGTCTTTATTTCTTTGTAAACACTCAGCACAGGAGGTGAAGGAGGAAAGAATCTCTGAGACATACAATGGAGGTACCAGATACAGAAAGTGGATCTTTAACACTATACACAGAACTACGTGTCATCCTGTTTGAAAAATCTCTGTCCTCAAAGAATTGTATTATGAGAGTTAACAATAAATTTTTTCTCAAAGATTTATTTCATATTAGTGTATTAAGTGGAGGATATTCTTATGTCACATAAGTAATAGTTACACCTAACTGTCCAACTCCATTGCTTGTTTCTTAGGAGAAGATATTCTTATGCCCCATAAGTTATAATTATGCCTGAGTTCTCAAAAAAGATGTATCATACTTGGGAGTTTTTTTTAAAGTTAATTAAAAAAAAAAAAAAAGAAGTGAAATAAGCTTTGAGTTGCAATGACTTTGAACAGACCTTGTCTCCACTGTTGAGGAACAGGCTTTTTTGTTTGTTTGTTTTCTGTTTTATTTTTCCATACAAATTGCTCAACTCTTTACTTAATATAAAGTTGGTCATCTCTGTATGAATTTAATTGGAAATGGATCTTAGTGTAGAATGGGACTGGGAATGGGAGAGGGAGTAGGAGAAGGGGTGGGAGTATGGGTGGGAAGGCAGGTACAGTGGGAAGAATTGCTGTATTCCCAAAGTTGTATGTATGAAATTCATGAAGCTTTTATTCCTTAAATAAAAGGTTTCTTTGGGAAATAAAAATTGTTTTTAAAGATTTATTTTATTTATTTTAAAGACAGAGTTACAGAGAGAGGTAGAGATGGAGAGAGAGATCTTCCATCCACTGGCTCACTCCCCAGATGGCCGCAAGAGCCGGAGCTGAGCTGATCTGAAGCCAGGAGCCAGGAGCCAGGAGCTTCTTTTGGGTCTCCCACGCTGGTGCAGGGGCCCCAGCACTTGGGCCATCTTCCACTGCTTTCCTAGGCCATAGCAGAGAGCTGGATCGGAAGAGGGGTAGCTGGGACTAGAACTGGAGCCCATATGTGATGCTGGCACTTCAGGCCAGGGCTTTACCCTGCTGCATCACAGCGCTGGCCCTGAAAAAATAAATCTTAAAAAAAAAAAAGAAAGAAAGAAAGAAAGAAAATCTTTTTGTGGTACCGATAGAAAATTTGAGTTGAAAGAGAATTGGAAGATAAGCACAGTTTATTATCAGAGGTTATAGAGATCATAAAGTAAATTGCTTAGTGTGATTTGTAACACATGATAGCATCTATGCTCAAGCCATTCAAGCAGAGACTTAGACAAATCTCATGTGCAAGTAGACCAGGAGATCAGGATCAGTGCAAGGTTTAAATCCAAAGAATGGCCAAATATTCTGAATTTAAGAGTGAGGAAAGACTATGGTAATGTCCAAGAAATAAAGTCTGGTCAAATTAGGAGATATTAGAACTCAAAACAACATTCCATTTGTGTACTTCAGTAAAAGTTCAGTTATGAATAAAAATGACAGTGAAATGAGGGACAAATAGTGATTCTGTGATGTTGGACAAGGGCTGTTTATCAGAGTTTGAAGTGCTGTGAATCTGCTTAGAAATTCCACTGTATTCAAATTGTCGGTGGCACATCTGCTCTCTTTTAAAGAAAACATATTTGTCAGAGGAGAAAGCTGATAAACATTAAATCTAGAAGATTTGGAAAGAATGCATAGAAGATTTAAAAACCATGCCTAGTCCCATCTTCAGAAATAGTTCTCTTTGCAATGTGCCATACAACCCTCTTTTCAGTGCATAGTGTATGACAACGTGACATTACTAATTGTACATTCTATTCTCTTTAGACCTAACATGCAGAAACCCTCAGTCTGATAGTAAAACATTATGTTTAATACAAAATTGATATATATTATTTTTACTTGTTTCAGATTAACCATTTTATTTATTTATTTATTTATTTATTTATTTATTTATTTTGACAGGCAGAGTGAACAGTGAGAGAGAGAGACAGAGAGAAAAGAGAGAAAGGTCTTCCTTTGCCGTTGGTTCACCCTCCAATGGCCACCGCGGCCGGTGTGCTGCAGCCAGCGCACCGCGCTGATCCGAGGGCAGGAGCCAGGTACTTCTGGTCTCCCATGGGGTGCAGGGCCCAAACACTTGGGCCATCCTCCACTGCACTCCCTGGCCACAGCAGAGAGCTGGCCTAGAAGAGGGGCAACCGGGACAGAATCCGGCGCCCCGACCGGGACTAGAACCCGGTGTGCCGGCGCCGCAAGGCGGAGGATTAGCCTAGTGAGCCGCGGCGCCGGCCGAGATTCAACCATTTTCATAATGCATTTTATCCAATTATTGCAAAAATTCATAATAATTTAATATTGTCAACTTTTTATAAGGAATAATTTTGAACAAGGTAATAAATTACACAAAAGATTTATTTGTATTTTGATATACTTAATGATAGTTTTCTAAAGTTATATAATATGTGAAAGATGCCATGAATTCTAAGCCTCTTGTTGAATATTTTAGAGTGACATATAACATCTGTTAATTTTTTACCCATGACTAAGCAGTATAATATTATAGTGCAGTTTTCAGTGAAGCTTTTTATGATTGTTCCTAGAATTTTAAGTCATCATGACAGGATATTCTTGTTAAAATGGAAAGAATGAAGCTACAGAAAATATTTTGCCAACGGTTAACTTAAAATGCTAATTTTCCTTTCACTTTTTCAAAAAAGTATTTATTTTTGCATACATATATCAATATTTTTTCTTTGAAACAGATATCCACATTGTACTATTAGGAAGTCATGGCAAAAATCAAAATGTGAGGGAACAAGAGTGTATTGTCATTTGCATGGCATGATTTGGTGAAGCTGTGCTTCTGGGATCTTATGCTAGAAGTTTTAGTCTAGGCCAGTGTCTTACAGCGTTTCCCCCTAAGTTTTTCTCAAGTAATTTGATGGCTTTAGATCTTAAATTTAGATCCCTGAGTTGAGTTTTGTATAGGGTGTAAGGTAGCGGTTTTCTTTCAAACTTTTAAACATGGAAATCCAAGATGGTTGTTGACGCGTGAATTGATTTTTTGGGGAATCTATTCTGTTACAATTGTCTACTTTTCTGCCATCATCAAATTTTGTTAATAGTTATTTATTTATTTTTGCCTAGAAACATTTAATGTAACATATACAGACTACATAGATGGTAGCTGTAGTTGGAATCTGGGATCTTCATGTGGCTCATTGTCCTTACTGATAACAACAGATACTTCACTTGGTCTTAGCCAAAAGCCTGAGAAGTGATTCATTGTCATTACTGAGATTCCTGTTATGCAGGTCTCCATCCTTCGCTTGAGGAAAGGGTTGATACTCAAGTATTAGGACCAGGCCTTGCTGGTGTTGTGGGCTACTGTCTGTGTGCTGTTTAAGCTCAGCACAAAAAGCCCCATTGAGAGACTCTGAGAAGTGTGAGTGGGTGCAGCCAGGCAAATCTAACCAACATTCATGGGTGGAACATTCCATAGTCCAGAGGTCTACCTGAATAAGGAAGTGGTGGAGCACCTCTGGCCATTGTCAGTTGAGGGAGGGGATATTGGAGCTTACTGGTTTGTTGAGTCCCTTGTCCCATCCAGATGTGAACACTAGCCAGAGCACTGAATCACTGCGTATTGCACCCTCTGTCCTCACTGTAAGATCAGTCCCCTGTGTGCAGGGAGCTCCAAGTTTCTATTCAGACTGGGCAGGTGCATGTGTACCCAGCACAACCTGCAATTTTTCATTTCGCTGGGGGAGGGAAAGCTATTGGCAAGAATATGGTCCCCAATTATGATGGAGCACTTCTTCTAATATTCAGATTGCTAAAGGCTGACTACCCAAGATGCCCTGCACCCACTGCTCACTGAAGTGCAGAGGTTTGTATTGGAATGGCTCTGTGGTAACCATTGCCATGTTGGGCCCAATTGTACCCACGAGGCTTACATGGCCCTGGTAGACTGCAGGAGTGACTTTCTCAATTGGATTTATTATAGTAAGTTATGACCGCAGAATTCTTTGCAACCAGGGTCCACTGTTCTGCTTGGGATAGAAGTGCCTTCTTACTTTTTAAATTTTCCCATCAAAATGGCCTCACCAGCCTGAAGCAGCCAAGGTAGAGGCTGCACCCGCTTGTGACAACACGTTGGCAGTGAATCTGCGCTCTTCCTCTGCTGAAGTATGGAGTTTCTGTGCTGTTTCTTCACTATGTCACTGGCTTCCTTAGCTCGTGGGAAAGTGGGTTATTGTGTGAATATCTGTTGAAATTGGTGTCTATGAGGGACAATCACTGGAGCTTTCTACTCAGCTATCATCTTGTTTGTACCTCTTTAGTTTTAACTTCTGTTCATTCATTGAGGATGAATGCTGAAAAATTTCTCAAAAATCATTTCTTAATTCTCTGTATGAGTGTTTATGTGTGTAGAGTAAGACAGTTAATTGTTTCAAACAATGTATGATTAGAAAGGATTTCCTCATGACAAAAATAAACAAAGCTGCCAGAGAATAGATATCACATGATTTACTATCTAATCGAGTCAATAGTTGCTTGAGCAGTCTTGTAGGTTTTGTACAGCTGTGAGAGACTGAAAAGGAAAAAAATTATAGGTCTAATGGCTTCTTTATTTATCAGAATTAAAAACTTCCTTTCAGATAAATTGTGAACTGTTTCTGAACTCTCCACTTAAATTTGTTATACTGCTTTAAGTTCACTCCTCCCACAAGTCATAGATCTTTATCCAGGCAGTTGGAGTGCTGACTTCCTGTTATTCCTTCGAAGGCAGCAGAAACAAGCAGAGTGTGCTTAACCAGCAGAGTGAAAGCAATGGATCCTAAACATCAGCGAGCGGCATTAAACGATGGTCACTCCATTCCTGTACTGGGACTTGGCACCTATGCACCGGATGCGGTAATCTCAGTTGCTTTGTGCTTGAGGGGACAAAAGAAAATAGACTTAGGTGGTGGGAAGGCAGCCAATTTCTGTGTGACTACAAGTTTTGTTGGTTCTCCAGTTCCCCAGGCTACAGCTGTTTCATGCAGAATACTGAACTTAGTCACACACTTCACTCTTCCTGACAGATCCTGTGGCCCCCTGCTGAGGATGCTGCATAGTTGTTTTGCTTTCTGCTTCAATCTATTTACTTGGGTAAAGAGAAAAATGTCCATCCTCAGCAAGACTTCTTGCCTGGTGGTTGCAGTTGCCATTGATTCTCTGTTTTTTTCTTAATTGAAGAATTATTTCCTCCTTCCTACAAGGAATGGTGCAGGAAAATTCTGTCACTCTAGAGAACATGCATAGAATATAAAAAGGGAGCAGAGATTTTCTGCTCAAGGGTTAATCCTAAGTACTTTAGATTAATTGCTAGATTTGAGTAGACTTTCCCTTATACTACTCTCACTTCTGAGAAATGTGCCTGAATGTAAAAAAAAAAAAAAAATATGTTAGGCAAAAAGGAGACTCTATTAAGAACAAGACTAAATTATTCATTTATGCTAAAAAACATAGGAATCTAATATGGTATATGGTGCTATTCAAAAAAAATGAGCACCATTGAGAGAATTTCGCACACTGTTATCATCCTCTGATTATGCAATCATATGACATGGGATTGTTTACCCCAAATTTAAATTTTTAGCTAATACTGTATGAGATCTAGGGAAATTAATAAAAAATATTTTGAAGACACATGCCAAGACTTAGTTATTTTTTCAGCATGAGGCAGCATGAAGGATAGGGAACAATCAAGGATACTAGGTAGGGCCAGCACCACGGCTCACTAGGCTAATCCTCCGCCTTGCGGCGCCGGCATACCGGGTTCTAGTCCCGGTTGGGGCGCCGGATTCTGTCCCGGTGGCCCCTCTTCTAGGCCAGCTCTCTGCTGTGGCCAGGGAGTGCAGTGGAGGATGGGCCAAGTACTTGGGCCCTGCATCCCATAGGAGACCAGGGTAAGTACCTGGCTCCTGCCCTCGGATCAGCACCGTGCGCCGGCCGCAGCGGCCATTGGAGGGTGAACCAACAGCAAAGGAAGACCTTTCTCTCTGTCTCTCTCTCACTGTCCACTCTGCCTGTCAAAAAAAAAAAAAAAAAAAAGGATACTAGGTAAAGTTTTAGCCCTTGTAAATTTCTCAGTTCCCTCAAACATAGGGTCAGTAGAGGGTTGGTATCAGTGCAGGGCAGCAGGATCTAGTATCTGCTTCATTGTTATTACTTGAGTCATGCCAGTCTCTCAATTTCTTCAAATAAATGGAAAAGAGTTCATTTCACTTACCTGTTTGTCCTGTAACAAATACTTTCAAATCTTTGTCCAATTTTGGAAAGCTAATAATTTTAAATTTTGTTCTACTTATATGTTCCATTGAAGAAATTGCCTGTTTGTAAGGGATTACAATAAAATTAAAAACCTCTTCTATGATAGTCATTTTCTAATGTGAAAAATATATATGTGTGTATATATATATGTGTGTATATATATATATATATATATACCCCATGAGTATACTTTTTTAAAATTGATTTATCTGAAAGGCAGAGTTACAGGAAGACAAGTATAGGCAGAAAGAGAAAGATCATTTATCCCTTGGCAAACTTTTCAAATGGCTGCAACAGCCTGGGCTGGGCCAAGTCAAAACCTGGCACCAGTATCTTTATCTGAGTTTCTCATGTTGGTTCTGAAGCCCCAGCACCTGGGCCACTTTTCTACTCATTTCCCAGACAGATTAGAAAGGACCTGGATCAGAAGTGCAGCAGCTGAAACTCAAACCAATGCTTGCATGGGATGCTAGCATTGCAGGCTTTACCTACTATACCACAAAGTAGGCCTTTGAGTATACATTTTTACTCTTAGTATTTATTTTGATATTTTGGGGGTCGGGTAGGGGGATAGACAGAATGCTCTATAGAGAAGAATTAACATAATATCCTGCTGTCCATTCAACTGACCGCCTATTTTCAATCTTTCCCCTGATTGACATCTGTGAAACTGCATACTCCACATTCTCTAATTTGGATGGTGGCTGTAGCTACACTGCCTGTGTAAATGCCTGTGTAGACAATGGTGTGTATGTGTAGCTTTTTGCTAAGGAAGTGGAGTAAGTGTGTGGGCCAAAAGAGGGGATTTATGCAACCCAACCTCAATGAAAAACCTTATAAATGGAGACTGAATAAATAGCTTTCTCTACAGATAATTTTTAAAGGCTGTCAAATTCAATTTTCCCAGGATTGAATGTGTTCTGTTTTTTTCACTGGAGGGGATGTATAGAAGCTTATACTGTATTTTTCCATATTTTATTCCACTTAATTTTCCCCTGTGGTAACTCTACTTTGTATATTCACTACATAAATAACAACAATGGTATTAACTTTTTGTTGCATCCTTGGATCCTTCCATCAAATCAGTAAAGCTGGCATAGTTTCTGGGAACGTGTTGCCAGTGATTAAGAAGGTGGCACAGTGTTGGGAGGTTTCTGAGCTGCCTCTTGCTAATAATTAGTGAAGATCCAGGAAAACTAAGATTCATTTATTTCCCAAAAACTCAGACTTATTCTCATACATGATAATAAAAAAGAATTCCTGTGAAAGTCACTGATGATGCCTGAATTAATTCTAATTACATGGATCTTCAAATAATACTTTTGGCTATTTTCTAGGTTCCTAAGAGTGAGGCTGGGGAGGCCACCAAAATAGCCATAGATGTTGGTTATCGCCATATTGATTCTTCTCATGCATACCAAAATGAAGAGGAAGTAGGCCTTGCCATCCGAAGCAAGATTGCAGATGGCACTGTGAAGAGAGAAGATGTATTCTACACTTCAAAGGTATTGGATATTGGATATTGGATGTGTTAATGTATTAATTAATGAAATGTGACCTGTGTCAATGATAATTATAGTATTCAAATATTTATTTATTTATTTGAAGGCAGAGTTACAGAGAGGCAGAGGCAGAGGGAGATAAGTTTTCTACTTCACTGGTTCACTCCTCAAATGGCCACAACAGCCAGAACTGGGCCGATCCAAAACCAGGAGTCAGGAGCTTTTTCTGGTCTTCCACACAAGTGCAGAGGCCCAAGGACTTGGGCCACCTTCTACTGTTTTCCCAGGCCACAGCATAGAGCTGGATCAGAAGTGGAGCAGCCAAGTTTCGAACTCGCCCCCATTTAGGATGGCAGCACTGCAGGCAGTGGCTTTACCCACTATGTCACAGTGCCAACCACAGTTATATAATTCAGTCTCTAGGAGTCTACAAGCTGTTCTTATTTCCATACTTAAACTACACATTTTCTTTTTAAATTATATTTTATACTTATTTTCTCTTAAGTTTTAATAATTTTTAATGTTTTTCCATATTCCCACATATACAGATATATGCATATTGACTGTTTTTTGAAAACATGAAGATAAATATCACTAAATGTGTGATTCATAGCAATGGTCATATATTGAAGAGATCAGAGTATATTGTCATATAGATGGTAAAATTCAGTGATGCCGTGTAATATGACATGCATACACGTTTCATATCTCCATCTATACATAAACCACCCCATGAAAGGGAAAACCTATGGCAGATGCCTTTCTGTGTTGGGTTTATTTTTCTACATGTAATAGGCCTCAATTTCATCAACTTTTTTGCAAATAACAGAATTTAAATCATTTTTGTGGCTAAGTAATTTTTATCATTTATGTAAAACACATTTTGTTTATCCACTCTTGAGTAGTTGATGGACATTTATGTTGCTCTTCCTTTTTGGGCTGAATTGGACTGTTACAAACACATGAAGCAGATATATTTTTCATATGTGGACTTCACTTCCCTGAGATTTATTCCCAGAAGAGTGGTATCTGACTCACATGGTGGATCCATTTTAGTTTTTTGCAGAATATCCAGACTATTTTCCATAATAGTTGTGTTAATTTCATTTCTATGTATGAGGACATCCAATTTAGCACATTTTTTCTATCATTTATTATTATTTTTAATTTGTTAATAGTCATTCTAATTGTAGTGCAGTTTTTTATTTCCTAGTTTTTATCTAGTTGCAGTTTTTTATTTCCATTTCCTTGATGGCTAGTGATTGTGAATATTTTTTCATTTGTTGGCCATTTCTTTTTCTACTTTGCAAAATATCTATTCATGTCCTTTGCATATTTCATAACAGAACTGTTTGTCTTATTGTTGTTGAGTTTATTGTTTTCCTTATACAGTTTGAATATTAAATTTTTATCAGATAGATAACTTGGAAATATTTTCTCCCATTCTATTGATTTGCTCTTTGCTTGCTTATTGGCTGTGCAGAAGCTTCTTAGCTTGATAAAATCCCATTTACCTTTTTTTTTTTTTCTTTTATTCCCTGTGCTTTTGGTTTCTTACTAAATAATCTTTGCCTGGGACAATTTCTTGCAGTCTTTTTTCTGTTTTCCTTTACTAACTTGATCATTTCAGATCTTAAATTTAGATAGTACACCTTTTGAGATTATTTTTCTTTTTTTAAAAAAATTCACTTTTATTTATTTGAAAGACAGAGTTACAGAGAGGCAAAGGCAGAGGTAGTGAGAGAAAGAGAGAGAGGTCTTCCATCTGCTTGGTCACTCCCCAAATGCCCACAATGGCCAGAGCTGAGTCAGTCTGAAGCCAGGAACCTGGAGCTTCTTCCAGTTCTCCCACAAGGGTAAAGGGGCCCAAGGACTTGGGACGTCTTCTGCTACTTTCCCAGGGACATTAGCAGTGAGCAGGATTGGAAGTGGAGCCGCCAGGACTTGAACTGGTTCCCATATGGGATGCTGGCACTACAGGAGGTGGCTTTACCTGCTATGCCACAGTACTGGCCCCTAGATTATTTTTCTATTGTCTATAAGTAAGGTATTGCTTCAAATATCTGTCTGTGGAAATCTAATTTCCTCAACACTATTTGTTTAATAGACTATTCTTTCTTCACAGAATACTTTTTATGATGCTTGTTAAAGTTGATTTGATTATAGATTTGCAGTTTTAGAACTGAGGATTCTATTCTGTTCCAGTGATCTACTTGTCTACCTGTTGCTCCCCCTCTTCGTGGAGGAACGACACAGGACCCTGCGCTGTTCTTTCGTCTGCTCGGCTCTTCCCGGGTTTGCTGCTGGTCCTTCCCGGGTTGGCTGCCGACCCCTCCACCTCCGTGGAGGGGCGGTACCCCCTGCCACTTTCCCCGCTTCTGCGGAGGAGCGGCACACCACTGGCCGGCTCTCTCGGGGGCTGCTCAGGTGTTCCTTCAGATGTTCCTGGTGCATGTTGTCTCTCTCCTCCTTTATAGTCCTCTTCCACCAATCCCAACTCTGCTGCCCACACGCCAAGCACGCTGCTCTCCTCCAATCAGGAGCAGGATCAGCTCCTGCAGCTCATCAGTCAAATTGGCGAGAGGCAGCTGCGTAGAAGTTTACTCCTCCCCAGCGCCATATTGTGGGAGAGCAGATGCATAGAGTAAGTCTTAATTCCAGTAACTTAGTCTAGTCTCAGTTGCTCCCCACATCTACCTTTGTTTTGGTTATAAAAGCCTTGTAATATGTTTTAAAATCTGGAATTGTGATACCTTTGGCCAGGGTCTTTTGTGTTTTCAAAATAATTTTTTTTAGAGATTTTAAAAAATTAGTTTGAAATGTAGAATGATGGATTGAGAGGGCATGACTGAGAGAAAGACTTATTTCAGTGTACTTAACACATACTTAAGAGATCTTTTCCAATGTTAGCTGGGTTGTGATGATATTTTTGTGATTAAGAAGGTCTTTATTTCATTTTCACTAACAAATGAAAGCTTCGCTAGGTAAAATATTGTGGATTGGCAGTTTTTCATTTTTTCAGAATTTAAACTCTATCTCCTCATTGTATCCTGCCCTTTAGTACTTTTGCTGAGAAATCTATGAATCTCATGGGATGACCTTTAAACATGACCTTGTGTTTTGCTCCTGAAAATCTTAGGACACTTTCTTTATGTTTCCTTTCTCAAAGTTTAAGTAAAACGTGTCATGATGAGGATGTTCTCTCATCATGCCTGAGTGAAATTCTATGAGTTTCATGTATTTGGATGTTCATAACTTTCTACAAATGGGAGGGTGGGGTTCTGCTGGGATTTTATTGACTAGATTTTCTTAGCAAAGACTCATATAATGGTATTCAAGAGATACTTGACTTTTTTCATTAAAATTTTCTGTCTTTTATATTTTTGCTTATAATACTTCAAAAGACCACTCATTAATATCATATATTCTTTATTCTGCTTTTCTAGTCTGTTGTTAAGGCTTTCCATTTTTTTTTAAAAAAAAAAAGATATTTATGTATTTTAAAAGCAGAGTTACAGAAGGGGTTGGAATAGACCAAGAGAGAGGAGAAAGGGAGAGAGGAGAAAGAGAAAGAGAAAGAGAAAGAGAGAGAGAGAGAGAGAGAGAGAGAGAGATCCTCCATCCACTTGTTCACTCCCCAGTGGCCATAATGGTAAGGGGGGATGTCCCAAAACCAGGAGCCATGATGCAGGCGTCGCAGGCAGTGGCTTTAGCTGTTACACCTCAATACTGGCCCCCTCACTGAATTTTTCACTTGTTCAGTTCCTTCATTTATAATATTTCTTTTTGTGTTTTTTCTCAGTCTCATTACCTCTTTGATTTGTAAACTCCATCAAACATAATCAAAACAATGGCCATTACTATTAATTGATGGCATATCTGTCTCTGGTGTAATACCCACCATGAATTGGTGTGTTTATGAATAATATCTAAACCAATGTAGAGGTTCTGATGTCATCTCAGGGCACATGAAATCCAAAAGGAAGGGATCATTTTCCTTCTGTATTGCTTAGTATTTAGCTAGAAAAAAAATTCTCAACATTAGATGAAAGAAACCATGAGATTTGGCTAATATATTCATTCTTTAAAACTTCCACTGTTTAACCCCTGCAGCTTTGGTGCACTTTCTTTCGACCAGAGTTGGTTCGAACCGGCTTGGAGCAATCACTGAAAAAACTTCAACTGGACTATGTTGATCTGTACCTTATGCATTTCCCAGTAGCTATGAAGGTAGGCAGTTAACAACATCGAATTTATTACACGTTAGCTGTCAGTGTGACCATCATCTTCATGGATGAGTAAATGATACTGATAAATTTTCAGACACTTGTTGTAGGTAAGTTGGAGAAACTGGTCTAAATGGCTTAAGCATATTGTCTACTGGAGTCTGTAAACGGGGATCCCAACTCATGAGTAAGGCAGAGATTTTAAGTAATCTTTGGAAAACTTTTCTATCTGTGGTTTTCGACAACACTACCACTGGATTAATGAGTTTTCCTCTGAGCCTTTCCCTGGTGGCATATATGGCTCTGAAGAATTCCAAACTCGTGGCCATTATTTGAGAGCTAATCCACATTCTAGTTACAATTTTTTATAACAGAACCTTGATCCATGTTCTGTGGTACAAGTGCATTCTGTTTGAAACACATGTTCTCAAGAGTTGAGGAACACTGATTGTGTATCCTGGGTAAAGTCTAAAATCTGTTATTGGTGGAGATCAAGGTCATGTAGCCACTGATTTTCACAGTGAAACAGAGATATTTCTATAAATGAAAGAACAGAGCACACAAAGTAATATAAATCCATGGGACACCATTAGGGCCTAGAAAATAGTATTCATTAATAGGCATGTAATAGATGTGAGAAGAGACGTCTGTAGCATAATGATATTCTTTACCACTTCATATACAATACACGTTGCAGTTATATGACTGTGGAATATTGCTCCACATTTTTCACTGAAGTTTGTTTTTCCTAACCTAAGTACATCTGGGTTTGTTGCTAGGGCGTGCATTTCTCAATCTGGTAATATAGTGTAAAATTACTGTTTTTATTCTAGCCTGGGAAGGAGCTATACCCAAAAGATGAACAAGGAAAAATAATACTTGACATAGTGGATATCTGTGCCACTTGGGAGGTGAGTATTTGGAGGAGTGAGTACAAAGAAAGCAGGAAGAGGAGGCATCAGATCACAATTAAACTTAAAAGAAAGGGTTATTCATTCTTAATTGTGGAATTCATGTCATTGTTAAGGGTACTGTGCTGGAGTGGGGTCACAGAAAGAAATGGAGAATAATTAGGGGCAAAAAGAGCAGGCTCATTGTTTTCATTCACATATTTCTCTGGATTCCTATGGAGGACACTGTGATTTCTTAATGTCACCGTCTCCTTCTCTGTTCTATATTCTTTTTTTTTCTCTTTCAGTCAATGACCATTAGCTTCATTATCATCTCTTTCTAATGGTGCTATCATCCGTTATATTATTATAGCCATTTGTGGAAAAACTTTCTTCATAATTTTTTATCCCAGGCCATGGAAAAGTGCAGGGATGCAGGACTGGCCAAGTCCATCGGGGTGTCCAACTTCAACCGCAGGCAGTTGGAGATGATTCTGAACAAGCCAGGGCTGAAGTACAAACCCGTCTGCAACCAGGTGAGGACTCTCAGCCTCCTCTCCTTCTGCTTTTCAGTCCCTTCTTCCTGTACCACTGACAAGAGTCCACTTGTCTTCCATTCTCATTCAAAGTATGCTTTGGAGGAGAAGATTCTCAAGACAGAAACCCTGTCTCTGTGGAGGGGCAAGTAGGGCCCTCTATTGTCTCTGTATGTGATGCTGCCTTATTGAAAAGGTGAGGAGACTCTAGTGTTCAAATATTTGTAAGAATCTGTGGAGGTAAAGGTGATCTAGAAAGGAGCAGTCAAGTTTCAGCTAGTAAGAAGTTGAATTTATTGATCCAACTGAATGTGATGTGGAAGTCACTCAGTGTAGCAGAGAAAGCCATGAAAACATCTAATGGGCAGTAAATAAAGATAAAGTGAATGTAGGAGAAGACAGGTGGCAAGGGCTTGTTTTATGTCTATACATCTGAAACTTTGTTCTTGGTATCTATTTTTTCAGTGTCTTGAACAGGAAAAGATTATCAGACACTAGGAAAATAATCTGGGGAAGAGGGTGAAATTTACCTTTCATGGTTTTCTATTGTTAGCCACATCACACTGAGGAAATTTTAGCAAAACTTAAGCTGATCTCATCTTTGAATACACTTTAATTTGCATCTAATCTCTGCTTTCTGCCTTCAAATCAAACTGTGCATCAACATCGATTTTTAGCTTTTTCCATGTTCTAACTTAGTATCTAACATCGTACAGTCACTCAGTAAAGATATCTGACATGGGCCGGCGCCGCGGCTCACTAGGCTAATCCTCCGCCTGCAGCGCCAGCACACCGGGTTCTAGTCCCGGTCGGGGCGCCAGATTCTGTCCCGGTTGCCCCTCTTCCAGGCCAGCTCTCTGCTGTGGCCAGGGAGTGCAGTGGAGGATGGCCCAAGTGTTTGGGCCCTGCACCCCATGGGAGACCAGGAAAAGCACCTGGCTCCTGCCATCGGATCAGCGCGGTGCGCTGGCCACAGCGCGCCAGCCACGGCGGCCATTGGAGGGTGAACCAACGGCAAAGGAAGACCTTTCTCTCTGTCTCTCTCTCTCACTGTCCACTCAGCCTGTCAAAAAAAAAAATTAAAAAAATTAAAAAAAGATATCTGACATGAAAATATGATTTATAAAATCTATCACTTTGCTCTGTAATAATGTAGTACTCTGATTTTCAAGAAAAATTATACAAATTATTATGGCTTTCAGTGCCAACCTTATTCTAATTTATATTTTAAATTAAGTTTATATTTTAAATATTATATTCATACATTCAGAAATTCTGATAAATAGTGCTGATATTCTGTATTTTCTCTCCTGTTCTCATATTGTTATATTTTTCATATGTCCAAAGTTTATGTTAATACAAATATGCAATATTTTGCTGAACCTCTTGATATAATGTGTTGGTGATTTTTCATCCCTACAGAACTCACAAATACCTCCTATGATAGAAGACACTATCATACAGTTATAGTTTTCATAATGGGATCTAAATACTTAATTTCTACTTCTTGTCATTTAGTATCATTCAGTATTATAATTTTCTATTAATAGTCCCAGATATCTTCTCTTTTAAGAGCAACACAAAATAGTAATTCACAAATAGAATTCTGTCATGTTTCTCATGCTTTTCCCCTTCAAAGTTCAGAAACTTTTTTTTCCTGTGATATCTATGCACATTTTTCAGTTGTTCTGTATTCATCAGATTGTTGTCTTCTAATAATCATTTGCTTCTCTACTTCAACTTTCCGTAAGTTATAAGTTAAGTTTGGATGGTTTATTATATATTAAGATTAAACATTTTTGTCATGAAGATGTCCTTAGAATGCTGTATTCCAAGAGATAGCATAGAAAGATAGTTTTCCCTCATTTAGTGATGCATCTTTTGGTCACTTTTTTTTTTTTTTTTTGAGGATATCCAGGGCTTTATTTTGTAATGCAGAGGACACACTGTGGCCCCAACCCCACTTTTCACCCTGCACTTCTTAAATGTTTATCACTCTAGGAGACCCAGCAATCCCCTTCATGATCTTTTGAAGATAATTGAACTGGAAAATTACACCCTTATTTCTCTTAAACAGATCAATAGCATTACTTACAGAATTCATTTTACATAGATAGCAAAAGTTATACTAAAATTTTCACTAAACTAATTTTATGTTTTCTTTGCTTCAGTTTCATTGCTAAACATCATCAAAATGCCTTCTGGTTCTCATTTTTTGGTGCTCACAATGTCCTTATCTTTCTCTGGATTTTCTGCCTGTATCTCTCTCTTTTTTTTTTTTTTTTTTTTTTTTTTTTTTTTTTTTTTTTGACAGGCAGAATGGACAGTGAGAGAGAGAGAGAGAGAGAAAGGTCTTCCTTTGCCGTTGGTTCACCCTCCAATGGCCGCTGCGGCTGGTGCATTGTGCTGATCCGAGGGCAGGAGCCAGGTGCTTCTCCTAGTCTCCCATGGGGTGCAGGGCCCAAGTACTTGGCCCATCCTCCACTGCACTCCCTGGCCACAGCAGAGAGCTGGCCTAGAAGAGGGGCAACCGGGACAGAATCCGGCGCCCCAACCGGGACTAGAACCCGGTGTGCTGGCGCTGCAAGGTGGAGGATTAGCCTAGTGAGCCGCGGCACCGGCCTGCCTGTCTCTTGATCCCTCCTGTTACTCTCTGCTCAGATTTACGCTCCACAGAGTCTGCTCCAGACTTGAGATTGGTCTTTCTGGATCTCAGACTCATTACCTCTGTATTTTCAGTTACTCCTTTCTGATTCTTCATGGAGACTTCTACACTTTTCCCCTTCACTTTCCCTTCTGTTGAGTTATGCATGGGGGACGCATTCTCTCTTCCAGATCTCAAGCACATTGTATTTTTACTGACTTTGCCCCTGGATGTAAGTTTCTTGGCTTCATCATCTGGTTTTTGCAGCTCCTGGCTTTCAGAGACCTCATTTTTTCTTTATTTTAATAATTTCTTCTGGTATTAGAAATGCAGGTCTTTGCCCTTCTTCCACATTTGTTTTATTTTGGCATCTGCGACGCAAGGTTTTGGTCACTTTTTTAAGCTAGTCAGAGCCACATCTCCTTTTGTGAACAAATATTTTCACCCACTGCAATTGCTAATAATGTAGGTAATAATATTCAATAGCAGATGTAATGCACCTGAACAAATTCTACATAATAGATAGGCATTCATGGATGATATGTGTCTTAACTGGTTACTACTTTGGGGTTTGCAAAGTTATTTGCATTTTAACTATGCTATTTATTTTTCTTACTTGACATTTGCACAATTAAGAATCTATTTTCTCTCCCTCTCTCTATTGGCCTCTCTCTTTCAGTTTCTCTCTCTCTGCTTTTCAAATAAAATAAAGTCTTCAAAGTAAACTTAAAAACCTCACTTGATGATATTTTGAGTTTAAATTTTCATGTTTCATTTCTAAATTCAGCTACTTTTACTTTTTAAGTTTCCCCATATACTCTGATACTTTTCAAACTTGTCTATCCACAGGTGGAATGCCATCCATATCTCAACCAAAGCAAACTGCTAGATTTTTGCAAGTCCATAGATGTTGTTCTGGTTGCCTATGGTGCTCTGGGATCAAGTCGAGATCCAAAATGGTAAAAGGAAAATAAAAAGATGACATAAACCCACTGTTGATGAAATACTACTGGTGTACAACACTTAGTTTTATAGAGTTAGTCTCAACTGGCTCAAAGAGGGGGATGATCTATATTTGTAAAACAGCTCAGATGATGCTAATAACACCACTGGTCCAGAGGCCACCTTTGAGAAGCACTGGTCTAGAGTGGGCTCCTAGTCTGTTTTGGAAGCCTCTTATCAAACTGAACGCCCTGCATCAGGAGGTCAGCTTTTCTACCTGTCCTTGCAGGGTGGATCAGAGCTACCCGGTTCTCCTGGAAGACCCAGTCATCTGTGCCTTGGCAAAAAAGCACAAACGAAGTCCAGCTCTGATTGCCCTTCGCTACCAGCTGCAGCGTGGAGTTGTGGTCCTGGCCAAGAGTTTCATAGAGAAGGAGATCAAAGAGAACATTCAGGTGATGAGCATGTGGGGCTCAGTGTCCTTGAGATTTATTCCTCTTAGGAAGATGTCGGGGCATCTTTCACCAAGTCTTTGCCTGTTCTTTCAAGATTTTTGTATGTTTCTGATACATAATGGATATAGATAATTATGACTGAACAGAAAACAGACAACCAGTTTTCAGCATTAATTGGAAGTTTACTCTGTAGCCTTTTAAATAGATTGACTGTGTTTTTAAAATTAATTTTTAAAATTATTTTACCATTATTATTGTAGCTGTAAAATAAAAAATATCTTCTGCACAGATGATTGCATGTAACTAATTTTTATCCTCCTTATGTGGATTGGGGATTAGCCTGGGCTCAGCCTGAATTCATTCAACTTGTGTTGTGTGTTGGGCTCTCTCACTTACTTGCAATCCACTCCCTCAGGCATTAGTAAAGGAGGCAGCTCTCTTTCAGGATGTTAACTGAGCATTGCATGGGATGTCTCAGTGCTTCTCCACGTATTTTTCATCCTACAGCTAAGTATCCTAGGCCTCACCTCATCACAGCAAATAATCCAACAGCAATGATCAGATACAGGCAAAGCCTTCTCAGAACTGCCATACAATTGCTCTATAAGTTCTATAACCATTGAACAGACCAGACCTAACTGAAATTGTTGGGTGATAGATAGTCAGTTCTAGTTCTGGCTTCTTCACTTCTGATCCAGCTCCCTCCTAAAGTGCCTGGGAGAACAGTGGAGGATTGCTTACGTGTTTTGGCTCCTGCCACCCACATGGGAGATTATATGAAACTCCTAGCTTCTGGCTTCAGTCTGGCCCAGCCTCAGCTGTTGTGCACTTTGGGGAGTGAACCAGCAACTGGAATAACTCTCTCTCTTTCCCTCTCTTTCTGAAACCATGCCTTTCAAATGAGTAAGTAACTGTTTTAAAGCACGTTCTCACAATTTTTTCTTTTTATGGTATATTTTCTCAATAAAAATTCCTACTTTTGTGTAGTTAAATCTCTGTGGCTGTTGCAAGTTTTTGTATATTTGAGAACAGGATAATATTTTACTACATTATGTATAAAATCTTCTAGTCACTCTCTCTAAATGTTGTTATTAATTCAACTGGTGTATTTAAAATACCACATGAAATGTGTGTAAGATACCACTGACATGCAGATATACTTTCAGAAAGAATATCAAAATTAAGAATTTGTTTCATTGCTTGGCATTCCCATAGCCCATACTGAAATGCCTGGATTGGAGCCCCAGTCCTGCTTCTATCTTGCTGCTAATGCACCCCAAAGTAATCAACAAGTTATGTTCCTAGTGCTTGTATGCATATAACCCTTGTTAGAGATTCAAACTGGCTTCCAGGCTGCTGGCTTCTGCCTCTCCCAGCACTGATTCTTGCAGACATTTGAGAGTAAATTGGTAGATGAGAGATCTTTGTCTTTCTGTCTCTCACTGTGTATCTCCCTCACTCATTTGTCAATGTGTCGCTCTGACACTTTTTTTTTTTATTTGACAGAGTTAGACAGTGAGAGAGAGACAGAGAGAAAGGCCTTCCTTCCGTTGGTTCACCCCTCAAATGGCTGCTATGGCCAGAGCTTCACCGATCCAAAGCCAGGAGCCAGGTGCTTCTTCCTGGTCTCCCATGTGGGTGCAGGTGCCTAAGCACTTAGGCCATCCTCCACTGCCCTTCTGGGCCATAGCAGAGAGCTGGCCTGGAAGAGGAGCAACTGGGACAAGAACCCAGTGCCCATATGGGATGATGGTGCTGCAGGCAGAGGATTAACCAAGTGAGCCAGGGCACCGGCCTCTGAGACTTTCACACATCAATGACCTTCCCTTCACCCTGCAAAGTACATATCTGAGTACATATCTGAATTCACTCCTTTCTCCAAGAGTTTGTTTTCTTTTCTGTAGTATCCCTCCTCCTCACATTGGAAAATAAAGCTTTGTTTTCCAATATGGTAAAACATTTTCTAATACCTCATATTTAAAATATCTTTATTACACTTCATTTAATTAACTGTTACGCAAAATTTGTAAGGAATTCTCATTTTCTACATAGAGTAAGACTTTAAGTGATTGCATGATATTGAATTGAAACTCTCCATTAATTTCAAGAGGACTTTTAAAAATACCTTTTTCTTTTTCAAAATGTCAACACTTTCTGTTCTTTTTTCATCACTGATGATATAAAACCATGCAACTGTATCAAGGAACTTCACTAAATAATCTCATATATTTCAATGTTTACCTTTAGTATCTTCTAGATCTTATAATTTCATGGCCCAATCTTCTTTAACTAATGTCAGCTTCCTGCTACAGCTAATTAATGTTGAGACATATTTTATCTATAATGTAAGATTTCAATACATTGTAATTAGTATTACACTTTTATTTATTTTTTACCAGGAATGGAATGGGTGGGTGGGAAGTGGAAATATTTTCAGATTTCTGAGGAATCAACATACTATCTTTCATCGTGGTATACTAGTTTACATTCCACCCAACACCCAGTGTTTATTGATAATTTGCTTGATGTCTGAAAATGGAAACTTTTCAGGATTTTCCAGATTGGCAAGTATTCAATATAAAAATAACAAAATGGTGTACTTCTCTAATAGGTGTTTGAATTTCAGTTGTCTTCAGAGGACATGAAAGCTCTGGATGGCCTGAACAAAAATCTTCGCTATTATCCAGCTGATATGTAAGTGGCTTTGGCAAATGTGTTGCCTCCATTTTTTTTTTTTTCCTGATGAGGAGTGTAGGAAAGGCATTAGCTTCTATTGCTGTACTATCTATGAACATGCACTATGGGAATCACCAATGTAGCCTAATTCAGTGTTTGTAAAATGACACATACTTCCCTCAAACTTCAATTCTTATCAGATTAAGGCATTTCTAACAACCTTGTGGTCCTTTGGCAGCAGTTGTCTTCATTCACCAACATGTCTGTTTATATCTAAGGTCATTAAGATAATTTGCCTTCCACGATTTTACAGACATGTAAGTTAATCAATAATCTCAGTAACTGTAATGCACAACAAGAGGCCCCATTTTCATACATGATTGGTTGATTTAGGCTTAGATTTTTCTGGACAAAATAGTCTTGAATCATGGAGACTTTGGAAGAATTTAGCTTGCATAGAAAAATATGTGGGTTGCTTCCTATTTATGTTAGTAAGCTTATTTGACATCATTCTCTTCCCTAAACATGTACATGTAGGAATTTATAAATTAAGCAAAAAAGTTTCACCTGTATTTTTGAAACAAAGCAGTATTAATTTCAGAAGTCTTGAAAGTTTACTCATAAAAAACCTTTTCAGGGAAGAAAATGGAAGAATGAGAGTTTACACATTAAAGTAAAATTTATTTGGTGATGAATTTCAGTACATCACACTAATAATGAAATCATAAGAAAAGAAACCCATTAGTTTAGGTAATGCTTAGATGATCCTTAAATGCTGAAGATATCCATTTCAAACATAGCTTCAAGAATAGATGGAAATTAGCCTTATTTGTGATGGTAATTTGTTTCATAAAATAGCTTTTTTATTTTTGGATTAATCTTTATAACACCGTGATCTTTTATGCATAAACATCTAGCTAATAATAAGTATAGAAAGTAATATATATGCAAAGGTCTTAGAAGTATGAAAATTAGCCTTTAGGATGTCTTTAAGCAGAAATATATATCCCTCTATATGGGTTTGTGCCTTACAGACTTATAAGTTTATGTATTTCTAATTTGAAATTTCCCCTTTCTTTTTCACTGTTTTTTTTTTTTTTTGAAGGACTTAAATCCTTCATTTACCTTGAGAAAGGCTGGTCTTATAAAGTCAGTAGAAACATAGTTATGCTTTTCTGAAATATGGTGATCTATATGCAGAGGATGAATTCTTAAAGATAGGTTTTAAAATAAAGAATAAGAATCGATTAAAAACATCAGAATGAAAGAGAATGTACATCCAGTGAAAGATCTTTATTCTCCTTTTGTTGAATAAGCAACAATTCTATAAAAGATTATAACAAGGATTATATATTAATTCTCCCTAGGGAATTTTACCTTGTGTATTGAGAAATATACAAATTCAAAATTGGTAGATGTTTTATATTTTAATATTTGATTACTATAAAGAAAAGTGAGAACTACAGCAGAGACATAGTGCAAACATTAGAAGAGTGGCAAAGACAGTGGCAAGCAATGTATAGTTCCTACTCCAATTAAAATTTTTAGTAATTATTGATTGTGTTGCTGCTTTATATCTTAAGTAGTTAGGAAAATATAGAAATATGCAAATAATACAGGAATTATTTGGACATTGATCTTTTATTGATAAAATTCATTTAATCATATATTAAGCTATGAATGATGGGCTATCAGTAAATAATTGGAGAATTAATACAAATGATGTCAAATTGCTAAAAGTAACCTATAACCTGCGAACTCTTTTTAGTATTGAACAGTATGTTCAAATATGTTTCTATTATCCTTAAAGATCTGATGTAAGATAGCACTGGATATTGCTTTGTGTGATTGAAAGATGTAGCTATGTGAAAAGAATATGTTTGAATTTCTTATTATGTATGATCTGTATGCTAAGTTCCAGGTAAAGAAATATAATTTAAAAACTTTGAATGTGATTAAATATATTTATCATAAAGTCACACCCATGTATATAAGTTGGATAATAAATCCATAATCGAAACAAACATTTTATTTTTCTCTAATAGTAGCATCACAGAAACCACTTACTTAGTATTCTACAAATATGGTCGCAGAGATGATTTTTTATTTTTCTCATTTTAGCTTTATTGGATACCCAAATTACCCATTTTCTGATGAATATTAGCGTGGAGACCTTTTTCACGATTCTACTACAAGTTCTCCCAAGAGTGTTGTAGGGCAAGCGACATCTCAGATGCTGGTGACTGGGTAACTCTCTTCTGGTTAATCTATGCTGTTTTAAAACTGGACCTCAACTAGAGCTGTATCCATGGGGTATGAAGTAATGGCTACAACTTTTGTCATTATGGAAAATAAATCAATCTTGTTGTATTAAAGATTTTTACCTACCACTGATTTTATTACTTGCCTGCTTAGTTTTATTCTAATTTCTTAGTCCCTCAAACTGATTTTACCTAGAAGTCTGTAGACCTGTGGTGAAAGATGATAAGAAATAGTCCACAGTCATTCCTGGGATTCAGGTGGGAAGTGTTGTCTGCCTGTAGAACAGTCAGCAAAGACTTTTCAGTCATTGCTTCTCCAATGCTTCCAGGAACAAGAAAACACACTGTACAAATCCCATAAAGCAAGGAAATACTGCGAGGATGACCAAGAGTCCAGAGATCCCTTCCAGGAGCTTATGGATCATAGCTGCAGATACCAGGATATTTGGTATCTTTGGGGGGATGTTAAGTTGCAGGCGGTGGAATTCATGGGGATGTAGCCAGGAACAGTGCTTAGGAGTCAGGAGTGAGTGAGATTGAGGATGTAAAAAGTAAACATGCTTCTACTTGCAAATGTTGACAAAAGTCTTTTTTATATTATTTTCTGCAAATAAAATGTAATATCAATAGCCATCAGGGAAATGTAAATAAAAAACTCAATGAAGTTTTATCTCACCCAAGTTAGAATGGCTATCATCCAAAAATAAATAAAAATAACAAATGCTGGCGAGGATGTGGAGAAAAAAATACCATATACACTGTTGATGAGAATATATACTAGTACAACCATTATGGACGACAGTATGGAGATTATTCAGGAATCTAAAAATAGATCTACCATATGACTCAGCAATTTCACTCCTGAAAATTTACCCAAAGGAATTGAAATCAGTAAATAAAAGATTTATCTGTACCCACGTGTTTATAGCATTTCAAATCACAATAGCTAAGATACAGAAAGGACACATATGTCCAACAACTGATAACTGGATAAAAACTCACAGTATACATATACGATGGAATACTATTCATATATTATGAAAAAGAACAAAATCCTGACTTCTGTAATGAAATGGATGCAATTGGAGACCATTATACGTAATGAAATAAGCCAGTCTCAGAAAGACAAGTATTATATGTTTTCCCTTATTTCTTGTAACTAATATACAAAGTATAAAAAAGTAATGTATAGGAGTGAAATTGGTATTTTGATATTTTACTATTAATTATAGCCCTTGTCTATACTCTTGAGGAAGAGTTATTTTTCTATATACACTGCTTGTTGAATTCTTTATTATCAGAGGGTTAAGCTTGTGATTATAAGGTAAATTGAACGAATGTTATCACAAATAAAAAATAAGAAAGGAGGAAGGTGGAGAGAGGGAGTAAGTGAGGGAGGGAAGGCAGAATAGGAAGTATCATTATGTTCTTAAAATTGTTTATATGAAATACATGAAATTTGTGAAATAAGACCCAATGCTTTAAATGTGTTCTTTTCTTAGAACATTTTTACCAAATATAGAATTACTTTGTATAGGTTTTAGTGATGTAAGGCTAATTAGAAAATCACAACAGAGTCAGTATCTCATTTTAAAGCACTTTGTTAAAAAGTTGAGACAATTTCATGATCAAGACACTAAGAAACACGGTTTTCATGACTTGGGTACACCTTCAGATATTAAGGTGTTTACTTTAACCCTTTTTGTTCCATATTTACCTTTTTTCCTGTCAAATAGGCTTTCCCAAGCCATTTCCTTTAGCTGAGACATATCCTACCAAGATGTGCATCTCATAGCTTTTCTGCAAATGAGTCACCTTTGAATTAATGTAAACTGTGAACTTGAAATGACCTAAGGTATTTTTGGACACTTTTCTGTCTTCACAAATCCCTTATGATCATAGTCTCACCACTTTAATATCATCAATCATCAGTAAACTTCAAATTCAAATCTCGAGCTTAGCATTTTACTTAAACCCTGGGTAGTGTTGTGAAATTTCTACTCAGAATCTCTATGTGTGCCTACAATGTACATCTCACAATATTCTCTATCAAAATTCCATACTCCTCTGGCTATGTTCTCTACTTCACTTTTGCCATCCTTGGCAATTTTTGACTATGCCATTCCTTTTACACAGCTTGGACATTTGAAATCCTTGTTTCGCTTTTATTTTTTAAAAGTCCACATATAATCTTCATGTAAGGCTTGCCTTCCATATTCACCTTCAAAATGTAACCAAAACTTGTTGTCAAGTGTTTATGGCAAAGTCTTAAGTGTGTTGACTTTTGCCTACTAGATGAATAGAATAGGGAATTAAGGACACAGTAATGTTCTATATAAAAGGAAACATTTATGTTGATGATGGACAAAGTAACATTAGAGACAAAATAATATTGATAGAATTGCTTATCTTTAGTGGCAGTGGGAAATCAATAATGGAGAGGTGAAAATTTTCTAATTGACATTTTTCCAATGATCATTGCAAGATC
Organism: Oryctolagus cuniculus; assembly: GCF_051225735.1. NCBI lineage: Eukaryota > Metazoa > Chordata > Mammalia > Lagomorpha > Leporidae > Oryctolagus > Oryctolagus cuniculus. The sequence continues at coordinate 78,682,250 of NC_142879.1, read as the reverse complement.
AGATGGAATTGCATTGTTTAATTGAAAATGGACATACTATAACATTATTATAACAAAACAGCAAATAAATGACACAAAAAATGGATGCTTTGACCAACAGGACAGAATAGAATCCTCAGAATTAAATACACACATCTACAAACAATGAATCTTCGACAAAGATTGAAAAACACTTACTTGGGAAATGAGATTCTCTTCCATAATTGGTAATGGGAAAATCTTATTTCAGACCTTTACCTTACACCCGATAGAAAACATAATCCCAATGGGATCAAAGATACAAACGTTAATAGCTGACATTATGAAACAACCTTGAGAAAAGCATCTAAAAACATTCAAAGCTGTTAGGAAATCGTTTTGATTAAAAATCTCAAAAACACAGACAACAGAAACTAATGATATTAGCTAACAGTGTAATTGATAAGAATGCATTAGAAAGGACTATTCATGAGTTCTCACAAACACTCTGTGTAATAACTTCAACTGTCAAATTATTTTTACAGATAACGGCACTGTCTTATACAAGTTGACCTGAAATAAACACTTCTTCCTCTTTGCATGTTCTGATTGTCAAGATGCAACTTTCACTTTGGAACCTTTGCTAAGCTTCTCTTCCTTGCTTTTCCCTTAATCTGACAATAGGTCATGGTAGATACTGCACAGTCAGTGTTTACTGCAGGAGAAATCTTTATGTGTTACTTTTGCTCTTTACAGAAATGGTTTAATACTAGGAAGAAATGTGATGTTAGACCTTTAGCTTCCCACCTGTTTCTAAAGCCACTTTATGCATGAAATTTCCCACCGTTTCTAGGGAAACATATTGACTTCCACAGTTATGTAGGAGAACAGCTAAGGTCTGTTTGATATCTTGCACAGTTCTTGTGTAGCTCTTGTCTCATGTCTAAATATTTCTATACCAAACTTTAAAGACCTTGTTGATAGACAGCAGCTTGGAGGTTCCAAGGATCACTCCATCCCTAGATTAGAGGTTTCTAGTATTTGGTGTCCCCAGAGATTATTTGGAATTGAATGGCTATCAGGAGTGCCTCCAAGGGGTCAATGATAAAAAGAATAATTTGATGGAAAGGAAATCAGGATCATACTAGCCAGTTTTCCAAGGCTGACCTCCTCAATGCATTGTGATTATGGAAAATTTTGCAACTTCTCCTGTGTTGTCTTTTCCGGTTTTATTTTTCTTGCCCTGATTAAAACAGTAATATTATTTTTTTCTAAAATACAGTCACCTCAGGAGAAGAGATGTGGTTTTAGGGGAGCAAGTAGAAAGTGCATTTCACCATTTAAGTTGTTAGCATCAATAACAGAGATGCAAGATCTTCACCAATTAGGAAAAGCAAAACCACAGCCAAACACATAGTAAGATGGTGCAGTTCTCTTAACTATTGTGATTTGTATCTCAAACAGTATAGCGGTTTATTTCTATGTTTCTGTCAGAAGCTGATACTCAATATTTTATGACCCAGAGAAATATTGGAAGAAGTAAACAGCTTGCATTGGGAGATGGCAAATCCTTATAAAGAGAAAAAGTTAGCTCATTATAAATAGTGTCTATTGACCAATTTTTTTGTTTTCCAAGATAAATCATAAAAGAAAAGTACTTCCACATTATCAAGCTATAAAACCACCATTAACAAATCAACATTGATTATTGGTTGACACTATTTTAATTACTATAAAATTTGCTTCTAACTGACAAATAATAACTGGATTTTTCACTAGGTAAAATGTGATGTGTTAGGCTGGCGCTGCGGCTCACTAGGTTAATCCTCCGCCTAGCGGCGCCGGCACACCGGGTTCTAGTCCCGGTCGGGGCGCCGGATTCTGTCCCGGTTGCCCCTCTTCTAGGCCAGCTCTCTGCTGTGGCCAGGGAGTGCAGTGGAGGATGGCCCAAGTGCTTGGGCCCTGCACTCCATGGGAGACCAGGAGAAGCACCTGGCTCCTGCCATCGGATCAGCACGGTGTGCTGGCCACGGCGGCCATTGGAGGGTGAACCAACGGCAAAGGAAGACCTTTCTCTCTGTTTCTCTCTCTCACTGTCCACTCTGCCTGTCAAAAAAAAAAAAAAAATGTGATGTGTTTATATACAACTACATTGCGCAAGATTTGATCATGAAAATTATCATATCTATAGTTCTGCAATTTTTAACAAGAATAAAACGTTTCTACACTTTCAGGGCCCATGGGTTACTTGAGGGAAGCAAAGAGTGAATTGGCTGGTCTGCACTGATATGAAGAGTTTTTTGTAGATTTGCCTCTAGTTTGTGCCTGTGCTGTTGGATATCTGGGTTCAGGAATATGAGGAGGAGCATAACCTGGTTCATCTGAAGGCTATTCATGATGCCAGCCATAGGGTGAGGCCTACACCCACTATTTGCTCCCAGTTGGGAAAACTTATTCACAATTGCACGTCCATGTCTGTGAGGTACTAAATTCACCTTCCCATAAAGTGTGTGTGTTGGGCGAATGACAAATGTGAAAAGATGCAATGGTAAGCTACTTATCCAACAAATGATATAGTATGCATACTATGTATACATAGTATATTTGCATATATTAATACTAATATAAAAGATACTAATATTAAAATTATAATATGTATTGTAAATACTAATATACTAATATATACTAGTAACTACATATACTACTAATAATATATATTAATATCTATAGATATATATTAATATACTAATATTATACATATATATACATGTGAGAATATATATATATATATATATTCTGGCTTCCAGATTAGGCTGATTTTTATATATTAAAGCCTGGTTGGAGCCAGCGCTGTGGCGCAGTGGGTTAATGCCCTGGCCTGAAGTGCCGGCATCCCATATAGGCACTGGTTCGAGTCCCAGCTGCTCCACTTCTGATCCAGCTCTCTGCTATGGCCTGGGAAAGCAGTAGAAGATGGCCCAAGTCTTTGGGCCCCTGCACCCACGTGGGAGACCCAGAAGAAGCTCCAGTCTCCTTCTTCAGATCGGCGCAGCTCTGGCTGTTGTGGACAACTGGGGAGTGAACCATCGGATGGAAGACCTCTTTCTCTCTCTCTCTCTTTCTCTCTGCCTCTCCTCTTTCTGTGTAACTCTGACTTTCAAATAAATAAAAATTTTTTAAAAAGCCTGGTTAAGGGTTAAAGAGTTAATTCTGATGCCAACAGATTAGGGAAGGACTTTAATGCAATGCAGAATCTGAAGTCCAGGCCTTTGGTATGTGATATAACTGCATTAGGTTACTAAGATAGAGCTCAGTTACCATGATCAAATCATGATGATTCCTAAATAAAGACATGTGTACATGGAAGCAGACCATAATTCCTGTCACTCTGCTTCCCATGTAATCCTGTCTCCACACATGTTTTGCCTTCAGATAATGATAAATGGGCTGCCTTGTTTTTTTAAATGTGAAACTCATGCCTGTAAGGCAGAATAAACCTCTGCCCACAAAGTAGTTTATCTTAGGAATTAAAAATAATGAAAAATGTAACTAGAACACCATATACAGGTAAGAACATAGTATATAAAGGATTCAGTAACATCCATGGATTCTATAAAGTCTCAGAATAGTATACCCTCCTTGGAAAACAGTGGACAAATCGATATGGATATATCAGGTCAAAGAAAGAAAAGGAGGGTAATATGTTTTTCTAGGGCAGCAGTTCCCAACCTTTAGAAAAACATCTATACTAGGCAAAGAAAATCAATAAAATGGAACCAAGTTATAATCCCCAATTAAATTTTCTAATGTTTGCATTCTGTTTCACTTTCCAGCAATCTCAGTGGATCCAATGAGCCTTGGAAATGTCTCTGAAAAACTTCAGTTGGATGTTGATCTCTACATTTACTCATTTCTTAATGCCTCTGAAGTTGAGCAATGTGTGTGATCAAAATCATTTTACTACTGATATTAGAATGCCTTTACATTATATGGAAGTAGAATTAAAATTTTTCCTAGCAAGTTGAAAGGATTCTTATATTAGAAAAGAATCCTAAATAATGAATTCATAAGAAGCACTTCCTTTTTTCTTTTCTTTATCTCAGCCTTATAATTGGTATGCCTGATATAGGTCTCATCCTTCTCACTGGAAAGAAACCATGGCTTGGAGAATTGCTAGATCATGATCAGTAACACTTGAGAGTATCTCTGGAAATGTTTTGAATTATGGAGGATTCAACCCTCAGGATGTGGATTTATAGAAAAGGGAGAGATTTAAAATCAAAGGAAGAGTGCAGAGGCAAAGTCCCACCGATGGGGAAAATTGACAACAAACAACACATAACTTTCTGAATGCTTTCAGGTTACAGAATTTGAGACAGGACCTATAAATACATATGTAAATACATGTAAATATATACCACTTCCAGTGGGAATTCTAATTGATGATAGAAATAAACATGGTGCTGTTTGGAAACACATTACACAATGAAAACTAGAATGTTAAAAAAGTTAGATATCCTGTTATTGATATAAACAAGCATATTTAGTATTCCTACTGACACTGGGAATTTTAATTGATAAAAGAAACAAATATGGCAATGTTTGAAAACACATTTGACAATGAAAAATTGTATGAAAAGTGGTAGAGATTCTGTTGTTGACACAGACAAGAGACAGCTGAGGTATGAGGCCTGTAGCCAGTTACAAGGGGCTCAAGTGATCCAAGCCTGACATGCAGAGTTTGACTCAGCCGACATAGCAAACGCAAGCCTGACCTAGAGCAGGGCATGCCTGGAACTAAATGCTTCTATTCAAAATCAAGATAGAAAAACTAAAAACAAAACAAGATGACTTTACAGCTGGAGCTGTGTAAGTCCAAATACTGACTCCCCAGCAAGGAGGTCATCAATGACTAACTGAGAGGTTTGCAAAACTCTGTACAAACTTCTCCTACCCCAAAGGATATAAAGCCCGAACCAATTTTTCCTAAAGGATTCCTATTGAGAAACCCCTCCCACCCTGGAAGCTTTCCCATGCTTCAGTAAAACTTTGCTTTTTTTTTTATTGCTAAATAAACCTTCCTTCCTGTTAAACCCTTTGTGAATCTTATTTGTCTGTGCACCTCAATCTTGTTGTCCATAGCGCACAAACCCAAACAGCAAGAACTACAGGACTCCTGCAACATTATCACTGCTAGTATATCTGTGAATGTAGAAAAAAATTTAACAATAATGTATGTACATAGTCAAAGAAACAGTGGCAAACAACAGGCATTCTTAAAACCTATTAAATACTCTGATGTTATTGTATTTCCTTTTATTATTAATGCACAAAGATCTCCCAATTATATGCGTTTTTCAGACATCGAATTCCTTCTTATAAATTGATATCCTTTGGATTTCAGAATCTAACACACTTTGTTGTGTGTGAAGAGTAGTCAGTAAATAATCAGCAAAATGGAAGTGAAGTTGCTAATATATGGGTGAGTCAATGTACTAAAAAAGGAAGTTTCAATTTATGTTTGACTATTCTAAATGAAGAAAAATGGCATATTGTTTTATTAAGTTGATAAGGTAAGAAAGAGGATTATGTTTAAATTAAGTTAAATTAAGACACCTTAGTTATGAATTCTATCATCACATTGTCCAGTGTGAAGATTATCATGGAGGCAGCATCTCTGATGTTAGTGATTGGATATCCGTTTTCTGGTTAATCCAAGATGCTGTTTACCAATACACACTCAGCTATACCTATGTCCACATAGTAGAAAGCAAAGGCTCTACATTATTATAGTTTTGTGTAAAACAAGAAGCTGTCGCTTTCCCTCAAGATCCTTACCTAACACTGAACTTATTATTTGTATGGTTTGTTTCCTTATGATTCTTTAGGACAAACAGCAGTATGATGAGCAGTGTGAGGACTGGTGGTGAGAAATACTACCATTCCTTTGACATGTCCTTGCACTTTTCAGCTTTTAGGTAAGTAGCAGATAACAGATGTTTCCCAGAAGGTTGTTCTCTCTAACCACTGAAGAAAGAAAACTCACTGCATTGAGTCTGAAAGATGTGACATATATTTCAAAGATGAGAAACAGTTCAGACTCCCTACCATCAGTACAAAGGTGAGGGCTGCAGGAAACTAAGGAAGGAATATCCTTGCAGGAGAACTGACCAAGAGTGTGAGAGGGGAACTACAGTGGAAGAAGGGTCATGAATCATATACAGGGGAGGTTTGGGAGGAGGTAAATGAGTCAATACCTACCTGGGAAATATTGATAAGTAGTCTTTTGATGATTACATTCTGCTGACCAAAGGGAAACTTTGCTGGTATTTGTCCATGAGATGAGGATCAAACTTAGTAAGTTCCTAAGAACCCAGGGAATGGCAGTGATGTGAGGCTGTATGTAGTCAAGAATTTGAAGAAACAATTGACTGATCAGATTTTCCTGAATATCAACTCCATATTTATTTTATTTATTTATGTTATAAATAATTTAGACCATTTATAACTCATCCTTTTAAATAGGTTAAAATAAAACAAGGAAGATTTACGACTAAAAATACTAAAAGTAGTAGCTGTGGACATTTTGCTAGTGAACAAAATGGAAATGATGATGAAAGATCTCTAGTTCTCCTTTCCTATAAAAAAAATTGCAGAGGTGTGGATATGATGTTCCTCATAACTAAATATTGCACAATGTAGTTGTAGATCAAGACTTTACATTTTACTTGGTGAAAAATCCAGTTATTATTTCTCATAAACATATTTTATAGTAATTATAAAAAGTCAACCAATAATCAAGGCTGATTTGTTAATGGTGATTTTATAGCTCGATAAGGTGAAGTACTTTTTCATGATTTATCTGGGAAAAAAATAAAGGTTAATAGGCACTTTATAATACATTAAGTAAGTTTTCTTTATAAAGAATTTGCCATCTCCCAATGCAAGCTGTCTACTTCTTCCATTATTTCTCTAGGTCATAAAACATTGAGTATCAGTTTCTGATAGAAAATTAGAAATAAACTGCTACTGTGATTCTGATGTAAACACAGCAGTTTAGAGAATTGCATCATCATACTATGTGTATGGTTCTGGCCCATTTCATAATTGGTAAAACAGCTAAATCTGTTATTGAGCTGTTATTGAGGCTAACAACTTAAATGGTGAAAAAAAAAATCCCACTTGTTCCCCTAAAGCAACATCTCTTTTACTGAAGTGATTGTATTTTACAAAAAAAATACTGTTTTAATATTAATCAGGGCAAGAAAAATAAATCAGAGAGGGGCCGGGGCCGGGGCTCACTTGGTTAATCCTCTGCCTGCAGCGCCAGCATCCCATATAGGCACTGGGTTCTAGTCCCAGTTGCTCCTCTTCCAGTCCAGCTCTCTGTTGTGGCCCGGGAAGGCAGTGGAGGATGGCCCAAGTGCTTGGGCCCCTGCACCCTCATGGGAGACCAGGAAGAAGCACCTGGCTCCTGGCTTCGGATTGGTGCAGCTCCGGCTATGGCGGCCATTTGGGGAGTGAACCATGGAAGGAAGACCTTTCTCTCTGTCTCTCTCTCTCTCACTGTCTATAACTCTACCTGTCAAATAAATAAAATAAAATAAATATTAAAAAAATAAAAATAAAACCAGAAAAGACAACTCAGGAGATGTTGCAAAATTTTCCATAATCAGAGTGCATTGAGGAGGTCAGCTTTGGAAAACTAACTGGTATGATTCTGATCTCATTTCCATCAAGTTATTTTTTGTATCACTGACCCCTTGGAGGCACTCCTAATCACTGACAATTCCAGATAACCTCTGGGGTCACCAAATACTATAAACTTTCAATCTATGACTGGAGTGATCCTTGCAACCTTCAAGCAGATGGTTAGCAACAAGGTCTTTACAATTTGGTATGGAAATATTGAAACATGAGACAAGGGTTACACAAGAATTGTGCAAGATATCAAACAGACCTTACCTGTTCTCTAACATAACTGTGGAAGTCAATATGTGCCCCTAGAGCAGTGAGAAATTTCACGTATGAAGTGGCTTTAGAAACAAGTAGGAAGCCGGCGCCGCGGCTCACTAGGCTAATCCTCCGCCTAGCGGCGCCGGCACACCGGGTTCTAGTCCCGGTCGGGGCGCCGGATTCTGTCCCGGTTGCCCCTCTTCCAGGCCAGCTCTCTGCTGTGGCCAGGGAGTGCAGTGGAGGATGGCCCAGGTGCTTGGGCCCTGCACCCCATGGGAGACCAGGAAAAGCACCTGGCTCCTGGCTCCTGCCATCGGATCAGCGCGGTGCGCCGGCCGCGGCGGCCATTGGAGGGTGAACCAACGGCAAAGGAAGACCTTTCTCTCTGTCTCTCTCTCTCACTGTCCACTCTGCCTGTCAAAAAAAAAAAAAAAAAAAAAAAAAAAAAAGAAAGAAACAAGTAGGAAGCTGGGGTTCCAGCATCTTATTTCTTTTTAATATTTAAACCATTTCTATTTAAAGCATAATTAATACATGAAGATTTCTCCAACAGTAAAAACTAAGTGTCTTCTATCTACCATGAGCTATTTTCAGATAAAGGGAAAAATAAGGGAGAGAAGGGTGAACAATGGTCCCAAACTACAGGTTGCTTTTGGGAATCAGAAAAGGCAACGAGGAAGAAACGTTTATTTCAGGTGAACCTGGATAAGTCAGTGCCTTTATCTGTACAATAATTTGATAGCTGAAGTTACTGCACAGAGTGTGTGTGAGAACTCATGGATAGTACTTCTAGTGCATTGTAATCAATCACACTGTTAGCTAATATCATTAGTTTCTCTTGTCTGTGATTCTGAGTCTTTTTTATCTAAAAATAATTGCCTAACTCAATTTTTGGATATTTTCCAAATGCTTTTCTCTGGTTGTTTCATAATAGCTCTGACATTTGTATCTTTTATCCATTTGGGGTTGTGTTCTCTATAGGGTATAAGGTAAAGGTCTTGTTTCAAATCTCTGCATGTGAAATCCCATTTTCCCAGTACCATTTATTGAAGAGTCTCTTGTTTCTCCAGAAAGTGTTTTTCAATCTTTGTCAAAGGTAAGTTATTTTTATATGTGTGTTATTTTTTTTCTGAGGATTCCCTTCTGTTCCATATGTCATTGTATTGTTCTGATATATTACATGTATTGATTTGCATTTGTTGAGTCATCTCTAAATCCCTATAGTAAATTTCAGTTTGTCAGAATGAATGTTGGTTTTTTTCTTGATATTTTGTTGAATTTATTTGCTAGTATTTGTTCAGGATTGTTTACAACACGTTCATAAGGGATATTCACCTACCATTTCCTTTTTCCTTTATTCCCAATGCACTTGTCTGGATATAGAATTATAGTAAAATTTGCATAGTGGCACAAGTTTGAAAGGTTACTTTTTTTTTCTATTTTTAGAATATTTAGAACAAGTGGCCTCATTTTAGCTCTTCCTAAAAAGTTTGGTAAAGGGACCAGCATTGATATGTAGTGGGTAAAACTGATACCTGAGATGACAGTATTCCATATCAATACCAATTACTGTCCCAGTTGCTCCACTTCTAATCCTGCTCTCTGCTAACAGCTTTTGAAAAGCAGCCTAATATGGTCTAATTATTTGGGCCCTTAAAATCCATGTGGGAGATCTGGATGAAGCTCCTGGTTCCTGGCTTCAACCTGGCTCAACTGCAGCCATCTGGGTAACCAGCAAATCAAAAATCTCTCTTTCCATCTCTACCCCTCTCTCTGTAACTCTGCCTTTCAGTAAATAAATGAATGTTTAAAAAGTAGTTTGGTAGAAATCATTATTGAAGCCATGGGGTCCTCTGCTTAGGCCTCTAGATTCCTAAGAAAATGGGCCTACCAATTTAACTATAGAGCCTGAATTCTACCATATTGATTATTTTTTAAAAGATTTATTTATTTATTTGAAAGTCAGAGTTACACAGAGAGAGAAGAAGAGGCAGAGAGAGAGAGGTCTTCCATCTGCTGGTTCACTCCCCAGTTGGCCACAACAGCTGGAGCTGGGCCGATCAGAAGCTAGGAGCAAGGAGCTTTTTTTGTGTCTCCCCTGCAGGTGCAGGAGCCCAAGGACTTGGACCATCCTTCACTGCTTTCCCAGGCCACAGCAGAGAGCTGGATCGGAAGTGAGAAGCTGGGACTAGAACCATTGCCCATATGGGATGCCAGCTCTGCAAGGTGGCAGCTTTACCCACCACACCATGGTGCCGGCCACTACTATATTGATTCTACTTGTTCAAATGGAACTGTGAAGAGAGACAATATATTGTACATTTAAAGAGTATTGTGTACAAAATGTGTGATTTTATGTATACTAATTCAATGTTATTACATGGACATGACAATTATATAATTAAACATATAGGTGTTGATGAATTATACTCATAGGTACATTTATTGACACATATTCAAATGATAGAACAGGCAAAATATTTTCTTGTCACATGGATGTTCAAGTCTATGATTTTACTGTAAAGCTTTTTACCATTTTGAGGTAATGGAGAAAAAAAGAATGACCACATCCACATAGATATTTTACATTTTTCAATATCATTTCTATTAAATATTCTTGTAACTCTTTTGCTGTGCCCAATTTTTACATTAAATTTTTATGTATGGATAGAAAATAGCTATATTATACCTATATCTATAGCTGTATCTATTTCTATATCTATCTTTCTCTATCTATATATAAGTATATGTGTGTATAGGAATCCTGTGCATATCTTAGAACATATCCCCCATGAATAATGATGGACTACACTATATGGATACATTGCAACAAAAATTCCTTAAGAAATTAGAGGGTCTTTTTGCTGGAGTCATCAGTTTATTTCTTGCTTTTTAAACATTTATTTATTTATTTGAAAGGCAGAGTTATGAGAGAGAGGGAGGGAAGAAGGAAGAGACAGAGGTAGAGAGAGATCTTTCATCTGCCTGTTCACTCCCCAATGTCTGTATCAGCCAGGAGTAGGCCAGACCAAAGCCAGGAGCCAGGAGCTTTTTCCTAATCTCCCACATGGGTGATGGGGACCAAGTTTTCCAAGGCACATTAGCAAGAAGCTGGATCAGTAGTTGAGTAACAGAGACTTTGAACCAGCAACCCATATAAGATGTACGTGTGGAAGGCAGTGTCCAAAACCCAGTACAACACAACACTGGTCCAGTTTCTAAGAGTGGAAAATGGAACTAGTTAAAATATTAACTCAGGGGGATGACATTGTGGGGCAGCGGGTTAAAGCCCTGGCTTGAAGCACTGGCATCCCATATGGGCGCCAGTTCTAGCCCCGGCTGCTCCTCTTCCTATCCAGCTCTCTGCTATGCCCTGGGAAAGCAGCAGAAGATGGCCCAAGTCCCTGGGACCCTGCACCCACGTGGGAGATCTGGAAGAAACTCCTGGCTCCTGGCTTCAGATTGGCACAGCTCTAGCCATTGCGGCAAACTGGGGAGAGAAACAGCGGATGGAAGAACTCTCTCCCTCCTTTCTCTGTAACCCTGTCTTTCAAATAAATAAAATAAAATCTAAAAAAAAAAATTAACTCTGTTTCATTCTCAAAATAACTGGTCTATTTTCAAACAAACAATGCAGTTCCATATGACCTTGCAATGATTTCTGAAAAAAAAAGTCAATTAGACAATTTGACCTCACCATTATTGATTTCCAAGTGCTACTAAAGATATGCAATTTTCATCAATATTATTTTACCTCTGATCTCACTTAATCCGTCATCAATATAAATGTTTCTTTCCCATTATATAGAACACGTATTGAGTCCTCAATTTCCTACACTATTCCTCTATTAGGCAAAAGTCAAAACACTTAAGGGTCTGCCACAAATATTTGAAGAAAAATTTTGATACATTTTGAAGGTGAAGAGGGTAAGTCTTGCATGAAGAATATATATGGACTTTTAAAAAAATAAAAGCAAAAAGAAGACTTCAAACTTCCAAGTGGTATAAAGGGAAAGGCATATTCAAAAATTGCGAAGGATGGCAAAATTGAAGTAGAAAACATAGCAAGTTGATTATGGGATTTTGTTTGAGAATTTTGTAAGATATGCATTATAGGCACATATGGAGATTTTGAGTAGAAATTGCACAACATGGGTGTAAGCTCAAATACTAAGCTCAAGATTTGGATTTGAGGTTTATTGATGACTGATGATATTTAAAGTGGTGAGAATATCCATGGTCATAAAGGATTTGAGAAGACAGAAAAGTATCCAAAAGCGCCTTAGGGCATTTCAAGTTCACAGTTTACATTAATTCAAAGGTGAATCATTTGCAGAAAGTCTGAGATTCACATTTTGGTAGGCTATGTCTCAGCTAAAGAAAATGGCTTGGGAAAGCCTAGTTGACAGGAAAAAGGTAATAACAGGAACAAAAAGAGTTAAGGGCTTAAATTTCTGAAGGTGTATACAGGACATGAAAATTGTCATTCTCTGAGTTTCTTGATTAGTAGTCCATGACATTGTCTCAACCTTTGAAGAAAGTTCTTTAAAATGAGATACAGACACTATTGTGATTGTCTAATTATCTTTATATCACTGAAGGCTATGGTAAGTAATTCTAAGCTTGGTAAAAATGTTCTGAGAAGAGAACACAATTAAAAAGCAGTAAGTAGAAACAACTTTTCTTTAAGAGTATAGATGGGCTAAAATTAATAATAAATTCTGAAAATGTCAATTTCACTCATATACATTACTTTTTGTACTCTGCATGTTAGTTACCACAAATAATGGAAAACATATGATATTTGCCTTTTTTGGACTTGCTCATTTCACTATGCATTATGGTCTCCAATTGCATCCAATTTGTGGCAGAATTCAGGATTTTGTTTTTTTCATGGCTGAGTAGTATTCCATTGTGGATGTATATTGTAATGTCTTTATCCAGTAATCCATTTTTGGACATCTGTGTTGATTCCACATCTTGGACTTGAGGTTTATTGTGAGTTGAGCTGCTATGAACATGGGGTACAGATAACTCTCACATGCTGATTTCATTTCCTTTGGGTTAATTCCCAAGAGTGGAATTTCTGGGTCATACGACAGTTCTATTTTTTGATTCCTGAGGAATCTCGATAGTGTCCTTCATAATGGTTATACTCGTATACATTCCCATCAACAGTTTATAGGGTACCATTTCCCCTATGTTGTTGGCGGCATTTGTTATTTTTATTTATTTATTTTTGGATGATAGCTATTCTAGGTAGGATGAAATGCAACTTCATTGTGGCTTTTATTTACATTTTCCACATGCTTGTGATCCTACATTTTGTTTGAAGACAATGATATAAAAAAAGACTTTTGTAAACCTTTGCAAGTAGAGACGTGTTTACTTTCCACTTCCTCATCTCTCTCACTCCTAACTCCTAAGCACTCTTCTTGGCTGAATCCCCTTGATTCCCACTTCCTTCAACTTAACATCCCCCCAAAGATACCAAATACAAATATCCGCAGCTATGATCCATTAGTTTAGGGAAGGAATCTCTAGTCTCTTGGTCATCCTTGCATTATTTCCTTGCTTTAATGGATTTATACAGTGAGTTTTCTTGTTCCAGGAAGCATTGGATAAGCCATGTATGAAAAGTCTTTGTTAACGGCTCTACAGACTGACAGTGCTTCACACATGAATCCCAACAACATCTGTAGACTATCCGTTATCATCTCTCACACAGTCCACAAACTTCTAGGAAAATCAGTGTGAGGGACTAATGAATCAGAATGAAAGAAAGCAGGTGAGTAATAAAATCAGCGGTATGTAAAAGTCTTTAATACAACAAGATTATATTATTTTCTGTAATGAGAAAAGTTGTAGCCATGACTTTATACCCAGTAGATTCAGCTCCAGCTGAGGGTCAGTTATTAAGCAGAATAGATTAACCAGAAGAAAGTAGCCCAGTCACCAGCATCTGAGATGTCTCCTGCCCCATGACACATGTGGGAGAACTTGTAGTAGAATCATGAAAAAGGTCTCCACATTAATATTCATCAGAATATGAGTAATTTGGGTGTCCATTAAAGCTAAAATGAGAAAAATGCGCATTCTATACTCTGTTACCACATTTCTAGAAAACTAAATAAGTGGTTTCTATGATACTACCATTAGAAAAAAATAAAATGTTTTCATAATGGCTTTATTATCCAACTAAAATTCATTAGCATGACTTTATGATAAACATATACATGATAAACATAAAAATATAAATAAATAGATCAGTATGTTTATATATAAGTATATATATAAGTATGTAAATATACATTCTCATATACATTTTCTTATGGTAAATATATAAATATACATTCTCTTTCATTTTTTGTTTTTTCTCCATTCTTTTTTATTTTTTTATTGTTTATTTAATAAATATAAATTTTCAAAGTACAGTTAATGGATTACAACAGCTCCCCCCATAATTTCCCTCCCACTCACACCACTCCCATCTCCCGCTCCCTCTCCCATTTCATTCACATCAGATTCATTTAGAATTATCTTTATATACAGAAGATCAATTCAGTATATATTAAGTAAAGATTTCATCAGTTTGCACCCAACCAGAAACACAAAGTGTAAAATACTGTTTCAGTACTAGTTATAGCATTACTTCACATTGGACAACACACTAAGGACAGATCCCACATGAGAAGTAAGTACACAGTGACTCCTGTTGTTGACTTAACAATTTGACACTCTTGTTTATGGCGGCAGTAATCTCCCTAGGCTCTAGTCATGAGTTGCCAAGGCTATGGAAGCCTTTTGAGTTTGTCAACTTCGATCTTATTCTGACAGGGTCATAGTCAAAGTGGAAGTTCTCTCCTCCCTTCAGAGAAAGGTACCTCCTTCTTTGATGGCCCCGTTCTTTCCATTGGGATCTCACTCGCAGAGATCTTCCATTTAGGTCATCTTTTTTTTTTTTTTTCCCCAGGGTGTCTTGGCTTTCCATGCCTAAAATACTCTCATGGGCTCTTCAGCCATATCCAAATGCCTTAAAGGCTGATTCTGAGGCCAGAGTGCTATTTAGGACATCTGCCATTCTATGAATCTACTGTGTATCCCGCTTCCCATGATGGATCGTTCTCTCCCTTTTTGATTCTATCAGCTAGTATTAGCAGACACTAGACTTGTTTGTGTGATCCCTTTGACTCTTAGACCTATCAGTGTGATCAATTGTGAACTGAAATTGATCACTTGGACTAGTGAGATGGCATTGGTATATGCCACCTTGATGGGATTGTATTGGAATCCCCTGGCATGATTCTAACTCCACCATTTGGGGCAAGTCCGATTGAGCAAGTCCCAAATTGTACATCTCTCCCTCTCTTATTCCCACTATTATATTTAACATGGATCACTTTTCAGTTAAAATTTAAACACCTAAGAATAATTGTGTGTTAATCACAGAGTTCAACCAATAGTACTAGAACAAAACAAAGAGAAAATACTAAAATGGATAAATTATTACATTGTACATCAAGATCAGGACAAGAGCTGATCAAGTCACTGTTTCTCATAGTGTCCATTTCACTTCAACAGGTTTCCCCTTTGGTGCTCAGTTTGTTGTCACCGATCAGGGAGAACATATGATATTTGTCCCTTTGGGACTGGCTTAATTCACTCAGCATAATGTTTTCGAGATTCCTCCATGTTGTTGCAAATGACCAGATTTCGTTGATTTTGACTGCTGTATAGTATTCTATAGAGCACATGTCCCATAATTTCTTTATCAGGTCTACTGTTGATGGGCATTTGGGTTGGTTCCAGGTCTTGACTATTGTGAATTGTGCTGCGATAAACGTTAGGGTGCAGACCGCTTTTTTGTTTGCCAATTTAAATTCCTTTGGATAAATTCCAAGGAGTGGGATGGCTGGGTCGAATGGTAGGGTTATCTTCAGGTTTCTGAGGAATCTCCAGACTGACTTCCATAGTGGCTTGACCAGTTTGCATTCCCACCAACAGTGGGTTAGTGTCCCTTTTTCCCCACATCCTCGCCAGCATCTGTTGTTGGTAGATTTCTGCATGTGAGCCATTCTAACCGGGGTGAGGTGAAACCTCATTGTGGTTTTGATTTGCATTTCCCTGATTGCAAACCTGGGAAATTTTCTGCTAGTATCTCACTAAAAAGCCCTTCTAATCCTTTCTCCCTCTCCATGCCTTCAGGAACTCCTAGAACCCGAATGTTGGGTTTTTTAATAGTATCATGTAGATTCCCCCACAATATTTTTTAAATTTCTAATTTCCTCTTCTTTTCTTTGGTTTGACTGTATATTTTCCTGTTCTCTGTCTTCTAAGTCCGATATTCTCTCTTCTGCTTCACCCATTCTGTTTTTAAGGCTCTCTAATGTGTTTGTCATTTGATCTATTGAATTCTTCATTTCATTATGATTTCTCATCACTATTACAGTTTCATGTTCTACTAGTTGTTTCATTTCATTTTGATTCCTCCTTAATATTTCATATTCGCGAGAAAGATTTTCTATGTCGTCCATTAAGGATTTCTGTAGTTCAAGAATTTGTTTTTGAGAACTTCTTAATGTTCTTATCATTTTTTTGAGATCTCCTTCTTGCATTTCTTCTATCTCATCATCTTCATAATCTTGAATTGGGGTGTCTTTTTCATTTGGGGACGTCCTAGTGTCTTCCTTGTTCTTATTACCTCGGTTTTTGCGTTTGTTGTTTGACATATTGGAGATATTCTTTGGTTTCTTCACTGTGATGTTTTTTCTTGTTATACTATGACTCTAGATTAAGTGGACTGTCTGTTTTTGATGGAGCCTTAGAGGCTTGAGATAGGTGTGGCCAGAGAGCTCTGTTTGGTTCCTCAGGGTTAGGGAGGGGTGTGCCAAAGGTGACAATCCCAGGTTAGGTGTGGTAAATCTTTCTCTTTCTTTCTTTCTTTTTTTGATTCAAAAGGGAAGTAATTCTGCACAGCTTGCATTCCAGTGCTGGTGTGTTGAGTCTGCCGCTGGTGTCCCGAACTGTGGGCTCCCACACTCTCCACGCAGGTTCACTGTGAATTACTAGTTCCGGAAGAGTTTCCTCTGCTGTTTCTTCCCCTACTCTTCCTTGAACCTGCAGTATCTCCACTTTTATTAAACTGTCTCTCCCCAGACTATCAGTGTGCTCCCTTCCTATTCTGCCATCTTGCCGAAAATCTCTAGCTCCACATTTTGACTAACTAGGTCTTAACCTCCTGTTATTTCTCCCCACCAGAGTCAGGTTTTTCTGCTTGGCTAATGACAGGTGCCTCTCTACATAGATAAAATGGTGCCTTCTCTTTGTCTTGCTTGGCTTTGTAAGGTGTGTGGAGAGAGAGGTTAAGGTCCGTGCCGGTTCCCCTTATTTGTTCATTTTTTCTCTCCTCCAGTCAGCCTGGTGAACTTTCCCCAGTGGGGCTTCAGGCCTTGCTCCCTGTGGGCTCTTTCTGCCTTTCTCCGCCAATGTCTTGGGTTACTGAGGTTTTTTGTCTCACCTCCTCTTCCAGCGCTGGTGTGCACACTCTGCGGATCATGCGGCTGGGCTTCTGCAGCAGCTCAGCTCCCATGGCGGCTCAGCCTCTGCGGCAGCTTGGCTCCTGCAGCAGCTCGGCTTCTACATGGTGGGCAAACTTGCTCTCCCCACAGGTCCTCCGTGTCACATCCACTAGATCTGGAAGAGTTTCCTCTGCAATTTTTTCCTGAGCCTTTTCCTGAGGCTACAGTAATTCCACTTTTATTAAACTATCTTTTCCCAGACTATTGGTGCGCTCCCTCACTATTCCGCCATCTTGGCTCCGCCCTTTTACTCCATTCTTATCCTTGTTTTGAAATCTACTTTTAAGAATATATCCTCTGCATAGAGATTACCATATGTTGGAAAATCATACCCAATGTTTCTATTAACTTTGTAAGGTCAGCCTTTCTCAAGGTAAATGAAGGATTTGAGTCCTTAATAAACACACAGTGAAAAGGAAGGGGAAGATGTCAAACTGGAAATCCATTAATTTACAAGTCTGTAAGGGACAATTCCATATAGAGGGATAAGTATTTCTGCAAAAGGACGTTTTAAAGGCTAATCTTTATACTTATTGAACAGGTTTGCATTAGTATTACTTTCTATACTTATTATTAGCTAGATATTTATGCATAAAAGATCAAGGGTGTTGGGGCTGGCACTGTGGTGCATCGGGTTAACTCCCTGGCCTGAACGCCGGCATCCCATATGGGCGCCAATTCTAGTCCTTGCTGCTCCTCTTCCAATCCAGCTCTCTGTTATGGTCTGGGAAAGCAGTACAAAATGGCCCAGGTCCTTGGGCCCCTGCACCCACGTGGGAGACCTGGAAGAGGCTCCTGGCTCCTGGCTTCAGATCGGCACAGCTCTGGCCATTGCAGCCATCTGGGGAGCAAACCATCATATGGAAGACCTCTCTCTTTCTGCCTCTCCTCTCTGTGTAACTCCAACTTTCAAATAAATAAATAAATCTTTAAAAAAAGGATCAAGGGAGTTATCAAGAGTAGCCCAAAAATTAAAAAAAACTCTGTTATGAAATAAATTAATATCTCAAGGCTTCTTTCCATCTATTCTTGATGTTATGTTTGAAATGGATATCATCAAACCTAAGGATCATCATCACCCAATCTAATGGACTTCTTTTCTTATGATTTCATTATTAGTGTGATGTATTGAAATTCATCACCAAATAAATTTTACTTTATTGTGTAAATACTCATTCTTCTATTTTCTTCCTGGAAAAAATTTTGTTTGAGCAAACTTTCAAGACTTCTGAAATTAGTACTGCTTTGTTTCAAAAATACAGGTGAAACTTATTTATTTAATTAATAAGTTCTTACAGGTACATGTTTAGGGAAGAGAATGATGTCAAACAAGCTTACTAACATAAATATTAATTAGTAAGTAAACCCTTGTATTTTAGTATAAGCTACATTTTTTTCAAACTTTCCAAGATTCAAGACTATTTTGTCCAGAAAATCTACTAAGCAAAAGTCAATCATATATGAAAATGGGGACTCTTGTACATTACAGTTACTGAGATTATTGATTAACTTACATATCTGTTAAAATCGTGAAAGGCAAATTATCTTAATGATCTTAGATATAAACAGACATGCCTGTGAATGAAGATGACTGCTACCTAGGACACAGGGTTGTTGGAAATGCCTTCAATCAGAGAAGTATGTGTCATTTTATAAACGCTGAATTAGGCTACATTGGTGAATCCCATAGTGCATGTTCATAGATAGTAGGGCAACAGAAGCTAATGCCTTTCCTACATTCCTCATCAGAAAATAAATGGAAGCAACACATTTCCAAAACCACTTACATATCAGCTGGATAATAGTGAAGATTTTTGTTCAGGCCATCCAGAGTTTTCATGTCCTCTGAAGACAATTGAAATTCAAACACCTGTTAGAGAAGGACAATATTTGGTTATTTTTATACTGAATATTTGTTAATCTGGAAAATCCTGAAAAATTTCCAAATATTTTGAGACATGAAGCAAATCATTCTTCAATAAGCACTGGGTGTTGGGTGGAATGTAAACTAGTATACCATGATGAAATATTGTATGGAGATTTCTCAGAAATTTGAAAATATTGCTTTTTTAATTTTTTAAAGATTTTATTTATCCATTTGACAGGTAGAGTTACAGACAATGAGAGAGAAACAGAGAGAAAGGTCTTCCTTCTGTTGGTTCACTCCCCAAATGGCCACAGTGGCTGGAGCTAGGCTGAATTGAAGCCAGGATCTAGGTGCTTCTTCCCCATCTCCCATGTGGGTACAGGGGCCCAAGCACTTGAGCCATCTTCCACTGCCATCACAAGCCACAGCAGAGAGCTGGACTGGAAGAGGAGCAACTGGGACTAGAACCAGCGCCCATATGGGATGCTGGCACCGCAAGCAGAGGATTAACCTAGTGCCCTCTGAAAATATTTCTACTGCTCATCAAACCATCCTATTCCTGAGCATTTAAACAACAGAAATTAAATCAGCTTATGAAGTAGCGCCTGAATCGTCATGTTTAAAGCATCTAAATTCATATTAGCTAAGATATGAGATCAACCCATTTGTTCATCAACTGATGAATGCATAAACAAATCTGGTTCATATACACATTGAAATAATACTCAGCCATAAAAAAAGAAGGAAATTCTGTCTTTTCCAACAAAGTAGAAGCAAACCGAGGAGAATTATGCTTAATGAAATAAGCGAGACCCTAAAAGATAAACATCATATGTTTTCTCTGATTTGCAGTAGCTAACATATAGTATGCACACGTGTAAACCTATACACACACACACACACACAAACAACTGAATGTAGAAGAGCGAAATTGACATCCTATGATTTGATTATTCTTTATAGCTCTTGTATATATTCCTGTGGAATAGTCCTTCAACTTTTACTTATTAAACACAATATTTACTTGAACATTAAATATGTGGTTATAAAATAAATGGAATTAATTCTATCAAACATTAAAAGAATAAAGAAAGGAAGATGGAGGGAAGGACCAAGGGACTGAAGGAAGTATCAATGTGTCTTAGAATTGTGTCTATAAAATATATAAATTCTGTTCTCTTTATGTTAACCATAAAAAATTTTAAAAATAATAAAATCAGCATGTGTGAGGAGTTGCTTTTGTGGCACAGAAGGTTAATCAGCACCTGCAATTCAGTCATTTCTTGTTGGCACCAATTGGAGTGCCAGCTGCTTGACTTCTGATACAGGTCCCTGCTATGGGCCTGGGAAAACAATGCAGGAAATATAAAGTGCTTACACCCCTCCACCCATGTGGGAATCTCAGATTGTTGTCCAGGTTTCTGGCTTTAGCATGAGACAGGCCAAGAGTTGTGACCCTGGCCGGCACCGCGGCTCACTAGGCTAATCCTCCGCCTTGCGGTGCCGGCACACCGGGTTCTAGCCCCAGTCGGGAAGCCGGATTCTGTCCCAGTTGCCCCTCTTCCAGGCCAGCTCTCTGCTATGGCCAGGGAGTGCAGTGGAGGATGGCCCAAGTCCTTGGGCCCTGCACCCCATGGGAGACCAGGAGAAGCACCTGGCTCCTGCCATCGGATCAGCGCGGTGCGCTGGCCGCGGCGGCCATTGGAGGGTGAACCAACGGCAAAGGAAGACCTTTCTCTCTGTCTCTCTCTCTCACTGTCCACTCTGCCTGTCAAAAAAAAAAAAAAAAAGAGTTGTGACCCTTGGGGAGTGAATCAGTGTATGGAAGATTCTCTCTCTCTCTCTCCCCTCCTTCTTTCTCTGTATCTTTGCCTTTCAAATGAATAAAATCTTTAAAAAAGTGAAAAATAAATAAAAGCAGTGCACTTTGCTAGTGTACTACAAATTATAATATATTAAAACCACACAATATTAAAGATAAAAAGAAGTCTCAACGTTAGCTGTAGAAGAAAGCTGACATTACTTAAAGAAGATAGGGCCATGCACTTACAAGATCTAGAAGATTCTAAAGGCAAACACTGAAATATATAAGGTTATTTAGTAAAGTTCCTTGATGTAGTCACGTGTTTATATTCCATCAGGGAAGAAAGAAAAGAACAGAAAGTGTTGATAATTTAAAAAAGAGAAAGGTATTTTTAAAAATTCTTTTGTAATTAATGGAGAGTTTCAATTCAATATTAAGCAACAGCTTAAAGTCTTATTCTATGTGAAAAGTGAAAGTCCTTACAAATTTTACATAACAATTCAATGAAGAGTAACTGAGATATTTTAAATATGAGGTATTAGTAAATGTTTTACCATACTGGAAAACAGAGCTTTATTTTGCAACTCTACAGAAATGAGATGAAATGAAAACAATTTCTTGAGGAGAGGAGTGAATTCAGATATGTATATGCAGAGTGAAGAGAGGATCATTGATGTGTCAAAGTGTCAGAAATACACAGTGACAGAATGAGTGAGAGATACAGAGTGAGTGAAAGAAAGATCTCTTATCTACCAGTTTACTTTCAAATGTCTGCAAGAATCAGAGCGGAGGGTGGGGGGAGGCAGAAGCCAGCAGCCTGGAAATCAGTTTGGATCTCTAACAAGGGCTATATGCATTCAAGCACAAGGACATAACTTGTTGATTCCTATGGGGTGTATTAACAGCAAGATAGAAGCAGGATCAGGGCTCAAATCCAGGCATTTCAGTATGAGCTAAGGGCATGCCAAGCAATGAACCAAATTATTAATCTTGATATTCTTTCTGAACGTATATATGCATGTCAGTGGACTCTTACATATTTTTCACATGGTATTTTAAAAACACCAGTTGAATTAATAACAAAATTTAGAAAGACCAAAATGTTTTATAGATAATATAGTAAAATATTATTCTGTTCCCAAAATAAAGAACACTTGGATCAGACACAAAAATCTAAACATACATACAAATGTAGGAATTTTTATCGTGAAAATATACCATAAAGAGAATACAGTTTGTGAGAATGTGTTGTAAAAGGTTTATGTATTTATTTGAAAGACATGATTTCAGAAAGAAAGGGAGAGACACAGAGAGAGTTATTCTAACTGCTGGCTCACTCCCCAAATTGCCACAACAGCTGTGGCTGAGCCAGACTGAAGCCAGGAGCTAGGGGATTCATACTAATCTCCCTTGTGGATGGTAAGAGCCCAAACACCCTTGCAATCCTCCACTGTTGTCCTAGGCACTTCATCAGGGAGCTGGATCAGAGAGAAGAACCAGAACTAGAATTGGCTTCCATATGGGATGCTGGAGTTGCTGGCAGCAGCTTGACCTGCTGTACCACACTGGGCCCTGAGAAAATTATTAACAAATACATCTTGATACATAATTAAAGCCCAGAATACATAAACATGCTACATTGAGTAGGGAACTATCTCCCAATACTTCACTTTGCTAGGCTCTATACCCCTTGGATCCATTAGCTATTACACAACAATTTCAGTGTGGCCTGGTCTGTTCACTGGTCATAGAAATTGTCAGAAGCAATTGCTAGGCAGTTCTGAGAAGGCTTTTCCAGTATGCCTTTGGATTGTGCCATGTAATGAAGAGAAGCCTAGGATACTTAGCTGTAGGATGAAAAAGTACATGGAGGAGCACTGCCGCATCCCATGCAACGCTCAGTTAACATCATAAAGGGAGATGCCTCATTTATGATTCCTGAGGGAGTGGATGGCAAGTACATGAAAGAGCCTAAAATAGAACACAAACTGAATGAGTTCAGGCTCAGCCCAGGCTAATTCACAATCCACGAAAGGATGTTATAAATTTGTTAAATACAATCATCTGTTCAGAAGGTATTTTTTATTTTACAGCTACAACAATAATAGTTAAATAATGACTTCTTAATTAAAAACACATATACAGTCAATATATTAATATGGTGCTTCACTAGATAGGAAAATCAATGTGAAAACAATATGAATATTAAACTATATGAATTCTAAAATTGCAAAAAAGATAATGTGCAAACCAAATTGACATCTTCCAAAAAGGAATAAATCTCAAGGACACTGAGCCCCACATGCTCATCACCTGAATGTTCTCTTTGATCTCCTTCTCTATGAAACTCTTGGCCAGGACCACAACCCCACGCTGCAGCTGGTAGCGAAGGGCAATCAGGGCTGGACTTCACTTGTGCTTTTTTGCCAAGGCACAGATGACTGGATCTTCCAGGAGAACCGGGTAGCTCTGGTCCACCCTGCAAGGATAGGTAGAAAAGTTGAACTCATGATGTTGGGCATTCAGTTTGATAAGAGGCTTCCAAAACAGACTGGGGGCCCACCCTAGACCAGCATTTCTCAAAGATGGCCTCTGGCCCAGCAGGGTTAGTATTATATCTGATCTTGTGCAAATGCAGGTTATCCTGTGTCTCCTAGCCATTTGAGAATTAACGTCACAAAGCTAACTATTGTACAAACAATAGTATTTCATGAACAGTGGTGTTTTCCATAAGCATTCCGAGTTTCTTTTACCATTTTGGATCTGGACTTGATCCCAGAGCACCATAGGCAACCAGAACAACATCTTTTGATTTGCCTAAATCCAGCAGTTTGCTCTGATTGAGATGGGGATGGTATTCCACCTGTGGATAGAGAAGATTAAAAGTATCAGAGTATATGAAATGCTAATATTAAAAAAGAAAAATTTAAGAAGTAAAAGTAGCTGAATTTAGAAATGAAACATGGAAAACAAACTGAAATTATCATCATATAAGGATTTTAATCTGCTTTAAAGACTTTTTTATTTATTTTTGAAAGACAGAAGGACAAAGAGAGAACTCTTCTAACTCCAGTTCACTCCCATAAGTGAACACAATGGACTGCACTTTGCCAGGCCAAAGCCTGGAGCTCAAACTCCATCCCAGTCTCCCATGTGGATGGCAGTTTCAAGTAGTTGAGCCTTTTTTAATTTCCCAGGTACAACAGCAGGGAGCTAGACCAGAAATGGAGCAACTAGGACTTGAACTGGCACTCCAATATGGGATGCAGATATCACAAGCACACAGCTTTAGCGCAGTGATGACCCCCCAACTAAAGGTTTTTTGGGCCGGCGCCACAGCTCACTAGGCTAATCCTCCACCTGCGGCGCCAGCACCCTGGGTTCTAGTCCTGGTTTGGGCACAGGATTCTGTCCCGGTTGCTCCTCTTCCAGTCCAGCTCTCTGCTGTGGCCCGGGAGTGCAGTGGAGGATGGCCCAGGTCCTTGGACCCTGCACCCACATGGGAGACCAGGAGGAAGCACCTGGCTCCTGGCTTCGGATCAGCACAGTGCACCCACCGCAACATGCTGGCCGTAGCGGCCACTTGGGGAGTGAACCAATGGAAAAAGGAAGACCTTTCTCTCTGTCTCTGTCTCTCTCACTGTCTAAGTCTGTCAAAAAAAAAAAAAAGATTTTTTTGAAAGCAATAAATATTCTCTCTGTCTCTCCCTCTCTCTCTATAGCTCTACCTTTCATATAAGTAAATAAAATCTTTTTAAAAAGTGTATTACTGAAGCATTAATAAGCATTATCTATTGAAGAATTGGACTGAAACTAGTACACACTACAAGTAATTATAAAGAGGTAGTTCAGATGCATGTGGAAAGTGGAACCATTCAAAACAATAGATTGGGGAACTTGGCAGGCACCTGTGGGAAAACTGAGTTGGATTCTGCATCAGAGATGGGCATTTGTCACCTGAATCCATTCTCCCCTATTTCCAGAGCACACAAATTAATGTAGTAGCCCTCTAGGTGGTTGGAGGTGGCTACACTCCAAATTGTTGCCGCCAAGTGCATATAGGTAAGAGTAAGATATGTGCATTTTGGCCTGGGACTTTGCGTCATGTAGAAAGTGCTTTCTCTCCACTCATCTCTCTTCTCACTTGCTGCTGCCCAGACCTGGGGGCAGCCCAGCACTGACCTAGAGGCCAGGATACCTTAGGGGGTGGAGGGAAAACAAGATAGTACCCAAATTCCTGATCGGCTGTGTCCAATTCAGGCAACCACAGATCTGGAATTTGTACCACAGTCATATGAGATGTTCACTTTAAGTCACTGGGCATTTTTGATGCTGATCTCTAAAAACATGCCAGCCCTCACCCTGTTCCCTACAAATCCCTAACTCCTTGCTCCACCAAATCAGCTGAGTTGCAGCAAAGTTTAAATGCAAAAAGATGACGTGTGGGAGGACTTTAAAACTTTTTTATTAGAAAATTTTTTTTGCTATATATATTTAGGGTATGCAATGTGATTATTTGATGTACATATACATTGTGAAATAATCACCACAGTCAAGTTAATTAAATATCCATCACTGGGACACATATTTAGCCTAGTGCTTAACAGGTGCACATCTCCTGTGTGGCTATCTGGGTCCTACACCTGGCTCAGCACCCAATTCCCGCCTCCTACTGACACACACCCTGGGAGGCAGCAGATGATGGCTCAAGTACTTCATTGTTTGTCACTCACATGAAATATATGGAAAGAGTTTCCTGCCTGGTTTCCTGGTTGCCACAGGGCCTGCCCACGGGGAAGGCCAGGTGTTCACCTATACCTGCCTGGGTTGAGCCATGGTCCAGGAACCCTGAAGGTAGCCACTGAACTCTTATCAGGGGTGCGGAGGAGCTGCCTTCCCCTTCCTCTCTGGAGATGACGACCTGGAATGCCACTCCACGCCTCCCTGGGGCCCAGGGGAAGGGTCTCCAGATGTGCAAGCCTGGAAGCCTGCCAGTCGGGTCCCAAGGGGAGACTGCAGGCTTTGGTACGCTGGGATTGCCAGGGTCAGAGCTGCGCCCAATCTTCACAGAGTGCGCTCTCTCCCAGGCGGTTGCCACCCCAGGGCTTGCCAGGGCCCTCCGTTCCCAAAGGCAGCAGCTCACAGAAATGCGGAGAAATGGGCGAGAATTGGCAACAGACACTTGGCAGGTCCTCCAAGCCTGAGGCGCTGTTCTCTGCCAGATGTCGCCTCTTGTGGACTTACTTTGATAAAGTCTGAGATCAATGATAGCAAGGCCACACATCAACTTTAGATCCCAGGTTACTTTTGAGAAGGAAGGATGAGGATTCATTGGATAGAGGGACCATTCAATTCCACTTGCAGATAATTGATTCTTAAAATAGTTGAAACAAAGATGGCAAAAAAATTAAAGTGTGTCACTCTGGAATGGTGGGTGGGGCAACAGGCGACATCCGGCAGAGAACAGCGCCCCAAGCTTGGAGGACCTGCCAAGTGTCTGTTGCCAATTCTCGCCCATTTCTCCGCATTTCTGTGAGCTGCTGCCTTTGGGAACGGAGGGCCCTGGCAAGCCCTGGGGTGGCAACCGCCTGGGAGAGAGCGCACTCCGTGAAGATTGGGCGCAGCTCTGACCCTGGCAATCCCAGCGTACCAAAGCCTGCAGTCTCCCCTTGGGACCAGATGTCGCTCGCTTGGCTGGTCCAAGCTCGCCTTGCCAGCCCTTCATTAAACTCAAGTCCTTAAGTCACCGGGAGTGCGCAGACTGCATGCTGCGCCATGCCTGTACAGATCTTGTCGGAATCAGGACTACGGGGGAAACTCACAGATAAATGAGAAAATACTCAAGGAAGAGGAGCTATGGCTATGCGGAGGACATTCACAAAAAGGCCAAGAAGCAGGAACACACGTTGAACATCAGCCACGCTCCAAACTTTGGCTTCTCCCACACAGCGGCTGCAAGAGTGTGAGCACCAGACACTCACTCATAGCTGAATTGTAAACTGCAGGAATTTGGGAGTGCAACTTGACAGACAGTATCTAGCAGAACCTGAGTCCCATCCCCTCTATCAGCCATGCCTCTCGCAGGAATCCCAAATGCAGCAGGATGGTGCACTCAATTCCTCTCCAGGCATACTTCTTACTGGAACATACACACCTGCACCGTCACAAACACATGGAGGCCCAGTTAGTGGCAATAATCTGTAACTGTTTATTAATAGAGGAAAGGGTTACAAAATGTATTCTGTTTACAAATTACATTTTTTTTCTTTTTCTTTCTTTCTTTTTTTTTTTTTTTTTTTTGACAGGGAGAGTGGACAGTGAGAGAGAGAGACAGAGAGAAAGGTCTTCCTTTGCCGTTGGTTCACCCTCCAATGGCCGCCACGGCCGGCGCACTGTGGCCAGTGCACCGCGCTGATCCGATGGCAGGAGCCAGGTGCTTCTCCTGGTCTCCCATGGGGTGCAGGGCCCAAGGACTTGGGCCATCCTCCACTGCACTCCCTGGCCACAGCAGAGAGCTGGCCTGGAAGAGGGGCCACCGGGACAGAATCCAGCTCCCCGACCGGGACTAGAACCCGGTGTGCAGGCGCCGCAAGGCGGAGGATTAGCCTAGTGAGCCGCAGCGCCGGCCTACAAATTACATCTTAAGATAGTTCACATTAGCCACATCTGTCCTAACATGGACAGATTTAGAAATGGTAATGTTAAGTGAGTAAAGTATATGCACATGGAAATGGACACTATGAGAAACGGTGACTTGATCAGCATAGCCCTGACTGTTAATGAACAACTTAATACATTATCCCTCTTAGTATTTTTTCTTTGTCTGTTCTACTTAATACTATTGGTTTAATTCTGTAATTCATACACAGTTATTCTTAACTGTTGAAATTTAACTGAAAAGTGATCCCTGTTAAATATAAGAGTGGGAATAAGAGAGGGAAGAGATGTACAATTTGGGACATGCTCAATCAGACTTGCCCCAAACGGTAGAGTTAGAAACATACCAGGGGATTCCAATTCAATCCCATCACGGTAGCATGTACCAATGCCATCTCACTAGTCCAGGTGATCAATTTCTGTTCACAATTGATCATAATGATAGGACTAAGAGCCAAAGGGATCACATAAACAAGAATAGTGTCTGCTAATACTAGCTGATAGAATAAAAAAGGGAGAGAATGATCCAACATGGGAAGCGAGATACACAGCAGACTCATAGAATGGCAGATGTCCTAAACAGCACTCTGGCCTCAGAATCAGCCCTTAAGGCATGCGGATCTGGCTGAAAAGCCCATGAGAGTATTTCAGGCATGGAAAGCCAAGACGCTCTGGAAAAAAAAAAATGACCTAAATGAAAGATCTCTGTGAGTGAGATCTCAGTGGAAAGAACAGGTCTTCAAAGAAGGAGGTAGTTTTCTCTGAAGGGAGGAGAGAACTTCCACTCTGATTATGACCTTGCCTAAATAGGATAAGAGTCAGTGAACTCAAAAGGCTTCCATAGCCTTGGAAACTCATGACTGGAGCATAGGGAGTTTACTGATGCCATAAACAGGAGTGTCAATTTGTAAAGTCAACAACAGGAGTCACTGTGCACTTACTCCTCATGTAGGATCTCTGTCCTTAATGTGCTGTACATTGTGATTTAATGCTATAATGAGTACTCAAACAGTATTTTTCACTTTGTGTTTCTATGTGGGTGCAAACTGTTGAAATCTTTACTTAATGTATACTAAGCTGATCTTCTGTATATAAAGAGAAGTGAAAATTAATCTTGATATGAATGGAAGGGGAGACAGAGCAGGAAAGGGGAGGGTTGCAGGTGGGAGGGAAGTTATGGGGGGGGAAAGCCATTGTAATCCATAAGCTGTACTTTGGAAATCTATATTCATTAAATAAAAATAAAAAAATAAACATAAAAAAATTACAAAAAGGATATGCATATGTCATATTTATGTGCAGGATTTTAAAATTTGGAACAATACCATATTGCTTGTGGACTTACTTTGATAAAGTCTGAGATCAATGATAGCAAGGCCACACATCAACTTAAGATCCCAAGTTACTTTTGGGAAGGAAGGATGGGGATTAATTGGATAGGGGGACCATTCAATTCCACTTGTAGATAATTGATTCTTAAAATAGTTGAAACAAAGATGGCAAAAAAATTAAAGTGTGTCACGCTGGAATGGTGGGGCAAGTTTGACGTAGTGTCTCCTGTGGGTTAAGATGACCATGTTCTCCATTGGTGTTTTGGGGACTGATTTCTAGCTCCAGCTCAATTTCAGTTTCTTGCTAATGCAGGGTCTGGATGAGAGTTGTGATGGCTCAAGTACTGGGTTCCCTGCCACCCACATGGGCTATTGGTATGGGTTCACATCTTCCAGCTTTGGCCAGAGATCCCCAGCCCCAGCTGTTGTGCACCTCTGGGGAGTGAAGCAGCAGATAGGAGCTCTCTCTGTCTCTGTCTCTCTGTCTCTGAAATCGATGTGTTTTCTTTAAAATTTTTATTTATTTATTTATTTGAAAGTCAGAGTTACACAAAGAGAGGAGAAGCAGAGAGAGAAAGAGAGAGAGAGGTCTTCCATCTGCTGGTTCACTCCCCAATTGGCTGTAACCAGAGCTTTGCTGATCCAAAGCCAGGAGCCAGGAACTTCTTCCGGGTCTCCCAAGTGGGTGCAGGGGCCCAAGGACTTGGGCCATCCTCCACTGCTTTCCCAGGCCATAGCAGAGAGCTGATTGGAAGTGGAGCAGCTGGTTCTTTTGTGCCCATACGGAATGCCAGCACTTCAGACGCCACAGCACCAGCCCCAATATAAGTTTTTTAATTTCAAAAATGATTGGGCAGGCATTGTGGTGCAGCAGATTAAGCTGCTGCCTACAATGCCCGATCACACTGCTGCTCCATTTCCAATCCAGCTCCCTGCTAATGGCCCTGTGAAGGCAGCAAAGATGGCCAAGTTCTTGGGTTACTACACCCATGTGCCTGTGAGACCCAGAGGCAGTTCCTGTCTCCTGGCCATGTCTGGGCCTGGCCCAGCCCAAATTGTCGCAGTGATTTGGGGAGTGAATGAACAAATGGAAGATCTCTTTCTCTCTGTCTCTTCATCTCTGTCACTGCTTTTCAAATAAAAAAAAATTTAAACAATAAATTTAGAAAATTATTCATTAAACGTAATATTTTTCTCTATTTTGTACATGAGGAATCTTTTATAAGTTCAAGAGAGTTAACATGGGCCGGTACCTTGGATCACTTGGTTAAATCCTCCACCTGCGGGGCCAGCACCCCGGGTTCTAGTCCCAGTTGGGGCACTGGGTACTAGTCCCAGTTGCTCCTCTTCCAGTCCAGCTCTCTGCTGTGGCCAGGGAGGGCAGCAATGGATGGCCCAAGTGCTTGGGTCCCTGCACCCGCATGGGAGACCAGGAGGAAGTACCCGGCTCCTGGGGCTCCTGGCTTTGGATCGGCACAGCACTGGCTGTAGCAACCATTAGGAGAGTGAACCAACGGAAAGAAGACCTTTCTCTCTGTGTCTCTCTCACTGTCTATAACTCTGTCTCTCTCACTGTCTAACTCTGCCTGGAAAAAAAAAAAAGAGAGAGTTAACATGGGCAAAATGAAATAGGTTACAATGCATACATAGAATTTAAAAACCTCTTAAAACCCTCCACATCAAAGAACTTAGTGATATGGGGGAAAGGGTACAATATACATTATTTAAGGATGTATTTATTCATTTGAAAGTCAGAGTTACACAGAGAGAAAAGGAGAGGCAGAGAGAGAGAAGTCTTCCATCCACTGGTTCACTCCTCAGTTAGCCACAGTGCCCAAGCTCTGCTGATCTGAAGCCAGGAGCCAGGAGCTTCCTCCAGGTCTTCCCACGTGTGGGCAGGGGCCAAAGGACTTGGGCCATCATCCACTGCTTTCCCAGACCATAGCAGAGAGCTGGATCAGAAGTGGAGCAGCGGGGACTCAAACTGCAGACCGCGGCTTTACCAGCTACTCCACAGTGCGGGCTCTACATTAAACATTTGATGTGAAAGGGTAGATTAGAAACCAACTGTGGGGCTGGCACTGTGGCACAGTGGGTAAATTGCCATCTGCAGTGCTGACATCCCATATGGGCACCGGTTCAAGTCCCAGCTGCTCCATATCTGATCCAGCTCTCTGCTATGGCCTGGGAAAGCAGTGGAAGATGGCCCAAGTGCTTGGACCCCTGTACCTGCATGGGAGACCTGGAAGAAGGTCCTGGCTACTGGCTTCAGATCAGCCCAGCTCCAGCTGTTGCGGCCATTTGGGGAATGAAACAGGGGATAGAAGATCTCTCCCTCCCCCTCTCTCTCTCCCTCCCTCTCTCTCTGCCTCTTCCTCTCTGTAATTCCGCCTTTCAAACAGATAAATAAATCTTAAAAAAAAAGACACAATTGTATGGGTGAGATAAGTTTTATGTAATCTCTTCTTTCTATCATGTGTCTATAACCATGAAGATAAATTTCAGATTGTTAACTCTGGCTATATTCAAGAAGTGTTTCCTAAGTTAACTTGTATTTTTTTTTCTTCTCTGTACCAATTTTACAATGATTGTATAGTTATTTTATCAGAAAAACAACCTAATAAATATTTTTGTGCAAATAACTTTTTTTTTTTTTTTTACAGACAGAATGGACAGTGAGAGAGAGAGAGAGAGAGAGAAAGAGAGAAAGGTCTTCCTTTGCCATTGGTTCACACTCCAATGGCCACCGCAGCCAGTGCGCTGTGGCTGGCGCACCGCGCTGATCCATGGCAGGAGCCAGGTACTTATCCTGGTCTCCCATGGGGTGCAGGGCCCAAGGACTTGGGCCATCCTCCACTGCACTCCCGGGCCACAGCAGAGAGCTGGCCAGGAAGAGGGGCAACCGGGACAGAATCCGGCGCCCTGACCGGGACTAGAACCCGGTGTGCCAGCACTGCTAGGAGGGGGATTAGCCTATTGATCTGCAGCGCTGTCAAATTATTTATTTGAAACTTGTCAAAATGAACTGATCAATTAACATCAGTGTTCAATTTCAGAACAAATATGCAGAAATTGCATGCTACTTTATTTGAAGTGCCTATGTTGCCACCTTCTGGACAAATGGAAAAATGCTTTATGATGTAGAGTGACAATATACAGATGTAAAGACAGGAATTAATTACATAGAGGGACTCTTCAATTCTATCTATAAATTATAGTTGCTAAAAATATTTAAAGCAAAGATGGCAAAAAAGTGAACATGTGGATTAAATGTGGATAGTGGGGTGGATGTTTAGCCTACAGAGAAAGGCACGGGTTAAGATGTCTGTCTCTCATCTTAAAGTACATGGGTTTGGGGGCGGGCGCTGTGGCATAGTGGGTTCAAGGCCTGGCTGCTCCACTTCTTTTTTTATAAGGTTTATTTTATTATTTACATGAAAGTCAGAGTTACACAGAGAGAGAAGGCAAGGCAGAGAGAGAGAGAGAGAGAGAGAGGTCTTCCATCTGCTGGTTCACTCCCCAGTTGGCTGCAATGGCCAGAGCTGTGCTGATTCAATGCCAGTAGCCAGGAGCTTCTTCCAGGTCTCCCACACAGTGCAGGGGCCCAAGGACTTGGGCCATCTTCTACTGCTTTCCCAGGCTATAGAAGAGAGCTTGATCGGACGTGGAGCAGCTGGGACTCAAACCAGTGCCCATATGGGATGTCAGCACTGCAGTCAGTGGCTTCACTGGCTACACCACAGAGCCGGTTCGTGCTCCGCTGCTGGTCCAGCTCTCTGCTATGTCCTGGGAGGGCAGTGGAAGATGGCCCAAGTCCTTGGGCCCCTGAACCCGTGTGAGAGACACGGAGGAGGCTCCTGGCTCCTGGCTCCTGGCTTTGGATTGGAGCATCTCTTGCCATTGTGGCCAGTTGGGGGGGGGCAGTAAACTAGCAGATGGAGGACTGCTCTCTCTCTCTGCCTCCCCTTCTCTCTCTGTGTGGCTCTGATTTTCAAATAAATAATTAAAATAAAATAATGTACTTGGGTTTGATACCTGCTTCCAGCTTCCTGCTGAGGACGATCCTTCAAGGGAGCAGCGATGGACTCAAGTAATTGGCTTCCTGACACTCACATGGAGGACCTGGATTGAGTTTCCAGCTCCTGGTTCTAGCCTCAACTCAGAGCAAGCTTTGCAGGCATTTAGGAAGCAAACCAGCTAATCGGAACTCTCCCTTTTTCTCTCTGACTCTCTCTGCTTCAGAAATATATTTTAAAATTTTAAAAATTTGATTACATTATTTGGGTGACTACAATATTTTTCTTCATATATTTTGTATATGGGAAATCCTCTACCATTTAAAGACAATTAACATGCCTAATTTAACTCATTCACAGGATGGAATATCATGCATTCTTCAAAGTCGCCAAGTCAAATAATTCAGTCACACAGGGGAAAAGGCTCAAGAAACACTGGATGTAAAAGGATGAATTAGCCGGTGCCGCAGCTCACCAGGCTAATCCTCCGCCTTGCGGCGCCGGCACACCGGGTTCTAGTCCCGGTCGGGGCGCCGGATTCTGTCCCGGTTGCCCCTCTTCCAGTCCAGCTCTCTGCTGTGGCCCGGGAGTGCAGTGGAGGATGGCCCAGGAGAAGTACCTGCAGCACGCTGGCCACTGTGGCCACTGGAGGGTGAACCAATGGCAAAGGAAGACCTTTCTCTCTGTCTCTCTCTCTCACTGTCCACTCTGCCTGTCAAAAAAAAAAAAAAAAAAAAAAAAAAAAAAAAAAAAGGCTGAATTAGAAAACAACTGTGCTGCTTGGGTGGTGGTGGTAACATATTTTGTCTGAAAAATGTGTAGTCTCCTCTTTCTATCACATTCCTGCCAACATGAAGGTCAATATCAGACTCAACCCTGGCTGTATCTGAGCAGTACTACAACAGGTAACTTGCATTTTTTCTCCTTTATACCAATTTTGCAATGCATGTATAGGCATTTTGCAAGAAACATAAACAATCCAATTAGTAATTCTTTTGTAAATAACATGTCGCAATAAACAAGCAATTAACATCAGCATTCAATTTCAGACCAAATACACTGTTTTTGCTGCTACTTGATGTGATGTGTTTGTGCTGCCATCTTGTGGACAAACATAAAAATGCTCTATGGTGTAGCATGGTAAAAGTCAGATGTGCATTTCAAATACTGGTAAACAAAAAAATTTTTAATGCAAACGACCAACACAATGAAAACCTGATTTATCATTTTTTGTTTTTCAATATATTTGAAGAGCAGAGAAAGAAACAGACAAAAAGATCTGCCACCTGTGAATTCATGCTTTAAATGTCTGCAACAGTCAGGACTATGTCACGCCAAAGCCAGGAGCCCAAAACTCATTCCAGGTCTCCCACGTATGTGACAGGGATCCAAGCACATGAGCCATCATCTGGTATTTCTCAGGGTGTACATAAGCAGGAAGCTGATCTGGACTGGAGCTAAGACTTGAATTAAGGCATGCTGATATAGGATGTGGGTGTCCCAAACAATGTCTTGGCCACCCAAAAAAAAGCTTATTTACTGAAAAACAAAGTAGACAAACTATTAGATTAACAAAGGAAGGACAAATAAAATTAGAAATGAAAATGAGACAATTGCAACTGATACGACAGAAAAATAAACCATCATAAGAAGCTGCTATGGGGCCGGCGCCACTGTAGCCCAATAGGCTAATTCTCTGCCTGCGGCGCTGGCACACCAGGTTCTAGCCCCTGTTGGGGCGCCGGATTCTGTCCAGGCTGCTCCTCTTCCAGTCCAGCTCTCTGCTATGGCCCGGGAGTGCAGTGGAGGATGGCCCAAGTCCTTGGGCCCTGCACCCCATGGGAGACCAGGAGAAGCACCTGGCTCCTGCCTTCGGATCAGTGTGGTGCACCAGCCGTAGCGCTACCAGCCGCAGCAGCCATTGGGGGGTGAACCAACGGCAAAGGAAGACCTTTCTCTCTGTCTTTCTCTCTCTCACTGTCCACTCTGCCTGTCAAAAAAAAAAAAAAACTACCATGAATGATTATATGCAAACAAATTTGACAACCTTAAGGAAACAGATAAATCCTCAACACTTCCCAAGATTCAGCTTCCCAAAATTAATTAAGACAGGATGTAGAAAATCTAAACACACCAATAACAAGTAATGAAGATTTAAACAATAATTGAAAGTCAGGGCCAGCGCTGTGGCGTAGCCAGAAAAGACATCCTGTGGTGCCAGCATCCCATGTGGGTGCTGGTTCAAGTCTCAGCTGCTCCATATCTGATACAGCTCTCTGCTATGGCCTGGGAAGGCAGTGGAAGATGGCCCAAGTCCTTGGGTCCCTGGACCCACGTGGGGAACCTGAAAGAAGCACCAGGCTTCCGGCTTTTGATTGGCCTAGCGCCGACCATTGCCTCCATTTGTGGAGTGAACCAGCAGATGGAAGACTATCTCTCTCTCTCTCTCTCTCTGCCTCTGTCTTTCTGTATTTATGCCTTTCAAATAAATAAACAGATACTGAAAGTCTCCCAACAAGAAAGTTTAGGATCTGATGGATTCACATATGCATTCTACAAAACATTTAAAGAAGAACTAAATCCTTGGGGCTGGTGCTGTGGCATACAGGTAAAGCCACCACCTGAAGGGCCAGCATCCCATACTGACACAGTTTGAGTCCGGACTGCTCCACCTGTGATCTAGCTCCTTACTGATGTACCTGGAAAAGCACCAGAAGATGCCCCAGGTATTTGGGCTCCTGCACTCACATGGGAGACCCAGAAGAAGCTCCTGGCTTCTGTCTGGATTGGCCCAGCTCCAGCTATTGTGGCCATTTGGAGAGCTAACCAGTGGGTGGAAGACATCTATCTCTCCCTTTCTGTAACTCTACTGTTCAAATAAATCTTCACAAGAAAAAAAAAAAAACTAAATGGGATGAGTGCCAGGGAGACCTACGTTTATAATGAAAACAGCTGGGTCATGTCAAGCTGGATCCCTACTTAGAAGATAAGTCAGGATCCATCAGATGGATCCTGACAGTGGGCTCACCATCCATGTGTAAACAGACCCCAACTGACCCCTACAGGCTGCCAGAACAGAGGACAAGTAAGGAGGGAAAGAAAGCCATGACGTGGTCATGGCCCATGACATAATGGCTGCTGTCATGGCATTCACAGCCTAGCAACTGAGAATTTAGAAGGTGGTGACTTGACAAGGAGTGTGGATGTTGGCCAGAGTGGAGAGCTAAAGAGAGGGCCTGGTGACTGAACACTGTGCCACGTACAGCTGCCTCAATCCGGAAGCCCGCGATGGAAAGCCAGGAGGGATGTCACGGAGGTACTGTGTCATCCTCAGCCATGCTGGCCCTGTGAGGTGCCAGCCTTCTCTCACATTGCTTCTGGTTCACTTGGAGACCACACAGCTGGTTAGTGGACACTCCCTCCCTCTTTCTTTTTCCTCATATGGTGGTAAAATATGCATGAGAAAACCAACCATGTTGGCCGGCGCCTTGGCTCAATAGGCTAATCCTCCACCTTGTGGCGCCGGCACACCGGGTTCTAGTCCCGGTCGGGGCACCGGATTCTGTCCCGGTTGCCCCTCTTCCAGGCCAGCTCTCTGCTATGGCCAGGGAGTGCAGTGGAGGATGGCCCAGGTGCTTGGGCCCTGCACCCCATGGGAGACCAGGAAAAGCACCTGGATCCTGGCTCCTGCCATCGGATCAGCGCGGTGCGCCGGCTGCAGCGGCGGCCATTGGAGGGTGAACCAACGGCAAAGGAAGACCTTTCTCTCTGTCTCTCTCTCTCACTGTCTACTCTGCCTGTAAAAAAAAAAAAAAAAAAAAAAAAAAAAAAAAAAAAAACCAACCATGTTAAAGCTGTTACTGTAAATTCATTTTGAAAGGAGAAGCACAGTGGGGGCAAGAGGCCTGGAGTCACGACACTGACACCAGGAGTCAGGTGAAAGCCGGCTAGAGGTGAGCAGCTTGCAGACTCTTGCAGTTGGTGTAGCAGCTTATCTAGCCAAGGCAGCCAATCTGGTCAAGGGATGGTTTATGCCATAACCAATCACTGCCTGTTGCTAGGCAGGCTCCTTTGCCAGGTGGGTTCCGAAGCCATTTCCTGAGTAACTGACACTCGCTCACCAGTGCCATATTGGCAAGGTCTGCTCATTCCACCACAGTTAATTAGGTAAGTAGCATATTGTTGGGCAGGTCTTACCAATATGCAACTTGGGAACATTTTCATAAACCCCAACTGAAACCTATCTGCATGAAATGCCACCTCCCCTGTTCTCCTGCCCCCTAGGCTCTAGCAGTCACTACATTCAGTCTTTATGAATGTGACTACCCTGGGTACTTCATGTAAGTACAATCATACAGTATTATCCTCTTGTATGTGGCTTATTTCACTTAGCATAGTGAGCTCAATGGTCATTCCTGTTACACTCTGTGTCAGAGTTTCCTTCATTTCTAATGCTGTGAATATAAATAATATTCCATAATACATATAGATAGTCCTGGACATACAATGTGTTATGCCCAGATAAGTAGATGCCTAAGAAGCTATCAGCAACCCGATCACACCAAAATGCAAAAGCAAGGTTTTATTAAAAAGGTACAAGCTGCAACAGGGACCTCATCCAACCAACCGGTGCAGTGGAGGAAGGAGGAAAGGCCCAGGTCTTTGTTCGGGGACGCTTTTAAAGGGAAAATATGTCAGCATGGGCAGGGCGGGGGGTGGGGGTCTCCGTTTGGCTTGGGTTTAAGGAGTTACCTCTTTTGGTAATCTCTACAGAGCTGCCCTTGGTCTGCTGAGCTAGCTGTCCTTGGTAAGCTTTGATATCTCTGGAATGCCTGAATGCCTGCTTTTACAAGGACTCAGGTCTGCTATGGGAAACGGAGGCTGCTTTTTATTGTTTCAAAATGGAGTCACTTTGGCTTTTCACAATGGTTTGACTTAGGATGGTGGGACTTAAAACTTAAGACTTTACAATCAGACAATATGGGTTCAGTAGAAATGGTTCTTTGAATTTTGCATTTGGATATTCTCCTGGGTTTGTATTTTGCAGTTCCATCCTCTTTTATGATACTGGGCAGTGACAGTGAGCACAGGTCCAACAGCTGCACAGTCACAAGGGACACAAGCACCACTTTGCAGTGTGTTGTGTTGCTCAGCTAGGGTGCTTGGGAGGGGAGTGTATTAAATGCATTGTTGACTCATGATGTTTTCTTTTCCTGTTTTTTTTTTTTTTTTTTTTTTTTTTTTTTTTACAATAGTTCTTATTTAAGAAGCGGGGAGACAGATCTCCTATCTGTTTGAATACTCCCCATATTCCTGCAACAGGCTGGTCTGGGCCAAGCCAAAGCTGGCAGCCAGAAACTCAATTTGGGTTTTCCACATGGGTAGCAGGGAGCGAAGTTCTTGAGCCATCATGTGCTGCCCCCCTGGGGTGTGCTCTAGCAGGAAGATGGAATCAGAAGTGAAGTCAAGATTGAACACAGGCACTCTGATATGGGATGTGGGTCCTAACTGCTGGGCCAACCACCAGCCCAACTCAAAATATTTTGAATTTATGATTGTTGGGCATAACCCCATTGAGCACCTGAAAATATGAGGGTACTTCAAAAATTTCCTGGAAAATAGACTTAAAGGTTTGCTTTGGTATAAAAGAAATCTAAATTTTATGTATGAAGGGTCTTCGAAGAGTTCATAGAAAATGTGTATCATGACAAAACTGTACAGCAATTTCACATTTTTTGCAACAAAATAAAGTGTTATCTTTAATTAATAAAAATGATGTATTCATTTGAGAGACAGAGAGAAGGATGGACACAGAAAAAGAGTGCTCCTGTCCCCTAGTTCATGCCTCAAGTGCCCTCGACAGCCAGGGCTGGGCTGGGCTGAAGCCAGAAACTGGGAAGTCAAGCAAGGTCTCGCATGTATCTAGCTGGGATCCAAGTCTTTGAGCCAAAACCTCTGCCTTCCAGGGTCTGAATGAAGAGTAATTTAGAGTAAGGAGCTGGAGACAGGTATTGAATCCAGGTACTCCAGTATAGGAAACAAGCCTACAAACTGGCATTTTAAGCACTATGCTAAATGTGCACCCCTAAGCTTATCTTTTAAATCTGTTTTCCATAAACTTGAAGTTCCTTCATACTTAGTAGGTATTAAATTATGTACTTCAAAAATTTCATAGAAAATGGAATTAAAGTAGGAGTTTAATTAGGTGCTAAAATGAGTTTGAACCCCATACATTTTTTTCCTTGATACACATTTTCCATGTGTCAAGAAATTCATTTTAAAAGTTTTTCAATATTTATGTTACTTATTAGAAAGGCAGAGTTACAGGGGTCGGGGAAGGATCTTCCATCTGCTAGTTCACTCCCCAAATGGCCACATCACTGGAGCTGAGCTGAGCTGAAGTCAGGAGCCAGGAGCTTCTTTCAGGTCTCCCACATATGTGCAGGGGCCTGAAGCTGCTTTCCTAGGAACATTAGCCGGGAGCTGGATTGGAGTGGAGCAACCATACAGGATGCTGGTGCTGCAGGCAGTGGGTTAACCTGCTACGTCAAATGGCCATTCTTTTTGTTTTGTTTTGTTCTGTTTTGTTTTTTGCAGCAAAAACTTTTGGACAAAAAGAAACTCATACTTTTAATTCCATTTTCACATAAACTTTCTAAAGTACCCTCTTATTTAGATTCCAGCATTAGTTAATCCTCCACAGTCTGACAACTTTTTAATGAAGTCTTTTTGTTATTTCTTATTTTAAAAGACCATGCTTATGACAGAATATCAAAAACTACTGAGCAGCCAGGCATCATTAAAAACATCATCACATGAATGTCAGAAATAAACACAGTATTGAGTGAAAGAAGCCAGTCACAAGGGATTGACTATTTTAAGGAGCCTGTTTTGAAAACTGAACAAACTTGAATTCCATTGTCTGAGGAAGGGTGTTTGGGGATGCATATTGAAGTGACAAAACTGTAAAGGCCACGAAGTGGTGATAGCTGTTGCAAACTCAGTGGTAGTGACATGGGTGTGTACCCTGTGATAATTCATTGAGCTGTACACTTAGATCTACATATTTTTCTATATATGTGTGATTCTTCACAATATAAATAGCTTTTAAAAAGTCATAATCCCATGGCCGGTGCTGCAGCTCACTAGGCTAATCCTCTGCCTGCAGCGCTGGCACCCCGGGTTCTAGTCCTGGTTGGGATGCCAGATTCTGTCCCGGTTGCTCCTCTTCCAGTCCAGCTCTCTGCTGTGGCCCGGGAAGACAGTGGAGGATGGCCCAAGTGTTTGGGCCCTGCACCGCATGGGAGACCAGGAGGAAGTGCCTGGCTCCTGGATTCAGATAGGTGCAGTGCCGGCTGTAGCGAGCCAGCCATAGTGGCCATTTGGAGGGTGAACCAATGGAAGGAGGACCTTTCTCTCTGTCTCTCTCTCACACTGTCTAACTCTGCCTGACCAAAAAAACGTCATAATCCCTCAGACGCAGTTAAAAATTTCTCTTGGGACAAGCATTTGGAGCAGCAGTCAAGCCGCCACTTGGGATGCCTGCATTCCATAGCAGAGTGCCTGGGTTCAGGTCCTGGATCCACTCTTGACTCTAAGTTCCTGCTAATGTGAACCCTAGGAGGA
The DNA here is from genome assembly GCF_051225735.1 of Oryctolagus cuniculus. Lineage (NCBI taxonomy): Eukaryota > Metazoa > Chordata > Mammalia > Lagomorpha > Leporidae > Oryctolagus > Oryctolagus cuniculus. The sequence goes on along the minus strand of NC_142879.1, from coordinate 78,641,457 downwards.
AACTGTGATAACTCAAATACTTGGGGTCCTGCATCTCCAGACAAAATGCACAGTTCCCTGCTTCAGCCTAGCACAGTTCTGGCTGTTGCACGCATTTGGGTAGATAGCTAGTAGAGAAAGAGATCACTCTGCCTTTTAAATAAAATTTTTTTTCTTTTAATAATTAGCAGATAGCCTTCCAGTTCAATTCTTATCCATGATTATATCCACACACTATTTTATAACAAGTTGTTTGTACTTGATGTATTGTGAACATTCTTCCTTTTGGTCACATGAGATGGTAACTAGAATGGCTCCAATATGAAAGACTACAAATACCAAAAGTTGGAGATGATGTGGAGAAAATGGAACCTATCCTATCCTATCTGTAAAATAGTTTGATGACTTGTGGAAATGGGTTAGCAGTTGCTAAAAATCAAATATACATTTAGTATACATCCCAGCAATTCTATTCCTAGGCATTTATGCAAGAGAAATGTGAAAATATGTCAATGCAGACTCATACACATATGTATATATATATGTGTGTGTGTGTGTGTTTGTGTGTGTGTGCATAATTGTGAATTTTCATAGTAGCATTATTCATAACAGACAAAACATGAAAGCAGTCCAGATGTCCATAAACTAAAAATGACTTGGCAAATGGTGTTATTCCCATACTATAGAATCCCCCTTTTTAACCCATTTGTGGCTTCTGGAGTCCTGTACATAATTACTAGTGTCTGTGTCTTAACCACAGCATTCTGGAATTAATACTCCATTGTGAGTGTACAAGGCACTGCATTCCCATCATCTTTCCATCTGCCATTCAAGCCGGATACCCAGGAAGCAGGGAGTGCCATTCTAGTGGCAGCTCTCTCTGCCTTCCTCATGTTTTTGAGTGGCTTGCTTTTCTGCCTTTACAAGTTTCCTCCTGGACAAGAAAGTGTATCCTGTTTGAGTACTATTTATAGCATTAAGTCACAATGTACAGCACATTAAGGACAGAGATCCTACATGAGGAGTAAGTACACAGTGACTCCTGTTGTTGACTTAACAATTTGACACTCTTGTTTATGGCGTCAGTAATCACCCTAGGCTCTTGTCATGAGTTGCCAAGGCTATGGAAGCCTTTTGAGTTCACTGAATCTGATCATATTTAGACAAGGTCATAGTCAGAGTGGAAGTTCTCTCCTCCCTTCAGAGAAAGGTACCTCCTTCTTTGATGACCTGTTCTTTCCATTGGGATCTCACTTGCGGATCTTTCATTTAGGTTTTTTTTTTTTTTTTTTTTTTTTTTTTTTTTTTTTTTTTTTTTCCAGAGTGTCTTGGCTTTCCATGCCTGAAATACTCTCATGGGCTTTTCAGCCGGATCCGCATGCCTTAAGGGCTGATTCTGAGGCCAGAGTGCTGTTTAGGACATCTGCCATTCTATGGGTCTGCTGTGTATCTCACTTCCCATGTTGGATCGTTCTCTCCCTTTTTTATTCTATCAGTCAGTATTTGTAGACACTATTCTTGTTTATGTGATCCCTTTGGCTCTTAGTCCTATCATTATGATCAATTGTGAACAGAAATTGATCACTTGGACTAGTGAGATGGCATTGGTACATGATTGAATTGGAATCCCCTGGTATGTTTCTAACTCTACCATTTGAGGTAAGTCAGCTTGAGCATGTCCCGAATTGCACATCTCTTCCCTCTCTTATTCCCACTCTTACATTTAGCTGGTATCACTTTTCAGTTAAGTTTCAACACTTAAGAATAACTGTGTCTTGATTACAGTATTCAACCAAAAGTATTAAATAGAACAAACAAAAAAAAATACTAAGAGGGATAAGGTATTAAGTTGTTCATCAACAGTCATGGCAAGGGCTGATCAAGTCACCGTTTCTCACAGTGTTCATTTCACTTCAACAGGTTTCCTTTTTGGTGCTCGGTTAGTTGTCACCAATCAGGGAGAGCATACGATATTTGTCCCTTTGGGACTGGCTTATTTCACCCAACATAATGTTTTCCAAATTCCTAACAGGGATCACTTTCCAGTTAAAATTTAAACACCTAAGAATAATAGTGTGTTAATTACAGAGTTCAACCAATAGTACTAGAACAAAAAATATGAAAATCGATAGAGTATTACATTGTACATCAACAGTCAGGACAAGAGCTGATCAAGTCACTGTTTCTCATAGTGTCCATTTCACTTCAACAGGTTTCCCCTTTGGTGCTCAGTGAGTTTCCCCTTTGGTGCTCAGTTAGTTGTCGCCGATCAGGGAGAACATATGATATTTGTCCCCTTTGGGACTGGCTTAGTTCACTCAGCATGATGTTTTCCAAATTCCTCCATCTTGTTGCAAATGACCGGGTTTCATTTTTTTTGACTGCTATATAGTATTCTATAGGGTACATATCCCTTGATTTCTGTATCCAGTCTACTGTTGATAGGCATTTGGGTTGGTTCCAGGTCTTAGCTATTGTGAATTGAGCTGCAATAAACATTAAGGTGCAGACAGCTTGTTTGTTTGCCAATTTCATTTCCTGTTTTCATTCCCCCAGTATCTCAGTTTTCTTTGCTGAGTTTCTCATTCATGTCATTACTGATTTCTTAATTTCATTCAACATCTTGTGTAACCTTAAATTTATTCTTTTGAATTCTTTTTCAGGCTGTTTACCAACCTCATAAATCTCCTTTATTCACAATATAATATTCATGTGCTATTGTGCTTCTTTTGAGAAATCATATTGCTTTTCTTTGTTAATATTACTTGTATTTCTACATTGTATTTTGTGTTCCTGGGGAATCACTAGATTCTGTCACTTCCAGAGAATAACTTTTCTTGATTGAAGACTTTATTACTAGAGAGATGCCTCTGTGTGTTGATTTGGTGGAGTGGTTTATCTTTAGTTCCAGTTAGATTTTCTAGTACAGTTTTCCCATGCCTTTATTCACTAAACAGATGGTAGGTATAATAGGGACCTGGGCTCTTCATGTGGCTCAGTGTTGTTACTGAGATTCCTAGCATGCAGGGCTCTATCTCTTCAGAGAAGGACTACTGTATGAACTTCTCAGGTACTGGGAGAAGGCCTTGCTGGTGTTGTGGGTGTGCATGGTTCATAGATTCCCAACCAGTATAAAATTTGTCTTTTAACAAATAATTACAAATTTTGTCCAATTTTGTAAAGCTAGTAATTTTTATTTTGCTCTGTTTATATTTTATCTAAAAGAAATGACCTGTTTTTATGGATTGACAATGAAATTAATAACCCCTTACAGCTAATTTAGCATGTGAAAATATCTATCCCTTGAGTACACACTTTTAAAGATTTATTTATTTATCTGAAAGGCAGAGTTGCAGAAAAGGTGGCAGAGACAGAAAGCAAAATGGATATTCATTCCCCAAATGCCTGCAACACAGAACTGGTCCAAGTCGAAGCCAGGAAGATCATCTTGATCTCCCACACAGCTCAGCATTCTGTGGCTTTATTCAGCACATTAGCATGGAAATGGTTCAGAAGTGGAGCAGCCAGGACTCATACCAGTGCCTATATGGGATGCTGGCAGGGTAGGTGCAAGCCTTACCTGCTCCATCACACAGCCACTTGAATAAACATTTTTATTGCTAACAGTTATTTTGTGTGGGTGTATATGTTGGGGGTAGAACACAGAATGGCTCTGTGGAAAAGAATTAACGTAATATTCTACTGCCCATTCAACTAACTGCCCGTCTTTGATCTTGCCCTTGATTAGCATGAGGGAACCCACATTGTTCCCCATTCTCTAACTTATTCAGTTGGTGGCTTTTAGTTACACTGACTGTGCAGACAGTGGAGTGTATGTATCCTTGCTCTTGTTGAGAGGCAGGAGTATGTGTGTGGGCTAAAACAGGGGATCTATGCAACTCAACCTCAGTGAAGAATTTTAGGGATTATGACTCTAAAAAGCATCTTTCATTGCAGATAAGTTTTCAGGTTGTCCAAATCATTCCTCACAGAATTGAATGAGCTATGTTTATTTCACTGGAAGAGGATACATGGAAACTTGCATCATTTTTTTCCATATTTTATTTCATTTCATTTCTCCTGCTGTAACTTTTGTTTGTGAATTCACTATATAAATAATAACTATGATATTAGCTTTTTGCTGCAGCCTTTGCATCCTTTCATCAAATCAATAAAGCTGGCATAGTTTGTGAGAAACATTGATGCCAGTGATCAATAAGGTAGCCTGGTACGGGGAGGTTCCTGACCTGCCTATATCTTGCTAATAATTAGGGGAAACCCTGACAAATTGACATATGTACATTTCCCAAAATGCTGTCTTATATTAAGACATGGGAAAAAATAATTTCTGTGAAAGTCACTGATGATGCGTGAACTAATTCTAATTGCATGGATCTCCCAACAATACTTTTGGCTATTTCTCTAGGTTTCTGAGAGTGAGGCTGGGGAGGCTTCCAAAATAGCTATAGATGTTGGTTTCCGCCATACCGATGCTTCTTATGTGTATCAAAATGAAGGGGAAGTAGGTCTTGCCATCCAAACAAGATTGCAGATGGCACTATGAAGAGAGAATATGTATTCTACATTTAAAAGGTATTGTAAATTTGATGTTTAAGCTTGTTAATTAATGAAGTGTGATTTTTGGTAATGATACTTATATGATTTGGTAATTAGTTGTTGAGAGATTATTATTTCTTTTTTTTTCACCTTTTTTTTTTAACTTTTATTTAATGCATATAAATTTCCAAAGTACGACTTATGGATTACAATGGCTTCCCCCTCATACCGTCCCTCCCACCCACAACCCTCCCCTTTCCCACTCCCTCTCCCCTTCCATTCACATCATGATTCATTTTCGATTATCTTAATATACAGAAGATCAGCTTAGTATACATTAAGTAAGGATTTCAACAGTTTGCTCCCACACAGAAACATAAAGTGAAAAATAATAGATGATTTTTTTTAAATGATGATGAAATCAGAGCAGACCTATTGTCATGTTTAATCCCAGTGAGAGTCAAGTTGGGAATTGATAATTTCTTTTTTTTTTTTTTTTTTTTTTTTTTTTACAGAGGATCAGTTTAGTATGCATTAAGTAAGGATTTCAACAGTTTGCACCCACATAGAAACACAAAGTGAAATATATTGTTTGAGTACTCGTTATAGCATTAAATCTCAATGTACAGCACATTAAGGATAGAGATCCTACATGAGGAGTAAGTGCACAGTGACTCCTGTTGTTGACTTTACCAATTGACACTCCTGTTTATGGCATCAGTAATCTCCCTATGCTCCAGTCATGAGTTTCCAAGGCTATGGAAGCCCTCTGAGTTCTCCGACTCTTATCTTGTTTAGACAAGGTCATAGTCAAAGTGGAGGTTCTCTCCTCCCTTCAGAGAAAGGTACCTCCTTCTTTGATGACCTGTTCTTTCCACTGAGATCTCACTCACAGAGATCTTTTGCCAGAGTGTCTTGGCTTTCCATGCCTGAAATACTCTCATGAGCTTTTCAGCCAGCTCTGAATGCCTTTAGGGCTGATTCTGAGGCCAGAGTGCTATTTAGGACATCTGCCATTCTATGAGTCTGCTGAGTATCTCACTTCCCATGTTGGATCACTCTCCCCTTTATTTACTCCATCAGTTAGCGTTAGCAGGTACTAGACTTGTCTATGTGCTCCCTTTGACTCCCAGTCCCTTCACCATGACCAACTGTGAACTGAAACTGATCACCTGGAACAGTGAGATGGCATTGGTACATGCCACCTCGATGGGATTGAATTGGAATCCCCTGGTATGCTTCCAACTCCACCACTTGGGGCAAGTCAGCCTGAGCATGTCCCAAATAACACATTTTAATTGCTTTTTAGATTTACTTTTTCATTTAAGTTTTAACAATTTAACATTTTGTAATATTCACTTCATATGTAGATATATGCAAGCACATATACACTGCTTTTTCTAGAAAACAGGGGTAAAAATATCATAAAATGTAGAATTCATGACAATGTCATAGAGCAAAGAGATAAGGGTATATTGTCATGTAGATGGTATGATTCTGTGAAGTGAATCTATATGCCATAAAATATGATATCCACCAAGTTTCATATTCTCTCTATATATATTAAGCAGCCTATATAATAGAAAGCTTCTGACAAATGTCTTTCTGTCTTTGGCTTATTTCGCCCTATACAATGATCTTCAATTTCATGAATTTTGTTCCAAATGTCAGGATTTAAAGCATTTTCAAGGCTAAGTAATTTTTCATCATTGATATGCACCACATTTTGTTCATCGAGTTGAGTTAATGGATATCTATGATGACTCTGACTTTTGCTCTTTTGAATTGTGCTGCTATAAACATGTGAATGTAGATATCATTTTCATATATTGTTTTCAAATCCCTTGGATATATTCCTAGAAATATGATAGCCAGCTCTTTTCATGGTTCTATTTGTAGTTTTTTCAGAAATGTCCATACTATTTACCATAGTAGTGTTTTGATTCCATTCCCTCTGTGTATTAGGGCACCCCTTTCTACAAAATTTTGCCATTGTTTGTTATTATTACTATTATTGTTAATCTGATAATAGCTATTCTAGCCATAACAAGACAATACCTCATGGTGGTTTTTGTTTTTGTTTCCTCGATGGATAATAAAACTGAATTTTTTCATGTGTCTGTTAGCCATTGTTCTTTCTTCTTTGCAAAATATCTATTCATATTCTTTACATATGTCTTAACAGCACTCTTGTCTGTTGTTAAGTTTATTAATCTCTGTTATGATTTAGATATTAATTTTTGTCAGAGGGATAGTTTGAAAATATTTTCTCCCATTCTGTTGGTTTTCTCTTCACTTTAACTGCTTCTTGATGTATAGAAATTTCTTAACTTGATAAAATTCCATTTATCTGTTTTTGCTTTTATTACCTCTCCTGTGCACTTTGGGTATTTCACAAATAGTCATTGGCTAAGCCAATTGCATATTTTCCTCTGTTTTTCTCTAGTAGTTTAATAATTTCAGGTCTTACTTTTAAAGCCTTAACCTATTTTTGAGGTTGTCTATATTCCATAAGTAATGTAAGCATCTTGCTTCAAACTTTTGTATTTACAAATCTAATTTTCTCAATACCATTTGTTGAATAGTCTGTCCTTTCTTCACAGAATGCTTTTGAATCAAGTTTGTTAAACACCAGCTGATGACAGATTGTGGATTTGTTTCTGATGATTTCATTCTGTTCCACTCGTCTACATGTGCTTTTGGGGGAGGGGCAGTACCACGAAATTTTGATTATCATAACCTTGTAGTATATCTTAAAATCTGGTATTGTGATACCTCTGGCTTTGTTATTGTTTTAGGTTGCTTTGAACATACAAGGTCTTTTTTATTTTCATAGTAATTTTCTAATTTTTTTTTTCAGTTTATTTGATGAGACTGAGAAAAAGAGGCTTTCCATCCGCTATTCACTCCTTAAAGTTCTCCATGATCCTGGCAAGGCTAGGCCAGACCAGAATCCATTAATTGCATTCAGGTCTCCCATGTGGCTGGCAGGGGCCCATGTTCTTTAGTTTTCCCATGTATGTTAGCAGGGAGCTAAATCAGAAGCAAAGCAGTTGGAATGTGAATGGGCACTTTGATTTGGGATGCCAGCATTGCACAAGGGTTTACATGCTATACCACAATGCCTTCTTATTTTATGAATTTTAGAGTTGTTTCTAGTTCTGTGAAGAATGATCTTAAATTTTAATAGGGGTTGCACTGAACCTTTCAACTGCATGGATATAGTAGATTCTTTGATAAGCTTCTTCCAATCTATTATTCTGGAAGTTTTATCCCTTTTTTGATGTGCATTTATTTTTTTCTTTTTTAATGCTTTTTTTTTATTGTAGAGATCTTCTATATCCTTGGTTAATTTTTTCCAAACTACTTAAAATTTCTTGCAGTTATGGTAAAAAGATATATTCTTATAAGTTCTGTCTCAGCCGGATTCTTATTGGTGAATATATGAATGCTATTGGTTTTTCTGTGTTGATTTTGTATCCTGCAACATTGCTGAATCCTCTTATATATTAGGATCATGTCTTGGTAGAGTCTTTTTGTTCCACTAAATAAAGAAACATGTGATCTGCAAAAGCAGATGATTGACTTACTTCTTTCCAGTTTGTATCCCCTGGATTTCTTTTTCATGCATGACAGATTTGGATAAATTCTATAGAACTATATAGAACAAAATAAATGAGAGTGGATATTCCTGTCTTGTTGCAGATATTAGTAGAAATGATTTTAGCTTTCCTCCATTCAGTATGATATTGGCTGTGGACTTTCCACCCATTGCCATTGTTGTGATCAGGGAGGTTCCCTCTATCTACACATTTAAAAAGAATATTTAGGATATTCTATTTTACCAGAAAATTTATCTGTATCTTTAGAGATAATCATGATTTTTCCCCTTTCTTTTGTTGATGCACTGTGTCCCAATTATATGTATATGTTGAATATATATCCTGAATTCCCAGGATAAACTCCACTTGGTCTGGGGGATGATCTTTTTGATGTGCTGTTTGATTGGAATTGCCATTATTTTGTTGTGGATATTTGCATCTATGTTCATCAGAGATATTAATCCATTTCTCTATATTTTTTGTATCTTGGTCTGCTTTTGGAATTAAGGTAATACTGGCTTCATACAATGAGTTTGGAATGACTCCTTTCCTTTTATATGTGTGGAGGAATTTAAGAACTGGTGCTAGATCTTGCTTGAAAGTTTGATAAATTCAGTAGTGAAGGCATCTGGTCTTGGGCTTTTCTTTGTCAGAAGGCTTTCTGTTACTGATTCCATCTCAGTCTTGGTATTGGTCAGTTTATTTTTTCATGTGTGTATTTGTATCTGAACTTTGGCAAATTGTATGTCCAAAAGACTATCCATTGTGGGTAGATTTTCCGATTTGTTGCATAAAGTTGTTCATACTTGTTCCTAATAACTCTTTTCCTTTCTGTAGTATCAGTTTTAATATCTCTTTTTTCACCTCTGATTTTTTTATTTTGAAACTTTTCAACTGTTTTTAAAAAGATCTTATTTATTTACTTGAAAGGCAAAGTTACAGAGATAAAGGGAAACACAGAGAGAGATTCCTTTCATCTGTTAGGTCACTCCCCAGATGGCTGCAACAGCAGGGGCTAGGCCAGGCTAAAGCGACGAGCCAGGAGCTTGTTCCAGATCTCCCACATCAGTATGGGGGCCCCAGGCCTTGTGCCATCCTCTACTGCTTTCCACAGACATTTACAAGATGCTGGCTCAGAATTGGAGCATGAATGGCATGCTGTTACTGCAAGCAGCAGCTTAATCTACTGCACTACAGCACTGGACTGAGACTGTTCTCTTTTTTGGTTATTCTGGCTAGTGGTTTATCAATCTTGTTTATTTTTCCAGAAAACCAGTTCTCTATTTCATTGATAATTTCTAGCACTATGTTGTTTTGTTTTGTTTTGTTTTGTTTTGTTTTGTTTATGACAGGCAGAGTGAGACAGTGAGAGAGAGAGAGAGAGAGAGAGAGAGAGAAAGGTCTTCCTTTTCCATTGGTTCACCCCCAAGTGGCCACTACGGCAGGTGTGTTGCGGCTGGAGCGCTGCGCCGATCCAAAGCCAGGAGCCAAGTGCTTCTCCTGGTTTCCCATGCGGGTGTAGGGCCCAAGTACCTGGGCCATCCTCCACTGCCTTGCTGGGCCACAGTAGAGAGCTGGACTGGAAGAGGAGCAACCGGGACAGAATCCGGTGCCCCGTCCAGGACTAGAACCTAGAGTGCCGGCACCACAGGCAGAGAATTAGCCTAGTGAGCCGCGGCGCCAGCCTTCTATCACTATCTAATTTCTATTTTGTTTATCTCTTCTCTAATTTTTATCATTTCTTTCCTGCTTCTGAACTTGGTTTTGTTTTGTTCTTATTTTCCTAAACCCTTGAGTTGAATTGTTTTCTTTTTTCTTTTTTTTAATTAGATGCAGTTTCATTTCTTTTTCATCTAGGTATTTATTGCTGTAACAAACTTTCCTCCTAACACTTTTTAGCTGTATGCTATGAGTATATGCTGAATATTGATATGCTGCATTTTCACTTTCATTAGTATCCAGCAACTCTTTTTACCCTTTATTTATTTACTTGAAAGGCAGTTACAGAGAGAGAGAGACAGACAGAAATCTTCTATTTACTGGTTCACTCCCTAGAAGTCCTCAGTGGCTGCAGCTGGGCCATTTGGGACTGGGCAGGCCAAAGCTAAGAACCAGGAGCTTCTTTTGGGTCTCCTATGTGGGTGTAGGAATCCAAAGACCCAGGTTATCCTTTGCTACCTTCCCAAGTGCATCAGTAGGGAGCTGGATCATAAGAGGAGCATCAAGGACTTAAACTGGAGCCCATAAAGGGTGCCGGCACTGCAAGTGGAGGCTTAACCTACTATGCCATAGTGTAGGCCTCTATCCAGGAACATTTTAATGTTAATTTTGAGATTTTTTTTATGGCTCTGTTTTCTTCAGGAGCATGTTATGTTGATCAGCCTCCATGTATTTGCATAATTTTTAGATTTTTTTTTTGTGGTTAATTTCCAACTTTATTCCTCATGGTCTTTAAAGATACATGATAGACATCTAGGATGAATTTCAACCTAGCTGTCCATCAACTGATGATTGGTTAAAGAAAAAAATGGGATATATACATGAGGAAATATTAGTCAGCTATAATAAAGAATGATATCCTGACATTTGTGACAAAATTGATGGAACTCCAGATAATTATGCTAAGCAGAATAAGCATGACAAAATGGCAAATATCAGATGTATCTTATTTGTGGAATTTAGTATGGAGTATAACATTTATGGGGCTATCATTTTATTTTACATATTTATTCATTGAATCATATAATGTAAAGACAATTTATCCTTCTTTCCTCATGTTTTACCTATCAATAAAACATTAAATTAAAATATGAATATTAAAAAATAAGTTATTGATGCATGATTTCATTTTTTTTAATTTATTGAGGCTTGTTTTGTGACCTAATATTTGGTCTAGTCTAGAGAATGTTCTGTGTCGTGGTGAAAATCCTATGTATTCTCTAGACATGGGATGGGATGTTCTGTAGATATCTTTTAGCTCAATTTGGTCTATAGTGCAGATGATTTCTCTTATTTTGTTTTACTCTTTTGTTTAGTTGATCTTTCCATTGATGAAAGTTGCATGTTAATATCCCCCCAGTAATATTGTATTGAATCTTAAGTCTTCCTTTAGGTTCATTAACATTTTTTATAAAACTGGATTCCGTAGCATTAGTTGCATATACATCTTCAATAGCCATGTCTTGAGGTTGAACAGATCCCTTGATCAATCTATATTAGCTTTCTTTGACCCTTTTAACAGTTTTCTTCTTATAGCCTATTTTGTCTGACATAAATATAGCTACTTCTGCTCTATTTGGTTTTTACTTGCATGGAATACCTTTTTTTTTTTTCACTTTCATTATCTTTGTGTCTTTCTTTGTGAAGTTGATTGAGATTCATTTTCAATTAACTTTGTACACAGAAGAACAACTCTATACTAAGTAAAGGTTTCGACAATTTGCACACACACATAGAAAAAAACTGTTTGATAACAAGTATCAAATTTAGCTCTCATAATACAACTCATTGAGGACAGAGTTTCTAGATGGTCAGTTAGTGCACAGTGACTCCAGTTGTTAATTTAAAAATTAACACTCTTATGTATGGCGTCAGTGTCCACCCAAGGCTCTTTACATGAGCTGCCTAAGCTAGGAAGCCTTTTGAATCCACAAAATCCATCATTACTCAGACAAGGCCATTAACAAAGAGGAAGTTCTCTCCTCCCTTAAGAGAAAAGTACACCCTTCTTTGATGGCCACTTCTTTCATTGAGATCTCATTCACAGAGACTCTTCATGTAGAATATATATATATACATACTTTTTTGCCACAATGTCTTGGCTTTCCAAGAAGCCTGTTCACTTACAAGTTTATTGTGGGTAATTACTTGGTCCTGCCTTTTTTCCCCTAAACTTCCTGTTGTTTTGAATATCCTTTGTTCTTTCACTAGCAGTTTTTCTACCTATACATTGTCTTATAATGCTGATTGCCTTTCTCTATATATATGTAATACGTACTTAAGAATCATTTGTGATGCTGGCTATTTAGTGATGGATTATTTTAATTTTTTGAATTTTCCTGGAAGGTCTTTATGTCACTTTCACCCTGTACTCACATAGGAGACCAGGAGAAGCACCTGGTTCCTGGCTTTGGATCAGTGTGGCACGCAGGCCGCAGCGGCCATTGAGGGGTGAACCAATGGAAAAGGAATACCTTTCTATCTGTTTCTCTCTCTCACTCTCCACTCTGCCTGTCAAAAAAAAAAAAAAAAAAAAAAAAAGAATTTCTTTGGGTAGAGTATTGTGGAATGGCAGTTTTTCTTTTTTTCAGAACTTGGACTCTATTTGCCCCTTCTATCCTGGGCTATATTGCTTCTATTGAGAAATCTGTCAATTTCATGGAATTTCCTTTAAAAGAGACTTTGAAAATTTTAAGACAATCTTTATGTTTTTCTTTGCAAAGTTTGAGTATAATGTGCAGTGGTGAGGATATTTTCTAATCAAGCCTATTTGGGATTCTGTAAGCTTCATGTCTATAAAATTTTCTACTCTTATTTCATTGACTGGGTTTTCTTACCCATTCTTTTGTACCATTTCTTAAGGAATTCCAAAGATATATAATGATATTACAGAGATTCTGGACATTATTTTCATTAATTTTTTTCTTTTTTTTGATATGAAATATTTGAAAAGGCCTCTCATTAAGATCATGTATTCTTTCTTCTACTTTAGCCTGTTGTTAAGGCTTTCCATTATATATTTGTCTTTACTTACTTAGTTCTTCATTTATACTACTTCTATTTATTTCTTTTTCAATGTCTTATTTCTTTGCTTTATAAAATGCCATACATAATCTGAACAATGACCATTATTATTAGTTTATGGCATGATTGTCCCAGATATAATATCCACCATGGATTAGTGTTTGTATGAGTAATATCCAAATAAATGATAGATGTTATTATGATATGTCAGGACACAGGAAATCCCAAAATAAGGGATAATTTTTCTTTGGCATTCATCATTTTTAACTAGTTAAAAAAAACTCAATATACATGAAGGAAACCAAGAAATTTGGCTAATGTATTCATTCAACACAGTTTCCACTTTTTAACCCCTGCAGCTTTGGTGCACATTCCTTCGACCAGAGCTGATCTGAATCAGATTAAGCAATCACTGAAAAAACTTCAACTGGAATATTGGCCCTCATATTATTCATTTACCAGTAGCTATGAAGGTAGGCAATTAACATCATCAAATTTATTTCACATTAGCTGTCAGTGTGGTTATCATTTTCATGGATGAGTAAAAGATCAATGATATATTTGCAGAAGCTTAATATATGTAAGACATAGAAATTGCTCATACTGGTTTCAGCAATATAGTTTATTGTATTACAAAAATGAGGAACCTAAGTTATGAGTGATTCACATCTTTGAAGTAACTTTCGAAATAGCTTTGTATTACTATTTTTTCCACAGCAATGTAACAAGTTTAATTAGTTTTTGTCTGAACAATTTCATTGGTGGCATATATGGCTCTGGGGCAATTATAAACTCATAGCCATTAACATTTATAGCTTATCTGCATCTTCCAGTATTACACTTATTATAGAATAGAATGTTGATCCACATTCTGTGGTACAAGTGCATGTTGTTTGATCCCCATATTCTCAGGAATAAGGTACACTGACTTTTGGTGAAGATTACAATCTAATATTGGTGGAGATCAAGGCCATGTAATATTGACTTTCCCATTGAAAGAGAGATACTTCTCTAGACAAAGAACAGAAGCAAAATTACATCAATCCGTGAGACACCATTAAGGTCTTGAAAATAGTATTTGTTAATGCATACACAATAGATGTGTGAAGAGAACTCTGCAGAATAATGATATTCCTTACTACTTCATATGCAACACATGTTGTAAATCTATGTCTTAGAAATGTTGCTGCACATGCTTCACTGAAATTTAATGTTCGCATCCTAAATACATCTGGTTGTATTGCCATGATATACATACATGATGATATCGTGAAAAAATGGCTGTTTCTATTCTAGCCTGGGGAGGAACTATTCCCAACAAATGAACATGAAAAAGTATTATTTGAAGTAGTAGATTTATATGCCACCTGGAGGCATTTATTCTATCAGCTAGTGATCCCTGTTAGGAATTTGGAAAACATTATGCTGAGTGAAATAAGCCAATCCCAAAGGGACAAATACCACTTGTTCTCCTTGATAAGTGACAACTAACTGAGCACCAAAAAGGAAACCTGTTAAAGTGAAATGAACACTATGAGAAACGGTGACTTGATCAGCCCTCACCCTGACTGCTGATGAGCAACTTGATATGTTATCCCTCTTAGTATTTTTTGTTTGTTCTACTTAATACTTTTGGTTGAATACTGTAATCAATACACAATTCTTCTTAAGTGCTGAAACTTAACTGAAAAGTGATCGCTGTTAAATATAAGAGTGGGAATAAGAGAGGGAAGAGATGTGCAATTCGGGACATGTTCAAGCTGACTTACCTCAAATGGTAGAGTTAGCAACATACCAGGGAATTCCAATTCAATCCCATCAAGGTGGCATGTACCAATGCCATCTCACTAGTCCAAGTGGTCAATTTCTGTTCACAATTGATCATAATGATAGGACTAAGAACCAAAGGGATCACATAAACAAGAATAGTGTCTGCAAATACTAGCTGATAGAATCAAAAAGGGAGAGAATGATCCAACATGGGAAGCGAGATATACAGCAGACCCATAGAATGGCAGATGTCCTAAACAGCACTCTGGCCTCAGAATCAGCCCTTAAGGCATGCAGATCCGGCTGAAAAGCCCATGAGAGTATTTCAGGCATGGAAAGCCAAGACACTCTGGGGGAAAAAAAAAAGACCTAAATGAAAGAACTCCGCGAGTGAGATCCCAGTGGAAAGAACAGGTCATCAAAGAAGGAGGTACCTTTCTCTGAAGGGAGGGGAGAACTTCCACTTTGACCATGGCCTTGTCTAAAAATTATCAGAGTCAGTCAACTCAGGGGGCTTCCATAGCCTTGGCAGCTCATGACAAAAGCCTAGGTTGATTACTGATGCCATAAACAAGAGTGTCAATTTGTTAAGTCAACAACAGGAGTCACTGTGCACTTACTCCTCATGTAGGATCTTTGTCCTTAGTGTGCTGTACATTGAGATTTAATGCTATAACTAGTACTCAAACAGTATTTTTCACTTTATGTTTCTGTGTGGGAGCAAACTGTTGAAATCTTTACTTAATGTATGCTAAACTGATCTTCTGTATATAAAGAGAAATTAAAATGAATCTTGATGTGAATGGAAGGGGAGAGGGATTAGGAAAGGGGAGGGCTGCGGGTGGGAGGGACGTTATGTGGGGGAAGCCATTGTAATCCATATTCTGTACTTTTGAAATTTATATTCATTAAATAAAAGTTTAAAAAAAGACCCTAAATAGTACCCTTCAATCTTGCTTCTGTGCAATATAACAAGTCGTCTTTAAGCCAGGTCTGTTTCTTCATTTCTGCACATGCATTGTGTATATTTGTGAGATTATTGCTAGATAGAACTTTGTACAGAAAACAAAGAATTTGGTTTCAGCATTAAATTGGCCATATACTCTTTGGCTCTGTGTAAGTGACATATCTTCTTAAATGCGAGTGTCGGATTGCTGGGGTGCGCAAGTGAAGGGAAAGACAGGACACAGAAATTCCTCTTCAGAAAACCACCACCAGGCTGACTCAGCAGGTTTTCTTTATTGATAAGGATTATCATAGCCTATTACACAGCAATGCACATGTTCATATAACTCAGGTTTTTCTGAAACATGTTTAGCAAGGCATATTAGATAAGTATGTCTGGGGGAAGCATCTGCATGTCCTTGATAAGTCAACATTTGCACAAGGGCTCAACGCTCTTCTTATTAGGTCATACTGTCCTTAATCAGTCCCTGCGGTCACATTCTGTGTTCTAGGAAGAAAGTATCTTCACTAGGAATGCACTGGCAGAAATCATATTCTCCATATCGTATTAGGTGGCTTTATTTACACAAGGACTTATTTTGCATTTTTCAGAAAATTCATAGTTTAAAGTTCAGATTTTTTCACTTCACATTTCCTGTCTTGTGAAGCATCTATCCAAGTCTTTGCCTAGTAAGCTGACAGTGTTTGTTTTCAATTAAGAAGCCCTTATTATACCGTTAGCTGTTGTAGTTATAAAACAAAACAACTTCCACATAAAAGATTAATATAAAAGCATTTTATACCTCATCATTATGTGGTTTGTAAATTAGCCTGGGCAAAGTTTAAAGTCACATAAGTTGTGTTTTGTGTTGGGCTCTCTCATGTATTTGCAGTTCTAGAATAGGCAGCTCTCTTTGAAGATGTTGACTGAGTATTGCCTGGGATGCCTCAGCCCTCCTCCATGTACTTTTTTATCCTCCAGCCAAGTATCCCAGGCTTCATTTTATCATGTGGCACACTCAAAAAAGTAATTAGTAAACATTTGAAGGCTTTTCTCAAAACTGGCCAAAATTTTCTTCTGGTGAGCTCAATTGATCATTGAACATGTCACATCATACTGAAGTGAGGGGGGTAGTAGATACTGAATCCAAAGGACATGCAGCCTAGCAGAGTGAAGTATTCAAGAATATTTCTCCAATCAATCTACCACATTTATATGTTCTCCACTTTATTTTAAAATTGCCATGCATTTGTTGAAATACATTCTCACAAACTATACCAATATTTTGATATGATCAAAAGTTCCAAATCTTCATATATTTAAATCTTCAATACTTATTTGTGGCTGATGTGTGTCATATTTTTTCTCTATTCTATTATTTCATCTATAGAAGTCTTTCCTTCTAAATTTGGTCTTTAATTTAGCTGATTTTTTTTCAAGATTATATGAAATATCTGTAAGGGTCCACAGATATACATGTATCTATTTTAAAGAATACTACATACAAGAATTTAGGACATTGTTTGGGATAACCACAACCCATATTGCAGGTCTGGGTTTGAGCCCACATCCTAATTCTGATCTAGCTTCCTGCTGATGTATAACCTGGGAAGTAGCAAGTTGTGATCCAAGTACTTGGATCCCTGTCAGCCTTATGACAGATCCAGAATGAGTTCCAGACTCCTGGATTCTGCCTGTCCAAGTATTAGCACTTCAGACATTTGACAAGTGAACTAGGGAATGGGAAATATTTCTCTCTCTCTCTCTCTCTCTCTCTCTCTCTCTCTCTCTCCCTCTTTCTCCCCCCTATCTTTCTCTCACACACTTTGACACATTGCAGTGTTCCCCTCCTCCAAAGTATGTTTCTGCCTTCTCTTTTCTCTTCAATGGATTTATTTGCTTTTCTGGGGTGATTATAAGGAGAAAATTTACTTACTGTAATGCTATATTTTATCAGTAAAAAAAATCTATTTCATATAAAATAGTGAATTCTTTCTAAGCCTTTACTTAAATGTGGAATACTGCTTTAACACCACTACCAATATGTCATAAGCCATTGGTCAGGTAGCTGGGGTGTTGACTTCTGACTATCCATGTGAAGGCAGAAAAAGTAAACAGAGTGTACTTGGAGAGAGGAGTGAAAGGAAATGGACCCAAACATCAGTTATGGCATTAAATGATGGTCACTTCATTCTTGAACTTGGACTTGGTACCTATGCACTTTAGGAGGTAACCAGAGGGGCCAGCACTGCAGCGTAGTGGGTAAAGCCACCGCCTGTAGTACCAGCATTCCCAGATGGGTGCCCATTTGAGTCCCAGCTGTTCCACTTCCAATCAAGCTCTCTGCTATGGCCTGGGAAAGCAGTAGAAGACGACCCAAGTCCTTGGGCCCCTACACCCATGTGGGAAAATTGGAGAAAGCTCCTGGCTCCTGGCTTTGGATTGGCACAGTTCCAGCCATTGTAGCCATCTGGTGAGTGACCCAACGGATGGAAGACCTCTCTCTCTTTCTCTCACTCTCTCTCTTTTTCTCTCTCTCTTCTCTATACCTCTGAGAGACCTCTCTATAACTCTGGCTTTCAAATAATAAATAAATCTTTAAAAAACAAAAAGAGATAACCAGAGTAGTTTTGTGGTTGAGAAGACAAAATAAAATAGATCTAGGAATGGTGGAAGGTAAACTGGGTTGTGAAGTCACCCAGTCCCTGTGTGACTGCAGGTTTTACTTGGTTGTCTTTTTCATTGTGCTGGAGTGTTTTATGCAGAAGATTGAACTTAGTCACATTTGTTTCTATGTGGTAATCAGATCCTCTGCTGATGATCCTGTGTATTCATTTTGCTTTATATTTCAGTCTACTTCTCACTTAGGTAGAGAAAAGATAGTCACTACTCAACAAAACTGCTGGTTAACTAACTTTCCTGGGGTTTTATTGCAGTGGGCTAATTTCTCTTCTTTTTTCAATAATTCAAGAAGTGTTTTTTCTTTCTATTAAGGAATGATGCATAGAAACTTTTTAGTAGAGGGGAAATGCATAGAGCGTGAATAGAGAGCAGTACTGTTCCACTGTGGCTTAACCTCAAACACTACACAATAATTATGGGAATTGAGCAAATTGGATTTTCCCTTGTATATTCTCACCTCTGGGAAACTTCCCTGGATGCAAATGCAATATCATGTTAGGGGAAAATGCGAACCTAACAAAAGAAAGACTAAATTATTCATTCTTGTTAACCAATGTTGGGCCTAAAACAACATAGAGTGTGCTCTTATGAAATAAAATTGAACAGGGAAAGGAAATTTGCACACTGATATTGCCCTTTGATCACATAATTGTATGACAGGAGACTGTTTACCTCAAATGTGAACTTCTACTTTATTCTTGTATAACACTTAAGGAAATCACAGATGACTATTTTGAAGACATGTGCCTGGACTCGGTTACTTTTCAGAGTGAAGAGACATGAAGGAGAAGGAAGGATAAAAAACATCAGATAAAGCTTCAGTCTTGGTAAATCTGAGTGCTGTAACATCTAGCAAAAGTAGGCGGTTGCAATCAGGAAAGAGCAAGAGGGTCCAATACCTAATTTGATGTAATTTCATTGAATAAAATTGGTTTCTCAAATTCTTCCCATAAATGCAAAAGGATTTGTTTCATTTACCCACTTGTCCTTTAACAAATACTTTCAAATAGTTATCAAATTTGAGAAAGTCAATAATTTTAAATTTCACTATATTTATATCTTTTATAAAATAATTGTGAAGGCTCAATATTGGGTAAAGCTAACACCTTTGATGCCAGAATCCCATATGAACACCGGTTTATGCTCTGGCTGCTCCACTTCCTAGCTACCTCTCTGCTAATGGCCTGAGAAAGCAACAGAAGATGACTCAATTCCTTGGGCCCCTGCTTACACATGGTAGACTCAGAGGAAAGTCCTGGCTTCTGGCTTTGGTCTGGCCAGTCCTGGACATTTTAGCTATTTGGGGAGTGAACCAGTGGATGGATGATATTTCCCTGTGTTTCTTCCTTCCTCTCTCTCTGGAACTCTGCCTTTCACATAAATAAAATAAATCATAAAGATAAAAAAGGTACTTGTGCTGTGGCATAGTAGGCTAAGCCTCTACCTGGAGTGCCAGCATCCCATATGGGCACTGGTTTGTTTCCCAGCTGCTCCTCTTCCAATCCAGCTCTCTGCTTATGGCCTGGGAAAACAGCAGAAGATGGCCCAAGTGCTTGAACCCCTGCAGCCACATGGGAGACACAGAAGTAGCTCCTTGCTCCTGGCTTTGGATCAGCCAAGCTCCGGTCATTGCGACCATTTGGGGAGTGAAGCAACAGATGGAAGACCCTTGTCTCCTCCTCTATCTTTAAGTCTACCTCTCAAATAAATAAGTAAAATCAGAGAGAAAGAGAGAGAGAGAGAGAGAGAGAGAGAGAGAGAGAGAGAGAGAGGGCCTTTTTTTATTACATTGACAAAACCTGAAATGACTTTTTAAGGGATATTTAGGGATAACCCTAAATAAACCATTATTTTCTCACGTAAAGCATATTTGTGTGTATGTGTGTATGTGTGTGTCCCTACACATACATCTTATTGCTAGCATCTATGAGTTTTTTAGGGGGTGCAGGCAGAATGGCTCTATAAAACAGAATTAGCATGAGATGCTGCTGTCCATTGAACTCCCTACTTTTAATATTGCCCCGATGGTCATGTGGGAACCTGCTGAATAAAGTCCCCATTTCCTCACTTTTTTTTTTGACAGGCAGAGTGGACAGTGAGAGAGAGAGACAGAGAGAAAGGTCTTCCTTTGCCGTTGGTTCACCCTCCAATGGCCGCCGCTGCAGCCGGCGCACCGCGCTGATCCGATGGCAGGAGCCAGGATCCAGGTGCTTTTCCTGGTCTCCCATGGGGTGCAGGGCCCAAGCACCTGGGCCATCCTCCACTGCACTCCCTGGCCATAGCAGAGAGCTGGCCTGGAAGAGGGGCAACTGGGACAGAATCCGGCGCCCCAACCGGGACTAGAACCCGGTGTGCCGGCGCCGCAAGGTGGAGGATTAGCCTATTGATGGTGACTATAACTGAATTGCTAGTTCAGAGGGTGATGTATATGTATCCCTGATTTTATTTGAGAGTCTGGAATATGTACATAGTCCAACTTATTCCTTTCCAATTTGAATGCTTTATATTGATTTCTCTTGCCTGTTTTCTCCAGTACTAGAATTGATAAGAGTAAGCATCCCTTTTAGAGATTATGTTTTCAACTTTTTTCCGATTAAGTATGATATTTATTGTGGATTTCCAAATATGGAATTTGTTGTGCTGAGTCAATTTCTTTCTAGACCTAATTTACTAGAAGCTTTTCTTTTTTTTCTTTTTTTTTATTTTTGACAGGCAGAGTAGACAGTGAGAGAGAGAGAGAGAGACAGAGAGAAAGGTCTTCCTTTACCCTCCAATGGCCGCTGTGGCCGGCGCACCGCACTGATCCAAAGCCAGGAGCCAGGTGCTTATCCTGGTCTCCCATGCAGGTGCAGGGCCCAAACACTTGGGCCATCCTCCACTGCACTCCTGGGCCACAGCAGAGAGCTGGACTGGAAGAGGGGCAACCGGGACAGAATCTGGTGCCCCAACCGGGACGAGAACCCGGTGTGCCGGTGCCACAAGGCAGAGGATTAGCCTATTGAGCCGCGGTGCCAGCCGTGTATGTATACATCTTAAAGTTAGCACACACACACACACACACACACACATATATATGCTAAATCTTATTTATAACACATGTCCTTTCTCAGATTCTGTAACCTGAAAGCATATATAAAGAATAAAACTTGGCGCCAGCGCTATGGTGTAGTGGGTAAAGCCATTGTCTTCAATGCTGCATCCCATGTGGGCACCATATGATTCAAATCACAGCTGCTCCATTTCCTAACCAGCTCCCTCCTGATGACCTGGGAAAGCAGTAAAAGATGGCCCAAGTGCTTGGGTTCCTTCCGGGAGACCCAGAAGAAGCTCCTGGTTCCAACCTTTGAATTGGCCCAGCTCCAGTCATTGCAGCCATTTGGGGAGTGACCCAGAAGATTGCATACCTCTCTCTGCCTCTCAAATAAATAAATCATTCAAAAAAAACACTTTTATTTGTTATAAATTCTTTCCAACAAAGGGATTTGGTCTCTACACTCTCCTTTTTTAAAGATTTACTTATTTATTTATTTTTTATTTATTTATTTAAAAGGCAGAGGTATACAGAGAGAGAAGGAGAAGCAGAGAGAGAGAGAGAGAGAGAGAGAGAGAGAGAGGTCTTCCATCCGCTGGTTCACTCCCCAATTTGCTGCAATGGCCAGAGCTGTGCTGATCCAAAGCCAGGAGCCAGGAGCCAGGAGCTTCTTCCAGGTCTCCTACATGGGTACAGGGGCCCAAGGATTTGGACCATCATCCCTTGCTTTCCCAGGCCATAGCAGAGAGCTAGATCAGAAGTGGAGCAGCTAGAACTTAAACCAATGCCCACATGGGATTTTGGCACTGCAGGCAGCGGCTTTACCTGCTATACCACAGCACCAGCCCCTCTCCTTTGTTTTTAAATGTCTATGTTCTAAGACATTTCACCCTCTGAATTGATATTTCAATATTTTGTTAAAAAAAGACAGAAACTTTCAAGTATTTCTGACCATGAGTCTTGAATTTGGTAAAAGCCATATTTTTCCCATAAGAAAAGATGAAACAAAAATTAAGCAAACTTACTGAAATGAGAAAAGTATGTGTTATTGTTTTTAAGATATTTTTGTTTTATTTCATTTTTCATGTTTATTAATTTGAAAGGCAGAGTTACAAAGAGAGAGAGAAAGAGAGCAGAAGAGATAGAGAGAGAAAGAGAGGGAGAGAGAGATTTTCCATCTGCTAGTTCTTTCCCCAATGGCCACAATGATAGGGCCTGGGTCAGGCTAAAATCATGAGCCGGGAATTCCTTCCAGATCTCCCACTGGAGTGGCAGGGATCCAAGTACTTGCACCATATTCCAGTGCTTTTCCAGGTGCATTACATCAGTATGGATCTGGATAGGGATAACAGCAGCCAGGACGCAAATCCATACTCATATGGGATTTTGGCATCTCAGGAAGCAGCTTAAACTTCTGCTTCTTATTTATTTATTTTAAAGGCAGTGTAACAGAGAGAGATGGAGAATAGAGGGAGGGAGGGAGGGAGGGAAGGAGGGAGGGAGGGAGGGGTAGAAGGGAGAGGAAGAGGAAGAGGGAGAGGGAGAGAGGGAGAGAGGGAGAGAGGGGGGGAGAGAGAGAGAGAGAGAGAGAGAGAGAGAGAGAGAGAGAGATCATCCATCCACTGACTCATTCCCCAAATGGCTTCAATGGCCAGGGCTGGGCCAGGTCAAAACCAAGAGCCTGGAACTCTGTCTTGATCTCCCTTGTAGATGGCAGGTGAGCAAGCATTCAGGCCATCTTCTGCTACTGGCCATCTTCTGCTACTTTCCCAGGTGCATTAACAGATGGTGGCTTAGCCTGCTATGCCACAACATCAGCCTCGTAGGCAGTATTCCTGAATTAATTATTATTTATTTAATTTTTTCCAGTGTATATTTCCTCCATCCTCCTAAGAAAAATATTTTTAAACAATTTTTTTTATTTATTTGAAAGTCAGAGTTACAGAGAGAGAATAAGAGGCAGAGAGAGAGAGAGAGGTCTTCCATACGCTGGTACACTCACCAATTGTCCGCAACAGCTGGAGCTGTGCCGATCTGAAGCCAGGAGTCAGGAGTTTTTCCAGGTCTCCCACACAGTGCAGGGGTCCAAGGACTTGGGCCATCTTCTACTACTTTCTCAGGCCATAGCAGAGTTAGATCAGAAGTGGAGAAGCTGGGACTTGAACCGGCACCCATATGGGATACTGGCATTGCAGGAGGCAGCTTTACCTGCTATGCCACAGCACAAATCTGTGCTGGAGGTCCCAGGAAAATCTTAATTCAATAGTCTATGAAAAAGAGTGCTGTGCTGACTTCAGCAGTGAAATAATTTTGATTATACACATTTATGAACTTCAGAGACATTGGCAAATGAGTAAATTTACAGATTAACCTAATTGAAATATTTTCAAGGATATTTCAAGGATTGTCAGAACAGCTGTAGTTGATGGGGAGTGGAACAGAGCCATAGAATTAGATAACTGAATTTAAGACTAACACTTTAGCTAACTTTATTGGTTTTCTTCACCTAATAGATTTTTTTTTCTAAATTTGGAAACTGGTCACTACAGATCAAAAATACCACCCTCCTTCTGAGTTTCTTTTGACCTGACCTATCCATCAGGTGTAGCCTCCCTTTACCTATGGTGGATACTATATTCCAAGACCTCAAGTGGATAACTGATTCCATGGATATTATTCAATCCTATGTATAATTTATTCTTCCTTATAGATACTGTATTAGTGAGATCTTCATCACTTTAAGTAAAATTCTTAAGAGAAGCTACTTTGAGGAAATAAGGTTTCTTTTGTTTTAAGTTTGGAGGTTCATATTCTAAGAGTGAGTGGGCCTATTTGTCAGCATCTGACAGTAGAACACATGTGGAGAGAGGCTCACATAATCCTTTATCAGTTACATAATTTGCAAATAATTTCTACTATTCTGTCGTTTGCTTTTTTTTCTTTTTTGCAGTACAGAAACTTCTAAATTTGATATAATCCTATTTGTTAATTTTGGCTTTGATTGTCTGTGTCTCTGGAGATTTTTCCAAGAACTCTGCCTGTGACGATGTCTTCCAGGGTTTCCCAATGTTCTCTAATAATTTTTTTTTGGTTTGTAACTCCCAACAATATTTTTAATTCCTTATTTTGTCTCAGACACAGTAAAAGCATCTGTTAAAGCAACTGTCCAGCTCCTCCTTTGACCAGTGTGGGATGTTCAGCACACTGAAAGATCTAGAAGGAGCTTCTCTCACTTAATGAATACATGGTACAGAGATGTACGTATAGACTTTAAAACAACCCCACCTCTTCCAGAAAATGTGAACATGATTATAATCATACAGTGCAGACTTCCTCAAGGAACATTTTTCAGGGCTAATCTCTACACTGAGGTTGTCTAAGACAAAATCATATATTTTATGAACACATTTCTCAAGGTCATGTTTTATAAATTCAACCATTACACACTTTGTGGGAAACCAGCTCACATTTAATTGTGACTTTTTTAATTGTACAAATGTTTTGACATCTGCCCCATCCCCCCCTACACACATATTTCTCTTAAAATGACATGAAAACACCAACCAATCACAGGTTTTATGGGTTTAATAAGTTTACCCCTTCAGTTCCTATTTGCAGCACCCAATACTCCTCTGAAACAGCAGACCCGGCAGTGGCTAACAGTAAATTTCCACCCTCCAGAGTTGAAAAGTTCAGGTTCTCTAAGCATCCTGTGTTGTAGTGGCACTTGTCCAGAACTCGTACCTCCCCACAGCTGGGAGCTTTAAATGTACCAGCGAAAAAAGCTTTGTCCCCTTCAAGGGGAAGAAAAAAACCACTCCTCAAAACCCAACAGATCTGGCTGTAAGGTCTTTCCTCCTCCTGTCCCCATTCTCTTCGGGCTCATTATGTTCTCTAATAATTTAATGATGTTGGATTCTAGATTCAGAACTTTAGTCCACTTTGAGTAGATTTTTGTATAGGTGTAAGGTATTGGTCTTGCTTCATACTTCTTTTTTATTATTTTTTGTTTACTTATTTTTTTGACAGGCAGAGTGGACAGTGAGAGAGAGAGACAGAGAGAAAGGTCTTCCTTTGCCGTTGGTTCACCCTCC
The DNA here is from genome assembly GCF_051225735.1 of Oryctolagus cuniculus. Lineage (NCBI taxonomy): Eukaryota > Metazoa > Chordata > Mammalia > Lagomorpha > Leporidae > Oryctolagus > Oryctolagus cuniculus. The sequence continues at coordinate 78,616,053 of NC_142879.1, read as the reverse complement.
AATGGCCACTGCGGCCGGCTCACTGCGCTGATCTGAAGCCAGGAGCCAGGTGCTTCTCCTGGTCTCCCATGCGGGGGCAGGGCCCAAGCACTTGGGCCATCCTCCACTGCACTCCTGGGCCACAGCAGAGAGCTGGCCTGGAAGAGGGGCAACCGAGACAGAATCCAGCACCCTGACCGGGACTAGAACCCAATGTGCCGGTGCCGCAGGCGGAGGATTAGCCTAGTGAGCCATGGTGCTGGCCTGCTTCATACTTCTGCATGTGGAAATCCAGTTTTCCCAGCACCATTTTTTGAAGAGACTGTGCTTGCAAGAGGGATTGGTTTTAGCTCTTTGATCAAATATAAGTTGGTTGAAGGTGCTTGAATTGATTTACGGCATTTCTATTCGTCTATGCATCTGTTCCATTAATCTATGCATCTGTTTTTGTACCAGTACCAGGCTGTTTTGATTATAACTACCTTGTAGTATGTCTTGAAATCTGGTATTGTGGTACCTCCGGCTTTGCTCCTGTTGTATAAGATTGCTTTAGCTATTTGAGTTCTCCTATGTTTCCATATGAATTTCAGCACAATTTTTCTGTATCTGAAAAGAATATCCTTGATATTTTGATTGGTATTGCATTAAATCTATGAATTGCTTTTGGAAAAATGGAAATTTTGATTATGTTGATTCTTCCAATCCATGAACATGGAAGATTTTCCCTTTTTTGTATCTTCTTCCATTTCTTTATTTAATGTTTTGTAATTCTCATCACAGAGATCTTTGATATCCTTGGTTAAATTTATTCCAAGGTATTTGGTTTTTTTGTAGCTATTGTGAATGGGTTAGATCTTAGAAATTCTTTCTCAGCCTTGGCATTGTCTATGTATACAAAGGCTGTTGATTTTTGTGTATTGATTTTATTTTATTTTTTTTGACAGGCGGATTTAGACAGTGAGAGAGAGAGAGAGAGAAAGGTCTTCATTCCATTGGTTCACCCCCAAAATGGCCACTGCAACCACCGCGCTGTGCCGATCCAAAGCCAGGAGCTAGGTGCTTCCTCCTGGTCTCCCATGCAGGTGCAGGGCCCAAGCACTTGGGCCATCCTCCACTGAACTCACAGGCCACAGCAGAGAGCTGGACTGGAAGAGGAGCAACTGGAACAGAATCCAGCACCCCAACTAGGACCAGAACCTGGGGTGCCAGTGTCACAGGCAGAGGATTAGCCAAGTGAGCCGCTGCACCGGCCTGTGTATTGATTTTATATTCTGCTACTTTGCCAAATTCTTCTATGAGTTTCAATCGTCTTTTGGTAGTCTTTTGGGTACCCTATATATAGAATCATATCATCTGCAAAAAGGGATAGTTTTACTTCTTCTTTCCCAAGTTGAATCCCTTTGATTTCTTTTTCTTGCCCAATGGCTCTGGCTAAAACTTCCAGGACTATATTGAATAGCAATGATGAGAATGGACATCCTTCTCTGGTTCCAGGTTGCAGTGGGAAAGCTTCCATCTTTTCCCTCATTCAGGACACTGGCTATGGGTTTGTCAAAATTGCCTTGATCCTGTTTAGGAATGTTACTTCTATACCCAATTTGCTTAGGGTTTTCACCATTAAACGGTGTTGTAGTTTATCAAATGCTTTCTCTGCATCTGTTGAGATAATCATATGGTTTTTGTTTTTCAGTTTGTTAATATGATGTATCACATTGATTGATTTGCGAATGTTGAACCATCCAATTTTGTTGATTTGTTTAATTTTAATCATTTCTTTTCTTCTACTGGTTTTTTATTTGGTTTGCTGCTGTTTTTCTAGATCTTTCAGATGCATAGATAGTTCATTTGTTTGGTGCCTTTCAAACTTCTTGATGTAGGCACGAATTGCTATAAATTTTCCTCTTAACACTGCTTTTGCTGTATCCCATAAGTTTTGACATGATGTTTTAACTTGTTTTTAGAATTTTTTTTTAATTTCTCTTTTGATTTCTTCTATGACCCAGTGTTCATTCAGGAGCATGTTGTTCAGTCTCCGTGTGTTTGCATATGTTCTAGAGATTCCTGAGTTTCTGATTTGCAGCTTCATTCCATTGTGGTCAGAGAAGATGTAGAGTATGATTTTGATTTTTTTGGATTTGCTTAGACTTGCATTATGGCCTAGCGTGTGGTCATTCCTAGAGGAAGTTCCATGAACTGGTTAGAAGGATGTGCATTCTGCAACTGTAGGATGAAAAGTTCTGTAAATATCTGTTAGGCCCATTCAGTCTATAGTGTTAGTTAACTCCGCTGTTTCCTTGCTAATTTTCTGTCTGGTTGATTTGTCCATTGCTGAAGGTGGGGTATTGGAGTCCTCCATTACTATTTTATTTTCTCCCTTTTGATCCCTTAACATTTCTCTTAAATAGCCAGGTGCCCTGTATTAGAAGCATATGTGTTTATAACAGTTACACATATATTCAAATCTGGCTCTGCTTCTGACTCCAGGTTGCTGAAGATGCAGACCCAGGCTACTTTGATGATCAAGTACTTGAGTCCCTCTCATATGAGTGATCTGTATTGAGTTCCTGCCCCTTACTCCAGCCAAAATCCAGCCCTAGCTGCTGAGGACATTTGGAGAATGAAATAATGGATGGGAGCTCTGTCATTCTGTCCTGCTCTTTCTGCCTTTTACATAAATAAATAAATAAATAAATAAATAAATAAATAAAAGTTGATGATCAGATTAGATAGGTTATATTATAACATTAACTTGGCACATTAACAATTGGCCTTGATCAGTTTGGGTTATGATAATTAATATTTATATGCTTGAGAGTAGGTATTATGGCAAGCAGGTTAAGCCACTAGTTGGGAGGCTGGAATACCATATTGGAGTGTCAGTTCAAGTCCAGGCTACATGCTTCCAGTTCAGCTTCCTACTAATGCACCTAGGAACCAATGGATGATGGCCCAAGTATTTGAGTCCCTGCCACCCATTTGGGAGACATGGATGGAGTTCCAGGCTCCTGGCTTCAGCTTTGCCCAAACATGGCTGTTATGACCATTTTAGCAATGAACCAGAGGATGGAAGATCTCTTTCTAGTTCTTTATCTCTCCCTTTCAACCACATAAATAAATCTTTTTTTTTTTTTAAGATTTTATTATTTGAGAGGTAGAGTTACAGACAGTGAGAGGAAGAGACAGAGATAAAAAGTCTTCCTTCTGTTGGTTCACTCCCCAGTTGTCCACAATGGCCAGAGCTGTGCCGATCCAAAGCCAGGAGCCAGGAGCTTCTTTCAGGTCTCCCATGCAGGTGCAGGGGCCCAAGCACTTCAGCCATTTTCTACTGTTTTCCTAGGCCATGGCAGAGAGCTGTCTTGATAGGGGAGAAGCTGGGACTCAAACTGATGCCTATGTGGGATGCTGCCACTGCAGGCAGAGGATTAACCTACTGTGTCACAGTGCCAGCTCCAATAAATCTTTAAAATATATTTATTTATTTATTTATTTTTTGACAGGCAGAGTGGACAGTGAGAGAGAGAGACAGAGAGAAAGGTCTTCCTTTTGCCGTTGGTTCACCCTCCAATGGCCGCTGCGGCCAGCGCGCTGCGGCTGGCGCACCGCGCTGATCCAATGGCAGGAGCCAGGAGCCAGGTGCTTTTCCTGGTCTCCCATGGGGTGCAGGGCCCAAGCACCTGGGCCATCCTCCACTGCACTCCTGGGCCACCGCAGAGAGCTGGCCTGGAAGAGGGGCAACCGGGACAGAATCCGGCGCCCCAACTGGGACTAGAACCCGGTGTGCCAGCGCCGCTAGGCGGAGGATTAGCCTAGTGAGCCGCGGCGCCGGCCGTATTTATTTGTTATGTTCTGAAATCTTCCAGCCACTGTCTGAGAGAAAGTCTGCATAAATAGTAGAATGAGAAGAGAATCTTCTGATGGTAGAAACTATTCTCACAAAGTGTTAATTACCAATACTCATAGTTTCAGGTGATTGTAATTAGGCTTTTTCTTTTCTTTTTTCCTTTCCTTTTCCTTTCCTTTTCTGGCCCCATTTAGAGAAGCCTGGTGCCCCTGTCTTTTACCTTGTTCCAAATTCACAGAGCTGTGTAGGCAATCATGGGCATGGATAGCAGGTAGGCCTGAACAGATCAAGCCATTGTAATAGTGGGTGTTTCAATGGAAACAAAAACTGGTGACCAGAGGGACCACTCAAGGCCCTGGTTCTAATCTTTGGAATAGATTCTTCTACTTACATTTCCAAAGAATGCTCAAAGTTGAATTAATCACAATGTAATTCATTTCAAGAAAATCAAAAGCAGTGCTAACATCTTACTGACCTGAATTTGTGGATAGAAATTCAGAAGTGCAATATAGAGATGATACTGTAAAATCATCCCAGTGAATCAAGATTTCATTGATAGCAGGATTTTCTGGGCAGAAAACTCTTAGAATTCATCTTTTGAGAATCTGAGAATTTTTCTTATAAACTCTATGTAATAAATATACTTATTTATTGATATGATATTTTATTCCTTTTGTAATCTGATGCTTACTTATTCTGTGATTTTAATTGACCTTCAAGTAACATCACAATTGTGAAACCAGAATGATTCATTCAGCTCCAAATCTTTGTTTCTTTGTAAACATGTAGCACAGGGAGGAGGGAGGAGATACCAGAAGTAGAAAATGGATAAAGCGAACCAAACATCTTGGCTGCCTTCACATAAAGTCAAGGATCACCTTGTTTGGAGAGTCACTTCAAATGCCTTTTATGCATATTTTCTTTTATTCTGTCTACAGAAAATTTTAGTCAAATGAAAATTTGAAGAAAGGCAGAATTCATTATTTAAGGTTGTAGAAAAAATACACTGAATTTTGCAGAGTAGTGTGAGTGCAGCAAAGGTGTTCTCATCTGTGTCCAAGCCATTTAAGCAGAGATGTAGCCATATTATATCATGTACAAGTAGACAGGCTTGGAGACCAGGGTTAGTTCAAGTTTTAAATCCAAAGAATAACCAAATATTCTGAGCTTAAGGGAGATGAGAGATAGTAACAGTCAATGTCAATTCAGGAGATATCAGAATTTGAGGCTGTATTTCACTGGTGGATATTAGCAGTTTAGTTATTATTGGAACGCAGCAAAGAGTACTGAGGGTTGCCAAGTGATCCTGTGGCATAGGGAACGGGCAGTTTGTGACAGAGTTGGAGTGTTGACGATCTGTCAGGATATTCAGTTCTATTCAAATTGTCAGTGGCAGAGCCTTAATTTTAAATCAAAAATATTCTTTTTCAGAAAAGAAAAGGACAAGCATTGGAGATTTGAAAGGTATAGATAAAGCACTTAAAAATCTTTCCTAGTCCCAGTTTTCAGAAATAATGCCCTTAAAATGTGACATATTGTCTTCTTTTCAGTGCAATGTATTTGACAACAGATTATAATATATGCTTTACTCTTCAGTTAACACATAAAACTCCTCAGTATAAGAATGACAAATTATGAATTAATACAAAATTCATATATTCCCTTTTAAATCACTTCATAATGGTCCTTTTTATCAACATATCTCAGATTAGACAATTATTACAAATCACATACTATGATATATCATTTTTAAAATCAATATTATGGAACAAGACCTTAAATTACATAAAATGTGCACTTTCATTTTGGACTTAATAATATATTTCTAAAAGTTACATAATATGTGAAAAGATATCATGACTCTAAGCCTCTGGGTTCATATTGCACAATGCTCTTAAACATCATTAACCCTTCACTCTCCACCAGGATTACACATTATTATTGCAAAACTAAAGAGTGAAGCTACAGAAAACATTTTGCCAAAGAGAAAGTTAAAAATGCAAACTAACTTCCCTTCAATTAAACTTCTGAATACTCAATAATAATTGATTCTGTGTGTGTATTTGTGTTGTCAAAGATAATCAAAGGCAGACTTCAGCATGAAAAAATAAAACTGTTGAAATCTTTACTTAATGTATGCTAAACTGATCTTCTGTATATAAAGAGAATTGAAAATGAATCGTGATGTGAATGGAAGGGGAGAGGGAGTGGGAAAGGGGAGAGTTGCGGGTGGGAGGGACGTTATGGGGGGGAAGCCATTGTAATCCATAAGCTGTACTTTGGAAATTTATATTCATTAAATAAAAGTTTAAAAAAAAGAAACTCATTTGCTATTTTATCAAGACCCCTATGGAGTCTATTTGTACAAAGCACTTGAATAGCTTCACATTTCATCATAAATGTTAGACTAAATTTTTAATAAATATCCTTTATTATCGCAACAAAAAAAGAAAAAAAAAGAAAAACAAGACATAGATGTTCGCAGGGTTGTAACTTAGTCATCAATAATTATTCAATCAATTTCTTCTAATACTTAAAAATAGCAAGTGGGAGATTCTAAAGAGAAAATTTAATAAATCTGGTTTTTAAGTGATTAACCTAAAAATTCTGCTTCATTTAAAGTAAGTGAACAGGATACTCATCTCTAAATATGGAATACTGCTTTAATTTCACTCCTCCCATATGTTGCTTAAAATTAGACAGGAATGTGGCTGTAGATTTCCTGTTATTTATATACCCTGTGAAGCCAGAGGAATCAGAGTGTGCTTAGAGGAGTGAAAGGCAATGGATCCCAAATTTCAGCGTGTGGCGTTAAGTGACGGTCACTTCATTCCTGTACTGGGATTTGGCACCTATGCACCTGAAGAGGTAACTCGAGTCGCTTTGTCTTGAGGGGGCAAAAGAAAATAGACTTAGGAAGGGTGAAAGGGAGACCTGGATTTTGAAGGAACCCAGTTCCTATGTTACTCTAAAGGTTTCACTTGGTTTTCCAATTCACTGGGCTGGAGCTGTTCCACACAGAAGAGTGAATTTAATCTCTTTGTTCTTCATGACAATCAGATCCTGTGATCCTCTGCTAATGATTCTGAATACTGATTTTGCTTCCTGTTTCAGTCTGTTTCTCACTTGAGTGGAAGAGACTACTGTTGGCACTCAAGAAGACTGCCTCTCAGCTTGCATGCAGTTGAACTGGTTTCTCCACTTTATGCTATAATCCAAGAAATATTTCCTCCTTCCAACAAGGGCCAACCCAGAGAATTTTTTTCCCAAAAGTTAGAAGAGAGGAAATGCAGAACATTTAAAGAAGGAATATGCTATTATGAGATGGGGATAACCTTGAGACTCACACAGTCATTACTGGATGTGGGTTAAGTAAGTTTTCCCATGTACTAGGAAACTTGTCTCAAGGCAAGTACAATATCATGTTAGAATAAAACTGGAAAATAATAGGGACAAGGCTAAATTATTGATCATAACAAATGTTAAAGGAAATTGTACAGATGGCCCTACAGAATGAAAGTGAGCATAGTGGAAGAAATTTTGCACACTGATATTATCCTAGTTTTCTAAAAAAAATAATAAGCACAGACCAATGTAGAAAGAAAGATGTGCTTTGAACTTGTAGTATGTGTAAAAAGTCAAGGAAGAAAGTTAGAAATTGAAAAAAAAAGAGAGACTATTTACTTCAAACTTGAACTTCCACTTGGTTCTTGTGTAAGACTTAAAGAAATCACTGATGAATATTTTGATGAAATGTTAAAGATTTGATTTTCTTTGCAGGGCAAAGTGGTATGAAGGAGGGGAAAGGATCAGGGACACTAGCAGTATTTCAGTCTTGGTGAATCTCTGAGTGCCATCACACTAGGAATGATATTAGGAAAGGGAAATGGATTCACTATCTGTATGTTGTAATTTCATTGAAAAGTTCAGCTTCTCAATTTTAAAAAATAAATGAAAAAGGTTTTCTTAGACTTACCTCTTTGATTTCACAAATGCACTTTCAAATAATTATCCAATTTGAGGAACCCAATAATTTTATATTGTACTACTCATATATTGCATAAAAGAAATGCTTTTGTTTTAGGGATGATACCCTCCATGATAGTCCCTTACATGACACAGTTAATTTCTCATGTAAAATTTCTGTAATTCATAATATATCTTTACTGTCATCACTTAGTTTTTTATTTCTTTTCTATAATTTTTGTCTGTGAACACAATGGCCCTGTAGAAAAGAATTAACAGAATGCCCTACTGTCAATTGAACTACTTATTTTCAAGCATATCCCTGGTTGACACTGGAGAATCTACTTTCTTTGTTCTTTCCTGTTTCCTAGCATATGATAATGTAGCTAAATTGCTTGTGAGGACAAGTACAGTGTGTGTATCCTTGCTTTTATTTGAAACTGAAATATGGTGTAGGCCAGCAGAGGGGATCTATGTAATCAATCCTATAGGAAAAGTCTTAAGAATGAAGATTCGACATATTCAGAGTTCCTTGCTGATAAGTTTCCATATATGCTCTTAAATTCAATTCAAACAATTTGAATGTGCTCTGTTTACTTTACTGGGGAGGACTCAGAAACTTGTGGTATATTTCTTCCATATTTCATTCCATTCATTTTTACTCTGTTAACTTTCCTCTGCAAACTCACTGTATAATTAGAAACCATGATTTTCTTTTTGCAGTATACTGTGAATCTTTCTAGCAAAGCAATAAACCTGTCTTTGTTCCTGAGGACCTTTGATGCCTTTGATCAAAGGGGTGGCCCAGCTGGAAGGGGTGCCTGAGATGCCTAACTCCTGCTATTAATTCAGGAAAATCAGGCAAACTGGGAAGGACTCATCCCCTCAGAGTTCAAATGCAGAATTATCCCAAGATATGAGAAAAAATGGATTCTTAAAAAAATCACTAATTATATCTTAGCTGCTTTCAATCACATGCATCTACAAATAATACTTTCAACTCCTTCTGCAGGTCCCTAAGAGCAAAGCTATGGAAGCCACCAAAATAGCTATTGATGCTGGGTTCCGCCACATTGATTCCGCTTATTTTTACAAAAATGAAAAAGAAGTAGGTCTGGCCATCCGAAGCAAGATTGCAGATGGCACTGTGAAGAGAGAAGATATATTCTACACTTCAAAGGTAGAGTGTAGATTATGTGTAGGAGAGATGGTTAATGAAATGTTGTGTAGGAGTGATAATTTCTTGATATGCTTCGTAGATGTTAATTATTCCTATTAGTAAAATTGTTATCACACTTTCTCCTGTAACATTCAGTATCACAAAGAGACAAAGACGATAGCTTTCTAATTATTGCTACCTGCAAATTTATATATTTTAAATGAAGTTCCTATGATTTCCTTAGTATCAACTCCAAACAGTGTGACGATTCAGCATGGTTTGTGGAATCAGAGAGAGCTATGAGCTAAATATGATATTCATGATTTCCTGTGTGACTTTTTTAAAATTTCTTATTATTGTAAATATGAATTGACACTTTTTAAAAAGAGTTATTTATTTGTTTGAATAAAGAGACAGAGGAGAGACAAAGAGAGATAGAGCCCTGCCATCTGCTGGATAGCCCTGTGGCTAAAACAGCCAGGTCTGGGCCAGGATGAAGTCAGGATTTGGGAACTCCAATCTGATCTCCTACATGGGTGACAGGGACAAATTACCCAGGCCATTTCTACAGCCTTCCAAAGTACATTAGCAGAAAGGAAGTAGCTAAGTGGAACAGCCAAGTCTCAAACCAGCATTCCAATAAGAGATGCTGGCATTGAAAGTAGTAGCTTAATCCATTGCACACAATATTCAAATATTCAAAATATATTTTCTGGGGGCTGGTGCTGTGGTGCACTAGGTTAATCCTCCGCCTGCAGCGCCAGCATCCCATATGGGTGCCGGTTCAAGTCCCGGCTGCTCCTCTTCCAGTCCAGCTCTCTGCTATGGCCTGGGATAGCAGAAGATCACCCAAGTCCTTGGGCCCCTGCACCCACATGAGAGACCAGGAAGAGGCACCTGGCTCCTAGCTTTGAATCGGTGCAGCTCTGGCCATTGTGGCCAGTTGGGAGGTGAACCAACAGAAGGAATATCTTTCTGTCTTTCTCTCGCATTGTCTGTAACTGTCAAATAAATAAATAAAAATATTAAATATATATATTCTGCTTATTATGTGATTAAAATAGATACTAATTCTTACCATTGAGTTTAATGGTTAGAAGAATCAGACTATTAAATTTGTTTGTAAACTCTTTCAAGCCTAACTGAAATGCTGATCATTAGCATTACATGATAAAATTTTTGTCTCTGGTGTAATTACCTTCCATGCATTGGTGGATTAATGAGTAATAGCTAAATAAGTGAGAGAGGTGATATAGTTAGGTCAGGTCACAGGAAATTCAAAATGGAATGCATTTTCCTTGAGTATTCATCAGCTTCTAACCAAGGGAAAATATCTCAATATTATGTGAAGCAAACCAAGAAATTTAACTAACATATTAATTCACTATCATTTTAATTGCTTAACATTGCAGCTTTGGTGCACTTTTCATAGACCAGAGCTGGTCAGACCAAGCTTGGAAGACTCACTGAAAAATCTTCAATTGGACTATGTTGATCTCTACATTATTCATTTTCCAACAGCTCTGAAGGTAGGCAACCAGCATCATCAAATGTATTTTACTTTGGCTTTTAGCATGACCAACATTTTCATGGACGATTAATTGTCACTGATATAAACTTACTTATTTATTTTTGAATATTTATTTTATTTATGTGAAAGGCAGAGGGACAGAAACAGAAAGACAGAGCTTCCATCTGGTTCGCTCCTCAAATGGCCATTGAAGGTCAGGACAGGGACAGGCTAAAGGTGTGAGCCAGGAAGTCCATGACAGTCTCCCATGTAAGTGGCAGAGGTCCAAGTATTTGGACCATTTTCTGCTGTCTTCCCAGGCATATTAGCAGGGAGCTGGCTAGGGAATTCAGCAACTGGGACTCGAGGCTCAAACTGGTGCTCCAATATGGGATGCTGGTATCACTGGCAATACCTTAATCTGCTGTGCCACAAAGCTGGCCTCTGATATAAATTTTAGAAACAGTTTCTAAGTTATAGACACTGCTCAAAGTAATTAAAGCAATATAGTTTATTTGATTATGTAAAAGCCAGGCCATGAGTAACATACACATTTGAGGTAATGTTAGGAACTGCCTGTATTTATAGCAATCACTTTCTTCTGTATTAATCTATTTTTTGTTGGTTTTGTCTGAACCTTTTATTGGTGGCATAAATGGCCATGTAACAATTATTTTCTCATGGTAATTAATTTTGATAGCTTCTCTGTATCCTTTAGAATTAAAAATTATTGTGATAAAAAAAAGACCTTGAATGACCATCTGTGATTCAAGTATCTGCCCTTGGAACAAAATGTTTTTGGGGAGATGAGCAACATCCACTATTGGTGGAGATCAAGGCCAGGTAACTGGTAACTTTCCCAGTAAATAAGAGATATCTCTCCAGAGGAAAGAACAGAGAACCACAAAGTAACATAAATCTATGGGACCCTATTACAATCTGGAAAGTAGTATTTATTAACATGTATAGTAAACATAAAAGAAAAGAGGAAGTCTGTAGTCTAATGACATTCCTTACAGAATTATATGCAGTGAATTTTGCAAATATGGGAGGTTGCTCATGAAAGTTTATTGCTGTCTCCATAAGTATACCTCAGTGTTTTGCCACGGGTAGAGATCTGAATTTGATGAAATTGTAAAAAAAAAAAAAAAAAACAAAAAACTGATTCTGTTCCAGCCTGGGGTGGAGATTATTCCAACAGATGAACATGGAAAGGCAATATTTGACACAGTGGATATCTGTGCCACCTGGGAGGTGAGTACTCACAGGAGAGAGTAAAGAAGAAGTCAGAAGTGGGAGCATCAGATCACATTTCAATTTGTGGGAATGAGATATGCAACTTTGGATCTTGAGATTTGTGTCACCAATAAGTGTTGTACTGTAGTGGAAAGAGAGGAAGGCGATACTGGGATATAACAGAGAGAACTGGGGGCAATGAAATCAGGCATATTTTGCCCCCCATATTCAATAATGTCTTGTTTTCTAAGGAGGATGCAGGAATTATTTTTCTTGCTGCTGATTTTCTCTACTAGCTTTTCTCTTTTGGTTCAGTCAGTGCCCACTAGCCTCACTGTAATTTCTTGACAGTGTTCCTTTTAACTGTGTTGTGCATTTATATTGGCAACCAATTGTGGAAATATTTCTTCACAATCTTTCCTCTCAGGCCATGGAGAAATGCAAAGATGCAGGATTGGCCAAGTCCATCGGGGTATCCAACTTCAACCGCAGGCAGCTAGAGATGATTCTGAACAAGCCAGGGCTCAAGTACAAGCCTGTCTGCAACCAGGTGAGGACTCTGAGCCTTTTCTCCTTTTGTTATTATCCTCTTCTCATACTACTGCCACGTGTCTAGTTGTCCTCCACTCCTGTCAAACTTACTTGGTGTAACAGAAGATTCTATTAGCCGAACCTCTGTATGGAAGGGTATGGATGGGTCTCCATTGTCTCTACATTTTTTAAAGGATGATTAGAAAAAGAAAATGTGATATATATACTCAATAGAAACCTACTTAGCCATAAAAAGAATGAAATCCTGTCTTTTGCCATAAAATGAATGCAATTGGAGACCATTATGCTTATTGAAATACGTCCTCCAAAAAAAAGAGCAAATATCATATGTTTTCTCTGATATGTAGTATTTAATATAGAATACAAAAAACACCAAAGTATAAGAATGAAACTGATATGTTTTGATTGTTTTTTGTAGCCCTTGTCTGTAACCCTGTGAAATAGTGATCTTTCTACTTTTTACTTGTTTCAACAATGTTCACATTGTGGTTAGTGGTACAATAAGCCTGTAATTATAAAGTAAATTAAAAGCATGTAATTGTGAATATTAAAGGGAAAAAAGAGAGAAAGAGAGAGAAAAACGGAAGTAAAGAAGAAAGGAAGAAAAAAGAAAGGAGGAGGGATTCAGGAAGGCAGGTGATGAGGGATGTAAATGTGGTTATCTTCTTATAATTTTCTTAAGGGAAAGGGGTTTTTGGTGGGGAAACCAGACAGACCGGGGGAAGAGACAAAGAAGGAAAAGAGAGAGAAAGAGAGCGTGAGAGAGAGAGAGCAAGAGAATGATCAAGAGACAGAGAGAGTGCAAACGAGAGTATTTTCTTATAATTGTATCTACAAAATACATGAAATCTGTTCTTTATATTACTTAATATTAAAAAGAAGATATGAAGGCTCCAAAATCAACATACACAAATCATGAATATGTAATACTGTTTGTATTAATTAAAATATCAAATAATCATCATTTCTCTGTGAAAACTATGGGATTAGTTTGATTGTAAATATTACTTCATATAATACCATAGACTTGAAAACATACTACATACTTCATTTAGCAACTTAGAAATAAAATGTGTTTTTTTCAGATAAGTTATTACTATGAAATTTTAAAAGCAAGTAATGCAGAAAAAATCAGGTAAAAAAGGATGTGCATATAAGAATTAAACTGGAAATTATGCACAGTATTAAAATAAGCAATTATATATCACATGAAGAAATTATAATGTGTGTGATACCACTGAAATATGTAAATCTATATTAAGACATTTTTGAAGTTGTTGACAAGATGACCTTTTCAAGTCATAGGAAATTTGAATTGAACCATAATTTATATTGTATTTCTATGTGTAAAAATATTTGCTTAACAATATTAGGAAGAATTTACTCTAGAAACATGAACAATTTTCCATGTGATAAACATTTGTTTAAGTGCAATTCAAAAATATATATTTAATTAAGTATAATCTAGTTTATTTTTCAAATAAAATAAATTTATACATGCATAAAGAAACAGAAAATCTGAGGAGATCTTAGTGCTGAAATATATGTAAGAATCTGATCAAGAAAAGCATCAATCATTAATGAAATCACGGGTGGAAGAGAAATTTTCCCCGATCAATGAAGTGTCCAAAGGATGATCACCTGATACAGGAATTGTGATGTGGTGATGTGGAAGGAACTGTGAATAAGAAAGGCCATGAAAACATGGAGTGATAAATAAACACAGAGTGAAATACGTAAGGATAGGTGGTTTGGGTTTGTGTGGTGTTCAGATACCTGAATTTTCTCTCTTGGTATCTGATTTCAGGAATCTTGAACAGAAACATGAATCCAGAAAATATTAATTGGAGACTATATGTGGAAGATAAAAGAAATTACCTATTTATGATGATACTAGTAACTGACAGAAACAACACTCAGGGATATTTTTGGCAAAACTAGAGCCCATCTTGTTCCAAAGCTCACTTCAGTCTGCACCTCCTCCCTGCTTTTTGCCATTGAATTAGCTGTGTAAGAACAAGCATTCTGTACTTGGTTTTGTGTTTAACATAGCTTCTGGCAACTTGAAGTCACCAAGTACAGACCATAAATTTGGTATATAATTATGCAGCATCCTGATTTTCAAATAAAATATCACAAATTAACATTTTCAATATTAACATAATTCCAATTTTTATTATAACCACTTTCAAACATTCAGAAAATTTAATATAATAATATAGATATTTCATATTTTTTCACTTATAGTCAAACTTGTTGATATTTTTCATCTGTCCAAAATAAGCAGACATATATGAGTATGTTTGCATACATATATACAAGATTTTGCTCACTCTCCTAATAGTTTGTGGTAGTAAGCATTGCTATTTATTCCCATATAGTTATAGTTTCACTATTGTATGTAAAAAAGTTAACAATTACTTCCTCCTATCATTTAACATCCAGTGCATATTATAAATTTGCATTGTTGTCCTTTATTGTATTCTACTTAAAGTGTCAGTGTAGTAGTTCACATGATTTTCGTCATTTTTCTCATGCTTTCACCTAAAATAGTCAATTTTGTTTTCCTAAAATATCTAGGTTAACTTTGTCAAATTTTCTGAAACTCTCAGATTGCTGTCTTGTAATAACAGGTTAATTGTTTCTCTACTCCAAGTTCATGTAAATCAGAGGTTAGATTTGAATGTCTTTATTTATTTATTTATTTATTTGAAAGGCCGAGTTACAGATAGAGAGAGAGAGAAGCAGAGAGGTCTTCCATCTGCTGGTTCACTCCCTAAATGTTTGCAATGGCTGGAGCTGAGCCAGTTTGAAATGAGGAACCAGGAGCTTCTTCCAGGTCTCCCATGTACGTGCAGAGTCCCAAGAACTTGGGCCATCTTCTACTGCTTTCCCACGCCATTAGCAGGGAACTGGATTGGAAGTGGAGCAGCCAGTACTCAAACCAGAGCCCATATGAGATACTGGAGCTACAGGTAGTGGCTTTGACTACTATACCACAGTGCCAGCCCCTGAATGTCTTATTACATTAAGTTTAAACATCTTTTTTGTGAAGACAATGTCCTTAGAATGTTGTGTTCCTCAAATTGTACTCTAGTACAAGGTATAGATCTCAACATTTTCTAACAACTGGTGATGTAACTTGTTCACTTGGTTAAGCTAGTTGGAGCCAGATCTCTTCTCTGCATATATACTTCACCCATTGTAATTACTGTAATCTGTTAGTCAATAATATTCAACAGAGAAAGTAATATTCTATAACAAATTTTTATATAACAGGTGATTTTTCATGTGTGATTTTCATGTTAGTTATTTCGTTGGGATTTGTAAATAATTATTTGCATTTAACTATTGTTTTTACTTTTCTTACTTGGCATTGTACTGTAACAATTTATGTACTTTATGTCCATATCAACTATAATTGTCTCTATAAGACAAGGTAAACTTTAAAAACTTCCTTTTATTATAAAAAAGTTACCATAATAATCACTATCAACAGAAGTTAATAGCTTGTTTGTTTCCATCTCTCTCTCTCTATCTCCTTCTGTCTCCCTTTCTCTATCTCCTATTCCGTATATAATTTCTACAGATTTTTATGCACTCTAAATGTTTAAATTGGTTTTACTTATTATACCTTTTGTTGCTGAAGCCCATCCAAAAGCTACCTGTGAGATTCATATTGAGCTGAAATTTTTCTTTTTTCAGAGCTGCTCTAGTGAGTTTTTGTAAAATTTTTGCTCTCAGGCACAGTTCAGTGTCTATGGCTCAAAGTAATGGTTTCTTTATTTTTCCCACATCTGATGTTTATCATGTCTCTCCTCAAGGAAAATGTGATTTAGCAGCCAAGATCTGTTCCACAGATTTGTCTCAGAAATGTCATATTTATAACTTTCCAGGGGACAATATTTTATTCATTGTTTTCAAAATATCATTATTGATGTTAACACGTTCAGTTTACATTTCATTTTTTAATTCAGCTACTTTTTTGCAACATTACCCTTCATATCAAAATTAGCATTTTAATTAATCCTCTGTTTTCCTATTTTGGCCATGTACAGGTGGAATGTCATCCCTATCTCAACCAGGGCAAACTGCTGGAATTCTGCAAGTCAAAAGGCATTGTTCTGGTTGCCTACAGTGCTCTGGGATCACACAGAGAACCAGAATGGTAAAATAACAACAAAAAACACACATAAAATACCTTGTTGATGAAATGTTTTTGGTCACACAATACTTAGTTTTATGGTGTTAACTCAACTGGCTCAGGAAGAGTGAAGTATTTGCATTTCTAGCAAGATCTGATGGTACTGGTTTTCCTGGTCCAGGGACCTCCTTCAAGAAGCACTGGTTTAAAGTAGGTCCTTTATTCTGTTTTGGAAGCCTCATAACAAACTGAATGCTCAGTTATAGGAGTTTGTTTTTCTACCTCTTCTTCCAGGGTGGACCAGAGTGCCCCAGTTCTCCTGGAAGATCCACTCATTGGTGCCTTGGCAAAAAAGCACCAGCAAACTCCAGCCCTGATTGCCCTTCGCTACCAGCTGCAGCGTGGGATTGTGGTCCTGGCCAAGAGTTTCACTGAGAAGCGAATCAAAGAGAACATTCAGGTGATGAAGGCCTGGGTCTGGAGGCATCAAGAATCCCATAGAGTAGCCTTCACACATGTGCTTCTTTTTAAGATGTCAAGAAATCTTTAGGCTAAGTCTGTTTCTCTGTTTTTGGGTATACACTCAAGATTTCTGTATATTTCTGAGACATAATGGCTAGGGAGAATTATGACTGAACAGAAAATAGAAAATCAGGTTTCAGGATTGAATTGGCAATATACTCTCCGCCTTGGGCAAGTGACATATTTCCTTATTCTCTGAAATGAGGTTGTTAGATTAGGTAATTTTTAGTTTACCAATTATTGATTTTATGTTTCATTTCTTATAAAATCTGTATAGCTTCAAATTCATATTTTTGGCTTCAATTTCCCTGTCTTGTGAAATCACCTATTCAGGTCTTTGTCTTTTAGATTGATGGTGCTTGGGTTTTCAAATATGAGACCATTATTATATCATTAACTGTCATAACTGGAAAGCAAAATATCTTCCATGTAGAAGTCTAATATAAAACCATTTTTAAATCTTTTTTTTTGCTTTCAAACTTTTATTTAATGAATATAAATTTCCAAAGTACAGAATATGGATTACAATGGCTTCCCCCCAATAACGTCCCTCCTACCCGCAACCCTCCCCTTTCCTACTCCCTCTCCCCTTTCATTCACATCAAGATTCATTTTCAATTCTCTTTATATACTGAAGATCGGTTTAGCATACATTAAGTAAAGATTTCAGCAGTTTGCTCCCACACAGAAACATAAAGTGAAAAATACTGTTTGAGTACTAGTTATAGCATTAAATCTCAATGTACAGCACACTAAGGACAAAGATCCTACATGAGGAGTAAGTGCACAGTGACTCCTGTTGTTGACTTAACAAATTGACACTCTTGTTTATGGCCTCAGTAATCACCCTAGGCTCTTGTCATGAGCTGCCAAGGCTATGGAAGCCCCCTGAGTTCACCGACTCTGATCATATTTAGACAAGGCCATGGTCAAAGTGGAAGTTCTCTCCTCCCTTCAGGGAAAGGTACCTCCTTCTTTGATGACCCATTCTTTCCACTGGGATCTCACTCGCAGAGATCTTTCATTTAGGTTTTTTTTTTTTTCTCCCCAGGGTGTCTTGGCTTTCCATGCCTGAAATACTCTCATGGGCTTTTCAGCCGGATCCACCTACAGGCCGGCGCCGTGGCTTAATCGGCTAATCTTCTGCCTGTGGTGCCGGCACACCGGGTTCTAGCCCTGGTCGGGGCGCCGGATTCTGTCCCGGTTGCTCCTCTTCCAGGCCAGCTCTCTACTGTGGCCCGGGAGGGCAGTGGAGGATGGCCCTAGTCCTTGGGCCCTGCACCTGCATGGGAGACCAGGAGAAGCACCTGGCTTTGGATCAGCGCAGTGCGCCGCCCGTAGCTGCCATTGGGGGGTGAACAAACGGCAAAGCATTTTTAAATCTTATCACTAAAAACGTTTTTTGGAAATTAGCTTGGACTCAACCTAAACTCTTTGAAGTTGTATTCTATGATGGGCTGTCTGGTATAATTGCAATCAACTCTCTCATATGCTTCATATGCTTTCGAATTATTAGGCAACTCTCTTCTAGGATGTTGATTAGCCTATTTGTGGGGCGTCTCAGCCCTTCTCCATGTAGTTTTTCATCCTACAGAAAATATTCCAGGTTTTTCTCACATGATACAATCCAAATGCAAAGAGTGGATAATTACAAAGCTTTCTTAGAACTGATTAAACATTGCTTTGGGGGAATGCTACCGACCAATGAAATTAACAGGTCAGGCCATATTAAAGTGGTGGGGAGGCCGGCGCCGCAGCTCAACAGGCTAATCCTCCACCTAGCGGTGCCGGCACACCAGGTTCCAGTCCCGGTCGGGGCGCCGGATTCTGTCCCGGTTGCCCCTCTTCCAGGCCAGCTCTCTGCTATGGCCCGGGAGTGCAGTGGAGGATGGCCCAAGTGCTTGGGCCCTGCATCCCATGGGAGACCAGGAGAAGTACCTGGCTCCTGCCTTCGGATCGGCGCGGTGCGCAGGCCACAGCGTGCTAGCCGCGGCGGCCATTGGAGGTGAACCAACAGCAAAGGAAGACCTTTCTCTCTCTCTCTCTCTCTCTCTTTCTCTCCACTCTGTCAAAAAAAAAAAAAAAAAAAAAAAAGAAGAAGAAAAAAAATTAAAGTGGTGGGGTTATAGATATCATCCCTTAATGGAAGAAGCTGCAAATCTACTTAACAAGGGCATGGAAACTAGCAGAGTGAGGTATTAGAGGATGTACTCTCACAAATTGCACCAATGTTTTCATTTATTCCATAGCATGTCTTCATGATCAAAAGTTCCTACACTTCATGTAATTAAATGTCCATGCTTTTGTTTCTAGTGGATGTGTGCCATATCCTTTCCTCTATTGAGAACTTGACAATATCCTATTACATTATCATATGAAAATGACATTGCCTTTCCTTCTCAACTTAGTTTTTAATTCAACTGAAATTTCTTTTAATCCAATGTAAAACAATTTCGTATACACATATATACAAATATATTTTAAAAAGAATATTAGGGGCAAGTATTTATTGCAATTGTGACACTGTTCAGGATTCAACCAGACCATATAGGAGTGCCTCATTCTGCTTCGGATCCAGCTTCACATTAATGCACATCTTGGAAGGCTCCAAGTGATAACCCAAGTACTTGGATCACTACCACCCTTTTAAGAAATCCACATTGAATTCTAGGCTCCTTACTTCTGCCTAGCCCAGCTCTGGGAGATCTCTCTCTCTCTCTCTCTCTCTTTCTTCCCTCTCTTTCCCCCTCTAGTAAATAAATTAAAAGAGTATCAAAGTTTTTCAAAAGAATATGCTTCTGATTTCACTCCTCTTTTTAAAAAAAGTTTATGGTGGAGCAGAGGAAGAAACAGATCTTCCACCCCTGATTCATGCCCCAATGCCTGCAGTGAACAGCCTGAACCAGGCTGAAAGGCAAAATCCTGAAAACCCAACATGGTCTCCCACATGGGTGCCAGGGACTTGAGCCATCTTCTGCTGCTTTCCTTGGTGCATTAGCAGGAAGCTGGACTGGAGAAAGAGCAGCCAGGACTCCAACTCATGCTCTGATATGGATATCAGAATTCCAGATGACAGCTTAACTCACTGTGACACAAGCCAAATGCTTCACTCATCTTTGCAACACATTTATTTACCTAGCTCAAGTGTCTTCATTATGTTGGAAAGTAAGATCTTGCTTTCCAGAGTGTTAAAGCATTGATGAACTTATATTTAAAAAATATCCTGGCTATCGTACTTATTTGTCTATTTTATGAAATTTTAATAACTTTTTAACTTCTTCATAGAGTAAGTCTTTACCAAGTTGCTTGATATAGAACTGAACTATCAGATTTGAGAGATGTGGGGTTTTATTTAGTATTTTTCTTTTATTAAATTCTCAGCTTTATTTTACACTTGAAAAGCAGAGAAAGAAGGAGAGAGTTGGAGAAAGAGAGAGGGAAGGAGGGGGAGAGCGAGAGAGAGATTCTTCTAACCATTGATTACCTTCACTAGCACTACAATGAGCCCAAGACAGGAGCCTAGAACTCTTCATCTCCTATGTGACTGACAGAGACACAATTAAGCCATCACCTGTTACCTTACAAGTTATAAATAAGCAGGAAATTGGAATGTGAATTAGAGATGAAACAGGAACTGAGTCATTCTGATAGGAAGTATGTTTGTCTTAAGGACCTTCTCAGTGCTGCATCAAATGCCGATGCTGAGAATTGAATTTTTCACAATGCTGAGGTTTATGTATACAAAATTCCAATTATTTAGGTGGTTTCTTTAATATATTTCAATATATTTCATGACTTTCTCTAAAAAGGTATTTTCATATATTTTGTCAGGTTTACTATAAAGAATATAATTCTGATAGTCTTTAATTGCTTTTTCCTTTCTGTTTTGAGCATTTTCAAATGTACAGGAAAGTTAAAAGAATTATAGAATGAAAACCTATTACCTGAATTCATCAATTATTGAGTTGGAGACTTCTAAATTCTTTCTCTGTATCATGTTTTTGGGATATTGCTATTAATTTATATGGGTAGTCCATACATTAGCAAACTCTAATCATCAATTTGATGTTTAATGTTCCTCTAACACAGACAGTGAGATCCATTTCAAGCAAGTTCCTGTGTCCTTTGAATACAACATTATAAATGGAAAATTCTTGTCTTAAATATAGTTGAAAGGATTTTTTTCTTATTCTAATTTTTTGTTGATGGGATATAAAAACTCAACTGTATCAAATGACTTTATTAAATTATTTCATATATTTCAAAGTTTGCCTTTAGATTCTTCTCAATTTTCGTGCATGGCTGCCTCATCTTTAAATAATGTCAGCTTTGTTTGTTCTCAGATAATTTTGAGATTTCATTTTATCTGTAGAGCAGTACAATTTGAATCAATTATATCTAGTAATGCATTTCTTGCGTTTTCAAAGCAAAAATTGTTAGGTAGTAATACAATGAGTTCCCATATGCCTCTGTTAACATCTCACTTTGTTATATATGTCACAATTAATGAACCACATCCAGCTTTCCCTAGTTTCTATTCCATGCTCCTTTTATCCGTCCTATTTCTCTCAGTCTCAAGTAATTAACGGTTGTGTTCAGAATTTTTTTTTTTGACAGAGTTAGTGAGAGAGAGAGAGACAGAGAGAGAAAAGTCTTCCTTCCGTTGGTGCACCCCCCAAATGACTACCACGGCCGGCGAACCACGCCGATCTGAAGCCAGGAACCAGGTGCTTCTCCTGATCTCCCATGCGGGTGCAGGGCCCAAGCACTTGGGCCATCCTCCACTGCCCTCCCGGGCCACAGCAGAGAGCTGGACTGGAAGAGGAGCAACCGGGACAGAATCCGGCACCCCAACCAGGACTATAACCCAGGGTGCCGGCGCCGCAGGCGGAGGATTAGCCTAGTGAGCCGCAGCACCGGCCTGTGCTCAGAATTTTTAAAGAAAATTAAACTTCCACATGTATAGGAGAACCTGTGACAATTATTTTGCTGTGTCTGACGTATTTCATTCAACATGAAATCCTTTAGTTCCATCCATTTTTTTGCAAATGACAAGATTTCATCCTTTTTCTTAAAGCTGAGTAATATTCCATTGAATATATTTACCACATTTTGTTTATCCTTTCATCTGATGATGAACACCTTGATTAATTCCATGGCTTGGCTATTGGCTATTGTGAACAGTGCTGCTATAAATATGGTGGAGAGGTTTATCTTTAATACAATTAGTGTATGTATTTTGAATATACACTCAGTGATGGGATTGCTGGATCTTATGGCAGTTACATTTCTAATTTTTAAAGAAATCTCCATACTATTCTCCATGGTGTTGCACTAATTTACATTCCCCTCAACAGTGTATAAGTGTTCCCCTTTCTCCACAACCCTATCAGCACCTGTTACTCTCTTTTTGATAAATCCATTCTGAGGGGATGAGGTGATATTCTCATTGTGGTTTTGCTTTTCATTTCCCTGATGGCTAGTGATTTTGAGCACTTTTCACATATTTATTGGTTATTTTTTATTTCTTCTTTGGAGAAGTGTCTATTCAGGTACTTTGCCCATTTCTTAACTGGATTGGTTGGGTTTTTTTGTTATTGTTGAGTTTTTACATTGCTTATATTCTCAATAGTAATCCTTTGCCAGGTAAGTTACTGTGAATATTTTCTCCTGCCTTTAACGTCTCTTTAATCTATTGATTTTGCCCTTTGCTGTGCAGAAGCTTCTGAGTTTGTTTGGTTTTATTTGTGTTGCCTGCACTTTTGTGGTCTTACCCAAGAAATTATCATTTACACTAATGTCTTAAAGTTTTATCCTGAGTTTTCTTTTAACATTTGTGTAGCTTTAGGTCTTATATTTAGGTACTTGATCCATCTAGTGTTGGTTTGGAGGTACACTGAGTGATAGATATCTAATTCCTCCACGTTTGTATGTCCAGTTTTGCCAGCACCATTATTGTAAAGGCTGTATTTTCTCCAGTGTATGATTTTGGCACCTTTGTCAAAATAGTTGGCTGTATATATATGGATTTATTTTTCATACAATATTTACTGATGACTTGAAAATTTTGTTCAACGTCTCAAATTGTCTGGAAACTCTTGAGATATTTTAACTATTTTCTTTGAAGTATTCGATCTAACTTACTGAGATTTTCCAGACCAACAAATGAAAAGATGAAAATAACAAAATTTTTCTACTTCTCTAATAGGTATTTGAATTCCAGTTGCCTTCAGAGGACATGAAAGTCATAGATAGTCTGAACAGAAATTTTCGATACGTTACTGCTGATTTGTAAGTGACTTTGGTAAATTTATTTTTTGAGGATGAATGTATAAAAGGATACTAGTCTCTATTCACCATGCACTGTGTTGATAATCAATGTGGATGATTAAATCTTTACAAAACTGAAATATTTTACTTCATTTGTCTCAAACCTCCTCAATTCTTGTAAGATTGAGGATAGCTCCATCAGCTCTGTGGTCCTAAACAGAAATTCTTATTACCTCCATATGGAATTGTTCATTAGATCCCTTCAACTTAATTTCTATAAGAGTTTAAAATTTCTCTCTTCATTTTTATTGCATTTTTCTTAAAGAACAAACAACTGGATTTACCTTTAAAAAGGCTGTCCAAATATTTCAGTAGAAACACTTTGCTATGATTTTCTAAAATATGGTGATCTCAATGCAGATGATGAAGACTTAAAGGTAGATTTAAAATCAAGGAATGGGAATATAGGCTTAAAAACAATCATGGAAGAGAATTTACACAAAGAAAAGATCTTTATTCTTCTTTTGAGCTGTAAGATTTTAGAATCTAATAAGAAATACAAACTGTACATGAGAGTAGCAAGGAATATACACACCTGTGGGGCTTTTAACTTGTGATATTAATAAATGTAATAATGAAAGAGATCAGGATAAAGAAAGAAATTAGCATGATGCAAAATTGTGTGTACTCAAAATTGGTCGCTATGTTATGATTTGTAATGATTTTATTAGTATAAGGGAAAATGAATGTGACAGGGCCAAAATGCAAAGAGAAAAAGAAAGTGACAAAAAAATCATTAATCCTTACTCTCCTTTAAATATTTTAATAAGTATTTATTTTTTAGCACATTGTGTTTCTGTAGTTGTTAAACAGAGATATGTAAATTATGCAGGAAGCTCTATAGACATGGAACTCTATCTTATCAATGACATTCTTCCCATTTCCTAATCTAATTTGTTATACTGTATCTGATGGGCAATGAGCAAAGAATTAGTAAAAGGAATGTTAAATTGCTAACAGTAATCAATACCCCTGAAATATTTTTTTAGTATTGAATAGCATGTGGATGTGTCTTTGTTCAAAAATAGGCAAAGTAAATTTCAATTTTCCTTGAAAATTTGTTTTTTTCTGATACTTTATTTTTTCAAATTATTGCAATGTTAGTAAAAAGACAACAAATTCAATATGCTTATATACAGTTATAAGAATATCATTATATTCTCTTCTTCTCTCCCAACCTCCCTCTCTTTTCCTCTCCCTTTCCTAATTCTTTTTGCTTTCCTTCTTCCTTGAGAATTTTATGTAAGATAGCAGTGGGTATCACTTTGCATTATTGAAAGATGCAGCTAGGGGTGAGAAATGTTATTGAATTTTTTATTCTACATGTTTTATATGTTAAATTTCTGGCAAAGGACTATGATTTGAAAAAAAGTTACATGTGATTAAATGTATGTATTATAAAGAAATGCTCACGAATATAAACAGATTTTACAATTTTACAGAAAACAAAACTATTAACTTTGATGGTAATTTCACATAAATCGCTTATTTATTATTCTAGAAATGTATTTATTGAGTTTAGACTGTATATTCTTCTCATTTTAGTGCTATTGGACATCCAAATTACCCATTTTCTGATGAATATTAATATCGAAGCCTTTGTCAGACTTCTACCAGAAGACCCTTTCTTGTGAATCATGATGCAGGAGACACCTCAGATGCTGGTGAATGGGCACCTCTCTTCTGATTAATCCATGCTGATTAGCAACTCACACTCAGCTAGAGCTAAATCCACAAAGTGGGAAGCCTTGGCACTACATTTTGTCACTTCCTGAAAAATAAAATAATGTTTATTAAAAATGCTTAACTACCATAGATGCTGTTACTTATTTGTTTCATTCTGACTCCTAAGTCCCCACCTCATTGATTTTCTTAGAAGACTGGAGTCCTCTAATGGGAGATGGTTACAACTATTCCTCAGATGTGGCTGATTGGATGTGTGAAATTGGATGACAATTAGCAAAGGTTTTTTCCAATTTTTCTGCAGTGTTTCAAAAACAAGAACACTCACTTCACAGAGCATGGGAGGTGAGGCAATAGTGCAAGAGTGACCAACAGTGCAGGGGTTCCCCTACAGAAGTTCAAGAATCAGAGCTCCAGACTCAGGTATTAGGAATCCCTGGGGGTAGGCTAGTCAGTGACTTAAGGGGAGGAACCAGCCTGGAAGGATGATTGGGGTAGGGGATGGGGGAAATTGAGGAGGATGGAGTTGAGCACGTCTCTGCTTGGGAACGTTGACAAATAATCTTCATAATTATATCTGCTGATAAAAACTAATTTTCCATATATTTTATTGAAGAGTCAAAGCTGAGACTCAGGCTTAGTCTGTTCATGTCCTAGTCTATTCATTTCGCTATAGCTGGATAGGAAATCAGGGAAACAACTGACTGATATGGAGAATCTCAGGTTATGTGATATTAATATTCCTATTTCAAGGAATATGTATATGTACTTAGGTAAATATATGCACATAATATCTATATATGAAGTAAAATACAGCAAAATGCTAAAAATTGTTAAATCTTAAAAATATATATTAAAAATATAATAGAATATAGTTTGGAGGAAAACTCTCAAAAGCATACATTTAGTAATCTGGATTATAAAAAATACTTCCCTGTGTATCAACTCCATTATAACTCAGTTTTCTCAGGATTTAAAGTAAATTTGATTGTCTTAAGTGTTTGATGATTTTAAATATTATAAACATAGAATCTGTCCAAAAAGTATAAAACACAAATATTCCGAAGTCATTACATATTAGTGTTAAGTAAATATTTAAAATGTTAAATTATGTGTCAGTGTAAGTATGAAAACAGATTTGAGAAAACATTTCTGAAGAAGCAGAAAATTCTTTGTAAAGAAAGAATTTGAAACAACTGTCTTAGGCCAGCGCTGCGGCTCACTAGGCTAATCCTCCACCTTGCGCCGCCAGCACACCGGGTTCTAGTGCCGGTCGGGGTGCCGGATTCTGTCCCGGTTGCTCCTCTTCCAGGCCAGCTCTCTGCTGTGGCCAGGGAGTGCAGTGGAGGATGGCCCAGGTGCTTGGGCCCTGCACCCCATGGGAGACCAGGATAAGTACCTGGCTCCTGCCATCGGATCAGCGAGGTGCGCCGGCCGCAGAGCGCTGGCCGCAGCAGCCATTGGAGGGTGAACCAACGGCAAAAAGGAAGACCTTTCTCTCTGTCTCTCTCTCTCACTGTCCACTCTGCCTGTCAAAATAAAATAAAAAAAAAAAAAAACTGTCTTGATGACAAATTGCTAAACGCAATTATGTTCCTAAATCTATATATGAAATATCTGAAACTTGTATAACAAATAAAATTTTAAAAATATACTGAGTGAAGTAAAAATAAATCATAAAACTAATAAATAAAATAAGAACAACTAAGGTATGCAAATTATATACTAAAAAAACAAACATAAATTCTGGAGCTTAATAGTACACAAAATAGCCTTCAAAAATGAAAGAAAGGGCAGGCACTTGGAGTTGTAGTTAAGACTCCACTTGGGACAACTATGGAGTCTTGAATCTGCTCTCAGTAACAGCTTCCTGAGAATCACCCTAGTGGGCAGCAGTATATAACGCATATAGTTAAATCCCTGCCATTCATGTGAGAGAATAGGATTGAATCCCTCCTCTTGACTTTGGCTTGGCCCCCACATCAGCTGTTACAGTCATTTGTAGAGTGAACTAGTGAATGGAAGGCCTCTGTCTCTGTCACCTCCCTGCCTCTCATATAAATAAATAACATTTTCAATGGGGAGGAGCTATTGAGATGATCTCAAATAAACAAAGTCTAAATAATTAATTAGTACTGAAATTGCCATACAGGAATGTCAAAGGGTAAATAATTAATTAGTACTGAAATTGCCATACAGGAATGTCAAAGGGAGTTAATCAGGTTGAGGTGAAAACATGCTGGACAGTTAACTCAATACTATATAAAGTTAAGAGCCAAATATATAGCCATGGGTAAAGTATATATTTTGAAAATTTTGATGCATCACTATCTTTTTACCTTTAGGTATTGAAAGGTAAATACATGCAAATAAGCATCAACCTATATATATATAAACACACACACACACTATGGATAAAGTTCTAATCAGTAACATAAAGTGATGCAAGAGAATTACAAATAATCAGATTTTTAAAGTTGCTATTCAAATTAGATTCATAAATTCAATGTAGATTGGTATAACTTTTATGTCAAAAACAGTGACATGAGGAGTAGGTGTTTGACCTAGTGGTTAAGATGTTAGTTAGGATGATTATGTCCTGTGACAGAGCACCTGAGTTTTACCCTAGGTTTCAGTTTCTGATTTTGGTTTTCTGCCAATGCAGACCTGCGAAGAAATGTTGATAGCTCATGTCATGGAGTTCCTGCCACCCGTGTAGAAACGCTGGATTGAGTTATTTTCTCCTGATATCAGCCCCCGAGCTATCCAGACATTTTGAGAGTAAATAAGCTAATGGGAATACATTTTCTCTCAAATAAATAAACAAAAATTTTAAAAATTAATAAGAGAAATAAGAACACTGTTTTAAATTCGTCAACTAGTCAATGATATAGCTAATAAAAACATACATACAGGACCGGCGCCGCGGCTCACTAGGCTAATCCTCCGCCTTGCGGCGCCAGCACACCGGGTTCTAGTCCCGGTCGGGGCCCCGGATTCTGTCCCGGTTGCCCCTCTTCCAGGCCAGCTCTCTGCTGTGGCCAGGGAGTGCAGTGGAGGATGGCCCAGGTGCTTGGGCCCTGCACCCCATGGGAGACCAGGGAAAGCACCTGGCTCCTGGCTCCTGCCATCGGATCAGCGCGGTGCGCCGGCTGCAGCGCGCCGGCCGCGGCGGCCATTGGAGGGTGAACCAACGGCAAAGGAAGACCTTTCTCTCTGTCTCTCTCTCTCACTGTCCACTCTGCCTGTCAAAAAATAAAGAAAGAAAGAAAGAAAGAAAGAAAAAAAGAAAGAAAGAAAAAAACATACATACAACATACATAAAAGCTACAAATTATACACAATACACAAAATATACAAAAAAACACTGAAACAATTGAAGGAACTGACCACAACAATATTAGTTGGAAACCTTAAAACCCATCTTTTAATAATAGCAGGAAATTGACAAAAATATTCTAATAAACTGCATGCCAAAAATGTAATAATCCAAATCAAAGAAACCAATACCTAGAATCATGCATCCTACAAAAATTAATGAAAAAATAGAAAATTGGAATACAGCTTATAGTATGGAGATCGAATCAGTAAGCAAAATCCTTCTAACAAAGAAGTGTTTTGTAACAGATGACTTAATAAAACCTTTTTATATGACTTAAAAAATTTAGAAAAAGAAAAACTTGCAGATACTCATTCTATGAGATCAACCTTACTCTATATCAAAACCAGACAAAGGCACTACAAGAAAGAAAATTACAAATATTCATATACAGTGATTAGATTGAATCAGTAATAAACAGTCTCCCCACAAAGAAAAGCCTAGGGTTACATGATTTCGTTGATGAATTCTACTGAACATTCAAAGAATTAAGAGTAAATCTTCCCAAACTACTTGAAAATACTGAAAAGGAGGGAACCCTTTCAAACATACTTGATGAGAAAAGAGTTATCATAATTCCCAAACCAGACAAATGTACAACAACAATAAAAACAGCATAGATCAATAATTCTTATGAACATATCCTAATCAAAATATTGGCAAAGCTTGCACTGTGGTGTAGCATGTAATGCCACCACCTGCAGTGCTTGCATCCCACATGGGCACCTGTTTGAGTCCTCGCTACTCTACTTTCAGTCCAGCACTCTGATATGGCCTGGGAAAGCAGTAGAAGATGGCCTAAACCCTTGGACCCCTGTACCCATATGGAAAGACCTGGAAGAAGCTCCTGGCTCCTGGCTCCTGGCTTTGGATCGGCAAAGCTCCAGCAGTTGTGACCATTTGGAGAGTGAACCAGTGGATGCCTCTCATTCTCTCTGTGTAACTCTTTCAAATAAATAGTTTTTTAAAAAATAAAAAAATAATTTAAAAATACTGGCAAATCAAATTCCATAACATATCAACAAGATCATTCTCCTTGGTACTGGAATTGTGGCATAGAGCATAAAGTTGTTGTCTGCAATGCCAGCATCCAATATGGGTCCCAGTTTGTGTCTCAGCTGCTGCACTTCTGGTCCAGCTCTCTGCGAATGGCCTGGGAAAAGCAGCAGAAGATATCCCAAGTTCTTGGGCCCCTGCCACCCCATGGGAAACCCATATCCTAATTGTGGCCTGGCTCAGTCCCGGCCAATGCAGTCACTTAGGGAGTGAACTCATGAATGGAAATCTCTCTGTCTCTCCATCTTTATATATGTTTAATTTCCAAATAAATAAATAAATCTTACAAAGAAAAAAAAGAAATTTTGGACGTTTAAGAACAAAAGGGTCATTCACCCTGACAAAGATGGATTTACTACCGAGATATACTACTGGCTGAACGTGAAAAAGTCAATAAACAATATACATCACATCAACAGAATGCAGGATCAAAATCTGTCATTTCAGTAGATATAAAGAATGCATTTGATAAAATTAAATGTCGATTCATGATAAAAAGCCAAAAAACTTGAATAAATTATATACAGAAGGAGCATATCACAACACAATAAGGGTTATTTATGACAAGCCCACAGCAGCACTTTAATAAACTGAGAAAAATCAAAAGCATTGCCACTAAAATCTGGTTCAGACAAGTAATTACACTCCTAAAACTCTATTCAGTGTGGTACTGGAAGTTTCAGTTGATTATTAGATAACAGAAAATTAGTTAAGAAATGGACAAATGGTATGGATAGACATTCTTCAAAAGAATAAAAGATATACAAATCAGAAACAAGTAAGTCACATTATCCCTGTTTATGAGATAATTTATGTAGAATTATGCTCTGTGGATGGCATGATCCTATATATAGAGAAGAACCAAAATACTCCACCAAGTGACTATTAGAACTAATAAGTAGGGGCCGGCACTGTGGCACAGTGGGTTAACGCCCTGGCCTGAAGCTCCAGCATCCCATATGAGCGCCGGTTCTAGCCCACGCTGCTCTTCTTCCAAGCCAGCTCTCTTCTACGGCCTGGAAAAGCAGTAGAAGATGGCCCAAGTCCTTGGGCCCCTGCACCCACATGGGAGACCTGGAGGAAGCTCCTGGCTCCTGGCTTTGGATCAGCCCAGCTCCGGTGGTTGCAGCCAGTTGGGGAGTGAACCATCGGATCAAAGACCTCTCTCTCTCTCTCTGCCTCTCCTCTCTCTGTGTAACTCTGACTTTCAAATAAATAAATAAATCTTTTTAAAAAAAAAGAACTGATAAGTAAAATCAGAGAAGTTGCAGATTACAAAATCAACTCATAAAAATCAGTAGAATTTTAAACACCAATAGCACACTTTCTGAGAATTTATAAGAGCAATTTCATTTAGAATGGTTAGTATATGTAAAAGTGTGTACATATGTGTATGTAACATATATATATATATATACCTAGAAATAAATTAAACTACTAATGTGAAAGATCTATACAATGAAAATTACAAAAACTCATGAAAAAGACTGAAAAAGATGCACAAAAATAGAAGGAATGATCTCCCTTGTTCATTGATTGAAAGAAATAATATTTTTAACCTGTCCATATCACACCAAATGACTTACAGATTCAATGCAATACTCATCAAAATACCAGTAACATTCACAGAACTAGAAAAAAAAATCCTAAAATTCATACATAAAAGAGTTAGAACAACCAAAGCAATCTTGAACAACAAAAGCAAAAAAGGAGGCATCACAACACAAGTTCCCAAGAGCAATTGTGAACAAAATATGATACTGGCATGAAAATAGAAACATGGAATATAATAGAAACTCCTCATGAAAGAGAATAGGAAACCCAGAAAAATTCCACATATCAATGGCCAACTTATCCTTCACAAAAATGCCAGAAACACTCCGTGGAGAAAGGACAGTCACTTCAATAGTGTTGGGAAAAATGAATTTCTACATGCAGGAATTTGAAACAAGACCCCACTTTAAACCTTTCATAAGAATCAATTCAAAATAGATCTGAATATATTAAACTATGAAACTACTAGAAGAAAACAAATGGGAAACATTAGAAAGCATTGGCAGAGACAACTAATTTTTGATAAGACACCAAAAGCAAAGGCAACAAAAGAAAAAACAGACAAATCAGATTATCTTAAACTAAGAAGCTTCAACACAATAAAGAAAGCAATCAGCAGGTAAAAAGACAACTGATAGAATGGAAGAAAACTTTTTTAAAGATTTTTATTTGAGGGGCTGGCGCTGTGGCACAGCGGGTTAACGCTCTGGCCTGAAGCACCAGCATCCCATATTGGCACCAGTTCTAGTCCTGGCTGCTCCTCTTTCGATCCAACTCTTTGCTATGGCCTGGGACAGCAGTAGCAGACGGCCCAAGTCCTTGGACCCCTGAACCCATGTGGGAGACCCAGAAGAAGCTCCTGGTCCCTGGCTTCAGATTTTCATAGCTAGCTGTTGCGGCCATCTTGGAAGTGAACCAGCAGATGGATGACCTCTTTCTCTGTCTCTACCTCTCTCTGTAACTCTTTCAAATAAATAAAATAAATCTTTAAAAATATTTTATTTGACAAGTAAAGTTACAGAGAGGGGGAGAAAAAAAGAGAGAGAGGGAGAGGGAGAGAGAGAATCTTCCATATTTTGCTTCACCCCCCAAATGGCCACAGTGACAGGATATGAGCCATGCTGAAAGCATTGTTCAGCAACTCCACTCAGGTCTACCATGTTGGTGGCAGGGGCCCAAGCATCAGGCCATCCTCTGTTGATTTTGTAGGTGCTGTATAAAAAGTGGAGTAGCTGGGACCCAAACTGGCACTTAAATAAGATGCCTGCATCACAAGCAGCAGCTTAACCCAGTGCACCACATGTCGGCCCCTGGAAGACCATATTTTGAAAGTGTGTATTGGATAAAGTATTAATATGCAGAATATAGGAGATAACCCAAGGTGGCAGAATAGGGAGGGAGCTTACTGCTCTATTCTATGGAAAGATAGTTAACAAAAAGTGAAGTGAGTGCAACCTCAGGGAAGAGTTAGGGAGAAAACTGCAGTAGAAACTCAACAGAAATTAGAGGGATGTTGTGGATCTACATGGAGCGTGTGGACACACAGCCTGAGCACAACACATGACCCCAGCAGCCAAGAGCCTCAGTGCCAGCTTTGCAAAGTCAGTTGAGAATAGACTGAAGCAGCCCAAGCCAATGGAAATAAAGCTGCAGGGACAACCTTGTGTGAGTCCAGCCTGGAGCCCCCTGGGGGACAGGGAACCAGACAACATAGAGGGTAAAAAGGGTAATTTTCTCTCCAGCCCCTCAGTAAAGCACCCTGCAACTAGCTGAGAGAGGGAAGGTGCCATTTTGGACATATGTATCAGTTGACCAGTTTGTATCCTCATGCCCAGCACCCAGCTAAGATATGCTTGAGTCTGGCTGGAGGATTGATAGGGGCTATGTGCTCATGTAAGACTGTGAGGTGCCCTCAGCCTCCCAGCACATCACAGGCTCTGGAACGTAGGTTGCTTGGGCAGAGTACTCTCAGGAGGCTGGCTCTGGGAGTGCCTCCACCTTGCAGTGAAGAGGACAGACTGACAGGGCAGAGTGGATCCTTGGCGCCCTATGACTGTGGGAATCTTGTATGCTAGGACTGTGGAAACACTGTGGCCACTTGGGAAGGTACAGGGTGTGTCTGGGTTCCTGGGCAGTGGCTGTGAGCAGCTCCATATGCTTAGGGCTCCCTGATTGCCTGTGGTGGGTCATTGCTGTGAGATCTGTGCTCACACTGAGGAATGCATGGATCCTTTGTGTGGATCTTGTGGCAGTGCAGATGAATACTGCACACACTTGGGGCTATTGCCCAGAGCTTTGGTCACCTTAGAGGAGAGAAGTTGAAGGTGAGACTACTCTAACAGAGCTGATCAAACCCTCCCCTCTGATTAAACAAAATGAGATCTACCACACCCAACTTGGGTGTCACCATGAATACTCCCCTCACTCTACTGTAAGCAACAGAGCTCCCTGGCCTCACCCTGCACATACCTATGGGTGTTCACTGAAAGAGCAGACACTCCATTATGTGATAGAGGCATAGTCCAAAGAAAAAAGCCATTAGAGGGAAAAAATGTATCTCCACAGATACCTGAAATTAAATGCAGAAATTCAAAAAACAAGAATAAGAAAGACATCATGATGCCCCCAAAGGAACACAACCATGCTTCAACACTATAATGAGAAGATGAAGAGATTGATGAATTGCTGGAAATAGAATTCAAAAAGTTAATCATATGATTTCTTTGAAATAACAAGAAGTAAATCCATGAATTAAAGAAATCTGTAAATGACATACATGAAAAATTTTCCCAAGAAACTGAGCTTTCAAAGAGAAATAAAATGAAATAGTAGAATTCAACAGATAAATTAAAATGTGGTAGAGAGCCTTAACAGCAGACAGGGTGAGGCAGAAGAAAGAATATCCAAGTCAGAAGACAAATCTCTGGAAATTTTACAAAGAAAGGAAGGAGAAGGAGAAGAAGAAGGGGAAGAAGGAAAATTATAAAAATTAAAAAGTGTTGGTGATTTATGGAATACTCTCAAACAACCCAACATACAGGTTTTAGGAGTTCCTGAAGGCCTTTTTAGTGAAATAATTACAAAAAAAAATTTTCCCAATTTGGAGAAAGAAAGGGACATCCAAGTAGAGGAAGCACAATGACCTCCTAATAGACATGACCAGAAAAGATCTTCACCACAACTTGCTATGGTCAAACGTTCCATAGTAAAGCATAAATAAAAGATTCTAAAATGTACACAATAGAAATGTCAGATTACTTTCAGATGATTTCCAAGTACAGTCACAGCTAACTTATCAGAAACCCTACAGGCTAGAAGAGACTGGCAAGATATAGTACAAGCCTGAAGCCAAAAAAAAAAAAAATGTAAGCCCAGAGTACTGTACCCAGCAAAGCTCTCATTTATGAATGAAAAAGACCTTCCATAGCAAACAGAAATTGAAAGAATTAGTTACCACTGGTCCAGCCTTACAAAGATGCTTAAGGATATGCTAAACACAGAAACACAAGAAAGTCATCATAATGAAAGAATGTGAGGGTAGAAAATCTCCCAGTAAAAGTACAAAGGAAATCCTAAGTAAGCAATAGGAGTATTTTTGAAAAAATGGCAGGACCGGGTTATTACTTATCAATAGGAACCTTGAATGTAAATGGCCTAACTCGCTAGTTAAAAGATACAGATTGACTGAATGCATTGAAAAACAAAAGCAATTTTTTTGCTACCTACAAGAAACACATCTCACCAACAAAGATACATGCAGACTGAAAATGAAAGGATGGAAAAGTTATTTGATGCTAATGGAACCCAAGAGCTGGTGTAGCCATCTTAGTATCAGACAAAATAGACTTTAACATAAAAACTGATGAAAGAGACAAAGAAAGGCACTATGTAATCATTATGGGATCAATTCAACAAGAAGATGTAAATATAAAAAATCGATTTTTCCCATGCATAAGTATGAAGCAAGACCCTTACCTTACACATTACAAAAATCCACCTAAAATGGATCAAAGATCTAAATCTAAACCTGATACCATCAAATCATTAAAGAACATTGGGGAAATTCTGAATGACATTACTACAGGTAAAGACTTCTTGGCGGGGGCTGGCTCTGTGGCTTAGCAGCTTAAGCTGCCGCCTGCAGTGCCCATCACATATGGGCACTGGTTCAAGACCCAGCTGCTCCACTTCCAATCCAGCTCTCTGTTATGGCCTGGGAAAGCAGTAGAAGATAGCCCAAGTCCTTGGGCCCCTGCATCCATGTGGGCAACTCGGAATCTGCTCCAGGATCCTGGCTTCAGATTGGCGCAGCTCCAGCTGTTAAGGCCAGTTGGGGAGTGAACCAGCAAGTGGAAGACCTCTCTTTTTCTCTGCCTCTCTTTCTCTCTCTGTGTAACTGAGGAACCTGAGCCTGGATCAAGGCACAGCTATTTTAGACTAGGCCTCCATCTTGTAACTCGGGCCTGGCCAGGCCCTGAACCCTACACCAAAAGCTCCTGAAAAAAGAAAAATAAACTCCCCTTGCGATAAACACCAATAGCAACAGCCAACCAGCAGATAACAGGGAAATACCTAAAGTTCCAGGTGTCTTTTCAGGCCATTAAGGTGATTGATAACAGCCTGAAACCCTGCAGTTTGGCACGTACACCCTAGCGGCTTCGACCCTATACTTTAGCCAATCATTTTAGAAAGCATCAACCCCAAAGCCATCCAACCACCTTTACTAGGTCCATGCCCACCACTGAGTGCACTAATCAATTTTAAGAGATGTTCTTTGAATCTCCAACAGAATGAGATAATTTGCTGAATGGTGTTATGTTTTCAGAATATCTCTGAAAATCCTATAAAAACCCCATTAGCTGAAGAGTCTGGGTTCTCAATTCAGATCTGCTGTGCCAATGACGATTGAGAGCCCAGACCCGGGCCTGCAATAAAACTCTTGTGTGTTTTACAGAGGTATCAGCCCCTTGGTAGTCTTTGGGGACAATCGAACTGGGCATAACATAACATAACTCTTTCAAATAAATAAATAAATCTTTTTAAAAAAGACTTCTTTGAAAAGATCCCAGGAACACAGGCAATCAAAGCCAAAATTGACAAACTGGATTATACCAAATTGAGAAGTTTCAGCTTGGCAAGAAGCACTCACCAAAATGAAGAGGCAATCCTACAGAAGGGGAGGAAACATTTGCAAATTATGCAACTGAAAAAGGATTAATATCCAGAATCTATGACTAGCTCAAGAAACTCAACAACAATAAAACAAACAATCCAATTAAGAAATTGACAAAGGACTTGAACAGGCATTTTTCAAAAGAGGAAATCCAAATGGTCAAAAGACACATGAAAAAATGCTCAGGATCACTAGCCATCAGCAAAATGCAAATCAAAACAACAATAAGATTTCACCTCAACCCAGTTAGAATGGCTTTCATATAGAAATCAACAAACAACAAGTGCTGGCAAGAATGTGGGGAAAAGGTACCTTAATCCACTGTTGGCAGAAATGTAAACTGGCACAACCACTGTGGAAGAAAGTATGGACACACCTCAGAAATCTGAATATAGATCCACCATATGACCCAGCCATCCCACTTCTGGGAATTTACCCAAAACAAAAGAAATTAGCATATAAAAGACTTATCTGTACCCCATGTTTATTGCAGCTCATTCACTATAGCTAAGATATGGAATCAACCCAGATGTCCACCAACTGGGGACTGTATAAAGAAATTATGGTATAAGTACACCATGGAATACCACATAGCAGTAAAAAACAAAAAACAAGCAAACAAACAAAAAAAAACAAGAAGTCATGTTATTTGCAACAAAATGAAAATGGATGCAACTGGAAAAGCATTATACTTAGTGAAATAAACCAGTTCCAAAAAGGCGAATGTCATATGTTCTCCTTGGTCTGTGGTAACTAACAAGGTACTTAAAAGCTAATCTATAGAAATGAAATTACACTTGAGATGCGATGACTTTGAACAGCCCTTGTCTCTACTTTTGAGGAACAGTTTTTATTTTCATACTATTTGTGGAACTTTTTACTTCGTGTAGGATTAATCTTAAGTGTATAAAGTTCTTTGAAATAGATCTTAGCAAAAAAATAAGAATGTGAATAGGAGAGGGAGGATGGGGTAGGAGTGTCGATGGGCAGGAAGGTAAGAAGAGTCACTGTTTCTGAATTTGTATATATGAAATGCATGAAGTTTGTATACCTTAAATAAAATGTTTCCAGATTAAAAATATGCAGAATATTTAAGGATATCAAGAAATTCAGCAACTAAGCAAAAAAATTAAATAATAAATTTTCAAATGGTATGGACAGACATTATTCAAAAGAATAAATACAAATAGCCAACAAACACATGAAGAAATGTTTAGATTATTAACCATCATGAAAATTAATATAAAACCACAATTTTATATTATCTCACTCTAATTAGAATGGGCCATTATTAAAAGTCAAAAAGTAACAATTGCTGCTGAAAATGTGGAGAAAATGATACCACAATACGCAGTTGATAAGAATGCAAAAAAAGTAAAACCATTATGGAAAGCAGCAGGGAGATTTCCCAAAAAACTAAAAATAGATCTACAATATGATACAGCTATCCCAGGTCTATCACATAATAAAGTTATCCCACTTCTGGGAATATAGTCAAATGATATGAATTCAACTTTTGAAAAAGATAGCTGCATTTCCATATTCATTGCTGTACCTTTTACAATACTAAAGGTATATAACCAAATTAGATACTCTCCAATGGATAAGTGAATAAAGAAAATGTGGTATGTATACACATGGAATACTACTCATCAATAAAAAGAATGAAATACTGACATTTGCAATAAAATGGGTGAAATTGTAGATTATTATACTAAGTAAGTGAGCCAGACACAAAAAGACAAATCCACATAGTCTTTCATATGCATAAGTTTATATCAATATGGTGTGCTGTGCCTTATAATTCAGTGTATAGATATTGTAAATATTGTCTCCACTAAATTATCCCTGTATAACAATACATCCTTTCTTCCTGATTTTATAATCTTTATCATAAATCCACATTATGTGATACTGTTATATTCTTCCCTGTTTTACAAAATGAATGTGTGTGCTTATATAATGTTTACATATGAAGCAAATACAATAAAATGCTATAAACTGTTAAATCTA
Organism: Oryctolagus cuniculus; assembly: GCF_051225735.1. Lineage (NCBI taxonomy): Eukaryota > Metazoa > Chordata > Mammalia > Lagomorpha > Leporidae > Oryctolagus > Oryctolagus cuniculus. Next base: position 78,577,956 of record NC_142879.1, on the reverse strand, counting down.
TGTGTGCTCATTAAACTCTTTCTTAAAAAAACTTTTCTGTATTTTTTCAATATGAAGAAGATGAAAATGAAAAACTGTAATAGTAACTAACACCATGCACAAAGTTAAACTCAAAACACAGCAAAGACCTAAGCATAGAACTACTAGCTTAAAATCTTACTTAAAAAACACAGCGGAAAAGTTTCATGACATCATTAGCCATGATTTTTAATCTAAAGCAATTAATCAAGGTATGAGTATATAAAATATACTTGTTCAAAATGAAAAATAAATTTACAAAGAGAGAAAGCAAACCACAGAATGGGTAAAAAATAGTTGTGAGCCACACCTCCATGGTGTATTATGTATCGAGTGATACATAATAAGCATATTACGTATTTTTACCAAAACATGATCTGGATTATGATAGTACATGTATGCAGTTTTTCATTCTCATCCTATTTATTTTCAGCCAAATATTCCTTGCTACTTTAAGTTCCTGGTGTTTCGGGAATGTGTGATTTCTAGTGTTTTATCATCCAAAGCAGACACTGTGTTAGAAAGACTAAGAGCTTTTATACATCGGTCAGAATATTAGCGCTGCTTCTTAATGACAGGTGTTACTTCAACTTTTGTAGAAGCCTAATCACATTATCACTACTGACTGAAAAGTACCACAGGATGATTGTTTATAATTCAAAATTATAAATTAAGATGGCAATTTGAAGCAGTGGTAAAGCTGCCTCTTGAGATGCTTACTATCCCGTACCACAGTGTCTGGTTCAAGTTCCAACTCCTCCACTTCTGATCTAGTTGCTGATAATATGCTCCCTAGTAGGCAACAGATGACAGCTGAAGTAACACGGACCTGCCTCCCGCATGGGAGATTGGGATCGAGGTTTAGGCTCCTGGCTTTGGACTGTCTCAGTTCTGGCTCTTGTGGACATTTATGCAGTGAACCAGTATGTGGAAGCTTGAACTCTCTCTGCCTTTCAAATAATAATAGTAAAATAATAAAGTAAATTCTTGGAATATTTGAGGAATGCCACTACAATAATGGTATAAATAATCCAAAAAGTTATTTTATAGTGTTATTTGAGAGGCCATGAAACAGAAGAAGAAAGAGGGAGAGGTAAAAGACATACAAAAGTGGAGAGAGACAGAGAGGGTGAGCTTTCCATCTGCTGGAATGCCCTCCAAATATCCCAAATGGCCTGCGCTGATCTAAGTTGAATCTATGAGATGGGTCCTCAATTCATGTCTTCCACAGGGGTGGCAGGGACCTAAGTTATTGAGACATAACCTGCTACTTCAGTGTCTGTAAGAAGTTAATATTGGGAGCCAGAGCAATGACTCAAGTCCAGGCACTCTGATATTGGAATGCAGGCAGTCCAAGTGGCATCCTATATACTAGGCCTAATGGTCACCCCTCAATAGAAATTTTGTGAACAGAATTTATTGAAACAACAGATACTACATTTATTTGAAATTATTTAGGAAAACAATTCTCATTTGTTAAAATCTGAGGTATCTATTTCTTATACAGAAAGGCATCGGGGGCAGAGCCAAGATGGCGGAATAGTGAGGGCGTGCACCGATAGTCCGGGAAAAGATAGTTTAATAAAAGTGGAGTTACTGTAGCCTCAGGAAAAGGCTCAGGAAAAAACTGCAGAGGAAACTCTTCTGGATCTAGTGGATGTGACACGGAGGACCTGTGGGGAGAGCAAGGTCGCCCACCGTGTGGAAGCCGAGCCCCAGAAGCCAAGCCACAAAGTCTGCACACCAGCGCTGGAAGGGGAGGTGAGATAAAAACCTCTGTAACCTGGAGACATTGGCGGGGAAAGGCAGAAAGAGCCTACAGGGAACGAGGCCTGAAGCCCCACTGGGGAAAGTTCACCAGGCTGACTGGAGGAGAGAAAAAACGAATATGGGGAACCAGCACAGACATTAGCCTCTCTCTCCACTCACCTTACAAAGCGAGCAAGACAAAGAGCAGATGCCATTTTATGTATGTAAAGCGGCACCCACATTTTGCCAAGCAGAAAAACCTGACTCTGGTGGGGAGAAATAACAGGAGGTTAAGACCTAGTTAGTGAGGCCGGCGCCGCGGCTCAATAGGCTAATCCTCCGCCTAGCGGCGCCGGCACACCGGGTTCTAGTCCCGGTCGGGGCGCCGGATTCTGTCCCGGTTGCCCCTCTTCCAGGCCAGCTCTCTGCTGTGGCCAGGGAGTGCAGTGGAGGATGGCCCAGGTGCTTGGGCCCTGCACCCCATGGGAGACCAGGAAAAAGCACCTGGCTCCCGGCTCCTGCTATCGGATCAGCGCGGTGCGCCGGCCGCAGCGCGCCGGCCGCGGCGGCCATTGGAGGGTGAACCAACGGCAAAGGAAGACCTTTCTCTCTGTCTCTCTCTCTCACTGTCCACTCTGCCTGTCAAAAAAAAAGAAGAAAAAAAAAAAAGAAACCGAGGGAACAAGAACAAGGAAGACACTATGATGCCCCCAATGAAAAAGGCACCCCAATTCAAGATTATGAAGATGATGAGATAGAAGAAATGCAAGAAGCAGATCTCAAAAAATTGATAAGAACATTAAGAAGTTCTCAAAAACAAATTCTTGAACTACAGAAATCCTTAATGGACAAGATAGAAAATCTCTCACACGAAAATGAAATATTAAGGAGGAATCAAAATTAAATGAAACAACTAGTAGGACATGAAACTGTGATAGTGACAAGAAATCATAATGAAATGAAGAATTCAATAGATCAAATGACAAACACATTAGAGAGCCTTAAAAACAGAATGGGTGAAGCAGAAGAGAGAATATCAGACTTAGAAGACAGAGCACAGAAAAATATACAATCAATCCAAAGAAAAGAAGAGGAAATTAGAAATCTAAAAAATATTGTCGGGAGTCTACAGGATACTATTTAAAAAACCAACATTCGGGTTCTAGGAGTTCCTGAGGCATGGAGAGGGAGAAAGGATTAGAAGGGCTTTTTAGTGAGATACTAGCAGAAAATTTCCCAGGTTTGGAGAAGGACAGAGACATCCTAGTACAGGAAGCTCATAGAACCCCTAGTAAACATGACCAAAAGAGATCCTCACCAAGACACGTTGTAATCAAACTCACTGCAGTGAAACAGAAAGAAAAGATCCTAAAATGTGCAAGAGAAAAACGTCAGATTACTCTCAGAGGATCTCCAATCAGACTCACAGCGGACTTCTCATCAGAAACCCTACAAGCTAGGAGGGAATGGAGAGATATAGCCCAGGTACTAAGAGAGAAAAACTGCCAGCCCAGAATATTATATCCTGCAAAGCTATCATTTGTGAATGAAGGTGAAATAAAGACCTTTCACAGCAAACAGAAATGGAAAGAATTTGTCGCCACTCGTCCGGCCCTGCAAAAAAAGCTTAAAGATGTGCTACACACAGAAACACAGGAACATGGTCATCATGTGAAAGAAGGTAAATGAAGGAAACCTCACACCAAAAGATCACAGGAAGTTAAAAACATATATTAGAAAATATCTTTGGGAAATGGCGGGGCGAAGTTACTACTTATCAATAGTCACATTGAACTGTCCAGTTAAAAGACACTGATTGGCTGACTGGGTTAAGGAACAAAACCCATCTATTTGCTACTTACAAGAAACACATCTTTCCAACAAAGGTGCATACAGACTGAAAGTGAAAGGCTGGAAAAAGACATACCATGCCAACAGAAATGAAAAAAGAGCAGGCGTAGCCATCTTAATATCGGACAACATAAACTTTAATACAAAAACTGTTAGGAGAGACAAAGAGGGGCACTATATAATGATTAAGGGATCAATTCAACAGGAAGATATAACGATTATCAATGTATATGCACCTAATTACAGGGCACCGGTTTTTTAAAAAGATTTCTTAAGTGACTTAAAGGGAGACTTAGACTCTGATACAATAGTACTGGGGGACTTCAATACTCCACTCTCAGAAATAGACAGATCAATAGGACAGAAGATCAACAAGGAGACAGTAGATTTAAACAACACTATAGCCCAAATGGATCTAACAGATATCTACAGAACTTTTCATCCTTCACAGAAAGCATTTACATTCTTCTTAACAGTACATGGAGCCTTCTCTTGGATTGACCACATACTAGGTCATAAAGCAAGTCTCAGCAAATTCAAAAGAATTAGAATCACACCATGCAGCTTCTCAAACCATAGAGGAATGAAGTTGCAAATTAGCAACTCAGGAATCCATAGAGCATACGCAAACACATGGAGATTGAACAACATGCTCCTGAATGAACAATGGGTCATAGAAGAAATTAAAAGAGAAATCAAAAATTTTCTGGAAGTAAATGAGGATAACAGCACAACATACCAAAACGTATGGGATGCAGCAAAAGCAGTGTTAAGAGGAAAGTTTATAGCAATAGGTGCCTACATCAAGAAATTGGAAAGGCACCAAATAGATGAGCTTTCAATGCATCTCAAGGATCTAGAAAATCTGCAGCAAACCAGACACAAATCTAGTAGGAGAAGAGAAATAATTAAAATCAGAGAAGAAATCAAAAGGATTGAATCCAAAAAAAAATTACAAAAAATCAGCCAAACGAGGAGCTGTTTTTTTGAAAAAAAAAAAAAACCTGACACCCCATTGGCTCAACTAACTAAAAAAAGAAAAGACCCAAATCAATAAAATCAGAGTTGAAAAAGGAAACGTAACAACAGACACCACAGAAATAAAAAGAATCATCAGAAATTACTACAAGGACGTTTATGCCAGAAAACAGGGAAACCTATCAGAAATGGATAGATTCCTGGACACATGCAACCTACCTAAATTGAACCAGGAAGACATAGAAAACCTAAACAGACACATAACTGAGACAGAACTTGAAACAGTAATAAAGGCCCTCCCAACAAAGAAAAGCCCAGGACCAGATGGATTCACTGCTGAATTCTACCAGACATTCAAAGAAGAACTAACTCCAATTCTTCTCAAACTATTCAGAACAATCAGAAAAAAAGGGAATCCTCCCAAATTCTTTCTATGAAGCCAGCATCACCTTAATTCCTAAGCCAGAAAAAGATGCAGCATTGAAAGAGAATTACAGACCAATATCCCTGATGAACACAAACACAAAAATCCTCAATAAAATTCTGGCCAATAGAATGCAACAACACATCAGAAAGATCATCCACCCAGACCAAGTGTGATTTATCCCTGGGATGCAGGGATGGTTCAATGTGTGCAAAACAATGTGATACACCACATTAACAGACTGCAGAAGAAAAACCATATGATTATCTCAGTAGATGCAGAGAAAGCGTTTGATAAAATACAACACCCTTTCATGATGAAAACTCTAATCAAACTGGGTATGGAAGGAACATTCCTCAATACAATCAAAGCAATTTATGAAAACCCCACGGCCAACATCCTATTGAATGGGGAAAAGTTGGAAGCATTTCCACTGAGATCTGGTACCAGACAGGGATGCCCACTCTCACCACTGCTATTCAATATAGTTCTGGAAGTTCTAGCCAGAGCTATTAGGCAAGAAAAAGAAATTAAAGGGATACAAATTGGGAAGGAAGAACTCAAACTATCCCTCTTGGCAGATGATATGATTCTTTATTTAGGGGACCCAAAGAACTCTACTAAGAGACTATTGGAACTCATAGAAGAGTTTGGCACAGTAGCAGGATATAAAATCAATGCACAAAAATCAACAGCCTTTGTATACACAGGCAATGCCACGGCGGAGGAAGAACTTCTAAGATCAATCCCATTCACAATAGCTACAAAAACAATCAAATACCTTGGAATAAACGTAACCAAGGACGTTAAAGATCTCTACGATGAAAATTACAAAACCTTAAAGAAAGAAATAGAAGAGGACACCAAAAAATGGAAAAAGCTTCCATGCTCATGGATTCGAAGAATCAATATCATCAAAATGTCCATTCTCCCAAAAGCAATTTATACATTCAATGCAATACCAATCAAGATACCAAAGACATTCTTCTCAGATCTGGAAAAAATGATGCTGAAATTCATATGGAGACACAGGAGACCTCGAACAGCTAAAGCAATCTTGTACAACAGAAACAAACCCAGAGGCATCACAATACCAGATTTCAGGACATACTACAGGGCAGTTGTTATCAAAAGAGCATGGTACTGGTACAGAAACAGATGGATAGACCAATGGAACAGAATTGAAACACCAGAAATCAATCCAAACATCTACAGCCAACTCATATTTGATCAAGGATGTAAAACCAATCCATGGAGTAAGGACAGTCTCTTCAATAAATGGTGATGGGAAAATTGGAAGTCCACGTGCAGAAGCATGAAGCAAGACCCCTACCTTTCACCTTACACAAAAATTCACTCAACATGGATTAAAGACTTAAATCTACGACCCGACACCATCAAATTATTAGAGAGAATTGGAGAAACTCTGCAAGATATAGGCACAGGCAAAGACTTCTTGGAAAAGACCCCAGAAGTACAGGCAGTCAAAGCCAAAATTAACTATTGGGATTCCATCAAATTGAGAAGTTTCTGTACATCAAAAGAAACAGTCACGAGAGTGAAGAGGCAACCGACAGAATGGGAAAAAATATTTGCAAACTATGCAACAGATAAAGGATTAATAACCAGAATCTACAAAGAGATCTAGAAACTCCACAACATCAAAACAAACAACCCACTTAAGAGATGGGCCAAGGACCTCAATAGACATTTTTCAAAAGAGGAAATCCAAATGGCCAACAGACACATGAAAAAATGTTCAAGATCACCAGCAATCAGGGAAATGCAAATCAAAACCACAGCGAGGTTTCACCTCACCCCAGTTAGAATGGATCACATTCAGAAATCTACCAACAATAGATGCTGGAGAGGATGTGGGGAAAAAGGGACACTAACCCACTGTTGGTGGGAATGCAAACTGGTTAAGCCACTATGGAAGTCAGTCTGGAGATTCCTCACAAACCTTAATATAACCCTACCATTCAACCCAGCCATCCCACTCCTTGGAATTTACCCAAAGGAAATGAAATTGGCAAACAAAAAAGCTGTCTGCACATTAATGTTTATTGCAGCTCAATTCACAACAGCTAAGACCTGGAACCAACCCAAAAGCCCATCAACAGTAGACTGGGTAAAGAAATTATGGAACATGTACTCTATAGAATATTATACAGCAGTCAAAAACAACGAAATCCGGTCATTTGCAACAAGATGGAGGAATCTCGAAAAAAACATGCTGAGTGAATTAAGCCAGTCCCAAATGGACAAATATCATATGTTCTCCCTGATCGGTGACAACTAACTGAGCACCAAAAAGGAAACCTGTTAAAGTGAAATGAACACTATGAGAAACGGTGACTTGATCAGCCCTTGCCCTGACTGTTGATGAACAACTTAATACGTTATCCCTCTTAGTAATTTTTTGTTTGTGCTACTTAATACTTTTGGTTGATTACTGTAATCAATACACAGTTATTCTCAAGTGTTGAAACTTAACTGAAAAGTGATCGCTGTTAAATATAAGAGTGGGAATAAGAGAGGGAAGAGATGTGCAATTCCGGACATGCTCAAGCTGACTTACCTCAAACAGTAGAGTTAGAAACATACCAGGGGATTCCAATTCAATCCCATCAAGGTGAAATGTACCAATGCCATCTCACTAGTCCAAGTGATCAATTTCTGTTCACAATTGATCATAATGATAGGACTAAGAGCCAAAGGGAGCACACAAACAAGACTAGTGTCTGCAAATACTAACTGATAGAATGAAAAAGGGAGAGAACAATCCAACATGGGAAGCGAGATACACAGCAGACTCACAGAATGGCAGATGTCCTAAACAGCACTCTGGCCTCAGAATCAGCCCTTAAGGCATGCGGATCCGGCTGAAAAGCCCATGAGAGTATTTCAGGCATGGAAAGCCAAGACACTCTGGCAAAAAAAAAAAAAAAAAAAACCTAAATGAAAGATCTCTGCGAGTGAGATCCCAGTGGAAAGAACAGGTCATCAAAGAAGGAGGTACCTTTCTCTGAAGGGAGGAGAGGACTTCCACTTTGACTACGACCTTGTCTAAATATGATCAGAGTTGGTGAACCCAAAAGGCTTCCATAGCCTTGGCAACTCATGACAAGAGCCTAGGGTGATTACAGACGCCATAAACAAGAGTGTCAAATTGTTAAGTCAACAACAGGAGTCACTGTGCACTTACTCCTCATGTAGGATCTCTGTCCTTAACGTGCTGTACATTGTGATTTAATGCTATAACTAGTACTCAAACAGTATTTTTCACTTTGTGTTTCTATGTGGGTGCAAACTGTTGAAATCTTTACTTAATATATGCTCAACTGATCTTCTGTATATAAAGAGAATTGAAAATGAATCTTGATGTGAATGGAAGGGGAGAGGGAGCGGGAAAGGGGAGGGTTGCAGGTGGGAGGGAAGTTATGGGGGGGGGGAAGCCATTGTAATCCATAAGCTGTACTTTGGAAATTTATATTCATTAAATAAAAGTTAAAATAAAAAACCTGATCACAATTTTCCCATCTTCTGTTTTCCTATCTGGAAAAAAAATAGGCATCAATAACTCAGAAATATATCAGGAATACTTGAAGAGCATCCATCTGCCATTGGGACTTCCAGTAATATTGATTTGTATATTAATATAGTCATAGCAAGGATAGCTACATTTAATGAATGCTTACTACCTATACAGCACTCAAGATAATTTAGTCTTATTTAACTTCACAACCAATTTATGGAGCAAATAATATAATACCATTTTACAAGTGGACTGACTCAGGCTTAAAAATACTGGATAAATTAGTTGTCACTTTTCTGGCAAGCATTAGAAGGAAAACTCTAATCCCACAGTCTGTGATAGTAGCTTCTATAGTATGCAGTTAATGGCAGTACCACAGGAGTTAGATTATATTGCCACAGTACCTACATCAAGCTTGGAGACTCAAAATGAATATGTTTCCCTGAAAAACATGAGAAACAACCAGTGGAAATGACTGCTGTATTTTTTGAATTCCAAATTGGAACATGAATCTTCACAAGTCTGAATAGATAAGGGAATATAGCTGAACAGAATCTTTGGTATTGTGGCTGTCCTACAAATTTTGAGAATGGTTAAACATGCTGAATTATAATGATCCCATCATATTACCTTTTCCAAGTAATTCATGAAATTTGTGGTATTAGGTTAGAACACACATTTTACTTCAGTTCATTCCTAGGATATCATTCTTACAAATATTCAAAGTTGTGTTTAAGAAACCAGTGAAGATCATGAGAGAGCTGTCGGATATGATAGACACACATTTTGGTGGTGTTTTCTGGCCCTTAAATAAGATGTAGGCAATTTTGTTTTAAAATCATAATCATTAAACACATGCATTCTCAAAGCCAAACCAAGCCACCAGAAATGTTATTACATTCCCCAAGCTACTTTACTTATTTGCAGGTGAAGTAAGTCATTTCATCTACAGGGTGCACTTAAAGTGAGGAGCTGCAAGGAACAATGAAGAAACAGTCTAAGGAAAGAACAGAGTTTGCTGATCATGTGGGTGGAATTCCAATAGCACAACAGATTTGTGAAATATTGGAGGATAGGGGTGTTGAGTCAAGGGAGAAAAGTCAGAATCTGATGGTAGTAAGAGTTGCAGATACCAGGGAACCAGAGGGCCTTTGGATGGTGTTCAACAAAACCAAGAAGGGTCAGAAGAGAGAGTTGCTATATCAGACGAAAGACCAGCCAACACAGAGTTAGGCAACTCTGGTACTGGATTTGGGAGTGCACTTCGGGTCACAAGGCACTCAGGGAGGACATCCTACCAGCTTTTTCCCTAGGAAACTGGCTCTAGGTGGAAGGAAACGAAGTCAGTGGGCATAGGAACTGAGAGCTAAACTGAAAAAGTAAAGTTGTGCTCTGAAGCACCACATACAAGATACTGCAGAGGAGCAGCAGAAGGATCATGCGTATCAGTGCCCTGCACCATTTTGTGCTCCCTCCTACGTGCTCCCCTTTGTTGGCCCAAGTTCTCATCCTATAACTTTGTCATTCATATTGTCATTCATAGCTTGCCTTGGAGAAATTTCTCTGGTCTCTCCGATCTTAGGTACTGGTGAAAGGGACATAGCATCACTGATTACCTGGTGTTCATGCACATATGTAGTAGCTTTGGGATCCGCAAGGAGAGAAGGCCTACATTTCCAGGAATGGAGAGTCCCTGACTGCACTTCAGGGAACGAAAAGTCCTTGTCAAGGTCCCCGCGGGTGCCTAAAGGTCAACCAGTGAGGATCAGACCTGCCTCAACCTTTAACCCCCATGCCCTGTATCTATAAAAGGAGCTCTCCCAACCTCTGATGCATGACTTCCCCGGCCCCTTCCCTGTTGGGACTCGGGAACCTCGCCAGGGAGCAGAATCCCAATAAAAGCCTGTATATTGATTCATCTGGCTGGGAAGATTTGTTACACGCCGGACACCTTGCAATACGTAAATGATGGAAAATTGCTTTGGGAAGTGTAGTAAGTAGACTGAAGCACTGACTTGTTACATTTTCGATAGCTGCATCAGAACTTCTCTGATTGGCCCCAGCATTCTAATCGTATCCATGGCCTTTGGTCACTCCTTGGCAAAATGTCACATTAAGCCAAGAACAGGGGCTATTACTACAGACTCCTTTCTTCTCTGCCCTCTTTCCCAGGATTGCTCTTCAAGCTGTACCATGGAGCCCCATCCCTGGTGGGTAGGGCCTACTCACAGGGCAAAAGGGAGGAGCACATATGTGTCATAATGAGCATTATGTCATAGCATGGTTTGTGACATAAAAGCTGTGATAGGCCTGGATATGTTCCAGTTGCTCCTATTTCCACTCTGAGAAGAGCAGCAGCTAGAAGCATCTTCCACAAATGTCAGAAAGGCTACCAAAAATTTTTGGGATTCATCTCCAGGCTACTCCTTTGGCTATTCCTCCAAATCAGCCGCACCCCTCCGATCCTCCACACCAGCCTCACCCTCCTCCCGACCCTCCATGTCAGCCCCACCATTGTGGTCATTCATGCCAGCTCCACCCTCTTTCTGTCCCTTCACACCACCCTCAAACTTCTGGCCCTACATCCCAGCTTCCCCCTCCTTGTCCTCCTGCTGGGCCTCTCAGTGCTCCTGGTCCTCCACCCCATCCTCACCCTCCTTCTGGTCCTTCCCTCCAGCTTGCCAAACCTTCAGATTCTGTACCCCGGCTTCCCTTCCCTTGTCATTCACTCTACCTTAACCCCCCTGTTATTCCACATGAGCCTCACCCTCCTTCTGGTCCGGCACCCTGGCCTCGCCGTCCTGGCCTCCCACACTGGCATCACCGTCCTCCTTCTCTAAGCCAGCTCCCCCCTTCTTATTCTCCATCCGGCCCTCACCTTTCTCTTCCACCCAGCCCTCACCCTCCTTCTCATCCTCCACCCCAGCTTCATCCTCCTTCTCGTCCTCCACCCCTGGCTCACCTTCCTATTTGTCCCACATCCCAGCTTCACTCTCCTCATCCTCCACCCCTGCCCCACACTCCTTCTTGTCCTCCACTTGAGCCTCTCCCTCCTCAGCCTCGACATCCTCCTCCTCTTGCTCGACCCCAACCACACTCTCTCTCTCATCCTCCACCCCAATCTCATCCTCCTTATCATTTTTCTCCTCCTCCAACCCAGCCTCAAGCCCCTTCTCATCCTAAAGCCCAGCTTCACCCTGCTTATTGTCCAGCCCAGCCTCACTCTGCTCCTCATCCTACAATCCGGCTTCACCCTGCTCATCTTGCAGCCCAGCTTCAGCTGGATGTTCTAAGCCACCCTCATCCTCCTCGTTCTTCAACTCGGCCTCACCCTCCTTCTGACCCTCAGCCCCAGACTCACCCTCCTGTCCCTCTAATCCGGGCTTACCCTCCTCTTCCGGCATCCCCTCCACACCCTCCTGCTCATCTCACCTACCGACCTCACCATTCTTGTATTCCTAAACCCCGGCCCCAACCCCGTGCTCAGCTTCCACGCAAGCCTTTTTCTCCCTTTCTTTCACCTTGGCCTCATGCTCCTGACTCTTCATACCCACTTCAGGCTTGTTTTCCTTCACTACATCAGTCTTCCACTCCTTCTCACCCTTCACGCCATCTTCAAACTCCTGCTGCCAGTACATCCTGGCATCCCTCTCCTGCAAATTTCCCTCTCTCTCCTGGCCCTCCATGCCAGCCTCACCCTCCCTCGAATCCTCCATCCAAGTCTCTCCCTCCTTCTGATATATTTCCTGATTATTCTCCAGTCCTCCTATCTGATGAGTCTTCTGAGAATTCCAGCATAGAGGAGATCACACCCGCATGCAGTGAATGTCTCTCAGATTTCTGCTCCACATTTCCCCCCACTCTTGATAATAACTCTGCCAATGACTTGGCCTCATTTCAATTCATAATCAGCTCTTCTGTTCCTACCAAACCTCCCCTTTTCCTCCCTGTGAATTTGCCTCCCCTTTCCAGTTCCCCCTCTGACTTCTCCTTGAGTCCTCCTGACAGCCCTACTTATTAGTCCCCTGTACTCCACCCTGTAAATCCAGTCACCTCATGATTCATGAATCTCCTCTGAAGGGATATTCTCCCTCCTGCTGGGCCAGTTCTGGTACATCTCACAATGGAAGCACTCTGGATGTCCAGCAGCCTGACCAGGTGAGTATAGGTAATGTAGATGATGGAAAACCAGCCCTCATCCTGAAATGTCATCTTGGTTAGTTACAAGACCCCTCATTGTGAAGAGATCACAGTTATTTGAGCACTGTGTGTACTTTCACTCCATCTTGTTCACTCTCTTCAGATGCCAGAGAAACTCAAAAATTGCCTTTTCTCCAGACAGCCTGCTTCAGCCTCTCTCTGTATATACTGGTTTCCTCATGGAATGTAGTTGTTTCCACTGAACAAAATGGAGGAAGAATGATAGAGAGGAGATGGAAGGCAAAGAGGGGAGTCATCGCCTCTGTTCTCCTGCAGGAGGGTAAGACTTAGTGCTCTGCCCTGGATTAAAGTGAGTGGAAGAAACAGTGAACCCTGAGAACCACACATAAGACATGAGAATCCTGCTATAGATATGGGAGCTTGTGAGTTGTTTGTTTGGGGATTTACCCTTCTTGCTTTGGCCTGGTTCCACCTGTATTCTGTTTTCCTTTATTTTGGATTCCACAACCAAGCCAAGACTTCATTCCTGCAAGAAGGGGTAGGGACCGTCATTGTATTCTCATCAACACTCTCAATGCTAGGCCTCCTAGTTTGTTGCATTTACTTGCAGTGTGAAAGACACTAGCCTGTACAAGGCAAAACCAGATCCAGATTCTCCCCAGAGGATAGCATCAACTTAACTGATATTTGCTAAATGTGCTCTCCTCAAATTGATATATCAATTCAATACAACCTCAACCAGGAGATCTTCAAACTTTCACAAGCTAATCCTACTTTATAAAAGAATGGAAGAACAGCCAGATTCTATTGAAAAATGTTTGTTTTGTACATAAATCTCTTTTAACTTTTATAAAACCTATTATATTACTGGTGTTAAACAATTTGATTATGATTTTTGTGTGGGTTTCCTTGCATATGTACTGCTTGGCCTTACATGGAACTTCTTGTTGTACGACTTTACAGTTTTCATCATGTTTAAGAATAATTCATCCACTCATTCTTTACATATTTTATGATTCTCCACTCCTGTTCCTCACTTTAAGAACTTGTATGTTAACAGTTGTTTGTCCAGAAATCACTGAGGCTTTGTGCATTTTTGTTGATTTTTTTGCCCATTTCTGCTTCAATCTGGATGATTTCTATTTTAATATCTTCAAGTTCACTGATCTAATAACCACATCCAATCAAGTTTTATCTCAATTTTATTTTTACATTTAGGATTTTCATTTGGTTCTTTTTTATACCTACCACCTCCCTCATTATGTTCATATTTTCTTTTCAGTTCTTTAATAGGTGGATAGCAACTATTTTAAAGGTATTGAAGTTAATTTCATAACCACAGTCCCTTTTTCTTCTGTTTCCATGTGTTGATATTTCTCCTTTCCATGGATCCCATTGTCCTAATTCTTGACTTACCTCTATTTCTAATCATTTTTGAATAACGGTGTCCATTGTGAGCTTGAGTGATTAAATTTTTGCCTTGTTTTGAAAACTTTCAAGTTTTCTAGCTGCTAGTATGAATACTTGTGGTTCAGCTTGATAATTTTAAACACTGTTTTTAGGCTTTGGTAAGGGTAGCCTTTGTCTATGTAATGAAATTTTAGCAGAAACCATAGCTTGTCTTTAAAATGACTCTCCACATTACAGAGCCAAGTGCAGAGTTGGTGGCCAAGCACTGCAGAAAGAGCCAGCAGCGCGCATTTCTGGGCAGCCACCAGAAGCCATAGATGTTCCCCACATACCAGTGACCATCTGTACCTGGGTCCCACATTACAGCAGCAGGGGCTGGGAAGCAGTGTAGATTGGGAGCTCATTTGGGCCAGCAGCTTCTTGAATGATAAGCTGTTTGCCAAGGAGCAGAGCCAGTGGATAAAGCAATTAAACTCATGCAAGTAAATGTACAAGTCCCAGGTAAAAGCCTCTATGAGAAGGCTAAAAAAACCTTGAAAACAGAATCCAACATGCTAACCATTCAAAATCCACTCACTGTCTATGAGATGTGTACAGGTAATTTCATGATTTCATAGAACTGTTTAGAATTGACAAGTCCCCAAATACAAATGACTGACTATAAATTATGTTGACTGAGGATAGTCTTTTTTTGAGACAGTTACATTTTCTGGAACTTTTTAAGGTTTCTTACCATAAATGCATCAGTATTTTTTCAGAGCAGTAAGAGAGCAGTCACCTAAATTCATGGTTTATGTGATAAAATTTGAACAAGGTAAGATCAGGATTCAAGACAGCCATATTGAGAAGTTCAATGTCCATTCTATCATCCACTGGGACAACCCAAGACAATTGCTCCTGGAGGCATGTTATCAAGCAGGAGCACCTGAAACAGGAAATTAATAGTGGGAACACAGTAGACTCTCATAGCAGGCACAGCACTATAGAGGATAAAAAGGAACAAACCAAATCAGCAGTGTCTGACGTCTTGGCCCCATGGCTGGGGGATTCCCTGAAGAGAAGAGTAGCAGCACAGCCCATCTGCGTGAATCCCTTGCCCAGGCAACTCTCCCTAGAGAGGACTTCAACCACTACAGCCCAGCAACTCAGTAAGTAGAGCTCCCTGGAAGATCAATGGCTCTTTTGCTTAAGAGAATGTACTCACCTGGTCTCTTTCCCACCACTCAGTGCAAGGACTATGGCCCTCTGATGCTGTCTTGTGGAGGAGTAACTGTCACAATCCAACTGGTCCCAACAGGGCAACAGCAACCTCAATACCTTAGGTCACCCAGCTCTGTGCACCTTAGTGGACAGTGACAGCAAGGGGAGTTGGCAGAGTCAGCTCTAGGACTCTGCAAGTGAGGTGCCTGCCACATGAGATTTGGGGGTCATTCTCTTCCCAACTTTTTCCCCTCCCTTGACCACTGAAAGCATTTATTGGGGGCTCTGTGCCCAGGGACTCAATCAGAGTTCCTATGCACTCACACGGCTCAGGACCCCCGGTACCCTGAATGATCTCACAGTAGGATTAGGGTATGAAATACAGAGAACGTGGTTGCTCTTAATGGTGTGCATGTCTGCATGGTGGAGGTGCACTAGAATGGTCTGCTCACTCTGAACAGTGAATCACTTTTTTTCCTCTGGCACAATGAAGGGCTAGAGACTACACTCCAGTTGGTTTCAGCCTTTGCCCTCCTACAGTAGCCAGATGTGCTGTACCATACCCATCTATGGTGTTACAGTGGACTTCAGCTCCCCCCATGGACAGTGGACAGAACTTTCTAGTAACATTCAGATCACTGGGACTTGGAATGAGTTTTCCATGCTATGCTTAATACAACATATTGACACCTTTGCTGGTATCTCTAGTCCAGGAATTTCTGTGATTTACCCAGGTGCAATGTGAGGATCCTGGCCCCAACCATTCTCACAGAAGCTGACAGATTTTGGGTGTTGCTGCTCACTTGTTGCTCAGGCTTGAGCTTTCTGCATCTAGCTCAGCCCAAAAACATCCCATGTAGAGTAGCTTATGAGAACTTGTCCTACTATTACAGAGCCAAGTTCATTTTTCCAGATACAGTCACCCTCTCTGACAGCATCTGTAGGACCTACCTCCTTCACCCAACATTAGCACGACTCTGGGAACTTTGGATCTAGGCAGTAGCCAGGGGCTTCTTAGATCATCCATTTCCTGGATCCAATGCTGATCTTGCAGTCCAAGCCCCTAAGTTGGATCCTGGCTGGGAGTCCATAACCAGGCATACCTTTAGCATCAGCAGCATCTGAGAATCTCTTCACACCGGGCCTTCCCTTAGGAGACAGCTTGAGATGCATGTAACAGGGATCTTGTTGACTGCACTGAGCCATAGAAACAGCCCACATCTCTACTGTGGCTACTACCAACTACAGCAAATAAAGGTATAGGGTGGCTATACTACAAAAATGCTATTGGAACTAAAGCTAAAGCAGTCTACCAAACCAATACGCAGAGGCACATCTCCAGATAAAAACTTCAATTAAAAAACCATCTAAAAATTATAGAAACAATGGCCCTCACCATTATATGCAAAAATCCATGTAGAAACAGGAAATATGGATAAACATGGCAGTAGGGTTCCCCCAAAAGGATCTCATTAATAGCAGACTGTGAAGAAAGTAAAGTTTGCAAAACTGCATGAGAAAAAATTCAAAAGAATGATTGTAAGGTTACTCAAAGAGCTATAAGATAATACAGATAAGCAATTAGAATAAATTGTCATGTCAGTACATGACATAAATGAGAAATTCAACAAAGAAAAATGTTGAAAAGTAATCAAGCAAATATTAGGAATGAAGAAATAAACAAATAGGGGCTGACATTGTGACATAGTGGGTTAATGTATCGCCTTCAATATTGGCATCCCATATAGGCATTGGTTCATGTCCAAGTTGTTCGACTTCTATTCAAGCTCCTTGCCAATGCATCTGGGAACGTAACTGCATCCATGCAGGAGGCCTAGACGAAACTCCTGGCTCCTGGCTTTAGCCAGACCCAGTGCTGACTGTTGTGATCATTTAGGGAGTGAATCAGTGGGCAGAAGATCTCTTCCTGTCTTCCTCTCTCTCTGTAACACTGCTTTCAAAAGATAAATCTTAAAAACAAATGAATTAAGCAAAAATACAGTGAATTGGAAATCTTTAACAACACATTTGGTGACTTAGAGAAAGAATATTTGATCCAGAAGTTTGGTCTCTGAAATGTCTCTGTCAGACAATAAAAAGAATTGTAGAAAGAATTAAACAGTGTTCAAGATCTGTGGTACACAAACAATCCAATATATAAGTCTTTGGAATTCCTGAAGGAATGGAAAAATGGTTTAGATAACCTATTCAAAGAAATAATAGCATAAAACACCCCCAATTTGGAGGAAGATACAGACATCCCAGGAAAGGAAGTACATAACACCAAGTAGGCCTGATCAGGAAAGATCCTAACCATTATACATTATAGTCAAATTTCAAATGTAAAAGATACAGAAGGCATCATATAATTTTCAAAAGGGAAGCTCTAGGCCTCTTTTACTCAATTTTATTTTTATTAACATAGAATAGATTTCATGTAGTTCATACTCCCATTACATTGATGACAGATTTTGCTACAGAAACACTATTGGCTAAGAGAGAATGAATACATAGAGTTCAAGTTCTGAAAGGAGAAAACTGCCAATCCAGAATACTTTGTCCAGCAAACGTCTCATTAATAAATGAAGGTGAAATAAAAACCTTCCAAAATAAGCAAAAAATTGAAAGAAAGAATTGGTCCTCACCTGGCCAGTCTTACATATGATACTTTAGGATGTACTACATACAGAAACAGAGAAAGGCAATCAGCAACATAAAAGGATATGAAAATAGAAAACCTACTAGTTAAAGACCAAAAGAGATTCAAAGCAAACAATAGAAAGTTGTATGGAAAAACAGCAAGATGCAGTAAAAAATAGTGTATGTAGTGGACTAAATAGTGTATGTAGTGGACTAAATTCCCCAATTAAAACATACAGACTGGATAAATCTTTAAAAATATACTCAAATGTCTTATGCCTACAAGTACAGGCCCACACAGACTGAAAATGAAAGAATGGAAAATATTTCATGCAAGTGAAATCAAAAGCAAACAGAAGTAGTTATATCACATAAGACAAAATAGGTTTTGAGATTAAAACTGTTAAAAGAGACCAACCAACAGCCAACTTTAGCGGCTGGGATTTATCTCCATGAGCTGAGGACACCTTGCCTGGGATCATTCAGAGATATTGAGTAAATGCCTGTGGCCTCACATTGATGTCTAGACATCAGCAGGTCGGTGATGCAGGCATGTAACTGGGGCCATGACCATAATGTAGTGACAACTGTCAGAAATTCAACTATTTTATCATTGTAACCAACTTACAATCATGGAACTTGATGATACACTAAAGTACTTTCCCTGGTTCTTTACCCAGCACCCTGTAGAAGTAAGCCACCTGTTACTTTTGTATCTCAGAGTGCATCTTGTCCTTCTTACCTATTTATTTATTTGAAAGAGAGAGAGAGAGAGAGAGAGAGAGAGAGATTGAGATTGATTGATTCTGCATCTGTTGATTCACTTCCCAAGCTGTCATAACCAAAGGAGCCTGGAACTCCATCCAAATCTCCCACATGGGTGCAGGGTCCTGACACTTGGGCAATCTGATGCATTCCCAGGTGCATTAGCAGGTGGTTGAATTGAAAGTAGAGCAGCTGGAACTTAAATCAGCATTATTGGGGATGACAGCATTGCAAGTTGTGGCTTAATCTACTGTGTTACAATACTGACCCCTGCTTATTGTAAAATCTTTAACATATACAGCATTCCCATGAGACATAGGTTGACATCATGGGAAAGGAAATAGGAACAGTAATTCTAAAACATCAGAAAAACAGCTAATATTCATAAAACACATTCTGGGGATTTGATATCTGCTGAAAGTATTAGTGCTCACTCATTGCTAAGGAGAAAGTACAAAAAACTCAAATAATGTCAGAAAAATATAATTGGATGAGCTAAGTCATGAAAGTCAAGATTAAATAATGTAAAAATGTACTAAAGTTATCTGATTGGTCTAGAAAGCTTAAAATTAAAAATGACCCATTGGGGACCAGCGCTGTGGTATAGCGGGTAAAGCTGCCACCTGCGGTGCTGGCATCCCATATGGGCACCGGTTCAAGTCCCGGCTGCTCCACTTCCAATCCAGCTCTCTGCTATGTCCTGGGAAAGCAGTAGAAGATGGCCCAAGTCCTTGGGCCCCTGCACCCATGTGGGAGACCCAGAAGCAGCTCTGGCTCCTGGCTTCAGATTAGCAGCTTCAGCTGTTGGGGAGTGAACCAGAGGATGGAAGACTTCTCTCTCTCTCTCTCTCTCTCTCTCTCTCTCTCTCTCTGCCTCTCCCTTTCTCTGTGTAACTCTGACTTTCAAATAAATAAATAAATCTTTAAAAAAGATAAGTAAAAATGACCCTGAGCCATTTGGGTAGAGAGTGAAACAAGACTTTACAAGGTACACCTTGCAGCATGTTCAAAGTATTAGGAAACAGAAATTTGATAATTTTTATTTTTAAAAAATTGTTAGAATATTTGTTGGGTAGAAAAAATGAGGGATCATTCATCTGCTTGTTCACTTCTCAAATGGCTGCAATGGCCTGGGCTGGGCCAGGCTAAAGTAGGAACCAGGAGCTTCATTAGGTTTCCAGCACACATGGCATGGACACAAGCACTTGAGCTGTCTGCTGCTGCTTTACCAAGCACATTACCGGGGAGCTGCATTGGAAGTGCAGCAGCCAGGACACAAACCAGTGCTATGATATCAAGTGCTGTTATCACGAGCAGTGACTTAAATTTCTAGGCCTTGGTGCTGGCCCATACCATTTTTTGTAAAGGTTTATTTATCAGAGAGAGAGGAGTGTGTGCTACAAAATGCTTGGGCTGAAACCACTAGCAAGAAGCTCCATCAAGGCCTTTCACATGGGTAGTGGGGAACAAAGCACTTGGGCTGTCATTTACTGCCATACACATGCATGAGCAGGTAGTTGGGTCAGAATCAGAGAAGCCAAACTTGAAAGGCCCCAGAAAGATGCCACGTTAGCACATACAAACATTGGTTGACACTGTCAGAAAATGAGGAATAGCTTTCAGGCAGTGGATCAGGATGAAAAACAATGAGCTAATAAGTAATTGTTTCATACAATTAACTGTTCAATGTGTTTCTACCTGTTGAAAATGTGTCTGGAAACACACATGTCCAGCATGAGTGAATGAATGAAAGAATAAAGTGAAACAAACTCACGGTAAGGAGAATGGAATTTCTCAGGGGCTTTACAGGTTGGAAAATTGAGAGTTGATGAATGTGTAAAAAGTCACTGCAGATGGGTTTCATACAATGTGAATAACACTTAAAACTCCTGTACTAAAAATATGGATAAGAGAAGAAATTGTGTTTATACATGTATTTAATTACATTTTAAAATAGAAAACTGGAAAGAAACTATAAAATCTTCAAGTAATTTAGATTAATAAAAATTATTCTCTTCTTTTTATATCATTCTACTGTAATGTATGAGAAACACTGGTCTGAATGCTTTCAAGCGTAAAATACGTGCAGATTTGTGACTGCACGTGTGTGTGTTTGTGTGTCTTTGCAAGTAGGCATCTATTCAAAGTGATAGAAATCTCCAATTTATTTTAAAATCTTTGATACTTTATTGTTGCAGGTGGATGTAAATGTAGAAGCACCTAGCTCCTGTGTGTGGAGTCTCTACAAGCAGTTTCTCTCTTGGATCCATGGTGGTCTACTAGTCAAGCTCGATCCAGAGAATCTGTAAGATGTCTTAGCACTGGATTACATTGGAAGCCAAAATGGGTTTGTGAGAGGTGAGATTTCCTGGTAGAAAGTAGCATAAAGAAAAACTGGACAGGAGTATAGTTTAGAATGTGTCTGATGTGTTTTGAAATATTACATATGAACTCAAGTTAACACTGGGCTTATGTTTTCAGAAAGGAGAAAAGAGGAAGATTCCAGGCCATCAAGCAGGACATTCAGTAAGGAGTTATAAGGTAGTTGTTCCAAACACAAATGTATTCAACTCTGTTTCCCTGTAATGTAAGCACGTCCTGAAACAGACTTCTTGTGGGCAAATTAGTGAGTGGAAGAATTAATAAAATACAGGAAGAGCAAGAACACAGACCTAAAGTCAGTGTTTAAAGTGCTTACTAAAGCTAGACCTGTTACCTTTCTGTTTCTATTCAAATAAACTCTATTATATAAGATCCATAAAGGGGTCAATATCACAGTATTAGATGATCTAATTGTGATTGCCAGGGACTTTTGGAGGAAATGAAGAACTGGGTAACCAGTAGGGAATAGTTGTAAATATTTATGGCATTCAGTGTGATAATATTTGATATTCTTATTGCCTGCGCTTAAAAGTAAGTATGCTGTGACAACAAAGTATATTTACACCAAATATCTTAACTAAAAATAATGTTAGATCACCATGTTGCTTAGATTTTGATTATTCTATCTGTTCATACATAATAGTAGCCACATTGGTCTAAATGGTTTTTCATATAGGAACCTCAAATTTTGGTGGGTGTGTTAAAGCAAAAAGAAAGAAACACATGCACACACAAGATTTCAGTTCAAGGCTTCTTTAAAATAGGAAAGTTTGTTGCCTTTTTTTGAAGTTTTTTAAGGAAATGATTGCCAATGCAAGGTCCAATCATCAGATTGTATCCTCCTGGGTCTGTGACAAGAGTTCAACCATGTGTAGTGGGTGTGCTAGGAAGTCTATACTCCATATATCATTCCTTCATAATATCGGTAACATCAGTCTCAATGTTTTCACAGATGAAACAGATGCAGGTGTGTGTCTGTGGCTTTGAGTTCTGGCATCCAATCTGAAGTGGCAGAAATTTCTGAACCCATCTAAAATGTTTGCTAGTTTGTTGGTGCCAGTAGACATCAATGAAAAAGCACCTAGGTCCTGTGTGTGATGTCTCTAAACCACTTTCTGGTCATATCCAGGTATATCTGCTAATTAGCACATTCCAGAGAAGCAGGGACAGTTTCTTAACATTAGAATATATTCGAAGCCAAAAGTGGATTGTGAAAGGTAATATTTTATGGAAGAAAATGGCATAATGACAAATTAACAGGAAAACTACTCAAACAGTACTCTATACTTTGTGTGTCTGTGTGGGTGTAATATTAAGTTGATCTTCTGTATAAAAAGATAATTGGGGCCAGCACCATGGCTCACTAGGCTAATCCTCCGCCTGTGGCGCCGGCACCCCAGGTTCTAGTCCCGGTCAGGGAGCCCCAGTTGCTCCTCTTCCTGTCCAGCTCTCTGCTGTGGCCCGGGAGTGCAGTGGAGGATGGCCCAAGTCCTTGGGCCCTGCACCTGCATGGGAGACCAGGAGAAGCACCTGGCTCCTGGCTTCGGATCAGTGCTGTTTGTCAGCCACAGCGCGCCGGCTGCAGCGGCCATTGGGGAGTGCACCAACGGAAAAGGAAGACCTTTCTCTGTGTGTGTCTCTCTCACTGTCCACTCTGCCTGTCAAATAAATAAATAAAAAAGAGATAATTGAAAATGAATCTTGATGAAGAATGGGATGGGAGAGGGAGTGGGAGATGGGATGGTTGTGGGTGGGAGGGAGGTTATGGGGGAAAAGCTACTATAATTCAAAAGCTGTATTTTGGAAATTTATATTTATTAAATAAAAGTTGAAAATAAAAGAAAATGGCATAATGAAAAAAATTGCACAAGAGCTCCTGAGTTTAGAGTTTTTGAAATCCTATATATAAGCTTCTTAGTAACATTGGATAGGTGTTCAGAAAGGAAAAAGGAAATGTACTTTCAGTCATAGAGCAGGACATTTGTAAGGAATTACAAAGTAGTTCTTCAAAACAAAAAATGTGTCCAACTGTGTTTCTCTCTGTTGTAAGCACATACTTACTGAAACAAATTTGTTGTGCATAAGTTAGTGAGTAGGAGAATGAATAAAGTGCCTAATGAGCAAGAATGGAGATCTAAAGTCAGTGTTTTAAGCTTACTGAAGCCAGAGATGCTCCTTTCTGTATAGCAGTCCTCCTCTTACTTCCATTCAAATAAACTCTATGATATATGGTCTTTAAAGAGGTCAATACCACAGTGCCAGGTAATCTAACTGACTGCCAGGGAGTATATGCAGAAAATTAAGTATTTGGTGTGTAGGGAAATGTCACAAATATTGATTGATTACATTCAGTGTGAATATACTTAACATTTTCATTATCTCTGCTTTAAAATGATATGACAGTGCAAATATTTTCTATGCTTACTA
Organism: Oryctolagus cuniculus; assembly: GCF_051225735.1. Taxonomy (NCBI): domain Eukaryota; kingdom Metazoa; phylum Chordata; class Mammalia; order Lagomorpha; family Leporidae; genus Oryctolagus; species Oryctolagus cuniculus. Next base: position 78,554,413 of record NC_142879.1, on the reverse strand, counting down.
AAACAATCTCTAAGATAACCATTTTACTTAGATTATATGAAATGGTTATTCTATCTGTTAGTGTATTCATGATAGTGGTCACTTGAATCTGACTGACATTTGAATGGGAAACTCATATTTGTGTGTGTGTGTAAAAGGGAGACAAAAACACACACAAATTACAATTTGGGACTTCTTTAAAGTACAGTATATTCTTTCAAAGTCTTTTTTTTTAAAAAAACTTTTATTTAATGAATATAAATTTCCAAAGTACAGCTTATGGATTACAATGGCTTCCCCCCCCATAACGTCCCTCCCACCTGCAACCCTCCCCTTTCCCACTCCCTCTCTCCTTCCATTCACATCAAGATTCATTTTTAATTCTCTTTATATACAGAAGATCAGTTTAACATACATTAAGTAAAGATTTCAACAGTTTGCTCCCACACAGAAACACAAAGTGAAAAATACTGTTTGAGTACTAGTTATAGCATTAAATCACAATGTACAGCACGTTAAGGACAGAGATCCTACATGAGGAGTAAGTGCACAGTGACTCCTGTTGTTAACAAATTGACACTCTTGTTTATGGCATCAGTAATCAACCTAGGCTCTTGTCATGAGCTGCCAAGGCTATGGAAGCCCCCTGAGTTCACTGACTCTGATAATTTTTAGACAAGGCCATGGTCAAAGTGGAAGTTCTCTCCTCCCTTCAGAGAAAGGTACCTCCTTCTTTGATGACCTGTTCTTTCCATTGGGATCTCACTCATGGAGATCTTTCATTTAGGTCTTTTTTTTTTTCCCAGAGTGTCTTGGCTTTCCATGCCTGAAATACTCTCATGGGCTTTTCAGCCGGATCCGCATGCCTTAAGGGCTGATTCTGAGGCCAGAGTGCTGTTTAGGACATCTGCCATTCTATGAGTCTGCTGTGTATCTCGCTTCCCATGTTGGATCGTTCTCTCCCTTTTTCATTCTATCAGTTAGTATTTTCAGACACTATTCTTGTTTATGTGATCCCTTTGGTTCTTAGTCCTATCATTACGATCAATTGTGAACTGAAATTGATCACTTGGACTAGTGAGATGGCATTGGTACATGCCACCTTGATGGGATTGAATTGGAATCCCCTGGTATGTTTCTAACTCTACCGTTTGAGGTAAGTCAGCTTGAGCATGTCCCGAATTGCACATCTCTTCCCTCTCTTTATTCTTTCAAAGTCTTTTTAAGAAAATGGCCAAGGTGAGTTCCATTTATCAGACAGTATTATTCTGGTCTGACACATTATGGTGAACCCTTCAGTGGCAATGCTAGAAAATATTACTCTGTTTTTTATTCCAACATAATAGTGACAAAACTGGTCTCAGTGTTTTCACAGATATAATATATATAGGTTTGTGTGGTTTTGAGTGTGGGTATCTAAATTGAACTGGTAGAAGTTTCTGACTACTTCTAAAATGGTTTCTAGCTTGGTACAGGTGGTGTCAATGAAGAAAACCCAGCTCCTGTGTGTCATCTCCACAAATCATTTCTTGGTGGAATTCAGGGATGTCTACTAATCAGGCTCACTCCAGACAAGCTGCAACAGATGCCTTAGCACTGGATTACATTGGAAACCAAAATGGAATTGTGAGGTGAGATTTCATAGTAGAAAGTCATATAAAGAAAATTTTGACAGGAGCTATAGAATTTAGAATGTGTTCTGAAATACTACATGTAAGTCCCTGTTATCGTTGTGCAGGTGTTCTCAGAAAGGGTAAAGGAGGAATAGCTTCCACACCACAGAGTAGCACATACAAAAGGAGTTATGAATTGTTCCAAACAGCAAATGTGTTCAACCGCGTTTTTCTGTAAGGTAAGCAAATCTCAAGACAAACATCTTATGTGCAAATTAGAATTGAAGAATTAACAAACTACATAAAGTGCAAGAATACAGACCCAACTTTATTCCTAAATCTTCATATATGAAATACATGAAACCTGTATAATTTAAAGAATATTAAAAATAAATAATGATAAAAAGATTACTAGTGAAAAAATAAAGTCAGTGTTTTCAGTGCTTACTAAATCTAGAGCTGCTTCCTTTCTGTATAGTAGTCCTAGTCTTGTTTCTGTTATGTAAATAAGGTAAATGAAGGGGTCAATATCACAGTACCAGATAGTTTAATTGTGACTGCCAGGGATTATTTGAAAGCAATGAAGAATTGGAAAATGTGTGGGAAAGCTTACAACAAAGATTTATTGCATTCAGTGTGAATATACTTAATATTCTTATTAACTATGCTTAAAGTTAAGGATGATATCACAACAGAAATTATATTTGCATCTATTAAAATCACACCTAAGAGGAATGTATATGATCACCATATTACTTGGATTATGAAATGATTATTCAGTCTTAATTTATTTATTATAGTGGTCACGTTGTTCTCAATGATTTTTCATACAGGAACTTCAAATGCCAGTGTGTTTGAAGGCGAAAGAGAGAGAAAGATACAGAACACACACACACACGCACACACACACAAAGATTTCAGTTCTGGGCTTCTGCTTTAAAGTAGGAGAGGTTGTTTCTTTCATTCAAAGTTTTTCAAGAAAATAATTGTCAGGCTGAGATCCAATCATAGACCACATCCTCCTGGGTTTGTGACAAGATATTAACCCGATTAATTGAGTATGATAGGAAAATATTATTCTCAGTTTCTTATCCTTCATAATATTGGAAATCAATGTTTTCATAGATAAAATATATAGAGGATTGTGTGTGTGTGTGTTTGTGCATGTGTATGACTTTGAGTGTGGGTTTCTAGTTTGAAGTAGTTGAAATTTCTGACTCCTAATATGTTTGATAGATTGTTGTTTGCACATAGGTTTCAGTGAAGAAGCACACAGCTCCTCTGTCAGGTCTCCACAGACCATTTCCAGGTGGGATCCAGGGATATCTAGTAATCAAGCTTGCTCCAGAGAAGCTGCTACAGATGTCTTAGGCACTGGAGTCTATTAGAAGCCAAAAATGGGATTGTGAGAGATGAGATTTCATGACAGAAAATGGCATAAAGAAAAGTTGGGCAGGGGCTATACAGTTTAGAATGTGTTTTGATATATGAACTCCTATTAATACCTGTCAGTTAGTTGTTCTCAGAAAGGAGGAAAAGCTTCCAGGTCATAGAGCAGAACATAGAGTAAGGAGTTAAAAAGTAGTTGTTCCAAACAAAACATGTGTTCAGCTGTGTTTCTCTCTGATGTAAGCATGTCCTGAAACAAATTTTTTTTGCCTAAGTCAGTGAGTGGAAGAATTAATAAAGTACATTGTGAGCAATAACATATACCTAAAGTTCACTTTTTAAATATGTTTTATTTGAGATATATGTTTCATATATTTCATTTATACAGGTTCATAAATATAGTGGCATCCACCCACCATCCCTCCTGCCCACTCTCCAACCCTTCCTCCTCATCCCTCTCAGATTCCCACTCCTAATTTTTACAAAGACTTATTTTCAGTATACTTAGTGATTGCATAGATATGCATACCTTAAGTAAAAGAGTTTGACAAATAGTATGAAGAGAAAAGAAAAGAAATTACCACTCCTCAGTGAAAGAGACAAGGGCTATAAGTAATCATTGATTCTCCAAATATTGATTTCATTCCAATACACTATATTTCAGGTACTCTATTAGTTACCTTCGATCAGAGAAAACATATGAAATCCGTCTTTTTGGGACTGGCTTATTTGACTAAGTGTAACTGCTTCCAGTTACAAATATCTTGTTGCAAAAGACAGGATTACATTTTTTTAAAGATTTACTTATTTATTTGAAAGAGTTAAACAGAGAGAGACAAGAGGCAGAGAGACAGAGAGGTCTTCCATCCACTGGATCACTCCACAATTAGCTACAACAGCCAGTGCTGTGCAGATCCAAAGCCAGGAGCCAGGAGCTTCCTCCAGGTCTTCCTATGCAGATGCAGTGGCCCAAGGACTTGGGCCATCTTTTACTGCCTTCCCAGGCAATAACAGAGAGCTGGATAGGAAGTGGAGCAGCTGGGTCTTGAACCCGTGCCCATATGGAATGCTGGTACTGCAGGTGGTGGCTATACCCGGTATGCCACAGCACTGGCCCCCAGGATTACATTTTTTACAGCTTAGTAGTACTCCATAGTTTATATATACCATTATTTCTCTATCCAGTCAACAGTTGAAGGACATCTGGATTTTATTACATATCTTAACAACTGTGCTGCAATGAACATGAGGATAACAGATAACTCTTTCATATCTTGATTTCTTTTGGTTTGGGTAAATTCCCAGGAGTGGGATGGCTGGATCATATGGTAGATCATTAGTCAGATTTCTGAGGTATCACCATCCTGTCTTCCACAGCATTTGTGCCAGTTTACTTTCCATATTTCAAATGCTATATCTAAAAATTTAGATGATGGGCAATTTCCATATGGTTTTAGGAATAAAACAGATATTTATTCATCTTAACATACAGACATTTATTCTAATCTCATGTCATGTTAACTTTTTTCATTAACTGACTTTAGAATTGTATTACATATAAAATTTCACAATTTCCATACCCTAACCGTCAAAGGCAAGTCACAGATCCTGGCCACATTCAATAGAAAATTATATAATTTGAGAACACCAAACTGCTTCTCGACCTTTTGGCTAAGATCAAGTGTGAGAACAACAAGAGATAGAAATCATTTGGGCCAACCTCAAGTGTCCACCCCAATTATATTGAGGGTCTTCCTTTATTAGTTTCTAAATTTTTATCATGAGTGAAGGTTAAGTTTTATCAAATGTTTATTTTGCATGTCTTTAGATTAGACTTAAGTTTAGAGTAGGGTGCCTTAGAATTATGTGGTTTGATCATCTTTATGCAGTTTTAAATACTTTTGTTACCTGACCCTCCCTTAATGGTGGGTAGAATCCCAGGGCCTCAGGCTTGAAGCCTCTGAGGCTCTGACCACCTCACCTTTGCCCGCAGCAGGTTGAGAAAAAAAAGTCAGCTCCTTATGCGTTCTCAAAGATCAATGAATTAAAACTCATCCAGACTTCTAGACTTCCTAGGGTTTGAGCTGAAGTGTGTGTATGCATGGTACAGAAGGAAACTCATGAAAATATCCTGTCTGAAATTAGTAAGACCTTAAGGGGACATCAATCAACTTCCTGTTTTAATCTCTTCACCTCTAGCTTCTACGTTCTTTTTTAAAAGATTTGTTTATTTATTTTGAATGTCAGAGTTAGAGAGGAGAGAGAAAGAAAGAGAGAAAGGGAGAGAGAAAGAGAGAATCTTCCATCTGCTAGTTCACTCCTCCAGATGGCTGTCACAGCCAGCACTGGGCAGGCTGAGGCCAGGAGCGATGCTTCATCCAGGTCTCACCTGTGGGTGAGAGGAGCCTAAGCACTTGATTCATCTTCTGCTGCTTTTCCCATGACATTAGCAGGGAGCTGTGTCAGAAATGGAACAGCCCAGACATGAATTGGCACCGATATATGATGTGGACATTGCAAGAGGCAGCTTTATCCATTACACCACAATGCCAACCCCAGGCTCTGAGTTCTTAGCCCTTCAAATTATGATCTGAATGATGGTTACCCCACAGAAGTGAGGAGGATCCAGAAAGGTAGATCTGGCAGAGATGACAACACAACACTCAATCTGTTACAGCATGAGACCCACTGACAACCACTGGGAATAGCTTATAATCTCTTTATTTATTTTTTTTTTATTTTTGACAGGCAGAGTGGACAGTGAGAGAGAGAGAGTCAGAGAGAAAGGTTTTCCTTTACCGTTGGTTCACCCTCCAATGGCTGCTGTGGTTGACACGCTGCAGCCGGCGCACCTCCCTGATCCAAAGCCAGGAGCCAGGTGCTTCTCCTGGTCTCCCATGCAGGTGTAGGGTCCAAGCACTTGGGCCATCCTCCACTGCACTCCCAGGCCACAGCAGAGAGCTGGCCTGGAAGAGGGGCAACCGGGACAGAATCCAGCATCCCGACCGGGACTAGAACCTGGTGTGCTGGCACCGCAAGGTAGAGGATTAGCCTATTGAGCCACAGCGCCGGCCTATAATTACTTTAAATGTGGCCCCTGTTCCTCGGTCACCTCCTGCTTTCATCTTCTGGGCTTTGCTTAGGGATTGGCAATTCCCCAACCTAGTTCACATAGAACTGGGAAGGCCCACCTGCAGCTGCCCAGCTGTTCTATAAACAACTGACTGTGCATTTTAAAGCCAGGTAGACATTCCAAAATTAGTCATTTATATAAAAGATTCTTCTTGGAGTCTTTTGGATCCTCTATATATGGAATCGTGTCATCAATAAGTAGGGATAGTTTGATTTCCTCCTTCCCAATTTGAATCCTTTTGATTTCTTGTTCTTGCCTAAGTGCTCCGGCTAAAAATTCCACAAGACTATACTGAATATCAATGATGAGAGTGGGCATTTTTGGTTCCGGATCTCAGTGGGAATGCTTCCAACTTTTCTATACCCAGTTTGCTGGATTTTCTATCTGTGGAAACCCACCTTTCTCTCCCTACAAGGAGTAGGTTCCTACTTATCAGAACTTACTTAGGAGAAAGGAAACAGATTCTGAGGTGATAACCTCTGACTGGCCATCTGATTATATGTATAAGTTAACATGACACAAAATGTAGGTAATATTTATATAGATATATTATTAATATGACAATTCAAAAGATTATAAAAGCTTATATCTGATCCTTTTGTTATCAGCCATGGTGGTTATCTTAGTTAAAAAAAAAAAAAAGAACCTAGATACCTTTCAATAACTTTTGAGATAGTCCTTCCCAGCAAGGGCCTAGAGGCCAAAAAGGGACAGTTTTATAAACCCTTCAGATGTTTTTTAAAAATTGCATCTGCAGTACTGGATCTTCTCTAAAATCCTAACCACTAATTTTAAATACTATGTTTCTGATCTCTTTAAGATCAGTGGACTAGGTAAGACTGTCTAAAACTCGGGGGGAGGGAATCCTGGAAAATCTACAAAATGCCTAATGAAAAGCAGGAAAAAAATTAGTTACATGAAATTAAATGAGTTGATGAAATCTGAGGTCTTTCACTTAAAGAATTGTTGGTTCTGGATTTAAATGCTTCATTTTTTTAGTTTCAGGAAAACTTTTTCTTGTGATTTCTGTCATTTACAATGACTTGCTACAGTCTTATAACCAGAGAAGGAAGTGTTCACCTTCCTGTCTGCATAGCTAATTCCCCTCATATTCCAAAACGTTTATAAGTATTTCTGTGTGTGGCAATGTGATTGCATGAATTCCACAAGAATCTGTTCTCATAGCAGGATATAGTTAGAAACATTGGCATATCTAAATATCAGATATAAAATGCTTAGCTTGTAGAATTTCCAAGCCTGCAGTAATTAAATGGGCTTTAGTAGACTCTAAAACTTCAGAAGATTAGACACTGTAGTTAAAAAAAATCTTAGATTAGCCTTTTTTAAGTTTGATAATTTTCCAAAGCAAATTTTGTTACTTAATACAATCAATAAACTATAATATATGTGCTTTTAGACTGTAACTCTCTTCTTATGTTTTAGACTTGCTAACATTAAGTTTTCAGGGCATGATATTACTGTCTGGTTAGTCAATCTTTCATGCTGTAATTATATGAACAGTCAATTATAATGTGCCTATCATATTGTTTTTAGGATGTAAACTTGATTTATTACATTATTGGTGGTTTTGCTACATATTTTTCTAATTGAGTTTTATGCCTACTGCCTCTCAGAATTCTACAGAAGTATAATTCTCAGAAAGATAATGTTGGCCTTGCACTTTGAGGTGATGATTTGCACCTACAAACAGGTAAAGCTAAGTTCTATATTGTGCTTCATGTAAAGTTACCCTAAGTACCGACCGGTGCTGTGGCTCACTAGGCTAATCCTCCACCTGCGGCGCCGGTACCCTGGGTTCTAGCCCTGGTTGGGGCGCCAGGTTCTGTCCCAGTTGCTCCTCTTCCAGTCCAGCTCTCTGCTGTGGCCCAGGAAGGCAGTGGAGGATGGCCCAGGTGCTTGGGCCCCTGCACCCGCATGGGAGACCAGGAGGAAGCACTTGGCGCCTGGCTTCAGATTGGCCCAGTGCGCTGGCCATAGCAGCCATTTGGGGGGTGAACCAACGGTAAAGGAAGACCTTTCTCTCTGTCTTTCTCTCTCACTAACTCTGCCTGTCCAAAAAAAAAAAAAAAAAGTTACCCTAAGTACCACTCTTAAAACCTCTTTGTTTCTCAAATTTTGTTGGAAGCACTTTTGAAACTGTCAAGTGGTCATCAGTTACTTCCCTCCCAGCATATGAGCAGATCAACAGTGAGGTCGAGTCCGACTGGGCAATGAGGGGCAAAAAAACCCTAGTTACAGGATGTTGATCAGCAATGTACACCAAAAATTATCTTGATCACAATTAAGAAATAAAGATGAAGACACTGGTAACAGTGCTAAACAAAATTGGATAAATCTAAGAGGTTCTAATGAGAGGGTTATCAATTTCAATACTAACTAAATATTATACTTGTTATTCTCATATATAGCACTAGAATCTATATATATCACCCATGAGATTCTGAGGAAACTCTACAACCTCTTTGTACCTGAGAAGCAAGGATTAGGACTTGGGAGTATTCATCAAGGTGGCATGTACCAATGCCATCTCACTATTCCAAGTGATCAATTTCAGTTCACAATTGATCATAATGAAAGGACTAAGAGTCAAAGGGAGCACATAAACAAGTCTAGTACCTGCTAACACTAACCAATAGAATAAATAAAGGGGAGAGTGATCCAACATGGGAAGTGAGATACTCAGCAGACTCATAGAATGGCAGATGTCCTAAATAGCACTCTGGCCTCAGAATCAGCCCTAAAGGCATTCGGATCTGGCTGAAAAGCCCATGAGAGTATTTCAGGCATGGAAAGTCAAGACACTCTGGCAAAAAGATCTCTGTGAGTGAGATCCCAGTGGAAAGAACAGGTCTTCAAAGAAGGAGGTACCTTCCTCTGAAGGGAGGAGAGAACCTCCACTTTGACTATGGCCTTGTCTAAACAAGATAAGAGTCGGAGAACTCAGAGGGCTTCCATAGCCTTGGAAACTCATGACTGGAGCATAGGGAGATTACTAATGCCATAGACAGGAGTGTCAATTGGTAAAGTCAACAACAGGAGTCACTGTGCACTTACTCCTCATGTAGGATCTCTGTCCTTAATGTGCTGTACATTGTGATTTAATGCTATAATGAGTACTCAAACAATATATTTCACCTTGTGTTTCTATGTGGGTGCAGACTGTTGAAATCTTTACTTAATGCATACTAAACTGATCTTCTGTAAAAAAAAAAAAATTATCAATTCCCAACTTGACTCTCACTGGGATTAAACATGACAATAGGTCTGATCTGATTTCATCATCATCTAAAAAAATCATCTATTATTTTTCACTTTATGTTTCTGTGTGGGAGCAAACTGTTGAAATCCTTACTTAATGTGTGCTAGGCTGATCTTCTGTATGTTAAGATAATTGAAAATGGATCTTGATGTGAATGGAAGGGGAGAGGGAGTGGGAGGGGGGAGGGTTGTGGGTGGGAGGGACGGTATGGGGGGGAAGCCGTTGTAATCCATAAGTCGTACTTTGGAAATTCATATTCATTAAATAAAAGTTAAAAAAAAGGACTTGGGAGTATTGAGTCAAAATTTGGTGAAAATAAAATGAATGATGGCTTGCAATTCAAAAATCTGGACATTTCCACTCAAAGGTTTCTGATGTGTCTAAGAATAATGTAATGTATTGTAGGAGACAGAGTAGTTCACTTCTGGTCACCTCATAACAGTGCTTACAGTTTACTGTATGCTGCTACTTGTGGAACAAAGGGGAGGTTACTGGCTCATTTCAGGTCCTGTGGTAAATTACTAACCCATACTATTTGATTTCAAATGTTACTGGGAAACTACCATATTTTAACCCAGCCAACTTACTACCAGACCTCTCCATGGAATGTATATGTGACTGATTATAGGTCATTAAATAAGCGCATCCTAGCAGGCTGGACCTGACCAATATCCCTTTTCAGGTTTCAGATCTGGAAGAATTCATGTATGGAAAGAGCTTCACAAGCCAGAAAAATCAAATGTTGGATTTGCAGTTGTAACTCTCCTGGAAACTTCAGAAACAGTGGCATTGCCTCCAGATTTTTAGCCCAGAAGGCTGAGCTCAAAGCTCTCACCCATGCATTCTGCCTTAGAGCAGGTAAGACAGTAAATATCCACAGACTGTAAGTAAGGAAAAGGAACGTTGTTGCCTTCCCCTGGGATACAAAGGTTGAACTTTGGGACTTCTTTATATTCAAGAAAACTAGAAAATATATTCAGAAGCCTGCCAGTTTCCCAAATTTGCATCATAGATGAAGCAGATGTATCCTCCACTGGTATGATCTTATCTTTGTCCCACAAATGGACTGAAGAGTGCAATTTGGCACATTGAAACCCTGAACAATTATATCAACATGTTTCAGATGATTTATGGCTTAGTCAGTGGGTCTACTCTCAGTTTGGAACTGAAGGTTTCTGGTGGAAAAAGATTCATCTTTCTGGCTTTCATTATAGGTACAGAATGCTTTGTGTTATTGCTGTGGAATGATGATGCACCTGCAAGATAAAGCTGCACATAAAGTAACTGGGCCAAACTGTATCATGATTCTGAGTTCATCTTCACATAGTGGTCTGTCTATATTTTTTTTCACCTATTCCTGACCACTCCTTCCATGTAGCCTGCTTTAAAACCCACAAGTATCCCTTATTCAGCAGGGTGGAAGTTCTTGGGACAGATGTGTGCTATGCCCTCATCTGTAAATAGATTAAAATTTTTATTCTACCCTCAAATTTTGTCCTTTTTTTTAATTAGCACTGAAAACACAAACAGATCTCTCAGTAACAACCACTTGAGAGAGTAGAAGAGATCATTCCAATGTGTAATAAATAAATAAGATTCACAGTTGTCCATGATGGTGATTTTAAAAGTAGTAGATCTAACAGTGCTGAGCTTCTCTGTCTGCATCCAGATAAGATGGATACTATGCCTTCCTTGTCTTGGCTCTTTAAAAAACATAAAAAGGCATAGAGGTTCATGGAAAATAGAAAATCTCTGCAGGCTCTGGTGGGTGGAGAAAGCTTCCTCAAAAGGGGGAGAGGGAGCCAGAGCTTCCCTAGCCAAAGGAAGATATGGAGCAAGGCTGGGAAAGTTGTCCAGTGGAACTGTCCACCTGCAGCTGGGAAATAATCTTTCTGAGAGCCAGAAAGGGCTAGTTCAGAGATGGAGGTTAATGCCAGGTAGTGAAGGGCCTTGAGTGCCAGACAAAGGACTCAGATATTTTCCTCTCAGAAACAGAGAACCATTGGAGATTTAGAAGCAGAGAGTGATCTGTACAAGTCACATTTGGAGTAAAGGATAGTCTTAAGGAAAGAGAGAGGCATCAGGGAGAGGAGCATGGGCAGGATATGTTGGAAAGAAACTGAAAGGGCCACAATACAAGAAACTGAACAAAATGGCACAACTGATGTTGAGTATGAGATGGAGGTAGACATGGCTGGAATTTCAGCAAGTGAAAAAGAATAATGCTCAGGAGGAATATTAAATGAGACCCACATGGGCAGAGGTGAGAGTTGATGTGCTAGGGGATATGTGAAAGGTAGCATACAAATAGAAAACTTAAAGTTGGGTTTTAGGAGGGGGTGACTTATCAAAGAAAGAAAAATAATGTAAGAGATGGAGAGAGAAGCAAGACAGGGAAGTCAGCTCCTCACAGGAAACTTCTCAATTAGGCCCCTGGTTCTGTCCTAACACCAACTTCCTCTCCCACATCTAAGCTGGGTACATGCCCTAGTGTTAATTGGGTCCCATGGGATACCTACTATATAGAGGATACTGGGTACCATGGGATACCTACTGTATACATATAATACTGCTGGACTTTTCCAGACCTTTGCCAATACAGAACAAAGCCATGAAAACCAGATAAAAAGTATCAGCAATAAGAAAGGACAAACAAAAAGCTTCATAACAACTATGAAGACACCAGAGAAGAATGGCTTGAGGGAGATGTTCTGATAAAGCTTCAGGACCAGGAGGAAGGAGGGTGTGAATGCCTGTAAATGGATATCTAGTGGACAGTCCATTCTTTCAAGAACTTTCACAGTAAAGGGAGGGAACATTTTTTGGGAAGGAATCATCAATGAGGAAGGAATAATGAAATAGTTCTTTCAGTTAGGGTTAGGGTTAGGCCTCAGAGAAAACCTACCCACTCCTTGATCTCAGACTTCCAGCTTCCCAAACTGTGAGAGAGTAAAATGTCTATTGTTGAAGTCACAAAGTCTGTGATATGTTTATGGTAGCTGTAGCTAACCAATACAGCAGGAAATCCAGTCTGAAGAACCAAGTTTCTTTTCCAAGACCACAAAGTCAGAATATGGTAACATAGTTGTAACTAGGCAGAGAGGCAAGGCATTGAAGAGAGGTATAGAAAAGATGATAGCAATGGATGTAGCACAGAGGGAGAGGGACAGTTGAAAGTGAGGAAGAGCAGCAAGCTGGAGAAAGCAGAGCAGTTTGGGCTGGAAGTCTTACCATAGGCTCCAAACTCACAGGGCAATAACAGGCCACAGGAGAGACACCAGTCACCCAGTTGTCATTTCTTAGAACTGCTATAGTAGTAGACAAGTTCCCTGCAATTTTGTGGACAGGCACACTGAAGACATTTCTCTCATAACAAGATACCTGTAGTGGCTGTGTTGGGAAACAGGGATTGAGAAACAAAATAATAAAGCTAATGATAATAAAGGACTTACTTATGGCCATTTGTCATTATGTTAAGGACTTTATATTTTGCCTTTTGTTCAGTCCTCACAACAACTAGCGCTTTTATGTACATTTCAAAAATGGGTACATAGAGTGGTTTTTTCTTCATATTATTTGTTGAACTCCTTATTAGCTTAGGGTTAATCTTATGAGTATAAAGTAAACTGAAAGTAGATCTTTGTAAAAAAAAAATTAAGAGTGGGAATAGCAGAGGGAAGAGGAAGAATGTTGGGAGCATGGGCAGGAAGGAGAGTAAGATGGGAAGTCTCACTATGTGCCTAAATCTGTATATATGAAATACATGAAATGTGCTTACCTTAGACAAAATTTTTAAAAAGAAAAGGAGTTTAAATATCATATCTGTCCTTAGGATGTAAGCAGTGAAGTTAGATGCCTTGGTACTATAGAATCCAAGATTGTAACTGCAGTGCTTTGCAAGACTTACTACCTCCCAGGAATGCTGCAATACCTATAGTAACTGGAACCAAAGCAGTGATGAAGCATTCCTGAAAGTTTCCTTGAGGCCAGGGAAGATTATTCTATATGGAACACCCCTGGATTCTGTTAGAGGGGTTCAGCCTTTAAGAAAACTGGGTAATAAAAAACAAACTGAAGTAGGAATAGCACATTCAAGAAGTATCTTCTATGTACCTGGCTTCACATTAAGAACTTTCTAAATAGGAACTCAAAACTGCAAAATTATAACATAACAAATTTTGAGTCATAATCCCCAATCAGATGCTGTGAGCTAGTTGGGTTTCCCCAAAGTTTGTAGGCTGAATATCTGATAATGTGACTGTGTTTAAGTTTTTTAAGGAGGTGATTAAGTGAAAATAAAGTCACTGGCTTACTCCCTCATCTAGTATGCATGTCATCCTTACAAGAAATGGTGGGGCTGCAGACTCACACAAAAAGAAGACCAAGAGAGCACAAAGCAAGGTGGTGGCTACCTACAAGCCATGAGACAAGGCCTCAGAGAAAACCTACCCACTCCTTGATCTCAGACTTCCAGCTTCCCAAACTGTGAGAGAGTAAAATGTCTATTGTTGAAGTCACAAAGTCTGTGATATGTTTATGGTAGCTGTAGCTAACCAATACAGCAGGAAATCCAGTCTGAAGAACCAAGTTTCTTTTCCAAGACCATAAAGACAATGCTAGAGCCAACGTAGTCTGTGCGAATCCAAAAACACTAACAGAAGCCCCCTATTATAGTTGAAGGTCTAATCTCATCTTCACATCAGCTACACTGCTTCATTAAAATATGATTCATTTTAGAAAAGCCACTTATCTTTTAGGCAACGGTATTTCAAGCAAAGAAAATTTTATTTATTACCCTTGTGTTCCCTTTGTGAGTGACAATGTTTTCATCATGTTGAGTTTTAAGATATTTGATTTGATATCACACCATCAGGATGGTCTCTTATTAATCTGATACAAACAATGGTTGCATACTGATAAATGACTGAAAACAATCTGAGAAATGTAAATGATTTATTTTCTTAAATGGGGTGATGGGAAAGTGAGTTTTTAAGTGTTTATTTTCCACACTATATAAGAATGCCTGGAAAACAATCATTTAAATGGTGTTAACATTTTTGTCATTCATAATTTAGACTGTTTTCTCTAATTCTCCACTCAAAAATTAGCCTCCTCAAAACATTCCCTAATTAAATGCATACAGAATTTTTCATTTTATTTGAAAGACATAAAGAGAGTTCTTCCATCTACTGTTTCACTCCTCAAATGTCAAAACTCTGAGCCAGGAACTCAGTCTGGGTCTCCCTCACAGGTAGCAGTACTTGATCTATCATCTATTACCTCCCAGGATGCATGTTATTAAGTAACTGGAATCAGAGACAGAGGCAGAAAAGTATTCAATGGCAGCCAATATTTTTCTTCCTTTCCTCCTGCCTGCAACTGTCTGAAACACAAATTTGATGACTGGGTCGTGACTGACATTTTAGACCAAAAGCATGAACCTTTGTTAGGCCTATCCAGGAGCTGCCCTATAAGTCCTCGTCTGCCTCAGATTTGTTTTGTATGTCGCAAGTTGCACTGTGATTTCAGAAGTCTGTCATTTGTATAGAAATCTAGGCCTCTTTGATACTGGTAAAATTCATTCTCATCACAGGGTAGAGCATGGGACCTATATCCAGGCCACACAGCTGGTCACCTTCCATTATTTCAGAATTAGGCACTCACTACTCTGTTATCCATACAAAACAGCATACTTACAGCTGCTTTAGGACCACTATTCTGCTGGAAAAATCTTGGTTAATGAAAGAGTTCAAACTAAAAATCAGAAGTTCAAACTAAAATATATTTTTCTTCAATATAAAAGTCCATTTGATATTGAGACAAAGAAAAACAGGGAAGACTATATAAGGTTTTACAGGATGGCATTGAATAACCACAGGGTTATGCAATTAAAATAAACATTTGGAAACAATGCAACATGTTTTTCAGGTATCAAAAACATGTGATTAAGATGTGGTGTAGTAGGTTAAGACTCCACCTGTGGTGCTGGCATCCCATATGGGTGCCAGTTCCAGTCCTGGCTGCTCCACTTCTGATCTAGCTCCCTGCTGATGGCCTGGGAAAGCAGCAGAAGATGGAACAAGTGCTTCGGCCTCTGCATCAATGTGGGAGACCTGGAATAAGCCCTAGGCTCCTGGTTTCGGCCTGGCTCAGCTTCAACGATTGCAACTCTATCTCTGTCAATTCTCCTCTGTTTCTCATCCTTTCAAATAAATACATAAGTCTTTAAAACATATGGTCCGATGTGTGTTAAGCAATTTTAGAATATGTAGAATGCTGTGGCATCTGGCCCTTAATGGTATTAAGTGTTTTGTGGCAAAGCATTATCCATCCAGGCGATCTTCACAGTTTCCCTCCAATCAATCCTCTGGTTAGCCAGCTTGTGAGAAATATAATAAATAAGCTAAAACTTTTAATCTAAAGCTTTCCTGGCTAATAATACCAAGAAATATTGACTTCACTAAAGAAAACTTTCATGTCTTAATCATCAAAGAGGATTAAAATAAATTTATGGAGCACCTGAAATGTTATTTATAATTCATAGGCCTATTACTTAACAGTATTTACATATCTCAGTTATGATTAATGGTCCCAATTACATTCAACCAATATTGAATTATACATACTATTATTATGTAAAAAATACTATATGTGCTCTACATAGAGTACTAAATAAAAGAGAAATCTTCACTTCTGCAGAACTTGCATTTGAGTGATGATATTATATAAATGACCTAGCCAGGTTTTAGACCGGTTTAGGGAAATGGATTAGAGTAATGAAGAATGTAGAAAAATGCTTCTCAGATGAGAAGAAACCTGTTTTTCAGTTTCCATATTGACTAAAGCCTACTCAGGTAGTTTAGAAAATGACTGAGGGGTGGGTGTTATGGAATAGCCACCACCTGTGATGCTGGCACCTCTTATCAAAGTGCTGATTTAAATCCCACCTGCTCTGGTTCTGATTCAGCTTCCTACTATTGTGCATGAGGAAGCAGCAGGTGCTTGGGCCCCTGCCATCCATGTGGGAGACCCTGTTGCAGTCCCTGGCTCCTATTCATTTAAATTAACGCACATAATTTTAACATATGTACCAACAGGAATGGACATTAGGGGTAGTGGTTAAAACATATATGCAAATGGGAGTGCTCTTTCTTTAATTAATTAATTAATTAATACTTAAATATACACACTAATAAATATATTGTACAATTAGTTTCAAATCAAACTAATTGTACTTAGAAGCTTCACAGGAAGTGTTCTACAAATAAGTAAGTTGTGAAATAAAGCATATATATTTTTCTTCCTGACAGATTATCTTAAAACACAATAACAGGCCGGCGCCGTGGCTCAATAGGCTAATCCTCCACCTGCGGCGCCGGCACACCGGGTTCTAGTCCCAGTCGGGGAGCCGCATTCTGTCCTGGTTGCCCCTCTTCCAGGCCAGCTCTCTGCTGTGGCCCGGGAGTGCAGTGGAGGATAGCCCAAGTCCTTGGGCCCTGCACCTGCATGGGAGACAAGGAAAAGCACCTGGCTCCTGGCTTCGGATCAGCGTGATGCACCGGCCGCAGCAGCCATTGGAGGGTGAACCAACGGCAAAAGGAAGACCTTTCTGTCTGTCTCTCTCTCACTGTCCACTCTGCCTGTCAAAAAAAAACACACACACACACACAATAGCACTGAAATTTTGTCAATTATGATTTAAAGGAACATAGTTGGGTTTTTACTTTAATGATTGCACAAATTATTTGAGATCAAGCATGTTTTGCTTATTGCTTATTTTTACATAAGTCATACATTCTGGAAAATATTATAAGAAATATAAAAGAAAATCTAACATGTTAGGGGTGAGATTAAAGCTACCCAATATTTTTAAATATTCCAGCAAAATGTATTCTATAATGCTAATATTAAACATATAAACAATATAAAGAAAAACTCATTTCTTCAATATAGTAGGAATTACCTTACACAAATTGCCATAAACATATTGATAAATAGTAATTTTAAAATCTCATTGATGTAAATGACAGAGCACCAGAATGAGGTGGAGAGAGAGGGAGAGGGTAAGAGATGACAGATATAGGTGTAGTGTCCTTGATAACAAGAGAGTCCCCTTCAGATCCATCATTTTTTCCAGATCTGAGAAGAATATCTTTGGTATTTTGATTGGTATTACATTGAATCTATAAATCGCTTTTGGAAGAATGGGCATTTTGATGATACTAATTTGTCCAATACATGAACATGGAAGATTTTTCCATTTTTTGGTATCCTCTTCTATTTCTTTCTCTAGGGTTTTGTAATTCTCATTGTAGAGTTCTTTCACATCCTTGGTTAAGTTTATTTCAAGGTATTTGCTTTTTTATTGTTGCTATTGTAAATGGGATGGAGCTTAGAAGTTCTTTCTCAGCCATGGCATTGTCTATGTATACAAAGGCTGCTGATTTTTGTGCATTGCTTTTATATCCTTTTACTTTGCCAAACTCTTATATGAGTTCCAATAGTCTCTTAGTACAGTTCTTTGGGTCCCTTAAGTAAAGAATCATATCATCTGCAAAGGGGGATGGTTTGAGTTCTTCCTTCCCAATTTATATCCCTTTAATTTCTTTTTCTTGCCTAATGGCTCTGGCTCAAAATGCCAGTACTACATTGGATTGCAATGGTGAGAGTGGGCATCCCTGTCTGGTACCAGATCTCAGTGGAAATGCTTCCAACTTTTCTCCATTCAATATGATGTTGGCCATGAGTTTTTCATAAATTGCCGTGAATGTGTTGAGGAATGTTCCATCTATACCCATTTGCTTAGAGTTTTTGTCATGAAAGGGTGTTGTATTTTATCAAATGCTTTCTCGGCATCTATTGAGATAATCATATGGTTTTTCTTCTGCAGTTGGTTAATGCAGTGTATCACATTGATTGATTTGCAAAAGTTGAACCATCCCTGCATACCAGGGATAAATCCCACTTGGTCTGGGTGGATGATCTGTCTGATGTGTTGTTGCATTCTATTGGCCAGAATTTTATTGAGGATTTTTGTGTTTGTGTTCATCAGGGATATTGGTCTGTAATTCTCTTTCTCTGCTTCATTTTTTTTCAGGTTTAGGAATTAAGGTGATTCTGGCTTCAAAGAAAGACTTTGGAAGGATTCCCTCTTTTAATTTTTGGATAGTTTGAGAAGAATTGGAGTTAGTTCTTCTTTAAATGTCTTTTCGAATTCAGCAGTGAATCCATCTGGTCCTGGGATTTTCTTTGTTGGGAGGGCCTTTATTACTGATTCGATTTCTGACTTCGTTATGGGTCTGTTTATATTGTCTATATCTTCATGTTTCAATTTAGGTAGGTTGCATGTGTCCAGGAATCTATCCATTTCTGATAGATTTCCCAGTTTGCTGGCATGCAACTCTTTGTAGTAATTTCTGATGATTCTTTTTATTTCTGTGGTGTCTGTTGTTATATTCCCTTTTTCCATCTCTGATTTTATTGAGTTGTGTTCTCTCTCTCCTTTTTTTAGTTAGTTGGGCCAATGGTGTGTCTTTGTTCAAAAGCAAACAAAACCAATTTTGATTTTCCTTCAGAATTTTGTACAATATAGCACTAGGTATTATTTTGCATTATTTAAAGATGAAGCTAAGGGAGAACAATATGTTTGAGTTTTTTTATTTTTTTTTTTTTTTGACAGGCAGAGTGGACAGTGAGAGAGAGAGACAGAGAGAAAGGTCTTCCTTTTTGCCATTGGTTCATCCTCCAATGGCCGCCACGGCCGGCGCGCTGCAGCCGGCGCACCGCGCTGATCCGATGGCAGGAGCCAGGAGCCAGGTGCTTTTCCTGGTCTCCCATGGGGTGCAGGGCCCAAGCACCTGGGCCATCCTCCACTGCACTCCCTGGCCACAGCAGAGAGCTGGCCTGGAAGAGGGGCAACCGGGACAGAATCCGGCGCCCCAACCAGGACTAGAACCCGGTGTGCCAGCGCCGCTAGGCGGAGGATTAGCCTAGTGAGCCGCGGCGCCGGCGAGTTTTTTTATTCTAAGTGTTCTATATGCTAAGTGCATAATGGTCATGATTTGGAAAATCTGCATATAATTAAAATATATTTACCATAAAGTCATGTGCAAGAATGTAAGTCAGATTTTAAAACCAGAAAAAAAATTGCTTTTACACTAATGATCATTAAGAGAAATCACTTTTTACTATTCTAGGTATGTATTCATTGAATTTAGACTGTTTCTCTAGTTTAGTATTGTTGGATATTGAAATTACCCATTTTCTGAGGAGTATTAACATGGAGGCCTTTATCAAGAGTTCCACCAGGAGCCCCTGCTTATGAATCATGATGCAGGAGATGTCTCAGATACTGGTGACCAGGCACCTCTTTACTGGTTAATCTGTGCTGCTTAGCAACTCACATTATTGGAGCTATATCATGGGGGCACAAATTTATGGCAGTAAATTTTGTCACTTCCTGAAAAATAAAATAATTTTGTTTTCCTTAAAGATTCTTACTTATCACTGACCATTACTTGTATGCTTTGTTTCATTTTGACTCCTTAGTCCCTCAAATTGGTTTGCTTAGAAGTTTGGAGACCTGTGAGGGGAGATGATAACAACTAGTCCACACATGACATCTGGTTATGGGTGGGAAGTGTTGTCAACCTGTAAGCAAGTTAGCAAAGAATTTTCTTAGTCATTGTTTCTCCAATGCTTTGAGGAACAGTAAAACTCACAGCATAAAACCTGGAAGGTAAGGCAATAGTGCAAGGATTAATAGTAGTCTTGTTCCCTTCTGTTAGCTTGTGGATCAGAGATTCAGATGCTTGGTATTAGGTATACTTGTGGGAGGGTTAGTCAGGTAGAGAACAGAGGAACCAGCCTGGAAGGATGATGATCAGGAGTCAAGGAAAACTGAGGAAGAGGGCATTGAACACAACTCTGCTTGAGAATATTGGCAGATAACTCTTTTGATAATAATATCTGAAGATAAAAGGTTATTTTCATATATTTTATCAAAGAACCAGATCTGAGGCTCAGGCTTGGTCTGTTTGTGTGTTCCCAAAAAGAAGCATTGAACTTCCTGGTACTGCAGGGAGATAGAAAAATCAAAGAAACAACTGATAAGATAACCCTGAATATTAATTCCATATTTATCAAATACTTTTAGAATTTAAAATAAATTTTGACTTTTTATACTATGCCTTTAAATATCTAAATATAAAATAGCCCAAAAAATATGAAACCAAAAATATCCCAAAGCCATTAAGTCATGTAAATATTTAAGAAGCCAAGTTATATATAGAATCATCCAACTTATCCAAACTATCAAAATGATTTTAAAAGAGTACGTGTAATACCACACAATGCTTTATAATTTGCTAAGTTTGGAGAAGATCTTTTATAAAGATGCAAAATGATTGAGTAATTTTTAGTGGGACAAAAATAATCAACTATCTGTGGAGGAAACATTAATTTCAAGTAGTATCTCCAAAAGTTGGGCCAATGTCATGGCTGCTGGACAAAAAAACACAGAGAGAATGAAAACTGTTCAAGACCTGGGTGTGCCTGGAAACATTTAATCCTTCCGCTGTTTTTACCCTTCTGATAACCTTTTTCCTGTCAAATAGGGTTTTCCAATCCATGTCCTCTAGTTGAAACATCTCACCAAAATGTGTAGCCCACAATCTTTCTCCAAATAATTCATTACTAGGATTAAAATAAACTGTGAACTTGGAGAGCGCTGGCACATTTTTGGTACTTTTTTTTTAAATCTTCACTCCTTTCACTTGATGGTCATAGATATTCTAACTACATGAAAACATACAAAAAACATTACAAGACATAAGGACAGGCAAGGATTATTTGAATAAGTCCTCAAAAGCACAGACAACAAAAGCAAAAACAGACAACTGGAATTATATTGAACTAAAAATAATGCCTTTAGATAAAAGTAGAAAGCTAAAGATCCAGCAATCTTATTTAGTCCTAGTATTTACCCTGTTTCTACAAAAAGAAAAGGCAACAGGTAAAAATTTCTATTGGAGCCAAACTGAGAAATCTATCTTCCTTAATCTACCTATGTTTTCTGAGATCCTGCAGTAACTGTGTGGGAAGGGTCAGCTCCGGTGCCATGTGAAGGTACTGAAGTGACCTTGTCATCGCCCCGCCACTCAAACACTACACTCTAGTCCTCTGTGCCATTATGCTCTGGAGAAATGAATGTTTGGAACAGAACAAGCTTTTTAGTTTATACTTCATTTGGGAGTTGGGTATGAACTTGACAGTTAAGTTACATTAGAGAATGAATAAAAGTATCAGTTCGGAAGAGGAATAAAATGTTATCAAGATATAAACATATTCATCATGAAGAGAGTGTTTACAAATATATAAGAAATTTTACTGATTCTCTTAACAAGACAAACTAAAAATTACAAAAGAGCTCCTTATTGACAAACATGCATTGCATTTAGCTGCTTAAAATTCAACCAATCTGTATTTAATGAGAGTAATTTCAACATTCCATGGGGAAAATAACTATTTTTTCTTGATCTGATAGCTGAAAAAATATTTCCTATACAGTGCACTCAATTTCCATTCAGAAATTAATGTGAATAAGAATGAAGAAATGGTATCTTCTGTAACTGATCTATTTGTTCACTATAAACCTCAATCTTTTGTGAGCATTTGCAGAGGAGTCTACTGTCTCACAGATATTGATGTAACACCTTTTATTGGTCCCATTAGTTATTATTGGCTGTTTTCACCAAGTTATTCAGTATTCCCACATATTTGGCAATGTAATTCTACTGGAAGAAATGACGGTAATCTAAAAAATAATTTTTGTATTTCCTGCTCTATGAGGATGCTCACTACTGGACAAAAAAAATCTGCTGTTTACGAGAAAAACAGATCAAAGATTATTGCTCAAGAGTACTGAAAGTTAGTGCAATTTATTTGGTCACAAATCCTGGGTGATGCTTCAGGATAGGCCATGTGTTTCCTACCTAAAAGAAATTGGCTTTGTTCTTTCTCCCAGTGATGAACCCTATTCTCTCAGAACTATGTAGATCATAAGCCTCAGTCTATCTGAAAGTGGCAGCTTGAAGCTGATAAAACAGCAAACATTAGGTTTCATATCACATCTCTAGCACAACAACAGCAAACAAAACAGCATTTCAAGTAACTTAGAATTTATTTTCCATAGAAACCTTGAAACTACTAAAAACTAGGGGAATGGAAACTTTGATTTTTCTTTTCACAAATAACTAAAGTAGCAACCACCATCCCTTCCAAATCATGGAAATTTAACCATGACTTGGGTCTGTAAAAGAGTAAATAAAAATGGAAGTAAATTTAATATTTGTCTCTCTTAGACAATGCCAGCAATGACAGTAGCCAACAGTTTGATTAATTACTATGCAGTAATCAGGACTCTCAGTCAATTTAAATACCCAAAATCTTCAGTAACTAATAAAAGCAACAACAGTCCCCTGCACTTAATAGTATTGTACAGTTTTCCTAATTGGTATGACTTGGGTCTTACCCAAAAGAGCATTTTTTCCCACATTTCATTCAAGTGCAGTACCCAGAACTCAAAATATAACATGACCAGGGCAAAGGCAGGAACAAAGAAGTGGCAATTTTGCACTGGGAGATGGTAAATCCCTTGCAAAAAGAAAAGTAGTTAATGCATTATAAATAGCAAGTACTAAATAATATTCAATATTTTCATTGTCAGAAAGGGATATATACTTCATCATATTAATTGCAGCACTGTCCTAAATAGCCAAAATATGGAATCAACAAATATGTTCATCATGAACAGATAAAGAAAATGTGATACACACACACACACACACACACACACATACAAGCAAGGAAATACTAGTCAGCCACAACCAAGAATAAAATCCTGCCATTTGTAGCAAAATGGATGGAACTGGAAGACATAACCTTAAGTGAAACCAGGCAGATTCAGAAATGAGAATAGCATTGTTCTTCTTCATGTGTGAGAATTATAAAAGTATTTTTTTCTGAATGTGGAATGTTGAGTAGTAGAGTTTTTACAGTTTGAGGGGATGGAATTAGGATCAAAAATAGGGGAAGCTGGGTGTTCATTAAATTAAACAAATATATAAGGCTTAATATGAGATGCTAATTAATAAAGTGGAGTATATGGAAGATCTTTGTTCTACTTCATAATTTGTATTTTATAAATTAAAATTATATTGAAAATGTGTATTTTTTAAAGATTTATTTATTTATTTGAAAGTCAGAGTTACACAGAGAGAAGACAGGCAGAGAGAAAGAGGTCTTCCATCCACTGGTTTACTCCCAGATGGCTGCAATGGCCGGAGCTGTGCCGATCCGAAGCCAGGAGCTAGGAGCCCCTTCCAGGTCTCCCACATGGGCACAGGGGCCCAAGAACTTGGCACATCTTGTACTGCTTTCCCAGGCCATAGCAGAGAGCTGGGGCAGAAGAGAGCAGCAGGGACTAGAATGGGCACCCATATGTGATGCCAGTGCTTCAGGCCAGGGTCAAGAAAAGCAAAATTGCTCAAGTGGAGAATATCAAACTTAAACTCTTCTATACATTCAATACTGTAATCAACAAAATGAAAAGGCAACCAAAACCAATATAATGGTAGAAAATATTTGCACATCACAGAAAAAGAGGTCAATTTCAAGAATATAAAAAGATTTGTATAACTCAAGAAAATACCAAAAACCCACACATGATCAAATGAAATGGAGACAAAGAATTTAATACACATTTGCTAAAGATGACATACAAATGATCAATAGCATATGAAGAAACACTCAACATCACTAATCATTTGAGAAATACTAATCAATAGCATATGAACAAACACTCAATGTTACTAATCATTTGAGAAATACTAATCAAAACAATGATATTACATCAAACTCATCAGATCCACTAAGATTTTGAGGTTACTAATCTCTATAATTTATTGACTTTTTGTGGAAAAATATGTTGAGTTTGGTTAAATATGTTTTCCACATCTGTTTAGATGACCATATCACTTTTGTCTCCTTCCTGTTAATGTGGCATATCACACTGTCTGCTTTGCTTTATGTTGAACCATACTTTTATTGCAGGGAAATATCCTACTTTATCACAATAAAGATTCTATTTGATTACTGATAAATTTTGCTTGTCAGTCTAAGAAAATGCAACAAATAGGAGTTGATATTCAAAGAGATTACTTCAGTCCCTAATTTTTCTGCACTCCTTATCTTTGAGCTGCTGGTAAGGAACACCTGGACTCCTAGTCATTTTAAAAAGTATTCTTTTGACTTGAGCTATCCATATAGCTCAAGAATATCTATCCATATATATATATATCAGAATATATGCTGTGAATTTTCTTGTTCTCCAATATTTGCAGAGAAACGACGCCTAGTAAATATGTGCTAACTGCTACTTTCCTACAGGCCGAAAACCCCAAAATGTCAACAAAATGGCTCTAAAGGTCTAGGCAAATCAGTTTTTGTCCTAACGAGTCAGAAGGAAACAAACCATAAACGAAATACAGTCAGTGATAGGTAAGGATCTTTAGAAAACACAACAATCTATTGTTTTGCAGAAAGTGACAGAAATTTTGTGTGTTTCCTGCCCTATGGACATGGGTGTAACTGAGTGTGAATTGCTAAATAGCATGGATTACAAGAGAGATGTCCAATCACCGGCATCTGGGACACCTCTTGCATCATGAACCTCACATAGGGGCTTCCAGTAGATGTTATGACAAAGGCCTCCATGTTAAAATTCATCAGAAAATGGATGCATTGTTTACCTAGGAACACTAAAATTCAAAAGGTGCACCATCTGGGCTCAATGACTTCATGTCTAGGGTGCTAAACAGGTGATTTCTATGAAGCTGCAATTAAGGTGAAAGTTAATTTACTTACTGGTTATAGAATCTGCCCCACTTTCATGAATACAACTTTACAATAATTGTTTATTAATAATAATTGCTAAATTATTCAAATGGTATTCCCTTGCCTAGAACTTACACAAAACACAAAATGTCAACAACAGAAACATCTCCCTCTCCCTTAGTTACATCTATCAACTTAGGTGAGAAATATTCCGTTGTCTTTTAGTTCAAATTCTCAAAGAAAATGGAAACTGATCCTTCCAAGTTTAGAACATAAATCCATCTAGCTTTTTGTCAACAGTAAAAACTTAAAGGTGTAAAAATTTTTGGTAACAAGTTCACATCACTTTTACTAATTCATGGATTCTGTGTTCACTGTGCAGCATATACAACACTGTACTAGATTCCACAAATAGAAGGAATGATGTTTGCAAGACAGAATCCCAAGTTCAAGGAATTGAGAGATCTTCATACTTTCATAAAAGCATAATATATAAACTGATAAAATGATAATTTATTACAATACTTAACAGGTAAGAGTTACTAATTGTCACTGCTTCTGTCCCATTCCATATGTTTATACTTTGATCTTTATTTTACTTTGCACCATTAAAATATTAGCAATGATAACAATATATCTCTCATTTTTGAGTACATACAATTTCACACTGTATTAATCTGTTATACACTACCATAATAGGAATAGAAGTAGCTTTTATTAAAAAAAAATGGGAAGCTGGGTGTGGTTCATCAATCCTGGTGAGTACAGTAATATAATATGTTAATAATAAGGAAGTGGGGCTTCAGGGACAGAACTCTTTGTATTAAAAGAAAAGACTTCATATGATAGAATATAGTCTTGTTACAAGAGCCTAAAATTTATTCAATGTTTGATCAATTTTTTTTCCCAAAATAGCTCCTCTGGCTTTCACAATATTACTTTCTTGGCTTCAAATGGCTAACTAAAAGTAAATACTTCCTTAATTGAATTCCCATCAAATTTTTTTGTGTGTCTAGCACAATGCTTAATGATTAGAAGGAGGATAAAAATAATTATTTTCTGACTTAATAGTTACCTTAAAATGATACTTTAAAAGAAAAAAAATGTTGCTGATAAAGGTAGACAAGATCCAGCCCAGATCTGCCTCTCCTGTGAAGAATTTTTGGTATATTCAAATGATAGAAATATAAAAGTAAAGAGAATAGCTAGCATTAATAAAGTGCCTACAATGTATCAAACATTGTTCTAACTACTTTATGCATGTTATTTCACTTTGGTCTCCACAAAACCTTTGTGATATGAATGATCATTAGTTCCCTTTTAGTGAGAAAATCTAGCTAGTCTTTAAGTAACTTGCCTGAGGTCAGATGATACAATGATGGAGACAGTTTTGAACTCAGGCAGTCATACATCATATTCTCTGTTTCCTCTGGATTCTGACTGCATGAAACAAAGTGGGAACAAGGTCATATTTCCAAGGGATTATTTACTCATTCTCCAACTAGAATGGAAGATTTCTGTTGCAACTTTATTGAAACTGTATGCTCTTTCAAGCTCTGGATGTCAAGATATTCAATAAATATTTCTGGGCTGATTGCACTGAAAGAAGTTATAGGGATAGGTATAAATTCAAAAGCCCCCTCAAAATGTTGGATGTTCAGATAGAGGTGCAAATGGAAGTGGGAAAAAAAAGAAATTCCTAAGCATAAGGGTTTTTTTTCACATTGTAAAGTACTTGATCACTTAAAAATTAAATAAATGCAGGCTGATGCTGTAGCGTAGCAGGTAAAGCCGATGCCTGCAGTGCCTGCATCCCAAGTGGGCACTGGTTTGAGTCCTGGCTGCTCCGTAGCTCTCTGCTATGGCCTGGGAAAGCAGTAGAAGATGGCCCAAGTGCTTGGGCCCCTGCACCTGCATGGCAGACCCAGAGGAAGCTCCTGGTTCCTGGCTTCAGATTGGCACAGCTCTGGCTGTTCTGGCCAATTGGGGAGTGAACCATCGGATAGAAGACTTCTCTCTCTCTGCCTCTCCTCTCTCTGTGTAACTCTTTCAAATAAATAAATAAATAAATCTTTTTTAAAATTAAATACAGCATATAAGTCAGAAAACAAATTACTGACTTGTGCTACTGATAAAGTGTGTTCTCTAAAAAGCATGGTGCATCATTTAAGTCTCTGCTCGGTACCCTCACATCCCAAATGCAGTGCCTATATTCAAGTTCCGGCTCTGCTTCTGATTCCAGGTTGTGCGGATGCAGACCTTGAAAGACAACTGCTTGTGGATCAAACACTTGGGTCCCTCTCATGTGAGTGATCTTTATTGAGTTCCTACCCTTTGCTCCAACTGAAATACATTCCCAGCTGCACAGGCAAAGACTTCTTGGAAAAGACCCCAGAGGCACAAGCAGTCAAAGCCAAAATTAACAATTGGGATTACATCAAATTGAGACGTTTCTGTACTGCAAAAGAAACAGTCAGGAAAGTGAAAAGACAACCGACAGAATGGGAAAAAATATTTGCAAACTATGCTACAGATAAAGGATTAATAACCAGAATCTACAAAGAGATCTAGAAACTCCACAACATCAAAACAAACAACCCACTCAAGAGATGGGCCAAAGACCTCCATAGACATTTTTCAAAAGAGGGAATCCATATGGCCAACAGACACATGAAAAAATGTTCAGGATCACTAGCCATCAGGGAAATACAAATCAAAACCACAATGAGGTTTCACCTCACCCCGGTTAGAATGGCTCACATTCAGAAATCTACCAACAATAAATGCTGGCGAGGATGTGGGGAAAAAGGGACACTAACCCACTGTTGGTGGGAATGCAAACTGGTTAAGCCACTATGGAAGTCAGTCTGGAGATTCCTCAGAAACCTGAATATAACCCTACCATACAACCCAGCCATCCCACTCCTTGGAATTTATCCAAAGGATATTAAATCGGCAAATAAAAGAGCTGTCTGCACCTTAATGTTTATTGCAGCTCAATTCACAATAGCTAAGACCTGGAATCAACCTAAATTCCCATTAACAGTGGACTGAATAAAGAAATTATGGGATATGTACTCTATAGAATATTATACACCAGTAAAAAAGGAAATCCGGTCATTTGCAACAAAATGGAGGAATCTGGAAAACATCATGCTGAGTGAATTAAGCCAGTCCCAAATGGACAAATATCATATGTTCTCCCTGATCGGTGACAACTAACCAAGCACCAAAAAGGAAACCTGTTGAAGTGAAAGGGACACTATGAGAAACAGTGACTTGATCAGCCCTTGTCCTGACTGTTGATGTACAACTTAATACTTTACCCCTTTTAGTATTTTGTTTTGTTCTACTTAATACTATTGGTTGAACTCTTTAATTAACACACAATTATTCTTAGGTGTTTAAATTTAACTGAAAAGTGATCCCTGTTAAATATAAGAGTGGGAATAAGAGAGGCAGGAGATGTACAGTTTGGCACATGTTCAATCAGACTTGTCCCAAATGGTAGAGTTAGAAACGTGCCAGGGGATTCCAATTCAATCCCATCAAGGTGGCATGTATCAATGCCATCTCACTAGTCCAAGTGATCAATTTCAGTTCACAATTGATCATAATGATAGGATTTAGAGACAAAGGGATCACATAAACAAGACTAGTGTCTGCAAATACTAACTGATAGAATCAAAAAGGGAGAGAACGATCCAACATGGGAAGCGAGATACACAGCAGACTCATAGAATGGCAGATGTCCTAAATAGCACTCTGGTCTCAGAATCAGCCCTTATGGCATTCGGATCTGGCTGAAGAGCCCATGAGAGTATTTCAGGCATGGAAAGCCAAGACACTCTGGCAAAAAAAAGAAACCTAAATGAAAGTTCTCTGTTAGTGAGATCCCAGTGGAAAGAACAGGTCATCAAAGAAGGAGGTACCTTTCTCTGAAGGGAGGAGAGAACTTCCACTTTGACTATGACCTTATCTAAATAAGACTGGAGTTATCGAACTCACAAGGCTTCCATAGCCTTGGCAACTCAGGACAAGAGTGTAGGGGGATTACTGACGCCATAAACAAGAGTGTTATTTGTTAAAGCAACAACAGGAGTCACTGTGCACTTACTCCCCATGTAGGATCTTTGTCCTTAGTGTGCTGTACATTGAGATTTAATGCTATAACTAGTACCCAAACAGTGCTTTACACTTTGTGTTTCTGTGTGGGTAGGAGGGAGGTTATGGGGCGGGGAAGCCACTGTAATCTAAAAGCTGTACTTTGGAAATTTAAATAAAAGTTAAAAAAAAGACATTGAACCAATTATTGAAAACACTACACTTCAAAATGTATGTGACACAGCTGCTGGAGGGAAATATTTGGAACTAAATTTTACCTTAGAAAGAGGAACTGTCCCAAATTGATCATCTAATTAACATGTTGGAAACCTAAAGTTAAAAATGATCAACACCCAAAGCAAGTATAGGTTAACCAGGTGTAAAGTTCAACAAGCTGTGATCTATGCAATGTTCCTCAACACATCTGCCAATTGGGAAAGTAAACAAGAACAAAAGTCTTGGAAAAGCATCCTTGCTGGGGATTGTACTGGTCTCCAAGGGAGAACCAAACAAGAAGTGAGTCCACCCTGTTCTGACACCACAATCATGTAAACTGTCTCTTCTGCAGCTGGCTGAGCCAGCAGCCTCATGACACCATGAAAAGGCTTTGGTTTCTCATTCTTTGATAGCCAGATGCCTCCTCGTGCTATCTGGTCTCATCAAGAGTTTTGTCTTCTTCCTTCAGCTCAATTGGAGAGTGTGAGAGAGAATGATGCTCTCATCTTTTAATAATTTTTCTTTGCCCTAAACCTGTCTGGTTCTTCATCCACATGCAGCACATGCAGGACATTATTTTTCTATGATCAAGAAGACAGAAACATGCTTCTGTAGGAGCAGGTGTTGCCTGCTCCAGATGCCTGCAAGGCTGCACCCTGTATGAGTGCTGGTCAGTGTCCTGGCTGCTCCACTTCTGATCCAGCTCCATGCTAATGTACCTGGATAAGAAATGAAAGGTGGCCCAAGTTCTTGGGACCCTGCAACCATGTGGAAGACCCAGATGAAACTTCTGGCTCCTGGCTTTGGCCTGGCTCAGCCCTAGCCATTGTGGCCACCTAGGGAGTGATGCAGAGAAAGTATTTTTCCCCTCTCTCACACAATCACTCTGCCTTTGAAATTAAAAGATTTACTTGTTTATTTGAAAGGCAGAGTGAGAGACAGAAAAGGAGGGACAAATATTTTCCATCTACTGATTTACTCCCCAAAATGGCTGCAACACTTGCTGCTGGGGCAGGCCAAAACTAGGAGCCCAGAATTCAATCTGGGTACCCCATATGGGTGTCTGTAGTCCAAGTACTTGGGCTATCTTCCATAGGTTTTCCAGAAGCATTAGCAGGGAGTTGGATTAGAAGCAGAGCGGCTGGGACCTGAACTGGTGCTCATGTGGATGCTGGTGTTGTAGGCAGATGATTAACCCACTGTACCACAACACTGGCCGCGGACTCAATGCCTTTAAACACCACTAGACATTCATCACATCTCACAGTTTCAGTGGTCAAGAATTCAGGAACAATTTAGCTTAGCAGTGGCTGTATGGGATCTCATGAGGCTACAATCATGCTAACAATCAACACAGGGAGTAGAGTTGGCTGCCACATGGCTCACTC
Organism: Oryctolagus cuniculus; assembly: GCF_051225735.1. Taxonomy (NCBI): domain Eukaryota; kingdom Metazoa; phylum Chordata; class Mammalia; order Lagomorpha; family Leporidae; genus Oryctolagus; species Oryctolagus cuniculus. The sequence goes on along the minus strand of NC_142879.1, from coordinate 78,523,417 downwards.
CAGGGTTGGACACTTGTGCTGGCACTGATGAGAGATGTCATGTCCTTCCCAGGCTGCTACAGTGGCCTGCAGATTGGGGGAGGGAGCTGAAGTGTATACACTGGAGTGTATGTACCATGAAGAGTGGGGTTGCCATTGCCTCTGAGACCCTCATCTTGAAGATGCACACCAATTCTCCTATTGAGTGTAGTTGGAAATGAGTCATTAAATTGCAGCCCATGCTCAAGGGGAGAGATATAAGGTACCACCCTCTCAAAGGAGGATTGCTCAGGAATTTGTGCACATCCTTTAAAAATATTGTATCTGGCCAATGAACACAAGTTTCTGGGCCTCAGTCAAATCTAATGAATCAGAAACTCCGCATTTCAGTCCACCGATCTGTCTTTATAAGTCTTCTGATAAATGTGGATGCTGGGTAATGTTGGAGAGCCAGCAGGTTAGACTGAAGAACATGGAGCAGGGAGGATGTGTGGGCAGCAGATAAATCCTTGCTTGGGATGCCTCCATGCCATGCTAGAGTCCATGCATCATACCCAGGCTCCTTTACTTCCAATTTAGTCTCGTGTTAATGTGCACCTGGGGAGGTAGCAGTGAGGGCTCAGTACTTGGCTCTGCCACCCACATGGGAGACCTGGATGGAGTTCCCAGCTCCTACTTCATCCTGGCTCAGTGAACTGGTGGCTGAGATATCCTCTCTCTCTCCTTTCTCTGTTCCTCAATGCTTTCTAAAGTGAAAATCAACAGATAAATATGTATGAAATAAGAACACTGAGCAAACCTCTGATAAATAATTTGTAGACAACCATGTAGTATGTCTCCTATTGTATAACGAAGTCTATTTAGCTCACATTTCTGGTGGAGAGCCCCTGGCCTTGCACGGTGGGAGTGTATAGCAAAAGGTATGATAGAGTGATGAGAAGCGAATCCAGAGATGGGTCAGGCATTTGTCCTTGCCAGGAACTCCATTTGGGTCTCCCATGCGGGTGGCAGGGACCCAAACACTTGGGCCATCTCTGTTGCCTTCTCAGGTGCATTAGCAGGTTGCTTAATCAGAGGCAGAGCAGCTGGGACTTGAGCTGGCACTTGGGCATGGGGTGCAGGTGCCCCAAGCAGCAGCTTAACCTGCTGCACCCCTCCCCGTCCCAGGTTTAAGGGATTTGTTTCCATTCAGGAAAGCATCCCCCAGCACTATCTCCCAGCACAAGTGCCCAGTGCAGTTTTCCCTTCCCTCTTCTGCACTAAATGGCATCATGACAGTAGCAAGCCACTAAGAGCTGCCCATGCATGCTGAACTCACCCACGTCCTCCATGGTATGTGCAGATGTGGGACTGCAACAGCCCTGGCAGCCCTGGCAGCCCTGGACACACCGGCCCCCATGTCAAAGCACCTGGTTTACAGTGCTGGCTCCTCTGCTACCCATCCAACTCTATGCTCACATTCCCTGGGAGCAGCAGAGATGCACAAATGCTCAGGCCTCTGCATCTTCGAGGGAGATTCCAAAGGAGCTCCTGGCTCCTGGCCTTTGCCTGGCCCAGCCCCGGCTGCTGTGGGCATTTGGGGAGTGAAGCAAAAGGTGGAACTTTGTTCTCTCTCCCCGACACCATGCTCTGCAGCAGAACTTGGTGTTTTCATCAACCATGAGCTCTTCTCATCAATCCAAAACCGGGGAATCTAAGACTCACAGGGGTGACCCCAGTAGCAAGAGCAGAGCCAGGGCTAAGGCTACAGCAGCTTTGCTGTTTGGAACTCCTGAAGGTCCCCAGGGCGCCCACACCAAGACCTGACCCTCCCAGTCTATGCAGCCCTGGAACCCTCCTCACAGTAGGCTCCTGGTCCAGGCCAAGGTCCATGAGCTGAGCCTCATTAGGCAGTTCCAGATCATGTGATTCATGGAGGTCATCTTTCACTCTTATTGGCCTGGATGGAGTTATGTGACCAGATATGAAGCCAAAACATGGCGTCCACCCAGAGAAAAGATAGCCTGAGTGTCACCTGGGGAAGAGGAAGCTCCAAAGGAGTCTCCTCATTCTCACTCCTTTCCCCCAGACCCTATGCAGAATGCAGATGCTGCCAATAGGTTCATCCTGAACACCTACTTCAGGATGTATGATGGGTGCACCAACAGCCCCAAAGGCAGCAAGATGGGCCAATGCTCCCGCCGCCTTTTCTGCATGTCTGTGGCACACCTGTAGTGGCTGAACATTCGCAAGCTCTTCAAAGATGTGCAGGACTTGGTGCTTGTGCACTACCTAGATGAGATCAACCTGCTGTGACGCAGGCGTGTCGTCCCATGACTCAGTTCACTTCCTTCCATAGGAGGGGCTTGGTGGCCACCGAGCTGCCAGAGAGGAGCCCCAAGCAACGTTGGATACAAAGATGCCCAGGGAGGGTTCCAGGTCCCCAGAGGTGGCTTCAGGTGCGGGCTCAGGTGCCCATCTTGTGGCCAGCAGGGACATGTGGCCACAGTGAGAGTCCAGAGTGAAGACTCAGTGCGTGGCAATTCAGGGCCAGCAGCTCCCTAGCCAAGGAGGGAGCCAGAAACCCAAAGCCCTCTCTTTTGTATCTACTCCCTGTCCTTGGGTGTGGCCTTTGAGGGATAAGCATGAAAGGAATGGCATGCTGGAGGCCTTATTTCTTCAGGCCGTGACCCTGCCTCCTGCTTGTCCTGGCTCAGGTTCATTGCTTCCCCCAATCCCTGGAGCCACTAGTTCTTTTTATCCACCCACTGTGAGGCTCCAGCATGGGGTTCTGTGTGGCTGCACTGAGTGGTGGATCTCCCTCTCCCCCGCACAGGGCAGGGGCACAGGCCTGCTGCCCTCTGCTCTGGCTCAGATTGTGCGGGATGTGATGGGCAAGACCAAGAGCAGGTTTCTCTCCTCCTGGGGTGGCCCCACTTTGTGTGCACTCAGGGACCTTGTGCTGGGAGCATGCAAGCCAGTGCAACACGTATGCTGGGTCCACTGCCCACATGCCTATGTCAGCCGCAGCCAGGAACCAGGTATACCTTCTGGGTCTCCCACGTGGGTGCAAGTGCTCAGGCACCTGAGCCTGTCACTGTTGCTGCCCAGGGCCTAAAGGCAAGGCTGGTCCTGGGACTGGGACCAATCCCCACAATGAGGGCATCTTAAACCGGGTGGCCATTTCAACTGGAGGCTCACGTGATGGTTGCGCCACTTTCAGTGTCTACTGCCACCAAGTGCATGCCAGGGCTGGGCAGTCGCTGCTTCCACCACCCACTCCAGAACCTCCCCTTCACCCTGAACCACAGCTCAGACTGCAGGGGACTCACACTCCCTGGCCCCGGCCCCAGCCCCTGGAGCACATGTGCACACATCTCACCCTGCTTCTGTCTCCAGGGATCCAGGCACCTCAGGAACTGCTGGGGAGGCTCCTGTAGGTTCTTTGTCTCTCTCTGGGTGTGACACCCTCTGGTCCTTCCCAGCCAGAGCAGGTGCCTGTACCGCTTTCCTTTTCCTCGCTTCCACATCTTCCCCAGGGTGGCCAGCCATGCTTTGCTGTGCATGGCCATCTTACCTGGAGGAACATGTGGGCCGCTCTCTCTGTGCCCTTTGCGGATCAAGCATGACTCCCACAGCCCTGCCTGGCTCCATCCCTCCCACTGCACTTTCACATCCTCCTCCCTCCAGGGACAGCAGGCCCCAGTGCTCCTGGTACTAGGCAGTTTGTTGGGCTTTCCTGACAGTATAGCCCTTTGTGGAGAACCACCCCTCAAGTCCTTACTGGTGGCCCCACCCCTCAAGTCAACACATGATGGACCAGGTCCCATTTGTAGTGGCTCCGCCCCTTGCATCTACACTAGTCCTTGTGTGTGGCCCTGTCTCTAGTGGTAAGCACTCTCTCCCATCTCCCATGTGCAAGGTTTCCAGGGAACAGGGGTCTGGCCCTCAGTGTCTCCTTGCGTCCGAGCAGCAGATGCCAGCACCCATGGACTCCCGCATCTGCAAACCAGGTGTGCCTGCTCTGCGCCCCTTGTTTCTGCTGGTGTGTCCAGGTGGACATCCAGGCCTCACCTCCTCTTTGTGCCCATGGGGAGCCCTGGCATGTGTTGGTAGAAGAGGGGGAGGAAGCATGCTGGGGTCCCAGGTAGCAAGAGGCGGGCTGTAGGAGACATCTGTCACTCACCCGCACATTTGGGGTCATGAATCCAATGTCCCCAGCAGTCTGTGCTTAGAGGCTGGGAGCTGCGAACTCTGATGCCACCTCTTCTCAACCCTCCCCTTTTGGGAACTCAGCACCCCCTCCCCTTTGGCATCCTCCACTGCCTCTTTGTGGGGGGGGGGCAAGAGTCTCGTGGCCTCACCATCCTGCCTGTGAGAGATGGGTTCTGTGTGGATCTTGCCTAGGTATGCCACCCAAAGAGCCCGTGTCCCAGGGACTGGACCTTCAAGTGAGTCGTGGTGGGCCCTGAGGCAGCCCCGCAGGGGAGGGGGCTCCTGGTTCCTGGACCCTCCGTCACATGTCTGTGTTATGGGTGTGGGTGGAGATGCCAGCGCACTGCACGCACACTGCACCAAGCAGCCACGCCACTGTCCTGGACAAGGTCATGCACTGGCCCTTCTGCACCCTGAGCCAAGGCCTGTAATTTCCTCCAGCTCCTGTGTGGGATGAGTTTATCTGGAGTCCCACCAGGGTGGGGTCACCCAAGGACGTGGGGCCAACCCCATGCCCCCCGGGCTTGGCTTAGGCCTGTCATCCCCTACTCCCGGGGCACCTACCTGGCCGCTCTTTCCCTTGTCAGTCCTCAGGTGATTGGCAGCCTGCCTGCTCCTGAGACTTCCAGGAATGTCTTCCTGGATCTGTGTTCCCGTCAATGCTCTGGACCCTCCCTCATCCCTCTTTTGCTCTGTGGGTCTCACCCTGTGGGTCTCCTGTGGGAAACCCCCTAGGGCCGAGTGCTGTGCATCCTGAACCCCAGCTCCCACCACCCAGGGCGGGCCCTCGAGCCATGTGACTGTTGATCCAGAGAGTGCACACAGTGGGTGCCATGGGGAGCAGGCCCTAAGCACAGCAACTTCCACCAAGCCTGCCTCTTCCTTCACTTCCTTACAGAACTGCTCCAGGAGGCGTGACGTGGGTGGCCCCTTGTGATGTGTGTGGCACTCCACCCACGGCAGCCAGGAGCCCCTGCAGCATCCAGAGCACAAAAGGTACTGGGTGTTGGTCATAAGCTGGGCTAAGGCAGGTGGGGGTGCTGGCCTGAAGCAGCCCAGATGGGGTTCACGCTGCTTCCTTTTCCTGGGCTGCCAGGAAACAGTGTGGCCAGGGCCTCCCACTCTGGACGCTGTCTTCAAATGGCACAAGCTTGCAAATCCAGAAGAATCCTCCACTGCTCCAGTCTGCCCAGCAGCCCTCCTGCAGCCCTCCCCACCCCCACCCCACCCCACCCCAGGCCTGTTTCACAATCCAAACCCCACACGGGGTATATGAGGAAGGCTCTGTTGTGGCCGTGACTGAAGCAACCCAACAAGCTGAACCCCAGCTGGGACCTCTGATTCTGACCACATCCTCCTGCTCTCCTGCAGAATGGGAATGAACGTCACCAGCTCGCAGAGGAGTTGGGAGGTTGACTGAGCCCCTGCCTTCCTACCTCTACTTCAGAGCCCACTAGAGTCCCCATCTCAGGGCGGCCCCAGCAGCACTTCTGGCTTTTTACAGTCCTCTGCTTCAGACGCTCCCCACCTGTGTCCCCTCCCTGAGGTGGTACAACAGAACTATTTAATCAATGAAAAGAGGAAGGGAGGCAGCAAGGAAGGGATGCAGCCTTGGGGAGCCAGCAAAGATGGAGGAAGGAGGCAGGGCACTCCCAGAGACTTCCCTAGGACAGATGGAGAAAGGGTGCTGGACGGAGGAGGGCAGGACAACATGGGCAGACTGCAGTGTTGGGGAACATGGCCCCTGCCTGGCAAACCTCCATCACCCAGTTCCCACGCAGGCACAGGGCCTTGTATGCATGCAGCATGTGCACCAATGTGGTGCACCCTAGGCAGCCAGGCAGTCGTGTCATATGGGTGCCAGCCTGGAGCGTTATCTCAAGGCTGGTGGCTAAGGCAGTATCCATGCAGCTGGGTGGGCAGGGCTGGGCCTGGGAGCTGGCTTTGGAGTAGAGGCAGTGGGGGCTGCTCAGGAGGTGGCTGCCTCCATCCTGGGCTTCTGGGGAGGAGACAGGAGTGTCCTCACCACCACCATGCTGACCCGGGAGGTGGGAAGGGGCTTCCCAGTGCAGCAGACCAGGAGGTCCCAGGTTCAGCTGTAGGCTGGGGAGATATGGAACAGACTCCCTGGGTCCCTGACAGCAGGCTGGCAGCAGAGGTTGGTGCTGGGGGCAGATTCTGTCCCTGTGGCCTCCTGCCCTCTCTGGGCTCACCCCAAGAGGTAGTTTCCATGGCAACCCCATCTTCATCTGCCCAAGGTGCTGAATGGGAGAGGTGAAGGCCAGCAGAAGAGAGGTGGGCAGGGTGAGGGAAGCAGGGTGCAGGCACTCAGGTGTACACCCCACCTTCCTTCTTCCATCCCCCCACCCAGGAGCTGGTCCCATCACTTGTGATAATCTCCCTCCTACCACCAGCCAGCAGAGCGTGGTATCCAGGTAGAGAGGGCCCCAGTGGGCGAGGGTGTGTGAAAGTGGGTGAGGGACCCAGGCAGACTGGGTTGGGGAAGGGATAGCAGAGGCCAGAGTCCCTCTGAGTGTGCGGCTGGAGGAACTGGGGCCATGGAAAGGATAGGGGGACAGAGACCTCTCTTTTCCTGGGGTTCCCAAGGCTGAATTGAAAACCAGGCAGCCCATGCATGGGGGGGACTCACAGAAATGGAGAAGGTTGCAGGAGGAGGAAGGGTGAGGACTCTGAGGATGGAAGGGCTCAGGGAAAAGGGAGGGAATGGAATTGAAATGAAGTAGGAGCTCACAGGGCTGGGCGCCAAATAAAGGAAGTGACTCAGAGCTGGGGTGGGGGTGTCAGGGAAGGGGTTGGGTGGAAGGGAAGCACAGAGGCAAGGAGACTGGGGATCCAGGATGGGGAGGGTGCTCTGCCTGTGGGAGCGGGTGGGAAGATGTCTGAACCCAGTTCCAGGACGCCTTACTCCACTCCCCCAACCCCCAGACCTCTGACAACCAACTTCTAATGGGGTGACAACTGTGCCTGTCTCCAAGCTGTCCCAGCAGCTGTGCAGTAATGGGCAAAGGGCAGCATTCTTCAGCGCCTTTCCTCTCTAGTCTCAGCAGTGAGAGGTGTCAATGGCATAGCACAGAGCCCCTGAGGCTGAAGAGGTGGGCACCCATCCTGGCACTGACAGTCCAGCGCACCTTCCAGCCCCAGATGCCTTTCCTTGCTAGGGGAGGTTGGCGGCTTGCTCAGGCCAGCAGATTCCTGTCACTGCTCTGAGTCCTCTGCTGTATGTCAGGTGATGCTGCAGGCCCTAGTCTGGAGGGAGACAGAACAAGACGACATACACACACAGCCTGAGGCAGTGGGAAGACAGTGCCCCAAGGACTGGGAGGATCTGCTGGGGGTGATCGAGCTGAATGAATAGGGGTTTTGGAGAACAGACTCCCAGGCACCCCAGGTTCTACTCCCAGTCAGGGCGCTGGATTCTGTCCCCGCTGCTCCTCTTCCAGTCCAGCTCTCTGCTGTGGCCCGGGAAGGCAGTGGAGGATGGCCCAAGTGCTTAGGCCCTGCACCAGCATGGGAGACCAGATGGAAGAACCTGGCTCCTGGCTTCGGATGGGCCCAGTGTGCTGGCCGTAGCGGCCATTTGGGGGGTGAGCCAATGGAAGGAAGAACTTTGTCTCTGTCTCTCTCCCTCTCTCACTGTCTAACTCTGCCTGTCAAACAAACAAAAAAAGAAGAAGAAGAAGATATCCCTTAGAAACAAATGATCGGTTGTCGCCATGGCTCAATAGGCTAATCCTCCGCCTTGCGGCGCCCAAGTGCTTGGGCCCCTGCACCCACATGGGAGGCCCTGAAGAAGCTCTTAGTTCCTGGCTTCAGATCGACCCAGCTCCAACAACTGTGACCATCTCAGGAGTGAACCAGGAGATGGAAGACCCCTTCTCTGTAGCTCTACCTTTCAAATAAAATCTTAAGACAACAACAACAAAAACACGACATGGCTGAGCCACGAGGAGGGGTAGAAGATCTGTAAAAGTGTGTTTTCATTTCTCTTGGAAAACGTGCAATGGTCACACCTCCTAAACTTGCACTCTGCCTGAGTCTCTGAAGCCACAAAAACTGCCCTTTGTTGTTGCCTCTGCTAAAGTGCCAGGGAGATGCACTGGAACCCAGCTGATTTGGGGGAAGTGAGGAGATCCATAGAGGTATTTTTATGGGAATTCTGTAGCGGACCATACCTTCAGTGTCCAGGGTTTCCCAGTCTAGAGCAAAGACTGCTCCCCTCCCCCACCCCACTTCAGTAAAGAGCTAAGACTGCTCCCCTCACCCACCCCACTTTTCTCCCCCTCGCTGCTTGTGTTTGTATGTTTTTGTGGTTGATTTTGTTTGTCTGAGAGGCAGAGAAAGAGCCTGGACAGACACAGGAGGGCTCCCATCGCTCCCTAAGTGCTGGCAGCTGAGGGGTATACCATGTATATACCAAAATACTTGAACAAGAGAGATCCAAGAGATACCTGCATCATGTTTTTAGCAGCCCTGTTCAAAATAGCCAAAATCTGGAACCCAGCAAGGTGTCCATCATTAGATGAGTGGGTAAAGACAATGTGGTATACATACACAATGGAATGTTACCCAGCCACAAAAGCAATGAAATTCTTATATTTGCAGCAAAATGGGCATAACTGTAGCACATCGTTTTGGGTGAAATAAGCTGGACCCAAAAAGAAAATACCACTTGTTCCCCCTCATATGATTTTAGGGGTAAAAAGAATTGCTTTTGTGCATCAGTATTGCTGCAAATACAGTTTTCTTAAACTTTATTGTATACCTTTGTGAAACCAATGGTTAACACTCTTATACTACCATAGTTTTAATGATAAGTAATTACTTTACAATTTACCACATAAGAGTGAAATGATCATTTTTTATTCAGTTGCTGCTTACAGTCATTGTCTATATTCTCACTAAACTGGTGGCATTTTGTTTTTTACATTTATTTGGTAAAGTATTAAGCCTTTTTACTGCAATGTAATTTGAAACTTGGCTCTCTCAAAATCTTAAACCAAAGACAAAGAAAAGGGAGAAGGAAACACGGCAGAAGGGAGAAAGGGGGAGTGAGGAAGGGACTATCATTAAGTTCTTACAACTGTGTCAACAAAGCACACTGAGTCTGAGAAACCCTAATCAAAATTAAAAGAAAATACAAAGAAAAGCGATGCACATTAATTTGTTCTCTGCATCACCACTTACCTATATGCTAAAAGAAATGCAAAATCTCAGTATTAGAACTAAGAAATGAGGTACATTAAATAAATAACAGACATAGAGACATATTAACTTTAAACATGATGGCACATAAACAAAAACTACATATGTCACAAGATGCATATCTTCCTTTCTCTTCCTTTAGCATATTATAACAATTATGACTAGCTTTCCTCTCCAATCTCTTCATTTTTAAAGCCTACCTGAAGTCAAGTCCTGAATTCATAAACAAGAGTACAAGCCCAAAACAACCATTTTAAATTGGCTACTATCTGTCTGGTTACTAACAATTCATGTCAAGAGAAATAAATAGGAAACGACAACAGCAGCAACAACCAAAAAAAAAAAATAATCTTAAAATGTTCTCCCCACATTAGTCACATAAAAAGATTTAAAGAAACTTTAAACTCTGTGACAACAGGAAAAATCCTCCACACTGTGAATCACGTAAGACAAATATTTCAAATACACTTGCCTATACTCATCGATTTAAAAATTATTCTAGAATGCGCTAGTAATTATTCGTTTTAATACAATCAAGGTGAGAGTTTTCATTGGAAATGACAATAAATAAACAAACAAAAATAAACCGCCGGGCTACATTCTGTCTTAGCAGGAAGACAGGAGTGTCCAGCCACTCTCCCAGGGTGCAGCCCACTGTGTGTGTGTGCTGAGTTCTGCTTCCCAGACCCTCTGTGAGTAGTGAGGGCCCCGCCAAACACTAGGGCTGCAACTTGAAATAGAGTTTCACTCCTGCCACAACCTGCAGCCACCGTCTCGTCAGCACCCAAATAACAAAGCCAGATAAATGCTGTGGACCACAACCTCTAGGCAAGAGTATGGTACCTGTACTCTTGTTTCTGCTAATAGCGTCTAAATGGAAACATATACAGAAATTTTTAAAATTTTCTATCTAACATGCCTTTCTAGCTAACTATAGAACTAAGAAATGAGGTACATTAAATAAATAACAGACATAGAGACATATTAACTTTAAACATGATGGCACATAAACAAAAACTACATATGTCGCAAGATGCATATCTAACACTGCGCTTCTTCGCTGACCGCTGACTTCTCGACCTCTCAGAAGTCAGCACCGCTGCTACTGTATACATCCTCGCTACCGCCAGTCGATGATCTGCGCCACTCCGCCCACAGCATTCAATGCTACGGACACAACACTGCACACGACTCAGCGTTGGGGTCGCGTGGGACGTCATGGGTGGAGCAGCTCGGTTCACTGGCTGGCGGCAGCGGTGCTGACTTCTGAGAGGTCGAAAAGTCGGCAGTCAGCGAGGAAGCCCAGGTAGGCAGGGGCGGTGGTGGTGAAGCCGTGGGTAGCGGCTGTGAAACAGGAGGCGGTGGCGGCTTAGGCCAAGGCAGAGCCGCAATTCCCGTCCAGGACACCGCCAAGGAGCCGCCACCGCCACCTGTATCCTGCCACCCCACACAGTCGTTGCCGAATTGCCCAAGGTTTCACCTGCACGGCCCCTACTTACCCGCGCTTCTTAGTTAACCAACCTCTCTCCTAACTTTCAGAAAAGTCGCCGCATCCTTCCTTGCCGCGCGCAGATGAACCCAGCCGCTCTGCCCCTGACGTTCCACGTCCCGGTCGCAGCGCTGTGTGCGGCGTCGGCATCCGCGCCAGAGCCGTGTGCGGCGTCGGCGTCAGCATCAGTGTCCATAGCGGCGTCGGCGTTAGCGTCTGTGTCCGTAGCGGCGTCGGCGTCAGCGTCAGCGCCGTGTGCGGCGTCGGCGTCGGCGTCGGCGTCGGCGTCAGCACCTTGTGTGGCGTCGGCTTCAGCGTCTGTGTCCATAGCGGCGTCAGCTTCAGCGTCAGCGCCGTATGCGGCGTCGGCGTCAGCGCCGTGTGCGTCATCGGCGTCAGCGTCAGTGTCCATAGCGGCGTCGGCGCCAGCGTCAGCGCCGTGTGCGGCGTCAGCGTCGGCGTCAGCGTCAGCGCCTTGTGTGGCGTCGGCGTCAGCCTCTGTGTCCATAGCGGCGTCAGCGTCAGCGTCAGCGTCAGCGTCAGCGCCGTGTGCGGCGTCGGCGTCAGCGTCAGTGACCGTAGCGGCGTCGGCGTCCGCTTCAGCGCCGTGTGCGGCGTTGGCGTCAGACCAGTGTCCATAGCGGCGTCGGCGTCAGTGTCTGTGTCCGTAGCGGCGTCGGCGTCAGCGTCAGCGTCAGCGCCGTGTGCGGCGTCAGCGTCAGTGTCAGTGACCGTAGCGGCGTCGGCGTCAGCTTGAGTGTCCATAGCGGCGTCGGCGTAGCGTCTGTGTCCGTAGCGGCGTCGGCGTCAGCATCAGCGCCGTGTGCGACGTGGCGTCAGCGTCCGTGTCCGTAGCGGCGTCGGCGTCAGCGTCAGTGTCCGTAGCGGCGTCGGCGTCCGCGTCAGCTCGTGTGCGGCATCGGCGTCAGCGTCTGTGTCCATAGCGGCGTCGGCGTCAGCGTCAGCGCCGTGTGCCGTCGGCGTCAGCGTCAGTGTCCATAGCGGCGTCGGCGTCAGCGTCCCTACGTCGGGGTTGCGTGGGACGTTTTGGGCGGGGAGCTCCGTCCATCGGCCGATGCTCACGAGAAAGGATGAAGAGGCGGCGCTGACGACTCTTGAGAGGTGAGCGGTGGTCAGCGTTTATTGAGGAAGCGCAGGTAGGTGGGGGCTGTGGTGAAACCTTGGTGTGGCGGGGTAGGCGGCAGAGGCGACAGCGACTGTGAGGGGAAGCAGTGAAACAGGCGGCGGTGGCGGCTCCGTGTCCGGCGTCCTGGGCGGGGAATTGTGGCTCTGCCTCAGTCTAACTGAAGCCTTTGGCCTTCTAAGCAGAAAGCCTCAGTGTTTGGTGGTGATGGCTGTGGCAGCAATTCGTCTTGTGGTGGTGGAGAACAGGTAGCAATGCTGTCAGTGTCAGTGCCCCGTAGGGGGGGGTCGTGTGTGGGTAGCACAGTTTGTTGGTGGGAGGTGGCGAGGAAATACGCGCGGCAGCAGGGCCATTCTGATGCAGAGTCTGGTAGTCTGTAGCGTTGAGCGGCTGGCAAGGAAGAAGTTTGTATGCCCGGCGGCGACGAATGAGGTGACAGCGGCAGAGAGAGACCTGGTGGTGGCAGCTTGAGTCGGCAGTGGCGTCAGCATCAGGTAGGTATTTCAAATTAACAGCTTGGTAGGAAAAGTAGTTATAATAGTCATATATGCTAAATGAAGGGAAAGGAAGATAGGCGGCCAGCGAGGAAGCAGTGTGTAGGTGCAGCAGTGGAAGTGTGTGCATTTCAGGCCCCCCACTCCCCCAAAACCCCTCAGCTGCCAGCGCTTAGGAAGCAATGGGAGCCCTCCTGTATCTGTGCAGGCTCTTTCTCTGCCTCTCAGACAAACAAAATCAACCACTCCAACCGGAGTCTGGTGGTCGGCGAGGTAGCAGTATGTAGGGACGGCGGTGCTGACAGATTCGGCAAGTTTCTGAGTTTGATATAATTCAAGTTTGTAATGTTTTGTTACCTATCCTTTAGAGTCTTTTCCGAGAAATTCTTGCCCATATCATTGTCTTGAAATATTTTTCCTGTACTTTTTTGTAATAATTTTAGAGGTCCAGGTATTTCATGCAAGTCATTAATGCACTTTGTGCTGATTTTTTATATATAATGAGAAGTAGGGATCCAGTTCCTTCCACGTTTTTATTCCATCACCACTTATTGAAAAGACTACCCTTATAGATATGTAGGCTCTGAACATGTTAGTGAAAATTCAGTTGGCTGTATGTATGTGGGTTGGTTTCTAGGTGCCCTGTTCTGTTCCATTGATTTGTGTGTTTTGTTTGCTTTAGCCTGTCCCATGTTGTTTTAATTACCATGGCTTTTCAGTATACTTTCAAATCAGGAATTGTGATGGTCACAGTTTGAATTGGTTTTTCTTTGTTTGTTTGTTTATTTGTTTTGTTTTCTTTTGGCTGGGGATAGCTGTGGCTATGATAGGTCCTTTATGGTTCCATATGAATTTAGATTTTTTTTCTGATTCTGTAAATAATTGCGTCAGTATTTTGGTAGGAATTATATTCTGTAGATTGCTTTTATATGCACATTTTGATGATGATATTCTAATCCCTGAAAAAAGTTTTTTTTCATTTTCTGTTTCCTTAATGGCTTCTGATTAGTGTTTTGGAATTTATTTTACTGTAGAGATCATTCACTTTCGGTTATCTGTTACTAAGTGTTTAAATTTTTGTAGCTTTCTGAAAGGTATTTCTTCTTGATATCTCTTTCACCAATATCGTTACTGGTGAATAAAAACGCTTTTTTATACCTTGACTTTATATCCTGAGATCGTACTGAATTGGTTTCTCATTTCTACCATACTTTTGATGATTATTTAGATTGTTTATGACAGGTTTGATAAAGGCCGATTACAAAAATTAAATGCACACGTATAGGTGTTAGCTAGAAAGGCATGTTAGATAGAAAATTTTAAAAATTTCTGTATATGTTTCCATTTAGACGCTATTAGCAGAAACAAGAGTACAGGTACCATACTCTTGCCTAGAGGTTGTGGTCCACAGCATTTATCTGGCTTTGTTATTTGGGTGCTGACGAGACGGTGGCTGCAGGTTGTGGCAGGAGTGAAACTCTATTTCAAGTTGCAGCCCTAGTGTTTGGCGGGGCCCTCACTACTCACAGAGGGTCTGGGAAGCAGAACTCAGCACACACACACAGTGGGCTGCACCCTGGGAGAGTGGCTGGACACTCCTGTCTTCCTGCTAAGACAGAATGTAGCCCGGCGGTTTATTTTTGTTTGTTTATTTATTGTCATTTCCAATGAAAACTCTCACCTTGATTGTATTAAAACGAATAATTACTAGCGCATTCTAGAATAATTTTTAAATCGATGAGTATAGGCAAGTGTATTTGAAATATTTGTCTTACGTGATTCACAGTGTGGAGGATTTTTCCTGTTGTCACAGAGTTTAAAGTTTCTTTAAATCTTTTTATGTGACTAATGTGGGGAGAACATTTTAAGATTATTTTTTTTTTTGGTTGTTGCTGCTGTTGTCGTTTCCTATTTATTTCTCTTGACATGAATTGTTAGTAACCAGACAGATAGTAGCCAATTTAAAATGGTTGTTTTGGGCTTGTACTCTTGTTTATGAATTCAGGACTTGACTTCAGGTAGGCTTTAAAAATGAAGAGATTGGAGAGGAAAGCTAGTCATAATTGTTATAATATGCTAAAGGAAGAGAAAGGAAGATATGCATCTTGTGACATATGTAGTTTTTGTTTATGTGCCATCATGTTTAAAGTTAATATGTCTCTATGTCTGTTATTTATTTAATGTACCTCATTTCTTAGTTCTAATACTGAGATTTTGCATTTCTTTTAGCATATAGGTAAGTGGTGATGCAGAGAACAAATTAATGTGCATCGCTTTTCTTTGTATTTTCTTTTAATTTTGATTAGGGTTTCTCAGACTCAGTGTGCTTTGTTGACACAGTTGTAAGAACTTAATGATAGTCCCTTCCTCACTCCCCCTTTCTCCCTTCTGCCGTGTTTCCTTCTCCCTTTTCTTTGTCTTTGGTTTAAGATTTTGAGAGAGCCAAGTTTCAAATTACATTGCAGTAAAAAGGCTTAATACTTTACCAAATAAATGTAAAAAACAAAATGCCACCAGTTTAGTGAGAATATAGACAATGACTGTAAGCAGCAACTGAATAAAAAATGATCATTTCACTCTTATGTGGTAAATTGTAAAGTAATTACTTATCATTAAAACTATGGTAGTATAAGAGTGTTAACCATTGGTTTCACAAAGGTATACAATAAAGTTTAAGAAAACTGTATTTGCAGCAATACTGATGCACAAAAGCAATTCTTTTTACCCCTAAAATCATATGAGGGGGAACAAGTGGTATTTTCTTTTTGGGTCCAGCTTATTTCACCCAAAACGATGTGCTACAGTTATGCCCATTTTGCTGCAAATATAAGAATTTCATTGCTTTTGTGGCTGGGTAACATTCCATTGTGTATGTATACCACATTGTCTTTACCCACTCATCTAATGATGGACACCTTGCTGGGTTCCAGATTTTGGCTATTTTGAACAGGGCTGCTAAAAACATGATGCAGGTATCTCTTGGATCTCTCTTGTTCAAGTATTTTGGTATATACATGGTATACCCCTCAGCTGCCAGCACTTAGGGAGCGATGGGAGCCCTCCTGTGTCTGTCCAGGCTCTTTCTCTGCCTCTCAGACAAACAAAATCAACCACAAAAACATACAAACACAAGCAGCGAGGGGGAGAAAAGTGGGGTGGGTGAGGGGAGCAGTCTTAGCTCTTTACTGAAGTGGGGTGGGGGAGGGGAGCAGTCTTTGCTCTAGACTGGGAAACCCTGGACACTGAAGGTATGGTCCGCTACAGAATTCCCATAAAAATACCTCTATGGATCTCCTCACTTCCCCCAAATCAGCTGGGTTCCAGTGCATCTCCCTGGCACTTTAGCAGAGGCAACAACAAAGGGCAGTTTTTGTGGCTTCAGAGACTCAGGCAGAGTGCAAGTTTAGGAGGTGTGACCATTGCACGTTTTCCAAGAGAAATGAAAACACACTTTTACAGATCTTCTACCCCTCCTCGTGGCTCAGCCATGTCGTGTTTTTGTTGTTGTTGTCTTAAGATTTTATTTGAAAGGTAGAGCTACAGAGAAGGGGTCTTCCATCTCCTGGTTCACTCCTGAGATGGTCACAGTTGTTGGAGCTGGGTCGATCTGAAGCCAGGAACTAAGAGCTTCTTCAGGGCCTCCCATGTGGGTGCAGGGGCCCAAGCACTTGGGCGCCGCAAGGCGGAGGATTAGCCTATTGAGCCATGGCGACAACCGATCATTTGTTTCTAAGGGATATCTTCTTCTTCTTCTTTTTTTGTTTGTTTGACAGGCAGAGTTAGACAGTGAGAGAGGGAGAGAGACAGAGACAAAGTTCTTCCTTCCATTGGCTCACCCCCCAAATGGCCGCTACGGCCAGCACACTGGGCCCATCCGAAGCCAGGAGCCAGGTTCTTCCATCTGGTCTCCCATGCTGGTGCAGGGCCTAAGCACTTGGGCCATCCTCCACTGCCTTCCCGGGCCACAGCAGAGAGCTGGACTGGAAGAGGAGCAGCGGGGACAGAATCCAGCGCCCTGACTGGGTTCCACTCTCATATCCTGGGAGAGGCCTCAGGTGGTGGCTCATGTACATTGGGTCACTGCCACACATGTTGTATACCTGACTTGAGTTCCTATCTTCGTTTTCTTTTCTGTCATCTCCCTATACCCACAGGTAGTATGATTTGCAAATAGTTGGTTACTATCCTGTGGCAAGACCATCTAATGCCCAGTAAAACTAATGCTTGACAGCAGAGAAGGTTCTAGCTGCTGTTACCAAGGAATCTAGTGTGTGTATATTTCACATATTTAGGTGGGTAGTGATGGAACAAGGACATAAGCCTTAGCCCTTAGCCATTTGGTTCTTGTTACCCCTTCCATCTTTGAAGAGACCGATTTTGTCTCATCTCCTGTTGTTCTCCACCCCACCCCATGCATTCTAACACATGTTTATTCTTACATATTGTGTATGTCATAATAATAAGTCATAAGGCTTATTATTCATGTTAGTCATGAACTCTGTTACCATTGTGGGCAAGAGGCCCACACAGGAAGAAGTAATACAGATTTGGGTAAGCTGAAAATATATTAAAAATTCTGGAAAAAGATTTGAATCTGTGTCTATCAGATGTTTCCTGCTTTCTTCTTAAAAACAGAATAGTTAATGCATTTGTACAAATAGCTACGATGGAAGAAGGATTCAAAGTTTGTAGCATACATTGGATGTTTTTGTAAAAGCTGCTTTGGTTTTCAGTCTTTTACTGTATTTCACTGCCTTTTCATTCTTGTGGTTAAACTATTGCACTGTGTTAGACAGTCTTCTTGCCTTTACATTTTACATAACTAATGTTTGTATGCTTCACAGTAAAAGTGTACTACACTCAAATTAGAAGAAATTGAAGCAAATAGCAGTCAAATTCACCTAAATGAATGTTAGGGGCTCAAGGAGTTTTAAGTACTGATTTGGCAACATGTGTTATAAGTGATGAGTGTATTTCTTTTTTTCTAACTTTTATTTAGTATATATAAATTTCCAAAGTACAGTTTATGGATTACAATGGATTTTCCCCCCATAACTTCCCTCCCACCTACAACCCTCCCATCGCCCGCTCCCTCTCCCCTTCCATTCCCATCAAGATTCATTTTCAATTCTCTTTAAATACAGAAGATCAATTTAGTATAAATTAAGTAAAGATTTCAACAGTTTGCACCCACACAGAAACACAAAGTGTAAAATACTGTTTGAGTACTAGTTATAGCATTAATTCACATTGAACAACACGTTAAGGACAGAGATCCTACATGAGGAGTAAGTGCACAGTGACTCCTGTTGTTGACTTAACAAATTGACAGTCTTGTTTATGGCATCAGTAATCCCCCTAGGCTCTTGTCCTGAGTTGCCAAGGCTATGGAAGCCTTTTGAGTTCGCCAACTCCGATCTGACTGAAAAGCCCATGAGAACATTTCAGGCATGGAAAGCCAAGACACTATTCTTATCTTCAAATGACCAACAACCTTACCCATAAACTGAATTTGTGATGTATAAAATAACATTTTGCTGTGTGTGAATATTGTGTAATTTCTAATCCAATCTATTTCCCATATATGAATTATCTCGCATAATTTTCCATTTTCCATAGTGAAATAACAGTCTACTCTTACAAATATTCAGGTATACACTATACTGCTACTATTGTGGTTACCACAAATAGGTTCCTGGAATGTGTTTCTGTTGTCTCATTGACATTTTAGATACTTTTCCAACATCTTCCAACTTTCCCTACTCTGCAGCCTCAGGTAACCACCATTTTCTCTGCCTTTTCTTTTAGTTTGACTTTTGATTTTTGACATGAGTTCCTCCTTCTGTAACCCTGAAAAGAATTCTGAAGTGTAAGAGTATATACACTACATGGTCTTTATCCATTCAGCAGTTGGTGGGCATTGCGGTGGGCCCATAGATAGCATATGGTGAATTCACTGCAATGACCATGAGTGGGCAGATATCTCTTTAACATACTGAGTTAATTTCCTTTAGATATGGATACAGAAGTGGGATCCAGTATTGGTATCATATGGTACTTTTACTTTTAGTCTTTTGAAGATTGTTCAGCGTCTTCTATAAAATTTGTTGTAATTCACATTCCAACCAATTTCAAGGTGCATATTTGTCATAGTGTTTAAGATGCCATTTGCGATGCCTGATTCCCATTAGATTTCCTGGTTTTGAGTCTTAGCTCCACTTGTGATTCCAGCTTCTTCCCGATGTCCACCCTGGAAAGCAGAAGATGATGATTGCTCAAATACTTGGGTTCCTGCCACTCTTAGGGGAGACCCAGATTCATTTGATGTTCTCATTGGTTTACTTTCTCCATTGAAAAAAGATATAGGTATTTATTTTAAAGGCAATGCAGCAGAGAGAGAGAGAGAATGTGTGTGTGTGTGTGTGTGTGTGTGACAGAGAGAGAGAGTTAGATAGATAGAGAGTATGAGAGAGAGAGAGAGAAGGGGAGGGGAGGGGATCGGAGAAGAGAGAAGGAAGGAGAATGGAGAGGAGATGAGGGGAGAAGAAGAGGGAGGGGAGTTTATTCTTCAAATGACTGAAACAGCCATGCCTGAATCAAGTCAAATACAGGAGCCAGAAAATCTTTTCCTGTCTCCCACATTGGTGAGAGGACCCAAGTATATGGGCCATGTTTTACAGTGTCCCAAGTGTCTTAGCAGTATGCTAGGTTGATGAAAAGAACAGCTGAGACTTGAATCAGTACTCCAGTACGGTATGCTTGCTTCCCAAGTAGCTACTTAACTTGCTGTGCCACAACATTCAACCCTCTGTCTTCAGTTTTCAAAGAACAGTATCCACATTTCCCATGTCTCCTTCATATTACCACCCACTCTCCTCCATTTCAGGATAATAGAAGACGTTGCTGGTACAGGCTGGGAAGCAGCAATTTCCACAGACCAGATTGAGCAGGTGGCTTGTTTTTGTACTGCTCAAAACATGAGAGGGCTTTTACATCTTAAAGAGTTGTTTAAAAAAGAAATATATGCAACAGAGATCCTGGTGCCTAAAATACTTACTAAGTATTCCTAATTTTTTTCTGTCATTGCTTGCAAACAGTGTTGCTATCTCCTGAGTATGCCATCATGATTTCTAAGATTAAACCAAAAGTACCTGGTCCTGGTCTCTGTTCTATCACTTGGTTGTGCTTAGCTTCACTGATAGCCTCTGTGTGGTCGTCTCACAAACTTGTATATAACACACTTCTTAGTTCAGAACCACATATCCAGTGGTTGTGTATTCTTGTGTTGGAGATAGGGTAGAAAGATGAAGTTTGTTATCCCCCAAACTCAGTTTAGGGTCATTTCCAAAGCAGAATTCATTCAATTGTATTTCTTCTCAATGAGAGATTTAACTGTCCAACCAGAGACTGGCTCTGTGGTGCAGCAGGTTCATCTGCAGTCTGCAGAGCTGGCATATGTGCATCAGTTGAGTCCCAGCTCTACCACTTTTAATCCAGCTCTCTGCTGATGTGCCTGAGAAAGCAGCGGAGCATGGCTCAGATGGACCCAGATGAAGTTCCTGGCTCATGCTTCAGCCTGGTTAAATCTTCGTCATGGCAACCATTAAAGGAGTGAACCAGTGGATTGAAGATCTGTTCTCTCTCTCTCTCTCTCACCCTCTCCCTCCTTCTCTCTCCCTTTCCCTCTCTCCCCCTCTCCCCCTCTCCCCCTTCTCCCTCTCTCCCTCTCTCCCCCTCTCCCTCTCTCTCGCTTCTCTCTCTCATCTCTCTCTCTAGCCTCTCTCCCTCTCCTTCCCTCTGTCCCTCCCTTGTCACTCTTTCAAATAAATAAATAAATAACCCTTTTAAAAAACTGCCCAACAAGAAATGTGGGTGAGAAACTTGTGAACTATCCTCCATTTATTCTTATTCTTATTCTTATGAATAAACCATTCTTTTTAACCATACAATCTCTTGAGATTGTCTGCAACTCCATTTCTAGAAGTCTATCTTCCTAGATAATTTCAACATCTCTTTCATGATTTTATCACTATTAGTGCTCTGGAAACCTCTCTGCCTTCCAGTGCACTTTCTTTTTTTAAGGTTTATTTATTTATTTATTTGAAAGAGTCACAGAGAGAGAGAAGGAGAGACAGAGATAGAGAGAGGGCTTCCATCCACTGGTTGACTCCCCAGTTGGCAGCAACAGCAGGAGCTGGGCCAATCCAAAGCCAGGAGCCGAGAACTTCCTCTGGATCTTTCCATGTGGGTGTAGGGGCTGAAGCACTTGGGCCATCTTCCACTGCTTTCCCAAACCAAGCAGAGAGCTGGATTGGAAGTGGACCAGCCAGGACTTGAACCATTGCCCTTATGGGATTCTGGAATGGCAGGTGGTGGCTTTTACTACGTCACAGCACCAACCCCTCAATACGCTTTTGTATATCTTTCAAACCCAGAGTGATTGTTTTGAAATATACATCCATTTATATCACACCTTATTTTAAACCCAGTGCTGATTTCCTTTGTTCACCAGGTATCATTTCTTTAATTTGATCCACATGGCTTTGCATGATCTTGCCCCTGAAGTTGCCATAATTTCCTCTTTTTTTCTCCCTTTCTTTGGAGTTATGCAGTCATCTGGTCATGTGTTCTTATCTTTGAATATTTAAAGCCTGTAACTTCCTCCTCCCTCTCAATTTTTTATATGTAATTATTTTAATCCTGGGAGATAAAATGAAGCCTCTTATTGCTCTGTGGTTTGCCAATTTTCCTGTTCTGTGATTCCAATGCACCCTTTTCATAGAATCCAGCATGATTATTATTCCATATTTATTGGGGCCATGACTACATGTCTGACCATCCCCTGTGCTCTTCTTTTTCATTAGGATGCCTGCCATTACTCATTATTCGGTATTGCCCATGGTAAAAGTACTGAGAATTTGAGGACCAAAGTTCAACTACTGATGGGGTGACTTGTCTTGCCTTTGAGAAGATATTCAAAGTAACAGTGGTAGGAGTTGTCCCAGGATAGAAAGTGTAACCTGAGGAGAGGTTAGCTTTGCAGTGCAAGGGACCACCAAGGTGCCTGTTTATAAGTATTGCAGATTGATCAGCCAAGTGCCCTGCTTAGAAACTGGTGGCAATCATTTCAAGTTTGCAAAATGCTGAGGTTCCTGCAAGATGAAGTTTGATATTGAGTGTAACAAGACTGCAAAAAAAGATGACAAGTGACTATCAATGAATTCATTCACACTTTGATACTATTTTACAAAACTCAATTTGATTACTACATGAATTCTAATTATATGGACCCCAATTGTTTCCCAAATAAACCTTTCATTTAATGAGTACAAATTTCATAAATACAAGTTTAGGAATATAGTGATTCTTCTCACCATATCCACCCTCCCATCCTCACTTCCATCCCACCTCTTCCTCCCTCCCATTCTCAGTCTCATTCTCCATTCTATACTAAAAAAAAAAGATTTCAGCAGTTTGCACACAAACACTTGCACAAAAATACTTGTATGAGAGCAAGTTTTACAGCTAACTTTCATAATAAAACTCACTGAGGTCAGAAATCCTGCATGGGAAGTAAGTGCCCAAGTGACTCCTGTTGTTAATTGAACAATTAACACTCTCATGTATGACATCAGTGATCACCTGAGGCTCTTGACATGAGCTGCCAAGGCCATGGAAGCTTATTGAATCCACAATCTCTGTCAGTGTTTAGACAAGGCCATAAGCAACGTGGGCGTTCTCTCCTCCCTTTAGAAAAACTGTACATTCTTCTTTTATGGGCCCTTCTTTCCAGTGGGGTCTCACAGAGATTCTTCATATAGGACATTTTTTGCCACAGTGTCTTGGCATTCCATGCCTGAAATGCTCTCATGGTCTTTTCAGCCAGACCAGAGGGCCTTAAGGGCTGATTCTGAGGCTTGACCTAGATTTATTTGATGATGATCATTTGTTTCTTTTTTTTTAATTTTTTTGGACAGGCAGAGTGGACAGTGAGAGAGAGAGAGGGAGACAGAAAGTCTTCCTTTACCGTTGGTTCACCCTCCAGTGGCCGCTATGGCTGGCGCGCTGCGGCCAGCACACCGCACTGATCCAAAGCCGGGAGCCAGGTGCTTCTCCTGGTCTCCTATGCGGGTGCAGGGCCCAAGCACTTGGGCCATCCTCCACTGCACTCCCAGGCCACAACAGAGAGCTGGACTAGAAGAGGGGCAACCGGGTCAGAATCCGGCACCCCTACTGGGACTAGAACCCGGTGTTCCAGCGCTGCAAGCCGGAGGATTAGCCTATTGAGCCATGGCGACAACCGATCATTTGTTTCTAAGGGATATCTTTTTGTTTGTTTGTTTGACAGGCAGAGTTAGACAGTGAGAGAGGGAGAGAGACAGAGAGAAAGTTCTTCCTTCCATTGGCTCACCCCCCAAATGGCCACTAAGGGCAGCGCACTGTGCCAATCCGAAGCCAGGGGCCAGGTTCTTCCATCTGGTCTCCCATGTGGGTGCAGGGCCCAAGCACTTGGGCCATCCTCCACTGTCTTCCCGGGCCACAGCAGAGAGCTGTACTGGAAGAGGAGCAACCGGGACAGAATCCAGCACCCCGACTGGGACTAGAACATGGGGTGCCGGTGCCGCAGGCGGAGGATTAGCCTAGTGAGCCCCGGTGCCGGCTTAAAGGCTATCTTCTTAAAATATCTTCAGTCTTCTTGGAGAAGAATTTCCCTCCCTTTAATATATGATAATTTACACAGACAGAATCTATTCAGGCTAGTGGCCTTACTCTCAAACAATGTATTTTGAACTTCAGTGTTTATGGTAGCATAAGTGAGTATATACATGATGCATTGGGGGCCCTGTAATCAATTGCTCAAAGATACTATTAACTATAAGGGGTGATCGTGGACCCTCCCCAGCCACAGTGCAGCTCCATAGTTCTCATATTTCATTTAAGAATTTGAACTTCCTAGAGCACATGGTAAACTTGGGAGGTTTCTGACTCCCTAGATGGAAAATGCTCATCATTACATCAACATTGTGTTACTGTGCATTTTCCTTCTATGTAACCTCAGAAACATTTCTCCTAATGAAATAGAACTTGATTCTGAAGCCTTTGGTCTGTACTAGGAAACTTTATATAGTTATTTTTATACACAATTTAATAATTTATATAAGGTGATTGTGAATTACACATTTAGGCATTATTAAAATGCTAAGATGATTATACACATTAAGTATTTTAGATAACAACTTATAATTTTAGGTGAAAAGATACTGAGGCTTTCCTTACTTGAAGTTCTTAGCAGATTTCCTAGTCATGTATTGGGAAAGGACCACATGATAAGACCAGCCCTACAAGATGATTGTAAGGTTAATTAAAATAACTACGTACTGTGCCTTATGATCCCAAAAGAGAACTTTTTCAAACTTTTAAAAAAATTATTGACTGATTTTTATGTATTTGAGCGATGCAGAGAAATCTTCTATCTATTATTTCACTCCCCAAATGCCCACAGCAACTCAGGCTGTGCTGGGCCAAAGCCGGAAGCCAGGAAATCAACCAGGCCTCTCAAGTGGGTGAAGGGACCTGAGTATTTGAACCATCATCAGTTCCCTTCCCAGTACTGTGTTAGCAGGAAAGGAGGTCATGGTCAGAGATAGGAATTGATACCAGGCATTCCAGTATGATATGGAAGCATTGTACTTGTCCATTGCAAGATAATACCCATCCTGGAAAAGAATCTTTTAAATGCATTACTTAATTTTACTTGAGTTCCATTGTATCAGAACAATAATCCTATTTGCCAATATGATTTGTGGTGTTTTGCAATACTGTCATTTAGGTTGTTATACAATATTGTGTGTGATGAACTGGAAAGACTCCAAACAAGATAGAAAGGCTGATTTTTAGTAGGTTGAATGAAATCATGTATATATGTTGAAAAGTTGCAGTATAAACCTGAAGTATGTGCAAATGTTATGTCAATCCAGAATTTAAACAAAATTAGAAGGAAACCTAAAATCTGTTGTTTTGGTTTCTTGACTGTGCTTCCATAGAAATGTCCTTATGAACTATCGAAACTAAATCCCTTCGGTGGTCATACAGATAACAGCACAGTGTCATTTCTGCCACTGTTGGAAGTTTCTTATGGTACAAAATTTGTAATTCACTTAAGTTTATTGGGGGAAACAGCCAAGCTACTGTGTTAGTGATCACCCTTTAGTCGATTGTCGCTCCCCGTCTTCGTGGAGGAACGACACAGGACCCTGCGCTGTTCTTTTGTCTGCTTGGCCCTCCCCGGGTTTGCTGCTGGTTCTTCGCGGGTTGGCTACCGTCCCTTCCACCTCCGTGGAAGGGAGGTTCCCCCTGCCACTTTCCCCACTTCCGCGGGGGAGCGGCACACCGCCGGCCGGCTCTCTCGGGGGCTGCACAGGTGTTCCTTCAGATAGATGTTCCTGGTGCATGTTGTCTCTCTCCTCCTTTATAGTCCTCTTCCATCAATCCCAACTCTGCTACCCACACGCCGAGTACGCTGCTCTCCTCCAATCAGGAGCAGGTCCTGCTGTTTATTGGTTGAACTGAAGGCAGCTGTGTAGAAGCTGTTTCCTCCTCTCCCAGCGCCATATTGTGGGAGAGCAGATGCATAGAATAAGTCTTAATTCCAGTAACAGTCTAGTCCGAGTTGCTCCCCACAGTCGATGTTTTTAATGAGTGCCGTGCAGTATAAATGGGAGACAAAGCACTATATGTGTGTGTATTCTGGATAATTTAAAAGTGCTGAAAGGAAAGAGAAACTATTTTACAAAACCCACTCTTAAATATGTGATGTAATAACTCCTACCAATATTTTTATTTTTTTAAAATATGTATTTATATACTTGAAAGTTAGAGTTACACAGAGAGAGGAGAGTCAGAGAGGGGTCTTTCATCCGCTGGTTCACTCCCCAGTTGACCGCAATGCTTGGAGCTGTGCCAATCTGAAGCCAGGAGCCAGGTCTCCCATGTGGGTGCAGGGGCCCAAGGACTTGGGCCATTTTCTCCTTTCCCAGGCCATAGCAGAGAGCTGGATCAGAAGTGAAGCAGCTGGAACTTGAACTGGCAAGAGGCAGCTTTACCCGCTATGCCACAGTACCATTCCCCATTATTTTTATTTTATATACTTTATTGCATATGACATGACAGTAGCTATAATTACGACTTTATCTTCAGTCCTACTCAATTCATCACTTATTTACCAAATTTGTTCTATATGCCAGTGGATGTTCTCAGTACTGGAACCAAGGCATTAACTGTCTGGTAGATTGACTTCAAATTTTCTTGTATGATTACATGCTGGTCACAAATAGTTTTGTTTGCTCTCGGTCACAAGTATTTAAAGCCATCCCATCTCCAAGCATTTGACTTTTCTATAGTTCAGGATCCTTTGCAAAACATCACCGCTTGTTATTTCCATTCATACTATCTCCAATAGGATGTTATCCTTAATTTTATGCCAATTCCATATGCTCTAATGCACCACTGGCTATTTCTTAGAGGTACTCTCTAGGAAAATTTTGATCAGAAAGTTAGGTAGGGATGTTTTTTGGACATGATGCCTAAGAATAGTGTCCAAAGAGCATAATACATTTATTTTAATAGCTTGTTTGACTATATAACCATACACATTGGGCAATGCTTTTGATAGAATGCATTAATGTTTCTGAAGTTCATTAACTTTCTATATTCTTCAAAGTTTAGGTTCAACTCTCACCTCAGATTCAGCCCTTAAGCCTTACTGGTGAGGCTGAAAAGCCTCTGTCTCTGCCTCTCTGTTTATGCTTTTCAAATAAATAAACAAATCTCAACAAAAGAAACTCTCCACAAAAAAATAGTGTTCCTTAATTTGCAATGCCTTGAAAATAATTCAAGTATCTGTGGGGACACATACATGGCACGAGAGGAGAGGACACAAGGACATGTGAGCACAGGATGAGAAACCTTCCCTGTCCTGCCACACTCTCGAAAGGCCCCCAACTGCCGGTGATGGTCCAGGAGGAAACCAGGAGCCAAGAACATCAGAGGGTTGTGCCGTGTGAGCGGCAGCATCCAAAGCACTGTGGCACGTATGTGCGTCTTGGATAAGATCACAACAGCACGGGCCATGAAGACAAAAAGAGAAAAATGGGATTCCATTTTTAAACAGATGTTGTTGGCCAGCTCCGCGGCTCACTAGGCTAATCCTCCTCCTAGCGGCGACGGCACACCGGGTTCTAGTCCCGGTTGGAGCGCCGGATTCTGTCCTGGTTGCCCCTCTTCCAGGCCAGCTCTCTGCTGTGGCCAGGGAGTGCAGTGGAGGATGGCCCAGGTGCTTGGGCCCTGCACCCCATGGGAGACCAGGAAAAGCACCTGGCTCCTGGCTCCTGCCATTGGATCAGCGCGGTGCGCCGGCCGCGGCGGCCATTGGAGGGTGAACCAATGGCAAAGGAAGACCTTTCTCTCTGTCTCTCTCTCTCACTGTCCACTCTGCCTGTCAAAAAAAAAAAAAAAAAAAAGAAACATGTTGTTAATTTTTTCAAAACTCAGAGTTAGGGGAGGCAGAGGAAGACAGAGAGAGAAGGGACTTCGGTTTTCTGGATCACTCTCCAAATGACCACAATGGCCGGAGCTGGGCCGAACCGAAGGCAGTGCACTCCAAGGTGCACCCTCTCTCCCACAGATCCATTTCTCGAGGTCTGATGGGGGCCACCCGTGTCCTCTGCCCATGGAAATGGTGCATGTGAGCAAGCAGAAGTGGAGAAGCCACACTGGCACAGTGAAATAAAAGTGAACCAAAAACAAAAGTTCAATTTTCAGAACATTGAACTGAAGGAGCATGAGGTGTGTACATGCCAAAGATCAAATGTGCTCAGGCGAAGAAAAGTGATGTTAGGTTCCATAATCCGATTTCAGTGCAAGCCCCAAGGCAAGATCTAAAGCAAAGCTTGATGGGTTGCGTTTCTGCACGTGAAACGTCTTGCTTGGGGATAGCATGGAGGAGTGTGGCTGGTGCGAGCCGGGGCTGCCAGGTGTCAAAGGTCAGGCAGCTGTCCAGAGGTGATGGGGGTGGGGGTGGGTAGGTGAGAAGAAGGGGGCGGAGCCTCGGGCTGAGGGGCGAGTGCTGGGGTGGGTCTCCTGGGCGGCGCTCTCTGTGACGTCAGGACGTGCCTGCGTGCGTGGGCGGAGGGACGGGGCGTGATCCCGAGGAGGCGGCCAGCTTTGCGGGTCCTGGAGCAGCGAGCGGAGGCGAGTCGGAGCACCGGGCTGAGTGGTAGATGATCTTTGGAGGGGTCTCCTCAGCCCGCTGTGCCCCCGCCTGTCGCTGTCTTGGGACCGACTTTCTCCCGACACCCGGAAATGGTGAGTTTCTGCGAGCGGGAGGTCAAGAAGCTGCGGCGTCGGCGCCCCAAATGCCGTCGAGTCCCAGGCCCAGGCCCAACCCAGCTTGACCTGGAGCGGGCAGCCCCGGGCGCCGCTGGCAAGGTGAATGTGCTCGGGCTGTTGGGTGGCTGGGCACTGAGGGCCCGCACCCAGGCCGTCTAGATGTCCAGAGGGGGTTGGGTGAGCCGGTGCCTGGAGTGTGGGTTCAAGAGGTAAGGTGTGGGGGCCAGCAGAGGCTTGGTCCTCGCGCGAGGGTCGGGAGGGTAGGGGGAAGCGGCATGCTCTCGGATCCTCCCCTATGGGGCATGGCGGGTTTTTCTGCCAGGGTCCAGAGGGTGCTTGCTGACATTCTGTGGGAGCCAGGCAGAACGGCGGGTGCGGGCTTCAGGTGCCAGGCACCCTGCTGGCCACGTGGATGGGCTGCCAGTCCCATGGCTCTTGGTAGGACAGCGGCAGGTGGCGGTGGGAGTTGTGTTTGCGGTCCGTCGGGACGCTGGCCGAGCCTCTTAGCTGGTCTGCTCTTAGACAGAAGGAGTTTCTGGGATTGGAAGCCGAGTGGGCTTGGGTGGGCTTCCTTGGATTCAGGAAACACGCGCCCTCCAGCCCCCTGGAGGTTGTCTCCGGTAGTCCTGCCACACAGGGCTCAAAGGGCCGCTGGGCCAGAGGATGAGAGAAGCAGAAGGGCAACAGTCACCCCCAGCTTTCCACGGAGACTAAAGAGTCCCACTAGCGTGAGGTCAAGGGAGGACCAGCGGGTAGGCATTGGACTCTCTCCGACCTCTCAGACAGCTGGGCCTTGCGGCTGGCAGGAGTTTGGGCAGAGGCGCCAGATGCTCCCTACTGGCACCCACAACACCGGGCCCTTCATTCAGGAGGTTTTCAGTGACGTCGCCTCTTTGGATGTGTGTTGGGGAGGGAGCTTGTGCAGGGAGACTGGAGAACACGCGTTATCCTTGTCAGACGTGTGTTCAGGTGATGTGGGATTTCGCATCTGTTGCTGTGATAGTGACCATGGCCCCCTGGTCCATGGTCTTCATAGGCATCTGGGAGTTGTGGCCTGAACCTGCTTGGAAACTTCTCTTGGGTCTGCCTAGGTCCTCCCCCTCACCTCCCTCCCGCAGCCCTTCTGTTCACAGCTAGATGCACCTTTTTGGTCTCCTGTCCCAAAAGGCCTCCAGTGATGTGGGCTTTGAAGCGGGTACCCGGCTGAAATGAGGGGGCTTCAGGTGCGGGACACGCATTCCAGTACATGTGCCTCCCTGGGATGTGTCCCAGGTGTTGGCGCATTGTGAGGCCAGAGGCAGGAGTGGCTGGGTGACGCTTACTGCCCTGCTGACCTCACCCGCCAGATTGGAGGACACGAGACGCTTTGCAGTATTCACTGGGGCACACGTCCTTTCTTGGTGCTCTCTGGTGAAATGGCCCAGGCCCAAGACCAGAAAGACCAGAAGGAGGTGCATGAGAAACCCAAGGAAACTGCAGGTGTGCTGTGTTGCCTTACAAGATGGACTTGGTATGTGCTGGGGCGGTTTTCCACCTGTGCTAACTGAGTTGAGTTCAGTGCATGTTGGGGCACCTCGGGAGAGGAGAGGCCTCCTGTCTTTAGTGCAGCTGATGCTCCTTAGAACTGTATCCCTGGGCCAGCGTCGCGGCTCAATAGGCTAATCCTCTGCCGTTCGGCCCCGGCACCCCGGGTTCTAGTCCCGGTCGTGGCACCGGATTCTGTTCCGGTTGCACCTCTTCCAGGCCAGCTCTCTTCTGTGGCCAGGGAGTGCAGTGGAGGATGGCCCAAGTCCTTGGCCCTGCACCCCAGGGGAGACCAGGAGAAGCACCTGGCTGCTGCCTTCTGATCAGTGCATTGCGCCGGCTGCAGCTTGCTAGCCGCGGTGGCCATTGGAGGGTGAACCAACGGCAAAGGAAGACCTTTCTCTGTCTCTCTCTCAGTTTTCACTCTGCCTGTCAAAAAAACAAACAAACAAACAAACAAAAAAACTGTATCCTTGAAATCATTGAATTGCTTTCCTGGTCACTAACTGAAAAGATGTAAAAGGGAAAAAAAAATAAAAGGCCAGCTGCGGTGGTGGTGTGGAGGCAGGGTGAAGGGGATTGGGCTTTAGGGGGTGGTCCCTCGCCCTGGCCACCTGTTTCATCCTTACGAACCAGGTGTAAGGTGGGGGAATGTTCCAGTGCTGGTGGCAGCCCCAGTGTATGGCGGAGCCCTCACTAATCTTGTAGGGTATTGAAAGCAGCACTCTAGTATAGTTGCTGGGCACTCCTGTCTTTCTGCTATGTCAAAATCTCGTTTGCTAGTTTATTTATTTTTGTCTTTTCCAGTAAAAATTGTTACCTTGTTTTTATTAAAATTAAAAGGGAGGCCGGCACCATGGCTCAAAAGGCTAATCCTCCACCTAGCAGCACCGGCACACTGGGTTCTAATCCCGGTCGGGGCGCCGGATTCTTTCCCGGTTGCTCCTCTTCCAGGCCAGCTCTCTGCTGTGGCCCGGGAAGGCAGTGGAGGATGGCCCAAGTGCTTGGGCCCTGCACCCCATGGGAGACCAGAAGCACCTGGCTCCTGCCATCAGATCAGCGTGGTGCGCCGGCCGCATTGCGCCAGCCGTGGCGACCATTGGAGAGTGAACCAACGGCAAAGGAAGACCTTTCTCTCTGTCTCTCTCTCTCACTATCCACTCTGCCTGTCAAAAAAAAAATTAAGAGGGAAAATAATGAATGCATCTGGAATATTTTTAAATTAATGGGATAGAGAAGATGTATTTGAAATATTTTTGTCTTAGACGATTTACACTGTGGAGAATTTTTCCTGTTGTCACAATTTGAGTTTCTGTTCATCGTTTTATGTAGCCGGAACATTTTTAAATTATAAAGTGTATGTGTGTGTGTGTTTTGTTGTTGTTTTTGTTTTTTTTTTTTTTTGCTTATTGCTGCTGTTGTGTCCTATTTATTTCTGTTGACACAAATTGTTCCTATCAGAGAGATATTAGCCAGTGTAAAATGATTGTTTTTGGCCTGCACTCTTGTATGAAATGAGGCCTTTACTAAAGAGGAAAATTCATCATTGTTATAATATGCTAAATGGAAAAAGGGAGATATTCATGCAAATCCAAGGCAGTTTTTCTTTAGCTTTCAAAGATCACCTTAAACTAGTTTTAGGCTTTCTGACAGCCTTTGGGTGTCATTTGTGAGTCTAAAAAGTGTTATTGGGGGCACTCCTTGGTATGTCAGACCCTGTGTTAAAGTGCCTAGATTTGAATTCTGGATCCATTTTCAATTCTGGCTTTTCTGGTAATGTGTGTCCTGGGAGACAGTGTCTGGATCCTTGTCACCTACATGGGAGACAGAGTTCCTGGCACCTAACTTCAGCCTGACACAGTTCCAGCTGTTTGCAGGCATTTGAGGTGTGAGGGAGTAGATGGGAGAGCTCTCTTTGCCTTTCAAATGAATAAACTTTTTCAAAAACGTGGTTTTTATCTATTCTTAAAATTTATTTCAGAGGTAGACACTCATGCATGCACATACACATATGCACACACACAATATGCAAGAAACAGATATAAAGGGGACTCCTATCTGCTGGTTCACTTCCTAATTCCGACAACTACTGAGCCTGAGCCTGGCTGTGTTGAAGAGTTGGGAACTCATCCCGTGTTTCCCACATGGATGATGGGTACCCAAATATTTGAACCCTAACCACTGCCATCCTGGTCCACATTACAAGAAGCTAGAGTCAGGAGCCAGAAACAGGTACCCAATTTCATGAGCTATCACAACATACCTTCTAAGTCCCCATTAATAGGAAGTAGTGCCAGGAGCCGGAAGTGAATACTGAACCCAAGTACTTCTGGTAGGAAATGCAGGTGAACCTAATGAGCATGTTAACTAAGATTTCAAATCCTTTTCCCTTGAATTATAAAAATCATTACAGTTCTCAACAGTTTTAAAAGGAAATTGAGAACTTACATTGTGTTTTAATTTTATTTAGTTCATATAGTTCTCTTTGTGAATTATCTTCATCTTTTTCATATGTGTATACACATTTTATGTAAATGCATTAGTACTATGTGAAGTTTTCTCTTCTGACATTATATGAAATTTATTAACATATCACACTGATTACAGTTAATATATTTCAGTATTTGTTATTTACTTAATGTACCTCATTTTCTTAGTTCTATACAAAGTTTGGCATTTTTTGCAAATAGGTAAGCAGGGATGTAGGGAACAAATTAATATGCATTGTTTTCCTCAGTATTTATTTATATATTGTTTTTATTTTAATGGTGTTTGTAACAGACTCAGTGTGCTTTTAGACACATTGTAAGAACACAGGGACATTCCCTTCCTCCCTCCCCATTTCTCCCTTCCACCATGTTTCCTTCTCCCTTTTCTTTCTGTCTTTGGTTTAGTTTTTGAGAGAGCCAATTTTCAAATTATATTACAGTAAAAATGTTTAATACAATATCAGGTAAGTTTAACAAGTAAAATCAAAATGCCAGTTTAGTGAGAATATAGACTGAATATGAAGAGTGCTTTTCACCTTTGTGCAGTAAATTTTAAAGTAATTACAGATCAATAAAATATGATAGCATAACATCTTTAACTGTTGGTTTCACAAAAGTATAAAACAGAGTTTTACAAAACTGTATTTGTAGCAATACTGATACACAAAACATTTCTTTCTTCTTTTTTATTTTGTAAGATTTCTCCCTCTTCCAGAGGGAGTGTTCCCATTTCACCACATCCTTGCCAGCATTTTTACTGTGTTTTGGATTTTAGCCATTCTAATAGGGCTGAGAAGAGACCTCCTTGTGGTTTTGATTTGGGTTTCCCTGAAGCCTGGAGATGTGGAGCATTTCTTCGTGTGTTTTTTTGCCATTTGTATTTTTGCATTTTGAGGATGGTCTGTTGAAATCCTTTTCCATTTCTGAACTGGATTGACTTCATTGTTGACTTTTTTAAGTTGTTGATATATTCAGGATATCAATCCTTTGTCTGATGGTTTGCAAATACTTTCCCCATCCTGTTGGATGTCTCTCCACTCTAATTATCATGTCGTTTACTTCTGAGTTTGATACAGTCCCATTTACTTTGTTTTGCTTTTGTTGCCTGTGCTTCGGGGTTCCTGTCCAAGAAGTTGTTCCCTGCACCAGTGTCTTTGAGTGTTTCCCCTATGTTTTCTTTCAGAAACTTCATAATGTCAGGTCTTAAATTAGGTCTTTGATCTATGTTCAGTTGATGTTTGTATGTGGTGAGAGATACAGATCTAATTTCATTCTTCTACATATATGAATCCAATTTTGTCAGTACCATTTTGAAGATATTATCATTAACTCCACTGTGTATTCTGAGCACTTTTGTCAGAAGTCAGTTGGCTGTAGGTATGTGGATTAAATTCTGGGCTCTGTCTCCTATTCCATTGAGCTATATATCAGTTTTTATGCCAGTACCAAGCTGTTTTAATTATTATAGCTTTGTAGTATGCTTTGATATCAGTTATTGTGATGCCTCCAGCTTGTTTCTCTTGTTCAGGATCACTTCAGCTATTCTTGGTCTTTTGTGATTCCATATGAATTTTAGGATTGTCCTTTCTAATTCTGTGAAAACTGCCATTGGTATTTTGATAGGGATTCCATTGAATCTGTAAATTACTCTGGCGTAGATGTTTTAATGATCCTAACTTTTCTAATCAATGAGCAAGGAGTATCTTTCCATTTTTGTTTGTATCTTTCATCAATGTTTGATAGTTTTGATTGCAGGGATCTTTCACTGCTTTGGTTAAATTTATTTCTAAATATTTGATTTTTTTCAGTTGCTATTTTGAATGGAATTTCTTTCTTGAATTCTCCTTCTGTGAGTTCACCAGTAGCCTCCAAAACTACTGTTTTTGGGGCCTTCACTGTGGAGCCACCACCTGCAGCTCCTGCATCCCATATGGCTGTTGGTTCATGTCCTGGATGTTCCATTTACGATCCCGGCTTCCACTTTGGAAGGTAGCCAAAGAT
This sequence comes from Oryctolagus cuniculus, assembly GCF_051225735.1. NCBI lineage: Eukaryota > Metazoa > Chordata > Mammalia > Lagomorpha > Leporidae > Oryctolagus > Oryctolagus cuniculus. The sequence continues at coordinate 78,489,493 of NC_142879.1, read as the reverse complement.
GGCCCAACTGCTTGGGTCCCTGCCCATGAGAGAGACCCAGATGGAGCCTCTGGCTCCAGGCTCTGGGCTCCTGGCTGTGGCCTGGCTCAGCCTCAGCCCTAGTCCTTGTAGCCAGGCAAGGAATGAAGCAGCAGGTGGGAGATCGCTCAATCTCTCTCCTCTTTTACTCTATTTCTTTCTAGCTGTATCTCTCACTCTGTAAATTGGACATTCAAAAAAATTAAAACAGCCTTTTAAAAAAGTTACTTTTCCCATGTGTTTATTTTATAATGCAAGTTTACTGAATTGAAGAATTTTAAAATTCTAGTCCTTGCAGTCATATTTTTTCCTCTGCTTTGTTTATTCTGCTGTTAAAGCTATTTTTTTCCACTGATTGGGTGTTTCATGTCCAAAATTTCTGTTTGGTTCTTCTTGGTGAATTTTATCTCAGTAATATTTTCATTCATGTTACTCACTGATTTTCTCATTTCTTTATCTAGCTGAATTCTCCTGCATCTCACTGAGCTACACTTATTATTTTGAATTCTTTTTCTTTCATTGCAAAAATTCCCTTCAGTTTAGGATCTGATTCTGGAGGATTACTGTGTTGTTTGGAGATGTCATGCTACTCAGCTTTTTCATGTCTCCTATATGTCTATGTTATTGTCTGCCCACGTTCTGTATTTGCCCTTTCATCTTTATGATAAAGAATGTATGGTTTAACTGGTTTACAGGGTATCACTTGTGTTGTTCCTTTTGGTTTAGATCTGGATGAGGCCAGGGGTATAGTCTCTGAGTGATTTCCTTTTGTCTTAGTATCAGCTGTGTTTATCCTTTGCCCCACACATTGCCCTGAGTCTGTGATACTGGTAGAAGAACAGAGGCATACTGCATGATTTTTCACTGTGGAATTTGTCTCTCTGAAATTGGGGTAAGGAAAGGAAGCAAGGCGGTTTCCCTGCTGTATGCCCAATGGTTGCTCACATCCCAGTCGGCCCTCCAGGCTGAAGTACAAGTGAGTGAGTCTCTCTCTGCCTCTGGCTCTCTGTAACTCTGCCTTTTAAATTAATAAAATTTTTAAACCGGGGGAAGCTGTGGCATAGTGGATAAAAGTGCCAGCATCCCATATGGGCACTGGTTCAAGTCGCTACTGCTGCAGTTCTGATCCAGCTCTCTGTTGTGGCATGGGAAAGCAGAAGGTGGCCCAAGTTCTTGGGACCCTACACCCAGGTCAGAGAACTGAAGGATGCTTCTGTCTCCTTGATTAGGATTGGCCCAGCTCTGGCTATTGTAGCCATTTTGGCAGAGAAACAGTGGATGGAAGACTTCTCCACTCCTCCTTCCCCCTCCTCTCTCCTCTCTCCTCTCTCTCTTCCCCTTCTTCTCCCCCCCCTTGCTCCCTCTCCCTCAGACTTTCAGATAAATAATTAAAACTTTAAATAAACATTCAGTGGGTGGCTATGGAATTCCCTGTAAGCTAAAAGAGTGAGCAGCACAGTTTGTTTCAATTTCTTTTTACCTTTACCTCAGGTGGAAGCTGGCAGCTGGCAGCTGGCTTTGCCACTCAGCTCTCCTTCCAACTCAGCTGGCTTCAGTGGGGCCTGTGTCTTTTCTAGTCCTGGGGAGGCTTCCTTGTTTGTTGCTCCCCCCCATAAGTCAGACCCCTGGAAAGGTAGTCATTCTTTTGTATTTTTCATATTTCAGAGCAACTTGTTAGTGTGGCCATGCTCAATTCAACCATATTGAATCTCTCTATATAATTTCTTGGAAATGGGATTATTTTTTCAAATTGTGTGAGTATTTATGTACTTTCAGTGATATTGCTTGTATGTAACTTACAAATCCCTTATTCTCTACCTTCATTCTTGACAGTGAAACACAGGGGAGAAATACAGAAGGAGTACAGTGTTTGAAAAGTAAAAGAAAAAATCTGATTCACTATCAGCAATTCTTCCAACTTCCTGTATTTGTGATTTCATTTTAAAAAGCAAATCAGTACTTCCTACACTTAATCAGATAAAGTTTTTTTTTCTTGCATTGTGTGAATTCACAGGCTTGTATTATTCATTCAGCAAATCTTTGAGGAGCTATATCCTGCTTTGACTAATAGCTCTTCAGAAATTCATATTCTTGGAGGTTAACCACACATAAGAATGTGTCTGGTATAGTGTGGTGAATAAGCAACAGATTCTCTGTATAAATTTTCATATCAGGTTTGAACTGCTTGTATGATATCTTGGTAAGTAAGTGTCAGCTCTTAGCTGCCTAGGGCTCCCACCGTCTTTAGTAGCAGGATGGGATTAATGGGAACTTTGGCATTGTGGACTTGAAGCTGCTTTCTTTAAGGGACTCTTCGGTGGTAGATAACCAAGTGGGAGTGTGCAGAAGAGAGAATCATTCCCTTTTTCAGTTTCTTGTGGGCTCAATTCATTTTACTTAATTATAATTAGAAACATGGGAACTGTGAGTAACTGCTTGTTTGGTTTGGAGTACTACATCTCTCTAGAATCAAATAGGTGCAGTGAAATACAGGACAGAACTTAGGAAACCAGAATAGCTTCTTTCTCTAATGGAGCTCATGGTTTGTATCGGCACCCTATTCTTTTACATAGATCAATTTTGTCATATGCTGTTTTTCTATTAGTGCTGCTTTTTAAATTGAAATGTTTCTTCTTTTTTAGCACTCCTTAAGCTACAAATCTTTATAAAATTACTAAGCAAACACCTTTAGATTTTCTTAACATCCGGTGGCTCAGTGGACTCTCTATGGTATTTTCATTGATTTTCAGTCTTTTTTCCAGCGATACTGGCAGTGATGCACAAACACTTTGAGTTTATGTTCTTAGTGCGTTAATAGGTTGGTTTGAAAGTCCATGATACAGCAGTTGTGTTTGTGCAAATTTGCATTTTTAAAAACAAGCATTAATAGAACTGGATAGTTATTTTTAAATAATCTTCTGTCAAATAGAAACTCTGCCAAAGTAGGCAGTGAAATTTGGTTATATGGATTATCCACCTTGTGTTCCGGTTGTCTAGAATAGTCCTGACACCTTGCAGCATTTTAATAAGTGGATGTGTTAAAGAAAAGTGAGATTGTCACATTAGGGAAAATGCAAGTTTTCTGCAACAGTGCCTCTCAGTATTCAGTGTGTCTATTGATCAACTGGGCGTCTTGTTAGGATGCATATTCTCCTTTAGCACTTCTGCAGTGGGGCCCAAAGATCTGCCTTTGAACAAGATCCCAGGTGATGTCCATGCTGCTTGCTTTAGTTGAATAATTTGGTCACAGAGTGTCACTTTACAGTGAAAAAAGACATTAGTGCCAACTTTGTGTTCATTTCTAGTAGTCTCATTTGAAAATGGTGTGAAGTCAATTTGTGGTTTTTCTTTAGCCTAATATACCCAAAGTATTATCGTTTCTACATTGAATTGATATGTTGAAAACTATTAAAGGATTGTTACAATTTTGGCCAAGTGTTTCAAGTCCAGTGTATATTTTGGATTTACAGCACATTTCAGCTTGGACTAGTCCTATTTAGTGTGTCCAGTTTGTCACCCATGATTGGTAGTGGCCGCTGGATAGGGCAGGGGAGTTCTGCAGAGTACTATTTAGCTTTGCCTCTCCCTGTAGTGCTATAAAGTTAGTTTTATGTGCCTGATTTCTGCTGTATTGTATGTATGCAAGGCAAGGTCTGGATTGATGGGAACTTGGCCTATAGAATGCAGCTCATTCTAACTTTATTCTTTGTTATTACACATTCAGTACAGAAGACTTAGACAATGCAGAGAATGGAGGAAAAGTAGGCAGTTTTTGTGCCATGAAATACTAGGTTTGCTTAAAACACTTCCAGAGCCTATTCTAAAACTTGTTTGATACACCTGTATTTAGTATTTACATAGTAGATTCAGCAGATACTTGGTGTTTACAGTATCAGCTTGAGAGGCTGACCAGGAGTACTTTTAGTGTTCAGGGAATAGTAGTACCTACATTTACCCTTAACTAATGTGTGATATAATTTTTCAGTTAGGTTTGTGTTTAAGTCTGAGTACCTGTACTTAGATGACATTAGGCAAAACTCTGGAGTTTTGTGTACGTTTCCTTGTGACTGTTATGAATTTGAATGAAACCCTGTATATATAAGATTTTAAAGCAGTTAAGTGTGTGGTCGTTAATGCTATAAATTATTAGATTTACTCTTATTCAACTGGATGTACAGTGTCAAGGAACAGTTATTTGGCATTGTTTGGGACACCAGCACAGAATATTGGCATGCCTGTTTTGTGAATTCTGGTTCCACTGCCATATCCTGGGTGAGGCATCAAGTGATGGATCATGTGTGTTGTATTTCTACCACACATGTGGTATACCTGGTTTGAGCTTCTATCTTAGTTTTCTTTACTATCTCCCTAGACCCACAGGTAGTATGATTTGTATGCACATTATATAGTTGAGGTAATATCCTGTGGCCAGGCCATCAAATGCCCAGCAGAAATGATGACACAACAGAGAAGCTTCTAACGGCTGTTACCAAGAAACTTAGTGTGTGTATATTTGACCTACTGGAACAGTCATAAGCCTCAACCATTTTTGGGTTTTGTTACCCCTGCCTTCTTTCAAGAGACCAATTAAGATTTATACCCTAATTTTCTCCACCCCATCCCCTATTATTTTTTCCCATGTTTGGAAGCCAGGGGACTCAACTTGAAAAACTTGTATGGAGAAGCTCACCTCTGCCTACTGCCCTCCCACCCCACCGTGCACCTGAGATATAAAAAGGTCCAGCCTACTGGGGTCTGGGCACTCTGCCATGTGTTTTGTGTGCATGCTAGCAGTTGAGTACCCGCATGTGCAGATTTATCTTCTTTGAATAAGTATGGTCTGGCTGAGAGTTCGTATTCTGTCTTTGCTCTGCTCTGCACCCTTTTGCTTACCTTTGGTGTTCCGTGTGAGGAGCGGAGTGAGGGATCACCATCTTGCCCCAGTGTGCCACTCCTGTATTCCCTGGCTAAGAGCTGTGACCCCTCCCCACTCTTCATCTGAATGTTCTTCTGCTTCCTGAACTCCTTCCCCTTTGTACTATCTCCACCAACCGCTACCTTTCTCTTTCCTACAGTCTCCTTTTTCCCTTCTGACCTGGATGGCCCTGGGAGAAGGCTCTCCAGAATATTTTTTCACTCCCACTTGCGCTTCTCATTTCCCAGTGAAGTCACTGCCAGTGCCTTTGCCACATCTCATTGCTACATGCCGACATAGGACCTAATTATCAACCCCATCAGATTGGAATAGAGGCCTCTGTCACCTCATGGTGTTCAGTCGGTTTCTCTCACTGTCTCCTCTTAGAGGACTCAGAATTTAGGTTCTGGGTTGGGGTGATTCTTTCCTAGGGAAGCTATGGGAATGGACCCTATTCCCTCAGACCCTCTTTTGCTTAATCCATGGGTTCAAAAGCCCTTGGAGGAGGGCATGACTTCTAGATCCAGAGCCATCATGCAGGAGCAACACAAGGCTGCTTGCTTTCCTTCCCCAATCAATCCGATCCAGTGTATAGATATCCTGTCCCATGTCTACACCCTATATCAGCAGGAAGTAGCCAGAAAGAGACTGACGCCCCACCTCCTTATCTATACTCAGAATCCGGATTGAGGAAACAAGTATACAAGCCTCAGCCATTTTAAGTTCTGGTTATTCCTGCCTTATTTCAAGGGGCCAATTTCATCTCTCATCCTATTATTCTCATTCTTCCCCAGGTTTCAAAGCCAGAAGGAAAAACTTGAAAAACTTTTATGGAATGTTCCCCTCCGCCTATGGCTCCCCACCCCCCAGCCCACTTAAGATACAAAAGGGCACAGCTTCCTGGGGTCTGGGCCATCTGCCATGTGTTCAGTCTGCGTGCTTGCTGGCAGTTGGTCCAACTCTGAGAGTTTATTTTCTTTGACTAAATTTGACTTGGCTGTGAGTTTGTTTTCTGAACGCTGTGGATCTGCACCCTTTTCCCTACATTTGGTGCCCAGTGTGAGGAGGCACTGCTCTGCACACACCCTTTTCCTTACAGTTAGCACTGGACTTCTGTTTAGTCTTTACTTCAAAGTTTGTATGACAATATGTCAGAAACAACCTGACACTTGGCAGCTTCTGAAAGGTTGTGGCCTGTTCCATAATTGCTTTGACCTGTTCTTTAGTCTTTTTTTTTATTTTTTTTGGTAGCTGATAGCCAAAAAAGCAAAGCAATACTAGTAAAATTATATTTCTCTGGGATATTTTGGGTAGTATGTGAGGTGATGAATAAAATTTTTTTAACTTAATGGTTAACTTTTGAAAAACGTTCTTTAACATTTTTGAAAGGCATAGTTACAGATAGTCACAGAATGATGGGGGCCGGGGAGTCTTCCATTGACTGGTTCATTCCCTAAATGTTTGCCATTTCAGGGCTGGTCAGAGCAAAAGCTATGAGCCTGGAACTCTATCCAGGTCTCCCACATTGGTGGGAAGGCTCAAATACTGAGCCATCTGCTTGCTTGCTGGATACATTAGCTGGAGGTTGGCTCAGCAGTGGAACAGCTGGGACTTGAACCAGTGCCCATATGGGTTCAAACCAGTGCCCATGTGGGATGCCGGCATCAGAGGCTGTGGTTAACCTGTGCCTCAGACCAGCTGAGGAGCAGTATTGCAGATAGTTTCCAGGATCATAGAAGTATCTGCCTTTTTTTTACAGTGAGAGAGAGAGACAGAGAGAAAGGTCTTCCTTTGCTGTTGGTTCACCCTCCAATGGCCGCCGCGGCCGGCGCGCTGCAGCCGGCGCACCGCACTGATCCGATGGCAGGAGCCAGGTGCTTATCCTGGTCTCCCATGGGGTGCAGGGCCCAAGCACCTGGGCCATCCTCCACTGCACTCCCTGGCCACAGCAGAGAGCTGGACTAGAAGAGGGGCAACCGGGACAGAATCCGGCGCCCCGACCGGGACTAGAACCCGGTGTGCCGGCGCCGTTAGGCGGAGGATTAGCCTAGTGAGCCACGGTGCCAGCTGTATCTGCCTATTGATTGTGGAGAGATGCATTCAGGTTTGGGGTGGTTAGGGAAGTAGGAATTCAGCGTAGATAGGTTGAAAGGAATAGGGTTCTCTGTTACCTTCTGCCTGTTCTCTAGGTCTCGTGCTGATTTCTGTTTCTGCTATCTCTTGCTCCTTAGAAGTAATCAAAACCATCTGTGTTTAATGCTGAATTCAGAAATACCTGAGTCTATATCCATGAGACACTGAAATGATAAAGGCTAGTAAGTACTAATTCATGAAACTTCCCTTTTTAAAAATCTAGGATTAATGGCTGGCGCCATGGCTCACTAGGCTAATCCTCCGCCTTGCGGCGCCAGCACACCGGTTCTAGTCCCGGTCGGGGCGCCGGATTCTGTCCCAGTTGCCCCTCTTCCAGGCCAGCTCTCTGCTGTGGCCAGGGAGTGCAGTGGAGGATGGCCCAAGTCCTTGGGCCCTGCACCCCGTGGGAGACCAGGATAAGTACCTGGCTCCTGCCATTGGATCAGTGCGGTGCGCCAGCCGCAGCGCGCCGGCCGCGGTGGCCATTGGAGGGTGAACCAACGGCAAAGGAAGACCTTTCTCTCTGTCTCTCTCTCTCACTGTCCACTCTGCCTGTCAAAAAAAAAAATCTAGGATTAATGGTTTTTAAATACAGTGCATGTGACTTTTAATATTTTGGCCCTCTAGATTCCCCATTTAATTTGACCTGGACTAGTTTTATATATGCCAACATGTAAATTTTTAAGCTTTGCTGTTTCGTTCTTACTGGATAGATTCTTATGCAGAGCTGTCATTTTTCATTCAGGCCAAAATGTAATTTCAGTTTTAATTTGTCTGTTTGGCCCAGATCTACTTTTGTCAAATCTAATTTTATGGCTTTTTGTAATTATCATTTTCTTTTTATCTCTGAATACTTTAATTGTGAAAATGTGTGGCACAGAGACCTCGGTCCACTGATGAAAGTCTTTATAGAATAAATATATAATACAAAGCTTTTATGTCAACTTTTACTTGATCTGCATTTCTTTCCTTACAAGTGGAATTGGCATTCTAATACACTGGGTTTCATTTCTTGCTTACAAAGCTTTATGTGTCCTGTCTTTATGTTTTCATGAATGTTTGTAATTGTTTTTGTAATTTGCTGTCTGAGTCTATATCTGGGGACATGCCTGAAGAATGGTTTCTTTGTATTTATTTGAAAGGCAGAGTTGTGGAGAGGCAGAGAGTGAGTCTTCCATCCACTGGTTTGTTCCCCAGATGGCCACAATGGTCAGAGCTGTGCTGTTCCGAAATCAGGAGCTTCTTCCAGGTCTACCACATAGGAACAGATGTCGAAGTATTTGAGCCATCCACTTCCACTTTCCCAGGCCATAGCAGAGCTGGATCGGAAGTGGAACAGCCGGGACTCAAACCAGTGCCCATATGGGATGTTGGCACTGCAGGTGGTGGCTTTACCAGCTATGCCACAGCATCGACCTCAAGAATGATTTCCTGAAGTTTATATAAATGTATAGTGTGTGTATGTAGGTAGGTATATAGGTAGATAGATAGATACATTTCTTGAAGTTTATATACATGTATAGTGTGTGTGTGTAGGTAGGTAGAGAGGCAGATAGATAGACAGACAGATAGATAGGCAGATAGATAGACACACACACACGATAATGTGTGGTCTGTTATCCACTGATTCACTCTCGAGATGGCCACAACAGCCAGGCTCGGCCAAAGCAAGGAGCAAAGAATTCAATCCAGGTTTACCCACATGGGTGGCAGATGTTCAAGCACTGGGGTTGTCATCTTCTGCCCTCCTAGATGCATTAGCCAAGAGCTGAAGTAGACGCAGAAGAGCAGGAATCAGACTGAATGGTCCATATGGGAAGCTGGTGTCTCAAAAGCAGTTTAACCCTTTGTACCACACCTCCAGATCCACTCAGCTTTATCCAATGTCAGACAAAATCTACTTTGTATTATTGAGTGTTAAGTTCATTTTCACACAAGATCTTGCACTAGTATTGGATCAGGGAATTCTGATAAATGGGAATTTGGAAAGCAGTATGGAAGTAGATCTTCAAGAATGCAAGATTCAAAAGGAAGATTGGGCCAGAGGTGGGAAAATTGTTTCTCAGGTCCATAATTTACCCTCCAGGAAGGTAGAAATAGCAGGCAGCATGTATTCTCATCTGTTACCGAGTAACCCTTCATGTTGAAATGTTCCCCTCTGCATATTCTGGAAGTGTTTTTATTTTTGCATAAATGAAAAAAAAAAATACTCTCTGTACCAGTGATGCCAGGAGTTGCTTCTCTTCCAGACCTTTTTTAGAATCTTTAAATTTTTATATCCATCTGTGTAGTTGAGGTACACATTTGAACATCTAGTAGATATTTCTGCCTTCTGGACTTGTCCCCAATTCTGTTCCACCCAGCATCTTTCTCCTTTTCAGTTGATGGCAACTCTACCTTCCTGTTGCTTTTTCCTTTTCTTTCACATCCCATGGCCAATGCATTGGGAAATCCTTTTGGCTCTACTGCTATACCCAGACCACTTCATCACCTGAACACATGCCAGTCTCCTTCAAACGCATCATCCTTCCCTTGCAGTAGTTTAACAGGTTTTTGTGTACGTCATTGCTCTAGTCATTGCCTTCTGCTATAATTTGAATATGCCTTGCCCCCCCAACATCATGCAGACATTTAAACTTAAAGCCATATATTAATTGCAATCAGAGGGTAGCAACTTAGTTCAATTATGGTGTCTTAAAAGATGGACTAAGAGAGACATCCTTATGCCATTAGGGGTGTGTCCTCTGAGCACAGTTCTTGGGAGATTTTGGTTATGACTGAATTGGGCCTAGCTGCTTTCAGCCTCCCCACTTGCCAGCCAAGTGTTCCTCCACATACATTCTGCCTGTGCCATACTTCTCCCTCAGTCTTTGACTTGAAGCTCCAATCTGTGAACTGAATAAACATTTCTCATTATAAAGTTAGGTTGACAATCACCTGCTACCGGACAGGCTACTCCAGATGTTACAAACATTAGAAACAGACTATCCAAAACATGCTTTCCCTGCTAATCAACCTATACCCATGGCAACGTTTACGGATGCCAACAAGTTACTGTTTGGAATAATGATCAAATCCTCAACAGAAAGAGATAAGATCCATGTAGAACCCCACGGGGGATCAGTACAATTGGGAGAAATAAGGGCAATAATCAAGGTTCTACTTCTTAGCCAGGATGGGCCGGTAAATATATTTTCAGACATCAAGTACTCAGTACAGGTAGCAAAGATGATCCCTTTTGCAGTCTTTAACCCGACCGATAAGCCAATTGACCAGATGTTCACAACACGTAAAGAGCTAACTGAGAACAGAAAACACCCATGTATATCTCACACGTAAGATCACATACTGGGTTACCTGGCTTTATTAACCAAGGCAGCAAAAAGGTTGATCCTCTTATCTCCTGCAACACAGCTTCCATTGGACACCTAGAACAAGCCCGCATTCTACACCAAAAATTTCATATGTCGGCAAGCAACATAAAATTGCTTTTCCCGGAGCTAACAATGAGCCAATGCAAACACCTAGTGCACTCTTGCAAGAATTGTGCACCCCTTACCCCATTAGGCCCACTGCAACAAACCCGCGAGGCCTTGCTCCTAATAAGCTCTGGCAAGTGGACGTCACCCACATTAACTCCTTTGGTAAACTTAAGTTTGTCCATGTGGTAGTAGATACTTACTCAACAGCCCAATCTGGAGAAAAGGCTAGTAATGCGATAAAGGCGGTTAAATCAGACATGTTGGTCCTTGCTATCCCCTGGACCATAAAGACTGATAATGGGCCACCGTATACATCACAGGAATTTAATTCCTTCCTGAAATCCTGGAACGTACAGTCTGCCACAGGTATCCCATACAACCCACAGGGACAGGCAATCATTGAAAGAACTCATAGGACGATTAAAGATCTCTTACAAATACAGAAAAACAATCATATGCCCAGACCCACAGCTTGCTTTGAATGAGGTCCTTTTCACTATCAGTTTTTCTTAGTTTTGATTCCCAAGGGATTAGCCCAGCTTATAAACACTGGGGATGCTTTCCATCCCAGACCCCAGCCCCTATGGCTAGGTGGAAAGACCCCCCCTGACAGGAGAATGGAAGGGACCACACCCTCTGCTAACCAAGGGTCGAGGATATGCTTGTGTCTTTCCAGAGAATGCAGGACAGCCCATTTGGGTACCAGCCAGAAACATCAAGCCTGCAACTGACAGCCAACCAGAACCAGCTGAACAAGACTGAGAGTCTGCCTATCCTATCATCCTACCCTGAGGAACTGCCCATAGCGACATCCGTTACTGTTTTATACCCCACTAGCTCTGGTCAGCCACTCAAATGGCCCACAGCCCACGTGCAGTCAAGCCATTCCTGATGAACATTGTTCCTCATTCCTACCCCCATCTGAGCAAGCACTCCTGTGGTCTCCCATTTTGAGCGCTGGTTAGTCAATGACGGGTAAGATCCCCTGGGGACAACCTAAGACAGGCACAGCCACATATGGAGACCACATGGAAATGGGGTCAACAATGGTATGGCCACGAATCATGTCTCCCATTGCTCAAAAATAAACTGAAAAGGGGGAAATGCGGTGGAATGAGAAGGCCATGCCAAGATGGCCACTGGCAACAGAGTCTGCCTGGCAACAGGCTGTGACTGGATGGTTTCGGAAACTGCATGATAACAGGGTGTGATTGGTTAGGGCATAGACGGCCCCTTGACTGGATTGGCTGCCTTGGCTATATAAGCTGTTATAGCAACTGAAATAAATGAGTCTTCGGGCTGCTTGCCTCAGGCCTGCTTTCACCCAACTCCCGGGGTCTGTGTGGTGACTCTGTACCTCTTGTCCCCACCAGGCTCCTCCTCACAGAAATGAATCCACAGCAACAGTTAGTTGCCTCTGATCTGCCGATGCAAAATTGAGTTATACACCTTCTTTTCATGTGAACATGGTAGGTGAAAGAAGTTTTTTAGATTGTCAGATCTGCTGTTGTCAACCCTGATTTTCAACAATCCTACATTTTTCTCAGAGGAATACTAGTCATACGCATAACAAACTCACAAGCGTCCATAACCTGGCTCCCCACTGCCCTGTAACTTTGAGATCTTTGCCTTACTCCAGCTGACTGTGCTTGTCTGCTGTTCCTTGAACAATGCATTCACGAGCAGCCCTCAGCACGTTTGTAATGACTCTTCTGATACTCTAGTGAACTCCTTTACGTCCTTCCAGTCTTTGCTGAGATGTCATCTCATTGAGCTGTGCTCCTCTCATTGCCTGCCTCCCGTCAGCCCTGGCTTTCTAATTTTCCATACCTGATGCTACACCTTCCCATCAATACGGAGTTCAGAGCTTTTTCTCACGCTGTTGGTCATGAGGGTGTTTCATGAGGGGACTTTCCATGAGCTTTTTGAAGTTCACATGCATGGATTTTAAAAAAAATTGCACCAAAATAAACTTGTAAACATCAGTTTCCATAAACTTTGTGAAGTACTCTTGTATTTCTAATTGTTTTGCCTTTATTGTCTTAAACCTCATTAGAACATAAGCTCTCTGAGATGACAAAAAATATTTTGTTTTGTTCAATAGGGTGTTAGTAACCCCTAACGCAAAGTATGTGCTCATAAACATTTGTCAGTTTCATTGAATCACAGAGTAAGTCCCAAGTCTAGCATTGAACACAATAAATTAGAAGGGCGTATAATTGAAAAACAGTGCAATCCTCTGTGCAGAAAGAAATTCGTTGCAATTTTTTCATCCCATGTAACAAGCCATCCTGAAACATTGTGGATTATATGATAATTATTAATTTCTCACTATTTTGGGCATGGAAGGGAGGTTCTTAACTTGGAGTCCCTTGTGTGTATAGTCTGATGGTGAGTGAGGCTGATGGTTCCTTAATTCACGAGGCTGCTGAAAGATGGCAGAAGGTAACCCTTTATTCCTCTAGGCTGCTTCTCTACTTGGCTCACTTTGGCTTCCTCACAACAAGGTAGTAGGTGTAATGTCTTATTCCAAAGCTGGATCCCTGTAGAGCCGGTGTTAGGAGAGGCCTCGGTGGCAGCTGCTGGTTGTCTTGTTGCATTAGAAGCCTTAAGACTAGGCCGGCACCGCAGCTCACTAGGCTAATCCTCCGCCTTGCGGCGCCGGCACACCAGGTTCTAGTCCCGGTCAGGGCGCTGGATTCTGTCCTGGTTGCCCCTCTTCCAGGCCAGCTCTCTGGTGTGACCAGGGAGTGCAGTGGAGGATGGCCCAAGTGCTTGGGCCCTGCACCCCATGGGAGACCAGGATAAGTACCTTGCTCCTGCCATCGGATCAGCGCGGTGTGCCGGCCGCAGCGCGCCGGCCGCAGCAGCCATTGGAGGGTGAACCAACGGCAAAGGAAGACCTTTCTCTCTGTCTCTCTCTCACTGTCCACTCTGCCTGTCAAAAAAAAAAAAAAAAAAAAAAAAAAAGAAGAAGAAGAAGCCTTAAGACTATTTATGCATGTTCCAGGAAAGAAAGAATTTATCCCTAAGAGACAAGCTACCCACAGAATAATAAACTCATGATGTTATAGCCAAAGTGACCTTATGAACAGAATGCCATGGAAAATATGATGCAAATAGTATTGAAGCATATGATTAATAATGGTGTGTCTGGTCAGATTGCCTGGGCAAGTCCTGACTTCACCATACACTGGTTATCTTTTTTGTTTAAAGATTTATTTGTTTATTTTACAAAGTTACATAGAGAGAAAAGACGGCGGGGGGGGGGGGGGGGCGGTGTCTGCCATCTGCTGGTTCACTCCCTAATTAGCTGCAATGGCCAGAGCTGCACTGATCCGAAGCTAGGAGCCTCTTCTGGGTCTCCCACATGGGTGCAGGGGCCAAGGACTTGGGCCATCTTCTACTGCTTTTCCAGGCCGTAGCAGAGAGCTGGATCAGAAGTGGAGCAGCCTGGACTAGAACCGACGCCCATATTGGTTGCCTTCACATCAGGCAGCAGCTTTACCTCCTATGTCACAGCACTGGTCCCTGTTATTTACTTTTATACATCTGTGGTAATTAAGTTTCCAAGGAAAGATTTCCAAAAATATTTCTCAGTGATGCCCTGGAATGAATAAACATTTATGCATCATTAAAACTGCAGGGAAAAGCTACCTTATGTGCCGTCTTCTCATTGTTTTTTTTTTGTCCCTTTTGTGATGTGTAAATAGTCTCAAAAAAAAGTAACACTGCCTCCTCTACAGCTACAATTTCTCCTAAACTCCATCATGTGCATGCCCAAAGATGTCTATTGTCATGGGAACATTTAACACACCATGTGTGGCCTGTGGCATGCTAGGATTGTTAATTATGAAAACTGCCATCATCCAATAACTTTGAACAAAGGATGTTAAGAGCAAATATTTTTTCACTATCAGTTGTTATTCTTGGAAACTATTCAAAAGGAGCATACGACAACAATATTCTGAATTTTAAAAAATCTGTTTATTCATTTGAGATATATATAAGAAAAAGACAGAGAACTCCCATCTTCAGGTTCACTCCTCAAATGCTCATGGTGGTCTGGACTGAGGCCAAAGCTGGGAATGAAGAACTCAATCCAGGCTTCCTGTGTGGGTGACAGGAGCCCAATTACTTGAGCTGTTACTGTCTGCCTCTTACTGTCTGTGTCAGCAGGAGCTGAAGCTACCTAGGTACTCTCATGTGGAATGTGGGTGTTTTGATTGCTAGGCTCAACTCCTAAGAAACTTTTTATATGTCTTGTTTTTTTTTCTGTTTAATGTAGTATGTTTAGAGAACTATAACCTATTACCACTCATCTTCTAAAGTCCATTTGGAGACTGGATTGACCATTTTCACTTTTGGATGTGCTTTATAGATGTGCTTTTATTTGGAGTCATTTCCTGTAACCCCCTTTGGGAAGGTAAAATTTCAGTCTCCTGTTGCCTTTCTTGCAGTAAGTACAGCTTAAATTAATGTCTTTTAGTATAAGGAATTCAAATTAGGTTGTATTAAAGTTTAGAAACTCTTAAATTCCTTAAATACATTGATAAATAAATACTATCAAGGCTTTGGGTATAACTATCCCTTCCTGCACTTGCTGCTCCAGGAAACCCATCTCGCTCACTGTTCCTCGGATTTGCCATAGGTTTTCCTACCCCATCCCTTTTCTACACTGTGCATCTACTTCTGATTCTGAGAGTTTGTGGAAGAGCTGTTGCTTATCTTGCACCTTAGATTCTGTATCCTGGACCACATGGATTACAGAAAGTGTTTTATTATCTGTAAAGTAGGAAACCACCTCAGATCAATTCAGCGTTGTAAACCTTCACTGAATGCTTCCTTTGTGTGAGTGCTACCTTTTAATATATACTTTTTAATTTTTTTAAAAATTTATGTCATTCATTTGAAAGAGTTACAGAGAGAGGTAGAGACAGAGAGAGGGGTCTTCCATCCGCTGATTCACTCCCCAAATGACCGCAATGGACGGAGCTGCTCTGGTCTGAAGCCAGGAGCCAGGAGCTTCTTCCAGGACTCCCACATGGGTGCAGGGGCCCAAGGACTTGGGCCATCTTCTACTGCCCTCCCAGGCCACAGCAGAGAGCTGGATCAGAAGAGAAGCAACCAGAACTAGAACCTGTGCCCATATGGGATGCCGGCACTTCAACCAGGGCTTTATCCCACTGGGCCACAGCACCGGCACCTTAATATATATTTAATATATATTTACACACTACATAGAACTTTATGAAAGATGGTGAAAACTGTGGGAAAAAGACATTGCTTCCAGACATTTTGAAAGCCCACTACAACACCAGAAACCCACAAACTGCTGATAATGACTTGTTGATAGGTTTAGTAAATGGGCATGCAGGAGGAGAGTGGTTAGTGTATCATCATTAGTAGAAAGGCTGGACCAATTAGCTTTGCTCACCTCCTGAATCTCTCAAACTGCATTTTTCATTCTCTCTATTCTCTGATTAATGCATGCTGTTTCCTTAAAGTCTAAGAGAATTTGGTTGACTTGACCCAAATCTAGCACTACTGGAATAGTTTATTCAGCAAGTACTTATTGGGCACAAAATGTGTGCCAGGCACAGTGATTGAATAGATGCTTTTTTTTCTGAGACTAGGAGGCTTTTATGAAAAAGCCACAAATGGCTTCTTTGGTTACTACTAAATTATGCTGTCAAGCAAAACTATTGCTAGTGAGATGCGTTTTTAGTTTTCTTATGAACAAAAGGTTCAGTGAAAGCTGAAGTGAGGTTAGTGTGGATGTTTTAATTCGCCATTTAGTTTGCTATTTATTTGCAAATTGCCTTACCATATTGGTAGCACTAGGTATACCAACAAACTATTTAAAAAATACTTTTGTTTTTTTAAAGATCTATTTTCTTTATTTGAAAGTCAGAGTTACACAGAGAGAGGAGAGGCAGAGAGAGAGAGAGAGAGAGAGAGAATTCCTCCATGTGTTGGTTCACTCCCCAGATGTCTGCATCAGCTAGAGCTGCGCTGATCTGAAGCCAGGAGCTTCGTCTGGGTCTCCCACACGGGTGCAGGGGCCCAAGGACTTGGGGCATCTTCTACTGCTTCCCAAGGCCATAGCAAAGAGCTAGATTGGAAGAGGAGTAGCCAGGAGTAGATCCAGCACCCATATGGGATGCTGGCACTTCAGGCCAGGGCTTTAACCCACTGCGCCACAGCGCTGGCCCTGAAAATTACTTTTGAAAACTAAAATGGTGAGAACTTTTATACCTTAATGGTTGGAAAACTGAAGTGAGTAAATAGACTACTAATCTGGAAGCTATGTAATAAGCCTTTTCCTTTATTACAAGCTTTTGTATTTTTTAAATTTTTGATAGATATTTTTATAACCTTTAGTATCATTAATTACACATTGATCTTAAGGATAGCTTTAGGTAATATACAAATGGTTCAGAATGTTTTTCACTAAGTTTCAAAATACCAATATTTCAGCTTGCTTATGGGAGCACAACTATTCCCCCATATGCTTCCTTAAGTGTTATTGCTTAACTAGTAATTTAATATTTCCAAATAATTACAGCTGATAGAATTTATGATTGAAAGTTTTGGCATAATTGTAGCATTTATTTTAAAATTTAAATAGTCTTGAAATTTATTCTCTCACATAAATATTTATTGAGTACTTTTTAGGTGCCGATTAACTTTATGCTAGGCACCTCATAATCATACAGTAATGAATGAAAATAAGTTCACCACATTTGAGGATTTTAACATATATAGTTTATACCATTTTTTCAGGTTATAGAATTAAATTAATCCAATGTATACCCAAATATTTTCCCCCATTAAATCAATTAGATTTTGCTTACCTAAATTTATCAAAGTTGAGATCTTACAGAGATTCTGTTATTCTAGGGTTTTCTTGATTTCATTGTGCTGTTTTATTATTATTATTATTTTCTCACGACCAACAACTTTATTTTCACAAAGTAGTTGACTTTCTGGTGGCCTTATACTTATATTTCATTACTATATCATTAAATTGTTAATTTTAGCCTGAAAGATAGCTCAGTAAACTTTATTTTTAAAACTTTTATTTATAACTTAGTTAAGCAGAAACAGAGACAGATCTTCTTCCTGCCAGTCATTCCCCAAATGCCCAACAGCCAGGGATGGGCTAGGCTGAAGCCAGGGATCTCCTATCTAGGCAGCAGGGACCCAGGAACTTGTGCCATCAACTGCTGCCTCCCAGGATATACCGTAGCAGGAAGCTGGAATTGAAAGTTGAGCTGGGTCTCAAACCCAGGCACCCTAACAGTGGATGCAAGCGTCCCAGTATTTCAACCTCTGTGCCAAACACCCCTGCCTCTGAATAAACTTTAATCTGAATTTATATCACCACCTTGCTTTAGGGAGCAAGGTACATGACTCAGTTTTATTTGCCAGGGATATCCCTATACATATTCTTGATCAATAAGTTGCATGAGATTTAATAAAAAAAAAATAGGTTTTAAGTAGTAACTAACTGTATTGAATGTCATCAGCAGGAATTGGTACAACTGACAGATTATGAATTGTTTCACAAATGAGCCATTACCCGCTGCTTCCCAAGTGCATCAGCAGGGGGCTGTACCAGAAGTGGAATAGCTGGCTGTTAAACCAGCATTCTGAGATGAGACATGGGCATCTCAAGTGGCCACCTAATCAGTTGTGCCACAAAGCAGGCCACTCTGTATCCTTTTTTAAAATGGATGATGTTTTGTTGTTAATTTGGACAAATTTCTTTATACATATTCCTTCTATATTCTTTAGATGTTTCTGTAAAAGTAGAGGAAAGATAATGTATAAAAGCTCATTACTTAAATGCCTTTGGTTTTGGCTTTTAAAAACAAGTAACACAATTTAGTTCCCTATGTTTCTGTCTCTTCCTTGTTTCCCGGTGAAGGTGATAAAGATAACTTAAGAGCAAAGGAACAGCAGATAGAGAAAGGGATGAGGCTGAAAGCTGTTCTTTTTTTTTTTTTAATCTATTTATTTGAAAGATTTACACAGAGAGGAGAGGCAGGGAAAGAGAGCACACAAGAGAGAGGTCTTCTGTCCTTTGGTTTACACCCTAGTTGGCTGCAATGGCCAGAGCTGCACTGATTCCAAGCCAGGGGCCATGAGCTTCTTCTAGGTCTCCCATGTGGGTTCAGGGGCCCAAGGACCTGGACCATCTTCTACTTCTTTCCCAGGCCAAAGCAGAAAGCTGGACCAGAAGTGGAGTGACCAGGACATGAACAGGTGACAATATGGGATGCTGTTGCTGCAGGCGGTGTGGCTTTACCCACTACACCACACCGCCGGCCACCGAATCTGATCAAACTGTACACTCATCCTTTGTATACTTTTAAGTAGCCTAAGTACAACTCTTAGCTCCCATAGATTAATAGAGAAAAGAAAACAAAAAAATAGATAAAAAATAAATATCACTGCATGGAAAATAAAAATAATTAGTATATTACCTTAATTATGTTTTTAAATAAAGCACATAATTTGAGGCATAGTAACTAAATACATAACATTATAAGGAGATCATTAGAAACAGTTTTCATAAAATCTCAAAGAATAAATGGGATTAAATATTTTCTCATGGGTGAGACTTTTTAAAAATACAGTTTTTATATATCAAAATTATTTACAGAAGAGTGCTGAATAAGATAGTATTCTTGGGATGTAGTTTTTAACATAAAAAAATCCTGTGGGCTTTAGTGAATTATTTCACTTCTTCATACTATTGTGTCTTTATTCTGTGACATCTTTCTTTTTTTTATTTAGTAAATGTAAATTTTCAAAGGACAGTTAATGGATTACAATGGCTTACCCCCCCCCATAATTTCACTCCCACTCACATCGCTCCCATCTCGAACTCCCTCTCCCATTCCATTCACATCAAGATTCATGTTCAATTATCTTTATATACAGAAGAACAATTCAGTATATATTAAGTAAAGATTTCATCAGTTTGCACCCACACAGAAACACAAAGTGTAAAATACTGTTTCGGTACTAGTTATAGCATTACTTCACATTGGACAACACACTAAGGACAGATCCCACATGAGAAGTAAGTACACAGTGACTCCTGTTGTTGACTTAACAATTTGACACTCTTGTTTATGGCATCAGTAATCTCCCTAGGCTCTAGTCATGAGCTGCCAAGGCTATGGAAGCTTTTTGAGTTCGCCGACTTCGATCTTATTCTGACAGGGTCATAGTTAAAGTGGAAGTTCTCTCCTCCCTTCAGAGAAAGGTACCTCCTTCTTTGATGGCCCCGTTCTTTCCACTGGGATCTCACTCACAAAGATCTTCCATTTAGGTCTTTTGTTGTTGTTGTTGCCAGAGTGTCTTGGCTTCCCGTGCCTAAAATACTCTCATGGGCTGTTTAGCCAGATCTGAATGCCTTAAGGGCTGATTCTGAGGCCAGAGTGCTGTTTAGGACATCTGCCATTCTATGAGTCTACTGTGTATCTGGCTCCCAATGATGGATTGTTCTCTCCCTTTTTGATTCTATCAGGTAGGATTAGCAGACACTAGACTTGTTTGTGTGATCCCTTTGACTCTTAGACCTATCAGTGTGATCAATTGTGAACTGAAATTGATCACTTGGACTAGTGAGATGGCATTGATACATGCCACCTTGATAGGATTGTATTGGGATCCCCTGGCATGATTCTAACTCCACCATTTGGGGCAAGTCCGATTGAGCATGTCCCAAATTGTACATCTCCTCCCTCTCTTATTCCCACTCTTATATTTAACAGGGATCATTTTTCAGTTAAAATTTAAACACCTAAGAATAATTATGTGTTAGTCACAGAGATCAACCAATAGTACTAGAACAAAAAAAAAATACTAAAATGGATAGAGTATTACATTGCACATCAACAGTCAGGACAAGAGCTGATCAAGTCACTGTTTCTCATAGTGTCCATTTCACTTCAACAGGTTTCCCCTTGGGTGCTCAGTTGTCACCGATCAGGGAGAACACGTGATATTTGTCCCTTTAGGACTGGCTTAATTCACTCAGCATAATGTTTTCCAGATTCCTCCATCTTGTTGCAAATGACCGGATTTCGTTGTTTTGACTGCTGTATAGTATTCTATAGAGTACATGTCCCATAATTTCTTTATCCAGTCTACTGTTGATGGGCATTTGGATTGGTTCCAGGTCTTAGCTATTGTGAATTGAGCTGCAATAAACATTAAGGTGCAGACAGCTTGTTTGTTTGCCAATTTCATTTCCTTTGGGTAAATTCCAAGGAGTGGGATGGCTGGGTTGAATGGTAGGGTTATATTCAGGTTTCTGAAGAATCTCCAGACTGACTTCCATAGTGGCTTGACCAGTTTGCATTCGCACCAACAGTGGGTTAGTGTCCCTTTTCCCCCGCATCCTCTCCAGCATCTGTTGTTGGTAGATTTCTGAATGTGAGCCATTCTAACCGGGGTGAGGTGAAACCTCAGTGTGGTTTTGATTTGTGGGTTTTGTTCCTTAACCCAGTCAGCCAATCTGTGTCTTTTAACTGGACAGTTCAGGCCATTAATGTTCAATGTGACTATTGATAAGTAGTAACTTTGCCCTGCCATTTCCCAAAGATATTTTCTAATATATGCTTTGAACTTCCTGTGATCTTTTGCTGTGAGGTTTCCTTCCTTTACCTTCTTTCATATTGATGGCCATGTTTCTGTGTTTCTGAGTGTAGCACATCTTTAAGTATCTTTTGCAGGTCCGGACAAGTGGTGGCAAAGTCTTTCAATTTCTGTTTGCTATGAAAGGTCTTTATTTCACCTTCATTCACAAATGAGAGCTTTGCAGGATATAATATTGTGGGCTGGCAGTTTTTCTCTCTTAGTACCTGGGCTATGTCTTGCCATTCCCTCCTAGCCTGTAGGGTTTCTGATGAGAAGTCTGCTGTGAGTCTAATTGGAGATCCTCTGAGAGTACTCCGACGTTTCTCTCTTGCACATTTTAGGATCTTTTCTTTCTGTTTCATTGTGGTGAGTTTGATTACAACGTGTCGTGGTGAGAATCTCTTTTGGTCATGTTTCCTAGGGGTTCTATGAGCTTCCTGTATTAGGATGTCTCTGTCCTTCTCCAAACCCGGAAAGTTCTCTGCTAGTATCTCACTAAAAAGGCCTTGTAATCCTTTCTCCCTCTCCATGCCTTCAGGAACTCCTAGAACCTGAATGTTGGGTTTTTAATAGTATCCTGTAGACTCCCAACAATATTTTTTAGATTTCTAATTTCCTCTTCTTTTCTTTGGTTTGACTGTATGTTTTCCTGTGCTCTGTCTTCTAAGTCTGATATTCTCTCTTCTGCTTCACTGACTGTTTTTAAGGCTCTCTAATGTGTTTGTCATTTGATCTATTGAGTTCTTCATTTCATTTTGATTTCTCTTCACTATCACACTTTCCTGTTTTACTTGTTTCTGCATTTCATTTTGATTCCTCCTTAGGATTTCATTTTCATGAATGAGATTTTCTATCCTGTCCGGTAAGGATTTCTGTAGTTCAAGCATTTGTTTTTGAAAAATTCTAAATGTTCTTATCATAAATTTTTTGAAATCCGTATCTTGCATTTTCATCTCATCATCTTCATTCTCGTGGCTTGGGGTGTCTTGTTCATTTGGGGGTGTCATAAGATCTTCCTCATTCTTGTTTCCTCAGTTTCTGCATTTGTTGCTTGGCATTGTGGAGATATTCTTTGGATTCCTCTTCCCTCACTGTGGTGTTTTTTTCTTGTTATACTATGACTGTGTTAAGTGGACTGTCTGCTTTTGATGGAGCCTTAGAGGCTTGAGATGGGTGTGGCCTGAGAGCTCTGTTTGGTTCCTCAGGGTTAAGGCTGTGCCAAAGGTGACACACCCAGGTTAGGAGTGGTAAATCTCTCTCTCTTTATTTTTTTTTTATTTTGAAGGGAAGTAATTCCACAAAGCTGAGAGGAATTAAAGGTAGTTAGCAAGCGAATGATATACCTACAAGAGCCAGAGATCGGAAGCTCTTTCCCAAGAACCACACAGGGAATCTGTCCTGCCCTCAGTGTGGGCTCAAATTCTCCTGCAGTCTCCCACTGAGTTGCCAAGGTTACCAAATTGTAGCGTCTCTGGAGAGTACTCACGTGAATTCTGTTAGTTCTCTCACCCACCGTCTCTTTTTTCACAGTCTCAGTTCATTAGCACCACACATTCACTAGGTCCTAATCTCCTGTTAATTCACCCCCCCACCCAGAGTCAGGTTTCTCTGCTTGGCTGAGGGCAGGTGCCCTGAGGTTGTTCGGCTTATTACATATGTCCAAAATGGCGCCTGCTCTTTGTCTTGCTCGCCTTTGAGAGGTGAGCAGAGAGAGAGAAACTCGTGTCCGTATCGGTCACTTTTTTTTTTCCCTCTCTCTTCTAGTTAGCCTGGTGAACTTTTCCCCACGGGGTTTCAAGCCTTGTTCCCTCTAGTCTCCTCTTTCCAATTTCCCGCCGGTGTCTCGGGCTATTGAGGTTTGGCTCACCTCGCGTTCCAGCGCTGGTGCATTGATTCTGCCGCTGGTGTCCCGAGCCATGGGCTCCCATGCCCTCCATGCAGGTCCACCATGAATCACTAGTTCTGGGGAGTTTCCTCTGCTGTTTCTTCCCCTACTCTTCCTTGAACCTGCAGTATCTCCACTTTTATTAAACTGTCTCTTCCCGGACTATCAGTGTGCTCCCTTCCTATTCTTCCATCTTGCCGCTCGGAAGTCAATAAAGGTTTTGTATATGTATGTTTTGTATGTGTCATCAGGAAGTAGAATTTATGGGTTCAGAATGGTCTAAGATGAACTTTACAGTGTGCTTGACAGTACGTGAGTCATATAATCTAAAGTGTGTAAATGGGAAGACTGCATGATCTACTTTTTTTTTTTATCACATTTGAGCTTCTCAAATGCAACAGTGCTCCACTAGAATCTCTCCAAAGAGTTTTCTTTTAAAATTTTGTAATTTTATATTACTGTTCTTTATATCATACAGCAAACTTTGATTCACTTGAGATGCCATCTATGAAATAGTTATTGTGAATTCTAAATGCAAAGATCAATTTAAGTTACAAAAGAAAAAGTAAATTCTTCAAGGAAATAAGATAGGGACAAATATTCAGTGTCTTTAAAACTAGAAAATTTCATCCCCCAGGAGTGTTTCAGGTTGCATTTTTCTGCTGTTAAGGCTAACAAATTTTAAAACTTGTGTTAATGTACAAATACAATGATGAATTAATTTAAATTAACACACTAATAAATGAAAAATCATAAGAAAATTTAGGAAGAATCAGTGTGGAAGAATTTTATTAGTAACTTCAAAATACTCAGATTGTACATCTAACCTAAGAATGCTCCTAAATATGTGGCACTCAATTGTCTGGCTCCTGTTCTTGACTTTCATGCATTTACTGTTCTGAGTAATAGAGCTGTTTAGCAGTACTTCCACACTAATAGGACCTGTTCCTAAAACTTCCCTATTATAGCTTCTTTTAAAAATATTTCAAGTGAAGATACATATTTTGCAGGAAACATTACTTTAAATTAGATGTATAGAAAACATTACAACTGAACTTTTAAAGTTGGATGTTAGGCCTCATGGACTTTTTTTTTTTTTTTTTTTGACAGGCAGAGTGGACAGTGAGAGACAGAGAGAAAGGTCTTCCTTTGCCGTTGGTTCACCCTCCAATGGCTGCCACGGCTGGCGCACCGCGTTGATCAGAAGGCAGGAGCCAGGTACTTATCCTGGTCTCCCATGGGGTGCAGGGCCCAAGCACTTGGGCCATCCTCCACTGCACTCCCGGGCCACAGCAGAGAGCTGGTCTGGAAGAGGAGCAACCGGGACAGAATCCGGCGTCCCGACCGGGACTAGAACCCGGTGTGCCGGCGCCGCAAGGCGGAGGATTAGCCTATTGAGCCGCGGCGCCGGCCAATGGACCTTTTTTTGTATGGATTATTATAGTGTACACATTAGGCAGATATTGAAAATGAGGGAACTTAACTAGTTTACTAAAACTCACCTTTTGGAGTTTACCTGGACTTTCTGTCAATTTAGTACATACTGGCTTATCAATGTTGGCTTAGTTCAGAGTAAGTTATGTTTGAGGCATTTATACTGACTTTGTTTTAAAATATTTTTCTTAAGGTTTTTTAAAGATGTATGTATTTGAGAGGCAGAGTTACAGAGAGACAGACAGAGAAATAGGTCTTCCATTCGCTGGTTCACTCTCCAAATGGCTCAATGGCCTGAGCTGGGCTGATCTGAAGCCAGGAATCAGGAGATTCTTCTGGGTCTCCCACATGGCTGCAGGGACCCAAGCACTTGGGCCATCTTCTGCTGCTTTTCCAGGCCACAGGCAGAGAGGCAGATCAGAAGAGGAGCAGCAGGGACCCAAACCAACACCCATAGGGGATGCTGGCGCTTTGGGTAGAGGCTTAGGCTGCTACACCACACCACTGGCCGTTACACTGTGACTTTTTGTTTTTGAAGTAGCTAAAGAAAAAAATGTGATGAAGGCTATCTCTGAAACTATGGGTGGATGTTTACTTCTGAATTCAGTTTTCATGCTTTTGCATGTAAACAGTATAATTTATTTTTAATTCCAAAGGTAGAGAGAATGCTCATTTAATGTTTAGAATGAAATGGTACCAGAATACTAATTGAAAATTGGTTGGCCAGTGCCACGGCTCACTTGGCTAATCCTCCGCCTGTGACACCGGCACCCCGGGTTCTAGTCCTGGTTAGGGTGCTGGTTCTGTCCCGGCTGCTCCTCTTCCAGTCCAGCTCTGTTCTGTAGCCCAGGAAGGCAGTGGAGGATGGCCCAAGTGCTTGGGCCCTGCACCTGCATGGGAGACCAAGGGGAAGCACCTGGCTCCTGGCTTCAGATCGGTGCAGTGCGCCAGCCATAGTGGCCATTTGGGGGATGAACCAATGGAAAGGAAGACCTTTCTCTCTCTCTCTCACTAACTCTGCCTGTCAAAAAAAAAAAAAAAGAAAATTGGTTGAACATAATTTGCTTCATTATATATCCACTATAAAAGTGTAAATGCTATTTTTTCTGGTCTGTTTTCTTATGTTAGTGTGGGAAGTTTGTTAATATTCTCACCCAAAACTAAATACCTTTGCTTTCAAGATATTTATTAGCAAATCTAGATAGAGAGTTGATTTTCTAATGAAATCGAAGTGCAAGCTGTTCTTTTCTTTAAATGGTGGCCATATGTAATATTGAAGCCAGTAATAAACATTAAAAATTTCATAATTTTTAAACAAAGCTATGTCATTTCATTTAACTTATACTCTAATCAAAAAGAAAATTAATTTTAAGAATTTTTGTTTAAACCAGCTGCTTTTATAAAGCAGCTTTGTTGTTCATTACAAGTTTAACCAGAGGAAAACAATGGAAACATTGATAAAGCCAGATGATTTTTAAAAACTGGATATAGGTTCTAAGATTATAAATTGCTAAGTAGTGTTATCTAATCTCTATAAATTCCTTTTATCCCACCTAAGCAATAAATAAAAAGTTCATCTGTTTACTATATTGCCTTTCCACTATGAATTTAAGATTATTATGGTTAAAAAAAAAGGACTGGATATGGGCATGAAATGTTTTGGGTAGCAGTGTATTTTGTCTTAGTGGTATATTTTCTGGTGACTTGTTTAGACTCTTAATTGAACTTTATCTTTTAACTCCAAGGGCATGAGATATTAGTAGTCCAGTTGATTCCTTTATCAGGATAGTTACAACTTCATTTAAATAACAGGAAGTTTATTAGTGTTTCCAGTATTGGGGAATTGAAAATATGATCTAAGTACAGTTTCCTGCTGTTGTCTCCATAATGCAAAATGCACAGAGTGAGGATTTGAGGGAGTTCAGAGGTAGATAGGAATATAGGTGCTGGGTATGAGGCCCTCTAAACAAAGAACAACTGTGTGTCTGCCCTTGTTACTAAAACAAGCATAGAAACTACTTTCAGAAAGGAATGGAAATTCCACTGAGACACACATTCTGCCTCTTCCTTTTTAATCTTTTTCTTTAAAGACTCATACAGGAGGAAGAAAGAGCCTTAGATACAAATCTTGTGTTTCATAGAATTTTTCTGACTTCCTCTTTTATTCCCCAATCTGATGGCAATCCACAAAGGGGCCTGCAGTTACCTCCAAATGTGCTTTCATGCTCAACAATAAAATTTCTGACATGCATGTCTCCTTTATCTCTGTAGCTAATAATATTTTGGCAATTTCTTTATGAATGTGTAACCATAGTGGATTCTAAAATACTGATGTACAGTTTGGGACATGCTCAATTGGACTTACTCCAAATGGTGCCAGGGGATTCCAATTCAGTCCCATCTAGATGGCATGTACCAATACCATCTCACTAGCCAAAGTGATCAGTCTCAGTTCACAATTGATCATAATGATAGGATTTAGACACAAAGGGATCACATAAACAAGACTAGTATCTGCTAATACTAACTGGAAGAATTAAAAAGGAGAGAATGATCCAACATGGGAAGCAGACTCATAGAATGTCAGATGTCCTAAACAGCACTCTGGCCTCAGAATCAGCCCTTAAGGCACACGGATCTGGCTAAACAGCCCATGAGAGTATTTTAGGCATGGGAAACCAAGACACTCTGGCAACAACAACAACAAAAGACCTAAATGAAAGATCACTGTGAGATCCCAGTGGAAAGAACAGGTCTTCAAAGAAGGAGGTACCTTTCTCTGAAGGGAGGAGAGAACTTCCACTTTGACTATAACCTTGTCTAAAGAAGATCGAAATCAGCGAACTCAAAAGGCTTCCATAGCCTTAGCAACTCATGACAAGAGCCTAGGGTGATTACTGGTGCCATAAACAAGAGTGTCAATTGTTAAGTCAACAACAGGAGTCACTGTGCACTTACTCCTCATGTAGGATCTCTGTCCTTAATGTGTTGTCCAGTGTGAATTAATGCTATAACTAGTACTCAAACAGTACTTTACACTTTGTTTCTGTGTGGGTGCAAACTGTTGAAATCTTTACTTAATATATACTAAATTGATCTTCTGTATATAAAGAGAATTGAAAATGAATCTTGATGTGAATGGAATGGGAGTGGGAGCGGGAGATGGGAGGGTTGTTGGTGGGAGGAAAGTTATGGGGAGGGGGGAACCACTGTAATCCAAAAGCTGTACTTTGGAAATTTATATTTATTAAATAAAAGTTTAAAAATGTATTTTATACATTGTAGTCTGTTCTATGACTGTAAAACTACTTTGAAAACCTGTTTCATTAGTTGTTAATTTATGTTAGACTGGATGCTGCAAAGCTGCTTATACATCTCATTCCCTCTTTTTGAAGGTTATTTATTTATTTGAAAGAGTTGGAGAGAGAGAGAGAAATATATGTTCCATCCACTGGTTCTCTCCTCAAGTGGCCACAATGGTCAGAGCTAGGGCAGGCCAAAGCCAGAAACCAGGAGCCTCAAGCCTCATCTTGGCTTCCCACGTGGGTGCAGGGGACCAAGAACTTAGCCATCTTCTGCTGCTTTCCCAGCCACATTAGCAGGGAGCTGGATTGGAAATAAAGTAACCAGCACCCACACATATGAGATGCCAATGCTGCAGATGGTGGCTTAACCCACTGTGCCACAGCGCTGGCCCCTGCCATCTGATATTTTATCTCAGTTAATACTTAACATCCATTGGAGATGAAATAGTTGATTTGTTACTGTAATAGCATTCAGTGTTATTAGGTAAACCTGGATGAAAAAGCTTTGAAACACTGTGCATTAGTAATTCCCCATGATTAACATTTTAGACCATGGGAGTGGCATGTGAGTGAAGTTTCATTTGCCAGTATACAACAAGAATCCACCCTGAGATATTCTTACTTGTTTGAATTATCCTCCAAGTCTCAGCACTTACTTATAAGAAAACATATCTATGACAGCTTACAGGAGGCTTTTAAGCTTAAATTCTGTTAAGTTAAAAAAACTATTTTCAGGAACTTGAGTGTGAATAACTTGTTGCATTGGTTTACATGCAAAACTGGGCAGGTCAGGTTTTCTGCTATTAATGCCAGCAATAGGTGTGATGTACTGCTCTTCGGATCCTGTAGATTAGATTTTATTTCAGTGTGTCAGTACTGAGAGTAAAAAAAAAGTGAACATAAGTATATTTTTAGGAAATAGTTCTAGAGAGTGATTTTCATTGATGGGTTACAGTGAGTTTCCATGGTTTCAAGGGAGAATTCATAGGATTGGGCCATTCATCACCTCTTCTGCTAGACCACCTTTACTTTAAAGTCTCAGACATTGGGGTTTCTTCAAAATTCTTTGTGATTCCATTGTGACAGGTGGATCTAGAGGATACTGCAGAGCTTCTTGACATCCCTAACAACATACACAGTTTTTGCAGATTAATTTCATTTTGATTCTTGTGTTCTATGATTACAATTATAGAGGAGATCTTGGGCCTTCTTGTTTCCTAAAGTGATACAATAAATTTATATGCAGATGAGTGTTTCTCCAAATAAAATTCAGAGGCCACTTGTAGCAAAGTACCTGGAGTGATTTTTTTTATTTTTTTTTATTCTCTGCCAAAATATTAAAACTGGGTCTAGAGGAAGAATTGAAAATTTCAGACCAGTAAAGGCATTTAGTTCTGAGTGTTTTTTCAAATAGTGATCCTGAGTGTTCCTTCAAATAATGATCTGTGGGCTTCATTAGTAGTCTGCTATGAATAGACAGAATGAACAATCTCTGAGACTTCCAGCCAAGGCCACTTATGGCACTTGAGTGTGACTGAGCTACTAGACTCAGACTTTGTTGTGTCTACCTGGAACCATCTGATTTGATATAGCCAAACAATTACTTGTCATTGTCTTGAGAATCCTTTGCTAAAGAACATGTATAAAATTTTCTGTTTCTTCTCTTAAAGTAAGGAGGGCAACTGGTCAGTTATCTATAACATTAAGAACATCTTACTTCAGTAGATGTCTTGCACAAATATATGTGCTTCATGTATATAGCTTCAGCTTATGTTTATTGCCACATTAAAAGCTGCAGCAACTTTGCTGTGTAATGAGAAGTTCTTTCCATTTGTAGATGTTGACCAAAGACATTCCATATGCTACTAGGTAATATGAACAGGTACCACTACTTACTAGGCCTTATTTTGGTGGATTCTGACCTAACACTGATACAAAGGCCTTTACAGAAGAATGCTGAGGCCTGCATTGTAGAGGATAGGTATAAATCGTATAAGCCTGTGAAAGCACTAAATCTGAAGCAGTCTGCAGATATTATGGAGCACTGTTTTTACGATGTGCTAACCTTGTTGTCGGAAACTGTTTGCTTAGTTATGTTATAAACAAAATAATGTTTATCTTAGAAGCTACTCCTGTAATTTCTGTTAGTCACAGTAGCTTTTACTCAAAATATTTTAAATATCTTAGTTTGGCTGGCAGACACCAGCTGAAACACTTCTCTGAGAATGCCAATGAGGCGTCTCTACAATCCATAACCCAAGAAATACCCAGAAATCACAGTCCTATGACAGAAGGTAAAACATTTGATTTCTCTTGTGAAATACTAAATTTAAACTATGGAAGTATAGGAAGGCAAACCAATAGTTTATCAAATATGAGAGAATGTCATAGCAAATATTTTGTTCTTACAAATTAGAGATATTTTGCTTCTTTTAAGGATCCTCTCATGTTTGTGTCAATTCACCAGGAAAGCTTCTGAGCCTTTACATCTGGGAAGCAGAATCTGTCAGCCACTGTGGCCCAGCCTTGGGTAGTGGGAGGTCTAGGACCACCATGCCATGATCAAATAATGTGTTAATGGGCATATAAGTTCTTGAGAATGGCCCTATAATGTCTGGAGTAGAGTCTTTTATTTGTCACTTGAAAAGACATATTGGGCAGTAATTAAAGAATAAATACACAAGGGCACATGGAAGCTTTCAGTAAAAATAATCCTGTTCACAAAATTTCTTTTGGTCCATCCTTTCATATAGCCAAAATCATTGTAGTTTCTCACTTTGGTAACTGAAAAGAGCCAAAAAACACTAAAACACAACTACCACAGCAATTTTGGCATATATAGTATTCCTTTTTGTGTAAGTAATCAGATTGAGACCATGCCGGATATGACAAGGATTTTTAAATAATGCAGATTAACCTCAAAATCACTTTCAAAGAAAACTTTTCAAGATACACGACTTTATGCTTTGAGTACAGCAGCAAAGGTTAACGTTGGAACTGTTGTCCCATTGTATGCCTGCACATGTTTCTTTAAGCAGAATGTTTTATAAAGTTGAGGTAGTGCTTCTCAGGACTGCATATCAGGAAAACTGAAGGATTTTTATAAAGTATGAATACATAGGTTCCAACCCTCAGCCAATTTTATCAGAATCTCTGGAAGTGGTACCTATACCTTGGTGGCTTTTTTACTTTAAGGTAAAATCTACTTTGCAGTGGCATGCAGAAATGTTCAGAGTACCATTTGAGTAATAGATAATGGCATACACTAGTGTAATCCCAATCCCATTGAGCCATAGAAAACTCACCACTCTTGTCCCTGCGATGGTACCCACTGCCATGCCCTTCTCCCCAGATCACCGTTGATCAGATTATTCTCCATTGTAGATAACTTTTGCCTGTTTTAGGACTTAATATTTATGGACATTGGTGCTTTTTGAAAGGCTCCCTGGGTGGTTCTAATGTAATAAACACACAGGTGTAAAATATCTCAATCTGAAGAGCACAATGCTAAATGAGGTCAAGATTTTCCTGGAGTAGTATATTGGAAGGTAATATATTGAAAGCATTCTGGATAGTTTCCATCAGATAGAGCTGAGAAGAATGGGAGTGGGTCTTACCCAGTCAAATTTCCTTGCACACTTTGCTGAAGGGTTCATTTTTCCAGACTCAATACCTATTTTAATTGTACTTAGAAGGAAAGAGATACTCTAGCAACCTACCTCTAAGCAAATTTGAACAGAATGTAAAGTCAGGTTTTCATTATTTATTAGACTATTTTGTTTTCTGAAGTTAATTCCATTGGCATGAATTGTGTTCAGTCATCCCAAAAGTAAGCATCACTACAATTGGTTAACACTAGATTAGCCATTCATCTAGAAATGTTTAAAGAGTTAAAATCAAAGTGTACGAGAACATATACTATGAAGGTTGTGTAGATTCTATATTGAAAGAGGGTAGGGATTGAATATAAACCTTTATTTAAACTAGATAATTATATCAACAAGTTAGTACACAAACTACTAACTTAACCAAAGTAAAGTAGGGGTTTCCATAACTGCTTCAGAGTGTTTGAATATTTGTTGTTGTTTCAAAGATAGAACAGTCTGGTTAGGATCTTTTAACTATAGTGATACTAAATCTGGTTCTAGCAATGCGTTATTTTTGTCCAGAGACAAACACTGGATCACTTTATTTTCCAAGGCTCTAAAAACAACAGAACTTAGATTCAAGCTAACAGAGTGAAGTACTTCATTGATTTATGTTTAGAGTGCAGGAAGGAAAAATATTCTTATGCACAATTACAGTGCACCGCAGCTCTGGGACTGGAGCATAGAGCTTTTGTACTGGATGTGGTGAGGCCAGTCAGTAGTGCTCAGACACATTCTAGTTTGTCACTGGTCAGGTGACCACAGACAGCCTAGAGCTTAGCCCTCTGATTGATCATTCCACTTAATGTTGAATTATTCAAAGGAAGGTCCAGAGAGCAGGATTTTTCCCACCCTGTTTAATTGCCAGAAGGGCTGGGGATAATATTTAATGAACATTAGAATTAATTTCAGCACTACATAGGGTTTTTTATTTCCTCTGAATAATACATTGCATTAAAAAAAACTATAACCCCATTGATGGTACCAAGTATACAAGATATCTAACCTGCTAGAGATTGCTATTATATCTGAATTTGTACAAATTCACAATCTAATGATGAGACCAAGATTGGAAATCAGTTTTAATAGTATACATAAAATGTTTTAGACATAGCATGGTAATAGGATACATAGCTAAAGGATTTGTTTTTATTCTCCCATTTTTTTAAAGAAAAAAAAAGGAAGATAGATTTTCTAAATGCTGAGAAAAAAGCACCTGCCTCTGACTTTGTTATTGCTTTCTCTTTCCTATATCTAACATTTTACCAGACTCTTATTTAGTGTAGAGAGCAATGCATTCAAGGGTATCCATGCTACTTGTAAAAACATTTGTCCCAAAGCTTCAGTAGCTTATTGTGTTTCAAATCCACTGAGAGCTCCTGTGTCAGTCACTATTGTAGGCTGACACATAGAGTGACCAGCCAATAACTCTCATGTTTGTATTAGAATCACTGGGACATCTTGCTAAAAATGAGAGTGATTTAGTGTTTTTACTATGACAAAAATGATCAAGTATGTGAGGTCACACCTTTAATTAGTTCAATTTAGCCATCCTACAGTGTGGATGTATTTGAAAACATGTTGTATACTCTAAGTACATACAACTTCTGTTTTGCAAGTAAAACGTTTTTAATTTAAAAAATGAATTGCTAATATAGGCCATTTCAGAAACAAACTTATTAGAGCTCATTTTTTTAAGATGTATTTTATGTATTTGAAAGAGTTACAGAGAAAGGTAGAGCCAGTGAGAGAGGTCTTCCATCCACTGGTTCACTCCCAAAATGACTGCAACAGCCAGAGCTGAGTTGATCTGAAACCAGGAACCAGGAGCTCCTTCCGGCTCTCCCACACAGGTGCAGGGGTCCAAGGAATTGGGCCATCTTCCACTGCTTTCCCAGGCCATAGCAGAGAGCTGCATCAGAAGTGGAGCAGCCAGGACTTGAACTGCTGTGCATTTGGGATTCCAGCACTCGAGTCCAGGGGTTTAACCTGCTGCACCACAGCACCACGCTCAGTGTTTGTTTTAAAGTTGTTAGGTGCTTGTGGCTAAATACTGTGCATATAAGCTATTTGAATTGGATCTTTGTTTTTCTTTTCATGTGCTTATGTTACTCATTTGAAATTCTGTTACATCTACTTTTTCCTGTTTGTTTGAAAAAGAGAATATCTCCCTTCCAAAGATTATAAACCTGGGGTCCAGGAAGAGAGGTTCCCAGCAGCCAAGTACAGGCAGCAAAGCACAGGTCTCCAGCAAAGATGACCCAAAAGCCTGGGCCAGCGGGACTTCAAGCAGGTCAGTGGCAGCCTCGGCAGCGGGGCAGGAGCAGAGGCGTGGCATGCAACGTAGGCGTCTGCGTCCAGGTAGCGTGGGGCATCATGGGAGAGCGGGGATGCTCAGTTCGTCTGCAGGCAGCCAAGGAGAAGGATGCAGTGGCGGCAGCAGCGACACTGGGGAAGTGTCTGGTGGTCAGCAAAGAAATGCGGGTATGTATCCATACCGACAGTGACATTGGGGCACCTCCCTGCCCGCTCGACTCCCGGCTCAGGTATCCCTCCCCTTCCCCGTGACCAGGTAAACTCACCGTTTGTTGACGTCCAGGGAG
Source organism: Oryctolagus cuniculus (assembly GCF_051225735.1). Classification (NCBI taxonomy): domain Eukaryota; kingdom Metazoa; phylum Chordata; class Mammalia; order Lagomorpha; family Leporidae; genus Oryctolagus; species Oryctolagus cuniculus. The sequence continues at coordinate 78,455,412 of NC_142879.1, read as the reverse complement.
AGTGGAGTCTGCCCAGCAGAGTCCCAAGTTCGTGGCCACGCAGTGGGCCAGCAGCGAAGCACTGGCCCGCTAAGAAAGTTAGCGAAAACCTGGGCTGGCAACAGCCTCGCGCAGCTTAGCGTGGGAGCAGCGTCCCATGTGGCATAGGCGTGGGTACTTCTGGGGCGTCAGCGTGCATGGGACGTCAGCATCAGTAGTATCAGCAAAACAGGCGGGGAAGCACAGTGCAGCAGCCAGCCGCTGCGAGGAAGGATGCGGGGGCAGCAACTCGGGAAGCGTTGGGCAGTCGGCCAGGAAGAGCAGGTATGTACTGGTATTGTGGTGACAACATTGGACAGCAGTGGCGAAGCAGGCAGTGGTGGCGTTGAAGCGTCCCGGGTCCTGGGTGGTGAAGAAGACTTCGGTGGTGGTTACCTGTCTGGCAGCAGGGGGAAACCAAGGGGTGTCAGCAGTCTCAGGTCTTTGTCATCAGGCAGCAGCGTCAGCATTGGTAGCAGAGGCCTTGGGGGCATCAGTGACAGCATCCCCTGGGGCGTCGTGGGCGGGGAAGCGCAGTTCAGTAGCGTTGGGCAGCGGAGAGGAAGGATGAGGCAGCAGTGGTGACTCCGTAGCCTATGGCTGCCTGCGAGGCAGTGCAGATCTGTATCCGCGACGCATAACACAGTGGTAGCGAGGTAGGCGGCAGGGAAGCATGGCTCAGTGTTGGCGTCTGTGAGAATTGCGGCATTCTGGTCAGGCCGTGGAGCAGAAGTCTTCAGCGGCGGGAACCAGGCAGTGGCAGCAGCTTTGCTCAGTTCCGTGTTGGCCGGCAGCGGTGGCAGCCTCAGCGTCTGGGTGGCTAGCGGTGTGGGTGTGGGTGTCAGTGTCGCATGGGGCGTCATGAGCAGGGAAGCGCAGTTCGGTGGTGGGCAGCGGAGAGGAAGGATGAGGCAGCAGTGACTCCGCAAAGCATGGGGCGGTCTGTGACAGTGACACATTGAGCAGCCAGGGTTACGTAGGTGGTGGCAGCGACCCCTGGGGCGGTTTTGGTGAAGTGTCGGCGTCATTGGTGGGGAAGCATGGCTCTAAGTCGGCCTCGATGAAGCGTGGGGCTTCCTAGGCAGGGAGGTATAAGTCTATGGTGGCAGCAGCAACACAGAGGGCAGCTAGGGAGAACCAGGTGGTGGGAGAGCTGGTGAGACTAGGGGCAGCGGCGCTAAAGTGTAGTTCCTCATGGGCGGCGGCAGCAGCCGTGTCTCGGAAGTGTGAGGCCTTGTAGGCTGGGAAAGGCGAGTCTGCGTTGGTGGAGCATGGGGCGTCGTGGGCAAGGACGTGGAGTTTGGAGGTGGCATTGACTGTGGCAGTGTGTTGGGTAGTGCAGAGAAGCAGGTAGCAGTGGATAAGCACGAGTCTGAGGCAGTGGCAAAGAAGCCTCAGGCCATGGGCACGGAAGTGTGGGCTGCAGGTCCCCTTGGAGCCGGTGGGCCTCTTGGGTCTTCATGGCCTGCACACAGAGATGCTCCCCCTCCCCCTGCCTTTGCATCATGGCGTCCAAGAGGAAAGCGAGGGTGGGGGGGTCAATATTCTTTGGATGCTAGTTGTACACGCCACTGCCTGGCCATCAGCTTTTCACCTGGGGACAGGCTGCCTGCTAGCAGTCATTTCCCTGATCATCTGGGAACCGCCAGCTTCCAGAGTTGGTGATCCTGGTCGTGCTGGGTTGAGACCGTCCTGGTGTTGGCAGTGCATATTGAGAGTCAGATGGCAGGTGTGCCAGGACCAGCCTCTCTCGCCTGGAGGTTGTGGTCCACAGCATTTAGCTGGCTTTGTTATTTGGGTGCTGATGAGACTGTGGCTGCAAGTTGTGGCAGGAGTGAACCTCCATATCAAGTTGCAACCCCAGTGTCTGACAGGGCCCTCACTATTCGTGGAGGGTCTGGGAAGCAGCAGCCGGCACACAGACGGTGGGCTGCCACCCTGGGAGAGTGGCTGGGCACTTCTGTATTCCTGCTGGGACAAAATGTCCGGTGGTATATTTTATTTATTTATTTTTTGTCATTTCCAATGAAAACTCTTACCTTGGTTTTAATAAATTAAAAGGAATAATTACCAATGCATTCTAGAATATTTTAAAATTGATGGGATAGGCAGATGCATTTGAAATATTTTTGTCTTAGATGATTTACAGTGTGGAGGATTTTTCCTGTTGTCACAGAGTTTGAGCTTCATTAAATTTTTTTTATGTGACTAATGTGGGGAGAAATTTTAAGATTATCGAGATTTTTTTTATTTTTTGGTTGTTGCTGTTGTCATTTCCTATTTAATTCTGTTGACATAATAGTTACCAACCAGACAGATATTAGCCAGTGAAAAATGATTGTTTTGGTCTGTACTCTAATATTATGAAATCAGGACTGGAATTCAGTTAGGCATTACAAATGAAGAGATTGGAGAGGAAAACTTGTCATAATTGTCATAATATGCTAAATGAAGGGAAAGGAAGATATGCAGAAAAATCCAAGGGAGTTTTTATTTAGCTGTGAAAGATCACCTAATAACTAGCTTTAGGCTTTTTAACACCCTTTGAGTGTCATTTGTTGGTGCTAAAAGCTTTCTTGGGGGGGTGCACATTTGGTGTGGGAGTTCAGTCAGTCCTTGGGATGTCTGTGTCCTGTGTTGCAGTGCTCAGACTTGAATTCTGGATCCATTTTCAATTCCAGCTTTCCTGGTAATGTGTGTCCTGGGAGACATCAGGTGATGGCAAAAGTATCTGGGTACTTGTCACCTACATGAGAGACTGAGTTCCTGGCTCCCAGCTTCATCCTGACCAAGTCCTAGCTGTTTGCAGGCATTTGAGGTGTGAGGGAGTAGTTAGGAGAGCTCTCTTTGCCTTTCAAATCAATAAAGTTAACATTTTTTCAAAAATGTGTGATTTTTATCCTGAAAATTTATTTCAGAGGCAGGTACTGATACATGCATGTACATACACATATGCACACACAATGCAAGAAAAAGATACAAAGAGGACTCCCATCTGCTGGTTCACTTCCTAGTTCCTGCAACTTACTGGGCCTGAGACTGGCTGAGTTGAGAAGTTGGGAACTCATTTCATGTTTCCCACACGGGTGATGCATGCCCAAATACTTGAGCCATAACCATTTCCCTCCAGGTCCACAATACAGGAAGCTAGATTCAGAAGCCAGAAATAGGTACCCAATTTCTTGAGCCATCACAACTGCCTTATGGGTCTACATTAATAGGAGGCTAGAGTCAGGAGTTGAAAGTGGATACTGAACCCAAATACTTGCGGTGTGCAATGAAGTGACTTTTTTAATTGGCATGTTAACCTATGTTTCAGAGTTTTCTCTTGTGACATCATATGTAGTTTTCCTTATGTACCATACTGTTTCTAGTTAATATGTTTCTGTAACTGTTATTTACTTAATATACCTCATTTTCTTAGTTATACTGAGTCTTTACATTTCTTTTTGCAAATAGGTGAGCAGTGATATAGGGAACAAATTAATGTGCATCATTTTTCTTTGTATTTTCTTTTGATTGTAATTAGTATTTCACAGACTCAGTGTGCTTTGTAGTCACAGTTGTAAGAACTTAATGATAGTCCCTTCCTCCCTCCACCTTTCTCCCTTCCACCATGTTTCCTTCTCCATATTCTTTGTCTTTGGTTTAGTTTTTGAGAGCACCAATTTTCAAATAACATTACAGTAAATACGTTACCAAATAAGTTTAACAAGTAAAAAGCAAAATGATGTCAGTTTAGTGAGAATATTGACAATGATTGTAAACAATAATTGAATAGGAAAATGATCATTTCACCCTTATGCAGTAAATTTTAAAGTAATTACAGATCATTAAACTATGGTACCATGAGATTGTTAACTATTGGTTTCACAAAGTTATAAAACAAAGTTTTACAAACTGTATTTGCAGTAATAACTGATGCACAAACATTTCTTCTTTTCTTTCCCTATATTCAAATAAGGGGTAGGCCAGTGTCACAGCTCATTTGGCTAATTCTCTGCCTGAGGCATTGGCACCCCGGATTCTAGTCCCGGTTGGGGTACCGGACTCTGTCCCGGTTGCTGCTCTTCCAGTCCAGCTCTCTGTTGTGGCCCAAGAAGGCAGTGGAGGATGGCCCAAGTGCTTGAGCCCTGCACCCACATGGGAGACCAGGAGGAAGCACCTGGCTCCTGGCTTTGGATTGGCGCAACATGCCAGCCGTGGTGGCCATTTGGGGAGTGAACCAACGGAAGGAAGACCTTTTTCTCTGTCTCTCTATTTCTAACTGTCTAACTCTGCCTGTCAAAAAAAAATTCAAATAAGGGGGAATATATGGTATTTGTCTTTCTGGGTCCAGCATATTTCACTCAACATGATGTGTTTAGTGTCCATTTTGCTGCAAATAGTAGAAATATGTTATACCTGCAATATTACAGAAAAGTGGCTTTTAGTAACTTGGTTTTATCTTCTTGTGCTATGGTTTCATTCTTTGCAGTGTTCTCAAAAACCATACATCACAAATCTGTAACAAACAACAAACTTTAGGTTAGAGGTGAATGTATCAGAACACTCTTAATTACCAAATTAAAAACTGGACCCCACCCCATCACAGAAAGAACACATGCATGTATATGTGTTGTTTATACACATAACAAATCATTGACCAAAATCATATAATAAATGCAGATAATTCAGGCATTATATTATGAGTAATATTTGGGGATTTCATCATAACCAAAACAAGTTTTTTATAGATTTACCAATACAACTCATCACAACGTACATATTAAGCATAGTGGCTGATTATAAGATTAACTTTTCAAAAAAATTTTAAAGAAATGGAGTATTCTAAGACAGCTTCACAATATACAGCACTATTACAATGACTGCATGATTATGTCAAAATAAAAATACTTTCTGTTGAAACTGGCAAATCATTTTAATTTTGAATTACAGAAAGTCTGTGTATTCACATACTATTCAAATGAACAATGTCCCAAACAGAATTACTTTTTAGTCTCCTGTAACTAATAAATGATAAAATTCTTGAGGGTAAAAGGTATTCCAGGTTTCCAAATTACAGAAAAAAATTATGGTTTTAACCATACTATCTTTTTCACAAGTCACCCTCAAGATAAAAAATAACAGAAACTAGAGAACAGGAAAGTGGAAATCAGGAGAAAGGCGAATGGCAGAGCTAGGGGGAGACAAAGGCAGACCTCTGTATACAGGACAGGGGGCCAGTTCTGATGAGGATTCAAAGACAAAACACAAGGAAAGTCTAAGGATGACAGCTGTGCAGATGTTAAGTTTCCAGAGAGGTATCTATGGAAACACCATACAGTACTGAGAAGCACTTCACAGAGCTACTGGAGAGTGTGGGTGGCTACAACAGATTTTTTTTTTAACTCAAAAATGAAGCAAATATCAAATGAGGCCATTAAATATTCCAAGAATAACACAAAGCTGCATGATATGGGAAATCTAATAAGTGCTTTACCAGGGTCAGAAAACCACAGACAATATTCTTATTGTTATTACTGTGGAACAAATTTATGTTGGGATGGTAAAGGAAGAGAAGGAGTGTTAGTTACCTCAAATTATCACCTACTCTAACAGGCAATCAATAAATGCCTAAAGCTGATTAACAGGGAAACAGCAAATGTGCATACTGCTTAGAAACAGAGAAAAAAATAACAGAAGAAACTACTGCTATTCAAAAGTAGCTGATCTAGGAAAGAAGACAAAGAGGACAAGGGATGTACCTAATGTTTTCATCACAAATCTTTTAAAACTATCTGGCTTTTTTTGTGTGTATCATTTGTGTGAAATACTTTGATAAATATAAAACTCAACAATTCTTATGGAACCACATTACCTCACTGCTTGGTGCAGCAACAGAAACATCCAAGGAATCTTCCAGATCTTCTGCTAATATGGACACATTTTCTCTTGATGTAATAGACACCAGACCACTGTTCTAGAAAAAATGACAGGAACACCATCAGGAACCAGCACCTAAAATACTATCTCATAAGAGACAAAAATATATACAAATACATGAAACCATGACAAATGCTCTCTGAAATCCACCACCTTAAGCAAAAAATCATCTTGATGATATATTAAGACCATATTTTTCCTTTATAATATTATTCCTACTTTTTTTAAAAAAATTTATTTATTTTATTTGAAAGTCAGAGTTAGAGGCTGAGGCGGAGATAGAAGAGAGAGAGGTCTTCCATCTGCTGGTTTATTCCCCAGATGGCAGCGACAGCAAGAACTGTGCTGATCTGAAGCCAGAAGCCAGGAACTTCTTCCAGGTCTCCACATGGCTGCAGGGGCCCAAGAGCTTGGGCCATCTTCCCCTGCTTTACCAAGCCATAACAGAGAGCTGGATCTGAAGTGGAGCCATTAGGCTTGAACCGTCACCCATATGGGATGCTGGCACTGCAGGCGGCGGCTTTACCAGCTATGCCACAGCACCAGCCCCTATTCCTACTTTAAATTCAGCTTATTATTCCCAGTATCACATGTCAAGAACCTGTTGCTACTTGAAGCAGGCTGTGTGTCCTTCTGCTTAAAGAGCAATAAAAACTAGCTTTTGCAAGACAACAGTAAATACAGAAAGAAAATTCTGCATATGCATAGCGTTTTTAATCGGTCAGAGCCTTCTTGCCCAATTCTGTCTTTATATATTAGGTCAGCCAGTGGATGGGGGAGACTCAGTGCCTTAATAACAACCTATTACCAATGTCAAGGCTCTCATAGGAGGATTAGAAGGTCCACACTATGGCTTCATCTGCATTCTGTTATCTTTCATCTGCCCAACTTTTTTAGATTAGAAAATCTAGCTTTTTTCCACTCCTGGCCAGCTGTACCCACCCCGCACCTCCTCCTATAATAACCTGCTACCTGAATCTAGCATCTGGGATTCTTCTTACTCAGGGATCCAGACATACCAACTTAAAGAGTAGCAACTCAGAATTAGTCACTCTTACTAAGAATAAGCAAGTAAATCTCTTGCCTTCTGTTCTTTTCCTCTTGATCTCTATCACTGAGGTAAAAAATGTTAACTTTCTTTAGTAGGGCTCTGACTTCGGCTGCCAGAGATGTGGTGGTAGATGTCTCGGTAACACTTGGAAGTTTCAGGTCTGAAGCAACACTTATGGAAAGATAGCAAGAACTATGAAGAATGACTAACAAGCTCACAAATCATGCCGCTACTGTACCTTGTGTAAAAGCAGTTTTCTCCCAAGGAAGAGAAAATTTCCCAGTTCCTGTGCAGCACACATAGACAGCACTTCCAGTCCAGATATCAATCTGATTTGAAGTTTGGGATGAACAACTGCCACATAATCATGTCTTTAGATTGAAAGTTAAATTTAAGATTACACTTAATGAAAATGGAAACAAAAATACTTGTATCATTTTACATTTTATATGACATTATCTCATAAAAATAATAAAATGCTATGTCATTGGCTCGCCTAACCCTTAACACTATCCATAAGATGACTTACAAAATAGGACAGAATAAGTCTACAAACACTGGTGTGGCTTGAATGTCCCTCCAAAATTAAACACTGGTGTGGCTTGAATGTCCCTCCAAAATTCACATACTGAAACCAGTCCCACACTGATGGTATTAAGAAGCAGGGACCCCAGGAGATCCTGAGGGCTCTATCCTTGTGAATGGGATTAGTGTTCCTTATAAAAGAGGTTTGCTGGAACCTGTGTGTCCCTTCTGCCACGTGCAGATGCAACAAAGAGGGCCCTTCTGTGGAACAGGACCTACCTGACATCACAGCTGGAACTTTTTTTTTTTTAAGATCTATTTATTTGAAAGGCAGAGATAAAGAGATGAGAGACGGAGACACACACACACACACAGAATGAGAGAGAGATGTTCTGTCTGTTGGTTCACTTACCAAATGGCTACAACAGCCTGGGCAGGGACCTTCATCTGGGTCTCCCATGTAGGTGTGGGGCCCCAAGCACTTGGACCATCTTGGGCTGCTTTTTCAGGTGCATTAAGAGGGAGCTGGATTGGAAGTGCAGCAGCCGGGACTCAAGCCAGCATCCATATGGGATACCGGCACTACAGGTGGAGGCTTAGCATTCTACACCATAGCACTGGATTCTGTTGGAACCGTGAACAAGACTTTCAAGCCTCCAGAACTGTGAAAAAGAATTTTTTCTTGCTTATACTTTACCCCATTTAAGGTACTTTGCATTAGCAGCCCAAACAGACTAAGACAAACACCAATTAATCATTTGAGTTAGAAAAAATTAGCAAATATTTAAAATATTTCCATGGGGCCAGTGCTGTGGTGCAGCGGGTTAACACCCTGGCCTGAAGTGCCAGCATCCTATATGGGTGCTGATTCGAGAACCAGCTGCTCCACTTCCTATTCAGCTCTCTGCTATGGCCTAGGAAAGTAGTAGAAGATGACCCAAGTCCTTGGGCCCCTGCACCCACTTGGGAGACCCAGAAGAATCTCCTGGCTCCTGGCTTTGGATCAGCACAGCTCCGGCCATTGCGGCCAATTGGAGAGTGAACCATCGGATGGAAGACCCCTCTCCCTCTCTCCCTCTCCCTCTCCCTCTCCCTCTCCCTCTCCCTCTCCCTCTCCCTCTCCCTCTCCCTCTCCCTCTCCCTCTCCCTCTCCCTCTCCCTCTCCCTCTCCCTCTCCCTCTCCCTCTCCCTCTCCCTCTCCCTCTCCCTCTCCCTCTCCCTCTCCCTCTCCCTCTCCCTCTCCCTCTCCCTCTCCCTCTCCCTCTCCCTCTCCCTCTCCCTCTCCCTCTCCCTCTCCCTCTCCCTCTCCCTCCCCCTCCCCCTCCCCCTCTCCCTCTCCCCTCTCTGTGTAACTCTTTCAAATAAATGAATAAATATTTTAAAATAAAATAAAAATATTTTCATGGTTTTTGGAACATAGGTAGGGGCCAGCACTGTGGTTTAGCAGGTGACGCTGCTTCTTGCAGTGCTGGCAGCCATGTGGGCATTGGTTTAAGTCCCGGCTATTCCACTTGCGATTCTGCTCTCTGCTGTGACCTGGGAAAGCAGTGAAAGATGGCCCAAGTCCTTGGACCCCTGCTCCCACTTGAGAGACTCGGAGAAAGATCCTACCTTTAGATCTGTGCAGCTCTAGCCGTTGTGGCCATCTGGGGAGTGAACCGGCAGTCAACTCCATGTAGAGCATCGTAACTCAAAGACTAAACAGAGACTCTGAGAAACACAGGAGACATCAGGTAACATAAAGAAAATGTGGTGTTCTGTTCTGAAAATAGGTGGACTGGATGAAAATCCATGTCAGATGAGTTAGATGTTAGTCCTCTACCCTATCACATGTAATCAAGAAACCAACCCCATTCACCATATACAAGATACAAGAGATTTATCCCCTTATAAATTGAAATCAAGCAACTTTGAATCTAAGGGCAGGTTCAGTACAAAATAGAGAATGATAGACTCAAAAACAGAAGAATTAAGTGAGATTTTTGCAAAATATGCTACTTGTAGCTCATTTTTCCTGCATTGCTCCTAGAAAGGGAGCAGTTGGTTAAATAATACTTGCTTCTAGCCCAAGAAAGAGATTGAGGGAAATCTTCTTTAAAGAAATGGAATAGCCACTGAGAAAATGTCTATATGAAGTATTCCTGCCAAATTTGACTAAATATCAGGCTGGACATGATACAGTAAGTCAACCAAAAACAAATTAACAAAGCTCTACTAACATATGCAGTGCTTGCAATTACAGTACAACAGAGATATTTTGGTTCTTCCTTTGCAAATTTTAATGACAAGACACCAGATATTTGAGGAAAGTCTCCAATAACAGAGAAACGGAAGCATATATCCAGAGAAAAGAAAACACACAGAAAATGCAGGCAATAGTAAAGAACTTCAAATACATAAGTAATCAGTAACCCTCAGAGTCAAAAGAGAAGGTGTTTCATACTTCAAACCAGAAAAGGAGATCACAAAGGGAGAGCAATGAGCAAGAATAAAGAGATTGAGGAACCTCAGGTATGTAAAATGGGTAGAAAATCAACACAAATGTAGAAAATGTCTCAGAGTACAGAACATAATGAGGAAGACTTAGAAAGGGGAAGGAAGACGTAAGAAAATTATCTAATAAGCCAAGTCTCAGGTTGTTATGAGTGGCAAAATAAGTGAAAAGAGAAAGCAACATAAGTAGAAACTGGAAATAAAATAACACAAATTTCATGGCAAAGGGGTAAAGATTGATGGCACCTAACAAGTGCTCTGCAAAATTGGTAAAATGGGCCCCAGCGTTATAGCACTGCAGATAGAGCTGCTGCCTGCAACACCAGCATCCCATATCAGAACACTGGGTTGAGTCCCAGCTGCTCTGCTTCCCATCCAGCTCCCTACTAATGTGCCTAGAAAGGCAGCAGAAGATAGCCCAAGTGCCTAGGCCCCTGCCACTCATGTGGGAGACCAGGATGGATCTCAAGGCTCCTTGTTTGTGCTTAACCCAGGTCCTACCGTTGTGGCCACTTTGGGAGTGAACCCAGCAGATGGAAGATCGGTCTCTCCACCCTGTCACTCTGCCTTCCAAATAAATAAATCAATAAATCTCTTTCTAAAATGAGCATAAATTTCCAAACCAAAGCACTGAAGTGTAAACACTGAGATTTCACTCCTCTGAGGGTGAGAAGATCCTAAAAGCTTCAGGAAAGAAAAAAACAAAACAGATTACATACAAATGACAAAGAATTCAAATAACATCAGCTGTCTTTGTGGGGAGCAAACCGGACTAGACTGAGTTACTGGAATTAAGACTTATTCTGTGCATCTGCTCTCCCACAATATGGCGATGGGAGAGAAGTAAACAGCTTCCGCACAGCTGCCTCCAGTTCAACTAATAAACTGTAGGACTTGCTCCTGATTGGAGGAGAGCAGCGTACTCGGCGTGTGGGCAGCCGAGTTAGGATTGGCGGAGGAGGACTATAAAGGAGGAGAGAGACGGCATGCACGGGGAACATCTAAGGGGAACATCTAGCTGAAGGAACACCTGTGCAGCCCCCGAGAAGAGCCGGCCGGCGGTGTGCCACTCCCCTGCGGAAGTGGGGAATGTGGCCAGGGGGAACTGCCCTTCCACGGAGGTGGAAGGGATAGTAGCCAACCCGGGAAGAACCAGCAGCAAACCCGGGGAGGGCCGAGCAGACGAAAGAACAGCGCAGGGTCCTGTGTTGCTCCTCCACGAAGAGGGGGAGCGACATAATGGTGCCGTGACTCGGATATGAAGCCTAGGCAGGGTCCTGTGTCGTTCCTCCACGAAGAGGGGGAGCGACATAATGGTGCCGTGACTCGGATATGAAGCCTAGGCAGGGTTTAGTGTCGTTCCCCCATGAAGATGGGGAGCGACAGTCTTAGAGTACAATTGGTTCATAATAGTCACTGCAGGAAAGCTTTTAAAACTATCAAGGAAAATAGTTCTCAACTATACTTCTTTTTTTTTTTTTTTTGACAGGCAGAGTGGACAGTGAGAGAGAGAGACAGAGAGAAAGGTCTTCCTTTGCTGTTGGTTCACCCTCCAATGGCCGCCGCGGCCGGCGCACTGCGGCCGGCGCACCGCGCAGATCCGATGGCAGGAGCCAGGAGCCAGGTGCTTTTCCTGGTCTCCCATGGGGTGCAGGGCCCAAGCACCTGGGCCATCCTCCACTGCACTCCCTGGCCACAGCAGAGGGCTGGCCTGGAAGAGGGACAACCGGGACAGAATCCGGCGCCCCGACCGAGACTAGAACCCGGTGTGCCGGCGCCGCAAGGCGGAGGATTAGCCTAGTGAGCCGCGGCGCCAGCCTCAACTATACTTCTATATCCAGCCAAACTCGCGGTATAACTACCATTCTGCCTTTGCCCATTACCTGGTACCTGGGCCTCTCAGTGACTGCAGGGTGCAGGGCTCACCTCTCCTTAGTCTATGGATGCTCACATCACTGCTATGCTGGAGTTGGTGGCCATTCCTATCTGCACTTCTGCTTTCAAAAGTCATTTTTAATCTCCCATCCACTGTTGTCTTTGCTCTTTATGTCATTTTTAAATATAATTTTTGAATTACTTTCCAGGTTTATTTTATTTCTGCTAGAAGGGTACTTTCCCCCTAAAAAGGGGTGTTTCTGGGGGCAGAGAGTGGGCAGGGGGAAGAGATCACTCTCTAGTGGATTTGTCACATTATACAATCAAGAGTGAGGGTAAGGGGCCGGCGCTGTGGCATAGCAGATGAAGCTGCCACCTGCAGTGCCAGCATCCCATATGAGTGCCAGTTCGAGACCCGGCTGCTCCACTTCCCATCTAGCTCTCTGCTGTGGCCTGGGAAGGCCGTAGAAGATGACCCAAGCCCTTGGGCCCCTGCACCTGCGTGGGAGACCTGGAAGATGCACCTGGTTCCTGGCTTTGGATCAGCGCAGCCGATCCAAATTATGGCCAATTGGGGAGTGAACCAGCGGATGGAAGATCTCTCTCTCTCTCTCTCTCTCTCTCTCTCTCTCTCCTTCTCTCTATGTGTAACTCTGACTTCCAAATAAATAAATAAATCTTTTTAAAAAAAGAGTGAAGGTAAAATAAATAGATTTACTGTCATGGAAAGATTTTGAAGGATTATCTCTGTTTTAAAGGACTTGTTTCATCAAAAGGAAGATGCAAAGGATGTCCAAAGAGGCGAGTGATGAAGAAAAGCTCCAGGCAAAATCTTCTGCTGCAGCTGTAGGTAGCAAACTCTGCAGGTGCCAGCAGGAGAATGGAGGGGTGAAAGAGAGTTATGGAGCAGGAGAGAGAAAAGGAACAAAAGTACAGTGAGACCCAGTGAGAGAAAAAAAGAGAGAAATTAAAATAGTTTATTCAACGTCAGACAAATTTTGAAACAAATTTAAAATTTTGATAATTGATCAAACATTTTAATTAAGGTTAAATATGTGATCAGTTTTTTTGAGCATTTTATGCTATTTTGGGGGGAAACAGCCATCAGGATGAATAAACCTAAGCAAATAAAACAAGACATAATTATAAACTTGAGGGAAAATCCAACAAGTTGTTTGAATTATTTGGCTAAACTACAAATGAATTTTCATAGTAAGAATAATTCAAACATTGACTGTAGATCTTGAAAATTTTCTGGGGCTGGCATTGTGGCACAGTGAGTTAAGCTGACACCTGGAATGCCAGCATCCTATATGGACACTGGTTCAATTCCCAGTAGCTCCACTTCAAATTCAGCTAGGAAAGCAGTGGAAAATGGTCCAAATCCTTGGGTGCCTACACGTACCTGGGAGACCTAGATGGAGTTCCAGGCTCCTCTTTGGCCTGGCCCAGCCTCGATCATTGTAGCTATTTGGGAAGTGAATCAGTATGAAGATTGATATCTCTCTCTCTCTCTTCTCTCTCTCTCCCTCTCTCTGTAACACTGCCTTTCATGTAAATAAATAAATATTTTTTTAAAAAAAGTTTCCATATGACTTCATTGAGAGAACAAGAGAAGAGAAAGTGACAGGGAGGGTGTGATGACACAGAAGTGTGAAATTACCAACCAGCAAGAGAAAAGCAACAAATGCTGTCAAATATCAGTAAATTAAGAAGGAGTGATAGTAGAATTTATTGAGTGTCCCATCAGATGCCCACCCAATGAAGTTGATAAAATTATTATTCTCTCTTGACAGGCAAGGAAACTCAAGCCCTGCCAGAGGGAAGTAACAGCCTACAGCTAGTAAGTGGCAGACTCAGGGTGTAACCAGACAGCCTTTTCCTGCTATGCTCTTTAAAAATATGATATTCTTTGCTGGAAAAACCTAGCAAGAGTTTTAAGTGGTTGCCTCTGAAAAAGTGCAGGAGTTAGGGAAGATTGAGGCAGGAAATTTCTGTCTTGAAAACTTTTATATTTTTTTAGCACAATGACACTTTTTAAAAATTTGTGTTTATTTATTTGAAAGGTGGAGAATCAGATGGAGGCTGGGGCAGGGAAAGATGGAGAGAGACAGATCCTCCAAACGCTGATTTCTTTTAAATCCCCACAACAGCTGGCACATGACCAGGTCAAAGCTGTAGTCAGAAACTCTGTCCAGGTCTCCCCCATGGGTGGCAGGAGCCCAACCACTTGGACCACCTTCTGCTCCCTCCAGGGCACATCTGCAGGAAGCAGGGTAGAAAACAGAGGTGGAACTCCTCCCAGATACTCCATTATGGGATTTGGGCCTCCCAGGCAGCAGCCTAACCTGCTGAGCCACAATGACTTTGCCCATGTTTGTGCCAGTTGTCAATTTATTGTCACTCAACTCCAAAGTCACTCTTCTGTGCCCAGCTGTGTGATTGCGAATCAGGGGGAGATAACTATTCTGCCTTTAAACACCAGTGCAAATTGCTGACTTTGCACATAGATGGCGCTAGAGAGACATTAAAAGGAAGAGCTATTCTTCCTGGTTCTGGAGGACTTTTCTCTTCCTACAGCAACCAGTGGGAAAATCTCTGGTTTTCACCCTACACAGAGTATCTCCTGCACCTTACTGAACCAAGAGATGGCCTTTGGATTTTCACGGACTTGCCTGTGCTTCAGGAAATATATGCATCAAGTGGGCCACTTCCCACCCACCAAAGTTTTGTTTGTTTAACAGAGAAAGATGAGGAGAGACAGAGATTTTCCACCCACTGATTCACTCCCCCAAATGGCCACAATCCCCAGGGCTGGACCAGGCCAAAGCCAGGAACCAGGAGCTTCTTCCAGGTCTCTCATATGGGAACCAAACACTTGAGCCATCCACCATGTTTTCCAGGCTCATTAGCAGGGACGAGATCAGAAGTGGAGCAGCCAGGACTCGAACCAGCACTGTTCTTGGATGCAGGTACTACAGGCAGCAGCTTTACCCACTATGCCACAATGCCAGCCTCATAAGTTTCTTGTCCATCAGGAAGCTGCATGCACCTGTCAGGCCCATTACCCTCTCCTGCTAGCTCTGGTCATTCTCTTGGGAGGCTGTTTGCCAAGCTCTTAGTTCCTTCCTTGTTTCATCTCTCTCTGCAGTGGAGGGAGCAGCTGCTCCTTGACTTTGTGTTTATAAACTCCTCAGCACCCTGTCTTACCTCTTTAATTAGGCAACATCCTTTCACTGCTTGATGATGCTTCCATTAAATTTTTTCCTATTCAAGAATAGAAAGGGGCCAGCGCCATGGCTTACTTGGTTAATCCTCCGCCTGTGGTGCCGGCATCCCATATGGGCGCCAGGTTCTAGTCCTAGTTGCTCCTCTTCTAGTCCAGCTCTCTGCTGTGGCCGGGGAAGGCTGCAGAGAATGGCCCAAGTGCTTGGGCGCCTTCACCTGCGTGGGAGACCAGGAAGAAGCACCTGGCTTGTAGCTTTGGATCGGCATAGCTCCAGCCGTGGTGGCCACTTTGGGGGTGAACCAAAGGAAGGAAGACCTTTCTCCCTGTCTCTCTCCCTCACTAACTCTGTCAAATAAATAAAAAAATAATAATAGAAAAAAGTCAGTATCACAAAGATGGTAAATCTCCACCAATTCATCAATAGATTAAGTGTAATTTCTTTTGAACTCGCAGTGGTATTCGTATGTGTGTTAGAGGTGAGGAGCATTTTTGTTTGGGGGACTGGAAATATTGCTCTTAAAATTCATATGGAATTTTAGGCGCTGCAGTGTATCTGGTAAAGCCACCGCCTGCAGTGCTGGCATCCCATACAGGCACTGGTTTGAGTCCCGGCTGCTCCACTTCTTTTTTTTTTTTTTAAAGAAAACTTTTATTTAATAAATATAAATTTCAAAAGTACAACTTTTGGATTATAGTGGTTCTTCCCCCGATAACCACCCTCCCACCCACAAACCATCCCATATCCTACGCCCTCTCCCATCCCATTCTTCATTAAGATTCATTTTTAATTATCTTTATATACAGAAGATCAACTTAGTATATACTAAGTAAAGATTTCCACAGTTTGCACCCACACAGACACACAAAGTATAAAGTACTGTTTGAAGACTGAGTTTACCGTTAATTCTCATAGTACAACACATTAAGGACAGAGATCCTTCGTGGGGAGTAAGTGCACAGTGACTCCTGTTGTTAATTTAACAATTGACACTCTTATTTATGACATCAGTAATTACTGAGGCTCTTGTCATGAACTGCCAAGGCTATGAAAGCCTCTTGAGTTCGCAAACTCCAGCCTTATTTAGACAAAGCCATAATCAAAGTGGAAGTTCTCTGTTCCCTTCAGAGAAAGGTACCTCCTTCTTTGATGGCCCATTCTTTCCTCTGGAATCTCACAGAGATCTTTCATTTAAGTCATTTTTTGCCACAGTGTCTTGGCTTTCCATGCTTGAGATACTCTAGTAGGCTTTTTAGCCAGATCTGAATGCCTTAAGGTCTGATTCTGAGGCCAGAGTGCTGTTTAGGGTATTTGTCATTCTATGAGTCTGCTGTGTATCCCGCTTCCCATGTTGGATCATTCATATAGAAGGCTGGGGGGCCTTGGTGTTGTAGTGCAGCAGGTTAAGCTGCTGCCTGAGGTGCTGGCATCCTGTATGGGTGCTGGTTTGAGTTCCGGCTGCTCCACTTCCATTGTAGCTCCTGCTAATGCTCTTGGGAAAATCAGCAGAAGATGGCACAAGTGTTTGGGCCCCTGATGCCCATATGGCAGACCTGGAAGAAGCTCCTGGCTTCGGACTGGCCCAGCTCCAGCCATTGCAGCCATCTGGAGAGTGAACCAGTGGATGGAAGACCTCTCTCTCTCTCCCTCTCTCTTTCTTCCTCTCTGTAACTCTCTCAAATAAATAAATAAATCTTGAAAAAAAAAAAAAAGTGGTCAAGTGGCAGATGTTGCAACTTGGGATACCCACATCCCATATCAGAATGCCTGGGTTCGAATTACACCTCCTCTTCCAATCCAGCTTCAAGCAAATTCACCTGGAAAGTAGCAGATAATGATCCAGTTCTTGGATCCCTGACACGAGGGAGCTTCTGGCTTTGGCCTGGCCTAGTTCTGGTTGTTGCCAGCGCATGAGCAACCAACTGATGGAAGATCTCTCTCTCCCTAGTTTTCTCCTCTCTCTGTCTCTCTCTCTCTCTCTGTGTGTGTGTGTGTGTGTGTGTGTGTGTTGCTCTGCTTTTCAAATAAATTTTTTTAAGTGATCCATTTCCTTAAGAAAAGACTCACATGCCATGCACGTCTTCACCTTATGCAAGAAAGATTTGAAACAGAAAAAGTAGTTACTATCACTCTTCTTGGAAATTTTAAATCTTCTTTGCTGCTTTGTATACAAAGAGGGGTCACCAGAACAGCTCAAATGTAAAATTCAGGTTTTTATCTTTGTGTTCTTGGTATTTCACGCAGTATTTCATATACTAGGGATAAATAAAGGAAGGAAGGATGGGGTAGATGCAACTCAGCTTTTTTATAGCTTCTGTGTTCCTGCAATAATTCCCAACTGTGATATACATAAAGGATTTTCAAAAAGTTCTTAGAAATGCATGTGATGTAAAAACTATGCATAATTTTGAATTTTTTCACCAATGTGAACTTAGTTTTTTATTCCATTTTCCCATGAACTTTCCAAAGTCTTCTCATACAATTTGCATGTACAAAAATAGTAATTTTGGACCTGGATCGCTAGAGGGAGGCAAAGGAACATGAGAAAATCTCCTGCAGCAGCCACTAGCCTGGATTTGGAGTGGATGTATGTAGTACTTCAGCAACCAGGCGAAGTCAAAAGACAGATTCTTCAGCCTTCCCCTGAACTCAAAATATGTATCCTGCCTTTAATCAGAGTGTATTCTATATTACACTCTGATGTAATATGTGGGAAATGATAGGGGAAACACTACTCATGGCAGAGCAATGCAGAATAATTGGGTCAAAATCTGAAAAGAGGTTTCTCAGGTCACCTGCTCAACAGCTAGCAGCCAACAGTGTGACTCGGCAGAGAAATGTGCAAGAATCAGAGCCCTGGGACCAGGCCTCTCTGCCTATGCAACCATCACCAAGCCATTTGTCCTCTAACAGACCTATTTCTTCATCATTAATCACTTCTATTTCACTGGGTTACTGTGTGCAGCATATAAAGTCATCAATGAGAATCGAACGGCAAAGAACCAGATGGATGTCAAGTCCAGGTTATTATTAGCCATGCATTCAGGTCATGAGGTTGTCTATTTCATTCTGTCTTTGCAGGCAATAAGCTCTGGAAAGGGAAGAATAATGGCGTTGCTCTTAGTATTGAACATTGTATTTGGTAAATAGGAGCTAATTTTATTTCTCACATTGAATGAATGAGAACACATGTAGAAAAACCATATAATTTACCAACTAAAATAAGATTCCTTTTTTTCTAACTGACAGAAAACATTTTTATAATTACTCCAGGAAACAGGTTAAAAACAGGATTGTCCTGGACCAGTTGAGACATGGGATACACGGCAACTCTGCACTCATCATGCTGTAAGGGTAGGCACTGCCCAGCACATACTACAGTATGAGTTGATTTCATCTTCATGTTGGTGTATATTAACTATATTCAATAAATGTTTATTGACCACGTGCTTTGGGTCCCAAGTCTCCTAGAATCTTGGACTCCATCGAAAAACAGCAACCAGAACAAGAAAGATTTCTGTTCTTCGAGAACATGGAATGAGGAAGAAAGTAGCTAATAAACATAATAAATAAGTAAATGACACAGCACAAAGGGCCAAACACAGGGGATTCAAAGTGTTGAACTAGGAAACTTAGGTAGAAGAATATCATGTAAGCTGCCTGCCTCTCCAGCTGCTTAGAGAGAGCCTCAATGCTCTCTCAGGGCACCTGGCTCCAGCTCCTGCTTTTCACATGAATGTTGCTTTCTTTTTCGATTCTGCTGTGCACCTTGCTACATATTCAAATTCATTTCCTCCCTAAGTGGCAGAGAAGAGGGCACACAGAACCCACAACACTTCCTGAACTTAGCTCAGAAACCCCCATCTCTACCAGACATTTGCCACCACTGAGGATTTGGGCTACAGCTGAGTTCACACTGGGCCCTAGGGAATTGCTTGCCTACCCAGATGGAATAAGGACCACATCTCTGTTCTATCTAAGGAACTTTGTATTCATGAGTTTGGGGAAATGACCAGACAAGCCCACCAGACAGAACTAAACAAATGATGCTAAAGGGGAGGGCCAAACTTCCCGAAAGTCTAAATCGCTTGAATTAATGCTGGCATTTAAGTGTGTTTGAGCCATTCAAACCACATGATGTCAAACTTCCTCTGCCCTCCCACTCCTCTGCCTCCTCTCAGTTCAGTTCTTTCTCCTACTTCTTGCCCATCCTCATCTTGTGGCTCTGGCGAAACGCCAGGGTGGTTATTCAACCTGTTTCAAGATACCCTGTGCCAAAAGAAAGAAAGAGAGAGGGAGGGAGGGAGGGAGGGAGGGTGGGTGAGTGAGTGCAGGCTCTAGGAGAAGAGCTGCTGGGCTTAGCCAGTTTGGTAAGGCTGACACTGCCAAGGCCCTTAGTGACCCAAAGCTAGGCAGGGAATGCAAAGGAATCTTTAATTTGAAATACAGTCTGCAGAAAGAAATCGAGCACTTTCTCAACATGCTAAGTCTATGCATCTAAGGTGCAGTGTCCCAGCCTTTAGCCTTTGCACCATCCAGTAAACAAATCATGGCAAATATTTGTTTTTTTTTTAACTTTTATTTAATGAGTATAAATTTCCAAAGTACGGCTTATGGATTACAATGGCTTCCCCTTCATAACGTCCCTCCCACCCTCAACCCTCCCCTTTCCCACTTCCTCTCCCCTTCCATTCACATGAGGATTCATTTTCGATTCTCTTTATATACAGAAGATCAGTTTAGCATACATTAAGTAAAGATTTCAACAGTTTGCTCCCACACAGAAACATAAAGTGAAAAAAAAATAAAAGATGATTTTTTAAATGATGATGAAATCAGATCAGACCTATTGTCATGTTTAATCCCAATGAGAGTCAAGTTGGGAATTGATAATTTCTTCTTTTTTTTTTTTTTTACAGAAGATCAGTTTAGTATACATTAAGTAAAGATTTCAACAGTTTGCACCCCCATAGAAACACAAAGTGAAATATATTGTTTGAGTACTCGTTATACCATTAAGTCTCAATGTACAGCACATTGAGGACAGAGATCCTACATGAGGAGTAAGTGCACAGTGACTCCTGTTGTTGACTTTACAAATTGACACTCCTGTCTATGGCATCAGTAATCTCCCTATGCTCCAGTCATGAGTTTCCAAGGCTATGGAAGCCCCTTGAGTTCTCCGACTCTTATCTTGTTTAGACAAGGTCATAGTCAAAGTGGAGGTTCTCTCCTCCCTTCAGAGAAAGGTACCTCCTTCTTTGAAGACCTGTTCTTTCCACTGGGATCTCACTCACAGAGATCTTTCATTTAGGTGTTTTTTGTTTGTTTGTTTGTTTGTTTGTTTGTTTGTTTTTGCCAGAGTGTCTTGGCTTTCCATGCCTGAAATACTCTCATGGGCTTTTCAGCCAGATCGGAATGCCTTTAGGGCTGATTCTGAGGCCACAGTGCTGTTTAGGACATCCGCCATTCCTCATGGCAAATATTTGTTGAGGGCCTACTATGTGTGTACCACCATGCTCACAATTATTTATGTTCATGGACACTATAGCTTTGACCCAAATTTCTGTCTCTTGGCTTCTTTTCCAAGCAAAGGAGCTTGAGTTGGCAATCTCAAGAAATTCAGCTCGAAAATTCTGGCTGGTTCTGTGTTAGTCTGTGTTTCTTCATCTTGACAAAATACCTGAAGCAGGCTAAACTTGTAAAGCAAAGAAGTTTAATTTGGCTCATGGTTTTGTGTTCAAAGTCCAAGATTAAGCAGGCCTCACTGGATTGGCTATTAGTGTTCTTGCTGGCAGAATCCTAAGGTGTCAAAGGGCATCATATAGCAAGAGACAGGGAATGCACATCTGTCCATGTCTGTGGTCCCTTGTGAAGTCACTGGGACTTAATCAAGGGGGATCCACTCTAATGAACCAGTTCAATCACTCCCAAACACTGCGCCTCCAAAATCATGATTGAATAAATATTTCCTCCTCTTAATAAGAGCTATCATCTTTGGGGACCAAACACCTGAGTTCAAGAGGACAAATATTCAAACCAGAACAAGTTTCTACTATATGTGAGCACCCTAAAAGCAGACATTAGGTCTCACTTGTATTTCTCTGTCAATTAGCACAGGCCATGACATGGAGGAAAATGATGGATAAACTTCTGAAATAAGGCTCTGCATGGTTTCAACAACCACTCAAAGGGTGACTCATATGCCCATTCCTAATGCATGAGGAAACAAGTTATACAATTTTCCTATTATTGAATACCTTCACATGTAAAGCTTTTAATCTCCACAAAAGACTATTGACTCACTTCTTCAAATTTTAAAATCTAAATGTACTTCAAACACACAGTGCAATTATATAGCAATGCTTTATTTAAAAATAAGAATCATCCTTATTTGAGCAATACACATTGTATACAAGTATCAAGTGATTACACTGTATACTATAAATATGCAGGATTAAAAATGAAAATAAAAATAAGTAGAAAAAATAAACACCCATCTTTTTAAAAGAATTATCTATTAATTGACAGAGAGGAGAGGGAGAGAGATCTTCCATTCTCTGGTTCACTCCCTAAATGGCTACAAAGGCCAGAGCTAGACCAGGCAGAAGTCAGGAGCCTGGAACTCCAACCAGGTCTCCAACATAAAAAAAGGTTAGAGGGGTCCAAGTACTTTGGACCATCTTCCCCTGCTTTCCCAGGCACATTAGCAGGAAGCCAAATAAGAAACAGAGTAGCCAGGGCTTGAACCTGCATGATGATAAGGGATACCAGTGTTGCAAGCGGTGGCTTACCCAGCTGCATCATAACATCAGCCCAAACGCCATCTCTGAAGAACTAAGAGGACTTATGTTTATTAATTTCAAAACTTACTACAGGGTATGAGTGTTTATCATAGCAGTTAAGATACTTATATCTCATATTGGTGTGCCTAGGTTTGATCCCCGACTCTGGCTCCTGACTCCAGATTCCTGCCAGTGCAGACCCTTCGAGGCAGCAGTGATGGCACAAATGACTTGGTTTCTGCCACCTCCATGGGAGATCTGCATTGAGTTTCTGGCTCCCGGCTTCAGCCTTGGAACAGCCATGGCCACTACAGGCATTTGGGGAGTGAACCAGTAGATGGGGGTTTTCTTTCCTTCTTCATCTATCTATCCCTCTCTCTCTGTCTCTTGGCCTCTCAAATAAATAAATAAGACAAAGCTACAGCAACCAAGACAATGTGGTACTGACATAGGCTAAAGATATGAGGAGTCTTCAAAACATTCATGGATGATATGTATTATGAAAAAAATTATACACAGATTTCAAAAGTTTTGCTCCAAAATAATCATCTTTTAATTCCATTTTTAAAATAACTTTTTGAAGAACCCTCATATAGTTCAATGAATGCAAAAAGTTGAGAAATAAGGCCCTACATTTATGGCATTTGATTTTCAACAATGGCATCAGGAAATTCGATGGGGGAAAAAACAGTCTTTCCAACACATCATCTGGTGAACAACTGGATATTCACATTCAAAGCAATAAGTTCTGATTCCAGCTTCACAGCCTGTGTAGAAATTACTTCATAGGCATAAAGGTAAAATATAATACTTTAAAACTCTTAGAAAAAGAAAATATGGGAGAAGGCCGGCGCCGCAGCTCACTAGGCTAATCCTCCGCCTGCGGCACCGGTACACCAGGTTCTAGTCCCGATCAGGGCACCAGATTCTGTCCTAGTTGCCCCTCTCCCAGTCCAGCTCTCTGCTGTGGCCCGGGGAAGGCAGTGGAGGATGGTCCAAGTCCTTGGGTCCTGCCACCCGCATGGGAGACCAGGAGAAGCACCTGGCTCCTGGCTTTGGATCAGCGCGGTGTGCCAGCCGCAGTGGCCATTGGAGGGTGAACCAACGGTAAAGGAAGACCTTTCTCTCTGTCTCTCTCTTTCTCACTGTCCACTCTGCCTGTCCAAAAAAAAAAAAAAAAAAAAGGAAAATATGGGACAAAATCTTTATGACCTTGGGTTAAAAAAGGATTGCTGAGATTGGTATTGGGCCACTGCCTGTTATGCTAGCATCCATTATGGGCACCAGTTTGAGTCCTGGCTGCTCTACTTCTGATCCAGCTCCCTGCTAATGTGCCTGGGAAAGCAGCGGAAGATGGCGCAAGTGTTTGGACCTCTGGATGAAACTCCCATTTCCTGGCTTCATCCTGGCTCAGCCTTGTCCATTGCAGCCATTTGGAGAGTGAACCAATGGATTGAAGATCTCTTTGTCTCTCTCACTTTCTCTCTGTCTCTCTCTTTCTGTAACTCAGCTCTTCAAATAAATCTATTTTTAACAATTTAAAATGATTTCTTAAGCATGATATCAAAGGCAGAGATGATAAAAGAAAAATTAACACTTAAACTTCATGAAAATTAAAAATATTTATTCTTCAAACAATACCAGCAAGAAAGCCAATAGACTAGAGAAAATATGTGCAAATCATATATCTTATAAGGACCTACTATCCCAAACATATAAATAACTCATACAATTCAGCAACAAAATGGCAAAAACGCAGTTTTAAAATAGGCAAAAAATTCGAATAGACATTTTTCAAAGAAGATATACAAATGGCCATGAGGCACACCAAAAAATGTTTATTGGTCATTATAAAAATATAAATAAAGCCACAATGAGATGTCACTTCATACCCAATAAGACAGTTATAATAAAAAAGGCAATTATATGCAGACAAGGACTTGGAGAAATTGCAGCTATTATATATTTCTGGTAGAAAAGTGAAATTGAAAAATAGCTTAAGATTTACAGTTGAATGTTAAATATGTAGTTACCATATGACCTGGACATTCCTCTAATAGTTATCTGTAGGAGAAATGAAAGCATATATCAACACAAAGATTGGCACACTGAGCTTCATTACAATACTATTGATAGTAACCAAAAATTACAGACAATTCAAGTGTTCATCAAATGATGAATGAACATAAAAATGTGGTTTACTCATACAACGGGATGCTATTTAGCAGTGAAGAGGAGTGAAACTCTAAGACATGGAAGAATACTATTGAGCCTCAAAAACTAATCAAGCTAAGTGGAACAAACAGGTCCTAAAAGATTGCATATTATGATTCAACTCATATAAAATGTCCAGTATAATCAAATCTATTGAGAAAGAAAGTAGATGAGTGGCTGTGTAGGTCTAGGGTTAGGGGCAATATGCAATAATGACTTATGGGTCCAGATTTTTTTAAATCAGCATAAAGCGATGATCACAGGACTCTGTAAATTATGAAAAGCATTGAATTGTATACTTTGAAAGGGTAACTTTTATGATATGTGAATTATTCCTCAGTAAGATTTGTTTTTAAAAATATATCAGTGTTGGGGCCGGCGCCGTGGCTCACTTGGTTAATCCTCTGCCTGAGGTGCCAGCATCCCATATGGGCACCGGGTTCTAGTCCCGGCTGCTCCTCTTCCAGTCCAGCTCTCTGCTGTGGTCTGAGAGGGCAGTGGAAGATGGCCCAAGTGCTTGGGCCCCTGCACCCGCATGGGAGATCAGGAGGAGCACCTGGCTCCTGGCTTCGGATTGGCACAGCACCGGCCGTGGCGGCCATTTGGGGGGGTGAACCAATGGAAGGAAGACCTTTCTCTCTCTCTCTCTCTCTTTCTCCCCACCCCCGTCTGTAACTCTGTCAAATAAATTAAATGTATATTTATATATATATATATATATCAGTGTTTTTAAAGATTTATCTATTTGAAAGGCAAAGGTCGCAGAGGGTAGGAGGGAAAGACAGAAAGAGATCTTCCATCTGCTGGTTCACTCCCCAAATGGCCACAACTGCCAGTATTCAGCCATGCTGAAGCCAGGAGCCTGGAACTCCATCCAGGTCTCCTACAAGGGTTCCAGGGGCCCAAGTACTCCCAGGCACATTAGCAGGGAGCTGCATTGGCAGCAGAGTGGCTAGAACTTAACCCAGTGCTAGGAGTTGGGATGCCAGCACAACAAGTGATAATTTAACCTGCTGTGCTACCACAGCAGCCCCCCAAAATACATCAGATTGTGAGAGCAAAAAAAGATTGTTAACCAAGATTATTTATTATTATTAAAATTTAGAAAATTATAGAAATAACTTTAAAACTTTGTTATCTGTTCATGTATGATAATAATAGCATTTATCTTCAAAAGAACAGAGATGACACCATTATCAATAGCCATTTGTTACCAGGCAGCATTAGTAGCTGATATTTAAATGAATGATGACACCATTATCAATAGCCGTTTGTTACCAGGCAGCATTAGTAGCTGATATTTAAATGAATGCCTGATCCTTAAACTAGGAGGTCTTTCTCTTGAGGATTCCATTAAGTATGCCTATATCTTGCTGATAGTGACTACAGTGGTTTTTTCAGAATACTCATGATAGCTTAAGAAAGTGAGAACAGAAGTAGCCAAAGAGATGATTTCTGAAAAATATACTCACCCAGTATACGTACACTGATGGCTGGGATCTCAGTGGTGTTGATACTGATGACAGTGGTGCTGTCCTGGCACGTGGAAGACCTTTAGCAAATATTCATTAAAAGAAGGAGTCAGACATCTGTGTCTGAAAAATATATTCTCCAGCTCTTCCTCTCAACCAGTCTTAACCTAACACAGTCATCACTTGATATTGAGAAAATAGGTTATACATTCTCCCTGCTTCTTGAGGCAGCATGGAGTTCCGTCCTCCTCCTGGGATTCTATTTGTAACTGGCTCTGTTCTCCATCAGTTGTTGAGCTAACATCACTTAATGCAACAGTTGCCCAGTGTGCATGCCATAGTATACATTCCAGCTGGCACATCCTTATTTACAATGCACCTGACACTGCCATTCCCCAAGTTGTGCTTGTTGCTCTGGAGGAGAAATGCTGTTCTCATGGAAGCTGACCATCAGGAAGGCCATAGTTTTTGGCCTTTCCTGCATTTTCAGATAACTATGTGATAATTCTTCCCCTCTATCTACTGCAGGAGATAAGTGGCAGATTAGAAAAGGCTGATTTAGTTCAAGCCCTCTGTGAGAGTCAGCACACAGCCTGTGGAGGCATAGGACAGCTCCCCTGTGGAAACCAGACCTCCATACTTCAGACAAGCAAAGCCTAGAGTGTGTCAAAGTCAAAGCACTCAGGCCCCTGCTAAGCACTACTTCTCCCAGAAGCTAAGAGACAGACTGAAGGGCACCTCCACTGATAACCCAGTCAGAATATAGTACTGATACACAAATAGCAGAAACAGAGAAATGGAAGAAATACTTGTTTAAAGATTTATTTATTTATTTGACAGGCAGAGTTACAGAGAGAAAGGAAGAAACAAAGAGAGATCTTCCATTTGCTGGTTCATTTCCCAAATGACTCAAAGGCCGGAGCTGGGCCAGATCCAAATCCAGGAGCCGGAAGCTTCCTCAGGTTCTCCCCCATGGATGCAGGGGCCCAAGTACTTGGGCCATCTGCTGCTGTTTTCCCAGATACATTAGCAGGGAACTGAATAGGAAGTGGAACAGCAGGGACTCGAACCAGCACCACCGCTTTGGTGGGCTGTAGTGGCTCCACCTGCTGTGCCACAACACCAGTCTCAGAAGAAATCATTTCTAAGAAATAATTTCAGTGGCATGTGATAACCATGTTATTTGTTCCTCTTGGTTCTTGAAATGGTCAGTCTATTTGATGAGTGACCTTCATGACAGTGAAAAGAGTAATTGCAGTTGTTTCTGACCCAATTGGCCTTGGTAGAGTGTTTTCCTCCTTTTCTTTCTTTAGGACTTTCTTTTTTTCTTTTTTCTTTTCTTTTTTTTTAATTTTTTTGGCGGAGTTATAGACAGAGAGAAAGGTCTTCCTTCCATTGGTTCACTCCCCAAATGGCCGCTATGGCCAGCGCTGCGCCCATCCAAAGCCAGGAGCCCAGTGCTTCCTCCTAGCCTCCCATCGGCACCGCAGGCAGAGGATTAACCAAATGAGCCATGGTGTCAATCCCAAGACTTTCTTTTTTTAAGCAAGATTCAAAATGGGGCTGGCGCTGTGTCATCACAGGTAAAGCCGCTGCCTGAAGCACTGCATCCCATATGGGCACCAGTTTGAATCCCGGCTATTCCTCTTCTGATCCAGCTCTCTGCTATGGCCTGGGAAAGCAGTGGAAGATGGTCCAAGTCCTTGAGCGCTTGCACCCCTGTGGGAGATCTGGAAGAAGCTCTTGGCTCCTGGCTTCAGATTGGCGTAGCTCTGACCATTGCAGCCAATTGAGGATTGAACCAGTGGATGGAAGACCTCTCTCTCTCTCTGCCTCTCCTTCTCTCTGTGTAACTCTGACTTTCAAATAAATGAATAAATCTTTAAAAAAATTCGTGATATTTGTGTTTACTAGGTCAAGTGAGAGAGGGGCATAATATACAAGGACTAGCCCTTTGAAATCCTTCTCCTTGGGCCCTCCTGTGCAATAATCCTATTGGATAGATTTTAGGTAACTCTTCCGTGAAAAATAAACTGCTCTCCTAGGTACCCAGTGAGAATCTGAAACCTGAAAAAAAAAAAAAAAAAAGAAAAACAACTCATTTCTCCCTACATCTTCATTCATTCATGTAACTAATAGGTATCAATTTTTTATCCCATGCCAGAGAGATACTACAGTTTCCAGGGATGCAGACCTGAATACCAGCAAATGCACTAGGCTATGAAACATGCCACAGCTGGAAGACACTGTGGGAAAACTAGGGATGAAAATGGTGTTCTCCAGTAAAGCTTTCTGACCCCAGGTTCTGTGAGATGCACCTGAGACAGGTTGATTCAGGACCCAGATTTCGTGATGCATTTTCAGAATAGGCAGCTATTTTTCTATGAAGGAACTTCTAAAGCATAGTCAGCAAACTACAGCCCACGGACAGCCATTTAGTCTCCTGTCCATTTTTGTAAATGAAGTTTTATTGGAACAGAGCCACATTAATTCACTTAGGTATTGTCACTGGCTGCTTTTGCATTGCAGTGGCCAGGTTGAGTAGTTTCAAAAGAGATCATAATGCCTACAGAGCGGCAAATAGTTATCATCTGGTCCTTTATAGAAAAGGTTTACTAAACCTATAAGAAAACTATTCAATAGATTTTATAACAAAAGCTTTACACAAATAAAACTAAAATCTAATAAAAGTACTTAAAGCAGATTCTAAGTGAATAGTAGCATTGTATGATAAAAAGAAATAACATAAATTTATATCAATTCTCTCAAAAAATAACCTAACAAGTTTAATGTCCTTCCAATAAGCATCTCATGAGATTTAGGAGCTTTTTGTTGTTTTACTTTGTTCTGATTTCTTGCTGTATGCTTAAAATTGGGTAATATCTTAACATTTATACAGGAAATAAATGTCCAAGAACAATCCACAGTTTTTGTAAAAAGAGAAAAAGGAGGGAGACTTGCTTTAGGAGATACAAAAATTACTTAGATCTACTGTAATAAAATCAACAAACATTGCCAACATAAACTAGTAGAAAAAAGAATCCAAAACTAGAGTTCAGTGGATGTAAAAATGTAACCTATGGAGAAGGTGGTGTTTCCATTTTATGTGAAAAGGGTGAATTATTAAATACTGTTGGCAAAACTTTAGACAAAGATGGCGGATTTAATAAGTACATCTATTTTCACGGTTTGTATCCCAAATATCCCACTAAAATAATAATGCGTGACTTTTTTTTTAGCATACACCTCAAAGACAAGGAAGAAAGAAGCAGCCACCATGATCACATTTTGGAAGATAGAAACCAGTAAAGGAGTAGGTAAAGACAAGCCAGAAGTAGAGAAAGCCTAGAAACAAACTGATATATATTGCAGATTCTCACAGTCTTGGAAATTTCACCCATCTAGATAAAAATAAGGAGAAAGAAGGGCTAAAATAAAGAGGGCTTGTGGACAATCTATTTAAGAAACAGAGTTACATGTCTTCCCTGTCATTCCAGCAGCCAGATTGTCCAGATGGCCTAACCATTGTTCTGTATGTGTGTTTCACTTAAATTTGCTGTGTATTAAAGAGTAGGTAAGTTCTAGTGTGTAATGTGGGTTAAAAGTAGAGATAGTAAAATAATTCTTATATCAACATCCTTTTCTCAGTTTTAGGAAGAACTGTCTTCTGGCAGTGGACTTTTTTAAATCCATATCTTGGAGATAGATGTCCTAGCGCTGGACTTTGTCACTGGCATGGTGGAAGAGGAAGAGGAGGAAGTGGGAAGGGAGTTGCTCTTGGCTAGCATCTCCATATCTAGAAGATTGCTTTAGGTTACACCGATCAGTCCATAGGTGCATTTTTGGCAAAGTGCCTGTGCTTATTTGACACAATATTCATTCTTTACAGCATCTAAGGGTTATATATGTCCAGATGTGACAATGTATGATAAAGAAGAAGAGCTAACGGTTTAGCCAATTTGTAAATCTCATTTTGTTACAATGGAGAGAGAAAAAGAATGCACCCTGGACCTGAATTTGTGAAACCACTTCTGAGAACCATATGTCAAGATGGAGCCATCAGGAAGGCATCAGAGGGACAATAGGAAGTACAAAGAGAGAGAAGTTTGCAGAGGTGTTCACACAACATACTGAAAGCAGCCATTGATGTGTTAACATCACAGCTTTTGACTGTGGTATAGGAGGAACACAGAGTGTCCTTCAATAAGAACATACCTTCTGTTAAAATTTAGATAGGAGAAATCTGGTAATGTTCACTTAGAAATATTAAACTTAGTATATACAGCTGCTCTGTCTCATTTTAAATGGAACATCAAAAGAATACAGTATTTTAATTATAACTCTGCCTTTATTTAGAAGTCTGTTGCCATTTTTTTTTTCATGAAATTTTTGTATCCAAGAAAGGATTACATTTTTTTCCTAACAGTTTGAGTTGGTATAGTGGATACCTAGTTATCGAAATATTCATACATCTTTGAGATTTTTGAATTGGTAGATATTCTTTTTTTTTAACTTTTATTTAATGAATATAAATTTCCAAAGTACGATTTATGGATTACAATGGCTTCCCCCCCATACCGTCCCTCCCACTCACAACCCTCCCCTTTCCCACTCCCTCTCCCCTTCCATTCACATCAAGATTCATTTTCGATTATCTTAATATACAGAAGATCAGCTTAGTATACATTAAGTAAGGATTTCAACAGTTTGCTCCCACACAGAAACATAAAGTGAAAAATAATAGATGATTTTTTTTAAATGATGATGAAATCAGATCAGACCTATTGTCATGTTTAATCCCAGTGAGAGTCAAGTTGGGAATTGATAATTTCTTTTTTTTTTTTTTTACAGAGGATCAGTTTAGTATACATTAAGTAAAGATTTCAACAGTTTGCACCCCCATAGAAACACAAAGTGAAATATATTGTTTGAGTACTCGTTATAGCATTAAATCTCAATGCACAGCACATTAAGGACAGAGATCCTACATGAGGAGTAAGTGCACAGTGACTCCTGTTGTTGACTTTACCAATTGACACTCCTGTCTATGGCATCAGTAATCTCCCTATGCTCCAGTCATGAGTTTCCAAGGCTATGGAAGCCCTCTGAGTTCTCTGATTCTTATCTTGTTTAGACAAGGTCATAGTCAAAGTGGAGGTTCTCTCCTCCCTTCAGAGAAAGGTACCTCCTTCTTTGAAGACCTGTTCTTTCCACTGGGATCTCACTCACAGAGATCTTTTGCCAGAGTGTCTTGGCTTTCCATGCCTGAAATACTCTCATGGGCTTTTCAGCCAGATCCGAATGCCTTTAGGGCTGATTCTGAGGCCACAGTGCTATTTAGGACATCTGCCATTCTATGAGTCTGCTGAGTATCTCACTTCCCATGTTGGATCACTCTCCCCTTTATTTATTCTATCGGTTAGTGTTAGCAGGTACTAGACTTGTTTATGTGCTCCCTTTGACTCTTAGATATTCTTAATATGTGGAGAAGCATGATGAATTCTGCATGATCTCAATCCCACAAATCGGATCTTGTGTATACACACATAGGACCGGGAAGGACATGTCAGATTATACTACTTGTGATTTTGGGGGACTTTGTTCTTTGCTTCCTATGTTTTTCTATTTCCAATAATACACTTATTAACTTTTTAAAAATAAGTTATTTTTAAAATGCAAATAAGAAAGAAAAATAAAACATAAGTCTATTTTGGCTCACAAAATGTCAAGATCCAGCTATGTTTTTTTTTTCCCGGTACACATTTTTCTAGGGACTTTTTGAAGACCTTCGTAAGCATGGATAAAGCTTTGTGCAGCAAAATAAATTTGTCTTTTGATTCCATTTTGCATGAACTTTTTGAAATATCCTCGTAGCATCCTTCTAAAGTAACTGCTAAAAATCTAACCAAACTTGGAAGTCTAAGGGATGGGAAAGTGCATTGTCCAGAGGATGGTGGGAACCAAGAGAAGCCTTGCTTCCATAGCAGGAAGCAAACAATGGAGGTGGAGACTGAAAAAACATGATGCAGCAATAAATGATACAAACAAGGCAAGGAGGGGAGGAAGAGAGTGGGAAATGCTGTTATTTTTTTCTTTTGTCATGAACTTTGTGTAACAAGGTGATTCTTTAAATTTGGTGTATGTTTTATCTTTGATCAACATTTAAACTTAGAAGGCATCCTTTGCCACACAATCCAGATATGATTTTTCCATCTAATCTAAGTATATTTTGCTGTCTTTCACAAAACTGCAAGAATTGAATAGTTTCCTTCAATAATTTTTTTCCCTTTATATTATGTTTTCACCCTTTTTACAACCCCAAACAGTTTCACTCTGGATCCCAGCTTCTGTTTTCCTAAATTCCCAGTCATTTCATCTTTGTTTCTTTCTTTTGGTGGTGTATGTGTGCACATGTGTATAAGTGCATATGTGTGTTGGCATGTATATGTGTGGGTAGTGTGCATGCATGTGTATGTGTATATACCACACTAAATACTTTTCATTTTTCCCTTCCTCCTAACGAAACAGGGCCCCCACAGTTGAATGCATAGTCTTAATCTCTAGCCAATGCCTGGCAGGAGGAGGTACTCAATTCATGTGTAAATGAATGAGGCCCCTAACTGAGCACTCTCCACAACAGAAACCTGGAAGTTACGACAGTGGTCAGGGCTGAAAGAGCAGGGGAGAGGAATGCCCCTGGCTAAGTCGATCACTTCAGCCCTTGTGAAGGACTCTGGCTGTTTGGCTCAACATCAAGCTGTGTGAGGCCAAGCCCAAGGTTGCACCAGGCTGATGGCCAAAATGGGCAAAGAAGTGGCCAAAGCTGAAGCCAAAGAAAGACCGTATTCAACACAGGCCAGCAATAAGCTCAGTGAAAATACTGGGGAGGAAGAAGTAACAGTCACTAGATGCTGAACCCACTGCTCCGCAGACAAACAAGGAGAGCAAGGAACCTCCAGAATGAATTCTACAGAGAGCAGTGCAGTGTACCAAAGACAAATCAAGGATTCTCACTCCAGCAAGTCAGGCAAATTCCTGTTAATTTGGGCCCTTGATGCCAGGAACTGGTGAGTTAGGAGATTCAGAGTTTGAAAGGAACTATTTCATTTCACAGAGCCGCGAGAGACCTTAGAAATCATCCAAGCCCAGAAACTTTCAAAAACGCTTTGATTAATGTCCACCTGTACCACTAGCCTTCCAGCTGCAGGGCTGCAGACACCAAATCAGGTAGGTGTCTGATTTAGTTCTCTGTGCATTCTCAGCTTGAATGGGAGAACCTAGAATACAAGAGGCACCCGGTTAATACTGGAGAGTTTGTGGTGTGAGTGAAATCCCTGAGAGCTCATCCCTGCGCTCCTCAGGAGGAATTTTGGCTGGATATTCTGAAGGGTGGGGAAAATTGATGTGTTTGTTTATATGTCTGCTTGTTTTAGTTAATTTTTTAGTTTATTTATTTGAAAGGCAAAGAAACAGAGAGAAAGAGGGAGAGGCAGAGAGCAAGGGTTCACCCATTCACTGGTTCACTCTCCAGATGGCTACAGCAGCCAGGGCTGGACCAAGCAGGAGGCAAGAATTCCATCTAGGTCTCCTATATGGGTGGCAGGGGCCCAAGTACTTGAGCCATCATCTGCTGGCTTCCCCATTGCATTAACAGGGAGCTGGATCAGAAGCAGGGAAGCCGGGACTCGACAAGCACTCCAGTATGGGATGCCAGCATTGCAAGCAACAGCTTAACATGCTGCTACACAACACCAGTCCAGGATTTTTCTGTAATGGACAAGAAGAAACATTTCAGTTGTCCTATCTTCTATCACCACAGAATCAGATGTTGGGAAGAAGATGGTAAAATAACACTAAAAATAACAAAACCAATCATTTATTGGAAGGACAAGTTTCTTTACACATATCCTTTCTTTTTTTTTTTTTAGAGAATTATTTATTTATTTGAAAGTCGGAGTTACACAGAGAGCAAAGGAGAGACAGAGACAGAGAGAGAGAGAGAGATCATCTTCCATCTGCTGGTTCACTCTCCAATTGGCCACAATGGCCAGAGCTGCACTGATCTGAAGTCAAGCCAGGAGCTTCTTCTGGGTCACCCACGTGAGTGCAGGGGTCCAAGGACTTGGGCCATCTTCTACTGCTTTCCCAGGCCTTGGCAGAGAGCTGCATCAAAAGTGGAGCAGCTGGGACTCAAATTGACACCCATACGGGATGCTGGCACTGTAGGCGATGGCTTTACCCACTACACCACAGCACCGGCCCCTTCACCTATCCTTTCCAACTGTCTAAAGAAGACTAAATTATGTTCCAGAGTCTCCTGATCAGTGGCACTTGTATTTGCCTTAGCAGTGCTCAAAAACCCATCTAATTATTTGCTCAGAATTTAGCTTTCTGTCCAGGCCAGCATTGTTCTGGAAATACAATGCAACCTACATTGTTAAAATGCAAAAAAGGTGAAATTAATTTTAATGATACATTTTATTTTACCCCTTATATCCAAAATACTGTTGTTTCAACATATACTCAGTACTCAAATTATTAACGAGATACTTTAAATTTCTTGTACTATGTTTGACATCTGGTGACTCTTTTATCTTTCAGTATCTCTCAGTAAAGATTAACTGTAGGGGCTAGCATTGTGGCATAGTGGGAAAATCAATCACCTGCCAACATCAGCATCCCATGTAGGCTCAGGTTCTAGTGCCGGCTACTCCACATCCCATTCAGCTCCCTGATAATGTGCCTAGGAAAACAGTAGAAAATGACCCAAGTGCTTAGGGCCCTGAAGCTACGTGGGAAACCCTGAAGAAGCTCCTGGTTCCTGGTTTCGGCCTGGCCCAGCCGCAGCTGTAGCTGCCACGTTGAGAGTAAACCAGCAGATAGAAGGTCTCTCTCTCTATCCTTCTCCCTCTCTCTCTCTCTAACTCTTCCTTTCAAATAGAAAAAATAAATATTTTGTTTAAAACAAAATCTTTTGTTAAAAAAAAAAGACTAATTGTGGATCAAGTATTCAGCAGTCGAAAGTAGCTGGTGGTGGCCAGGGCATAGCTCTAAGGGCCCACAATCTTAGGGACTTCGTTGCTTCTGTTCACTGTTGTGCCCTCAGGGCCTCATTATTCCATAGCACAGTGACCAGAAGGAGCTCCAGAAATATGTATTTGATGAACAAATGGATGGATTTCTAAATGCATGATTGATTTGAAACCTTAAACCTGTGAACATACTGTGAAACTGGTCAGTGTGGATCAGCCACAGTCACACAGCAACCTGGGGAGCAGCAAGGCCATTATGTTGTCACTGTGTCTTGTGCTTCTAACAGAAAGGTCATGGGCTTCTAGGTAAACAATGAAAATTTTACCAAAAGCATGCTTGATCTTGACCTTGGCATTCTTTTCTACCTACATAAGGTTTTCCTGTCATTGAAAGTTTGGCAAGGGTGGTGGACTGTAGTAGAACATGAGGAGGTAGGGAGAAGCATTTGTTTTCAAAAATTTTGTTTATTATTTGAAAGGCAGACTTGGAGGGAGGGAGGGAGGGAGGGAGGGAGAGAGAGAGAGAGAGAGAGAGGGAAAGAGAGATCTTCCATCCACTGGTTCATTCCCCAAATGGTCACAATGGCCAGGGCTGAGTGAAGACAAATCCTGGAGCCTGGAACTCCATCTGTGTCTCCCATGTGGGTGCAGGGATCCAAGCACTTGGACCATCATCCTCTGATTTCCCAGGCACATTAGCAGGGAACTGGATCGGAAGTGGAGCAGCCTGGAATTGAACCTGCACCCACGTGGAATGCTGGCATTGTAAGCAGTGGCTTAACCCACTGTGCCACAATGCCAGTCTCAAGAAACACTCTCAGAAACATCTAAGACGTAGCTTCTTGTCTTATCTCAGCCTCTGTCAGGTGTGGCCAGTAGTCTTATCATTTCTCTCTTCTCCATCTCAATGTTCCTACCGGTGGAACCCTTTCTTCAAGTGAAATCTTATGAGGAAGTCCAAGATGCACAACAGAGATGATCAAGTTGCAGACACTCAAGCTGCTCTCCTGGCTCTAGGTTCTGGAAATTTCAGAAGCACAGTGGATCACACTTAGAAAGCAGTAGATTAAACTTTCCCTCTTGAGCCCCTGCAGTTCTGCCCTCAATGCCCTGCTCCCCAAGTGCCTAGAGCCCTTCCTTTCTTTACATTGTTGGGTTGTTGTTCCTTACAGCAGTGCTACAAGACCACATGAGGCCTCTTCTTGCAGGAGCTACAGCATGGAAATGGCATAGACCAGCTCTGGGCTCCCCACTACCTAGATCTGAATTCTGTCTCTAGCACCCTCCAGCTGTAAAACCCTAAGCAAATCACTTCGTCTTTTTCTATCTCAGCTTCCTCATCTCTAAAAACTGCAATCCAAATAAAGACCTTAGAATAAGGTCAAGCACACAGTAAGCGCTTCATCAGCATATTTTTATCATTCTTCTTTCGCATCCTCCAAGGCTCCCCATCAGCTCTTCCTTTCTCATCATTGCAAATTAGAAGTTGGGGCTGAGATAGCCATCAGGGCTTCTCACTGAGTCCATTTGCTGGGCACCAACTCCCTCTTTTCTTCATCCTCCTATATTGTCCAACCTGCCCGTGCTTTACATTTTCTGTTCTGCCTTTTCTGCTCTTGTTTCCTAGTTCTGGGATAACTTCTTATTCTCTAACCAGGGAACTCCCCCAAACTAACCTGCACATCACCATCTTCCTTAAGACATCTTGGTTACTTCTTTGTAAGCTTTCCCAGGATTGACTATCACACTCTTGAGAAATACAACATGGGGGATATTCACCTGTGTTTATATTTTCTGCACTACAGCACATCTTAGCTGTCATTTGTTAAGTGGTCACTGTCCCAGAGCCTAAATCATGGAAAGCTGAATTCTGTACTGAAAACAGCCAAGATAGAATTTACCTGGGAGGCCCCAGTAGTGAAGAACAAACACTGCCTGCCTGCAAAAGATGCCCAGGTGGCCAGGCTACAATAGCTAAAAATCCACCTCCTTTGTTTTATCAGAATTTCTTCTGAGTGGGTCTCATGTTGTGGTGTAGTGGGGAAAGCTATTGCTTGCAATACTGGCATCCCAAATGGACATCAATTCATGTCCCAGCTGCTCCACTTCTGATCCAGCTCCCTGCTAATGTCCTGAGAAGGCGGTAGAAGATGGCAGAGTGCTTGGGTCCCTGCACCCACATGGGAGACCTGGGAGAAGCTCCTGGCCATTTCAGCCATCTGAGGAGTAAACCAGTAAATGGAAGATCTCTCTCTCTGTCTCTGTGTCTGTCTCTGCCTCTTTTTATGTAGCTCACACTTTCAAATAAATAAATCTTTTAAAAATGAAATAAATAAAATAGATTTTCTTCTGAACATGCCATATTCAGCTGTTCCTTCTAATAGATCCTCCCCTTCTCAACAAACTTAACTTAAGGATATAGTGTGGCTGCTTTTGTGCCTTTGAAAGCCATGAATCCAAGGATCACCTGCTGGGAAGGGGGCCAGTAATCCATGAGTTGACCTGACTCAGCTCAAAATATTTGCACAATAAGTGAGACAGATAGTCATTGGCTAAGTCAAGTAGTTTGGCTCCTTAGGAGATGTGGCATAGCAAAATGGAAGGAATTGGCTAATCAAGAAGAACAGGTTGAAGCAAACACATACAGAGAATGAGATGCATAATAATAAATATAACCAGGTTATTCTCTTCCCACAGTCACTTATGATGTCCACAGGCAGATTCAGTTAAAAGAAGAAATCATGGGTGGGCATTTAGCATGGTGCCTGAATTTGAGTCTTGGCTCCTGACTCCAGCTTCCAATGAATATGCATCCTAGAAAGCAGCAGTGATGGCTGAAGTCACTGGGCTCTTTCCACCCATGTGCAAGCCCTGGATTGAGTTCTAGCTCCCAGTTCCCAGCTCCAGCTTTCCCACCCCCACCCAAGAAGTTGTGGGCATTTGTGGAGCAAAGCCAAAAGGTGAGCACCCTTCCCCCCAACTACCTGTCTTTCTTCCTCTCAAATAATTTAAAGGGAAAAAAGAGAAACCATATGTTCTATGTTCATAGCTTCCTAGTTACACTTGTAAACCTTGCATAATAAACCAATTTGTAGCCTGTTCTCCCTTGAAAACAAAACCCACGGCACATTTTCCTCATTAACGTTTTAGAGGAGGTGGGTGCAATCCCAGAGCAGCATGAAAGGGCACAGAGAGAGAAAGGAAGCGAAGCAGGAATGGGGAAAAGCAAATACAAGATGTGCACTGCTCAGATGTCCGCAACCTCAAAGGAAAACACAGTTCAGTCAAATGGGACAATTCAGAGCAGGTGAACGGGGTCACTACGCTTACAGCAGTTCATGTGTGTCTGCAAGAGGGAAGTGGGGAAGAATCCACCACAGCTCACCATCTCCTGCCACACTAACCATAGTTCATGAAGTCTCCCTGTCCCCACTGTTTCCACCTGGGCTGTGTTAACTCACCTCTGCTGACAGGTGGAGTCCCAGGATCTCTGGCTTGCAACTGGAACCCAGAGCCCATACCACACAGTGCACACCTCAACAGAATCTGGGGTCAGTGGGAGCACCCAGAAGCACCATGTGACCATCATATTGGGACAAGGTGTTTGGTGCCAGAGCTGCTGCAGCCCTGACAGTGAGCCACAGCAGAGGACCCTGGGGTGGGAGTGGGGGGTTAGGAGGGGGGACAGACAACACCAAGTGAAAATAGGGAAGTGCATGCATGCATTCTACTCAGAACACCCCTTTTTTAGTAAAGCAGTCTGAGTTTTCCATTCTTAATGTTAAAAAGAAAAGCTAACTTGGAATTTACCCAAAGGAAATTAAATTGGCAAACAAAAAAGCTGTCTGCACATTAATGTTTATTGCAGCTCAATTCACAATAGCTAAGACCTGGAATCAACCCAAATGCCCATCAACAGTAGGCTGGGTAAAGAAATTATGGAACATGTACTCTATAGAATACTATACAGCAGTCAAAAACAATGAAACCCGGTCATTTGCAACAAGATGGAGGAATCTGGAAAACATTATGCATGAATTAAGCCAGTCCCAAAGGGACAAATATCATATGTTCTCCCTGATCAGCGACAACTAACTGAGCACCAAAGGGGAAACCTGTTGAAGTGAAATGGACACTATGAGAAACAGTGACTTGATCAGCTCTTGTCCTGACTGTTGATGTGCAATGTAATACTCTATCCATTTTAGTATTTTTTTTTTGTTCTAGTACTATTGGTTGAACTCTGTAATTAACACACAGTTATTCTTAGGTGTTTAAATTTTAACTGAAAAGTGATCCCTGTTAAATATAAGAGTGGGAATAAGAGAAGGAGGAGAAGTACAATTTGGGACATGCTCAATCAGACTTGCTCCAAATGGTGGAGTTAGAAATGTGCCAGGGGATACAATCCCATCAAGGTGGCATGTACCAATGCCATCTCACTAGTCCAAGTGATCAATTTGATCAATTTCAGTTCACAGTT
Organism: Oryctolagus cuniculus; assembly: GCF_051225735.1. Classification (NCBI taxonomy): domain Eukaryota; kingdom Metazoa; phylum Chordata; class Mammalia; order Lagomorpha; family Leporidae; genus Oryctolagus; species Oryctolagus cuniculus. The sequence continues at coordinate 78,416,312 of NC_142879.1, read as the reverse complement.
GATCACACTGATAGGTCTAAGAGTCAAAGGGATCACACAAACAAGACTAGTGTCTGCTAATACTAACTGATAGAATCAAAAAGGGAGAGAACGATCCAACATGGGAAGCAGGATACACAGCGGACTCATAGAATGGCAGATGTCCTAAACAGCACTCTGGCCTCAGAATCAGCCCTTAAGGCATTCAGATCTGGCTAAACAGCCCATGAGAGTATTTTAGGCATGGGAAGCCAAGACACTCTGGCAACAACAACAACAAAAGACCTAAATGGAAGATCTCTGCGAGTGAGATCCCAGTGGAAAGAACGGGCCATCAAAGAAGGAGGTACCTTTCTCTGAAGGGAGGAGAGAACCTCCACTTTGAATATGACCCTGTAGGAATAAGATCGAAGTCAGCAAACCCAAAGGCTTCCATAGCCTTGGCAACTGATGACTAGAGCCTAGGGAGATTACTGACACCATAAACAAGAGTGTCAAATTGTTAAGTCAACAACAGGAGTCACTGTGTACTTACTTCTCATGTGGGATCTGTCCTTAGTGTGTTGTCCAATGTAAAGTAATGCTATAACTAGTACTGAAACAGTATTTTACACTTTGTGTTTCTGTGTGGGTGCAAACTAATGAAATCTTTACTTAATATATACTGAATCAATCTTCTGTATATAAAGAGAATTGAAAATGAATCTTGATGTGAATGGAATGGGAGATGGAGTGGGAGATGGGAGGGGTGCGAGTGGGAGGGAAATTATGGAGGGGAAAGCCAATGTAATCCATAAACTGTACTTTGGAAATTTATATTTACTAAATAAAACAGAAGAAAAAAAAAGAAAAGCTAACAAAATATTGAGGGTTATTCTCACCCTCATCTTGTCTCCTCACCTCCTGGTGCCAGCTATAATCACTTCCAACATCAGCTCAAGTTGAACCTTATTATCACTTCACATGTTCCAGATGCATGTCCTCTTATTTTGGCACCACGAAAATGTCCCCTGCTGCAATACTTTTTTATCTAAATACTGTATGTTCCACTAAGAGGCAAAGCATTCTAGGGCTATGTGCCCCAATAACGTTATTAGGAAACTATGAATGTATTCCCCCTCTTGAGGTGCAGAGACTGTGGATATAAAGCTCACCCATCCTCTCTTAAGTGCAAGAGTAGTCAGCAAAGGTTAGAATGGTAAATCTGAGTGGTATAAATCCTGCTACACCAAGTGTAGACTTGGTCAGGTGGTTGCTACACTGCCATTCACTTTGCAAGGCTATACCAATTTTAGCAAGTACTAAATACAGTAGCAGCTATAAATGGCTCACTCAAACCTGAAAAAAGAGAGGCTCAACCTAATAAGGACTTGCTTTTCTAACAAAAAATAGTATTTCACACTTTGTGTTTCTGTGTGGGAGCAAAATGTGGAAATCTTTACTCAACATACGCTAAATTGATCTTCTGTATATAAAGATAATTGAAAATTAATCGTGATGTGAAGGGGAAGGGGAGAGGGAGTGGGAGAGGGGAGCGTTGTGGATGGGAGGGAAGACACAGGAGGGGAGGAGGCTATTGTGGTCCATAAGCTGTACTTTGGAAATTTATGCTCATTAAATAAATAAAAAAAAATATGTATGGAAGGGCTTTCTCACTCTTCTCTGCAACCATTCAAATAGAAAGAACACTCTTCAGACTCTAGAGATCACAGACAACACAAAAATTTGTGTTATAAACTAATAGGAGTCATGGCAAGACTGAGGACATCATCAGAAATTATTCTCAGTAATATGGTATAGATATGCCAAGGGTGTGTGCACATGCGCTTAACAATAGAAAGTAATTTTTACTTCTCTTCCTTTAAAAAAATTGTTTATTTTTGTTTTACTTGAAAGGCAGAAAGACACAAAGATAAAGATAGAAATAGAGAGAGAGAGAGAGAGAGAGATCTTCCATCCACTGTTTCATTTTTCCAAATGCCTGTGACAGCCAGGCTGGGTTAAGCTGTAGTTAGGAATTGGGAGTGGAATCCACGTGCTCTGATATGAGATGCAGGGTGGCCCAAGCGGCCTCTTGACTGCTGTGCCAAACACTCGCCCTTGTTTTTCTTAACTATAGCACATTAGTCCTTAATGGAGCCCCTTCAGGTTGATGGATGATTAACTGTGTTCAACTTTATACACTTCCTTCGATTTTATTTAGAGTAGATGGGATTTACAATGAGGACTAAATCCTCAATCCCTTCGCTCACAATCTTGTAATCATTAGCTCGAGACAAGAGTGGAACAGAAGGTAAATGCCAGGGATTATGGGTGTCTTCAGGGCCAGCACTCCTGGGTGGATTCACGATCTAAAATGAGAGTAGTGTAAAGTGGATTAAGGCTTGATGGCTAACAATGAAAAAGCACAATGATATTAACGACGGGGGAAATATCACTGGCCTGGAAATTAGGAGACCTGCATGAGAGCCTTGTTCCTATCATTTACTCTCTGTAAGACCTAAGTCATCGATTCACTTGTCTAGATGTTTCCTTATATGAAAAAGAAGGGATTGGGTCATGCGAGCTTTCATGGCCTTCCAGCCTTCCAGCCCTGAAAGGTGATTCTGTAGAATTGTTTGGCCTTCTCTGGACAAAGAGCTGAATCTTTTCATACAGCCCAAGGTCATGTTTAACAAAAATTAGTCACCAGGCCTAATGTAACCCAATGGCTAATGCACCTTCTAAAATAAATATGTACTGACTCAGGTAATCCATTCATCAAGAGGCTCTGTAAACACAATTTTCCAGACTCTTCCTATGCACTAATAATGTATAAAACAGTGTGCATGACTCAATGGAAAACGAGTTACTACCTGTGACTACATCAGGGAAAGGCTGCAGTTCAGGAGAGGAAAGAGCTTTCCATCCATCAGACTTCACAACGAACAGCTGCTGGAGTCTCTTCTATTTTCCTGCAAACTGAGAGGGCTGGAGAGAGCTTTGGAGTCCCAAAGATGGGGGCATACAGAGATCAACCACCATAAAGGAGACCCAAAATAAAGTCAAAGTAGAGCTGATGAATGGCTTAGTAACAACCTCTGAGTACACAGAGGGCCCATCTCGTCAGACTAGCACGTTCCCCGTGCACAGCAGAATCTGCTGACTTGATCTGTCTGAGGAGAAGGTAACAGCCCCAGGGATGAGTAACTCCCTGTGCTCAGTCAGCCTGGGTGCTTGATCAGGGTTTCCCATGCATCATTCCTTACATACTCAGCCAGATCTAAACCACTCCATGTGCCCTGAGAGTAAAAGCAGGTGTTCGGGAAGGTAAGAGCTGCCTGTGCAGCTTCTGCAAGTTCTCAGGTGACCGGAACATCTAAGCTCTCACAGTGGCTCCCAAGGCAAAGTCTTGTGACATGGCTGGATACAATATTCTCTAAGAAAATTGCAGGCAGGAGTTCTGCCTCCTCTTTCTTTTACCTTGGCTCTCTTCCTAGGTTTTCCAGTCTCAGACAAGCGTGTATTTCAGAGTTTTTGCCAACTCCTCTATAGACTGGAAGCTCCTTGAATGGGAAGATTGTGTCTCAACCTGCTGTGAACATTTGCTCACTCCTTGCATGGAGAGGCTAAGCTAGGGATCTGTTAAGCATGGCAGAGCAGCTGCTGCATCTCTCTCTGTAATATGGCAGTCCCCTCTCCCCATCTTCCTAGCCAGAGGATCAGCACCAGGGATAAGAAAAAAATTTCAGTTTCTTTTAGTGGGAAAAGTAATTCAAAATGTTTATCCCCTTCGTGCCCTCTCATGATGCATTCCTGTGAAGCATTATTTTTTTTTTATTTTTTATTTTACAGGTAGAGTTATAGACAGAGAGAGAGACAGAGAGAAAGGTCTTCCTTCCGTTGGTTTACCCCCCAAATGGCTACTACGGCCAGAGCTTCTCTGATCCGAAGCCAGGAGCCAGGTGCTTCTTCCCAGTCTCCCATGCAGGCCTCTGTAAGCACCTCATGTACCTCACACCATGAACCTGGGCCTTGGTTACACACCCAGAATCTTAAAGGCTCTATCAGCCCAGAGCTCAGCCTTAGGACCCCTGCATGTTCCAACCATTCCTGTCTTATCTTGTGGTGAAGCAACATGACAACTAGTTCCCTCAATGACACAAGCTCAGGAACAGCAAACAGGTTTTCCTCTAAATCTTGGTGCCATTAGAGGGTTTGAGAAAAGAGGAGGAACCTGTGCAACCCTGTGACAATCTCCTGCAAATCTCTTAGTAGAGAAGGCAGCTAGTCTAGTACAATTTAAGGGATGTCATGTCAAAATGCTTCCCTGTCCAAAACACCTCTTTCCTAAGCCAGGTTCACTATTCCTGATTGGTTAGCCAACTTTTCTGCATAAGTTTCCATACACCGATGTCAGATGTTATTATTGTTGTAAAGACATTTATTTGCATGTCAGAATTGCGGAAGGGGCGGAGGGAGATCTTCCATTCAACAGTTCACTCCCTAGATGGCTACAATGGCCAAGGCTGGACCATGTTGAAGCCAGGAGCCAGGAGCTTCATACAGGTCTTCCACGTGGGTGGCAGGAGCCTAAGCACTTGGACCATCTTCCACTGCTTTTCCCAGGTGTATTATCAGGGAACTGGATTAAAAGTGGAGCAGCCAAGACACAAATCAGTGCCCATATGGGGTGCCGATGTTTTTAACGGTAACTTTACCTGCTATGCCACCAGGCTGCCCCCCACCCCAGATATTATTTTTTGCAAAGAGGTCCCATCTGGTTAGCTGAAACCGTAACAGGGCTGCGTCTAGCCATTTAATTAATGACAACACTTTGCAACACAGAGCAGAGACTGAGGCCACAGAAAAGAGCAGTCAAGTGTTAAGCAGAGGAAATCTGCGGGGGTCATGAGAGGTTGTGTTTCCAGCGGGGGTGTGGTGTCATAGACACAGTGGGGAGGCGTTGAACATCTGAGAGGGAATGGGAGACTCTGGAAACTGGGCTCTGGGGGCACAAGAACAAACATTGTGAGCGTTGACAACGTTGCCCAGGCAGGCTCTGTCCCATGGTTACGTTTCCACTCCTTCACAATGAATGCAAAGCTCTGGAGAATGAATGGGTTTTGTTTGGCTTTTTTTCTGAGGTGCATCTTAATTCAAGTGCTTTGCCTGAGTGAGTCAGATGCAGGAAAGTCTCCAGCTCCACACCAGCTGGTACTTTTCCATGCCTTCCCCTGGATTATATAACAGGGCACAATTTTAGAAACTTGGTTTTGGTTGCAGAGACTTCTGAGCTAAAATTTCAGCTTTCCAGTCCTCATACTCCCAGCATTTTCAGTGAAGAGATGCTGGTGTTTTGAGCTGTGGAGGAGAAAAGTTGGAGAGGAATATATTCTTATTACATGTGTAAGAGAAATAAGGAATTTCATGTAGCTATCTCAAAATATCTCCTTTTCATTCCTGTGTTTATATGCAGAAAGGGTAAGAGAATCTGAAAAAGGTTGAGTCTTATCTTGATACACTGAGAATATGCCTGTGCTAGGGTATTTTAAGTATAGTACTACATTCATACTAACATGTAAATGATTGGTACAACATCCTAAAAAGCTTTTTTTTAATAGGAACATTCTAAGGATAGAATTTTTAACCCAATTTTTAAAAAATTTTTATTTTGAAGATAGAATGGCAGAGAGACAGATGGAGATCTCCTATCTGCTAATTCAGTCCCACAAATGCCTGCCATAGCCAGAGCTGGGCCAGACTGAAGCCAGGAGCCTGGAACTCAATCCAGATCTCCCACATGAGTGTCAGGCACCAAAGGACTTGAACCATCATCTGCATATTAGATGAAGCTGGAAATGGAAGCAGATCCAGGATTTGAGCTCAGGAGCTTCAATATGAGATGTAGATATCCCAAGTGATATCTTAGCTGCTATGCCAAATGTGTGCTCCAGAGATTTATTTATTTATTTGAAAATCAGAGTTACAGAGAGAAAGATGGAGACAAAGGGAGATAGTTCATCCATTGGTTCATTCCCCGGATGGCCACAACACCCCAGGCTGGGCCAGGTCAAAGCCAGGAGCCAGGAGCTTCTTCCAGGTCTCCCACATGATAGAAGGGGCCTAAGTACTTGAGCATTCTCTGCTGCTTTTCCCAGACCATTTGCTGGGAAGAGAGCTGAATTAGAAGTGGAGCAGCTGGGAAACAAACCAGTGCCCATACGGGATACCAGCATCACAAGCAACGGCTTCACCCAACTATGTCACAAGGCTGGCTGGTCCTTACCAAGACATTTTCTTTTTTTTTTTTTTAAAGATTTATTTATGTATTTGAAAGTCAGAGGTAGAGAGAGGAGAGGCAGAGAGAGAGAGAGAGAGAGAGAGAGATGTCTTCCATCCGATGGTTCACTCCCCAGATGGCCGCAACAGCCGGAGCTACACGAATCTGAAGCCAGGAGCCAGGGGCTTCTTCCATGTCTCCTACACAGTGCAGAGGCCCAAGGACTTGGGCCATCTTCTACTGCTTTCTCAGGCCACAGCAGAGAGCTGGATCGGAAGTGGAGCAGCCGGATCTCGAACCAGCGCCCATATAGGATGCTGACACTTCAGGCCAGGGCGTTAACCTGGTGCACCACAGCGCCAGCCCCTAGGACATTTTCTGTAGCAAAAAAGTTGAATGGAACATCGTGAGAGAACTAGGCTCCTGAAATGAGGAGAAGCTAAAGCAAGAGGAGAGAAATGTGTTCATAGATACAGAGGGAAACAGGCTTGGAGTTAAAATTTAAAAAAAAAAATGAAAGCAAAGCTAAGATAGCTTCAATGACCATCATCAAGTTCATGCTACAAGGCAGCTGCATTCAAAGACCAGATTCCAGTCTCACATTTTTTTTAACTTTTGTTTAGTAAATATAAATTTCCAAAGTACAGTTTATGGATTACAATGGCTCCCACCCATAACTTCCCTCCCACCTGCACCCCTCCCATATCCTGCTCCATCTCCCATTCCATTCACATCAAGATTCATTTTCAATTCTCTTTATATACAGAATATCAATTCAGTATATATTAAGTAAAGATTTCATCAGTTTGCACCTACACAGAACATAAAGTGTGAAATACTGTTTGAGTACTAGTTATAGCATTAATTCACATTGAACAACACATTAAGGACAGAGATCCTACATGAGGACAGAGATCCTACATGAGGAGTAAGTGCACAGTGACTCCTGTTGTTGACTTAACAAATTGACACTCTTGTTTATGGTGTCAGTAATCTCCCTAGGCTCTTGTCATGAGTTGCCAGGGCTATGGAAGCCCTTTGAGTTCACTGACTTCGATCTTCTTTAGACAAGGTCATAGTCAAAGTGGAGGTTCTCTCTTCCCTTCAGAGAAAGGTACCTCCTTCTTTGATGGCCCGTTCTTTCTACTGGGATCTCACTCGCAGAGATCTTTCATTTAGGTTTTTTTTTTTTTTTTTTTGGTGTTTTTTTTTTTTGGTGTTTTTTTTTTTTTTTTTTTTTTTTTTTTTTTTTTTTTTTTGCCAGAGTATCTTGGATTTCCATGCCTAAAATACTCTCATGGGCTGTTTAGCCAGATCTGAATGCGTTAAGGGCTGATTCTGAGGCCAGCAGTCTCACATTTTTTTCACCCCACTTCCTAGAATGCCCAGCCTTGCCCTCTTTGTGCCATTTGTCCAAAGCAGCCCCTCGTCCCAGATGACCAGTATTAGCCAAGTCCTCTCCAGTGTAAGTGCCCAGGAGACCAAAAAGCAACAGCCCAAGGGCAACTTGTCTTGCTGGATGGACCTGCAGGCAAAGCCGTCTGCACAGTGAGAACTTATCTTCTTCTTTTGAAGTCTGCTGAGCAGCCAAAGATAATAAAACCCTCGTCTGGGGCCCAAATCACTGGACCAGAGCCAAACAGGAATCGAAAGACACAAAGGCAGGGACAGGTCCACAGGAGCTGCAGCTGTTCGGTAGTTGTCTGCGGGACCCATGTCTGGTTTCCTTCCTTCTCGAACCCGCAAACGCTGACATTTTGTGTACATACCATTCTCAAGGGCCTTCAAATTAAAGAAAAAAAAAAAGTCATTTTCAGCTGCACTTCAGTATAATAGTGTTATTATCTATACGGAGAGCTACAACTGAATCCTGACCTAATCCGCGTTTAGGCACCTGATGTTTGCCGCAAGTGGCCTCCGTGATCCCTTGTATAAGCTTTCCTTGTGCTGCAATCTGTGTTGTAGCTGCGTGCTAGAGGAGCGTTCATCTTAGAAGCAAACTAGTGGAGGCGTGGAAGGGTCTTCCCATAGAAGGTTCGGATCCCTATCCCTATTTCCAGAACAGTGTGTGTGTGTGTGTGTGTGTGTGTGTGTAAGAGGAAGAGAGATGCCTGTCCTCCACTTAACTGAGTAATGTGGCTTTCCCTTGCTTCAGGACACCCACAGTTAATGTGTCTCCAAAGAATCTTCCACCAGGCTGGTCCATGGAGAGGCATGGTAGCCACCCAATCATTCATATCCAACATACCTAGGAAACATATTGAGTGCTTGCTGTATGCTTGCCCACACAAGCAGGCACCAGGCACCAAAGATGAGAGTGACACACCCCCTGTCTCCTTTTCCTAAATATGTGCAATGGCCACAGGAAACTGTACCACGATGAGGCCAGGTCTGTAAGTTCCAGTGGTGTGCCAGAGCCAGGCTTGTGCCAACTCTTGAAAACTTACATGAGGCACCTCTTCCCAACCTCAAGTTCAGAAATGTCACATCAGTAGTTTGAAATCAGCCTCGAGGGGAGTACTTGCTCTATAGAAATTAGCAAGTGTTACCAATCGGGGGTTTTGATTTGTGGTTTGTTAGATTTTGCATTTCTTTCCCTTCCTTTTTTGTTTTTTGAGAGGTTTTAATGAGTACAACTATAGAAGGATTAAAATACTATAACAGAGAGCACATTTTTCTACTTTTAGAGAGTAGGGTAAGGTTTTACATACAAGATGATATATTGGCTGCATGTTTCAAGTTCAGTGAGTTTTTATCAGACGGCAAAAGAGGAACAAAGCATTCCAGAAAGAATAAAGTGAAGCCATAGAAGTATTGAATTTTTTTATAAAGCTCTAGTAATTCAGAGAAGTAAGCCAATGCAAACTGTTTGTGCCACCTGAGGAAGGGAAATTGGGTCTTAGCAGACAGGTGGGAGGCAGGGACAGGAGGAGAGTGTAGCACAGTCACAGCCATCAGCATGAATGGCATAAGCCACACTGCCCAACTCGGCTGGGCCAGAGGACACTGGCGCCACCAGGGCAGTCCTCTCCTTTGCCTGCTTCCCTCCCTGGAGCCTCCATGACAGATTTAGAATGCAGAGGACATTGGAGAAAGTTGCACAGACAAATCCCAGCTTCCGCAGTCTGGAGATTCCTCAGAAATCTAAAAATAGACCAACCCCATGACCCAGTCCTGGGAATATACCTAAAGGAAATGAAATCAGAATGTGAAAGAGTTATTTGTACCCCCATGTTTATTACAGCTCATTTCAGAATAGCTAAGATATAGAATAGACCCAGATACTCATCAACTGATGACTTGATAAAGAAAATGTGGAATACAATGAAATAGTACTCAGCCATAAAAAATGAAATCCTGACTTTAGCAACAAATAGGTGCAACTGGAGACCATTATATTTAGTGAAATAAGCCAGACCCAAAAAGACAAATATCATGTTTTCTCTGATTTGTGGTAGCTAGTATGTAAAATACAAAAAAAAAATTTAATGTATGTGAGTGAAACTGACATCTTGTGATTTTATTATTTTTACAGCCCTTGTCCAATATTCCTATGGAACAATGGTCTTCCTACTTTCTACCTGTTGAACTCTTTATTAGTGGAGGATTAAGCCTATGATTATAAAGTAAATTAAAAATGTATTTTTGCAGGGCTGGATCTGTGGCTCAGTAGACTAAGCCTCCGCCTGTGGTGCTGGTACCCCATATGGGTGCTGGTTTCTGTCTCTGCTGCTCCTCTTCTGATCCAGCTCTCTGCTTATGGCCTGGAAAAGAAGTGGAGGATAACTCAAGCTCTTGGACCCCTGCACCTGTGTAGGAGACCTGGAGGAAGCTCCTGGCTCCTGACTTCCAATCAGCCCAGCTCTGGCCACTGCAGCTATTTGGAGAGTGAACCAGTGGATGGAGACCTTTCTCTCTGTCTCTCCCTCTGTCTGTAATTCTGTCTTCCAAATAAATAAATAAAATCTTTTTTATAAATGTGTTCCTGCAAAAATTAAAGGAAAAGAAAGAAAGTAATGTTAAAGGGAGGGAAATAAAATATTCTGAGAATCATATTTATTAGCCTTATGAAATCTATTCTCTTTATACTCATTTTTTTAAAGTGTAATAAAAAAAGAAAGAAAAGTAAGCTTGGACTCAGAACTAGTAGAAATTCCAAGAAATCACAGGGAGGATCCTGGATTTTTGTAAGGGAAAGACAATGAGAATTTGAACCAATGTTATCCAATCTTTTCTACATCATAAAATCAGGGGAATTCAGCTTTGAATTAGATTATGTGTATAGTGTAGGAAAAATGCATACAAGTTATTAGCTGTGGTTATAAGCAGAGGATGCAATTATGATTGGTTTATAAGTCTTATTTGCACTTGTGTGTATGCCTCAGGTTTACTATAATAAAATCAAATATTTTATAATTAAAAATAATAAGTAGCATCATTTAACTTTATGTTGATAAACATACCTGTAATAAATTCCACTTATGGAATGGAAGTGTATTTTAATAACGTTTTTCTTTTCCGTTTAAAAATAACTTCTGGATTCCTGAAGCTGGCAAAGATAGGTTAAGGAATCTTCTGCAGTTCTGACTCCAAGCAGAAGTTCAATGTCCTGTGAGTTTGCCACAATCAGAATCTCACCCAGGGGAGCAATCCCTCCCTTGGATTGAGCACCTCGTGCTCTTCCCTCTCTCCAACAACGTGAATGGTGGCATGGAGGGAATTCAGCTTTTTATGGTCTAAAACTACAGTGAAAGGGCAGTTGGTTAGCCTCGCAGTTAAGATTCCTCCATCCCACATTGAAGTGCCTTGGTTCAATTCCCGCCTCTGGTTCCTGACCCCAGCTTCCCGCTAATGCACACCCTGCAAGGCAGAGATGACAATTCGGCTTGAGTAATTGGATTCGTGCCCTGGACTGTATTCCCAGCTTCCAGTTTCAGCCTGACCCAGTTCCAGCTATACGGGAATTTGAAGATTAACCAGCTGATGGGAACTTGCTCTCTCACTCTTTCACTCTTTCTCTCTCACCCAACTCCCTTCCAAATAACTTTTTTTTTTACATTATATTTTTTTTCCAAATAGCATAATGATCACCACACGCCTATCAGAATGGTTAAAATCTCACTGGCAGCATCAGTACCAGAAAGAATGTGGAACAACACAAACTCTCACTCACTGCTGGCAGGAATGCACACTGCTACAGCCATTTTGGCTGACAGTTTTGTAGTTCTTACAAAGAAAAACGTGCTTTTACCATAGGATCCAGGATGCATGCTCTCAGCTACGTACCCCAATGATTTGAAAACATACACAGACAAAAACCTGCACATGGATGCTGATAGCAGCTTTATTCATAATAGCCACCATGCCCTTCAGTAGGTGAGTGGATAAACAAACATGCCATGGAACGTCCAGATAACGGAGTATTATTCAGCACTGAAAAGGAATGAGCTATAAAGCCGTAAAGACAGGCAGGAAACTTAAATACCTATTGCGAAGTGAAAGAAGCTAATATGAGAAGTCTGCATAATGTATGATTCCAGCCATGTTACATTCTGGAAGATGTACAACACCAAAAACAGGGAAGAGGATAGGGAGGGATGAAGAGGCAGAGCACAGAGGACACTCGAGGCAGTTAAAACAGTCTGTATGATACTGCAATGGTGAATACATGTCGTTACACATTTGTCCAAATCCACAGAATGCCCGACACCAGTAGCAAGTCCTACAGTGGACTCAGCCTCAGTGGTAATGGTACGTCCACGAAAGTCCACCATTTGTACCAAGTGTGCCATTCTGGAGAGGCTTTAGGTTTTGTTATGAACCTAAAAGTGTTATGAACCTAAATAGTGTTTTTGAAAAAAAGACAAGAAAATAACCAAAGGTAGACGCCCCAAGAGAGTTTGCACCCAGTATGCCTGAAAACCACCAGGGGGCGCTGTGGCAGCCCTTCCTGGGCTTGGAGGCTCCGTGAGCAAAGCACACAGATGACTCGCAAGTCTGAGTGCCAGCTCTGCAAAAGAGAAGGGAGAATCCTAAACGCGGGAGAATATCAGTCACCTGGGCCAGCTATAGATTAGCCGGAATTCATCAAGCTGCTTCATCGCCAAGTCTTTCCTGCAGGGAATTACATTTAGAAGGGTGGGCAGAACAGCAAGTCAGAGGGGTACAGTTTTGTCCTTTTTGTGCATGGCTTTTGAGGATGGTTTAAGAGTGCCCCCTGGACTGTGTGGAGGAGGCGACAGCACCTGGTTCAGTTATAGAGATAGGTTTCAATGGGACAAACAGTGAATCCGCTCCCAGGCCCTGAGCACAATTTTTGGGCTGCAGAGCCAAGAGGCTTGGGTCCAGCTTCTACCATGTACTTTCTGGACCTTGCTGAGCCTCAGTGGACCCCTTTGTAAAATGGGGATAATATTGCATCCACCCTCTGATAGTCATTCTGAAATAACTTATGTGAAGGTGCTTTGTAGCCTAGAAGTCACCACATATCAATTATTTTTATCATCAACATAGTCTACTCTCCCAGCACCAGCCTGTTTCCATACCCACTGCCTTCATGGAGTGGGGCTTCCGGTGGGATTTTATCCCTTCACCTGGACCACGGCAGGAACCTTCTGACTAGTCTCCCATTCAGTGTTTCTCAAAATCAATCTGACATATGGTTGCCGGAATTCTACAGAACTGCCCAAATCTTGCTGTCCTTGCATTGCGGGGAATGGGACCCCAGAATTATGTCATGGCGATTGAGAGCCCTGGTTGGGCCCAGCTAGACGTAGTCCAGGTTTTTGTCTTCTTGCAAATAAGAAGACAACTGAGAGTCATACGTAGAAGTGGATAGAAAAACAGGCGTCATGGGAAGGCAAAGGGATAGCACACACTTGGATTTGAGTGCAGGCAACCTCAAGGGAGAGAACTGTCCACATCCAGGCTGGGGTCATTCATTAAATAGGCAGGGATGGTGCTCAGGGCAAGGCCTGATTGAAGATCAAATAAGAGGCAGGGGCTGGCACCACGGCTCATTAGGCTAATCCTCTGCCTGCGGCGCCGGCACTCTGGGTTCTAGTCCCGGTCAGGGCGCCACTTCTGTCCCAGTTGCTCCTCTTCCAGGCCAGTTCTATGCTGTGGCCTGGGAGTGCAGTGGAGGATGACCCAAGTGCTTGGGCCCTGCACCTGCATGGCAGACCAGGAGGAAGCACCTGGCTCCTGGCTTCGGATAAGTGCAGCGTGCCGGCCATAGTGGCCATCTGGGGAGTGAACCAACGGAAGGAAGACTTTTCTCTCTGTCTCTCTCTCTCACTGTCTAACTCTGCCTGTCAAAAAAAAAAAATAATAATAAGAGGCAGGGTTTGGGGGTGGGGCTTCAGTGCACATGGTGGTCTCCAGGAAGGTGTCGTGGTGACAGGTGCATGATGGAAAGTAAGGCCCAGCTGCATGATGAGGAGTGTGTGTGCCAAGTCTTCACCCATACTGAATCCATTTGGGCAGCATGCATGGCTTGGGTGTTGGTAGTCTTAGCTCCTCGTCCCTGACTCCCTTTCTAGCCCATGTCACTTGCTCAGGCACTTTTGATGGCAGTCTCATCATCTTCTGGAGAGAAGAAAAACTTCTAACTTGGCATCCAAGGCCCTGCAATTTGCACTCCTTTCTCTTACTGGTCCCAACATGTGGCTGAGTCTCCTGGACCAGTTATCATCCTCTTAAGCTGCCCCTTACCTTTCTGCTCAGGTTTTCTCTGCCAGGAGTAATTCTCTTCTTTTACTCTCCAACTTCTCCCTCCCGGGTGAACTATTGCATGCCCGCTAAACCTCTTCTAAAATGACTCCTCTTAAAAAAAAACTTTTCCTAACTCCTGTCCCTGATCCAACCTGTCATTGAATTCTCCTAAATCATATGGGTTTTTTTTTTTTGACAGGTAGAGTGGACAGTGAGAGCGAGAGAGACAGAGAGAAAGGTCTTCTTTTTCTGTTGGTTCACCCCCCAATGGCCACTGCGGCCAGTGCTCTGCGACTGGTGTACCGTGCTGATCCGAAGCCAGGAGCCAGGTGCTTCTCCTGGTCTCCCATGAGGATGCAGGGCCCAAGGACTTGGGCCATCATCCACTGCACTCCCGGGCCACAGCAGAGAGCTGGACTGGAAGAGGGGCAACGGGTCAGAGTCCGGCGCCCTGACCAGGACTAGAACCCTGGGATGCCAGCACCGCAGGTGGAGGATTAGCCTATTGAGCCATGGCGCTGGCCAATCATATGGGTTTCATTTTTATCCCCACATTATCGAGCATAGCTTGGAATAATAAATGCCTGATGAACTGTTTAGGGTTTACATGCTTCATTTGTCTCCCTACCAAAGTATGAAGGTCTAAAGAGAAAGAATGCTGGGATGGTTTTTTTCCTGTGCCTACAGTATCTCATAAAAGGCTTTGTACTGTATTAAGAGACCTTTAAATGTTAGCTGAATTGACTAAAGTAGTGGAGTAGGGCTGGGATTTAGAAGGAACTTAAATGACACTGGTAAAGTCCCCCCCCCCCAATTTGAAAAGCACAGAGGCCGGCGCTATGGCTCAATAGGCTAATCTTCCGCCTTGCAGCGCCAGCACATCGGGTTCTAGTCCCAGTCGGGGCACCAGATTCTGTCCTGGTTGCCCCTCTTCCAGGCCAGCTCTCTGCTGTGGCCCGGGAGTGCAGTGGAGGATGGCCCAGGTGCTTGGGCCCTGCACCCCATGGGAGACCAGGATAAGCTCCTGGCTCCTGCCTTCGGATCAGCGTGGTGCGCCGGCCTCGGCAGCCATTGGAGGGTGAACCAACGGCAAAGGAAGACCTTTCTCTCTGTCTCTCTCTCTCACTGTCCACTCTGCCTTTCAAAAAAAAAAAAAAAGCAGAGAAAATTTTCATCTGCTGGGTCACTCTCCAAATGCCTGTAAGGGCCGGTGCTGAGCCAAATCAGGGAGCCAGGAAGTCAATCCACATCTTCCACCTAGAGAACAGGAAATCAGTTACTTGAGCATCACTGGTGCCTCCAGGATCTGCATTAGTAGGAAGCTGGCATTACAGCCAGAGCTGAGAATAGAACCCACAGTGTTCTGACATGGGACATGGGCATCTTAGCCACTGGGACAAATGCCTACCCCAAGATCTTAAGGCTAATTGCTGGGGCTGGTGCTGTGGCGTAGCAGGTAAAGCCACCACCTGCAGTGCCAGCATCTCATATGGGCTCCAGTTCAAGTCCCAGCTGCTCCACTTCCAATCCAGCTCTCTACTATGGCCTGGAAAAGCAGTAGAAGACGGCCCAGATCCTTGGGCCCCTGCACCCATGTGGGAGACCTGGAAGAAGCTCCTGGCTCCTGGCTTCAGATCAGCACAGCTCCAGCCATTGTGGCCAATTGGAGAGTGAACCAACAGATGGAAGACCTCTCTCTCTCTCTCTCTCTGCCTCTTTCTCTGTGTGACTCTGACTTTCAAATAAATAACTAAATCTTTTTTAAAACTGTTTGTTGTTGAAACCACCCAACCTACAGTACTTCCCTGTGGCAGCCGAGCCAACTAAGACACCAACTTAACAGTTCAGGTGCATTAAGCACATTAACATCATTGTGTGAAATGGATTTTTTAAATGCTGTTTAATCAGAATGAGACCATTATGAAAGGGGGGGGGGGCTTGAAATCATCTTAAAAGTCAAGAACTCTGCATTCAAGTTATTTTTTCCCAAATTCCTTTAAATTCTGACACCTTAATAATGAACCCATATTGGAAAACAAAACAAACATTCTGGCCGTGGTTTATGAAGAGAGTCAACAGACAACTTTCATCCATGCAGCTGCACTCTTTGCTTTACAACAGTCAATACATGGATGTTCTTGATACTGAGGACGTTTTAGTCTATTGATTTAGTTTGTTTCTTTTCTTCCTTAGTGGGATCTTTTCATAAACAGCCAATGATTGGAGTCAGTCGGGTTAGATAAGAGAGTTTGTACAGATTCCGTTCCATCTGGCTAGGTCTTAAAGGATGAGTGGGTTCCCACCAGGCAAAGGACATGAAAATCATAGGCCGTGGGGAGGAAGCAGGTTGAACAAAGTCACAGAAGCGTGAACACACATGACATATTAGAGAATGGGTGCAATGTCAAGTGTGACCAAGACACAAGGTCGTTAGGGCATCCCAGGAAGAAAAGTCGGAAAGGTTTACACAACACCTTGAAAATTATGCCATGACATTTGGACTTAATCTTATGGGCAACTATTGAAGGCTTTCTTTGGGGCTATGATCTGATGCAAGCTATGATTAAGTACAGCACACAAACTGAAAGAAGGGATGGTGGTATCACTGACCCTTTTTACAAGAGTCCTCATAAGAGATGACAAAAGTCTAAAATAAGTAATTGCAGAAAACTGGAAATATGGAAAAAAGATACTTCAGGCATGGAAACAAAACTGACGGTCATAAATGAAAGGAGATGTTTTTGAAGACGTTGTGTAGATTTGTCATTGATACTGTTAGTGGTTAATATTGAACTGGCAAGAATTTGGTCTGTAACTTTCTTCCAAGCAAACATCATTGTAACATGGATAAATTAATTGTAGCTGACTGATGGATATGCCTCGGGTGTTCTCACTTTCAGAATAAGGTCAGAAGAAGAGGCCGGCGCCGTGGCTCAATAGGTTAATCCTCCACCTTGCGGCGCCGGCACACCGGGTTCTAGTCCCGGTCAGGGCGCCGGATTCTGTCCCGGTTGCCCCTCTTCCAGGCCAGCTCTCTGCTATGGCCAGGGAGTGCAGTGGAGGATGGCCCAGGTGCTTGGGCCCTGCACCCCATGGGAGACCAGGAAAAGCACCTGGATCCTGGCTCCTGCCATCGGATCAGCGCGGTGCGCCGGCTGCAGCGGCGGCCATTGGAGGGTGAACCAACGGCAAGGGAAGACCTTTCTCTCTCTGTCTCTCTCTCTCACTGTCCACTCTGCCTGTCAAAAAAAAAAATAAATAAATAAATAAAAAAAAAAAAAAAAAAAAAAAAGGTCAGAAGAAGGCTGGAAGTGGGAAATGCCAACACTCTTCTAAGTCAGAATAACCGAAAATAAAAATAGCTGCTGAGGATCTGAAATTCTAGAATCAACTGCACAGCCACACAGGAGATGCCTCTGTCATTGTTGCTTGGATAATTTCTTGAGAATATAAAATATATGGCACAAAGAGTCTCAAAAACCCTCTTCCAATAGAGTGGCATATTTCCATAACATGTTTCCTTGCACATAGTAGGACTGTTAAACTGAATTCAGGATCTGGCATTGTGGGACAGCAGGTTAAGCAACCACCTGCAATGCCAGCATCCCAAAGAAGCACTAGTTTTTAGGCCCAGCTGCTCCATTTCCTAACCAGCTCCCTGCTAGTGCACCCAGAAAATCAAAAGGCTATTTCAAGGGTTTGTTTGCAACAGTCACCCTAAGATGAACATTTTGTACCTACAATGTAAACACTGTGATGGCGGAGAGTTTATCTATTTTATCACAATACCCCAGACCCCAAAGAGTGTACAGCACATAGAGCTCAATTAAGATGGATGGATGGATGCATGGACAACATCTGGATGAATGATGGATGGATATTTACATGCATCTCTGACAATTTCTTGAATGTCTAAGACAGTTTGAACACCAACACTGTTACTGGGGTCAGCGTTGTCACATAAAATACAAGACATCAATTTATTTGAAAGTATTCACTTTCCCACATTATATTAAAAATGCATTTTCTCTGTACATGACGCTCATTGAAATCATTTGTGATTCATCTGAAATTTGAATTTAACTTGACATATCATTTTTTAATTTGCTAAATCTGACCAACTAATTCTTGGTGTGGCACCTTCCCAGAACAGGCTGGCTAGAATTCTCCACTGGTTCCTGAGCAAAAGCCTAATCCTTAAAGAGTCCAAACTCGTTGGCCTCTGACAACTAAACTGATCTTCTTTGCTAGTCAAGACAAAGGAGCAAAACAATAGGGGAAAGGGAAAACCCAATCATGGCAATGCAACACAATTCACTACGTGTTAGCATTTTCCCAGCACTGCTTCCCCATCCCTACATGTCCTTCCCTACCTCTGCCAGTAGTCACCACCATTAGTCACTCCTGACCATTATCTATGAGGAACCTGTGACCTAGGCCCTGCCCACCTCCCCAGCCACATGCCTGGGCCCCTCTCCCTGACTTTGCACTCCAGTCACCCTCAAGTTCTTTCACTTCCTGCCACAGGATCTTTCCGCTTGCTCTTGATTCTGTCTGGAAAGCCCTCCATTCTCCTCCTTTTTCCCACACCCCGGTTAACTCTTAGTCACCTCTCACTCCAGCTCCCAAGTCACTTCCCCAGGTTAAGTTGTCCCTAACTGACTTTGCAGACCAGGACAGCTTTCTTTATTTTGAATTGCTCAAAGCGCGATGTACTTTCCTTTCTCTGTGCTTATCGTCATTGACATTTGATTATTTGTTTAGTATGTATATCTGCTAGAATCAAAAAGCCCCATACGGACCAGAACACTGTGTCTCTTGTTGTTATCAACTATGTCCCCTGCCCCAGCACAAAGCCCAGCAAAAGGAAAATGAAAAACCAGACACTCAATCAGTATTTGCTGAGTGATAAATAGGAGTCTCAGGTTTATTAACATCTCACCCCTCCCAAAGTAGACAAATAGCTACTTCTGACTTGGAAGACTGAGCCATTCCAGGTGAGAGAGAGGAGGAGATGACCCAAATCCAAAGTTTTCTTTGACTAAATGTCAATGGAACTGTGTATCAACCCCATATTATGCCACATATATACTCATAACATATTTGGGTTGTGCAATGTGTTGTTTTCAAATAGGAAATGTAGACAGAGGGAAAGTTAAGATTTCTACCTATCAATCAAGCTAGACTTCTTTTTTTTTTTTTAAGATTTCATTGATTTATTTGGAGGCAGAGTTACACAGAGAGGGAGAGACAAAGATCTTCCATCCACTGGTTCACTTCCCAAATGGTTGCAACGGCCAGGGATGGGCCAATCCAAAGCCAGGAGCCTATAGTTTCTTCCATGTCTCCCTCACAGCTGCTGGGGCCTAAGCACTTGGGCCATCTTCTACTGCTTTCCCAGGCTGCTGGATCAGAAATGGAGCAGCCAGGACTTGAACCGGCATCCAAATGGGAAGCTGGCACTGCAGGCTGCAGCTTTACCTGCTATGCTACAACACAGGCCCCGCTGGACTTTGTTACAGCTGAAAATTTCCAACCTCAGACACAGAGATTTTTCATTCTTCCAGTGGCCTCCGTGGGATCCTTGTATACTGGTTTTTATCCCAGTTTATCCCATACATGAGATCCTCTTCCTTCATCAGGTCTATACCTCTTTCCTTTTCAAAGTAATTATATTCTTATGCTAAAATCCACCTAACCAGGATCTGTAGGTGGACAATTTTGTTTCATCTTATTCCTCACCCACTTTCCTCCCCAACAACTCCAGCTTATTTTGAAGCAAATCCAAGATACCATTTTCTTTCATCCACAAATATTTCAGTGTATCACAAAAAATATATTTCCCTGAATAAATTATTTTAAAAATTAAAATTCTGGCTTGTTCAAATTAAGACCCAGAGAAGAGCCACATACTTGTTTGTTGTCTCTTAAATTCTATTCTAGGAGAAGCTCACTCTCCCTATTTTTTGTTTATATATATATATATATATATATATATATATATATATTTGAATGGTTGACACAGAGAGGGCACTCCCATCTGCTGTTTCACTCCCTAAATGCCCACAACAGTCATGACCAGGCCAGGCAGAGCCAGGAGTAGAAAATGCAACCCAGGTCTCCCATATGGGTGGCACGAGCCTGAATACTTGAGCCATCACCCACAGACCCAGGACCCCTTAGAGGCTGCGCTAGTAGGAAGCTGGAGAGAAGAGTTGGAGCTGGGAATCTAACCCAAGCACTCAGATACGCAATGCAGGCATTCAGCCACTAGGCTAGACACCTCCTCCTACATTCCCTCTATTTTCTCTGCATTTAATTGTTGAAGAAACAGGGTACTTTGTACCCTAGGATTGCTCACATTCTAGATTTTTATTCATTACATCCATCCAGCTGTCAGCTAACATGACATTTAGATCAGATTCAATTTTCACTTTTTGGCATATTCATAGATAATTCGCATACTTTCTGTTGTATCGCATCTAGTGTACATGATGTCTGCCTATCTCTTCTTAGTATTCAGTAGTATCTCTTCTTATTCAGTAGATTCAGATGGTACCAGCTTGATCAACCTCCTGTAAAGTTCCCTATCAGCTTTTCACCAAAAGTTTTAACAATCACTATCCAACCCTGCTACTTCATTGGAGGCCTCAAAATTGTGCTATTCTAATTCTGTCATTCCTTCTGAATCTATAAGCTGCCATTTCAAAAGACATTTCCCTTCAAGCCCTTGTTACTGTGAAGTATGGTTCAGGATTTTTCCCCTTTAATTAATGGTTCTCAGAACTCTCAACAGAGATAAGACACTTCTGAAACAACACATGAGTGTAGTGTTGCTGGGTTTTTTTATTGTTGTGAATCCATGGAGTTAAACTTATGTTACACATGCTACAATGTGTTTCAGTCCATTAAAGACCTTATTCTTGGGAATGCTCCAATTGCTCCCACCTTTGGCCGGCAAGAGTCCAGGGTCCCTTTTACCATTAACCTGTTCTTCAATAGATTGCTTGCTGGTGTGGCAAGACATCCTTGTTGCCCATCATCTCCAAGAATGCCTGACCCCTTGTACATTCTTCTTTACCTACAACTTCAGTTTTCCCAGTCCCAAATCAGAAATGGAACATGCCTAATCTGATTTTCTCCTGTACTACAGATGAGGACAGTTAACAAACAACCAGGTGCTACCATGCGTTCATCCACAAGACATAGCCTAATTCAACCTTTTGCACGTGAACTCATCACCTTTCTCCCAAACCTGCTCTTTATATTCCCTCCCTGGATCTCAGAACTTGCTGTTGGGTCAGAGCAAGGCTCTGTTAGACACCTGTGGAATTCTACTTCTCAGCCCTCACCCTTCAATACCTCTCAAGCTCTTTGAAAGTCAGAATCACACACAGAGAAGGAGAGGCAGAGAGAGAGAGAGAGAGAGAGAGAGAGAGAGAGAGAGAGAGAGTTCTTCCATTCACTGGTTCACTCCCCAGTTGGCTGCAAAGGCTGGAGCTGCACCAATCTGAAGCCAGGAGCCAGGAGCTTCTTCCAGGTCTTCCACGTGGATGCAGGGGCCCAAGGACTTGGGCCATCTTCTACTGTTTTTCCAGGCCATAGCAGAGAAATGGATTGGAAGTGGAGCAGCTGGGACTCGAACCAGCACCCCTATGGGATGCTGGCTCTGCAGACAGCAGCTTTACCCGCTGTGCCACAGTGCTGGCCCCTATAAAGCAACTCTTTCCTTCCTTTAGGCAATAATAGCTTATCTCTTGCATGACTGTACTTCCTACTCCTTTTTTCTTTCTCCTGTCCGAATAGCTTTTAGTACTTCTGTTCCTCCTTGGACACAAGCTTTAGGTGGAGAGAGGGATTTCCAGTTTCCCACTCATTTTTTGTTTAGTCCTATTGGAAAATAAGTGAGCTCAGGACTGTCCCTCTCCACCCAGCAGTTAGACACGCACTTCTCCCTGGGGATCTTTTCGTTGTTCTTTTGCTTGGTGTTTCTCTGTTCCTGCAACTTGATTGTCTTCCACCTGTATTTTCTCAGCACTTAGGGTAGAGCTTAGCCTTCAGACCAATCATCTTGTTTGCCTTCTTTGAACATTCATGAGCCTCCAACTTTCCTTTTTTCTTTTTCTTGTGGTCACCCAAACGATACTCAGAGCATTTATAGTGTAATTCAATATATTCATTTTGTGGCATAGTCACTGCCTTAGAACCACTGGGTGCAGCCTCCCTGGGTAGTGAAGAATTTCCCTTCGGTTCTCAGAAACCCACAAGAGAGATGCTTTCTTATATTACCTCAATTCATTGTGTCACCACCCTCACCTGAAGTTGTCAGAAGTGCTTTGGATCAGATGTGTGGGCGATGTATTTAGACTAGACTGGATTATTTACCCCTGAAAGCAAATCTGAATGATCTCTAAAGACTAGTTTTAGGGCTGCAAGTGACAGAAGGTGAGGCATTTAAGGGGTCTGTCCAAACTCTTCTTTGATGGCAGAGATGGAAGATAAATGTATTGCCTGATCTACTGTTCATAAATCCAGACTATGATAGTCCGTTTGTCAGCAGCTGAACCACATTTTCCTGGCTGAGTTTTAGATTTCGTACCTGGTCCTGGGATAAGTCACAGCACTGGATGGCTACATGATCATCAGATGTTACAGAGAACGTGCCCTCTTCAAATCAAATACGGGCCTCAGCGATGGGAACAAGTAAGAGAGAGACTTCTCCCTGAGCTGGTGACCGTGCTGCCTGACAGCAGTCTCAGCCCGCATGTGAGCTTGGTGACAAATACGATGCTGACATTCCCACAGTTCATCCAGGATCACAAACCAGCGTAACCTCAAACCCATCTTCAAAATAGGTCTAGGCAAGGGAGTTTGAGACTTGTGATTGTTCTTCCTGTTTTCCCTTCAAAGCAAATTAACCTTAAAAATAGCATCCTGAGTGACCAAAGGGTAGAAAAATTATCCTGCGAGTGTTTTGAATTATTTGTCGCCTCCAACTTCTTTCGCAACCCAGGGTAGTTCATTAGCAAGGTTATTGGCTTGGGAGTTGACAGCTTAAATGGCAAAACAGGATGTGTCACCAGCAGGGCCCCTGCTTTGCTGCAATCTACTGGAATTCATTGGTCTTGGGGTTTTTTTGTTGGTGGCCATGGGGTTTTTTTTTTTTCCCTTTCTTTTTTATTTCAGAGCCTCAAATGGGCAGACACTGAAACTGCTCCTTATTTGCATACAGCTTGGCCCGGGCAAGGGTGAACTGAGGACAAGCAACTCCCTTCTTACTTGGCAAAGGCAGGAAGTCAGATGCAAGAAGCTACTACTTCTCAAGCTGAAATGACTCTTTCCTCTCTCTGTGTCTTTCTCTTGCTCTTTCTCACCCTGAAAGAAAGTATAAGTTTAAGTGCAAATAGATTACAAGAACTTGGAAAGAGGAGGAAGGTGAAGGTAGCCAGATCATTCTGGAGCCCACCTGCATTTTTTTCTTGTTGCATTCGAGAAGCTCAGATCATCAGATTGGAAGTGTCAGAGGCGGGTTGCAGCTGGAGGATGGATGGTCGGTGAAAATAAACAAGAGCAAATTCTGAGTGCCCCCTTTTCCATACAGCAGCCTCCTTGGCAGCCACGTGGGGAAATGCAACCTGCATTTCTTTGCCCTTCCACCTGAGAAGTCTCTTATTGGTGAGCAAGAGGTTTGAGCAAAAATGAGCAGACACTGAGAGAAGTGAACATATGAGTTCAAAGCAGCGTGGTCTTGGTCACTGGTTTTCAAGTCTCCCCAATTTTTGTGTGTGGATTTGAATCTCTTTCACAGATCAGCCCATTGCAGCTGGCGGTATCTTCTGTAGCCTTACTGTCCAGCACCTGAGACTCCATATACAATGTGCCCAGAGATGTAAATGGGCCTCTTTTGCTCCAAAGTGGTTGGTAAAATAGCAAACCAGCACTTACCAAAGGAAACTGTATCTCTGTAGTGAGTGCTCTCTGGCCCAGGTTCTTGTCACCTTTCTCTGATAAACCAGAAAATTCTTTACCAACAAGAAGCAACAGGAATACATAATACTGTACATTTATATGTGGCCTTGGTCCAAGGAACAAAATGGCATGAGAAATTATGATACAGTCATAAAAGATATGCTTACAAGCTTCACTTTCATGGGAACCTTTCATCAATTTTATAGCCACCCTGAATTTTTTTCTCCCCACATTAGAGTGCAACGAACCTTGGATTCTGGTAAGGGTGTCTTCCCATATGTTTTTCCAGATCTGTGGTAACTAACAGAGCACCTAAAATGTAATATATTGGAATGAAATGGACCTTTTGAGATTCGATGGTTGTTTACAGTCCTTGTCTCTACCATTTGAGGAACAATGGTTTCTTCTTCATGTTGTTTGTTGAGCTCTTTACTTAGTGTAGGGTTAATCTTCTGAGTATAAAGTAAACTGAAAATAGATCTTTGTAAAAAATTAGGAATGGGAATAGGAGGAGGAGGAGGAAGGATGGGAGCATGGGCGGGAGGTATTGAAAACTTCCCAAAGCTATATATAGGAAATACATGGGGGCCCAGTGCTGTGGCGCAGTGGGTTAAAGTCCTTGCCTGAAGCACCAGCATCCTATATGGGCACCGGTTCTAGTCCCAGCTGCTCCTCTTCCGATCCAGCTCTCTGCTATGGCCTGGCCTGGGATAGCAGTAGAAGATGGCCCAAGTCCTTGGGCCCCTGCACCCACGTGGGAGACTGTCACTCCCCCACTTCACAGAGGAACAACACTAGACCCTGCGCTGTTCTTTTGTCTGCTCGGCCCTTCCCGGGTTAGCTGCCGGTCCCCCACTTGCGGAGGAACGACGCCATCCCGGGTTAGCTGCCGGCCCCTCCACCTCCATGGAGGGGCTGCCCCCCCTGCCACTTTCCCCGCTTCCGCGGAGGAGCGGCACACCACCGGCCGGCTCTCGGGGGCTGCTCAGATGTTCCTCAGGTGTTCCTTCAATGTTCTTGGTGCATGTTGTCTCTCTCCTCCTTTATAGTCCTCTTCCACCAATCCCAACTCTGCTACCCACATGCCGAGCATGCTGCTCTCCTCCAATTAGGAGCAGGATCAGCTCCTGCAGCTTATCAAACTGATGAGGCAGCTGCGTAGAGGTTGTTTGCTCCCTCAGCGCCATATTGTGGGAGAGCAGATGCATAGAATAAGTCTTTTTTTTTTTTTTTTTGACAGGCAGAGTGGACAGTGAGAGAGAGAGAGACAGAGAGAAAGGTCTTCCTTTGCCGTTGGTTCACCCTCCAATGGCCACCATGGCCGGCGCACCGCGCTGATCCGATGGCAGGAGCCAGGAGCTTCTCCTGGTCTCCCATGGGGTGCAGGGCCCAAGCACCTGGGCCATCCTCCACTGCACTCCCGGGCCACAGCAGAGAGCTGGCCTGGAAGAGGGGCAACCGGGACAGAATCCGGCGCCCTGACCGGGACTAGAACCCAGTGTGCCGGCGCCGCTAGGCGGAGGATTAGCCTAGTGAGCCGTGGCGCCGGCCTCATAGAATAAGTCTTAATTCCAGTAACTTAGTCTAGTCTCAGTTGCTCCCCACAGGAGACCTTGAAGAAGCTCCTGGCTCCTGGCTTCCGATCAGCACAGCTCCAGCCATTGTGGCTATCTGGGAAGTGAACCAGCAGATGGAAGACCTCTCTCTCTGTCTCTACCTCTCTCTGTAACTCTGTCTTTCAAACAAATAAAATAATTCTAAAAAATAAAAAGGAAATATATGAAATTTGCATACCTTAAATAAAATTCTTTAAAAAAAAAATCTTCCCAGACCTGTGAAGATCTCCGAATTATTGCCTTGGTGGTTTCACGGGGCCCTGGCTTTCTCTCATATAACCAAAGAATCACAGTTTCTATCACTATTTCATCACAGTTTTCCTGTCCAAATCTTATGAATATTTTTATCTCATAGCAAAGCACGATCTATATTTTAACAAAACAGTCAGTATTTTATCACCTGAAAAAGCTAGCCCCTCACTCCCTCAACTAGCCAAATGTTCCATCCCAAATATTAATTGGCAGTGCAAGCACTGTATGTCAAGCATATAATTCAAACTTATACCTCTGAGAAATGAAAATTGCTACAAATTATGGAATTTTGAGATGGCTTTGAAAGTCAACAACAGACTACAACCCTTGAAGAGTCAAGAGTGCATGCTAACCCAAGTAGTAGAATGGATTTGTGACTGGATATCTGAAAAAGGACTGTCCTCCAAGAGAGAGTTACATGGCTTTCTTCTATGCGGTGACAGTATCTGGGGAAGACATGACCTGAAAGATGTGAACAGTAGACGTGCTAGAATAATCTGTAACCCAAGAGGATTTCATTTCTACGGGCTATGGTGATATACAAGGACTCTTCAAAGAAATCTTGGAAAAGGAGTATTATGAAAAAATTGCATAGGTTGCAAGTGTTTTTGCACTAAAAATCTTATCTTTTTTTTTTTTTTTTTGACAGAGTGGACAGTGAGAGAGAGAGACAGAGAGAAAGGTCTTCCTTTTGCCGTTGGTTCACCCTCCAATGGCCACCGCGGCCAGCGCGCTGGGGCCGGCGCACCGCGCTGATCCGATGGCAGGAGCCAGGAGCCAGGTGCTTTTCCTGGTCTCCCATGGGGTGCAGGGCCCAAGCACCTGGGCCATCCTCCACTGCACTCCCAGGCCACAGCAGAGAGCTGGCCTGGAAGAGGGGCAACCGGGACAGAATCCGGCGCCCCAACTGGGACTAGAACCCGGTGTGCCGGTGCCGCTAGGCGGAGGATTAGCCTAGTGAGCCGCGGCGCCGGCCCTAAAAATCTTATCTTCTAATTGCATCTTTCCTTGAACTTTTTTAAGTACTCTTGTATGTTTAATTAGTCTTAACTATTATAATGATTTCCTGTTATTCATTTTTTTAAAAGGTTAATTTATTTGAAAGGCAACAACAGAGACACACACAGGGGGAGAGAGAGGGAGAGAGAAATCTTCCACCTGATACTCAGGTACAACCTACTCATCTCTATATTTTAATGGAGATTCCATTCATAATTGTTTTCTTACTGTCCTTGGTCATATTCTTCCCCTCCACAATTCACTTCTGTTAAGATTTGGGAAACTAACACTCAGAGAAGACATAGCTTATAGTCGAGACTATTTGCTGTTTGGTTATTAGTTCATTGTTTTGCCTGCTACCATCAAAACCCCTTATGATACTAGGTGGATTTTTTTTAAGATTTATTTATTTATTTGAAAGTCAGAGTTACGCAGAGAGAAGGAGAGGCAGAGAGAGAGAGAGAGGAGAGAGAGAGAAGTCTTCCATCCACTGGTTCACTCCCCAATTGGCTGCAAAGGCTGGAGCTGCACCGATCCAAAGCCAGGAGCCAGGAGCTTCCTCCAGGTCTTCCCTTGCAGATGCGGGGACCCAAGGGCTTGGGCCATCTTTCACTGCTTTCCCAGGCCACAGCAGAGAGCTGGATTGGAAGTGGAGCAGCTGGGACTCCAGCCAGCACCCATATGGGATGCCGGCACTGCAGGCAGCAACCTTACCCACCACAGCGCCAGCCCTGATACTAGTTTAAAATACTGATACTAGTTTAAAATAAGAGTTAAAGAGATTACTATAAAAATAAAAATACATTTAAATTCATAAAGCCTTCATATTTCAAGGCTTCTCTGTATCACTTCTCTTAGCCATCATGGATTTGATAGCGTTGTTTTGCTAAGACACGGTGCTTGACACTCAGTGCTCCTCAGGCCCCAACTCTGTGTCCTGTTGCTTAAACTGCTGATGATCTGCATTGCATTTTGGAACAGGGAGAATTGGGTCTATGTGACTTACAGGCATTTCTGGGCTTCAGAATCTGCAGTGACCTTGATTTCCATGCTTTTTTTTAAATATCGAAGCACCAGCGACTCTTTCAAGTGCTTATGCTTCTGTTTAAACAGGAAAGCAAGATAATGCACTGGAATTTACGGTTCACCTATCAGATCTGGTATAGGCTTGCCTCATTTTGGAGGTTGCATTTTTTCTTCACTGGTCTACACCCTCTGGTTGTGCAATCTCAGCTATTTCTGTGGTTTCAATTATACCTCCATTCTGTCATCACCTGACTCCTCCATGGTATGTCCTTCTGGTCTCTAGACCTAACACCTACTTGACAACTGCTCTTGTATCTTTCATAGTCATCCCGAAGGAGCTGTGTCTCTAACCTGAACATTTGATCTTCTCCACCTGCATGCCTCCCTCCCACCTCCAAAAATGTTCTGCCTCTGTTTGCCAGTACAGTCAGCCGTGGTTTTATTCTCTTATTCTTCATGCAAGAACAGGAAGAAGTCACTACTGGCACTTCATGTTCCATGTCTCTTACAGTACTCTCCATCCAGGCCATCACCAAGCCCAGTGAAACTGCCTCGGCAATTAATGGAGATCTCCTTCATTTCTATTCGCCTGCACTGCTCCATCCTACTCCAACACACTCTGGTCTCTCACCAGGGCTATGGCCACAGCCTGGGGTCGGTCTCCCCACAGCTTTCTTCCCCTCCCATACCCATTCACTACCACACATCAACGATTACAAACTTCTAATTCTATTCTAACAAAATAAACATAGCATAAAATTTATTATTTTAGTTGTTGTCTTAAAAGATTTTTTTTTGACAGGCAGAGATAGAGAGAGAGAGACAGAGAGAAAGATCTTCCTTTCTGTTGGTTCACCCCCCAAATAGCCACCATGCCCAGCGCGCTGCGGCTGGTGCTGCACCAATCTGAAGCCAGGAGCCAGGTGCTTCCTCCTGGTCTCCCATACAGGTGCAGGGCCCAAGCACTTGGGCCATCCTCCACTGCCTTCCTGAGCCACAGCAGAGAGCCGGACTGGAAGAGGAGCAACCAGAACAGAATCCAGTGCCCCAACCGGGACTAGAACCTGGGGTGCCGGTGCCACAGGCAGAGAATTAGCAAAGTGAGCCGCAGCGCCGGCCTTTCTTAAAAGATTTATTTTATTTATTTGAAAGGCTTAGTGATAGAGGAAGAGACAGAGAGAATCTTCCATTCACTGGTTCACTCCCCAAATGGCCACAGTGGCCAGGGCTCAAGCAGGCCAAAGCCAGAAGTCTAGGACTCCATCCTGATCTCCCAGGTGGGTGGCAGGGGCTCAAATACTTGGGCCATCATATGCTACCTTCCTAGGCACATCAGCAGGGAGCTGGATCAGAAGTGCAGCAGCCGGGACTCAAACTAGCACTCCAATATTGGATGCAGACATCACAGGTGGCAGTTTAACCCACTGTGCCACATGCCATTTCTAAGCGTACAGTTCAGTGGTGTCAAATGTATTCATATTATTTTACAACCACCACTACCATACAACTCCAAAATCTTTTATCTTGCAAAACTGAAGCTCTGTACCCCTTAAACAATAACTTCCCATTCCATTCCCCTCAGCCCCTAGAAATCACAGTTGTACTTTCTGTTTCTATCAATGTAACCTCTGTAGGTACATCACATACATGGAATTACAGAATATTTGTTCTTTTATGCCAAGCTTATTTCACTTACTATAAGGTCCTCAAGGTACATCCATGTTGTTGCCT
The DNA here is from genome assembly GCF_051225735.1 of Oryctolagus cuniculus. Taxonomy (NCBI): domain Eukaryota; kingdom Metazoa; phylum Chordata; class Mammalia; order Lagomorpha; family Leporidae; genus Oryctolagus; species Oryctolagus cuniculus. Next base: position 78,386,765 of record NC_142879.1, on the reverse strand, counting down.
GTATTGGAATTTTCCTTCCTTTTTAAAGTTGAACAATATGCCATTGTATGAATGCACCAAATTTTGTGTATCATTCACCTGCCAATGGATACATGAACTGCTTCCATCTTTTGACTATTGTGAGTAATGCTACCAGGAACAGAGGTCTGTAAATATGCTTTAAGTTCCTACATTCAACTCTTGAGGGCTTATTTCCAGGAGTAAAGCTCCTGGATCACATGGTAATTCCGTGTTTAATTTTTCGAGAACCCATAACAAAGCTTTTAAAAATATTGAATGAATTGGTAGAGTTGGAAACATACCAGGGGATTCCAATTCAATCCCATCAAGGTGGCATGTGCCAATGCCATCTCACTACTCCAAGTGATCAATTTCAGTTCACAATTGATCATAATGAAAGGACTAAGAGTCAAAGGGAGCACATAAACAAGTCTAGTATCTGCTAACACTAACCGATAGAATAAATAAAGGGGAGAGTGATCCAACATGGGAAGTGAGATACTCAGCAGACTCATAGAATGGCGGATGTCCTAAATAGCACTCTGGCCTCAGAATCAGCCCTAAAGGCACTCGGATCTGGCTGAAAAGCCCATGAGAGTATTTCAGGCATGGAAAGCCAAGACACTCTGGCAAAAAGATCTCTGTGAGTGAGATCCCAGTGGAAAGAACAGGTCTTCAAAGAGGGAGGTGCCTTTCTCTGAAGGGAGGAGAGAACCTCCACTTTGACTATGACTGTGTCTAAACAAGATAAGAGTCGGAGAACTCAAGGGGCTTCCATAGCCTTGGAAACTCATAACTGGTGCATAGGGAGATTACTGATGCCATAAACAGGAGTGTCAATTGGTAAAGTCAACAACAGGAGTCACTGTGCACTTACTCCTCATGTGGGATCTCTGTCCTTAACGTGCTGTACACTGAGGCTTAATGCTATAACGAGTACTCAAACAGTATATTTCACTTTGTGTTTCTATGGGGGTGCAAACGACTGAAATCTTTACTTAATGTACACTAAACTGATCTTCTGTAAAAAAAAAAAAAAAAAAAAAAAGAAAGAAATTATCAATTCCCAACTTGACTCTCACTGGGATTAAACATGACAATAGGTCTGATCTGATTTCATCATCATTTTAAAAAAATCATCTATTATTTTTCACTTTATGTTTGTGTGGGAGCAAACTGTTGAAATACTTACTTAAGGTATACTAAGCTGATCTTCTGTATATTAAGATAATCGAAAATGAATCTTGATGTGAATGGAAGGGGAGAGGGAGTGGGAAAGGGGAAGGTTGTGGGTGGGAGGGACGGTATGGGGGGGGAAGCCATTGTAACACATGAGTCGTACTTTGGAAATTTATATTCATTAAATAAAAGATAAAAAAAATAAAAATAAAAATATTGAATGGATAATGAATGCAAAGACAAAGTGAAAGAGAGAGAAATCTTTCAAATGCTGGTTCACCTCCCAAATGTCTGAAACATCTGTGGCTGGGCCAGGCCAAAGCCAGGAGCCCAGGTCTCCCAGGTGGGTGGTAGGGACTCAGGTACCTGAGCCATCATCTGCTGCCTTCTTCGGTGCCTTAACAAGAAGCTGGATCAGAAGCAATACAGCAGGGACTTAAACCAGCACTGTGGTATGGGATGCAAGTGTTCAAAGCATAGGGTTATTGGCCGGCGCTGCAGCTCACTAGGCTAATCCTCCACCTTGCGGTGCCAGGACACCGGGTTCTAGTCCCGGTCGGGGCACCGGATTCTGTCCCGGTTGCCCCTCTTCCAGTCCAGCTCTCTGCTGTGGCCAGGGAGTGCAGTGGAGGATGGCCCAAGTGCTTGGGCCCTGTACCCCATGGGAGACCAGGAGGAAGCACCTGGCTCCTGCCATCGGATCAGTGCAGTGTGCCGGCCACGGCGGCCAGTGGAGGGTGAACCAACGGCAAAAGGAAGACCTTTCTCTCTGTCTCTCTCTCTCACTGTCCACTCTGCCTGTCAAAAAAAAAAAAAAAAAAGCATAGGGTTATCTTGCTGGTCCCCCATAAAGCACGACTCAGATCACATCTTTCCTCTTCTTAAAGCCTTTCACTGACTCCACTGCACCAGGTCAGCAGATCAACAGGTGTTGAAGTTCTGCCTGACCCAGCCTGAATATTCTGGCCTTCCCCCATTTCATTCTCCCCCTTCCTCACCTCTTTCCAGCTTCACAGGCCTTCTTGCCATTGCTCTAACCTCAAAGTTTGGTCTGGCCTCACCACCTTCACAGAAACGTCACTTCCCCCAGAACTTTCTTTCCATTACTCTGCCACTCTTCCAGATCTCAGTTTAAAAAGCACATTCTTAGGAAAGTCTGGCTTTCCACCTCCCCACTCTAATTCTGATGTCCCCATGGAACCTTATCTCCAAGCTGAGTGATGTAGGCCCACGTGGGCATCACCCTCCCATTAAGCATGTGGTTGACTGAACAGAGAGCCTTGCTGTGTTATGGGTCACAGGTGTGCTTCTTGCTGTTGTTTTGAAGCAGGGCTAATGCTTATCAGATGGTAGCAAGACAGTGCTTGTCTTCATGAAATAACGCCTGAGCATTTGTGTTTATGCACTGTTTACCTGTCACACTGTCTTCCACAAACCCACTGTCTTACACTGAACTGGTATAACTTAAGCGTATCACATAGAATGTCATTCATTTAATATAAGTCATTGTTCACAAGCCTGCTGCTATCACCAGACTTAACACTAGTTGCAGGTAGGGACCATATGTCATCCATATGGATCTCACCTGTTGTTACACAGTCCAGAGCCACACCATTAGCAGGCATGTTTTTAAAAGTTGGCTGGAATTATTGGGAGGCTTGGTTTGCATACATCTCTCAAAGCGTCGTAGTTTGTGAACATTCTGGTTCTAAAAATGGTTGCAGATCAACTTGGTTTCTCAAATGTTAGTTGTGTCAAACATTTTAAATTGCTACCTCTGGCCATATTGCAATTAAAGAAAACATGGGTGTATCAGTTTTGCCAATGAGTGGTTTAAATTATCATATTTCTCTCCACAGCTGGGAATAGTTTATCAGCATTCAGACTGTATAAATGCTTATATGTGTGTATTTATGAATGTCCATCAGAACTACCACTTGTTGAGTTCTTATATTTTACAAACCCAGAGTGCTGGTCTCTTATGCAAGTGAGTATATATATTATATATATATATATATATATAATTTAACTCTTCATGCAATTCTGTAATATAATTGTTTTTAGCCCAGATTTTGAAAGGAAACGATTTTCAGAAATATTGAATACCCCCTCCAGCATTTACAAAAAGTAAGTGATAGCACCAGGATTTGAACTCTGGTCCATCTGACTTCCAAGCCTAGGCTCTTGGTTATGTCTCATGGATTATTAGTTGGCTTTATCTTCACCAAAATCCTGGCTATTCACATCTTTAACATGTTTTCCATAAGAGAACAAGCAACCACATCCTTTGAATCAGTCCTACTTTGGAAGCTGAGGAGGCCTGTCTGCAGACTGAGGTTATGGTTTAAGGAAAACATCTGGTGATTTCACAGTCAGCACCGGGTAGGTCTTACTGCAATAAGAAACACCCTCGGGGCCGGCGCTGTGGTGCAGTGGGTTAAAAGCCCTGGCCTGAAGTGCCGGCATCCCATATGGGTGCTGGTTCTAGTCCCAACTGCTCCTCTTCTGACCCAGCTTTCTGTTGTGGCCTGGGAAAGCAATAGAAGATGTCCCAGGTCTTTGGGCCCCTGCACCCACGTGGGAGACCCAGAAGAAGCTCCTGGCTCCTGGCTTCGGATTGGCACAGCTCCAGCCATTTCGGCCATCTGGGGAGTGAGCCAGTGGATGGAAGACCTCTCTCTCCATCTCTGCCTCTCTCTGTAACTCTGTCTTTCAAATAAAATAAATCTGTTTTAAAAAATCCTCAAAATCTCAAAGACCCACGACAATAAACAGTTTATTTCTAGCTCACTCCTGTGTCAATTGCAGGCCAGTAAAAGCTCCACCCCACATATGATCAGAAATGAGTTGCAGCTCTACCCACAATGTTGTTGCCCTGAAGACAGAAAAGTTGACATGGTGAAAAGCCACAGTGATTTTGTTGGCCAAAGCAAGTAGCAGCTATCATGTTAAATAATATTATAGTCTGTCATAGAATTCTTTTCCACTCTGGAAGAAACAGATTATTCTAACCTAGTAGGAACATTTTTATTCTTTATTCCATAAGTCCACAGTGCCATCCTTTTCCAGCCAGAACACCATGAAAACTACTTTTATTTTTATTTGAAAAGACAACAGTTACTCTAAGAACTTAAAACTCAGAACATGCACCTTTTTAAAAGCAATTATTTTTAAGATAAAGAGGAAGAATGGCAGAGATCTCCCATCTGCTGGTTCATTACACAAACATTCCCAACATCCAGGATTGGGCCGGACCAAAGCCAGGTGCTGGGAACTCAAACCAGGTTTTCCATGTGACTAACAAGGACTCAATTAACTGAGCTGTCACCACTGTTCCTAGTGTATACATATTATCAGAAAACTCGAATCAGAAGTGGAGACAACTCAAATCTAGGCACTCCAATATATGATGCAGGCATACACAGGATCTTAACTGCTGTGCCAAAATCAGGGTGTTCACTCCTGCATGTTTTTTAAGTATATGAAAGGGAGGGTCTTTGAAGAAACACATCCATGTGAATTTACTGAAACTAGTTTTCTAAGACATAATACAGACTCTTCTATTTATACATTATATATTGAGTCGCAGTCCCCAATGCAAAGATTAGAAATATTTTCTTCTATTTCAAAGTTTATTTATTTTTATTCATTTGAGAGGCAGACTGACAGAGAGGGAGAGAGAAAGAGAGAGATCGATCTTCCATCTCCTAATTCACTCCCCAAATGCCTCCAACAGTTGGGGCAAGGACAAGCCAAAGCCAGGAGCCAGGAACTCTATCCAGTTCTCCCATATGGATGGCAGGGACCCACACACTTGAGCCATCATCTGCTGGATCAGAAGTGGAGGTAGGACTCCATTCCACACACTCCCATGTGAGATGCAGATGTTGCAAGTGGATGCTTAACCTGCCATGTCAAATACTCAGCCCTAGAAATATTTTTTACCACTAAATTTTGACATATCTTCACTCAAGTTCTCTGATTCAACATTTGGAGAGCTTTTTCTTCATTGCTTCTTAGTGCTTAGTATCAGTCTTTGGAGTTGTTATGGTAACAGGGCTGTCTCATCTTTGTTCTTAAACCATTTGGTGATGACTCAGCGTCTTCTTCAGTTGCCAGTAGTTTCCTCTATGATTTGTCTATGAGCATCACTCAGTTTTCCTGCCATCCACTCTACTCTGCTTATTTTGTGGGGAGCAATTCGGACTATACTGTTACTGGAATTAAGACTTATTCTATGCATCTGCTCTCCCACAATATGGCGCTGGGAGAGAAGTAAACAGCTTCCGCACAGCTGCCTCCAGTTCAACCAATAAACTGTAGGACTTGCTCCTGATTGGAGGAGAGCAGCGTACTCGGCGTGTGGGCAGCCGAGTTGGGATTGGCAGAGGAGGACTATAAAGGAGGAGAGAGACGGCATGCACCAGGAACATCTATGGGGAACATCTAGCTGAAGGAACACCTGTGCAGCCCCCGAGTAGAGCCGGCCGGCGGTGTGCCGCTCCCCTGCGGAAGTGGGGAATGTGGCCAGGGGGAACTGCCCTTCCACGGAGGTGGAAGGGATAGTAGCCAACCCGGGAAGAACCAGCAGCAAACCCGGGGAGGGCCGAGCAGACGAAAGAACAGCTCAGGGTCCTGTGTCGTTCCTCCACGAAGAGGGGGAGCGACATATTTGAAGGCCTCACAATTTTATCATGTGGAACTCACAAATCATTATTACTGTCACTATGATAGCAGCCAAACAGGCCATAGCTAGACCCTATGCCAGTATTGAAAGTACAGTGGTGGGGCCGGCACTGTGGCATAGCAGGTTATGGGCCGGCGCCGTGGCTCACTTGGCTAATCTTCCATCCATGGCACTGGAACCCTGGGTTCTAGTCCCGGTTGCTGCTCTTCCAGTCCAGCTCTCTGCTGTGGCCCAGGAGGGCAGCAGAGGATGGCCCAAGTGCTTGGGTCCCTGCACCCGCACAGAGGACCGGGAGGAAGTACCCGGCTCCTGGCTTCGGATCGATGCAGTGCCAGCCATAGCAGCCATTAGGGGAGTGAACCAATGGAAGGAAGACCTTTCTGTCTGTCTCTCTCTCTCTCTCTCACTCTCTATAAGTCTCTCTGTGTCTCTCTTTCTCACTGTCTAACTCTGCCTGGCAAAAAAAAAAAAAAAAAAAAAAAAAAAAAAACAACAACAACAAAAAAAAAAACAGCCTGCAGTACCAGCATCCCATATTGGTGCCAGTTCAAGTCCCAGCTGTTCCACTTCCAATCCAGCTCTCTGCTATGGCCTGGGAAAGCAGTAGAAGATGGCCCAAGTCCTTGGGCTCCTGCACCTGTGTGGGAGACCTGGAAGAAGCTCCTGGCTCCTAGCTTCAGATCAGCCCAGCTCTGGCCATGGTGACCATTTGGGGAGTGAACTAGCAGATGGAAGAACTCTCCCCCGCCCCCATAACTCACCCTTTCAAATAACAAATAAAGAAATCTTTAAAAAAAAAAAATGTACACCAGCAGCTGCCATTGCCAGTTTGGAGCAGAGATCAAGAATTTCCATTAGTAGCCTGACCGGCCCATCAAGCAGGAGGAATGATTACAGCATCACTCATGTCAGGGCTTAGGTAAAATAAGTGAAATTCCTGTTTACCCTGTTTGACAGCTGATAGCTGGATGTGCATCCCAAATCTACCAGAGACTACCTTGGGCAAGTTATTTACCACCCTCTCCTTCAGTTTCTACATCCAAAGAAAAGGGCATGATCATAACAGCTACTTCTTACAGTGTTCAGAATTTGAACAGATTCTGGATAATTCAATTGGGAGACCGTGCGACTTTTAACAGTGGAAGTGCCACCAGAGCAGGGCCTTTGTTTTTGCTTGCTGAATCCCAGGACCACAGCAGTGCTTGGCCAGGATCTGTTGAAGGAAAGTGTGAATAAACATGAGATCTAGACCAGCACTGTGGCTCACTTGGCTAATCCTCCACCTGCTGCACCAGGACCCCAGGTTCTAGTCCCAGTTGGGGCGCTGGATTCTGTCCCGGTTGCTCCTCTTCCAGTCCAGCTCTCTGCTGTGGTCTGGGAAGGCAGTGGAGGATGGCCCAAGTGCTTGGGCCCTGAGCCAGCATGGGAGACCAGGAGGGGGCACCTGGCTCCTGGCTTTGGATCCGCAAAGTACACCAGCCATAGCACGCCTGCCATGGCGGCCATTTGGGGGGTGAACCAATGGAAAAGGAAGACCTTTCTCTCTGTCTCTCTCTCTCTCACTATCTAACTCTGCCTGTAAAAAAAAATAATAATAAAAAAATAAAAAAAAAACATGAGATCTAGGGCTCAAGTATGTAGCTAGGTACTGACTCTTTTCTTCCTGGTTAAATGGTATGAGGGCAGGGACTATGCCCATCCGGATTACTCTATGTTCCCTGCACTTATCCCTATGCCTAGCATCAAGGGACTCTACATAAATATTTGCCAAATGAATGAGTTAACAAAGATAATATGCACAGTGCATTTCCTTGTACATAACAAGTATATGACAACTGTAAATTATATATGCTCTAGGGGCTATGGATGACATAGTAGCCGACTTGGGACCATATTAACCTACTTGGGAACTAATTTTCCATATATGTGAATATTACAGATTTCTTTATATGTCTTGTCCCCTATCCTGCATTCACTGCAATTGCCTGATTATATGCTACAGCTAGACTGATTTTTTTTTTTTTTTTTTTTTTTTTTTGACAGGCAGAGTGGACAGTGAGAGAGAGAGACAGAGAGAGAAAGGTCTTCCTTTGCCGCTGGTTCACCCTCCAATGGCCGCCGCTGCAGCCGGCGCACCGCGCTGATCCTGGCAGGAGCCAGGAGCCAGGTGCTTTTTCCTGGTCTCCCATGGGGTGCAGGGCCCAAGCACCTGGGCCATCCTCCACTGCACTCCCTGGCCATAGCAGAGAGCTGGCCTGGAAGAGGGGCAACCGGGACAGAATCCGGCGCCCCAACCGGGACTAGAACCCGGTGTGCCGGCGCCGCAAGGTGGAGGATTAGCCTATTGAGCCACGGCGCCGGCTTAGACTGATTTTTTTGTCCATTGGCTGCTCAGATAGAATTTGTAACTGGACTATCCAGTATGGTAGCTGCTGGCTACCATGCAGCTACTTCAATTTAAGTAAACTCACTATTGACAATATTTTAAGATTCCATCCTCAATTGCTCTAGCCACATTTCAAATGCTCAGTAGCCTTGTTGTTAGGGATTACTATTTTGGGGAGTGCCATTAAAGATGAACATTTCAGTAATATACTATATATTTGCTTTTCTGAAAAATGTCACACTATCCCTTCACCATTTCTTTTTTTTTAATTTTTATTTATTTATTTATTTGACAGGTAGAGTTGTAGACAGTGAGAGAGAGACAGAGAGAAAGGTCTTCCTTCTGTTGGTTCACTCCCCAAATGGCTGCTACAGCCAGCGCTGCGCCAATCCAAAGCCAGGAGCAGGTGGAGGATTAACCAAGTGAGCCACAGCACCGGCCCCTCCTTCACCATTTCTTAAGCCTATAAGCCCAAGATGTTTCACAAGTGTCTCAAGATATATTGGAAACTCATGCGTTAATGTCAGTGGGCCACGGGTGCCCAAATATTTGGGTATGTCTGTAGGCCATGGATGCAAAAATTAGTTTGAGTGTATCTGTGAGGGACTTCCTGGGTGAGATGAACATCTGAAGTGGTAGACTGAGTAAAATAGATTGCTTGTCCTAATGTAAGTGGGCCTCATGTAATCAGTGAAAGACTGAGTAAAGGAGAATTTGTTTGTCTCTTGTCCAGATTGTCTTCAATTTGGCACGTTGGTCTTTACCAATGATAGAACTCAGACTCAGACTGGAGCTTATGCCATTGGCTCTCCTGCATCTCCAGCTTGCTAACTTCAGGTTTGGGTTTCTCAGCCTCCATAACGACACCCCAATTTCTCTCTCTCTCCCTCTGTCTCTCTTTCATCCTCCACCTCCCCCCCCTTTACTCTCCATTTATGTATAATCTCTATTTTATAAGATCTAGTAATTTTTTCTTTGAAAGGCAGAGTTACAGAGAGAGAGAGAGAGAGAGATCTTCCATCTGGTGTTTCACTCCCCAAACTGCCACAATGTCTGGAGCTGGGCCAAACCAAATCCAGGAGCCAGGAGCATCTTCTGCGTCTCCCAGATGGGTGCAAGGGCCCAAGCACTTGGGCCATCCTCCACTGCTTTTCCTGGGCACATTAGCAGGGAGCTGGCTCAGAAGTGGAGCAGTAGAGAATTGAACTGGTGCCCATATGGGATACCGGCACTGCAAGCAGCAGCTTAACCCTCTGAGCCACAGCACTGGCCCCATGTATAACCTCATACAAGTACTATTTTTCCTGAGAAACCCTGACAAACACAAACTGATAGAAAATTTGCCTTCTATACAAATGGGAAAGCTATGGTTGAACAAAGTAAGACTTTCTTTGGGTCATACCACAAACGAAGTATCTGGACTCCAGACTCTGGTTTCCCAGACCAGACTGAGCCATCCACAGGGCAGAAGGCTTGCTGTACTTCTTAAAATTGGCCAGTACCAGTTTCAACCCCAAACCCAGGATGACATGGACCAGTCAGGCTTCATTGCCTGTGGTTGTGTCCATCAACCAGGCTGCATGGATCTAACATAGGCCTGATCTCTCACCAAGTTCAGGGAAGGGAGTTCTGCCTTCCAATCAACTGCAGCACTCAGGAGACACTGCATGCTCAGGCAGTCGGGAACTTGGTAAGGAATTTGCAAGGACAAGGTCAGAGAGCAGTCTCCATTGGTTCTCTTTGGGCCGGTTGAAATAGTATTGACCATAATTAAAACAAAACTGAAAAGAGCCAAATAAAACACAGAGAAGCCAAACTTTTCATTTCTTAAACCCAATGATCTGTTTTTCAACCAAGGACCCCATAGAGGTTAAGAAAATCATTTCTGTCACCAGCGGTGACTCTGCTCAACTTTCTGCTTCAGGGAGGGTCCTTAATCTAAACAGAGCTGCATGGCAAATCACTCACCTGCTCCCCCCAAGCCGGTTCTACGTGAAGCTAGCCTTGGGCTTCTCTGTGGGAACGCTTAATGACTGTTGTGTTAGAGGCGGAAGTCCTCTTCATATTTCTTTTTTTAAAAAAAATATTTATTTATTTGGGAGGTAGAGTTACAGACAGTGAGAGGGAGAGACAGAGAGAAGATTTTTCCCTCCACTGGTTCACTCCCAAATGGCCACAACAGGCGGAGCTGCACCGATCCAAAGCCAGGAGCCAGGTGCTTCTTCATGGTCTCCAATGCAGGTGCAGGGGCCCAAGCACTTGGGCCATCCTCCACTGCTTTCCCAGGCCATAGCAGAGAGCTGTATTGGAAGAGGAGCAGTCAGGACTAGAACCAGCACCCATATGGGATGCCGGCACCCCAGGCAGAGGATTAACCCACTGTGCCACGGCGCCGGCCCCAGTCCTCTTAATATTTCTAACATAATCTGAGTTTGCCTCAGCCATTGATGGAGGAGGAGTAGGAAGCAAATGTACCCGTCTCTTTGTCGTCTTTGGCTGTGTAGACTACCAACCTGTGTCTTCCTCCCATCCTGGGGCCATTTCTTCAATTTTGTATTTAACATCTATCTTGGTCCATCCAGGTTGCTACAACAAAAGTACCAGTGACTGAGTGATTAAACAACATTTCTTTATCACCACTATGTAGGCTTGGAAGCCCAAAAAACCCAAAAGTTCAAGGCACGACCAGTTCTGGAGCCTGCTGAGCCCTCTTCCCAGTTTACAGAAGGTCTCCTTCTTGCTGTCCTCACAGGGAAGCAGAGATCAATCATCTCACTTATGTCTCTCCCTATAAGGACACCAATGCACCAATCCCATCACAAAGGCCCATCTTCAAGGCTTAATATCTGCTCAAACCCCCACCTCCATCACACAGAAGATTACAGTTCAGCACATACATTTCGGAGGGACACATTCAGTCTATGACAGCATCAGGAATGGTACCTGGGGCCTGCACTGTGATGCTGTGGGTTAAGCTGCTGCCTGCAGTGCCAGCATCCCATACAGGCACTGGTTCAAGTCTCAGCTGCTCCACTTCGGATCCAGCTCCCTGCCAATGTGCCTGGGAAAGCAGCAGAAGATGGCCCAATTGCTTAGGCCCCTGCTACCCACGTGGAAGATCCAGATGGAGTTCCACACTTCAACCTGACCCAGCTCTGGCTATTGTGGCCATTTGGGAAGTGAACCAGCAGATGGAAGATCTCGATAGGTAGGTAGGTAGGTAGATAGATCGATCGATCGATCGATCCTCTTCTCTATATAGATCACTTTCTCTCTCCCTCCCTCCCTCCTTCTTTCCCTCTCTCTAAGTCTGCCTTTCAAATAAATAAATAAAACTTTTTTAAAAAGCAAGAAAGAAACAGTACCTGGCTCATGCTTGACTTTTGGGAGAACTTTAGTAAATTAAATTTCCAAAAACCAATAGCTGTCAACCTCGCAGGCATTTTGGAATTATCATTTTAAAATCACCAACTGAGGGCAAGTGTTATGGTACAGCATTTCAAGCTACAATTTGAGTTGCCTGTTCAAGTCCTGACTCCTCCATGTCCAATCCAGCTTCTTGCTAATGCATCTGGGAAGGCAGCAGATGATAGCTGAAGTCTTTGGAACACTGCCACCCATATGGGAGACCTGGATGGAGTTTCAGGTTCTTGGCTTCAGCCTCTGCAAGTTCTGGCTGTTGCAGTTATTTGGAGGAAGTGAACCAGTGGATGGAAGATCTCTCTGTCTCTCCCTCTCTCTGATTTTCAAATAAATAAATTTTTAAGTGTGTATATATATATATATATATATATATATATGAAAATTACCAGCTTATGGGGTGAAAGCTTGGTATAGCAGTTAAGACATCATTTGGAATACTGGCAACCCACGTTGAACTGCCTGGGTTTGAGTCCCTCCTTGTTGTGCTCCCGGTTCAAGCTTCATGCTAATGTGCATCCTGGGAGGCAGTGGTGATGGCTCAAGTAATTGAGTCCCTGTTACCCATATGGGAGACCTGCACTGTGTAGGCTGCTGTAAACATTTGGGAAGTGAACCAGTGGATGGGAGAACTTACATGCTCATTTTCTCTTAGTCTCTCTCTCTCATCACTCTCTATCACTCTCACTGTCTTTCCCTGCCTCTGCCTTTCAAATAAATAAAATTAATAAAAATAATTAAAATTACCAGTTTAAGAGATATATACTGATACATGAGCCTTGCCCCAAAAGATTCAAAAATTTTAAGCTCCACTAATGAGAACCACTGACATGCAAAGAATGTAATAAAACCTTTCTCTTCAGTGCACAGATGGGCTTATTCCACAGAGGGTCCCATTTTTCTAGCTTTCAAGCCGTCCACAGTACATTCAGCCAGTCCTATGTGCTCATGCCTCAGTGTGTGTGGTCTCCAATGCATACATTCCTCTACATCTGTCTGAGACTCTTCTGGGTACATTCATGTCTCTCAAGAGCCAAAGGCCACTCAACCTCAAGTTAAATGTAAGTCTTGGGCCCTGGAGAAGCTCTAGAACCTTTGCACAAAGGTTGATGATGATGGAAGACAAGGAAGTCCAAGATGCTGAAACTGAGAGTGATGGGGAAATTGTTTCAACTCAGAGGTTTGGTGAAAGGTGAAATCTTCCAATCAATTCACAACAAAGTTTGGAGAGTTAACAATCGCATATGCAACTCTTCTTAAGAACAGGGCTTTTGGGGAATTTCCATAATATCAGCAAAAGGTAATTTGGGGTTTCAACAACTTCTCACCTCCTTGAAGGCAAACCCATGGTCAGCTTTCTCCTCCAGCTAGATGCAGAGCTGTCTCTAACTCTATGGGGACTAAGGATGGAGCAAAGCAGAAGAAAACAGCTTGGTTTTCTGGCTTTGATTCTATTGGAATGCAATGTGCATGAACATGAGGAGCCAGCACTCAGGCAAACTACCCATCTTGGACTATTACATAGTCCTGCCCTACAGGCAGCTGCCATTTCAAGAGGGTGGACATGAGCTGGCACCAAGATGTTTGGGTGCTGATTTTCTTTTCCTACTGATTTGTCATAGAATTGGGGAGCTCAGATAAAGACAACTATCCACTGTACTGAGCATGCCCTTAAATAAAAGATTGAAAGGGAAACAGACTTTCTGTTTCTTATATTCTACTCTGGAGAAAAGGGATGGTCAATTTATGCTACTAAGTTTGTGAAAGCTCTCAGCATATAAAGGTTATAAAATGAGTATTTCAAACTTCAGATGATCTAAATAAATGGTTAATAATGTGAATAGATGTATACTTTTCACATATGTAAATGCATGGCCTGCTTTGCTTGTGCATATCTGAATCAGTGTACTCCAACCAAAACACAGAGACAAAATAAACATACAATCAGAGTATGATGAAGTTATCTTGAAATTGCTCCAGGGAAGGATTTTTCATACCAATTTTTTTTTCACCTCTGATACTTTTCTTGCACATGATGTTGGTCTTAGCTGAGTGTGATGGAGAAGACAGGCATGAGTGAATGGGCCCACAAACATTCTTCCCAGCATGGAGGTCTTTGTTTAACCCATTGGCAAGATGGAGATCAGGCCACACATTCTTGGTGAAAAGCCTCTTTGACAGAGAGAGTGCATTCAAGGAGAAAATCAAGCTTTAATTGCTATTTCTGAGGCTGACTTTGAAAGACAGATGGAAGGAGTAGGTTCCATGGGAAAGGAAAGGAAGAAAGAAAGGGAATGGAATGATTTGCCAAAGGAAAGCTGGCTGGGGCTGAGAGTCTTTCAAAACTGCCAGAAACTTTGGGAGTCATACACTTTTCTCTCCTGGGAGGAGACCCCGGGCAAAGTCACAGTTCAGTAACTGGAAATGACTTTCTCCAAGGCTAGCACCTCACTCAGAAAGCATGAAAGGAGTTAGCTAAAGCCTTTCTCTCCTTTAATGAAGAAATCATGGAATCATAAGAGGCACATAAAAATTCCAAGTACAGAATATAGGACCCTGTAGAAAGTTCCTTAGAACTTTCCTAAGAAATCTGTGAACATCTGTGAAGATATGTTAAAGCCGAATTCAGGTTGAGTTCTAGAAGAGTTTATGCCAAATCAATCATATTTAGAGACATTTTCATTTTGTAACTCCTGTTCAGGGCACACAATCTATTCTTCACTACTGTGGATAGAGTTGGCTACACCAAGTACTTTTTTGAGACAGTTCATCTTTTTATTTATTTACTTATTTTCTTACTTATTTGAAAAGTAGAGCAACTGAGAGAGATCTTCCACCTGCCAATTCACTCCCCAAATATTCTTATCAGCTGGGGCTGAGCCAGGCCAAAACCAGAATCCAGAAACTGCATCTATGTCTCCCACATGGGTGGCCAGGACTCAAGCACTTGAGCCATCATCTCCTGTCTTTCCAGGCACATTAGTAGGACGTTGGATAGGAAGCAGTGGCCTAACCCATTAGACTATGAGACCCACCCCATCTAATCTTTCTTAATGTTCTAAAACATATCTTAAAAAGTATGTGCTAAAAGTAGAGATAGGAAGATATTACATTTTGTCAATCAGTATCATTTTGTCAAAATCTATATGAAATATTGTCTTCTGGGCAGAACACATTGCATTTGTGCTCTGGTTTGAGGCATGAACAAGGAGAAGCCAGTGCACAGGGCTCTGTGACAATTGATAGGTCTGTATTTTGTCTTACTTGTTGAGTACGTAGTATGTATAATTGACAAATGAGTCCTGATTTTACAATGTGTGTCTTTCTAGATGTCAGAGATTGCCTGTGTTTGACAGAAGAACAGTTAGTGAGCTGTCTTGTATCTCTTGTGTCAAAATTCATAGTAATGTGGAAAGTCAGGAAGATAGATTAAGTTCATGAGCTGCAGGCTACACCTGCCCCACCCCCATGTAACCCTATCATCAATCAGATGACCCCTCCCCAAGATGCACCTCCCCTTACCTGGACCTGGGGGCAGTGCCATGTAACCACTCCCCTTTTAAAAGCCAATAAAAAGCCCATAAAATGGGGAGAGGGCCCATTTTCTCTCTCTCTTTCTACCTCTTGGACCCAGGACAAGCAGAGCAGGGTATGAAATTCCGCTGTTACCTTTCCTGGCCCACTCTACCTAAAGGAAGTCCTCGTATGCCTGTCTATTCTCTTTCTAAATAAACCTTACCATCCTGCACGCTGTGTTTGTGCCTGCGCTTAGAATTCTTCTCTAAGTAAAAGGCAAGAGCCTGAGATACTAATTTTGGCCCAACCTAGCCCACAGCAATAGGACAGACTATTTTCTGAAAACTACTTTTGCAAAGTGTTTAAATCACCTCCAAGCACTATACAAACTCATAGTCGCCCACTGGGGTTGTACATAGTGAACAGGGTCAGTCTCTAGGCAAGAATGTTCTTGTTTGGAAAATACTTTCAGTATCTCTGTTGCATGCCTGCAGTTTGTGCAGTGTTCCTGTGTGTACAGTTGACAAGGTTGAGGCCTTCCCTGAAACATCTAGTCTTTCTAGATACCTAGAGATGTACAATCTGTTAAAAGTAGAGAATGACTAACATTTTTTTCCTGTTAATCTGTTGAAATTGTTAAACTTGATCTCTTAGAGGAGGAGGTTATTAGACAAATTCAGGTTGTCCAACCATTGTAGAAATGTAAAAGTACATTTTAGTTAATCTAGGTGTTTAGGAAAAGATTAAATAAGTCGTAAGTGCCTGGGGTATGTTAAATGTAAAATTTGTAAAATAGCCCCTTTATAAATCTTGTGTGACTCTGTGAGTGTGTGTGTGTGTGTGTGTGTGTGCGTGCTGCTTTGTTTTGTCTTGTTTGTTTATAAGGAGGGCTATCTTCTGGGAGTGACGTTTGTTAACTTTCCTTTCTGTGGAGCCAGACAGATTTCTGTACTTCATCAGTGGGTTGGTGGAGGAGGGAGAAGATTTGGAATGGAGAGGGAAAGACTCCTTGCTGTTATCTCCATATCTAGAAGATTGTCTGGTATTATAACCATGGTCCTATGTGCAGCTTTTATTAAGCGCCTATGTTTATTGTAAACATTGTTCTTTTTTTAATTTTGAGAGGTAGAGAGAGGAGATCTTAACATCTGCTCATTCACTCCTTAAATGTCCACAACAGTCATGGCTGGGCTAAGGCAAAGACAGCAGCCCAGAATTCAGCTCATGCCTCCTATCTGGGTGTCAGGGACCCACGTCCTTCAGCCATCAGCCTTGGCCTCCCAAGGTGCACATTATTAGGGAGCTGGAATCAGAAGCAGAACAGAGACCTGAATCCAGCCCTTCTAACATGGGATGTGGGTGCCCCAAATGGCATCTTAACTGCTAAGCCAATGTTCATCCTTTATCTCACAACATCTAAGTTTTTTTGAGTGTGATAACATATGGGGAGAAGTAAAAGTAGTAAATTAGCCAACTTGTACATGTCCTTTTATTATAATGAATAAAAAAGCTTGTTGGACATAGCATTGTTGAGCAGCCTCTGAGTGGCGAACATCAGAATTGGTTCATTGGGATGGGGAAGATCACCTTGATGATCACCACGGATGTATGTGTGCATCACTTTTTTGAGGCACTATGTGATTACGCTGTGAAATAATTCAGTGGCATTTTAATAGGCTGGAGCTGATCAGTCTCTTCAAAGATTATGATTGTTAGAAGGTGGTGCCTTTCTCTGAAGGGAGGAGAGAACCTCCACTTTGAATATGACCTTGTCTAAATAAGATAAGAACTCAAAAGGCTTCCATAGCCTTGGAAACTCATGACTGGTGCATAGGGAGATTACTGATGCCATAAACAGGAGTGTCAATTTGTAAAGTCAACAACAGGAGTCACTGTGCACTTACTCCTCATGTAGGATCTCTGTCCTCAATGTGCTGTACATTGAGACTTAATGCTATAATGAGTACTCAAACAGTATATTTCACTTTGTGTTTCTATGGGGGTGCAAACTGTTGAAAGCTTTACTTAATGTATACTAAACTGATCTTCTGTAAAAAAAAAAAAAAAAAAAAAAAAAAAAGAAGAAATTATCAATTCCCAACTTGACTCTCACTGGGATTAAACATGACAATAGGTCGGATCTGATTTCATCATCATTTAAAAAATCATCTATTATTTTTCACTTTATGTTTGTGTGGGAGCAAACTGTTGAAATTGTTGAAATCTTTACTTAATGTATGCTAAACTGATCTTCTGTATATAAAGAGAATCGAAAATGAATCCTCATGTGAATGGAAGGGGAGAGGGAGTGGGAAAGGGGAGGGATGCGGGTGGGAGAGACGATATGGGGGGGAAGCCATTGTAATCCATAAGCCGTACTTTGGAAATTTATATTCATTAAATAGAAGTTAAAAAAAAGATTATGATTGTTGCACTCCCTTGTTTTGTGTCTCATTTTATATTTATATCTGTATCTATCTATCCATACATAGATAGATAACATAAAATTTGCCATTTTAGCCATTATTAAATGACATTGGCTTTGTTGTACAACCATCAGCACCATCCATCTCCATAACCCTTTTCATGTGGTAAACCTGGGATTCCATACTCAGTAAACAAGAACTCCCCATTACTTAGCCCAGCTCCTGGCTAAGAACATTCTGCCTAATGTCTGTATGATTCTGAATACTCTAAACCCTCAAATAAGCCAAAGCATACATTTGTTATTCTGTGTCTAGATAATTTCATTTAGCATAGTGTTCTCAAGGTTCATCAATGGTATAAGATATGCCAGGGTTTCGTTCTTTTTTAAGGCTAAATATGTCATATTCTTTCTCTATGTATATATATATATTTATTTATGCACATATATACATACATATTTATATATACAAATATATATTTATACACATATATGTATATGTGTATATATATGAACATGAGTGTACAGATATCTGTGAGCCCCTGATTTCAGTAATTTTGTCATATACCCAGAATTAGAGTTGCTGGATTGTTCAGTAATGCTATATTTAATGGAGAAACTACTGTACTGTTTTCCACAGCTGCTGCACCATTTTGCATTCCTCACAGCAACACACAAGGGTTACAGTGTCTACATTGCCAGCATTTCTCATTGTTCTGATTTTTTGATAACTGCCATTTTTTCAATAGATTTATTTTTATTTTTTTAATTTGAGAGGCAGAGTTGGAGAGAGAGGTAGAGATAGAGACACACACAGAGAGAGAAAGATCTTCCATACACTGGTTCACTCCCCAAATGGCTGCCGCAGCTGGGGCTGGGCCAGGCTGAAACCAGGAACCTAGAACTTATTCCAGGTCTCCTAGGTGGGTGCAGGGGCCCAAGGACTTGAACCATCTTCTGCTTTCCCAGGTGCATTAGCAGGGAACTGGATCAGAAGTAGAGTAGCTGGGTCTCAAGTCAGTGTCCATATGGGATGCCAACTTGGCAGGCAGCAGCTTAACGCACTACACCAATGCTGACCCCTTGATAATAGTTATTTACATGAATGCAAAATGTATGTATACTCTGTTCATTTTAAAAATATTCAATTATTTATTGGAAAGCCATAGTTACACAGAGAAAGAAAGAGACAGAGAGATCATCCATCCACTGATTCATGCTCCAAATGACCACAAAAGCCAGGGTTGGACCAGGCAGAAGACAGGAGCCTGGAATTCCATCCAGATCTCCCATGTGGGTGGCAGGTATCCAATGACTTGAGCCATCTTCCACTGCTTTCCCAGGAGCATTCCAGCAAAGAGCTGAACTGGAAGTGGATCAGCAGGGACTGGATGGATGGCTCATATGGATGCTGGCACTGCAGGAACCTACTTAATCTACTGCTACACAATACCAGCCTTTGAATACCCTTTTCATTGTATTAGAGAGCCATGGGGTTGGCACCTGCAACCTCAAATTTTCAGCTCTTCTTGTGTGAAACTTGAAGCCAATTTCTTTATCTGTATATAAATTCTTTGCCCTAGTATGTAGATAAGAAAGATAAATTATTTGTGCACCAAATATATATATAGAACACAAAGCAAGGAGCTAAGTGCTTCAAGGTAAGAAGTTAGAAAAGGACTTAGGGATGAACTAGATACGAGACCTTTGCTTTCTAAGGAGTTTATAGTCTGCTGAAGAAACTAGGCAGTTTGAGTTAAATGAGGAAGAGATGCAGGGAGAAGAAGGAGGAAGTGCTGAGGTAGACTTGCTATAAAGATTCTGAATTGGAGGATTGATATCAATGGGGCATTCTCAGCTCCTGCTCCACACACAATGGTTGTTAATGAGGTTTATCTGCACTCAGGGCCAGAAGATAAAGACCCTGTGCACCACTGTGTTCTGTGGCAGCACTGTCTCTGAGACTGGGTGAGAACAGGCTCCCTTCCTCAAGGACCTGAAGGTGCACAGGTCATGTCATTAGCCAGAACAGTGAGCAGGCGATGGCACTTGGTTATGTAGTCCTTTAGAATAATCAATGCATTGATTGGAACCATGGATATTCTGGCTTAACATTTTCATCAAAAGATTTCCAAGCACATTAGGTGAAAACTCTACCTACAGTTCTCTACTGGATCTCCAATAGCTATTGAAATCCGGTAGTATACTAAGTAGTTAGAAGAAATGGCAGGAAGACCTGGACTCCATATCTTATAAGCCCCAATCTGAATGCAGACTGCATTCTTAACTCTTAGCTCTCAGTTCTTTGCTGAGATGCCCACCTGGCCAGTCAGGTATATTCTCTCTATCAAACTTTGCTTACCCCAGTTTGAATTACAGATCCATCCTGAGGATGTCGTGCCACATTAAGTCTTGCTACCTTGCTTACCACTACTCTCTGTCTGACAACTGAGTTCTTTCTTGCCAAAAGATAAGAAAGCTCTATTCCAGCCATCTCCTATAATATCATCACTACATGTCACTTCAAATGTTGCTTATCTCTTAATACAGGTATGAGGGCAACAATACCCTTATTTTGGAAGTATACAAGAATAATTTAGAATTCATCTTGTTGGACTTAGAGATCCCTTGTTTTTGGAATGAGAGAGTTCTGCTAGCACTTAAACCGATCTCTTAAGCACAGATGAACCACTTCTACAAGAAAAATTCAGTTAGCTTTCTGGTATTCCATGAGATCTTTCATATGCACAAATTATTATTCCATGGAGTCATTCAGGAAATTTCCTTAGTTCTTCCACTTTATTACAATTAAAGTTTATGCTTGAACACTAAAGATCCTAATTACCTAAGAATATTACTGAAAGGTATAAGCGTGACTAACTTACTGAATCATTCATTAATTCTGAAAATATTTGTTGCTCCAGAGTGCTAGGTGTTAATTGTTTCAGTAAACAAAATGTGCAGTACTGCCTTCAAGACAGGCAAACGAGAGGCCACCAAACCATAGTTACAATAAAATATGAAAATTGCTCTGAAAAAAAGGTGAGCTTCAGAGCTGTAGAAGTTGCTTAGTCAGACTGCAGTGGGCAAGAAGAAATTGATGTTTGTGTCAAATTTTATTGATTATGAGCTCTGATAGTGAATTTTGTGTGCCAGCTCGATTTGGGACAAGGGATCCCCAGATGGGTGGTAAAACACTATCTCTGGGTGTGTCAGGAGGATGTTCCTGGAAGAAATCAGCATTCGATTCTGTAGCCTGTACTGACAAAGAAGATCATGCTCACTGATGTGGTAGCATCATCCAATCCACTGAAGCCCTTGACAGAAATAAAAAGCAGAGGAAGAGAGAATCCTCTCTCTCTCCTTGGGCTGAGGCATCCATCATGTTCTGCTCATGGATGTTAGAGCTCTTCCTTAGAAGAGTTAGAGTCTTTCACCACTGGCTTTCTAGGTTCCTTGGTTGTAGATAACAGATCTTGGGACCTCTCAGCCTCCATAACTGTGTTAGCTAATTCCAATAGTAAATCTTCCTTTCTATATTTATATAGGTGTATATACATATATATATAATCTTTCTACACCTATATAGATATAATCTATATCTACATATCTATATATGTAGCTGATTGGCTTTGTTTCTCTAGAGAATGCTGTCATGAGCTAAGTGAAGAAAGAATGGAAAGGCCAAGGGTATACCTTGTGCCAAGACTCATGGTGTGTGATCCACAGAAAGTGTTTTTTTCCACCCTGTTATTTCACTCAACAAATACCTGTTGAGTACATACCCATTATGTGCCTATTTTGAGGACACCATAGTAAATGAAACTGATCAGCATCTGTCTCCATGCAGCTCATATTCTGACAGGAAGAACTGAAAACAAACAAGTAAATAAAATGATCAGTTATGACAGGAGGGAAAAAGTCAAGACAGAGAATAGCACAGGAGACATGCATCAGATGATGTAGACAGTAAGGCATCTTTCAGGAGATGACATTCAAACTGACTTTTGAAAGATGAGAAATTTTGGCTATGAGAAGAGACAGAAAGATTAACCCAAGCAAAAGGAAAATCAAATAAAAATATCTTGAAGTACAAACAGTTTGACACATTCTAAGAACTGACAAAGGACACCAGCATTACTGGAGTATCATGAGGAAAGGAAGAATGGTGGCAGATACAGTGTGAGGGAGAGGTAAGAGAAAGATGGTGCCAAAACTCAAAGTGTGGTGTGAAACTACTGGCAAGTTTTAAGCAGGGAAGTGATATGTTGTGATTTATGTTTTCTGCTGGATGCAGAATGAGTTAAAATGCAGAAATTGAGAATGAATTCCCAGGTTTGGGGTTTTAGTAACTTTGTGGATGGTAATAGTGTTGATATACTAAAATGCAAAATACCAGAAGAGAAGACTTATATGGGGTGGGGAAGAAAGAATAGAAGTCCACTTGAGATATTTTAGTTTGAGATTCCTGTAAGTACCAACTGAATAAGCCAACAGGGAATTTAGCAGACTTAGACCCCTTAGGGGAGTTTTAGAGACAGACATTTTGAAATCATAATGATATATATGATTTCCAAAGTCATGGAAATGAATAGAGAGTGAAAGTGTAGACTAAATAGGGAAAGACGAGAAGGAGATGAGAGGCAGCCCTGGAAATCTCTGTTTAGAAGACAAAAAGAATGGTACAAATCAGCAAAGGAGAAACAAAAGGATCAGCCAGTACCATAGCCAACCTACATGATGGAAAGTCTATACAGATGCATAGTAGGATTTCTAGGCAGAACCAAGCTCTCATTTCATGTTTACAATTTATTGTGAAGCCAGTCAGTGTGGACTGTTTCTCCAGTACTGTTGAGTAATTCCATTCAAGCACAGAAAAGGAAGTGTGGTTACCTTTATAGAATTGTATGTATGAAATACATGAAATCTGTTCTCTTTATATTAATAAAAATTTTACTAAGAGAGGGGAAAAAGACTCGATCACACACACACACACACACCCCAAAAAGAAATGAGATCACTGTTGGGATTGGGATGTTAGCAGGTGAGTGAAAGGAGAGAAGGAAGAGAATTACTTTGGGAATCATAATGGCAGGTCATTTGATCTAAGGAAATGAGAACAGAAGCAGGTGCATAATGAGAAAGGTACGGTGTCAATGGATTGATATTTGCAGTTTCAGGGCATGGTTTCTCAATCGTGGTACTGCCGGAATTTAGAAATGGATGTACCTTTGTTGCAGGGCTTCCTTTGTGACTTCAAAGATTAATTAAGTGATAAAAATGCACAGATCATAAACTTTACCAGGAATAACAAGATGTGTTTTGACATACAAGGTCATATATTGGGGATCATCAAAACAAGTAATTTTTGTTCACTTTATTTCCTACATCACCCAGAACAAATAAAAGCCAAAAAGAATATTTGTTGAAAA
Organism: Oryctolagus cuniculus; assembly: GCF_051225735.1. Taxonomy (NCBI): domain Eukaryota; kingdom Metazoa; phylum Chordata; class Mammalia; order Lagomorpha; family Leporidae; genus Oryctolagus; species Oryctolagus cuniculus. The sequence goes on along the minus strand of NC_142879.1, from coordinate 78,363,720 downwards.
GTTTTCCTTCCAAAAATATTGGCAAAGCATCTACAAAGTGTCAAGTGTAGGTTAGACTATGGGAAAATGTAGATCTTAACTGGCAAAAAGCCAGCCCATCAAGATGACAGGAAGGTACATAGAGGCAGCCTTGGAGAATCTTACTCGGTCTCTGAAGCTTAGCCAGTCCTGTTCATGTTTGTGCATGACACATTCCCGAATGTTCCCACAAAGATGGATTGCAGTGGCCTGAGTTCACAGCCCTGAGGACTGGTCGCCTGCTGGGAATAATATTTTTTCCCCTTTTCACAATTTGTCAGAAGCCTCCCACATGATTTCTTTCAAGGCCCTTGATCTGTGAGGCTCCTGGGATTTTTCCACAGTGGATCAAGTGACATCAATCACTAAAAGCCACAGTAGACAAATCTTAGTGGTCTGGCATAGCACAGAATGAGTATCTCTGTACCAAGTCAAAACAAGGCGGTGAATGTTGGCAGAGATGTGGCTGGCTGTGGGTCTGCCAACAAAAGCAAGAGCACAGCAAAAGGGTGGGCAGGGAATGGCAGAGCTCAGATATTCCTCAGATTTTCTCCATGTCTGGGCTTCCAAGAGATAAACCCATCAGGCAATCACGTCTTCAAAACTCAAGGTTATTGCAATGCAATTACCAACAAAAGAAAGCCAGTGGTATGCCTTCAAACTTCCCACTCTGACAGTTGTTGTCCTCATCCAAAGGTACCAGTTAGGGCACTGAAAGATACACCTGCTCCCAGGGTCAACCTTGAGGAAGGGCAAGTGGCTGAGGAGCCCATGGATGGGAAGAGGGCTACTGGACACCCTCAGTGGACCTCCCTTCTAAAGGATCCCTGCATCTAGCTGGTCCTCAGAATGAACTGCATGCTGAAACTCCAAAAGGCATATCCCTAGTAGTAGTAATTGTTTCCTGGGAAGTGGAGTTAGGGTGAAAGGACATAGAATCCTGGAAAGGAACTTCAAAGTTTTCACTTATATTTGTATATTATTTGAATTGTTAGCATGAGCATACACCGCTGCTGTAATATTAACTTGTCTACAAAGTCCCACTCGTCCTGAAAATCATTGAGCTGCTTCCCAAAGATTCTATATCTTTATTGTATAAAACTTAAAATCACTGCCCCCCAAGAATACGTTGTATATGTACAAAATTACTTTCTCCTTCCTGCTACTCTTGTAGGTCCCAAACACAATTTCATAATTTTTTCAACCATTCTCACCCTCAGCCTCCTTCTTCCAAGTTATAACATATTTATGCAATCACTCAGAAACACATTTTATCTCATGCCTGCTGTCATTCTTTATGAAAGAACATGAGATAGAAACCAATCATGAAATACTGCTTTAACATATTTGTTTAATCCTTAGGATTTTGCAGTGCGTTTTTCCTGCTACAATATCCTCCATCCATCTGCCTTTCCCTCCCCTGTCCTGTCGAGAGCTCAAATACAAGATCAACTCTCAATGACTGCATGCTCTTTGTTAATGAAGATGATAGTTTTCTGGGCTCCTTGCTCCCTTCCTCACTCTGGTTGAAGTGGACAATCTAAGAAGAAGCCTGAACACTGTTGATACCCTTTCCCCTTATCATTTAATTTAAGATGCCAACTTCTCTAGATTTCAATGGATTCTCTCCTACTTGTCTGGAGCCAAATACAGAAATCTCCCCAGAGACCAAAATGTTCTAGAATTTGTTCATTTCTCCTTATGAAGGTTCACTACTGAAATTCAATGAAGAATAATGGAAGAGAATACATGCAACACTCCACTGCCACTAAGAGTCATCCTGCCTGCCTTGCAACCATTTTCCTCATTAGAGCTGTATGTTTTTGGAGGCACCTATAGCACATGCCACATAAAGTGAGGTGGAGAGCCACATCCCAGGGCTCATCAGGTGGGCTCCATGGGCCTTAGGGAAGTCATAAATACCTTGACTCTGTAATCATAACTTTGGACTTCCAGGCACAATTGGCTTATTCTGGGCGCATGAACTGTAATTTTAATTAGATTCTCAGAATGGGCCGTGTGTAGTTGAGGTCTCCAGAAGGCAGGCTGAGAGAGTTTGGACTGCAAAAGTATATTGGAGAGTTCTGAACAAAAATTGGGTAAGGAGAGATGTCCTACCATGATGCAGATCTGAAACAGTATCATCTAGCCTCTCACATGGAGCTCCAAAGCCAAAGGGTGCCTATCTCTAGAGTTGAAGACTGGAAAAAATGTTGCTCCCATTCTACAGTTAAAAAAAAATGTTTCCACTCCTTAGTTCTCAGACCTATGTGTTTTTCCCATTAGGGATATCACATCATATAAAAGTCTGTAATTTAGTGCAGGTGTTTCATCTTGGGGAATCGTGTCCAACTTCACAGTGTACTGCATCTGAGCTTTAGTGGCAACTTTAGCAGGCCATCCAACATTCTTTCAGACTGACAGCTTCTGAATGCTAAGGTGGATCTGATGCACAGAACTACTTATTTCCAGTGGTGTAAAGTGGTTCTCCTGCTCTGATACAGTGATATATGGGATCCCTGGATGGTGAATCCACCACTCCATCAGGATATTCCATTCCTATCTAGGATGTTAGAAGGCCAGGAAAGTGTGTTGCCATGGGGGCAAGCATTTGGTCTAATGGTTAGCACACTTGCATCCCATATCAGAGTTACCTGGGCTTGAATCCCAGAACTTACAACTAATGCAGACTCTGGAATGCAGCAGGTGATGGCTCAAAGTAGTTGAGTTGCTGCCATCCACATAGGAGACCTGAATGGAGTTCCCAGATCCCATCTTTTGCCTGACCCACCCACTGCTGTAGCAGGCATTTTGGGAGTGAATCGGTAGATCAGGACTTTCTCTCTCTCTACCTCTCAAAGTTTAAAAAAAAAAAAAGTCTTCTACAAAAAATCTTCTCTGTAAATATAAGAAAAAGCTAAACAAACTTTAAAACCATGATGAGATTACAGGGCAAAGAAATAATCTACAATCCAAGGAAACACAGTGTCTCCATGGGGAGATGGATCCAAGGTATGGCTCAATTGTGGCAGAACACTGGAGGAAGAGATGCCAGGTACTACACAAGAAAGTGGGAGGATTTTTAATTTTATCAAGTAGTTGAACTACTTAGTAGGCTATCTGGGAATACAGAACTGTAGGAGAGGTAGACCCCAAAGACCCACACAGCACTGAGTTGCATTACAGAAGAATCCCAGCTTAGGATGGCCATTGCTCTAGAGGGAGATGCTATGTTTATTATACAGGAAAATAAGCAAATCTTGCCTTTGCTTCAGAAGATAATTCAGCACTGTCAGGGCCACTTCTCACAAGACAGAGGAATGTGAGAAACCCATAGACAACGGCTTCCCAATACAACCCAGCTGTTCCATTTTTAGGACTAATTCTATAGATATAATTGTATATGTGAAAAGGGATATTCACTAAATCACTTTTTTAAAGCAAAATATCATGAACATCATAAATGACAAAAATAGAGAACTGAGTAAACAAATTATGGTACATAAACAATGGAATAGAATACTACGCAGTATCAAATTGGAGAAAAAAATCATTCTACTTGTGCCCATATGAACAGTCTCTATATTAAGTTTAAGGGGAAAAGCAAGGGGGCTGGCACTGTGGCACAGTGAGTTGAGCCACCGCCTGCAATGCTGCCATGCCATATGAACATCTATTAGAGTCCCACAATCCAACTCTTAGCTAACACACCCAGGAAAGCAGCAGAAGAGAGCCCAAGTGCTTGGACCCATGGCACACACATGGGAGACTCAGAGTTTCAGGCTCCTGGCTTTGGCCTGGCCCAGCCCAGGCCATTGCTGCCACTTGGGGAATGAACCAGCAAATGGAAGATCTCTCTCTCTCTCTCTCTCTCTCTCTCTCTCTCTCTCTCAAACCCTGCCTTTCAAATAAATAAATCTTTAAAAGAAAAAGCAAGGTCAGGACTGTGGCATAGCAGGTTAAAACCCCAACCAGCAGCGTCAGCATGCCATGTGGGCGCCGGCTCCAGTCCTGGTACTCCACTTCCAATCCAGCTCCCTGCTAATGCACCTGGGAAAGCAGCGGAGGATGGCCCAAATCCTTGGGCCCCCTCACCCATGAGGGAGACCCAGAAGCTCCTGGCTCCTGGTTTCAGATCAGCTCAGCTCCAGCCATTGGTCATTTGGGGAGTGAAACAGCAAATGGAACACCTCTCTCTCTCTCTCTGTCCCTTCCTCTCTCTGTAACTCTGCCTTTCAAATAAATAAAATAAATCTTTTAAAAAAAGAAGAAAAGCCGTAGGACAGGATGCATAGTAAATAATGTTTATATACAAAAAAGAATTTTATAGACATAGTTTATATATGCATAAAATACTTCTAAAAAAAGACATTTAAAACTATTAATAGGTGCTGGTGTTATGAAACAACTGGTGACACCAGCTTCCCCTATCAGAAGGCCAGGTCGAGTCCCAGCAGCTCCACTTCTGATCCAGCTCCCTGCTAATGCACCTAGGAAGGCTGTGGAGGGTGGCCCAGGTGCTTGGGCCCCTGCCACTCACATGGGAAACCCAGATGGAGTTCCTGGCCTCTGGATTCAGCCTGACCCAGATCTAGTTGTTGCAGCCATTTGGAGAGCGAACCAGTAGATGGAAGATCTCTCTCTTTCTCTCTCTGTTTCTCCCTCTTTCTCTCTGTTACTCTGCCTTTCAAATAAATAAATGTCTTAAGAATAAAAAATAACAATAGTTGTCCCTGGGGAAAGAAATAGAGATGCTGGTTTGGGAGAGGCTTGTTTTACAGTACAAACATACTCAGACATTTAAAAATTTTAAACATATACCTATGTTAACTATTCAAAAATGATTAATGTACTTCCAAGAAATACTAAAATTTCAAGTCTTCTGATAACTTTTTGTTGCTATGGATGAGATGTTAGAATTAATGGACCTTTGTTAGGACAACACCTTGATAAGTTGTTCTGATGATGAAGGTAAAACCCATTGATCGTTGTCCAGGAGCAACAATGGCAAAGCAACTTGGTTTTTTGCTTTCCAAGGGGGGATTTCAAATTTTCAGAGAAAACAGGAAAGGAAGGGTTCATAGAGCTCTTAAACTGAGAAGAAAAAAAAAAAAAAAAAAAAAAAAAAAAAAAAAAAACAAGAGCTCATGATCACACAGTCTGGCCATAATGATATCTAGAGAGAAAGATTGCCAGTTAACGATACCTGGGTATATCACCTAATATTCAGCTTTTGTTTTGTTTTCATGATATAAATGGCCTTAATTGGTTGCAACACGAAATGTGAGAAAGGAGGGGAATATGATCACTTTGAATTCTGTCACCACCCTCCAAAAATAATACCCAATTTTAAGCTATTTCCTTTTCTGTGTTCTACTATAATCCACTCTATCATGCCTAGACTGTAAGCAAAAGTCCATGATATATAGAAAGATTTTTCTTGATAGTTCTTTGTGGACTGTATGAGAAAGTATTGTTATGGATGCTCTTCTTAGCAGATAAAATTTAACAAATACACCATCGCCAATAATAGGACAACCTACTATGAGATCCCTCATACAATACAACAAGAAAACCACAGTGTCACCTGTTCTTGCCAAAACTGTTTAACCTACATCTAATCAGTTAATAAAAAATACTTGGGGCTGGCGCTGTGGTGTAGCAGGTATATCTGCCCCCTGCAGTACCGGCACTCCATATGGGTGCTGGCTCAAATCCCGGCTGCTCCACTTCTTATCCATTTCTCTGCTATGGCCTGGGAAAGCAGTAAAAGATGGCCCAAGTCCTTGGGCCCCTGCAGCTACGTGGAAGATCTGGTAGAAGCTCCTGGCTCCTGAATTCAGCCTGACTCAGCCCTGGCCATCAATGCTATTTGGGGACTGAACCAACTGATGGAAGACCTCTCTCTCTCTCTCTCTCTCTCTCTGCCTCTGCCCCTCTGTAAATCTGCCTTTCAAATAAATAAAGAAATCTTAAAAAAAGAAAGAAAGAAAATGCTAGGGATTGAGAAAGCAGTTAAATGATACCTCCAAGAATATAGACAGATCTAGAATGTGGGACATTCTGTAAGACCACTGGGGTAGCATCTTCAAAAGTGACTGCCATAGGATAAAACTGTGGGGAGACTATTGTGGTATAAAAGAGATTAGAGAAACAGCAGTGTGCTATGATTTTTAAGACAATTTTTAAGATTTATTTGTTAATTTGAAAGGCAAAGTTATAGAAAGAGAAGGAAGAGAGAGAGAGAGAGAGAATCTTGCATCTGCTGGTTCACTCCTCAAATGACTGCAACTGCTAGGCTGGCCCACACCAAAGCCAGCAGCCTGGAACTCCATCCAGGTCTCTCACACAGGTGGCTGGGGCCCAGGTATTCAAGCCATCCTCTGCTGCTTTCCCAGGTGCATTAGCAGGGAACTGAATCAGAAGTGAAGCAGCCAGAACTCAAACCAGCCCTCATGTGGGATGCCAGCATCCCAGGCAGATGCTGAACCCACTGTGCCACAACACCAGCCCCAGTGTGTGCTATGATTTTCATGTGATTTATTACACCCACCACCCAGAGATTCATGTTTTGGAGGCTTGGTCCTCCATGTGGTCACAATGTGGGGTCTTTAAGAGGAGAGGCTCTGCGGGAAGTGGCTATGTCATGGGGACACTGTCCTCAAAAGAGATTGATACTGGTCTCACCAAATCAGGCTGTTCTCTCAAGAGTTTTCATAATTTATTTTTTCTTTCTTTTTTTTTTTTTTTTTTTTTTTTTTTTTTTTTTTTGACAGGCAGAGTTAGACAGAGAGAGAGAGAGACAGAGAGAAAGGTCTTCCTTCTGTTGGTTCATTCCCCAAGTGGCTGCTACAGCAGGTGCACTGTGCTGATGCAAAGCCAGGAGCCAGGTGCCCCCTCCTGGTCTCCCATGCGGATGCAGGGGCCAAGCACTTGGGCCATCCTCCACAGCCTAATCGGGCTACAGCAGAGAGCTGGACTGGAAGAGGAGCAACCGGGACAGAATCCGGTGCCCCAACCAGGACTAGAACCCGGGGTGCCGGCGCCGCAGGCAGAGGATTAGCCAAGTGAGCCGCGGCGCCAGCCTATTTTCTTTTTTTAAGATTTATTTATTTATTTGAAGGTCAGAGTTACACAGAGAGATGAGAGGCAGAGAGAGAGGTTTTCCAACCTCTGGATCACTCCCCAGTTGGCTGCAAGGGCCAGAGCTGCGCCGATCCGAAGCCAGGAGCCAGGAGCTTCTTCCACGTCTCCCATGCGGGTGTAGGGGCCCAAGGACTTGGGCCATCTTCTGCTGCTTTCCCAGGCCATAGCAGAGAGCTGGATGGGAAGTGGACCAGCCAAGACATGAACTGGTGCCTATATAGGATGGCGGCACTGCAGGTGGAGGCTTTACCTGCTAGGACACAGTGCCAGTCCCTATAATTTATTTTCAAAGCTGGCCACTTTCCGTGCTCTGGCCTCTTCTCTCACTACCCGACCTCTCCCTCCCAAGCATGTTTTCTGTGGTAATGCCACCTACTGGGATATGACACAGCCAGCAGGGCTCACACAAGAGCCACCCCGTGCTGTTTGAGCCTTCAGATTCCAAAACCTGAGCTCAATAAGCCCCTTTTCTTATAATGTATGCAGCCTAGAGTACTTCTATGACAGCAGTGGAAATTGGACCAATACACAATTATGGTCTTTGATTGGATCTTGGTTCAAAACTGTGTAAAAGACATTTAGGGGATGCGTGAGAAAATTTGAATATGGATTGAATCTTAGAAAAAAACTTTAAAAATTCTTGCTTTGGATGGTTTTGCAGCTATGTTGACTAATATAAATATTTTGAGGAGATGTATTTCACATTTAAATATGGCAGAGGCTTAAACTGCTCTGCCACATTATATTTATTTCATAAATGTTTATATATTTTATATGTGTAGCTAGATATGAATATTTTACTTAATTAGGAGGATCATGTCACACAAATATTCTGCATATGTGTAGACTAAGCAGATATGATGAAATATTAACCATGATTACATATGAAAGCGCGTAAGAGGTGGTCACATTTTTCTGTCAACTTTTCAGTATATTTAAAATTTTTCACGCTACCTGGTTGAGAGCTGGAAATCCGGCTTTGAGCAGGATTTCAGTGCATGAGGCTATAGCAGAACCTAAGTTCTAACTCAGCTCAACTCGGGAAGTCACAAGAGCTATGGGGGGAGCCCCAGAGCCCTTCTCTTGAATAGTTCTTAAAAAGGTACCCAGGGCCGGCGCCGCGGTTCAATAGGCTAATCCTCCACCTGCGGCACCGGCACACCGGGTTCTAGTGCTGGTCGGGGTGCCGGATTCTGTCCCGGTTGCCCCTCTTCCAGTCCAGCTCTCTCTCTACTATGGCCCAGGAGAGCAGTGGAGGATGGCCCGAGTGCTTGGGCCCTGCACCCCATGGGAGACCAGGAGAAGTACCTGGCTGCTGCCTTCGGATCAGCACGATGCGCCGGCCACAGCGCACCGGCCTTGGTGGCCATTGGAGGGTGAACCAAAGGCAAAAGGAAGACCTTTCTCTCTGTCTCTCTGTCTCACTGTCCACTCTGCCTGTCAAAAAATTTTTTAAAAAAATTTAAAAAAAAAAAAGGTACCCAGGGATGATTTTACTGAACTAACATTGCACTAATTACCTACCACATGTCTGTTAGACCCTGGGTACACAGCAGTAAATTAAAAATTTTACTGAGTCCCAGTGCAGGTTACAGGAACATCTGGGCTTCCTGCACACTCCCAGTGGCACTGGGGTGTGGCTGGAGCCCATCCTTCCCCTCTGTGTTTGAGGAACCTAGTTGGGTTCACACAGTTTCTGCCACACCCCTGGTGATGAGTCAAAGCTGAGATGAGTGAGGGCAATTCCGTCGTCCCCTTTCACCACTGTTGGTTCAAGGATGGCACACAAGCCAGATCAGGCTAATGCCACATAATAGAACATCTGTTGGGAGCACGTATGTAGGCTCTTCCTCCTTATTAGCATACAGGATGGTATCAGGGAAAGACCTTGGCCACTGCCTCCTTCCTTCCTGCTTGGATTATACCAGGAATCCATACTGTGGCATCTGTCATTACTTGTGAGAGTGGACATTGCCAATACACCAAAGATGGCAGAATAGTAAGAAGGAACACTTTGGCCCTTTGGGACTTCACTGGGGATGGGAGCAACACTGGAGATCTTTAACTCCAAATGAGGAACAAATCCTTGTGAGCCATTTTCATCAGGAAGTCTGTCACATGCGTTCTCACCTTTTGACCCAGCAGTTGTACTTCCAGACGTTTATCTTGAGGATATGGTCATGCATTTGTTCAATGATTCATCTGTTATTATAAGCAGCATAAGTGAGGCTGGCACCATGGTGTAGTGGGTAAAGCTGCCACCTGCAGTGCCGGCATCCCATATGGGAGCCGGTTTGAGTCCTGGCTGCCACACTTCTGATCCAGCTCTCTGTTATGGCCTGGGAAAGCAATGCAAGATGGCCCAAGTGCTCGGGCCCTTGCACCTGCATGGGAGACCCGGAAGAAGCTCCTGGTTCCTGGCTTCAGATCTGCCCAGCTCCAGCCGTTGCAGCCATCTGGGGAGTGAACCAGCAGATAGAAGACCAATCTCTCTGTCTGTCTCTCTCTCTCTCTGTCTCTCTCTCTGCCTCTGCCTCCCTGTAACTCTGCCTTTCAAATAAATAAATAAATCTTTAAAAAAATCATAAGTATTATTATTTATAATGTGAATAAATTTAAAACCAACTTCCATATCCAATAATAGAATGTAAGGTTAAATAAATTACAAAATAACTGTAAGGGCAATACAGGTCAGCTCTTACATATAATACTGTAAAGCACATATAATGCCATGGAAAGATGCTGTTGATTTATTATTATATGAAAAAAATCAAGACATAAAACAGATGTAAACAATGCTTCCCTTTGTATAGAATACACGTATAACAAAGAGAGAGACAAAGAAAAGATGTTTCACAGTCATAATGACAATTATCAACAGACAATGGGATTCAGCATGTTTAAACTTATTTCCAGCTATTTGAATGTTCTAGTTTTTCTGCAATGACCATGCACCTTTTCCCTGTATTTTCCATTGACCCTATGATACTGCCAGGCCACAGTAGGTTTTCAAATAACACAGAGCTAATGTAGTGAATGGAGTCACTAGGAAAAGTTAATTTAGACTTTCTCTCTTCAGATTATTCTCAACTTACTGGATGGTTGGGAGAGTGGGTAACACTTCACTCACAAATAACTTTTAAACTCTCCACAAGCTGAAGTTCTCAGAAAACAGTGCAGAGTTTGAAGGTCCACTGTGCAGTTTCTGCAAGGGTGCACTGCAGAATCCACCTCCTCCCCACCCTCTCCCATGCTTGTCTCCCCGCTGCCTGCTCCACCTGCTACCACCTTCGTGCTGGAGTGTATGTTGGGGTGCAAGCAGCAGCAATCTAGGGGTGTGGGGCTGGAGTTGTGGGGAGGGTAAAGGAATGTGGTGCTGTTGAGAAAATAGGACACAAAAAATTAAAAAGTTGCATGAATAACACAGTACCCAAGCCAAGCCCGATTTAATAGTTGTTAAACGCCATGTCATTCTTCTTCCTTCATTCCAAGGGTGATTATTTAGCATACATCATAGGCCAGGGGTTAGGCTAGGAACCGGTGAAACTTGCATTAAGACAGGAGTTATGATCTCTGCTTCTGATTAACTCACTCTCTGTAGCAGCAGAGATACTTACAAATAAATAACCAAACTTCAGGGCTTCCCATGCAAGGATAGACAAGTGTACAATGACTACTAAAGGCCAAAGAGAGAGGACAGTTAACCATTTGTGTGAGATTGAGTAGGAAAAGTATTACAGAGGAGGTGACAGGTGAACTGGGTCTCAAAAATAGGAGCAGGAATTCCCAAATAAGAAAGTCACTTGCAGGAACAGGAAGAGCAGAAAGACGTGAGTCGTCAGGGGTGTAGCATACTTGGTACTGGGAGGAGGTCATTTCTTAACACTTCCTCTCTCTAGAAACTGACTTCTAGTGATAATTGTAAAATTACACTAATAATAATAATAATAATGACAATAATGGGCAGAGTGAAACTGCAGAACACAGCATATTCCTTTTATTGAACTGTGTATTTACAGTTATGTAGTTTAAAACTAGCCAAGGCCGGTGCCGGGGCTCACTAGGCTAATCCTCCTCCTGTGGCGCTGGCACCCTGGGTTCTAGTCCCAGTTGGGGAGCCAGATTCTGTCCCAGTCACTCCTCTTCCAGTCCAGCTCTCTGCTGTGGCCCAGGAGTGCAGTGGAAGATGGCCCAGGTCATTGGGCCTTGCACCCACATGGGAGACCAGGAGGAAGCACCTGGCTCCTGGCTTTGGATTGGTGCAGCGCTCCAGCTACAACGCGCCAGCCGTAGTGGCCACTTGGCAGGTGAACCAATGGAAAAAGGAAGACCTTTCTCTCTGTCTCTCTCTCACTGTCTAACTCTGCCTGTCAAAAAAAAAAAAAAAAAAAACCCTAGCCAATAAATTTTAATTAAAGCAAAGGATTGGCAAAGGGCATAATATAAGCAACTACTAAATCATACAATGGGCATTTAATTTCTTTATTCAGGGGGCAGGCGTTGCAGCATAGCAGATAAAGCCACCATCTAAAATATGGCATCCCGTATGAGCGCCAGTTCGAGTCCCCATTGCTCCACTTCCAATCCAGCTCCTTTCTGATGGCCTGTGGAATCAGTGGAGGATGGCACAGAACCTTGGGCCCCTGCCACCCGTGTGGGAGGTCCAGAAGCTCCTGGCTCTTGCCTTGGGATTGGCCCAGCTCCAGCTGTTGCGGCCATTTGGGGAGTGAACCAGTGGATGGAAGAACTTTCTCTCTGTCTTTCCCACTCTGTGTAACTCTGCCTCTCAAATAAATAAATAAAGTATTTTTTAAAAAAAAAAACTTAGCTATGACCACAGCAGCTGTTAGAATTTATACCAACAAAAGATTGTTTTGGAAGTTGTATTTAATTAGTAGCATTATTTACAGTGATAGCAGGAAGTGGACTCAACTTTAGCTGGTTTTATCATGCTTTTACTGATTGCATCCAGAGCGGATGGCCTGCATGGCCCCATCCTTGGCATGCTGCTCACTGTAAGAATTTCATCTGAGCAGAAACGTTGGCTGAAAGAAGCTGAAATAGAGGGACAGTGATGAAAGATGTGGACAGGTAGATAAAGCCCAAGCAAAAACCAACAACTTGGGAAAAACTTGTATTGCATTCTGCCAAGAAATAAATCATTCTGCCAAAGAGAAACATTCCACGTCTATGTTCTTTACGGAAAACTTCAGCAAAACTTCCCAGTGCCACAAAAGGTTCAAAGACTTTCTATGGAGTATTTTAGGCATGGAAAGCCAAGACACTCTGGGGGAAAAAAAAAAAAAAACCTAAATGAAAGATCTCTACAAGTGAGATCCCAATGGAAAGAACAGGTCATCAAAGAAGGAGGTACCTTTCTCTGAAGGGAGGACAGAACTTCCACTTTGACTATGACCTTGTCTAAATATGATCAGAGTTGGTGAACTCAAAAGGCTTCCATAGCCTTGGCAACTCAGGACAAGAGCCGAGGGTGATTACTGATGCCATAAACAGGAGTGTCAATTTGTTAAGTCGACAACAGGAGTCACTGTGCACTTACTCCCCTTGTAGGATCTCTGTCCTTAATGTGTTGTTCAATGTGAATTAATGCTATAACTAGTACTCAAACAGTACTTTACACTTTGTGTTTCTGTGTGGGTGCAAACTGATGAAATCTTTACTTAATATATACTACATTGATCTTCTGTATATAAAGAGAATTGAAAATTAATCTTGATGTGAATGGAATGGGAGAGGGGGAGTGGGAGATGGGAGGGTTGCGAGTGGGAGGTAAGTTATGGGGGGAAAAAAGCCACTGTAATCCATAAACTGTACTTTGGAAATACATTAAATAAAAGTTTAAAAAAAGAATAAGACAAGCGAGATGAAGTATAATATGGAATAATGACTATGTTGTGTAATTATGGAGAAAACAAATACAATAAAATGGTACTCTAGCACAAAACAAAAAAAAGACTTTCTATGCTCTTCAGTGTTCTAGATATGGCAATGGACAACAAATAAAGACACAGAGGCCAGCAAAACACATCCCAACTTCCTGGACCCAAGATCAATCTCTCCAAGCGTTCGTGTAACCTGTTACTTTAGCCACTTTGTCATTTGCCTTCCATCTTTTGGATTTTTTTTCTGTCCCTTTCTCTTATGCAGAAGGTCTTCTTTAAATGCACTCCATCCCTCTCAATAGAGAATCATGCGATTCTTGGAGCTGTTCCAGGGACCTGGTTTTCCATAGCAGTCTTTACACCTTATAAGGACAGATTAAGAGGAATTCTGTTCTCTGTATAACTCATAAATTGGTAGTTTCACTTTGGCAAGACTATTTCAAACAAGTAACTGATCATCACTTTTAAAATGATGTTTATAAAATGATTTTCCAGAAAATTCCAGAAACAAGAAGATTTACACCGATCAAGAAAGCAGAGATTGGATAGTGATATTGAATGACAAAGCTTACTCTAATGTATGTAAAAATTAACTTATAGCACAATAAAAAAGAAGTTTAGAATAAGTCTAATTGTAGGCAGCAAACTTTTTTTAAAAAAGAGATCACAGATTTAAGATCTTTTTTTATTGCCAGAATAAGTTAAAGGAGTCTAAATCACACTTGCTACTCTTTTTTTAATTATAATGATGCATATTCACAAAGCTGTTTTCTGAAAGTTTTACTTTTTCAAAATTTACTTATTTCTTTGAAAGGCAGAGTTACAGAGAGAGAGGGGAGGCAGAGAAACAGGAGAGAGAGAGAGAAATCTTACATCTGCTGGTTCATTCTCCAAATGGCCTCAACAGCTGGGTTAGGTCAGGCTAAAGTCACAGTCTGAGTTCCATCTGGGACCCCACATGGGTGACAGGTGCCCAAGCACATGGGCCATCTACTGCTGCCTTCCCAGGTGCATGAGCCTGGAGCTGGACTGGATGTGGAAGAGCCAGGACTCGAACAAGTGCTCATACGGGATGCCAGCATCAGAGGCAGCAGCTTAACACTCCGCTTCACAGCACTGTCCCCTCTTTCCTGAAAGCTTGAGGGAGAGGGAGGTGAAGGGGATTGAGAAGGTTGTGTCTGAAATCAGGGGCATCCAAATCACAAAATGATGATTTTGCCACAACTGCTTTTCCACTGAATGCATTGGTAGGGATATCCATATCATCAGGCTGTGGGCAGTCAGATTCCCAACCTAGGCACTACACATGTCTGACCTGACCAAGCTGGGGCAAGGTGGAATTGTGGCTGAAAGAAAGAAAAGGAAAGAGGAAAGAAAGAGGAAGGGGAGAGAGAGGGAGGGATGGAGGCAGGAGCCCACCATTTTTAAAGAATATTTATTTTATTTATTTGAAAGACTTACAGAGAGAGGTAGAGACAGAGAGAGGTCTTCCATCCACTGGTTCACTCCCCCAGAAGGCCACAACGGCCAGAGCTGTGCCGATCCAAAGCCAGGAGCCAGGAGCTTCTTCTGGGTCTCCCATGTGGGTGCAGGGGCCCAAGGACTTGGGCCATCTTCTACTGCTTTCCCAGGCCACAGCAGAGAGCCAGATCGGAAGAGGAGCAGCCAGGACTAGAACTGGCACCCATATGTGATGCTGGCGCTTCAGGCCAGGGCTTTAACCTGCTGCGCCACAGCACCAACCCTGAGCCCACCATTTCAAGCCAATCTATACACCTAATTGTTCTAAGGGCACTAAAATTTTTCTTTGCTTCAAGACCACCTTAATAGCTATCTATATCCTGATTATCCTGATTGTAGTAGCCAGAGTTCTGTAGAAAAGCAGAACAGTGTGTGCGTGTGTGTGTGTGTGTGTGTGTGTGTGTGAAATTTATTCCAAGAATTGGTTCACACAATTATGGAGCCTGATAAGGTCAAGATCTGTAGGGTGGACTAGCAGGCTGGGCACCCAGGAAAGCCAGTGCCCCAGCTCAAATCCAAGACCAGGTGCTTAGAGCCAGGAAGAGCCAAGGCTGCAGATGAAGTCCGAGAGTCTGCTGGAGAATGCTCTCTCATTTGGTGAGGTCAGCCTTTTCGTTCTATTCAGGCCTTCAACCGATGGGTGAGGTTCACCCACATGAGGGAAGGAAATCTGCTTTACTCAAAGTCCACTGATTGAAATGCCAGTCTCATCCAAATACCCTCACAGAGATGCCCAGAATAATGTTTGACCACATATCTGGGTCCAGTGAAGTTAATATATAAAATTATCCTTCATACCAAGGAGCTGATAAAGTTGCCTATTACTACCTATTAGTCCATAGCTCAGTGATCCCACATCCTTTTTTAAAAAATATATTTTTTTATTTATTTGAAAGGCAGAGTTACAGAGAGAGAGAGAGAGAGACATAGACATAGACAGAGATCTTCCAACCACTGATTCACTCCTCAGATGGACACAACAGCCAGGACTATGCCCGGCTGAAGCCAGGAGCCTGGAGCTTCTTCTGGGTCTCCCATGAAGGGTGCAGGGACTCAAGCATTTGGATCATTCTCCACTGCTTTCCCAGGCCATTAGCAGGGATCTGGATTGTAAGTGGAGCACCTGGGTCTTGAACAGGCACCATATCGGATGCCAGCATCACAGGTGGAGGTTTAACCTACTACACCACAGCGCCAGCCCCAGTTATCCCACATCCTATTGGAAGAGGCTCCAGGAAGAGATGTGAGTGTGTGCGTGCCTTTGTCCAATCCCTGAAACGTGCTGTCATCTGCAGAGCCCATACAGGAAGTGTTAGAATATTAACATTACACCACACACTGGTCTGTGGCAGGCAGGGGTCCAGAAATTACCTACTCTTGTCCCTCCCTCAATTCTTTCTGGATTTCTGCATATCACTTTTGTTTTTTGCACAATAAATAGGGAAATCTGTTATATTTTAGAAAAGCAAACCTGACTTCAGCTACCCGTTCATCCGAGCCAAACAGCATCCACACCATCACCATCGCCTCTGGCTCTGTCCACAAACCTGAGAGAAGCTACAGAAATATCCCATTTGCAGCTTTCTTGATGACTAAACACCCGCAAAGACCCTCCCAATGAAAATAACCAAAATGCTACATCAAACACTCAGTAGACGTTCTGCAACGCAACTCTGAGAGGTAAGGCAACCTCAGGCCTGCTTGTGACCTGAGTCTCTGCTTTGATGGATGCACAGGACTCAGGGAGAGAGGATAAAGCCTGGAACACACTCCAGGTAGTGAGTTAGCTCAAAACATTGGGACCTCCCCATCAAAGAGGCAGATCACCAGCACAAGATGCATGAGAAATTAACTGAAAACATACAAAGAAAGAGAAGCAAAACTTCCTTGTCTTGACTTTGGCACTGTGTGCAAAGCAGGAAAAACAGGTCCTGAGAAATTGTTACCAGAGGGGCAGGTGTTTGGTGCAGTGGTGAAAACAGCCATTGGGGATACACACATCCCGTACCGTAGCGGGATTTGTAAACAGAGATGAGACACCAAGGCCTTTAACAGGAAGTAGTCTTCTGTAATTATTATTATTATTTGTTATCTTTATGCTGACTTCAGGCTCAGTTACATTTTTATCCAAAAGCCTGAGCCCCAAACAAAAAGGGGTAATTTCTTTTTTTAAAAAAAGATTTATTTATTTATTTGAAAGGCAGAGTTACAGAAAGAGAGAGGGAGAGACGGGGTCTTTCATCAGCTGGTTCACTCCCTGAATGGCTGCAACAGCCGGAGCTGGGCCGATCTGAAGCCAGGGACCAGGAGCTTCACCCAGGTCTCCCAAATGGGTGCAGGGGCCCAAGCACTTGGGCCATCTTCCACCATTTTTCCAGGCCATTAGTAGGGAGCATGATCCAAAGAGGAGTAGCCAGGACATGAACTGGTGCCCATATGGGATGCCAGCTCTGCAAGTGGAGGCTTAACCTACTATATCACAGTGCTGTCTTGGGGGTATTTTCTTATATAATGTTTTCACTTCTGTGTCTCCCTTTTTTAGCTACATGCATACATATGATTAGATATTCTAATGTTACATGGCAGCCACAGGAATTGATGCAATACTGTGTATGCTTACACAGTTACTGATGAGTTTTTTTCCCACACACATACTGAGCTGTGCATTGCCTGGCAAGGGTTAACACCACTGCTATGGTGATGACAAGCAGAAACTAAATAGTAAAAGAAATACCTAAATAGTAAAATAATTTGGGTAATAACCTCTAATTAAAACAAACAAAAAGAAGGAATGAAAGAAATTGTTTTGACAAACCAAATTCCGGACAGATTTTTTAGTCTGAATTTGCATTACCTGTATGATGTGAAAAAGCTCATTTAGATATATGCACATGTAAAGTAGTCAAGGTTGGTGTTCCTCCCAGGTAACTGTCAGAAGCAAATATTCTCTGAGAGATGCACTTAATCAGACCTTAGGAAAGCCCAGACCAAAAAGAGCAGCTCCAGAAAAGCATCTCTCAACACAGAAGAAAGCAAATCCTCATGTATGCAAGTGAACAAACACTGCGGATTCAAACTTTTTTTTTTTTTTTTTTTTTTTTTGACAGGCAGAGTTAGATAGTGAGAGAGAGACAGAGAGAAAGGCCTTCCTTCCGTTGGTTCACCCTCCAATGGCCGCTATGGCCGGTGCTGTGCCGATCCAAAGCCAGGAGCCAGGTGCTTCCTCCTGGTCTTCCATGCGGGTGCAGGGCCCAGGGACCTGGGCCATCCTCCACTGCACTCCCGGGCCACAGCAGAGAGCTGGCCTGGAAGAGGAGCAACTGGGACAGAACCGGAGCCCCAACTGGGACTAGAACCCGGGGTGCCAGCGCCACAGGCGGAGGATTAGCCTAGTGAGCTGCGGTGCCGGCCTAAACTTCTTAGACACTGGAATTACCCGACATTGCGGAACTTTAGAATTGTGCTTATGATGTTTAAAGAAATAAGCAGGAAACTTGAAGGAGAGAGCCAGGAACAAGAGACTTCAAGGAATGACCAAGCATATGCGAAGAGAAACAAATTCCATGAGTGTAAGAATACCTGATTGTCTAAACTGGAATTGTGGAGAGGAAAAAGAGTGTATTTGATACAATTAGATGCAATCAATATCTAATACTATTAGTATATTCAAGAGAATTGATGTGCAGCAATAGAAGGCTGCAGAAGTGATGGAGAGTATGGTAGAGAGACAAAGATTTTTCAGGACACTTAGCTGTGGTGTTGCATTGATCCAAAATCTGTAATGTCTCAAGGAATACAGCCTTACTCCTTGCTTTTAAAACAGATCAAATAAAGTGCTCTTTGTGATGGTATTTGTGATACCATTTTGAAGTCACTCAGGCACCCAGGATCTTTCCGTCTTGTGGTTCTGGCACCCCTTGGACTCTTGTTTTCATTTGCATCCAGCCAGCAGCAGGTAAGAGAGCATAAAACACACCTGTGTAGTAGCCTCAGCCTAGGAGCAAACATTTGGTCTGTTGGTTAAGATCCCCACATATTGGAGTACCTGGATTTATCCAGCTCTGGCTACTGACTTTAGCCTTCTGAGGTGGCAGTAGTGATGGCCCAGTAGTTGGGTTCCTACCATCCATGTGGGAGACACCTATATTTAGTACCCAGCTTCAGGCCCAGTCCAGGCCCAGGGCCATTGCAGGCATTTGGGGAGTGAACCAGGTGATGTCTCTGTCCCTGTCTCTGTCTCTGTCTCTCTGCCTCTCGAATAAATAAATGGTTTTCTTTTTTATTTTTTTAAGATTTATTTACTTGAGAGGCAGAGTTATAGAGAGAGGGAGAGACAGAGAGGTCTTCCATCCACGGGTTCACTCCCCAGATGGCTGCAGCAGCTGGAGCTAGGCTGATTGAAGCCAGGAGCCAGGAGCTTCTTCTGGGTCCAAGCACTTGGGCCATCTTCCATGGCTTTCCCAGGACATTAACAGGGAGCTGGATAGGAAGTGGAGCAGCCAGGACTTGAACTGGAGTGTGTGTGGGATGCCGGTGCCACAGGCAGAGGCTTAACCTACTCTGCCACGGCACTGGCCCAATAAATAGATTCCTTAAAAAGGCCCAGCCCAGCAATGGCCACTTCACATCTGTTCCAGTCCACTGGCTAGAACTCTTGATTTTTATCTTTTCATCAAGAGTTAATAAATGCCATATCAGCAGTTATTGAAATATGAGCTATTTTTGGACCCACTTAGGTGGTATCTCAACTAATTAAAATTTAATATTAAACCAATGTTGCTTTCTTTGACTAAACCCTACTTTGTTATATAGAGAGATACTGCTATGTTATACCTTGTGCTCATGTTTTTATTAGAATTTCCACTTCTCAATTTATGAATAAAATCAGTCTATACTTTTTATCTTATTTCCTATTTCTTCCCTTTTTTGCATTAATTTTCTGCTACCTTTGTAAGTGAATCAACATATGACCTACATAATGTGCAATGTACTTATTGAAGTCACAAGATTATAGCAGTCCTGTGAATCCTAAAATGCCATAGGTTGAACTTAAAAAAATGAAACCAAAAAAGTGAAAGGCAAAAGTTTAGCAGTTAACATGCTTACATCCCACATTGGGGTGCATTTGACTCTGTCCTGACTCCAACTTCCTGCGAATGTACACCCCAGGAAGCAGTGGTGATGGCTCAAGTGCTTGGGTTCCTGCCACCCATAGAGCTGAGTGGTGTTCCCATCTCCTAGCTTTGGTCCAGCCCCAGCTGTTGCAGATATTGGGGGAATGAACCAGAGAATGGAAGTGCTTGCGCGCGCTCTCTCGCTCTCTTTCTCTCCCCCCCTTCTCCCCACTCCTTCTCTCTATCTCTGTCTCTTTCTCTTTCTGCATCTCAAATTAAAAACAAACCCCCAAAATGAGCTAGTTGTGAAATAGCATTAAAAATAAAATATTTGGGGGCCAGCGCCATGGCTCACTTGGTTAATCCTCCGCCTGCAGCGCCGGCATCCCATATAGGCGCCGGGTTCTAGTCCCAGTTGCTCCTCTTCCAGTCTAGCTCTCTGCTGTGGCCCAGGAAGGCAGTGGTGGATGGCCCAGGTGCTTAGGCCCTACACACACATTGGAGACCAGGGGGAGGCACCTGGCTGCTGGCTTCAGATTGGTGTAGTCTGGCCGGCCATGGCAGCCATTTGGGGGGTGAACCAATGGAAGGAAGACCTTTCTGTCTGTCTGTCTCTCTCATTGTCTAACTCTATCTGTCAAATAAATAAATAAAAAATAAATAAAATATTTTTGTTTTATAAAGCCATTCATATGCTTGATTTGATCAATATGCAATAAAATAATCATTAAGAGTCCTGAGTTCTAATCTGTGCTCTGGTATCTTGGCCATCATCTTGAGCATCCGTCTCATCCATAAAGAAGGCATTGGCAGACTCCTAGAATGATATTTGCTGTAAATAACACTCTGACCTCAGAATCAACCCTTAAGGCTTCCTGGTCAGGCTGAAAGGCCTGCGAGAGCATTTCAGGCATGGAAAGCCAAGTCTCTGTGACAAAAAAAAAAATCCTACAGGAAGGATCTCTGTGAGACCTCAGAGGAAAGAAAGGGTCATCAAAAAGGATATACTCTTCTCTGAAGGGAGGAGAGAACATCCACTTTGCTTATGGCTGTGTCCAAATACTTAAGGAGTCTTGGTCACAAAAGGCTTCCATAGCCTTGGCAGCTCATGAAAAGAGCCTCAGATGATCACTGATGTCATAAATAAGAGTGTTAATTGTTAAAGGAACAACAGTAGTCACTGTGCACTTGCTCCTGATGTAGGACCTCTGTCCCTAATGAATTATAATATTAGAATCAACTGCAAATTTTCTCCCCAAACTGTATTCTATATGTTATGTGTGTGCATGGGTGCAAATTGTTGAAGTATATACTAAAAAAAGTATACTAAAGTCATACTAAAAATGATCCATAATGAAGAAGGAGATGGGAGAGAGGGAGGTGGGATGGGAGCTGGGCGAAGAGTGTATGAGGGAAAGAACCACTATATTCCTAAAGTTGTATCTATGAAAAAAATGCATTCATTAAATAAAAACTAAAAAAATTTATGGAAAATACATATCATGAAAAGATTATGCACAGATCTCAACTTTTTTGCACTGAATTAAAATTGTTCCTTAATTAAAAAAAAAAAAAGAAGAAGGTACTGGGTAGCTATGATGTCCAAAATCCCTTCCAACAGTTCAAATTTTCGTCTGAATTTCAAAGATGACTTTCTCAGTTCAGAAACCAAAAAAGACAGCATTCAAAACCAAAATTCTTCTTTGCCTTTGGTTTCCTACCTGAAAGAAAGGTGCATGTGTAAACAGCATGCATTTGTTAGCTTTGTATAAATAATAAAATTGCCACACTCTGCCCCTTGCCTTTAGGAAGTAGATAAAGCACAATGATAAGTCAGTCACTCAGTTGTGTCATGAGACCTTGTGAGGTCAATCAGTCATTCAGCAGATAATGAAAGGACTCTTGGCCCAGTTCTCTGCTGGGGAATAATGTGGTCTCTCATTTCCTGAAATTTAATCATAACAAAGGGAATGGTTTGAAATTTGACTTCCTTTATCAAGATAGAAGGGCTCAGATAAAGTAGAACTCCGGTTCCTGTGACTTGTCCCCAGTACACACAATTCCTGCACTTGGCATTTGAGCTGAGCTGCTCCTCAGGGCAGAGTTGCAGCCACCTTCGCTCAAGTGGGTACCCACAGTTACATGCACCAGTGCTCTTCAAAGAAAAGAGTACGGAGCTTTCCTTAATCTGTTATTGTATTAGATTAACAATTTGTAAAATTCACATTAACACGATTCTGCCCAAAACCAGGATTCTTCACTTAAAGGAATGATGTACTTCCCTGGAGCACTTGAAACAAGTCAGTTTCAGGGCCAGTGCCGAGTCCCGGCTGCTCCACTTCTATTCCAGCCAATCCAGCTCCTTATTAATGCACCTGGGAAAGCAGTGGAAGATGACCCACATGCTTGGGCCTCTGCACCCATTTGGGAGACCCAGATGACACTCATGGCTCCTGGCTTCCACATGTCCCAGCCCTGGCTGTTATAGCCATTTGGGGAATGAACCAGTGGATGGATGATTCATTCTCTCTCTCTCTCTCTCTTTCTCTCTTTCTCTCTTTCTCTCTAACTCTGACTTTCAAATAAATAAAAAAAAAGTCAGCCTCAGGGCTCAGGTCTGGCTTGCAATGCTTAAGACATCATACATGACACCAGTATTCCATATTAAAGTACTTAGGTTCAAGTTACAGTCCCACTTCCGATTCCAGCTTTCTGCTAATGTATACCCTGAGAGGCAGCAGTGATGGCTCAAGTACTTTGTTCCTTGCCATCTATGTGGGAGACCCAGATGAAGTTCCAGGCTCCCGACTCTGGCCCAGCCCTGCCTCAGATGTTGTACACATTTGGGAAGTGAATCAGTAGACAGAAGATTCTCTCTCTTTCTCTCTCTCTCTCTCTCTCTCTCTCTCTCTCTCGTGTGTGTGTGTGTGTGTGTGTGTGTATGTTTCTGCTTTTTTTAAATAAAAAATGAAAGTAAATCTTTAAAAGAAAGTCAACTTCCAAAAAAATTTTGGTCAATACTCAATGCTTTTTAACAATGTATCTCAAATGATCAAAGAATATGTTTTGACTATTATCTATAATCAAAAGCAATGGAAAGGGGCTGCCACTGTGGCTTAATAGGCTAAGCCTCTGCCTGTGGCCTTGCATCCCATATGGATGCCGGTTCAAGTTCCAGCTGCTCCACTTGTGATCCAGCTCCCTGCTAATGGCCTGGGAAAGCAGCAGAAGATGTCCCAAGTGCTTGGACCCTTCCACCCATGTGGGAGACCTGGAAGAAGCTTCCAGCTCCTGGCTTCAGATGGGCCCAACTTCCCCCATTGCAACCATCTGGAGAGTGAACCAGCAGATGGAAGACCTTTCTCTCTATCTCTCCCTCTCTCTTTCTGTAAATCTACCTCTCGAATAAATAAATAAAATCTTTAAAAAAATAATAAAAGCAGTGGAAAATAATCTTAATCAGGTCTGTTAAGCATCCAGAGATGATTTTAGATACCTCACATATGTGATCCCTGTTAAACATAAGAGTGGGAATAAGAGAGGGAAGAGATGTATAATTTGGGACATGCTCGGGCTGACTTGCCCCAATTGGTAGAGTTGGAAACATACCAGGGGATTCCAATTCAATCCCATCAAGGTGGCATGTGCCAATGCCATCTCACTACTCCAAGTGATCAATTTCAGTTCACAATTGATCATAATGAAAGGACTAAGAGTCAAAGGGAGCACATAAACAAGTCTAGTATCTGCTAACACCAACCGATAGAATAAATAAAGGGGAGAGTGATCCAACATGGGAAGTGAGATACTCAGCAGACTCATAGAATGGCGGATGTCCTAAATAGCACTCTGGCCTCAGAATCAGCCCTAAAGGCACTCGGATCTGGCTGAAAAGCCCATGAGAGTATTTCAGGCATGGAAAGCCAAGACACTCTGGCAAAAAGATCTCTGTGAGTGAGATCCCAGTGGAAAGAACAGGTCTTCAAAGAGGGAGGTGCCTTTCTCTGAAGGGAGGAGAGAACCTCCACTTTGACTATGACCGTGTCTAAACAAGATAAGAGTCGGAGAACTCAAGGGGCTTCCATAGCCTTGGAAACTCATAACTGGTGCATAGGGAGATTACTGATGCCATAAACAGGAGTGTCAATTGGTAAAGTCAACAACAGGAGTCACTGTGCACTTACTCCTCATGTAGGATCTCGGTCCTTAACGTGCTGTACACTGAGGCTTAATGCTATAACGAGTACTCAAACAGTATATTTCACTTTGTGTTTCTATGGGGGTGCAAACAACTGAAATCTTTACTTAATGTACACTAAACTGATCTTCTGTAAAAAAAAAAAAAAAAAAAAAAAAAAAGAAATTTTCAATTCCCAACTTGACTCTCACTGGGATTAAACATGACAATAGGTCTGATCTGATTTCATCATCATTTTAAAAAAATCATCTATTATTTTTCACTTTATGTTTCTGTGTGGGAGCAAACTGTTGAAATACTTACTTAAGGTATACTAAGCTGATCTTCTGTATATTAAGATAATCGAAAATGAATCTTGATGTGAATGGAAGGGGAGAGGGAGTGGGAAAGGGGAGGGTTGTTGGTGGGAGGGACGGTATGGGGGGGGAAGCCATTGTAACCCATGAGTCGTACTTTGGAAATTTATATTCATTAAATAAAAGATAAAAAAAAAAAAAAAAAGAAAGTATAAAAAAAAAAAAAGTTCTTTAATTTAAAAAACAAAAAAAAAACAAAAAAAAAAAAGATACCTCACATATGTACTAGATATAAAACTTGATCTCTCAGTCTAGGTGTGCATAAATCATCCCATTATTTCATTTCCTTATAGGTCAACTTCAAATCACCATTGCACTGAGACAAAAGAAGTCCAATTGTGGATGCCTCCTCCCACCCAGCACCTCTCCATGGTGATAAAAGGGCACACAGAGGAAAACATAACCTCCTTGTTCATAGCCACATGGTCCACTGGGGTCCCGTGGTCTGTGGCTCCCACATCAATCTTTGTGGTGAACCACAAAGTCATTTCCCTCAGTGCTCTCTCCCCACCTTTCTGGACATTGCTAGGAAGAGAACACCTGGTGATATAGGCAGGCAGATAGTATTAAACTGATTAGATTGGAACCTGGAGACCACACCTTCACCCTGCCCCCTTTTGTGATCTCATGCCCCTACCTGACCTCACCTGTATGCCCACCTGCCAATCAGACTATGTAACCACACCCCTTTGGAAGTGAATAAAAGGTATGGAGCACAGTGGGCCCTGCCCTTGTTGTCCTACACCTCCAGGTGCCCGGCCTTCCAGCTGCCTGCTCTCTGCTTTCCTGCCCACACTATGCTACCTGTGGCTGCTCCTAACCACACACTTTGCTCCACATGGCTCTTGGCCTGCTCTCTGCCTGGTATGAATCCAACTTACATTTCTAGACTTCTTTCTATCCTAAATAAAGCCCTCATTTTTCTGTGTATTTCTCTCACTGAATAAATGCTAAAACTTTACCATATCACCTGTTTTATTCAAGCTGAAATTCAGAATTCTTATCTGAATAGACAGCCAGGACCCTCAACATTATTATTATTAAAATTATCAATAAGGCTAGCCAATTTCAGGCACCATCAAATTGTTTTCCCCTTCTTAGTTCTAAGTAACTGCCCTTCTCTCAAATGCTATAGCTCCTTGTTTCTGCTCACAGCATAATCTCATCAAGAAGCCAAGGCCAGGCCGGCGAGGTGGCTCACTTGGTTAATCCCCCGCCTGCAGCGCCGGCATCCCATATGGGTCTCCCGCACAGGTGGCAGAGGTACAAGCACCTGGACCATCTTCTGCTGCTTTCCCAGGTGCACTAGCAGGGAGGTGGATCAGAAGTGGAGCAGCTGAGACTCAGACAGGCACTCTTATGGAATGATGACATCACAGGAGACAGTTCAACCTGCTGCACCATGATGCTGGCCTCATGGTGATCTTAAAAATCAGCTTCAGTAGGACTTAAATTTGATTTTACATTTCTTTGTTTTTTTTTTTTAAAAAAAGGCATGGTGTTAGAATCTTGGAACACAAGCACTGAGAAGTCTAAATCCATGCCTTAAAATATTCAGCATTTAAGAGTGAAGAAGAGGGGTCCACTCAGTTGTGTAGCTGCTAAAGTCGCTGCCTGCAATGCCAGTATCTCATATGAGTGTCAGTTCAAGTCTCAGCTGCTCCACTTTCAATTCAGCTCCCCACTAATGTGCCTGGGAGAGCAGCAGAAGATGACCCAAGTCTTTGGGCCCCTGCACCCACATGGGAGACCCGGAAGAAGCTCCTGGCTCCTGGCTCCTGACCAGCCCAGCTCCAGCTGTTCCAGCCATCTTGGGGGGGGAGGAGAGATTGAACCAGAAGATGGAGGATTCATTCTCTCTCTCTCTCTCTCTCTCTCTCTCTCTCTCTCTCTCATTCAGTAACTCTGCCTTTCAATAAAATAAACAATCAATCATTAAAAAAAGGAGTGAAAGAGAGGGCAAGGAGATACAAAATGAGGTGACAGGTGCAGTCATCAACCCATTTTCAGGTTTTTGCTTTGTGTGGGAATTGGGGATGGTTTCAGAAAGGAGAAGCTATCTTAACTGAGCTCTAAAGCAAAGACAGAAACTATCCAAGGAAACAAAGTTGGATGTGCAAGAAGATAAGCCAAGGAAACACCAAAAGCCTGTGAAATTGGGTAAATTCCTGGGAAGCCAAAGTTGATCTATTCCTGCACAAGAAGCAGAAGTACTGAAATCAAATGGAAGAATAATCTTAAGATCAGTAAATTATTATCCTTTGTGTGTCACATCAGACAGGAACTTAACAATATATCCGTGCAAAAGATCAGTGTCAGGGAGAGGTTCAAGTTCAGACTCACCGTACACTGACTCAGCTACATCACCACTACAGAGGCACTGTGGGACAGTGCAGTGCCCTTGCACATGCCAATGAGTGTTTTTCTGTCCTGTCTACAGAAATGCTACCCTTCTTCATCAGCTGACTCGCACCTGCCTGGCCTGTCTGCCTCTGAGTAAAGATAAGAGCAGGAGTTGCCCCACCTCTAGTAGCAATGTGACCATCACTGAAAAAAAGCAAATATCATTACTGAAAACATATTCAGAGGTCCGTGTTGTGGCAGGGCAGGTAAAGCTGCTGCCGGCAATGATGTCATCCCATATGGGCACCTGTTCACGTGTGTCCCAGCTGCTCTTCTTCCAACCCAGCTCCCTGATAATGGCCTGGGAAAAGTAAAGGAAGACAGTTCAAGTGCTTGGGACCCTGTCACCCAGGTGGAAAAAGCTCCTGGCTCCTGGCTTCAGACTGGCCCAGCCCTGGCTGTTGCAGCCGTCTGAGGAATGAAACAGTGGATGGAAGATCTCTCTCTCTCTCTCTCTCTCTCTCTCCCTCTGTAACTTTCACATAAATAAATATTAACAACAACAACAACAAAAATTACATGCAGAATGCATCCTTGTAGATTGTCAAGTGCTTTGTCTCCCCAGCAGTGAGAGTCATTGATGCTCAGTGAGCCACAGCACCATCCAGACCAGGACTTCCAGTCCTACAAAAGACAGCATTGGGGAAAATAGAACTTTAGCATCTTATGTGGGCACATCAAGCAGTTCATGGAAAATACAACTAAAATAGAAATTTATCTTGGTGCAAAGTATTTCAAAATCCATAATACTCATTTTCCATGAACTTTTTGAAGACCCCCCCATAGTTGTCAAGCTAAAGAGAAGGCAACAGATGTAATTTGTGTTCTTTTGTTCTGTCAGAGAAAGAAATGAAATCAAAATGCATCAGCACAGGTTTTAGGCTCTGTGACAAGACAGAGTTAAACGAGACATGTTCCTAAGGAGCATACATGAGAGAAAATAAGACATTATGCAAACTATCTCAACAACAGTTGGTACAGCTCAGCATGCTCTTCAACGTGCTTGACATCACTTGCAGTCACCAAATCTGCATTCTTTTGACACCAACAGATTCAGGACCTCTTCAGGGAACACTTGCTTTGGAATGTGTGGCAAAGATTCTTCTGGAAGGCCACATAAATCATTCAGGACCATTTACAACTGCAGTGCTCCTGACCAACTGCCTACAACTGAGCTCTAGCCTTCTAGAATATTCTGAAGATGAACAATGCACCGATCAATAGAATATGTTGACTCTGCTCTCCTTTGTAGTCTCCCTTCCCTTCCTGAAGCCTGCTTCTATGGGAACCACCCAAGGACAATCTGTAATGGCTACTCAAGGAGGAACTGTATTGAGCTCACAGAGCTGTGTTTCAGGGAAGTGTGTTTGCCTTGGCTTAAACCTACATGTGTCAACCCAGGCTAAGTCATAGCATGAGTTCACACCTGTTGTTTTTAACTTTTGCTCAAGAGATCAGATTGATTTACAAGATAAACAGACAGCTAGCCAAGAAGTGTCTTTCTTCGCACCTTCTCTTAGTTCTGGTCAGTTCCTTAAATAAATAGAACATAGTGATTTATGGTTCCAGCCCAACTATTTTTTTTAATTGTGCATTTTTTTAAACTTTTATTTAATGAATATAGATTTCCAAAGTACAGCTTACGGATTACATTGGCTTCCCCCCCGCCAATGACTTCCCTCCCACCCGCAACCCTCCCCTTTCCCGCTCTCTCCCCTTCCATTCTTATCAAGATTCATTTTCAATTGTCTTTACATACAGAAGATCAGTTTAGTATACATTAAGTAAAGATTTCAACAGTTTGCACCCACATAGAAACAGAAAGTGAAAAATACTGTTTGAGTACTCGTTATAGCATTAAATCTCAATGTACTGCACATAAAGGACAGAGATCCTACATGAGGAGTAAGTGCACAGTGACTCCTGTTGTTGACTTTACAAATCGACACTCCTGTTTATGGCATCAGTAATCTCCCTATGCTCTAGTCATGAGTTTCCAAGGCTATGGAAGCCTTTTGAGTTCGCCAACTCTTATCTTATTTAGACAAGGTCATAGTCAAAGTGGAAGTTCTCTCCTCCCTTCAGAGAAAGGTACCTCCTTCTTTGAAGACCTGTTCTTTCCACTGGGATCTCACTCATAGAGATCTCTCATTTAGGTGGTGGGGTTTTTTGTTTGTTTGTTTTTTTGTTTTTTTGTTTGTTTGTTTTTTTGCCAGAGTGTCTTGGCTTTCCATGCCTGAAATACTCTCATGCAGCCCAACTATTAAGAGCTGCATGGGGCCAGCACCGCGGCTCACTAGGCTGATCCTCTGCCTTGCGGCGCCAGCACACCGGGTTCTAGTCCCGGCCGGGGCGCCGGATTCTGTCCCGGTTGCCCTTCTTCCAGGCCAGCTCTCTGCTGTGGCCAGGGAGTGCAGTGGAGGATGGCCTAAGTGCTTGGGCCCTGCACCCCATGGGAGACCAGGAGAAGCACCTGGCTCCTGCCATCGGATCAGCGCGGTGCGCCAGCCGCAGCGCGCCAGCAGCGGCAGCCATTGGAGGGTGAACCAACGGCAAAGGAAGACCTTTCTCTCTGTCTCTCTCTCTCACTGTCCACTCTGCCTGTAAAAAAAAAAAAAAAAAGCTGCATGGGGCCAGCATTGTGGTGTAGCAGATTAAGCCACTGCCTGTGATGCTGGCATCCCAAATGGGCACTGGTTCGAATACTGGCTCCTCCACTTCCAATCCCAGCTCCTTGCTAATGCATCTGGGAAAGCAGTAGAAGACAGCCCAAGTGCTTGGGCCCCTGCGTCCACGTGGGAGACCTGGAAGAACCCCCTGGCTCCTGACCTCAGCCTGGTCCAGCCCTGGCCATTTGGGGAGTGAACCAGCAAATGGAAGCTCGCTCTCTCTCACTGTGTGTGTGTGTGTGTGTGTGTGTGTGTGTATGTCTGTGTAACTCAGCCTTTGAAATAAATGAATAAATCTTTCAAAAAACAACAATAATATGAAAGAGCTGCTTTGGTCTGCCGATCTAATGTATGTTTGTCCATCTACATTCCTTTTTTAAGAATTATTTTATTTATTTGAAAGAGTTACAGAGAGAGGTAGAGCCAGAGAGAGAGAGGTCTTCCATTCCACTGGTTCACTCTCCAAATAACCGCAATGGCCGGAGCTGTGCTGATCCGAAGCCAGGAGCCAGGAGCCTCATCCAGGTCTCCCATGCGGGTGCAGGAGCCCAAGGGTTTGGGCCATCTTCCATTGCTTTCCCGGGCCATAGCAGAGAGCTAGATCGGAACAGGAGCAGCCGGAACTCGAACCGGAGCCCATATGGGATGCCAGCTCTGCAGGCTGGGGCTTTAACCACTGCGCCACAGCACCGGCCCCACCATCCACATTCTTGACATGCGAACAGACTGATGCCCCTTGGGAAGCTGTGAGCAGAATGAAGAGACACTGGCCTTTAAGAACACCTGTGACTCAAGATGGTCAACAAAAATAGGGATGCATGAAGTAAACCTAGAACCACAGACATGAAAGAACATCCCTTTGTGATGTGGTGAGAAGGGAAGTCAGCATACACAAAAGTATCAGGGTACTTCAAAAAGTTTGTGGAAAGAGGGCACGAGTTTGATGTAACAGTTAGGTTGCCACTCAAACTCAGGCATTCTGACATGGGATGCAGGTTTCAAGTCCTGGCTTGGATTCTAATCCAGTTTCCTGCTGTTGTGCACCCTGGGAGGCAGTAGGTGATGGCTCAAGTACTTGGGTCTTTGCTACCTACATAGGAGACCTGGATTAAGTTCCAGGATAATACTGACTTTGACCTCACCCAGCCCTGGCTGTTGCATCACTGAGGGAGTGAACCAGCAAATGGGAGATTTGTGTGTGTGTGTGTGTGTGTGTGTGTGATTCTATTTGAACTAACTAAATAGATAATTGTAGAAGATTAATTGACTTTTAAAAGTTCATGGAAATTTTAATGTCAAAGTATGAGTTTATTTTGGTACAGCCATTTTTTATAAGTTGTAGGAAAACCATATTATGAATAAAACTATTTTTGCAAGAAAATAAACCTCTCTACTTTTTCAACAAACTATGAAGTCTACTCTCATATTCTCCTACTATTTGACGTAGCCTTGAAAATGCCGTGGTGGGGAACTATTATTCATCTATATTAAGAAGCCTCCTACTCAAATGCAAATGCTCCTAAGGTGATTCTTCACATATGCTCAACAACCTACATCATGTACCCCTAATGGAGGCATCTAACCACGGTTCCTGCAGCAGTAAATATTTTGCTTTCCTTCAATGATGCTACCATATTCCCTACCTGGCCACATCAACAAGGTGTCGGCAAAGTGCAGGAAGGACACTCCATGGACATGTCTCCTCCTGATTCTGACTGCACTTTGTCACCCAGGCCCTGAGGCAGTCTGCTCCTGAGTCTGGGTCACAAAGCACACTTTGCAAATCCAGCCTATGTCCTAGCTAGGGATTAAAGAGCATATTTCAGTTTCTCTAGGAAACTGCCCAAAATCATTTGTACCATGAAAGACCCTTCTCTCCTGCACATCAACCAAGGAAACTGCATAGTAAAGAGAGAAAGGACACTTAAACTTCACACTAACAGCTATCTACCTCAATCTCTTTTACCTGTTATACCATATCTGACTTCCAGCAAAAAATTATAAGACATGAGAAAAGGCAAAAAAAAAAAAAAAAAAGTCTGAAGAGACAGCACAGTCATCAGAACCATACTCAAATGTGGCAGAGATTTTGAAATTATTAGACCAGAAACTTAAAATAACCGTGATTAATGCCAGCGCCGCGGCTCAATAGGCTAATCCTCCGCCTTGTGGCGCCGGCATACCAGGTTCTAGTCCCGGTTGGGGCACCGGATTCTGTCCCAGTTGCCCCTCTTCCAGGCCAGCTCTCTGCTATGGCCCAGGAGTGCAGTGGATGGCCCAAGTCCTTGAGCCCTGTACCCCATGGGAGACCAGGAGAAGCACCTGGCTCCTGGCTTCGGATCAGCGCGGTGCGCCAGCCGCAGTGCGCCAGCCATGGTGGCCATTGGAGGGTGAACCAACGGCAAAGGAAGACCTTTCTCTCTGTCTCTCTCTCTCACTGTCCACTCTGCCTGTAAAAAAAAAAAAAAAAAAAAAAAAAAAAAAAAGTGATTGATACACTAATGGCAAAAGTAGACAACAAGCAAAACCAGACTGGCAATGGAAGCAGAGAGGCTGAAACTCCAAAAACAAATTGAAAGGAAATGCTAGAATAAAAAAAACTATCACAGAAATGAAAAAAAAATGTTTTTGATCAGCATATTAGCAGTCTGAACATA
Source organism: Oryctolagus cuniculus (assembly GCF_051225735.1). Classification (NCBI taxonomy): domain Eukaryota; kingdom Metazoa; phylum Chordata; class Mammalia; order Lagomorpha; family Leporidae; genus Oryctolagus; species Oryctolagus cuniculus. The sequence continues at coordinate 78,331,735 of NC_142879.1, read as the reverse complement.
GCTGGGTGAAGAATCAGTGGGTCTGAAGAGGTGTCAACTAATCTCCAGAACTGAAATGCAAAGAGAAAAGATAATGAAAGAGATAGAGCTGAATATTCAACAACTGTGAGAAATTACAAACAATGCAATATGCATGTAATGAGAATTTCCAAAGGAAAAGAGAGAAAGAAACAGGACAAACATATTTGAAGGATGAATGAGAATTGTCCAAAATTAATGGCAGATACCAAACCACCACACAAGGAAGTTCAGAGTACATCAAGCAAGATAAATACAAAAATGTCTCCCAGGATGCTAGAATTGGGAACAAAGCCAGAACTTGAACCCAGGCACTCTTATGTAGGACGTGGGAGTAAGAACTGATGTCTCACCTGCCACACCAAATGCCTGCCCCTGTAGTCTCTTCAACTTACTGAGGCCTGCGGTCTTCTCACAATCAGAATAAAAATGTTTAAACTGAGGAGCCTTGTTCCCCAAAGCCACACAGTTCCTGCAGGGGGTGGACCTGAGAACATGCAATGAGCCCTCAAGGGTCTCTTACACATATACAACTACCCTCTCTCCGGACAATTCGACAAAAAGATGAGGATCCATGAATCTGAGAACGAATCCGGTCCCCATCAACCCTTTTCCACTACCATCTGCTGGCCTGTAGTTTCTATCTTCCTAACAGGAAAAACTTGATTTTATATTATCATACTATCATCTCCATTATGATCATTTACAGGACGAAATTCATGCTGTGAGTCCTCCGTACTTTATTCTTTGGCCTCAATAGAAACTTCCATTTTTAATTTTCTCGGGATGTCAAGCCCATGAACTCATTTAAGAATCTACTTAGAAACCCACCTAGTCTTGGCTCTATTGCCTTTCATAAAGCAGGGCTTCAGTCTCATGGGCCTCGTTCTGGAAGGAAGACCTTAGGCTGCAATGCCAAGAAATGAAGACAGAGGGAGATTAAACTTTAGTTAACATCTGAAAGTGTGCCCCACTACAATTTTTTCAAGAAGATTATGATTTAACAGATATTCTCTTAGGCCTGCTTGGTCTATGGGAAAGCCAGAGGGACATAAATATGTCAGGAGAAGAAATCTCAAAGAGCTATCTTACCCTCAGTAGAAAGTACTTACCCTTAGTAGCTGCTACTGGTGCTCCAATATCTCTTCTTCTTCTTTTTTTAAGATTTATGTACATACATATCAATTTACTTGAAATGCAGAGTGATGGGGAAATGGGTGGGGTGGATATCTTCCGTCTTCTGACTCACTACCTAATGGCCACAGCAGCTGGGGCTGGCCAGGCTGAAGCCAAGAGCCAGGAACTCCATCCGGGTCTCCCACATGTAAGAACCCAAGCACTTGGGCCTCCCTTTGCTGCTTTCCCAGGCACACTAACAGGGAGCTGTATCAGAATTTAAGTAGCCAGGACTCTCCCTAGCATGCCAATGTGGGATGCCAGTGCTGGAAACAGTGGTTCAATCCCTTGTGCCACAACACCAGCCCCTCTCTTATCTTCTTATTCTATCAACATGCCAAATGCTTATCTGGGTGTGTGGTTGCAAAGAATCAAAACTGCATTTTCAAGCTTCACTTGAGATGTTTTTTGTGTGCCCTAAGATGAACTCTGCATCTATGCCTTAGCTTGACTAAAGTAATGCTGCTCGCTATAACAAATCAATTCTAAACTCTCAAAAACTTTACCAACTAAAAGTTTACAGGTGAACACGAACATGTTGGCAGAGTTCCTAAAAGAGCCCATGCATTTTCCCACCCCCAGACAAGTTAGCAAATATTTGTAATATTTGTTGAATGCCTTCCATAGAATTGAAAGCACACAAGTTTTTTCTAGAGACACAACATGAACCAGATCTAATCTTGCCATCAAGGTGCTATCAGTCCAGAGGGGAAAAACAAACAGTGTACAACTCAAGATAAAACAATGGAGCAAACACTGTATACAGTGTAAGAACAGGCTATCTCACCACAGAGGAAGAAAACAGATCAGTTCTGTCTAGTAGAGATAAAGAAGTCGTGATGCTGGAAGTGACCCTAGAATTGGAGCTTTGTTGATGAGTGGAATGTTTCCAGAGAAGGGAATTTCAGGTAGAGGAGACAGCTAAGCAAAGATATCACGGCGTGAAGGCAGCTAGTCAAATGTGGTTGTGATGTAAACAACGAGAAACATTTTGGAATCTTGTTTCCTATCTGTCTCATCATATCTATTTACTGACATCTTATCCCATCTTATCCTGGATCTACCAAGAAGCATCCCTTAACAACCTTGCCTACCCCCAGGCATGCTGCCAAGCACAACGTCTAATTAATCTTTAGAAACCCAACAAGTAGTGTTCAATGCCTCCCCTCACAGAAGGGCCTTCAGAAATCAAAGTTAATGACCCCAGCTTCATTTGTGCAATAGCAAATATCACTGGTCTTTGTCAAACAACTGGAAATTTTACTCTCCTGCTGCCCCAGTAGCTAGTTAATGGTTAGTTTCTAATTGTCGCTTCATTCTGCCTGCCGGGAGGTTCTGTGTGACTCAGAGCTCAACTGACATTCCAGGAGGTCACTGTGGAGACACTGCTCCAAACGTGACTCCAGGCACACAGGCCATGGGCACAGCAGGCATGGGACAAAGGAGCCTGTCTCCCTTCCAGGTGCTCATATATCACCCAAGTTTCTGGGAAAAGGTAACAAGACACTTGCTGCTTATCCAAATGCATTCATACTCTGATAGAACAGGAAAAATAGTCTGTTCAGCCCACTCTTATAAGAGCAAATGCTATTTTCTAAGGTCGATATAAAAAAAAAAGAACCTTCTGACTGCCTGCACAGCCAAGAACATTTCAGTCCTTCCAAATTTCTAAAAATAAGCATAGGCATGTTAGATATTTGATCATTAATGCTCATAAGATAGCTTAATATTAAAGCAAAAATTGATTTAATAGAAAAATGGCCATTAGGATAATTTAAATGTTCACTATACTTGAGTATAGAATTTAAATTTGCATACATATAGGCCATATAATGATATGTCTTCATTTGAAAGATGAAAGTATTTCAGAGTAAAAACAACAAAAAATTATTAGCTGAGACAAGTGTGGTGGCACAGCAGGTTAAGCCACCACGTGGGAAGCCTGCATCCCATATCAGAGCACCTGTTCAAGTCCTGGCTATTCTGCTTCCAATCCAGCCCCCTGCTAATGCACCTGGGAAGCAGCAAATGATGGATCAAGTATTTGAGTCCCTGTCACGCATGTGGGAGATGTGGATGAAGATTCTGGCTTCAGCCTGGCCCAGCCCCAGCTGTTACAGGCATCCGGAGAGTGAACCAGAGAAAGGAAAAATTTCTCTGTCCATTTCTTCCTCTCTCAATCTGTCACTCTGGCTTTCAAATAAATTAGTAAATCATTTTTAAAAATGGTATTAGCTATTGAGGTATTGTAATCTTATGTATGATTAATGATCTACTAGTAATAATAACAACTGAAATTAATTAAGCAATAGCCATATGGTAGATAGCACCCTAAGAGCTTATGCATCTGATTCAAACAACATCCCTTTAATTCAAACAACAACCCCAGAACAGTAGTCCTGTTATTATCCCATTCTGCAGGTGGGAACAGAGACCTGCATAGATCCCCTAGGGAGGAGGTGGAAAAAACAAGTGTGTAATTTCAGTCTGTCTGAGACTAAAACCAGTGATTTTGACATTGTCTCTGTACTGTCTCCTTGAATGACTGCTAAATGTCTACTCAGTCATCAAACACATTTTTTTAATTTATTTGACAGGTAGAGTTATAGACAGAGAGACAGAGAGAAAGGTCTTCCTTCCATTGGTTCACCCCCAAATGGCTGCTACGGCCGGCACTGCACTGATCTGAAGCCAGGAGCCAGGTGCTTCTTCCTGGTCTCCCATGCGGGTGTAGGGCCCAAGCACTTGGGCCATCCTCCACTGCCCTCTCGGGCCACTGTAGAGAGCTGGACTGGAAGAGGAGTGACCGGGACTAGAACGTGGCACCCATCTGGGATGCTGGCACCACAGGCAGAGGATTAACCAAGTGAGCCACAGTGCCAGCCCCCTAAACACATTTTTATTGAACATCTGCATGTATGCACCGTGCTAAGTACTAGCAGAAAAAATGTGCATAAAATACAGAATACTCTTAGCAAGCCTTGGTCTAGTAGTCCATATCAAATTTAGTTTTAAAATTACCATGCTGAGGGCCGGCACCGTGGCTCAGTTGGCTAATTCTCTGCCTGTAGTGCTGACATCCCATATGGGTGCCGGGTTCTAGTCCTGGTTACTCCTCTTCCAGTCCAGCTCTCTGCTGTGGTCCAGGAGGGCAGTGGAGGATGGCCCAGGTCCTTGGGCCCTGCACCCGCATGGGAGACCAGGAGGAGGCACCTAGTTCCTGGCTTCAGATCAGCACATCGCTGGCCGTAATGGCCACTTGAGGGGTGAACCAATGGAGGGAAGACCTTTCTCTCTGTCTCTCTCTTTCACTGTCTATAACTCTACCTGTCAAATTAAAAAAAAAAAATTACCATGATAGCAATTTTATCTACAATAGCCCCAAACTGGAAAGAATCAAAACGTCCTTCAGAAGTAAAATGGTTAAAAATAAACTGGCACACACATATCATGGAGTACTACTCACCACTGAAAAAGAAGGAAGTGGTAATGCATTTTGCAACTTGGAGGGATCTCAAAGGAAGTAGGCTGAGTGAAAAAGAGTCGCTAAAAGATGACATACTGTATGGATCCATTGATGCACCATTCTTGAATGATAAAATGACAGAGATGGAGGAGAGATTAGTATTTCCCAGAGGGGTAGGGATGGTGGAGAGGGATATACAGCTACAAGGGATAGCCTGAAAGAGACTTATGGTGAGGGAGCAGTCTGTATCTTGATTTTGGTAGTGGTTACCAGAATCTACAAACGTGAAAAAACTGCAAAAATTACCCACACTGAGACAGACAGTGAGGTATGGAAAACACGAAATGTGGACAAGTTTATGGGCCAACATCAGCATCCTGGTGGTGATATTGTTCTACAGCTATGTAAGAAGCTAAGTTACATGTTGGGAGGGGGGGATGATTGGATGAAAGAGACAAGGACCGCCTGCATAATTTTTTGAAATTTCCTTGAACCTATGACTATTTCAAAAGTTTTCTTTTTTTAAAATGTATTTACTACACAAGTATTCTCCTTTATTAAAGACTATTTAACCCCACCAGTAAGCTGCAACTTCTTAGGGCAAAAAGTCTCAGGGTTGAAGGCAAAATGGAAAGATTTCAGCATACTTAACAGAACTAAATTGGTGTTGTTACAGCTGATGGTTAAACAATTAGAGCAGTTAACCTGTAACTAACTATTCTACCAGGAATCAAATGATAATCTCCTATGCAGAGATTTTATTTTCTAAATTATTATCTGAAGTATATTTATGATGCATACATGCAAATAATCACCCCTTCTATCTCATGCTGGTTTTTTTTTTTTTTTGGTAGAACTTCCCTGTTTGTTGTTTATATAATGTACCACCCATTATCCTGATCCAAAGGTCAAAACCCCACACAATCAAGATAGCATTTGGCCGATGATGCAATCTAAATGACCAAAAACTTCTCTTGGATCCACGGAAATTTTGGTCCTGTTTTTATCAAAATATTCTAATTCCCTAACAGACTCTCTGTGCATCCTAAATTGTCGAACACAAGCTGCCATACTCTGGTTTCCCCTCAGGTCGTAGAAATCTTCTGCCTTTTACCAGATGCCATAGATTTTAAGAGATCCTGGGTTCAGAGCTATTCAAGCATGAAAAGCTTGGGTGACCATCCTGCAGCTTAAAGAAGCGTCCCCTGTGCATTTGTCTGAAGGACAGACTTCTCCCTACTGCCATCCAGAAAATGTTTCCATGTATGGTGTTGTAAGCCCTCCATTCGGAACACAAACAAAAGCTTCCTTTGTGCATGGGAAGACAGTGTGTGGGGAAGAGGAAAATTGTGTGGTTATTTGTACTCACTAGATGATCTCATGAGAAAATTTCCAGGGACCCGAGCACGGATGTCTGTGTGCGAGGACAGCCCAGCTGATCCCGAGGACCTGTGAGTCACTCACAGAGATTAGGGATGTGGTATTGCTGTGACGGAGCGTCAGCTACTTCCTGTCTGTGCCGGGCTGCAGGAAGAGCCCAGCTGAGTCACCCAGCACTGGCCTCTCAGTACCTTCTCACCACACCTCCTTCTGTGAGTCACTGCCAGGCTATGCATCTTCAAGAGCAGCCGTGTCCTTGGGCAGACGGGACTGACAGCAGCTTCCAGCAGCCAAGTAAGCCCTGCTGTTCATAACAGAGAAGGCCCCCAGAAGGAAAAGGTGGCCACATCCCCACCCCCAGGTACAATGTCACCAGGGTCTGAGCTGAATGGTGAAAGGGGCCCTAGGTCAGGAGCCTCAGGGTGGAGGCAACCCAGGAATCACCTAACCAAAAGGCCCTTGGACATCATCCACAACACAAATGGACAGAATTCAGGAATAGGTTGAAAAAAAGAAGGGGAGATGCAGGAGGGTGGGTGGCATTGTGGTACAGCGGGTTAAGCTTCCACTTGCAAAGCTAACATCACATATGTGCACTGCTTCAAGTTCCAAGTTCCACTTCTGATCCTGCTCCCTGCTAATGGCTAAGAAAGCAGCGTAAGATGACCCAAGAACTTGGGCCCCTGCCACCTACATGGAAGACTCAGAGGAAGCTCCTGGCTCTTGGCTTTGGCCCAGCACTGACCATGGCAGCCATCTGGGGAATGAACCAGCAGATATAAGATCTCTCTCTCTCCCTCTCTCTCCCCCTCTCTTTCTCTCCCTCTCTTTCTCTCTCACTCTCTCTCTCTCTCTGTGTGTGTGTGTGTAAAACTGCCTTTCAAAGAACAAATGAATCTTTTAAAAAAAAAAGAAAAAAAAAAGGTTAGTGTTGCAGTGTAATGGGTAAAGCTGCTGCCTGAGACTCCAGCATCCCCTACGGGCACTGGTTTGAGTCCTGGCTGCTCCACTCTGATCCCGCTCCTTTCTAATGCACCTAGAAAAGCAGTTAAAGATGGTCCAAATGCTTGGGCATGCAAAAGGGAGACCCAGATGGATTTCCTGGCTCCTGGCTCCTGGCTTTGGCCTTGCACAGCCATCTAGGAAGTGAACTCAGTGGATGGAAGGGGTGTGTGTGTGTGTGTGTGTGTGTGTGTGTTTCTCCCTCTCTCCCGGTAACTCTAACTTTCAAATAAATAAGTGAATCTTTAAAGAAAGAAAGAGAGAAAGAAAACCTTTGCTTCCACTGGCTTGAGAATGTAGGCTTCATATCACATGAGCACATCTGTGCCCAGCTTCACAAAACCTCATAATCCAATCACATCATACTATGTAGTTGCAGGTTTCTTTTTTTTTTTTTTTTTACAGTCTGTTTTATTTATTTGAAAGGCAAAGTTACAGAGAGACAGGGAGAGTCAGAGACAGAGAGATCTTCCATCTACTGTGTCACTCCCCATATGGCCTCAATGGCCAGAACTGGGCCAGGCTGAATCCAAGAGCCAGGAGTTTCATCCAGGCCTCCCACATGGGTGCAGGGCTGTCTTCCACTGCTTCTTCAGGTGCATTAGCAGAGAGCTGGACCAGAAGCCAGGTGCCCATAGCCTGCTGTGCCACAACATGGCCCCTGTTGCAGGTTTTTGTTTTTGTTTTTTTTTTTTTTTTTTTTTGGACAGGCAGAGTGGACAGTGAGAGAGAGAGACAGAGAAAGGTCTTCCTTTACCATTGGTTCACCCTCCAATGGCCACCACGGCTGGTGTGCTGCGGCCGGCGCACCGCGCTGATCCGAAGCCAGGAGCCAGGTGCTTCTCCTGGTCTCCCATGCGGGTGCAGGTCTCAAGGACTTGGGCCATCCTCCACTGCATTTCCGGGCCACAGCAAAGAGCTGGACAGGAAGAGGGGCAACTGGGACAGAATCCGGCGCCCCGACTGGGACTAGAACCTGGTGTGCCAGCACTGCAGGCAGAGGATTAGCCTATTGAGCCGTGGCACTGGCCACAGGTTTCCTGAAATATCAGTCACCCTTTATCTCTACTTTGAAAATGTGGCTGTTATTAAACTTGCCAGCTTGCTGTTTCATGTGTTATTAAAGTAGCACACATATTACTATGTCACAAAAGTTTGATATTTTGATAACTGTATTTCAATAAAAGTTCCTTCCTTTATAATCAAAAGAATTTTTAAGATTTATTTATTTGAAAAGTATTTGCAGCTTGCTCCACTTCTCTGTCTCTCTCTGTAACTCTGCCTCTCAATAAATCTTAAAAAAATAATAAATGCAATGCAACTATTATCACACAGTAAAAATCCATATTATTTGTGTGTGTTTCTAGACTCTTCTCTTAAGTGGATCTTTCTCTTTTTGTACCAGTTAGACTGGCTTATTTGAAATTGAGAGTTACAGAGAGATCTTCCATCTGCTGATTCACTCCCCAGATGGCTACAGTAGTCAGGTCTGAGCCAGACTGAAGCCAGGAGCCAGCAACTTCATCTGGGTCTTCCATGAGGGCGCAGGGTTCCAGATATTTGGATCAGCTTCCACTGTTTTTCCCAGGATATTAGCAGGGAGCTGGATTGGAAGTGGAGTGGCAGGGCCAGGAACCAGCACCCATAGGGGATGCCAGCATCACGGGGGGGGGGGCGGCTTTACCTGCTCTGCCACAGTGCTAGCCCCAGCCCTACACTTTTTAATGACTACTTTTAACTCTTTCAAATATTTGTGTTTATTTTTCCATTTGAACTCCAGAATCAGTGTGTTAATTTCCAAAAAACAAATTCATGGGTTCTTTGCTTTGGCCAGTTTTAACTTGACAGGTTAACTTGGAAAGATTGGACACCATCATTGTAGTAAAGGTTTTTATATAAACCATGGTGCCCTTCCTAAAATTGGTGCCTGTTTAAGTCCTTTTTCTTGTTTCCTTCATATGTATTAAATTTAAAAGAGATCCCATATATTTTTAAACAGTATTTTCTTAGAAATTTCATTTTTGTGACCGTTATTAATGAAGTCCTTTATAGTCTGATTTAGCTATGTACAAAGGCTAACAGCTTATAAATGTTAATTTTCCACCCAGCCACCTGACTCCATTTTCTTAGTTTGTAACAGCATTTCAGTTATTTTGTGTTTTCCAGATCTGTAGTCATGTTGCCTGCAGACGTTAATAGTGTAACCTTTGCTTCAGTGTGCCTAACTCTGTGTTGTGTAATTGCATTTTCCGGTACTTACAGAATAATGTTAAATAGCTTTGGCTATGATGAACTGGGTTGAGGTGGATAACATTTGCTCATATTAAGGAGATCCATTGATTGCTTTTTTAAAAAATGTTTAAGAATGCATGTTTTATTACATGCCATTTCAACATCTGTGGAGATGCCCAAATGATACTTCTCTGATCCCTTAACATGAATTTCATTAATATATTTTGTAATTTTGAACCATCCTTTGCATTCCTGAAATAAACTGTAGATGGTCATGTGTATTAAAAAAAAAAAAAAAGAAAGAAAAGAAAAGTATTTGCAGCTCAGTTCACAATAGCTAAGAGATGGAATCAACTCAAATGTCTCTCAACTGAAGACTCGATAAAGAAATTATGGGATATGTACACCATGGAATAGTACACAGCAGTAAAAAATGAAATCCTGTCATTTGCAACAAAATGGTTGAAACTGGAAAACATCATACTTAGTGAAATAAGCCATTCCCAAAAAGACAAATACCATATGTTCTCGTTGATTTGTGGTAACTAATAGAGCACTTAAAAGGTAATCCATTGATACTTTGAGATGTGATGACTTTGAATAGTCCTTGTCTCAACTGTTGAGGAGCAGGGTTTTTTTTTTTTCCATACTATTTGTTGTATTCTTTATTTAGTATAGAGTTAATCTTATGTGTATAAAGTTAATTGAAAATAGATCTTAGTAAAAAAAAAAAAAAGTAAGAATGGGAATAGGAGAGGGAGGAGGAAGAAGGGTGGGAGTGCACTGTTCCTAAAGTTGTATTTATGAAATGCATGAAGTTTGTATACTTTGAACAAAGGATTCTGGGGAAAAAAGGAAAAACACAGTTAGAGAGAGAGAGAGAGAGCTTCCATCCACAGGTTCATTCCCCAAATGGCCTCAATGACCAGGGCTGGGCCAAACTGAAGCCAGAAGCCAGGAACTACATCTTGGTCTCCCTCTGGGTGACAAGATCTCAAGTACTTGGGTCATCTTCTGCTGCTTTCCCAGCCTTCCCAGGAACATGAGCAGGGAGCAGCTGGGACTCAACCCAGTCCTCATTTGGGACACTGGCTTCACAGGCAGTTGCTTAACCCACTGTGCCACAGCACCGGCCCCCAAAAGTATTTTATTTTACACATTCAAGCATTATCCCAACAAAGGGACCAAAGGCAACTGTAGACTACTATGGGGTCCATAGCATGAAAAAAAACTTAAGGTTATTGTTATCAATCTGCTAAGGCCACTGTCATAAATTACCCCATAACAGGCTGCTAGGCAGCTCAAAAAATAGCAGGTTACTGTCTGGAAATGTTTCCTGTGGTGGCCAGAAGTCCAAGCTCAAGGTGCCGGCAGGACTGGTCATTCTGAGGCTGCCGGTCCTCTCTCCTTGCCTTGAAATTGGCTGGCTTCCCTCCTCACCTGTGTCCTAATTACCCTCTTTGTGGGGAAACACCCAATGTTGGATTAGGGTCCACCCTAATAGCCTCACTTTAACTTGATTGGCTTTGTAAAGACCCTGTTTATAAATAAGACCCCACTCTGAGGGTGCTGGTAGTTAGAATGTCAACATATCTTTGGTGGGTGTGGGGGACACAATGTAGTCCATAACACAAGCCAATCTCTGTATTTTCCTCTGACCAGCCTCAAGCCAAGAGTCACTGATAACCGAATTGCCAACAGAACACAGGTGCCCTGATGCCTGATTCAGGACTCAGAGGTCTTTATAGGGGCAGGCATTGTTGTGCAGTGGGTTAAGCTGCTGCTTAGAACCCCTGCATCTAATATTAGCATCAGTTGGTGTCCTGGCTACCCATTCTGCTTACAATCCAGCTTCCTGCTAATGCATTCTGGGAGGCAGAACATTATGGTTCAAATACTTGGGCCCCTGCCACCACGTGGGAGACCTGGATGGAATTCCGGGCTCCAAACTTTGGCCTGGCCCAGCCTTGCTGTTGTGGGCATCTGGAGAGGGAACCAGCAGATACAGTATGAGGAAACTAGGCAGCGAGTTAAGACAGAAATAGGTGAACTGGAAATTTTGCCAGCCCTGCATTGCAGCTTTGTCTCTTCACCTGTCAATCTAATATGTCTACCTTCCATGGGTGCACCTGTGTCTCATCCAGGACCAGGAAGGAGGAGATGCCATGATGACCACATGGAAGTAAAACTCCATGTGGAAGCACCCAAAAAAATCCCAGAAAGCCTCCCAGATGCTAAGACCTCACCCTGCTTGTTGATTCAATTTAAAACACTACCCCTACCTCATAAAAGAAACTGACAATGGGGGAGAGGCCCTCCTTTTTGCCCTGTGACCATGCTTAGGCTTACTCCTTCCCCTCCTCTCTCCTCATAGGCAACTCTGGCCCACTCATGACCAGGCTCTCTCTGTGTTGGGTGGCCCACACTTACACGTGAGTATATACTCACTCTCACTCTGTGGTGTTTTTTGAATATTTACTTTTTGTAAGATTTTATTTATTTATTTGAGAGGTAGAGTTACAGACAGTGAGAGAGAGAGAGAGAGACAGAAAGAAAGGTCTTCCTTCCATTGGTTCACTCCCCAGATGGCCACAACAGCTGGAGCTGCACCTATCCAAAGCCAAGAGCCAGGTGCTTCTTCCTGTTCTCCCATGTGGGTGCAGGGGCCCAAGGACTTGGGCCATCTTCTACTGCTTTCCCAGGCCACAGCAGAGAGCTGGATTGGAAGAGGAGCAGCTAGGACTAGAACCAGTGCCTACATGGGGTACAGCTCCACAGGCAACACGGTGCTAGCCTTGGAAGATTTACTTTGAAAGGCAAAGTTACAGAGAAAGAGAAGGAGAGAAAGAGATCTTCTATCCACTGATTCGTTCCCCAAATAGCCGCAATGGCCAGGACTGAGCCAGGCTGAAACCAGGAACCTCAAACTCCATCTGGATCTCCCATGTGGGTGCAGAGGTCCAAGCACTTGGGCCATCTCCCACTACTTTCCCAGGTGCATTAGCAAGAAACTGGATTGGAAGTGGAGCAGCCAGGACTAGAACCAGCACTCACATGGGATGCTGGTGCTGCAGGCAGTGCCTTAACCTGCTATGCCACAATGTCAGCCCCAATTCCCTCACTTTTAAAACCTGCTCTAATTTGTGCATTACATACACAGATGCCTCTGCTTTGAATTCTTAACTCTGTGGTGACAGGAATCTGCGGTAAAAATTAAAATACCTCATTCCATGTCAGATGGAAGATCTCCCTGTCTCTGCTACTCTGCCTGTCAAGTGAATGAAAACAAATAAACAAACATTTGAAGAGTTTTATAATCTGTCAAGCGTCACACAATGGCAAAGTTACACAATGGTGGGATCCCTTGGAGACGCAGGGTAGATGTTCTAAGAAGCCTGAAAAGCTTTTTAGCCACAGGCAGATAAAGTCTTCGATCCCCAACAGAGAAGCAAGGAAAACTTCTGACATTTTCCCCCTAACCTCATTTCTAATCTTTTTAATTTTTTTGTTTCTTTATTGGAAAGGCATAGATAGAGTTTAGCATCTTAGCCACCAAGCTAAATGCCCACCCACAGACCTATTGCAACACACCCGCTGGAATGCATAAATCTGATGTATCATTCAGAAGCTGACTTTTAGTCTGACAGTTAAGCTGCTGGTTGGGGTGCCCACATCCCATATTGGAGTGCCTGGGTTTGAGTCCCATCCCAGCTCTGTTCTGCATTCCAGCTTCCTGCCAATGTGCATCCCTGGAGGCAACAGTGATGATTCAAGCGGTTGGCTTCTTGTTACCCACATGGGAGACCTGGCTCCCTGCTTTGGCCTGGCTCAGTCCCAGCTCTTGTGGGCATTTAGAGAGTGAACTGACAAAGGAGACCATTCTCTCTCTCTCTCTCTCTCTCTCTCTCTTTATTTCTCTGCCTCACATTAAATAAATAAAAAGCAAAAAGAAGGAGAAAGAGAAGAAACGCAGCACCTCAATGACTTAATGAGGTGATCAGACTCTACTAGATAGCCTGGAGTCAAGGAAAAGAGGGGGTGACTTCCTTTCAAGTCCTAAAGTGACATGAGGGACATATATCACCTCTGAGCACTACCCCTACCTGCCATTCACCAAACCAGACTGGTTACAGGCCCTCTCTCCTGGGAACTCAGGGCCCTCTAAGCTTCTCTGTAACAGCAAAATCCTGCACAATGGCAAGTAGGCACACACCCACTGCTTTACATCTGTCTTCCTGCTAGATCATAACCAATATGAGGACATATTGCCCACGAAGATAGTTTGCCCATTCCTGTTCCATATTCTCAGTGCTAAAAACAGATTCCTGCCCTTGGGAGAAACTGATAAATAATTCCTAAACAAATAAATGATGCCTGTCTCTCACTTCCACACCTACCTCTCAGATATCTTATTGCCTTTTTGCAACACCTCCTCCCTACAGGTACCCCTAGTTTACTTGAATTTAGCTTTAAAAATATAAATGCACACCCAACATGTGGGAGCAGAAGGCACACAACAATCTGCCTAAGAGACACTCAAGGCTCCAACCACCCACTAGCCAAGGCTCTGTGGCTATCTGGGGTAATAATACTCCAACTATCTTTATTAAACATTTACTTTTTATCAAAGGTTTTATGTGCACTGCCTCATTTATTCTGCACAATAAATTTATTTAGAGATTCTTAGGCTCAGAAGGTTGAACATCTTGTCCAAGCTCACACAGCTACTTAGAAATTACTGAGCCAAGACTGGAGCTTGAATCTGCCTGATTAAAACACTGTGTTTATTCAGCTCATTGTGCTACCTGCCTGGAAATGGTTTCCTTGCATTCAAAGAAGCTCTGGTCACCCAGCTCGTCTCCAAGCACTGTTACCATGCTGTCCATCTGGTATTCCACAGCCACATCTCAAGTCTGACTTCTTGCCTCTTGGCTCCCACCCCCTTAGCAGGCTGCCTTCAGAGTCCATCTGGGACTGACATAACAGAGAATGGGCTTTCCGGCTGTCACTCAAGCAGCGGGAAATAAACTAACAGGTGAAACGCTTGTCAGCCCCCAACCTAAGCTTATCTGAGTGCACAGCCTAGCTTGGAAAGTTCAGCAATTGCCTTGCCACTGGTGTTTCCAGAAGAATCCATTTAAATGCTAAACACATTTTCTCTTGGCACTTCAAACCAGGTTCCAGACGGTTGAAACAACTGAATACTAATTAGTGACCACCAAGGACATTTGAAGACCATCTTGCATGTTTTTTCACATAATCTGTTCCTGAATGCTGCTTGCCTTAACACACTTTTCAGAAAATAAGTGTATAAACTGGCAAAATCTATAGTGAAGATGCAATTTTTAAAATTTTCCTTCATTTATGTGGCAAGTATCTGCTGAGTGCTTACTATCCCCAGGCAATCAGCGAAATGCTTGAGAGAGCATCACAAGCCACAGTCGGCACAGCTCCTACCCTCAAGGTGCTTAAGCCTAGAGAGGAAGCTGGTTTGATGCAGTAGTCACACCCTTGAGTATCAAACTGCTATTCTGCAGATAAAAGATCTCTTCTCTCTCTGTCACTCTGCCTTTGAAATAAATAAAGTAAATCTTTAAAAAAAAATAAAATACAAAATGAATACCTTGAGTATAGCATGAGGAAAAAAATCACATTTCCTGAAAAAGACCTAAAACTCAAACAAGAGCTATCTACTGAACAGAAGACAATAGAAAGATAACCTTACTGCCTTTAAAATGATGAGAGACACTGCTTAGGTGTTCATACAACATCAAAAGTTTTAAAAGCAGGTATAGCACTGCAAATCCTATAGACTTGTAAAATATGCTAAGTAGATATTAAGAAAAAGTCCATAAAATAGCTATTAAAATTTAAATGAATGATCAAATTACCAGAGCAATAAAAGTTAACAACATTAGCACAATCAGAGAATATAGGGGCCAACACTGTGGTGTAGCAGGTAAAGCTGCTGCCTGCAGTGCCAGCATCCCGTATGAGTGCCAGTTCGAGTCCGGGCTGCTCCACTTCTGATCCAGCTCTCTGCTGTGGCCTGGGAAAGCAGTAGAAGATGGCCCAAGTCCTTGGGTCCCTGCACCAATATGGGAGACCCAGAAGAAGCTCCTGGCTCCCAGCTTCGGATGGGAGCAGCTCCAGCTGTTGCGGCCATCTGAGGAGTGAACCAATGGATAGAAGATTTTCTCTCTCTCTCTCTGCCTCTGCCTCTCTGTAACTCTGCCTTTCAAATAAATAAATCTTTTAAAAAGTGGAGAACATAAATAATAACATAACTGTATGGTAATTCAATTCAAAATTTAAAATCTCCCAAAAAGAAAGTGCCAAGTCTAGCTAGGTTTGACAAGGGATTCTACCATCCCTTAAGGAAGAAATAATTCTATTTGAATGCAAACTTTGTTCAAGGAGGAAAAACAAAAACACAACAAAACAAAAAAAACTCAGTTTTTGCTAGCCATGACCCCAAATCTTCTAAGAACATGACAAGAATGGGACGTTTCAAACCAGCCTCACTCATGGACACAGATACAACATTTTAAACAAAGAAGAGTAAATGAAATCCAACAATATATAAAGAAGTTACTATATCAAACCCACCTGGGCTGCTTCCCAGAGTGTCTAGTTTGCTTAACAACCAAGTATCACTCGGACAGAATCATATGACATCTCCAGAGCTGCAGAGAAGGCACTTGATAAAAGTCTGAGTATAGCCATCATTTTTAAAAAAATTTCATGTGAGGGCCGGCGCCACGGCTCAATAGGCTAATCCTCCACCTTGCGGCGCCGGCACACCGGGTTCTAGAACCGGTCAGGGCGCCAGATTCTTTCCCAGTTGCTCCTCTTCCAGGCCAGCTCTCTGCTGTGGCCCGGGAAGGCAGTGGAGGATGGCCCAAGTGCTTGGGCCCCTGCACCCCATGGGAGACCAGGATAAGTACCTGGCTCCTGCCTTCGGATCAGCGCGGTGCAATGGCCGCAGCACGCCAGCCGCGGCGGCCATTGGAGGGTGAACCAAAGGCAAAAGGAAGACCTTTCTCTCTGTCTCTCTCTCTCACTGTCCACTCTGCCTGTCAAAAAAAAAAAAATTTTTTTTTTCATGTGAAACTAGCAGAAGATACTCATTTTTATTTTCTAAAAGGATTTATAAAGACATAGTATTATTGGTGAAAAGTTAAAACCTTTCCTTACAAGATCGGGAATAGTACAAGAATGTCTGCTATTACCACTGCGATTCAGTATTGCACTACAGAGCCTGATGGCAATAAAGCAATAAAAGGGAATAAGGGGTAAGAATCCGGAAGGAAGAAATAAAACTGTCATCATTCTCGGATCACATAAATGATGCATGCAAAGTGTAAAAAACAGACTACAGTGACTCTATTGGAGCTAGTAAGTGAATTTAACAAAGATCATGTTTAGAAAGCACCTGTTGTTTTTACACAACAGCAATAAATAATTAGAAAATGAAAATTTTGGGCCGGCGCCGCAGCTCACTAGGCTAATCCTCCACCTTGCGGCGCTGGCACACTGGGTTCTAGTCCGGGTCGGGGCGCCGGATTCTGTCCCAGTTGCCCCTCTTCCAGGCCAGACTCTGCTGTGGCCAGGGAGTGCAGTGGAGAATGGCCCAAGTGCTTGGGCCCTACACCCCATGGGAGACCAGGATAAGTACCTGGCTCCCGCCATTGGATCAGCACGGTGTGCCAGCCGCAGCAGCGCGCCGGCCGCGGCGGCCTTTGGAGGGTGAACCAACGGCAAAGGAAGACCTTTCACTCTGTCTCTCTCTCTCACTGTCCACTCTGCCTGTCAAAAAAATAAAAAATAAAAGAAAATGAAAATTTTGAATGATTACCTTCAAGCTCTTTGTTGTGGGGGGAAAAAAAGATGCCTTTTACAATAATTTCAAAAAATACACAGGAAATTCCCAGTGTGAGAAGTAACAGTAGCCATTTGAAAACTCTCCACACAAGCTCCCAAATCATCCAGGTGTTCAAATAAACCTAAGGGCTTCAGCCTTCCCAGGATGCAGAGTAACTTCACATTGTTTTTATATTTAAATTTTCTTTTAACTGTAGATAAATTCAAAAGATTGTTATAAAACAGAACACTACACACAGTTGTCTGTATAGATCATAGAAAACATAAAAACCAGGATGCTGAGTAGGTGCTGGTGATGAAAACTGCAGGGCTGAAACTTGGTCAACAATAAACTGGAGGCCACAATGGCTTCATGAACACGGCCCATCCCTATTGCTAATGGTTTCGTCAACCTTGGAACTCTAGAAATTCAGGATTTTCTCTTTCTTCCTCTGCTTGCTTTGGTCCGTGTCCAGCAGTAACTTCAAATTATGCAGAGAAATATGCATGCAGTCTCACCAAAGCTATCCCAGATGCTCTGCCTCTGGCTTACAAGGCCATGGAAGTAGAGAGTGGTGGAGGAAGGCTTAAAGTCAGTAAGAAACACGAGACATGTGCAGGGCTGGCACTGTGGCATAGTAGGCTACGTATCCACCTACAGCACCAAAATTCCATATGGAAGCTGGTTCAAGTCCCAGCTACTCCTCTTCCGATCCAGCTCTCTGCTGTGACCTGGGAAAGCAGCAGCAGATGGCCCAAGTGCTTGGGCCCCTGCACCCACATGGGAGACCCAGAAGAAGCTCCTGGCTCCTGGCTCCTGGCTTCGGATCAGCCCAGCTCCGGCCATTGTGGCCATTTTGGAGAGTGAACCGGTGGATGGAAGACCTGTCTCTCCCTCTCTTTGTCTATAACTCTATTTCTCAAAGAAAGAAAGAAAGAAAGAAAGAAAGAAAGAGAGAAAGACAAGACATGTGAACCATGGCATCACACAGGGCCCTGTGCTCCAAAAAATGCTGTGCTCAGCTTAATGTTCTCCTGTCACTATCTTGAAATTCATAATTTTCTCTTTGAGCTGATGTTGGAGAAGTCATGCCTGATGCTGTGATGCATGAGGTTCAGTGAGGCTTAAGGTGAGTGCAAAGTAACTGTTAGGTCCACAACTGGAGAAGTGAGAACACCAACAGCCCCTACAGACCACACACTTTCTGTTGGGTACAGAACTTGCTTTGACTGAAGAAAGAAAGCAATGGCATTTTTAAAAATGCTGTGCCAGCGCTGTGGCTCACTTAGCCAGTCCTCCACCTGTGGCACCGGCACCCCATATGGGCTCCAGTTTCTAGTCCCGGTTGCTCCTCTTCCAGGCCAGCTCTCTGCTGTGGCCCGGGAAGGCAGTGGAGGATGGCCCAAGTGCTTGGGCACCTGCACCTGCATGGGAGACCAGGAGGAAGCACCTGGCTCTTGGCTTTGGGTCGGCGCAGCACTGGCCGTAGCAGCCATTTAGGGAGTGAACCAACGGAAGGAAGACCTTTCTCTCTGTCTCTCTCACTGTCTCTAACTCTACCTGTCAAAAAAAAAAAAATGGGCTGATGACCAAGGAGCTGTATAATAACCTGTCTTCCCAGCCTTAGCCAACTTGCTAATTACTTGCCATTTACTTGCTGAAATGACGTGGAAAGGGAAAGATTTTAAAAACCCAAAGTTCCTTTTCTTCTCAGTCCTTCCTTACTCATCCATAAGCCAAAGGTACCTAGAATGTGAGCACATCAAGTGGTGAAACAGAAATAGCTGAGTTAGTTTTGTACAATGCTCTCATTACACTGGCAAGAGCAAACGACACATGTGTGTGCACTGCAGGAAATGCTGATCATGAGATTTTCATGATTCCCCTTATGAGTTCAAGGCTTTTATGTTTGCATTTGAAATCAGCTTTGTACAACATAAAGCAGAATTCTAGAATTCATACCAACAATTTCAATTTAAATTGTCTTTGTTTTGAATGACACTAAATAACCAAAAAACAACATGACAAATCAAAAACACAGAAAAAAGGATTTCTATTGCAGTGGTTTCATGATACCTTGTCCTGCTTTTTGAAATTTGTCATTTTACACACACTCCACAAATGACATAGACAGTCTTGAGGAAATGCCTCCATATGGTGAGGGAGTATTCTCACTGTAAAGAAAGGATGTGGGGAAGGGGGTGCAGGGTGTAGCAGTTAAGTCACTGCTTGGAACACTGGTAACCCATATCAGAGTGCCTGGTTCAGATTCCAGCTCCTGCACTTCCAATCCAGCTTCCTGCTAACAGGCACACTGGAAGGCAAACAAGTGATACCTCAAGTGCTTGGGTCTGTGCCACCCCCATGGGAGACCTGAATTGAGTTTCAAAAATCCCAGCTTCAGCCCTGGCTGTCTCAGGCATTTGAAGAGTGAGCCTGCATTCCTGTGTGGGAGACCCGGAATAAGCTCCTGGCTCCTGGCTTTGGGTCAGCACAACTCCAGCCGTTGTGGCCAATTGGGGAGTGAATCATCGGATGGAAGACTGATATCTTTCTCTCTCTCTCTCTCTCTCTCTCTGCCTCTCCTCTCTCTGTGTAACTCTTTCAAATAAATAAATAAATCTTTTTTAAAAAGTGTGTTCACTAGAGGCAAATGCCAGGATATAAGGAGAATACCATAACGCTTGGCTCAGAAGATTCTCAATAATTATTATAAATATGGATGGATTGGGGTGGGTGTTTGGCCTAGTGGGTAAGACACCACTTGAAGCACCCGCATCCATATCAGAGAGCCCGGGTTCAAGTCCTAGCTCTTCTCTCAATTCCAGCTTCCTGTTAATTCAGACCCTGGGAGGCAGCAGGTGATGGCCAAAGCACTTGTGTGAATCTGTCATCCGTGTGGGAGACCCCGATGAAGAGGGTTCCCAGCTCCCAGCTTCCATCCCTGTTTTGGGCATTTAGGGAGTGAGCCAGCGGATAGGATCTCTCTCTCCCCCTCCCCTCCCTGTCCTGCTCTCAATGCCTCTCGAGTTAATCGATTTTTTTTTAAACCCAAAAAATTAATGAAAAAATCTAAGTGGATGGACCAAAACAAGAATGGGTACAATGCAAATCTTGCAGGCCCAAGAGTGAAAACATTTCCTCTATGCAATTCCCTGCCTAAAGCGGAACACAGCACCATATACAGTAAGGTTTTCTTTCAGGCTTTGTGGTAATTGGGAAATTGGTGACCATTTCTGCAGACCTTGCCATGGTCCTTCTTGAGTGTTTATCGGGCAGGGGAAAGGGTTATGTCAATGTGGATCTCTAATATCAAACACCAAATAGGAAGAGAGTTTATGTCACCTGTAAATTTAATCTTCTGCCACGGCTTCTGCCAATTCAGGCTGTAAAGTATGAGGGTAGCTTTTCCACCCAGACAGTCCCCTACTGGTTTAGCAGAAGCTAAACCAACTATCAGCCAGTGGATGCTCAAGTGGGAAGAGGAGGCACTGGGCTAAGAGCATGTTTTCCTAAGAAAGCCAAAATGACAACCAGACATCCAGAATGGAGACCAGGGGAGCCACAATATCCATCCCAGTACTGGGTCTAATAGCAGACTACAAATGAAACATCAATAAATTTGCCAAGCCGTCCTGATGGTCCACTTAGTGTGGCCTGTCTGGTTCTTGGAGTGGAGAATGACAAGGCCATCAACTGCCCAGGCACGTGTTCACACCACATGGCAGGGGCCTTGTGCATTGCTTTATTTTTCATTCCTGTTAGAAAACATAATACACTTGCTCATAACATCTGTGTGTCTCCAGCTACCTCTCTACCCTTTGTCCCCAGTTGTAACTTTTTCTACAAGAGCACAATTAATAATTAGCTCTGTTTGCTCCCAGACTTTTTATTTTACATGCACACACACACACACATGCAAACATGTCTTTAAAAAAAATGAGATCAAACTACATATGCTACCCAGTCACTTGCTTTTTTTCACTCAGTGTTTATCGCAAAGAATTTTTGATTGAGGTACTTAGAGTTCAACTCCATTCTTTCCAGTGATGGCATAGTGAAGCAGGCACTCTGCCCAGACCACTCTCCTCCCACTTTCTTGACCATTTCAATGTGCCATTCTCAACTGATTGGGTGCTTGTGCTTTGGCTTCTCAACTCTCTTCTGACACCTACCCTTAGGTTTCTGGAGCCATTTTCCTGCAAGTATATCAAGGGCCCAAAGCAGCATGAAATGCTAGCTCCTTGTCTCCAGTGGGTGGGATTTATACTCCACAGTCCCCCGAGGGATCAGGAGGGGTGAGCCAGGACTTTATCTGAAATTGTACTTCAACTTGTTTCTTTCTCCTCTCTGTTCTGCTTCCAACCTCATTTACTGGGTCATCCTAGGAACATTTCCATCCTAAATCCCATGCACAGGAATTCTCATCATACAGTGTGTTTGGGGAAGATGACCCAAGATGAGCAATGTTCTACGCACAGTTTACCTACATGGCTTCCTGTTAATGGATCAGTATGTCACTTCTGACTTTTCTACCCCAGACACATATGTGCTCAGCAGTCCATGACAGAGTCCTCAATTGCCCTCACCCTAGCCACTCCTATGAGTTCCTTTGGTGGTCAAATCAGTTGTCTGGCCTTCTGCTGTCATTGTTTAGAAATAAAAATAATATAAACATAGCTACAAAGAGCCCACCACCTTCATTAGTGACCATGAAGATAAGTGACTCAGTGTGCTTGTTTGTTTTTCCTGGAGTTCAGTTAGGATCAAAAATTTCAGCCCACACAACTTCCCAAACTGCTCTGTTCTCAGATTCCTAAGTAATCAATGGTTATTATCACACACCCTGGATACAACAGACCAGATCCTGCTGGTACTTTCAGATCAATAACTCAGAAAGGGACCTTTGGGCAACCACGGGATCTTACTTTTCAGCATCTATCTCTTCCAACTCCTTGGATGATCCCAACTAAGATGAAAATCTATTTGGAACCCTTTTATTTAGGCATCCTCTGAAAATGAGCAAAACTCTCTCAGTCTCTGGGGATAGATAGAGACTTCCCTCACCCAGGTCTCTTAGCATAGAGCCTAACACAGTCATTTGACTCTTCTTTTTTCCTTTGTGGATTTATCTGATAGGGCTGCTCGTCTCTGACTGTAGATTTCCACTCAGTGAATAGTTTCACAGTGAAGTGTCAAGATTACCAAAGTTCCAGCACGTTAGGTATGCCTCGTGGGAGCCTCACCTCATTTTTGAAGCTTTCCAAGGCAGAGAATGAAGTCAGTGCACTTAAAACACTGAGTCATCCATCCAGTGTGGAAAAAGGGGTGTGTGGTTGCCATTTCTGGCTCACATGACAACGTGGCTGGGACACAGGAGACAGAGCAGACCTGATTGATACAGGAGACTGTCACATCCCTGGCATGAGCTGAGAACAGGCACAGAGAGCAGTCTCCTCTGTGTGATATTAAACACAGAAAATCCAGACCCTTTCCCCTCCCTTTCTTCCAATCAGGAATGACAAAACCTAAAATGGGTAACCTGAACTGCACCTCTCACAGTCTCCTAATGACCCACCACTTCCTATCCCAACAACAAAATTTTTCCATTAGTTCTTGGGAATTCTTGTCCTCTGGTTTAGGAATACTGGATCAGAGCAACCAGAAGAGGAGAACTACATCTTCTCCAGAAAAGTATCCCAGTCTTAATGCTAAGAGCAAAAGACACAGTGAGTTCAGGGGCTGGCATTGTGGCACAGTGGGTTAAGCTACTGCCTGTGGCACTGGCATCTCATGTGAGTGCTTATGAGCACTGGTTCAAGTCCTAGTTGCTCCACTTCCAATCCAGTTCCCTGCTAATGCACTTGAGAAAGTGGTGGAAAATGGTACAAGTGCTTGGGCCCCTGCCACCCACATGGGAGAACCTGATGGAGTTCCAGGCTCTTTAATCCTGGCCCAGCCCTACCCAAGGGAGCTATTTGAGGAGTGAACCCACAGATGGAAAATCCCTGGTACTCTCTCACTGTAACTTTTCCTTTCAAAAAAAAAAAACTGTACTCAAAAAAAAAAAAAAAAGAAAAAGTTCAAAGGGCACAGGCCCTAAACTCTTGGAGTTAGAAAGGAGCCCAGAGATGAGGCAAGGAAAGAGATGACCATTTTTCCAAGTTATGTGGCTTGTCCCAAGCCAGCTCATCAGTTCGAGAGGACAGCTTGCTTTGCTTACTTGTGGCCTGGGGCTCTTTCCACTAGAACACATTGCTAATGTTGTTAAAAACACAAAGAGCCCGAGAGAGCAGGCATAAATGTCAGACTGCCCTATCAACCTGCCAACACTTTCTTTAATGAGGATGAGGATGATGATGATCACAGAACATTGGGCTCACAGGTCTTCCCACACAGCAAAGCCAGGGACCCCAAAGGAGGAGCAGGAGGGGCACTTTTCTGTGAGCTTTTACTATCGCACCTATCCAAGCTTCTCTCTGGGCCTGGAAATTGGAGTACCACCAGCCAGACTGCTGCTGTTCTAAAAACAGAGTCTCCTGCTCACAAACTCACACAACAAAGGCTGCCCCATCAGCCGCCATCGTTCGTTTGGCCTGGCAGAGCTCTAGACGGTCAACAAAACTAAATAAAAAAATTGTTCTTTATTCCTCCCAAGTTTATATACAGTCAGATAAGGGAGATGGACTATCTGGGAAAAATACAGCTTACATTTTTGTACTATAATTGATTTTTTTTTCAAGACTACAATAATGGTCTTTATTTTTTTATCTATATCATGTATTTTTCTTTTATGGTAAAATAACAGATGTGATACAATTCTATGAAGATGACATCAATTTATTCAGCTTATATTCAGAAACTGTATTCAGTTTATGATTTTTTAAAGATAGATTCATGACATATATCATTTGCATGGGGATTGGAAAGAAATAGAAATAGATACAACACCCTCACACTGTAATGCTGCAACCCCCCTCCCCCAAAAAAAAGACCCAAAGGTTCTGTTTCTGCAAGGTTAATGAAAAAGAAGTGTTTCAATTGGCCTGTACTGGCACACACCAAAAAACACAGGAGGAGAAACACCAACGCTTATATTGCACACAACTGACATTGACCTGAAGAAGGCCCGGATGACCAGAGAAGGAAAAAACTCCTCCCAGAGCCCCCCACCCCAACCCCGCCACTGCCTTCTGCTCAGGTTAGTGGGGCTGCTTTCAGCCACAGAACCAGAGGCAAGGAAGAGGTAGGAGCACAGCCTGGGCTCCAGGGTGTTGAACAGGACCCGGCTCTGCTCCTGGATGCAGAGGTCAGCTCCCCGGTTTCAAAGGTCCCTCGCAGCGATTCCATTCTCTGACTGGCAAACAGGAAGCAGCACATTGTGGGGCCAGCATGGGTGGACAAGCAGAGGTGTGTAAAGAGATAACACCAAACCATCTGAAAGCCCAGAGGCTAAAAGACCCTCTGCTCCTTATCCCCAGGGAAGCTGCTGTGTTGAACGAAGGCTGTTTTCCAAGACTATGCCCTTTCTTTTTTCTTTGTGGGCCAATAACCACCCTCCCTGGCCCTAACCCCCACTGCCAGGCCGTGGCAACACCTCATTCTCTTCCTCTCCTCTACACCTTTTATAATACCACTTTAATTTCCTACAAAAAAGAGGGTAATTGGTGGATTTTTTCATCCTTCATGCTTTAAGAGCATGCTTTAAGAGCATGCTTTTAGAGCAGTTAAGATTTTATGATTTTAAATTATGTAAATAATAGATAGAATGTTCTTATGGTACAAGATGCAAATATAGAAGTGAAACATCAATGTTCAGAATAATCATCCCTCTACTTCCACAACTATTTTACCTCTATTAGCATGTCCTTCATCTTTTTTCTATGCATTGGCAAGGATTGATGGATGCTAGCTAGCTAGACAGATATAGTGTCATATTATACAAAAATGTGTATTGCATACACTTTCAAATCTCTGCATCTATATAATGTCTACCTCATTATTTATAACTATTGCATAGTTTTCCATAACATAGTCATATCCAAAGTTTTTGGCCAATCCGTAGCAATGGCCATTTGAGTTAATTCAGATATTTTAAAATCTTTTATATGATTATATATTTGAGCATCATATAAATCAGTCCTTTGGGGCTGGCGCTATGGCATAGAGGGTAAAGCCTCCACCTGTAGTGCTGGCATCCCATATGGGTGCCAGTTAGAGTCCTGGCTGCTCCTCTTCCAATCCAGCTCTCTGCTATAGCCTGGGAAAGCAGTAGAGGATGGCCCAAGTCCTTGGGCCCCTGCACCCATGTCGGAGACCTGGAAAAACTCCTGGCTCCTGGTATCAGATCAGCTCAGCTCCAGCCATTGCAACCTTTTGGGGAGTGAACCAGCAGATGGAAGATCTCTCTCCTCTCTGCCTCTGCCTCTCTGTAACTCTGCCTTTCAAATAAAATAAATAAATCTTTAATAAAAAATTAAAAAATAAATTATTCCTTTGTGTAAGCATTTCAATTATTTCAACCTCTGCCCTTATTATAATTTTCTTCACAAGCCTGTGTCGTCTGCATATATGATTTCAGATAGACTTTGAGAAGCTAAATCAATAAATTAGAAAAGGTGAACTTTTTAAAATGAAAGACAACATAATTTATTATCCAATTACCAGTGAAAAAAATAAACCCTATTTTTAATCACAGGTTATATCAGGAAGAAAAAAAAAAAAAAACAAGAAACTTACGGAAAACGTCCTGGGTATCTGTTACCAATTATACTATGTGTTTGGCATGAGTTTTCTGAAACATTTTAGCCATTCTCATATAAACTGAAGTTAAAGGTCAGAAATCCAAAAACCAAAATTATAGCTCATAAAAATACCACCATAGGGGTAGGGGTTGTGGCACAGGAAGTTAAGCTGCCACTTGGAACATTGGTAGCCCATGTCAAGTTCAAGTCCTAAGGACTCCACACCTCTGATCCAGCTTCCTGCTTATGTGCCTGGCAGGGGATAATAGCCCAGCATCTAGGTTCCTGCTACCCATGTGGGAGATCCAGATGAAATTCCTTGCTCTTGGCTTTGGTCTGGCCCAGCCCCTGCTGTTGCAGGCATTTAGGGAGTGAACCAGTGGATGCACTTACTCTCTCTCTCTCTCTCTCTCTCTCTCTTTCAAATAAACAAATCTTTGAAAAAGATAAATACAGAAATATCAGGATGAGAACTTAAGCCAGAGTTTTATTTCTATATTAGCCACTCTGCAGGAAGGAGTTACCTCTTATAGCCAGTTTCACAGATGATATGGACTAAGAGTTCAGGCTCCAGAGTGAGATAGACATGCATTTAAATCTGTCCCATGTCTCTCTGATTTTCTGTTTCTGTCCCATTCTGACAATATCCTCTCTTCTGCCCATATTCTGGCTCTCCTAAATTGATCTCTCTCTGCTTCCAGAGTCATCTTCCCCACACACCAGCTCACATCCCTCCCTTGCAAGCCTACCCAGTGCCTTGGGGGGAATCTTGCTTCCCATTAGAACATGAGAAGTTGTTACAGACCATCATAGCCATCCACCACCAGTGAAGGTGGAACTGCGGATTCAAGGAACTCCAGACAGAGTGAGGGGCCTTCCTAGAGGTAGGGAGTTGGGCATTGCTCTCTGGAGGCCTGGCTGAATCAGGACAGCTGTGGATGACTGGATCTTCACTGACAGAGAGAGATAAGTCCTCTTGAAATTAGATGAGATAAATGTATAAATTCAATGATTTCCTCCCGTCGTATCCCTGCCTTCTGAACATCCAAGGTCTATTTGCATTGATTTCAACTTACGAAACCTTAATGGTAGATATTTTAGGTTATTCTAGTTTAGTGATTCTCAACCTAGGTTTTGTATTAGAACAACCTAGAGAACTTCTAAAAATAGTCATGGGGGCGGGGGATACAAATGGGGCATCCAGACCAATTGGAACAGAATCTCTGTGGTGAGGCCCTGAACACAGCACTTTAGAGAGGTTCCAAGGAGAGTCTGATGTGCAGCGAAAGTCAAGAACCTGCTTGTGCCATCTCCTATACTTTATGTGTTAAACTACTTTTTCCAGGTCCTTTCTATTCCTTAGGGCTCAGGCTACTTCTAGGTCAAATTGGTGTCTTCCAGAGCATCCAACACGTTGGTGAGGTGCTTGCTTAAATGTCTTCATGAGGTTAGCCTTCGGGAATTCACAGACAAGCACAAAATGAATTGTTTTTTTTTTTAATCATGAGTTTTAACACTTCAAAAAAAAAGTAGAGAGAACGACACTTCCAAACCAGAAAAATTAACACCTTACACTACTATATAGGCCCAGGAAAACCAGAAGTGAATATGGTGGCAGGGAAAACACATTAATAAAAATGGAAGAAAAGATCAGCTTTCCAGTCTCAAAAACTCTTGCCTCCCATGGGATTTTTGCCTTTATGGCAAAAATGGTAACTTCTTGATTTTTCTTTCTTTTTTTTCTTTAAACTATGGTTTTATTTTTTTAATTTTAAGATTTAACAACTTTTAACATTTTGCCATATTCACTTCATATGTAGATATTATAGACATAAGATAATATTTTTCTTGAAAACAGGGATATTAACAACACTAAATCTGGGATCCATGAAAATAATCATAAGGTAGAAAAAGAAGGGAGTGTATTGTCATGTACCTGGTATGATTAAGTGAAGCAATATTTATAACTATATAACAAACAATACCTGACTTTCCTCTAATTAAATTAAATCAAGCAAAACAACAAAGACATTGGTTTTGTGGTCACCTGGCAACCATAATTAACTAGTTTATTTCCTGCTCTGCCCTATGTGATCTGGGAAACATTTTCTTTTTAAGATTTATATATTTATTTGAAGGTCAGAGTTACAGAGAGAGAGGGAGAGACAGATCTTCCATCCACTGGTGTATTCCCCAAATGGTCACAATGGCCAGTGCTGGGCCAAGCCGCAGCCAGGAGCCAGGAGCTTCCAGGTGCAGGGGCCCAAACACCTGGGCCATCTTCTGCTGTTTTTTCCAGTCCTTTAGCAGGGAGCTGGACCAGAAGTGGAGCAGCCAGGACCCAAACCGGTCCTCATATGGGAAGCTGGCATCGCAGGCAGCAGCTCTACACACCATGCCACAAGGGGCATATTTTTTAAATGGCTAAATTCTCTAGCTTCTGAGACTGAGTTTTCCTATGTATAAAATGAGGAGAAAAGAAACCTGGCTCATAAAGTTGTAGGGAGCATTCCAGGCACTGCTGTAAGACCAAAACCCCTAGGAAGCATTCACGTATTTCTCTTGCTTATTCTCTGGGATCTTTACTTCAAACATTCTCTGGTGACGAAATCAAGCCATGTCCATGTGAGATGCACCTGTCAAGACTGGGAAAGGTTCTTTAGGAAGGATCTGGAAGACAAAACATCCCAGAAGTGGAATGGGAACGGAAGTCTGGACTGGCTGGGAAACGGAAGTGGGGATTTTCTCTTATAGAAGAAAGAGCTGAACTCTTGAACCAACTGGATGTGTTTTCCTTTGTTTTACCCTGGCCTGGACTAGCCAAAAAGCAGTGGGCAGATGGATGTCACTGCCTATTTCCTCCCAATTGTTTTCACAGACCCACATTTTAGAAGGCTAATTGTTGGAGTCCTTGTCTTTCTTCCCCACAAGAAGAGAGCTTTGTTCAGCAATTAAACCATGCTGTCTGAGATGCAAAGCCTTTCCATTTCAGATCAAAGTTTGGCTCCAAAAACACAAAAAATATTCCCTCTTCTTCATTTCACTGATGATGTTAACTCCCCTGGGGCCTGAACAAGTTTTCCACCCAACAAAAATACTGATCCTATCAAGGCATCTACTAATGCCTAAATACCAGAAAATAAGATCCTGGCAACCAAAGCAGAGAATGAAGACAGTTGTTTAGACACTTTGTTTCAACCTCCAGGGACTGAATAAGGCCAAGATCACCATAGGTGTCTTCCCATAATGGCATCAGCCTTCTGTCTTACTATGTATGGGAATTGCTGCATTTCCAGGACTTTGCAGCCAGACTCACAGGGAAAATAAAACCACTCTAGCCTCTGGGTCGCATGTGCGTGCTGTTGACATCTCTAATTGATTCTGTGGCACTGACTTATCAACCTAACATTTTTCTCTGATGTTCTAGAGCACTAGGATTAAAGAATTGCGTTCTGTGGTCTCAATCAGAGTGCCAACTGCTGCAGTCCATTCTTTAGAAAACAAAGCCGAGTGTCCTCATGCAGGCGACACTGCAACTTCACTACTTTCTTTTTTCAAGATTTTTTTTATTTGAAAGAGAGAGAGAGATAGAGAGAGAGAATCTTCCATCTGCTTTTTCACTTCCCCAGATAGCTGCAATGCCCAGTACTGGGCCAGGCTAAAGTCCAGAGCCAAGAGCTTCTTCCAGGTCTCCTATGTGGGTGCAGGGTTCCCAACACTTGGACCATATTTGGTTGATTTCCCAGGCACATTAGCAGGGAGATGAATTAAAAGTGAAGCAGGCCAGCACCGCGGCTCAACAGACTAATCCTCCACCTAGCGGCGCCGGCACACCAGGTTCTAGTCCCGGTTGCCCCTCTTCCAGGCCAGCTCTCTGCTATGGCCCAGGAGTGCAGTGGAGGATGGCCCAAGTACTTGGGCCCTGCAACCCATGGGAGACCAGGAGAAGCACCTGGCTCCTGGCTTTGGATCAGTGCGGTGCGCCAGCCTTGGTGGCCATTGGAGGGTGAACCAACAGCAAAGGAAGACCTTTCTCTCTGTCTCTGTCTCTCTCTCTCTCTCTCTCTCACTGTCCACTCTGTCTGTCAAAAAAGAAAAAAAAAGTGAAGCAGCCGGGACTTGAACCGGTGCCCATACGGGATGCCGGTATTGCAGACACTGATTTCTCCCTCACTCTTACTGGGGAAGTAATACTCACTGAAGAGAGAACTAAATCACCTGAAATCACTTCCTTCCCTCTGTGAGCCTGTTTCCTCACCAGCAATGGAGTACAGCAACCCAGCCTTCTAAGCCTGAGAAGCTCATGTTTTGATGAATGTATGTCTCTCCTTGATAAGAACTAAGGACTTTCCCCTCCATCACTTGTAAAAGTCCCTCCTAGTGTTTAGCACAATCTTGGAGGAGAACAGGAACCCCTTCAGCTCTTCTGCACAGAGCCATCATCTCTGAGTGACAAAGGCACGGCTAGCAGTCCATCATGTCTCTGTCCTTAGCTTCCCCTGCTGCTCCTTATCCACCCCCCACTCCAATCCTTGGCAAGCTGCAGAGTTTAAAGACCAAGAATAACTTGTCCACATGTAATCTGCTTGCAACAGAATTAATACAACCTTGTGTGAAAAGGCCATGTTAACTAAGGTGAACTTTAGGGTCTGACTTGGCCCAGAGCACCTGCCGAACACAACTTTCCCTGGGTCTTGTGCCCATGTTCTCGGACCTGAAATATGCTTAGTGTTTAACTACAAAAGAGTTAGCAATCAAATTAATCCACAAAGACCACGGTGTCTTCAGAACTTCCTGTCTGCGTTGACCAGACTGGTGTATCTAGGGTCTGCCATGGTCACGCAACCTTGGAGAATGGGGACTCTGGTCTTCACCAAACAACCCTCACTTACTGTGCCCTGGGGGAGGGGTGCATTCTCAGTCCTGGCAATTGAGCTCTTCATTCAACTCCTGAGACCTAGGAAGGCACAAACCACTGAGTCCTCTTGATGGAACTCTAAGGGAAGAAATAACTAACATGTTTTTAACTTGCAAGCTCTGGAAATTATGACAGAATAATTATTTTTCTCATACTTTCTTTTCTCCTCCATGTGAGATCTGCCAAGTGAATTAGAAAAACAGAACAGGCCTCAGGAGGAGACCATCTGGGCCTGTAGGGGGACATCACAGGAAATGGCCGCCTCCAGTTGATGGGGCAGGGGGCACAGCACCAGGGGCACGATAGTGGTGATTCTGCTGCACTCCAGAGGGAAAACAGAGCATCCCTGAAGTGTCACAAGGGTTTACTTCTTTCTTCCTCCTCTCTCTATTTTCATTCCAGACTAATTTCATCCAATGATGCATTCTGGGATTCAATAAGAAAAAGAAAGCCTTTGGTTGAGTTTCCTTTGAATCTTTGGAGATACACAGAGGAGTCTACATTTGTTGTCCCAGGATGAGCTGCCAGGAACCAGCAGCACCTCCATTTCCAGCCATTACAGTGAGATTTTTAAATGGAATTCCTTGTACACCTTGCCTCCCACTATCCAGAACTTGGTATTTAATATTTCTGCCTGGAACAGAGTGACAGAGAGATGATAGAGATAGAGATAGAGATAGAGATAGAGATAGAGATAGAGAGATCTCCCATCCATTGGTTCACTCCCCAAATAGCTGCAATGGCCAGGGCTAGGCCAGTCTAAAGTCAGGAGCCTGGAACTCTATCCTGGTATCCCATATGGGTAGCAAGGATCCAAGTGCCCAGGCCATCTTCTACCACCTTCCCAGGTGCACTAGTGGAGAGCTAAATCAGAAGCAGAGTAGCCAGCACTCAACCAAACACTCCAATCGGGGATGCCAGTGTTGCAACTGGTGGCTTACTCATTGCACAACACCAGCCCCAACTTTTGCCCTTTGAAAGACACTGTTAAGAGAATTAAAACACAAGCCACTAATAAGCAGAAAATGTTTGCCTAATATTCCGGACTGATAAGAAACTTAAGGGGCAAGCACTGTGGCATAGTGAGTAGGGCCACTGCCTGCACTGCTGGCATCCCATATAGGCACCAGTTCAAGTCCGGCTGTTCCACTTCCAATCCAGCTCTCTGCTATGGGCTAGGAAAGCAGCAGAAGATGGCCTAAGTCCTTGGGCCCCTGCACCTGCTTGGGAGGCTTAAAGAAGCTCCTGGCTCCTGGCTTTGGATCAGCACAGCTCCTGCTGTTGCAGCCATTTGGGGAGTGAACCAGTGGATAGAAGACCTCTCTCTCTCTTTCTCTCTCTCTCTCTCTCTCTCTCTCTGCCTCTCTTTAACTCTGCCTTCCAAAATAATGAATAAATAAATCTTTAAAAAATTGTTGTAAAGAGCAAAAGCTTTTAATAGACTTTTCATCAAAATTAAAAAGATGGTTGACAAATAAGCACATGCAAAGATACTTAGCACCATGACTCATCAGTGAAGTCCCAACTAAAAACCACAATGAGATGCCAACAGACACCTGCTACAATGGACGGGAGTGGGGGGCCTCTGCTGTGGCCTATAAAGGCAATGGAGGATGGCCCAAGTGCTTGGGCCCCTGCACCCACATGGGAGACCAGGAAGAAGCACCTGGCTCCTAGCTTCAGATTGACGTAGCTCCAGCTGTTGCGGCCATTTGTGGAGTGAACCAACGGAAGGAAGACCTTTCTCTCTGTCTCTCTCTTTCACTGCCTATAACTACCTGTCAAATGAATCAATAAAAATCTTTTTTTAAAAAAAGTAGAATTTGTTCAGTTTGGGTCAAAGAAGAATATTCACAATTATTTGAAAAAGATATAAACATACTCCTTCCTTTTTTCAACCACCAATCTGCATGAAGCTGGGTTTTCTTTATATTCTTCAATCCAAACAATGATAAATCACAGTAGAGTAAATACAAAATAGAGGCTAGACTGATAAAAATGTAAATGCATTCTCTTAGCATTCCCTGTTTTGAGAATTATAGTTATTTTGCATGAAGTGTAAGTTATTTATAGCATATAATAAAGCTACTGCTATTTCAAAATAAATATTAGTTCTTAACTTTTACAATTTTAATTTCAAATATAATAAACAGAGCCCATATGAGCAAGAGCTCTTCGGCACTGTAAATAATTTTTGAGAAAGTACAGAAATCCTCAGGCCAAAAAGTCTGTGAGCCTGCTGTACTGCCTTACACTGCCAGAGTTGTCCTAAATCCAAACCATTCCAACACCATTGAGTTTCATCCTTAACCAAAGGTTAGGGCAGGACAGAAATCCCTGGGCGTTTAGAGCCTGGGTCCCTTCTGGGGCCTGAAGGGTTTCCCACTCTGGAGCTGTACTGGGTAGGTGAACGGAATACCTTTTGTTTGCCTAGCTGAGAAATAGTATGGGCAAATGTAAGCAACCTTTTCCGGCTGTTTTAGAAAAGTGCGGATATGCAAGTTGAGGATCTGAAATCCTGTTCCCTGAAAACCATCTATGCAGGTGGAATCTTTGGAAAATCTTTGTTTTCCCCGGGAGAGTAAGCTTGTCTGGAGGCCCTGTTTGAAAAGGTAGGAAGAAGAAAACACATTACCTTAGAGAAGGTACACATGCAGCCTGAGTTAAGACCCCTTCCAGAAAACCTGTTTTCCACAGCCCCAGGACAGAAAAGCAGGCTTGCTAATTAATATGCATCTCCATTCCCATGCCTGTGGTCTGGTGAGTCATCCCGCAGAGCGCCTGACTGGCTGTGGAGTCTTGGGCTGTGATTTGGCTAAAGGCATGGGTGGGCAGTCTAACAGACCTGGAATTCATTCCCAGCTGTGGCTGAGAAAAATGAAGCAGGCTTGGAGGCTGGAGCTGGAGGCATATCTTAGCACTGGATCAAGCCTGGACTGCTTCACTTCCAATGCACCTGGGAAAGCAGCAGAAGATGGCCCAAGTGCTTGGGTCCCTGCTATCCATATGGAAGACCCAGGTGTAGTTTCCAGGATACTGGTTTCAGCCTGGTTCAGTAATGATCATTGCAGCCCTTTGTGGAGTGAACCAGCAGATGGGAGATTCTCTCTCTCTCTCTCTCTCTCTGGGTGTGTGTGTGTATGTGTCTGTTGCTCTGCCTTTACAATAAATAAGTCTTTCAAAATTAAAAATTCAAGCATGCTCCTTAAGTTCCTCAGCCTCAATTCTACATCTGTAAACTGGGGATAACAGCATCTACCTTGTGACAACTGGGTCAGTAAGCACCCTGGGGGATTCAGGGCTCATTCTGTGCCGGGAATCTTCGAGAGCCTTTTATTTATAAGACTTAGTCCTCACAACAAGCCTATGGACTTACTTCTAAGGGTACAGCTTGAAAACTTGCTATGAGATCTCAAATCCCCTTGAGCTATATGGTAAAAATAATATTTTAAGTGTTAAAGTGATCATATAGATTAGATTGTTTAGTAATAAGAATAGATAGGATTACATGAGAAGCAGTCCATACAGCAGACTCATAGAATGGCAATCACTTTAAGTAGCACTCTGATCTCAGAAACAGCCGTTAAGACATTCTGGTCTGACTGAGAAGCCCACGAGAGCATTTCAGGCATGGAAAGCCAGGACACTGGTACAAAAAGTGTCCCTACATGAAGGACCTCTGTGGGTGAGACTTTGCTCATGGCCTTGTCTAAACACTGATTGAGTTTGTGGATTCAAAAGGCTTCCACAGCCTAGACAGCTCATGTCAAGAGCCTTGGGTGATCACTGATGTCACACCTAAGAGTGTTAATCATTAAATTAGCAACAGGAGTCACTGTGTACTGACTTCTTATGCAGGACTTCTGTCCTCAAAAAGCTGAATTATGAGAATTAATGGTAAAACTTGTCCTCAAAGAAGTAGAGGATATTCTTATGTCCTATAAGTTATAGTTATGTCTAAAGTGCTCATAGAAGATTTATCATCCTTAAGTGCTTCTTTAAAGTTAAGTAAGTTTCTCAAACATGGACTCTTGTATGTTTTAAAGTCATATAAAGAATACAGAATGGTTAAAGGCCTCAGTGCTATTAATGGGACAGTTGCTTCAATGCTTCTTATTGTATGCTAAACCTTTGCCTAAAGGATAATTTCATCTGCATCCCATTAAACCCAGAATCTGGGAAAGTAAGGATACAGAATTTCCCAAACAAAAGCTCAGGTTTCTAAACAAGAGGGAGATTACTTGGGATAGATTCTAACCCCCCAAAAAGTGTGCTCTTTCAGTCCAGAGAAAGGAAGCTATTCTCTGTAGAGGAGCACCACAGACTAAAAGGCAACTAAAGACATTTCTGGGGATGGCAGGATTCTGTGAAAAATGGATTAAAGAGCTTTTAACAGAAGCCCAACATTAGGAATACCCGAGTAAGCCATTCACCTTGTTTATAAAAGGATCCCCTTCAAATCAATTGTAGCCTAAATGGAAGGGACTTTACCAGGGGCTACTGAGCATGCCTACCTCAGTGAAATTAGAATTAAATTTCTACCTCTTGAGTCTTCATAAGTACTCAAAAGACATGTCTGCTTATTCTTGTGATGTCTTCAAAAAACAAAAAGCAAAGCTTTTGCTTTCATCACATAAAGACTACTGCACCTTAAGGCAGACATGTTGATTCTCAGACATGTTTTGATTCTCTCTGGGAGCTGTTATTGACAAGAAAACTCCTTAATGGATTCTTCTATTAGAATCCTCTATGCTCAGGCTAAATGGTTTTATAATATGTGTAAGGGTAGCCTATTGCAGGGAGCCTATAAGATATGTTATTCCACTTGCAATTCATTTGGTTCCAGTTTTGCTTATGCTGACTGATAAACTTACATATTTCAGAACTCAATAACTGACCATACAGAGGATATAGTCATTGGGGGTGACTAGGAGTTACTCCAGCTCATGAAACGAATTCGTTAGATGAGACAGAAAGAGACTTCCAGACCAAGGACAGACAGGGCCTAGGCCCAGATCAGCAGGAAGTCACTATAGAAGATACAATTCTATGCCCCTTCAGCATCCCTTAAGATTAAGGTCTGGAACCTCTAATGGGGAATGATATAGGTAGGCAGATAGTAGATTCACGAGCTGGAAAACCACGCCCCCCCACCCCCTGTGTGATCTCATGCTCTCACCTGATCTTACCTGTATACGCCCATTACACAGCCACTCCCCTTTTGCAAGTGGATAAAAGATGTAGAGTGTGCTGGGCCCCTCCCTTGTCCCATGCCTCTGGGTGCGCAGCCTTCTGGCCACCCCTCAATCTGCCTTCCTGCCTATGCACTGCACTGCCTGTGCTTACTCCCAACCTCATGCTTTGCTCCATGTGGTTCTGGCCTGTGGACCTCTCACACATGGCTCCCAGTCTGCTCTCTTCCTGGTATGGACTCCTCAGCTCACACTTCTAGACTCTTTCTCCTTTAAAGAAAGCCCTCACTTTCCTGTGTATTTCTCTCACTAAATAAATGCTAAACCTTACCATGCCACCTGTTTTATTAGAGCCAATACTCAGAATTCTTATCTGAATAGATGGCAAGGACCCTCAAGATACTAACATTTAGGGGCCAGCACTGTGGCATAGCGGGTAAAGCTGCCGCCTGCAGTGCCAGCATCCCTTATGGGTGCCAGTTCAAGTCCCAGCTGCTCCACTTCCAATTCAGCACTCTACTATGGCCTGGGAAAGCAGTGGAAGATGGCCCAAGTCCTTGGGCCCCTGCACCCACATGGAAGACCTGGAGGAGACTCCTGGTTCCTGGCTTCAGATCAGCCCAGCTCTGGCCATTGTGGCCATTTGGGAAGTGAACCAGTGGATGGAAGACACCTCTCTCTCTCTCTCTCTCTCTCTCTCTGCCTCTACCTCTACCTCTCTATAACTCTGCCTTTCAAATAAATTATTTAAAATGATTAAAATAATGATATTAATATCAAAATAATAAATAAAGGTAACCCATATCAACAAGCCTGAGAAGTTAATTATGGATTTCCTTACATTCTAAGAACTTCTGTCCCTATTTACCACATCTGAAGTTGGACTTTCTTTTGCATCAAATGTGCCTGTGACTTATTACATTTTGCACATGAAGGTAATAAACTGATGAGACATCTTACCAATATGATACAAATTTCCTCAATTTTTGGATGAGAGAACAAGCTAAAGCCACTGAGGTAACTCGTCCAAGTCCACACATCTAGAATGAACCTGGAACACCACCTCCAGAGCATGGGGTGACCCAGTGCTGCTCTGCAGCAGGCTGGCTGCCTTCCCTCCTAGCACCTTTGAATCCCTCAGGTAGCCAGGACTTGAGCGAACGATCCAAGGCTCTGTCACCAGGTCCCCATGTCTCTCTGCCCCTTGTTCAACAAATGCAGCTGCTAAGAAAGATACCCTTTACTCAGTGAATCCCAGACGACAACAATAGGGTCACTCTTGGCTGCTGCTTAAGTTTAGGCCTCTGGGAACTCAAAATGGACAAATTACCTGTACCCACCTCCCCACCACCACACCCCAGGTCTAAGCATTGATTGACAATCTATGCCATGAAATTTTTACATATGGGGACCTTTCTCTGCTGTTCTACCCCCATTAGATTTTAATTGTCCACTACCCCAACCTGCCCCTAATTTTCATCTTATGAAGACATTTAAAACGTTTGTGGAAAATGCAATGAAAAGATAAATCTGTTTGGGTGCAAACAAATTTTGAAATATGTGCCAACACAAAGGATCTTCAAGAAGTTCATGAAAAATGCACCATATGAAAAACTATGCAAGGATTTCAAAAACTTTTGCACAAAAATGAGCTTGTCCTTTCATTTCATTTTCCCATGAACTTTTTTGAAGTACCCTCAGCATGGCCCATCTTGTTCAGCTGCTATCTCTCAAAATCACATAGGACACCACAAACCCCTCCCCCAAGTATAGATGCCTTGAATTATAAATCACCACCCCCTCACAGTGAGACCAGGACAGTAGGCATTTTGGAAAATCTCCCCAGGCAATTGTGATGTGCAACTCTGATTAAGAACCATTGAATTCAAACTGATGGGCTCTGACTTCTAACTGCTAATCCCATTTGGCTGGGGCCCCAGCTAGGAAGCCAAAAGGCTGATGGGCCAGGATTGGCATTAATCAGGGCTGCTCCCAAGCGAGGCTGGATCAGCTGTGGGTTCAGCAGAGTGTTCCAGAGGACAAAAGCTCATGAATTTCAAAAACGCTCTCCCAACACACGGGCAGTGGGCACCTTGTCACCAGCACCTTCAGCTTGGAAGGTCGAAAGAATGAGTTATGAAGGCTCGGATGAACCAGGTGGAGGAAGCGGTGAGACAGTAGTGAACAAGTGGGGAAGATTGGGGCAGATTCCAGGGCAAAGATTGTGGCGGTCAAGGCCACTGCTCTTTCCCCTGCTCTAAACACAGAATGAGCAGTCACACGTGGCTCAGATCCACCAGGAGCCTGGCCTCATGTTTTATCAAAATGCTCAGCCCTGCCACACTGTTTGCAATCGTAACTCTGGAAATCATCTTCAAGTGGAGGTGCCAAGTCCCCGACACCCATTTGTTTCACTGCTAGGGGTGGAAAGACGTGAAGGGATGAAGAAAGAATAGCCTGGGAGTCAGGACTATTTCTCGAGCATAGCATCAGGAGCTCTGGAGGGAAAATCAGGTCAAGTGAGAAGGCCACAGGTCTGTACTCCTTTTGTTCTGAGTCTTGACTGATACGTGCAGGGTAACCGATTGGCTCACCTTGAGCAAGCAATGAATGGTGAAGAAGTCATAGAAGCTAGCTAAAGGTTTTTTCTTTGTTTTTTCTCTGTGAAGCTTTGGAAGAGTCTAGAAAAGGGGTAGGGGAGGGTGAGAAAGGAAAGGAACCTAAAGTGATCACTGCCTTCTGGTGACGTTTGCTTCCTGGGGCCTCTTATGTGATGCAACAGATACTGTGGCTCAGCGAGTTAAGCCACTGCCTGCAAGGCTGGCGTCCCATACTTGTTCAGACTCCTGGTTCAGACCCTTGCTGGAGTCCTGGCTGCTGTGCTTCCAATCCGGATGCCCGCTAACGCACTTGGGAAAGCAGAGGAAGATGGTCCGAGTACTCGGATCCATGCCTCCCACAGGGAAGACCAGGATGGAGCTCCTGGCTATAGCATTAAACCTGGCCCAGGCCCAGCCACTTGTGGCCATACAGGGAGTGAGCCAGCAGATGAAAGATCTCTTTTCCTCTGGCTCTGTCTCTGTCACTGTGCCCTTCAAATAAGCAAATACTTTAAAAAATAAAAATAAAAAATAAAAACTTGCTGTTTGGAAGGGTTGGGGAGGAAGAATGGAACAAAAGGCATAAAAATGGTCACATCAATCTGCATGACACAGCAGTAGCAGACAAAGCATCACACCCAGAGCCCAGGGAAAAGCATGGGCCCTCATGTGAATAACGGACTCCATCAGGTACCAACACTGGTTCACTCACCGCAACATTTATGCCACGCTGATGCCAGATGTTAATAATCCTGTGGGACCACAGGAACTCTCCCTACTCACTGCTCTTTTCCGCCAACCTAAAACCACTCTAAAAAAAAAGTCAGTTATTGAAAAATGGAACCAGCTTCTTTCCCAAAGGTGGTCACTAGACAATCTGCACTTGCCATGCCCTGTTTAAAGGCAGAAAATGTAGTGGCAGGCCAGAGCTGAGAGGTACGGTAACCATAAACGTCAACTAAAGACTTCTTCCAGGGCCAGTGCTGTGGCATAGTGGGTAAAACTGCTGCCTGCAGTGCCGGCATCCCATATGGGTGCCAGTTCGAGTCCTGGCTGCGTCTCTTCTGATCCAGCTCTCTGCTGTGGCCTGGGAAAGCAGTGGAAGATGGTCCAAGTCCTTGGGCCCCTGCACCTGCATGGGAGACATAGGAGAAGCTCCTGGCTCCTGACTTCAGAACAGCACAACTCCGGCCATTGCAGCCAACTGGGGAATGAACCAGTGGATGGAAGACCTCTCTCTCTCTCTCTCTCTCTCTCTCTCTCTTTGTCCTCTCTCTGTGTGTAACTATGACTTTCAAGTAAATAAATAAATCTTAAAAAAATAAAAATAAACTCCATCCCCTACCACCACCAAAAAGAAAAGGATCAAGAGGTACACTTCATCAGTATATTTCAACCAGGTGTTTTATTGGTCTGGCAACTGCAAAATATACAAATTTCTGAAAGGCATTCCCTGTTTGAAAGTGAGCACAGCTTCCTCCCAGGTTATTAATTCAGTCAAATATACAGAGAACAGAGAAGTCATCAGTCACACATAAAAGGCCCCCAAACCCAATGAACAACTAAACCCAATCTATACAGCTTTCTATGTTTAGGCTCCCTTATACATATTAAATAAATAAATAGCACATCTGCTATCAAAATAATAAAAAAATAAATTTCAAGTATTACAAACGAAAGATAATCATTGGTGTGGTTCAAACAGTTTTTCTTCTCCCCAAAAATGAAGAGGTTTTTTTTTTTTTTCTTTTTTGCCCATGGTCTCAGGACAGAATACAGAGGGGGAAACCCACCCAAAAACAAATATGCAAAGTTAAGAAAATTGGTCCCAGGAGATTTTTTGGGGGGGGGGGTTGTGGGCGGGTAGAGTGAAGATTCAGTAGAAGCAGAGGTCCTACAGCTGCAGCTCACGCTCACCCTCTGTCCACAGTCTCCTCCAAAGTCAGGTCACTGGCTTTCAAATTCAGCAGCATTCTACTTCCTCCAAGATGCCTCCAGCCTGTCCTTTATGTCTCTCTCTCTCCCCACCTAGGCCCTTGGCACACCAAAGCCCCATGTTAGGCCAAGCATTCTTCATCTATGTCTTGATTTCAGGGAAATCAGGTGAGATGGGAATTGTACCTGCACCACGCCCCAACAGCTCCGACAGCTACAGGCTGAGACCAGCAAGTGGCATTCTCAATAGCAAATGGGCAGGCCCCTCCCTCCTGTCTCAGAGATGACTGGCCTGCACACATGCACACACGTGTGCATGTGCACACAACCCTACCGTCTGATGAGACCCAAGATGCTGGGAGAGAGGGAAAACAGCCCAAGTGTTAGGTCATCCAGCAAAGAGATTCTCAGGCAGACGGCCAGTTAAAGAAGGTGGGATGGGCAGGGGGGACTTGGACCAGTTGGTTTGAAAAACCCAGCACTTCATCACATGGGATCTGAAGCCATGTTCTCCCCCATTTCCCACTTAATCTCAACCAGGCAAATGTGCATGCTTGAAACACTCCTCTCAAAACAAACAAGCAAACAAATAAAAAGAGCTCCACTTCCAGCTGCAGGGTGTCTCATTTCCCCAGATCTCACCCCAGGGATCTGTCTGTCCCCTTGTACAAGGAGAAGCAGGAGGAGCTCAAAGCTCAGTAGCAGAAGGCAGGAAAGAAAAAGTAACCTTTGCCACTTGGAAGCTCTGAGACATCCTTAAAAGGGGTCATTTGGACAAGCTGTACTGCTGAGTTCCCAAAGTGTCACTTCTGGGCACAAGACACCCCTTCCTGCCCCAGCACGTGAGGCAAAACCCACAGGCAGAAACTACAGGTATTCAGAACCACATGTCCCGTGCACCGGCTTTCAACCCTGGCAGAAATCTTCCAGATGCCATGAAGACAAGGCAAGGACAACATTCTACTCTTTTGAGTTCTCCAATGTCCCGGCACAGCCCCAGGCACACGGCGGATGCTCAACAAACACGTGCAGAAGACAGTCCCCTGGCATGAGGCCTGGCTGGGACAGGCGGGCGGTGACACAAGCCCCCAAAGAAGGGAAATCCCGCAGGAGCTTCTCTGTGTCGTCTCACAGCGATTCCAGTGCTCTGAGTGCCCCCATCTCATGGGCAGGCCCAAATCCCCACATTCAGAGGCTCCAAGTCCCCAAGGGCCTCTGACACCCAAACATCCATGTTTCTGAAGAGAAGGTGCTACTTGTGGGTCAGACTTCTGAGACCAACAGCAAAGTGCAAAAGCAAGCAGCTCTAGGAGACTGAGCCTCCTGGTACTTCCGAGTCCAGAGAAGAGAGTAGAGGGCACTCAGGGTTCCCAGGAGAGGGAGGCCCTGGGGAGCAGATCTCAGCTTTCACCTCTGCATCCAGCGAGTCCATCCTCCAAGTGAGGCCCGGGGAAGGCCTGTGGCTGTGCAGGAGAGCCAGGCTGTGTCACCACTCAGCAGACCGGCGAGTCCTAAGCCCGAGGAATTCTACAGAGAAGAGACCCCTTTCCTCACAACCCAGCACGTGCCCTAGTCCATTCTTCCACCAGGCACTTGCCCAGGCTGAGATGTACAGAAGAGCCACGTGCAAGTCTCTAAGTGTCCCTTGACCTTCAGCAAGGAAGACGTGGCCCTCCTGTGGCTGCAGGATCCTCTGCTAGTCTGTGTCCCCAGCCATGAACACGACAAGGCAAGACCACTGCAATGAAACAGGACAGGGCCTTCCCTCACCTCTTCCATGCTCACCATCCTCGCCAAGCTTCAAGGGGGTCCTCTGAGGTCAGAGACCACAAAAACCCCAGGAGAACAGAGAGTGTAGCGGCCTGCAGCTCGACGTGGGAAACCATGAATCCACGTGGCTTTCTGGGGTCTTGGCTGCCCCAACTACAGGGGCATGGTGGCGTAGGTAGCTTCGCTTCAGCCATCAGACCCCTCCTCCCTCCACCCCACCCTGTTCCAGAGGAAGTCCATGGGATCAGTTTTTGGCCTCGGGTAGATGGAAGGACACAA
Source organism: Oryctolagus cuniculus (assembly GCF_051225735.1). Taxonomy (NCBI): domain Eukaryota; kingdom Metazoa; phylum Chordata; class Mammalia; order Lagomorpha; family Leporidae; genus Oryctolagus; species Oryctolagus cuniculus. Next base: position 78,289,159 of record NC_142879.1, on the reverse strand, counting down.
GCTAAGCTGCAGGGATGGACACGGAATGGAACCGACGCGTCTGCTTCAGTGTTTCCTGGAGGGGTCGGTGCTGCTCCGGGAGCCTTTCATGTTCTGTTTCCAGGAGACAAGAGGGGCAGGGAAAGGAGTTATGAGGGGCTGCTGAGTGTGTGTTAAAGCAGAAGACTCAAAGCCACGCCACCGAGCCCTCCCGCCCCTGCTCCCTGCACTCCTAAGAGCACAACCCAAGAACAGTGTCACCAACCAAAGTCCCAGCACTTGACGGGAGGTAGCCCCAGAGTCACAGAGACAAGGACCAGGCACAGGGGCCAGGGGGACAGCACAGGGGAGGGGAGCCATGTGGCTGCAGCTCCTATGGGTGCAACCAAACTGCTCTGGGAGGTTGGGGAGCTACAAAGCACCGGGCGCCAGTGTCCACTGGAGCTGGGCTGCTGGCTGCCCTCACAGGGGACCCTCACTGGCTGCAGCGGTGGAGCGAGGCCTCCAGGGAAGCTCAGGCTCACCTCCCGACTCCACTAAGGCAGAGCTGGCCACCCACCCAGTGCTCCGCCTCCAGATTCTGGGAACACAGCTTGACAATAACACAGGTGATGAGTGGGATGGCTGGATGCGGCAGCAAGGCCCAGGCCGGGAGCCAGGCAGAGGAGGCTGTGTCGCTGCAGCCCCATCTCTGTCCTGATCAAAGTGACCCTAGCAGAAAGCCCCGTCCCACAGCCCCGGCCACACACAGCTGCTGCCACTGCACAGCAGGGGGCCTCTTTCCTTACCCTCCTGAACCTACTCCTCGGGAAAACAAACACCCGAGGCTTGCAAGTATTCTCTCTGATTCTGAAGGTCCCCACCAAGACTTCTGAAAGGAGCAAGTGCAGAGCATGGAGTCCCTCGAGGCCCACTGCCACCCCCATGCTGGAACCCAGGGTCCAGGGCTACAGACATCACTAGAGAGATTTGCAGGGCTATGCAGCAACAGATCCAGTGCCCAGATCTGGGCAGCACTCAGGAATCCTGTGGCTGGGACCCTCTGCAGGAGGCTGGGCCTCCCGGGCATGACCTAGACTCCTGTCTAGGGAGAGAGCCCCAGCTAAGCTGTGGGAATGGAGAGCAAGGGGCTGCTGCTTCCCTCTCACCATGGCTACTGGCTCCAACCTGCCCTCTGAGACCACAAGCCCATGGCTTCGAGCACCCACACAGGATGGAGATGCAATAGTGACACTGGCAGACTACAAGGCAGGTTATGTCCACAGCATTCACTCATGGGCCCCGGGGTCAGGGCACAAGGGATGGGGATGAAAGACACATTGGAAAGGACCTCAGAACAATGGCACTGCTTGTAAGACCCTGGGGCACTGACACACACACAAAGGCACATACTCCACAATGGCCAGTCTGCACACAGACCAAGAGGCCCTAGGTCTGAGATGCATGAATCTGAGAGATGCAAAGGGGACAGAGCAACATGCACCCGGTCATTTACCTGTCCAAGGTTAGTAAGGAGAAAACTTTGAGAAAATGTGACAGACAGTTCGTCTTTCACGCACAGTGGGGAAGAGGAAGAAACGGGTTGGAAAAGGGGGGAAAAAAAACATCTTTAGCAGCAGTTTCTTTTTCATGTTCATTTGTAAAACTGATGGATGTACAGGGCCAGCTTAGTGGCACAGCCAGTAAAGCCACTGCCTGCAATGCCGCCATCCCATGTGGGCGCCAGTTTTGTGTCCCGGCTGCACAATTTCCAATCCAACTCCCTGCTAAGGCATCTGGGAAAGCAGCAGCAGATGGCCCAAGTGCTTAGGCCCCTGCCACCCACATATGGGAAACCCAGATGAAGCTCGTGGCTCCAGGCTTCCGCCTGGCCAAGCCCTGGCCATTGCAGCAATTTGGGAGAGTGAACCAGTGGATGAAAGATCTCTCCCTGTGTCTCTTCCTAACTCTGCCTTTCAAATAAATAAATAAATCTTAAAAAAAAAAAAAGAAGAAGAAGAAGAAGAAGAAAAAGGACGTACTGTGGATGCCAGGTGGCCTCTCGATCCCAAACAGCTAACCCGGGCCCCAGGAAAGCCCTGCAGTGCACAGGACCTGGGTTGTCATTCCTGGTTTGTGGTCAAAGGCATCAGACCCCAAGGCCTAACCCCTCTCCTGAGTCTGAGTGCTCCAGAGAGCCCTGGCAGTGCCCACCGAGGCCCTCCCTGCTGGTTAACAGCTGCCATCCTTCAGGCATGTACTAGGTGCCAAGTGCTGTATCTACATTCTTGTGCTCAAAGTCCCCAAGGAAGCTCTCTCAGCTTACAGGGGAGTTTGCTAGTTGAGGTAGGTCCTAGAATCGCTTTAACTTGCCCAGAGTTCCAAAGACAGTGGCCAGGAGCACCAGCAAGGTACAAATCCAGCCAGCCTCAACTTGAATCATAGATTTTGGTCCCACGGAATCCCCATTAATAAAGACGCAGACTCCCCAGCTGGGCTGGCACCCACACCACACTCAATGTGCTTTTGCTGAACTGGACAGAGTCTAGCCAAGGACATTATGACACTGGTCTTAGAGACGGGCAAGTTCAACTTCAGCATGTCCCTTCCATGTAGGAGTCTCCTGGCAGTCTCGGGCAATGGGTCAGAAGAAAGGGGCTATGCCCACATGCCACACCATCAAGGGTCCAAACCCAAGGGCCGGTTTCCAGACAAAGAGAACCCTGATCCTGGTGTAGGCTAGGCACTGGAAAGCCAGCTCCAAAGACACTGAGCTGTGGGAGTGGCTTTGTCTTTGAAGACTAAGTTAACCAACAGGCTCACTGCTGGGTAAACAAAACTTAACCACAGGAAGCAGCTGAAAAGCAAGGCTGCAGGAGGTAAACCTGAGCAAACAGCTGCCAGCCATGCCCCCACGCATTGTGAGGATCAGGAGTTTTGGGGGAGGAGCAGGGAGGGCAGTATCATGGCTGCTCACAGAAGCCAGCAGAAAAGATGAAGCCAACCCTTAGAAACAGAGACCCATTCAAGGGCTGGTGCTGCTGCCGCCTGCCAGGCAGATGGCCACAGGTGCGTCACTAACCTCAGCCTCACCTGCCCCCCTCCCGGGGTTATTCCAGGACCAGGGATATGCCATCATGCTTCTCCTGAGCTCCAAAGCCCTACACAGTACAACCTTCTCTACGACGCCAAACCACTCCCGCTTTCCAAAACTGAGCAGTGCTCTGCAGCTCAACTTCTCAAACCCTTGAGTCCCTGCACAGATGCTCACGAGCACAGAACGAGCAGCAGGGGAGATGTGACTGGAGGAGGAGGGAGGGTAGCATTTTATGGTGGCTGCTATGAAAATTCTACCGTGTGAAGGCCTTGGCTCCTTCTCTGGCTGGGGATCGTGACAGCCACAGGGATGCCAAGTTATCTACTTAGCAGCTGCCAGGCTGATGCTGAACCAGAAATCTGCTGCAGAGGACTCAGGCAGAAGAGTCTGATGGGGCGGCTGCACCAATCCTGAGCACGATGCTTACGGCTGGGCAGGCGTCACTGCAAAACCACCTAGGAATGGCTTCCACACAGGACTCTCCAGAGCCTGGGGGGTCCAGCCCCACCACCTGCCCACCAGGGGACAGCCTCATAGATTCCTTCTGCAGATTAGGCTCTGGGTCCATTTTCCCTCCAAACACTAAAGGATGCCCCTTGGGGAGGCCAATGGTAGCAGGCCCAGATTCAGCTCACCACCAAAACCTGACTCTAGGAGGGAAAATGTGGGTTTATGCCAAACCCCAGACCAGGGCCAGGGCCACTACAAACAAGCACCTAGGGCCCAGAGAGGGACTGCGGAGAAGCAGCCTATGGCCACAGCAATATCAAGCCACACTGATGGCCACTTGGGACAGAGCAGCCTCTTGCACCCTTTTCTTAAAAAAAAAAAAAAAAAAAATCAATTCCCAGCTCCTCCCTCAACACACCCATCTTCTCCTTCTCCCACGGAAGACCTCGGACTTCAGAAAAACTGTCCTTATCTTCACTATTTTAACAGGCAAGAGGCCCAACTGGCAAGCAGGAAGAGAGAGGTGCAAGCAGTAGAATTATGCAGAGAGAAATACTTACAGACAGGCTTTCCCTAGCAAAGGCTGCAGGGAGAAAAAGTGGAGAGAGAGGTCAGTCAGAAGGTAGGACCTCATGGGGTAGGGCAAAGCCCTGGCAAACCCTGCCTTCCCCCCCACAACACACACACACACACACACACACACACACACACACACTTGGATCAGCCAATGGTTCCCAGAAGTCCCCGGGGACCTGGCAACTCTGCAGGAGCACCTGCCTTGGTATCTTGCTTGACCGACGTCAGGGCAGCCCCAGATGTTAACCACACCCCCGCCCAGCACCCAAGCACCCTCAACAGCTGCCTCTTAACTTAAATACAACCCTTAAAAAGTCCTCAGATCTAAAACCTGATGAGTCTTTTCAGGTGAAGTACCTGGCGATTAAAATCCTACACTCATGCTGATTAGCAGAGTTGCAACCCAAGCCAGGTCTCCAGGATATACCTGCTGCCATCTCACCTAGTCCAGTCCTTACCAGGTTAGATGTGTGGCCCAAATCACCTTATCTGATTTGCCTTTTGTAGTAGGTATTATTCTCCCATTCTACGGATAAGAAAACTGAGGCCTGCAGAGATAAAATGCCCTCAGGGGCCACAGCGCCTACCCTAAGACACGTTCCAGACATTCCAGGGTTTAAGGAAAACCAAAGATAAGCCAGGAAGAGTTAGTGAGCTGAAGCCTCCCATACTGATCTCAGAAACAAACCCCATGTGAAACTCAGCCTCTGGAGTAGGGAGTGGAGATGGGAGAGACCTGTGGCTGACACCTACATATTTGAGCCCAGAGATGTCTACATCTTGCACATTTGCAAAGATTCTTGACTGTCTCTGAAGAAAAGACTGATTTTTTAGAAAACCCATCTTAATACTCAAAAGTGACAACCTTCCCACCTCTAACAGCCACAGCCAATGAAATGAAGTGAAATCTGGTTGCGTTCAGCTTTGATTTTTACCCCCTGCTAAGACAACTATGTTAGGTGACAAAGTGGCTCTCTCCTGTGTATCCGGCCTCAGGGCCGTGCTGGCACCAGGGCCCAGGGCCCAGCCGTGCTGCAGCAAAGGGACAAGAGTGAGGGACAGAAAAGATGTGCGGGCCCAGAGCTGGAGGGAGAGAGATTGGGGGCTTGGTGGAGATGGCTCTAGAAATGGTGGTTCATGAATGCCAAGGGACTCAGACACTTGACTCTTCCTTCTGCTCTGCCCGGTGCTGCCCGGTAAAGTCCACACACTCAGGAAGGAGGCGAATGTGGTCATCACAAAGGAAGAAGCCCTCCCCCCTTCCCCCGCAGAGTCTCAACTTCCAGGAGGGCTTCTTGTCACGCACACATGCACATACACACACGTGCGTGTGCACACACACACACACACACATGCCCGCGCACAGTCCCAGGTCTGAGGCCACTGCCACCCCCCCCCCAGGGAAGAGGGAAGTAAGTCACTGACTTGTCCGGGTAGCTGCGTGGGCACCTCCGGGGGCAGGCAGCTGGGCAGGGCAGCAGAAGTGGAAGCCACATGCTCCTCAAAGCTGTTGATGCGAGGCTTTTTGGTGGGCTCGGGGCTGGCTAGTGGGGTGACACTATTGCGTCTCATGAGCGGGTTAGGTCCCTTCTTTGCATCCTAAGCAAGACAAAGACAAAAGAGAGAAGGCGATAGTTACAAGGAAGGGGAAGGTAAATAAGCCACACACACACACACACACACACACCAAAAAAAAGGTCCCCCTGCTCCTGGATTTTAGGGATACAACAAGATTGACCCAGGAAGGGAATGGCCCTGGGACCAGGTGGGGGGCAGGGGTGGGGGTGGGGACTCCCTCCATACTCCTTCTGTTTCCTGGGTTGTTCCAAAAGACACCCACATAGATAAACACCACCACGATGTCTGCCTGCCAAGCAGGGAAGGAAATACAATCGCCACAGGGAACGAGATCGGACAGAAGAGCCCTGCTCCCAGCCCCCGGGACAGAGAGCCCGCGACAGGACAGGTAGGGAAAGGTGTCAGCGCTGTTTCCTTTCTGCCGACCACCAAGCCTGGACCTGCAGTGCACGCACAAAGAGTTCTCACACAAACTACCACCCTGGCTGAGGACGGGACACAGAGGCCAAAGAGGCAGAACACCTGCGGGAGGCCGAGCCTGCCAGCCAGGACCAGACCACAGCTCTCCAATCCCAGGGACAACATGATGGGAGGGGGTCCCAGGAGTTCCCGGGCACAGGAACCTCAGAGCAAGTCTGCTGTCTGCAGCAACCTGGGTGGCCACATACAAGTCTCTGAATGCCAAAGTCTGCAGGCCGAGCTCCTTAGAAAGGCGGAAGTCACCTGTTCCACCCATCTGGGGAACTCTGCAGAGAGAAAGCCCTGCGTGGTGACAGAGGATGGTCTGCAGAGTCCTGGCCAGGCACTGGGGGAAGTAAATTCAAACTTGGGCACAGAATCTATCTGCTCAGTCAATGTGACAAAGCACCCAAATTTCAGACCTGCTCGAGGTGGAAAATAGCTCTGAGTGGGCACTGGGTCTCTTGCTGGCCATCGCTCAGGGTGCTCATCCCCTGCCCCACTTCCATGCCCCCCACACTGTCCACTTCTTGGAAATTCTGCACCTGAACCCGTGCAGTTGGCCAAGGCCAATGGCTGGTCCAGTTTGAACCAGTGTCTCTTGACCTCAAAAGCACAGTTTTACCTGCCCCAAAGGAAAAGGGAATAGTAACTGCTACCCTTATGTTTAAAGGAAGACTGCGTCTTCCTCTCTACCATTCGTTTCATGGGTTATGGAGAAATGGGGAAGAGATCATGGAGAGAAAGGAGAGGAAGAAGATCTGGAGGAGCTATAAAAGGAAGCCAGGGCAACAACACAGGGGTGCTGCGGGAGGCAGCCGGCCAGGCCAACTACAGATAAGCAAGTCCAGGGAGATACCACCGGAAGGCGGGGGCCAGGCAGCACGGGCAGTCCCACTACTCCACAAGAGCCCTCTGAGTGACGAAGGCCAGCAGGGGGTCTCCAGGGGTCTCCACTCACCTCCGACCTTTCCCGGTGTGTGCTCACCGACTCCACATTCAAGTAGATGGATTCCACACGGCAACCTTCAGGAGAAAGAACTAATGAGAAGCCAGCTTCCGAGAAGGGGGGTGATCCTGCCTGTAGTGTCACAGCCACCAGAAGCCACCACCCTGGGGGCCAGGGCCCACTCACCATAAGCGACAGGTGTCAGTTTCAGAACGGTGTGAAGGGGGCATTTCAGGTAAGGCATCTCCTCTGAAAAAGAGAGAGAACGGTCCCACAATTAGATAGGAGACTCAGGCAGGTGGAGACATGAAGAACAGCCACTGCAAGAGCTTTTGCTGCACGAGGAACCTCAGAAACCAGGCCTGGGGGGAGGGTGTCTCCTCAAATCAATTATACGGGCCAGTCCTGCACAAGGCAGGAGGCCCTGGAAAGTGACACCTTCCCAAAAGAACACAACCAAAGCAAAGCAATAGACCCATCTTCACACAACGTGTCAGGGCGTTTAGCTTTTTAAAGACATTCCCCAAACAATTTGTGTTTGTCTAGGGATTCAGCCGAACCCTGGACAGACACAAGATTTTTTGATTTTTTTTTTTTTTAATTTATTTGAAAGGCAGAGCAACAGAGAGAGAGCTTCAATCTGTTGGCTTACTCCTCAAACCTCACAACAGCCAGGTCTTGGCCAGGCCAAGAGCTCCATCCAGGTCTCCCCACATGAATGTCAAGGACGCAAGTACTTGAGCCATCCCTGCTGGCTCCCAGGGCGTGTGTTAGCAGGAAGCTGGAGTGGAGGCAGAGGCAGGACTCAAACCAGGCACTCTGATTTGGGATGTGGGCACCCCAAGTGACAGCTTAACCCCCTGCACCACAACACCCACACCAGGACTTAAGTTCCTAGTGGTATTGTGAGCGTTTTCTAGGCTGTTTGTTACTCAGAGGTGAACTGAAAAGAAGCGCTGCCTCCCAGCCTGACACCCAACCCAAAGACCCTTAGATGTGTGGGGACCAAGGGGCTTTCAGCAGGCTGTTTGCAGAAGCAGTGAAGCCCACTGGGTATCAAATTGCCCCCAACAGCCTTTCCTAAGGGCTGGCTTGGAGGCACTGGGCTCTGAGGACCCTGCAGCAGGTGTCCGGCCTTCCCTCTCATTCAGCAGAGTGGCAGATGCATGTGAGAACAACGGGTCTGTGGTCACACGCACTCAAGAGAGTCTCCTTTCTCCTTCCTCCCTCCTTCCCGAGGCCACAACCTGCCCAATGCTACCTGCACTCTTGTCCAGGAAGTACGCCAGCAAGCAGCGCAGAACAGCCTGGTGGCAAATGACCAGCACGTTCTCCTGCCGCTCCAGCTCCATGATCACCGGCTCCAGGCGCTGGACCAGGTCCTGGTAGGACTGAAGGCAGAGGGACAGGACATGGTGTTAGAGCCAAGAGCCTTGACCGTGTGCCATGGTCTTCTGTCATTATTAGCCAGAGAGCTTGTCACTCCTCCATCCCTCCATCCATTCTCCCACCTATCTATCATCCATCTATATCCATCTACCATCCATCTACCCACCCACCCATCCAACTATCCAATTGCCCATCTACCCACCCACCCATCCAACTATCCAATTGCCCATCTACCCTTCCATCTATCCATCCACCTATCTATCCAGCCAGCCAGCCATCCACTCACTCACCCACCCACCCACCCATTCACCCATCTACTCCCTCACCCACTCACGCCCCTACCCATCCATCCATCCATCCATACACTCATACACTCATTCACCCACCCATCCACCCCTTCTTTCCCTGGTATTTAACCTTTCATTTGGCAAAGTGGTTCTTGTAAGGTACATAAACCTGCTGTCCTCTGTCTCAGTTCCTTCTTCTTCCTACTCCTCTCTCTACGCATTCAGGGACAGCAGTGGCTAAGATGGGGCAGGTGTTACAATGGAATTTTTTTTAGAAAGACTGATTTATTTATTTGAAAGGCAGAATGAAAAAGAGATAGAGAGATAGAGATAGAGATAGAGATAGAGATAGAGATAGAGATAGAGATAGAGAGACTATCTTCCATTTGCTGGTTCACCCCCCAAACAGCCACAAGAGCCAGGTCTGCATGAGGCTGAAGCCAGGAACTCCTGCCTTGTCTCTCACATGAAGGGCAGGGGCCCAAGTACTTGAGTCCTTGCCATTCGCTTGGGAGACCTGAATGGAGTTCCTGACTCCTGGCTTTGACCTGGCCCAGCCCTGGCTGTTGTGTATATTTGAGGAGAGAAATAGCAGATGAAAGATATCTCTCTCTCTCTGTCTGTCTCTCTTTCTGCCTCTCCATCTGCATTTCAAATAAATATGGGGCAGGTGCTGTGGCACAATGGGTGAAGCACCACTTGCGACACCAGCATCCCATATGGGCATCAGTTTGAGTCCCAGCTGCCCTACTTCTGATCCAGCTCCCTACTTATGCTTGGGCCCCTGTACCCACTAGGGAGACCAGGATGGATTTCCAGGCTCCTGGCTTCAACCTGGCCCAGCCCTAGCCACTGCAACCATTTATGGAGTGAACCAGCAGATGGAAGATCTTTTGGTCTCTCTGTCTCCTCCTCTCTCTGTAAGTCTGCCCTTCAAGTAAATGAATAAATCTTTTTAAAAATATGAAAACAAATGAACAGACTTTTTAAAAAAATTTTTAAATTTAAAATGGGCCATCAAGGCTCCTACCCACTCTGCCCCCTCCTTTTTTCTCCCCCAAGCCAGAGTTCCAGTGACAAGGGCCAGTATGAGACGAGAGGACATTAGGCTGGCCCATGGGGGACAAGGGGGTGACAAATGCTCAGAAGGCCACAGGCAGGAGTCAATACATCAGCCTGCCCAGAGCAGTGCCTCTGCACAAGCCATCCCTGTCTGTGTGCAGCAGCTACTTGCTGGGCCACAGGGAGTGAGAGGCTGCATGTGGGGCCACGCCTCTACCAATATCAACCAGGCCATCAGCAAACATTAATTGGAGACCCTCGCCTGTCTTCCTTCTGTAGCCCAGTGAAAAACCCTGATCATCACCCACCATCGTTTTCCTTTCTCTTATCACTGAATTTGTTGCTAGAGAAACACAACTCCCACTTCTGCCCTTGGGAAGACAGAACCGCACTTCTCCTGGGCCTATGCAAGACTCAAGTCCAAGGGCAAGGCGGCAGGGACAAGACTGCAGAATAGATGGGGTGTTGGCAGGGATGGAGAGTCCTCTCTGGACAGCTGTTGATCACAAGGTCCTCTGGGGTCCCCACCGCCCTCTCTTGGCCAACACCACACACAGCACCTACCCCCTACCCCGGCCATCATCTGCAGAATGAACAGGACAGTAGAGAAAGAACAAGCACACAGGACGGGAGGTGACCCCAACACTCACCTCGCCCGTCGGGTAGCGGTAATAGTACTTGTCCTGCTCACGCAGAGCGTACTCCTCAGGGTAGGTGTCCTTGATCTCCTCGTAGGTCAGCTCCTCACACACGCCCTGGGCAGAACACCGAGTCGTCACCAGAGGCAGTGCATCCAAGAAGGCCACTATGTGCGGGGGCCCCCAAGATGCCAGAGTAGGAGTCCGCTGGATTCCCATGAGAGCTCCCCACCCTGCACCATACCCTCTGCTTGGGACTCACAGCATCGATCTCATTGAGCGCCTTCCACTGTTCGTAAGGGAGCTTCAGGGCCTCTGCCGTCTGGATGGTGCTCTTCAGCTGGCTGGTCCACACCCGGAGGTCCTTCAGGTTCTGCTCCTCCACAAACTTACTCAGGGCATTGGCAAACTAAGAGGGTGTGAACGAGAGGGCACACTGACCGCCCAGAGCAGAGGCAGGGTTCTCTGGTGCTCTGTCCGCTGGGCAGCATAAGGGGCCCAAGAATAGTTGCACTCCCCCCGACCATGATGGATACCCCAGGACATTCAGCTCTGCCCACCCCCTCCCAGGTCATGCTCTCCTGCACACAGAAACACACACTCTGTGAGCACACGAAGGCAAATGGTGGCAAAAATGCATACCCCACACACCCAGGGGACCCCAGAACTGCCGCCTTCTGCTGCCCTTTGGTTCCTACCTTCTTGCCCCTGCTGGACAGGCCTGAGTCGCCCCCAATCTTGCCTTGGAGGTTGTACTCGTTCTCGCCGTGCCGACACAGGTAGATGGTGCGTGGCTGCACGTGGATGTTCATCAGGTAGTACACAATGCGGCTCTGGATGTGGTCCTGGACTCTGTTCACCAAGAACCTCCGGCCAACGTCGATCACCTTGATGAGTGACAAGTCCCTGCAGAGAAACACCATGGAAGACCACCCGTGAGACTCCCCCACCACCACTTCCCCACCCCCACCCAGCACAGCACACCCAGCCCTGGGGCCAGAAGGCACTTCTCCAGGACACACAGACGCTTTCTCCAAAGGTAGCTTTGCACAAGTGTGGCAACAACACCCACAGAGCATATCATCCCAACAGGCTGGGGCCTCCCTGAGGAGGGGGAGAGAAAAACAGGAGGGTGGAAATCTGAAGACAGTAGCAAAATAGGGCTCCAGTGCATGTTTACTCTCTGTTCTTCTACAGGATGCCAGAAATATGTGCACCAGGGGCTGGCATTGTGGCACAGTACATTAATCATATGACGCTGGTATCCTGCATCCGAGTGCTGCTTCAGGTCCAGGTGCTCCACTTCTGATCTAGCTCCCTGCTGATATGCCTGGGAAAGCAGCACAGGATGGACCCAGGTGCTTAGGCCATTGCCACTGTGGGAGACCGGGACAGAGTTCCTGGTTCCTGGCCTCAGCCTGGCCCAGCCCTGGCTCTTGTGGCCACTTGGGGAATGAACTAGTGGATAGAAGATCTCTCTCTTTCTGTCTCTTGCTCCCTCTCCGCCTCTGGTCACTCTGTCTTTCAAATCAATCTTTTTTAAAAATCTTTTAAAAAAAAATTTGCACTCCATGTGAATTTGTGATCAAAGATTTTTTTAAAAACATCTTTAAAGAGAGTTTATGGAAATCTCCAGAATGCTTTGTGGGAAGCTGAAGACAACCCTGAAAACCCTAATGCAGAGGATTCCGAGGAGGTCACAGCGTGGGAGGTACCTATCACATTTATCAGGGTCGAGGGGCTGATAGCTGGCTTCATAGCAACTGATTCGCTTCATGAAGTCGTCCATGGCCTCTGCTGAATTGCAATCTTTGTAATCCGGGCTGGAGATTTTAACTTCCTGCAATACCACAAAGAGGCAGCTGATGAGTCACACTGCAAGGCTTTCTGTTGTAGATTAAGCAGGATTTGGGGCTTTCAAAAGGGGAAAGCACAGAAAGGTTCAGAATGAAGATTATCCGACCCAGCATTTAAGAGAAAAAAGAAAGAAACTGGGGGGTGGGGGGTGTCAGCCTGATGATTACATGGGGAGGACCCGCAGCCCAGACCGAGAATTGCTGGTTGGAAGAGCAGAAACAGGGAGCCCACGAGGATGCCGTAATGAACCCCTCTGCACAGACCACCCGAGTCAGGATCAGGCCAATAACCGGATGACCACCACACAGGCTGGCCCTCAGTTCAGCCGAATTCCACAGCAGCACCTGCAGGGCTCTGCACACCGAGCTGGTGACAGAAGGGGCACTCGGCTGCTCCTACAGATGCACCCAGCCCTGTATGATCCTTCTCCATCTGTCCCCACAAAGGCAGCACCCACCTGTGATCGGGCTGCAATGAACTGCTTCTCTAACTAGACCCCAGGCCCACTGCTTTGCAAGGGCTTTGATCCCAAGAGTAGGTGGAGCAGACACAAAAAAAGAAAAGTAGGCTCGGCTACCTCCTGTAACTGAACACTAGGCCTGGGAGACTAGTAGGTTTTAGGGAAACTCAAAGCTTGTTAATGCCAGTGCTCTTTTTCCCCTCAACGACTGCCCTGACTACAAAGCAGCCACTCTTCCAAGATCCAACCCAGAGGGAAGCTAGCAGGGCCGGGGTTGTAGCATGGCAGGTTAAGCTACTGACTTCAATGCCAGCATCCCATATGGGAGCACAAGGTTCAACTCCTGGTTGCTCTGCCTCTCATCCAGCTCCCTGCTAACATGCCTGGGAAAGCAGCAAATGATGGCCCAAGAGCTTCGGCCCCTGCCCTCGACATGGATAACTGAATGGACTTCCAGGCTCCTGGCTCCAGCCTGGCCCAACCCCAGCTGTTCTGGTCATTTGGGGAGTGAACCAGTAAATGGAAGATCTCTTTCTCTCTGTGTCTCTCCCTCTCTCTGTCACTCTGCCTTTCAAATAAATAAAATAAATCTTGAAAACAAAATGGAAGTGGAGGTGGGGGAAGAGGCTAGCCTTAAGCTCAGCAGGTCAAGCCACTGCCTATGACACTGGCCTCCGATCTGAGTGCCAGTTTGAGTCTTGGCTGTTCTGCTTCCAAACCAGCTCCCTGCTCATGTGTCTGGGAAGGCAGCAGAAGATGGCCCAAGTACTTGGGTCCTTGTTATCCATGTGGGGGACCCGGATGGAGTTCCTGGTTCCTGGATTCAGCTTGACCCAGCCACGCCATTGCAGCAGACAAAAGATCCCTTTCTGTCTCTCTCTCTCTCTCTCTCACTCTGCCTTTCAAATAAATATTTTTGAAAAAATCTAAAATGGGGAGCTAATGTTTTATAGGGACAGGGTTTCAGATCAGGAAGATGAAGACAGTCTAGGGGCCAGCACTAGTGGTAAAGCAGTAGGTAAAGCAGCATCCCATATGGGCACCGCTTTGAGTCTCTGCAGCTCCACTTCCAATCCAGCTCTCTGCTGTGGCCTGGGAAAGCAGTGCGAGATGGCCCAAGTCCTTGGGTCCCTGCACCTGCGTGGGAGACTGGAAGCTGCTCCTGGCTCCTGGCTTCGGATCAGCACAGCTCTGGCCATTGCGGCCAACTGGGGAGTGAACCAGCAGATGGAAGACCTCTCTCTCTCTGCCTCTCCTCTCCCTCTGTGTAACTCTTTAAAATAAATAAAATAAATCTTTTTTTTTTTTAAAGAAAAGTCTGGAGATGAGGAGTGGTGATGGCTTCCCCACAACATGAATGTAATGAAAGCTGCTGACGTTTACACTAAAAACGGTTCAGACGCAAAGGGCGTGCTGTGATATTTTACTACAGTTTCCTACATACAGCTTCCAAGTTCCTGGGCCTAACTTGCCAAGGTGCTCTGAGGTTTCTGGACACAGAGGGTGAGGGGTGAGGCTGTGTTAGTGGACTACACGATCAAGGATGAACTCCTGCCCAGGCACGCTGGTGACTGCTCCCTGGGGAGGAGGATCACACAGCCGCACTGTGCTCCAGCACCAAGTGGAACAAGCAGAGCCAGGGGAACTAGCACGACGCTTGGCTTAGATTATTGCAACTTGTGTTTCCTTGTACTTTGGATCCCTTCCGGTGGCCCCACGGGAACTCACTTGAACCTGTTTTCCACAATTCAGGTCGCTCTGCCTGAAATATGAACTGCTTTCTCAGACAAGGAGGCTTGCACACGACTGCACTGCCTTGGAGAAAAAGCCCAAGAAGCCAGTGTGTGCTCAGCATCTCCTTCAAGATGCACATCTACGTGCAGCAACAGCACGGCGTTCCCTGCTTATCGGGAAAACTTTTCTTTATAAATTTCTGAGCTGCTGAGGCTGGAGAGGGTGACCTGCAGTGAAGTCTTCACAGTGATCATTTCTGTTCCTGACTCACGGGTGTCAGCACCATCCACCCTCAGCACAGCTAAGCACGCTCTCATCGGGGTAGTGGAGACAGAGACGGCTCTGCGGCACGAGCATTAGACGCATCCTCTAGGAAGACACTTTTCCCCACACCCCTTCCTCTCAGACGTGGGACCTCTGCCTTCAGGTTACTGAGCCCTATAGGCTGTTTATACAGACCGTTCTCACCTACCAGAGACCTTCCTAGCAAAAGCTACCAGCCCTGCGGCCTCCCAGCCCTTCTGGAGGAGTGAGCTGCTCCTGGTCCCCAGCAGCCCCATCACCACGCAGCTGCCAAGCTGCAGCTGTCTGCAGAAACTGATCCCCGTTCCTCTGCTGTGTCTCACGTCCCAGCCAATGCTGTGCACTGCCGGCTATCCTCAAAGACCCCACGTGGGGCCAGCTCAGGTCTTGGGACAGGCTGCTCCATTCAACCGCTCTCTGCCCTTCTCACCTCTCAGACAACAACAGAAGCTGGGAGGGGCAGCTCATCCTGAGGGGTCAGTGACTCTGCAGGACCTGATCTGGGGCCCCCAACTTTTCTTGGATCGAAGATGTGCTTGTGGTTTAGGTGCAAACACAAAGAGCGGGGGTGGCTGGTTGTCTTACCATGATGTTGGAGGCCACAACTGAAGGGTCATCACACACGGACTCAATGAAAAACACCTGGTGGAAGTCAGCCAGACAGAAATGTTAGAGAACAACATCTATGGGCAGGCACTTGGCTTAGCAGTCAAGACACCAGCTGGGATACCCACAGCCCCTACTGCAGTGCCCAGGTTGCAGTCCCAGCTCTGCTTCCACTTCCAGCTTCCTGCTACTGCAGACCCTAGGAGACAGCAGGCGATGGCTCAATAGTTGGTCTCTGCCACCCCAGTGGGAGACCAAGACCAGGAGTTCCTGGCTTCTGGCTTGAGCCTAAGTCCTGGTTATTCTGGGCATTCAGGGAGTGAACCAAAGGATGGGAGATCTCTCTGCCTGTCTGTTGCCCTCTGCCTTTCAAATAAACACATTTTTTTAAAAAATAAAGTTGACAATAAAAGGAAAACATCACACCACAATGGGCCAACTTAGATATCACTGGTGTGGTGCTAGCATCACATATGAGGAGGAAAGAGGCCATTTATCAATTCCCAAAGACACAAAAAGATATGGACCCACTGCCCCATCCCGAGTGGGAGGTCTTCTCCACCCTCGAGAGCTCTGCCACGGGGAAGGCCCTGTTTTCAGACAGCGAAGCTCAGGCAGTGGCAGACGAAGGAACAAAACGGAATCAGGGAGTCATTTGGTCCCCGAGGTCCTCCCTCTCTTCTGAGCTCCCTGGAGCAAGACAAGGAGTCTGGCTCACCTTGAAGTCATTTTCTTTGGCAAAATGAAGGATCATGTGTCTCCTCTCTCTAGTAGTGTTGGTGGCATCAAAAACCTGAGAAGGAGGGAGAAAGGCAGGGAAGAAGAATCTGAGCTTGAGTTGAACAGTATTTACCAACACCACCAATCTGCCATTTCCAGGAACAAGTCCAGAAAGGCACTTCCAGGAGAGACGGTGCTCTGCCCATCTCCAGGGCTGTGCCTGTAGGCAGCCCTCCCTCTCCCACTGCCTCCAACACTCAGAGACAGCAGGGGAGGGGTGGAATGGCCGCTGGAAGCAACCAGTAACACCCAGCAGGAGGGAACACACAGAAGGGCCAATGGCTCTTGGGCACTGGTGGTATCCCAGATTCTGCCCTCCCTCAAGGTGGTGACCAGTTGCCCATAAGGCTGGTGTTGGGCATATGTGTGACAGCCCTCACTGTGGCTGTGTCTTTGAGTTCCTACCCAGTCCCCAGGCTCTTCTAGCCACCTGCTTCCCTCATCTCTCCGGGCCAGAGGCCCTGTCTGTCCCTGTCTGCAATGTCCCCACAGTGTCTCCCAGCACCGTGCAGGCCACTGAGAACATCTTCCTGCTATGGCGTTGCAGAGTGAGCCAGCTGTATGCCTCGGACTTACTGCAATTTGACCTCCTTCCTTTGTCAGGTAACTTTTGACATCTCTCAGGGCAGCTAAGGCACATTGCCTGCAATGCACAAGAAAGAGAAGCTGCAATCAGAGCCGGCCCATCCACCAGGGTAGCCCAAGGAAGCTCCCTCCCTGGCCCCAGCCAACAGTAACCAGCAATTCTGTTCCTAAACTGCTCAGTGCTAGCCAGGCCCTCCAATCAGGTCCAGCGCAGATGGCCTGGGCGCGCTGTCGGGCCTGGCTGCACACTGTAACCATCCCTCTGGAGGGCTGTTCAAAACAGATGTCCAGAGCCCACCCACAGATGCTCCCGGGTGGGGCCTGGCACCGAGACCTTGACAAGCTTCCCAGGTGGCTTCTAAAGTGCAGTCAGGGTTGAGCACATTGCACTGGGGCTCCCAATCACCTCCTGCTTCAAAAGAAATCCTTTCCAAACGTACCCAGATGATTCTAATGAAAAGGACTTTGTGTGCTCTCAAGGGCTGGGGCTGCTGCTGTTGATCTGTCTCTGTTAGCTTGGGCAGACCCTCTGGGAACAGATCAAAGCTGCAGAGTCTCGGACAGGCCGAGAGGCTTGTCCCAACACCTGACAGATCTGATGGCCACCAGCGGAGAGCCGCTCTGCAGGCCAGCCTTTCCCTTCCTCCTATGGAGCCCGACTAAGAGACAAAGCGAACCCAAACCCGCAGCCCACTGGGGTAGCTCGTCGTGGCTTACTTGCGGACTTTCATTGCTTCTTCATTGTCAGGGCGGAAGAAGTTGTAGGAGCTGTACTGCTTCACAGCCTCCCGGCGGTATTCTCCCACATTGAACACTGTGGATGGGAAAAGTCAAGGACAGCCCTGGGTGACCTAGCAGGAGGAAGGGGCCGACTTCCAGCTGGGAGCACAGTCCCAATCAAAGGGGGGAAAGAAAATGAACAAACACCAGCCTGAATAAGATGATGATCCAGTATGGAAACTAAGAGTGTGAGCGTCCCAGTCCAGCGTCACCACCTGCTCCCTAGAAGCAATGGGCTGGGAAGCAGCCCGGCTTCCTCCAGAAACACAGAGCCCACTGCTGCCTGCACGATACGTGAGGCTGCACCACAAGGCCCAGGGCTCCATAGGCTGTAGACTAGAGACTGGGATTGTAAGAACAGAGGTGGTCTCGCCAGAGCAAATATAGAGACCATGGTTTCTGCTAAGAGGCTCAGGCAGGCAGCCAGCAGGGGGACACATTAATAGCTCCCGGGATCTCTCAGCAGGTGGCAGCCAGAAACATGGAAAAAAAAAAAAAAAACACACACACACACACACAGTCCCCATATTTAAGATACTTCCAGCTGGGAGGACCAGGCAGGTTCACCGACAGAGCACTGGAGGAGGGTTAGCAGAGGAGGTTTCAACCAAGTGCAAGGGCAATGATATGCAGGGACTGGGTGGCCAGAGAAGGCTTCAGGAAGGAGATGAAATCAGGCAGTGGCGGGTGGGGAACTCAGCAACCACGGTAGCCCTGAAGGTGAGGACCAGGAGCACGCAGGATCGTAGCCCACGGCTTGACTCCTCTAGTCTCAGGACCCGGCCTCACCTTTGGTTGGGACGCCAATCCAGTTGAGGTAGCGTGTCAGCTTCTTGGAGATGTACGTCTTCCCCCGGGCTGGGAGGCCCACCATGACAATCACTGTGGGGGAGTTGGTCAGCTTCGGCCCACAGGCTGGAAAGGACAACCAGGAGAGATAAGATCAAGTGTTCTACAGCACAATGGGGTGACTACAATTTATCATCATTTATTATCTACTTTATATAGATCTGAGACGAGTCGGGAGGCTCCAAACATTTCTAGCTAGGTTCCTAGAAATAAGGAGATGGAAATAATAATTACCCCAATTTACACATTGTATACATGCGCTGAGTTAGTACACTGTAGTCCATAAATACATACAACTATCATGTGTCAATTAGAAATAAATTGGGGGGGGCAGTTAGGATGCCTGTATCCCACAGCAGAGTACCCAAGTTCAATACCCTGTTCTGGCTCCCAATTCCAGCTCTTGCTAATGTGGACCCTGGAAATCGGCAATGATGGCTCAAGTCATTGGGTTCCTGCCACTCATTCCCAGCTCCCAGCTACTGCACCTGCTCTCAGGCCTCTGCAGGTTTTTGGACGTGAACCGCCCTATAGGAGCCTGTGCACATTCTCTCTCCCTCTTTCTCCAAATAAATAATAAACGTAGATGAGATCTAAGGAAATAACATTTTCACTAGGGGATCACCAGTCACATGGCAGAAATTATTGAGCACAGACCTCCCTCCAACAATAAACTTCAAAGAATTTCATCAGAATTCTTTCATTCCTCATCCTAAGCCCCCCCACCCCCCGCAACATTTTATAATCCAATGGGTCCTCGGCCCCCTAGTGGCCAGAGCCCCACAATGACCCCTTGCAGCTCAACCTCACTTTAGGCTACCCTTGGCAAGTGCAGTCTGGAAGCCAAATTCCTGACCCGACACAGAAAACCCTACACCCAGTAGGCAACCCACAGTAGAAATGCTCCTCTCCTGGGGGTGTAATGAAGGGACCCCAACACCAGGGAAGATGATGGCAACAGGAGAGCAGAGTAGGTTCCAATCGCAGTACACAAACCGAGGCAGCAGGTAGCAGAGGGCCGTGGGAGTTGGGCCCTGGACCTGCCAGGATTCAGAGGGAACCCAAGCACCAGCTTCCTAGCCTCCACACAGGAGGTCTCCACGGTCTTCCTCAAAGAGATTTTTATAAAGAAGGCGATTGGTTTTACCAGATCAAAGCAGGTCGGGGGATGCAGAACACTGGTTCTCTCCAGGGGACGGGTAAATCCCAGTATCCCTGAGAGTCTCAGCCCCTTCCCTGACCGCCACCTTCTGCTGCCAGGCTGATGGATGCCAGGGAGCCAGCCGTGCCAGGCACTAAGCCCCAGGCAGAGGTTGGCACCACCAGAGATGCTGTGGCCTCTGAGTACCCTCCTGGCGTCCACCACTCAACCACGATCCCATGTTCCTCAGAGGTTTCTGTAAGATACCACCAGGGACCGGGATCTCCCCCGGATTCTCAGAAAGCAGCCACAAGCAGCCTGTTCAGGAAACAGAAGGCCTGAGACTCTGGCGACTCCTGCATCCTAGTGACAAGCACGCTCGCAGGCCAAGGGCCATGTGCCAAGTCCAGCCCGGGCGGTGCTGCCCCACACTCTCGGGCTGTCACGGTCAGCCCAGCTGTGCTCATCATGTCCCAGGCACAGGCTGCACGGCTTGCAGGGGAAGCTTTGGAAGCCGTAACACCCGATCTAGGCCAATGTCAGATTTGGACAGAGGCTCTGACGCACGGATGAGCCTCCGCAGGCAAGCGCCAGGGTGCAGAGGAAGCAGAGCTGCTATCCCGTGCACAGCTGAGGGGAAGAGGCCCCTGTCTAAGGCTGGACCCCCAGCAGAGGTCCCCAACTGAGGTCCATTGCCAAACACCACCGTAATTCTATGCTTGCCTCCTAACCCTGCAGGCTCAGGGGGTTCCGGTTCCTTGCTAGTATCTGTGCACCATTTGTAACCTGGGTGACAAGGGGGAGGAAACAAGGCCATCAGGGGATCAGGAGATGCTCAGGGGGCTGCAGAAAGCCCTTGGCTGCCCTCCTCGGCTTCCAGCAGCCCTGCAACAAATGCGTTCCTAGAAAACAGCAGCTTGCCACGCCCGCAGGGGGGCAGCAGGGATCATCATCGCCTTAGTGAAGCAAACAAGCACCAAGGGCTCTCATGCCCCAGGGACAAGCAGACAGACAGCTGGCTCCTCCGAGCCACCTAGACACGCACAGAGACAGACCATCAGACACACATACAGCTGCACTCACACATGGGACCATGTCAAGGCAGCCGAGACAGAAGATAGAAGCCGCCTGATGTCCCAAATCCGAGATTACAATCCATCCACTAATCACAAGAACAAATCTTCTGCCAGTAACACTTCGGGAACAAAAAATAATAAAATAAAATAATACTAACAAATCCAAAAAGACACAACAGAGTGAATGCTATAAGGCAGAAGTTTGGGCTGAATTTCAAGCCCTGTTAAACCATCACTCCTTATTCCTTAGCTTCATGCCTAAGATTCAAAGACGTGGCAAGAGCCTGCCGAGGGTGGCTGCCACCGTCCCTCCTCCCAGGCACTCCCGGCTCTCAGGAGGCAACCACAGTCCTTCTGACTAAATCTTTTGAGTCTCATTCTCCCTCAACCCTCCCTGCCTTTTTTTTTTTTTTTTTAACTCACAGCACAACTCAATTCAATGGCCCTGTTGCTGCCTGAGGGGAGACCTTGGGTTTCTTCCTGCCTTCTTTCTTGATACTTCTGCCATCAAGAGATACAGCTGTGTACCACTCTCATCCTCCTTCCTGTCTTCCTCAAGAGTGCAGCGATCGTGGAATAAATACCGTAAACACCGTGTTTCACACAAGCTGTTCGGAGGAGTGCCTGCACACGTCATGCGACACAGCTGTCGAACTCCTTCTGACAAAACAAGTTTTTCAAGTGCAGCTATGCTGAGATGTCAGTGTTAGACGTCAATTTGAGGATGCCTAGGGGAGCACACAGATGTTCACTACGCTACAGGGGAAGGAAGCCATCATTTAAAAACCACTGGCTGGGTTAACAGAATGCACACCCTGATTTGCCATCAGGGTGGGGCAGGCTCAGGCTCAGGCTATAAGGCTGCTGCATGGTTAAGGCTCTGACCACTGGAAGCCACCAAGTACCAGGAGCGAACCCTCAACTTTAAGAAGTCATGTTCATTGACTTGGCCATTTGTCACACTTGCTGGGTGCCGGGTGAGCTGGGGGATGGCTGGATGAATCGGGGTCAGTGTCAGAGTACCTTGGAGCTAAGACTGGGCTGTTCACAAGCCACTCGTACCATTTTACTGCTACTGAACACAAACTGGCTACTTGTTCCAGTCCCCCTGCAGGTCATCAAACCAAACCAGGTTAGCTGGTGAGCACGTGAGCTGCAGGCAATGTTGACTGAGGTTGCCGATTAGGGAAAGAATCAGCCAGACGGACGAGTTACACCCCACCATCTGGACGGGGCTGGTCTGTGTCACAGCTGGGTTGGGAGGCTGGCACCCAGGGTTCCAACTCCAGCTCTCCTGCCTAGATTAAGTGACTGCCCTCTCTGACAAGGACATCTGCCCTCATCCACCCCACGGATGCCCTGAACTTATTCTCAGAAGACAGACAGTGGTTGGGAAGACCCTCGGCTCTGGCTCCTGTACCTCCTGCGAGCTTCCTTCTACTCAGAGGCTCCGTGTGATGCTAGCCTCAAAACACAAGATGCAAACTCACATCTTCTTTTCTACAAGTTGGTGAGCTGGGCTTCATTCACAGAAAGATGAGTCTCCAGAAGGGATCCATCCCCATAGCTGCCGAAGGGAACCAAGGCTGTGCTGGTCTACAGTAACCACCTCAAAGCACTACCACCAGATGAGGACAAAACTCTGCAGCCACATGAGCACCCTATGGGTTTAACATGCCGGAGACCAGAAGGCAGGCAACATGAGCACACAGAGAGATGTGGGACAACTGGTTGTGGGCAACCAGATATAAACCACTCTCCCAGCATCAGTGGTGTCCTCAAGTTGACCTAATATGAAGACTCGCATCTCAATGAGTTAGCCTCGATGGAGGATTTCCAACAGTGGGAAGAATGCATCCAATTGACACTTCTTTCCATATCTCTTCTGCACTATTTGATAGTTACCATGCACAGGCATTACTTTGCATACATATTTTAACTAACATCAAACCAACCTCAGGCCTAATGAATGGCCTTTGTAGCCGCATAGTTCTAACCGGCAACACGCAGTGGTACAGGGGATATTTTAATGATCACTGACAGATTTAGGAGGCAATACAACAGCACAGTGTGATGCAGAGCAGGGAGAGGTCACACTGCAAAAGCAGCACGTGGTGGATCAGGACTCAGCTGAGGTCTTCCTCGCATGGAACCCTGCAAGCGCTCGCTCCTCAATGAGGGGCTCTCCACCAGCAGCCAAACCCAAGGCGCTTCTAAAATGTAAGATGCACATAGTGACCAGGCTTGAGGCTCCAGTAGGAGTTCTTTTTCACTATGCCCCTCGCCTAGCCCCTCCCAACTGACTCTAACGTGCAACCCAGGCTGAGAATCACCGGCTATGAACTTCAGGGGCAAGACAGGCATCTCCTAGGGCATCCGTGCATCTCCTTAAAGCAGAATACCATGCATGTGGCCCATTTCCAAGATGAGAATCTTTCTGTCTTTATCTGAGTACCACATGGACCTCTGATCCCACTATTCTAGATCCTGAGCAAAGATAAATTAGCAGCTTGTCTCATTACACTGTAGGTATGAAAAACCCTTGGTACCTTCAGGTGCTGTCTCTGCTCCCTGTTGAAGACAGCCCTGTAATGACCCGGATGAATATCCACTTTGCTGCGCTGATGATGGCAACGTTTTATTTAAGGCTTACTAAGTGCCAGGCACTGTCTCTCAGCCCCACCACGCTACATGGGACTCCTCACAGCCCCATTAGATAAACAGTAATGCAACCCACACGACAGACAAGGATGCTGAAGTTCTCAGTGCATAAGTAACTCACCCCAACAAGTGGGGACCCAAACACAGAGCCACATGATTTTTTTTTGTGATGATAAAGGACAATCAGAACGAAGAGCCAGTCCCCCTGCCAATCAAGAGCTTAACTTCGCTTCAGGTAAGCTGATTCACAAATTCAGTTAGTCTCCCCTCCGTTCTGGTTTGTGTCTGACGGGAGGTGCAGGCTTTGCAGCTGGACAAGAAACTTAATCCATCGACTGTAGGCATAACTCTCCCCTCAACTCCCCCCTCCCCAGGTCTGAACATTTCCGACAGGGATTCTTAGGCAAATGTCTCATCTGAGTGTGCAACGTGCAGTCTGACGGAGTCTAATGGATGGGTTTTTCTCAAGCCTGGAGGAAGCATGCATGGCCGCACCCTGGCTTCTCTGAGAAATCACTAGGAGCTAAGGCGGTGCAAACAGCAACCTCGGGAGAGAAACAAGCCAGTGTGTGTAAGGGCACACATACCATCCCAAGTATTTACAGACATAAAAATCCAGTCCTTGCTTTGTGCCACCCACTGCGGTTTACCAAGCGCCCAACGGATAACACTTGTTTTATTCAAAACCGAAAGGGGGGGGGTGTTCCCCCTCTGGCCTTGGCCACACCTCCCCCTGGAACCCTGGAGTGGGGTGCATCCCCCACCACCCACAGGTTACATAGGAAGACCCTGGGCAGCTCCGGTTTAGCGAGCACGTTTCGAAGGGCCAGATCCGCGGCAGACCTGCCAAGCCCCAGCCCTCGGCTTCTGTGCCAAGAAGGCTGAGAAGCAGAGGTCTCCTGCGCATTTGCCCTCAAACCTCCGGGTCCAGCAGGACCTCGGCCCAGGGCGCACCCCAGGGAGGCGCAGGGCTCGCTTCCCCTGCACCGGTCCTGGCATGGGGAGGGCGGTGATTCAGGCTGGCAGAAGCCCAGCGCGGGCTGTCACGTTCCGCGGTGGCGCTCCTAAAAAACGTGGCAGTGGAGACGCCCGGCCAGCACCTGGAGCTCAGGTGCCCTCAGATGACCGGAAGCCGTCTCCAGGGTTTGCACCTGGATTTGACAGTCCCCTCTCGGGCTACGGCCAGGCCTGGGCAAAATGCCCACCTGCTAACTGGCCCTCGGCCACACGATGGTACTCTGGGCACCTCCTGGCCAGTCCAACCGTCCTTTCCGGAGGCTGCAGGCGGCAGCTGGCGGTGGAGAACCAGGGAGGCCTCTCGAGAGCGCATCGGGGTGACAGGAGCGGCGGCGGGAGGCGCCCGCACATTCCGAGCCCCGGGGGACGCGTGCACGTGTGACCTCCCACCAACCCGCGGTCACCGCCGCGCGCCCGCCCCTCAACCAAGCGCCACGGAGACCCCAGGGATTGTGATGTCGCCCCCTAACCCCCGCCGCTTAGGGCGCCCGGCAGTCTCCGGAGCAGAGAGGGAAGAGATGGACATGGACAGGGAAAAGAGAAGTGAAAAGAGAGAATATCGAGAAATATACTCGCACAGGGGCGCACGGAGAAAGAGAGTTAAGGGGGAGAAATGCGAGCACGAAGAAAAAGCAGACAGGAGACATGTTTAGAAAGGGGGCAGATGGAAATCGGAGGGAGGCAGGAGACGGCGGACGCCGGAGACCCGAGAGAGGTGGAGGCGCAGACGGCCGCGCCCCTTGGCCGCAGTCGCGCCGCCGGTGCCCGGGGCGGGGCGCGCGGCCCGGCCTCCCCGGAGGCGCACGCTTTCCGCCGCGTCGGCGCTCGCAGCCCAGGCTCGGCGAGCTCGCCGGTTCCGGGGCCATAGCGCCCCCGCCGCCGGACCCGGGAGCCGCAGCCAGCCGCCGCCCCCGCGCCGCCGCCCGGGCCGGCACGAACGCGCCTCCCGCAGCGGGGCATCCGCACAAAGCGGCCCCACACAATGGCCCAGCCCTGCACGCGGCGGCGCAGACTTGCAATTCCTGCTCCCGCGCGATCGCACTCACATCTGGGCAACGAGGGCCGGTGGTCGATGGGCACCCAGATCTTCTGCACCCGGCTCTGCGTCAACTCCAAGGGCATCTTCGCAGCTGAGCCCGGCGGCCCACCACCCCCAGAAGGAGAATCCGACGTGGGGACGAGAGTGGCCGCCAACCCCCGGAACAAAGAAGAGGGGGATGCGTGCGCCGGCGTGCGGCCAGCCGCTCGCTGAGCTGCTGCTTGGGGAAACGTGCTTTGTGCTCAAGTCCCGGGCGCTGGCCCGCCACGAGTGCTCCGCTGATCGCGGCGAAGGGCGCGGGCTGCAGGCTGCTCGCACGGCCGGCGCGTCCCTGCCAGAAAGCCCCGGGATGCTCGGGCGCAGTGACAGCCACGCTCCCGCTCGCCTGCTCTCCAGCTCTGCCGGGACGCCCCACTCACTGCCCGGCCTTTTAAGAGTCGCGGCGCACGTCAGCCTCGGGGCGGGCCGCATTCTTCCCGTCCCAGCCCCTTTTCACGTGGGGAGGAGGCTGCGCTGGCCAGAGGGCGGCTTGTGGGTGCCCCCTGCGGGCGGGAGACGACAGCGCGCACCGCTTCTGCAACCCAGCCCCGGCGCTGGAGAACGCCCAACCCTGCCTGACCTCTCACTCCAGTTACCCCATCCTGAGGACAGCTTCCTCCATTAATTCTGACCCCTCATCTCTGCTGTGCTAGGGGAGAGCAGCGGCGCGGCGCCATCCTGTGTAGTCTGCGGACCCTCGCGGCCGAATCTCCTGGGATACTGGTTAACACGCATCCCACTGATGCGGCCTTTTTCTACCTGTGCGGTCTCAGTACTCCGCATTCCTACAGCGCGCTTCGGGGCAGCCAGAGCCGCTTCCTGATCGTACCTGCGAGTCATCACCCACTACGATCCGTGCCATCCAAGGGGCAGGGGGCTTCCCTGCCCCTTGGACCCCTGAATCCCTCAGACACCTGAGCTTGTGCTGGGCGGCCACTGCTCCCCCTTTACCTAATTCCAAAGACCGGGAACCTTGCGAGGCCTGCGGTGCTGGGCATGAGGACAGGTAGGAAAAGCCCAAACGGCGGGACTGGAAGGGAACTTTGCAGGGGCTCAGCTGGCATCTTCATTTCCATGTATAATATTCGATGAACGTTTCTCTGAGTGGAAGAGTAAATAAAACTAGACCCCCTCCCCATTTCCACCTGCAACTCATTACTGGACTATAAGCCCCCAGACCATGCAAACTCCTACTGAGGTTCAGACCTCTCTTCTGCACACCCTATAGCGTTCCCTCGCCACTTTGTCGGTGTGTACTACTACTCTCTCCCCTTTTCCTCGCCATCTGCGGGCCCGTCGTGGAGGCAGGTAGGAGGCCCTGAGGCGAAGACCTGGGGCTCTCTGGGCGAGGCCCGCCGCTCGCGCAGGGGCACGACAGGAGATGTGACTTCAGCAAACGGAGCCTCAGCGCCGAGGCACGGCTCTGCCCTGTCTTGCAGAGAGGCGCGCACTTCTCGCCGAGACCAAGCTCTGATTGGCGGGGAGAAGGCGGCGCCCGCTGAAACCACTCTGCAGTGGAAAAGTCTGCGCAGAGGCTGCCACACGTCGCTCACGTCCCGCATGCTCTCAGCTGGGAGGGCCCAGCTCCCTGGCGGCCGGCGCAGCTGCTCCCGCCCGGTGCGCCCGCCCTACCGGTGCCTCCGCCCCGCCCCCCTCGCAGTCTGGCCGCTCCAGGGGCCGCCGGTGCGCCAAGCATCACCCACCTGGCCGCCGGCCCCAGAGGCCTCCCTGTCCTAAACCCTACCCCCCCCCAACACCCCGCCCAACCGCGCCGCCCTGCCTGGAGCCCCTGCTCCCCCCACCGCCGACAGCTTTGCTGACACGGGCTGGTTTCGGCGCTCGGGCAGCTGTTCAGAAACCCGATGCATTGCATTTGGACTTGTTTTTCTGCAGCGGGAGCAAATGCCAGAGGTGACACCCTAGAACGCCCAAGGGAGAGCCCCATGCCACTCCTGAAATAAGAGTGGGCTGACCTGAAGAGGAAACAGCAACCAGGGAGCGCCCAAGCCACCGGGAAGAGTTCCTATCCCGGGAAACGCAGGGGTCTTGCAAGGAACTCCTCCCCCCCGCCCCAGCTTCTCGGCGATGACACCTGTGTGTCCTGCTATCTGCCCACCTGGGGTTCTGCACACACCTACTGGCTGGGCATGCCCACCGAGAGGCAGAATTCTTCCTCCACCTTTCCTCTGAACTTCCAGAGACATTGTTGGTTTCATCTTAAGGGAGGAAGCAGGGACCGGGTCTGCCCCATCTTAATTTCTTGTCCAAGGTCAGCTCTCAGGACACCAGGCAGCTGATGTTCCCAAGA
This sequence comes from Oryctolagus cuniculus, assembly GCF_051225735.1. Classification (NCBI taxonomy): domain Eukaryota; kingdom Metazoa; phylum Chordata; class Mammalia; order Lagomorpha; family Leporidae; genus Oryctolagus; species Oryctolagus cuniculus. The sequence continues at coordinate 78,261,481 of NC_142879.1, read as the reverse complement.
GATCCTAGATGAGCTTTATTCGCACACCAGGCGCCTTCCCTGCCTGCATGTCAATAGCCCTGGGTGTCCAAGACAAAGAAAGGGTTCTTCCCCAGTCACCTCCTGCCCCAGATAAGCAGTAGGCAAAGGGAAGTTAAGGTTAGGCCCCCTCCGCTGGGGATATCTAACCAGGGGAGGGGGATGAATTCACATTTGTTTTGTTTTTGTGTTAGCCGGCTAGAAACCCTTGCAACCTTTGCAGCCCTGGGGGGTAAATGAAGGTAGCAACCTCATGGAAGACATAATCTCTCCACTCCAAAACCCTTGTCAATGACGGGAATGCAGCTACAATCCAGGAATGTACTGGTTTAGCCTTCCTCCTGACTTTCTCCTCCTTGGGTAAAAGGCCCCATCTTCACCCTAGACGGTCCCCTCCGGAGCTTCACCAACTGCCCTGTCCACCCACGGTGATGTATGTACAGCCAGAACTACCAGGGCAGATGGAGGACTTTTAGATACAGTCAGGCACCTGGGCCTTATCAAAGCTAAAAATACCTTCAAGACACTTGTGAACCCCCTGTGTTTTCTGTGAAGGAGTGAGGGGAGGGCTGGAGATTACAGAGGTCAAGGAAGCATTTCAGGGGTAAAGGAAGAAGGCCGGTTAGGGTTGGTCTGTGGGTGTCTGTCCCCTCCCCACCCAGCCCCCCGCTTCCCTTACACTGCACACAGACCACAGACAGCTCTCCAGGGGACTGACTCCCTGTGGACCTGCTGTAACCCAGGGTTAAGGCAGGGAAAGATCAAACTGCCACTCAGCCCATCTCACCCAGAACAATGGAGCTGTTTGGAAGGCAAGAGCAACAGAAAGGCTTTCATTGTGGACTGAGACAGGAGCAGGGCAGTTACTTAAAATGAGCCTCTGACATTTAGGAAGACCCACCAAGTGCCTGGCGAGGTGCTTACAGAGGTGAAATCACTGGGCTCGGCCCAGCCCTAGAGAAAGGACCTCGGAGGTGGTTTTTCTCCATGACGGCTGGCCAGTGTCCCCGAACCCTTTACCCATGGATCCCAATGCAGCTGGAAGAGCAGCAACACCCACGATCCCGTGCCAACTAGGAGCACTGAAAGTTGAAACCGTGCTAGTGCCAACCTCCTCCCGGGGGAGAGGATGAGCATGGTAACAAGCTGTGGCAGGCTGCAAGCAGTCCAAAGTTGCTAATTAGACACAAAGTGTCATTATTCGTTCCTGTGAAAAATCCCACGTGTGAGAGTGAACGGAGACACCAAACAGTGAGACCAAACCCTCCACACTCACCCACCCAACAGGGGGAGGGGAGGAGTGACTTTTTAAAAATATAAAATATTTGTAATTCACGTTGCCCAGTGTCACATAAGGGGATTGAAAATCCAATTCATAATGTGCACACAGATGTTTATAGCAGTTTTATTCATAATTGTCAAAACACAGAAAAATGGGGCCGGCTCAACGGCGCAGCAGGTTAAGCCACTGACTGCAATGTTGCTCTCTGTTCATGTCCTGGCTGCTTCAGTTCCAATCTAGGCCCGCTGTGCTTGGGAAAGCAGTGGAAGATGGTCTCAGTGCTTGGGGCCCTGCACCCATGTGGGAAACCTGGAAGAAACTTCTGGCTCCTGGCTTCAGATGGGCCCAGCTCCAGCCATTGCAGCCATTTGGGAAGTGAACCAGTGAACAGAAGATCTCTCTCTCTCTCTCTCTCTTTCTCTCTCTCTCCTTTCTTTGTAATTCTTTCAAATAAATAAATCTTCTTCTAAAAGATTTACTTATTTATTTATTTGAGAGGTAGAGAGACCAGAGAGAGAGTGGCTAAAAAGGAATTAGCTAGCAAGGCATGAAAAGACATGAAGGATCTTTAAATGCATACTACTAACTCTGAAAAGGCTACATACTGTCTGATTACAACTATATGACACTCTGGGAGAGGGAAAACTCTGGAGATAATAATAGAAAGATTGGTGATTGGGGGAGGAAGGGAAGGATGAACAGGCAAAGCACAGAGGATTTTTAAGGCAGTGAAACAATTTTGTATGATGCTAAGGTGGTGTATACAGGTCACCGTGTATTTGTGCATAACCCAGAATGCACAACACCAAGGGGGGACCCTAATGTAAACTATGGACTCTGAGTGATTACGGTGATGGTGACGAAGTACTGATGTAGGTTCATCGAGTGTTAACAGACGCACCCATCTGGTGGGGAATGCTGACAGCAGGGGAGGCTGTGTTTGTGGCATGGGAGGGGGCAGGAGGTATATGGAGCCCTGTACTTTCCTTTCCTGTAATTTTGCTGTGAGCCTAAAACTGCTCTAAAAAGTAGAGTCTATTTTTAAAACATTTAAGTGGTGTCATGTCACAGTGGGTTAAGCTCCACTTAGGCCGGCATCATATATGATGCCCATTCAAGTCCTAGCTGCTGCTCCATTTCCAATCCAAGTTCCTGCTATTCCACCTAGGAAGGCAGTAGAAGATGGCCCAAGTGCTTGGGCCCCTGCTGCCCATGTGGAAGACCCAGATGGAGTTCCTGGTTCCTGACTCAGCCTGGCCCAGCCCCAACTGTTGTGGCTATTTGGGGAGTGAACTAGCCAGCAGATGGAAGATCTCTCTCTCTCTCTCTCTCTCTCTCTCTCTCTCTCTCTCTCTCTCAAATAAATCTTCTTTTAAAACTCATTGTTGTTGAACCGGTCATACATATTTTCTCCAATCAAGTGGACTTTAAATGTCTCATTATGGAGGGTATGAGGAGGGGCCACTGTGCCTCAGTCTGGCTCCTGGTGAATCCACTCAAATTGTGCAACATAAGTGCCACCAAACCCTCCAGGAAATTTCCATTTCCCTCTGCCCAGTCCCTGTTACTCACCACCTGCGTGCCTTTCCTTCCTGAGCTTGTACACACACCTCTAACGTTGTTGATGTGTGGGACCAGCATCACACCTGGCCACTGCTCTGAGAGAGCTTTGTACTCTTTGTCAGCCTCCTCACCCGATTTGCATTCAAAGACATATTTGCCTTCAAAAGCACTATATTACACATTCAAAATACATGAGCTTTGTAAAAACCAGGTCCACTGTAGTCTAGCTCACAGTATCATAGCAAAGTCAATTTCCTGGTCTAGGTTTTTTTTTTTTTTTTTTTTTTTTTTTTTGCTATAGTCACTTAAGATGTCACCATTGGCGGAAGCTGGGTGAAAGGTTCCTGGGACTCCATGTACTCTTTTGCAACTTCTTGTAAGTGTGCAGTCATTTCAAAATAACAAGTTAAATTTTTTTAACAAGTATCAGTGACAGTTCAGTTTGCTCAAATTCTGAAAAAAAAAAGAAAAGAAAAGAAAAGAAAAGAAACAATGCATGGATTGTGTAGATTCTGGCTTTGAGTGAGGAAGGACCTGGGAAAAGACAGTCACGAATTCTGTGATGATTTGCCTGTGCTGACAACACCTTTGCTTCTTGCAAATGACACACACACAGCACATGGAATCTGCATAACCCCTACACCTGGAGGAAAACAGAATCAAGCTGTGGTTTTGTTTTGTTTTGTTTTGTTTTGTTTTGACAGGTAGAGTTATAGACAGTGAGACAGAGACAGAGAGAAAGGTCTTCCTTCCATTGGTTCACTCCCCAAATGGCCGCCACAGACAGCGCTGCCCCAATCCAAAGCCAGGAGCCAGGTGCTTCTTCCTGGTCTCCCATGTGGGTGCAGGGGCCCAAGTACCTGGGCCATCTTCCACTGCCCTCTCAGGCCACAGCAGAGAGCTGGACTGGAAGAGGAGCAGCCGGGACTAGAACCCGGCACCCATATGGGATGCCAGCACCGCAGGTGGAGGATTAACCTAGTGATCCACAGTGCCGGCCCCTCAAGCTGTGTTTTAATTTGCAGGGTGATTCTGTTTGTTGGCTTTGTACAGTTCTCTGGGGGCTACAAATGGGTCTGTAGTCTTTGTCACCAGTGTGCACACTTGATGTCAAAATAAAGAAGCCGAAGCCTTCGCACAGGGTTCAGTCAAGGACTCCTAGAGGTTCAAGCTGGACCTGCCTTTCCCCGAGGTGACAGGTGGCCCAGAGATGGGCAACCACTCAAGAAGTGCATGGACCTGCTTACACACAGGGTTCTCCTTGTGGTACCCAGAGCTCAGGAAGTGCTCCCCGAGGTAGCCGTGTCTCCGACACCGCGAGGAGGAGGCTGCTGAAGCAATCTCAGTTATCCCGGGTGCAACCAGAGCCATGCCTGAGAGCAATAGCTCTCATGCCCACGAAGGTGATTTGTAATAAAGGGGGAAATGTCCATCCATTGGAATAAGAGGAGGGAACAAAGACAGACCTAGTGTTTGGTAAGAATACACCAGATGCAGGCCAAGGGTAAGTTCACATTGGGAAGCCAAGTTCACATATAGTTGTGAACTTCGCGTCCATCTCATTGCTCCTCAGTTTCACTGAAAGACAAGCTCTCTCATTGCGTTCTACATGCAACAAGTACTTGCTGGGAACTGGCTGTACCATGCAGCTATAAACTCAGCAAGATCTGATCTTTGTCAAAACTAAGAACTCGGGGCCTAGCACTGTGGTGTAGTGGGTAAAGCCACCGCCTGCAGTGCCGGCATCTCACATGGGCACCAATTCGAGTCCCAGCTGCTCTACTTCTGATCCAGCTCTCTTTTATGGCCTGGGAAAGCAGTGCAAGATGGCCCAAGTCCTTGGACCTCTGCACCCATGTGCGAGACCTGGAATAAGCTCCTGACTCCTGGCTTCAGATCAGCACAGCTCTGGCCATTGCAGCCATCTGGGGAGTGAACCAGTGGATGGAAGACCTCTCTCTCTCTCTCTCTCTGCCTCTGCCTTTTTCTCTCTCTCTCTGTAACTCTGCCTTTCAAATAAAATAAATAAATCTTAAAAAAAAAAAAAAACTAAAAATTCACTTCTGAATTCCTTCAGGTCTCTGCAATACACACACACACACACACACACACACACACACACACGCCCCTTACTTTTCTCCTAATAGTTAATGAAACTGAAGTCCAGCAATATTAAATTAATTATCTGTGATCACATAGCTGATAAGCCTAAGAATAAAAAAGACCTTCACTAGTTTGGTACTCTTGGCATTTCTCTCAATTAAATCACTTTGCAAGTAGAATGTTCAATGTCTCTTTAAAGATGTACTTATTTGAAAGAGCAACACAGAGAAGAAGAGACAGAAAGAGACAGAGAGAAGAGAAAGATCTTCCATTCATGAGGTTACTCCCCAAATGGCTGCAATAGCCAGGTGTGGGCCAGGTTGAAACCAGGAGCCAGGAACTCCATCTGAGTCTCCCACATGGGTGGCAGGGCCCAAGCACTTGGACCACTCTCTGCTGCCTTCCAAGGGCATTAGCAGGGAGTGAAATCAGAAGCCAAGCAGCTAGGACTCAAACTGGTACTCTCCTATGGGATGCTGGCATTGCAAACAGTGACAACTACACCACAATGGCAGCCTCTTGGTTTTTTCTAATACAATGCTGACAACAAAATTTTAGATCTGAGCATTTTAGATGTGGTCTGTATAATGTGCAAATAAGAATCATCTTCAGAAACTATTACGAAGATTTGTAACTCAAAACCTACAAACGGTCCTGCAGTGTAAAATGCTTAACACGTGACAACAATGAGCTAGACCCTCAAAGACTTACACACTTGCATGTTTCAGCAAAGTCACAGCAAAAGAGGCGCACGCTCAATTACTGCAGTTAAAGTGAATTTAACAAGATATGGCGACTTTATGAAATTAATCAGCATTTAAAAAAGAAAAAGATGTGGAGGAGGTCTTTGTCTTCTTATATATAGTAGTTCTTCCTTATTGGTAGGGTACACATTCCAAGACCCCCAGGAGATGCCTAAAGCCATGGCTAGAACAGAACCCTATACAATACATTATGTTTTCCTATACATACACATAGAGGATAAAATTCAATTGATAAATTGGGGATTAACAATAATAAATAAAACTGGAACAATTATAACAAAATACTATAATACAATACATGAATATGGTCCTTGTCTCAAAAAAAATCTTATTTAATTTCACCTTCACACTTTAAGAAAGTACTTTATGGCTTCTCTTTAGCATGTCCAATGGCTAGCATCACTACTCTTATACTTTACAGCCATTATTAAGTAAAATAAGGGTTATTTGAACACAAGAACTGCAATACTGCAATAAAAGAGAGTATTCTGAAAGGTTCTTGGAAAAATGAAATTAGAATATAAGTGTATACTGCTGCAAAAAGTTTGAAATCCATGTGCAGTTTTTCATAATACATATTTTCCACAAACTCTTTTGAAGAGCCCTCTACATATGAATTTCAAATGTTTTGCATGACAATAAACTTATATTTTAATTCCATTTTTCAAGAACATTTTGAAGTTTATAGTTGACCTGATATCAAGATGACTACTAAGTGAATAATGGCAGGTAGCTTATAAAGCATGGAGATGCTGGACAAAGTAATGATTCATGTCCCAGGCGGGACGGAGCAGGATGGCGAGAGACTGCCTCATGCTTCTCAGAACAGTGCACAACTTAAAACTTTGTTTCCAGAATGTTCTATTTAATTATTTCGGACCATGGTTGAGCATGGATAAATGAATCCACAGGTAGGGATCAGAGCTGTGGCACAGCAGGTTAATGCCCTGGCCTGAGGCTCCTCCAGCATCCCATATGGGCGCCAGTTCGAGTCCCAGCTGCTCCACTTCCGATCCAGCTCTCTGTAAAGCAGTAGAGGATGGCCCAAGTCCTTGGACCCCTGCACCCACATGGGAGACCCAGAAGAAGCTCCTGGCTCCTGGCTTTGGATCAGCACAGCTCTGGCCAGTGCGGCCAATTGGGGAATGAAGCATTGGATGAAAGACTTTCTCTTTCTCTCTCTCTCTCTGTATGTGTGTGTGTGTGTGTGTGTAACTCTGACTTTCAAATAAATAAATAAATCTTAAGAAAAAAAAAAGAAGAAACCACAGGTAAGAGAGGGCTACTATAGTTAAAAGTTTTAAAATGTCCTTACTGGTCAATGAAAAAATAAAATAATCCTGCATCTCTATGAAAGCTTCACTAAAATTACTAGACAGGGGCTGGTGTTAATGGTGCAGCTGGTAGAGGTGCCGCTTACAACACGGATATCTCCTATCAGAGCTCCAGTTTGAGTCCTGGCTGCTCCACTTCCAATCCAGCTCCCTGTTGATGCACCTGGGAGGACAGTGGAGGACAGCCTGAGGACGTGGGTCCCTGCCACCGACATGGGAGACCCGGATGGAGTTCCAGGCTCTTGGCTTCAGCCTGGCCCAGTTCTAGCTGTGGCAGCCACTTAGGGAATGAACCAGCAAATTAAGCAAATGAAAGACATTTTTCTCTGTGTCCCTCCCTCTCTCTGTCACTCTGCCTTTCAGATAAATAAAATAAAACTTATTAGAGAAACCTCACGTTTTTATTATTAAGAAATACAGTGTTATAGAAGAGCTGCCTCCCAGGGGTTTAGAAATTGTAACATTTCCATGACCTGTCCCATAGGAAACAGAACTTAAAACTTCCTAGCGATTAAAACAAACAGGTGAAATGCATTCCGACAATGAATTTTATTTGACCCAATATTATCCAAAATAGCATCATTTCAACATGTTATGACGTTTAAAAAAACTTTGAGAGGGCTTGCATTCTGTTTTCTATACTAAGTCTCTGAAGAAGGGAGGGAGCTGGACTTCCAGATACCTGCAGTGAGAGCCATCCAGGTACAGGACAAGAGCAAAGGCCCTCGGGTGCCACCTGGTTCACAGACCTAGCTGTTGCAGCCATTTGGGGAGTCAGTCAGCAGATGGAAGGTCTCTGTTTCGCTCTCTCTCTGGTTCACACAGAGCAGCTCTAAATTGGGGTTGGAGAATGGAGGAGGCAGGGAAGGGGCTAAATCAGTTGGCACCTTCTCCCACTAGAGTGCCCCCCCATACTGAGAAAAGACAGAAGCTATTGGAGGGCACAGAGAAGAATGAGCAGCAAAGTGTAGGATTCAGTGGGCCAGGGAGAGGCGGGCTTGATGTTCACTCAGGTCTCGAACCCAAGTACCCTGGGCCATGACACGGCAGGTGCTCCATCAGTACTGGCTGTTTAAAAGCAGTGGCCTCTGTTGCTGCTAAGAACAGGCTGTCCACAGCGGGACCTGCGTCTTGGGACCCTGAAGCAAGCAGAAAGTCAACAACCATTGGTCTGGGTCGTAAGAAAGAGAAGCTGATGGAGAATGCGTGAGGCTGGACGCTGCCTCTGAGATAGGTCTCAAACGACCCAGCTCTCAACTTCTCACCCTCTCCCCACTGACAGCCTCTCTCCTTACCAAATGGAAAGAGGAGGGTGAGCCAGAAAGCTTTATTCTGGAAAGTTCCTCCCAAAAGCTTGAAAACAGAAAAAGAGCAGCATGTTGGGACCTGTAACCACACTGTATTAAGTAAGGAGTGAGGGGCCCTCAAGACACGAAGCAGCATCGCCATAGGTAGTGGGAATGAGTGAAAGAGCAATTTACTGAGCAACCGATGCACCAGGCTTCCTTGGCTCTGCCAGCGTAGCTACTACAGTGACCCTGATTCCCCATTCTCTGACTTCCCATGCACAGCATCCTCCTAATTACAGAGAGAATCCACCGCCTTCTAATTACCATGCGTTCTTACAGAGTGAATTAGCTGTGAGCCGTCCGGAATATTCTACTCCAGCTGGCATTTCTGACCTCCCTGGAAATGTTATCAAGTTTATTTACCATTCTCTCACCAGTCTGGTTTGTGACTCCGACTCCCAATGCTTTATCTCTGGGAGCATTGCCAAAATCCAACTTCCAAGGAGGAAAATCAGAGGCCCAGACACTGGGCTTCAGTGACCCCTCACAGGGATGGCCAGCTATCTAGGGAGCTGTGGCTGAGGGTCCAGCTGCATCCCTCTCTGAAACTCAATCTTGCTTTTCCACAGTAAACACAGTAAAGAGTCCCAGAGGAGCCAGTACTGTGGCACAGTGACTTAAGCTGCCACTTGGACACCCAGATTCCGTATCTGAGTATCAATTTGAGGCCTGGCTACTCTGCTTCTGGCCCAGCTCCCTGCTAAAGCGCTTGGGAAGGCAGCAGAGATAGCTCAAGTTACTGGGTCCCTGCCACCCACGCGGGAGACCCAGGTGGAGTTCCTGGCTCCTGGCTTCAGCCTGGCCCAGACCTAGCTCTTGTAGCCATTTGGAGAGTGAGTCAGAAGATTTCTGTATCTCTTTCTCAACACTGCCTTTCAAGTAAATAAAACAAATATTAAAAAGATAAATAAAACATGGAAAAACCCTGCAAACACTTCTGCTGTGGACTGAAATGAGTCATCTCTGAGTGGGGACACTGAGGCTCCAGTGTCTGGTCCTCTGATTTTCCTCTTTGGAAGTTGGATTTTGGCAGTGCACCCCAATCCACACTCATATACTGAATCCCTGAACCCTGATGCATCGCAGTGTGACTGTATTGGAGGCAGGGCCTTTAGAGAAGTGAGGAAGTGAAAATGAGTTCACTATAGATGGGTCCAGTCAGACCAGTGTCCTCAGAAGAAGAGGAAGTTTGGGTACACAGAGAGACACCAGGGCTGGGCACCCACAGAGAACAACCACACGAGGACATGGAGAGCAGGTGGCCATCTGCAAGCCTAGGAGAGACCTCGGGAGAAACCAAACCTGCTGGCACCTTGATCTTGTACTTCCAGTCCCCAGAGCTGGAAGAAAATAAAGCTCTGTGGTTTAAGCCTCGGTCTGTGGTATTTTGTCATGTCAGCCCTAGTTATGTAACAGGTTAATAGAGTTTGGGTCAGTGAAAGAAGCCAAACACAAAAGGTCATGTATTTTACCATTCCACTCATATGAAATCTCTAGAATTGGTAAACCCATAGAGATGGGTAGCAGACTAGAGACTGCCAAGAACAAGGGCGTGGAGGAATATGGAGTGGCAGCATGGCAGCGTGCAGCTTAATGGGTACTGGATTTCCTTTAGAGGCCATGGACATTTGGTACAGAAGTTAAGATGCCACTCGGGACACCTCCATCCAGAATCAGTGCCTGGGTTCAAATCTCAACTATGCTTCTGACTGCAGTTCCTGCTCACGCATACCCTGGGAGGCAGCAGCTACTGGTTCAAGTACTCGGGTCCCTGCCACCCACAAGGGAGACCTAGAGATTGAGTCCCCAGCTCTGGTTTCAGCCTGGCTCAGGCTGCTGTGGATATCTGGGGAGTGAACCAATGGATGGGAGATCTGTGTGTGTGTGTCTGTCTGTCTGTCTGTCTCTTTCAAGTAGATAAATAAACTTTCAAATGACTAACCTTGTGTGGGTTTCATGCCCTCCCCAAAATAACAGTGGATGGAAAGACAAAAAAGATATTTGAAAAATGAAGGTGTTACACCTGCTACAGTCAGCACAGAACAGCTTACTGGTAAGGTAAAGAAGATGCTAGAAAGAGTAGGAGAAAGCAAACCCACAATCCTTGAGATAACTCTCTCTCTTTCTCTCCACAGCCTGGCTCTGGCATCAGCTCTCAGTTTTTCCCATTGGGAACTCGCTCAGCATCCAACAGCATGGAACACAGGGAAGAAGGAGAAACCAAGAGCATTAGGACGTGACAACTCATTTGACATCAAGCAGGTGGACCCACCACTGTACGATATTAAGTTTCCTCAGCTAGGAAATGGGGCTAAGAGCCACCTAATAGAGTTTTCATACCAAAAGCATTCTGCAGAGTACACAGTAGACTCAATATTGGCTGGCCAGGAGCTATGGCCAAGCTAAGCCATCATCTCTCTACAGAATCCGGTTTCTTCCTGAAGTCTCTGGAACCTTGGTGGTGCCCAGACTGGAACATGGGGAGTTCTCTGATTCCTGTGCTCCTCGTTCCCTCCCAAGCCCACCCAACTCAGTTGAGTCAATTACGTATTTGGAAGGTTCCTCCTGCTGAGCAGTCACTGCACAGCAGCCATCCTCCCTCGTTTCCCTTCACAGCACAAACCCAGTTTTCAGCTGCCGACCCACATGGATCAACTTTTCAGAGCTGTGAGTCAGATATGGATGAGAGGCTACCCTGGCCATGGAGAAGAGGGTGCCAAGTTCCAAATGGCCCCACCTGTGCTGGCCCTGGGGCCTTTCTCTGCGGCTGGAAGAGCTTCTGAACAAGGTACAGGAATGGGGGAGCACCTGTGACAGCAACGAGCCTATCACAATCCTTCTAAACCACATCCTTCTCCAGGGCTCTTGGGTGCCTTCTCTGCCAGCTCAGCCCTGAACCAACCACTATTCTGATCCTCCAGGTGACCTCAGATTGAACTTCTGGCTTCAGGCTGTTTGTTCCATTATTAACCAGTGTTACTGGCTAGAAAGCCGTTTCTTAAGCTGAGCCAAATCTGACTTCCTGCAGTTTCCCTTCTTGGTTCTCATTCTGTTGCTGGATACAGAATACGTCTGCGCCCCCTTCCAACAACAGATGTGCTCACCTTTGAACATCTGTAAGGAGTTCTCCTGTTCCCATTGTAACATTCCAGGAGCCCACTCCTGGCTTCCAGATCAGCAAAAATGTAATTTTCCCATGGCTCACAGCAAAGAGGCTACACTCCTAGAGGAAGGGTGAATTCATCTCTTGGTGTCAAAAGAGCCAGGTTCCAGGCAGAGGTCAATGTCGAGTGACACTAATACACCTGTGGAAAATGCCCAAATAAGCCAGGCACTCAAAATAGCTACAAAAGGCAATTCTAGGGAACTGCGATCACCTAGGTCTGGATACTCAATCATTGTTCATCAGGCTTGTCTCAACTCGTTATCTTATCCAGTGGGAATGTAAAAATAGGAAACAGAGAGTGGTGTGGGGATGCGGACATGGCCTGAGTTTGGAGCCCAGACCCTGGTTCCAACCCCATATACCTAGGCTGGACACTTGTTCGTATGTCTGTTGGTGAGTCATCCAGGTGGCTGAACATCTCTTCCACTTCCTCAGTGGCAAAGACCAGTGGTTTCCATTGTTCTCCATGAAATACAAATAGAAACTTGAGAGTTAATTACTAAGCTGTCAGCAACGTACACACAGGGTCAGCTGTCCATCTCTGAATCACCAAAGCCTACCATTGTGTGCCACACAGGAAGAGTTCAATATAGGCTTGTGTGATGAAGGGACATTCATAGCTGCAAGGATTCAACTAATCAACAAAATAACCTTGAATAGGAACAAGTACTGGCTCACATCATGGTCTGGAAGTAGCTTCCAGAAATCCTCAAGAACCGCAGGGCTCTGAGTTAGCCATGCACAGTGGCTCTCATCTGTAAAAGGAGGCTAACAGTGGCCCTGTCAACCTCAAAAGGTTATCAGGAGCATCCAATTAGATATGAATAAAAGTGTTCTCGGAAAAACTGTCCTCAAACCAATCAGCACATAAATTCTGAATTGTCCGACAGGTGCGGTCTGAACAGATTCCTTTTCATCTTGGGTATCTGTCATTTGGTATCCACCTTCTAGGTGCCACAGCAATTCAATGATATCCCCCTAAAACACACACACACACACACACACACACACGGGGAGGCAAAGGCGAACAGTCAAGATCAAAACAACTGAGGCTCGGGACCAGCGCTGTGGCATAGCAGGTAGGGCCACCGTCTGCAGTGCCGGCATCCCATATGGGCACCAGTTCGAGTCCCGACTGCTCCACTTCCCATCCATCTCTCTGCTATGGCCTGGGAAAGCAGTGGAAGATGGCCCATGTCCTTGGACCACTGCGCCTGCATGGGAAGACCCCTGCACCCACATGGGAGACCTGGAAGAAGCCCCTGGCTTCTGGCTTCAGATCGGCTCAGCTCCAGCTGTTGCCACCAATTGGGAGTGAACCAGTGGATGGAAGACCTCTCTGTCTCTCCTTCTCTCTCTGTGTAACTGACTTTCAAATAAATAAAATCTTTTAAAAAATCTAAAAAAAAAAACTACTGAGGCTCTTAACCCAGGAAGAACAGAAACCAGAACTAGCCAGACCCCTGCCTACTGAGTATGGTAAAATGGGCCCTGGTGACATGCAGACGGCATTGAGAAAGAAGGGGACGGACGCTCTGTCGAAAGGCCTGCGCGTGCCTGCGGTACACATGTGTGCAGTGGAGCAACTCTGGGCTGGCAAACCACAGCTGGTCTCCTTCTCCTGCTCTGTGCCCCTTGTACCTCTTCTTTTCCCCAGAGGAAAAACATCCTAAAAATAGAGCTGAATCAAACCCCTCAAGAAATGCAGATTTCAGAAAGCAATGCTAACTAGGTGCTTTAAACCTACCCCAGCTGGGCTATCTGAATGTTCAAATTAGAAAAGGGGACAGCTCTGTAATCATTGGTGGGAAAAAAATCATATTCAGTTCTAAAAGACCACGTCTAAGGGGGAATCCCAGCAGATCATACATCTCCATAGAAAGGTGATTGGGATGTCTGAACCACCCAGAAACCATCCATGTGCAGAGAACAGCTAAAGAACTGGACATGAGGTAAAGATTATGTGATAAAATGACAGCTACTTACAAGGACAGTTGTCTTGCACTGTGCTGCTCCCATGAGCAGAAACTGGACACTTTGAAGGTACAGGAGATGCTGTCCCAGTACAACAGACAGCAATGGGCCACAGGGATGGTGAGCACCTGCCCCATGAAGACTCCCAACAGCAGTCAGATGCCTATAGGTCGGAAACCTTATGGAAGGATTCCCATGCAGTGGTAAATCAAATTAGCTGGCCTCTACTAGCCTTGCAAATGGGGGATCCTGTGATTCAGTGAGGGCCTGGGCCCCCATCTCAACTCTACCTCCCCTACCCTCCCCAACTCTGTGACTTTGCACAAAACACTTCTCTCCACTTCCACACTGGAGGATCTCACAGATTCTTTTCTGCTTCAATGTCTGTGAGCCTAGAACTGCAACATGAAGTGAATCTGGGTGTAAAACTGCTGATCTAGCATTTGGTCATACATCTGACCAAGCTGGGCCATCAGGAGACACAGAGCCGGCAGAGGAGACACCCCTTTGACAGGTCGCTTGGAAAACGCAATGCTCCTGAGCGATCTCTGCAGCCGGGGTTTCCAAAGTGTGACATGGTTTTCACACCAGACAGAAACAGATCTCTTTCAGTTACTAATCTTTTAATCAATAAATATATTTGTACAAATGTATTTATTTTTTTCTGTGGCAACTGCCATATTGCATTTTATGCTTCATAACAAAATACCCAAAGCTGGGTAACTTTATAAAGAACAGAGGTGATTATTTAGCTCTCAGCAAGGACATGCATTTGGGGATGGCTGTCTTGCTGGCAGAGTCCTGAGGCAGCCCCAGGACATCACATACACGCCACGAGACAGGGAGCTCCCATGTGTGTATGCGCATGTTTTCTGGTCTCCCTCCTCTTATGAAGTCACCAGTCTTCAATCACAGGGGCTTCACCCTAATGAACTTATCCAATCCTAATCACCTCCCAAAGCCTTACCTCTGAACACTTTAGTCATATCAACTTTCCACCCTCTTCAAATACCCTACCATGGGGATTGAATTTCAACATGCTACCCCCAGGGGACACACTCACACCATAGCCAAACCACAGTAGCAGGCTTCAGCGTTGGGCCATTATACAGCCTGATCACTATTTAAGACTGGAAGCACAGGAAACAATCATGTTGAAATACAAGTTAATGAGACGATGACAGAGACACATTAACGAAGAAAAGGCTTTAAGAAGGTACTTTAAGGGGTTTTCCATTGGCCAAATCTGCTGAAATCTGAGGAATGAAATAAATAACAGCAGTAATAGTTCACAATCCAGAGAAAAATAAGAACTTAAGAAGTCATGAATCCATTTAAATGTAAATGAAATAATGAATGAATGAATGAATGAATGCAGGGTATGGGAAAGTTCTTCTTTAGAATAGAATGCCAGCATGATGGAATGATGGAATTTGTAAGTCACTGTTTGCTAATCGCTACTGAATAATTGTTTCACACCAGAATCATCAAGTGCTTGCAACAAGATAATTTGCCAAGTCCCAAAGCATCTCCCCCCAAAATGCTTATTAATCACAGAGGGAACAGCAGTGACCTTGCAGGAGAGAAACCTGGCAGATACCATCCTTAAGGAAGTGACCACAGTTAACCCCACCAATCTGAGAAGGGCACATCACTACTTCTTGGGTGTTCCTGCCATCTTAGTCCATTTCTGTGGCTATTAAAACAAAATATTTCAGCCTGGGTAGTCTATGAGGAACAGATGTTTGTTTGGTTTACGAGTCTGAAGCTGAGAAGTCTGAGAACATGAAGCCAGCACCTGCCCATCTTGAAATGAGGGTCTTCCTGCTGAGTCATCAATCATATGGCACTGGGCACCACATGGGTGAGACAGAGCAAGCAAGCCCAAGGGAGCTCACCTCTCTAACAAAGCCATCCCACTGAAACCCACTAATCCTACAAACCACCTCCCAAAAGTCCCCTCTTCTCATGAACATATGACTTTGGGGAGTAAGCTTCCAACACATGAACTTTGAGGGGGAACCCAAATCTAACTGCAAAGCAGCAACAGACAGACCTAAATTCAGAGATATGCTAGAAAACAAGTGACAGGAATCTCAAAGAGATATGTGCATACCTATGTTCACACCAGCATTGTTTTCAAGAGCGAAGAGGTGGAAGCAACTCAAGTGTCCATGGACAGATGAAGAGATAAATAAAATGTAGGACACACAAGCAATGGAAGAGCATTCCGCCTGAAAAAGGAGTGAAATCCTGTCATTTGCTACAACATGGATGAACCCTGAGGACATGCTAAGTGAAATAAGCCAGTCACAAAAAGGCAAGTGCTGTATTATTCCCCTTCGATGAAGTTCCTGAGTCATCAGATTTATAGACGGAAAGTAGAGCCATGATTTCCAGGGTCAGGGAGGGAGAAGGAGCTGTTGTTTAATGGGTACAGAGTTTCAGTTTTGCAAGATGGAAAAAGCTCTGCAGATAGGTTGCACAATAATTGTGAATATAGTTGACAACTACTAAATTTTACCCTTACCATGGCTAAAATGGTAACTTTTTTTACATGATTTTACCAGCATTGAAACTTTTTAAAATTGCTTTAAAAACAAACAATGAGGGCCAGCGCCGCGGCTCACTAGGCTAATCCTCCGCCTAGCGGCACCGGCACACCGGGTTCTAGTCCCGGTCGGGGCGCCGGATTCTGTCCCGGTTGCCCCTCTTCCAGGCCAGCCCTCTGCTGTGGCCAGGGAGTGCAGTGGACGATGGCCCAGGTGCTTGGGCCCTGCACCCCATGGGAGACCAGGAAAAGCACCTGGCTCCTGGCTCCTGCCACCGGATCAGCGCGGTGCGCCGGCCGCAGCGCGCTGGCCGCGGCGGCCATTGGAGGGTGAACCAACGGCAAAGGAAGACCTTTCTCTCTGTCTCTCTCTCTCTCACTGTCCACTCTGCCTGTCAAAAAAAAAAAAAAAAAAAAAAAAAAAAAAACAAACAATGAGTGCCTACAATATTTACAAATGCCAAGGCCAGGAGAGGCAGCAAAAAATGAGAACTGTTCTAGAAGAAGGGGACTCCAGAAACAGGGTAACTCACTGCAACTTGTGAGAGCCTGGGTTAAACCCTGAAGCCATCAGAACTTTCTTTTTTTTTTTTTTTTTTTTTTGGCTATAAACAAACAGTGCTAGTGGAGAAACTGGCGAGACTTAAAGAAGGTTTGAAGATTAGACAACAGAACTGTATCAATATTGATTTCCAGATTTTGGTCACTGTGCTTTCTCTGCAGTATTTCGGGCCAAAAGGACATTAGGTCTGCCGCCAACTTTCAAATGGCTCAGAAGAAAAATGAGTACTTCTCTGTTTCTCTCTCTCTCTCTCCATACAAACATACATTTGCATAAACAGGTGAATAGACATATACATACTCTCTCTCCATCTCTCTATGCAGGTGAGAAAAAGATGTGTAGGTAAGTAGGTAGATAAATATATGAATGGGTGGATGAATGGATAGACACATAAGCAGACAGACAGGGAGTGAGGGAAAGGGGAAAGGAGAGAGAATGATAAAGCAAACAGGGCAAAATGTTAACATTTGCAGGATTCTGGGTGAAGGCTATCTGGGAAGGCTTTGCACTATTGTTGCAATTTTTCTGCAAGTCTGAAACTTATTTCAAAACAAAAAAGTTGAAATTTGAAAATGCTAAAGTTCATGAGGAGCATAAAATGGTAATTCTGCACATTCACCACCAAAGGATCTTCCTTGGATGTGGAAGTTTGCAGAAACCTCAAGGACTCTGAATGAACAGTTATCAGAGACACAGCAGATATTTCAAAAACCAATGCTGAAAGCCAATGACAAAGGCATTGAACCCAAGTTTCCATGTACTGACAACATGTGAAATGGGTAATTTGTGGAGAAGCAGTCTGGAAAAGTTGCCTAAAGCTTGTCTCATCTCCTCATTTACTGCACAGTGTAACCTGTGTGGCTCATGGAATCCTACCTACCTACCAGATACTACTGGCAGCAAGAGGAAGTAGGGGAGAACAAAGGGGCATCTGCATTTTCACTTTGATGACAACTTTCCCAAAGTGTCAGAAACACTTCCACATACCCTTCCTTGGCCAGACTGAGTCGGGGCAGGCAAACGGAGCCTCTTAGCTGGGCCAACTGTCTGTATTCTGCTGCTAAGGATGACGAGGGAAAGGGATAGTCTCGCAGTCTCTGCCACGGCATCCTTGTCCTGTAGCACAATCTTTGGGGGTAGGCGATGGGCACAGTGGTTAAAACATCACTTGGGTTGCCCACATCCCATAGTGGAGTGTCGGGTTTCAGGACCTGGCTCTGCTTCGCATTTCAGCTTCCTGGTAATGTGAACCCTGGGAGGCAGAAGTGATGGCTGGACTACATGGGTCCCTGCCACTCATGTACGTGAGATACTCAGAAGGACTTCTGGGCTCCTGGTTTCAACCTGGCCCAGCCTTAGTGAACCAGTGGACTGGAGATCTCTTTCTCTCTCTCTTTCAAATAAATAAAAATACATAAAGTTAAATTTTTTCTATTTTTGAGGCTAAAATTTTCTCTTTGTTTGGCAAAAGTGTTGATTTTGATCAACAGGAAGTTAAGACAGATTTTATTACACTAACTTGCAGAATTTTAAAGGGAAAGGATATTAAATAAGCACAATATTGGATTCTATTAACAATTCTTTTTGGGGGTATGGCTTTTTTAAAATTTAAGTTATACAAGTTTCATATATTTCATATATACAGATTTAGAACAAAGTGGGACTTCCCCTCCCTCCCACCCACATTCCAAACCTTCCTCCCCGCCCTTCCCCCTAATTCCCATTCTTAATTTTTATAATTACCTATTATCAGTTTACTTAGTGATCTTAGAGTTAGCCCTACTCTAAGTAGAGGAGTTCAGCAAATAGTATGAAGAGGAAAAAAAATAAAGCAAAACTAAGCAAAAGATTGTTCCTCAATGGAAGAGACAGAGCTATAAAGTTAAAATTTTAAAAAAGAGAATTTTTGACACTGTTCAAAAAAGTAAAGATTGAGAAAAAATACTGTTTTGCAGTCAAAGAAGACAATAATGTTTACTCATTTGATCTCCAATCCACATGTACAGTATCATACTTGAATTTACCTGTCAAGAACTCACATTTCCTTACAACACTCAAGTAAATTAAATAGCATTTATTAATGACAAAGTACAGAAAGGTGAAGGTACATTTCAATTTATGTGGAGACACTGTTTATTGTATACTCAGCAGCCACCTCACAGTTCTCAGTGGACTGAACTTGATTTGGTTAACAGGGGAGGCAGAGACCCCTTTCTTCAGGGAAAGTTATTTTGCATCCCATCCATGAGGATGAGCCATGATGGGCTAATCTACTCCCCTCTGTCTGGGACTCATCAGGATGTGATCAATTCTGGTTGCTTAAGCCACTGCTGGACAATATTCTGTTACAGCCAAAAGCATCCCTTATAAATACATCATGGATAGCATTAAAGTTCTACTAATATTAATATATCAAAAAAATAAAACAAGGGGCCGGCGCTGAGGTGTAGTAAAATAAGCCTCTGCCTACAGCATCGGCATCCAATATGGACACCAGTTCATGTCCCAGATGCTCCACTTCTGATCCAGCTCTCTGCTTATGGCCTAGGAAAGCAGTAGAAGATGGCCCAAGAGCTTGGGCCTCTGCACCCATATGGGAGACCAGGAAGAAGCTCTTGGCTCTTGGCTTCAGATCAGCCCAGCTCCGGCCATTGCTGCCATTTGGGGACTGAACTAGCGGATGGAAGACCTTTCCCTCTGTCTCTCCCTCTCTCTCTGTCTGTAACTCTGCCTCTCAAATAAATAAATCTTTTTTTTAAAGTTCTACTACAAATCATTTCTCTATCATTTGCCACCAAAACACACTATCAAACAACTCTATTTTGGCCTCACTGCACCCCTGAAAGCAAGATGGGTCACTAGTTGTTCAACTTGAACCACTCAAGAAAACTGGACCACAGACAAGCTCTTCCAAATCAACAAGCCTTTAGACTCCTGCAAGAGGAATTCCAGGGTTGTTTTACACTGGGGCGGGCAGGAAATACTGATCTAGTTCCCCTGGGTGAGGCTCCGAGCCCCACGGGTTGACCTGGTGGAGCTTCTGGATCAACTCTTGGTCCAACACCACCAGAAGGAAGACTGGCGAGACCAGAGGGGAGCCAATTGGAGACCTTAGACTTCCTCCTCTACTTCCCTTCCTTCCTCCTCGCCCCTTCATCAGCCAGGGTGTTTATGGTCTATTTCTCATCCTGGTCAACACTTGGTCTCAGAAAAGAATCTGCTCCTCACTCATTATTCGATGAGTGACTACGGACGGCGTAGCGTGCAGTCCCTCTGTGGCACCTCCCACAGCACGTGAGCTGAGCCTCCTGCAGAAAGCCCTTCTGGGGAAGCCTTGTAAGTGGGTTATGCTGAAGCTCACGGTTGTGTCTGTAGTCTCCCCCAAACAACAGGGGATCAAAGGAGGAGAAATGCAGAAGCCACGGCAGGCCTTGTGGGCTAGCTCATGGGAAACCCTCTGGCCACTCTTTGGTCCCCTGAGTATTTTTTCTATCAGAACCCTCATGAAGAGCAAGAATCTGACCTCCTGGCTACGTATAAATCTGGGTTCTACAAATTAAGAACCATGCTGATTTGCTGAATAATCTGGGGGGAGGACAGGGAGAGTGATTAGGCAAAGTTGATTATCAAACCCAAATATGATGCAGAGTGATGGCTTCCAACACCTGCAGCATGTAAGAATCATTTAGGGAATTTGGAAAAACATCCTATGTGAAAAGTCCATTGTGGAAAACTTAACTCATTATTGCCAAGATGAGGCTCAGACGTTGCCATTTCTTACAAGGCTTCTCAAGTGATCCTAATGCCCACCTTGTAACGCTGGAGTGTTCCCCACCCTCCCACCCTGCCAGCATTCCATGGGGCTTCAGGCTAGGGCTGTGGGGATACAGTACTGACTGCAAGGATTTTACTGCTTGTCGAAGGGACAAGTGACAGGCATGAGGAAAGCAAGTCGTAAATGAAATCGTAGTGGCGCCTGGAGGTGTTCTGATGAAATTTATGAGCAAAAAGAGTCCAGAATAAGTGGGCCCTTGCTGTGGGTGTTTTTGCTGTCTGTAGCCTTTTATACTATACAGCTCATGACGCTGCCACTTTGGCATTGAAAGGTTTCTTTGTTTGCTTGGCTGGTTTTGAGAATAAAGAATTGAGTTGACCTTCTGAACGAAGGCTGATAAATTCTTAGGATGCTAAACTGCTAGGTAATTTCCAGAGAAAATTCCCTGTGTCTGGACCCCCTGGAAGTCCCCAGGGAGTACCGCAGGTGTGGCACAGAAAGTCTAAACCTTCTAAGGACGGGGTTGGGTGCGTGTGCACGTGCGTGTGTGTCTGCGCAGGGTGCTCGGGAACCTCAGCTCATGCTCAGCTCACCCATGGCCACTTTTTGAACCTAGGGCAACAAGATAGGTCCCTGGGGACTGAAAGCAGCTCCGGCTGCCCCTGCTGTGAAGCAAGCGGGGACCCTGGGAGTTGGGAAAGGCACTGCACCGTCTGGCAGAGACTCCGCCCTCTGCCCTCCTGACCTTGGCCCCAGTCCCAGAACTGGATGGCAAACTTCACCCACATCTGGGCACTGTCCAAGCTGAGTCAGTGAAAGCACAGGCTGATCCTGCCTCTCTCCTCCACTGGCTCCCCCTGGCCCCACAACCACAGCTTCAGATCTACTGCCTGTTGGGGCAGAAGCCTGGAGGAGGAACAAGGCTGGGGTCAAGGGAAGGAAAGCCAAATGGTGCATCCTGTGCTGCACAACCAAGGCAGTATGGCTAGCCCAGCAACACCAGCTGCTCTGCTGGTCATTCTGCACTTCTGAGCCTGACACAAAGCGATGGCATGGCCCATGAGAATGTGGGGGAGGGGACAGGTTGTCACTTAGGAGGCCCCGGCTTCTCCCCAACATGGCACTAGGATGGAGGGGCTGCCTCTGCAACATGGACTCCCATCCCCCCACAGCTCTCTTTCCTCTTCTGGTCCAGCATTAGCTATAAGGCAACGAATTCATGATCACAGACTAGTCTTGCTCTCCTCTCCCCTCTGACACCCAAGCCTCACCCCTCACGTACCTGCTGCTGCTGAGGCATAGTTTCCCCAGCCTCAGGCCCTGCACCTGGATCCCTAATCTTGGCCTTCAGAGGAGTGTGTGTGTGCCTGTGTGTGTGTAGGTCTGTGTGTCATGGTGTGTGTGTGTGTATGTCTGTGTCGGGGAGTGTTTGTGTGCATGTGTGTGTGTATGTCTGTGTGTCGGGGTGTGTGTGTGTGCGTGTGCGTGTGCATGTACCTGTGTGTCAGTGTGTGTGTGAGTAAGCACATGAGTATCCATGGATGCAGAAGCAAGGCAGACAGGAGTAGTGAGAAACTGGCTGGTGTCCACAAGGAGAAGCTGGGTAAGGGGTTAGAGAAAAATCTTTGGGGAGGAGAGGAAGGAAGAATTAGAGTTCAGACATGATAAACCCAGAAATCAGGGACCATAGCTCCAACTCTTCTCTTTGGGATTTTTTGTTTTACAGCATGAAAATATATAATAAAATTTACCCATTTTTAGCCATTTTGAAGTGTACCATTGAGTGGCATTATCTACATTTGAACTGTTGTGCAGTCATCACCACCATTCACCTCTGGAACTCTTTTCCTCTTGCAAATCTGAAACTCTACCCACTGAATAACTCCTCATTCCCTCCCCCCAACTCCTGCCACCACCATTCTTTCCATCTCTATAAATCCGACTACTCTAAGAATCTCCTACAAGGAAGATCGCAGTTTTAGTCCTTTCGAGGCTGGCTTGTTTCACTTAGCGTAACATCCTTCAGGTTCATCCATGTTGTGCTACATGTCAGAATTTTCTTCCATTTTCAAGGCTGAATAATATTCCATTGTGGGTATATAATAGGCACACTGCATTTCCTGCATCTGTTTATCCTTCAGTGGGGTTGTCTCCACTGCTTCGTCACTGCTCATAGTGCTGCTATGAACATGGGTGTGCCCTTAAAAACTCCTACCTTTTAAAATTTAGTTCACGTTGATTGAGAGGGAGACACAGACAGAGGGAGCAAGCTCGTATCTGTTGCTTCACTCCTAAAATGGCCTAAATGGCAGGGGCTGGGCTGGGGTCAATGCTGGGAGCTGGGAACACAATTCACATCTCCTAAATGTGGGCATGAGTGCAATTACTTGAGCAAACCACATTTTTAACTGACAGGAGGTTAAAATCAGGAGCCCAAGGAGGGACTTAAACCCAGGTACTCTGATGTGAGATGCTGGCGTCTCAACTGCTAAGCTAAACACTCTGGAAACTCCTCTCCTTTAAAGAATGACAGCATTAGTCTCTGTTAGGTGATCAGGATATGTCATAGTTTTCAGAACACATTCAACAATTTTGCTGTTTGCCAGAGAACAAATACACAGAGTAGAACATCTCAGTTTAGATCATTAAAAATAAGGCGGTTGGGGCAGTCATCTGGCCTAGCAACTGACACCCATTCAAGAATCCTTCTTAAATAATAAAAAATTAAAATTAATTAATAAGCTTAATAGGAAATGAGAATAAAAAATTGGGAGGTAGGCATTTAGCCTAATTGTTAAAAGACTAGCTAAGAGATCTGTGTCTCACATCAGGGTGGCTGGGTTCAAGTCTCAGATTGGCTCCAAACTCAAGCTTCCTGGCAGAGGTGACAGCTCAAGGAGTTGGGTTCCTACCACCCATGTCAGCCACAGATCAATTTCCTGGGGCCGGTGCTGTGCCACAGCAGGATAGCACCCTGGCCTGAGGCACTGGCATCCCATATGGGCACCAGTTCTGGTCCCAGCTGCTCCTCTTCCAGTCCAGCTCTCTGCTATGGCCTGGGAAAGCAGTGGAAGATGGCCCAGCTCCTTAGGCCCCTGCACCCACATGGGAGACCTGGAAGAAGCTCCTGGCTCTTGGCTTTGGATTGGCGCAGCTCTGGCCGTTGTGGCCATCTGGGGAGTGAACCAGTGGACAGAAGACCTCTCTCTCTATCTCTACCTCTCTCTGTAACTCTTTCAAATGAATAAAATGAATCAAAAAAATAATAACAGATCAATTTCCTAACTGCCAGTTTCAGCCTAGTCCAGTATCAGCTGTCGCAGGCAACTGAGGAAGTGAGGCAGCAGACGGGAGCTCACTTTCTCTCACTCTGCCTCTCAAGTAAATAAACCAAAATACAAAATCACACGTGCCCTAGGATCAATTATATTGACAACAAACCAGAAGAAAAATGAAATGTTAACATTGGCTACTCCCACTACGGAATTACGACTGTTTTCCTATGCGTTCTACACAAGCCTATTCTGTGGCAATTGTTGGAGAAAATACGACCTTTCCCAGGCCGCCCCTCAGCCGCGATTGTCTTGGCCTGTCTGTGGGACCTAGGGTTCACACTGACTTGTACAGCCACGTTTGTTCTGTCCTCCATCCATCCATCCATCCATCCAATTCACGCTCATCACAGACACTGCTCACAGCCCATTACTTTGGTTGGATGTGGTGAAGCTGGCCAAGCCTATCACTCACACTGATCTTACTGTGCACTTGCTCATGGGTGATCTGGGTTTCCAGCTAGTCACACGGCCCGTTGGTCACCTCACAACTTACCGAACTAGAATGAGACATGGGGTTTAACTGCCCCAATCTCTGAAGCCAACAGCTGTCGACTGAGATGGGCTCGCAGGCAGGTTTCTTCTGCATAAGGCGAGCTGTCATTCGCCGTGTACAGGCCCAGCCTGCAGCACTTCTTCCAGTGTCGGCTCCCACAGCCTTAGCAGCTCCATTCACCTCTGAAAAGCACAGCCCAGACCCCGAGGTCCGGGGGAGTGGTTCTTCCTCACCCCCACCCTTTGCTTGCTGCCTTCCTGGGCTCCCACACCAGTCCTCTGATGGCGTCCATGTACAGCAACACCCCAAAGTGAAGGGAAAATGCTTCAGTTCATCCCCTGGGTACTTGCTGGGAAATCATCTGAGTGTGATATTTCTCAGCTCCGACCCCCCAACCCCCACTGACACCCACTGCTTAAACAAAGGAGACAGACTCAACTGATAAGTGGCCATTCGTATTCAGGCAAAGAATAAAAGGATTCTGGGCAAACAGCTCAAAGCAGCCTAACAATAAGTCAGGCTCTTGCTCACTGGTCTTTCATCTGCAGCTCTTGCCTGAACGGGAAACTAACCATCTGAGTTCAAGCTCCAGCTTCCCCCCTTATTAGCTGTGTGACTTTGCACCATTACCTTAACCTCTCTGGGCCCTAGTTTCTCTTCCAGTTCAACAGAGGAGATAACAGAGCTCAAGAAGTATTAAGTGTTTTTATTTTCCACCAATAAATTAACAACAGCTGCCTTTCAGGGAAGATACCAAGCATTGGGTTGGGTACTTCAAACAGACATCTATAATCTTTAGAAGTATCCAACCAGGTAGATGTCATTGCTAGTCTAGAGATAAGAAAACAACCTTACAAGGATTAAATAACCCACCCAAGGACACTCCAGTATGCAGAGGTTACCACTAGTATGGAGGAGGAACCTAGGACTGGGAGCCATCTCCCCCAAAAGGCTAGTACCCTGTTACTGCTACATCAATCGCTTTCCAGAAGTAGAGTGTGGGGCGTGCCTAGGGACTGAGGCTGGACATGGGAAGGGGTCCCCCAGGGCCCTTTGGCCTCAAACCCTTCCCCAGGGGCACCTGCAGAGTGGAACTGCTGAAACAGCAATGTGGCCTTTGATCCTGCAGGCATCACACCCCAGGAGGAATCATGCCTGAATGCTGTGAGTTCCGGTTTGAGGGGAAAGGAGGAAGGGGGGACCTGCAGGGGAAGTGCAAGTGCTGTCCACGCAGTTCCTTCAGTGCGTGACTGGAACACTGCCCCCTGGGCTCCTCGCTTCCTGTCTTCACCCTGAGGCCTCTCTCTGTGAAGCCTTGCAAGTCTCCCTGAGAGTTCGCATTCCCATCCCCACTCCCCCACCCCCCCTTTCTGGACCTTCTCTAAGAAGTAAGCACTACCTAACATCCTATGGGCGTGGCTATTATCTTGTTTATGGTCTTGCCTCCCTTGTGAACACCAAGATGTTGCAGCCCATTTCTGTCACTTATCAGATCGCATGCCTAGAACCAGCCTGGCACACAGTAGCTGTCTAGTGCATGAGGGTAGGAAAGAATGATGGCCGTGGGAGTCAGCAGGGACCCACAGCACCACACACAGGCCCAAAGCCACTACATAGAAGGGACGCAGGGATATGAATAAACTCAGATCTCCACCCAGCCTGCAACTCAGTGGGTCTTAGACTTCTTGAGTTCTCTAAAAATTACCAAGAATGGTGCCCATCAACTTTGGAAGCCTGGGGAACCTCACTGGTATCTCAGCCCTTCCCCTGTCTGGGGTATTCACAGCATTACCTTTTTTAAAAGAATCTATTTTTTATTTATTTGAAAGGCAGAATTACACACAGAGAGAGAGAGAGAGAGAGATTCCATCCAATGCTTTACTCCCCAAATGGCTGAAGCCAGGAGCTTGGAACTCCATCCAGGTCTCCCACATGGGAGGCAGGGACCCAAGACTTGGATCCAAATCTGCTGCCTTCCCAGGTGCATTAGCAGGGAGCTGGACAGGAAGTGGAGCAGCTGGGCCTGGAACTGGAACCCAGATGGGATGCCAGCGTTGCAGGCGGCTTAATCCACTGTGCCACAAAGCATCTACCTTCATGTACCTACTCTCCCAGGAGACCCCAGGAGTCCAAAGCTCTTGGTGTGTTCCATTTCCCAATAGTTCTCTCTGCTCCAAATCCAATCCTCATCCTACTCCTGCATCAGAAACTCCCCATTAACTCCATATTATTGAACTCTATTATTACGAACTCTAGGACAAAAAGCAGAGTGCTGAGAGGAATTCACACTAAGATGTGAAAGCCTGGCTGGGGTCATCAGGTGGCTTTGAATTTTTGTTCTGTCCACTACAAAGAACACCAAAGAAGAAAACTCTACCATGGGATCAGCATTGTGGCATGACAGGTTAAGCTGCAGCTTATTACACCAGCATCCCATATCAGAGAGCCAGTTTCAATCCCAGCTGTCCCACTTCCAAGCCAGCTTCCTGCTAATGAACATAGGAAAGCAGTAGATGATGGCCCAACTGCTTGGACCCTTGCTGCCCATGTGGGAGACCCAGATGGGAGGTCCAGACTCCTGGCTCAGGTCCAGCCCAGCTGCAGCCACTTGGGGAGTGAACCAGCAGATGAGATTTCTCTCTATCTCTCTCTTTCTCTCTGTCTCTTTACAACTCTGCCTTTCAAAGAAACAAATCAATCTTAAAAGAATGAAAAGAAAAGCTCAACCCTGTAAAGAGTTTACTGTAGGGCTAAGAAATTTGCCACACGGGAAGCTACAGAATGAACAATTAAGAACTGAAACAGAACACTGCACTATCAGGATCTCAGGGGCGGCCAGGCCCTGGGAGGTCACCTCCCGGGGAGGAAGTTCATCAAAGGCAGGATGGCCCCTGCTTAGTTTCTGGAGCCCTGGCCAACAGCAGCAGTCTGCCCCTCCTCTCCTGAATTCATCAGTGTCACTAGGTCTACTTTTAAATATTTTTTTCATTTTTAAAAAATTCTATTTTTCATTTATTTGAAAGAGGGACCAAAAAAAAAAAAAGAAGAAGAAGAAGAGAAACACAGAGGCAGAAAGATCTTCCATGTGCAAGGACACTCCCCCAAAGACACAACAGCCAAAGCTGGGCCAGGCCAAAACCAGGAGTCTGGAACTCCATCTGGGTTCTTCATGAGGGCTGCAGGGACTCAAGACCTTGAGCCATCACCTGCAGCCCCCTCAGTGCACATTAGCAGGAAGCTGGATCGGACTTGAATCCCAGCATCCAGTATGGGATACAAGTGTCCCCAGTGGTGGCTTAAGCACTATGGCACTATGTCACAGTGCCTGCCCCTGGTCTGACTTTTTTTGTTATTAGTCAGATTTTAAAATAAAGTCCTGTTTGAACAGATGACTCCGTGGCTACAACAGAGGGGAAACCACTATCTTGTACCAGTCATCGGACTCCCGGAAGTAGAGTCAGGGAAATGTCAGTGCTTGAGTCACTCACAAGTTAGTGGCAGTCCGGACCAGAATCCAGGTTTCCTGCCACCCAGTTTGTTTTTAAAAATAAACATATTATCGAAGTATCACACACATACAAAACACACCACTCAGTAATTCTCAAAAGTAAGCACACCTGTGCAAGCATCCCCTGACTCCCTCTGTTCCCTCCCCATACCTTGGTTCCCCCTGTCACCACCCCGACAGAACCAGTATCGTGACTTCTAGCAATGTGGATTAGAGTTTGTATGTTTCTGAGCTTTCAATCAGTGGAGACTCACACTGTGTATTCTCCTGGGTCTGGTTTCATTCACTGCCCAATTTGCCTGTAAGATTCTCAAATGTCACCTCTGACAGCAGTGGTCTGTTTGCACAGTGTCCCAGTGTGCTATTACACGAGCATGCCGTCTGTATTTATCCACATTGAGGGAACACTGAACTGCTTCCACGCTGAGGCTATCGCAAGCAACGCCACCACGAACGCTGCTGTCCTGCAAGTGTTTACAGCACAACTGGACACGGAGGAGTGGACTTGCCGGAACACGGTGTCTGCGTCCACTCAGTTCAGTAAATGCTGCCAATAGTTTCCTAAGGTGATTATATTGATTGTAATTCCAGTAAGCTTGTTCTTTATACTGAAGTCCCACCAACACTCAGGCTTCCTTCTTGTTAGCCACTCTGGTGAAAACAGGGGTGTATTAATACCTCACTGTGGCTTGAATTGGCATTTCCTAGATGATCTAAGGGGTTAAGTCGCTTTCCACATGCTTATCGGCCATCTGGATATCCTCTCAAGACCATCACAAAATCCAGAACGGCATTTCCACGCTGTGCTTTATTTTTTTAATTTAATTGCTTTTTTTTCCCTCCACAATGATTTTTGCTGATTTCTAAGAACCAAACAGTCTCACGGTTAAGAGTAATGGCTCTGGGCTGCCGCCGCAACTCACTTGGCTAATCCTCCGCCTGTGGTGCCAGCACCCCAGGTTCTCATCCGGGTTGGGTGCCAGATTCTGTCCCAGTTGCTCCTCCTAAAGTCCAGCTCTCTGCTGTGGCCCAGGAAGGCAGTGGAGGATGGCCCAAGTGCTTGGGCCCTGAACCCGCATGGGAGACCAGGAGGAAGCACCTGGCTCCTGGCTTCGGATCAACGCAGTGCACCGGCCATAGCGGCCATTAGGGGAGTGAACCAACAGAAGGAAGACCTTTCTCTCTGTCTCTCTCACTCTCTAACTCTGCCTGTCAAAAAAAAAAAAAAAAAAAGAGTAAGGGCTCTGGAGCCAGACTGCCTGAGATCCTGAGGTGGTGACCCAGCTCTGACACTGCCTGGCCCCAGGGCTGGGCTCCTTCATTCCTGTCCATGCCTCACCTGCACCATCTGTGACGGGGAAGGAGAACACAGAGTGCTCTCTTCCACAAGCTTGAACGAGTTCCCACACACGCGCGCACTTCAAAAAGCGTCTGCAGAATGTGCATCACGAACAAACAGCACAGATTTCAAAAATTTTTACACTTGTCTCTTATTTCCACAAGCTTTTAAAATGTAGTTATTTGAAAGGCAGAGGAGCAGTGGCAGGGAGGGGGAGAGTGGAGAGAAGTCAGAGTGAGAAAGAGAGATCTTCCATTTGTTTGTTCACTCTGCAAATGCCCACAACAGCTAGGGCTGGGTCATACCAAAGCCAGGAGCCAGGGACATCATCTGGGTCTCCCACGTGGGTAGCAGGGACCCAAGCGCTTCTTGGGCCATCTTCTGCTATCCTCCCAAGGGCACCAGCAGGAAGCTGGCTCAGAAGCAGAGCAGCAGGGACTCAAGCTGGCACTCTGACGACGGGAGACAGGCCTCCCGAGTGGAAGCCCAACCTGCTGCATCACAGCACTGGTCTCTCCGTGGACTTTCCTTTTTTTTTTTTTAAGATTTTTTATCTATTTACTTCAGAGGTAGAATTACAGAGGGAGGAAAAGAAAGAGAGAAAGGTCTTCCACCATCCACTGGTTCACTGTCCAAATGGCTACAATGACTGGAACTGGGCCAATCTGTAGCCAGGAGCCAGGAGCCAGGAGCCAGGAGCTTCTTCTGGGTCTCCCATGAAGGTGCAGGGGCCCAATGCCTTGGGCCATCTTCTACTGCTTTCTCAGGCCATAGCAGAGAGCTGGATCGGAAGAGGAGCAGCTGGGACATGAACTGACACCCATGTGGGATTCTGAAGCTGCAGGCAAAGGCTTAGCCCACTATGCCACAGCGCTGGCCGCTCCATGGAATTTTTGAAGTACTCTCAGATGATGCTTGGCACACCCTATGTGTTTGACACATTAGAATTTGTACTGTTCCACCAACATTCTGAGTACCTAAAGTGGCCAAAAGTGCTTTGACAGACAGGAAGAAAAGAAGAGAGAGAGAGAAGGAGCAAGAATGGGAGATAAATTTTCACAATTTTCTGATAATTTATCAATTAAGCAACAGCCTTGTATTTCTCCCTCCTCAAAAAACAAACATTGTGGGAGACAGTGCTGTGGTACAGCGAGTTAAGCTGCTGTTTCCATGTGGGCACTGGTTCTGAGCCCCAGCTGCTCCCCTGCTAACGTGCCTGGGCAATCAGTGGAAGATGGCCCAAGTGCTTGGGCCCCTGCACCCACATGGGAGACCCAGAAGAAGTTCCTGGCTCCTGGCTTTGGCCTGACCTAGCCCTAGCCATTGTGGCCATTTGGGGGAGTGAACCAGCAGGTGGAAGATCTCTCTCTCTCTCTCTTTCAATTAAATAAATAAATCTTTTAAAAAATTAAATTTAAAAAAAAAAGCTATTTCCCCTGTGCATAGTATCAAAAAAAAAAAAAAAAGGTGAAATTGGTGTTTGAGTGGAGAAGCCAGGGACAATTCAGGTGAAAAGAAACAGACGTATTGACTGTCACACTTCCTGCACCCCAAAGGACCCTTCTTCCACCATCAGCCAGCAAAGCCCTGCAGGGGAAGCACCCTAAGGCTTTGAACTGAGCCCAAGCATGAGCACCTGGTGCTGTGGAGCGCCCAGCCTCTCCTCTCTCTGGGACATGAAGATGAGGCACTTCATTCCTGGTCATCCAGGTCCTACCCAGGCTTTGGCTCTTGCCCTGGTCAGCGGGCCTGGCACCACCAAAGCAGAGATGGGCCTGACCAGTGAGCCTTGGCTCCTGGCCTCCTTGACTGGAGGGCTGCATGCAGCTCCAGGCCCAGAAAGACAGCTGGCGCTCTGGAACCCCACATCCTAAGAACCTGAGCAGGACACGGGTGTCCTGCAGCTGGCAGGTGCAGGAACACGTCGTGAAGCGAGATGGGAATGGAGCTTGTTTACTGTCTCCTGGCTATGACTCTTCCAAGTAGGAACTGTGACCCTAGATCAAGAAAGCAGGTCACATGGCTAGACAGGAAAACGTCAGCAAGGTCTCACTTTCATTCGGTAAACAGGCTGGGGACGATGAAATGATATATGAGGAGACTTCAAAGTCTGTTTCAATGCCAAAAACAAAAATAAATAAAACTCATTATAGTTTTTTCAGAATACACATTTTCCATGGCTTAAAAAAAAGGTTTTATTTATTTATTTGAAAAGCAGTAACAGAGAGAGAGAGAGAAATATTATCTATCCTTTAGTTCACTCCTCAGTGGCTGCAACAGCCAGGGCTGGACCAAACCAAAGCCAGGAGCCTGGAACTCCTTCCTGGACTCCCACATGGGTGGCAGGGACCCAAGCACTCAGACCACCTTCCTCTGCCTTCCGTGGATTAACCCACTGTGCCACAGGGCCGGCCCCAGGCACGAGCCTTTTTAATTCCCCTGGTCCCCAACTTGTCTGTGTTAGGACACCACACTGAGTCACTGAGAGCCAACTCCTTTACTCAACAGATGAAGAAACTGAGGCTGAGAGGGGTCAGCAGAGAAAGCATGGGCCTGGAGTCGAGTCCAGCGGTACTGACTGCTGCCCCCTTTCCTGTAAGTGATCTCCAGTGGGTCCCACATCTTGTCTCATAGCATGTCTCGTGTAAAGATCTGCACCCTTCCCACACCTACTATCTCTACTCAGATGTTACTGCTCAAAGCCTGGACTACGAGTCAGCACTTCCCCTCCCCTCCCCGCAGCCTCTCCTATTCCAGCCCACTGTGTACAGCACTCACAGATTCATCTTCCTAAAATAATACTTGGGTTCTATTCTCCCCTCTTCTCAGGAACTATCACTGGCTCCCTCCTTCCTCCAAGACCCTTTTCAACCTACCGGACTCATCGTGATGTCTCTGACGGGTGTGTATCAAGTCTTCTGCTGCTAACACCCTCTCCCCTGTCTTTATCTTGTTGCCATTATTCAGCTGCCAGGGCTCAGCCTGAGTGCCCCTTCTCAGACCCCTGCTCTCCCTATAATGGGACCCTCCTGTGACTCCCTTAGTGCAGTGACCTCACCCCACCACGGCACTTAACAGTTTGGTAAACAGACCATAAGTTCCTTAAACTCAAAGGCAGCGTCATGTCCACCTCTGGATTCTTAGACTGTGTCAGACACCCTAAACATCTGTTTCATAAATAAGAATTTAAGTCTCAAAACTCAAGCCCGGTACCTCTCACTGACTCCCAGAATATCAGTTTTGCTTAAAATAGAACAGTGAGCAAAAAGTTAGAAAAATTTGCCCTTGCAGTGCAAGCCTGGGGATCTTAGTTAAGGCACTTAACCATTCAGTGCCTTGGTTTCCTTCCTCATTTGGAAAGCCCTAAAAAGAATAGTGGCTTCCTAGAGTTGCAATATTAAGTAACCCCACTGTTGCATT
Organism: Oryctolagus cuniculus; assembly: GCF_051225735.1. Lineage (NCBI taxonomy): Eukaryota > Metazoa > Chordata > Mammalia > Lagomorpha > Leporidae > Oryctolagus > Oryctolagus cuniculus. The sequence continues at coordinate 78,228,945 of NC_142879.1, read as the reverse complement.
TGGGGTGTGAACTTGAGGATAGGCAATCTCTCTCTCTCTTTCAAGATCAACAAATAAAAATTTACAAGCAAAAATAACAGTGTTTAAGTATGCTTTCTGAGTGTTTGTGCATAGTGAAAGTAGTAGGGATTCTATTACCTGTGTGATAGGTTGCCAAGCCTAAGGCAAGGAAGGGCAACAGAGTATTCTAGTTCCCCCAGCATAGCAAGGTGGAAGACCAGGGGCAGCTCCACTCACTACTCCTTGGCTTCCCCCCGTTCCAGTGAGCCAGCGCCCAAGCCCTCCTCCCCACTGAGGCATGTGCTCCCCTCCCCTGAAGTGGGCTGCAGAAGCCATCTGGACCAAGAAGCAAATTGACATCAGGAAGCACATGACACATCCCTGATGGGAACAGATCCCAGCAAACTCTCTGATGATCCCACAGAGCTAGCGAGTGAGCGCAGAGTGAGTCCTTGCAGACTCAAGGATAGCACCATGGTGTTCCACGAGGAGACATCAGAGCATCTGGCCCTCACACCCGGTGGTTTCTGGGTTTCCCTCGATGACTAAGACTCCAGTAAGTATGGCAGCAAAATAGGGAAAAGCACCATTTCACGCTGTCTGAGTCAGCCTTCCAACTGCAGCACTGTGGGGCCTTCAGAGTAAGAATCTGCATTGGAACAGGGGCAGATGATTCACAGGCATTCAATCTTCAGAAGCACTGGCTCTCTCCCCACTGTTACCACTGCTTTGAGCAAAGGCACCCAAACTTTTCTGATCACAAACTATTGCCTCTAACAAGATGCTTCCTTATTTGTAAATTGCATGCACATTCTACTGCACCAACCCTTTGTGTATGCGATAAAACTGACATAAAAATAGAAATTAAGAAGGATGAGTTAAACACAAATAGAAAGACAAGTGTTCATATTTCCTTCCAGTACTCAAAGTAACTCTCTGGGGCCCGAGGAGGGACCTAAGGTATGTCCTGCCCTCCCAGCTACTGGACTAAGAGCTTCTTAGTGCAAAACTCTGAGTCCTGCTCTGTGATCTCCAGCTTGTCTGAGAGCACAGGCTCACTCTCCCCTCTGCTCCACCCACCCAGAGTCTCACAGCCTGGCCACCCAGTGATTCTCTCTGCTCCTGCCCAACCATTACCCCTGCTCAACTACACCCTCCACACACTACTCCCACCCTGTGCTTTTTCTTTTTTTCTTCAGTCTTGGTGGTCGCCCTATAAACGGAGCCATGGATTTTTGTGGCTCCAAGTTTCTAGTCCAACTCTGTCTTCTGTTATTTTACTTGTTAGAAGGACAAAAAAAGAAATCATTAACTCCAGGAAGAGAGCTAGAGGTGAGTTTGGAAGGCAGGTTTCTCTAATGTTAAAAGGAATTTATATTCTTTATTTCTAGATCACCAAATAATCCAAGAAATCACTCAAGATGTAAGTGACTAGTCAAGCCACAGAGGTTTTCAAACAGCTTCAAGGTGCTGATGCACCTCCTGCCAGCCTGGGGACTGAGTATCTATTTCTGGAGTTCTGGTAAACAAGGTTCTTTTGCTTAAAAGCAAAACCAAGATCATTTCATTAAAGAACCAGAGGGTGGGCCCTAAGGCATGGCCACCCACTTCAAAGTAACCATCCAAGTTCAAGAAGTTCAACATAAAAAAAGAGTCCCAAAATGTTACTAATTTAAGGTAACCACAAACAGAGAATAATAGGGAAAAAATCAAGTCTTTTCGGAGAGCAGGTTACATAGACTACAAATACCTCAGTCTTCTCAACAGCCTAGACCCAGAACCTAAGAGAAGTTACGAACTGTTGAAGGAAATGTACAGCCAAGAAAGAAAAACTACAAAAATGTAAAACTGAGAGTCAGATAAGAGTCATTGCTTCTTTGGGTCTCAGATCATCCTTGCTAATTTTGTACACAGGGCTCAATAGCTGGGGTTTCACCCCACAGGACAAATATTAGAGGGTGCCAAGTTTTTTGAAATGACTTTTAAAGATTCTGCATTATCTGTAAGCCCCTTTAATGAACCCTAGCAATCACTTCCCAGCCCCACAGGTCAGCAGCAGCAAGTTCACCTCTGTCTTGTCCAAGGATCAGCCCCAGGGCCCAAGGAACAGACACAATGACCCAAGATCAAAATCAAAGAATATTCTGGGGCCAGAGAAGGGTGGTGAATGGGTCCATTCTGCACTTACTGACGCCAGTCTCCTACCCCCTCCCAACAATTCCTGTGTAGACCAGTTTTGCGCTGTCTGCATCCTCTGATCACGAAAATGACAACCCTGCCACTGGAGACCCCATTGTAATCCTCCAGGTAACACCATGAGACACAATGGAAAAGATGCCCTCCCCCAAGTGCCACGACCACCCACACAGATCCACTGTGGCAAGAAGGCATGGGGAGAACTTGTGGAGCGAGAGGCATTCAACTAAGGACCACTCTGGGAGGCTGTCCTGAGGGATGCCTTTTTCTCAAGTTTCTTGGATACTAAGACCACTAGAGAATCTGTTTTCTTCTCCCTGTGCAGGCCTGAATGCAAGGGCTCAAACAGACCGGAAAGAACAGCAAGCATCTGGTTGTGGGGGCAGCTGCTGTGCTGACCATCCTTTTATTTTCTGGCCCATTAAACTCATCCACAAGAAGGCTGGTGGTAGCCACTGAGAGCTGTCCTTGCTGGACTGAGAGCTCATTTAAGACAGAGGTTAAAAAAAAATTTTTTTTTAAAGAAAACCTTAGGAAGCACTAAACATATACCAGGCCATACTGAAGTGCCTTGTGCTTCGTAGCTCACTTAATCCAACAACAACTCCCTGAGTTGGACACGTTAGCAAACTGAAGCACAGAGATTCAGGAGATTCTCCCAGGTCCTACTCAGCGGTGGAGCTGGTAGCTGAGCCCAGGACGTCTGCCTCCAGAGTCCACATTCAGCATGGCACCAATCTGCCTCTCACTCGCATTCCTAGCTGACAGCACCATCTGGGAGGTTCCATCTTAAGGCATGAATCCTCAGCCCCTTGAATTATGTCTGAGGCAGCATACTTCATGATGACTCATGAATACAGATGAGAACGGCTGCAGTAAGTGACCAGTGAGTGGGAGCATCATGGAGGATTCCGTGACCAGGCTTCAAAAGCTCTCATTACCTCCATCATCCATCCACAAGCCACCCCAACTTGTGCCACCCTTTTGTTTGAAAATATTACAGTGGGGGGTGGGGCAGGCTAGGACAAGAATACAGCATGACTTAACCGAGGTCCCTTCCTTGCCCCTAAGCCGATGCCCAAAACCCATTAGATATCATCTCTTCAGGACCAGGCATTTGGCCTAGGGCAGTTTAGATGCCTAGAGCCTGTATTAGAGTGCTTAGGTTCAATCCCTGGCTCCACTTCTGACTCCAGCTTCCTACAACTGTAGAACCTAGAAGGCAGCAGTGATAGCGCAAATAAACACAACCTCTGTAGGAAACCTGCACTGAGTGCCTGTCTCCCAGCTTCAGCCCTAGCCTTGGCTGTTTGCAGGCAACTGAGGAGTGAAGCAAGGGATAGGAGCACTTGTTCCCTATCAAAAAAGATTTTTTAAAAAGATATCATCTCTTCAGTTAATGATCTTGAGATCAGTTAAAATGCAAACTGAGCTACAGTCTATCATTCACAGATGATGCAAATGAAGAATCTGAGTTGACAGGTGAGAGAATAAGGACTTACCAAGGAGAGAAAAGGGATAGAAGGAAGGAAACAGAAACACCATTACCCTTTCTCTGCATTGCTGCTTAGGGGTAGACTTCGCTACCATGGTAGATCTAATTCTTTTACACTCTGATGGCATAGAAGATGAGACCAAGGAGGTTAAGGATGAATGATTCAGGAGACTTTTTTTAAATATTAATTTATTTGAAAGGCAGAGTGACAGAGCAAGAGGGAGAGAGAGAGAGAGAAAGAGATCTTCAATATGCTGCTTCTCTCCCTAAATGGCCCCAACAGCCAGGAGCTCCATCCCAGTCTCCTAAGTGGGTGGCAGGGGCCTAAGTTCTGGGGCCAAACTCTGCTGCTTTCGCAAGTGCATTAGCAGGGAGCTGGATCAGAAGCTGTGCTCCAATACGGGATGACAAAGGAGGACTTGAACCTGTGCTGATACAGGGTGACCATGTTCCAAGTGTCAGCAGCTTAACCCACTATGCCACACTGCCAGCCCCTAAAGCAAACCTCTTCAAAGAAAAAACTTTCAGAGCCATCTCTGGTGCTCCATCCAGAGGTGACCAAATGGGGATGCTGCCTCAGACAAATTCCCCTAGGGGAAAATGGTGCTGTTACTTTCTGGCTGTGTTCTTGATTTATTGAAAAAACAAAAACTGTAACCAGGCTCTACCAGAGATTCAAGTAGAAACAGATATGGCCTTTATATATTCTATAACTCACACCTCCCTCCAAGGAATGTTAAAATGGTTTACATTTGACAATTTAACAAATGTGGGGGAGACAAAAAAGATTCTCCTAAAGTGTTCTTGTCTTCAGAAAGCATGAAGCTGCCAATTCATAAAAGGAACCCAAAACCTCGGACAGAGCCACTGCACTATGCATCCTATGAGAAAGTCTGCAATATCAGACATGGGAGCCACAGAGCTGAATAAGACCAGCTCAGCTATTTCCCTCTGGACTTTCCGAGATACTGAATCTAGTCTTGCTGAAATGAATTCCAGTCGAAGCTACTCCTCCAGTCCTCACCTCTTCTATAATGCGTCCCACCAGTGGCTCTGTCTAGGCAGATGGGGTGACATGAAAGATTTGAAAGAAGGGCTATAAATGGGAAAGATGGAAGACAGTGAGATACTGTGATCACATTTGTTAAGCCCAAAGTCATGATTATATGTAAGTGCATAGTCACATAGGAACAATGGGTCAGATACACACACTACCTAATACCTGACTTGCTGGTGAGACAGGAGGCCTCCTCTATCCTCCAGTAGTCCTGGTATCCTTCTCTGGCCTGGGTAACTGTCCTCTTCATTCAGAGACAGATATCTCCCTCCCAGCTAAACAGGCCAGGAGGAAGTCTCTAGTTCAAGGCAATTCACCACTGCAGAAGTCCTTTGACAATATCATTACTCCCAGAGCAACCCATTCTACTAATCACGAAAAGATAAGGGCTGAGAAGTCTGCCAGATACCTTTCTGAATCTTAGCTTCAAGTTCCCTAACATGGAAACACCTAGCTGTACCTGGCTCCTGAGAAAATCCCACTAAGGCTTGTCCCGAATCTTTCTCTGTAAACTTGTTTCATCCCCTGAGTCTGTGCCAGACCGGTCTAATTCCTTGTTTACTAGAGTCTCAAATACTTGCAGGCAAGGGTCACAAGGCCCCTTCGTCCTGCCTCCTCTGGGTTAAACATCCTCAGCTCTTCAACCAAGCGTCCTGAGACATTTCCTGACCCCTCACCCGATTCCTGTCCCCAAATTAATTTCTGGCCCTCTTAGGGAAAGAGGTGGATGGTCACAGATCCAATTCCTTTTAGCTCCTTAGGGAATCTGGACGCCCAACCAGGGGTTAGGAACGGTCCCAGAGTCCTCACAGAGCCTGCATCCAGGAGGTAGCTGCGGTCTGGTCTCCTGGGGGACTGCTCTGGCCCTTCACCCTTGGAAGGTGTCTTCCCACAGCGGTTTCGGAAGGTTGTTCACACAGACTCCTATAGAACATGACGTCCACAAGCAGCAGGTTCGGCGCACTCATTGAGCAGAGCAGTTCTAACTAGTCTCAGCATCGTGTGCTCTTAGGCAATCTCCCAAACTCAAGCCTTAAAACAAAACACCCCTCTCTGTAACTGTTTTCGTTTTCCGCGGCTTGCACGGCTGTCCCAACCCCACCCAACTCCGGGACTCTGCGAAAACACCTGCCCGACCTATTTCCTCTGGCGTATTTACAAAGCACAGCCGCTCCCAGGGCTTCTTGGAAAACACCCTCTGCCAAGAAAACAAACCCCAGGGGGCGGCTGGGGAAGATCCGGGAACCTCCATGCAGCACCCGCTGTGCGCGCGGAGTCCACGCAGCGCTCACGAGCTGAGCAGCAGCCGCGGGGCAGGCTGGGACGGCGCGCGGCGGCACGTGAACGCGGCGTGCGAAGCGGCCGGGGCGGGACGCGGCGCCTGCTGACCGACTGCGTGGGCCGCGCGCCGCAGCCAACCGCGCGCCCCGCCCCCTCGCGGCCCCGCCCCTTCCGACGAGGCCCCGCCCTTGCCGGCCGGCTGCCGCGAGTCCTCAGCTGACCTCCCCGGGGACGCTAAGCCTGTGCCAGCCAGCGCGACTCAGCTGCTGGCTTCCTTGCGGAAGATCCAGCGGGGCAGAGGGAGAAGCTGCGGGCAGGGGAACGGCGTCCCCTAAGCGGGCTCCTCTGTCAGCTGCCAGCTTGGGTGCCCCGTTGTATTTAAAAGTATGATCTCCTTCTATTCAAAGCATTTGTTCATCTACCATCAGATACTATCATGAGAATTTTACTTTTTTTTTCTTTCTTTCTTTTTTCTTTTCTATTTGACAGAGTTACAGACAAATGGCCGCCGCTACAGCCGGCGCTGCGCAGATCCGAAACCAGGAGCCAGGTGCTTCTTCCTGGTCTCCCATGCGGGTGCAGGAGCCCAAGCACCAGGGCCATCCTCCACTGCCCTCCTGGGCCACAGCAGAGAGCTGGACTGGAAGAGGAGGAACCAGGACTAGAACCTGGCGCCCATATGGGATGCCGGCACTGCAGGTGGAGCCACGGCTCCAGCCCCGAGAATTTTACTTTTCTAATTAATATCACAAGGAGCAAAGGAGATTCAGAATGAAGACAGCATTCCCAGGGAAAACAAATGCAAGATACAAATATCGAGTGAGGGAAAGAGAGGAAGAATTCTGTTTTGGATTGGAGTAAGAACCCTGGGGCCAGCGTTATGGTACAGTGGGTTAAGTCACAGCCTGTGGTGCCAGAATCGCAGGTGGCTGCTCCACGTCCAATGCAGTCCCTGCTAATGCACCTGGGAAAGCAGTAAAAGATGAACCAAGTCCTTGGGGCCCTGCACTCACATCAGGGACCTGACTTTGGCCTGACCCAGCCTGGGCTGCTGCCTCCATTTGGGGAGTGAACCAACAGATGGAATCTATATGTATCTCTCTCCCTCTCTATATAACTCTGTATTTCGAGTAAATTTTTAAAAATCTTGGGGCCTGCGCTGTGGTGTAGCAGGTAAAGCCGCCGTCTGCAGTGCTGGCATCCCCCATGGGCGCTGGTTCTAGTTCTCTGCTGCTCTACTTCTGATCCAGCTCTCTGCTATGGCCTGGGAAAGCAGTGGAAGATGGCCCAAGTCCTTGGACCCCTGCACGTGCATGGGAGACCTGAAAGAAGCTCCTGGCTCCTGGCTTCGGATCAGCTCTGCCCCAAGCCATTGCGACTGTTTGGTGAGTGAAGCAGTGGATGGAAGATACCCCTCTCCCTCTCTCCCTCTCCCTCCCTCTTTCTCTCTCTCTCTCTCTCTCTCTCTGCCTCTGGCTCTCTGTAACTCCACCTTTCAAATAAATAAATCTTGAAAAAAAAAAAAAAGACCACTACTAATTTATGACTGTAAAGCTTCCTACCTGTATCCACTGAAAAGACCCTGGAAACGACAATACCCCAGAAGTTCACAGAAGTCCAGATCCCGATTTTTAACCCCCTTTCTCTACTAAAGGTGGCTAGGGCTTGGAGGAGTGGCTGTGACTAGGAAGTACAAGACTAGCTCAGAACATCTGGCTGTGCCAGAAAATAAGGAAAAACCCAAAACCTGATGAGGTGTGTCAAAAAGGCACAGTAGCCAGACTGAAAGGTTCTCAGCCAAATGTGGAACAATGTGAGCCTCAAAATGAATTACATCAGGATTGGATTATAATATGTGGAAGAGTAATTTTAAAAATCTCCGAGTCCACACTGATAATTATGAATGCTTTTACTAATAATGAAATTAAAACAATGTCAAAGAGTGAGTGAGCTGGGAAGCACTTCCTTGCAAAAGAGTGCCAACTGATAAATGTTGAAAGAATGGGCAGAAATAGTAAATTATCCTTTGTAAGTGTTTCAGTCAGGAGTCATCAGTAGGTGCTAAAACTATTACATAAGAGATTATTCTGGGTTTATAGCCAAAAGAATGCAAAATCTCAGAAGTCTGCACACTCAGGTTCACAGCACTGCTACTCCCAGTGGCCAAGAGATGGAAGCAAACCAGGGGTCCACTGATGGATAAATGGCTAAATAAAATGTGGTATATCATAGAGTGACTTTCTCAGCCCCCAAAGGGGTAGAAGTTCGGACACAGTATGACATGGATGAGCCTTGAGGACATCATGCTAAGTGAAATGAAGCAATCAAAAAAGACACTACATGATTCCTTTATGTGAGGTCCCTAGGAGCCTCAAATGCCTAGAGACGGTGTAGAATGGTGGTTGCCAGGGGCTGTGGAGAGAGGAATGAGGAATGCTATTGTTGAATGAGTAGAGTTTCAGTCTTGCAAGATGACACAAATTCTGGAGAGAGATGGCAGAGATGGTTCCACAGCATGGTTTATATATTTAACATTACTGAATTATATACTTTAAAAAATGGCTAGGTGGTAAATTTTGTTAACTTAATTAACCACAATTTTAACTCTAAAACTTTTCTTTCAGGATTATTGGAAATAGGGGCCAGCGTTGTGGTGAAACGGAAAAAGCCACCAAACACAATGCCAGCATCCCATATGAGCACCGGTTCGTGTTCTGGCTGCTCCACTTCCAATCCAGCTCCCTGCTAATTGCCTGGGAAAGGCAGCAGATGGGAGACCTAGATGAAGTTCCTGGCTCCTGGCTTCAGTCTGGACCTGCCATATGGCTGTTGCAGTCATCCTGGGAGTCAACCAGTAGGTGGAAGATCTCTTTCTATCTCTGTCTCTCCAACTTTGCCTTTCAATTAAATAAATAAATCTTAAAAAAAAAAAAAAGCATTGAGAACAGTAACACACTTTTGGAGTGATCATAAAGAATCCCACCACAGATAACTTTTAAAAAGATTTTCCTTATTTATATTTATATATCTTACTTTTTTTGAGACCTCTGTTGATTCACTCCCCCAAATACCCTCAAAAGCCAGAGCTGGGCCAGACTGAAGCCAGGAATTCAACAATCAATCTCTGTCTCCCACAAGGACAGCAGAGCCCTAGTTAGCCTGTGCTGCTGCCTCCTAAGGAACAAATTAAAATGAATAATGGAGGGGGGCAGCGCTATGGTGCAGTGGGTTAAAGGCCTGGCCTGAAGCGCCAGCATTCTATATGGGTGCCAGTTCTAGCCCCAACTGCCCCTCTTCTGACCCAGCTCTCTGCTGTGGCCTGGGAAGGCAGTGGAAGATGACCCAAGTACCTGGGCCCCTGCACCCACGTGAGAGACCCGGAAGAAACTCCTGGCTCCTGGGTTTGGATCAGCACAGCTCCAGCTGGCAGCCATCTGGGGAGTGAACCAGTGGATGGAAGATATCTCTCTCTGTCTCTACCTCTCTCTGTAACTCTGTCTTTCAAATAAATAAAATAAATCTTAAAAAAAAAAAAGAATGAATAACGGAGCCAGAATTTGAATATCAGCTGTACAACGTTGGGATGCACAGGGATCCAAAGCAGCATCATAGCCACTAGGTCAGATGCACACCTCAGTTTTTAATTACAAATGAGAGAAGTTACCTTTACAAACGAGCCCCAAAATGACCAGAGTTAAACGGTAAACATCAGCATTAAATGGACACACACACACCTCCCCACACTCTGCTGAAGTAATGACAACCAGAGCATATATCCACTTTCCTGCCAAAAACAATTAACACGAGTGTCATAATACGGAAAGCATCAGGCAATTCCAAGCTGAGAGGCAATTTTGCAAAATAGCACCTGGACCATAAAAAAAAGTACGTCATTAAATATTTCATTAATATAACAAGACTGGGGTGGGCATTAGGCACAGCAGTTCCGATGCCTCTAGGGATGACCGCATCCCATATGAGTGCCTGAGTTCAAGTCCTGGCTCTGCTATTGATCCAGCTTCCTGCTGAGGCGCACCCTGGGAGGCAGCAGATGACAGCTCAAGTGTTTTGACGCCTGTCATCCTCATAGGAGACCCAAATGGAGGTCCTCATTCCTGGCTTTGACCTGAGCTAACCCTGGCTGTCAGTGGGCATTTGCAGAGTGAACCACGGATGGAAGACATCTGCTCGTCTGTCTGTCTGTCTCTCCCCCCACCCCATCTCTCTGCCTTCCACATAAATTTAAAAATGTTTAAAATATTATTAAATAAGTCTGGGAAATTCTACATTAAAAAGTGCTAGAGAGATGAGACAACTGTGACCCTTGATTGGACCCTATATTATAAAACAAAAAAGCTATGAAGATATTGACACAATAGGGGAAACTGAATTATGGACCGGTAATTAGATAACAGTCTTGTAGCAGGTTTAATTTCTAACGAGCATGAGAACTGTGTTGTAATTTAAAAGAACGTTCTTGTTCTTAGGCTTAGGTACTTAGGGATAACATATCATGATGTTTATAACTGTAATATACATATATATGTATAAAACATATATGCAGAAGAAACGAACATGATGATATGTTACGGTGAATCCAGGCTACATATTCACGGTGGCACTCTTAAAGCTTCTCTAAGGGCTGATTTTGTAATAGAAAGTTATTTTGTAATAGAAAGGAAAAGCTCCCCCAGGCAAGAGGGCCTGATTGTCTTCACACACATTTGCTTTCCAGAGATATATGACTACTCTTCAGTGGACCAGAAAATTGTATTTGAGTCATAAACACAGAAGTCAAAGTGAGTCTGTCTGTGTTGACAGACACACAAAGTGCGTATGAAGGTAAAGGACAAGGCTGTGACAGATGGAGCTCTAAACCCAGGTGTTGTGGTGGGTGTGTGGCCCAGTTGTTAAAACACCACGTGGGATGCCACATCTCATGTCAGGAGCGCCTGGGTCTGAATCCTGACTGTGCCCACAATCCAGCTCTGGTTAGTGCACACCCTGGGAGGCAGCAGGTAATGGCTCAGGTACCTGGGTCCCTGCTACTAATGTGGGAAACCCAGGTTGAGTACAACTGGGTGTCCCATAAGGGTGGCAGGAACCCAAGTACTGGAGCCATCATCTGCTGCCTCCCTGGGTGTGCACTAGCAGGAAGCACTTTTAAATTTTTATCAAGAGGGGTCAGCATTGTGGTGCAGCAGGTTAAACTGCTGCTTATAATGCCAGCATCCCATTTGGGAGTGCCCATTCGAGTCCTGGCTGTCCCACTTCCTATCTAGCTCATTGCTAGTGTGCCTAGGAAAGCAGCAGAAGATGGTCCCAGTATTTGGGACCCTGCCACTCACATAGTAGACCTGGAGAGAGCTCCAGGCTCTTGGTTTCAGCCTGGCCCAGTCTCTGCTGTTGCAGCCATTTGAGGAGTGAACCAGCAGATGAAAGAGCTCTCCTTTCTCTCCCCTCCTCTCTATCACTCTGCCTTTCAAATAAATAAATAAATCTTCTTCTAAAAAAGTTTTACCAATAATAAAGAGCTAAATAACCTCAAAGAATGACACTCTTGGGGTCTCTTATGTGCACTCAAGTATTTAAATTCCTATTAACTAATTAGCTCAGGTTATAATTACTCCTCTAGTAGACACTGGGCTGCATAGTAGAGGCACTGTCTAGGGAGCTTACACTCGAGCTGGGGAGATGGAACAGATGTGTTATAACAGCAGAACCACAATTACCTGTAACTCCATGACCTTGAGGCAGTCTGTGATTTGAGCTTGGCCTGAGTGATATGAGCAGTCATTCAGGAGGGAGCTGATGTGCTAAAACACAGAGCTGGGAAGTGCATGCAATAAAAGGGTAAGAAGTATAAAGAATATGTTTCCAGAGCACAGACTGAGTAAGGAAGATGTAAGGGAAAACATCCTCAAAAGATACTCATTTCCTAAGAAATCTTGGAAATAATATCTTTCCTCTAGATCAAAGACAGAACACAACCTTTAATTTACAAAGGAGAAAATCCTCCAAAGTAATGGTGGTGACTCAGAAGCTAAATCTCCATCTACAGTATGAGCCAGCAATTCCACAGGAGTGCTATTCCGCACGAAAAGACAGGTTAAAAAAAAAAAATATATATATATATATCTTTACAGAAGCTCTAGTCATAATTACTGCAAACCAGAATAAACTCAAATCAATACATTGTAGTCTGTTCACATAATGGAGTATTAGACAGCAAGGAAAATGAACAAAATACTTCTACAGACAGCATGGATAAGTCTCAGAGAATGCTGAGCAAAAGAAGCTGTGCTGAAAGGTACGTAATGTATGCTCCCATCTCACCTATAAGAACTTAAAGAGCAAACAAAAGTATAGTGATAAAAGGCAGAATAGTGGTTACTGCTGGGAAGTCCTGAATGGAAGGAGCCTTCTGGAGTACTGGAAATACTCTGTAGTGACATCTGAGTGTTGCGTACATGGATACATACATACATAAAAACTGATCGAGATGTATACATTACCGCATACATGTTATACTTTAGGTTTAAAAAAATTAAAATGTAAGCTGATGACAACAAAAAAAGAGTGACTTGGGCCTTTCTTTGAACCACTTTTTAAATCATCAAAAATGTAAGGTGCATTGTCCCCAGAAAAAAGTCGAGATAGACAGTCTCCTTTGTCTAGGAGATTGGCCTGTCATATTTACCCAAGTCGACACCTGCAAATGCTCTTCTCAGACACAAATGTTCAAGGAAGGATAAGAAGGGTATTAATTAAAATTAATTTTGTAAATACCTTTATAATACACACTGAGATAAGTAAAAATATTGTATATATCACCCTAAGAACCTCAGAATCACAACTGTAGCCCTCTGGGGGCTACAAATCCAATGCACATTTAAGAAGTCCATCATCCTGGCCAGTGCTGTGGCATAGCGGGTAAGGCCACCGCCTGCAGTACCGGCATCCCATATGGGCCCCAGTTCAAGTCCCGGCTACTCCACTTCTGATCCAGCTGTCTGCTATGGCCTGGGAAAGCAGTGGAAGATGGCCCAAGTCCTTGGGCCTCCCATGGGAGACCTGGAAGAAGCTCCAGGCTTCTGGCTTTGGATCAATGCAGCTCTGGCCATTGCAGCCAATTGGGGAGTGAACCAGCAGATGAAAGACATCTCTCTCTCTCTCTCTCTCTCTCTCTCTCTTTCTCTCCCCGCTGCCTCTCCTTCTCTGTGTGTAAATCTGTCTTTCAAATAAGTAAATCTTTAAAAAAAAAAAAAAGGCTCCTACTTAAATAACTCATACACTTTGTCTTAAAAAAAAAAAAAAAAAAGAAGCAGCCCATCATAACAGGATGAGACACGAACAAGAATCAACAGAACCACAGAATGTAAGACTGGAAGAAACAATGCAGAAACTCCCACTTTCCCGATGAGAGAAGTAAGGCCCGGAGAGAGGTGAAGTGCCTGGGCAGAGCCGCCTGGCACACGGCAACATGACAGCACTGGGAGCCGGGTGTCTCCTACCTGCCCAGCACGTGCTCCCCTGCTCTGAGGTCCACCCTGTGTCACCAGGCAGCTCCTCAGCTCAAGGGCCACTGCTGCCATTGCCACTAAACTGGTGGCAGAGAAGATGGGAGGGGGCCCCAGCCTCAGCAGTACCTCCCGGTCACCCATCCTGCTTGGACTTTCAAAGGCCTGGAGGCCTGAGGCTGCTGTGTTTCATACAGAGAAGGACGAAGCAGAATGACTCAAAGCACACGGCCGGGCCATGAGGCTGGAGAGGTGACCCCGCACCTGTCATTTCTTTCTTATATTGACAGTTTCAAACTTACTGAAAACATCTAGTAGTACCAAAAACTTCCATATAGCCTTGCCCAGATGCACCAACTGCTAATGTTTTACCACAATTTCTGTACCGTTCTCTTTATGTATGTTAGCTATTTTTAAATTGTTGTACTACACATGGGCAGGCACTGTGGAATAGTGGATAAAGCTACTGCCTGCAGCACCAGCATCCCATATAGGCACTGGTCCATGTCCCAACTGCTCCACTTCTGATCCAACTCCCTGCTAATGCACCTGGGAAAGCAGTGGAGGATGGCTCAAGTGCTTGGGCCCCAGCACCCGTGTGGGAGACGGGGAAGAAGTTCCTGAAGTTCCTGGCTCCTGGCTTCAGGCTGGTCCAGCTCCAGCCATTGCAGCCATACTGGGAGTGAACCAGCGGATGGAAGATCTTGCTCTTGCTCTCTCTAACTTTGCCTTTCAAACAAATAAATAAATCTGAGAGAGAGAGAGAGAGAGAGAGAGAGAGAGAGAGCGCTGGCTCTGTGGCACAGCAAGTTAAAGCCACAGACTGCAGCACCGGCATCCCATATGGGCGCCCGTTTGAGTCCTAGCTGTTTCACTTCTGATCCAGCTCTCTACTAATATGCCAGGGAAAACAGCAGAAAACCGCCTAGGTCCCTGGGCCCTTGCACTCACATGGAAGACCCGGAAGAGGCTCCTGGATCCTGGCCTCAGCCTGGCCCAGCCCTAGCCTTGTGGCCATGTAGGGAGTGAACAAGCAGACAGAAGATCGTTCTGTCTGTCTGTCTCTCTCTCTCACTCGCTCTCTCTTTCATTTAGTTAATCTTTTAAAATAAATAAATAAAAAGAAAAGATCCAAGCCTGTGCCTCATAGATCTTACAGACAAAAAACTGTCTAAAAAGCTTAGGAGTTGGGGCTGGCACCATAGCGCCAGGTTCTAGTCCCGGTAGCTACTATTCCAGTCCAGCTCTCTGCTGTGGCCTGGGAAAGCAGTAGAAGATGGCCCAAGTCCTTGGGCCCCTGCACCCACATGGGAGACCAGGAAGAGATGCCTGGCTCCCGGCTTCGGATTGGGGCAGCTCAGGCTGTTGTGGCCATTTGGGGAGTGAACCAACAGAAGGAAGACCTTTCTCTCTGTTTCTCTCTCTCACTGTCTGTAACTCTGCCTGTCAAATAAATAAATAAAAAATCTTTTTAAAAAAAAAAGCTTAGGAGTTATCTCACAGATATTCTCCTTAAACAATAAAATAAATGAATAAGTTGCTACACTATACAGTAGTACAAACACCATTTTCTTTTATTATTATTTTTAAGATTATATTTATTTATTTGAGAGATACAGTTACAGAGAGGGATAGATAGAGAGGTCTTCCATCTGCTGGTCCACTCCCCAAATAGCTGCAATGGCTGGAGCTGAGCCAATCCAAAGCCAGGAGCCAGGAGCTTCTTCCAGGTCTCCCACACAGGCGCAGGGGCCCAAGGACTTGGGCCGTCTTCCACTGCCTTCCCAGGCCATAGCAGCGAGCTGGATCGAAAGAGGAGCAGCTGGAACGTGAACTGGCACCCATAGGGGATGCTGATGCCACAGGCAGAGGCTTAGCCCACTACGCCATAATGCTGGCCACAAACATCATTTTCTAAATTAAAGGTTATCTATAATTTTTTTTTGGCTGAATCACTTGAAGGTAAAACTTGCTACATTCTCCTTCATACTTCAATGTAGGTTACCTAAACTCAAGGATGCTCTCCTACCACAGAGCATTCCTTAAAACCAGGAAACTAATATTACACAAACTCCAAGTGCATTCTGACAGACTGTCATGTTCAGGGCAACTCTACTTGAGTGTAGCTCATCTAGACTGCCGTATGATACTGCCTTGTGTGACGACAACAAGAATTATTTATTTTCAAGTCAAAGGGCATTTGGGTTGTTTAAAGGTTTGGTGGGATTGATTGACTGATTGGGGTGGGGGAGAGAGAGAAATCACCCACTGACAGTTCACTCCCCAAATGTCTGCACACAGCTAGAGCTAGATCAGGCTGAAACCAGGAGCTGGAAACTCAGTCTGAATCTCCCATGTGGGTGACAGGGACCAAAGACTTGCCACATGACCTGCTACCTTCCAGGGTGCACATGAGCAGGAAGCTGAAATTGCAGCAGAGCCAGGACGTGAACCCAGGCACTCTGGGATGCAGACATCCCAAGCAGTGTCTTAACAGCTAGGCCAAACACCTGCCCACAAAGGTTCTTCTACTGGAGTGCTGCTATGAATGCTACCTATGAACACCCGTGTCTCTCAGTGACGCACCTAGGAATGGTGGTACTGCTTTGAGGCTTTACAAGATTTATTGTCTCCAAGGCACTTAAAGTGATTTACAGTCCTACCAGCAATGTGTCAGGGACCTCTCTGATCCACATCCTCTCCAACATGTGAAACTACCAGACTTCACTTCTGCCAGCCAAACACGGGTAGAACGTGTCTCTCCTGGTCTTCATCTGCATTTTCCTGATCAGAGATGAAGCTAAGTTTCCTTATTTCCTTACCTTTCACACTGGCGGAGTTTTCAAACATCTTAGCCATTCAGTTCTTTCTAACAGAAGCCAGAGAAAAGAACACAGCCACAGAGAACCGAAGAGCTGGCTCCTTTGTTCAGTAAAGTTGGCTCTTCCATAACATGGATATGGCTTACTGTTACACCATGAGTTACTGACGGGCATGCACTCCAACATGGATCTTCAGAAGCTTTAGAAGGCTAAGAAGTCAATTTCCAGTAAGCAGTCCTGACAACTTGGCTTTTTCCTTCATTCAAATGACTTTAAATGAAATAGCTTTTCGATGATCTGGGATTTGAACAGTCATTCTCCATTTCTAGCTAGGCCATCGGAAATGATGAGACCACAGCTAACAGGGCTCTTGGGAGACTCACTTCTATTATAAAGGAATGAATTTCAAGCTTTAGTTGTCTTCACAAAGACAGCAGGAAATCTGCACGTTCATTCCTTTGCTGTTATTATGAGGCAACAAGTTGGTGATAAAATTTTTAACTTTCCAGCAAGTCTGTTTATCAAAATTGCTCTGAACAACGTCTTCCAAGGCCAGCAGTGTACAGGGAGTTAAGCCATCATCTTGGATGCCTGCATCCCATATGAGCACCTGTTGGACTCCTGGCTGCTCTGCTTCCAACCCAGCTCCCTGCTATTGTGCCTGGGAAAGCAGCAGAAGATGGCCTGAGTGCTTCAGCCCCTGCGCCCACATGGGAGACCTGGATGAAGTTCCTGGTTCCTGGCTTCAGCATGGCCCAGCCCGGAGAGTAAATCAGCAGATGGAAGCTCAATCTCTCCCTCTCCCTTTCTCTCTCTCTCTCTCTCTCTCTCTCCCTCCCTCCCTCCCTCTCTGTCACTCTGCCTTTCAAATAAATAAATTAAATCTTTAAAAAAGAAATATCTCATAGTTTCAAGTCTGGAGCTCAGGGCCATAAAATTAACTTGGAATCTTTCCTATGTCATTCAAACATGAATGAGGGGCTTTTATTTATTTTATTTATTTGAAAGATTTAGAGAGAGAGGTAGAGACAGAGAGAGGTCTTCCATCTACTGGTTCACTCCCCAGATGGCCACAATGGCCGGAGCTGTGTCGATCCGAAGCCAGGAGCCAGGAGCTTCTTCCAGGTCTCCCACGGGGGTGCAGGGGCCTAAGGACTTGGGCCATCTTCTACTGCTTTCCCAGGCCATAGCAGAGAGCTAGATCTGAAGAGGAGCGGCAGGGACTAGATCCACCGCCCATATGGGATGCTGGCACTTCAGGCCAGGGCTTTAACCCACTGCACCACAGCACCAGCCCCATGAATGAGGTTTTCAAACCTATTTCTCTGAGATGAAGCTTTCTAGCTGTCATCAGGCCTGTGGCCAAAGGCCAAAGGTAGGTGTGGCCAACCCTCCTGGCTTGCCTGGACTAGGTGGTCACTGGGATACTCTGGTCACACAACTGGAGGCTAAGTTGGCAGGTGGCTGGGCTGAGTTAGTTCAAGAAGCCTTCCTGGAGCTGCCTCCCCCACCACAAGGAGCCCTTCTCAAGTTAATGCAATGGAGGAAAGGACAGAAATTCAGTCGGCAATTGGGTGCTACCTACACAGAAACACCAGGAATATGGAAAACCTCGTAAATGCTTTTCCTCCCAGCCTGGAAGATACCATACTAAGTGACCATAGTAAACCACACAGATAATTGCTCTAGAAATTCGTTGTGTGGATGGTGACTGGCCCAGAGCATGGTGGATCTTTCTGGAAGGCTGCTCGCTGAACAACTGCTCAGGGAAGTCAGGGGCACCACTTCATTGCAGACACAGGCTTGACTCGGCTCGTCACACCCCATGGCTGTGACTGATTTGTGCAGCTGCTTAAAAAAAAATCAGTGCTCTCAGCAGCTCCACAGGTCAGAGAGAAGGCGGCTATAGGAGTTACCCGTGATTCACGCACTCTGTCACCCCACGTCTAAGCCATCAACAAATTCTGCCATTTCTATCTCCTGAATATATTCAGAATCTAGCCACCTCCAGCACATTCTGCCATCCAGGCCAGATCTAAGCCAGCATCTCCACTCACCTGCATTATGTCCAGAGCCTCCTACCTGGTCCCCACTTCATCTCCATCACCTCACAATCTCCACAGAACCACTGCCTACCAGAAATGGGCCTTATGCCATCAAGTCAATTCATGCCACCCTCCCGAAAGCCCTCTAAGGGCTTTGCATCTCACTCTAGGAAACAAAGGCCTTACCATGCCTGACGAGGACCTATGCAACCGGCTCATACCATTCACAGTCCACAGCCACCAGCTCCCACATGCACTCCACTGCAGCTGCACTGGTTCTGCCACCACTCAGCCTATTCAGGTTCAGAGCCTTTGCCCCAGACCTGGGCACCTGCCAGTGGCCATCCCCACCCCACCATGCCTCCCCTCCTCTTTCCTGCTTCCTTGGGCACACTCTGTTCACTTGCTTGTCTGTTCCCACCCCCACCCCCACCCCCCGGTAGAATGTAAGCTCCAGAGGCAGGGTTTTTGCCTGCTGAGTTCACTGCTGTGTCTTCAGCACTTACATCTGCACCCGGCACATATGTGTAGGCACTCAGCACATATTTGCCAAATGACTGAAGGGCTGATGGAAGTGACTTCCGTGACATCAGGATTACGTCATCCCCAGCAGGAAAGGGCAGCCCACCTGGCTTCCTGTCATGTCTCTCCTTCTTTTACTAACTTTTCTGTCCTGGATCTATATCCCCCACTTTATCAGTGTGCCCAAAGCGTTCCTCTTGTGAATGTTCCAGGGGAACCTGGCCCTTGCAGATGGCTGATTATTATGGTACCTCTCATGCTCTCGGTCAGATCCACAGCTCTTCCCACGGCTGCCCGGCTCAGGAAGCCCCAGAGAGGATCGGACACCTCCACCACAGGGCTGGGCACTGAAGCCCCCAAGGAGGACCACCCAGACCTTGCTGCAGGACCTAACGCACACCCAGAACCCAAGCTGCAGGGCAGCCTGGGGAAGTCAGGCACACAGCTCACCAGCCAACACAGTACAAATTGATCCAACCCACAGAACAGTAGTTTCAAAACTGTGGGTTACAGCCCATTAGTGGCCTCGAAATCAATTTACTGGAACATGACCAGAAATTTTTTCACTGGAATGGAAACAGACAAGAAAGTATCAGAATGTACTGTAAGCATTGTTTCACGAAACGTTCTGTGCAAGCATCAAGCCAGCACTTTTAAATAAGAATTTCTGGGACATTTTTTAAAAAAAGAGTTATTCATTTATTTGAAAAGTCAGAGTAAGATAAAGAGACAGAGAGAAAGAGCGCTCTCCATCTGCTGGCTCTCTCCCCAAATGCATACATACAGGGCTGAGTCAGGCTAGAGCCAAGCGCCAGGAACTCCGTCCTGTTTCCCGTGTGGATAGTAGGAGCCCAAGTACTTGAGCCCTTAGCTGCTGCTCCCAGGTGCATTAGCAGGGAACTGCACTGGAATCAGAAGGACCCCATCCCAGGCACTCTGCTATGCAAGAGTGTGTCCCAATCAGAGGCTTAACCCACTACACCACAATGTCCACCCTGGCATCAATTTTAAAGATCCCCAGATAATTCTCTTTTTTCCTTAAGATTTATTTATTTATTTGAGAGGTAGAATTACAAAGAGAGGGAGAGACAAAGAGAGAGGTCTTTCATCTGCTGATTCACTCCCCAAATGGTGACAACAGCCAGAGCTGCGCCGATCTGAAGCCAGGAGCCAGGTGCTTCTTCCTGGTCTCTCATGCGGGTGCAGGGGCCCAAGGACTTGGGCCATCCTCCACTGCTTTCCCAGGCCACAGCAGAGAGCTCAATCGAAAAAGGAGCAACTGGGACACAACCTGGCGCCCATATGGGATGCCAGCACTGCAGGCAGAGGCTTCGCCCACTACCCAACAATGCCGGCCCTATAAGCTCCCCAGTTAATTCTAAATGTGTGGCCAGGAACAAGAGCCACGGAAGTCTGATTCAGTCCTACAGAGAAACCATGCCTCTGTCCTCATGGCTCCAAGTAAGCATGGCTGCCCCCACCATCACACAGCCACCATGCTAAGGGCCAGCGTTTCCCCAGCCCAGAACTTTCTCCCTCTTCCTGTTTCTAAGTCTATGCTTTCTGGGGACCTCCCCAACTTCCTGTCCCCCACCCACTGACTGACTAGACCTTTGTCTCACAAGTGTGGCTGGACAGGCCTCCAGGATGGCACAAGCAGCTCTAGGAGGTTTGCAGAACACAGCCACCAGAGGTCAGCATCTCAAGCAGACAATCCAAGCACCAAACCAGTTCCACCCTAGGACAGGGCTCAGGTGTCTCGTAAGAGCACCAGCAGCCCTCAGTGTCCCTGCACATCGGACAGGAGAGCCAAAGCAAGGGACCCACCACCTCTGAAAAAACCTACTAACTACTCATGTGGCCGAGGGCAGGAGCACAAGTGGCTGTTAACACACAAGTGGCCAAAACAGCATGAGAGACCAGATGGAGTTTCAGGCTGCTGGCTTCAGCCTAGCAAGCCCTGGCCATTGCAGTCATCTGGGGAGTGAATCTGTGGATGGAAGATATTTCTCTCTGTGTTTCTGCCCCCCCCACCCCGCCGCCGCCCCCTAACTCTGCCTACCAAATGAAAAATAAGGGGCCAGCACCGTGGCTCACTAGGTTAATCCTCCACCCGTGGCATTGGCATCCCATATGGGCGCCGATTCTAGTCCCGGTTGCTCCTCTTCCAGTCCAGCTCTCTGCTGTGGCCCGGGAAAGCAGTGGAGGATGGCCCAAGTGCTTAGGTCCTGCACCCGCTTGGGAGACCAGGAGGAAGCACCTGGCTCCTGGCTTCGGATCCGCACAGCACGCTGGCCACAGCGGCCATTTGGGAGGTGAATCAACGGAAGGAAGACCTTTCTCTCTGTCTCTCTCACTGTCTGTAACTCTACCTGTCAAATAAATAAATAAAAATCTTATAAAAAATGAAAATAAAATAATAAAAAAGGGACACACACACACACACACACACACGGGGCCAGTGCTATGGTGCAGTGGGTTAACGCCCTGGCCTGAAAGGCCAGCATCCCATTTGAGTGCTGGTTCGGGACCCGGCTGCTCCACTTCGCATCCAGCTCTCTGCTATGGTCTGGGAAAGCAGTGGAGGATGGCTCAAGTGCTTTGGCCCTAGCACCCACGTGGGAAACCCGCAGGAAGCTCCTAGCTCCTGGCTTTGGATCGGCACAGCTAATGACCAATTGGGGAGTGAACCATTGGATGGAAGACATCTCTGTCTCTCTCTCTCTGCCTCTCCTCTCCCTCTGTGTAACTCTTTCAAATAAATAGATAAATAAATTAAAAAATACACACACACAAACACAGATGGGGGACAGGTGTCTGCCACACTGTCATTTCAGGATCTCGTCTGTAGCAACATCTAGAGAGGCTGCTCGGGGAAGTGGCTGAACAACCACACCCTTCTTCTCTTCACATGTCCCGTGGCTGCCCTTCCCAGGGCTTGGGACATCCCTGTGGAGCCAGGCCCCCTTGCTCTGTCCAGGAGCTGCACACGTTTTGGGGGTACTGGAAGGGGCAAACCAAAGCTGCTTGTCCTTTGTGCCTTCTCACTGTTGACCCGCCACTGCCCTCATCACCCAGGAGGAAACCATGGGCCTAGACCTCTAGGCCATGACAATATGCACCATTGTCTTCTGCATTTTCCACACTAGCTACAACTGAATGTATTCACACACACACACATACACACACACCAGGACGTGCAACTTCTGAAATGAGTGAATTCAATCCTTCCTCTACCGCCTGTGACCCTGCATGGTCATTCTGTCCGGGAGCACAGCAGCAAGGACCTGCAGGTAGAGGACGCAGATTCCGGGGAGGTGATCAGAGGAGCCTTTGCCCTGGAGCCACCTGAAGAACGTCCTGTCTGTGATTAGGTCAGCCTGACATCTGAGACACAGTGTTCCAGGCTGGCCCAGCGAGATAAAGGGGAGGCCTGCAGCCGCGAAGCCTGGATCCCGGCACTGGCATCCTTTTCACATACTCTGCAGTCTGACTCAAAGCTGACGGAGCACAGAGACCAAAGAACACGGAGTCACAGTTCTCTGCATGGGCCACTTGTCTGAGAACTTGGCTGGAGATGCAGGCAGATGCCAGGTCAGGGTGCCCACGACAAAGGTACAGACGGAATTCCAATGAGGTACAGGGGGTTAGCTGGCACTTGACACAGTGGCATCCCATACTGGAGGGCTGGCTCAAGTCCCAGCTGCTCTGCTTCTGATCCAGCTCTCTGCCAGTGTGCCTGGGAAGGCAGCAGAAGATGGCCCAAATGCTTGGGCCCCTGCCACTCATGTGGGACACCCAGATGCAGTTCCTGGCTCCTGACATCAAAATGGTCCAGTCCAGGCTGTTGTCTCTCTCTCTCTCTCTCTCTCTCTCTGATGCTCTGCCTTACAAGTAAATTTTTAAACTTTGGGGAAAAAATTCCTTTGCCTCCTGCAGCTGACTTAGCAGTAAAGCTTGGGGGGCAGGAGGCTCTGTGTACACAAGTCCAAGCAACAGGGAAGCATCAATCTCAGAATCTGAGCTGGAGGGAACTTCAGCTCACTGAGCGAATGGGTAAACAGAGGTCAGTGATCTTAAGTGGCTTCAGTGAGATCAGGCAGCCTGTGCCTGCCACGGAGGACCTGTCAGGACCTGGTTTCCTAGCTCCCAGGTCACTGTTGTCGCCCTAATACCATGGCATCTACGTACACATTCGCTTCCTCCAAAGAGGTGCGTCCCGGCACTCCCCGGATGCTTCCAGAACCGTGCCCTGGCCACCAATGACTAGTGCATACCTACAGGCTGACTGATCTGTGAACACGACTGCAGGCTGTGGAATCAGACAGCGGTCTCTACATCACCCAGGGGCCCCTGTGTTGGAAAAAAAATCCTGAATCCCACGTAACGTCAGACTACAAATCCTACAGGACAGCAGGCAAGGGTGTAGGGAGCAGGGAGGGGAATGCAGCCTCACTTCCCACTCCTCCCCACTGTCCAGGCCCCTCCCCCTGCTTTTCTGTGCTTCTCCTGTGACTTTTATGCCTTCTCTCCCACATTCATTTTATCCAGGTTCATCTCCACAGAGATACTGGGAAGGACAGGAAGACACTGTGTGACTGGGCTTCCAGCCTCCAGGGGCGTCGGGGGCAGACATCCATAGGAAGGATGTCATCTCTGTGCTAGTCCTAGGACAGACAGGAAGACACAGGTCACGCCCCGGGGAACTCCCAGTGGGCTGCGAAGGTAAAGGACAGACTCAGAGTTCACAGCAGGGATAAAGGAGTGTGATGCATGCATGGGAATCTGCAAAATCTACCATTCCTGGGGCCCAGGTGGTGGCAGAGCAGCTTAAGCCGCTGGGCCTGCAACCCCCGGCATCCCATAGGAGCACTAGTTCGAGTCCTGGCTGCTCCACTTCTAATCTCACTCCCTGCTGATGCATCTGGGAAAGCAGCGGAAGATGGCCCAAGTGCTTGAGCCTCTGGAACCCATGTGAGAGATCCATATGGAGTTCCTGGCTCCTGGCTCCAGCATGGCCTGGTCCTGGCTTTTGCAGCCATTTGGGGATGAAAGATCTCTTTCTCCCTCTGTCTGTCTGATTCTCTCTGTCCTCTACCTTACAAATAAGTAAAAATCTTTTTAATCTATAATTCCTGAGGACTTAGGAGCAGTTAGTATTCTTAGCTTTCTATAAGAAGAAACCCCCCGAATGACCCCACCCCAGCCCCAGCCTGAATTAACCATGCAGACTACGCTCATGCTTGCAGTACTAGGTTTTATTGTTGTTTTAGGATGCCATTATTTCTTTCCAAAGAATACCAAAATAGTGACAAAAGTAAAAATTGGCAATGTACAGGTATTCCTTGCATTGATGATGTGGTACTGTCTTTATTAAAAATTACACATTGTGGGGAGATAAGCATCACCTGTTTAGTGTTCGGGGCTTCTAACAATCTTAATTTGGCTCTGCAACTACCCACCCAAAAAGAAAATGGAATTTTGGGGCTGGCGCTGTGGCGCAGTGGATAAAGCCACCACCTGAAGTGTCGGCATCCCATATGGGCTGCTCTACTTCTGATCCAGCTCTCTGCTATGGCCTGGGAAAGCAGTAGAAGATGGCGCAAGTCCTTGGGCCCCTGCACCCATGTGGGAGACCTGGAGGAAGCTCCTGGCTCCTGCCTTCAGATCAGCACAGCTCTGCCCGTTGTGGCCAACTGGGGAATAAATCAGAGGATGGAAGACCTCTCTCTCTCTCTCTCTCTCTCTCGCTGCCTCTTCTCTCTCTGTGTAACTCTGACTTTCAAATAAATAAATCAATCCTTTTTTTAAAACTGGGAGTTTTCACAGATTAACCAAGTACAAGAATTTACAAAACACTGGCTACCACCAGGGCCCCTAACTTAAAGAGTTCACAAAATTCACGTGGAGGAAGCATTCCGAGGACAAACAAGTGATAAACCCAAAATAGGAGACAAGAGCTGCTATGCACATAAAGTAGACTTAGAAAGAGACCCAAGAATGATCCGAAGCTTGCTTGCATGCATGTGTGAGTGTGATCTCTCGCTCGCTCTCTCCGTGTGTGTGTGTGCGTGTGTGTGTGTGTGTGTGTACATACTCGATGTAGCACAAAGCATGGTATGCACCTGGGAAGGTGCAGAAGTAACAGGTGAAACAGCACACGCAGCAGAAGTCCCAATTGGCCAATATCAGACACTTAGGAACACTCCTGAACTAGGGAAAAATGCATCATAAAGAAGTAAAAACCAAATATTAAAAGGGCACAGCTGGCCGGTGCTGCAGCTCACTAGGCTAATCCTCTGCCTTGCGGCGCCGGCACACCAGATTCTAGTCCGGTCGGGGCGCCAGATTCTGTCCCGGTTGCCCCTCTTCCAGGCCAGCTCTCTGCTGTGGCCAGGGAGTGCAGTGGAGGATGGCCCAAGTACTTGGGCCCTGCACCCCATGGGAGACCAGGATAAGTACCTGGCTCCTGCCATCAGATCAGCGCGGTGAGCTGGCCACAGAGCACTGGCTGCAGCGGCCATTGGAGGGTGAACCAATGGCAAATGAAGACCTTTCTCTCTGTCTCTCTCACTGTCCACTTTGCCTGTCAAAAAAAAAAAAATTAAAATAAAAAAAGGGGAGCACAGCTAAGGGACAAAAGACATTGTCAGCAGGAAATCTGAGTGATAAACTGTAGAGGGAATCCTGGAGCCAAACAGCCTCTGATCAGAGAGAGGGAGCTGGCTCAGTCTGGCTGGCGGGTGCCCTCCCAAAGCTGACGTCACTCCTTGTCCCTCCTCCTGCAGAAGCACTTAGCACTCCGTGTCAGAGATAGTCTCTGAAATGACCAGGGAGCCCAGCTCCCACCTAGCAGGCTCAAAGTCACCAAGGGGGAATAGAGAGACCCCAGAACCCAACCTACTGAGGTCCTGGCACAGCACTACAGCTCAATAGAGGGATGAAAGAGTCTATAACGAGGGGCTGGCACTGTGGCATAGTGGGTAAGGCCACCTGTGACACTGGCCATCCCATGTGGTGCCGGTTTGAGTCTTGGCTGCCCCACTTCTGATCCAGTTCTCTGCCATGGCAGTGGAGGAAGGCCCAAGTCCTTGGGCCCCTGCACTCGTGTGGGAGACAGAGGAGGCTCCTGGCTCCTGGCTCCTGGCTTCGGATCAGCGCACCTCCAGCCGTTATGGCCATCTGGGGAGTAAACCAGTGGATGGAAGGCCTCTCTCTTGCACTGCCTCTCTCTCTATAACTCTGCCTTTCAAATAAATAAATAAACACTTTTTTAAAAAGAGTCTATAAAGAACCCGACGCCCTCTTTGAGTCTGTCTTTTCATAATCTGCTCTTTGCTTCCTGGGGGGGCAGGGGGAGGGAGAGGGGTCCCAGTTTGGGGTCCATAAAATGCTGGCCATTGAGTTCCTGCCGCAAGCAGCTGATCTATAGGAATTCCAGAAGGGCCACAACCCTTGAGATGATGTAACTTGTTTTGCTCTCATGTCCTATCAGCATCATGGAAGCCCCGTGCCCAGCAGAAGACCGATTAGTGCATCATGTAGCACGGCCTTGACATCTGGATGGCCTCATTCTCTCCCCGGGACATCCATCCAAAGCTTATGGACTCAGCTTCCGTCAGCTCTGTCACTGGGACCCCTTCACCCTGCCTCCTGAAGCAAGACAGAATCTCAGTGATTTTCCTCGGCTTCTGTCTGCACACACCTCTCCGCATCGGCAGATACAGGCACCTGAATCTCTCTCTCTCCTTGTCCCTGATGTGAAAGAAGTTGCTGGCAGACTTTTTTTAAAAAAGATTTTATTTGTTCATTTGAAAGGCAGAGTTACAGAGAAACAGTGGCACAGAGAGAGAGAGAGAGAGAGAGAGAGAGAGAGGTCTTCCATCCGCTGATTCACTCCCCAGATGACCACAATGGTTGGAGCTGTGCTGATTCAAAGCCAGGAGCCAGGTGCTTCTTCCGGGTTTTCCACGCAGGTGCAGGGGCCCAAACACTTGAGCCATCTTCTACTGCTTTCTCAGGCAATAGCCCAGAGCTGGATCAGAAGTGGAACAGCTGGGACTCGAACTGGCGCCCATATAGAATGCCGGCACTGCAGGCAGCAGCTTTACCCACTACGCCACAGCGTTGGCCTCACTGGCAGACTTTGTAGAAATGTTTCTGCCTGACATGTGTTGAATCATGTCGTATCACAGCCTTGGGTCGCTGCTGGAAAGGCAGAATGCAGAGGTCTAAGCCCCAGCCCTGTTCATCAGGGATCTGCTGAGGAACCTTGGGCAAGTTACTGGAGTGCTCTAAGCCTCACTCCCTTTATCTTTCAACTGGAAACAATGCCAGGTATCTCAGTCGGCTGTTGTGAGAGGAGACCTACACGTGTAAAAGCACTTTGCATGGTTTCCAGCACTCAGAAGGTGCCCAATAAATTTGAGTTTTGTAGGGTGGATATTTGATGCAGAAGTTAAAATGCATCTCCTCGGAGTGTCTGGGTTCAGGCCCCAGCTCCACTTCTGATCCCGACTCCAGCATCCTGGAGTCAGTAGGTGATGGCTCGAGCAGTTAGGTCCCTGCCACCCATAGAGGGGACCCTGATGGAGTTCTAGGCTCCCAGCTTCGGTCTGGCCAACCCTTGGCTGTGGCAAGCGTTTGGCGAGTGAACCAGCAGACAGGAACTTGCTCTCTCATTCTGCCTCATCTCTCTCACCCTCTGTCTCCCTGTCTTCAAATAAAATGAAAATAAATTTAAAAATTTGTAAAAGTTAATTTGGCGGCCGGCGCCGCGGCTCACTAGGCTAATCCTCTGCCTCGCGGCGCCGGCACACCGGGTTCTAGTCCCGGTCGGGGCGCCGGATTCTGTCCCGGTTGCCCCTCTTCCAGGCCAGCCCTCTGCTGTGGCCAGAGAGTGCAGTGGAGAATGGCCCAGGTGCTTGGGCCCTGCACCCCATGGGAGACCAGGAAAAGCACCTGGCTCCTGGCTTCTGCCATCGGATCAGTGCGGTGCGCTGGCCACAGCGCGCCGACCGCGGTGGTCATTGGAGGGTGAACCAACGGCAAAGGAAGACCTTTCTCTCTGTCTCTCTCTCTCACTGTCCACTCTGCCTGTCAAAAAATAAAAAATAAATAAAAAAAAAGTTAATTTTGCTTCTTTCTGTAATTTATTATTGAAACTCACAGCTGCTGCTCCTTGTGCCTTCCGAAGGTGGGGACATGCACAGGTACCCTGAACACCATTTTTGCAGGGCACTGGAGCGCAAGAACTCAGCCAAGACCCCAGGCTGCAAGCAGAGCCACACCCACGTCATCACCTCCCCTGCGCTGAATGAGTCAAGTGCTTGCAGAAAAACTCCCTCCACAGCCACCCCCAGATTTAATCACAACCTCCACCAATCAGTTTTGTTCTAAGGAAGTTCTTTTATCTCTTATGTTACGGCATTAACTTCTCCTTCTCTCAAAACTGACTTCTCTGACCTACTTCTTCCAGGTAGCTGGGGCCAAGGAGGCAACCATTCCCCCAACTGCTGCCACAGTCACCCGGGAGATCAACTAGGAAGAGATGTGAGCACTGAATGCAACACTTGCATCATCTTTCCACTGCCCAGGGCCCAGAAAGACACTGTCACCTGCTGCTTGAGCCTCACCCTGAGCACGGGGGACATGGCTCGGGTCCGGCCACCTTCATTCATTCCACACACAACTAACCACCTAACACGTACCATCCCATGAGGTCCATGTTTGGATGGCGAGCCAGGTCTAGGTCCCACTGTGGCTCAGTTCTAACCACCACCACAACATCAACACCAACCTGTTGACAGTCCAGCAAGATGGCCAGGGCCATGTGTCTCTCAATCCAAAGTCCAGTGTCTTCAGTTGAGGCCATCACTGCTCTGTGTCCGGTCTGACTCCCCTTCCTGACTATTGTTGGAGAGTACTGGAGCTGAGCTCCAGAGAAGGGACCCCGCCTTCTGGGGTCTGTGTCTTCTGGGTGGGTCTGTCCACCTAGTACCCAGCATGTGCTGACACAGAGCAAATGCTCAGTCTGGAGAATGAATGGAGGACGTGGCATATAGTCAGTCACTCAGCTGTTCCCAAAGAGATCCAGCAGCTATCAAGTGAATTCTTCTCATATGCTTCTCATATGCAAGGCACGGGACCAGCACCAAAGATCTTTGGCTGATTCTCTGTTTTCCTATCAGATCCAATCTCCACCCAAGAGTAAAGGCACCTGATGTTGCATCCCAGCAGGCTGATGTGTACAGACAACAGCATCAGGCTCCTGGTCCTCTGGCTGCCAATGCCAGGAGACCAGAGGGAAGGGAGAGCAAGGTGTGGGTGTTGTTTCTTCCAGTTTCCTCTCCTCGGGCTGCAAGCTGCACGCACGCCCCCAAAGGAAACCGCAGCTCTTGTCAGGCAGCACTTCCCAGCTCTGCCTCTTGACATTTTGCCCGGGGTTCAGCGTTGTCCCTTCTGGTGTTTCTACACCCTTTGTATAGAAATCTTTGTAGCAGCTCTTTTACTAAATTCTTCTCAATTTGCCCGTTACTCAAGTGCCACACGCTTCCTGGCAGAGCTCATCTGAAAGTCTCACACTCGTCAAGACAGAAACACAGCACTGGGAGGGGAACTAGCAGCCATCCTGCCCAGGCTTCTAGACCATGGAAGAAGCCTCCTGCATCTGGCTTCACTTGACTTTTAGAGGAGGGCTGCAAAGTCTTTTCATTTCCTATTTTTTAAATTAGTTTTCAAAGAGTTGATGCATCCAGATGGTTCAAAATTCAAAAAACACAGAAGCATACGTACACTGCTATCTCCTCTTCTCTGAGCAGTGAAGCACAGGGTGCTGTGCCCCTCACAGGTGGACCCTGTCACCTCCAGGCAGCTCCCACGGATGGGGCATCATGCCCTGCGCCATGCCCTGGCTCACTGTAATCCTCTCCGACTTGACTTAACCTCTGAATTAAGAGCTCACAACTCAATCAAACGGGAAAGTTCTGCCTTAGACCTCAAGCTTGCCAGACTCCATGCACTGGCTCACAGCAAAGCTTCCTGAAGACTCAGACAGCGCCCACTGCAAGCAAGAAGTGTTTCTCATGCCCTGGGGCCTTCAGGACATAGCATCCACAGATTGCAAAGAAAATACTTTCCTCTTCATGCAGAAAGATTAAGACGACAACAACAAAGCCAAAGCTTCGGTTGGTTGCCAATTTGCAAATCTTCGTACTGTATAAACTAATAATGCACTGAAATGCCCTATCATGCAGCACAATCTTCATGTGCAAAAGAAACAACCATTTAGCTGCCCAGTTATTTAACGCCTCATTGCATTGGCCAGTACAGAGATGTCTTTACCTTCTGGGAGTTTGCCACAAGGACACAGGCAGACACAATCACTGCCCGCACTGCAGGGTGAGGACTCGGTGTCGAGATGGCTCACGCAGGCAAGGTGGCCACAGTATACAGGGGGTGATGGAGGTACTGAGGACGGGGACACCCGCTGACCGAGGACCAGACTGATGTCACCTTCTTTCTAGCCACTCTCTGCACCCCCCCCCCATCTCACATCCCCCAAAGGCAGAGAATGTCAGCCAGCTCCCTTTCCAGCCAGAAGTCATGACAGCAACTTGTACCCTCTGTTTAGGACCAAAAGCTCGTAAGGCCTCCCAGCACAGGGAGCCTTAACCCGACAACCACTCTGAGTTACAGGGAAGAAACGCAAGGAACACGGTGGAGGGAGCAGAGAGGGATCCATACCCCAGGACCTGGGGAGGCCAAGCTTCCCCTCCCAGCAATGTACCCAAGGCAGAGTCCTGGGTGTTGATCGACAACGGGTCGCTCCCAACACAAACAGAAAATGCAGGAGTCGGACAGCTCCAGTTTGAACCTAACATCGAGTTCCTCACTTCAGCAGCTTCCACTTCTCTCCCTGGACTCTAAGCTTTGGAGTCCCCAGGCCTCTGCCACCCTGTCTGTAAAATGGGACACAGCGACCCTCAGGGATGGGGAGGTGGGGACTGGGGGAGCCGCAGGCCTATCCAGGCCTCTCAGGCACTCCTGACGCACCTGCTGCAGAGGTCTTGGTGAACCGCGGGGATGCGGGCAGGAGACATGGCAGACAGGCCAAAGGCGCCTGCAGGAGTGTGGGCGCGCACTGCAGGGTCAGGTCCAACCCCCCCTCCCCCAGGCAGCGCTCCGCTATTTCCGTGCCCCGACCACCCCCTCCACTCCCACCCATCCCCACAGTGCCGCCCTCATTCCTCTGCTTGGTCCGAGGCAGGATCAGAACCAGGGTTAGGGTTGGGGGAGCCCAGGCGGGGGGGAGCGTGAAATGACTTGCAGGTGTCAGAAAGCAGAGGCGGGGCCGTGCCCAGCGGCACAACGATTTAAAGCTCCGGCCCCAGAATCTCCGGTCCGCTGCGAGAACCCGAGAACTTCCCGTCTTCCCCCCAGCCCCTGTTCATCCGCATCTCGGGACTCAAATGCGGCGGGATTCGGGGATCCGCTCAAAGTGCTGCGACTGGCACCGGGCGCTCTCCGCCGCCCACCGCCGCACGCGCTGCGCTCCGGCTCCCGCACCCGCACGTGGTGTCGCGGTGGAGTCGCCCGGGAGCACAGTGCGGGGGCCGGAGGGCATGGTGCGGGGGCCGGAGGGCATGGTGCAGGGCCCGGGAGGGCAACGTGAGGCCGAAGGGGGAACCACGTAGGTCCCCATGGAACAAGGCGGCGCGGGTCTCGGCACCAGCCCCAGCCGCGCCGGGCTTCCGCACCTGCTGGGGACCCGAGCCTGCCGCTGCCCGCGGGCGTCCGCGCAAATCTCCCGGACGCGCGGGCACTACACGGACCGCCTCGGCGAGACCCTACCTTTTCTGAAGGGCATCGCGCAGCTGGCGCTCCCGGCGGGACTGGCCCGCGACACCCGGGCAGGCCGACGTCCAAGCGACAGCCCCGCGGCTCGGGGCGCTTGCGGGCGATGGGGCCCGGGAGGGAGGGGGGAAGGGACATATTTGGTCAGAGGCTGGCGCGTCACGGCGCGGAGGAGGCTCCGTCGCAAAGTCGGAAGCGCGGGAGCCGCGTCACCCCGTGCGCTCCGGGCGCCTGCGGGCTGCGCCGCGAGGCCAGGGTGCGGGCCCCGCCCAGGGCGCCTGGTCCCGCCCCGGCCCCGGCCCCGGCCCCGCAGGGGTCGCCAGGAGGCCCCCACCCGCCTCCAACCCAGACGAGGAACTCGCCGGGGCTGTCTAGCTGCCGCCGGCCTCGGCAGAAGCCACGGAGAGGAAAACTCCTGTTGTGCTCCTTCGGGCTGTGAGGCTGTCATCCGCGGGAAGGACTTAGGGGGATTCTGCCCAATTTTTTATGTTTCTGTCATTTGAGCATGTGGGACAGCCCCCGAGGGCGCAACCCAGGGAAATGCGTCTGGCCTGGTCACCCTCCTGGAGCATCGCTCCTAAGCCCTATGTTACGGATCCCTGAAAAACTTTACGTTGCTTGATTACAAGGTCCGTGGAGGCAAAGTGTTCTCTCTCACACGCACACGTAGCTTTATAAATGTCCAAAGAAATGAGAGCACCTCTTAGGGACTATCGCGAAAGGAGGGAGGGGCCGCCCTCCGTTACTGTGCGCCTGAAGGGAGGGGTTCTTGGGACACCTGCCTCCCATATCCAAGCCTGCTGCTTGGAGTCCCCATTGTTCCACTTCCCTTCCAGCTCCCTGGTCATTCCCCTGGGAAGGCAGTGGATGCTGGCCCAAGTGTGGGGCTCCTGCTACCCACTCTGGGAAACCCGGATGGAGTTCCTGGCTCCTCCTGGCTTCACACTGGCTCAGCCCTGGCCATCACAGCCATTTGCGGGGAGCGAACCAGCAAATGGAAGAGCTCTGGCTCTCCCTCCCTTCTCTGTAGCTCTTTCAAATCAATAAATCTTCAAAGAAAACAACAAACAAATTTTAAGTAAAAGGGGGCGGCCAGCACCTGAAAAAATGCCTTATTATTTGGCGGGTGCAAATATCTTTTTTTTTTTTTTTTTTTTTTGACAGGCAGAGTGGACAGTGAGAGAGAGAGAGACAGAGAGAGAGGTCTTCCTTTGCCGTTGGTTCACCCTCCAATGGCCGCCGCGGCCGGTGCGCTGCGGCCGGCGCACCGCGCTGATCCAATGGCAGGAGCCAGGTACTTCTCCTGGTCTCCCATGGGGTGCAGGGCCCAAGTACTTGGGCCATCCTCCACTGCACTCCCAGGCCACAGCAGAGAGCTGGCCTGGAAGAGGGGCAACCGGGACAGAATCCGGCGCCCTGACCCGGACTAGAACCCGGTGTGCCGGCCCCGCCAGGCGGAGGATTAGCCACGGCGACGGCCCTCAAATATCTTAAAAACAAAAACCTCTTTAGGGTCAGTGGAGAGTTAATTCCTGTGAAAAGTACTATTTTCTGCATTCATCTTGAAGAAATGATGTCAGGACCAATCTCCTAAATTTGAAAGCAGCCACGAATAGCAACTAGACCACTTTCTATGTGGTAGGGGAAAGAAAACATTCATGGAGAGTGAAAAGGGACGGCCAGGAAGGTGGGGATGGCTTTTCTTCTTTTTCTTCTAAAATCTTTTCTGAGTTCAAATTCCTTAGCCTGCTGTCTTCTCTGGGTAATAGTCCAAAGAATTTCTCTGGTTTTACACTGAGGATACACGGGAGAAGGAAGGAATGGAGGCCTTGGGTGGGGGGATTGTCAGCTGCCTTGGGAGCACCATCTGCTGTCTGGAGCCTTCTGAGCAGACCCCCTGCTGGGAGCCCAGCTGGGGATGGGAGTGGGGAGCTCTCAGACCACCTCCTTGGGCAGTGTTGGTGTCAGAGGAGCAGAAAGTGGGGGTCATGGGTGGGCTCATCATCAGTCTCTGCTCTTCTCCATAACATAACTATATGTCAAGAGGATGTGGACTGAGCTCTCTCAACTTAGTGGCCAGAGAAAGTGAATTTTGGGGGCCACATAGTGGGAAAAGCCACCGCCTGCAGTGCTGGCATCTCATGTGGATTCCCGGCAGCTCCACTTCCTATCCAGCTCTCTGCTTTGGCCTGGGAAAGCAGTAGAAGTTGCCCCAAGGCCTTGGGCCCTGCACCTGAGTGGGAGTCCCAGAGGAAGCTCCTGGCTCCTGACTTCAAATCGGCACAGCTCCGGCCCTTGTGGCTAAGTGGGGAGTGAACCAGCGGATAGAAGACCTCTCTCTCTCTCTCTTTCTCTCTCTCTCTCTCTCTCTCCCTCTCTCCTTCTCTTTCTGTGTAACTCTGACTTTCAAATAAAATAAATCTTAAAAAAAGAAAAGTAAATTTTGTCTAAGGCCAACCAGTCCAGATAGAGTGTGTTGTGCTGCACACCTCAGACGCAACACCATGCGCATCCTGGTAAAGCCGGTGCACTCTGAGTGGCCGGGCCTCAGTCTTTCTGGTTGGCACCTGTACCCCTTGGACACAAATGTTCAGGGGTACGTGGCTGATTGCCACACAGTAAGAAACACCTACTGGGTGTTTGAGCCCAGTTCCTGGCCCAGAGCTTCCAAAACTCGTGGAATCTCCAAAGTAGTAAGACTTTATTTTTATATTCTTTTGTACACCAATGAAATGACTGGGGGCTGGAGTAATGAGAAGGGGGACAGGCTAGATCGTTCAGGATGAAGGCTGTGGCCAAAATGACCAAGGCATGATAAGAGGGTTGGAACTTCCAGCTCAAACCCTTGCTGGCTGGGGAGGGAAGAAGGGCTAGGGGTTGAGTTAATCACCAATGGTGAGGGACTTAAACAACCAGGCCTAGGTCTCCTAAAGACCCTGGGGACAGAATTCGGAGAGCTAATTCAGAGTTGCTTCCTGAGTTTCCTGGCTGTACTACTAAACGACAGGTATGGGCCTAGAGGGGTGGGAATCTCCAACTTTGCAGCCAAACTAGGCAGAAGTATGGCTACTCTGGATACCCAGGACTCTCTTGGGTCTTGTGGGACTGACTCTTTAAATCTGTGGGCTGTCACTGACTCTGGATAGTGAGTGTCGCAACTGAGTTAGATTGCAGAGCACCCCGTTGGCATCTGAAGAGTTGAAGAACAAGTTGTTGGAGTGCAAAAGTGCAAAAACCCACACATGTAGAATTAGAAGTGTTGTTAAAAACAAGTAATGGGGTCACACTGTGGTGCAGTGGGTTAAAGCCCCGGCCTACAGTGCCAGCATCCCATATGGGCACCCATTCAAGTCCTGGCTGTTCCACTTCCAATACAGCTCTCTGCTATGACCTGGGAAAGCAGCAGAGGATGGCCCAAGTCCTTGGGCCCCTGCACCCACATGGGACTTGAACTAGCTTCTGGCTTCAGATCAGCTCAGCTCTGGTCGTTGTGGTCATTTGGGGAATGATCAGTGGATGGAAAACCTCTATCTCTGGCTCTACCTCTTTCTGTAACTCTGTCTTTCAGATCAATAAAATAAATCTTAAAAAAAAAAAAAAAGGTCAAACTGACAGATTCCAGTCTTTCTACTTTGAATCTATTTAATCCTGGGTAGAAGAAAAAGAACCTTGAAACTCATTACTGTCTTGTTTCCATTTCTTGTTGTGATAACAGCCCTGTTAAGTTTTTGTTGCTTTGATAATCCCTGGAACATTTGTTCTGTCCTTAACAATCAGAATCAGCTGACAAGGATTTTTTCATGGCAATGTTTAATAACTCAAGGCCAGCATCGTGGCACAGCAGTTTAAGCAGCCATCTGCAATACCGGCATCCCGCATGAACACCAGTTCAAGTCCCAGCTCTCTACTTTTGAGCTAACTCCTTACTAATGCACCTGGAAGATAGCCCAAGTGCTTAGGCCCCTGACACCCATGTGGGAGACCCATGTGGGAGACCCAGGTGGAGTTCCAGGTTCCTGATTTTGGCCTGGCCCAGCCCCAGCCATTGCTGCCATTTGAGAAATGAACCAGTAGATGGATGATCTCTCTCTCTATCTCTCCCTCTTTCTCTGTCACTCTGCCTTTCAAACAAATCACTTAAAAAAAAAAAAGTTTAATAACTCAAAAGTTGGCTCTGCCTTGCCCCTCAAAGAAGGTGGACAGGCCCCTGCTGGGAGGAGCAGCCTTGGCAGGGGTGGGGGAGCTGAGGAAGGAATTCAGCACAGCCAGTCCTGGGGAGGAATGGGCAGGGGGTAGTGGGACGCGGTCATCTGATTTGCAGCTTTGAAGCAATTTCAAATTGAGTCTGTATTTCTAGAGCTGTCAGCAACATCATATGCGTCACAGAACCAAGTGATTTCATCTCTCCCCTCTACACTTCCAATCGTGCCTGCTGACAGTCTAATAATGGACTATGGATCTCAGCACTGCTCTACTCCTAAGGAGCTCTTAGCACATCAAAGTGCTGTTTTAAAAACCCAGCCTAATTGCTGGGAGCTGTGAGGAAACGAGAATTGCCTGGCCAGGCTCGAGTCTTCCTCCATCTTTTTCCTTCCATCAGCATTTAGATCAGTCATTGCAAGCAGCATAACCTGGTAACCTGAGGTCCTCAGGAAGACATTCTCCAGGCTGAGCAGCCATCAGACCCACCTGGAGAGCTGCTTCCAGGGATTCCTGGGTGGCGGCGCGGCGGCGCTGTGGGTTGAGCTGCTGCCTGTGGAGCCAGCACCCCATCCTGGAGCACCAGCTTGAGTCCCGGGTGCTCTGCGTCAGGTCCAGATACCTGCTAATGCTCCTGGGAAAGCAGCAGAAGATGGCCTTAGGCCTCCACCACCCATGTGGAAGACCCACAGAAGATCTCTCCCCCCTCAACCCCCGTCACTCTGCATTTCAAATAAATAAACATCAGCGTGGAAAAAGCTGCAGATTTAGAGAAAGGAAGCTTGCTGGGCCAAACCCCGAGTTCCTGATTGAGTGAGTGTCCAGTGGGGCCTGAGGATTTGCATCTGCAGCATTGCAGCCGGGTTCCCAGGTGATAATGATGTTGCTCCTTGTGCTACTTCCTGAGCTCACTTCCAGAACTGAAAAGGGAACATGTGGAGTTTGAGAGCCGCTCTCCTGAGCATCCCTCCCTCAGCAAGATCGACCCCTGGGAAACACAGCACAATCCTGATATTCCTTTGGCCAGGGCATGGGAAAAACACAAGAGCCACCTTTCTCCCAGGCTCCGGGGAGCAGCAAGTGCCCATGCCACCAGCTCTGTGGCTTTACTGCAGGAAGCACAGGACAAGGCCTTCCACGTGCTCTCTTAAGTGAGGCTAACACCCAAGTAGCAAAAGACCTAACGTTCTTTTGGGCCTACTCCCTGTCTTTCTTTAGCCAGGTACTTGCATTTCAAGCCTCTGCTCTCTGGTGGTAGCAAGTAAGACTTTGTCTCCCAATTCCAGTGAAGGACTCCCTGGTCATGTGAAACAGACTGGGGACCTTTGGAGGGGGGCTGGGGGACACTGGCAAAAAGGGGGTGTGCATAAAGGAGGAAGACAGACAAGCGAGAGTGCCAGAGCAGGGGCCAGCCGCGCATGAAATGCTCAGGCCAGTGCCTTTCCTTTCCTGCTCCCACCTCAAGCTTCTGCCAGACTGCCAGGCTTGGAGACTCCAGAAGCCGTCCCTATTGCCTGCATGTCCTCCCATGATGCCCTTCTGCACGGTACCATCCTACTGCCTTGAGCTGCCCAGCTCCCTGGTGATTGCTAAGCGGCCAGGTGTATGCAAAGGTGGGGGGGGGGGTTCAGGGTCTGAAGCCCTGCTGCCTCACCTCTGTGCACTGTGACAGACCCTCTTTGAGCCTCACTGTACAATGAGGTTAGGGGGTTCTTCATGGATTGCTGTAAAGATTCAAGGAAACCACATTGGCCTTGCCCTTCTGAAGTATTTGGTAAATGGCAGCTGCCATTATTACTTTCGTTATTATTATGGCTTGAAGCAGGGAGGGACTGCTTTCAGAGCCCTTAGGAGTGAAAAGGCACAAACACCAGGGCCGGCACAGGCACTGTTGCTGAGACACAGTGCGGCTGACTGGGCAAGAAGAATCCAGCTACACAGGGTGGTGAGCTCCCAGACCAGAGTTTGTGTGTGCAGGCCTACATGCACCTGTGCGACTAGGAAAGAATGGATAATCCCAGTGCTGCAAAAAGCTGTGTATAGTCATTCTATGAACACATCTAATTCACAGATCTCAGTCTCTCCCAGTAAAGAGAAAACGTTGGAGAAATGGAGAGTTTGGGTGGGAAAGTACAAGATGAGCCTGAAACATCCCGTGGTGTCAGAAAGGAAGTGACCACTTTGTTTTGATGTCCCCAGGTGGTGGGAAGTTACCCAAAAGGTGTGGAAGTCAACCTGAAGGGGCACCGCTGGGGCAATCTGAGCAAGAAGAGAAATCATGCCAACAAATGGGATGCAATCCCCGGAATGAACAAGGATTCTCAACTCTAAACTGGTACAAATAAATAGATGCATGAATGCAGGCACTGGGAAGACTTTTCCCCAGACTAGTGTTACGACAAATAAATGTGGGAAGGGTTGTGGAACTAGAAAAGCTACCTTTTGGCAAACCCCATACTAGTAATTATATCAAGGCAGAAGCATCCGTGGATGCTACCATGAGTGAGCAAAAATATAATGAAAACCAGGATACAGACAGCCTCAAATTGTATCACTAATTATTTTTTTAAAGATTTTATTTATTAATTTTAGAGGTAGAGACAGTGAGAGGGAGAGACAGAGAAAAAGGTCTTCCTTCCGTTGGTTCACTCCCCAAATGACCACAACTGCCAGAGCTGCACGGATCTGAAGCCAGGAGCCAGGTGCTTCTTACTGGTCTCTCATGTAGATGCAGGGGCCCAAACACTTGGGCCATCTTCCGATGCTTTCCCAGGCCATAGCAGAGAGCTGGATTGGAAGAGGAGCAGCTGGAACTAGAACTGGTGCCCATATGGGATGCCGGCGCCGCAGGGGGAAGATTAACCTACTGAGCCACGGCGCTGGCCCCTGTATCACTAATTATTAAGGGAGAAGTTGCAACTTCACAGGACAGGCCTTCAGCAAATTATCAAAGTTAATGGACCAAGTCAACATGTTCCCCCTGATAGGATGTACTGAAAAGGACAAAGCATCACATCCTAATGTTCTTGCCAAAAATGCATAATCTGAATTTAATAATAAGGAAACAAGAGACACCTAAAATAAGGCACATTTGACCAGCTAGTTTGCCAGGAGTTTTTCCAACACATCCAAATCGTGACAGACTGTGGAAGGATTCTAGATTAAAGGAGACTGAAGGCACAGTGGTGACCAACTGGGCAGCACAATCCTAGACTGAATCCTGAGCCACATCAAGGATGGTACAAGGACTGTTGGCAGAGTTTGTGTAGTGTCATAATGATATTAACTTCCAGATTTTGAAGATGGCATTGGATAGCTCATGAGTTTGGGAATGAAGATTCAGAGAACTAGTCAAAGCAGCCAAAAGTACTGCCAGACTTGTGCCAGAGACCTCCCCTGGCTGGCACACAGCACTAGGCCCACACACTGGCCCTGCAGCCTGGAAGTGCACCAGCACTGCTGCCTGACCTTGCCTGGGTTCCCACCCCAAAAGCCCAGGTGTGTATGGTTCACCCTGTGCAGGTCTCACACCCAGGCTGGCTGAAGGAAGGCTGAGGAATTTGGTCCCCGACATTCCCAGCGTTTGTAATGGAAGAGGGTTTCAGGAATTATCAGGTAGGGAATTCCCCAACCCAGGAAGAAAGCTCTCTCGTGCTGAGCACAAGAAAAAGGAGTGGGAGGAGGAAGGGGTTGACAAAGCACTTGGAACGGAACCCAACAGTCAGCAGCACGCACACAAGTTCAGTTGTTATGAGTGTTTCCCACCACCGCTGGCCTCTTCCTGTGGATTTATTTCTGTTTACCTTTTAAAAACTAGTGAGAAGGGTAAGGCACAAAACAGCAGAGCTACTTATTAGAAGTGGAAGACAGGGGTCAGCCTTGTGGTGCAGCAGGTTAAGCCACCGCTCACAAAGCCGGCATCCAATACCAAAGCACCAGTTTGATTCCTGGATGGTCTGCTTCCTATTCATGCGAAAGCAGCAGAAGATGGCTTGAGTCCCTGCTACCCAGATGCAGGCCCGAGCCCCTGGCTTTGGCCCGGTCCCACCCTGGTTGTTGCAGCCATTTGGGAAGAATGAACCAGCAGATAGAAGATCCCTCTCCTCCCTCTTTCTCTCTCTTTCTCCCTCTTTCTCTCGCTCTCCTCTCTTCAAATAAATATTTTCTTAAAGTCGAAAGACAAAGCTGAAACAGAATTAGTTATTTCAGAACTAGAATCAACTTTGGAGATCATTTAATGAAATGTCCCACTTTTCAATAAAATGAGCCATAAGCTAAGTGACTGGTACAAGCTCCCGCAATAGCTGATGGCAAAGCTGTGATTTCAGGTCCCCACTTAACTGGGACAGTGACGGGGGCAGGCGACAGTAGGTTCTAAAGGATCGGTCCTGGTTGCAGCAGCAGTATCCACACAAGGGTGCTGAGGGCTGCTACAGTCCTCAGTGCCAGCATGGACCCTGGAAGCTTTGGAAGCCAGGGTGGTGAGGGTGTTCTCTGGCTGGGACTGACACCACTGCCCCCTTTTGCCCCTCCAAACAGAGGAGTGGCTGCGGCTTCTTACATGTACACTCTACAAACGCCAGTCCCTATGTGACTTTTGCTTCTCTTTATCTTCCACAAGTTTCTAAAGAAAATTCCTACATTAAATCTCTACTCTCTGAAATGCCTACATTTGTGGTTTCTATCTCTGTGACTAGACCCCAGCTGCAACAGATAGAGCATAAAGGAAAAAGCATTTAGACTCAGAGTTGGAAGCCTGGTTTTGCCACTTACCATCTGTGAGACTTTGGGTGTTATATAACTTGCCCTACTTTAGTTTTTCCATCTGTAAAATGGACCTATTCAAACTTATTTCAGATCTGGATATAATATTTTATAGATATTGAATGTTGTTTTACCATTTTTTTTTTTGACAGGCAGAGTGGACAGTGAGAGAGAGAGACAGAGAGAAAGGTCTTCCTTTTCCATTGGTTCACCCCCACAATGGCCGCTGTGGCAGGTGCACCGTGCTGATCCGAAGCCAGGAGCCAGGTGCTCCTCCTGGTCTCCCATGCGGGTGCAGGGCCCAAGCACTTGGGCCATCCTCCACTGCACTCCCGGGCTACAGCAGAGAGCTGGACTAGAAGAGGAGCAACCGGGACAGAATCCAGCACCCTGACTGGGACTAGAACCCGGTGTGCCGGCGCCGCAGGTAGAAGATTAGCCTATTGAGCCGCGGCGTGGCTGTTTTACCATTTTTAATATAAGTGAATGTTTTTGTTTCTAGGGATAAAGAGGCATGATGTGCCTTGAATTGTTCAGAAAAAAGTACCCATATAAAACACACACATCATATACCCCCACCCACATACAAACACACACACACACACACCCCACATTCACACAGAATAAAATCAAACATAAATATAAATAAAACCAAATATGAAATTGGTGATGAATAGTTGGTCAATGTGGGAGAAGGAGTTACAAGTGTTATTATGAAGTTTGAAATTATTTCAGGGGCCGGCGCTGTGGTGTAGTGGGTTAACACCCTGGCCTAAAGTACCAGCATCCCATATGGGCATCAGTTCAAGATCCGGCCTCTCCACTGCCGATCCAGCTCTCTGCTATGGCCTGGGAAAGCAGTAGAAGATGGCCCAAGTCCTTGGGCCCCTGCACCTGCATGGGAGACCAGGAAGAAACTCCTGGCTTCAGATCGGCGCAGCTCCAGCCGTTGCGGCCAGCTGGGGAGTGAACCATCAGATGGAAGACTTTTCTCTCTCTCTCTCTGCCTCTCCTCTCTCTGTGTAACTCCAACTTTCAAATAAATAAATAAATCTTTAAAAAAAGAAATTATTTCAGAATCAGTGCTTTGAAGGGTAGGCATTTAGCACAGTGGTTAATTTCCTCTTGGGATGCTTGCATCCCCCTGGTTCAAGGTCCAGTTCCTCTGCTTTTGATCCAGCTTCCTGCTGATGTGCATCCTGGGAGGCAGCAGGTGATGGTTCAAGTACCTGGGTCCCTATCACACTGGGAGACCTGGGTTGAGTTCCTGCCTCCTGGTTTTGGCCTAGCCTAGTCCCAGCTATTGCTAAGGCCATTTGTGGAACAGACTAGCGAATGGAGGATCTCTGTCTGTCTGTCTATCTGTATCTGTCTCTGTCTCTCCATCTCTTTGCCTCTTAAATAAAGTGAAAATAAATAAGTAAAAATATAAAATCATTAAAAAGTTGCTTTGAGGAATAAGCTGATTTGCTAACCTTTCAATAACACCTCCATTATAATGGAGGGGTATGTTTATTTCCTTTCCATTATTGCAAAAGACCAGAAGAGGAGGAAACTGTAATGGTTAAAAACACTGCTCCTTTGTTAGCTCATGGTTCCATAGGTCAGAAGTCACAGAATATGACTTGGGCTCTGATTAGCCCTCAGCAGGCGAGAGCAGAGATCAGAAGTATCCAGTGGGCTGAGTTCTCACCTGGAGCCACCT
Source organism: Oryctolagus cuniculus (assembly GCF_051225735.1). Taxonomy (NCBI): domain Eukaryota; kingdom Metazoa; phylum Chordata; class Mammalia; order Lagomorpha; family Leporidae; genus Oryctolagus; species Oryctolagus cuniculus. The sequence goes on along the minus strand of NC_142879.1, from coordinate 78,186,483 downwards.
CTGCAGAAAAACCCAGCTCAAAACTCAGTCTTGTTGGCAGAAGTCAGTCACTGTGGTTGCAGGAATAAGGTCCCCATTTCCTTGCAGGCTGTCAGCTGGAGCCACACCTAGAAGTCACCTGCATTCCTTACCGTGTGGCCCCTCCATCTTCATGATGGCCAGGGGATGAGGCTGGATTGTTCCCAGTTCCTCTGGATACTGCAGGAGAAAGCTTTTCCCTTAAAGGATTGTGGCTCCCTGACAACCTCCCTTAGTTACATCTGCAAATCCCTTCGGGACAGCACCTAGGTGAGTATTAGACTGAGTGGGGGAAAGTGTGTACATGAGGACCTGCGGAGCTGGGGACCCCATTCTGCCCACCACAAGATGTAAATTCTTACACCAAATAAACAGCAATTAATTGGCAACAGGTTTATGACTGGGGGAATAGGCTCTGGGAGGGTGTGGGTTCTCACATGTCCCCAGGTCAGCATGACCTGGACCAACCAAGCATACTGCACAGAGTGCACCCTTTCTCTCCTAAATAGCACCCCCCCCATCCCCAGGCTCCGCCTACACACAGCCTGACACTCGTGAAATGTAATTAATTACCATTTCTTCTCCTGTTAGCTAGCAGAAGTCAGGATTTGGTCTCCAGAACCAGGTTCCTTGCCAGCATGTGATGAACGTCCCCCAGTGGACAAGGAGTTCTGTTGTCATTATGGTCCGGCTTGCTACTTCTCAGGTGCGCCACGGTCACAGCCGCAGTCCCTGGGAGTATTTGTCCCAGGGAAAATGACCCCTCCCTGCCAAAGGAAAGAGCACAGAAAGGCCCTCAGAGTGAGCGACAGGCTCCTGCAAGGCTGGCTGTCCCTGGGGTTTACTGCTCAGGCCTTTAAGTTCTCTGAGCCATAGGATGGCATTGCACTGAGTGCGGGAGCCTTTGAAAACCTGCTGAGGCAGCCCCTCCCGGGCTGTGCCCAATACGGAAGCAGACATCTGCTTCCTGGCAAACTTCTGATGCATGCAGAGGGAAGCACCCCCCACCCTGCCCCCACCCTCACTTCGTTGAGGACCATGCAGGCCTGCGCTAAGGAGTGGCTGCCTAAGTGGTGATGCAGCCAGATGAGGGCAGGGCACAGCCCTCCCTGCCTGGGTCTCTGGTCTGGGGCTGTGTTTCTCACCACAGCACACGGCTGTTCTATGGGGAGCTGTGTTCCCTCCTCCAGCTGTCTCCCAAGGTCAGGATGCTCGTCCCTAGAGATGAGCTTAGCTGGGACCCAAGGGCCTTCAGTCGCGGTGTGTGAAGGCTTAATAAGCTATTTACTGCAGAGGAGCCCGGCTGCCTTTTTCTCTCCCGCAAGTCAAAGTCCCTGGAGCCAAGCGATCACTTTCCATCTCCTGAAGTTCCTAGAATTAGGATGCTGACTTCTGAGAAGCAAAACAGAGTCATGGTGACTTCAGATCAGTCACAAGGTCACTTCTAAAGAAAAAAGGAAAAGAAAAAAATGGAATTCTTTGTTAGAATTTCTCTTCACACTTGAAAGACCAAACTCCAATGGACAGGAGCCAGGCTGCAGGAGAGGAAATGTGAGCTGAGGGATGCCTGGCCACGCCCAGGAAGGGCTTTTGTTTGGGCAAATGTCACTGACCCAATAGAAGCAGCAAGTGACTGAAGTTTTGGGGAAAAAAAAGGTCAAATTTTATATTCTTACTGTCTTAGAAAGTGGTTTTCACATCTACAAAAGACTTCTGAGAATTATTTTCATTTTTGGCTAGTATTTGTCCCATTCAAATTGAAAATTTTACGTTTCCTTAAACTTTTAGGTTTAACTTGCAACCCCTTGATTCTATGTGTACCTGTATTTCTAATACAGAAAACATCTGAGCCACTGAGAAGGGAGACTTTGATGATTGATGTCATTCAAAAATTTAGTTATGTGGGCTACCTTAAAATTTTTAAACTGTATTTGTAAAATTTATATTTCTAAGTATTTGTTTGTTCCCATACTCAGTGCTTAATCTTAACTTCCCATAGTGCTTACAGTCTTAATAGAATTGTATTGAATCTTTTAGTTTAAATCCTAAGTCTCTGCCAATTACCTAATTACATATTTGAAATTGGAATCACAAAGCCAGTCCACCTCATGCTGCAATATACCACATTTTTTTTTAAAACTACAAGTTTGTAAAATCCAAATACAGGGGCCAGCGCTGTGGCCCAGTAGGTAGAGCCGCCGCTTGCAGTGCCGGCATCCTATATGGGCACCGGTTTGAGTCCCAGCTGCTCTATTTCTGATACAGCTCTCTGCTGTGGCCTGGGAAAGCAGCAGAAGATGGCCCAAGTCCTTGGGCCCCTGCACCCACATAGGAGACCTGGAAGAGGCTCCTGGCTTTGTATCCGCGCAGTTCCGGCTGATGTGTCCATCTGCAGAGTGAACCAGTGGATGGAAGACTTCTCTCTCTCTCTCTCTCTGCCTCTCTGTAACTCTGCCTTCCAAATAAATAAATAAATATATATATATTTTTAAAAAATATGAAATACAGCCAGATCATCTGAACTTAAACACAAAAACATCAAAATATTAAATGAGTTTAATTTATTTAGACAAAAATTTTTCCACGATTAAAAGAAATATATCTAAAAAAGACACAGTGATGTCGTTACCAGCAAGTCCAGGGTCTTGTCCCAAGAAACTGAGGTTACTTATAGATCAGAATTGGAGCTGTGCTAACAAACTCCTGCCACTCCATAAGGAGGAAACGCCAAACACTGTTGCTTCCAGATCCATTGACTTCAGCACAGCCCCCAGTGGTTCAAGTGGGGAAAGAACTCACCTCTCCAGGTGCCTGCGCTAGCTGGCTGAGGTCAGCACTGGCACCCCACTCACGGGTCAACTCAGGCTATTAGCAATGGAACTGTCAGCGGTGCCCTCTCCTGTTAGTACAAATAATTAACACTGAGTAGTGGTTAATACTCCACTTGGGATCCTAGCATCCCATATCGTAGAGCCTGTGTTTGAGTCCCGTCACTGCTTCCAATCCCAAGTTCCTGCAAACGCAGAGCCTAGGAGGCTATGGGGGATGGCTCAAGGACTTGGTTTCCCGCTACTCGTGGGGAGATTTAGTTCCCAGCATTTGGCTTCAGCCTGACCCAGCCCTTACTGTTGCAGGCATTTGGGGAGTGAAGCAGTGGTTGGGAGATCTGTTTCTCTCTCTCTAGCTCTCTCGCTCTCGCTCTTGCTCTCTCCCCCCATCTCTAGCTCTAATCTCTATCTCTCATCTCTGTCTCTATATCTCTATCTCTCCCTGCCTTTCAAATTAAGCAAATAGGTAAAATTTTAAGAAAAGAATTGGCATGTAACTGCCCAAAACAACTTGCTCTCCTCACGGAAGAGAAGCAGCTAAATAGCTTTGTTATTTCTGCTATGCAAATAAGTCATTACTATCATTCCAGCGAAACTGAGGTATATATAGCAGACTTTTTCTCCTCATTTAGTGGGAAATTAGGAAAACACTCTTCCCGTGTGACTCTGCTGATTACAGTGAAAGGAGATGATGATGGAGGAGAGGACACAGGGGACTCCAGGGATGCCCCTCACTTACCCGTGATCTTTACATCACATGCTCTACTCCCTGCTCCAGAAACAAACATAGATTCAACCCATGCAAAGCAAAGTGGTCCAGAAACACGAGCCGCTCCCAGTAAAACATGATCTGTCGAGTACTGGGTCTTCTACTCCCTGCCCGCAGCTGCTGTGCCTGCGGCCCCGGCTTCCTAGTGCCCCATACTAGAACACTGCTGGTGCTACCTGCATCATCACATATAGGCTGCTCTCGCTGTGATGGACAGGGTACAGGCAGATCAGGGAATGAACAGCTTCAGGAAGCTGGAGCCTCACTTTCTGCAACACGGAAGGAGGATTCCAGTCATGAAAGGGTGGAGAAGTGGGGGCAGGGGTAGGGGAGGCCAGACCTGGGATGGAGTGACTTGCAAATCATATGAAGAGAAGAAACATGTTTTCAAAAAGTCACCAGAAATGGAGTGTTGAAAGAAGAGCTAAGTTTCTACTAATAAAACTAAAGGTTGAGATTATTCGAAAGAATTTTCTTAAAGTGAGTTCTATTAGAAATAGATAAAGATTGTGTTGGAGCCAGCACTATGGCATAGCAGGTAAAGCCACTACCTGCAGTGCCAGCACCCATATGGATGCCAGTTCGATTCCTGGCTGCTCCACTTCCAATCCAGCTCTTTTGCTATGGCCTGGGAAAGCAGTAGAAGATGGTCCAAGTCCTTGGGCCCCTGCACCTGTGTGGGAGACCTGGAAGAAGCTCCCGGCTCCTGGCTTTGGATCTGCGCAGCTCTGGCCATTGCAGCCATTTGGGGAGTGAACCAGCGGATGGAAGACCTCTCTCTCTGCCTCTGCCTCCTGGAACTCTGCCTTTCAAATAGATAAATAAATCTTCTAAAAAAATAAAGAAGTATAGGCATCAACAATAGGATTGAGGGAAACATTTTGGGGAGGAAGCCTCTGCAGTTTATCCCAAATCTCACCCCATAAGAACAACTAAGTCACCCCATGAAGCCAGCATTGCCTGAGGAAGGTGCATCAGCCTCACCTTTGCTGCCAGCAAGGTGGAAGCTTGCCTCTTGCGTGCGCTTGTATCCTTTAGAAAGGCTTTGGGTTGCGTGTAAATGAAAGCCTGACTAAATAGAGGCTTATGTAGGTTGGTGCTTAGGTCTCTCACAGAACCAGAAAGTTTGGAGGCAGCAGTAATTAATCTTGCATCGGAGACTCAATACATCAAGGGCAATCTCTCTGATTCACTTGCCCTTTTCCTCAAGGTCACAGTTTGGTGGCTGCAGCGCCAGACATCATGTGTGTATCTGGGAGTTGGGCAGCAGATGTTTGTGTCTTTTATCTGAAGAGCTAAGTACTCCCAGAGCCCCATACCTTTCCCCAGTATATTTCTGCTTATGCCTTATTGGTTGGCTGTTAGGGAGGCTGGGAAGGAGAATGCTTAATATCTCTTAAAAAGTAAAATACAAAAAAGGGATTGAGAATGCATATTGATTGGACTTTTCACAAGCTGGCCCAAGTCCACTTCTTTGTAGAGCACGCTGTCCTCCTTGGGGTTAAGACTGCCATGCCAAAGTCCTGCTAAGGGAGTGCATGCAAGGTCGAGATGGAGATCCGGGTTGTGGTTGTGTCTGTCCCTAAACACCAAAAAGGAGCAGAGCAATTGCAATCAAATTCCCTTTCAGAGACTGAGAGGTTAGGAAGACAAAAGTCATGGTCCAAATCAGCTGGGCAGGAGTAGCGAGGCCTCCCCAGGGCCTGGTGACCAAACAGGCTCCTTGATTAGTCTGCCTCCTGCTTCATTTCTGCTCTCTAGGAGACCCCCCCCCCCCATTTACTACCCCAGCGGAGGGGCAGGAGCCTCCAAGGCCTCATCAGAGGGGAGTACTGGGACAGAATATCCTTCTGGGAACCAATGCAGGGGTTGAACATAATCACTTCAATAATCTTGTCACCTCTTATGGTCTACGCGGGGTGAATGCTCCAGGAAACAGCAAAGACTTCCTCCCAATGTAGTCATATTGCCTGAGAATTTTTCCCCCCTAAGAAGCAGAGAGAAAAAGAGAGAGAGAATGATTGCATCCACTGGTTCACTCCCCAAATGCCCACAATGGATGAGGTTGGGCTGGGGCTTGAAGTTCACATGGATGGCAGGGGCCCAAATACCTGAGCCATCCCGATTCCACATTAGCAGGAGGCTGAAGTCAGGAACACAAGCTGGTGTCAGGATTTGTATTTTTTTTAAAATTTTTTTATTTTTATTTTTTGACAGGCAGAGTGGACAGTGAGAGAGAGAGACAGAGAGAAAGGTCTTCCTTTGCCGTTGGTTCACCCTCCAATGTCCGCCACGGCCGGTGCGCCACGGCCGGTGCGCTGCGGCCGGCGCACCGCGCTGATCCGAAGCCAGGAGCCAGGTGCTTCTCCTGGTCTCCCATGGGGTGCAGGGCCCAAGCACTTGGGCCATCCTCCACTGCACTCCTGGGCCATAGCAGAGAGCTGGCCTGGAAGAGGGGCAACCGGCACCCTGACCGGGACTAGAACCCGGTGTGCCGGCACTGCAAGGTGGAGGATTAGCTTAGTGAGCCGCGATGCCGGCCTGTATTTGGTTTTGTTTTTAAAGATTTATGTATTTATTTATTTTAAAGAGTTACACAGAGAGAGAAGGAGAGGCAGAGAGAGAGAGAGAGAGAGAGAGAGAGAGAGAGAGAGGGAGAGGTCTTCCATCCACTTGTTCACTCCCCAGTTGGCCGTAACGGCTGGAGCTGTGCCGATCCAAAGCCAGGAGCTAGGAGCTTCTTCTGGGTCTCCCATGCAGGTGCAGGGGCCCAAGCACTTGGGCCATCCTCTACTGCTTTCCCAGGCCATAGCCATAGCAGAGAGCTGGATTGGAAGTGGAGCAGCTGGGATACAAACCAGCACCCATATGGGATGCCAGCGCTGTAGGCGGCAGCTTTATCTGCTACGCCATAGCACCGGCCCCTAGTGCCCTAGTGTCAGGATTTGAACCCAGGTACTCTGATATGGGACTTGAGCAGCTTCACTGCTAGGCTAAGCTCCCCGCTCCCCCCAGATTAACAACTTTTGTCTCTTAGAAACTGGCTTTTTTTTTTTTTTTTTTTTTTTGCGAGGTAGAGTTACAGAAAGTGAGAGATAGACAGAAAGGACTTCCTTCCATTGGTTCACTCTCCAAATGGCTGGCACGGCTGGTGCTGCACTAATCCAAAGCCAGGAGCCAGGTGCTTCCTCCTCGTCTCCCATGCGGATGCAGGGGCCCAAGCACCTGGGCCATCCTCCACTGCCTTCCTGGGCCACAGCAGAGAGCTGGACTGGAAGAGGAGCAGCCGGGACTAGAACCTGGTGCCCATATGGGATGCTGGCGCCGCAGGTGGAGGATTAACCAAGCGAGCCACGGCACTGGCCCCAGAAATGAATTCTTACTTAGCCTAATGACTATTACCTTGACACAAGTCAAAACAGTGATAACGAGGTAAGAAAATAATGAATCATTACCACCTTGGCTGCTGATTGTATGTCCTGTTTAGGTGGCTTTTCACTGCGTCTGCTCAGTTGGATCCATTAAGTAGCTGTCTTCACCCCTCGATCCATTTAGATTGCAGCAGAGACTACACTTCATAAATAAATGAGCAATGCAGCCTGTTCCCATTTCCCTTTCACTACAGCTTTAATCTTGATCTTGTAGGTGACAATGGAACTGATTATTTCCTATCAAATCTCAAGGGTCTGTGATTTTTCTTCCAGTCTGAAACAGCTGAACCTCACTGCCTACCAGCCTGCCTCCTCCACTTGGTCCATTCAATATTTCAGTTTTTGTTTCCTGGAGCCACTGATTTTCAGATACCAAATTGCATATTAGTTAGGGATACGTCCGTACATAATTGACAGAAACCACAATTGACTGTGACTTAACAAAAAGAGTTTCTTTATCTGTGTAAGAAGTCCAGAGGTCAGCAGTCCAGGACTGCGGTAATGGCTGCATGGAGTCTTGTTCCATCAGCTGTGGTGAACCACCACGTGGCTCACGATCTCAGACCCCTGCCGTGTCTTCAGTTGTCAATCCACCCACTCAAGGTTAAAGCTGAGGACAAAGGACTAGCACCAGCTGTGTCTTTTCCCATAACCAGAAGACAAGAATTCTCCATCCATCCCACCAGACAGAATTATAACACTGTCGGTGCTGAGGAAGTGGGAAATTGGTATTTCCTAGAGGAGGGCTATATACAAGGAAGGGCTGGCTCTGGCATGTGCGCAGCTCAGGATAGCCACGGCACTCCTGTGTGAGGGGGGAGGAAGGGGTTCTGGTGGCCTTCTAGAGCCTGTTCACAACGACCCCAAATTGGAATATTTAATGTGCTTCATTGTCCAGCCCTTAAGAAATACTCAAATAATGAGTTTTAAACAAGCACTGATCTTTGACTAAGAATTCGAGACCACGAACCATTTTAGATCACAAAAATTAATTTTTAGTTCAGAGTTGACAGGCTGTCTTGTAAGATCAGTGCAAGGTCATGACTTTGCCGCCTGACTGAGGATGCTTTAAGACTTCTCTCTGGCTGGCTGCACTGAGAAGTGGAAGCTGAGGGACTCGGAACTGAAAGTGTCACCCATCTCTGGATAGGATTTATCTATCTGCATTTCAAGGACGAGACAACTCAGTGATCCAGTGACACGTTTGAAGTTTTGGTGCAGAAGAAAGTGTTCAATGACTTCAATAAAGGGTTCATTCTGTGAAAAATTTTTAAATTTATTTTTCTGGTTTATATATTTTTATTTAAAATTGTTATTTATCCATTTATCTTACTTATTTGAAAGGCAGAGAAACAGAAACAGGGAGACAGAGACTCCTACCTGCTGCTATCCAAATGCCCGTAACAGCCGGATCTGGATCAGGCTGAAACCAGGAACCTAGAACTTCTCCCACATGGGTGCCAGGGACCAAGTACTTGAGCCATCCCCTGCTGCCGTCCTAGCGGGAAGTTAAGAACTGGGGAAACAGTCCTCAAACCAGGCACTCTGATACTGAACACAAGGATCCCAAGCAGCAGCCACTGCCAAGCCCAAACGCCTGCCCGTTTACAGATTTTTGGAACTTATTTGTATTCTTTTGCACACGACTTTGGGTTTGCAATAGTTTTTTTTTTTATTATTTTATTTAAGTTACACAAGTGTCATGTATTTTATACATACAGATTTAGGAACACAGTGATGCTTCCCACCCTACATTCCCACCGCCCTTGCTCCAACCCTTCTTCCTCTTCTATTCCTACTCTTCATCTTTACAAAGATCGACTTCCAGTTTACTTAATGATCATAAGGTTAACCCTACATTAAGTAAAGAGTTCAACAAAGAGTATGAAGGAAAAAACACTGTTCCTCAGCAGAAGCGGCAAGGGCCGTAAACAATCATCAAATCTCAACATGTGCATTTCACTCCAACGTGTCACATTGTAGGTACTCTATTGGTTACCTCAGATCAGGGAAAACATATGGGACTGGCTTATTCACTAAGTATAATGGTTTCTAGTTGCATCCATTTTGTTGCCAAAAACAGGATTTCATTTTTTTTTACAGCTCAGTAGTACTCCATAGTGCATATATACCATAATTTCTTTATCTAGTCATCAGTTGATGGACATCTGGGTTGATTCCATATCTTGGCTTTGTGCAATGAGCTGCAAGGAACATGGGGGTACAGATCACTCTTTCATATGTTGATTTCTTTTGGTTTGGGTAAATTCTCAGGAGTGGGATGGCTGGGTCATATGGTAGGTCTATATTCAGATTTCTGAAGTACCTCCATACTGCCTTCCACAGTGGCTTTACTAGTTTGCATTCCCTCCAACAGTAGATTACGGTACCTTTTCCCCACATACCAGCATTTGTTGTTTGTTGATTTCTGTATGACGGCCATTCTAACTGGGGTGAGATGAAACCTCATTGTGGCTTTGATTTGCATTTCCCTGATGGGTAATAAACCTGAGCATTTTTTTATGTGTGTGTAGGCCATTTGAATTTCCTCTCTTAAAACAATGCCTGTTCAAGTCCTTTATGCAATAGTCTTTTTTTAAACTTTCACTTAATAAATGTACATTTCCAAAGTACAGTTTATGGATTACAATGGCTTTTCCCCCCCATAACTTCCCTCCCACCCACGACCCTCCCATCTCCCGCTCCCTCTCCCATTCCATTCACATCAAGATTCATTTTCAATTCTCTTTATATACAGAAGATCAATTTAGTGTATATTAAGTAAAGATTTCAACAGTTTATGCAATAGTCTTAAAATTACCACAGTGCCTAACACTAAACATTTCATAAGTTTATTTCTTCAGCGGTTAACTGGCACAAAAATATATCATTTTCCTGAATGTATCTTTATCTTTTTAAAAGGTTTACTTTATTTATCAGAAAGGCAGAGTTTAAAGAGATGGGAAGAGAAAGAGAGAGGTCTTCCATCAGCTGGTTCACTCCCTAAATGGCCGCAATGGCTGAGCTGGACCAGGCTGAAGCCAGAAGCCAGGAGCTTCATCTGGGTCTCCCAGATGGGTGCAGAATCCTAAGAACTTGAGCCAAACTCCACTGCTTTCCCAGGCACATTATCAGGGAGCTGGATCAGAAGTAGAGCAGCCAGGACTTGAACTGGCTTTGTAGACAGCAGCTTAACTCGCTGTGTGTGCCACAGCTCTGGCCCCTCATTTCTCTGAGTAGTTCTTACTCTGCGAGGTAGTATCTCCAACACTGGGAGGGGTAGTTAACATCACTCATCTCCTGTTGCTCAATATTTCCAAACACTTACTCGGGCTGCTTCTTGCCCTCTACACCCTGGGAAGACGATTGTTTCAACACAAACAAGCTCATTCCTGGCCATCAAATACTACTACAGCAGACATGGTGCATCAGCTAGTTGGAAATGATATTTCTGTCTTTGGAAACAACTTCTGGGTTTGCCCAAAAGGTTGCCATTAGTAGGAGGGTACTCGTTTAGAGCGACAGGCTGTGTAGGTGACTGGTGGGAAGCCTGAGAGGACATGTGAGGGCGAAGATTTATTTTTGGCAGGAAATATACTTTGACAAACACTTGGAGGAAAAAGTGCTGCTGCCTTTATTCCTGCATAGTCATTGTTATAAAAGTAATACAATTGGTGAGATGCAGCAAAATGTGGAAATTCTATACCTCCTTTCTTCTGGAGTAAATGTTTACATGAAGATTTTTTTTTTTAAGATTTATTTTATTTATTTGAAAGGCAGAGTGACAGAGAGGGAGGGAGAGAGAGAAAGAAATCTTCCATCCACTGATTCACTCCCCAGAGGGCTGCAACAGCCAGGCCGAAGCCAAGAGACAAAAACTCCACCAGGGTCTCCCACAGGAGGGTCCCAAGCATTTAGGCCATCTTCTGCTGCCTTCCCAGGAGCGTTAGCAGGGAGCTGGATCAGAAGCAGAGCAGACTGGATTCAAATCGGCACTCCAATGTGGGATGCTGGCAATGCAAACCTGCTGGGCCATGATGCCAGCACCCATCATGAGTTTTATAAGCAACTGTCCACAAGGAGGTCTATAGGGAATCAGACTCTCTATTAAAGTGGAAAGTCTTTCATTTCTGCAGGTGATATTCCTTGGCTAGAAGCTGTCATACACAGCAGTCCATTTGCACCTGCCAATAGAGTGTGTTGTATTCTAAGGTAAGAACACAGAAGAGAGCAAGGCAGAGGAGCAGAATGGTGCTGGCGTCTGCCTGTCCCCTGTGTGGTTTGTACCTGCTCACCCCAGTTCCAGTCCCCCACATCCCCACACCCTGAATCCAGAAGTGGAGCTGAGAAATGACCAAGCCTCTTCTACAGGAAAGTCACGTAGAGACACACCAGTCAGCCTGGCAGTGACAGCGTTCATAACATGAGGCAGAAGTGTGCAGGAGAGCTTCAGAACACACTCTTTATAGCTGGCACATTCAGTTCAGCAGGGGCGGTAGGATCCGTTCAACAGAGAAATGAGCAAAGTGAGTCAACGAACATGAGTTTCCGTGAATGATGACTCAGTGGACCAGGAGGATGTGAAGAGATAGGCAAGTGATATTTTATTTATATGAAAGATAGAGTTACAGAGAGAGGTAGAGACAGAGAGGTCTTCCCCATCCGCTGGCTCACTCCCCAGATGGCCACAATGGCTGGAGCTGTGTTATCTGAAGCCAGGATCCAGGAGCTTCCTCTGGTCTCCCACGTGGGTGCAGGGGCCCCAGGAGTTGGGCCATCTTCTACTGCTTTCCCAGGCCATAGGAGAGAGCTGGACAGGAAGAAGAGCAGCTGGGACTGGAACTGGTGTCCATATGGGATGCCGGTGCTTCAGGCCAGGGCTTTAACCCGCTGCACCACAGCACCAGCCCCTGGGCTTAGTAGATTGTTACAGAAAGTCCACCTCAGCACAGCTTTGAGTGTTTAGCAAACACCTGCAGGTGGCCAGGAAAGAGAATGCATTTGGTAGCAGAGCCACTCCAGGGAGACTGCCACACCCATATGCACCAAAGTGGGTGGGTGGGGACTGGGTCCTAGGATCCAGGATCTGGGAGCTCGAGACTTAGTTACATAGCTATGCTTGGAAACAGGAAGAGTTAAGCATCAGAACATACCTAGAACTTGTTCAAGTCCCGGCTGTTCCTCTTCCAATCTAGCTCTCTGCTATGGCCTAGGAAAGCAGTAAAGGATGGCCCAAGTGCTTGGGCCCCAGCACCCAAGTGGGAGACCCAGAAGCTCCTGGCTCCTGGCTTCAGATTGGTGCATCTCCAGCCATTGTGGCCATCTAGGGAGTGAACCAGCAAATGGAAGACCTCTCTCCCTCTCTTTCTCTGCCTCTACCTCTCTGTAACCCTGCCTTTCAAATAAATACATAAATTTAAAAAAAAAAAAAAAAGAACTTGCTTAGAGCTGCTAAAGGAATACATACTTCCGCTTTTTGTTTTTAGAAACATCTGTTCAGGGGCAGATGTTGGCAGTAAAGTGTTACTTGGGACATCCACATCCCATTTCAGAGGGCCTGGGTTCCAGTCCAGGCTCTGCTTCTGACTCCAGCTTCCTGCTAAAGGACACCCTGGGAGGAAGCAGGCGATGGTGCTCGTCCTTGGGTTCCTGTCACCCACGTGGGATACTGGGTGTGAGCTCTTGGCTCCAGGCTTTTGCCTGGCTCAGCTCTGGCAGTTGTGGGCATTTGGGAAGTGAATCAGAGGATCGAAGATCTCTGTCTCTCTCTCTTTGTCTTTCAGATATATAAAGAAAAGTCAGGTCAGGAGTTCATTTTTAAAATTTTTATTTATTTATTCATCCTTTCATTCATTTACTTGAGAGAGAGAAAAGGAAGGAAGAGGAGGAGAAGAGAGAAAGAATGCAAATGAGTCCATTTCCATCTATCCCATTCACAAGTTCACTCCCCAGATGCCTGGGGCTTGGCCAGGGTGCAAAACCAGGCATGGGGAAGGCAACCCTGGACTCCCACATGGGTGGCAGGAACTCATCCAGGAGCCATCACTGGCTGCCTCTCAGGTTACGATGACACTGGAATCTGCACTGAAGCCAGAACTGGAACCCAGGCACTGCTAATATGGATGTGGCCTCCCAATTGCTAGACCAAGTGTCTGCCCCACTTCAAGAGTTCTTCAACCGTCTCTTTTTCCTACAAACATAGATTCCACCCCCCCCCCCTTTTTTAGAGAAAATGTCAAGGTATTTAGAAAAATCATTTAGCAAACAATGCTTTGAGAGATTCAAAATAAAACAGCAGAAGATTGCTGCTGTTCCGTCTTATCTTTGTGATAGGAAGCCTCACCCTTGTATACTAATCATGCAGAACACACTGCTTATTCCATCTGGCTCTTAATTCCTAGGAGATAAAGCCAAGCTCACCACCAGCCCCACCTAACTCTGCCCAGAACCCGCCCCTGGGGGCCCAACAGTGTCTCCTTTCTTCACAAGGTGATAAAAATGTAACATAAGGTCAGCAGAGTGGGTGGATCAACCTCTTCATTGGATTACCCAGGGCTTACTTCCTAATACCTAGGTTTTTATTCCTGTTCTGTCTTCTCTCCTCAACCCCCACCCACAACCCCATCTACCCCAGACCCATTCTTTCTGTTAAGTAATTTCTGATCATCCCAACAGCAAATCTCAAAGTACTAATTATGAGAGTATATATATATATATATTTTTAATTTTTAAAAACCTTTATTTGGAAAGTTTAGACTATATTTTCATGAAACATATATACATATAATTATATATATAAATTATAATATACATAAGTATATAAAATTTTATGAATCAGGGAATTAAGAATTTCAGGAGTTTTTCTTCCCCCTTTACTCCCTTTCGATAACTGTTATCTACACAGTTTAAGAAAATACAAGGGAAGAAAACATTGCAATTTTATTTTAAATTTTAAAACTACTTGTTTCATAGGCTTATGTCACAAAATTTAAATTATGTATATGAATACAAAGATGAACATAGGTGCTTTAAACACTGACAAAATCCACTAACAATATTTTTTTAACTTCCCATTTTTACAATGCAGTGGAAAACTAAATTCATAAAAAAGTACAGAGAAAAATATAATGATTTCAGTATTCTCATTTGAGACATTTGGCTCTCAAGGTAGGTCACTTAAGTATTTATATCACTAAAAAAAATATATATATTTTTAAAAGATTTATTCCTTGGAAAGACAGAGTGACACAGAGAGAGGGAGGGTAAGAGAGAGAGATTTTCCATCTGCTGATTCATTCCCCAGATGGCCCCAATGGTCAGGTCTGGGCCAGGAGCCAGGAACTCCATTTGGGTCTCCCACGTGGATGGCGGGGGCCCAAGTACTTGAGCCATCTTCTGCTGCTTTCCCAGGAGTATTAGCAGGAAGCTGGATAGGAAGCAGAGCAGCCAGGAATTGAACTGGTGCTCACATGGGATGTCAGCATCACAGGCAGCAGCTTAACCCGCTGAACCACAACACTGGCCCCAAGAACATATTTCAGACCAGTTCAAAATAGCTTTGGTAACCAGACTTTCTACATGGCATTATTTTTTAATGTTTATTCATTTTTAATTAATTGAAATGCAGAATGAGAGATCTTCTACTCGCTGATTTACTCCCGAAATGCCCACAACAGCCAGGACTGGGCCAGGCTGAAGCCAGGAGCTAGGAACTCCAACTGGGTTTACCACACATGGGTGGTAAGGCCCCAAGTACTTGGGCCATCAATTGTTGCCTCCCAGGTGCACTGGCAGGAAGCTCAACAGGAAGCAGAGGTGGGACTTAACCCCAGGCACTCTGACATGGGATGTTGGTGTCCCAAGCCGTGGTTTAACCTGCTGTGCCACAACACCTGTCCCGCGCTAAGTTTTAGATATACATGTGTACTGAAATACAGTAATCCTCCCTTCATCTGTAGGAGATACGTTCCAAGAGTCCCCAGTGGAGGCCTGAAACCACAGGTAATACCAAGCCCTATATATACTATGTTATTTCCTATCCATAAATACCTATGCTAGAAATTAACTTATAAATAAATTCAATACAAGAAGAGATTAATAACACAGTAGTCGCCCTAGCCACAGTTTCAATTTCTGACCTGTAGTCAACCACGATCCAGAAATATTAAACAGAAAATTCCAGACATAATTCCCAAGTTTTAAATTGCATCTGTTCAGAGCAGCATGAAGAAATCTCAGTGACCCACGCTGTCCCTGGGATGAGTCATCCTTTGGTGCGGCAGATCCATGCACTATGTGCTATCCTCCTGCTACTCACTTAGTAGGCACCTCATTTATCATTTATGTGCCATGATGTCACAGTGCTTGTGTTCAAGTAACCTTTACTTAATAACAGGGCCAGAGTGCAGGAGTGGTGGTGCTTGCAATTCAGCTACGCCAAAGAAAAGCCCCTCCTGCAAGCGAAAAAGTTCTCAATTTACTAAGGAATAGGGGAGGGGCGGTGGTGAGATGAGGACGAAGGAAATAAGGTATCAGATCACAGAGTACTTGTAGAGCGTAGGGAGGAAAACTAGGGCAGCCCTGGGTTTGAGAACTCAAGACCCAACTGAGAGGGAAGTCTAGACCTCAGGCTGAAATCAACAAATTCCAAAAGAAAAGCTTGCTGAGTTAAATGAGGGAGTCCAGCTAACCACTCAGCAGACTAATTGGGGAATGAGCATTTTTTTTTTCTTTAAAGATTTATTTACTTATTTCAAAAGTCAGAGTTAGAGAGAGGGAGAGATCTTTGGGGCGCCGGATTCTGTCCTGGTTGCCCCTCTTCCAGGCCAGCTCTCTGCTGTGGCCAGGGAGTGCAGTGGAGGATGGCCCAAGTGCTTGGGCCCTGCACCCCATGGGAGACCAGGATAAGTACTTGGCTCCTGCCATCGGATCAGCGCGGTGTGCCGGCCACAGTGCGCCAGCCGCGGTGGCCATTGGAGGGTGAACCAATAGCAAAAAGGAAGACCTTTCTCTCTGTCTCTCTCACTGTCCACTCTGCCTGTCAAAAAATTAAAAAAAAAAAAAAAAAGCCACGGCGGCCATTGGAGGGAGAGATCCTCCATCCATTGGTCCACTTCCCAGATAGTTGTAACGGCCAGTGTTGGGCCAGGATGAAGCCAGGAGATTAATCCAGGTTTCCCAGATAGGTGGGAGGCGCCCAAGCACTTGAACCATCTTCTGCTGCTTTTCCCAGGCCATTAGCAGGAAGCTGGACCAAAGTGTAGTAGTCAGGACACAAATTCGTGCCTATATGGGATGTGAACATCACAGAGGCCACTTTAACTGCTATGACACAATGCCAGCCCAGATGTAGTCCTTTTTACAGACAGCTTTGTGTCCAGCTGAAACTTGATGGTCTATTTCTACGGAAAAGGAGGTGAAAGTGTGCCAGGACAGGCAACTGATAACTGTTCAGTTGGGGTGGTCTGCCTTTTGTTTATCTTGGTCACTGGGGTATCTCAGACCACTCTCTGGTGCATGGTAGCTGCACAATAAATATTTATTGGAAATAATAAACCAAATTAACTTCATTAATATCTTCAAAGAGATAAAGTACAGAAGAAAGAGATCCAATGCCATGTTAAAAAAAAAAAAAGAAAAGAAAAAAAGAGGGCCAGCGCTACGGCTCAATAGGTTAATCCTCCGCCTGCGGCGCTGGCACACCCGTTTCTAGTCCCAGTCAGGACACCAGATTCTGTCCCGGTTGCTCCTCCTCCTGTCTAGCTCTCTGCTGTGGCCCGGGAGTGCAGTGGAGGATGGCCCAAGTGCTTGGGCCCTGTACCCGCATGGGAGACCAGGAGAAGCACCTGGCTCCTGCCATCGGATCAGCACCATATGCCAGCTGCAGCAGCCATTGGGGGGTGAACCAACGGAAAAGGGACTTTTCTGTCTGTCAAAAAAAAAAAAAAAAAAAGGGGCAGGCATTTGGTCTAGCAGTTAAGACTTTGGTAAGGACCCTGTGTCCCACATCAGGGTGCCTGGGACTACCTCCAACTCCTGACTCCAGCATTCCTGCTAATGCAGATCGTGGGAGGCAGTGGTGATGGCTAAGTAATTGGGTTCCTGCCACCCATATGGGAAATCTGCATTGTGCTCCTGGTTCCTGTTTCTGGCCCTATTGGGGTGCATTGTGGGCATATGACTCATGAAACCAGGCATGGGAGTTCTGTCTCTGCCTCTCAAATAAAAACAAATTAAAAAAAAAAAGAGTATATCAGAAAAAGATTCCAACAAAGGTTTAAGAAAAGGAAAACCAAGAAGTATAAAATAGGGGGAGAACTAAGGATAGGGAAAGATCAATTTGTAAGAGGCGGTATCTAACTGAAGTTCCAGAAAAAGATCATAGGAAAGTCAAACAAGGCTTATAATCATCATAACACGTAAGAGAAGGTTGATTTCCCAGTCTGACACACAAGTCACTATTCTGAAAGAGCCAACCAGATCACTACATTTCTGAACACTGGAGATGATTTTTTTCCCTTCAAAGTTTCCAGAGAGAAAGAGACATGTTAAAGAAAAATTAGGATGGCACTAGACTCCTCAACATCAACTGCTGGAAGTAAAGTGAAATGGAGTAATAGCTGAGAAGTCTGATGGAATGCAACTGAAACCCAGTCATACATATCATGGGATAAAATTCAACAGTGGGGACAGAATAATGGCATTTTCAGACATGCAAAAACTAAAAGCAGCCTAATGGAATTCCTGGGAGGAGTCTGTTAAAGGAAGAACAGGGGCCAAGCACAGGGACCATGGAAGATTCTAAAAATAAGGGTTCCAGATACACATCCAAAGGAAGACTCAAGATAGCAAAAGGTAGCAAACTGAGCAAAAGATCCATCCAGACTGGGGAAGCAGGCCTGCAGACTCTAGAGAGGTCTCGAGGAAAAATACAAAGCTAAAAGATTAACTAACATACCTGGTCTTCCGAAAAGAAAAATAATGGCAGATAAAATCAAACACAATTAGAAAAAAATTTAAGGAGCTAGCATTGTGGCACAGTGGGTTTAAATTGCTGTTCGCAATGCCAGCATCCCACAATGGAGTACTGGTTCGAGTCCTGGCTGCTTCACTTCCCATCTAGCTTCCTGCTAACGTGCCTGGGAAGGCAGCGGAGGATAGCCCAAAGCTGGCTATGGCAGCCAGTTAGGGCAGTGAACCAGCAGATGAAGATCTGTCTCTCCCTTTGTCATTCTGCCTCTCAAATAAATCTTTTTAAAATGTAAGATAAATACATAAACTAAACAATATTTAAAGCACTGGGCAGTTACAGCTACTCTAGGAAAATCCAGTTATATAAGAAAATAGGTGACAGCGCTATGGCATAGTGCTGCATGCTGGCATCCCATATGGGTGCCAGTTTGAGTCCCGCTGCTCCACTTCTGATCCAGCTCTCTGCTATGGCCTGGGAAAGCAGTAGAAGATGGCTGAAGTCCTTGGGGCCCTGCAAATACATGGGAGACTTGAAGGAAGCTCCTGGCTCCTGGCTTCGGATCGGCCCAGCTCTGGTCGTTGCAGCCATCCAGGGAGTGAACCAGTGGATGGAAGACCTCTCTCTCTCTCTCTCTCTCTCTCTGCCTCTGCCTTTCAAATAAATAAATAAACAAACCTTTAAAACATAGTATTGGCTCATAAGTGAAACAATATTTATGCAATAGTGTTAGCAGAGACAATGTCTTTAATAAAAAATATTGATGTAAATATATTAGAATAGAGGAAGAAAAAAGGGGAATGCACTTGCTTAAGAGAACTAAATCTTCCTCTCCCCTAACAGAAAATCATTAGAAAAATGTCAAAAAAATAATAAATCAAGAAATGGCATTATAAGCAAGTGAGTTAAAATAGGGAAGTAAATAAAAAAGACAGTTTTACCTGGGGAACAGGAATGATGGTGGCAGAACACTATTCCAATTTACTACAAATCTTTCAGTACTTGGTTGATTTTATAATTACATACAGATATAAAGTTGATCAAAAGCTGAAAATTCCAACCACCACCACCCTGAGCTTTCCAACCCAAGTTTTGATAATTAGGCAAAATTGCTTGAATAACTTAATGCAGTTGGACCTTCATGAAATATTCATACAAACTTTCATCTAGGGTGATTTGTTGACCCACAATCAGTTCACATCAGAAACAACTCAACATCAGTGTGATTTTTTTTTTTTTTCAGTTCCTAATCTTGTCCTAAGTACACTACTTGCAAAGTATCTGCAAAGCAAGTCTTCATTTATTTGTTTTGGCCAAATTATTAGAACTGGATTTCACTTGTCCCTTTTGTTTTTCTATGAGAAATCAGTAATCAAGTCCCCTTAGCAATGCCATTCTTATGAACTCATTTCCTTCCCTTCTGTAAGATCTGGTTTCAGCAAGCCAGGCACACGCTTGGGTTTGTCACAGACCTTATCCATGGGTGGACAGCAGATGCTACCTTAGCTTTTCAGAAACTGAAAACTTCAGCTCAGACAGGAGGACGTGTGGGGTCAAACACAACAGGAAGAGAGGATGATAGAGATTTAATAAGAAGCACTTTTAATATCATGTGAAAGCACAGAGGAGGGGAGTAAAGGTGGTTACTAAAGAAAAAGACCCAGTTGTTACCAAACCAGGAAGTCGTTGGTACCCTGAGAATATTTTATAATATCAGCAGATTGTGTATCTTTTAAAGGGACACTAACATAACACGGTCTCACTTATTGTTTCACGAACCCAAGGCATTCTACACAAAAAATATTTCTCCAATCCCTTCCCTTCTCACGATTAAAAAAGAACAGTTTTAGGTTACTTTTTTTAAAAACATGGTTTCTATTTTGTGAATGTCTGATAACCAAAACAAAGGGAGCTTAGTATTTCATGGAACAGTGGCTATGTGTTGCTCTTCATTTAGCAAATAACAGCTCTAGCATAATAATTGAGTACTGACTAAAAAGAACTACAAATGGCCAAAAAATATACGAGAAAATGTTCAATATCACCAATAATTAGAGAAGTGCAAACTAAAATCACAATGAGGTATCATAGTACTCCAGTAGTTATTACCAAAAAGACAAAAAACAAACAAACAAAAAAAAACAAATCCACAACACTGGCAAGGATGCAGAGAAAAGGAAACCCTTACACACACTGTTGACTGAAATGCAAATTAATTCAACCACCATGGAGAACAGCAGGCAGCTTCCTCAAAAATCTAACAGTAGCTCACCTATGTGGCCCAGCTAATCCCACTTCTGGGTAGGTATCTGAAGGAAATGAAATCAGCCTATCAAAGAGGACACCTGTACCTCCATGTTTATCACAGCTCTACTCACAACAGCAATGATACAGAATCAACGATGTCCACCAGTGGGTGAATACAGATGGTCTACATACATAATGAAATATTTAGCCACGGAAAAAACAAAATCCTATCACTTTCTGCAAAATGGATGAAACTGGTCAGTCACAGAAAGCCAAATATCACATGTTCTCTGTCATATATGGAAGTTAAACAAAGTTGATCTGAATGTAGAATGATTACCAGAGCTTGGGGGCAGGGAGCGGGGGAGGGAGGGAGCTAGATAATGGGCTAACAAAACAGACAGAAGGAGTAAGTTCTAATGTTCCACAGCACAGGAGAGTGACTATAGCTCACAGCAACATATTTTTATTAGGAGAACCTAGAAGGTTCCAAACGAATATTGCTAAGGAAATGGAAGTGCGAGTAACCCAACTTGATCATTTCATGCTGTTTCTGTGTGTTGAGATATTACACTGGAGGCTGGTGTGGAACAAAGGGTAAAGAAAGCCTCAATGCTGGCATCCCATATGGGCGCTGGTTCATGTCCTGGCTGTTCCACTTCTGATCAGTACCCCTGCTAAGGGCCTAGGAAAGCAGAAGACGACCTAAGTGCTTGAGCCCCTGTCACCCACATGGGAGACCTGGAAGAAGCTCCCTGCTTCTGTTTGGCCCAGCACTGGCCATTGCAGCCATCTGGAGAGTGAACCAATGGATGGAAGATCTCTCTATGTAACTCTTTCAAATAAATATTTTAAAAACAAACAAAAACATGGAGAGTCAGGAGTGGAACACAGCTCTCTGAGACACCAAATCCATGCCCTTAACCATGACTTTAAAAAAAAATTACACTGCACCCCATAAAAATGTACAAATATTACATACTAAAACAACCTTTAAAATTTTCGAATACTTAGTACTAAGAGGAATATACTTTAGAAAGAAATCATTGATTTTCTCATATTGTCAATACATGCATTTATATTAAATTCATTCTTGTTCAACAGATTTTAAATGTTTAAACTTTACTACCACTACACACAGCATCATTTACATAATCCAGACTCATAAGGCTCTGGTGTAGGGTTCAGTCACTTCCATATCTTAGTACCTCTGAGGATCAGACAATAAGAGAGAACAAGACTAATCCAGAAATAAATTGACTAACAAAAATTCCAGAAATAGAAATACAATAAAGGGGAGGAAATTATCAAGGAAATAAAGAACAGCTTCCAGAATCAAAGGATATGAAGGATGGATGGAAAGAGTCCATCCTAAACGCACAGAATGAAGACTTTAGACTTCCAACACCTCCCTTAGTTCTCTCCAGTCATAAAGCAACATTCATAAACAAGCTTGCAATTAGTCTTTTATGACACTGTACATGTTACTTTCAGCCAAGCTAATTGTATACCATAATTCTCATTATTATACAACTTAACATTTTCCCTGAATTGAGTCAGAGTATGGAATACCCGAAGTCCCACCTTCCTGTTCTCATCTGCACTGAGGGTTCTCTAGGCCTCTGCACAGTACCAGACCAAGACTTCCTTGATTTATCATCTTGAGAATTACTTTCCTTCTCTCCTACATTGACTTCTGTTTCCTTGAGCCAATGTTATCTTCTTTATTTACTCCCTGAGTTACAGTGGGTTGAGTACTGGATGGAAATTTAGGGACTAGTAC
This sequence comes from Oryctolagus cuniculus, assembly GCF_051225735.1. Classification (NCBI taxonomy): domain Eukaryota; kingdom Metazoa; phylum Chordata; class Mammalia; order Lagomorpha; family Leporidae; genus Oryctolagus; species Oryctolagus cuniculus. Next base: position 78,164,438 of record NC_142879.1, on the reverse strand, counting down.
AGACCATTCTGACACATCTACCTAGGAAGAAAAGCAGCTTTGTAAAGATGTATGGGTATCTGGCAGAGCTGTTAAGCCACCACTTGGAATGCCCACATTTCATATTGGAGTGCCTGGGTTCAAGTCCTAGCCAAGCTTGATTCCAGCTTCTTGCTAATGTGCACCTTGGGAGGCAGCAGGCATTGGCTCAAGTAGTTGAATCCCTGCAACCCACAGGAGAATGAGTTCTGGGATCCTGGTTTTGGTCTGGCCCAACCCTGGCTGTTGTGGGCATTTGGGAAGTGAACAAGTGAACAAGAGGCACAGATCTGCCTCTGAAATGAATAAATAAAATCTTTAAAAAAGATGTCTTTAGAAAAAGAGGTGGAGTTGAGAAGGAATCCAAGTAAAAAAGTTAACATGTAGTTACCACAGGGGACATAGACTGGAAGACTGCTATTTTTCATGCAAAGGCTTGTGGTGCTAATACATCTAGCTTGAAGAGCCACTTACTAGGCACAAGGTTAACTGCTGGACGAGTGGAGGGCTGAGACAATTCTCCAGAGAGAACATGAGCAAAAATGAATGCCAGGGACTCCCCTGCTGGAACATAAGGTGATGCAGTAAGAACGTGCACAAGAGTGGCCAAGAAGTCTTCAGCTTACCAGCACGAATCTAGACCTGCTGTGGAGATGCAAAGATTTTTATATAAGACAGTAGCCTGAACAGCTAGGGTGTTGTCTTGGCAGACCAGAGGAATGAGAGTGCAACAACAGAGTTCAGCTGGAGCCATGGGTCTATAAAGAGGACGGGAAATAATGGAATCCCATTGGGCTAATACATAAGATGGAAAAGAAATGGGTTGGAATACAAAAGGGAGGAACAGTTCCTAGTTTCTGACTTGGATGCATTAATAGGTAATGCTTCTCTCCAAACTAGAAATTTAGTAGCAGGGGGTTTCAAAGGGAAAAATAATTAAGTTTGGAACACGTGTTTCAACTCAGTGATGGTATCTACCTAGTAGGCAGTTGGTTATAGATTCCAAGTTTCCTAATGAAGACCGGCAAGATCAAGAGCTGTATTGGTCAGAGAGGAAGCTTAAGGTCAGGGTAAACAGCTGGAGAGTGAGGAAGAGTGAGCAATAATAAAGGGAAACACCAGAGGGAACAGTGATCTCTCTCAGTCCTCAAGGAGGCAGTGGCTTAGTGTCAAACACCATAAACAGCTGAGAAGAACAAAGTAACGAGGGTCCATTATATATGGGCCACATTGATCTCCAACTGCAATTAACAGGGCCTAGTGGAAGGAGAGGTCTAATTTGTGATCAAATATACTCTTCACTCCGCGAGTGCAGGCTGAATGCAAGAGCTAATCTGAGCATGGTGGTAGGAAGCCTGGCTATGAAAATAGACATGGGGGAGTAGCAGGTGACCTAAATATTCAAGGGCTTGACCTTTTTTTTTCTTCTCTAAAGAGGGAGAAATTTGAGCATGTTTATTACATGCCAGTACAGGGAGAGTCTGCAAATATGGAAAAGACAAGGGTTTCCATGCAAGCCAGCGACCACACTCGTTCATGTTTACACAACTAATGTCCACAAAAAACCTCCACATGGATGTTTATAGCAGTTTTATTCATAACTGCCACAGCCTAGAAGTAACCACAATGTTCTTCAATAGATGAATGAACAAACTGGTACATCGACACAATAAAGCATTATTCACTGATTAAAAAAAAAAAAACTGAGCTAGCTACCGAGCCACAAAAAGATATGGATGAATTTTAATTAAATGCACCATTACTAGGTGAAAAAAAGCCACTGTAAAAAAACAACAAACTGCATATAGCATGGCTCCAGTAGTATGAGATTCTGGAAAAGTAGTTGCCAGGGATGGAGGTGGGGTGAGAATTGAATACATAGGTAAAGCACAGAGGACTGTTATTTTAAGGGGAGTGAAACTATTCTGTATGATATTGTAATAGTGAACACAGATGTTCAACATGCCAAAACTCTTTAAAAGTTTGCAGTACACCCAAAATAACCTTCATATAGATAAATTAAAAAATCATTTAGGAGGCTGCAGGATCCTGATGCAATGAAGAATGTGACAAACACAAGTAAATATATTACAAACTTAAGGAGAAGATGGTCATCTATGAACCAGATAAAACTGACACTGCTCTTGCCTTGATCTTATACTTCTCATGTTCTGGAACTCAAAGAAATAAATGTTTCTTATTTGTTTTTTTTTTTTTGTTTTGTTTTTTTTAACATATCTTATGGTTTTTTTTTTTTTTTTTTTTTTTTTTGACAGGCAGAGTGGACAGTGAGAGAGAGAGACAGAGAGAAAGGTCTTCCTTTTTGCCGTTGGTTCACCCTCCAATGGCCGCCGCGCTGATCCGATGGCAGGAGCCAGGAGCCAGGTGCTTTTCCTGGTCTCCCATGGGGTGCAGGGCCCAAGCACCTGGGCCATCCTCCACTGCACTCCCTGGCCACAGCAGAGGGCTGGCCTGGAAGAGGGGCAACCGGGACAGAATCCGGCGCCCCGACCGGGACTAGAACCCAGTGTGCCGGTGCCGCTAGGCGGAGGATTAGCCTAGTGAGCCGCGGCGCCGGCCTAATGTTTCTTATTTGTAAGAGACTGAGTTTATGGCGTTTTGCTATAGCAGCTGAAAGAGTTTATGGCAGACAACATATGATTCATTTAATCCTAACAATCCCAAGTAGGCATGATTTGAATTTTCAAGTGAGGTAATTGGGCACACAGTTAAGTGGTAAACTAAGATCTGAACTGTTTCGTCTGGATTCAACACTACAGGTGCCTAAGGAATAACCAGCAGTTCTTAGCATTCTCATTGCCCAGTTAGGAGGAATCTTCAAAAGCTTGAAAAATGTATGATTATAAAAATATTTACACGGATCTCAAAATTATTGCACCAAAATAAATTTATGCTAACTTGTTACAACATATCCAAATACGATATGGTTTGAGGCACTAACATCAGGTTGAACAGAATATCAGAGAATCAAATTTTCTAAAATTTAATAAATATCAAACTTATACTGGAGTTTGGGTGGGGAATGATAAAATCATTGATGCTTTAAAAATATTATGGGGGGGGACAGTGCTGTGGCATAGCCGGTTAAGCTGTCGACTGCAGTGCTGGCATCCCATATGGGCACGGGTTCAAGTCCTGGCTACTCCACTTGGAATCCAGCTCTCTGCTATGGCCTGAGAAAGCAGAAGATGATGGCCCAAGTCCCTTGACCCCTGCACTCGTGTGGGAGACCCAGAAGAAGCTCCTGGCCTTGGATAGGCACAGCTTTGGCCATTGTGGCCACCTGGGGAATGAACCAGTGGATAGAAGACCTCTAACTCTGCCTGTCAAATAAATATTAAACAAACAAACAAAAAAAGTTATGGGGATGGGCTAGCATTGTGGTGCAGAAAGTTAAGCTGCTGCTTGCAACACCAGCATCTCATGTTTGAATCTCAGCTGCTCCACTTCTGATCCAGCTCCCTTCTAATGTTCCTGGGAAAGCAGTGGAATATAACTAAAGTACTTGGGCCCCTGCCACCCACGTGGGAGATCTGGATGGAGTTCCAGGCTCCTGGCTTCAGCCTGGCCCAGCCCTGGCTGTTGCAGCCATTTGGTGAGTGAATTAGCAGACAGAAGATCTCTGCCTCTTCTCTAATTCTGCCTTTCAAATAAATATTAAAAATTCACTGATGGGGCACAAAGAATGACAAATGCCTACCACAGTGAACTCGGCTAGTTATGTGGTAGCTTATATTAAAACTGTTGTGTTGAAATTAATTTGAATTTTAGTTACCACTGAAAATTTCAAATTTCTCAAGGTTCATTTGCAGATGTAGAAGTTGGATCCCTATGCCAGAAACTCATGACATATAATGTACTAAATGACTAAGGTAGATGTGGATAATTTATAAAGTAGTAATTAAAGAGACTGGGCAGAAAGATATACAAATTAAACTATATCATAATAAATGGCATTTAGATACCTGTAAGTTCAAACATGGTCTTTATATTCATCCACCTAACCCCACAGGTAGAACAGGGCAGAGTTTCATGACTGCTTTGAATTCTTATGGTCCTGTTAAACATCCACTTATGCAGTTCTTTGTATCTTATATTCTCTAACTCAACTTACCTTATTTAACAGCACTTTTATCACAGAACTCCAGTCCTAATTTTATTTAAAATAATACCACCAAAGATAAAATGTTATTTCTTTACTTATGTTAAATAAAAACATGAGAAAATCCTTTTGTAAAAAGGGTCAAAATATTCCTGTCTCCAAACCAAGTCCATGGATGCAAACAATGTTGAGCTTTCCCCCCAAGGGTCACAGTGCACGTTCATGTCATAATAATCTACAGAGACAACAGAGGTTCAGGTCCCTCAGTTGCCACTTCAAAGAAAGTCACATGCAATATTTGGGAAAAGCAAGGAACAGATCATAAGCTTGAATATTTTTTGGAAACATCCATTGCTCTGGCAATGAACTTCAGCAATGAATATTTTTTTGTGTTGCCCTGCTAAATTTTTAGCCCCATTTATCAATGCACTTCAGTGGTACAACTTTTCACATTTCCAGAAACCATATTAATTTGCAGTACAATTCTAAAGTAGATGAAAGGGTTGAGTTTTATAAATTTTAAAATTACATATAATAGAATTAACATTGCTGGATTTTGGCCAATAGAAACAAGACCCCATAGAATTGCCATTACCCAAACATAATTGGGTACATATTTTCAACTTAACAGCTAGGTTCTGAATTAATTTGTCATTTCTGATCTACCCTAAAGACTAAGCTTGAATCTCTGAAAACAAGTGATTCATGATTTCTATACCCACACGTTCCATAAATCCACTACAAACCCTACAGTCTGACTTAGCTGAATGACAAATTATTCATCCAAATAGGTCATGGCTGGCTCACTATTCTTAGCTCAGGCTGCAGAGTTTTTTCTATGACTGGAGTCACTGAAAAGAATTTCTCTGTTAGAGAAAGCAGACATTTTCATCTCTGGCAGACTGCCAAGATGCTACTTTATTACAGAATTTATGAACTAGTTTAATAACTTCTAGGCTTTATTAAAAAGGGAAAGGGGAGAAAGAAAAACAAAGGATAATTTAATACAACCCCATGTCCCAAAACTCCCCAGTTTTTTTAGTGCAAGATATGCTGCATCATCAAAGCACTTGAAAATTACCATGAAATTCTAGCAAGAGTAATGAACTCAGAAGTAGTAATAAAAAAGAGGAACAATCAGAGAGGCACACAATTGTTGTTTTTTTAAAAGGATTTTTATGCTATATTAAAAAGCCACAAGATAAAAAAGGGATAAACCAACATATATCTTAGAAGTCCTTCCAAGAGTCTCAGTATCAACAGTCACGAAGGCTTTTACCATTCCTTCTCCTCTGCTCAGTCTGCAGTTAATTTAAGGATCACTGGAGATGACTTGCACTCTAGTTCTTAAAATCAAACCTGCTCTGCCAAATCCAAAACCCTAAATTTATCCAAATTGTAGAAACATGCTTTTACCACACGTCCACCAAAATACCTCCCATTCAGATCAACAACAGCTAAAAGGCAAACAAAAAGACAGGCGGTTAATAAAGGTATCTTGTAAGACATCATGACAGCATTAACTTTAACAGTAACTTCATTTATAAGAGTTAAGGTCACAAATTCAACTTTTGTTTGTTTATTTTAGCTGTACAACCTACCTTTGATTGCTGACTCAACTCTCTCAAATTCTAAAAATATTCGTACTGCTTCATCATCAGGGGCACCAGGAATCTGAAAGAGAAATGACAGTAAGAGTAAAAGGAATCAGGGCTGGTGCCATGGCTCGCTTGGTTAATCCTCTGTGTGCAGCGCTGGCATCCTGTATGAGCGCCGGGTTCTAGTCCCGGCCGCCCTTTTTCCAGCCCAGCTCTCTGCTGTGGCCCGGGAGGGCAGTGGAGGATGGCCCAAGTGCTTGAGCCCCTGCACCCGCACGGGAGACCAGGAAGCACCTGGCTCCTGGCTTCGGATTGGCACAGCGCTGGCTGCTGTGGCCATTTAGGGAGTGAACCGACGGAAGACCTTTCTTTCTGTCTCTCTGTCTATAACTCTACCTGTCACACACACACACACACACACACACACACACACACAAAGAGTAAAAGGAATAATTTGAGATTAGCACTATGACTTTTCTCCTTTACATGATCTGCATCGGAGTAAACATTCTACTCATTAGCATACATGGACAACAGTAGTCCAAAACCAAACAAGTTTAAATTGTCATCAAGGATTATGCCGAATGCCTGTTTTGTAGTTGGGTGCTGGGAACACACAGCTAAGCAAGGTGGTTTTTGACTCTTAGAGGTTCTACACCAACTGATGGACAAGCAAATACTTATGTGGCCTACAAACAGCAATATAGTAAGGAAAAAGGAAGAAATGGGAGCAGAAATTTTAGATTTGTGCTCTCAACACTTTTCACTTTAGATCTCAATTTTGACTGACTAGCTTTCTAAGTCCTCTGTAATATGGCTCTTCCATCTATGTAAACACGTCGCCTCCTAATCCTCACATCCACCCATTCCATCTACATTACTTCCAAGAAGCTTCTTCCCCAATCTGAATTCCCTTCCCTGGTCCTGCCCACAAAACTGACCTAGTCATTTCAAAACTCAGCTCATATCTGCTGACACTGTTCACACAGCCACCTCTATTTTTTGCTGACTTACTTCTCTTTTTCAGCTCCTATACTTAAAGTCAATACAACCAAGTTCAGAAATTGAATGTTCCCTAGCTGTTTTACCTGTGTTTATATTTCTTCAATTGCACAGATCAGAGAGTATATAATGTTTCCTGCATCCCAAATACTCTCAATATAGTACAGAGCATATGAGTCACTACATAAATACTTGCTAAATGACTGAAATCAAAGGCATGATTAAATAGCTAAACTACTCGAGCACACTACAATAGAGGTATTTAATCACTACATTGATCCTCAGTCATAAAATGAAACATTTCTGAGGGCCGGCATTGTAGCACATTGGGTAAAGCTACCACCTGCAAAGCTGGCATCCCATCTGAGTGCCAGTTTGAATCCTGGCTGCTGCACTTCTGATCCAGTTCCCTGCTAATGTGCCTAGGAAAGTAGCAGAAGATAGCCCAAGTGTGTGGGACCCTGGCACCTACTTGGGATGGCTCCTGGCTTCTGGCTTCAGCCTGGCACAGTGATTGCGGCCATTTTGCGGAGTGAACCAGACGATGAAAGATATTTCTGTCTCCTTAATTCTACTTTTCAAATAAATAAATAAACCTAAAAAAAATTTATTTCTTCACCAAATCACATTTGATGTCATTCTTGTTTTTATATTTAAAACTGTCACAATAAGAAAAGTGTTAATTACTGTCTGTTGTCTGTGGCAGTAAGACAATATGTTACTTACAGCAATATCCCCTGTACTTGTAGAAAATGTTTTGTAAACTGCCCATTACAACTTGGGTTATAAGTAGCAAAAGAAAACTCGCTTACTTCAAATATCACACATTTTCCAACTTTGCCATATTTTTCACATTCTTCCTTGGTTTCAACTTCCAAGTCTTCATCTACCTCTCCTGCACCAACCATGTTCTATAAGCAAACAAAATAATTTAAGCTCAGTATAATTTACAAATACATAACAAATAAATGAATTTTATTCATAACAGCAAATGTTTTCAATCTCCAAAGACACAACGAAAAATACTGTCCCTGAAACACTCAAAGGTTGGTATTTCTTAAAACACCAAAACAATACGTTGTTTTTAAAAGTTTTAAGAGCATCTATAAAGCACCAAAATGCATAAACTCAGCTTAAGTCCTAGCAATTTCAAAGTAATCACTCAATGTACTCTCAAACACTGTTTTTAGCAAAGAAACATAAACATTAGTAAAAAGGGAATCTGAAACCAGCCTTAAATAGGGTCTACCCAAAGATATTATTTGCCAAAGTATTATTTTTAGACTTCTTTAACTGTAAATGGTATGGGGGCGGGGTGAAAGCAATGTTGGTCAGGGTCTAGGATGAGGGAACACAAAAATTAAGGCAGGCAGCCAGGTTTTTTTCTTTTGCTTCTTACCCTTAGTAGGACGACTTTAGTGGGACACTTAAGTATTTCAGTCAATGGATTTGAATCCGACTTCTTAGATGCATCTGTGTAAAAACATATTACAGACATGTCACAGAAGTGAGGCCTACTTACAATGACCAATTTAACTTCAAGAGCAATGTTCACTATGTTCTAGAATCATTAATAAGCATCTATATAATTTCTGAGCAAAAAATGTAGCCTTACTTGCAATGAAGGCATTTGTTTTATGTTTGTATAATAATTACTGAAAATTTTTAGCTTCCACTATTACCTGCAACCTGCTCATTTCACTTTCACTTTCTAAAGGGCTGACAACACATATGGGTCACAATGACAGGTGATTGTAAGAACTGGCGAGTAACAGTCCAAAGTCATTAGCCCAGCATAACAAGCAGTTAATTATGGCTGACACAAATTGGCATAACCACTGTTTTTTTGCTATATTCAGGCTGACTTGCTGCTTCCTGAGCTGCACATCAACAGGGCTGCCCGAAAAGTTTCCTTATTTTAAGAAAGGGAACTCAAGGCCGGCGCCGCGGCTCACTAGGCTAATCCTCTGCCTTGCGGCGCCGGCACACCGGGTTCTAGTCCCGGTCGGGGCGCCGGATTCTGTCCCGGTTGCCCCTCTTCCAGGCCAGCCCTCTGCTGTGGCCAGGGAGTGCAGTGGAGGATGGCCCAGGTGCTTGGGCCCTGCACCCCATGGGAGACCAGGAAAAGCACCTGGCTCCTGACTCCTGCCATCGGATCAGCAAGGTGCGCCCGCCGCAGCGCGCCGACCGCGGCGGCCATTGGAGGGTGAACCAACGGCAAAGGAAGACCTTTCTCTCTGTCTCTCTCTCTCACTGTCCACTCTGCCTGTCAAAAAAAAAAAAAAAAAAAAAAAAAAAAAAGAAAGGGAACTCAGCTAAGATGACTTAAAATTAACTCAATTTGCCTGCTTAAAATGCTACTATGCATTTGTCACATTCCTATATGCTCTCAGTGCAGATTGTAAAAATCAAAATAAAATCATCTATCAACAGACTGTAAAACTTTACATCTCACAGAGCAAGCAATCAACCACATCTATAATGAAAGGCTAGAGAAAGGGGGAAAAGGAGAAATGATTCACTGAACAGAAAGATATAACAGATAAAATAACAATAGACTACACATAGCTCTGTCCTTCATGCCACAAAAACATAATTATTTTATCAAGAAAACAAGATTCTTTGCCCAAAGTAGGTATGAAATAACTTTCCTCAGGACTGTTCATTTCCTGCCTAATTCCCATTGTTGTTTTCCTCCCAGAGGATTTCATCTTTCTATTAGCCGTGTTCTGAAAATATAAAGATGAGCCTGAGGCCTCTGCATTTCACAAAACACAAGTAGAAATGCATCATAAATTTAGAATTACCGTATCACAGCCCGCTGGCCTTTCCAGCTGGGCTGAGGGAGCGCCGCCTCTTTGTAGACTTACCCTGAGATTCACCCTTCTCCATCGCGTCACCCACAATTATTTTGCCGCCCCGCTTGCTGGTCTTCTCCACTGACAACGCAGTGCTCAGTCCCTGCTCATGTTTTCCCAGACCCTGGCCTTCCCGGAAGCCGTACTTCTGCATGATCTTATGTGCTACCGTGCCACTAGGAGGAGAACGGAAAATGTTCCTTCACTTGACATCATCAACTATAAGTTGGATTTTATATCACTATGATCTCCTTCTAGAGAAAGAGAGTATAAATTCCACAAGGGCTTCAATGAAATCACAGATAATTAACAGTGAGTCTTTAGAGGGAAACTGGAGATGTTCCAGATATCCTAAGCTAATGACTGCAATCCAGAATATTCTGTAATCTCTAGTTCTTATAGAATCTTCCCAATACCTCTGTGGAAAACACCAGACTTCTTGAGTCCTCCCAGAACTGCAGTTACATAGTTTATGACCGCAGTTTAGTGAAAAGAGCAGCCTGTCAAAAAGTAAGTATCAAATTTCAGACAATAAAGATATAGCACAGAATTCCAATGGAAGACTTTTGAATCAATAAACACTTAGAAATCACCTACTTAACAAACAGGAAACAGAACCAGATGATGACCTTATGGTTGACCAGAAGTAAAGCAAGACATGATATTCAGAAAGTATTTCTGGGGCTGGTGTAATGGGTTAATCTGCTGCCTCCAATGCCGGGATCCCATATGGGTGCCTGTTTGAGTCCCAGCTGCTGCACTTTCCATCCCGCTTCCTGCTAATGGCCTGGGAAAAGCTGTGGAATATGGCCCAAGTGCTTGGGCTCCTGCCACCCACATGAGCAACCTGGATGAGGCTCCTGGCTCCAGCCTGGCCCACCTCTGTTAGGGCCATTTAGAGAGTAAACCAGTAGATGGAAGCTCTCCCCTCCCCCCCCCTTTGTAACCCTTTCCAATAAATAAATCTTGAGAAAAGGAAATTATTTCTGTGGGTATTAATGGCAGAAGTGGAACTAACGAAGCATTTGCTTCTTAGTCCACTGTTTTTACAATAGCATCACAGCTTTCACACTTGAGGCGCCACATGAGTCTCAAGGGCGCCCCCCAGTGACCACTGCTGCTCAAAATGACCCACAAAACCCTGCTTCCACCAGATCTGTTTCCGAATTTCATGTATTTAAGAGTTTTCATTTGAATAAGCTAATCTAGGAGTAAAAAGACTAAAATCTTTTCAATTACACCACATTACATCTTTCTTAAGTTAAAGGTATAATTCCTGTTTAAAAGGGAAGTCAGCAAAATGTCAATTTTTACCATCAAGCAAAAAAAAAAAGCTGAAGTCTCCAGCACATATTCTATGGAAACCCTGTCCAATAAGATTTACAGCAATGATGGAAAAGCTCTAGATCTACACTGTCAAATACGGTCAGCATCAGCTGCATCTGGTTACTGAGAGTACTTGACACTTCACTAGGGTGACAGAGAAACTAGACTTTCACATGCACCTGTGGCCCATAGCTACCATAAAGCGTCATGCAGGATAGGAGACGGACACCAAGAATTAGAAACTCAAAACATTCCTGGTGTGCAGGAACCCCAGACCCAAAAAGGCGTGGCGGCTCAAGTGCCTCACTGGCAGCATTTCTATGAAAGGCAGCATCCTGGCAAGCAACACAGAACAAAGACCTCAGTGTGATGCTGCTTCATTTGATAGTTCTTTCACACAATCAGAGCAGACCAGAAAAACATTCCCTTAACCAAAAAGCACACTAAATACACCAAATCCAGCCAGGTGGGAAAAAGAAATCCACGAGCCCCACTTGAATGTCAACCTTTAAATTGATCTTTGTTTGCTGGCAAACAAATACCGAATTATAGTGAGAATGACTAACAGTTTTTAGACTAAAGGTATAGAAACATGACCTTAAAGCAAATGACCTTTTTATTAGAAGGAAAAAAAGTTACTTACCCTTTGGAGATAACCCAAGTTAACGCTAATTCATATGCTATTTTATTTGTGCAAATGTTATTAAAATTAATATAAATAAATGTAGTTATCAGAAACTTCCTATCCAGAGAAATAATACTCAACATCTAAACCATTCAAAACTTGTTGTGTACAAACCAGTATCACCTTGAGCACAAATCCCTTGAGAAGGGCACTGGGCGACTGAACTCACCAAGTGTCTCCCTGTAGTCCTCAATGTCCCCATTTTCAAACAAGCTGAATCTACGCAAAGGGACTGCCCATACCTCAAACTGTTTCTCAAGGCATTTTTACATTTGCTTAGATAGTAACACTTAAAATCATTACCCCATGTTAGCAAGGAAAGAGTTGCTAGGCCCAGTTGGAGATCTCGGTCTGTCCTGTTCTTCATACACTGGGGGAGGAATGGCAGCTTTGGAAGACTGGGATCGAGGTCTGGAGTCTTCTTCATAAGGAAAATCTCGGGGTACTGGTGGAGAAAAGCAAACCAGCTTCACCAAGACACCATAGACAAAGTTTTGAAATTGCACCTGTATCAATTACTTATCTTGAATTAATTCAAACTACATTTCTGGTTTACCACAAGAAGTGATCAAATCACAAATGTAGAACACTGATTCCTAATTTTAACACCACTTCTACTGTCCGTATCTCATCAAACGTCCTTTTTACACCTTACTGAAATTTCATTCACCTTTTAAAACTGACAATTCTAGCTTGAATTCATAAGATTTTCTGTATGTTTCAAGGAAATAAATATAACTCTCTCCTAACTCTCAGAGTATCTATGGATACTATCTAACCTTTCCATTTTCTTAGTCTTACAGACCACAAAGGTCTTTAATATCAGGGACCACATTTCAACTCTAACTACACTTTAGAACCAATGGAAGCTTTAAAGCTATGCAGATGCTTGGACCCCATTCCTGGAGATTGGTTTCAACTGTAACATATTGTCATATGTTTTTAATAGACAACAGATATATTAAAAATCACCTTCTTTAAATAGTAACATAAATAGTGTGACAGGTATGAGCAGTTTAGAGAAAGCTACATTTTCTTGGGGCAGTTTAGTTATGATCCAGTCCAGAGCAATGGGAAATGATCTAGATGATACAGAAAAGTTCAGTCCCAATCCCCACTGGGAGAAGAAACAGTGTGTGGGCACCATACTTACACAGGCACACACACTCACTCTGAAACAACCTATTGGGAACAAATTAACCAAAGAAAGTACTGCCCTTTGTGGAAGGTCATAAATAAAACAGCTATCAGTTTAAAAAGGTCTAAAAGTAGCAGGGGTGGAAGACAGCAGCAGCTCTGGCTCACCTTCAGCCTTAAGGGTCAGGCTGCTTCCTTCTAAACCCAGGAAACAGTGATCCAACCTATGAATCCCCATAATTAGGTTAACGATTTATAGCAGAATAAAAGGGGAAGAAATGGTTCTACGTACATTCTTTGTCTTTCTCTACAAGAGAAGTAGGTGGGGCAATGGCAGCACCGCCCATACCTGCAAAAACAAATACACAGATGAAAGGAGGGAAGAAAAATGTTTCCGATGCCTGACTCCCAAGGACTTTAACAGGCTCTGTTCTTTCTATCAACATATCCTTAAGGGGAGGGAAAAAAAGAAAAAAGACGAAGACCTGGTACTTCCATATTTCTGCTAATCCCTAAATAACTGAGTATCTGAAGTTAGGATTACAAATGTAGAAATCGAGTCAGGTGTTTAGCACAGTAGTTACAATACTGGTTAGGATGCCCACATTCCATGTCAGAGTCCCTAGGTTTAAACCTCAGCTCCTGAGTCCAGCTTCCTATCGATGCGGAAAGCAGCAGCGATGGCTCAAGTAGTTGGGTTCCTGCCACCACATGGGAGACTCGGACTGAGATCCTGGCTCCAGGCTTCAGCCCAGAATTCAGGTTGTTGTGGGCATTTGGGGAGCAGGCCAATGTCTGGGAGCTCTGTCTCTCAAAAAAATAAATTTAAAAAAAGAAATGAAGAGAACGGGTAACATCCAGACAGACAAAACTGTTCCTTTGTAAAAGGCATTCAGGAACCCCAGAATTGGGGTTGGCACTATGACATTAAAGCTACCAACTGCAATGACCGCATCGCATGTGAGTACTGGTTTGAGTCCTGGCTGTTCCATTTCCAATCCAGCTCCCTGCTAATATGCCTGGGAAAGCAGCAGCAGATGGAACAAGTGCTTAGGCCCCTGGACCCACATGGGAGAACCAGATGAAGCTCCTGGGTCCTGGCTTCAGTTTGGCCCAGTCCTTGCAGCCACGTGGGGAGTGAACCAGAGGATGGAAGCTCTAACTGTGCCCTTCAAGTAAATAAATCTTAACAACAACAACAAAACCTAGAATGTAGTTACCAAGTGATTTTCAAGGAAAAATTATGCATTTCAGACTTATACATGACCTCCTCTGGGCTTCATAAACCTTTGAAGTAGGTTACTATTTCCAGTTTACAGATGAGAAAATGGTCAGAAATGAATAAACTGGCAGAAAAGAAATAAACTCAGTTCCCTATCACACCAAAGCTTTCCCCCACGACACAGCATGGTTAGTCCTGGAACTGAACACCAATTTGGAAGTGTGAGTCCTTCTGGCTCCTGAAGAACCTGGCAGGTGCTGCCAGTATTCCTTCCTGTTTATGTTATTGCATGGAAAATGGGGGATACAAATCAACCAAAAAGGTAAGGTTTTTTTTTCCCATTTTCTATCCAACAATTGAAGGCAGAAGCAATAAGGAATTTTCATTACATGTATATCCTACCATATTAGTATAGAGTAAAATGGAAATTTTAAAAGTTGTTTATAAATTATGCTGCATCAATTTAAAATATTTCACAATAGTAATTACTTTAAATTCAGTATGGATGCATTGTGATTAATCAGACTGGCTGTTACAAATTACTGAGGATAAATATAAATCCACAGAAAGTCTCCATATGTATTTTTTTTAAAGATTTTATTTGTTTATTTGAAAGGTAGTTACAGACAGAGAAAGGGGGAGGCAGAGAGAAAGGTTTTCCTTCTGCTGATTCACTCCCCAAATGGTTGTAACGGCCGGGAACTGCACTGCTCTGAAGCCAGGAGCCAGGAAAATGCTTTCCGAGTCTCCCATGTGGGTGCAGGGGCCAAGGACTTGGGCCATCCTTGACTACTTTCCCAGGCCATAGCAGAGAGCTGGATTGGAAGAGGGGCGGCCAGGACTCGAACTGGCACCCACATGGGATGCTGGCGCCACAGGCAGAGAATTAGCCTACTGCGCCACAGCACCGGCCCCCATATATATTCCTTTTGAATTACTCCTGTGGTAGTTTTTTAATCTTGTCACTAAGACCTGAGGTGATTATTGATGGGACTCTGTGAAAAGCAGACTAATAAGGTCAGCATAAAAAATTCAGGTTGACTACTACAAATCTGCTACTAACCAAGTTAAAATATGAGCATGCCCTATCTGTTAATAGCAGTACAGTAGACCCTCTTTATCCACAGGGAATATGCACCCAAGACATTTCCCAGACACCTGAAACACTGCACATAGAATCAAACACTATATGGCTGCTGGTTCGAGTCCCAGCTGCACCACTTCTGATCCAGCTCTCTGCTATCCAGCTGCACCACTTCTGATCCAGCTGTCTGCTATCGCCTGGGAGAGCAGCAGAAAAGATGGCCCAAGGCCTTGGGCCCCTTTACCCATGTGGGAGACCTGGAAGAAGCTCCTGGCTCCTGGCTTTGATCAGCTCAGCTCTGGCTGTTGTGGCCAACTGGGGAGTGAACCAGCAGATGGAAGACCTCTCTCTCTGTCTCTCTAACTCTGCCTTCAAAAAAAAAAAAAAGAGATCAAACACTATATATCTTTTTTCCTATAATATATGTACTCCTATGATAAAGTTTAAGAGATTAGCAACAATAACTAATAATGCAACAGGACAATTACAATCATATACTATAACAAGTTATATATAATATGGTTTTTCTCCCTTTCACAAAATATCTTATTGTACTATACAATATATTTGTATATATTTTGTGTGTATATACATATATATATACATATATACACAAAATATCTTTAGTCTGTGGTTTACCATGTGCAACTGATACCTCAGAAAGCAAAACTGCAGGTAACGGGGACACTAGCATATCCATGGATATAATATTGGCTACAAGGTCAATAAAAGTTTTTTTTGTTTTTTTTTTTTTTGACAGGCAGAGTTAGACAGTGAGGGAGAGACAGACAGAGAGAAAGGTCTTCTTTCCGTTGGTTCACCCCCAAAATGGCCGCTGCACTGATTCGAAAGCCAGGTGCTTCCTCCTGGTCTCCCATGCGGATGCAGGGCCCAAGCACTTGGGCCATCCTCCGCTGCCTTCCTGGGCCACAGTGGAGAGCTGGACTGGAAGAAGAGCAACCGGGACAGAATCTGGCACCCTGATTGGGACTAGAACCCGGGGTGCTGGTGCCACAGGCGGAGGATTAGCCTAGTAAGCCGTGGCGCCAGCCTAGAAGCTCTTTTTATAAGAGGCATTATAGTTCCTAATAACGTTTAAGAAAAAAATAAAAGTTTTTAATAATGTTCTTAAAAAAAGGATAGTCAACTTATAAACTGGAAAGATGAGCTGTATAAACATTTAACCAATAAAAAATGCTAACAGAAATGAAACACCAGTTGCTCAACAGAGATAATGGATATGAAATACAACACAAGTGGCCAGCATTGTGGTGCAGCGGGTAAAGCTACTGCCTGCAGTGCTGGTAACAAGGGTGCTGGTTTGAGACCTAGCTGCTCCTGGATCAAGCTTCTGGCTCCTGCCTTTGGCCCAGCCCAGCACAGGCCATTGTGGTCATTTTGCGGAGTGAACCAGCGGATACGAAGATCTCTCTCTCTCTCTTTCATTCTGCCTTTCAAATAAAGAAAATAAACCTATAAAAAACAAAAGTGGTCCATGGTGCTTTGGCACAGTAGGCTAAGCCTCTGTTTTGGTGCCAGCATCCCATATGAATTCATGTCTTGGTTGCTGCTCTTCAGATCCAGCTCTCTGCTTATGGCCTAGGAAAGCAGTGGAAGATGGCCCAAGTGCTTGGGTCCCTGCATCTGCATAGGAGACCCAAAAGAAGCTCCTGTTCCTGGCTCCAGATCAGCCCAGCTCTGGCCACTGCCGCCATCTGGGAACTGAACAAGTGGATAGAAGACCTTACTCTCTGTCTCTCCTTCTCTGTTTGTAACTTTACCTCTCAAAATAAATTAAATCTTTCACAAAAACAAATAATGATAATAATAGTAATAATAATAAAGCATGCCCCATTCTCACAATTCCCATTAGAACACTGCTAATAATTATTAAGAATTCATGTTGAGGGGGCCGGCACTGTGGTGGTGTAGGTTAAGCCTTCACTTGCAGCACCAGCATCCCATATGGGTGCTGGTTCAAGTCCTGGCTGCTCTTCTTCTGATCCGGCTCTCCACTTATAGCCTGAGAAAGCAGTGGAAGATGGCCCAAGGGTTTAGGCCCCTGCACCCACATAAAGGATCAGGAAGAAGCTCCTGGCTTTGGATTGGCCCAGCTCTCACCATTTGGGGAGTGAACCAGGAGATGGAAAATTTTCTCTTGTGTCTCACCCTCTGTCTGTAATTCTGCCTCTCAAAAAAAAAAAAAATTCATCTTGAGGAATTTATCTGGGTTTGATCCCTGGCTCCCATTTGACTCCAGATTCCTGCTAATGCACACTCAGGGAGGCAACAGTGATGACTCAACTGACTGGGCTCCTGCCACCCACACTGAAGACCCAGGATTGAGTTTCTGGCTCTTATCTTTGGCCCTGATTCCAGGCCCTTGGCCCTTGGGGCATCTGGAAAGTAAATCAATACATTGGATCTTTTTCTCAAATAATTTTGGTTTTTGAAGGATTTATCTCAAAAACAATTACAATTTTGCTCATAAAAGTATAGAGATGGAATGACTCTTCAAGCACCTAGCTCCAACTCCTGTCGTCCCACTTTCTCACTGACAGTTGAAAGCAATCAACACCCAGAAAGCTAAGTAGCTTCCTTAAATCCACGCGTGTAACTCACATGCATTGGTGTGCTTGACTCTACTTCCAGGAATGATGACCAGAAATACAACTGTACTCAGAAGCTCAAAAGATCTATATATAGATCACAGTAGAAACTTAAATTGTTGTGCAGCAAATGGATTGCTGGGATTCCAGAAAGAAAAGCCACCTAAACCAATGTCAAATAAGCTACTTATTAACTTGAGTATAAAAAGCAAATAGTGGGACTACACCACGCTTGAAACATAATATTTCTATCAGTGCCTTACTTCTTTTCCTCCTCTCCCGCTCATAATCTTCATCTTCATCAGAATCTGGGTCAGGTCGCCTTGAAAACCCACTAGCTTCATGTCTATCTTTACGCCTCCTGTGAGAACAAAAGAAGTAAATATTCATCACAGTTGAGTCACACTAGAGATAGAACCTGTGATATCATCTTGCCTTTCCTCCTGGCCAGAAAATATTCAAATCCTCTTAAATAAATTATTACGAATTGGGGAAGGGGAAGGCACAGAAGGACACAAGGACACAACTGTTTGAAGATTAAATTTAGCAAAGCATGAAAAGTGAGAAAACCTCAAAAGATAAAAATGAATAGGTACAAGAGTACAGTTAGCAAGAAAAGTTTCCTTGACATTTACCATAAAGCCTATCAACATAGTAATAATTTAATAGTTTCAATTCTCTAGAAATGGTTCAATAAATGAGTAACAATGCAATATTTAACAAACAATTTAATAACATAAAAACTTAAAAATAAATCCTGCCACCCATACTTTTTAAAAATAAAAAGATACATGTAAGTTTAAAGAAATTCCATCTTGCTCCAAAATAGTGAAGTTAGAAACATTTAAACCATGGTACTTCTAGTAGTCATCACACAGGAAAAATGCCTTCAACATCAGATCTCAAAATTATTTTTCTAATAAATCACTCAAAATCGGTACTTCAGGTTTTCAGAGTCTATAATGAAATTTACTCAGTCTGCCCACATGCCGAGACATCACAACTACAAACTCGGAAAAAAAAATTTGATTCCTTCTGTTGACTGCTCAGACCAATCATGACAATTTCAGTCTTAAGCACTGAAGTTCATTCTCTAATATTTTAATAAATAATTCAACTGCAAAAGAGCCCCAATCCAAACAAAGCCTTACTTTTCCCTTTCCTCTATTTCCTTTTGCCTTTCCAGCTCCCGCTGTCTCTGTCGTTCCTCTCTTTGGCGCTTCACTACTTTCTCATAATCATTAGGAAACATGGGATCATATTCATCAGCTAAGGGAATCAGAACTTCTCCTGCAGAAAATCCACTGGGAACAGGGTCCTGAGAAAGATAAAAACATCAAAATATTATCTCCATATCTTCCAGGATGACTCAGTCAGGTAGCAGCAGAATCATGACTTTTTTTTTTTTGGACAGGCAGAGTGGACAGTGAGAGAGAGAGACAGAAAGGTCTTCCTTTTCCGTTGGTTCACCCCCAAATGGCCACTGTGGCCAGCGCACCGTGCTGATCCAAAGCCAGTAGTCAGGTGCTCCTCCTGGTCTCCCATGCGGGTACAGGGCCCAAGCACTTGGGCCATCCTCCACTGCACTCCCAGGCCACAGCAGAGAGCTGGACCAGAAGAGGAGCAACTGGGACAGAATCCGGTGCCCTGACTGGGACTAGAACCCGGTGTGCCGTGGCGCTGGCTATTATCATGACTTTTTTTTTAATTTTTTTTTTTGGACAGGCAGAGTGGACAGTGAGAGAGAGAGACAGAGAGAAAGGTCTTCCTTTGCCGTTGGTTCACTCTCCAATGGCCGCCGCAGCTGGCGCGCTGCGGCCGGCGCACCGCACTGATCCGATGGCAGGAGCCAGGTGCTTCTCCTGGTCTCCCGTGGGGTGCAGGGCCCAAGTACTTGGGCCATCCTCCACTGCACTCCCTGGCCACAGCAGAGAGCTGGCCTGGAAGAGGGGCAACCAGGACAGAATCCGGCGCCCCGACCGGGACTAGAACCTGGTGTGTCGGCGCCGCAAGGCGGACGATTAGCCTAGTGAGCTGCGGCACCGGCCCAGAATCATGACTTTTAACTTTTAGTTTAGCACTATATTATCCTAATACCCAAGAGCATTTATTCTTCAATAAGCCACCACCAAACAAAATTTAAGACACTACTACTCTGAAGCAAAATTCTTGATTATTTACAGTAACAACAACAAATATTTCAATTTTTCTATACCTCTGGGAAAGCTTAAAAGAAACAACATAAAGAAAACTTAAAAGAACCAAACAAGCCATGGACAGCATAATCATTTTTGTAGTCATCACTGAGAGTAACTTTAGATTCTGATTACATTTCTGATCACATTGTGAAAAACAACATATTATGGTTTCAGAAGCATTTTCCTGGTCTTCTTAAATCCTCTGGACACACATCTCTCCCCAGGTAGGCTGCATCTCAGCTTAACATCATAACTGAAGGTCCTCTAAGAACAGGTATGTGTGCGTGTATGTATCAAAGTCACAGATCAGGTGTGGGCTTACCTTTAACCCAGCTGCTACATGTGGTGGTGTGTCCACAATTTGACGATCATCTGAGGAGCCACCTCGCTTCAGGTCAATGACTGGGGCAAGCACTGTACTTTGTTTTGTTCTTTGGCTCTAAAATAATCAGAAACAAGAGAAGTACACTGAAGTTTCAAATTAAAATTCATATTCTTTGTCGCAAAATTTTTTTTCTGATCTAATAAACCTTTGAGGCATGAGAAAACAATAACCTTAAAATAATCACCTTTTAATTAAATTACTACAATCATATACGATTTTATTAGGGCTTTTAAAAAACCACCAGATTTCCATTTTTGGGGGGAGGCTTACAGTAAAATTTAAACTTCTATGTAAAATTAACATGCAAAAAATAGTTCTACATTGGATTTTCCCTTAGACCACAGGAGAGTAAATCTGTAGCACATTACAATTTTTTAAAATTTATTTATTTATTTATTTGAAAGTCAGAGTTACACAGAGAGATGAGAGGCAGAGAGAGAGAGAGAGAGAGGTCTTCCATCCACTGGTTCATTCCCCAGTTGGCTGCAACGGCCAGAGCTGCACCAATCCGAAGCCAGGAGCCAGGAGCCAGGAGCCAGGAGCCAGGAGCCAGGAGCCAGGAGCCAGGAGCTTCTTCCAAGTCTCCCACATGGGTGCAGGGTCCCGAGGATTTGGGCTATCTTCTACTGCTATCGCAGGCCATAGGTGGGATTGGAGAGCTGGATTGGAAGTAGAGCAGCCGGATCTTGAACCGGCACCTATATGGGATGCCGGCACTGCAGGCCAGGGCGTTAACCCGCTGCACCACAGCACCGGCTCCAGCACATTACAATTTAAGTTGTATGTATCTTTCACAAGGAATGGGTATGGTTTTATATCCTGGGCAAAAAAGACACTTGAGGATAAGTGACATTTTCCCTCTTCCTAGGACATACAATTCTGCCCTTTTTTATTATGAACTTATAGAAAAAATTTTAAAAAAATGTCATTCATATACATTCTACCATTGCTTATGTTTTATCATATTTTCTTTACCATATACGAGTACTTTTTTTTCTGAATCTTTTGAAAGTTGGTGACATTAGGACATTTATACCTAATTCCCTAAAACTAAGGACACTTTCTCACATTATTATATTACCACACATAACAAAATCAATAATTCAGTAATTCTTAATCTGTCCTAAGTAGTTTTTATTTTTTTTTTAGTATTTATTTATTTATTTGAAAGTCAGAGCTACACACAGAGAGGAGGAGAGGCAGAGAGAGAGAGAGAGAGGCAGTGTTCCATCCACTGGTTCACTCCCCAATTGGTGGCAATGGCCGGAGCTGAGCTGATCTGCAGCCAGGAGCCAGGCACTTCTTCTGGGTCTCCTACACAGGTGCAGGGGCCCAAGTACTTGGGCCATCCTCTGCTGCTTTCCCAGGCCATAGCCATAGCAGAGAGCTGGATTGGAAATGGAGCAGCCGGGACTGGAACCGGTGCCCCTATGTGATGCTGGCACTGTAGGTGGTAGCTTTACCCTCTATGCCACAGTGCTGGCTCCAAACTATCTTTTAAACATCTGATTTTTTTAAAACATCGGGTTCCTATCAAAGTTTCTGAAAGACATTTTGTTAAATTTTTTTTTCTCAAAGTTCTAGAAGTTAGTTTTTTTTTTTTTTTTTAAAGATTTATTTACTTAAACTCAGAGTTACAGATAGGAGAGGTAGAGAGGTAGAGAGACAGAGAGAGAGAGAAAGAGAGAGAGAGAGAGAGGGGTCTTACTCTGCTCGTTCATTCCCCAGTTGGCTGTAGCTGCCAGAGCTGTGCAGATTCGAAGCCAGGAGCCTCTTCTGAGTCTCCCACGTGGGTGCAGGGGCCCAAGGACTTGGGCCATCTTCTACTGCTTTCCCAGGCCGTAGCAGAGAGCTGGATTGGAAGTGGAGCAGCCAGGACTCGAACTGGCGCCCATATGGGATGCCAGCACTGGAGGCGGCGGCTTTACCTGCTAGGCCAAAGTGCTGGCCCCAGATTTTTTTTTTTTTACAGAGAGAGAAAGAGAAAGATAGGGAGGGAGGGAGGAAGCAAGGGAGGGAGGTCTTCCATCTGGTGGTTCACTCCCCAAATAACTGCAATGGCTGGAGCTCAGCTGATCTGAAGCCAGGAGCCAGGAGCTTCTTCTAGGTCTCCCATGCGGGCACAGGGACCCAAGGACCCGGGCCATCTTCCACTGCCTTCCCAGGCCAGAGCAGAGAGCCAGATCGAAAGAGGAACAGCCTGGACTTGAACGGGCGCCCATATGGGATGCCGGCACTTCAGGCCAGTGCTTTAATCTTCTATGCCACAGCGCCGGCCCCCCCTTTTTTTTTTTTTTTTTTTTTGACAGGCAGAGTGGACAGTGAGAGAGAGAGGCAGAGAGAAAGCTCTTCCTTTTTCCATTGGTTCACTCCCCAGTGGGCGCTGCAGCTGGTGCACCACACTGATCCGAAGCCAGGAGCCAGGTGCTTCTCCTGGTCTCCCATGCGGGTGCAGGGCTCAAAGACTTGGGCCATTCTCCTCTACACTCCCGGGCCACAGCAGAGAGCTGGACTAGAAGAGGAGCAACCGGGACAGAATCCAGCACCCTGAGTGGAACTAGAACCTGGTATGCCGGCGCCGCAGGTGGAGGATTAGCCTATTGAGCCGCGGCACCGGCCCAGACATTTGTTTTTTAAGTGTCTTGACTTAGAAGTCTCTCTTCCATGAACCACCACCACCATTTTCATCTCCTTCCTTTTTTCCTAGACACCGTCTTGTAAAAATGCCCAACACTCTAGATCTGTCTAGTAACTGGTGATCTAGCTTAACTCATTCCTTTATGCCTATCATGTCCTAAAGACCAAAAGTTAAAGGCTTCATTCAATTCAGGGTAAAGCTTTAAGGCAATTCTTCACAGGTGAGATGGTGCCCTTTCATTTTTTTTTTTTTTCCAATTTGACACGTAGAGTTATAGACAGTGAGAGAGACAGGCAGAGAGAAAGGTTTTCCTTCCGTTGGTTCACCCCCCAAATGGCCACTATGGACAGCACTGTGCCGATCCGAAGCCAGGAGCCAGGTGCTTCCTCCTGGTCTCCCATGCAGGTGCAGGGCCCAAGCACTTGGGCCATCTACTGCTATCCCAGGCCATAGCAGAGAGCCGGATTGGAAGTGGAGCAGCTGGGTCTTGAACAGGCGCTCATATCGGATGCCGGGGCTTCAGGGCAGGGTGTTAACCCGCTGCGCCACAGTGCTGGCCCCACTATTTTTTTTTTAATGATTATTTATTGGGCACCAGATTCTAGTCACGGCTGCTCTTCTTCCAGTCCTGCTCTCTGCTGTGGCCTGGGAAGGCAGTGGAGGATGGCCCAAGTGCCTGGGCCCTGCACCCCATGGGAGACCAGGAAGAAGCACCTGGCTCCTGGCTTCGGATCGGCGCAGCGCCAGCCGTAGCGGCCACATGGGGAGCGAACCAACAGAAGGAAGACCTTTTTCTCTTTCTCTCTATAACTCTGTCAAAAAAAATTATTTATTTATTTGAAAGAGACAGAGACAAAGTCCATCTGTTGGTTCATTCCCCAGATACAGCAACAGCTAGAGCTGGGCCAGGCCGAAGCCAGGAGCTTCTTCCAGGTCTCCTCCATGGGCGGCAGAGGCCCAAATACTTGGGCCATCTTCCTCTGCTTTTCTCAGGCCATTAGCAGGGAGCTGGATTGGAAGTTGAGCAGCAGGGACTCAAACTGGCACCAGTACTGAATGCCGGTGTCACAGGAAGCGGTTTTATCTGCTGTTCTACAATGCTGGTCCCTAGTGTTCAATCCAACATCTAGTTTAAAAGCAGAGATACAAATGAAATCATAGTTCCGTCACTTAGCTACAGGTAAAATTTTCTCTCCCAAGTAACCTTCAGAATTTTGATGAGGTCAGTCCTGTACTCTGAGTACTTAAACAGCTTAAAAAAATGAATACAACACATCTTCACTTCCCTTTAAGAAAAAGTACTAATCATAGACAGCAATCTCAAAAATGTTAGAAAACAGGGGCTGGCATTGTGGCCTAGCAGGTAAAGCTACCACCTGCAATACCGGCATCCCACCTGGGCACCAGTTCATGTTCCAGCTAATTCACTTCTGATCCAGCTCTCTGTTAATGGTCTGGGAAAAGCAACAGAGGATGGCCCAAGTGGTTGGGCCTCTACTACCCACGTGAGACCTGGAAGAAGCCCCTGACCCCTGGCTTCGGCCTGGTCCAGCACTGGCTATTGCAGTCATCTGGAGAGTAAACCATCAGGTCGAAGATTTCTCTCTCTCTCTCTCCATAACTCTGACTTTGAAATAAACAAATCTTGCTGGCGCTGCGGCTCACTAGGCTAATCCTCTGCCTTGCGGCGCTGGCACACCAGGTTCTAGTCCCGGCAGGGCGCCAGATTCTGTCCCGGTTGCCCCTCTTTCAGGCCAGCTCTCTGCTGTGGCCCGGGAGTGCAGTGGAGGATGGCCGAAGTGCTTGGGCCCTGCACCCCATGGGAGACCAAGAGAAGCACCTGGCTCCTGGCTTCGGATCAGCGCGATGCGCTGGCTGTAGCGCGCCGGCCATGGCGGCCATTGGAGGGTGAACCAATGGCAAAAAGGAAGACCTTTCTCTCTGTCTCTCTCTCTCACTGTCCACTCTGCCTGTCAAAAAAAATAAACAAATCTTAAAAAAAAAAAAAAGGTTAGAAAACAGAATGATTTCACAAGCAGCTTTTAACTTTGATCCATTTAAAAAATACTTGAAATTAAGATTTGCTAATATCTAGAGTAAGAATATCTGAATAACAGATACAATAACAAAAATAACTTCTTGCTCATTACATGATTTAAGAATGACAGGGTCGGCGCTGTGGCACAGCAGGTTAAAGCCCTGGCTTGAAGTGCCAGCATCCCATATGGGCGCTGGTTCTAGTCCTGGCTGCTCCTCTTCCAATCCAGCTCTCTGCTATGGCCTGGGAAAGCAGCAGAAGATGGCCGAAGTGCTTGGGTCCCTGCACCCACATGGAAGACTCGGAAGAGGCTCCTGGCTTCGGATTGGCAGAGCTCCAGCCATTGCAGCCGTCTGGGGAGTGAACCAGAGGATGGAAGACCTCTCTCTCTGTCTCTCTCTCTCTCTCTCTCTCTCTCTGTAATTCTGTCTTTCAAATAAATAAAGTACATCTTGTAAAAAAATGATAAATACATATACAGAGAGCAGGAAAATGTAACAATGTCCCAAGTTAAGTGAGGGCTTATCTTCACCACTGGAACCCATGCAATACTACCAAGACTGAGAACAATGCAACCCAGCTGCCACTAGTTACAGTGGAAAAAGCTATAGGGAGATTATAATACAACATCCTACCGGAACTAAGGTCAAAGTAACCTATCCAACTGACACTCAAAGACACATCTTCAGAAAGGAGCTTTTTGCCATGACTGCCTCCTTTTTAAAAGAAATGGAGACAACTGATACTCCAGATGCACAAATACTAATGCAGGGATACAAGAAGTATGAAAAAAAGTTACATGATGCCCCCAAAGAAGAATTGTATCTCTTGAGCAATAAATTCCAAAGTAAAAGATACCAAGAAAATATATGATGAAGAATTTAAGAAAATGACTATAAGGAAACTCAATGAGATACAAAAGAATACGGACAATTATACAAAATTAGGAAAACAATGTCTGATATGACTGAGAAATTCAGTAAGGAGACAGACACCTTGAGTAAAAAATATTGGAAATAGGGACAGGTTCAGTGCAATGCTGCCACCTGGGATGCCTGCGTCCCATGTCAGAGTGTGTGAGTTGAGTCCTAACTCCATTCTGGATTCCAGCTTCCTACTAATGCACACCCGGGGAGGCAGCAAGTAGTTGGGTACCTGCCTCTACACCTGAGAGATCCAGACTGAGTTCCAGGCTCTTTGCTTTGGCCTGAGTGAGCCCTGGTTTTTGTGGACATTTTGAGAGTGAATCAGCAAATGGCGGTATCTCTAAGCCTTCCAAAAAAATTAAAAATTAATAATAATAAAAAAACCTACCCCGAGGGGCCGGTGCTGTGGTGTAGCAGGTGAAGCCGCAGCCTGCAGTACCGACATCCCATATGGCGGCTCCACTTCCGATCCAGCTCTCTGCTATGGCCTGGGAAAGCAGCAGAGGATGGCCCAAGTGCTTGGGCCCCTGTTGCGGTGTAGGAGACTCAAGAGAAGCTCCTGGCTCCTGGCTTTAGGTTAGCCCAACTCACGCCATTTGGGGAGCAAACCACCAGATGAAAGACTTCTCTCTCTCTCTGCCTCTGTCTCTCTGTAACTCTGCTTTTCAAATAAAATAAATCCTAAAAAAACCGAAAAAAAAAAAAAAAAACCAAAAACAAAAACAAAAAAAAACACTACCCTGACTCTTAAAAAATATATTGGAAATTAATAACTCAGTAAGTCAAATAAAAAATACAGCTGAAAGCCTAAACAAAAAAAGATCAAGTAGAAGAAAGAATATCTGAACCAGAAGACAGATATTCCAGTCATATAAAAAGGAGAGTGGCCGGTGCTGTAGCACAGTGGGTTAACACCCTGTCCTGAGGTGCCGGCATCTCAATGGGTGCTGGTTTGAGGCCCGGCCGCTCCACTTCCGATCCAGCTCTCTGCTGTGGCCTGGGATAGCAGGCTCCTGGCTTCGGATCGGCACAGCTCCGGCCGTTGTGGCCAGGTGGAGAGTGAGCCATCAGATGGAAGACCTCACTCTTTCTCTCTGCCTCTCCTCTGTGTAACTCTTTCAAATAAATACATACATCTTAAAAAAAAAAGAAAAAGGAGAAAAATATAGAATGAAGTTGGCCTTTAAGACCTTTGGAATACAACTAAGTGAAGAAATATTTGAATTTGGAAATTCCAAAATGAACAGAAAAGGGAAAAGGCATAGAAAACTTATTCTGTGACATAACAGCTAAAGCGGCTGGTGCTGTGGCATAGTGGGTAAAGCCGCAGCCTGCAGTGCCGGCATCCCATATGGGCACCAGTTCAAGCCCTGGCTGCTCCACTTCCAATCCAGCTCTCTGCTACGGCCTGGGAAAGCAGTTGAAGACGGCCCAAGTCCTTGGCCCCTGCACCCACGTGAAAGACCCAGAAGCTCCTGGCTCCTGGCTTTGATCAGCACAGCTCTGGCCATTGCAGCCAACTGTGGAGTGAACCAGCAGATTGAAGACCTTTCTCTCTCTCTCTCTCTGCCTCGCCTTCTCTATGTAACTCTTTCAAATAAATAAATAAATCTTAAAAAAAGAAAAAAAAGAAATAACAGCTGAAAACTTTCCTAGTTTGGGGAAAGAATGGACATGCAGGTACAGGAGGCCCCCAGTTGGGCTCTAAATAGACAAGAACAGGAAGGAGTCTTACCATGACATCCCAAACTATCAAGGGTACAACACAGAGAATTACAAAAAATGCCAAGAGATGATTATCAAGTCACAATTAAGGGAACTCTCATTAGACTAATGGCAGATTTCTTGGGCCAGAGGGGAATGGAATGGCATATTATAAGTTCTGAAAGAAAAAAACAAAACACCTGTCAGTCAAGAATACTACCACAGCCTGCAAAACCCAGAAATGAAAGAGAAATACAGACTTCCCAAAACATGAAAAAACTAAGGGAATTCATCACTAATGGACTGGCACTACAAGAGATGTGTAAGGAAGTCCTACAATCAGAAGCAAGAGAAAGATAACTACCATCATGAAAACACATCAAACACAGAAAACTGACTAGCAGAGTAGAGGCATAAAAGAGAAACAGAAAAGAATAAAATCTCATTGATAGAGTGAACCAGCAAACCACAAAGACGAAATATAAGAAAGGAGGGGTCGGTGCTGTGGTGCAGTGAGTTAAAGCCCCAGCCTGCAGCTCCGGCATTCCATTTGGGTGCTGGTTTGAGTCCTGGCTGCTGTTCTTCCGATCCAGCTCTCTGCCATGACCTGGGAAAGCAGTAGAAGATGGCCTAAGTTCTTGGGCCCCTGTATCCACATGGGAGACCCAGAAGAAGCTCCTGGCTCCTGGCTCCTGGCTTGGATCAGCTCAGCTCTGGCCATGGCGGTCATTTGGGGAGTGAACCAACGGAATGGAAGACCTTTCTCTCTCTGTAACACTGTCTTTCAAATACATAAAATAAGTCTTAAAAAAAAGGGGGGGGGAAGAAAAGGACAAAGAATATTCAACACAGAATAAATTTTAAAAAACAAGAACTAAATTCTTACTCATCAATAACAATCTCGAGTATAAATGATCTACATCTCCCAATTAAAAGACAGATTGATTAAATGGCTACAAAAACAAATCCTGACCATCTATCACCTACAAAGAAACTCTTCACCAATAAACACACACACACAGGCTCAAAATAAAAGGATGGAAAAGGATATTCCCCTCAAATGGAAACCAAAAGCAAGCAGGAATGGCTGTATTTATTTCAGATGAAACAGACTTCAAGACAAAAAACTGTAGAAAAGAAGGTCATTATATGATGAAGAGATCAATTCAAACAAAAAAATATGATTGCAAATGTATATGCACCTAATGCTAGGGCACACAACATTTTTTTTTAAGATTTATTTATTTATTTATTTATTTGAAAGTCAGAGTTACAGAGAGGGCAAGACAGAAGAAGGGAGGGAGGTAGAGACGTAGAGACAGAGAGAGAGAGAGGTCAGCAGGTCAGTCTTCATTTGTTGGTTCACCCCCCAAATGGCCACAATGGCTAGGGCTGGGTCAGGCTGAAGCCAGGAGCTTCATCCTGGTCTCCCACATGGCTAAAGGGGCCCAACGACTTGGGCCATCTTCTGATGTTTTCCCAGGCACTTAGCAGGGTGCTGGATGGGAAGTGGAGCAGTCGGGATTCAAACTGGTGCCCATATGGGACGCCGGTGGTGTAGGAGGCAGCTTTACCCATTATACCACAGCACCAACCCCTGAAGCACATGATTTTATAAAGCCAACACTTTTAGATATAAAGGGAGACATAAGCTTCAATACATTACAGCAGGAGACTTCAACACTCGACTTTTACCATGGAACAGATACCCAGACACCCTACCTGCCCCCTCAAAAATCAGACTCCAAACTCAGAGTATTTTTTTTAAGATAAAATTGACAAATCAAGGCAAACCAAAAGAAAAAGAAAATACCACTCAAATAAATAAAAAGAGATGAAAAAGTAGATACTACAATTGAGGTCACAGAAAATACAAAAAAAGCATTAAGGACTATTATGAACCATTATAAGCCAACAAACTGGAAAACCCAGAAAACAATGAATATATTTCTTGACATATATAACCCATGAAAACTGAATCATGAAGACTCAGAAAATCCAAACCAACCAATAACTTCTGAAACTGAAGTCTCCTAGCACCAGTACTGTGTTGTAGCAGGTTAAGCAGCAGCTACTTGGAATACCTGCATCCCATACTGGAGTGCCTGGTTTGCGTCCAGGCTACTCCATGCTTCCTGTCCAGTTTTTTTTTTTTTTTTTTAATTTATTTATTTGAAAGCAGAGTTACAGACAAACAGGCGGGGGGAGAGAGGGAGAGAGAGACACAGAGAGAGAGAGGTGTCTCCCATTTGCTGGTTCACTCCCCAAATGGCCCTAATGGCTAGAGCTATGCCAATCCAAAGCCAGGAGCCAGGGGCTTCTTCCAGGTCTCCCATGCAGGTGCAGGGGCCCAAGGACTTGGGCCATCTTCCACTGCTTTCCCAGGCCATAGTAGAGAGCTAGATCCGAAGTAGAGCAGCCGGGACTTGAACCAGAGCCCACATGGGATGCCAGCACTGCAGACGCAGCTTTACCCACTATGCCACAGCTCCAGTCCCCTGTCCAGCTTTTTCCTGGTACAATCAGGGGGACAGTGGATGATGTCTAGGTACTTGGGTTCCTGCTGCCTGAATGGGAGACTTGGATGGAATTCCTGGCTCTGGTATGGCTTAGCCCCAGCTGTTGAGGCCATTTGGGGACTGAACCAGCAGATGGATGATTTCTGTCTCTCCTACTTACTATCATATGCCTTCCAAATACAATAAACCTTTAAAATGCAAAAACCGAAACAAAAATAGCACTAATTCTTCTCCAACTATTAAAAAAAATTTTGACAAGGTGAACACTCTTTCAAATTCATTCTACAAGGCGAGCATTGCCAAAATCAAAGATATAACAAAAAGAAAACCATAGACCAATATCCTTGATGAGCACAGATAATAAAAATTTTCAACCCAATACAACCAACACAAAATTCAACAGCACAAAAATATTTACTATACTCGGGGGGGATTATCCCAGGGATGCAAGGATGATTCAACACACACAAATCAATAAACATAACACATTACATCAACAGAATGAAGGATACAAATTATATAGTCATCTCCCCCAGAAAAAATGTTCCATAAAAATCCATTTATGATTAAAAAAAATAAAAAGCCTTACAAACTGGTACAAAAGGGACATATCTCAAAATAATGAAGACTACCCACAGTCAATAGCATACTGAATGGGGAAAAGCTGGAAGCATTTCCTGTAAGATTTTTAACTGGCCAAGGTTGTCCATTGCACCACTTTTATTCCATACAGTACTGGAAGTTTTAGCAATAGTCATTAGGCAAGAGAAAATACAAAAGGCATTACAGGGACTGGTGTTGTAGTACAGCAGGTAAAGTGCCACCTGAAACACCAGGATCCTATATGGGCGCTGGTTCAAGTCCTAGCTGCTCCACTTCCGATCCAGCTCCCTGGTAATGGCAAGGGAAGGCAGGGGAAGATGGCTCAAGTGCTTGGGCTCCTGCCCCCAGTGCGAGACACCTGGAAGAAACTCCTGGCTTTGGTTTGGTCCAGCCCCGATCATTGTAGATATCTGGGGAATGAACCCGCGGGTGGAAGATTTTTCTTTGTCTCTTTGTTAGATTCCACCTTTCAAATAAATAAACCTTAAAAAAAAAAAGCCTACAAAAAGGAAGAGGAGTCAAATGATCCTTGTTTGCAGACAACATGATTCTCTGAACAGAAAAACCTAAAGACTGCCAAAAGACTGTAGAACTGAAAAACTCTGTAAATTGCAGCATACAAAATTAACAGAAAAAACAAGATCATTTTAATACATTAATAACCAACTTGCTAACAAAGAAATCATGAAAGCAAGCCCACTCACAATAGCTACAAAAAGATTAAAAGCCTGGGAATAAACTTAACCAAGGATGGCAAAGACCTCTGCAATACAAAGCACAAAACACTGATCAAGGATTCTGAACACACAGGAAAAAAAATGGGAGGAATTAATATTGTTAAACTGTCAGAGATACCTGCACTCCCAGGTTTACTGCAGCACTACTCAAAAAGCCAAAATATAGGATCAACAGGAAGTCCATCAATGGATAAGGAAAAGGTGTGTGTATATATACAATAAAATATTCAATCGTAAAAAAATGAAATCCTGTCACTTGCAGTAAAATGGATGGAACTGGAGGACATTGCATTAAGTGAAATAAGCCAGACACAGAATGATAAATACCATGTTCCTTCTCATATATGGAGCCTTAATAATGCCCATCTGAAAACAGAACAGTGATTCCCAGGGGTTGGGGTAGTTAAGGGGATGGGGAAGGATAGAGAGAGCTATTAGATAATGGCAACAAAATACAGCTATACGGAAGGAATAAGCTCTACTGTTCCACAGCAGTGGGGTTACCACCGTTCACAATAACATACAGTTCAGGAAGAACTAGAAGAAAGGAGCTTAAAGGGTCCAAACATAAAGTAATGGAAATGCTAATTATCTGATCTGATCATACCACACTATACTCCATAAAAATGTACACGCATTACATGTTAATAAAAAAGATTATTGAATTCTCAAATTTCTACCATCCAGTTCCAACAATTAGCAATGTTAATATATACACTTATCTCTCCTATTTGAGACTAAATTATTTTAAGTAAATTTCAGAAATTAAGTCATTTTATCAGTAAATATTTTACTATGTATCTCTCAAATCATTTTTTTTTCAACTTGTTTCTCATTATTGCTTCTTCTCTCAAGAAGTCCTTTTACACATTTTTTTTCTACTCATGAAATGTTAACACTACAGATGCATGCATCTGTGCTTTATACATAAAAAGACCAAGATTTTTTTTCACCGCTTAAAGATCAACATTCACTCAGTTTGAGGGGTGGGGAAGGATACAGTTTCCATTAAGGATGCATGTTCTAAAACATAAGAACCCTTAAAACAACATAAAGTCCAATACCATTCTCATTCTTAAAAATATTTGACACACTTAAAAAACAAATAATCAGTTGACAACCATGCTGTTTTACATACTGAATTATTTTGAAGATATTTTCAATGTTTAGCATGTACAAAAAACCAAAACCGATTACCACCGAAATGACATATACCTGACACATTCAAAACAAATCTGCATCCCCAGAAATGTATACACATTATTATGATGATGCTACAGAGTACCTGAAAGTGCTGATTTCAAAGCTTCCATAACATACAGAAGGAATGCTACTTAAAAACGCACACTTCTGGGGCTGGTATTGTGGCACAGTGGGTTAAGTTGGCACCTGCGATGACAGCGTTCTGTACTGAAGCACTGGTTCAGGACCCAAGTTCTAGAGACTTCACTTCCTATCCAGCTCCCTGCTAATGTGCCTGAGAAAGCAACAGAAGACAGCCCAAGTACTTCAACCCCTGCCAGCCATGTGGGAGATTCAGATGGAGCCCATGGCTCCTGGCTTCACCCAAGTCAAGGCTACTTGGGGAGAGAACCAGAGACCTCTTTCTCTTTGTTGCTTCCTCTCTAACTCTTTCAAATAAATAAAAAAATCTTTAAAAAAAAAAAAAAGAAAGAAAGAAAGAAAGAAAAGAAAAGAAAACTAAGCATACCTACAATAATAACTTATCTTTAGATGATTTTTTAAAAAGATTCATTTGGGTCCCACATGGATGACAGGGGTCCAAGCACTTGGGCCATCTTCCACTGCTTTCCCAGGCACATAAGCAGGGAGCTTGACTGTAAATGGAGCAGCTGAAACCGAAACCAGCACACATACTAGATGCATCCCCTGTGCCACAATGCTGGCCCCATAACTTACCTTAAAAAAAAAATAATACTACACTTTTTAGGCCCCAGCCCAGAACCAGAATTTACCAACATTGGGAATATGGCTACAGAATCAGCATTTTAAATACATTCTAGTCAATGGTAGACATACTGAAGTTTAAAAACAAGTGTCATTGCTGGAAGTTGAGAATACTACTTTTCTTCACTCCTATTCCAAGAAATATTTGCATTTCAAAGAACCAAGAGAAGTAGATGATTTTAAACTCTTCAATCCTCTCCTATAAATGTTTAACACTACTCACCCAATAAAAAGGCAGAAGAGCAAGCAAAGACCAAATTACTCCTAGTCCTACGAGGACCCCACCCCGCAGACATCTGCTCTTACATCCCGAGCTTGTCTTTACCTTTGCTTGAGTGAGAGCTGCCTTCTTCACTTGAAGCTGAGACTGCAGAAGCTTGAAGTTTTTGGACCAGCCTTCTGTTTTTGAGTCACTGGTCTCCACTCCTAGATCGTCGTACAAGGACATCTTTTCATTTTAATGCTGAAAGGCAAGAGGGGCAGGGATTAACGAGTGCAAAATACAATAAAGATGTCAAAGTTTTTCCTTAGCATCATGGAATTCTGCAGGTAAAAGGTCCAGCACCCTTTAGGACGGATGCCAAGACTTAAATCTCCAGTGCAGAGCTTACTCTAGGTATATGAAATTTTGACCATAAATTATTTTAAAAATAGATCTCTAGAATTACTTTTTCTACCTATAAGATCATGTGTTCAAGTGATTCAAGAATGAAATCCTTTGGTTCTGTGGTATATAATGAGGTTAAGATGGAAAGAAGTTCTAGATTTAGGGCATAATTATTTACATAGATCTGATTTTTTAAAAAAATATTTGGAAGGCAGAATTACAGTGGGGGGCGGGGGGAGAAGGGAGGAAGATACAGAGATAGAGATCTTCCATCTGCTGGTTCACTCCCCAAATGGCTGCAACAGTCAAGGCTGACCCACACTAATGCCAAGAACTTCAAAATCTATCTGGGTCTCCCATGGGGTGACAAGAGCCCAACCACTTAGGCCTTGGGCCATCTTCTGCTGTTTTCCCAGGCACATTAGCAGGAAACTGGATCAGAAGTGGAACAGCCAGAACTCGAATTGTTGCTCGTATAGGATACAGGCATAACAGGTGGTAGCCTAACCTGCTGTACCACAACACTAGCCCTATACATATCTGATTTTTTAAAAAATTTCATTTATCTCAATGGCAAAAAGTAGATGCTTAAAAAACACCAATTGCCAGGTTTAGTTTACCACAATTAGCTATCCTTTTATAGTAACAACAACAACAAATTAACAATTCTCAAGAATTGTTTGAAGAATATTTGAAGAACAAATAGACATCATCTCAGAAATGCTTTAATTTTGTAAATAATGACTGTTGAGGGGGGAGTGGATGGGTTATATCTTAAATACTCTGACTTCCTCACAACCCATCAAGTAGAATTTATAATCTTTTAGGACACTGATTATAAAAAGACAATCAACAATCTACATGTGACTGTGCAACACACAATATCCTTGGAAAATAGTTGAATACACAACAACAAAAACAGTAACAGTTAACAGGAGCTAACCTTGTCCAGCCAAGCTCAATGTTAACTGTGATAGGGACCACTAAAACCCAGCAGATTATAGATGTGGCGACCAGGATCTAGGGGATTAATTTGCAAGAGGGCACAATGAAAAACCCCTTTCAAGCCAGTCTTGAGATCATGCTAGTAAATCCCAACTGCCAACTTAAACAACAAAAACCTTCAACACTGTAAAACCCACCAATATGGCCCACTTCTTAGCCCAGAAAGCTTTTTCCCCTAAAAACCACCTTCTACAAAACCCTACTGCAGCCATGCTCTGTGACTCAGAAGGAGGGAAGGAAAATATTTAAATTTCCCACCCAGGTCTGACTCAGGGCGAATACTTCTCTTCAGTTTATTCTTTCCTCTCCACCTTCCCACCGCGGGCCGTGGGGCCCTGCCTCCCGACGCCTTAGCTGACCTGAGCTGCACACACGCAGGGTAGGGGCAGAGAGTGGACAGCAGCATGGATTCCCTTGGAGCAGCTGCTCCAGTTCTCAGTACAGTCGCTCCCTGCCTGAAGTCAGTGCTGGGGGACACTGCTGCAGTCCTTCAGTGCCCTCACTCCTCCACTCTGATGTTAAATAAAAGGCCTCCAAGGCCACAAGAAGGACCCGAGTTTATAAAAGCAGAGCCCTGGGGTATTGGCGGCTGACTTCTCCTCCCCATAAATATGGCTCCCTGGCAACTCACCAATGCCGCTGATGGCAGCACTGCAGACCCACTGCCTTCAGCACCAACGTCAAATTGATTCAGAAACAGCAATGCTTTGTGACATGAATCTTGAAGCACAGAGGCCAATTCAAGTAATAACCTCCATTCCCTAACAAGGACGTTTCAAATAGGATTATTTCTTCAAAGTTTTGTAAGGAATCCCCCTGGGACTCACTGCTGAACCTATTTCACTCCATTCTACTTTAAGCTATGAAAAGCCAGGTCCAGCTTACCCTGTTCACTGCTCTATCCCCAGATCAATACCCAACCCAGAGCCAAACAGGAAATGGGGTCACACACACAGGTAATACTCAATTCACAGAGCCCTTCCAATCCGTCTCTTCAGAAATTTTTGGGCAGTGATACACACGGCTTCTGAGGCTTCTGTGCACTTTCCTGCAGCTTACCTAGAATTCAAAACTCACCTTCTCACTTAGACACAAACGTATCATTGAACTCTGATCTAGAAAAACTCAGAGCAGAAGCAAAGAAAAACACGGAGTGTTCATCCTGGCACCATGATTCTCCAAACAAACTTAATTCAGAAATGTACTAGCCTTCACCCAGAAACGGCCAGGCACCTCTCACCTAACTCTGTTTCAGCTTTTGAGCCCTGCCTATTCAACTGGTCACCAAATCAAAGCCCAGTAAACCACAGGATCATTTGTTTTCTTTAATCTTAGGATGGCAAGGGAAGACTAACACAATCTGAGAAACAAATAAACAATGGCACTTTCTGGAAAATCACAAACCATCAAAATTGCATCGCAACTCAAGTCAAACTCTAGGTGTCTATTTCTCTCAGTATCACTTTGTAAGAAACTGGAGAACTTCTTCAAAGATCTTTACAAATATGGTAGTGATAATGGAAACTGGTTAACCAAATACCCATTTAACTTAGGGGACAGAGGAAGATTACCTTATTCATTTTTGCATCTCCAATGCCTGGTACAGAGTAGATATTTAAACAGCATTTATTAAAATGCTAACAATGAAACAGAAGTTTACATTAACCACATAAATCAGTACTGAAACTGAGCAATGTCCACAGGTTCCAGTGCAAGGCAAACAGAGGTGACAGCTGCACAATGTGAGTGCACATAATGCCCCAGCACCACAAGCTTACAGAAAGCTAAAATCTTAAGTTTTATGTTTAATATATTTCATAATACACATACAAAGTTTATAAAGAAAAGAATAAGCAAAGGAGCAGCATTGAGGATAGAGGACTGAGTGAACATTAACGCCAGTACACCTCCCTACCCAGAAAAGTCGACTCTGATGGGTAAGTCTCCTGACATTTCGGGGCTAAAAATCAAGCAGGGCAGAGGATCTCTGTCTCCAACAGAGTCCTTACATCTACACTTCCATATGTAACAACATTTCATAGCTGAATTAACGAGATTCGATCAGACGATGCTGCTCCTCTGGTTCTGTTTCATTTCTAAATTCCTTTTGATTGCTTTGCTCTGAAAGTTCTAGAACCATCATGCGGAAAAATCTTATGTGCATTTCAAGTTCCTCATTTGTTTTCTCAAACCTTTAAAAATACTTTAAATAACAGAAACTGATGTCACCTCACCAGTATCTGCTAGTTTTCTGTAACACAGAGCTTAGAAAGTTGAATCTCTGCACCACGGTAAACACAGAACTTTTTTCATTTTTCTCACTTTCACTGAAGTTCACAAAACTGTACTAATCATAGTAAAAACACAGTTACAACCCACCCACGCATGTTTGGCTTGCTTTTATTAATTATTTCAATACAAAAATCACCTGTGAATTCACCATTCAAAACAAAAGACAGGATTTGGACAAGAAACCACACTCAATTATATGGGCTACCCCAACCCATCCATCTGACTTTCCTTGAATCCCATTTGCGTTATTTCCTTGTTGTTTTCCTTTTGTATAACTTTATTCACACAATTTTTTAAAAATGATTTATTTAAAAGCTAGTGAGACAGATGCAGAGAGAGAAAGATATCTCCCAGCTGCTGGTTCCCTCCCCAAATGTCCACAGCAGCCCAGGCTGGACCAGGCCAAAGCTAGGAGGCCCAGAACTCAATCTGGTTCTCATTAGGGATCCAGGGTTAAAGCCATCATCAACTGCCGTCTCCCAGGGAGCACATTAGCAGGAAGCTGGAATTGAGGGCTAAACCAGGACTTGAACTCAGACACTGATGGAGTATCCTAAGGTGTGTCTTAACCGTTACAGCAAATGCTCTCCCCGTATTTACACAGTCAAAACGCACCTCTTCTTCAAAAGATGTATTTAATTTTTATTTCTGTTATTTAAAGCATTTATGAATATACCACAGAATGAAGCTGGAGTCAGGAGTTGGAACAGGGAAACAAACTCAGGTGCTCCGATGTGGGATGCGGGCATCTTAACCACTAGGCTAAAAAATATACCCACTCCTGGAAATTTGTTTTTTAAGTCAGCACACAACTGGCATGAAAAAGGGCATGTATAAGTCTCAGAAGCATCCCACCCCCTTTTCTCCCACATGCATCTTAGAAGCTTTCAGTAACTACTCTCAGATTACTACCACGAAACCAGCTGGGGTCACAGCAGAGTTTTACATGCTACGCTGTCTACTGCTTTATACTCCTTTTTTTTTTTTTTTTTGACAGGCAGAGTTAGACCGTAAGAGAGAGAGAGATGGAGAGAAAGGTCTTCCTTCCTTTGGTTCACACCCCCCCCCCCCCAATGACCATATGGCAGGCGCGCTGCGTCAATCCGAAGCTAGGAGCCAGGTGCCTCTTCCTGGTCTCCCATGGGGGTGCAGGGCCCAAGCACTTGGGCCATCCTCCACTGCCTTCCCGGGCCACAGCAGAGAGCTGGACTGGAAGAGGAGCAAACAGGACAGTAACTGGCGCTCCAACCGGGACCAGAACCCGGGGTGCCAGCGCCGCAGGCAGAAGATTAGCCAAGTGAGCCGCGGCGCCAGCCTTTTTTTTTTTTTTTTTTTAAGATTTATTTATTTGAAAGTCAGAGTTAGAGAGAGAGAGGAGGAGAAGCAGAGAGAGAGAGGTCTTCCATGCACTGGTGCACTCCCCAGTTGGCTACAACCACCAGAGCTGCGCCGATCTGAAGCCAGGAGCCAGGTACTTCTTCCGGATCTCCCACACAGGTGCAGGGGCCCAAGGACTTGGGTCATCTTCTACTGCTTTCCCAGGCCACAGCAGAGAGCTGGAATGAAAGTGGAGCAGCCAGGGCTTGAACTGGTGCCCATATGGGATGCTGGCACTGCAGACGGCAGCTTTACCCACCACACCAAGCCACCACCGCCTCCCACCCCCATACATAAAAACATCCCTTAAAGATGGGCTGTTTTCGGCCAGTGCTGCGGCTCACTAGGCTAATCCTCCATCTGTAGCACTGGCAACCCGGGTTCTAGTCCCGGTCGGGGCACCGGATTCTGTCCTAGTTGCTCCTCTTCCAGTCCAGCTCTCTGCTGTGGCCCGGGAGGGCAGTGGAGGATGGCACAAGTGCTTGGGCCCTGCACCCGCATGGGAGACCAGGAGGAAGCACCTCGCTTCTGGCTTCGGATCAGCACGGTGTGCTGGCCGCAGCGCGCTGGCCATAGCAACCATTTGGGGAGTGAACCAACGGAAAAGGAAGACCTTTCTGTCTGTCTCTCTGCCTGTCCAAACAAACAAACAAAAAAAAAAGATGGGCTGTTTTCATCCTCATCTTTAGTATCTCTAGATCTCTAGCTTGGCAATATGCTTGGAACACAAAAAGCATTCTATAAATATTTGCTAGGGGCCCGTGCTTTGGTGCAGCAGGTAAAGGCACCACCCACAATGCCAGCATCCCATTTAGGCACTGGTTTGTACACTGGCTGCTTCATTTCCCATTTAGCTCCCTGCTAACAGCCTGTGAAAAGAGGCAGAGGATGGCTCAAGTACTTGGGCCCCTGTTTTCCAAGCGGGAGACCCAGACAAAGCTCCTGGCTTTGGCCTGGCTCAGTCCTGGTCATTGTGGCCACTTAGGGAGTGAACCAGGGGATGGAAGATCTCTAACGCTTTCAAATAAATAAATAAATCTTAAATATCAGTTGAGTAGGTGGAAATGTATGCACTATTCAAATCACATTATTACGAAACAATTAGATCTGCAGACCTGCTTTTTAAGGACACAAGGCAAGCAGAATTTGAGAGAAGTATCACAAAATAAAACTGCAAACCAAAATTCATCGGAGGAAAAGCTACTACCACCATACAATCACTAAGGAGTCAGGGTGTGAGTTCTAGCACCTAAAGCAGCAGGCTAACACAGCACCTTTCTATCACGGAAT
Organism: Oryctolagus cuniculus; assembly: GCF_051225735.1. Taxonomy (NCBI): domain Eukaryota; kingdom Metazoa; phylum Chordata; class Mammalia; order Lagomorpha; family Leporidae; genus Oryctolagus; species Oryctolagus cuniculus. Next base: position 78,124,489 of record NC_142879.1, on the reverse strand, counting down.
AGAAATGCAGGCTAACACAGCACCTTTCTATCACGGAATAGAAATGCAGGCTTCAGCTGCCTCCCTGAAGCCTAAAGAATATGGCAAGTATACACAGAAACAGAAAGGAAATCTGAGCGGTGGCGCGCTCTGACATCCACAAACACATAAGCTATCAAAGGGCATCTGCCTCATGTATTAGACCTACTGACTGCTGGAAGAATTTACCATGAATTGCAAAGTCCGCCAGTGCCCCTGGAATTTCGGTGTTTAGCATTCCTGACCATTTTGTTACTATGAAAGGCTCCAGTTTACCAGAACAGGATCACCTCTTCCCTGCGGGGAATAGGGCAAGCTCTGAAAAAATCCACGGCTGGTGAAGAACAGAAAGGTCACTTAAAACAAGCCAGGCAAGAAGAAATCCACTTTAGGTAAAATCACACTCGGGAGTGTACAATTTTCTCAAACTCCCCCATAAAGGAGAGCTTCGGATCCACAGAACTCCACAACAGAACAGCTCTGGGCTGTTAACACTTCTTTTATGCCTTTTACATCTGTCTACCTCACACCCAACTGTCCGTTCTAAAAACTCTACAGTGTACAGCAGACTGCTTAATAAATCCTAAAAATAAAATGTTCCCAGTGCAGGCTACTACCCCACATTCCCTAAAAGTCATTCTACTCAGCCTATATTCAGGAAGAAGGCGGAAACTGGGTTGCCTCCTAACTTAAACACTGTTAAAGAGAAACACAGACTTCATCTACCACTCCTGCCTTTGCCCCTAGAATATTCTCTTTCCATCCTATGCCTGGTTCTAGCAATAAGTACTTTTTTTTTTTTTGAGATTTAGTTTATTTGAAAGATAGAGAGAGAGAGGTCTTCCATCCAGTGGTTTACTCCCCAAACAGTCACAACGGCCAGCCAGAGCTGAGCCAACTGGAAGCCAGAAGCCAGGAGCTTCTTCCGGGTCTCCCACATAGGTGCAGGGGCCCAAGTTGAGGGGCTTGGGCCATCCTCTGCTGCTTTCCCAGGCACATTAGTCGTGAGCTGCCTCGGGGGTGGAACAGCCGGGACTGGAATTGGCGCCCACAAAGGATGCCGGCTACAGGCCGGGGCTTACACCCGCTGCGCCACAGCGCCAGCCCCGCAACTGGGTACTTTCAGTGGCGCCTTCACAGACTTCTCAAAGGACCTGCCTGCATGATCCGATCCCACTCCTCCTCAAGCCTTTCTCTCTGCCTCACCCGCAGTGTCCGGAACGCGCCAAGTGCTTCACTTCTGCACACTTTGCACCTATTCCTTGTCCAGAGCACCTAGTCCTCACCTTGCACACCCCACACCTCCAGGAGTCGGTATAAGCATCGCCTCCTTTTGGAGGCCTCCCCAAGACCCCGCCGGCTCTAGCCGCTCAGCTCAACCCACGTACGGGTTCTCACGCCTGTCTTCCTAGGGACCAAATTCCTGGAGAGCACGGATACCCTCACTCACCTCGCATCCTCATCAGGCAAGAGGAGCAGCTCAAAACCTCAAGACTACAAAGAGCCGAGGCAGCGCCGGGATCACGACTGCCTTCACCTAACCCGGCGAGCTCCTGGCTCTGAGAGATGCCAGCACCTGCAACTCTCAGTTCTGAGACCCGGGAAGCCATCGGCTCTTCTCCCTCCATTTCCCGAGCCCGGGAGAGGGGTCGCTGTGCGAGGCCAAGGCGGGGGAGGGGCACACTCCGACCTGCCGCGGTGTGGGAACCGCACACCTTCGTTAGGACACGGCTCCCGTAGAGAAAAAGGAACGCTCTTGTAGTTCCAAACAGACCGAGGCAGACTCGACGGGAGAAGGCTAGAGTCTGCGAGCGGAAGGCGTGGAGAAGACGGACCACAGGGCGGGATGGAGACGGCGCGGCACTGCGGGAGGGGCCCGCCGTGGAGGGGAAGACCCCTCCCCCGGGGGGCTCGGGCTGACCAGGCCGGAACGCCCCGGCCTCCCGCTGCACGGCCCAAAGCCGCGGCCTCGCGCCCAGCGTCCCCCGGGAAGCGCAGCCCACCTCGCGTCCCCGCTGTCAGGCTGCCCGCCCGCGCCGCGAAGGCGCCACTTACCCAGCCCGCTGCGCCGACTTTGCCCATGAGCCACGGCGGCGGCAGCGCGGGGCCGGGCCGCACTCACCGGGAACCTGCAAACGCTAGCCCACAGCGACAGCCCACCCGCATCCGAAGAAGCAGGGCGCTCCGCGGCGCGGGGCAGGGAGTGCGGTGGCCGACGGGAAAAGCGCGCCTGAGCGTGCGCTCGAGCCTCGGGCGTCTGGCCTCACTGCCCCCTGCCGGTGGGAGGACCACACAGCAGGGTCGCCTCCACTGGCGATCTCTTCCACCAAGAGGTGGCGCCGTGGCGCAAGGTTTCCAAAGTGCAAGTTTGAGGAGCGTGGACCCTAAATGCTGGAGAGAAATGGTCCCACGCTTTGCTCTGTCGTCGGGGAGAAGAGAAAGCTCCCCACCCAAGGTTCGCAGCCATTTAAAACCAGTAGTTTATATGTTAAAAAAAAAAGCATGCAAATAAATCTCCGTAGGGGAAATACTACAAGAGAATGGCAGCCAGCATTGAATTAAGTGTAAAACCACAATAACATGCCGAGATCCAGTGTGTGGGTGGGTGGGTGGCACAGCGGTTAACACGCAGTTTGGGATGCCTTCATCCCATACAGGAGCTCCTGGATCGAAGTCCTCACTTCCCACGTGATTCCAACTTCCTATTAATGTGCACCTTGGGAGGCAGCAGGGGATGGCTCAAGAACTTGGGGCCCCTGCCACTCACGTAGGAGACCTGGATGAAGTTCCTGGCTCCTGGCTTTGGACTGGCCCGGCTCATACTGCTGCAGACATTTGGGGGAATGAATTACTGGTTGGAAAATCTCTCTCTCTCTCTTTCTCTCTCCACTGACTCCCTGCTTTCAATATAGATAGTATATGTTATAATAGAATAAAGGTAAAGGTTATAAAGCCTCTCAATTTAAAAACAATGTAGGCCAAGGCCGGCGCCGCGGCTCACTAGGCTAATCCTCCGCCTAGCGGCGCCGGCACACCGGGTTCTAGTCCCGGTCGGGGCGCCGGATTCTGTCCCGGTTGCCCCTCTTCCAGGCCAGCCCTCTGCTGTGGCCAGGGAGTGCAGTGGAGGATGGCCCAGGTGCTTGGGCCCTGCACCCCATGGGAGACCAGGAAAAGCACCTGGCTCCTGGCTCCTGCCATCGGATCAGCGCGGTGCGCCGGCCGCAGCTGCGGCCATTGGAGGGTGAACCAACGGCAAAGGAAGACCTTTCTCTCTGTCTCTCTCTCTCACTGTCCACTCTGCCTGTCAAAAAAAAAAAAAAAAAAATTATAAAAAAAAAAAAAAAACAAAAAACAAAAAACAATGTAGGCCCGCGCCGCGGCTCACTAGGCTAATCCTCCACCTAGCGGCGCTGGCACTCCAGGTTCTAGTCCTGGTCGGGGCGCCGGATTCTCTCCTGGTTGCCCCTCTTCTAGTCCAGCTCTCTGCTGTGGCCAGGGAGTGCAGTGGAGGATGGCCCAAGTGCTTGGGCCCTGCACCCGCATGGGAGACCAGGAGAAGCACCTGGCTCCTGCCTTTGGATCAGCGCGGTGCGCTGGCCGCAGAGCACCGGCCATTGGAGGGTGAACCAACAGCAAAAAGAAGACCTTTCTCTCTGTCTCTCTCTCTCACTGTCCACTCTGCCTGTCAAAAAACAAACAAAAAAACAAAACAAAAAACAATGTAAATTTAAAAAAAAGTTGAAAGGGGAAGGGAGAATGGAACTTCACACGACTATAATTGTCACATTTTTTTTTTTTAAAAGACATATTTATTTAAAGGCAGAGTTATAAAGAGCCAGAGAGAGAGAGAGAGGTCTTCATCTGCTGGTTCACTCCCCGGATGGCCACAATGGCCGGAGCTGTGCTGTTCCGAAGTTCGGAGCCAGGGACTTCCTCTGAGTCTCCCACGCGGGTGCAGGGGCCCTAGCATCTGGGTTATCTTCTACTGCTTTCCCAGGCCATAGCAGAGCTGGATTGGAAGTGGCGCAGCCAGCACTTGAACCGGCACCCATATGGGATGGCAGCACTGCAGGTGGCAGCTTTACCTGCTCTGCCACAGTGCCGGCCCCAAGTGTCACATCTTTAACTGAGTGTCAAAAGGCTGCTGCTAAATGATCAAGTAGTAGAAATTTAAGCAGATGTCTTAATTCAAAGAATCATACCAATAAAGATAATTTTAAGGTACTTTGAAAATGTCATGGCAAATGGAACTAAAAGATAAGTTTATTTTGATGCAAATAAGTTTTGAAATTCATGTACAGTCATAAAATCAATTTAAATTCATGATGAAGAAAGTGGATGTGGGGCCAGCACTGTGGCATAGCAGGTTAAGCTGCCGTCTGCAATGCCAGTATTCCATAGGGGTGCCGGTTCAAGTCCCGGATGCTCCACTTCTGACCCAGGTTCCTGCTGATGCACCTGGAAAAGCAGCAGAAGATGGCTCAAGCTCTTGGACTCCAGCAGATCCATGGGAGATCTGGATAAAGCTCCAGGCTCTTGGCTTTGGCCTAATCCAGCCCTGGCAATTGCAACCAATTTTCTCTCTTGCTCTGTAACTCTGCCTCTCAAATAAATGACATAAATCTTAAAGAGAGAGAGAGGAGAGAGAGAAAGTGGATATAATATGGGGAAAGAAAAATACAGTGGGGAGGCAATATACAACCCAAAGAAATAGAGGATTGAGAGCATCAGGTGGTTATATTATAATAGTCACTCAGAACAAAAATGCACATCTTTCAAATGATCAGGAAGCACACACACACACAACAGCAAAATGAAGTAACATCACAAAGTATCTGAAAAAGTTAAAAAAAAAGTAAGAACTAAGACCAAATGTCTCACATGAATAAATATTTGTAAGTGACCTATACTCACTATTAAAAAGACAATGATCAGATTGGAGCACAAACCACAAATTCACTCTATATTGTATACAAGAAAGTGCTCCCCATTTCAGGCATAGAAAACCAAAACACTGTGGCAAAAAATGACCTACATGAAAGATCTCTGTGAATGAGGTCCCGGTGGAAAGCAGGGGCCATCAAAGAAGGAGGTACCTTTCTCTGAAGGGAGTAGAGAACTTCCACTTTGATTATAGCCCTGTCTACATAAGGTCAGAGTTTGTGGACTCAAAAGGTTTCCATAGCCATGGCAGCTCATGACAAGAGCCTCAGGCGATTACTGAACTCATAAATAAGAGTGTTAATTGTTAAATCAAAAACAGGATTCACTGTGCACTTGTTCCCCATGTAGGATCTCTGTCCTTAATGTGTTGTACTATGAGAATTAACAGTAAAACTAGTCTTCAAGCAGTACTTTATACTTTGTGTGTCTGTGTGGGTGCAAACTGTTGAAATCATTGCTTAGTATAGAGTTGGTCTTCTGTATATAAAGATAATTAAAAATGAATCTTAATGAAGAATGGGATGGGAGAGGGAGTAGGAGATGGGATGGTCTGGGGGTGGGAGGGCAGGTATGGGGGGAAGAACCATTATAATCTGAAAGTTGTATCTATGAAATTATATTTATTAAATAAAAACTTCCTATAAAAAAAGAAAGAAAGAAAGGGCTCCCATAAAACGATTCTGAAAGCTCAAAAACACAAGACTGGAAAAGGTAAACCAGAAATACACCAAAACGACAAGCCATCAGGACTTGCAAACAAGGTTGAGTTCCAGGCAAAACATTTGAATAAGTTTTAAAAGAGCATTTTATAAAATGAAAACAAATTCACCAGAAAGAAAAAAATTAGGAAAATCTATGCACCGAATCACACTATAGGAGTAAATGAATAGAACAGAATTAATTGGTACCACTTTTGCCAGATTAAGGGCACAAAAAAATCAAATGAGAATTGAAAAGACTTCAAAATATAATCAATGGGGCAAATCTAATACATCAAACTCTGTGCCCTGAAACAAACATTGCATCTTTTCAAGTGTTCATGGGATGCATGAGAATAATCTTAATATTTCAACAAGTAGAGCCATCTGGATAATATTATCTGATCACAAATCAAAACTGGAGATTAACAATAAAACAGAAAATAAAACATTCCCACTCCTTGGAAAATTTTAAGTGTTGAGGCAACTTTTGGATCAATAAAGGAAACTTAAACCAAAATAGCATCATACCAGAAAGGATGAAAAGCACAGCAGAAATCATGCAATTTAGCTCAAAAGGTTTAAGAGGAGAGTTTATAGGTTTACACTTTTGTATTACTTTAAAAAGAAGAATTGATTACATGAACTAGGCACCTGTGCAAGAAGCTAGAAATGGAAGAAAATAAAATTGTGCAGAGTAGAAGGAAGTAATTTATAAAGGAAAAAGCAGAACACCGTGTTGCGTAGACACAAAAAGATGAAGGGCAAAGATAGAAAGTGTCTAGACGGAGTCTTGTCCCACCTGCTGATCAAAGCAGAAGTGGGTGTGCGAAGGTCTGATTCTGGGGCCCGGAGCCTGAGGGTCTCTGTCCACATTGAATCTGCTCTCTCTCTCTCTCTCTCTCTCTCTCTAACTCTCCCAAGTCTCCACTGCGGAGTCCATTTTCTGCCACTTTTCTCTCCCACTTTTGGGTGGAGTTGGGTGCATTCATTCCCAAATCATTCAGTTTACACATTCACAGACAATTTTGACTGAGAGACCGCAGATGCAGCCATGTCCATTGTCTGGGAACCTTTCTGGTTGGATTCTCCAGAGAAAAATCTTACTTCCCTCATCTCCTGGAACATGGAAGTACTTCTCTTGCCTCCATTTCCTATCGACAGTAGCAAATATCGCCTTTATTTCACCAATCGAGAAGCTGAGGCTCTGTACAACGGAGGAACCTAACCCAGATCATGCACCTGTTAGGCAGCATAAGCAAAAATGTCTGGAAGAGGGACAAGACCAAATGGTTCAGGGAACCGAGTAGGACTGAAGAGCAAGTGTGCATAGCAGCCCCTAGACAAACAAGTCAGGATTTTCTCCTGTAGTGCTTAGCAACCTGGAGGGAGGACAGCAGGAGGCAGATGGTAGAATTAGTCAAAGACCAGAAATCCAGGCTTTGATGTGGCTGCTAAGAGGTGGCATCCCATTCTGAAGTGCCTGGGTTTGAGTCCCAGCTCCACTCTCAATTCCAGCTTCCTGTTCACGTGAACCTTGGATGCAGAATCTTCTGAAGTTTTAAAAAAGTTTTCATTTGTCTCCCTCCAATTGGTCTTCCTTCTGCTTGTTTGACAAATCTCTCATCAATGTTTAAAATTGCATTGATTAGGCCAGCGTTGTGGCTCACTTGGCTAATCCTCCGCCTGCGGCACCAGCACCCCGGGTTCTAGTCCCGGTTGGGGCGCCGGATTCTGTCCCGGTTGCCCCTCTTCCAGTGCAGCTCTCTGCTGTGACCTGGGAAGGCAGTGGAGGATGGCCCAGGTGCTTGGGCCCTGCATCTGCGTGGGAGACCAGGAGGAGGCACCTGGCTCCTGGCTTCAGATTGGCGCAGCACACTGGCCACAGTGTGCCAGCCACAGTGGCCATTTGGGGGGTGAATCAACGGAAAAGGAAGACCTTTCTCTGCCTCTCTCTCTCTCTCACTGTCTAACTCTGCCTGTCAAAAAAAATTATCTGATTAGCTGAAAATTAATCTTTTCAATAAGAAATTTATTTTTATTTCATTCTTTTTGTTTTATTAGTATATTTCATTTTAAATGAGCACATAGTAATTATACATACTTAAGGGGTACAGGAAATTTACTTTTTTATTTAAAGATTCATTTATTTATTTGAAAGGCAGAGTTACACAGAGAGAGAGAGATGGGGGGATAGAGCGATAGAAAGAGATCTTCCATCTGCTGGTTCACTCCCCAAATGGCTGCAACAGTCAGAGCTGTGCCAATCTGAAGCCAAGGGCCACCAGCTTCTTCCAGATCTCCCACGTGGGTGCAAAGCACAAGCACTTGGGCTGTCTTCTGCTGCTTTCCCAGGCACATTAGCAGGCAGCTGGATGGGAAGTGGGGCAGCCAGGACTCAAACTGGTGCTCACATGGGATGCTGACACTGCAGGCGGAGGCTTAACCTCCTACGCCATAGCACAAGCCCTGGAAATTCACTTTTCCAAAACATAATTTTTGTGCATGTTTTGCAGCTTTCATTGGGACTTTTTAAAAAAACGCCAGGTTGACATATGCACACCTAAAGTAGTGAGTAAAATTATCCTTTTCCAACTCTTCAGGTAGTGAGACCAAGAGCTTGATTCTGAATATCTCCCCGGCGGGCTCTTGTCTCTCCACTGTGTCTTCTGGTGCAACCCCTGAGAATGTGGAGAGGCAAGCTTTGCTCCAGCACTTGGATCAGGAATACAGCTCTGAGGGCAACCTCACTGTGCTCCCCTGTGTACAGCAGATCGTCAACACAGACCGTGAGCTTATGCGGCACCACTGGGAAATAATTTTTGCTGTGACCTGAGGGTCTCTCTTATCATGGAGCTAAAGTCTTGTGAAGAACAGTGACAGTAATTCCGCACAGAGGTTAAACGACCCTAGGATGGTAGAGAGAATGACTGCCAATTGAATGCTAGCAACCCTTAACATCAATCATCTCATTCATTCCTAATTACTCAGTGAGGCAGGTGTTGTTATGCCCATTCTTCAAAACAGGAAATGAGGCTCAGGGAAGGTAAGAAATTTGCCCAGGTCACACACCTTGTAAACACCTGAATCGTGATGAGAACCTTGATCAGTCTGCCAGAGGTGATTGGGTTGGCACTGGACAGTTTGGTCTCCATTGTCTCACTGGGACTCTCCCATTAATCCACTCTGAAAAAAAAAAAGGACATTTATATACTTTTCCATGTCCCAGGTCCTGGGTGAGTGGCTTATGTATTTTATCTAATTTATTCCTCCCCAAGGTAGCTATCATCAACCTCACTACAGTGGAAGAAATGGCAGCTGAGAGAAGCTATTTCAGCAGAGCGCCTTGGCTCCAGAGTGCTTCCTGTTAGGACTCTTTACTCCAAATCAATGCAACACAGGCTCACAGAGACATCTGAGGCAATGCCTTAGGTTTATGGAATTCCATCTTGTTCAAGTTTCTTTGAAGCTCATACTAGGTCAGCATTCCAGTTACACAATGTTATAGAAATTGAGGGCCGGCGCCGTGGCTCACTAGGCTAATCCTCCACCTTGCGGCGCCAGCATACCAGGTTCTAGTCCCGGTTGGGGCGCCGGATTCTGTCCCGGTTGCCCCTCTTCCAGGCCAGCTCTCTGCTGTGGCCAGGGAGTGCAGTGGAGGATGGCCCAAGTACTTGGGCCCTGCACCCCATGGGAGACCAGGAGAAGTACCTGGCTCCTGCCATCGGATCAGCGCACCGGCCACGGCGGCCATTGGAGGGTGAACCAACGGCAAAGGAAGACCTTTCTGTCTCTCTCTCTCACTGTCCACTCTGCCTGTCAAAAAAAAAAAAAAAAAAAAAAAAGAGTGTGTGATGAGCAGAGAAAACTAGTCAAGTATATGTTATGATTTTTATATTTATTTTTATTATTTTCACTTATTTGAAAAGCAGAGGGCCAGAGACAAAGACACACACACACACACAGAGAAAGAGAGAGAACTTTCATCTGCTGGTTCAAATGGCCACAAAAAGCTGGGAGCCTGGAACTCCATCCAGGTCTCTCACATGGGTGGCAGGAGCCCAGATACTCGGGCCGTTATCTGCTGCTTCCCCAGGCACTTCGGCAGGGAGCCGGATCAGAAGCGAAGCCACCGGGACTTGAACTGGTGCTCTGGTATGAGATGTGGATGTTGCAAGCAGCAGCTTAACTCACCACAGCTCTAAAGCAAAGGCCACTTAAAAGGAGTATTCAAAGTAGAGATTTAAGGGAAGCTATGGTAGGAAAAGGAGGTGAGAGGTGGGCAAACAGTGGAGCAGAGCTCTGGTGGACACAGTACCTTCGAGAAGAGACTCAGCTGAAGACACAGGAAGTCCTGGTTGGCAAGACTGAGAAAACAGAGCAAGCCTGAATGGACACGATAGTTACAACGTTGGAAGACATCTAGGTCAGTCAGCAGAAGGAACCAGTGGAAAGGAACTCACTAGCTGGTATAAGGGATTAGGTGTTTGGAGAGGAGCACGGCTGATGCCATTGATCTAGGCAAGCAGATAGGATCAAATTGTAAGGTTTGTAAGCTGCAGGCCATGCCTTCATCCTGCCCCCTTTCATGATCTCATGCCCTTATCTGAGCTCACCTGGACACCCAGTTGTCAGACTACGTAACTGCTCCCGTTTGGAAAGTTTATAAAAGATTTGATGAGACCATGGCTCACTCTCTGCCTTTGCTTTTCTGCCTGCACTAAGCTAACTGTGGCTGCTCATAATCATATGCTTGCTCCACGTAGCTGCTGGCCTGCTCTCTGCCTGGTATGGCCCCAACTTAGCTTCTAGACTTCTTTCTCCTCTAACTAAAGCTCTCACTTTCCTGTGCATTTCCCTCACTGAATAAAATGCTTAAAAACTTACCACGTTGCCTGGTCTATTTTGAGCTGATATTCAGAATTCTTATCTAAATAGATGACAAGAACCCACAGGACTGTTAATATCTAAAATTATTAATAAGGCTGGATGGTATCACTGTGGCTTAGATGTGGGTTGTCACCACCAAAGTGCATGTTGGTTCCTCATGTAACAGTGTTGAGATGTGGTAAGACTTTTAAGAGGTAATTAGGTTAGAGGGGATCCACCCTCAGTACCCAAGAGTGGGTTAATTATCGTGACTGTGGGTTGTCATAGAGCAAGCTTGACTAACTCCATCACAAGTGTGTTTCTCTTCAGCTTGTGCTTGCCTCTCCTCCCACTTTCCCACACCCAATCCCTTGCTAGAAGGCAAGAAGATGTTGGCCCTACAATCTTGGAATTCTCAGCTTACAGAACCAGGAGCCAAAGCTAAACCTCTCTTCTTTATAAGTTACCAAGTCTTAGGTATTCTGTTATAGCAACAGAAGACAGACTACAACAGGTGGCTACTGCTAGGTTCCATCAACATTCGACAACAACAAGACAAAAACCTGCAGGTCTAAAGCAGGCAGCTGAAAGGTGAGAACCAGAGGAATTCCCCCACAGCTTGCAAAAGAGCTTTCATCTACTAAACAAGCAGCAGGGTAAAGCTGGAACTATGGTCAGCTGGTGTGGCCCTTTGTTTTAAGACACTGCAAAAGCCTCTTATCCAAAAGGACAATGGGGCTCTCCAGAATCTTTTCTCTCCTGCCCCCTGGGCCAGTAGACCTCTAACTAGGGTTGAGTAGCAGCATAATCTAGGCAGGGATTTTGCCCCTAGAGATTCAAATATCTATCTCTGTAACTCTGCAGGTCAAGCCCCCATGACTCTTACTCAGAGAAACTGTCTCCCTGTAAGTCAGAGCTGTTCTGGAAGAATCATCCCCATTGTTACCAGTGGATCTACGTGGGCAGCCAACAAATGTCCTTCTTAGCTTGTACAGATGAAAGATGTTAGCCAGATGGTTGAGGGAAGCAACACCAGTCTAAGGGTGTTATCAGTCCCAGAACCCACTGACAGAAGAGAGTCCTGGTTCCCCAGGAAGAAGGAACCTAAACACAACTGCAATTATACTCAAGAACAATTTCTCAGGCATCTACCCAAGGAGCCTGTGGTTCATTGCTTGGGCAACTATATTGGTGAAAGAGAAATAACCAAACATTCTGGGAATTATTATTGTTGTTGATATCTTCAGCCCTAAAGTGTCACTATGTCATCTCAGATAGCGTGGAGGTACACGCAGGCAGATGATAAATGGAGTCCTTGCCAGGGTCTGACTTACATGAACCCACCTCTTGGTTCAGTTTTCCAGTTTCTAAATTTACAATTGGGATTGGCATTTTTGAAAATGTACACATTCCCCACCATGATTCCTTGGCCTTTGGGGTGAGTGTATCACAGTGGGGAAAGCTAAAAAGAAGATTCTGGGGTTCCCTCCTCCAAAATCAAGGTAAAAAATCAAGCATAGTATCATCTTTCAGGTGCCAAGAAAGACAACAAAGATTAGTGCCTTGTTTAAGGACCTAAAGGAGGAATTGGTTAAGATTTTTGGCTTTCCCACGTGGGAGACCCAGAAGAAGCTCCTGGCTCCTGGCTTCAGATCGGCATAGTTCTGGCCATTGCGGCCATCTGGGGAGTAAACCAGCTGATGAAAGACCTCTCTCTTTGTCTCTACCTCTCTTTGTAACTCTGTCTTTCAAAAAATTTTTTTGGCTTTATGAATCATAATTTTTGTTACAACTTTGCCGTAGAAGCACAAAGATCAGTTGTAGACAATCTGCAAAAGAATGAACACTTCTGAGTCTGAATGAAACTTATGGACACTGAAATTTGAGTCTCATATGTTTTTCACCTATCACAAAATATTATTATTCTGAGTCTCCCCAACCATTAAAAAATACGAAAACTACTCCTAGCTCAAAGACTGTAAAAACAGCAAGTAGACCAGATTTGACTCCTGAGTCAGACACAGGACTGATTGTCTCCATTTTATTTATTTCCATTTCATCTGAAAGAGAGACAGAGACAGAGAGATCTTCCATGTGCTGGTTTAGTCTCCAAATGCTGGAACATCCCAGGCTGGGCCAGGCTGAAACCAAGGAGCCTGGCTTCTGTCCAGGTCTCCCATGCAGCTGGAAAATGAAAACTCTTTGCTTCTGCTTCCCTATCTCCTACCTGCCACAGTGTCTCAAGGTAAAGCAGCAGACTGGCAACCAACAGTGCCAACTGCATCTGCTCTATGCAAAAAGACACATGCACTAGAGAAGATGACTTTATCAAAACATCTGTGATCGTGACCTTCAGAGAAACAGAACAAGAAGTGCTAGAGAAATTTTTTTACTACCCCCAACACACAGATAATTTTTCTTCCTTCTTTTCTTTCCACCAGTTTTTTTTAATCAAAGACATCTTTGAGCAAAAACACATATATCTATTATGAAAAAGTTTGAGAATTCAAATTTAATTTGCTCCTATCCATATGCTTGCCTCTTCTATCATGGTTGATATTCCATGCTGTAATGACAGAATGTAGTTTTTCTGAACCTGAATGTCATCCCAGAAAACAAAGCAGATCTGAAACAACTTCCTCAAATCCCTATTGGGTTCTTCCCCCTCTCGAAAGCCAAAGGCGACTGAATTCTATGCTTTCTTCAGGACAGAAGGGGATGAAACAGAATGAGCCTAGGGTTGAAAGGAACTGTTGGGGTCCACACTTTGGTGTAGCACACAAAGCCTCTGCCTGCAGTGCTGGCATTCCATATGGGTACCGGTTCAAGTCCTGCCTATTCTACTCCAGCTCCTTACTGATGGCCTGGGAAAGCAGTAGAAGATATCCCAAGTGTTTGGGCCCCTGACCATTGTGGGAGAACCAGAAGGAGCTCCTGGCTCCTGACTTTGGATCGGCACAGCTCTGGCCGTGTGGCCATCTGGGGAGTGAGCCAGCGGATGGCAGACCTCTCTCTGTCTCTGCCTCTGTCTCTCTGTAACTCTTTCAAATAAATAAATAAATCTTAAAAAAAAAAAAAGAAAGGAACTGTAAGCGCCATCACCTTACAGAATGCTTAAATCTTTCCTATTACACCCACAATATTGAGCTCTTAAGGCACCGAACAGTCCTCTTTCTTTCCTGTCTGAGCGCTGCACCTGCTGAGAAATAATACGAGGGCGTAGGGCCTATTAGCGTATGTTTTAACTTAGCCTCTGGGTGATTTTGATACATTCTAAAGCTTGGAAACCAAACTTCAAAGGATAAATATAAAAGACAGAGGTAGATGATTGCGCCATTTATCTCATTTTTTTAAAAATTGTGCAATGAGTGGGCTGGCATTGTGGCACAGCTGGTTACACTGCCATTTACATCACCAGCATATCATAAAGTAATGCGTGTTGAAGTTCCACCTACTCTGTTTCTGACCCTGTTTCCTGCTAACGCACTCAGGAAGACAGCAGATGATGGCCCAATTGTTGGAGACCCTGTACCCAGGCAGGAGACCACCATGCGGTTTTTGACTCCTGGCTTCAGTCTGGCCCATCCCTGGCTGTTGCAGCCATTTGGGGAGTAAATTAGTGGATAGAAGCTACCTCTCTATCTCTCTCTCCCTCTCTCTATTTGAAATAAATCAATAAACACATCTTATAAAAAATTGAATAATGAAATTTCTAAAAGGTTTTCCTCCATCCAGAATGTATATAGCATTTAAGTATTGCAATTTATTTTATGAATGTGGTTTTTCCTGACTACTTGTGTCCCTGGAGTGATGCATTTTCAAGCAGATAATGTCTTCTTCATGCAGCTCGGGCCCCCTCTGCTCCTTTGTGCTTTTTAGGATTAGGTGTAGTCTCTCAACACTGGATTGTTATATTCAGTGTTTACTGACTGATCTTCAGGCAGCTGCTTCAGTATTCTTCGCCAAGGGAAACAGTCAAGATAGAAGAAGGAGAAGAAAAGCTCCAAGCTCTAAACAATATTTGACATTCACCGAGTTAAGTAATTGGCATACAAGTCTGACTAGGAAGTCTTGGGTTTGGTCCAAAGATGGGACAGTGACCAAATGTCCAAGGCAACACTTTGCCTCTTTGTTAGCATGCTTCTCAATGAGAAGGCATTATTGGAAAACGCTTTTTGTAAAGATCTTTAAATCCCTCCTGGAAAATTGCAGGACAGAATGGATAAAGAGGTTCAGTTTTGGACCTCTGCTTCTCACTCCACAAGTCCAAGAGCCAAGGAAGCTCAGTTTATTCCAACAAACATTGACTGACCAGCGACTCCACGTTAATTCCAGGCCCTGGGACTTCATCTGGTGACTCCTGTTTTCACTTTGTTGTCCGTGAATATGGATTTCACCAGTTTCCCATTTTCTGTATGCAGACTTCTCTTTTATCAGGATTGTGAGTCTCAAACAGGTTACATGTGTGACCATCTCATTTCCTCAACAAAAGCTTGAAGCCTTGTACTTCACATCGACAGGTTGAAGTGGGGAAGACGTGTGTGGAAATGAACAGGGGAACAGTATTACAAAACAAAAACCAACGGCATCATCAAAGTGTCATAGCAATGTGTTTCCCAGTTTTTATTCCAGACTCCTGTCCCCACATGATACAAGAATTCAAAGCAGAGGCTTGCGATAAAGAGAGGAGAATTTAGGCAAAGGAAGAGAGGGCTGCTTCCGGGTTCAGTGGTTCCCTTTATGGGCTAAGGGGTGGTACCCTAACTGAATATACAAATGGGGTGGAGTTTGGGTGGGATTTAGTGTGAGTGAGGTTTCCTGGGGGCTTCCTGGCATCTCCATGTGGAGTTGAGTTCACACATGTTCATCATGGTGTCTCCTTCTCAGGGCAGGGGACACAGGTGCACCATGAGAAAGTGGGCATACTGGATTGTCATTTAAGGGGGTAGAGTTAGGGTGCAAGCCTAGAGACAGAAATTGTGGGAAAATCTTCCAGCTCATTTTTCCCCAACTCCTGGTCTATTCTGGGCCCCATAGCAAAAGTGTGTGTGTGGGAGGGGAGGTTGTAATATATATTTAAATCCATTATTTTGTGGAAGTTTACTTCTCTGTGTTCTTATTTTGCTACTCACTTTGAATTTTGTTCAAAATAATTGACTGCAAGGTGAGATTATAAAATAACTGTCAAAAATTCATCATACGTAGACTCAAGAGTTGATGATAATGCCACATATTCTAGTTGTTTCATTTTTTTTCAATTCCCATTTTTCCTTTTACATTTGCAGACTTGAACCTTGCAGAAGCCTAAGTCAGGATTCTGTCCATGCTGAGAAGGATCCTTCAGCTGGTTCCCAGCTAATGTCACTTCTTCAATCAACTGTCATGGTGAACAAAGGAACCTCATCCATGGTCAAGGGAAACACTTACTGCGTGTTAACAGAAAGTAAGTTTTATATCTTAGGACCATTATAGGAAAAGTGATTTACAGCACCATTGTTGCTTCCTTCAGAATAAAGACAACATCAATGTAGTGTATCCCTTTGTTAATCAATTATCAAGTCTGTTAACTATTACCAGGAGATCTTCAAATTTCAATGAGGTCTTTTTCAGTTTTTTTTTTTTTAAAGATTTATTCATTTTATTTTAAAGACAGTTACAGAGGGCCGGCACTGAGGCTCAATAGGCTAATTCTCCGCCTGCAGCGCCAGCACACCAGGTTCTATCCCAATCGGGGTGCCAGATTCTGTCCCAGTTGTCCCTCTTCAAGGCCAGCTCTCTGCTGTGGCCCAGAGTGCAGTGGAGGATGGCCCAAGTGCTTGGGCCCTGCACCCCATGGGAGACCGGGAGAAGCACCTGGCTCCTGCCATCGGATCAGCGTGGTGCGCCAGCTGCAGTGTGCCGGCCGCGGGGCCATTGGAGGGTGAACCAACGGCAAAGGAAGACCTTTCTCTCTGTCTCTCTCTCTCACTGTCCACTTTGCCTTTCAAAAAAAAAAAAAAAAAAAGACAGTTACAGAGATGGGGGAGGAGGGAGAGAAAAAGAGAAAGAACTTCCATCTGCTGGTTAAGTCCCCAAATGGCCACCAAGTGGGCCAACCAAAAGCCAGGAACTTCATCTGGGTCTCCCATGTGTGTGGTAGGGCTCCAAGAACTGGGGACATAACGCCACTGTTTTCCTAGTCTCATCAGCAGGAGCTAGATCTGAAGTAGAGCAGCCGGGACTTGAATCAGTGCCCATACGAAATGATGCCGTTGCAGGTGGAGGCCTAACCCACTGTGCCACAAATGCTGCCCCCCCTCCTTTTTTTTCAGGATTTATTCATTTTACTTGAAAGGTAGTTACAGAGTGACAGGGAGAGGCAGAGGGGGTGTGAGAGAAAAAGAACATCTCCATTTTCAATGCTCTTGATAGCTGCACATAAATCTGTATTGTTTTAAATCTGATTCAATGTATGAACTCTATTTTTTAAGATTTATTTTATTTATTTGAAAGACAGAGGCACAATGAGAAAGGGGGGGTGGAGAGAGAGAGAGAGAATGAAAATGAATCTTCCACAAACGGTCACAACAGCTGGGGCTGGGCCAGGCTGAAGCCAGGAGCCAGGAACTTCTTCCAGGTCTCCCATGTGGGTGCAGAGGCCCAAGCACTTGGGCAATCTCCACTGCTTTATCAGCAGGGAACTGCATCAGAAGTGGAGCAGCCAGGACATGAACTGGTGCCCATATGGGATGCTAGCGCTGTAGGCACGCTCAGGCCTGCTGAACAGCCAACCCATGTTGCAGTGTTTTTACTTGCTATTTATTTATTTATTTATTTATTTTTTGACAGGCAGAGTGGACAGTGTGAGAGAGAGACAGAGAGAAAGGTCTTCCTTTGCCGTTGGTTTACCCTCCAATGGCCGCCGCGGCTGGCGCGCTGCAGCCGGCACACAACGCTGATCCGATGGCAGGAGCCAGGTGCTTCTCCTGGTCTCTCATGGGGTGCAGGGCCCAAGCACTTGGGCCATCCTCCACTGCACTCCGGGCCACAGCAGAGAGCTGGCCTTGAAGAGGGACAACTGGGACAGAATCCGGCACCCTGACCGGGACTAGAACCTGGTGTGCCAACGCCGCAAGGTGGAGGATTAGCCTAGTGAGCCGCGGCGCCGGCCTTTGCTTGCTATTTAATGCCTTGTTCCTTACACAGGAGACACTTGCTGGGTTAGGGTTGTGAATCGCCAAACAGAGCACCTGTGCCCAACCTCTCTGCAGCCCCTGCACTGGGTCCAGGTCCCCACTGGAGGCAGAATGGCCAGGCCACCATCACTAGTTCAGTAATCTGTAGCAGGAAGTAGGGTCACATATGAATTGAGGCATCAGGCCCATAGGTCTTGCTCCACTGTCTCCTAAGACTTTCACTTACAAAACACAAAGTCAAAGACAAGATTACTAGGAATTTAAGAAGGCCACCACAGACCACTTTGCAGAGCCCCATCAGATCACAGGGTCTTGTGCAATGACATCGCTGCATGCCCATGAAGCTGGCTGTCTGTAGTGACCAGGATGAGGGCAAGAGTGGTGTGAGCAACACTTAGGGAACAAGAATCAGAAACGACCAAATCAAGAGTGCAGAATAACATGGGTTTATCTGGCAGGGGCAGCATATTGTGATCCAAGGGGATTCAAGGTAGGATAAAGCCAATGATGGAAAGGAGGAAGCAGGAGAAAAAGCTTTTGTGGTCTTGAGGGTGTTGCAGTTTTAAGCAAATAAACACAAAAAGGGGTTATTAAAAAGCAGAGCAGTCACCATATCTGCTCTCTGTGAGGGTGACAGCAGGAGGAGGAAGACAACACAAATCCTTAACAGTGTCAGATCTCAGGGGCCCCACTGCAGCCGGAGGATTTACGAGGTGTGAAAAGTGGGTTGTACAAAGCAATCATAAAAAATAGCCCCAGATGAAAGGAAAGGACTCCTTTTCTGTTTCCTGAATAAAACTGGCCCTTGAGACATGTGGTCCGTTAGCTGGGGGAGCTGCAGCATTGGTCTCTGGAGCAGGCAGACCGAGTGTTCAGAGAAAGCCGGAGGCAGATTGGCCTTGGCAAGTGGAGTCCTTGCTCTTGAACCTATGTAGCCATTGCACTCACGCACTCAGTGTGCCATTTTCAGGGAGGCTGATGACAAAAGCAGGCTGATTCATGTTGTCTAAAACTTCGTACGTTTTATCCACTCCCACACTTCACTTCAAAAGTCTTTGTCTCCAATTATGCAATATTTTTCCCTTCCAGGATCCTGATTAGGCAGTTCTCAGGCATCTACCTGTATTTTCATTTCCCTTCCACACATGATGATTGCTTTTGTTTTAAATTTCATTTTTTATGAGATTGGTTAATTTTTTTGAAAGGCAGAGTTCAAGAGAGAGAGGGAGAGAGAGAGAAAGAGATCTTCCACTTGTTGGTTCTTTCTTCAAATGGCCACAATGGCCAGAGCTGGGCCGATTGAAAGCCAGGAGTTAGGAATTTCTTCTGGATCTAGAAATGGGTGCAGGGTGTGCTGCCTTCCCGGGTGCTTTAGCAAGGAGCTGGATCAAAAGTGAAGCAACTGGGACTTGAACCAGCTCCTGTGTGGGATATTAGTGTTAAAGGCGGTGGCTTAACCTGCTGCACCCCAGCACTGGCCCCTCATTTTAGATTTCTAACCACAAGACTTAAATGGGCCCTCTGCTCTACCTGCTGACCCTATTACATCTTCACAGTAGACTCACTCTCTCATTCACGCTGTAATAAATCTGTATTCATGTCTAAGCATTCACGCTTCTCCTTGGAGTACATTACAACTCTTTCCTGGCGAGTCCCAACACTTCCCATGGCAAGAGTTTTTCTCTCCACCCTATTGGTGGCATCCTGTGCCATGGGGCTTGCTTCACTCAATGGCAGGTGATACAGCAAACCAAAAAGAAGTAAGAGCATTGTGTGCTTCAGGGGAATGTTCTCAGTTCTTTGAGTCACAAGACTGACATGTGCTAGACGGGCTGGTTTTTCTTCCCACCTGAGAATTAAGATGGTTGAGCTGGTGGAGAGTTTTATTCTACCTGCATTAGAGCCATGGCTCAGGGCAGAGCTATTCACTCTCAGTTCACACGAAGCAGGAGTGAGAAATAACTTTTTTTAAAATTGTAAGCCATTTGGGATTTGGAATCAGTAATGACTGCGGCAAAATTAATAACCACTTCTCTACCTCCTTAGATCTACCAGAATGTACAAATTTCATGAAAGTGAGGGCATGATTTTGTTCATTGCTATTTCCATGAGTCCAAAAATGGTGACTGGGCACGTAATAGTTGCTCAATAAAGCTTGCTGAATATGACCTTCTCCTCTAACACCCCTTGCCCTTGCCTCTCCTTGATTCTCATTTTACTGAGAAAATTAAGAAATCAGAAGAGATCCACCTCACCCCACATCAACGCATTTGCCAGCTGGCCCACGTCTGCCTCCTTAGCAGGCGAGAACGGTGCCTTTCCACCAGCTACGGGGAAGGATGATCTCCGGCTGATTCCTTCAGGATGCACCAGTGCTCTGGAGTCTCCAGCTCAAACGTTTTGCTCCTGCAGTTCTTCTCTCCTCAGTGGTTCTCCTCAGCATACCACTACACGGTAACAACTCCCTTCATAGAAAACAAGCTGTTTCTTTTTTTTTTTTTTTTTATCTTTTATTTAATGAATATAAATTTCCAAAGTACGTCTCATGGGTTACAATGGCTTTCCCCCCCATACCGTCCCTCCCACCCACCACCCTCCCCTTTCCCACTCCCTCTCCCCTTCCATTCACATCAAGATTCATTTTCGATTATCTTAGTATACAGAAGATCAAAACAAGCTGTTTCTTAAAAATTTCAGTGTTTTTTCCCCAGCAGGTTGGAAGGGGAAAGGGGTGAAAAGGCCGAGCACGGGAGAACTTTAGGGCAATGAAACGGCTCTGTCTGACACTGTGATGGATGATGCAGGTCATTGTGCATTTGTTCAAGCCCATAGAATGTGTGACCCTGAAAGTGAACCCTATTGTAAGCCATGGACTTTCGGGTGACGAGGATGTGTTCATGTAGGCTCATGGATTGTAGCAATGGACCAACATGGTGTGGGTGTTGTTAATGCTGGTGCCATGCATGTGTGAAGGCAGAAGAGATATGGGAAATCTACCTTCCACTCAAGTTAACTACACACCTAAAACTGCTCTGGAAAGAAAGTCTACTTTGTAAAGATTGATTGGTTGATTTGAAAGACAGAGTGATAGAGAGGGAAAGAGACAGGGACACCTTCTACCCACTGGTTCACTCCCCATATGGCTGCAACAGCAAGGTCTGGGCCAGGCCAAAGCCAGGAACTCCATCTTGGTCTCCCACTTGAGTGGGAGAGGCCCAGGTACTTGGGTCATCTTCCCTCTTCTTTCCCGGGTACATTCGCGGGAAGCTGGATCAGAAGTGGAGCAGCCAGCACTCAAACATGGGATGCCAGTGTCACGAGCAGCAGTTTAATCCATGTACCACAGCACCCACCCCCAAGGAAATCTGTTTTTTAAAACCTTCACTGGTTGCCCACAACTCCTCATTGAAGCTCCTGCCTTGTTTGTACAGTCCCTGCTCTCCTTAGGAACATAGTTCCTCAAATGAGGTATCTACCTAGCATCTAAACAATATCTCCAGTTATATATCAATTACCATGGCCAAAACACAATTCTTTTCGTAAAAAATACTTATTTGCTTGAAAGGCAGAGTTAAAGAGAAGGAGAGACAAACATACACACTTAGAGAGGGAGATCTTTCATCCCCTGGCTCACTCCACAATTGGCCGCAACGGTCGAAGCTGGGCTTTGGTGAAACCATGAGCCAGGAGATTCATCTGAGTCTTCCATGGGGGATCAGGGGCTCAAGTGCTTGGGCCACTTTCTGCTGCTTCCCCAGGGGCATTAGCAGGGAACTGGATCAGAAGTAGAGCAGCTGGGACTCAAATTGGCACCTAAATGGGACGCCAGCATCACAGGTAGTGGCTTAACTCGCTACACCATGTCATCTGCCCCAAAAACACAATTCCTAATTACACCTCATCACTCAAGCAAGTTTCTACTCATCTTCTCTATCTTAGTAACCAGCAACATCTTTCACTGAGTAGTCAAGCCCAACATCTGAGACAGTCTTGATTCTTCTCTCTTCCTTATACACATCATCCAATCAAATAAGCAAGTACTCTGGGCTCTAACTTTATATATACATACATATATTTATATACATAATTTTTATTTTTTTATTTTTAAAGAGAGAGAGAGAGAGATCTTCCATCTGCTGGTTCACTTCCCAAATGCCCTCAAGGCCAGAGCTGGGCCAGACCAAAGCCAGGAGCCAAGAGCTTCTTCTGGGTCTCCCACATGGGTTCAGGGGCCCAAGGATTTGAGCTATCCTCCTCTGCTTTTCCAGGTGCATTAGCAGGGAGCTGGATGGGAAGTAGAGCAGCCGGGCCTCGACCTGGCACCCCTATGGGATGCTGGTTCCACATGGGGCAGCTTTACCCACTACACCACAGTGCTGGCCCCTCGGCTCTACTCTTAAAACAAATCTCAAAGTGCCCATCATTTCCACGGCTGTAGTCTCTGACCACATGCCCAACACCTTGCTTGGACAACTGAAAGAACCCAAGTGCTTTATTCCTCTGCTCTCAACCTTCCCATAGCTTCCCATCAACTTAGAATAAAATTCCAAACTTCTGATCTGCTCAATTTTCCAGCCTGTGTCTCCTATTTGGCCCCTGGCTCATCCACTCCCATCAGCCTGCTTGCTCTTCCTAAGACTTTGGAGCTTATCCCCAGCTCAGGAATGCACTTCTTCCGAATAATGACCAGATTTGTCCCTCACTTCATCTGGAACTCTCTCCAAGTGACATTCCTTGGAGATTTTCCAGTCTTCTTCACCCAAAAAGGGCATCCTATCTAGTCCCTTCCAGGCATTTTTTTACTTACCTGCATTATTTTCCCTTTTAACAGTTATAATCACTGGACATTACCCTACTCATGTGTTTCATTACTTATTGTCTGTCTGTCCCAACTAAAAGACCACAATAATGGCAGAAAGTTTGTCTGTTCTGTTCTCACTAACACCAGTGCTGGCCACCTCGCACAGAGTCATGGTAATGGAATACCCATGATCAGTGCGGCAGAAAAGGAGGATTTGCCTTATTTGTGTGAAATCGGCAGGAAGGTCATCATCATGCAAAAATATGGGCCAGAACAGGAGAGAGCAGTGTTTTTCAGAAGAACAACAAGACACGAGACAACTAGAAATGCGTACTGTCTCCACCATGGATGAGATGAACCCGGTCTCAGCTCAATCTCTTCATCTATTAACAAGAAACAGGGGAGAGGCTGGGGAAGGGAAAATGAGGTTACTCAATCAAAAACTTTCAGAGTTCTCAGAAAAAATTAATTCCGTCAATTCAAGGTATTGTTAATATCTATCTGGCCATGTCTGATGAAATACTTGGATTCCATGAATTTAACCACTTGCTAATGTCACTCTTGGTTCTTTAGGCCTGCTGGCAGGTGGCTTGCTCCTTTGTTCTATTTTAATCCTCCAGCTGTCATGCGAAAAAATTTGCCTGTTACGAAACAATCTCTTGACCTCATTACCCAGAAAGTCCCTGTTTTGTTTTTGTTTTATCAAGCACATTAGAGGTTTGTGGTGAAAGCTGCATTTTTACGGATGGATAAAAGTTTACCAGAGGCTAAAATAAGGAGGATGTTAAATACTTGACCTCCTCACTTGCCCCCGTGTCTTGTGCTCAGGAGACAAAGCTGCTCCATTCTGTTCCTGGGGCCTGTCTGCTCTTAAGAAGAGGAAAATGCAGAGTGCAAGAGAATATACTGAGTGCCTAAGTGAAATAAATGTACATCGGCAGGCCAATAGCATCCAGTGCCTTGGGTCCATGGTTGAGCCTACTGACAACCCTGTCTCCTGATCCTGAAGATCTTCTCAAACATTTTAAAATTTATTTGAAAGGCAAGCAGATAGGCTTCACTTCCCAGATACTCACAACAACCGGCGCTGGGCCAGGCTGAAGCCAGGATCACAGAACTGAATCTTTATGTGAGGGGCAGGGACTCACCACCTTCTTCCCCTAAGGATGCCAGAATCAGAAGCAGAACTTGAACAAGGAGCCAGACGTTCTGTTACGTGATGCTGGTGTTCCAAGACTGTTCCTAACTGCTTTGCCAAACGTGCACCTCCGGCAAGAGCTGAAACCAACCCCGTTCTATTATGTGATTGTGGACTCTTGATTCAGCATTCATGGGATTCTTTCCTTCTCAAATCTAATCCCTTAAAGTAAAAATCTTATGAGATATAGTTAAAGCTAACATCCTTTTAGTTACATATCTCAAAGCCACACTCTTGAAAGGATTCTCCACACAATTCATTCAATGGATGCTTACTGACTATCTCTTTTGTGCTGGGTGTTACATTTAGCACTGGGAATAAAAAAGTGACTTAGAGGCATATCCTTTCTTTAAAGAGACATAAAGCTTAGCTGTAATGAGGAAATGTTTCTCCAGAGAGCTAAAACGCATTCATCAATCGACAAATGCCCTGAGAGTGATGGAACAGTGGTGTGTTTAAAGGTTATTTAGGCCTAGACATCACACCAGTCCTAATGAATTATGTGTGGGTGTTTTACAACCACAAGGAGATGCAATTACTTCATTTGTAAAATGGAAATTGTGATAGTACACCTGCTCCCTTGGACTGATGTGAAAAGTCAGTGAGATACTACATACAAAATGCTCAGCACAGTGCCTGCCATGTACTATGTGCTTAATAAATGCTAGTGGTTATTTTCAGTATTATTGAGATGCTGATAAGGTAACAGCTCAAAGGAGAGAAAAGACTTCCATTTGGAGGGATAAGGCAACTTCCTTTAGGAGGTAGTATTTCAGCTGTTTTTTTTTTTTTTTTTTTTAAGATTTATATTTATTTGAAAAGCAGGACTGAGAGAGAAAGAGACAGAAAGATGGAAAGAGAAAGAGATCTTCCATTCATGGATTCATTCCCCAAATGACCACAATGGCTTGGGCTGGGCCAGGCCAAAGCCAGCAGCCAAAACCCCATAAAGGTCTTCCATGCAAGTGGCAGGGGCCCAAGTATTTGGGGGCATCCTCTGCTTCTTTCCCAGGTGCATTAACAGGGAACTGGATTGGGAGAGGTTTTGCTGGCCCAAGCTGGATCTTAGAGTAAATCAGACTTGAGTGTATGAACTCAACATAGAGAACAAAGAGAAGGTTGTGTTGGGGGAATGATGAACAGTTGGTGATTTTTGTTGTATTGTGTGTTGTGTGTGTGTGTGTTTGTGTGTGTGTGTGTGTATTTGAGCTAGTTTTGTAGGAAAGACAGCATGAAGAATAGTGGAGAATTCATGTTGAAGAGATAGGCTACAGCAGATTACGAAGGATCTTGAATGCTAGGTTGAGGAATTTGTGCTTAATTTCAAAGACATTATAGAAATTCCTAAGACTCTAAGTTTGGGTTAGAAAAGGGAAAAAATAGTGTTATTCAGGAGGATTGAACTGGAGGTGATGGGTCAAGTGCTCAGCCTGTTTGTTAAGATGCCAGTTAGGATGCCTGTGCTGGACCTCAGCGTGCCAGGTTTGATCCCTGGCTCCAAATCAGGATTTCAGTTTCCTGCTAAAGTGGACCCTGGGAAGCAGTGGTGATGACTCAAGTGATCTGGTCCCTGCTGGCCTTGTGACATACTTGCAATGAATTCTTGGCTCCTGGCTTTTGCTTAGCTCAGCTCCGGCCCTCATGGGCATTTGGAGAGTGAGCCAGAACATGAGAAATATTCTCTTTCTCTCTCTCCTCTCGAATCAGTCACAGAGGAAAATGATGTGAGGGGATGCACTTGAATCAAGGAAGCCAAGCGGAATGCTATGTAGATGTTTAGACAAAAAGTGATGCTACTATGCTTTCCCCTCCCTCTGAATGACCACAGCCCACAGAGCTCATCTGGAGCCAAAGAATCTTTGCTGTAGGCAGTAGCAGTGTTAGAGATAAGCTTTATTGTTGCCCATCCTTGAACTAGAATTACCATAGAAGAGGTGAAAGAGTTGTTGATGGTATATATCCAGCAAACACATCCTGCACTCAAATGGAAAGGGGGACAGGAATCCGACAGTCACCATAAGTCACAAAATGGTAGCAAAGTCTATTGCAAATTGTCAGGGATGGAGGTCTCAGTTTATGATTCAGACAAACCAACTGTTCTCTCCCAGTATTTTGACTAGTGGGGTAATTCACAAGTCGAATGGTCCCTTGGGACCTAGATATTTGAGCAAGGGTGGGTTATATGATTCATAGTGGATTTTGGCTTTCCACAGGACTCCTGTGCCTCATCTAGTAAACTCTGATGGAAATTACAAACTGTAGAAATTCAACCCAGTGCCACAATAACAGGATGCACCTGTAGATTTCGTAGAATTAGCAGCAGCATTCTACCAGCACCAGGTTGACAAGAAAGAACACCGCTGGCAGAGTGCCTACTGAAGCAGAACTTGAAATGTCCAAAGTTTAAAACCAAAGGCCACTTTTAGTATCATTCTTTAAGTCACAGGAGTGGTGAACATCTGGCTCATGGGTCATATAAGGCCTGCGAAATCATTTGTTCTGGCCACGCTAAGGCAACCACAGGTAGAACTCAAAATTCAGTAACTGTATAGCAGGCTAACTCTTTAGTCGATGGTTTTGTAAGGCCTGCAAATGATGTTCTAAATACCCAAATGGTTCCCCATGCCTGTGAGAGAGAGCCAAGCTTGGGGGTAATATTGCTTACAAAATGACAAGGCCCCTTCAGGAACCCAGGACACCATGGTTAAGCAACTGATTCCGAATCTTAGGTCACTCACCACTTGGCCTCTCAGTCTGTTGCTTCGTTCTTACCAATCTGAATATTGGAAACTAACCCTGAAACCACTAGACTATTGAAACAGATCTAGAGTCTGACAACTTTAGGAAATGCTGGTGAATTGCCAAGGATGTCCCTCCACACTCCTGCTCAACTTGCATTTATAGCTCCTGAGGGCTCTGCTGATTCCCCAGGGAGCTGCAAAGCTGCTGGGCGTGGTTGGGGGGCTGCAATTTACAAAATGCTAAATGAGCCCACTGCCAAGAAGTGCTTGCTCACCCCTCCTTCAACGGCAGGGGGAATCTCCCTTTCCTTTTATGGGTGAAGCTGAAGAAAGGATTCATAACTGAAGTTTAATCCTTCTCACCAAACCCAGCCCACACCTCCCAGCAATTGAACTTGAAAAAAAAAAAAAACTCGTTTGAAAAATTACCACAAACTATATTGTCATCAAAACACACACACACACACTCACTCACACACACACACACACACACACATACACTTCCTATATTTGAGATCAGAGACCAGAGTGCTAGGCACAGTTTCCTGGCTGAACACACCAGTCTAATACTCACAGGGTACAACTCCTGTCACGGAGACTGGTTGGAACGGCAAAGATGACAGCCCTGGCGGGTTGATCTTTTCATCCCATATCCTCCCAGCGTAATGCAGTAAAGAGGCTGACGGACAACCCAGTATTCTGCAACGAGACGGCCTCAAGCTGATTCCCAGCGCCAGGGAGATGGAGCCACGCTTGCTGCTCTGGGGATTAGTCACGTTCATCATGGTGCCTGGCTTCAGGACAGGTAAGGTCATGGGTGCCCTCTGAGTCTTGGGAAGGCCAGTGGACATCACCTTCCCCGGACTTAGAACCAGAGGGGACTCCTAAGTAGAAAGTTCCCAGAGGGGTTGAATCTTGGGTTCCACAGCTTGTGTATGATTCCCTGGGGCCTTCCTTTATGCCTCAGGGGTCACCAGTCTGTAAAGAGAGCTTGGGATGGGGTTAGGCTCTCCTGTCACTCACAGTCCTTGACAGCTGATTCTGGGAAATATAGAATGGCATGATGTTTGGAAATCAACAGGCCACTGATGAACAGATTCCTTAAGAAGTTCTCTTTCATTTTCCAGTGAAGTTGATTTCCCACTGCAAGTCCCTACCCCCCAGTCCCAGCAGTAAGATAACACTAAAAAGTTATTTGGAATCTCAATTGGCCTGAGGCATAAGTAACTTGTATATGGAACACTGGGATCATATAAGAGCTCAGAAAAGTTTACCTTCCAGAACATGTACTGTGCTTTGACTGCTTCTGGAAATTGTACTTAGGAAGCTCCTTAAAACTGCAACTTAATAGAAATGTTAAACAATAAACATACTTATGTCCAGACCATTACTTTTTCCTAGGCTCCTACAAAAATGTACATTGTACATGTGTGCTCATATATATATATATAATATATATACACATATATGCAAATTTTGATTCATCCTGGGTTTTCTCAAAGACTATTGTAAAACAGAAATCAAAAAACCACCAACTCATACCTCAAACCACCTTTCCTAATTGAGTGTAAATTCTCTAATAACATCTTCCCTTGCTAAACCAGAAAGACAGATATGAAAGTATAAGGTCTTTTTTCTGAAAGTCTATAATTTCATATCACGAGTTTCAATCAATTTAATGCTAAGTGACTATATTAAAATGTGTCAAGAAGTGCAACATGATCATGCATAGGAAGAGCTTGTTTCCTTGTTTGGTGAAGTGGCCAATTTGTGGAGTGCTGTGGGTTGCCTCAGGCGTAGGAACTTCTCTGCTTTGGATTTAAAGTGGACATGATTCTAGGAAGGTTTACAGAATAATTTCTGCCTCAGTAGGGATGTTGTCAAATCAATCCAAGCCACAGCAGCAAAATCTGCACAATTACTCTCGCCCTATCTTCGGGAAGCACATTTCAGGCAGTCTTGGCGCTGTTACCAGCACTGGTGACTCCTCTGAGGATCTGAGCAGTCTCATTGGCAGCGAGCCCAGTGGAGTATCGTGCAGACACTTTCTCTCAGTTCTCTAGAAATCCATCCCCCACCACCTCTCAAGCCCCTTTTCAACACCGCTGAAAATACAAAGTCCTGGCCCTTAGGAGATTGATGGCCTATGTGGTAAGATCTACAGGAGAGTGAAGGCTATCAGAGAAGGCTTCATGGAAGTGACAGGCAAACAGAGCCTGAAGGGGCTGGCGCATGTCCACAAGGGTGTCAGGGAACAGCACGTGGTCTGCTGTATAAGCTCCCTGCACTGGACAAGCGTGTGGAGAAGCGGGAAGTAAGACTGGAAAAGCAGAACTGGGTCGAATGAATGATCCAAGGTCTTAGATAGCAGGCCAAGACTTTTAAACCTCACATCATAGCCAATAAAGAATTAATAGAAAAGGCTGGCGCCGCGGCTCACTAGGCTAATCCTCCGCCTTGTGGCGCCGGCACACCTGGTTCTAGTCCCGGTCGGAGCGCCGGATTCTGTCCCGGTTGCCCCTCTTCCAGGCCAGCTCTCTGCTGTGGCCAGGGAGTGCAGTGGAGGATGGCCCAAGTGCTTGGGCCCTGCACCCCATGGGAGACCAGGAGAAGCACCTGGCTCCTGCCATCGGATCAGCGTGGTGCGCCGGCCGCGGCGGCCATTGGAGGGTGAACCACAGCAAAGGAAGACCTTTCTTGCTGTCTCTCTCTCTCACTGTCCACTCTGCCTGTCAAAAAAAAAAAAAAAAAAAAAAAGAATTAATAGAAAAATTTTTAAATTACTCTTTATGGAAAACCTTTTATGTGCCAGGCATGTAAGTCATTTATTTTTTTTAAGACTTAGTTATTTATTTGAAAGGGAGAGTGACAGAGAAGGCGAGAAAAAGAGAGAGGAAGATTTTCCATCTCATGGTTCACTCTGTTAATGGCCCCAACAGCCAGTGTTGGCCAGGCTGAAGCCAGGAGCCAAGAACTTCATCCAGGTCTCTCACGTGGGTGGTAGGGGCACAAGCACTTGGGCCATCCTCTGCTGCCTTCCCAGGCACATTAACAAAGAGCTGGATCAGCAAAGCAGCTGAGACTTGAACTGGACTCTCATATGGAATGCCTCCATCACAAGTTGTGGCTTAACCCACTGCACCACAGTGCCACCCCTAATCCTTACTTTAATTTTCATAACCACTTTGCATGTGGATGTCATGAGCCCCTAGATAAAGAAATACCCTAAACACAAAACCTCAGAGGCTGAGGCAGTGCCAGGTCTCAAACTGCCTTCCCTAGGTTGTTCTCTTTCCTTTCACTGAAAACAGGGTCAGAGCTTTTTTTTTTTTTTTTAACTTTTATTTAATGAATATAAATTTCCAAAGTACAGCTTATGGATTACAATGGCTTCCCCCACCCCATAACTTAACTTCCCTCCCACCCACAACCCTCCCCTTTCCCTCTTCCTCCCCCCTTCCATTCACATCAAGATTCATTTTCAATTCTCTTTATATACAGAAGATCAGTTTAGCATATATTAAGTAAAGATTTCAACAGTTTGCAGGGTCAGAGCTTTTTGAAGATGACTCTAGCATAGATTAGAGAGTGATCAGGTTCAGGGAGACCGGTCATGAGACTCTGAAATTGTTTGATCCAGAGGTAAATGAGAACTCAAAGGCTGAAGCAAATGAAATGGATTGAGTTTCTGGAATGAACAGAGGGGCTTAGGGCAAAAAAACCTCACTCAGGCTTTTTCCTCCAATAGGAATCTGGTCTTAAAAGCTATTTATCTTTTAATTTCTCAGGTGTGAGAGCTCTCTAATGAAGTCAAGCAGACTGTCAACAGATGCAATTTCTAGCTGATTCATAAGGGAGATTTTCATTCTGAAAATTTCCAAAGCCACCATTTCAAATCGTGATGGAGTATGGGGGAGGTATTAGTCAATCTGGGTGTTTTTAGTCTCTATATTACTGGGTCCTGGGATGTGGTTAAAAAGAGAATTCTCCAGATGTTGCCAACACAGAGTGTTATTAAAGGCACCTTTCATAGAACTGTGGAAATTCTGATCACCAACATGTCCCCTGGCCATCTTTCTTTCATTCTAGGAATTCTGTGATCAAAGCTTCATCTCCTAGACATTAAAAAAAAGTGCAGAAAGAGATATGTTTGTCTAATTATCCCTTTTTGTAAGACTCCTGCTCACACTGGAATTTCCCATCTTGACCTTCATCATTCAAACACAAAATGTTTAACTCTTCACATTTAAGCCTTTACATAAAGCCTTCACATAAAGCCTTGCTTTAGGAAGTATCACCAGTCTTACCTTGCGCATCTTTAAGATAGACTTTGGAAGATAGGGCTTTGGTAAGCAAAGGGCATATTGTATAAAGCAGCAGCTGTTCTCTATAAAATGGTGTGCTTTTACTAGTCTGATGTATCACCCGTACATATACTCCAGTTCAGATTTTAGAGTTGATAAAAGAATTGACTTTATCATTCTGTCCAGAAAGAATTGACAGTGGTGAAGAATGGCTAATGTGCTCTACAGCTGTCCACCACCCCGTCCACCTCAGAAGTATTCTCAGACTTTTTTGTTGTTGTTGTTGTTCTTAAAGCCTCTGGTATTCTGGATAATTCTGTGCAATTTCCTGTTGCCATAATCCTTGTAACATAGCAATAGACATCAGTAAGGCAGGTGATCTTTCAATATAGTGGCCATTCGAGTTAATTTCCTGCTCCCTTCATTGTTCAATGTGCAGTAGAAACTTTATAAATAATTCCCACAGAAAGTGGGACATGTCACCTGCACTCAGTGGGAAATATAATTAGGAAGAAAATGAACTTTTCAGGAACCCAAAAGTGGACAAAGGTATCTCCTAGTGACACTGTTGGAGAACCAAAGAGGAACCATGGAAAAGGACACAGTGTCTGACAAACTTCTGTCCACAAAATGAAGAGATTGAAATTTCTGACCATAAAATGAGGTCTTGGAATGCCCATTTCTATCACTCTATGGCAAGAAATCTGAAAAGGAAATAAAATAAATTCTGCTTCATAGGTACTTCAAACTGGGGTACTTTGGGTTGGAAAACTTTCCCAACTGAAGACAGACCCATCAGGGTCAGGCTTGAGAGAATTCTGTCATCAGACAAAAGGCTGACATCTCATTGTAGGTTATTTCCAGCTCTGAACAGGTACTGCCCTGCACTTGAGGGTGGCCCACTCACTGCTTCTGCAATTTCTGTGGTTGTAGGTGTCAGGGCAAAAGCACCACTAATCGGTGATGAGGCCTTCTGCTGTTTGCTTGTAGAGGGAGTTTTTGCCTTCTGACAGTGTCCTTGTTCTTCATAGGAGAGGTTTTACATACACAGGGACCTGTTTCTCTTCTCTTTATTCCAGGTCATTCCTTGCGAGAAAACAAAAGACGATCTAAATTCAAACAATTGCTTCCAAAAAACTGTTATCCCTTCATCCCAGAAAGCATTCAGATAGAGGCTGGATCAGAATCCAGGACCCTTAAATTTCAGTCCAGTATTCCCTACACATCTTCACGGTGATGCTCAGTGATATACCTTCAACTATCCACTCATGCACTGGTATTAGAGGGATGAAAAATGAACAATCCTTGTTCTCAAACTACTCATCATTTAACAACAGAGATGTAACATCTGCTAGGCAATTTCTGTCTTGCAAACTGCCAAGGAGAAGCCAACAGTAGTTGCCAATGAGTCAACATCATCAATGAGTCCCCCAACATGGTTTCAAGTAAGTCACTCATTTAGGGGAAAACAATAATATAATAATCTCTTGGATTTTTGGGTATTTTCCACTCTTAGGTTACTCAGATAGTGTCTGGCCAGCTGATTGATTTTAAGGTTTCCCTGGGATTAGCCTCCATCAAGAGAATACAAGTTACACTGGGAAAAGTCTTAGTACAATGGTTCCCAACACCAGTTGCACATAGAAGGTACATCTAAAGATTAATGCATTAAATGATGATGTCAAGACTAATGAAGAATTAGCTAGTGAACCAGCGCCATGGCTCACTTGGCTAATCCTCCACCTGTGGCGCTGGCACCCTGGGTTCTAGTCCTGGTTGGGGTGTCGGACTCTGTCCTGGTTGCTCCTCTTCCAGTCCTGCTCTCTGCTGTGACCCAGGAAGGCAGTGGAGGATGGCCCAAGTGCTTGAGCCCTGCACACACATGGGAGACCAGGAGGAAGCACCTGGCTCCTGGCTTCGGATCAGCTCAGTGCGCCGGCTGTAGCGGCCATGTGGGGAGTGAACCAAAGGAAGGAAGACCTTTCTCTCCATCTCTCTCTCTCTTACTGTCTAACTCTGCTGGAAAAAAAAAAAAAAAAAGAATTAGCTAGCCTCTCTGGGGGAATAGAACAGGCCATAACAACAATATTTTGTCTAAGTTCCTCAAATGATTTAAGATGCAGTTAGGGCTGGCACCACGGCTCACTAGGCTAATCCTCCACCTTGCGGCGCCAGCACACAGGGTTCTAGTCCCGGTCGGGGCACTGGATTCTGTCCCGGTTGCCCCTCTTCCAGGCCAGCTCTCTGCTGTGGCCAGGGAAGTGCAGTGGAGGATGGCCCAAGTGCTTGGGCCCTGCACCCCATGGGAGACCAGGAGAAGTACCTGGCTCCTGCCATCGGATCAGCATGGTGCGCCGGCCGCAGCGCGCAGGCCTCAGCGGCCATTGGAGGGTGAACCAACAGCAAAGGAAGACCTTTCTCTCTGTCTCTCTCTCTCACTGTCCACTACTCTGCCTGTCCAAAAAAAAAAAGTCTATCACACTAGAGATAGAATAGATTCCCATTGCTGTCTGATTCCATCATTTCATTTCCATGCACTATGAATAGTTTCCCTGGAGAAGCACTTCTCCAACTTGAATTATGTACAAATCACTTGTGGGTCTTGTTATAAAGCACATTCAGATTCAAGACATCTGGGATTCTGGTTCAAACACGGGGTCTGTGTTGTTGGTGCACAGATTGCATTCTGAATAGCTAGACTATCATATGAGAGAAGAAACATATGTTACTTCTTTTGTTTTTTATAAAGATTTATATATTTGAAAGACAGAGTTTCAGAGAGCGGGAGAGAGTAGGGGAGGGAGAGAGAGGGAGAAAGAGAAGAGAGAGAAGGGGGGAGAGGGGAGAGAGAGAAAGAGAGATCTTATATCTGCTGGTTTATGCCCCAAATGGCCACAAGGGCTGGGCCTGGGCCAGGCCGAAGTCAGGAGCCAGGAAGTTCATCCTGGTCTCCCACACACTGGGGCCATCTTCTGCTGCCTTCCCAGGGGCATTAACAGAGAGCTGGGTTGGAAGTGGAGCCTTCAGGACTAGAACTGGTGCTCTGATATTGGATGCTGGCATTGCAGACAGCAGCTTAACCTACTGTACTTCAATACTGGCCCCAATATATGTTACTTCTATCCTCACAGAACTCGAAATTAAAAAGGGAAAAGCGGGACTGGTGCTGTGGTGTAGTAGGTTAAGCCTCCACTTGTGGTGCCGGAATCCCATGGGGGTGCCATTTCATGTGCCAGCTGCTTTTCTTCTGATCCAGCTCTCTGGTGAGGCCTGGGAATTCTGATCTAACCTCTATCTGAACAATTTCCAGGATGAAGGGATGCAGGGAAAGAACA
The DNA here is from genome assembly GCF_051225735.1 of Oryctolagus cuniculus. Classification (NCBI taxonomy): domain Eukaryota; kingdom Metazoa; phylum Chordata; class Mammalia; order Lagomorpha; family Leporidae; genus Oryctolagus; species Oryctolagus cuniculus. Next base: position 78,090,406 of record NC_142879.1, on the reverse strand, counting down.
AATGTGGACGACTGGACTGGCAGCAATGGAGTCGCTTTGCCCAAGAGAAGAAACAGCCAAAGTGTCTTTAAAAAATAAAAAGAAAGTTAAAAAGAGGCTGTGGCTTCCTTTATCTTAATGAAATAGATGGATCTCAGGGCCACAGTGAGAGAGAAAGAACAGATTGATCTAAATTGTTCTATATTGAACTATATTCTGCCGCTGTTAAGATTTGCCAAAGGGATTCAAAACTCCGTGGAAAAAATGAAATTAGAAGATAAGTTTATTTTGATGAAAAGATTTTGAAATGTACACATTTTTTTTTTTTGATGATACACATGTGGAAGATGGCCCAAGTGCTTGGGCCCCTGCACCCACATGGAAGACCTGGAAGAAGCTCCTGGCTTCAGATCGGCCCAGGCTCGGCTGTTGTAGCCACTTGGGGAGTGAACCAGAGGCTGGAAGACCTACCTCTCTGTCTCTCCTTCTCTCTGTCTTTAATTCGCTCTCTCAAATAAATAAATAAATGAAATTTTTTTAAAAAAAGGAAAACCAAGATGATTAAGATAAATATTGATCGAACATTTCAAAAGATATTCAGCAAAGCTAGTGAATGCCCCCAAGGAACTGGCACACGGAAGCAGCATGCGGCCTGGAGAGTTAGGGGAAGCTTTGTAGAGATGGTGGCCTTGGGACGGATTGGCTCTGCATGGTGCTTCTGAGTATCTGGGTGGGGTTGGCAGGGTGGCATTTTGTAATGATTGCACTAGAAGTGTGCACTTGATATTCCTGCATCTATCCATTCATGCGGTAGGATTTCCAGGGATGATAGCAAACTGGAGACTGAGGAGTTTGCCAGGACAACTACATAAATGAGTCAGATTGCATTCCTATATGTGAGTCTATGCATCTTCCTGGTGTGTGTGTTGAGCAAAAAGGGTCTCAAAAGTGGCTAGTGATTTTCTGACATGAATGAGTACTTCCACTCAAAAAGGATCTGAGTGTTCTTCACCTCTAGATGTCCCTGGTCTCTGGTGACTTCTTTGCCTTGATGAGTTGCTAATCAGCACCACCAGTCCCCTGGAGAATAGTTAGCGAGGTCCTGCGTCTTATTCCCCTATATCTAAGTTTTTCCCCAACTCAGCCCCTGCCACCTGCATTCTACAAGGCCAGAGTCCCAAGCCGCCTGTCCTGACAGCTCACTTTTACACTCCTCTTCCCCACCACACCCATTCATAGGACTTTTGACCTGCAGCTTATGCCAGCACCAGGCATCCTGCCTACAGAAGATTTCAGGCAGCAGAAGTGTGGGTGGCATGGGCCAGGGTTGACCAGGAGGTCATCGTGCTGAAAGGAAGATGAATGGAAGCAGGGGAAGAGGCGAGATACTGATTACGAGTGTTCACATCCTGTGGCACCAAGTCGGCCTGCCCTGTGTAGACTGTGTGGTCAGATGTTCCAGGCTAGCCTGCCTTCTCCCCTTTTCCAAGGCTCCCCCTGCCCCATGATGGATGCAGGGAAAGAACAAATGTGGACGACTGGACTGGCAGCAATGGAGTCGCTTTGCCCAAGAGAAGAAACAGCCAAAGTGTCTGTAAAGAATAAAAAGGAAGTTAAAAAGAGGCCATGGCTTCCTTTATCTTAATGAAATAGATCTCAGGGCCACAGTGAGAGAGAAAGAACAGATTGATCTAAATTGTTCTATATTGAGCTATATTCTGCCGTTGTTAAGTTTTGCCAAGGGGACTTCAAAACTTTGTGGAAAAATGAAATTAGAAGATAAGTTTATTTTGATGAAACGATTTTGAAATGTATGCATGCTTTTTTTGATGATACACATGTTCATGATTGTTTTAAAGACTTTTATGCATAGATGTCAAAATTATCCTGCATCAAAATGTATCTTTAATTCCATTCTCCACAGACTTTTTGAAATACCCTTGCGTATTATAGCATGGCATTAATCTAGTGAATTCTGAGAACGAGGTAGGTCCTATCTATAACCCCATCATACACATGGCAAACTGAGGTTCACTAAGGTCAAGTGGATTGCCCCGTGTACCACAAATAGAACAGAGCTAGGATGTGAGCCAGAAAACCTAATTCTAAAGCCTGCACTCTGTACTGCTGTTCTAAACTGCTGGTCAAAGACAGGTGTTCCATGTCAACAAAAGTCTCTTTTTACTTTTTTAGAAATCGAAATACATATGCCATGAAACATGTCCTGCTGTTCTTGCAGCTCGGCATAAACTAAGAGTTCCTGTGGCTCCAGAACCAGAATGTCTGATGCTGGGTAGCAGCTCTGCAGTCTCCTCACTACAGAGCGGCTGGCCTCTCACGGGATCTCTTAGGGGCCCAGCTGGCCCTTGGAGTCTCGGCTCCCAAGACTGTGATCCTCACCCATAGTCCTCCTTCCACCTACAAAGAGCAGCTTGGGGTGCCTTCCTTGCAACTGACTATGCTTCAAAGAAAAGCATCTCACTGAAGTCTGCCCAGCAGCCCACAAAGCAGAGGAAATTCTGAGCCCCTGGGGCATGAGTCACCACGCCGTGTTCAGGAATTGCCATTTCTGCTCGCGGAATCACCCACTCTTTTCTGTTTGGGACCAAAATAGATCCTCCTTCAGAAGCCGGCTGCCTTGTGCGCTCTTGGTGACGAAGAGCAGAGGAAGGATAGGTGTGTGCTCCGAGGCGTGGTGGTGGGAGTTACTGCTCCGCGAAGCTTTGCAGGGTGGAAACCTCGCTGCCTCAGGAGATGCGACACAGGGGCTGTGGGGCAGGCACGAGAAGGAAGTGCTAGTCCGCTGAGGGCGAGCTCCTGCTTCTGCTAGGACGCCAGTCCTGCGCCGGCTGCTGCTTCCACTCATCCTTCAGCGAATGCTAACTGAGCAGCTGGGGGGATGATGCCCGACCTGGGGTTGAAGATGCAGCGATGAATAAAGCCCAGCCCGTGGGCCTCCACAACCAGCCTCTAGGAGGAGAGAACCACATTGCCCCAGATGGCGACATCGTACCAGCTGGGTTCTGAGATTCAGGTTTAAAGGAAATCAATGAAGCCAGTCAGGTGTTCCCTCCAGCAAGCCCTTGCAGCTCCTAAGTAGCCGTCTGTTATGTGCGTTAACAATCGGAACAGAGAAGAGCATGGAGGGCATTGTTTTTAAATACGAAAAATTATTAAGCTCAAACACCAATGATTTTTTTTAAAGATTTATTCATTTATTTGAAAGTCAGAGTTGTACATAGAGAGGAAGAGAGAGAGAGAGAGAGAGAGAGAGAGAGAGAGAGAGAGAGAGAGATCAGTCTCCCATCAGCTGGTTCGCTCCAGGAGCTTATTCCAGGACTCTTACGTGGGTGCAGGGGCCCAAGGACTTGGGCCATCTTTTACTGCTTTCTCAGGCCATAGCAGAGAGCTGGATCAGAAGTGGAGCAGCCAGGACTAGAGCTAGTGCCCATATGGGATGCCAGCATTGCAGGCTGCAGCTTTACTGGCTAAGCCACAGCAACAGCCCCAACTGATTTGGAATTTAGAATAAATTAAATGGGATTGCTGTTTTGTTTTAGCTCTGGAGATTCCTTTACAGAGATGGGAACACTTCAGATGGGAGCATTCAAATTCCTTTAACAACACACTCTGTGATTGCTCCCACAGCCCCCCAGTGACCTAGAATTATCATTTATAGACAGCTCTGATCGATTGCTACACTGCCCAGCAGCATGCAACCCACTCTGTGATCCTAAAGCCAATGACAGAACCTCAAAAGTCCAGTTTAGGGGCTGGCGCCATGGCACAGCAAGTTAATCCTCCGCCTGCAGCGCTAGCATCTCGTATGGGCGCCAGTTCTAGTCCCGGCTGCTCCACTTCCAGTCCAGCTCTTTGCTGTGGCCTGGGAAAGCAGTAGAAGGTGGCCCAAGGACTGCACCCACGTGGGAGTCCAGGAAGAGGTGCCTGGTTCCTGGTTTTGGATCAGGGCAGCTCCGACTGTTGCGGTCATTTGGGGAGTGAACCAACGGAAGGAAGACCTTTCTTTCTGTCTCTCCATCTCACTGTCTGTAACTCTAACTCTCAAATAAAATAAAATATTTTTTTTAAAAAGTCCGGTTTACATTACTATACTTTTAAAAGCAAAATAGTGGTGTTTCTTTAAATAAATGTGTGTGTGCATTTTCATGAAATGAACCATTTTAGGGAACTGGCCCACTCTTCCAAGACAGAGCTGTTTATCACGTTATTAAGTGTTCATTTCTCAAAGTTTTGTTTGAACTCCCCACAGACTAAGTTGACGTCAACCTCTTCCTGCCGCAGGGCTCTGAGAGTTTCCCGGGAGTTTTGGGGATGGTGACTTGACCCCAAGCTGTGTGCGTGACACTTGGCCAGTTGTGGGTAGGCTGTCGCGGGCGTCCCCAGCTACTGAGGAGCCTGTGCCCCAGCTGAGCGCCGGTGTGGTATCTGCTTCCGGCCCTTGTGGTAGTAACACCTCTGTTGAGAACCTGATTTAGAACAGAAAGAACCTTTGTGAAGTGAACACTCCTTATTTTAAGTGGAAAGCAAAACAAACAATTACCATCCCCCCTATAAAAAAAAAAGCCTTTTTAGAATACAAGGGCAGTTTCTTTAGACGTCCTGCTGACACCCAGGCAGCACTGGCTGCTCAGTTGTCAAGGCGTTTATTTCACTTCTGGCTTTCGCTGCCTCTCATCTGCCAGACCATCACTTTCACTTTCTCCCTCCCAGAGTTTCTCAAGTTCGCTTCTCGGGCTCCATTTGCAATGGCAGGTGCAGTGGAACCGCATGCCTGGTCGCCCCCTAGGGCATCCAGCTGGCATCATCCTCATGCCCTGCGATCACAGGTCCAGGGCTACACGCTCTGCTCTCACTCACGGAACTCTCACGACCACCCCAGGAGGGGAGTGTCATTATCACCATTCCCATTTCACAGATGAGGAAACTGAGGCTGCTCTCGCTCTGTACACAGGAAGCAACGTGTCACCTATGTCACGGGCTGCTTGGGCAAGTCTTCAGTCTCCTGATCTAAGTCACTCTTGGATCCGTCCCCAAATCAATCACTCCTGCAAGCAACTTTCAGGGAGATCTCTGGCCAAAGAGCTGCACTCACTGCCCACTGCCCATTTCCTCTGCTGGGCATGCCATATTCTTTCCAAGCTGCCCTGTCCCTCTGTGTCCTTGGCAGTTAGTGCCCCCAACCAGCATATCTCCTCCTCTCCTTAATATGAAACATCCTAATTTGTGACTTCAGAGCTTGATTTCTAGGGGCAAGTCCCTTGTTTCTGAGGACACCTAGAATCTGTCACCTCTCGTGTGCCTACTGGAATTCCTCCCAACCAGGAAGCACTTGGGGAGAGGGGAAAGGTCTCATGACTTTGGGAGTCTGACAGGCTTGAATTCAAACCCTAGCTAGTACCTGAGAAGTCCCACTTTCCTTTATGAAAACCTCAGCATGTCACTTGGTGCAGGCAGTCGCCAGGCCATGGGGATGGGAGGGCTACGGAGCCGGAAGCACTGTGTAAAGAAATGGCAGGAGAACCTGAGGGTGCAGATGAAGGCTGAAGGAGGGTGCAGAGGCTTCTTAAAGAAAGACGACACCTAACAGGAGGCCCTGCAGGGCAAGCAGGGCTTAGGGAGGTAGGAACTAGTCGTTAGGCACTGCAGGAAAGTGATTGCGAATTCTGCGCACTGGACTGCACCAAGGGACACCCAGCTGGTCTGTGAGAGTGTCTCCAGAAGAGACGGGCATTTGAATTGAATACACAGGAGTGAACTTTGAACTGTAGATGGAGTCAAGAAAATCACCCTCACCTGTGTGGGGTGGAGGTCATCCCATCCATTGAGGGACTCAACAGAACACCAACATGGAGGAAGGGTGTATTTTCTCTGTCTCCCCGGATTACAGCCATCTTCTCCTGCCCTTGGACTTGGGAGTTTCTGATTCTCCAGCCTCCAGACCCAGGATTTCCACCAGAGCCCCCACCCCATTCTCAGGCTTTCAGCCCCAGTCTGATTGGTGCCACCAGCTTCTCTGGGTCTCTAGCCTGCAAATGGCCCTCTTAACTGCATGAACTAATTCCCATTGTAAATCCCTCCTTTTTAAATATCAATATGCAAGTATCCCACTAGTTCTATTTCTCTGAGAACCCTGATTAAGACAATGAACAAGGTCAAAAGCAAAATCACGTGCACAGGTTCTTCAAGGCTGGAACGCACATTTCTGTGTGGTAGGAAGTGGAGGTTTTTTAGGGCTGAGTGTGAGTTATGTCCTGCAGCCTTCCATGTGCGGGGATTTTGACTGTGCTCTGAGTGTCACAGAGTGGTCTCGGGTAAGGAACACATGAGCATTTCCTTTAGAGAGATGGCATTTAAGAATAAGTGAGGAAGCCGGTGCTGTGGCTCAGCAGGTTAAAGCCCCAGCATGGAGCGTTGGCATCCCATATGGGCACCGGTTCAACTCCTGGCTGCTCGACTTTTGATCCAGCTCCCTGCTGACGTGCCTGTGGAAGCAGCAGAGGATGTCCCAAGTGCTTGGACCCGAGTAACCACGTGGGAGACCCGGAGGAAGATTCTGGCTCCTGACTTCAGATCTGCTCAGCTCTGGCTGTTGTGGCTATCTGGGGAGTGAACCAGCAGATGGAAGACCTCTCTCCCTCTCTGCTTCTGCCTCCCTCTGTAATTCTGTCTTTCAAGTACATTTTTTAAAAAATAAGAACTCAAAACAATGTTGAGTGGTCTAGGTGGGAGCTGCTGGTTGGCCAGTTTTAACCTCTGTGGGCCACAGTTTCTGTTAGTATAAAGTGGGCAGTGGGAGTGATGCAGTGCCCCACTGGTTGCTGTAAAGCTACACAAGAGAGTCTGCCTAGAGTATATATAATAGTCGCTCAATAAAAGTGGCTCCCTGGACTTCTCATCCACAGGGCCAAAGTCCCCCCAGTGTCTCCATGTGGATACTCACAGGCTGGAAAAAAATACCACGTTCAGAACTGATGCCTGTCTTTCTCATTCTGATTTCAACTAATTGAAAAACTACCATCCATCCAATCCCCAGGAAGCTCGGGCAGAATCCTGTTTCTTCCCTTTCACTCCTTCTGTGCACCCAGTCAAGCCCCATTTTCTGATGATTCCAGCTTTCAAAGTCTATTCTAATAATTAATATTCTCTAATATGTAGTATATTTTCATTAATTATATTTATGATACATAGTATAGGATGAAATAATAATTATATGTATACTATTCTATATGTTAATTTTGTACCTTTAATTATCTTATTATAATATAGAACACATTTCTTCAAATAATAATGACATTGATCATGGCATATGGTATATTTTCCTTTTTTAAAAGATTTATTTACTTATTTGAAAGGGAGATAGAAAGAGACAATCTTCCATCTGCAGGTTTACTACCTAAATGGCTGCAATGACTGGAACCGGGCCAGGCCAAAGCCAGGAGCCAGGAGCCAGGAGCTTCCTCTGAGTCTCCCCTGTGGGTTCAGGGGCCCAAGCACTTGGGCCATCTTCTGCTGCTTTTCCAGATGCATTAGCAGGGAGCTGGATTGGAAGTGGAGCAGCTGAGATTTGAACTGGTGCCCATATGGATTGCTGGCATCACAGGCAGTGGCTTTACCCACTATGCTACAATGCCAGACCTTACATTTTTCTTATTATGTATGTTTATATTATGTATTTAATTGTCTTCTTTTTTTAAATTATTTTCCTTTTTAAAATTGTATTTAAGATATACGAATTTCATGTATTTCCTACATACAGGTTCCGGAACATAGTGATACCACTCTAGCCTGCCTTCCGCCCACACTCCCACCCTTCTTCCTCTTCCTTCTCCTGTTTTCATTCTTGATTTTTATGAAGATCTATTTTCAGTTAACTTTATACTCATAAAATTAACCCTACACTAAGTAAAGAGTTCAACAAATAGTATGAAGAAAAATACACTGTTCCTCAACAGAAGAGACAAGAGCTGTAAACAATCACCAAATCTCAAATGTCAAGTTCACTCCTATACATTACCTTTTGGGTACTCACTGTTATCACAGATCAGGGAGAACATATGGTAGTTGTCTTTTTGGGACTGGCTTATTTCACTGAGTATAATGGTTTCCAGTTCCATCCATTTTGTTGCAAAAGAGAGGATTTAATTTTTTTTTACCACTGTGTAGTAATCCATGGTGTAGACATACCATAATTATATATCAATAATTATATTGATTATGGCAATTTATATATTTTCCTTATTGCATATGCTTATGGTATGTCTTAATTATCTTCAAATGGTGGCATGCTTTATACAACTGTAGTCGTCAGCTATCGTTAATATTCATAATGACCTTGTTTGTCAGGTGGCTGTGAAGGCGAGAGTTAATGCCAGTGCTGAATCTCAGCAAACTTGATTGGTGGCATCAGTGGCCCAGAGGAACAGGAATGCATGCTATTGTCAGGCACAACTTGGGAACAGGGTTGACCCAAGGGCTTTTCTTGGGTGTTCAGGCTTCTGCCACCCTGTGTGTGACACACCAGCCTTTGCCAGCCTTTTGTTTCCCTTTGCATTTGTCCTGTGTGCTGGTGGATAATCCCACTGGGCATGGTGAAGTCGGGAGAAGATGTTGTCAGCCGGCCCTGAACTTGTGTGCCAGATGTTTCTTCCTGCAGGTCACTGAGGGTCCTGGTGCGGGCATCCATGCATTTTTCAGGATTTCCAGCACACAGAAACATACACAGTGCACCCAGAAACTTGAGAGACCTTGGACACAGCTGTGCTGTCTCTCTGCAAGTGGACAGGTAGATACGGAGGGTCTTTATGCCTCTTTCAGCCCTCACATTCTGTAGTTTCATCCATACCCACTCAATGGCTGAGTAAAAGACAACACCATGCTGAAGAGGACACTGAACCTCCTAGCAAGGCTGCAGGCTGCATCTTAGGTTCCCTTAGCCACCTGGGATTTAAATTCTATGAGGTAACATTAACGGCCACTGCAGGAGCAGCCTGAGGTCACACCTACCAACTTTTTTTTTTAAAGAGTTATTCATTTATTCGTTTGAGAGGCAGAGTGTCAGAGAGAGAGAGAGGGAGAGACAGAGAGAAAGGTCTTCCATCTGCTGGATCACTCCCCAAATGGTCACAATAGCTGGAACTGGGCCAGGCCAAAGCCAGGAACCAGGAACTCCATCCAGGTCTCCTGCAAGAGTGTTAGGGGCCAAAGCACTTGGCCTTCACCTGCTGCCTTCCTAGGGTTGTTAGCAGGAAGCTGAATTGAAAGTGGAGCAGTCAGGACTTGAACTGGCACTCCCGTATGGGATGACGTGTGTTACAAGCAGTGGCATAGGCCGGCGCCACGGCTCACTAGGCTAATCCTCCGCCTACAGCGCTGGCACCCCAGGTTCTAGTCTCGGTTGGGGCACCGGATTCTGTCCCGGTTGCCCCTGTTCCAGTCCAGCTCTCCGCTGTGGCCCAGGAAGGCAGTGGAGGATGGCCCAGGTGCTTGGGCCCTGCACCCACATGGGAGACCAGGAGGAAGCACCTGGCTCCTGGCTTCAGATCGGCACAGCGCTCCGGCTGCAACACACCAGCAGTAGCGGCCACTTGGGGGGTGAAGCAATGGAAAAAGGAAGACCTTTCTCTCTGTCTCTCTCTCTTTCCCACTAATTTTGCCTGTCAAAAACAACAACAACAACAACAACAATAAAAAGCAGTTGCTTTAACCCACTGCACCTTGACGCCACAACACCAGCCCCACATCTATGGACTTTGAGGTACCTATTGAAAAGAACAGAACTTACCCTCCGAAACCATCAGAGATCAGGATTTTGTATGTTACTTAAGTATTTACAGAAGGCTGGAGTAGTTTAGAGCCAATACCTTAAGGGTATCTCTGGGGAAACTTTAAGTCTGTGTTTCTTTTCAGCACTGGCCGCGGGAGAGGGGCCTGGTTAACAGATGAGATGTTAGAGCAGCCCACACAGGCTGACCACATGGACTGCACTCAGCAAAAGCCTTTAGGTCACATGGGTGTTTCCGAGCACAGGAAGGGGCTTTTGTTGCTACTTAACCTACAGTCTTAACATAACCCAATTCTGTGTCACCCATCCCAGAAATGCCACCCACCAGACACGTCATCGTCCTTCCTCTCCAAACGAGGTAGCACCTGTCGACACAGATTTAAGGATTACTTGCCTGCTGCTGGATGTCTGTCTGTCTGTGCAAACCCATCTGAAGCAAAATCAAAGCAGACAAGCAGGTCGAGGTAGTACCCCAAGCCCCCAGAACCCTGGAAGCCACATCAATGTTTCTTCCTCCCCAGGGTTTGTGGCAAACATTTCCGTGTCTAGATGGCCATTCACCATGAAAGGGTTTGGTCCGTTTCTAGAATGCATAGTTATCTACGAGCGGTCTTGCCTAAAATTGTGAATCTGGGCGAGTAGGAAGGAAAAGGGGTACAGGGGGCAACTCTGGGAGATAAGTGAAGCAGTGAGAAAGGGCGAGAGAACGGCTGGGAATGTCTGAGGGACATGCAGGGCCCGGACACAGGGACCTGGCGTTCCTGACACGGTGACGGTTTGAGTCAACAGGACTGCCCTTGGCCTGATGTCTACCTCGCTGGGCCACAGTCCTAAGAAGCCACCCTCCAGCCACAAGATTTTCATGTTCCCTTCTTCTGGTCTTCAGTCTCTACCTGGCGTCACAGCTAGTTATCTGGTCTTTCTTTAAAATCGCAGGGGAAATCCCACTGAGATCCAGTTGCGAATCCCCTCACTCTTGGGTCTCATTTCTCAGAAGGCTCTCATCGCAGAGGCTCTCTGTGGGCGGGGCTGACCAATTTAGCCTATTTCTGCTAAAAATATGACTGTCCCAAGAAATCGGTTTCGAAGAGTGGAGGGAAAACTGCTTTTTAGATTTCAGAGAAAGAACACGAGTTATTTCTACCTCCTCTTCTTTCTCGTTTGATAACCCTTTAATTTTAATCAGGGGGACATTCTGCGGTAAACTTGTGGTTAACTCTTTCACGTACGGAACCTTGTTACCGACTCAGGAGACTCCCAAGGAGAGGAAACCAGTTTGTGCAGAAGTGTTGCAGAACCCCACATGGCAGTTCAGACTGAAAGAGTTTGTTGGAGGAGTATTTTTGGTTCTCTACCATTTTTCCTTTTTTAAAGTAAGTAGAGATTAACTAGATTAACTCCCCACTCTGATTTTGATGGATTGATTTTTTTTCCGGTGACACATATTAAGGCACAAGCTTTTCTCCAAAAGGATCTCACCCCGTGAATCACTTATCCTTGGCTTGTGTAAACTCTGGACTGTTTAAGCCAGCCTGGGACAGCAAAGCCTCAGAACCTGCCAGCCAGAAAATGCAAATAGGCCCCAGATGGCTGATCTAATTGCTGGAGAACCCTGCCCAGGCGCCTGGAGATCTCCTCAGAGCTCGTGTCCGTCCCTCTCCTTCTCCCTGGGAATTAGGCGTCTGTCTCTGATGCTATAGGATACCTTCCCTCTTCAAGCCCCAGGACAGCACTTTGCTTCTGTCACATTTATGCTTGCAGCATGAAAGAACAAAGGTGGACGTTTGGGTAAATTCGTGGGTAGTGTCCATGTCAATGCTAAAAGGCCCAAGTGTTCATTCAGTGCCTACCACAGCCCATTCAGAGGGAGCTAAGAAGCCAAACAAGGCTTCTGCCCTCTTCCTTGACACTGATCTCGCCAAAGACAGTGATGGAAGGTGGTGCAATGTGAAGTCCCCATACCACCACTTGCACTCTGCACGAGCTCATTTTTGTTCTGGTCCATGCACACACAGAAAATACTAGATTGGTGGAATCATTCCATCTTAAGAGTCTGCTTTCCAACTCCTCTAGGCAGGTGCTAAAGCCTTAGTCATTTTGTTGATTTCAGCTTCTGAGGACTGAGAGAGGTGACAACGACAGTCAACATGAGAAATAAACCTGGGACTCCGACCTCTCTGCTCTGGGTGTGTCACTGAGTAGGGACATAGCTTTTTCTCTTCTGATAAATGCCCGCAACCACAAACCAAAGGAAAAGGCCCTGAGCTCGTCACCTCCTTTGGAAGACACTTTAGAAAAGAATTAGTTATCCCAGGAATAGGCAGTTTGGCAGGAAAAAAAAAACACTGGTTTTCTAAATACTTTAAAATTATTAAAATGTCAAGGGCTGGCGCCGTGGCTCACTAGGCTAATCCTCCGCCTTGTGGCGCCGGCACAGCAGGTTCTAGTCCCGGTTGGGGCGCCAGATTCTGTCCCGGTTGCCCCTCTTCCAGTCCAGCTCTCTGCTGTGGCCCGGGAGTGCAGTGGAGGATGGCCCAAGTTCTTGGGCCCTGCACCCGCATGGGAGACCAGGAGAAGCACCTGGCTCCTGCCATCGGATCAGTTTGGTGCGCCGGCCGCAGGGCACCAGCTGCGGCAGTCATTTGAGGGTGAACCAACAGCAAAAGGAAGACTTTTCTCGCTGTCTCTCTCTCTCACTCTCCACTCTGCCTGTCAAAAAAAAAATTTTTTTTTTATCCTTTTAAATAGTGAATTACATCAAGAGATTTTCAAAGGTTAAACCATTTGTCATGGAATACATTTTTTTTTTTTTTTGAAAAGCAGAGTGGAGAAGAGACAGAGAGAAAGGTCTTCCTTTACCGTTGGTTCACCCTCCAATGGCCGCTGCGGCTGCACTGCGCTGATCCAAAGACAGGATCCAGGTGCTTCCTCCTGGTCTCCCATGCGGGTGCAGGGCCCAAGCACTTGGCCCATCCTCCACTGCCCTGCCTGGCCACAGCAGAGAGCTGGACTAGAAGAGGGGCAACCGGGACAGAATCCAGAGCCCCGACCGGGACTAGAACCTGGTGTGCCGGCACCGCAGGTGGAGGATTAGCCTATTGAGCCACGGCGCCGGCCAAGGAATACATTCTAATATATAATATAACATATAATATAAATTTCCCAAGTATAGCTTTTGGATTACAGTGGCTTTTCCCCCCCATAACTTCCCTCCCACCCGCAACCCTCATTGTGTCAAAAGTATTCTTAACTTTAAAAAGTCTGCACTAATAAATGTGTTTTCCAGTTTTAAGCTCTTGTGTTCAGAGCTTAGAACATTTCTGGCCACAAAGAATTAACAGCTGGTTTTTGAAAAGTATCATTTTCTGATTGGCTGTTGCTGATTTCTGGAAAATACTGAATTTTTAAACTGATTTTGTATCTTTCCACCTTACCGAAATCTGAGCAGTTCTAGTACCTTAACCATCCTGGGTCTTCTAAGTATACAATTAAATTGTTCAGACAAAATTGTTATTCTGTTTTCACTTTTCCAATAGTCATACAACTTATCTCTGCAGCCAGTTTTATAGAATCATCAATAATGTAGGTCCTTTTTAAAGTTTATTGGAATGAAAAAATCCAGATACCATTAGGTCTTTGGTGGTGGGGGTTGGGGGGACAAGAGGTAGATTTAAGAAAACAGAGACAAAAGACAAAGTGAACAGCTCAGATATTAGTAATTTGGTATAATGTAGTACTGGCAAAACAGAGAAAACTTTATACATGTCTGCAATAGTTTCAACCAATAGTAGATGATGTAGGCAGCCAACAGCAAATAAAGATGACATGAAGTATTCAAACTCAACCAATATCATCTGGTTAGTAGTGACCAGGTAACTGTTATATTTTAGTGGATTTGAGGTCCATTAGCATCCAGGTCTCCCACGTTGGTACAGGGGCCCAAGCACTTGGACCATCTTCTGCTGCTTTCCCAAGTGCATTAGCAGGGAGCTGGATTAGAAGTGCAGCACCTGGGACGCCAATATGGGATGCCAGCGTTGCAGGCATCTTTGCAGGCGGCTTCTTAACCCATTACATCACAATGTCAGCCCCTCCATTATTTCAACTGATACATTTCTGTCATTCATGCTCTTATAACTCCCATTCCAGCAAAACCACTTTGTGGTCCCCTGAACACAGCACACTGTTTCACACATTCCCTGCACCAGATGGCCTCTCCTGCCTCCCCTTCCAAAAGGCAATGACTTGGCATGTCTGAGAAGCTCCTATGGCCTTCATGGCTGGCTAATGGCTCCAGGGAACCTGCCATCTGCTATTTGATTGGCAACTGAATGCCCAAAATAAAGCAACAAAATGCAGTCAATACTTCCCAACTAGAAACTTAATCCATGTTGTAGACAAACCCACCTCCTGGATCAAGAGAGAGCAGAGCAAGGCTTTTGCTTCTTCTTGTAATCAAAGACAAGTCACAAGGTTGGATGGCCTACTGGACTTCACCTGTAGGCTGTTAGTAGGCCACCGGTGCAGCCAATTCTGCGTTTTAACGTAGTTGATTTGTTGGTGTTTTAAAGGCATGCTGGAGGGTGTGAGGAGACAAGTAGATGCAGGTGAGCAGTCAGAATGCCTGTAGTCATGCCTTGCAATTCAGTGGAGGGGCTGGCACTGTGGTGTAGTAGGTTAAGCCTCTGCCTGCAGTGCCAGCATCCCATATAGGTGCTGGTTCTAGTCCCGGCTGCTCCACTTCTGATGCAGCTCTCTGCTATGGCCTGGGAAAGCAATAGAAAATGGCCCAAATGCTTGGAACCCTGCAGCCGCGTGGGAGACCTGGAGAAAGATCCTGCCTCCTGGCTTCAGATCAGCCCAGCTCCAGCTCCAGCTATTGCAGCCAACTGAGGAGTGAACCAGCTGATGGAAGACCTCTTCCTGTCTCTCCCTCTCTCTGTAACTCTACCTCTCAAACAAATAAATAAATCTTAAAAAAAAAATAAAGTCATTAGAGTTGAAGGGAGTTGCCAATAGGGAAGCAATGACTCCTGGGACATGAGGCCAAAGGGGAAGTGGAATTGATGAGGATGCTGGAGGTTCTAGCTTCAGTGACTCTGACAATAGGAACAGGAGAGTCATCGAGAGAAAGGGACAGGAAGAGAAACAGAACTGTGTATTTGTTTCTAACTTTTTATTGCAAGATCCTTAGATTCACACGTTGTCTTCTTTGTCCCAACTTCTTCCGGGTACCTTTTGTATTTGCTATTTAAAAGAATTTCTTAAAAGTAGCAGTGACAGTTTTTACAAGGCAGAAATGAGAACAGTGAACAATCAAAGACTTTCCTGTGGCTCCAGTCCCATCATCCTGAGCCGTATGCTGTGGGCAACTCAATCACTCTGAGCGTCAGTCTCCTGGGATGGGAAATGGGGATGACAACCTCCATCTTCCAGGGTAATCGTGGATATCATCATTGGGGGTAACAAATACCATGCAGCAGCAGGGCTGAGCAATCACAGTGATTATTATACAAAGAACCCCAGATAGAGAACCCGGGGCCTCTGCCTTCTGAATCAAAACCACCACATCACACAGACATGCCCCTGCACCTAGACAGTTTAGACATGGCTCCACCACTAAGTGAGAGACAGTCAAGGACAGAGGGGGTGAAAAACCCACTCTCTTCCTGGAGGCTGTGATTTTCTGTGATGGAGAAGCATTGGCCTGGGGCTCAGGGGACCTGCCTGTGATCCCAGGATTGCTGCAAACGTGAGAAACGACCACAGCTTGTTCCCTTTTCTATGCTCTTCCAGTTTCAGCTCCTGTGAGCCTCTTCAAAGGGATATTCACTGTGTTCTATGGTGTGTTACTTTGCACTCAAACCATAACATCTTACAAAGGAGGCAACATTTGACAGTGTAGTGGCAGTTCTTATTGGATCTGGCACAGAAGATAAATGACTTTAGGGTAAAAATGAGTTCATGTCTTTACCAGGTGACCAAGCTCTTCTTATTTTTTTTTAAACTTTTATTTAATGAATATAAATTTCCAAAGTACAGCTTATGGTTTACAATGGCTTCCCCCCCCATAACTTCCCTCCCACCCACAACCCTCCCCTTTCCCGTTCCCTCTCCCCTTCCATTCACATCAAGATTCATTTTCATTTCTCTTATATACAGAAGATCAGTTTAGCATATATTAAGTAAAGATTTCAACAGTTTGCACCCACATAGAAACACAAAGTGAAGAATACTGTTTGAGTACTAGTTATAGCATTAAATCACACTGTACAGCACATTAAGGACAGAGATCCTACATGAGGAGTAAGTGCACAGTGACTCCTGTTGTTGACTTAACAATTTGACACTCTTGTTTATAGCATCAGTAATCTCCTTAGGCTCTTGTCATGAGTTGCCAAGGCTATGGAAGCCTTTTGAGTTCACCGACTCTTATTATATTTAGACAAGGTCATTCTTCTTATTTTTTTTAAAAAAAGATTTATTTATTTATTTGAAAGCCAGAGTTACAGAGAGGTAGAGTTAGAGAGAGAGAGAGAGGTCTTCTATCTGCTGGTTCACTCCCTAGATGGCTGCAATGACCAGAGCTGTGCTGACCAGAAGCCAGGATCCAGGAGCTTCTTCTGGGTCTTCCCACATGGGTGCAGAGGCCCAAGCACTTGGGCCATCTTCTTGTGCTTTCCCAGATCATAGAAGAGAGCTGGATGGGAAGTGGAGCAGCCAGGACTCGAACTGGTGCCCACATGGGATGCCGGCACTGCAGGTGACAGCTTTACCCACTATGCCACAGTGACGGCCCCCCAAGCTCTTAATGTAGTCACTTTTTTGTCTTCTAGTAAATTTAGGTTGGTAAATCCCCCATGTAGAAATTTCCACACTTCGCCAGTTATTCTAGTTTTTGTTCCTGATATCTATTTTCCAAGTGGCAAAGAGCAGAGGCACAACGCTGAAGCCATTTACCCAGAGCTGGCTGGGCTCTGGGTAAAACAGCTTGACCTTGATTCACTTACAAAGCAGTCTTAGCTCAGGCTCAGTCCACATCCTTTTGAAGCCTCTTCCTTTTCTGTGCCAACAAGGGCCAGATGAGTTCTCTCTTGTTTTGAACATCAGAGGAAAAACAACAACAAAATCATCACGGAGCCCACAAACGTTTTTCACCCACCCACCTTCCCTCCAGCCAACAGAGTTTCATTGCGCCCTGTTAGGTACTGAGTCAAGTGCCTGGGCACAAAGCACTCTGCTGTGCAGATTCAGCAGTAACTGAGGGCCCCAGTTCCCCATGCACTAAAGTGCTCTCAGGTCCTTAAGAAGGGGACAGACACAGAAAGAGGATGATGAGCCACCAGGGCTTCATTCTGTCTTAACCTTTTCTCCTCTAAACCTGGGCTCCAATTGGCTTTGCCTTCATCTGTACCGGGAACTCCTGGGAGGCAACCAATCTACAAATTCACCAAAGGGAAGAGGCACCTGTGATGACAATTCAGGGACAGAGATGGAGGTGGGGGGTGCGAAGGATAGGAACACGGGGGATCCTGCCTGTGGCTTTCAACTGACCACAGGCAAACTCGGACATGAGATGTGAGACAAGAGCTTGGTTTAATTCTCTCCTAGTGCAAGCCCCAGGCAGAGAGGCCCTTGGCATGTTCAGGGTTAATAATAACTGCTGACTGACTGTTTTTCCCTCTGCCCACATAAAAGGTGCACAAGCTATAAGGCAAGGCCACATCAATGGCCTGTCTGTGGTAGGACTCTCCTGCTGGGGGCCCCACCACTGAAGCTCTGAGCATTTACCCTGCTATCTCTCATCTCCAAGTCAGTTATGCCAAGCTTTCCTGCAGCCCGTAGGCACCAGACACTTCAATACTCTCAAAAAAGGAAATGACAAAGCAATCAGAGATTTTCTGAAGAGTAATGATAGCTAAACAGTGAATAGAAGAACACTGCAACAGGAATATTTACGCATCATGAACTATGAGAATATTCAAGGAGGAGGAGGCAAGAGGAAATTTTTTTTTGACAGGCAGAGTGGACAGTGAGAGAGAGAGACAGAGAGAAAGGTCTTCCTTTGCCATTGGTTCACCCCCCAATGGCCACCGCAGCCAGCGCGCTGTGGCCGGTGCATCGCGCTGATCCGATGGCAGGAGCCAGGTACTTATCCTGGTCTCCCATGGGGTGCAGGGCCCAAGCACTTGGGCCATCCTCCACTGCACTCCCTGGCCACAGCAGAGGGCTGGCCTGGAAGAGGGGCAACCGGGACAGAATCCGGCGCCCCGACCGGCACTAGAACCCGGTGTGCCGGCGCCGCTAGGTGGAGGACTAGCCTAGTGAGCCGCGGCGCCGGTGCAAGAGGAAATTTTTTTAAAAAGATTTATTTATTTGGAAGGCTGAATTACAGAGAGAGAGAGAAAGAGAGAGAGAGATCTTCCATTGTTAGTTCACTCCTCAAATGGCCATAAAGGCCAGGGGTGAGCCAGGCCGAAGCCAGGAGCCAGGAACTTCATCCAGGTCTCCCACATGGGCACGGGGGTCCAAGCACTTGGACCATCTTCTGCTACTTTCCCAAATGCATTAGCAGGGATCTGGATGGGAGGTGGAGCAGCCAGGACTCGAACTGGTGCCCATATGGGATGCTGGCAAGGCAGATAGTGGCTCAACCCACTATGCCACAGTGTTGGCCTCAAGAAGAGATTTTTTAAAGGCAAAATACGGAGGATTTTATAAGATGTTTTTGGTTGGAGATTTTGTACAGCTGTTGATGTCATGACACTACGCTGAGAAGGGCTGAAAGACATCCCAGCTTTCTCCCAATCAGACTGAAGAGAAACAGCTGCAGGGCCTCCTTTCCCACACATTCTTCCACTTTCGATCTCTGGAACACTCTTGGCGAGGCCTCTCAGGGAAAAGGAGTATAGCCAGTTCTTTACAGGTTACTCAGCTCCAGACCCGGAAGCATCAATGTTTCTAGATTTCAGGAAAGATTCTTTTATACATGGGAAGTCTGTAGGAGTAGAACTTTCTGAAATTTCCCCTTGTCCCCAGATGACCTCAGACACTCAGGATAATTTATGACTCTGTACATTTCCATGGCCTTATTTAGAGAAACACACCATCATATACTGGAAGAGTTTCTAAGGACACAAATTTGTCTCAAGGACAATTCATCTGCCTTTTTATTATTTGAAAGATTTATCTGTTTATTTGAAAAGCAGAGTGACAGAGAGAGACAGACAGACAGACAGGATTTTTCCATCCCGTAGTTCATGCCCCAAATGCCCGCAACAGCCAGGGCTGGGCCAGGTCAAAGCGAGGAACCAGGATCTCCATCCAGGCCTCCCTAGCCCCAAGCACTTAGGCTATCATCTGCTGCTTCCCCAGGTACACTAGCAAGAAGCTGATCCATCCCAGGCATTCAAATATGGGATGCAGACATGTCTTCATCTACTGGGCCACATCTGTCCCCAACTGCCCCTTTTCAAATGTGTATGCTTAGAAACTTTCTTGGTTAGTAGTTGAGAGACCAATTTCCAAATGCATCTGAGGTCAAAGCTTGACTATTTGTGCCAATAACCAGTGACCAGAGAATTGTTAATTATACTTCTCATTGATTTTTCTAGATGAAAAATTACTTATAAAAATGTATGGAACTGAAATATATGGATCTGATGAACTTTGGTAAACATGTGTACCTACTTAAGCAATGTTGTCATCACCTTCCTGCCTCCCTCCAATCACTCACAAAGAAATGAGAAGCAGGGACAGGCTCTGTGGACAGCAGGTTCAGCTACCACCTGAGATACCTGCACCCCATGTTGGAGTGCCTGATTCCAGACCTAGCTTAAGTAACTGCTTCCAGTATACAGAATTAACTATGTGTGATTTCTGTAGATTGAGCTTACTAAACTTACTAAGTTTTAGTAGCCATTTTGTAGAAGTAATTTTATATAAAACAGCCATCTTTGAACAATGTTCCTTATCTTGAAAGATACTTTCTGACATTAGTAATTCACAATAGTTTTTACTGATTATCTTTGCATAACATATCTTTTTCTATCCTCTTACTGCTAACCTATCATTGTCTTTGCATTTGTAGTGTGCTTTCTTTTTTATTTTATTTTATTTTTTGACAGGCAGAGTTGACAGTGAGAGAGAGAGAGACAGAGAGAAAGGTCTTCCTTTGCCGTTGGTTCACCCTCCAATGGCCGCCGAGGCCAGCGCACTGCGGCCCGCGCACCGCGCTGATCCAATGGCAGGAGCCAGGTACTTACCCTGGTCTCCCATGGGGTGCAGGGCCCAAGCACTTGTGCCATCCTCCACTGTACTCCCTGGCCACAGCAGAGAGCTGGCCTGGAAGAGGGGCCTGGAAGAGGGGCAACCGGGACAGAATCTGGTGCCCTGACCGGGATTAGAACCCGGTGTGCCAGCGCCGCACTAGGATTAGCCTAGTGAGCTGCGGCGCTGGCTGTAGTGTGCTTTCTTGTAGACAGCAATGTAGTTGAGGCCTGCTGTTTTATCCAATCTGAAGTTTCTTTCACTTTATATTTTTTGTCCATTAGTGTTTAGTTGTAACTACTGGTATAGTTGCCTTCTACCATCTTGCTATCTGTTTCCTACTCTTCTCATTTGCATTTTTGTTACTTTCTTTCAAGTAACCAAAAAAAAAAGTTAATGCTCTATTTTAATGCTCACTTAATACTCTATTTCTATTGCCCTTTTAGCTGTATTTTGCAATACTATTTGGTGGTTTCTCTAGGCTATTCAGAATATATTCTTTATAGTCAAATTGTACCATTTCATGATATAAAAACTCAAGACAGTAAAATTCCATTCACTCCAGTATATATAACTTTACTGTCTTGAGTAACAGTTGTTATATATATTTTACATTTACATATGCAATAACTCATTATACAATATTATTTATTTTAAACCATCATCTTTCAAACCAGGATCTCCAGGAAAATATGGTCTTTTCATTTTTGTAAATATGTAAAAATATTCTTCATCCTTTCCTATAGGTCTGTGTTTCTAGCTTGTATGGTTTCCCTCTAGCCTGGAGAATTTCCTTTAAGAGTTTCTTTTAATCTATACAAAACGCAGATTCACTGGTGACAGATTCTTTCAGATTTCGTTTATCTGAAATCATTATTTTCACTCTCACTTTTGAACAATATTTTCTCTGTGTAGATTCTAGGTTCACAAGTCTTTTTCCTTCTGAATATGATGTATCATTATTTTCTGGTTTCTCTTGCTTCTGTTGAGAAGCCGGCTGTAACTCATCATAGTCCCTTGCACGTGTCACTTTCCTCTCTGATCTGGTTTTCAGAATCTTGGCTATGCGGTGTCTAGGAGTGGTTTTCTTTACACTTATCTTGCAGAGCATCGTGGGTCTGTAAATCAATGTTTGTCCTAAGAATTTGGAAATTTGGGGCCTTGTTCTTTCAAATGTTTTTTTCTTCTCATGATATCTCTCCTCTCCCTTTGGAATTTCTATTAAATTTATATTAGACTATTATGTGACATTATCCCATGGGCCACTAAGGATCTTTTCAACTTTTTAAAAAAACCTTTTCCCTGTATTCATCAGCTTGGATAAGCTCGACTGAGATTTGTCATCAAGCTATAGTCAAGCTAATTTTTTTTTTTTTTTTGGACAGGCAGAGTGGACAGAGAAAGAGAGAGAGACAGAGAGAAAGGTCTTCCTTTGCCGTTGGTTCACCCTCCAATGGCCACGGTGGCAGGCGCGCTGCGGCGGGCGCACCGCGCTGATCCAATGGCAGGAGCCAGGTACTTATCCTGGTCTCCCATGGGGTGCAGGGCCCAAGGACTTGGGCCATCCTCCACTGCACTCCCTGGCCACAGCAGAGAGCTGGCCTGGAAGAGGGGCAACCAGGACAGAATCCGGCGCCCCGACCGAGACTAGAACCCGGTGTGCCGGCGCTGAAAGGCGGAGGATTAAAGCTCATTTTTAAACACTATACATTTTGTTCTAGAATTTTCATTTGGTTATTTTAATAGTCTTCAATTCTCTATGGAGCTTATTGGTTCACTCATTATGACCGTTTTCCCTGTAGATTAGCTGTTAGCCATTTTTTTCTAAAAGGGCCAGAGTAAATATTTTAGATGAGGAAGCTCTGTATTCTCTGTGGCAACTACTCAGCTCTGCCATTATAGCAGAAATGTCTACGAATGGTCATGACTTTGTTTATAAGAATGAATGGCAGGCCGGCGCTGCGGCTCACTAGGTTAATCCTCCGCTTTTCGGTGCCAGCACTCCGGGTTCTAGTCCCGGTCGGGGCGCCAGGTTCTGTCCCGGTTGCCCCTCTTCCAGGCCAGCTCTCTGCTGTGGCCAGGGAGTGCAGTGGAGGATGGCCCAAGCACTTGGGCCCTGCACCCCACGGGAGACCAGGAGAAGCACCTGGCTCCTGCCATCAGATCAGCGCGGTGCGCCGGCCGCGGCAGCCATTGGAGGGTGAACCAACGGCAAAGGAAGACCTTTCTCTCTCTGTCTCTCTCTCACTGTCCACTCTGCCTGTCAAAAAATATATATATATATTAAAAAAAAAAAAGAATAAATGGCGGCCGGCGCCGTGGCTCAATAGGCTAATCCTCCACCTTGCGGTGCCAGCACGCCGGGTTCTAGTCCTGGTCGGGGCACCGGATTCTGTCCCGGTTGCCCCTCTTCCAGTCCAGCTCTCTGCTATGGCCCGGGAGTGCAGTGGAGGATGGCCCAAGTCCTTGGGCCCTGTACCGCATGGGAAACGAGGAAAAGCACCTGGCTCCTGGCTTCAGATCAGCGCGATGCGCCGGCCGCAGTGCGCCGGCCGCGGTGGCCATTGGAGGGTGAACCAACGGCAAAGGAAGACCTTTCTCTCTGTCTCTCTCTCACTGTCACTCTGCCTGTCCAAAAAAAATAAAAATAAAAATAAATAAATGGCAGCTTGGGGCTGGAGTCGTGGTGCAGTGGATGAAGCTACCGCCTGTGAAGCCAACATCCTATATATGAGCGTCAGTTCAAGTTCTGGCTGCTCTACTTCCAATCCATCTCCCTGCTAATGTGTCTGGGAAAGCAGTGGAAGGTGGACCCAGTGCCTTAGTCCCTGCCACCCAAGTGCGAGGAGAGACCCAGCTGGAGCTCCAGGCTCCTGGCTTTGGCCTGGCCCAACCCTCACCCTTGCGGCCATTTGGGGAGTGCAACAGTGGATGGAAGTCCTTTCTCTTCCTCAGTTTTTAATTCTGCTTTTCAAACAAATGAAAAATTTTTAAAAAACATATAAATAAATGTCAGCCTCTCTGCAGGCTCTGGTTTGCTGCCCCTTGTTTTACATCATTGAGCACAACGACTTTAAACTCCTTTCTTGGTAATTCTGAATCCTGGAGGATTTTTGGGTCTGTTAATATTGACTGTGTTTTTAGGTAGGAAGTATTTTTCTGTTTCTTCATGTGTCTAGAAATTTTTTATAACTTGCTCAGTATTATGAATTATACATTAGAGAGTGTCACAGAGAATTTGGATTGTGGTGTCCTTTGAGAGTCAAGGGCTTTGTTTTTGTTTTTAAAAGATTTCTTTATTTATTTGAAAGTCAGACTTACACAGAGAGAGGAGAGGCAGATAGAGAGAGAGAGAGAGGAAGAGAGAGAGAGAGAAAGGTTTTCCATCTGCTGGTTCACTTCCCAGTTGGCAGCAATGGCCGGAGTGGTGCCGATCTAAAGCCAGGAGCCAGGAGCTTCTTCTGGGTCTTCCCACATGAGTGCAGGGGCCCAAGCACTTGGGCCGTCTTTACTGCTTTCCCAGGCCACAGCAGAGGGCTAGATCAGAAGTGGAGCAGCCGGGACTCAAATGGCGCCCACATGGGATGCCCGCACTGCAGGTGAGGGCTTTACCCGCTACGCTACAGCACTGGCCCCCAAGCTCTTAATGTAGTCACTTCTTTGTCTTCTAGGAAAGGTTGGTAAATCCCTCATCTATAAATTTCCACACTTCGTCAGTTATTCTAGTTTTCATTCCTGGTGTCTAGCAGAGAGCTGGATCCATAGAGGAGTAGCCAGGACTTAAACCGGCGCCTGTATGGGATGCCGGCACTGCAGGCGGAAGCTTTAGCCACTATGCCACAGCACCAGCCCTCGAGGGGCTTAATTTTGTTTTAGGAGGCACTTAAATGCCTGGTGCATCATTTTGTCTGTCTGGCTTGGTTTTGTTTTTCTACAGGCAGATCTGCTCTGGATCTGAAATTCATCTTAAGAATGTCTTTTCCACTGGAGCGGGATGAGAAAATCTGTAGTGCCCCAGGTCATGTGCGCATTCTGTAATTGAAGTTTGGTGTGACTATTTTTCTGTCAACCCCTACCATGGGCCATCCGTGCTCAGTCTCACTGAGTCCTGCCCTGTTTGTGTTCAGCCCCGCTCTTGCCACAGAACCTGAGTTGGTCTTCCATGCTCTCTATGGGGCCTGCTTTGTGCTATGTTCCCCTTTCCAGAGCTCCTCGCTGCAAATGTCAGTCCTTGCCGGTCAGTAGACCACCAGTTTGCTTGGGATTTACTTCAGTGCTGCACGGGAGGGAAATTCCCTAGGAAGAAAGCCGTGACCACTGTGAGCTCATGTCATGCTTTCTCTCCTCCCAGACGTAGCTCTTGTTGACCTGTTGTTCCATAGCTGCACACATTTTGTCTGGTAGAGGTGTTTCCAGCAGACAGACAAGTTTGTGCCCAGTTACTCTGTCATGGCTAGAAGCAAAAGTCCTCATTGGTTTTTCTCATTATTATTATTATCCAAATCTTGGTTTAGCAACAGATTAACCTTCTGGCACTTAAAACATTTGTTGGTGTTAATATAAGTAGCAGCAAATTGTACTGATAATGCAGGCAGCAGGCAGAGAGAGAGAGAGAGAGAGAATGATGACCTTTTCCAAGAGTTAAATGTTAAGGTAAACTTGAGCCTAGTCTCTCTCTGAATTTCCATTTTCTTTTTCCGACAATGAAAAATAATGAAGGCAGAAAAACCAGCAGTTACTATATACCTATATTTGCCAGGCACTCTGCAACTTACCCTAGTATGCTATCTCACCATCAAATCTGTAAAATTATGATAATTACACCCGTTTTACAGAAAAGGAAACTGCCCCCAGGAGGAGTGAAAACAATAAGGCTTCGTAGCTAGTAAGCTGATAAAGCAAGAATCTAGAAACCCATCTTTCCTCCCCTCGTCACCATTCTGCCTTTCCTGCCTTATAATGATTATCAGAATTTACTGAATCTTCCTGTTACCTGTTCTACTGTAATTGCTGGCCCCCTGGACTCATTCAAATTGCTTTTGTTCGGCCCCTTCTTGGTTAGAGCGGGCCAAGCTGTCCAAGTCCTACCCACCTTCGGTTCTTGGCGGGAAATCAGGAGAGTGCTGAGCTGCTCGATATGGGTTGTCTCCATGGCTGAGAAGCTGCTGGGCGGGTCAAAGGGCACAGAGAAGCTTCCCTCCGACAAAAAGATGTTCCCATGGATGGCATGCTCACTGCTGGCGGCTTGTGTTCTCCCAGCTTTTCCTGCCCTGCCTCCCCCATCCATGTGATTAGGAGGGAGAGACATTTATAGACAGACATGCATGTGCTCAGCCCCTTGCTGGGTAAGGTACTGCCCCCCCCCCCGGACTCTGCCAGCTAGAAGACCACCACCAGATGAGGTGCCAGATTTTATACCCTTAGAATAATGTGCCTAAATAAATGTTTTCCTTTGTCAAGTTAGCCTGCCCCGAGTATTTCACTAGAGTAGGGAAAAGCTGACGTCTGTGGTCATCCTGGTATGACAAGGCAGCTGGTGGACTCAGAGGCCAGCAGGTGGGTGGGAAACACACATTTGCTACTTTCAGATATTGAGCAAAAGCACTTTATGTACATTTCTCAAATGTGGTACAGAATCATTCGTTAGCGAATGCCTGGCAATCCTTATTTCTGAAAAGCATTTTACACACACACTTTTCTTCCCTCACATGAATTTCCACAGCGTCCCTCAGATTCCTGGTGCTCATCTCTCCCTATGCTTGTGCGACAGGAAGCACACGCAGAAGAAAAGCTCACTGCTTTGTGCACACATTTGATTTGAGCTGTTCTGTACGTGGTAGAGGAACTTGGTTTGAACTAAACTTTTGAGCCACCTCTGACACAAAGGTTTCCAAAGAAAGACCATTAGCAGACTCAGTTCTTTTCTAGGAAAAGTAGCGCGTATACAAATTCACTTTAGAAATGAAGACATATGCGATTATGTTGCTCCGCGACGAGACCCGTACCTGTGTGACTGGGACTTCCCAAACTCTCGACATGCCTCTCTTTCCTTCGCAGACTTCTGTGACGATCCGCCACAGCTCAGCAAAGCCACCTTCAGGGCCCTCGCCTACAAGATCGGCACCATGCTAACCTGTGACTGCGAGGCTGGCTTCCGCCGAGTTAAATACGGGTCATCCTACATGCTTTGTACAGGAAACTCCAGCCACTCTTTCTGGGACAACAAATGTCAATGCACAAGCAATTGTAAGTCATTCCTTTTGTCATGGCCTGAGGAAAGGGAACCTGCTGTGAAGACGGAGGCAGAGTCCAGCTTTCATTCACTCCGTCCTACAGGCAAATAGTAGCCTGTTCAGTCTACAGAGTACGTGGTTTCAGTGGTTTCTAGAATATTCACCCATCAAACAAATATTTAATGAGTGTCTACCAGTTCTAACAATGGTTCTAGGCACTGGGGATATAATCAGCCACGCCCTCAGTGAATTTAAATTTCCTTTGGGGTATAGTTGGGGGTGGGGGTGATGGACATTGCACTGAACAGTTAAAAACAACTCTAGCTCACAATATTATGAATGTATTTAATGTCATGGAGTTGTACACTTAATATGGTAAATTTTTTGTTATACATATTATATAAAAATATTTCATGAGAAATATTCTTCATGGAAGAATCTTCACTTCCCATAAAGCTGAACATACTCTCTTGTAGGCTTATTTGTTTCCTGATTCCTAAAGCTCACACATCATTTTGGGTTGAGGGAAGGCAACATTGTCAAGGAAAGTATTGCCAGTCCAGTGTCAGGAACCAGCGTCCAGAGCACCAGGAATGTCCCCCAAGAGACTGGGATACTGGGTGTGGAGGGATGAGGAGAATGAGGAGCCCACAGGTAGATCAGACTGTTATTGGGTAATACTACAAATCAGCCTCAGGGAGAAAGAGAAGGTTATTCTCATTGAATCTTTTCATTTCTGGACATCAAAACATAGCTTGAGAGTCTGGTGGTTGGCTGGCACTGTGGCTCAATAGGCTAATCCTCCGCCTTGCGGCTCCAGCACACCAGGTTCTAGTCCCGGTCGGGTGCCAGATTCTGTCCCCATTGCCCCTCTTCCAGGCCAGCTGTCTGCTGTGGCCCGGGAGTGCAGTGGAGGATGGCCCACGTGTTTGGGCCCTACACCCGCATGGGAGACCAGGAGAAGCACCTGGCTCCTGGCTTTGGATAAGCGCGGAGTGCTGAGGGTGAACCAATGGCAAGAGAAGACCTTTCTCTCTGTCTCTCTCTCTCTGACTGTCCACTCTGCCTGTCAAAAAAAAAAAAAAAAAAAAAAAAAAGAGAGAGAGAGAGAGAGTCTGGTGGCTCCCCAAATCACATATGGACTAAGTCCCCCAAACTACATCGGTACTGGTGAAGAAAGCTGAGATGGCAGAGCCATTGCTGGAGCGTTTGCTGGAGCCTGGCCTCCCTGAAGTGCAAGTTGAAGTCAAAGTCCCGCAGAATGCTCCCTAAGCCTAAGTTGATCTGGTCACGTGACTTCTGCTGTTGAACATGGTTCCTCTAGCTCCAAAGCCTGCCTTACACAGCTCTTTTCCCATCCACTCTGTGATTTTAGAATGCAAACAGTGTTGGGCTCATTCATCTTTTTTTTTTTTTTAATTTGACAGAATTATAGACAGTGAGAGAGAGACAGAAAGAAAGCTCCTCCCTCCGTCAGTTCATTCCCAAAATGGACGCTATGGCCGACACTGCGCCGATCCAAAGCCAGGAGCCAGGTGCCTCTTCCTGGTCTCCCACGCAGGTGCAGGGGCCCAAGCACTTGGGCCATCCTTCACTGCCTTCCCGGGCCACAGCAGAGAGCTGGACTGGAAGAGGAGCAGCCGGGACTAGAACCCGGTGCCCATATGGGATGCCGGTGCTGCAGGCGGAGGATTAACCAAGTGAGCCATGGGGCCGGCCCCCTCATTCATCTTCTTATCCCTTAACTCTACGGATGGTGTCAGCTGGCATGTCTCAGTGTCATGTGTTCCCCCAATCTATGTCTGGAGACTAAAGTTTGAACCCCATGGCTCTGTTAAAGCACCTCACTGTTGTTCCCCACCCCCAGGGAGCCCTTCCTTTATTCTAAGCTGGGATTCTGAGCCCACCCCCCAGGGGTGCTCACACGCAGGCCATCCATCTACTCCACCATAGAGGCAGGTGTTACAGAAGTTCTCTTTAAGATTGCTTCTTTCTATCTTCGAGAGTTCTGAACTGCTTTAGGAGAGCACAGGATTCAGAACTCCTAACTACCGTCACACATGCACACACAACATTGACAGAACTGAGGGCAAGAAAGAAGTCCCTTTAGATGAGACACACATAGAAAAGATCTCCCACCAGAAAATGGGTTCATTTCTTTCAGAAATGTGTAGTAGACCATGTCATCGAGCACATGAAAGCAGAGAGGCCAGGGCTGCCCGGCCAGGTCTGGTAGGCATCACCCAAGGGGAGGGCTCACCCACAGTTTACCTTTGTACCCTAGCACCCGGGCATTGCCGGGCACATGGCAGGCACTAGAAGGGTTTTCTTGCTGAGTAAATGAATGGTGTCTTCTATTTGAAGCGTTTGTGAAGCTATTTCATCCCACACAGCTCTTAGGAACCCAGAAAACGTTACAACTCAACCTGAAGAACAGACAAAAGGAAAAACCACAGAAATGCAAAGTCAAATGGAGCCTGAGGACCACGTGGACCTTCCAGGTAAGAGGTGACTTGCAACAGCTGTCCTCTGACTGACTCCTGGGAGCCAACCCTTCCCTTGCACCTGCATGATGGTGCTCCCCAAGGAGAAAAGTCTGTGCCCCGCATGCACAGCCATGTGCGTTTCCTTCTCTTCTCAGAGATCTTGTGGACAAGAACTACTGCTGTTTGCTCAGAAACTCAAACCACAGTTAAAGCACCCAACCTGGGCTCTGCTTTGGGAACTGTCTAAATAGTACTCAACTATTCAATTTAATTCAAAAGCATGTGTTGGGATTATGTGCCAGGCACTGCCAACCAAAATGCAAGCATGTACAGGACAGCCATCCCCAACCTCAAGGAAATCCTTGCTATTTTCATCCTAAGTATGATGACAAGTTACAAATAAAACAATGTATGATAAAGTATTTTTTTTTAACAGGATGGGGCTGTAAAATGGGCTGGTGGTTCTTCAAACTCCAGACAAGCACCTCCTCGTTAACAGAGTGTACATGATTGCCCACAGCTTGTCCAAATGAAAGATGCTACAGTTAAGTCACAACGTTAGGAAGTATCAGAGCCTGCTAGGAAAGCCTGACCTTTTGGAGGAACCAGATGACCTTAGAAGAACCCCATAGTCCTTGCTAATTTTAGAATCTTATGAGTAGCGTTATCATTTCATATATAATTTCATTTGAACCTCACAACCCAATGAGTCAGGAGAAGGGAGGATTAGTTCAAGTCACTAAAGCAACCAAGACACAGAGAAGTTTAAAGACTCATGTAATAGGGGATGGGTGTTTAGCCTAGCAATTAAGACACCACTTGGGGCCGGTGCTGCGGCTCACTAGGCTAATCCTCCACCTTGCGGCGCCGGCACACCAGGTTCTAGTCCCGGTCGGGGCACCGGATTCTGTCCCGGTTGCCCCTCTTCCAGGCCAGCTCTCTGCTGTGGCCCGGGAGTGCAGTGGAGGATGGCCGAAGTACTTGGGCCCTGCACCCCATGGGAGACCAGGAGAAGCACCTGGCTCCTGCCATTGGATCAGCGCAGTGCGCCGGCTGCAGTGCGCCGGCCTCGGCGGCCATTGGAGGGTGAACCAACGGCAAAGGAAGACCTTTCTCTCTGTCTCTCTCTCTCACTGTCCACTCTGCCTGTCAAAAAAAAAAAATAAAATAAAAAAAGACACCACTTGGGATGCCCATGTCCCATATTTGAGTGCCTAGGTTTCAGTCCTGGTTCAATCACCCCTCCCCAAACCTGGAAATTAAGTAAATTAATAAATAAATCTATAAATAAACTAACACATAATAGGACTGGAGTAAGACTTCAGTCCTCTTGAATTAGATGAGGGATATTTCTACATATTACTTATTTTGATATAGTTTGCATTCATTTACAATTTCTTTTATTTAAAAAAATTTAGGGGCATTGTTGCATCATCATGTTTTTATCGCTTTCCCCTCCAACGTTGTCCTGGAATGGTGTTTGTGTTGCTGTCTCCTCCAGCTAACCCACCCACAATTACCAAAAGGTTTTTGAAGAGCTCAGCTTGTTGTCCTTACTCAAGAGATCAAAAGCTAGTTCTGGCCGAGGGATATTTCGCCAATTGCCTTAGTTTGGACGCTTTCATGTGAAAGAAGCAAATCCAGTTCAAACACAGTTCAGGCAGTCACAGATGGTGACTATAAAACAACACTTTTTACTGTGAGATGAAAACACAAGAGCACTCATTCTCTCAAGGTGCTGCATGGCAGAAGACAGCTCGGCGTGTGCACTCCAGCTTCCTGCTCGTGCAGGTTACTGGTAGAGATCATGCTGGGTGCCCAGGGCGGCAGAGAGTCTGGAAGTACAATTTCACAATCAGTTTCACAGCCTGAGCCTGGAGGGTACATGCAGTTCCACAGGTGCAGACAGGGCCAGAGGTTAGAGAATATTGAGAGTAAGTCGGAACAGAACATGATCTCTGAGGTCAAGATCAGTCAGGGCCTGGGTTGTAGTCAGGAGGAGTGGAACATTACTGGGCATGGGGGATTTTCGGAGGTTTTGACAGGGCTCCTGGGGACCCAGCTTACTCATGGACCATGCACCATTCCTAGCAAGAAGCTGCCTTGGTTCACTCACAAGGCCTTCCGAATTCTCTTCCCGCCTCCCAGGTCACTGCAAGGAGCCTCCACCTTGGGAACATGAAGCTAAGAAGAGAATTTATCATTTTGTCGTGGGGCAGACAGTTCACTACCAGTGCGTCCAAGGATTCAGGGCCCTCCAGAGGCATCCTGCTGTGAGTGTCTGCAAAATGGCCTGTGAAAAAACAAGCTGGACCCTGCCCCTGCTCACCTGTGCAGAGGAAAGCCAGCACCATCAATTTCCAGGTAGGTGGGCTCCTTCTTGGGTCCACTATGTTGTTGTTCTCCATGGAGCTGACCAGGATAGGCTCGCTGACTCTACCTGCTATGTGACCTTGGGCAAGCCACTTGACCTCCTGGACCTCAGTTTTGTTCCTGTTACAAGCAAACAGATGGGGGACCAGTGTTGTGGCATAGTTGCTTTAAGCCACTTCCTGTGACACCGACCTCCCATATGGAGAACCAGCTGCTCCAATTCTGACCCAAGGCCCTGCTAATGTGCCTGGGAAAGCAGCGGGAGATGGCCTAAGTCCTTGGGCCCCTGCACCCACATCAGATCCAGAAAAATCTCTAGTCTCCTGGCTTCAGATTGGTCCAGCTCCGGCCACTGCGACCATGTGGGGAATGAACCAGCAGATGGAAGATTCCTCTCTCTCTCTCTCTCTCTGTAACTCAACTTTTCAAATAAATTTTTTAAAAAAATCTAAAAACCAAAGCAAGGCAAAAAAAGGTGGATAAACCCTAAGGTCCCTTCACTTAAGGACCCCTGTACCCAAGGGGGACAGTAGGAGACAGAAGAGGAAGAAAGACCTCTTGAGTGCTCCAGAGCACCCTGGATGCTGCCTCAAAGCACCAATGCGCTACCCCTTTCCTTGCTGATCCTGAAATTTCACTACTTCCTTAAGCTACCAAAAGAGGAAGTCTAGCCACCCACCCACTTGTGTCTTCCGTCTACCAGTGTGTGTTGTAAATCTATCATTTTTATGGTGCTCTGTGGCTATCATGCTCCTTCCCCTTGTATGATTCCCTACCTGTACACTCATAAAAATGTGCAGGGAAGGAGCCTACTCAAGTATGTGTACACAATCATGCTCTTGCACCCATGCAACCCACCCAGGCTATCTTCTGCTATCAGCATTCTGAAATCTTATTTCTACAATCAGAGTTGCTCACCCTGAGCCCTAAGTCCCTTTTTCCTTGCCCTCCCCTCCATTTCCCATGCCCTGTGAGTTCCTCTTGGGTTCTCTGGGCTGTAGTTCCTTCCCCAGAGCTGGCCCACCATGAGCCACATGGATTGTCCAGGTGTGCCAATCCCTTCGTTTGTCAGAGGCTGAAAAGGCAGGGCCCTGAGGTCACTAACCACAGCCAGGAGGCATGGAGAACCGCACAGACAGAAAAGGCTATCCCTCTGTGTGTTTCTACTTCATTTGGTGGTTCAAAGCTATCGTTTGCTTTATTTTCATGTACTCAAAATGCAGCGTGAGAAAGAGATATCTATTGTCTGCTGGTTCACTCCCCAAATACTTGCAATAGCCAGGGCTGGGCCAGACTGAAGCCAAGTGCTAGGTATTCCATCCGCATCTCCCCCAGGGGTGGCAGGGACCCATATACTTGAGCCATTATCTGCTGCTTCCCAAGGGCATTCGTAGGAAACTGGATCAGAAGCAGAGGTGCCAGAACTCAATGCCCGCACTCTTATGGGATGCAGCTGTCCCAAGCAGCAGCTTACCCTGCTGAGCCACAGTGTTTGCATTATCATGACCCATTTTCAAGTCGCAGATGGGATCCAGGACTGAGTTCAGGATGCCTAGGGTAAGAAAGAGTTGCTCGGTGTCACGAACAGCCAGGGCCAGGGTTAGAATTCCCTCTCACCTGCTCTGCTGAGGCTACTCAACCACTTCCTACTGGTCCTGAGGTAGAATGTGTGGTGTGGTCTCCCAAAGATATACCCAAACTAGGGTTGATGCTTCAGCAGGTGTACCTGGAGCCGTCTGTGGAGGACAGGCTGGGGAAGAAGGGAGACTCCCGTCTCCCCATTTGGCTCCATAAGCATCACTTACTCTCTTGTAGGTGAAGAAGAGCCTCAAGCAAGCATGGATGCCCCTCCTGAGAGCAAGACTTCCTGCCCTGTCACCACCACAGGTGCATGAGAGTTTCCATGGAGACAGACACGCAGCCATTCAAGCCTCCTCGGGAAAGGGCACACGTCTGGCTGCAGGCCTCTGCAGCAGATGGGCGGTACAGGGCGGATGAGCCAACTCCACCAGCATCCCCTCTCCTCCAGAGCAGGGGCTTGGCACTCATCAACCCACATGCCCCAAAGCCAGAGTCCGAAGGACAAAACACAGGGCCAAGACCGGCCGCTGCTGACACAGCAATGTAACACTGGCCCTGTTCCCCTCTCCTCTCACATCTCTTCCACCTGTCCCCAAGTTTCCCATCCGCTGAGAAGGCATCACTCTCTCCAGCCTCCTCTGGTCCCATATTTGGCATACATTGAGAGTATTTCTCGCCCTTCTCTTTGCCACAGATTTTCAGAAACATACAGAAGTGGCCACCACCGTGGAGACGTTCCTATTCACAGAGGAGTATCAGATAGCAGGTGAGTGGGCTCGCTTGCCTTGTGGACAAACTGACAAGTGCCAGGTGGGCTTCAGTGACTGCCTTCTTAATGCTCATACTATCGAAGGGGCAAAGATGAATCCAGAGAACAACGTTATCAAAATGCCATGAATCACTTCTAGGGTGCTGCGAGCTGAGTCTCAAACCAGCCCCAGCCCATCCTCCATGAGCTGACCTTCAAGGACAGCATTCTACGGCTGAGAGAGGGGAGTGAGGCCGGGCAGGAGGAGGAGTGGAGAGGAGAGGCAGTAGAACCCGCCAGCGAGAAAACATGCTCCACCAGCACTGTGTGTTTCCTTGGGGGGAGGGAGAATCAGGCTTTGAGGCTACATCTGCCTGAATCAATAAGTAAGTGACTCCAGGACCCCAGCAAGGCAGTATTTAGAAACCAAGAATGTATTTAGGGATGTGAATGCATTTAGCATCATCTTCATACTTCCACATGTCTTTACCAGACACAGGCCTCCCCAAGGAGAGCCCTAGCTTCTACACCTTCCTGCATTCCTGGTCTCAGTCTGCTCCCCCAGAAAGAACAGTACCTCTTGAGGAGAGGCACTATCTCTTCTCTCTTTTTTTTTTTTAAAGATTTTTATTTATTTATTTGAGAGATAGAGTTACAGTGAGAGGGAGAGACAGAGAGAAAGGTCTTCCTTCCGTTGGTTCACTCCCCAAATGGCTGCAATGGCTGGAACTGTGCCGATCCAAAACCAGGAGCCAGGTGCTTCTTCCTGGTCTCCCATGCAGGTGCAGGGGCCCAAGGACTTGGGCCATCTTCTACTGATTTCCCAGGCCATAGCAGAGAACTGGATGGGAAGAGGAGCAGCCGGGACTAGAACCAGCGCCCATATAGGATGCCAGCACCGCAGGCGGAGGATTAGCCTACTGTGCCATGGCACCAGCCCCATATCTCTTCTCTTTAGTCAAAGGCCAGCCTTGCACACATCCCTCAGCCCTGTCCTGCTTCGTTGAGCCTCCCAAATAGCTCCTCTGCAGAGCCTGCAGTGTCTCCCTCAGCAGGAAGCCCTCGCTCACCTAGGGGGCTTGCCCCGCCTGCTCTGTGGACCAGCGCCAGGTGGCCGCCATGCCCAGGCACCCCTTTGCTGAACTCCCTCTCTGTCGACAGTGGCCGGCTGTGTATTCCTGCTCATCAGTGTCCTCCTTCTGAGCGCGCTCAGCTGGCGGCGGAAATGGTGAGTCGGACGTGATCAGGGAAGCCCTGGGAGGAAGAGTAGAACCATTTCATAGCAGAGGCAGGTTCTTGTTGAGAAAGGCCAGTTCCTGCCTCCCTTTAAGAGTAGATTGTGAAACTCACTACATCACTCTCTTAACTCCAGGGAATCTCCTATCCCTGCCAGGTTGGATTAACCTCCACAGTCAGATGCTGAGAAGACAGGGATCCAGCCCCATAAAACCGAAGCCCTTCTCCTTTAGTCTACCTAGCCAAAGAGGAAGAAAAATGAGATGTCTTCCAACTTGACTCTGGTCATCAGGCCACAATGTACTCCTGATTTTCCTTATGTGAATGGAAAAGTACAAATTCTTGCAATGCAAATCCTGAGCCCCCCCAGGGATTTCGTGTTAGGGATTACCCCTAACGCTGGCAGTTCAGCCACTTATGTAAAGTGTGGTTTCAGGATTACCTGAGATGAAGTCTGTGAGTGCCCAACATACTATCACAGGCACACAAAAGTTCTTAGAGCTTCTCTTTTGTTCAAGTTGAACAGCTGACGGGCCTTAATTTGGTAGCTCAAAGACCAGTTGTCGTGAGACACAGAGAGCAAGGCTTTCTGGAGGGGTGATAGCTCAGAATCTATGTTGGAAATAAAGACCTCTCCGAAGGTATAGGAGTTCCACAAGGTCTTCCAGAATTCCAGTCTTCAAGAACACTCAAACTTAAGTCTCAAAACGACAAGGAGCTTGTCTAGAATCTTGTCTCTTTGAATCATCTGATTGCGCCCTCTTTTGGCCAAACAGAAATCCTGCATTTGAATCACTAAAAGTTCATTTCTTAGTCAGAGATTTGGGGTTTTTTTAAATTTGCTTTTGTTTGTTTGTAATTTTGAGCAGTTACTAGGAGCCAGGGATGTGCTATAGCAGCTAAATTTTCAAGAACATTATTAACCAGTTTTAAAGCACGGTTATCAATAAAAGTATATGAACTTACAATTAAATAAGTTATATTAAAACACAGGCAAAGATACACAATACTAATCACTTCCTAATTATTTCACCACATTTTACTATAACCTTTGTTCTCAGGATTATGTACATCTGTGATATGTGTTCACATATTATGGAAATAGTCTGTGCTGGTCCAGCTACAAATTGGTAGCTGGAAACTGGGAATGGGTAGAGAATTTATAAATCTATAAAGTGAAATTGTTATAAATTTATAAAGTGAAAATAGGCAGCTGATTGCAGAGAGCTGGCTGCTAAACATTACCAGCACGCCTCTGCTTGGAGCCTGGCTCTACGGGAGCTCTGAGCAAGGTAGGAAGTATCCAGATGTTTCTGTGAGCTAAGAAAGGATTGGGAAGACTCTAAGGCCACACTGGCCAACACAGCAACACTAGCCACAGATAACACTTAAGCTTAAACTTAAATAAATTAAATGCCATTAGAAATTTAGTTCCATGGGTGCACTAATCAGATTTCAAATGTTCACAAGCTACCCGTGGCTGCCTTAGCAGACAACACAAATTTCCACGATCCCACAAAGTTCTACAGGACAGTAGGAGTCTTCAGCTCAGGCAAATCACTCAACACCATCCATTGCCGTTACTATTCCCATTCGGCAGCTCTAGTCCTTCGTAGAGTTAGAAGAAGCTTACAGAACACCTGCTAAGTGCCAAGCATTGCAACTGGGCCCAAAGATGAACGCAACATGCTCTTAGGAGCTTACAGATTAGTGGAAATGGGGAAAGAAAAAGAACAACTGACTTGAAATAGAAATTGTGGAAGCTCAAGGTTGAGGGCTTCCCTTAGGGGCAAAGAGAACAGACACTTAGCCCCCACGTGGGAGTTCAAACAGGCTTTCAGGGTTGATGGTGCCTGAATTGCCCAAGGCTGAGCAAACGCTGGCAGGAAAGAGCTTCGCAGCAGAGGCAGAAGGAGAAGTAAAGAAGTGTGAAATCGCATGATAATATGTTTGGGAGAAGCCAGCAGTTCAGAACAGCACAGGTAGGGATGGACAGAGACCAGCTTATGGAGGATATGGCTAGATGAGGGAGCTTGGCCTGTATCCTGAAGGCGACAGAGGACCACAGAATGCCTTGCTTGAGACCAGTGGTCTGACTACAGTGGATTTTTGGTGGGCAGTCCAGGTGGCAATCTGATCACATTACCATGGGATGGATTCTCACAGGAGATGATGACAGCTTGAACTAGGTCAGTGGACAGAAGTTTAAAAAGGAGGAAAAGGATCAAAATATAACACAAAAGAGGGCAGATTATCAGGACGTGTTGTTGAGTGAAAGTGAGGGTGAAGGAAGAGGGATGAGTTAGAGGTGCCCCCTCCCCCGCCCAGGTTTAATGTGTGTTATTG
Organism: Oryctolagus cuniculus; assembly: GCF_051225735.1. NCBI lineage: Eukaryota > Metazoa > Chordata > Mammalia > Lagomorpha > Leporidae > Oryctolagus > Oryctolagus cuniculus. The sequence goes on along the minus strand of NC_142879.1, from coordinate 78,053,353 downwards.
TGAGACTCTGTGCAATGGAATTTCAAGTGAGGCTCCCAAGTAATGTATTTCTTGGACATTAGCCACAAAGCTGAGCCCACCCTGTAGTTTGTCCCCTCAGACCCACTCAGTCTCCACATGCATAACCAGTCAGCCCTGGAGTAGACAGGGAACTGGGAAGCTTTTCTTGGGCTTTTTTTCATACCCACTGACTGAGCAATGAATGAGATCATCATGCTGTAAGACCATAAAGCAGAGGTGAGGAGGGGGCACCAGTCTGGGCCTTCAGAGGGGCAGAGAGGCCTGAGGTCACACTTTATCATGTGGGGTAGAATCTAAAGTTAGCAGGTCAATTGGGACTTATGTTGAATGACCTAAAAACATCGGATTAGGGTGGAGGCCACATTTTTCTTGGTCCAGTATTACACCTATGACTTAATTATATCACTACAGGAAGAAGAGTAGAAGAACAATCTAGAAAAGAGTGGCAAGAAGACAAGAACAGTCAAAGAAGTTATGAAGCACAAGCAAAAGCCAAGATGTTAAACACTCACCCAACAGGCATCTCTGTGATTCCTTGAATTTTGGAAAGCTCTGAGGTCATAAAGGACACAGGGCAACTGCTATCGAAGAGTGAGCTCTACTACTTCTAAGCAGCAATTCTAAGGTCTTTGAAGGAGAAGGAGGAACAACCAGAATGCTCTGTCTTATTTTCATGAATATGTGTTTATCAGAGCTTGAATGGTATGGAACTCTCCATGCCACATACAATGTAAAGAAAAGTAGCTTTATGCCAATTTCATCCAACTTCCCAATTTAGAAATCCTAGGTAAAACCTAAGCACTAATGACTAATATAAATAACACACACACACACACACCCTTTACCCTACGTAATCAGACATCCTCCACGTAGATTCTTTTCCTGCCTCTGGTTGACTAGCCCATTCTCCAGATCACATCGCTTAAGGAACATTTTTAAAGAACTCTGGACTGGTTAGAAGAATCATTTTGTCCTTAGCTCAGTATCCTGAGCTAACACCTTCTATTGAATTTCTGAAAAACAGAAACCATGGCAGAATAATCTTTGGGCAACACCAAATAAGGACAACCAAGCCCTTGGAATTGTAGAGCTTCAATATTTGAAAGAATTTTACTGGAGTTCATGTTGGGAGCAGAAGGATAAGCTAGGTTGCAGGTAACGAATTACACTTAGCAAAATGCTTTACATGTACATTACTAATAGATCCCGTTAAGGGTTAGTTTTTTGGGAATTCTACAAGTGGTACTCTGAATTTGGCCTGCACTAATTTGATGTTTACAGATAGACACGCGATGTGCAGATGTATATGTTTCCCACTAAGTGTCATAAAAACATTGAAGAGAGATCAGTGTATTAAATGTTAATGGGAGGAAGGAAGGAAAGAAGGGGATAGAGAGGGAGGAAAAGGGGGAGTCATCCTGACAGAATTCAGCTCTGGAAAAGGACGCACCAGTGGTCCTCAAAGGTTACCAAACAGTTCAGCAAGTCAGAGTCAACTGAAGGCAATGTTGAAACACAGGTTGCTGGGCCTACAGGCGGTGCTTCTTAGTAAGTTGGTCTGGGGTGGAGCCAAAGACTTTGCAGTTCTTACAAGCCCCCAGGTGATGCTGATGATGCTGGCCCCAGGACCACTGTTTGAGAACCACTAGGTTAGGCCTCTGTGCACCCACCCACCCTCAACTACTGAAAATTCCAGGTGCGGAGACGTCAGTGAAAGCCCTTTTGAGTAAGAGCTCTCCTCTCATACCACTTGACTTAGATGTCCAACATGCCACGTGATTAAGGAGATTAATGCAACGTTTAAACGATCAACCATTTTCATTTCTGAAAGGGCAGAAGAGTGTTACGATAGGCAGGTTTCAGCAGCTTTAGACACAGATCAGAGGCCATTTTCTGTCCTGTCTGCAGCCAAGCAAGTACAACCCAGCCTTTCTTGTCCATACTCCACCCTCCCCCAAATATATGCTTTCCTGGGTAAACTTAGGTTGAGAGGAATTTCAGACCAGAAAAAAAGTTGTCAAATCTGGCTGGAGCAAAACTGAATTGAATTATTATTCATTTTGTGGGAGGGAGACCCATGATGTCAAAAATTGTTTTTGTGATAATACTACGATGCTATTGATTTGTTTTATTCTCCTTCTCCAACAAGTATATGGTGGAATTTTCCAGAAGCTACATGATATGTGATAATGTCACCTTCTGACAGTGACATATAATGGGTTTATTACTGTTGTTTATAAAAAATTAATAAATAATATTTCTAAAATTTCTTATTTTGATTTCTCAGTACTGTATTTCTAGATATAAAATTTCATAAACAAAAGCACTCAGTAGTTTTCATGGTTTTTAATCAGGTACAAAGAGCCTGACAAATCGCCAGCAAGCACATCGACATCCCTGGCTGTTTCAGAGATGCAAATCAAAAGCACAATGAGACGCCATGGGGTATCCACTGAGCTGTCTCTGAGAGAAGGAACCGCATAGTTAATATCCTATTGGTGTAAAACGGTGCAACCACTGTAGAAAACAGGTTGGTGGGCCCTCCAAAAGTTAGACACAGACAAGAGGACCCAGCGATTTCATTCCTAGGCGTGTTTATAATGACATTGAACCCAAATACCCATCAACAAATGGCTGCACAGCAATGGAATATTATTCAGCCATAGAAAGAACGGGAACTTTGATCTATGCTACAAAATGGATGAGCCCCAAACACATTATGCTGAGTGAAAGAAGCCATACACACAAGGGTACATATTGTATGATGCTTGTTATGTGAAATATCCAGAACATACAACTTCACAGAGCCAGAAAGCAGATCAGTGGCTGCCAAGGATGGGGAGTGATTACTCAGTGGGGTTTTTCTAGAGTGATTTGTATTTATTATTTTTTACATGATTTGTTTTTACTTGTTTAAAAGTTGGCTGAGGAGGTAGGGAGAGATTTTCTATTTGCTGGTTCATTCCCCAGATGGCTGCAACAGCCGGGGCTAGGTCAGACCCAAGCCAGGAGCCAGGAACCTCAAACCTCATCTGGTCTCAAATGAGCCCAAGGGCTCAGATCATCTTCCACTGCTTTTCCAGGCGCATTAGCAAGGAGCTGGATTGGAAGCAGAGCAGCTGAGGACTCAAACCCATGTGGGATGCCGGCATCGTAGGCAGTGGCTTAACCCATTACACTACAACGCCTGAGCTGTAGAGAGTGAATTCTTCCACCCAGTGGGGCATCTAATATTGTGAACAGTTGTATCTATTTAGAGGTAGCCTGTGACCCACCAGCCTGTAGCTTATTTGTCCTGTAATAGGATTGTCTCACAGGATTCCTCTGAGCTGCCACAAATGATTTGTTGATTCAAAATGACTAATCCTGGCCGTCGCTGTGGCTCACTTGGTTAATCCTCCATCTGCAGCGCTGGTATCCCATATGGGCACTGGGTTCTGTGGCCGGTTGCTCCTCTTCCAGTCTGGCTCTCTGCTGTGGCCCGGGAAGGCCGTGGAGGATGGCCCAGGTGCTCGGGCTCCTGGACCTGTGTGGGAGACCGGGAGGAAGCACCTGGTTCCTGCCTTCGGATTGGCACAGCTCTGGCCATGGTGGCCATCTGGGGAGTGAACCAACGGAGGGAGGACCTTTCTCTCTGTCTCTCTCTCTCTCTCTCATTAACTCTAGCTGTCAAAAAACAAAACAAAAAAAAAAAAAAACAAAAAACTAACCCTGAGACATCTCAGGGGAAGATTGTACAGCCCAAAGATGTCATTTGTGGAGCAAAACTGCCGTTGGGGTCTTCCAGGGAGCCTGGGCAGACAGTTCAATGAGCAGCATATTTTAGAAGCGTGACAATTAATTTCGGGTTTTAAAGGCTTGGTCTGTCAGGTGCCTTCAATGGAATCTTATTTACTCCCCAACCGCACCAGTTATTAACTTGATTAGAAGTTAGTTTAACATTCTGCCTCAGGGTCCTATTTCCCTTTTATTTGAGCACCTGCTCTTATGGCTGTGGCAGCCAGGGCCTCTAGGGAGAAGGACTCTGGTCGTTCCCATCAGCCACACACTGGAGGTGCGGAGTCTCACTTCTGTTCCCACCCCAGGTGTCTCTAGGTGCTGAAGATCCCCTGGTATGGGTCTGAGTGCACAGCAGCCTGCACATCTGTGGGTGCCCACCCGGTCCCTGGCGTGGATGTCCACCGGAAGTTCTGACCTCAACTTGCTGTGGGTCTGTGGCAGGAAGCCCGGGCTCCTTCCTAGTAACCCCCCTGGGGAAGTTGCGCCTGCTCCTGCCCTCAGTTAACTGTGCCTCACCAGTTTTTTTTTTTTTAATTTTTTTTTTATTTTTTACAGACAGAGTGGACAGTGAGAGAGAGACAGAGAGAAAGGTCTTCCTTTGCCGTTGGTTCACCCTCCAATGGCTGCTGCAGCAGGCGTGCTGCAGCCAGTGCACCACGCTAATCCAAAGCCAGGAGCCAGGTGCTTCTCCTGGTCTCCCATGGGGTGCAGGACCCAAGCACCTGGGCCATCCTCCACTGCACTCCCGGGCCACAGCAGAGAGCTGGCCTGGAAGAGGGACAACCGGGGCAGAATCCGGCGCCCTGACCGGGACTCGAACCTGGTGTGCCGGCGCTGCAAAGCGGAGGATTAGCCTTGTGAGCTGCGACGCCGCCTGGGACTTTTTTTTTTTTTAAAGGCTACCTCATGCCCATTAGTCTGGCTACTATTAAAAAATCACAAACACTGGTAAGGATTGAAATAAACTGGAAACTTGGTAAACTATTGGCAGGTTTGTAAAATGGTACAGCCACTGTGGAAGACAGTATAGTGGTTTCTCAAAGAAAATTAAACATAGGAGTATGGTGCTGCAGCATAGTGGGCTAAGCCTCTGCCTGAGGCACCAGCATCCCATATGGGCACCGTTTTGTGTCTTGGCTGCTCCTCTTTCAATCCTGCTCTCTACTAATGGCCTGAGAGAGCAGTGGAAGGTGGTCCACAAATTGGGCCCTTGAAACAACATGGGAGACACGGAAGAAGCTCCTGGCTCCTGCCTTTAGACTGGCCCAGCTCTGGCTGTTGTGACCATTTGAGGACTGAACCAGTGGATGGAAGACCTCTCTTTCTGTTTCTCCCTCCCTCTGTCTGCAACTGTGCCTATCAAATCAATAAATGAATCTTAAAAAAAAAAAAGAAAATTAAACAGAATTACCATACAGCCTATATATATATATATACACACACACACACATATATATATACTCCAAAGAATTGAAAGTTTAGTGTCAATGATATTTGTTTATATAAATAAATTCATGTTTATTGTGGTATTATTCACAATATCCAAAATATGGAAGCAACCCAAATGTCTAGCAACAAATCAAATAATAAAATATGGTATATACACATACAATGGAATATTTATTTAGCCCTGAAAAAGGAACTCAGATATATGCTATAGCATGGATGAACCTTGAGTCCATCATGTTAAATGAAATAAGAAATAAGACAGTAAAAAAAATGGGAGACAACCTTGTGGTGCAGCAGGTTAAGCCATTGCTTGTGACACCCGAATTCCACATCAGGGTGCTGGTTCAGGTCCTGGCTGTTCTGCTTCAGATCCAGCTTCCTGTTGGTGTACCTGGGAAGGCAACGGATGACGGCCCAAGTACTTGTGGGAGACCTGGATGTAGTTCCTGGCTCCTGGCTTCAGCCTGGCCCCAGCTGTTGTGGCCATTTGAGAAGTGAGCTAGCAAATGGAAAATCTCTCTCCTACTGTGTCATTCTGTCCTTCAAATAAACACATAAATCTCTTTTTAAAAAGGTAAATGATGAAAAAAGACAAAAGTAAAACTCAGAGACAGAAAGTAGAATGGTGGTTGCTAAGAACTGGTGGTGGTGGGAAATGGGAGTTTTTGGTTTAATGGATTGGAAACAGTTCTGGAGACGGATGTGATAGTTACACAGCAACCTGAATGTGTTTAGTAGGATGGCTTATTGAACTCTACATCTAAGAATGGCTAACTAGCATGCTCCTTACCACAATTTTTTAAGAAACAGAGTAGGTCCTGTTTGATTCCATTTATGGAAATTTCTAGAAAATAAACTACTCTACAATGACAGTAGCTAGATCAGTGGCTGTCAGGGTAGGATTACAAAGAGCATTATCTTGGCTGGCGCTGTGGCTCAACAGGCTAATCCTCCGCCTGCGGTGCCGGCACACCAGGTTCTAGTCCCGGTCAGGGCACTGGATTCTGTCCCGGTCACTTCTCTTCCTGTCCAGCTCTCTGCTGTGGCCCAAGTCCTTGGGCCCTGCACCCACATGGGAGACCAGGAGAAGCACCTGGCTCTTGGCTTCAGATCAACGCGGTGCACCGGCCGCAGTGGCCACTGGGGCGTGAACCAACGGAAACAGAAGACCTTTCTCTCTGTCTCTCTCACTTTCCACTCTGCCTATTAAAAAAAAAAAAACAAAACGCAAAGAGCATTATTTTGACTTAGACACTTCAAATATGTGCAGTTTGTTGGTATCAAGAAAACTCCCGATAAATCTCTTTGTTTATAAAACAAAAAACAAAAACAAACAAACAAAAACCCTCTGTTTATAGTTCCTAGCTGTTTTTCAAAGCAGTACTTGCCTTAGTACTCCCTGCCTCAGTAGCCTGTAGGTTCAGATGAGGCCAGGCCCACATTCCCTGATTCTTGTTCCACTTGCTGATATGAAACATTGGCTCCACACACCCACACCCATGCTCATTCACACACACACAGTCATTCAGATATTTGGGGAAGTTCCTTGCATCTGATTGGCTGCCTCTGCTGGGCTCCATAGTTCATTAATAAAACAACTAAATCATTCTGTGCTCCACCCATGGGAGAGGCACAAGCTCCTCCTCCCTAAATTGTGTCAATATTTTATCACTGGGCACTGAAACAAGTTCCTTGAGCCCCGGTGTTTCACAGAATCTTTCACGAAACCTGAATCCTCAGCTCTGACGGCAGCTTTTCTTCCTGGAAGGCTTCGACGCGTGGCCAAGGGAGCAGACCAGTGGAATGGTTTCTGAACAGATACCAGGATGCCCACTGAATTCCACCTCAAACTCTTCTTCCAGTCTCCCTTCTCCAAAAACGCTGCTGGAGCCCAGATGCTTCACCACAGACCCATCCACACGCCAAGAGAAGCCTCAATTCTGGGCACAAACTCAGGCAAGACTGAACTGCAGAGTCCACATACATTTTTTTTGTGTGAAAGCTTTTACTTAATAAATATAAATTTCATAGGTACTGCTTTTGGGCTGTAGCGGTTCTTCCCCCAATACCTATCCTCCCACTCCAAACCATCCCACCTCCTATTCCCTCTCCCATCCCATTCTTCATTAAGATTCATTTTTAATTATCTTTATATACAGAACATCAATTCTATACGAAGTAAGGATTTCAATAGTTTGCTCCCACAAAGACACACAAAGTATAAAGTACTCTTTGAAGACTAGTTTTGCCATTAATTCTCATAGTATAACTCATTAAGGACAGAGGTCCTGCAGTGCACAGTGACTCCTGCTGTTGATTTAACAACTGACACTCTTATTTATGATGTCATTAATCACCTGAGGCTCTTGTCATGAACTGCCATCCACACACATTATCATCGTGGTGTTGAGACACTACCATGTTTGGTCATACTGTTAGGACCAATCAATTCTAAGTTCTTATATACTCATTTGACAAATATTTGGCACTTTTCCCTAAGGAAAACCAAAACAGAATGCTCAGGGGTTTGGTCAGATAGACTATTGCCTAAAGGATTACATTTGGCAGTTAAAAATTAAGGCACCGAAGTGTACGCCTTGTTCTCTGGCAACAACCTACACATGCATTTACGAAAACAAAGTGGCGTTCCCATCAGGTGTAAGACCAAAAGTATAAGGGGGAATATAAGACAACTAGGAGAACTGGTTTCCTTTCTGCCCACACCTCTCACTGCCTCACTGTGGTAGGAAAAGACAAGAGGACAAATAAAGTCTGCACTCAAAGTCTCCACCTTGCTGCTTTGTGAGGTGTGGAGGCAAGGCAAATTGACGCACAGTGAACCCATGAACCCCCAAAATGTATGGCTATGGTTTGAGAGCAGCAGCTATGACTAAGAACTGAACTGCTTGAAGTAGGAAGAGCAAGAGGGAGCTTTAGACAGGGCTCTGAGTTTCCCTTGGGTAAACGTGGCTTGAACAGGATCCAGATGATCCCACGTGCAAAGCTGGTGAGGCACAGTTAACTGAGGGCAGGAGCAGGCAGAACTTCCCATCCCATATGAGTGCCAGTTTGAGTCCCATCTGCTCCACTTCCAATCCAGCTCTCTTCTGAGGCCTGGGAAAGCAGTGGAGCATGGTCCAAGTCCTTGGGCCCCTGCACCCACGTGGGAGAAGCTCCTGGCTTTGGATTGGTACAGCTCTGGCTGTAGAGACCATCTGTGGAGAGAACCAGCTGATGGAAGACCTCTCTCTCTCTCTCTTTCTCTGTCTCTCTCTCTGCCTCTGCCTCTCTGTGGCTCTGCCTTTCAAATAAATAAATCTTTTCTTAAAAAAGTTTCTCTTTCAGACATAATCACCCTGTGAAGTCTCTATGGAGCAGAGTCTTACCCAAATTCTAATACAGTGTTGCTTAAACACAAAACAAACTTCAGTTTTTATAATCTATAAATATTTGGAGGCCCTTTGTTACTGAAGCCCAAATTGGCTGATTCTGACTGATACAGGACCGTTCAGACATGCACAGACACTGTAGCTTCTGTGACGTATAACAAATCGGACCCCAGGCACTAATTGGCGCATGAACGCTCTATTCCACTGAAACAATCCTTGTAGGCATTGTTCAGTTCCTCTTCATTAAAATGTTCACTTCTTCAAATAGCCTCTTCTTGCTGTAGGATGATTTCCAGTAAAAGTGAAGGCAGGATTCAAAGAAGTCTTATACAACCTCATGGCAATGGGAAAGAGTGAAGGCCCTCAAAGGTGCTGTCCTCTGCTTTTTCCAGATACAGATATTTTGATTTTCCACCTGGGACTCTCAGCTGGTGCCTGCTGTGGTCACAAACTGTGCCTGGGGCTCTCTGGGGGCAACAACAACCAGAACTAAGTCCCTTCAGCCTTCTTAGACCATTCTGGGTTGTGTAAGGGCCCCCTCAGCCAGCTGGTCCGCTTCTCTCTGATCACTCCTCACCCCACCATAGATAGCTCCCCTGCATACAGGCAGCTCCCATGAGAAGCAGCTTCCTGGACTCACAGCAGTTTCCGGGCTCCAATCAGAAAGAGGAGCAAAAGGAGTGGCTGGGCTTCCAGTCCTTTCCTGGATGCACAGCGGCTCTGGGCCCACGTGGCCGTGACTCTGACTGGTGCCGGAAAAGGTCAAAATGAGACAGGAGAGAAAAGGCAGCTCATCAACATCCAGCCTCTCTCTCCCAGCCCAACTTCACATCAGTCTTTGCCCACAGGTCCCTACCCTTCAGGAGCACAGAGCGCCGGACCCTAACTGCAGAAGACGCCCTAGCACCCAGCGAGGGAGTTTCCCAAGCTGTGCGTGCCTTGAAGAAGAATCCAGGACCACCAACCAACTGACTGACACATGACCTTCCTGGGGAAGGGACTGCCATCTTGAACATGCCCCATGCAAAAGGAGCAACTGTGCCTGCACACAACACTGTGCTGATTCCAAACCAAGCTGCCATGTGCTGAGAGCAGCAAGCAAGATACTTGAGAAGGCACAGCCAGCTAAGCATACACACACATACACACACCCTAGACCCTGTTTGGGTTAACATTGGCCTCCTCTCAATTTCTATTGCTGAAGAAGCTTAAAAATCAAACGAAGATGGAGTGACCTAAGCCAATACCATTAAAAACAAGAAGTTACTTTTGCCCCAAATAAAAATTAAAGTTTAAAATTACAGCCCTAAACTTTTTCCCCAAAAGCTAAAATTGGGTGCAGCTATAAAAATAAGGGACCCTATGCTTAGCTAGCTGCGACACTTGTGCCTGGCCGTGCTAAGACCTGGTGCTCTGTGCTCTGATATGGGGTACTGGGGTTTCCAGAATTTTCGAATGACCTTATGAACCATCAATTATGCTCCTAGATAAATACCCAATAAAATTGAAATGTGTGTTCAAACAAAAGCTTGTACATGAGTGTTCATAGAAGCCTTGCTCATATTTGCCAAAAAATGGAAACTACCCAAATATCCTTCTACTGGTGAATAAATAAACAAATTGTGAAATACTCATTTTGAAGAACCTTAAAAATCTAAGCAAGATGGAGTGACCTAAGCCAATACCATTAAAAACAAGAAGTCACCTTTGCCCCAAATAAAAATTAAAGTTTAAAATTACAGGGAAGAGATGTATAATTTGGGACATGCTCAGGCTGACTTGCCCCAAGTGGTGGAGCTGGAAGCATACCAGGGGATTCCAATTCAATCCCATCGAGGTGGCATGTACCAATGCCATCTCACTGTTCCAGGTGATCAGTTTCAGTTCACAGTTGGTCATGGTGGAGGGACTGGGAGTCAAAGGGAGCACATAGACAAGTCTAGTACCTGCTAACGCTAACCGATGGAGTAAATAAAGGGGAGAGTGATCCAACATGGAAAGTGAGATACTCAGCAGACTCATAGAATGGCAGATGTCCTAAATAGCACTCTGGCCTCAGAATCAGCCCTAAAGGCATTCGGAGCTGGCTGAAAAGCTCATGAGAGTATTTCAGGCATGGAAAGCCAAGACACTCTGGCAAAAGATCTCTGTGAGTGAGATCCCAGTGGAAAGAACAGGTCATCAAAGAAGGAGGTACCTTTCTCTGAAGGGAGGAGAGAACCTCCACTTTGACTATGACCTTGTCTAAACAAGATAAGAGTCGGAGAACTCAGAGGGCTTCCATAGCCTTGGAAACTCATGACTGGAGCATAGGGAGATTACTGATGCCATAGACAGGAGTGTCAATTGGTAAAGTCAACAACAGGAGTCACTGTGCACTTAATCCTCATGTAGGATCTCTATCCTTAATGTGCTGTACATTGAGATTTAATGCTATAACGAGTACTCAAACAATATATTTCACTTTGTGTTTCTATGGGGGTGCAAACTGTTGAAATCCTTACTTAATGCATACTAAACTGATCCTCTGTAAAAAAAAAAAAAAAAAAGAAATTATCAATTCCCAACTTGACTCTCACTGGGATTAAACATGACAATAGGTCTGCTCTGATTTCATCATCATTTAAAAAAATCATCTATTATTTTTCACTTTATGTTTCTGTGTGGGAGCAAACTGTTGAAATCCATACTTGATGTATACTAAGCTGATCTTCTGTATATAAAGAGAATCGAAAATGAATCCTCACGTGAATGGAAGGGGAGAGGGAGTGGGAAAGGGGAGGGTTGTGGGTGGGAGGGACGGTATGGGGGGGAAGCCATTGTAATCCATAAGTCGTACTTTGGAAATTTATATGCATTAAATAAAAGTTTTTAAAAAAAAAGAAAGTGAAAGGTACATATTTTTGGTGCAAAAAATTTTTAATAGCCACACATGAGGGGTCTTCTGCAGACATGATGAAAAATCTATGCATGAATTTCAATTTCTTTTATACCCAAATAAACTTATCTTTGAATTCAAAAAAAAAAAAATTACAGCCCTAAACTTTTTCCCCCAAAGCTAAAATTTGGTGCAGCTATAAAAATAAGGGACCCTATGCTTAGCTAGCTGCGACACTTGTGCCTGGCTGTGCTAAGACCTAACCCAGTTTGTATACCTCCTAATACGAAAATAACAGTGTGGGAAGTGGGACGCCGCTCTCCCTCCAGGGGAACGAAGGGAGCGAGACGTCATCCCCCTCAGGGTGAACAAGATGATGCTGGCAGGGAAAGGAACTGCTGAAGAAGTAAACAACAAAATGGTGACGAGGTGCATGCCTCCCATGTGGTCCCCCTAGCTGATTGGATAAAAGATGCATGCCTTTCACATGATCAGCTCACGGATTGGACTGCTGTGTGCATGCCGCCCATGTGATCCCATAGCTGATTGGACAGAAGACGCATGCCTTTCACATGATCAGCTCACGGATTGGACTGCTGTGTGCATGGACACTATAGTGCTTTTGATTGGTCACTGCGGGTATATAAACCGTGTGGCTCTGTGCTGGGGTCTCTCTCTGGACTCCCGAGTTCAGGAGGCCCGTCTGCGCAGACGCCGAATAAATCCTCTTGCTTTTGCATCAGCCGGTCTGGACTCTGAGTCTTTGGGGTGTGCCTCTTGACGTGTTAGCATCCTCACTCAGAGGGTCTAACACATGCAGTGGACTACTACTTAGCACCAGAAAGGAACTAGTGACATACACCATAGGAGAAACCTCAAAAACATCATTCTGAGCAAAACAAATCACATATGAAGACTACACACACTGTGTGATTCTATTTATATGCTTTTATAACAGACAAAACTAATCTATGGTGAAAGCAATCAGAACAATGGTTTCCAGGGACAGGGATAATGTGGGAGTTGATGGGGGAAGGGACACTAGAGATCTTGCTGGAATTATGGAAATATCCTACAACTTGATAGAGGTAAGGGAATATGCATTTGTCAAAACATCTTATGTAAAGTAGATCTCAATTAAAAACTTTAATGCTAATTTGAATATCAGAAGCTAGCACTATAGGGGATTCATGAACAGAGACAAGACAGCAAGGCCTTATAACAGGGAGTGTGACAGGTGACTCAAAAGTTTAAATTGTATGGGGCCAACGCTGTGACCCAGTGGGTTAATCCTCTATCTGAGGCGCCAGAATCCCACCCATTCTAGTCCCAGCTGCTCCACTTCCGATCCAGCTCTCTTCTGTGGCCTGGGAAAGAAGTAGAAGATGGCCCAATCACTAGGGCTCCTGCACCTGTGTGGGAGACCTGGAAGAAGCACTTGGCTCCTGGCTTCAGATTGGCCCAGTTCTGGCTGTTGCAGCCATATGAGGAGTGAATCAGCGGATGGAAGACCTTTCTTTCTGTCTCTCCCTCTCACTGTCTATAACTCTACCTGTCAAATAAATAAATAAAATATTTAAAAAATGTTTAAATTGTCTACAAGGTATAGCACACCTGAGTGGTTATAGGCTATAGGTTATTTTGCTTGGTTGTTTTAAAAGCAGGGTCTGTTCTTCATAAGAATAAATGTTGATTTGTAACTGGTCTGTTTCTGACTTCTGTATCTCTGCTTGATAATGGCCAAGGCCACCAGACTATGGTTTCTCCTGCACTCTCCCAGCTGCAGTCACAAGATAACATAGGTGGCCTCAAGGTCAGTGATTAAATGACTGATAAGAAAGTAGGTTTTGCCTTTAAAAACCCCACCACCACTGCAACTGGGGCTGTCTCCTTCAGACTTGCTCTGTGAGAAAGGCAGTCGCCAGCTGGCTAGTAAAGACTCCTAATTTGATCTCAAAGTCTCGCTGTGTTTTTAATTTGTATGTCCCACAACAGAAGTAGCTGTTTATTTTTTAAAGGTTTTATTTATTTGAGTAGAGTTACAGTCAGAGAGAAACAGAGAGAAAGGTCTTGCTTCCATTGGATCACTCCCTAAATAGCTGCAACGGCCAGAGCTACACCAATCTGAAGCCAGGAGCCAGGTGCTTTTTCCTGGTCTCCCATGCAGGTGCAGGGTCCAAGGTTGGCCCATCTTCTATTGCTTTCCCAGGCCATAGCAGAGAGCTGGATGCGGAATGGAGCAGCCAGGACTAGAACCGGTACCCATATGGGATGCCAGCACCACAGGCAGAGGATTAACCTACTGTGCCATAGTGCTGGCTCAAAATATTCTTATTTTTTACTTAGGATTTCCTTTATACTTTTTACTGAGAGATTTCCTGCCTTCACCTTTCATAGTGATGACCATGTTTCTGTGTGTAGCACATCTTTAAGCACTTTTTTTAATTAGACAGGTAGAGTTATAGACAGTGACAGAGAGACAAAGAGAAAAGTATTCCTTCCATTGGTTCACTTCCCAAACGGCTGCTACAGCCAGCACTGCACTGATCCGAAGCCAGGAGCCAGGTGCTTCTTCCTGGTCTCCCATGCAGGTACAGGGGCCTAAGCACTTGGGCCATTCTCCACTGCCTTCCCAGGCCATAGCAGAGAGCTGGACTGGAAGAGGAGCAACTGGGACTAGAACCCTGTGCCCATATGTGATGCCGGCGCCACAGGTGGAGGATTAGTCAAGTGACCCATGGCGCCGGCCCCTCTTTAAGCATCTTTTGTAAGGCTGTATGAGTGGTAACAAAGTCTTTCAATTTCTGTTTGTTATGGAAGGTCTTTATTTCACCTTCATTCTTAAATGAGAGCTTTGCAGGGTACAGAAACCTGGGTTGACAGTTCTTTTCTCTTAAGATTTAGAGAATATATCTCGCCATTCTCTCCTAGCCCACAGGGCTTCTGATGAAAAGTCATCTGTGAGTCTGAGATGCTCTGAAAGTTTTCTGGTGTTTCTCTTGTGCATATTTTAGTATATTTTTTTTAAAAAGATTGATTGATTTATTTGAAAGTCAGAGTTATGCAGAGAGAGGAGAGGCAGAGAGAGAGAGAGAGAGAGAGAGAGAGAGGTCTTCCATCCGATGGTTCACTCCCCAATTGGCCGCAGTGACCTGAGCTGTGCCGATCTGAAGTCAGGAGCCAGGAGCTTCTTCCAGGTCTCCTACACAGGTGAAGGGGCCAAGAACTTGGGCCATCTTCTACTGCTTTCCCAGGCCACAGAAGAGAGCTGGATAGGAAGTGGAGCAGCCAGGTCTTGAACCGGCACCCATATGAGATGCTGGCACTTCAGGCCAGGGTGTTAACCCACTGCGCCACAGCACTGGCCCCTAAAATCTCAATTTCATGGGAAATTTTCATTCATTTAATGTATGGGTTTCTTTAATTCATGGATTTGCTTCTGATTACTTCTAAGTAATCCTACAATCCATTTTTTGAATTCCATTTCTGACATTTCTTCAATTTCTTCATATTCACATTCTAGTAGTGAAGTGTTGTTGTGTTCCTTTTGGGGTGTCATGTTGTCTTTCTTATTCTTGTTTCTTGAATTTCTGTGGCGTTTGTGGAGATACTTGTTGTTGTTGTCTCACAACCCTCATGATGGCTTTTGAGCCTCTGTGGCTTAGTGGAGTGTCTGTTCTTTCAGTGAATCCCCTGAGGCATGTGCTGGGTTTGGCCAGGGAGCTCTGTTTAGTGCTCCAGGGTGAGGGCAGGGTCCAAGGTGACACCCAAGTTGGGCATGGTAAATCTTTTTTTTTTCTTCAGAGGGGAGGGTTTGATAAGCTCTGCGGGCAGAGTCTCACACCCACCTCTCCTCCTCCAATACCTGGGCACCAGCCCCAATGGCCACTGCGGCTGGCACGCTGCGATCCAGGAGCCAGGTGCTTCTCCTGGTCTCCCATGCAGGTGCAGGGCCCAAGCACTTGGGCCATCCTCCACTGCACTCCCGGGCCACAGCAGAGAGCTGGTCTGGAAGAGGAGCAACCAGGACAGAATCCGGCGCCCTGACTGGGACTAGAACCCGGGTGCCAGAGCCGCAGGTGGAGGATTAGCCTATAGAGCAGCGGCGCCGCCCAATTTTCTCTTCTAAAACCATATAATTGTCCCTCAGTATACATGAGAGATTGGTTCTAGGACTCTGTGAGGTCCAAAATCCGGGGAAATCAAGTTCCTTTTGTAAAGTGATATAGCAATGCTAGTAATCTATGCGCATCCTCCAAAATACCTTAAGTCACCTTTGGATTACTTAATGACAGCTCATACAATGTGAATGTTATATAAACAGATATTATACTCATACTGTGTTGTTTAGGGAATGACAAGAAAGGAAGTGTGTATATGTTTAGTACAGGCACAGTATTTTTTTTCTGAATATTTTCAATATGCAGTTGATTGAATCCATGGATTCAGAACTCACAGGTACAGAGGGCAAACTGTAATCACTATTTATAAACTGGGATATTTCAAGCAAGGATCTTTATTTCCCAGAGCTCTTTAAAAATGAAAACTCTGGGCACATATTTGACCTAGTGATTGAGGCATCAGCTAGAACACCATGTCCCATATGAGAGTGCCTGGTTTTAATACCCAGCACTGGTTTCTGATTCCTGTTTCCTGTTGATGCAGATCACAGAAGGCAGCAGATGATGGTACAAATACTTGAGTCCCTATCATCCATGTAGAAGACTGGGGTTGAGTTCCTGGCTCCTGACTTTGGCAGCTTCAGATGTTGTAGGCAGACGGGATGCCCCTTTGCCACATAAACAATAAAAAATAAAGAAAAAAATCTAGTAGTAATGAACCCATTGCTCCCACATTTTCCATAGGTTCTTGAAGCCCACGTCCTCTTATCTCATGCCCACTAACCTGTAGGTCAGCCCAAAAGGCATTTAGGTTCATGATTCCTGAATATGTATTGAGTTTACGTTTTAAAACACTAAGGCTCTGTTACTTCATCCTTTAGTTTTATCTTGAAATTATTTTGAGATGAATCAAAAACAACATTGAAAGCAGGAGATTCTTTAAAGATTTTTCTCCTCTCTGAAGTTCTCCTTACCAGGAAAAAAAAAAATAAGGAACATAGAGGAAGGAGTTAATGTTGGGAGAGAAAAGATAATCTTTTGTGAGATGAAAGAAGAGCTCCATGGATGGCAGGCCACGTTACACTGTTTTGTAGATAAGAGAAGCAGGGCAGGCTCACGGTGGAATTGCAAAGTAGGAAAGTATGAGAGACAACTTCGTTATGGGGCAGTTTGCTTTATGTTACTGGGTTGGGTGTAACTTTGCTGCAGAAGTCATACCAAGAGGCCTAAAACATTGTTTCAGCTATTCTAACTCTCGTTCAGGGTGGAGTTTCTGTGTTCTGCTCATGGGGCCTCTTATCCATCTTCTCCATACGCTGGCATCCTGCCACAACAGATGGCTCTGGCTTAGTATCAAAGAAAATATTTCTCTCAACACTTTCTCAATCTCTAACTTAACTTTTTTAGTTGACAACTTTCCCTGCAATCATTTTAGTTAGTTTTCAGAGGACAATATATTATCTATTGTGCATTTTGTATCTAGCATTTATCGAGAGTTTATCACATTAAGCACTATTCAAAATTCTTTTATTAACTTATTTAATCCTAACAATCACCTTATTACTTCCAACCCTCTGAGCTCCTTTATGTCGCTCCCCCTCTCGTGGAGGAACGACACTAAACCCTGCGCTGTTCTTTTTGCCCGGCCCTTCCCGGGTTAGCTGCCGTTCCCTCACTCATGGAGGAACGATGCCGTCCCGGGTTAGCTGCCGGCCCCTCCACCTCCGTGGAGGGGCAGCACCCCCCGTCACTTTCCCTGCTTCCACGGAGAGCGGCATACCACCGGCCGGCTCTCTCGGGGGTTGCTCAGATGTTATCCGGATGTTCCCCCAGATGTTCCTGGTGCATGTTGTCTCTTTCCTCCTTTATAGTCCTCTTCCACCAATCCCAACTCTGCTGCCCACACGCCGAGCACGCTGCTCTCCTCCAATCAGGAGCAGGATCAGCTCCTGCAGTTTATTGGTCAAACTGGAGGCAGCTGTGTAGAAGTTGTTTGGTCTCTCTCTTAGCGCCATATTGTGGGAGAGCAGATGCATAGAATAAATCTTAAGTCCAGTAACTTAGTCTAGTCTCAGTTGCTCCCCACACTTTATTTACTCACTCCACCACAATGCTCGCTCCAATAACGTGTTTTTTTCCCCAAATATTTTTTGATCTGTAGTTGATTGAATCCACAACACACAGCCATGGAAATGGGAGGCTGCCTGTATATAAACAAATTCATATATTTGAAAACCTATCTACTTCCTAATTTTTTCCCGAAATAGCTCATCCTCAAAGGCAGATATTAACAGGGCTCCTGTATAAGAGGCACAAACTATTATAGAAATAGCAAGCAACAAAGAAACAGCTCTGACAGGTGAGAGGTGAATATCATTCAGCTGTTCTTGCAGACATGGAAGACTGAGAGGATTGTGTCACTATGATGTTTTATCCACATTTCTTCTCTTCCTTGTTGTCTTCTCAGTATACACAAGTGCTAGGAACAGACTTCCAGCCAATAAAACATAGAACTGGAGAGAATGGGCTTTCAATGCCAATTAAAAAGGAAAATTCCAAAACTGTTTTGAGTTCAAAAAACAAGGGAGCTTTCGACACTTGCTAACCTCACACTACTCTGACATGTTCAGATATTTAAAGTTCAATGCCTAGCTCATAGCTTTATATTTTCCAATTACAAAAAGGTATTAAATTGTGGTTATAAAGCTCTTCATTCACATAATATGAATGAGCTATCAAGAAATGGATTAGGCTCTTGGGAAGTTTTGCTACCAAAAATTCAGTGCAGGAGAAACTAGGAGTAATTTTTGTATTCTAGAGTCTATGGTTTCATCACTCCAGGGATGCAATTCACTGCTAATTTATTTTTAGGTGTTTGTTTATTTGAGGGCAAGGAAGGTGCCAAGGAGGCTGACCTACTTAGGACTTTGTGGAGGAAGCCTGACACTTTGAGAGAATTGAGAGAATCTACTTGCATTGTCTGTGGGAATAACCAGAAATGCAAAAGCGTTTTGAGTTGGGGGAATCTAGAGGGGAGTAGGTGGATCTGGGCAACCTCAGTAGTGACCAAGACAACACAGGCCAGAGGCCACTCTCTGTTTTGCCTGGGTCCCGGGTCCTGATATGGGCCCTGTGGTGGGAAGAGAATCTTTTGCCATGGGAGCAGTGAAGTGGGGCTTAGTTGGAGGAGTAAAGAAGTCAGCTTTTTGTTCACCTTGGCCAATGGAAGCTCAGATCCATATCTGATGTGGTTTACAAAAATAAGGAAATGTGATGTTTTTTATTCTTGAGTATTGAGAAACAATTCCTTCCTTCACATTGAACATGTTTTTCTCCTCTTAAACATCCCCTTACCGCCCCCCATTCATAGATTCCTTTTCTTTCATTCCTTCCATCTCATTTTCACTGCTTTGGGGGCCCTAGATTAACAGCAAGCAGTGCTATAGTTTGGATATTAACTTAGATGTTCCCCCAGTGGCCCATGTATTAAAGCCTTGGTCTCCAAAGTGTTATGTTAATGCTTAATGGACTAAAGGTTGAGATTTCATCCAGTTGTGGTGCCTGAAGAGGCAGGGCCTTTAGGAAGTCATTGGATTGGGCTGGACTGCCAGGGTGGAACCCGTATGCTAGAAACATGGTGGCTTTGTAAAGAGAAACCACATGGACAGGGAAGGATGAATATACTGCCCGTGTTTCTGCTTCCTAACTCCCCTTGTGATGCTCTCTCTTACAGGTGCCATTACCACCCACACTAGGTGCCAGACCAATGGACTGCCCACTCTTGGACTGTGAACCTCCAAAACTGTAAGACACAGTAAACCTTCCTTCATAGGTAGCATCACTCAGGTGTTTTACTTACAGTGATGAAGAGTTGACTGGTCTAAGCAGCCACATCCCTTTACACAGATCCCTAGAGGCTCAATTTTGCTTTAGCTCATAGATCGGTATGTTATGACAACATAAGCATTAGTAATGCACTGCCCCTTTCTCCACCCACACCCACACTGAGAAACAACTGTGCCCAGCTTCTTTGCAGTTTCCAGAATCTTTCTGCCAGCTTTTGAAAATCTTTTTTAAGTCTTATTTCTTTCTGTCTTTGAAAGGCAGAGCAAGGGAGAGAGAGAGAGAGAGAGAAGAGAGAGAGAGTGTCTACCATCCACTGGTTAACTCCATAAATGGTCTGGGCCAGGTTGAAGCCAGGAGCCAGGAAATCCATCCTGGTTCCACATGGGAGGCAGGGACCCAAGTCCTTAGGCCATTTTTTGTTGCCTTCCCAAGTGCATTAGCAGGAAACTGGATCAGAAGCAGCGTAGCTGGGGCTTGAACTGGTGCTCTGTGCTCTGATATGGGGTACTGGTGTTTCCAGAATTTTAGAATGACCTTATGAACCATCAATTATGCTCCTAGATAAATACCCAATAAAACTGAAATGTGTGTTCAAACAAAAGCTTGTACATGCATGTTCATAGAAGCCTTGCTCGTATTTGCCAAAAAATGGAAACTACCCAAATATCCTTCTACTGGTGAATAAATAAACAAATTGTGAAATACTCATTTAATGGAATTTTAGTCACTAATGAAATGGAATGAAGTCCTGAATTGTACAGCATAGAAAAACCTTGCAAACATTCTGTTGAATGAAAGGAGCCAAATATAAAAGGATGTATTATAGGATTCTATTTCTATAAAATGTTCAGAATAAGCAAATTCATGGAGACACAAAGTAGGTCAAAGGTTCCCAGGGGCAAGCAGGAAGGGAGATTGGCAGTGATTTTTTTAAAAAGATTTATTTTGTTTATTTCAAAGACAGAGTTACAGAGTGAGGTAGACGGGGGGGGGGGGGGGGTGTCTTCCATCCACTGGTTCACTCCCCAGATGGCTGCAACGGCCGGAGCTGCAGGATCCGAAGCCAGGAACCAGGAGATTCTTCTGGGTCTCCCACGTGGGTGCAGGGGCCCAGGGGCTTAGGCCATCTTAAACTGCTTTCCCAGGCCATAGAAGAGAGCTGGATTGGAAGAGGAGCAGCTGGGAATAGAACTGGTGCCCATATGGGATGCCGGTGCATCAGACCAGGGCTTTAACCCCCTGCACCACAGTACTGGCCCTGGGAGTGATTATTAATAGGCACTGGGTTTTTTTTTTTTTTCAGGGTGATGAAACTATTTTAGAAGTAGTGGTGTCTGTTTCACAATATCATGAATACACAAAAAACCACTGAGTTGTTCACTTCAAAATGGATAATTATCAAATGAACTATATTTCCATTTAAGATTTTAAGACTGTAAAGCAAATAAATAAATAAATAAAAACAGTGCATTAGCCTGGATCTCCCTCCTTCCCCTTTTCTGATGGCCCAGTTTGAATCTTACGTTTTACTGTCCTTCTTTCCCAGTTCTGAGGGTCCTTATCTGTAATACACCAATGACAGCTAAAGACTGAAGACCCATGCCAGTCCTCAACTTTCCTGACCCCAGAGCCTCATCCTCTACTACAGCTCTTCTCTGCAAGCAATGATTACTGAGCAGATCCCCGCCCTTGTGCAGTTCCCAGAAGGAACTCTCATCCAAATCACTACTGAACTGTGCACACTTGACCCAAGGAAGCCAACTATTCCAAAACCAGCTCATTTCCTCTGGCCTAAGAACATGGAAGTCAGCCTTCTCAAAATGAAGATACGGGGAGAGCATTTGACACAGCAGTTAAGTTGCTGTGTGGGACATTCACATTCCACATCAGAGTAGCTGGTTTGAGTCTCAGTTCCTCTGCTTCTGACCAAGTTTTCTGCTAATGTGAACTTGGGAGGCAGCAGGTGATGGCTTATATACTTGGGTTCCTTCCACCTACAGGGGAGACCCAGATGGAGTTCTAGGCTTCTGGCTTCAACCTGGCCCATTCTTGACTATTGTAGGCATTTGGGAATGAACCAGCAGATGGAAGATCTCTGTCTCTCTACATTTCAAATAAAATGAAAATAAAAATTTAAAATAGTAATAAATAAAGGTATCATATTGTTATAGATCTAGATCAAAGGATAGCCACCCAAAATGTATGTTGAAGCCCTAACCCTTTCACAATGTAACCGTATTTGGAGATAGTGTTTTTGCAGAAACAGTGAAGTTTAAACAAGGTCATTGGGATGTGACTGTTGTCCTTCTTAGGAGAGGAAGTTGGTGTGGTGGGAAGACCATGTGAAGAAACACAGAGAAGAGACTTCCATATAAAGACCGCCAAGAATTGCTGGGAACTCACAGAAACTAGAAGAGACATTGACGAATTCTGAGAGAGAACACAGTCCTGCCAACTCCTTGATTTCAGATTCCAGACTGTAAAATGAGAACTTTCTCATGTTTAAAGCCATACAGTATCGGGTACTTTGCTATGGCATCCCTAGAAATGAATACAAGTATACATAAAAGGGGGTGTTGGGCTGTGGATAAATTTGTATATTTTAGAGAAGTCCCATTGATACTACTCTTAAACAAGAACACACCATTAATAACGTGACAACTTGACTGAATCCTAAAGGAATTATATTAAGTCAAAAGCTGACCTCTAAAGAATAAATACTGAATGATTCCACTTGTTTAAAATTCTTAAAATGGCAAAATGATGTAGAGATAGAGACACATGAATGGGTTCCAGGGCTTTGGGAAAAGCAGAGAGGGTAATAAGTAGGATCATTGCATGGGAGCCCATTCTTCGTCTTGACTATGGATGTCTATGGCTTGTATTGATGTCAGTTTCCTGGTTGTGATCTTACATTACAGTTATTCAAGATGTTACCATAGGTGGTGGCAGAGAATTAGGCATAAAGGATCTCTCTGCATTCTTTCTTAGAACAACATGTGAATTAACCCAAAATAAAAAGTTTCATTAAAAAAGATACCACTGAGGCAGGCGATGTGGCTTAATAGGCTAATCCTCCACCTTTCGGCGCCAGCACACCGGGTTCTAGTCCCAGTCGGGGCGCCGGATTCTAGTCCTGGTTGCTCCTCTTCCAGGCCCGCTGTCTTTTGTGGCCCGGGAGTGCAGTGGAGGATGGCCCAAGTCCTTGGGCCCTGCACCCCATGGGAGACCAGAAGAAGCACCTGGCTCCTGGCTTCGGATCAGCGCAGTGTGCCGGCCGCAGCGCGCCTGTCGCGGTGGCCACTGGAGGGTGAACCAACGGCAAAGGAAGACCTTTCTCTCTCTGTCTCTCTTTCTCTAACTCTGCCTGTCAAAAAAAAAAAAAAAAAAAAAAAAAAAAAAAAAAAAAAAGACACCACTGGGGACAAGTGCTGTGACACACTATGATAAGCCACTGCTGAGGACACCCACATACACACATACCATATCAGAGTGCTGATTTGAGTCCTAGCAACTCTATGCGTCTGATCCAGCTTCCTGCTAATGCACCCGGGAGGCAGTAGATGATGGTTCAAGCACTTGGGTTCCTGTCATCCACATGAGAGATCAAGATGGAGTTCCAGGCTCCTGACTTTCACATCACCCACCCCTGGCTATTTCAGGCATGTGGGGGTATGAACCAGCAAATGGTTCTGTCTCTGTCTCTTTCTGTCTGCCTTTAAAATAAATACATAAAGAATAAATCTTTGAAAAAGTTAAAAGATATGTTTGAGCTATATCAGTATAACCCCAAGAAAATTGTCTCCACTGAATGTAAATGAGATTGAATGTAATTTCCATCTGAATACAACGCAAGGTTTTGCATCTCTCTCTCTCTCTCTCTTTTAAGGGATGGAGACAAATCTGACATAAGAATTTGAAAATTCATTGGGACGCAAACAACAAGCAAGAATGGTAAAGGAGTTTTGATTAGAGAAAATTTATGGGGACTAACCCTGTAAGACAGGAAAATATTATAAAGCTGCACTAACTGAAACAGTATGGTCCTGGCAAAAGAAGAGACCAGGTAGCAAGGAACAGAAGAAGTAACCCAGTTAACAGTCTGAATTGTCTCCAAGAAAATGCTTTGTGAGAAAGACATTTTTTTAAAAAAAAGGTCAATAAGGAACATTCTAAATCAACATTTTGATTCACTCCATTTCAGTTTCCTGCTAAAACCCTGAAAATAATACAATGAGGTGAAACTGTAGAACAATATTGGACATTGCCTGAAACTTTTAGGGGTTATGGTAGAAAATAGCATAGACAATAGCTCAGTGTAGCAGAGTGCTGTCACCTGAGAGAATTGAAGACCTACCCCATGTGTATCACAAAAGATCAACCTCAAAAACCTCATGGGGGGTGGGGGAGGAGAGCGGTGCGTGACCAAGTGGTTAAGATGCACGTGTCCCACATGGAAGCATCTGGATTCAACACTCACCTCCTGACTCCAGCATTCTTGTTTAATGCAGATTCTGGGAAGCATAAGTGATGGGCCATGCAGTTGGGTTCCTGGCCCCACATGGGAGACCTGGCTTTGGTCCAAGTGGTCATTATAGACATTTTGGGGAGTGAATCAGAGAATATTATTCCCCCTCTCCCCTCTCACAATCTCCCCTCTCCCTCTCCTTTGGAATGATATCATAGTATGATTCTACTCAATTAAAATTATTTATTTATTTGAAAGTCAGAGAAAGAGAGAGAGAGACAGAGACATAGAGAGAGAGAATCTTCCATTTGCTGGTTCACTCCTTATATGCCCACAACTTCTAGTACTGCGCCAGGCTGAAGACAGGAGCCAGGAGCCAGAAGCTTCTTCCAGGTTTTCCATGGGGGTAGCAGGGGCGCAAACACTTGGACCATCTTCTGCTGCTCTTCCCAGGCCATTAGCAAGGAGCTGCATTAGAAGTTGAACAACCGGGACATGAACCGGCACCCACATGGAATGCCAGCATCATAGATGGTGGCTTTATCTGCTATGCCACAGTGCCAGCCCTGTGGCAAGATTTTTTTTTTTATTTGACAGGTAGAGTTATAGACAGTGAGAGAGAGAGACAGAGAGAAAGGTCTTCCCTCCGTTGGTTCACTTCCCAAATGGCTGCCATGGCCGGAGCTGTGCAGATCCGAAGCCAGGAGCCAGGTGCCTCCTCCTGGTCTCCCATGTGGATGCAGGGGCCCAAGCACTTGGACCATTCTCCAGTGCCCTCCCGGGCCACAGCAGAGAGCGGGCCTGGAAGAGGAGCAACCAGGACTAGAAGCCGGCGCCCACATGGGATGCCGGTACCGCAGGTGAAGGATTAATCAAGTGAGCCACGGCGCTGGCCCCGTGGCAAGATTTTTCAAAACCGGAAAGCACAATTCTATTGTCATGGACAGATGCCTTCCCTGTGGCTTGTTTATTTTCTAGATGGCTTTCTCTCTCATTTATTAAAACCGCAGTCTTTAATTTTATGAAGTAATAATTAGCAGAATATGTTTCTCTTGCTGAATGTAATTTTGTAAAACTTCATACTGATCCCTGTATAGCCCCAGTCAAAGCTATGGGCCGGTGCCACGGCTCACTTGGCTAATCCTCCACCTGCGGCACCAGCACCCCAGGTTCTAGCCCCGGTTGGGGAGCCAGATTCTATTCCGGTTGCTCCTCTTCCAGTCCAGTTCTCTGCTGTGGCCCGGGAGGGCAGTGGAGGAAGGCCCAAGTGCTTGGGCCCTGCGCCCACATGGGAGACCAGGGGGAGGCGCCTGGCTCCTGGCTTTGGATCTGTGCAGCGCAGGCCGCTGCGCTGGCCATAGTGGCCATTTGAGGGGTGAACCAACGGAGGGAGGACCTTTCTCTCTGTCTCTCTTTCTCTAACTCTGCCTGTCAAAAAATAAATACATAAATAAAGCTATGACATAATCTCTTAGTGCCTGTTAAATAAAAATGTAAATTTGAATTATACCATCTTTGGCAATTACGGAGCAATTATTTTAAAAAAAGAGTTCATTTAAATGTATCAAATTTTCTTTCTTCTTAAAAGTTTTATTTATTTATTTATTTATTATTATTTATTTTGAGAGTCACAGTTACAGAGAGAGGGGTAGAGACAGAGAGAGAGGATCTTCCATCTGCAGGCTTACTCCCCAGCTGGCCACAACAGCCAGGGCTGGGCCCGGCTGAAGCCAGGAGCCAACAATTTCTTCAGGTCTCCCATGTGGGTGGCAGGGGCTCAGACACCTGGACCATTCTCTGCTGCTTTTCCTAGGCCATTAGCATGGAGCTGGGTCAGAAGTGGAGCAGCCAGGACACCAACCAATGCCCTTATGCTGTGCCAGCACTGCAGGCAGCAGCTTTACCCGCGATGCCATGTATTGTTACAATACCTTCTGACTAGCATAGTGTTACAGTATTCATTTTACTGCATTCTGGACATGAATGACTTTCAAAGCTTGAAAACAAACGTCGGGACCTCTGTTATGGCATAGCAGGTAAATAGTTCAACAGTTCATGTGTTGGAAACTTAATCCCCAATACAACAGTATTAGCAGGTAGTACCTTTAAGAAGTGATTAGGTTATGAGTTATCTGCCACCACGAATAGACTTATAACATCACTACAGAGTTCTTGATAAAGGATGCATTCGGTACCTTCACTCCTGCCCGGTAGACACTTACCCTTCTACATTCTGCCACAGGATGACTTAGCAAGAAAGCCCTTATCACATATTAACCCTCTGATTTTAGATTTTGTGGCCTCTAAAACTACTGCCTAGGACTGGTACTGTGGCGTAGCGGGTAAAGATGTTGCCTGCAACCCCTATGAGTGTTGGTTTTAGTGCTGGCTGCTCCACTTCTGATCCAGCTCCCTGCTAGGGGCCTGAGAAAAGCAGTGGAAGATGGCCCAAGTGCTTGGGCCTCTGCATCCGTGTTGGAGACCCAGAAGAAGCTCCTGGCTCCTGGCTTCAGCCTGGCCCAGCCCCTGCCGTTGTAGCCGTTTGGGGAGTGAACCAGCAGATGGAAGATTTCTCTCTCTCTCTCTAACTCTTTCAACTAACTAGATAAAATCTTAAATAAAATTCAACAATCTACAAATTAGGAAAGAGGAATAAAATCTAAAAAATGCTTCTAGCAACACATGGGAAAACTGTTAAAAGTATTTATTTCTTTACTTGAAAGGCAGAGTTACAGAGACAGAGGAAGACACACACACACAGAGCGAGGTCTTCCACCTGAAAGCTCAGTCCCCAAACAGCCGCATCAGCTGGAGCTGGGCCCATCCAAGGCCAAGAGTCAGGAGCTTCTTCCTGTCTCCCACAGTGCAGGGGCCCAACCACTTGGGCATCTTTAGCTGCTTTCCCAGGCCATTAGCAGGGAGCTGCATTGGAAGTGGAGCAGCTGGGACAGGAACAAG
Organism: Oryctolagus cuniculus; assembly: GCF_051225735.1. NCBI lineage: Eukaryota > Metazoa > Chordata > Mammalia > Lagomorpha > Leporidae > Oryctolagus > Oryctolagus cuniculus. Next base: position 78,026,443 of record NC_142879.1, on the reverse strand, counting down.
TGCCCATATGGGATGCCAGCCCTGCAGGCAGTGGCTTCACTATCTGTGGAAAATGTTCATAATAAAAGAAACTTTTGTATTTAGAGGTGGGGAATGTGTGTTATTTCCAACCCTCTGAGCTCCTTTACTGAGAATCTTCTGTATTTATCGTGTCTATTTTAGACTTTTTAGGGAAAGAGGAGTAGACACAGGAAAAGTCTTCACCTTTTCTTTTCCTGGTATGTATGTGGTGGTGGTGGTGAGTGATGACATGTAATAAGTTAGTGTTTTTTGCCCAATTAGTTTTTTGCAATTCTAAGGATATATTTTTTTTTTTTTTTTTGACAGACAGAGTTCGACAGTGAGAGTGAGAGACAGGGAGAAAGGTCTTCCTTTTCCGTTGGTTCATCCCCCAAATGGCCGTCACAGCCGGTGCGCTGCAGCCGATCCGAAGCAAGAGCCAGGTGCTTCTCCTGGTTTCCCATGTGGGTGCAGGACCCAAGCACTTGGGCCATCCTCCACTGCCTTCCCGGGCTACAGCAGAGAGCAGGACTGGAAGAGGAGCAACCGGGACAGAATCCAGTGCCCCAACTGGGACTAGAACCGGGGTGCCGGCGCTGCAGGTGGAGGATTAGCCTAGTGAGCCGTGGTGCCGGCAGGATGTTTTTAAAATTAAAGATTTATTTTATTTCGTGGGAAGGCAGAATTCTTCACCTGCTTTCCCAGGCGCATTAGCAAGGAGCTGGAACGGAAGTGGAGCAGCTGGGACTGGAACTTAGGCTCATGTCCCAGGGGCTGCTGCACCAGCTGTGCCAGGACATGGCCCCGTCACTTACTTTCACAGACCACTAAAATCTCTTCAAGGAGAATTCCCACTGAGCAGCATTATGTCACAGAAAGCCTCCCAAGGATGCTGGGAGATTGTAGATAAGAAGTGTGGGACTGAAGCCCAGGGCTGTGTGTCTTGTCTAATTCCACTTGTCTCGCTCTCCCTGGAAATTTTCGACTGCACCCAGAGCTTTCTCCTTATGGACCTGGCTCTCTCTAACCACAGGACTGACTTGCGATCCCAAGAAAGAAAAAGCCCCACCTGCAAAGAGGAGGGTAGGCTGGAAGAATTCGTCCAGGGAAAAGAAAGGAGGCACAGCGGTGAATAACTGTCAGTTCCTCTTCTTCTCTCTGCTCCCTCCGCAACGCTTTAAAAAATTGCCATTTTTTTCTCAGGTCCAGGAAGGAAGCAGCTGGAATAAGGCGAAGTGGCTGGCCAGGGCTGCAGCAGGCGCCAGTTGCCGCCACCTTAGGAGTTGAGGAAGTGGCTGAGGCTGCACTCCAGTCGCCGCGGTAGCGCTCAAGGGGCAGGTGGCAACGCTGAGCGCGATGGGGCTCCCCCCTCCGCGGTCACCCACTGACAGCGAGCTCAGAGCCACAGAAGCTACTGGAGCAGAGCTGGCGAAGTGGAGGTGACCAGCCAGTGGGACCGGACAAAGGCGTGGACGCCCAGCAGTGGCGTGTCCTGGAGAGTTTGCTCGCCCACGACGTTGCCCGTGCCTGCTGCAGTGGGCACAAAAGACCGAATTGACCTACGGGGATTCCAGGGACAAGGAGCCTCCCGGAGAGGAGGAGCCCAGGCTTGTGCAGGTGAGGTCTGCGGGTTCCCGCAGCGCAGGGCCGGCGGCACCCCGGGCACAGGGGTGGCGGCGGCAAGGGTCACGACGGGCTGCTGGGGCTTCTTCCAGAACAGGGGTGGGGATGCTGAGTCACGGATCTGTCACTATTTAGCACCTCTCCTCCGCCCTCCAGGGGCCAAAGCAAAAGCGAAAGCGAATGCATCTGGCCGGGCGGCCGGTCCCGGAGTTGCGCTCTCCACCTCGCTTGGGCCTGGGCATCGCACGCGCCGCTGGCCCTTGTCGTCCCGGAGGGGCACTGTCTAGCCTGCTGCCATGGCCCGGAGACGGCTCCGCTCCTTCTCGGCCCACGCCTTCCTTGCGCTGCTGCTCCCGCCAGCGGTGACACTGGGTAAGGAACAGTGCGCCAGGGCGGAGCCGCGGGAGGGGTCCCAAGCACAGAGCCGGACGGCACCAGGGGTCCCATGGCCCTGGGTCAGACCCGGAGGGAGTCCCGGGAGGAACTCGGTGAGCGCCGGCACACGGGGAAGGGACGCGGCGTCCAGCAGGAGGCTCAGGTGAGGCCAGGCGCGCCAAGGGGCCGCTAAGCGCGCCCCAGACTGCTCCCGGCTCTCGCGGCTCCTAGGTCATCCACCGAACGGAGCTGAGCGGTCAGGCTTGGGTTCCAAGGTCAAAGGAAGAAAATGGTTTTGTATGGCCAAGGGGGCGGCGTATGGGGAGGCGCTTGAGTGCGCGCCGGGCGCCCGTCCCACCTGGACAGCTGGGTGGGAGTTGCACGGCACGCGGTTCCCCGAAAGGGTCCAGGGAAAATAACTTCTGGAGTCTGTCAGGCACAGATACGTGATATGGGTGGGCAGCTGGAAGGACAGGTAGGACCCGGGAATAACTCCCAGTTCTTGAGTGAGCAAAGCAGGAAAGCGGGAGGCAGCGCGGGGATGGTGGTGACAGCCTGGAGGCTGCACTCCAAGAGAAGTGAGGACGAAAGGAAGCTGGTGATTGCTCCGAGTAATCAAAACCTCGGGCAGGTAGATCTAATCTCAGCAGGAACAATGAATGAGTGACTTGGAAAAAAAATTTTGGGCGGGGGGGGGGGCGAGTGCAGCTAGTTGGAGGGGGACGAAAGATCGGTCTAACTGGATTCCTGGATCCTTGCCGGAGCTCCCTCAGGGTCTCATGAAAGCTATGAACTCTTTACCCAGAAAAGTACAGGAATGCATGCTAACTTAGAAAATGTGCATATGAGTTTGGCATCACGGACCCATTGAAGACCAACCATGACAGTTGGTAACTCCATGATTTGTGTGTATTTGTTTTAAGCAAGTTGCAAATACGGTTAGCCAGTCTGGCCAGAGCTGTCCCACCTCCCCACTTGCTGCTGCCTGGCTTGGTCTGATGTCTTAGCACTGGAGTGCGCGTAAAGTTTCATGTTTACAGGACTGTGAGCTCTTGGTGCCTTCCCCCATCCAAAGCTGAGTTTCCTTGGTGATCTGGTCATTTCCTCCCAGCTGGCCAGCCAGTGTCTCCCTTGCAAGTAACAGCCTGGGGCAGGGCAACTCTTAACACAATGTGAAAGTGAAATGCAACTGTGGTCAGAACCCAGCAAAACTTAAAGTAATCAAGAGACACTGCAGAAAGACCTCTGTAGATAATCAACCACATACAGCCTTTGCTCTTTGACCTTGCAAAAACCTTGCAGCTGTGTAAAGATCTGTTGTCACTGCAATCAAGGGAGCAAATGAATTCTTTATGACCAAAAGTTTCCTAAAGCTTTGCATAATCCCTGCCTCCCACCCCACCCTGTCCCCAGGCAAGGACTTACCTGTTTTCTGTCAATATTGATTTGTTGTGCTTTCTAGAATTTTAATACAGTGTGGATTCTCTGTTGTTTGGCTTCTCTCCCTTGTGGTAATCATTCTGAGAATTCATCAATAGTTGATTTCTAAGGCTGAGCAGTACTCTACTTTTTTAAAATAAAGATTGTATTTATTTGTTTGAGATGCAGAGTTACAGACAGAGAGAGGGAGAGACAGAGAGAGGTGTCTTCCATCTGCTGGTTCACTCCCCAAATGGCTGCAATGGCTGGAGCTGTGCCGATCCAAAGTCAGGAGCCAGGAGCTTCTTCTGGGTCTCTCACATGGGTGCAGGAGCCCAAGCACTTTGGCCATCCTCTGCTGCCTTCCCAAGCACATCAGCATGGAGCTGGATGGAAAGTGGAGATGCCAGGCCCTGAACTGGTGCCCATATGGGATATGGGACGCCGGCGCTGCAGGCTGGGGCTTCGACCCGTTGCGCCACAGTGCTGGCCCCGAGTAGTGTTCTGTTGCATGGCTATCCCACCATTTACCCCTATGCTTGTCAACAGACACTTGGGGCTATTGTGGGCAGTCACATGCATATAGGTTTTTATGTGTGCATCTGTTTTCCTTTCTCTTGGGTAGAAAACAGCTAGGAGAGAAGTTGCTGGGTCATATGGTTTGGTATGTGTTTCACCTTTTAAGTAACTGCTAAGCCATTTTCCAAAGTGGTTGTAGTATTTTACGTTTCCGCCAGTGGCGGTGGAGAGTTCCAGGTCCTCTATAGCCTCAGCAACACTTGGTGGTGAGTCTTTTTAATTTTCCTCGTTCCAATAGGGACATGGTGGTTCACTCCCCAAATGACTGCCAACAACCAGAAATCGTTCAGGCCCTACTGAGGAGCCAGGAGCTTCATCCAGGTCTCACATGTGGGTGCAAGGGCCCAAGTACTTGGGCTGTTTTCCACTGCTTTTCCAGGTGCTTTAGCAGGGAGTTGGATTGGAATTAGAGCGGCAGGGACTCAACCAGCGCCCTTGTGGGACGCTTATATGGCAGGCAGCGGCTTTCCCACTATGCCACAATGCTAGCCCCGCATTTGTTTTTAAGAGATTATCCATATGACTTGTTTTTACACCATTTGAACATCACTTGTCTATGTGTGTATGGGTTAGTTGCAGGATGCAAGGCATCAATACACGAAAACCAATTGTGTTTCTGTACATTTGCAATAAAAGGTTGGAAATTGAAACAGTAGTAGCATTGAAAAGCATTAAGTTCTCAAGGATAAATCTGCAGGCGATTTGGTCAAAAACTCCCAGAGAAGACTGTAATTTGTCCGTAGTGAATATCATGATCCTTTGTTTGGGTTTGGTTTTGTTGCATCGGGTATTAGCGCACTTGGGAATGTTTGCACAATCATTTTTTTTTTGAAACTGTTTTTCAGAACTCTGAGAGGCTTTGGTTTTTGTTTCAAATCCATCATATGTAGTTATTACCACTATTGTGTTGCTCTGATAGCAACAAAGTGGTAGAACTCTAAATGTACAAAATAGGAGATTTGTTGCAATAAACCTAAATGTTCAACATTGAAGACCGTATTAAAAAAAGGGAGTTGCTTTCACATAGTTTGCATTGTATGATTCAGTGTCTTTAAATTTTGTGTTTATTTGAAAGGGAGAGAGAGAAATCTTCTATCTGCTGATTCATTCCCCAAATGCCCACAACATCCAGGAATGGGCCAGGCCGAAGCTGGATGCCAAGAACTCAATCCAGTTGTCCCACTTAGTTGCAGCAACGCAGGTACTTGAGCTGTCACCTGCTGCCTCTAGGGTACACATTTGTCGGAAGGTACAATTGGGAGTAGAGCCAGGACTCAAGGCCAGGCACTGCAGTATCTGGTGTGGACATCCCAAGTGGTGTCATAACCACGACACCAGACACTCACCCCTGACCTGATTTTTATTAGAAGATCTAGAAGTATTTGTCACAGAATAGGAAGATTTTTTTTTTTTTGACAGGCATAGTGGATAGTGAGAGAGAGACAGAGAGACAGAGAGACAGAGAGAAAGGTCTTCCTTTTTGCCATTGGTTCACCCTCCAATGGCCACCACAGCTGGAGCGCTGCGGCTGGCGCATCGCGCTGATCCGAAGCCAGGAGCCAGGTGCTTATCCTGGTCTCCCATGCGGTGCAGGGCCCAAGCACTTGGGCCATCCTCCACTGCACTCCTTGGCCACAGCAGAGAGCTGGACTGGAAGAGGGGCAACCGGGACAGAATCCATTGCCCTGACCGAGACTAGAACCCGGGGTGCCGGCGCCGCAGGAGTGAGCCGCGGCACCAGCCAATAGGAAGATATTATGTATTGGTTCTGTGTGTGTATATATGAAGTTTTTGGCTTTTCTTAGTTTTCAGTCAAAATTTCAATTTTTTATAAAAGGAAAAGTAAGGAAGACTACAAAGAAATAACCATAAAGCTCTAGAATTTTAGAGACTTTTCTAATTACCTCTCTGGTAACATTTTCATAAGTTTATACATTTTGCAAATTGAACAAGACAGTGTTCTGTACGCCACTACATATAACATTTGTGCATATCCTATATACATTCTGTAATCATTATGATTCTTTATTGTTGGAACTGTGGCTAGATTTCAGTGATCTCACAAGTGTTGGATATTTAGAGTGTCTCAATAGGTTTGAAGTTCTGAGCAGCACAAAGTAGGAATAACTGGATGAAAATGAGCTACATATGGGCCGGCACTGCAGCTCACTAGGCTAATTCTCCACCTGCGGCACCGGCACACCGGGTTCTAGTCCCGGTCGGGGCGCCGGATCCTGTCCGGATCGCTCCTGTTCCAGGCCAGCTTTCTGCTGTGGTCCAGGAGTACAGTGGAGGATGGCCCAAGTCCTTGGGCCCTGCACCCCATGGGAGACCAGGATAAGTACTTGGCTCCTGCCTTCGGATCAGCGCACCGGCCATAGCAGCCAGTAGGGGGTGAACCAACGGAAGGAAGACCTTTCTCTCTGTCTCTCTCTCTAACTGTCCACTCTGCCTGTCAAAAGAAAGAAAGAAAGAAAATGAGCTACATAGAGCAAAAAAAGTTGAGGAGAAACCCCTTTATGTCTAAAAACGTTTCTGGGGTTATTCATTTCCAATCAAATCATCATTTCAGCTAACTTGCTTTGGACCAAATAACTTCTTGGTAAGTTGATTTTATCAAACTGAATGAGTAAACATAAAATGCTCTCAGTTACTCACTACACATGGTTGATGTGATTTGAATGCTTGGAAATTTTGGGGAAGACTGACTTCTTGTTGCTGGGGGAGAGGGAACATCACTCTTTCTTTTATTTGCTTAGCAATCTATACTCACTCAACTCTTCCAGTGCTTTTCCAGTCATTGTTATTGGATGAGCTTTGATGAAATTCGCCTTCCACACAGGAGGCAGGTTGGAAAGCAGAGTTATGTGCCTGAGGAAGGAAGAACCGAGTTGATGAGTTTGGGCAGTGAGCCTGGTGCAGTTTGTACTTACAGCAAATGCCAAAAGTAAGAGTGCTTTCTTGGCTGGCATTGCAGCTGGAAAATAAGGAAGGAGAAAGGATTAATGGGAGTGCAGACGCCTTGGCCCTTTGGATGTCCGCTCCACACTGAGTTTCTCAGGGTAGGAACCACATCTCGCACTCCTTTGGATCCCACTGCACTTAGCACGTTGCCGGCGTCTGAATGGTAGACTACATGGAAGAAGGTGTTGGAAAGGACTCTGACTGCTTAAAAGAGTTGGAGAGGCATGCTAACCAGAAGACTTTTAAATTTTGGATGTGAGACTAGGCCAGGGCCCTTCGCTTGTATTAAATTCTCATAGACTGACCTGATAGACAAAAAAGATACACAGGTTCTGGGAAGGAGAGTGATTGTTAGGGCTTGCTGTATATGGTTTTATTTGTTTAATTTTTGTTGTTGCTGCCTAATTTCAAAAAGCCAAAAACTTTGACTCCAGTTTTTGTTACTGCATCCATTCCAACCTATGTATGCATAAGCCACTAATGTCAGAAATGTCACTACTGTCATACCTATTGTATGTGGATCTTACAGCTGTGAGAGTATCATAGAACTGCAAAATATATGCAGCACCTTCAAGAGGCATGGAATATTATAAACAAAGTGAGACTACTTACCTTGACTAACTGGGGAACAATGTTGTGAGAGTATTATACACAAACTGTAAATGAAGTATCAGGTGGCGGCGCGGAGCACCCTGGGATAGGGAGCGATCTCTGAGCGAGGCAGCAAGATGGACGCGGGATTCTTCCGCGGAACAAGTGCGGAACAGGATAATCGGTTCAGGAAGAAACAGAAGAAACTACCGAAGCAGGTGAAGTTTGCAGAATGCCTAGAAAAAAAGGTGGACATGAGCAAAGTAAATTTGGAAGTTATAAAGCCTTGGATAACAAAACGAGTAACGGAAATCCTTGGGTTTGAAGATGATGTTGTGATTGAGTTTATATTCAACCAGCTGGAAGTGAAGAATCCAGACTCTAAAATGATGCAAATCAACCCGACTGGGTTTTTGAATGGAAAAAATGCTAGAGAATTTATGGGAGAACTGTGGCCTCTGCTGTTAAGTGCACAAGAAAACATCGCTGGAATCCCCTCTGCTTTCCTGGAACTGAAGAAAGAAGAAATAAAACAAGGACAGATTGAGCAAGAAAAATTGGCATCTATGAAAAAGCAAGATGAAGTCAAAGATAAGAGGGATAAGGAAGACAAAGAAAGCAGCAGAGAAAAAAGTGAACGGTCTCGAAGCCCGAGAAGAACCAAGAGCCGGAGTCCTTCCCCCGCGCCAGAAACGAAGGAAAGAACTCCCGAGCTCCCGGATCCCTCAGTGCAGGAGGCAACTTCGACTAGTGACATCCTAAAAGTTCCCAAGCCTGAACCTGTACCAGAACCTAAAGAACCTTCTCCAGAAAAAAATTCCAAAAAGGAAAAGGAGAAGACCAGAGCACGATCTCGGTCACGTTGCAAATCAAGGTCACGGACGCGGTCTCGCTCTCCTTCTCTCACTCGACCTAGACGGCGCCATGGATCCCGATCAAGATCACACTCGCCTAGAAGACGGCCAAGCCCAAGCAGGCGCCCATCCCCTCGGAGAAGAACTCCTCCAAGACGAATGCCTCCTCCGCCACGGCACAGGAGGAGCAGATCTCCAGTACGACGAAGACGACGTTCGTCAGCATCCTTGTCTGGAAGTAGCTCATCATCCTCTTCATCTCCTTCCCGGTCGCCGCCAAAGAAACCTCTTAAGAGGACATCCAGTCCCCCTCGAAAAACTCGCAGGCTATCTCCTTCCGCGAGTCCTCCAAGGCGAAGGCACCGGCCATCCCCTCCAGCAACTCCACCGCCAAAAACTCGCCATTCCCCGACACCCCAGCAGTCAAACCGTACGAGAAAAAGCCGTGTTTCTGTGTCTCCAGGGAGAACTGCAGGTAAAGTGGCAAAGCATAAAGGCACTGAGAAAAGAGAATCCCCTTCACCAGCACCGGAACCTAGAAAAGTAGAATTATCTGAATCAGAAGAAGACAAAGGTGGCAAAATGGCTGCAGCAGATTCTGTGCAGCAGAGACGCCAGTATAGACGACAGAACCAGCAGTCTTCATCTGACTCTGGCTCCTCTTCCTCCTCAGAAGATGAGCGACCCAAAAGGTCCCACGTGAAGAATGGTGAGGTAGGCAGGTGGCGGAGACATTTCCCTTCCAGGAGTGCCTCTCCCTCGCCACCAAAGCGCCCAGAGACTTCCCCTCGTGGTAGACGGAGGAGAAGTCCCTCACCACCACCCACCAGAAGGGGGCGCTCTCCTTCTCCCGCGCAGGTCTCCTACACCACCGCCCCGACGAAGGACTCCTTCTCCACCGCCACGCCGGCGCTCGCCTTCCCCTCGGAGGTACTCCCCTCCCATACAGAGGAGATACACCCCTTCTCCACCTCCCTAGAGAAGGACGGCTTCTCCTCCACCCCCTCCAAAACGGAGGGCGTCGCCATCTCCACCACCAAAGCGGCGAGTCTCGCATTCTCCACCTCCCAAACCGAGAAGCTCGCCAGTCACCAAGAGACGCTCGCCTTCGTTGTCATCCAAGCATAGGAAAGGCTCTTCCCCAAGCCGCTCCACCCGGGAAGCCCGCTCGCCACAGCCAAACAAAGGGCACTCGCCTTCCCCTCGGCCTCGAGTTCCTCAGACCTCCTCCAGCCCTCCACTCGCGCGGAGAGCACCGTCGTCCTCACCCCAAAGAAGGCGGTCTCCATCTCCAAGTACTAGGCCCATTAGGAGAGTCTCCCGGACTCCGGAGCCTAAAAAGACTGCCTCTCCAAGCCCACAGTCTGTAAGGAGGGTCTCATCCTCCCGATCTGTGTCTGGATCTCCTGAGCCAGCAGCTAAAAAACCTCCAGCACCTCCGTCCCCTGTCCAGTCTCAGACGCCCTCTACAAACTGGTCACCAGCGGTACCGGTCTAAAAGGCTAAGAGCCCAACACCAAGCCCGTCACCGGCAAGGAATTCAGATCAAGAAGGAGGTGGAAAGAAAAAGAAGAAAAGGAAGGACAAGAAACACATAAAGGATAAGAAGCACAAGAAGGAGAAGGCGGTGGCAGCGGCGGCTGTCGCGGCTGCTGCTGCCGTCACCCTGCAGCTGTCGCTGCTGCCACGACCACCTCAGCACAGGAGGAAGCAGAGGCAGCGCTGGAGCCCAGGAAGGAGACTGAAAGTGAAGCTGAAGATAACCTTGATGACCTAGAGAAGCACCTGCGGGAGAAGGCCCTGCGGTCCATGCGGAAGGCTCAGGTGTCCCCACAGCCCTAGGTGGAAACGTTTCTTAGGATGTCCATTTTAGTTTGTACGCAATTCAATTTCGAAATTGCTAACTTGTTTTTGAGCTTTAGACTATAACATTTGTTGTAATAATTGCTAGGTTGAAGTTCACCATGTAAAAAAAAAAGGACATGGATTTACATTGCAAAAGGTGTGCACAGTGTATTAGTGACATTCTTTCATTGACAGCTGACATACATTCATTTAGAGTGAAATATTTTAAGCCAAAAAAATCTCCTTTTTAAAAAAGGGGGTTTAAATATTGTTGGCATTCTTATGGTTCGTTTAAATGCCCCTGGCTATTTCCAAAGGGGTTCCTCTCACTCTCTTTTTTTCTTTCTTTTTTTATTTACCTTTTCTCATTTGAGTCTCTTACCACCCATGTAAGTTATGCTTCCAACCTCATGGTTTGTAAGCTCGCCCAGAAATAAGACCACTGTTGAACTACACATAAGTATAAGTGAGTATTTTAATGCCACAATCTTTCCTGTTGCCTGTGGAGTCTCTGCTGAAGTGAATCAGGGTTGGAGCTCTCAGAAGAGACAGCAAAGCCACGTCATTGCCAGGACACTGTGGGTCTCTGTCCATGTGGAACAAGTTGATTTGGAACACTGGAATTTCATTCTATTCTGTTCTGGCGTGTTCTTTTTTTGTTTGTTTGTTTTCTTTCTTGTAAAGGCAATTAACTAGTCCCAGGAAGGATCCTTCAGTTATATAAAATTTTGTTTTATGAAATGTCATGGCTCCATCATATTTTTGTCTTGTTCTTCCAATTGGTATATACAGCTTTCAGGCTCTTGTATTTGGAAGGCTGGAAGGGCCCGGACTTTGAAATAGTGTCTTGGTTTCACTTTTTTTGTTGTTGTTTATTTGTTGATTTTTTTTTTTTTGACAGGCAGAGTGGACAGTGAGAGAGAGAGACAGAGAGAAAGGTCTTCCTTTTGCCCTTGGTTCACCCTCCAATGGCCGCCGCGGCCGGCGCAATGTGGCTGGCGCATCACGCTGATCCGATGGCAAGAGCCAGGTGCTTATCCTGGTCTCCCATGGGGTGCAGGCCCAAGGACTTGGGCCATCCTCCACTGCACTCCCGGGCCATAGCAGAGAGCTGGCCTGGAAGAGGGGCAACTGGGACAGAATCCAGCGCCCCGACCGGGACTAGAACCAGGTGTGCTGGCGCCGCAAGGTGGAGGATTAGGTTATTGAGCCATGGCGCCGGCCTGTTTCTTGATTTTTTTTAAACTAAAGCTATATAAAGCTTGTGGATTAAACAGAATAAATTTCTAAATTTGAAATTAAAAAAATGAAGTATGAAAAGATGGGATTAAGGCTTCAAAAAACAGAGGGGATTTCTAGTGATTAAATGTATTGTCTGCAGTGTAGCTATGAGACAATCTAACTCTGGGAAGGTAACCTGACATGGCCACAGGGGCCGGCTTTGTGGTGTAGCTGAGAAAGCTGCCCCTGGCCATGCCGCACCCCACGTGGGTGCCAGTTTGTATCCCAGATGCTCCACTTCCCATCAGCTCCCTGCTAATGGCCTGGGAAAAGCAGTGGATGGTGGCTCCAGTGCTTGGGCCCCTCATCCACGTGGGAGTCTTGCATGGAGCTCCTGGCTCCCGACTTCGGCCTGGCTCAACTCCGGCCATTGTGCCATCTAGAGAGAGTACCAGCCGATGGACGATCGATCTCTCTCCCTCTCTGTAACTCTGACTTTCAAAATAAATAAATATTTAGGGGCTGGCACTGTGGGTCACTTGGTTAATCCTCCACCTGCAGTGCCGGCATCCCATGTGGGTGCCGGATTCTAGTCCTGGTTGCTCCTCTTCTAGTCCAGCTCTCTGCTGTGGCCCAGGAGGGCAGTGGAGAATGGCCCGGGTGCTTGGGCCCCTGCACCCATGTGGGAGACCAGGCGGAAGTATCTGGCTCTTGGCTTTGGGTCGGCGCAGTGCTGGCTGTGGCGGCCATCTGGGGAACGAACCAACAGAGGGAAGACCTTTCTGTCTCTCTCTCTCACTGTCAATAAATCTCCTGCCAAATAAATAAATAAATTAAGCCTTAAAATAAAAGAATTGAAAACCCAAACACTGGTAGTCCCCAGGTCAGATATCAGTTGGCATCATCTTTCCACAATAAAACCCAGTAAGCACACTCCCTGCCTTACCATGACTTCATGGAATGATTCAGAACAAATCCCTCCAGCTCTGCAGGGCTGTCTGGCTGTCTGAGATGTCCATGCTGGGAAAAGACACCAGTGTGAGGCCTCTGCACTACTTAAGCCCCAAGTTGTGGGGAGAAGCTTAGGTAGTCACCAGTGAAGCTTTTTGTGATATTGTTGGTACTGGGGAACCTAAGGAGGACGCACCCACTAACAGACTCATTGAATTTATCTTGTGGAATCTGCCAGGACCATGGACACCTTCTCTGAAACAGTAACTCCACTCTCTGATGACTCATTATATTTATAGGTTGAGCTGTGAGTGGCCTTCTGGGCTCTAGGTCTTCCTACGTGATGTAAGGGCTCCTCTTCCAGAAACACCCATGCAACTTTCCCAGCCAAACACACTCCTCTGCCACTGCTTGTCCTGCAAAGGGCGGAACCACTCCTCACACAGATGCTCGGATGCTCACATTGCTCCTTTCCTCCACCGTGACCTTCATGCTGAAGGAAATTAATTCTGGAGTGACCAGCCCATGAGGAAGGCACACCCTGGACCCACGGGCCTCAGTGGCCCTCAGATGGAGTGTAAGTGGGTGCAGAGAGAACCTTGTAGCTCAGAAGGCCTGAGTGGAGGAGAGGGGACGGTACTGGTTTGTAACCCAGGCCCACTCGTGAGGACTTGGCTCTTGGCCTCCTGGCAGTTTTGCAAAAGCTCCTTGTGATGTGATTCTCACGACCTCCTCCAGGGCCCTGCACGTTTTTAGCATCTCCCTAGATTCCTCTTCCTGTCAGGAGTGTTTGGATCTCTTTTCCTTCAGTTCTTGCATCAGAGAAGCTAATTCCTCCACCAGCCTCGTGCTGCCCTCCTCACTTCTCTGTAAATATTTGCAAGGCTGGGAGTACATGAAGACCCTGTATCTACCCTGGTGTTCCCTAAGGTTGACAGAATGGCTGCATGTTTCATTTTAGCAGCACTGACCTTGTTGATAAGTTGCCATTCCTCCTTAGTGAAGCCAAGGTTTTTTCCTGTTATTTTTCTCAACATAAAGCCAACTTCTTCTTTTTTTTTTTTTTACTATTATTTTTGACAGGCAGAGTGGACAGTGAGAGAGAGAGACAGAGAGAAAGGTCTTCCTTTGCCGTCGGTTCACCCTCCAGTGGCCGCCGCGGCCGGCGCACTGTGCTGAAGCCAACTTCTAACAGACATAACAAGGCTGAGCAAAAATAAGACACCCACGAATAAACCAAAGACAAGCACTTCAGGGTCTTCCCCCGGAAGCTGTAGAAAATGAACTGTAGACTCAGGTTATTGGACAGTAGCTGCACAATCAGCTCCTTCAGCTTCTCAAAGTTCAGCCCATCACAGCCCCACCATGGGGCTCTCTGCTCAGTAACTGTGGATCCAGTAGCCACAACAAAGCCTGGGGACGTTCCAACATTTGTACAGAACCCAGCTGGCACCTGGCATTGTGCATTGGTCAGCTGTGTGGTTGGTAGTAGACTTGAGAAATTGAAGACGTTTGCCTCCATTGTTACATAATGATCTTCCTTATTTGCCTCCTTTCTTATGCTATTTTATCAAGATAAAATTTAAATATACTGAAATGTGCCCATGATGTTTATGATCTTAACACATTTCAAAGTTTTATACCTCTCTAGATCACCCAACACCCTCTCAATGTGAATTATATCTATTAATTCTATCTGCTACCCCTGTAAGTTCATCAGTAGCCTCTCACCCGCACAGTATGCTGCTCTGTTTTGATTTCTAGTAACATATATAATTTTCACCAGTTCCTGAACCTCAGAGAGTGGAACAGATTATAGTGTGTTCTTTGGTGTTTGACTTTTGTACAAAATAGTGCTTTTGATATATGTTCATGTTTTTTCTTTTCATAAGCTATTCACTCTGCTTATGTCTGAGCAATGTGACATTGTATGAATGTATCACAAACCATTGAAGAACATTTGTATTGGTTCCCATGTAGGCAGGTAAGAATAGTAGGTAATCAGCAACAGTTAGAAAGGGGGAACCGGTTCTGGTGTTCATCAGCACCGTAGGGTAACCAAAGCCTACAATAATGTATGACATATTTCAAACTAACTAGAAGAGTCCAGAAGCTTCCAGCACTAAAAATGACAAAACGGGAGGTAGAGATGCTGATTATTCTGATTTGATCATCGTACATTGAGCTGTAGTGCTGTACTTCATACACACGCATAAATATGTGTCAAACAATTACTTAAGGGCAGGTGTTTGGCACAGTCGTCAAGTTGCCACTTGGGACACACGCGTCCCCTATCGAGGTGCCTGGTTCAGTACTAGCTCCCCTGCTTCTGATCCAGTTTCCTGTTAATGCATACCATGGGAGACAGCAGATGACGGTTCAAGTACTTGGAAGCCTGTCACCTATGGGGAAGACCTGGATTGAGTGCTGGGCTCCTGGCTTCAGCCTGGCCCAGCCCTATGTGTTGTGGACATTTGGAGAGTGAACTAGTAGTTGGAAGATATCTCTCTGTTGGTTTGTCTGCCTTTCAAATACAATTAGAATAAATAAATAAAAATTTAAACTATTTAAAGAGAATAAAGGGGCTGGAGGTGTTGTGTCACAACAAATTAAACTGCTGCCTGTGACACTGGCAACTCATGTGACCTCCATTTTGAGTCCTAGTTGTTCCATGTCTGATCCAGTTCCCTGCTGATTTCACCTGGGAAAGCAGTGGTAGATGGTCCAAGTACTTGGGTCCCTGCCACCCACATAAGAGACCCAGATGGAGTTCCAGGCTCCTTGTTTGGGCCTGGCCTAGCCCTGGCCATGGAACCATTTGAGGCATGAACCAACAGATGCAAGATCACTGTCTTTCCCTCTTTCTGTAACTGTGCCTTTCAAATAAATAAAAATACATATTAAAGAAACAATAAAGATATTGTGGATATCCAAAAAAATACTAGGAGTAAGCAACAGTAATTTGAAATAAAACTATCATTTGTATTAGCATAAACAGCTGAAATAGTTAGAGACACTTTTGACAAAAGATCTCCAATGCTGATATGCTGAAAATTATAAACATTTCTGAGAGAAATTGCAAATTTACATAAATCAAGAGAGAGACTGTGCCTTTGGGTATTGAGAAGATTCAATATTAGTAAGATGTTGGTTTTCCCCTAAACTTTTTTTTTTAAACTTTTATTTAATGAATATAGATTTCCAAAGTACAGCTTATGGACTACATTGGCTCCCCCCCGCCCGCCGCGATGACTTCCCTCCCACCCGCAACCTTCCCCTTTCCCGCTCTCTCTCCCCTTCCATTCATATCAAGATTCATTTTCAATTTTCTATATATACAGAAGATCAGTTTAGTATACATTAAGTAAAGATTTCAACAGTTTGCACCCACATAGAAACACAAAGTGAAATATACTGTTTGAGTACTCGTTATAGCATTAAATCTCAATGTACAGCACATTAAGGACAGAGATCCTACATGAGGAGTAAGTGCACAGTGACTCCTGTTGTTGACTTTACAAATCGACACTCCTGTTTATGGCATCAGTAATCTCCCTATGCTCCAGTCATGAGTTGCCAAGGCTATGGAAGCCTTTTGAGTTCTCCGATTCTTATCTTATTTAGACGAGGTCATAGTCAAAGTGGAAGTTCTCTCCTCCCTTCAGAGAAAGGTACCTCCTTCTTTGAAGACCTGTTCTTTCCACTGGGATCTCACTCACAGAGATCTTTCATTTAGTTGTTGTTGTTGTTGTTGTTGTTTTTGCCAGAGTGTCTTGGCTTTCCATGCCTGAAATACTCTCATGGGCTTTTCAGCCAGATCCGAATGTCTTTAGGGCTGATTCTGAGGCCAGAGTGCTGTTTAGGACATCTGACATTCTATGAGTCTGCTGTGTATCTCACTTCCCATGTTGGATCGCTCTCCCCTTTATTTATTCTATAGGTTAGTATTAGCAGGCACTAGATTTGTTTATGTGATCCCTTTGACTCTTAGTCCTTTCATTATGATCGATTCTGAACTGAAATTGATCACTTGGTTTTCCCTTAAACTTAATGTAAATTTAATGCAATTCCAATAAAAATTTCAGTAGGCTTTTTCCTTTTTTTCAGAATTAATAAATTGATTCTAATATTCAGTAAAGGACATAGAAGGCTAAATTTATTTTTGTTTTTAAACTTTATTTTTGTTTTTAAGATTTATTTATTTATTTGAAAGGCAGAGTTACAGAGAGGCATAGGCAGAGAGAGAGAGAAAGGTGTTCATCCACTGGTTCACTCTCCAAATGGCCACAATGGCCACAGCTGCACTGATCTGAAGCCAGGAGCCAGGAGCTTCTTCTGGTTCTCTCATGCAGGTGCAGGGGGCCAAGCACTTGGGCCATCTTCCACTGCTTTCCCAGCCCATAGCAGAGAGCTGCATCAGAAGTGGAGCAGCCAGGACTCAAACCAGCATCCATATGGGATGCCAGCACTGCAGGTGGCAGCTTTACCTGCTATGCCACAGCGCTGACCCCAAGAAGACTAAACTGTGAAAGCAGTTAACAAAGTAAGAAGATTTACACTGACTTAGATACTTATCATGAAGCTACAGTAAGCAAACAGCAGGGTATTGGTGTCAAGAGACACAGACAAATAGATTTATGGCATAAGGATGCATCCAGACATAAATTCACACTGCTTGGTGGGTCTCAGGGTCCTATAGAAAAAGCTCATGGAGATCTACCAGTGCTAGAAGAGGGCCAAAGAAGTTCTTGCACTAACCTTGCCACTGCCCCTTGCTGAATATACACTGGAGAGGTTGCTGTCATGAAAGGAAGCTTCAAACCTGAGACCCTGACACACAAGATCTGCCTGGGACTGGGGCTGGACTAGAGCAATGGAAGCCACTCCCCCTCATTAGCCCCACAGCCCCAGGCAAGTGAACACATTTGTCTGTACCAAGAGAAGGATGAGGTGACTGAGAACGTGGGGAGATACTCTCTCGGTGGCTTGGGCACATAGAAAGAACAAAAGATGGGTGGAGCAGGAATCTTGAGAAAAACCCTCTGACACTGCAGCCCCCACTGTAAGTGCTGGGTAATACTGGAGGAATGTGGAGCCAGTTGTAGGCTGAAGCAACAGCAAAATCCAAACCCAAACACAACTCAATGGGAGACTGGAATGGCTCAGTATCCCACACCATTGCTGTAGCAGCAGTGTCCCCACCAGAATGGTAGCCAGTGGTGGCAGCAGCTGGACAAGCGCTTGACACAGGAAATGGACAGAACACTACCTCTCTGCCAGAGAAGAAGCTTCCGCAACTGGTGCTGGATTGAAGAACAGTCTGAAGTTGGAGATCCCCAACCCCATTAAAAGGATAATGCACACCCCTCACCTAAAAGAAAGGAAGCTGGTTTAGGATCGTTACATTTCAGAAGCAAGAGCAGAGGTCAAGGAATTCAAACAGAGTTATACTAGTGGGTTTGGGATTTTTTTTTTTTTTTGTATGGGTGTAGTTATTGTTTCTTTTGTGAATCTCCCATCATGCCCTTTGGCTGCTGTTCCATTAGGATACTTGGTTGATTTTATAAGAATTCCTTTACATATTAAAAATATTGCAAATATTTTTTTGACATGATTCTTTTACTTCTTTCATTTCATGAGCTTGCATGGTCAATTTTTCCTTATAAGGTTTTTTTTAAAGATTTATTTATAT
This sequence comes from Oryctolagus cuniculus, assembly GCF_051225735.1. Taxonomy (NCBI): domain Eukaryota; kingdom Metazoa; phylum Chordata; class Mammalia; order Lagomorpha; family Leporidae; genus Oryctolagus; species Oryctolagus cuniculus. Next base: position 78,008,329 of record NC_142879.1, on the reverse strand, counting down.
TTTTATTTGAAAGGCAGAGTGACAGAGAAAGGGAGAGACAGAGAGAGATGTCCCATCCAGTGGTTCACTGCCCAAATGCCCACAACAGCTGGAACTGGGCTAGGTAGAAACCAGGAGCCCAGAACTCCAGCTGGGGTCATCTTCCATATGGGTGGCAAGGACCCAAGCAATTGGACCAGCCTCCACTGCCTTCCCTGGCACCTTAGTAAGAACAGAAGAAGCAGAGTAGATTGGACTTGTACCAGCACTGGATATGGGGTGTGGATGTCCCAAGCAGCAGCTCAACCCACTGTTTTTGAGCCACAATGCCTGCCCACCTTTATCATTTTGACTCATTGTGTCCAGGAATGCTTTACCCACCTCAAATTATTATTGACTGAGATATACTCTCCCATGTGCTCATCTCATTCAACAGTGGGTACATTGGGGACTGGAAACAACTCTTCATCTACTTCCTTCTCCCAAGCTTGCCATGGGAATTCCTATATGGGGGAGGGAGATTCCCAGTCTTCTGGTAGAGGAGAAACTTCTCAAGAAGAGACAGAGATCATCAATTTAGAATTAAGAAAGAATGTCCACGTCTGCTTTTCTATAACAAAATATCTGAGAGGGGCCGGAGCTGTGGTGTGGCAGGTGAAGCCACCACCTACAGTGCTGGTGTCCCATGTGGGCACCGGTTCGAGTCCCAGCTGCTCCACTTCCGATCCAGCTCTCTGCTATGGCCTGGGAAAGCAGTAGAGATGGCCCAAGTCCTTGGGCCTCTGCACCCGTGTGGGATACCTGGAAGCTCCTGGCTCCTGGTTTTGGATTGGCACAGCTCTGTCCATTGCAGCCAATTGGGGAGTGAACCAGCAGATGGAAGACCTCTCTCTCTCTCTCTGCCTCTCCTTCTCTCTCTGTATAACTCTTTCAAGTAAAATAAATAAATCTTTAAAAAATATCTTGAGGGTGGGTATTTTATAAAGAAAAGAAATTTATTTTGTTTCTCGGTTTTGGAGGGCCAAGAGCATGGCATTAGCACCAGCTTCTGGTGAGGGAGTCATGGCAGAGAGCATCATGTGGTCTGAGGATATGAGTAACAGAGAGAGGCTGAGAGAGGGAGAGAAAAGGAGGAGGAGGACAGGAAGAAGAGGGAGGGGAAGGGGAAGGACAACAGCCTGGAGAGATAAAGCAAGAAAGTGAGTCAAGAAACTTGAACCCCCTTGTAAGTACCTACTCTCATGGTATCCAGGCCAGTTCTGTAAGACCTAACCTACTCCTCTGAGACAGGCATTAACGCCTTCCAAGGATGGTGCCATCCCAATGACCTAATGACCTCCAGTGCGGTCCCGCAATCTCTCAATGCCATGCCACTGGAGACTAGACCCCTAGCACATGATCCTTTAGGAGACAAATTCTATTCAGATGGTAGCAAGGGGGTATGTGCAGATGGACAGCCAAGCCTTTGTACAAGAGCAGGTTCTCAGAAAAAAAATACTGTGTAATTAAGCACCACATCGTGTGGTAAAACCAAATTCAGGAGGGAGGGGAGTGACCAATGAACCTGTGAGGAGTCAGGGAGGGAAGGAGCCTGAGAGTGGAGCTGGCCCAGGACTGGAGTGAGTAGTGGCTGACAAGGACCGAGGGGAAAGAACCTGGAGCCACAGCACCCAGTGCATTAACAGACTGAGCCTGGGGGAATCACAAACTGAGGGAGAGCCACAGTGTTGGTGTTTGCTGCAGGGTGGCAGTGTGCAGAGGAGGAGAAGAAAAAGAGAAGAGAGGGAGGAGACTTCGCCTGTGTGTGGCCTCTGTCATTCCTCTATTTCCTGCCGTCTGGCAGTCTGATCTGTGCAGGAAGGGAAGGATGGGCTCCGCACCATTTGAGATCCTTGATTGCTGATACTCAGGCAGGCGGTAGACGAACCCTGGATTGTGACCCTCTGAGTTGTTCCCCAGCTTCCTATTCCCTGTGGCCATTGCTCACATAAAGCCTGAGTCATCTTGACTCTGGGCATCGCCCTTCAGTTTCTGAAGCGGCTAATCAATAATAGTAATGATGAGGAGGAAAATTCCTTCCATTTGAGCCACAGTTCACAAAGTGCAATCTGCAGTCAGTGAAGCCTTGAGACCTCAAGGCCGACTTGTGAATTACTGAGTTCGCTTCCTTCCTAAGGAAACTGGAATTCAGTGTGAGTGAGTGGCTTGCCCAGCCACTCAGCTTTGAATGCCACGCTCAGGACTCTGTGCTTAAACCTCCATGCGTTCCATTCACTTATTCCCTTACTCTTTTATTTAACAGAAGCCACTGATTGGTTTGTGGATGGACCAGATAAACTATCATGTCCCATGTGCATTGATTCTGAGTACTTGTGCAGCAACAATAAAGCTGTTCTATCTGTCTGTCTGAGGTCCCACTTCACTGTTTTGTTTGATGAGAAAGAAGGAGGAGGGCAGAGGTTTGCCTCATTCATGATTTTATTCTGACAGTCACCATGGTTGAGCTCACTTTTCCCCAGCAATAATAAGAGATCGGGGTGGACACTATTCTCTGCAAAAAGGCCATGTGCACATTCAAGTACCCACATACCACATTTACAAACACATATACACACACACACAAAGTGATTACATATGGATAGCCCCAACCCCAAATCAACTCCAACATCATTAGGTATAATTTCTAATCTTCCCTTCCCTTTCTATGGTTGAAAATTCTTCCTTCAACTGTAGGAAACTTGAACTTGATGGCTTCTGTAGATTATCAAGAAGAAAAGGAGAGATAACAACGACTTTAGACCTTTACCCTCAAACAACCTGGATGGACTTGGGAAGAAAGTCTACAGACTAAGAGCAGTCATTGCTTACTTAGTGTCTGGCCAAGGCTCACTTTCACTTGAAAACATTGTATCTCAACGTGTACTCAGCAAACACAGTTGCTGTAAATTTTTTCCTATTCAACATGGAAAGAGTATTGTTTCTTTAACTAAATATGCATGCAATCACAATAATACCTGACAGAAGGGCTGAGGAGCTGAGGAGCTGAGCTTGGTAGTACTTGCCCTGCATCTAAGATGGACATTTATTGAAATGCGTAAGCATTGATCGATTTATTTGAAAGGCAGCGTTACAGAGAAGCAGAGAGAGAGAGAGATTGGTCAGTCATCCACCAGCTGGTTCCCTCCCCAGATGACCGCAACAGCCAGAGCTGTGCCAATCCGAAGCCAGGAGCTTCTTCTGGGTCTCCCACGTGGGTGCAGGGGCCATTCTCCACCGCTTTCCCAGGCCAAGTTGCTGACAAATGTCTTGAATCTGAAAGCAGCACACAACTGTGAAGACTGAAAAAAGGTGACCCAGGAGAGAGGAGCAGATGCAGAGCATAAATTAAGATCTATTGGCAAAATTGAGCTTGAGGGCTAGATCATGAATAAAACTGTTTTGAAAGAGATTCAGGCAAAGTACTATTCAAAGATTGGGTGGAAAAGAGAAAGAAAGGAGAAAGAGAGAAGACTAAATGCTAGGTTTCTTTTCTAAGGGAACATTCAAATTACCTTTCTGATAGGAATTAGTAGTTTAAGAAAACTAGTAAGTTAAAAAAATTATTTTATGGGGCCGGCGCTGCAGCTCACTAGGCTAATCCTCTGCCTGCGGCACCGGCACCCTGGGTTCTAGTCCTGGTCCAGGCGCCAGATTCTGTCCCGGTTGCTCCTCTTCCAGGCCAGCTCTCTGCTGTGGCGCGGGAAGGCAGTGGAGGATGGCCCAGGTCCTTGGGCCCTGCACCCACATGGGAGACCAGGAGGAAGCACCTGGCTCATGGCTTCGGATCAGCGCGGTGCGCTGGCCGCAGCAGCCATTGGGGGTGAACCAACGGAAAACGAAGACCTTTCTCTCTGTCTCTCTCTCTCTCACTGTCCCCTCTGCCTGTCCAAAAAAAATTATTTTATGATCTCATTTCAAAGTAAATTAGTAGTCTATTGTATAGCATGGTGCCTAGAGTTAATAACAGTGTATTTGCGTATTTGATAATACCTAAGGGGCTGTTGCTGTGGTGTAGCGGGTAAATCTGCCGCCTGCAGATCCAGCATCCCATATGGGCCCAGTTCGAGTCCTGGCTGCTCCTTTTCTGATCCAGCCCTCTGCTATGGCCTGGGAAAGCAGTAGAAGATGGCTCAAGTCTTTGGGTCCCTGCACCTGCGTGGGAAACCCAGATGAAGCTCCTGGATCCTGGCTTCAACTTGGCCTAGGCCTAGCCATTACAGCCATCTGGAGAGTGAACCAATGGATGGAAGATCTTTCTACCTCTGTCTCTCCCTCTGTCTGTAACTCTACTCTGACTTTCAGATAAACAAATAAATCTTTACAAACAAAAACGAAAGTGAAACAACGCATTTTTCTCTCCCGAGACCAGGTAAATCAAGGTAAAACCTACAGTGAGCGACCCACTGAGCTGTTGTGGTTTAGGTGGGTTCAGGTGTGAGGCATGCCAAATGCCCCCCTCCAACCCTCTCCCCATCCACGGAGCTGAAAGAGAGCAAGTGAGGACATTTGAAATCAGAGGGGGAAATTTGACAGCTGACCTGTGGGTGGCTGGCCTGTTGGAAGGCTGCCAGGCACCTTTCAGGTTGTTCCAGCCAAGTCCTGAAGTCACGTGTGGCTCATGCCGATTCTGACCAGCGACCCAATGGGGGTCATGGTATAAGGCACGAGCGAAAACCCAGCAGTCAGGTGAATAAACGTCCCAGTGATTGTGGAGTTTGTCCTTGGGCATCCAGACCTAAGCCAGCAGCTGGGGAATGTTTGAATCCAGAGATTGCTCCAGGGAGGAGAAGTTGGGCCACAATGAGGCAGAGGTTCAGGCTTTCTGACCGAGAGGGGCCAAACAGAGGAAGCAGATGAGAAGGGAGAAAGGAAGCTGCTGGGGAGGCTCCATGGCCAGCCAACGCGGACTCCAGATGTTGCACAACCAAGAGAGGGTTCAGATGGCTGGAAATCAGGCACGGGGTAGTTTGGGTAAATCCAACAATCTGGTTTATGGGAAGTATGCAGAAGAAATCAGCAACCCCAACACACACAGCGGAGAGAGAGAGGACACTTCCCAGAACAGATGGAGATCCCCATTCCTGGGCTCTGGAATCTTCACCATGGCAGGCCGGGCAGTGAATGATCACTGGATTTCCCATGATGCATCCCCTTCCAGGTCCCTGCACACCTTTTAATCTGGAAACGTAGCCAGCTCACCTCCTCCATTTGGGAGTCGTGTGTTCATGGGACTCTCAGGTCATTACAGGCTCAAATTTCCAGATGAGGATGGCCTGGTTTCTAGCACATTCCAGACTCAGCCAGGAAAGCTGAGAGCCAGGGTCTGCTGCCCAGCTGACACCAGCGTCATGCTCACTGGCCGCTACACCAGCAGTTTACCTGCAGATAATCCAGCTGCTAAACCAATGGTCTACTTGCAGCTACACTGAGTGTCTTAGACAGAGGTGCCCCAGGAATGAAACCCATGAAAATGCTCAGGTGGGACACCAGGACACTGGTTTAACCATTCAGTGTCATATCGGAGAAAATCTTGGGGTGAAAAGCTTGTTGAAATCTTTCAATTTCTAATTAGAAGGAGGAGTCGTTTTTAACCCAGTTTTATGGGTCAAAGAAAACTTCAGTTGTTCTGGCTCTGGCTACTTTGGACAACATTCTCCTGATAAAACTGATCTTACTTTTCACGCTGTGTGCATTCCATCCTGTCTCCAGTTGTCTGCAAGTGACTTGTGGGTTATGTTCTGGAGCATGACCAGATCCTACCCAATGGCCCTGCACATTTTTTGGCCTTTTTTTTTTATCTGAACAGCTGTAACTGGCTCAGAAAAAGGCAAGAACTCCTAATTCAAGGATCTTCTGCATTTCTCACATTTATTTGACAATAAACACCCACTGTTAGCATAATTTATTCCTGTGTTGCCCTAGGCCTAACCAAGGTTTCTGACCTCCTGTGGGAAGATAACCTAAAATCGACTCTAGCTTTTATTATTATTATTATGAAGTAGTTAGAATACTTAGAACCGTCTTAACATACAGATGGCTGAACCACAGCCCTTCCTCTTCAGTATGGTCCTTCCTTTCATTTGTAGCTGGTGGTCACCCAGCCTGGTCCAAATTAGCACCAACATCTATTCTGTCTGGTCAGTCTGAAAGGGACACTGGTAAACATTTTGATTTTTACTCCATAATGAATTCATGTATAAAAAAGGGTAATAAATACACAGGTACAAATCAGACGGAGAAGCAGAGTTTACAGGGAGGGCATTTGGTATGGTGGTTAAAACACTGCTTAGGGTGCCCGTACCCCATCTTAGAGTGCCTGGGTTTGGGTCCTGACTCCAGCTGCCTGCTAAGGTGCACACTGGGAGGCACCAGTGATGACTCAAGTAGTTGAGTCCGTGCCACCCATTTGGGTGCTCAGATTCAGTTCCAAGATTCTGGTGTTGGCCTTGCCCAGCGCCCACTGTTGTGGCTATTTGGAGAGTGAACAAGCAATGGAAATTCTATCTGTCTCTCTTCTTTTTGAGTAAATAAAATATGTAAATTGACAAAAATGAAAAGAAACAGGGCATTACAAAAACTCCCAAATGCATTTTCAATAGGCAAAGTGTTTGTACCATTGAAAAATTCAAAGGTAAAAAGGCCTCCATTTATCTTTCTTTCTCAGCTGCCTTGGCCCTATTGCTGAGTTTCTTGTGTATCCTTTCAGAGACTTTATGTACAGACCAAAAAAAAAAAAAAAAAAAAAAAACCTTATGTATAGGTTTTATTTCTCCTTTATTCTCTGCTAGTAGCATACAGTACACGGCATTCTGCTTTTCTTTTAAGCTTAACTGTGTATTGGTGGTCTCTCCACTTCAATGCTCAAAGGGTTTTCTTAGTGTGTTTTGCAAAGCTAGGTGGTACATCATTGTGAGTTTGTACTGTAATCTGCTTGATGAGTCACCTCCTGACTACATACAAGGTTATTTACAGATACTGGATACGATAATGAATAACTTTGTACATACTCACTTCACAAATATGCCAGCGTATCTGTAAATTAGATTCTTATAAATAGACTTGCTAGTTTACAGGGTGTGTCACAACAATGTTTCACAAGTATGCAGATAAATCTGTATGACAGAGTCATAGAAGTAGAACTGTCAGGTCAGAAAGCAGGTGCATCTGTAATCTCTATAAAGAGATTGAAGATATGGCCTCAGTAGGGTTGTGCAAGCCATATGAACATAATAGATTACCAGCATAGTATATGACTGAACTTTTAGCTCTTTTGACAGCTGATAAGTGATATCTCATATAGTTTTTATTTTACATTTCCTTCATTTTTTAAAATATATTTTTTTGAAAGGCAGAGTTCCAGAGAGACTGAGGGAGAAAAACCTTCCATCTGCTAATTCACTCCCCAAATGGCCACAATGCCCAGAGCTGGGACAGGCTGAAGCCAGAAGACAGGAGCTTCTTCCAGGTCTTCCACATGGGTACAGGTGCCTAAGCACTTGGACCATCTTCTGGTGCTTTCCCAGGCAGATTGGCAGGGAGCTGGATTAGCAGTGGAGCACCTGGGACTTGACCCAGCATCCATATGGGATGTCAGCTCCACAGCTTTACCCACTACAACTCAGCACTGGCCCCCACATTTCTTTGATTATGAATGAGGTTGAACAGATTTTTATATATTTATAAGGGCTGCTATCTGCTGTGAATGTCCTGTTTATATCTTTTTATGCTTTCCTATGGGATTAGTGGACTTTATACTGATTTTTAAGAGCTCTTAACATATGAGAAGAATTAGCCTTATGGAAGTACACTATGAGATGTAATTTTTTTTTGTCATTTGGTCATTTGTCTTTAACTTAGGTTGGATTTTGATATGCAGAAAGGTTTTCATTTTTATGTGGGCTGTATCACTCTTGGTCTCCTGTACACTGTTCTAGATCTGTGCTGATTGACTATGCAATTGGTTTTACCTACAAAGGCAATGATTTGTTTAAAGGCTATCTAGAGCATAAATGAGCACTTTTTCTAGAAAGGACTGGGCAATGAATAAATATTTCATTTTAGACTTTAAAATCAGTTCACCACATCTGCTCTGCCACTGCAGTGTGAAAGCTGGCATCAACACGACTTAAATGAATGAATGAGGCCGTGTGCCAGTAAAACTTGATTTACAAAAATAGGTTAGCAGGCAGGGTTGGCCCATGGGCCATTGTTTGCATAGAGGCCACTAGGAGTCCTTTCCTGGCCGGTGCAGCCACTGTGTTTGGCCTCTTCTGTGGTCTCCCCACATGAACAGAAAAATGCTTTCAGCTCAGTTCTTTCGTCTGAGTCCCACCCTTCCCACCTGCTATGGCACCAGCGGCTTGCTCAGCAGAGATTATTTTTGGCGGTTTTCCAATCTGGAACCAAATATCCAGGTTCTCGGGCAGCTATAGGCAGCCCATGGATTTTTATGTTTTTCAACTGATGTGGTTAAGCCAAGTGGTGGCCTCTGGCCAGCATCTCAGCTGGTGAATGACTCGGCATTTATACATGTTTTCCAGGCACCAAAAACTCACTGCACAGGAATCTCCCTCCAACACAACCTACTGGTAGCCCCTTCCATACCCGGGGTGGTGCTTGGCCTCAAATACCAATTCCTGCTCATCTCATCTACATGTGAGAAGACCTAACATGTGTTGCATCAATGAGAAAAATAGTAAAAATCATAGCAGTTATTTGTAGTGGCTAAAGAAAAACTGCTTTTTAACATCAGCTACAATGGAGTTTTCTGGCATCAGATAGAACCTCATCTTAAACAAGCATGGGCCAACAACCTTGGTTTGAAATGTTGGTTGCCACCTCTCCTTTTAAGAACTAAGGGAAATGCTCGTGCCATAAGCTGGGAAGGAGGGTTGGCGATAGTAACCAGCCAGGAGGGTGGCTGTGGGTTGTGTAGGGGGGACGGATAGTGAGTAGCACAGGGGAAACCCAGACCAGAGTGGCCAGGAGGAAGAGAGCTGGAGAGGTAGATGGGGCCAAATCAGGCAGACTCTCCGAGACTTCTTAAGGATGTCAGTCTTTATCCTACAAATACGAGCAGGGGAAAGCCAGGGAAAGTGATGGTATCAAATATGCATGACAGGTCATGCTGGCTGCCTGGTGCACATGGATTGAAGTCTCCCGGGAGACTGGTCTGGAAGCTCTTCTTGCTCAGCAGGAGGGCCCGGAGGCTTAGTGCAGAGTGGAGAGAGCTGGATGCCTGGGGCGACCCTGAGGATTTGGGGATGGATGGGGACTGGAGGGTGACAGGGAGGGGACGTCACTGGTGACTCTCTTGTCTGTAGCTATGCAGGGTGGCTCCTGGAAGGTCTCTAGACAGTGAGATACCCTTCCAGAACATCTCCTACATGCTTGGATCCTGGGGTTTATCCGGAGGGGCCCCTTGGATAAGCCTTGACCTTGGCTATACTATTATTGACTGTTGGCTGTACCTGGAGATCTGCTCTTGGCAAGCTGAAATCTTTTTATCTGTTCCTTCTCATCTGCACTTCTATAGGTGTCACATGCCCCACGCCCACATCTGTTGAACATGCAGCCATCCGGGTCAAGAGTTACAACTTGAGCTCCAGGGAGCGGTATGTTTGTAACTCAGGTTTCAAGCGTAAAGCCGGGACATCCAGCCTGACGGAGTGTGTGTTTAACAAAACCACAAACATTGCCTACTGGACAACTCCCAATCTCAAGTGCATCAGTAAGTATCCAGTTCCTACACTTGTCCTTCTTCACCCCGCCAAGGCCACACAAAGAGCAGAGGTGCAGTATGGGGCCAGATGAGTCCATCTCAGGGCCAACACACTTCTCTGTGTTGAAGTCGGAGGCTAAACACCAATGGGACACTGAAAAACACCTTCTTCAGTTGTAGACACATGGGAGTTTGGTTCACACAATTCTGGGTTCACAATTGGCTCTGCCATTTCGTACCTGTGAGGTCTCAGGGAAGGCCCTTAATCTCTTGGAGCTCTGGATGGTCTTCTAGGAAATGAACCCCATGTTCACACTGCAGGTTGTATGAGGATTCAGTGGAATTCGGTGGTACATATGAACTGACACTACTGTGAATGCTTGCTTTGAGATTTATGGAGGAAGGATTTGGGTTACAGAAAGGATACGTGCTTACAAGCACACTTGCTTTCCAGGGAGTCCCCCCCCCCCCCCCAAGGAAGGAGACTGCAGGGAAACTATTGCTGTTTTTCCCATTACTGCTCAGTCCCAAGGACTGGAACAGACCTGTGCAGCAATGTTTCCCTTAGCTTAGTCACTGTGTATGGTATCTGACAGTTCTCAAGTTTTCCCCTAAAACAGTCTACAACTGGACAGACATGCTAAAAGAAGCCAAATGCTGTTGAGGTGGAAGCCACTAGGTGCTATTTCCATGAATACTAAGCTCCACTTCTACTCCTCCCTTCCCGCCTCTAGAAAAGTAAAGATTGACCCATGCCCTGACTTAATGAGTCTTGGCTCTGTCTAGCAGTGAGCTAGATGCTTTCTCAAATTTGTATAACATTGGCGAGCATTCTGAACTCCTGTATGGGGCAGGGGCTGGGAGGGGACTGTCCCATAGCGAACTCACTCTGCTGGAGGATTCCTCAAAGAGCCACACTTTCTCATGGGATGTGTAGTGGTAGATAGCCCTTCTCCCCCATCCTTCTCTTCAGAACAGAAGTCACAGGGAAGGGAAGCAGGAAGCCCTTCCACTCATATCAAGGAATCATCCAGCTGAGGAATCAAGCTCCCTGTGGCACTGGGTAGAACTGAATAGAGGAGCCAGGTGAGGCTGGGAATGGCCGGTAACTGTGGGAACCCCGAGCGGATCTCTGACTCTGTCCTGTCCTGGGACCCACTGGAACCTGTAATTCAAGGACAAAAATAAGGGCCTTTCCACTGTAAGGAAAGTTACATTTCCGTAAAGCTCTGTGTCATTTGGGTGAATGAATCTATTAAGGAGTGGAGCTGTAGGCTCTGAACCAGGCAGATGCGAAGGGAAGAAGACACCTTGTAGTCCAGTTAGGTTTCACCTAGTTCAGAGCTTCCTCCATTTTTTTTTTTTTTTACCACCAACTCCCTTCAATCATTGTTTTTCCCAGCCTCTTGTGCTTTGAATGATTTTTTTTTTTTATTTGACAGGTAGAGTTATAGACAGTGAGAGAGAGACAAAGAGAAAGGTCTTCCTTCCGTTGGTTCACTCCCCAATGGCTGCTACGGCCGGAGCTGTGCCAATCCGAAGCCAGGAGCCAGGTGCTTCTTCCTGGTCTCCCATGCGGGTGCAGGGGCCCAAGCACTTGGGCCATCCTCCACTGCCCTCCTGGGCCACAGCAGAGAGCTGGACTGGAAGAGGAGCAACTGGGACTAGAACCCGGCATCCATATAGTTTGCCAGTACTGCAGGCAGAGGATTAACCAAGTGAGCCCCGGCGCAGGCCCCAATTTTCTTCTTTCTTTTCTACTTTTTTTTAAAATGTATTTATTTATTTGAAAGTCAGTTACATAGAGAGTGGAAGATACACACACACACACACACACACACACAGAGAGAAAGAGAGAGATGGATTGTCCCTCTGCTTGTTCACTCCCCAAATGGGTGCAATAGCTGAGGCTGAGCGAGACCAAAGCTAGGAGCCAGGAGCTTTTTCTGGGTCTCCTATATGGGTGCAGGGGTCCAAGCACTTGGGCCATCTTCCACTGCTTTCTTAGGTGCCTCAGCAGGGAGCTACATCAGAAGTGGAGCAGTAGGGACTTGCACTGGCGCCCATATGGGATATCGCCATCACAGGTAGTGGCTTTACCTGCTATGCCCTGGCCCCTGATTTTTCATTCTAAACAAACAGAATCTATTGAGTAATTGTTTACTGTCCCATGAAAATCCAATATTGTAAAACTGAGTTAATATCATTAATACTGTTCCAGCCAAAAATAAATTTGATGCCTTAGTTGTGCATTTTTTTTTTTTTTTTTTGGAAATGCTACAAATAAAGTTTGCTGGGGTTGGTGTTGTGGCATACTGGGTTAAAGCTGCTACCTGTAATGCTGACCTGCCATATGGGTGTCAGTTCAAGTCCCGGCTGTTCTACTTCTGAGCCAGCTCCCTGCTAATGTGCCTGTGGAGGCAGTGGAAGATGGCCAATGGGTCCCTCCACCCACATGGGAGACTCAGAGACAGCTCCTGGCTTCAGGCTTTGATCTGGCCCAGCTCTGGCCATTGTGGCCATTTGGGGAGTGAACCAGCACATGGAAGACCTCTCTCTGTTTTCCTCTCCCTTTCTGTGTATAACTCTGCCTTTCAAACAAATAAAATAAATCTTAAAAAAATAAAGTTTGCTATCTGTCTTTGCATTTGGATTGGAAAACACTGCTGTTTATTTCCTGAACTTTGAATCCAACTTAGGAAGTTAGATATCTCCATTGTATATTTAGGTTTTTAAAATGTATATCCAGTTCTGAAGCCACCCCCAAGTTCCACCCTCAGGATCGTAAATGCCATGTGGTTATCCTCTCTCCAGGAGACCCCTCCCTGACTCACCAAAGGCCAGTGCCACCCTCCACTGTAGTGACGGCAAGGGTGACCCCACAGCCAGAGAGCCCCTCCCCTTCTGGAAAAGGTAGGAACACAGGAAACTTTTTAAAGATTCCCATTCCCTACTACCACCCAGCTCCCCACCCTCGAATCCTGAACATTCATGGACCACTGCTGCTGTTCTGCTGCCAACTTGGGTAACAGAACAGACTCTTTGTTGAGGACAGGAGTCAGAATTTATAGTGGCTCTAATTTTCTTTTTAAAATCAGAGTTGCTTGATGTCTAGATTTCATATGTGCACAATGAATAGTGGTTTAAAACTCACTGTTAATGTAACAAATTATGCTTAGTTGTAGACACTTATCCTTATCACGAACTGGAAACAGCCTGAGATGTGATCTCATTTGTACCACGTTAGCCTGCCACAGTTTTATGGGTGCTGGCAGAAAACATAATACTCCTGGAGAAGAGACAGTGTGGCTCATTTATATGTGGCATAGCAAGCAGCAGGATCATTAGCATGTTTGCATCAATTTCTTTGTTTCTCACAGAAGCAATGTGGATGGGCCTGAATAGATGCCCAGATGTCCAGTGGGTTACACTCTGGGAGGAGAAACCTGGGCTCAGGGAACCCGAATGTTTTATAATTGGGAGCAAACAGAGTCACTTTTGATTTGCCCAATAAATCAGATAATCACCAAGTCACCACTCCTAGCCTTGCATCTGTGTCCCAATCACTTGGTCAGATGTCCTTTGCTGAGACCAAACTGTGCAGCTGGAAGCTCGGCTGTGAGAGAGCAACATTTGATACAGACTGATGTGAGCGCATGCTTGGATGTGAATGCTCGGTCTGGGGGGACTCTAGATGCGGGGGACCCTGGAGTGCTGACAGCTAGAGTAAGGTGAGGGGCATGTGAGGCCGTAACGAAGGGTTAATTGTAGGGGACCTCTCACCACGTAGGTGGCTGGGAGAGGATGGGGACACAGGCTTCAATCACGTGTCAAGAGCATTGTGATGCTTGGCCTCACCAGGTGCTTTGCTCTAAGGCTGTATTTTCTAAGTTCTGTATCTGTCAGGAGACCCAGTTGCCATGGAGACAAGATAGGAAACAGCTATGCCACACCTTACTTAACAGTGTAGGGGCAGCCATCCGCCAAGAAGGGGCAAGGCAGTCTCCCTCCCTGAGACTGAAGCTAAATCAGGATATATCCCTCAAATACACACCACTGAGTTCAGACAAGCCAAATCTCAGGCTTCCCCATATTTCAAAAAGTGTTTGCCAACATGTAATAAAGAAAACCAGAATCTTAGCTTTTTGGCAAACACAGCCCCCTTGTGTGTGTGTGTGTGTGTGTGTGTGTGTGTATTTAAGATTTATTTATTTAACAGAGAGGGCAAGGCAGAGAGAGAGACAGAGACAGAGAGAGAGAGAGAGTGCTAAGAGATCTTTCATCTGCTGGCTCACTCCCCAAATGGCCACAAGGGACAGGGCTGGGCCAGGCCAAAGCCAGGAGCCAGGAGCTGCATCTGGGTCTCCCACATGGGTGCAGCAGCCCAAGCACTTGGGCCACCTTCTTCTGTTTCCCCAGGCATGTTAGCAGGGAGCTGGATCGGAAGTGGAGCATCTGGGACCTGGAACAGGTGCCCATGTGGGATGCAGATGGCGGCTTTACACGCTTACATGCTACGTCACAACGCCAGCCTCCCTTGTGTTTTTGAGCTACGTCTTTGAGCATGTGAATGTCTCCTCTAGGCAGCAAGCTTGAATATGCAGCTCTTTAGGGTTTTTCCTATATATGCACCATGATAAGTAACTGATAAGCCCCATCGCCATGGATGTGTCACCACTGAAGGGGGGCATCATGCTGGGGCAGGGCTGGGGGGTGGGCTCCCTGGAGTGTGTCCTGAGACTCCCCATCTGCTGGAACTCAGAGGACTCCAGTCTAAATATCTGTGTTCTCACCATCTTGAAATCTCCTGCAGGCCCAGCCACATTCTCTCCAGAATCAGACACCACAGTGGCCACAGGGACAGCTATTGTACCAGGCTCCCAGCTGATGCCATCCACGTCACCTTCCACAGGAACCACAGGGGTAGGCAGTCATAAGTCCTCCCAAGCCCCATCTCAGACAACAACAAAGACCTTGGAACCCACGCCCTCCACCTCCCACGAGACAACAGGTTAGCACTAGCTTTGCATGGCGACAGGCCGGTTCCCCACATCCTGCTTCTGAGATTTGGGTAGGGATCTTGCACCGTTCAGTCCAGAGTCAGCACTGACCTAGCGGCCTTGCTGCCTTCTGCACCTGCCACAGCCCCCTTTGCCTGGTTTCTGTTCCCCGTGGTGCGCACTTTCTGCCTGGCTTAGTCCAGCTGGGAAAACTGGAAAAGAAAAATCCACCTCCGCAGTGCGATGAGGCCAACCTTATTAAGCTGCCCAGCAGAGCCCATGGCACAGCTCTGAACACCCATCTGAACTGTACCCCCATGGCAGGGTGATGGACACATTCTGCCATCTGGAGCCATTGTCTGTGGGGTAGAGACGCTCTTGGGATTCTGGGCCTGCTTTAGGTCTTGCCCAGTTCGGAAGCATGTCCCAGCACCTCAGTGAGTTTCCTGCGTGTTCTTGGCTGAAATGATTTTGGTGATGCTACTGGTGGGTCTCCCAAGGTTCTAAGATGGGAGCCAAGATATCCCAAATTTCTTGGGCTCTGTGAGAAACTAGTACCTTAAGGACTGCAGCCCAGACTTAGCTGTTCTCTCTCCTCTGCAGATGCTCATCCGTACAGTTCCAGAGATGTCACTGGTAAGTACTCTCCTTTGTCTGGCGTGCTTACGATGGGGTGACCACAGAGCCAGCAGGCTGAACAGTCCTGCTCTGGGCCTGCCGCCCGGCATGACCTCCACCCTCAGAAGTGCCTCCATCAGAACAACTACGTTCTGTGATATCTCGGTAATGGACAGCTTCGTCTGTCATGACATCTTATGTCCATACTGCTCGCTGCTACCTGTCATGCTAGTGACGTTGAAACCAGACAGCTGCTGTACCACAGAAAGGGCCTCGTGGTTCACTTCTGCTCAGCAATGCAGGACTCTTGTCCAGGAAACTGCCCGTGCCCACTGTTGCCATTTTTCTGCCAGCAGCTGCATTCATCTCCCACAGGACAGGGGCACCGTAAGCTTTACAGAGGGAGCTCCACTTTTCTCAGAATAAAGCACTTCCTCCTACAGAAGACACGTGCAACGTTAAGGCTAGGAGAAAAAGAAAGGAACAGACAAGTGACTATGAGGAGGAAATGGGAAGTGTTTGTAAGAATAGGAAAAGAAGAAGGGAGGAGAAGAAAGTGCAGAGAAGACAACAGGAGAAAGAAGGCGAATGGAGTGGCCGGTGCTGCCCCCCCCCCCCCCCAAGCTATTTCACTTCTAGTCCAGCTCTCTGTTAATGCGCCTGGGAATGTGGCAGAAGATGGCTCAAGTACTTGGGCCCCTGCCACCCACGTGGGTAGACAGAGACCCAGATGGAATTGCAGGCTCCTGTCTTTGGCCTGGCTCGGAACCAGCTGTTGCAGTCATTTGGGGAGTGAACCAGTGGATGGAAAATTTTTCTCTTTCGGCCGGGGCCGCAGTTCACTAGGCTAATCCTCCGCCTTGCGGCGCCGGCACACCGGGTTCTAGTCCTGGTCGGGGCGCCGGATTCTGTACCGGTTGCCCCTCTTCCAGGCCAGCTCGCTACTGTGGCCAGGGAGTGCAGTGGAGGATGGCCCAAGTGCTTGGGCCCTGCACCCCATGGGAGACCAGGAGAAGTACCTGGCTCCTGCCATTGGATCAGCGCGGTGCGCTGACCGCAGCGCACCGGCCGAGGCGGCCATTGGAGGGTGAACCAACGACAAAGGAAGACCTTTCTCTCTGTCTCTCTCTCTCACTGTCCACTCTGCCTGTAAAAAAAAAATTTTTTTCTTTCTATGTATGTCTCTCCCTCTCTTTTTCTGTAATTCTGCTTTTCAAATAAAGAAATAAATCTTTAACAATGAAGACTTCAAAAGCAATTAAAGATAAAATATATATATTTATAAAGTTACAAAGATAGTAAAAAAAATTCTCAGTTGTGACTAAAAATTATCTTGTAGAAAGGAAGCAACGCCTGTTCCCAGATTTTAGGGCATGCTTCCAGAGAGGCAGTCTGGAAACAAGCACTCAGGGGTTAAATGACGCTGGACCCTTGTTTTACTTTTACTGTTCTGTACTTCACTTTCACTTAATGAGGTATCCTGGAGATCCTTCCACATCAGTGCATAAAATCCCCTTCTTTCTTTTTCACTGCCACAGAATATGGATTTGCCATGCTTGTTTAGCTTGCCTCCTCTTTGGATATGTCATTGTTTACATTTGTTGGTTATATTACAAATAATGACTGGAAAATCCCCATGTGCCAGTCTTATCTGTAGGATATCCTACACGTAAAATTCTGGGGCCAGGGGCCAATGTTGTGGTGTAGTGGGTTAAGCTACCACTTGCGATGCTGGCATTTGATATTGGAATGCTGGTTCGAGTCTCAGCTGCTCCACTTCTGATCCCTGCTAATGCACCTGGCAAAGCAGCAGAGGATGGCTCAAGTGCTTGGGCCCCTGGCAAACACATCCAAGACCAGGATGGAGTGAGTTCCTGGCTCCTGACTTTAACCTGGATGGGTCCCAGCTGTTATGGACATGGGGACTGAACCAGTGGACAGAAGATCTCTATTTCTCCTTCTCTCTGTTGCTCTACCTTTTAAATAAATGCATAAACCTTTTAAAAAATGTCCATTTTTGGCTACATAGATTTTTCAAACAGTATTTGATTATGGGTTACAATCTATAATCTGCTTTTCCAGTTGATGACTTTCACTGGATTAAAATATCAAAATCTCTTCCAGGGCAGGTGTTTAGTTTAACAGTTGAAATGTCCCTGTCCTATACAGGAGTACCTGGGTTTGATACTTGGCTTCAGCTCCTGATTCCAGCTTCCTGCTAGTGCTGACCCTCGGGGTCTGCATCAGTGACGGCTCAAGTAATGGGGTTCCTGCCACCTGGACTGAGTTCCCAGCTCTCAGTTTCAGCCTGGCTCAGCCCTGGCTGTTGCAGGCATTTGTGGAGTAAACCAGCAAATGGGAGCTTATTTCTCTGTCTGTCTCCTTTTCTCTGCTTCTCAAATAAATTTAAAAAAAATGTTATCTCCCAAATTCTGAAATGTAATAAACATTAACTGAACAACTACAATGGGCAAAGATAGTTGCATGCAAGGAATTGTGAAAATACAGAGGACTAAAGAAAAAAACAAACCAAAATATTTCATGTGTGAGATTTTTTTCCTTCAGACTGCTGAAATAAAAAGATATGGGCTGGTGTCATGCCACTGTGGGTTGGTATGCCAACATTTCATATGGGAGTGCCAGTTCATGCCCCAGCTGCTCCACTTCTGATCCAGTTTCCTGCTAATGCACCTGGTAGGAAGTGGGTGATGTCTCAAGTACTTGGGTCCCTGTCACCCACATGGGAGTCCCAGTTGGAGTTCCTAGCTCCTGACATCAGTCTTGCCCAGTGGTGGGTGTTGTGGGCAGTTGGGGAATGAACTAGCAGATGTAAGAGATTCTCTCTCTCTCTCTCTGTCTCTCTCTGCTTTTCAAATGAATAAATAAATCTTCAGAAAATTTAAAAAGATAGGTGAAGAGAACCAAGTACTTGTCAGCAAAGAGATGAAAATAAAATCTGTTTCATTGTATGTGATTTAAGTTTTGTCTGCTCATAAGGTAGAAATTAAAATCATGCTAGTTTTCTGAAAGCACTTAGTGAAGGTGCCATTACGATATGTCACATATGTCTGTCCCAGCTACCCCAACACCCAACAGTGTGCAGGCATCACTTTATATGGGCTGAGATACTCCCTGGCTCCTGATTGTCGTTGTTTCTGCATGAATTAGCAGTCAGTTGAGCTTATCTTTCTAGGAAAATATTAATAATGCTTTACCATAGTGGTTACTCAATAAATTAATGGATTTTCAGTGAACCCATGATACACTAGTATCATAATTTGTTTTTCAAATAAGGTATTTAAATGATCATTACTTTTAAAA
This sequence comes from Oryctolagus cuniculus, assembly GCF_051225735.1. NCBI lineage: Eukaryota > Metazoa > Chordata > Mammalia > Lagomorpha > Leporidae > Oryctolagus > Oryctolagus cuniculus. Next base: position 77,989,651 of record NC_142879.1, on the reverse strand, counting down.
GTTGCTCTTTTTTGATTCAACAGAAAATATTCAATAAATATGGAATGAGTAAGCAAATGGATAAGTGAATTTGAGGGCCTTTACATTTTAATAAACATTTAAGAAATGTCATTCATAGTTTCATTGTCTTAAATATCCCTTGGTTCACTTGACAGTACTTTTTGACAGTAACTTTGTTGGATTATTCCAATATCTCTTCTCCAGTCTCTACCTAGGCTGTTGTTCAAGGCTCCCAATTATAAAATAAAAGGTGAGCGTGCAACACTGCCACCTTCACTGAGTACACTAGGAATGAAGCATGTGTTTTTCAAAATTAGGATTCCTCTACTTCTCTATATTTGAAATAAACTTGCCACAGCCAACCTGCTCAGCTGTTGACAGAGCTATCTCTTGTCTTACTCATCTGCTCATTTCCTACTCTAGACCTAGTTTGGTGCTTTGCTGCTATGAAATGCGGATTTCTCATAAAAAAAAAAAAAAGTCCCTTTCAATTTACTTCATTCACAGAACGTTAAAGGCTTACTTTGATCAACTGAGTAATGAATTGATGCAATGCTGTTCCATCCAAACTGCCTTCATTTGCCGCAGGGACACCAGCGCTGTGTCACAGTGATTGCTACCCCACGACTGGCCTAGTTTGTCAGTATTGCTAAGCAATGACTACTCTCCATGTATTCAGAGGATATTTCCACCATCCGTGCCAAATACTGGCCACTGGCAGTCTCGCCTGCCTTCTCTGTCCTAGTCTCAGTCTGGACTATAAACTGAAGTCAGGGTGGGTATCTACTGTTGCACCATAATCAACATTTTCTTCTCCCTCTCCTCTCTCTCCTCCCCCCTTTATCTCAGCAAATCTTCTTTTCCTTTTTCTGCAGTCCACATTGCCTTGGAAACACAAAAGGGTAGAGAACCTGACCAGTGATGTATTCATTCATTGTCTTGGTGATTTTGGTTTGAATCTCATTATTGAATTTGCTTTGGCTATAAGTGAGGAAGAGGCTAAGAGTCTGAGGTTGTCACCTAAGTTGAATTGTTTTGTTTTGTCATTGGCCCGGGAGCCCTGCAAATTTTATTCTCATTTAACAGGAACCAGGAGGAAGCATTGTGAAAGCAGAGCTACAGCTTTCATCAACTTGCCCTTTCCAGTAAACACTCCTAGCAGTAAATGCATGCCACACCTGTTAGTGAACATGAAGACATAGCTTCCTATAGAGTACAAAAGTTCTGAAAAAAAATTTTTTTAAAGTCATAATGATGATTAATGTTAAGTCTGAGAGCTCAAAACATCTTTGCTTACTTTTGCATGTTTTCTGTTACAGTAGCAACTTTTCTATGCTGATTTTAGTTACTTAAATGTTGCTTGCTTTGTTTATATAGTTTTGATCTTCTGATTAGTCATTAAAAATGAGAAAGAAGTTTAAAATTAAAGATGATATGTAATGCCATCATTACTTAGTACTCTGGTGTACTGTATATTTCTCTAGCCTGTTCTGTGCATATTGACACTCACAAGGCTTGGGGTTCATTCTATCTCAACCAGATTTTTTTTAAAGTTTTATTTACCCACTAGAGACAGAAAGAGAAAGAGATCCAGTCCCTTCCACTGGCCAAGTCCCCAAATGCTTGCAATTGCCAGTGCAGGGGACCAGGAACTGAATCCAGGTCTTCCAAATGGGTGGTAGGAGCCCAGTCATTTTTTTAAGATTTATTTTAACTATTGAAATACAGAAGGAGAGAGAGAGAGAGACAGAATGAGAGAGAGAGATCTTCCATCCACTGGTTCACTTCCCAAATGGCCACAACAGCTGGTGCTGAGTGGATATGAAGCCAGGAGCCAGGAGCTTCTTCCAGGTGTCCTACATGGGTGCATTTGGGAAGTGAACTAGTGGAGGAGAGATCTTTCTGTCTCTGTCTCTCTGCCTTTCAAATTAGGTTTAAAAATTAAAAAAAAATCTAAAAAGATGATGGAATTGGAAGGAAAGTGGCACTGCATGCAGTTCTTAAATCTGTGAAGTTGAAGAACAGAGACATTTTCTTTTCACTTTGGTTTTAGTGGCAGGAAGGAACTCTTGCTCTTCTGGAAGGGCTAGCCACCACCTCCTCCTTCTCCTCCTCCTCTCTACCTCCTATCACCCAGCTTTGGCTTGGAGGCACCTCCTTTTCCTCCTATCCATCCCTGCTCATAGTCACTGTACTCAGCAAGAACAAGCCGTGTGGGGCAACACGGCTGGGGATGGGTTGCATTGGCAGTGTCGACAGGGAAGAGGGCATATTTTTGCCCAGAAGTAGAGTAGAGCAAGCTATGAGGCCCTCAAGAAATGTTAATAATGGTGAGCTGATTGGGAAAGCATTTGGATTTCTCTGCAAGAATGTAGGACATACAGGATTTTCCAGTTCGTAGCAATGAATGAGTTCTTAGGATTCTCAGCATGGCTCCAGCTTTGTTCTGTTCTTTTACAGTGGCCATCTCCACATCTGTCTCGCTGCTGGGTGTAGTGTGTGTGGGGTTCCTCCTGGCGTATTGCCTCAGACCAAGGTGAGTAGCACAGCAGAAACCACAGGACTAAATCTCTCCTTCCCAAGAGAAAATAGCCGTATCATCATGATTCTGGGATGATTTCTCAAAGGAAGAATCCCTTTGTGACTAGATTCTCACACTCATCCACCTCTGTTTTAGCCAAAGAGAGCATTAGAGCTGAGCACTGAGCCAGCCCTAGAGGGCCCTTAATCTGCCACACAGTTCTCAGGCCACTGGTTGGCACTGGGGTGGGGTGGGATGGGGGCGGCAGATAATGCTGCAGGAGGCCAATCTACCAATACGCAATTTAGAAAGAGTGCCCCTAGCGGCCAGTCTGATGAACATGCACTGTGTGCCTATTCTTCAGGTGATATATTCATGAATATAGTATACTCTCCTTGAATGCACTCTTAATTTTGTGTATATTTTCTTATCCTCAATCATGTTAACCTTAATTTTGTCAAATAATTGAAATTCTGCATTTCAGCATTTATGACAAGTTTCTGCCACTGGATGGTATGTATAAGGATCATTTTTAATGACAAATACATTAAAATAGATTCTTAAAAAGTGTGCAAATTGGTTGTATGCTGCCAATAAATAAGCTTACAAGAGAATAATATCAATTTGCTGACTATATTAAATAATAAATAATTTTTCAATTATTTTTCCAATCTTTAGGCATTTTGATCCTTTTTTCACTAAAGACTGAAGCAGCAGTGCTAGCCTTATTGTGTACTTCTTTCAGGTGGTGACCAGGATCTCACCCTTCCAGATCGATGTGGTTTTTCTGGGTCTGCTGAAACTAAAATTTTACTGACTAGTTATAAAATATTAAATATGATGTCACTATAAAAGTATAGGACCCTTTGAGCCTAATTTTTGCAAAATGAACATTCCATGAAATTGTATCATAAAGCCAAAAATGAAAACCAGTCTTTAAAAGTTCACATAAATCTTCAAAAGCTGTTAATACCAGACCAACCAATAAAAAATGCCATCAATATCTTATGTAGTAGCTCAGAAGTTAATGAACTACGGTTAATAAATTACTCAAAAATTTATCTAAAAAACCTATCAAATGCCAAATGTTGACAATACAGATGAAATTACTTTCAAAAGGATTTTCAAAATATCATTGCTGAATAATTTCCATGTAAAAAGCTGAATGTAGAGTTATATTCTTAGATTATAGCTAGCTATATTAAAAAGGAATCTATATGTCATCTTTGTAATAAATACATTAAAATATATTCTTAAAAAGAATTTGTAAGTTTGGTATATACAGCTAATAATATACTCACAAGAGGAAATACCAGTGTTTACTGACTATATTAAATATTTTTGTAAATGTATTTTTAAAAGGTTTGGTAAATCTGGTAAATATGATTATTTGGTCATTTGGTCAATTAAATCTTCCCGTAAACTGCATTTTGCAAATTGGTTATCAGATATCCTAGTCAACAAACTGGCTTTTAGCAAATTGGCCTAAGATTCTGATTTATAGCCAAGCTTTCACTCGAAGGGGCTCAAATCACTTCCCTTAAAATGGCCTAAAAAGTTGCTTCTCTGTAGAAGAGAGACTCCGTAAGCCAGAGAAGAAGGTGCTGCTGACCCAGCTACTCAGAGAGGCAGCTTCATGACAGACACACAAATGTGTAATCAAAATATTGTGCCTTCCTCACTCTCATTATTCAAGAGATGATTAGTCTGTTTCTAACACTTACTAAGCACCAAGAACCGTTTAAAAACCTTCATGAGCTTGGATGATGTAGATGACCAAGTGTGGTGCGAGCAGCCTCCTGGCTACACTTCCCTTTTCCTGTCCCTGCCATCTGAAGTGCTTTTCAACAAGGGGTGGGGATGAGGAGCTTGTGGGAGGGACGTGAGCTGCCCCAATAGCACTGGAAATCTGGTGGATGGGGAGGATGAAAATATGGTATTTAAATCCCATCTGGAAGTTGAAGCCTTTTAGGTTTTCTAGATCTTTGAGCAACACCACCATCAAAGACCGAGTATTTTGTGATTCTTGCAGGCAGGGCATGTGTTTGCTAATGCCTTCCACACTGTGCTGGACACCCATGTTCAATAGGAAGTTATCTGCTGATTTGAGGGCAACCCTCTCCTCTTTTCAAAACGTGTGAATCATCTGCTTTGCAGGCAAACTTCCCAGCCACCTGGTGTTGAAATGGAAACCACAGAAGCAATGCCAATGACTGGGCGCACCGGTAGCAGAGAGGAAGACACAGAAAACTACCCACCTGACCTCTGAAACTCGTGGTGGGGTGTTCCAGCCCAACTAAGTCTGGAGCAAAGGAACCACCTCTGTTTACCTAAGGAGGAAGAGACTCAAGGAGTTGGGTGCCCAGAAAAAGCCGACCAGGATAACCACACGTCCCTGATGTGATCTAACTGTGCCCAGCCTGGGCACACCCCCGTAGAAGCCAGGAGATCACTGAGCATTCAGGAGGATGCCATCCATCCACCCACCTGCTGCCAACTCAGGTACAGGGGCCAGCTTCCCAAAGTCCAAGCAGGTAAAGCTCTCTCAGGAAAGGCTGATGGCTTCAGGCCAGCGTTTGTATTTCATTATGACATTTATTGAGGCTACTTTATTGGCCTGTTTAGTCCATGTGTCATCCTGACTTGTAGTTTAGAGAGGATAGTAATACAACCAAGGCTGTCCATTGCACAATGCTCCTTCTGACTTGAGAGATGTCCACAGGGAAGGCATCTGCATTTGAGCTCCAGAAAATTCTGACAATAGGTGCTCTGCATGATTGGAAGTAGGCCAAGCAAGGCAGAAGACATATTGAGCCCACTGAATCCTCTTGAGTTAAGGATTCAGAAAGAAAACTGAACTCAGTGACATTTTACATACACAAGCGTTTATATTTATTCTTCTGTTATCTCTGCATATTATATATGATTTGTATTTTGAAATTATGTCTATGTAAGCAAAATAAAAATATATTTTCAATACAAAAAGAATGAGACATGTTCCACAAAGAAAACAGCAAGGATGCAGAATCTGCAATGATTGTAGCACAGATTTTCTTTCTAAAAAGAGAAAAAAAAAATGCTTGCCCAAAGCTGGATCATATCACAGTTTCGGGAATTTCTAACAAAATTTCCCTGTGAGAAGTAACTTGATGTAACCTGGATGATGGTAAGTTGTGGCTCAGCTATGTGTGGGATGTACATTTCACTTTCCTTCTCATGTTCTTCTTTGCTGTGGATGCCATTTATTTCTGAAATCCTAGGCCTAATCTCACTTTCCCACCCATTTTATGGATGTGAAAATTGAGCCAGAGAAAGTGGAACCACCACAAACATCTGGGAGGTAGGGCATGCACGCAGCATCTGATTCATATGCTGCCAGAGGCTCTTAAAGCGCCACTTCTCATTGTCTGCTGTGTGTCAATTTAGATGGTTTTATCACAATTAAAGGAAGCCTCTCCAAATGGTTATTTGGGCCCCTCCCCTCCAACCAGCACAGTGGTAGGAGTGGTAGGAGCTGCCATGCCATTAGTGTCAGACCAGACACCTACATGCATCACTGTTGCATTTCGTGGGTCCAGCCGTGTTCAAAGGCCAGCCTAGGCTCAAATGGGAGGGAAGGAATCAATGGAAGCCCGATTTGGTGAGTGCCTCCCACAGTTTTCAGAGCTGCTGCAGAGCTGTGATTTGCTTTTCAATCCTTGGCACTCAGTAAATGTCAATAAATATTGGATGAAGGAACAGAATTATCTGTGGAAACCACTACCTGCCAAGTGCTAATTAGAATCCATCTTAAAATTTTTATAATGAAATGGAAAAAGTTCACAGAACTCCAAAAGATTTCAAAGTTCTACAGCTGTTATGCCTTTAGTCCAGATGTCTTTAACTGGCTACAAACCTAAAAAACTCACATTTTCCCCTTTTCCCTTGTTTCCTGCACTCCGAAATTTGCCATGAAAAAAACACATTACTTCTCATATTTTTTATTTTGCTTCATTTTCCTTGATCAAGAATAACTTTTACCCCTGCTCCCCCCACCTTTTTTTTTTTTTAAAGATTTTATTTAATTATTTGAGAGGCAGAGTTATAGTGAGAGGGAGAAGACAGTGAGAAAGGTCTTCCTTCTGTTGGTTCACTCCCCAAATGGCTGCAATGGCCAGAGCTGCGCCCATCCGAAGCCAGGAACCAGGTGCTTCCTCCCGGTCTCCCATGTGGGTGCAGGGCCCAAGCACCTGGGCCATCCTCCACTGCTTTCCCAGGCTGCAGCAGAGAGCTGGATTGGAAGAGGAGCAGCTGGGAGTAGAACCGGCACCCATATGGGATGCCAGCGCCACAGGAGGAAGAGTAACCCACTGTGCTATGTTGCCGGCCCCTATTTTCTTCCTTTTAAACTCTCTTCTAGACATTAGGAAGTAAAAGAACAGGGATCAAAATCCACATTTAAGAATCTTCCATGTTTCTAAGTGCCTGTTCCACTTCTTCATCAAAAACCTTTCACTATTAGTTGAGGCTGCCCATTTCTGGCCTCAAAATTTCAAAAAAAAAAAAAAAATATGCAGTTTAAGTATCTTGAATCTCCTTGCCTATTTCCCAACAAGTCTGTGCTGCTTGGAGTAGAACCAGCCCAATTCAAATCATAGCCTCCCCAACACCCAGCACAAATCAGGGCTGAATGTGTGAATATCATTCCAGGATGCATATAAACAAGGAGCTCTAATAATGAGGAAATTCACTTTCCCCTTCTCTCCCTCAAGTGCCTGTCAATAATATTGTCTACACATGCTGCTTTTGTTGGGTTAGTCTTAGCTATCCAGGACATAGCACTTCTTTGTCTACATTTATGGGTGTCCTCCATTGTGTTGGGGTGCCTTGTTGTTCAATACAGGGTAGGGGCAGACATCCCCTTCCCATATGCTCTCATCTAACCTGGCTGGGCCCATCAGACCTTTTCACCTGGGACTCAGAAGCTGTTGACTATGGGAGGAATGAATGAAGCACAATGAACTTGCAGAGCGGTGTCCTGTAATCGCCTTAGCTGTCACACTATTTCTTTCTCCAGACTGCTCTGGTTCAGAGAATCTGCTCTGGTCCCGGAATGAATTCATCAAAATCCTTAAACTACCACTTACCTATTGATAATTTTAAAATTACTTCCACCCACGGCTCTTTGTTGAGTATAGATGTTTACCCAATAGCCCCCTGGACAATTCTACTTTAATTTCTCTTAAGCACCCTAAAATCATTACATCAAAAAAACAAATCCAGGGGCCGGCATTGTGGCATAACGGGTAAAGCTGCCACCTGTGACACCGGTATCCCATATGGGTGCCAGTTCAAGTCCTGGCTGCTCCACTTCTGAACCAGCGACCTGCTAATGTACCCGGAAAGCAGAGGAGGATGGCCCAAGTACTTGGGCACCTGTGCCCACATGAGAAACCAGGAAGAAGCTCCTGGCTCCTGCCTTTGGATCAGCCCACCAATAGCTGTGCAGTCATTTGGGGAGTGAACTAGTGGATGGAAGCTCTCTCTATCTCTCGCTCTCTAACTCTGCCTTTCAGATAAATCCAGCTTAAAAAAAAAACAAATCTGCTGAGCCCCAGCCCCAGAGTATCTGACCCTGAAGGTCTTTGGTACACTGGGAATTGTATTTCTAACTCTTCCCAGCTGATACTGATGCCACTCATCTGGGGACCGTACTTCCAAGACCACTAATCTGTCTACCCAATCAGCAGTTCACCCTACCAGTCACAGTGCAACTGCCATCACTTGTCATTTTCTTGCTGAGATGATAATCATTAGCCTTTTAATTTATCTGACCTTTTGTATTTTTAAATATTTACTTATTTGAAAATCAGAGAGAGAGAGAAAGTCTTCCATCTGCGGGTTCACTCCCCAGATGGCTACAACGGTCAGGCTGAAGCCAGGAGTCAAAAGCTTCTTCCAGGTCTCCCAGGTGGGTGGCAGGGACCCAGACACTTGGGCCATCTTCCTCTGCTTTTCCTAGGCCATTAGCAGGAAGCTGGATCAGAAATGGAGCAGCTGGGATGCAATGCCAGTGTTGCAGGCAGTAGCTTTACCTGCTATGCCACAACACTGGTCCCCCTTCCTTGATCTTCTTGAAACATTCTCCAAACTGCAACTGGAAGGATCTTCCTATAAACAAGGTGTCAGCAAACTGTTAAAATCTTTGCTTAGTATAGAGTTGATCTCCTGTATATAAAGATAATTAACAATGAATCTTAATGAAGAATGGGATGGGAGAGGGAGTAGGAGGTGGGATGGTTTGGGGGTGGGAGGGCGGGTATGGGGGGAAGAACAGCTATAATCCAAAAGTTGTACTTACGAAATTTATATTTATTAAATAAAAGCTTTCTATTAAAAAAAAAAAAACACCATGGAATCTGCTTGGCTCAGCTCTGAGACCAATGTGGTAGTTCTTTGGGTGATGCTGTGCTCACCCCGCCACTTGCCATCAACATCCTGAAACTGCTGTATGCCAAAGATGTCAAATACCTTTCAATGTACATCCACACGTACTGGTCATTTCTGTAAGAATTTATACTTTATCACAACATCCCACTATCCCAAAACACAGTGAACCATCTCTCTTCTACGAATTCCCCACCCACCTCCACTTTACCTTTCAAGTGTTTCAGTTGTATTGTAGGAAACACTACATCTAACTAGTCTAACTATTTCATTGTACTTGCCTTTTTATGTATTAGGTGCCTTCATTATTTAAACTGCATACTTCATCATGACAAAGGTACCCATCAGGTCTTACAAATGTGTCATTCCTCATGGTACAAAAGTCACATTTTGGACATGCCAATTATCACCCTACACATTAAGTCTCATAATCTGCTTGGTGTATCATGTGAACAGAGACAGCTGTTGAAAAGAGAAAAGAAGAGGAAAAAAAAGAGGAAACCAGGTGTCACAGTGGCATGCCAGTGCTGCAATGCCGTTTAATTGAAATCCTGTAATAAAAGTTTAAATACATAAAAGGTTTTTGTTTTTGTTTTTGTTTTTTATCAAAAGATCCTCCTCCTCTTCCCTGACCTGATACAGACTGAGGGTAGGCAAATGGAAACTGGCTAGCTGTAGGGAATGGAGAAATGGCAGGTCCAAGTCTGGTTGGTTTCTTCTTCCTCAGAGAATGCTCTGTGATTGCATTCAGAGTCTCAGGAGAGTGAGAGCCCACCCCACAGACTTCTGTCAGCAGGTGGAGTCCACATGTGGCAAGCTACCCCGCACCACGGAGAATGCTTGTCCCAGCCTTAGAAGACAAGGAAGAGCAGGGCTTCGTGTCTGGGCAGCACTATGTTTTCTACAGTGCGTTCCATGGAGCGCACCTGCTCCGGAGAGGCAGTCAAGAATGCCAAAGGCCCAATACGCTGCTCTACACAGGAGTGGCAGAGGTAGCCACCATTGTTTTCCTTTCTGTTGCTCTGCAGAATGGATAAGAAAAAAGAGGTAAGGAAACAATCAAAAACAAAGACTTTCTACCGAAAAGTGCTGAATTATTGTCACAGCTGCCAAGGGACAGTGTCTTATGAGCTGATGTTTTTAGACCAGTGCAAACCCTCTGGAGTAATGCTTCCCACAACACTACTGCCAGGGTAGACTCAACTCCTCCAAATTCCCTGAAAATAGAAACCACAGTTTATCTCATCAGACACAAAGAATCAGAAAAACTGAACCAGGCTCTCCAGGTAAATGGTTGTCTTCTGATGCATCTTGTCACAACCCAGTCTCCCAGGTAATAAGGCTTTACACAACCAGACAGGATCACATATCCTGACTCTTGACTAATACTTTCTCTGACATATAGGGAGACCATATCTCTTGTGCCTTATGTATAAAAAGTACCTAAAGGGGTCAGTGCTGTGGTATAGTGGGTAAGGCTGCCGCCTGCAGTACCAGCATCCCATATGGGCTGGTTTGAGTCCTGGCTGCTCCACTTCCAATCCAGCTCTCTGCTATGGCCTGGGAAAGCAGTAGAAGGTGGCCCAAGTCCTAGGGCCCTGCACCCACATGGAGACCTGGAGGAAGCTCCTGGCTCTTGGCTTCAGATTAGGGTAGTCCTGGCCGTTGCGGCCATTTTGAGGAGTGAACCAGCAGATGGAAGACTTCTCTCTCTGCCTCTGCCTTTCAAATAAATTAAAAACAAACAAACAAACAAACAAAAAAAAAAAACTAGGCCAGCGCCACGGCTCAATAGGCTAATCCTCTGCCTGCAGTGCCGCAACACCAGGTTCTAGTCCCGGTAGGGGCTCCGGATTCTGTCTCGGTTGCCCCTCTTCCAGGCCAGCTCTCTGCTGTGGTCCGGGAGGGCAGTGGAGGATGGCCCAAGTCCTCGGGCCCTGCACCCCATGGGAGACCAGGAGAAGCACCTGGCTCCTGGTTTCAGATCAGCATGATGTGCCGGCCACAGCGCGCCAGCTGCGGTGGCCATTGGAGGGTGAACCAACAGCAAAAGGAAGACCTTTCTCTCTGTCTCTCTCTCTCACTGTCCACTCTGCTTGTCAAAAAAAAAAAAGAAAAAAAAAAAAAACTAACAAAAGGATTACAGCGATTTCTCTTCTCTCCTTCACCCACAACCTAGATAACTACGTGGCTGACAAGCAGTAAAACGCCAATTACTGAATTAAGTTCGAAAGAGAGCAGGTGCTGTTGGGGAGACCACATACGTAAGTGATGGGGAGTTTCTTCATGGTGAGCACAGTGTCCACAGGGATGGCATTGTTGCACTGCCCCACACAGCAGCGGACCACTCCTGTTTTTAATACGTTGCTTGTCAGCTCGGCTTGTAAGAAGTACTCCTAAGAAGGAAAGAGACAGAAAGAGAATAATAGCACCTCTGCTACCTTCTACTTGGAAACTCTTGATGCATCTTGAGTTCCAGAATGAGAAAAGGTTACCCTGTTTTCCCTTAGTTTCTCTGATTTTCCCTGACTCCAAAGCTTTCATCAAGAGAAAACACTTGAAATAGTCCCATTGGCTTCTTGATAAAACTGTAGCTAGTTTTTAAAAAAATAAGATTTAGTGGACAAACATGCATAACGATTGCCCACAGTGATATTTCAAGACTATTTCTGGATTCTACTTATGCTAACCAATCTCCAACTGAATTATTACAAAATTTTTTTTGTATATTCCCGTTGTAACTCCGCTAAGTTGAGAGAGGAGAACTTAAAGGACGTCCAGGGGTTGGTGCTGTGGCACAGAAGGTAAAGCTACTACCTGCAGCGCCAGCATCCCATATTGGCGTCTGTTTCAGGCTGCTCCACTTCTGATCCAGTTCCCTGCTAATGTGCCTGGGAAAGCAGCAGAGGATGGCCCAAGTGCTTGGGGCCTTAGATCCACGTGGGAGACCCGAAAGAAGCTCCTGGCTCCTGCCTTTGGACTGGCTCAGCTCTGAATGTTGTGGCCATTTGGGGAGTGAACCAGCAGATGGAGATCTCTCTCCCTCTCTTTCTCTCTCCCACTCTGCTTTTCAAATAAATAAATATTAAAACAAAAACAGAAACAGAAACAGATGTGCAAATCAACCCTGCACACTTCCCTCTTCCCCTGCTATTGGTTGGCAAGTGGGAAATTGATACATTTCAGCCTCAGTTTCTTTATCTGTGAAATGTAGAGAACAAGGCACCTACTGTCACAAAAACAGGGACTTTGGTTTGATTCACTGCTGCCTCTGAGGAGTTCCACAAAGTATGGGCAAACTAAATGAGCAGGACCACTCATAACTGCTGATCATAAATGACAATTTCATATTTTCTAGATTACAATTGAGTTGTTTACCACATTTTTCAGAATCTATGTACCACATTTTGATTTATTTGGTTTTCTCTTCCATTTTACAACAAAACAGATTTTGCTGAAGCCCCTTTGACTGCCATCTCCATTTTCTTTTTGGGTGTCTCTTTTGTGAGCCACTGTAAAATAGCTTCAAGTTTAATACATGTCCAAAAGCATAAGGCATTTTATAGCTGTTTGTTTATATAAGTGTCATACTTTTGGTTTCCTTCTCAGTTTGTTCACTTTCCTCTTGTGCTATATAGGATTCAGCCATCATTCTTTTATATTTTATTTATGCATTTCTGTGGAAACTCGGGTTTCTAAACTATTTCCAACGATGCAGAAATGAATATCTTTGTACATATTTCCAGCCCACTGCAAGATTTTCTCCAGGGCTGGGGATTTCAAACTGTTTTGATTCATTTACAGTACAATTCTATACTTACATGTGTAAGAAATTAAGGAGCAGGCGTTTAGATTAGCAGTTAAGACAGCTGCATCCCATATCTGAATACCTGGGTTTGATATACCCAGTTCCGGCTCCTACTTTGTGCTTCCTGCCACGGCAGACCCTAGGAGGCAGAACTAATGGCTCACGCGATTGGGTTCCTGCCACCCATATGGGAGATCTAGATCGATTTCCCAGCTACTGACTTGGACCTGGCCTGGTTCCAACCCTCATGAGCATTTGGGGATTGAACCAACAAATGGGAGCTGTATCTGTCTCTGCTATATACATACATACATACATATATAGGTAAATGAACTTGAAATCAAATTTCCACAAAATACTATTTAACCCAATATATTGTGATAACTGAATTTTTTGCATTTTACTTTTTTTTGTTTTTTTTTTTGACAGGCAGAGTTAGACAGTAAGAGAGAGAGAGACAGAGAGAAAGATCTTCCTTTCCATTGTTTCACCCCCCAAACGGTTGCTACTGCCGGCGCACTGCACCGATCCTAAACCAGGAGCCAGGTGCTTCCTACTGGTCTCCCATGCGGGTGCAGGGCCCAACAACCTGGGCCATCCTCCACTGCACTCCTGGGCCAGGACAGAATCTGGCGCCCCAACCAGGACTAGAACCCGGGGTGCCAGAGCTGCAGGCAGAGGATTAGCCAAGTGAGCCACGGCGCCAGCACCATTTTACTTTTTTTTAAAGCTTGTGATAACACATTAATGTCACCAATCATTAGTGAACTGCAACCTACAATTTGACAGACACTGTTCCAGGGCATTAGAATACAGATGATTTGGTCTTAGTACTCTTTATGTTACTAAACATCATAGGCTCTAAAAAGCCTTTGTATATGTGAACCATTACTATTTATCATCTTGGAATCTCAGAAATATACACTCAGAAGTTTTCAAAATGTGGTGAGAGGAGTAGCACTGTTTTGTCTTTGCAAATCTTTCATGTCTAGCTTAATAGAAGACAGCTGGAGCCTCACCTCTTCTGTATTTATTTTGTGGTGACATCACATGCCAGGTGGCCTTGGAGGACTACCCTGCACACTTGTGAGAGCATTAGAGATAAAAATGCTAGTAACAGCCTAGTACCAAGAAACCTGTATATGCATAACAGGTATATGAGCACAGCATGTAATTGTGACGAGCCTGGCATGTGTGTATAATATGTACTTTAAGCGTGGTGTATGCCACATACATAATATGTGCTGAGAACAAGAGAGAGAGCCCTGCAGGGTCAATTTGATTATATCAATATTTGAAACTTCAATCTGGTAAAATAACAGCTAATAGTTACTTAGTCTGTTAAAAAAACCATCCTTTGAGGTGCAGTTAATACCCTTACACCGGCTTTATCAGGTAAGGAACCATGCTTAAGTCATCTGGTTCAGGTCACAAAGAATCGAAAGAACTGGAATGAGAACCAGACATGAACAGGGCCCGTGCTTTTACCGTGGCCAGTCACCACATGGGAAAATATTTTTTTCAACAAACACGTGTGGAGTATCAATTATATGTTAGGTGCTGTCCTAATGATGTGCTTGTGAGATCTAGATTAAGAATCTAAGATTCTAGGGTAGGCATTTGGCCTACTGCTTAGGCCACAGGTTAAGATACCTGCAGCCTACAGGTATCAACAGCTGACTCCAATTTCCTCCTAACACAGACTTCAAGAAGCAACCGCCATGGGGCTGGCGCTGTGCCTCACTTGGTTAATCCTCTGTCTGCGGTGCCGGCATCCCATTTGGGCGCCGGGTTCTAGTCCCGGTTGCTCCTCTTCCAGTCCAGCTCTCTGCTGTGGCCCGGAAGGGCAGTGGAGGATGGCCTAAGTGCTTGGGCCCCTGCACCCACATGGGAGACCAGAAGGAAGCACCTGGCTCCTGGCTGTGGATTGGCATAGCTCCAGCCGTAGCGGCCTTTTGGGGGGTGAACCAACGGAAAGAAGACCTTTCTCTCTGTCTCTCTCTATCTCTCACAGTATAACTGTATCTGTCTAATAAAAAAAAAAAAAGAAGCAATGGCCACGGTTCAAATAATTGAGTTCCTGCCACCCATTTAGGAGACTGGGCTTGAGCTCCTGGTTCCTGAATGTTGTGGGCATTTGGGGAGTGAACCAGCTGACATAGTAACTGTGTCGCTTAACACTTCAAAAATACAGTGATTTTCTTCACTTCTTTAAAACTTAAAAAAAAAGATGAACAAAAAGGCTTCTGGTGATTACATCAGTCATGTTCTCTAAGGAGATCAGAGAAAAAGGAGACTCTTGGTTATAGGGCAATGGCTTATTCTAGGGAGCAGAAAACAAAAAAGGCTCATGTTTTATGTCTAAAACGTCACAGGCATTGTGGAGCAGAGGGTAAGTCACAGTGTGGAACACACCTGCATCCCAAATCAGGATGTCGTTTAGAGTTCTGGCTACGCTGCTTCCCACCCAGCTCCTTGCTAATGTGGCTGGGAAGCAGCCGATGAGGTCTCAAGTACTTGAGTCTTGGCCACCTGTGTGGGAGACCTGGCTGGAGTTCCTGGTTCCTGCTTTTTAGCCTGGTCCAGCCCTGGCTGTTGTGGCCGTTTGGGGAGTTAACCAACTGATGGGAGCTCGATCTCTCTCTCTCCCCCTTTCCTTCCCTCCCTGTTACTCTGTCAAACAAGGAAATAAATAAGTCTTCAAAATGTAAATTAAAAAGAAAATACCACCACCATGACTACTATTTTTCACATGTTTTCACAGCCTCTAAATCGTCCTGGCCTCATGCCCCAGAGTCTTCAATACCCCTAGGCCCTTCTTTCTGAGCAGAGACTGGACTCAACCACTTCTGAAGCAGAATTTCCCAAACGTATTCACAGGCTGTGATAAAGAAAAGCAGAAGTGCTCTACCTCGCACAAGGGCTTTCAGATTTAAAAACATCTGTTCACACAAACAGGCAGTTTCTTGGGGTCTTCCTGTGGGCAGACAGATGTTTCCTCACCCTGTCTCAATAATGGGGAAGTGTTTCTCTAGATTCTATATTATTTTTCTTCTATGGAGAAATGGATTTTCCCTGTCAAATATATGCAGTAAACAAGTGATAAGCTTCCAAATGTCTTCAAAAGGTCTATGAGAATACTTCAAAAAGTTCATGGAAAATGGAATTAGAAGTCATTGATTTTGGGGTGAGTGTGTGGCTTAGCTGTTAAGATAGCACTGGAGACAACCATATCCCATGATAGAGTGCCTGGGTTCAAGTCCAGGCTCCACTTTGGATACCAGCTTCCTGCTATTGCACACCCTGGAAAGCAGCAGGTGGCTGACTTAAGTACTTGGGTCTATGCTACCCACATGAGAGACCCAGACTAAGTTCTGACTTTGGCCTGGCCTACCCCTGCCAATGTGGGCATTTGGGGATGTCTCTCTTAAAATCTGTATCTATATGTATATAATGTATTAAGTATTTTTTTCTTTTATTTAATGAATATAAATTTCCAAAATATGGCTTATGGATTACAATGGCTTCCCCCCCCATACTGTCCCTCCCACCCGCAACCCTCCCCTTTCCCACTCCCTCTCCCCTTCCATTCACATCAAGATTCATTTTCAGTTCTCTTAATATACAGAAGATCAGTTTAGCATACATTAAGTAAAGATTTCAACAGTTTGCTCCCACACAGAAACATAAAGTGAAAAATAATAGATGATTTTTTAAATGATGATGAAATCAGATCAGACCTATCATCATGTTTAATCCCAGTGAGAGTCAAGTTGGGAATTGATAATTTCTTTCTTTCTTTTTATTCTTTTTTTTACAGAAGATCAGTTAAGTATACATTGAGTAAAAATTTCAACAGTTTGCACCCCCATAGAAACACAAAGCGAAATATACTGTTTGACTACTCATTATAGCATTAAATCTCAATGTACAGCACATTAAGGACAGAGATCCTACATGAGAAGTAAGTGCACAGTGACTCCTGTTGTTGACTTTACAAATTGACACTCCTGTTTATGGCATCAGTAATCTCCCTATGCTCCAGTCATGAGTTTCCAAGGCTATGGAAGCCTTTTGAGTTCTCTGACTCTTATCTTATTTAGACAAGGTCATAGTCAAAGTGGAGGTTCTCTCCTCCCTTCAGAGAAAGGTACCTCCTTCTTTGAAGACCTGTTCTTTCCACTGGGATCTCACTCACAGAGATCTTTCATTTAGGGTTTTTTTTTGTTTTGTTTTGTTTTTGCCAGAGTGTCTTGGCTTTCCATGCCTGAAATACTCTCATGAGCTTTTCAGCCAGCTCCGAATGCCTTTAGGGCTGATTCTGAGGCCAGAGTGCTATTTAGGACATCTGCCATTCTATGAGTCTGCTGAGTATCTCACTTCCCATGTTGGATCACTCTCCTCTTTATTTATTCCATCGGTTAGTGTTAGCAGGTACTAGACTTGTTTATGTGCTCCCTTTGACTCTTAGTCCTTTCACTATGATCAATTGTGAACTGAAATTGATCACTTGGAATAGTGAGATGGCACTGGTACATGCCACCTTGATGGGATTGAATTGGAATCCCCTGGTATGTATGTTTTTTAAAAAGTAGTTTATTCTGGAGTGAAACAGTTTTCAAATCCACGCATAGTTTTTCCATAACATACATTTTCCATGAACTTTTTGAAGACCCCTTGTAGAATGCTATCTTTCATGAAAAAGGAGAATATGAAAATACATACAGATTTGTTGATATCTGCAAAAAGAAACACTGAAAGAGAAATCAATTAGAAATTAAAAAAAAAATAGCTACCAAAGGTAGGGGCAGAGAATGGTTTGAAGGGGACAGAAATGAAAGATTCCTCTTGTTAGAAAGCTTTGACTTTGGAAACATAAACAGGTCTTACAGATTCAAAAGATAATCAAATTGAAAAGCAGCAAAGCCATCCCTGAAAGGACTGAAAACAAACATACATTTCAGATTGTACGTTTCACTGGTGATAAAACCAGAGGACAGACAGACGTATTTCAAGGGACTTCAGAATATCTTACTTTAGTTTTCCATCATTAGTGGAATATATGCTCAGGAGAAATGAAGCCTCTAGGAAACCTTACATTTCATTCAGTATTCTATTCACAATGATACTGGTATTATTTTGAAATACACAGAATGGTATAAGTAAGTAACAAATGCTATTAAGAACCAAGATTTTCAGTGTGAAAGATTCAAGTTAAAAGAAGTAAAGTTTAGTGTTAAAACTGAACTGGACTGCATAACTAAAATTCACGAGTTACAAATGTAAAAGGTTAAAGGTGCTGCAATATAGACACAGTGTAGCTTTAAAAAAAAAAAAGGAGAACGAAGATAACACATGCAAAAAAAAGTCTTATTTTCAGTACACAAACTGCTGGTGCTACACACTTGGGAAAACACTACGAAGTAAAGAGTTGGGAAGTTAGGTACTCTCAGGACAGAGAATGGGCATGACATCAGGGTTCACCCAAGTATCAAAGAAGACGGCTGGGGGGTCCCATCTCCAGATTTAGTGGATACTCATTACATCACAATTTTAACTCCTTTAAATATTTATGTTACATTAACAAAAACCAGCTCAATAATTAATTATTAATAATTAATTAATAATAATTAATAATTGGGATTGGAATTATCAGTATGAACATTTGATTTTTCTTTCTTTCAGAATATGGATTGACAAGAAAGATGAATAGGGGCTGGCGCTGTGGCGTAGTGGGTAAAGCCACCGACTGCGGTGCTAGCATCCCATATGGGTGCCAGTTCAAGTCCCGGCTGCTCCACTTCCAGTCCAGCTCTCTGCTATGGCCTGGGATATCAGTAGAAGATGGCCCAAGTCCTTGGGCCCCTGCACCCACATGGGAGACCTGGGAGAAGCTCCTGGCTCCTGGCTTCGGATTGGCGCAGCTCCGGCTGTTGCAGCCAATTGGGGAGTGAACCAGTAGATGGAAGACCTCTCTCTCTCTGCCTCTCTTTCCCTCTGTGTAACTCTGACTTTGAAATACATAAATAAATCTTTTTTTAAAAACAGATGAGTAATCTTAGCATTACTAAAAGAGTGATAGGCAACCTGACAACATGTGATGACAGACAAAGAACAAAGCCCTTCCCTCCAGGGAGCATTCCAGCCAAAACAGATAAGCTTGGATATAATCCGGCCTCTACATCTAACTTCTGATTACAGGAAATCCAGGATAATTACATAACCACATAAGGAAGCAAATCTAGAATGTGGAACATTTTATAGGGCATTTGACCCAGTTTCTGTAATAAGACAGGACCATTAAAGAAAGGGGGGGGGGTGTTGGCTGTTCCAAATTAACTAACTTAAGAGACTAACAACTTAAATGTTGATTTGGATCTTGATTTGAACAAACCAACTGTAAAAAGGCATTTTTTAGATAATCATGTATATATGATTAGAGACTGGGTAGCAGGAGTTACATATTATTTTAAATTCTGTAAAACATGGAAACAGCTCTGTGGTTACAGGAAAAAAAAAAGGTGTTTTTTTTTTTTTTTTTTTTTTTTTTTTTTTTTTAGGAGATGTGTACTCCAAATACATATAGGGTGCTTTGTATATGGTCACTCAATGTATTGTTTTCTCAACTTTTTCATGTTTCAAAATTTTCACAAGTAAAACAAAAATCTTACTTAATCCATGTTGTAAAATGAGATTACTGCTTTATAATACTCCCATTAAAGTTACCAATTGTATTCCTCAAACAGATGTGAAAAGAAATCCCATTTGTCTATAGATTTGTGTCCAAAATGTGGTTGGCACATTTGATCAATTACAAGTATCAAGTTTCTGTTTTAGTACCACTTAACAACTCTGAGACTTTGAATATCATTTACTTAAAACAGTTATGGCTCCACCCAACTCCCACCCTACACTAAAAGTCAAAGCCTTTAATATCAGTACTGACTCTACAGCATGTAACACTCATCTGCTTAACAGAACAGCACAATGTAGCACTTTGAATACATCACTCTGCTACACACACAATTGCATGTTTCCCAGGTAACTAAGGAAGACTATATTAACTTTTGCATTTAAGTTTTTTTTTTTTTTTTTGACAGGCAGAGTGGACAGTGAGAGAGAGAGACAGAGAGAAAGGTCTTCCTTTGCCGTTGGTTCATCCTCCAATGGCCGCCACGGCCTGCGCGCTGCGGCCGGCGCACTGCGCTGATCCGATAGCAGGAGCCAGGTGCTTCTCCTGGTCTCCCATGGGGTGCAGGGCCCAAGCACTTGGGCCATCCTCCACTGCCCTCCCGGGCCACAGCAGAGAGCTGGCCTGGAAGAGGGGCAACCGGGACAGAATCCGGCGCCCCGACCGGGACTAGAACCCGGTGTGCCAGCGCCGCAAGGCAGAGGATTAGCCTAGTGAGCCGGCCTGCATTTAAGTTTTAGATATCAGGCTTAAGTATTTTTCTTTTAGGAAAGATGGACTAGATGGTAACTGTTATTTGTGTTGCAGTCTCCAACAAGATTGAGAAGAATAAATCATCTCTGCTCTAGCTCAAGAAAAGGCAGGAAAGTTGGGAAAGGAAGTAGAGAGAAGGCGGTTTTATGAGGGTGGAGACCAGTGGAGGCCAACTGCTGACCTACTTGCATGTTTGTGTCTTAGCCAGTGACAATGACCAGTGTGGTCTAAGTGTGTCCTCTCTGGCAAGGATATTCTTGGGAAAGTCTCAGTGACAGCAGCAGCTGTCTTTTAAAGAAAGACTAGGGAATGGGAGGGAGGAGGTTTAGATGCAGAAAACATTCTTTTCTTCCTGGAGTGTTGAGAACTAACTGAGCAAAAGAAAAACTAAGAAACAGATGAATACAGTTGGTATTTTAAAAATAACCCTTTTAAAATTGAATTAGGAAAAATTTAGAAGAGAATCATATCTTTGTTTCTTTGGTTAGAACGCTTCTTGCACTAGTGTTGCACAATCACCCTCTGTACATAAAGGCCTTTGCCTCTAACCCACGATTCTGATCCAAAGGCTTTTGCAGGCATACAGATCGACCCCTTATTCAAATCCAGCAAAATTCAAACACTGGCAGATTAACTCACGCTACTCATGCCTCTTACCCCAGCCAAAGTCAAAATGTTTTCCAGTGATTTGGTCATGATGAGACGCTTCTTAGCACGAGTTACTGCAACATACAGTAAATTCCATTCATCCTCAGAAAATGACTCTTAAAAAAAAGTAAAGGGGAAAAAATAAACTCAAAAGCCCACTTACAAAAAGTTATGTTCTCATCTAAATGTTTACATCCTCTCACTCATAACCCATTCCAAAAAAAAGCCACTCAAGATTTGCTGGCTTGTATATACAGAATTTCCCTACAAATGGCAATTCCCAAAACAAAAACCTCGCAGACCAATGGCACAACATGCTGAGTTTTATTTAGTCCTGCTATGGCAATATATATAGAGTGTATATATATATATACACACACACACACACACACACTAGGAATATGCAAATTGGTTATTCAATACCTGTGATGTGCCAGGTAGGTAGTGATGTTCATTATCCCAGTTCTGCTCACAATGGGGAAAGTGAGGTTTACAGAGGTCATGTCATTGGCACAAATTAAGGCCAAGGTAATCAAAGGCCCAGAGCTGGACCTGCCCAGAGCAGGACCCAAGTCTAGTCATCTCTAAAGCCCGCCCTCTTTCCATTTCCTGACACTGTTTCTCTGCATGGATTTAGTCCAACCTGGAAATGTTTGAAGGCAACAGAAGACATCAACCAGATGAAGCTCCTGGCTTTGGTCTGGCTCAGCCCTGGCTTTTGTGGCCATCTGGGGAGTGAACCAGCCAATGGAAGATCTCTCTCTCTTTCTCTTAACTTTGACTTTCAAATATGTAAATCTTTAAAAAACAAAAGCAGCTGGTATCTTTCAATGGCCACCTCTGTTTATGGCTCTCCCTCCTTTTATGGCTATATCCACCAGAAATAAGAGATGTTTAGTATTTATGTTTTCAGCATTACAATACTACACCCTCAAGTTTGAATCCATGGTTAACAGCCAGTTTTTGCTAAAAAGCAGACAAATGACAGTGTTTATTATTTCACCTTTGGTGATATTCTGATCTCTTTAATGAGAAGAATTAATTAAAGGAAAACACCTTGGTTAGCAGGGAAACCATGTTTCAAAGCTTTTATATCTGATGGAGAAAATTTTGAAGCTGAGAGTAGATGTGTGTTAAATAGGCCCACTATAAGTGTAACGGTCTCATAAGCAGCCTGAGAGAAGTGGACCCCATGGGAGCTTGATTTTGATTACAGTATAAGAATCAAAAGTTTAGGACTAGTAGGTGTTTTTTCTTGTTTCTAGGACTTTACCTACCAGGAGGCCACAGCATCCAAGAAAAATCAAAGTAGTCTAAAGGAAGCATCTCACTCAACCCTTGAGTGCTAATTGATCATAACACTCAAACGAAGAGCAACCAGTCTCCTTACCAACTCTGAAGTGGGGTAGCTGGGCAAGATTATGCCTGGCACAAGGCACTTTCACGAAATCATCTAACACATGCACAGTATCAAACTCCAAGCCTTTGGCTTTGTGCACAGTGCCCAAAATGTACTCTAGAATAAAAACACAGCACACAGTTAGATGAGAGCACCACAGGGGAAGAAACGAGAGAAGGAGAGAAAGTGTATGCTCCTACTTTACTCTTAAAAGGGAGGACGAGCTCTTAAACAACATGCTCACGCAGGTCACAACTATTCACGCAGGTAAGAAACATCAGGAAATAGGGTGGGTGTGTGGCATAGCAGTCAAGTTGCTGCTTGGGACATCTGCAACCCACACTAGCGCCTCAGTGGTTCAAGTCCTGGCTACTCTGCTTCTGATCCAGATTCCTACTAATGCACAGCCTGAGAGTCTGCACCAGGTGATGATGGCTCAAGTACTTGGATCCCTGCCACTTGCATGGGTGACCTGGACTGGGTTCTGGGCTGCTGGCTTCAGCTTGGTCCATTTCCAGCTGTTGTGGGCATTTGAAGAGTGAACCAATGGACAGAACACCCACTTTTCCCCTCCCTCCCTTGTCCCCTCCTTCCTTCCTTCCCTCTCACCTTCCACATAAGATGAAAATAAACAAAAATGTTCAGAAGCAGCAGGAGCACATTTGTTCCTCCTCCTGCAGAGAAGGTAAGAGTCATTTTTTTTTTCCTTACCTGCAAAGTCCAAATCTTCTATATGGCATTTTTCTATCCTTTCTACTAGTTCTGGAATCCTGATGTTATACTTTTCAACTACTGCAATCTTTGCTTCCAGCTCTTTGTCCTCGGCAGCCGTCACGTATCTCTTGAAGCCACTAAAGCCTTCTTTGTGTACCCATCTTCTGATAAATCTGTCTTTGATGAAGAGGTTTCCTAAGGAGAACACATATATAGGTTAATATGACGCAGGCCACACTAACTGATGGCGGCAGTAGCTGCACATTCCTAACCAACAGCACGATGGTGGATGGTCTTGAAGTTGGGAGACCCAGGTTCTGGTCCTGACTGTATCACTAACTCTGTGTGTCCCTGGGCAAGTCAGTGCAGTAGCCTCTTCGTCTCCAGCTGAGGATCAACAACTCTATGCTTGAGATCCTCACCTACTTTACAGGGATTTGATTCAGTGCAGTCAAAAGCAAAAAAAAAAAAAAAAGTGCTATAGGAATGTCAGAGGTTATCCTTTGGACCACGTGGACATTATCAACGTGTGAAGTTGCCCGGGAAGACAGAAAGATGTGGGGAATGATGGTCTAAGGGACCAACATTAGAAAGAAATCAGCATGCTGGGAGAAAGATCTGGAAAAATCTGTCAGGATCTCTGAAAACAGGAGGTCTTAGGCATCCCACTCCTCCTAGGAAAAGAGTAACACTAGCCACCCCCTTCTCTGGAAAGACAAAAGAACACTGACTTAGAATTGGTTCTTTCCTTTCCCATCCCTGTTGCTTGAGTGCTTTCTTCAACTGCACCGAGGCCAGGTGGGTACTCACGTTTCTTCCGTTCTTCCTCTGGTTGAAGAAGGATCCAGATATCAATGATTCTGTCCAATCCAAATGATTTAATTCCCTGAAAAAGTGTTTTGGTTGGATTTTTGGTTTTTTTTTTGTTTGTTTGTTTGTTTGTTTTGGTTTGGTTTTTGTTCTTGATTTACAAAACAAATACAGTGATGGGATTCTGAAATGAGATGTTTCTTGGAAACTCATCTCCAATTGCACCCAATGCATAGACAGTAAGCAGGAAACTTCAAGTACAAAGCACCATGCTATAAGGTGAACCCAAAACTCATAATTATTAAGTCTTGGTTGCTACTTTAAAGACTTCCTGCATTATTTTTTAATGAAAGTTAGTCTTAGCTGCATGTTGCTGTTTCATCAGTACAAGCATAATTTAAGTCTAATTTACAGGAATATAAAATGGTTGCAAAAAATATAAATGGTATCTGAATACAAGGTGTTGAGCATGAATACTTACCATTGTTTCTTTTAAGAACTAGAAAATGTCTGTCTATAGGTTCAGATTATTTTATGGTTCTAAAGGAGGTTAGGCCTGTTCTACCTAAGAAGTACATGCTAGGTTCTGGTTGTGCTTCCAGCACTCACAAGCACCAGGCCCAGCACTGAAGACAGACAGACAAGGGCCCCATACCCCAAAGGGTTTCTATCTTTTTGGAAGGGACAGATAAAACACTGACATACAACAGGAACTGAAATAAGACAGCATACCTTGTAATTCACAACACATGTGAGATCAAGTTTAATGAAACAGGCAATCAACGGATGTAAGAGCAGGGAACAGAACAACTCATTTTGTTTCATGCCCTGCATGGATGATATCCCCAAAACACTCTTCTCTTACAGTAATGAAAATGGCTAAACTATGCTATGTCTATTAGATGAAATATTACAGAACTATTAAAGTAGCAATGAAAGAAAATACATTCATGTGCTGAGTAAAAAATAGCATGTATTTCTATGTACAGCATAACTGCAATTATGCAAAAATACACATCTGTAAGGACAAAGACAAAAATAATTAGCAAAAGTGAGAATTACTACATGACATACTTGGATTGTGTGTGTGTTTGTTTTCTTTTAGTTTCTAAAATTTCTACAACATAGTTATATAATCTTTATAAATAAAAAATTTTAAATATCTTATACCTTTTTAAGATTCACTGACTACATTTACTGTACTAGCACCCAGTAGGTCCTCAAACATATTTTTTCATACATGAATTGAATATATTTTAGTCATATACTTTTGCTTCACAGTTAAAAATTAAACATGTCATTTAATCTTCCTAACTTCCCTGTGGAACAGTTAAAGAACAGTCAGTTTTTTTATCTTAGAGATGGAGCGAATGAGGCACACAGAAGTTGTGACTTGCCCCAAGCCACACAGTTAGTGACAGAGCCAGAGCTAGAACCCAGGTGTTTCACTTCATGTGTTTTAGAGTAAACAGTGATTCCCAGTGTGCTGTCAGTTCAACTGTTCTTATACTAATGGACAACACAATCAGAAATATTTCAGGTAGTTAGCAGCCTCATTTGCATAGTCAAGGGTAAGGAGGGTATTCAGTTTTTACAGAGTGGAAGATCCTCAATCTTTATTGGGTGTGCTTTTACATGAAACTTCACTTGCATAATGAGAATGGCCATGGGTAGACTTTGGTCATGGTGTAGTCTGACAAAAAGAGTAAAAAACTCAAATGCTTTCTTGCATTATATCCCAATTGAGTCTTTTTATTGAATGTTTGTCTGCAAACATTCTGCACAAGAAACATTGGACAGAAATTTAATCTTACCCCAATTAAATGTATCCTTGAAGGTACTTCTTCAGTCACCCGTACAGCTTCATCAAATACGTTGGCATTGGTCCGAGACAATAGGGCCACTTGCCCTTTGACATCACCTCTTATGCCACCTTTAGGGAGAGAACACAAACTCTGTGATGAATCAGAATAAAAGGGAAAGTTAACTTTTGTCCCAAAAAAAGAAATGGGAAATCTTACTTTGATGGTTTCCTCCAACCAAAGTCTTTTTCCTTACTCTCTTACAGACATCCAAGATAGTAGCTCCCACATAAGCAATTTCCACACCAAACCTAAAACTCTGTTGGAAAATAACACAACAAAAGGAGTTAGCAAGCCATACTGACATATGGAGCACATTTCTATGATTGCCAAGGTCTGATTCACCTTCCATAGAAAGGGGATTGGAAATTCTCTAGTGAAAAATCATTTACATCCAAATAAAAGCTTGGCAATAATTATTATCAGTAATTACAAAAAGTTACTGACTTTTCTTTCTTCCTTCTTCCTTACTCCCATCTTCTCACCTTTCTTTTGAACTCAGAGTGACAGAAAGAGAGGAAGAGATAGAGAGACAGATCTTCCATCTACTGATTTATTCCCTAAATGCCCACAACAGCAAGGTCTGGGCCAAGCTGAAACCAGAGCCAGGAACTCCATTGCAATCTCCCACGCAGGCAGCAGGAACCCAAGTACGTGGGCCATCATCTCCTGCCTTCCCAGGCACATTAGCAGAAGCTGGATCAGAAGTAGTGGAAACTCAAACTGCTACTCCAACATGGGACACCGGTGTTACAAGTGGTGTCTTAATTTCATATGCCACAATGCCACCTCCTCGACACTCTGGCAAATTTAAAAAAAAAAAAAAAAAGACCTAAATGAAAGATCTCTGTGAGTGAGATCCCAGCAGAAGGAATGGGCCATCAAAGAAGGAGGTACCTTTCTCTGAAGGGAGGAGAGAACTTCCACTTTGACTATGACCTTGTCTAAATAAGATCGGCGTTGGCAAACTCAAAATGCTTCCATAGCCTTGGCAACTCATGACAAGAGCCTCAGGTGATCACTGACGCCATAAACAAGAGTGTCAATTGTTAAGTCAACAACAGGAGTCACTGTGCACTTACTCCCCATGTAGGACCTCTGTCCTTAATGTGTTATACAATGTAAATTAATGCTATAACTAGTACTCAAACAGTACTTTACACTTTGTGTTTCTGTGTGGGTACAAACTGTTGAAATCTTTACCTAATATATACAAAATTGATCTTCTATATATAAAGAGAATTGAAAATGAATCTTGATGTGAATGGGATGGGAGAGGGAGCGGGAGATGGGAGGGAAGTTATGGGGGTGAAAAAGCCACTGTAATCCAAAAGCTGTACTTTGAAAATTTATATTTATTAAATAAAAGTTTAAAAAAATGTTTTGTGTCTGGAAACCCTAGAGTAATCTATTTTCGTCATCTCTCGCCTCTAAACCCAAACCTTGAGAATTCTTTCATCATCCTATATGTCATCTTTTCTTACCCCTGCTACCAGCTTACCTAGAAACTCAAACTTCATGGCTTAGCTTTTTGGCTTTTTCACCTCATCTCTTCCCACTTATTCTCTTTCCTGCTGTCAGATAATCTTTCCCAAACACTTCTATTAAATCGTTCCCTTACAAAAAAGAAAATAAAAAAAGAAGAGCAATAAACACAGAAATAAATGATGAGCTTGCTTTTAAGAACCCTGGAACAATCTAAAGAACTGTTATTTTCCATTCTTCCCAATACCAGCAGCGAACTACTTTTAAGCAAATCTACCTTTTTCAAATCAAATCTAGCAAACTCTAAATTATACAAAAAGCTAACAGAGGGCACGGGAAGTCTCCCCTCTTTACTTTTCAGATTAACATGGCCCCTGGCCTGGACAGTTTTGAGAAATATTTTGTAGTATTCCTCTGTACTGTAATTTGTCTGATGTCATTATCTCATGGTTAGACTAGAGTTATGGGTTTTACAAAGAAGACCACAGAGGTACAACACTGTTTCATCACATGCTCTCAAGGAATTCTTCTGAAAGGAAATGACGTCTTCTGATAGGTTTATTTACTTATTCAATCATTTACCTCAGTATGGAACAATGAATATTTATAATTTGGGTTATGATTTACACAAGAGTAATAATACAGCAATAGACTAGTATTTCTTAGAAATCTGGTTTTCACTGGTTGGCGTTGGTGCAGAGAGTTAAGCTGCTGCCTGCAACACCAGCATCTCATATGGGTGATGGTTCAATTCCCAGCTGCTTCACTTCTGGTCCAGCTTCCTGGTAATGTGCCTGGAAAAGCACTGGAGGATGGCCCAAGAACTTGGGCTCTTGTATCCACGTGGGAGGTACAGAAGAAACTCCTGGCATTGGACCAGTCTAGTTCAAGCTGCTGCAGCCATTTGGGGAGTGAACCAGTGGATGGAAGATCTCTCTCTCTCTCTGTAACTCTGCCTTTCAAATAAATAAAATAAATCTTAAACAAAAAACAAAAACCCACAATTCAGGTCATCAAAACAAGGAAAGTCTTTCACAGCCAAGAAGAGACTAAGGTGAGGATGGGCGTTGTGGTACAGTAGGTTAAGGTGCCTCTTAGGATGCCCCCATGACATACAAGACTGTGGCTCTGAGTCCCAGCTCTTCTGCTTCCAATGCAGTTTCCTGCCAACGCATCCTAGGTGGCAGTGGATGATGGTTCATGTGCTTGGGGCACTGCCATTGACACGGGAGACCAGGATGGAGTTCCAGGCTCCTGGCTTTGGCCTGCTCTAGCCTGGCTGTTGGTGACATTTTGGGAGTAAACCAATAGATGGAAGATACACTGCGCTCTCCCTCTTTCAAGAATACAAACAAACCAAGGAGCCTAAGGAGACATGACTATGTATAATGTGGTATCCTGAATGGGATCCTGGAGTAGCAAAAGACATTACTTAAAAAGGAAATTTGAATGAATTATGGACTTTGGTTTATAATAATGTTCTAAAATAACATACTGTCTATTAAAAAAATGTAACTACTCCGAGCTGATCCCACCAGAAATCACCACAAAGGACAGGGAATAAACTACATGGAGTCATGGGAGTCTACAGAACATTTCAGTAACATAACAGCATGATTTCACTCGAATACAAGTGACACATCTCACATTCTCCAACAAGAAATGAGTTTCTTAAAAGCTGCAGTTCACAAAGCTCTGGCCTCAGGACCCTTCACATTTTTAAAAATTACTGAGGCTTCCAAAGAGCCTTTCTTTGCAGAAGCTCTGTCTATATCTGACATATTAGAAACTTGAATTCATTTAAAAACAGTCATAAGCCTATAACATGATAGCAAGAAACATGTTTTTGGAATATTTTTCAAAGCAGAACAATTTATGCAGTAGAGTGGCACTGGATGACACTTTCTGCAAATTTCTAATTCTTGGCTCAACAGAGGACAGCTGGCTTCTCATGTTTACACATACGCTCAGTCTGTTGGGTACACTATCTTGGCTGAAGTTCATGAAGAAAATGTAGCCTCTCGCAGGTGTGTAGGTAAAAAGGGAAGAGATGTTTATCATGTTTTTACCCACTCAAGGACCCAGGAGTTGTCATGCTCACTGTGGCTCGTACAAGTTTTCTCTGACTTCTAATTTCACTCGAAAGGCAACAATTTTATCTTTGGCAGCAGACACTGTTAGTCGTTTTCCTGAAAGTCACACAGCTCATTTCAATCATCTTTGAGAAAATGTCAAATACTTAGTCTGAATAATTAGAGTTGATCTGTTAGTGTTTGTTTAAGTAAAAGAAAGTGTAAGAAAAAGCTGCCAGTTCAGCTCACAACTCAATTGCAACAGTGTTCCTCTTCATACAGTCCCCAAGCTTCCATCTGCAGCAGAAGTACTCTGGGTATCCTTCTCACTTCAACACACAGAATATTGAAAGACAGATACGAAACTGTCAACAAATATTACGCTTTTGTGCGCTTCATCAAGGGCAGTCTTGAGTGAGTTTCCAGATCATTATTATTATTTTTTTTTACCCTGAATGTGCTGACAGAATATGACAACTGCTAGTCTAGTTTGGTGCCAATACCTCGATCCATGGTAGATGCCAGCAGTTTCACCTATCACTGCTTCACACCAACAGTGCAAATGTCAATGGAGCACAAAAGGGCAAATACCTATGATGAAAGTTTTGACTTTGCAGACGCCCTTACAACCACTCATTGAGAACCACTATTTATGAACATGGATTTGCTACATTCAGTGATCTGGCTTAATGTCATGTACAGTGTCTGGCACATAGAGAACCACTATTTATGAACATGGATTTGCTACATTCAGTGATCTGGCTTAATGTCATGTACAGTGTCTGGCACATAAAAAAACCAGGAGGGAAAATCAAATGCTTCCTTATACACATACGTGTGAGGACTCAGAGAAAGCGCTCTTACCTGTGTGAGATAGAAGACATGAGTGTGGGGGACTGTGAACAGAGCATTGACTGCACCACGGAATGTATAGATCTGCTGGTGGGGGTCACCTACAAAGATCTTCCCACATGGCTGAGACAAAACTATATTCATGATAGCTGCGACCAATAAGAGGGAAAGTTGAGTAAGTATGAAGGAGTCCAATCCGTGAAGCAAAAAGAAACTCTGTTTAAGAAAGAAAAGGGTGAGAATGCTTTCACAAAACTAAGCCAGGACATGCTCGACAGCAAAGCTGCCTTCTTCTGCAGCACAGACACACTCATTCAAAAGAAATAATTTTTTTTTTGACAGGCAGAGTGGACAGTGAGAGAGAGAGACAGAAAGAAAGGTCTTCCTTTGCCGTTGGTTCACCCTCCAATGGCCGCCGCGGCTGGCGCACCGCGCTGATCCGAAGGCAGGAGCCAGGTGCTTCTCCTGGTCTCCCATGGGGTGCAGGGCCCAAGTACTTGAGCCATCCTCCACTGCACTCCTGGGCCACAGCAGAGAGCTGGCCTGGAAGAGGGGCAACCGGGACAGAATCTGGCACCCTGACCAGGACTAGAACCTGGTGTGCCAGCACCACGAGGCAGAGGATTAGCCTATTGAGCCGCGGCGCCGGCCAATATAAATAATTTTAAAATGGACAAAAGAGGGGCCAGTGCTGTGGCACAGCGGGTAAAGCCACCACCTGCAGTGCCGGCATCCCATATGAGCGCCGGTTTGAGTAATGGCTGCTCCACTTCCAATCCAGCTCTGTGCTATGGCCAGGGAAAGCAGTGGAAGATGGCCCAAGTCCTTGGGCCCCTGCAGCTGGTGGGAGATCTGGAAGAAGCTCCTGGCTTTGAATCAGCACAGCTCTGACCATTGCATGAGTAAACCGGCAGATGGAAGACCTCTCTCTTTCTCTCTCTCTATGCCTCTCCTTCACTCTCTGTGTAACTCTTTCAAATAAAATAAATAAATCTTTAAAAAGAAATAGACAAAAGAAACCGTTTCTGTGCCTAGGGATGCAGATTGTTTTCAGTCCTGGATGAATTACTCATTATAAGAAGATATACAGGCAAGTAAAAAAAGAGGCAAACTGTGTTCTCTCACATTGTTATCCAAAAGTGACATAGAAAGTCACATTTCTAAAACGTATCGCCACTTGAGAAGTCCACAACATGAAATTTTCACTATGAATTCTTTTTCCATTCAGAATGAGTCTAAGGTCCTTATCAGCTCATGAGCTACATTCAGTCAGTATTTTAAGAAAAATTTAAGTAAAACACATGGAGGAAATAAACCTGCTCTAGGTGTAGAGAAAGGACAACTGTTGAAATCAAGTCAAATAAAAAAGGATTTCTGAATGACTAAGTATCATTTGCTCTTCTTCTTTATCACAAATAATAATGATCAACTTATTTCACACATATGTCCTCTTACATAATCATGATGCTGTTTCTATGTATTTGAGACTACTGATGTCCTGAATAGTTTATCACCTGGGGTACAGTCCTGGGCCTCATCCACAAAGATGGCGTCAAAAGAGGCAAGCAAAGGCTTGCTCAGCTGCCAGAGTTTCAGATAGCCTAGAAGAAGGGAGTAGTGAGTCATAACTTGAAAAACAAACAGCTACATTTAACAGATAGAAAATGTCTGGAAAATGGCCTACCATCATGAGTCATTTGGTAAGCCTCCTCTTTGCATTCCCCTAGCTTCTGCATGTTGTCCCACAGTCGGCTTGCTTCAAGGACACCATTCTGGAAAGCAAGAGATAATGGTAACTTGCAATTTAACACTTTGGAAAAGACAGAACTCTGAAATTACACTTTCATTTCCACATACAGCAATCTCAGTAAAAGATCATCATAGAATGGTCACAGCAGGCACCTCCTGAACCTCCTAAGGCTTCCTGACAGCCTTTAAATATTGTGGAGGGTCTTGATGCCAAGAAAAATGAGGGGGAAGTACCAAGTCCATGACAGAGCACTGCACAGAGTCACAACAGCTGATGAGCTATCTTTGTAGATTTATTACTGGTACGTAATTCATCAAAAGAAATGACTGTAAAGTTGTGATAAAAATAATAGACTTTTCTACTAGCGAAATCTATGCAGAACCAATAGCCAAAACACAAACACAAAGAAACAAGAAATTAGAAAAGATTCCCAGTCACCACGAAAGATCAGGTTTCAGGACGAGATGATTCAACAACAAGCTCTAATAAGTCGTGAGCAAGTCAATGATGTATCTTATCCGTCACAGAATGAAGTGAGAGGTCTAAGAGTGTACTTCATTGGAGAGAATGCTACATGATCCACGGGGATCACTACGGGGCTACAGTCTCACCCTCCGTTGGCAACTCCCTACAGAGTTCTGAGGACAGAAAGACAGAAAACACACTATACTACTGGAGTACTCACCAGTTTCTCACTCTGTTCCACCATGACTCTTTGTCCTTGGCTGTTCTTACACCAAATAGGCACATGATCGATGGTCAGCTCTTCATCAGCCGAGGCAAAGAAGTTTTCTAAAGTCTTACACACTAGCTTGGCCCTTATGAATCCCCCTTTCCCTTCAGCAAGAACAGAATTGACCATGAAGGGTGTTAACTTGAATAGATTCAACTTCTTCTTCAACTGGTATCTGCAATGTACACACCAAATAAACAGTATTTGACTTTCAAGTCACTGTGGTATTCAGTATTTCCTCCATTCCCTCCAACGACACCACAAGGTAGCTCTAAGGACCACACACACACACACGCACACACACGAGACAGAAGTTTTTAAATGCCAGAGAAGTTCTGAAAGGTCCACACTTGACTAAAAATGGCTGACAATAGGCTTTTAGGAATTCACATACAATAGTCCAGAAGGTCAGTCAGCTCACAGCGAATACTACTATTCCAATGTGTGGGTCCAGGCTCCAAGAGGCCCCCCAAGGGGGTACTCAATGTGCCTTTAAAACTCCACATCTGGGAAACCTGCGGCAAGCAGACTTCTGCTGAGGGCCCCTGACCAGCTCTCCGAGGAAAGCCTAAAACTAATCAAGATTTTTGACACCTCAAACTGCAAACAAGTCATTTCAACTTTTTGTGCCTCAATTACAGAGAACTGAGAATGCCCTTCAGCAAGATATTATCATTGGTGAGTAATATATTTTTGTAAGATAAAAGTATCAGTCATTAAACCTGTATTTATCTCTGGCCTATAAAGGGAGATAACAGCATTACATTTTCTTAATGTCATGACGTAGGTTCATATGCAATCATAAAGATCACGTGAAAAACAGTAAGATATGACAAAGATGCCAGCATTAGTAATGCTCACTTCCGTCCAACGTGTCCGTAGGCCATGGAATGAAAGGTTTTGCAGATGACATTGCTGGGGAAGACAAGTTCAGCTTGTTTTGCAATGCTCTTGTTGAATGTCACATAGAGAAACTTGCTCTCAGACCACTTCTCTGCATACTTGACAAGGGTAGAGGTCTTCCCCGTGCCTAGGAAAGCCGTGAGAAGAAGATGTAACCCTCTGACCAGGCAACGAATTTTCCAACCAGGTCTTGCCCAGGCTTATCCTGCCCTGGCAGGAACAAACTTTTCATTACTGTCAAAAAAGGATCAGCAGACTCTAAGCCAGACTGGAGCAGGCTAGGATCCTGGCTCTGCAGATTCTAGCTAAGTAATAAACAGCAAGTCACCTGAGCTCACTGAGCTTCAGTCTGCTCCTCAGCAACACATTGGTAACATTTACTTGTAGGATGTATGAGGACAAGGACAATCATCAAGGCCTCAGAAAGAGGAATTCAGAAAATTATGGCTATTGAAGGCCTAGCAGTCACTTATGCTCCTAAAGCATACACGTAAGATTCAAGACTCTTGTGATCCATTCGAAAGTCTCCTGTCGGCCCTACCTCTCTATTATGCAATTATTCCATTATTTAGTCTGTCATTGATTTAACAAGTATTTATTCATTTATTTTTTGAGAGATACAGAGAGAAAGAGACAGACTGATTGGTTGACAGAAACCTCTCATCTACTGTTTCACTCCCAGATGCCCACAACAACCCCCGGCTGTGGTCAAGGCCAGGAGTTAGGAACTCAATCAAGGTCTCCCACGTAGGTGACAGGCATCCAATCACTTCAGTCATCACCAACGCCTGTCAGAGTCTGCATAAGCAGGAGGCTGGAGTCAAGAGCCTGAGGCAGGTATTGCTGCCAGGCACTCATACATGGAGTTCAGAAGTCTTAACTGGCTTATCAGCTAATGGCCAAACGCTTGCCCCATTTATCACATATCTATTGAGCATCTACTATATATTCAGCTGTATGCGAAGCACTATGAGTGAATTTTAAAATACACATCACAATCTAGTTGTGAAGAAAATCATGAGACTGGAAAGACATGAAGACAAAAAGGTATATATTTTGACACACAGATCCAGTGTCAAATTCTGGCTCTACTGCTGACTTGCTTATGTAAAATCAAGCCAGTCTTTGAATTTCAATTTCTTTAATCTATAAAATACGTACACGTAATTAACCTTATCGGATGCTGTTAGGATTATCCAGGCACATTGCAGACAAGAAATGATTGTTGTTAGTGGGATATTTAGGCAGAAAAGAAGCAGGAAAGGGTTCCAGTTAGAGAAAACAGCATGAGCAAAGGTTCAGACAGAAGAACAGCCAAGTACTTTAGGAGACTGTAAGTAGAGCAGCATAGCTGACTGAGATAGGAAAATAGCAAACAACACATTTAGGAAAGTAACTTGGAGCCAAAGGAGGGAGGGCCCCCAAAACATCACTCTTCTTAGGTGGCAACTAGAATCATCTGAGAAGGTGATTAATATGACTCATCTCTAAAAAGCAATATGTGAGTATATACGATGATAAATGATAGACAGGATTAACTAATCCCACTGGTTTCTACCCCACAAACTAATTCCTATGAACTATTTGTCTAAACAAGAATTCCAATGCTTTTGAGATGATTTGGTTGAAGTAGGTTGATAACAGGTCACAGTAAAGATGCTCTGGTCAAGGAGCAGGGGGATCGGCACTGTGGTGTAGTGGGTACAGCTGCTGCCTGGGATACCAGCAACCTATATGGACACTGGTTTGAGCCCCAGCCGCTCCACTTCTGATCCAGCTACCTGCTAGCACGCCTGAGAAAGCAGCAGAGGATGGTCCAAGCGGTTGGGCCCCCGCACTCATGTGGGAGACCTAGAGGAAGCTTCTAGCTCCCTGCTTCAGCCTGGTCCTGCCCTAGCTGTTGTGGCCATCTGTGGAGTAAACCAGCAGATGGGAGATCAGTCTCTCTCTGTAGCTCTTTCAAATAAATAATCTTAAAAAAAAAGAAAAGAAAAAAATGATGCTGGGGTTGGAAGCAGGAAGGGAACATAGTGATAAAAGGCAAAAAGTTAGTATCATGAACTGATGCTGTATTCCAGGAACCTGATGCAAGCTCCCTTACCTGCAAAGGCCATGATTTTTACCACCTGGAGAGGTTCCATCTTATGATTCAGAATCAGTTGTTGTTCATGTGTAAGTTGGATGGTTGTTTTCTTGCTATAATCATGAGAAAAAAAAAAAAGTAGAAAAGAAAATGTAATTGAAAAGCTGGGAGGAGGAACTGCCCAAAAACCAAACAAACTTGGATTAATGAAAGTTGCCCCAAAAACCCTCCACTTAAGAGGATAAAAAATGCTCTGAAACTAGATTATGATGGTAGTTGCACAACTCAGGAAATTTTACTAAAAATCATTCGGTACTATATAATCTTAAAATGGATGAATTTTCCATAATATCAATTACACATCAATACAATTACAGTAAAATAAAACAGCTCCACTAGCTAAGTATGAGAAAGACAAAATGCATACCTGTACCTTTAAATATACATACCCTGGCAAAACAGATGGCTCCTCTTTACCTCTTGTGGCCTGAGCACAGGAATTTTCCTGAAGATACAGGCAATAGAAAATGTTGTAGTGGATTCTAACAGAAAAAAAAAAAAAAGCAGATACAGACAGTTTCAAATTCAAGTCACAATCTGTACCTTATTTTTCTTCAGATATATGTATATGTAAACTCCTTACCATTTCTAAAAACAAAATACCACCATTTGGGGCAAGCATTAGCCTAGTGGTTAAGATTTTGGTTAAGAGGCCCTTGTTCCACATCAGAGTACCTGAGTTTGATACCAGGTTCTGACTTCTGACTCCAGCTTATGCCTAATGAAGACTCCAGGAGATACTGGTGATGGCTCAAGTGATTGGGTTCCTGTTACCCATGTGGGAGATCTGTACTGAGTTCTTGGTTCTGGCTTTGGCCTCATCTGGGTGCCATGGCAGGCATTTGGAGAATGAACCAGCAGAAGGGAATTTGTTCTCAGGACTGCACACTTGCTCTCTCTAGCTCTCACTTTCTCTCTCTCTCTCCCCCTGATTCTCAAAAACAAAACAAAAACTTAAAAAGAAAACATTACCATTATAGAAAAAAATGGGAAGAAATTGATTTAAATATATATGCAGCTGACAAAAGCATTCTTAGAGAACATAGTTCTAGGAAAGGTATGATATTTCTGTGTATCATGTCAAAGGGAGAAAGAAATCAGGACATGCTCTTTAGCCATCATGAGCATCGTGAGCATCATGAGCTGTGACCTTAAAAACCAAACATAGCCAAGAAGCAGTAAGAACCAGTGCTAAGCAGCTGGGCTGGAGCTGGAACCAAGTACAGGACCTTCTCACTTTATCAGGGACTCCTCTTTTCCTTGCAAGGCATTACCTATTGCTGATGTTAATCCCCTTCTCCCTCATGGCATACAGCAGCACAGCTATGCAGTACAAGGTCTCAGTGATGTCTGGCATGGTCACTGTAGAACTGGGTCTCCTGAGGCAGAAGAGCAGTTTCTGGATGTCATTCACACTGCTGGACAGGAGCACGACAGCTGCCACCAGAGCCCAGACATTGACTCCCTGTAGAGTGAGGTGCACAGAGGGGAGGAGAGACCAGACACAGGCTGCGATCAATACAATTCAGAGAATCGGCGAGGAAAGCCACGTCTGGGGTTTGGGTGCCATCTATAAACTCCCTGAACTGTGGGAAACACAGAACCTTTTGTTTTACTTTAGATTGCTTCTCATCAGCACTCTTGAGAGTTGAGATCTGAGTTTTTCTTTATCTACATAACATTTATATAGCATCTAACAAAGAACCTCGCACAGAGATGGACCTCTCAAAACATGAGTTCCATCTCCGCTGCCCACCATTCCTCTCCAGGCACCATGAGCTCTCAGGTCTACAAGTGCTCAACAGAGTACAAAGAGGGCAACCAGCTAGTGAGCGACTACCTGGGAGTGGTCTTCAGGGAGGAAATCAAGACCAGCAATTCTCCAGCACGATGATGCCAATTTACTATTTATTTTATTATTGAGTAGTTATTAGGTAATATTAAATATTGAAATTTTACCTTGTTTTGTGAAGACAGTATGCTCCATTTGGTAATGTCTAAGTAAAGGTTCACTAACACATATCATTATGTCTATATCATCACAATTCCACCTATTAGGGAATACATTTCAAAAAAGGATAATCCCATGCACCTCCCAGTAAAACTACACTGTTAAAGAAAACCCATTCTACCAGCATCAGCAATCATTTCATTTAAGACAGAGAGAAAAAATGCAGATGCCTGGGTTTCCAACCTTCTATCACAAGCAGAATACCGGTGGAGGTTGCATGCCTTTGCAGAAAGCTGGAATCAGAGAAGAGTCAGGAACTGAACCCAGGCATCATGGCATGATTTGGGAGCACCCTATGCCGAAACTCTAACTGCTGAGCCAAATGCCCGCCACATGTTATTTCTTCAAGTTTTAAGAGTTATTTATTTCTTTATTTGAAAGGTAAAGTGTGTGTGTGGGAGATAAAGAGAGAGAGAGAAAATCTGAGAACCCCTGATCTGGTCAAGGAGCAACAGGATTGAGATTCAGGAAACTGAAGGCTATTTCCAGCTTCATATTATCTCACTGTGTGTCTACAGCAGGACCCTGATTTTCTCTGTCCTTTTTAAACAAACAAAGGTTGTAAAGAATGAGCTGTCTTGGCCGGCACCACGGCTCACTAGGCTAATCCTCCTCCTGTAGCACTGGTACGCCGGGTTCTTGTCCTGGTTGGGGCGCCAGTTCTGTCCCAGTTGCTCCTCTTCCAGTCCAGCTCTCTGCTGTGGCCCAGGAAGGCAGTGGAGGATGGCCCAAGTACACTTGAGCCCCGCACCCGCATAGGGAGACCAGAAGGAAGCACCTGGCTCCTGGCTTCGGATTGGTGCAGCACGTCGGCCATAGTGGCCATTTGGGGGGTGAACCAATGGAAGGAAGACCTTTCTCTCTGTCTCTCTCTCTCTCTCTCACTGTCTAACTCTGCCTCTCAAAAAAAAAAAAGAATGAGCTGTCTTGTGAATAAATCTTGGGGCTAGCATTGTGGCACAATGGGTTAAGCCACTGCCTGTGACACCAAGATCTTATATCAGAGTGCTGATTCAAGTCCTGACTGCTCTGCTTTTGATCCAACTCCCTGCTAATGTGCCTGAGGAATAACAGACAATGGTCCAAGTGCTTGAGTCCCTGCCAACTCACACGAGACCTGGAAGGAGTTCTGGGCTTCTGGACATTGTGGTCATTTGGGGAGTGAGGCAGCAGATGGAAGATTTCTCTCTGTCTG
This sequence comes from Oryctolagus cuniculus, assembly GCF_051225735.1. Classification (NCBI taxonomy): domain Eukaryota; kingdom Metazoa; phylum Chordata; class Mammalia; order Lagomorpha; family Leporidae; genus Oryctolagus; species Oryctolagus cuniculus. Next base: position 77,950,875 of record NC_142879.1, on the reverse strand, counting down.
TCTTTCCTTCTTTCCTCTCTCTCTGTCACTGTGCCTTTCAAATAAACAAATCTTAAAAAAAAAAAAAAATCCTATTATTCCAAGTGTTCAAAGGCTAGATGACCATGTTTCAAGAATGTTTCAGGAATATTTCAGAGCAGATTCCTTAACAGAATGAGAAAATCGAGGAAATATTTTTAAAAACTCTCTCCAAATTGAAATCTATCATTATAAGGCCTTTTATTTCTCCAGTAGGAACAATGACAAGATTTTTTTTTTATTATTTGACAGATAGAGTTAGACAGTGAGAGAGAGAGAGAGACAGAGAGAAAGGTCTTCCTTCTGTTGGTTCACTCCCCAAATGGCTGCCATGGCTGGTGCTGCGCCAATCCGAAGCCAGGAGCCAGGTGCCAGGTGCTTCTTCCCGGTCTCCCATGCAGGTGCAGGGGCCCAAGCACTTAGGCCATCCTCCTCTGCCCTTCCGGGCCACAGCAGAGAGCTGGACTGGAAGAGGAGCAATCAGGACTAGAACCTGGCGCCTATATGGGATGCCGGCGCCACAGGTGGAGGATTAGCCAAGTGAGCCATGGCATTGGCCCAATGACAAGGTTAATACATCAAAGCACTCAGAGACTGAAGATTTTTGAAAACAAATATTTTAAGTGAAAAGTGATCCCTGTTAGGAATTTGGAAAACATTATGCTGAGTGAAATAAGCCAGTCCCAAAGGGACAAATATCGTATGTTCTCCCTTATCGGTGACAACTAACTGAGCACCAAAAAGGAAACCTGTTAAAGTGAAATGAACACTATGAGAAACGGTGACTTGATCAGCCCTTGCCCTGACTGTTGATGAACAACTTAATACGCTATCCCTCTTAGTATTTTGTTTGTTTGTTCTACTTAACACTTTTGGTTGAATACTGTAATCAATACACAGTTATTCTCAAGTGTTGAAACTTAACTGAAAAGTAATCGCTGGTAAGTATAAGAGTGGGAATAAGAGAGGGAAGAGATAAAAAAAAATATATATAACCTTTAGTCAAATCTAATCACCATGGGGCTGGCGCTATGGTGTAGCGGGTTAAGCCGCTGCCTGCAGTGCTGGCATCCCATATGGGTGCCTGTTCGAGACATGGCTGCTCTACTTCTGATCCAGCTCTCTGCTATGGCCTGGGAAAGCAGTGGAAGATGGTCCAAGGCCTTGGACCCCTGACCCACATGGGTGACCCAGAAGAAACTCCTGACTCCTGGCTTCGGACTGGCTCAGCTCCAGCTGTTGCAACCAATTGGGGAGTGAACCAGTGGATGGAAAACTTCTCTCTCTCTCTCTGCCTCTCCTTCGCTCTCTGTGTAACTCTGACTTTCAAATAAAAAAATAAATCCTTAACAAAAATCTAATCACCAACATGCTTTCTTCCAATGAAAAACCTTCTACTTTCCCCCACGATCCTTTATAGCATACCCCAGCAGCCACGTAGAGGTCAGGCAGGTGTTGGCGCACACAGGCCTCTGCCTCAGGACGGAGAGGATGGTCCCGCAGACTCCACAGCGCCCCCTCAGGATCCACACTTGGGGAGCATTTAGTAGTAGCTGTGTACCTGCAAAACATCCACAGCCGAGGCCATAAGATAGGTGGCCATAAGTACTGATATATGAGAAGGGATTTCCAAAACACTTCCTCACAGGAAAAAAGAAACTTACCGTATGAGGTTCAGTACACACAAGTCTGACTCCTTTTCTATGCCACAGTTCAACAGGATGCCATCCACTTTGCTGACAGCTTGCTCCTCATTCATTAGGTATCGATGATATAACTTTTTCCAAGGAATGAACTATGTAATTAAAAACAAACAAACAAACAAACAACAGGCAGGCAATGACATTTAGAAAGATTAGCTCAGAATTCAAAAGCTGAGCAAATCAGGAATAAATGTTATACAACGTTTGGTTAGAAATGAGGAGCACTGCTATCTGTCGAAATCTTTACTTAGTATATACTAAGTTGATCTTCTGTATATAAAGATAATTAAAAATGAATCTTAATGAAGAATGGGATGGGAGAGGGAGTAGGAGATGAGATGGTTTGTGGGTGGGAGGGAGGTTATAGGGGGAAAACCACTGTAATCCAAAAGTTGCACTTTCGAAATTTATATTTATTAAATAAAAGTTAAAAAAAAAGAAATAAGGAGCACTAAGTCTTAGTTCTGGTTCTAACACCAATTAGGGAAAAGCTACTGCTTCAGTCTCTCTATCTGAAACATCAAGACACTAATGACAGAATTTCAACAAGGAGAAAATAATGAAAACTGTGTCTACACATAAGGTGGAATGAACTTCAAGTCAGAAACTGTTACGAGAGACAAAGAATGACAGTTTAGAATAATAATCAACTCACTAAATACAAATAATAATTATTAATCTATATGTACCCATCAGAGCTATTAAATACATAATGTAAACAAGGACAGAACTGAAGGGAGAAATACACAGAAACACAATGATAATAGGAGATTTCCATATCCCAATTTCAATACTGGGAGGAAGATCCACTCAGAGGTTGAATAATGAAATAAGAGGACTTGAACAATACTGTAGATTAATGAGACCTAATAGATGTACGCAGACAACTCCATCTAACAGCAGCAGAATGTACCATCTTGTGGCGTACATATGGAATATGCCACAAGTTACACCACAAAACAAACTAATTTTAAGACTGAAATTACATAAAGTATCTCTTTCAATCACAGTGAGATAAAATCAATGGCAGAAGAAAAACTAGACAATCCATAAAAACATGGAAATTAAGCAACACAATCTTTAAACAATTAACAAATGGGATGAAAGAGAGGACATCTCAAAGAAAATTAGAAAATACCTTGAGATAAAGAACAAAAACACAGCATACCAAAATATATGGGATGTAGTAAAAGCAGTGCTAAATGGGAAGTTTATTGTTATAAATGCCTAAAAAAAGACAGATCTGAGATCAACAACCTAGCTTTACCCTTCAAGGAACTAGAAAAAGAAACTGGACCTGTGTGGCACAGTGGATTAAGCTGCCACCTGCCGAACCGGCATTTGATATGGATGATGATTTGAGTCCCGGCTGCTCCACTTCCAATCCAGCTCTCTGCTAATGGCCTAGGAAAGCAGCAGAGGATGGCTCAAGTACTTGTGTCTCATACCCACTTGGGAGACCCGGATGAATTTCCTAGCTCTTGGCTAGGAAGGCTTTGGCCTGGCCTAGCCCTGGCTGTTGCAACCATTTGGGGAGTGAACCAGCAGATGGTCAATCTCTCTCTGGTTCTCCCACCCTCCCTCTCTCTCTATAACTCTGCCTTTAAATAAATAAATAAATTTTATTTTAAAAAGGTAAAGAAAAAGAACAAACTAAGCCCAAAGTTAGAAGAAAAGAAATAAGGATTTCAGTAAAAAGAAATCAAATATAGTCTAACTTAAAAAAAAAAAAAAAAAAAAACAAAAAACAAAAAACGAGGGACCAGCGCTGTGGCATAGCAGGTAAAGCCACGTCTGCAGTACCAGCATCCCACATGGGCACCGGTTTGAGTCCTGGCTGTTCCTCTTCCTATTCAGCTCTCTGCTGTGGCCTGGGAAAGCAGTGGAAGATGGCTCAAGTCCTTAGGCTCCTGTACCCATGTGGGAGATCCAGAAGAAGCTCCTGGCTTCGGATCAGCGCAGCTTTGGCTGCTGCAGCCAACTGGGGAGTGAACCAATGGATGAGGACCTCTCTCTCTCTCTGCTTCTCCTTCTCTCTCTTTCTCAACTCTGACTTCCAAATAAATAAATAAATCTTGAAAAAAAATCAAGAAAACTAAGAGCTGCTTTTTGAAAAATAGCATTGAGAAACCCTTATCTAGAAAAAAAGAAAAGAAAGGGGGCTGGTGGTGCAGCACAGCAGATTAAGCTGCTGCCTGTGATGCCAGCATCCCATACGGGCACCAATTCAAGTCTTGTCTACACCACTTCCTAGCCAGCTCCCTGTTAATGAGCCTGGGAAAACAGTGGAAGATGTGCCAATTGCTTGGGCCCCTGCCACCCATGTGGCAGACCCGGAGGAAGCTCCTGCTTCCTGGCTTCAGCCTGGCCCAATCCCAGCTGTTGCAGCAATCTGGGGAGTGAACCAGTGGAATAGAAGATTTCTCTCTGTCCCTTCTCTCTCAGTAATTCAGCCTTTCAAATAAATAAATAAATCTTAAAAGGAAAAAATAAAGAAAGAAAACTGAAATAACTAATCAACAGTGAAAGAAGGGAAATTACAACTGATACTACAGAAATAAAAGGATTATAAAAGAATACTATGGACAACTAATACCAACAAATTAATAACTCAGAAGAAATGAACAAATTCAAAGAAACATACAACCTGCCAGGACTGAACCATTAGGAAATAGAAAATTTGAACAGATCAAAATTGAGTAAAGAGACTTAATCATTCATCAAAACCTCCCAACAAAGAAAAGACAGGGACCAGATGGCTTCACAGGCAAACTCTACCAATCATTTTTTTTTTTTTTTTAGAAGATTGTCTTTCAAGAGTCTTTCACTTCAACAGGAAACGTGAAATGGACACTATGAGAAAGTGTGACTTGATCAGCCCTTGTCCTGATTGTTGATGTACAACTTAATACTTTATCCCTTTTAGTATTTTTTTTTTTTTTTGACAGGCAGAGTTAGACAGTGAGAGAGAGAGACAGAGAGAAAGGTCTTCCTTCCATTGGTTCACCCCTAAAATGGCCGCCACGGCCAGCGCACTGTGCCAATCTAAAGCCAGGAGCCAGGTGCTTCCTCCTGGTCTCCCATGTGGGTACAGAGCCCAAGGACTTGGGCCATCCTCCACTGCCTTCCTGGGCCACAGCAGAGAGCTGGACTGGAAGAGGAGCAACTGGGATAGAATCCAGCACCCCAACTGGGACTAGAACCCGGCGTACCAGCGCTGCAGGAGGAGGATTAGCCTAGTGAGCCGTGGCACTGGCCAGTATTTTTTTGTTGTTGTTGTTCTACTTAATACTATTGGTTGAACTCTTCAATTAACACACAATTATTCTTAGGTGTTTAAATTTAACTGAAAAGTGATCCCTGTTATATATGAGAATGGGAATAAGAGAGGGAGGAGATGTACAGTTTGGGACATGCTCAATCGGACTTGCCCCAAACAGTAGAGTTAGAAACGTGCCAGGGGATTCCAACTCAATCCCATCAAGGTGGCATGCACCAATGTCATCTCACTAGTGAAAGTGATTAGTTTCAGTTCACAATTGATCATAATGCAAGGATTAAGAATCAAAGGGATCACATAAACAAGACTAATCTCTGCCAATACTAACTGAAAGAATTAAAAAGGAGAGAACAATCCAACATGGGAAGCAGGATACATAGCAGACTCAGAATGGCAGATGTCCTAAACAGCACTCTGGCCTCAGAATCAGCCCTTAAGGCATTTGGATCTGGGTGAAGAGCCCAGGAGAGTATTTCAGGCATGGAAAGCCAAGACATTCTGGCCAAAACAAAAAACAAACAAAAAAAAACAAAAACAAACCTAAATAAAAGATCTCTGTGAGTGAGATCCCAGTGGAAAGAACGGGCCATCAAAGAAGGAGGTACCTTTCTCTGAAGGGAGGAGAGAACTTTCACTCTGACTATGACCTTGTCTAAATAAGATCAGAGTTGGCAAACTCAAAATGCTTCCATAGCCTTGGCAACTCATGACAAGAGCCTTGGGTGATTACTGACGCCATAAACAAGAGTGTCAATTGTTAAGTCAACAACAGGAGTCACTGTGTACTTACTCCCCATGTAGGATCTCTGTCCTTAATGTGTTGTACAATGTAAATTAATGCTATAACTAGTACTCAAACAGTACTTTACACTTTGTGCTTCTGTGTGGGTGCAAACTGTTGAAATCTTTACTTAATATATACAAAATTGATCTTCTGTATATAAAGAGAATTGAAAATGAATCTTGATGTGAATGGGATGGGAGAGGGAGTGGGAGATGGGAGGGTTGTGGGTAGGAGGGAAGTTAGGGGTTGGAAAAAGCCACTGTAATCCAAAAGCTGTATTTTGAAAATTTATATTTACTAAATAAAAGTTAAAAAATAAAAAAAAGAAAATTAAAAAAAAAGATTTATTTATTTGAATGTCAGAGTTACATAGAATGAGGAGAGGCAGAGAGAGAGAGAAAGAGAGAGAGAGAGAGAGAGAGAGAGGTCTTTCATCTGATGGCTCACTCCCCAGATGGCCGCAACAGCCAGAGCTGTGACGATCCGAAGCCAGGAGCCAGGAGCTTCTTCCCAGTCTCCCACGTGGGTGCAGGGGACCAAGGACTTGGGCCATCTTCTACTGCTTTTCCCGGGCCATAGCAGAGAGCTGGACAGGAAGTGGAGCAGCTGGGTCTCGAACCGGCACCCATATGGGATGCCAGCACTTCAGGTCAGAGCATTAACCCACTACACCACGCCGGCCCCATTCTTCTGATCATTTATAGGCAATAATTAACACCAATACTCCTCATGCTCAAAAAATGGGAGAGAAGGAAACATTTTCAAACTCATTCTGTGAGGTAAGTATTACCCTGAACAAGAACTAGACAGATACTACAAGAAAAGAATACGACAGCTGACAGACAACTGAAAATAAATGGACCACGTCACTAGTAGTGATGACAAAAATAGTATTTGTCTAACATTTCAAGAGATAAGTATAAGCTGGGACATAGTCCCCCAAAAATCTTTGCAAGCAGAATGAAGAAAACCCTCATTTATTTCCATCTACAACTATTCTGTTCATACTAGAAATCTCAATTTAGTGGGGAGAAGAAATACTAGGACACATGGAGGTGGGTATTTGGTGCAGTGCTTAAGTTGCTGTTTGTCACACCTGAATCCCATAATGGAGCCCGGGTACAAGTTCCAGCCCTGCAACCAACTCCAGTTTCCTGCTAATCACACCCTGAGGGACAGCAAATGATAGCACAAGTATTTGGGTCCTTCATACCCATTTAGGAACCCTGACTGAATTCTAGGCTCCCAACTTCGGCCTGACCCATCTTGGCAGTTGCAGGCATTTAGGGAGTCAACTAGCAGATGGAAGCTTTATCTTTCTCTCTGCCTTTCAAATAAAAATAAATACATCAACAGACATTTTAAAAAGAGAAATACTATGGCACAAGCATCTAAAAGCAGAATGACATTTTTCAAAACCTAGAAACTAAGTCACCAAGAAAAGAATGAAGCTAGAGTAACATGAAATTTCCTTTAAAATCTCCTGTGCTTAGGAGAAAATTTTACTAAGTCTCAAAGTATCTTGTCCTGCACTCCATTCCTAAATTTTTAAAACTTCATTGTAGATGAAGGGAGAGTTGACCTCTACATCTGACACTTATTCCCAATAGTCTCAGGGATACATGAGGGGTTTTCAAAAAGTTAGTGGAAAATACATGTTATGAAGAAACTATGCATGGATTTCAAAAAAATGTTTTCCGCCAGCGCCACGGCTCACTAGGCTAATCCTCTGCCTTGCGGCACCGGCACACCGGGTTCTAGTCCCAGTCGGGGCTTCGGATTCTGTCCTGGTTGCCCCTCTTCTAGGCCAGCTCTCTGCTGTGGCCAGGGAGTGCAGTGGAGGATGGCCCAGGTACTTGGGCCCTGCACCCCATGGGAGACCAGGATAAGTACCTGGCTCCTGCCATCGGATCAGTGCAGTGCGCCAGCCGCAGCGCACTAGCTGTGGCGGCCATTGGAGGGTGAACCAACAGCAAAGGAAGACCTTTCTCTCTGTCTCTCTCTCTCTCACTGTCCACTCTGCCTGTCAAAAAGTAAAAAATAATAATAAAAAAAAAGTTTTCCCCACAAAATCATTTAGTTCCATTTTCCCACAAACTTTTTGACATACCCTGGTATAAGCTAAGCAAAACATTCTCCTAGGCAAAAAAGAATGCGGAATGAGGGTAAAACTAAACAACAATGGAAAGGGCTGGGAGAAAGAGCAGTATTATGACTAACTGTAGCACCAAGATATTTTTCTATATGTTGCCCAATATACCAATCTCAAAAAGTACTTTGGGTGGCTTACTGCAACATTTATTTATTAATCACCTACCATAAAGAATGGTGAAGCCCAGTAGAGAATACAAAACTAATTAGAACAAGCTTTCAGCACCCAGCCTCTATCAAAGAGCTAATATCCTGAAGTGGAGAGAAAGGCTTTCTAAAAGAGTATGTGAAATTCTGTAACTCCGGATCTCCCACGTGGGTGCTGGGGTCCAAACACCTGGGCCATCCTCCATTGATTTCCCAGGACACAGCAAAGAGCTGGATCAGAAGAAGAGCAGCCCAGACATGAATCGGTGCCCATACACCTACTATGCCACAGAGCCACTGGAGAAACCACCATTTCTGAAGAGATTCTCTGATCAGAACTATGCATTAAATGAATTTATGTGCTTTCAGAGGACATATCACTAACTCTGAGCACTGTACTCACCAGCGGGTCACTGATGATCTCCCTCCAAAGATGGCACACCAAGCTCAGATTGCAATAGAGGTCTTCCACTGGGAGGAAGGCAAAGATGTGTCTCAGAACTTCCCTAGGCAGGCTACAAATGTGGCTTGGAGCTTCTTCGCAGTTTAAGGTTCCAAAAAGCCCATAGTAAGAGTCAGGAATGGGATCAGGACCAATGTCTTCAATGTCTTGGTCAGTTTCTCCAGATTCTGCAGAGAGACATGACAAACGGTCCTCTGCTTCTTGTCTGGCCTCCTTAGGCCTTGTGCATGACAGGGACACATGATGCCGTGGGATTTTCTTAGAAATTCCATCACACTGATTGGTCTCTGTAGCCTGAAGATTCTCGTCCTCAAAGGATAGAGACCGCTTCCTGACAGGCAGAGCAGAACCTGATGAGCCCAGTCTCACTTCTCTGTCACCTCTCTGAGGAAGAGAACAACTGCTTTCAGCAGGAACGATCATGTCACTCTCGGAGTCCTGATAGCTGTCCTGGCCAACAGAACTGCTTTTGGCCATGTCATTGGTGCACTGCTGCTGGCCAGCTAGGAAGAACTCAGAGTTGTGTCTTTGACATCCTTGACCTGTACGGAGAACTCACACAAAACAAATGAGAAATGAACGGTCAATGCCTGCTGACCCAAATAAGGCAATCTGATTTTTAGTTATCTATTGCTAATAGAAGAAAGAGACAGGGATATATTTATGAGCTAGTCATATAAATAGATAATGCAAAAATCATCTTTTTGTGCATTTGGCTCTGTCATATGATCAGGAACACATTTAGGGAGACACAGAAACCTGTCTTCAGATGCATGATGGCCCACCTTATACCTTGCAATGTATAAGTACAGAGCAGTCATATGCTACACACAGAACACCTGAATGGACAGATAGAAAGGAAATAACTGCTCATAGTCACACAGCAAATCACAAGATGCACCTCTCCTGCTCATTCTTTCAACAGGAAGTCTGAGTCTGGTTAAGTAGAAAAGGACATGCTCTTGGTTATCAGGATGCAGGAAATCCCACTTTTCTGATTTGATGGAGTTAAATTCTTTGAATTTTCTCCTGTGAAGCTGACACATTATTTTTTAGATAAAAAGGAGGAAACCAGAATTATTTTCACATTATTACAGGGCTACTTAATCTCTTCTATTCTGATTCAGTTGGCATTTACTGAGCACCTGTGATTCTGAGACAACTAGAGAGTGAAAAATAATATGGGACCTGACCTCCAGACCTTTCAGGAATGTAAGGGAAGTCCAAATGGTGATTTCACACAGCATCACAGCATTTTCAAACTCCTAAAATTATTTTTAAAAATGCTAAGAAGTATTTAAACACCTCACCAGTTACACATTAATACATATGGTTCTTTTCTAAATGGAAATGGCCAAAATGCTCACTTTGGAAAGCGAATAGATGGAAACTATGGCTAGACTTTAATAGAATTTATAGAATTGAAGCTAATTTTTTTTCTGTATTAGGAAAAACAAAAACAATTGTAACTACTTTTTGGACAATGTGTTGGAAACTGAGTGTTGAAGTCAACAGGCATGGGTTAAATCACAATATTTCCTAATTGCTGAATTCAGTCACACAGTTATTAACCTATACATGCCTAGCACCAAGTTACATAGCCCCTTGGCAGTAAAGAAGAAACTGCCTCAGACATAAAAAACAAAGTAAATCAGACAACACATCATTAAGTTTAAAACTGCCTCATACAATTGGTTTCAGTGGTTTCCAAAAGTGAAAAACACACAATATTTATTGTGCACTGACTATAGTGACTGTATAGTGACTATTTGAGTTGGGTTATGAAATTAACACACATTAAAGAGAAGAAAGGCAATCCAGATTGTATTAATGGGTGGATTATGGATCATTATTAACAAAAGTGGTGGCCGGCGCCGCGGCTCACTAGGCTAATCCTCTGCCTTGCGGCACCGGCACACCGGGTTCTAGTCCCGGTCGGGGCACCAGATTCTGTCCCGGTTGCCCCTCTTCCAGGCCAGCCCTCTGCTGTGGCCAGGGAGTGCAGTGGAGGATGGCCCAAGTACTTGGACCCTGCACCCCATGGGAGACCAGGATAAGTACCTGGCTCCTGCCATCGGATCATCGGATCAGCGCGGTGCGCCGGCCACAGCGCGCCGGCCGCGGCGGCCATTGGAGAGTGAACCAACGGCAAAGGAAGACCTTTCTCTCTGTCTCTCTCACTGTCCACTATGCCTGTCACAAAAAAAAAAAAAAAAAAAAAAGTGGCATTCATTTGATATGTAGAGGCATAGGAAACCAAACTGTCAAAAGTGGAACCTTCATGATTAATAACAAATATCAGGTGATTGCAAGTGTGAGCTTGAAGCCATCAGAGGAACAGGAAAACATTTTACTGCAGGTTCTTTAGAACAGCTATGACATTATAGAAAACAATCATATTTAAGAATATTCACTCAGTGACATATGTTCTAGTTGATTTGGAAGAAATAAACTCTGGAGTCAAGAAGAAGGGTTCCTGCAGTGGTTTAGGTACTAGGTGACAAAGGGCACGTCTACCATGAAGATATTGGAGAAAAGAACATTTCAGAGGAAAAATAATAACACAGTAGACCTAGTGATGGACTAGACAAAGGTGACTAATGATGAGCCAAGTAATCACAGTGTTTCTGGATTGGAATAATGGTGACATTGGCCATATCTCCTATCACTTTAGAATTTTTACAAGCTAATGATATTCACTTTATCATATTTTCCTTTTTTTTTTTTTTTTTTTTTTTTTTTTTTACCAACCATTATAGCAAGTCAGAATTTTCCGGGGCTGGCATTGTGGTACAGCAGGTTAAGCTGCAGCCTGTGACACCAGCAGCCCCTTGGGGCACTGATTCAAGTCCTGGCTGCTTCACTTCTGATTCATCTCCTTTCTAATGTGCCTAGGGAAGTAGAGGAAGGTGGCCCGAGTATTTGGGTCCTTGCCACTCATATGAGAGACCCAGAAGGAGTTCCGGTTCCTGGCTTTAGTCTAGTCCAGTTCCTGGCCATTGTAGCCATTTGGAGAGTGAACCAGAAGATGCAAGATCTCTCTCTCTCTCGAGCCGGCGCCGTGGCTCAATAGGCTAATCCTCCACCATGCGGTGCCGGCACACTGGGTTCTAGTCCCGGTTGGGGCGCCGGATTCTGTCCCGGTTGCCCCTCTTCCAGGCCAGCTCTCTGCTATGGCCAGGGAGTGCAGTGGAGGATGGCCCAGGTGCTTGGGCCCTGCACCCCATGGGAGACCAGGAAAAGCACCTGGATCCTGGCTCCTGCCATCGGATCAGCGCGGTGCGCTGGCTGCAGCGGCGGCCATTGGAGGGTGATCCAACGGCAAAGGAAGACCTTTCTCTCTCTGTCTCTCTCTCACTGTCCACTCTGCCTGTCAAAAAAAAAAAAAAAAAAAAAAAAAAAAAATCTCTCTCTCTCTCTCAGTAATTCTGCCTTTCAAATAAATAAATTTTTAAAAATAATTTTTAAGGAAGACTTATAAATAATGCACAAAAGTATTGAATCATTTCAACAGGACTAAAATCAGAGCAGCCATATTTACAGATACATCTAAAATGGCAGATATTGAGAGGCCACAACAGATAAAAGATTTTTAAACATAAAATACTTTCTGGAAGACATACCCCTCCTCCCTCTTTTTGTTCTGGGTCTAGGATAAAGACCATGGTTCGGATCTCTGTTTGTCCATCTCTGACAGAAGGGCTGGGTCACAGACAAGTGACTCCGAGCCAAATGTTGGCAGTCGATGGCTGTTAGCTGCTTCCGCTTAAACCGTCTCACTGTTTTGTACCAAAAGGCAGAAGAAATGAGATACTCATTAGTTATGGCCAATTCTAAAAGCCAGCCAGCAAATGATACTTATTTTTTAGTAATACAGTAACTGATGAGCAATTCTGTAGATAACCCCACCAGTCCATTCTGCCTTGGCTATATCCACCAACTTTTAGTCATCTCATAATTTCTCAGTATTTCCTCCTTAGAATTTAAGAATCCTAAAATGACACTTTAAGATTCTAAAATGAGTTTTCTCCTGTCTATACCTTCTAGAAGCTTTGACCATGACTCACTCATTGAAAATGAAGTTGCCAATGTCTATAATCAGAATTGGAGATGTAAAAGTTACCAATAGACAGAGGCCATTTTGTGTAAATAGAAGAATGTTTATTATCAAACTGGCCTAAAGAGGAAAAGCTTTTAAATACTTTTAGAAAGCTGTTAAAAGTATGCAGGAATAAGATTAAAATCAAGCCACTCATATTTGTATGATACTGGACCTTGGAGCCAACCATAGACCTGCTCAGCTGAGTAGTTAACTCAGGTAACATACATAAGACTTTTGCACGTCAACAATGAGACACATAACCAATTAGAACATTAGATTCAGTCAAGAATTCTGATGTCCACCCTTGTACATCTATAACGTACTCTGAAATCTGGCTATCGGAAATAGTTACACAAAACAGAAATTAACAACTTTGTATAGCAGAGGTATTCATACATGTATAATGAAGCTTGGAAATTTTCCTTTAAAATTGAAGAATGGCTGTATCCTAGCCTTTCGCAGTCAACTAACTATAGTAATGATATTCTGTTAAAAAACACTGAGGAGGCAGCTGGCATGTGGCATGGTAGGTTAAGCTGCTGTTTACAACACACCAGCATCCCATATCACAGTGTGGGTTCAAGTACCAGCTGCTATAATTCCAATCCAGCTCCCTGCTAATGTGCCTGGGAAAGTAGCAGATGATGGAGCCAGCACTGTAGTGCAGTAGATTGACCTGCCACTTGTGATGCCAGTAATCCATACCAGAGAGCTGGTTTCAGCCCCAGCTAATCTGCTTCTGATACAGCTCCTGGCTAATATACCTGGGAAGGCAGAAGATGGCCCAAGTGCTTTGGCCCCTGACACCCACGTGGGAAGATGAGGATGGAGTTCCAGGGACCCAGCTTTTTTTATTTTTATTTTTATTTTTTTTAAAGAAAGAGTTACAGAGAGAAAGAGGAGAACAAGATAGAACTTCCATCTGTTGGTTCACTCCCCAAATAACTGCAATGGCTGGGGCTGGGCCATGCCAAAGCCAGAAGCTTCTTCTGGGTCTCCCATGTGGGTGCAGGGGCCTAACCACTTGGGTCTTCTGCTGTTTTCCCAGGCCTTTGGCAGGAAGCTGGATTGGAAGTGCAGCAGCCAGGACTCAAACCAGTTCCCATATGGGATGCTGGCACAGCAGATGGCAGCTTAACCTATTATGCCACAGTGCCAGCCATGGTTCTTAGCTTTTTATAGTCACTTGGGGAGTGAACAAACTATGAAAGACTTTTCCATCTCTCCTTCTCTCTCTGTTGCTGTACCTTTCAAATAAATAAAATGCTTTAAGGAAAATCATATGACTCCTACATCAGTCTGAGTGTTTCCTTCTAAAAGGCATGTAAGTTTCACTTTAATAGCATTAATAGTCATGCTAAAATTTTTTTAAAAAATATACTGAAATTCTAACCCATCTTCTTATTAATAGCTTTTAAAGTAGCAGCTCAAATGTAACTATCAAAACAAAGATGCTCAAGTGTTACCTCTTCTATAAAATCTTCCTCCTTCCTTTTACTGTGAGTGGACTTTACGCCTCTCTTAGAGAGAATTTAATGTTAGAAGAAGCTGCTTGTGACTGTTTAAGGAGCTAAGTTCAAGTGTGATATGGGAAACACAGACACATAAATAAAAGCTACGTCTAACATAGGGGTCCCTGAGGATGGAGAGAGATTAAAGTGGCTTATGAAGCTTCTCAAACTGTATGAGGCCACTGGAGATGCTCAAATTAATCTCCTGTGTACCAAAGTGGGAAACTGTACCCCCCTTCGAGATTCTACCATAGTGACTAATAGAAACGTGTCAACTGCCAGGGTCCAGCATTCTGGTGCAGTGGGTCAAGCCATCCAGGAGTCTTGGCTCCTACACTTCTGATCTGGCTTCCTACTAATCAGCCTGAGAAGGTAGCAGAAGGTGGCCCAAATACTTGGGCCCTTGCCAGCCACCTGGGAGGCTTTGGCTTGGCCCAGGACAGGTTGTTATAGCCATTTGGGGAGTGAACCAACGGATGGAAGATCTGTCTCTTAAATAAATAAATAAAAATCTTTTTTTAAAAAACTGTCATATTTCTCAGGTGTTAAGGCAGGAAAACTGAGAATGTACAAAAACCATTTGTCAAATAGAACTTTGCTGAGTATGAGTAAGCCTGTTCCCATCCTGACTTTTCTGAGATGCTCCCTTAGAAGTACAACTTCTCGGGCCGGCGCCGCGGCTCACGAGGCTAATCCTCCGCCTAGCGGCGCCGGCACACCGGGTTCTAGTCCCGGTCGGGGCGCCGGATTCTGTCCCGGTTGCCCCTCTTCCAGGCCAGCCCTCTGCTGTGGCCAGGGAGTGCAGTGGAGGATGGCCCAGGTGCTTGGGCCCTGCACCCCATGGGAGACCAGGAAAAGCACCTGGCTCCTGGCTCCTGCCATCGGATCAGCGCGGTGCGCCGGCCGCAGCACGCCGGCTGCGGCGGCCATTGGAGAGTGAACCAACGGCAAAGGAAGACCTTTCTCTCTGTCTCTCTCTCACTGTCCACTCTGCCTGTCAAAAAATTTAAAAAAAAAAAAAGTACAACTTCTCTCTGTCCCCTAACTCTCGGGGACTCCCTTTCCAGGGGACACATATTTCTGCTAATTCTGAGCTTTTGGCCCCAGCTCAGCAGACCACTGGCACCTTGGGTTCCTGATCTTTGCTGTCTGACTTCATGGTAGTCATCACCTTGAGCACTTTCAGTCTGGCCATTCGCTAATCATTAAATCTCTTCACCTTCATGATGCTCTGTTCCATCTTAGCCCATTTTTTTTTTAAAGATTTACTTATTTATTTGAAAGTCAGAGTTACACAGAGAGAAGGAGAGGCAGAGAGAGAGAGAGAGAGAGAGAGAGAGAGAGGTCTTCCATCTGCTGGTTCACTACCCAAATGGCTGCACTGGCCAGAGCTGCACCAATCCGAAGCCAGGAGCCAGGAGCTTCCTCCGGGTCTCCCACATGGGTGCAGGGGCCCAAGGACTTGGGCCATATTCTACTGCTCTCCCAGGCCACAGCAGAGAGCTGGATCAGAAGAGGAGCAGCCGGGACTGGAACCAGTGCCCATATGGCATGCTGGCGCCTCAGGCCAGGGCTTTAACTGGCTGCGCCACAGCACCGGCCCCATACGTACTGGTAACAGTGTTGTTACCTTGTCATTATTAACAGCAATGACTTATATAAGGATGTATTTAATATGTCTTCTTTCCAGCATCCAACATATATGGCTTCATAAACAATGGCTGACTAAACAAACACATGCACTAGACAGCTTTCTTCTACAGTTTAGGCCTTCTGTGGCTTTGAAGCTTGAAACTCTCTTACAGCTCCTAAGTGCTTTACAGCTTCTTGCTGCACTCTCACAGCACTCTTACAATTGTGCCACAAGTAAACTTTGGCACGGGGAAGCGTCTGGCCTAGCAGTGGAACCACTGGGTAAGACACCCATGGCCTCTGGCTCCTGACTCCACTTTCCTACTAAAGCAGATCCTGGGAGGCAGAAGTAATGGCTGAAGTAATTGGGGTCCTGCCACCCAAGTGGGAGACCTCTATTAAGTTCTTGGCTCCCACCCTCAGCCCAGCTTTGGCTGCTACAGGCATTTGGGGAGTGAACCTCTCCCTGTCTTTCAAACAAAACAAAACAGTGCCATGAGGGCTCAGAGAAGACCACTCAAAGTCACAACACAGTGCCCAAGTGACAGTGCCAGAACAATAACTCAGTCTTCTGACTCCCCAAATCCAGGGTGCTTTTTTGCATAACATTATCCTTGCTATAGCCAGGAAGCTTTGATTCAGCTTCTGAAAAACCTCAAGTATAATTTGTGTAACACTTAAAAAAAAAAAAAACCAAAACTGAAATATCAAAACCAAAGAAATTTAGTAGCCAAAAAGTATTTCGAAGATGTAACTATAAGGAGAACACCACTAAGTACAGTAGACTCAAAGTGGGAAAAACTTCCAAATATTTTGTTCGCATTAACTCTAAAAACATGTAGAAAGAAAACAAACTGCCCCTGTAGCTCTTTCCCTGGGTATTCACTGCTGACTCAGCCACTTGCCAGCCACCGTATCCTGTTTATCTCTAAACCCGAAATGTCCAAGTCAACAGGCTCCATGTTCTGCAGATCATTTCACACCCTGAAAGACAGCACTCATTCTTTATAGTGAGCAAGGATTTCACACTGTATGTTTCTTGCAAGGATAGGAAGAAGTGGCAAAAAAAGAAATTACTATTCACTGTCCAGGACATATTTGTATATATTTAAAGGCTTTCTCTATTGACAATTGATTCCATAACCACTTTTCAGTGTCTACTCTGCCCCAGATTAATTATAAACTCCATGATGGCTTTCTCTTGGCAGTATCCTTGGTGTTAAAA
Organism: Oryctolagus cuniculus; assembly: GCF_051225735.1. Classification (NCBI taxonomy): domain Eukaryota; kingdom Metazoa; phylum Chordata; class Mammalia; order Lagomorpha; family Leporidae; genus Oryctolagus; species Oryctolagus cuniculus. The sequence goes on along the minus strand of NC_142879.1, from coordinate 77,933,859 downwards.
ATCATTTTAGACACTGAGGACACACAAATGAATAAGCCTGAACACAAGGTGGCTATCAAAACAAACACAGATTATTAAACATAGGCACTGTAAATATTAGATAAATGCATCCATGAAATGGCATGGTAATAAACCAAAGCAGATAAATAAATAGCAAATAAGAGTTAAAGAACTGGAACAGTACATTGAGTTGAAGAACTTCCAAAAGGCTTTATAAAGAGCTGAGCCTTGAAAAATGAATGGGATTCAGTTAGGCAGAAAAACCAATATGTGCAAAAATATGGAGAAATAACAAAGCTTTGGTGTGGCCAAAAAGGTGGGTTTTGTCAGAACACGAGGTTCCAAGATGAAGAATGATGGGAGACACATCTGGAAGAATCTGGAGCTACCACTACACAGGTCCTTAACCACACTGCTAAAGAGACTGCACTTTATCATGTAGGCCATTCAAGGTTTCACCCAGTTTTCAACAAGAGTCATTACCTAGTCATTCACAGAGGACGAACAGACATGCAAGTTGTCAGGAAGACAAGTCATAAAATCACTGTACCAACCTAGGCAAGAGTCGGTAAAGGCCGGAGAGCAACAGAAATTGGGCAGAGGGCAACTGGGCAGAGTCTCAAGAAGCCTTTCTGACAGGACTGTTAGGAGAAAAAGAAAGAGCAGAAGAGATAACATATTTCTATTATAAGAATAAAAGAGAAACAGTGTTGTTTTAATTGCTCTTTTCTGGAGTGAGCGGGATGCTAATTATTTTTCCTGTTTTAAAGATATCTATGGAATATTAGGTTAAGCTCCAGGAAGTATTATGAAATAGCAGACTGGTCTTCAAAAGGCAGGTGAATGATAGATGAAGACGTAAGGTTTGTGATGCTTTGGTAATAGACAAATTTCTAGAAGTAATTTCACAACCAGAACAGTAAAACTGAATCCAAGTTCAGCTTCCAAATACAAATCAGCCTATAAGGGATACAGAAATGTAGTAAGCAGAGCAAATGTTGGCAACAAATCTGAAATTGGAATTCTAAGTCTCATGAGAGTGTTTGGTGTCTATGCACACTCACAAATCACAAAACATGTCAACCAATCAGTATTCCAGTGGCCACAGCTGAATGCTCAGGAAATGCAACATGAAAAAAAGGAAAGACATCCAGGTAACAAATCACAACACCAACCACAACGCCATGTGAAATGGACAATAAGGTCAAACCACAAAGTCCCAAAGAAAAGGGTAGTCCAACTGGGAAAAGCTCCACCTGTCTCTTCGCTTACTTGCAGATCCTCTCCCTACACCAAGCTTGTGCTCCAGGAAAACCACAGGGACTGTGTGAAGTCACATACTGAATTTTCCTGTTATCCAAAGAGGGGACACAGGCCAAAAGACGTTTATAAAGAACACAGGAGAAGCTGAATTGCATCTGGAACACCAATTAAGTAGCAAACTGTCCTACATTTTCAATATTCCATCTGACTGTCGGCCCATGTATCTCAATTTTGCTGAAAAATCAAAGGAAACTGGAGACATGAAGCAAGCAAAGGAAGGTCATTTATAATCAGAACCATGGGGGATGGACAGGAGGATTAATAGCAAAAAAAAGTATGAAGTTCCTGGATGCCTTAACTTCCAATTTGCACTGACTCCAAGAGCAAGCAGTAAGAACACTGCTTGGCATGTCCTAAGGTTTGCACATTTCAAAGCACCTTTACTCATTCCCTACTTTTGGGGAGGAGAGTTTGGGGAGTGGGTGGAGAGTGACAGGATAAATGAAACTGTAACTTTGGCAAAGCTGGTAACTAGGACTTATTCTGTCCCCAGTGACTGCACATATTATTCAGGAAGTTAACCAAACTGACTGGCTTCCTTTCACTGACCCTTACCAGAGATCTCTCTTTATTTTATCTCTGCCTATTTCTGCAGTGTCAGGCAGTAGGACACTCTGTAGATGTTACCACCTTTCCTTCCAGAAGATCTTCTTGCCCGCACTTATAATATAGAAAGAATCACTAATAGAAAGAACCACTATCCTCAAGAAGGCCCACTTCCCTCACTTGTAAAACCAGAGCGATGCTCTGCAGGATCGTTTGCGGATGAGATAATTAATGTAAAGTGCTCTGCAAACCACAGAGTGCAATATCAAATGTAAAGGGTATTTGTTTACAACCCAGGCACAAAGCAGCAACTCTCCTCTTACCCTCTAAAGGAGCTGACAACATCAAGAGGCAAACAACCACTATCCATAAGGTCAGGTAAGGAACGTCAACACCTACCCAAATCTCTTCATTCACCCATAGTCTTTTTTTTGTTTGTTTTTTAAGAGCTCAGTGTAGCCCAAAAGTTCAAGGCCTTCCCACATCACCTTAACCTTATCTTCGGACAAGGAGGGAGGAGGCTACCAAAAAAAGCAAGGGCAAACAAGGCAACAAAAAACGACTCGCCCAAGGTCAAAACATCGGAATACAAAACGAAAGCCGGGCTTGCCAACAGCTGCGGCCACGTCTACCGTGCCACCTCTTCCAGTCGCCGAGAAACGCCGAGCTACCCCTTCTGGGCCCCACGGAGCAGTGAGGGGTCGAGGGCCTGGCCCGAGCTCACGCGGAACCCCAGCCGCCCCGATGCACAGCCTGCAGCGCCCTCCACCTGCCCGCTGCCGGCCGGGGCCGCGCCCCTTCACCCAGGTTCAGCCAGGGCTTGGCCGGGCTCTCCCAGCAGACCCACTGACCCCCCACCCCGAGACCGGAACCCCAGCGCAGGACCCCCACAAGGGTAAGTTCCGCGCACGGCTGACACCCGCCCGCACTCCGTGCCACGTCCGCGGCCTCACGCACTATGGCGCTCCGGACTGGGGCTGCCACCGCCGCCGCCGCCGCCGCCGGCCCCACAGCCCAGCGTCTCCAACCACCCAGCTCCTCCTCCAGGCTGGACCGTGATCTCTGACAGCCGCCGACTTCCTCCGCGAGCTCCACCCCGCAGCAGCCGAGTGTAGCATCCGCCGCCCGAGCCGACGGATCGCCTCTGGAGCCAATCGGGACGGGCAACCGGAAGGGGCGCGCTGACGGTCAGCCGCCGCTACCAATAGAAATGCGCTCCAAAGGGGGCGCGGCCGTCACTAGCGCACCACGCCTGGTCTGAGCTTCCGGTCGGGCCCCCGAGGAGAGGGGCAACTTTCCCAGAGTTCCTTAGAGCTCCGCTGGTCCCCAGGTCTGCGGGCAGGCGAGGAGGCGGAGAGTGCTGCTGAAGGGGTTGGGAGAAGGTGGAGCAATGGAACACCACCCATTCGCCTAGCGGGTCGGGCAGCGGGCTGGTTCATGCAAGCAGGAGCGGCTGCACGTCCGGGGGTCGGCCGCCCAGCAGTCATCCCTGGGCAGTTCCCTGTCAGGCAGGCTATGGTGGAAAAGGCCATGTGGGCTTGGCAGGCATCCTCGTCGCGCTTGCGGGTTTTGCGGTAGGGCGACGCCCCCATCCTCACTCTTTGACATTTTGGGTCCAACTCACAGCTGTGCAGCAAGCTCCAGGACTGAGGAGGCGCCCGGAGCCCCGACCTGGGTGCGTTCCGTGCTTTAGGGCAAGCACACTTGACAGGCAGTTGGCAGGTAGCACGCCGCAGAGCAACCCCGAGAGTGCTCACCGTCGACTGCCTGGCCCCCTGAAGAATCAGCAAGCACCCTGCGCTCTGAACTGTTTCTTCCTGGCCTTGGGCAGGAGTCAGGGTGTGAAAGCACTGGGGGCTGTAGCAGTGCTGGAGACAGAAGCTGGTGGGTGGGGGTTCTCCTGCGAGAAGAGAAAGTCCCTATCCACTCTTAGCTTTGCCCAGCCTGGTCTGCAATGACGGTCTCTTCCGGGAACCCATGGCGCCTTTGCAAGCATTTGCAGGAGGGCCGGCTGCAAGCCCAGCACGAGGAGTTGCAGGCTGCACTGTGCCGCCTACTACGGGCATTTGGACATCCTGACCCATCTGCCCCAGGCCTGAGACAAGGACATCGAGGCCAATGACCAAGACTACAAGCGGCCTCTGCACGAGGCGGTCTCTAGGGGCCACCGGGATTGAAGGGCGACTGGTAGGTGGCGAGGATCCAGAAAGACGCCCCGCCTGTCTACTGCCTGTGGAAACGTAGATTTCTGTGTACTTCATTCATCTCTTCCGACATCATTAGCTTTTCTCAGCTCCTGGTTCTCTACCCAGGCCTTCTCAATGGCAGGGTTCCCCTGCCCCAGCCTTCCCCTAAAGTGAAATTGACTTACAGCCTACTTCATTCCTGCCCGTGTGGGGTTAGCTGGCTGGTTGGGTCAATCATTTCTCCGTGTAAGGTAGAGAACAATATAGAATATAATTTTAAAATGTTGTCAAGCTACACGTGGCCCCCAATGCAATGTTCTTCTGGGGACATAGAGCTACTTCAGCAATTGTTTTAATTGGCATTCTTCAGTCAATACACTTATTCAGATTCCATCAGTTATACATGGCATGTGTAAGTGTGTAGCACGCTGAGCAATTTTATCACCTGGGTAGCCTTGCATAGCCACTACCACAATCAAGATAGGCTACTGCACCACTACACCAATTCCATTTTGTTTGTTAGATTGATAAGGTTTTTAGTACTCGCTTAAGTACCTCTTTAGGTTCACAGCATCGTGAAGTCCCTGCCTTCAAGTGATGCCTGGTGTGATATAAATAAGAGACAGAGGACAGAGTTATACGTGAAATGAAATACATCTTTCACAGCCAGAAGATGGAGTCTTGTAAGCAGCTTTGCCTCCCAGGTAGCCCTTTGTAGGTACACATTCAGCACAGTTGTTTTTGCTGTTATTTATCCTGGGGTTCTCATACCAGGCAGACCAGTTGCCAGTCAAAGCTGTTTTCTTGCCTCCCAGACCCATCAATCACATACTGCCAAATAATGTATATTTTCTGAAAATCTGACTACTTCTACTGTCTCAGCTGCCTTCCCTCAGCTTGTCCTGGTTGGCCCTAAGACTCCTCTGAGGATGGCTTGCACAAGGAAGAATCTCGAGGTGATCCAGGGCCTTCTGGAGCATGGCATCAATCCTGCATAACCAAGATAACTGCAACAGTTTCCATATTGCCAGCGGAGCAGTGACCCTCTGCTCCTCCAGTACTTGCTCACTGCTTGCCCAGTTGCCTGGAATAGGAAGAGCAAAATTAGAAGGCCTCTGTGCATTGCAGGTATGGCTTGCAGCTCTGCAGGCATGCAGGCACATATGTGCAGCTTGCCTCACCCAGCACTGCTGAACATCATTTTGTTCAAGTCATCTGCAGAATGGAGGATTTGGGAAAGTAGAGGGCAGGGAGCAGGAGCATCTTGGGACCTTTTGGCAAATGATTAGTTTTTAAACTAATGTAACTCAGCTAAGCGTGCTCTTCTGTTTACCTTTTTTTTTTTTTAGATTTATTTATTTATTTATTTGAGAGGTAAGAGTTACAGACAGTGAGAGGAAGAGACAGAGAGAAAGGTCTTCCTTCCGTTGGTTCACTCCCCAGATGGCTGCAACGGCCGGAGCTGCGCTGATCTGAAGCCAGGAGCCAGGAGCTTCCGCCAGGTCTCCCACGCAGGTGTAGGGGCCCAAGCACTTGGCCATGTTCTGCTTTCCCAGGCCATAGTAGAGAGCTGGATGGGAAGAAGAGCAGCCGGGGCTAGAACCAGTGCCGACAGGGGATACCAGCGCCACAGGCTGAGGGTTAACCTACTGCACCATGGCACTGGCTCCTTCTGTTTACTTCTCATGTGTATCTGTGTTATCCTCCAAGTTAGAATTTGAGCTGATCCTGTTCCTTACAAAGTCTTTGACTTTGGACAAGGGACTGAGGTCTCTTGTGAGCAAGTTTCCCCAGCAGCAAAACCTGATAGTAATGAAGCCCAGGTTATAATCTTGTTGTAGGGTTTAAGGAGCACAGTGGACACGTGTAAACCCCTTAGCATGATGATTGGCCGCGAGTGAGCACAGCTGTGATTTTCTTGAGTTGTTTTCACATTGGCATTCACATCGGCATCATTGTTAATTGCAGGAGAATGTATATGTCCTCCTAACCTTAGTGATAGCTGCCACGCTGCTGCACATTTATTTATTTATTTATTTGACAGGCAGAGTGGACAGTGAGAGAGAGAGAGAAATTGCTATACATTTAAATACTTATAATTAAATACCTGGGCTCTTAGCATTAGATAAGTCCAATATAAAATTGAGATGCATTTTTCATTATATGGAGTCATAATCCTTTGCTCTGAATAATCTTATTTCCTTCCGTATTTTGTCTTGTTCCCCGAATTACCATTTGCTTCCTTCCCTCCCTTATTCCCTTCCTCTCTTCCTATAAGAGACAGTTAAATAGAGAGAGAGAGAGCATCCATCTGCTAGTTCATTCCTCAAATGCCCACAATTTACCTGACTAGGGCTGAAGCTGGGAACTCAGGATTCGATACAGGCCTCCTTCCTAGTAGTAGTAGAAGCCCAGTTACTTGAGCCATTACTGCAGTCTCCACAGGTCTGCGTTAGTAGGAAACTGCAGTCAGTAGCTGGAACCAGAAATCAAACTCAGGGATTCTTTTTTTTTTTTTATCTTTTATTTAATGAATATAAATTTCCAAAGTACGACTCATGGGTTACAATGGCTTCCCCCCCCGATACCGTCCCTCCCACCCACAACCCTCCCCTTTCCCACTCCCTCTCCCCTTCCATTCACATCAAGATTCATTTTCGATTATCTTAATATACAGAAGATCAGCTTAGTATACCTTAAGTAAGGATTTCAACAGGTTGTTCCCACACAGAAACATAAAGTGAAAAATAATAGATGATTTTTTTTAAATGATGATGAAATCACATCAGACCTATTGTCATGTTTAATCCCAGTGAGAGTCAAGTTGGGAATTGATAATTTCTTTTTATTCTTTTTTTTACAGAAGATCAGTTTAGTGTACATTAAGTAAAGATTTCAATCGTTTGCACCCCCATAGAAACACAAAGTGAAATATACTGTTTGAGTACTCGTTATAGCATTAAGCCTCAATGTACAGCACATTAGGGACAGAGATCCTACATGAGGAGTAAGTGCACAGTGACTCCTGTTGTTGACTTTACCAATTGACACTCCTGTTTATGGCATCAGTAATCTCCCTATGCACCAGTCATGAGTTTCCAAGGCTCTGGAAGCCCCTTGAGTTCTCCAACTCTTATCTTGTTTAGACACGGTCATAGTCAAAGTGGAGGTTCTCTCCTCCCTTCAGAGAAAGGCACCTCCCTCTTTGAAGACCTGTTCTTTCCACTGGGATCTCACTCACAGAGATCTTTTTGCCAGAGTGTCTTGGCTTTCCATGCCTGAAATACTCTCATGGGCTTTTCAGCCAGATCCGAGTGCCTTTAGGGCTGATTCTGAGGCCAGAGTGCTGTTTAGGACATCCGCCATTCTATGAGTCTGCTGAGTATCTCACTTCCCATGTTGGATCACTCTCCCCTTTATTTATTCTATCGGTTAGTGTTAGCAGGTACTAGACTTGTTTATGTGCTCCCTTTGACTCTTAGTCCTTTCATTATGATCAATTGTGAACTGAAATTGATCACTTGGAATAGTGAGATGGCATTGGCACATGCCACCTTGATGGGATTGAACTGGAATCCCCTGGTATGTTTCCAACTCTACCAATTGGGGCAAGTCAGCCCGAGCATGCCCCAAATTATACATCTCTTCCCTCTCTTATTCCCACTCTTATGTTTAACAGGGATCACATTTCAGTTAATTTTCAACACTTAAGAATAACTGTGTGATAATTACAGAATTAAACCAGTCATATTAAGTAGAACAGACAAAAAAAACTACTAAGAGGGATAATGTATTAAGTTGTCCATTAGCAGTCAGGGCTATTCTGATCAAGTCACCATTTCTCATAGTGTCCATTTCACTTCAGGAGGTTTCCTTTTTGGTGTTCAGTCAGTTGTCACCAATCAGGGAGAACATATGGTATTTGTCCCTTTGGGACTGGCTTACTTCACTCAGCATGATGTGTTCCAGATTCCTCCATTTTGTTGCAAATGACTGGATTTCGTTGTTTCTTACTGCGGTATAGTATTCTAAAGAATACATATCCCATAATTTCTTTATCCAGTCTACCGTTGATGGGCATTTAGGTTGGTTCCAGGTCTTGGCTATTGTGAATTGTGCTGCAATAAACATTAGGGTGCAGACCGCTTTTTTGTTTGTCAATTTAAATTCCTTTGGGTAAATTCCAAGGAGTGGGATGGCTGGGTCGAACGGTAGGGTTATATTCAGGTTTCTGAAACTCAGGGATTCTGATATGGGACATCTTCACTGTAAGCTAAATGCTCACACTGTAGATTATTTTAAATTACTAAAAATAAAAGTTTCTGTGACCTCACAAGAAGTGACCTAACTAAGAGTTTTAACCACCCAAATCAAGAAATTTGGAGAATAATCTTTATCCTCTGGGATAGTATATTGAATTAAGATACAAGGCTTTTAGTTTCTCTAAAAATTAATACCTTTGACATGAAATAGACTAGGATATATAAATACAATTTTCTAGCCACAGTTGGAATTAGAGATCAAGAAATCCTTTTTAAAACTTGGTAGGTAATAAAAAACTTCAGCTCATGAACTACATGACCCACTTTCCCCCCAGCACCCTTCATGCCATTGGAGAAATAATTCCCAATATAGTGGAGACAGAAATAGTGGAGACAGATAATCAAAAGCTTTTGGGTGTACAGTTATTTTTAGTGGAATTAAATCTCTGGCTGTTTTGTTATGGATTACTGTTGATAGGTTTTTTTTGGCCAACAATGTGCCAGTGGTTAAACTGCATCCCATACTAGAGTGCAGTTTGAGTCCCAGCTGCTCCACTTCCCATACAGCTCCAAGCTGATGCTAGTAGAAGATGGCCTAAGTACTTAGGCCCCTGCCACCCATGTGGGAGATCCCAATGGTGTTCCTGGCTTCTGGCTTCAGCCTGGACTGGATGCTGCACCCAGTTAGGGAATGAACCAGTAGATGAAGGACTCTCGCTCTCTCACTCTCTTACTCTCTTGCTCTCTCACTCTCTCTCTTCCCCCCTTCCTTTCCCTTTTTCCCCCTCCCATCTTTCTCCCTTCCTTCTCTGCCACTCCACCTTTCAAATAAATAAACAAATCTTTTCTAAAAAATTGTTCTGCATTTCCCTAGGTGGGAAACCGGTCCTGGGGATTTGCCACACAAAAGTAGGGAGGTAAGTTTAGAATTGATAGATGCCATGAAAGTGCTCATAAAAGATCGGTTTTGTACATGTAAAGTGAAGCCATCGCTTCTTATCACTTGTACATTTAAGTTTTTATTATTCTAGGGCAATAACAGTGAACCTAATTTAATTGCTTCTCCTTGTAAGACTTGACTACTAGATGGGGCAGAGAGTGGAGCCAGGATGCAAGAAACATTTTGTATATGCACTAAAAAGCCCCATTTCTCTGTGGGTGGGAGGGACGGTATGGGGGGGAAGCCATTGCAACACATGAGTCATACTTTGGAAATTTATATTCATTAAATAAAAGATAAAAAAAAAAAGCCCCATTTCTCAACTCTCTTCTCCCAGCAATGCATGGCCATTTAGAAGCAATAAAGATGTATCTTGAGAGATGAGGACAAAAAAAGCATATTGAGGGAAATATGTATTATTTCAAAGAGTTGATATTGGTACTATGTAAAGAGTTCAAATTAAGAAAGAAACTATGCTTCCAAAAGACAAACAAATGGATGTAAGCAGATAACTAAAAGCATATAAAACAAAACTAGCTAATTGAACATATGGAGGATAATGTTCATGCTGGCAAAGTCACCCATTTGTTTATTCAACAAGCATGCATGCTTATATATTCATTCAGTGCCTAATATCAACTAAACCCTGTGCCAGATGTAGCGTCCAACCAATGAAACAGCTGTGCTTCCTACCCTCACAGGGTTGCTAGTAAGAGAGGCTCTAAGTAAGTGCTGTCAGTCTGATAAGCATCATAAGGACCTACAGGATCCCTACAGCACATAACAGGAAGGCCCAACTTGGCCTGGTGTCGCTCCCCCTCTTCGTGGAGGAACGACACAGGACCCTGCGCTGTTCTTTCGTCTGCTCGGCCCTCCCCGGGTTTGCTGCTGGTTCTTCCCGGGTTGGCTACTATCCCTTCCACCTCCGTGGAAGGGCAGTTCCCCCTGGCCACATTCCCCACTTCCGCAGGGGAGCGGCACACCGCCGGCCGGCTTTCTCGGGGGCTGCACAGATGTTCCCCTTAGGTGTTCCCCTTAGATGTTCCTGGTGCATGCCGTCTCTCTCCTCCTTTATAGTCCTCCTCTGCCAATCCTAACTCGGCTGCCCACACGCCGAGTACGCTGCTCTCCTCCAATCAGGAGCAAGTCCTACAGTTTATTAGCTGAACTGGAGGCAGCTGTGCGGAAGCTGTTTACTTCTCTCCCAGCGCCATATTGTGGGAGAGCAGATGCATAGAATAAGTCTTAATTCCAGTAACTCAGTCCAGTCCGGGCTGCTCCCCACAGCCTGGGAGGGAGAAATCTCAATGCCAGTGATTTTTTTTTTTTTGACATGCAGAGTTAGACAGTGAGAGAGAGAGAGACACACAGAGAGAGAGAGTTATAGACAGTGAGGGAGAGACAGAGAGAAAGGTCTTCCTTCCTTAGGTTTGCTCCCAAAATGGCCGCTATGGCCGGCACTGTGCCGATCCAAAGCCAGGAGCTGGGTGCTTCCTCCCGGTCTCCCAAGTGGGTACAGGGACCCAAGCACTTGGGCCATCCTCCGCTGCCCTCCTGGGCCACAGCAGAGAGCTGGACTGGAAGAGGAGCAACTGGGACTAGAACCCAGGCTGCCAGCGCTGCAGGCAGAGGATTAGCTAAGTGAGCCACGCACTGGCCAATGCAAGTGACTTTTAAGCTGTGAGCTGAAGGAGGAATAGCAGTGAGCTGAATGTGGAAGGCAAGTGAGCGTTCCAGACAGAGGTAGCAGCATCCATGGCTGCTGTGAGCCAGGAAGAAGCACAGAACATTAGAGAAATTGAAAGAAGTTCAGAATGTGCTAATGCCTAAACATAGTTGCAAGTATGAGCTCTGTAGACTATGTTAAGGACTTTATATTTTACTTCTGAGCTTAGAAGATGCCATTGAAGTTTTAAGCACAAAAGTAATAAATTTTCAAATATCCTTGATTTGCTGGTTGCAAAATAGGGAATGGATAAAGGAGAGAATTGCCTTGGAGGGTGCTGTGCAATCACTTGAGAGGCTATTGCAGTGGAGAGACATGGTGATAGCTGCATTAGAGATGACTGTAGGGATGAATAGAAAGCTTCGTAGATATTAAAAGTGTAGAAGCAACAGGGCCAGGTGAATAAACTGAGAAAATAAACCAGGCAGAAGAAGTCAAGTAAGACTTGGGTGTCCGGCACCTGAGTGGTACAAGAGCCATTTGCAGAACGCTAGAAGAGGGAGGCAGATCTGGTGGAAATACTTTCGCTTTTGGACACATCAAGGTCCAAGCGCTTGTGAGATAGTCTAATAGAAGCATTACGGACACAGATAACTGGGATAGTCTACCTAGCCTGCATCATCCACACAGAGATGATGACTGGAGCCAGAAGAATGGAAGAAGTGACCTGAGAAGACCACCTATCACAAGGTAATAGAAGAGCACTTAACGCTGTGCCCTAAAAGCACTGCCATGTGGAAGCTTTCCTCATACAAAATGGGAAAATACTTGATTGTCTGCAAACTTAAAAAATGTTCTTCTCTTTACTGATTCAAGAAACATTTTTTCAGGTACCTCCTGTGTGTTATGTTCCAGTGATAAAACACAGATTTTTCTTTTTCCTTTTTTTTAAAGAGCCTATGGGCTTGCATTGGAAGACAAGCATAAACAAATAATTCCACAAATAAATGTCATGTAATTCACCAGGTGTGAGAGGAAAAGTAGAGAATATTGTGAGAGAGCAGAGATCCTTGTGTAGATTGAGGGAGGCGAGAGGACAGATAAGGCAAGGCCCTTGTTGAGGTCACACTGACTTTGAAACTCCTGAGGGATAAATTGGAGTCATCCAAGAGAAGAGTGGAGCAGTGGAGGGCCCAGCAGTGGGACGACCAGGAAGCAGGGAGGAGCATGGTGGGCCTGGGGTGAGGGAACCTGGAGAGGTGGATAGGTACCATAGAAGTCATGTTGAAATTTGAGATCTTTGTTCTTTATGCAGTGGAGAACATTTAAAGGTTTTACGCAGGAATGACCTTACCCAATTTTACTGTAGAGAAAAAACCATGGTTGCTATGGAACATGGTGTGGAGATGAGAAGACCATTAGGCAGCTATGACCAACAGACTTGGTCTTAGGGGTGAAAGCAGAGATGGCTGGATGGATATGGATGCTTTAAGTATTTTGGTTGTGGAGCAGAGAGATTTGAGTAATAGATTGTTATAAAGAATAAGGAAAGGCAATGGCAAGGATGACTTTTCTGGCATGAGAAGCTAGAGAGACGAAGATGCCATCAGCTGTCATGGAGGAGTTGAGAGGAAGAGGGGATTTTCTAGGGTGATGTACATGCGCCTGAAGACCTAAAGGTCAGAGACTGAGATGGGGGAGAAGAGGGAGAGAGGGCTCCAACCTTCACAGATCATTTTTTTTTTAATTTTTGACAGGGAGAGTGGACAGTAAGAGAGAGACAGAGAGAAAGGTCTTCCTTTGCCGTTGTTTCACCCTCCAATGGCCGCTGCGGCCAGCGTGCTGCGGCCGGCGCATCGCGCTGATCCGATGGCAGGAGCCAGGAGCCAGGTGCTGCTCCTGGTCTCCCATGGGGTGCAGGGCCCAAGCACTTGGGCCATCCTCCACTGCCCTCCTGGGCCACAGCAGAGAGCTGGCCTGGAAGAGGGGCAACCGGGACAGAATCCGGTGCCCCAATTGGGACTAGAACCTGGTGTGCCACAGGCAGAGGATTAGTCTAGTGAGCCGCGGCTCCGGCCCATCACAGATCATTTGTAAGGCACACAGACTACTTGCAGGTGATCAAGTATCAGCTGTCGATTGGGTTTGAAGTGTTGTTACACAAGTGGCATCACTTTATAATGATACATCTAGTAAGAATTTCTGTACTTTTCTCTATGCATGTCATATTTCAATTAAGTTGTGTGTATATACATGTGTCTGTGTGTTGTAACAAAAAATTACTTATAAAATCCCAGACAATTCATATTGGTTGGAATGGCTCTTGCTATTTGAAAAATTTACAAAGGAATCCTGAAAATGCCAAAATGTTGGCAAAACAAAAAATGACAAGCATCCAAAGGAAATCGGTATAAATGGGAAAACTTCCATATGTAATCCTGACATTTTAGACCTATTCACAAGGATAACATAACCATGACTATATTCATATGAATATTACATTTGCAACCAAAGTCTTTTTCACTATATTCAGTGTATGTATTCATAATAAGAATCTTCAATTTGGTATATTCAGCAATGAATATATATATATATATATACACATATATATGTATTTTCAAGAAGAATATGCTCATGAATATATTCATAGAAGAATTGGTTAAATCTGTCAGATTTGGTGAACTGACTTTTGGTGACTTGACCCAGAGCCCCTGCTTGCTGGGGGAAGGGAGGGTAGGTGTCAGTAGCTCACCTGCCAGCTGGGATGAGCTACACCTTAGGTCTTTCAGGATCACTTACCGGGAGGACTGGAAGAAGTAACATGAGTTCCAGCTCCTGCACAATCTTCCTGTCTCCGCCCCAGATAAGCACACTGATCCCATTCTGTAATACACAACCTCAGGTGCCTCTTCCCTACCTAGCTCCTTCCCTACCTAGACCGTTCAATGACAGCAGGGCAGTTGTCACGGACCAGGGCTATAGGGGGCAGCCATCCCCAGCAGGTTTGCTGCTCCACACACGTGTTGCTGTCTTAGCTTGGTATTAAAGGGAGACTGGTTCCTGAGTGTGCACTGACTCTTAGGGCAAGCCTAGCAGTGAGCCTCTGCATGCAGGAAGCTGTCCAGGATGAGACCTCCCCAGCAGCTAAGCTACTGTGGCTCCATAGCTGCAAACGGCAGTTGCCCACAGTTGCTCCACTGACTCAAGACACACACACACACACACACACACACAGTTGAGCGCATGCCTTATCTGTGCCTCAGGCCCCAAAGCAGTCTACAGCGGGATGCAAGAAAGTCATGATGAAGATAAGGATTTACTCAGTACCAGGGCAAGGAGACAGGGCCAGACCTTACAGATGGTGACTCCCTGCCGTCTGCTTCCTTCTCCCTTGCAATGGCTATATGCGATCCCAGCCTGCAGGTTCCTCACTGTAGGGTGTGCATGTGCGTGCACATACATGTGGTGTGAGGCAAGGGAGAGAGTCTGCATTACAAGAAATGCCTTCCCTGAGCTCTGCAAGCTCCAGGCTGCACAGAGAATGGAGGATGGGCTCTGCCTGGGACTGGATGGCTCGGGGGATGCAGGCTGGTCCTGCAATGGGGAGCTGCACTCAGCTAGGCACCTTTGGTCACCAGTGGTAGCTGCAATATATGCGCTCTTGCTCCACTCTGCTGACCCCGTCCTCTAGAAAGGAGGGAGAGGTGCATGGTGAGAGGAACCTCACTGCCTCTTCCAACTTCTGCCCTCCCAGGTGCACATCTGACCCATGGCCTGACAACTGCCTGGCCCTCCCCACCAGCAGCCCCTGAGTGAAGGCATGGGCTTTGAACAACAGTTTTGTGACTTGGTTACCCACTGGTAACATGCACCCAGAGGTTCATGGCAACACTCACTCATGGGATTGCTCTGAGCACCAGATGAGACCATGCGCATCCTGGGCACATGGTTCTCATTGGAATACGAATTTCTCATTTGGAAATGGCCTGTGTTGGAGGGCTTTCCTTAACTCCAAAAATCAGATGCCTCTGGGGCTCCCCAAGTGCAATGTCCTATTTTCTGAACAGCTCACACTTCAAGTCATGTGCCCGGAGGCCTCCTATGCACTTAGTACTCTGCAGGAGGTAAGATCTGGGGAGCTCAGGAAGTTCCAGCCACTGTTCTAGGTGCTAGCTGTTATTAGCCTCCCTGGGCTCCTGTCCTGCGCTGGGGCAGGTGTCAATATGAGCTCTACCTTGGAAGAGTTTGAATGCTGAATCATAGGAAGCATTGACAAGTGGCAGGCAGTTGTGCTATTATACACAAGGTCAGGTGCCTACGATAATTATGCTTTTAAATTGCGTCCTTGATGTTGTTTTCCTTTGGGGTGGAGAATAATAAAGGCGTCTCCCTCTGCGCCTGCCAGTGAACTCCCTCTATCCTAGCTCTTCCAGATGCTACTCCACTCCAGGCCGCTTCCTATCTCTCAGTCCTACTTTGCACTTTGGGCTTCGCCTCAGTCAGCTGCTCCTGGAACTTCTTCTTGAAGAAGAGGGCCTGCAGGCGCTGCTGGAGTGGTCAATTCTGGAGAGGGTGAGCGGCATTGCAAGGCAGCCTCCCCCCATCCCCACAGCCCCAGCTCCGTCCTCATCTGGAGCCTTCCCAGCTCCCTGCTCTCCATTCCACTCGGCAGGACCCTTCTGGGCCTACCTGCCCATTTTGTAGAGGAAGCAGTTGGCGCAAGCCATCAGCTTGATCTCATGTTTCTGCAACTTCAGGAAAGAACTTGAGGATCTGCCAAGGGGAGATGACAGACAGGACCCTGGTGAGCAGCTGATGGGGGCAGGGTAAGCCCAGACATGGACTCTGCTCAAGATGGGGAATAGGCTGAAAAGAGAGGTCCCCTCACGTGGACTGGCTGATATGTTTCTGTCTGCCCAAAGACAATGCCAGGCTACCCAGCTTCAGAATTGTTTTCACCCTTTAGAAACAAGGTGTGACTTCTATACAGTGCATCCTTATTAAACACATGGCTCAGCGATCTCTGCTTTTTAAGCAAATTGTAGTGAACTGTCACTTTTGTGAGAAAATGCACTCATTTTCAACGCGCAAGTTCAATGCGTTTTGTCAAAACTTCCCACTCACCGAGCCATGTCCCAGGGTCGACATGTAGTACACTCCCACAGCCTTGCATCCCACCCACTCCCAAAGTAGCTTCTCAAGTGAACTCCCCTGCCTTGGGTCGGCCTGTCGCTGGCCCGCACGGGGATGAGCTCTTGCTGCGTGCTCTCGTTGGTGTCTGGCTGCTTTCACTGCACACGATGTCCGCGAGTTGTCCGTGGCGTGAGTATTGGGCAACTGTGCCTCTGACTGCGGAGCAGCAGTCTACCATGTGGCTACGCCAGTGTTTCTGGGTTCTCTTTCCCACCAGGGGCAATCAAGCTGCTCAGATTTTGGGAATTTCAAAAATAAAAGTTGCTATAAATATTCCTGTGTCTTATATTCAATGCTTGCACTTGAACGTGCCTAAGAGTGGGATGATGGGGCAAAGGCATACACATATGTTTAGCCTTGGTATGCACTGCCAAATAGTTTTCCAAAATGACTGTGCCGAACGAGAATTCCCACTGCTTCACAGCACCTGGTGTTGTCCGTCTTTAAAATTTTCGCTCTTCTTGTGGGTGTGGGGACCAGCATCCCCTGGTGCCTGACTGTGTCTCTCTGATGATTTTAACCGTATTGAACACTTTTTCACATGATCACTGGCATTTGCAAGTGGCCTTTTATGAAGTATTTGTTCAAATCTTTTGCTCATTTTTACGTTTTTTTTTTTTTTAATTGCCGTCTCTTGGATTTGTGGAGTTCTTTATTCTGGACATGAGATCTTTCGTTAGATACGAGGGGACTTCAGAAAGTCCACAGAAAATGGAATTAAAAGATTTTCCATGAGCTTTTCAAAGGCACACTGTACATACGTGGCAGGTGTCTCCTCAAGTTTGTGTTTTCATACAGTAATTGTGTCTTTCGTTAGACAGAAGTTCCTAATTTTAATGAACCCCAATTATGGTGCTTTTGTTAATTGGTATTTCCTACATTTCTCTTAAAGGGCATTATAAATTGAGAAAGAAGAGATTTGGGGAAAAATCATTATTCACCTTGATTCTACCCTGAGACCCCCAGAGCACGTAGCCCCTATCTCCTGTAGCCTTCCCCAAGAAAGGCTGTCCCAGGAAGGTGTCCAGAACCTTTCTCCTCCACTCCTTCAGCCTGATTGCTCCTGGACCCAGGAGTTTCAGCTCTCTGTAGGCTGCTGGAGAGGGGAACAGCTGCCCCTTAGGTTGAGCTCCCTTGCCTTTGCCACGAGTCCTCACCAGCTCCAGCATGTCCTTGGCCAGATCCTCCTGCTCGTCCATCTTCAGGACAGCCTGCCGGATCTCTTCACTGGAAAGCTTCAACCTAAGGCCAGACTCACCTGCGGAGCAGCCAGCCCCGCCCCTTCCTCCCCAGGAGGTGCAGCCTCCCCCTTCTCCTTCTCCCAGATGTGAACCCTGCTGGCCTGCCCTGCAGTCCACCAGGCTAACCCCGGTGATGCTCTCCACAGACTGTGTAACAAGCAATTGTGCCTCTAACTCACTCGAGTCTCCTGTCTCTCGCTTGAGACTCCACAGAGCTGAAGGGAGCACCTGGGAGGGAAAGGAACTCCTTCTGTGTGGATGGAAGACACGGAGCAAAGGGTTTCTGGCCCTGCTCCTCCCCATGCCTCGAGAAATCATTGCATCTCCAAGGTGGGATGGGACTGTGGGGCCGATTTCCTGCTTCTCTCATTCTCAGAAGGCGGAATCCCTCTCCGTCTCCTCAGCACCTCAGCTCCCACCCAGCTGTCCCACTCAGTCTTGCTGGTTGGGAGGAGGAGCAGCCACCCTCTCACACCACCCCACCCCTTCTCTGCCTCCCCCAGCCCCAGCATGCACATCTGCTGGGAATCCTTGAGATTAAGAACCACCCCAAAGTGGGAGAAACTGAGGCCTGGAGCCTTGGTGGGGGTGGAGGGAGTTGCAGACGTCCCAGTGGCAGCTGGGAGCAGCACTAAGAATAGGACAGGAGGTGGTGCCCTCTGACCCTGGTGCAGAGGGGAGGCCCCTCATGGAAGCAGTGCCGTCAGGGCACACACTGCCCCATTTGTCCTGCAGCCGCAGGAAATGCTTAGCGGCTGACAGCCTGCTGCTACCTGGCCTGATCTGAGCAGCTCACTGCCAGTGTGGACCAGGACGCTCAGAGGGCCTGGTGAGTGGGGCAGGGCCTCATGCCACTGCTCAATGCAGGCTCCTAGATCAGTGCCATCCCCTACTGCCACACACAGCTACTTCCACTGCCTCCTTTTTTCCTCCCTGGCTCGGCCCTCTGACCCCTGGGGGCCCCGTTTCCTTCCATCCAGAGCCCAACCCGTACTTGGAGAGAAGGATGATGCAGTTCTGTGCCCTCCAGCCATCAATGACTGACAGCTCTTTGACCTTGTGGGAGGTCAGGTAGATGTCCTCAGTGGAGCCCAACTCTTTCTGCAACCCACAAGCCAAGGGGAGGAGCTGAGTGTCTTCCTCAGCATTCGTCCTGCCAAACCCTCAGGGTCCACCCTCCTGCCCAGGGTAAGGACAAGAAGCCAGCAAGAACGAGGACGGCTCCTTACTGACTTGAAGGGGTGGGATCTGGGACTTTGCCATGGGCCAGGATGGGTGAAGGGGCACAGTGAGCAGCCCCCTCTCTGGAGATTATCCTGTCCGGGCAAGGCAGGCAGAGGGGCTGACCCAGGGGATAGGGTGTAACCGATCCCCGAGGCTCTGGGCAATGTGACGTAACTACCATGTCCCCTAGGGAATCAACCCCCATTCTCCTACCCCCCCAGGGGCCCTCCCCAGGGAAGGATGAGAAGTTGGGTCCAAGCTCCCATGAGGCCATAGCTCCAGGCCCCTGGGGACTTAAGGCCCAGCGAAATATGCCCAGAGTCAAGGGAATGCAAGGGTTCAGAAGTGGGGAACAGTGAGGCAGAGTCACTGGTGGAGTTCTTTCTGGGGTTCTAGCAGGAAGGTACCCAAGAAGTCAGGGCTTCTCCCACGCCTCCCTGTCTTTGGCCCCTGAGGAGGGAGGGTGGAGACTCCCCAGTGTACTGTTCTCACTCTAGGAGCTCCCTCCTTGCACAGGCTCCACGTTGGCCACCGCCCACGACAATGTCTTTGGGAATTGCGGTCCTGGCACTGTGCAGTGCCCCGTCTGTGCAGTCCTTGCCTCGGGCCTCAGAGACCTAGAAGCCTTCTCGTCACTCCATGGGTGATCCCCTCCCTTATTCCAGGAGTCCGTTTGTGTTACTGCCCTCTCCCACGATTGCCCTCTCTCTCAGGGGCGGCCCTCTCACCATGCCTCCCTGTATGGAACGGCAATGAGTCTGGAGGTGGAGTGGAGAAGCCCTCTCTTTGGGGCCCAGTGCATGGCAGCGGCCCAGCACAGCAGTGGGCAGTTAGAGTGTTCAGAGGCCCGAGAGTGACTCACCTGCTGGGGAGGATTAGTTGTCAGCTCCTGGGCAGGTAGCAGCCACAGCCAATAAAGAATTAAACATGCACATTGTTAGTCAAGAGATTCAGAAACCCAGGAACAGCAGAATGGAAGTGGAGATCCTCAACATCTACTCTATTGCTTTCATCCAGTGAGAACCCCACAGGTGGAGACGGGGACCTGTGATAGGACTGGGCAGGGGCTGCTTGAAGCAGGCATGCACTCAGAGAGAAGCCAGATCCAGCAGAGCCAGCAGCTCCTCCCGGGGAAGCCCAGCACCAGCTCTCCCACCCCTGGCCTTGACTGCCTGCCTTCCCTTTCCTCTGCTGAGACCCTGTCCAGAGGGCTCAGGGCACTCGTGCACCTGAGGATGAGGTCAAGTTCAC
This sequence comes from Oryctolagus cuniculus, assembly GCF_051225735.1. Lineage (NCBI taxonomy): Eukaryota > Metazoa > Chordata > Mammalia > Lagomorpha > Leporidae > Oryctolagus > Oryctolagus cuniculus. Next base: position 77,914,027 of record NC_142879.1, on the reverse strand, counting down.
CTTTGACCCAAGCGAACTTGAGCCAGAAGCTCAAGGAGTTGCATTCATTGAGACAATGCAAAGCCAGCATCCTTGAGTTTGCTCCTTGCCCTTTGTCTGTCCTTTGAATGTCTCAGAGGGGCCCAGGAGACGCAGCCTGCACCTGTGTCCTCCCCGACTGACCCTGATGGAGTCGAAGCCAACAACTCAGAATTTGCCTAGGGCATGAAGAGGGGGAGAGACGTCAGCCTCTTGGATTTCCCTTAGCCCACAGCCCAGCGCCCAGGGCCCCAGACAGAGAAGGCCATGTGACTTCTGTCCCAGGAAGTAGGACATAGCAGTCTGGGTGAGCCCAGCCCTGGAACAGGGGTTTGGACTAAGCAGGCTCAAGGAGCAAGGAGTGCAACACAGGGTCTATCAGTCTTGACCTTTCTCTCCTCACTGAGCTGGGGACTCCACGTTGTTCATAAACCCCATGCTCCCTGTTTTCTGCCCACTTTGGAGCCCTGGCACTGGGTAGCCTGGGCCAGAATCCTAGCCTGGAGGAAGACTCCCATACAAAGAGGAGGTGTGTGGTTGCCACGCCTGATGCAGCCCCTGCACACTCCCTCTGCCCCCAGCACCCACTCAGGGAGCCTGGACCTCAGGAGAACCAGTGCTCTAAGCTCCTGCAAGCTCCAGCAGTCCAGGCGGGGCTGACACAGGCATGAGGCTAAAATGCTTCCCAGAATCAAGGGCAGGGAAGCCAACGCCTTGAACACCAGCATGTACATGAAATGAACGGCATCTCTTCTTTTTCTAGAACCTCAAGACAGCGCCAGAGCCCAGCCTCCACTCCACCCTGTTGGCCAGGGTCTTAGGGCATTCCCACGTGTCCTTAGACCTGCTTCCCGGAAGGCTCATCCACAGGTCTGCTTTTGACTGACTCTGATGGTGGCGAGCCAGGTCACAGCACGCTCTGCCACCTGGGGCCCAAGGCTGGCACCCTGGGCTGAGCAGAGGAAACAAGGAAGGTGGAGTGCAACCTAGAGAGGCAGCCATCCCCTAAGCAGGCCAGAGAGAGAGAGAGAGAGAGAGAGAGGACCTTAAGGCCTCTGCCAGCAGTGATTCCCAAACCGGACTCGGGGGAAGGCCCCCAGGTGTGCTAGTGACAATGCAGATTCCCAGGCCCCAGCTCAGCTCCTGGCAAAGGATGAGGTCCCAGAACCAGCTTTTTCCCTTCAGAACATGGCATAGCTGGAGACCCCTGCCTCAGGAGTGCCCTGTGTTTTGCCCCCGGCCCCCTCCCCTACTTCCCCTGTGGCTGGAGGCCCAGACCTGCTGGCCAGCTATCCGCACACAGAGCCTTCAGAGTGGGCCCAGGGACCAGCCCCAGCCTCAAGCCGCACAGGGGCCACCGAGTGGCACCCAGGCCTTCTCTGCTGGGTTAGCATCATCTACTCAGCAGACTCTGAGGGTGTCGGGAGACGAAAACAAGAAGACAGAGAGGTTTGAAAAGTGACAATGTACCGTTCCTGAAGGTGGCCTTCAGTGATCGGGGAGAATGGCTCGCTATTCACTTGACCTAGAAAACCCCACAAAATTGTGACAATCAAGAGGTTCCAAACTCCGTGTTCACTTTAAGAAAGCCTGAGAAACTGCCCAGGCCACCAAAGGTACGCATGGCTGAAAACTACCAGGGATCTGAACGATGTCACACAAAAGAAGCAACGTGTGCCATTCCGTTGTTACGATGGTGGCATTGGTGGGTGCACCCAGGCCAAGCAGTGGGGTGGACACAGGGTTGACGGCCCAAAAAGAGCACCAGGTTTCTGTTGTACGTGCTTACACATGCACAGTAACACAGAACTGAAGGGTTTCAGTATAGACTCCCTGGTCCTTGAACACATCCAGGTGAACAAGGCACACAAGATGTGCCACAGCCTCTACAGAGCCTGTGGCTGGATGTCCCCATACATGAGCTGCCCTGGCACACTGAGATGATCTCACTGAAAAGCAACACACTGTTCCTAAACCAGAAGAGGAGGTGTCGTAGAATAAACAGATATTCCTGATGAAACTGGAGAAAAAGAAAACTTACGGCTTGGGAATAAATTCAGCATAAGTTAAAAGAATAGAAATAAGAAGTGATAATGCAGGTTTGGTTATGCCACCACCTGCAATGCTGGCATCCCATATCCGAGCACTGATGTGAGTTCCTGCTGCTCTGCTTCTAATCCAGCTAATGCACCTGGGAAAGCAGTGGAAGATGGCCCAAGTGCTGGGCTCCTGCACCCATGTGAGAGACCCAAATGGAGCTCCAGGCTCCTGGCTTTGGCCTGGCCAAGTCCCAGACACTGGGTATTTGAGGAGTGAACCAGTGGTTGGAACTCTCTGTCTCTCCTACCACTCTATCTTCCAAATAAATAAATAAAGCCTTTAAAAAGTTATAACGTCCTGCAGCTATAGCTCCTAAATCCTGGGTCAAAGAGAGCATGGGTCAACAATGACCACCCCCAGAGCACCAAGAAGAGAGAGATGCACAAAATCGGAGTTCCTCATTTGCTGCATAAATACAAACTGTGACGTGGTGGGAAGTAGGTGTGGCTGCACCTACATCCTCGGCAGGTACATGGGAACCTGTACAGAACACACCATTGTGTCTATGTGTGAGGGAGGAGGGGGAGGGAAGGACGGAGGGAGAGAACCCAGACAGGGGCAAGGCATGTGGTGTGTGAGCTAAGACTGGACACCAAGACACAAGAGGCCAGAGGGGCCAGGGGTCTTACCTGGTGCTTCTAAGAACCTGAAAACATTTTTTCAAAAACCTCCAGATCCAGGATCTGAAATACCTGCATGTCGTCGATGTCATTCCACACGGGGCCGGGGACTCGCTCCTAAGATGCAGGGTGAGATTCAGGCTCAGCTGAGCCAGTTCCTTCACTATGGGGGTGCCCAAGGGCCTACTGAACCCACCTGTCCCTTTCAGCAGCCCTGCAGTGGAGCCAGGTCCGAATCCATGCCTCGCTCATCCTGAAGAACAATCTGCTGCAGGATGCGGTCCAGGAGCTGCCACTGCTGGAAGCAGCCACTGTTCTGCTTGTCTGCGGGAGGACAGGCGTTACACCTGGGCTCAGGCTGGTGATGGGTGCCCTTCGCCATCCATGGTAAGCTTCTAGTCTGGCGGGAGAGGGATTGCCGTTGCTGACGATGGAGACTCACAAATGCAGCCATATGATGGCCTACAACTGACTATGAACGTGTCAGCTCTCCCAGCAGATTCCACTACTCCCTGAAATGCTCCCTGGCTTCCTTGCTTCCCTGTTTAGACCCTGGGAAAGCAAATTGCCTTTTATACTATCTATAAGAAGCATCTGTTCTAAAATATTATATGCAAAATAATGAAGTCTCCAGGAGAATTTTTTTACAGAAGATTTTAGGATTATCTACGCTATTGTTCTACAGAGGATGATTGGAAAGTGATTACAGGTGAGCCAGAGAGAGGGTCAAAGGAGTTACAGAAGCAGCTGGTGGAATTCAGGAATACTTCTTGTTGGAGGTGACCTTGAACTAGGAAGACAAAGAGATCATGTGCTTTGCCTTTTTTTCCAGGGTCTGACTTCAGTCCCTTCTAATTTGTCTGGATGTTCCTAGACTTTCTTTCACATAATGGCCATATGCTCTCCTTCCTCAGTTCTTTTATTTTTATTTTTAAATATTTATTTGAAAGAGTTAGAGATGGAGAGAGGGAGAGAGGGCGAGAGGGAGAGAGGGAGAGGGAAAGGGAGAGGGAGAATCCTCTACCTGCTGGTTCATTCATCAGGTGACTGTAATGGCCGAAACCAGGAACTAGGAGTTGCTTCCAGGTCTCAGCATGGGTTGCAGGGGCCCAAGCACCTGGGCCATCTCCCACTGCTTTTCCCAAGCCATTAACAGGGAAATGGATTGAAAGTGGAGCAGCCGGGGCTTGAGTCAGCTCTCACATTGGATGCCGGCACTGCAAGCGGCTGCTTTACTTGCCACGCCATGACGTCAGGCCCCTCCTTCCTAGGTTCTTGACCCCAACCACTTTGTCTCCAGTGACTATGAAAGGAAACCAACCAGCACAATCCTGACATCAAAGTCACACCATAATGCCGACAAGGCAGACAACCCAGTCTACAGAGAACCGTCCGGGAGAAAAACAGGATTTGTTGACAACATAGAACACTGAACACAGGGACCCTAGAAGCAAAAGAATCAGGTATCCCTCACCTCCCATGTGGAACTTCTGGGCGGAGCTTTGGAGAACTAATAGCTTCCTGGTGCAGGTCAGCGAGTCTGTCTTGCTTTCCCCCACTCCACAAGCAAGTGCACTGCAAAGTAGTCTAGGTTTCCATCTACCTTTTAAATCAGATCGCCAGCTCACAGAGGCAGAACATGTTTGATCTGAAGCTGGGACCCTAGAGAAGTGACAATTCTTTCCATATAGAAAGAACACACTCAGGGCCCAGAGCTGTGGCACAGGAGGTTAAGACAACACCTACAATGCTGGCATTCCACAGGAGCACAGTTCAAGACCTGGCTCCTCCACTTCCAATCCAACTCCCTGCTCATGGCCTGGGAAAAGCAGTAAAAGGTGGCCCAAGTGTTTGGGCCTCTGCCACCCACATGGCAGACCTGGAATGAGCTCCTGGCTTCAGCCCTGTCTGGTGCTGGCCACTGCGGTCATCAGGGGAGTGAATCGACAGATGGAAGATTCTGTCTCTCCATCTCTGTAACTCTGACTTTCAAATAAATAAGTCTTTCATATCCATACATACATAAAATAACACACTCAGCTCAGGTCTGGGCCCTACCAAATGAAGATAACAGTGCACATCCCGAGGTAGAGAAGCCCTGTGTGAAAACACCGGACTCTATGCCTGGCTCAGCTTTGCTGAACGACACATTGTAGCGGCCACTGTGGGATCACCAGTGCTATCATCAGCTCCACAAAGGAAAATCTGTCTAGCTTAATGTTCTGATAGACCATGCTAGTTTTCTGTGTGAAGAGTTTAAATACCACATGGTACAGTTAAAGCTTATTTCAAATTGCATTCTGGGGTGGCTGTTAGTAATTGTAAATAATTCGAAAACTGTGCACACCTGAATCTTAAAAACGTAGCCATCTGCACCTGGAGACGCCAGCATTAGGCATTTGCAGAGAGAGGCAGAGGCAAAGATGCGAGGGAGGTGCTGAAAACACCTTTTTAAAAGGTACAAGCTCCTTCCACATTTATGCAGCTGCTTTCCCAGGCACAGAAACTTCTTTTTGGAACCCCCCAAGAGTGGAACCCCCTCAAGAGGATTGGCCCCTCCCTGTTATGAGCTGCCAGCCAGAGAGGTTTTGATTTTGCAATGAGAGATCTACTGCTTGTTGGACTAGGATGTTGCAGGTTCTCAGGGCCACACTCCCCAGCTACTCCGTCTGGTGACAGTGGACATCCTGACCTGAGACAAGGAGGGAAGATCAGAGCCTGGAACCACGGGGTGCTAAGGGAGACACGGTCAGACCCACAAGCAAGGGAGGCCCTGGAGCCCTGTTTCAACTGGCCCGTCCCTGGGCCCAGGCCCAGCTGAGGGGACAGTGAGTGCAGGGTACTCACAGGGCATCTAAAGGCAGTGGTGCAGGACAGAGAGCAGGCAGGGGTAGGCCTCCGTGTGCTTCAGCTTCTTGTGGATCAGTTCGAATATCTGCGAGGTGCTCTTAGTGACTATGTGGACCTGGAGAGGGGGTGGAGGGCACTGTGAATGGGGACGGGTAGCAGTGGAGGAGAAGGACATGGGGGAGAGAAGGCCCTGAATCGATTCACACTGCCCCCCAAGTCACCCCTCACAGCCAGACTCTCCTTCATTTCCTATTCTTCTTCCACACACCAACCCCACTCTACCTCAAAATAATCCATCCTTTCTTCCTTAAAACCCAGCTGAAGGACAGAACAAGAGAGGCTTCGCAGGAATTTAGCCATGCCCTCGGATCTGTGAGGGGCTGATGGCATGCACTCTGAGTGGGGCGTGCTGGGTAGGACTACACTGCAGGATGTTTGGCATTTCTGGCCCCAACAACCAACACCAGCCATGTCCTCTACCAGCCTCTTTGAAAACCAGAGAATGCCCCTTCATGTTCCCAAATTTCCCCCAGGGGGCAGTATTGCCATGGCTGGGGACGACTGGGTTCAACTCTGTAAACACAGAAGATGGATAGGTCAGCAAGAGACAGACAAGGGCACAGCTGCTCCACGCAGAACTGACCCTGAACTAAGCTGGGCATGGCAGGTCATTTCTGGGAACAAGCGCAGACTTCCCCAAGGTCCTGAGTATCCTCATTAGGTTTGCAGCAGGACTGGGTGGCCGGGCCTTAGTTGTCCAGGATGGCGTTCTCATGTTATCAGAAGTTATCGATCACAGGCTGTGTCCCCAGCATCAGGAACTCATACCGTAGATGTAGGTGGAACTGGTTATCCTGGAGGGGAGGAGGAGGCACACAAGGGAGAAGCAGCTTTGGTCTCAACACCCGCAAGAGTCCCTGGTGGACTCAGCTCCCCTGC